>NC_057862.1:286692917-291562917 GCF_019393635.1 Dromiciops gliroides | reverse complement strand
GACAGGAAGGAATGTAGAATGAGAAGGTCTGATTAGCTGTCCTCTGAGATCCCTTTCAGCCTTAAATCTAGGACACATTGGTCTCAAAGATCCTTTCCAATTCTACTATTCTATGAGGCTCTCTGAGCTCTTGGACCATTGGGTTTTTTTTGGTGAGGCAATTGGGGTTAAGTGACTTGCCCAGGGTCATACAGCTAGTAAGTGTCAAGGGTCTGAGGCCGGATTTGAACTCAGGTCCTCCTGAATCCAGGGCCACTGCTCTATCCACTGCACCACCTAGCTGCCCCGGACCATTGTTTCAAGAAGGTAATTAAAATCAGTGGCAATTACAGACCCCAAAGAACAAAAGAGTCACTCACTAAGTGGACATGGAAGAGTTAGGCCTTCTCCCCTTCCCAGGCTCCTGTGCCCTGGCCGGTGCTAGAAGGCTCACCTGCTCCTGGCTTTTTCTCTCCAGGACCAACTTACCCGCCAAATTCCTAAACAGCTTTGAGAATGTGGGAACAACCCTGTCCGAAGTGATTAGCAGGTTCAAAAAGCAAATGTTGATCCATTTGCATCGAGAAACACAGGTAAGGCCTTTGGTTCTCATTATCTGCTCCAGCGGTATCAACCAGAAATTAGGTCAATAAACCATATGTAAGGATGCCTGTATGTCACATATCAACTTAGAAAACCACATATTAACTTTACTTATGCCCTATTGTATTATTTTTAAATTTTATTTTGTTAAAATTCCCCAATTACACTTTACTCTGGTATAATATTGTGGGCTCCAAAGTCCAAGTGTTCGATATCTCTGATCTGCTCTATTTGAGGAAGACAGAAAAGGAGCAAACTCAGGCTCTGCCTTCAGGAAGCCCAAAATCTGGGAAAGAAAGGGAAAATAGGAGTTGACTCTGCGCTCAGGGAATTCAGAATTGGGAAAGAAAGGAAGAGGAGAACTCAGTCCTGCTGTCAGGAAGCTCTCAGCTTGGAGGAGCCAAGCCTCCTACTCAAAAAAGAGAGAGAGAGAGAGAGAGAGAGAGAGAGAGAGAGAGAGAGAGAGAGAGAGAGAGAGAAAGAAAGAGACCTGATTCTAGAATGTTGCATGGGCTCAGTGCCTAATGGGAGCATCAGCAATGGAGAGCGAAGAAACCACGAGGAGGGGAAGGTCATTGCAGAAAGCAGGAGAACATCCTGGAGGAAAAGGGGATTGAGGTGAGCTTTAAAGAATGGGACAGAAGGGGCAGCTAGGTGGTGCAGAGGGTAAAGCACTGGTCCTGGATTCAGGAGTACCTGAATTCAAATCCGGCCTCAGACACTTGATACTTATTAGCTGGGCAAGTCACTTAACCCTCATTGCCCCCACTAAAAATTAAAAAAAAAAATTAAAAAAAAAGAATAGGACAGATTCAGGAAAGTTTTTTTTTTTTGGTGAGGCAATTGTGGGGTTAAGTGACTTGCCCAGGGTCACACAGCTAGTAAGTGTTAAGTGTCTGAGGCTGGATTTGAACTCAGGTCCAGGGCCAGTGCTCTAACCACTGCGCCACCTAGCTGCCCCTAGAAAAGTCTTGTTAAATATTTTCTTGGCCCTAGACATTGTCCAGGGCATAGGATATAATGATTGGTGTTTTCTGTTATTCTGCATTCATGCACACTGGCTCCTTAACAGGTAGGGTTAGGAAGTGGAAAGTCTTAGACAAGGTATCTGGAGTTCTGGGTTTGTATCCTGCTTTTGCTTATGTACTAGCTGTCTGATCTTGGACAAGTAATTTCCCTTAGCTTTCTCATAAAATGGGGATACTACTTGTATTCCTTCTGTCCCAGGATAGTTGGAAAGAAAGCCCTTTGTTAACCTTAAAATTTAGGGGCAGCTAGGTGGTCCAGTGGTTAGAACATTGGGCCTGGAGTTAGGAAGACCTGACTTCAACTCTGGCCTCACACTGGCTGTGTGACCCTGGGCAAGTCACTTAACTGTCTCGGTTTTCTCATTTGTAAAGTGGGCTGGAGAAGGAAATGACAAACCACTGCTGTATCTCTGCCAAGAAAACCCAATTGGGGGTCACAAAGAATCAGAAACAACTGAAATGACTTAACAACAATGAAAACTTTATTTAAAGTAATATAGAAATGGAAGATGTTGTTGTTGCAGAGAAAAATAACATACCAAATTCAGATGACTAGTTAATTGAAAGTACCTTTCGAAGATCCAGGTGTGTGACTGAAATCAGCCTTCTTGTTGTCCGGGGTGTTTTTGCTGCAATTGTTGTTGTTGTTTTTTGGGGGGGGGGGGTTGGAGACAATTTGAGTTAAACAACTTGCCCAGGGTCACATAGTTAGCCTGAGTCTGAGGCTGAATTTGAACTCAGATCCTCCTGACTCCAGGGCTGGTGCTCTATCCACTGTGCCATCTAACTCTCCCTTTACCCCAATTTTGATGTATGTGTGTGTTTATCCCTCCCCCCCCCATGTACACAGACACCTTCCACAAATGTATACATCAGCTTGGTCTCTTGGGTGAAGTCAGTGTAAGACAGAAGCAGACATTCATTTTCAGGACACCCAGGTAGACTCAGCTATGGAATGAGCAGGAATGCATGAGGCTGCTGACCAGCCAGAATCCACACTGATCTTTGACAAAGGTCAGGGCAGAGGACTTTGGCAAGTGGTGGAAGACTTTGGCAAGTGGCAGGGGCTTTCTGGTGAAGGTGGAGGAGAATATGGGAAAGTTTTTCATTTTCCTCTCATTAGGGAAAATGTCTGTCTACAAAGGACTCTTTTGTAAGACAGGCAAAAGGAGAAGTTGCTCAGGCCCTTGTGACAAGAGGTGGTATCCAAAGGGAGTTTGTGTGGGAGAAGAGATAGTGTGTGGATGGAGACGATGTATATAAGAGGAAGCAGTGTGTCAGGGGAAGCATTGTGTGAGATAGTGTACACTTGGGTCCACTATGTGAAATAGGGTCACGAATCCACATTATCTAAACTCAACTGGGCATGGCAATCCTTTTAACCATCTCCAGTTGAATTTTCATCACACTATTCACAAAAGCCATCTTGAAAATTTCTTTTGTTTCAAGCCTCCAATTATATTCCCATACCCTTTCCTTTAAACTTATGATTCTTCCTCCTACTTAATGGGCAAGGTTGAGATCACCCATTGTGAGCCCTTTTCTCTCCCATTCTCTATACTTCAAAGCCTGCCTACATCTTCACCCATCCTCTTCCCCTTCCCTAAAATCTCTTAGAATGAGTTCATTCAAAAGCTACAGAGAGGTCAGTGAGGAAAAAGATTGAGAAAAAAGCCATTAAATTTAGTAATTAAGATACCGCTGGTCACTTTGAAGAGAACAGGAGGCAGAAGCATGTTGCATGGAGTTAAGAAGTGAGTGGTGCAGAAATAGAGACAGCAAGTATAGGCAACTCTAGGAACTTCACAGTCAAAGGGACAGAGAGACCAGTGACAAAGGCTTGTGAGGAAGCAGTGAATGAGTTTCTAAGGCTAACTAACTCCTTTTGTTGTGCCTCTTACAATTAAAAAAGTTGAGCCATGGCAGTTAGGTGGTGCAATGGATAAAGCACAGGCACTGGATTCAGGAGGACCTGAGTTCAAATCCAGCCTCAGACACTTGACAACTTACTAGTTGTGTGACCCTGGGCAAGTCACTTAAGCCTCTTTGCCCTGCAAAAAATAAATAAAAAATAAAATAAAATAAGGGAGAGGAAATCTCCTTCAAACATCTAAAAAAGTTCTGAGACATGGTTTCTGGATAATTTAATCATTTTATTAATAATGCCAGCATGTTTATTAATAAAAGGATGGTCATTTGGCTGTTTCTCTTAGACCAAAGACCCCTCATGGCAGTGGGTTCACAGTTTGTTGTTTTTGTCCTTTGTTCTAGTAGAGGACCATGACATCAGGTGATGGTGATGTCATGACTTGTAGTAAATTGGATTTAAGTGAGCCAGTGCTGTGGAAAGTCACCAACTTCACTCTCTCCTCCAAAACCATCTGAGTCCAGTGGCAAGATAGACATCAGGGAGACTGGAGATGGTGCCAAGGCAGTGAGAGACTTTGATATTTTTAAGTTAAGGTCTTTTCCAGGTCTCAGTTTGGCTGAGGCAGTCAGTGATTAAGGGTAGGTAAGAAATGAGGCAAAGAAAGGTTTCTTTTAGCCAGTCAAAAATAGATGGGGGGGGGGGAGTATTCTGGCCAAAACAGCAACAATTGCTATTTACACCCACTCTGAGCCATCAAGAGGCTAAACAAAGGCCAAAAGAGATCTGGGCTGGAACCTGTTGTTGACCAATCAAGGAAAGCCAGAGTTATGCCCACAGGTAAGGATATGATTCCATTTATGGAGAGAGGGAGGGGGAAGGGGAGGAGCAGGGTTGCCCAGCTGGAGCTGGCCAGTTGGGTCCTCAGTGGGGACAGCTGTTACTCACAGAATGTTGGTTGTTGCTTGTCCATCGTTCTAGAAGAGGACCATGACATGGGTTAATGTGTCAGTTTCACAGTTTATATGCCCTTTGAAGAGTAGGTATTCCTGAGAGGTAGCCATCAACTTTGATTGGTTAACAATTAATGAGAAAATTTAAATTACAATGAAAGTCTGGGCTATATTACAATGAGGGACTTGGGTAATATGACTTGGATCATCCAAGTCTTGGTCAGAGAGACTAATTGATTTCCATATCATCTGTCTGACAAAAGGGTGGATCCACATATTCCCAGACCTATCTGAGCAAACACAATGAGCAGGAATACACTCAAGTTTCACCTATCTTTAAAACCCCTTGACTTGGGGCAGCTAGGTGGCACAGTAGATAGAGCACCGGCCCTGGAGTCGGGAGTACCTGAGTTCAAATCCGGCCTCAGACACTTGACACTTACTAGCTGTGTGACCCTGGGCAAGTCACTTAACCCCAATTGCCTCACTAAAAAAAACCAAAAAAACAAAAAAAAACCCCTTGACTTGACACTACTTCCTCACAAGCCTTTGTCACTGGTCTCTCTGTCCCTTTGACTGTGAAGTTCCTAGAGTTGCCTATACTTGCTGTCTCTATTTCTGCACCACTCACTTCTTAACTCCATGCAACATGCTTCTGCCTCCTGTTCTCTTCAAAGTGACCAGCGGTATCTTAATTACTAAATTTAATGGCTTTTTTCTCAATCTTTTTCCTCACTGACCTCTCTGTAGCGTTTGAAACTATTGACCAATTTAATTCAATAAATATTCATTAAGCTCCTACAATGTGTCAAGCACTGTGCTAAGCACTGGGGATACAAATAAAAAGATAGACAGTCCCTGCCCTCGAGGAACTTACAATCTAATGGGGGAAGATAATATATAAAAGGAAGCTTGAAAACTGAGAGGTGGGGAGGGAAGGCGTCAGGGGGTCCCTAGAGCCGGGGCATCATGTTCCAAGGAGTTCAGACCAAGCAGATCCACAGAGGGAAAGTAGAGTGAATTGCAAAGTCCAGGTTCTGCCCTCCAGGAAGGAAAACTTAGAGGGGATTTTAATTCTCTATCCTCCGATCCTCTAATGAGAAGGGAGAAGAGAGAAGCTGAGGAAGTTGGGAAGGTGTTAAACATACAAGGCTGAGTTAAAGAGCATGATGAGATTTCTGGGGGTCAGCTTATCCAGGCCTCTCCCCACCTCCCTTAACCTACTCTTGGGTATCCTGACAATATCTTTTCCTTTGCTGGTTCATTATCCATCTCACATCCTCTAAGTGCAAGTATTCCCCAGGGCTTAGTCCTAGATCCTCTTTTCTTTTTTCGTCTATATTCATATTCTCATTCTCATTCTCATTCTCATTCTCATTCTCATTCTCTCTCTCTCTCTCTCTCTCTCTCTCTCTCTCTCTCTCTCTCTCTCTCTCTCTCTCTCTCTCATCTCTCTGTCTCTCTGTGTGTGTCTCTGTCTTTCTGTCTCTGTCTCTCTCACTGATCTCATTAACTTCCATGGGTTCAATTATAATCTCTATGCAGATGAATCCTAAATCTATATATTCAACCCTAAACTTTCCCATGGGCTCCAGTCCCAAATCTATCTGCTGGCCATTTCCACCTGGATTTCCTGTTGGTACCTTAAATTCAGACTGTCCAAAACTGTGATGATCATCTTCTCCCCTAAACCTCTTTCAGGCACTATTATCATCATGCAAATTTAGAGGGGAGTTGAATTCTAATAAATGGTGTGCAGCTGCACTAGGATGGATTAGAATGGTTTATTGATACAGCCAAGCAAAGGCTATAGGAAGGCATGGACAGAGAGATGGCAATTCAATCAGGGACAGAGTAACATGAGGCCTGCCACCCCCACCTACAGTGAGGCATGCTTTGGTTAGTGGCCCAGATGAACAGAGAGATAAATCCTATAGCAGAAGGTACAGAGTTGTACAAGGCCTAGGTTTACATGGGGTTTTCAAACAAAAGGTCTGTCACGGCAACTTTCACATCAGGGCCAAGGAGCATGAACTAAGAGCAAAAAGATGGGAAGTCCCTAAAATTTAATCAGGAAGGACTATTCACAATGAGGAAGGTGGGATTATAACTATTTTGCGTCAGCAAGCTTGCTAGAGATTCTCAGCAACCAGTTCTAACTAGAACTGGTGCAATTTAAACCTTAAGCATAACCGAAATGGGTAACAAGAGACAGCTTGGGAGAGGGGACCCATCAACACCTCTGGCTCTTCAAATATGCTCCTGGTTAGCCTGCTTCAAAACTTCAGGCTCATCTTTGATTTTTCACTTCTCAGGCCCATATCCAATCAGTTAGTTGCCACGTCTTAGAACAGTTATGTATTACATATTCATTATAAATAAACATATTCATCATATAGAAAGATTATGTATATATTATAGTAATAATGGATGTGTACATTATATATTAGCAACATGTGTATAACATATACACATATATTTCCATGTATAATGTACATATGTATAAAATATAGATAAATAATACATTGTATAGTATATTTAATATAGAATATACTTATACATCATGTTAATGTGTGTATGTTATGTATTGTATAAATATATTTTTCTATTATATGTATAAATTATGTGTGTAAATAATTATAAATTTTTATTATATTTGTATATTGTACAATCATATGTATATGTTATATGTGCATATAATATACAAAATTATGTCTACATAACACATGTATAAATAACATATAGAAATAATTTATATCACACACAAACAATATTTTGTATATGTAGGTTTATTGTATATGACACATGTAATAAATACACATATAACATGTGGTTTAAATTGTGTATAATGCCTTTATAATATACACACAGAAATATAATATATACATATATGATGTGTGCCTGTATATGAATATTTAATATGTGTATATATATGTATATGTATGTCACAATGGGGATACTCTAGGCTCACTATATATCCATACTCCCCTTCCCCCATTTGTGTAAGCTATACCCATTCTGGGTATATAGCAATATCTATATTTACATCTATATGTATCTATATCTATTTTTCTATGTCTAGATTGAGACAGAAGGGAACACCAATAATTTTGTTGTTGTTCAGTCATTTCAGTCATGTACCCCTTTTGGGGTTTTCTTGGCAAAGATACTGAAGCGGTCTGTCATTTCCTTCTTCAGCTCATTTTACAAATGAGGAAATTGATGAGGAAATAGGGTGAAGTAACTTTCCCAGGGTCACCCAGCTAGTAAGTGTCTGAGGTCAGATTTGAACTCAACAAGATGAGTCTTCCTGACTCAAGTCCCAGTGCTCTATCCACTGTGCTTCCTAGTTGCCCATGCACCAATAATTAGATGATATCCAAAAAAGGTTTCCTATAGGAAGTGCCATGTGAGCTGAGGCTTAAGAGAAGCCCAGGATACTGAGAAGTAAAAGTGAGGAGGGGGTCTAGGCCCCGTGCAAAGGCCATCAGTAGAGCCCCTGCCTTCAGGGAGGTCTCAGTTGGAAAGACAAACATTGCCTGCATGGAATAGTCAGAGATCAGGACAGGACATTCACTGTTCAGCAGCCAAATATGAATCACTTGCCATGTCTAAGGTCCTGTGCTTGGTGGCACTGGGGGACACAAAGGAAGATATAATATTGGCCCTACCCCCAGTGACCTTACAGTCTTTTTTTCTTTGATTTTTACAAAAATCAACACACATACATTTAATTGATCTCAGGCTTGTTAGAGGAAGTCAAACAACACTTGCCACAATACATGGGCAGCATAAAGCCTCCAGGCCCACATGTATCAGAATGGCCGTGAATCTTATAATTCTCATCAACCTCATGGCACTTGAGCACAACGAGCTTCTGCTTCTTTCTTGCTCATTCTTTGAGGGGTGGTGTAATGATTGTAATAATGCCACCTGTTGGAGACTTACTATAGAAGAGTTCCGCCCATGAAGCGAAGGTCTTTGAGGGCAAGACCAGGAGTCTTTTCTTTGGCGTCAGGAAGTGATGTGGGCTAGTGGGAGGAGGAAGGAAGAGACTGGCAGCTCGGTCTCACTTGCTTTTTCCTCTGAACTCTGGTGGAGAAGGGAGCTAGAAATGTGCTCTCCCTTTAATAAATAGGAATCTAGGCCTTTCTCTCTCTCTTTACCAAATTCTTATTCTCCTTAATAAATGCTTAAAAGTCTAACTCTTGCTAAAGCTTATAATTTATTGGCGACCACTCATTAGATATTTTAGACAGTTTAGCTAGAATTTTAGCCCTTAACAGTGGGGTGAAGCCTCTTTCTCTTCTTTGAAGTCTCCGTACGAGATGCGGTATAGGTTCCTTCTGAATCACTGGAGTCTGGTGATGTCTATCCAGTTTCCAGTTGCTTACTGACAAAAATCAAATTTTGTAGTTTGGCCTTGACTTATCAATAGCATCAGAAAGTTCAGTCTTCTGCTGGTCAAAAGAATCTTTCCAAAAATCTGGATTGTGGCTCTGCTCCAGCCTGTAGGGAGGTGGTAAGGAAGGAAGAGGTGGCCCCTGTGTGTGCTAGATTGGAGGCTCAGCCATGGAGCCCAATACAGGAATACACTTAAAGGCCCTTATTGTCTAATGTGGGGAAAGACAAGTACCCCATATGTGACCCCATCTGTGATGAAAGAGGTGGAAACAAGCACAAAGAAGTCACAGAGTTCAAGAAGGGGGAAGTCACTCTCAGACAGGTGTCAAAATGGGATGTCAGGGGGGCAGCTAGGTGGTACAGTGGATGGAGCACCGGCCCTGGATTCAGGAGGACCTGAGTACAAATCTAGCCTTGGACACTTAACACTTACTAGCTGTGTGACCCTGGGCAAGTCACTTAACCCCAATTGCCTCACCCCCCAAAAAATGGGATGTCAGGGAGGTAGGGGCATCTGAGGAAAGAAGAGGGTTTCAACCAGAGGCTTCCAACAGCTGGAATCTGTTTAGGAAATGGAGGCTTAGCCTCTGGGAATCCACTGAGGAAGAAGACAGGGCAAGACTGAGGAGGAATCAGGAGCCCCATTTGTCTGGAATAGAGGTAGCAATGTGTGTTTTACATACATTACAGGGTATGCTTTGTTTGGCAATGAAGGTTTGGAGTTCAGGAGAGGGATGCACGGAGAGGCACTTCCTGGAGGAAGTGAGATGGCTTAAGTCCTGAAGGTTATAGAGGATTTGGAGAAACAGGGAGCCTCTTCACGGTATCGCATGAGGTCCTAGAATGTGGCGACCTGGGAGGGAGGGGAAAAGGGTGTCACAGTGTCATGGAAGAGACAGATTTAATGATCCTGTAGGCCGGAGAACAAAGGTATGAGTGGGTTCTCTCTCTCTGCCCCCACAGGTACTATTCAAGGATGTGGGCAGCAAGGCTTGGGTGACCTCTGACAAGCTAGAGCCAATCATGGAAAAGACTGTCACCTTTGTCCAGCACCTGAAACACCTGGTTCAGCCGCACAGTCAGGTAGTTCAAGGGACCCAGGATGGTTCTGGGAGGGGGGAATTTGGCATGGGGAGAGGGCTCAGAAAGCGGGGAAAGCATTACGGGGCCTGGAGGCTAACCCTCACTATCCTATTCCTCTCCCAGGAGTGTCTTCAGGAAACCCACTGCTATGTAATTCGGGAATATGTGGCCCATGTGCTGAGGCCACGAGAACGGCTTCGAGGAGCAGATCGAGTGGCCAGTGCCCACAAGATGAGCGAGGAATCAGATGCCATTGGCTCCACTTTTCAGAGTCTGGTACTGCCCAAGAGTTATCTCCTTTGGCTGCAGATGGGGTGTGATTGATACCGAAGTCAGAATATATTGTTATTCAGTCATTTTCAGTTACATCCTACCCTTCGTGACCCCATTTGGAGTTTTCTTGGCAAAGATCCTGGATTGGTTTGCAATTTTCTTCTCCCATGGATCCATTGTGTCAGGCAATAAAAGGTTAAGTGACTTGCCCAGGTTCACACAGCAATGAAGTGTTTGAGGCTGGATTTGAACTCGGGTCTATCCTGACTCCAGACCCAATGCTCTATTCACTGAGCCACCAGCTGCCTCATAGTCAGAACACCTGGGTTTAAATCCTGCTTTTCCTACTTATTGCCTATGTAGCCTTGTCCTCTCAAGGCCTTGGTTTTCCCCTCTATAAAACAATCTCTGAGGTCCCTCTGCGTTCTGATGTTCTTTTGTATTTTGTGTTCTGTGTTCTAAGGCCAGAGTTCCAACTTTGACACTCTACACAATAAGCCAGCCCTCACCCTAGCTCTGAAATCTTATGTTCTCCTTTGTAACCCCTCCAGCTCTAAATTTTATGATACTAATAATCCTTCCCCCTGCCCCCATTCCCTTGCAGGTTCAGAATAATAGCACAATGGAAGGAATCTCCCCAGCTGAGTAAGGGCAGCTTAGTGCCCTTCTTGTATACAGGGATTGTAGCTTTATGTGATATCAGAGCAGAAGGAACTTTAGTATCATCAGAACAGAAAATATTATAGCTGAAAAGTATTGTAGAACACCAGACTTGGGAGGTGGGAGCCATGGACTATCGGCTAGAAGGGACCCCGGAATCTTAGGACATCAGATGGGGTCTTAAGAGACCTTGGAACATAGAATATGGACTGTCTCAGGCAGGTTCCATCTCAATAAATCTGATAAGTGGGAAACCTTAGGTTATTTAATACAACTCCATCGTTTTATAGAGGAGGATACATAGGCATATACAGGTATGTGTATGTATGTGTGTGTATACACACATGTATATAGGTATATGTATATATACATATATGTGTGCACATGTACATATCAATGTATTCTTCTACGTATATACATATACACACATATACATACATACACACATATTCGTCAGTCTTGTCTGACTCTTTGTGACCCCATTTGGGGGTTTCTTGGAAAAGATATTGGAGTGATTTGCCATTTCCTTCTCCAGCTCATTTGACAGATGAGGAAACTGAGGCAAATGGGGTTAAGTGACTTGCCCAAGTCACAGAACTAATAAGTGTCTGAGGCCAGATTTGAACTCATGAAGATGAGTCTTCCTGACCCCAGACCCTGTGCTCTATCCACTGTGCCAATTAGCTGCTCAGCCTTCCTCATGCTCAGCCCTTTTTCTTATACCAGGTTCCTTGTCTTCCCAGGGCTCAGAAGCCTCTTGGCTGGGTTTGGTGATCCCTTGCATCTCGGACATCCTGAGTGAAACCTACAAAGAGGACATTAGAAAACATATCGAAGCCCTCATTAAGGGTTACCCAGACATCAGGTTAGTGCTACCCTGCATCTGGAGGCTCCACAGACACTGAGACCTCTGCAGAGGCCCCTGTATCTCAGCACTCTTTACTATCCAGTGCTCTCTGGGTCCTCACATCAGCCCTACTTGGACAAGGCACAGATCTTTAGCCTCATTTTTCCAGCCAAGGGGAGTGAGGTCCAGAAAAGGGAAGTTAGAGTCAGATCCAAAAGCAGCACTGAATAAGGGAAGGAACCCCAGATTTGGAGTTGAAGGATCTAGGTTTGAATTTTGGATTTATAACTTGGTAGCTCTGTGACCTTGGATAAATTCCTTTCAATCTCCTCATCTATGAATTGAAAGGGTTAATCTCTAAAGTCACTTCTAAGTCCTATGTTATCATCTTATAAATCAGGGCTCCTGCCTTCTGGCTTCCCTTTGCCCTGGGAAGCTTCATGTGCAGGGAGACTTTGGAGGATAGTAGATTAACAAAGTCAGAACAGGGCCATGGTAGCTGAAATCTAGTGTGCTTCCCTTTGAACTTTAGAGAGTTCATTATCAGGAAGTGATCAAGTCCCAGCATGGCCTGGCCTTCCCCCCCCGAGAGACATACATCTCCTAGATTGGCACTTCTTTGTTCTATGGAGGGAGGCAACTTCTGGTCTAGAGATAGGGTGGAACCTCTCCTCATCTCCAGAAAAAGAAAAAGAAAAAAAGCCCTGCTCCACATTTCAGTTTGACAATCCCCAAACCATTGGGCACATTATCTTTCTCAGGAAGTCCCTCTTGCCCTCCTTCCCATGGGTCTTCTGTTTCCTGACAGCCCATAGTCTGAAGGGAGTGACACGGTTCTAGCCTTGGGCAGCCCCTGGTCTTGGGAGTTGGGGGAGAAGAGAAATGAAGACATGAAGACACTCCCTGCCTTCATGGAGTGCTCTGTCTGAGGGGGATTCACAACCTCTGATCCAGGAGAGCCCTCAGCCCCTAGGGAGAAGAGAAACTTGACCCTTAGTTACAATGAAACCTCTTAGTCAACCATACTCAAAGACAGAATGTTAGAATTGTAAGAAACCCTTAGAGATCATCTATAGGCCTTCCCTCTCATTTTATAGATGGGGAGACTGAAGCCTGGTGGAGGGAGGGGGGTAGACAGGAACTTGCCCAAAGTCACATAGCTATATTACCCTGAGTAAGTCATTTAATCACTGTCTGCCTCAGTTTCCTCATTTAAAAAAATTTTTCTGGGCGGGGCAATGAGGGTTAAGTGACTTGCCCAAGGTCACACAGCTAGTAAGTGTCAAGTGTCTGAGGCCAGATTTGAACTCAGGTCCTCCTGAATCCAGGGTCAGTGCTTTATTCACTGAGCCACCCAGCTTCCTCCAGTTTCCTCATTTTTTTTTTAAAAGGCATAATAATAACACCTACTTCCTGGGGTAATCGTAAGGATAAAATGAGATAATATTTGTAAAACACTGTGCAAACTTCAGAAAGTGTTCTATACATGGTAGTTATTATAGTTGTTGTTGTTGTTGTTGTTGTTAGCAGGTCAGGACCTGGATCCCGGGTCGTGTTTTTTGGTTTTTGTTTTTCTTTTTTTGCAGGGCAATGAGGGTTAAATGACTTGCCCAGGGTCACACAGCTAGTAAGTGACAAGTGTCTGAGGCTGGATTTGAACTCAGGTCCTCCTGAATCCAGGGCTGGTGCTTTATCCACTGTGCCACCTAGCTGCCCCAGATCATGGGTCTTCTGACTTCATATCCAGGCCTCGTGTCACTATGACACACTTCCTCTTCTGTGTCCTTCATGCCTTTGCTTATGGGTTGGACACTGCTCCATCCAGAGAGACAAAGTCAACAGACGGTCCTGGTCCAGGAGCCAGGAGGTCTGACTCTGCCATTCACTCACTGTGTTACCTTGGGCAAGTCATGCTTTCTCTCTTGGCCTTGGTTTCCCCCTTGGAAAATGAGGATGGGTGATGTTGACTGGATGGATTTGAAGCTCTCTTCCAACTCTGATATGCTACAATGATAAGATTTCCTCAGGACATTAAGGGTGATTCTGGGCATTTGGCCCGTCCATGGTCTGTGAGGATGAAATCAAGAAAGTCTGTTTGGTCTCCCCCAAGCCTCCTCTCTCTACCATTCTAGAAGCAAAATCCCAGACTGAAGTGCCCATGGGGATATCTTTGTGCTTAACAGAGCCCCAGAGCTGGGGAGGGACCTCTGAGTACCTACACCTAGTTCAGTGTCTCTACCCCCACCCCCATTTCCACAGGAATCCCTTTTAAAGCCTTCCTGATTGGGAGTCATCAAGTCTCTGCTCCAACAGCTCCAGTAACAGGGGCCTCACTATCTACCAGGACATCTGGTCCCACTGTTTTCCAGCTCTGATTAAGTAGAAAATTCTTCCTTGTATTGAGCCAAAATCTACCTCCTTATAATTAAACCTGCCCCCACCCTCCTCATTTCTAGTTCTACCCTCTGGGGCCCAAATGAACAAATGTCTTTTCATAATAACTACCCATATATTTAATAATAGCTAGCACCAATACACTGGAGAAGGAAATGGCACACTACTCCAGTATCTTTGCCAAGAAAACCCCCATGGACAGTGTTGACATGCTATGGACCATGGGGTCATGAAGAGTTGGATATGACTGAACAACAACAACAGGCACTAATACAGGGCTTTAAAGTTTGCTTGCACTAACTATACTTCCCAGAGTTGCAATGAACAAAATGCTTTGCAAACCATTAGGAAAGAAGGAGACAAGCATTTATTAAGCACCTACTGTGTACCAAGACCTGGGCTAAGCAGTTTATGAATACAATTTTACTTGATGTAGGTTGTTATTCTTATCCCCATTTTATAGATGAGGAAATAGGCTGAGAAGTTAAGTAATTTGCTCAGGGACACATAGCTAGTAAGTATTTGAAGCAGGGTTTGAACTCAGATCTTCCTGACTCCAAGTCACTCTTTGCCATGTGCCACCCAGGTGTTGTTGTTCAGTCATTTCTATCGTGTCTGACTCTCTGTTGACCTCATTTGGGGTTTTCTTGGCAAAGATACTGGAGTGGTTTGCCATTTCCTTCTCTAGCTCATTTTCCAGATGAGGAAACTAAGGCAAACAGGGTTAAGTGATTTGCCCAGGGTCACAGAGCTAGTAACTGAGGCCAGATTTGAACTCAGGAAGATGTGTATTTCCAACTCCAGGCCCAAGCACTCTATCCACTGTTCCACCTAGCTGCCTGATGCTTAAAGACAATGATCATATTACTCCTAAACTTCTTCACAAGGTTGAACAATTTCAGTTCCTCTCCATAACTCGGAGCATCTAGATTGTCCTTTAGATTCAATCTAGCTTGCCACAATTTATTTCCCAAAATGTGGTACACAAAACTTCATACAAGACTCCAGATGGGTTTCGACCTCAGCAGAGTTCAGCAGGACTCTCATATCCCTTAATCTAGTTGGTCCAGACCAGTGATTTCATAGCTGTGTCAAAGGAGACACTATATGTCATTAAATCAAGCACTTAATAAATGCTTAAATAATTATTCTTTCCCTCTGTTCCTTCCTCCTGTAGGAAGTGGACCCTCAGGAAACTCCCTCTACCATTGCAGATCTGCCACTTGTAGTCTTAGAGCATTGGCTGGGGTCCTGACAGCTTAGGTAATTTGTCCAGCACCACAGAGCAAGGATGTGTCAAAAGTGGGTCTTGAACCAGGTGATCCTAATGGGAAGCCTGACTTTTCATGAAGCCATACTGCTACTCTTATAAAGGATGTTTCTACTAATGCAGTCTTAAATTGCACCATGCCCCACTGTTGACTCATATTTAGTGTGCAGGCCACTCAAACCACAAATGTTTTGATCTGTTTCTTTGGCCACAACTTCCCCCTCCTGTATTTGTGCAGTGGATTCTTCCAAACCCAGTATAGAACTTTGCATCATCTCAGTGAGGCTACGGTTGTTGTTTTTTTGGTGTTGTTTTTTTGGTGAGGCAATTGGGGTTAAGTGACTTGCAATTGGGGTTAAGTGACTTGCCCAGGGTCACACAGCTAGTAAGTGTTAAGTGTCTGAGGCCAGATTTGAACTCAGGTCCTCCTGAATCCAGGGTTGGTGCTCTATCCACTGCGCCACCTAGCTGCCCCAGTGAGGCTACATTTTATTAGATTTGCTCCTCATTCTAACCTGTGAAGGTACTTTTACATCTTGATTTGCATCTAATAGAGTTTGTTAGCCCTCCTAGGGAAGCAGCTAGGTGACACAGTAGATAGAGTACTGAGCCTGGAGTCACAAAGACCTGAATTCAAATGTGGCTTCAGATAGTTACTACCTATGGGACCCTGGGCAGGTCACTTAACTTCTGTCTGCCTGTTTTCTAAGGGAAATGAGAATGATAATAGTACCTACTTTCTGGGGTTGTTATGAGAATCACATATCATAATATTTGTAACATACCTAGCATGGTGTCAAGCTCATTTCAGTTGTTTTTCAGTCGTGTCTTACTCTTCATGACCCCATTTGGGGTTTTCTTGGAAAGATACTGGAGTGGTTTTCCATTTCCTTCTCCAGCTCATTTGGTTTTCTTTTTTTTTTTTTTTTTTTTTGGTGAGGCAGTTGGGGTTAAGTGACATGCCCAGGGTCACACAGCTAGTAAGTGTTAAGTGTCTGAGGCCAGATTTGAACTCAGGTCCTCCTGACTCCAGGGCTGGTGCTCTATCCACTATACCACCTAGCTACCCCCAGCTCATTTGAATGATGAGAAAACTGAGGCAAAGAGAGTTAAGTGACTTGCCCAGTCACAGCTAGTTAGTATCTTAGGTCAGATTTGAACTCAGGAGATGAGTCTTCCTAACCCCAGCAATGGCCCTCTATCCTTTACCACCTAGCTGTCCATCAGGCACATAGTAAATGTTTAATAAATGCTTCCTTCCTCCTAACTTTATGTTTTTGCAAACTTGATTATCAGGTGACATATGCTTTAGTTTATATTAAATCTTCTTCTGTTACTTTGGGAACAAAAATTGTATCTGTCAAAATCTTCTACTGGCTTCACTTCCCACCTCAGTCATTAAATAAACATTAAGCACCTACTATGTGCCAGGCATTGGGGATACAAAGAAAGGCAAAAGACAGAGTCTGCTCTGGAGGAGCTCCCAGTCTAATGGGGGAGACAACAAGTAAACAACTATGTGCAAACAAGCTATATACAGGTTAAGTTAGAGATAATCCATTCAATTCAATCGTTATTAAGCTTCTACCATGTGCCAGGCACTGGGCTATGCACTGGGGGTACAAATAAGAAAAAGAAAGTTCTTGTCATCAAGGAGCTTACAGTCTAATGGGAGGAGATGAAAGGAAGCTGGAAATCAGGGATAGGAGGGAATCTCATCTTAAAGGGAAGGCATTAGCATTAAGGGAGATCAGTAAAATGAGGAACTATAAGATCTGAAAGGTTCCTTCCAACTCAAAATTGCTCGATCCCACAACTCACTTCTGTTCACTGGGACCGCGTCTCTCTGCAGGCAAGAGCACGTGGCTGCCATTTTAGCCCTTCGGAAGCTGGGCCGAAGACGGAATCAGCTCCTCCTTCGTCATGCCCAGACCCTGCTGAAGAAGGCCCCAAAGACTTTCCCGGATCACAGACTCTTTGAGGAGATCGACGTGCCTGCATCTGTGGAAGTGCTCTTCACCTGCATTTAGAAATTAACATGAATGAGAGGAAAAGCAGGGCCTCTGGGGTCCACACTCGGTATTCTTAAAGGTGAAAGGATGAGGGACTTTTGGGAATGGGATTTTCATGGAGCTGAGGACCCCAAAGACTGGTCTCCCCTTCTTGACTTTCCTTCTCTCTCCGTTCCAAAGCACTCCTCTGCTTCCTCCAGATAGGAAGTTCAGCTGGTCCCAGATTCCCCTCTCCTTCTCCTAAGCTCCTGCTTCTACCTATTTCTAAAAAATTAGGAGATAAACATATTCCCTCTCAAGTGGGAAAGACTGTGTATGCCTTTTCTTCAAAACAGGAGCCTTTTCTTTTAAACAGGAGCCAAGGGAGGGCAATGCTGAACCTAGACATGGGAAACACAAATAGCGGAATTCTAAGAAAACAAAATACAATAGAACACACATTTTTCAAGTGCCTACTCTCTAGAGGAAGAACAGAGACCCTGGGAGGTAGAAAGTTTAGATAAGATCATGTCCCCACCCTTGTGGTACTCACAATCTAGTACTGAATTAGATATAAACACAAATAACTATATACGTAATTAATTCCACATTTATTAAACCATGCTGTGTACTATGCTGAGCACTGGGGGAGATAAAAAGCTTAGCTAAGATGAGGTCCTTCACTTCATGAAGCCCATAGTTTGGCATGGGGATAAGATGCCATAAGAAGCCATAATCTCCAATATTATCTAAATAATATTGTTATGTGTTATGTGTGGTCCAATATGAGAAGTTCACTACTGACTGGGGTGAAATCAGGGACTTGGATGGAGACCAGAGGATTCCTTCCTCTGCATGTAAGCAGAGCCCTGACAGGGAGGATGGGAAAGAGGACCCTGGTCTTAGGCTCCTAGTGGGTCCAACCAATCGTGTCCAAAGCTCCTGGGGTTCAGAGGTTTGGGGGGTGGAGTGGAGATATGATATGAATGCCTGAATCATCCATCCCCTCTAGGAAGCAGAGAATTCTTCTCATGGAGATCAACTCCATGGTGAGTCCACTTTCACATGCTAAATGTTCTATATTTATTTTTAAAAATAAAATTGTATATAATGAGAATTCTTTGAAAGAACTGGTGACTGAAGTGGCAGCATGGCGATGAGAGCCTTCTTTGAAGTTAGAAAAGACTTAGGTTCCAGTTCTGCCCCCAGCACTACTCCCTCAAACTCCCTCCCAACTCTGGCATACAGAGACAGTTGTGATGCCCTCAATTTCCCTATCATCTATGCATGTTAAACCTCTATGGTTAAGAACTTTAATATTCCTCTCTTAGACTATTACCTCCTATACTTCCATCTCAACCTCTATCTCACATCTCTTAAACCTGTTTTTCTTCTTAATCCTGATCTCTAGTCATACCTCCCAACCCCACCCACTTTCCTAGTCTATCATGCATCTTCTGGCATCATATCCCTCCTTTCAAAATCTTGACCCTATACTAGTCAACAAGTTCAATTACACACTAGGAAAGTCTACCCTTCACTCCCTTGCCCCCTACTCCCATCTTTGCCTGTGCCTTCCAAAGCACATGATGAGTTATCCCCATCATCTTGCCTTCTCTGAATCTGTTGGTAAGCACCATTGAAAAAAAACTCATAATATTGCTGAGTCCACTACAAATTTTTTTCCCATGAGGCAATGAGGGTTAAGTGACTTGCCCAGGGTCACACAGCTAGTAAGTGTCAAGTGTCTGAGGCCGGATTTGAACTCAGGTCCTCCTGAATCCAGGGCCAATGCTTTATTCACTGCAGAGAACTTCTGGGGTACTCTGGGCCCCATAACAAGTGCATTTTGGGATATACCTAACTGCCCCCAGTCCACTACAAATTAACACCAGCTGATCGATCTTGACTGGGGCCTAACCATTACACAGCAGTCCTTTTGTTCTTCCCTGTTTTGACTCTCTATTGAACACTCCCCCACCCCCACCCCCAGAACCTGTAACAAACTCTCTCCTTCAGCCACCTCTGCCTCCATCTCTGTCTCCTAACTCTCATATTCTATAGAAGAAATAGAGGTAATCCATCTCAAGATCCTATTTCTCCTCAATTCTATACTTCTAATCCCCTTTTCTTCTCCTTTGTTTCTGTCTCTGAGGAGCATATTAACTCTTTCCTTGCCAAGCTCAACTCTCCTACTTGTGGCCATCCCTTCCATCCCCACCCCTACCCCCACCTCCCAGTACCTTTTCTTTTCCTCTAATTTTCAGTCTTCTTCTCTGATGCCCAACATAGCCTTAGATTGCTTCCATCCTTTAAAAACTTGCATTTGAGCCCGTCTTACCCTCAAACTATCATTTTACTTTTCCTCCTCCTTCCCCTCCCAACCTATTCACAAACAACTGGGAAAAGCCATCTTAGATCAACCTCACCTTTCTCACTTCCACCCTTGCAAATGGACTTCTAATCTTAAATTTAAATGAAACTTCTCTTTCCATAGTCACTAAAGATCCTTTAACTGTTCTTTACAATTCTTCTTGACCTTTCATATCTTAACACAGTTGACCACCATCTCCTAGAGCCTCTCTCTTCCCCAGGTTCTTGGGACATAGCTCTCTCCTGGTCCTCCTCTGCCTATCTGATTGATTCTTCTCAGGGTGCTTCCAAGGATGGTCGTCCACACCCTGTCCCTCAATTGTGGCTAAGTCCTGAGGGACCTCCTTGTGTTTCTCTCTGTCTTTGTCTCATTAAGCTAAGGGTTCAGTTATCTTCTTTATCCAATTAATTCCTAAATCTACATTTTTAACCCTCACCTCTCTCTTGTACTCAAATACCTCTGTACCTCTGACTGCCTTTTGGACATCTCCAAATGGATGGGGAATAGGTATATCCCAAAATGCACTTGTTATGGGGCCCAGAGTACCCCAGAAGTTCTCTGGGGCACATCAAAGAATCTTCTCCTTGAAAAACTAAACCAGAGGACAAATACACCTAGAGAGGTAAGAGGAACCAGTTCAGACTGAGCTAGTTTCAGGACTCCCCACCCTTCATTTTAGTCTCCCTCAAGCCTGGGGCAATAAGATTAGGTGTGGCTGCTTCCTTGGTGTCCTGAAGAGATGGCTTGGGAGATCTGCAGCCACCCCTCACCCAACTCCTCCAGCCACCACTAGTGGGGGATGGTCTTCCCTCACTAAAGGAACTTTCCACCATGAGATGGTCACCCCCATCAGTCCCCTATAAAAGTACCTGCCAGTCTCCTGCTCGAGGAGATTGGTATCTCAGAGCCACGTGCTTTGTGCCATGCCTCTCTCCTCATGAGAAGTCCAAGGATTTCTTTCATGGATTCCCTTCCCTTGCCCCTAAATAAACTACCATCTTATTCTAACTGCTTTTGTGTGCAAGAGGGTATAATTCATTAAAGAGGAATTCCTAAGGACCCCAAACCCCTACCCCTACCTCTCCCCAAACCCTTATCCCATTCTCCCCAAGACAAACTCATTATCTTTCCCAAATCTATATACCTCTTCCAAACTTCCTCCTTTCTGTCACGGGCACCTTCATCCTTCCGATCATCAGGTCTGAAACCCTGTAGTCATCATCAATAGTTTCCTCTCCATCACCCCTGTTATGGGGTTAGGACACCATTCTGAAGTACTTTCCTTGAGAAGACAGACGTACCTTGAAGCAAGTGACTCGCCTTTGCCCTTTCTCCTGTTAGTAGAAACAGTTCCGCCACGAGAAGGCCAGGAGTTGGGCTTCGGTTGTCAGAGGCTATTTGAGACGCACGCCATTAGAGCATTTTATAGAGAGTGGGATCTTATCCCCACTCCCACCCCGGCACGACAACCTTTGGAAACCCCCCCACCACCACCACTTCCCTAGCAAACAGAATCACATGATAAGGGAGACTGAAGATTGGTCACATGGGGGAAGAGTTTAGAGGGCTGTCCCTGTGTTGCCTCCCCCATTGACTATTCTGATTGGCTAGTTCTTGGCTCTGGTCTTTGGCGTATAGATTGTGGCTGAGGAAGAAGGAAGGGGCCAGTCACAGAATAAAAGGGGCTCATGAACCACCATTTTTGTGCCATTCCACTAGGGAATGGGCCCAATCTCACAAGAATGTAAATAAAGACCTTTGATACTTTCTCCAACACTGAGTCTCAGAAATTTTTAAATGCTTTTGTTTCTCACATCTTGGATCATTGCACTGCTGAGAAGAGCCAAGTTATTACAGTCGATCATCATACAATGTTGCTATTACCGTGTACAATGTTCTCCTGGTTCTGCTCATCTCACTCAGCATCAGTTCATATAAGTCCTTCCAGGTTTCTCTGTGAAATCCTCCCACTCTTCATTTTTTACATCACAATAGTATTCCATTACATTCATATACCACAACTTGTTCAGTCATTCCCTAATTGATGGGTATTCCCTCGATTTCCAATTTTTTGTCACCACAAAGAGAGCTGCTATAAATATTTTTGTACATGTGGGTCCTTTTCCCACTTCTATGATATCTTTGAGATATAGATGTAGTAGTGATATTATGGGGTCAAAGGGTATGAATAGTCCCATAGCCCTTTGGGCATAGTTTCAAATTGCTCTCCAGAGTGGTTGGATCAGTTCATAGCTCCACCAACAATGCATTAGTGTTCCAATTTTTCCACAGCTTCTCCAACATTTATTATCTTACCTTTTTTGTCATATTAGCCAATCTGATAGGTGTGAGGTGGTACCTCAGAGGTATTTTAATTTGCATTTCTCTAATCAATAGTGATCGAGAGCATTTTTTCATATGGCAATAGATACCTTCAATTTCATCATCTGAAAACTGCCTGTTCATATCCTTTGACCATTTCTCAATTGGGTGCATTTACTTTTTTGATTTGCATTCTTTTTTTGTTTGGTTTGGTTTGGGTTTTTTTGTTTGGTTTTTTAGTGAGGCAGTTGGGGTTAAGTGACTTGCCCAGGGTCACACAGCTAGTAAGAGTCAAGTGTCTGAGGCTGGATTTGAACTCAGATCCTTCTGAATCCAGGGCCGGTGCTCTATCCACTGAGCCACTTAGCTGCCCTCGGTGCATTTACTTTTGATGGGTAGGTGGAGTAGGAGGAGAAGTGAAGAATATATAGATGGGTAAAAAAAAATAGGTGATATATACAAAATACATACACAGTTGTTTTGGGGGAAGGACAGTAGCAACTAGGGGGATCCTAAGAGACTTCCTATAAGCCACTCACATTTAAGTTGAATTTTTTGTTTTTGTTTTTGTTTTGTGAGGCAATTGGGGTTAAGTGACTTGCCCAGGGTCACACAGCTAGTAAGTGTTAAAGTGTCTGAGGCCAGATTTGAACTCAGGTACTCCTGACTCCAGGGCCAGTGCTCTATCCACTGCGCCACCTAGCTGCCCCTTCAATTGAATTTTTAAAGAAACTATGCTTCTACCCAGCAGAGATAAGAACGGAATACATTCCAAGCAAGGGAGAACTTTGCAAAGGCACAGTGATAGGATATTGAATGTATTAGAATAATACAGTACATTCAAAGCAGGGACTGTCTTGTTTTTCTATTCAGATCCTCAGCATTTAGTATAGTACATAATAAGCACTTAATAAATGCTTCATTCATTCATTCATTCATTCATTCATGTAGTATACAGGGAACATTTCAATAGCTGCCCCCCAAACTAGTCTCCCCGATTTCAGTCTCTCCCCTCTTAATTCCATTCTTCACCCAACTACTGTTAAGGGCTAAAATTCTAGCTAGTCTGTCTAAAATATTTAATGAGTGGTCGCCAATAAATTATAAGCTTTAGCAAGAGTTAGACTTTTAAGCATTTATTAAGGAGAATAAGAATTTGGTAAAGAGAGAGAGAAAGGCCTAGATTCCTATCTATTAAAGGGAGAGCACATTTCTAGCTCCCTTCTCCGCCAGAGTCCAGAGGAAAAGAGCCCCAGAGTCAGCGCCAGTCTCTTCCTTCCTCCTCCCACTAGTCTGCGTCACTTCCTCCCCGCCAAAGAAAAGACTCCTGGTCTTGCCCTCAAAGACCTTCGCTTCATGGGCAGAACTCTTCTACAGTAAGTCTCCAGCAGGTGGCGTCATTCCAATCGTTACACTACCAAACTGATACTCCTTTTTGGGGGGTGGGGGGAGACAATCAGGGTTAAGTGACTTGCCCAGGGTATCTGAGGCCAGATTTCAACTGAGGTCCTCCTGACTCCAGGACTGGTGCTCTATCCACCCGGCCAACTTGCTACCCCCAAACTGATATTCCTAAAGCACAGGCTTACCTCTATTATTCCTCAAGTCAAGAAGCTTCAGTGACTGTCTATTGCCCCTAGGATAAAATAAAGCTACTCCTCCATTTGGTATTTAACCACATCCCTTCACAATCTGGCTTCTTCCTACCTTTCCCAGTTTGTTTTCTCTTATTTGCCCCATGTACTCTATATCTCAGATTGCTATTACTTCCCTGATTTGGGGGGGTGCGGGGAGCCTGGTTGGGGAAGAACAGGGAAACTTTGAGAAAAGGTTCTAGGGCCCCAGGCTGTTTAACCTGGACCTGAGCCTGGAGCTAGAGAAACTGGGGAAGATGCCTGGGTCTATTGTCCTAGGACTGTCCCCAAGAAGGGATAGAGCCTGGGTGAGACACAGCCCTGATCCTGGAAAAGAAAGAGGTAAGAGCCATAGCAAGGGGGACCCTTTCTCAGGGTGGCTGTGCAGTGCAGGATGAGTGGCAGAGAGAGAGAGAGAGAGAGAGAGAGAGAGAGAGAGAGAGAGAGAGAGAGAGAGAGAGAGCGAGAGAGCGAGAGAGAGCGAGGAGAGAGCATCTGGGTCCTTACTATCAAATACTAAACAAGATTCTATATGTAAAATGCTTGCAAACTGTCAAGCTAGATCAATGCCAGCTGTTCTTACTCCCCTGGCCCCTTCTCCCTTGGGCCGTGCCTCCGACTTTCCGTGGCCCTGAGGAAACAACATTGATTGCATGGCAGGGCTTGGCTACATGGGCTGCCCCTAGCAGTCACTCCTCCAAAGCCCTGGGCTGGGCTACTGGGAAACACGAGCCCATTTGCATTGGCAAAGGAAAGAGCTTCTGGCAGGCATACAAAGAAAGCCCCACACCTTTACCCTGGTGGGGAAGTTGGCCCCTGCCTCCCAGCTGACTTCCCCACTACATACGTCTCAAATCTGGGAAAAGGGGGAGGGGGGCACAGGAATCTGAGCTGAGCTACATCCTGCTATTAAGACAAGGGGCCCCATGCCCTCTGCAGCTAACTGGAGAATGGCAGGAAGGGGCAGGGAACCTGTATCACCCCCAGCCTCGCGTGTCCAGCCCAGCCCCTTCTGTCTGAGATGTTTGGGGGGCAGCTGGTGGGGGAAGTGAGGTCTCCTTTGATGATGTCACATAGTTCCGACACCACCAGTCCCTCCCACCCCCCTCACCGGAACACCCTCTACCCACTCTGCCCCTCAGTCTCTCTGAACTCAAAGTGTGTCCCAGCATTCCTTCCAGCTGCTACAATGATCCCCCTAGAGACTTTGGGGAGAGGTGGAGATAGTGGGGTCAGGGGTTCAATAAGGAAGCCAGACTCCTAGGGCTTTTTTAGGGAAGGAAAGCCCCAGACTCCCCTATCCCCACCCTTACCCCAATGGGCTCCTAGCACTGTTAATCATTAAGTTTCAAGGATCCACTGAGGCCCTCCTAGAAAAAAGGGGGGGAAAGATAAGGGCTGTGAAAACAGACCCAGAGATGGGGACTTAGCAAGAGGAGGGAGGAGCTGAGGGTGAGTCTTCTGCAGTGTGTGTCTCTGTAGGCCTCAGTTTTCTCATCTGTACATAAAGGAATTAGTTGAGGCAAGCTCTTAAAGGTTTGGTCCAGTTCTGACAGTTTGTGTTCCAGGTTCTAAAGGCCCCTCCTGCTCTGTATTCCAATGTTCTGTATTAGCTCTCTAGCCCTACTGCTTACTACTGTAACCCTGGGAATCATTGTTCTTTCTCCCTTGTCCAAGACCTCACAATAATCCCATTGACTGAAAGATCAAGCCCAGCCTCCTACTACTGACCTCCTAGAATTCAGCTCTTCTTTTGGACTCATCTCAACCCCATCCCTCCACCCACTTTTTACTCTGGCCTCATTTATGCTTCAATCTCTTCCCCCAACACACACACACCCCTTCTCTACCTCTAGCAGGCTTATCCACATAGTCCTGCACACACACACACACACATCCTTCTCTCTTTCTCTTTTTTGTTTTCAGGGCAATGAGGGTTAAGTGACTTGCCCAGGGTCACATAGCTAGTAAGTGTCAAGTGTCTGAGGCTGGATTTGAACTCAGGTCCTCCTGAATTCACAGCCGGTGCTTTATCCACTGAGCCACCTAGCTGCCCCACACACCCTTCTCTTGACTAATTCCAGTGCTCCCCATCCCTTAGGACCCATTTCAGGTTCCTCCTCTTCCTCCATGAAGCTTTCCCTGATGCACAGTATATGATGACCTCACCCTTCTCCAAGTTTTTACAGGCTTAACTGTCTCACATGATCATGGATTTAGGATCACATGGCCATAGGTGATGAACAAGAAGGGGCCTACCTTCTACAGATGAGTATAAGAGAGGATAAGTGATTTATCCAAGGTCACACAGACAGTAAGAAGTAGAAAAATCAGGATTCAAACCCATGTCCTATGTTATGGCACCCCAAAACCCTTCAAGCCAATCACTAAAGTTAAAAGATATTTTATTTCCAAGGGAGCAGCCCTGAGAGAATCAGCATCTGAGTGCAAATTCACTCTGGTTTTCCTACAGAGCTCTTTCTATACAGAAAAATACAGCAAAATCAAACAGGAAATGCTCATGATATTCCTTGGATTGACTGATGCTCTAATCCTTTTAACTGGCTATACTAACAAAGTATTTTGTCATAGCAAAGTATTTTACTAATAGGATACAGGAATATATGGGAATAAAAACATTCTCATTGTGAAAAACACTAGAAATACATGGGAGTAAAAGTCTTATCATTAAGATACTTCTCTTTTAACAAGACAGGTGATATAAGGTTCAGATAATTAAAGCAGGATGTAGAGTCAATTAAAGTAGGATATAGATGATATGTAGAATAATATAATTGTGTTTAGTTTAAAAACATCTATTTGAACAGGATATGAGCTATAAGGAGTTTTTATCCACTTTTTGCTTATACTTTTTGCTTCCCCATCAAACTATAGCAGTCCTGTGATTGATTAAAACCAAGATGGAGTCACTTAGGTTCAAAATTAGCTAAATTCTATTTCATCTATGACTCCAAATCTAACATCTTTCCCACTATACTATATGTGCAAGGGGTCACATATCATCTTGTTCTGCTTGGTTGAGTCCCCAAGAGTAGAGTCCCAGTCTCCTTCCAACAATCCACTTGTTTTTCCTGTCTGGATTTCCGTTGTTCAGTAGTCTCTGACTCTTTGTGACCCCATTTAGGATTTACTTGGCAGAGATACTGGAGTAGCTTGCCATTTCCTTCTCCAGCTCATTTCACAGTTAAGGAACTGAGGCAAACAGGGTTAAGTGATTTGCCCAGGGTGACACACCTAATAAGTGTCTTAGGTCAGATTTGAACTCAGGAAGATGAGTGAGTGTTCCTGACTTCGGGCCTCGCACTCTGTCTACTGCGCCACTTAGTTGCCCACTTCTGTGTTAATAGTGAAGCCAAATTGTTTTGAATAATTATGGGTCTCATTGAATAGGCTCTGCTATATTCTGAGGTTTGATACAATCAGTACAGTGTTATCTACAAACTGGAACATCTGAAGAAATTCCCATCTCTAGGAAATTCCTCTTTCTCTTAGACTTTGCACGAGGCACCCATCATGACCACACAGACACATTTGACAGGCAGATGGTTGTGCCTCACTTGGATTGAATATTCAGAGAATTGTCCAATTTACCCTTGTGTTTTCATCTTTCAGGGTATCTTGTCTGGTCTTGATATGTACATGGGAGACACCTAGTTGGAGGAGAGCATTTAAGGCAATGTTTCAGTCGACTAAGTCAAATATTCTTTTGTAATAAATGTCATGGGGTGCAGAGCACCCCAAAAATTCTCTGGGGCACATCAAGGAATCTTCTCCTTGAAGAAACTAAACCAGAGGACAGATACTCCTAGAGAGATAAGTGAACCAGTTTGGACAGAGCTAGCTTTGGGACCTCCACCCTTGATTCTGGTCTCCCTTACCCCTGGGGAGATAAGTTTGGGTGTGGCTGCGGCTTTTGTGTCCTGAAGAGAGATCCATCCCTCACCCAATTCCTCTAGTCACCACCAGTAGGGGATAGTCCTCCCTCACTAAAGGAACTTTCCACAGGCAGATGGTCCACCCCCATCAGCCCCCTATAAAAGTACCTGCTGGTCTCCTGCTCGAGGAGATTGGTACCTCTGAGCCACGTGCTTTGTGCCTATCTCCCCATGAGAAGTCCAGGGATTTCTGTCATGGATTCCCTTCCCTTCACTTGCCTCTAAATAAACTACTATCTTATTCTAACTGCTTTTGTGTGCAAGAGGGTGTAATTCTTTAAAGAGGAATTCCTTACTGTTCAATGAGTAATTGTGCAATGATCCAAGACAATCCCAAGGAACTAATGAGGAAGCTTACTATGCACCCCTATAGAAAGAACTGATAAAAAGAACACTTGTGGATTGCACATATATAACCTGATTGCGATCTTATGGAGGGGGGAGCAAAAGGGAGGGAGAAAAATTTGGAACTCTAAATCTTATGAAAATGAATGTGGAAAACTACCCTTATATGTAAATGGAAAAGAAAATAAATGTTTGTTGGAAAGAAAAAAAAAAGAGGAATTCCTAAGAACCCCAACCCCTACCCCTAACCCAAACCCCGTACTCCATTTTCCTATAATATACACAAACAATATACACAGTGGAATCATTTATTCTTGGCACCTTTTAGTCATTTGTGTAATTGTAAAGATGTGGTCTGGGCAGCTAAGTGGATAGAGTATAAGGCCTGAAGTCAAGAAGACTCATCTTCCTGAATTCAAATATGGCCTTAGATACTTACTGAAGAAGGAAATGGCAAACCACTCCAGTGTCTTTGCCAAGAAACCTATAAATGGAGTCAACAAAGAGTTGGACATAACTGAACAGGAGGCCTAGGTTCTAGTCCTGGCTCAGGCACTACTGCAGTATGTGGCCTTGTTCAAATCATTTCCTTTCTGTGGGCCTCAGATTTTTCCTCTGTAAAATGAGGGACCTGAATCTAATGACTGCTAAGCTCCCTTCCAGCTCTGACATTCTGTTCTTTGTGCTCTGGTCCTGTGATAGGATCATAAATGTCGAGCTAAGAAGGGGGTTTAGGCATACTCTAGTCCAGTCCTTTTATCTATCTATCTATCTATCTATCTATCTATCTATCTATCTATCTATCTATCTATTTGAAGGGCAATGAGGGTTAAGTGACTTTCCCAGGGTCACACAGCTAGTAAGTGTCAAGTGTCTGACGTCAGAGTTGAACTCAGGTACTCCTGAATACAGGGCCAGTGATTTATCCACTATGCCACCTAGCTGCCCCTAATACCTTTATTTTAAATATGAGGGCAGGGGCAGCTAGGTGGCGCAGTGGATAGAGCACTAGCCCTGGAGTCAGGAGTACCTGAGTTCAAATCTGGCCTCAGACACTTGACACTTACTAGCTGTGTGACCCTGGGCAAGTCACTTAACCCCAATTGCCTCACTAAAAAAAGAAAAAAGAAAAGATGAGGGAATTGAGTCATAGAGGGGATAAGGTACTTGCCCAAGGTCCTCCAGCTGGTAAGTTTTTAACCCAGCTCCTTGTGCTTTTTCCACTATACCAGAGGTGTCAAGTATGGTCCACAACCCTCTGAATTATAGCCTGAACCAGATTAAAATGTGAGAAATATTTAATGAAGATAAATAAAAATACAATAAAACAGATAACAACAATATTATCTGTCACTATAGCAATATGCTGTCAATATGTCAGTCAATATCAGGCCTGTAAGAATCTCTATGTATGGTTTAGTTCTTTCCAGTTCTAACTTCTGGCTCTATTCTATTCCATTCTATTCTATTCTATTCTATTCTATTCTATTCTATTCTATTCTATTCTATTCTATTCTATTCTATTCTATTCTATTCTATTCTATTCTATTCTATTCTATTCTATTCTATTCTATTCTATCTATTCTATTCCAGTCTTAGACTACAAGGATTCCTCACCTCCCCCCTCCCCATCCTTCCCCACCCCTGCTTACCTTCTTGCCCAGGTTGTTTATATTTGTAGAGAGCATGGGGCCTAGCAGGAGGGAGGGTGAGTTCAGCTATAAACACCGTAACCTTGGGCCCAATTCCTTCTTCAGACTTGGGCAAGATAGGACAGGAAGCTCCCCTTAATCTCTATAGAAATATCACCTGTTATTATTATTATTCCCCTGAAACCATACTCAACTGGGGGCAAGGGATCCACAGGGTCAGAAAGTCATGAGGATGATAGATGTTTCACTGATCTCACTAGGTCTCCCCCAGCCACACTTGGAGGTCTGGGAAATGCCCCAAGCCTATGGGCTTTAAATGGTAGAAGGAAGATGATTTTGAGAGAAGGGTGTCTGGCAGGCTGCTATTGTTCATGCTGCTAAGGTCACTAGAGTAACACTGGCTTTTTGGAATGGATGTTTGAAATCCCCTGTTTGAAGCCACCACCCCCTTTTGACGGAAGGATGACTCATCTCACAGGACTGGCCAAGCCTTTTCATGCCAACCATGGTGTCAGATTCTTGTCTGAAAAAACATAAAAGACTCAAAGAGGCTGGGAAATTTTCAGGGTTGTGGTTAAGGCAACAGAATAGGTATGGAGAGTCCCTGGTGCCCCCCCAAGTCTCACCCCACCCCAGGCTGTACTATCAGCCACTCCCCAAATGAGCCAGTTTTAGTGGTAAGTAAACTGGAGTGGGGAATGTCTTCATGCATAAAGAGAGGAAGCTACAGAAAAGGATCAAAGACACTCCAGTGGTTTGCCATTTCCTTTTCCACTTCATTTTACAGATGAAGAAACTGAGGCAAACAGGGTCAAGAGACTTGCTCAGGGTCACATAGCTAGTAAGTATCTGAGGCTGGATTTGAACTCAGGTCCTCCTGACTCCAATCCTGGCACACTATCCTGGCATTGTGCCACCTAGCTACCCTCTAGTGCTACCACACCACCCTCCATCAAAAAAATAGCCTCTTTCTCATAATTTCTGACCCTGAGCCTCATGAAGGTATTGAGTAGTTAGTTGGGGATCAAAGGCAAATAAAACTTTGATTTAGCTTCCTAATTATCTTCAAAACTGGAGTCTCAAGAGGAAATCCTATTGAGGGTATTCTACAGTGCATAAGGTACTCTCCATTTGGGTCTACTATGACAACAAAACTAAATAAAAACTCAGGTTTTCACAGTGACATCCTTCAGTGCAAAATCCTAGGTAGACGGCACAGAGAATAAAGTGCCAAGGCTGAAGTCAGGAGGATAAATTCAAAACTGGACTCAGACACTTACTAGCTATGTAACCTTGCACAAATCGCTTAACCTCTATGCACCTCAGTTTCCTGAGTTGTAAAATAAAGATAATAATAGCACCTACCTCCTAAGGTTGTGAGGATCAAATGAGATAATATGCATAAAGCATTTATCACAGTGCCTCACACATAGTAGGCACTTAATACTTATTTCCTTCCTTCCCATTATAGTGAATTAAGAGCAAAACTCCTAAATCCTTTGAATTGAAATTTCACTAATTTTCAATAAACATTTAAATTAAATTTATTTTTAAAATTCAATTTTATTTTATTTTCAAATAAAGATCTGCCTTCTCTCCTACCTACCTCCAATCTCCTTAACCCCAACAAGAAAGTAAGGAAACTGCCCCCCCCACCACACCCCTGTTACAAACTTGTATAGTCAAGCGAGACAAATTCCCATATTAGCCATGTCTAAAACAATATGTTGCAGCTGCACTTTGAATCATCATCCTCTGGATTCTAATAAATGTTGAACAACCAATTTTCTTAAGATGTACTATTTCCTCTTAAGTTTAATTTGCATCGTTAACACTTTCTCCATCACTTTGTTATTTAATAAATTTTTGTTGATATCTTCTGTTTCTTCCATCATGATAGTTATCCCGTACATATCCATACACACACACACACACACACACACACACACACACACAAGACACACACACACACACATATATAGATATGCCTGGAGCCAGAGACTGAATGTGTGTGTGTGTTTTGTGTGTGTGTGTGTGTTTGTCTGTCCCCCATGTCTTAGATGCTCTGCCTCCTCCTCACCAACTGCTGATTTCTCTGACTTCCTTAAGTCCCAACTAAAATCCCACCTTCTATAGTGTGAGATTTAAAATTGGATACTAGAGCATTAACCTCCCTTTGTAACTTTTCCCTTATTTATCTCCCAGACTAGTAAATGGAAGAAACCTCTCACCTCTAGTTAGAGCTTTTATTGTTCGGAAATTACAAGGCGATGTTGATTAGAGGGATAGGAAAGTAGAAATACAAAACAAATAGTCTTAAGTCTAAGCTTAGTCTCTATTCCATATAAAACTTACCAAAAACCCAAGGCCACCTTTGGTGGGGAGAGCCGAGTCAAGCACGTGCTGCTACGGCGAGCCGGGCCGAGTCGAACTCCAGTCAGTGTCTGTTTGTGCAGCGCCAGTCATCGGACCAGGAGAGCAGGAAAGAGATCTCACTTCCATTCTCTCCTTGCCTTTTAAGCTCATACCCCGGAAGTGGAGTGCTTAGCAGCCGGACTGGCGTGCGTTGCCCATGCACGGCTGTCGGTCTCCTCCCCGAAAGGGTGGTCCTTCAAAAACTGGCGTCTTTCCGTATTCACTAACCAACTGTTAAAACTTTTTACCACAATAGGAAGTATTTCCCAACCCCACTTAATTCTAGTGATTTCCCCCTGTTAATCAATACTTATTTACCGTGTATACAGATTGCTTTGTATATATTTGTTTCCATGTTGTCTCTCCCATTAGATTATAATCTCTTTCAGGCCAGGGACTGTCTGTTGCCTCTTTTTTATATTTCCCAAGCTTAGCAGTTAATAAATGTTTATTGAATGATTGATATGATCTGTTTCTCTTCTATTTTTTAATAGTGTGATCTTTAATATTAAGGTTATGTGTCCATTTAGAATTATCGTGGAATATTTGGAGTATATGTAAAGTGTCCATCTAAGCCTAATTTCTGTCAAATCACTTTCCAAGTTATTGTTCTTTAGTAGTTTTTATGAAATACAGAGTTTTTCCTAGGTAATTTATATTTTCCACTTTATCAAACACGGAGGTATTGAGTTCTATTGTTTCTGATTCTCCCTTGTCTGTTCCATTGATCTATCTCTCTATTTTTCAACAAATACCAGATGATTTTGATGACTGCTACTTTCAAATATAGATTGCAGTCTGGAAGTGCTATTTCCTTTTTGTCCCTAATTGTTTTCATCATTTCCCTTGATATTCTAGATCTTCTGTTTTTCTGAATTAATTTTGTTATGATTTTTCAAGTTCTATAAAGTATCCCCTTGTCAGTTTAATTGGCTTAGCATTAAAATGTACATTAATTTTGGTAATATTATTATTTTTATTATGTTGTCATGGTCTAGCCATGAGCACTGAATAGTCCTCCAGCTATGTTTTAAAAAATGTCTTTAAGGAACACTTTGTAATCGAATCTATACAAGTCTTTTGTGTACTTTGGTGGGCTATTGAACCCTAGATATTTACTGCCTTTTTATAGTCATTTGAAATGGGAGTTCCCTATTATTGCTTCCTGTGTTTTGTTACTATCATATAAAATATTGTTGATTTTTGAGGATTGATTTGTAGCCTACACCTTTGCTAAAGCTATTACTTGACTCAATTAGTATCACTGCTGATTCCCTAAGATTCTCCAAGTAAACCATCATGTCATCAGCAGATGAGGATAGTTTTATCTCTTTACCTATGTTTATGCCTTTCATTTATTTCTCTTGTCTTATTGCTGTTGCTAGCATTTCCAGAACTAAATAAAATAATAGTGGGGAGAGTGGGCACCATTGCTTCATTCATATATATTACATATAGATAAAGATATAGATATAGATATAGAGATATCTTAGAAAAGGTTCTAAGGGATGGTAAAGACATCAACTTGCCTGAGCTCTCCCAAAAATCCCTTCAAACACCTTTAAATAATGCCACAAAATAATTTATCAAGTGGTAGAACCCACAAAAAGATGGGGTGAAGTGATTTTTAGCCAAAAAAAACTTAGAAGGTCAGCAGGAAAGGTCTGTCATACCTGAGTAAGAGGGGAGCACAGTCTGGCACAGGCCATGCCAACACCGATTGGGCTCGAGCAAACCAGTAGCAGGCCTTGGGAGCTACTGAATCAGCTGCAGTAGTGACTGTTTCTGGAGCTCTCAGCCCACAGACAGTAAGGGGGTGGAACAACTTCTCAGAAGGAGATTATGGGGGTCTTTTTGCTAACACTCTGGCAAGATTTTGTTGCTTTGCCCATGCTTGGATCTGGGTCACAGTCCTCAGTCTCAGTTCCAGGGTGAGGAAAAGCAGTAGCACACCAGAGCTTGTAGCTACAGTGGAGCAGGGACCGTTCCTACAGTTCCAGGGCAGAAAAAGTGTTTGTGGTCATTCACAGAGCAGAGCACAGGCCAGGAGAGTAGAAAATGCACCTTTCTTTAGATCATGCCATCTTAGAAGAACTGAAAACTTGCAGGTCCCTAGAAATATCTCTGAAAACAGCTGTATAAAACCTCTGAAATATGGGACAATGTGCCCTCCATCTTAGAAGTAGAGCCCTACTTTAACAAAGAATTGAAAAATGAGCAAACAGCAAAAAAAAAAAATTCTGATCATAGAAAGCTATTGTGGTGACAAGGAAGATCAAAACATACACTCAGAAGAAGATAGCAAAGTCAAAATTCCTACATCCAAAGCCTCCACGAAAATATTAAGTGGTCTCAGGCCTTGGAAAAGCTCAAAAAGAATTTTGAAAATCAAGTAAGAGAGGTAGAGGAAAAATTGGGAAAAGAAATAAAAGTGATTCAAGAAAATCATGAAAAAAGAGTCAACAGCTTGGTAAAGGAGATATGAAAATTACTGAAGGAAATAACACCTTAAATGATAAATGTTGGAGAAGATGTGGGAAAATTGTGATACTGATGCATTATTAGTGGAGTTGGAAACTGATCCAACCATTCTGGAAAACACCTTGTTTTGTTTTGTTTTTTGGGTGAGGCAATTGGGGTTAAGTGACTTGCCCAGGGTCACACAGCTAGTAAATGTCAAGTGTCTGAGGTCAGGTTTGAACTCAGGTCTCCTGAATCCAGGGCTGGTGCTTTATCCACTGTGCCACCTAGCTGCCCCGAAAACACTTTGGAACTATGCTCAAAGGGCTATAAAACTGTGCATACCCTTTTACCCAGCAATACCACAACTAGGTCTGTATCCCAAAGAGATCATAAAAAAGGGAATAAGACCCACATGTACAAAAATATTTATAGCAGCTCTTTTTGTGGTGGCAAAGAATTGGAAATTGAGGGGATGCTCATCAATTGGGGAATGGCTGAACAAATTATGAAGCTTGACTCTACAGATAACAGTTTTTTTATTCTACCCATTATTTTTGCTGTGCCAGCCATAAATTCTGCTCTTATAATTCTCATTTCTCTTTTGAAGCACTCGGGAACAGCATATTATGGTTCTATGTTCTCATATTCCACAGTCTCATCAAGTATCAGATAATTTTCCTTTGTCTTACAGTATTTATTCATAGATGCCTGAACTTGTTTACTAGATCTAGAGGCAATATTTCCTTCTGTTTTTAATGTTTTCCCTGTTGATTTATCTGCATATGTTCAAGGTCTTTGAGTTTCATTTTTCCTGAGATCTTTGGATATTTCCTTCTCTCCCCTTCTCTCCCCCTTCCCTGATTTTCCCTTTTTAATTTTCTGACCCTGTCCCCTCTGATAGAGATTTCCTCTGGGCCTGGATCTCAAAGTGTCTCAGTCTCCTCCCACATTGGACAATTTATAGTTCTTCAACCTAGAGCTCTACACCAAGTGACTTTTGGGTGGTCATAACTGGCCCCAAATGGATACTGTGCTCTTTCCCTCAGGCTTGGTGGCCTTTCCATCCTCCCCCCCACACACACACACTGTCTTCTCCCTCCCCTTCTGTTCCGTAGTTCTCAGCTCCAGAACTTACAGATCAGAGGGCTACCATGGTGCTGTTACAGGATTGTCTGCCCTTATACCAGTAGTTCAGAGCTTTGCAGCATTGGTGCTATGGGATTGTAACACCAAGCAGGCTTTTGTACCTAAAAGGGTTGCAGTCAGCTATGCTGGCTGGCTGTTGTTGCCCAACCAAACTTTCACAGCCTGGAGCCACAACACTGGAAAGAGTAGAAGGGACCAGGGTGTAGATTAAGATTTTATTATAAGCCCCAATCCATGTGTTGGGTCCTTGGGGTGACTAGTATAGCCTTGATGATGGTAGTGTGGAATGTGGGAGAGTGGTACTGAGTGATCTTAGGGTCAGTGAGTGTTGGCTAATGGGGTTTAGGTGGCGTTTTTTAATATTCTTTTGGATTTGGGGTGTACTAGAGAATTAAGACAGCTGAAGTTGCTTCTTTGGCGAATAATTTCTGTTTTGGACAGGTTTGAGAGAGCATAGGTATTAGATAAAATGTCTGATTCTCCATCTTGTTGCTCATGTGACCCAGAAGTTCTATCACTTTTTAAAATCTACACAACGAACAAAACAATAAATTAAGTACTGATTTGTAATATTTGCTACTTTTCAAGGCATAAATGCTCCCACTTCCAACACTCTTCCCTGCAGCATATTTCCATTGCAGGAGTTGGTAGCGTGTTTTATTCTGAGGTCCTCTGGAATTGTGGTAGGTCATTGTGTCGATCAGAGGCCCCAAGTCTTTCAAAGTTGTCTGTTTTGTGTAATATTGTTGTTTGGTAGAAAGTAAATTTAGTCCTGGCAAAGTGGTTTGATTATACTCTTGGAGGCAAGTAGACCTTGGTTCAAGGCCTGCTTCTGGCACATACTGGCTGTATGACCCAGCTCATATTACTCAAGGCAATTCTCTAAAATCACACATTTCAGAGAAGTATTGCTCTGCATGCATCAGTAGAGACAGTTTCCACACCAGGACTTCCCCTTATAAAATTAGTTATGGGCCAAAAAAAGAAAAGAAAAAAATCAGATTACTATGATGAATGTAACATTCTAGAATAATATTAGCTTCTTGAGGGCAGGGACTGTTTTCCTTTTCGTCTTGGAATAGTCATCACCGAGTACAGTGCTTGGCACAAAGTAGGCACTAAGGAAATGCTTGTTTAATTGAACAGTGAAATATAGAAGAATCTAGGGATCTTAGTCCATTGTAAGCTGAATATAACTCAGCAGTGGGGTACGATTGTCAATAAATCTTGATCCTAAATTACATTAAGAGATGTGGCTTCTAGAAAGAGGAAATTGAGTCTCACTGTATTGTGCCCTGGTTAGACTTAACCTGGAGTATTATGTTCAACTCTGGGATTTAAGTTTAAGAAGGACATTGATAAGTTATATAAGAGGGCAACCAAGATGATGAAGGGCCTTAAGTTGATGTTATATGAAGATTTATTAAAGGAAGTGGGAATGTTTAGGGGAAGGGAGAGAGAAATAAGTATTTATATAGCACTTATTATGTGTCAGTCACTGTGCTGTGTTTTTTTCCAAATATTATCTCATTTGATCCTCACAAGAACCCTGCAATATAGATGCTATGATTACCTCCATTTTAAAGTTGAGGAAACTGAAGCAAACAGAGGTTAAGTGACTTGTCCTGGGTCACACTGCTAGTGTCTGAGGCTAGATTTGAACTCAGATCTGAAAAACAGAAGTGGGTGGGGGAAAGAGGCATGATAGCTATCTCCAAGTCTATGAAGGATTGTCAGGGATTGGACTCATCTTCCTTGGCTCCAGGAACAATAATTGCAAAGAGACTAATTTAAGCTTAATGTCAAGAAGGAAACCCTAAAACTTTGAGCTGTCCAAAAGTGGAATAAGCTCCCTCAAAGGGTGGTTGGATCCCTCCCCTTGGGGGTTTTCAAGTAGAACCTGGTGACCCCTGGTATGTTATAGGGGCAATCCTTTTGGTTTATGGGTCATACTATGTGATGGCTAAGATGCTTTCCAACCCTCAAGATGATTCTATAAATTTGTGGGGAAGAAATTGTCACTAGTTCCAAAGATCAAGCAGCTACCCCACCCACCTGTCAAAGTGCCTGGAATTTTTAAAAAACTGTTCCTTTTGGCTCCAGTATTATCAACCTAGGGCTCCTCTCAGTGTGACCCTCATCTTCCTAAGGGACAAACACTATACTATTTATTATTCACATTTCTTTTGGCATTAGGTGATCATTTATTTGCCCCCCACAGCAGAAAGCTTCAAGCAGGGCCTTGCTGGGAAGAACTGACTATGTGAGGGGTAATTTGGGCCTAAAAACAAGGGAGACTTGGGTAAAGGAGTAGAGGGTGGGAGTAGAGCTATGGGCAGTAGAGGGAAGGTGGATTTGGAGAGGCTGAGGACCATTTCAACAGATTTTGTTAGTTATCCCACACCAAAGTTCTTCTCAGGCATCATCTCTTTCTAGGAAGCTGCTCTAGGGATCCCTCTTAGCTGAAAGGGTTCTTGTCTCATCCTCCTCCACCACCACCATCACCACCACACCTTGGTGGCTCTTGTTTTTTTGTGTTTTTTTTTAATTAATAAAGTATTTTATTTTTTTCCGTTACATGTAAAGATAGTGGCTCCTGTATTATAATTCTACATGTCCCTATTTGATGCTCCAGCTAGACTAGGAGTCCCTTGAGTCTCTTATCACTGTCTCCACTGCCACTGTTTTCTTGCCTGCCACAGCCCCACGTACTCAGTGAGTACTGGAATTTTTACTGAATGAATGAATAAGGAATACTTCTTTTTTTTTTTTAATGGGGCAACGGGGGTTAAGTGACTTGCCCAGGGCCACACAGCTAGTAAGTGTTAAGTGTCTGAGGCCGGATTTGAACTCAGGTACTCCTGAATCCAGGGCCGGTGCTTTATCCACTGAACCACCTAGCCGCCCCAGGAATACTTCTTTAAAAAGTTAAACCTAGGGGCAGCTGGGTGGCGCAGTGGATGGAGCACCGGTCCTGGAGTCAGGAGTACCTGAGTTCAAATCCGGCCTCATTCACTTAACACTTAACTAGCTGTGTGACCCTGGGCAAGTCACTTAACCCCGGTTGCCTCACTAAAAAAAAAAAAAAAGTTAAACCTAAAGTGTGCCCGGCCTTCTGTTCTGCCACATTTTGGAAAGAAAGGAGGAAGATTAGATTTAGGTCTTGCCCTTGAGGACCTCATAGTCTTGGGATAGAAGACAAGACTCATTCAGAGAGGACAAAGAATAGAACTGAACACAGTAGGGCAGCTAGGTGGCACAGTGGATAAAGCACTGGCCCTGGATTCAGGAGTACCTGAGTTCAAATCTGGCCTCAAACACTCTGACACTTACTAGCTGTGTGACCCTGGGCAAGTCACTTAACCCCAATTGCCTCACTAAAAATAATAATAAAGAACTGAACACACTATAAAGAATTGTTGGACTGTTATGGTTAGGTAGTAATGGTAAAAAAATAATGGTGTATTGGTGGATTCAGTGGGAATCAGAAGTTTGAATTTTAATCAGGGGAGGGGAATTTGAGAGGCAGAACTGATTGATATAGTAGAAAGAACTCTGTGAAATCAGAGGACCTGAGTTCAAATCCCACCCCTGACAATTACTATCTGTGTGATCTTGGGCAAGTCATTTAAGGCTTTTAGTTTTTAATTTCCTCATCTGTAAAATGGGGGGTTTGGACTACTTGGACTACCTAGATCTATGATCCTATGTATATCCCCTCTAACTACTAATTCTCCTTGTGACCTTGGGAAAGTTCTCTTTCCTTTCTGGGCCTCAGTTTACTTGCTTGCAAAATGACAGTAGGAAGAGTAGGGAAAAATTTAAGAATCATCTTTGAAATTCATTGCTTTTCTCTGCCTGGCCTGCCCTTTACTAACCTGGGACTCTCCTGATTCCTCCTCTCTCTTTCCGGGGTGAAAACTGAGCTAATTTTGCACAAACAAAACTAATGTAACCAAGATTACAAGGGAAGTGGAAAACTAGGAAAGAATTTTTGAAACAAATATCTCTGATAGAGGCCTCATTTCTCAAATATATAGAGAACTGAGTGAAATTTATAAAAATACAAGTCATTCCCCAATTGATAAATGGTCAAAGGATATGAACAGGCAATTCTCAGACAAAGAAATCAAAGCTATCTATAATCATATAAAAAAATGCTCTAGATCACCATTGATCAGAGAAATGCAAATTAAAACAACTGAGGTATCACCTCACACCTCAGAGTGGCAAATATAACAAAAACAGAAAATGTTGGATGTTGGAGGGGATGTGGGAAAGCTGGGATCCTAATCCACTGTTGGTGGAGTTGTGAAAAGATCCAACCATTCTGGAGAGCAATTTGGAACTATGCCCAAAGGGTTATAAACTGTGCTTACCCTTTTGATCCAGACATCCCAAAAAAGAGAAAAAGACCTATTTGTACAAAATATTTATAGAAGCTCTTTTGGTGGTGGCTTAGAATTGGAATTCAAAGGAATGCCCATCAATTGCAGAATAGCTAAACAAACTGTGGTATATGATGGTAATGGAATATTATTGTGCTATAAGAAATGACAAGCAGGATGACTTCAGAAAGGCCTGGAAAGACATGTATGAAATGATGTATAGTGAAGTGAGTAGAACCAAGAGAACACTGTGCACAGAGATAGCAATATTGTTTGATGAAGAACTGTGAATGACAACTATTCTCAACAATACAGTGATCCAAGACAATCCCAAAGGACTTTTGATGAAACATGATATCCACCTCCAAAGAAAGAACTGATTGATGGATCACAGACTGAAGCATGCTATTTTTTACTTTCTTTCATTTTTTCTTTTTATCAAGTTTTCTTGTACAAAATGACAAATATGGTAATGTTTTACATAATCATACATGTATAACCCACATCTGATTGTTTGCTGCCTCAGGGATGGGGGAGGGGAGGGAGGGAAAGAGGGATAAAAATTGGAACCCAAAACTATAAATAAAACTGTTTATTAGAAAAAAAGAAGGGGCAGCTAGATGGCCTAGCGGATAGAGCACCAGCCCTGGAGTTAGGAGTACCTGAATTCAAATCTGGCCTCAGATACTTAATACTTACTAGCTGTGTGACCCTGGGCAAGTCACTTAACCCCAATTACCTCACTTAAAAAAAAGAAAAAAAGAAAACCGAGCTGAAAGAGACAAGCTGCCTCACCTTCACCTCTACCACTACTATCACCACCCTTACCTCCCAACCCCTACACACACACACACACACACACACACACACACACACACACACTCCAGTGGAAAACAGTGGGCTGGCTAGTCACAGAAGGCATGTTCAGCATCTTCTCATCCTAGTGAATCAATTTGGTAACTGAAGCTGCCTCCAATTGGGTATCAGGCTTGTGTTTCAGGCAGATGGGGCAATCTCACTCTCCAACAAAGCCATCTGTCTGGGAATACATGAACTAGCAGGGTGCAGTAGATAGAATAGACCTGTAGGCAGGTCTCTCTTATATAAACTGAAGTGTAGAAGTTTACATTTATCTTTATTCTATTTCATCATATTAGATCTGACCCAGACTAGTCTGTCAAAACATGGCCAAGTCTTCAGTTTTAACCCTACCCCCAAGGCCATATCCCTATCTCTCCTTGGAGAGGCTCAGGGCTCAATAGAAATAAATAGAAAAAAAAAAAGATCCCAATGGATTTCTTTCACATTGCCTTTAAGGTTTTCAAAGCAGTTTTCTGCCTGATCAGAGCATGTGACCTCTAGACAGGCCCAGGCCTGCTCAGGATTCCCTGTTAAATAATGGAATTGGACCAAGGATTTAGTAAGGGCCTGGGGCAAGGCAGGCTCCAGATCTCTAGTACCGCCTCCTCAGTATTCAAAGCCCCAGATTCTGGGAAACCTGGGGCTTTCAAAATCTGGTCTTGGGACATATCCAGTGAAACCTTCTTGTAGTTGGTAAGAAAGGCCAAGGGGCTCAGCTTGAGAAAGCCAGAGTAACCCGGTGGGGAAGGACCCTGGACTGGTCAGCAAGAGGCCTGGACACTCTACCCAGTTCTGCCATTGGTTTTGTATATGACATAGAGCAAATCACAACCTCTGTGGGTCTCATTTCCTCCATCTTCACCCCACCAGTGAAAGGGGGAAATCAGTGACCTTCTTTGCTTCCCATGGAATGTCTTTGAGCTTCCAGGGAAAGAAGATAGCTAGGGGCCCAGGGACTCTGCTCCAAGAAGGAATTTGGTGCCGTTGTCTGGTATTGTTTACCTGACTCCAGGAGAGGAGGTGGGATGACTGCCAGTTTTCCTTGGACATATCCCAAGAATAGATTTTGAAAGTTCCGATTTTACCAGAAGTTGACACTTTGTGTGCCAAAGAGTTTGCCCCAGTAGCCCAGAGCTTCCATTCCCCAGCCCCTATTTCCCCCTTGGCTCAATCCCACCCTTTAACAAGATAATGGGAGCAGGCCTGGGCTGTCTAGGGGAACAGGTTCTTTTTTTTTTTTTTTTTTTTTTTGGTGGGGCAATGGGATTTAAGCGACTTGCCCAGGGGCACACAGCTAGTAAGTGTCAAGTGTCTGAGGCTGGATTTGAACTCAGGTCCTACTGAATCCAGGGTCGGTGCTTTATCCACTGTGCCACCTATCTACCTGCCCCCGCCCCGGAGCACAGGCTCTTAATCTGGAAGATTCTAATTACTCAGAGCTCCAAGTCACAGGAGATAGCTCCCCATCCATCTGGATAATTCTAGATTTTGGCTCTTTCACCCCAGAATTCTCTCCCAACTTCTTCAATAATAGTCCCTTGAGTTTCTATTCTCTAGGTCAGAGAGTAAATGAGAAGGGACACCACCCTTCTAGAGTCCTGGGTTTGCGTACCAGATCTGGTACAAGTGACTTAGGTCACGGTTCCCTCATCTATAAAAAGATAACAGAACTGATTGAGGTACCGTCCATGATATCTGTAGATTCAGTTCAAATGAACAAATATTAATTAAGCCCCTGCTTTGTGCAAGGCACTGTGCTAAACAATAGGAGACAAAGGGAAACATTAAAGAATCCTTGACCCTCAAGGGGCAATAAATATAAAATTATTTGAAGGGACCGGGAACCACTAATAGGGAGAATCAGAAGACTTTAGGTAGGGAGTGATGCCTGAGCTAAGCCACTAAGGATTCCAAGAGGCAGAGGTAGGAGGACAGTTCACAGTCTGATAAGGAGCTAAGATATGGACACACTTAACTCCAAGGTCACAACTGAGGGACAGACACAGAGCTATAAGATGTCTGCTATTTGGGCAATCAGTGATTCTGAGATTCCTAGGTTCTTCAAAGGAAGGCTTTAGGGAAGGAGTAACAGCTGAGTTGGATGTTGAAGGATGGACAGAGTTCAACAGGCAAAGAAGACATCATTAGGATGTTCTAAACATGGGGAACACTTCAAGCCAAGGCCCAGATGGAGGAAAGAGAAGGGCATGTTCACCAGACCACCATGAGTGGTCCAGTTTGAAAGTATATAGCAAACACAGAGACTAGGAGTGGAAACTAAGACTGGAAAGGTAGGGTGACATCAGGTTGTGAGGGTCCTTGAATCTGGACTTTAATCAATCCAATCCAGCTAGCTTTTTTTAAAGCACCTACAATGAAAACACACACACACACACACACACACACACACACACACACACACACACACACACACGGTTTCCTGGGTTGTAAGGGAGGGTGTGTATGACAGGCTCAGAATTACAAATTAGGAAAATATCTGGCATCCTATGAAAATGGATTGAAGGAAGAGAGGCTGGATACAGCAAAAACATTTAGGAATCTATGATATTGGGCAAATCATTTGCGCTCTCTGAGACCCATCTGTAAAATGGGAGAGTGGGGCTAGATAATCTCTAAGAACCACTTTGGCTCTGACATGTTACCTTCTGCAAAGGTATCAGACTCAGGGCCAGCAGGCCACATGAAATCTAGAGTACAGCTGAAACCAGATTAAAATATAATTGGGAAATGTTTAACAAAATAAATTAAAATATAATATAACATAGATAATATTTGGCTTTCTTTTTTAAAATTCCTTTTTGGTTACATTTTAAGTTTTGAACTGTTTCCTTCCCTCCCTCCCTATTCCATACTAGAGAAAGTCATCGTTTGACATATATATATATATGTATATATGTATATATATATATAGTATATATATAGTATATGTGTGTAAATATACACAATACACACATATATAAATCACATATATATTCATGTGTATAAACTTATGTAAAATCATACAATGCATACTTCTACTTATCAGTTCTTTCTCTGGAGGTAGATAGCATGCCCTGTCATAGGTCCTTTGTAGTTGATTTGAGTATTTCTAATACTGAGAATAACTCAATCATTCACAGTTAATCTTGAACAATATTGCTGTTACTATATACAATGCTCTCTTGGTTCTGATTTTTCCATGTTTTTCTAAAATCAACCCACTCATCATTTCTTACAGCACAGTAATATTCCATCACAATCATATACTACAATTTGTTCAGCCATTCCCCAATTGATGGGCATCCCCTCAATTTCTAGTTCTTTGCCACCACAAAGAGAGCTGTGACAAATATTTTAGAACATATAGGTTCTTTTCCTTTTATCCTGATTACCTTGGGATAGTGGTATTATTGGTCAAAGGGTATATACAGTTTTATAACTCTTCAGGCACAATTCCAAATTGTTCTCCAAAATGGTTGAATCAGTTCACAGTTCCACCAACCATGTATTAGTGTCCCAATTTTTCCACATCCCCTCCAGCATTTGTCATTTTCTCCTTCCAACATTTGGCTTTCTAAGTTAATATGTAGCCCATAGGAATCCAGTTCTATTTAAGACTGATACCAAAAAACAAAAAGACTGATACCACTCTTCTAAGAGATCTTCCATCTCTGATATGAAATAATCAAGGCTACATTATATGGTAAAATTCTGGGACCTTCCCTTTTGACGTTTGTAGTGTAAGAAGCTCAAGGATAGGGTCAGGGGCCTTTGACAAGTCTGAAGTGGAAAACCCCGATATGTGCTGGTAGCCCCCTGTGCCTCAGAAGCTTGGACTCTGTTCAAAAAACACAAATATTGAAATTTCAAATTACAAGGTTTCTTGTCATTGCTATGGGAAGTTAAATAAAGGGAAGTTCTATGCAGGATGGAGAAGTAGGTGTTGGCTTCATGGATGAGGCAGGAGCTCTCTCCACATGACCTGAGAAATGGAAACAATCAACATGTGTCTTACCAGAAACTGTGCTAAGTGCTGGAAGAAATAAAGGCAAAAAAAGAAACTGTCTCTGTCCCTCAAAGAGCTTATATTTTAAGGGGGAAAGCCGGGAAATCCGAAAAAGAATCACTGATGGTATAGAAAACAAGCCCTTTCTACTTTCCTAGAAAAAGAAAGTGTTTCTGATGGTTAAATAGGTCAGACCTGTATGGAAACAATGAGAGGAAGAACTGTAGCAGTTTCAAGGACCAACGATAGGATCAGACTGAAGGATAAGGAAGGAGAAGGACTCCTCCTAGCCCCATGTGAAGAACCTGGATAGATGTGAAGGAATATTAACCTCTAGAAAGGGGGAAGATATGGGTTGGACTGGCTAAGAATTAATCAGACCCAAAGCCCTAGACACCATCCCAGGCTCTTTCCCCTGCACCCTAATATTTCCTGCATGCCCAAGCTTATGCTTGGTTAGTTCCATCTTTTTTAATAGTTTATCTGGAGAGGCCCTGGGGTGTGGGTTATATAAATAAAGCTGGAGTATTTTTATTCCTTCATCCTGTTATCTTACCAACTACGAGACTTCAGACAAGGGAGCAAGGCTTGGCATGCAGGAAGGGAAAGGGATAATAATCAGGAATGTCAGGGTTTCCTGAATATTTGGCCAGGATTGTCTGGGCCTCGAAGAAAGCATCCAAAATAACATCCCATGATGGGGAGATCAGGCAACTATTTCATACTGATTGTAATCAAGGGCCAATCCCCTCAGATCCATTGGGACTCTGTAAAGGCAGGGCTGTGGGTCCCGCCCCCCCTCCCTCAAACAGGTCAATATACCCCTGGAACTGACCTAAATCAAGCCAGGGTGGACGGGGGCCAATGGCCCCATGAGGCAGTATCACTCCAGGTACCCTTAGCAGCTGAACATCCTGAATCAGAAACAGATTGTCCATATTTTCTCCTGTAATGTAAATGGGAACACTGTGTCTACATTTTAAGAAAGACCTTGGCAAATTAGAGTACATCCAGAGGACACCTAGGTTAGGGGGGAAAGTGGAGCCAGTGTGACAAGTGAAGTCTATTTTTTAAGTGCTTATTAAGGGCTAGGGCAATGCTAAGTGCTGGAGCTACAACTACAAGCAAAAAGGGGGCAGCTAGGTGGCGCAGTGGATACAGCACTGGCCCTGGATTCAGGAGGACCTGAGTTCAAATCCGGCCTCAGACACTTGACACTTACTAGCTGTGTGACCCTGGGCAAGTCACTTAACTCCCATTGCCCTGGGGGGGGGGAAGCTGGTTTCTGTCCTCAAGAAAGCTGATAGTCGGGGCAGCTAGGTGGCACAGTGGATAGAGCACCGGCCCTGGAGTCAGGAGTACCTGAGTTCAAATCCGGCCTCAGACACATAACATTTACTAGCTGTGTGACCCTGGGCAAGTCACTTAACCCCAATTGCCTCACTAAAAAAAAAAAGAAAGCTGATAGTCTAATGGGAGAGACAATACACAGTCATGAGGGGAATGAAACGTGACCATCCTGGGCCCATCCCCAAAATGGAAGACCCTCTCACAAAAGGGAAAAGTGAAGGCAATGTTCCATTCTGAAGACTGCTTGGGTTTCAGAGGCATTTACCAGCTGTCTGATCTTGGGTATATGATCAAATAGTTTAGAGCTGGAAGGGACTTTAGAAGCCACCTAGCCCAATCCCTGTGGGGCAGCTGGTTGGTGCAGTAGATAGAGCACTGGTCCTGAAGTTGGGAGGATCTGAGTTCAAATCTCACCTCAGTAATACTAGTTGTGTGACCCCAGGCAAGTCACTTAACCCCAATTGCCTTAAACATCTGGGGCCATCTCTAGTTGTCCTGATATATATCTTGCCACTCGACCCAGATGGCTCTGGAGGAGAGAGTGAGGTTAGTGACCTTGCACAGCCCTCCCTCACTTCAATCCAATTCACTGTAAGTCATGACATCACCTCCCAATGTCATGGTTTCTCTTTGAAAACTAAGGACAAACAATATCCCAACCCCTCTGTTCTACAAATGAGGAAGCTGAAGCCCAAGGAAAAGTGATTTGCCTAAGATCACACAGTTAAGTAAGTACACAGAGCAGCAAATTTCAATAGGCCGTTAACCCAGGAGATTTTTATTTATTCATCTATTTTAGAGCAAACATTTATTGAATGCTAAACCACAAAGGACATTTTAAATTGATCAAGCAAATTAAGAAAATGAAAACTTTAACTAAGCTTAGTTTTTATTGTTGTTGTTTTGTTTTTTTGTTAAGCTTAGTTTTTGTTTTTGTTTTTTTAGTGAGGCAATTGGGGTTAAGTGACTTGCCCAGGGTCACACAGCTAGTAAGTGTTAAGTTTCTGAGGCCGGATTTGAACTCAGGTACTCCTGACTCCAGGGCCGGTGCTCTATCCACTGCGCCACCTAGCTGTCCCTTAAGCTTAGTTTTTAAATTAATGACATTTTCCTTTACAAGCTTTAAAAGTGAGGCAAAGGGGGCAGCTAGGTGGCGCAGTGGATTAAGCACCGGCCCTGGATTCAGGAGTACCTGAGTTCAAATCCGACCTCAGACACTTGACACTTACTAGCTGTGTGACCCTGGGCAAGTCACTTAACCCCCATTGCCCCGCAAAAAAAAAAAAAAAAAAAAAAAGAGGCAAAATAATACAAATTTCTATAAGTAAATAACAGCTGAGAATCTAACACTAGTCCTCTGACCCCAAATCCAGTGCTTTCATCACTGTACATACACGACAGCTGCCTCAATTCACGCTACCCCTTGGAAACTCAATTTCCTTATCTGTAAAATGGGGGTAATAATAACTCTAGTATCTACCTCACCAACTTGTTATGAAGAAAGTTCTTTTTAAAGCTTAAACCCCAATAGAAATATGAGTTATTGTTATTAATATTATTCTGGGTTGGTTCCTGAAAGCACTTCCTCTATTTGTTGTCACCAAAAAAAAGGTTATTCTAAGACCTCAGGACTATTAAAAGCTCCAGGGGCCCAGGGAATGGCTCCAACAGGTCATTAGTCTTTGTTGGCTGCTGTCCTGGCAGGAGGTAAGGGGTGGGATAAGGTTTCCTTCTACTCAAGAGGGACCTCCATCCAAACACAACACTGTCCCATGCCAGAGGGCACTGAATGCTACTGTGACAGATGTTGTCCATTGGTCCCTCCACCAAAGGCTAGGTTGGAGCTAGGCCAGTGGCAGTTAACATGGGGGAGCCAGGAGGAAGGGAAACTGACATCCTGACTTTGGACTTAATGTTAGGGCCAGGCTCTGAGCCCTTCTGAAGGGAAGGTTTAGGCTGACCCCATTATTACTTTGGGGTATTGAGTATTGCATTATCCCAGTATCTCAGGGACAGCTCAGATTGGAGACCTGTAAGATTTTAGTGCCCCTAAAGCATTCTGATCTGGGGGAAAGTTTGGTTATTGCCCCCACCCCCACCCCTCTGAGCTCTGCAAGTTCCTGACCAGGATTTAGGTCCAAGTAACAATAGACTGTCGTTGGAATCAATCACTATCAACCTGCTAGACACCTCTGCTGATTCAGAGTAACAGAACCGCAGCCTTCCCTTGGTTTTTCTTCTATATACTTCAGACTAAGTTGGAGGCTGGAATGAATAATCTGATCTGCTCCTGGGATCCGAGGCACCTTACTGCTGCTGGTATTTGAACTTGCTCCTCTCTCTCTCTTTTTTTTTTTTTAGTGAGGCAATTGGGGTTAAGTGACTTGCCCAGGGTCACACAGCTAGTAAGTGTTAAGTGTCCAAGGCTAGATTTGAACTCAGGTACTCCTGACTCCAGGGTTGGTGCTCTATCTACTGTGCCACCTAGCTGCCCCCCTCCTCTCTTAATATACTGCCTAGGGCCTGAGACTATTAGGAGGAGGGCAGGGGAGCTGGCACAGGTCCCTTCCTTAGTCCTCCCTAGATCCATGACTCAGAACTGGGTAATAGATAATAAAGCTTCCAGTTCACACTTGTCCCCATTGTGGTGCCCCAGTCTGTGTATAGGGATGCCCTGGTATGGTCTAGGACCCCTTCTTGCCCTAGGTCACAGGCAGTCTTTGGGTGCTGGTATGCTCCATAGGCAGGGCGTGCTCTACACCAGGCCCTGTCCCCAGAGTCCTCAGACTACTCTGTTTCCCTATGCTAACCTAAGCTAGAAAAATGACTGAGTCTTTTCCTTGGATTTCCCCATCAGGATTCAGTGTGGTGCATTTTCTAGATCTGTTTGGAGAAGTTTTAGGGGAGCTCATTGTCCTGCTTCCCACCGCTCTGCTGTCTTATCTCCCATGTTCCATTTTTGCTCATATTTGTGTCTCCAGCACTTAGCATAGTGACTTTCATCTAGTAAATACTTAATAAATACTGTTTCCTTTTTTCTCTTTCCTTCCTTCCCTCCCTCTCTTCCTTTAAAAAAGGGGAACCGAAAATAGCAAAGCTTAAACCAAAAGAATGAACCCCTAAAGGTAGAATTGGAGGAGTGAGGGGGAAGGGCTCATTCTAGAATTCCAGAATCTATGAGTCAGGAAAGGACCCCAGATGTCTTTAATTCAATGACATCCTCAGATGAGGCATTCTCTCCCACGATGCCTGACAGGGACACTCACAGAGAGAGAGGCCAATTTTGGTTTCCAGAATTCAAAAAGAGATCCAAGAAACTTATAATGGAAATCCCCTGATGTAATTTGGAGTTTCTAAGGGCCCTTGCCCAAAGGGGATCATGGTCATTATTATTGCACAAGAAAGAAAGAAAGAAAAAGAAACTGCTTTTAACCACAGAAGTTACGAAAATTCAGGCTGTGTTGAGACCAGGGGAGGCACCAAGTAAGAGTAAGAACCCTATAACTATAAGCTTTGAAGACTCAGATTCATGTTCTGGCTTAGCCATATTTTAAGGGACCTTGAACTTTAGACCTTGGACAGGACGATTTCCTGGATCTGAGCCTGGTTTCCCCCAACTTTGTCCTTTTTGCCTCACAGGGCTACAGTGAAGATTACAGATTCTTCACCTTACAATCTCCTATTATGCCTCAATTGTGGCATAGAGATGATGACCCTTGTACTCTGGGAGGTTTTCCCAGCTGAACCCAAGTGGTCAGGTGTTTACCATTCTACAAAGGCTTTAAATAAGGGTCATGTAATGCTGTGTATGTTATCTAAGGACCAGCCAGAGGAGAGATGGAGAGATGATCACCAGCTGGTCAACCGACAGGGGATGAATGTTTCTAGCCACAGAAACTCACCAAACTGACAATTTGAGTGTAATGACCTGTGTAGCCTCTCTTACCCACTAAACAGAGAAGCCTCAGGGAAGCTTTGAAACCCCTGAGTTATTCTGTCCCAGTAAGACCAAGCAGTGAAGGCCCAGAGCCCCTTTCCAGAAAGCAGGGAATTTGAATATCAACCCACCACCCATTCCCCCATAATGTTCCCTCCCCCTACTAGCAAGAGTCAGTACCAGGCCCAAGGTCCAGGCTCCTTGCTCCCTTCCCCAGGTACCTAATGCTGCTATTGTTTGCCCTTCATTTCCTTGAAAAGGACCATGACAACAGGGTGATGTCTTGACTTGCACTGAATTAGATTTAAGTGAGGGAGGCTGTGTAAGTTCACCAACCTCATTCTTTCCTCCAGAACCATCTGGGTCCAGTGGCAAAATATATATATATAGTAATGATTGGAATGACGCTGCCTACTGGAGACTTACTGTAGGAAAGCTCCAACATGAGGAGAGGGCCTCTGAGGGCAGGACCATGTGGCTTTTCTTTGGCATCAGGAAGTGACGTTGGCTGGTGGGAGGAAGAAGGGGGAGGCTGGCGCTCTGACTCGCTCTCTTTCCTGAGGACTCTGGTGGACAAGGGAGCTAGAAATGTGCTCTCCCTTTAATAGATGAATCTAGGCCTTTCTCTCTCTCTTTACCAAATTCTTATTCTCCTTAATAAATGCTTAAAAGTCTAACTCTTGATAAAGCTTATAATTTATTGGCAACCACTCATTAGATATTTTAGACAGTATAGCTAGAATTTTAGCCCCTTAATATATATATATATATATGTATGTATGTATGTATGTATATATATACACATACACACACATAAATATATATGTGTGTATATATATACATATACACACATACATATATCCAGTCTTGTGTGTGTATATATACATATACACATACATACATATACATATATATACACGACTGGAGATGGACCCAGATGTTTAAGACAATTAGGGTTAAGTGGCTTGCCCAGGGTCACACAGCTAGTAAGTGTCTTAGGTGAGATTTGAACTCAGGTCCTCCGGACTTCAGGGCCAGTGCTCTTTCCACTATGACACCTACCTGCCCCTGTTGGATGCTGCTAGATCCAGATGCCCTATTCTCTCTAGGACCCCAGCGGGATGCCTAGTTCCAACCAAAGACCTGAGCTATTTTCATTATTCTCCCTAACTGTCCCTCATATTGTGACTGTCTCCCTTCCATGAAATTGGATTGTTTTACTATCTTGTGAGCTCCATTCCTCCTCATATGAGACTTTGGTTTTGGGAAACTCCCTGGGTCTATTAAGACATATGATATGGGGCAGCTAGGTTTCAGGAGGACCTGATTTCAAATCTGGCCTCAGACACTTGACACTTACTAGCTGTGTGACCCTGGGCAAGTCACATTAACCCTCACTACCCCACACACACACACACAAAAAAAGGCATAAGGTATGAAGGGGAAGGGACTAATGAAATCAGAGATCTCTAAAGTATTACTGTATTGGACTCTGTAACCACATAATGGCTCTACCCATTCATTACTAATCTCCATCTGTTCTATCTGTTGAAGTTCTGCTCTTCTTTCAAGATCCAATCCAAGAGTTATTTCCTTTATGAAACCCTCCCTTGCTCCTTTCCTCCTCTAGCTCCCTCCCAATGTGAAAGTGATATCTCCCTATCCATCTCCTACTTTCTCTATTACTGAAGGAGACAATACCATCCTCCCACTCCCTCAGGCTCACAACTGAGGAGTCATCATTAGCTCTCAGCCTCCACATCCAAGCTGTTGCCAAGGCCTGTTGATTTCATCTTTGCAACATCTCTCCAATAGTTCCCTTTCTCTCCTCTGACACTGTCATCGCTCCAGTGTGGGCCCTAATCACCTTACACCTGCACTATTACTATAGCCTGCTGGTGAGTCTGCCTGGCCCAGATCTCTCCCCACTCTAATCCATCCTCCGATCAGCTGTCAAAGTGATTTTCCTAAAGCACAGGTTCAACCATGCCACCTCCTACTCAGTAAACTCTAGTGGCTTCTTATCACCTTCAAGATCAAATATAGGGGCAGCTAGGTGGCTCAGTGGATAGAGCAGCAGACCTGGAGTCAGGAGGACCTGAGTTCAAATCTAGCCTCAGACACTTGACACTTACTAGCTGTGTGACCCTGGGCAAGTCACTTAACCCCAATTGCCTTACCAAAAAATTTTTTAAAAATTAAAAAAAGATCAAATATAAAATCCTGTTGAACATTCAAAGACTTTTATAATCCAGCCCCTTTTCAGCCTCCTTACAATGTCTTCCCACCCATTCCCTACATACTCTTCAATCCAGTGACACAGGTCTCCTGGCTGTTCCAAAAACAAGACAATCCATCTCTTCGCTCCAGACATCTTCTTTGACTGTCCCCCATGGTGGTCATGTTGTTTGAATGCCAAACGTACATTTGCCTAAAAGACTATTTTACAGAAAACTCATATGAGGAAGGTGTTCACATGGTGGTCAGAAGTGATACAAGGACATTCTCAAGGACTCTCTGAAGAACCTTGAAAGACGCTGGCAAGGGATTGCCCAGCATGATTCGTCTGCATTTAAGATGGCATTGTGCTCCATGAGTGAAGCAGAATTGCAGTAACTCAAAAGAAATGAGGTAGGGGCAGCTAGGTGGCGCAGTGTATAGAGCACCGGCCCTGAATTCAGGAGAACCTGAGTTCAAATCCGGCCTCAGACACTTAACACTTACTAGCTGTGTGACCCTGGGCAAGTCACTTAAACCCAATTGCCTCACTTAAAGAAAAAAGAAAGAAAGAAAGAAAGAAATGAAATGAAATGAGGTATGCAAATTTAGAGACATCTCCACTCCAAATGGACTATTCCTGGCCAGCCTCTGGTAGAGCCTTCCAAGCTCATGTTGGTCTGATTAGCCACAGGCAGACACACTGTACTTTGACTCCAACATAATGAGGTCATTTTAATCCTTTTTGAGACTGAAGGACAACTAACCAACCAACCAACCCCCATGCTTGGAATATTCTCTTTCCTCATCTCAGCCTCTTGGCTTCTCTGGTTTCCTTTAAATCCCAACTAAAGTCTCATTTTCTACAGGAACCCTTTCCCAGTGCTTCTTAATTCCCTCTCTCTTAATTATTTCCTATCTATCCTTAATGACAATAATAATTCCTTGTTTTCTATTTATTCTGCATATAGCATGATTTTATATATATTTGTTTGCTTGTTGTCTCCCCATTCGATTGTAAGCTTCTTGAGAGCAGGGACTGTCTTTTGCCTCTTTTTTGTATGCCCAGTGCTTAGCACAGTGCTTGGTGCATAGTAGGTACATGGGGCAGCTAGGTGAGCACTGGCCCTGAAGTTGGGAGGACCTGAGTTCAAGTCTAACCTCAGTCACCTACTAGCTGTGTGACCCTGGGCAAGTCACTTAACCCCAATTGCTTTAAACATCTAAACATCTCTAGTCTTCCTGAAAGTATATCTTGCCACTGGACCTAGATGACTCTGGAGGAGAGAGTGAGGCTGGTGACTGCACAGCCCTGCTTCACTTAAATCCAATTAATTGCAAGTCATGAAATCTTTCATGGTCTTCTTTGGGAATGAAGGATAAACAACAACAACAAGTAGATACTTAATAAATGTTTATTGCCTGGAAAGACTTATATAAACTGATGTATAGTGAAGTGAGCAGAACCAGGAGAATGTTGTGCACAGTAACAGCAATACTGTTGGATGACAACTATTCTCAGCAATATGATGATCCAAGACAATCCCAAAGGAGTAATGATGAAGCATGCTATTCCCCTCCAAAGAAAGAACTGATATTGATTGAACACAGACTGAAGCATGCTATTATTAACTTTCTTTCATTTTCTTTCTTTTGAGTCTTCTTATATAAAATGACTAATATGGTAACATTTTACATAATTGCTCATGTATAATCTGTATCTGATAGCTTACCACCTCAGTGAGGAGGGAGAGAAGGGAAGGAAGGAAGAATGGAATTTGGAACTCAAAACTTTGAATAAAAAATGTTTTTTAAAAAAATTTAAATAAACGAATAAATGTTTATTGACTGAATTGGTAATATGTCAGCATATATGTATTATTAGTACATGTAGGTACTATTGTGGTTCCAAAGGTTGTCATGCCGGGGTGGGAGTGGGGATAAGATCCCACTCTCTATAAAATGCTCTAATGGCGTGCGTCTCAAATAGCCTCTGACAACCAAAGCCCAACTCCTGGCCTTATCGTGGCGGAACTGTTTCCACTAACAGGAGAAGGGGCGAAGGCGAGTCACTGGCACCTTAAAACCAGTAGCTTCGGGAAGGTGGGGCTCGTCAGCCTTGGCAGGCAACTCGCCTAGGGAAAGGAACCCTGATTTTAAACTTCCACTGCCTTGCGGCTATGCCCATATATGGGAAAGGCTTCAGGCGTTAACCCCAAGGAAAAATCAGGAGTCAGAGTCCCTTAGGCAGTTGGATGTTGGACATCACATCCATCTGGCAACTCCTGCGGCAGCACTGGTGCCAAACTGTACTGGCTCTGCCTCTCCTTTGGATCCACCAATGTTGCAGAGAGGGAAAACCTGCTGCATGGGCAACAGCTTGTTTTCCATATTGATCTGCCCAGGCCAGCGCCCTGAAGAGGACACTCCAGCACAGCCACACTGTGGCCTGTGGCTCTTCAAGGTGCTGATCCATGGTCATCCACAACTGACGGAGGCTACTACTAGGTAATATTGTGATTAATAAACTAAAAATTCATTTTAAAGTGTTTGGGGGTAGGGTTTTTTGGTTTTGGCGGAACTGATGGTTGTTGTTTTGTTTTATTGGGGATTTTTTTTGTCTTAACTTGTATAGGAAGCTCTAAGGAAAGAACTCCTTTTACCACTTCTTTGCAAATTTTAGTATTAGAGAGTTGCCTGGGGAACACTCAGGGTAAAGGCTTGCCCACAGTCACAGCCAGTATATATCAGAAGGGAGACTTGAACCCAGATTTTCTTGACTCCAAGGCTAGCTTTCTATCAACTACACCATGCTGCCCCTTTTAAATGTTTTTTAAAGTGTTTTTGTCATCATGTATCTTTTTAATCAATAGATGCTAATAGTATGGCTACTGTAGCCCCTCCTATAGTTTCCTATACTACCTGGAGGAAGAGCTGTCTACATCTGCTGACAGGGATTGGGGTCCATATGGCATCTTGCTAATAAATATCATTCTCTCTGGACCCAAACTGCTGATATGCTAGGCAAGCCTCTCTCCCAGGGAGCTTCCTTTTTGGTTCACTGAAGCTTGTGGGAGGGGCTATACTACTGGAGCAGAGGGGGCTGTGAAATGTTTTGACACTCGTAAAATTATAGATTAAGAGCTGGAAGAGCCCTTAGAAATCATCTAATTCAAATTCACTTTATAGATGGCAAAACTGAGGCCCAAAGAATTGAAGTAGCTTGTTTATACAAGAGGAAGAAAAACAGTTCATCAAAAACAACCAAAATAGCAATCACTGTTGACATTACATGCAACATTCCAAAGCCTGAGTCCTTTACTTAGCAAAGAAAGAAGTATATTTTTGTTTGGTTTAGAATTTTTGTTCTTTCTGTTGAAAATGTTGTATTTATTGTGTATCTATTATTTTTTCTATTCTCTTTACTTCTTCCTACATCAGTTAAGGAAGTCTTATCTTGTTTTTCTGAATTCTTCATATTCATTGTGTGGGGACCAATTTTTAATTGGGGAGTGTTAGCTAAATGGCTCTCCGCAATATTAGGGCAAGGAAGGAGACCGGCAGCCTCCCTCAAAACAGAACAGGATTTATTTTAACAGGAATGAACTAAAAAAAACCAACACAAACAGGATCAGTAGGATCAAGAGAAAGGAAATACAATGGGGAAAGGGAAATTATACAACCTGAAAAATACCACCACCCAGGAATCAGCTAAGAATACACAGCAGAGCTCCTGTTGCCTTCCAGCTTCCAGCTAGAATGGCAAATTCTTCCCATTCCCAGAAACCCCACACAGCCCCCAACCAATTGTCTGGCTGCTCTGACAGTCACATGACTGCCCTCACTAGGCTTCCAATCATTATAATTTTGCCAGGCCCATTTAGGCATCACCGAGTGCTGATGACGTGAGGTGCCAGTGCCATGGCAATGGCTACAACCAGTGGGTGGAGCACCGTGCGGTTTGTGGAGTCCCAGGCCAGTGCACGCTGAGGCATAAAAACCTCAAATAACAATTAATTCTTTACATTCCCCCCTTTGTTTCATCAAGAAACATGGGGTGTTTCCTTGATGGAACAATAAATAATAAACAATAAATAAATTTTTTAAAAATAACAGAATATCATAACCAATGCTAACAAACAATATACTAATAACAATATAGGAAAGGGAAAATTTATATTACAGATGATGTGTATAGTAACAGAAGGAAAAACAAAAATGTCCATTTAAAGTCCTTAAAATCTTGTCTTCAAAGGAGGGTTGAGATGTCATCAGGGGAACTGGACTCTGGTCTGGATTCTGGCTGTCTCTGGATTCTGGTTGTCTCTGGAACTGCTGGGTTTTCATTAATCTTTAGCATAGCATTGTCCAAAAATGTTCAAATTAAATAATGAAAGTTCTTCAAAATATACAAAACAAGTTTAAACTTGATATATATACAGCATATTGGAGTCCCCCCCTTTGGAGGATACTCATATCCATACGCAATATAAAATTGAGACAGTTATGACATCACTAACACTTTTTACCACTATATGTCTGGATCAAGGCCAAATTTAGTTATGTGTCCATGATGACACCTGAAAATGTTATGGAGAAGTTACCATACCACATCTTGTGGTGCACAGACATCTAGTAATTGTGCTAGGCCTCAGGTAGATGGATTCTGACCATGCTACCAGATTGAGTGAAAAAGCCAAGTTAAGTTAAACCAGGTGCATGTGTTAAGGCTAACATGACACCAGACCATTTTTTTTTTGAGTGATAGAGGAAGAAACTGGACTATGTCCAGCAATTGTGCTCTACATAGCTGCTCTCAGAAGCAAACTATGGACTTCCTGAATGTATTTGGCTGTTCTCTCAGCCTCCATCAGAGTATCCTACATGTACCTGTCTCTCCTCTTGTTGTACATATATTCTCTCCAGGGCCTGCAACGTGGAATTGAACCATCTCCATTAATCTCATTGTAAGAGCAATTAGTCTCTGAAATAGTAAGTTTCCATAAATCATAAATCTCATATTAATTTCACCAAAGACAATATGATGGTAAAAATGCATGCTATACTGCATAACTTAGGATATACTTGAAATATATATATATATATAAAATCCCAAACCATACCCAGAGTATACATAGTCACAATGACATACAAATGATAAATGAATGTAAATGGCTGATATTATTAAACATTATTACAGAATCTTCATTAAGCAAGTAAACCACTTCATCTTGTCCATGAATTCTCTATCTAGTACAATGACAATAACATACTTGAAATGATAAACAATTTATCAAAATGAAATAAAACATCAGCGAGACTCAATATGTTCATTAATTGTCTTATAAATCAAACAATAAGGTTCAATAATCCTTTCTAGAAGACAGAGCCATGTGCTCTTGGTGGAGAAGTTCTTCACCTGTAGGAGGAAAAGCTTGTTTAAGGTAAGAGCTTATAATGCTAGAATTTGGGGTATACCACAGTTTTTAAACTGGTTCCCCAATTCTCTGCATGCCAAAGTGGCAGGGGTTTCTGAATCATCATTGATTCTTCTAATGCTGTCATAATGACTGTTATGGTAGAAAATATGGAGTTCTTTAGCGTTGGCTTTTTCTGTGTGTAACGATTGGAATGACGCCACCTACTGGAGACTTGCTGTGGAGAGCTCCACCATGAGGAAAATGCCTCAGAGGCATTGTGGCTTTTCCTTGGCGTCAGGAAATGACGTTTGCTCATGGGTGCTGTCTATCAAGTCTACCAGCCAATCAACTGGAGGAGCCTCCTATGGTCTGGGAGGAGACAGGAAGGAGGAAAGGGAGCCTGCGCAGAGAGCGCTGGCCTTTTGGCTTCCAGACTTGATGGTGGTGGCGGCAGAGGACTTCACAGGAAATTTGAGGAAAGATAGGAATGCCAGGCTGTTAGAATTCTGTTCTCAATCTTTTTCTTTCTATTTTCCAATAAACCCTTAAAAACCTAAACTCGTTTTATCAGTGATTTTTAGTCAGTTTCCCCCAAACTGGGGGAACAGATTAGAATCCACATTTAGAATCTTAAATTACACATGTGCCACAAATTTGCCATAGAGGTTCATTGACTGGTGAATGATTACATTCAGTTGGTTATGTTTGGCAAAGGTTACAATGGTGTCATTCCCAGCACAAGTACCAGCTTTTTTCAAATCAGCAACATATTCTTCAAAGGGAATATCTGTTTCTATAAAAGACCCAAAGTCTTCTTTATGACTGAGCATATAATTAGCAGTTTCTTGTCTGTGTTTGAGATTGTTTCTCAAATGACCTAACTGGTCTCCGAGGGCTCTGAAAAGACAATTTCCATCTCCTGATACCTTATGGAGTTTGAGTCCCAGGGTTTGCACTTGAGTGATAATGCTTGCAAATTGGAACTGTCTATTACCCCTGGGCTCCATTCAGTTTTTTTTCTCTTTAGCAGCTGGTTGAGTTTTATCTGAAATTACTTTACCCACAAATGGTGCAGGCTTTATGTGGGAACAATGAATCCAAGATTCTTTTTCTCCAATTTTAATAGCAGTAGGAGTTGTCAATAATACCTGAAAAGGTCCCTCCCAAGTCGGCTGGGTCCCACCGATCCGCTGAAAATTCTTAATATATACATTGTCTCCAGGACTTAAATCATGCAAGGAGAAATCTAAAGGACCGGCTTGTACAGCAACTCCTGCTTCATGGAGTTCACATAGCCTAGTTTGTAGTTCATGTACATAGGTAACAACAGAAGTATCACCTCCCACCAGTGATGTATAAACTGGGGAAAAAGTTTTAGCTTGGATAGGAGGGTGACCAAAAAGCATCTCATAAAGAGATATGTGGAATTCACCTCTTGGTCTACTGCACAGATAGAATAATGCCAAGAGTAGAACATCAGGCCATTTCAAATGGGTTTCAATACATAATTTCCCAATAATGCTCTTAAGCTCTTTATTCATACGTTCAACTGGGCCTGAGCTTTGAGGGTGGTAAGGAATATGAAATCTAGGAGTTACTCCCAAGAAAGAATAAATCTGGGAGAGAATTGAATCTGTAAAATGTGTACCTCTATCAGAGTCAATGTATGCTGGTGGTCCAAAGCAAGGGTCACACAGCTAGTAAGTGTCAAGTGTCTGAGGTTGGATTTGAACTCAGGTACTCCTGAATGCAAGACTGGTGCTTTATCCACTGCATCACCTAGCTTCCCCTAGGAACAATCTCTTTAAGGAGAGCTTTGGCCACAAAGCCAGCAGTTGCTCGTGGGGCAGGAAAAGCCTCCACCCATCGAGTGAGCTGGTCAACAATAACAAGGCAAAATTTATATTGTCCTGCTTTGGGCATAGAAATAAAGTCAATTTGCAGATGTTCAAAAGGTGTATATGCCAAAGGGCGCCCTCCATATGCTTTAGTAAGATTGACATGTGGAGCAGCCTGAGCAGATTCGAGATGCTATGTTAGTTATACCTGGTGCTAACCAGGTCCTTCTAACTGAGTTCATAATGCCTTGTGTGCCAAAATGGCTTTTCTTGTGAATAGAGAGGCATACCTGGTGATAGAATTTCCGGAGGAGAAGTGGTTTTCCCTCTGAAGACATCCAGACTCCATTGATCTGTTTAGCCTTGAATCTCTTTTTCCACCTTTCTACTTCAGAATCATCATAAGTTAGGTGGAGAGAAACATCCTCAGAAGGTGAGAGGTTAAATACATGTTCAGGGACTTCTAAAGCAGCGAGCTTAGCTGCTGAATCAGCTCATGCATTCCCCTTTGAAACAGGATCACTATTCCCTGTGTGGGCAGGGCAATGTACAATTGCTAGAGCAGAGGGAAGTTTCAGGGCAGATAGGAGGTCCTTGATAAGGTCTCCATTAGCAATAGCTTTGCCAGAGGATGTTAGAAAGCCCCTCTGTAGCCAAAGCATGCCTACAGCATGGCATACACCGAAGGCATATCTGGAGTCACTATAAATGGTAGCGCTCTTCCCTTTGGCTATGTCACAGGCTTGTGTAAAAGCCACAAGTTCAGCAGCTTGTGCACTAAAATGTGAAGGCAGAGAAGCTGCCCAGATAATATCATAATCAGAAACTACAGCAGCCCCAGTAAAATGGGTGCCATCTTTCATAAACGAAGAACCATCCATATAGAGGACAATATCAGGGTCTCTAAAGGTGTATCCAAAAGGTCATCACAGAGTTTCTCAGCCATATCAACTAAAGAGGACAGTCATGCAATGGCTCCCCCAAGAGTGGTAAGTTAGGGAGCAGTGTTGCTGGGTTAAGGACTGTACAGTGTTTTAAAGTGATATTTTCATGACCTAGCAGGGTTACTTCATACTTAGCCTCTGATCTGAAAAGGCTTGTGTTCTATGGCATAGTAAGAGGGCCTCTACTTCGTGGGGACATTGTATTGTAAGAGGATTACCTAGGACCAAATCAGAGGCTTTTTCTACCAAAAGGGCTGTAGCCTCCACTGCCCTGAGGCAGGGTGGCACCCCAGAGGCCACAGAATCTAGTTAGATGGAATAATTGGCTATTGGATGCTGGACAGATCCTAATGATTGAGTCAGTGCCCCAGAAGCCACTCCCTTCTGTTCATGCACAAAAAGAGTAAAAGGCTTACTGTAATCTGGGAGTCCTAGTGCAGGTGCTGATAACAATGCCCACTTCAATTCTGTTATAGCTGAGAGATGCAACTGTAAAGGTTCTGGGACAGAATTTTTGGGTTAGAGCTATAAGAGGCTTAGTAATTTCACCAAAAGAGGGTATCCATTGTCTACAATACCCAGCTGCTCCGAGAATGGCCCTTAACTGCTTCTTAGTAGAGGGAGCAGCGAGTTATTGAATAGCCTGGACTCACTTAGGAGAGATAGAGCGAGTTCCAACAGCCAGAATGAAGCCCAAATATTCTACCTGAGGTAAGCACCATTGCACCTTTGACTTAGAGACCTTGTGGCCTCTCTTGTATAGTTCTAATAATAAATGGAGGCTGTCTTCCTGACAGGTGTCAGCATCAGGGGAGGCTAAAAGTAAATCAACATACTGCACTACAGTGGAAGCTTTAAAAGTAATAGAGGCCAGATCCTGTTGTAAATTTTGAGAAAATAATGTAGGACTGTCCACAAATCCCTGTGGGAGTCTAGTCCAGGTCCACTGTGTATTTTTCCAGGTAAAGACAAATAAATACTGGAAGTCTTCATGCACTGGTATAGAGAAAAAGGCAGAGCAAGGGTCTACCACTGTGAAGCATGTAGCCTCACATGGGATTGAAGAAAGTATGGTGGAAGGAATAGGGACTATAACATGTCTAGGAATAACATAATTGTTAATAGCTCTAAGATCTTGTACAAAATGATAAACAGGTTTGCCATCTGGGCCAGGCTTAGGTTTTTTAACTGGCAAAATGGAAGTATTACATGGAGAATGATGCCATGGGACAATAATACTCTGACTTTTCAGAGCCTCAATTATAGGGGTGATCCATTCTATAGCTTCTTTAGACAATGGATACTGTGGAATGGATGGAGGTGGTCCCCCTTTAACTTTAATAGTAACAGGCATAGCATATTTAAGGAGCCCCACTTCAGTAGAAGATGAGGCCCACAGGGACTCAGGAATGTCAGAGGGGATTTTGGATGTATCCCCTACTGCTTCTTGAGCGTCTGCAATCAAAATTGGTGATAAATGAACAGTATCCTCTGGCAACTGCAGAGAGACAGCCCCATCTGGAGCACAAGATATGGTTGCTCTAAGTTTACAAAGGAGATCATGACCTAATAAATTTACAGCAGCATTGGGCATAAGTAAAAATGAATGTTCTACAGTTAAAGGCCCTATAGATACCATGCAAGGGGTTAATTCTGCCACTCTTTGGGCCTTCCTGAGACTCCTACCACATTTAAAGATCCAATAGCATTGGATCCAGGGTCTGGTTTACACACTGACTGATTTAGAGGCTCCTGTATCTAACAGACAATCATAATATGTGTCCCCAACTTTGAGAGTCACATGGGGTTTGTTACTCTGGGGAGGTGAATGGATTGGTACAAGATGGTTCAAAAATTCAGGGTCTGGAAAAGTAAAGCTTTCTGTATTTATTTTCCACTCCTCCCCTGGACACTGGGAGTCCTGTGTCTCCCTCTGAGGGATTCTAGAGTTACCCCACTTCTGATTCTGTCCTTCTGTACCTCCCTGATAAGGTCTACGATTATACTGATTCTGGTTGTAATAAGGTCTGTAATTATCTTGGTTGTTTCCTTTCTGGTAAAAATTTCCATAATTATTCTGGTTTCTCCAGAAAAAATATTCCAGACCCTCAGTTACTGCCCACCTGAGTTCTTGCTTTCTAATTCTACATTCTCTCAATGAGTGTCCTTGTTTTTCACCATACCGACACACCTTAGGGGTTTTGTCCTGACCTTCAAATGCCTGACCTGAAAGTGCTGGTGCCAGAATGCTTTGCTTAGCCATATTGTCTTCATTCACCTCAAAGATATAGGTGGCAATTTCTTTAAGCCTGTCTACAGCCATATCTTTTCAGTCTGGACACTGTGTCATAAAAAATTTACGGATTTCTGGCAATGATTGATATACAAATGTATTACATACAATATAGGAGTCTTTTGAGTCTAGTGGGTCCAGTCTTGTAAATTGCCTAGCAGCTTCACAAAGTCTATCATAAAATCTATTAGGGTGTTCATTAGGTTCCTGAGTGAGTTTAAAAAAATTTTGCCAGTTGTCAGATTTCTTAGAACAGGATTCCATTCCTTTCAGTAGCGTTTCCCTAGCATTTTTTAATTCTTGGAATTGCCGTGGATCATTATAATCCCAGTTTGGCTCCTGGAGAGGCCACTCTGTTAATGCTTCCCCAGAGGCCACCAAAGAATTTCCTGCTGTGACAATATCTGCAATTTCACTTGGGGACAGTATAATTTCCATAAGACAAGTGACATCAGCCCAAGTGGGTTGATATGTATTAAATATAGACCTTAACTGCAAAATTACTGACTTCAGATTCTGATCAAACCTAGGTATAAGTTTCTTCCATGCACTCAGATCCTTTGGACTGAATGGGCTATATATTTTACGCTGTGCTCCTCTGCGGGCTGTAACATTCTATAGCTGGAGCAGTTTCTGTTGATCTGATTCTAAAGACTGGTCTAAATCTGTTTCTGAACTCAGGTCATCTTCAATAGAGGGACCCGTTCTGGTTTCCCTCTGAACACATGGTCTACTATGGTCATATTCCTTCCTCTCTTTATAGCTTTTTTGGAAAAAATATCACATTGCAATAATGACAATAATGTGAATAAAATGTATAACCATTTGAGCTATAATGATAGTAGTATAGTAAAGTTCGAATTTAGTTGTGATGTTTCCAGTAATATTGTATATGTGCTCAGTGGGAAAGATAAACTCTCCCATACCATTGTTCCAAAGATTTTTTACTGTGTTTGTGAGGAGGAAACCAGCAATGCCATGAATAAGTTTAGAGCAGGCTAATAGTTTAAATCAGGACAATTTGCTGTCCCAAAATATGTCAATTAGAATATACAAGGGGGGAGCCAAATATTCAATCATGGTGCAGTTCAAAATGAACCGGCCTTTCTCTGACCAGCAAGATAAACACTAAAATTTTTTAAGAGCAAGGGAGAATGGGGGCAGCTAGGTGGCACAGTGGATAAAGCACCGGCCCTGGATTCAGGAGTACCTGAGTTCAAATCTGGCCTCAGATACTTGACACTTACTAGCTGTGTGACCCTGGGCAAGTCACTTAATCCCCATTGCCCTGCAAAAAAAACAACAACAACAACAACAACAAGAGCAAGGGAGATTGCCTAAGGCGGCAGTGGGGGAGGGACAAGAAGGTCCCCCAGGTTAGTTGGCTCATGGCCAAATAAGGGGGAGGTGGGGTGAGTTAAAGAAATTCACTGGGTTAATCAACTCCTGGTTAACTCACCAAAAACTGTAGGGACCAATTTTTAATTGGGGAGTGCTAGCTAAGCAGCTCGCCACAATATTGGGGCAAGGAAGGAGACCGGCAGCCTCCCTCAAAACAGAACAGGATTTATTTTAACAAGAATGAATTTTTAAAAAACCACACAAACAGGATCAGTAGGATCAAGGGAAAGGAAATACAATGGGGAAAGGGAAATTATACAACCTGAAAAATACCACCACCCAGGAATCAGCGGAGAATACACAGCAGAGCTCCTGTTGCTTTCCAGCTTCCAGCTAGAATGGCGAATTCTTCCCATTCCCAGAAACCCCACACAGCCCCCCACTAATTGTCTGGCTGCTCTGACAGTCACATGACTGCCCTCACTAGGCTTCCAATCATTATAATTTGGCCAGGCCCATGTAGGTGCTGGCGAGTGGTGATGACGTGAGGTGCCAGTGCCATGGCAATGGCTACAACCAGTGGGTGGAGCACTGTGAGGTTTGCGGAGCCCCGAGGCATAAAAACCTGAAATAACAATTAATTCTTTACAATTGTTTCTTATGGAGCAGTAACATTCCACTACACTCATGTGCTACAATTTACTTAATTTCTAGTTCTTTGTTACCATAAAAAAAAGTGCCACTATATTTTGGTGTGTAAGGGAACTTTTCTTCTTTCTTTGGTCTCTTTGAGGTACTTGCCTAGTGGTGGTGTCTTGGGTTATTTTAGTTACTTTCTTTTTTTTAGTTATACACGAGTAGTCATGCAAAACATCTCCACATTAGCCAGGTTGTGAAAGAAAACAGACAAAAAGAAAACTTCAGATTAAGGAGCTATAAAAAAAAATTAAGCTTCAATCTGTTTTCAGATACCATCAGTTCTTTCTCTGTAGATGGATTGCAACTTTCATTAGTCCTTCAGAGTGATATTGGATCATTGCACTGCTGAAAATAACCAAGTCCTTCACAGCAGATCATTTTACATTATTGCTGTTATTTTATATACATTACATTTTACTCTGCTTCAGTTCCTATAGGTCTTTCCAGGCTTTTCTGATAACATCCTTTTCTTCATATTTTTTGTTTGTTTCCTATAAAGTAACTAACAAAAAAGAATTATGTTGATGAGCAGGAGGAATTCAGAGAAACCTGGAGGGTCTTGCGTGAGCTGATGATGAGTGAGATGAGCAGAACCAGAACATTGTACACAGTATCATCAACATTGAGTGTTGATCTACTGTGATGGACTATATTCTTCTCACCAATGCAATGGTACAGAAGAGTTCCAGGGAACTCATGATAGAAGAGGATCTCCAAATCCAAGAAAAAAAAAAAAAAAGAACTGCGGAGTATAGATGCTGAATAAACCATACTATTTCTTTTGGTTTTGGTGCTGTTGTTTTTCTCTATTTTGAGGTTTTTCATCATTTCTCTGATTTTTTCTCTTATAATATGACTAATGCAGAAATAGGATTAATGTTATTATGTGTATATATATGTATATATGTGTATATGTGTGTGTGTGTATATATATATATATATATATATATATATATAACCTATATCAGATTACCTGCTGTCTAGGGGAGGGGGGAGGGAAGGGAGGGAGGGAGAAAAATCTGAAATTGTAAAGCTTGTATAAACTAAAGTTGAGAACTATCTTTACATGTAATGGAAAAAAATACTTTATTAATTTTTTTAAAATCAATTCAGTCCAAAAAAAAAAGAATTATGTTTCAATATGTATTCAAATACCATCAATCCTTTCTCTGTAGATGGACTGCATTTTTCATAAATCCTTCAGAGTTGTCTTGGATCATTGCGTTGCTAAAAATAACCGAGTCGTTCACAGCAGATCATCTCACAATAATACTGTTCTTTTGTATACAGTAGATTTCACTTTGCATCATCTCATGCAGATCCCTCCACGTATTTTTGATAGTATCCTGCTCATCATTTTTTTATAGTAAACTACAATTATATAGTACTTTAAAGAGAGATTTCCTTACAATGAACCCATGAGGTTGATTATTGAAACAACAGTAACAGATGACTTTTATATAGTACCTTAAACTTGACAAAGAATTTTCTTCACAATAGGCCAGCAAAATAAGTACCATACATTTTGCCATTATCATCAATCAATCATTAATCAATTATCATAACTGTTTCCCTCCAGCCTATTCCCTTCCCATATTTACTCTACTTTCTATCTTCCTTTACTCTATTCCTCCTCAAAAGTGTTTTGCTTCTGACTTCCCCCTCCCCCACTCTGCCCTCCTTTCTTTTACTGTTTTCTCCTTATCCCCTTCCCCTCCTACTTTCCTACAGGGTTAGGTCGCTTACTCCACCCAATTGGATGTGTATGTTATTCCCTCCTTGAGCCAACTCTGATGATATTAAGGTCTTTGAGCTAATTCTGATGTGTGTAAGGCTCTTTTACTTCCCCACTCTTCCCCCTCTCAATCCCCGCACTCCATATGCCCTTTCCTGTTTCTTTCATGTGAGATCTCACCCCATTTTACCACTCCCCTGTCCCCTCCCCCAGTGCTCCCTCAAGTTTACCCCAAAGATGCCATCATGGGGCAGCTAGGTGACACAGTGGACAAAGCACCCACCTTGGACCCAGGAGGACCCAAACCCAAATAAGGCCTCAGATGCAAGACACTCATCAAGCCCAAGCACCCCCCCCACCAAAAAAAGGGAAACAAAAAAATGCTTTATAGGTATCATCCCATCATAATCAATTCACATCTGTGCCCTCTGTCTAAATTTATTCCTATCATCTGCCCTAATACTCAGAAGACTTTTATGATTTAGACATAAAATCTTCCCATGTAGGAATGTAAACACTTTAATCTTTTAAAAATCTCTTATGATTTCTTTTTCCTGTTTATCTTTTTATGCTTCTCTAGGGTCTTGCATTTGAAAGTCAAATTTTCTATTTAGTTCAGGTCTTTTCATCACAAATGCCTGAAAGTCTTCTTTTTCATTGAAGTTGTATTTTTTCCCTGAAAGATCATACTCAGTTTTGCTGGGTAGGTGATTCTTGGTTGTAAACCCAATTCCTTTGCCCTCCAGAATATCATATTTCATGCCCTCTGATCCTTTAATGTAGAAGCTGCTAGATCCTGTGCTATCCTTACCATGGCTCCACAGTATTTGAATTGCTTTTTTCTGGCTGCTTGCAATATTTTCTCCTTGACCTGGGAGCTCTGGAATTTGCCTATAATATCCCTGGAAGTTTTCCTTTTGGGATCCCTTTCAGGGGGTGACTGGTGGATTCTTTCAATTTCTATTTTACCTTCTGCTTCTAGAATATCAGGGAAATTTTCCCTGACAGTCTCTTGGAAGATGATGTCTAAGCTCTTATTTTGATCATGGTTTTCAGGTAGACCAATAATTTTCAAATTATCTCTCCTGGATCTATTTCCAGGTCAGTAGTTTTTCCAAGAAGATATTTCACATTGACCTCTATTTTTTTTTATTCATTTGGATTTGCTTTATTGTGTCTTGATTTCTCATAAGGTCACAAGATTCCATTTGTTCAATATTAATTCTTAGGCAATTATTTTCATCAGAGAGCTTTTGTATCTCCTTTCCCATTTGGTTTTTCAAGCTGTTGACTTTTTTCTCATGACTTTCCTGCATCACCCTCATTTCTCCTTCCATTTTTTCCTCTACCTCTCTAACTTTATCTTCAAAGTCCTTTTGAGTACCTCTATAGCCTAAGACCAATTCATACTTTTCTTGGAAGCTTTAGATGTAGGGGCCCTGATGTTGCTATCCTCTTCTGAGGATGCACCTTGATCTTCTTTGTCATTAAAGAAGCTTTCTATGGTTCACAACTTTCTCTGCCTGCTCTTCTTTCCCATCTTTTACTTGACTTTTAACTCCTTCTTAGTGTGGGGCCCTGCTTCCAGGTTATACTGTCCCAAGTTTCAGGGGGTTCCAGGTGTTATGATTTAATGAGGGGCAGTTTCTTCACTTGCCTGGCCTTTTCTCTGGTCCATATATAACCCCAGGCCGACTTGCTAATTAACCAAGCAGCAAAACTTTGTTTGCTATTGGTTGTTAGCTCCAATGAGCCTGCACCTCTCCCTGACCTGGGCAGCCACCACTCAAGTTTTCTTCCTGATTCCCTGCTGGGGTAGGACATCCAAATCCCTCCTTAGCTCCTACATATACCCCCACAGACCCCCCCCCCCCCCGCCCCAGCCAGGCATTCAGCCCTCTCACCAGACTGTGAGCTTAGTTCTAGAAGATGCTGGCACTGCAGCTGATTCAGAGGCTGGAGGTAAGTTTCTCTGGTGCAGCCTGCCTGGGGTTAGATCTGTATTGGTGCTATCATGGGACTGGACTCCACTACCAGCCTAGCTTCCCCTCCTGCCAAATTTCCAAGCTGTCTTTGGCTGGAAAATAATCTCAGTCATCTTTTTATGGGTTCTGCTGCTCCAGGAGTTGTTTTATGGCTGTTTGGAGGGTTGGAGTTTTTTTGGAGTAATTTTGTCAGGAAGTCTGAGCATTTACTGCCTTTCTTCCTCCATCTTGGCTCCACCCCCCAGCATGAAAATCTTTAGTCACTTTCTTAGCATAATTCCAAACTGCTTTCCAGAATGGTTGGACCAATTCACAGCTCTACCAACAGTGTATGTGTTCCTGTATTTTTCCATGGCCCCTCCACACTTGGCCTATTTTCTGGGTATGAGGTAAACTTCCCCCTTTTGACTTATTTCTCTTAATATTAGTGATTTGGTGCAATCTTTTATATGGTTTTAAATAGTTTGCAATTTTTCTGTAAGAACTGTTTGTATATATCCTTTGATCACATAATTATTAGGGACTAAATCTTGGTCTTATATATTGTTAATTCCATATATCTTGGATATCTGACACTTATAATAAGTAAGTGAATTAGACTATCTCTAACAGCTCTTCCTATATATCTATGACCATCTAACTCTGCATAAGACAAGCAGCCTTCTCTCTAATGACCTAGAAGACGTATATGTACAGGTTGTTCTTCTCCTTCTCCTTCTCCTTCTCCTTCTCCTTCTCCTTCTCCTTCTCCTCCTCCCCCTCCTCCTTCTTCTTCTTCCAGGGCAATAAAGGTTAAGTGACTTTCCCAGGACTCAGGTCCTTCTGAATCCAGGGCCAGTGCTTTATCCACTTCACCACCTAGCTGCCCCTAGAACTGCATCTTCTAAGAAGTCTTCCCACCTTGAGTCTGAGATGGGTTGTATCTGTCCCTCTTCCCACTCTGTTTAAACACCCAAATCCCAGAACTTTCTCCTATTCTTGCCCTTCCTACTTCTCTGTACTAAGTCCATAATTTAATTTAATTAACTAAATTTAACATTTATTAAGCTTCTAATAGCAGGCACTGTGCTAGGTATTAGGATTACAGTAACAAAAACAAAATAGCTGCTACCCTCAAGGGACTTATACCCTGTTGCAAAGGTTGCAAGATATGTTACAATAAATAAAGTCAGTATAATTTGAGGGCAGCAAGAACATTAATATCTTGAAGGGATGGAAGGAGAGTTATGAGGGAAAGTTACATGGGTGAGATGGCACCTGGTCTGTGTAACAATTGGAATGACACCACCTGCTGGAGACTTACTGTAGAAAAGCTCCGCCACGAGGTGAAGGTCTTTGAGGGCAAGATCATGCATCTTTTCTTTGGCATCAGGAAGTGACATTTGCTGGTGGGAGGAAGAAGGGGGAGCCTGGCGCTCTGATTCTCTCTCTTTCCTGTGGACTCTGGTGGAGAATGGAGTGAGAAATGCTCTCTCCCTTTAATAGACAGATGAATCTAGGCCTTTCTTTTTCTCTTCACCAAATTCTTATTCTCCTTAATAAATGCTTAAAAGTCTAACTCTTGCTAAAGCTTTTAATTTATTGGTGACTACTCATTAGATATTTTAGACAGACTAGCTAGAATTTTAGCCTTTACATCTGTATCCTGAAGGAAAATAGGAACTCGGCTCTAAAGGATCAAGTTGAAGGGGGATTGCCTTCCAGGCATAGAGAAATAAATGTTTGATTCAATGAATGCAGGTAGACCAAATGGTTTGGTTGGAGTGGAATGTAGAAGCCATGAAGGGAAATAATATGATATAAGTTAAGTTGGAGTCAGAGGAGTCATTGATGGTTTGGCAGTGAGAGAGTAATATATTTCAGAATGGTGCCTTAGGAATATTGTTTGGGCAGCTGGACAGAGAATTGGTTGAAAAGAGGTAATTCTAATAGCCCAGGACAACTGATGATGATCTGAATTTGGGTGTTGATTGTGTGAATGGAGAGAAGGGTCAAAGACAAGAAAGATGGAGAGTAGTTAGGGCTCAGAAATAGATATAGGGATGAGGGAAAGGTGAGAGCAAGGGAAGAGTCTAAGATGATGCTAAGTTTATTGATTTCGGAGATGTCCAACAGGAAATGATCTTACTCTTCTATAGGCAAGGATGGTGAAGGGGAAAGAACCCTGGGTTAGGAGTAAAATTACCTAGGTTCTACCACTAACCAGATGTGGGCCCTTGCATAAATCACTTCCTGTCTCTGAAGCTGTTTTTCTCTCCATTAGATGATGAGGTTAATGACCCTGGCCCTACATCACAGGATTATCATGAGGACTAAATCTGTTCTTGGATTGGGAAACCCTTGGAGAGATGTAAAGCCCAAAATAAACAAAAGCCTGATGATACCATACTTCCTCAACTTGGCATAGTAGGAAGTAAATATTTGTCCTCTCCAGGGAGATTATCCTTCACTCTGTGTCTCTAATAATTGTTTCCTTTCTCTTGGTGTCTGCTGGGGTCCTGGGTCTGCCTTCAAACAAAGACAGGGCCCCATGTACTCCTTCTTTGTCTGCCTCAGATTGTAGCCTCCCCAAGGACAAGGCAGGGCAATCTTTGTCTTCCACAAAATCTTTGGTTCAGGAGGCTATGATTAGGTGGTTGTAACAATGACACAGAGCTCTAAAGACAATAGGCATCTAACAAATATTAATCACACTGAATGACCTACGGTCAACCAAGTAATAACAGGGCCAATTTTTTTTCCCTACTCTGTTAACTGCATTTTGGGAATATTTGGGAGTAGGTTGGGAAGCTATATGGGGGAAGTTTGGGAAGGGCAGAAATTGCTTCAGTGCTTCAAGATGCCAAAACTGAAAGTTAGAAGATTTCGGTTATATTTCATAATAAGGGTTCACACTTTCGTACCTTAAGTCCCAAAGGAGAGAGTCCCATACCAATGAGCTTTGGAACTAAGGTTGCATTTATTTATTTTTTAAATTTTCATCTATTTATTAATTTTTTTTGAATTAACACAAAAGACATTCAAACATTTATATAGAAAAAAAATAGTAATTAGAAAATCTGAAAAGGGGGCAGCTAGGTGGATAGAACATCACCCTGGAGTCAGGAGAACCTGAGTTCAAATATGGCCTCAGTCACCTACTAGCTGTGTGACCCTGGGCAAGTCACCCAACCGTGATTGCTTTTCCCCCAAAATCTGTAGAAAATAAATATTTAGTTGGGGGGGTTCATTATTTAGGAAATATACTTCAGTGGGGGGGGGCAGCTAGGTGTCCCAGTGGATAGAGCACTGGCCCTGGAGTCAGGAGGACCTGAGTTCAAATCCGGCCTCAGACACTTAACGCTTACTAGCTGTGTGACCCTGGGCAAGTCACTTAACCCCAATTGCCTCACTAAAAGAAAAAAAAAAAAGAAAAAAGAAATATATTTCGTTAGAAAAATCGATTGGTATGGGGCAGCTAGGTGGCACAGTGGATAGAGCACCAGCCCTGAATTCAGGAGCACCTGAGTTCAAATCTGGCCTCAGACACTTGACAATTACTAGCTGTGTGACCCTGGGCAAGTCACTTAACCCCAATTGCCTCACCAAAAAAAAAAAAAAAAAAAGAATCCCTATTCCTTTTACACACACACACACACACACACACATACATTGATTGGTAATATGATGGGGAAAATACTCAAATTTACACTTATATATAGCTGAATATGTCATCTCTCCCTACTCAATAAACTCCAACAGCCCCCATCACCTCCTGGATCAAGTACAAAACCTTCTATTTGGCATTCAAAGCGCTTCATATAAAGTTACATTTAGAAAGCCCTTCACAATTTACCAAGTACTTTTCTTAAAACAATCCTATGAGGTACATAGTACAAGAATTATTCCCACTTTACAGATGAGGAAACTGAGGCCCAGAGAAGATAAATCACAAAATCTGTCAGTCAATAAGCATTTATTAAGCACCTATTGTGTGCCAGACACACTCTGAGGCTACAAAGAAAATTATTAAATACTAGAGTCAGGGTTCAAACTTAGGACTCTCCTGACTCAGAAGCCAGTGCTTTTTTTTAAAAAAAATTTTTGGAAATAAATATTTTAACAGTACTCTTTTAAAAATATCATTGTCGGGGCAGCTAGGTGGCACAGTGGATAGAGCACCAGCCCTGGAGTCAGGAGTACCTGAGTTCAAATCCGGCCTCAGACACTTAACACTTACTAGCTGTGTGACCCTGGGCAAGTCACCACCCCAATTGCCTCACTTAAAACAAACAAACAAATAAATAAATAAATAATATCATTGTCACTTTGTTATGACTCCTCACTTCCCCTACCACCAAAAAAATTCCTTCCTTTAAGCAAAACAAATCAACTGGGGAGGCACTAGGTGGCATAGTGGATGAGTTCAAATCTGGCCTCAGACACTTGATATTTACTAGCTGTGTGACCTTCATTGTCTCACCCTGGGCAAGTCACTTAACCCTCATTGCCCCCGGGGGGGGGGGGGAATCAACAATGCATGCTATTGATAATGAATACCTCATTCTGCCCCTGCAGTCCACCACCTCTGTAGAGAGGAATGCATCCTGCATTATCAGTCTTCTGTCATAATTAGTCACTGACTCAAGTAGAACTCTGAGATCTTTTTCAAATTGTTTTTTAGTCTGACAAACTAAAAAAAAAAAAAGACATTTTACATCCATAGAAGATTGTTCTTAAACCTCCAAATCTCTATTATGGAGAGCTTGTTTTTCTTTTAAAAACATAAATTTCAGACCTGTCCTGCTTGTCTGTGATTCTTTCTGTTCTCTTCATTTAAAAATATATATTTTGATAGCCCTCTTTTCTTTTTCTTACTTTTGTTGGGGGGCAACTTTATTCCAATCTTCTATTTTAATCTCCCCAAAGAAAGAATTCAAAAAAGAAAAGCTAAACCCTTGTAACAAATCTTCATAATCAAACAAAACAAATTCCCACATTGGCCATGTCCAAAAACATATGCCTCATGCTATATATTACTCTGGAATTAGGGTTGATCATTGTATTGATCAGAGTTCTTATGTCTTTTTTTTTTTGTAACTGATGTTTATAACTTTGTGTTCCAAATTCTCTTCCTCCCTACCTATCCCCCTTAAGAACTCAAGCAATTCAACATAAGCTATACACGTACAGTTGTGCAAAACATATCAGACAAAAAAACTTTAGAAATAGGAATTAACAACAACAACAAAATATACTTCCTTCTGTATTCAGATACCATCAGTTCTTTCACTGTAAGATGAATTGCATTTTTTTCATAAGTCCTTCAAAGTTGTCTTGGATCATTGCATTGCTGTAAATAACTAAGTCATTTGTAGCAGATCATCCTATAATATTGTGGTTATTTTGTATACATTACATTTCACTTTGCTTCAGCTCATTTAAATCTTTCCAGGTTTTTCTGAAAGCATCCTGCTTTCCCATCCCAGGAGGACCCAAGCCTTTTTTTTTTTAATAGTAAACTACATTTATATAGTACTTTAAAGGGAGATTTCCTTACAAAACACCCATGAGGTTGATTACTGCAACAACAATAATAGCCAATATCTATATAGCACCTTATATCTGACAAAGAATTTTCTTCACAATAGCCCAGCAAAGTAAGTACCATCATCATCCTCATCATCCTCATCTTACATTGTTCTTACCTCTGCTTCAAATTTTTCCCAATTACTATTTCTAACTGTGTTTCTCTCCATCCTATTTGCTCCCCATAATATTCACTCCATTTTCTATCTTCTTTTACCCTATCCCTCTTTAAATGTGTTTTGCTTCCAATTGCCCCTCCCCCAATCTACCCTCCCTTCTGCCCTGCCCCCCTCATCCCCTTCCTGTCCCACTTTCATGCAGGGCAAGATACATTACTATACCCATTTGAGTGTCTATGTTATTCCCTCTTTGAGACAATTCTGATGAGTGTGAGGCTCATTCACTCCCATACTCCTTCCCCAACTTTCCCTCCACTCCATAAGCTTGTTCTTGCTACTTTTATGTAAGCTATTTTACCCCATTTCACCTCTCTCTTTCCCTTCCTCCCTGTGCAATCCTCTCACCCCTTAATTTAATTTATTTTATTTTATTTTAAAGATGTCATCATGGGGCAGCTAGGTGACACAGTGGACAAAGCAACCACCCTGGACCCAGGAGGACCCAAGCCTAAATCTGACCTCAGACATGTGTAATTTAAGATTCTAAATGTGGATTCTAATGTGTTTCCCCCAATTTGGGGGAAACTGACTAAAAATCACTGATAAAACGAGTTTAGGTTTTTAAGGGTTTATTGGAAAATAGAAAAAAAGATTGAGAACAGAATTCTAACAGCCTGGCATTCCTATCTTTCCTCAAATTTCCTGTGAAGTCCTCTGCCGCCACCACCATCAAGTCCGGAAGCCATAAAAGGCCCGCGCTCTCTGCGCAGGCTCCCTTTCCTCCTTCCTGTCTCCTCCCAGACCATAGGAGGCTCCTCCAGTTGATTGGCTGGTAGACTTGATAGACAGCACCCATGAGCAAACGTCATTTCCTGACGCCAAGGAAAAGCCACAATGCCTCTGAGGCATTTTCCTCATGGTGGAGCTCTCCACAGCAAGTCCCCAGTAGGTGGCGTCATTCCAATCATTACAGTCCCCCCTGTTGTTCCTCAAGAAACAAAATGTTTCCTTGACGGAACAGTAAAAAGAATATAATAACTATTGCTAACTAATAATATGTGAACAATAATATAGAAAAGGAAGAGAGGAAAGTTTTGTCCAGAGGGGCGATTTTTTTTTTTTTGTCCTCATGAATCGACGCTTTGACATTAGTCTTGCAAAGGGAGGGCCTCTGCAGAGGGTACATGTTACAGATGATGTATATTATAACAGAAAGGAGATAGTAAAAACTAACAAAGCAAAACAGTTCATATAAAGTCTCTGAGTTCTCTTGTCTTCTTGAAGTGGTAAGATGTCATCAGGAGGAAACTGGATTCTGGTCTGGAAAACTGGATTCTGGACTCTGGTCTGGAAAGCTGGATTCTCTTCTTTAACTGTTTGAATTGCTGTATTTTTACTAAACCTTAGCATAGCATTGTCAATGATCAAATTAATAAATTCCATTACATTCCTTCCTTTATATGGTTAGACTTGTAATAGAGGGTTGAGGTAGTTATGCAATGTGTAACACTTTTTACCACCATGTGTCTGGATCAAAGCCAAATTTAGTATGTGTTCATAACACCTGAAAATGTTATGGAAAGGTTATCATACCATATCTCATGGTTCCGAGACAGCCAGTGATTGTGCTAGGCCACAGGTGAGTTCAACTGAGTGAGAGAAAAAGATAATTAAGTTCAGTTAAATTAGGTTAAATTAGGAGGGAGAGAGGATTAAATTAGGTTAAATTAGGAGGGAGAGAGGATTAATACTGGACTGTGCCTAGTAATTGTGCTCTACATAGTCACCATCATAAGCAAACCATGGACTTACGTATACCTGTCTCTCCTTTTGTTGCACATATATTCTCTCCAGGGCCTGCATCAGAGTTCACAGCAAGTTAGTCTCTGAAATGATAAGTTTCCATATTTCTGAAATCTCATTAATTTCACCAAAGACAGTATGATGGTAAAAATGCGTGCTATGCTGCATAACTGAGAATATATTAGTGATATATACAATAATTCCAAACCATACCCAGAGTATAATGACATATAAATAATAAACGAATGTAAATAGCTGATTATATTAGGCATTATTACATAATCTTCTTTTAGCAAGTAAACCACATCATCTTATACATGAATTCTCTAGTATAACAGTAGCAGATACTTAAAGTGGTGATTAATTTTTCAAAAAGAAATAAGATTTCAATATTCAATGTTTTCAGTGAGGTATCAAGCAATAGGGTTCAATAACCCTTTCTGGTCTTTTTTAGTTGAACAGAACAACATAAAAGAGAAAGGAGAAAAAATAAATAAATAAAACAAAACTCATTAGAACTCATGGTTCTCTCAAAAAAAAAAAGTAAAAAAAAAGAATTCTGGTAGCTTCTGAGGCCCGATGGCCTCACCAACAGCATATACTTAAAATGTCTCTGAATAATCACTTAGTTTACAAAATTTAGTTTTAAAGAAAAGCAAAAGAAACAAAAGTCAAAAAAAAAAAACCAAAGCAAAACCAAAAACCAAAAATAAAAAGCAAAAGATTTGCTAAGCACCCTTTTGTGCTTGTAAAGAACTTAAAGGTGTGGTGAATTCCAGGTTTTTTAGTGCCTTTCAAAAGTCAAAACAAAACAAAAACAAAACCAAAAAGGATTTTAAAAAATAGTTGAGGTGGGCCAGAAAACTAGGCCATGTGCTTCAGTGCTTTTGCCTGTAGAAGGAAATGCTTGTTAAATTATAAGGTATTTAAGCTGCTAGAGTTTGGGGTATGCCACATTGTTTTAACTGGTTCCCCAATTCTCTGCAAGCCAAAGTGGCAGGGGTTTCTGAATTGTCATTGATCTTTCTAATGCTGTCATAATGTTCTTTATGGTAGAAAATGTGGAGTTCTCTAGCATCAGTTTTGTCTGTGCCACTGATTTTCAATAAAGGCTGATTTAATTGATGAACCACAACATTCAGCTGATGCTGCTTAGCAAATGCTACAATTGTATCATTTCCTCCCCACTTTCCAAATTTCTTTAATTCATCAACATAGTCTTCAAAAGGGGAGTCATTTACTATAAAAGACTCAAACTCTTGTCTATGGTTAATCATATAAGAAGCAGCTTCTTGTCTGTGTCTGAGATGATTTCTACAGTGACCTTCTAGCTGGTCTGCTAAAGCCCTAAAAAGGCAATTTCCGTCTCCTGATACTTTACGAAGACTGAGTCCCAAAGCATTTAACTGATCAGTGGGATTATCAAATGGGAACTGCCTATTTCCTCTAAACTCTCTTTGCTCTTTAACAGTTGCTATCGTTAGGGTTTTTAGCTTTTTAGCATCTACCTCAGGTCTATCTGAAATCTCTTCACCTATGAATGGTGCAGGCTTTACATGAGAGCAATGAATCCATGAGTCTTTTTCACCAATTTTAATGGCAGTAGGAGTTGTCAATAATACCTGAAAAGGTCCTTCCCAGGCAGGTTGGGTTCCACTAGTTCTCTGAAAATTCTTTACATATATTTTATCTCCTGGGTTGAAGTTATGCAATGAAAAGTCTAATGGGCCTGCCTGGACCACAGCTCCTGCCTCATGGAGTTCACGTAGCCTGGTCTGTAATTCCTGTATATAGGAGGCAACAGAAGTATCACCTCCCACCAGTGATGTATAAACTGGGGAAAAAGTTTTAGCTTGGATAAGAGGGTGACCAAAAAGCATTTCATAAGGAGATATATGAAGTTCTCCCCTTGGTCTACTTCGTAGATAGAATAATGCCAATGGTAGAACATCAGGCCATTTCAAATGGGTTTCAGTACATAATTTGCCAATCATGCTCTTAAGCTCTTTTTTCATACGTTCAACTTGGCCTGAACTTTGTGGATGGTAGGGTGTGTGGAATTTTGGAGTCACTCCCAAGAAAGAGTAGATTTGGGATAAAATCGAATCAGTGAAATGTGTGCCTTTGTCAGAATCGATGCAGGCGGGTGGGCCAAAACGAGGTACTATCTCTTTAAGAAGAATTTTGGCAACAAAGGCAGCTGTGGCTCGGGGGCTGGGAAAGGCCTCCACCCACCTGGCGTCATTCCAATCATTACAGACACAAGACACTCACCAGCTGCGTGACCCTGGGCATACTGACTGCCCCACCAAAAAAAAAAAAAAGATAAACAAAAAATAAATGGTTTACAGATATATCCCTTCATAATCAATTCCCACCTGTAGCCTCTGTCTAAATGTATTCCTATCATCTGCCTTAATACTGAGAGAGTTCTTATGAGTTAGACTTATCTTCCCATGTATGAATGTAAACAGTTTAACCTTTTAACATCCCTCATGATTTATTTTTCCTGTTTACCTTTTTATGCTTCTCTAGGGTCCTGCATTTGAAAGTCAAATTTTCTCTTCAGTTCAGATCTTTTCATCACAAATGCCTGAAAGTCCTCTTTTTCATTGAAGTTGCATTTTTCCCCTGGAAGATTATACTCAGTTTTGCTGGGTAGGTGATTCTTTGTTGTCGACCCAATTCCTTTGTCCTCCAGAATATGATATTCCATGCCCTCTGATACTTTAATGTAAAAGTTGCTAGATCCTGTGCTATCCTTACCATGGCTCCACAGTACTTGAATTGTTTCTTTCTGGCTGTTTGCAATATTTTTTCCTTGACCTGGGAGCTCTGGAATTTGCCTATAATATTCCTGGAAGTTTTCATTTTGGGATCTCTTTCAGGAGGTGACTGGTGGATTCTTTCAATTTCTATTTTACCTTCTGCTTCTAGAATATCAGGGAAATTTTCCCTGACAGTCTCTTGGAAGATGATGTCTAAGCTCTTATTTTGATCATGGTTTTCAGGTAGTCAAATAATTTTCAAATTATCTCTCCTGGATCTATTTCCAGGTCAGTAGTTTTTCCAAGAAGATATTTCACATTGCCCTCTATTTTTTCATTCATTTTGGATTTGCTTTATTGTGTCTTGGTTTCTCATAAAGTCATTATCTTCCATTTGTTCAATCCTAATTTTTAGGCAATTATTTTCTTCAGAGAGCTTTTCCATTTGGCTTTTCAAGCTGTTGACTTTTTTCTCATGACATTCCTGCATCACTCTCATTTCTCTTTCCATTTTTTCCTCTACCTCTCTTACTTTATACTCAAAGTCCTTTTAGAGTGCTTCTATGGCCTGAGACTAATTCATATTTTTCTTGGAAGCTTTGGATATAGGAGCCCTGATGTTGCTATCCTCTTCTGAGGGTGTACCTCAATCTTTCCTGTCACCAAAGAAACTTTCTATGGTCTGCACCTTTTTCTGCCGGCTCATCTTGCCAGCCTATTTCTTGACTTTTGACTCCTTCTTAAAGTGGGGCACTGCCTCCAGGATTCATACTATCCCAAGCTTCAGGAGGTTCCAGGTGGTAAGATTTAAGGAGAGGTATGTTCTCAGTTCATATGGCCTGTACTCTAGTCTGTAAGTAACCACAGGCTGGTTGCTCTTTAGCCAGGACACAAATCTGGTTCACTTTGGTTGCAATTTCAGGCATGCCTGTGCCCCTCCCCCACCTGGAACCACCACCCAAGACTGTGTCCTGTATACAAGCCTGAGCAAAACGTCAGAGTTCCACCTCAGTGTCAGCAGAGACCCCTGTAATCTTGCCCTGGCCAACCACTCGATCCTCTCACCAGACTGTGAGCTGATTTAGCTGCAGCTGCAGCTGATTTAGAGGCTCTAGAAGTCTCCTTCTCTGGAGTGGCCTGGGACTGGATCTGTGTCAGCATGGCCACAGGGCTGGGCACACAGTATACAGTACAACAGACCTTCCCTGCTGCCCTTCTAAGCCATCCTTGACTGGAAAATGATCTCATTCCATTCCTTTGTGGGTTCTGCTACTCTAGGAATTGTCTCATAGCATTATCTGGAGGTTTTGGTGTGATTGTGTTGGGAACCCCAAGAGCTTACTGCCTTTCCTCTGCCATCTTGGCTCCACTGCTGTTCTTATGTCTTTCAAAGTTGTTTTTCTTTACAATGTTCTGGTCATTGTATAAATTGTTTTCCTGGATCTTCTCCCTTCACTCACTATCATTTCACATAAGTCTTTCCAGGTTTCTCTAAAACTTTTTCCTTTCATCATTTTTCATGGCATTAAATAATGTTTTATTACATTTGTATTCCATAATTTGGTCAGTCATTCCCAAGATGATAGGCGTCTCCTTAGTTTTCTGTTCTTTGCAGAAGCTGCTATAAATATTCTTATACCAATAAGCCCTCTTTCTTTGATGCCTTTGGAGTAATAGGCCTAGTGGTAGCTTTGCTAAGTCAAAGGATATACACCATATATTTGGGGTCATAGTTCCCATGCTTTTTGGAATAATTAGATCAATTTACAGTTCTATCAATACATTAATGTGCCTGCTTTCCTATAACCCATCCAATAATCATCATTTCCATTTTTGTCATCTTTGCCAATTTGATGGGTGTGTGATGGAATCTCAGAGTCACTTTAATTTGTAATTTGGAGCTTTTTATATTATGATGACTTGGATTTCTTCTTTTGAAAACTGCCTGTTTATATCCTTTGACCATTTATCTATTGGGGAATAACTTTTGTTCTTATAAATTTCTAACAGTTCTGTATATATCTTGCATGTAAGATTTTTCTGAGATAATCCAAAGATATGTTTCCAGTACTCTTTTCCCTTCTAATTTTAACTGCATTAGCTTTGTTCGTGTAAAACCTTCTAAATTTTTTTTTTTTAGTGAGGCAATTGGGGTTAAGTGACTTGCCCAGGGTCACACAGCTAGTAAGTGTTAAGTGTCTGAGACTGGACTTGAACTCAGGTACTCCTGAATCCAGGGCCGGTGCTCTATCCACTGCGCCACCTAGCTGCCCCAAAACCTTCTAAATTTTATTTAATCAAAACTTTTTTTTCTTCTGTGACTTCCTAACTTATTGGTCATGAGCTCTTCCCCCTCTTTAATTGTGAAAGTTATTTCCTTCTTTGTTCCTTTAATTTGTTTTTTATGTGAACTTTTAATCTCTTTGTTATGTATCCATTTGGAATTTACCTTAGTATCTGGTGTGAAATGTTACTGCCAGGCTGTTTTCCAGTTTTCCAAGAAGTTTTTGTTAAAGTCCTTATCCCAGTTACTAAGAGCTTTGGGTTTATCAAAAACTATACTTCTCCATTTGCTTGCTTCTGGATGGTGTGTACCTATCCTATTCTACTGATTAACCTCTCTGTCTCTGATGTTTTCCAATGTTGTTTTTCTTTGTGCTGTTGTTTCTAGTGTTCTCTCTGTTACACCATGCAGACTGAAAGAAGACACCAAACTCTGGCTTTCAAGCTGCAAAGAGTTCAAACAAGGGAAGACTGAGATGTTGAAAGGTCTAGAAACCATGCCACCTGAGCATTAGTTGCAGGAACCAGGTTGGCCAGGAGAAGAAATGTGGCTGGGGATGGTGGAGAGTGACTGCTGTCTTTAGGTATCCGTGAACTTGTTACACTTGGCCCAAAGAGAGAACTAAGAACAAAGGAGAAAAATTCCAAAGAGGCAGATTTCAGTTCAATGAAAGGAAGAACCATTTAATGTTGAGTTGTCTCACAATGAGGGGGGTTGTTTTATAAGATAATGACCACCCCATCAAAGGAGATGTCCAAATGGAGTCTGGATGACTCCCAGTCAGGGAGGCTATAGAAGGAATTCCAACAATGGGAAGAAAATTGAATTTGAGAAGTGGGAGTTTACTCACAACTAGAAAATCTGGGTTGTTATAATACTAGGACATGCTATTCATTGTCCCTGATGGGGCAAGAAGATTATTTCCTAGGAAGTTCAGAAGAAGGAGCAAGAGAAACACACAGAGCATCAGAATTCAATTCAGTCCTCTTCAACAAGAGGCAATTTAGTATAATGGATAGAGAGCTGGCTTTGGAGACAGAAAGACCTGTGTTCAAGTTCTGCTTTGACTTATATTGACTATGTGACCTTGGACAAGTCACTGAATTTCTCCACGATTCAGGCAACTCTCTAAGACTATAAATCGGAAAGCGGGATGGGGGGAGAGGGGGAGGTAACAATCTGTATTAGTAGAGGAATTTCCCTACCTAGGATCTCCTTACCAATGAAATTATAGGTCTAATCCCTATGCCTATATGCAAAATTCTGTGCTGGGTACTGAGGATGCAAAGATAAATGCTACAAAGGCCCTGATGCAAAAGAGCTCACATTCTAATAGGAAGGGAGTAGACAAATAACTAGTGCATAACATATATAGGGAAATGAGGTGAAAGCAAAGGAGAGAGACTGATTTCATCTGAGGGGGTGGGACAAGAGTCAAAGAGGGCTTCATGGACCAGGTGCCTCCTGAACTGAGCCTTGAAGGAAGGAGGCCACTCCTTCAGATTAACATTAATTAATTAATTGACAATTATTAATTAATTGATTAGTGAGATCCAAATGTTTAATATTAATATCATCACCGAGATGCAGTGCAGAATAGAAAACAGATGTCTGGCCTTGGAGTCAAAGAGATGTGGGTTCAAATCTTGCAGCTAACACATACTTGGACTAATCCCTTAATATCTCAGTGACCTAGAGGAGTTTTTCTCAGTTCTCAGTTTCAAAGAAGCTACCAATCTGACCTAAGCTGGGAGAGAAAGTTTCTTCATCTAGAGCTCCCTATGATTAAGTCAAAGGTCTAGGCACACAAACACACACACATACCCCATTACCACCACCACCTCCTATATATAGATATGTAAGCATATACATACATATAAAAACATGTTCTATGTATACTATAGGTAATACATGTATAATATAGGTACATTGACATGTGTGCACTACTACTGATAATAAGCCAAGAGAAGAAATGTGGTTAGAATGAACATGGAAGAAATAAAAGCTTTATAAAAATCATTTTAGAAGAATCATTTTAGAAAAATAGTGTTGGCAGGTGCAAGTAGGTGGTGCAGTAGATAAAGCACTGGCCCTGGATTCAAGAGGACCTGAGTTCAAATCCAGCCTCAGACATTTGACACTTACTAGCTGTGTGATCCTGGGCAAGTCACTTAACCCTCATTGCCCCACCAAAAAAAAAAAAAAAGATAGAAAGAAAAAAGAAAAAAATAGTGCTGGCATTATTGCTCCCATTTTGCTGATGAGGAAAGTGAGGTGAAGTGATTTAAGACTGTGGGATTCAGGGTCAGCTAGGTGGAGCAGTGGATAAAGCACTGGCCCTGCATTCAGGAGGACCTGAGTTCAAATCCAGCCTCAGACACTTGACACTTACTAGCTGTGTGACCCTGGGCAAGTCACTTAACCCCCATTGCCCTGAAGAAAAAAAAAAGACTGTGGGATTCAGACAAGATTTAGAAATCATTTAGTGCAACCCATTATTTCCTAGATAATAAAACTGAGGCTAAGAGAAATAGTAACTTCTCTAAGGTCTCAAAGCTAGTAAGTGAAAGGTTTTACCCATGTCCTCTTGATTCAAAATCCACAGTGCTGTGGATTACAGCATAGAATTTAGATCAAAACAAAAGAAAGAAGGGAAGTTGATGGGATAGGGGGCAGGGAAGAAAAAGAAATGCAAGTCATTTCTCAGGGGGAACTGCCCTAGGCTTCTGAGCCCAGTGCAGTAGAAGGCTAGGCATAAACCCAATCTACTTAGTAAAAGAGCACTGGGGCTCTCTCTCTTCATATCCAAGAGAAAAGATTTGGAAGCAGCCTTATCTGCTCATCCTCCTGCATCCCTGACTGAAGTCTGAGTAGTGACTTGGCATTCAAGAATCCTCCCCGGGTAGCCAAGCCTACCTTCTGCCATCCAGGGATCTGTGCCATCCCAGGTGTCTTCTTCGCTGCCCACTCCCAAACTAAGCCGAATTTGGAAAGAGCCCAAAGCTGAGAGTGTGGAGACCTGAGGTCTAGTCATGGGATCCTAGATCTTAGATCTCCTTCCTCAGACCAAAAGTGCTGAGAATGGAGAGGATTTGGGGTCAGAGAACTTATACTCCAACCCCAGCTATGACACCAACTTGCTTCTCTTTCCTAAGCCTGAGTTTCCCCATCTGTAAATTAGGATACGGCACATCAAAATTAGGTAATGACAAATAGGCCAGTTTGGCTGGAAAGTAGACGATGTAAAATAATAGAGAGATTCATGAAGCCAGATTGTGGAGGGTTTTAAATAGTGTCCTGAGGAACAGGCATTTTATCCTCCAGGCAATGGGGAGCCAAAGAAGATTTTAGAGTAGGGGAGTGACATAGACCTATGCCTTAGGGAGATATTTTCAACAGTTGTGTGAGCCTCTCAGCTCACATAATGATCACTGTCTTAAGTCTGTGCAGCACAATTTTTACTTAATGCTCGTTAATTCTTTAATTGTTCTGTGGTTGAGTCCTTTCTTTCCAGACTGATGAGTTCTCTAACAGAAATGATTGAGCACCAACCTAGACATAGAGGAATTATCTAATAAATTCTTATTGATTCTAATTGACTTGAGTTGAATAGAGTCAGCTTAGGGAGCCAAGAGTCCAAGTTTGAGGTGGTGAAAAGAAGAGAAGTAATTACTAAATTTCATTTCCTTTAGTGATGGGATTACCAAACTAGTAGATGAGGGGGATGCTGTGGATATAGTTTACACATATATTAACAAAGTGTTTGTTTGATAAGGTATTTTATGCTATTCTTGCTATGAAGGTGGTAAGATGAGGACTATGTGATATTACGATCAGATCAATTGAGAACTGGTTGGATGACTGCACTCAAAGATTAGTTAAAAATGGTTTAATGTTGGGGCAGCTAGGTAGCGCAGTGGATAAAGCACCGGCCCTGGATTCAGGAAGACCTGAGCTCAAATCCAGCCTCAGACGCTTGACACTTACTAGCTGTGTGATCCTGGGCAAGTCACTTAACCCCCATTGCCCTGTAAAAAACAAAAAAACTAAAAAAACCTAAAAAATGGTTTAATGTCAAGATGACAGGAGGTCTCCAGTGGAGAGACCCAGGGAAATTTGCAGAGGACACAACACTGGGAGGAATAGCTTTTTGTTGTTGAGTCATTTCAGTTGTGTCTGACTTTTCATGGCCCCATTTGGGGTTTTCTTGGCAGATACTGCCATTTCCTTTTCTAACTCATTTTACAGATAAGGAAACTGAGGCAAACTGGGTTAAGTGACTTGCCCAGGGTCACACAGCTAGTAATTGCCTGAGACTGAATTTGAACTGAGGTCCTCCTGACTCTAGGGCCAGTGCTTTATATACTGTGCCATCTAGGTGCCCCCAAGGAATAGCTACCACACTAGATGAAATAGTCAAGATCCAAGAGGATCTTGATAGGTTAAAATAAATAAAATAAATAGGTTAAAATAAATAAAAGCTGAACTTAATGAGATGAAATTCAATTTAAAAAAAAGAAATTCAATAGGGATAAATGTAAAGTCTTACACTTAGGCACAAAAAATCAACTTCACAGCTATAAGCTGAAGGAGGTATCATTAGATAGCAATTGTTCTAGAAAAGATCTAGAGGTTTTCATGGACTGCAAGACCAATATGAATCAGCAGAAGGATATGTTGATCAATAAAACTAATGTTATCTTTGGCTGAAGTAGGAGGGGCCTGACTTCTAAGAACAGAGCAGTGATAGTCTCATTGTACTCTGTCTTTATCAGACCTCACCTGGAGTTATTGTGTTCAGCTCTGGGCACCAGGGTTTAAGGAAACAGATAAGCTGGAGATTGTCTAGAAGACAGCAACCAGAATGATGAAAAGTCTTGAACCCATGTCATATAAAGATTGGTTGAAGTAACTGGTCATATTTAGCCAGACTCAGAGAAGACACAGAGGGGAAATGATAGCTGTCTGAAAGTATCTGAAAGTATCTGAAAGGCCATCATATGGAGGAGGGACTAGTCTCATTCAGTTTGAAGCAATGAGTAGAATTTGCAAAGAGACAAATTTCGGCTTGATGTCAGAAAGAACTTCCCAACTATTAGAGGCATCCTAAGGTGGAATGGATGCTTCAGGAAGTGATGGTTTTCCTTCCTTGGAGGCCTTCAAGTATATAGAGTCCTGGTCTTGGAGGCAGTAAGACCTGAATTCAAATCCAGCTTCAGACACTCACCAGCTATATGACTCTGGACAAGTCAGTCACTCAGTCAAACATTTATTAAGTATCTGCTAGATAACAGGTTCTGTGATAAGTAATGGGCATACAAAGAAAGGCAAAAGACAGTCCCTACTCTAACATCTTTGTACCTCCATTTCCTTGTCTATAAAATAAGGATAATTAAAGTACCCACCTCCCAGGATTATTGTGAGGATAAAATTTTTGAAGCACTTTACAAATCTTAAAGAGCTATATAAATGCTAGCAATTATTATAATTATTTTATTATAGTGGTAATTCTTTTCATGCATGGGCTGATGAGGTCCCTTCCAAATTTCAAATTCTATGACTCTATGAAGGTACTGGGAGCAACCCCAGTCCACACATTCCAGGGTAAGAGTCATAGGCCTTAGAGCTTCAGACATTAAGAATCTAGTTCAACCTTCCCATTTTACTTTGGAGGTTTGCCAGTTCTTAAAATCCAAGAGTTAGATGAAATTCCAGAGACCGCTTAGTCTAACCGTTATTGGGACAAGATCATGCTCTCAACAACATCCCCAATAAGTAAATGGTCCTTTTTTCGTTTGCAAACATCTCCCTTCTGAGGCAGCCCATTCCACTTTGGTGACCTCTAAGGGGTAGGAAAATGTTGTTTATATCAAGCCATCTTCCCCCACACCCACCCCACCCCACCCCTACTGGCAATGTTCTCAGTTCCTCTAAGGCTAAATGGAACAAATCTAATACTTCTGCCATCTGATAGCTGCCTAGATGCTTATGTGCCCCAACAGAGTTTTCCCCTCTTCCAGGCTAAACATCCTCACTTCCTTCCAACTAATCTTTACTATTCTGGTTGCACTTCTTTGTATTCTCTGTAACTTATCAATACCACTACCACCACCATCATCACTAGTATTTATATGGCACTTTAAGGTTTTCAAAGTGATTTACAAATATTAACTCATTTGATTGTAAACTCTCTTCTCTTCCATTTTTTAAAATTAGGGTATATAGTACTGAGAATTTCTTTCTTCCTTCCTTCTTTTTTTGGGGGCGGGGAGGGGAATGAGGGTTAAGTGACTTGCCCAGGGTCACACAGCTAGTAAGTGTCAAGTTTCTGAGGCTGGATTTGAACTCAGGTCCTCCTGAATCCAGGGCCTGTGCTTTACCCACTGCACCACCTAGCTGCCCCCTTCCTTTCTTTTTTCTTTCTTTTTAAACACCTCCATTGAAGGGGACTCCACCATTTCCTAAGCAATCAGTCCATTCCACTTTCAAAGAGTTCTAATAACCCTTAGGAGGAAGTTTATTCATTAATTCATTCTTTCAGGCCACTTTTTTATCTTTGGTTTCTTTTATTATTATTTCTACATTAGAGATAGTATAGATTCATTATTTAAATATGTGTTAGGGTTAGCAGAGAACTCGTGATAAGCTCAATATTAGTCCTAATATTAGGGAATGATCTTAGCTAAAAGACTGAGAATTGATCTCTTCTTTTTTTTTTTTTTTTTTGGCGGGGCAATGGGGGTTAAGTGACTTGCCCAGGGTCACACAGCTAGTAAGTGTCAAGTGTCTGAGGCCAGATTTGAACCCTGGTCCTCCTGAATCCAGGGCCAGTGCTTTATCTACTGTGCCACCTAGCCACCCCCGAGAATTGATCTCAACCAACATTTATGCCTAGTGTGTATGGAGAGCAATGTGTCACATTGGAGGACATATGAAGTTTATCTAGGACATGATGCTATTTTCATAGAACTTATGGCAAAGCAAAGAGTTAAGACAAGCAAATATCATAAGATCTATATTTGGAAGGGAGTTGAGAAAATTTTCTTTTCATTACAAATGAGGAAACTGAGGTCTAGAGAGGGAAAGTGACTTGACCACACCACAGTTATAGTATCAGAGTGGAGTAACCATGGTTGAAAATATTATACATGTATTAGTTATTATAATTATTTGTTTATTGTATTTCCCCGGGCAGACTATAAATTTCCTGACTACCAGGGCAGTCATTTTTTAATCTTTATATACTGAAATACCAATCACAGAGTTCTGGAGACAGTAGGTACTTAACAGATTTTTGTTTAGTTTAATTGAATTATAGATATACATAAATAAAGAGCTGTGTGAGGTCTAGAGGGAAGAGCATTACCAATCAGGAGAATCAGGGAAGACTTTCTGGAATGGGTGGCATTTGCACTGGCTTTTAAAAAGTGGGTAGGAATTTAGCAAGTCAAAACATTCCAGACATGGGAAACATTGTGAGCAAAGATTTAGAGGCAAGGACTTGTGTTCAAAGAGGAGACTAGTTTGTGGCCAGGTCAGCTTGGGATAAGGGGGAACAGGAGAGTCAGCTGTGTGACCTTGGGGAAATCCATTCCCTCCTATTGGTCCTTCAAGTTCCGGTCTCCACCTCTACCAGAAGACCTCCCTGAGCATCCCAGCTTATAGCTATCTCCTCCTTCTCTGACATTTTATGTTTTATTTGAGTGCTGGCTGGTACCAACCAAGCATACACATCTCTGCTTTGAGGATTATGCACTTGTAGGTTAGCTGCTAAATTGTCCTTACTATAGAGCCCCTAGAACTGACAAGGTGCCCACAAGACTCCTGTTAACTGGCAAACAAAGCAATGCTGCTGCCCATCTCTTTCTTTTAAATTTTTTTTTTTTTTAGTGAGGCAATTGGGGTTAAGTGACTTGCCCAGGGTCACACAGCTAGTAAGTGTTAAGTGTCTGAGATCGGATTTGAACTCAGGTACTCCTGACTCCAGGGCTGGTGCTCTATCCACTGCGCCACCTAGCTGCCCCCTGCCCATCTCTTTCAAATCATGGGGCCTTTGGCCTCTGCCTTTCACTTCTGCCTTGACTTCTGCTTCTTGGGGTTCTGCTTCTGCCTCTGCCCTGGGATCTCAGCATTTTCTTCATGCTCTTTGGGGAAAGCCAAATACTAGCTCAGTCGCCCTTGCTTCTTCCGGAAGGTAGCCTTCATTTACAACACAGTGCAAGTACAGCGATAGTTTGCTGTCACGTGGATATTTAGAAGAGAGTTGAGGAGGAGGCAATACTCCCCACTACACACCCTACCCCTGTAGACCTAACTACCTATCTACTTGGCACAAACACATGGCTTGGGTATTCTTCCCTTTTCCTGTGGATGAATCATGTATGCATAAATTCAGACCCAGATGGCTAAAGCTGAAAGGGACCTCAAGGAGCACCAAATCCAACCCCTTTATTCTACAAGAGGGGAAGGATCTCATTGAGAGCAGGATCAACACTAGAAGAACCCAGATCTTCTTGATTTCTGCTCTTCCCCTTAGACTAACCTCTCTTCTGTACACCCCAGCTCTGCTCACCTTGCTCCACCCCTGCCCCAAATTGAGGGAGATCTTTTCCTGTAGTACCTTCCACTTGTCTCCCCCATAACAGAGCCTGACACAGCGACCCTCCCCCTACCCCCTCCAATGAATAAAGAAGAGAATGAGCAAGTAGGAGTGCTGGGTTTGGAGACCAAGGAGGAGGACTTCCTGTCAAATCCCAGCACCACTTATTGCTTCTATGAACTTGTTCACCTCTTTAGGTCTCAATTTCACATAGGATTGATTGTTCCAACTTTCCCTCTATCTCCACCTCCCCTTTTTTCTCTCCCTCCGACACAAGCCATTTTCTTTTTACTGACGAGGGAACTGAGACCCAGAGAGCAGAAAGGGCTTTGCCCAAGGTCACACAGTTAAGTAACAGAGCAAGGATCTGAACGTGGGTCTTGTGAGTCTTCTGACCCCAGATCCAAGTGTTTTTTCCCACTGTGGTTTCCTCATTTGTGAAATGAGGGGGTTGGACCACATGGCTCTTCCATCTCTAAATCTTGGGCTCTGACTTAAAGGCTTCCGTATTGCTAGACTCTGGGAAAGCCTGATTGGATCCCCTGAGGATTTTTTTTTCCGGGATTGGGGGGGAAAAAAGAAAAAGAAAGAAAGAAACACCAAAAGGAACAAAAAGAGAACTGAGCCCCAGGATTTCAGGGCAGCCTCCAATGAAGTCACCGTCCTTGACAATGGGAGGTGGCTGACCAATGACTTGGGGTCTCTGGGAGTGTGAGGGTCATTGTTTGTGTTCACAGATCGCAACGTGGGGGAGGTAGTTCTTTAGCGGGAAGCTAGCCTTAGTGACACTAAGTGACACTACGGTCAGGCCAGGCGGGTTTTCCGCGGTTGCAGCCAAGGGGCGGGGCAGGGGGCGGGAGCCCCAAGGCGTGTGCCCAGCTCGCTCCCTATAAGTGGGACCTCGGGGAGCTGACCCGGTCACATACGGCTGGAGCTGAGGCAGAGAACCTCTCACCTCCTGTTCTCCAGACCAGGACGAGACACGCAGACACAGTGAGTGCCCCTTCCCCGTAAGCGCGCAGCTGGTTTCCCACCTTCCTCCCATGTAGCTGAGACCAGACGTAATCTGAATTCTGCTTCCAGTCCAAGGAAATTTCCCTGTGTACCTCTTTCCAAATCCCCACTCCCTTCGGGACAGGGAGAAGGGTCCTAGTTAAATCCCATTTCTGCTTCGATTTATGTAAGGTTCTAAGTCAGTATCCTCCGGTCTTCACTTCTGCCTTGACTTCACTTTGGTTCTTGCACTACCCAAAGAGGGGGATGGGTTCCTGCTCTGGGGTGACTAGGTAGAGGGGTGAGGCGGCGCAAGCGGGAGAGGTCTGAAAGTTCGTGGGGGGCACTTAGGCAATGCCCCCTTTACATTTCCTTTTTAGTTTCCCCATTTGGACACGGAGGGGGATGAAACTCTGAGGTTCCTTCTGGCCCCGAATAATCTCCCCTACTCTGTCCCCTGCCCGACAGGGTAGGGTAGCAATATGATACTGTTTGCAAAACCCTTTAAGCTTCCTCTGGAAGAGGGCACACTTTGACTCAGCAGAAAATGGTATGGGGTGAGGGAACCCGGAGCTGGAAGAACCTGCTGCCCCTGTCATCCAGTCTTTTAGGATCTCGGAGCTTCTTGCCTAATTTAAGAAAGAGGGCTTGAGGGTGCGGGGTACGTTACGTCCATGTACCTCCAGAGCCACCCTCAGTTTGAAAGGATTCAGTCTAAACCCCTTCAATTTACAGAGGAGGAAACTGCAGCACAGAGCGGCTAAATGACTTGTACCAGGTCACACAGTTAATAAACACCACCGACAAAATTTGAACCCAGGTCCCCTGGTTTTAAATTAGCCCGATCTCCAAGGCTGTAGCAACTAGTGCAGGGAACCTTTTCTTTCTTCCACAGCAGCATTAGAAAACAAAGACTACAAGGCGAGGTGAGCAGAGAGCCGCGGTGCAGAGCAGCAGAGCAGCAGAGCAGCGAGCGGGAAAATCCTATGCGAGAGGGAGAGACATTGATTCAACAGTGAAAGAATTAATAATCAAAGCCGCCCCGCAGTGGATCTAGTTGTTTCCTACGATAGAGAGTCCCCCATTAGTGGAGGTGTTCAAGGGAGAGAGGGTAGGGGACAGGGGCTAGATGGCCCAGCTTCTGAGTCTTCTATGCTCAGGGAATCTATAGAGGAAATTCTTGGACTGGGAGGGCAGAGGAGGAAAGGATTTGAGGTTACCAAGGTCTCTCCTAAAATACTAATGTTTAACAAAAAAAAAAAAAAAACCAATGTTTTGACAAGCACTTGAGAAGGGAGGTATGGCTATGGATTGATCAGGGAAGGCTTCAGGGAGAGAAGGAAAGGCATGATCTATTCCTTGAAAGCTGAACAAGATTTGAGGCAGGCAGAGGAAGTAAATAGGCCCCCGGGTATTTGTCTCAAGAGCCCTGGCAGTGTGGTATAGTGGGGGAAAGCCCAGGATTTGGAGTCTGAGGGACACGGGTTTGAATTTTCTAGATCTGTCAGTGTGACCTTGAGCAAGTTGCTTAACTTCTCTGGGTCTCAGTTTCCTTGTCTGTAAAAAAAAAAAAAAAGGCACTGGCCCTGGAGTCAGGAGTACCTGAGTTCAAACCGGGCCTCAGACACTTAACACTTACTAGCTGTGTGACCCTGGGCAAGTCACTTAACCCCAATTGCCTCACAAAAAAAAAAAGGCATTGGGCTAAGTGGTCTCTAAGGTCCCTTTCCAGTTTTAAATCTATTATCCTAAACAATTCACTGTTCTGAACACTAAGGGAGATATAAAGTTTAGATAAGATTAAGTTCCTCTCCTGATGGAGCTAGTGTAGTGGGGGATAAGACGCCAACACAGGTAACCATCAAAACACACACTATTACATTTTATATATATATATATATCTTTCTGTTGGAAGATGGTTCCTTGGAGGAAGAGGCATTTAAGTAGGCTTGGGCAGCTAGGTGGTGCAGTGGATAGAGTGCTCTACCTGAAATAAGGAAGACTCATCTTCCTGAGTTCGAGTCCAGCCTCAGGCATTTACTAGCTGTGCGATCCTGGGCAAGTCACTTAACCCCTATTTGCCTCAGTTCCTCATCTGTAAAATGGGGACACACTATAGAAGGAAATGGCAAACTACTCCAGTATCTTTGCTCACAGAGTTGGACACGACTGAACAACAAAAAATCCAACAAGCAAAAATAAAGAAATAGGATATTCCTGGAATAGGGCACTGTAAGAGCTTTACAGACAACACTACAGAGTGGCATATTCAGGGGACAGAGAGTCTTCTAATATGGCTGAAACACGGAGGGGAGGGGACATAAAGTGGCCAAGTTTTTAACGTGGTATCAGATTATGGAGGACCTTAGATTCCAGGCAGAGGAATTGGAGGAGCCACTGAAGATCCTGGAGCAGATGTGACCAGATCTAGGTACTAAGAAAGATGTCTCTTTATCGTGTGAAGGATGTATTTGAGGTTGGAAAGAGTGGAGACAGAGATAAAGAACATTTAGCAAGGTACTGAGTTTCTCCATAGGCAGTTGCTCTAAAGGGATTTCCTACTCAGGTCCTTAGGATTGGGCTATATGAACTCTGAGGTCCCTTCCAACTCTTAAAGATTACTCAGGCAATATTTGAGGGCAGTGATGCATTATAGAGAATTAGGAAGTTTTTGCATCTATTCCATTTGGAGGACTTAAAGGACCAGGCAGGGATCCCCATGATTTTGGGCAGTGGGGAGCCTTTCTCAGAGAGACAAAAGCTCTGGACTGTACAAGCAATATTAGACATGGCCTTCCCAGGATGTAGGGAATAGGTCTTGTTTGGCAAACACCATATTTTCAAACCAGCTCCAGCCTTAGGAGGGGCTGGCTGATGGATATCAGAAAAGGATATATCCTGGCAAATACTCCACACAGAAATCAGATTTGTTAAGAACTTGAACTACAGGTGAGGTAGGAAATAATAGTTTCAGCACCTATGGCCTACCTTATATGTCTTCCAACTTCCACCCTGAATAGTCTTGGGCTGAGTAGAATAAACCTTTGATCTTTTAAGTACTTTTAAAGGAGGGGGGGGGGCAGGTCATGAGGGCTAAGTGACTTCCCCAGGTCACACAGCTAGTAAGTGTCTGAGGTGAGATTTGAACTCAGGTTCTCTGGACTCCAGGGCCAGTGCTTTATCCACTGTGCCACCTAGCTGCCCCCTTAAGTACTTTTTATAAAGGAAAGAAGATAGGACCAAAAACTCAGTCCCCCCGGGGGCCATGTTCTGAGATTGCCCAGGTATGTGGTCTCAAGCAAGCCCCTTGCCCTCTCTGGGTCTCAAGTGGGCTTGTAAAGTTAAGTTCTAAAATCCTGAGGTCTCTAAAATCTTCAAGATTTCCATCTGCAAAACGAGTGCTAATCTTCCATTTCCTACCCTTAAAAGAGGTAGAATAGCCCTTGTACAAAGACCTGCTTCCCAGGGCTTTTGTTATGAAACTGCTCACATGAGCTTCAGGGGCAACTAGGTGGCACAGTGGATAAAGCCCGGGCCCTGGATTCAGGAGGACCTGAGTTCAAATATGGCCTCAGACACTTAACACTTACTAGCTGTGTGACCCTGGGCAAGTCACTTAACCTTCATTGCTCCACAAAAAAAACAAAAACAAACCAAATATGAACTTCATTTTCTCTCCCTTCATCATTATTGCATGATGATTCCCTTGCTTCTAGATGCCTTAGAGAATGGCTTCCTTGGTTGTTCTAGGTATGTTTGGGCCTCTATATGGAACTTTAAGGTTCACAAAGCAATTTACAAATATTTTCTCATTTGTGCCTCCTAACAATCCCAGGAGTGCTACTGTTATTCTCATTTTATAGATGGAGAAACTGAGACAGAAGTTGTGACACAGTTATTAAGTATCTAAGGACAGATCTAAACCAGGATCTTGTTGACCCTAGGTCAGTTGCTCTATAGGTGAATCTGTGGGAGGAACAAAGCTAAGGATGGAGGAGATAGGAGGGTTAGCAACAGCAAAGGCAATGCCATAGCTGGTATGTGGTTAGATGGGGGACTGGGGGTGTGTTTTCCATAGGGAGTGACGAACCCCTCCAGTCTCTTTGCCAAGAAAACCCCAAATGGGGTCACTGAAAATGATTGAAGGGCAGCTAGGTGGCGCAGTGGATAGAGCACTGGCTCTGGAGTCAGGAGGACCTGAGTTCAAATCTGGCCTCAGACACTTAACACTTACTAGCTGTGTGACCCTGGGCAATTGCCTCACCAAAAAAAAAAAAAAGAAAGAGGAAAAAAAAAGAAAATGATTGAACAACAACTTCAGGTCTGGCCTTTCAATCAATTCCAAAGCCATATCATTATACATTCATTGAACCCACATTTCTTCATCTTTCTATAAAAATAGCACCAGAGACTTTGTCCAGTGCTTTAGGTAAACAGAAAGGACAAAACATATGGCTTCATTCATATGGGGAAATCTCCTCTACCAATGCAGGGCAGCACTTCCTCTGCAAACTTACAGTCTTAGAAAGTTGCTTAGAGCAGTGGTGTAAAACTCAAATAGAAACAAGGGCCACTAAACCTGAGTAAGGGGCAAGTATTGACTTAGAGAACCACATATTAATGTTATCTGTGCTCTACTGTATTTTTATTTATTTTGTTAACTATTTCCCAATTACTTTTTTTTTATTATTAAGTAAGGCAATTGGGGTTAAGTGACTTGCCCAGGGTCACACAGCTAGTAAGTGTTAAGTGTCTGAGGCCAGATTTGAACTCAGGTACTCCTGAATCCAGGGCCGGTGCTCTATCCACTGCGCCATCTAGCTGCCCCCCCCCCAATTACTTTTTGATCTGGTTCAAGCAGCACTGGCGGTGTTGCCAGTGGCATTACAAATCTTGGGCCCCTTGTTTGACACCTCTGACCTAGAGCACTGAAAGGGTTAAATGATTTATCCAGTGTCACATAGCCATTATGTGTCAGAGACAGGACTTGAACCCAGGTCTTCATAGCTTCAAGCCTCGGCTCTCTATGTCACATGCATACACTCTCTCTGGGTAATCTATACCTTCAGCATTCCCTGATCTACCTGTCTAGTAACCCTGACATAAAGAAAATGAAGTTAATCTACTTGATGAAATCATGTTGGCCCTACTTCCTCTTCCAACCAACCCTTTTTAATTAATTTGTTTGTTCAATCATTTTAGTCATGTCCTACTCTTCATGACCCCATTTGGGGTTTTCGTAGCAAAGATACTTAGAGTAGTTTGCCATTTCTCTCTCCAGTTCATTTTTACAGATGAGATGCTGAGGCAAACAGGGTTTGCCCAGGGTCACACGGCTAGTAAATGTCTGAAGCTGGATTTGAATTCAGATCTTCCTGACTTGGTGCCCAGCACTCTTTCCACTGTGCCACCTAGCTGCCCTCCTTTAATTAATATCTGTTAGAATTTTGCCAGGAATTGAAATCAAGGCCAGAACTTTCAGGCTCTTCCCTTTTTTTTTTTTTTTTGAAAAATCAGGAAAACAGCTGCCTTTTTGTAATTCTTCACGCACTCTCTCTTTCTCTCAGATCTTGTTAAATTCTCTGATCAGTGTCAGTCCCAAAACCAAAGACTCCCCTCAAGATTTCCCTTTTCTGTCACAATTCGGTTCTCCCTTTACCCCTCAAAGAAGTAATGGAAATGCCATGCTTTCTTCAACCTCTCAAATCCAGACAGTATGCTCAGAATCTCTTCCCCTAGTTTAGAGCTAGAGTCTCCCTTTATACAGATTGCTTAGGTCATGACCCATTCTCTCACAAGATAGCTATGCTATTTTGTTTTGTTTTGGTTTTTTTGATAGCTATGCTATTGATTCAGGAAGGTGTACAAGCCCTTTTCACACTCAGATCTGATTGTTTCATTAAATCAGTAAGTGTTCTCACCCAGTCAAGGCACAAGAACTAAGTGGAATGGTTTCCAACCCACCCTTTCTTATAGCTGAGTTCCCAATGCCACAGCACTGGATTTGGAGTCAAAACTCGGCTCGGTTATCTATCTATTCCATGTTTGTCCTTGAGACAGTTTTCCCCTGTTAATAAATAAGGGGTTTAGGGGGCGGCTAGGTGGCGCAGTGGATAAAAGCAGCGGCCCTGGATTCAGGAGTACCTGAGTTCAAATCTGGCCTCAGACACTTGACACTTACTAGCTATGTGACCTTGGGCAAGTCACTTAACCCCCATTGCCCCACCAAAAAATAAATAAATAAATAAATAAATAAGGGGTTTAGAAAAGCCCTTAGCGATCTAGTCCAACTCTCAATCCGCTGACTCTGGGTAAAGAAAAGATGTGCTATAGGAGTTCAGAGAAAGGAGAGAGGAGGGGGAAGAGATGTAAGAGCATTCAAGAAAGAGGTGGGGGTTTACAATTCCAAAGAACTCATGATGGAAAAAGCTATCCACCTCCAGAGAGAGCACTCTGCATGAACTCAGAATGAAGGTTAAAGCATATTTTTTCACTTTCTTAATTTTTCTTGCAACATGGCTTGTTTGGAAATACGCTTTGCATGACTTCACCTATATCATATTGCTTGCCTTCTCAATGGGTGAGTGAGAGGCTGGAGGGAGGGAGAGAATTTGGAACTTAAAATTTTTTTCCATAAAAGTATTTAATTAGTTTCCAGTTACATGTAGAGATAGCTTGCAACATTTGTTTTTATAAGATTTCTAGTCTCAATTTTTTCTCCCTCCCTCCCCTCCCTCCCCCCTCCCCAAGACAGCAAGCAATCCAATATAGGTTATATATGTACAATCACATTAAACATATTTCTGCATTAGTCATGCTGTGCAAGAAGAATCAGAGCAAAAAGGAAGAACCTCAAAAAAGAAAAAAAAATAGAGATAGTATGGTTCAATCTGCATCTAGATTCCATAGTTCTTTTTTTCTGGATTTGGAGAGCATTTGGAACTTAAAATTTAAACACGAATGTTAAAATATAAACTGGAAAGAAAAAGAGAAAGAAGCAAAGAAAGAGTGGGATTTGAAAAGCCAAGCCAGGTAATTTCAAAAGACAGAGAGGTAGGAATGATTAGAGGACCCATAGTGCTTTCTGGAGACAATGACTTACCCAAGGTCATGCAGCAAATCCAAGAGAAGGGCCTTTATAAGCCTTTTTCTAAGTCCTTTGGTACAGATATTCTGAGACCCACCTACTCACCTTTCTCATTCTCAAGTGTCAAAGAAAATAGAGTCAGTCAGGGAGGTAAGCTCTTGGCTCAAGCCTAGTAGGACAGGGCTCTGCATGGGATAGTCACTTTCCTCCTGTCTCCACAGGGCTGTGCTGAAACAATGAAGATGATGACTTTCTTTCAGACAACCTTAAGTGACCGGCTAAACTCTTCTATGCCACCCCAACATAAGTCTGAGTCCAGCCCTCCTGGCAGAAAGCCATCTGCAATGTCAGAGACAGAATCTGACACGACTTCACTGACCTCCTCCGAGGATTTCTCTCCCCATAAGGAGGGGGGCTCAACCCCATACAATGAAGAGGAGAAGAAGAAAAAGAAAGGAATGAGAAAGATGCTTGATGTGTTTACCAAAGGGATAAGAAGGAAGAGTCATCCAAGCTCCGCTGCTGAAGTGCCAGAGATGGAGGTTAAGCCCGACGCCCCACCCCCTACAGGTAGGTTGTAGAAAAGAGGAATCCATCAAGGTGTGGTAGGGAAGGTTCCACTCAGTGCCCAGGGACAGAAGATCTTTTAAATTAATTTCACTTGGGTTTCTGAAGAACTAAAGGAATTGAACTCGGCCTTGGAGAGACGCACAAGTAGGGGGTAGGTGGAAGACCCACTGTTCTCTCCAGAGCCACTGACAACATAAGATAAGAGAAGGGAAATAACTTGACCAAGGTCACACAGCAAGACCAAGAAAAGTATCTTTCTGGGCCTTTTCCTAAATTCTTTGTGACCAATGTTCTCAGACTCACCCATCCCTTTTTCTCCTTGACTGTCAGAGAAAGTAGGAGTTATTGAGGACAGAGCAACTGTGAGATTGACCTGGATTTGCCACTAAAACCTATGTTGCTGTGTTACTTTGGGCAAGTCATTTAAACTTCATGGAACTTGGTTTCCTTGTCTGTAAATGGGAATAATAACCCTGTCCTACCTCCTTCCCAGGCATATGGTAGACCTAAAGTCAGGGAGACTTGAGTTCAAATTCCACTTCAGTCATATAAGAGCTGTGTGACCTTAAACAAGTCACTTAACTTCTGTCTACCCCAGTTTCCTCACTAATCATAGCACCTACCTCATAAGGTTCTTGTGATCATCAAATGCCAGTTTGGGAGGTCTTTTTTTTTCGTGCTTTACTAAACTAAAGCCTATTTTAGAACCCAGGCTTCCTGGCCTTCCTTGGTTCAGGGATCTGTCATTCCTAAGCCCCCATCACCTCCTCTTTATCCTGACTCTGCCTCAGTTCTGGGCTGGGCCTGTTTCCTTCTTCCCCAACCTAATCTCTGCCCAGTTGTGTTTATTTATGAAGTCACTGAGAATATACAAATGTATATATTCAGAAGTAACACTGAATTGCAAATCGTTAGATATACATAAGCCAGGACAGCTAGGTGGTACAGTGGATAGAGCACTGGCCCTGGATTCAGGAGGACCTGAGTTCAAATCCGGCCTCAGACACTTAACAATTACTAGCTGTGTGACCCTAGGTAAGTCACTTAAAACCCCAAATGCCTCACACACACACACAAATATGCATAAGCCTCTCTAGCCTCAAACCCAGGATCCATTAAGCTTTCTAAGGTTTGCCTCAACCAAGGTTCCACTCAGGTAATCCTGGCCCAGAAGCATCACAGTGAGGTGTCTATTCCCCTTGACCCTAGAAAAGAGTGGCATTCATCTTCCCTACAAAAAATCTCTGGGCTCACCAGATCAGATTAACTGCTCTATTTCCCACATAACAGGCTCACTGTTGGCCCATCAGGAAGCCTCCTGAAGGTCTGGCGGGCTTGATGTATCTTCCATTTTGGGGGTGGCAAGAAGGAGCCCAGATCTGTAATTTGACTGACATAGGAAACTCTCAGTGAGGAAATTCTCTTTATCAATGTGGCCAGGGCACCTGGTCGGTGATTCCTACCTAGTCTTAGAGAACTGCACAGGTCCCTGAGAGCTTAAGTCACTGGTCCTGGGTCTTACAACCCGCAAGTGTCAGAAGCAAGACCTGAACCTGGGTTTTCAACACCCCAAGGTCAGCAGCTCTTTATCCACTAAACCACAAGCTACCTCTCCTTGTCCTCTTTGTATGCAGCTCCCTCCCTAATGCTTCGAAATCTTTAGCTCATAATGATATAATAATAGTAGTTCATTTTTAAAAAACAGTTTAATTTTATAAAGTACCTACCTCACAACAACCCTATAGTGCAAGTAATGGTATTTCCATTTTTTACAGTTAGAAGCCAATGCTCCCCAAAAGGCCAATGACTTATTAAAGGTTACATAACCAGGGATTGTCATAATTAGCACTCAACCCTAGGCCCTCTGACTAGAGCCAACATTCATCATGCTGCCACCTTCCCTTCTATTCAAACCAGACAGGCAGGGAGGCAAAGTAGGAGGAATGCTAGATTTGAAGCCAAGAGGCTTGGATTTCCATTGCAGCTTTGCTACTTATTGGCTAAGCGATTTTAGACAAAGCACTCCCCATCTCTAGCCCTCACTTTCCTCTTCCCAAGGGCTCCAACAGTGTTCACTCCTATGATCCCCTTTAGTGAATGTTCCCCCACCCAGGATGTAAGAACTGCCTCTTTTGGGGGCATCTAGGTGATGCAGTGGATAAAGCACCGGCCCTGGAGTCAGGAGAACCTGAGTTCAAATGCGGTCTCAGACACTTGACACTTACTAGCTGTGTGACCCTGGGCAAGTCACTTAACCCCCATTGCCCCGCCAAAACAAACAAACAAAAAACTACCTCTTTTATCAGGACCCATAAGGGATCCCAGGCTTAACTAACTCTCTCTTTTCCCCCGGGGCCAGTGGAAGAGCTCTACTCAGCACTAAAACAGGGGCGGCTGGAGATGGCGCATCACCTCCTGCCACTGGAACGGGCACTGGGACAGGACACAACTGGCATGAATGAGGAGGATCTAATCTGTCAGCAAAGCAAGGTGGAAGCTCTCTATACCCTGCTACGGGAAGCTGTGCTGCATGTGGTTCGCCGGCCTCTGGAGAACGAGCCGGGGCTGCTGCTCCAGGCCCTGAACATCATCCTGGAGCAGGAGCAAGAGGACCAAAGAGTAGCGGCCGAGGTAAGGGAACCCCCAGTCCTGGCAAACACCCGGCCCCGGTGTTGGCTCAAGCTATGGCAAGAGAGTGTGAAAGACTCTGTGGAGGAGCGGATGACTCGCCCCAGCTCCACAACCCTGGATGGAGCCAGGCCCGAAGGCATGGAGGCCGGCTCGGAGGCTGCCCAGAGCTTCCTGCACATGGGCAAGACAATGAAGGAAGACCTGCTGGCCGTAGCCCAGCACCTCCAGCCCCTCTACCCAGCCCAGTTCAATGTGTTCCGGACCTATGCCAAGTGCTATCATAACTACTTCTCAGCCCAACTCAACTCCATGGTTCAGTTTGAGCTTAATGAGCAAGACACCTCTCTCCTGCTTCTCTGGGTGCAGAACCTCTACCCAAAGTAAGTGAAGACCACAGAATGTGCATATGTGTATCTGTCTGTCTGTTGTCATGGGAAGAGCTCTGGACTTAGGGCCACAGGACCTAAAAAGCAGGGTTGAGATTTGAACCCAGGGTATCATCTAAGACTATAGCCTGACCCAAGGTTTGTCCTTCCCCCTCTGGACCAAGTACATCAGTCTAATCCACTCCAGAAGGTATTTATTAATCACATACTGTGGACAGATATCCTGAGACCCATTTATCCCTCTATTAGGCCAATGATATCAGACTCAATAGAGAGGACCCCTCTGGGCAGCATGTTAATTTAGAAAACCTCAAATTAATGGTATTTATGCTGAAGTGTATTTTTATTTATTTCATTAAACATTCCCCAATTACATTTTTTTTTTTTAGTGAGGCAATTGGAGTTAAGTGACTTGCCCAGGGTCACACAGCTAGTAAGTGTTAGGTGTCTGCGGCCGGATTTGAACTCAGGTACTCCTGACTCCAGGGCCGGTGCTCCATCCACTGCGCCACCTAGCTGCCCCCCAATTACATTTTAATCTATTTCTAGCCATTTTCAGGGAGTTTGAGTTTGCGAGATATTAGATAATTAATGTTCTTTATGAAAGTCCAACCTGGCTAAGTCCAGTACAGTGGAATTTTTTTCCTCAGTAACTCCCATAGAGTTACTAAGAAAATAGAGAAAAGAGCGTGATCTACTTTAGTGGAAGGACTCCTCTAGCACTCAAGTTACCAATCCATGATGTATGTACAAAGGTTTTGGCTTTACATCCATGCTAGCAATGTAAAGATAATACATGGGACTTGCCCACCAGAAACGTGCTTAACCTGGTAGGGGAGAAGATAGCTAGAGGTGGTGTAGTGGGATGGTCCCCTCACCTGCAAAATGGGGAGACTGGATAAGTTCCCCAAAACTTTGAATCCTAGGACTAGTGGGGCGTTTTGTGTTGCAGCCCTGCCCCTTCTTCTCCCTCCCAGTTCAGGTCAGCTGTGTTGGAATCACAGCCCCATAGAAGGGAGAACTATGAAAAGCTTAGAACTTGGAATTCCAAGACTAGAGGACATAGAATTCTAGGGTATAGCATCAGAGACAGTGCTTAGGCCATAGAATTGTTACTTAGGGGGCAGCTAGGTGGCACAGTGGATAAAGCACCAGCCCTGGATTCAGGAGGACCTGAGTTCAAATCTGACCTCAGACACTTGACACTTACTAGATGTGTGACTCTGGGCAAGTCACTTAACCCTCATTGCCCTGGAAAAAAAAGAATTGTTACTTAGAGCAGAGTACTAAAGAAAATATCAAAGCTGGAAGACCATCTCACTCAACTCTCATTCTCTCCCTCTCTCCCCCCCATATAGGTGTATATATATATATATATATATATATATATATATATATATATATATATATATATACACACACACACACATATCTAATGTATAGTAATGTATATAACATAAATGTACTATATACATATATGACAGATATTATATATGTTATATATTATATATACATGTATGTATATGTATTATATATAATATATAATGTATATACATACATTATATATTATATATATACGTACATTATATATTATATATATACATGTATTATATATAATAATGTACATCACAGAGAATTGGTAACATTGTTCAAACTAGAACCCAGGTCCACTAGTTTCTGTTTCATCCCATTGGAAAGAAAGGTATGGCTAGTAGGTTCATTCCTTCTGGGAACCAGAGACCTGGCTTTAGGCTGGGCTACAGAAACTCTGGTTTTCCTCAGTGATAGGAACCTCCTACCCTGGAACAGTGATATCTGTTGATCTTTAATTTATATAGTCTGCTTCTCTCCCATAATTCCACCCTATTCAACATGTATCTTCTTCCCTCTCATCCTTCCCTCCTCCTTGAGCAAGAATTAGGAATGATGAACACACTTTTAGGGGACCCTGCAGGTTTACAGGTAGGATGAGAGATTAGTCTCCCCACTCCTGTTCAGGGTTGGTGGTCAGCATGGAGGAAGAGGGGGTGGCTTGAACTCATCTTTCTGAGTTCAAATCTGGTTTCAACAAACATTTGTTTTATTTTTTCCTGTTACATGTAAAGGTAGTTTTCAACATTCATTTTCATAAGATTTAGAGTTCCGAATTTTTCTGCCTCCCTCCCTTTCCTCCCCTTCGACAAGACCACAACCACATTATATATGTACAATCCACAAGTGTTTTTTTTTTAATCAGTTCTTTCTATAGGGGTGCATAGTAAGCTTCCTCATTAGTTTTTATCAGTTCTTTCTATGGGGATGGATAGTAAGCTTCGTCACTAATCCCTTGAGATTGTCTTGGATCATTGCATTGCTGAGAGTAGTTAAGTCTCAAATCTGGTTTCACATTATATGTGTGACCCTGGACAAGTCACTTAACCCTGTTTGCCTCAGTTTCCTCATCTGTAAAATGAGCTGGAGAAGGAAATGGAGAACTCCTCCAGTATCTTTGCCAAGAAAACCCCAAATGGGGTCACAAAGAGTTGGACATGACTGAAAACAACTGAACAACAACAAAATGGAGGGAAAGGTTCATGGAGTAAGGTAGTGGGAGGTGAAGGACCATTCTGGAAGTCTATGCCTGGGAGAAAGCCTAGGCCCTGTTTTATAGTCTTTTAGAGCCTAGAACCCAACCCTCTTCTCTTTTCCTGCCTCTTTATTTCTTTTCCCTCCTATAGCCTGGCTCTGGAGTAAAACAGCCCCCCTCAATTTGCCCTGCCAATTTCAAGTAATACCACATGTTTCTGAGCACCTATCCTGTGTAAAATCCTGTGCCTCGTCACTGAGGAAAGTATAAGATTTCATTGAGATTTTCCCTCTGCCTTCATGGAGCTTACAGTACCTTCACATCTGTAATAGAACTTCCTATTTCCCCAAACTGTTTTCTCATTGTCTTAGCCTCAGAACAGCGCTGAAGTGGTAAAAAGGTGGAGAGGGGAGCAAGGAGGTTGGCCAGGCAGATGGTCTCAGAGAATGTCACAACCAGGAGGGACCTTGGAAATCTTTCAGTCCAAACCCTTCATAAGGCAACTGAGGTGAGGAGAGGGTAGGAGATTTACCTGATGTTACCCAGCAAATGAGAATCAGAACCAGGTCTCCTAACTCCAAGAATCCCAAAGAGAGCCTTGTTGTAGTGCTGAGATTCTAAGATGGTTGCCTGCCTGCACAGTGTGGGAGAGGTCAGGGAGACATATTGGGTGGTCCGGGGAAGTGGGAGGATGGGGGAGGGGACAGTATCTGTGTATTCCTTCTATCTTCTTTGAATAAGATCACGTCTTTGGGCTTGGAGTTGAAAGACCTGACTTGAAATCCCAGTTGTTCTATTTCCTTGCTATGTGACCTCAGACAAGTCCCTTCCCCAAATCTGATCCTCAGCTTCCTCCTCCATGAAATAAAGCCATTGGATTAGATGGTCCCCTCCAACTGAAAAATACTAAGTGGAAACCCTGGCCCTTTATCACTGGACCTTTAAGAGGTTTGGGACTAGAGGCTTCCCAGGCAAGGAAGAATAACTGTGGAGGTCACCTACTTTGTATAGAAATTAGAACCTGAGGCTGAAATAGGGAGGAGAATGGAATGTATTCCTCACAGCTGTGTTTACTCTAAGAGAACTCTCTAATGCCTCTTGGGAGGGTAACCAACTCCCCCACTCATAGAGTTCTGATAAACATTATCTCCCACTTTCTGATAAATGCTTATTATCAGCCCTGGGCTTGGAGCCAGTGATCCTCACACCAACACCGGTAGGGAGGTGCAGGGCTGGGCCGATGTTTTCCCCTTTGGGACAAAAGAGGAAGCAAAGATTCAGAGGGGAAGTGATTTACTCAGGGTCACACAACAAGACAGAAGCAGAGCCAGGATGAGAATTCAGGTCTCCTGACTGCAGCAGACAGTGGCTGTTCACTTCCTCTTCAAGGTTGTGCCTTGGCCGTGAGCCACAAAACCTCCTGGCATCATGAGGAGAGTTAGGAGCTCTGGATAAGCCAGCAACTTGTCCTGGATAAGATCACAGATTACAAGCTGCAAAGGGATGGTTTTTTTTTGTTGTTCAACTGTTTTTCAGTCATGTCCGACTCTTTGTGACCTCTTTTTGGGTTTGTTTGGGGTTTTTTTTGGTTTTTGGTTTTTTGGCAAAGACACAATGGTTTGCCATTTCCTTCTCCAGCTCATTTTACAGATGAGGAAACTGAGGCAAACAAAGGTAAGTGACTTGCCCAGGGTCACACAGCTAGTAAGTATCTGAGGCCAGATTTGAACTCACATAGATGAGCCTTCCTGACTCCAGTCCCAGTACTCTGTCACTGTGCCACTAGGGATCTTAGAGACCCTCTAGTTTAATCCCCTCACTTCATGAGGAAACAGATGCCCAGAGAAATTAAGCCACTTGCCCAACGTCACATAATTAGTGAGTGGAAAAGAAGGGATTTGAACCCAGGACCTCTGCTTCCAAGTCCAGCATTCCTTCTACTACACATCCCACCCAACCATCTACCACCACCACCCTATAAGGTGGATGGGAGGAGCCCAGAACCTGAGTGTTAGCTGCTGGTCTCCTAGTCCTTGATTATACTGTGTCTCATCTTGTTCTCTAACCTGTCAATTTATAGGCCCTCTCCTAAGCCAAACTGTAGACTCTCTGAGGGCAGGACCTAGGCCTATTCCTCTTAGAAAAAGCTAGATGGCAGGATGGGCCTGTGGTCAGGAAGACTGGAGTTCAAATTTGACCTCAGACACTTACTGGCTGTGAGACTTTTGGCAAGTAATTTATTTAAACCTCTGTCTCAATTTACTCATATATAAAATGGGATTAATAATACTTCCCAGTGTTGTTACGAGGATCAAATGCAATAGCTATAAAGCATTTAGCAGTTCCTGGCACATGGTAGGCCCTTAATAAATGCTTGCTTCCTCCCTACGCCCACCTTTCTCTTGGATCTGCTCTTCTCCCACCCTTCCATATTCAGCCTTAGCCATTTAATACTTTATTTTTTCCCAATTAGATGTAAAAACAATTTTGACATTCTTTTTTTTTCAAATTTTGAGTTCCAAATTCTCTCCCTCCCCCACTCATTGAGAAGGCAAGCAATCTGACATAGATTACACATGTGTGTAGTCATGCAAAACACATATTCTGCCTTAGTCCAACCTCATCTGGACTATTGTGTTTAGTTCTGGGGACCACATTTTCGGAAGGACACTGGTAATCTGGAAATTATCCAAGGAGGGGTCCCCATTATGATAAAGGGCTTCAAGTCCATGCCATAATGGTACTTTGTGGGATGAAACTAAGATATTTATCTTGGAGAAAGATGCTGGGGAATATGGTAACTGGCCTGAAGTAAAAGGTTGTCTTCAGGAAGGCTTTGGAGGACAGAATCAGGAGCAATGGATAGAAGTTTAAAAGACACAAATTAAGGCTTTGCTATCAGGAAACTTGCAAACAGTCAGAGCTGTCTCAAAGTGGAATGGCTGCCTTGATGCCTTCTCGCCTCAAACAAAAACTCATTCTCACTTGTCTCATGTATTGTTGTTGGGTGTGTGTGTGTGGGTGGCAATTGGGGTTAAGTGACTTGCCCAGGGTCACACAGCTAGTAAGTGTCAAAGGTCTGAGGCCAGATTTGAACTCAGGACCTCCTGAATCCAGGGCTGGTGCTCTATCCACTGCGCCACCTAGCTGCCCATTGTCTCATGTATTGTAATGGGAATCCTTTTTGGGGTATGGATTGAACAAGATGCCTCTCAAGATCCCTTCTAATTCTGAGGGTCTGTGATTCTCTGATCTCCCCAAGGACAGCATCTGGATCTTTTCCTTTACTTTTGACACCATCTGCACACCTCGCCCCATGATCAGTTCTGTATTGAGGGGGTGGGAGGGAGGTGCCCCAGCCTTGGGAGCCTCCTTTCCTCACAGGCCCTTCATTTCTGGATTTCCCCTTGTTTTTGCTATCAGTGAAATTATCAACAATCCCAAGCTATCAGGAGAGCTTCAAAGAGCTGACTTGGGAAGTCTCCTTCCACCCAAAGAGATCTGCAAGCTGGAAGTCAATTTCCTATCTAATGAGGCGGTAAGAGTGGTGCTATCTGATGCAGTCTAGTCCCTTTCTCCCTAACCTTTCACAGTGATCTCTCCTCTCTCCACCTCCTATCCCGGCCTTGTTTAGGACAGGAATTGAAGAGGCTAGGACCCAACCTCCTAATCTTAGCCCACTGGGAAATGGGGAACAAGTAGCTGACTTTAATTGACAAAGAGATGCTCCCAGACTATTTCCTCCAGTCCCAAATGGAAAAGAACTAGGAGGGGAGAGAGTAGAGGCAGGGAAAAAATTGGAGGGAGGTAGGGAGTGATAAATGGGAAGACAGAAGGAAAGAGAAAGCAGATGTTGAGAGAGATGGTAGAGGAGACAAAAGAGAACTGAGTGAGGAGAGGAAAGATGGAAATCAGGAAAAATTAAGATAAAGAAGCTCAAGTTACATTTCTCGGAGTTCTTTGACTCTCTCCTTTGCCCCGTTCACATTTTGTCTTGTGCCATACTTATTGGTGTGTGTGCCTCCCAACACATATTGGCTTTGTGATACTTGGCAAATCAACTAACCTCTCAGTGACCAAGGCTATTTTCACATACTAAAAAAGATGGTGACCAAGGGGGGAAGAAGGGAGGGATCGAGGGAGAAAGTAAAGGAGGGAGCGAAGGAGGGAAGAGGGAGGAAGGAAGGAAGGAAGGAAGGAAGGAAGGAAGGAAGGAAGGAAGGAAGGAAGGAAGGAAGGAAGGAAGGAAGGAAGGAAGGAAGGAAGGAAGGAAGGAAGGAAGGAAGGAAGGAAGGAAGGAAGAGAAAAGACAGACCTGGATGCACAGATAGAGAGTTCCTTTGACTACAAGTCATCAAGTGTCAGTGTGAGTTCCAGTCCTGGCTTTCTGAAATGTAGATCTGGAGGTCTTAGTGTGATTCCAACCTAGAAAGCATTAAGGAGACTGGAGGTCTGAAAGGAGGATAGGGGGAAGAGCCCAATCTGAGAATCTGGGTAGGGACAGTAAAGGTGGGGAATGGAAGGTCATGGGCTAAAAGATCAATTCAATGGGAGAAGAATCATTGAGAGCCTCCCCCCACCCCAGACTGAGAGTCAAGAGCCCTGGCTTAGAGTCCTTCTTAGGCCACTAATTTGCTGTATGATCTTGGGCACATCCCTTCCCCTTCCTGAGCACGAAATAAAAATAATGATCCCTGCACTTGGTTGGGGTAGAAGTTGGGAATGGGAATGTAGATAATAGTCAAAATACTAAAAAGTGCTTACAAAGTTTTGATGACTCACAAATGTGTGGAGACATTTTTATTTTCATCATGATGGTTGTGATGTCAGTCATGTGAACCAAGTTTTCCTGTCTATAGACACAGACAGGCTTCCTTCTCACGAAGGCACCAGCCGATTCCCAGGGGAGAGAGTTCTCCCAGCAGAACATAAGCCAAAGGAGTCAGTGCCAAGAGAGAGACACCTCCTACCGTACCCTGTGGGTCTCCCCTAAAAAAGTGGGCCTCTAACTGTATATATAGCTAGAAGAGAATTTAGAGACTATCTAATTTAATCCCCTCATTTTATTGATGAGGAAAAGAGAAGTAACTTGCTTAAGATCACACACAGTTAATAAGTAGTAGTTAGTAGTTGCTAAGTATCAGAACTGGGAATTGAGTCTTAAAGCTCTGACTCCAATTCCAACCTTTTTCTTCTTTCACCATGATGACTCAGGGCGGCCATGAGTGGAAAATGATCATGAAAACAATAACTCATTCAAAGATAGTGCTGTGTCTCCAAACACCTTCCTTGCAAAAGCCCTGGAAGGGAGGTAATTTAGCTGCTAATATTTGACAAAGGATGCCACTGAGGCTCAGAGAAAGTCATCGAGTTAGAGAATGTTAGAGTCAGAAAGAGCTTCAGAGATCATTTAGCCCAACCCCCTTATTGTACAGATGGGAAACCAAGGCCCAGAAAGGGCAAGGGAACTTCCTCAAGGTCAGACTGGAAGCTGATGGTGGAGCCCAGACAAAGGCTCAAGTCTTCTGACTCCCAAGTTGTCCAGTAAACTTCCCTCTGTCTTTTCCCCCAATATTCCCTATTCTCCTGGACTCTCAGGGCCAACACAGGATGGGACTGGGAATAGCCAACATCCCCTTGTCCTCAGGCCAGACCTATCACCAGGAAGTTCCCATGATCACCTGGGTTCCTTCCCCTGTTACCTAGGCAAATGTCCAGGAATTGATGCTGCGGGGGCTGCAGCTAGAAGTGAAGAGATGGTCAAAGGACAAGGAGCCCATGAATCTAGAAGGGCACTTCCACAGCGAGCTCCCAATTGACATCATCCAGGTACTGGAAGAACCTTTCTGTCCCCTTCCCCACAACACAGAGGCATCGCACACATGTATATGGAATGGAAATCCAGGCACATCCAGGCATCATGGCTTTGGCCCCCAAACACACAGATATATTTCACATTTGGGTATCCATCCATATGCATGCTCGGTACATACCTGGAGACACAGTCCTGGCAAGTTGTGTGTGAGAACATGCACATTAGCAGGTCTAGATGTATTGTGGCCCTTCTCTAACATACCTGGAGGTACCTGTGCATATGTATGCATGTCACATGGCACACTGGGCTGCTCACTACTATTAACACTCCTCACATATTCATTCTCACATCCCATCTTCATCCATGTACACATACACAGTAAACAGTGTCTTTACTCCTAGTTCTCATTCCCTGTCCCTTACCCCCTCCACAACCTCCCCCCAAAAAAACCCCCAAACATGCAGCCAAACTTGTAGTGACCAGAGAGCTAGATCTGTAATAAAAAATTGTCTCTGCTATTTGGTAACTGTGACTTTGAACAACTATATCCTTCTCTTCTCTGGGATTCATTATTCTTCCTCTGTAAAAAAAAAGGGGGGGCCAATAAAAAAAGGGGGAGGGCAAACTCGAAAGCTCTCTAAGGTCCCTCCTAACTCTAAATTCATTGATTTTAGAAAATATATGTACACATATTCTCCTTCCCCTCCCCCTTCATATTCATCAATTAGTAAACATGGGTTAATTGTTGACACCCTCTGTGCATACATATATTTGCACACACCCTCTTGCGTATCCATACATTTGCACATACAGTCATATATTCGTGTTCCTTCCCTGATGGGAAGAAGTGGAGCCTTGGGGTTGAGCTTTCCTAGGGCCATCAGACCCCCTTTCCCCATCTACCCCAGGCAGCCTTTGCTGTCATCTTATAGTTCCAGCAGCCTTCCCTCTCCCCAAGGGGGAAGGTCAGGATGCATTCTTATAACCCTCTATCCCTGCATGCCACAGTCCCAGAAACAAAGCCCTTTCTCTAGATCTGCTCAACCCTGGGCCTGTACTCCCAGCCCCCTATCCTCCTAATCATCTTTTTCTCACAGATTATTGCTGGGGCACAAGTCAAGGCTGAGAACATCTCAATGGCCCTGGGCAAACAGATAAAACCGCTGTTGCTGGCTAAGCTCTCCTCCTTCCTGAAAAGGTATGCCCCTTCAGGGACAGGGCACTGGGAGTCATAGGCCTGGGCTCACCCCTTCTCTGCCCAATCTTGGGGGGCACAGGGGAAGGAAGAAAGACTTGGGGTATAGATCCCTACAATCCTGAAATTCTAGCCTTTGTCACTCATTCACTTTGTAATTTGGGGACCAGTTTCTTTCCCTCTCTGGGCTCCAGCTTCCCCATCTCTAAGATTATGGAATTGAACCCACAGCTACCATCGAGCCTTTGCAGACTTTGTGGAGAAAAACAAACAACAGACACATTATAGAGCCACCATCATGGCCAACATCAACAACTGCCTGACTTTCAGGTAAGCCCAAGGAATGAGAGCATGGACCCCTTCAGAGGAACTAGCAGTTCCCCTGTCACAGAAGCAGTCTTTCCTAAGCTTTCTCCTGCTTCCTCACCCCATGTCCTTGGCCCTGTGCTTGGTTCAGATGTTGAGAAGATAAGAGGTGGGGAAGATTAGGACCTTGACCTCAGGGAGCTCCCTGTTTTGTTGGAAAAGTGCAAAAAATATAGAACAAAGAATTTCAGCACTGGACAGGATCTCAGATACCATCTAGTTCAACTGTCTCATTTTACAGAAGAGAAAACTGAGGCTCAGGGAGAAGATATGACTTTCCTAAAGTCACATAGTGGCAGAGTGAATACCAAAAGCCCATGTAGGGCTGAGGCAATCAATTAAAATACATTTATTAAGTCCCTACTATGTGCCAGGCACCATGCTAAGAGCTTGGGATACAGAGAGACAAAAATCAATCCCTGCCCTCAAGGAATTTACAATTTAATGGGATGTAGAAAGTCCTAAAGTTACTAAATATGGTGTGGAAGAGAATTTAGAGAACAGTGAAGTATCTATCTGAACATCATAAAATCCACAAAGGGAAGAAGCCAATGGCAAGCAAGTTTTAATATGTATCATAAAATCCACCAAGAAGTGATTATAGTAAGGCAAAGGATTCAACCTCATCTCATCTCACTAGCCATCAGGAATATCCACTATGTCTTTTCCTGATAGGGAATGACATGGTTCAGTACAGACTGAAGCAGTCAGAGAAGGTTCCCTGGAAGAAGAAGGGACTGGCCCTTGAAAAATGAGAATGGACATTCGGAGAGGGAGAAATTGGAGGAAGGCCAGTGTAAATAAAAGTATTCAGGACATTCGCTGGTGAGCTTAGACTGATCAGAGAGTTTCCATAAAGAGAGCATAGTGGGGGGGGGGCAGCTAGGTGGCACAGTGAATAAAGCACCAGCCCTGGATTCAGGAGGACCTGAGTTCAAATCCGGCCTCAGACACTTGACACTTACTAGATGTGTGACCCTGGGCAAGTCACTTAACCCTCATTGCCCTGCCCAAAAAAAAAAAAAAAACAACATAGGAAACCGAATCTGGAAACACAGGCTAGGGTGACATCACGGACAGATAGCAAGATAAGGTTCTTGGACTTCAGTCCCCAGGGGGGTAGTTCCCCAGGGAAGCTTGTTCTCAGCTTCTCTGAAGAGCCTCTCTTGTGGGTTTGCAAGGATCACAGTGCAGGAGAATAAACACAGAACTTGACCAGAGACCAGTGCTTGAGTGCTGACTGCCACTGATTTAGACAAATCTCTTTCTTTCTCTGAGTCTCCTTTTCCTCCTTTATAAAAGAAGAAATATAATGGTCCGAGACCTTTGGTCTTTTAGAGTAACTTTATATACATATATATTTATGTATGTATATATAAATATGGAAGAGCAAGTTATATGTAATAGATTTGTAGTTTCATGTGCAATCATCTTTTTTATTATACTCTGTTATAGAAATGTTTGTTTTATTCCATAAATTAAAAATTAAATAATTTTTTAAAAGATTAGCATCAGAATAAAATAAAATCAGAGGGTCATTTTCATCACAGGCTTCAGTGTGGGTCTGTTCTGGGTTTGGGCCAGTAGCTAGAGTGGACTCTCCCTCCTCCTTTCAGGACCCACATTGACAAGGATTCAAAGGCTCTAGAGAAGGAACCCTGCGGCTACATCTTTCACCCGCTGTGTGAAATTGAGCAAAGCAGTTTCAATATTCTGCTCCAGGACCTGTTTGTGGAACTAAAGGTGAGAGAAGAGACACTTCTGGCTTGGAGGAAGAGGGTGTGTGGGGGGAGAATTAGGGGTGGGGCGATGTCAGGTACCCTGAGGTGTGCTTGTCCTTCTCTAAGAAGGCACAAACGAAGACCATACAGAGCCACAAGGCTGGGAAAATCTTGGCTGACTTGAAGTTGTTTCCACCTCATCCTTCTCTTTTCCAGCCCCCTGACTTCTCCCACATTGCCGCATTTCCAGAGTCTTTATTTCCTGGACTCTGCCCTGTAGTGCCTGGCCCCTTACCTGCTTCCAGTGCTAGTATGCCTGGATGCAGATACATCCTATATATCTTTGTTTCTGGGAAATGCTGAAAATTCTCCCCTATATGATTGGTTTTAAAATTTGCCCTGGAGCAGGCAAAAGCCTATATTGGGTAATGAACACTTAGTTCAGAGCAACAGTTTTCATATTTTTTGGTATTAGGACTCCTTTTATACACTTAAAAATTATTGAAGGCATCTCCCCACCAAAAGAACTTTTGTTTACATGAGTTGTAACTATCGATATTTTGTTCAGTCATTTTTCACTCCTCTCTGACTCTCTGTGACCCCTTTTGGGGGATTTTCTTGGCAAAGATCCTGGACTGGTTTGCTATTTCCTTCTCCAGCTCATTTTATAGATGAGGAAACTGAGGCAAACAGAGTTAAGTGACTTGCCCAGGATCACACAGCTAGTAAATGTTCAGGCCAAATTTGAACTCAGGTCTTCCTAACTCCAGACCTGGCACTCTATCTACTGTGCCACCTAACTGCCCTTCTATCAATATTTACCATCTTAGATATTATAATATCTTAGTATTATTCTGAAAATGGTTTTGATCTTGATGATGCATGAAAGGTTCTCAGGGACCACCAGGGTCCCTTGGATCATACTTTGAGAAACACTAGTTTCAAAATGTAACTCTCTTGCATTTCTGGTGAGGCTGAACACCTAAGTCTTGGCACCTTCACCCTCCTAGAGAAGATGTCTCCCCAGTCTCTACCACCCAAAACATAAGAGTTTCTTTCCCCGTACTTGAATTTTCTTGAGTTGGGAAGGAGGGACAGGCATGGGGGTGGGGGAAGGTAAAGAGGGAAGGACTGAAAATCTAGTTCCACCAGATTGTGATCAGCATGTGAGCCTGGAAATGGAGGTCATATACTAAGTGATTGACAGGCCCCAACCCCACCCCTCAGCAGTCATATCTGTGGGCTGTGTGTGTGTCTGTGTGTGTGTGTCTGTGTGTACTCAGTATGGGGGGCAGCCAGGGGCTGTGCATCTTTGACCTAAACAAAACCATTCCTTCTCTAGCCTCTGTTCAAGAGACTGACACAGACTCGCTGGGCCGCTCATGAGGAAACGGTGGCAGAAATCATTAAGATCACCAGGAACTGTCTGCCAGAATTCAAGGCTCTAAGAAAACGGTACCAAGAGGTGAGGAGGATGTAGCTGCGCCAGGAAGTGTCACTTCAGGCCTTAGTAACAGGAAGCCTGCCTGACAGTCTGACCCCTGCTCCACCCCTTCCCCACCTTCACTCTGTCCATATGGCCTGTGAGAACAGCCCATGTCCCTTGGGAGGTGGAAGGCATGGACTCCAGGACTCCTTCATGATCTCCCACCCTAGGAATCTCTCTTAGAACCCTTCCTCCCCAGGACACACCTGTCTCATCTCACAGGGGATGTTACAGGAAAGTAGATTTTATTTTTTTTTTTAGTTCAACCTAATAATAATAGCTAACATTTAGATAGCTTTATGGTTTTCAAAGAGCTTTAAATTTTTTATCTTATTTTGTCCTCACACCCCTATCAGAGATGAAGAAACTGAGGCAGCAGAGGTTAGGTGATTTGCCCAGGGTCCTACAGCTAATAACACTCCAATGCCATATTTGAACTCAGGTTTCCTCACTCCAGGGCACTATTCTATCCACTGCTCTCCCTTGTTGCCTCTGACCTAAGGGAAAACCTACCCCAGAGCAGAATGAATAACTTTCTGCCCTTGAACGTGTCCAAAGGGTTGCATTAGATACTATAGAATCACAGAATCTCAGGGCATCTAGTCCAACCAGTATCTTAGCATTATCCCAGGTAAGTTAGGATGCAGACTTCCCCCTTTCTCCCTTTCTGGGCTCCTCAGCACTCCCGCCTCCTCAGTGCCACATATCTGTACACATTCCTAGTCCCTAGATCTGCTGCCCTTGTGCTAACCCAGCTGTTCTGTCCCCACTGATTTCAGGACATCATGGAAGCTATCCACCTATTCCTGGTGAAGGAATACATCATCCGGCTCAGCAAGAAGCGGCTAGTGCTGAGGACCGCTGACCTTCAGCTAAACCTGGCCCAGCAGATCATGATGGATGCCAAGAATATCCAGTGCTTCTGTGCCCAGAATGTGAGAGGACAACCTTTTGTAAAATGAAGGCAGACTTGGAGGAGTTTCTGAGGGGAAAAGAGCAGGATTAAGTCACTTTCTGTAGGTCCCGAATGATCTAGTTTAGGGATTCAGTCTAGGGCTAATGTGGTGTGGAAGACTTGGGGCCTAACTGACCAGCTCTTTTTCTCCTTCAGGAATCTCCTGCAACTTGGCTAGAACCAGCCCTCCCTACCCTGGCAGAAATCATTCGTCTCCAGGATACGAGTGCCATCAAGATTGAGGTGGCAACGTTTGCCAGTCATTTCCCAGACTTCAGGTGAGTGGAAGAGAGGAAGGAAGTTAAAACTTGTCCCTGGTCATTATACAGATGAGGAAATTGAGGATCACAGATTTGAAGCTGGGAAAGATCTTAGAAATCGTTCAATTCAACCCTTTCATCTTACTGATAAAGAAACCTGGGCCCAGTGACTCACAAAAGGTCACAGAGATAATGTCAGAAGTCAAATCTGAACTCAGGTCACCATTCTTATCTCAAACATGCCATCTACCTCCAAAGAGCCACCTTATCTTCCTAACTGCCTTTCTAAAACAAACGCCAAGAAAAAAAGGTTTAGGAGGAAAGAGGTGAAAATGGCATTTTTGACTTCCCTTTTTTCCACTGTTGAAAATGCTTTTCATTGCTACCAATGCCTGGGATGTTAGCTCTGTTCCATCCACCAATCCTTCCCACTAGAAATGTGATTTTCAAGGTCACACAGTCAATCAGTGGCATTGAGTAGGATCAGGAAAAGGCTCCTTGCAAAAGAGTTAGGATTTTAGCTGGGACTTGAAGCCAGGGAATTCATGAAATGGAGATAAGAAAAAAATATTCCAGGCATTGGGACAGCCAACAGAAATAGGAGTCTGGAGATGGAGTGATTCATTTGAGGAATAGTCGGGGGCGGGGGGGGGGGGGCGGAAGTTGACACAGCTAGGTAGCACAGTGGATAGAGCACTCACTCGCCCTGAAGTCAGGAGGACCTGAGTTCAAATGTGACCTCAGACACTTAGTAACTGTGTGACTCTGGACAAGTCACTTCACCTCGATTACCTCCAAAAGAAAAAAGGGAACAATCTCTGATGTGAAGAGCTCTTTCTTGGGGGAGGGACTCTATGTCTTTGTTCCTGAGAGCCAACATTCAGGTACTGGGGTGGAGGCCAGGGAATAAGGAGGCTCTCTGTCCTTGGGAATATCAGTATTGAAGAAGAAGACTAAGAAGGAGTAGCACTTGGATAATAATCCTAGCTTTACTGACATTCATGTGTCATTTTATACTTCTCAGAGGGACTTTTACTCCCATAATTCCATGTCCTCCCAAAAGCACTGAGAAGTTGTAGGGTGGAGATCTATTGATTCTCCCTTCTGAGTCATTTCCTGGCATTGCAGGCTCCTGATCCCACTTCAACCTAAGCCTGTCCAGGCTTCTTTCCCACAGTTCCACATTTCTTCCTGCCATATCATCCCTCCCTGTGACTCATGTCAAGCCGTTCCCCAGTATGGGAGGCAGGTCTTCCATCATTGCTTCTTGCAACCCTTTTCTTCCTTCAAGGCATCACTTTCTCCATGAAGTCTATCCCCTCTTCCATACCCAACCCCTCCAGCCAAATGTGACCTTTGCCACTCTCCAATTTCTCATTGAACTTTACCCAGACTGCTCTGTTGTACTCACATCACCATCTTCAGTGTCACCGTTACTTATGCATGTATTCTTTCTCACTGTGAGTAGCAGTCCCTCCAGGGCAGAGAGTGTGTTGTATCTTGGTATCTTCACTGCTGAGCACCGGGCTTCCTAGAAAGCTTAAAGTAGGGGCAGCTAGGTGGCGCAGTGGATAAAGCACCGGCCCTGGAGTCAGGAGGACCTGAGTTCAAATCTGGTCTCAAACACTTGACACTTACTAGCTGTGTGACCCTGGGCAAGTCACTTAATCTTCATTGCCCTGCCCCCCCCCAAAAAAAAAGAAAAGAAAGCTTAAAGTCAATATTTGTGGGATTGAATTAAATCTATAAAATGAAGGGGTTGAGCTGATGGTCTCTTCCAGCTCCAACAGTTTGTATTCTAAGCTTTCTAAGGCTCCTTCCAGTCCCAGATTTCTGTGGTTCCCTCATTCCATCTTTCTTTAAAATGGGGGGTGGGGGGAGAATGCACTCCAGGATGCCTCTTGGATACACATACACACACACAGCCTCTGAGGCAGAAATGAGCTCTCCCTCTATGGGGAAAGGAGAAATTCAACAATGGAGGAAAGAACTGGAAGCAACACAGTTCCTACCCTCCAGGAGCTAGTGGGAGGTCGGAGGTGCAGCAAGGGGGGAGATCATAGAATTATCAATTTAGAGCTAGGTATCAGAGTCCAACCTTTCTCATGTTACCCATAAGGGGATATTGAGCAACTTGTCCATAGTCATACAACTAGTATTTGAGGGAGGATTTGAACTCAGGTCTTCATGACTATATCACAATGCCTTTAAAGTGAGAGAGTGCATGATATATGCTATCCTATTTATCCAACAACTATAACAATTTCATGCTATATAGTTAATAGCTATTAACTATAGCATAGTGGTAATGCTATAGTTACAGTAAAATAATGTAACAAGCTCATAAGGCAAGAGAGAATCCAAAACCAGGAGCCAGACAGCATGAATCCTAGACTCAGCTGCGTCACTGACTCAATGTGACCTTGGGTACAACACTAGCAATCTATAGTTCTCTTTAAGTACTAATTCAATAGACAATCATTGAGCATTTACTGTATGCAGAGTGATGCTAAGGAAAGCACAAGATTAAGATGAATCAATCAGGGCAGCTAGGTGATGCAGTGGATAAAGCACCAGCCCTGGATTCAGGAGGACCTGAGTTCAAATCCGGCCTCAGACACTTGACACTTACTAGCTGTGTGACCCTGGGCAAGTCACTTAACCCCAATTGCCTCACCAAAAAAAAAAAAAAAAAGATGAACCAATCAACAAGCATTTATTGAGCATCTACCATGTGCCAAGCACTGTGCTGGTCACTGGGGATACAAATCCAATGAATGAATGAATCCCTTACCTATCTTTTGGGAGAGGCAGCCTGTCTTTACAATAGCACATACAGAATGGAGATTCAAAGTAAACATATAGCAACTTCAGCAGCAAGGAAGTAGCATCTGGGGGGATCAGGGAAGGCTTCATCATGGAGGAGGCCATGCTTAGGTTTTGGAGGAAGTTAGGGCTTCTTGCATATAGAGGTGGGGAAACAGGTCTGATCAGAGGGGCAAGGTCTGACAGAGACTTGCCTCAAGTGGGTAATGAAGGAATAGCAATTGGTTTAGTAGAAATAAAAATTCTTGGGGCAGCTAGGTGGCACAGTGGATAGAGCACTGGCCCTGGAGTCAGGAGTACCTGAGTTCAAATCCGGCCTCAGACGATTGACACTTACTAGCTGTGTGACCCTGGGCAAGTCACTTAACCCTAATTAACTGCCTCACCAAAAAAAAAAAAAAAAAAAAAAAAAAAAAAACTTCCTGTCTTTGAATCCCAGCTATTTCACCTAATAGTTATGTCCCCTGGAGCTAGTCCCCTTCTCTCTATATAATAATGACGTTGGTTGGACTAAACAACCTCTCAAATCCCTCCTAGCTCTGACATTCTTTGATTGTAGGCTGGCAAGGTGGGGTTGAGGGACAGAAGGGAGAAGGGCCCAAGGAGGGCCTTGAATGCCAAACAGCATCCCCCTCATCTTGGTTTTGTCTTTTCCTACAGCAAAGGACATTTGGGAGCCATCCTGACTATCAAGGGCAACCTGAGCAACAGTGAGATCAAAGGCATCAAAAGCATCTTGGACGTTAGCACTTCGTTGACAGATTCCTCCAAGTCCTTATTTTCACTTATAAAGGTTGGTTAGCTTTTCACCACGGCCAGGCCTGGCCTGACCTCCTTGTTGCACCTGTGGCCCCAACAACTCTTCCCAGCCTCTTGCATGCTCATCGTCCCCTTCTCCCACCCCTGCCTTGTGGTACAACAGACTCTCGAGCAGGAGCCTGCTGGTGGCCCAGAAGACACTCATGTACCTGAAAGTTATGGAGACTGAGGCTCCCTGGGGTCTCTCCCCCCCCAGCCCTTCCAAGGGAAAAACACAAGGCCTGCTATCCAAAAACCTGGAGGAGCGCTATTCAGACACTGCCCTTTGAATCAAGGCTGGCATGACAGGACAGGAGCCTTGGGATGGGAGTCAGGAGCCCAGGAGAGACTAGCATTCACTTCATCTCTCTACTTCTATTAAATGAGGAGGTCAGACTAGATGATCTCTAAGGTACCTTTCAGCCCTGCTATTTTCTGGCTCTAAGTCACTTTTTGTGTGTGGTCCTCTATTGAAATGTGGTCCAGGTCTGATAGCCTGTGTTCTCTGACTCCAAGACTCATCCCAGCTCTGACTATCACTGTGCTGTGACTCTCAGATCTCTTCCTGCTCTGTCCTTCTCTGAATAGTGACTGTAAACACCCGCTGGCTCTGACAGTCTATGTTCTGTTACATCTCTGGCATTCCTTCAGTTCCATGAGGCTAAGATCAAGAGAGGAGAGATGGCTCCCTGAAAATTCCTGAGCGGAGCCTAGAATCTGGGTCTCTTGCCTTCCAGCCTTGGGCTTTCTCCCTTGCTCTATGCAGTCCTAGGAGAAAGCTGCCCTTCTTCTATCCCTGGCTGCCACCCTTCCTGCCAGCCCCATCTTGGCTAAGGGCTCTCTCTGCTCCCTTGCTCCTCTCTCCAGGATCCTCCTCGTTCCCATGAGATGGTCCACAGCAGGCGTGGTGTGAACCAGGGCTGGACCAAGACCCTCTTGAGCCTGACTCTGATACCCTCCCGCCTGGGAGCAGCCTGCTGAGCGGGGCCAAAGAGCAGGATTGGAAATGGAATCCCTCAAAGTCCTATGCTGGGGGACCTAGGCTCTCTGCTCTTAGCAGAGAGGTCCAGCCTCTTCCCTCTGGACCTCCACTTGAACCTCTTGGAGATCACATATTTGCTCTCACTCACTCCCCACTAGAGCTGTGCCCACTGGTACCTTTCCAGACACAAATGTGCACACATCTGGGCTGTACTTCTCCTTTCTCTATCCCTCCAGGAAGCCAAAAGAGCTGGCTCTGAGAGGGGTCTCTGGGCCACAGCTCTCGGAACTCTCTCCCTTCCATCCCTTAGTGACCAGTACTGCCATGTCTGGGGCAAGGGCCCAGGGTTGCTCTGTCTCCCTTTTGGGTCCGGGGCCCCAGCCTGATGTAAATTGTGTAAATTGTAGAAAACATTTTGTCTATATGTCTTTGTATCTGAGATTTGTACTTGAGTTTTTATAGTTTGATATTAAAAGTTTTGCTGAACACTCTCAGGTGGAATGTCTCCATTCTGTATCTCAGCTTCACTTCTGCACCAGAGTAATAATAATTATTCCTATACCTAGGGTAACAAATAACTATCTGACTAAATCATTTTAAGAGTTTATTATTGGGAGCAGCTAGGTGGTGCTGTGGATAAAGCACTAGCCCTGGAGTCTGGAGGACCTGAGTTCAAATCTGACCTCAGACACTTGACACTTACTAGCTGTGTGACCCTGGGCAAGTTATTTAACCCTCATGGCCCTGCCAAAAAAAAAAAAAAAGAGTTTATTATTTACAAAGGATTCAACCAGGCTCTATTTATAGATGAGGAGGAACCACTCAGGTGAGTGACCTTGTTCAAGGTCGCACAGCTAAGTGGGAGAGCTCAGTTTCAAACCCAGATAATCTGACTCCAAGACCTGGACACTCCTCAACTATACCACAGAAATGGAGAGCAGGGAAGGTGCTTAGATATCCAATCCACTCATTTTACAAATTATGTTGATTTCACATTTATAATTAATGTCATATTGCTTACCTTCTCTTGCTTGATATGATATTGCTTGCCTCGGGGGCAGGGCCTGGAGGGAGAGAATTTGGCTCTCAAAATTTTTTTAAAAAGGGGCAGCTAGGTGGCACAGTGGATAGAGCACCGGCTCTTGAGTGAGGAGGACCTGAGTTCAATTCCGGCCTCAGACACTTAGCAATTACTAGCTGTGTGACCCTAAGCAAGTCACTTAACCCCAATTGCCTCACCAATAAATAAATAAATAATAAATTTTGAAAAATAAACTACAAATGAGGAAACACAGTCAGAGAGGGGAAGTGACTTAGGGTCATAGGATTTAGAAGTGAAAAAGAAGATCAGGCAGTCAGATGCCTTACTTTTCCGAATCCCAAAGAGGGAAATGGAACTTTCCAAGACCACAAAGAGAGATAGTTGATAGACTCAACCTCCTGACTCCCTGCATGGGGTTCTCACCATGACTCCCACACCACCTTGCCTGTTTTCATATACAGCATGCTCAACTCTGACCACAGACCTCTCTTCATATGCCTCCCTGGGCATAAGAAACTTCCCAGGCCTGATGCATAGGCAAGCTTGTGCCCAGACAGTTGTACAAAAACATAAGCAGTATCATAAAGCTGTCTCTAAGCTTGCAAAGCTAAACAAAGCCCTGTTTTGTCCTCAGAGATTTAGATAAACAGCACTACCACTCACGCCCTGTCCCGGCCAGCGGTCTCTCAGAGTTCCCCAGAATTTTCATGTTCTCCCTTCCTGAATGAAGAATTGGAGTCATAAAGCAGTGCCAGACTTTGGGAATGAGTCATGAAATACACATACTCTCCCTAAGGTTCCCTTGTGAATAGGATGTATATGTCGGTGAAAAAGTGGGTTCAGGGTCAGTCTAAAGTTGAGTCAAGATTCAAGCTGTTAATACAGTCATGGCTCAGTCTGGTGCCAAGACAGGGGCTTGATCTGGGAGTCAGGCCTGATCTTAGTCTGGAGTCTAGGTCAGGATTCTGCTGATGACTGAGCTCAGGTATTGGTCTCAATCCATGATCAGGGCCCAACTGGGGCTCAGTCTAGAACTAAGGTCAGGCTTCAAACAATGAAGGAAATCAGGATTTAGAGTTCAAACTGCAGTCAAGACTGGGTCATAGTCTAGTCCTAGGCTTAATTTTTGGGCTCTGCCTATGCCTAGAGTCAAGAGTATATCTACATCAGCTACTGGGGTAAAGGCTAACTATTCAACAAAAAACTGCTTAGAAAACTGGAAAGCAAAAAAATAAAAAATAAAAAATAAACTAGAAAGAAGTCTGGCAGAAGTTAGGTTTAGACAAATAGACAAATATCTCCTACCATCCACCAAAATAAACTTCATATATATAAATAATTTAGATATTAAAAAGTCACATCATAAACAAATTAAATTAGTAAGTAAGCAAGAAGAAATTTCCTATCAGATCTATGAAGAGAGGGAAGATTTCAAGACCAAGTAAATGATAAGAGAGAATTACAGAAGATAAACAATTACAATCACAATCATAAAATTAAATTTTTACACAAACAGAATGAATACAGCTAAAATTTGAAGCGAAACAGAAGAGAAAAGTTATAATAATTTTCTCTGATAAAGGCCTCATTTCAAAGACATATAAAGAACTGATTCAAATTTAAAAAAATAACATCCATTCCCTAATTTCTCAGCTTATAAGTCATCAAAAGATATGAACAGGTAGTTTTTAAAGAATGAAATACAGGGGGCAGCTAGGTGGCACAGTGGATAAAGCACTGGCCCTGGATTCAGGAGGACCTGAGTTCAAATCCAGCCTCAGACACTTGACACTTACGAGCTATGTGACCCTGGGCAAGTCATTTAACCCTGATTGCCCTGCCCCCCCCCAAAAAAAAGAGAATGAAATACAAACTATCAATATCCTTATGGAAAAAAAATGCTCCAAATCACAAATAAAAATATTGGAGGGGCTGTGAGAAAATAAGTATATTAATGCATTGTTGATATAACTGTGAATTGATCTAGTTCTTTTGGAAAGCAGTTTGGAAGTATGTTCCAAAAGCCACCAAATTGTGCATACCCTTTTTGAAAAAAAAAAAAAAGCAACAGCTCTCTAAGTGTGGTCTTTGAGCCCCCTGGAGAGCCCCAGAAACTTTTTGAGAGGCTTGCAAGGCAAAACTATTTTCATAGTAATACTAAAACACTGTCCCTCTATTAAAATGCTCCTCCCTTTTCCAACTAAATAACTATGTGAGGCCAGATTTTTTCATCTTCTTCAAACTAAACAACATTGCAACAGACAGAATACAGAAGTGTCTGTGAGGATCCAGATGTCTTATTAATCTAAACATTAAAGAGATTTTTTTTAATTTATAAAACAATATCACTCACTAAGCTTTGAAGAAAAATATAGCTATTTTTATGAAAATATTTTATTTATGTTAATGTGATGGACTTATTGTTATTTTAAATGAATTAATATTTTTTAAAATTCATCAGTTTTAATTTCAAACAATAAATATAAATTGATAACCCCTATAAACAAATAATAATTATCAACTGATAACCCACATAATCAAAATCTCTTTGGAGTCCTCAATAATTTTAAGAGTGTCATGGATTCCTGAGACCAAAAAGTTTGAGAACTACTAACCTAGAGATAACACTTGTGCAGCCATACACTAAAGAGAGCAGAGGAAAGAGGAAAAGGACCCATATATACAAAAATATTTATAGCAGGTCTTTTTGTAGTTACAAAGAACTGGAAAATAAGGGGGTACCTTATTATTATTGGCTAAACAAATTATTGTATGCTAATATAATAGATTATTGTGACATAAGAAATGATAAGAGGATCTGTTTCAGAGAAACCTAGGAAGATTGTACCAACTGATGCTGAGTGAAGTGAGCAGAACCAGGGGAATAATTTACACAATAACAATAACACTGTAAAGACAAACAGCTTTGAATTCCAATCAATGCAATGACCAGCCATGATTCTAGAGAACAGATGAGGAAACATGCTCCCCTCCTTCTGACAGAGATGTGATAGACTCAAGATACAGAATGAGACATACCTTATTAGTCATGGCCAACATGGAAATTTATTTTGCTTGACTATCCATATTTTATGGAAAGGTTTTGTTTCTCTTCCTTTAAAAAAAAATATGGAGGCATATAAAGGAGATAAGCATTTGTTATTTGTGAAAAAAAGATAAAATAAAATGTTCCATATATATAAAAAGGGAGTCATATATGTGTATATATACATATATAATACACTTGTGTGTGTGTGTGTGTGTGTGTGTGTGTGTGTGTGTGTATGGGTAAGGGCTCAGTCTGGGGCTTCAATCAGAGCCTGGGGTCAGGACTCAGTCAATTGTCAGGATGAAGTCCCAGTCTAGAGCTGCATTCAAGGCTCCTTCTTTGTCAGTGGTCAGTTTAAGGCTAGTTTTTGGTGTACTCCCTCAGGCCTGTGACCATAGGCTCCTCTGTGACAGATCAGTTACATGTTACCCGGTCAGTCTAAGTCAGGGTTGGGGCTCAGCCAGGGACTTGAATTAGAGGAAGGAACAAGCATTTATTAAGCAACCATTATGTGCCAAGCACTCTGCTAAGTGTTTTACAAATATTATTTTATTTGATCTTCACAATAACCCTAAGAGGTAGTATTGTTATTATCCTCATTTTACAGGTGAAGAAACCAAGGCAGACAGAGGTTAAGTGACTTGCCTACGGTCACACAGATAATTCTTGTGGCCAGATTTAAACTCAGGTCTTCCTGACTCTAGGACCAGAACTCTATCCACTGCCCCAACCAGCTGCCCCAAGATATCTCAGATTAGGGTCAGAGTTCAGTTTGGGCTCAGTGAGCGAATGCAGCTTTAATGTCTATCCTAGGCCTAGTCTACCTAGGTCAGGGCAGTCATGTCTTGGTTCAAGGCTCAGTCTAGAACTGAGATTAGGGCAAGGCCCAAGGTTCAAACTAGGGCCCATGCTGATGTTTAACTCTAATCACATATCGAATTTGAGGTCAATGCCCAGGATCAGAGCTCCCCTATGACTGTGATCAGTGATCAGTCTTTGATCAGAGTTCACTTGGGGATCATTTTGGAGGCTCTATCTAGAATCAGGATGGGGTTTTATCTGGAGCTGAGGTCTAGCCTCCATGTGAGGTTTAAGTCATGGCTCTTCTGTGAGGTGTGGAATATGGTAGCAGTTAATGACATAGGCCCCTTCTGCCAGAGAAAGACCTTGCCAGATCAATTTCCTAGAAGGGTCAAGGACAGCCTTATTCAGAGAGCCCTGGACACCACAACAAAGGGAGCCCCCCAGGAATGAAAGAGAGAAGGAATGAACAAGCTTCTAAGAAAAAGTCTTAGAACTTGTAGGTTGTCATCCATCTTGGACTCGGGTGGCATTTCCAGGCTTCTTAACCACTCCAACCTGTAGAATTATAACTGTCTGATATGACTCCCATCCCATCCCTCTCTGGGCAACCTAGAGTGATTGTCAGATTTGGACAGCAGCTGTGAGATCACCAAGCCCACTCTGATGATTTTTGTTTTGTTGTGTTTTGTTAATTTTGGTGAGGCAATTGGGGTTAAGTAACTTGCCCAGGGTCACACAGTTAGTAAGTATTAAGTGTCTGAGTCCAGATTTGAACTCAGGTACTCCTGACTCCAGGGCTGGTGCTCTATCCTCTATGCCAACCTAGCTGCTCCCTGATGATTTTTACAAAGGACAAAATGAAGGGTCCGAGAAAGGAAAGACTTGCCTAAGCTCACATAGTGGCCCATATCTCCTCATCCCCAGGCCTGGGCTTTTTCTACTGCACTGTGACGACTCTCATGCCATTCTGTTTCATTATACTCTGCCCCCATTCACTCTGTTGTCTGGACCCTACCACTGATCTGCTGTGTAAACTGGGACGAGTTACCTGCTCACACTGTCTCCATCTGTGACACAAGAGGGTTGGAAAAGATAGTTTAAAAAGTCCCTTTCAACTCTTAATATCCAATGGACAGCTCCACCTGCCTATCACCTATATCCAGGTGTTTGCTGGAGTAGACTGTAACTGCCTTGAGAGCCAATTGTTAAATTTTTCAATGTGAACTTTTATTTTTTATTTTAATAATAAGTATTTTTATTTACATTTTGGGGTTCTAATTTTTATCCCTCTTTCCCTCCCTCACCTCCCCCTTCCCTGAGGCAAACAATCAGATATAGATTATACATGTATGATTATGTAAAACATTGCCATATTTGTCATTTTGTACAAGAAAATATGATTAAAAGGAAAAAAAATGAAAGTGAAAAATAGCATGCTTCAGTCTGTGTTCAATCAATATCAATTCTTTCCCTTGAGATATGTTTCATCAATAGTCCTTTGGGATTGTCTTGTATCATTGTATTGTTGAAAATAGCTATTATTCACAGTTCTTCATCAAACAATATTGCTGACCCTCTGTACAGCGCTCTCTTGGTTCTGCTCACTTCACAATACATCAGTTCATACATGTCTTTCCAGGCCTTTCTGAAGTCATCCTGCTTGTCATTTCTTATAGCACAATAATATTCCATTACCATCATATACCACAGTTTGTTTAGCCATTCCCCAATTGATGGGCATTCCTTTGATTTCCAATTCTTAGCCACCACAAAAAGAGCTGCTATAAATATTTTTGTGCAAGTAGGTCTTATTCTCTTTTGGGGAATGTCTTTGGGATATAAACCTAGCAATGGTATTGCTGGATCAAAGAGTATGCACAGTTCTATAGCCCTTTGGGCATGGTTCCAAATTGCTCTCCAGAATGATTGGATCTTTTCACAATTCTACCAACAGTGGATTAGCATCCCGGCTTTCCCATATCCCCTCCAATATACAATATTTTCTGGTTTTGTTATATTTGCCACTCTCATAGGTACAAGGTGATACATCAGAGTTGTTTTAATTTGCATTTCTCTGATCAATAGTGATCTAGAGCATTTTTTCATATGGCTATAGATATCTTTGATTTCTTGGTCTGAAAACTGCCTGTTCATATCCTTTGACCATTTATCAATTGGAGAATAGCTTGTATTTTTATAAATTTGACTCAGTTCTCTATACATTTGAGAAATGAAGCCTTTATCAGAGATATTTGTTTCAAAAATTCTTTCCCAGTTTTCTACTTCCCTTGTAATCTTGGTTACATTAGTTTTGTTTGTGCAAAAGCTTTTTAATTTTATATAATCAAAATTATCTATTTTATATTCGATTTTATTCTCTATATCTTCTTTGGTCATAATTTCTTTCCCTGCCCATAAATATGACAGATAAATTATTCCATACTCCCTGAATTTGCTTATGGTATCATCCTTTATGTGTAAATCATGTACTCATTTTGACCTTATTTTAGTATGTGATGTGACATGTTGGTCTATACCTAGTTTCTGCCATACTCTTTTCCAGTTTTCCCAGCAGTTTTTGTCAAATAATGAGTTTTTGTTCCAAAAGCTTGGGTCTTTGGGTTTATCATATACTAGATTACTATAGTCATCTACTATACTGTAATTTCTATCTATTCTATTCCACTGATCTACCTCTCTATTTCTTAGCCAGTACCAGATTGTTTTGATAATTACTGCTTTATAATACAGTTTGAGATCTGGTACTGCTAGACCACCTTCTTTTGTATTTTTTTTCATTGATTCCCATGATATTCTTGAACTTTTGTTTTTCCAGATGAACTTTGTTATTATTTTTTCTAGCTATATAAAATATTTTTGATAGGTTGATTGGTATAGCACTAAATAAGTAAATTAACTTAGGTAGGATTGTCATTTTTATTATATTGGCTCTGTCTACCCATGACCAATTAGTATTTTTCCAATTGTTTAGATCTGACTTTATTTCTGTGAAAAGTGTTTTGTAGTTCTTGTCATCTAGTTGCTGGGTTTGTCTTGGGAGGTAGACTCCCAAGTATTTTATATTGGTCACAGTTATTTTTAATTTTAAATTTAAATATTTCTATCTGTTGTTGCTGGATTTTATTAGTCATATATAAAAATGCTGATAATTTATGTGGGTTTATTTTGTATCCTGCAACTTTGCTAAAGTTGTAAGTAATTTCAAGTAGCTTTTTAGTTGATTCTCTAGGATTTTCCAAGTATAACATCATATTGTCTGCAAAGAGTGATAGTTTTGTTTCCTCATTACCTATTCTAAGTCCTTTAATTTCTTTTTCTTCTCTTGTTAAAGCTAACATTTCTTGGTTGGGGGGGGGGGGCTTGGTTTATTTGTTTTGGATGGGCATTGAGGGTTAAGTGACTTACCCAAGGTCACACAGCTAGTAAGTGTCAAGTGTCTGAGGTAAGATTTGAACTCAGGTCCTCCTGAATCCAGGGCCAGTGCTTTATCCACTGCACCACCTAGCAGCCCCTAAAGCTAACATTTCTAATACAATATTAAGTAATAGAGGTGATAATGGACATCCTTGCTTCACCCCTGATTGTATTGGGTGTGATGAAATAATGAGATTTAGCAGATACTCAAAGACCCACCTGGAGATTAATCTAGACTGATTGGATCAAGTGAGAGTGATTAACTGCTGATTAGCCTACTTCAAGTTAACTGGATTGTAATCACACCTTGAGAACACCTTCAGAACCAATGGATTTGGATGATGCCAACCAATCAGCTTGAAGCAGTGTGTAAGGACCACCTCTGTTCCAGACCTATAAAAGCTTCCCCAATCAGTTTGCTGAAGAGAGTTCCTGATTAAAGCAGGCTTGTGGAGGAGGACCTGAGGAAGAACCCAACCAGACTGGAACTCTAGACTAGATAGACCTTTTCTTAACTTTCTGAACTCCATGTTAATACCTGTATGCTTTAATAAATGTTTAATGCCCAAAGACTGATGCTGAAGCTTCTAATTTAAGGTGACCCCAATTTAGATTTTAGACATCACATGGGAAGGCTTTTAGATTATCCATATTACAGATAATGCTTGCTGATGGTTTTAGATAAATAGTACTTATCATTTTAAGGTAAGTTCCTTTTATTCCTATGCTCTCCAGTTTTTTTTAATAGGAATGGGTGCTGCATTTTGTCAAAGGTCTTTTCTATATCTATTGAGATAATCATGTGATTTCTGTTGCTTTTGTTATTGATGTAGTTAATTATGCTAATAGTTTTCCTAATATTGAACCATCCCTGCATGCCTGGTATAAGTCCCACCTGGTCATAGTGCATGAGCCTTGTAATATATTTCTGTAATCTTTTTGCTAGTATTTTATTTAAATTCTTTGCATCAATATTCATTAGTGAGATTGGTTTATAATTTTCTTTCTCTGTTTTGGCTCTTCCTGGTTTGGGTATCAGCATCACATTTGTCTCATAAAAGGAATTTGGTAGGACTCCACTTATTTTTTCAAATGATTTATATAGTATTGGGATTAATTGTTCTTTAAATGTTTGGTAGAATTCACTTGTGAATCCATCTGATCCTGGGGACTTTTTCTTAGGAATTTCATTGATGGCTCCTTAAACTTCTTTTCAATGTGAACGTTTATACTTCAGAAATCAGCAAAGGCTATAAATCAGGCCTTGGTTTATTGTTTTGTTAATTGCATAGGTGTAAAAAAGTGATAAAGAAAATGTTAATAATGCACATTAAACTTATAAGTTTATATACTTTTTTTGGAGTTAGAACTTTCTAGTTGTTATACCTTTAATGGTATACTACTGCCCATATTAAACATGTCACTATTAGCATTAAATCTTGGTCCTCTATTATAACACAGATTATTAAGGGGATCTGAGAAGGAGGTCAAGACAAACTTCACCTACTTCCCCATCAGCCTAGTTCAGGTTCTGGTTCAATGCCCGGCCTGCAGAGATAATGTAAGGATTCTTTCCTTTTACTAGAGTTGGGAATCCAGGGCCATATACACTAGGGCTTCTACAATGGACTCACAGACAGGAAGAGAATTCACTGGAATATATGTAGTTGGGCTGCAGAATGGAGTGAAAGGGCAGGGGAAAGAAGGGGACCATCTGTCTCTGCCATAGGAGAAGGAAAAGAAAAAGTCAGGTGTGATTCTGGGGATTCCCCCAACTTGGGCCAGATACTGAGTTTCCTTCACTATCACAATTGGGCTGACCTATGGAGCAGCCAGATGAGCCTGGAATCAGGAAGACCTGAGATCAAATCCAGCCTCAGACACTTACTAGTTGTGTGACCCTGGGCAAGTCACTTAAATTCTGTTTGCCTTAATCCACTGGAGAAGGAAATGGCAAACTACTCTAATATCTTTGCCAAGAAAAGCCCCATGGATAGTACACAGGGTCATGAAGAGTTACACAGAACTGAACAACAAACAACAATAGAACCAGAAGGAAAATATGATAGCTACTACTGCTTCATTAGCTTGGATCATTTTCCCAGTTTTCAACCACCTCACCCTGTCAGGTTTTGTACAACAAAGCTATTTTGTATTATAAATAACACACGCTTCTAGGAAAACACACAAGAGGAACAGGTGCTGAAAGACAGTGAAGTAGAAAGAACAATAGTCAATGATCAATAGTCAATAAACATTTATTAAGCACCTACTATGTGCTGGGCACTGTGCAGAGTGCTGGGGATAATAAAAAAGTCCCTGTCCTCAAGGAGTCTATAATTGCCCTCTATACAGAGAAGCTTTGGAAAGTACTTATTGCTCTGCCCTCCAGGCATAGGGGAGAGGCAACTGAGGTTTCTGAGGAAATACTGAGTAATAAAGCTGAATCAATATCCATGATGACAAGATTTCTAGACTGGAAAACACAGGCCCTAGGTTCTTTTCTTTTTTTTTTCTTTTTCTTTCTTTTTTTTCTGAGGCAATTGGGGTTAAGTGACTTGCCCAGGATCACACAGCTAGTAAGTGTGAAGTGTCTGAGGCCGGTTTTGAACTCAGGTCCTCCTGACTCCAGGGCTGGACAGGCCCTGGGTTCTAATCTCAACTCTACTAGTAAATTCCTCCACAACTGTGAGCAAAGAATTCAGCCCCTCTGGGCCTCAATTTTCTCAACCAGAGTGACTGAAAAGACAGTAACACCATCCATAGAAATAGGAAATTTCAGAAGCAGGGAGGGAGAAGATATTAGGTTCTATTTGGGGACATGTTGAATTTGAGATACTTAAAGGACATCCAGTTGGAAATATCCAATAAGAAGTTGCTAATGTTGGACTAGAACTCAGGAGAGTGAGGAATCACTGAATCACAGAATCTGGGCACTTGAAAGGACCTCTGGTCCAACCCATATATAAAAGGGATTCCCAGGTACAAGGAGCCATCCAGATTCTGCTTGAAGACTCCCAAGGAGGGAACCTACAATCTCTTGAGGTGATCCATCCCACTTTTGGTCAGCTCTAATTGTTGGGAACTTTCCCCTGACATTGAGGCTAAATGTTTACAACTCTCACTCATTGTTTCTGGTTCTGTTCTCTTGGTCCAAAGAGAATACTTCCCTCTGAGAATGCTTGAAAATACCAATTATGTTTTCCCTACATTTTCTCTTCTCTGGGATAAACATGACTAGTTACTTCAACCACTCCTCATATGACATGGACTCAAGGTCTTCCATTAATCTGGTTGGCTGCCTCTCAACAGTCTATCTTATCAATGCCTTTTTTTGTGTATGAGGCAATTGGGGTTAAGTGACTTGCCCAAGGTCACACAGTTAGTAAGTGTCAAGTGTCTGAGGTCGGACTTGAACTCAGGTCCTTCTGAATCCAGGGCCGGTGCTCTATCCACCATGCCACCTAGCTGCCCCATCAATGCCTTTCTTAATCCATAGTGGCTGGAAATGAACAAAATATTCCACATGAGGTCTGATGAGGGCAGAGTACAGTGGGATTATCATGGCCCTAATCCTGGAAGCTATACCCTCTTGTTGTTGTTATTTGTCCTTCATTCTTAAAAAGAACCATGACATCAAGGTAATGTCATGATTTGCACTGAAGTGAATTTAAGTGAGGAAGGGCTGTGCAAGGTCACCAACCTCACTCTCTTCCACAGTCATCCGGGTCCAGTGGCTAGATATACATCAGGATGACTAGAGATGTTCCCAGATGTTTAAGGCAATTGGGATTGAGTGACTTGCCCAGGGTCACACAGCTAGTAAGTGTCTAAGGTGAGATCTGAACTCAGGTCTTTCCAACTTCAGGGGCAGTGCTCCATCCACTGCACCACCCAGCTGTTCCAGATCACAATAGCTCTTTTATCATTCTGCTTATTGCAGTCCACTAAAACCCCCAGATCTTCAGGACAACTGCTGTCTAACCATGCCTCCCCCATCTTATATTTGTGAAGTTTATTTCTTGTGTCCAAGTTCAAGACTATTTATATTTATCCCCATTTAATTTAATCTCCTCATTAGATTCAACCCAATGTTCTAGCCTGTCAAGATCCTTTGGGATCCTTACTTCCAGCTGGTACATTGGCTATCCTGCCCAACTTTGTGTGGTCTACAAATTGGATGAGCACACTAAGTCTTCATCTGAGTCACTGATAAAAATGTTAAACAGAGGGCCAGGCATAAAGCCCTGGGGCACTCCACTAGAGATCTCCTGCTGCACTGACACTGAACCATTAACAACTCTTCTTTAAGTTCCACCATCCAATGAGTTCTGAATATATTTCAGTCAGTCAGTCAACATTTATTAAGTGCCTACTATGTGTCAGGCACTGTGCTAAGCCTTGGGGATGAAGGAGAGGAGGAGGAAAAAGAGGAGGAGGAAGAAGAAGAAAAAGAGTTCTTGCCCTCAAGGTGCTCACAATCTAATAGGGAAGACAAGAAGTAAACAAACAAGCTATACACGGGATGAATAAGAAATAAAGAAGAAGGGAAAGGCACTAGAATTAAGAGGGGTTGAGAAAGCTTGTAGGATTTCAGTTGGTGCGTGAAAAAAGTAAATAAGTTGAGACAAGGAAAGAGGAACATTTCAGGCATGGAGGACAACCAGAGAAAATGGCCAAAGTCACGAGATGGGGTGTCTTGTTCATAAAACAGCCAGGAAGTCAGCACCACTGGATTTAATTATAATATATCTAGTCCTTGTCTCTCCACCTTCACCAGAAAAATTGTATAAGCTTATTTGTCAAATGCTTTTTAAATTCTAGTTGAACTATATCCATTGCATCCTCCTCGTCTACTGGTTCAATTATCCTGTCAAAAAAGGTAATGAAGTTATTCTGGCATGACCTGCTCTTGATGAAATCATTCTGGCTCTCTGTACCCCCTACTTCACTATCCAGATGTTTGCCAACCATTTCTTTCATTCTCCGATTTTCCCAAGAATCAAAGCTAAGCTTCTGGCCTGCAGTTTGCAAAGTCTATTGTCTTCCCCAGTTTAGAACAATCTTTTCCCTCTAAGTCATCTGCACAGAGATAACAGGCTGATGGAGGTTAATGTGGTTACCAAGTGAGATAATTTATTGAGAGGAAAGATGAGGACCCAGGACAGAGCCTTGGGTTATAGAGCCCTGGTCAAAACACAATTTGAGTTCTGTGTTCAGTTTGGGGCACCACATTTTAAGGACACTATAAAACTGGACCTCATCCAGGGGAGGACACTTTGGTTGGTGAGGGGCCTGGAGACCATGCCATGTGAACATCATTTAAAGGATGTTTAGCCTTGAAGAGAAAAGATAGCCCTTCCAATACTAAGAAGAGGGGTTCTGCTTTCTCTCTAGATAGTTTTCAGAGTAAATTACAGGGAGGTAGCTTTTGGCTCATTGTAAAGAAAAACTTCCCATCTTGTTCAGGTATGGGTTGAACTGAAAACTCTTTGAAGTCTCTTCCAACTCTGAGTTTCTGTGGTTATTCCTGGGGACAAAGGGTAATTCAAGTGCTGATGTTCTAGGAGAGGCCAGAATATAAATTCTGGGGCTGTTGCCATCACCAAGCTTCTATATGGCTGCCTTACCACAAAGCCTGAGCCCTCCCCGATCTCTGGGGCAGGGTATGATCATTCCTGTTTTTGGTGTCATACTAGTTGGCAAACTGGTTACTGTGAAAATTAGATGCCCCAGTTATGTATTCATCCCAGCTACTGGAAGCCATTCCCTTCTTGGGAGGGTTCAGACAAACCCATCCCTGAGGACAGCGTCAGTGCTAGAGGTGAGCCTTGGGATCTCTTCATAAATCGACTCTGAGAAAGCTCTGATTTCTCCCATTCAGCCCTGCCTCTAGTCTTGTTGTATTCTGGGTTGGCATACCTTCCCAGGGAGGGGGCTACTCTTCAGCCCAAAGATACATGAGAGCAGTGATCAACTGTACAGCTACTTCCCCTCTAGCCCAACATTGGTCTTCCATGGACTCCCTTCCTCCATTTTTACTTCCTTTCAGACCAATAGAGAAGGAGCAGACCCAGCCAATCCTGGACCCCAGGGAATTAATTCGCAGTTTGTGGGAGAAGGAGAGGAACAGACTCAGGTTTGGCTTTCTCACTGATTCCAGCATAGGGAGGCAATACATGCATATAAGTGATTTCTTAAAGGCTCTAAAGACGGATAAACTCAAGTATATGGAGAGCGCTGAAAAGAGGGGGGTTTCACTTCTGGGAAGAGTTCAGTGAAGGCAAGTCTGGGACTGAATCTTGGAAAAACTAAGAGAACTAGTCTAGCAGTCCTTGAGGGAGGGAGCAAGATACTAAAAGTACTGGGAGTTGTATTTATTCCTAGCTTGGAAAGAAAGAAGGTTAATGTAAACTCAAGACTGAAAGGGGCAGCTAGGTGGCTCAGTGGATAAAGCACTGGCCCTGGATTCAGGAGTACCTGAGTTCAAATCTGGCCTCAGACACTTGGCACTTACTAGCTGTGTGACCCTGGGCAAGTCACTTAACCCTCAGTGCCCTGCAAAAAAAAAAAAAAGAACAGCTACTATTTAAAAAAAAATCAATACTGAAGAAAAGGTTCAAGACAGGAAAAACTACAACTCCCAGAGTCTTTAGTGACTTAGGACCCCTTTCAAGACAGCCAATCCAAGCCCTACCAGGACTGTTACACTAGAAACTGTGGAGATTCAGGGAAGGACAGTTGCTAAGCTTGAATGGGAGAGACTCAGAATGATCCCCCTACATGGAGTTTGATGCAAACCATGGTACTGCCTGGAGGGGTTCCTGCATGAAACAGCAAGAACAACTGGAATAATGAAAGCAATCACCCCCCTCAGACCAGTCTGGGCTTCTGTAGTCAGACTTTGCCCCAGATCAAACTGCTCTGGGAGTACTGAAAGCTTCGAGATCCCTCAGTCTGTCCCCGAGATCCTGGGATAACACAACACTCACTGCTTCAAGAAAATAGCAACAGAACTCGTCAAACCTTCCCTCCAGAAGTGTTACACAACCCAGCCCTAACACTAAATCCAAACTCGGGAAGTAAGCTGCAAGAATGAGCAAAAAGATATAGAAATGTAAACTGTCATAAACAGGAATTCATCCTTAGAGTATGTGTACAGCACTTTTCAAAGCCCTTAGACAGGACATCTTCACCAAGTCACATTGCCAAACCATGGCAATTTAAGCCTGGAAAAAACTTCAGAGTCCATACAGTTCATAGATTCAGATATTTTAGAGCTTGAAGAAATTTTAGAAGCCAGAGTAGAATCTCATTTTACATATGGGGAAACTGAGGCACAGAGCTGTCCAGGGTCTCCCAACTAGTAATTAGTTTAGGTGAGGGGTGGCTCTCTCTTCAGGACACAAAGGCCGCAGCCACACCCTAGGGAGACCAGAATGAAGGGTAGGAATCCGAAGCTAGCTCAGTCCGATTTGGTTCAGCTTATCTCTCTAGGCGTTATCTGTCCTCTGGTTTAGTGTTTCAAGAAGGTTCCTTGATGTGCCCCAGAGAATTTCTGGGGTGCTCTGCACCCCATGACATTCCCCACTTCTCTATATATAAGGAAAGGGGACGAAGATTCTTCTGAAACTGCTTCATGCTGACCGGGGGTCGAAGAAATCACTGCACAAGGGAGGGGGAAGGGAGAGAAGTGGAGAAGGCCTGGAAAGCAGGGAGCTGTGAGGGGCCCGGAGAGTTCAGAGGCAACCCGTAGGCACAGTGTCATGAATCTTTGAGCCTAGATGGAACAGACTTAAACAAAAAAATTAAAACTGACCAGAGCAAAAACGAAAAGGGACTATATCAGATCAGGAGAGCTGGAAAAGCTGAATGCAAGACAGGGTGTGACCTGCTTTACCAAAGTTAAGTACTCAAATCAAGCCTAATTCTGTGATAGGCAGTGTCTGTCTACATTTAGGGTCCTTTTATCCCATCCCCACTTTGTGCATTGATTGCATGCTCGGACCTGAACCAGAGAGTAAGACAGAGGTCACCCCAAAACCATGGTTAGGCTTGCCTCCTATGTCCAGCTTGGCCATAGGCCTGACGAGGTGCTGGTCAGGAGAGCAAGCTGCAGAGCCAATCTCTTGGGTGCTGCCCTGGGGACAGAGGTAGGAGAGCTGACCTCACCTTCGTGCGGCGTCCCCCACTTCTGTGTCCCGGTTTACTGCAGCTGCCAGAATCTCGGCCAGCCAGAGTTCTGCTGGTAGCAGATGTGGTGATGGCTGCTGCTATTATAGAAGCTTGGTCTATGGAGCGGGCACGAGCCATCTTTTCTCTCTCTTTGGCTACTGCAAGGTCCCTGTTATTAAAAATCTTAAAAGCAATATCAAGGAGTTGTGAGGATGGGATCTGGGGACCCCAGTCTAACTTCTGGAGCTCTCTCCTAATGTCAGGAGCAGACTGGCTGATAAAGCGAATATTGAGGACAGTTATTCCTACATCTCTTTGGGGGTCTAGGTTAGTATATTTCTTCAGAGAGTCCACTAAGCGGCTCATGAAGAGAGCAGGATTTTTGTCAGACCCCGTGTTACCTCCCTCACCTTTCCATAATTGACTTGTTTCTTAACCCCCCTTCTCATTCCCTCAACTAGGCAGGTGACCATGTGATTTCTACGAGCCCTGTCTTCCCTGTTATCATAGTTCCATCTCGGTTCTATGACCAGGACAGCTGTAAATCCAGGGACCCCAACCCAATTTCCAACCTGCGAGTGTTCATCCCCAACTTGTACCGCCAGGTCCCAAATTTGTTTTTTCTCGTCAGGGGTACAACAGCTGGCAAGAATAATTTGCAAATCGGTCCAGGAAAGGTCAAACTCCAGTGTCACAGACTTAAAGCCATCTATGAACTTTGTGGGGTTTTCTGAGTAACTCCCCAATTTCTCTTTAATCTGAGATAACCTGCTTATAGAAAAAGGGGCATGCCTTAATGTTGTGCCCTTCCCACTGGGAAATTCCCTTAATGGAAGCAGGGAAGCAGTGGCAGACGCTGGTAAGGACCTGGGTTGGGGCGATAGCTCAGGTGGAGACAGAGGATTGGGCAGATGGCCCAGTGGGGGAGGGTTGACAGCCTTTGGCTGTGGAGTAGGTGGGGGAGGGGAAACAGTCTTTGGCTACAGCGTGGGTGGAGATGGGTGTAGGCGACTGCAGATTAGGTAAAGCAGATTCGGTTGGCTGAATGAAAAAAACAGGAGAAATGGGAACATATTGGAGTTCCCCCAGATTGTAAATGGGGTAGAGCAGGATAGAAGGAGACTGATATCCACTCCCCATGTGGCACAGGGAATTGGTTCTGAGATCAGCCGGTGGGCAAGGAGAGGTCTCAGTCATTGAGTGATATGACTGTGGTTGACCCATAGGTACGGAAGCAGGCAGGGAAGGAGTGGAATGAGAAACAGGTAGGGAATGAGTTTGAGGAGGAGGAGAGGCTGAGGTCTCAGAGTAGGTGCCCGAAGGGTTAGCTAATTGCTTGGACTTGTGGTGATTCTCAACCGGCAAGGGGACCTCATCCTTTCCCTTTGACTTCTGGCTTAAACTCATAAAAGCTGATACATATGGAATCTCTGTCCATCTCCCTTCACGTCTGCAAAACTTGTCCAATTGCAAAATGGTATTATAATTAAGGATGCCTTGTACAGGGCCAATTTCCTTCACTTCCCAGAGGATAATGTGGCCATAAATTGTTACAAAAATGTATCATGCACCTCTTTCTCAGGTTTTTAAGTTCCAATTTAGTCCAATCTCTTAGGATGCACCCCAGAGGTGAATTTTTCGGAATGCTCCCTTTCTGACCCATAACTACTGTCTAAGGAGAATAGTCTGAACCAAGAGCAGAGCGCTGGTAAGGGATAGACACATAAGCATAAATGTTCTTACCCAGAAACGTGTAGTCTGAGGGTCCGAGTGTGGTTCGGACATCTAGGAGTCCCAGGCTGCTCTCTGCTGTCCTGCAGACACCGACCGTCTCTACCTCTCTGTGACTCAAACGGGAGGTTGAGTGCGATGGGAGAGGGAGAAGAGAAACCCAGAAGGTAGGGCCTTACCTCCAGGTTTTGTGTGCCAAGTGTGGTCCAGACCTCTGGTTGAGCTTTCTGCGAGGGAGGGAGACACAGGCTGCCCTCTGCTGTCGCTTGGGAAAGCTGACCCTCTCTCTACCTCTCTGTGACTCGAACGGGAGGTTGAGTCAGGCGGGAGAGGGAGAAAGGAAACCCAGAAGGGAGGTTCCCACCCCCTAGTTTTGTGTGCTAAGAGGAAAGAGAAAATTCCTGCCAAATGATATGGGGGAAATTGGGGTATAGGTTGTGATAGGGGTTGGGGTTCTTAGGAATTCCTCTTTAAAGAATTACACCCTCTTGCACACAAAAGTAGTTAGAATAAGGTGGTAGTTTATTTAGGGGCAAGGGAAAGGAAGGGTGGGGGGAGGGAAACCATGAAAGAAATCCTTGGACTTCTCATGGGGAGAAAGGCACAAAGCACATGGCTCAGAGGTACCAAATCTCCTTGAACAGGAGACTGGAAGGTACTTTTATAGAGGACTGATGGGGGTGGACCATCTGCCCGTGAAAAGTTCTTTTAGTGAGGGAGGACCATCCCCCACTGGTGGTAGCTGGGGGAATTGGGTGAGGAGTGGAGGACCATCCCCCACTGGTAGTGACTAGAGGAATTCGGTGAGGGGTGGCTACGGATCTCTCTTCAGGACACAAAGGCTGAAGCCACACCCAAGAGAGACCAGAATGAAGGGTAGGAATCTGAAGCTAGCTCAGTCCGATTTGGTTCAGCTTACCTCTCTAGGCGTTATCTGTCCTCTGGTTTAGTTTCTCAAGGAGAAGTTTCCTTGATGTGCCCCAGAGAACTTCTGGGGTGCTCTGCACCCCATGACAAATCCTTTCTACAACTTCTCCAGCCTCTGCTTGAAAACCTTTTAAGACAATACCTTTTTACTTTTTGGACATCTCTAATTGTTAGCAAATATTACCTTATGTAACACTATCTCCTCATATAACTGCTGGACGCAAGGGGCTAGAGGACCAGGCCCTCTCCTCAACAAAGGAGACCCTTCTCAGCTCTGGACCCATACACACAAATCAGGTTCAGTCGCAGGGAAGCACTATCACCCAAAAGAAGCCCAGGCTCGTTTTCTCCCTTTTGGTTTCTTTACACCCCAACCCTGGAATCCTGAGGGAAATTACTTAAAGAATAGGTTTTTGGCTTATGTCTACGGTATATCCGAAAAGGGTGGTAGAAAGGTATTTAATGCACAGTGCAGATCAAGCATAGGACAGCTTTTTCTTTCCTCTACCCAAAAACCACACAACATACTGAAGCCCCACAACAGTACATTGACAGAAAACCTTAAATAAGCAGCAGCAGTTCCATAACTCGGACTATACTCTCCCAAGAGGAGGATACTTAAGATATGAAGACATACTACAGTTTGTAGGACTGTTTAATAGGCATTTTACATTTCACCCTAGTTCTCCACTGCCCAATTTTCTCCAGGTCCATGTCTTTTTCCAAGTCAAGTCAGGGGTAGGGCTCATCCTCAGTTAGTGGTTGTCTTCTCCTCCACGAAGCTCTATGATGGATTAGAGAGGGCACCTTCCATGGTGCAGCTGGAACCAATGGAGGACCCAGGACATCCCAATCTCTTTTTTAAAAAATAATAAATGTTTTTAGTTATAGTTTTGGGTTCCAATTTTTATCTGTCTTGCCCTCCCTCCCCTCCCCACTCCCTGAGGCAGCAAACAATCAGATAAGACTTATGCACTTATGATTATGTAAAACACTACCAAATTTGTCATTTTGTACAAGAAAACTTGATTAAGAGAATAAAATGAAAGAAAGTGAAAAATAGCATGCTTCAGTCTGTGATCCATCAATATCAGTTCTTTCTTTGAAGGTGGATAGTATATTTCATCAGTAGTCCTTTGGAATTGTCTTAGATCACTGTATTGTTGAGAATGGTCAAGTCATTCATAGTTCTTCATCAAACAATATTGCTGTCTCTGTGTACAGTGTTCTCCTGGTTCTGCTCACTTCACAATACATCAGTTCATACAAGTCTTTCCAGGCCTTTCTGAAGTCATCCTGCTTGTCATTTCTTACAGCACAACAATATTCCATCATCATCATATACCACAGCTTGTTTAGCCATCCCCCAATGGATGGGAAGTCCTTTGACTTCCAATTCTCAGCCACCACAAAAAGGTGCTACAAATATTTTTGTACAAATAGGTCTTTTTCTCTTTTTGGGGATGTCTTCTCCCAACCTCTTAAACCCACAAAGCTGCCTCCAAGTCTGAACACATCCATCTCAGGACTACTGCTCATCACCTACAATGAGGCGAAGAAACACAAAGCAAAAAGGCAGTCAGAGGCCCAGGCTCAAGCTCAGGCAGCTGAGTCCTGATGCTAGCTGCCACAGGGAAGTAGATGCCATGCTGCCAGGGTGGAGAAGGTCATCCTTCCACGCCCCTTTCTGGAAAGTCCCAGACTTACATGATGCTACCTGTAAGAGCTGGAAAAGAGGCTCATTCCTTTTTAAAGGCTCATTGGGCCAGTGGCTCTTCCTGCTCAGTGGCCAATAAGGAGATTGTTTCATCACCTCAAAGCATCCAGTTCTTTCATCATATCCCTGAAGTACCCAGAAGTTTCCAGGGGAGATCTAAGGTAAAATCCGTGGGATGGCCCCTATAATGCCTATTCCCACGTGTGCCCAATAGGGTACAATCTCCGAAATAGTTAACATTGGACTGAAATATGCCTCCCTTGAGGGGCAGCTAGGTGGCCCAATGGATAGAGCACCGGCCCTGGAGTCAGGAGGACCTGAGTTCAAATCCAGCCTCAGACACTTGACACTTACTAGCTGTGTGACCTTAGGCAAGTCACTTAATGCCAATTGCCTCACCAAAAACAAAAAAAAGAAAGAAAGAAATATTCCTCCCTTAATTTCCCTTTCTGTAAAATTTGGGTGTTGAACCAGATGACCTTGAAGGTCCTTCTAGGTTCTGTCATTCCAAGTTCTACATCTCAGACCAGCCCAGGGAAAAAGGAAGGCTGAGTAAAAATGATGTGACTGATAAGGAAATGAAAAGGGGTGTGGAGTGACTCGTGAAAATCATCCATTAGGGAGTTAGGACCCCACATAGTCCTTAGTTAACCCCAGTGGGTTTTCTTTAGGGACACCGCTCAGAAAGATATCCTCAGGGAACAAGAAAGGACACATGCAGAACCGCAGCATCTTGTGCTAGGTAGCACAGCCCTTTGGGGAAGGGGAAGCAGGCTTCCTGAGGGCAGTGACTGGTATTTTCCTATTTGCTGCCTATTCTCTGATCCCAGGAATTCAGCTGTCAGCACACAATGCCTGAGGAACATTCTTGCCTGGGTGCTCAGGGCAGCTAGATAACTGTGGGAAAGATAGTCACCAAGCCCCTGCCAGTAGGGAAGGCATTCGGAGAAGTTTTGATTTCCTCCAAGGCATGTATGTGTACCCAGCCCTACACTCAGCTGGGCCTATACAGAATAAGAATAGCCCAGCTTTGGGGCACAGGGCAAGAGGCTAAAGGCTGACAAAGTGGGATCAGCTTGATGTCCCAGCCTGACCCAAAGACCAACCTCTGTGATTCAGCCCCTGGCCAGCTTCTTTGGGGAGCAGCCTTCCAGCACCATGTGATTACCTCTCAAAGGCTGCATTTCTCAGCAACTGCTTGCTGCCAGGGAGAATAGAGGGAATTTGCCTGCCCTCAAGCATTCCAGGGAGCAGAGAAAAGAGGAGACTAATGAAGCTGTGAGCCAAGAGAGGAAATACAGCTGGGCTCTTGACTCAACCAACAGACTGGGGTCACTGTCCCAGTAGTTGAGGGTGGGGGTGGGGGAAGCAGGGGTGTTCTTAGGACACTATGATCATAGACACAGAGCTGGAAGGAAATATAGAGGTCATTTAGTACAGTTTTCTCACTGTGCTGATGAGGAAACTGAGGCAGAGAACCCACAGATCCTAAAAGAACCCAGAATTGGAATACCAGAGTCAAAATGAAACCTTAGAAATCAAGTCAGAAATTTAAATAACTCTGGGGTTCTGCTTCTTACCTATCAACTTGGCAAAGATGGGCTAAAAAGGAAAATTGCAATTGCTATAGTTGAGGGAGTTAAGAGTCTATTAAGGGGCAGCTAGGTGGTGCAGTTGATAAAGCATCGGATTCAGGAGTACCTGAGTTCAGGTCTGGCCTTGGACACTTGACACTTACTAGCTGTGTAACCCTGGGCAAGTCACTTGGCCCTCATTGCCCTGCAAAAAAAAAAAAAAAAAAAGAGTCCACTGATTCCTTATTGGTTGAGTTATGAATTGATCCAACTATTCTGCAAAACAATTAGTAACTCTACCAAGAAAAACAACTCATAACGCTTTTGTTTTAGAGAAGTACTTGAAATAAGTGAGTGCCCCTCAGTTGTTGAATATTGGAAAAATATATGATAAATAAATGTGATGGAATATTTGGAATATTCTTGTGCCTTAAATAAAAACCTTGATTCATTGGGGGGAAAAGTCATTAAGTCCAATCATTAAGCCCAATGCAGAAATTTCCTCTGCAGGATCCCTGACAAGTGGCCACTCAGCTTCTTTTTCAATATTGCCAGTGACAAGGAGTTCATTACTTCCCAAGACAGACAGTTCCATTGTGAGAGAACTCTGAAAGGAAATATTTCCTTCTAATAATCCAAAGTCCACCTTTAACTTCCCCCCACTGGGGCTAATTCTGCCCTTAAGGACCAAGCAGAGTAAGCCTTTGATCAAATATTTAAGTGCCTGTTTCTTACCGAACAAGCCGTGTTCTAGGTTTAGATAAAGCCTGGTCTTTGTCTTTCTGGATTGTTCAGTTCCCAGCCCACCCCTCCACATTCAGAGTGTCCAGTGCCTTATCAGGAGGCATTTGGTGATCAGTCCAGTCCAGTCAATAAATATTTATTAAGTACTTACTATGTACCAGGCACTAGACTAAGCACTGAGGATACAAAAAAAGATAAAAGATTGTCCTTGCCCTCAAGAAGCTTACAATCTAGAAGAAGAAGAAGAAGTTTACAATCTAATGGATGAGACCACATGCAAACAAATCGATATGAAGCAAACTATATACAGGATAAATAGGAGATAATTAAAAGAGGGAAGGCACTGGAATTAAGAGGGGTTAGAGAAGGCTTCCTCTAAAAGTAGGATTTTAGTTAAGGCTTAACTTATATCCGCTGGCCAGTGCAGGCCAGTGGTTGGAGCAGAGGAGGAAGAGCATCCAAGCACTAGAGACAGCCGGAGAAAAAGCCTGGAACTGAGAGATGAAGTGTCATGTTCATGGAGCAACCAGGAAGCCAGTGTCACTGGATGGACAAGTACATCCTGGAGAGTTAAGTGTAAGAAGACTAGAAAGGTAGGGAGGGGATAGGTTATGAAGGGCTTTGAATGCCAAACAGAATTTTGTATTTGCTCTTGGAAGCAACAGGAAGCCATTGGAGTTTATTGAGTGTAAGTGTGGGGGTGGGGGTGGAGGGGAACATAATCAAACACACATATACATCCACACCTGTGGGTGTGTATTATGTACTTTATAGTAAAAGTAAAGACAAGGAATTTTGGCAGGGAATAGGCCCCAGCAACTGAAGGCATCAGGAAAGGCCCCATAGAGGTGGCACATTAGCTAAACTTTGAAAAGAGATAAGGTTTCTAAAAGTGGAAGATGAGGAGGAAGAGCATTTCAGGCATCAGGAACTGCTTGTTCAAAGGCGCAAAGAAAACAGATAGAATATCATGTGTGAAGAAGAGCAAGAGTCCATTTTTGGCCAGACTAAAGAGTATGTGAATGATGTAGAATAAGGCTGGAAAGATGGACAGTAGCCAGGTTATTAAGGGTTTTAAATGCCAAAAAGAGGATTTGTATTTGGTCCTAGAGGCAATAGGGACCACAACAGTGATACTAACAGCTCTTTAATGTCTGATCCTGTCTGAGTGCCTAGCTAGCTGCACAGGGAACTGAATTGAGCCAGGCAGGCTCAGTCCCACTACTGGGGGTGATTAGTAAATGTTTCTTTATTGAGTAAAGAGACAAAGATCCATACTGTCACTTCAAAGTGAGCTCTAATCTTGGCCCCAAATGAGCAGTAGCACCATCCCTGGACTTTGTCTGTCTATGATTCAATAGGGTTTTAGCTCCCTCTGCTGGGCACTCCCTAGCCTCACACCTTTAATGACCTTAAGCTCCCAGGTAGAGATGGAGCGAGGGCTAATATTCCTTCCCAATACTCCTTTTGCATGGGGACTCTGATGATGAAAACCCTTTTTCTCCGTATCCAAAAGGCATTCATCCCCTCCCTAACCAACCTAACTTCCCCTTCACCTGGAGATGTACACCAGGCTCTAGATTCATGTTAATAACTAGGTCCCTTCCCCACCTATGGAGTGGAAAAGTTAAGTATAACAATAAGAATAATAATGATCATGATGCTAACATTTATATAGAGCTTGCTTTGCACCGGGTAGTCTGCTAAGCGCTTTACAATTATTATCTCATTTGATCCCTACAGCAAACCTGGGAAGTAGATGCTATTATTAATCCCCATTTTACAGGCGAGGAAACTGAGGCAAACAGAATAACTGTCTCGCCTAGGGTCACATAGCTAGTAAATGTCTGAGGCCAGACTGAACTTACATCTTCCTGACTCCAGGACCACTTCACCACCAAGGACTAGAGAGGAACACCGACAAACAGAAATAGAGAGAGACAGACAGACAGAGACAAAGATATAGACAGAGAGGTGAAGAGATAAAATGAAGAATTTAAAGGGGAAAGGGAAAAATCTTGGGAGGCCAGAAAGAGAAAAATAAAAGTCTGTCCTCAGAACTCAAAGGCAGTTGAGGAGAGGATGCAAGATCCTTATCTCCAACTTTTAAAATAATGTTTCTGCCAGAATGTTGCCCTGGCATCTCAAAAGCAACATATATAAAATCAGACTTATTATCTTCCCACTTAAGCTGCCACCATTATTCTAGTACTCACACTACATTGTTGACTTTTCCTCTCAATTAGCTCTCACATTCAATAGAGAAGTCCCATCAGTTTTACTAACATCTCTCTCTTCTATGATCCTATGTCCTCTAAGGCCCCTACCAGTCTTCTATGATCTATGCTCATGGAGCACTCACTCTGGGATACTCCACCCACTTGTACTTACACTCAGGTTGGATTTCCAGCAGGTGGCTGCTACCTTGGAGTCTATAGAGGTAACTCCCTTGGTAACTACTCCTACTTCTCTAGCTCACAAGCCCCCACCAGTGAATTTCCCATTAACAATTAGTACAGGGCAGCTAGGTGGCGCAGTGGATAGAGCACCGGCCCTGGAGTCAGGAAAGGCTGAGTTAAAATCTGGCCTCAGATACTTAACACTTACTAGCTGTGTGACCCTGGGCAAGTCACTTAACTCCAATTGCCTCACTAAAAAAAAAAAAAAAGAAAACCAATTAGTACAATTAGCTCCATAGCAAAGCCATTTTACTCAAACGTACAGCAAGAATAATTCCTATAAAATATTTCCTCTATAACCCTGGGGTACACTTTCCCACAAATGCACACAGCACCCATGGAAAAAGTGAACTTAAACTTAGAGTAAAATGTCAGCAAGACACACTAAGATACATGTGTGTCCAAGACAATTACAACTTTGAGCACTGCAGGTCCTGAAAGTCCTCTCTTTGTAGAGTCATCCATAAGGGCTTCCAGGGGCTGTTCCTCTCCATAGCCCACCTCTTGCTTAAAAGGGTCATGATGCATAAGGACCATCTTTCTGTTTCTGTGTCTATCTGGAGTGTCTGTCTTTGCTCCCCACTAAATGATTCCTATTAGTTAAGTAGCTCTTTAAAACTACACAGCTGATGTAAGGGGAGAAAGAAATTCTTCCCTTTTCCTTCCTCCTCTTCTTCCTCTTTTTCCTCCCCTTTGAGTCTCTTACTTTTTTGATTTCCTTCATAGACACCTACTAGCCTTGACTACCTCAGGATTTAGCTATTTACATCCCTCAGAGGCACGGCTAATCTGTTGATCAGCCAGTTGCAATGTTCTCTTCTTGATGTAATCAGTGAGGTGTCAAAATGATTAGGGTGCAGAGGAATACCTACAGTAAGTTTAATGGCTCTTTTGCATGTCGTGATTATTCTTGGATTTTATAACTAAATAACAGTGATAATTATAACAAAAAATAATAACGTGTTATCATTTATTGGTTCCTCCTCCATCTCCACTGGGTTTCTAGACCTACCATCATATTCCTACAATCTAGTAGAATGGGATTTAAATGGAAGAATATGGACAGAGGAAAGAAAGGTGAAGGAAACAGCAAAAATGAATAGGCAGAAAGTTGAAAGACAAGTTCTGGGAATAAGAGTCATGTTGATCTGGGAAGGGAATTATTTAAAAGAAGATGATGTCTGAGAATAGGATTTAGATCTCTGGATCATGCCTTAAAATACATGAATAACTGGCCCCTAGCTAAAAATGGAATATAACTGTAGCACATTGGATCTCCCATGTTTGAGGCACATTGTGTGTTAGCATCCACTGAAAACCATAGCTCATGACCCCTGCTGTTTCTTTTACCAATCAACCAGAGGACACAGTAATTCAAAGAAAAAAACAACATCATTAAGCAGTATAGCAAGGAAGAGTAACAAGAAAGATTCTTCCCATCCACATAAGGATATGCCACATGCTACTGTCTATTGTAATGGAATGCTAAGAATGTTCCAGATGGCATCTCTCCAAGTGAAAGAGGCTAAAGAGCCTACTTCTGGAAGAGTCATCATGATATTGAATGCAAATGTTTTGGAAAGACTTTGGAGTGTGGGTGAAGAGAAGCCTGGTGAGGCATTCAAAAAGGCCTATCAGCATCGGCTTAGGCCATTTTGGCCCTTTTTCCATAGGCTGCACTACTGGTGGCTCTGCTGGACTCTCACAGTGTTCGGTGAGAGATAATGATGTGAAGGGAGAGGTGTTAGGGCTTCTGTCTGCCAATCCTCCCCCCTCCCAGTCATGTGACCCTGTAAAATGGGCCTCAGTCCTTGTTCTTTTCTGTCCTAGGTGAAAAGAGTAGAGCCTCCAATCTTGTGACTTTCTAACATCCTGGCGTTCCAGAGTCCAGGGTTGCAGCTAGCAGAGCACAGATGTCCTGAGGAATAATATATGACATTCAGAGTCCCATCCCAGCAGCAATGCCACCTCTGGACTGTGAACTTGGCGGAACCAAGGCTACGAATGAACTGGGTCAAATTGAACCTACTCTACCTGGAGACTAAAATGGTGTAGGGAACAGTACACTCAAAAGGTATTGGGGGAAAATGTTTGTCTTTTGTTCTTGTTATATCCTCAAAGCAAATATTTCTTTGTAAAAGATACCATTGGAGGGGCAGCTAGGTGGCGCAGTGGATAGAGCACCGGCCCTGAAGTCAGGAATACCTGAGTTCAAATCCAGCCTCAGACACTTAACACTTACTAGCTGTGTGACCCTGGGCAAGTCACTTAACCCCCATTGCCTCACTAAAAAGAAAAAAAAAGAGATACCATTGGAGAACACAGCTGTTGGGAGCTGCTGGCAATAGAGAAGAGATCTTCCCCAGACCCCTCAGGTTCCCCTAGTTGGATTCTACAGCCAATCAACAGGAATGTATTAAGTGGCTCCTCTGTGTCAAGCGCCATGCTAGGTGCTGTAGGTACAAATACAAAGAATGAAAGGATCCCTACTCCCTAGGAGTTAATACTCTCATGGGCAAGGGGATGCACACTGGGAACATGTAACCAAGGCATCTCACACTCCTAAGATGATATCACCACTGAAACCTATCTCTGTCTCCAGCACTGCTTCTCAGAACCAAGGACACCATCTGGTGGTGTCAACGCATTTCAAGCTGCTTCCTCTGCTCAGCTGAGGCCTCACATTGATCTACTGACTCTGCAAAACCACTGTCTATGTCTCTATTGAACTCTGAAGGTATCTCTGCTGAACTGAAGTTTCTAAAAACACAGATTTAGAACTAGAAGGGAATGCAATGGCCATCTAGCCTGTTTTATTTTGTACACACTGAATTTGAGATGTCTATAGAACATCCTGGCTTAGCTTGTAATATGGGACCAGAATTCAGGAGAGAGTAGGACTGAATATGCAGATTTGGGAGTCATCTTTATACAAAAGACCATCGAATTCATGGGAGCTGATAAAAAATTCTGAGGGAGAGTTATAGAAGGAGAAGAGAAGTTGGCCCAGCCAGAACAAATCCTTGGGGACCCCACATTTAGTGAATAGGAGGAGGGTTCAGCAGAGAAGACCAAGGATAAGTCAGATAGGTAAGAGGAAATTCAAGAGAGATCAGTGTCACTGAAGCCAAGGGGTTAAAGCTCATCAGAAAACCCCTTGAGTAATAAACAAAACTAACAGACAACTAAAAGATGGATGTAGCAATAGAGTGTAGTGGGCCCCACATGTACAGTGAGGGTCCACATATGGTGAGAAGGCTGTCGTATATGGCTCTAAGGGAGGCAGAATAGAAATTTCTTTTTCTTTTTCTTTTTTTTTTTTGCAGGGTGATGAGAGTTAAGTGACTTGCCCAGGGTCACACAGTTAGTAAGTGTCAAGTGTCTGAGACTGGATTTGAATTCAGGTTCTCCTGAATCCAGGGCCAGTGTTTTATCCACTGTGCTACCCAGCTGCCCCCAGAATAGAAATTTCTAACCTCTTCTCCCCCCACCCTTCTCCAAGGGAGATTTTTATTACTGCCAGGGAAACAGAATGTTGGGGCTGAAGCTACCACTCTGTTCTCCTCCGAGACAGAGGGTACTAGACCAGAGGTATATCTAGCTGCTCCCTTAAATGTTGTTTGTCATGGGGATATGATCCATATAACTTCTGATTGCTTTTTCATTTGGGGGAGAAAGAGGACCCCAAGCTTTATATCCAAGCTCTATGTCCCTTTTCCCACCTAATACCAGTTCTACAATGAACATACATGGCAAGTAGCAAAAAAAATCCATTTTTCCAAATCATAGCAAAACAGAATCAAAGGAAGTAAACATCAGAGAACATATGCCAGCCAATACAGAATGAAGGGGCTCTATCATTGGGAACAAGGTAACTCAGCTCAACCAAGAAAGAGAGTCCTGAATCTCCCCAGGGTCTCTAGTGTAGCAAGCTGGATATAGGGATATGATGAAGACTGCCAGCTCTTGTCCTTCAGCTACCCAAAGTGGGGTTGGCCTTTTCCATCTCTCTGGATCAATTCAACATTTGAAGAGAACTTGAAGCTTGATGAGTCCTAAAGAAAGACTCCTAAAGAGAGATTCAAAGGGGAAAAAGGTACTCTCACCTGGAAAGTACCAAAAGGAGCTCTTGCCCCTCTCACCAGCTCCATACCCTTCATTTTGAAGGGCAGAACATTCACATCCACCAACAAGGAAAGAGTCCCATACAAATGGGCCTTAGGACAAGGGTTATATGAAGAAGAAAAGAGTAGGTATGATCTTTTATTAGGCTAATTGATGAATGGAACAGATGAGGGAACAAAGCTTTTGTCCCTCAGAAGCCCCTCCTTATAATGATTAAAGAAAGAATGAATAAGCACTTAATCAAGGAATGAGACACTAGATTTCAGAATTAGCTGGAAGGGGAGGGAAATAAGCAGGGAGAATAAATGAAAACTTCTTAGAAAAGAGTACTGCAAGGGATTGTCTCTGGACTCCCTTTAGGCTGGATGTCCCTTAGATATATTAAACTTAACATGCCCAAAACTGCATTCATTATCTTTTCTTCCCAAACCTTCCCCTCTTCCAAACTTTCCCATTACTTGGAATTACAAATATTTCTAATATTTTCTAATATTGGTTGAGGGTACCACCATCTTCTCAGTGACCCAAGCTCAAATCTTCATTCTCTATCCTACTCCCTTTCTCCAATCTATTACCAAGTCCTGTCAATTTTACTTTTGTAATATCTCCCATACACGTCCCCTTCTCTCCTTTGACAATGCCCTGTACAGGCCCTCATCACTCCACTATTGGACTATTGCAGTGGTCTGCTGGTTGGTCACCCTGTTTCAAATCTCTCCCCACTCCAAGTCATCCTTCACTCTACCACGAAAGTGATTTTCCTAAAGCATAGATCTGACCATGTCATCTTCCTTCCCCTGCCATTCAATAAACTCCATTGGTTCCCTATCATCTCCAGGATCAAATATAAAATCTTTTTTTTGGCATTAAGAGAAATTATTTTACTCTTATATTATTATAATATATAATATACATTAACCACATATATTACATTAACCAATTATTAAATTGGTTTCCAGCCTTTTCTCCTTTATTTCTTAATTGGGGCCCAGCTCCTGTAAAAAGTTAGTCTCTGAAGGACACGAATGATTGATGAGATTGCCCCTAGCCTTCAAGGAAACAAGCCCTTCAATCTTGAACAGGATCCCATCCAATGAGGAGACCTACCTTCTGTTTAGAAAGTAAACAGAATCCAGTTCGAGTGAGTTCTTTTTTTTTGGTGGGGAGCCCCTATCATTTTACCCCTGCATTAGAGTTTAGGGTGACCTAGTTCATGAAAGAGAAAACAAACCACACTGGTCTGTATGAAAATGGATTCCCCTGTCCAGACTGCCGAAGGGAGTTGAATCTCATGATCAAGTGTGCTCAGCAGGAGTAGCTGAAGACTTTGAGCCCACTTCATCATTAAATGGTCAACCAATTAAATGTTCAACCAATTGTTCAACCATTAAATGATCAATCAATCAGGGTTGATTTTCACTTGTCAGGGGCATTCCCTTTTCAAAAAAATATTTAAGGCTTTCAGGCTTTCCAAGGATTTGTCTTGTCTTTGGTTACCAAGAGAAACCACTGACCATAAATGTATTGATTGCCAGCTAGCCTAATTGATTATTAATTACCCAGAAACTGCCTCTCAGGGTTTTTTCATTCAACACAGCATTCAAAGTTTTTTTTTGTTTGTTTGTTTTTTGTTTTTTGTTTCTTTGGTGAGGCAATTGGGGTTAAGTGACTTGCCCAGGGTCACACAGCTAGTAAGTGTTAAGTGTCTGAGGCCAGATTTGAACTTGGGTCTTCCTGAATCCAGGGCCGGTACTCTATCCACTGTGCCACCTAGCTGCCCCTCAAAGGTTTTTACAAGCTGGCCTTCTCCTGGCTTTCTGGGCTTCTTATACCTCACTCCCCTTTATGGTCTGTGAAATCTAGTAACACTGGCCTCCCTGCTATTTGTCACATAAATCGCTCCTGTCATTTTCACTGGCTATTCCCCTTGACTTGAATACTCTTCCTCTTCAACCAACCAAGTGATTAATAAATTCATAAACATTTATTAGGGGCATACTACTATGTGCCAGGCACAGCTCTGGGGATATAAAGAAAGGAATAGAAAGTCCCTGCCCTCAAAGATTGTAAAATCTAATGGGCAAGAGAATATGCAAACAAATATGTACAAAGCAAGCTACATACAGGAGAAATGGGAACAATTAACAGAGGAAAGGCTGTAGAATTAAGAGGAGTTGGCGAAGGTTCAAAGTTTTTTAAAAATGTGGTTTTAATTGAGACTTAAGGAAAGCCAGGGAGGTTAGTAGTCAGAGAGCAGAAGAGAATGTTCTAGGCATAAGGGATAGCCAGGGCCGAGAGATGGATTGTCTTGTTTGTGGAATAACCCAGAAGCCAGTGTCACTGAATTGAAAAGGAGAATCTGTGTAAAATGTGTAAGAAGGCTGGAAAGAACCATTCTGGAAAGCAATTTGGAACTATGCCCAAAGGGCCATAGAACTGTGCATATTTGATCCAGCAATACCACTGCTAGGTTTATATCCCAAAGACATCCCCAAAAAGAGAATAAGACCTATTTGTACAAAAATATTTATAGCAGCTCTTTTTGTGGTGGCTAAGAATTGGAAATCAAGGGAATGTCCATCATTTAGGGAATGGGTAAACAAGCTTTGCTACGTGATGATGATAGAATATTATTGTGCTATAAGAAATGACAAGCAGGATGACTTCAGAAAGACCTGGAAAGACATGTATGAAATGATGTATTGCAAAGTGAGCAGAACCAAGAAAACATTGTGCACAGAGACAGCAATATTGTTCAGTGAAGAAATATGAATGACTTTACTATTCTCAGCAATACAATGATCCAATACAATCCCAAAGGACTATTGATGAAACACAATATCCATATCCAAAGAAAGAACTGATATTGATGGAACAATGCTTCAGCATGCTATTTTTCACTTTCATTTTTTTCCTTTTAATCACATTTTCTTGTACAAAATAACAAATATGGTAATGTTTTACATAATCATACATGTATAACCCATATATGATTGTTTGCTGCCTCAGGGAATAGGGAGGGGGGGGCAAGAGGGATAAAAATTGGAACCCAAAACTATAAATAAAAATGTTTATTATTTTAAAAAAGAAGAAGGCTGGAAAGGTAGAGGTGGGGTGCTACATTATGAAGAGCTTTGAATGCCAAACATAAGATTTTGTATTTGATCCTGGAGGCAATAGAGAGCCACTGGAGTTTATTGGGGAAGAGGGTGTGTGTGTGTGTGTGTGTGTGTGTGTGAGAGAGAGAGAGAGAGAGAGAGAGAGAGAGAGAGAGAGAGAGAGAGAGAGAGAGAGATCAAAAGGTCTTGGCAAAAGCTTGGATATGGAGATATGGAAAGTCAGAGATAATGAGGAATCCAGGATAACTCCTAGGTTGTGAGCCTGAAGGACTGGGAAGATGGTGTTGTCTTCTATAGTAATAGGAATGTTGGGAGGGAGAGGGTTTAGAAGGAAAGATAATAAGTTCTTGTTTGGGACATATTGAATTTCAGATATCTACTGGACATCCATTTCATAATGTCTGAAAGGCAGTTGGAGACATGAGATTTGAGGTCAGCAGAAAGTTTGGGGCAAGATAGGTAGATTTGAGAATCATCTGCATAGAAAAGGTAATTAAATCCATGGGAGTTGCACAAATAAAACCAATGCAACCGAGATTAGAAGAAAACCATAAAGCTGGGAAGCAATCATACAGCAAGTGTCTATGATAAAGGTATTATTTCTCAGATATATAGAGAAATGATACCAATTTATAAGAATACAAGTCATTCCCCAATTGATAAATGATCAAAGGATATGAACAGGCAGTTTTCAAATGAAGAAATAAAAGATATCTATAGTCATATGAAAAGATGATCTAAATTACTATTGATTAGAGATATATAAATTAAAACAAGTCTGAGGTACTATCTCATACCTCTCAGATGTTGGAGATGATGTGGGAAAATTGAAACACTAATGCACTGTTGCTGGAGTCGTCATCTGATCCAATCATTCTGGAGAACAATTTTTGACTATGGCCAAAGGGCAATCAAAATGTGTATACCCTTTGATCTAGCAATACTACTATTGGGTCTGTTTCCCAAATAGATCATAAAAAGGGGAAAGGACCTACATGTACAAAAATATTTGTAGCAGCTTTTTTTGTTGTGGCAAAGAATTAGAAACAGAGGGGATGCCCATCAATTGAGGAATGGCTGAACAAGTTGTGGTATATGAATGTAATGGAATGCTATTGTGTTAAAAGAAATGATGAGCAGGTTGGTGTCAGAAAAACCTGGGGTAACTTATATGAACTGCTGCAAACTGAAGTGAACAGAACCAGAACACTGTACACAGTAACAGCAATATTGTAAGGATGCTCAATTGTGAAAAGTCTTAGCAACTCTGATCAAGATAATGATCCAAGACAGTTCCAAAAGATTCATGATAGAAAATGTTATCCAGAGAAAGACTGATGGAGTCTAAATGCAGATCAAAGCAAACTATTTTCACTTTATTTTTTTTGTAGTTCTTTTTTTCCTTTTGTTCTGTTTCTTCTTATACAACATGACTAATATGAAAATATGTTTTACATAATTGTACATATATAACCTATATCAAATTGCTTACTGTCTCAGGGAGAAGGGAAGGGAGGGAAAGAGGGAGGAAATTTGGAACTCAAAATTTCATTTAAAAATTAATGTATGGGGCAGCTAGGTGGCACAGTGGATAGAGCACCAGCCCTGGATTCAGGAGGACCTGAATTCAAATCCAGCCTCAGACACTTGACACATACTAGCTGTGTGACCCTGGGCAAGTCACTTAACCCCAATTGCCTCACCAAAAAAATAAATAAATAAAAATTAATGTTAGGGGCAGCTAGGTGGCCCAGTGGATAAAGCACCTGCCTTGGATTCAGGAGAACCTGAGTTCAAATCCGGCCTCAGACACTTGACACTTACTAGCTGTGTGACCTTGGGCAAGTCACTTAACCCTCATTGCCCCACCAAAAAAAGAAAACAAAAAAACAAAATTTAATGTTAAAAATTGTCTTTATGTGTAATTGGAAAAAATAAAATACTATTAAAAGAAAAAAAATCCATAGGAGCTGATGAGATTAACAAATGAAGTAGTATAGAAAGAGAAGAGAAGAGGGTCTGGGACAGAACCTATGGTTAGCAGGCAAGTTCTGGAAGAGGATGCAGCAAAGGAGACTGAGGAATGGTCAGATAGGTAGGAAAAGAACCAGAATAGAGTGTCCTGAAAACCTAGAGAGAAGAGAGTATCAAGGAGGAGAGTGATCAACAGAGGGGACTGAGAAAAGGCCTTTAGATCTGGCCTGAGAGATCATTAGTAACCTTGGGGAGAGCAGCTTTGGTGGGAAAATAAGGCCAGAAGCCAGATAGTAGGAAGTTAAGTAGAGAGTGAGAGGAGAAAGAGTGGAGGCACCTACTGTATGTGACCTTTTCGACTGGCTTCCTTCAAGTTCTACCTAAAATCCCAGGATTTTAGGATCTTCCTCTTAATTCTAGAGCCTTTCCTCTGTTCCTTCTGCTTACCATGTATATAGCTTATTTGTACCTAATTGTTTGCATGTCTTCTCACCCTTTAAACTTGTGAGCTGCTCAAGAACCGACTTTCCTTATATACCCAGGGTTTAGCACACTTAGCAGACCCCAAACAAAAGCTAAACAATCTGACTTTCCAGGAGATAAGGCTGTCAGTAACCAGAATCTTAACCCTAAAGGCTAAGCTCTTTAGAAACCCAAACCAGCCTATCAACTAATTAGTGCCTAAAGGCAATTTGTCTTTGAAGGGACTTCCCTTGGCTAAAGAGGATGATAAATTTATCCAGTCCCAAAACAACAGTTAATTCTGTCCAGGTAGGTCTTTTCTTAAACAGGTGACTGAGCAAGAAAGGCTAGCAGCACCCTTCCCTTTGAAAAACTGACCAACCACTGGCCCTAGCATGAATCTGCAGAGCCCCAGCTCCATGTGATTTCTGCCAATCACGATTATCCAATTCCTCCTTCCAACTAATGAATACTACACTTCCCATCAGCCCCCTTGCTGACAAAGAGCTACATATGTTCAGCAAAACATGTCTCCCTGTGACTTCTTTCAATGGATCCAAGTGGGGGAGGAGAGGCAATAAGGTATAAGAAAAAAAACTGGAGGGGGCAGCTAGGTGGCACAGTGGATAGAGCACTGGCCCTGGATTCAGGAGGACCTGAGTTCAAATCTGGCCTCAGACACTTGACACTTACTAGCTGTGTGACCCTGAGCAAGTCACTTAACCCCCATTGCCCCACAAAACAAAACAAAACAAAGCAAAACAAAACAAAACAAAAACCCAAACAAACAAAAAAACTGGAAAGGCAGGGAAAGGAAATTAGGTTATGAAGGGCTTTGGATGCCACACAGAAAATTTGTATTTGCTTCTGGAGGGGAGAGGGAGCCATTGGAGTTTATGGAGTAGACATGTGACATCATTGGACCTATGCTTTAGGAAAATCGGTTTGGTGGCTGAATGAAGGAAAGACTAGAGTAAGGAGACACTTAGGGCAGGCAGATCCACCAGCAGGCTATTGCAGTAATCCATATGTGAGGTGATAAAGGCTTGCACCAGAGTAACGACAGCATAGAGGAAAGAAGGAAGCATATTGAAAAGATGTTGCAAAGGTGAAATCTCAAGCCTTAGCCACAGATTAGCTATGGAGTGAGGGGGTGTGAGAGATAGTGAGGAGTCCAGGATGACTCCTAGGTTTTGAGCCTGAAAGACTGAGAGAATGGTGTCCTTTACGGTAAAAGAGGAATTAGGGAAAGGGAAAAGATAATGAGTTCAGCTTTTGACATTCTGAGTTTAAGATATCAAGTAGACCTCCAATTTGAGATGTCTGAAAGGTAGTTGGAGAGAGGAGATTGGAGGTCAGCAGAGAGGTTGGGGCAGGATAGGTAGATTTGAGAATCATCAGCATAAAAATGGAAATTAAATCCATGAGAGCTGATTAAATCACCAAGTGAAGCAGTATAGAGAGAGAAGAGAAGAGGGTCCAGGACAGAACCCTGTCAGACACCTAAGGTTCAAAGGCAGGATCTGGAGGAGGATCCACAAAGGAGACAGAGGAGTGGTCACATAGTAGGAGGAGAGCCAGGAGAGAATGGTACACCAACCTAGAGAGAAGAAAATATCAAAGAGGGTGATCAATAGTGTGCAAAGAGATGGGGGAAGCTAGGTGGTACAGTGGATAGAGCACCGACCCTGGATTCTGGAGGACCTGAGTTCAAATCCAACCTCAGACACTTGATACTTACTAGCTGTGTGACCCTGGGCAAGTCACTTAATTCTCATTGCCCTGCAAAAAAAAAAAAAAATAGTGTGCAAAGAGGTTGAAAAGAATGAAGATTGAGAAAAGTCCACTGGATTTGGCAACTTTGGTAATCATTGGTAACTTTGGAGAGTGTGCTTTAGAAACACCATTTTGCCAATAGGCCACCCCTCAGGGAAGATAGAAAACTTTGGCTTTGAGACACACTACCACAGACCTCTAGGAAGCAAGTTGGTGGTTTGTTCCTAGAAGGTTTGATGTTTATATTACTATTGATTAATCAGTAAAGTTTGATTGCATATGCTGATGAGTATAAGCCTTAGTACCATCAGCCCTTGTGTACATGTAATGTACATGAAAATACTACGTGTAATGGTAAATTGGATTTACAAATGCATTACACACATATGTGAAGAACATAAAGGACAGTTTGGAAGGATCAAAGAATTCAAGACTGGGAGTAATGTCCAGTGAGGCTGGGAAAACTGGTTGAGGCCAAGTTGAGAAGGTCTCTAAAGGCTAAATGTTAAAATGTTGAAGGGGCTGTTGGAAGATGGGCACATTAATGCATTGTAGGTAGAATTGTGAATTGATCTAACTATTCTGGGAAACAAATTGGAATTATACTAGTGAGAACTACAAATTTACTGAGAACTGACTGATCCCCATCCACTCCCCATTCCCAGGCAAATGAATTGCCAAGGGCTAACCAATCTTTGTCATTTCCAGACTCTTGGTTGACTTATGGGTCTCCCCCAAGAAAACTATCCCTTCCCAATGATTCCCCATCTTGACTTTGTTATTATGTAAAAGGGCCCACCTACATTAAGTAGTTTCTATTTAGAGTTAGTAGCATCTATATTTAACTCAGGAACAGTTCTATTTTTTCTTTTGTTAAAGGTTCAATCTTTTGGTTCCCTTCTGTTCTGTTACCCCATAAAAACCCTGTCCTAGGTTTTTATCCTCCTGCTTCTTTGAAGAAAGGTAGAAAACTACAGGTGTGGAATGGATCAGGCATTTTCAAATATGACCAAAATGTTAATTTAATTTTTTAACTGTACTTCTTTGTTACAAAGGAGGGCTCTATTGAATGAAGGCAAAGTCAGTAGAAAGTGAAATAGATGTAAAAGAAGAGAAATTCTTGAAATTTTAAAAAGAAGCAAGCACATCCTAATCATAACCTGAAAATTCTTTTATTTTGTTTTGTTTGTGGGGCAATGGGGGCTAAGTGACTTGCCCATGGTCACACAACTAGTAAGTGTCAAGTGTCTTACACCAGACTCAGATCCTCCTGAATACAGGGCCAATGCTTTATCCACTGTGCCACCTAGCTGCCCCCATAATCTGAAAATTCTTAAATGAATTTAGTTTCATAAATTTAGAACTGAGAAAAATGATTATTAAATAAATAGTTGTTCATACTGGGGAGAAACAGGATTTATCCTTCTGACACCTTATTCTCTACTAGGACAAACCAGCATCTGAAAGACCTTGGTGATCACGAGACTGGATTAGTTTTCTCCTAAATCTTGTTCAGACCCCACCCAGGTGGGGAAACCACGGTATTCTACTCTGTTTGGAGGAGGGGTAATAAATTATTTTATTAAATTACCCTAGGTTGGGGGTGGTTTGGAAGTAAATGACAATCAAAGTCACATTCCCCCAGCCCCCCATTAGAGTAGATCCACCTCTCACCACCATATTTACTCCCTCATTAATTATTAATCAATCGGAGTTGATTTCTACCCTCAGGGACACCCACTTTTCCAAAGGCATATAAGCATTGAGTGGGTTCCATGATTTGTCTTTGTGTGAGGAAATGGGGAATGGTCTCCCCTCAATAAGGATATAAGTCACCATTCAAATTAGACTCCTCCGGACCTGTTTGAGGAAAAAGGTCTCAGTCCCCCTCCTTTCCCTCCAGCAAACAAGATCACATGGTTTAAGGAGCCCTGAGCTGATCTCAATTAGGTCCTCCCCTGGGCTGTATCCATATAAGGGAAGATTGAAGAAATGTCCCTATGTCACCTCCCCCATTGGCTAAGAACCTGAAGAATAATTATGGAAATTAGGGTTAGGAATACTGTGTTCCTGTTAGCTAGTATGCCCATAGATTATAACCCTTGAGTAATTGACCAGTGATGAAAAGGGGGAGAGACCATTCGAGTTAGTTACCAGGGGTTAAAATGGGGCCTGTGAGCCTCCATTCTTTGCACCCACCTGCTACACACTGGGTGACCATTCTCTTGAGAATGACAATAAATGAGCCTTTGACACATCACTGCCACTGAGTTCCAGAGAATTATTGAGTAGCAGTCATTTTCTTCTCACTTTGGTCTAAGAAAGATGACCAAATGACCATCCTTTTATTAATAATATGCCAGAATTATTACCAAAATGATTAATTAACTAGAAATTTTGTCTCTTGAACAAAACTGAAAGGACTCTTAGAAGCCATTTAGCCCTAACTCCTCCCCCACACTCCCATTTTATAGATGAAGAAATTAAGTCCCAGAGATGATAGTTGACTTGTCTAATATAAAGCTACCAATGTGATTTTTCCTTAAACACAGTTCTGACCATGTCATTCCCCTACTCAACAAATTTCAATGGCTCACTTTTGTCTCTAAAATATAAACTATAAACTACTCTGTTTGACTTTGGGGGGGGGGGGGGGCAGGGCAATGAGGGTTAAGTGATTTGCCCAAGGTCACACAGCTAGCAAGTATCAAGTATCTGAGGCCGGATTCGAACTCAGGTCTTCCTGAATCCAGGGCCCCTTTGATCCTATAACTTTGTCAAGTGAATTCTGGGAGACTTAACTGATCTGGAGATTAATCCCCCACTACTCATATACTCCACTATTTCAATAGAACTGTGATCTAATTGATATGTAATGAAGCAAATTACAAAAACTCCCATTACATAATAGCAATATTGCATCCTTGCATCCTACTAGGAATTGTGTATAATCTTAACATATGTAATGGAAGCTTTTGAATAAAAACAACAGAAAAGATACAAGTGGGAGAAATACATTTGCATTAAATATGTATCTCTGATAAAAGTCTGACAAAATTGACACAAATATATAATAATAATGATAACTAGCATTTATATAGTGCATTAACGTTTGCAAAACATTTCACAAATATTATTTCTTTTTATCCACACACCAACCCTGGAATGTAGGCCTTATTATTATCCCAATCCTACAGTCAAGGAAACTGAGCCAGACAGACTTAAGTGAATAAAAGCCATTCCCCAAAAGATATAAACAAATAGGTTTTTTAAAAAAAAATACAAGCTATCACTCTTTTTTGTGGTAGCAAAGAATTGGAAACTGAGGGGATGCCCATCAATTGGAGATGGCTAAACAAGTTGTGGTATATGAATGTAATGGAATACTATTGTGCTGTAAGAAATGATAAGCAATTGGATTTCAGAAAAAGCTGGAAAGTGTAAAGAATTAATTGTTATTTGAGGTTTTTATGCTTTGGTGAGCACTGGCCTAGGGCTCCACAAACCACACGGTGCTCCACCCACTGGTTGTAGCCTTTGCCATGGCGCTGGCACCTCACGTCATCACCACTCACCTATGCCTACATGGGCCTGTCAAAATTATAATGATTGGAAGCCTAGTGAGGGCAGTCATATGACTGTCAGAACAACCATCCCATTGGCTAGGGCTGTGTGGGGTTTTTCTGGGATTGGGGGAGGAGAATTGGGCATTCTAGCTGGACCCTGGAAGGTGACAGGAGTTCTGCTGCGTATTCTCAGATGATTCCTGGGTGGTGGTATCTTTTCAGGTTGTATAATTTCCCTTTCCCCATTTTATTTCCTTTCCCTTGATCCTACTGATCCTGTTTGTGTTGTTTTTTTTTTAAAGTTCGTTCTTGTTAAAATAAATCCTGTTCTGTTTTGAGGGAGGCTGCTGGTCTCCTTCCTTGCCCCAATATTGCAGCGAGCCACTTAGCTAACACTCCCAAGTTAAAAATTGGTCCCCACAAAAGACTTACATGAATTGATGTTAAATGACATGAGCAGAACCAAGAGAATGTTATACACCATATCAACAACATTGTGGGGTGATAAACTGTGATAAGACAATTCTTCTCAGCAATACAATGAACCAAGAAAATGCCAAAAGATTTATGGTGGAAAATGCTCTCCACATTCAGAAAAAGAACTATGGAGTCTGAATGCAGACTGAAGCATACTATTTTCACTTTTGTTGTTGCTTTTTTGGTGTTGTTCTTGTTAATTCTTTCTTGTGTTTTTTTTTTTCCTTTTGTTCTGATTAATGTGTAAATATGATTAACATGATAGTAATGTATAACCTGTATCAAATTACTTGCTGGCCTCAGGATGAGGGAGGGAAGAGAGGATGGGAGAACAATTCAGAACTCAAAAATATCTTTATATGTAATTGAGAAAAATTAAAAAATCAAAACAAAAAATAAAATAAAATACAAGCTATCAACAATCACCTGGAAAATTATTCAACATCACCAATAATCAGAGATGGAGCCAAGATGGCAGAGGAAAGACACTAAATACACAGAGCTCCTGACACAGTTACCCCCAAAACAGAAATAAAACAAGTCCTAGAGCTGCAAAACCCACAAAAAAGATAGGCTGAGATTATTTTCCAGATTAAAGGGGGCCATACTGGACTGCAAGCAGAGTCCAACCCTGCGATTGTGCTGACACAGAACCCAGACACTCTGTGCAAGAGGAACTTATCCCCAAGCCTCTGAATCAGCAGCAGCACCTGCATCTTATGGAACTAAGCCTGTGGTCAGGTGAGAGGGCTGAATGGCTGGTGGGGCTGGGGGGGGGGGGGAGGAGGAAGGGGAAATACAGGGGTGTCTGTGGGACCTAAGGAGGAATTTGACTATCCCACCACAGCAGGGAACCAAGAAGAAATCCTGAGCAGCGGGAGGCCCAGGTCAGGGAGGGGCGCAGGTTCATCAAAGATAAGATCCACAGCACACATAATTCTGCTGGCTGATTAATTAACAAGTTGTCTTAAGGTTATCCTCAGACCAGAAGATAGGCCAGGTGAGAGAAAGACCTGCTTTCCCTCAAACCAAAACACCTGGGACCCTCTGAAGCTTGGGACAGTATAGCTTGGAAGTAGGGCCCCACTGTAAGAGGGAGTTAATAGTCAAATAAAAGACTGCAAGATGAGCAAGCAAAGAAAATTGAGAACTATAGAAAGTTTCTTTAGGGATAAGGAAGATAGAGGTGCACCCTCAGAAGAGGATAGAAACCTCAGGGCCCCTGCATCCAAAGCTTCCAAGAAAAATATTAATTGGTCTCAGGCCATGAAGGTGCTCAAAAGGGTCTTTGAAGAAAAAGTAGGAGAGATAAAAGGAAGATTTAGAGAGGTAGAGGAAAGAATGGAAAGAGAAATGAGAGCGATGCAAGAGAGTCAGGAGAAAAAAGTCAACAGCTTGAAAAGTCAAATGGAAAATGAGATAAAAAAGCTGTCTGATGAAAATTATCGCCTAAGAACTAAGATTGAACCAATGGAAGCTAGTGACTTTATGAGAAACCAAGACACAATAAAGCAAATCCAAATGAATAAAACAATAGAGGGCAATATGAAATATCTCCTTGGAAAAACAACTGACCTGGAAAATAGATCCAGGAGAGATCATTTGAAAATCAATGGACTACCTGAAAACCATGACCAAAATGAGAGTTTAGAGAGCATTTTCCAAGAGATTGACAGGGGAAATTACCCTGATATTCTAGAAGCAGAAGACAAAATAGAAATTGAAAGAATCCACCAGTCACCTCCTGAAAGAGATCCCAAAAGGAAAATCTCCAGGAATATTATAGACAAATTCCAGAGCTCCCAGGTCAAAGAGAAAATATTGCAAGCAGCTAGAAAAAAGGAATTAAAATATTGTGGAGCTACAATAATGATAAAAACAAGATCTAGCAGCATCTACATCAAAGAACTGGAGGGCATGGCATATATTCCAGAGGGCAAAGGAACCAGGACTACCGCCAAGAATCATGTACTCAGCAAAACTGAGTATAATCTTTCAGAGGAAAAAATGGGACTTCAATTAAAAAAAAAGAACTTTCAGGCATTTGTGATGAAAAGAGCTGAACTGAATAGAAAATTTGAAGTATAAAAAGGTAAACAGGAAAAAGAAATCATGAGGGATATTAAAAGATTAAATTGTTTACATTCCTACATGGGAAGATAATACTTGGAACTCATAAGAACTTTCCCAGTAAGGAATACACAGAAGACACAGGTCTGAACTGAATATGAAAGGATGATATCTGTAAAGCAAAAAAAAAAAAAAAAAATCACCAATAATCAGAGTAGTACAATTTAAACCAAAACAAAGTTAGAGCCTCACACCCATCAACAATGACATTTGTATAGCACTTACTTTGTGCCAGGAACTGTAATAAGTGCTCTACAATATTATTTTATTTGATCCTCATGACAACCATGGGAAGTAGGTGCTATAGTTATCCCCATTTTACAGATGAGGTAATTGAGGCAAACAGATTAAGTGACTTGCCCAGAGTCACACATTAAGGACCTGTCTGAGGCCAGATTTGAACTGAGGTCTTCCTAACTTCAAGCCTGGCACTCTACCTAGTATATTACCTACTGTGCTGTCATCAAGCTAGCAAAGATTCCAAAAGATAGGAAAACTCACTGTTTGGTAGGTGATAGGAAGAGAGGCATACTAATTCACCGCTAGTCAGACTTTGAATTGGCTCAAAAGTTCTGAAAAATAATTTTTAATCACACAAGAAATGTTAGTCGATTGTTTATGCTCTTTGGCTCAGAGGTAGGAAAACATCTTGAGGAGGTTATCTACGACAAGAAAAGATCCATATACAAAAATGATCATAGCTCCAGTGTTTGTTATAACAAAAAGCTTAGAAACAAAATATGCGCCAGAGATTAGGAAAGCTAAACCATCATGCTAAGTGAAAGGAATGAAATGTTACTGAACCATAAAGAATGGCAAATATGAAGAATTCAGAGAAACATGGAAATGCTTCTATGAAGTGACACAAAGAGAGGAAAACATATCCAAAATAATAATATACAAAATTATTACAGCTGTGAACCTAGAGTCAGCACAAACAAGCAACAAAAGTCTAGGCAAACATAATGGACAATGTTATGACCACCCTGTCAAAGTGAGATGACACATCCCTCCTTTCTCTTAAGCTAGGGGTTTTTTTTGGGGGGGGGTGTTGAGGAATGTATTTTTGTAAGAGGGTTTGTTTGAGGGTTCATTGGGAAGCAGCTGTTTTGTTCAAATAAAGTATATAAATAAAATTTTAAAACTTTAGCTAAGGGGCAGCTAGGTGGTGCAGTGGATGAAACACTGGCCCTGGATTCAGGAGGACCTGAGTTAAATCTAGCCTCAGACACTTGACACTTACTAGCTGTGTGACCCTGGGCAAGTCACTTAACCCCCATTGCCCCGCCAAAAAAAAAAAAAAAAACTTTAGCTAATAGATTTGTGATCTCATCATTGTGACTATTCCTTTCAAGATGCAAACTGCAAAAGAAATCAAAGCTATCTATTGCCATATGAAAAAAAATGTTCTAAATCACTATGGATTAGAGAAATGCAAACTTAAAAGACTCTGAGGTACCACCTGACACCTATCAGATTGGCTAATATGACAAAAAAGGAAAATAATAAATGTTGGAAAAGCTGTGGAAAAATTGGAACACTAATGTGTTGTTGGTGGAGCTGTGAACTGATCCGACCATTCTGGAGAGCAATTTGGAACTATGCCCAAAGGGCTATGAAGCTCTGCATACTCTTTGACCCAGTTAATACCACTATTAGGTCTTTTCCCCCAAAGAGATCATAAAAAAGGGAAAAGGACCCACATGTACAAAAAATATTTATAGCAGCTCTTTTTGTGGTGGCAAGGAATTGGAAATTGAGGGGATACCCATTAATTGAGGAATGGCTAAACAAGTTGTGGTGTATGAATGTAATGGAATACTATTGTGCTGCAAGAAACAATGAGCAGGAGGATTTCAGAGAAACCTGGAAGGACTTATATGAACTAATGCTGAGTGAGATGAGCAGAACCAGGAGAACATTGTACACAGTATTAACAACATTGTGTGTTAATCAACTGTGAAAGACTTGACTCTTCTCAGGAATACAATGGTCCAGGATAATTCCAAAGGACTCATGATAGAAAATACTCTCCAAATCCAGAAAAAAAGAACTATGGAATCTAGATGCAGATTGAATCATATTATTTTTTGTTGTTGTTGTTTTTCTTTTTTGAGGTTTTTCCTATTTGCTCTGATTCTTCTTTCACAGCATGACTAATGCAGAAATATATTTAATGTGATTGTACATATATAACCTATATCAGATTGCTTGCTGTCTTGGGAAGGGGGGAGGGAGGGAAGGAAGGGAGAAAATTTTGAAACTAGAAATCTTATAAAAACAAATGTTGAAAACTATCTCTACATGTAACTGGAAATAATAAAATACTTTTATGGGGGAAAAAAGATGCAAACTGCAAGCTAGCCATACAAGACAATCCTCCATATATCCTCCTATAAATCCTCTGTGAGATATCTCCTCAACGTGTCTGAAGGCATTCCTTTAATTCTTTTGGCATTGTGTGGATAACAGTGGAGCATACCAGCTATTAATCAGTTATAGTTATCCCTCTCTCACACCGTGTATCTTTCCCATCATATATTTCTCTGATGACATCTTTTGCCCCACTTTCCCCATGTAATTCCTTATTAATAATTCACTACACCCTGCTCATGCATACCCTATGCCTCTCCATTACCCTTTAGATGAGCCTAAACTTCTATTTCTTGGGTATTATTGTATTTTATGATTCAGTTATACAATATCACTGGGAAAATATCAATAGGGATCTTTATTTCAGGAAGAAACTTGGTTAGAACTTAGCAATTTCCCAAAAGCATTCGAGGCAAGTCTTCTCTTCCAGTTCAATTTTAGTCACAGTTTACTGTCTATTTTAGATGTTTGTCCAAGATGTATTTACTGATGGATGGAGGAAGATGGTAGATTTCAAGTATTATCACCTCATAAAGCGACAAGTAGCAGTGGAAGGAAAGAAAAAAGTTAAAGAAACTTTGTTCCAAATATTCACCTAAGGGGGCAGCTAGGTGGCGCAATGGATAAAGCACCCGCCCTGGATTCAGGAGTACCTGAGTTCAAATCCGGCCTCAGACACTTGACACTTACTAGCTGTGTGACCCTGGGCAAGTCACTTAAGCCCCATTGCTCCACCAAAAAAAAAAAAATATTCAACTAAGTCAATCCTAAAGCATTCACAGATAAAACTGGATGAAGAATAAAAAACAAGCAAAAAGTGGAAAATATTTATAAAAATTTTTCTAACAAAATCCTCTTCACTGTTGAGGACAGTGCAGCTTTAACACCTGGAATGTAACATCATTGTCCCACATGTGCTCAACAAAGAAGTAAAAATGGCTCTGATGAAAACAAAAATGAGAAGGGGAGCTGGCCTGGACCAAATATACCAGAGGGGGGTCCCTACTGGAGGCAATAGTTTTGTTTAAGAATAGGGATAGGGGGCAGTTAGGTGGCACAGTAGATAAAGTACCGGCCCTGGATTCAGGAAGACCTGAGTTCAAATCTGGTCTCAGACACTTGACTAGCCATGTGACCCTGGGCAAGTCACTTAACCCTCATTGCCCCACCAAACATCCCCCCCCCCAAAAAAAAAAAAGAATAGGGAGAGAAAGGCAATAGTTTTTCCCAGGTCATAGGCAGCAGCATTGCAACTGGTTTTTGTGTCACTAGGCACGTTTTCTTTTTACAATGGAATTTCCAGACTTAGAAAAGCATTGTTCTGAAAACACTTGCAAGCAGCTGGATTTTCTTCCATTAAACTGTGATGCATGTGACAAAGTCTTTTGTATAGATCACATTCAGTTCGAGCAGCACAAATGCAGTGCTGCATATAAAAAGGATGTGCAGGTTCCAGTGTGTCCGCTTTGTCATGTCCCAGTTCCAGTAGGAAGGGAAGAAATTGTAGATGTTGTGGTTGGACAACATATGTATAAAGACTGTAAATATAATCCATCTCAGGAGAAAAAGATTTTTGTACACTGGTGCTCAAAGGAGGGATGCAAGAAGAAAGAAATGTTCGAGCTGCTTTCTGACTAGTGTAACAACTTCTGTATGAAGCACAGACATCCTTTGGATCATAACTGCAAGCGTAGTGGCCATCCTATCTCCAAAGCTCTAATGAGAGCTTCTAAATCATCTGGAGCATCAAGCCAATTATCTTCCAGTTGGCTAGCTCAGCGTTTGAGAGGGAAACAAAAGAGTTGATGATCATTTGACATTCCTGGTCTCTAACCGGGCAATGAGCGATTCTGTGCATTTTTATGTAATTTAAAGTACTGTGGGCCTTTTCACAAAACCTAAATCATTTATTACTTTTTGTTACCTTTTATCTGAAAACATTTTCTTACATTTCTCAGGGATAGCTGTAAAACTTTTCATTAAAATTTTGTTTTAAATAAGTCTTATCTTGGACTTATGATCAGCTTCATCAATTCCATTTAGTTAGAAACAAAAGCAGGGCCTTTAAATTATAACCTTGTACATTTATACATTCTTTTTTTGTTTGTTTTGTTTTTGCTGGGCAATGGGGGTTAAGTGACTTGCCCAGGGTCACACAGCTAGTAAGTGTCAAGTGTCTGAGGCCGGATTTGAACTCAGGTACCCCTGAATCCAGGGCCGGTGCTTTATCCACTGCACCACCTAGCTGCCTCCCATTTATACATTCTTTTTTTTTTTTTTTAGGCAATGGGGGTTAAGTGACTTGCCCATGGTCACACAGCTAGTAAGCGTCAAGTGTCTGAGGCCGGATTTGAACTCAAGTACTCCTGACTCCAGGGCCGGTGCTTTATCCACTGCACCACCTAGCTGCCTCCCATTTATACATTCTTTATACATTTTAATTGTAACTTGAATTTATAATTTGTTCTCAGAGTACAGTTTGATTATAACTTAAATTTGAAGTTGCATTAGGATATCATAAATAGCTAATTGTTTCTGGTGTCTTTGTGTCTTAAAGTCTGTTCTTGAGCTGAGGTATTAAGAACTCTTTGTAGACTTAGATGGTCCCTTATCATTCCTGTTAATTGAGGAAAGATTTGATCATTAACATCTGTATAAAGGGGGCAGCTAGGTGGTGTAGTGGATAGAGCACCGGCCCTGGAGTCAGGAGGACCTGAGTTCAAATTCTGCCTCAGACACTTAACACTTACTAGCTGTGTGACCCTGGGCAAGTCACTTAATCCCAATTGCCTCACACACACACAAAAAAAAAACAAAAACAAAAAACAAAAACAAAATCTGTATAAAGTATCATCTGCCTTTGTTTTTCTAAAGCTTGACTTAGAAAACTTCCCCTCCCCCCTCCAAAACAATTTAGTAAAGACATTTTTGACAGACTAGATGTGGAGCCATTCCTTAAGAAACATAAACCAAAAAAAAAATTTTTTAAATAGGGAGAAGGAGAGAGAGAAAAAACAAGATATTCAAAATTCCCTCTTTTTACAGAGGGGAGAAGTAGTCCAGAAACAGGAAGTGTTGTCAGAGTCCAAAAGAGGGGATAAGATTTAAAGGCTGCATTGGACAACTATCCCAGGATGTCACAGTTGGGCACTTGTTGATGGACAGGAAATTAAAAAGTGGAACTAACTGGGCTACTCTTTACAGTCTGTAAGCTATCAGACCCAGCAGCTATAACAAAGATCAATGGAGCTCACTATTTTTTAAATTAAAGTTCAATCAGACGCAAACTATGAAAAAAATATTTTGTTGTAACTGTGTTAATCTTACAGAGGTCAGAGTGCCAGACATACAATTTCGGAGTTAGAGTGTTGTTGCTTCAGTGGGACACTTCTTGATGGGTTTCCTCATTTGTAAAATGGGGATAATAATAGGACTTGTGTTCCAAGGTTGTTGTGTTGTTTACAAGCCTTAAAGTGCTATATAAATGCTAGCTACATCATCATCATCAACAGCAACATCTCCCCTTCACCCCCCCAAACCCAACTCCCCTACTTTCAAGCTCTGTTTTATGTGCCTTATTTCTATTTTTGTTTGGTTTGGGGTGAGACAATTGAGGTTAAGTGACTTGCCCAGGGTCACACAGCTAGTAAGTGTTAAGTGTCTGAGGCTGCATTTGAACTCAGGTCCTCCTGAATCCAGGCATGGTGCTCCATCCACTGTTCCACCTAGTTGCCCCATGTACCTTATTTCTCTATTTTAGAGCCCCCCACCCTCCACCCCCACCAATAGTAGTATTCCTAGTGTTTAGCACAGTGCCTGATACGAAGTCAGTATTTAATAAATGTTCTCTTCCTCTTCTTCTCCTTTCTTTTTCTCTTTCTCTCTTCTCTTTCCGTTTCTCTCTCTCCTCTCTCTCTCCCTCCCTCCCTCCCTCCCTCTCTCTCTCTCTCTCATCCCCACTGAAACCCTAATCCATTCACCCTTTAGTTCTTTCCCAGTCTATCACTCCTGCACTGAGGTACACACACAGTTCCTTGAAGGATCCATTACTGTTATAGAATGAGAGTTTTTGCAATCTGTCCCATTAGAAGTAGAACCCACATCAATTAGATCACAGACCCACAGAAATATTGGAGTATGAATAGTGGCCATTGATTCCTTAATCAATTAAACCTGCATTGGCTACCCCCTGACCTCAGTGAAACGGTTCAACTCTACATTTTCCTTTTTTCTTGAGTCTCTTGTCCCACAGATTTTTCTCTGTCTTCAGCCTTGGATTAATCATACCATCTGCTGCCTTCACTTCTACCACTGCTGAAAGAAACTCAAAAGAAAATAATGAAACCATACCCACTGGATCCACTATAAATTTGTTACATCATCTCATCTGGGCCCTCACTGCAGCAAGGCAAATACTTCTGAACCTCCTTAATTGGTTTGCTGTTCCACTAACCATAGCATCTTTTCCAAACTGTTTTATCTCTCCACAAACCTCCCATGTATCCCCTTTCCCCTATACTCTCAGTTGCGAACCATGCCTCACATATTAATGACAATTTGGAGCCATTTGCTACCCTCTTCTCCTTGACACTCTTTTCCCCTTCTCATCTCACATCACTCAGATGCCTTCCAGCAGTATCTTCTTTCACCCTTTTTCCTTTCAAAGGCAAGCCCCTCTACATGCACAAGTGATTTCATTCCATCCTCCCTTCTCCAGCAGGTTATCCTCCGATAACCTATATCCTCTGATTCCATTCTCTCACCAATCTTCACCTTTCTACTGGTTGCTTCCCTACTGCCTACAAACACCCATGTCTGCCCCATCCTTAAAAAACCCTGACTTGATATTTCTATCCCTGCTATTCATCTTCTATCTCTCCTACCTTTTGTGGCTAAACTCCTTGAGAAAGCTAACTGTAATAGATGCCTCTACTTCCTCTCCTCTCATTCTCTTAACTTTGTCTGGTTTTTTCATCATTCAAGTGAAAGCTCTTTCTTTTTTTTTTTTAAGTGAGGCAACTGGGGTTAAGTGACTTGCCCAGGGTCACACAGCTAGTAATCGTTAAGTGTCTGAGGCCAGATTTGAACTCAGGTCCTCCCGACTCCAGGGCTGGTGCTCTATCCACTGTGCCACCCAGCTACCCCTGAAAGCTCTTTCTAAAGTTACCTTTGATCTCTGAATTGCCAAATCTAATGACCTTTTCTCAATTCTCATCCTTCTGGACCTCTCTGCAGCCGTTGACCCTGCTGATCACCCCCCTTCTTGATATTCTCTTCTCTCTAGATCTTCTTCACACTGCCTTCTTGTTCTTCTGACTTCTCCTCAGTCTCCTTTGCTGGATCTTCATCCAAATCATCCAGCTAATGATGGGTATGACACAATACTCCTCTGGGGTCCTCTTTTCCTTCTATACTGTTCTGCTTGATTATCTCATCATTTCCCATGAACTCAATTATCATCTTTATGTTGATAATTTTCAGATCTACTCATCCACCCCTAACCTTTCCCCTAACCTCATCCCTAACTGCCTATTGGACATCTCAAGCTGGACTTCTCATAGACATCTTAAAATCAACATGTCCAAAACTGAACTTACTATCTTTTCCCCAAGTTATTCCTTCTTCCCAATTATCCTATTACTCTCAAGGGCACAACTAGCCTCCCAGTCCCCAGATTTGCAACCTGGGTGTCATCTTCAATTCCCCCCTATATCAAGTTTGTTGCCAAGGTGTGTTGATTATGCCTTTGTAGCATCTCTTGTATGTGTCCCCTTCTCAAACTGCCACTGAGGGCCTGGTGCAGGCCCTCATCACCTCATGCCTACTGTGCTGGAATAGCTTTCTTGTTGGTCCTTTTGCCTCAGGTTCTCCCCAGTATAATCTATCCTCCATCCATCTAACAAATCGATCTTCCTTAAGATCTGACCATGTTATCCTCCCACTCCCCACATTCAAGTGGCTCCCTACACCTCCAGAATTAGATATAAAATGCTCTATTTGGAGTTCAAAACCCTTAATAACCTGGCTCCCTCCTACCTCTCCAGTCTTTTTACATCTGACATGCCCCTAAGTACTCAGTGATCTGACATCAACAGTGGCTTCCTTGCTATTACTTGAACAAGACACCACATCTCCTGATTCTGCATTTTCATGGACTCGTCCCCCCTGCTTGGTATTTTCTCTCTACTCATCTCAATTTCCTAGCCTTCCTGGTTTCCTTCAAATCCCAGTTATATTCCCACCTTCTACAAGAAGCCTTTCCCAATCCCTCTTAATGCTAGTGCCCTCCCTGTGTCCCAGGGAAATATCTTCATATTATCCTGTATGTAGCTTGTCAGCACAGTGCTTGGCATATAGTAGGTGCTTAATAAATTCTTGTTGACTGACTGCATCTGGCATAGTACTTCATATAGTAGCTAGAGTTTATCACAAATTTGTTGAATTGAGTTTATAAGCTGGTTCACTTCATCGATGAGGCAAGGAGAGGGGCTGAGCATCTGTGAGGAGAGTAAGGGGCAATGAAGAGAACAAAAGATAGAGAAATGTGAGGAGGCTGGTCCAAATCAAACTTTGCCAACTTCAGCCTTGTGGTTAATGGACAATGACTCTTGAACTATGTTGACGTTCATATCAGTCCTTTCCCCACTGATGAAGAAGGAACTGCAAAGCCCATCACAGAGCCCATCTTCAATGAGAATTAAATTGTTCCAATCCCCAGGTGCTTTTCAGAGTGAGTTGGGGAAAGCAAAAGGCCATAAGGTATGATCCAAAAGAACACAGTATTCTAGGAAGTCAGGCATACAGAACAGCTGGATAGACTTAGATCTCATCTAAAACTCTCCAGGCAGTCCCTAAAAAAACCATTTTCATTTTTATGAAGTTGTTATTTTGTAATCCTGAAATTTCCCAGCAAAAATGGAAAACACTAGGAAAAGAACAAATTAAAAATCCCCAAATAAACAAAATGGAAATTCTGAATTGGTAGAGGATATGCTTATAGTGGGAATAAAGAGTCATACTAACTCCTCCAAATCCAGCATTCTTTCCAATACATCATGCTGACTCCCCCTTAAAAAACATCAAGACCAGAAGTTACTTTATAAACATTCATCAGACCTCAGCCAGCTGTACAGCTAAAAGTCCTTAATCAGGCTTTGATGCTTTGTAAGCATTACATAGACAGTCAAAAATGTCATTCCAGTAACATAGAAGTATATGCTCTTAGGACTGGAAAAGTCCTTAGAGATCATCTAATCCAGATGGGGAAACTAAGGTCACAGAGGAAGAGGTACATGCTCGAAGTTATATAATAAATTAGCAACAGAACCAGGCATTGAGCCCAAGTCTCTTGACTCTCAGCACAGGGATCTTCTTACTTCATCTATAATAATTCACTTTGTAGCTCTCAAAGGGCTGGCCATGCTCACAGGCTCTGAAAGGACTGGTCCTCTCTCTCTAGTCTCTCCAGCTTCATCTCTCCTTCAGAGTTCTATGAATACCCTGATGGGTTAAAGATATCTCTTCTCTACTGAGTGTGGCTCAAGCCCCCCTGATTTCAGGAGCCCCTCATTGACTGGTTTCTCAATTCCATTTTTTTTTTTTTGCGGGGTAATGGGGGTGAAGTGACTTGCCCAGGGTCACACAGCTAGTAAGTGTCAAGTGTCTGAGGCTGGATTTGAACTCAGGTACTCCTGAATCCAGGGCTGGTGCTCTATCCACTGCGCCACCTAGCTGCCCCTCTCAATTCCATTTAAACGATTAACATCAATTAATTTTTACAAAGGGAACTTTAGAGAAAATTGAATGCGAATAGATAGAATTATACCTTTTTTGGGGCAGCTAGGTGGCGCAGTTCTCAGCTGTACATGGTGGACTTCACAAAAACTGATCATGTATTGGGCATAAAAACTTCACAAACAAATGCAGAAAAGCAGAAATATTAAATGTAGCTTCTCAGTTCATAATACAATAAAAGTTATATTCAATAATGGGCCCTGAAAGCATAGATTAAAAATTAATTGGAAACTAAATAATCTAATCCTACAGAATGAATCAAAGAACAAATCATAGAAACAATCAATAATTTCATTAAAAACAATAACAACAGTGGAAAACATACCAAAATTTGGGTGATGCAGCCAAAGGATAATTTAGGAGAAATTTTATATCTCTGTATACTTACATCAATACAAAAGGGAAAGTACAAATCAATGAAGTGGATATGCAATTAAAAAACTGAAAAAAGAACCCATTTTAAATCCCCAAATAAATACAAAACTACAAATCCTGAAAACCAAAGGAAGGATTAATAAAATTGAAAGTTTAAAAAATTGAACTAATAAAATTAAGAACTGAAAAAATGGCTAATTGGAAGTTGAGGGGATGCCCATCAATTGGGGAATGGCTGGACAAGTTGTAGTATATGAATACAATGGAATACTATTGTGCTGTAAGAAACGATGAGCAGGAGGAGTTCAGAGAAACTTGGAGGGTCTTGCGTGGGCTGATGATGAGTGAGATGAGCAGAACCAGAAGAACATTGTACACAGTATCATCAACATTGAGTGTTGACCTACTATGATGGACTAGATTCTTCTCACCAATGCAATGGTACAAAAGAGTTCCAGGGAACTCATGATGGAAGAGGATCTCCAAATCCAGGAAAAAAAAAGAACTGTGGAGTATAGATGCTGAATGAACCATACTACTTCTTTTGTTTTTGGTGCTGATGTTTATCTATTTTGAGGTTTGTCGTCATTGCTCTGATTTTTCTCTTATAACATGACTAATGCAGAAATATGTTTAATGTTATTATGTGTGTGTATGTGTATATATATATATATATATATATAAAACCTATATCAGATTGCCTGCTGTCTAGGGGAAGGGGGAGGGAGGGGAGGGAGGGAGGGAGAAAAAATCTGAAATTGGAGAGCTCATATAAACAAAAGTTGAGAACTATCTTTACATGTAACAGGAAAAAAATTAAAATACTTTATTAATTTAAAAATTTTTTAAAAATAAAACCCTCCACAAAAAAATGTTAGCTATATCAATAAAACAAAAATTGAAGGACTAAAAATAGGCAATGAGGAAACAAAACTATCATTCTTTGCAGATGATATGATGGTATACTTAGAGAATCAACTAAAAAACTAGTTGAAATAATTAACAACTTTACTAAAGTTCCAGTATATAAAATAAGCCCACATAAATCATCAGCATTTCTATATATTACCAACAAAGTCCAGCAAGAAGAGATTAAAAAAAGAAATTCCATTTTTAAAAATCCCAGACAATATGAAATACTTGGGAGTCTATCTGCCAAGACAAACCCAGGAACTACAAGAACACAATTACAAAACATTTATATATGTATATATAATACACAGTAATTAATAACCATAGTAACCTAGTATATGATAAGTGTAAAGATCTAAGCTTTAGGGGCAAGAAATCACTATTTGACATAAACTGCTAGGAAAATTGGAAAACAGTTTAGCAGAAACTAGGTATTGGCCAACTTCTCACATGGTACACCAAGATAAGGTTAAAATGGGTATTTAGACATGAAGGGAGATACCATATGCAAATTATGGGAGCATGCAAAATTTTACCTGCCAGATCTATGGATAAGGGAAAAATTTATGACCAAACAAGAGACAGAGAACATCTTAAGAGATAAAAGAATAATTTCTATGATATGAAATTTTAAGTTTTTCACAAACAAAATCAATATAGCCAAGATTAGAAGGAAAACAGACAATTGGAGGGGGGACAGGGAATTTATAACAAGTTTCTCTGATGAAGCCTATGTAGGGAACTGGGTCAAAATAAGAGCCATTCCCCAACTGATAAATCAAAAGATATGAATAGTGGCAGCTAGGTGGCACAGTGGATAGAGCACCGGCCCTGGAGTCAGGAGTACCTGAGTTCAAATCTGGCTTCAGACACTTAACACTTACTAGCTGTGTGACCCTGGGCAAGTCACTTAACCCCATTTGCCTCACTTTAAAAAAAAAAAAGATATGAATAGGCAGTTTTCAGAAGAAAAAAAAATCAAAGCTATCTATAGTCATATAAAATGCTCTAAATCACTATTGACTAGAGAAATGCAAATTAAAACAACTCTGAAGTACCACCTCACACCTATCAGACTGGCTAATATGACAGAAAAGGAACATGACAAATGATGAAAAGAATGTGGAAAAATTGGGACACTAATGCACTGTTAGTGGAGTTGTGAATTGGTCCAACTATTCTGGTAAATAATCTGGAACCATACCCAAAGGGCTATAAAATGTGCACACCCTTCGACCAAGCAATTCATTATTAGGTCTATGCCCCACAGTGATCAAAGAAAGAAGGAAAAATATCTATATGTACAAAAATATTTATAGTAACTCTTTTTGTGGGGGCAAAGAATTGGAAATTGAGAGGATATCCATCAATCTGGGAAAGGCTAAACAAGTTGTGGTATATTGTTATGATGGAATACTATTATGCTGTAAGAAATAATGAGCAGGGTGGAGCCAAGATGGAGGAAAGACTTAAACGCACAGAGCTCCTGATTACAACTACCCCAAAAACAGCAATAAAAGAACCCCTGAAACAGAAAAACCCACAAAAATATGGGCTGAGATTATTTTCCAGCTATAGATAAATTAAAGTTGGCCGTGCTGTGCAGCAAGTAAAATCCAACCCCGAGATCTGGCCAATAGAGACCCCAGGCACTCCATACCAGAAGAACTTAACCCCTAAGCCTCTGAATCAGCCGCAGCACCAGTGTCTTCTGGAACAGAGCTTGCAATTGGGTGAGAGGGCTGAATGGCTGGCAGGGGTGGGGGGGGGCGGAAGGGAAGGCCCAGGTTGGGGAGGGGTGCGGGCTCATCGAAGCTAAAAACCATCACAGCTCTCTGCTGGCTGGTTAACTAGCAAGTTGGCTTGAGGTTATCTTCAGACCAGAGAACAGGCCAGGTGAGAGAAAAACCTGCCCTCCCTCAAACCAAAACACCTGGGACCCGCTGAAGCTGGGTACAGTTAGTGTAGGCAAGAAGCAGGGCCCCCCAGTGGGGAACTAAAAGTCAAGTAAAAGATGAGCAAGCAAAGAAAGTTCAGAATTATAGAAAGTTTCTTCAGTAACAAAGAAGATCAAGGTACACCTTCAGAAGAGGAAATCAACCTCAGGGCCCCTACATCCAAAGCTTCCAAGAAAAATATGAACTGGTCTCAGGCTATGGAAGCTCTCAAAAGGAACTTTGAAGAGAAAATAGGAGAGACAGAAGGAAGATGTAGAGAGAGGGAGGAAAGAATGGAAAGAGAAATGAGAGCAATGCAGGAGAGCCATGAGAAAAAAGTCAACAGTTTGAGAAGTCAAATGGAAAAGGAGATAAAAGAAATAATGAGCAGGGTGCTTTTAGGAAAACCTGAGGTGACTTACATGAACTGATACAAAGTAAGGTGAGGAGAACCAGGAGGACACTATACACAGTAACATATTGTACAATAATCAATTGTGAAAGGCTTAGCTACTCTAATCAATACAGTGATCCAAAACAATTCTGAAGGACTCATGATGAAAAATGCTATCCACCTCCTGAGAAAGAACTGATGAAGCCTGAGTGTAGATTGAACCATATTTTTTCACTTTTGTTATTTTTCTTGCTTTTGTAAAATAATATGGCTAATATGGAAATGGTTTGCATGATATTATATTGCTTGCCTTCTCAATGGGTGGGTGGGGGCAAGATGGGAGAGAATTTGGAATTCAAAATTGTTTTTTAAAATAAATGTTATTGTGTGATTAACAATGGTGATAGACTTGGCTCTTAGCAGTGCAATAATCCAAAACAGTTTCAAAGAACTCGTGATAGAAAATGTCCTCAACACCCAGAAGAAAGAACTGTGAATTATGAATGCAGATTGAACCAGACTGTTTCTACTTTTGTACTGTTTTTCCCTTCTTTTCTGACGTTTTTCCCTTGTGTTCTGATTCTTCTTTCCCAAGATAACTAATGTAGAAATATGTTTAATGTGATTGTACATATACAACCTATATCAGACTGCTTTCCATCTTGGGGAAGAGGGAGGGAAGGGAGGGTGGGAGAAAAAAATTAGAACTAAAAATCCTGTGAAAACAAATGTTAAAAACTATCCTTATATGTAACTGGAAAATAATAAAATACTTAAAAAATAAATGTTAAAAATAAATAATACCAATAAATAAATAAATAAACAATAAGTTGATTTACTAAAAAACAAAAACAAAGGGAACTTTACTTTGAATATAAGAAAAGAAGTACAAATATTTTTCTCCAGCACCTCCAGGGGCACAGTTTCCCTATACCACCTCAGTCTCTGGGAAGAGTGGCTACAGATTTATTGAATTTTCTACATAGCCTTGTTCCCAATTCAGCATCACTGATAGATGAGTCCTTATCCCGGTCTAGCTCCTCAAAGTACCTTCTCAACGATGCTAGGCTAGCTGCAAAACCTGAGATGAGGCCACCTCCCAGACTCAAGGACCTCAGGTGGCTCATGATCCTGACCTTTGACCCTTCAAAAATTCCAACTTCTTTCACCTAAAAAGAAAGAACTAACAGAAAGGCAAAGAACTGAGGCCTATATTCATGGGGCCATACAACCCAAGGCCTTTTCTCTTACAATATTATTTCTCACCAGATTGTCATCAGATGGGAAGAATTCAAAGGCTGTAATTTTGAATACACCCCCAGCCAGTTAAAAATGTTCTTCTTTACTACTATGGTTAGAAGGCCGAGACAAGATGAAGAAGTCTTTCCAAGGCACTTCCATTATATACTATCCCAACTCTTGAAAGCAGGCTCCCCAGTATCAGCAGCACTGTGAGCATATTCCTAATGACTAGGTTCATGGACCAGTCGCTTGTTACAGTAGTCTAAACAGAGGGTCCATGGTTCATGAAGAAAATCCTGGAAATAAATGGTGGGGTTTCAGAAGATCAGGGTCCTTCATGTCTGAAAGATATCCGGTAAAGAGGACAATTAATGCCCATAGCACTAATTAATGATTTACTGTGAAAAAACAAATCTAATATGTACCTCAGAATCAGCAAAAATCTTTCAGGGTTGACTTGATGGGTGCTATATCTCTTCCAATGAGATAATTCACTGTTTTTATTTTATAATCATTGTCTTTTTAAATAATAACTTATTGCTAGTGTAGTGGGCATTTGGAAAACAATTTCTATGGGCAGAGGAAAGTCTTCAGTGCCAAGTTGCATGAGTTTCTAGGAGATGTAGTCTGAAGCAGACAGCATTGTTTCCACTTGCCCAACGAGAGGCTGTCACAATAGAGATATGTGCACACAGACATAGGGTTGGGAGAAGATACAAATGAACGAACAAACAAATAAATGAGTGAATGATTGGATGGATGGATGGATGGATGGATAGATGAGTGAATGGATGAATAAATGAAGATGAAAAATAGATTTTAACAGACAATTCAAGTATTATGGGTCCAGAGACTGGAATAGATGGGGGCAAGAGTTAAATTGTCACTGAGGAAGTACTGGAACTACCTCACCCACTATAATCAGATGGGACATGCCTGTGTGCAAGTTGAGAGGCAGGTCTATTTGTTCCCAACATTTCCCCTGAAAGAAGATTGTTCTACATGAGGGCATTGGTATGGGACTCCTCCACTCTCTCCTACCATTTGGAGGTAATTGTAAAAAATAAAACATTTGGAGAGGGAGTCCTATTCCAAAGTTTCCTGGCTCTTTAAAGTTGTTTCCACCATCTGTCTCAGTACTAATGCTGCCTGGTTAAAAGATTCATCCTAACTGTTCCTAATTGGATGCTTCATTATCTGTGAGGGAGAATTGTTAAAAAAGTGAGAGATGGGAAGGAGGAGGGACAGTGGCTGGAAAAGTATTAGACTGGGAGCTAAGGTGAAATTCAGTGCTGTCTGAGGGATACCAAACTAAATGAAAGAGGACCTTGTTGACACTGATTCCCTATTTTTAAACTTCCTAAAGCAGAATAAAAGTTGCATCTGGAGTTTCCTACTGATAAAACTCTGAGTCATGAGAAAGCAGATTTAAGTGGGAGAAAGGAGACAGGAGGAGGAAAAAAAACAAGAGGCCCTTCCCTCAGTCAGGTGCCACAGGCAAGTTTATTTTTCCCCATTCTCTCTTAGCAGAGTCAACGGACCTATCTAACCCCAGATGAATGAAGGGCTAAGAGAAAACAGTTAATAAGATAAAGTCACAACCCCCAAGGACAGCTAAAGGGAAAAGTTGGGAAAGAGAGACTTCACTCCCCAAAAAAGAGGTGCAGTCCTGTTAATTTCTCACGCGTGCTCTCTCTCTCTCTTTCTCTCTGTGTGTCAGTATCTTGTCTCTGTTTATCTCTGGATCTCTGTCTTTGTCTGCCTTTCTATCTCTGTCTCCTCTGTATAAAATTGCTTGGCTTCTCAATTAAGGTGGACAGGAGAGAGGGAGAAAATTTAGAACTTGAAATTTAAAAAAATTAATATAAAAATTTTTACATGTAATTGTAAAAAATAAAACATTTGAAAAAAAATTAATGTAATATCTACTCCAAATCCCTCTTTTGTTATTAGAAAACTGTGGCCCTTCATAAAGAGCATCAAGTCAAGAATCTTGCCAAGATCTCACAATGAGATAGAACCAGAAAACATACTGAAATATCTGACATGATGTCTAGGGTGGCTTCCATTATATCACATCCCACTTTGTCCACTTCTGTATCCATCCCACACAGTTATAAAAGCCCAAAATTGAAATCCCTTACTATACTGCAGCCTCCTTTGAGACCTCCCCATCACAAGTTTTGTTAGTATCACAGATAGAATCAGAGTGGAGCTGAGCTGGTGATTATGAGGCTTTTCCTCAAGCCAGAGAGGTTTTTTGTTGGTGGTGGTTGTGTTGTTCAGGTGTTTCAGTCATGTCCATCTCCTAGAGACCCCATATGGAGTTTTCTTGGCAAAGATACTAGAATTGTTTGCCAATTCCCTCTCCAGCTCATTTTACAGATAAAGAAACTTAGACAAAAAGGGCAAATGGGGGCAGCTAGATGGTGCAGTGGTTAAAGCACTGGCCCTGGATTCAGGAGTATCTGAGTTCAAATCCAGCCTCAGACACTTAACACTTACTAGCTGTGTGACCCTGGGCAAGTCACTTAACTCCCATTGCCCCGCAAAAAAAAGGGGCAAATGACTTGCCCAGGGTCACACAGCTAGTAAGTGTCTGAGGCCAGATTTGAATTGACTCCATGCCCCACACTCTATCCACTACTCCACATAGTTGCCCCTAAAACCAGAGGAGCTGAATTCAAATCCCATCGCTGTGGATTAATACCTGTATGACCTTAAGCAAACCACTTACCCTCTAAGGGGCTCAGTCTATGTCCTCTGTAAACTGAGGGGTTTGGACTTCAACATGCTGTGATTCTATGATCTCTGCAGCCTGAAGCTCTGCATCCACACTTCTCCACACACAAGGACCAGATCAGTGTATCAGTGCACCACCTGGTGGCAATGGGTGCAAACTGACCAATGGTTTTCTGAAGGGCTTGAAAAATTGAATGAGAAGACAAAACTAAATCTGATTTATTTTCTGCATGATTTTAAGGCATAGGTACTAAAGTTAATTCCCTTATTTAATAAAATAATACAGTCCATATAACTCTGAAGCTATAGGAGAAATCACAGGAGATGGTGTGTTGGGGTGAAAAGAGGCCTAAAATTAGGAAATTCTGAGGGAGAAATCAGTCAATATACACAATACATGCTAAATGTTACAAAACCAATCTTAACCTTTGGCATCGTGTTGCTGCTGCTGGGGCTATATCCTAAGGGTGTTATTCAGAGGATCATAGAGCCATTGACTTTGAACTGAAAGGGATCTTGGAGACCATCTGGTCCGACCTTCTTACTTGAGAAGTGAGTAAATTGAGGCCCAGAGAGATTAAGAGGCTTGCCCAGGGGGCAGCTAGGTGGTGCAATGGATAGAGCACCAGCCCTGGAGTCAGGAGGACCTGAGTTCAAATCCGGCCTCAGACACTTAACACTTACTAGCTGTGTGACCCTGGGCAAGTCACTTAACCCCAATTGCCTCACTAAAAAAAAAAAAAAAAAAAAAGAGGCTTGCCCAATGTCACACAGGTAAAAAGGACCCAGCTTTATAAACAGTCATAACAGGTTCATACCTACACAGATGAAAGCACAAGTCTAGTTTTTTTTTTTTTTTGGTTTTTTTTTAGTGAGGCAATTGGGGTTAAGTGACTTGCCCAAGGTCACACAGCTAGTAAGTGTTAAGTGTCTGAGGCCGGATTTGAACTCAGGCACTCCTGATTCCAGGGCCGGTGCTCTATCCACTGCGCCACCTAGCTGCCCCACAAGTCTAGTTTTTTAAAAAATCAATGAAGGCAATGTTATCATTAGAGAACATGACAGAACATGTGGCAAGAAAGATAAAAGTAATGAGGAGACTGGAAAACATCACAAATCTGGGTCAAAGAGATAATAGAGCAGTACACGGGCATCCAAATTATCTGGACATCCACTGGAGTGTTCCCTTGGTCTGACTTCAAATGGAAGCAATTTCATTTCCTGGCATGGTGCTGGTAGATGATCCAGGTTTCACAGCACATAATGAGGTTTGCACAATGGCTCTATAGGCCTTCAATCTGGTAGGCAGTCTAATACTTTTTCTCTCCTATGCTTTCCTTTGGAGCCTCGCAAACACGGGACTAGCTCTGGAGATGTGTGTGTCAACCTCATGATCCATGTAAATAAACATCCCTGGAGAGTATACTACCAAAGTAAGGGAACTTATCCACAGCATTGAAAATCTCTCTATTTGCTATAACCAATGGTTCCACAGATGGATGGTATGGTGCTGGCTGGTGGAGAACCTCTGTTTTCTTGTGTTGTTAGGCCAAAATTATAACAAGTGGCAGAGAATCAATTCATATTTTGTTGTATCTCAGCCTCAAAGGCTGCACTGAGGGCACAATCGTCTGTGAACAAAAAGTCATGCACCAGCTCTCCCTCCATTTTAATGTTGACTTGTAGCCTTTTCAAGTTAAATAATTTGGGGCAGCTAGGTGGCACAGTAGATAAAGCACCGGCCCTGGATTTGAGGACCTAAGTTCAAATCCAGCTTCAGACACTTGACACTAGCTGTGTGATGCAGGGCAAGTCACTTAACCCTCATTGCCCTACAAAAAAAAAAGTTAAATGATTTTCTGTCGGTGCAGTAACTGACTTTGATGCCATTTTCATCCTCATTGAAAGTACATGACAGGGCAGCTAGGTGGCACAGTGTATAGAGCACCAGCCCTGGTTTCAGGAGGGCCTGATTTCAAATCCAACCTCAGACCCATGACACTTACTAGCTGTGTGACCCTGGGCAAGTCACTTAACCCCAATTGTCTCACCAAAATATATATATATATATATATGACAAGGAGGCAGAGCCAAGATAGTGGAGAAAAGGTAATGACTCTCTTGTGCCTTTTCCAAAACCCCCTCCAAAGACCTTTAAATAATGCCATAAAACAATTTCTAGTGTGGCAAAAGGACAGAGTGAAATAATTTTCTAGCCAAAGACAACTGAGAAGGTTGGCAGGAAAGGTCTGTGGCAGGTGGGTAAGAGTGATGCATAATCCAGTGCAGGCCCCACCAATACAGACCAGGCCCCAGCAAACCAGAAGCAGGCCTTGGGAACCACTGAATCAACAGCAGTAGTGACTGTTTCTGGAGTTCTAAGCCCACAGATGGTAAGGTAGTTGAACAACTGGTCAAAAGGAAGTTACAGGGGTCTCTTTGCTGGCACTGGAGGCATTGCCCATACTTAGATCTGGGATGCAGTCCTGGGTGGCAATCCCAGGATGAGGAGAAGCACTAGCACACTGAGCTTGAGGCTATAGTGGAGTAAGTACCCTCTTCACAGTTCCAGGGCAGAAAAGAGTTCTTGTAATCATTCACAGACTAGAGCACAGGCCAGAAAAGTAGTAAATCTACCTCTCCTTAGATCATACCACCTTAAAAGAACTGAAAATTCACAGGTCCCTAGAAGTATCTCTGAAAACAGCTGCACAAAAAACAAAAACAAAGCAAAACCCTGAAACTTGGGACAGTAGTGCCCTCCACCCTGGAAGCAAAGCTCCACTTTAACAGAAAGTTAAAAGTCAAGAAATAGATGAGAAAAATGAGCAAACAGAAAAAAATTCTGACCATAGAAAGTTACTATGGTGACAAGGAAGATCAAAACACACAGAAGACAAAATCAAAGCTCCAACATCCAAAGGCTCCAAGAAAAATATGAATTGGTCTCAAGTCATGGAAAAGCTCAAAAAGGATTTTTGAAAATCAAATAAAAGAGGTAGAAGCAAAATTGGAAATAGAAATAAGAGTGATGCAAGAAAATTATGAAAAAGAGTCAACAGCTTGGTAAAGTAGACACAGGAAAAATACTGAAGAAAATAACTCTTTAAAAAACAGAGTAGGCCAAATGGTAGAAAAAGCCAGTGAGAAGAAGAATGCCTTGAAAAGCAGAATTGGCCAAATGGGGAAAAGAAGTGCAAAAATTCATTGAAGAAAATAGCTCCTTAAAAAAGTAGATTTGGAGGGGCACCTAGTTGGCACAGTGGATAAAGCACTGGCTCTGGATTCAGGAGGACCTGAGTTCAAATTCGACCTCAGACACTTGACACTTACTAGCTTTTTGACCCTGGGAAAGTCACTTAACTCTCATTGCCCCGCAAAGAAAAACAAAAAAACAAAGAAACAAAAAATAGATTTGGCCAAATGGAAAAGGAGGTACAAAAGCTCACTGAAGAAAATAATTTCCTTAACAATTAAAATTGAGCATATGGAAGGTAATGATTTTATGAAAAATCAAGATACAATGAAACAAAACCAAAAGAATGAAAAAATAGAAGACAAATGTGAAATATCTCATTGAAAAAAACCAACTGACTTGTAAAATAGATCCAGGAGAGATTATTTTAAAATTGTTGGTCTACCTGAAAGACATTATTTTTTTTTAAAAAAAGGGCCTAGACATCATCTTTCAGGAAATTATCAATGAGATTCTAGAACCTGATATTCTAGAACCAGGGGGTAAAATAGAAATCGAAAGAATCCACCAATCACCTCCTTAAAGAGATCAAAAAATAAAAACTCCTAGGAATATTATAGCCAAATTCAGAGCTCCCAGGTCAAGGAGAGAATATTTCAAACAGCCAGAAAGAAACAATTCACATATCATGGAGCCATAGTCAAGATAACACAAGATTTAGCAGCTTCTACATTAAAGGATTGGAGGGCTTGGAATATAATATTCTGGAGGGTAAAGGAGCTAAGATTACAACCAAGAATTACCTATCCAACAAAACTGAGTAAAATCCTTCAGGGGAGAAAAATGGGGCATTCAGTGAAATAGAAGACTTTCAAGCATTCTTGAAGTAAAAAACAGAGCTGAATAGAAAATGTAACTTTCAAATATAACACTCAAAGGAAGCATCGAAGGTGAAAAGAAGAGAGAAATCATAAGGGATTCAATAAAGATAAACTGTTTACATTCCTACATGAGAAGATGATACTTGTAAGTCATAAAAAATTTCTCATAATTAGGGCAGTTGGAAGGTGTAAATATAGAGAGAGGGCACAGGCATGAGTTGAATATGAAGGGATGATATCTAAAAAAAATAAAGGGGTGATAAATAGGAATGCACTGGGAGGAAGGAAAAGGGAAAGGTAGAGTGAGGTAAATTAGCTCACATAAAAGAGGCGAGAAAAAGTGGAGGGGGAGTTAGAGGTGATAGGGAGAGTGAGTAAACCTTACTCCCATCAGAATTGGCTCAAATTATGAATAACATACATATTCAAATGGATATAGAAATCTAACTTACTCTATAGGAAAGTAGAAAGAGAAGGGAATAAGAAAAGGGTGGGGTGGTGATAGAAGGAAGGGCAGACTGGGGGAGGCAGTAGTCAGAAGCAAAACACTTTTGAGAAGGGACAGGGTGAAAGGAGAGTGAGAATAGAATAAATGGGGTGGAGGGAATGGAGGGAAATACAGTTAGCAATATAAACTGTGAAGCAAAAAAATTTTTTTTTTAATCTAGTTTCTCTGATAAAGGCCTCATTTCTCAAATATACAGAGAACTGAGTCAAATTTATAAAAAATAAGAGCCATTCTCCAATTGATAAATGATCAAAAGATATGAATAGTTTTCAGATGAAGTAATCAAAGTTATCTATAGCCATATAAAAATTCTCTAAATAATTATTGATTGAAAAATGCAAAGTAAAACAATTTGGAGGTATCACCTCACACCTATCAGAATGGCAAATATAACAAAAATGGAAAATATTGGATGCTAGAGAGGATGTGGGAAAGCTGGGACACTAAGGCACTGTTGGTGGAGTTGTAAAAAGACCCAAACATTCTGGAGAGTAGTTTGGAACTATGCCCAGAGGGCTATAGAACTGTGCATACCCTTTGATCCAGCAATACCACTGCTGGGTTTATATCCCAAAGACATCCCCAAAAAGAGAAAAAGACCTATTTGTATAAAAATATTTATAGCAGTTCTTTTTGTGGTGGCTAAGAATTGGAAATATAAATAAATAAATAAATTTTTTTAAGTTTAGAAACCAAAGGAATGTCCATCAATTAGGGAATGGCTAAACAAACTATGGTATATGATGGTGATGGAATATTATTGTGCTATAAGAAATGACAAGTGGGATGACTTCAGAAAGGCCTGGAAAGATATGTATGAAATGATACATTGTGAAGTGAGCAGAACCAAGAGAACATTGTACACAGAGACAGCAATACTTTTTTTTTTTTTGGTGAGGCAATTGGGGTTAAGTGACTTGCCCAGGGTCACACAGCTAGTAAGTGTCAAATGTCTGAGGCCAGATTTGAACTCAGGTCCTCCTGACTCCAGGGCCGGTGTTCTATCCACTACGCCACCTAGCTGCCCCGACAGCAATACTTTTTGATGAAGAACTGTGAATAACTTGACTATTCACAACAACACAATGATCCAAGACAATCCCAAAGGACTATTGATGAAACATACACTATTCACCTCCAAAGAAAGAACTGATATTGATGGAACAGACTGAAGCATGCTATTTTTCACTTTCTTTAATTTTTTTTCTTTTAATCAAGTTTTCTTGTACAGAATGACAAATATGGTTTTGTTTTACATTAATCATACATGTATAAGCCATATCTGATTTTTGCTGCTTCAGGGAGGGGGAGGGGAGGGAGGGAAAGAGGAATAAAAATTGGAACCCAAAACTATAAATTAAAATGGGGTTTTTTTGTTGTTTTGGTTTGGTTTGGGGTTTTTTTGGCAGGGCAATGAGGGTTAAGTGACTTGCCCAGGGTCACACAGCTAGTAAGTGTCAAGTGTCTGAGGCTGGATTTGAACTCAGGTTCTCCTGAATCCAGGGCCAGTGTTTTATCCATCATGCCACCTAGCTGCCCCTATTATTTTTTTAATAATAAAAATAAATAAAAATGAAGCAAAAAACCCCAACCAATTCTGAGGTACTAGCTAATACCTACTAGACTGGTGAATAGGACAGAAAAGGACAATTACTAATGTTGAAGGAGATGTGGGGAAAATGAGACATTAATGCATCGTTGGTGGAGTTGTGAACTGATTTAATCATTCTTTAGAGCAATTCGGAACCATGCCCAAAGGACTATAAAACCATGCATATCCTTTGACCTAGAAATACCACCACAAGGTCTGTCCAGAAAGAGATAAAAACAAAAAGGAAAAGGACCAATATATACAAAAATATTTATAGCAGTTTTTTTCTGGTGGCAAAGAATTGGACATTATGGGGGTGCCCATCAATTGGGGAATGGCTGAATGAACTGTACTATGTGGTTGCAATGGAATACTATTGTGCTATAAGAAATGATGAGCAGGATGCTCTCAGAAAAACCTGGAAAGACTTATATGACCTGATGCAAAAGTTAAATGTACTATGTAAAAAGTAACAGCAATATTATAAGATGATTAGCTGTGAATGACTTTGCTATTCTGGTCCAAGACAACTCTGAAGAACTTATGTTGAAAAATGCTATCTATCCATCTCCAGATAAAGAATTGATGGTGTCTGAATACAGATTAAAGTATATACTTCTTTTACTTTCTTCATTTTTCTTAAGGTTCTTTTTTTTTTTTTGGTCTACATTTTCTTTCATGACATGACTAATTTGAAGATGCTTTACATGACTACATAAGTATAACCTATATCAAATTGCTTGCCTTCTCAATGAGAGGAATGGACAAAATTTGGAGCTCTAAGTTTTAAAAATTAATGCAAAAAAATTTTTACATGTAATTGGGGGAAATAAAATTCTAAATAAATTTTTTAAAAATAATGATGATGAAAGAAAGTATATGGTGTGTGTGTGGTTTTTTTTAAAGAATTGCTATTGCTACAGATATTAGCTTTGGCTGTGAGCCAAAACTAAAAGCACTTTAGATTGTTACGATCAGCGTAACACTGAATTTCATCTGCCTTCTTACTGAACCAAGAATCCTGCATCTCTCCAAGCTTCACTTGCACTTTACTTTGGGGGGGGGGTTTGAGGGTTTGGGGGTAGAGTGGGCAATGAGGGTTAAGTGACCTTCCCAGGGTCACACAGCTAGTAAATGTCAAATGCCTGAGGTTGGATTTGAATTCAGGTCCTCCTGAATCCAGGGCTGGTGCTTTATCCACTGCACCACCTAGCTGCCCCTTTCACTTTACTTTTGATGATGCTAAACACTGCCTTCTTAGAGACAAACTATCCTGCTGGTAACCCCTATTGAGTTCTCATTCTTCACTTAGCAGCTCCTGAATTTCCCCTGTGAATGTTCTGGCCCAGATGAGTAAATGCTGTACACCAAATCTCTGAAAGCTGCCCACTCCTCTGTTCCACTGTTGCCATTCATGTATTGGCTCAGCTTTCCCTCCAAGTTGGCAACCAACTATTCACATACAGAGAAGCATGCTAATTTGTTAACATTAAATCTTCTAGTAGTTGTCTTGCCTTGGGGCCACCAATTTTGTTGAACATGAATGTTTAACTTGGAGAGGATGTCTATGATCTTAGCACTGCACAGGACCACACATCACCTTTGTCACTCTCACATCCTGTCTGTCTCTTTTCCTTGCAATGACATAGTCTATTAAGTCCCAGTGTTTGCTGTGAGGGTGCATTCAGAAAGTGTTATTGTGTTTAGGTCAACGGAAGACAGTGTTGGTGATGAGGTCATGAGATGCATAAGTCTTCAGCAATGACACTGCTGTTCCTGTTCCTCCTCTCAAGGACTCCCTGACATATCTAATAATCTGTTCCTACTCTGGCATTAAAGTCACCCAAAATCACAAGTTTGTCCTCTTTCAGTGCATTGATGATGAGGTTCTCTAGGTCTTTATACAATTTTTCTTTGACCTCATCAGGGTTTGTTATGGTGGAAGCATAGGCACTGATGACGGTGGTGCCACTTTCCTTCAAGTGGCAAATGCATTGTCATGAACCTGTCATTAACTCCTTTCAGGAGGCACATCAGCTTGTTGACTAGATTAGTTTTGATGGCAAAACCTACACCAGCCTCTTAGCACTTCCCTTCACTGCAGCCACTCCAGAAAAACATGTATTCAGCTCTGACCTCAGGAAGCTATCCTTCATTTGCCAACCTTGTTTCACTCAGGGATCCTATTTGGATGTGATACCTCTTGAGTTCTCTTTCATCAACAGCTGTTCATCTTTCAGGTCTACTGGATTTTGTTTTGTCCATAAGCGTGCATACATTCCATGTACCAATGGTAAGTGGAATCATCTTTGCAAAAGTTTTGTGCTTTTATTTGGAACCATGCCCAAAGGGCTATAAAACTATGCATATCCTTTGATCCAGCAATACCACGGCTAGGTTTATATCCCAAAGACATCCTATTTGTGCAAAAATATTTATAGCAGCTCTTTAGTGGAATGACTAAGAACTAGAAATCAAAGGAATGCCCATCAAGTGAGGAATGGCTAAACAAACTGTGGCATATGATGGTGATGGAATATTATTGTGCTATAAGAAATGACAAGCAGGATGGTTTCAGAAAGGCCTGGAAAGACTTGTATGAACTGATGTATAGTGAAGTGAGCAGAACCACAACATTATTTAATGAAGAACTGTGAATGACAACTATTCTCAGCAATAAAATAATCCAAGACAATCCCAAAGGACTAATGATGAAGCATACTATCCACCTCCAAAGAAAGAACTGACACCGATTGAACACAGACTGAAGCATGCTATTTTTCACTTTCTTTCATTTCTTTCTTTTAGTCAAGTTTTCTTATACAAAAGTACTAATATGGTAATGTTTTACATAATTACACATTGTGGTAAAAAATATGAAAGTTTTTTAACAGTCGGTTAGGATAACTGAAAGACACCAATTTTTCTTAAGGACCACCCTTTTGGGGAGGAGACCAATGGCATGAGCTACACACGCCAGTGCGCCTGCTGTGCATGTCAGACTGCCTGCTATGCACTCGACTTCCGGGGTGCGAGCTTAAAAGGCAAGGAGAGAACAGAAGTGGGGCTTTTTCCAGCTCTGCTGGTCTCCTGACTGCGCTGCACAGACGGTCTCTCTCTCTCTCTCCAAAGGTGGCCTTCGGTTTTGGTGAGTTTTTATAAGGAATATAGACTAAGCTTAGACTTAAGATTATTTGTATTGTGTTTCTACTTTCCTATCCTTCTAATCAACATCACCTTGTGACTACCATAACAATAAAAGGTCTATCTAGAAAACCAAAAGCTTCTTCCATTTACTAGTCTGGGAGATAAATTAAGGGAAAGGTTAAGTAGGGGAGATTTATGATCTAATATCCAATTTTAAATCTCACAACATGTATAACCATATATCTGCTTACCACCTCAGGATGTGGAGAGAGGAGGGAGGATAAAATTTGGAACTCAAAAGTTTTTTTTAAAAATGTTTATTATTTTTTTTAATGTGCTCTTTTGTTGTTTGACCACAAGATAGGATCTCCACTTGCCATGGTAAGTAGGCCAGGGTTAAATAAGATAAAGCAGACAGTTTTTAGGGTACCTTTTCTAGCCCCTGCCTTATGCCAGGAGGTGAGCTGTGCAGTCCTTTAAAAAGGCTGCTCAGACACCCAGGGGACAGCCAAATCCCACTGTTGCTTCAGTCCAATGAGAAGATGACCCTAAAGCCTAGGCTGCCTGTGTGCAGGGCTATGACTACAGCTCCCGGGATGTATCCACACCTGCTGCTTTGTCATTCATCCATCACCACAGGACTTTGAGGTAGGTAAAAATGGTAAAAATGGTATGGATGATGCCTTTTGACTCACACATATATTAGATTTAATTGAGGCAGAATTGCACAAAGTCATCAGGCTCATTCTCTTTTTCAGAGTCATCAAAGCCCAGTGGCAAGACAAATGTCAGGATTACCGGTGATGGCCCAGGATGCAGCGGATGACTTTGGCACCTCTGATGTTGGACCAAGCTCTAAGCACTCCATAGTGCCTGCTTCAGCCGCCTTCATGGCTATTAGAACAAAATGTTCACATCCACCCATTCTTGTTTGTTTGTTTGGTTTTTGGTGAGGCAATTGGGGTTAAGTGACTTGCCCAGGGTCACACAGCTAGTAAGTGTTAAGTGTCTGAGGCTGGATTTGAACTCAGGTCCTCCTGACTCCAGGGCCAGTGCTCTATCCACTGTGCCACCTAGCTGCCCCTCACATCTACCCATTCTTTGAGGGGAAGTCTTCACATGCTTGAGGTCAACTAACTCACCAATGGGTTTGAAAACCCATCAATTACCCTCAACCTGGTTAAGCCTGTCTGCCAAAACAGTTTACCAGGATGTGGCCACTGCATATGCTATGGCTTCTTGCAGCCACAGGTAAGAGTTGGATGATCAGTTGGACACCAAAGGTGGAAAGCAGCCCTGAAAAGGGCTCAGCAGTCCTCACACCAGAGGTACTAGTATTCCCAGTATACCCGTATACCCCACACTTTATAATTACAATAATTTATAATTATTATCTCATTTGAGCCCTACAACAACCCTAGGAAGTAGGTGCTATTATTATCCCCACTTTACAGATGAGGAAACTGAAGCAAACAAAGGTTAAGTGACTTGCCCAGGGTCACACAGCTAGGCAGTATGTGAGGCTGGATTTAAACTAAGGTCTTCCTAGCTCCAGACCCAGGGTTGTATTCACTGCACTGTCTAACTAGCTAGTAACGATCTCACTCAATTCAAGAGAGGATAGGAGATGGGCCAAGAGGATAGGCCACCAAAGGGACATGCCACCAAAAATGCTGCTGCCACCACGACCTCAGTTTAAGTGACCTTGTTTAGTCATTTCAGCTGTGTCTGACTCTGTGTGGTCCTTTTGGGGGTTTTCTTGACAGAGATACTAGAGTGGTTTGCATTTCCTTCTCCTGCTCATTTTGCAGATGAGAAAGCAGAGGCAAACAGGGTGAAGTGACTTGTCAAGGGCCAGAGAGCTATTAAAGGCCAGATTTCAATTTAGGAAGATGAGTCTTCTTTCTGACTCCAGGCCTGGCACTCAATACACTGCACCACCTAGTGGCTTTAGCCTGTCAGCACAGAGTACCAAAATGCTAAGATGAAGAATTATTTGGAAGCTCCATGGAATGAACAGATAGATAGATGCAGGGTGGTTGCTGAGAACAGAACTATTGACACCATATTTTCCTATCCCTTGCAGCAGTCTGACTCACTTTCTCCCAAGAAAGTGCTAAGCCTTTTCCCAACCCTAGTCCCAATCCCTATCTGTTTGCTTTCTCTCTAAAATAATATTTTCGGGCAGCTAGGTGGCACAGTGGAATAAAGCACCAGCCCTGGATTCAGGAGTACCTGAGTTCAAATCCAGCCTCACACACTTGACACTTACTAGCTGTGTGACCTTGGGCAAGTCACTTAACCCACATTGCCCTGCCCCCCCCCAAAAAAAAACAACTAAAATAATATGTTCATTCATTGCAGTACTGGTGTGTGTATCCTTGGAGGATTAAATACACCTAAGAATATTATGGTCAGCAAAGCACACTGGGAGACAAATCAATAGATTATATTATAGGTAGGAAGGCATAAAATCAGGGGCTCAGAGGCACAAAGTATATTTTACTGATATATATTCTATAATTTCTCAAAAACAGAAAATATATGAATTTGATAAGAGAGCTAGTAAACATATGGAAACATGCTGCAAATGAGCTAGATGCCACTGACTTTTGAGAAAATGTCGTCAGAAACCTCTTCTTTCCCTTTGCTACCCTGAAAGCAGCTTTTAAAGGGTGCCTACCTCTATCCCCTCTGCCAGGGGAAGGGTCAAGAACATTAGCTAAAGAGAAAGCCATAGTCCAAAGAGAGGAGTTAAGAACAAGTAGCACCACCCATATGAAGGGTTGCACCAACCTTTCACCCACACAATGTTAGGAGCATACCACAAACACAGAGAGAAAAACGAAAGCAAGGACCAGTAATGAAGAATGGATGGAACAGTATAGCATGGGCTAAAGCTCAAACTAAGCTGAAGCTGGCAGGGAATGCTAAGAACATCAAAAAGGGGGCTCTTAAAGAACTATATTTTTAAAAGAAGAGGATCAGAAAAAGCACAGGACCATTGGTCAGAAGGTATGGAATAAGATGATACAAAGATGGCAGAAGTAATCTACTCCTGTTTGGGAGCTAGCTCCCTATTCCATCTAGGATAAATTTAAAACTCTTCTCTTTAGGACTTCATAGTATGACTCCATCCTATCTTTCCAAGACTCATTTAATGTTACTTACACCTTCTGTTCCAGCCAAACTAATCCACTCACTGCTCTGTGTATACAAAATTCCATCTCCCACCTCTCTGCCTTTGCCCAAGCTTTCCCCCATGCCAGAAGTGCATTCTCTCCTTACTTCTTCTGCCTTTTGGAATCACTAGCCTCCTTCAAGACTCAATTCAAGTACCACCATCAACATGCAGCCCTCTCTGATTCTCCCAACCCCAGTTGTTACTGTTCTCTCCCCCTCACTGAAATAAATATTTACAGTGGCTGTAGACTGCATTTACTTTTTTTTTTTTTGCTGTTCATTTTTGCATGTATTTTGCATTTCTTTACTGTATATGCTATATGTGTCAAGTCCCTATGGAACTCCGTCAAGGCAGGAACTTTTGTCTTTATGAGCCCCAGTGACTAGCACAGAGTGGGCACTTGACGAATGTTTGTTAAATGGAATTTAATCAACTCTAATTTTTTTTGGGGGGGGGGCAGGGAAATGAGGGTTAAGTGACTTGCCCAGGGTCACACAGCTAGTAAGTTTCAAGTGTCTGAGGCCGGATTTGAACTCAGGTACTCCTGAATCCAGGGCCGGTACTTTATCCACTGCGCCACCCAGCCACCCCAACTCTAATATTTTTTCTGTTTTTACTGCAAAGGAGAACAATCTGAGCCACCTATGTGTCTTTTGTTTGCCTTAGAGTCTTGAAGTGATTTCACTCCTGCATGTCAGCAGTCCAAGTAACTTCATGTGCTGCTGTTCTTAAGCCTACTCAAAAACAGTATACAAAAAAAAAAAGAATGAAGAAAAAGAAAAGAGAGTCATTGAAGCATTTTTTTTAAATATGCACAGAAGAAAACAGAGAGAAGGCCAGAAAGGATCAGAGAAAAGAAAAACTTCAAAAATTACCTTTGAATTTATTATCTATTATCTATTTTAAAAGCAATAATAGAGATTCACAGTTTCATGTATAATCCTATTTTTCTGTTCTGCTAAATATATGGAAATACTCATTTTATTTCATCTTTGTTAAGTTCAGAATTTTTAAGGTTTGGGTTTTTTTTAAGTTGTGTCACTACATTAATTAGCATTGAGATAAAGCAATACCTGGAGCTGCCCACCAAGTGGTGTTCTTCCTTAGCCACCAGTAGTAGCCACTCATGTTAGGAATTATAATAAACTGAATAGTCTTTCCAGACTCCAGTACATCCTCCACACAGCTGCCAAAGTGATTTTCCTAAAGTCCCAATCTGACCATGTCATCCTACTATCACTTTTTTTTTTTTTGGTGAGGCAATTGGGGTTAAGTGACTTGCCTAGGGTCACACAGCTAATAAGTGTTAAGTGTCTGAGTCCGGATTTGAACTCAAGTCCTCCTGAATCTAGGGCCGGTGGGTGCTCTATCCACTGTGCCACCTAGCTGCCCCTCTACTATCACTTTTTTTTTTTTTAGTGAGGCAATTGGGGTTAAGTGACTTGCCCAGGGTCACACAGCTAGTAAGTGTTAAGTGTCTGAGGCTGGATTTGAACCCAGGTACTCCTGACTCCAGGGCCAGTGCTCTATCCACTGTGCCACCTAGCTGCCTCTCTACTATCACTTTTGGCAGATGTGCGAAGAATGGATTGGAGTCTGGGGAGGCTTGGGGCAGGGAGAAATCCAATGCAATAGTCTAGGCATGAGGTGATAAGGACCTTGCACAAGACCAATGGGAATGTCAGAGAAGGAACAGGGGCATATGGGAGAGAAGCTGTGAAGATAGTGTTAACAGGATTTGGCAACAGATTATATATGGGGGGGGGTGAAAAAGAGTGAGGAGTTGAGGTTGTGATGCTGGGTGGCCCAAAAGATGGTAGTGTCCTCACCACGGGATTTAGGAAAGGAGGTCAGGGTTTGGGGGAAAAGATAATGACTTGAGTTTTGGACATGTTGAGTTTAAGATATCTACAGGACATTCAGCTCAAAATGCCCCATAGGCAGTTGAGGTCAGGAAAGAGGTTAGAGCTGGAAAAGTAGATTTGAGGATGTCCATGTTTGCTCCAGCTCCCCCTTACCCTACTTCTTCTCCTCCTCACTGCTGCTGCCATCACCATGCCTGGGGGTCTGTTTCCCAGCAGCCTGGCCCCAATTTCAAGGAAGAAACAACAGTCCACTGCATCTGTTTCCATGACTTTTTAGGAGACTCATGAACCATTCTTTTCTTCTACCCTCAAGACTTTACTCCAGTTTGCACAACAAAGCTGGGACAAGCTGCAAAGCTGGTACTCGAATTTGCCAAGTAAAATGTTAAGATGATTAAGATAATTAAACCCTTCTCCTTGACTCTTTCCAGGACTGTCTTGCCTAAAGAATATCAATGCATACAACAGAGATGAACCCATAGAGAAGCTGCCTTTCCCTATCAGCTAGGGGATAGAGCACTGGGCCTGACTGGAGTTAGAAAGACCTGATTCAGCCTCAAGTACTTATCAGGTGACCCTGGGCAAGTCCCTTAACCTCTGTCTCAGTTTCCTCAACTATAAAATGAAGATAATAATAGCACCTCTTTCCCAGGGTTGTTGTGAGGATCAATTGAGATAATATTTATAAAGCATTTAGCACAGTACCTGGCACTTAGTAGGTATTTAATAATACTTGTCCCTTCCCCCTTTTCTTTATTAATGATCATAATCGGGATCTTGCTGTCAAGTTGGGCATGTTAGACCTGGATGGGTGGGATGGTATGGATATGCCTGGGATGATTCCTGTGGTATTTATTTTTGGTCCAGTTAAGAAGATGAATCTGTCTATCCTCAACCCGGCAATTCCTAGCAAGAACTTTGATGAGATCCTCAGCCTGATCTGAGGTGAAGGTATACCAGACTGCTACCCCTGTAAACTGGAAAACTGGAAATAGTATCATGGTATTTCCAACTATCCCTGAAGATGAGGCCAAAAACCTGTTTCCTAAAGGAGTTTTTCTTCCCCAAAGAGCTCTCCCCTCAGGCAAGAAATACCTATGTTATACCCACCAGCCTTAAGCCTTTCCATCTAGATAATGCTGGGAACTAGCTCACTTTAAGATCTTGAATAGAAGGATCACCAATCTGCCAATTATGTTTTCCTACAGCAACCAATACAAACACCTTGGTGTGATCAATGTCAGAAGTCTTCAGGCTGCAGCTATACCTGATAACAAGTCAGTAGACGTGCTAAATGAAAAATAGCCCTGTAGCCTGTGAGAAAATAATTATTAATAATGGATTTCTTGGGGGATGGGGGACCTAGGGATCAGTTTTTCAGTGCTCTCCTCCTCCCCCCAATCCAGACATTACAGTTTTCCTAGAGAAACTATCAAATGTTATTTGGGACAAAACCAAGGAAACAAAAGAAATGGAGAAAAACCTTTTTGTCTAGCTCAGGGAAGGACTGATGGGATCAAACCACATCTAGATAATGAACTTTGCCTTAAGGAACTTGAGTGAGGGTCTTTTCCTGATGTCATCTGTAGAGTTAATTTTAATGTAGACCACCCTCAGGTCATGTCAACCAATGGAATTGAATGTTGCTAACCAATTAGCTTTGATCAATGTATAATGACCCATCTCTATCTAAAGAGGATAAAAACTCTTAGCTGGCTCTCTTAGCTCTCTCTGCACATGCTCTTGGCTCTGGGATCTCCCTCTTAGATCATCATAGGTCTGGTGGCCTGAGACCATGAGAAGTTAGGAAGACATGTGGCCAATTCTTTACTAGCATATAATAATAATAAATAATAATATGCTTAACCTAAACTGATGTAGCAATTACTTTAAAAACACAGTTTCAGTTAAATTAAAAAACACAAACCTGAGATTCCTACTGTTGTGCCTTTACTAGAATTCCATTTATGTCATTGAACTTCCTTGGTGTTCTGTTGGTTGGCTGTCTTAGCTGGGATTTAAATCATAGCTAGGCCCATTGCAATCTTAACCACCAGTCTACTAGTATCATTGGTTGACATTTGAGAGAGGCTGCATTGCAGCAATGTAGCTTCTTTAATTACGTAACAAATCATCTCTTTTTCTGACTTGAATTGGGAGACAATTTAACATGTCAAGTTTTGAGCTTCACCTGTTTCTGGACATTTCTAAGTTTGTGACCAACTAGGAATAATTTAATTATTTCAGATAGTGGATTATTTTTTTTTTCCTTATTGAGTGTTCCAATCATGGTCAGGAAAAATGGAGACTATCTTCCCAGTTAATAGAGAAGTAGAATACCACCTTAAAATATTTTTATTTCACTGGGCAAAGAGCTCTCTAATAATGTTATAATATTGTTAAGGTTGAGACTACAGGGTAGCCTCACAGTGACTGCTAGTAAAGGATAGAATGATGGAGGGGCATAATTATGAGTGTCTTTTAAAATGTGTCATTTATCCATACATGGCAACCTATATACTATAGGGAAAGGAAGGAATAGAGTTATCATTTCTTTATTATGAAATGTTTTCTCTGTAGTAGCTAGTTTCCTATTTTCTAATATTTTGGTCTTAGAGTAGTCACAAACAAAAGCCCTTTGAAATCAGAAACGAAAATTGGACTTGAGAATCATATGTATAGAGGTAATAATTGAATCCATAAGTGCTGATGAGATCATTCAAGTAAAAGAGTATAGAGGGAGAAGAAAAGAGGACGCAGGACAGAACCTTGAGGGATGCCCATGGTTGATGAGTATAACAAAGATAAAGAAATCACAAAGGCAACTGAGAAGAAGCAGTCAGACAGCTAGGAGCGGGACAAGGAGAAAGCAGTGTCGTGAAAACTTAAGAAAGGAGAGAGTCTGGAAGGAGAATGATCAAGTGTCAAAGGCTGCAGAGAAGTCAAGAAGGATGAGGACTGAGAAAGGTCATTGGATTTTGCCTCCAACTGCCTCTTGAATATCTTGAACTAAATGTTCTATAGGTATCTCAAACTCAACATGTCTAAAACAAAAGTCATTATCTTTTCCCCCAAACCCTCCCTCCTTTCAAGCTTCCCTGTTATTGTCAATGGTATCACCATCCTCCTAATCACCCAGGCTTGAAACCTTAGTGTCATCCTCAACTCTCTCATACTCACTCCCCATATCCAATCTGTTGCCAGGTCTTGTCATTTCTGCTTTCATGACATCTCTCATAAATCCCTTCCTCTCCACTCATAAAGACTAGTTCAGTCCCTCTTTGCCTCTCACCTGGACTACTGAAATAGCCTTCAAGCTGTTCTGCTTAACTCAAGTCTCTTCCCAATCCAGTGCATCTTCCATTTAGCTGTCAAGGTGGTTTTTCTAAAGCATAGATCCAACTATGTCACCCATCCCCTACATACCCCACCTTTGCCACCTACTCAGTGAGCTCCACTGGCTCCCTATAACCTCTATGGATCAAATTTAAGGTCCTCTATTTAGCTCTTCCTAACTTGACCTCCTTCCACATTTCTGGTCTTACCCCCCCCCATGTACTCTACAACCTAGCTACACTGATCTGCTTGCATTTCCTCAAACACAATGCTTCATTTTCCATTTCCTTTGGTCTCAATGTCTTTATACTAGCTTTCTCCCATGCCTGGAATATTCTGCTTCCTCAGGCCACTTCTTAATTTCCCCAGATTCCTTCAAAACCCAGCTCAAAGTTCATCTTCTGCAAGAGGCATTCTTGGTCTCCCCAGCTGCTAATGCCTTCCCCTTTCAGATTAACTCCCATTTACTCTGCATACACTATATTCTGTATGTCCCTAGTGATCTGCATATCAGCCCATTCATTACAATGTACACTCATTGAGGTCAGGAGCTGTTTGGTTTTTCTATCTTTCTTTGTATTCCTTAGCACAGTGCCTACAACATAGTAAGCACTTAATAAATGCTTGTTAACTGACTGCTTGGTGCCTTGGACAGTCATAGGAGAATTTGGGAAAAGAGTGGGTTTGGGTGTGGGGAAGGGAGATAATGAGTTCTGTTTTGGACATACAGGGCTTGAGATGTCTATAGAACATCCAATTCAAAATGCCCGAGGTTAGTAAAGTAGAACTGGAGACACTCTGTGATTTTATGATTCTGTGACTTCGGCTATATTTTTCTAAAGTCAAAGAAAAAGGGCTTCCAATTAGCCCAGGAGACAGAGCAAATTTGTTTGCTTGTGTGTTAGTTCTGTTTGCTTTTGTTTTTGTTAAAATGCATGATGTGATGTTATTTTTTCTCTTCCCTATTTAATTCTGATGCAAATGGTTCTAATTTGGAAGTTCTACATGGAAATTTATCCCATGACTGTTTCAGTAGTTAGCTAATTAGTGTTTGTTATAAAACTTGTGCTTTATTGTAGTAAGAATAATAATTTTTAATGTGCCATCCAGAACTGAATGGCCATACTCCAGGTGTGGACCAGGGCAGAGGACTATAAGACTATGACCTCCCTTGCTCTGGTCATTCTGTCTCCATTAATGCAACCTAAAATTGTATTTGTTTTGTTGTGTAAACTGTGGATATACCAGTGCAAGGCAGAGGTCACCACAATTTAGGGAGCTGTATTATTTCTTAGTAACCAGATAAACTAAACCATAAATGAGTAAGGGAATGGTGAATCATAATTTCAACAAGTCAAGAAAAAACATCTAAATCCAAGCACAGAATAGGCTGTAGCATCCCTACTATCTGTTACCCTTGTCCCCTCAAATCATGTCCCTACCATTTACTGACATAAATGCCTGCCAGAATCCCCCACTCTCACTACCCCATAGATCCCTCATATTAGAAGCAGCAAGCTATGGAGGTTGTTGAGGACTCTATGCACAGTCTTGATAGGTCCAAGGAAGGTGCCCCATCCCCATACCTTCACTATAGGTAGTAAACTCCCACTGGCTGCCCTTATAGAACCTTCTTGACCTCAACTACCTACCTATATCTCTGCCTTTTACTCACTGCTGAACTCTCCTGATGCTCTATCCATCTTTCCAGAATTCTACCTTGCAAGCACTCAGAACCCTACTCGGGAAGATCTGGGGTACCAGCCATCCCTAGTCTAACCTATTCTGCCAATCTACTCGCCACCAAGCTCCATCCAGTAGGGTTAGAGTCCAATGCTTCAGTATAATGAGGGGAAGGCCAGTGGTGGGACAATGTCCCTGGACACAACTCAAAAAAGATCAGAAAACGTACTTCCTACCCACAAAGCCATTCTCCACTGTTTCAGGAGACAAGCTGGTATAGTTTGCATTCATATAGTGCTTTAAGGTTTGCAAAAAACTTTACACATGTTATCTCCTTTAGTCTTCACAACCACTTTGGGAGGTAGGTGCTATTATTATTCTCATTTTGCCAATAAGGAAACTGAAGCTAGCAGTAAATAAATGACTTGCCTTTGGTCAGAGAAGGTCTGAAGCAGGATTTGAACTCGGGTCTTCCTGACTCCAAGTCCAATGTCCAAAGCTTTATCTACTGTGCCACCTAGGTGCCTTGGTACATAACCAGTATACTGGCAAGTTCATTGAACTTAAAGTCAAGGGGTATGGTTTTAAGTCCTGCTTTGGACACTTACTAATATGCTGACTATGGATAAAGGCAATTGCCCTCTCTGTATTGCAGTTTTCCCATGTATAAAATGTAAACTACAAAGAGCTAGATAAAAGTCAGAAATGGGGGGAGGGATCTCTGACCCTGTTTCCTCATCTGTAAAATGGGGCTAAAAATAGTTGTCCAGGAGCCTGTTTCACAGACAGGGCTGTTGTGAGGAAAGTCACCTGTAAAGCATAACATTCTTTTTTTTTTTTTAAGTGAGGCAATTGGAGTTAAGTGACTTGCCCAGGGTCACACAGCTAGTAAGTGTGTGTTAAGTGTCTGAGGCCGGATTTGAACTCAGGTACTCCTGACTCCAGGGCCAGTGCTCTATCCACTGCGCCACCTAGCCACCCCAGCATAACATTCTAATATAACTGAGAGGCTTCATTTTTTGTTGTGGAAGGATGCTCAAGCAGGATACAGATAAGCACAAGAACAAGAAGGGCCTCAGGTGCTTCAGCCCACCAATAGCTAGAAATAGTCTTAGACTTGATAGAATATCTTCAAGAACCAGAAGCCTTTCTTGGATAATCTTTTCTTTCATACCACTTATAATGAATAGGCTTTGCAGTTTTATCAACATAGGAGCAAATCCTTGATTAACTCATCTCTCATTTTTTCAGCTTTATTCAGTGCCCAGATCACTCTTGTGCCCAGGACAAAAATAGCACTACAACATAAGACAGATGTTAAAGAACTACATTTTTAGCAAAATATAGTCCCTCCCTCTTTCCCCCAACAAAACAAAAACAACTTTTTGCCCCCAAAATGCATCAACTACTGCCTGGGGCCTGTACAGTTCATTTAGTGAACACAATCTTGGCTTATAAACAGCCGACCTAGATTCTCAGCTCCAATAAGGTTGCCCAGGCAGTAGAAGCCTTTTGGAGCTGAGAATTTCAATGTGGCTTGAAGTCATAACTCAGCTTAAAAAGCTTCCCTCTACAGGAAAGGCAGCACATTGCCTAAAGGTTAGGGACCCACTTCAAACACAGTTTAGTGGGTAGTTGATTCCTGCCACAGTGGAAAAAGCCTTCTCTGCCTTTGATTGGCCGCGTGACCTTGCGCAAATCCTTTGACCTCTCTGGACCTCCTCCATCCCCTCATTTGTGAAAAGAGGGGGTTGAACCAGAGGTCCCTTAAGGGTTCTTTCAGCTCTAATTTTCTGGGGTTCTATGTTCTTCTTTCCGGTTGGAAACTCCAATTGCACTCAGCTGATGGAAGCAGAGCTCCCAAGCCTCTGTGGAAATTATCTGGGTTTTAAACTTTAATTAACCTAGATTCTTTGCCAGGACTGATCCTAAAGTCACTTTCTTGACCTGGTTTTTTATCACATCTGCAGAGAATGAATGATAGTTTTAGCCTCAGCCACCACCAGATTTGGGGCACCTCTCCTAGACGGGCACATTGAGGGGACATCTACAATCTGAAAAACACACTCAGTAAAGTCATATACTAGGGTCATGCTGGCATTTCTACTATCAACAGCAAATATTTCTTTGTGGGAATTGTGAGGACTCCCTACTACAGCCAGAAACCCTGATACATTCCCAGAATGACTGGGTCACAAAGGATAAAGGACTTGGATACCTATAATAAGAAAATCCCTAGGGGCAGCTAGGTGGCACAGAGCACCAGCCCTGGAGTCAGGAGGACCTAAGTTCAAATCCGGCCTCAGACACTTAACACTTACTAGCTGTGTGACCCTGGGCAAGTCACTTAACCCCAATTACCTCACCAAAAAAAAATCCCTTCCAATGAAAGAGTAGCTCCCTCTCCAGAGTCTGGCCCAACAGAGCACCTGGGACCTAGCCACTCTCCAGCAGAATTCCTGTTTAGAGGCAGTGTGAGGTGTAGTGAAAAAGAATCCTGCCCTGGGAATTATGAGATCTGGGTTCAAGCCTCAGGGTTTTGGTTTTGGTTTTGGTTTTTTGTGGGGGGTTTTGTGTGTGTGTGTGAAAGACAATTGGGGTCAAGTGACTTGACCAGGGTCACACAGCTAGTGTTAAGTGTCTGAGGTGGAATTTGAACTCAGGTCCTCCTGAATCCAGGGCCAGTGCTCTATCCACTGTGCCACCTAGCTGCCCCTCAAGCCTGTTTTGCCACTAATTTGCTGTAATTTCCCCTCTCTGGGCCTCAGGTTCCTTTTCTGTAAAACAAGAAGATCGAATCAAATTATCTACAAGAGACTTTCCTGCTCTAACATTCTATGATTGTATAAATTCTAGAGAGAAAGAAGATGTTCTTCTCCTATTAGATACAGGCACAAAAGGCCAATAGATGAGTAGGATGTCTCCTTGATTCTCGGAAGACTCAGAACTGCCTTAGATAGACTAAGCCCATTCAGACCCAGAAAGTTCCACTCAGGGTTTTCAGGATATCTGATAAAAGGAATAAGAATATAATGAAACCTGCTTAAAGCAGCCACTCTCCTAGAATACTCCTTGGGGTTCTGACCAGTTCTGGTGAAGTTTGCCCATTCTAAAGTATTGCTAACCTCTGATCCCCTGACTTTGAATCTAGTATTAGGAACCACAATGATCCATCTCTTTATTCAACTCCTGGCTCTGAATGACAAAACCTACACTTCTGTCTAATCCACAGGAGTGATTTCTCTAGTCTAAGTTTCTCCTCATATACCCTGATTTACAAAGTTTCAGCCTAGTTATTCAGAACCATCCTAACTCCATATATTTCTCAAGAATTGGATCAGGAAACACCTACCAGGTTGGTGGTAGTAGAAAAAGAGAGGTGGCATATGACAGATGTTTTGTAGACAGAAGCTTCCTTAAATTAGTAACTGAGTAGATACGAGCAGAAAGGGACAAGGAAGAATCAAAGATAACACCAAGGCTTCAAACGCAGGAGTTTGAATGATAATTCCAGTGGCAGAAATAGTAAGATCTACAGAAAGAGTAGGTTGGGTAGAGGATGAAAAGCTAAGCTTAGCTCTAAATAAATAAACAATAATTGCACATGTATAACCTATATTGATTGCTTGCAACCCTGGGGAGGAGGGGAGGGAAGGGAGGGAATGAGAGAGGGACAGAATTTGGAACTCAAAACTAGAAAGAAAGAAAGAAAGAAAGAAAGAAAGAAAGAAAGAAAGAAAGAAAGAAAGAAAGAAAGAAAGAAAGAAAGAAAGAAAGAAAGAAAGAAAGAAAGAAAGAAAGAAATACTAAGCTTAGTTTGAAACTTTGAATTGAGTGTGAAAGTGGGATATCAATTCTTTTTGGGAGGGGGATATCAATTCAATTGAACAAATTCCGTGGTTTCTAGTAGCTCCTCATATGGGCTAATGTCATCCTACCATTGTCTCTCTGAAGTCATAAAAACTCATTCCTGGGGGCAGCTAGGTGGCGCAGTGGATAAAGCACCGGCCCTGGATTCAGGAGTACCTGAGTTCAAATCCGGTCTCAGACACTTGACACTAGCTGTGTGACCCTGGGCAAGTCACTTAACCCCCATTGCCCTGCAAAAAAAAAAAAAAAAAAAAACTCATTCCTGATAATGAGTATCTGACAGTCCAGTGAAAACTGGTCTCAATAAGAACAGCCTCCCAGTTAGAGGAGAGCAATTTTCTTAACAAGGCAAGATAATAGGAAAAGGCATGACATTCACAGAACGTTTCCAACATTTTGACCCAAATTACAAAATGAAAAGCATTGCAGTTTACAAGAGTAATGACTTGCTAAAACGAAGAGCAGCCATTGTTAAAATATGAAAGCATCGGTTCTAATTCTGTCTAGATAATAAAAGTAAGCCTATAGGATTGTGGAAGGCAAATTTGGTGAAATAGTAGAGTAAATCCTGCATATAATTTTCTTGTGTATGGAGAGATTCAAAGATGAATTTGAGAGAGAAGAGAGAGAGAGAGAGTGGGGGGTGGGGGGACAATCTCAGATGGCAACAAAAATAGCCATGGGCTATTTGAGACTTTGAATAAATCATTTTTGCCTCATTTCTTACCTAGCCTTAATCACTGAATAGGCATTGCCTCAGACAAACTGGGAAAAAACTTTTCTTTTTTTTTTTTTGTGAGGCAATTGGGGTTAAGTGACTTGCCCAAGGTCACACAGCTAGTAAGTGTCAAGTGTCTGAGGCCAGATGTGAACTCAGGTCCTCCTGAATCCAGGGTCAGTGCTTTATTTACTGTGCCACCTAGCTGCCCCGGGGAAAGACCTTTTCTTAAAAAGGCCAAAGGTCTACCACTGCATCCAGGTCATCTCTAGTCATTCTGACCTATGTCTTGCCACTGGATTCCAGTGACTCTGGGGGAGACAGTGAAGCTGATGACTTTGCACGCCCTGCTTCACTTAAATTGAAGTCACTTGCAAATCAAGACATCCCCCTCCTAATGTCATTGGTCTTCTTTGAGAACAAAGGATGAACAACAACAAATCATTTCCTACTCTGGGCCTCAATATCTCTATCTGTAAAATGAGGAGGTAAGACTAGCTACCCTCCAAGGTGTCTTCCAACTTTCAAATTCTAGGATTCTAAGTCAAAAAGGAAGTTATAGTATATTTTTCTTGGATCATTTAAGGCCAGCCCAATCTGTTTTTACCTGTAGGATCTGATGAGCTTCAAGGCTCAAGGCTGATCTAAGAATAGCTACATGACCTTGGGTAAATCATTTAATTTCTCTGGGTGTTCTTTTACTTCTTATGTAAAATGAAGCTGTTAGATTAAATGATTTTCAAGGCCTCTTCCAGCTCTAGATCCCCTGGACAGCAAAGGTATGCATTACCCATGGCCATGAACTTTGTACTCCCCAACAGTCAAGTCTGAAATATGACCGGACCCATGGAAAAGGTTTCTTTTTGTATTCAATACCCAAACCAGCAGACTGCTCTAGAGATTAGATTAAAGAACAAAGTCATGGCACCCATCTCATAAACACACTTCAGAATAATCAAATCTTTCTCACCAAAAATAACAAGTGATAATGTCATGTCAAGAACATTGGACGTGGAAGCCTGTCATCAAAAAAATCTATCAGTAAATTTAAGGAAACTCAGAATGAATTCACTATTATTTAGCTGCTAAATTTATTATTTTTAACAGTTCCATCTGGCACTAGCCATAATTACTTAGTAAAGTCAGTTCTACTGTTTAAAGGTTATTTATAGCAAGAAGTATCGGGGCAGCTAGGTGGCGCAGTGGATAGAGCACCGGCCCTGAAGTCAGGAGTACCTGGGTTCAAATCCGGCCTCAGACACTTAACACTTACTAGCTGTGTTACCCTGGGCAAGTCACTTAACCCCAATTGCCTCACTAAAAAAAAAAAGTATCAATATGCTCCTCCCCACCCATTATAATCTAGTAGTAGAAGAATCAAGAGACTTGGGTTCAAATCCTAACTAACTCTACAAGTAACAAGCTATATGGCCTACAGTAGGTCATTCTACATTTCTGTACTTCTCCTTCATAGCTGTATAATAGAAATCTATTACTTACACTCTATTATTATCAGAAAAGTGCTTTGTAAACTTTACAGCCTATTTGTTGCTCTTCAGTCATTCAGTCATGTCTAACTCTTCATGAACCCATTGACCATACTGTCCATGGTGTTTTCTTGGCAAAAATACTGAAGTGGTTTGCCATTTCTTTTTCCAGTAGATTAAGGCAAACAGAGGTTAAGTAACTTGGAGGGTAAGTAATTACCATAGCAGAGTTAGCCAACATCAATTGCTGACCATTCCTCAAACTGCTATTTGACTCATAAATATACTCATGCTCAGTATCCCAAATTCTAGAGTAACCCAAGCTTATATTTGGATATTTTCTAAGTAATTAATAGAATTTCGACCTTTTTATTAATTAATCAATCAACTTGAACCCCTCCAGTTTATTAAATATCATTTAGTAAATTAGAGATACCACTTCCACATAAGCAGTCATTTAGCTTTCTATGTATGGAATCTCCTAATCTCAGTATTAAAGTTACCAGCCATACCATTTATTAACAACAAAATCGGGGCAGCTAGGTGGCATAGTGGATAGAGTACCAGCCCTGGATTCAGGAGTACCTGAGTTCAAATCCGGCCTCAGACACTTGACACTTACTAGCTGTGTGACCCAGGGCAAGTCACTTAACCCCCATTGCCCTGCAAAAAAAACCAAAAAAACAACAAAATAACAAAATCAACAATAACTCAAAGATATAAGATTATAACCAGAGTTAATACTAACCATTTTTATAACTGCAGATGACTTCTTATTTCTAGAAAGACAGTTCCACTATTCAGTTTGCCCTGGTTCATAATAACATAGTGATACATTATAACCAAACTCCACTTTACCATCAAAAATTCCAGATGTAACATCATTATACCAATCATCAAAGATATAAATTAGGGGGATAGAAAGAATGAGAGCTATAATTTTAGCCAGTTAACTTCACAGCTTGCCAATCTGCTTATTGTCACAGTGTTCTTTATATAAACATTAATGAGTTGATTTTGGGGGGGCAGGGGAGACGTCTTTTTTAAAAGTTAATTTCTTTCTTTTTTTCTTTTTCTTTCTTTCTTTTTTTTGGGGGAGGGGGTGTAGGGCAATGAGGGTTAAGTGACTTGCCCAGGGTCACACCGCTAATAAGTATTAATTATCTGAGGCTGAACTTGAACTCAGGTCTTCCTGAATTCAGGGCCAGTGCTTTATCCACTGCACCACCTAGCTGCCCCCCTTAAAGTTAATTTCTTGAACAAAATTAATTTTAAATTTTCTTTATTTTACAGATTGTCATGGCCAAAAAAATTGATCACCAGATATGTGATGTGTCTCTCTATACTTGGAGCTAAGATAGTCCTCAGTAAATAGTCTGTCTTAAAACTTTTCCAGGATGGAACACTTTAGAACTATTCCCAAAGAGCTGTCAAACTGTGCATACCCTTTGTCCCACCAATACCACCACTAGGTCTGCATCCCAAAGGGATCAAAGAAAATAGAAAAGGACCTATATATACAAAAATATTCGTAGCAGCTCTTTTTTGTGGTAGCAAAGAATTGGAAATTGAGATGCCCATCTATTAGGGAATGTCTGAACAAGTTGTATGAATGGTGATGTTATACTATTGTGTTATACAAAATGATGAGCAGGATGGTTTCAGAAAAGCCTGGGAAGACGTATAAACTGAGGCAAAGTGATGTGAGCAAAACTAAAAGAATATCGTACACAATAATAGCAATACTGTAACCAAGATCAACTATGAAAGACTTAGGCATTCTAAACAAGACAGTGATCCAAGACAATTCTGAAGGACTCATGATGAAAAGTGATATCCACCTCCAAAGAGAGAACTAATGAATTCTTAGTACAGATTGAAGTATAATTTTTTCACTTTATTTATCTTGCTTTTTGCAACATGGAAATATGTTTTACATGATTTTGTATGTATAATTGATGATCATATTGCTTGCCAGCCCAGCGGGTGATAGAGGGACTGGAGGGAGAGAGAAAATTCAGGACTCAAAATTTTTAAAAGTAAATGTCAAAAGTAAATAAATAGTAGATTTATTCCAAACTAATGACACCACATAGCCACTTAAGAGCATTTGAGTAACATGGCTTCAACAATAGTTTTGTTTTTTTTTTTAAATGATTCTAGTATTACATTAATTACCAAAACTTAGAAAATATATAACTTAGGAGAACAAATAATACCCAAAGTTATAAGACAAGGATCACACTTATGATAATGAAATTACCAAAGCACTTATTTATTTTAACTCTAATGTTTATTTTATTGTAGTTTCATCTCTGTGTCAACAGGAACCAAGTCTCTGATACAACAGACCCAAGAAACAATGTGTGGTAGGGGGAGAGTGTTCTTATAAAATCTCTCTTCCTCATCCTTTCCTCAATTTGAACCTACTCTTTCCATGAACACAATGTGTATTTTTTGGAAGCATAACCCTGGTTTATGGAGGAAACATTTTGTAGCTACTGTTCTTACTATGCTATGTTAGTAAATGTCTTTCCTAAGAGCCAAATGTATCTACTGGTTGACTGTTAATAGGAAATGCACTAATGGAGGCTCATGAAATAGAGAAGCTACCCATAGGGTAACCCTAACCCTTAAGGTAGAAGTTGCCTACTGGGGATCAAACCCATGAGTGTTAAGTGCATGTGCAAGTTAGGGGAGTATCCAAGAGGGGATGCCACAGCAGGATCACACTAGCTAAGTGCAGGGAGACTCATTCCCAGAAAGTTATCCTAATGAATATTTTTAGCCATAGCAATTCACAAAGTCTCACTGATGAGGTATGGAGAGGATGGGATCTATATCTATAAATGAAGAATCATACCATAAATGGTAAGAACACTACATTCAGACTTTAAAAATCCTTCAAGACCTTTTTGATACTTCTAAACTCTGACTCGGGCTGGTCTTTCACATTTTTGAACTTCAGTCCCCTCATATTCCAGATGAATATATGACCCTGGGCAAGTCACTTAACCCTCACTGCCCCCCAAAAAAAAAAAAAAGATGAATATAGTAGCACCACCTTACCTCACAGTGATATTATGAAGAATGATCAGTCAACCAGATTTAATTCACTTTTAGATAAGGTATTTGCTAAGACAATATAGCATGAACAACTGGTACAAAACACTCCCTGCCCCCAAAATCAAAGATGCACTTTCCCACAAATACATACATATATGTGGTGTTAGCACACAAACTTAAGAGGAAACACATATGGCAAAGTGGTAACTCCCTACTTCAGAAAGTCCCACATTCCCTCTGTAGAGCCTTAAGGAAGTTCCCTTTAGATGTGGCCACTCTGTTAGGAAGGTTATTCAGCATGCCTAATGGGATCTGTGCCCTTCTAAAGTCCATAGCTATTCTTCTCTAGTATTAGGCATCAAGTTCACTGAAACTGCTGTTGCCCTTGGGTGACCATCTTTCCATATCCATTTTGACAAATACCTCTCTGATGGTCACCCCTACTATTTCTATGCTATTTCTCACAGGACCTCTGTTTGACTGAACTCACCCAGTCCCATGGACACTTGAAGCAAGGAAACATAAGAGAGAAAGAATGAAACAAAGTGGGGGGGGAGAGAGAAAGAGAAAGAGAAAAGGAGGGAAAGGGTGAAAGAGAGAGAGAGGGAGGGAGGGAGGTGAAATATCTATTTCTATTCTATATTATATTACCAGCACAGTATTTTGCACAAAGTGCAAAGTGTGCCTAATAAATGCTTTATTCATTCACTGATTTAAAAAAAAATTGCAATAAAAAGAAATGAATGTTGGAGCCAAGATGGTGGAGGAAAGGCAATGACTTCTTGGAGCTCCCCACTCAATCTTTCCAAAAAAACCTCCAAATAATGTCATAAGACAATTCCTGGAGCAGCAGAACCCACAAAAGGATGGCATGAGATAATTTTCCAGCCAAAGATGGCTTAGAAGGTCGGCAGGAAAGGATTGTTGTACCAGGGTGAGAGTGGAGCTCAGACCCGTGGCCACACAGCGCATATCCAGCCCCAGGCCATGCCAGAGAACAAGACTTCCCAAGCCTCTGACTTGGCTGCAGCAGTGACTACTTCTGGAATTCAGCTCATGTTCTGGAGAGAGGGTCGAGCAGTTAGCCAGGGGAGATTATAGGGGGTTTTGCTGGCAGTGAGGCAGAACTCTGGTTGTTTTGTCTATGCTGGGAACCAGGAAGCAGTCTTGAGTGGCGGGTCTAGGAGGGGGATGGCTGCAGGCTCACCCAGAGCTTGCAACCACAGTGAAACAGATTTTTTTTTTGTTTCTGGGTTAAAGAGCAAGTAGGCCTGGGGTTATTTACAGACCAGAGCACAGACCAGGTGAGTGAAGAACATGCCACTCCTTAAAGAATACCACCAGGGGCAGTTAGGTGGTGCAGTGGATAGAGCACCGGCCCTGGAGTCAGGAGTACCTGAGTTCAAATCTGGCCTCAGACACTTAACACTTACTAGCTGTGTGACCCTGGGCAAGTCACTTAACCTCAATTGCCTCACTAAAAAAAAAAAAAAAAAAGAATACCACCTTAGACCACCTGAAGCTTGGGACAGTGTAGCCTGGAAGCAGTGCCCCACTTTAAGAAGGAGTTAAAAATCAAAAAATAGGCTGGGAAAATGAACAGACAAAAAAAGTTGGGGACCATAGAAAGTTTCTTTGGTGACAAGGAAGATCAAAATACACCCTCAGAAGTAGATAACAAAATCAAAGCTCCTACATCCAAAGCTTCCAAGAAAAATATGAATTGGTCTCAGGACATAGAAGTGCTTAAAAAGGACTTTGAAGATAAAATAAGAGAGGTAGAGGGAAAAGTAAGAGAGGTAGAGGAAAAAATGGAAAGAGAAATGAGAGTGATGCAGAAAAGTCATGAGAAAAAAGTCAACAGCTTGAAAAGCCAAATGGAAAAGCTCTCTGAAGAAAATAATTGCATAAGAATTATGATTGAACAAATGGAAGCTAATTTCTTTATGAGAAATCAAGACACAATAAAGCAAATCCAAATGAATGAAAAAATAGAAGGCAATGTGAAATATCTCCTTGGAAAAACAGCTGACCTGGAAATTAGATCCAGGAGATATAATCTGAAAATTATTGGACTACCTGAAAACCATGATCAAAAAAAGAGCTTAGACATCATCTTCCAAAAGATTGTCGGGGAAATTTGCCCTGATATTCTGGAAGCAGAAGGTAAAATAGAAATTGAAAGAATCCACCAGTCACCTCCTGAAAGAGATCCCAAAATGAAAACTTCCAGGAATATTATAGCCAAAATACCAGAACTCCCAAGTCAAGGAGAAAATATTACAAGCAGCCAGAAAGAAACAATTCAAGTACTATGGAGCCACAGTCAGGATAACACAAGATCTGACAACTTCTACCTTAAAGGATCAGAGAGCATGGAATAGGATATTCCAGAGGGCAAAGGAATTGGGATTACAACTGTTAAGGGCTAAAATTCTAGCTAGTCTGTCTAAAATATCTAATGAGTGGTCGCCAATAAATTATAAGATTTAGCAAGAGTTAGACTTTTAAGCATTTATTAAGGAGAATAAGAATTTGGTAAAGAGAGAGAAAGGCCTAGATTCCTATCTATTAAAGGGAGAGCACATTTCTAGCTCCCTTCTCCGCCAGAGTCCAGAGGAAAAGAGAGCGAGACTGAGCGCCAGTCTCTTCCTTCCTCCTCCCACTAGCCCGCGTCACTTCCTGACTCCTGGTCTTGCCCTCAAAGACCTTCCCTTCATGGGCAGAACTCTTCTACAGTAAGTATCCAGCAGGTGGCGTTATTCCAATCGTTACAGTCCCCCCTGTTGTTCCTCAAGAAACAAAATGTTTCCTTGACGGAACAGTAAAAGGAATATAATAACTATTGCTAACTAATAATATGTGAATAACAATATAGAAAAGGAAGAGAGGAAAGTTTTGTCCAGAGGGGCGATTTTTTTTTTGTCCTCATGAACCGACGCTTTGACATTAGTCTTGCAAAGGGAGGGCCTCTGCAGAGAATACATGTTACAGATGGTGTATATTATAACAGAAAGAGAAAAAAACAACAAAAACAACAAATCAAAACTGTTCATTTAAAGTCTCTGAAAGTCTTTTCTCAGATGTCCTCTAGGTGTAGTCGTAGAATGGAAGTCTTTTCAGGGGTTGATGTGTGGATGCTGGTAATCAGCCAGGAAAATTTCCTACAAAATTGAGCTTAACACAACTTTAAAATAGCTTTGTCAATAATCAAATCAAACAATGAAAGTTCTCAAAAACATGTCTAAGGGAATTCAGAATCTTAGTTGTTACACATGAAACATATAATAAAACAAAAATTGAAACATTCTTTAAAATTATAATATTACTATAGTCCCCCCCTTATGGAGGGTAATTGAGAAGACAATTGTTGCAATATTAATTATTAAAAATAATTTTTATCTTTGTTTCATCACTTTTTGCATCATCTGCCTAATTATCCTCATGCCATTATGAGAAATGTTAAAATCTAATATAATTAGTAACAGATGTCAAGGCCAAATTCAACACTGTTATTTATCATGACACCTGAGATAATTATGGGGGTTACCATAAAAGAACAGAGAAATGATGGGATATGAGCATTCCCACACTTGAGCAATATGTACTGCCCATACAGTATGCCAGGCTTAAAATAGATGGATGGAATATATGTCCATGCCACCGAACATATTGGAGGAAACTGAGTCAGACTTAATCAGATGCATGGGATTGAGATGGTCCATGGCATCAGGCATATAGGAGGGAGCATAGAAGCCAGGTGTAGAAGTGAGATGGGTGGGATCAATACTTCCAGCCATCTGTACAATATTGTGGGGAAAAATAAAATAAAATATTAAACCAAGAGAATCCAACCTCAACATTAGTCAAAAGTCGTTCCCTCGGCCATACCTTGACTTCATGCATGTCTCCCCTCATGTGACAGTTCAGTGTCTGCTCTTGCATGTATTCCTCTTGTGATTGGATGGCATCTTGGCCAACTGGCATCTGATAACTCAGAATAAAGGCAATTAATGTCTTAAATGATAAGTTCCCATAATTTAAAAATTGAGGATAATAAATGATTGCAAAAAATGTGAATACATCTTGACTCAGAACACAATATATAATTATGCAACAATTTCAAATAATACCCCTTTTTTGTACTTAGTATACAATTACTTTTGTGAAAAATCAGAACATATTTAAATACAAGTTAAAGCACAACAGAATCTCAAAGAAAACTTTTTTTTTGAAAAAAGAAAACTTTTACAAATGTTCCCCTCTTTTTTTTTTTTTGGAATATGCTTATCAAAAATAATACTTCTAGAATCAATTTACACTTGCCATGGCAACCAATTTGCCAAGGAAATGCTTTAAAGAGTTTGATCAAATAATCAGTTGAGAAAAAATAACAAAAACAAACAACTCAGAATATGGGAGCACAATACTCCTAGAATTAACATTGTATTATGAAATCAAAACCATGTTTCAAAATTAGATAGATGAATGAATAGAAGAAAATACACGTGGAATAATAAGACAATGAAATTCAAACTAGGGAAATCTAAATGAATATGAACTTAATATTAATAAGAGTATTATAAAATATAAACTTGATCACATGACTATAAAAAGCTTTTACAAATATTCTCCTTGTTTTACAAACTAAGTATAAGACACAATCTCAAAAGCCTGAAAATCTCTATGAAAATAAACCCATACCATTAATTTCAAAATGTATATGTAATAGCATAGAAATCCTATGTAACCTCTGAACTGATACTATCACTCTGAATGAATTCAGAACACTTTTGATTCCGATATCTAAAATCCCCAATACTCATATCAATACCTTGCTGTTTACTTCTACATTTCTGTAAAATATATATACTTCCATGGCAAAAGAAGCAGAGTCTTGAACTATGGTGATGATTGTCATTCTTATTCAGCTTAAGTTTTTCTTCTTTAACCCCTCTATATTGTCTGTCAGTCTTTTCACCATACAAATGCTTTATAAGATTACTAATTAAAGACAAAAGCAGGTTAGCAAAATTATGAACAAAACGAGCATATCTGGAATTTAAAGGGTTTTCTAAGGTTGTCTCAGAAGCACAGCCAGGCTGGGGAAGGGCTGAGCCTGAAGCTGCAAATGTAGTTAGAGAAAGTTGAGCATGCGCATTAGATCTTTGGACTTCCCGGGCAGGGGAAGCAATGGGCTTGGCCATGGGGGGAGTAGAGGGTGGGGTCTGGAGAGGAGGGGAGGGACCAGCACAATTTGAATCAGACTTGATTTTGAACTCAGGCCTGGATTCCTCTTCCCCCACTTTGCCTCCAGGTGCTAGGGGATTAAAAACTTCTAGAGGGTGGGTCATTGCCTCCAGGCATGCAAAATTAGAGCAACAATTAGTGTTAGAACTGGGAAAAGCTGCAGGAATCTCTTCAGGTTTCTCTGAAAAAGCATGGTTGGGAGAGTGGGAGATATTTCCTTGTGTGAGTAAGTTGCTGGCTCTTCTAACAAAAATAAAAAGAAAAATAGAAAATCCACAAAAACAAAGCATTAACATGATCTTATCTCCCATTTGTCTGGTTAAACAGACTAAAATCAAAAATAGGGTAATTAGGGAGTTTAAAAGGTCCATTTGAAAAAATTTAAAGGGAAAACACAGCCAGTACACCAGTACTTAGCAGTTAAAAGGGAGAGGGAGGGGAAATTTCTTACCCAACCAGAAGATCAGAAGAAGACTGAGGTTTAGCTTTCCTCTTCGTGGTCAGCCATCTGTTAAGGGCTAAAATTCTAGCTAGTCTGTCTAAAATATCTAATGAGTGGTCGCCAATAAATTATAAGATTTAGCAAGAGTTAGACTTTTAAGCATTTATTAAGGAGAATAAGAATTTGGTAAAGAGAGAGAAAGGCCTAGATTCCTATCTATTAAAGGGAGAGCACATTTCTAGCTCCCTTCTCCGCCAGAGTCCAGAGGAAAAGAGAGCGAGACTGAGCGCCAGTCTCTTCCTTCCTCCTCCCACTAGCCCGCGTCACTTCCTGACTCCTGGTCTTGCCCTCAAAGACCTTCCCTTCATGGGCAGAACTCTTCTACAGTAAGTATCCAGCAGGTGGCGTTATTCCAATCGTTACACAACCAAGAATCACCTACCCAGCAAAACTGAGTATAATCTTTCAGGTGGAAAAATGGGACATCAATGAAGAAGAGGACTTTCAGGCATTCATGAAGAAAAGACCTGAACTGAATAGAAAATTTGACTTTCAAATACAAGACCCTAGAGAAGCATAAAAAGGTAAACAGGAAAAAAAATCATGAAGGAAGGTGATACTTCTAACTCATGAGAACTTTCTCAATATTAGGACAGCTGAAATTTAGACAGAGGGCACAGGTGGGAATTGTGAGAGTTGGAATGACGCTCTTGCTGGGAGGAACATTGTGAGCTCTGGCCTGAGGGAAAACCAGATGGCTTGGAAAGTCAGTTTTTCAGCGTTAGGGAGTGATGTTTGCTCGTGGGTGCTGTCGATCAAAGTTGCCAGCCAATTAGCTTGGGGCTGTGTGTGTGGACAGCCCTGTTTCCAGTTTCGGGGGAGGCTTTGGGAAGGAGCCCAGGAGGAGAGGTCTCTTTTGCCCAGGACTTTGGTTTGAGTGGAGCTGAGATGCTGGCTCCCTTAGATAGATAGATGAAGGCATCTTGGCTTCTTTCTCTCTCCTCATCAAATTCTTATGCTCCTTAATAAATGCTTAAAAGTCTAAACTCTTGCTAAAGCTTCTAATTTATGGCAACCACTCAATAGATTTTTAGACAGTTTAGCTAGAATGTTAGCCCCTTACAGATGGTGATACTACAAAATTGATTATGAAGGGATGATATCTATAAAGCATTTATTTTTTGTTTATCTTTTGGGGGGGGCAGTCAGGGTGGGGTGGCACGCCCAGGGTCAAGCAGCTGGTGAGTGTCTTATGTCTGAGATGGATTTGGACTCAGGTCCTCTGGGGTCAAGGGCTTGTGCTTTGTCCATTGTGTCACCTAACTTCCCCATGATGAAATCTTTAAAATAAAATTAAGGTGTGAGAGGATTGCAGTGGAAGAAAGGGAAAGGGAAAGGTGGAATGGGGTAAAGTATCTCACATAAAAGAAGCAAGAAAAAGCTTATGGTGTGGAGGGGAAGATGGGGGAGGAAGGGGGGAGTGAATGAGCCTTACTCTCATCAGAATTGGGTCAAAGAAGGAATAGCATACACACTCAAGTGGGTACAGTAATATCTCTTGTCCTGTGGGGAAGTGGGGGGGGGGGGTGAAGGAAGAGAGGGCAGATTGGGGGAGGGGCAGTCAGAAGCAAAACACTTTTTTTTGGCAGGGCAGTGAGGGTTAAGTGACTTGGCCAGGGTCACACAGCTAGTAAGTATCAAGTGTCTGAGGCCAGATTTAACTCAGGTCCTCCTGAATCCAGGGCTGGTGCTTTATCCACTGTGCCACCTAGCTGCCCCAGCAAAACACTTTTGAGGAGGGAAAGGGTAAAAAAAAGATAGAAAATAGAGTAAATATAATGAGGAGTGAATAGGATGGAGGGAAACACAGCAATAGTAATTGGGAAAAAATTTGAAGCAGAGGCAACAGCAAAGTAAGATGATGATGATGATGATGGTACTTACTTTGATGGGCTATTGTGAAGAAAATTCTTTGTCAAGTATAAGGATATATAAATGTTAGCTATTATTGTTGTTGCAATAATCAACCTCATGGGTGTACTGTAAGGAAATCTCCCTTTAAAGTACTATATAAATGTAGCTTACCATTAAAAAAAATTTAAAGATGAGCAGGATGCTATCAGAAAAACCTGGAAAGACTTACATGAGTTGATGCAAAGTGAAATGGATTGTATACAAAATAACAGCATTATTATAAGATGATCTACTGCAAATGACTTAGTTATTTTCATCAATGCAATGATCCAAGACAACTCTGAAGGAATTATGAAAAATGCAATCCATCTACAGAGAAAGAATTGATGGTATCTGAAAATAGATGGAAGTATATTTTGTTGTTATTGTTAGTTCCTTTTTCTAAAGTTTTTTGTCTGCTATGTTTTACATGACTGCACATGTATAACTTATATTGAATTGCTTGAGTTCTTAAGGGAGGGATAGGGAGGAAGAAAGAGAATTTGGAACACAAGTTGTTAAAAATAGATGTTACAATTTGTTTTTACATGTATGGTGGAGGAAAATTCTAGATAGATAGATACAAAATTTGTAAAAAGAAAATGAATGTTATAAAATTACAAAATACAAGCTTGGCCCCAAAGAAGAGATTTGAGAGATGAGATACAAGAAGATACCTCCACTTGCTATTCTGCAAAAAAAAGGTACACACACCTCACACCTATCAGATTGGCAAATATGACAAAAAAGAAAAATAATAAATGCTGAAGAAGCTGTGGAAAAATTGGAACACTGACGCATGGTTGGTGGAATTGTGAACTGATCCAGCCATTCTGGAGAGCAATTTGGAACTATGCCCAAAGGGCTATGGGAGTATGCATACCCTTTCACCCAGTAATACCACTAATAGGTCTGTATCCCCAAAAGATCATAGAAAAAGGGAAAGGATCTACATGTACAAAAATATTTATAGCAGCTCTCTTTGTGATGGCAAAGAATTGGAAATCAAGGGGATGCCCATCAATTAAGGAATGGCTGAATGAGTTGTGGTCTATGAATGTAATGGAATACTACTGTGGCTATAAGAACTGATTTCAGAAAAACCTGGATCTCTATTACATCCTGGATCAAATACAAAAACTTCTGTTTGTCATGCAAAACTCTTCATAACCTATTCATACCCCCACCCCACTTTTTGAGTCTTATATTTTATATTCTCCCCCTCCCCTTTGATCCAGTGACACTAACATCCCCACTGCTCCATGAACAAGACACTCCATATCTTGGCTCCAGGTATTTTGGTTGTCCCCAATATTTGGAATGCTTTCCCTCATCTCTACCTGTGGGCTTCCCTCACTTTCTTCAAGTCCCAACTAAAATCCCACCTTCTACAGGAAACCTTTCCCCATCCCTCTTAATTCTAGTAACTTCCCTTATTTCTTGTTTATCCTGTCTGTTTCCACCTATTTGTTTTCTTATGGTTTCCCCCATTAGATTGTGAGTTCCTTGTGGGCAGGGAACTTTTCTTTTGCCTTTCTTTGTGTTCCCACCTCATAGTATAGTGCCTGGTACACATATCAAGTGCTTAATAAATTCTTATTTATTGACTGAAATACAGACAAAAACAAACCTATTTTATTTCAGTTTGAGAAGGTAATCATGAAGGCTCATGTACTTTTTGAGATAAAATATCATTCCTAAAAGATTATGGGGGGCAGCTAGGTGGCACAGGGGATAAAGCACCAGCCCTGGATTCAGGAGTACCTGAGTTCAAATCCAGCCTCAGACACTTGACACATACTAACTGTGTGACCCTGGGCAAGTCACTTAACCCCCATTGCCCCTCAAAAAAAAAAGATTATGGGGAATCATGCATGTCCTATGATTACTATAAGGCACAGGTTAAAGGATTTTCAGAGTCAAGTCAATAAACATTTATTCAGCACTCATTACATGCCAAGCACTGTAGTAAGTGTTGGAGATACAAAGAAGGACAAAAACAGTTTCTTTGTTCAAGAAACTCACATTCTAATGGATGAGACATTTGCATCTTGTACAAACAAGATATGAATAGGGTAAATTGAAGGAAGGCACTAAAATTAAGAAGAACTGGCAACGGCTCCTTGCAGAGGGTGGGATTTCAACAGTGACTTGAAGGAAGTCAGGAAGCAGAGATGAGCAGGGAGAAAAATCCTCAGTAACATGTGAAACAGGTAGAAGTAGGATATTTAAGGTCTCTTTCAAAAGACTGTGCCCAACTCTGAGGTACCACCTCACACCTATCAGATTGGCTAATATGACAAAAAAAGAAAATAATAAATGTTAGAGAAGCTGTGGTAAATTTGGAACACTAATGCATTGTTGGTGGGAGTTATGAACTGATCCAACTATTCTGGAGAGCAATTTGGAACTATGCCCAAAGAGCTATAAAACTGTGCATACCCTTTGACCCAGCAATACCACTATTAGGTCTATATCCCAAGGATATTGATCATAAAAAAGGGGCTGTCCATCAACTGGGGAATGGCAAAACAAGTTGTGGTATATGAATGTAATGGAATACTCTATTGTGCTGAAAGAAACAATGATCAGGCAGATTTCAGAAAAACCTAAAAATACTTACATGAACTGATGCCGAGCGAAATAAGCAGAACCAGGAGAACATTGTACACAGTATCAACAACATTGTGGGATGATCAACTATGACAGACTTAACTCTTCTCAACAATACAATGATCCAAGATAATTCAAGAGGACTCATGTTGGAAAATGCTCTCCACATCCAGAAAAAGGAACCGTAGAATCTGGATGCAGATTGAACCATGTTGTTTCTACTTTTTTTGTTTTTGTTTTTTGTTTTTGAGGTTTTCCCTTTTGTTCTGATTCTGCTTTCACAACATGACTAATGCAGAAATAATTTTTTTTTAAAAGGCTGTGCTGGGGCAGCTAGGTGGCACAGTGAGTAGAGCACCGGACCTGGAGTCAGTTCAAATCCAGCCTCAGACATTTGACACTTACTAGCTGTGTGACCCTGGGCAAGTCACCTAACCCCAATTGCCTCACCAAAAATAAAATAAAAATGGCTGTGCCCCTTTTCAGAAGAGGTCTGGAGATTGCAAAACTTCACATGGAAGCAACAGGTAAAAACCTTGCTGGTGATATACTGCGTCACATGGCAAAAGAAATGTTTGGTAACCACTCAAAAGCAAAGGGGAACAATCTCTGCACCCTGAAAATGTCACAATCCGTTTTTAAAAGAAGTCAGAGGAAACAGAAGAGACTATCCTCCAAAACAGAAAACTGCAAAGTATATTAGGTATGTTGAATCACCTAAACTTTGTAAGAGAAAACTGTTGGAAAGAAGTACCATTCAACTCAAAAAGATAAACAAGTCACATGGAGTCGTACCTCATGCTCTAAAGAAGACTTTTTTTTTTAAAGAAAAACAAAGTGACAATAGCTTTTGATCACTGTGGCTTTGAAGAATACTCCACATCTGAGGAGAAATTCTTTCAGCTACCACCTACACAAACTTGAATCAAAAATACCACTTATGTCAGAGTCTCTCTTCTGGCCACCCTATTGGAGTCTTCCCTCCTGGAATTTTACATGGCTGGGAATTGTGAAAATTATTTAGGTCTGAATAATTACAATGTCTACTTCAACCACAAAACCATGGATATATATCTGGGGAGGACAAATATGTCATTGATCAACTACCTCATTGCCTCTAATTTCAAAAACTCTCTGATCCTAGATGACCACTTACCTCATCATCCAGGACAACAAGCCCTTACAAGGTTTTTTATTGAGTTGGTACTCAGGGACATAAACAGGTTAGATGGCTAAGAGCACTGGGCATGAAGTCAGGAAGACTTATCATCTTCCTGAGATCAAATCTAGCCTCAGACACTAGCTGTGTGATTCTTGGCAAGTCACTTAACCCTGTTTGCCTCAGTTTCCTCATCTGTAAAATAAACTAGAGAAGGAAACAGCAAACCACTCTAGTATCTTTACCAAGAAAACCCCAAATGAAGTCACAAAGAGTCAGACATGACTGAAGTGATTGAACAACAACACTCAGTGACAGAGTAGCAGTACAGTGTTTGGCTGTCAGGTTTCATGAGGATATGAACACAGAGGGAAGTAATTATGGTTTTGTGATCTGGGTATGTCTGAGAGTAGGCAGTAAAAAATTGGAGCTGTCTAACCATCTGTGCAGCAACCTGTTTTACAAAAAAAAAAAAAAAAAGCTAGTACTAATTGTACTGAATGTAAAAATCAAGGACTGAGGATGCCTTCAGTCTGGCTATTGAATTAGTCTAAATGGTCTAAGCTGTGTATCCCCCTAACATCTCAAGACAAATGTAAAATGGATCATTTTGATTATATAAAATTTTTATGCAAACAAAACTAATGTAACCAAGATTACAAGGGAAGCAGAAAACAGGGAAAGAATCTTTGAAACAAATATTTCATATAAAGGCCTCATTTCTCAATTATATAGAAAACTGAGTCAAATTTACAAAAATACATGTCATTCCCCAGTTGATAAATGGTCAAAGGATATGAACAGGCAGTTTTCAGACAAAGAAATCAAAGCTATCTATAATCATGTGAAAAAATGCTCTAGATCATTATTGATCAGAGAAATGCAAATTAAAACAACTCTGATGTATCACCTTGCACCTATGAGAGTGGCAAATATAACAAAAAAGGGAAATATTGGATGTTGGAGGAGATGTGGTGAAACTGAAATGCTAATTCCACTATTGATAGAGTTGTAAAAAGATCCAACCATTCTGGAGAGCAATTTGGAACTCTGCCCAAAGGGCTATAGAACTGTGCATTCCCTTTGATCCAACAATACTATGCCTAGGTTTATTTCCCGAAGACATTGCCAAAAAGAGAAAAAGACCTATTTGTATAAAAATATTTATAGCAGGTCTTTTTTGTGGTGGCTAAGAATTGGAAATCAAAGGAATGCTCATCAATTGGGGAATGGTTAAATAAGCTGTGATATATGATGGTGATGGAATATTATTGTACTATAAGAAATAACATGCAGGATGATATCAGAAAGGCCTGAAAAGACTTATATGAACTGATGTATAGTGAAGTAAGAAGAACCAAGAGAACTTGTGCACAGAGACAGCAATTTCACGTGATGAAGAACTGTGAATGACTTAACTATTCTCAGCAATACAATGATCAAAGACAATCCCAAAAGACCAATGATGAAGCATACCATCCACCTTCAAAGAAAATATTGATGGAACACAGACTGAAGTATATTTTTCACTTTCTTTCATTTTTTTCTTTTACTCAAGTTTTCTTGTTCAAAATGACTAATATGGTAATGTTTTACATAATTGCACATGTATAACTCATATCTGATAGCTTACTGCCTTGGGGAGGGGCAAGAGGAAGGAGGGAAGGAGGGATAAAATTTGGAACTCAAAACTATAAATAAAAATGTTTATTATTGGGGCAGCTAGGTGACGCAGTGGATAAAGCACCAGCCCTGGATTCAGAAGGACCTGAGTTCAAATCCAGTCTCAGACAGTTGACACTGTGTGACCTTGGGCAAGTCACTTAAGCCTCATTGCCCCACCCCCCAAAAAATGTTTATTATTTTTTTTTAATTCTTAAATCCAGTACCCTCCATCCTTGTCTCTATTTACCCAGTCACCACCCTACGTCATGCCTCTATCACCTCTCACCTGAACTATTTATACCAGTCTCCTAATTGGCCTTCCTGCCTCAAGTGTCTCACCTTTACAGTCCATCCTCCTTAGATCTGACAAAGTGATGTTCCTAGAGCACAAGTATAACCATGTCACTCTCCTGTTCATAAACTCCAATGGCTCTTCTAGGATACAAACTCCACCATTTGGAATTTAAAACACTTTACAACCTGGCTCCAGTCTACCTTTTCATCTTTGTTATGCATTACTCCCCTTCATGAACTCCACAACACAAAGTGGCTTTCTTGCTGTTTCTCACCCAGTGGCACAAGCTGTCCCCTATGCCTGGAATGTACCTGTGCCCCCTCAGAATTCCATTTCCTTCAAAGCTAAGCTCAGGTAATACCTTCTACCTAAGTCCATTTCCAGTTCCCCCAAATGTTAATGACAAAATTACTTTGTATTTATTTTATATTTATATATGTATATATTTATATACATATTGTTTCCCCAATAGAATGGAAACTCCATGATGGTGAAGTGTTTTGTTTTTATCTTTGCATACAAGTGCCTAGAATAGTACTTTACACATGGTTCTCAATAAATATAGTACTTGATTGAGGCATCTATTCTTTTTCAAGATGGTCCAGGGAATACCTAATATGTTTCTGGGATATGCCACAGCCTAGTTACCTATAACACCAAGCACCCTATGAACCACATGGAGATGAAACTGCTCAGCCTCCCAAGAGATAGCTGTGTCTGTAATAAGAACCTTTTCCTCAGACAGTTCCCTAAGGTGGGGCACTATGGGGTTTGTGAACAAGTGTCCTTTGTGGAAATTATTATTAAAATTATTACAAAGAACTCCTTTCAGCTTCAAATATTGTGACAATTTTGTGCCTCTATACATGGATAGTGAACCCCATAATCTCTGGCAACCTGATGAGGTAGAATCATATGATCATAGACCTAGAGTTAGAAGAAACATCAGAGTTCTTCATCTAATCCAACCCCTTCATTTTACAGATGAGGAAATGAAGGCCCAAAAAAACTAAGTTATTTCTATTGATTAGAGAAATACAAATGAAAACTACTCTGATGTATCACCTCACACCTATCATATTGGCTAACATGACAGAAAAGAGAAATGATAAATGTTGGAGAAGATGTGGGAAAATTGGAACACTAATAATGCATTGTTGGTAGAATTGTGAACTGGGGGCAGCTAGGTGGCGCAGTGGATAGAGCACCAGCCCTGGAGTCAGGAGGACCTGAGTTCAAATCCACCCTCAGACACTTAACACTTACTAGCTGTGTGATCCTGGGCAAGTCACTTAACCTCGCCAAAAAAATATATATATATATTTAAAAAAAAAGAATTGTGAACTGATCCAACCATTCTGGAGAACAATATCGAACTATGCACAAAGGCCAAAAAACTGTGCATATCCTTTGATCCAGTAATACCACTACTAGGTCTGTATCCCAAAAAGATCATAAAAAATGGAAAAGGACCCACATATACAAAAATATTTCTAGCAGCTCTCTTTGTGGTGACAAAGAATTGGAAATCGAGGGGATGCCCATCAATTGAGGAATGGCTGAACAAGTTGTAGTATATGAACGTAATGGAATACTATTGTGGCTATAAGAACTGATTTCAGAAAAACCTGGACTTATATGAACTGATGCCTAGTGAAGTGAGAACTGTACACAGTAACAGCAACACTATGATGATCAACTGTGATAGACTTAGCTCCCCGAAGCAATACAATGATGCAAGGCAATTCCAAAAGATTCATGATGGAAAATGCTCTCCACATCCAGGAAAAGAACTATAGAATCTGAATGCACATTGAAGCATACTATTTTTATTTTTTGTTTTTGTTGTTTCTTCTTTCTTGTGGTTTTTCCCTTCTGTTCTGATTCTTCTCTCACAACTTGACTAAATGTTGAAATATGTTTAAGATGATTGTAATGTATAATCCATATCAGATTGCTTGCTAGCTTCAGGAGGAGGAGGGAAAGGAGGGAGAAAATTTTGGAACTTGAAATCTTACAAAAATGAATGCTGAAAACTATCTTTACATGTCATTGTAAAAAAAAATACTATTAAAAAAAAAGAAACTAAGTAATTTACCCAAGGCCACACAAAAAATAAGCATCAGAGAATGAATATGTTTGTATTTGTGTGTGTGTGTGTATGCATACACACATGCTTATACACAATATCAAAAAAATACTTAGGGCAGTTTTAAGTTTTCATAGAAGCTAGGTGGTACAGTGAATAAAGTACCAGATATGGAGTCCTCAGTTCAAATCTGGCCTCAGAAACTTATTAGCCAGGGCAAGTCACTTAACCTGTCTGCCTCAGATTCCTCAGCTATAAAATGAGCTGGAGAAGGAAATGGCAAATTACTCCAGTATCATTGCCAAGAAAATCCCAAATGAGGTTCACAAAGAGTAGGATATGACTGAAAACAACTCAACAAGAACAACAGCACTAAGATTTTTGGGACTCTATTATATACAGAGAGAGAGAAAGAGAGAGAGAGAGAGAGAGAGAGAGAGAGAGAGAGAGAGAGAAGAAAGAGAAATCAATAACAGAGATTTATATGAGTATAGAAAGATATACATCTATACACACATACACTCTGTACATATATAGCATTTAAGAACCTAGTCCAAACCACTGGGAAACACATGCAGGATCTTGCACTCCAGGTGAACTATAAAGAAAACCCAGGGTTTACTTTTTTTCCTCTTTTATTTGTCTCCTGACCATAAACACTGTGGACCATTATTTGCTGATTAAAACAGATAAGCTGAGTGAAGAATAAGCTTTACCAGGGCCCTCACTGGCCCTGTTAACATGATTGTGTATGGAGGGTTTGATAACATCTTAGAGATCAACCTGAGATGTGCTCTTTCACTATTTTTTTTTTTTGGTGGGGCAATGAGGGTTAAGTGACTTGCCCAGGGTCACACAGCTAGTACGTGTCAAGTGTCTGAGCTTGGATTTGAACTCAGGTTCTCCTGAATCCAGGGCCAGTGCTTTATCCACTGTGCCACCTAGCTACCCCCCTTTCACTATTTTTAATGAACCAACTGAACCATGGATGGTCGTTCCTATGGCACCCTGGCTGGAATTAGGAGAGCCTATTTCAGCTACCACAAAAACAAACTTGAATTGAAAAAAATACATATTTATGCCAAGGTCCCCCTCATGGCCATCCTAATGGAATCTAGAGGTCAACAATACATCTTCACACCAAACCCACATAGTATCATCTACCTGACCAACAACAGAAAAGGGAAATTGTTTGACTCCTGTGGATACTAACTGAAAAATCTCCACTTACCTAAATCCCTCATCACCTTTCTTTTTTTGCAGGGCAATGAGGGTTAAGTGACTTGCCCAAGGTCACACAGCTAGTAAGTGTCAAGTGTCTGAGGTCGGATTTGAACTCGGGACCTTCTGAATCCAGGGCTGGTGCTTTATCTACTGTGCCACCTAGCTGCACCCCCCACCCTCATCACCTTTCTTGAAAAAAAATGCTGAAGATGTGTTTCAGGATAGTCTGTTAACAAAAAATAAACTGCTAAATTCTGGAGACACAAATGAGATAAAGAAAGATCCCTTGGCCTCAAGTAGCTTACAATCCAACAAGAGAATACAACACACAAAAGGAAATTGAAAAGGGGAGGGGAATGGAATGAGAAGGGGAATGAAGAGTCAGTTGGCCTGGGAGCCCTCCTTATTGAAGGTTCTCCACCCTCCATTCAGAGGAACTGCAGGGGTAGAGGGTACTGATGAGGTAGATATGAATACCTATGACTGATTTGATCTTGCAGGATGATGATGTTCCTGTAAGCAAGATGAAGTCTAAAGCAGACCATAAGATAACTCTAAAGAAACTTGGCTATTACCTGTGGTTCCCACTGTTTTTCCTATGCACATGCATTATAAGGGGTAAACTCATAACCAGGCTGTAAACATGTATTCTGAAGATATTGGTCAAAATGACAAGATAGTTGTAAGTTTTATAAATAGAACACTGACTGCCAAAGTCATAATGATCTGAAAATCTTAAACCCCATAATCGTGTCAAGAGTAGTGCTAATCAAGTATTGCTGTCAATTGAAAATCAAACTGCATCTCTTAATGTTTTTCCTGTCTCTTGTCTGCACATTATTGCTTTTCCATGGTATCCCCTTACCTTCACTTCACATATTCAGGACCCATTGCCCAAAACTCCAGTAAAATAAATAGAATGACACTTGCATGAAGACATTGAAAAAAGCAAACCTTTATTTTCAATGTGAATCAAGCTTTTCTCTTGAATCTTTTCAGAAGTTGTGCATATCCTTGGATGTGGCCAGCATACACCTGTTCTTCAAGGGGCAGAGGAAAATGGAAACTCCTTGAGGTGTCCATTTTGAAGTGATATGACTTTCAGATGACCCGGGTATGTTGAATATTGTGTCTGGCACATAGCAAATGATTAATAAATCCTTACTGACCGAGTGACTAACTGGTGGCTAAGCCTCTCCATACTTAGCAATTCAGGGTCTTATACAACAGACACACAGTCCATCTCCAGGATAATAGTTGTTATGGGCCTGGGGTACCTCAGAAGTTTTCTGGGGGAGCTCAGGGAACCTTCTCCTTAAGAAGCTAAACCAAAGGACAGACACACCTAAAGAGATTAGTGGCACTGGATCAGGATTGAGTTAACTCCAGGACCACCACCCTTCATTCCAGCCTCCCCCACCCCTCAGGGTGATAATCACATTAGTTGTGGCTGCTGCCTGAATGGCATGTAAGGGACAGATTAATTCCAGAAGTCAGGACCACTTCCCCTCATTCCAGCTTCCCCCACCCCCAAAGGGAACTTTTCACAGTCAGATGATCACCCCATCAGTCCCTCCCTTATCAGTCCTCTATAAAAGTATTTGCCTTTCTCCTGCTCAAAGAGATAGGTAGGTATCTCAGAAAACTGTCTCTGTGCCATGCCATCTCCCCATGAGAAAAGTTCTTTCTCTTGGTTTCCTTTCTCTAGAAATTAAATAAAATACTATTTAATTTTAATTGGATTTGTGTGCGAAAGGGTATAATTCTTTAAAGAGGAATTCATAAGGACCCCCAAACCTATTTCCCCCATGACATACTCAAAGCCTTACAACTAGGTTTCCTTCAAGATTCTCCTCAAGCATGACCTCATTCAAGACAATTTCCTTGGTCACACACCTTCCCAACCCACTCCAGGTTCTTGCTTCCCCCTCTAAGGTTACTTTAGGTCTATTTTGTATGTATCTTGTATATGCTTATATTGTATCTATCTCCTCCATTAGACTCTACTCAAGTACTACCTTCTATATGAGGCTTTTCTTACTCACCCTAGCTGCCAGTGTCCCTCCCCATAAAATTACCTTTTATCTATTTTATACATGCCTTCATATGCCTGTGTGTCTTCCTCATTAGAATGTAAATTCCTTGGGCAGGGATCAGGGTCTCAATTTTTTTTGTATCCTCAGCATTTGCCAGACAGCAAATGCATAATAAATGCTAGTGGACTGTGCCCTGTGAGTGGGGTTCTCAATGACAAAAGATATCTCTCTTAGGGTCCTTACTCATAAAATCCAGCCAGCCTTTAGGTAAGAATTTGAGACTTTCTACCTGGTGCAATAATACACAAAGTCACCTATGTTAGAACCCCTTAGTGTAGTACCTCTATACATCAACGAGCTCTTCCCTGATTCTTTTTACTGTGGCAATTTTCTTAGAAACAACTCTGTCATTGTATTTGGTGGTGATGGTGGCTTTTTGGGGGAGCAGTTCACATTATCCCAAGGCTTCCTGGCCAATGCTGTCCCACGGCATAAATTTAATTATGTGAACAAATCCTCCTTGGGCAGAAACAATCTTAATAGACTCTATTTCTCACTCACTCTCAGTAACATAAACAAGTTTTCCTTAAGCACATATGCACACTTCTTTCTCTTTTCGGAATCATCCAAGTCAGACCTGCACATTATTTCTTTCACAACACCATCTAGCTGGTAGCTCACCATAGAGATTATGCTTCTCACAAGTAGGGATTTGTTCCCCAGTTATTCCATGTGGTGGCAAGGAATCAGGTCTAGGTTCTCTACATATGCCATTAGTAGTTGATCAAGTGGGACAGTAGTACATCGCAGAGGTCCCAGGAACCTACTTGACTATTTCACTAAACATTTGTTTCAAAAGTGATATAGGCTTACACTTTATAAGCTTTTTAAAAATAAATTTACACCTTTTTAAAAGGCACATCTGCATCATTGACAATGGGATTTTCACCTTTTGAATGCACCCCACTTCCAGTTAAGAAACCAATCAACAGGGGCAGCTAGGTGGTGTAGTGGATAAAGCACTGGCCCTGGAGTCAGGAGGACCTGAGTTCAAATCCAGCCTCAGACACTTGACACTTACTAGCTGTGTGACCCTGGGCAAGTCACTTAACCCCAATTGCCTCACTAAAAAAAAAAAAAAAAACCAATCAACAGCTGACCCTTATGTGATTAGCATGCTCCAAATCTGGGAGTAGCAAGCCAATGTGCCCTTCCAAAAGCAGGCTCCCCAAACACTTCTACCTAGTATGGATTTCCTTCCCTTCCTGCCATATCCTGTTACACATGTATCTGGTATTCAGGTTGCTGATACATCTCCTTTTACCCTATCAGGATATATCTTGGAAAATATCAACTCTTTTGGGAGAAGTTTTTTCATGCTCATTGTTATAGGAGCTGTCCACTAGATCAAATACACTCATAATACGGCCACTATTGGCATGAAACAACTTACCACCATTAAATACTGTCAGGAAGCTATCCAAAAACTGTGTCTGGAAGCTAGCAAAATAATTTAGAGCTTCCTATACAAAGGCTGTCAGCCACTATAGCACCAAAAAGTATTCTTAGGAACCCAAGATTACATTGCTGTTTGCTAATAATTCTTTCACAAAATAGCTTTTCCTTCAAATTATATGGTCCTTCTAGGATACATGAAAATTAATGTTGCTACTTCCCATCAAAGGAGGGCTCAATAAGCACTAGGGAATGGTTTTTTGGGGGGTTTTTTGGTTTTTGGTTTTTTGGGGTTTTGGGGGGTTTTGTGAAGCAATTGGGGTTAAGTGACTTGCCCAGGGTCACACAGCCAGTCAGGGATCTAAGGCCAGATTTGAACTCAGGTACTCCTGAATTCAGGGCCAATGCTCTATCCACTTCTAGGGAATATTTTAACCCTCAGTTATGAAACTTTAAAAAACATATCAAACATGGGGCAGCTAGGTGGCACGATGGATAAAGCACCAGCCCTGGATTCAGGAGGACCTGAGTTCAAATCTGGCCTCAGACACTTGACACTAGCTGTGTGACCCTGGGCAAGTCACTTAACCCTCATTGCCCCACCAAAAAAAAAAACTCTCAAGATTTTACAGAGTAGTCATTTTCTTGGAAAAACCTATGCCACAGTATAGGCCTCAGGTTACCACTCACCTACTATGGTAACAGAAATGGACAAACTCCTTTACAAGTATCTTTACTTTTGCTACCCCGACATATTAACTCTGGATGTCTTTGAGTCTATAAGGGACTTCCCATTAGGGGAAGCTAAAAAAGAGTCAGATGGCTCCTGAAATCAAATCCTGTGTTTGATGCTTACAACTTATGTGACCTTGCAAGTCAATTAATCTCCCTTAGCCTTTTTCTTCATCTGTATAATTAAATGAGTAAGCTAGATAGCCTTTGAGTTCACTTTCAGCTCTAACTCTATGAGCCCTGAAATCAGTGGACTCAGTCTTTGAATGACAGGTAAGCATTTGGTCTTGTTCACAAATTGATATAGGGTTATAAAATCATAACAGTACAATCTCTTCCTGTCTGTACAATAGTGCCAATGGATAGCAACTGTGCAACCCTCAAATAGGTGATCTAAAACTCTTGGAACACTGGTTAGCCACCCTCTGTACAGAGAATTTCAAGTGCTGGGTACTGAGCATTTTCTCCTTTATGTTTCCAAATGATCCTTACTTAAGAACTCTAACACTTGAGATAGCATAATTTTACCATGGTTTCAGTGTATAACTTCTACAAAATAATGTTGCTCAGAGGGTTCTTTCTTTTCCTCCTCACAATAGCACATAGGATGTCCATGGAAAAAATAGCAATGAAATTCAAAGGTAACCCTCCCAAAGTCTAGCAAAACTATGCAGAAAGAAAGGCCCTAAGACTATATTTCCACTGTGTAGTGTAAGGCCCCAAATTCATATTTCTACTGTATAGAAATCCCTCTGCAGTTAGTGGTATACATTAATCAACAAATGGCTGCTATGGAGAGTTGCTTCCCCCCAAATAATACTTTATTTTTTCCCCAGTTACAGGTAAAGACAATTTTTAACATTTTTTTTTAATTTTGAGTTCCAAATTTTCTCTCTCCCTCCCTCACCTTTGCCCTCCCTGAGACAGTAAGCAATTTGATATTGGTTATATATGTTCAGTCATGCAAAACATTACCATATTAGTCATGCTGTAAAAGATACAGACCCAAAAAGGGTGGCTGACTACTTCTCCCCTCAAAGATCTAGGAGCAACCCTTAATGACTGAGGGTTTCCTAGTAGGCCCCACTGGTATGCTTCCCAATATAATTTAATCAGTTAAATCTCATCAATATCAGTTAACCAATTAAAATCAATTAGCCTTTACAAAGGCATATTTACTGAGAAATCATATTTTTTTTAGTTCACCTGGTATTAAGAAATAAATATTTCTTCAGTCTAAAGTTCTTTCCAGACTTACCTGAAAGAAGGAAATTTAACCAAATTTCTCAGCAAACAATACCCTCCATTAAAGTTCTTTCTCTCAGGCCTAACCCCAACTCTTTTAGGAAAGCTTGTCAAGAATGAAAGATAAAGAAAAGAAAGAAGGCTATGGTCCTAGAATTGTGATAAGGGTGGTACTAAACTAGTTAAGGTTATCAATGTAATCAAATTTTGTTTTCATACCTGTCCTCCTACAGGAAAAAACAGATCAGAGACAGTCAGGAAAAACATAGTACCAGTTTATTTGTCCCAAGAGCAAGCAGGCATGAAAACTCCAAAGAAGAAGCTTGAAGACTTTTTTGTGTGAAGGTATATAAACAGGATGTTATCAGTTTCATTAGCATGACACAATTCAACTTAAAAGCAAACACTATAACAAGAATGGATGAAATACAAATAAGTTTAACAATTTCAATTATAAGAAGAATGTATGAAATAAAAATCAGTTTGATAATTCAATTTAAAGGCAAACCCTGTGATAATATTATATAATTCAAAAGAGGTTTGTCAAGGACAAGGATGCCCAGGTGTTTTTACAAGATAAGGACTTATTATCCTGGGGAAGGAAATCAGTAGATAGGAACTTATTTGCTAGCTATCTGGACTCAGTTTGGAGTTCAATAGTAGGGCATTTTGATCTTATTAATCCAGGGTTCTATAAAATTCTTTTGGATAATAAGGCAGTTCCATCAAATCCAGGTGGTTAATATATTCATCATAATATTATCTTCCCCATTTTCTTGGGGATTAGATTTATGACCCAGCTAAGGGCAGCTGGGTGGCACGGTGGATAAAGTGCTGGCCCTGGAGTCAGCAGGACCTGAGTTCAAATCTGACCTCAGACCTTTGCTAGCTGTGTGTGACCCTGAGCAAATCACTTAACCCTGTTTGCCTCAGTTTCCTCATCTATAAAATGAGCTGGAGAAGAAAATGGCAAACCACTCCAATATCTTTGCCAAGAAACCCCCAAATGAGATCAAGAAGAGTGGGACATGATTTAACAAGTACCTTTTTCCCCCATTTCAAGAAGAGATTAGGACATTAAACAGAGGGAGAAGGTTCCTTTGAAGGGTAAACTCTTTGAGGGGAATGGTTAAATAGGGATTAGTGGTCTTATAAGGATGATTCTCCAGAAGCATCCTGGAAATATTGACTACTGTTCTATTAAATGAAATAGAATGTTAATTTCACACTATTTTTATCATATTGTGAAAATTTCCTTGTTCAAGACTTCCATAAATGTTACTTTTAAAAATATCTCATATTATGACAAAAAAGGAAAATCATAAATGTTGGAGAAGCTGTGGAAAAATTGGAACACTAATGCATTGTTGGTGGAGCTGTGAACTGATCCAACCATTCTGGAGAGCAATTTGGAATTATGTCCAAAGGGCTATAAAGCTGTGCATACCCTTTGACCCAGCAATACCACTTTTGGGTCTTTTTCCCAAAGAGATCATGGAAAAGGGAAAAGGACACACATGTACAAAAATATTTATAGCTGTTCTTGTTGTGGTGGCAAGGAATTGGAAATTATGGGGATGCCCATCAACTGGGAAATAGCTGAACAAGTTGTGGTATATGAATGTAACAGAATACTATTGTGCTGTAAGAAATGATGAGCAGGAGTTCAGAGAAACCTGGAAGGACTTGCATGAACTGATGATGAGTAAGATGAGCAGAACCAGGACAACATTGTACACAGTATCATCAACATTATGTGTTGATCAACTGCGATAGACTAGATTCTTTTCACCAATACAACGGTACAAGAAAGTTCCAAAGGACTCATGATGGAAAAGGCTCTCCAAATCCAGAAAGAAAAAAAAAAAAGGAACTGTGGAATATGGATGCTGATTAGACCATACTATTTCTTTTGTTTTTTGTGCTGTTGTTTTTCTTTTTTGAGGTTTTTCCTTTTTGCTCTGATTCTTCTCTTATAACATGACTAATACAGAAATATGCTTAATGTTATTTATATATATATATATATATATATAAATAAAATCTATATCAGATTACCTGCTGTCTGGGGGGGGGAGGAAGGGAAGGGAGGGAAAAAATTTTGAAATTGGACATCTTATCTAAACAAATGTTGAAAAATAAAATAAATAAAAATTTTTTTAAATATCTCATATTAGAGAGAAATATTTGAGGGTATACCAGTTTGGTGATTTCTCTCCAAGCAGAACAATGCTTGAATTTAAAATAATGTTAATAAAAATAGTGTCCAGAAGAATTGTGCCTAAAATACAAAATATAGTATTTTTTTTCCTTCAACATATAGCAAAGATCAAAGTAGGATATCTTCCCAAACTGTGAAGTTCACACTCCCCTCTACACATATACTCAGTTTTTGAGGAGAGTAGGCTCAAACTTGAAATGTTTGCTACAAAACATCTCCCTTCTCCAGCCAGAGGGAGGGAGTAGTTCCTTGCCCTAGGAGTCCTTTCCACCACTCATGGAGTCCCCACCAATTTCCTTCTTTGCTCAGATGGGCAGGCCATACGCACAGCAGAAGATAAAAATATTTTGTATGAAATCATTAAGCTCTATATGATATGCTTGCTTTTTCAAAAAAGCATATAATTCTATACATTCCTTTCAAAACTGTCCTGCTTATTTGTACTTCCTTCTAAATTTCTTTCTGTTCTCTTGTCTATTTTTTAATGTTACAATGGCCCTATTTGGAGGGATTAGGGTTTTATTACTTAACTCATCCTAAAAAGTCTCCCCCCATTTAAAAACTAAGAGAAAAAGAAAACCCTTGTAACAAATAAGCATAGTCAAAACAGATCCACACAATAGCAACATAAGTTTATTTTTTCATCTTGTGTCTTTCATCTCCCTGTAACATACCTGAGTAATATGCTTGATCCCAGGTCCTCTTCAGGGCTTCTTTTTTTTTGCTTTTTTTTGGTTTGTTTTTTGGTTTTTGCTGAGGCAATTGGGGTTAAGTGACTTGCCCAAGGTCACACAGCTAGTAAGTGTTAAGTGTCTGAGGCTGGCTTTGAACTCAGGTCCTCCTGACTCCAGGGCCAGTGCTCTATCCACTGCACCACCTAGCTGCCCCTCTTCAGGGCTTCTTTTTTTTGTTGTTGTTTGTTTTTTTTTAGTGAGGCAATTGGGGTTAAGTGACTTGCCCAGGGTCACACAGCTAGTAAGTATTAAATGTCTGAGGCCGGACCCGAACTCAGGTCTTCCTGACTCAAGGGCCGGTGCTCTATCCACTGTGCCACCTAGCTGCCCCCTCTTCAGGGCTTCTTAAACTTTTTCAACTCATTTTTACACAACTCCAATACATAGGTATATAAAATGGGTATACATAAACTTTTACTGTTGCCAAATTTTTCACAACTCCCACATTCAGTTATGTGACCCTACATGGGGTCATGACCCACAGTTAAGAAGCTTTATTCTAAACTTCCAAGTGCAGAACAAAATAGTTAATGTAATCCAAAAACATTTAACAAAATAAATAAAAATACAATGTAACATAATGTAAACTTGTGGTTTTTCTAAGTCAGTGTATGTCTAGAAGGGATTCCTTTCTAAGTCAGTTTGAGTCCAGAAGGGATCACTGTTCTACTACTTCAATGATGTCAAATTCAAAAAGAAAAGGAGGTTACTAAACCTTAAATAAGGATGTAGGATTCTTATGCCAATGTTCATTAGAGATACTGGTCAATTGTCTTCTTTTCCTGCTTTGTCTCTCCCTGGTTTAGGTATGGAGACTTAAACCTTACCATAGAGTTTGAAAGGATGCTTTCTTTACCTAATTTTTTTTTTTGCGGGGCAATGGGGGTTAAGTGACTTGCCCAGGGCCACTTAACCCTGTCAAGTGTCTGAGGCCGGATTTGAACTCAGGTACTCCTAAATCCAGGGCCAGTGCTTTATCCACCGCGCCACCTAGCTGCCCCTCTTTACCTATTTTTACAGTATGCTTAATATTGGACTTTATTGTTCTGATAGAATTCACTTGTAGATCTATCTGGTCCTGGGTTTTATTTTTTGCTCCTTTATACTTTGTTCAATTCCTTTTTTCCTTCCAATATGCTTATTAATAGTTTGCAATTCTTCTTTTGAGAAAAGTTTGCTTATACCCTTTGACTACTCGTCTATTAGAGAAGGGAAAGGAAGAGAATAAGCATGTATTAAGTTCCAAATTGTATTATGTATTATGTGCCAAATGAGCAGCTAGCTAGGTGTCACTGTAGATATAGTACCAAACCGGGAGTCTTGACTGACCCAAATTTGACCTGAGTTCAAACCTGGCCTCAGACATTTAGGAGATGTGTGACCCTGAGGGGGTCACTTAACCCTGTTTGCCTCAGTTCCTTCATCTGTAAAATGTGCTGTAGAAGGAAATGGAAAACCACTCAAATTTCTTTGCCAAGAACACCCCAAATAGGGTCACAAAGAGTTGGACACAACTGAACAACACGTGCCACAAGCACTGTGTGAAGTCCTTTACAAATATTGTCTTAGTTCATCCTCACAATGACCCTAGGAGGTAGGTGCTATTATTATCCCCATTTTACAGTTGAGGAAACTGAAGCAGACAGGTTAGGTGATTTGTCCAGAGTCGCACAACTAATAAATGCCTGAGGCCACATTTGAATTCAGGTCTTCCTGAACTGCAGATCCAGTACTCTATCTACTATGCCACCTAGCTGCCATAGGGAATGCATCCAATTTTTTTTTTTTTTTAGTTTAGTTGAAACATAATACATTTTGCTCCAGCTCCTGACTTGTATTTCCTCAAGTGTAAACATATTGTTAGATTCTGCTTTCTAAAGTCTATCTGCTATTGTTTCTAATGTTTATTTATCTGCTATTTTATTTCATTTCATGGATAAATTTATCCCATTCATATTTATGGTTATAATTGCTAATTGTGGGGGCAGCTAGATGGCACAGTGGATAAAGCACCGGCCCTGAATTCAGGAGTACATGAGTTCAAATCTGGCCTCAGACACTTAACACTTACTAGCTGTGTGACCCTGGGCTAGTCACTTAACCCCGATTGCCTCACCAAAAAAAAATTTTTTTTTAATTGCTAATTGTGTACTTTCCTCCATCTTGCCCTTCTACACTTTTTCCTCTTATAGACAGTTCACTGCCACAGTGGATAGACTACTGAGCCTAGAATCAAGCAGATCTGAGTTCAAATATGGCCTTAGACAATTAGCTTTGTAACCCTAGGCAAGTCACTTAACCTGTTTGGAGATAAGAAGATTATAATAGCACTTATTTCCCAGCATTGTTATGGAGGATCAAATTAGACAGTATTTGTAAAATTCTTGCACTCATTGTTTGTTTCCTTCCTTCCTTCCTTTCTTTGTCCCCGCTCTCTCTCTCTACAAATAACATAGTAAAAAAAAAAGTTTGCTTAACACTAGTGATCTATAATTCAGTCCATTTCTACTCTGTATTCCCTCTTCTCTTCCTCTTGCCCCTCCATTAATCCTTTCTTTCTTTTTTATCTCCCCTTCACACTTTACTCTCTAATGTTAGTATGTTTTGTTAATAAGTACTCCCTAGCTAAACTACCCTTTAACTTAACCCCTCCTCTCCCTTCTCTTTGCGCTTTCCTGTTTCCCTGTTTGAGGTGAATTTCCGTGTGTTTTTGTTTTGCTGGGTTTTTTGTAAACCCAATCTGATCTTAATCTTTAAATGATATTGGTGCCTTTATAGCTGTTTATCAAAACAGTACAAGTTTTCTAATCCAGGAATGACATCTCAAACCAAATGTAGTCATCGTTTCCCTCAAAACCAAATCTTCCTCCCAATTTCTCTAATTTTATGAGTAGCAATGCCATTTTCCCCACTCCAGTGGCAATGAAATCTGTGATGTTTGATTTGGCATGCTTTTTGCTTCCTAAATCCAATCAGTTTCAGGGGCAGCTGGTGGCGCAGTGGATAAAGCACCAGCCCTGGATTCAGGAGTTCCTGAGTTCAAATCCGGCCGCAGACACTTGACACTTACTAGCTGTGTGACCCTGGGCAAGTAACTTAACCCCCATTGCCCCACAAAAATAAAAAAAATAATACATTTTAAAAATTAAAAAAAAAATCAAATCAGTTTCAAAGTCCTATAGATTCTGCCTCTGCAATATTTCTCCCAAAACCCTGTCTGCTACCATAGCCACTACCTTATTAGTTTATGCCCTTATTATCTATCAACAAGACTATACCAAAAGCCTTCTAATTAGTCTCCCTGCATGAAGTCATTTCCCCATCATCCAAGCATGCCATTGTGGGTAGCAGTTTGGATTTGAAGTCAGAAATATCAAGGTTCAAATCCTGCTTCTGATGCTTAATAGCAGTATAACCCTGGACAAGTCAGTTAATTTCTCTGAAAGTCTCCTTGCCTATAAGATGAGGAGATTGGCTTAGGTGGCCTGAGAGGTCCCTAAGATGAATGTTCTTCATTACATTCTGTGTATACGCTCATTTTCCTTTATCTAGCTCAAATGAAAATGACATTCATGATATACCTATTCCACCTACCCCTTCTTCTATGTTTATATCATCTTCATCTCATGTCGTTATCATGTAAAATAAGTTCCCTTTCCTTCTTCCTCCTTTCCTTCCCAATATATTCTCCTATTCTTACTATTTCCTTCTTCTCCAAAGAAAGATCATCAAAACAGAACAGAACCACCCCCAAAGTCCTCTATCTATGGCCCTTGAAAACATTAAAGTTCTAAAAGGATACTTGTTGTTTTGTTTTGTTTTGTTTTGTTTTGTTTTGTTTTGTTTGTCTCCCTATAAGAATGGGGGCAGCCAGGTGTTTGTTACAGTGGATAAAGCACTAGCCCTGGAGTCAGGAGGACCAGAGTTCAAATCTCACCTCAGATACTTACTAGCTGTGTGACCCTGGACAAGTCACTTAACCCCAATTGCCTTAAAACATTCAGGGCCATCTCCAGTTGTCCTAATATATATCTTGCCACAGGACCCAGATGGCTCTGGAGGAGAGAGTAAGGCTGGTGACTGCACAGCCCTCTCTTACCTAAATCCAATTCATTGCAAGTCATATCACCCAAATGTCATGGTCCTCTTTGTTTTTTGTTGTTGTTTTTCTTAACTTTTAGTGAGGCAATTGGGGTTAAGTGACTTGCCCAGGGTCACACAGCTAGTAAGTGTCAAGTGTCTGAGGCTGGATTTGAATTCAGGTCCTCCAAAATCCAGGGCCAGTGCTCTATCCACTGTACCACCTAGCTGCCCCCATGGTCCTCTTTGAGAATAAAGGATGTTAATATGAATATATGGATCACCAGGATTTGATGGAGGTACCTTATTATCCAAATGGATTTTATGAGCCCCTGGAAATGCCCTTTGGCTAAAACTTCAGGCTGAACCCAGATAGCTAGTGATATAGGAGGCAAAAAAGGGTTAATAGAAAAACCCAAGACCCAAGCTCTAATTCAGATATTAGTTCTAAAAGGGAGTCAGACCCCAGTTAATGGATAACTTATACTAGGTTCTTGTACCCACAGAAATCAGTGTCCATAAGGGGAACAGAGGGAGAGAAGCCATGATGACCTTAGACTAAAATGACAAGGCTATAGAAATTCTAAAGAAAAATGATTATATTTTGAAACTAGCCATGAGAATCAGAAAGAGACCTGCGCAGAAAAGGCCAAATTTGTCCCCAGATTCACCTTATGACATGTAAACCCCCAAAACACAACCTCCACTGAAAAAGGTACCCCCCTCGGGGGTTGGCTTAGGACCCCAGGAACTCCAAATTAGGATAAGCTTCCCCTGAAACAGCCCTAGGTGGAGAATATTATAATGAGAAGGACAGGCCCTCCCCTGTACCTCCCCAAGGTGGAGATTATTATAATGAGACTGATAATCAATTTATCCATACTATAAATATAAGCGTCTTTCCTTTCCTTATTTGAGAGATACCTTTCCAATATTCTGGTTCTCTCCCTGTGGTCACCCACAGCATTGCCATAAAACTTGGTAAACTGAGTCACTGAGTCTTGTAAATTTTTTTGGGACGACTCATGATCAATTTGACCCCAAATTCTATCCCACATCATTAGCAGATTTACTAACCCTCTCCCCAAGAAAGTAAACAAATCAAAATGCCCCTTTTGACTAAACTTCAACTTATGAGCCCCCATTCACTATCTTCTTTCCCCCAAAGAGTAAATAGAGAAAATATCTAAACATCCTTGTCCTTGGTAAACCCTTCCTGTGTCTTTAAGCTGCCTCAAAGTATTTGCTTTGGGTTAATTTGTATCATGCTAATAAAACTGACATCACCCTGTAACCAGTGAGCAGAGAAAACCTTATGTACCCTCAGAAAGAAGGAGTCCTCAGGCTCTCTTGGGAGGCAAGATTCCACACATGATCATGTGTCATTTCTTTCTTCTTGAGACAAAATATTAAATTGATATTATGTTTTTCTGTCTGTCTCTGATCTGTTTTGTAGGAGGACAGGTATCATGTTCTCTGATGTGTTTTTGGTAGGAGATATAAGATAATTTCTCTGATAAGATATAACTTCTCTGATCTGTTTATTAATTTTGTAGGAGAAATGAAAGATTATTTCTCTGATCTGTTGTAGGAGACAGGCAGATGTAAAAAACAATATTTTAATATTTGACAGAAATGGTACCTGCAACTCGGATTTGATTGGAAAATGGAAATGGAATTCACCCTCCAACACAGGTCATGGCAAGGCGCCTCCAGGAGCTTTCTCCCAAATAAGGTGTGGACTCTGTCTTGTAAGGTGAATATTCCTTTCCAGCTTCCAACTCAAACCTTGAACTCTCGCTGTTAGTTGAGTTCTTGTCCCCTGAAGAAACTGGAGCACTCAGTAGAAGATAACTATCACAAGCTGTTTCCAAAAGGTAGGAATTCCTCAGTTTGGGCATATAAATTTCAATTATTTTAATCTTGCTGTGTCTTCTTGTAGAGAATTTTTTTTTATGTACACAAATATTGCTAAAATGATTAGAATTTGGGGGCAGCTAGGTGGCACAGTGGATAAAGCACTGGCCTTGGATTCAGGAGGACCTGAGTTCAAATCCAGCCTCAGACACTTGATACTTACTAGCTGTGTGACCTTGGGCAAGTCACTTAACCCTCACTGCCTTACCCCTAAAATGATTAGAATTGACTAAAGAGAAAGTAAATGGAGCTCCTCTGACCAGTCTAAATTAGGTTAAAGAAAAGCTAAAAAGAAATTATATGGGACTGTTGCATGCGTCTTGTCTCTGTGTAAATGTGTGAGATTGTTTCGTGTGTTCAAGTCTTTGTTGAAAAAATGTAATTTTGTGCTTGGAATTTAGAAGCCCATGCTGTGGCTAGGTTAAGGAAGTGAGAGAAAGGCAGAAAGAAAAGCTGCTCTAATATGTTGAAAACTAATTAGAAAGCTGAATGTGGCATCAAAAAACTAATTTAATTTTTTCAACTAGAAAAAAAAAAGAAAGGTACCTCCATCAAATCCAGGTGATCCATATATTCATATTAACATTCCCCACTTTTGGTCAAGGGGTCAATTTCAATGACCCCCTTAGACCAAGGAGCTTCTGTTTGGAACCTAACTTTTACAAGAACATCATTTAATCAAGGTGAGGAGTCAGGGAGAGAGGAAGGCCTGAAAGTTTGGCAAGGCTTGGAGACTCACTGTAATGACATGTCAGGGATCCCTGTCACAAGTGTACTGATCAAAATCAAAGTGGGATGGCCAGGCTTCTGAGTAGGTATATAGAGCCAAGCAGTCAGATAGATTCAACTAGCGGTCTGAGAGAGTGTGGGATCACATGAGAGGTACTGATCATTGTCAAATGGGGGGAGGCAGAGCTGGCCACAAAGAAAGCCCCCACAAATACCAAAATTAATTCCATCTGTAGAAGAATTCAAAACCATAGGGTGATTTGACAAGGTGGATAGGACACAGGAAAGGCACAGAGTCTTTGGAGTGCTGGGAATTCTCAGCCCTCATCCAGTCCAATCTTGGGGTGCAGTCTCCTATGAATGCTGTCTACTTCTTGGGGTCCTGGGATTGTGGTCTGCAGCAGCTGTCTTAGGGCAGTCCAAACTAGTTCGGCAGCCCTTTTCAAAGTAGCCAGGTCTCAGTTCTCAGGAGCAGTCTTAAGAAAGTCTTTATGGACAAGTCAGTTACTGTATAATAACTTCAATTGTCTTAATCACATAGCAAACATGACTGGCTCCAGACTAAGCTCATCTTGTAAATTCAAGGAGCCCAGCTTTCTGGGTGGTTGCTTTATTATCTGTTTGACCAACCACTATCTAGTTAATTAACTACTTTGCTTCTCCATGGAAAGAGTAATCTTTAACTGATCCCAGCAAGCGATCAACCATATTTCTCCAAGCGTCTCCCCTCAGGGCCAGAGCATCCCTAACTGGACTCAGGCCTACCAAGCCACTTCTACAAGTGATGTGGGCAGAATTTGGGGTCAAATTGATCATGAGTTGTCCCAAAAGAATTACAAGACTCAGTGACTCAGTTTACCAAGTTTTATTGCAATGCTGTGAGTGATCACAGGGAGAGAACCAGAAAGGTGGAAAGGTATCTCTCCAATAGTGAAAGAAAAGACAGTTATATTTATAGTATGGATAAACTGATTATCAGTCTCATTATAATAATCTCCACCTTGGTGAGGTACAAGTCTGTCCTACTCATTATAATATTCTCCACCTTTGGGAGGTACAGGGGAGGGCTTATCCTAATTTGGAGTTCCTAGGGTCCTAAGCCAACCCCCGAGGTGGGTACCTTTTTCAGTGGAGATGTGTTTTGGGGGTTTACATATCATAAGGTGAATCTGGGGACAAATTTGGCCTTTTCTGCACGTGTCTCTTTCTGGTTCCCATGGCTAATTTCAAAATATCTTCATTTATAATTTATTTCTAGTCTAAATTTCTATAGTCTGACAATTCCTTTATTGTTATAGTGTTAGGCCTTCATGGCCTAGCTCCCTCGAGTCCGTTATGGGCACTGATTTCTGTGGGTAAGAGAACCTCACATCCTGACTTGTAAGTTATCCATTAACTGGGTCTAACTCCCCTTTGGAGTTAATATCTGAATTAAAGATTGGGTCTTAGGTTTTTCTGTTAACCCTTTTTTCACCTCCTACATCACAAGGACAAACAACAATAACCTTATAAGAATGTAAACATTTCATTATATAGTTTCTTCCAGTTGGTCAAATGTATTTACCTTTCTTTGTTTCTCTTAACTTCCATGTCTGTATTTCAAATAGTCTGCTCACTTCTGGCCCTTCCATTAGGATTGCTTGGAAGTCCTTTATTTCATTAAAAAACCATTTCCCCCCAGTATATTATACTTAATTATGCTAAGTACTCTATTTTCCATCAGCTGCTCTACTTGGTTTGATTCCACTTAGCAACATGCCTCTGCAGCAAGTTCCCCTGGGTGTCTCCCCCAACCCCACCCTTTTCTATGTTGTCTTTTCTAATTAGATTGTGAGATCCTTGAGGGTAGGGTCAGATCTTTCTTATTTGTATCCCCAGCACTTAGCACAGGGCCTAACAAGTAGCTTAATAAACATAGAAACAGAAACATAGTATAAGAACTAATTGGAGGGCCAGCTAGGTGGAGAAGTAGATAAAGCACTGGCCCTGGATTCAGGAGGACCTGAGTTCAAATCCAGCCTCCGACACTTGACTTAACGCTGGGCAAGTCATTTAACCCTCATTGCCACGCAAAAACAAAACAAACAAAAAAAACACCTAATTGGAGATTAAACAACCTAATATTAAAGAATGAGTGAATTAAACAACAAATCACAGAAACAATAATTTAATTAAAGAGAATGATAATCATGAGACAATATATCAAAACTTATGGGATACAACACAAGCAGTAATCAGAGGAAAATTTATATCTCTAAATGCTTACATCAATAAAACTGAGAAAGAGCACACCAATGAATTGGGCATGCAATTTTAAAAACTAGAAAAAAAAACACTAAAAATCCCCAATTAAAGACTAAATTGGGATTCCTAAAAATTAAAGGTGAGATTAATAAAATTGAGTGTAAGAAAGCCTTCGAATTAATAAATGAATGAATAAATGAATGAATGAATGAATCCAGGAGTTGGTTTTATGGGGAAAAAAACACAAATTGGATAAACCATTGGTTAATATGATTTTTAAAAGAAAGAAGAAAACCAAATCACTAGCATTAAAAATGAAAAAGGTGGATGTACCACTAATGAAGATGAAATCAAAGCAATTATAAAGAATTATTTTGCCTAGTGATATGCCAATATATTTAACAATTTAAGTGAAATGGAAGAATATTTACAAAAATATAAACTTCCTAGATTAGCAGAAGAGGAAATCAAATATCTAAATAGACATTTTAGAACAAGAAATTACACACAGGTCATAAATGAGCTTCCTAAGAAAAAAAGCACTAGCGCCAGACAGATTTACAAGTAAATTCTATCACCCATTTAAAGACCAACTAATTCCAATATTAAATAAATTATTTAGAATAATAGGAAAAGAAGGATTGTACCAAATTCCTTTTATGAAACAAATATGATATTGAGAACTAAGCCAGAAAGAGTAAAAACAAAGAAAGAAAATTATAGACCAGTTTCATTAATGAATATGGATACAAAAATCCTCAAAAAAAAGATTCCAGTTAGGAGATTACAACAATATATTATAAAGATTGTACCTGGTGACCAAATGGGGTTTATACCAGGGATGCAGGGATGCTTTACCATAAGGAAAACTATTAATATAATTGATTATAGGGCAGTTATGTGGCTCAGTGGATGAAGCACCAGCCCTGGATTCAGGAGGACCTGAGTTCAAGTCCTGCCTCAGACACTTGACACTTACTAGCTGTGTGACCCTAGGCAAGTCACTTAACCCTTATTGTCCCACAAAAAAAAAAGTCCTGCTCTAATATAATTGATTATATTAATAACAAAGGTAACAAAAATCATACTATATCAATAAATGGAGAAAAAGTTTTTTATAAAGTACAATACTTATTTCTATTAAAAACACTTAAAAGTATAGGTATTAACAAATTTTTCCTTAAATTGATAAGAAGCATTTACCTAAAACCATCAGCAAGTATTATTTGTAATGGGGATAAGCTTTAGAAGTCTTCCAAGTAAGATCAGGTGTAAAACAAGGATGCCCACTGTCATCAATATTATTCAATATTGTATTGGAAATCCTAGCAGTAGCAATAAGAGAAGGGACAAAAAAAAAACAGAAGGAATCATACTGAGGCAATAAGGTAATAAAGCTATCTCATTTTGCAGATAATATGGTGATATACTTGGAAAATCCTAGAAATTCAACTAAAAAGTTAGTTGAAACAATTAATCATTTTAGCAAAGTAGCAGGATATAAAACCAAATCCACAAAAATCATCAGCATCGGGGGCAGCTAGGTGGCGCAGTGGATAGAGCACCTGCCCTGGAGTCAGGAGTACCTGAGTTCAAATCCGGCCTCAGACACTTAACACTTACTAACTGTGTGACCCTGGGCAAGTCACTTAACCCCAATTGCCTCACTAAAAAAAAAAAATCATCAGCATCCCTATATATCACCAACAAAATCCTGCAAGAAGAAATAGTAAGAGATACCCCATTTAAAATAACTCTAGACAGTATAAAATACCTGAGAGTACACCTACCAAAACAAACTTAGGAACCATATGAACAAAATTATAAAAAACTTTTTAAACAAACAAAAATCAGATTTAAGTAATTGGAGAAACAATCATTGTTCTGCAGTAGGCAGGGCCAATATAATAAAAATGACAATTTAACCTAAATTAATCTATATATTCAAGCCATCTCAATTAAATTCCAAAAATTCTTTTTCTGGGTTAGAAAATATAACAAAATTCATTTGGAAGAAGAAAAGGTCAAAAATATCAAAGGAACTAATGGGTGGAGGGGGGAGGAGATTTAGCAATACCAAATCTTAAACTATATTATAAGGCAGTAATTATCAAAACTATCTGGGACTGAGTAAGAAATAGAAAGATTGATCAGTGGAACAGAGTAGACACACAACATATGGCAGCAAATTATTATAGTAATCTTGTGTTTAACAAGTATAAAAGACAAGTTTTGGGGATACAAATTCACTATTTGGTATAAATTGTTGGGAAAGCTAGAAAGAAGTCTGGCAGATATTGGGCTTATACCATTTACCAAGATAACATCAAAATGGATACATGACCTAGATATAAAGGGAGACATTACAAGAAAATTTGAAGAACGTGGAACATCTTACTTATCAGACTTGTGGATAGGTGAAAAATTTATTAAACAAGAGAAAACACTGTGTGATAAATAATGGGACTTCGCAGATGCCCAGGAGTTCCACCTGAAGATTGATTTGGAATTGATTAAATTGGGTGAGACTGAGAGACTGAGAACCTACTTAAGGATGATTAAATTGGGACCACACCTGGCCGGCCCTGAGTAGGGTGTCGTTCTCAGAAGTTGAACCTAGTTAAGGTTGATTAAATTGAGACCACACGTGGCCAACCCTGAGTAGAGTGTGTTCTCAGAGACTGTGGACTGAGACATCAACAGGAGATCACTCTCAACCAATCAACTTGAAGAACCTCCCATTTCGAGGAGGAAGACAGGAAGCAGGAAGCTAAGGCTGGCTGACTGGCTCTTCCTCTTTTGGTTCAAGACAGCAGCTTGGGGGGCAGCTAGGTGGTACAGTGGATAGAGCACCGGCCCTGGAGTCAGGAGTACTTGAGTTCAAATCCAGCCTCAGACACTTAACACTTACTAGCTGTGTGATCCTGGGCAAGTCACTTAACCCCAATTGCCTCACCAAAAAAAAAAAAAAGACATCAGCTTGGCAGCAGAACTTCATGTGGGCTGCTAGGAAAGCTAGGATTTCCATGGTATAAGGAATCTATTCTCAATCTTTCCACTAGCTTATAATATCTTTTAATAAAAAAAAGCCTAAACTCTTGCTGAATTTATCAGTGATTTTAGCCAGTTTCCCAAAAAAAAACTGGGGGGGGGAGGCAGATTAGAACCCACATTAGTTTTTAAACAATTGTGAGGTATAAAATGAGAAATTTCAATTACATTAAATTAAAAAGATTTTGTACAGGGGGCAGCTAGGTAGCACAGTGGATAAAGCACCAGCCCTGGATTCCGGAGTACCTGAGTTCAAATCTGGCCTCAGACACTTGACACTTACTAGCTGTGTGATCCTGGGCAAATCACTTAACCCCTATTGCCCTGCAAAAAAAAAAAAAAATTTTGTACAACTAAAACCAATGTAGTCAAGATCAGAAGCAGAAAAATTGGAGGAAAAAATTATAGACAGTTTCTCAGATAAAGGTCTCATATCTCAAATATATAAAGAACTATGTCAAATCTGTAAGAATAAAAGTCATTCCCCAATTGGTAAATCATCAAAGGATATAAACAGGAAGTTTTCTGATGTACATATAAACAATATATGGTCATATTAAAATGTTCTAAATCATTATGGATGAGAGAAATGCAAATTAAACAATCTTGAGATATTTTATACCTATCAGATTATCTAAAATGATAGAAAGGGAAAACAACAAATGTTGGAGGGGATGTGGAAAAGTTGGGAAAATAATTCACTGCTGGTGGAACTGTGAACTGGTGTTTGACCATTCTGGAGAGCAATTTGGAAATATGCCCAAAGAGTTATAAAACTGCATATACCCTTTGACCCAGCAATACCACTATTAGGTCTGTTTCCCAAGATGATTAAGGAAAAAAGGAAAAAAACCTAAATGTTCTAAAAATATTTATATAAGCTCTCTTTGTGATGGCAAAAAACTGGAAATTACATAGATTCCTATCAATGGCTAAACAAGTTGTGCTATATGATCATGATAGAATACTACTGTACTACAAGAAATGAGGAGCTCAATGATTTTGGAAAAACATGGAAAGACTTGTATGAAATAATGAAGAGTGAAAGGAACAGAACCAAGACAACATTGTATACAGCAACAGCAATATTGGGTTTTTTTGTTTTTTGGTGTGAGGCAATGGGGGTTAAGTGACTTGCCCAGGGTCACACAGCTAGTAAGTGTTGAGTGTCTGAGGCCAGACCCAAACTCAGGTCCTCCTGAATCCAGGGCCAGTGCTCCATCCACTGTGCCACCTAGCCACCCCAGCAATATTGTTTTAAGAACAACTTTGAGCAGCCAAGTCAGTTTGACTATTATAAATACCCATATTAACTGAAAGGACCTATGAAGGAAGATGCTATCCGCATCCAGAGAAAAACTGATAAATCAAACTTACATATACATACATGTATGTATATGTGTGCCTGCATTTATGTGTGTATACATACACACACATACACACACACACACACACACACACATATATATATATACACATACATACTTATTTGTGTCTAATGGTAGCCATCTGGAGGGAGAAGAGAAGGGAAAAGTTACATGATAACTTTATTATATATTTAAAAGGAAAAATACGTTGTAAGTTTTAGACTTGCAGTTTTGTGTGCAAATCCTCTTTTTTTCTATTTTACTTTGTTATGGAAATGCTTGTTTTATTAAGTTCAAATTTTTAAAAAGAAAAATATCAAAGTGCTGGATAGGCTATTTTTTTTTTTAATTTTAGTGAAGCAATTGGGGTTAAGTGACTTGCCCAGGGTCACACAGCTGGTAAGTGTCAAGTGTCTGAGGTCAGATTTGAACTCAGGTACTCCTGACTCCAGGGCCAATGCTCTATCCACTGCACCACCTAGCTGCCCCTGGATAGGCTATTTTTGCTTCTTTATCTTTTGTCTTTTGAAATATCATATTTCCGGGCAGCTAGGTGGTGCAGTAGATAAAGCACTGGCCCTGGATTCAGGAGGACCTGAGTTCAAATCCAGCCTCAAACACTTGACACTTATTAGCTGTGTGACCCTGGGCAAGTCACTTAACCCTCATTGCCCTGCAAGCAAAAAAAAAAAATACCATATTTCTGTCCTCTTTTATAATGACAACTGCTAAATTTTATGCTATTCTGTGTTAAAATATTTTTATTCATGATAAATCTATATTACAGCTATAGTAAATCTCTTAAAAAGTTATTTGAACATATTTTAAATGCTGCAGAGTGTAGTGAATAGAAAAACAAACTAATCATGTGAAAAAGTTTTCATACAACACTAGAGCTACAAATTAAAACTCTAAGATTTCCCTTGATCCCTATCAAATTGGCAAGAGTTATGAAAGACAACAAAATGCAAAGCATTTTGCTATGCTAAGTTATTACCAAAAGGCACACTTATTTCATTGTCCAACCTTTTTTTTGAAACTTGGAAATATACAATGATTTACCAAAAGGTACATATTCAAGTGATCCCACTATACCCAAATGAGGTTACTGGGGTTAGGGGTGGGGAAGAGAGGGGTGGGAGGGGTGGCCTGGGGAAAGATCTGGAAACAAACTAATTGAGAAATGTTAGCTCCTTGAGGGCATAGACTATCACATTTGTATCTGTAGTCATAGCCCCTGCCGTGGTATCTGATATTTTAAGTCTTTAATAAATACTTGTTAATTTATTAATTAGAACATTATTGCACCATAAGAAACAACAAATATGAAAAATTCAAAGAAATATAGGAAGACATGAAATGATGCCAAGTGATGAAAAAGAGCCAAATTAACAATACAGGCATTGACTACAATCATGTAGTTAAAAACACAACAAGGTCATATTATACATAGTTAATTTTTAAAAATCAAAAACAGATGAGGAAAACAGGGTGGGGGTAGTGACTACCAATGACAGACATTTAAAACCTCATTTTTTGATAGCTGAGCAAGAGAATAAGAAAATAAGAGAACCAAACATACAAATGGGCATATTTGGTTTTCAATAATCAAAAACACAGCAATCAAAATGCCACAAAAATCTTACTTCAATTCCATTCAACAAAATCATATTAAGTGTCTATTATGTGTAAGACACTTAACTAGGCACTGGGCATAAAAACCAACAGCAGTTCCTGCCCTCCCTCAAAGGGTGTACATTCTACTGAGTATATATCTCATATACAAAGACAAAAAAATACAAAATGGTTTCTGGAAGGAGAGAAAACTAGGAAGTGGGGGCGGGGTAGAACTAGTCAAGGCTCTGTGTAGGAGAAATGTTTAGCCTAGGAGTCTGCATTTTTTTTTCCTAGAGGCAATAGGTAGCCATGAATTTCTTTTCTTTTCTTTTCTTTTTTTTGTGGGGCAATGGGGGTTAAGTGACTTGCCCTGGGTCACACAGCTAGTAAGTGTCAAGTGCCTGAGGTCGGGTTTGAACTCAGGTCCTCCTGATAAAAAGCTGGTGCTTTATCCACTGCGCCACCTAGCTGCCCCTAGCCACCGATTTCTTAGCAAGAGAGAGATCAGAATTGTGTTTTAGGAGGATGGCAAGTCTGTACTGTTGTTCTATTTACCACCCCTGTGACTTTCTGGACCAAAATGTCCTTCCCCAACCATTGTTTCCATGTATGTGTTAAACCCCCTAATTAGAACATAACCTTCTTGAAATTGGGATGTCCCTCATTTTTGTGTGTGTTTCTAGTGCTTAACAAATAATAAGTGCTTAATTAATGCTTTTTTCATTCATTCATTCATAAAGACCACTGAGATTGTCCCACTGAGATGAATAGATAGTAGTGTTATGATTGTAGAGGAAGTAAACATAAAATACATCATAGAGGTAGAAGCAATAAAATTTGACAACTGATTAGAGAGGGACAGGTGAATAAGAATGAATAAAAGAAGAGAAAGGGTATGATATCCAAGTTGCAAGTTGCTAAGGCTAGTGACTAGCATGTTCCCATGAAAGAGGGAATTTTGGAAGAAGTGTGGTAGGAACTTGATAGTCATTCTGGAGGGGTGAGAATATGCCCACTCCAACATTAAGAGAAGCAGCTTGGACTGCCTACTTGCCCCTTTGGGGCTCAAAAGGGAAAAGGCTATCAGAATATTGCAGAGCCTTTGCTAAACTGCATGGTTCCCCTGAGATGGCCAAATTCTTACTATCTATTCTTCTGGATTAACAGGTATGGTGACTGTGGGAGATTGTGGAGGTGGAATAACTTTCTGTTTCTTTTTAAACATTTGAAGTGTATTCTTTGTCATCTCAACCCCATGCCAATTGAATGATGTAAGAACACAGCTGAATTGATCAAAGAATACTGAACTAAGTATGAACAACTTAATCAAGTTGGGAAGGCACTGTGTGAGATGAAAGCACTATATAAGAAGTGTGCTGAGAATGATTAAGGAGACTCAGTCATGCCTTGTGGGGGTCAATTCAGACTTCAGCGTTCATAACAAGCCAGGAGAGAGCAGCTCCCGCCACACTTCTGAGAGAATGAGGAGGTTGCAGTAGAAGAGCCCCTCAACTTCTTACTGCACTTCCTAGAGGAAGAGCCTAGGAACCCTGAAGATGAGGAATTGCTCCTTATTCTATATAGTTGTAACGATCAGAATGACGCCACCTGCTGGAGACTTACTGTAGAAAAGTTCCGCCATGAAAGGAAGGTCTTTTCTTTGGTGTCAGGAGGTGGGTTTGCTGGTGGGAGGAGGAGGGAGGAGCCGGGTGCTCTGACTCAGGCTTTTTCCTGAGGACACTGGTGGAGAGGGGAGCTAGAAATGTGCTCTCCCTTTAATAGATAGGAATCTAGGCCTTTCTCTCTCTCTTTACCAAATTCTTATTCTCCTTAATAAATGCTTAAAGGTCTAACTCTTGCTAAAGCTTATGGTTTATTGGAGACCACTCATTGGATATTTTGGATAGTTTAGCTAGAATTTTAGCCCTTAACATAGTTCTGAAGTGTGTTTGAAGAATTCATCTCTCTACCTTCAGACAGCTCATCCTTAGCTTAGGCTCACACCAATATTGAGTAGATTCTCCCCCCTAGTTTGGGGGTGAGTCAGGAGGGTCTTTGATCATCAGTGTGGAAGCAGAGTTGCAACAGGGCAAGGAACAAAATGATGCAGATGGCATGTAAAGTTAATCTAGGGTACATGCCCTGAATTCAGGTGTAAGCCCAATTTATATCCCAGGGCTCCCAGTCTCTGTAGTTCCTCTGGAAAGAGCAATTTCCATCCTGCTTGAAAAAGTATTTTCAGAATACTTGGTACAACAATTTCTGCCACAGAGTCCCTTCCCTCTCTTCCATACTTTAGACAAAGTTTTTCAGGCCTTAAAGTAAACTCAAATGGTTCTAGCTGAATGCAATTTCACTTAACTAAGGAATTTCATGGTCAGTTGTTCATCTAAATTCATAGGAAATACCACTGAAAAAGAAACTAAGCTACCAATGTCCTTGAATGTTGGAGGTTTGTGAGCAAAACGTATCTTGGCAAAACTGAGCCAAGAATTTCTTCTATGGACCTTTTATTGGGCCACTGGAATTTTAAATGTCTTCACCTCAAGTTGTATGGAGTTGTTTGCCCCAAGCAAACTATTCCACATATTTACCAGCCCCTGTTATGGTGTTATATAGTACATCCAGGTGAAAATGAACAATTATTGTCAAGGCAGCATAGAAATTCAGGAGAGGCTTTTCACATTACTTGTCCCCTCATCTCAATCTCATTGAATGCCTGATTTGATATACTTTATGTCTTTGTTTGTTTTGTTTTGTTCTTTTCAGGACAATGAGGGTTAAGTGGCTTGCCCAGGGTCACACAGCTAGTAAGTGTGAAGGGTCTGAGGCTGGATTTGAACTCAGGTTCTCCTGAATCCAGGGCCAGTGCTCTATCCACTTTGCCACCTAGTTGCCCCCAATGATTTGATATACTTTCTCCACTGTTTGCCAAATTGAGGAGAGTCTTTGAAAGTTTCCATCATCATCAGAATTACAAAATATCATACATCTTGAAAATATCAACATCCTGAACAAAAAAAGACAATGTTCAAATGTCACTTTGGTGGTCAGAACAAAAACTCTAGGCAGATGGAACAAATTCAATCTTGGGAATTCACTGTGAAATGTTTTTTCATTGCTTTTTATCCTGAGGCTTTGGCTACCCGCCCCTACCTCCCCACTCCTCCACACACTGCCCTGCCCTGCCCCGCCCCCAGCAGCATAGCAACAGCAGGCGGTGGCTTCAACCTGTAGCACCCAAAGCAGGCTTAATTAAACCTGGAAGTTTACTGCATAATTATATCTTAGGGGCACCTACTGAGATTTGCACATTCTCATGGTTGTTTCAGAGTGCAACAAATTGGGAAGGGCAATCCGGAGGGAGGATGCTATCAGAGTGCTAAATGAGTTGGTTGATACCATGTTCCCCAGAGAAATACACAGAGCTGTGCACTCACTAGGTGCAATTATGCCCCAGGTTCCTCTTTGCTCTTTGTCTCTCCTTGCCAAGGCATGAACTCTCCTTGCCTCAGATCCTGAAGCCTTTGTCTCAGCACTGAATCAGGTTTGCTGGTAGTTCACATAATGGAGCTATGCCCTTGTATTTGGCCTTTATACATAAAATGGACTCTATTCCTTGGAGAGGTGCCTGTGCAATGTGCCCCTACAGGAAGTCACATGCACTGAGAAACTAGGGCACCAGAAACTCCAAAGATTTCCTGAGAGGGCAGAGAGGAGGAACTATTACCAAACTATTGCCAAAGAGGTAAAAGTAAAGAATTGGCACAAAAGGAAGCCACAAAGGGAAGGAACAACTTAAGACCTCTCTGTTGGTGTTATAAGTTTACAATAATTCTATAGAAGATGGGACTCCTCATAAGGAGAGACTGCTTGACTCAGTTCTTTTCCCAACTGGAACAAGCGAAACCTCCAGACCAGAGGGGTACTTGAGTACAAAATAACTGGGCACCTAGGTAGCATAGTGGACCCTGGAGTCGAGTACCCCAGTTCAAATCTCACCTCAGACACTTACTAGCTGTGTTACCCTGGGGACATCACTTAACCCAAATTGCCTTAAACATCTGGGGTCATCTCTAGTCATCTTGAGATAGATATAGATATAGATATATAGATATATATATCTTGCCACTGGGTCCAGATGGCTCTGGAGGAGAGAGTGAGGTTGGTGACCTTGAACAGTCCTCCCTCACTTAAAATCCAATTCAGTGCAAGTCATGGTCCCCTTCAGGTATGAAGGACAAACAAAAAAATAACTGTATAGATCATTAGAGAAAGCTCATCATAGGAGACAACTTTCTTTACTGGGAACTTGGGTACAAGTTCTTTCTACTTTTTTTGTGTGTGATAAATTTGTTCTACATTCCATGCCTTGTTACCTTAATGTTTGCAAGGGAACTGAAGACACCTTGATGAAAATTAAAATGAGACAGATCTAGATATTCCAAAGGAAATTCTGGGCAGGGTCATGAACAAAAACAAGTTCAATGTAAGTTCCTTGAGAGTGGAGACTGTATCATGCATGTCCTTGTATCCCCAACACCTTGGACATAAGTGTATAGTAAATGCTTGCTGAAGTGAATTAAACTGTTAAAATTCCCAAGACAGGCTGCTTGGCATAATACTTAGAGCACCTGTCTTAGAGTTGGGAAGACCTATATTCAAATCCCACCTCAGATACACACATTGGTGGTATAAGCCTGACTGAGTCATTAACTGCTCAGTGCCCCCAGGCAATTCTCTTAAACCTGTAAGATGTTGAGCAAGTGTCAATACCTGCATTAATTGAGGGAATTTCCTTTTAGGAAATTTCTAAACTAAAACTTCTTAAACTGTGGATTTAACTGAGTGTACAAAAAAATTGACAACAGTAAAAGGTTATGTATACCTATTTTATATACCCATATACCAGGAGTCAAAACTTTTCTGGGCGAAAAGAGATCTTGAATGGAAAAAGTTTAAGAAGCTGTTCTAAACCAATGAAATCACAAATCTAGTCCAAAAAATATTTAAAACAAAACAAACAAACAAAAAAACCTCCTAGATTAAACCTAGTCCATTTGCCCTATGGACCAGTCCTCAAGACTGATTGACTCTTTCATTCAAATTAAACTGACTTCAATACTAAAGACGATACAGTGTGAAGAGAAGCAGGTCTGAGGTCATCTTTAGTAGTAAAAGTATAAGAAAAATATACAGCGGTACAGTGTCCAGTTCAAAAGGTATACAGTATTATTCCTCTCTTGAGAGTAGGAAAACTACATTATAATCACTCTCTAACAGCCATATACAGTTTCCAATGACATGCTTATTTTTTGATTTTTTTTTGGGGGGGGGTGAGGCAATTGGGGTTAAGTGACTTGCCCAGGGTCACACAGCTAGTAAGTGTCAAATGTCTAAGGGCAGATTTGAACTCAGGTTCTCCTGAATCCAGGGCCGGTGCTCTATCCACTGTGCATGATTTTGTAATGGTGGGAAATGGGGTACGGGTTGGTGGGAGTTGGGGTTCTTAGGAATTCCTCTTTAAAGAATTACACCCTCTTGCACACAAAACTTAGTTAGAATAAGGTGGTAGTTTATTTAGGAACAAGGGAAGGGAAGGGTGGGGGGAGGGAAACCATGAAAGAAATCCTTGGACTTTCATGGGGAGATTGGCACAAAGCACATGGCTCCGAGGTACCAAATCTCCTCGAACAGGAGACTGGAAGGTACTTTTATAGAGGACTGATGGGGGTGGACCATCTGCCTGTGAAAAGTTCCTTTAGTGAGAGAGGACCATCCCCCACTGGTGGTAGCTGGGGGAATTGGGTGAGGAGTGGAGGACCATCCCCCACTGGTAGTGACTAGATGAATTGGGTGAGGGGTGGCTATGGATCCCTCTTCAGAACACAAAGGCCGCAGCCACACCCAAATTTATCTCCCCAGGGTAAGGGAGACCAGAATGAAGGGTGGGAATCCAAAACTAGTTCAGTCCGATTTGGTTCGGCTTATCTCTCTAGGTGTTATCTGTCCTCTGGTTTAGTTTCTCAAGGAGAAAATTCCTTGGTGTGCCCCAGAGAACTTCTGGGGTGCTCTGCACCCCATGACAATTTTTTAAAAGAAGGAAAAAAGTTCTTCCATTTTATTTCTACACAACTAAGATCCCAGAGAGGGAGTATGTGTACCTGTAATATGCTCTCTAACAAAGACTGGCAAATTAGGCACTTTCAGAATTTTTTTTAATCTTCAAGAATCCTTGTGTTCCTATTAAAAAAAAGTTAGAGTTGGGTCTTTGGGAGAAATAGAAGATAACTTTTGTTGAGGAAAAGCTGTTGACTTCTAATTTCTCATTTTCATTGAGCTAGATTCAGGTTTCACCTTAGGTAGTGTTATGGGAGGATTATGGGCCCCGGTTACCCCAACAGTTCTCTGGGGAGGTGAAGGAACTTTTTCCTTGAAACCTCAGTAGTTTTCCCTTGAAATCAAGTAGGCCTCTCCTTGAACTCAATCAAGGACATACACACCCAAAAGAGATAAGCGGCACCAGATTGAACTGAGCACGCTCCAGGACCACCACCCCCGAATTCCAGTCCTCCTGAGCACCTTGTTGAGGTAATCCGTTGGGAGAGACTACCCCAGGAGGAGACCACCTGGAACCATCCACCAGCAGACTGCTTAGACCCATCTGGAGAAAGTTAACGCCCATCACCAGATTGCTCACACTCGAGAGGACCCCCAGCCCCTCACGCAATAAGGGACACTCTTACCCACGCCATCTAAACCCTATAAAAAGGCGCTCCCTGAGCTAGTCGGGGAGGAAGGCATTTTGTTTCTTGAAAACCTTCCTCTCCGCCAGTTTCTCTGGTACCCCAATAAACCTGTTTTTATTCCTAATTAGGTCTTGTGCGAGAGTGTAATTCTTTACAGAGGAATCCTAAGGACCCAGGTGCTTTCTCCCTATATCAGTAGATAGAAGAAAATAAGTTGCGGAACAGAGGTAGAAATAATGGTGGGGCAGAGATAGAAAAGGAAGGATATGGGGGCAGCTAAGTGGCACAGTGGATAAAGCAGCGGCCCTGGATTCAGGAGGACCTGACTTCAAATCCAGCCTCAGACACTTGACAGTTACTAGCTGTGTGACCTTAGGCAAGTCACTTAACCCTCAATGCCCCACCCAATACAAAAAGGAAAGAAAAAAAAGAAATATTTGTCCCAATTCCCCCTCTAGCCCCTCTAACCAGAGGCTAGTTCCATGTATCCGAGGAATAAAAGACAGCTTTTGCGAGGGAAAGTTGACCATATCCCATTTCAAATTTCAGGCACAGAGTTCAGATTCCATCTTGGAAAGATGAGAAGCAGTGTGGTGTAATAAAAAGACCTCTGGAAAAACTCGGAAATAAGACGACAAGCTTTTTTTAAGCTAGTAGCTTTTAGCCAGAGAAAACATAAGTGCCAGTTGCATTAAGCAGGGTTCATGCACTTTGCCCGAGGTTACAAAAAAACAAAAAATTGTTTTACAACATCTCTCAGAGGAAACCTCAGTAAGCACCCGAGGGAGTAACCATAATGATACAGCGGCTTGGCTTTTAATTTTTCTTCCCGCATCAGAGCTTTGTAGTCCCTAATTACTTCCACGTGCTGTGCTGCTGTGGGGCGTTGCGTCCGACTGCCCACTTCAGACAGTCAGGTTGAGTCACCCCCACCTTAGGTCGCTTTCAGAGGCAACACTAAGACTCGCACATGGACGCGCAGGGGAAGCCACCTCAGCGTCCCAGGCGCTGACCCCTTGACCTCAGGACGGAGGCGCCTGCGCAGTAGCACTAAAGGCTCGCGCCTAGGTTGCCCTTGAGGCGAAAGCGCGAGAGCTGAAGAACCCCGCTAGCCTGGTGCTGGGGGGCCGGGTAACGAAACCCACACCATCATGTAACGACAAACCCCACCCCCAAGAAGCGAGCCGGGGCGCCAGAAAGGCGGGGGTTGGGGGGGTGGAGTCGGGAAGGAAAACCAACCGCCATTTTCCTCCCGCTTCGAGAACGAAACGGACACGCGCGCGGCCCCTCAATCCTCTAGACCTCCTAATACCCCAACCCCTCCAGCTTCTGGTGGCTCTCGCGAGACTACACTCCTAGAAATCTCGAGCCGTCTTCGTCGTGCTGTACTTTGGGATTGCTGGTTTGGTCGAGGGGTGGGTGTGGAGAAGGGGAAGAGAGAAGACAGGGAAAGGCGGCAGACCTTGATTGACACGACACAGCCACTAATGGTGTGCACACTGGAAGGGCTCACCGACCAATTGGTTGGGACGGGCGGGGGCGGGGCTTTGGGGAGGCGGGGGAAGGGACAAGGCGGCGAGGCGGGCAGGAAACCGTGATTGACTCGAGGTCTTGGCCAGTGGTGCACGAGTTCGAGCGGTCCATCGGCCAATAGGTTGGGAGTTTCCGTAAGGGCGGGTGTGAAAGTAGGGAAGCGAGACACTGGGGGAAGGCAGGCGGCCGTGATTGACATGAAGCAAAGGCCAATAGCGCGCGGGCTCGAGCGGTCCACCAGCCAATTGGACTGGGATAGCTGGACCAGGGAAGGCGGGGCCTGGGGGGGTAGATTGATCGCGGCGGCGGCATCGGCGTTGTTCAGTCAGAGCGAGAACATTCCAGAGGTGAGTCTGAAGTGGCTTCGGCTCCGGCCCCGCGGGCCCTCCTTACTCTAAAGCTGCTGCGGGTCTGGGCTCCCGGGACGACTAGCAGCGCCCGGGGCGTGCGGGTGGGGTAGGTAGGTTGCGCTGATGCTTTTTCTCGCAGGAACTAGCTCCTGTTAATGGCGCCTCTGTTTCTCTCCCTTTAGGTCGCCAGGCTCCCAGGTGCCGAAGGGTGTTGCCTCCCCCCGGACGTCGCTGGGACCGCCCCCCCTTCCCCCCCGCTGGTCGGCGGCGGCACCTGGCTTGGGCCGCTCCTCCCGCTCCGCCTCCTCCTCCACTTTCCTCCTCCTCTTCCCTTCCTCCTCCTCCACCTCTTGCTGCAGCTCGGACTCTTGTTTATACCGCGCCTCAGACACTTCATCCCAGTCCCGGGCGAGCAGCGTTGGGTTTATGTCTTTATTTGACGAAAACGGTGAGTGGAGGGCGGGCGGCGGGGCTTTGGCGGGACGGGGGCGGCGGCGGGAAGCGTGTGAGGAGGCGCCCCGGCCCTGGGGAGATGGCGGCCGCACAAAATGGCGGCTCTACTTCCTCGTGACCTCCCCCCCCCCAGTCGCGTGGCGCAGTTTACTTCGCGAACCCCCACAAGTTGGGAGAGGAAAGGGGAAGTCCCGGGGTCGGCGGGTATGACCCCCCGCCCCCGGGAAGAGGACGCACCCAGGCTGGTGTTTGACGAACGACTGGGGGGGGGGCGGTGATCTGGAAGCTTTGCGCATGCGCCACGCCTCCTCAAAAGCTGACTCAGTGCTTAATTGCTGCATTTATGAGTCATCCAGCCGGGCTGGGGGAGGAGCCTGCCGAGGGGGAGGGGAGAGGAGGGCCCGGCGCCGCAGTACTTCCAGGCCTCTGCTGCTCCTCGGTTTCGTTTCCTTCTGATTCTTTCTGTTGGTTCTGTTACCCTGTGGGTGAGGCTGCTGCTGGAAAAAGGTGCCCGGAACTCCGAGGCAGCTCGGGGAGAATCTTGTCCACTCCTTAGTTGAGCCATCTGTAGGGTATCCCCTATTGGTGCTCCATCCCTTGTCCTAGAGAGAAATTATACTTAAGGTCTTCCATAAGCCTGCTATCCGTGATGGCGCTAGGATACAGGTAACAGTGAATGTGCGGGCACCTTTTTCAAGAGAAACGGAGAATGCTAGACCGAACCAGAAGCTACTCAACTGAATTCCATTTACTAACGTGTGGTTTCGGGTTTTATGCCCTGGTAGCAAAATGGGTGACTTGTGACTAAAATAGCCTCCTCTTTCTGATTTGTTTTTAGAACAAGAATTTCTACATAAAATTAAGCTTGAGATATATACTAGCTTAGATTACACTTTGTACATTTTATTTCGTATAAGCTGTTGCCTAAATAACCACTATCAAAACACTATTTTAGACTTGTTTTCTATATTCTGATGAATTGAGGGAACCAGTTTGGAGAATGCATCCAAGGTCAAGTAGCCTGTCAAAAATGGATACAATGTAGGGTTAGGGGATTTAAATATCTGACAAGACTTGAGAAACATGAAAAAAACTAAAATAGGTATAGTTGAGTCCCTTGGCTGTGGTTTTTAAAAGCAAGATTTTTCTCTCAACAAGAAAAAGGGGCTGTTCCTTTGCCAAGTTTTCCTGTGTATTCTGAATTGAGAACATTTGTAAGTCCTTAACCATCCCCACCCCCCCAATTTAGTGATTCTATATGACATTAGATTTGGCTTTTTGAGACCAATAGGAAAGCTTATAAGTCAGCAAAGAATATTCTTCATTCTAGAAGTCTCTAAAATTTGTTTATTCTCTCACCCCACCTCCCCTTCTTTTTCAGAGCTGTTGCGCAGCCACTGGTACCTGTATTGGGGAAATATAGCATACAAGCAAGACGCTTACAGCCTCTGTGGCAAAAACTTTTTCATGTCAGAGACCGAGAACTCTTGCAGTCGTTTATGTCATCCCTTCTTCTCCAGACAGAAGATACCAAAAAGTTGCAATCAAAGATCTCTTCATCTTATTGATAAAACTACTACTAATAAGCCAAAATGTCTGTCAACGTCAACCGCAGCGTTTCAGATCAGTTCTATCGCTACAAAATGCCCCGTCTGATTGCTAAGGTAATGTTTACTGATTTCCTTTTCTAGTTGATTTGGGGAGGACAAGATGTGGGTAAGTCTCAATAGCTTGATGTATATTATTTTTTTGTGGGTCAAATGTGTCCTTTAAGAGATTAATGGTCTACTTTTCTAGAACAAAAATGACAGTGTTAAACTTTGCTTTTTAGGTTGAGGGCAAAGGAAATGGAATAAAGACAGTTATCGTCAACATGGTTGACGTTGCAAAGGCGCTTAATCGGCCTCCAACGTGTAAGTATCTTTTAAAAGAAATATCTTTTAAAAAAAATATCTTTTAAAGAAATATGAATAAATACACTGTTGATAATTCCATTGATATTTTTTATGAACTGAAAACTTGTGTTTGGGGCTATGGATTGAGTCAAAACATTGGGAACAGAACTAGAAGGTTTTTCACTTAACTCATGTTTAGTTGGTACTCTAGTGTATGCATATGCATAAACAATGTTCTAGAAACAAAAATGGCTTTTAACATGGGGCAATTATTGCACATATTTGGGTGGATAACAGTAATGAGTGAAGTAAATATCAGTGAAACAAGGTCTTTTAGTTCATTCAATTTTTCCCCTCCCTTAAGATCCCACCAAATATTTTGGTTGCGAGCTGGGAGCACAGACCCAGTTTGATGTTAAGAATGACCGTTACATTGTCAATGGATCTCATGAGGCGAATAAGCTGCAAGACATGTTGGATGGATTCATTAAAAAATTTGTTCTCTGTCCTGAGTGTGAGAATCCTGAAACTGATCTGGTAAGTGAATTGTTTGCATAGATTTGTATGTGTTGACAAAGTCGATGTTAATATTTAGTCTTTAAAGCTAAGTAGATATCTAGTCTGTCTGGGTATCTCTAGACAAAATAATATGCTAAATTTGTTTAATATTTTCTCTCTGACAGCATGTCAATCCTAAGAAACAAACAATAGGTAACTCTTGCAAAGCCTGTGGCTATCGAGGCATGCTTGACACAAACCATAAACTCTGCACATTCATTCTCAAGAACCCACCTGGTAAGTATCTACCTGTGTGTAATGCGATATAACAATGGAATTCATACTAGGTTTGTTGTTTTTAAACGTATAAAACATGTATTTAGATAATAGCAGTATCGTTTCCTGAGGGATTGGCTCTGTACACATTTTTTTCCTCTTTGACCATTGCAAGTAACACTCTGTGGCAGACAAAAAATTGTCTGACACAATTTCAACTTGCAAAAAATAATTAAGTCTAACCTATTCCAGTGATCTCTCTTTAATGAGACCATCTGTTATATAGACTTAAACAGTATCAGTACCAAAATACTTCATATTGAAACTTATTTTAATTATTAGGACACAGAGGAAAGAAGACCTAGAAGGTCCTATTCTTGGCAACTATAAATAGGCTTGAGAGGGTGAATAGTAATGGAAACTGTGGGATTCAACTTTGTCTTCTTCCCCTTTCTTCCTCAGAGAATAGTGACAGTGTTACGGGAAAAAAAGAAAAAGAAAAGAAAAATAGAAAGGGCAAAGACAAAGAAAATGGTTCTGTGTCCAGCAATGAGACTACACCACCACCACCACCACCCAATGAACTTAACCCTCCACATGCTGTGGTGAGTGTGAGAAGTACAGTCCTGTTAGTTCTTTACACTTCACAGGTATGAGGGGATCCGAGTTTGATGTGGGCAGAGATCCTAAAGATAGGCAATAAAAGACCATATAGAATATAGCAGTATATGAATCTTATGTGGCTTTTTAATTAGGGTAAAAGTAAATTTATTTGGAAGAAACACCAGGCAAAGAAGTAGCTTTCTCTTTTGTTAAGTATTCAAAAATGTATTTTCCACAGGGAAAGGCCCACTAATTCAAGCTTTTTTCCAAAATACAGCTGTAAGTTGTCAACTAAGATTTTTGGTTTTATACAGGAAGATGATGAGGATGAAGATTGGGGAGAGGACACAACCGAAGAAGCTCAAAGGCGAAGAATGGATGAAATTAGCGATCATGCAAAAGTTCTGACACTTAGTGATGACCTAGAAAGGACAGTTGAAGAAAGAGTCAATATTTTATTTGACTTTGTAAAGGTAAAGTGTATGTATATTTTAATATACTTAAAGAGCTTTTTTGAATTATTTTACATTCAGCATTTCATTCAGGGCAAGTAATTCTAGATAAGTAGTAATGGTGATTTCATTCTTAGACAACCAGAAGAATGAGGTACAGAATATCTGAAACAAATTTTCCACTTGGCTTGTTGTAATACAAAATGTCTCTTAATAGCCTTTTCCCCCTTAGATTTTCTATATTGGATACTAAACAGGCAGCAAAATGTATCTTTCAGCTATTGTCTCCTTCCTGCAGAAAAAGAAAGAGGAAGGTATTATCGATACTTCTGATAAAGAAATTGTCGCAGAAGCAGAAAGACTGGATGTAAAAGCTATGGGCCCTCTTGTTTTGACTGAGGTTCTTTTTAATGAGAAGATTCGAGAACAAATTAAGAAGTATAGACGTCATTTTCTACGAGTAAGCAGCTGATTTTTATGGCTATCCTTTTGGGGATTTACATCTAACTTTTAAGTAAAAGTTTTTTTTGTTTGGTGGGGGGAATCCATGTAATATATGAGAGGGTTACTAGCAACGTAGGCTTTCTCTTTGGTGGGTAGTAACCAAGTATCTATGAACTAAGATAAGGTGTTTGTCCTTATAGATTTCAAGAGTAAGGGTTTGGTGTTTTGATTATTTGAACGCTGTCTCATGCTAAGTTATGTTTTTCCAGTTCTGCCACAATAACAAAAAAGCTCAGAGATATCTTCTTCATGGTTTGGAGTGTGTGGTAGCTATGCATCAAGCTCAACTCATCTCCAAAATTCCACATATCTTGAAGGAAATGTATGATGCAGACCTTTTGGAAGAAGAGGTCATCATTAGCTGGTCAGAAAAGGTGGGAAAATGTTTCTTTTGTGATAGGGCTGTTTGTTTTTGCTTAAAACTTCCTAAAGAGTTTATAGTGTTAAGATTTTTCAAATGAAGCTAAACTAATGATGAATTTGTTCAGGCCTCTAAGAAATATGTCTCAAAGGAACTTGCCAAAGAGATTCGTGTCAAAGCAGAGCCCTTTATAAAATGGCTAAAGGAAGCAGAAGAAGAATCTTCTGGTGGAGAAGAGGAAGATGAAGATGAAAATATTGAGGTATTTTGCTTGTAGGATACAAATTCGGGGGGGGGGTGTTTATAAAGAAATTTATAGAAATACTTGCTTGTGGAAAACATCCTGTTAATCAGAGGCACTCGCTAGAGCATTTCTTCCTGCTCCATCCCTAATATCACTCTTAAGATTCTAAGGTAGTTAATGGAATATAATGTGATATAATTGGTATATAATTGTTTGGGATAGATTTATACCAATGAATGCATTTAGAGTTCCCTTTGAGTCAGACAAAATTTTTGACACACACTATGATTTTATTTTATGAAAAAATAAATAGCTCTGATTTCTACACATAATAATGTGAGGTGACAAGATTGTCATGCATGGTTTTTCCTACTAAATAAAACTGCTCTTGTTTCTTAGGTGGTGTATTCTAAGACTGCCAGCGTACCTAAAGTTGAAACTGTGAAGTCTGCTGATAATAAGGATGATGACATTGATATTGATGCCATTTAAAACAGTGCAACCGAGCTTACAGTGTAATGCTTCGAATTTCTCTGCATTTTCAGCCAGAAGTGCAACATGTATGTGCAGAAGCTAAAAATGGCTTAACATCATGCTACACTTTGTACTCAAAATGTCTTTTTACTGTGAGTGGTCTTCTGTAACTAAGCCCAGTGAGACATCTAGGGAGTCCATATACATCAGTGCCCAGGTTTAGTTTGCTTATTTATAGCATGTTACTTTTGGGGGAAAAAAAACTAGTGATGGACACATTTAAATTACATTTATTTAGTTGTAAAAATAAAAATTTGTTTTTGGTCATTCTTCAGTTTGTTACTTTGAATGACTTGAGCCTAAAATGACAGGTTTCAGTGTCTCAGCCAGCTTAAGGGAGGAAGGGAAAAAAGGCTGAGTTTTTTGTGATCTTTGGAGCTTATTAGATTTGATATTTCTTGGAGGGCTTCACCTGGGGAAAAGTTGATAGTTTGACATTAGTTAATCCTGGTTAGCAATATATGGGAAAAGGAAAATCCCTCTATTTCTAACCCTTCAAATTTGGCATCTGAAATTGTTAGAGTAGTAAATGCCACCATAAAAATGAGAGGGTAACACCTTGTTTAATTGAAAGTTGATGAGAATATAAGTATAAACAAAAGTTGAAAGACTTTTTTTGAAACTTGAACTGTGCAAATTTATGTTTGCTCCATGTTGTCATTGAGGTTTAGTGCAATGTACATGTGGGCTAAGCTGAGAATCCTTCCATATAAACAAATGGAGAGTATTTCTGTATGTGTAGCAATTCTGCTGAGTGAAATTTCAAACTTTTTGGATGTGATTAAATAGGTTTACCTGTAACAGCCAAATGGAAGATGTATTTTAGGGAAAACAGGGAGAAGATGTGCACTAATCTAAAACAGTGAACATCACTGAGAATTTTTCAGCCTTGACCATGATAGTTTAGATCCCAGCTTCAAAATGTTTGGGCATACCTTTTCAGTGTGCTACTTGCCCTGATATTTTGGTTTGATATCTTTCATGCCTTTTTACATTGATATAGCTTGTGCTGTTTGGAACTTGGGCACTATCTTGCCAAAATTTTTAAGAAGTGTTAATATGTCTAACTTGATTTTTCTAAACATTCTTATTTAAAAAGACTGAAATAAAGCTAAAAGCGTACTTTATAAGTCAGAACCTGTAATACAGAGTGTGACTTGGTATATTTTTTATTTTACATTGACAATAGCCCGATATTCACAAAATTGTGATGGGTGTTGAGTACTACAGGTGGGGGTGGTCCCGGCCTGGATTTTCAGAAGAGTTTGACTCTTTATATAGTTTCCAGATGTAAAATTTTTGGCCCAGACTTGGAAATATTTCAAAACAACCATCTTTATAAAGGGATTTTTTGCTATCTTGAAAATATAAGTGAATACTCAAAATTGAGGATCCATTGCTGAAAAGTAGAATCTCTAGGTTTGGGGAAAATCCACCTGACTGACCTCACAGATGTAAAGAAATTGGTATGCAAACGTATTGTGAAAACACCAGAATTTCTTTCAATGTCAGAAAATGTTTTAAAATTGAAATGCACAGGCTGTGACAGGATTATGATATAGAGGGTCACTTAAAACAGCAAGCTAGCATGGTTCTTTAAAAATCTTTTATAAGTAAAGAATATTTTCAGTTTTTGAAACACTAAGTGACAGGAAATCTTGTACACTGGACCAATGTGAAATCTGAAGGGATCAAAATGTAACTAAATTTGGAAGCTTCAAGAAAATAAAACATTCACAAAGGTTATCCTGAGGAGCAATTGTATGCTTTGCTCTCTGCCATTGTCTTTAAACTTTCCTGTTTTCTTCTACATTACTTGATTATTAAACAATTAATATTGAGCCTTTTGCATTTGTGAGACCTTAACTTTTTTTTAATAAGACATAATAATTACAACTTTTTTGGAAATGTCTTTGCTGTGTACTGCCTCAGGGAGTTTGTCCATCCCATCCTCTGGTTAAAATGTGAAAGAAATGAACCGACCATTGTTCCATTGGGACAAGCATTAAAGATAGACCTTCTTACCATCTTATATTTGAAGTGAATTAATATCCATGTACAGAGAAATGGGGCAGTCCTTAAATTAATATTTTTGCTTTGCTAGATAAGGTTTTTCCTTGTGCATATTCCATTATCAACCCCGTAGAAAACTGAGGTACTTAATTTTCGTATGGCTGCTTGGGCTTCCAGTTAGCTAAGGTGGCTTGAAATCTGTCAAGTATTCAGAATGTTTGGCTTTCCTGTTAGACTAGCTCAACCAGTTGGTAAAGATTGTAAGTTGGTTTTTCAGTTCTATGTCATGAAAGAGGAAAAGAAAAATCTGATGTGAGCAAATGGTTAATTAAAAACCTACTCTTGATTTAGTGTGTGATCAACCTGAGTTTGCATTTGGCACGAGAGACTGAGGGTGCAAATAAGTATTATTTAGCCATTTATCAGAATTTTAAAAGGTAGATCTCTGGTCTTCTAATTCAGGCTCATTAACCTGTACTTAAAGTTCTTGGTGGGCCACATGCTGACTTCTATTTTTTATTTTAAGTATTTTGTAATTATACTTTAATCTGTTCAGGCAGCACACTGGAGTATTAACAGTCTTACCTGCATGTTTGACACCTGCTGTAGTTGAACTATTGAAGGAAACATTCCTTTAATTCCCTTCTTCCATAACACTTCAAGTGAGTATTTATCCAAGTTTATAACTTGGTTAGGGAAGTAGCAATCAATTTTTTTTTTGATCACTGAAATTCAGTCTATTCAAATGATAGCTAACAATCTTATTTATACTGATGTTTTAAGCCAAAAAAAGATGATAATCAGCCACTTGTTTAATTTTGTAGTTGAGCAAAATTAATTTCTAGAGAAGTTTGCATATAGTCCAAAGAATCATTTTGGGAGGACACCTGGGTTCCACTAGTAGTGGGAAGTAATTTGTGTACAGTAACAATATAAGTCCTCATCTTCCTTAGTTCAAATCTTGGCCTCAAAAACTTAATAGCTGTGTGACCCTAGGCAAGTCACTTGTTTGCCTCTAAAATTGCCTGGAGAAGGAAATGGCAAACAACTCCCACTATCTTTGCCAAGAGAACCCCAATTAGAGTTAAACAACTGTTAAGCCTCATTTAATTTAAATTTCACTTATTCAGAATGGATATCAAATATATTTAACTTGTGCCCTGTAAAGTAAAAATTAATATGATAAAGCATTCAGAGTGTTCTGGTCTGTTAACTTTTTTTCATTTAAAAGCTTTTGTGTTCTAGTATGAATAATTTTACCTTTCTTTGATCTGCAGTCTTACATTTAGTTTCCTTTAGAGCTATCATAGTCTCTATCCAAATAACCCATTGAAATAAGCCACCTTTAAAGACCAATTAATATCACTTCCAAAAGTGAAATGACCCAGCCTTGATTATCCCTCCTTAGCAGCCCCAATAACATTTGCTTGATACTTAACAATTTTCTGCCTTACTTGAATTTTTTTTATGTTCTCCCTATAAAATTGAGCTGTGAGGCAGGAACTTCATTTTTCTTTGAATCCCCAGTGCCTAGAATATCATAAACAGATTTAGAATCCTAGATTTGATGTTAAGACCTGGGTTCAAGACCTATGGTATGTGACCTTGGGGCAAATGACCTCTTGAGATATGCTTCTTTTTCAATGTGAGGTACAGTATACAAGGAGCCTAATTCTTCAAATCCCCCTCAATAGTTTTAGAAATGCTTTTAAAAAGTAAACCAAAATTAGCTTTAGGAGGAAACTAGAGAGAATTAGTAACTATCAATCAAATGAGGGAGTTCATGGTGGAGCAAAATCAGACTAGGAGTGGAGGGCAACTGATGGGACAAACAATGGGTATGGAGGGTATAGGATGATAATCATAAATAGAATAAGGGCAATTAGAAAAGCCTCCTGGGCAAGTCACTTAACCCCAATTGCCTGACTTAAAAAAACTAGAAAAGCCTCCTAATGATTTATATAATTTAAGATGATTTAAATATTTGTACAGAGATAGGATAAGAAGCCAATGAGTTAGGCAAACATACACATTGAAGACCAAAGTCATTACCCATTTGTATAGCAACACTAAGTGTTGGTGAGGTTCTGGGAGTATGAAAATGATACCTTGTTTGACAGCATAACATGCAATATTAGAGAGGGCTACTTGGAGCTAGGTTCAGAAAAAGCCTCATGCAGAAAATGGTACTTGAGTTATCTTAAAGGAAATAAGGGATTCTGAGACAAGTACATTGCAGGTATGAGGAGGAAGCCAATGCAGAGGCATGGAGACAAGCAATGGGAGAGTATTGTGAAAAGACAACTTTGGGTACACCAATAGGAATGGGAAGAGGAGTAACGTGAGACTGGAAAGGCATTCTGGGACTAGGTTGTGAAGACTTCTAAAACCATGACTTCATGTATTTTATTCAGAAGGCTAGAAAGCCACTTGAGTTATTGAATAGGAGAGTAATAGGGTTATGTATCAGGAAGGACAATAAAGTTACTGCAATAACCCAAGGCGGAGGTCAGGATGATTGAACCAAGTTGCTGGAGTATGATTAGAAAGCAGTGAAAGTGAGAGGTATTGGGGAAATTAAAATGAGATTTGATAACTTAGTTGGATATTTGGCATGAAGAAAGGATAACTGTCAACCTAGGATAATGGAAGGATCATGATGTACTCAGCAGAACTAGGAATATGGAAGACAGTTTTGAGGGGAAGGATAGTTTTGAGTTTCAAATGTCCAGTAAGCATTTCGTGTGAAACTGGAGAGATTACTGCTAGACTGATATGACTTCCCACAAAACCATGACCTGAATAAAAACCTGTCTGAGACATGTCAATGAGTATTAGTGAGCATCAAGTGCCTGTTTTGTGCCAGGCTCTGTGCCAAGCACTGAGGATTTTTAAAAAGAGTTAAAGTCCTTGCCCTCAAGGAGCTTGCATTCTAATGAAGGAGGCAACATACAAATATATATATGAAGCAAGCTGGAACACAGGATGAAAAAAGTATGTGGTAGCCGGGCAGCAAGGTGGTGCAGTAGATAGACTGGCCCTGGATTCAGGAAAAAAGGATTTTTTTTTAAGTATGTGGTGAGAGGGCAGCTAGATAGCTGCAGTGGATAGAGGACCGGCCCTGGAGTCAGGAGTTCAAGTCTGGCCTTAGACACTTAATACTTAACTAGCTGTGTGACCCTGGGCAAGTCACTTAACCCCAATTGCCTCACTAAAACAAAAAGTATGTGGTGGGGTGTAAGGTGTAAGAATGGAGGGGGCTAGGTTTTGAAAGCCCTTGAATATAAAAATATTTTGTATTTGATTCTGGAGGCAACAGAATGCCCACTGGTGTTTAGGGGGCGGAGAGGGACCTCTGTGACTATGTGACTATGCCTCAACTTAAGGAAAATAGTTTTAGTAGTAGAATGGAGAATAGATTGGAGATGGGACAGACTCGAGAGCCACCTGTAGGCTATTTTAGTAAGGTGGACTGGTAGCGTTGGGAGGGAAGGGAGAACATGTAGGAGAGATGTTGCAAAGGTGAAATCTACATGCCTTTGCTACAGCAAGAATATGGGGGCTGATATAAGAGTTGAAGATAACTTGTAGGTTTTTAAGCCTGAGGGACCGGAAGAATGGTGTTGACCTCTACAGTACTTGGGAAGGTAAAAGGTGGTTTAGGGGGAAAGATAATGAATTCTGTTTTAGACATAAGAGTTTAAGATATCTATTGGACAGGGCAGCTAGGTGGCACAGTGGATAAAGCACTGGCCCTGGATTCAGGAAGACCTGAATTTAAATCTGGCCCCAGACACTTGACATTTACCAGCTATGTGACCTGGGGCAAGTCACTTAACACTCATTGCCCCACCCCACCCCCAAATTTTTTTATATGTATATGTATATACATGTGTGTGTGTGTGTGTTTGTCTACTGGACATCCAGAGTATTTTTGTTTTGGGGGGCAATGAGGGTTTTGAGACCTCAGTTACCTTATTGAGCCTGTCTTGCTTTTACCAGGGTGTGGTTGTGTTGCTTCATGCTACAGCTTCTTGGAGTCACATATGAGAGCTGGGTGACAGGGACACCAAAGGTAGATGAGCAGCCCTGAAAAGGGCTCAGCAAGCCTTCACACCAGAGGTAGTAGTACTCCCTTGAATACCATACACCCAAAATACAGAGAACCATGAGAGAGCAGTGTTGTGAAAACCAAGGAGAGAATGATCAGCAGTGTCAGGCTGCAGAGAGGTCAGAAAGAATGACGATTGAGAAAAGGCCTGTGCAATTCCTTAGCAAGTCATTTAACCTGTAATCCTGTTTCTTCATCTGTAGAATAGAAATAGCTCCCATCTCACAGGGTTGTGGTAAGGATCAAATGAAATAATATGCAAAGTGCAATATAATTGTTAGCTAATATATTGAGTAGTTTTTGGATGGCAAATTCAACATCCATATGAAAAAAAGTCCCAGATTACTAATAAGAAAAATAACAACTCTGAGGTTTCACCTCATACCCACCAAATTGGCAAGTATAACAAAAAATAGAAATAAAGCAGGACAACTGTAGAAAGTTAAACACACTATTACACTTCTGGGAAACAATTAGAACTATTTGTGAAAAAGCATGACATTGTTTATTATCTTTGACTTAGTCATCCCACTGCTACTAGGCATACACCCCAAGGAAGTTAATGACAGAAAGGTACCAGAGAGAAAAATATATTAAAAAAATCAGCTTTAGAAGGAGCCAAAAAGTTGAGTATATGACAATTGATTGGAGAATAACCAAATAAATTGTGGGAATTGAATGTAATGGAAATACCATTAGACCATAAATTAAAATGGAGAATTAAGAGAAACATGGGGAAAGCATGGGAAGTATGAACTGATGCAGAAGGAAGAAAACAGAACCAGGAAAACACTGCTAAAAAAAAAAATCGGGGCAGCTAGGTGGCGCAGTGGATAGAGCACCAGCCCTGGAGTCAGGAGTACCTGAGTTCAAATCCGGCCTCAGACACTTAACACTTACTAGCTATGTGACCCTGGGCAAGTCACTTAACCCCAATTGCCCCACAAAAAACAAAAAATCAGAAATCAGACTAAGCACAATGATCAAAAGCTTGGTTCCTGAGGACCATGAATGACTTTACCTTAATGGACTGGTAGTAAGCTACAGGTATAGGATGCTGTGTGTTCTGTGAGGCATGGTGTTTGTCACTTGTTTTTGCTAAGTTTTTTCATTTTTGTTTTTATAAGGAAGCATCTTATGGTGGGAGGAGGTCATTAGCAGCTGACTGGTGTAAATAAGGATAAAACCTTCGTTTAAATAGCATATCAGATAAAGCAACAGTATCATCAGCATTTGTATCTAACAAAAGAAACTTGTGGAAATATAGTTATAATAAAAATATTAAAATAAATCTGATTTAACATTAATCTACTGAGATTCAGGAAACCTACTTAAATACAATTTTAGAACAATTAAAAACAATCTTTATATGGAAGATTTGACTAATAATGGGATATTGTAAAGAAAAAAGGGATTGATTTACATTCTCATCTCTTAAACTATAAATTAGTAACTAACTATTAAAGCTTTCAAGTACTAGATTTAAAACTAGATCAAAAGAACTTTAGTTAATCTAAAACTAGACTCAAATGCACACAAACTGTTTTACAAATCCCAAGATCAGGGGAGCTAGGTGGAGCATTGAATAGAGCACCAGCCCTGGAGTCAGGAGGACCTGAGTTCAAATCTAGCCTCAGACACTTGACACTGTGTTCCTGAGCAAGTCACTTAACCCCATTTGCCTCACCACCACCCCCCCCCAAAACACACACACACACAAATCCCAAGATCATCACTGGAGAAAGAATATATTGTTTTATTGAAACTAGGAAAAATTAGATATGGTATGGCAAAACCTGGGATTAGATTATACCTTATAAAATAATTCAGAATGAATTCATGATTTGAATATAGATTCCCCAAGCATTGAACCTAGTCTGCCTTCATAAATCCAGAGCTAGGGAACCCTCGAGAGGGAAATGGCAAGTGTCTCAGTCTCCCTAAGTAGAACAGCCAGTTCTGTATTCTAAAAGTACACATTTAGTAACTATTGACAAATTCAAACTCAAATACACATATAGTGGATGTGAATTGAATAAGGAGAATTTCATGTGACATGGACTCGGGATGCAGGTGCTGATAGGAAAAAATTCACTTTCTCATAACATTTGTGGACTCCAGGTTGGAGGTGCTAATCAAAGAAGAGCAGAGATTGCAAGATGGGAGAAACAAACCCATACATGAAGATCAGGCACATCCAAAAGTCATGGCACATACCAAGAATAGAGAGCCAATTAGGCAATGAGAGGTGATGGCCAAATTCCAGAATACCTGAGCCAAGCAGAGAATGGTATCTGTCAGCCTGACCATGCTATGGAGGGTTCAGATGGCAATAAGCATTTATTACTCACTTGCTATGTGCCAGGTACTGCTTTAAGCCCTAAAGATACAAAGAAAGGTTTAGAAAAAATGCTCTCTCCTCAAGGAGCTCACAATCTAATGGGAGAGACAACATGCAAACAGCTGCATACAATCTATATACAGGAATTGGAATGAATTGGCAACCATTGGAAATAACCAGAAAGTAGGCACTTGAATTAAGGATTGAGAAAGGCTATTGTAGAAGATCGGATTTTAGCTGAGACCTGAAGGATGCTAGGAAAGGGAGGAGGAAATGAGGAAGAAATTCCAGACACAAGGGACAGGGAATTGGGCAGGGGAGTTTTGAATACCAGAGGACTTTATATTTGAAGCTGGAGGTGATAGGGAGCCACTGGAGGTTTCTGAGTAGGGACTTGACAGCTAGAAAGCAAAAGAACTACAATAGTGCAGTAGCTTGCTTGTGTATAACTCCTGAGTGATGGGTCCTTCTGGCTCAGCAGTCAATTATAGGATCCTTCATTATCACATTGCAAATCTCACAGTTCCACAGGGCCAGAAGTAGGTTCACCCAATATTTCCATTGATGAACTGAAACTAGACAGTGAATATCTATGCATGCTTGAAGGAATGGCTCTATGGGCAAGTTCACTTATAAAGGGTTGCCTGGGAAGTTAATTGACTTGCCCATGACTACATAGCTGGGTCGTCCTTATTCCAAAGCTACCCTTCCATCCACTATCCCATATGGTCCCTTGGTGTGTTATGGTTATTTCCTATTTTAAAGAGAAAGAAACAAGATCAGGAAAAAAAAAAGTCCCCCAAGACTAGATATATCAGAAACTATACTGGACCCAGAGCCTGGGTTTCCTAGGATTTAGAGCTAGAAGGGACCTTAGAGATGGTCTTTGTCCATCCTTCTCACTTTGCAGAGAAAGAAACTCTGCCAGGATTTGTTGTTCTATCCCCAACCTGCCTCTTTTCTCATTTAGCAAAGGGGAAAGAATGGGTCCCTCTGCAAAATGGGAAATATGCAAAGAGCCATTACAGAGCAGTTAACAAAAAAGGTGACATCTTCTAGTTTGAGAATTGAACAAAGTTTCAAGAAGAAAGTCACTAGTAAATTTGACTGATAGGCGGGATTTCAGTGGAAGAAATAGAGATCCTCCCTAGATGGAAAAGGTTGAGGTAGTCCTTCAGTTTGGCTGGAGCTAAAGATGCCAAAGAAGAGAAGAATCTATGTCAGAGCATTCCCAATAAGATCAGGAGTGAAACAAGGATGTCCATTATTCCCACTATTATTCAATATTATACTAGAAATGTTAGCCTTAGCAATAAGAAAAGAAAAAGAAATTGAAGGAATTAGAATAGGCAAGGAAGAAACAAAACAATCACTCTTTGAGGATATACTTAGAGAATCCTTAAAGAATCAACTAAAAAACTACTTGAAACAACAACTTTATCAAAGTTGCAAGATATAAGATAAATCCACATAAATCAATCAACATTTTTATATATGACCAACAAAGTCCAGCAACAAGAGATAGGGAAATTCCATTTAAAATAACTGTAGACAACATAAAATACTTGGGAATCTACCTGCCAAGGAAGACCCAAGAACTAAATGAACACAATTACAAAATACTTTTCACACAAATAAAATCAGATCTAAACAAATGGAAAAATATAAATTGCTCATGGGTAGGCTATGCTAATATTAAAAAATGACATTTCTACCCAAATTAATTTACTTATTAAGTGCTGTATCAATCAAACTGCCAAAAAAATATTTCATAGAACTAGAAAAAAATAACAAAATTCTTTTGGAAGAACAAAAGGTCAAGAATATCAAGGGAATTAATGAAAAAATGCAAAAGAAGGTGGCCTGGCTATACCAGATCTAAAACTATTATAAAGCAGCAATCATCAAAACTATTTGGTACTGGCTAAGAAATAGAGAAGAGGATCAGTGGAATAGGTTAGGCACACAAAACACAGCAGTAAATGAATATAGCAATCTCCTGTTTGATAAACCCAAATACTCTAGCCTCCAGGATAAGAACTCACTATTTGACAAAAACTGCTGGGAAAACTGGAAAATAGTGTGGCAAAAACTAGGTATAGACCAACATCTTACACCATACACCAAAGTAAAGTCAAAATGGGTACAAGATTTGGATATAAAGGGTGATAGCATAGGCAAATTAGAAAAGGAAGGAATAGTTTACTTGTCAGAACTATGAAGAGGGGAAGAATTTATGACCAAAGATGAAATAAAGAACATTATGAAATACAGACTGGATAATTTTGACTACATTAAATTTAAAAGGTTTTGTACAAACAAAATCAATGCAAACAAGATTAGAAGGAAAGCAGAAAGCTGGGAAACATTTTTTACAGACAGTGTTTCTGATAAAGGCCTCATATCTAAAATATGTAGAGAAGTGAATCAAACATATAAGAATACAAGTCATTCTCCAATTGAGAAATGGTCAAAGGATATGAACAGGCAGTTTTCAGATAATTAAATTAAAACTATCTACAGCCATATGAAAAAATGTTCTCGGTCACTACTGATTAGGGAAATGCAAATTAAAACTACTCTGAGGTACCACCTCACGCTTATCAGATTGGCTAATATGACAAAAAAGTAAAATTATAAATGTTGGAGAAGATGTGGGAAAATTGGAACACTAATACACTGTTAGTGGAGCTGTGAAGTGATTCAACCATTCTGGAGAGCAATTTGGAACCATGCCCAAAAGGCTTTAAAACTGTGCATACCAGGGCAGGTAGGTGGCGCAGTGGATAGAGCACTGGCTCTGGAGTCAGGAGGACCTGAGTTCAAAACCGGCCTCAGACACTTAACACTTACTAGCTGTGTGACCCTGGGCAAGTCACTTAACCCCAACTGCCTCAAAAAAAAAAAAGGTTATTATGGGGAAGCTAGGTGGTGCAGTGGATAGAGCACCAGCCCTGGAGTCAGGAGTACCTGAGTTCAAATCTGGCCTCAGACACTTAACACTTACTAGCTGTGTGACCCTGGGCAAGTCACTTAACCCCAATTGCCTCACTAAAAAAAAAAAAAAAGACAAGAAAAACTGTGCATACCCTTTGACCCAGCAATACCACTATTAGGTCTATATCCCAAAGAGATCATTAAAAAGGGAAAAGGACCCACATGTACAAAAATATTTATAGCTCCTCTTTTTGTGGTAGCAAAGAATTGGAAATTGAGGTATGCCCATCAATTGGGGAATGGCTAAAACAAGTTGTGGTATATGAATGTAATGATATACTATTGTGTTGTAAGAAATAATAAGCAGATGGATTTCAGAAAAACCTGGAAAGACATTAATTGATCTGAGTGAAATGAGTAGAACCAAAAGAACATTGTACATAGTATCAACAACATTGTGGGATGATCAACTGTGATAGACAACTCTTCTAAGCAATACAATGATCCAAGACTAAGGGGCTAAAATTCTAGCTATGATGTCTAAAATCTAATGAGTGGTCGCTTAAATTAGAAGCTTTAGCAAGAGTTTAGACTTTTAAGTATTTATTAAAGTTCATCAGAAGTTAGTGAAGAGAGAGAGAGAGACAGAGAGACAGAGAGAGACAGAGAGAGAGACAGAGAGACAGAGAGAGACAGAGAGACAGAGAGGTAAAAAGCAAACTTCATCTATCTAAGAGACCCCAGCATCTTTCCTGCCAAAGTCCAAATCAGGAACCAGAAAGGCCTTGCCTCAGTGGCTTCTCCCAGAACCTCTTGGGAAACAGGAAATTGAGCCATCTACACACACACAGCTCCAAGCTAATTGGCTGGTAACTTTGATTGACAGGACCCACGAGCAAACATCACTTCCTGATGCCGAACTGACCTTCGAAACCCCAGAAAAGGTAACTTCCGGACGCTAAAGTAACATGGTTTCTTTTCAGGCCAGAGCTCACTATATCCCTCCCAGCAGGGGGTGTCATTCCAATTCTCACACAATGCCAAAAGACTTATGGTGGAAAATGCTCTCCACATTCAGAAAAAAGAGTTATGGAGTCTGAATGCATACTGAAGCATACTATTCTCACTCTTGTTGCTTTTTTGTTATTGTTCTTGTTTATTCTTTCTTGCTTTTTTCCCCCTTTTGTTCTGATTAATGTGGAAATATGTTTAACATGATAGTAATGTATAATCTATATCAAATTGCTAGCTGGCCTCAGGATGGGGGAGGGAAGGAAGGGTGGGAGAAAATTTTGGAACTCAACAAATATCTTTACATGTAATTGAGAAAAATTAAAATTGAAAAAAAAATTATGTCAGAAAGGTAGGTTGGAGACATATCTTGAAGGGCCATGGATGTCATGTTGAAGATCAGACTTGTCCTTTACAAACATGAATCTGATGATGTATTTTATTTTATTTTTTTTGCGGGGCAATGGGGGTTAAGTGACTTGCCCAGGGTCACACAGCTAGTAAGTGTTAAGTGTCTGAGGCCAGATTTGAACTCAGGTACTCCTGAATCCAGGGCCGGTGCTTTAACCACTGTGCCATCTAGCTGCCCCTGATGATGTATTTAAATGTATTAGGGGCCTATCCAATGGAGTTGCATCCTCAGACCATGTCTGCTGTTGACCAAAATGGATTAGCCAGGCCTTGATATATAGACATAGATATAGATATATAAATTTTTTTAAAGGCCCAGTCACAGCTTGGGAGCTCTGGGTTCTAAGAGGTGCATTGTAAGTATGTGTCCAGTGAATAATCCATTTGTCCAGCCATCTCTATATTACCTAGATCAGAGGTGTCAAGCTCACAGGCCACAAGTGTTAGCAAAACTCCCCAGTGAAGGGTTATTGTGAAGAAAATTATTTGTCAGGTATCAGGTATAAGGTACTATATAAATGTTATCTATTATTGTTGTTGCAATAATCAACATCATGGAGTTATTGTAAGTAAATCTCTCTTTAAGTTACTATATAAATGTAGTTTACTTTAAAAAAAAAAGTAGAATACTATCAGAAAAACCTGGAAAGACCTACATGAGCTGATACAAAATTAAATGTACCATATACAAAATAACAGCAATATTGTAAGATGATCTGCTGTGAATGACTTAGTTATTTTCAGCAATACAATGATTCAAAATAACTCTGAAGAACTTATGAAAAATGCAATCCAGCTACAGAGAAAGAACTAAAGGTATGAATACAGATTGAAGCATAATTTTTTGTTAGGTCTTTTTTCTAAAGTTTTTTTTCTCTTTTTTTCACAACCTGACTAATGTGGAAATGTTTTTCATGACCACACATGTATAACTTATATTGAATTGCTTGAGTTCTTAAGGGGCAGTGGGGAGGGAGGGAAGAAGAGAATTTGGAACACAAAATTTTAAAAATTGATGTTGGGGCAGCTAGTTGGCGCAGTGGATAGAGCACCGGCCCTGGAGTCGGGAAAAGCTGAGTTCAAATCCGGCCTCAGACACTTAACACTTACTAGCTGTGTGACCCTGGGCAAGTCACTTAACCCCAATTGCCTCACTAAAAAAAAAAAATCCCCCCCCCAAAAAAATTGATGTTAAGGGGCGCAGCTAGGTGGCACAGTGGATAAAGCACCAGCCCTGGATTCAGGAGTACCTGAATTCAAATTTCACCTCAAACACTTGACACTTACTAGCTGTGTGACCCTAGGCAAGTCACTTAACCCATATTGCACTGCAAAAAAACCCCAACAAAACAAAAACAAAACAAAAATTGATGATAAAATTTGTTTTTACATGTAATTTGGGAAAAATAAAATTCTAAATAAAACTCCCCAGTGGAGCAGAACCAGAATAAAATGTAATTGGGAGAGCAGCTAGGTGGCACAGTGGATAAAGCACTGGCCCTGGATTCAGGAGGACCTGAGTTCAAATCCAGCCTCAGACACTTGACACTTACTAGCTGTGTGACTTTGGACAAGTCACTTAACCCTCATTGCTCTGCCCCCCCCCCAAAAAAGTAATTGGGAAATATTTAACAAAATAAATAAGTCAATGTGTGGCCCACCAGCATCTAGTTTTTTTTTAAGTTTGACAGCACTAATCTAGGGCCCTTGGTTTCTCCATAAGTCTTCTGTCCTACTCCTTCCCCCTTCTCACTTTCCTTTGACCTTCTACAGACCTCAAAATCTAAACACCCTATAGCTTTGATTAGGCATTGACTTCTATAATTGTTATTATAAGGGCACAAAACCAGAAACATTCAGCGGAAGGGGTTTTTGGGGTAAATTGGCCCTTGTCCCTCTGATCACCATTTCCAAGCCACATTATCTCCAAGCCACCAACAGCCCAGGTAAATACAGCTCAGACATGCTGGGGAAAGCCTCACAGGGTGGTTCTTAGCTTCACCAAAACCAAGCTCACCCTCTCCCTCTCTCCAGATGGCAACTCCCTAGGATGCTAGAGATGCTGCATCTACCCAGTCACGAGCCATGAGTCATGGCTAAAGCAGCTATAAATACTGCCTATCACCTTCTGACATCTGCTCACACCATTTCCAAGAAACCTTCACTGACTAGCCCCCATCACCTACTAGCCACTGCCCCCAAGCAGGATCACACCCTCATCCTCATACACTGGCCTGTGTTTCAGGCTTGTTTATACTGACATTGCATCATAGAACCATCAGTTTAGAGCTGGAAAGGACCTCAGGAACCATCTTCCAACATTTTCATTTTATGGATGAGGAAACAAGCCCTTAGACATTAAGTGATTTTCCCAAGGTCAAATGGGTAGTAAGAAGCAGAGGCAACATTCAAACCTATATCTTCTAGGGCCTAGCTTCTTAAACTGAATATAGAGTTGTGAAAAAATTCACAACAGTAAAAGGTTATGTATACCTGTTTTATATACCTATATATCCAGGGTCACATAAAAAATTCTCAGGCAAAATAGAAAAACATTAAGAAGCCCTGTTCTAGGGCATCTAAGCAATTCAGTGGATAGAATGCTGGGCCTGGAGTCAGGAAGGCCTCTGTTCAAATCCATCTTCAGACACTTATTAGTTGTGTGACTTGGATAAGACATTTAAATGTTGTTTGCCTCAGTTTTCTCATCTGTGAAAAGGGTATAATAATAATAGCACCTACCTCCTAGGATTTTAGTCAGTCTTAAATGAGATAATGTTCATAAAGTACTTAATAGAGTGCCTAGCACATCATAGGCACTATATAAATGAGTATGTGTGTATACAGAGATAGAGATATATGTTTGTGTGTATGTATGTGTGTACATATGTGTACATAAATACATATATGTGTATATGTGCTAACAATTTTTGTTTTTATGTCTGTCTCTTATAAAAAAAAACAGATCAGAGAACATAATGTCTCCTACAGGAAAAACCAGATCAGAGACAGACAGGAAAAACATAGTACCAATTTATTTGTTCCAAGAACAAGCAGGTATGAATCATGTGGAGACCCCTTCCAAAGAAGGAGCTCTCAAAGGTTTCTCTTTTTTGTGACAGTTATAAACCTTTTTTTTTTTCTTTCCCTTGTTACAGGGTAAGGTCAGTTTCATTAGCGTGATATGAATCAACCTAAAGCAAATAATATAACAGACAACTTATAGAAACAGGAAGGTTTTTATCAAGGACAAGGATGTCTAGATATTTGATAAGGAGAACAATAAGATCTATTTACTCTCTTGGAGAAAGAAGTTAGTGGATAGGGACTTATCTGCTAACTATCTGGGTTCAGTTTGAAGTTTAGTCAAAGGGCTTTTTGCTCTTATTAATCCAGGGTTTCATAAAATCCGTTTGGATAACAAGGCAACTCCATCAAACCCAGGTGGTCCATACATTCTTATTAACAATACATATACATGTATGTATGTATGTATGTATGTATGTATGTATGTATGTATGTATGTATGATGGAGTGTTCAGAGAGGACTAGCAACTCTGGCATGAGGGCTTGCCAAGCCCTTTTCAGGGCTGCTCATCCACCTTTGCTGTTCCTCTGTCATCCAACTCTCACCTGTGGCTCCAAAAAGCTGTAGCATGCACACTCCAGTAAAACCATCTCAGTAGATAGATGGAGCTAAACCAGGTTAAGGGTAAACGACAGGCCTCAAACCCCTCAGTGAGTTAGGAGGGTGTCTACCCCAGCAAGTGAAGACACCCAAGGTCATCCATCCACTGTATCCTTGGCAGTACTCCTGACTTTTGTTCTGCCACTGAATTTCAATGACTCTGGAAGAGAGAGTGAGGCTGATGACTTTGTGCAATTCTGCCTCACTTAAATCCAATTGACATGCTAGTTGAGACATTACCCCGTTATGTCATTGGTCCTCTTTGAAAATGAAGGATGAGGGGCAGCTAGGTGGTGCAGTGGCTAGAGCACCGGCCCTGGATTCAGGAGGACCTGAGTTCAAATTCCGCCTCAGACACTTAACACTTACCTAGCTGTGTGACCCTGGGCAAGTCACTTAACCCCAATTGCCTCAAAAATAAAATTTAAAAAAAAACATAGAAAATGAAGGATGAACAAGAACATATGCATGCTATGTTGTATATATGTATTTATATCTGCATATACATATGGATGTATGAATATACATGTGGATATATATCCAGATTGCATATATAATACTACATGCCAATGTTTGCTGCTTGTGCAACCATGAAATTTTATTGCATTTAGGTAGATAGAAGACAGTGTTGGTGATGAGGTCATGAGATGCACAAGTCTTCAGTAGTAAATGACTACTGCTGTTGCTTTTTCCAACTGCATTCCTCCCAAGGACACCCTGCCATGTCTGGTAGTCTGAGCCTACTTGAGCATTGAAGTTACCCAGAATTATAAGCTTGTCCTCTTTTGGGATGTTGATAATAAGGAGCTCCAGGTCTTCATAAACTTTTTCTTTGACCTCATCAGGGTTTGTCATGGTAGTAGCATGGGCACTGATGAATGCCATTAGGCTCCTCTCTTTTGGCAAAGCACCTGGTACTGATTATATTCCAGCTGACATTTACAAGCTGGTGGGTCCATTGCTCAACAAAAGTTGACTGAAATCTTTCAGCTTATATGGCAAGATGAGGTATCCTATCCCCCAGGAGTTCAAGGACACCTCCACTGTCCATTTCTATAAAAGTAAAGGAAATAAATTGTCCTGTGACAATCACAGGAGGGGTTTCTCTCTTAGTCATTGCTGGCAAGATTCTTGCCAGAGTCCTCCTTAATAGGCTTATCCTTCACCTAGAAGATGCTCATCTACCTGAGAGCCAGTGTGGCTTCAGAAAGGGTTGAGGAATGGTTGATATGGTGTTTTCTGCCCAACAACTCCAGGAGAAATGCCAGGAGCAGAACAGAGGACTGTATACAACCTTCGTAAACTTTCAGTCATGAGGGCTTATGGAAAATTATGTCAAAATTTGGTTGCCTTGGGGCAGCTAGGTGGCGCAGTGGATAGAGCACCGGCCCTGGAGTCAGGAGTACCTGAGTTCAAATCTAGCCTCAGACACTTAACACTTACTGGCTGTGTGACCCTGGGCAAGTCACTTAACTCCAATTGCCTCACCAAAAACAACAACAACAAAAAAAAATTTGGTTGCCTGGAGAAGTTTATCAGTATTGTATGTCAGTTTCACAACAGCATGCTTGCCCGGGTTCTGGATGATGGACAATATTCTCACTTTCCCAGTCACCAGTGGAATAAAACAAGGCTTTGTGCTTGCTCATGGGAGCATGGGCTTTTTTAGCATGTTTTCAGCCATGTTGTCAAATGCTTTCAATGAGGATGAACATGGCATCAAGGTCAGCTACCGTATTGTGATAAATTCTTCAACTTGAAAAGGTTACAAGCTGAGACTAAAGTATAGGGAGTGTTTACCTGTGATTTTTTGTTTGCAGATGATTGTGCACTCAATGCAGCCTCTAAAGCTAAGATACAACAAAGTATAGACCAATTCTCTGCTGCTTGTGATCATTTTGGCCTAATAATTAATACCAAGAAAACACAGGTGCTCCATCAGCTAGCACGACACCATCCATACGTGGAACCATCAGTTACAGCAAATGGAGAAGTTTTGAATATTGTGGATAAGTTCACTTACCTTGGAAGTATACTTTCCAGGAATGTACACATTGATAATGAAGTTGATGTGCACATTGCCAAAGCTAGCTCAGCATTTGGGAGGTTCAGAAGGAAAGTGTGGGAGAGAAGAGGTATTAGACTGACTATCAAACTGAAGATCTTCAGAGCTGTTGTGCTGACCTCATTGTTGTATGCTTGTGAAACCTGGACAGTATACCAAGTGCCATACCAGAAAACTAAATTGCTTCCATTTGAATTGTCTTAGGAAGATTTGAAGATCACCTGCCAGGTGACACTGAGGTCCTCTCTGGAGCTGAACTGCCAAGTATTCAAACTCTACTGCAGAGAGCGCAGCTCCAATGGACTGGCCACATTGTTTGAATGCCAAATGTATGGTTGCCTAAAAGACTATTTTATGGAGAGCTCACAGAAGGCAAGCTTCACATGGTGGTCAGAAAAGTGATATAAGGACACTCTCAAGGTCTCTCTTAAGAACTTTGGAATTGATTACATAACATGGGAGACACAGCATGGCATGCCCCCATCAAAGAAAGTACTGTGCTCTATGAGCAAAGTAGAATTGAAGTTGCTCAAAAGAAACATGAGATGCACACTTTAACTTGACTCTAACATAGTGATGTCATTTGGTCCTCTTCAAGAACAAAGGACGGGGGCAGCTAGGTGGCACAGTGGATAAAGCACTGGCCTTGGATTCAGGAGGACCTGAGTTCAAATCCAGCCTCAGACACTTGACACTTAACTAGCTGTGTGACCTTGGACAAGTCACTTAACCCTCATTCCCTGCAAAAACAAAACAAGAACAAAAACTATAGTGAAGAACAAAGGACACCAATCAACCAATAATATTACATATACATACACACACATTGTATATATACATATACAAACACATATATATCCAGATTTTCTCTCTTTTTATCTCTGTATACACATACACACTTACATATACACTTACACACACACATACCCATATTCAGATATTTTTCTCTCTTTCCATTCCCTTCTAGTTCTGAAATATTTTGTTTCACTGAAGTGTCTAGGAGCCCATGACTCTATCCTAGGCTCCATCTTTTCCCCATTGCCCAGAGATCCTGAAGAGGGCGCCAAAAGTCAGGAGATGAACCTTTGGGTTTTTCCATAAGGCCAATCAGTTGCTTTTGTATTTGAGAGACCTGAACTGTTTCTGTTCTTTCAAGGGAAGATTGGCTTTAGATCTTCTGTTCACTCACTCACTATGACCTTGGTTTTCTTAAGAGAAAAACAATTGAAGCAGTTCTAATATCTTCAACTCGATCCCCATTCCCTCAAGATCATGGCTTCCTTCTCACTGAGTCTCACACTCCAGGTAGAAATAGAAAAGAAGGGGTGTGGAGAGGAGACTCTCTTGGTAATCTTGGCATTGATCTTGAGCTTTCACAAAGGTCCAGACTTAGATGTCTGTGTCATGTAACCTCTGAGACACTATGAAGACACCACTTCCAACCCATCCCAGATCATCATGAAAGATCAAGATTTAAAGTTGAAAAACCTGGTGGGTGTGCTGGTAAATGTTTGACAACTGCCTCTCCAGAAAAAAAAAAAAGGAGAAAATATATACGACATACTTTTAAGTTTAATTCACATTATTATTATTATTTCCATCATTTTACTAAGTCTAGACCAAAACTTCTTAAATTGTGGGTCTTGACCCCATATGGGGTCATGTAACTGAATGTGGGGCTCATGAAAAAATGTTCAGTGCTTGATTTGTATACCTATTTTATATACCTATATACCTACATACCCGGGGTTGTATAAAAATTTATTGGGCTGGGCAGCTAGGTGGCACACTGGATAAAGCACTGGCCCTGGATTCAGGAGGACCTGAGTTCAAATCTGGACTCAGACACTTGACACTTACTAGCTGTATGACCCTGGGCAAGTCACTTAACCCTCATTGCCTCACAGGGGGGGAAAATTCTTGGGCACTAATGGAAAAAGTTTAAGTCATGGTCTAGACAACCAATAAAACAATAAATTAAGCCCTGGTTTGTAATATTTACTTGTTCCTGAGCTCAGTGTAAAGGTCCACACTGAAAATATACAGTTAGCTCTGGGAGCTGGTAAGAGCTAGCTCCAGGATACCCTTGCAATAACCTCATCCTTCTTAAACAACTAACAAGATGCTATGTCCTGATACCTTCATCAGGTGAAAACACATCTATTGAATCTATTAACCATAGGCTTTAGACTAAGGGGACTGGGGGGGGGGGGCGGGGATGTTAAGAGAGAATCCTTGATCAACTTAGATGTCTTTGAATTCGACTGATACTGGATGGGAAATGAGCTTGGATTGGTTATAGAAACTTGGGTTGAGGGGCAGCTAGGTGGCGCAGTGAATAAAGCACTGGCCCTGGAGTCAGGAGGACCTGAGTTCAAATCTGACCTCAGACACTTGGCACTTACTAGCTGTGTGACCCTGGGCAAGTCACTTAACCCCAATTGCCTCACTTAAAAAAAAAAAAAGAAACTTTTGGGTCATCTATAAAATAGTGAGCTAGAGATTTTAACCTTTTCATCAATTCCCTGGAAACATCTCTGGGACAACAGCAGCTGGCAGTACTGTCTGCAGTAGCCCAGGAATGACATCCCCCATGCCCTCAGGGCTACTCCCTAGAACTATGAGGAGAAATGTAGCAGCCATGTTCTGATTAAGCTCAGATGGCCAGGGTGGATGGGGATTGGAAGAGAAACTCCAAATCTTATGCTACATTTAACTTACCTAGCCTTAGTTTCCTCAACTATGAAATGATGAGGTTGATCTATATAATCTCTAAGAATCCAAATCCTACAATCCCCACTAAACTTCTCTTCCTCCCCTCTCCCCAAACCATATTTTCTTCTCATCAAAAGGGACCAGACAGATGCATATAGGACTACATCATAAGGCAGTGGCTGATTGGGCCACAGGAGGAACAAACAAGAATGAGAGTATGGAGAGATCACTTCCTGCTAAGAAGTAAAGGGGAGGGAAGATGATTTGGGCCTTGAGACATTTGGAGGTGGGGAAGAGGGTGAAATCACCATGTTTAATCACTTGAGTAGAGACTTTGTATAAAGGTGTATTATGAGCTAAAATAGATTGGATTCACATTGTGGAAAGTTTAGATTTTGTTCTGCAGTTAGTAGGGATAACTTCTCATTAAATCAGTGTTTCTTACAACTCTAAGTACCAAGCATCATATGATTCCTGTTAGAGGGAGTGCCTGCTTATAGACCCCTTGATTCTTTTCTTCCCCTCAGTGAAAGTAAGCAACTCCAGTATACCTTCTAATCCAATCCAATAAACATTTATTAAATGCCTACTGTGTGCCAGGCATTATGTTAAGTGCTGGGGATTTAATTAATAAAAAGGACAGGCCCTGCCTTTAAGGAGCTTACAATCTAATGGGGGGAGGGGCTGACAACACACAAGAAGGGGTGGCAAGCAGAGATGGGGGACATTAGGAGGTACCCAGTGTGGGGCATCCTATTCCACAGAGCTGAAATGAGGAAGAATAACATATGCAAAGTAGATTCAGCTGGGTCCAGCTTCTGCCCTCTATAAAGGAAGACATTGGGAAGAGCCCAGTACTCCACAAACCAGCCCTCCAGTCAGAGGGGAGAGAAGGCTGAAAGAGGTCATGTCATCAAGCCTTGAGTTAGCAGCATGGTGATGAAATTAAAGGTGACAGGTTTAACCTGGGAAGGTCATCCTATTCTCCATAGTTGAAACCAGGCAGAGCAGCAGATAAATAGTGGAGTAGTAAAGTGCACATATCTATGCCCTGTAGGTTCTCAGGAAATCTCTGTTGAATTGAACTGAATTTATAGGCAAAAAGCAAAGTTGTTACATTGGCCAAACTACCTCACCAAAGTAAAGGGTTTTTTTTTGCTGCTGATAGCTATGCATAATAAAGGCAAATATACAGTCCAGGTGGATGGAGAACGATCACCTGCTTCCTTAGCTTACCTTTATTCTTTTTTTTTTTTTTTTGGTGAGGCAATTGGGGTTAAGTGACTTGCCCAGGGTCACACAGCTAGTAAGTGTCAATTGTCTGAGACCGGATTTGAACTCAGGTACTCCTGACTCCAGGGCCAGTGCTCTATCCACTGTGCCACCTAGCTGCCCCACTTACCTTTATTCTTGTTCAAATTCATTTGCCTGCTAATCCAAAGAAGATTTTTGTTGTTGCTGCTGTTGTCTAATTCTAAATTAGATTTGTGGTTGTTCAGTTCTGTCCAACTCTTATGTGATCTCATTTGGGGTTTTCTTGGCAAAGATACTAGAATGGTTGGTCATTTCCATCTCCAGCTCATTTGACAGATAAAGAAACTGAGGCAAACAACTAAGTGATTTGCCTAGGGTCACACTGCTAGTAAGTGTCTGAGGCCAGATTTAAACTGAGGTATTACTGGCTCAAGGGCTGGTGCTCTATCCACAGTGGCACCACACACACACACACACACACACACACACACACACGTTATTCAATCATTTTCAGTCAAGTCTGACTCTTCATGACCCCATTTGGAATTTTCTTGGCAAAGCCACCTAGCTACACTAAGTTAGATAGTTATATATAACAAAGGACTTTGATCTTTGATCACATTTATGGGTTAAAATAAAAGCCTTAATAGGTAGGTAGGTGGCCCAGTGCATAGAGCACCAGGCCTGGAGTCAAGACTTCTCTTCCTGAGTTGAAATCTGGCCTCAGACACTTACTAGCTGTGTGACCCTGTGCAAGTCACTTAACCCTGTTTGCCTCACTTTCTTCATCTGTAAAATTAACTGGAGAAAGAAATGGCAAACCACTCCAGTATCTTTGCCAAGAAAACCCTAAATGGGGTCACAGTAGTCTGACATCACTGAACAACAAAAAAGCTTTAATCTTAGCCTGGGGATGGGAGTTGAGGGGGGAAGGTAAGATATCCATTTGGTAAGTCATATAGGAATCTAATACTGCCACTTTTATTCTAATAATGATCTAAAAAGTACCAGATTTAATAATGATCAAAAAATCCAAAGAAAAATTCCAGTAAGTTCTTTCATCTATCCCACGACTACACAAAAATGCAGACAAAAGGTACAGACTTGGAAAAAGAGTACCTTCCAAGAAAACTGCCCAGACCTGTTAGAACCAGGGGTAAAAGACAAAATAGAAAGTCCACTGGATCACCTGATGAAAGAAACCCCAAAATGAAAACTCCAAGGAATGTCCTAGTCAAAATTTAGAGCTTCTAGGTCAAAGAAAAAACCAACAAAAACAACAAACTTGAGAGAAACCTAAAGAAAGTTCACTATTCCCAAGGAGACAGTCAGGTTCAAGAAGACCTGAAGCTACTACTATAAAAGAGAAGAGAGCTGGGACTACAATACTCCAAAAGGCAAAAGATAAAGGTTCACAACAAACAATAACTTGCCTATCAAAGCAGAGTATAATTCTACTAGGGGGATAAAAAGGGTACATTTAATGAAATACTTTCAATTGTTCCTGATGAAGAGATCAGAATTGACTAGATATTTTGAAACTCAAACACAGGAGTCAAGAGAAACATGGAAAGGTAACTATTGCAAACAAAAATAACTTGGAAAGACTTAAGAACTCTAATCACAACCCCATAGGACTGATGAGGATGTATGCTGACAGAAGAATGGTTGGACCCAAGGTGCAGAATGAGACATATCTTTGGACGTGGCAAATATGTGGATTTATTTTGCTTGACTATACTTATCTGTTACAAAGATTGTAACAAATTGTTTTTCATTTTTTATTTGAGGGGGGGCAATTTGACAGGGAGGGAGGAGGTAGCAATAGTGTTGCCTTCTTCACCCCCACCCCCATCCCCAAAAAAAGAAATTACAGGAGTACCTGAGTTCAAATCCGGCCTCAGACACTTGACACTTACTAGCCATGTGACCTTGGGCAAGTCACAACCCCAATTGCCTCAAAAAACCAACCAAACAAAAAATAATTACAAAAAGAAATGAAAGGGAGTCATTAAATCATCTTAAGAAATAGGCAAAAGGGAAGGAAGTTTAAAGGGAAACAAAAAACAGGGAAACTTTGAAATAATATGTTAAATTTATTATAAACTTTTAAAAATGCAAACTGTACATAATAGCAATTTCCAGTTTCACATATTTTTCTCTTCTGCATATATGGAAATGTTCTCTCTTTAGTGTGGGTACATGTTCAATTCAGAATAAAAATGTTATTTTTAATATCTTAGCTCGGGGGCACTCTGCCTGGCTGGGTGAGGTGGCTAAGGAGCTATCAGTCTGTCCTTACGGCTCCAACAGCTATATTCTAGCAGACTGGTGGCCCCGACAAGATAAGACCAGAAATTGGTTGCAGGGAGATTGCTCATTCATTGGGGAATGAGCAGCTACCCTGTCACCAAGCCTGGACTCCGGGTGAATTTTTCTTATGAGTATCTATCCTGTCCCCCTTTGCCTATCAGTGGGTATGGCTGATTAAACCCTCTTGCAAATAATCATGAAGACCCCAAAGAAGAGCCATTTTCTGTCCTTAAGACAGTGAGGACAAGAGGAGGAGGAACCCCTAATGACTGGTGTTATGGGGAAAATTGCGGGGTTGGGATAGGAGCTTTTAGGAATTCTCTTTAAAGAATTACACCTTCTTGCACACAAATCCAATTAGAATAAAATAATCATTTCTTTAGGGTGCTAGGGAAAGGAAACCAAGAGAGAAATCCTTGGGACTTCTTCTCATAGGGAGAAGGCATAACACAGAGGCATGGTTCTGAGATACCTATCTCCTCAAGCAGAAGACAGGCAGATACTTTTATAGAGGACTGATAGTGGTTGAATGAAGTGATCGTCTGACTGTGGAAAGTTCCCTTATTGGGGGAGGATCATCCCCCACTGGTGGTGGCTGGGAGAAGTTGGGTGAGGAGTGATTAGATCTCTCAAGCCATCTCTCTCCCCCTCACACCACAAAGGCAGCCGCCACACCTAATCTTATCTCCACCAGGGTTGGGGAGACTGGTTAGATGTGTCTGTCCTTTGGTGTAGTTTCTCAAGGAGAAGGTTCTGGGGTACGCTAGGCCCATAACAACTGGCAATACACAAACCTTACACAAGGCAGAATATGATCAGGACTCTAAGGAAAAGGGCAGGCCAAGAGCTCTGAGGGGGTTATTGGAAAGAGAATTCACTGTCCTTGTTACAAGTTACATGAAAGAACTATTCTTGTTCCAGTTCATACTTGGAAGAAGACAGAAAAAAGGGCAGCTACAAGATCAGTCCCCTGGGAACTTAAGAGACTAGTGGGGCAGCTCCTGCCCTTAGGAAACTCAGAGTATGTGTATGGTGCCCAGAGGGAGGTTAACAGAAGGGAGATTGTCCTCAAAAGCTCACAGTCAGTCTGGAGTTATTAGGAAAGGCTTCCTGGAGAAGAGGAATTCTGAACTGGGCCATGAAGAATAATAGAATTTGAACCTAGATCTACAGTCTCCAGATTCTAGTGGTCAGATCTAAGAGTACAGTTCAGCAAGATGAAAGTAACAAGATCCAAGGGGGTAAATAGTGCATGGTGGTTGGAGGTAACATAAGGCTCTAGAAACTTTGAGTTCAATCAGGTGTGATCTTACCTAAATATGCATGTTTCCAACTTGACTCACTCAATGCAGTGGCCAGGCTTGTACCCTTGTAGAAGCAAATTCTTTGCCCTGCATTTTAGGAATGCGCCCATTAGAAACAATTGTATTAATTAAATTATTCCCATCTAAACATTTCTTACTTGGGGTGGAAAGGCAGTCCAAAAACAAGTAGGGTTTCCTCAAGCACTTGAATACCTCTCTAGCAAGCCATTTCTGAGTTGTTATAATTTATAATGTCTTCAAACAATAGACAAAAAATTCCAGTCAAGATTGAGCTAGGGTTTACAATTTAGGTAACAGACTCGGAACAATAACTTAAAATGTGGGCACACCCTAGAGAATACTTTTCCTAAAAGTTCTTCAGTGGATCAATCACGGGGCCCCCTGTCCATGTCTGGTCACCGCCCAAACTCCATCCTCAGGGAGAAGAGTTCCTCCCTGACCTTTTCACCCAGTTTCCTCAAAGAACATGCTTAGGCCCTTGGTAAAGAGAAGAGGGAATTTTGTGCAGAGCATTGTTTTCTAGAAGTTTAATTAAGTATTATTAAGGTTTTTCATTTGAGTGAGACCAAGGACTTTAGATTAAAGAATTATCATAATATGAATTCTAATATGCAGTGAGGTGAAGGGTAAGGAGGGAGGTATCAGAATGTTTCTACAACCCTTTTGAGGCCTAAAGTTTGGGACTGATTTCCTTTTCCCTTGGGTTTTTTAAAATTGTTGTTTGTTGGGGCAGCTAGGTGGCGCAGTGGATAGAGAACCGGCCCTGGAGTCAGGAGGACCTGAGTTCAAATCCGGCCTCAGACACTTAATACTTACTAGCTGTGTGACCCTGGGCAAGTCACTTAACCTCAATTGCCTCACTTAAAAAAAAAAAAAACCACAAAAAAAAAAATTTGTTGTTTGTTTGCTTTTAATGCAACTGGCACATGGGAAGACTGAATCAGTGTGCTTATCTGATGTGAACTCCTCATGTGGAAAGAGGTAATTCCCAGAAAGTCAAGATGACTTGTGATTCAGGTGCCTTGGGAGAACATTGGAATATGATGTAGACATTATATAACTGGTTCTGGTCTGCTAACCCCATCATTAGGAAAAGCCTTTTCAATTGGCCATGTAACTGAAACTGGAGATGCCTTCAACAAGGCATCTTTGGCATATTTGCCTCCTTCCTTTGCTGACAGCATTTGGTGAGAGACAATGCTGTCAAGGGAGAAGCCTTGGGCTCTCACTATGGAGACACAGGAATTTGAACCTAGATCTACACAAAACACAGGGATTCTCTGCCTTGTCTCTATATTTGTTCTTCTCTTCTGGTGAATGAGATTAATCTGGAGTATCTGACTTTGTGAATTATAAAAGGTCAGCAAAAAAGCCTCTAGGAATCCAGGAGTCCAAGGCCATGCCAGGTTTTGAGGCAACCCCCATTCATACCAGAGGAGCCCGGAGTGGCCTTCCTGGCCCAGCCCAGCAGTTGCTAAGGTGAAGACTAATCTGACCACAATGCCACATGCAGATTTGGACTTGGCAGGACCAATGTTATGTAGAAACTGATCAAAGTTTGAGGTCATTCTCTCCAGAGATGAGTTAGGGAAGATTGTGACCCTGAATTATAGGAGGAATTGTTTATACTTTTTTTTTCTGTACCTTCAAAGTAAATATTACTTTGCAAAGACTAATTGATGTTAATTGGTTGGGTACTAGACATAGACTAGAGAGGGGAACAAAACCAATGAAAGCTTGAGCTAATGGAAATAGAGATAAGACACCCCAAATTCCTTCTAGAACTAGGGGATTAGCTGGCCTGGCTCTGAGAGAGTGAGCCAAAGCAAGCTCATTACATGTGGGGGCTGGTCCATGACAAAATAGTGCCTTTCACATTTGCACAGTCCCCTGAAGAGATTCTCCACCATGGACTTTAAATTTTGGATACCCTAATATGCAGGATATTAGAGCAAAGTTTCTTAAACTGTGGGTTGCAACCCCACATAGGATCATATAACTAAAAATAGGTGTCATGAAAAATTTGGCATCAGTAAAAGATTATATATACCTATATACCCAGGATCATGTAAAAATTTCTCAGGCAAAAAGAGATCACAAGTGGAAAAAATTTAAGAAGTCCTGTATTAGAGAAATTGGTACAGTTTTTTTCTCTCTTTGTCTTGAGTTATAATAGTACAACTCTTTTTCCAGTGTCTGTTTCTCTTACAAGTCAGTTCCATTTGAGATTTTTGTAGACTTGTGCATTTGTTGATTTGTTGAATGGTTAAATGCAATTATTTCCTATGTTATTGTATAAGTATTGATATTTAGACTAATATGTGAGACGTATGGAGTTTGCATCACTAAAGTTTGAGAAGTATTCATACTTTTCTTTTTTTTATTTAAAAAGATCTACTAGACTACTTGCCTTATTGTGAGATCCTTATGCCTTGCAAATCCTTAGGGTAAGGTTTGTCTAGCAACCTTCCAAAAAAAATCAACTCAGTGCTTAGTTCCTTTTCTTTGGAGCCTTGCCTATTTTGTGGGAGGTGGTGCATTAAGTCTTTAGTGGTGACCTGTAGTTGGGTCCATGGTCAAGGAGGCAATATTGGCTATGTGGGGCCCCTGACCTTGGGTCTGCAGTGGGGGCAGTAAAAAGGGAGACAAAAGCAATCATGTAGAAAGAACAGTGTTAAATTTAAATAGCAACAAATTCCTGTGATTGCATATTGACGTAGAAAACCATAAATTAAAATTGTTTATGTTATATTGTATTTTCATATTTTTTAATATTTTCTAATTATATTTTAATTTGGTTCATGCTTCAATCAGTTTTGCCAGCTGTTGGCTCCATGTTTGACACCTTTGATATAGAGCCAGGGGGCTGTCTGCCTAGGACTTATGGAGAAGTAGAGAGCAGTGAATTAAGCTTGGGAAACCATCAACACAGAGCAGGGGATGGGAGGGCTCGTGTGTGTGTGTGTGTGTGTGTGTGTGTGTGTGTGTGTGTGTGTGTGTGTGTGTGTGTGTGTGTAATCAGATAGCCAATCACAACCATGTAGATGCCTTGGCCCTCCATGAGGATCATCTAAAGTAGGCAGAAGATAGGTGGAACAGTGAACCAATAGTATGACCCTTTGACATTTCATCTTGTTTTTAAATAAAAGCATTTTGTTATTTTTCAGTTACATGTAGAGATAGTTTTCAACATTTGTTTAGATAAGATTTCCAATTTCAAATTTTTCTCCCTCCCTCCCCTCCCTTCCCCCCTCCCCTAGACAGCAGGTAATCTGATATAGGTGTTATATATATATATATAACAACATTAAGCATATTTCTGCATTAGTCATATTATAAGAGGAGAATCAGAGCAAAAAGAAAATACCTCAAAAAAGAAAAACAACAGCACCAAAAACAAAAGAAATAGTATGGTCCAATCAGCATCCATATTCCACAGTTCCTTTTTTTTTTTCTGGATTTGGAGAGCCTTTTCCATCATGAGTTCTTTGGAACTTTCTTGTACTATTGTATTGGTAAAAAGAATCTAGTCTATCACAGTTGATCAACACATAATGTTGATGATACTGTGTATAATGTTCTGGTTCTGTTCATCTCACTCATCATCAGTTCATGTAAGTCAAAAAAAATTTTTTAAAAAGAAGAAAAATAAAGTACTATCATATTGTGGAAAGCCTTTAAATAAAATAATCTGAATTTTACTGAGTAGACAATATGAAGAAAACCCCAAATGGGGTCACAAAGAGTCAGACACGACTGAAAATACCTGAACAAAAACAAGGAACATGTTCTGGGCACTGTGCCAAGCCCTGGAGATACAAAGAAAAGCAAAACTTGACCAAACAAATTCTCAAGGAGTCCACAGTCTAACAGGGGAGACAACATGCAAACAAAGATGTACAAACAAGATATATGCAGGATGAACTGGTGAGTAGTTTCAGAAGGAAGGCACAAACTTTAAGGAAGACTGGGAAAGACTTCTTGTAGAAGGTGAGTGTTTAGCTGAGAACTGAAAGAAGCCAGGGAAGCCAAGAGTCTTCACATTCCAGGTCGTTCAACTCAGTCTTCATATGGATGTGATCTTCAGGCTTCTCACAATCTTGGTCACTCAAAGCCATAATTATAACTGGGGTTACCTTGGGGCCAGGATTGCTTAGTTGCCTGAGCTGAGTCACAAGACTTCAAATCTTCAAGACTGCTCACTACTTTAGAAAAGTTGGTGTCCCCGAGGACAGTTTTTAGCAACCTGGCTGAAAGATTATTGAACTAGAAATCAGGAGAACCGGGTTCCAGGCTCTGCTCTGACCCTAATTTTGGGTTTCTGTTGGATCCTTTGTAAAATGAGGGGATTGGACAAAGTGATTTCTTAAGTGTTTCTCGGCTCTGATTGCTGGCAGTTGATGATATTGGGGGGGGTTGTTTTTATTTTTTAATCATAAAAGTATTTTATTATTTACCAGTTATATGTAAAGATAGTTTTCAACATTTGTTTTCATAAGATTTTCTCCCTCCCTCCCTTCCCTCTCCCTTCCCCAAGACATAAAACAATCTGATATAGGTTATATATGTACAATCACATTAAACATATTTCTGCATTAGTCATGTTGTGAAAGATGAATCAGAACAAAAGGGAAAAACCTCAAAAAACAAAAAACAAAAACAAAATTAGAAACAGTATAGTTCAATCTGCATTCAGAATCCACAGTTCTTTTTTCTGGATGAGGAGAACATTTTCTATTATGAGTTCTTTGGAATTGCCTTGGATCATTGTATTGCTGAGAAGAGTGAAGTCTATCACAATTGATCATCACACAATTCTGCTGCTACTGTGTACGATGTTCTCCTGGTTCTGCTCACTTCACTCAGCATCAGTTCATGTAAGTTTTTCCAGGTTTTTCTGAAATCTGCCTATTCATCATTTCTTTTTTTTTTTCTTTTTTCTTTTTCTTTTTTTTTTCCTGTGAGGCAATTGGAGCTAAGTGACTTGCCCAGGATCACACAGCTAGTAAATGTCAAGTGTCTGAGACTGAATTTGAACTCAGGTCCTCTTGACTCCAGGGCTGGTGCTTTATCCACTGTGCCACATAGCTGCCCCTGCTCATCATTTCTTTTTTGTTTTTGTTTTTGTTTTGTGAGGCAATTGGGGTTAAGTGACTTGCCCAGGGTCACACAGCTAGTAAGTGTTAAGTGTCTGAGGCCGGATTTGAACTCAGGTACTCCTGAATCCAGGGCCAGCGCTCTATCCACTGCACCACCTAGCTGCCCCTGCTCATCATTTCTTAACGTACAATAGTATTTTTTTTAATAAAAGTATTTTGTTATTTTCCAGCTACATGTAAGGATAGTTTTCAACATTTGTTTTAATAGGATTTTTAGTTCCAAATTTTTCTCCCATCCTCCCTTCCCTCCCTCCTCCCCAAAATGGAAAGCAGTCTGATATAGGTTATATATGTACAATCACATTAAACATATTTCTGCATTAGTCATTTTGTGAAAGAAAAATTAGAGCACAAGGGAAAAACCTCAAAAAAGAAGGAAAAAACAGCTCAAAAGTAGAAACAGCATGGTTCAATCTGCATTCATAATCCACAGTTCTTTTTTCTGGATGTCGAGAACATTTTCTATCATGAGCTCTTTGAAATTGTTTTGGATCATTGCACTGCTGAGAAAAACCAAGTCTGTCACTGTTGTTCATCACACAATGTTGCTGTTACTATGTACAGTGTTCTCCTGGTTCTGTTCCTCTCAGTCAGCATCAGTTCATGTAAGTCCTTCCATGTTTCTCTGAAATCCTCCTGCTCATCATTTCTTACAGCATAATAGTATTATTCCATTACATTCATATACCACAACTTGTTTAGCCATTCCCCAACTGATGGGCATTCCCTCAATTTCCAATTCATTGCCACCACAAATAGAGCTGCTATAAATATTTTTGTACATATGGCTCCTTTTCCCTTTTTTATAATCTCTTTGGGATACAGACCTAGGTATTAATGGGTCAAAGGGTATACACAGTCCCATAGGTCTTTGGGCATAGTTCCAAATTGCTTTCCAGAATGGTTGGATCAGTTCACAAGTTAGTGTTCCAATTTTTCCACAGCTTCTTCAACATTTATTATTTTCCTTTTTTGTCATATTAGCCAATCTGATAGGTGTGAGCTGGTACCTCAGAGTTGGTTTAATTTGCATTTCTCTAGTAATTTAGAGGGGGCAGCTAGGTGGTGCAGTGGATAGAGCACCAGCCCTGGATTCAGGAAGACCTGAGTTCAAATCTGACCTGAGACACTTAACACTTACTAGCTGTGTGACCCTGGGCAAGTCACTTAACCCCAAATGCCTCACCAAAACAAACAAACAAATAAATAAATAAAATTTAATAGTGATTTAGAGCATTTTTTCATGTTAATGATATTTGGGCTCCATTTAATACCACCTCAACACAGCCTCAGTTTCAGAGTTGAATGAGCCACTTCATCTTCTCCCTTTATAAAAGGATGGAGTTAGATAAAATGATCCCCAAGGTCCCTTTGAACTCTAACATGGCACTTTGCAAGTTTGAGGGAAGGGAGTTGGTCGTTTCAAACCCTCTCCTCAAAAGTATCTTTGTGTAGGATAAGAACTCACTATTTGACAAAATCTTCTGGGAAACTGGAAAAGAGTATGGCAGAAACTAGGTATAGACCAACATCTTATACCATACACCAAGTAAAGTCAAAATGGATACAAGATCTAGACATAAAGGATTATACTATAGGCAAATTCGAAAAGGAAGGAACAGGTTACTTGTCAGAACTTTGGAGAGGGGGAGAATTTATGACAAAAGATGAGATAGAGAACATTATGAAACTCAGGGTGGATCATTTTGACTGCATTAAATTTAAAAGTTTTTGCACAAACAAAACCAATGTAAACAAGATTAGAAGGAAAGCAGAAAATTGGGAAACAATCTTTACAAATAGTGTTTCTGATAAAGGCCTCATATCTAAAATATACAGAGAACTAAATCATATATACAAGAACACAAGTCATTCACCAATTGAGAAATGGTCAAAGGATATAAATAGGCAGTTGTCGGATGATGAAATTAAAACTATCTACAGCCATATGAATAAATGCTCTCAATCACTACTGATTAGAGAAATGCAAATTAAAACTACTCTGAGAAAAAAAAAAACTACTCTGAGACACCACTTCATACCTATCAGATTGGCTAATATGACAAAAAAGGGAAATGATAAACATTGGGGAAAATGTGGGAAAATTGGAACATTAATGCACTGTTGGTGGAGCTGTGAACTGATCCAACCATTCTGGAGAGAAATTTGGAAACATGCCCAAAAGGCTTTAAAACTGTGCATACCATGTGTCCCAGCAATACCACTACTAGGTCTATATCCCAAAGAAATTATAAAAAGGAAAAGGACCCACATGTACAAAAATCTTCATAGCTGTGCCTTTTGTGATAGCAAAGAATTGGAAATTGAGGGTATGCCCATCAATTGAGGAATGTCTAAACAAGTTGTGGTATACGAATGTAATGGAATACTATTGTGCTGTAAGAAATAATAAACAGATGGATTTCAGAAAAACCTGGAAAGACTTATATGAATTGATGCTGAGTGAAATGTGCAGAACCAAGAGAACATTGTATACAGTATCAACATTTTGTGATGATCAATTGTGATAGACAACTCTTTTCAGCAATACAATGATCCAAGACAATGCCAAAATACTAAATAGTGGAAAATGCTCTCCACATTCAGACAAAGAACTATGGAATCTAAAAGAAGACTGAAGTGTACTATTTTCACTTTTGTTGTTGCTTTTTTGTTATTGTCCTTGTTTATTCTTTCTTGTGTTTTTTTCCCTTTGGTTCTCTTTAATGTGGAAATATGTTTAACATGATAGTAATGTATAACCTACATCAAACTGCTTGCTGGCTTTGAGAGGGGGGAGGGAAGGGAGGGTAGGAGAAAAATTTGGAACTCAAAAATATATTTACATGTTGTTGAGAAAAATTAAAAATAAAATAATAAAATAAAAAACAAACAAAAAGTATCTTTGTAATAGAGGTTACCACCATCCTTTCCCTCCTTTCTCTCTCTGTCTCTCTGTGTCTCTGTATCTGTATCTCTCTGTTTCTGTCTCATGTATTCAGGCTCCTTGGTTACCAAGTGTAAAGAAACAAATGCTTTTAGATATAAAAATAATTTGTTTGAATTGGAAGTTACCAAATTGCCTGGTTTTCCTGGAGGTAGGGAGCAAGAGGACAGCCTTTCCACCTCTTATGGTGTTTTGGAGTCTCTGTCTCCCCCTAGGGGTAGTATCACCCTCCCCCTCAGCCAAGAATTCCTCTTGTGCTGTTTGCTCAGGGCAGAGTTTGTAGTGTTTGCCCCATGTGCAAAGATTCCTTGTCAGAGCTCTGGACTCAGCCTTTTGGGGGCACTCTCCAGTTTGTCAGAGTCCTTTCTAAAATGTTGTGCTCAAAAGTGAGAAGGAATCTTTGGGCTGTGACCCAACTAAGTCCTGGAACTGTTAACCCCATACCTTGTTTTTATCTTATGTTTTTTTCTCTTTCCCAGGAATGCAGAAAAGACTCTGATAGTGGTTAACAAAGAGATTAGCCCAGGTTTAGACCTCAAGTTTTTCTCTCTGTTTGCTTTTCTATTTATTAATGAGCATTTTTTTTTCCTTTTCTTTTCCTTGGGGGCAAAGAATGGTTTCCTACAGATGTTTCTAGTTCTTTCCCTAATCTGGAACTCACCCTCTGAACCCCTTCAGTAATAAGCCCTTTGGTATTCTTTGTTTTCAAAGTTTTAGATCTTTCCATGGTGCAGCCAAGTCTTGCCTTCTCTATGGCATCGTTTGGGATTTTGTTTTTGTTTTTAGAAGCAGTCAGGGTTAAGTGACTTGCCCAGCGTCACACAGCTAGTAAGTGTCTGAAGCTGTATTTGAACTCAGGTCCTCCTGACTCCAGAGCTAGTTCTCTATCCACTGTGTCATCTAGCTGCATCATTTTTATTTATTTTTGGTTTTGGCATGTCATCTTTTTGGAAGGAGGAGGAAGAAAAGGAGGAGAAGGAAAAGGAAGAAGAGAAGGGGGAGAAGAAGAGGTAGAAGAAGAAGGAGGAGAAGGAAGAAGAGGAGGAGGAGGAGAAAAAGAAGCTCGAGATTTATATAGTTCTTTCCTCACAAAAACCCTCTGAGAGGGAGGAAATGCAAGTTTTATTTTACTAATAAGAGATCTTGGGGCAATAAGATTATTTGTCCAGTAGCACACAGGCTAAAGGGTGTCCATGTCTTACTCTAGGACTAGTGCTTTTTCTTTTTCTTTTTTTTTAATGAGATATTTTATTTTTTCCGTTACATGTAAAGATAGTTCTCAACTTTTGTTTATACATGCTTTACAATTTCAGATTTTTCTCCCTCCCTCCCCTCCCTCCCCCCCTCCCCTAGACAGCAGGTAATCTGATATAGGTTATGTCTATATATCTCTATACATATACATATATATATATATATACACACACATATATATACACATAATAACATTAATCCTATTTCTGCATTAATCCTGTTACAAGAGAAAGAATCAGAGCAGTGATGCAAAACCTCAAAATAGAAAGAAAAAAAAACCAATAGCATCGAAAACAAAAGAAATAATATGGTTCAATCAGCATCTATACTCCACAGTTCTTTCTTTCTTGTTTTTTTTCTTGGATTTGGAGATCCTCTTCTATCATGAGTTCCCTGGAACTCTTCTGTACCATTGCATTGGTGAGAAGAATATAGTCCATCACAGTAGGTCAACACTCAATGTTGATGATACTGTGTACAATGTTCTTCTGGTTCTGCTCATCTCACTCATCATCAGCTCACGTAAGACCCTCCAGGTTTCTCTGAACTCTTCCTGCTCATCATTTCTTACAGCACAATAGTACTCCATTGTATTCATATACCACAACTGGACTAGTGCTTTTTCAACTGTAGAAGATTACAGAAGGTCTTTGCATTATCTGGAAATAGCATTCAAGGATTTAGAGCTGGAAAAGATCTGAGGTAACATTTAACCCCTTCATTTTACATATGAGGGAACTGAGGGGCAGCTAGGTGACACAGTGGATAAAGCACCAGTTCTGAATTCAGGAGGACCTGAGTTCAAATCTGACCTCAGACACTTGACACTTACTAGCTGTATGACCCTGGGCAAGTCACTTAACCCTCATTGCCCCACAAACAAAAAAAAAGCAAAACAAAAACATATGAGGGAACTGAGATACAGAGCAATTGAGAGATTTGCCAAAGGTATCATAAGTAGCAAGGAGCAGAACTGTGATCCGAAATCAGGTTCTCTACCTCCAATGAAACCTCTGTGGTCTCCTGTAAAGAGCATTTATCTTCCATGTCCATAGCTAGCAATGATTTACTCCTGTCCATGCATGACTTTGGTTATATCATCATCATCATCTTTCACATGTATAGAATAAAAATAGAGTCACATTAGAGATACAAGGTAGCATGGACATCATTTAGTTAACCTCTTCAGTTTTACAGATGAAGAAACTGAGGTCCGAAGAAGGGAAATGACTTGGCCAAGGTCAAACAGGTATTGCCAAAAAGGGACTTAAACTCAGGTCTTTTGATTATGTACTTTACAGTTTCCAAAGAATTTTCACTTCATTATCTTGTGTGAGCTTCCCAGGAGCCCTATATGGGAGGTAGAACAAGTATTATTGTCCCCAGTTTTACAGAGGAGATCACAAAGAGGAAGCAACTTATCCAAAGTTGTTCTTGGTGATGATGGTGGTGGTGGTGGTGGTAGTAGTAGCAGTAGCATTTATATAGCACTTTAAGATTTTCAAAACACTTTACAAACATTATCTCCTTTTATCTTCACAACAACTCTGGAAGGTAGTTATTATTATCCCCATTTTACAGATGAAGAAACTGAGGTTAAGTGAATTCCCCAGGTTTACATGAGTAGTAAGTATCTAAGGCTAGATTTGAACTCAGGTCTTCCTAATTCCAGGACTAGCACTCTATCCACCGTGTTACCTACCTGTCTCTTACATAGCTATTAAGTTGTGGGGCTAGGACTTGAACTCAGAGATCTTGCAAGAAGTTCATTATACTTCCTGCTATACCAGACTGCTTCTCCAAGTCCAGCTGGATCAGTGTCAGTCTTAAGGAAACCTCTAAAGCAAAGTTCAGGTACCATATCCCTAAGGGCTCCTAAAGAGAAGGAAAAAAGGGGAAGATAGATGGGAAATGAGATGGAAAAATGATTGAATTCATCTCAGTGCAGCATTTTTATTTAGTGCTTTGGTTGTATCACTGGAGAATAACAGGGGGCAGAACTTTATATATAACAGGTGCTTAATAAATTGTTTTGACCAATTTCTTGATTGTGCATTTTGGGGTGCCCAGCTTTATGCATGATTATATTGGGGGAAACAGGAGGAGAAGATGTGGGTCTCAAGGAACTACCAATATAGTTGAAAGGACAGGATTCACCCATATAAAAATAGTAACAGCTATAGAATGTTATAAAAGAATAGATAATTATGGGCTAATTTCACACTGTTCATCACTTCTGTGCTACATTCTCAAGTTGGGTCCTCAGGGAATGATTGCCCCCAGATTTATACTACTCTGTGGGTCCACATTCTTAATCTTTTTTTTTTTTTAAGTGAGGCAATTGAGGTTAAGTGACTTGCCCAAGGTCACACAGCTAGTAAGTGTTAAGTGTCTGAGGCTGGATTTGAACTCAGGTACTCCTGACTCCAGGGCCAGTGCTCTATCCACTGCACCACCTAGCTGCCCCGTGGGTCCACATTCTTAAAACTATAGCTCATGGACCACACTGGGTTTGTCTCTGGTCAGCTACTGGAGGACTTCCAGTCTGCCTGTGGGGGAGAAAGACTCCCTTCTCTCCATTTCCACATGCCTATCTCAAAAAAACTGTGAAGCTCACACCAGACCAAATAATGATCAAGAAATCCAACAAGAAACTATAATGACTCCTTCCATCCCAGAACTGCACAAAAGGTCAACCAGAAGCCTGAGAGCAATAGGAAAGGGGGCTACCAGTGTAGAGAAGCCTTCTATCACAACCAGAGATGGACCTAGGACACAGGTAGCCTGTGAAGCTACAGGTCTGGAGGCAGCAAGAATGAATAATTTGCCCAAAAAAAGCTTCAGGGTAGGGACCTTGGGAGCCCTGAGGGGAGGAAGTGACCAAAGTAATGTCACATCCCTCAGACCAGGACAATCTAGGCCCAGGGGCTCTAAGGTACTGTGTAATTTAAAATTCTAAATGTGGGTCCTAATCTGTTCCCCCAGTTTTGGGGGAAACTGACTAAAATCACTGATAAAACAAGTTTAGGTTTTTAAGGATTTATTGAAAGATAGAAAAAGTCAGGAACCAAAAGAGACAGCGCTCTCTTTGCAGGCTCTCCTTCCTCCTTCCTGTCCCCTTCCAGAAATGAGAGGTTCTTCAAGCTGGTTGGTTGACTGGGATGGAAGTTCAAAGTTTTTTTAGATTCTGAGAACCATGCTTTCTTAAGTACTCTCAAGTACCAGCCAGATGTGCTTAGAATCTAGTCAACTACTAATCCAGTCATATCAGCCAGTAATCCACTCAGGTGGGCTCCTGAGTATCTGCCAAATCCCATTTATCACATTCCATTATCTTGACAGTACTCAATACTTTCAAGATGCCATAAAGGACCCAGAAGTTCCAACTCTGAGCCTCAAAAATCCGGGGCAGGGGGAGCAAATCACATAAAGTGGAGATCAGCACAAGAGAGCCAGATGACCTACAGTGAGACCAAGCAGGGCTGGTCACTCTGCCAAAAAGCAATGCAGAGGGCAGAGCCTATCATAAACCCTCTACTTAGGAACTAAAGCTGGAGAGAAGCATAAATCAAAGAAAACAATGACCTGTATAAAAACTATTTTAGCTGTAGAACTCTTAAAAAAATAATAACTTTAACAGCTACAAGAAGAATCTCAAGGGCCAAAAATGATTTTCAATAAGGACTACTTAACTAGAAGAAATGAACTAAGATTTAAAAGATAAAATAAAAACCCTATAGAAAAGAATTGGAAGGGAAGAGTTCAGAAGAGAAAGTTGTAAAACTTATTCAAAAAATTGATTCTCTGAAAATTCTACTAGGCCAAACAAATCAGTGACCCTATGTGACAGCAAGAAATGTTAGAATAAAATATAAAGGTTGGAAAAAATAAAGGATAATATAAGACTCCTGATATAAAAAACAACTAACTTAGAAAGAAGGTAAAAAAGAGATAATTTAATAATCATCTGACTCAGATCTAAAAAACTGGAAAAATATTAATCAGGTAGGCCAAGCCAATATGATAAAAAATGACAATCCTACTTAAATTAATATATTTATTTAGTGACATACCAATGAAACTATCAAAATCTAAATCATGTGTGATCCTGATTAAGGCTCCTTGGTAGTTGAATTCTTTATTTCTGGATGCTTGCTGTGTTGTTTTTTTCCTTTGACCTGGAAACTCTGGATTTTGTCAATATTCCTGGAGTTTTTGCTTTGGAATTTCTTTCAAGAAGTGACTGATGGATTCTATTTCTACTTTGACCTCTGGTTCTAAGAGATCTAGGCAATTTTCTTTTAAGATTTCTTGAAATAGGATACTTAGGCTCTTTTTTTGGTTGTGGCTTTCAATGATTCTTTTCTTTTTTCTTTTTCTTTCTTTTTTTTTTTTGGCAGGGCAATGAGGGTTAAGTGACTTGCCCAGGTCACAGAGCTAGTAAGTGTCAAGTGTCTGAGGTCAAATTTGAACTCAGGTCCTCCTGAATCCAGGGCCAGTGCTTTATCCACTGCACCACCTAGCTGCCCCCTAGACCAATGATTCTTTTTTTTTTTTGCGGGGCAATGGGGGTTAAGTGACTTGCCCGGGGTCACACAGCTGTAAGTGTCAAATGTCTAAGGCCGGATTTGAACTCAGGTACTCCTGAATCCAGGGCCGGTTCTTTATCCACTGCTCCACCTAGCTGTCCCTTAGACCAATGATTCTTAAATTTTTTTCTCCTTGATTTATTTTCCAAGTCAGCTATTTTTTGTGATGACATATCTTACATTTTCTCCTATTTTTTCAGACTTTTGATTTTGTTTTAATATTTCTTGTTGCATTACAGAATCACTGGCTTCCATTTGATTTATTTTAATTTTCAGAGAGTTTATTGCTTGAGTCAGGTTTTATACTTTTTGTGTAAAACTGCTAACTCCTTTTCCAATTCTTCCATCTCTCATTTCTTTCCCAATTTTTTCTTCTAGTGCTCTCATTTAATTTTTAAGTTAAGTTTGTTTAAGTTTAATTTTAAAAAAATTCTCTTCCAGGAATTCTAGTTGAGTTTGTGACCAACATGTGGGGTTTTTTTTAGGCTTTATTTATGGATATTTTGAAGTTATTCTCTTCTTCTCGGTTTGTGTCTTGAGTATTTGTCACTTATATAAGCTCTTTATGGTAGGATTCTCTTTTTGTCTGTTCATTCTTCCATCCTATTTTTTGACTTTGAACTTGATGTTAGGGTTAGACTCTGTGTACTTCTGGATAGAAGGTCTAGGATGGTACTTCTGCTGATTTCTTGGGAGTATTGATTATAGAATTATTTTAGTTTCTTAGGAACAGCAGAGGCTGGGGACCTGCAAGCTTTCATTGTTCCCAAAGTTCTCTGATTCAAGGCAAATTTTGATTGATTACTGCAAGTTCCTGAATTGCGTTTGAGTCTGAACAAGTTCATTGCTGCTGGACTCTGCTACTATCACTTGGCCAGGAAGCTCTGCTAGTTCAGAGTGTTTCCTTTGGTCTAGGATTCCTAGCCTGTCATTTCTTTGCATGCTTCAGACAAGTCTAGAAGCTGAAACTGAAACACCATCCCACTCCTGGGATGCAAGCCACATCATTGCAGCTTGTTTCTGAACTTGTTACCTGCTCAGTACATAACCCGGGTTCAGTGGAATGGCACTCCTGGAAGCAAGTCCCTTTACTCAGTCCATTTCTGTCTGTGACCCAGGACTGAGTAGTGGGTGACAGAGCCACCATTTGACATCTGTTCCTGCACTCTGCACAAGTTGCCCTGGTATGGGTCTGAGACCACCTCTTACTTTGATACCATTTTCTCTCCCTAGGTGCTGGAGTAGTTCTGCTCCTGGCCAAACCCTATCCCCATTGTCAATAGATCTTTACCTATGCCAACTTGGATTGGAAAAAAGACCCACTGTGACTTTTTTCTGGTGTGTTTTCTAGATCTGTTTGGAGAATTTTGGGAAGGGGTAAGGGAGGGAAATCATTGTACTTCTTCCTACTACACTGTCATCTACCTTCCCTAAAAGGAGTAGCTGGGTAGGTGGTACAATAGATAGAGCACTGGCCCTGGAGTCAAGAGGACCTGAGTTCAAATCTCACCTCAAACACTTACTGGCTATGTGACCTTGGGCAAGTCACTTAACCTCAACTGCCTTAAAAACATCCGGGGCCATCGTCAGTCATACTGATATATATGCAGATGGCTCTGGAGGACAGAGAGGTTGGTGAACTTGCTTGGCCCTTAAATCCAATTCAGTGCAAGTCATGATATCACTCCGATGTTATGGTCTTCTTCAAGAATGAAGGACAGAGGGGGCAGCTAGGTGGTGCAGTGGATAAAGCACTGGTCCTGGATTCAGGAGGACCTGAGTTCAAATCTGGCCTCAGATACTTGACACTTACTAGCTGTGTGACCCTGGGCAAGTAATTTAACCCTCATTACCCTGCAAAAAAAAAAATTTCTAAAAATAAGCTCACTGAAATATATTTGTGGGGCGGCTAGGTGGCACAGTGGATAAAGCACCAGCCCTGGATTCAGCAGTACCTGAGTTCAAATCTGGCCTCAGACACTTGACACTTACTAGCTGTGTGATCCTGAGGAAGTCACTTAACCCCCATTGCCCCACAACAACAACAACAACAACAAAAAAAAAAGAATGAAGGACCACCACCAACAACAACCTTCCCTAAAAAAGTTTAAGTACCAAGGAACAGTTAGAATAACACAAGGCCAGGCAGCTTCACTATAATTGAGAGACCTTGGAATATAATATTTTAAAAGACAAAAAATATGGATTTACACCCAAGAATTATGTAAACCCTGCAAAGCTTAGTATAATCCCACAAAAGAAAAAAATAGATTTTTTTTTTTTTTTTTAGTGAGGCAATTGGGGTTAAGTGACTTGCCCAGGGTCACACAGCTAGTAAGTGTTAAGTGTCTGAGGCCGGATTTGAACTCAGGTCCTCCTGACTCCAGGGCCGGTGCTCTATCCACTGCGCCACCTAGCTGCCCCCAAAAAATAGATTTTTAATGGAACAGGAAACTTTCTTTGACTTTGTTTTGGTGTTCAAATATACATATACTTTATATATACAACGTATATTTATTTGTTTTTACAAGCACAACAAACACACATAGTTCAACAAAACAAATTCCCACATTGTTGATGTCCCAGAATATATGTTTCAATCTGGATTTTAGGTCCATCAGTTCTCTGACCAGAGTAGGGTGCCATGGGAATAGAAGACTTCCCAACATCTCTGATGCAAAGATGCTTAGGGTCCTGATTCTTGCTTCCAGGAGAATCATAATAATGTGTAAGGGAAGTACCTTGAAGGGACTGGAGTATGTGTAGACATTCTGTAACTAGTTTCAGTCAGCTAAGCATGTGAGGAAGAGAAGACCCATTGACTGGAGGTATTAAAAAAGGTCTATGAAGTTCATCCTCTGCTTTGCCCCAGGTCTCCTGGGGAGGTGAGTGAAAGGAAGGGAGCCTATAACTTTTGCATATAAAAGATCTAGAGAACTCGGCATCCCATTATTCCAGAATTTGAGTTCAGCATTGATTCCCTGATATATGAAGAAAGTGGAACTTCTTTCAGCATTATTATTCTGGAGTATCACCGATGCCCAGAGAAATGACCTTTAGGAATGATCTTTAGGACCCCAGCCCAGCAATTAGCTGAGACACAGACATGTTTAGTCTTCATACCACATCTGGACGTGAACTTGGTGGGACCAATGCTATGTAGGAACTAAGCAAAGTTTTAAGTCTATGCCACCCCCACCCGCAAACTGAGGTGGTGTATGGGGAGATGTAGGTCCTTAAGGTATTGGAGAAAATTTTTGTACATTTGTTTTTGTTATATTCATGAGTTAAAGCTATCCAATATTAAGTGGTAAAAATGGAGTAGGGGTGTTAGTGTCTAGGGTCCTGAAATGAGAGAATTTCAGCTGCTAGGGGTGTAAACCAATGCAGCAGAGAACAGAGACACCCACATACTCCTGAGTATACCCTAGAGCAGGGATGTCAAACTCAAATAGAAACAGATAAAAAACCACAAATTAACATCTATCTTATATTTTTATTTATTTTGTTAAACATTTCCCAATTACATTTTAATCTGGTCCAGGCCTAGTGTAGGTAGTAACACCTTTGCCCTAGAGCCCCGAGAGTTAATGTAGCTGTGGCACTGGAAGCCGGTTACCAGACCCATATCTCCCACCTAGATTATTTGTCCCATCTGTAGCTCCCAAACCCGTCTTTTCTTTATGCTAAATATTCCTTTATGCTAAATATTCAGTGTGAGAAATGATTCTTTTGGACCCCTACTCTATTCCAATTAGTATTAATCAGTTTGATATTTTACATAAATCATATAGGCTTAATGAAATAAGATAGGTTCTTCCACTGGGCCTTTATAATGGGCCTCAAACTTTAATGATCTTTAATGTTCACTACTTGTTTACCTATTATGAATCTCACTTGCATAACCACAAGAATGCTGACAAAGATATCTCCATCCTGTTTTATTCAAATTCCATGTCCAGGGGCAGCTAGGTGGCGCAGTGGATAGAGCACCGGCCCGGAGTCAGGAAGACCTGAGTTTAAATCCAGCCTCAGACACTTGACACTTACTAGCTGTGTGACCCTGGGCAAGTCACTTAACCCACATTGCCCAGCAAAAAGAAAAAACAAAAAACAAAAACAAATTCCATGTCCAAACCCAGTATGGGTGGGATCCCTTCATTCTTTGGAAAGTCCTCCAACTTGTTTTTGTACCTCCAAGACCTTTCTCTCTTGTCCAACATATGCAGGTGATCATCTTATGACCCCCTTAGGCAGTGGAAGATGCCCCATGCTTCACCCGACCTGTGACCCCCTTGCTGATATGTCATCTTTGGCCCTTAAGAGCAAGGTCTATTGGGCAGCTAGATGGCGCAGTGGATAGAGCACCGGCCCTGGATTCAGAAGGACCTGAGTTCAAATCCAGCCTCAGACACTTAACACTTACTAGCTGTGTGACCCTGAGCAAGTCACTTAACCCACATTGCCCAGCAAAAAGCAAAAAAAAAAAAAAAAGAGCAAGGCCTATCAAACAATGAGATTCCGTGTTTCACCATGCCTCTTTTGCATATTTTAGTATCAAACCCTATAAAAACAAGGTCCTGGAAGAAGGGAGCATCTCAGATCATGAGGAAGATCTGAGGTCCACTTCATTAGAGGGGACCATGGACCCTTAATAAAGTGCCATTGGCTCAGAGCTCTGTGTCAGTGGTTTTTCTAGAAGATTGGGCAATTATAATCTCCACGTCAATTCCTACAATCCATCCTCATGTAGTATAGCTTCTAGTACTCTCACCATCCTGGTTGCCAGTCTCTTGATAACACTTCCTACTGAGGTAGGAAGGCAAACCTAGCACATACTTGGTACGTCAAGTTGAGGTACTATCTTTTGTGGTTCCCCATTTAAATGGCCACAGCAGAGCTATGTCCACTAGGGAGTGCTGAAGTATGTGTGAAGTAATACCAGTGTTTGCTTTTCTGAGCCTTTAGTTGTAAGCTCTGTTGATTATAGGGTGGGGTCTGCTGGGAGTATTTTGCTGCAGTTAAGGACTGTCATGTGAAAACCTGCTCATCCCAAGGCTGTTTTTTACTGATAATGACTCACCAGGTAAACTACCTTTTTTGTTAGACCTATTTGCAGCTGGGCTCCTGGTCCCACTGGGGCTTCAGGAAAAGAGAGAATCATTTCTGTCTGTTTGGCCTCCCTCTGTTCCTGACCTCTGCTCATCTGTTGACATTAGCACTGATATGTCCAGTTAGCCTAAGCAAACTTATAAGCATACCAGTCTCATCTAAATTCCTTGGAGAATGTCCTGCGGTCTGGTGGGACTTACTCTTTTTTTTTTTTTGGTGAGGCAATTGGGGTTAAGTGACTTGCCCAGGTCACACAGCTAGTAAGTGTCAAGTGTCTGAAGTCAGATTTGAACTCAGGTACTCCTGACTCCAGGGCCGGTCCTCTATCCACTGCGCCACCTAGCTGCCCCTGGGACTTACTCTTACCAGCCCTGGAGTCAAAAGTCCTGAGTTTGAGTCTTAGTTTTACCCCTAACCTGTTGTGTGACTTTGAGTAAATCTCTTTTCCTCTCTGGGTTTCAGTGTCTTGTAAAATGAGGCTTGAACGAGATCATCTCCAAGGTCCCTCCCAGCTTTACAATCCTAAATCCTTAGGAAGAAGGATTTGGGGACTTCTCTGACTTAATCACAAGGTGGACCTTTCCCTTTCTGGGCCTGCTTCCTCCACCTTAAAATGAGGAGATTGGACTAGATGGTAGCTGAAGTTTTCCATCGCTCTGGTGCTATAGCTTCTTTCATCTCTGGCTCTACATTTAGGGCTTCTAGCTGCTTCTCTTTGAGTAAAGGGATGACTAAGAGAATGATGTCTGTCTTAAGCCTCTTCATTTTGTACAAAAAATCATGGAAGTGAGTCACTCTTAGCAGGGGAATTCAGACTTGCCTAAGGCTGTTCTGATGATTGGCTCTGCCCTGAGCTGCTTTCTGCCCAGGCCTGCCTGACCCAACAATGCCATAGAAAAGCATTTGTCTGGGGTTTCTTACTTGGGAAACCTCTATCTTAGGAATCCAGAAGAACTAGGAAGTTGTTAAAGTTCATTTTCAAAGACCCAATTTTGAGCTCTTTTTTTCCCTCTCTCCCAAATCCCAGCCACCTCCAACTTGGGCATCCTGCTCTCTCACTCTCTCTCTGCCTGTTAGGAAAGAATCTGACAAAGTCATTCATACCAAGGTGGAAATGACTGACAACAATATGATCCTACTTAGGTGGGGTTGCAGCTTAACAATGAGCAAAGCATAAACCAAAAGGAATGATTCAGAGGTTCTTAATTTTTAGTCCACCCTCCTCATTTTATAGAGGAGGAAAATTGAGGTCCAGAAGGCCCAGATTTCCCCAAGATCGCACAAGTCAGTGCTGTCTACCTCAGGAATCACCTAGGTACCCCATGAGAGGTGCTGCCTGAAACAGATTAAATTGTAATTAGGGGACAGCTAGGTGGCGCAGTGGATAAAGCACCAGCCCTGGATTCAGGAGGACCTGAGTTTAAATCCAGTCTTAGACACTTGACACTTACTAGCTGTGTGACCCTGGGCAAGTCACTTTACCCACATTGCCCCACCAAAAAAAAAAAATGTTATTGGGGGATATTTAACAAAATGAGCAAAAATACAATAGAACAGTTATTGTTAACATGGTTTTCTTGGGGGGCAGCTAGGGGGTGCAGTGGATAAAGCACCAGCCCTGGATTCAGGAGGACCTCAGACACTTGACACTTACTAGCTATGTGACCCTAGGCAAGTCACTTAACCCTCACTGCCATGCAAAAAACAAAAACAAAAACAAAAACAAAAACAAAAACAAAACGTGGTTTTCTAAGTCATTATGTGGCCTTATCTATAATTCCTTATGTATATAAAGGATACTTAGCATGTAGTTTAGTGGCCCCCAATTTCTGTTTGAGTTTGACATCACTGCCCTAGGGAATTTTAGTTTTAGGGATCGGCAATTAGATTCCACAACCAGAGAAAGAAAGGGAAGGACCTTTACATGTCCAAATGATACAGGCTTAAAGGTGAGAAGTGGAGCGGTAAAAGTGCTAAATTTGGAGGTAGAGGGCATGGGTTCAAATCTTATCACTTCACCTTATTACCTGTGCAAGTGGTTTCACCTTTCTAGGCCTCAGTTTCCTCCTCAGCAAAAGAAGGGATTGTACTGAAACAACTCTATGGTCTCTCCTTTTCTAAATCTATGTTATGATTCTTGCCCCCTCGCCCTCCTTTAGTGTCTCATGACCTTCCAGTTCTCCTCTGGTTGTCCCCAGGTTCCCCTCTTTAGTTCTATATCTCCAGAATAAAACCAATATTCTGAATTCTTGTTCCTTTTTCCATTTCAAAGTCAGCTTGTCATTGGACAAGCTCTAATAAACTCATCCAAGGGCAGTCAGAGTGCTGGGCCTGCAGTCAGGAAAACTCATCTTCCTGAGTTCAAATCTGGCCTCAGATGCTTACTAGCTGTGTGACCTTAAGCAAGTCCCTTAACCCTGTTGCCTCAGTTTCCTCATCTGTCAAATGAGCTGGAGAAGGAAATGGCAAACCACTCCAGTATCTCTGCCAAGAAACCCCCCCCCAAAAAAGGGGTCAGGAAGGGTCAGACATGTTTGAACAACAGCAACAATAAGTTCATTTACATAGACATGTTAATGATGAATCATTGGCTTAATGTGTTACATTCCTCACAACTGCATTTTAAAAGGGGATAATGCTTTAATCCAAAAGAATGAAACCCTACTGGTAGAATTTCAACCACTGTGACAGACTGGACTGGGTTAGCCTATGTTCTTTCTTACCTGCTCAATAAAGCCCAATTTAAATGGTCCTACCCTCCTATGAGCACCTAAATACTTTGTTCCCATTCATTATATTGTTATGATTTACATTTGAGTGTTTGATTTATTCACACACATATACATGCACTTGATGCTAAGTTCTCTGAGGGCAAGGAAGGTTTTATTCATGTCTGACTCTTCCTCAGCCCCACCCTACTCAAGACATATTTGTTTAATCATATGGTTAGAAGAGAATTAGTTGGGATTTTGATTTTGCTTGATTTTTGAGGGAGAAGGGAGACATCTGGGGTGGGGAGGATCCTACAGATCATTTCAATCCAAATATCTCTTTTATAAAATAAGAAAGGGGGGCAGCTAGGTGGCGCAGTGGATAAAGCACGGGCCCTGGATTCAGGAGGACCTGAGTTCAAATCCAACCTCAGACACTTGACACTAGCTGTGTGGCCCTGGGCAAGTCACTTAACCCTCATTGTCCCACCAAAAAAATAAAAATAAAAATAAAATAAATAAATAAATAAATAAAATAAGAAAGAAGGGGAAAAAGGGGAAATGACTTGCCCCGAAGTCACTTGGCAAAGCTACAATTCGCATTTGTCATTTTTTTGTGCAAAGCTATAATTCAAACCCAGGTTCCCAGACTTAAAATTCAGTGCTCTTTGAGGAGAGAGAAGAGGAGAGAAGTGGGGAGGGGAGGGGAGGGGAGAGGAATTACTTTGCCTCCAACCCAGTAAAAATACCCTGTTAGTAGGCAATGAAGCCAAGTTTATGTTTAACAGGTTTTCTAGCTATCATTCCAAAAGGGAACCTTCCACAATCTGACTGCAGATTTCTTTCTCTTCTCTCACTCCTTCTCTTTACCTCTCCCTGACCCCAAGCAACTCCTTAAATTAACCTCCTCACTGTCCCCAGCCTTTTGTTCCTGTCCATCCTGCCTCTCCCACCAGCTCTCCATTATTTGCCATCCTTCATTAGATATGCCTTATTCATCCGTTCTTCATTACCTTGTAAACAGTCAGTGCTCAGGAAATTTTTGATGGACTGCTTGTTTGGTTGTTTTTCCAGTTGTGTCCAACTCTCCTTGACACCATCTGGGCAGAGATACTGGAGTGGTTTGCCATTTCCTTCCCCAGTTCATTTTACAGGTGAGGAAACTGAAGCAAACAGGGTTAAGGGACTTGCCCAGGATCACACAGCTTTTCAGTGTCTGAGGCCAGATTTGAACTAAGGAAGAAGAGTACTCCTGACTTCATGGCTGGTACTCTAACCACTGCACCATCTAGCTGTATAGGTGGATAAATGGACAGATGATATGATGATACATTGCAAAGACCCTTGGGCTAGAAGTCAGGGGGCCTGGATTCTGCCTAGGCTCTGCCATTGCCTTATTGTGTGATCTTGGGTATATTTCTTCCTTTCTCAGAGCCTCAGTTTCTCCCTTCTGTAATAAAAAGGGTTGGGCTATCAGAAGTGCTTAATCTGGAGCACTTGAATCTATTTTTTAATATTTTGATAACTTCATTTCAATACACTTGGTTTTCTTTGTAATGCTAGATATTATATTTTATGCATTTAAAAACATTATTCTTACACCATGTTTCCCCACTCCAGGTTCCTGGATTTTCTAATGTGTGGTCAATGTCAATTTGTTGGGGTTTTTTGGTTTTGTTTTGTTTTTTGTGGGGCAACGAGGGTCACACAGCTAGTGTCAAGTGTCTGAGGCTGGATTTGAATTCAGGGCCTCCTGAATCCAGGGCCAGTGCTTTATCTACTGCACTATCTAGCTGCCCCCTAAAAACATTATTCTAATAAAATGTCCAAAGGTTTCACAAGCCTGCAAAGAGGTCCATGACACAAAAAGAGTTCAGACTGTTTGATGAAGAACTGTGAATGTCTTAACTATTCTCAGCAATACAATAATCCAAGACAATCCCAAAGGACTACTGATGAAACATACTATCCAACTCCACAGAAAGAACTGATATTGATGGAACATAGACTGAAACATGCTATTTTTCACTTTCATTTTTTCTTTTATGCAAGTTTTCTTAAACAAAATGACTAATATGGTAATGTTTTACATAATTGTACATGTATAACCTATATCTGATTACTTACCTGATGGAGTGGGGGAGGAAGGGAAAGAGGGATAAAAATTGGTACCCAAAACTATAAATAAAAATGTTTATTACTTTTTTTGTGGGGGTGGGGTGGGGCAATGAGGGTTAAGTGACTTGCCCAGGGTCACACAGCTATTAAGTGTCAAGTATCTGAGGCTGAATTTGAACTCAGGTCCTCCTGAATCCAGGGCTGGTGCTTTATCCACTGTGCCACCTAGCTGCCCCTGTTTATTACTTTGTTTATTTTGTTTATTTATTTATTTTTATTTTTTGCGGGGCAATGGGGGTTAAGTGACTTGCCCAGGGTCACATAGCTAGTAAGTGTCAAGTGTCTGAGGGCAGATTTGAACTCAGGTCCTCCTGAATCCAGGATGGGTGCTTCATCCACTGTGCCACCTAGCTGCCCCCTCTGTTTTATTACTTTAAAAAAAAAAAGAATTCAGAACACTTGCTGATCCCTTCTAGCTCTGAAATATCCCATAACCAAACATTAACTGCCTCCCTAGTGCTGTTACTACCTGTATGAACAAGTCAATATCTGGTCCTCAGTTTTCTCATCTGTAATATGAGGGGGTTGGACCGGATGGTCTCTAAGGTTCCTTGTAGCTCTAAATCCTGATACTCTACAACTAAGATCCATTGAACCTCAACATTACAGCACCCTGTGCTTTTCACATAGTAAATACTTAAGGTCGTTTGTTGTCCTTCGTTCTCAAAGGGGACCAAAATGACATCACTATGTTAGAGTCAAGTTACAGTGTGTCCAATTGTGGCTGATCAGACTGATATGAGCTCATAATACTCTGCCACCGGTTGGCAACAAATAGCCCATGCCAATATTTGGGTTCGATTCTCTACATTTGCTAATCTCGTATTTCTTTTGAACTACTTCAATTCTGCTTTGCTCATAGAGCACAGCACCTTCTCTGATGAGGGCATACCATGCTGGGCGGTCCTGTGCCAATGTTTCCCATGCCTCACAATCGATTCCAAAGTTCTTCAGAGAGTCCTTGAGCGTGTCCTTGTATCATTTCTTCTGACCTCCATGTGAGCCCTGGCCTTGTGAGAGTTCTCCATAAAATAGTTGTTTAGGCAAACATCCATTTAGCATTTGAACAATATGGCCAACCCATTGGAGTTGTGCTTTCTCTGCAGTAGAGTTAGAATGCTTGGAAGTTTAGTTCAAGAAAGGACCTCAGTGTTCACTACCTTATCCTGTCAGGTGATTTTCAGAATCTTCCAAAGACAATTCAAATGAAAATGATTCAGTTTCCTGTCATGGCGCTGGTAGACTGTCCAAATTTCACAGCCATACAACAATGAGGTCAGCACAACGGCTCTGTAAATCTTCAGTCTGTAGGCAGTCTGAAGCCTCTTCTTTCCCACACTTTCCTTTACAGCCTCCCAAACATTGAGCTAGCTCTGGACAATACTTAAGAAATCTCTGTTGAATTGATAAGAGAAAATCAAGTTCTAAGACATCATGCCAAAGCTCCGGAGTCAGCAAATAGGAAGGACATCAAAATGTTGCAAGTCAGGATGGTGGATGTGCTATAACCACCTATTTCCACCTTTGCTGCCATTTCTGTCTCTGTGTTCCTCAGGGGATTTTTCCAAAATTACCAGTTGGAGGCTAGTGAGTCAGTTCAGGTCAACTTTCCAGACCCGTATCTTCTGATTGGCTATTGATGAGTCAGATTCCCATCCTACTGAGCAGAGTCCAGAGTCAGAGACTAAGGAGGAAGGATCAGAGGCTCATAACCTTCAGAGCTGGGAGGGCCAGTATAAGGAAAAACTTCTTAATAATGAGAAGTGTACAAAAGTAAAACAAGCTACTTTGGGGAAATGGTGACCTCCCAAAAAGAAAGCTGGATGAGCATCAGTCAGGGGTTTTATAGAAGAATTCCTCCTTAGTTACAGACCAAGCTAGAACAGCGGTTCTTAATCTTTTTGCGGGTATCATGGATACCCTTGACATTCTGGTGAAGCCTATGGAGCTCTTCTCAGAATAATGTTTTTAAGTAATTGAAGGAAATTCTAAATTTCAGTAAGAGATTAATGGAAATAAAGATGAAAGTTGTGGGGGTTTTTTTCCCCATTCACATTCATAGACCCCATGAAATCAATCCATAGACCCCTTAAAAAATCCTGGGTTAGATGTCTTCTGAAGTGTCTTTTTTTGTTGTTGCTGTTGTTGTTGTTGTTTTGTTTTGTTTTTTGCGGGGCAATGGGGGGTTAAGTGACTTGCCCAGGGTCACAAAGCTAGTAAGTGTCAAGTGTCTGAGGCCAGATTTGAACTCAGGTACTCCTGAATCCAGGGCTGGTGCTTTATCCACTGCACCACCTAGCCGCCCCCTCTGAAGTGTCTTTTTTTTTTTTTTTTTTGGTGGGGCAATGGGGGTTAAGTGACTTGCCCAAGGTCACACAGCTAGTAAGTGTCAAGTGTCTGAGGCTGGATTTGAACTCAGGAACTCCTGAATCCAGGGCCAGTGCTTTATCCACTGCACCACCTAGCCACCCCCTGAAGTGTCTTTTAATTCTAAGGTTCTCTTATTCTATGCTGCTCTGCCTTATTAGTCCAAATGTAGAAAGTCAGGAAGTGACTAACTGAAGCACATGTTAGTGGTGGAACTAGAATTTAAACTCAGATCTCTAGATTTCAAGCCCAGAGTCTTAAAACAGAAAAAACAATGCCAAAGCTGTGAAGAGCCTTTAGGCTATTGGCTATAGAAAGTTTGAGACAAGAAGGCCTTTCAAGACTCTTCGTTTCAGTCCAAGGGCAGCAAAACTCACAGAAGAATGTGCTGAAATCATCTTCTAAGGAAGAACAACTTGGAAGGTCAGAAGGAGGGAGCTGCTGTGCTAATACAGGAGTCAAGCCCAACCCCACAGTCACCCTGACACAGATCCAGTCCCAGGAAGGCCTCACCAGAAAAGCAGACCCCCAGAGCCTCTGAATCAGCTGAAGCGCCAATGTTGTCTGGAACTAAGCTCATAGTCTGGTGAGAGGGCTGAGCCCTGGGCAGTGGGGAGACTACAGGGGTCTTTGCTGGTGCTGAAGCAGAACTTGGGTTTTTCACCCTCTCAGCAGTGCAATGATCCAAGACAATCCCAAGGAACTAATGAGGAAGCTTACCATGTACCCCTATAGGAAGAACTGATAAAAAGAACACTTGTGTATTATACATATATAACCTGGTTGTGATCTTGTGGACGGGGGAGGAAAGGGAGGGAGAAAAATTTGGAACTCTAAATCTTATGGGAATGAATGTTGAAAACTACCCTTACATGTAACTGGAAAATGAAATAAATGTTTGTTGCTAAAATAAAAATAAGACTCTTTATTTCATTTATAGCAGCTCTTTTTTGGTGGCTAAGAATTGAAAATCAAAGGAATGCCCATCAATTGGGGAATGGCTACACCAGCTGTGGTATATGATGGTAATGGAATGTCATTGTGCGATAAGAAATGACAAGCAGGATGATTTCAGAAAGGCCTGGAAAGACTTGCATGAACTGATGCTTAGTGAAGTAAGCAGCCAAGAGAACATTGTGCACTGAGACAGCAATATTGTTTGATGAAGAACTGTGAATGACTTAACTATTCTCAGTAATACAATGATCCAAGACAATCCTAAAGGACTATTGATGAAAAATACTATCCACCTCCAAAGAAAGAACTGATAGTGATGGAACACTAACTGAAGCATGCTATTTTTCACTTTCTTTCATTTTTTCTTTTATTCAAGTTTTCTTGTATAAAATGACTAATATGGTAATGTTTTACATAATTATACACATATAACCCATATCTGACTGCTTACTGTCTCAGGGAGGGGAAGGGGAGTGGAGGGATAAAAATTGGAACTCAAAACTATAAATAAAAATGTCTATTACTTTAAAAAAAAGACTTCATTTCATGGATGGGGAAACTGAAACCAAGGTAGAAGAAGTGACTTGTCTAAGGTTTCATACATAGCTCCTTTGGGTACCAGAAATTTGGAAACCCTTTTTGTGCACTCAGCCTAAGTGTCTTCCAATCCCCCAACATTTTGCTATCTTTTTGATTGATATTGTAAAAATGAACGATGGTGTTCATGAAAATTCAGATTAATACAATGATCATCCAAGATCCTAGAGGACTGATAAAGCTGCCCTCCTTCTGACAGAGAGATGATAGACAAATATGCAGAATGAAAACACATTTTTAGATGTGGCCAGTTTTGCTTGACTATATTTATACCATTCAGAAGTTCAATTCAGTAAATATTGCTTAAGTGCCTACCATGTGCCAGAGAAGTGTAACGATTGGAATGATACCACCTGCTGGAGACTTACTGTAGAAGAGTTCCACCCATGAAGCGAAGGTCTTTGAGGGCAAGACCAGGAGTCTTTTCTTTGGTGTGACGTTGGCTAGTGGGAGGAAGAGGGAAGAGACTAGCGCTCTGTCTTGGGCTTTTTCCCTGAAGACTCCGGTGGAGAAAGGAGCTAGAAATGCGCTCTCCCTTTAATAGATAGGAATCTAGGCCTTTCTCTCTCTCTTTACCAAATTCTTATTCTCCTTAATAAACGCTTAAAAGTCTAACTCTTGCTAAAGCTTATAATTTATTGGCGACCACTCATTGGATATTTTAGACAGACTAGCTAGAATTTTAGCCCTTAACAGAAGTATCTGGATAGTTCAGTGGTTAGAACACTGGGCCTGGAGTCAGGAAGACCTGAATTCAAATCCAGCTTCAGATACTCACTAGCTCAGTGACCCTGGGCAAGTCACTTAACTTCTGTTTGTCTAATCCACCAGAGAAAGAAATGGCAAACCACTACCAAGAAAAACCCCTATGGGTCACAAAGAGTTGGATACAACTGAGCAACAATGTGCCAGGCACTGTGCTAAGCACTAGGCATACAAAAAGAAACAGAAGTCAGTCCCTTCCCTCGTGGAACTTACAGTCTAATTGGGGAGACAACTTAAAACAAATATTTATAAAGCAAGCTATATACAAGATAAATAGGAAATGATTAAGAGAGGGAAAGCATTGGAATTAAAAAGTGTTAAAGGAAAGCTTCCTGTAGAAAGTGGGATTTTAGTTGGGACTTAAAGGAAATCAAGGAAATCAGTAGTTGGAATGGAGGAGGGAAAGCTTTCCAGGGATGGGGAATAGCCAGAAAAAACTCCTAGAACTGAGAAATGGAGTGTCTTGTTCATGGCCAAGAAGCCAGTGTCACTGGATTGAAGAGTATGTGTTGAGTCAGGGAGTAAGGTGTAAGATTGGAAAGGTAGGAGGAGACTAGGTTACAAAGCATTTTGAATGCCAAACGAAGCATTTTGTATTTGCTCCTGGAGGAAATAGGAAGTCATCGGAGTTTATTGAAAATAAAGGGGTGAAAAAAAAAAAGAACCGTGGAGTATAGATGCTGAATGAACCATACTATTTTGTTTTTGGTGCTGTTGTTTGTTTTTTTTTCTATTTTGAGGTTTTTCATCATTGCTCTGATTTTTTCTCTTATAACAGGACTAATGCAGAAATAGGATTAATGTTATTAAATATATATATATATGTGTGTATCTATATCTATATCTATATAGATATATAGATATAACCTATATCAGATTACCTGCTGTCTAGGGGAGGGGGGAAGGAAGGGAGGGAGGGAGAAAAATCTGAAATTGTAAAGCTTGTATAAACAAAAGTTGAGAACTATCTTTACATGTAACGGAAAAAATAAAATACCTTGTATGTAAAAAAAAAAAAAAGAAAAGAAAGGGGTGACATGATCAGACCTGCACTTTGGGAAAATCATTTTCACTTTAGTGGCTAAATGGAGAATAGATAGAAGTTTTCTCTCTCTCTCTCTCTCTCAGTAGATGGAGATGGGAGGGAGAAAAAAATAACTAAAAAATGTTTTTTAAACTATTACATTTTAAACACTGGAAAATACAATTATTTCTTTGTTTTCTTTCATCATTTATAACCTAATGTTTTTCTCACTACCATAGCTGAATTTATCATAAAAGACTAAGATAGAGTTTCTTTGTCCTGGTGACTGTAGCAAAAATGTTTAAATTGTTAAGAATATAAAATATAATATATATTTCAATTTCAACGCAGAACCATACTTCCTCTAAATCTCCCTTTGGCCCAGTTTCTTTCTTCACTGTGATTTCTTTTTAGCAATGGGCATCCAATTATCTGTGTAATCTTTTTCAAGTCATTCCCCTTTTGGGGACTTGGTTATTCTGCATATGAGGGGATTGGATTAGGTGGGCTCTAAGGTCAACTCCCACCTCTGATATTCTACACTCTATGTTCTAAGGGCCTTTCTATTTCCAACGGCATATAATTCTACAAGTCTAGTTAGGGACTTCCCAGTAGGACTAAATTAGTCATCATTGCCCAATCATGCCCCATGTGTTTCCCACCCCCCCATCCCAAACCTTTGTTCACATGGTTCCTTTTACATGGATTTCTCTCCCTCTTATCTCTATCAGCTCTAATCCTATTTACCCCTTTAGGATCAGTTCAAGTAATAAGGATAGCTCATATTTCTATGCCACTCTAAGGCTAACAATCATTTTCCCAGCTACCTGGGAGGTACAAGGGTTATCTCCATCTTGCCCATGAGGAAAATGAGAGTTAAAGAGTGAAGTGACTAATTTACTATGGTAGGATCATAGAATTTAGAGCAAGAAGAGTTTTCAGAGAAAATCTAGTCTAATTCCCTCATTTTATAGATCAGAAAAAAATTCAGATTAAATGACTTGCTCAAGTTCACAAAAAAGATAAGTGTCAGAGGTAAGATTTGAACTCTGTTCCTCAGACTCCAGAAGTAATCTGTCCATTGTACCATGCTGCCTCCCAAAGAAGGTTGTTTTGTTGTTGTTGTTGTTTAATCGTAAATCTAGTCCTCTGATTTTAAGTCTACCACTCTTTCTACCAGACCATGATGCTTCTCAAATGCTATTTCCTTCATGAAGCCTTCCTTGATTCCCTCACCTGGAAATGACTTATTTCCATCTGATCTTTTAGCATTTTCTACTTCTAATAGTTTATACCAGAAGTATAAAATAATAAGTACTCCCTCTGGGCTATGGCCCCTACTTCCACAAGGTCTAGGGGTAGCCCCATGCATCTATAACACTAACATTAATGTCTATGAGTCCCTACTAGAGTTTTTCCCATTAACAATCAACCAGTAGACATAATTATTCAGTCATTTTTCAGTTGTGTCTGACTCTTCGTGACCCCATTTGGGGTTTTCTTGTCAAAGATACTGGTGTGGTTTGCCATTTCCTTCTCCAGTTCATTTTACACATGAGGAAGCTGAGGCAAATAGGGTTAAATAATTTACCCATGGTCACAAAGCCAGTAAGTGTCAGACTGGACTTGAACTCAGGGAGATGAGTCTTCTTTACTCCAGGCCCTATGCACTACCCACTGTGTCAACGAGCTGCCCATGATCTCCTTTCCTAGACTGTAAGTACTTCAAGGTCAGGAACCATGGCTCATTCATTTTTATGTCTCTCCCAACATCTGGCTCAAGATTTTCACATAACAGATGCTTGATAAGTGTTTATTGAATGAGTCAGTTGGTATAAGCCTTAAGGACAGGGAAGAGGAAAAACCCCATCTACTCAGCAAAGAGAAAATTTCCTATAGACTGAGTTATCCACATTAACCCATAATGCCTTCCACTGAGCTCACTGTTTTGGAGCAACTGGACCAGTGTATTACGGATGACCACATAGGATTTTTCCATTCTTCATCTCAGGCATCAAACTTTGTTTTATTGGTGGCCAGAATGATATGTCTCTGTCTCATTACAAGTCTCTCTCTGTCTCTCTGTCTCTGTCTCTGTCTCTCGCCTTCTTTTAGAAGTCTCTCACAGGGGCAGCTAGGTGGCGCAGTGGATAGAGCACCAGCCCTGGAGTCAGGAGGACCTGAGTTCAGATCTGGCCTCAGACACTTAACACTTACTAGCTGTGTGACCCTGGGCAAGTCACTTAACCCCAATTGCCTCACTAAAACAAACGAAAAAAAAAGAAGTCTCTCACAGTTTGGGGACAGCAAAGGACTTTTATTTATTTATTCTAAAATTTTAAAAAGTTTTTTTTAGTGAGGCAATTGGGGTTAAGTGACTTGCCCAGGGTCACACAGCTAGTAAGTGTTAAGTGTCTGAGGCCGGATTTGAACTCAGGTACTCCTGACTCCAGGGCCGGTGCTCTATCCACTGCGCCACCTAGCTGCCCCCAGCAAAGGGCTTTTAACCATTAAGTTGATCTTCTCACCTAATAGCTCATTTAACCCTTACCAAGATCTTTATCCACACCTCATAGTTGAAGAAATTGGTCCCCAGAGAGGTGAAGGGACTTGTCCAAATTAATGATAAAAGTAAATATAGGGGGCAGCTAAGTGGCACAGTGGATAAAGCACTGGCCCTGGATTCAGGAGGACCTGAGTTCAAATCCAACTTCGGACCGTGGACAAATCACTTAATCCAAATTGCCCCACAAAAAAAAAAAAGGCAAATTCATAGATTATTAGAGAATAAATGAACTTCAGAATTAAAGAATATAGAATGTTAGCTCCAGAAGGGATCTTTGGTCATAAGAAAGAAAACATCAGGGGGCAGCTAGGTGGCATAGTGGATAGAGCACTGGCCCTGGAATCAGGAAGACCTGAGTTCAAATCCGGCCTCAGACACTTAACACTTACTGGCTGTGTGAGTACTTGCTGGGCAAGTCACTTAACCCCTATTGCCTCACCAAAAAAAAAAAAAGAAAGAAAGAAAGAAAGAAAGAAAGAAAGAAAGAAGACATCAGAACTGGAAGAGACCTTAGAACATAGCACACAGCATATTATGACTGGAAAAGACCTTACAATCAGAGCCATAACTAGCAATTTTGTGCCATTTTGTGCATGCTCCATGAGCCCTGCAGTCCTTTCCCATACTTCCCTGGGAACTTTCTTTTCCTCAGTGAAGAGCAGTCCCTGGGTCAGCCTGAGGCAAGGACAGGCTAGGTAATAGATAACTGAGGCCTTACTCTCTGATCTTGAGCTAGTTACTTGGTGGGAAGACAATCCCATGCTTTCCTTCACAGCTCCTCACTCCCACAATTCAAAGGATCAACTCTTGATCCTTTTCTCATACTTTACTTCTAGCTTTGGCTTAAGTGAGAAGTACTCAGTGCTAGGGCCCTGGCGGGTCGATGGAAAGAAGATGCTTGGCTCCAACTTCCCTAGGTGTCAATGGAGGGGCAATAATGCAAGATTAGGCCCCTATAAGGTATACCTTCTTCAGTAGAAGAGTGAGGAATATTGTACCCTGTATGGAAGAGGGGCTAAGCTGTGCGCATGCATGCACGTGTGTGTGTGTGTGTGTGTGTGTGTGTTTAAGCAGTGTTTCATGGGCAAGGTAAATAACCCCCAGCTATGTATGGGCCTACAGCTCTCCCAACACCTATTAGTCAGGGAGGCCATAAACTTTTCTTTTTTTTCTTTTTTTTTTTTTTGCATGGGGCAATGGGGGTTAAGTGACTTGCCCAAGGTCACACAGCTAGTAAGTGTCAGGTGTCTGAGGCCGGATTTGAACTCAGGTCCTCCTGAATCCAGGGCCGGTGCTTTATCCACTGCACCACCTAGCCGCCCCAGCCATAAACTTCTGTAGCAAGCCTAAGATGCTACTAGTTCTAGAAGGAACTTTAAACAATAGATTATCAGATTTGGACAAGGTATTTGAGATCACCTAATCCAATCTCTTCATTTTATAACTAGGTAAACCAAAGCCTGGGGAAATGACTAATTCAAAGTCATGCATTGATTCAGCAATAGACTAAGACAACAGTTCTGACACCTATGTACATGCAGATCACACAGAGCACAGTCTTTTGTTTTTTGTTTGTTTGTTTTGTTTTTTTTTGCGGGGCAGTGGGGATTAAGTGACTTGCCCATGGTCACACAGGTAGTGTCAAGTGTCTGAGGCGGGATTTGAACTCAGGAACTCCTAAATCCAGGGCTGGTGCTTTATCCACTGCGCCACCTAGCCGCCCCCTAAATTATGTTTTTTTGTTGTTGTTGTTGTTTGTTTTTGTCTTTTGGTGAGGCAATTGGGGTTAAGTGACTTGCCCAGGGTCACACAGCTAGTATGTGTTAAGTGTCTGAGGCCAGATTTGAACTCAGGTCCTCCTGAATCCAGGGTTGGTGCTTTATCCACTGTGCCACCTAGCTACCCAGAGCACAGTCTTAAAACAGTAAATGCCACCTAGACTCAAAGTACTCACTCCCTCGCTCACATCTACAAAATACAAAAATAGATCTATATATTTTTTTCTATATTTTAAAGGTATCAAAAAATATTTTCCTATCCGTATTTTTTTTTCCTAGCACCAAACATTTATTTTATTTTCCAGTTACATATAAGGGTAGTTTTCAACATTCATTTTCATAACATTTAGAGTTCCAAATTTTTTTCCCTTTCTCCCTTTCCTCCCCCCTCCACAATATCGCAACCAGGTTATATATGTATAATCCACAAGTATTCTTTTTATCAGTTCTTTCTATAGGGGTGCATAGTAAGCTTCCTCATTAGTTCCTTGGGATTGTCTTAGATCATTGCACTGCTGAGAGTAGTCAAGTCATTCACAATTTCTCATTGAACAATACTGCTGTCACTACACACAATGTCCTCCCAGCTTTGCTCATTAGTCTTTCCAGGTTTTTGGGGGATCATCCTGTTTGTCATTTCCTGTAGCACAAGACCATTCTACTACAATCATATAACACAGCTTTTTCCATCATTCCTCAATTGATGGACATTCCCTTGATTCTCAATTCTTAACCTCCACCAAGAGTTGCTATAAATATTTTTTGTACAATTTTTCCCCCTTTTCTCTTTTTCATGATTACTATTGTTAACTGTTTCCCCTCCATCCTATTCCCTTCCCCATGATATTTATTTTATTATCTATCTTCTTTCATCCCAACACTCTTCAAAAGGGATTTGCTTCTGTCTGTCCCCTCCCCCACTCTGCCCTTCCTTCTTTTGCCCCTCTCTCTTTATCCCCTTCCCCTCCTATTTTCCTGCAGTGTTAGAGAGATTACTCCACCCAATTGAGTGTGTACATTATTCCCTCCTTGAGCCAATTCTTATGAGATTGAGGTCTTTGAGCCAATTCCTATCTGTATTAAAGAAATCTGTAAATTAGGATTGTTGTTGATGTAAAACTAGCCTCTTCCTATTAATATGCAGGCCCTTCAGTTGTTAACTTGTACTTGAGAACATTACATCCACTCTAGTCATCCATTCCCTTCCCATTGTTGTGAATAGAGCCTTTGATTCTATGCTAACCACACATTCTAGGCGGTACCATGTAGGTGGAACAGTTCTATGCCTGACTCACAAGACAAGGGGCAGGAAAGGACAGCTCCCAAAGGGACAGATTTGAGGAGCAGTGTGAACAGACTGTGGTTACAATTCAGCTTTGGTGCCTACTTAACCTCTTTATGCCTACTTTTCTTGAAACCCACTGGAGGTCAGGGATTTAAGGATATTTAAAGTAAGATCCTTTTGTGTTCGGTTGTGTAGACTTTGTGCACTCACCATATAATCACCCTGATTCCTCCTATGCGGTCATTTCAGATGGACATCTCAGCTCTGTGGCAAAGGAAAGATCTTTGAGCTCCTGGGGAGGTCTGAGCTGGAATCAGGGCTTTGGAGTCCTTTGTATTCCTAGAGCTTAGCACAATGCCTGTTACAAAGAACTTTATAAATGCTTGTTGACTGATTGATTCTGGGCCCAGTTCTTCCACCTACTCGCTGTGTGACCTTGGGCAAGTCCCTTGCTTTCCCTGAGTCTCAGTTTCCTTCTTTGAAAAATATGGTGTAGTATGTGTTTGATTTTTTTCAGTGGGCAGGGTCGGACAGGGTCTTTAACAGTCTAGATTCTAGAATCCTTTCTAACTTTCCGTGGTCCTAAGAGCCACCCATTTTAATATCATTTGCTGTTGCAAAATTTGATTAAACCAGTTTCTCTGTAATTTATTTCTCTCTGTGGAAATTTACCCAAATAAATATTATCCATTGACCCCCAACTCATCCTCTATGGGAAGGAAGCTCATTGAGAACGAGAATTGTATAATTTTTTTATCTTTTTCTTTTTTAAAGATTGGGTCTCCCCAAATCACCAAGGTTATTAATGCAGACTACTCACTGTAGCTCAGAACTCTGAGGTCCAAAGATCTGCCTACCCTCAGCCTTCATAGTAACTGGGATTATAGGTGACATCATTTTTTAGCTTTGTATCCCAAGCACCCTGCAAAGGATTTTCTGCACAAAGTAGGTGCCTAATGATCTTTTTTAATTGAATTCACTGAAGTGTCAGCTAGATGGTTCAGCAGATGAATCACTAGGCCTGGAATCAGGAAGACCTTAATTCAAATTCAGCCTCAGATATTTGCTAGCTGTGTGACCTTGGATAAGTCACTTCACTTCCTATTTGCCTTAGTTTTCTCAACTGCAAAATGGGGATGATGATAATAGTACTTATCTCATAGAGTTGTTGTGAAGATCATGAGATGATATTTGTTAAGGGCTTAGCACAATACCTGGAACATATTAGATAATGAAAGCTTATTCCTTTCCCTCCCTCCAAAAGTATCTTTATTCTTTTTTTTTTTTTTTAAGTATCTTCATTAAGAGCAGTTGGAGGGGCAGCTAGGTGGCGCACTGGATAAAGCACTGACCCTGGATTCAGGAATACCTGAGTTCAAATCCTGCAGCAGACACTTGACACTTACTAGCTTTGTGACCCTGGGCAAGTCACTTAACCCTCATTGTCCTGCAAAACAAACAAACAAACAAAAAAAACAAAAAAAAGCAGTTGGAGAAGAGGCATCTGGTATGGAAAAAGAACCACTGAACTTAGGATCAAGAGATTGGGGATTTTTTTAAAAATGTAAAACATTACCATATTAGTCATTTTGTACAAGAACACTTGAATAAAATTAGAGGAGCTAGACTAAATTATCTCTAAGGTCTAAGGTCCATATCTATAGCCTGTGATCTTTTTCAGGGCCTCAGTTTTCTTCTCTATAAAATGAGCAGGCTGGGCTGAATGACCTCTGAGGTCCCGTGCAGCTCTGACATACTACAATGGGAAAGTATCCTTTCAATCAAAGCTGTACCAAATGGAATGGCCTACTCGGATTGAGTATATAGCTCTGCATTACTGGGCATCTTCAAGGGGTGGGGGCAGATGGCCACTATTTAGGGAGCTTGCGGAGGGGATTCCAGTGTAGGGATCTGGTGAACCAAGTGACCTCTGAGATCAATTCCAACTCTGAGATTCTGTGGTCCTTTGATTGTGTGACAGTTGACCAGTAAGGGGCTTTTAAAAAGCTCTTTAAAACAAACAACTTAAAAAAAAAAACCAACTTTAAAAGGTAGGATAATGATCCATGAATAATCTTGTAATGGCTAAATTATTTTTTTCTGAATTTCACCTCCATCTTAAAGCTTTCTTTGATCCTCCAACCAAATCTGTCTCCCTCTCTCCTCTGACTCTCTTTCACTCTCTCTCCATCACCTTCCCTGAACCCCATTTAGAATGTTTGCCAGTTTGGGGCAGCTAGGTGGCGCAGTGGATAGAGCACTGGCCCTGGAGTCAGGAGGACCTGAGTTCAAATCTGGCCTCAGACACGACACTTACTAGCTGTGTGACCCTAGGCAAGTCACTTAACCCCAATTGCCTCACCTAAAAAAAAAAAATGCTAGTTTTTTACAGCCTTATCCTATACTGCCCCAGTCACAGAATATTGTTTGTCCTTTGTTTCGAAGAAGACCAATGGCATCACTGGTGATGAGGTGTCTGGCCTCAATTACCTCCAATGTCCTTTTTCAGCTCTAGGTCTAGGAATCCTTTCATTTTATAGAGGAGGAAGCTGGGGAGGAGGGAGGGAGGGCAGGGAAAGAAGGTGACTTGGTCAAAGGTACACATAAGTAAGTGGCAAGGCCAGGATTAGGACCTCTGCTTTCTAGTGTGTAATCTAGTATTCTTTCTATAAATTGCAATCCTTGTGAGAGCTGTGTTGTTCTTACTTCTCCCTAGTGGGCATGGCCCAAGAGACTAGTCCCCAGGATTGCATTTCCAATAATGTCTGGAGTTCAGAGCTTCACCATTTGGGAGAAATTACCTAGATTCTCAGGTTTCCACAGTTCTCCAGAATATTCTATGAGACTTTTATAGACCTCTACGAAACAGAAAGGACAGCTAGGTTGTACAATGGATAGAGCTCAGGGCCTGGACTCAGGAAGACTCAACTTCCTGAGTTTAAATCTGGCCTCAGACACTTATTAATTGTGTGACACTGGGCAAGTCACTTAACCCTGTTTCTTCATCTGCAAAATGAATTGGAAAAGTAAATGACAAACCATTCCAGTATCTTTGCCAAGAAAACTCCAAATGGGGTCACATGGAGTAAGACATGACTCAACAAAGCAGAACAACAACAAAACAGAAAGCACTATAAACTTTAGCTTTTACTACTAAGTATGTAAATTCAGAGGAGGCTGGGCCTCTCTCCAAGCATGCTATGGGACCAGAGGGAATCAAGTGAAAAGAGATTATAATTCCTCTGGAATCCATAGTGTTGTATCCATACATATATGAGGGAGTAAGAATGGTTCTAGGGGGCAGTTAGGTGGCGCAGTGGATAGAGCACCGGCCCTGGAGTCAGGAGGACCTGAGTTCAAATTTAGCCTCAGACACTTGACACTTACTAGATGTGTGACCCTGGGCAAGTCACTCAATCCTCATTGCCCTGCCCTCCCAAAAAAGATTCTATTGACTGATTCTTTTTTCTTTTAAAAAAAATTTTTTTTTGGACTGATTATCTTCTGACAGGAAGAACTGGGTCAAAATCTCACCTCAAACACTCATTCATTGGCAATGTGAGCCTAGCTGAATCTCCTTTTCTTCATCTGCAAAATGCACCAGGTAACACAATTTATGCTACCTACTTCACAGGGTCATTGTTAAGAAAAGTTCTTTGTAAAAAAAAAAAAGAAAAGAAAAGAAAAGAAAAGTTCTTTGTAAAGTCCTTTCCAAAACTTATAAAACCTTAAAGCACCATGTAAATGTATTGTTAGCATGATTATCATATGCTATTCATTATCATATAGCATAAGCCTAGGACAGTAGTAAATAATAATAATAATAATAATAATTTCTATGTATATAGTACTTTAGGATTTAAACTTGTATAAAGCCAATTATACCAATAGTGGCATAGCTATCAAGACCTTGCAATCATTTCTGCCATGAGAAATTATCAGAAAAGAACCTTACTGGAGGATATTATTATCTCCTATGAATGACTGGTTCTCACTACTGATTTTCTTCCTATGTTGACCTACTACTCTCTATGATATCTGGTATGGCAGATATACATGGGGAGATTTTGCCTTCCCTCTCTATTTTCCATTTAAAGCAAGAATTTTTAACATCAGGTTGTGGACTTGTTTTAAAATATATGATATGATATGATATATGATAATATATGATAACATAATACAATTATAAACCAGTATTCATTAATTTCCTTTGTAATCCTAGTTATTTTGTTTTAAAAATGTTATTCTAAGAAGGGGTCCATAGGTTTCACCAAGCTGCCAAAGGAGTTAGTGAATAAAAGGTTATAAACACCTGGCTTGGATCCTCCTCAATCATAACTCCAATCCTTATCAACAGTTGCAGGACTTAGTATCGGTTTCACAGCAGAGAAAGACAGACCAACAATGAACAAAGCAACTGGTCTTTTATTATGGCATGTTTTAACTCACACAAGAAGAGATTAAGTAAGGCCTATAATGAAACATCTGAGAATAGAAACACAGGACAACAGGGCTGATGAGGGATGGTCTCCAGGAACTTGCATGGGCTGGTCTTTGAATCATGGCAGTAGGAGGAAAGGAAACCAATGAGGGATCCATATGGTGGCTACTGTTGGATAAGGCATCCCAGTTCTGTTAAGTCCTTCATCACTCTTATTTGTTGTGGGATGCCTGGGTTACAATCACCTTCACTTTAAGGCAGCTCATTGAGCTCAATGAAAGTCTTAGGCTTTACAGGAAGAAGGCCGTTTCTCTCTGAGGTGTATTTGGTTATGTCCCATTTCTAATGATATAGACCTTTTAAGTATTCATTGATCGCGTAGAGGCTCAGTTGAAGCAAATTATGAGTACAAGCATAGAATATGGACATTTTCAGAAAAGACCAAGGAGGGGACAGCTAGGTGGCGCAGTGGATAAAGCACCAGTCCTGGAGTCAGGAGGACCTGAGTTCAAATCCAGCCTCAGACACTTGACACTTACTAGCTGTGTGACCCTGGGCAAGCCACTTAACCCTCACTGCACTACCAAAAAAAAAAAAAAAAAAGACCAAGGAAGAAGTGTTACACAGGAAGAGGGGGTGGGCTTAATGTCCAGATCACAAGTAGTTTACCACAAGCAAGCTTTATGGGACTCATAGACTCTAAGTTGTTTAGACTATCACAATCAGATTAATTGTGTTATTGTGTGTATGTGTGTGAGTGGAAATTGCCTCCACCAAGACAGATAAGTAATTTAGAGACTTGCCTGGGGGGTAGTGAGTGGTTCATTGATTTGCCCATCATCACACAGCTAGTAGGAGTAAGAAATAAGATGTGAATGCAGTTCTTCACTACCCCAAAGCTGGCCCCCTATACACTTATGCCATGATGCCTTTCTCTCTTTTTTTCACTTAATAGTATTTTACTTTTTCCAATTATGTGTAAAGATAGTTTTCAATATTCATTTTTATAAGACTTTTAAATTCCAAATTTTTCTCCCTCCCCCCTCCCCAAGACAGCAAGCAATCTGATATAGGTTATACAGTACAACATGATGCCTTTCTTTAAAGTATGGTATAGTAGATAGAGCACTGACTGTCCTTGAAATCAGGAAGACCCAAATTCAAATCCTGCTTCAGATCATTAGTGGCTATATGACCCTAAGCAAATCACTTAACATCTCTGGGTCCCAGCTTCCTCTTCCTGTTAAGCAGGAATAATAGTAGCATGTACCTCACAGGGTTTCTGTCAGGATAAAATGAGAACATGTGTAAAGTACTTTGCACACCTGAAAATGCTATGTAATGTTAGTTGCTGCTGCTGCTGCTACTGCTACTTCTATATGCCAGGCACTATGCACTGGAGATACAAAGACAAAGGCAAACAGTCCCTGCCTTCAAGGAGTTTACATTCTAATAGGGGAAACAACATATACATATATAGGTGGTGTTGTCTAACACTAGCACCCTATTGGTTCAAGTTCAAGTTAAGGATGAAATGACTGGATGTCAATGAAGATTTTTTTTTTTTAAGTATACTTTGCACTTATAGAGCAAGGATATGCAACAAGAATACTATGGCACTAATTTTCTCTGGTTGAAGTTCCCTTCATGCCCATATGGAAATTTATTTAGTCTTCAGGGCAGGGGACGATGATTCAAATGGTCTTCAGAAATCCAAGTTGGAGGGAGGGGCACCAGTCCACTTTTTATGTTCTCAGGAGACCAGTAAGGATGCCAGGGGTAAGATACAAGGAATTTTTGGGGGGGTCTTTTAGGAAAAACTACTTCCTGTTATGGAGAAACTAGATGACTCTAGTGTCCCCCCAAATATAAACATACATATATATCATATTACATTATTAATATTATAATTTATATATGACATAAGGTAACATGTGGAGGCTAGCAGCTAAAGGGGGGAGCTAGAAAGGCCTGTAGAAGGTGGCACTTGAGCTTAGTCTTAAAAGAAAGCAACAATTTCATTGGGTAGAAGTCAGAAGGGAGAGATGGCAGATGGAGTATGGTATCTAAGGAACAGTAAACAGACTAATATGACTAGACCTTGGAGTGTGTGGAGTAGAGTAATAGGTAAGAAAACTGGAAAGGTCAAACAAGTTCAGGCTATGAAGACAAACGGAGTTTATACATCATCCTAGTGGTACTAGGCAGCCACTGTATGATACCGTCTTTTGCTTTAGGAAAATCACTTTGTTGACTGTGTGAGGGATGAATTAGATTAGGGTGTACAATCCCACCGAATGTGCAGTTTGGCAGAACAAGTTGGGGCACGTTTATGCACGTTCAATCGTGCAGCAAAATTCTCAATATATAACAGACTGTTCTGTCCATTGTGAGCTGGGTGTCATTTGGTAAACCTCATTATTGTTTCCAATCTGGTTTCTCAAGTGTTTTGCACTTTGTATGTATTAGTGTGCCTCAATTAAATTCCCAATGTGCCTCATAAGTGTGTCAGTTATCCAAATAGTTTTTGCTGTGTGTACAGTGAGTTAAGTTTTAAATATCAGGATTGAAACTTGATTCATTCAGTTAATAAAGCATATGAACCATTTTGGATCACATATGAACTTTATTTTGGACTCCTCACTTGTGCTATATTACGTGTGTTCAACTAATGTCCAGTTGTGTAGCTCTCATCACATGGTGTTTGCATTTCCTTTGATTTGAAGAGAACACAAAGTCCATTTAATAGATTGCTATTTTTGCTTAAGAAATATATCAGTTTGTGGAAAAGGTTCTCCAAATCCAGAAAAAAAAAACCCAACTGTGGAATATGGATGCTGATTGAACCATACTATTTCTTTTGTTTTTGGTGCTGTTGTTTTTCTTTTTGAGGTTTTTCCTTTTTGCTCTGATTCTTCTCTTATAACATGACTAATGCAGAAGTATATTTAATGTTATTTTATATATATATATAAAACTTATATCAGATTACCTGCTGTCTATGGGAGGGGGGAGAGGGAGGGAGAAAAATTTGAAATTGGAAATCTTATAAAAACAAATGTTGAAAACTATCTATACATGTAACTGGAAAATAAAAAAATACTTTTTATTCAAAATTTAAAAAAAAGAAATAGGGCAGCTAGGTGGCACAGTGGATAGAGCACTGGCCCTGGATTCAGGAGGACCTGAGTTCAAATCCAGCCTCAGACACTTGACACTTACTAGCTGTGTGACCCTGGGCAAGTCACTTAACCCCAACTGCCTCACCAGAAAAAAAAAAAAAGAAATATATCAGTTTGTACTGTATAATATATATCAGATTGCTTGCTGTCCTCTGGAGCAAGAATGGAAACAAGGGAGGAAGAAAAATTTGGAACTCAAAATCTTACAAAAATGAATATTGAAAATTATCTTTACACATCTAAAAAAAAAAGAGATCCAGCAATACCATTACTAGGTTTACATCCCAAAGACATCCCCAAAAAGAGAATAAGAGCTATTTGTACAAAAATGTTTCTAGCAGCTCTCTTTGTGGTGGCTAAGAATTGGAAATCAAAGGAATGCCCATCAATTGGGGAATGGCCAAACAAACTGTGGTATAGGATGGTGATGGAATATTATTGTGCTATAAGAAATGACAAGCAGGATGATTTCAGAAAAACCTGGAAAGACTTACATGAACTGATATAGTAAGTGAACAGAACCAGGAGAACACTGCAAACAGTAACAGCGATATCATTTGATGAAGAATTGTGAATGACTTAGATATTCTCAGCAATACAATGATCCAAGACAATCCCAAAGGACTACTGATGAAACATACTATCTGCCTCCAGAGAAAGAACTGATATTGATTGAACACAGACTGAAGAATGCTACTTTTCACTTTCTTTGTTTCTTTTTTCCCTTTTATTCGAGTCTTCTTATATAAAATGACTAATATGGAAAATTTTAAAATAAGTCTACATGTATAACCTGTATAGGATTGTTTAGGGCTGGGGGGAGAGGGAAGGAGGAAGGGATAGAATTTGAAACTCAAAACTTTAAATTAAAATGTTAATAAGAGAAAAAGATAGCTACTAGAAAAAACTATCTTTACATGTAATTGGAAAAAATACTTTTTTTGGGGGGGGGGCAGGGCAATGGGGGTTAGGTGACTTGCCCAGGGTCACACAGCTAGTAAGTGTTAAGTGTCGGAGGCTGGATTTGAACTCAGGTACTCCTGAATCCAGGGCCAGCGCTTTAACCACTGCGCCATCTAGCTGCCCCCAAAAATACTCTTTTTAAAAAGGAAATATATCAGGGATCACCTCCAAGGCTAAGCAAACTATGCAATATACTGATTTCCGATGTAGATAAAGTTGATGATTCAGATTGTAAAGATAAGGATCACTAGGACAAGGTAGGAGAGAGGAAGCAAGGTGACTGTTTAACTGAAGTTAGCTTTCAGTCCTCAGAACCACATTTAAAAACTAGAGCGGATTGGAATGGCTTTGCTCATCACCTTAAGTTATCTCCCCCCCTAAAACCAAGCTGAATTCTTAGTTTCTGGACTAACAGGAAAGAATCTTCTTCAGAGAGCATCAAAATAAGCCCAAAACATGGAAAAGCATTAAATATAAAAGGTATTCTTGGCCTATCTGTAGAGCTCTGACAACTGTGGCTCTTTTATTATAATCACTACTTGTCTATATCATGTATTTGCTTTATTTGTGAATGTGCTGATGCCACTGTGAAGATCAGAAAAATGACTGCACTAGAAAATACAGACCTCAAAGAAAAGAAGCAAGTCAGTCATTGATTAGTTCTGAAAAAAGTTTTCTTATCACCATTACACATTAAACTTGATTTATTTATTTTTAATTTATTGAGGAGATGAGTTTTTAAAATGTAGGTTTTCTTTATCAGAAAAAAAAACAATTTCTAAGAATCAATGAGGTTGAAATAAAAAAGGGGATATTTATGGGTCCAATCAATAGATCAATCATTTATTAGGCACCTGTTAAGTTCCTAGCACTGGAGAAACAAATAGAGGTAAAAGTCAGCTCCTTGCAATATAATGGGGGATGGGGCAGCTAGGTGGTACAGTGGATAGAGCACTGGCCCTAGATTCAGGAGGGCCTGAGTTCAAATCCAGCCTCAGACACTTGACACTAGCTGTGTGACCCTGGGCAAGTCACTTAACCCTTATTTCCCAGCAAAAAAAAAATATATATATAATGGGGGAGACAAGCTATATACAGGATAAACAGGAAATAATTAACAGAGGGAATTAAGAGGGTTTGGGGAAAGCTTCCAGTAAGAAATGAGATTTTAGTTGGAACTTTAGCACCACATAGCTGCCCCTTTAGTGAGAACTTAAAGGAAGCCAAGGAGTGAGTAGTTGGAGTTGGAGAGAGAGCACTCCAGGCATGGGGGACAGCCAGAGAAAATGTTGAGAGCTGGAGTGTCTTGAGATAAGGGAGAAATAATAAATAATGTTCAGAGATAAGGGGGGCAGGGAATAAACATTCTGAAAATGATAAAAGATGAACATTCTGAAAAACAGGTGGATAAAGTTGAAAAAGATGCATGGAAATCATTTTGAAAAGTGATTGGGGGCAGCTAGGTGGTTTAGTGGATAAAGCACCAGCCCTGGATTCAGGAGGACCTGAGTTCAAATCTGACCTCAGACATTTGACACTTACTAGCTGTGTGACCCTGGGCAAGTCACTTAACCCCAATTGCCTCACCAAAAAAAGGGGGGAAAAAGTGATTAGATACTTTTTGTAAAAGTACAAGGCAGAAAACTGCCAGAAAATAAATAGTTAATGATCTTGATATTAATGATCAAATGATCTTGGAAGACCCAAATTCAAATCTATCCTCCATCATTTGCTAACTGTGTGACTGTGGACAAATCACTTAGTCTCTAGGTGCCTCAGTTTCCCAATTATGAAACGGAGATAATAATAGCACTGACCTCTCAGGTTTGTTTTGATGATAAGAGGAGATCATGTTTGTAAAGCATTTTGCAAACTTTAAAGTATTTTATTAGCTATTGTTGAAAAGTATGAAGTTATAGGATATATCACTGAAGAGTCATTTCTTGAATCTTTGGATTTGTCAGAAAACTTAGTGGCTCTTGGTGATGAACACAAGTAACCCTTCCTTCAAGACATTTCTACAAATGCTTTTTCATTGATCAGAAAAGCAATACCAAAGCTTATGGCATCCAAACTTATTAACTGACTACTGCTGAACAGGGAGGAAGGATATTCCATAGATGAATCCAAAAAGAAGTCATTAGTATCTACATTTGAGGTGAGTTAGATAAGTACAGGGCAGCTAGGTGGCATAGTGGATAGAGCACTGGCCCTGGAGTCAAGAGGACCTGAGTTCAAGTCTCACTTCAGACACTTACTGTGTGACCCTGGACAAGAAACTTAACCCCAATTGCCTTAAACATCCAGGGCCATTTCCAGTTGTCCTGATGTATCTCTTGCCACTAGACCCATAGGCTCTGGAGGAGAGAGTGAGGCTGGTGACTTTGCACAGCCCTCCCTCTCTTAAATCCAATTCACTGCAAGTCATACATCACCCTGATGTCATGGTCTTCTTGGAGAACAAACAAGTACAATTTTGTTTAGTAAAAGATTTTTTCATGTAAAACTAATTCCCATGAAAAAAATAGGTGATGGACAAAATGTGAAGTTATATTTTAAATCAAGCGTAAAAAACACTATTATGTTCTTTTATTTTACATGTGTGACAGATTTTTTTCCTGTTTTCAGTGGGGGTTTTTTATGGTTGCTGCTGTCCAGTGTTACCAGTCACTTGATACTTTTTCCTACCTTTTCAATCCTCTCTTTCAGATCAGATTTTTAGATACCTCTTCCTCTCTTCCCACTTCTCCTTCTGGAAGGGAAGATTGATGTCCATTAGAGCCAGAAGGAACTTTAGAGGTCACCTGGCCCAACCCCTTCATTTAACAGGTAAGGAAACTGGGGCACAGAATCTATACATACACAGGGACTCAATCAAGAACTGGGCATCCATGACCCACGTCCAGATTACAAGAAAGAGCTCTGGGTACAGTAGACCCTGTCCCTTAATGAAGAGACTTTGGGGGTTTCTCTTTCTGCAAGGCCTAGAGCATATCACAACACAACATGCCAGAGAAATTTTAACTCAAACTAAACATTTTGTTGTGAGGCTTACAGGGAAGCTTTCTTAATACTTGTTTCTCAGCAGAAAGACCCTCTTACAAGTTTTTGAAATCTGAAAGTTCTTTTTGAAATTTCTGTTCTGGTATTCCCCTTACCTGGCCAGTGAAAAGGCTTCTGTCTCAAGTTGAAAAGAAGACAGAATCTGTGCTCCTCCACTCCTTCTCCGCCCCACCCCCCATTGCCCCCTCCACTCTTTCCCCAGGAGAAGGTATGGATGAGATAGCTGATAGGGGTGGAACCTACAGCTGATTCTATCTGCCCCACCCCCCAAACAATTCACCTCTGGCACTTGGCAGGGCAAAACCTGGCTTGCAGGTTAAGAGTAGGGGTAAATTCAGTTCTCTTCCTTCTACATCACACTACATGTAGGAAGTACTTCATCAGTATTTACTGATTAAATGTTAAAATGCCCCCTGCCCTAGAGATGATGCTCTGGTACGGACTGGAGGTGAGAGCTAAGGACTAAAGATGGAGCAATTTCAACACTACAGGGGTTCAATGGTGCTTAGGTTAGTTACTGTGGTTCTTGGATTTTCTTTTTTTCTTTTTTGGCTGGGCAATGAGGGTTAAGTGACTTGCCCAGGGTCACACAGCTAGTAAGTGTCAAGTGTCTGAGGCCGAATTTGAACTCAGGTCCTCCTGAATCCAGGTCTGGTGTTTTATCCACTAAGCCAACTAGCTGCTCCCTGGTTCTTAGATTTTCTTTTCTTTCTTTCTTTTTTTTTTTTTTTTGCGGGGCAATGGGGGTTAAGTGACTTGCCCAGGGTCACACAGCTAGTAAGTGTCAAGTGTCTGAGGCCGAATTTGAACTCAGGTCCTCCTGAATCCAGGTCTGGTGTTTTATCCACTAAGCCAACTAGCTGCTCCCTGGTTCTTAGATTTTCTTTTCTTTCTTTCTTTTTTTTTTTTTTTTTTTGCGGGGCAATGGGGGTTAAGTGACTTGCCCAGGGTCACACAGCTAGTAAGTGTCAAGTGTCTGAGGCTGGATTTGAACTCAGGTACTCCTGAATCCAGGGCCGGTGCTTTATCCACTGCGCCACCTAGCTGCCCCAGTTCTTAGATTTTCTAATCAGTTTTCTGTTCTCCCTATCTCTTGCTTCTCTCTCCATCAATCCATCCTGCAAGGCTTCTAGTCATCTTCCAGTGGCATAGCTTTGATTCCTATGTTTAAAGCTTCCATTGATGCCCAATTGCCAAATGAATTAAAATTTATTATTGATAACAACAATAAAAATAGCTAATATTTAAGTCAGCCAGGTGGTACAGTGGAAAGAGTCCTGGGCCTGGAGTGAGGAACACTGGTCTTTTAATCTGGCCTCAGGGGGCAGCTAGGTGGTGTAGTGGATAAAGCACTGGCCCTGGATTCAAAAGGACCTGAGTTCAAATCCTGCCTCAGACACCTGACACTTACTAGCTGTATGACCCTGGGCAAGTCACTTAACCCTCATTGCCCTGCAAAAAAACAAAAACAAAAAACCCCAAACAACCAAATAAACAAAAAACATAAATCTGGCCTCAGACACTCCCTAGTTGTGTTACCCTGGGCAAGTCACTTACCCTCTATTTGTCTTAGTTTCCTCAGATGTAAAATGGAAATAATAATAGCCTCTACTTTGCAGGATTGCTGCAAGATAATATTTGTTTTTATGTAAATAGTATTTTATTTTTTCCAATTACATGTAAAGACAACTTTCAACCTTCATTTTTTAAAAGATTTTGAGTTCCAAATTTTCCAAGCAATCTGATGTAGGCTATACATGTGCAATCATGTTAAACATATTTCCACATTAGTCATGTTGTAGAAAAAGAAACAGAACAAAAGGAAAAAAATGAAGAAAGTGAAAATAGTATGCTCCAATCTGTATTTAGACTCTATCAGTTCTTTTTTTTAAATAAGCATTTTTATTTAAAGTTTTGAGCTTCAAATTTTATCCCTCCTTCCCTCCCTCCCCACTTTCTTGAGGCAGTAAGCAATCAGACATAGGTTTTACATGTGCAATTATGTAAAACATTGCCATATTAGTCATTTTGTATAAGAAAACAAATTTTAAAAAGAAAATGAATAAAAGAAAAAAATGAAAGAAAGTGAAAAATAGCATGCTTCAGTCTGTTCCATCAATATCAGTCCGCTATAAATATTTTTGTACAAATAGGTCTTTTTCTCTTTTTTGGGATGTCTTTGGGATATAAACCAACAGTGGTATTGCTGTATCAACGGGTATGCATAGTTCTATAGCCCTTTGGGCATAGTTCCAAATTGCTCTCCAGAATGGTTGGATCTTTTCACAACTCTACCAATAGTGGATTAGCGTCCTAGTTTTCCCACATTCCCTCCAACATCCAGCATTTTCCTTCTTTGTTATGTTTGCCCCTCTGATAGGCATGAGGTGATACCTCAGCAGACTCCATCAGTTCTTTCTCTGGATATGGATAGTATTTTCCATCACGAGTCTTTCAGAATTGTGCAAGATAATATTTGTTGTTGTTGTTGGGGGGAGGGTTTGTTGTTGTTGTTGTTGTTTTGTTTTGTTTTGTTTTGTTGCGGGGCAATGAAGGTTAAGTGACTTGCTCAGGGTCACACGGCTAATAAGTGTCAAGTGTCTAAAGCTGAATTTGAACTCAAGTCCTCTTGAATCCAGGGCTGGTGCTTTATCCACTGTGCCACCAGCTGCCCTACACAAGATAATATTTGTAATAATAATAATAACAAAGGGCTGAGCACAGTGCCTGGCACATGGCAAGCACTCTATAAATGCTTATTTTCTTTCTCCTTATTTATAAAGCATTCTAAGGTTTGAAAAATGCTTTATTAGTGTTATCTCATTTGATCCTCACAACAAGCCTGTAATGTAGGTGCTTTTATTATCCTCATTTTACAGATGAGGAAACTGAGGGGCTGAGAAAGACTAAAGGACTTACCTAGGGTCACATGGCTGGTCAGTGTCTGAGACACTGATTTAAACTTAAGTCTTCCTGACTCCAAGTCTAACACTCTATCCACTGTGTCAAACAGCCTTCTTTAGGTTAGATTCCTTAGCTTCACACTTAAGAAACATCACAATGTGGTACCACCGAGTCTTTCTTCCTAATTTCATGTTCCATTAATTCTTTTGGTGAATTGTGAACAATCCTGGGCTGGGAATAAGGGGACCTGGACTTGAGTCCTAATTATGCCATGTACTAGCTATATGACCTTGATAAAGTCACTTAACTTCATCTATAGTGGGCATGATCATACTTGTATTACCTCACTCATTTGTGTCATGAGGAAAATACTTTGTAAACCTTAACATGACCTAGAAATGTGAGTTATATATAGACAGACTTCTGGCAGGTCCCTGAATACATATCATGCTTTCTCCCTCTCTACTTTTTATCTAGTATCCTTCCCCCTACCCCAATAAATCTACTAGTTGGAAAAATATTAATTTTTCACAACCTTCCTCAAATACCATATTGTGATAGGATCAATACCTACCAACATTTCCCCACAATATGGGTTAGGTCCACCCCTTCTCCTTCCCTCCTGAAACATTTATTAGCTTTCCTTGAAAGGAGATAAATTGATCGCAGGACTTGATTGGCCTCTATTTTCCCCAAAACAGTTTCTTTTCCCTTCAGCCACAAAATGAGGTAGACCCAAGCCTCCCCTTCTCCCTTGCATGGCAGGGATTAGCTTTTTTAAAAAGAAGACAAGGACTTCCAGGGTGGAGCCAAGATGGTGGAAGAAAGACAATGAGCTCTCGAACTCATGACACAATCGCTCCAAGAAACATCCAAATAACACCATAAGAAAATGCCTGGAGCAGCAAAACTCACAGAAGAATGTGCTGAAATCATCTTCTAACCAAGAACGGCTTGGAAGGTCAGAAGGAAGGAGCTGCTGTGCTGATACAGGAGTCAAGCCCAACCCCACAGTCACCCTGACACAGATCCAGTCCCAGGAAGGCCTCACCAGAAAAGCAGACCCCCAGAGCCTCTAAATCAGCTGAAGCGCCAGTGTTGTCTGGAACTAAGCTCACAGTCTGGTGAGAGGGCTGAGCCCTGGGCAAGGGGGAGACAACAGAGGTCTATGCTGGTGCTGAAGCAGAACTTGGGTTTTTCACCCCTGCTGGGAACCAGAAGGCCGACTTGAGTAGCAGTGGCCCAGGTGGGGGAGGGGCACAGGCTCATTGGAGCTAACAACTACAGCACACAAAGCTGGTTGATTAGCAAGTTGGTCTGGGGCCATCTAGGACCAGGGAATAGGCCAGGCGAGTGAAGAACCTGATCCTCCTTAATTCATACCACCTGGGACTTCTTAAGCTTGGGATACTGTAACCTGGAAACAGTGCCCCACTTTAAGGAGCTAAAAGTCAAGTAAAAGAAAGGCAAGATGAGCCAACAAAGAAAGGTGAGGACCATAGAAAATTTCTTCAGTAACAAGGAAGACCGAGGTGCACCCTCAGAGGAAGATGCCAACATTAGGGCCCCTATATCTAAAGCTTCCAAGAAAAATATGAATTGGTCTCAGGCCATAGAGGCCCTCAAAAAGGACTTTGAAGATAAAGTTAGAGAGGTAGAGGAAAAAATGGAAAGAGAAATGAGGGTGATGCAGGAAAGACATGAGAAAAAAGTCAACAGCTTGAAAAGTCAAATTGGCCAAATGGAAAAGGAGGTACAAAAGCTCTCTAATGAAAATAATTGCCTAAGAGTTAGAATTGAACAAATGGAAGCCAGTGACTTTATGAGAAACCAAGACACAAAGCAAATCCAAATGAATAAAAGAAAATAGAGGGCAATGTGAAATATCTTCTGGGAAAAACTGCTGACCTGGAAAATAGGTCCAGGAGAGATCATTTGAAAATGATTGGTCTACCTGAAAACCATGAGGAAAAGAGGGAAGATCTTAGACACCATCTTCCAAGATATTCTCAGGGAAAATTGCCCTGAAATTCTAGAAGAAGAAGCTAAAATAGAAATTGAAAGAATCCACTGATCACCTCCAGAAAGATATCCCAAAAGGAAAACTCCTAAGAATATTATAGCCAAATTCCAGAGCTCTCAGGTCAAGGAGAAAATATTGCAAGCTGCCAAAAAGAAAGAATTCAAGTACTGTGGAGCCCCAGTCAGGATAGCACAAGATCTAGCAGCTTCTACATAAAAGGACCAGAGGGCATGGAATATGATATTCCAAAGGGCAAAGCAAATGGGATTACAACCAAGAATCACCTACCCAGAAAAACTCAGCATTATCTTTCAGTGGAAAAAATGGGACTTTAATGAAAAAGAAGACTTTCAGATATTTGTGATGAAAAGACCTGAACTGAATGGCAAATTTGACTTTCAAATACAAGACCCTAGAGAACCATAAAAAATTGGAGTTGGGGGACATACCTGGGGTCTTACAGTGGGTGACTGTCCTGTGTCTGAGGCCAGATTTTGGCTGGGATCCCCCTGCATCCAGGCGTGGTGCTTTGTCCACTGTGTCACCTAGCTGCCCCATAATGACATCCTTAGGGTTAAATTGAGGAGTGAGGGGAATGTACTGGGGGAGGGGGAAGGACAGAGGTGAAATCCTACATGAAAGAAACAGGAAAAGGTTTATGGAGTGGGGGAAGAGATGGAAGAGGAGCAGTGCAGTAAATGAATTTTACACTCATCAGAAAAGGCTCAAAGACCTTAAACTCATCAGAGTTGGCTCAAGGAGGGACTAACAGACACACCCAACTGGGTGGACTAATCTATTTAATCTGGGCAGTAAATGAGCCTAACACTCATCAGAATTGGCTCAAAGAAGGAATAATGTACACATTCAATTGGGTGGAGTAATCTCTCTAACACTGCAGGAAAATAGGAGGGGAAGGGGATAAAGAGAGAGGGGGCAAAAGAAGGAAGGACAGAGTGGGGGAGGGGACAGACAGAAGCAAATCCCTTTTGAAGAGTTTTGGGATGAAAGAAGATGGATAATGGAATAATCATGGGGAAGGGAATAGGATGGAAGGGAAACAGTTAACAATAGTAATCATGAAAAAGAGAAAAGGGGGAAAATTGTACAAAAAATATTTATAGCAACTCTTGGTGGAGGCTAAGAATTGAGAATCAAGGGAATGTCCATCAATTGAGGAATGATGGAAAAATCTGTGCTATATGATTGTAGTGGAATGGTCTTGTGCTACAGGAAATGACAAACAGGATGATCCCCCAAAAACCTGGAAAGACTAATGAACATTGATATACAGTGAAGTGAGCAGAGTTGGGAGGACATTGTGTGTGGTGACAGCAGTATTGTTCAATGAGCACATGTGAATGACTTAACTACTCTCAGCAATGCAATGATACAAGACAATCCCAAGGAACTAATGAGGAAGCTTACTATTCACTCCCATAGAAAGAACTGATAAAAAGAACACCTGGGGATTGTACATATATATAACCTGGTTGTGATCTTGTGGAGGGGGGAAGAAAGGGAGGGAGGGAGAAAAATTTGGAACTCTAAATCTTATGAAAATGAATGTTGAAAACTACCCTTGAAAAAATAAAATAAATGTTTGTTGCTAAAAATAAATAAATAAATAGATAGATAGATAGATAAATAAATAAATACAAAGAAGACAAGGCTGTCCCACAGACATGATTGTCCCTGGCTTCCCTGATGCAGCTAATTGGTCACCAAAGGCAGAAAACATCCCACTCATGTGAAGTCTGGACTCCTAGGACTTGGTGAATTTCTGAAGACCACCCTAAACACTATGTTCTTCACCATATCCTGCCCTGACGACCACATGGTTTCTGTGTGGAGACAAGGCAGGCTGAATCCAGAAAAACCACTGGATATTGCCACTGCATCCTTGTTTCATAAACTTGCTGTGTTAGGGCAAAGTAAACCTCCCTTTTCTTAATTCTTTAATGATTTGAGAGTGACTCATTTCATCCCAACATTGGATTAATAATAAGAAAGAGCTGGTGTTATGATTAGCCCTATCCAGCTCATGCTGAAAGTGGCCTATCCCCCATGAGCTCAAGACATTTTATACCTCACTTTTTAACTTTCATATTCTATGTATATTATAGGATTTAGAATTGGAAATAACATGACAAGTCATCATCCAAGCTCCTCATTTTATAGATGAGGAAATGAGGCAAATAAGGGTAAATTACTTGCCCAGGGTCACACATCTACTAAGTGTCTGAGGCCAGGGCTGGCACTCTATTCATTGAGCTACCTAGCTGCCCTCTAGAGAACATTGAATCCAATTTCCTCATTTTCAGTTCAAAAAAACCTCAAGCCCAGAGAGGGAAGCCAACATGATGATGACTGGAATGTGGCTCTAGATTGATATAACTCAGATTTCATCTGGAAGATTGAGTTCAGTTTTAGGTGATACAATTTAAGAAAGACTTTGTAGACTTGGAGACTGTCCAAAGGAGGGTACCCTGAAGGATGAAGAGCCTTGAGTTCATATCATCTAAGGATTGGTTGGAGAAACTGGGAATATTTAGTTTAGAGAAGAGAAGACTCAGGGGAAACATTATAGCTGTCTTCAAGTATCTGAAGGATTGACATGTGAAAGAAGGAGGAGACTTGTGCTATTTGGTTAAAGAGAGTAGAACAAGGAGAAATAGATGGAAGTTTGTTCAAGAGTAGGATGAACTACATTGAGAGGAGGTGGGTTCCTTCTCCCTGGAAGTCTTCAAACATTAGCTGAATAGCTTGTCAGGTTATGGGACAGAAGACATTTCTTTCTTTTAAGGGTTGGGCTATATTGCTGCTGGGGTCTCTTTTAACACTCAAATTCTATGATTCTCTGACTACTCAAGGTCTTATTTCTATCTTTTACTTCTAGCAAGGGAGTATGATCAGGCAGCTAGTTTGGCCCAGAGTGATGGCCTTGAAGTCAGAAAGACATGAGTTCAAAATCTTACCTTAGATACTTACTGTGTGACTATGGACAAGTAACTAAACCTCTTTGAACTACAAGATTCTCACTTATTAAAAGGAAATAGCCTTTTCTAGTTTTTTATCTTATTTATTCTAAAATTCACATTTTTTGTGGGGGGGGGGGCAATGGGGGTTAAGTGACTTGCCCAGGGTCACACAACTAGTAAGTGTCAAGTGTCTAAGGCCGGATTTGAACTCAGGTACTCCTGAATCCAGGTCTGGTGCTTTATCCACTGCACCACCTACCTGCCCTAAACATTCACTTTTTAAAAATTCTAAGTTCCCAATTCTTTCCCTCCCCTCTCCTTCCCCAACCTATCATGAAGGCAAGCAATATGTTATTAATTATACATGTGAAGTCATGCAAAACAAATTTCCATATGAGCCATATTGCAAAATTAAAAAAAAAACAAGAAACAAAAAAAGTTTTAAAAAATTATGCTTCAATCTGCACTCAGAGTTCACCAGCCCTCTCTCTGGAGGAGGGTAGCATTTTTTTATCATGGGTCCTTTGGAATTGTCTTAGATCAGTGTATTGATCAGAGTCGTTAAGTCTTTCATAATTGATTATTGTTATAATATTGCTGTTACTATGTATAATGTTCTCCTGGTTCTGCTCATTTCACTTTGTATCAGTTCATGTAAGTCTTCTCAGGTTTTTTTGAAATCATCCTGCTCATTATTTCTTATAGCACAATAATATTCCATCAAAGTCATATACCACAACTTGTTCATCCATTCCCCAATTAATGAGCATGCCCTCAATTTCCAATTCTTTGCTACCACAAAAAGAGCTGCTATAAATAGTTTTGTACATCTAATTCCTTTAAAAGGGTATAATTATAATACCTACCTTACAGTATAATTGTGAAAGATCAAATGAGATAATGTATGTAAAACACTGTGCAAACCTTAAAGTGCTATAAAAATGTGGGCAGCTATTATTGGACCATAAGGCCCTCAAAGACATGGACCCTGTCCTATTATTCATCTTTGTTTCCCCAACATGACTTGATACAAAAATGGTGCTCAAAACATTTTGTTGATTTAAACTGCTCTGATGTGACCTTGGAAAGGTTATAAAGACTTTTATATTTTACTAGGCAGTGTGAGGTGCAATGAAAAGAACACTAGACAAGAGGTCAGGAGAACCTAATTCCAATTCTGGCCCTGCCACTTGTTTGGTATAATTTGGTCAAATTGTTTAACTCCTTTGAATCCCAACAAATATGAATCCAAGGCTTACTCAGTGTAGGCATCTTGACATCTGCTCTGGTACTGTTCCACATCTCTCTACAGGGAATAGGAACCCTTTGACTGATGACTATTATCCTCCTCCAACCACCGTCCCAACACACTCTTCTAGTAGAGTTAATTCTCTCTGTTTTGGTGCTCAGCCCTAGAGCCCAGCTGGCCAGATTGGTAGGTCAGTGAGAACTCACCTAGCTACACAAATGTACTCATGGTGGAGTTCTAAATTGGTCCAGTCATTCTGGAAAGCAATCAAACTGTGCATGTGCTTTGATCCAATGATACCAGTACTAGACCCATATCCCAAAAAAATCTAAGATAAAGGAAAATAATCTATAGGTACAAAAATCTTTATAATAGCTTTTTTCATGGTAGCCCAAAATTAGAAACTAAGGAGTTGTTCCCCTAGTGGGGAATAGCTAAACAAATTGGTGGTACATGGAATAAAATGGAATATTGTTATGTCATAAAAAATGATGACATGGACAGTTTCTGGGGAAATTTTATGAACTAGTACAGAATGAAGTGAGCAGTACTAGAACAATTTATACAATAACAATGTTAGAAAGAAAAATAACTTTGAAAGACTTTAGAACAAATCAATGCAATGATATACCATAAATTGGAAAGAATGAATATGAAACATGCAACTTACCTCCGTACTGAGATGCAATAAACTTAACATGGAGAGAGATATTTTGGGATATGGCTAATATGGGAATTTGTTTTGCTGGACTATGTATATATGTATGTGTGTGTGTGTGTGTATACATATATATACATATATATATGTTTTTGTTTTTTATTTGCTTAATTTAGGGGAAGTTAGGGTGAGAGACAGATTCATTTTTAAAAATACTTGCTGAGGGGCAGCTAGGTGGCACAGTGGATAGAGCATCAGCCCTGGATTCAGAAGTACCTGAGTTCAAATCTGACCTCAGACACTTAACACTAGCTGTGTGACCCTGGGCAAGTCACTTAACCCCAATTGCCTCACTAAAACCAAACCAAACAAACAAACTGGGACAAAAAAAAAAATACTTGCTGAGGGGCAGCTAGGTGGCACAGTGGATAAAGCACTGGCCTTGGATTCAGGAGTACCTGAGTTCAAATCCGGCCTCAGACACTTGACACTTACTAGCTATGTGACACTTAACCCTCATTGCCCCACCAAAAAAAAAAATACTTGCTACTTGAAAGTTTTCAAGAAATTAAAAGGAAAAAAGAAAACTCAACTAGCCCACTACATCTAGCCCAACCCTCCAATTTCAAAGATGAGGAAACTGAAAACAGAAGTTAAGTGTCTTACCCAAGATCTCGCATAGGTATTAAGTGGCAAATGTAGGATCTGAATCCAGGTTCTCTGACTCCAGGTCCTGGGCTATTTCCATTGTACAGAATGCTTCACTAAGGGAGTGGCACCTGAGCTGGGTCTTGAAAAAGGTGATTTGTGAACAACAGAAATGAGGAGGATATGCATTTTGGGCATGGGAGGCAGCCTGTGCAATTCAGCAAGGGGGAAAATGGATGGAATTTGGGGAACAGCCTGTATACCAGTGAGCCTGGAACATAGAGTTTCTGGTGACTGGAAAGGTAATTTGGAGCCAGATTGTGGAAAGACTTAAATGCCAGATTAAGGAATTTGTCTTATCCTATAGGCCATAGGGAGCCAAGAAGCAGTAGAATGATGTCATCAAAACTATGCATTAGAAAGATTGTTTTGGCAGTGGTGAGAAGAATAGATTGAATAGGAGAGACAGAGACAGAACACCAGGTTGGAAGCTATTCTAATAGTCCAAGGGAGAGGGGGAGGGAGAGACTGAGTATGGATACAGCACAGTGGATATAAACCATGGGACTCAAAAGCAGTAGACTTGGGTTTGAATCATTAACTTAAACTCTCAGAGCTTCAGTTTCTTTATCAGCAAAGTAGGGAAGATCAAACTTGCCCTTATCGATCTTATAGGGTTGTGAGGGAACATAATTTGTAAACCTTAAAGCATTACATAAATAAGAGTTGTTGGAGGGGACAGAATCAAGGTCACACATGGAAGAGCTAATCTTGCTGAGGAGTAAGGTCTCTTCTGAATCTGGAACAAAGAAAGAGAAAATAAATAGACATAGAGGTTTTGTGGTGAGAGCAGGTACAGATGAGGAGCCATGATGAATGGACTTGATGTTCTCAGTAAAGCAGGAGGTGAGAGAGAAAGAAGTAGGGATATTATTTAACTTGAACAGTGGCCTCACTAGTGCAAATCAATCCTTTTATTCTTTCTTTTTTTTTTTTTTTTTTGCAGGGCAATGGGGGTTAAGTGACTTGCCCAGGGTCACACAGCTAGTTAGTGTCAAGTGTCTGAGGCCAGATTTGAACTCAGGTACTCCTGAATCCAGGGCTGGTGCTTCATCCACTGCACCACCTAGCTGCCCCTACATGTTCTTTTGATCTCATCCTTTCCAGGAGCCCTGTCCCCTTAGTCATCCCCACCCTCTCTAATCTTCAACCTCTCCCTATCTACTGGTTCCATCCCTGATACCTAGGGGCAGCTAGGTGGCACAGTGGATAGAGCACTGGCCCTGAAGTCAGGAGGACCTGAGTTAAAATCTCACCTCAGACACTTATTATCTGTGTGACCCTGGGGCAAGTCACTTAACCCCAATTGCCTTAAAACATTCAGGGTCATCTTCAGTTGTCCTGATGTATATCTTGCCAACTGGACACAGATGGCTCTGGAGAAGAAAGTGAGGTTGGTGGCCTTGCAGTCCTGCATCACTTAAATTCAATTCACTGCAAGTCATGACATCACCCCAATGTTATGATCCTCTTCAAGAATGAAGGACAAACCAGAAGTAAAACACTTTTGAGGAGGAATAGGTTAAAAGAAGATAGAAAATAGAGTAAATATCATGGGAAGGGAATAGGATGGAGGAAAATAGTTATGATGGTTGATTATAATGGCAAAACATATGGTACCTACTTTGCTGGGCTATTATGAAGAAAATTTTTTGTCAAGTTTAAGGTACTATATACAGGTTATGATGAACAGGATACTATCAGAAAAAACTAGAAAGACTTACATGAACTGAAGCAGAGTGAAATGTACTGTATACAAAATAACAGCAATAGTGTAAGATGATCTGCTGGGAAGCATGTGGTTATTTTCAGCAAGGCAATGATCCAATATAACCCTGAAAGACTTATGAAAATTGCAACTTATCTACAGAGAAAGAACTGATAGTATCTCAAAACAGATGGAAACACATTTAAAAAATTTTTTTCTTTGACAATTCCTTAATCTGAAGTTTTGTTTTTTAACTGTTTTCTCTCACAACCTAGCTAATGTGGGAATGTTTTCCATGACTACTCATGTATAACTTATTTTGAATTGCTTGAGTTCTTGTGGGAAGGGAGGAAGAGAAGTTGGAACACAAAGTTTTAAAAAACTTATGTCAAAATTTGTTTTTACATATATTTTGGAAAAGAAAATTCTATTCAATTAAAAAAAAAAAGAATGAAGGACAAACAACAACAACCCTGATGCCTATAAACATGTCTCTCCCTTCCTCAAAAACCTTCACTAGGGGCAGCTAGGTGGCACAGTGGATAAAGCACCAGCCTTGGATTCAGGAGGACCTGAGTTCAAATCCGGACTCAGATACTTGATGCTTACTAGCTGTGTGACCCTGGGCAAATCACTTAACCCCAATTGCCTCATCCAAAAAAAACCAAAAAACAAAACCCCTTCACTAGACCATACCATCCCCTCAAGCGATTGTCCTATATGTTTTCTTCCTTTCCCAGCCAAACTTCTAGAATAAAAGCCAATTATGTTCATCGCTTCCACTTCCCTTCCTCTCATTCCACAACCCTTTGCTCTCTAACCTCTGGCTTCATCATTGAACTGAAACTACTCCATACTGGTCATCTCTTTCAATTTCAATTTCAAACTCTTCAAGCCTCTGATAAATCTCATTAGCTATAATACTGCTAACTGAGCAATGCTCCAGTGATCTTTAATTGCCAAACTTGAGGGTCTTTTCTCAGTTTTCTTCCTGCTTGACCTCTCTTTATTTTTCCACTATTGACCACCCTCTTCTCCCTGGATTTTCATAACACATTACATCTCTTTTGCTTTTCTTCTCCTTTGCCTTCTCTTTTTCAATTTTTTCCCCTGGACTTCTCCTAAAATCCATTTGGGATTCTTCACTGCTTCATCAATATCATGTCTCCTAACTATGGATATTCCCCCAATATTCTATCTTGATCTCCCTTATCTTCCCTCCCTATACTTTTCTCTTGGTGTCCTTTGCTAGATCCTCCTCCAGATGATTCCCTCTAATCTCAGGTCTTCCTCAAGGTTCTGTCCTTCACTTGGTGATCTCATCAGCTGTAATAGATTTTAATGCCATTTCTATGCTGATGACTCTCAAATCTACCTACCTTGCTTCAGCCTCTCGGCTGACCTCCAATCTCGCATCTCCAACTACATTTCAGAAATCTCAAACTGGATGTCCAGTAGACATCTTCAACTCAATATGTCCAAAACAGAACTCATTATTTGCGCTCCACCCCCCCAAACCCATCCCCATCCTCCTACCTTCCCTATTACTGTAGAGGACAACACCATTCTCCCAGTCCCTCAGGCTGCAACCTAGGAGTCTTCACTATCTCTCACTCCCCATATTCAGTCTGTTGCCAAGGCCTGCTCATTTCATCTTTGCAGTATCTTTCATATACACCCCTTTCTTTCCTCTGACACTGTTACCACTTTAATATAGACCCTTGTCACCTCACATCTGCATTATTGCAATAGCCTGCTGGTGAGTTAGCCAGCCTCAAATCTTTCCCTGCTCCAATCCATCCTCCATTCAGCTACTAAAGTGATCTTTCTAAGCAAAAGTCTAATCATCACTCCTCTAACCCCTCCTACCCCCTATTTCCCCACCCCATTCAATAAACTCTAGTAGTTTCCTACTGTCTCCGGGATCAAATACAAAATACTCTTTTTGGCATTCAAGGTCCTTTATAACCCAGCCCCCTCCTACATTTCCAGTCTTCTTACATCTTACATCACAACATATTCTTTGATCCCATAACAACAGCCTTCTGTTTCATAAATAAGACACTCGATCTCTTGGCTCTGGGCATTTTCTCTGACTATCCCCTATGCCTGGAACATTCTCCTCCACTCCAAATACTGACCTTCCTGGCTTCCTTTAAGTCCCATTTTCTACAGGAAGCCTTCCCCAACCCCTCTTAATTCCAGTGCCTTACCTCTATTATTTCCAACTTATCCTGTATACAGCTTACTTTGTATATATTTGTTTGCCTGTTGTCTCCCCCATTAGATTGTAAACTCCTTGAGGGCAGGGACCATCTTTTGTCTCTTTCTATATCCTCATCTTTTACCACGGTGGCTGGCATAAAGTACATGCTTAATAAATGTTTATTGACTGTGGCCTCATCAATTCTCTATGTAGATGACTAACAGAACTACTATAATCTATTCAGTCCTACTCTCCAAATGACTGTTGGACATTTCAAACTGGTTATCCCAGAGACATCTCAAACTCAATATGTCTAAAACAGACCTTATCATATTTTCCCCAAAACCTACCTCCAAATTGTCCTATTTCTTTTCAAATTACTACCATTCTTCTAGTCTCAAGGCTCACAACCTCAGCATAATCCTTGACTCCTCACTTTCTCTCACCCCTCCTATCAAATCAGTTGCCAAATCTTATCATTTCTATCTCTAACAACATCTCTTGCATCAGATTCTTTCTCCCTACTTACATAGTCAACAATTTAGTTCAGGCCTTCATTATCTCTTGCCTACACTATTGTAATAGTCTCTTAATTATTTCACGACTTTAAGCCTCTTCCCACTCCAATTCCCATACACAGGAAACATAATTTTACTCAATCAAAGACCTAACCATGTCACCACCTCCACTCAAAAAACTCCATTTGCTTCCATGGGAAAATACAAACTCTTCTGTTTAACTTTTAAAGTCCTTCACACCATAGTCCCCAAGTAACTTTTTTTTTTTAATTCAGTTTTATTTTTATTTTTAATTCCATTATCAGTTCTCTGCCTCTCTTCACCCCTTTCCCCCCACCCATTGAGAAGGCAAGAATTACAATGCCCATTATACATTTGAAGTTATATAAAACATTTCTGCATTAGTCATGTTCAAAAAGAAAAAGAAAGAAAAAATATGATTCAATCTGCACTCCAAATCTATTAGTTCTCTCTCTAGAGATGTATAGTATTTTTCTTTCTTTTGTTTTTTTTTGTTTTTCTTTTTAATTTTTCTCAATTACATGTAAAAATATTTTTTGAGTTTCAAATTTTTCTCCCACCCTCCTTTCCCGTCCCTCTCCTGAGGTCAGCAAGAAATTTGATATAGGTTATACATTACTATCATGTTAAACAAATTTCCACATTAATCAGAACAAAAGGGAAAAAACTCAAGAAAGCATAAACAAGAATAACAAAAAAGCATCAATGAAAGTGAAAATAGTAAGCTTCAGTCTGCATTCAGACTCCATAGTCCTTTTCCGAGTGTGGAGAGCATTTTCCACCATAAATCTTTTGCCACTGTTGTATAGTATTTTTCATCATGAGTCATTTGGAATTATGGTAGATAATTTTATTGAATAGAGTTACTGGGTCTTTTACAACTGTTTATCTTAACAATATTGTTGTTACTATGTGGACTGTTCTGGTTCTTTACTTTGTATCAGTTCATATAAGTCTTCCCAGGTTTTCCTAAAACCATCTCCATTCACCATTTCCCACAGTACATTCATATTACATCACACTTATATACCATAATTTGTTCAGCCATTCCTCAATTGATAAGCATTCCTTCAGTTTCTAATTCTTTGCCACCGTAAAAGGAGATACTGTAAATATTTTTGTATATATAGGCCCTTTTCCTTTTTCTTTGCTGTAGTACACCTAGTAGTGGTCTTACTGGGTCAAAGAGTATGATAGTTTTATAGCTTTTAGGGCATGTTCCAAATCATTCTCTAGAATGTTTGTACTAGTTTACAATTCAACCAACAGTGCATTAGTAAACCTATTTTTTGACCTACCCTACAGCATGTCATTTTCCTTTTCTGTCATCTTGACCAATCCAATGGATATGAAGTAATACCTCAGAGCCCCAACTAACTTTCCAGCCTCATTGTATATTACTCCCTTTCCCTTACTCTACAGTCCAGCCAAACTGGTCTTCTGTCTTTTCTTCACATATAGTACTTCATATCGCATTTCTTTGAACTGGTCAACCATCATTCTTGGAATGCACTTCCTCCTCCCCTCCATCTCCCAGAATTCCATTCTTCCTTCCAGTACCACCTTTTTCTTTTTTCTTTTCTTTTTTTTGGGGGGGGTGGGGTAGGGTGGGGCAATGAGGGTTAAGTGACTTGCCCAGGGTCACACAGCTAGTAAATGTCAAGAGTCAGAGGCCAAATTTGAACTCAGGTCCTCCTGAATCCAGGGCCAGTGCTTTATCCACTGTGCCACCTAGCTGCCCCCAGTACCAACTTTTTCATAAAGTCTTTCCTCTTTTCCTCAATGACTAGTGACCTTCCTCTCTAACTACTTTGTATTTTAAAATCTGGTATTAATTCTATATAAAGTTATATATGTACATGTCTCCCCAATATAATATAAGCTCCTTAAGAATAGGAATTGTTTAATTCTTTGTATTTGTATCACAGTACTTAGCACATAGTAGATGCTTAATAAATTCATGTTGATTGATGCAGATGAAGGATTAAAGAAAGAAGGTTTTGGAATGACCACTCTGGGGAGTGTGATAAACAATCAGAGATTAGCAAAAAAGATAACTGGGTAGTAGTGAGTGAGATTAGATAATGTGAATTTTTAGTAGAAACAGTCCATACCTATTGATGACTTCATCCAGCAACTCAGGGCAGTAGGAGAGGAAAAGTGAAATAGTGCAATAACCTAGAACTGAAGATCATAGTGCATGAACAATAAAAGGATAAGAGAGTAAGGGATTCAAAGAGGCAGGACAATGGCTTCTTGAACTGATTAACTATTGGATGGTTTACCACTGTGATGGGAGAAAAGTGAGATTAGAAAAGGGATAATGGATTAGAGCTAAAAAGAATATTATGGTGAAGATTAATAGCAGGGTCAGAAAGAGTAAGGAAGTGGGAGATATAGAAGGAAAGGAGATAGTGATCAGAGAGGAGAATTTCATAGTTCAATACCTTAGAGAAGGAACAGTTTCAGGTGATGATAAGGTCGAAGGTGTGACTATATCTGTGGGTGGTTGAGGTAAAATGGAGATATAAACCAGAAGAGTTGAAGAAATCATCTGAGATATCAGAGCTTTAGACAAATTATCAGCATGAACAATACTACATTTTCCAAGGACAAGGACAGGGTTTGAATGAAGATGACAACTGTAAACTAGGTGCTGAATTCACTAAGGAGGATGGGAGAGTGGTCTGGAGGTTGGTAAATGACAGCAACAAGGATCTAGAAAGAGTTATACAATAATCCAAAGTAGGAAAACAAGTAATTTCTAGTCCTGTTTCCATATGCAGGCAGGAAGAGGGAAAGAGGAGCGGACAGATTTGGAAAGTATGCTTTTCTCCTAGCTTAAAGACACATATTTTAGTTAAACCTGTTGAAAATAGAAATAGTATAAGGGGGAAAGATCAGGAAAATGAGGAAGTCATTACCAAAAGAACAGAGAATCTAGAACAGGAATTCTTAACTAAGAGGTTTTTGAACTTTTTTTTTTTTTTTAGTGAGGCAATTGGGGTTAAGTGACTTGCCCAGGGTCACACAGCTAGTAAGTGTTAAGTGTCTGAGGCCGGATTTGAACTCAGGTCCTCCTGAATCCAGGGCCGGTGCTCTATCTACTGCGCCACCTAGCTGCCCCGGTTTTTGAACTTTTTTTAAAATTTGATAACTGTATTTCAATATTATTGATTTTCTTTGTAATCCTAGGCATTTTACTTTATGCAGTTAAAAACATCCTGAGAAAAGGTGTATATTCTTCACCATACTGTCAAAGGGGTGCATGACACATGAAAAAGATTAAGAACCCCTATCCAAGAGGGAATGGGTAGAAGAGGTTCTATATTGGGAGGGAGCAAGGCTGAACAGGATTGATGGGACAGAGGGAATATTAAGTCTTCAGAAAGTTATAGACCAGGGATTCTTAGACTGGAATCCACAGACCCCAAAGGGAATTGGGGTCCATGGATATAATTCGTGGAGTCTGTGAATTTGGATGGGAAAAATACACCTTTATTTCAATATAATTGATTTCCTTGGTAATTCTATAGGTTTTATTTTATACATTTAAAAACATTATTCTTAGAAGGGGTCCACAGATTTTTGCAAGACTGGATTAAAGAACCTCTGTTATAGACTAATAAACTAAGGCAACTCTAAGGTTCTAATTAGAATGTTGATGTGATAGGGCTTCTTCAACATCATCTCCCAAGGGAGAGCTTGCTCATTTGACTAGGGTGGCAAGAGGGAAAGTAGACTAGGACAACTAGACTTAGGACACCTGCACAGTCCTGGATACAGTCAATTATCCTTTCCATCTTGTTCTTGCATCAGTCTATGCCACTCCCAGAAGTCCCAGGTTTAACTTCCAAGGGCCTGGTGTGCTATGGTCCATGGGGTTATGAAGAGTTGGACACTGAACAATAACAAAGGACAAAAGTCCATACAATTCACCTTACATAAATTCCAAATTAGGGAAGGATGAATAGATCAAGTTTAACGTGCAGAGTTGTGAGAGAGCTAGCTAGGAGTCAGGAAGAGCTAGGTTCAGGTGTTGCCTCTGGTACATACTGTGACCCTGGGCAAGTGACTTAATGTCTCCGTGCCTTAGGCAACTCTCTAAGAATATACATTGCAAAGCAGGTACCAATCTGCATTTGGTCAAGGGAAATTCCCTGCACCTGGTACAGGGAATCACAGCTTCTATCAAATCACAGGTTCTATCAAAAGCACAGTAGATGCCAAGTGCCATTAGGGAAATGCTTTTTCTCTTGTTCCAATTTCTGTAAAAATATCACTTTAAATAAGAAATAGAAAGGAAGTGGCAGAAAGTAGTTACCCTTCTAAATGGATCCCTAATTGTAAAGTCCAACCTTTTTTTCCATGATATAATGGACCTGTCTGACCAGGAAAGAACACATTTTCCCATAATGCCTCTGGCCCGAGGCACAGGCATTAATTAAAGGAGAGTAGAAGCTCACTTTGCCATGACACATGGGGCCCAGGTGCAGGTGCTGATTAGATGAAAGCAGAGATTATTGTGAGTCTGTAGGAGCTAGGGACACTGAGACAGAAGAGAAGCATCTAAGGTTATAGCAGTGATTAAGGTTATAGCAGCAGGGGAGACCAGTAGAACTGGTGCTGAGAGGACACAGAGCTGGCATATGGCATCTGGATCATGGGGGCCAAGACTGGAAGAGAAGCAGGCTTTGAGATGGGACATAAATGTCATATTCAGCAAAGTTCTCTAGCTCTACCCATGATGCTGAGACTTTCCCTATTGGTGTTATGTTAGCATATGTGCAAATGGGAAATTGCCCTCCTAGGTTTAGGAATGTTCCTAAGTTTATCTCAGTGAGGTCAAAATATGAGCCATCTCAAAGTTATTAAAGACCATCAATCAGCATTTATTTAAGCACTTACTATATGCCAAGCAAGCACTGTGCCAAGCCTTAGAGATACAAAGAAAAAACAAAACCAGCCCCTGGCCTTAAGGAGCTTGCTTTTTTTTCCCGGGGCAATGAGGGTTAAGTAACTTACCCAGGGTCACACAGCTAGTAAGTGTCAAGTGTCTGAGGCTGGATTTGAACTCAGGTCCTCCTGAATCCAGGGCGAGTGCTTTATCCACTGTAACACCTAGCTGCCCCTAGGAGCTTGTATTTTAACAGAGTGTAAATGAATAGATACACACTAAATACACAGAGTAGATGGAGAGTAGCCTTAGAGCAGATGCAGATGAAGGAAAGACTAAGACCAGGTGGGAGACAGAAGCAATGACTCCTTTCCCCCCGACACACTTCCCTGCCCCCACCCCCACCCAAAAGGGGTCAAGAGTGGAAAAAATTTAAGAAGCCCTGATGTCCAGAATGACCTTGTTTCCTACTCTTTCTGATTTGGACTTTTTAAAAATAAAAAGTGGCAGAAACAAAGACAGTTGTGAAAGAAACACCAAGAAAGATGCCCACAGAGAAAAGAGACGCAGAGTAAAGGTTGTCAAAGTGTCCTGTTTCCCAACATCTAAATTGTACAGGACAAACATACAGACTTTAAGGATTAAAGCTGCAAAACACTGAGCCCGAAAACTGGTATGGTAACTATGGGACAATTGTACATTGCTGAGCCGGAGACTGGCTGAAAGAAATGTGGCTTTTTGTTTCTCACCATGAAATAGAGGTGAGTCATTTCACACGAGAAACCCTGCTTTGGAGTAGTAGTGTTGGACAAGAACTCCAAGTGGACAGGACCATACCTCAAACCTGTGTCTGAGAAGAATCCACAAAAGTAGGACCAAGAAAAACCTCTGATTGGGTCTGGGAACAGTCCTCAGAGTATGCAATGCCACTTGCTTCTTGGAAGGGTATACTAGACAAAAGCTTTGCATTGCCATCTGCTGCTTGGAAGAGTGGACTGGAAGAAGACAGCCTTTTGCTTTCTCTTTTTCCTGTGCTACCATTCACTGCTCTGGAATGTGGAAACCCCTCACACTCTAGCCAGAGAAGCAGACCTAGAAATGTTCTGCATATCCCAGACTTGAGATTTCTGTTTTTGCTGAAAAGGTTTAACATTACTTTGATAGCCCAAGAGTGCAGCTCTCAGGAGGACAAAAACATCCAGAAGAGTGGCCAAAGTGGCCAGCAGAGAAGCAGCCCTGATTACCAATATATTGTTGTACAGATTGTTCCTAAAGCGGGTATAGCACATTAACATCAAGTTGTCCAGAGTTGTGTGTTCCAGGCACATATGCTTCCTACTCATGTGTTTCCCTGTTATGGTTCTGTTAAGTTTATGCTAACTTTCTCCCATGGATTCTACATCCATGGGTGAGAATTGTTTCTAGTTTGTGGATAGGAGTTGTTTCTAGTTTATGGATAGAATGTTATGTTATAATTCACCATTTGCTTAGTAAATATTTCTGATTAAGAGTTAATGGAGGGGGGCAGCTAGGTGGCGCAGTGGATAGAGCAAAGGCCCTGGAGTCAGGAGTACCTGAGTTCAAATCCGGCCTCAGACACTTAACACTTACTAGCTGTGTGACCCTGGGCAAGTCACTTAACCCCAATTGCCTCACTAAAAAATAAAAAAATTAAAAAAAAAAAGAGTTAATGGAGGGGCAGCTAGGTGGCGCAGTGGATAGAGCACCAGCCCTGGAGTCAGGAGGACCTGAGTTCAAATCCGGCCTCAGACACTTAACACTTACTAGCTGTGTGACCCTGGGCAAGTCACTTAACCCCAATTGCCTCACTTTAAAAAAAAAAAAAGAGTTAATGGAATCAAATCAAGGGGGGAAAAAAAGTGAACTGTGGAGTATAGATGCTGAATGAACCATACTATTTCTTTTGTTTTTGGTGCTGTTGTTTTTCTATTTTGAGGTTTTTCCTCATTTCTCTGATTTTCTCTTATAACATGACTAAAGCAGAAATATGTTTAATAAAACCTATATCAGATTACCTGCTGTCTAGGGGAGGGGGGAGGGAAGGGAGGGAGGAAGAAAAATCTGAAATTGGAAAGCTTATATAAACAAAAGTCGAGAACTTTGTTTACATGTAACAGGAAATAAATAAATAAATAAAATACTTTATTTAAAAAAAAAGAGTTAATAGAAGACTTAGCTCTTCTCAGTGATACAATAATCCAAGACAATTACAAAGGTCTCATAATGGAAAATGCTCTCCACATCCAGATAAAGAACTGATGCAGAACTGAATGCAGATCAAAGCATACTATTTTCACTTAATTTTGAGTATGGGTTTTTTTTCCTTTCAGTCTGTTTCTTTTTTTTCCATAAAAGTATTTTATTATTTTCCAGTTACATGCAGAGATAGTTTGCGGCATTTGTTTTTATAAGATTTCTAGTTTCAATTTTTTCTCCCTCCCTCCCCTCCTTCCCCCTTCCCCAAGACAGCAAGCAATCTATATTGGGTTATATATGTACAATCAAATTAAACATATTTCTGCATTAGTCATGCTGTGGAAAGAAGATTCAGAACAAACAGGAAAAACCTCAAAAAAGAAAAACAACAAAAAAATAGAGATAGTATGGTTCAATCTGCTTCTAGATTCCATAGTTCTTTTTTTTTCTGGATTTGGAAAGCATTTTCCATCATGAGTCTTTTGAAACTATCTTGGACCATTGTATTGCTGAGAAGAGTCAAGTCTATCACAGTTGATCAACACACAATGTTGTTGATACTGTGTACAATGTTCTCCTGGTTCTGCTCATCTCACTCAGCATCAGTTCATGTAAATCCTTCCAGGTTTCTCTGAAATCTGCCTGCTCATTGAATCAAATTAAGTAGTCTTTCCATATAATTGGAAAAAATAAAATACTATACAAAAGAAGTTAATGGAGTTCATCTGGATGGGATTTGAGTTGGGAGAAGCTTAAAACAGGGAAACTGAATAGGTGATTATTATAATAGGTCAAATAGAAAATGATAAGAACCTGAACTATATGAGTGACTATGTGAGTAGAGAGGAAAGATTATACATGAGAGATACTATAGAAATAGAAATGATCAGATTTGGCAACTGATTGTATATATGGGGTGAGTGAGAAGTCAAGGATGGCACTGAGGTTATGAACCTGGGTAAGTAGAAGGATAAAGGCATCCTCAGCAGAAAGAGTTTGGAAGATGAATGAGTCTGGGAGAAAAGCTAATGAAGTATGTTTCTGGACATGTTGAATTTGAGATGTGTCTGGGATACACAGATCAATATGTCTAATAGGCAGTTTGGTAACATAGACCTGGAACTCAGAAGAGAGATTATAAATGTATACAGTTGGGGCAGCTAGGTGGCACAGTGGATAAAGCACTAGCCCTGGATTCAGGAGGATCTGAGTTCAAATCCAGCCTCAGACACTTGACACCTTACTAGCTGTGTGACCCTGGGCAAGTCATTTAACCCTCATTGCCCCACAAAAAAAAAAGAAAAAAACAAAAACAAACAAAAAATGTGTACAGTTATCCCTTCCACATTGCCAGGGTTAGGAGGGCAGCACCCCTGCCATCTAGAAAAGCTGTGTAAAAATTTTGGTTCTCCCTTAATACCAGAGAAGAAGTCTGAATTTTTTCTTTTTCTTTTATGGGGTATTTACAATACCTTATTATACAATTTGGGTTGATATTATATAACACTATACATATATTTTGTGCATTTCTGAGTTTCTAAACGTTTTCTGTGTTGTTTGCTGGCCATTGCTTTTCATCTGCAGCTTCCATGAAACTCTCCCAAAATTCCCACTTAAATTCATATGCCTATCTGTAATATATAGAAACTACAATGGGAAAAGTTGCGATGTGGAAGGGATAACTATAAACAGACCTGGGAGTTATCTTCATAGAAGTGATGATTGAACCCATGGGGGCTTATGAGGACACCAACAGAGAGAGCATGGCAAATGAAGAGAAAAAGGCCCAGGGCAAAGCACTATGGTAGAACCACATTTAGTTTCTGTGACATGGATGATGAATCAGCAAAGGAGACTGAGAAGGTATAGTCAGACAGGTACAAGGTAAACCAAGAGGAATAAGTGTCACTAAAACCCAGAGAGGAAGTCAGTATCTAGAAGGATATGACATATGATTCAACTGGAAGAAGAATTGAGGTGGGCCTACCCAATCTCTATAGCCTTAGTTTAGAATAACATGAGTAATAGCAAAATGCTTAAGTTCATTTAGAGGATAGACTACAGCTATGAAAGTAGACCAGTAGACACTCCCCCCCCCCAAGTAATGGAAAGGACTATACTAGATAGAAAGTAAGAGTGTTGAGGGCAGGAATGCTTTCATTTGTCTTTGTAATCCCAGCATCTAGCACAGTGCCTTTAATTTAAAGGATGCTTCTTGAATGAACCAAGTATTTTGTCAGTCTATAGAATATCTCTAGAAGGAATTATACCTAACAAGGGATGAATGGGGCTTTGCCCCCAAGACATTGGTATTCAAGAGGCTGTGCTTCTATACTTCCTCCCCATCATAAGCACTATTCCAGCATTTTACCTCATGGTCCCCAGAAGGCATGTGACACAACTGCCTCTGTGGGCTTCTCTGGGGGATGAGTGACCTCTCCTGGTGAGCTTATACCTATAGTGAACTTGCCCCAGGTGGAGTTTTGACGACTTATGGCTCTAGTTTCAGAAAACAAATAACTCATATTTATATAGTACTTTAAGTCCTCCAAAATATTTTGTATACATTATTTCATTTGATCCTCACAATAAACCTATGAGGTAGGTGCTACTATCATCCCAATCTTACAAATTCATAGACTGTATCTCAGAGAAATTAAGTAACTTGTCCAAAGTTATATACCTAGAAAATATATTAAATAGGATTCAAACCCAGGTCTTATTGGCTCCAAGCCCAGTATCCTACTCACTAAGCCACATTTTAAAGATGATGTGTCACAATTACCTATTACCCTTAAGGACTCCCCAGCAAACAGGAAGACTCATAGAATTGAACCCAAAGAGGGGTCCATCTACCAGGTTTAAATGAAGACTTGGTTCCAGATTTTTGTCCAAATGGAGCTGTCCTGGGTCAAAATCCAATGAAGAAGCTAATAATGTCTGGTATCTTCTTAGGCACTGGAGAAATGTGCAAAGATTGTTCCAGCCTGAGAAAAAGCTCTGCCTAAACAGGAAGTGAGAGGGAGTCCAAAGGTCATTTAATTAATGTCAACAACTTTGAGGCTCTATGGGAACAGAGACCCCCAATAGAGTTTGATACAACTAATAATCTCCTCCCTTGTTTGCCCCACCTTCCCTTCAAAAATCAGTATCATTCTACTTGGGCTATTCATAGCCCCAGAATTGGGACAATAAACCAATTGTCTGATGAAAGCAGCTTACCCACACTAGACAGGGAGAATGAAAAGTCACAGTGGGTCATTGACAAATGGAACGAAATAGAAAAACATCGATTAAGCATTTACTATATGCCAAACGCTGTGCTGAGCTCTAGAAATAGAAAAAGAAAACTTAGATTGGAATGAGGGGAGAGAACACATATATGAGAGTTCAGCTTTAGTGAAGATGGAAAGTTCATGTCATCCTTACAGTTCAATGGCAGATGGTAAGGCCTGTTTGAACTTAAGGAGCAATGACAGGGCAGATGGTCCCCAGCCAATTACTGTTGGGAAGGAATAATGGGTCTAAGAATCAGATCAGAGTGGAGCTCTGGATTACCTCAGGCAAGGGTGAGAATGGGGAAGAGGGTTAGTATACAGGGAGGAAAGGGCTTGAATCATGTATTAAGAACTGAGAATTGAGAGCTAGGATGAAGGGGAAGGTTTCCAATTCCCCACAGAGGCTGCTTCTTCCACGACCCTCTGGTCACCTGTTGGCAATGCATAAAGGGTACAGATGTGGGTGGCAATAATATTTGGATCATCCAGCCAGTGATCAAGATGACATTTATTGCTCTAAAGATGATTGGCAAAGATGTCAACTCATGTAGCCCAGCCCATGCGATACCTTCTGGGTAGGATGACACCAGAATTATAGAATGTATGGAAATAAGATCCTTTGTAATTAGGGACTTAGGAGACCAACACAAAAGAGTCAGTACAGCTAGTGATTCTAGAGCCTTTATTTGATACATTTTAAGTTACACAAGAAAGGGCATGAGAGGACAGAGTAAGGAAGATAGTAAAGTCAAGGACAATAATTATCCCTCAAGCACAATGGTCTCCAGAACACAAGAGGTAGAAGGGAGTTCAATGATGTCTCTATGAAGGAGATAACCTTCACAACTATAGATATTTGGAGTGTTCTTGACCAAACAAGGGATAGAGGGCCACAGAAGATAAAATAAAAAAGATAATTTTGATTATGTAATATTGAAAAGTTTCAGTACAAACAAAACCAATGCATTTTAATTAAAAAGGAAATAGTAAACTAAGAAAAAACCTTCAGAGTTCTTCTCCAATAAAGGTCTGATATCCTCTCTCTCTCTCATATGTGTGTTTGTGTGTGTATGTGTGTAGTGTGTGTGTGTGTGTGTGTGTGTGTGTGTGTGTGTGTTGAGTCAAATATATTAGAACAAGAGCTATTCTCCAATACATGAATGGTTGAACTAGATAAGTGGTCAGAGAATATGAATAGGCAATTTTTAAAGGAAGAAATTCAAGCTATCTATAGCTATATGAGAAAAATGCTCCAAATAAATAGAGAAATGCAAATTAAAACAAATCTGAAATTCTACCTTATACATATCAGATTGGCAAAAATAGGCACGTGACAGTTATTTGAAGTACAGTGGGAAGATGGAAACACTAATGCACTGCTGGTAGAACTGTGAAATGGTCTAGCCATTCTAGAAAGTAATATGGACCAGCTAAAAAGTCACTGAACTGGGCAGCTAGGTGGCGCAGTGGATAAAGCACTGGCCTTGGATTCAGGAGTACCTGAGTTCAAATCCGGCCTCAGACACTTGACGTTTACTAGCTGTGTGACCCTGGGCAAGTCACTTAACCCCCACTGCCCCGCAAAAAAAAAAAAAAAGTCACTGAACTGCACATAGGCTTTGACTCAGTAATGCCACAAGACAATATCCCCCCAAAAAAATCAAAGAAAGAGGAAAAATATTTATAAGAGTTCTATTGTTGTTGTTGTTTGTCCTTGAAGAGAACCATGTCATTGGGAGGTGATGTCATGACTTTCAGTGAATTGGATTTAAGAGGAGGGTTGTACAAAGTTACCAACCTCACTCTCTCTTCCAGAGCCATTGAGGTGGCAAGATATATATCAGGATGACTGAAGATGGCCCTAGATGTTTGAGGCAATAAGGGTTAAGTAATTTGCCCAGGGTCCCACAGCTAGTAAGTATCAAGTATCTAAAGACAGATTTGAACTCAGGTCCTTCTGACTCCAGGGGCAGTGCTCTATCCACTGAGCCACCTAGCTGCTCTTAACTCTACCAAGTGGAAGAGCAGAGAAACCCAAAAGAATAATAGCCAGATAACTATTAACAAGAATAGAATTATGGATTTTATTTACCAAGAGATGCATCATTTGACCACACCAGAAGACAGATCAAACACTAGCATTGCAATAGAATGCTTTTCAATTGAAGGAATTTCATGTTGTAATTCTTGTTATCACTTTTTCCATGAAGAAATAACTTGAATTTGGACCTAGACATTAATATAGATTTCAGGTTCCTCTTCTAACAATGATGTTATGCTCAAACTTACTTTTTGTTTTGTTTTTGTTGTTTTCACAGGCAATGGGGCTTAAGTGACTTGCCCAAAGTCACATAGCTAGTAAATGTCAAGTGTCTGAGGCTGCATTTGAACTCAGGTTCTCCTGAATCCAGGGCCAGTGCTTTATCCACTGCACCACCTAGCTGTCCCCTCAAACTTACTTTTAAGAAAAATGGCATCCCATTAATTGTGTGCGTGGTAATGGTGGTGGTGTGGTATGGAGGAAACATGACACAAATAAAATGCTTTTTTTAAAGAAAAAATAATAGCCAAGATTGTTTCTGAGGGCAACAAAGGACATTAAGACCTCCAGAGTTGTGTGTTGCCCTGAGCACATGTGTTCCCTATGAATGTATCTTTCAATTGTGTTTTTGTATGTTTTTGTTCAACTTCCTATCCCCTTCATCCCTGATACTATGTATATCTGTGAGACATTAAGGCCAGCCTGTAGAGAGACTTGAATGCTAAATCGATGGGCCCATATTCTATGGGCAACAGCAAGCTGTTAAAGTTTTTTGAGTGGAGATTGATGTGTTCAGATCTATGCGTTAGAAAGATCAGGCAGATTTCCTAATAGTTTAGATCCTGTATTAAAATGACTGAGACATCTGTAAGTGTCTTAATAGTTAACAGAAGGAGGCTTATTTAGCCAATGCATAAAAAGCATACTCAACAAAGATAGAACATTTATCCTGGGGAGATGTGGACCCTTTCTCTCCATTTGAAAATATCTGGTCAGCTAAATAGACTGTGATGACTCATCAGGCCTTCAGAACATCAGCTAAATTCGAAGGGCCATTTTCCATGTAAGCTGGACATTCTATGTTCTTAGGTGACCAAGGAAGCCACGTCAATGTATCAGCTAAGGCTTGAGCCTTTGCTTCCTGGGCCAATCAAGTCTTAAGGATAGCTTCCTTGCCTTTGGGGAAAGAACTGACCTAACTGACATGGGAATGGGGAAACCCATGATAGACATTGATTCTGTGGGTTGGAGGGGGGAGAGACTAGAGGCAGGGAGACTAGTTGGCTAAGTACTTTGTCAAGTGCTTTATTAAATATAAGCATAAACATAAGTAGCTCTAAAAGGATTTCATTTCTCTTACCTTGAAATAACAGATTTTCCAAAAATGTTTGCTGAATTCATTTATTCCTTCATTCAACACACATTTGAGTGCCTATAACTTGACGGGTAGTGGGAGAATCAGAGACGAGTGTGTATTTTAAGACCTGGTCTCTGTCCTTACACAGTTCTCCCTATATCAATGTGAATCAAAATAAGAGTAAGATGTAGCTAACTGTCATCCACAGAATTGCTTCCTCCTACAGGAGTGACTAAGCCTCGTTTCCAATCAAGATGAATTATTTTTGGAAAAGAAATTTGACATCCCATTTCTTTTTTTGGTATGATACTTTAAAAAATTTAATTTTAAAAAAGTCTTTAAATATATGCTTTATTATTTTTAAAAGAGAAATCACCATATTCAGAAGATGCTGCAGCATTTTCTAACCATGAATAGAATAAACACAAGTTGGAGATATGAAACCCAGCAGTGTCAGGAAATCTAAGTTTGTTGTTCCTATAGCAACATAAATTCATTCCCTTTCCATGCCATATATTGTTAATATCCAGATTTTGTGCTGCTACTGTGAGGGAAAATCACCTTTGCTCTTCTCTGCCTATGCACATTTTCACGTGCAAATAACCATAAATGTCTATTGATGTGGTTTTGTGGATAATGAAAAAGCTTCTTCTTTGGGTTGTGGTTGTGAGAAAGGTGGTGTGAAACTATCCTTCAACAAACTCACTTCCTGCCTGAGGTTTGACTCATTTTTAAAACAGAAAAAAAAACCAACCCCAAAACAAATCAGCTTCTAGGAGAATAGCAGCCTCATAGAGGAAGCCTGAGTACCTGCTGCCTCTCTTTCCTCAACAGCACCCTCAAACTGAATGGTAACTAAGAGAGTAAAAGGCAGCCTTTAATCTCAGATATTTGTTGATGTCCAAAAAGCCATTGTCACAGAAAAAACTGAACCAAAGAATCTCAGAGTTATAAGAGACCTCAGAGATCATTTAACTGAACTGGAATCCCTTCTAAGACCCTCCTAGCAAGTGCTCTGTCTCTGAAGGTCTCCAGGGAGACCCAAATAACCCTTTTTGATAATATCACATGTTTGAAAGTTGTCCACCCCCCCCCATATCAAATCTTTATAAATTTTTCTAACCTAAGTTAGCCAGCTTGTTAGATACACAGAGTCAAGCTGCTACCTGTCACATCTTGAGCTATGAGCAGGTTCTCTTGTTGCCTCTGGGCATATCCTTTTCCTGTCCAGAGACTACAGGGAACACAGAAATTTGTCATTCAGATAAAGAATCTGATTGAGCTTCTATCTCTGGGTCAAGGAAGCAGTCAGAGAACACATTCCAAACCCCTGTCCTTCATACTCACACCCGGCTTTAGTCACAAACCTCAATTCTCCAAGTTCTCAAACATTCCCTTCCTCACATCTTAGTTTCAGCTTCACCTTTCACTTTCCTGTTCTCTCTCATTGATCTTCAATCTCAATCTGTCTCTGTCTATCTCTGTCTCTCTCTCCTCCCTCCTCCTGAACATAATCACCTTCTTGGAACTTCTCATCAACAAGGGGAAACGGAAGGAAACAGTCATTTCTTAAGTGTCTACTATGTGCCAGGCCAGGCACTGTGCTAATGTTTTACAAATATCTCATTTGAGTCTCAAAACAAGCCTTCTAGGGAGGTGCTATTATTATTCCCATTTCATAATTGAGGAAACTGAGGCAGAGGTTAAGTGACTTCTCCAGGTCACACAGTAGCAATTGGTGATCCATTTATGAAGTGTGAACACCCTTCTCTGATGGAATTCATGGAAGCCTGGTCACTGGATGAGCAAACAAAATGGTCATACCCTTGGGGCCTTTAAATAATGAAATCCTGGAGACCCAGTTGAAGAGTTTGAATTACTTGATTAAGTTGAAGAGAAAGCCAGCAGCTGGGGAAGAACCTAGTTTTTCACTTGGTTGGGAAAGGGAGCAGAGAGAGGATTCCCACCCCCACCCCCCACTTTCTCATTGGTCATAGCATCTGATACTGGAACTACTCTCCCAAAAGGAGACATCACATCCAATAGGCATGGTTGAGGGAGAGCTAGACATTTCAGACAGACATGAATACAGAGAAGTAGTTATTTGATGGTAGTTTGAGAGATAGCTAACCCTGTAGATTGAGAGTTGAATTTTGTCATGACTCCACAAGGTGAGAAAGGTTTTTGAGGCTTTGCAATGTCCTAAGACTGAATATCCTTGGCCAAATATGTTCCCTACATGTGTGCCTCAAAATAATTATACTCCCAAAGATGCTGCATGTATTTGTGGGACAGTGTGCCTCAGAATATGAGAGGAATGTTCTGGAGCTACTAATCTTATTCTGCCATCTTAATATTTCTGCTAAGAGCTAATTTTAGCAAACTCTTGTCGAGAAATTCACTGGTGGGAGCTCACAACAGTGCAAATAAAAAGAACACTAAAAACAAAGTCAAGAGATGAGGACATCTACCTTCTTTCTTTCTCTGGAGAGCTAGGGAACTATAGGAGTGGAATGTTGCCCTTATGTAGCCCCATAGGCTATCCTAGAACATAATGTGGCAGTTGCCCTCTGGGATCCAACCCAAAAGTGGGAGTTCAAACTGCCTAAGCAGCCCAGAGGTATGGCATCATAAATGTAATGGAATGTTATTGTACAGTTTACTATTATGAAAGAGAAATTTAAGGGGGAAATGAGATTTTTATGAACTGAAACAGAGTAAAAAAAAAAATGAAAAAAATGATATATATAATAACTTTGACAGTGTAAATTAAAAGATTGCTAAAAATAAGTCAAACTCTGAATAAAGTGAAGCTCCTGAACAATATAGGTAATGAGACATATCTCCCACTACACTTCAGAAAAAGGTAAGGGGGGGGGGCAGCTAGGTGGCCCAGTGGATAGAGCATCAGCCCTGGAGTCAGGAGTACCTGAGTTCAAATGCGGCCTCAGACACACTTACTAGCTGTGTGACCCTGGGCAAGTCACTTAACCCCAATTGCCTCACAAAAAACAAAACAAAACAAAACAAAACAAAAAAAGAAAAAGGTAAGGGGACTGCTAGAACAGAATAATGAGTCACTGTGTAGGGTTTGTTTGTTTAATTGTTTGCTTTTGTTATAGGAGTGAATCCAATCTAAAAGAAGGGTCTTTCCCCTCCCTTTCCAGAAATGTGATATAAAGACACAAGTCATCAGTTAAATGTTTGTTTGTTTTTTTTTAAAGTAAGGTGGTGCAGTGGATAAAGCACCGGCCCTGGATTCAGGAGTACCTGAGTTCAAATCCAGCCTCAGACACTTGACACTTACTAGCTGTGTGACCCTGGGCAAGTCACTTAACCCCCATTGCCCTGCAACACCCCCCCCCCAAAAAAAAAACAATAAAAGTAAGGTCTGGGTCATAGGATCTGATGCAGGTAAAGTAAACAGAATCAGGAAAATAACATGTACAATGACAACAATAATGTAAATGAAAAATACTAAAATAAAGTTGCATATTGCCTAATTGTAGTGACTATTTTTGACCCTGGAGAAACGATGAGTGTGTACACCTCTCTTCTTTCCTCAGAGAGCAAAAGAGAGAATGGATGTGAAATCTTGGATATTCTCTCAGATGCATTAGCTATGGTTTGGGGGGGGAAGGTTTTTTGTTTTGTTTTGGTTTGGTTTTTGCTTAATTGTTGTTCTGAGGTCTAGGGGGCCTGGGGAGAGGCACAGTGATCTGCCAGCAACGGGGAAGGGATAAGAAAGTGAGCAATGGGGGAATATAAAGAAAAAGGACTGAGATTACCAAAAATCTCAGGAGGAAAAAAATTTGGTTTAAAAACCTTGAGCACAAGCAGATAAATCAACAGAGTAGATATCAATAACAGAAAAGAAGATGGCCTCTAGGCCATCTAAATAAATCCAAACACAGCTAAATAAATATTGCAAGACAAAATAAAATAAGTCTACATCTGATGAGGCAGAGGACCTGGTGGATTTTCTAGAGGGCATGGAATGTTCCCAAATGGTTCAGGAGAGAAATAAGAATCATGAAAGCGGACTTTGTAGCTTATATGCAGAAGTAAAAAGCAGAATAGGAAAATTTGAAGCCAGGGTAGTAAGTCTCACCAGAGAAACAAAAGGGATAGTAATTAATTGGTAATACACAGAAATGGTAAATACATAGAAATAAAGCACAATCCGAAGAGGAACAAAAAGCAATAACATTAAAAGAAAGTTTTATATATATATATAAGATATATTATATATTTATATGCAATCAAACATATTGTTTTTGAAGCAGGTTGTCCACAGACAACTTAAGCATTATAGGTCACCCAGAAAAACACAAGTCAAAAATCCTAAACACCACAGTACAAGAAGTAATCCAAGAAAATTTCCCAGAACTTTTGAACACAGAAAACAAAATACTAATCAAAATAATAAACAGATCATTTCCAAGGGGGAAAAAAGCCCTATGAAGCAACTCCAAGACATGTAGTGGTTAAATTTAATAATTCTAGGGGCAGCTAGATGGCGCAGTGGATAGAGCACTGGCCCTGGAGTCAGGAGTACCTGAGTTCAAATCCAGCCTCAGACACTTAACACTTACTAGCTGTGTGACCCTGGGCAAGTCATTTAACCCCAACTGCCTCACTAAAAAAACAAAAACAAAAACAAGCAAACAAAAATTAATAATTCTAATTACAAACAACAAATTCCTTAAATGATTCTTCGAATATAAAGGTAAGGAATTTGAATAGCACAAAACTATGCACCCACCATAAACCTCAGAAAGGAATGGAAAATTAAGGGGAGTATTTTAACAGAAGCTCCCTTTTTTCTCCCCAAGTAAAATGTAAGCTCCTTAAGGGCAGGAGAAAAAGTTGCTAAACAGTGTCAAATGTTGCAAAGAGGTGAAGAGGAATGAAGATTGAGAAAATGCTATTGAATTCAGTAATTAGGAAATAATTTGTAACAAAGATATAAATAATTCTAAATAACATAAAGATCCCCATAAACTATCCTAGAACTCCATAGTAATTGCTCTCTAGAAATCCACCCCATAAAACAAACAGGTGTTTAAATTGAGGTAACAGCAGAGTGGTGGGGTATAACTGTAATGCATTATTATTGTACAATAAGAAATTACAAATGAGCAATTTAGAAAAGCATGAGATTTTTACAAAATTTTGCAGAATGAAAGAATGAAAACAATATGCACAAAGACTATGACAATGTAAATGAAAATATCACTAAAAGAAAATTAACTTAAATAAATGAAAGAACAATGATTCTCCTGGAGAATAGATGAGATATATCTCCCTATTCGATGTAGAGATGAGTAAGGGGAGGGCTAGGACAGAATGTTTTATACAGTAATTGTGGGGCAGCTAGGTGGAGCAATAGATAAAGCACTGGCCCTGGATTCAGGAGGACCTGAGTTCAAATCCAGCTTCAGACACTTGACACTTACTAGCTGTGTGACCCTGGGCAAGTCACTTAACCCCCTTTGCCCTGCCAAAAAAAAAAAAAAGGGGAATTATACAGTAATTGTCCATTACTTTTTTTATTGAAGGGAGGGAAATGTGTTTTATTAGCACTTGTCTAAAACCAAGAATGGTCAGACATTTAATGTGAATTGTGTTTTCTTTTAATAGTGTTTTCATTTGCATCATTGCCCTACAGACTTTCAAAGGAAGATAGCAAGTTTCAGTGAATGTAAGTCTCCCCTAGCAAATCAAGAATATGTTCTTATTTCTCAACCATGTAAGTATCACTTCCAACTTCAATCCACTGAAGTTCCTCTTTCCACCATTACCAATTCTTTCTTTCTTTCTTTCTTCTTCTTCTTTTTTTGAGGGGCAACAGGAGTTAAGTGACTTGCCCAGGGTCACACAGCTAGTAAGTGTCAAGTGTCTGAGGTTGGATTTGAACTCAGGTCCTCCTGAATCCAGGGCCGGTGCTTTATCCACTGTGCCACCTAGCTGCCCACCAATTCTTTCTTAATCGCTAACCCAATGGCCTTTTTTTTTTTTTTTTCAATTTTAATCCTTCTTTACCTCTTTACAGCTTTTGACCAATTTTTATTCCTGTTCTCAAAAAGCTTACCTGGGAGAAAGAAGAGAGTTTCTGTTAAAACTTTTTTCTTTATTTCAGGGTCAGCTCAGGTGCTGTTCCTTTAAAGTCTTTCCTGCTCCGCTGGGGCAGCTAGGTGGTACAGTGAATAAAGTGCTGGTCCTGAAGTTGGGAGGACCAGAGATTAAATCTGACCTCAGACACTTACTAGCTGTGTGACCCTGGGCAAGTCACTTAACCCCAATTGCTTTAAACATCCCAGGCCATCTCCAGTTGGTTCTGGAGTAAAGAGTGAGGTTGATGACCCTACATAGCCCTCCTTCACTTGAATCCAATTCACTACAAAATATAACATTACCTTGATGTCATGGTCTTCTTCAAGAATGGAGGGCAAACAAGTTATCCCTTCCCTGCCAACCTTCTTTTCTCAAATTTTCCTAGAATATCTCTTTTGGTGCCTCTTTTATACTATACTATTTTATGTTATACAAGTTATTGTACCTTGTCTGGTTATCATATTTGTTGTATCTCATTCTGTAAACTCTAAGTATAAGAAATGTCACTTTTCTATATTTCTAGATCTTAATACAATGTACTGCACATACTAGGTACTTAATAAATAACTGTAGAATCAAATTAAGTAGTCTGAAGCCTGAAGAACCTCTGAGATTTTAATTGTGACATTCTGGGTTCCAATCCCAGCCTTGCCACTTTCTAGGTGTGTAACCTAGGATAAATAATTTTCCCTCTCTCACCATCAGTTTTCTTATCTTTAAAAGGAGTTGGGGCAGCTAGGTGGCGCAGTGGATAAAGCACCGGCCCTGGATTCAGGAGTACCTGAGTTCAAATCCGGCCTCAGACACTTGACACTTACTAGCTGTGTGACCCTGGGCAAGTCACATAACCTCCATTACCCCGCAAAAAAACAAACAACAAACAAAACCAACCCCCCCCCAAAAAAAAGGAGTTGGACTAGATGATCTTTAATAGCAATAAATATTTTTTTTTCTTGAATCTGTGAATTTTGTGACTCCCACTTTGAATTTACTTTGTTATTACTACAGGAAAAGGAAGCTTATTTGGAACAGTTCTGGATTGTGTATTTTGATTCCATTAAGAATATGGCTTGGGGCAGCTAGATGGCCCAGTGGATAGAGCACCGGCCCTGGAGTCAGGAGTACCTGAGTTCAAATCCGGCCTCAGACACTTAATACTTACTAGCTGTGTGACCCTGGGCAAGTCACTTAACCCCAATTGCCTCACTAAAAAAAAAAAAAAAAAAAAAAAAAAAAGAATATGGCTTGATTAGGGACTTGACCAAGTTGTACTCCCCTAGTAGAAGAAAATAGTTTGACATTTTCCCCCAAGAATATGTCATCTTTGCCTTTTTCTCTATCCAATGTGTCTCTAGATGTTTAAATATAAGGCTATTATGTAATCTGCAGTAAATGTAACAGAAAGTTCCAAGGGCTCTTTTAATTCAGGTCTTTAGGAAGGAAAATCAATCCACAAACATTTATTAAGTACCTGCTATATGTGAGGTATTGGGGTAAAAAGGCAAAAATGAAATAGTCCCAGCCCTCGGGGATTTTAAATTCAAAGCTCTTCACAACCTGGGAGCCTCCTACCTTTCCAATCTTTTAGACTCTTACTCATCCCCACTGATATCTAGCCTCTTTGTTGTAGATTCCATGTATTTTCACTGGCTTTCCCCTACACTCGGAATGCCTTCCGGGCTTCCTTCAAGTCCCAAATAAAATTTCACCTACAGGTGACCCATTCCCCTTAATGTTAATGCCTTCCTCTGTTGATTATCTCCAATATATGATGTATATTATTATATTTGTACATAATTGTTTGCAAGTTGTCTCCTTTATTAGACTGCGAGCTCCTTGAGAGCAAGGCCTGGGGTTGGGTTGTTTTGGGGTTTTTGCCTTTCTTTGTAACTCCAGTACTTAAAATGATGCCTGACACATAGTAGGCACTTAATAAATATTGATTTTACTTTACTTATTGGGGGAGAAAACATGTTCAGAGAAGCAACATATATTGAGGTGTCACTCAACTTCCTAAGCTGTGTCACTCTTAACCATATTACTTTATGTCTTGATATGGTGGGGAAAATGGCTTTCAGAAAATACAACCAAAAAAATTTTAAAAGAAAAAATTTTTAAAAAGAAAATACCACAACGCATTAGCTTCTCCTTTATATGCTGAACATTTGGATTGAGCAAAACTCAGGTTTTGGTGCAGAATGCACTTATTCATATATACTTACTATGTCAGGTTTTACTTAACATTTTTTTTTTTAAATGACACCTCTCTGGGCTATTCTTACAAATTGTACTTGCAGTCAAGGACTGATTGGTTCTTGAAAGGATGGTTGCTGCCTCAGGTTCTAGTTGTAACCCCATGAAGGTTTACTCCTAACACTATATCTCTGTGTACTATATCTGTGCTTGCCATGAACAATGTGCCCATAGATATAATTAGTTCTTGTCAAAGACATTTACTCAAGTGACCTAACAAGAACAGTAGTTATAACTCCCCACCAAAAAAAACTCAGGGTGCACTTTCCCACAAATATGATCTGGTGGGCATCCAAAGAGAGATTGGGCTTAAATTTAGAGTACAATGGGAGTGAGACATGAGTGCAACATACACAGGTGTCAAAGGCAACTCCCAACTCTTGGTACTACAAGGTCTGAAAATCCTTTTTCTCTTTGTAAAGTCCTCATTCTGGGTTACTAACATCTGCTCCTCTGAGTAGCTTGACCCTCAATTGCGAAGGGTCAGTTACTTCCTTGAAGTTACTTCCTCCCTCTAGTGACTGTCTCTCTGTATCCATGTTTGTCTGGAATGTGTATCTTTATTCCCCACTGGATGAAGATTCTTCTACAGGTATAATAGCCTGCTTCAAAGCTATGTGGCAAATATTAGGAGTAGGGTGAAGAGAGAGAAGCTCCCTTCTACTTACTCTGCAGGGGTCTCATTCCATTACTTCTCTGAGTTTTGTCTGCCTTGATTTCTTCAGTATTTAGCTATTTAAAGCTTCCATAAACATGGCTAACCTATTTGCTTGGCCAATCACATTGTTTCTTTCTACATATAATTAGAGAAGTTTTCATATCTCATAAAGAGAACTACATTAGGGTACCACATCACCTTAAAAAGAAAAATCAACAATTAATCTTATGTAACCCTCTTTTTGGCCCTGCCCACTATGATATTGATCTGGGAAACTTGAGGCCCCCTGCTACCTACCATGTTTCCCTGGGTTGGTTTCTATCACAACAGATCATTGCACAATGTTGCTATTACTGTGTACAATGTTCTCCTGGTTCTGCTCACTTCACTCAGCATCAGTTCATGTAAGTCTTTCCAGGTTTTTCTGAAATCTGCCCGCTCATCATTTCTTATAGCACAATGGTATTCCATTACATTCATATACCACAACTTGTTCAGCCACTTCACAATTGATGGGCATTCCCTCAATTTCCAGTTCTTAGCCACCACAAAAAGAGATACTACTCAATTCTAAATTCATTTATGAGCTCATTTTAAAAATATGATATTTTAATGTGTTCTCTGTTTACTTTCTGTACAATACATAATATCTTAGGATTTAGAGTTTGAAGAATCCTTGGATATCATTTAGTCTAATTGTTTCTTTTTTACAGATGAAGAAACTGAGGTTCAGAGATGTGAAATGACTTGTTGAGAGTCACTCAGTAGTAACAGAGCCAGGATAGAACTCAGGTTCTCTCACTCCAAATACAATGTTCTTTCTATTATACCGATTAGTCTTAGTAGGTCAGTTTTTGTAGAATCACAGAAGATAGGAGCTGTAGTGTACCTTAGGGATCATATAGTCCAATCTTTTCACCCTACAGATGAGGAAACTGAGTGTCAGAGAGAGGAAATGATTTCCTAACAATCACATATGAAGTAGGTGAGTCAGCATGAAATAGAATAATGGACTTGGAGTCAAGAAAGACCTGGGTTCTTCCTAGCATCCTAATTCTGACATAATAATAGTATGATATTTTGTATAAATACTACCTTCCTAGTCACCTCAAATCCTCTCTGATGCATGCACGGTCATTTCTACACTCTGGGTATCATTTTGCTACCTATAAAGTGAGGGGATTGGACCAAATTACTTCTGAAGTATCGTATCTCTTCCTTTTTAAAATTTATTTTTATTCTCAAGATATGCCAAATAAAATGAAAATTTCCATTAACATTGTAGAACAAAAACATCCAAATAATGCCATAGGAAAATGCCCGGAGCAGCAAAACTCACAGAAGAATGTGCTGAAATCATCTTCTAACCAAGAACGGCTTGGAAGGTCAGAAGGAGGGAGCTGCTGTGCTGATACAGGAGTCGAGCCCAACCCCACAGTCACCCTGACACAGATCCAGTCCCAGGAAGGCCTCACCAGAAAAGCAGACCTCCAGAGCCTCTGAATCCGCTGAAGTGCCAATGTTGTCTGGAACTAAGCTCACAGTCTGGTGAGAGGGCTGAGCCCTGGGCAGTGGGGAGACTACAGGGGTCTATGCTGGTGCTAAGGCAGAACTTGGATTTTACACCCCTGCTGAGAACCAGGTGGTAGGCTCGAGTAGCAGTGGCCCAGGTGGGGGAGGGGCACAGGCTCATTGGAACTAACAACTACAACACACAAAGCTGGTTGATTAGCAAGTTGGTCTGGGGTCATCTAAGGACCAGGGAACAGGCCAGGGGAGTAAAGAACCTGATCTTCCTTAAATCATACCACCTTGGACTTCTTAAGTTTGGGATACTGCAGCCTGGAAACAGTGCCCCACTTTAAGGAGCTGAAAGGCAAGATGAGCAGACAGAGAAAGGTGAGGACCACAGAAAGTTTCTTCAGTAACAAGGAAGACCAAGGGGCATCCTCAGAGGAAGATGTCAATATCAGGGCCCCTATATCTAAAGGTGATGACATCTTTAGGGTTAAACTGAGGGATGAAGGGAATTCACTGGGGGAAGGGTGAAAGGCAGAAGTGAAATCCTACATGAAAGTAACAGGAAAAGGCTTATAGAATTGGGGAAGAGATGGGAGGGGAGCAGGGCAGTAAATGAATTTTACACTCATCAGAAAAGGCTCAAAGACCTTAAACTCATCAGAGTTGGCTCAAAGAGGGACTAACAGACACACCCAACTGGGTCTAGTAATCTGTTTAATCTGGGCAGTAAATGAGCCTAACACTCAGAATTGGCTCAAAGACATCAATCTCATTAGAATTGGCTCAAGGGGGCCACTAGGTGGCACAGTGGATAAAGCACCGGCCCTGGATTCAGGAGATGTGAAGCAAATCCCTTTTGAAGAGTGATAGGATGAAAGAACATGGATAATAGAATAAATATCATGGGGAAGGGAATAGGTTGGAAGGGAAATAGTTAACAATAGTAATCATGAAAAAGAGAAAAGGGGGGAAAATTGTACAAAAAATATTTATAGCAACTCTTGGTGGAGGCTAAGAATTGAGAATCAAGGGAATGTCCATCAATTGAGGAATGATGGAAAAAGCTGTGTTATATTATTGTAGTGGTATGGTCTTGTGCTACAGGAAATGACAAACAGGATGATCCCCCCAAAACCTGGAAAGACTAATGAGCAAAGCTGGGAGGACATTGTGTATAGTGACAGCAGTATTGTTCAGTGAGCAATTGTGAATGACTTGACTACTCTCAGCAGTGCAATGATCCAAGACAATCCCAAGGAACTAATGAAGAAGCTTACTATGCACCCCTATAGAAAGAACTGATAAAAAGAACACTTGTGGATTGTACATATATAACCTGATTGCAATCTTGTGGAGGGGGGAGGAAAGGGAGGGAGGGAGAAAAATTTGGAACTCTAAATCTTATGGAAATGAATGTTGAAGACTACCCTTACATGTAACTGGAAAATAAAATAAATGTTTGTTGCTAAAAAAACCAACAACATTGTAGAACAGGAGAGGATTGTTTATGAAACTGCAATTCTCTATTATGTAGAACTTGCTTTTCTTCTTAAGTATGTAATAAATTCAACATATTACTTTTAGATCTGTCCTGTTTATCTGTTATCCTTCTGGCTTTCTTCCTTCTGTTCATTCCTAATTTGAGAGCAGAAAGAGGAAGACCCCTTCTCCCTCCAACCTTCTCACTATTGAAAAAAAAAGAAAAACAAAAGTCATGTAAGAAATATGAGGGGGCAGCTAGGTGGTGCAGTGGATAAAGCACTGGCCCTGGATTCAGGAGGACCTGAGTTCAAATCTGGCCTCAGACACTTGACACTTACTAGCTGTGTGACCCTGGGCAAGTCACTTAACCACCCTTGCCCTGTAAAAAAAAAAAAAGAAAGAAAGAAAGAAAAGAAATATGCATAGTTAAATAAAATAAATCTCCACATTGGCCTTGTCTAAAAATGTATTTCTCATTTTGCACCTTGAGTCTATCACCCCTCTACCAGGAGGTAGGTAGCATGCCTTGTCATTGGTCCTCTGGAATCGTTGTTGGTCATCACACTGATCAAAAATCTTAAGTCTTTCAAAGTTATTTGTATTTACAATGGCATTATTATATAGATTGTTCTCCTGGTTCTTCTCACTTTACTTTAGATTAGTTCATATAAATCTTCCCAGGTTTCTCTGAACTGTCCCTTTCATTATTACAGCACAATATACCATATATAATTTTAGCCATTTCTCAATTGATGGACACGTTCTTATGTTCCACTTCTTTGACACTATAAAAAGAGCAGTATATGTATATATTAGTTCTTTTTACATATATATACATATGTGTGTGTTTTTATACACATGAATATATATGTCTCTGTGTGTATATATATATATATGTGTGTGTATACACACACACACTCACACACACACATATATATATATATATTTTTTTTTACATGAGTCCTTTTCCTAATTCTTTGATCTCTTGGGGTATTACTTGGTCAAAGGGTATGCTTTGCTTATTGACTTTTGATAAATAGTTTCAAATTGCTTTCTAGATGGCTGGATCTTTTCCATTCCTTTTTCTAGTATTCCTTTATAATAACTCTTTTATTTATTTATTTATTTTGCAGGGCAATGAGGGTTAAGTGACTTGCCCAGGGTCACAAAGCTAGTAAGTGTCAAGTGTCTGAGGCTGGATTTGAACTCAGGTCCTCCTGAATCCAGGGCCAGTGCTTTATCTACTGTGCCACCTAGCTGCCCTTGTATAATAACTCTTTTTCTAGGGCACTTAGGTGGCACTGTAGATAAGCACTAGCCCTAGAGACTTGAGGATCTGAGTTCAAATTTTGCTTCAGACACTTACTAGCTGTGTGACCCTGGACCTGTGACTTAACCCCAATTGCTTCTGTATACACACACACACACACACACACACACACACACACATACATGTATAAATAACTCATTTCCTGAATCTCCCTTTTTAAGGACTATTCCTTTCTCTAAATTATTTTGTACTTATTTATCTGTGTAAATGTTCTATCTCTTCAGGAGAATATGAGCATCTTGAGCATCTTGGGTTTTTATTTATTTATTTTTGCCTTGTCTTTAGATAGCTATACATGGAGCAATGCCTTGTATGTTATATATGCTTAATAGGTGAATGCTGAATAAATGAGTATCCCAATATTAAAAAGAAACCCCCTCTCTATGTTCTATCTTTTTTTTTTTTAGATCAGAAGCTCACTGAGGACATAAGATGTGCCATCTATATTTTAATATAATTCCCGGGGCTCAATACATGATTGCACATTAGGGCTTCTTTTCAGTCTACCCAAATCCATCCCAACCTTCTGCACAGCAGATGAACACATCTTCTGATTTCCTGGGAAGACTAAGGACATTTGATATAAACTTCTTTAATTCCTAACCTCCTCTTTTCTGAAGTGCTGAATATCCTCACACATCCTTTTTTCTCTATTCTCATAGGAAAAGGCATTCCCACCCCTTTGTTACAGCCTCCCAATTCCTCCAGGCCATCAATCATCCCTCTTCCAGAGTCTGGTGCCACTCTATCTTTCCAGCCATTACTCCCTTTCACATATTCTACATTCCAGCAAAACTGGACTATTCACCATCTGTTCTTGTCCTGTCCTTCCTGGGCTCTAAGCCTTTGTTTACAAAATCTTTATGCCTGGAATGGGATCCCTTTGCTCATTTCCATCTGTTGAACTCCTTCATTTCACTCAGTGTCCTACTTGGATGCCACCTTCATGAAACTTGCCCTCTCCTCCCCTCCCCCTACCTGCAAGCTCTCTCCCCCCAAGCCAGTTTTTTGTTAGCAATTTTACTGGATCTCTCTTTCGTTCTCATCATATTCTGTGATACATGTATCATAGTAACATGTCTACATGTCATATTCCCTATCTTGAATTGTAAGCTTTTTGAAGGCAGGCTCTGAGTCATTTAAAATTTTTTGTTTCCCAATGTTTAGCACTGGCTCTTGTGCTTAAAATGTTTGTTGAATTGAAGTGAAGGTCAAACTCAAGACCTACTTTCTCTGAAGCTTTCTCTGAGCCCTCACTTTTTCAACTCCTATAGTTCTCTGCCCCAGATAAGAATCTACTTAATTATTTCTTTGTATTGTTCTCTAGGTGTTTCATGTGGGTCAGTCTTGCTTCCCAATTGCTTCATAAACCCCTGAAAGGTAGAGACTAAAATATTTAATTCAATTCAATGCAATGCAATGCAACAAACATTTATCAAATGCCCTACATTGGGACAACATACCACTGGAGGAGATTCAAAGTTTAAGTCTCATGCATGCACTTATGGAATTTACAATTTAGTAAAGGGATACGGGAAAAATAAATAACCATAATTCATGATATTTCTTGATAAGAGCATCAGAGGCATTAAGCAAAAATCTGTGTGAAATCTGAGAATCAATTTTTTAAACTAAAAGATATGGTGGCATTTGAATAGAGCTTTAAAGAGTGAGTAGGGGGGCAGCTAGGTGGTGCAGTCGATAGAGCACCGGCCCTGGAGTCAACAACAACAAAAAAGAGTGAGTAGAAATAGGATTATTTTATAGTTAGGAGATGTGAGTTTGTTCAACCATCACCTCAGATGCTTATTGTGTGATTATGTCCTTTAACCTCTAAGCCTCAGTTTCTTTATCTGCAAAATAGGAAGAGTATTGCATCAATATTAAAGCACTGGGGGGCAGCTAGGTGGTACAGTAGATAAAGCACTAGCCCTGGATTCAGAAGGACCTGAGTTCAAATCTAGCCCCAGACACTTAACACTTACTAGCTGTGCGACCCTGGGCAAGTCACTTAACCCCAATTGCCTCACCAAAAAAACCAAAAAACCAAAAACAAAATATTAAAGCACTGCATGTGTCTGTTATTGTTGTACTTATCAACAGTGAGTTGACAATATTCCAGTTATAGAGAACACTTTGAACAAAAGCATGCAGACAGGAAAGTGTAGGGGACGGAGAGGAATTCAATCTGACTGGAATAGACAATATATGGGACTTTGCCCTTCTCTAGGGGCAGCATGGTGCAGTGGAAAGAATGTTCCACTTGGAGTGCTGAACTTGGTTCCAGACCAGATTCAGGCCTGAATCCTGGCTCTGGTACTTTACATGACCTTGAGCAAGCCTCTGGGTTCTCATTTACATCATCTTGTCAAATGAGGGAGTTGGACTAGAGGGAATGTGAGGTTTGTTCCAGATCTAGATCTATGATCCTTGTATAGATTAGCTCCTAGGCCAGAAAAATTCTGTCCACCATAAATTGTTCATGTTTGGCTGGTTTTGCATTGATTATGGGATACATAAGCAGAAGAAACTGGTACTTCTGCACCAATATCAAGCATCTTGTATTTTCAGCCTTATATATAGCTCATGACGCACCTGTTTTCTAGATGATACATTGACATTTCTCTCTTCATACTCAAGCCTCTTGTTCACCTCAGTTAATCTCTTAGGATAGTGGGCTCTTAAGATCATAAGCCATTAGAGCTTAGAAGGGGCCTTAGAGATCTGTGTGCTTTCCCATAGAAAGTCTTTCCGGTTTCCCTTAGTTGCTAGGTGCTCTCTCAAATTATGTGATGTTTCTCCCTAGTAGAATGTAAACTCCTTGAGGATAGGTATTGTTTTTCATTTTGTCTTCACATCTCTATCATCTTGAAAAATGATTTGCACAGGGGGCAGCTAGGTGGTGCAGTGGATAAAGCACCGGCCCTGGATTCAGGAGGACCTGAGTTCAAATCCAGCCTCAGACACTTGACACTTACTAGCTGTGTGACCCTGGGCAAGTCACTTAACCCCCATTGCCCTGCAAAAAAAACCCCAAAAAACAAAAAACAAAAAATGATTTGCACATAGCAAGCACTTAAAAATGCTTGCTCAATTGTTTAATTAGATGGTGGGGACTACTGTGAGATAAAGTTGGAAATAAAGGGTAGTACCAGGTTATGATGGGCCTTCAATACCAGACATAAAACTCTGACCTAATTCAGGTTCAGTTACTTAAAATCTATGTGGTCTTGGGCAAATCACACCCCCCTCCCCCATTTTAGGCTCCTAATCTGTTTAATGAGAGGATGGAACTAGGTGCTTTCTAAATCCCTGCCTACCTGTACTCTTATGCTCCCATCTTTGACCTTATACATTGTATTTGGTAGGCAATAGGAGAAAAAGAAATATTTTTAAGCAGGGGACAGGATGTGACCAGAGCCATGATATTGTCTTCTCTTTTTTTGGGGGGGGGGTGGAGCAGGGCAATGAGGGTTAAGTGATTTGCCCAGGGTCACACAGCTAGTAAGTGTCAAGCATCTGGATTTGAACTCAGGTCCTCCTGAATCCAGGACTGGTACTTTATCCACCTGGCCACCTAGCTGCCCCTGTCTTCTCTTCTAAAAGATGGTCTCTTCTCTAGTTCCCCAGAATGAAGAGCTGGGCTTATGATGGGGAGCAGGAAGGGAAGACATAGTCAAGAAACCAAGTAGATGGGACTCTACATCCACATAATGGACTTCCAAAGATTCCTTAAAGAAAGGCATAGGAGTTAAACTCCATTTCCAGGGAACGAGGACAGGGGTTGAGATAACTGAATTTAGAATCAGAGGACTGGGGCAGCTGGTGGCGCAGTGGATAGAGCACCGGCCCTGGAGTCAGGAGTACCTGAGTTCAAATCCGGCCTCAGACACTTAACACTTACTAGCTGTGTGACCCTGGGCAAGTCACTTAACTCCAACTGCCTCACTAAAAAAAAAAAAGAATCAGAAGACCTGGGTTCTTCTTCCAGCTTAGCTACTTATTACCTACTTATTAACTATGTGACCTTGGGCAAGTCAATTCCCTTCTCTGGGGCCTCAGTTTCCCCTTCTGTAAAAAAAAAGGGGGGGTTTGGACCAGATGGTCTCCAAGGACTCTTCAAACTCTTAAACCCAATGAACCTAAGAGTCTTCTCCCACCAATGACCACACCTTCCTCCCTTATTACCTACACCCCCTCCAGCCCGTACCCCACCCCTCCCTTCCCTTCTCCTTCCTTCCCTCCCTGACAGGAATCCAGTCTCCCTTAGCAACAACAGCCAAGGCATGCCTCCTACCGCCTCGGCTATTGGCCGAGTCTCCTCCGGAGAGGCGGGGCGAAGAGGGTGTTGTCACTTCCGCTCCCGTCCGGGGTCGGCGAGGGGAGCCGGAGGCAGCAGAGGAAGCTGGGTGTCGGCCATCTTGGATCTCTGAGGAGAGGCGGCAGCGGGCTGCGGAGATCCGGGCGGCTCAGGCAGGCAGGCAGGCGGGCGGGGCTGGGGCGGCAAGAGACTGTGAAGGGAGATCGCAGTTCCCCACCCGAGGCCTCTTCCATGATCTGCACCTGTGACCCTCCGCTGCCTGTCCTCCACTCCTCTTCCAGGGCGGCTGGTGCCGGGGTGTGGAGGCCCCGGCGCTGAAACCTGAGGCGAGGAAGAGGAGCAGCAGCGGCCGGAGGAGTGCGAGGCTCGCGGGGGCTCGGGAGAGCCTGGCAGCCTCCCCTCCCCTGCCCGGCCCGGCCCTGCCCTTTCCACAGCCGCCGCCTCTGCCCGTGCTGCTTCCTGCCGGGCTGCCCAGCCCGGGAGCCGGGACGGACCTTAGAGACCCCCTATCCCAGCTCCGCCTCGCCCTCCGCTGCCCTGCCCTGGGCACCGCTCTCCTCCCAGGACTTTCCCACGCCTGAAGCCTCCCCGCCCCTCCAGCTGCACCGGGGCGGGGAGGGGGAGGGGGGTCGGTGTCCGGTCGCAGACTCGGGGGGTGGGGCAGCGAAAGCAGCATGAAGCCCGGAACCTGCCCGGGGAATCATTCGGCCAAGCCGGGGATCTAGACCACTGTGCGGGGGGAGGGAGAAGGAAGCCACCCTCCCCCATGGTGCCCCTTCAGAACCACTACTGAGACTGTCCTGTGGCCACCGGACCGGCGAGCCTTGATTCTTTCTTCTTGTAGTCTTGTTTTTTCGGGCGTCCTTTTTGTTTCTTTCCTTTTTTGTTTCTCTTTTCTTTCTTTTTTTTTTGTTCTCCATTGTGGGGAAAAAAATTAAAAGTGAATTAAAATGTCCACTAGGACCCCCTTGCCAACGGTCATTGAGCGAGACACTGAAAACGTAAGTAGTCACGGAATGGATTCTCCTAATGCAGCAATTTGTGGGTAGCATTTTATTGTGGGACATGTTTCAAATACTGTCGTTGCTTGTGCACCTTTCTATCCAGGAACTAAACAGCTGGGTAAATTTTGTCCCCAAATGTGAGAATAGCCAGTCTTTTGATTGTCACACAATATTCCACAAACACTAGGCGCCTATTGTGTGCAGCAGCACTCCTGCTGAGAGACCATGGCCAGTGTATTTGAAAGAGCACTAGATGGGAGAGAGGACCTGGGCGAAATCCCTGCTTGTAACCTTTCTGACCTTGTCTCTTAACCTCCCAGAGACTCAGTTTCCTTTTTCTTAAATTGGCTGCAGTAGAGGTGGTACCTACCACTCAGGGTTGTTAGGGGGAAAGCTCTGTGTAAACCATAAAATGCCATATACTATATAAATGAACTATCAGGATTTTGCTTGGTGCTGGAATAAAGCCTCAATTTTGCTGTAGTCTGTGTTCTCTCAGAGCTTGTCGGGAGGTAAGAGATACTGTGTCCTATCTAAACTTTGAATCTGCACACAATGGGCAGTAATAAAGGTCCGAATTGATCAAAGAGCGGTTAATGTTTTCTTAAAAATGTTTATTTTCCAACTGGCTCTGGATAGTTTAGTAGAATCTACTGTTGTTTGGGCGGTGAGAATATATTTTGTGTTGCCTTGATGGAAGTATTATTGACTAATAAAATGTAAAAGTTGCTGTTAGACTAATCAGTATAACTTGCTTGGGTCGTCTTATACTGTTCCATTAGAGTGTTTTAAGACATTGCAGTATTGGTTTCTTTAGACTTTTCTGGTTTTGATCATGCATATATAATGAGACTGTCAGATGAAGGAGGTGTTTTTAGCATTTAATAAATATAATAAATTGGACGAAATGAGCTACCCTTTATGGCTCATTCTTTTTTTAAAAAAAGTTTGAACTGGCATTAATCACAGTCTCTTTAAAATGCTGCCTTTAAGAAATCCTTGAGCTCTCTTTAGGTGGTAGCCAAAAACCACTAGATTAGAAGAGATCCTAATTACACAGAATGCACACACTTAATAAGGAATAGTTTTTGTAACCTCTGTTTTGAGGAGGAGAGGAAAAACATAAAAATTATTTTTGTTAAATCAGTTACTGTTCTTTGTAATTCTTTTAAAGCAGAATTCCTTAACCTGCTCTCCTGGAAACTTTTAAAAAGTATTTTGATAACTGTATTTAAATACAGTTCACTTCCTTTAGTAATCCTGTGTATTTTATTGTATGCATTTAAAAAATATTCATAGAAAGTTCATAACTTTCATTTTTTTTTTTTTGCGGGGCAATGGGGGTTAAGTGACTTGCCCGGGGTTACACAGCTAGTAAGTGTCAAGTGTCTGAGCCTGGATTTGAACTCAGGTACTCCTGAATCCAGGGCCGGTGCTTGATCCACTTCGACACCTCGCTGCCCCCCAAGTCCATAACTTTATAATCTCTAAGATTAAAAAAAAGGAATTCTTTTTTTAAAGTGACCCCCCCCCAACATTAGAGTAATCATATCCTAATGAAGTGTCTGATCTGATGATCCAGTTTTTAGTGAAGAACTGACTGAATTGTTGGCTAACATTCTCTGTTGTAAAATATCTAGTTAAGCAATCCCTGGAAATTAAATGCTGTACTTAAAAGGTTTATTGACAGCTAGATCTAAAAGCGTTTATTACATGCCTACTATGTGCCAGACACTATACCAGGTTCTGGGGTTAAAAAGACATAAATTGAAAAAGGCCCTGCCCTCAAGGAACATAGACTCTAGAGGGGAAACTTTGTTCACCATCAAATAAATACACAATATATGCAAAGTAAATAGAAGATTAATTTGGTGAATTGATGCAGTAGCCACTGCTGACATTAGGAAAGGCTTCATATAGGTAAGTGATATTTGAATGCAGCATTGAAGGAAGGTAGGAGAGTTTGGTTGGACAGTAGAGTTAGTGAAAATGTAATAAATCTTTTTTTTTTTAATTTTAGTGAGGCAATTGGGGTTAAGTGACTTGCCCAGGGTCACACAGCTAGTAAGTGTTAAGTGTCTGAGGCCGGATTTGAACTCAGGTACTCCTGACTCCAGGGCTGGTGCTCTATCCACTGCGCCATCTAGCTGCCCCCGAAAATGTAATAAATCTTAAACAAGTTCATGCCAGATCATGAAGGGCTTTAACAGCCAAAGAGTTTACATTTTAATCTTGGGATAAATAAGGAGCCATTGTGAGTTTTTGAGTAGAGTAGTGACCTGGTCAGGCCTGTGTTTTAGTACTATTACTTGGGCACCTGCATAGAGGATAAATTAGAGTAGGGGAAATGACTAGAGGCAGGGAGATCAGTTAGGAAGGTTGTTGTAGTCCAGATGAAAAGGTGAATGAAAGCCTATTTTGGACTGAAAACAGTGATGGGGGAAAGGTGACTGATTTTAGACTACCTTAGGAAATGTTTCTTAACTACCACACTGAGCAGTAGTTACTCAGTGGTATCAAATGCCTGAGTTTAATCTCCACGCTGCTATTTTTTTGGTTAGCCATCTGGTGGTTTAATCTTTTGTAAAATTTGGAACAGAGTATCTCCAGCATATAATAATGTTGACTACTTAGCTAATAACAATAGGCTGAAGTTGGTACAATAATTATAAATCGTATATTTTACTTAAATGTACTAAAAACAGTACTGAACAATAGAAGAAAAATACTTAATGGGTTAAATACTTTTACTTTGAACAGCTTGTCATTGATTTCTGACTTGATTTTTTTTCTTGGAATGCTCAGTGGTGTGGAGCGTTAGATTTTGACTATCTGGAATAAGGTCACAAACACAATTCCACACTCTGGAGCTAAAAACAGTAATATAGCAGATCCTATTGTAGTCTGGGGGGAAAAATATTTCCTTCTCCATATATTTCAGTTTGTAAAAATCTGAATGAGGGAAAAATTTGTATATTTTTCATTTAAGAACAAGTGGTTTAGGCCAAAGCTTCTTAAACTCTGGGTTGTGACCTCTTATGGGGTTGAGTAACTGAATGTGGGCCCCGGGGGGGGGGGGGTCCACAAAAAATTTGGCAATAGTAAAAGGTTATGTGTACCTGTTTTATATATCTGGTGACACATAAAAATCTCTCTGGCAAAAAGGGGTCGAGAGAAAAAGTTTAAGAAGCCCTGCCTTAGAAGATCCATTATTGGAAGATTACCCTGGATGTTTTTATGCAGGGTGAGAAAATAGAGAGGCTATTGCAATGGAGCCGTTGAGAGGACCAGTCATAGCATTTAGAGCTAGAAGAGACCTAAGTGACCATCTAGGCCAGGGATTGACAGGCTATCATCTCACATGACCTGTTGCCTGTTTTTGTTTTAAAATAAAATACATTTCGTTTTATTAAAAAATGTTAAAAACCATTCTTAGCTCACAGGCCTTACAAAAACAGGCAGGCGGTCAGGACTGGGCCATACCTCTGACCCAGGCCATTGATTCTCAAACTTTTTAGCCTTGGGGCCCTTCTACACTATTAAAAATTATTAAGGACCTCAAAGAGCTTTTGTTTATTTTTGTTGATAATTGCCATACTAGAAATTAAAATGTTCTAATATTATTGTGAAAATAGATTTGAACTGGAGCATCCTTTGATAGGGTGTGTCAAGGGAAGGTACAGGGTGGGGTGAGGGGTTGGGCGTTGGGGTGGGATCACAGTTTGAGAACTGATGATCTAGTCTATTAACCCTTATTTAAGAAAACTGAGGCTCAGAGAGGTTAAATGCCATCAGGGTCATGCAGGTAAGTAAGTAGTAGAGCTGGGTTTCAAATCTACATCCCCTAACTCCTGAGCTAGAGTTGGTTGCCCTGGAAGTAGAAAGGAAGGGACAAATAAAGAGAGATTTTAGAATTGACAATAATTAGATGTTGACTGAAGAGTCAGAGGTTACTAAAGTTTTTAACTTGGGTAATACTAAAGAAAGTGATGCTTGCCCCATCAACAAGAAAAAGGAAAAGGAGACCAAGTTGTAGGAATAGAGAAGTGCCTTTCCATTTTGGACATACTGAGTTTGGGTCTCTGAATTGGTTTGTCACATTGTAATTTTGGGAGAGTTAGTAATTTAAGAAATTTATAAATTTTTACTTCAGGTTTTAAAATCATTCATTTTTCTAAAAATTTTGAATTGAGATTTTCAGCCTAGAGCATGCATGTATTATGTAAATAAATTCTTTGTATAGCATATTTATATTTCTTACCCCACTAAGTGAGAATTGCTATATTCAGCATTGTTCACCTAAACATGTTTATAGTAACTCTTGTCTTGGCTTGTTCAAGAAAAATTTGAGATGCTTTACTCTCCCTGAAGTATATGTCTCAAAGCTACAATTCATATTCATATTTGACATGAGCAATTTCTGTCTTCTCTGCATCTTGTAAAAAGATTTTGTTTTGTTTGTCCTACTAGTTTTAGTTTTTAAAAGTCAATTTTTGGCAATTTTGGATGATGCTTCAAGGTATATATTGTTTACCAAAATTCAAGAGCTGTTACATAATTACTGATTCTAAAGGTATTCTTACTTGAACCTCACAACTCAAATGAGGTGGGTACTACAGGTATTATTATCCTCATTTTACAGATGAGGAAACTGAGGCGTCAAGAGGTTAAGTGATTTACCCACGGTCACACAGCTAGGAAGCATCAGAAGTGGGATTTGAACCCAGGTCTCCTGACTCTAACACTATACTACAAGGTAGATAATTTGCCATTAATTTTAAATAATGGAATATTTTCTTTCATAAATTGAAAAATGCAGTGCTGTAGTATTTTCATTATGACCCCTTTTCTGGCCCCTACTGTAATTTGAATCTCCAATACTAAATTGATGGGTGTGTAAAATTACAAAATATTTAGGATTTTAGACAGAACCGGAGAGATCATTTAGTCCAACCTCTTCATTTAACAAATGCAGAAACTGAGTTCTAGGCACTTGCCTCAGGGTCATATGCCAAATCAGTGACTGAACTTCATACATACAGAAGTTTTTAAGGACTTTTTCCATTGCTTTAGCTTTCTTTTCAAATGATTTATTAATTAACATAGGAAGGCACATTACATTAATAAAGTTAGATATAGAACAGTTATTAAAAGTAGATATTATTTAAAGGTGATGGGGGAATGGATCTCAGTACTACTAGATCAGATTCAATATTCAAGTTTTGAATTTTAGACTGCTCTATTACTGACTTGTTTTTGAGACCCCAGAAAACTTAATGAAACTCTACAAAGTAGAAGCATTTAAAAAAACAACAAAGATTACTACAAAGGTCTATTATTTGTGAAAAGTGACAGAGAATAAACTTCTTGCAAAAGATTAGGTTTAATCCTGATGGATGTGGGAAAATATATATATATATATATATATATATATATATATATATATATATGTTTAGAAGTTCCTGTAGATAAATATACTTTGTCACTGTAGAAATCACTCTAAAATGGATAAAATAATACTTAAAATCTAAAAATCTCTAGGCATTCTAAAAATAATTTGTTGGCTAGATAGTCAACATAGCATCATTTCATGGTACTATTCTTTGTGAGTTTTTAATTTTTTCAAGAAAACATTTTCTCTCATTAGAGGGGGAATAAGGCAAAACAAAACTCTGATAACAAATGTTCATAATGAAGCAAAATCAAATTCCTACATTGGCCGTGTCCAAAAAATAATATTTCTCATTCTGCATCCTAAAACCATCACTTCTCATTCAGAAGGTAAGTAGCATGCTTTAGGAGTATTCTTAATTATTCATTAGGAAGTTATTCATTGGGAGTATTCTGAAAGCAAAGTACTGAGGATAGTAAATAGTCAATAAAAACTATGTCAGTAAACATTTATTGAGCCCCTACTATGTGCCAGGCACTGTGTTAGACAATAGCAAAGAACTCACAATCTAATGGTGAAGGCAACATACAAACAACTATGTGCAGACAAGCTATATAGAGGATAAATAAATAATCAGAACTAAGTGAGATTGGGAAAGGTTTTTTTGTGGTATTTTAGCTGAGACTTGAAGAAAGCCAGGAGGTGAAACATACTATGTATGAAGGTGGGCCAATGAACATATCAAGTCAGAAAATAGGTTCTTATGTGAAGTATGCAAGGGGGCCAGTGTCACTGGAATGAAGTGTCCATGGAAAGTATGAGGTGTAAGAACACTGGGGGGGGGGGGCGCAGATAACGAAGAGCTTACTTGTTAACTAATACAATTTTTTTAAAAAAGTGAGGCAATTGGGGTTAAGTGACTTGCCCAAGGTCACACAGCTAGTAAGTGTTAAGTGTCTGAGGCCAGATTTGAACTCAGGTACTCCTGACTCCAGGGTTGGTGCTCTATCCACTGCACCACCTAACTGCCCTTAACTAATATAATTTTAATCAAAACTCACAATTTTGGCACTCCATACTTTCATTGAAAACTGCTCCTTTTTAGATTTTATCGTTCTTAAAACAGTGATCTTAACTAGGTTCTTTTGGAAATCCTAGTTTCTCTTACAGCACCTTGTAAGAATAAGTTTCTTCGGGGGTGGCTAGGTGGCGCAGTGGATAAAGCACTGGCCCTGGATTCAGGAGTACCTGAGTTCAAATCCGGCCTCAGACACTTGACACTTACTAGCTGTGTGACCCTGGGCAAGTCACTTAACCCCCATTGCCCTGCAAAAACCAAAACCAAAACCAAACCAAAACAAACAAACAAAAAAGAATAAGTTTCTTCTAGTGAGCATGCTTAAAACTCCATTTGCTTCATACCTGCTGGCAAAATCTAACAATAAATCAGTTTTTGAGGTTCTAGGCTGTAAGATACAGGATTCCACAACACCAAAATTTGAAGCCCTTTCTCCCCCTCAATCATACCGCCTTCCAAACAGATCTTGGAAGTGCCTATCAATCAGAGTACTTAAACCAGAATAACAGATATATTTAATGTAGGTGGGACAGGAGAAACAGTGTGGTAGAGGGAAAAATTTGTAGTCTGGAGGACCAAGATTGAATCTTTGCTTTCTTATTACCATCCACATAACTTTGGGCAAGTCACTTCCCTTCTCTAGTCCTCCTGTTTCCTCCTTTGTAATGAGGAAGTTGGACTAGATTATCTTTAAAATCCTGTCCTGCTCCAAACTCTGATTCAGTAGTTTCATCACCAGTAACAGCTTGTTTCTGGAACAGGATCAGTGGTTTTAGGTAGTTGCCTGGAGAACTTATCCTTTTTGGCGGAATTGGGAGAAGAGCAAGGCAGAAATTTCCTTGTTTTACCTTTATTTAGGTAGCAGTTTGAATATTCTTAAGTGAATATGAAAATCTTTCCAGGATCTTAAAAAACTGCTTTGCATAAGGATAATAAGTGAGCATTCTAAATATTTCTTGAATTAAGTTTTGAATCTCTAGCAACATTTGGAGTAGTTTGCATGAAGGATATGTACTTGAAGGTTTTTTCCCTTAGTAATAGTAATTGATTCATAGGATTATGAGATTATAGACTCTAGAACTAGAAGAGACCTTAGAGATCATGGCCTACAGCTTCCTCATTTTGTAGAGTAGTATGATGATGCCCAGTGAGCTTCTGAAGATCACATTTGTAATGAAGTGCATATTTACCCACTAGTCCTCTCACTTGAAATCTCAGTGTTTTGTTTTGTTTTTTCTTTTCCTCTGCTTTATATAAAAATGTCAGCCTGAGTACTCTGGGCTAAATGCTAGTAGAATAGAGAATTTTTCCTATTTTGAAGCTACTTTAAAGGAACTAAGCCTTCAACTCTGGCTTCATGAGTACCATACTTCAACTGAGGTGTACTGAAAGCTGGTCATAAATGATTCTAAGCGAAATTGCTTATTGATGAAACATTTTTAATGTTGAATTTGTAATTATAAACTACACATTTTATTTTATTTGGGGGGGGTAATGAAGGTTAAGTGACTTGCTTAGGGTCACACAGCCAGTAAGTGTCAAATGTCTGAGGCTGAATTTGAACTCAGGTCTTCCTGAGTCCAGAGCCAGTGCTTTATCCGCTGGGCCACCTAGCTGCCCCCTTGTACATTTCAAAATACAGAGGGTTTCCACTCCATAAGTCCTCTATTCTGCCTCTATTACTCCTACTAAATTAAAATTATGGGTAGGTATGGTTTAAAACCAAAGAACAGGAAGAATTTTCCAGAGATCAGCCAGTCTAGCTCTCTGCCTCTAAAATTTTTAGACAAAATAATACTTTAACTCAGGCAGCCTCTGCAATGATAGAATTAATAGCTTTCTACCCCTTCCTTCTCCTGTACCGGTTTCCTTTCCCCCTCAACTCTCTTATCTTGAGCCTGTTAGCGGTAGGCATGTCTTATCTAGTTTATACTGGGTGGGATTAAAGAGGTTGCTGGCTTTTTGCATAAGGCATCAAAAAAGATTTTCCATATAGTCAAATGTATCAAATATCTGTGATTTCCTTAGTGTGGAAGTGCCTCTGTCTATGTAGATAGCATAGATAAGTAAGTCTTAGAGAAGTGGCTAAATGTCAGAGATGTTATAATGGTTACATCCTTATTAAGTGTTAAGGACTCAACTATTTGATAGAAACTTATAGGGAAAATAGTAGTCTGGTAGAAATTAAGTTTAGACCCATAGCTCTCACCTTGTACTAAGATAAGCTCCAAATGGATATGTAGCTTAGATATAAAAAGTCACATCATAGGGCAGTTGGTGGCGCAGTGGATAAAACACTGGCCTTGGATTCAGGAGTGCCTGAGTTCAAATCCAGTCTCAGACACTTGACAGTTACTAGCTGTGTGATCTTGGGCAAGTCACTTAACCCTCATTGCCCCTCCAAAAACAAAAACAAAAGCAAAAACAAGTCACATCATAAACAAATTAGAGGAACAGGGAAGAAATTGCCTTTCAGATCTATGGATAGGAAAGAGTTTGGGACTACCAAGTGATAGGATCATACAAGATTAAATGAACATTTTTGATTATCTAAAAAAAATTTTTCATAAATCTTATATAAAAATTAGAAGGAAACAGGTAACTGGGGAGAAAAGGTCTCATATCCAAGATAAATTAAGGGACCAATTTAAAGTTATAAGACAAAAATCTATTGTCTAATAGATTAATGGTTCATGGATGTGCATAGGCAGTTTTCTAAGGAAGAAATCCAAGCTATAAACAATCATAAGGTTAAAAATACCCTAAATCACTAATAGAAATAGACAAAGCAACTTTAAAAGTTCTTCATATCTATCAGACTGACAGAAATTAGAAAATTGACAATTGTAGGAGATGTGGGGAAAACAGGTAGACAAATGTACTCTTTTTTGTGAAGCTCTGAATTGGTCCATGTATTCTGGAAAGCACTTTGACGCTATGCCCAGAAATTTACCAAACTGAACATAATCTTTGACCCTGCAGCAATATTGCTACAAGCTCTATACCCAAAAGGAATCTGAGAAGAAAATACACGTACAAAAATATTTACAGCTCTTTTTGTGGTTGCCAAAAATTGGAAACTTAAGAGACTGTCTTATTGGGGGATGACTAATCAAATTGTGCTATGTGAAAGAAATGGAATATGCTTGAACCATAAGAAATGAAGTGGACAGTTTGAAAAGAAACTGGGAAGACCTCTGAAGAGAGCAAACCAAGCAAACTAAGAACAGTTTACACTGATAACAGCATTATACAGAAAAACAGCTTATTTAAAAGACTTTAGAACTAAAATAAGAATTTAGAACATTGACCAATGTAGTTAAAAACTATGAGACTAAAGAACAAGGATTAAACATGCAAGTTCTTTTTTTATAGAGAGATGATGAATTTAAAATCCAGAAAGAGATTCACATTTAGTCATGGCTAATGTGGATATTTGTTTTGCTGGATTATGTAGGTATGTATTGAGGGATTTTGTGAATTGAAGAAAACTGGTTTGACTGGTATATCCCCAGACCCCCAGGATGCATGGAAGACTTGGAGATTGGGCATTATCCCCTCCCCCAGCCTCTTGCTGGATGGCACAATTAAAAGTTAAGTTCCTTGTGTCCCTATTACTCATTCTTCCCTCTATATTGGGCAGTTTGGAAAGTATTCTTATTTCCTTGGTCTTGTTTATATTATTATCTTCCTCTATTGATGACAGGGCAATCTCCTGTTAGTGCTATATTGTTTCTTTGTCTAAAACTTTGTTTAAAGTTTGAGCCCTAAGGGTCTCTGAGCCTTCTACCAGAGTGTAGATACCATAGTATTGCCAGGTGCTTGTCTCAACCCTCCCACCCCCACCCCAACACATACGCTGCCTTTGAATTTTAGGCAAAGGACTTTGCACTTTCCTCCTGCCCTTTTGAGTAAAAGTTTTGTTAACTGCTGTCTAGCCCTGTTGTTCTTCATCCAAACTGTCCTGCACTGCAGATTTTTAAATAATATGCTCAGTTGAGGAGAAGAGGTTAATCGGAGGGACAAATTGATCGAAAATTACTTGAAAATTTTTGAAAAGTAAACTTTTAAAAAAATTGACTAACGGGGGGCAGCTAAGTGGTTCAGTGGTTAAAGCACTGGCCCTAGAGTCAGGAGTACCTGAGTTCAAATTCGACCTCAGACACTTGACACTGTGTGACCCTGGTCAAGTCACTTAACCCCCATTGCCCTGCGGCCCCCCCCCCCCAAATTGACTAACAAAAATTTCTAGTAGACCTAGTTGGCACAGTTCTATGACTTCTTCCAGCAACATAGGAATTAGAACAGGGAAGCAATGGGGAATGGGAAGGTGGAAGGAAGGGTTTTTGAAGAAAGGAAAGTGAAGCTGAACCTAAGGGTGATGAACTGACAGAATAATCCCATCCCCAAAGCATTTTTTAAGTACCTATTATGTGCAAAGTGTTGTCCTTTGTACTGCATATACTAAGAAACCCCCCCCCCCAAATTTTTTCCTTAAACTAATTTTGGGGTTGTATGTGTTTGGGGTTGAGAGGGGAGTCTATAGAGATTAGAGACCATTATCAAAAAGATTGATCAGAAGTGAGACATAGAAACACATGAAAGGTTTGGAGATTATGGTTTTTAAAAAAAATTTTATAATCTGAGATCACAGGATTGGTAGTAAAATCCTTGAGCAATCCTGTAGGTAACAGTTGAAGTGAAGATCAGGTCACTTGAGAGTTCAGGTTGGTTGACCTGGGTAACCAGAGTCATTGAGATGACAATTAGCATGTATATTGAAATCTTTAAAATGAGGAAGAGGAAAAAAAGGGGGGAGGGTAGCTAGGTGGCACAGTGGATAGAGCACTGAGTCAGGAGTACCTGAGTTCAAATCTGGCCTCAGACACTTAACACTTACTAGCTAGCTAGCTGTGTGACCCTGGGCAAGTCACTTAACCCCAATTTCCTCACTTAAAAGAGGAAGAGGGGTCAGGTTGTAAAGATTATGAGGCAGGTAATTAAACTCCTTGAGAAAGGGAGTATATTTTCACCTGAAGTATATGGGGGGGCAGGAATAGAGATTAATTAGAATGATTGATTGGAATAAATCTCAAAAGACAAGAGATCGAATGATAATAGCAGAGGAAGGGTTTGGAAGTAGCTGTGGAGAAAGGAAAAGAATATACATATTCTTTCCTGCCCAGTGTATTCCAGTTTATAATAGGAAGAGTAGCTTGCTCTGAAGAGATCTTGATTTCTTTGAAGTGTTGGAATTTGGAAATAGTGTGGGATCAAACATGGGCGCAATGCAAAGGCTATATGGATTGTAAGAAGAATAAGATGGAATTTACTTCACATAGATGATGAATTTAAAATCTAGAAAAAGATACACATATTTAGACATAGTAGCTAATGTGGATATTTGTTTTGCTGGATTATGTAGCTATTTATTGAGGGACTTTGTGAATCGAAGAAAACTGGTTTGACTTGTATATATCCCCAGATCCCCAAGATGCTTGGAAGAGTTGGAAATTGGCATAAATGTTGACTGGTAGAGAGAGGAGAAGAGAATTTTATCATTGGCAGATGGCAGTCTTGAATTACAGGGGCAAGAGGAACAAAAGGTTATCAGAGAAAGTAACCAGTTGATCTGGGCAGCCACCCTCCCTAGGGTTCTGTGATAATTAAGCTCTGGGTTGGTGCAGTGCCTGTGGTGTTACTTTCTATGGTTTATTACCCCAAATACTGGGAAACTTCATGAAGGGTAGATACAGCAGGTGCAAGTGCCAGGAACTTTTGGTCAGGTATCTGTATCAGTAAATAACTGATAATTGGGTCTCTTGGGACAGATTCACTTTGGGTCAGAATTCACACTCAGCACCAGCTCTATAGTTTCATTCCAAGGTGATGGGTTAAAACTTTTAAATGGTACTCCAAATGTCGAGCAGACATCTGACTCCTAATCTCTTGACTCTCTGGAAGTATAGGACCTTCAGTACCTTTGGGGTTCTGAGGCTGGGGGTCTCTTATGGATATGAAAATTTCCCTAGTTGTGTATTTCTGAGCTTCTAAGTTGCTAGCCATGCTGATTTAAAGAATTAATAGAGGGCAGCTAGGTGGCACAGTAGATAAAGCACTGACTCTGGATTCAGGAAAGACCTGAGTTCAAATGTGCCCTGTATGACCCTGGCTAAGTCACTTAACCCTCATCCCCCCCCCCCCCAAAAAAAAAAGAATAGAAATGTTGATCAGGACCTTAAGAATCATCCTAATGCATGTGTCTCAGGTCCAGGTCATTTCTTTTTCTCAAAAACAGTGATGGCTTCCTATAGGTATATGGAATAAAATAAAAAATAAAATAAAATATAAACTTCTTTACTTGTTATTCAAGGCTGCATGATTTGGTTGCAGCTTATCCCTGATTGTTCCTCCTCAGCCATTCAGACCAAACTGGATTTTTTGTTTTGGGAACATCCCAAACTCTCCCCTAACCAGGTGGTACAGTGGCTAGCTAAATTGCTGCTGGAGTCAGGAAGACCTGAGTTTAGAGCTGGCCTCAGAAACTTACTAGCTGTGTGACCTTGGGCAAGTCACTTAACCTCTATCTGCCTCAGTTATCTCATCTGTAAAATGAGGATAATCATGACACTTACCTCACTGCCATCCCCCTTCTACTCTCCACTAAAACATATCTGACAAGAGGGTCACTTCATAGTATGTTTGAAGACTTCTAATGAGGGGGAACCACCTCCTAAAGCAGCCCATTCTATTTATGGATAGTACTAATTGTTAAGAAAGGGAAGCTAGGTTGCCCAGTGAATAGAGTGCTTGTCCTGGAGTCAAGGAAGTTGTTCACTTCTTTCAGTAGGGTCCCATCTTTGTGACTCTTTTGGAGGTTTTTCTTGGCAAAGATATTGGAATAGTTTTGCTGTTTCCTTCTCCAGCTCATTTTACAAATGAGGAAAACTGAGGCAAACAGGATTAAGGGTCATACAGCTAGTAAGTGAGTGTCTGAGGCTGGATTTGAATTCAGAAAGATGAGTCTTACTGACTCCAGGTCCCACACTCTGTCCACTGCACCACCTTACAAACTTCTTTACCTGTCATTCAAGACTTCATGATTTGGCTGCAGTTTACCCCCAGTTATTCCTCAAATTCTTGATTAACCACTCAGACCAAACTGGACTATTCGTTTTGAAAACAACCCAAACTCTCCTCTAACTAGGTGGTACAGTGACTAGAGTGCTAGGCAAAGAGTCAGGAAAACTTTCAAATCTGGCCTCAGATACTTACTTAGGTATCTGACCCTGGGCAAATCACAACCCTATTTGCTTCGGTTTCCTCATTGGTAAAATGAGCCAGAGAAGGAAATGGCAAACCATTCCAGTAGCTTTTGGAAAGAAAATCCCCCCCCCAAAAAAAAAAAGGGGTCATGATGAGTCAGATGTAAAAGGAACAAAAGGACTAAATTGTTAAAACAAAACAAAAAAAAGTCTTGGCCTCAAGCCTAAAGCTTTGCTTCACTGCAACTTCCACTCATCGCTGCTGGTTTTCCCTACTGGGATCAGTGTGTTTAATAAATGTTAATTTTTTGACTACCTGAAAAATAACAAGTCTTATTTTTCTTTCCCTCTACACTCATCTTCTCCAGGCTAATATTCCTGGTTTGTTCAATTGCTCCCAGTATAACATGGACTGAAGGCCTTTCACCAATTCTAGTCTTCTTGGTGAAGACTTCTTTAGATGTTTTCTAGTTTATTAGTATTTTTCCTAAAGTTGATTCCTAAGGGGGCAGCTAGGTGGCGCAGTGAATAAAGTGCTGGCCCTGGATTCAGGAGGACCTGAATTCAAATTTAGACTCAAACATTTGACACTTGCTAGCTGTGTGACCCTGGGCAAGTCTTTTCACTCTCATTGCCCCCCCCCCCAAAAGTTGATTCCTAAACTTTATGACTTACCATAGTTTTTTTTTTTCACCATATCACATATTATAATGAATTTATATCCTTGTCTTATATTCTCTTGTAGAATTAAAAACTCCTTGAGGTCATAGACTGAATTATGTCTGGAAATCTTTGTATACTTCACAGAGCTCTGTGTATAATAGATTTTCAGTCTTAGTATTTCTTGAATGCATATATCTTGTCATTAACCTTTCCTTAATGCTTAGTTTTATAGTTGAGAAAATTTTGAGCATCTTCCACTTTAAAAAGAATCAATTCAATCTTATTTTCAGTTGGACTACTTGTCAAATGGGACAACATTTAAACAACTGCGTACAAACCACCTCTGTACAGGATAGATATGAAATGATCTACAGAGGGAGGGTACCAGCATTAAGGGGAATCAGAAACTGTTCTTTCAGAAGGTGGGGTTTTAGTGGGGACTTGAAGCCAAGGAAGCCATGAGGTAGAGATGCGGAGAGAGAGTATTTCATATGAAGGACAGCCAGTGAAAATACCCAAGAGTTGAGACACTAGATTGCAGAGAGTATTGTGGGGTGGAGGGAGGTGTACGTTTAATAAGACTCAAAAGCTAAAGCAAGGCAGGTTAGAAGAGAGAAGGGAACATCTGCCAGAAATACTATGGTAAAGTTGGCAGGCCTTGGCAACAGATTGGAAAAGATATAGTAGGAGAATGAGGAGTTCAAGATGGCACTGAGAAAGTGGTGGTACCTGGTATAATAATAATAGGCAAGTTAGGAAGAGAGGAGAGTTGGGGAGAAAAAGGTAATATTCAGTTGTAGATATGTTGAGTTAAAATATCTATAGAACGTATACATTTCAAGATGTCTGATAGGCAGTTGGAGAGGAGAATCTGGAGGGTGAGAGTGGTTAGGGCTGGATACATTGATACATTCATGGAAGCTTATGAGATCAACAAGTGATCCCAAGCATAAAGAGAGAAGAGGGCCCAGGACATATAATGGCACAATGACTGTTCTCAATTCTAACCATTTTATGAGGATTAGAGAGAGGGCAGCATCTCACATCACTGCCTTGTCTGCCCCGTTATTGGTAGTTGATATGGGTGGAGATGGCAGATCCCTTTTTAATTTTTTTTTTTTTGCAGGGAAAAGAGAGTTAAGTGACTTGCCCAGGGTCACACAGCTAGCAAGTGTCAAGTGTTTGAAACTAGATTTGAACTCAGGTCCTCTTGAATCCAGGGCCGGTGCTTTATTCACTGCACCACCTAGCTGTCCTCAGATCCCTTGTTGACAAGGACTACTTCCAGATGTACAAAAAACTGTTAAATTTTCAGTATGAGTATTTACACCTCAGAAAACACTACATATCATCATGATTTATTGTTATATTGCTTTTCTATCGACTTAAAACTGATGGAAATAATGTTAATGCAATTTAAGCTTTAAAGTATGCCATATGCATGTTTTTTTTCCAAGAGCTAATTGTTAAATATTTATCAGACCACTCATGGCTTATTCCCCTCCATTATGGTATTGAGCAAGGCTTTTAGTTTGGGAGTGTACATAGCTAAGATCCTTATTAGCTTTAATTCATACTCAGTGCATGCCAACATGGATATGTTGAACCATGGTAGAATTGGACTATATGACGTGTATAAATGTGATTTTTTTTTTCCTTTAGCGTAATTGAGATTGAGGCCTGTTTATTTTCCTAGGAAAAACTAAGCTGGAAATTCAAACTTTAGATGACCTTGAATCTTAAATGAATTTCCTGTATTCTCTAAAATTGAAGAGTAAACATTTTTATGTAAAATTGAGTGTAGCCTCAGATACTTGACAATTACTAGCTGTGTGATCCTGAGCAAGTCACTTAACCCTAATTGCCCCCCTAACCCCCCAAAAAGAGTATAAAGTTATTTTTGTGCCCCATTCTTTAGAAAATATGATCTGCTAGCAGCTTGTACATTAAAGGACCAGAGGGCATTGAATATGATATTCCAAAGGGCAAAGGAAATGGGATTACAACCAAGAATCACCTACCCAGCAAAACTCAGCATTATCTTTCAGTGGAAAAAATGGGACTTTAGTGAAAAAGAAGACTTTCAGATATTTGTGATGAAAAGACCTGAACTGAATGGCAAATTTGACTTTCAAATACAAGACCCTAGAGAACCATTAAAAAAAAAATGGAGCTGGGGGACACAGCTGGGGTTGTACAGTGGGTGACTGTCTTGTGTCTGAGGCCAGGTTTTGACTGGGATCCCCCTGGGTCCAGGGGTGATGATTTGTCCACTGTGTCACTTAGCTAAATGACAACATCTTTAGGGTTAAATTGAAGGGTCAAGGGAATTCACTGTGGGGAGGGGGAAGGGCAGAAGAGAAATCCTACATGAAAGTAACAGGAAAAGGCTTATGGAGTGGGGGAAGACATGGGAGAGGAGCTGGGCAGTAAATGAATTTTACACTCATCAGAAAAGGCTCAAAGATCTTAAACTCATCAGAGCTGCCTCAAGGAGGGACTAAGAGACACACCCAACTGGGTGGACTAATCTATTTAATCTGGGCAGTAAATGAGCCTGACACTCATCAGAATTGGCTCAAAGACCTCTGTCATTAGAATTGGCTCAAGGAGGGACTAATGTACACACTCAATTGGGTGGAGTAATCTCTCTAACCCTGCAGAAAAAGAGGAGGGGAAGGGTTGATAAAGAGAGAGAGACAAAAGAAGGAAGGGCAGAGTGGGGGAGGGGACAGACAGAAGCAAATCCCTTTTGAAGAGTGATAGGATGAAAGCAGATGGATAATAGAATAAATATCATGGGGAAGGGAAACAGTTAACAATAGTAATCATGAAAAAGAGAAAAGGGGGGAAATTGTACAAAAAATATTTATAGCAACTCTTGGTGGATTCTAAGAATTGAGAATCAAGGGAATGTCCATCAATTGAGGAATGATGGAAAAAGCTGTGTTATATGATTGTAGTGGTATGGTCTTGTGCTACAGGAAATGACAAACAGGATGATCCCCCCAAAACCTGGAAAGACTAATGAACATCGATGTATAGTGAAGTGAGCAGAGCTGGGAGGACATTGTGTGTAGTGACAGCAGTATTGTTTAATGAGCAATTGTGAATGACTTAACTACTCTCAGCAGTACAATGATCCAAGACAATCCCAAGGAACTAATGAGGAAGCTTACTATGCACCCCTATAGAAAGAACTGATAAAAAGAACACTTGGGGATTGTACATATATAACCTGGTTGTGATCTTGTGGAGGGGGAAGGAAAGGGAGGGAGAAAAATTTGGAACTCTAAATCTTATGAAAATGAATGTTGAAAACTACCCTTACATGTAAATGGAAAAGAAATGTTTGTTGCTAAATTTTAAAAAAAGAAAAAGAAAATATGATCTGTTTTACAAAATAAATGGGGATGTGAAGAGAGGCCAAAAAACCAGCTCCTGCTCTCAAGGTATTTGTATTCTAATGGGGAGAGACAACGCACAAACGATTGTGAAGAAAATCAATAGAGGGAATATATAGAAAAGGTTCTAGTGTTAAAGGACATATCAAGTAAGGGTTCTTATAGAAGGTGGGGTTTTAGTTGCAACTCAAAGCGAGGAAGCATAAATGAAGGGGAAAAGATAGCCAGTGAAAATTCCGAGTCTGTAGATATATGGAGTATCTTGTGGGAGGAATAGCAAGGAGGAGGGTCAATATCACTGAATCACAGAGCATGTGGGTTAAGTATGTGAATAAGGTGTAAAAAGAATGGAAAGGTAGAAAGATACCAGTTATGAAGAGCTTTGAATGTCTGAGGATTTTATAGTGTCCCAAAAGTCATAGTGCAGTTTTAAGTTTGAAATTGAAAATAAGGAGCCAATGGAATTTGTTGAAAAAGGAGGAAGGATAACTTGGTCAGATGAATTTGATAGATAACAAAGTGGAGGATAGATTGGAATTCTTGGGTAATTGGGCAGAGACTCTAGGCAGGGAGAGTAACCAGAAAATCAAGTGCATAGCAAAGGTAGAGTAGAAACCTGAGAAATAGGGATGAGGAGGGATTACTTCTATTTGGGAGATCAGCTGGACTTTTAAGATGCTTTTCGGTAGGTCTAACTATGATGAGAAGCAGGTTGTTAGCCACAATTAGGTTTATTTTGGATCATGAATGAAAAATAGGGCAAGAGAGAGGTTTTCTTGAAGAAAAGGCACTTTTAGTGTGTCTCCTACACACTTGTCCTGAAAGATGTTGGTAGAGCTCATAGGGAAGAGACTATAGTTAGATAAGACAATACTTGGGTCACTTTTTAGTACTGTTGATCCAGCACAACTTAGAAAGGAGAGTTTGGAAAATGGTGTATATGTTGCCTTAGAGGAGGTGTTGGGAAGGAGAGAGAGAGTTTATATTAGATGCTCTTTAAAGGTTGTGTTTAAAAGTTGAGTGCTTAGAACTTGGGAAATTATTTAAGTTAGCAGCTTATGTGGTTATCTGGCTTTAAGTTTTAGTTTAAGTGCTTATATACAGGTGGACTGTTTACGTGATTATAGATAGCCTAATGTAGTGGAAATTGGACAAGGCTTAAATTTTAGGAAAGCTTGGCTCTAGTTATCACTTGATTACTAAATAGCTTTTGGCCTTGAGCAAAAATCACTAATCTCCTAGCTTGTGGTTTACTCATCTGTCAAATGAGGTTGGTGTCTGGCTGAAGACCTATTGTGTATAGGTTTGCTGTGAGGAGCAAAAATAACTCTGCAAAAATGCTTTTGGAAAAGGATTCTACAAACCTAAATTCTCGTTATTGGTGTTTTAAGAGAATCATGTTTGTAAATTAGTTTCTTCTTTCAAATTGTCAATTTGTACTTCAACAATTTTCTATATTTCTATTTTTCCAAATATTCCTCCATTCTTTTTCTTTTAAATTTAAGATTGTGAAAAGGTTGGTATAATATGGACAAATGTCCACAGAAGCTGATGGCACGGTGAGGCTAAACTTCATTTTAATTTGTAAGCAATAATATGTTATTTCATCAACCAGAAACTCTTAAAACTTGGCAAGTACTATGTGTTCTTTTTGTTTCCTTATTCTTATGTATGTTGTTGTTACCTTAGCACACATCTCATGGAGATGGACGTCAAGAAGTTACCTCTCGAACTGGGCGCTCTGGAGCTCGATGTAGAAACTCAGTAGCTTCCTGTGCAGATGAACAACCTCATATTGGAAACTATAGACTTCTGAAAACAATTGGCAAGGGAAATTTTGCAAAAGTGAAACTGGCAAGACACATCCTTACAGGCAGAGAAGTAAGTACTGATTATTACATTTACTTTTGATGCAAAAAAACCCCCAAAGCTACCTCTTGCAATGTGCCTGGGTATTTGTAAATAAACAAAAATATCCATGATTACATGTGTCTGTTTAAAAATGTTAAATGAGTGATTCTTCAGGAGTGAATGGTTTTGTTAGTTTTCATTAATAACCTTAAAATTGTTTTGAACTCTTCACATTAGAATATTCAGACCTTTAAATATCAATATTTAGACTTTGTTACATATTAATAAATATTATATATTTTGTTATCTGACACTTTTTTACTTTAGTTTTGCAGATTATATCTCCAAGCAGTTTAGTCAACTCTGAAAGTGTTCTTTTTGATGTTTATTGACCTAGGAGAAAGGTAGAACCATGGAAACAGTAATTAGGTCGCAGTTAGTTTCTTACTTTTCCTTGTCTCTGAGCCCCAGGCTTCACAGACTAATACTCCGTAGTTAGTTGTACAGAATGAATTTATTAAAACAACTCAACTGCTATTTGACATTAAGGAAAATGTAAAACATGTACTTTTTTCTTTTAACTCTTGAATAAAATTTAGTTTACTGATGCTTTTTGCTTTTTAGTCATCTCAATTTCCTCTAACCCTCCTGTTTTTCCTACCTTGTACCTTGTGACCAAGAAAAACAATTAAACATAGGTATCTGCTAGTGATAGTGACCACATGTGACAGTGATAGTGACCACATGTGACAATGTGCTTAATATTCTGTCCTAGTAGTCTTCTGCCTCCCTTTCGTTAGTGGAAAGTTATGTTTCATTATAGGATCTCCAGGACATTCATTTTTAGAAATTTTTTTCATTGAGTTGTTGTATTTGTTACATATGTTATTCTGATAAATGAAAATCTTCCCATGTGTCTCTGAATTCTGCATTTATCATAATGCACATTAACATGCCATTCAATTAGTATATCATAATTTTTTTTTTCAACCTTTTCCCAATTGATGGACCTTCTTTGTTTATAATTCTTGGTGACCATAAAAAATGCTGCTGTGAATATTTTGGTATATTGTGAATCTATCTTTCTGTCTGACTTTCTGGGTGTGGATATCTGTAGTGGGAGCAGTGGATCAAAGGATGAGAATAGTTTAATTGCTGTTTACAGAATTCCAAATTGATATCCAAATCAATTAACAATTCCATAGTGTTTTCCTGTGTCTTTTTCCAATGTTGACATTTCCATTTCTTGTCATCTTTGCCAATTTACATGGAGTGAGGTGAAATGTCAGTTATTTTAATTTGCATTTCTCTTCCTATTAGGGACTTAGACCATGAGTTCATTTATAGTTCTCGATACTTTTTTAAAAAGTTCATATATCATTCAACCCAGTCAGCATTTAAAGAAAAAGCAAAAACAACCTCTGCCCATAAGGAGCTTACATTCTTCTTTTTTTAATCATATGAGTATTTTATTATTTTTCAGTTACATGTGAAGATAGTTTTCAACATTTGTTTTCAAAGGATTTTTAGTTCCAAATTTTTCTTCCCTCTCCCCTCCCGAAGACAGAAAACAATCTGATATAGGTTATATATGTACAATCACTTTAAACATATTTCTGTGTTAGTCATGTTGTGAAAGAAGAATCAGAACAAAAGGAAAAAACCTCAAAAAGGTTAAAAAAACCAGCCAAAAAGTAGAAGCAGTATGGTTCAATCTGCATTCAGAATCCATAGTTCTTTTTTCTGGATGTAGAGACCATGTTCTATCCTGAGTTCTTTGAAATTGTTTTGGATCATTGTACTGCTGAGAAGAGCCAAGTCTGTCACAATTGATCATCACACAATGTTGCTGTTTCTGTGTACAATGTTCTCCTGGTTCTGCTCCTCTCAGTCAGCATCTGTTCATATAAGTCCTTCCAGGTTTCTCTAAACTCCTCCTGCTCATCATTTTGTCAGGATGTCTGCAATTTGAGAAACCCACAGCTAAGCACTAGAACCTGGTAACCGCCCGGGCTGGAACCTGTGAGCTCTGGTGATTGCTCGCCAGACTCCTGAGTTTTCTGCCTTGTGGCTCAATTCCTTCAATTCTCCACTGCTTCCTCTGCCCAGAACTCCACTACCTCACTTTGGAACCTCCCCACGCCATCTGCACTCATGGGCAAGGAGAAATCAGAAATTTACTCTATTGAGGTCAGTGCAGCCAAGGACATTGAAACAGTAGAACATCCATTCCTACCTATGCCTAACTCTCCAGCAAACCTATTAGGCTGCAACCTCCTTTGTAAACTTAGAACAACCATATCTTGTTCTCCAGATGGTGGCACATCCCTGGAAGTGCCAGAGGTTACTGTCCACTTACTGCCAATTTTGATCGCAGACAGTCAAGAAATAGTGGAGAATACATTTGAAATCCCTTTGTGGTCGCCATCTGTAAGGGGCTAAAGTTCTAGCTATGATGTCTAAAATCTATTAAAATCTAATGAGTGGTTACCTTAAATTAGAAGTTTTAGCATGATTTTAGACTTTTAAGTATTTATTAAATATATATGGGTTAGTAAAGAGAAAACACTTGGATAAAAAATTAGATCTGCCAGCTCTCTCCCTAATCTCCTTCCCCTCCTGTCTAGCCGAAGTCTCCAACCCCCAAAAGCGACTCCTCCTCAGAGGCTTCTTTCTGAAGCCTCCTGCGAAATAGGAAACAGGGCCGTGTACACACACACACACACACACACACACACACACACACACACCCCTCCAAGCTAATTGGCTGGTAACCCTGAATGACAGAACTAACAGGTGGTTCTATAGATGTAAGTTCCAGATGCTGGTTAACTTCTGAACACTAAAGTCACATAGCTTCTAAATCACATGCTTTCTCCTCATGGCGGAGATTCCCTGCAATATCTTTTCCCAGCAGGGGGTGCCATTCCAGTTCTCAGTTTCTTACAGCACAATAGTATTCCATTACATTCATATACCACAAGTTGTTTAGCCATTCCCCAATTGATGGGCATTCCCTCGATTTCTAATTCTTTGCCACCACAAAGAGAGCTACTATAAATATTTTTGTACATGTGGGTCCTTTTCCCTCCTCTATGATCTCTTTGGGATACAGACTTAGTAATGGTATTACTGGATATGCACAGTTTTACAGCCCTTTGGGCATAGTTCCAAATTGCTCTCCAGATTGTTGGATTAGTTCACAGCTCCCCCAGCAATGCATTAGTGTTCCAATTTTTCCACAGCTTCTCCAACGTTTATTATTTACCTTTTTTGTCATAATAGCCAGTCTGATAGGTGTGAGGTGGTACCTCAGAGTTTCTCTAATCAATAGTGATTTGGAGCATTTTTTCATATAGCAATAGATAGGAGCTTACATTCTTATGGGGGAGACAACATGTACATAAATAGGTACATAAAAAATACTCATAAGAGTAGATAAAAAATTGCCTTAAAGGAAGGAATGTACAATTGTGGAATGGCTTTTGGTGTATACATTTTTCAGGTCTCGTGTTGTTGTTTTTTTCCTTTCTTCAACCATTTATAATCTGGCTTCTGACCTTATTCCTCCTAAAGTGCTCTTTCTGAAATTATTAATGATCTCTTAGTTGCCAGATGACCTTTTCTCAGCCCTCATTCTCCTTGATGTCTCTGAAGCCCTCTCTTCCTTGGTACTCTCTTCTCTCTAGGTTTTTGGAACATAACACTACTGTTTTTCCTCCTACTGTTATACCACAATTCTGTCTCCTTTGCTGGTCTTCTTCCAGGTCATGCCTTGTAAGCACAACCGTCCCTCAGGGTTGTATACTGAATCCTCTTCTCTTCTCATCAGCTCCCATGGATTTAATTGCCATCTCTGTTGTGATGATTTGGGGCAGGGGGTTAAATAGTATTTTATTTTTTCCAATTACATATAAAGATAGTTTTCAACATTCTTTTTTTATAAGATTTTGAGTTCCAGATTTTTCTTTCTCCCTCTTCCCCAAGATGGTAATTTGATATAGGTTATACATGTGCAATCTTGTTATAACATATTTCCACATTAGTCCTGGTATGACAGAAAAAACAGAAAAGGGGAATAACCATGAAAAACAAAGTGAAAGTTAATCTGCATTCAGACTCCATAATTCTTTCTCTGGATGTGGATAGCATTTTCCATCATAAGTCTTTTGGAATTGTCTTGGATCATTGTATTGCCAAGGAGAGCTAAGTCTGTCCATAGCTGATCATAGCACAATGTTGCTGTTACTGTGTACAATGTTCTTTTGGTTCTGCTCACTTCACTCACATGCTCGAGATTCTTAAATCTACCTTTCCGGCCTCAGTCTCTGCTGACCTCCAATCACACATCTCCAACTGCCTTTAAAAAAATCTCAAACTGGATGTCCAGTAGACATCTTAAACTCAGTATATCCAAAACAGAAATCATTATCTTACTCCTAGATCCTCTTTCCCTTCTACCTTCCTTATTACTGGAGAAGACAGCACCAACCTCCCAGTCTTTCAGACTCACAACCCAGGAGTCATCCTAGATTCGTCACAATCTTGAAGCTACCCACCCCACCCCCAGTATCCAAACTGTTGCGAAGACCTGCAGATTTTACCTTTTCAAAAACTCCTGGATATCTATCCCCCCTTCTCTCCTCTTGTCACTACAACTGTTCTAATTCAGTCCCCCATCACCTTACATCTGGATTATTGCAATGGCCTGCTAGTGGGTAAGCCTACCTCAAGTCTTCCCACTCTAATTCTTCCTCCATTCAGCCACTAAAGTGCTTTTCCTAAAGTGCAAGTTTAATCATGTCACCTCCCTACTCAGTAAACTTTGGTGACTTCCTTTTGCCCCCAGGATCAAATACAAAATGCTCTGTTTGGAATTCAAAGCCCTTTGTAACCTAGCCCCTCTTCGATTACAAACAAGGCAATCCTTTGTCTCTTGGCTCTGGACATTGTCTTTGACTTTCCTCCATGCCTGGAATGCTTTTCCTCCTTCATTCTGATTACTGGCATTTCTAATTTTCAATTACAAGATGGGAGAAGTGGGACTTAATATCAATTCCTGTGGAATTGATTTTGAAGGTTTTAGTGAATTGTAAGCTCATTTATTTCCTCTTTGCCTATATTTATGGGTTTACTTTCTATTGTTAGCATTTCTAGAACTGTAGCAAATAATAGTAGGGATGACCATTGGGTTAGTTGTTTACAAGCATATGGTGTTCCCAGTCATGTAGGCTTGAGCTCCTTTCCAGAGATGGTCTACCATCAAGAAGTGGCTTTATTAAGTTAAATCATTCAAACAAAAAGTAGGCAGCCTACTTAGCCAAGAAGTTAAATCATTCAAGAAATATTGTTGGAAAAGGTAGGAGGGTGGGGTGAAAGCAATTGGACTACCTGGGTGTTGCACTGACACCTGCAAAATGAAAAAAAAACCTAGAGGAAGGCTTCTGATGTTTATGTTTGATTACAATAAGTTAGTTACTTCTTTACTAGACCAAACAAAATTTGAGATTATAAAATTGTTTCAGTTTTTTATGGAGTAGCTCGTCTTAAGAGAAATAACAGTTAAACAGGGGTTTACAGGAATAAAATTAATATCACCTCTATGTTTCTTTCTCTTAATGGTTTTTCCCCATTCAGCTTACCACGTAATGAATACTCTTGTCTTTTTCCTGTCTCTTAGGTCAGCAGGAACCAGAAATAACTTGCTTACCTTTTTAAAAAGAATTTTTGTTAATCTTAGAAGTATTTTATTATTTTCCATTTGTATGTAAAGATAGTTTTCAATATTTTTATAAGATTTTGAGTTTCAAATTTTTCTCCCTCTGCTCATCCCTCCCCAAGACAGAAAATCTGATATAGGTTATGTATGTACAATCACATTAAACATATTTTTGCATTAGTCATGTTGTGAAAGAAGAATCAGAACAAAAGGGAAAAACCTCCAAAAAAAAAAAGTAGAAACAATATGGTTCAATCTGCATTCAGATTTCAGAGTTCTTTTTAAAAAAAAAACACCGATTTCAGAGTTCTTTTTCTGGATGTGGAGAGCATTTTCCATCATGAGTCCTTTGGAATTGTCTTGGATCATTGCTAAGAAGAGCTAAGTCTATCACAGCTGGCCATCGCACAGTGTTGGTGTTACCTGTGTACAATGTTCTGACTCTGCTCACTTCACTCGGCATTAGTCAACTTACGTCTTTCCAGGTTTTTCTGAAATCTGCCTTCTCATTTCTTATAGCACAATAGTATTCCATTCACATACCACAATTTGTTCAACCATTCCCCAGTTGATAGGCATCGCCTTGATTTCCAATTCTTTGTCACCACAAAGAGAGCTGTATAATTATTTTTGTAGATGTGGGTCCCTTTCCCTTTTTTATGATCTCTACTGGGTCAAAGGGTATGCATAGTCCCATAACCCTTTGGACATAGTTCCAAATTGCTCTCCAGAATGGTTAGATAAGTTCACAACTTCACCAACAATGCATTAGTGTTCCAATTTTAAACGAATGTGGGGGGGGGCAGGGCAATGAGGGTTAAGTGACTTGGCCAGGGTCACATAGCTAGTAAGTTTCAAGTGTCTGAGGCCGGATTTAAACTCAGGTCCTCCTGAATCCAGGGCTGGTGCTATCTACTGCGTCACCTTTTAAGAAAGGACACTGTGCATAGTAATATTGGATTTCAAGTAATATTATGAAGCAACAGTCATGCAATTGATTTTGTACTAGTTTAAAATAGAAAAATAGCTAGATAAACCCAAAATCAAGTCAAACAAACAAAAAACCCAGGAGTATAGTATCATTTGATAAAATCCCAAATAGAAGATAAACAAAAGTTGTTCATATTTAATAAGAACTGCTGAGAAGCATCTTGGCAGAAATTAGGTATAGATAGTCAGTCTTACACTGTATACTTCAATAACTTCCAAATAGATATTCTACTTAAAATGTAAAAGATGACATTTTTTTTAAAAAACAAAAACTTTAGAGAAAGAGGTACTTTTAATAGCATGGGTTAGAGGAGAGTTTTAACCAAATAAGGGATAGGAGTAATAAAAAAAAGAAAAGAAAGAAAAACCTAAATTACATAAAAATAAAATCAACAAAGTGAAAATAAGCAGAAAAATTTTTGGAAAGGCAAAAAAAATCTTTATTGATAAAAAAAAAATCACTGATAAAGTCTATCCATTTGATATCCAGGGTTTAAAGGAAATTGATGCAAATATAGAAGATACTCATTCCCCCAGAGAAGTGGTCAAATAATACCAAGTTTTCAAAAGAAGAATCACAAACTATCTATAACCCTATGATTATTCCAAATCAGTAAATAACAAGAAATGCAAATTAAAACAGCTGTCCCACATGATATAATTTATCAAAAATTACCCCCAAAATGGCAGTAGTTCTGGAGGGGCTCTGGATACAGTGTTGCATCTATAAATTCATGCAACCATTCTATAAGTAAGGTAATTTGCAGTTTGTGGAAAAAAGTGATTAAACTGTTCATCTGATCCTGGGATTCTGCTACTTTGATACCCCAAGGAGGTGAAAATAGGGGAAAAAAGTCCAATATGTATCAAAATATTTATAGCAGCATTTTGTGTTACAGCAAAGAAATGGAAACAAAGTCATGCCTATCAACTGGGGAGTAGCTGGTTGTACTGTGGTATATGAATGTAATAGAATATCATTGCGTTGTAAGAACTAATTAATATGAAAAATTCATAGAAACATTCATCAGCATTTATTGTCTTTTTATACCAAAATGTGTTTTTATGAACTGATAAAAAGTGAAATAAGTGGAACCATTGTAATATTATTAGTGAAAAAGACATTAAAAGAAACAATTCTATTGGTATTCTGTTACAGTCCCATATATTCAGTTCTTTATTGGACACGTCAGACTAGATGTCCTTATAGATACCTCAAGCTCATCGTTTCCAAAAGGGAGCAAATAATCTTTTCCCTTCCAAAATCCATCGTTTTTCCAGACTTCTTATTTCCGTTGAATGCATCTCTATCTTTCTGGTCATCCAGGTTAGCAGCCTCAGTAATTCTCATTCTCCCTTAACCTCCATATTTAATCCTCTACCAAGTCTTATTGATTCTACTTCCCTATGTCTCTCACATTCATTTCCTCTCTATCGACAGGGATACCACCCTACTTCAGGCCCTAATCACCTCTTATTTGGAATATTGCAATAGCCTCTAATTTGTCTCCGTGCCTCAAATTTCTCATCTCCAACCATCTTCCACACAACTGCTAAAGATATTTCTGAAGTACAAATTAACTGTATCACTCCTCAATAAAGTAATAGGTCCCTATTACCTCTAGTAAACACATTCATTTTATATTTAGGGGGCAGCTAGGTGGTGCAGTGGATAGAGCACCGGCCCTGGAGTCAGGAGTACCTGAGTTCAAATCCGGCCTCGACACTGGGCAAGTCACTTAACCCCAATTGCCTCACTAAAAAAACCAAAAACCAAAAAACACACATTTTATATTTAAAGCTTTTCACAACCTAGCTCCAACTTGTTTAAGCTTGTTATATATTGCTCACTTTTATATACATTTATGATCCAGCCAAACTAGCGTAATTGCTTACCCCTGACATCTCCATTCCTTTGCTATGGTTAGTCAATTTATACCTGGAATGGATCCTCTCTTCTCACTTCCACTGCTTAGAATCCTTGGTTTCTTTCAAAGCTCAGCTCAGATACAATATTCTACATGAGTTTCTTTCTGAATCTCCCTATTGTTATTCTCTCCCCAAATAATCTTTTTTTTTAATTCTGTACATAAGTATACATAAAATAAGTACAGAATAACAGTGTAGATGTTTCCCCTGAGAAGGGACTATTTTGTTTTTATCATTGTATCTCAGCACCTCACACCAGGCCTGGCACACACACAGTAGACTCTTACTAAATGTTTAGTACAAAGGTGAAGTAAATTATCCAAGGTCACAGATTCAGTAAGTGATAGTCAGAATTTGAACCTAGGTATTCTGACTCCTAAAGTCAGAAGACTTTCCATTATGCCATGCTTTGCTCTTGAGTAATTAAAAAGCTAATAATGGTCCCAGACAACAGATAACATTGTCATTTCAAAGAAACCATGGGCAGTGAAAGCAGAATGTTAGAAAGCTAATTGGAACAGTATGCAGAGTGTAAAGTTGAAGTCAGGAATACTTGGGTCTAAATCACTGGCTATATATACGTACTATAATTACTTCCATTTTACAGACAAGGAAACTGAGACTGACAGAGGTTAAGTGATCTGTCAGTCTCAGTTTCCTTGTCTGTAAAATGGAGGTAATTATAGTACCTACCTGGCAGGTTATGAGGATCAAATTAAGTAATGTAAAGTGTTCTAAGAGTTTAAAAAACAAAACCTTGCAAAGCTATATAAATGCTATCATCATCATCATTATATGCACTATCAGAAAGGGTCATTTGTATTAATTATTTTTGCTTAACTGTTTTCCTTTGTTCCAAGAGAAGGTTCAGTTTCCAGAATAAAGGTAGGGTGGGATATCTAGTCACCATTGTGATGTAAAAACAAAAGACTATTTATTTAACTTTTTTTAAAGCTCACTAAGGTACAGAAAGTAGCTTTGATGATTGAGGGCATTGATTCATTCTGAGCCAGTATTTAAATTGTAAGGGGTAAAATTCTAGCTATACTGTCTAAAATATCTAATAAGTGGTCGTCAATAAATTATAAGCTTTAGCAAGAGTTAGACTTTTAAGCATTTATTAAGGAGAATAAGAATTTGGTAAAGAGAAAGGCCTAGATTCATCTATTAAAGCTAGGTCCGCTCTCTGCCAGAGTCCACACAAAAGAGAGCGAGTCAGAGTGCCAGCCTCCCCCTACTTCCTGACACCAAAGGAAAGCCGCATGGTCTTGCCCTCAGAGACCTTCTCCTCATGGCGGAGCTTTCCTACAGTAAGTCTCCAGCAGGTGGCGTCATTCCAATTGTTACAAAAGCAAAGCCCTTATGTTGTTTTAATACTCAGTTTCATCTACTAATATTAAGGTGAGATGAGGACCTTTAATAGTATTATAGTAGAACAAATGCTGAGAGTTCAACTCAGCCATTGCCCGCATTTTGTAAGGTAGAGAAAAATCTGTCTATTTCCTACCTCATAGGGATCTGGTGAGTATGAATGGGACATAATGAAAATATTTGGGTTCTTTTGAAGAAAGGTATTACTTAATAAGAGTGATGACTTAGAAAAAAACCAAATCCTTATCCCTTTTTGCTATCCAAATGGTCAGTTTCTAGTTGGACTTAGCTTTGGGGATGATCTTCTAAGCATTGCTAATAGTCCTCTCTCCCTATTGGCTTCTGATATCCTTGACTCTTACTCTTGTTTTTAAGGGCTATATAGGATAAAGATTCTTAGCTATCATGTTGATTTAAGCCCTGGATATGAGAGGAACCTAAGGCCCTGTCCACTTGTGGTTATAGAAAAACTTAACATTTGTCATCTTCCTTTTCTGTCATATTAGCCAATCTGATAGGTTTGAGGTGATAACTCAAGAGATGTTTTAATTTGCATTTCTCTGATCAATAGTGTTTTAGAGCATTTTTTTTTATATGACTATAGATAGCTTTGATTTCTTCCTTTGACCATTTCTCAATTGCGGAATGACATGTTCTTATAAATTTGACTCAGTTCATCAGAGATTCTTGTTTCAAATATTTTTTCTTGGTTTCCTGCTTTCCTTATAATAGTGGTTTTGCTTGTGCAAAAGCTTTTTAATTTTATATAATCATAATTATCTATTTTACATTTTGTAATGCTCTCATTGGTCCTAAATTTTTCCCATGTCCAGAAAACTGACAAATAAACTTATTCCATGCTTTTTTTCTTTCTTTTTTTTTTTTGGTGAGGCAATTGGGGTTAAGTGACTTGCCCAGGGTCACACAGCTAGTAAGTGTTAAGTGTCTGAAGCTGGATTTGAACTCAGGTTATTCCATGCTTTCTTAATTTGCTTATGCTATTGCCCTTTATGAGCCCAATTTGACCTTATTTTGGTATATGGTGTAAGACGTTGGTCTGTACCTAGTTTCTGTCATAGTTTTCCAGTTTTCCCAGCAGTTTTTGTCAAATAATGAATTTTTGTTCCAAAAGCTTGGATCTTTGGTTTTATCACATACTACATTACTATAATCATTTACTATAGTGTAATTTCTTTTTTAAAAAATCTTTTAGGCACTTTATTTTTCAAAAAAATTTTGTCATAATAATATAAAACATTTCATTCTCTCAAAAATAATTCTAGAGGGGGCAGCTAGGTGGCACAGTGGATAAAGTACCAGCCCTGGATTCAGGAGTACCTGAGTTCAAATCCAGCCTCAGACACTTGGCACTTATTAGCTGTATGACCCTGGGCAAGTCACTTAACCCTCATTGCCCCACAAACCAAAACAAAACAAAGAATGTGGCTAAGGAAGGAATGATAAAAACAGAGATAAAAATAATTCTACAACTATACAGCTGTTTACTTCTTTATTTACATAGGAAATACCACGATACAAAAATATGGGGGGGGAGAGAGAAGCAAAACAGCAACTGATTTATGCTTTGTATGTATATTTTCATGTATAAACATATTAATCCTCTCACAAAATTATTTACACCATTTGTCAACTATTATTTCTTTGTAAGAGCAACTTTTCTAACAAAACTAAAATTTATCAAGTTTATGTAAAATAATCGTCTAAAAAAAAGTTACTACTATAGTGTAATTTCGACCTATTCTACAGATCCACCTCTCTGTTTCTTAGCCAGTACCAAATTGTTTTGATAATTACTCCTTTATAATACTGTTTAAGATCTGGTATGGGACCACATTATTTTGCATTTTTTTATTAATTCCCTTAATATCCTTGAACTTTTTTTTTTGGGTGAGGCAATTGGGGCTAAGTTGCTAACTTGCCCAGGGTCACACAGCTAGTAAGTGTTAAGTGTCTGAGGCTGGATTTAAACTCAGGTACTCCTGAATCCAGGGCCAGTGCTCTATCCACTGTGCCACCTAGCTGCCCCTCCTTAATATCCTTGAACTTTTGTTCTTCCAGATTAATTTTGTTATTTTTTTATAGATACATAAAATACTTTTTTGATAGTTTGATTGGAAAGGCACTAAATAAATTAATTTAGGTAGGATTGTCTTTATTACATTGGCTTGCTTTATGTTTATTGAACACTATGCCTTGGTATTTATTTGCATTGTTAAAATTGTATAACTCATCTGTTTTACTGATCAACCCCTCTTTTTTAATCAGTATCAATTAGTTTGATGATTACTTCATTGTATTATAGTTTGAGATCTGTACTAAAAGACTCCCTGTGTAATTTTTTCATTATTTTCCTTGAGTTTCTTGACCTTTTGTTACTCCAGAAAATTTTTATTAACCTTTTTTCTAGTTCTCTAAAATAATCTTTTGCTATTTTGATTGGTAATATTTTTTATAATAGAAATCCTTGCTTTTACCCTAACATTACTGGAAAGGTCTTTAGTCTCTCTGCATTATATTGTAGGTATTGCCTACCATATAAAATTTTGGGGACAGTGAGGGTTAAGTGACTTGCCCAGGGTCACACAGCTAGTAAGTGTCAAGTGTCAGAGGCCGAATTTGAACTCGGGTCCTCCTGAATCCAGGGGCTAGTGCTTTTTCTACTGCACCACCTAGCTGCCCCCATCCCTACCATATATAAATGAAAGGTCTATTTAAATATTCCTTCTCATTTTAATGTTTTCAAAAACAGAAATGGTGTTATATTTTATTAAAGGTTTGATCATTGTTGATATAATCTAATTTTTCAAAATTATTTTTGGGGGGCGGCTAGGTGGCACAGTGGATAAAGCACTGGCCCTGGATTCAGGAGGACCTGAGTTCAAATCTGGCCTCAGACACTTGACACTTAACTAGCTGTGTGACCCTGGGCAAGTCACTTAACCCCCATTACCCCACAAAAAAACCAACCAAACAAACAAACAAAATTATTTTTGCTACTATCATGATTTGTTATGTTTATAACTTGGTCAAGGGTTTTTTTCTTGAAAAAAAAATTCTGAATGACAAATATAGAAAGAGGGTATTAAAACTAGGCCCAAGGTAAGTGTACGATGCCAAAGAATTAACACTGAGGTAGTGCAGACACAAGATGTGATTGGAGAAATAAAAAAGAGAAACTGTTTTTGACTCCCCAAGGTGTCTCTTAAATTCACTGTTGGCAGGTATCTAGCCTAATCCCTCTTGAATACTAGGAATGTGTATGTGGAAGGGGGAAGGTAGAAATGTCTAAACAGAGAGATTGTAGAAACATTTGCTGCTTCCTAGAATACCTTCAGTGCTTGGATTTATCATAAAATAAACTACGTCTCTGACATATATAAAGTATATTTCTCTCATGAAAACAGTACTTCAAGGGATACCTTCTTGGATGAGGAAACACAGATTAGAAATAGATTGTGGAGGCATTTATGTGTCAGACTGCAGAATTTGTATCATATCCTAGAAGCAGTAGCAGGGCCACTAGAGACTTTCCTTTCCTTCGTATTGTCATACTTATAATTTAGGAAGTTTATTTTGCCAGCATATTTGTAGGTACAAAAGGAGCCAGTAGGAAGGGAGAGATTAAAGATTAATAGAACAAGCTGTTGAGGGGAGTGGGATCAAAAGCAGAACAGATAAGACAAATAAAATACAGAAACCAATGAGCACATACTGTTTCAAAAACCTGAAGAACTCAGCTACTAGGGTAAGAACTTAATATTTCAGAAAAACTGTTGGAAAAACTGGAAAACAGTATGTCAAAAACCAAATATAACCCAAGATAGACCACCATACAAAGATACACTCCAAATGAGTATAGGACTTGTGTCCTAAGAGATGACATCGTAAATGAGAATAAAGGAAGAAATTACCTGTTAGATACCTAGATAGGGGAACAGGGAAAGACCAAACAAGAGCCACAGAGAATCACAGAAGGGGAAAATGAACTATTTTGATTACATTATATTAAAAAAGGTTTTACATGAATAAAACCAGTGCAGCTAAAATCAGAAAAGAAGCAGGTAAATAGGGTAAAGTCTCTGTAACATGTTTCTCTGATAAAAGTCTCATTTCTAAGCTGTATAGGAACTGACTCAAATTTATAAGAATAAATGCAGTTTTCAATTTGATAGTAAAGGAATATGAAGAGTTTTCAGCAAAGAAAATCCATGTTATCAATAGCTATATAAAAATGTTCTTAAGTTACTAATAATTATGAGAAATGCAAATGAAAACAAATTTGAGGTTCTTCCTCTCTCAGATTGGCAGAATTGACAAAAAATAAATGATATTCTAGAGAGGCTGTGGAAAAATAGGATGACTAGTTTACTGTTAGTAGAATTGTAAACTGGGTCTTAGGAAGCATTGCTAACAATAAGGCTAGTACTAGGTGACAGAATTTACATCCCAGTCCTAAAGAGCAGTGCCAAAGAATATTCAGATTATGAAATCATTCCTCTCATTTCACGTGCCAGCAAGGTTATACTAAAGATCCTTCTAGCTAAGTTTCAACAGTATATGCACTGAGTAGTACCAAAACAGGCTGGTTTTCAAAGAGGCAGAGGGACTAGAGACCAAATTGTCAACATTTTCTGGATTATGGAGAAGGCACGGGAGTTCCAGAAAAACATCTACTTATGCTTCATTAACTGCACTAAAGCCTTTGACTGTGTGAATGACAACAAAATGGCAAGTCCTCAAAGAGATTGTCTTACTTGTCTTCTGAGGGACCTGTATGTGGGCCAAGAAGCAACAGTTAGAAGCAAGAATGGAATAACTGGTTGGTTTAGGATTAGAAAAGGAGTACAACAAGGATCTATATTGTCACCTTATTTATTTAACTTAAATGCCAAGCTGGACAAATCAAAATCTAGAATCAAGGTTGTTGGGGGAAATAGTAACAATCTCAGATGTGGCACTCTGCTGGCAGAAAGTAAAGAATTAAGAAACCTCTAGATGAGGGTGGAAGAGAAGAGTGTGAAATCTTGCTTGAAGCTTAACATCAAAAAAACTAAGATCTTGACAACGGCGCCCATCACTTCCTGGGAAATAGATGGAGAAGAAATGGAAACAGTGTCAGATTTTATATTCTCGAGCTCAAAGATCATTGCAGATGATGACTGCAGCCATGAAATTAAAATTAGCTTGCTCCTTGGAAAGAAAGCTATGGCAGATTTGGACAGCATACCAAAAAGCAGAGAGACATCACCTTGTTGACAAAGGTCTGTGTAGTCAAAACTATGATTTTTCCAGTAGTAATTTGTGGCCATGAGAGTTGGATTATAAGGAAAGCCGTGTGCCACAAAATCAACACTTCCGAATTATGGTGCTAAAGATGACTTGAGAGTTCTCTGGATGGCAGTGAGATCAAATTAGTCAAAACTTAAAAGAAACTAATTTGGGGCAGCTAGGTGCTGCAGTGGATAGATCACCGGCCCTAGAGTCAGGAGGACCTGAGTTCAAATCCAGCCTCAGACACTTAACACTTACTAGCTGTGTGACCCTAGGCAAGTCACTTAACCCCAACTGCCTCACCAAAAAACCAAAACAAAACAAGAAACTAATTCAAGCTATTCAGTGGGAGGTCAAGTGCTGAAGCTGAAATACTTTGGCCACATAATGAGAAGTCCAGACTTCTTGGAAAAGACCCTGATGTTAGGAAAGATTAAAGGCAAAAGAAAAAGGGGTGGCTGAGTTGAGTAGATAGTGTCGTGGGAGCAACAAACATGAGCTTGGACACAGATGAGATAATGGATGATAAAAGGGCCTGGAACTTGATAGCCCATGGACTTAGAAAAGTTGGAGGTGACTTACTGACTGAACAACAACAAAAATTGGTTAAGTTTGGAACCCAGTCCCAAAATTTAGTAAGTTTTACATACCCTTTGACCCAACAGTACCACTACTTACTCTGTACCTCAAAGAAATCAAAGGAGAAAAAGGACCTTTATATACAAAAATATTTATAACTCCTCAGTTTGTGGTAGCAAAGAATTGGAAACTAAGGGGGTACCCATCAAATGGGGAGTGGCCCATTAAGTCATGGCCTATGAATGGGATGATAAACTATTGTGCTGTAAGAAATGATCAAGGGGATGGATTAAATGATGAAAGAAAGGGATGGTGTCAGAGAAACCTGGGAAGACTTCAGAACCAAGAGAAGACAACTTTTCAAGACAGGAGGAACTCTGATCATTACAGTGTTCAACCATGTTTCCAAAGAACTTGTGATGAAACATGCTGAACATTTCCTAATAGAGAGGTAGATAAATAGATAGTAAATTCAGAGTGCTGATTGAGATACATTTTTTGGGACCTGGCCAATTTGAGAATTTTGTTTTGCCTGAATATATGTGTTTGTAAAAGAGGTGTTATTTTTCTTTCTTAGTTGAGGCATGAAAAAGAGAAGAGGGTAGATTTTTACCAATTAAAAAAATCTTTTAATTGAATATTCATTATTTTTCTTCTAAATGTACACTTCTACAAAACTAAGCTACTTGAGGGTATGGAATCTCTTTTGTCTTTGTGTCCCTAGTGCCTTGCACATAATAGACATTTAAATACTTGGAAGATTGGGCTATATTGTTGATGTCTTCTACATTAGACCTTATGTACCTGTCTTCTGTGACACATGGCTCACAATAACAAATTTGTAGTAGGCTTGTTCATTCAGGACACTGCCAGTGTCAGTTAGCATTATGTGCATAGGAGCAGAGAATTTGATGATGGCAGTTGGGAATGAGAGACTGGCTGCGATAAACATTGTCATAGGACAAAGGACAGGAGATTCCAAGGTGACCAATGCATAATTGAACTGGCTGACTTATTGTGGCAAAGCTGTGAAGGAAGGAAATTGACAGAGTAAGAATTAGGAACTAGATGCATAGGCACAAATTGAGAGACGAGGGGCCATGGGAAGTCAAAGGATAGATTTAAGAGTAAAGTAGGTGGGGAGAGAAGTAAGGATAGGATATTATAATCAAAGAAGAGCATTTTAGAAGTTAAAATCAGGAAGGTAGAGCCATTTTATGATAGATCCAAGATAAGGTCATCTTGAAGTAGATAAGGTAAAAAGAAGATTCAGCTCACAGAAGTTGAGCTAGAGGAACAAGGAGGGAAGAGGGTGTATTTGAGGTGACATTAAAACATAGATGGTACTTTGGAAAGAATAAGACCCAAGGTCAAGTCCAGCCTCAGGCACTAGCTTTGTCACACATGGCATGTCACTTAACCCATCTGCCTCAGTTTTTTCATTTTTAAAGTAGGGATAGTAATAGTATTTTTCCTTTCCCCATTGTTGTGTGTATAAAATGAGATGCTTGTAAAGTACTCTGCAAACCTTAAAGCACTATATAAAATCTAGTATTGTCCAAGTATGAAGGCAGGGATTAGAATGGAAAATGAAGGCCATAAACCAGATATCTTACCCATTAACACAAGAGGATTACTAACCTGGAGAGTTTGGCCCTAAGATTTTATTTTATTTATTTTTGGTGGGGCACTGAGGGCTAAGTGATTTGCCCAAGATCACACAGCTAGTATGTGTCAAGTGTCTGAGGCTGTATTTGAACTCAGGTCCTTCTGAATCCAGGGCCAGTGCTTTATCCACTGCACCATCTAGCTGCCCCAGCCCTAAGATTTTATATTTTAGACCAAACTGTATAATATCTAAATTACAGCAAATAATATGATTATATAATGTCCTTGTTGTCATGGTCTAGAAATGTGGCCTTAGATGCTACTATAGTGAGATGTGAAATTAATTGAACTATCAGATCCAGAAAATATTGATTAGTTGATGTCAGCTTTGGGGTTGGGGAGGTCTCTACTGTCAGACTATAGGGATTAGCCCTAAGGCCTAACACTTTCAACATTTTTTTTTTTTTAGTGAAGCAATTGGGGTTAAGTGACTTGCCTAGGGTCACACAGCTAGTAAGTGTTAAGTGTCTGAGGCTGGATTTGAACTCAGGTACTCCTGACTCCAGGGCCAGTACTCTATCCACTGCGCCACCTAGCTGCCCCACTTTCAACATTTTAAAAAATCAATCATAGTTATCAAATATTTGAGTAACACAAAACTTCAAAGTACTGCTGCTAAATGTATGACAAAATTGGTATGAATTGCCTCGTTGGGTACTTGAACCCTTTCCAAAGTGCCATGCAAATGAAGAATGAATGGCTGTTAGAGATGATGGTAGAAGAAATTGATGAATTAGTTAAAAGTTTGTACTGGATCACCTTAAAGTTCCTTTCACCTAAAATTCTATAAAGCAGAAGTCATAACAAGCAGTTATGCCTGCATGTAAATTGCCTTTTTGTATCTTGTCTAAGACTGAATTCTTTGGTCATGACCAGAATAAAACAGTTCTTAAGTTCCACCTCTACTAATAGGATAAAACATAGCAGACTACATCTTGTTGGGGACACTATAGTTTATCATCTCATCATGAAGTTATTTAGTTCTGGAACTTTGATATTCAGCTCACCCAAGAATGATCAGGACTTATGCAAACAGAATCATACTATCCAAAATCTCATGAGTGGACAGCTCATTTTAATGACAGACTATTTCAGGAACTGTACTCTCTGTGACTAATGTCCACTTTCTGGAATCAGGGAACTGGTAAAACTATAGTTTCAGAGCACAGAGAGTCAATTTTCCCCAAAATCAAGTCTATAAGTACTTATTACATACCTATAGGCAGTGTGGTGTAGTGGAAAAAGTGATAGTTAGAATTGGGAGACCCGTGTTCAGAAATCCCAGTTCTGATGTTTATTAGCTATTGGATAAACCTAGTCAAGTTTTGTAACGTCTCAGCCCTATTCAGAAACTTCCGTTAAGATGGAAATAATAATAATAATAATAATGCTTACAGTACTTACCCCAAGGCTGTAGTGAGGAGTGTGTGTTCAGTTAATATTACGCAGACAGTTCCTAGTTGTCAGAATGTTCCAATCTCCTAGATAAAGTATCACCTTTTGCCATTGCCAGGTGCATGCTGACAATTTCTTGTTCACCATCTCTTTTTCTTGATTACATTGTATTCTTTGAACCTATGCATTTCCATTTTCTTTTAAAAATGTTGTTCTGAGTTAATATATTATTTTCCCTTGATGACTTTTTAGATTGCCTACTTTTTATTGTCATATAGAAACCTTTACTTCATTAATGTAATGCCTTTAAATCATACTGTAGAATGGACTTTTCCAAAACAGATTAATTTTGGAGATGTTCGCTTTAGGTAGGTTGTACTATTTGTGGTTGTATGATCATAAACAGGTTACTTAAACTCTTTGAACCTCAGTATCCTCTCCTGCAAAATTGGAGTGATATTTAGGTACCTATCTTATCAGGTTGCTGTCTACTGTTTTTCTCCCTTTTCCTGTATTCATGATGGAAATAGAACACATTAAAGAGCAGACATCCTTGGCCCTCCTCTCCACCATTGGCTGCACTCATCCTGTCCCCATGTGGAGTGGAATCTTCCTTGTTCCTCAAAACACTTGAAAGATTTTCACTTTATCACAATTATTCAGCAACCTCTCCTCCTTTTAAATCTCATAGTATCAGTATTTTCCACCTCATTAAAATCAACGTATCTATTGTATACTGACCCCTACCTATATCATTCTTCTTTCTTTCTCAAGGAGTTTATCACTTGGCTATCATCTTCCCAAATCCATGTCCTTATACTACGGGAGTTCAACATCCTCTAACTTCCTAACCACCTGATTCCTCAGTCTTATTAAATCCTATGATTTATTCTATTCACTCTATCTCAGGCACACAGGGGTGGATCTCACCATTAGTGATAAGTATTCCATTTCCTTATTCAAAAACTGTGGCATTCTTGTCCTGATTTCGTGTCATTCTGTCTTTCCCTATGTCATATCCAACCTAAGCCTTCTCTTTGTCCTCATTGAGAGTCCATTTGACATAAACTCCTTTTCTCTTCATCTTGGCACCCCCACCTCCACCCCCTTTTCCTTAGTATCTGGTGGTAAATTGGCCCTTTTCCTTGCTGGCCTTCCTGTCTGCATATGACCATAATCCCATTCCCTCCCATCTTCTCCAGCAGATTACAATCTGTTTCCATCCTCCCCCCACCTTTTCCTCACTCTACCTCTTTCTCTACCTCCACCCCTCAACCCCCCTCTCTCCCTATCAATTATGGTTCCTTATCTATTGCCTTTAAACATGCCCGGGTCTCTTCTCCATCCTTAAAAAACTTTCACTAGATTTTAACTGTCTGCTCAGATTATTATCTTTTATGTTTCCTACCTTAGCCAAATACCTAGAGAAAGTTGTCTACACTTGCTTCCTCTACTTCCTCTCCCTTCCATTTGTTTCTCATCCTTTTGCAATCTGACTTCAGACTTGAAAGTTCTCACTCCAAAGCTACCTGTTTGCTATATGCGACGCTGTTGACCACTTGTTTCTCTCTGGGATTTCCTGACACTATTTTCTCTGGGTTCTGATTGTCTAACCCTTGCTTCTCAGTCTACATTACTGATTTATCATCTGTGTTCTGCCATCTAACATCCCTAAGGTTCCATATTAGTTACCTTACTCTTTCTCTCAGTGACTCCATCAGTTCCATGAGTTTAATTATCAGCTATGCTATCGATTTATCACTCACTAATCTATATATCCATCCCCAATCTCTCCTCTGAGTTTCAATCCTGCATCATCAGTTACCTATTGGACATTTCAAACAGGATGTCTTACATATAAGTCAAACTCAGAATATCCAAAACAGATTCAGTATCATTTCACACAAACCCTACCCTTTTCCAAACCTCCCTAATTCTGCTGAAGACACTACCATCCTGATAGGTTCCCAGATCTGTAACCTTGGCAGCATCTAGGATTCTTTACTATATCTATCTAATTAATTGCCAAATATCCAACTTTCTCATTTTACCTCTTCTCTCTACCCACTACTACCACTTTAGTTCAAACCCTTTTTACCTCTCACTTTAGATTGTAGCAATTGCTTCCTAATTGGTCTTTCTGCCTCAAGTTTCTCCCTATTCTAAGCCACTGCAGCTTAAATGTAGGTTTGACCCAGTCAGTCCTATAGTAAATTCAAATGGCTTCCTATTGATTCTAAGATAAAATATTTACTCCTTTTCTCTTTTAAAACTCTTCAACAACTAGCACTAAACTAATTTCATTGACCATTACTCCCTATCCCACACTGTACAAACCAGCCAACTCTTTCTCATTTAAAATGCTTCATCTCTCATTTTTATGGATTTACCCTAGGCCAAATGTCTCCCTTCTTCCCTTCCCTTCCTCTCTTAGGTTCCTGCTCTATCTCCTGATTCCGTACTCTGTTTTACTATTTGTGTTTGTGTTGTATATTTACATATGTACATATTGTCTCTCCTTACAAGGAAAAATTTTTTCATTCTTTTCATTTGTTTCTCTAACCTCATGTATGATGCCTGGTACTGGTGATTGATTGATAAACTCCTCTATCTTTTTTTTTAATAGAATTTTATTTTCCAAAATATATGTAAAAACAAAATTTTAACATCAATTTTTTAAAAACTTCGTGTTCCAACTCTCCCCCCCCTCTCCATTCACACCCCCCACCCATAAGAACTCAAGCAGTTCAAAATAAGTTATACATGAGTAGTCATGGAAAAATTCCCATATCAGCTAGTTGTGAGAGAAAACAGTCAAAAAACCCCCAAACTTCAGATTAAGAAATTGTCAAAGAGGAAAAGAAAAAATTTTAAATGTGTTTCCATCTGTTTTCAGATACTATCAATTCTTTCTCTGCAGATGGGCTGCAATCTTCATAAGTTTTCCTCCTTTTCTCTGCATCTTCTTTCTATTTCTCCTACTTTCTCTTCAAAGTCCCTTTTGAGAGCTTCCATGGCCTGAGACCAGTTCATATTTTTCTTGGAAGCTTTGAATGTTGGAGCTTTGACCCTGTTATCATCTTCTTCTGAGGTTGTATTGTGGTCTACCTTACCCCCCAAAGAAGTTTTCAATGGTCTTCTGCTTTCTCTGCGTGCTCATCCTGGCTTACTATTTCTTGGCTTTTAATTCCTTCTTAAAGTGTGGCTCTGCTTCCAGGACACACTGTTCAAGCTACAGCGTGGCCTCTGCGATGTTTGGGCTTCTTCTCAGCCTGCCTGGCCTCACTTTCATTTGATTTTAAACTGGGGGGGCGGCACTGCTTCTCCGCTCTGCTCCTGTTCTCAGCTTCAGAGGGTCCCAGGTGTTTGGGGTTGAGGAGGGGCATGTTTTAATCTCACCTGGCCTGTTCTCAGGTCCTGAGATAACCTCAGGCCTATTTACTAAGAAACCAACCAGCAAAGCTTTCTGTGGTGTGGTTCTCAGCTTCCAGTGAGACTGCTCCCCTGATCCCCTCCCCCACCTGAGTCTCCCGCTGCTCAGGATTTCTTACTGGTTGCCCACTGGGGTAGGACAGTCGAATCCTTCCCCCCAGCCTACTGGTACCCCTGCACTTACCCTGATCGTGCGTCCCAGAAGATGCCTGTGCTGTAGCGGATTCAAAGGCACTGGGGCAAATTCCTCCGGTGGGTGTCTGGTGTGTTGGCCCAGCTGAGGGGTTAGGCTTTATTCATGGCCCAGCACGGCTCCCTGAAAACTATCTGTAGCTGGAGAAAACTCTCAGCCAGTGTTTTTGTGTGTTTTTCTGCCCCAAGGGTTATTTTATTGCCATTTTTTTGGCGATTACATCAGGAGCCCTGTGCATTTAATGTCTTTCCTCTGCCATCTTGGCTCGGCCCCTCAAGTTTCTCTCTGTTTATCTTTTTAAAGAGTTCAGTTGCAGTTTCTCTTTCTAACTTCATTGAACATTACTCTCCTTCCCACTCTTTGGTACAGCCAAAGTGACCCAGTCTGTTCTTCATATTTCATACTCCATCTGTCTCTTGTCTACATGACTTTGTTCTGTCTTAAGCCTGAATTTTATTCCCTCATTTTTGCCTTCCCAGTAGCCTTCTTTTCCTTTAAGATGTAACTCATACCCCCTTGTATATGAAATCTCTCCTTATTTTCTCTAGTGCTAGTGCCTTTCCTTTTAAATTGTTTTTTATTTAATTACTACATTTGGATTAATTCTCTTTATCTTTCTTATATGTTACTTAGATGTGGGCTTATCTTTCCTCTTAGTAACTCCTTTGGAGTAGAAATGGTTTCATTTGTTGTATTTTTATTCTTAGTGCCTAAGCACAGTATTTGGCACTTAGTAATACTTAATGACACACTTATTGATTGATTTATAACATCTTGCAAACTTTTAAACACTTTGTAAATGACATTGGTAATAATTGCTGTGGTGGTTAGGCCAAGTTGGTTTGAACATAAAGTAATTGAGAGTAATGTGAAATAGTTCTTAAAATAGACCAGATTTTGAAGGACTTTAATCGTCAAAAGGAGTTTGTATTTTATTCTAGAGATTTGAAGATTAGAATGTTAGCCCTGTAGATGATGTTGGGGAGGGGAGGGAGACTGGAAAGAGACAGTTTCAGTAATTTGAACTAGGCATGAAGTGATGTAAGGACCTGAACTGGGGTGTTGGCCGTGTGGTTGAAGGGGAAAGCTTCAAGAAATATTGTGGAAGTAGAATCGTCAAGAATTGGCAACTAATTAGGTTTGAGGAATTAGGGAGAGGGAGAAGTTGAAAGGTTTCAAAGGTGGGTAACTAGAAGGATAGTGATGCTTTCTACAGAAATGGGGAAGATAGGCTAGAGAGGTCGCATTAGGGAATTCCATTTTGAATATGTTATGTTTGAGATGTCTGTGGTATAGCTCTCCACAAAGAAGTTGGTGATGTCAGACTGGAACTCAGGAGAGGGGCTATATATGTGGATTTTGGAATCACCCCTTTAGAAATGCTATTTATCTAATAAATGTTGGAGAAGCGGTGGGAAAATTGGAACACTAATCCATTGTTGGTGGAGCTGTGAACTGATCCAACCATTCTGGAGAGCAATTTGGAATTATGCCCAAAGGGTGATAAAGCTGTGCATACCCTTTGACCCAGCAATACCACTTTTGGGTCTTTTTCCCAAAGAGATCATGGAAAGGGGAAAAGGACCCACATGTACAAAAATATTTATAGCTGCTCTTTATGTGGTGGCAAGGAATTGGAAGTTGAGAGGGTGCCCATCAATTGGGGAATGGCTAGCAATGGAATACTATTATGCTGTAAGAACTGATGGGCAGGAGGAGTTCAGAGAAACCTGGAGGGTCTTGCGTGGGCTGATGATGAGTGAGATGAGCAGAACCAGAAGAACATTGTACACAGTATCATCAACATTGAGTGTTGATCTACTGTGATGGACTATATTCTTCTCACCAATGCAATGGCACAGAAGAGTTCCAGGGAACTCGTGATGGAAGAGGATCTTCAAATCCAAGGAAAAAAAAAAAAGAACTGTGGAGTATAGATGCTGAATGAACCATACTATTTCTTTAGTTTTTGATGCTGTTGTTTTTTTTCTATTTTGAGGTTTTTCATCATTGCTTTGATTTTTTTCTCTTATAACATGACTAATGCAGAAATAGGATTAATGTTATTATGTGTATGTGTGTATATATATATGTGTGTGTGTGTATATGTATATATATATATACGTGTGTGTGTATATATATATATATATATATATATATATATATATATATATAAAACCTATATCAGATTACCTGCTGTCTAGGGGAGGGGGGAGGGAGGGAGAAAAATCTGAAATTGTAAAGCTTGTATAAACAAAAGTTGAGAACTATCTTTACATGTAATGGAAAAAAATAAAATACTTTATTAATTAAAAAAAAAAGAAATGCTATTTATCACCAAGAATGAGAAGATAGAAAGTGCCATAACAGAGGCTTGGGAGTAGTAACCTGTGGGTTAATGATCTTACAAAGGTTCTAAAGATACTCTTACTACTCCCCCATTAGTTAGCATTGCATTATACTGTCCCTTTTAATTATTTAAACAAATTTGTTTTTCTAAGTTTCTCTTGCCTCTTGTGTTTGTATTTCAAAGTTCCTACTCATTCCTACTCTAAACTTTTGATCAGAAATGCTTCACAGTCCTCTAGTTCAGTAAGATACATTTCCCTCCTGTGTAGGATAAGTTCCTATTGGCTGCAAATCTTTCTTCCCTTTGGGATATTGTACTCCAAGATTTTCTCTCATTTATAGTAGAAGCTGGCAGGTTTTCTGTGATCCTGTTTGGATACTTGTGGGAGGTCTGAATTTGCCTATGACATTTCTGGGACTTTTTCTTTTGGCCTTTTTTTCAGGAGGTGATCAGTAGATTCTTTCTATCTTTACTTTGGCTTCTGGTTCTAGTAGATCAAGGCAGTTGTCATTTTAAATTTCTCGAAATAAATTACCCTGGGCTTTGTCTTTTTTCATTCATGGTTTTCAGGAAGTCCAGTGATTTTTTTTTAAATCTCTTCTTGACCTGTTTTCTTGGTCAGCTGTTTTTATCCATACTTTTTTGGGGAGGGGGTGGGGTTCAGGGCAGTGAGGTTTAAGTGACTTGCCCAGGGTCACACAGCTAGTAAGTGTCAAGTGTCTGAGACCAGATTTGAATTCAGGTCCTCCTGAATCCAGGACTGGTGCTTTATCCACTGTACCACCTAGCTGCCGCAGTCAGCTGTTTTTGATAGCAGATACCTTATATTTTCTTATCTTATTATCTTTTGAATTTATTCTAATACTTGCTGTATCTTGTAGTCTTTGATACTGTTTGGTCTATTCTAATTTTCAGGGTCTCTGTAACTAAGATAAGGTTTACCACTTTGTTTTCTAAGCTATTTATTCTCCTTCCAGGTCTTTCCTCCAGAGCTTTCATTTCTTTTATTTTATTTTTTAAAATTGATTAATTCTGTCTATCCATGAATGTAGTCCTCGTGTGAAGGTGTCATCAAGAAGGATTTAATAAGCTCTAATGTGTTCCAGGCTCTGTGAATAAAAGAATAGCAAAAACACAGTCCCTGTACACAAAGAGCTCATATTCCAATGGGACAACGTTCAAACAACTATGTACATACACAGTATATAAGTGGGAGATTATCTCAAAGGGAAGGCACTAGTAGTCCTTGGTGACCAGGAAAGGTGTTCTTGAAAAAGGTGAGATTTGAATTGAAACTTGAAGAAAGCTAGGGAAACCAGAAGGCAGAAACAAGGAAGGAGGAGAGCATTCCAGTTATGGAGAACAGCCATTGAAAAGGCACGAAAGGGGGCAGCTAGGTGGCGCAGTGGATAGAGCACCGGCCCTGGAATCAGGAGTACCTGAGTTCAAATCCGGCCTCAGACACTTAACACTTACTAGCTGTGTGACCTTGGGCAAGTCACTTAACCCCAATTGCCTCACTAAAAAAAAAAAAAAGAAAAAAAAAAAGAAAAGGCACGAAAGATCCCATAAAAGGAATAGCAAGAAAACTGTTGTCACTGTAAAGGTCTCAGAGGAGAATGAAGTGCAAGAAGGCTAGAAATGTAGGTTGTGAATTGCTTTAAAAACCAAACAGACCATTCTATATTTGATCCTAGAAAACAGGAACCAATGGAATTTATTGAGTCAGGGGAGTAATATAGTCAGACCTGTTCTTTAGGAAAATCATTCGGGCAGCTGTATGGACTGCAGTGGGGAGAAACTTGAAGCAGGGAGGCTATTGCAATAGTCCAGGGGTGAAATGATCAGGACCTGATCCTGGGCGGTGGTTTTGTGAGTGGAGAGGAATTCTGTACAAGCAGTGTTGTGAGTTTGAATATGTGGGGTTAGTAAGAAGAAGTTGAGGGTGATATGGAGGTTGCAAGCCTTATTTACCGGGGGAAAAAAAAAAGGATGGTAGTGCCCTTAACAGTAATAGAGATGATAGAAAGGAGGACTGAGGTGGGGGTGCAGCGAATTTTATTTTAGATCTATTGAGTTGAGCGTGTCTGTGAAACATCCAGTTTGAGATGTGAAACAGTGTCAAAGATTGCCGAAAGGTCAAGAAAGATGAAGATTGAGAAAAGACCATTAATTAAGTTAGGCAGTTATGAGGTCATTTGTAACTTCAGAGACATTAGTTTCAGATGAAGGATGTGGTCAGAAACTAGACTACAGAATGAATAGAAGAGAATAAGAAGAGGAAGTGGAGGTATGAATTATAGACAGCTTTCTCAGGAAATTTAGTCATTGGGGGTAGAAAATAGAGAACTATGCTAAACAGGAAATGAATGGATGTGTGTGTGTGTGTGTGTGTGTGTGTGTGTTTTGGGATGAGGGATGGGTGTGTTTTAGGCAATAGGAAGCAGCCACTAAATAATGAGAAATTGAAGATTAGTGAGAATGAGGCAATTAAAAGAAAGAATGGGAACAAAGGTGCATGAAATGGAGGCTTTTGGATGGTTTGGTTGGTCCACTGCTTGGTGTTGACCTAAGTCATTTCGGTTCTTGTGCCAAACTCGGCCTCATAAGATTAGACTCTTACTGGTCTTATGAGGTTCATTGCCCTGGGTCTTCAGGCCTTTATTGATTCAGTACAGTATATTATGGTGGGCATCTGTTTCCAGTTCTTTGCTACCACAAAAAGTGCTGCTATAAATATATTATCAGTATATTATGAACCCTTTTTGTCAGTGATTTCATTGAGGTATTTTCCAGCAGTGAAATCTCTGGGTCAAAACATATGGACATTGGGCAGCTATGTGGCACATTGGATAGAGCACCCAGCCCTGGATTCAGGAGGACCTTAGTTCAAATTCAGCCTCAGACACTTGACACTTACTAGCTGTGTGACCCTAGGCAAGTCACTTAACCCTCATTGCCCTGGCTTCTCTCCCCCCACCCCCAACCCCCCCCCCCCACCCCCCCAAAAAAAAAGAAGAAAGAAAAGACTTAGAGGTACTGGGCATGAGAGCACTGAACAACTTCACAAAAAAATTAAATTGATTTTTTTTTTTTTAAGTGAGGCAATTGGGGTTAAGTGACTTGCCCAGGATCACACAGCTAGTAAGTGTTAAGTGTCTGAGGCTGGATTCGAACTCAGGTTCTCCTGAATCCAGGGCCGGTGCTCTATCCACTGCACCATCTAGCTGCTCTAAATTGATATTTTAATAAGTGTGAAGTGATTCTTTATTGACATGTGAGTCGTTCTTGAATTATCTACATACTGGCAGATCATGGACTTAAAACAAAGAGTGAAAATTAGAGAAAGACATGATTTTTAATTTCAGTAATGCTAACCTTGCCTATGTAAATAAGTTACTGATCCTGAAAGGTGGGATATTAGGTGAAGTAAAAAATTTAGATTATAAAAATTTAGATTATGATAATTCCATATACAAGTTAAACCAAAATAAATTACCACAAGGAGGGTACTGAAAGAGGTTTTTTGTTTGTTTGTTTTTATTTTTGCAGGGCAATGGGGGTTAAGTGACTTGCCCAGGGTCACATAGCTAGTAAGTGTCAAGTGTCTGATGGCGGATTTGAACTCAGGTACTCCTGACTCCAGGGCCGGTGCTCTATCCACTGTGCCATCTAGCCACCCCCTTGAAAGAATTTTAAGACTAAATCAGTGTATGAATACAATGGAATACTATTGTGCTGTAAGAAATGATGAGCAGGAGGAGTTCAGAGAAACCTGGAGGGTCTTGCGTGGGCTGATGATGAGTGAGATGAGCAGAACCAGAAGAACATTGTACACAGTATCGTCAACATTGAGTGTTGATCTACTGTGATGGACTATATTCTTCTCACCAATGCAATGGTACAGAAGAGTTCCAGGGAACTCGTGATAGAAGAGGATCTCCAAATCCAAGGAAAAAAAAAAAAGAACTGTGGAGTATAGATGCTGATTGAACCATACTATTTCTTTTGTTTTGGGTGCTGTTGTTTTTTTTTCTATTTTGAGGTTTTTCATCATTGCTTTGATTTTTTCTCTTATAACATGACTAATGCAGAAATAGGATTAATGTTATTATGTGTATATATCTATATATGTATATAGATATATAGATATAACCTATATCAGATTGCCTGCTGTCTAGGGGAGGGAGGGGAGGGAGGGAGGGAGAAAAATCTGAAATTGTAAAGCTTGTATAAACAAAAGTTGAGAACGATCTTTACATGTAACGGAAAAAATAAAATACCTTATACATTAAAAAAAAAAGACTAAATCAGTGAATATTATTTAATTGCCAAGAAGAAAGCTGTCACCACTGCTGTGGAATATGAACTAATATGTAAACTTTTAAAGGATCATGGTGACAGATTAGGTAGTTATCACCTCATAAAATAGCTAGATTCAGTGGAGAGAGAAAAAAGGTTTAATGAAAGCTTGGCAAGAGGCCCAACTCAGCAGAATTTTTACTTAGAATTTGTGAATAACAGTTTTCCTGTGTGTGTGTAAGATTTAGAATAGCATAATGGAAAGAGGGTCTTGGAGTTAGGATAATATAGTTTTATGTCTCACTTGTGGTGTTAGTATATGATTTTTAAGATATTTGTCCTGTATATCTCCTAATGTTATATGAAATTTAAATGAACTTTATGTTAAAACTATCCTAAACCTTAATTTCCACAGAAGCATGTTTTTGTTTTGACTAAAAAACAACTGTGAAAGTTATTATTTGCAGTGTTTGATATGTATCTGGCTCCTTGAATTTTTGGTATTCCTTTTTGGAAATACACATTTTTAGAATTTTTAGCCATAGTAGTTAGTCTATGCTTTTCTTTTTCTGATAAAAGTATTTTATTTTTTCCCAGTTACATGTAAAGATCTCAACTTTTGTTTATACAAGCTTTCTGATTTCAGATTTTTCTCCCTCCCCCCTCCCCTAGACAGCAGGTAATCTAATATAGGTTTTATATATATTTATATATATATATAAAATAACATTAAACATATTTCTGCATTAGTCATGTTATAAGAGAAAAATCAGAGCAATGATGAAAAACCTCAAAATAGAAAAACAACAGCACTAAAAACAAAAGAAATAGTATGGCTCAATCAGCATCTATACTCCACAGTTCTTTTTTTTTTTTCTTGGATTTGGAGATCCTCTTCCATCATGAGTCCCCTGGAACTCTTCTGTACCATTGCATTGGTGAGAAGAATCTAGTCCATCACAGTAGATCAACACACAATGTTGATGATACTGTGTACAGTGTTCTGGTTCTGCTCATCTCACTCATCATCAGCCCACGCAAGACCCTCCAGGTTTCTCTGAACTCCTCCTGCCCATCAGTTCTTACAGCACAATAGTATTAAGAGCAGCTGTAAATATTTTTGTACATGTGGGTCCTTTTCCCTTTTCTGTCATCTCTTTGGGGAAAAGACCCAAAAGTGGTATTGCTGGGTCAAAGGGTAATGCACAGCTTTATCACCCTTTGGGCATAATTCCAAATTGCTCTCCAGAATGGTTGGATCAGTTCACAGCTCCACCAACAATGGATTAGTGTTCCAATTTTCCCACCGCTTCTCCAACATTTATTATTTTCCTTTTTTGTCATTTTAGCCTATCTGATAGGTGTCAGGTGGTACCTCAGAGTTGTTTTAATTTGCATCTCTCTAATCAATAGTGATTTAGAGCATTTTTTCAAATGGGAATAGATAGCTTTGATTTCTTCATCAGAAAACTGCCTGTTCATATCCTTGACCATTTCTCAATTGGGGAATGACTTGGATTCTTATTTGATTTAGTTCCCTATATATTTTAGAAATGAGGCCTTTATCAGAATTACTGGCCATAAAAATTGTTTCCCAGCTTTCTGCCTCCCTTTCTTTTTTTTTTTTTTTTTGGTGAGGCAATTGGGGTTAAGTAACTTGCCCAGGGTCACACAGCTAGTAAGTGTTAAGTGTCTGAGGCCGGATTTGAACTTGGGTCCTCCTGAATCCAGGACCGGTGCTCTGTCCAATGCACCACCTCGCTGCCCCTCTGCCTCCCTTCTAATTTTGGATGCATTACTTCTGTTTGTACAAAACCTTTTTAATTTAATGTAATCAAAATCATCCATTTTGCATTTCGTAATATTCTCTATCTCTTGTTTGGTCATAAACTGTTCTCCTTTCCAAAGATCTGATAGGTATACTATTCCTTTCTCTCCTAATTTACCTATGGTATGACCTCTTATGTCTAAATCATGTATCCATTTTGACCTTATTTTAGTATAAGGTGTAAGATGTTGGTCTGTGCCTAATTTCTGCCATACTATCTTCCAGTTTTCTCAGCAGTTTTTGTCAAATACTGAGTTCCTATCCCAGAAGCTAGTGTCATTTGCTACTGTGTTTCCTGTGCCTATCCTATTCCATTGATCCTCCACTCTATTTCTTAGCCAGTACCAGATAGTTTTGATGACTGCCGCTTTATAGTAAAGCTCCAGGTTTGGTACCGCTAACCCACCTTCCTGTGAATTTTTTTTTCATTATTTCCCTGGATATTCTTGATTTTTTTGTTTTTCCAGATGAATTTTGTTATTATTTTTTCTAGCTCTGTAAAATAATTTTTAGGTGGTCTGGTATGGCACTGAATAAGTAAATTCTACCTAAATTAATTTACTTATTTAGTCTATGCTTTTTAAGCACAAATTCTTAAAATCCTTAATTTTTCTTTTTTCTCCAATAGGTTGCAATTAAAATAATTGACAAGACTCAGTTGAATCCAACAAGTCTTCAGAAGGTAAGGCCGTTTACCTTCTTGGGTAGATTATTGGGGGAAAGAAAATATGCTTTTTAGCCATCATTTTTTTCTCATCCTATTTCTTAAATTCTTATTTGTTTATTTCATAGTGTAATAACTTTTCTCCCTAAAATATTTTGGTAGTTTGAAATATCTGTATGAGAAATTCCTTAAAACTATTATAATATCAATCTTTTAAGAGTTGCTAAGGCCAATTATTTGGTAATTATTTGGTAGCCAGCTTTCTATGATGAACCTCAATAGCTGAGGTCCATATATTTTTTTTGTGTGGGGGGGGGAATGGGGGTTAAGTGACTTGCCCAGGGTCACACAGCCAGGAAGTGTCAAGTGTCTGAGGCCGGATTTGAACTCAGGAACTCCTGAATCCAGGGCAGGTGCTTTATCCACTGAGCCACCTAGCCGCCCCCTGAGGCCCATATTTGAAACTTATAAAACTGGTAGAACTTAGCAGAAGACCTATCCTTCAAGTACCAAAAGTCATCATCTCATCATGATTCATTATCAACGTAGAACTTTATTACAACTTCATTATTATTACTTTACATGAAGAAGCTTTGAAATGGAGATGATTCCATAAAAAGTGTCTTTCATGCTCTAAGTTGAAGCTTGAACCATAACCCTATAATTTAGAAAATATTTAAATCTACCAGAAATTTGAATAATGTTTATAGGCCACTTTTACTAAGAAAAGCAATAAAACCACAAAGAATAAAAATGAAGAGGCAGCATTGAACAGTGGAAAGGGTGTTGGCTTTAGAATCTGAGAACCTGGGTGCAAACCCTGGTTCTGCTGTCCATGACTATTGTACAAGTTGCTTACCATCTATGGGCCTTAGTTTCCTCATTAGCATTAGCATTACTCTGTTTAAGTTGTTGGATCATGTTCAAGGACAGAGTGGTAATGAATGAAAGTTAAGAGATCCTGTTCCTATTTTAATAATCCGGGTTATATGCTGCTGAACCAAAATGGTTTAGTGAGCAAAAGGTCAGTGCTTTTTTAAAAGTCTCATTGGTCTGCTTAGTGTTTTTGGCTTAGACATGTTGTTTTGCTAGTAGTTAGGTGTTGATATCTTTCATGTTACAGTAAAAATAATTAAGTAGCATTAAGAAAAAAGTTTGAAACAGTCCTCAATAGGTTTTTTTGTTAATACTTTGTGAGGGTTTTAAAATATTTGACATTCAAATACCTTTTCAGGGTCAAATAAAGGCTTTTTAGGAAAGGGGCAGCCTGAGTGTTTTGTTCATGTGTCGTTGTCTTGTCCTCTTCCCATATCATTTATTTGTTTGTTTGTTTGCTGTTATTCTTTCTTTTTGAATTGCAAATTTCTCTCCCTTCTGTCCCATCTCACAACCACTGAGAAGGCAAGCAATATAATATCAGTTATACATGTGAAATCATGTAAAACATTTCCATATTAGTGCTATTGAAAAAAAAAACAAGAAAAAAAATTGAGAAAATGATTACTTCAGTTTGCACTCAGTTCATCAGTTCTCCAGGTAGATAGTGTTTTTCCATCATGAGTCCTTTGGAATTGTTTTTGATTGTTTTATTTATGAGAGTAATCAGGTATTTCACAGTTGGTCATCATCAACATTGCTGTTACTATATAAAATGTTCTCCTGAATCTGCTAATTTCACTTTGCATCAATTCATATAGATCTTCCTATGTTTTTGTGAAACCACCACAAAAAGAGCTACAATAAATATTTTTGTACATATAGGTCCTTTTCCCTTTTTCTTTGAATTCTTTGCGATACAGATCTAGTGTATTGCTGGATCAGAAGGTATATTTTCCAGAATGGTTTAGACCAGTTCACTACTCCACTAGCAGTTCATTATCGTACCTATTTTTCCTTCATCCCTTCCTACATTTGTCATTTCTCATATGTGTGAGGTGGTACCTCAGAGTGTTTTAATTTCCCTTCCTCTGATAGTGATCTAGAATGTTTTTTCCATATGAGTATACATAGCTTTGATTTCTTCTTTTGAAAACTGCCTGTTTATTGGTTCTTTGACCATTTATCAATTAGAGAATGGCTCTTATTTTTGTAAGTTTCTATTCTGTTTCCCATTAAAAAAAATTTTTATATTACTGCATTGTCTGTGGTACCTTTTAGCAAAATGTAGTTTCACTCATTATTTCTGAATACTTCGTGGTCACCATCTGAATGGTTGGTTTAATGTGGAAAACTGGAAACATCCCATCCACACACATACACGGCTCCAAGCTAATTGGCTAGTAACTTTGATAGACGGTACCCACAAGCAAATGTCACTTCCTGATGCCAAGGAACTCACTGACTTTCCAAGCCACATGGCTTGCCCTCAGATGCCTTCTCATGGTGGAGCTTTCCTACAGTAACTCTCCAGCAGGTGGCATCACTCCAATTGTCACAGTCCCCTCTGTGCTTCAAGTGAAGAAACATAGTTTCCTCACGTGAAGCAATAACATTACAGATGTTTATGACTAAGTAAAGGAAATGAAAAGAGAGAAAAAGAAATTGAGCAACTCATTGACAAAGGCTAGAGGGGGTACTCCCCTTTCGTAAGTGGACATTATAAACAGTGTATACAATGTGGAAAGGAAAACCAGGAAAATGTCCATTTAAGTCTTTGGAAGTCTTTTATTGGATGATTCTTGGGATGTCCTCTGGGTATAGTCGTGGAATGGAAGTCTTTTCAGGGGTTGATGTGTGGATGCTGGTAATCAGCCAGGAAAATTTCCTACAAAATGGAGCTTAACAGAACTTTAAAATAGCTTTGTCAATAATTAAATCAAACAGTGAGAGTTTTAAAAAACATGTCTAAGGGAATTCAGAATCTTAGTTGTTACACGTGAAACATATAATAAAACAAAAATTGAAACATTCTCTAAAACTTAATATTACCCCCCTGCGGAGGGTAACTTGAGAAGACAATTGTGGTATTAATTTTTAAAAGAATTTTTATCTTTGTTCCATCACTTTTTGCATCATCTGCCTAATTATCCTCATGCCATTATGAGAAATTTAAAAATCTAATATAATTGGTAACAGATGTCAAGGCCAAATTCAACACTGTATTTATCATGACACCTGAGATAATTATGGGGGTTACTATAAAAGAACAGAGAAATGATGGGAGATGAGCATTCCCACACTTGACCAATATATACTGCCCATGCAATATGGCAGGCTTAAAATAGGTGGATGGTATATACATCCATGCCACTGAACATATTGTAGGAAACTGAGTCAGACTTAATCAGATGCATGGAATTGAGATGTCCATGGCATCAGGCATATAGGGGGGGGAATAGAAGCCAGATGTAGAATGAGATGGGTGGGATGAAAACTTCCAGCCATCTGTACAATATTGTGGGGAAAAATTAAACCAAGAGAAACCAACCTCAACGTTTGTCAATAGCTGTTCCCTTGGCCATACCTTGACTTCTTGCAACAGTTCCCTCATGTAACAGTTCAATATCTGCTCTTGCATGTATTCCTATTGTGATCGGATGGCATCCTGGCGAACTGGCATCTGATAACTAAGAATGAAGGCAATATCTTAAATGATAAGTTCTCATAATACAAGTCTCATATGGATTTAAAAATTAAAGATAATAATGATCACAAAAAATGTGAGTGTACCTTGACTCAGAATATAATATACAATTATACAATAATTTCAAATTAATACCCCCTTTTTTGCTAAGTATACAATTACTTTTGTGAAAAATCAGAACATATTTAAATACAAGTTAAAACACAGCACAATCTTAATAAGAATCTTTACAAAAATAAGCCCATGTTATTGAATTCAAACTGTAGTTGCAATAGCATAAAAAAGAAACTCTTATGTAACATTTAAACTGACTTTTAATTTAAAATTTTTTTAATATCTAAAATACCCAAATAGCATATTATTATATTATACAATATATCCCTTTTTTGGGCAATAATAAATTAGATTACATAAATGAAAAAGGGAAAACTTTTTCAAGTGTTCCATCTTTTTAAAAAATATGCTTATCAAAAATGATACTTCTAGAATTACTTTACACTTGCCATGGCAACCAGTTTGCCAGGGACATGCTTTATAGATTTTGATCAAATAATCAGTTGGGAAAGAACCAAACAATTTAGAATATGGGAACATAATACTCCCAGAATTAACATTGTATTATGAAATCAAAACCATCTTGCATAGTTTCAAAAATAGAGATAAATAAATACAAAAAAATACACTTAGAAGAACAAAAGACAATGAAATTCAAACTGGGGAAATCTAAATGAATATGAACTTAATGGTAATAAGAGTATTACAAAATATAAATTTGACCACATGACTATAAAAAACTTTTACAAATATCCCCCCCTTTAAAGTATAAAACACAATTCCAAAAGCATGAAAATCTCTATGAAAATAAACCCATACTGTTAATTTCAAAATGTAGATGTAATAGCATAGAAATCTTTATGTAACCTCTGAACTGACATTATTTCTCTTGGTGAATTTAGAACATTACTGATTCCAATATCTAAAATCCCCAATACTCCTATTAATACCTTGCTGCTTACTTGTACATTTCTGCAAAATATGCACCCCCTCCATGGCAAAAGAAGCGGAATCTTGAAATATGACGATGAGACTTGTCTTGTACATCTGTATTCAGCTTAAGTGTCTCTTGGTTGTTTTTTGTTGTTTTTGTTTTTATTTATTTTGTTTTCCAGTTGCATGTAAGGGTACTTATCAACATTCGTTTTCATAAGGTTTAGAGTTCCAAATTTTTCTCCCTCCCTCCCTTTCCTCCCCCCTCCACAAGATTGCAACCATTTTATATATGTACAATCCACAAGTGTTCTTTTTATCAGTTCTTTCTATAGGGCTGCATAGTAAGCTTTCTCATTAGTTCCTTGGGATTGTCTTGGATCATTGCACTGCTGAGTCATTCACAATTGCTTATTGCACGATACTGCTTGTCACTATGCACAATGTCCTCCCAGCTCTGCTCACTTCACTATACATCCATGTTCATTAGTCTTTCCGGGTTTTTCGGGGATCATACTGTTTGTCATTTCCTGTAGCACAGTGTCTCTTGTTTTTTAACCCCTTTATATTCTTTGTCGGTCCTTTCATAATACAAATGCTTTATAAGGTTACTAATAAGACAAAAGCAGATTAACAAAATTATAAACAAAATGAGCATATCTGGAATTTAAAGGGTTTTCTAAGGTTGGTTTCGGAGAACCACAGTAGGTCGAGTCAGAATCACAGCTTAGCTGGGGTAGGGCTAAGGCTGTTTGCTCTTCTAACAGTAGAAGCTGGAAACAGGTAGAGAAGGGTGCACATGTGCAAGATCAGGACCTGAGAAAGGTGAATTAGATCTCTTGACTTCCCTGGCAGGAGGATCAAGGGGCATGGCCATGGGAGGAGTAAGAGGTGGCACCAGAGGAGGGGGGGAGAGGGGGTCCTGAGAGGAGGGGGAAGGACCATCTCTCCTATGTGCTGTACAGCTGGGGAGAGACTAGGGCAATTTGAATCAGGCTTGGTTTCAAACTCAGGCCTGAGTTCTCCTTCTAGAGACCGGGTCATTGCCTCCGGGCATGCAAAAGAAGAGAAACACTTAGTGTTAGAATTTGGAAAAGCTGCCTTCTCCTGTGTAAATTCCTGTATAAGCTTGCTGGATTTCTTCCACAGGTCCCAATAAATTAAATCTTTGGGGGACTCAAAGTGCAAGATTGTTTGCAAATTTTTCAGTGTTAAGTAGTCAAAAGATCCATTCTCTAACCATTTGTTTTCCAGTAAGCTAGAATATTTTTTATGCCACATAAAACACAGTTTCATAAGCCTTGCTTTTGTCATGCCTGGCTGAATCAGTAGCTTGTAAGCGTGCTGCAATTATTTTGGGGGGGGGGTGCTCCTGAATGATGTAAAATGTACTATCTTCCCCCCCCTTTCTGTAATTCGCAAATTTCTTAGTGTTCTTAATTTCTATAGTATCATCAGTCCCCCCCCCCTTTTTTTTTTTTTTTAGTGAGGCAATTGGGGTTAAGGTGACTTGCCCAGGGTCACACAGCTAGCAAGTGTTAAGTGTCTGAGGTCGGATTTGAACTCAGGCACTCCTGAATCCAAGGCTGGCGCTCTATCCACTGCGCCATCTAGCTGCCCCAGTCCCCTTTTTGTAATTCAAAAATTTCCTCATGCTATCACAAAGAAAAGTAAGAATAAAAAATAAAAATAGGAATAGAACATTCAAATTCATGAGGACCGAACTTAAACACGAAGTCAATCTTGACCTGGTTGAAAAGCCAGAAGAGGCTTAGAACACTAAAACCCAGAAGTCCTTTGGTCCCACAGTCCCCAGTCCATTTTGTAAAGTAAAAGGGAGAGAAAATAGGAGGCTAAGAATATTTAAGAGTTAAAATAGGTACTTAACCTAGGTACTTAGCATTTAAAGAGACAGGCACATGCTGAAATAGGGAAAAAATTTCTTACCAAACTGGAAGATTAAGAAGATCAGATCGCAGGGTTCATCATCTCCTTATTGTGGTTTGCCATCTGAATACTTCATGGTCACCATTTGAATGGTTGGTTTCTGAAATGTGGCCATGCTGTCTAAAAATCTAATGAGTGGGTTGCTAATAAATTAGAAGCTTTAGCAAGAGTTTAGACTTTTAAGCATTTATTAAGGAGCATAAGAATTTGGTGAAGAGAAAGAGGTCTAGATGCCTACATCTATCTCAGGGAGCCAGCATTTCTAGCCCACTCCCCAGAAGGTCCTGGCCCAAAAGAGAGAAAAGAGCGAACCTCACCCCTTCTTCCTCCCAGAAGCCTCCTGTGAAAACTGGAAACATCCCATTCACATGCATACACAGCTCCAAGCTAATTGGCTGGTAACTTTGATAGACAGTACCCACAAGCAAATGTCACTTCCTGATGCCAAGGAACTGACCTTCCAAGCCACATGGCTTGCCCTCAGACACCTTCTCCTCATGACAGTTTTCCTACAGTAACTCTCCAGCAGGTGGTGTCACTCCAGTTGTCACATTTCCTTTAATTAGGTCTATTTTTGCTTGCTTTGTGTGAGATCATAAGTGACTTGCCCAGGGTCACACAGCTAGTAAGTGTCAAGTGTCTGAGGCCGGATTTGGACTCAGGTACGCCTGAATCCAGGGCCAGTGCTTTATCCACTGTACCACCTAGCTGCCCCACCTTTCTTTTTTTAATACAGATAAAGCATATTAAATTTTTCTCCAGCCCTTTATTTAAATTCTGTGTGTATGTCTTTCTCTTTCAAGTGTCTCTTCTAAATAACATATTGTTGGATTCTAGTTTCTAATCCATTCTGTGTGATTCTGTTTTATAGGTGAGCTCAGCCCATTCATATTCACAGTTATGATTACTGTGTATTTCCCCTCCATTCCATTTTCTTCCCCTCTTTGTCTCTTTATTCTGCCCTTCCTAGTCTGTTTGTTTTTAACCATTGTCTCCCTTAATCCTTTTATCATCCCTTCCCCCATCTTTTGTCCCCTTTCCTCCTGTTTCCCTGTTGAGTAAATTTTCTTTCTTTCTTTCATGTATTTGGTATTTTGTTTTTCTCCAATTACATGTAAAAACAATTTTTAACATTTATTTTTAAAACTTTTGAGTTCCAAATTCCCCCCTGTTCCCCATCTATTTAGAAGGCAAGCAGTTCTATATAGTTATACATGTGTAGTCATGCAAAACATTCCAAATTAGTCATGTTGTAAAAGAAAACATACACCAAAAAAAAAACAAGAAAAATAAAGAAAGTTTTAAAAGGTATGCTTCAATCTGTTCAGACACCATTAATTTTTTCTCTGGGTGATGGATAGCATTTTTCATTATAAGTCCTTTGGAGTTGTCTTGGATCATTGTATTGCAAAGAATAGCTAAGTCGGGGCAGCTAGGTGGCACAGTGGATAAAGCACCAGCCCTGGATTCAGGAGGACCTGAGTCAAGGACACTTGACATTCACTAGCTGTGTGGCCCTGAGCGAGTCACTTAACCCTCATTGCCCTGCAAAAACAAAACAAAACAGCTAAGTCATTTACAACTGATCATCTTACAGTATTGCTGTTACTTTGTACACAGTACATTTCACTTCACATCAGCTCATGTAAGTCTTTCCAGGTTTTTCTGAGAGCATCCTGCTTGTCATTTAATTATGTACCACAGTTGGTTCAGCCATTCCCCAATTGTTGAATAGCTCCTCAATTTCCAGTTCTTTGCCACCAGAAAAGAGCTGCTTAAATGGCAAATTATATTTCTGTATATAGTTTAAGTGTATGAGTGATGGAGGAAGCTAAAAGGGTTAGCAGACAACCTATCAATAGTAGCTATTAATGGTACCTAAAAGGGTTAACAGAGAAACTTACAGGTTTGTCCCTATCAACCCTCACCATCTACAGACAGTAACCAGGGACCATTAACCATTTACAGCCATTAATATTCCTAAATGACAGAACACCTAGAAACCAGATCTTAAGTAAAGAGATACCATCAACATAGAGACCCTCTGAAATAGACAAGTTTTAGCATGTCCTTGGGAACATGCGCAGAAAAGGCCAAATTTGGGGCAGCTAGATAGCGCAGTGGATAGAGCACCGGCCCTGGATTCAGGAGTACCTGAGTTCAAATCCAGCCCCAGACACTTACTAGCTGTGTGACCCTGGGCAAGTCACTTAACCCCAATTGCCCTGCCAAAAAAAAAAAAAGGCCAAATTTGTCCTTAAGTTCACCTTATAACATGTAAACCCCAAAAACATCTCCAAGGAAAAAGGTACCCAGCTTGGGGGTTGGCTTAAGCCTCCAGAAACTCTAAATTAGGATAGGTGGAGATTAGGATAATAAGGAAATAATCTTTTTTTTTTTCCTTACTATAAATATAACCATTTTCTTCTCCCAATTTGAAATACTTCCATGGTGGTCCCTGAGGTCACTCACAGTATTGCAATAAAACTTCGGAAACTGAGTCACTGAGTCTTGTAATTCTTTGGGACACCTCACGACCACCTTAATTCCATCCTACATCTTGTGTATATATTCTTCTCTCTGAAACAATTGTATACTCGACTTTGGTGGATAGGTTATTCTTGGTTGTAATCCTAGTTTCTTTGTCTTCTGGAATATCATATTCTAGCATCACCATCTTTTTCTGTCTGCTCATTTTGCCAGCTTGTTTCTTGACTTTTAACTCCTCTTTAAAGTGGGGCACTGCTTCCGGGGCACAGTGTCCCAAGCTTCAGGGGGTCCCAGGTAGTACGATTTAAGGAGAGGCAGGTTCACCACTTCATTGTTCTGTGCTCTGGTCTGCAGGAAACCACAGGCCTATTTGCTCTCTGATCCAGAAGAGAATTCAGTTTCACTATGGCTACCGGCTCTAGTGTGCCTGTGCCCCATCCCAACCTGGGCCGCTCCCCATGACTGTGAGCTATATCCGAACTCAGGCAACAGCACCAGCAGAGATCCCTGTAATCTCCCCCTGGCCAACTGCTGGAACCCCTCATTGCCCGTGGGCTGAGTTCCAGTAGCAGCTGTGGACACCAAGGCTCCTCTGCAGCACAGCCTGCCTGGGGCTGGATCTGCTTAACACAGCTGTGCTCCATTCTCCCCTGGTACAATAGATCGTTCCTGCTGACCTTCTAAGCTGTCTTTGGCTGGAAAATTATCTCACCCCATCTTTTTGTGGGTTCTGCTGCTCTAGCAGTTGTCTTATGGCATTATTTGGAGGCATTTGGGGGAAGTCAATGCCTTTTGTCTGACATCTTGGCTCTGCCCTGGAATAGCATATTCTAAGCCCTCAGTTCTTTTAATCTGGAAGATGCTAAATCTTATGTGATCCTGACTGTAGCTCTATAGTATTTGAATTATTTCTTTCTGGCTGCCTGAAGTATTTTCTTCTTTACCTGGGAGCTTTGCAATTTGGCCATAATATTCCTGGGAGTTTTTATTTTGGGGATCTCTTTCAGGAAGTGATCAGTGGATTCTTTTAATTTCTATTTTACCCTCTGGCTCTAAGATATTGGGACAGTTTTCCTCTATAATTTCTTGAAATGCTATTTTTTGTGTGATCCCAAACAAGTTACTTACTGGGCAAATCACTCAACTTCTGATTCTCTAAACAACTCTTTAAGATTATGTATCACGGGACAGCTAGGTGGCACAGTGGATAAAGCACTGGCCTTGGATTCTGGAGGAGCTGAGTTCAAATATGGCCTCAGACACTTGACAGTTACTAGCTGTGTGACCCTGGGCAAGTCATTTAACCCTCATTGCCCCACCACACAAAAAAAAATTTATGTATCACAACTACCTGGGAGGCAGCCCATGCATGACCTACTAGCTTCTGCTATTGTCAGGGAACTCCCACTGCCTCTTGAGACTGAGTCCCTAGGGAGGAAGACACAAGAAAATGTCTGAAGCTTGTAGCACTGCTGACAGGAACATCAAGATGTGAAAGAGCAAGAAGTTTATTGAGAGCCTGGAAGTACCCTGTGGCAATGGTACCAACATGATGTCGTTGATCATTCTTCCCAAAGACCAGATATCCTGGGTGCCAAAAATGTTAGCAGATGAGGTTTGAACTTCATCCAACATGAAATCTTTTGTAAAGCATTTTTCAGTTCTGGGACTCATAATATATGTACAGCAAAGAGTCCAACACTATAACAAAGTACTATCAAATAGTCTGGTTGTTTACTGTGGAACAAGTTTGACTAAGGAAAGAAAAAGAAAGTCAATATTGACTTCGAAGCTTTCATACCAATCAATATATATCATTGTATCTGTAACAACAAATGCCATATGGAGACTGTCTTACAACACTCTTGTCTTGTAAGGTTAGCAAATTTAGTTTTATTGTAATAGTTCCTAAAAGCAACTTTGGACCAATTTGAAAAAGAATTGCAGTTTTTCCTTTTAGTTATTGGTGAAATTGATTGCTCTTTCATTTAAAAAACAAAACATTTTTCTGTCACATAATGAGCAAAAATTCTTATTGTTGTAAAATGACAGGTGAATAGAGGTAAAGATCATACTGATTTAATTCTCATTTTGATTAGAGAAAATTTCAATTGCTGCATTTTGTGTCAACTCATTTACCTAGCATACTTAGCTTAGACTGCTAAGAGACTTGCCCAGGGTCACACAGCTAGTAAGTGTCAAGTGTCTGAGGCCGGTTTTGAACTCAGGTCTTCCTGAATCCAGGGCTGGTGCTCTATCCACTGTGCCACCAAACTGCCCCAGAATGCTCTTTTCTTTATGACTTTACCATTGATTTGTTATCCTGGGAAAACCTCCAAGGAGCTATTATATTTAAATGGATTAAGAGTCAAGTCATAGGGGGCAGCTAGATGGCACAGTGGATAAAGCACTGGCCCTGGATTCAGGAGGACCTGAGTTCAAATCCAGCCTCAGACACTTGACACGAGCTGTGTGACCCTGGGCAAGTCACTTAACCCTCACTGCCCTGCAAAAAAAAAAAAAAAGTCAAGTCATAGACTCATTTGAGGATTTCTCTGCAAACCCAGTTATTCCTCAGCTACATCTCTATGGAAAAATTAGTGTGAATCTAAAATGAGTTCTACTCCTGGTTGTCTTTGGATCATTGTGTACAACAGTATCTTGATTTTTAAAAAGATCCTCCAGTATATGATTTATTTAGGCTTCTAAATAATCAGAAGAAAACATTTGGCCATTTCGCTGCTTAAATATCTCCATCAGAAAATATGGAAAAATAGTAAAACTAACCTTCATTTTTTTTTAACCACTTAAAGCTTTTGAGGGGGGGGTGTTAAAAATGAACACCTAAAATTAGATTTGAGGGTCTAGGGATTTCAGGTTATACATGTTACCCTTGTCTCCTATTCTCACAGCCCAGTAATCTTTCATCTGCCATCTTAGTTGTCTGCTAACTTTACCCACCTGGAACATAGCCAGGAACCTGGAGTGAACCAGATCAACCTCTGAGCAGCCAAGATAGATGTGACAGATTCTCTATGAAAGTTCATGGACTTTACTCTTTGGGTAACTTCTAGGGACCTTTCTGAGCCCATTTGCTCTTTAAATACAGTTCTCACAGATTTTATTAATCTAGTTGCCACGCTTCCAATAAATTAGAAATGGGGGAAAGAGGTTGGTACAAGTAGGGATGCTGACAGTGGTCAGAAAAAGAAGACACAACTATTCAAAAAGCACAACATCCTGGGGTCATTTAGTGTAATTGCTATCCAGTATTTGGAAGTGATGGAGAAGGCTAAAAGGGGTTAACAGATAACCTAAGACTTGAGTTATCAACAGTAGCTAAAAGGGTTAACAGAGAAACTAAGCTTAGAGTTTTTATCAACTGTAACTTGAAGGTTTGAGTCCCTATCAACCACCACTATTGACAGAAGCCTAGGGAAGGTAACCAGGGACCATAAACCATTAATAGCCATTAATATTCCTAGATGACAAGACACCTAGAAACCAGATCTTAAAGTAAAGAGATATCATAAACAGAGAGGCCCTCTGGCTCTGACAGTTTAAGCATGTCTTTATGAACATGCATAGAAAGACCAAATGTGTCATTAGGTTCACCTTACGATGTTTAAACCCCCAAAACACACCCCTAGGGGAAAAGGTACCTGCCTTGGAGGATGTCTTGGGACCCCAGGAAGTTCAAAATAGGATGTGAACCTCCCACAAGGAGGAGATTACGATAATGAGGAAGTAATCTATTTTTCACACTATAAATATAACCATTTTTCCTCCCCTTATTCGAGATACCCTTCTCCTTGGTGGTCTCCCTGTGGCCTCACAGTATTTTAATAAAACTTGGGAATGCCTCATGATCAATTTAATCAATTAAATCCATCTCTACATCAGAATTACCTATTGTGTTCCCCTCTCTTTCAGTGTAAATATCCTTATTTCTTCACCTGATCTTCATCTGACTTGGACTCAAAGCCTTTTGCCACCATGTTTGCTCTCTCCTAGACATTTTCAGTATCTAAAGAGTACAAAATCAAAACCACAAAATTGAAAATGAAAAGGAGTAATTTTTATTAACATTCTTTTTTGGGGGGGGGTGAGGCAATTGAGGTTAAATGACTTGCCCAGGGTCACACAGCTAGTAAGTGTTAAGTGTCTGAGGCTGGATTTCAATTCCAGTCCTCCTGAATCCAGGGCCAGTGCAACATTCATTTTTATTGAGTTCCAGATTCTCTTCCTCCAGTCCATTGAGAAGGCAGGCAGTTTGATAGCCATTATACACATGGAGTCATACAGAACATGTTTTTATATTGAACATTATTGCATTCAGTATGCATGTGTCCGTATTCTGTATAGACCACTATTGTATATTGCAGCGTGTGCTACCCCCCACCCACAAGAAAAATATTAGGGGGGAAGCTTAAGTCAACAATCCTGCGTTTGTCATTTTTCTCTCTGAAAGTGGATAACATTTTTCATTGCAAGTCCTTTGGGATTTTTGTGGTTCATCGTATTAGAGTAGCTAAGTCTTTCACAGTATTGTTGTTACTGTGTACAGTGTACTCCTTGTTCTGCTCACTTCACTCTGCATTAATTCATTTAAGCCTCTCCCAGTTTTTCTGAAACCACCTCCTTTATCATTTCTTAAAGCACAGTAGTATTCTATCACAATCATCTACCATAACTTGTTCAATCATTTCCTAATTGATGGGCTAGCCCCTCAATTTCCAATTCTTTGCCACCACAAAAGAGCTACTATAAATATTTTTGTACATATAGATCCTTTTTCTTTTACTTTGATCTCTTTGTGATGCAGACCTAGTAGTGGTATTGCTGGATCAAAGGATATGCAGTTTTATAGCCCTTTGGGTATAGTTCCAAATAGTTCTACAGAATGGTTGGACCAGTTTACAACTCCACCAGTGGTGTATTACTGTATGTGTTTTTTCACATTACTTCTAGCATCTGTCATTTTCTGAAATGTATAATTCTTAATAAATGGAGAGAATATTTTAAAAATCAGAAACTGCCATTTTAAATTACATGACAACAAGCTGAACATTTACCAAAAAATAGATGAATATCTGCTCCCCCAAACTGTAAAAACTTTATATTATAAATACTTGTTGACCAGCTGATTTAATAATCTAACCTACCCATATACATAAGAATTTCTACAATAAAACAATTTTCAAAGTGTCACAGGGAAATTGGTTGGGGGTCCTTTGATATTTCTCTTTAAAGAATTATGCCCTCTCACACACAAATCCAGTTAGAATAAAATAATCTTTTATTAAGTGCAAGAGAAAGGAAATCTTGAGAGGAATCTCAAAGGGAGATAGTTCCAGAGATGTGGTTTTCTGATATACCTATTTCCTCGAACAGGAGAAAGGGCATAGCTTTTATAGATGGTAGATGGGGTGACTGGATTGGTGTCACCACCTGACAATGTAAAATTCCTTTTGGGGGTGGGGAAAGCTTGAGTGAGAGGACTTCTGGAGTTATCTCTGTCCCTAGTGCCTAATGGGTTTATATCTCTTCTCAAGGTGTGTTCATCCATTAGCTAGTGGGCCAGTGTCCCAACCCCATAACAAAAGAAATAAAAGATGACCTGAGTAAGTAGAAAATTCAAGGGTTTTGACTAGGGAGGCTAGGAAAAATTGTTACTCTATTAATGTAGAAATTTACTATTTTGCCAGTAAAAATACTAGGAGATGGGGAGGAATGTTTTTTAAGATAAGACAGAATAACTTATATTTTCCAAAAATCCGGAATAAATAAATAAATAGGAGGAAGTGAGGAAGGCCTGAGACTAATTTACAGGATAGGCAGGCATGGAATAGGTTGCAATCTGTGCCATTGTAGGAAAAACCCAAATTGAGAAGGTAAACATTTTGAATATTTTAAACTGTTTTAAATATTTTAAATGAACTGTTTGAATATTTTAATATATGATTAATTATCTTAAATGTTTCTCTAATGTTGAACCATCCTAGGTATCCTTGTATAAATCCAGTTGTTTACTGGATGCATTATTATAACTTCCTTGCAAAGATGTTTTCTGCATCCTTTTTGTGAGATTGAGCTATATTTTACCTGCTTGGTGTCACTTGCTTAGGTCAGGACCATATTTGTATTGAAAATGGAGTTGGTTAGAGTGCCTTCTATTTTTTTTTTTTAATTTTTAAATTTTTTTTAGTGAGGCAATTGGGGTTAAGTGACTTGCCCAGGGTCACACAGCTAGTAAGTGTTAAGCGTCTGAAGCCGAATTTGAACTCAGGTACTCCTGACTCCAGGGCCGGTGCTCTATCCACTGCGCCACCTAGCTGCCCCTATTTTAAAAAAATAATAATTTTGGTTATTGTTTGAATCTGGTCCAGGATTCCTCATACTCCTTCTCTTTCTCCCCCCTGCCCTTTTGGCAAATCATTTAAACTTGCTCAATTTCTTTGAGATTGGATTGTTATGCCATTAATTTCTTTTTCTGGCTTGATCAGTAGTCAGTGATTTGCTGATTTCGTTGGTCTTATAAAATGTTTATTAAAATTGTATTGATACCTTTTCTGAATATATCCCTCTCCCTCCTCTACTCAGTGAGCCATTTCTTGTTACAAAGAATAAAACCAAGCAGCAGAGAGAGGAAAAACCAGTTTAGCATAAACTTACCCTCAACCCACCAGTGTCTGACAGGGTATGAAATGCTCCATGCACAGTCTCCTACTTCTGCAAAGGGAGTGATACGTGTTTTTTCATTTCTTCAGGAATTTAAGTTTGGTTGTATTACATTTTCGTTGGTTTTGTTATTTGTTTTTAATGGTTCTCAAGTTTTACAAAAGCACTTATATAGTCTTTATTTTCAGATTTCTCTGTTCTCAAATTTTAAGACTATGTCTTTTTTAATCCTTAGAAACCAGGTAAACTAGGCCTAGCCTTACCAGTTGCTCTAATTAATAGTGATAGATACTTCTTAATGGCATGTATACCACCAAACCCTCAGATTATCATTTATCTGCAATCGTTTTCCAGACCTAATAAGTTGTTGACTTGAGAATGATGGAAAGGCCACTTCTGCACAGTTCTCAGCCGCCGCCGCAGCTGCCCCACCCCCCCTTTTTTTTTTGGCAGGGCAATGAGGGTTAAGTGACTTGCCCAGGGTCACACAGCTAGTAAGTGTCAAGTATCTGAGCCCAGATTTGAACTCAGGTCCTCCTGAATCCAGGGCTGGTGCTTTATCCACTGCACCACCTAGCTGCCCCTCTCAGCCCCTTTTAAAGTTAGTCTATTTCATTCTTCTCCAATCTATTTTATATGAAGTAGTAAATATTTATTAAGCCTTTCTCTGTGTGAGGTATAGTGCTAAACACTGGAGATAGAGAAAAAAAGAAGAATCCCACCCCCAAGGAGGTAAATGGGTAGTAATTGATTATTTCTTTTCTTTTTCATTTCTTTTCTGGGCTATGGGGGGTTAAGTGACTTGCCCAGGGTCACACAGCTAGTAAATGTCAAGTGTCTGAGGCCAGATTTGAACTCAGGTACTCCTGAATCCAGAGCCCATGCTTTATCCACTGCGCCACCTAGCTGCCCCAGTAATTGATTATTTCTTTTTTTTTTTTTTTTTAGTGAGGCAATTGGGGTTAAGTGACTTGCCCAGGGTCACACAGCTAGTAAGTGTAAAGTGTCTGAGGCCGGATTTGAACTCAGGTACTCCTGGCTCCAGGGCCGGTGCTCTATCCACTGCGCCACATAGCTGCCCCAGTAATTGATTATTTCAAGGGAGAGAGAGCACCAAGAAATAGAACAGATTTTTAGCTTGGCAGGGATCTATGAATTTGTTTTTTGAAGCACTGTTTTGATAATGATATTTCATTATAGCTGATTTCCTTGGTAAATCTATATGTTACTCATTCAGAAACATTATTCTGAGAAAGGTTTGTTGTTTAAATAGCTTTTTTTTTTTTTAAGTGAGTCAATTGGGGTTAAGTTTTTTTTAAGTGAGTCAATTGGGTAGTTTAAGTGAGTCAATGGGGGTTAAGTAACTTGCCCAGGGTCACACAGCTAGTAAGTGTAAAGTGTCTGAGGCTGGATTTGAACTCAGGTATTCCTGAATCCAGGGCCAGTGCTTTATCCACTGCGCCACCTAGCTGCCCCGTTTAAATAGCTGTTGTTAAAAATTGGGCCTAGGGGCGGCTAGGTGGCGCAGTGGATAGAGCACCGGCCCTGGAGTCAGGAGTACCTGAGTTCAAATCTGGCCTCAGACACTTAACACTTACTTACTAGCTGTGTGACCTTGGGCAAGTCACTTAACCCCAATTGCCTTACTTAAAAAAAAATAATAATAAAAAATTAAAAAAAAAAATTGGGCCTAGTAAGTTCTCCTCCTTGCTTTTCCTAATCCTTGAAGATTGTAGGGGAAAAAACCATTTTAGTCATTTACAGTGGTGTCTGACTCTTCATGACCCTGTTTGGGGTTTTCTTGGCAGAGATACTGGAGTGGTTGGCAATTTCCTTCTCCAGCTCATTTTACAGATGAAGAAACTGAGGGAAACAGGGTTAAGTGACTTGCCACATAGCTAGTAAGTATCCAAGGCTAAATTTCAATTCACAAAGAGGAGTCTTCCTCACTCCGGGCCTGGCACTTTATGAATTGCACCATCTAGCTTCTCAATTTGCATTGTCCTGTATCAGGGAAGCATATTGTTTAGGCTAATTGACATATTAACAGATTTCTTTACCATTATGTTTGCTAAAGATACTTCACAGTCCTATTATAGGCCACTTTTAAGGCAAACGTGAAATAGGATATGTTTAATTTAGAAAGATCATTTTGAGACCTCTGTGGAAGGTGTTTTGGAGAAGGGAAGAGTCGAGAAGTCAGGAGCCCACTTAGGAGTCATGAGTTCTGTTTTGGATGTTTGAATTTGCCTATTGGACATCTAGTTGGAAATGACAAGCAGTTAATGGTATAAGACTGAAGTTTAACCTATGATTTTATAACGTTTGGCTCCTCTAATACTCTTAGTCAATTCTTTAATAGTAGTTTTTACTTGTTCCAACTTTATTGTTGTGTTTGAGGGCAAGGACCACATCTTGCAGACTTGCATGGGAAGGGGGTGTTGTCTATAAGTATGTTTATACTTTTTGAAACAATAAGTCATGGGAAAATAGGTGATGGTGGGGTCCTTAGGTATTCTTTTGTAAAGAATTACACTCTTGAGGCAGCTAGGTGGTGCAGTGGATAGAGCACCGGCCCTGGATTCAGGAGGACCTGAGTTCAAATCTGATTCAGACACTTGACATTTACTAGCTGTGTGACCCTGGGCAAGTCACTTAACCCCCATTTCCCTGCAAAAAACCAAAACAAACCAAAAAAAAAGAATTGCACTCTTGTACAAAGTCCAATTAGAATAAAATGGTCTAGTAAATAAATGAACAAAAAAAAAAGAATAAAATGGTTTTTTATTTGGGTGCTGGAGAAAGTGGCCAAGGGGGGAAGATTTCCCTCTTGGGGAGGAGATGGCTTGGAGACATCTTTCTCACCAAATGGAAGAAAGGCCAAAGGTTTTATAGAGGATAGATGGGGTGACTACCTGACAATGGAAAGTTCCTTTTGGGGGTTGGGTGGGAAAAGATTCCTGAGAGTTAGGGGAATTTTTCTTTTGGGATGATAGTCCTAGCCTCTGCAGTTATCTCTGTCTCCTGGCTCAGGTAGTAGCCATGCCTGATTGACTTTCCTGCTATCCAAATCAAATTGTAACTCCCTATTGTATAGGCAGCTTTGGAATGGCTCTCTGCCTATATGGTATGGAACCCACACTGCTCTCTCATGCGCTCAAGCACTTGTGTTTTCTCTCTTTCTCTCCCCCTCCCCCCCTCCTTTTTTCCTCCCCCCTTTCCTCTCTCCCTCTTCCCCTCTCTTTCTCCCTCTCTCTCTCATGAGTGTAGGGAGACTATTTACTTCATTTAGCATAGCATAATTAGTCCTTCCTACCTCTGGACATGTCTAGAAATATTCAGGGATTCAGCTCTGGTGATAATGATAAAATATATAGTGGGTTTGGTTTTGTTGTTTTTTAAAATGTGAGCAAGTGTCTCTTAGAAACTGGCCTGCAACCTCACCAAAAACACCTCTTCTTAGTAGGTAAAGAAAAGATATACATAGAAATGGATTTGTTATAGTTTAAATATATATCTCTCATTCTGTGGGGTTTTTTTTTTGTTTTTGGTTTGTTTTGTTTGGTTTTTAGTGAGGCAATTGGGGCTAAGTGACTTGCACAGGGTCACACAGCTAGTAAGTGTTAAGTGTCTGAGGCCGGATTTGAACTCAGGTACTCCTGACTCCAGGGCCAGTGCTCTATCCACTGCGCCACCTAGCTGCCCTTTCTCATTATGTGTTGAAAAGGTGTTTCTACACGAAATCATATTTTAAGTCACAGGCAAGTTTGAAGTTTAAAAGAATACTAGTATGGTTTGTTTTGTGAAGCCACATCTCCCATTACTGTTGTTTTCTAGTCTGGATTCTGGTGATTTTTTAAACATCTTTAATTTGTTTTGAGATTCAAGATCTGACATAGGTAAAACTCAATTTAACTGTAGCACTACTTAACTCAATCTAAATAGTCAATACTTGAATATGTAAAACGAATTTGGTCTGACACTTTTCATTTTGAAGATTTCAATACTGTTAGCCCAATATCAAGATGAAATCAGAAATGTGGTTTGTTCCTCTATGTTCCTCTATGACCCTAGACTTTTTGTGATAGCAAATTAAGATATATGCTAATGCTATCCCTATTTCATAAGTTAGTCATAGGCAAGAAACACTAAACATTTGAAATTAAGAGAGTATTCCCTCTCTGGGAAAGGAATGTGTATGTGTTCGTTTTTGCCTATGGAATTTTGTACTGCACCAGTGGGATAGCCTGTTTAGTAAATTTTATGTATTTCATTTTCTTTTCTTTGTTTTTTTCTTTTTTTTTTTAGCTCTTCAGAGAAGTAAGAATAATGAAGATTTTAAACCATCCAAACATAGGTACTTTTGTTTTATTTTAAATGCTTATTGAATCAAATGCATTCTGAAAAAAGCATATCTTAAAGTTGGATGTCTCTTCCAAGAAAAGTGGCCCTTATATGATTATATTTTCTTAAAATGTGAAATTGTTATGACTTTGATTTTCTAGAACTACACATAAGAGAGCATGTATGACCTGTTTCTTAAGTCCACAGAGTTCTTGCCCTGACATAGTGAACTATTAGGTGCTTGTCAATTTAATATTGAAATGCTCTAGTTTTGTATATGGCATAATATTTTAAATAAGATACTTATGTACCAAATTTGTCACTCTTGGAGAACTTTTACCCAAACCATTAATTCTTATAAATTGATGGAGAGAAAAGAAACATGGAAATGGAAATTTGTTATAGATTATAAATGTATCTTCCTTCATTCAAGAAACATGTTCCTAAAAAGTTGCTTGTATATCAATCCATGTTTTAAGTCATTAAGGGAATTTGCAATTTAAAGTATGTTAGTGTGACTCCTTTTGTGAAGCAATCATTCCTACTTTTTAATTTTTGTAAACCTGATTTTCATGTGTCATATTTCAAATAGGATTATGCACACATAGAAAGTAAACAGGAGGTTAAAAGATAGCATGGGATCAAGTAGCTACCATTTTCAAGTATTTTACTACTTGGACTTTTTCAGTACTTGAAAAAAAGTATAATAATTGAACATAGAACAAAAATTAGGATTTCTTTTTCTGAAACGTGGAAAATGATTTTTTTTCGTCCATAAGAATGGTCATTCCAGAATTAACATGGGTAAGTTCCACTTTACAAGAAGACTGGCTGCCATAGTCTGTTAAGGTATGGAAAAGTTCAATCTGCATCAATGGAAGTACATACAACTTCTGGTTATACACATGGGTGCAAATGATACTGCCAGAAGGAATCTAGAAAGCATTACTAAGGATTATAAAGTTTTAGGCAAGAAACTGAAGATTTTTAATGGCTCAGGAGCATTCTCACTGCTTCTGAATGAAGACAAATAAATATAAGAGGGGAAAAAAGGCACATTTGGGAACTAAACAGCTGGTTAGTGAAATTGTGTCTAAAATATGATTTGAATTTTGGGACTCTATGTTAAAATACAAAAAGAATGGTACCTGGGCTATAAGCCAAAGGCTGATAAAATGTTTTTGCCTAGAGTCTAGCAAATCTAGTCAACAGAGCTTCCCTTTGGGAGGGGGAGAGAGAAGAGTGCTATGTATTTCAGGAGGTTTTGATAGTATAGAGACTAGCTCCAAATCAGTAGTAATAATGCCTAGAAAGCCATGTCCAAGAAAGGAACCCACAGGAAATTCGTGGCTTTAGATGACTACACAAAATTGACAAAGTTTATTTAACAGCAAGACGAACTCAAGATCCTAAAGCAAAAAGCCATGCACATTTTACTTTGGTAGATCAGACAAAGATTTGGCAGGATAAGACTTACTCTTGTGATATGGCTCTGGAAGATTCTTTCTTATTTGGAAGCAACTAACTAGGTAAAAGGGAGGAGGTCGGTAGAATTGTATATCAAGGGGGGCAGCTAGATAGCACAGTGGTAAAGCACCGGCCCTGGATTCAGGAGTACCTGAGTTCAAATCCGGCCTCAGACACTTGACACTTACTAGCTGTGTGACCCTGGGCAAGTCACTTAACCCTCATTGCCCTGCAAAAAACAAAAAACAAACAAACAAAAAAGAATTGTATATCAAGAAGATTTATTCATATGTGGAAATAGAGGAATCTGATGGGGGAAAACATACTGGAAAATATTAGAGTGAAGGTTAATAGAAGGATTAAAATGAATCAGTCTTATATCTAAAAATAATACGCACCATCAAAACAGAAGAAAGAGATGAATTCTGGAAGCAGATCACAAGCCTAACATGGAGACATGAATAGAAATTATGGAGGAATTAAATTATCTAGATGTTTATTGGAACTCTCTTGTAAAAGTAGAGCAATTGATTTGGGGGCAGGGGGGCAATGAAAGTTAAGTGACTTGGCATGGGTCACACAGCTAGTAAGTGTGTCAAAGTGTCGGAGGCTGGATTTGAACTCAGGTCTTCCTGAATCCAGGGCTGGTGCTTTATCCACTGTGCTACCTAGCTGCCCCTGTAATTGATTGGGGGAGGGGGGGCCTGGGCAATTGGGGTTAAGTGACTTGCCCAGGGTCACACAGCTAGTAAGTATTAAGTGTCTGTGGTCGGATTTGAACTCAGGTTCTCCTGAATCCAGGGCCGGTGCTCTATCCACTGTGCCACCTAGCTGCCCCCTCGTAATTGATTTCTTAATGATAATTTAATTCTATAAAAATGGAAGGAATCAACAAAGAGAACTATAATTCTGAACCTGATTCTGCATAGGAGGAACTAGCTGGTAAAGAGAAGGGATACTAGCTTTGAAAGGACATGGCTATTCTATCTTAGAATTTGTTTTGGTGAAGAGGAAGGCTGATCATAATCTGATGTACATCATAGACTGTGGGAATGCAGATTTCAAAAGATTCACAGAAAGGATGATAGAATCTCATGGACTAACATTCTACATCAGAGTCATTCCCGCTGAGTTTTAATTTTCCTGAATAAAATTTGTCTGACAACAAAAACCAATTCTGATAAGTTGGACTGTGGGAAGTTCTTTGAAGATAAAATGTGTAAACAGAGAGAGAACTTATAGATACATATAGCAAATGGAAGTAAAGTCGGGTAATAAGCATAAATAGAAGAGAATAGCCTCTATAACTATAATGACCAAGCTCAGCAGAGGTTGGGGGAGAAATATGTGTTCAGGGCTTTGCTATGAGTCTTGATAGGGTAGGTTAGCTTTGGTGAATTGATTTTTTTTTTCTTTTTAATTCTTTGCAATAGATGATGGGTCAGAGGGGATTGGAGGGGAAAGGGATATATTTTGAAATAAAAATGATAAGAAAATAACATACACAGATTTTAGAAAGAAAAATAAAACAAAGGTAGCATTGCCCTATGGGAATGTTAAGGATGACAGAAAGATTGTTGGTTTTTATTTTGAACTATGTAGAGAAAAAGATCAAAGAAGGAATGGGACTATATTACTCAGGATGATATAAAGACAGTAGATGATGGTGATCAGGCAGAAGTATGCAACTCTTGTTTTCTTCCATTTGATCCATCAAGGAAACTTACTTAAGAACTGGAAAGAACTGAAAAATGATTAAGGGGAACTTGAGAATCAAAATAACTATGGAGATAACACCTAGCCAGCCTTGATAAGTTCATGTTGCCAGTCCCTGATAGACTCTAGATCCCAGGTGAATTGGTGAATGTAATTGCTGAGCCATTTGTGATCTTTGAAAGCTTGCATAAATGACAACATAAATTACTTTAAATACTTCCCTATTTATTGTTGAATAATAATAACTAATATTTATATAGTGTTTTAAGATTTACCAAGCACTTCACATATCTCACTTGATCCTTACAACAACTCTGTGAAGTAGCTTCTATTATTATTTTCCCCATTTTTCAGATGAGGAATCTGAGGCTGACAGAGGTTAAGTGAAGACTTGTCCAGGGTCATACAGCTAGTAAGTGTCCGAGACAAGATTTGAACTCAGGTCTACCTGAATTCAAGTCCATCCAAACTGGATAGCAGGTTGGCTTAAATTAGATTTCAAATTCCATCTTATACCATATACCATAATGAACACTTGAGTCCTTAAGGTTACACTACAAAAAAATTAGAAGAGAAGATTGGGTATTTGTAGCTGTTAGTCATAAAGTCAGTAAACATATTAAGTACCTACTATGTGCTAGGCACTGTGGTAAGTGCTAGAGATCTAAAGAAAGGCAAAAAAGAGTCCTCTTAAGGAGCTGACAGTCTAATTGAGGAGACAATCTGAAAACAGCTATGTACAGACAAGATCTATAGAGGATAAATAGTAGATAACCAGTATAGGAGAGGCACTAGCATTAAGAGGGAACCAGGTAAGGCTTCTTGTAGAAGATGAGATTTTAGCTGGGACTTGAAGGAAGCCAGGGAGCAGAGATGAGAAGGGCGAGCATTCCAAGCATGAAAGACAACTGTTGAAAATGCCCATGGGGCAGCTAGGTGGCACAGTGCATAGAGCACCGACCCTGGAGTCAGGAGTACCTGAGTTCAAATCTGGCCTCAGACACTTAACACTTACTAGCTGTGTGACCCTTGGCAAGTCACTTAACCCCAGTTGCCTCGCTAAAAAAAAAAAGAAAGAAAAAGAAAATGCCCAGAGTTGGGAGATAGATAGAATGTCTTTTATGCTGACCAGCCAGAAGGCCAGTGTCACTGGATCTCAGACAGAATATGTCTTGGGTTTAAGATGGAAGAAGATGGACAGCTATGGGCAGGGAAAGGGCTTTCAGTACCTTTGAAACAGGGTTTTGTATTTCATCTTAGAGATGATAGGGCCCACTGGAATTTCGTGAGTAGTTCGGGTTGACATGCTGAGACTTGGGCTTTTGGAACATCAGTTAGGCAAGTGAGTGGAAGATAGACTAGAGTAGGGAAAGGTTTGTGGCAGGGAGTCCCACTAGCAGGCTACTGCAGCAGTCCAAGTGCAAGATGATAGGGCTCGTACCAGCCTGGTAGCAGTGTCTGTCAAAGAAACAAAGGCAGAGTATTTGAGAGATTTTAGGAGAGTAAAACTGATAGTATTTGCCACTACTTTGGGTGTAATGGGGAGGAGGGGTTGTGAGAGTGAGGGATTGAGGCTGGCACCTAGATTGTGAATTTGGGTGACTGGAAGGATGGTAGTAATAACAAATTTAGGAAACAGTAATAGGAAAGTTAGGAAGAGAGTGGTGTTTGAGGAAGAGATGATGAGTTCAGTTGGGGAGATGTTGAGGTTAAAATGTCTGTAAGACATACAGTTAGAGATATTTAGTAGACAAGACTGGAGATTAGGAAAAAATTAGGATTTAGGATTTGGGACACATCATCATAGCAATGATAATTGAATGCAAGGGAGCTTAGGGGGATTACTAAATGAAATAGTATAAAGGGAGAAGACAGGTGGGATCAGGACAGATGCCTGGGGGATACCCACAGTTATCGGGCATGACCTGAAGAAAGATCCTGAAAGGAGGCTAAAAGAAAGAACAGTCAGACGAGAACCAGAATGAAATAGTATCACAGAAACCTAGAGAAAAGAAAGTATCAAGAAGATGTTGATCTACAATGTCAAAGGTTATGGAGAGATCAAGACAGAAAAGGATTGAGAAAAGGCTATTATAATTAAAAATTAAGAAATCACTAATAACCTTAGAGATGAGTTTGGAAGCCAGTCTATAAAGAGTTGTTATGGATAGGGAGAGAATTCTTCACTTCAGTCAAGTTACATGACATTGTAAGGCTTTTACAAGAACAAGACCAATGCAACCCTAGTTGCATAAGAAAGAGAAAGTGTCCATTGAGGGAAAAAATGTTTTCATCAAATATCTCTGATAAGGATTGATGTCCAAGATATATAGGTAACTTACTCTCTTTCTCTCTCTCTCTCTCTCTCTCTCTCTCTCTCTCTCTCTCTCTCTCTCTCTCTCACACACACACACACACACACACACACACACACACACACACCCCTAATAAATATGTGGTGAAAGAAACAGTTAATGAATAGTTCACCAGCAAATAATTGTAGTCTATAATCAACCACATGAAAAAAGGCCTCAAATCATTAATTATAAAAATATAAATCAAAATAACTGCATATTTGCCTTATATCCAACAAATGGGTATAGATATATATATATATATATATACGGGTTGGGAATGGTCAGTGGCTGTACACTTTTTGGGAAGACAGGCACACTAATAGTACTGCAGCTATAAATTGGCCCATTCATTCTAGTAAGCAGTTTGGAATCATGATAAGAAAGGTGACTAAAATATTCATACCTTTTGACCCACTGTTAGGTTTATATCCCAAGGAGGTAAAGGATAGGAAGACAGATCTCATGTACACTAAATATTTGTAGCTGTATTTTGGGTAGTAGCAAAGAACCAAATGCCCATTGATTAAGGAATAGCTAAACAAATTGTGGTATATGAATGTAATAGGATATTCCTATAAAAAAGTATGGCAGAACTTTGAACTGATGGCCTTGAAGAAGAGTTGAAAATGTACCTCTCTTTTTATTGCAGAGGTAGGGGACTATACATGTCCTCCCACACTGCATATAATGTCAAAGTTGCTTGATGAATTAGTTTTGCTAAGCTTTTCCCCCCTTTTTTATTCTTTGTTATAAGGGATGGTTCTCGGGGAGGAGGTAGCGAATTAATTTTTATTTTTATTTATTTATTTATTTTTTGCGGGGCAATTGGGGTTAAGTGACTTGCCCAGGGTCACACAGCTAGTGTTAAGTGTCTGAGGCCACATTTGAACTCAGGTACTCCTGAATCCAGGGCCAGTGCTCTATCCACTGCGCCATCTAGCTGCCCCAATATAAATCCTTTTTAAAGTCATGGGGGTTGGGATTAAAGAAGGGCTTCCCTTTCCCTCTTAGTCTCACCACTTTTGAGCTGGTCTCTCATATCTGAAAGTTTAAGGTTATCTGATTTTTCTCTCTTTCATCTCTGATATCCTGTTACCTGTCAATACCACCTTCTTTAATATTTTTCACATTGTCCTCTATTCCTTTTCCATGACCACCATCCTAAAACAAGTCCTCATTATCATTTTTCTATACAATAGTCTCTTAATAAATCTTCCAGTGGACAAGAAGTTGTGTGTGCATAGCTCCAGATATTTAAAAAAGAGGTCCAGTGGATAGAAGTTACAGAGGCAGATTTCAGCTTGACATAAGGAGAAAATTTCCTCATAATTAGAGTTATTCAGAATTATAATGTGATTCCTCAGGGGATAATGAATTTCTTATCCTTGGTAGTTATCTGATAGAAATGACCACTTTGGACACTATACAGTAGATTCTTGTTGGTCTAAATGACCTCTGATTTTCTAGCATTGAAATCCTTATGTTAATTCATCCTTTCCAGCACAGTCTATTATGTGATTTGGGCAAATTACTTAATCTCTCCAAACTTCTTTTTCCTCATTTCTAATATGACACCTTGGGTTAGAATAACCTCTAACATCCTTTCATGTTTGAAAATCCTAAGATTCAACATGATGTATAATAACATCATAGCCAACATCTTTTAATACTCACTATGTCCAGCACAGTGGAAATTAATTCAATAACCACTGTATATATATAAGGCATGGGGAAAGTGTATCACGCATTGATGATGGTTGACCTGCGTTTATGGGAGTTCATGAAAATATGCAAATATACGTATTTTAAATCATGCCATCCTTTTACAAGAAGTACAGATAACCAAAGACAGTGTATTTTAGTTTTAACTTTGATTTGACATTTTAATTTTCCAAAGTCTTTGCTGTTTTTTACAATTTGGTTAAAATTTGTGATCCTATATTTCATGAGAGCTCTTAAAATAAAACAACACTATGCAATTTTGATTTACACTACATTATGATAAGCCAATCTGTTCGTGCTGTGATTTTTTTTTAGGTATTTATTTCATCTACTATACGAAGGTTGTAGTCAACATTGTAGTACCATTAATTTCCTGACTCAATAATTTCACATTTTGAAAATCGATGGATTAGGATCTTAATGACTGCATCATTTCCTATATTTTGCTGATTAAGTATTATGGTACTTTGAGTAGGCCAGTGATTAAGAGGTGAAATTTGAAGCAATGACAATTAAAAGTTCAAAGCCAAAATTAAAAAACTTATGTGAGATTCTGGTTTAATTGACTTTTAAAATTATGATTAGATTATAATATCATTCTTATGGCAGACCATTTGGTTTAAATTCAGAACCAAGAGCTACCAAATATCTGTTATGATTACATGACACATTTTATTTATATATATATATATATAAAATAGTATTCTGTTATGATTATATACTGTACCTTTTGGGTGGTGGTGGAAAACATCTTGTTTTGATTTTTCATTTTATAAAAACACAATTTGGGGGCAGCTAGGTGGCGCAGTGGATAAAGCACCGGCCCTGGATTCAGGAGGACCTGAGTTCAAATTCGGCTTCAGTCACTTCACACTTACTAGCTGTGTGACCTTGAGCAAGTCACTTAACCCTCATTGCGGGGGGTGGGGGGGGAACAACACACGATTTATTGCTATCATCCTCTATTCAATTCAAATTTCAAATTATATCTCTTAATTGCTTTGGTGATAGCCTGATTCTTTTCCAAGCACTTTACTAAAATAAGTGATAATACAGTCTAGATAATTTTAAAATAGGCCCCACAATTTCTACTACATTAAAAGAGATTTAATATTATGTTTGTTTTTAGCTTTTATGGGGGTTTCAAGTCCAATTCTTGGAAAGAAAAAAAAATACATGAACATTTTTTGGGAGTGATATATTTCTTCGCAACTTAAGTTTACAAAAATAAGCCTCTGAAAGAGGTTGCTTTAGAGTATATGTGTCATAGCATCATAAAATATTAGTCACTTTCTCTACACTCAGTCACTCACTGTCATCATCTATAACCTGGACAGTAGCTTTCTAACTTGTCTCTTTTCCTCAGGTCTCTTCACTCTAATACATCCTCCCCAATTGATGAGTTCGAGTGGTTCTCTGTTACTTCTAGGGTCAAATATAAAGTCCTCCACCATTGAAAGCTTTTTATAACCTGGCTCCTTCCTAACTTCCCAGACTTCTTACCCTTAACTCTCCACCACACACTATGATTAAGCTAAACTGGTCTACTTACAGTTCCTTGAATAAGACACTCCCATCTCTCCACCTGACTATTCCCCTTCACTTCTACCTCCTACTTTCCCTGGCTTCCTTCAAGACATATCTCAATCCACCTTTGCAAGAGGCTTTTCTCAATCCCCCCAGCTACTAATGTCAACTCTTCTCATTACTTTTTATCTACTTTGTATATTCCTTGTATGTGCCTAGTTATTTACATTTTGCTCCTTTAGAATACACTCCTCAATGTTAGGATCTATTTTGTTTGGTTTGGTTTGGTTTGGTTTTTGGCCAGGCAATGAGGATTAAGTGACTTGCCCAGGGTCACTAGTAAGTGTTAAGTGTCTGAGGTTGGATTTGAACTCAGGTACTCCTGAATCCAGGGCCGGTGCTCTATCCACTGTGCCATCTAGCTGCCCCGATAGGATCTATTTTTTGCCTTTGTGTCCCCTCACACTTAGCACAATGTATGGCACATAGTAAACACTTAATAAATATTTGTTGACTATTGGAAACTCTTAAACCTGAGTGAAGGCAATTCACTTTGACTTTGGAAAGTATTTAGCCTGTGATGTAATGTTTTTGTGAATTTGACTTGCTAAAAAATTAAAGTGGGATTATCCAAAATATTGACTTTGTAGGATTCTCTTGTATTATGACTTTTATTTTAGAATTTATACATTTCTAATAGAAGGCTATCATCTTTTTGCTAGTTTTGGTAAAAGGAGGAAGAATATTCTATAACTTAAGAGAAATGATAGAGCAAGACCCTAATTCCCATAGAAAGTTAATTAATTCTCTCTGAAAACTTAAATGTTTTGAGGTTATCCTCTCTCATATTTCATAGTACAGTACTTTCCATTTCTTTTAACTTTCCCTTCAGAATAGTTACTTTATAGAGCCTTGTTCTCTATGGAATAATTGACATTTTACATCTCAACCAGTAATATTTTAGCCAGAATAGTATCCCAAAAGCTGAAATGAGAAAAGTTAGTGAGTTGTGAGTTTACCCATTCTTGCTACCCTAGTTCAGGGTATCATTCCTTTTGTTTATTGTTATAATTTCTTCACTTATCTCCCCTCCTCCTTCAGTACATTTTTTCATAGCTGTAAAATTAATATTTGTATTGCTTGTCTGATGATGTTTCCCTTTCATTGGTTCCTTTGTTAGAATAAAGTAGGCATTTAGCATTTAAGGCCCTACACGATCTACCTGTTAACTGAAGTTTTTAAACTTTTTTTTTTAAGACTATCCCCTCACACCTGGAATACACTCCTTTTTCTGGCTGCTGACCCTATATTTCTGTGTTTGGCTAACATGTCATGTATGCCTTCCATGGAACCTTTCCTGATCCCTATACCTGCTCCCAGTGGAAAGTGCTCTCCTCACCAGATTTAGTATTCTTAGGACTTCTAGGCCTTTCCATCTGGTCTACAGCTGAACTTTTTAATGTGTTGTCTCCCACAGTTAAGAGTTTGAGTTCCTTGAAATCAAGGATCATCTCACTTTTTTTTATATCCCTAGTACTTAGTACAATGCTTGGCACATAATAAATACTTACTAATTTTTTTTTACTCTTTGATTTTCTTTCCTAAATACTTAGTAGAGGACCATGTACATAGTAGGTGCTTAAATGTTTGTTAAATTACTTTGTGAAGCTTATGGAATCTTGAGTACTATTGTGAAAGTGTATATGTGTATATAAGAGATGGTGTTGGAGGATGGAAAGTTCCTTTGAAATATAAGGACAAAATAGTAAATTCATAATGAAGAAAAATTACAGGTAAGAGTATTAAATATGATTTATCATGTTCTGCAAAATGCAAAGTGAATTTGTTAGAATGTACTAGGAGTAATCTGTATCTCTGATTTTAGTCTTTTTATTTTCTAAAGTATGTGTGTGCCTATGTATACACACGTAGTAAAGACCCAGTTGGCATTTTTTTCAAGGAATCAGTTACTAAAAACTTTAAAAGGGGGAAAAATACTACTTAAAACCATGAACTTAAGATTTTCAACATACTAGGCCCACACATATATTTACCCTCACTGTTGCTATTGAATAATGCTGAAAACAAATGTATATGCTCGTTTTGTTAGTAAATTTTACTTCCTTTTCCTAATCTCCCCTCAGTTAAGTTATTTGAAGTTATTGAAACTGAAAAAACACTGTACTTAATCATGGAATATGCAAGTGGAGGTAAGTACATTTGTTTTTACTTGATTTATAATTTATGTGGTTTTTTATTTGCATTTTCTCCAATTAGGAGAGCACTTAATCTTTATGCTGACATTTAAGATTTCCTTTCAGATTAAAAGCTAGCATATTTGAAGGCCATTTAAGAAAATTCCCCAGGCATTTTCAGTAGGTAATACTTACATGATTCTTTTTTAGTATGTCTCTTTGGAGAAATCTCATGAATTTTTAAAGAAATGAAGGAAAAACTAAAAAAAAATTTTTTTTAATTTAGAAACTTCTGTTTATTAAAATTATTTTGTGTTGATAGCTTCTTTCACTTACTAATTTTATTAGTATGATCTGCGGTAATTTGTGTATTTTAAATATTATAGGGTTTCTTTTTAATTCTATGTACTCCTTGCAATGTCAGGGATCATGACAAATAGCAAACTTGTGAACTAGTTAACTGAAATGCAAGGCTATATGAATATCAATATTTTGTTCAAGTGCTTTGAATGTGAATGTGGGCAAGAAGCTGTAGGATAAGAAGGCAATGGTGAGTTTCATTCTGTACCAAGAAGGGAGTACTAACAGAACTATTGAAATACTGAATTGAGTAGATAGTAGTTGATTAGTGATTATTTTTACTTACATATAGTTCTATAAAATTGGTTCCTTTTAACCAATTAAGTTTTTCTTCTCTTGGACTTCATATAGTTCTAGTTAATTTATAATATAGTCGGGGCAGGTAGGTGGCACATTGGATAGAGCACCGGCCCTGGAGTCAGGAGGACCTGAGTTCAAATCCAGCCTCAGGTATTTAGCGCTGTGCGACCCTGGGCAAGTCACTTAACCCCAATTGCCTCACCCCCCAAAATTTTATTTTTATATACATAGTCTACAAAACATTATTTTCTTTCATTAAAATCTTATCATGAGTACATTCTGATTATCTCAGTCATTCTATAGAACCAGGAGGCAGAAACAGTTAATGAATACTTGTGGTTTCTTTAATGAACTTGTAAGTAAAAAGAAGTACTTTAAACCCAATAGGGGAGAGTCATCATTGTATATATTAGTTTTACTTTTCTTCTCTTTTGTCTTCTAAGCCACTGTATATGTATGTGGATGTTTTATTAAGTATGGGATTTTTCTGAAGTGACAGATGATAATTGATTCATTTTAACCATATCAGTTAAATGCTGTTGGAACTGGATTATCTATTGTATAGAGAACATTATTTCATTATATAACCTCTGTGTTTTTTACCTTATTAGGGTATATTTTAGTTAGCTCAAAGAAAGGAGTTTTAAGAAGAACATCTAATTCCTGTCCTTTACAGATGAGGAAACTAAGGCCTTGGGAAATGATAATTCACCCCAGTTCATACAGCAAATTATTTGTGGATCCGAGACTTGTTTTGGATTGCCTTAGGTTCTGTTTCTTTATATGCCAAAGTGCTGAATTTATATTGCAGAATGACAGTCTCAGCATTGAAAAGAAAATTGGATGGGCTTAGATGGACTTAGAAAAATCTGTCTACTCCAATCTATACTTAAGCAAGAATTTCCTATACAGTGTACTCAGTAGGATACCCAAACTTTGCTAGAAGGTCTTTAGTGAGGAAGAACGGAATATCTACTGAGATAGCCCATCCTACATTGGAACTTAGAGGCAAAATGGTGTAGTGAATATACCTTTAGATTTGGAACCATGAAGTCTAGATTTGAATTCCTACCTCAGGCACTTAGCTGTGTGATCATGGGTCAATCACTTATTCTTCAGAGTTCATTCATTTCTAAAATGAAGATAATAGTGCTTGCACTACTTATCAGGTTGTTGAAGGAAAGCACTTTACAAATCTTAAAAAGTGCTGTAGACATATAAACTGCATCTAATTGTTAGGAAGTTTTTTGTTATACCTAAACTACTGCCTCCCTACAGCATATGTGAAGATAGCTTGCATGTTCCCCTTAAATGGTCTCTTCTTCAGGCTAGCCATTCCCAATTTCTTTAGCTTGTACTCATTATCTCAAAATCCCATCTTATTTGCAGTTCTTTGGAAGTCTCCAGATTATCTGTGTTCTTCCTATGATACGCTAAAATGAACGTAGTATGGGTATGACCATGGCAGAGAATACACTCAAACTGTTGTTTTCCTTTTATTGGAAGTTCCTGCTGAACTTGCAGTCCACAAAACTTCCCACATCTTTATCAGAAAAACTATGCCTTCTCAGTGTTTTACTTATGGTGGTGTTGGGTTTTGGTTTTTTGGGGTTTTTTTTTGGTGAGCCAGTTGGGGTAAGTGACTTGCCCAGGGTCACACAGCTAGTAATTGTTAAGTGTCTGAGGTCGGATTTGAACTCAGGTCCTCCTGACTCCAGGGCCAGTGCTCTATCCACTGTGCCACTGCGCCACCTAGCTGCCCCTGTGTTGAATTTTTTTAATTCCAATATAATTTTTTTTAATTGATGCAATTGGGGTTAAGTGACTTGCCCAGGGTCACACAGCTAGTAAGTGTCAAGCGCCTGAGGCTGGATTTGAACTCAGGTACTCCTGACTCCAAGGCAGGTTCAACTGTACAGTCAGTTCTAAAACCACATTTATACTGTTTTCTAGCTGACATTTCTATCTTTTCCATAGCTTTACCATTAAACTTTGTTAACATTTATATAAACTATGTATAGCATCTCCTTAAACTACAACTCTAGTAACTCTTTCAAAAAAAAAAAAAGGAAAACCCCCCTACTTGATTCACCCATTCTTGCTAGTTTCATACTAAAAAAAAGTCTATCCAATGATGACCTTTAACCTTTCCCTTGATCATTGGTCTTTTATCTCCAACTGCCTGTTAGGCAGTTTAAATGAGTATCTCATATACTTAGACTCACTTTATCAAAAATTAAACTTAAAATCTTTCAGAAGCCAACACTCCCCCTTCGTCCTCTTGACACAACCACTAATCTGATGCAGGCCCTGATCACTTTATGCTTGGCCTTCTGCAATAACCTTCTAGTTGGTCTTCCTGCCTAAAGTCCATCAGCTTCCGTAAGAATGCTGGTCTGACCATGTCACCACTTCTCCCCAATGCAGTAAATTCCAGTGGTTCCCTTTTACTTCTGGAATCAAATATAATATCCTCGACTTTTCTTCTTGCTCTTACATGAAACAACTGTTCCAACACCATTGACTTGCTCTCAGTAGCAGGGTTAAGTCACGGCTGCTATGGGCAGGTTGGACTAGTCTAGTTCCTGCCTGTAACTATGGATTCTTTAGGTTCTGGAGAGACTTTATTATGTAGCCTCCATACAGCTCATTTTTTACCTGCAAGAAGATGAAGGCCAAAACAAAGGAGTGCTTTACTTTTCTCTTCAACATTTCAATGCTAAGTTAAATGTACTTTTTGTTGGTGAAAAGGGTTGAATGGGCAACCGCCCTAATCACTATGCTCTCTGGACCACCAGACATCCACAGCCTGTACTTCAGCTGTATCCTAAGGACCCCTGAATGTTGTCCATTGCTCTACCATTATAACTGCCTTGGGTGTTTTTCCATCTTCCATGCAGTCAGACTCTCATAAGCAAGTCACTTAACCCTCATTGCCCCACCAAAAAAAAAAAACACAAAAAAAGTGAGCTCCTTGAGAGCAAGGACTGTATTGAATTTCTGTTTGTATTCCCAGTGCTTAGCATAGTACTTGGTAAGAGAGAACTAAATTTTCAAAAATTAATTAATAAATTTTAAATCCCGATGCAGTTAACTTAATTCCTAAGTCACTTTGATGTGTGGTTTTAGGAAATTTCCCTTTTTGGTTCCCCACAGTATTCTACAAATATTTCATTTTCATTTTATTGATTTTCTAAGTCAAACCTATAAAACACTATAGATTGATTTACCTACCTGCTACTGAAGCAGAAACCAGTTATGTTTATTCAAAAACTTAAATCAAATTTTGTTTCAAATCATAAGTACACATTTGACTTACTCGTCATCACTTGTTTTGCCTTAATATACCATATTGAAAAGAGCTCAAACACTTCAGAAACACTTTTATTGAGCTACTATGTAAACTTGATTCTTCAAGCATGATTCTTCTTTGTACATTATTCTGAGTAAGCATATCATACCTTTAAAAAAATCATTGTATTTGTTTCCCCAAATTAAAACAAGAAAGTATACAAATTTTGAATTTAATGAAAACTATCCTCATTATGAAATATTTACACTATGCTTCAGTAATTCTTTTCTGGCATAGACCTGGAGATTCAAAGATAGTCAGGATATACATTTTCATGGTGATTTTTGAAAGATATTTTAGTTCCCTTTCCTTCTATCTTCTTTCAAACTATACTGAATTGGCTTTGAAACCTAAAGGTTGGGGGCAGCTAGGTGGTGCAGTGGATAGAGCACTGGCCCTGGATTCAGGAGGACCTGAGTTCAAATGTAGCCTCACACCCTTGACACTTACTAGCTGTGTGACTCTGGGCAAGTCACTTAACCCCAATTGCCTCAACAAAAACAAAACAAAAAAGCAGAAACCTAAAGGTTTCCATTCTATTATTTAATTATTTCAGCCTTTAATCATGTTCCTACTATGTGAGTTGGATCATTTACAAATCTTGGGCATTGTGTGCAAAAATGATTCTTCTTTGATAAGGAATGGGTGACTGAGGAATGGGATATTCTGAAATAGTGTTAACTTTTAGTGCTGTGTTCTGCCACCACAACTTTAAATACTTCCTTATGACAAAGAAAAGTAATTAAAATTAACCAACAAATCTGATAGCTCATGCATATTCTACACGTATAAATTTTCTGCCTTATACTGAGAGAAGAGACGTATGTTTCATCATCTGTTTTCCAAGACTGAGTGATCATTTTAGTTAATCTTGAGTTAATCTGTCTTTTAGTGTTGCTTTTGTGTTGCTGGTAATGATCTACTTTCAGTTACATTTTTGTAATCACTGTGAATGTTCTTTTCTTAGTTCTATTTTCTTTGCTCTGTATGACTTCATCTCTTCTCATAGCTCTCTGAATCCATTATGTTCATTGCTTCTTCCAGAACAATAGTAGTATTCCTTTATATTCATATATCACAGTTTATTCTGCCTTACACTATGAGCACCCACATCATTTCCAGTTCTTGATGCCAGAAAAATGTTACTTTTATTTTTAGTAGACTTTATATGAATGTTATAAGTAGGCTACTTATAGTTATGCTTTACTTCATGAAATAGATGTAGCTGATCTTCATTTGATATTATTCCTATTCCTTAATCTTTTTCTTTTTTCTCCTTGGGGGGGGGCATGTGGGGATTTCAATTGGGGTTAGGTGACTTGCCCAAGGTCACACAGCTAGTAAGTGTCAGGTGTCATAAGCCTGGATTTGAACTCAGGTCTTCCTGACTCCAAGGCAGGAGCTCTATCCCCTACATAGCCACCTGGCTGCCCCACCTCAATCTTCTAAGTATCCCTGTACTTCCCAAAATAATGGTCTCTAAACAAACACCTTTTTAAAGGAAAGTTAACAACTTTTTATGGTAGCAGAGAATTTAAAACATAGTAGGAGCCCTTTGGGAGACTGGCTAAAGACATTGTGGTACATGAATATTGGAATATTACTCTCCCAAAAGAAATGAATGTGAATATGAAGAATTCAGAAAAGCATCTGAAGACTTATAGAAATTGATGCATAATGGAATGGAGAAAGCAAAAAATCACACATAGAATGACTTTTAAAATTTAAATAGAAAGGATACAAAAAGTAATTGTTACAGCCAAGCTTAGTCCTGAAGAAAAATTCTCCCTCTTTCCCTTTTTTTTATGAAGAAAAAAGTATTGAGTATTTCATATACCGTTAGTTTGATTGGTTGGTTAGTTTTGCTGAACTGCCTTTTTTCATCTTTTTAAATCTTTGTCATAAGAGCTGGTTTCTTAGGTAGGAGTAGACAAGGAACATATTAGTAAGTAAAGATGATGTAAAAATAAAAGATAAATGAAAAGGAAAGTAAACACAAAATCATGGGAAAGAAATTAAGGAACACAGTAGTGAATCTCCTTGATAAACTTGTTTAAATTCCTTTTTAAAATTTTTTTAAAATTTCTCTCTTGATATAATAAAAAAAAATTTAAACAGAATGTCCCACAAAATAGGAATTCTAACAATATAAGCAGCATAGTGGTGCTAGACTTATAGTCAAGAGAATCCTGACTCTCTAGCTCTCTGACCTGTCAAATCATTTAATGTTACTTAGTTTCTCTTATCTCTTAAAAGGGAATAACATCTCCTATGTCAACAGGAAGGTGATGTTACTTTAGGTTCACAGGTGGGGATCAAATCAAAATATGTAAAGAGCTTTACATACCTTAAAGAATAATATACATGTTAATATTTTAAGGTGTCAGACTGTATAATTTTAAGGAAATTTTTTAAAAGTTCGTTAGATTTTGTTGATGAAAACTGAATGATAGTCATTAAACCTAAAGCTAACTGTAGATATAATTTTGTATCTTTTTTTGGTTAGACAAACAACTCATTTGAAGCATAGCTAGAAATGAGACATTTAAAATTCATATTAAACTCTTTAATTTCAGTAGGCTGCTTCTGCTCACTTTTATTTTTCTCGATTATAGGTGAAGTATTTGACTATTTGGTTGCACATGGAAGAATGAAGGAAAAGGAAGCCAGAGCTAAGTTTAGACAGGTAAGCATGAAGTTCACTTCTGGACTAAACTGGGAAGCTAACAAGTGTTTTTTTGGTTTTATAGCCATTTATGAGGTCTGGAACAAAGCTTCTTAAACTGTGGGTTGTGACCCCATTTGGGGGTTGTGTAAACTGAATGTGTAGGGTTGCCAAAAATTTGGCAAGAGTAAAAGGTTATGTATACCTGTTTTATGTACCTATATGTCTGGTATCATGTAAAAATTTCTCTGGAAAAAAGTTGTTGAGAGTGGAAAAAGTTTTAGAAACACCCTGGTCTTGAACAGCAGGTCCCAGTCTTTTTTAAATATAAAGACTCCTTTTCAGCATCAAAATGTTACTCAGATTTTAGGAATGTTGTATTATTAGTACTCATTGAGATAATACGTGATGACTGAAACTTACTAAGATTCAAGAAACCTTTTAAGTGAATTTATTTATATATATATATATTTTTTATAAGTATATATATTTAAAGACAAGGTCTGTGTGTATGTGCACATGCAAGATATGTTTGCAAAAGGTATATTTATTATACAGTCATTTTGCCTATATTCAAGCTAAATAAAATCATAATGACAGTTCTTAGTATGCTTATAGATTTGTGAACCTCTAGCAATAACTTCACGGTACTCTACAGATCCTTCTCCAATGATATTTAATGGTGGGGATGTTGCTCTGGGTTCTTGAAGGCTATGCCAACCAAGTAAAAGCTCTGTCACATCCTATCAAGCTGGAAATGCTTTGGGTATGGACCCCCTGGTGAATGGATTGTGTGTTTTCCATCTGAGAAACAATACCAAATTGGTACCACCAGAAGTTTGGCCACCAGGTGTTTTGTTTGTTTGTTTTTGAAACAGGAATCAGTAAAGACTGCCAGGTCATAAGGAGGGAGTTGCATTCTTTATTAGATGAGGGAAATACTCATGCCAGCCACTTGATATAGCCCAAGCAATGGTTACTTATTCAAACTCTCATTCTTGTCCTACTTGTGAAAGTGGGATATTCATTAAAGACATTTTACCATATAGGATCATAGGAATACAGGAACTTTATAGTTCATCTGATCTAATTTCTTCAACTTAAGTTTATCTAATTGTTAGAAAGTAAGTAGAAGTTAAGCTGCTTGTAGAACAGGAACTATTTGGTTTTTGTCTTTGTAACTTTAACACCTGACACATCAATGTAGACACTTGACTAGCTTTTCTTTGATATCCTTGATTCTTCAGTAAAAGTATGCTGAGAGGATGACCTGAGTTCAAATGTGGCCTCAGACACTTGACACTTACTAGCTGTGTGACCCTGGGCAAGTCACTTAACCCCCATTGCCCCATGCAAAAAAAAAAAAATATTCTGAGAGCAAGGACTTTAGTATTTAGTATATGACATTATAGTTGTCACATGCAAATGTGGAAAGAAGGGATTGAATCTAGGTGGTTACTTAAGTCCCTTTGAGTCTAAGAACTGTTGTGACCAGCAGTATTTGGTTTTTATAGATAGTTATAAAAATTTGCCTAGATAAATAGGATTGTCATTTGCAGCAGATGAACTGCAAAGATAAACTCCCAGTAGAACTAAAAACTTAGCCTATAGACTTTGGAAATGTTCAGAACCTATCTATTTGGGATTAGCTCTAACACCTGGGTTGCTTTGTTCAGCAAGTCAAGCAGAATTATTTTTTATACTGCAACCTGTGTGAAAATTACCTTATAGCATAATTTCAGTTTCCCATATGTATGACACAGTATAGAATGTTAATGTAAAGTTACACAAGTAGTTAAAAGCTTTCAGATTTTATTTTCCTTTTATTCTCCATATAATATATAGTGCCATTGTCTTTGTAACAGTTTTTCTCGAGTTTTTATGCTGCTTTACCTAGCTCCAGGTAATTTTGTTGTTGAATCATGCAGTTTTTAGAAGGAGATGGAAAAGATGCAAATAGTCCGTTAACTAAATTAGGGATTTTCAAACTCTGATCAGAGTTTTCTACAAGGGCTTCTTAGGGACTTCCTTTAAAGTAAGTATAGTCATGGAAGAACTGTTTTATTGTTACCACATTCCTATAAATTAGATAAAATATATATCATCTCTATTTTATAGATAAGGAAACTTATCTGTAAGATTCAGCTTATTATTAGTCCAAAGCTGCAAAATAAGTAAGTCATAGAGTCGGGAACAGAAGGGCCCATATATCCTCACCTTTAGTTGACTATCTTTTTTCTCTAGGTGAAGCAGCTGAGGTATAGTGAAAACTGCACGAAATTTTGCCTTAAAGGATATCATCACTATCATAATCACCATAACATCATAAATATCTCTTTACAAATATTATCTCATTTGATCTTCAACATCCCTAGATGGTAGGTGCCATTGAAAATCCCCATTTTACAGATGATGAAACTGAGGCAGAGGTTAAATTATTTTCCTAGAGTCATGTAGCTATTAAATACCAGTGTTAAATACCAGTCCTAAAGACTAGACAGTCAAAAACCAAAGATTTTTCAAACCATTTAGCTTCTTTTTCCCTCTTGGTTGATTGATTGATGGTACAGCCTTTTTGTTAACTTTTGCCTGTCAAAATAAAAGGGTAAAGAGGAATTCATTCACATATTATAACATTTAATCTACTAACAGTTTTGCTCTCAAGGAATTTTATGTTCTTTGGGGGAAACAACACATACATAGATGAGAATATAAAATATGGTGAGAGGCAATTAAAGATCTGCTCTTAGCTCCCATTGCTTCTTTTGGTTCTTTAACCTCATAGCAACCACTTTCATTTTGGGGGGAAGGGGTTGCTTGGAGAAAGGGAAAGGGAGGATTTTGGTGTTACCAAATTTAGCACTTTGTGTTATTTCTCAAATTGATTTGTCAGCGACTCTTTACCAATACATAATATTGAGAAATTATTCAGATCTTACGAATGTAAATCACATGCAGTAGTTTAGAAGCTTTTGTTTAGGGTCAGTGTCATTAAGTTAGAAGATCTGATCTTGAGGTAGACACGGTTTTGCAAAGTTGGAACTAAATTTTAAAGATGCCAATAAACCAGAACAGTGGCTTGAATCTAGTAAGATGAATTGAAATAGAGCCCAGGCCACCTGTTTCCTAGTCAAATATTCTTTCCATTATGCCACATTTTAGGAGATGTCCTAGGGATAAATCCTAGAATTCTTCTATATTTTGAATTTCCAGTGTACAACCCTAGGTAAACTTCACTATCAGCTTTCTCTATTATAAGATTGCCAAGTATTGTGAAGAAAAAAAAAATCATAGAGTGGCCTCATTGGTGCTGCCCAGTTGTTTTTGTTTTTTAAATCTAACCTTAGAACTTCACTCAGTGTCTGGTGATCCTTTTGACTGGATGCCTTGAACCCTGCCCAAATGGGCTACTTAAGAATTCATCCAAACTGCTTGACTGTTCCTATGACACAAGAATGAGAGTCACTAATTCTCTTCCTTCCTGTGATATCAACAACTCTTGCTATCTTTCCTTCCACTTCCATTTAAGGTCCTCTAGGCTTCTATACTCTGTAGACCCCTGGCACAGTAATCTGACCTGCTGAAACAACTTCTAAGGACGCCTGGGATTTGCGATCCACCCTTCTTGCCCCCTTAGGACTTTATTTTTTTGTATCCTTAGTACTTCTCACAATGCTTGGCACATTTTTCAGTTGTGTCTGACTGTTCATGAACCCCATTTGGGGTTTTCTTGGCAGAGATACTGGAGTGCTTTGGCATTTTATTCTCCAGCTCATTTTATGATGAGGAAAATTAGACAAACAGGATTAAGTGACCTTCCCAGGGTCACACAGCTAGTATGTATTTGAGGCAAGATTTGAACTCAGGAATGTCCTCCTCCTTTCTTCAGGCCCAACACTCTCTTTACTGCGCCACCTAGCAGGCAGCTTGGCACATAGTAAATACTTAATCTTCATTCATTCATTGGTATATCTATGAAATTACTTACTGCAGTTTATCATTTTTCAAACATACCTCTGAAATGATACATTGGGAGTTCTATCACTTTTTTAAAAAAAATACCTGTTTGCAAAATTTCTGCTTTTGTTGCTTTCAAGGGTAAAAGTTAACATGGTTTATATAATTGCTTTATTGTTCCAAATAGCTCTTCTAACACCTGTGGAGTATAAACTCTCACAGCATAGCTAAAATTCCTCCCAAGAAATAAAGGACCTGCATGTTCACTAAAGCTTATCTCACCCCACCCCAAATGCCTCTCAATCATTCACAGTGTCCTATTTTTGTTCTTATTTACTCTCATTATGATATCATTTGGCAGACAATAGCATAGTTCTACACATACCATTTCCAACCTTTGGAAAGCATACTTGATGCCCTCCTGTAATATTCTTGTTATGCTTGAGTATTGACTGCCTCAGTTTGATTTAGGTTATACTGACCTGGTCCTGGGTAGTTTGGTGTTCCTGTGACCTTGGGGCCACTTGTTGACATTTAGCAACTCCTAGTGCCTTTTTAATTCCATGAAGTTAAATGTATCTTGGGGATTGGGGTAGGGGGGAGACCTGAATCTATATGCAAATTTGTAAATGATAACACTGAAATTAACAAGCTTATTTCTAAAAGAATAAAAAGCTTTGTCTTCCCCTTCCCCCAATTTCCCCCTTAAGTTTAAAGTTATATAACAGTCTTCACTCAACTCTACCTTTCTTAAGTACTATATAAATTGTTACTATATATATTGTTAAACCAGAATACTGCTTTTCAAGCCTAAACCTATTCCTATCCTCTCTATAACCTTGTTCTATCAGTCATTCTCTCTATCACTCACATCTTCAACTTCTTCCTCTCTTGCACTCCATCTACATTTACAAATCATTCAAATTATTCCTGTTCCCCATCTCCACCTCCACAAAGACTTCCCTTAATCCTGCCATTTTCTCAATCCAATTTTGATTTTTCTCTTTCCTTCCACACAAAACAAAATTTACCAAAGAAGAGTTTACATTAGAGTTGTCAGGAGCTTGAGCCACTGGAAGCATTCTACCCCTAACACTCCTGAAAGAGGCCAAAACAGATTAAAATGTAGTTCTCATCTAGCTGCCCCTGGTGTATTTCTATAGGGTGCAACTAGGTAGCACAGTGGATAAAGCACCGGCCCTGGATTCAGGAAGACCTGAGTTCAAATCCGGCCTCAGACACTTGAAACTTATTAGATGTGTGACCCTGGGAAAGTCACTTAACCCTCATTGCCCCACCAAAAAAAAAATTCTATAAATGTGGTTTTCTAAATCAGTATGCAGTTTCTCTCCCTCTCCCCACTCCCTGCAAGTCCCACCCTTTTTCTTTTTAAGTTTGATACCACTGGTTTACATCATCTACCTCTATTTATTTAATGCTTTTTTGCAGTTCAGTCCACCAAAACTGTGTTGAATTTGCTTTCGTGAGAGTCACCAGTAACTACTAATTATCGTAGCCCATGGTTTTTTCTCATCAATGAGCTTTCTGTAGTATTTGACACCATTGAACTACCGTTTTCTCCCTGATATTCTCTCTTCCTTTGGATTCTGTTACTTTTCTAATTGCTTTATATCCTGTATTGGCCCTTTTTTCTTATGGCCCCACCTTCACAATTTTCCTGCAAGATTTGTTCTCAGCTTTCAAAAGCTGAACCAATGATGATCCAGTTCTGCCTGGTTCAGCAATGCTGGAAAGTCTTTGAATACTGTCCTGGCAACAGACTAGGCCTGTTTTCCAAGTGCCGGTCTACATAAGTACAAAGGCTCATTAGCAATATGCTTGACACTTTGCAATGAATTCTTTAACCATAGCAAGGAAAAATACAAAATAGCCCTTCTCTTCTACTTCTACAGTGTCAAGTTGTTAGAAAAGTGGGCAGAAGGTACTAAGCATCCATTTTCAAACATATTATTGGGAGGGAGGGAGGAAGAGAATTTGGAAGTTTTAAGAAATCGATGGGAAAATTTGTTTTTTTCATGTAACTTGGGAAATAAAAATAAAAATTTAGAAATAATAAAATAAAATATCAGTATTATCTTATCTGGTGCTTGAAACTTGAAAATCCTTGTTTAGTTACAAGGTAAACATATTACTGGAGGAACTCTGTATTAATATCCTTATTAACCAACTCCTGCTCTATAAGTAAAACCAGAAGACAAAAGGAAATTGTCCCTGAATAGAAAGATGGATCACAGGTTCCCTTTAGAAAGAAAAATAAAGGACTTAATTTGGTTTTATTGTGGAGTCCACCATCAATATGAAATTTCGAATTTGATCATCTCATACTGCAGTGTTTCTAGTAAGCATTTGCAAGAATACCACCACAAACAAATAAAATTGCTTGTATTTTGACAGGAAACAACAATTTACTGGTGTTATTTCTGAGAAACAATTATTTCTGATTCAGCTGTCTGTTTACAAACTACTGGTATGTTTGAGCAAAAGTCCAAAAAATGAGTGTCACTCTAGAATAAAGAATAAAAATGAGATGGTAATATAGTGTGATTAAAGCAGCTTTCTCCTGACCTATCATTACAGACCATTATTTTTTTCCAAAGAATGTTGAAGTAAAATAAATACGTTGCCACAGTGAGGAAGTCAAAAAAGCCTAGAAACTTCATTGGCAGGCTCACACTTCCTCTCCTTGCCAGATGGAGAGAGATGACAGCCAACAGCAATATCTGTTGAATATAAATTCATTTGAAAGTTCATATGGAGGAAAATGGTGGCTGGAAGATGATAAACAGTATTGCCTTTGGTCAGTAAACATTCAGACTCATACTGTCTGCCTAGGTACTGTACCAAACAGTGGAGATAGAAAAAAAAGGTAAAAGACAAACATTATTCTCAAGGAATTCATAGTATACTAGTATTTACAAACAAGCTACAGGATTTGGAAGTAATCAAGAGAGAAGGCATTAGAATGAGAAATTGGGAAAAACTTCCTTTTTAACTTGGAGGAAGCCGGAACCCAGGTAGTATAGAAAGAGCATTCTAAGCATGGGAAATAGCCAGCGAACATGCTTAGAACTTGAAGATGTGGAGTGTGTTGTGGAAAGAACCACAAGGAAGCCAGTGTCTCAGGATTGCAGAGTAGATGGGTGATGGCTGTTGTAAAGTATAAGGTGGAGGGGTGGGGCAGGGCTGAAGAGAAACAAGTTATAGGAAGCTTGAAGAAAGACAGTTAAAGTGCCTGAAAAGGCATTTAAGAATGAAACTGGAATAGGAAGGCAAAAAATAGATGAAAAATGAAAAAGCTCTGTAAAGAATTTTCAGCATTCAATTACAGTGGAACCACCATATCTGGACTCGAAGCATCAGTCTTTTTAATATATGAGAAAATAGAAATAGTTCTGAAGGGAAGAAAACCATGAGATTAACAACTGGACTATACCCATTAATTATACAGAAAGGAGAAGTCAATACTAGAGGTGACATAAGTTTAAGAGATTGAGGGAATGGTTCTGAAAAGGGGGGAGTTGCCAAAGGCCTGGAAAACTCTTGGATCTTTTTTTTTTTCCAAAAAATAAAAGGCATTAAGATAATGTTATAACTCATTCTGTTCCATATGCATACTTATAAGTCTCTACAGAAATATTATGAGAAGAATGTAGACACATTAATATCTTTGGTAAAGGTATGAGAAGGGAACAAGTACCTTTTAACAAGTAATATTCTACAGCACATCACATTTTTTACACTACCCTTCCTGAAAGATATAAAGAATTAATGTTTGTTCCATTAAAGCCAAATGTCATCTTGAAATCTCTCCTCTAAGAAGTTGTCTTCCATGCTTATATCTAAAATTGTAAAAATGTTCTTTATTAGATATAACCAGAGATCATTTTCATTGACCCTCTGACTCTGTGATGTGAAATATAAAACAGAACATAAATCTGCCCAAGATATTTACTACTGTTTTTGAAATAGTTCAGGATGGTGGACATTATGAAGTCCTCCAGATGTTTCTCTTTATATGCAGATTGTATCAAGCCCAAGAACATTGTAGAACCTTTAAAATGAAACTGAAAATCACTCAAAAGAATGAAAAATGAAACTGATATTGATCCAAAAGAACAAAGCCTAACTATTCACACAGAGAAGTCCAGGTGAATGCACAATACCTCTTATCTAGACTACAGTGTTCACTTGTAGGCACAGCCCATTGGAATTTGTTCTTAAGTACATTTATCATGGGCAGTGAACCAGCCCCAGAATTGAATAAGAAGGAGAGAGCAGTCTAGATTGCCTTGAAGAACTACCGTGAATTGCTTGTAATGAAAACTCTTATTGGATGCACAGTGCAAAGAGTTCAGACTGCAGTCAGAAGATGGCAGTTCAAATATTGAATCTGATATTTACTACTTGATTGACCTGCAGTAAAGTCACTTGACCTCCTTGAAACTCAGTTTCCTCAACTTTATTTAATTTTATTATTATTTTTTTTTTGTGAGGCAATTGGGGTTAAGTGACTTGCCCAGGGTCACACAGCTAGTAAGTGTCACCTAGCTGCTCCTATCCTCAACTTTAAAGTGAGATAATTGAACTAGACTTCTGTGGCCCTTTCCCTCTCTAAATCTGTTGTCTCATAATAACCTTTTTAAAAAAGGGCCAGCATTGTAACAAGTATATGGATGAAATGCCTAGAATAATATTATCTCAAGAACTAAAGTTGAGAATTACCAAGACAGTTGGAGAGGTTGCATAGTGGGCACAAATAGACTGCTGTGTGCTACCAATAAAGAACTGTGAGCCCCCCCCCCCCCCCAAAAAAAAAGTATAAAGAATATTACCAGAGAATTATATGAAGGGAGGTGAAGTGAGCTAGTCATATGACAAATATAAGAAATAACTGATAGGGGCAACTGTGTAGCATGGTAGATACAGCACTGGCCCTGGATTCAGGAGGACCTGAGTTCAAATTTGGCTTCAGACACTTGACACTGGCTGTGTGAAGTCACTTAGCCTTCATTGCCCCGCCAAAAAAAAAGAAAATAACTGATAGAAATGCATATTTAATCAATAAGCATTTATTAAACATGATATAAGCAAAACACTGTACTCGGCACTGGTAATACGCGTAAGAAGAAATAAACCTTTGTGTCAAGAAGTTTGCATTCTGTTGAGGGAGACATACTTGGATGTAAGCCATAGTGGTGGAATAAATATACAAAACAAGTAGAAGTTAGGGAAAGGAGGATACTTAAAATTGGGAAGGAACAATATTTGTAAAAAAGATAGTACCTGAACTTTGTCTTCAAAGAAAAACGTTATTCATGACATAGCTTCCTCAGCCATACTCCTTCCTAATATCCGGATCACTGAGCCAATGTTTTTGGGTAGGTTGGTTCTAAGACTTTTGTACCTCTTATTACATAGAGAGATATATATATATAATTCTTTCATTAGCCGTGTATATAATTCTACATTGTTTTCTGCCTTTCCTCCGCCATCTTGGGTCCCTCTACATTGCTTTCAACAGATTCAGCTAGTGTTTTTAAATTTTGTACTTTATGCAAAGATTATAAAATTATCCAACTCCACTGATGAGGCAGTATATGAAGCCCTGGAGTAACAAAGGTCTGAATTGAACTTTAAATCTGGCCTCAGATGCTTTCTAGCCATATGACCCTGGGCAAGTCATTTAACCTCTGTTTGCCTCAGTTCCTTCATATTAAAGAACCTAAACAATTTTAGATTTTAGATTGATTGTTCGTATTTACTTTTTTAAGAACTGGCTGTTCCTATTCTTTGACTACTATATGTTAGAGAATGCGTCTTATTCTTAAGATTTTTTTCAATTGCTTGTATCAGTGGTTGTCAGTGTCATCCATGTACCCTCAAGAATCTTTGAGAAACTTTCAAAGTATCTGTAAAGTCAAAACTATTTTCATAATAATACTGAACCTTTTAAAATACTATTCCCTTTCCAAATACCTGTCTGTGAAATCAGATTTTTGTCAACCAAAACAAGATTATTATTTTTCATTATTAATGTGTTATTCATGTTAGCATGTAATGGGTTTGTTGTTTTTAAATTTTATCACTTTGTCTGATATGGTAAATATTGAAAGATATAACACATAAAGAAAAGCTCTTGGGGCTCTCGGTAATTAAGAGAGTAAAGTTTGAGGACCATCGCTTTATAAGATTCCCTATTTGATGTGCTTACTATAGTTTGACCTTTGATTCTAAAGGCAATAACTCCAGTATTGAGTCTGAGAACAGTAGTGACATGATCATATCTGTGCATTAAAGAAAATCATTTTGGCAGCCATGTGGAGGATGAATTGAAATAAGGGGCAATTTGAAACAGGGAGAGCATTTTAGAAGGCTTCTAAAATAGTGTAAACAAAAGGTGATGGGGCAGCTAGGTGGCCCAGTGGATAGAGCACCAGCCCTAGAGTCAGGAGGACCTGAGTTCAAATGTGGCCTCAGACACTTAACACTTACTAGCTGTGTGACCCTGGGCAAGTCACTTAACCCCAATTGCCTCACTTTAAAAAAAAAGTGATAAGGGCCTGAAGTAAGGTGTAAGCTGAAAGGTTTAGAATGCAGAGATTTTTGTGGATATTGTTATGACAGGATTTAGCAACTGATTGAAAATGTAGGATGAAGGAAATAGGTGTCTAGGATAATGCTGAGGCTAGGAACTTTTGAGCCTGGAAAGATGATAGTGCCTTTGGCAGAAATAGAGAAATTTGGAAGATTGAGTTTGAGGTGAAATGCAATAAGTTCACTTTTTAATATATAAATAAGATATCTCCACGGTTTACAGTCAGTCTCCAGGGTTTACAGTTTGATTATGTTCAATAGGCAATTGGTGATAGAGGATTGAAAGGGAAGAGATTGGATCTGAATATATAGGTCCTTGGATTATCTGAATCAAGATGACTGTTAAACCCATGGGAACTAATAGGTCACAGAGAGAAGTATAGAGAAGAGTGGTTAGGACAGAATTTGGGGGAATACTCACAGTTAATGGGTGGGGAGTATGGAAATAGGATTCTTATAGAGATAGTAAGCCAGCAGTGGAGACTTAAAAGAGTCAGAGACTTAAAGGTCATAGAGAAGTGGCAGGAAAACCAAAGGGTCAAATGAAGAGGATGAGAACTAAGAAAAGTCTTTTCAGATTTGTTAATTAAGAAACAGTGATTGGGGGCAGCTAGGTGGTGCAGTGGATAGAGCACCAGCCCTGGAGTCAGGAGGACGTGAGTTCAAATTTGGCCTCTGACACTTGACACTAGCTGTGTGACCCTGGACAAGTCACTTAACCCCAATCGCCTCACCAAGAAAAAAGAAAAAGAAGAAGAAACACTGATTAAAGAAACTACAGGTGGCAGTTTTAAGTGTTGAGGTCAGAAGTACAAAAATGTTGAGTAGTTCCCAGTTGCATGTAAAGTGAAATCCATGCTCTTTGATATTGCTATCAAGCCCTTTAAAAACTTTCCAGTGGGATCAAAAGTCTCAGAACTGGGGCAGCTAGGTGCAGTGGATAGAGCACTGGCCCTGGATTCAGGAGGACCTGAGTTCAAATTTGGCCTCAGACACTTGACACTAGCTGTGTGACCCTGGACAAGTCACTTAACTCATTGCGCCCCCCCCCCAAAAAAAAAAACCCAAAAAGTCTTAGAACCCCTTTATGTTCTTAAAATTTAATAAATTTTCTTCCCCTCTCCCATATATATGTCACTATTTACTGTATTCAATATTAAAATGACCTTGTGTATCCCCTGAAAGGATCTTGGGGACCTCTAGGGGTTCCTGGACTACACTTTTAGCACTACTGAACTAAATGCTATTTCTTAACCATACACTGAGGTTTCCCAACTTCTGTGCCTTTGCTCATTTTGTTCCCTTCACCTGAAATTGCGTGTCTTTTCTTCCCTGGTCCTCCTTTCTTCCACACACACACTGCAGGCTACAGAAATCTTACTCATCCTTCAAAGTTTAGTTAAAATGAAATCTCTCCCATGGAGCCTTCCTTGATTCCTCTTTTCATCCCCAACAAAATTCTAGATTTTGAAGTTGGAAACGTTATTATAGATTGTCTTCTCTTATCCCCTCATTTTACAGATGAAGAACCAGGTCCTTAACCCCATAATACTTCATTCATACATCTCTTTATTATTTCCCATTTTTCCTTGCATTGTAATTACTTATATATTTTCTAGATTACAAATTCCATGAGCATAAAGGCTGTCTGATTAATCTGTATATTGCCCATAGTGCTTTGCACATAGGCATTCAATGAGTATGGAATAAATGAGTGTTTGGTTCTGGAATGCTTGTACTTGTAGTTGAATATTAGTGTGACTAATATTCTAGAAATTCTAGAAATTCACTTGAGATAAAATAATGATTTTATGTTGTAAAGACCTAACTCAAGAGTCATTCCTGTGTTGAACCCTGTTTAAGTTCTCCTTGAAACCTACTCACCACTCATCTTTCATACTGAGGCAAAGCCCCAGTCTAAGCAAAACTATTTTCTCTGAATGTTCTGTTAAATATAGGTATTTAAGAGCCCTCTATTGAGATGTAGTCTGTATGAAGTTAAGAGTTTAGTAACAGGATTGGTAGGTTTTGAACCCATTGTGGAAAGCAATTTAGAATTATGTGAGGGAGGGGCAGCTAGGTGGCGCAGTGGATAGAACACCGGCCCTGGAGTCAGGAGTACCTGAGTTCAAATCCGGCCTCAGCCATTTGACACTTACTAGCTGTGTGACCCTGGGCAAGTCACTTAACCCCAATTACCTCACCAAAAAAAAAGTATGTGAGGGGGGCAGCTAGGTGGTGCAGTTGGATGGAGCATCGGCCCTGAAGTTGGGAGGATTTGAGTTCAAGTCTGGCCTCAGACACTTGACACTTGCTGGCTGTGTGACCCTGGGCAAGTCACTTGACCCCAATTGCCTCACCCGAGGGGAAAAAAAAGTAGTAGTATGTGAGGAAAATGGCTAACATTTCTATACCTTTACCTAGAAATTCCCCTACTAGACATAAAGCCCAAGGAGATAAATGATAAAAAGAAAGACTACAGATATAGCAAAATAGTTACAGCAGCACTTTTCTTAGTAGTAAAGAACTAGAAACTAAGGTATAGGCCTATCAAGTTATGGTACATGAATGTTATAGACTATTAAAAAAATAGTGAATAATGAATACAGAGAATCATGAAAAGACCTCACTAATACAAAGTGAAATAAGCAGAACCAGGAAATTAAATTCCTATCAACTATAGTAGTAAAACTATGAAAGAACTGAACAGTAACAAAACAGCTGAAACTGAATGCTGTGAAATTAAATGACCAAACTTAACTCTTAAGAAGAGATATTAAAAGGTACCTTCCTTCTTGGCAGAGGGTGTGGGTACCAACTAAGGGTATAGAATGTTACTGACACATTCTAAGTTGTGCTGCATCTCATTAGTCTTGCTGAAGTGGTTTTCTCTTTTTTTGTTCTTAGAAGTTTTTTTGAGGAGGGGGAGAGAAGAGAAATACAGTGGTAAATGTTAGAGATGTTTTTTTAAAAACAAAGTAAGTGGAAGGGGGGCTAAAATTCTAGCTAAACTGTCTAAAATATCTAATGAGTGGTCGCCAATAAATTATAAGCTTTAGCAAGAGTTAGACCTTTAAGCATTTATTAAGGAGAATAAGAATTTGGTAGAGAGAGAGAGAAAGGCCTAGATTAATCTATCTATCAAAGGGAGAACGCATCTTTCGCTCTGCTCTCCACCAGAGTCCACACAAAAGAGAGCCTGAAAGCGCCAGCCTTGCCCCCTCTTCCTCCCACACACAAACATCACTTCCTGCCGCCAAAGAGCCGCATGTCTTGCCCTTCAGACGCCTTCTCCTTATGGTGGAGCTTTGCTACAGTAAATCTCCAGCAGGTGGCATCATTCCAGTCATTAGTTACATAAGACCATCCTTTCAAAGCACTCACATTCTTGTGAGGAGAGAACACATGTATCAGAATTCAAATGGAAATGCCCCATGGCCCCTAAAGTACAGTAGCAAAGCACATAGTGATTTGTTGTTTTTCAGTTGTATCCAATTCCTTGTGACCCCATTTGGGGTTTTCTTGGCAGAGATATTGGAGTGGTTTGCCATTTACTTCTCCAGTTCATCTTACAGATGAGGAAACTGAGGCAAACAGGGTAAAGTGATTTGCTCAGGATCACATAGCCTGTCTGAGGCCAAATTTGAACTAAGGAAAATGAGGTCTCCTGGCTCCAGGCCTGGCATCTATCTAGTACATCACCTAGCTTGTAATATATATTAATGTTGTTTCCCTTGATAAAACCAAATCCATTTCTTATATTGAACCATTTGACAGTGCCAGGGACTTAGGTGACAAAAATCTTTAAAAGCACTGGCTTCTGGGGGCAGCTGGGTGGCGCAGTGGATAAAATACCTGCCCTGGATTCAGGAGGACCAGAGTTCAAATCCAGCCTCAGACACTTGACATTTACTAGCTGTGTGACCCTGGGCGAGTCACTTCACCCTCATTGCCCCACCAAAAAAAAAAATAAAAGCATTGGCTTCTGAGGAGGCAGGGCCTGTAGCACCAGGAGAAATATTTGCCAGGTCTCATTTCTAAAAGGGTTGGTTCCTTAGATGATGGCTTTGAAGGTTAGTTGGATGCTAAACTGATAGGGTGGGAGGGCTCAACTATTCACTGGTGTCTTGGACCTTGACTCTCTCTTCATCGGGGTTTGAGGTGGTTTTCAAGGTTGTGGTGGTAGTTTAAGTTAGCTGGCATATGCTGCCATCTCCTGTCTTTCCATTAGGTTGTTTTTCTGGCTTAGCTATGCTGGCTTGCCTGCCCTATGGATAGCAGTTGGTCAGCATTTGATTGGAGTAACTGGCCTCTTCACAGGGGTTTCTCCCTTGAACTGGAGAACTTCAATGGCAGAGCAATGTTATTTCCAGGATTCTTGGAATTGGCTGACTATGGATAGCAGTTGTTTAGCAGTTGGTATTGATTATAGTCAGGATGATGTGTCCATTCTCCATGGGGAGTGTTCCTTTTGATGTTGGCTGCAATTGTCAGATGCACAACTGGTGATCTAACAGAGCATCATGTTATCATGGGCTTCTAGGCTCAGGTTCTTAAGACTGTCTCTGTGATTGTTGAGGTGGTAGCAATTATTTGATGTATTATGTTCCTTAGGAACACTTCATATTTTCTATTGCAGATTTACATTCCCAGTTGTTTTTCTTAGATTGATATAAGTTTGCTGGGGTAGCTAGGTGGTGCAGTGGATAAAGCAGTGGCCCTGGATTCAGGAGGACCTGAGTTCAAATCCAGCCTCAGACACCTGACACTTACTAGCTGTGTGACCCTGGGCAAGTCACTTTTCCCTCATTGCCCTGCAAGGGGGGCGGGGGAAAGATTGATATAAATTTGGATTACTTGAAATCTACACATTGAGGGTACTGTAGAGGAAAAAGTGACTACTAATTAAGATAATTTAGAAAAAAATTTTTCTTGACATGAATATTTTCCTGTAGAACATTGATTTAGATCAAGAAGTATCTTAGATCTCTCTCTCTCTCACACACACACACACACACACACACACACACACTCCTGCCAAAAAAAAAAAAAAGTATCTTAGAGGTAATTTAATCCAGTCCCTTTATTTTGTAGAAAAGAACTGATGCCCCATATTACTGGTAGCCAAACAGAGGAAGGGGCAGAGCCAAGGCTGGAACCCAGATATCTTTGTTTCTAGTCTGAGTGTATTTTAAATCATACCACACTGAGAAGTTCATCATATGTCAGTAGGTAACATACAAGAGAGCTCTGTTGGTGAAGCTGTGAGTTAACCCAACTATTTTGGAAAGCGGTTTGTAATGATTGGAATGACGCCACCTACTGGAGACTTGCTGTGGAGAGCTCCACCATGAGGAAAATGCCTCAGAGGCATTGTGGCTTTTCTTTGGCATCAGGAAATGACGTTTGCTCATGGGTGCTGTCTATCAAGTCTACCAGCCAATCAACTGGAGGAGCCTCCTATGGTCTGGGAGGAGACAGGAAGGAGGAAAGGGAGCCTGGGGAGAGAGCGCTGGCCTTTTGGCTTCCGGACTTGATGGTGGTGGCGGCAGAGGACTTCACAGGAAATTTGAGGAAAGATAGGAATGCCAGGCTGTTAGAATTCTGTTCTCAATCTTTTTCTTTCTATTTTCCAATAAACCCTTAAAAACCTAAACTCGGGGGCGGCTAGGTGGCGCAGTGGATAAAGCACTGGCCCTGGATTCAGAAGTACCTGAGTTCAAATCCAGCCTCAGACACTTGACACTTACTAGCTGTGTGACCCTGGGCAAGTCACTTAACCCCCATTGCCCCGCAAAAACAAAACAAAACAAAACAAAACAAAAAAAACCTAAACTCGTTTTATCAGTGATTTTTAGTCAGTTTCCCCCAAACTGGGGGAACACATTAGAATCCACATTTAGAATCTTAAATTACACAGGTTGGAATTTGGGCAAGAAAGTAACTAAAGTTCCCATATCCTTTGACCCAGATAATCCACCACTATTAGGCATATAGCTCAAGGAAGTAAATGATTGGGGGCAGGGGGCACTCACATAATCCAAATTATTTATAGCTGCACTTTCTGTTCTAGCAAATATTTGGAAATTAAGTAGATACACATTGATTGGCTGAACGGAAAGAACATGAAATAAAGAAATATTAATTGCTCTATAAGGAATGTTGAATATGAAGACTACAGAGAAGCATTAAGAGGAAAACTTACATGAACCGATGTAAGCAGATGCAGGAAAACAAGATACATGATGATGACAGCAGTGTAAATGGAAGAAATAGGAACAAAAAGAAACTGAAGGAAGGGGAGGGGAAAAAGAATAATCATATATATGTAATTTACTGTGTGCCAGTCTCATTTGATCTTTACAATAACTGTGCAAAATATGTATGGTTATTCCCGTTTTACAGTTGAGGAGACTGAGACAAATGGATTAAGTGACTTGCCCAGGGTCACACAGCTGCTGCTGCTGCTACTACTACTATCTCCCTCCATAAGATATCTTACTATACCAACTCTCCCTCACTACCCCTTCTAGTGGGATCTCTGAGCTCTCATGGGTACGTCTGGCTTTTCATCAGAGGACTTTGTCCTTGCTGAAGCCTGCTACTTAATTTCCTGTTGATTTCACCCCCGGGGGGGGGGGTATGTGTGCTAATTTGGGGATGGAAGAAGTCACTTATTATAGTTTCTTATTGAAATTATTTATCATTATTCAATCTACAAATTTCAGGTTTATGTTGGATTAGGTATGTGGGACTAAGGCAGAAATCCCAACATTAGTCTTTTTTCAGTATACAGTTTGGGTTTGCTCAATTTTTATCCCATTTTTCTACTTTATTAATATGAAGGGGGGCAGCTAGGTGGTACAGTGGATAAAGAACTGGCCCTGGATTCAGGAGGACCTGAATTCAAATCCAGCCTCAGACTTCTAGCTGTATGAACCTGGGCAAGTCACTTAACCCTCATTGTCCGGGGGTAGGGGAACTTTTTAAAAATATATGACGGGTGACTTTCTGGGAATGGGAAATATAGAATGGGAAATATAGGTGATAACTAAAAACAAAAGTATATTTTATCCAATTTTTAAAAGTAAATTGTCTCATACATGGATTTTGACAAGTGTTAGTGTGGTTTTCTAATAGCAGTTCTAATTTATTATCATTTCTTTTTTACTTTAAATATCATTCATGTGGTAACCATGATGAAAACCAGAAGTTCAGTAAATTCATTCTCAGTTAAGGAATAAGGTGGATAATCTAACTTAGACAATCTAGAGCTGCCTGTCTGAAAACTAGAAGCATTGATAAAGGCAGAATGATGTAATTCAAAGAATACTCAATTTGTTATGAAAGATGTGGTTGGAAACTTGACTCCAACCCTGGGTATTAAATCCCTTTACTTCTCTGATCCTCAGTTTTACACCTATAAAAGCAGGATAATAATCATTGCATTTCCTGTTTTACAGGATTGTTATAAAGAAAGTTATTTCGAATCACAAAGATATAAAGATAGGAGCAACAAAGCACCCACAGTGGCCAGACCTGCAGTCAGGAAGACCTGAGTTCAAATTCAGCCTCAGATACTTATTAGCTATGTGACCCTGGGCAAGTCATTTAATCTTTGATTGTCTCAAAAACAAACAAGCAAAAAACCCAAAGATATAAAGATGTGTGTTTTTAGTTGTTACTGAGGAAGTAAGCATGCCTTGAGTTGGGGTCATCACTAGAGTTAGAAGCGTAAACTTTCTCCAGGCGGCTACTGGTACTTCATATTGAACTAGAAGTTTGAGGACAAGACCAGAAGTATCATACCTCCCTTAGGAGTAAGAAGAGAGCCTTTCACCAGCAGATAAGATTTGATCCAATTAGATCTAGATTTAGACATCTCAAAATTATAATCAACAAGAATATTGTTCTCTGAAAAGTCAGATGATAGATTTCTATTCAGTTGACTATTTGGTATTTTTAGAGTTTTTGAAATACTGATTGCAAAGGTGCAATAATGTTTCACTTTTAAGTGTTGACTTGTTAATTATTAATCTCATCTTCAGTGATAATTTAACCAAGCCTTTTTCCCCCCCATCTAGATAGTATCCGCGGTACAGTACTGCCACCAAAAGCATATTGTTCACAGGGATCTTAAAGTAAGTAGAAATAAATAGTATTTGACTAGGTTCTGCGTGAAACATTACCTTTCCTAGCTGTGCTAATAAAAATTAATTACCACTTAAATTTTGTTTTTAAATAAGAAATTCAATTTGTGTGTTTATTTTTTTATTCATTTTAAGCCACAGTGGAGAGTGTTTCAAAAAAAGAAATGATGTTAAGCATTTTATGCTGTGATGGTCTACTTTGTAGTCATTATTTTGTCCCAAATCAATACACTACTGCCTCACCATAGTCATTTTGACAAGACTTGACTGTGAGTGAAACTATTGTCTATACCATTAACATCTTTTTGTACCTGTTTTTCATTGTAAGCAGAGCCATCAAGGATTAAAAGAGTAAATTCCCTAAGAACATGTTAGGAGAGAGACATTACACTCTTTTCCTTTTGTCTACATTTGGAAGGCTAATGGAATGGAAATATTTTGGGGCAGCAAAATATTTTTACTTTACTCTGAACTTAAAGCAAATAAGTTTTAAAAGTTTAAAAAAAGTTTTTGTCAGTGAATAAACAAGATTCAGTTATACTTGATCGGTTGTCCTGCAAAATACCTTCTTAATTACTATTTGTGGCTTAAATTGATGTGGAATTTAAGGGTTTCTTATGACATAATAGTATGGATTCTGATTTATTTTCTAGTTTTTCTAGAAAGGCTTCTTCATTAGATATTAAAATGTCTTTCCTCTGAGGTTATCTCCAATTTATCTTTTCTATAACTTGTTTATATATAGCTTTTTTATAGGACAGCTCAGTGGAAAGAACACCAACTGGGCCTAAAGTTAAGAAGGCCTAAATTAAAATCTGGCCTCAGATACTACTAGCCGTGTGACCCTGGATAAGTCACTTAATCCTGTTTGCCTCAGTCTCCCCATTTGTAAAATGAGCTGGGGACAGAAATGACAAAATACTTCAGTATCTTTGACGAGAAAACCCAAGAATGGGGTCATGAAGAGTTGGACAGAAGTGAAACAACATAGGTTGTTTGTACTTAGTTGTTTGCGTGGTATTTCCTCCTTTAGACTGTGAGCTCCTTGAGAGTAAGGGTGATTTTTTTGACTTTGTAAAAGAAAAAGTGCCTGGCATCTAGTAGGCACTTAATAAATGGTTATTGTTGACTTGATTTGCAGATCATTGGTAAAAGACTTTATTTTAAATTAATACCTAGTTCTAAATCACTTATATTAGTAATTGTGTTGTTTACTCAGTAAGACTCTCATTTTTTCCTTAATGTTTTTCTTCTAGGCTGAAAATCTATTGCTAGATGCAGATATGAACATTAAAATAGCGGACTTTGGTTTTAGTAATGAATTTACTGTTGGAAATAAACTAGATACATTTTGTGGCAGTCCTCCATATGCAGCTCCAGAACTCTTCCAGGGCAAAAAATATGATGGACCTGAAGTGGATGTTTGGAGTCTAGGTGTTATTCTTTACACTCTTGTGAGTGGTTCTCTTCCTTTTGATGGACAAAACCTAAAGGTATATAAAATAATTTCATTCTTATTATTAAATTCCACCAGAATTGATGGTATTACTAAATACCCTCCAAATAATAAAAATGTGTATAGGCTAAATAGTTGTAAACGTATATCTCCTTGATGGTGTCCTTTTAACCTATCATTGTTTTGCCCCTCTTCCATTCTGACCTCCCTAAAGGAACTGAGAGAGAGAGTATTAAGAGGGAAATATAGAATTCCTTTCTACATGTCCACGGATTGTGAAAATCTCCTCAAACGTTTCCTGGTGCTAAATCCAACCAAAAGAGGCACACTAGAGGTAATTACCAACATGAAAAATAAAGGAAACTGAACATTCTTTGAAATATTTTTAGAGCTTTGCTTACCCTGTCCAAAGTACTTAATTTATTTCTGGAGACTTTCAACATGAAACACTTAAGAGGACCAGAGAAAAGCAAACATATTCTGATTTTCCAAAAAGGGAAGAGTTGAGTCAGCAAATGATAGGCTAGTGAGCTTGACTTGAATTCTTTACAGTATTCTAGAAATATTATGGGAATGGGTAGTGAACATTTAAAGAAAGGAAGTGATAATCACAAAGAGCCACATGACTTCAGCAAAAGCAGGTTATATCGAATTAACTTCATTTCCTTTTTTGATGGGATAACTTAGACTAGTAGAACCAAGGAAATAATGTCCCTAAATTTACCTAGATTTTTATTTTAAAAAAAAATTAATAGAATATTTCATGATATTCTTGTGGACCAGTTGGATGGATATGGACTAGACGGTAGTACTAGACAGGTGTATTATGGTAAACTGGTGAGAACCAAAGATTGGTAGTTTAGTGTCTACTATATAAAAGCAATCTTCAGGAGGTTATCCCAGGGATTTTTTTCTTGGATTTGTGCTATCTAATATTTTTATCAATAACTTGGATAAAAGTGTAGATATGCTCATTAAAATTGACAACCAGGTAGAATAGCCAACCCAGATACTGAGTTAGAATCAGGAAAAAAAAAAATCTCAGTAGGCTTGAGCATCAAATCAAATGTAGTTAGCTAAATTTTATTAGAGATAAATATAGTCTTACACTTGGGTTGAAAAAAATATCAGCTCTACCAAATATAAGATAGGGAATGGATGGTTAATCTTCAATTCATTTGAAAACTATCTGGTAGTTAAAACTCAGCCCTGTTTCATGGAAACTGTACCTCCCCTTCTCCCCCCCCCCCAAAAAAAAAACCAAACAGCCCACACTACCTCAGTCTTACACTGTTTTAGGAGAAACATAATGTCCTATATTGAAATATTCCCACATTACTCAGCCCTGGGTTTCACTACATTGTGTTCATTTCTGGACACCATGTTTTAGAAAAAGCATTGATAAGCTAGAGCATAACTAAGATAGTAAAGGAGCTTAAGCTCATCCATATAACAACCATGCACATGACAACCAATGAAAGAAACTTGGGGTGTTTATCTTGGAGTAGAAGAAATAAAGGGGATATGGTTGCTTTCTTCAGATTTTGGAAAACTTGTCATGTTAAAGAAGTGTTCCACTTATTCTTCTTGGCTCCAGAGGTGGTTCAAGAGCCAACAATTAAAGCCATTTGAAGGTAGAATGGGCTGCCTTAGGAGGTTTTTACCTGACTGGATGCCTTAAGGCAGAGAGTCTGGATCACTACTTATAGCATATGTTATAAGATAAGATTCTTGGTCAAATCAGATGGCTTTGATGTGCCCTTCACAGAATCTAATGCTAGTCTTTTAAGAAAATGATATGCTGGGGGCAGCTAGATGGCGCAGTGAATAGAGCACTGGCCCTGGAGTCAGGAGTACCTGAGTTCAAATCCGGCCTCAGACACTTGACACTTACTAGCTGTGTGACCCTGGGCAAGTCACCTAACCCCAATTGCCTCACCAAAAACAAAAAAAACAAAAAGAAAGAAAATGATATGCTAAGAAAGTATAAAGCATTTTCCCCATGAGTTTTATGTAGTGAAATTCAAAATAAACTTTAAAGTTCAGAGACCTTAAGTGGAGTAGTTGAAATGTTACTATGACTTTTTTTTCTTTACTCTTCTCCTTTTGAATGCTTTTTTGTAGCAAATCATGAAGGACAGGTGGATCAATGCAGGGCATGAGGATGATGAACTTAAACCATTTGTAGAACCAGAGCTAGACATCTCAGACCAGAAAAGAATAGGTAATCTTGTGTGGGCAGGGGTGGGGGGTGGGAACAGTGCCAGAATGATACTCTGAATGTATGGGGAGTATTTATATTATACGTTTATGGATAAATTGTATGTCACTGACTTTCAGAAGCATATATGAACTGCTCTAGCAGCTGGTAACTAGAATAATTGGTTAAATATGCATTTTTATTTTTAAAATGCATAGTCTTTTAAAGTCAAGGGAGCATTTTATTCTGAAACAAAATACTTTGTTGTATAAATTGTCTTGTACCCTTCTTTTAGATATTATGGTGGGAATGGGATATTCACAAGAAGAAATTCAAGAATCTCTTAGTAAAATGAAATATGATGAAATCACAGCCACATATTTGTTGTTGGGCAGAAAATCATCAGAGGTAAGAGTAGTTTCAGAAAGGACAGCTAAAGATACCATTTGTAATTTTCTTTTAGCTTGATAACTTTTTATATGTATGCAAGTAATAGTATTAAAGTCCTGTGACTATTTTTCCTTTTTTATTAGCTATTTCTTTTTCAAGGTAGTAGCTTTTAATGCTAGACATTGTCACAGATAATCTTTGTTTTCATAATATATCTTATCTACAAGTAGTATTTAAAAGCAATTTCACATAGCAGCTCATCATGGGAATAATGTATATTTACAAATGTATTTGTTTTCTGCCCTTTGCAGCATATTTTAGAAAAGTATATTACCCTTCCCTGTTTCTTTACTTTAGAATGACCAACAGGAATATGTCTGTTCCTTGTATTTTTGGCTACAATTTAACATCTCACTAAAATAGCTCTATTATGTGGAATTCAGCTTTATATTTTAATAAATCATTTGTGTTTGTATGTATGTTGTCCTTTTTCATTTTTTTTTTCCTAGCTGGATGCTAGTGATTCAAGTTCCAGCAGCAATCTTTCACTTGCTAAGGTTAGGCCAAGCAGTGATCTTAATAATAGCACGGGACAATCTCCTCACCACAAAGTCCAAAGAAGCATTTCTTCAAGCCAGAAGCAAAGACGATACAGTGATCATGGTGAGTGATAATAGTGAAGAATATTCTTTGCTTTTCTCTTTAAAAGGAAGGTTGATTATGACCAGTGGCCATATAAAATGATACAAAGCCATTACCTCACTATCTGGCCAGGTACCTTTTTCTTTTTTGTGTGGGTTGTTTTGTGTTCTACTAAAGTCCTGATGTGGCATGTGGAGAGATAAACTCTGGATTCTTAAAGGCAGTGCAGCTAAAGCTCTGGTAGGTTCTACTAAAATGGAGTGTCTTAAATTTGGGCATAGCAGCAGACGTTGTGCCTGCTATCTGATCAACCTAGGCAAGTTATGAGGCATGTCATCATGGGTTGGATATCCATTCTAATATTTTTTTGGCCACAGCAATCAGGAACATCGTCTACTAATTTATAGAGAGACTGCAATCTATCAGACAAAAATCTGCCCTGATGAAATTAAAGATATTTGTGTGAGTAGAAGTTCTATGTAATGCTTACAGCCAGAGTAACTGGATTCAGTTTCTGAATTACTCAGCTATTTTTGTGTCTGGCTGGCTGTTCTACTAAAGTTGTGTATACTTAACCATATAGGAAATCACCCAAGAATATTGAGAGGTCAGGTGTATTGACTGCTCCTCCCTGGTTTAACACATGACTCTACCAGAAACTACCTCCTTTCTGAGGCATCTGTTCAAAACATTAATCAAAAATTTTTAAGCAGCCACTATATATGAGACACTGCTAGGAGCTGGTGAAACAAAGACCTAAATGGAATATTCTTCTCATTGTATTTGGTCTTAGAGTTAATACACAGTTCCTGGTATTAATGAATAGAGGAGTAACATGGTCAGATCTGTGTTTTAGGAATATTACTTTGACACTGTATGGAGGATGGTTTGGAAAGAGAAACACCTTTTAGGGATAGAGACTGTGTATTATTAAAAACTGCTGTATTGTGTATGTGTAGTATTATGTTTGTATATTATTAAGACAGCTATTTAATTAATGTTATATGATCTCATAATTCTATTTATATGAAAAAGAGAATTGGTGCCAAGACATTGGCAATTGTTTGGATATGTACAGTGAAGGGAAATGGAGAATTAAGTATGCCTCACTACTTGTAAATCTGGTTGACTAAAAGAATTTTAACAGAAAAAGGGAAGTTCATTAGAGAAGTGGATTTGAGGGGAAGAAGATGGTTTTTGTTTTGGACTCTCTAAGTTTGACATGCCTTCAGGACATCCAATTTGAAATATCTCATCAACACTTGATTATTCAGGACTGTTGATAGAAATGTTTTTGTTTAATATGTTACCCTTATATATATTGCTGTCTTTATGTGCCTATCTTTGTCAGAGTTTTCAGAGTCTTAGTTCCTGAAAGGGACCAAATATATTTAAGTTGATTTGTACAGTGTCTAACATTCCCTATGAGCGAAGAAGCAGTTAATTGGTGCTTTTAATGATACTGAAAAAAAAACATTGTATGAGTATTCCAGCAGGTTAATTAAAGTATCTCCTTTCTCTTTTCCCCCTTCCAAAAAAAAAAGCCAAACAAACTCTGTAACGTGTATACAATTTCCTTGACTAGGTGCAATAAAGATTTGCACATTTTCTCCCTGGTCTTCAATGACCAGATTCATAGAGTAAGTCTGGATTTTGTATCTTCTCCTTTGCCTCAGTTTCCCCTAACCCTCCTCATGGTATGTCATTGGTTCCAAATTATTTACCAACTAAAATAAAAGTTCTGAACTTCATTCAAGACCCACCCACTTTCTTCCTCAAACCTACCTTTTTGGTTTTATCTTCTACTACTCCCTCTTCATATATTTTATATGCATTCTGGCCTAACAGGGCAGCTCTCTGTGTTCTGTTCTGGTTTTGAATCTCTCTTCTCTTTCTGGTTATTCTGTGGTCCCCCTTCCACCTGCCAGTGTTTTGGAGTCTATCTTTTCCTTCATTAACTCCCTCAAGAGCTACCTCCTTCATAAAGTTAAGTGAACTTGCTTTAAAGGTAAAAGTGGTCTCTCTCTCTCTCTCCCCAAAATTTTTATAGCACTCTTACCTCTCCTTTGTACTTACTGTACTTTTTGTGACATCATTGTTATTCATATTCTTGTATTTTTCCTCACATCAAATTGTAAGCATCTAAGAAAACAGTATGTTTTATATAGACATTTGTATCTCTGGCATCTGGCACAGTTCCTTGCATCTAAGTAGGCATTGAGTAAATATGTGTTAAATTAAATTAGATTGTAGAAGGGTCTTAGAAGATCTTTTAACACAACCTCTTGGCCTTTCAAAAGAAAAAAATAGCAAATTAATGATCTTCCCAATAGCAACAGTATGTTTGGTGGCAAACCCAGAATCTGAACCATGGCCTCATGATTGATAGCCCAGTGTTCTTCCCACTTTACTAATGAGGTTTCTTCAGCTGGATTTCTTATTAAATAATTTTCTTATAACATAGTTCTTACCTTCACAGAGCTTTTAGTCTAGAAAGGAATATCACATAAGAACATTCTGAAACAAACTTAATAGGAAATTCACGCATTTCAATCAGTTCTTCTGTATGGTGTTTCCCACAGCACAGGGAGATTTGTAAGCTGAGAAAGGAGGGTAGGCCTTTAGGAGTGTTGGTGTTTCTGGCTCATGGGGTAAAAGGTTTAAGCCAGACAGTCAGTAAATATTCGTTAGGCACCAGCTATGTACCAGGCATTGTGTTAAGTACTAGGGATACAGGTAAGAAAAAAGACAGTCCTTGCCCCCAACAAACTTAACAATCGAATGGGAGAAGACAACACACAAAAGGAATGGAAAAGGGGATGGAGCACCTTCCAGCCTCCCAGTCAGAAGGGCAGAAGGTAATACTGATGAAGTAGAAGTACCAGGCTGAATCACAGATGTGATTCTGAATACAGAATCACAGGATGATGACGTCACTGGGGGCTTGTCCAGTCCAAAGGAGTTTAGCCAAGAGTCTAAGAACAAACAAAAAGGAAACTAAAACTCAAGCATTGGCTTTTAGGGTAAATATCTGTTACTATTTGTTTGGCACAAGATTATACTTTAAAACACACATCTAACCTAATGCCTAAGTGAGTGCTCAAAGGCAGATGTCACAGCAGGTTTTTTTTCATTTCTCCTTTCTTTTGACCCATCTTAAATGATCTGTTAGCTTACATATATCAGTTTCTAAAAACAAATGTTTAGTTTGTATGAAATGAACATTCTCATTCCTTAAAACACTAATTTATGCTGAAACCTAGTTAACCCAATGGATATAATTCAGTGCCTAAAATTATCAAAGATATTGTCATAAAAGGTGATACATATAAGCTTTTACTGGTTGATTACAACCTAAACTTTACAACTCACCCCAAGCTTCTAATTTTTGCATTATTTGAGTATTTATTTACCTTTGCCATTCATAATTTTGAATGAAGCCAGACCAGGCTATCTTTTTACCAAATGCAAAATGACATGGTTTTGGAGCAAATTAATAATTACTTGAAAATTAGATGTTTGTGGTGATGTTAGACCTCATCAGATATGGAGAAGAAAAAACAACATTTAGAGCCAAGGACAGTGTCATCAGTACTTTAAGTTTTAGCAGTATTTTACTGGGTGTTTCCCAGTTTGTTTGTTTTTTCTGTTTTAAAACTACCAAACTTAATCATGCTTTCCCAGGAAAACCCTTTATTCACTTAGTTCCACACAAATATTCTTGATTTAGAATTTTCTAGAGATGAGCCATGTTCTTTTTCTTATAGCTACAAAATCTTAATCCGCCTCACACTACATAAATATGATAGGTTTCTATGTTGCTCTAAGATTTACAAAGTACTTTTCTTTAAAAAGACTTGTAAAAAAGGTATTCTCTCTTTGCTCCTGTATTATCCCTGTTTTTTAGATAAGGAATCTGAGCCTCAGAGTTAGAGTAATTGGCCAAAATCACACACCTATTAAGTATCAAAGCCAAAATATGAACCCGGTTCACCCAAGGCTTATAACAACATGTATGTAATAACAACATAGTGCTTTTCAAAGTATGGTGATCCATTTTCTTTTTTCACCTCCACCAAACTGGAATGATTAATTTTCCAAATTCTTTGAATTTTGAATTCTCTTCTGCTTAAGTGGGCACTGGCTCCTTCTATGCCTTTTTCTACCTTGATGAACCACAATTTTATTGTATTACATAGTTAAATTCAAGGTAAAATTTTGAGACGACTTGAAGGAAATGTTTTGTAATTGTGTGATACTATTCTGTTCCAAAAGGTGAAGGCCTCTCTTGTACAAAAAAGGATGTAATTCAGTCAAATTTCCAAGGTGAACCCATTGCTTCTGCATGATTTTTTTGTGCATTATTAGCATAGTTGATTTGTTATGACTACAGTAACATCCTCCCAAGATGTTTTCCAAAGGACAGCTACCAAAATCTTCTTAATTGTGAATTATTTTAAAGGAAATTGAAAATTATGAACAAGTAGATGCCACCTAACAATTTAGATTTATTTATAGAAAAATTGTATATTAGGGGAACTTCATAGAGGATTTTACTGCTTTATCTTTTTTTTTCCCCTTTGAAATAGCACTTTCTTGCCCTGCTTGTTAAGTACTCTATTTTCAACAAGTCAATATAGAAAAATCTATTCTAATTTGAAACAAAAATTCTGTATTTTAGCTGGACCATCCATTCCTCCAGTTGTGGCATATCCCAAAAGGAGTCAGACCAGCACTACAGATAACGACCTTAAGGAAGAAGGAATTCAGCCAAGGAAATCCAGCAGTAGTGCTGTTGGAGGAAAGGGATTAGCACCAGCTAGTCCCATGCTGGGTAATGCAAATAATCCAAATAAGGCAGATATTCCTGAACGGAAGAAAAGTGCCACTATTCCTAGCGTAAGTCATGTTTGTTCAGTAGTGGTGCTTTATTTTATTCTTTGGCAAGGAGATTTTGAATACCTATTTAGAATATTCAGATTTTTGTCCAAGACAGAATTCTGTTTTTGTTCATATAGCATAGTAACAATTATCCTTTAGCTATTACAGAGACAGTAGTAGTATAGTGGAAAGAAGTGTGGATTTGGGGACAGCTATGTGACGCAGTGGATAAAGCACTGGCCCTGGATTCAGGAATACCTGAGTTCAAATCCAGCCTCAGACACTTGACATTTGTGACCCTAGACAAGTCACTTAACCCTCAGTTGCCTTGCCCCCCAAAAAAACCAAACTGTGGATTTCAAGTCATAAGCCTCTGGTTCAAATCCTATTTCTACTACTTTCTGTGTAACGTTTGGCAAATCACTTTGCCTTTCTGGGTTGATTTCCTAAGCTTAGAGGATTCTAGAATTAGAACTGGAAGGTTCCTTTGGGATTATTTAGTCCAAATGCATCATTTGAAAATGACACTTAGAGAGATTAAGAACCTATAACCTCACTAAGCTGTCAAAAGGATTTACTATTATGTAACCCAGGAGGCAGCTAGGCAGTACAGTGGATAGAGTGCCAGGCCTGAAGTCAGGAAGACTCATCTTCCTGAGTTCAAATTTGGCCTCAGACACTTAGTACTTAATAACTGTGTGAACCTCGTCAAGTCACTTAACCCTGTTTGCCTCAGTTACCTTGTCTGTAAAATGAGCCGGAAAAGGAAATAGCAATCTACCCAGGTATCTTGGCCACGAAATCCCAAATGGGACCACAAAAAGTTGGAGACAACTGAAATGTTCGAACAACAGTAACATATAGGCATGTACTTCTATTGCTATAACCGGCTAGTATAACTCCATAAAGCCGGGTAAAATGATTATTAAGGAAAGGAACATCTTTTATTTTTAGTTTTTAGACAGTGTTTTTTATTCTGAACTTTACCTAGTTTTTTAAACTTTAGTTTCCATCTCCTTACACCTCTGGCTTATTATGCTAACACTGTTCAATTCTGTCAGTAGTAACTAAGAATTTTCACTGACTATTATAGTTGGAAGGGTCTTTAGAAACTATCCAATTTCATTCCCTCACTTTATAGATGTGAAAAGTAAATTTTAGAAAGAATGACTTAAAGAAACTGCCCTATGGGGCAGCTAGGTGGCGCAGTGGCTAAAGCACCGGCCCTGGACTCAGGAGGACCTGAGTTCAAATGCGGCCTCACACTTGACACTTACTAGCTGTGTGACCCTGGGCAAGTCACTTAACCCTCATTGCCCCACCAAAAAAAAAAAGAAAAGAAAAGAAAATGCTTCCATGATAAATTGATTCTATGTATTTAATTCTTTGTAGAGAGATCAAATTGAGCATTTTTTATTTCTTAATTTTATTTCTCCTATTCATCTTTAAATCATTAGAAAGTTATATTCAGTGCCTTCCTGCTTAAGTATGTATAGCACCATATCAGGTGATATCAACTCAAAACTCACCCACTTGGGGGCGGCTAGGTGGTCCAGTGGATAAAGCACTGGCCCTGGATTCAGGAGGACCTGAGTTCAAATCTGGCCTCAGACACTTGACACTTACTAGCTATGTGACCCTGGGCAAGTCATTTAACCCCCATTGCCCCACAAAAATAAAAACAAAAACCTCACCCACTTAGTATTTAATGAAGAGTTTTATTTTAAGAAATATCCACTTGTTCTTATATTTACCTTTTCATTTTCCTCCCTTTTTCAATTTATGAGTGTTCATTGATGATTGTGGCTTTTACAAGTTACAATGTGTCACCTGGAGTCATTTTGGGATTCCATGTGTAAATTACTGAAGGCACTTTTTAATAGGGCAATAATAATGGACAAATATTATTCAACAAAGGAAAATGGTAATATTCTTATAAAGTATTGTGTGATGCTTCTCTGGACCTCAGTTTCCTAATGTATAAAATGAGGTAATTGAACTGTGTGATCTCAAATTTTCCCTCAAATCTATTTCCCAATTAGTTAGAAACATTTGATTTTACATTATCTTTAATATATTTAATTATACATTTGTCACTTGTGTTTCAGAGTTCTTCTTGGCTTTACTTTTAATATCTTATACCTGATTTTCTTTAAAGATTTGGAGTAGGCCTGATTTTATGAACACATTATCATTTATTATTCTGTTGTTTAACTCTGAGAAAGATAATTTATAGCATTTGGAGTGTGTAATTGAGAGCATTAAACTGTAGTGAAAAACAAAAGAAATAATTTTAGAGATTATTATTTTTATAAACTGCATTAATAAATTGAACTTTTCTTTGTAAGAAAATAAATGCTGTTCTTACTTTTAGAATAATTCAACATCTGGTGGGATGACACGAAGAAATACTTACGTTTGTAGTGAAAGGACTACTGCAGATAGACATTCAGTGATTCAGAATGGCAAAGAAAACAGGTATGAAGCTTAAACTATTAGCAAGGAAGTGTGAATGTCTTACGTTTTTTTCCCTTTTTGTGTGTGTGTGTGCATGTATGTGTTTCTTTCCTCATTGTGATTAGTAAAGAACAAGTGGCTCCTGGTCTATCACTGTACTTATTCACAGAAACTCCAGTGTTGCAAATTCCTTTCATAGTTAAGTCTGTCAGTTATAAAAAGTAGATTGTTGACAATTCAATTAAATGGACTAAGTAAGAAGAAAATTGGTTGTGGTACAGGGAGAACAATTTTATTTCCATCTATATTAGACAATAGTGACAAAGGCCTACAGGCAGAAGTGTAAGGAACCTGATGCAGGGCACTACTATTAGTTCATATTGGAGAATTGAAGTGGAGTTGGGAACTGTGATCTTACAGGTAATGTAAAGATAATAAGAGAGAATTTTGAATTCAAAGGTCAAAACTAAATTTGATCTAAAGGGTAATTGAGAATGACTGGAGGGACAGCTAGGTGGCACAGTGGATAAAGCACCAGCCCTGGATTCAGGAGGACCTGAGTTCAAATATGACCCCAGACACTTGCCACTTACTAGCTGTGTGACCTTGGACAAGTCACTTAACCCTCATTGCCCCACAGGCCGCCCCCCAAAAAAAAAAGAAAAGAAAAGAAAAAAGATGATTGGAGAATGACTGGAGGACATGTTTAGTCTGCATACAAATATTTTGATGCATATTCAAATATATGCTGAAATGATTTCATCTTTGGAATCTAAACAAGGCACCTGCCTTTTGAATTCTTAAGGGATTTTGAGGATTTTAAATAATGGGAATTAGCGGCTGCTAGACACGTTTTTATTCTAACTTCTTTGAAAATATCTTGGAGAAAGAGATTTGTACCCTTAAGGTGTTGAACCTTTCTTGAAATGACAAGTACACACAGTTATTTTTTAAAAAGCTAAACTTTTTAAGGTGATATGCAAACTAAGTGAATATGAATAGTAAAGGGACACAGATTAAACAATTTTTTTTTTAAGAAGGGTGAAATTAGGAACTAATGTAAATAGCGATTTGGAAGAGAGTTTCCAAATACATTGGGAAATGAGCATATATCTTCCAGCATGCAAAGTACTTATTTAGACCCCTTTTTGGAAAAGTGGTGTTAAAACCAAAATTGAAGTTTAAATAGGCTAAATAAAAATGAAATGTTTATGTGTGATATTCCAAGTAAATGACCTAGAAAATGTAGGTACCCTTTTGTTGATAAATGTCTTATAACAGCATACTTGTAGGTAATAGCTATCAGGTATACTGTAACTTTGTCTTTTTTATTATTTGAATTCTCTTCAGTCATGTCTAATTCTTATGTTTAACTACAGAGTTGTTCTTTGCTGGAATTAATCAATAATACTTGTCTGTTTTTGTTTTAAACATCATTTTTTTTAGATCCAGTAAACTTCTAAACAATAACTGAAATCTTAATCCAGTACCTTTTCTCCTCTATCTTTAAAACACCTATTTTTTCATCATCCTCTTTTAATCAGCTTCCTATAAGGCTTCCATGTTGAATTAACATGGAAGTAAAAATGTATCTATGGTACTGTAGAATGTGAAATAATAATGTCAAATTTTCAGAAGCTAATCTTGTTGCTAGGGCTTTTGGACTGGTCAAATGAGATGGTGTATATAAGAACATCTTTCCTGCATTCTTCAAATCTCTCATAAAAATGGCTGTTATTTATTTCTGTGTGTCCCTGACTCCTGCATGTCTAATTACTAGAAGCTCACATCGTATTTCAAAAGATGCTATTTCATTTATGTAACATGTACACTGTGTTTCCCAACACTGATTGCAATCCCTCCAGATTTTAGTAGAGTTTCTGTGATTGAAAAATTCGTCACCTGGGGTTAATTTTGTAATAATAATTTTTTCTCGAGGCTGTCCCTCAGACCATAGACACAAGCAGTTGATGGGGCAATACTGAAAGCTTTTGCAGTATATAGAATTTGAAAAAGCTTACACTTCCCTCTTTCAGGAACTTAGGAACACCTTTATACAACAGTGAGATTATCAGAATAGGTACTGCCAGTGAGACAGCCAAAAGTTCTGTGTGTTCTTTATCGTCATTGTCATGATCAAAAAGTATAATTTATATTTTAAAAAGTATAATTTTTAGCACTGTGTAACATGTGCCTAAATATCATGAACGTCATGAATGCACACAATTCTAATTGCCTGTCCTCTTAACATACATATTTTTAATAAATCAATTTTTCTGCAAGTTAATTTTTTTCTGTTAATAAATTTCATTCTGAAAGACCTTCACACTTCTTCTCTGAGAAAGTCACCTGATAGAAAATATCAATAAACAGCATGTTGGATGGAAATTTCTAGTTTGTTCCTAACTTTAAGAGATTGTACCACCTTTGGAGTTCTCTGACTGCCTTAGAATTCATAATTTTCTGAATCTGAAACTTTGTTCAGTTGTGATTTTCCAAAGGATTCTTTAGTTTTAAATATGCTTTTACTATCCTCATGTTTGTGTACCAATTCCCTAATATGATTCATCTCTCATCAGAAAGTTTCTAAAATACAATTTGATTCACTGATTTTGTTTTTCACTTAATTGACCGTAAATACCTAAATTCCTAGGTACTGTTTCAAACTTTATTCTTGTTCGTCCATGTTACTACCTTTTTTCTATTGTTTTTCTATTTTTTAAAAGCACAAAGCCTTTTATATAATTTTTTTCAGCTCCTAATTCTCTGCCTCCTCTACTCCCCTCCCATACACATTGAAAAGGAAAGAAAAACAAAACCTTTTCTAAATCTGTATAATCAGAAAAAAAATACATTAGCCATATATTTTTTTTTTAAGTTAAGAAAAGGAGAGGGAAATAGCATGCTTAAATCTGTACTAAGTCTTTGAATTCTATATCTGGGGGTAGATATTATGTTTCATCTTAAGTCGTTTGGAATTGTGGTGGGTTATTGTGTTGATCATAATTAATAAGTCTTTTGGGGTTAATTATAATACTGTTTATATTATAGATTTGTTTATAGATAATTATAGATTTTATTATAGATTTGTTTCCTGGTTCTGTTTACTTCATATTGCATCAGGTTATACAGGTCTCCCAGGTTTTTCTGAAATGAACAGCCTTCATCACTTCTTTCAACATAATAGTATTCCATCACATTCATATACCACAGCTTTTTTAGCTGTTCCCCAGTTAATGGGCATCCCCTCAGTTTCCAGTTCTTTGCCACTACAAAAAGAGCTGCTATAAATGTTTTTGCACATATGGGTCCTTCTTTCTTTGATCTCTTTAAGGTATAGCTCTATTAGATGTGTTATTGCTGAGTTGAACAATATGCATTTTAATAGTCTTTTGGACATAGCTCTAATATACTGTCTTTTTTTTATCTTTTTTCTGTATTAGTCATTTTTAAAATCTTAATCATATTTTTTTCCAGTTATTTGTAAAGATAGTTTTCAACATTCATTTTTATGATATTTTGAGTTCCAGATTTTTCTCCCTCCCTTCCATCCCCCGTCCCCAAGATGGCAAGCAATCTGATACAGGTTATATATGTAAAATCACATTAAACATATTTCCACTTTAAGTCATGTTGTGAAGGAAGAATCAGAACAAAATGGGAAAACCTCAAAAAAAAAGACAAAAAGTAAAAATAGCATGGTTCAATCTGCATTCAGATCCTACTGTTCTTTTTCTGGATGTGAAGAGCATTTTCTATCATGAGTCCTTTGGAATTGTCTTGGATCGTTGCTGAGGAGAGCTAAAGGCTGTCAAAGCGGATCATCATACAAGGTTGCTGTTACTGTGTACAATGTTCTCCTGATTCTTCTCATTTCACTAGACATCAGTTCACTTAAGTTTTTCCAGGGTTTTCTGATATCTGCCTGCCCATCATTTCTTATGGCACAATAGTATTCCATACATTCATTGGATGCCCAGTTGATGGGCATTCCCTCAATTTCCAATTCCTTGCCACCACAAAGAAAGCTAGGAATATTTTTGTACATGTGGGTCCTTTTCCCTTTTTTATGATCTCTTTGGGATACAGACCTAGTTGTGATTTTGCTGGGTCAAAGGGTATGCACAGTCCCATAGCCCTTTGGGCATAGTCCCAAAGTGCTCTCCAGAATGGTTGGAACAGTTCACAATTACGCCAATGTGCATTAATGTTCCAGTTTTTCCACAGCTTCTCCAACATTTATTATTTTCCTTTTTTCTCGTATTAGCCAATCTGATAGGTGTGAGGTGGTGCCTCAGAGTTGTTTTAATTTACATCTCTCTAATTATTAGTGATTTAGAACATTTTTATATAACTATTGTTTTGGTTTCTTCCTCTGAAAACTGTTTGTATCTTCCAATATACTATCAATTAGAAAATGGCTCTTATTCTTGTAAATTTGACTGTTATTTTAGTAATAAGCTCTTTATCAGAGAAATGTAATGCAAAGATTCTTTATCCCTCCACACACACACACACACACCCCAATTTCCTGCTTTTCTTCTCGTTTTTTTAGCTGCTTTGGTTTTCTTCCAGACTGCTTTCCAGTTTTCATAGGAGTTTCTGCCAAATAGTGGTTCTTGACACAATAGCTGAGATCCTTGGGTTTATCAAGCACTAGGTTAACTATGCTCATTTTCTTCTGTAGTTTATGTAACTTATCTTTTCCACTGATCGATCTCTATTTCTTACCAAATCATTTTGATAGCTATACCTTTGTAGTATAGTTTAAGATTTGGTGCTGCTACTAGTCCTCCTAATTGTTTTTCATTGATTGCTTTGATATCCTTGACCTTTTGTTCTTCCAGTTGAAATTATGATTTTTTCTAGCTCTATAAAATAATTCTTTGATCATTTGATTGGTGTAGTACTGAGTCAGTAAATTAATTTAGGTAGTATTAACATCATCATTATTATTATTATTGACTTAGCTTATACATGAAAAATAATAGTTATCCAGTTATTTAGATCTGTTTTTATTTGCGTGAAGAATGTTTTGTGATCATGTTTGCATGGTTCTTTTCTGTATCTTAACAAGGAGACTCCCAAGTATTTTATACTATCCAGTTTTAATGGAATTTTTCTTTCCTCTTCATGACAGACTTTGTTGGTATTATGATTTGTGTGAGTTATTTTATGTCCTGCAACTTGGCTGAAGTCATTGTTTTGATTGACGCTAGATAAACCATCATATATCCAAAAACTGATAGTATTGTTTTCTCTTTGCCTATACTCATTCCTTCAAATTCTTTTTCTTTTCTCATTGATATAGCTAACATTTCTTGTGCAATATTGAATAGTAATGGTCATAATGGACACCCTTGCTTCATTCCTGATCTTATTGGAAAGGCTTGTACCATATCCCTGTTACAGATAATATTTGCTATTAGTTTTAGATAAGATATTACTAAGCATTTTAAGGAAACCTAGATTTATTCCTGTGTTTTTTAGTACTTTTAACAGAAATAGGTGTTGTGTATTTGTCAACAGCCTTTTTTGCATCCATTGAGATAATTGTGTGGTTTTTGTTGACTTTTTTTTTTCCCGTGAGGCAATTGGGGTTAAGTGACTTGTCCAGGGTCACACAGCTAGTAAGTGTCAAGTGTCTGGGGCCAGATTTGAACTCAGGTATTCCTGATTTCAGGACCGATGCTCTATCTACTGCGCCACCTAGCTGCCCCTTCCAGTAAACTTTTTTTTTTTTTTTTTTTTGGTGGGGCAATGGGGGTTGTGTCAAGTGTCTGAGGCCAGATTTGAACTCAGGTACTCCTGAATCCAGGGCTGGTGCTTTATCCACTGCGCAACCTAGCCGCCCCCCAGTAAACTTTTAATATGCTTCAAAGGCCCTTTATTGAATGTCATTTGTATTGCATTGTGTTCAGGAAAAAATGCATTTAATATTTCTGCTGTTCTGTATTCTACTTGAAATTGGTGCCCAAGCTGTCTTTTTCTTTGAGGGTTTGCTATAGATGTTTTAGAGTTATTCTCTTAGGTTTGTATTTTGTGTATTTCTACTCCTCTATAGTGGTAGCCACTAAATCTTGGGTGATTCTTGTTCAGGGTTTCTTGCTATTTTAATTCCTTTCTGGGATGTTGCAGTATTCTTCAATCTGGTTTGTGACTGATTCCTTGGTACTTGAATTCTTTCTTTTTGACTTTTTGAAGTGTTTTTGTTGTTGTTGTTGTTGTTTTTACTTTATCCTAGAATTTCTGGGTTTTGCCTTTGATGTTCCTCAGAATTTTCATTGGTAGTTTTTATTTTTACTTTACCCTCTAGTTCTGATAGATCTGAACAATTTTTTTTCCTGATTTCATATGATATCCAGGCTCTTATTAGACATGACTTTCAGGTAGTCTGATGGTTCTTAAATTAACTTCTTATATATGGGTTAAGAAAATTAGGCTTTTTAAAAATACCATCCAAAGCCATAGTTTTGAAGGAGCAATTCATATTTTTATGATTGCTTCTAAAATAGATGTGTGATACCTACTAATCAAATAGCATAGAAAATTCCAAATGACATTTTGATTTATAAAATAATTTCCTACCAAGAATTCTAAGTTTGGGGGCATTTATTTGTGGAAGTCCTGCTTCAGTGTATAATCATGGCACAAGGTTACCTTGAGTTTTTTTGCATGCTGTGCCAGAGTAGCACAAACTGCAGCAGGTACTTCTAAGCTGGAAAAGATAGAGTAAAGCTGGCTGTGGGCCAACCCAAATTAAAAAGGGCTTATCACCAGTAGATTAACTCCCATGGCAACTGATATAAGAAACAAACAAATACAAAATGGCCTTCAGTCCTCTTTAGGCCTCCTTTTGCTTCCTTGTTTTTATTGGGTGGCAGCCAAAGAGAAAGAGTGGTAAGAGTTACTCAGTTCTTAGACTATCTCTAAGGATGAATTTAACTGTAAGTACTCTAAATATAACATCTTTGTCAGTAATATGCTAGTAGATTAATGGAACAATATCAATATTACTATTCTTGGTATTCATGAAAACAAAATTTCAAATGGAAGTTTGTCATTTATCCTTGTTGAGGTAACTAAAGTAATTTAGTAAATTGGTTTGATCATGTAGCCAAACTTCATTAGAGGTATTTCACAAAGCTTGGTCATCTTTCTTTTCAGTGCTCATGGTAAACATAAACAAACAAACAAAAATTCAACAAACAAACAAAAATCTTTTCCCCAAAACCCTTTCTTCTTCCAAACTTCCCCATCCTTGCCTTCATCTTGGGGGGGGGGGCAGGGCAATGAGGGTTAAGTGACTTGCCCAGGGTCACACAGCTAGTAAGTGTCAAGTGTCTGAGGTCACATTTTAACTCAGGTCCTCCTGGCTCCAGGGCCAGTGCTTTATCCATTAGGCCACCTAGCTGCCCCTTGTCCTTGACTCTTTACTTTAACCTGCCTCACATAGCAAACCATTGCCAAATTTTATTGTTTTACCTTCAAAGCTTTCCTATAAAATCCCTTTTCCTCCTTCACCTGGAAGTTCTGGAATTTGGTTATCATGTTTCTAGGAATTTCATTTTTGGATTTTGTTCAGGAGGTGATCAGTAGATTCTTTCAGTTTCTATTTTAACCCTCTGGTTGTAGAATATCAGGGTAGTTTTTCTTGGTAATTTCTTGGAAGGTGATGTCTAATCTCTAATCTTTTTTTTTTTTTTGATGGCTTTCAGGTTGTCCAATAATTTTTATTCTTTCTCCTAGATCTATTTTCCAGGTCAGCTATTTTTCTAGTAAAATATTTCACATTTCCTTCTATTATTTCATTCTTCAGTGAGCTTTTGTACCTCCTTTTCCATTTAACCAATTCTACTTTTTAAGGATTTCTTCTCTTCAGTGAGCTTTGTATATCTTTTTCCATTTGGCCAATTCTACTTCTTAAGGCTTTTTTCTCTTGATTGGATTTTTGTGCCTCTTTTACAATTTGGCCTATTCTTTTGTGACAATTAAAACTAAATGTAGGGGGCAGCTAGCTAGCACTGGCCCTGGATTCAGGAGGACCTGAGTTCAAATCTGGCTTCAGACTCTTGACACTAGCTGTGTGACCCTGGACAAATCACTTAACCCCCATTGCCCCACCCCCCAAAAAAAACCAAAAACCCTAAATGTGTGGTCACCTTATTCCTGTCCCTAGTATAGGGAAAACTAGCTAGGGGTTACTTATAAATTAGAAGCTTTAGCAACAAGTCTTTGGGCATTTAGCATTTATTAAAGAGTAAAGAGAGAACATGTGGAGTTCAGGAAGATAGGGAAGCCTAGCTAGGACCTACAGGAGAGAGAGAAGAAAAAGCTCCTTCACCCATGAGTTCCCAGGCCACCAAGAGAAAGTTCTTCTCCCTGTGAGAACAAAAGTTCCCTGCTGGTCTAGAAGAGAGGTGGTCCCCACACACCACTCCAAGCTAATTGGCTGATAGTATTCAAGTCCATTGATTGACGTGACTTGAAGGTGGTCTTAAGTTAGTTAACTTCCTTTAGTTAGTTAGGAGTTCCTGGGGGGGGGGAGGTTCTGAGTCTACAGCTTCTGAGAAAAATACTCTTGAGGGCCAGGCAGGTGTAGCTTCAATCAAGTCAGCTTTAAGTAGTTTAATCAGCTAAATCAATCACTCACTCAATTCAGTAAATCCAAATCACTTTCCTCCAGGTGGGGCCTTTGGGCGTTGACAAATCCCATTGTTTTCTCACAGTTTTTTAAGGTATTATTTTCTTCAGTAGTGTGTGTGTGTGTGCGTGCGTGTGTGCATGCGCACACGTGCATCCTTTACCAAGCTATTGAGCCTTTTCTCATATTTTCTTGCATCACTGTCATTTATTTTCCCAATTTTTCCTTGGTTTTTAAAATCCTTTTTGAGCTTTTCCAGGAATTCTTTTGGGGGCCTAAAACAAATTCACATTTTACTCTGAGACTTTGGATGCAGCAGTGTTTGCTACTCTTGGCATGTGCTCTGTTCTGTGAACAACTACAGCACTCTTTTCCACCCTAGAACTATGACCAGGGTCACCCATTTTCCTGTGGTTGCTGGTGTGCTAGTGTTCCTTGCCCTGAGATTGGAACCTGGATTCAAGTATGGGTAATGAAACAGAACCCTGACCCCAGTGCCAGCAAAGAGACCCCTATGATCTCCTTCTGACCAGTTGGCCTGAGCTTCTGAGTGAGTTTCAGAAGCCACCACTAATTTAGTCACCTTCAAGACTTGCTGTTTGTTTGCTGGGGCATGGCCTACACTGTACTACACTCCATTCTCACAAGTGTGGTAGATCTTTTCTGCCCACCTTCTAAATTATCTTGGGCAAGATAAATTTTCACCCCATCCTTTTGTGGGTTCTACCACTCCAAAATTTGTTGAGGTATTATTTTAAAAGTTCTTTGGCAGGGAATTTGGAAGCACTCAGAGGAGTCCCTATCTTTTCTCTTCCATCTTGCCTCCTTTTTCTGTTTTGCAACCCAGTCAGTTGGAATGAATTGTTTTCCCTTATTAGCATTCTGTTATAGTCATACATAAAAATTTAACCCTTCAATTTCCCCCTTTTGAGACTATTTATAGCCTCACAATTTTCTAACAATTCCTAAGGCATTATCAGTCTTAGCAGAAATGATAAACAGTTTACGGATTAACAGTTCTATAGCAACCAAAATTATAATAGAGTAAATAAAGAAATCCAATATATCTGTAGCTTTAGGGATGTTGAGTCCTTTGGCAGTCTCTGTGATATGTTCCTTCAAGTATCTGATAAGCACTTCCTATGTGTCTCTCTTATCATCTGTGCATGTACTCTTTGGCTATTCCCCAGGTGACTTTTCTCAACTTGAATCAGGATGCCCCTTACTCTCCTTCAACTATCATCCATGTTCTAGGTTACTACTTGTGAAGATTCTCTAGGCGATGTTACTAAATTCTGCTAATGATAAGACAAGATTTAGTAAGTCTGATAAAATCTAATCAAATTAACCTTGCTGCCACCTGTGCCACCCCCCACCCCCGTGTGTGTGTGTGTGTGTGTGTGTGTGTGTGTGTGAGAGAGAGAGAGAGAGAGAGATTGCAGATTACAGTTTTACCTGCCATGATTAGAGAGATTTGCTATGAAAAGAAGGAAGGAAGTAGTCCTGATAACATCAGGACTGTTCCTCCAGGCCTAATCCTAAGGGCACAGAGTGACAACACAGGTATAACAGGATAAAACATCCTTCTTTCTATTTGATTTTTTTTATTTGCAGGGAAATGAGAGTTAAGTGACTTGCCCAGGGTCACACAGCTAGTAAGTGTCAAGTGTCTGAGGTCGGATTTGAACTCAGGTCCTCCTGAATCCAGCGCCAGTGCTTTATCCACTGTGCCACCTAGCTGCCCCCTTTCTATTTGATTTTAAGAGTCATGGTTAACTTTTTGGAAGAGCCAAATTTGCAACAAAGTTCTACATTTGTTTTGTTTTGTTTAGTGAGGCAATTAGGCCCAGGGTCACACAGCTAGTAAGTGTTAAGTGTCTGAGGTCGGATTTGAACTCAGGTCCTCCTGACTCCAGGGCCGGTGCTCTATCCACTGCACCATCTAGCTTCCCCAAAGTTCTACATTATTGACAGGCTCAGGATTAACCAGATGGGAAGTATTCCCATTCAAAAAGGAAATAATACAGTGGGGAAACTGAGTCAAAAGGATCCTGCTGTTACCTTGTGTGACTGTCCTTTCAGTCTTCCTAGGCATAGACATCCACCTATAGGGTCCACCTACACTCCTGTTGAGTGGCTCTTCACATTTCCCTCAAATGGTAGAGCACTACTGTCTTAATCATAATTCAGACAATTATACCTGAATTCAAAACTCAGAACAATATCATATCAAAAAGGTATTTTGCCTCACATAGAAAGTTTCAGTAATCATAGCTTTAGGACTAGGTACAGGGGCAGCTAGGTGGTGCAGTGGATAGAGCACTGGCCCTGGAGTCAGGAGGACCTGAGTTCAAATCTGGCCTCAGACACTTGACATTTACTAGCTGTGTGACCCTGGGCAAGTCACTTAACCCTCATTGCCCCACCAAAAACAAGAACCCAACCTAATGTTCTTTCCATTAGAGTACATTGTTTCCTGTGTACCATTGTATCTCCCAAAGCACTATTACTTATTTATTAATTTTGATTTATACTAGATGAATGCTAGAAGTGAGAGGCCATACCAGAGATCAAACTATTTTAAAGCAGTAATCATCAAAACTCTCTAATACTGGCTAAGAAATGAGTGGTGGATCAGTGGAATAGATTAGATATACAAAATACAGTAGTAGTAAATGACCTTAATAATTTAGTGTTTGATGAACCCAAAGATCTCAGCTTTGGGAACAAGAACTCAATATTTAACAAAAACTGCTAAGAAAACTAGAAAATAATATGGCAAAAACTATAGGTATAGACCACCATCTTACACTGTATACCAAAAATAAGGCCAAGATGGGTACATGATTTAGACATATAGGCTGATACCATAAGAAAATTAGGAGAGCAAAGGAATAGTTTACTTGTCAGATCTATGGAGAAGGGAAGAATTTATAAGTAAACAAAAGATAAGAGAGCATTACTACATTACATGTGCAATTATGTAAAATATTACTATATTAGTCATTTCGTACAAGAAAACTTGAATAAATGAAAGAAATGAAAAATAACCTGCTTCATTATGTGTTCAGTCAATATTGGTTCTCTCTTTGGAGGTAGATAGGATGGTTTTTTAAAATGTAGAATTGAATCTTTTTAAACAAAGTACAAAATGAAGATTCATGGTTTCATGTAGAATACTTCTTGAATGTTCTGTATGTATAGAAATGGTTTTATTTTGGTGTTTAAGTACAAAATAGGGGGGAGATTTTTTTTAAAGAATCGCTGGCATTTGTGTGAAGTGTCGTTTAGGTGATTTAGAGAAACTTGCAGCTCAAGAGAACAGTCAGAAGGCTACTTATTACAGTAGTACACATGAGGAAAGTGATGAGGCCCTGAACTGAACTGCTGGTTGTGTGAATAGAATGAAGGGGACATATAAGAGATGATGTAGAGAAAGAAATTTTAAGATATGGCAGCTAGATGGATGTATTCAGTGAATGAGTGAGAATGAAGAGTCCAGGATGACATTGAGGTTACAAACCTGGGTGAATAAAAGGATAATAGTATCCCTGACAGTAAAGGGGAGAGGAGGCAGTTGGGAAGAAAGAGGATGAGTTACATTTTAGACATGTTGAGTTTTTATTGTTTAGTGCACTTTCAGTTCAAAATACCCAATAGGCAGTTGGTGATGTTGAATTAGAATACAGTGGGAATAGAGCAGGACTTTGGCAGTCGTCTAGCTAGAGATGATAATTGAGTTCCAGGGGAGCTGATAAGATTATCAAGAAAAGAATATAGAGAGAAACAGAAAGAAGACCCAGGACTTGAATTTGGTTATGTTCTTGCCATTAGTTCAGTAGTTCAGGCCTGTAATTTCATCAATAAATACTTCGGAATTGACACCTATTACAGCCTCCTTGATAATGTGGCTGAAGATTTCCTCATCCTGTACCCATCCTGACCCTCAGGCTGCCCACACCAAACCAATATTCTTGAACCTTTTCGCGTTGTTAGGATCTTTTCCTCATTATGTGGAAGCATCAGAAAATGATTTGAATGTAGGACTGATGACATTGCAAGGGTATTGTTCCTGAGTTATACCTGTGCTGGGAAATCACATTGGTTGCTAATTGTTTTCTTTAGCGGTTCCGTTTTTGTCCAATGAAACCTGGCAGTCTTATAGTCACTTGTGATGTGAACCTTATTGAACATAAATAGCTTGCTTGGTCAGCCTCCTTCTCTATACTTAGTTGGTATCCCATGTCAAACCTCTCAGGAAGTTTGAAGTGTACTAACAGTGCTTTGCATGTAGTAAGCACTGGGGGTTTTTTTATTCATTTATTTCTGCCTCAGACTTCACACTGTGTTCTTGTGCCTAGATGCATTACTTCCTCATTTGTGCCTCTCAAAAGCCTTATCCTGGGGGCAGCTAGGTGGTGCAGTGGATAAAGTGCCCACCCTGGAATTCAGGAGGACCTGAGTTCAAATCTGGCCTCAGACACTTGACACTTAATAGCTGTGTTGACTCTGGGCAAGTCACTTAACCCTCATTGCCCTGCAAAGAAAGGGGAAAAAAGAAAAGGCCTCCTCCCTCTGATTTTCAGTGCCCTCAGTTTTCATTGTGCTGTACTTGGTACCACATCCCTCAGTAAAATATAAGCTAATTTAGAAAAAAGGATCGATTTTATTTTTATCTTTGTTTCTCTAGCACCCTAGCACAGTACCTGGCACATAGTAAACATTTCAGAAATATTTATTTCGATTTTGTTCAGTTGAAAAGGAATTTCTATTCTTTCAGAGTCAAGAGTTCTAAACTATTATTTGTATACACAGGATGTTTTAATGCAAGTAAAATGAAAGTTTAGATGGGGATCCACTGTACCCATAATTTGTTAATCCATTTTATACTGGCATTTTTATATGCTTGCATACATTTCAAGTCTATTAGAGAACAGGGTTGTGATGTCTTATTATAATGGACTTTTAACAAAAATCTCTGGGTGGTTTTTTTTTTATATAATTACATTTGTATGAACATTAGAAATGTGGAAGTAGCTATCTTTTTATACTAATAATCTTTGAAAAATCTTATTTTGTAAAATATTCACCTATGGATTAGCAAAATGCATGAATTTCCCTATGGCAATTGATAAAAGTTTTGGTTCTTTGACAGAAATAAAATGGTTTGGAAAAGAAGGTATTTGCTTTAAACTATAGTTGCTTTTTTTGTCATTGGTCCATCATACTGTTGTTTCTGCCTCTGCCTAAACCCAAACCCCCCCTCACAGCCTGACAGAAATGTTCGCTTATGCAGCTAGTCCTGCCTCAGTTTGTACCACATCTTCTACCTGTATTCGGCTGAGACATCAGAAGTCGATGTCCATGTCAGCCTCTGGGCAGCCCAAGATGATGTTACCTCCAATAGACAGTGAAGGAGATAACTTCAAGGATATGTAAGAAAAAAACCCACAAAATCCTTGTGATACTAATGTGTACCCACTGCTTTAGTTGTGTGCTGTGGATTTTAGAGTCCTAAAGTCTATTATGGCTGTCTATAAAATGTCCTCACCATATTTTTCTTTACATTCTGTCTGGTGATGTCTTTCATATATTACAGTCTCTGTATGTGTTTAAAATGCCTTCTGCATAGTTGTACGGATACAAGGAATTCCTTCACTCCCTTCCTAGTTCTTTTAGCATGTGGAATGGTATTTTTTATGGGCTTTAAAACTTTTCAGTTGCCTATTTTTAAATTCCACCTGTGTGTTCTTCTGTTAGATTATTTTTAATTGGGAAGATTCTCTGCATGTAGGCACATTGTGAGAGGGGAGGCAACAGAAAGAAGTTTTAGTTTAGCCATCCTTTGTCCCAGAAATTCCCTATATTAGTCTTGTCCCTGAAAATCTGTGTGCACGATTCTCCCACATTCCCCTGAAGGTTTGTTTCTTTATAGTGTTCGCTTTACTCCCTCTTCACTTCTGCCCTACTTTTTTCTCCTAATTCTTTTGTAAAATATTCCTCAGTTCTGGACTTTTTTGTTTATAACTGGTTCTTTCCTTTGTGCAAAAAGTTGTGATTTTGTGATTATGACTTTAATTTTATATCCATTAACTATTTGCCACAAAGTTAGGCTGTGTTAGAAGTCAAAATTATTATGATTTTTTTACTTTTGCAGCACTGTTCCTGATCAGAGGACTCCAGTTGCTTCAACACATAGTATCAGCAGTGCAACTACTCCTGATCGAATCCGCTTCCCAAGAGGAACTGTCAGTCGTAGCACTTTCCATGGCCAGCCCCGGGAGCGGCGAACAGCAACTTACAATGGCCCACCGGCATCACCCAGCTTGTCACATGAGGCAGCTCCTCTTTCTCAGACCAGAAGTAGGGGTTCCTCTAATCTTTTTAGCAAATTAACATCAAAACTCACAAGAAGGTAAGTACTTTGGAGTTTGGGGACATATTTTAATTGACCAGGCTTAGAAAAGGTTGCCTTTTCCTCTGTTATGTGAAGCCGCTGTCCAAATGCTTCTCACTTCAACTTGTTTTTCTAGTCAGTATATCTTAAATAATTCATCAACTTATTTAGCTTTTATTACTTTCAGAAATGTGATGATCGATCACATTTTGGAATTAGTAGCCAAAGATTTTTTAATCTATTCATAGTATTAAAGGTTAGCAGATAGGGATGTGTCTGTTATTAAATAAATTTACTTTATAATCCACATGTTCATGTCATTTTCTAAAGTTGAACAGAATAGCTGATCTAGTATGTTTTCAGATGATGCTTAATAATTAATCAGTAATAAAGAAAATAAGGACTGTGTCCTCTCAGAAGTAAAGTGTAAGCTTCCTTTCATGCCTTTGAAGTCCAGTATCATTATAGAAGGATCAAAGGGTTAAAGATGTACAGTGAGGGGGCAGCTAGATGGCGAAGTGGTTAAAGCACTGGCCCTGGATTCAGGAGTACCTGAGTTCAAATCCAGCCTCAGACACTTGACACTTACTAGCTGTGTGACCGTGGGCAAGTCACTTAACCCCCATTGCCTAAAAAAAAAAAAAAAAAAAAAAAAAAAAAAAAAAAAAGATGTACAGTGGCAGAATTCAACTTGATATCAAGAAAACTTGGTTGCAACCAAGGCTATCCAAAAGAATCTATTATTTGCACAGGTTAAATTACCCGTCCCTGGAGGTGCTCAAGCAGAAAATAAACCCTCAGGGATATTTTGGAGAGAATTCCTAATCAGGTATGATTTGGACTATGAACCTCTTCAGTCCTTGCCAGAACTCTAAAATTCCCTGATTCTATGGCTGGGTTCCCTAAGGTTTGAATATTGAAACTGTTTGAAGAATACTAGCCTTATGACTTTGTTTAAAACCCTGTGTATAATACAAACCCTTTATTTTTTATTATTAATTTTTAAAATACATTTTCCTTCCTCCCTTCCCCCCCCCCCCCAAAAGATTCATTGTAATAAAGGATTGTGCTTCATTTTAGTAATGAGAGGTAGAGTTTGTTACAGTGATGTAGCCTGGAGGATACTAGCTCTTTAGGGAAAAATTCAAAATTAGGTTGACGAGGTTATGACCCTTTGCACAAACAGTAAAAATTAGAAGTTTGATCATATCTGCATTTAGGAAATCTGAAAGCCAAAATCACACCTCAAAGGATTCCCCCAGTGAGGTGCTGCTTTGAAACTACATTTGCCTCCTGGTGGGTATATATATTCAAGCTTTTCTATCCACACAGACTTTCCTGTTTGTCTGCTCTTCTAGGCAAGGGTTCATCTCTTGGTCTCTTATATTGCCACTTTGATTTTTATGTGACCTGTGTTGTTTAAGATGTGTGCTGAATCCTTTAATGTCATAGGTCTAGATCGTCAATCCAAAACGTAGGTCATAGGATTCATACTTGGAAGGGACCTTAGATACCATCTAGTCTAACCTCCTCCTTTTATAAATTAAGAAACTGAAATTTCCTCAGCTAGTAAATGTTAAGTATTGTAACCCAAATCTCTTGATTACAACTGTTGATTACAACATTTCTTCCACTATATCCTGTGACACTCACATTAATCTCTTTTTTCTTTAGTTAATATAGCTTACATATGTTAAAGTACCAGTTGGGGAAATTTTTTACATGAGTCATCATTGATTCAAACTTAGGGAAGAGCATTTAGCCTCTTCCTCTTTCTCTGTAACCATAGAGCCAGTTCTGAACCAAAGCATATTTGAGTTATGAGCCAATTTAAACTGCACACAATATTGTGTGTATATAACCATCGTGATAATATCCTGCATCCTGCTCATACCCCTATTTTGTCTTTCCATTGCCTTTTGGGTCACCTGCAATTTTGATTGTTCTGAAATTAGAATGTTACATGAGCCATATTGTATCATTGGAAGAATATTCGTGTTAAAAAGGACAGCTTGGGGGCAGCTAGATGGCTCAGTGGATAGAGTACTAGCCCTGGAGTCAGGAGAACCTGAGTTCAAATCCGGCCTCAGACACTTAACACTTACTAGCTGTGTGACCCTGGGCAAGTCACTTAACCCCAATTGCCTCACTAAAAACAACAAAAAAAGGACAGCTTTTTGCAGCCTAGAATAGCTTAGGGTCATTGATACCACTGCCCAGTTTCCCAAATTCAGTCTAACCCAAATTACTTGTCCTTTCTGATCTTCCTGTTTTGAGAGAAAAATAATTTTTTAAATGCTGTGAGCCACCTGACCTATAAGTCATGCTTATCTTAAGTAATAGTTGGGTTTTTTCTTTTTTTGGATTTTATTTATTTATTTTTTCCGTTACATGTAAAGATAGTTCTCAACTTTTGTTTATACAAGCTTTCCAATTTCAGATTTTTCTCCCTCCCCCCTCCCCTAGACAGCAGGTAATCTGATACAGGGTTTTTTAATTTTTATATACATATATAACATTAAACATATTTCTGCATTAGTCATGTTATAAGAGAAAAATCAAAGCAATGAGGAAAAACTTCAAAATAGAAAAACAATAGCACTAAAAACAAAAGAAATAGTATGGTTCATTCAGCATCTATACTCCACAGCTCTTTTTTTTTTTTCCCCCTGGATTTGGAGATCCTCCATCACGAGTTCCCTGGAACCCATCTGTACCATTGCATTGGTGAGAAGTATATAGTCCATCACAGTAGGTCAACACACAATGTTGATGATACTGTGTACAATGTTCTTCTGGTTCTGCTCATCTCACTCATCATCAGCCCACGCAAGACCCTCCAGGTTTCTCTGAACTCTTCCTGTTCACCGTTTCTTACAGCACAATAGTATTCCATTACATTCATATACCACAACTTGTCCAGCCATTCCCCAATTGGTGGGTATCCCCTCAACTTCCAATTCCTTGCCACCACATAAAGAGCAGCTATAAATATCTTTGTACATGTGGGTCCTTCTCCTTTAAGTAATAGTTTCTTAAAAAATTAGTATCTTAGTGTCTTAGTACTCACAGTGGCTCCAGTGTATAGTATCTATCACTTCTAACTAATAAAAAATAGGCTATTGTATTGTCTGTTTTTCTGTTTTATGAAATTCTTCATTCAGCAAATATTTAATATGTGCACAGGATTCTACAGAATAGAAAAAACTATCCTAACCCTTGTGGCCTGATGGCCTAATAAGTAAAATGAACTTAAGGCACAATGTGTTAAGTAAAAATAAGAGACACAAAGGGCTCTGGAAAGAAAATTTCATAGTACTTTTAGTTTGTATTGTTAATTTCTGAAATGTCACTGATCCTGAATGACTAAAAAGCAAGATAACCCAAAAAGGAAATTACAATTGTAATAAAAATCTGACCCTCCAAGGTACTTTTCAGCTCTGAAGTTGTGACCAGGTTTTTTTGTTTTGTTTTTGTTTTTGTTTTTTTGAGTGATTGAAATGTGGTATCAGTGTAATAAATATACACTGATATATATATATGTATAAATAATTTTTAAATATGTCATAGCCCATTTTCTAATAATTTATTGTCTCAATATTAATAAATAAATCAATTTTAGAGCTAAAAAACTGAATTGGTTTTGAAAATACATCACTCAAGGGCAGCTAGGTGGCACAGTGGATAAAACACTGGTCCTGGATTCAGGAGGACCTGAGTTCAAATTTGGCTTCAGACACTTGACACTTACTAGCTATGTGACCCTGGGCAAGTCACTTAACCCTCATTGCCCACAAAAAAGCAAAAAAAGGAAAGAAAAGAAAATATATCACACTCCCTTACCTTAGAGTAGTGATAAGATTTCACATAATAAAAAGACATAAATTTTATTTACTTGATTTTTGAGTATTTGTTTAGTTGTAAATGTATTTTTATTTAGTGGCAACATTTTCAGATTTTTTTGTAATTTCAGATTTTAACATGGGATGCTTGTCATTTGGATACTCTAAAGAAATTTGAGAAATATTATTTGTTTATGAGTATATCACAAATGACTGACTTAATCTGCTAAAAAAAAAACCCACCCTTTTCTTTCTTAACGTAACTTAAATTTTCAAGAACGGTATTTTCTATAGCTATGAAGATTTTAAATAATTTAATTCAATAAGCAATTATACAAAAATTTGTTTTTTACTTCTGACATTTCCCCAAAAAAATTCATATTTTTCTGCTTCAAGGCAAATTCAGTCTTTTTTCACTTTAAAATCTCAAATTAAAAAGTCTCATATTCAATTAAACCTATTACTGACTCATTTTTCAGCCAACATCTTGAAACAGTTTCATTCTATGTTAGTAAAGCGAACTTTGTTTTATTTGGTTTTTGTTGTCTCTAATTGACTGGATATTTTTCATTTTAGTTTGTACAAATCATCTTGGTTAATTTTCCTTTTGGCTTAATTTCTTTTAGAAACATGTCATTCAGGTTTATCAAAAGGTAGGACTTTATATTTCCATCCCCATCCCCAAATGGCTTCTGCAATTAACCTCAGGTTTGGCTTTATAGCCCTGGTTTCTCTTAAAACTAAAATTTCTGCTGAGAACTAAATACTTGTTTCTTTTTTTTTTTTTTAATATATGGAAAGAAGCATATGAACTCTTTCCAAAATGTAAGGGCCTGTGGCACCCATATAACAAGAGGCTAAGCATGCTCTATGCATTTTCTTTCTTTTGTAGAATGATTAGCATCTGAATAATTTGGTCTTTTTACTAATACACTTAGCATGCTTCTTTTTGGAGAATGAAATGTTCAGTAACATTAACGAACTATTGCTATGTAGCCATTAGCATGCCAAAGATGAGTGACATTTGTGTTAATCACAATTTCTCTTTCTCTGTTTAGAGGGTTTTGTTAACAGAAAAACTTGAAAATCAGAATGATGATGAAATTGGCCATATTCCTACACTAGAAACAGACCCAAAATTCAAAAAATGCTAGACAGAAAAAACTGCATAACATCAACATTTAAGATATTTTGGGGTTGAACATTTTGATTACTTGATTTTATCAACAAAAGTAGTAGGCTCTATCTAGTGGATGGGGATCAAGAAGTTTCAGTTATGATCCAAGTTCCTGTTATGCTGCTCAGATATTTCTACCTCAATTTCCTCATCCATTAAATGAGGTTAATTCTATACTTTACCCTTTTTTCCAATCCCAAGACATGTAGTATATGTAGATCACTTAAGCTGCTGTGAGATGATCATTACATGTTGTTATTGTTAAGTAACTAAAAACCATTGTGATTTGACTAAAACTACTTTTTATTCAGTTAATTTAAGTATGTTTTAGTGACATCCACTGAAATGTGAAATAACAATTTCATTAAAGGTAACAGTCAAAGGAGAGAGAAACATTGGGGGTAACAGTATTACACTCTGTCTCGTAAAAGGTTAGAATGATGTTTCTGATGTATATAAAACAATAGGTTCACTGAATGAACCTAGTATGAAGTTTATTTTATAGCACTGTGGGATGTCTGCTTTATTAATACTAAAAATAAGGCAGAATCAACACATTAGCATTCATACTTTCAAATGTACACTTCTGCTAAGAATGTTTATTTGTGTATATATATATATTTTCGTGTGTATCATTGGTCATCGGTCCTACAAGTATATTGTTAGATAGCCACTTGAAATGATAACTAATCATTATGGAAATAATGGAATGGAAAAGGGATAAGAATTTGGAAAAATACTACTTATAATTATAAATCTGTTATCTCTTACTTTTTAAAAAATAATTTCTTAAGTGTCATATGTAGGTAGTTATGCACTAGTATAAGATTTCTCTTCTCTTTCCCACTTCCCTGTGCTTCTGCATTCTTTTCCTTGAGGCTCCCAACTGAATATGAGAGGAACGGGAGATATGAGGGCTCAAGGTGAGGGGAATCCTTTTTATTTAAAATTTTACTTAATTACTGCATTTGTGTAGAGGAGATAATTCATTACTTGAATTTTGTGTGCCACATTAATAAAATATTAATACATGTTTGATATAGTCACGATTTTGAGTCTTTTAGCTTTAGTCAAAGCATGTGCTTGCTGTTGCTATCTCAGAATACAAAGTGTACTTATTTCTAGTGAGATTTTGATTACTTTAATCAACCACATGGGGGTGCTGATTTGATATGACACCTATCCATCACTTTAACATAGCTAATGAAGCTCCAGAAACCCTCCCTGATAATTTGTGTGTGTGTGTGTGTGTGTGTGTGTGTGTGTGTGTGTGTGTGTGAGGCAGTTAGGGTTAAGTGACTTGCCCAAGGTCACACAGCTAGTAAGTGTCAAGTGTCTGAGGCCGGATTTGAACTCAGGAACTCCTGAATCCAGGGCCAGTGCTTTATCCACTGCGCCACCTAGCCGCCCCCTGATAATTTAATATATAATAGTATGCCTTAGTTTGTTTTAAATAGGTAATTTGTTATAAGAATATAAGATTTGGGGCAGGTAGGTGGCGCAGGGGATAAAGCACTGGCCCTGGATTCAGGAGTTCCTGAGTTCAAATCCGGCCTCAGACACTTGACACTTACTAGCTGTGTGACCCTGGGCAAGTCACTTTAACCTCCATAGCCCCACAAAAAAAAAAAAGAATATAAGAGTTAAGGGAAGAAATATACTGTTAATGGAACTTTACTACCTGTGTATTTTTTTTTAAATGTCGTTGAATGTATACAGATAGGCAGCATTACATAAATTCCTATATGGGTCATTGATTTCTACACTGCTAGAACTGGGCAGCATTTTCTAATTATATTAGTAGTAGGGAGTATAATGAGGCGATAAGAGAGAACAAAGATTTAATGAATACTTATTCTGTACCTAGAATATCATTGTTTTAGGGTATGGGGATATATGACATGGTGCCACAGCTCAAAGGCTTATTTGAAACAAGAAAGGTCAGGACAAGAATTTGCAAGTCAGTACACTATCAAGTTTCAGTATATGATACACACACTGGTAGAAAGTACATAAGATTTGGACTTGAATTCAAATCCCAGCAATGTACATTGCTGCCTTGTGACCTTGATAAAGTCATTTGAACTCTCTGGGCCTCTGTTTCCTCATCTGTCTTCAGATCTCTTCCAAAAAGTTGAATATTGGATTTTGTAGGAGAGAATAGTATACTGGTAGTGGGTCACTCTGGGTTTTCTTCCTATAAAACTTTACCTTATTTAGCATTTTTAACATGCTAGACATTCCTAAAAACTTGGATACTTTTATTTTTATTATACTTATATGACTTAGAGTTTGTGTTTTGATGACTGCTTTAGATAGTGTAATCTGAGAATACCAAAATTGCTTGGGAGTTAGGAATATGTGTTCTTGGGGGCAGCTAGGTGGCACAGTAAATAAAGCACTGGAGGACCTGAGTTCAAATCCAGCCTCAGACACTTGACACTTACTAGCTGTGTGACCTTGGGCAAGTCACTTTAACCCTCATTGCCCCGCAAAAAAAAAAAAAAAAAAGAAAGAAAGAGAAATATGTGTTCTCATTTTTGACCATTTAAAAAATGGAGGCAGAATGACCAGTTGTTTATTTAATATGACTAGAGTCCCAGAATACCACCTTTATTTTCTCATTTTCTCTCATTATCCAAGAAAATTATCCTTAGGACCCCCCCCCCAATGAAATATGGTCTAGATTTTGTTTATTTGGGGGAAGATGATATTTTTAAGCACAAGAAATACTTTCTTTTTTTTCCTTGAGTAATAATCAAATTGTGCATCATTCATTGTAGGGAAATGACATAAAGAAAACAAAAATTATATCTTTTTTTAATAGTCTCCCCAAGCCATTCTCAGAATTATTCTATAGGTTTCCTGAATTAGGAAATATGTAAGAAATCCATGCAAATACAAAGGATTCCAGGCAGTTCGGTAGGGAGGATGATAGAACCTGGTTGTCTCTTTTTTTTTCTTCCCCCTTTTTAATATTTTCTTCTTTGTTTTTTCATCTTTTTTTGTGGAAGAATTCTAAGTGAGAATTAAAGCCAATAAAATTGAAAGGAATAATAACTCAGATTTATAACACTTTAAGGTTTATAAGTGTTACCTCAATGCAGCAGAGGGTGAAAAATAAATTAGTATAAAATGGATGCAGATAGGACTGGCCAAATAGGATTTTGGTGACACAATGAATTTTTCGTAAAGGTGTTTCTGACTACTTTTTAATAGATGCTCCTTAATGAAGGAGCAAATGATGAAGCCTATTATCTTTACCCTGTAGGAAAGTATTAGAAAAAATGGTATGTATGCATTGTTAAACACAGCATGTTTAATGTGCCATTTGCTTCACTAACCAAAGTAGATAATGTTGGTTTTGCTATGGAGTTAAAAATAAACCTGCCCCCTGTGCATTTCAGTCGCAACGTGTCAGCTGACCACAAGGATGAAAACAAGGAAGCAAAACCCCGCTCGCTTCGGTTTACCTGGAGTATGAAAACCACCAGTTCCATGGATCCCAATGACATGATGAGGGAAATTCGAAAAGTCTTGGATGCCAATAACTGTGACTATGAACAGAGAGAGCGGTTCTTGCTCTTTTGTGTCCACGGAGATGGGCATGCAGAAAACCTTGTACAGTGGGAAATGGAGGTGTGCAAACTGCCAAGACTGTCACTGAATGGCGTCCGCTTCAAGCGGATATCAGGAACATCCATAGCTTTTAAAAACATTGCTTCCAAAATTGCCAATGAGTTAAAGCTGTAACAAAGTAATTATGTTGTAAATTAAATACCAATTTCAAGTGTTTTCCTGAACACTTATGGAAATGTATAGAATAATATTTAGGCAATAACTTCTGCATCTTCAGAATCATGGTATTAAAAAATATATATATGAAAATGAGCTGCTCAGCCAGGAGAAAGAGTTGGACTTTTTTTTTCTAAGTGCACTGCAGCATTAAAGTTGCCTATTCTGTAAAATATTTACCCCATCATTTTATTTACATTGTTCTAAGGTCTCTTAACAGTCTACGGAATATATCCATTTAAATATGCTTCCCCTTTGTGTGGCTGTGAGAGTGTATAGTATGTGTTTATAGTACATAAGTTTAAAGTATTATATATGTAAACAAGTCCTTACACCAACATCCCAAGCTGTACCAATACCTCTTTGGAAGATCATTTTGGTGCTAAAAATGGATATAGCCAAGGAGGAAACTTTCATTTAATATAAAAATCAGCATAGGAATAGTTACAATTAGTGCGGGTTTACAGTTTGTTACTGTGGGGTTCTTTTTTTTTTTTTTCCTTAAAAAAAGTACAAAGGGTTTGAATTTTACAGTTGTGAACATTGCTTATGTGTTGGTTTTTTTTCTTCCCAAGTAGATCTCATGAGATCATTAAAAAGTCACTTTTCCTCAATAGAGTTTTGCATTATGTCTCCTAGTACTGTATTTAAAACTTGGTTTAAAAAGAAAATAACTAGGGGGCAGCTAGGTGGCACAGTGGATGAAGCACTGGGCCTGGATTCAGGAGGACCTGAGTTCAAATCCAGCCTCAGACACTTGACACTTACTAGCTGTGTGACCCTGGGCAAGTCACTTAACCCTCATTGCCCACCCCCCCCAAATAAATAAATATATATGTATAACTAAAGTATATAAACATATTCCACCTAACATCATTAATAGGGTCCTTATAATCATATTTGGTAAACCAGTGTTGTCCAGGAAAAAAGACAGGAAGTTACATAAAAACAGTGTTAATGGTGGGCATTTAGTGGAGCATTAAGCAAGGTGTTATTGTGGAATATATTGTCACATCATTAATCAGCTAAAGTACCTCAAACTAATTACCCCTCTGTGTATCAAATATTAAGTTTGTGCAGGGCTGAGCTTTCCTTGATGCATCCTCAGAATTGCAGGGGCTTGGGGAGGTGGGAAGGCAGTGTTTTTTAACACTTTTTTTCAAAGGGGGAATTAGAGCAAGAAGGTTGATTCCTTGTCATGTAAGAAAGAAATTAAATATACAAAGCAACTTGACTCTCTTGATTTCTAGCTAGGACCCGTATATTAAGAGGTGCCTAATCTGAGACTTATTCTTTGTTGTTTGTTGCATGTATCAGTCTTACAGCCTTTTCCCACTTCCTACATGGTTGTGCAAGAGAGTATAATTAATTCAGCTATCAGTTTGTGATTATATCCTCTTCATAGGGAAACTGTTAACTCATTCAAAATTTTTTTTTTTAGTGAGGCAATTGGGGTTAAGTGACTTGCCCGGGGTCACACAGCTAGTAAGTGTTAAGTGTCTGAGGACAGATTTGAACTCAGGTCCTCCAGACTCCAGGGCCCGTGCTCTATCCACTGTGCCACCTAGCTGCCCCTCATTCACAATTAAAAAAAAAAAAGACAAGTTCCCTGGAAACAAATATTTTTTTAATTTACAAAAACACCAAAGCGTCAGTTATTTCCCCACTAGGCTTCAGTTTCTTAATTTGCAAAAGAGGGAGAGAGGAGAGCCCCCTTTCAGATGGCTCTAAATAGCAGTAGCTTTCAAGCCCACCTTGGGGGAGAAAATCTTGCCAGAAACATTGAATGCTTATGTCAGTGGCCTTTCATTTTTGCGTCTTCTGTTTTCTTCCTTGCACTCACGGTTACAAGGTGCAGACAACACCTTTTTAGGTCTTATTTCCCTCCCCCTCTTTTTTTTCCTTTGTAACTGTCAGAAAATGTCAGGTGGCCACGTAGATAGGAGGTAAATATCTTATCCATTTAGATGGGAAATATTGAGAATCTTCCATTCCAGAACAATTTGTATATAGATTTCTTTCTGTCATATGTTCCTATAAGTGTTTTTCTATGTATTCTACTTTGCATCTATATATAGCCCCTTTGTTTCAGAGAATTTGGAAGTACTCTAGAGTGTTCAAGTTTTTATGGTTTCCCTACCATGTCAGCAAGAGGGCACGAGACAGGAACACTTCTTCCATAAGCTCCATGATTCAGCAAAACAACCCACAAATTAACTACACAGGAATAGCAGCTTGGACTTCATTAAAATGATGACCCTAGGGCAGCTAGGTGGCCCAGCGGGTAGAGCACTGGCCCTGGAGTCAGGAGTACCTGAGTTCAAATCCGGCCTCAGACACTTAACAGTTATTATTTGTGTGACCCTGGGCAAGTCACTTAACCCCAATTGCAATTGATTATTCAGAAGTTTACCACAGTTGAATGAAACAAAATACACAAAGCATTTAGCTGACAGGTTTAGGTGCATCCTGGTATCATTAGATATTATTCTTTCCAAGAAATGTTTCCATTCTCATTCAGATAATTCACATTCTCCGGCACAAAAGAAAATAGTAGAGTCCTTTTAAAAGTCCAGCTTTTCATAATGTAGAATACTATTGCTTTCATGCTTGTCTGTTAAAAGTGACAAAGAAAATATAGAAAAAGTAAAAGGTCATTAAAATTTTAGAGGCTAGGACAGCTAGGTGGCACAGTGGATAGAGCACTGGCCTTGGATTCAGGAGAACCTGAGTTTAAATTCAGCCTCAGACACTTGATACTTTATTAGCTGTGTGACCCTGGGCAAGTCACATAACCATCATTGCCCCTCCTAATCTAGGCATATTAGCTATTTGGGTTTTTTTGGTTTTGTTTTTGGGTTTTTTTGTGGGGCAATGGGGGTTAAGTGACTTGCCCAGGGTCACACAGCTAGTAAGTGTCAAGTGTCTAGGGCCTGATTTGAACTCAGGAACTCCTGAACCCAGGGCCGGTGCTTTATCTACTGCGCCACCTAGCCGCCCCCAGCTATTTGGTTTTAGTTGACCTGTCTCCCAGAATATTTTCCTAATTTGAGAAATAAACAGCATCATTCATGCCTGTATAGAAATCCTACTTATACCATCCCTAATAGTCATCCAATCTATACTTGAGGAACTCTAATTAAAGGGAAAGGAGCCCACCACATCTTAAGCAACCAATTAAAGTTTTCTCTAGGCCAAACATCACAGGTTCCTTCTTTATCCTTTTTGGTATGTTCTCCAGTCTTCTCACCACCCTGTCCACCTTCCAACTTGTCGTTTCTTAAAAACACTTCTAAGAAACAATTGAACTGGGGGCGGCTAGGTGGCACAGTGGATAAAGCACTGGTCCTGGATTCAGGAGGACCTGAGTTCAAATCTGGCCTCGGACCCTTGACACTTCCTAGCTGTGTGACCCTGGGCAAGTCACTTAACCCCAATTGCCTCACCCCCCAAAAAAAAAAAATTTAGACAATTACCAGTTATGAAAAACCTTGCATCATTGTCTTAGAGGTCCACAAACCCAGCAACAAAAGTAAATCAAGTCATATGGAAGAAAGAATTGATATTTAGCAGCCAAAAAGAAAATCCTTAGCACTAGCCCTGGGTCTCTTCTGACTGCTGAGTTTCATGAATATGTGACTTAACAGTGGCATTATCCATTATGGGGAAGGCTGACAAATATAATATTTGCAGAATTAATGTAAAACTGCTAAAAAAAAAAGTTACTACTTTGTACAGTGAATATAATGTCATTTTTTTTTTTTAAGTGAGGCAATTGGGGTTAAGTGACTTGCCCAGGGTCACACAGCTAGTAAGTGTTAAGTGTCTGAGGCCGGATTTGAACTCAGGTACTCCTGAATCCAGGGCTGGTGCTCTATCCACTGCGCCATCTAGCTGCCCCAATGTCATCCTTTTTAAGGGAAAAATACACTGTAGCTTGATGACAACATTATTTCACAAGCCAGTACATACTGAGATACAATGTAACAGTTGGGGGTGAGGAATTTTGTCTACATGTGCCTTGGGAAAGTTATTAAAACTCACATGTAAGCCCATTCTTTAATGAGAAGTATCACCAATAACCAAATCTACATATCACTGAATAGGAAGATATGCATCATGTTTAACCAATACTTTTCTTATTTTAAAGTTTGGAGGGAAGTAAAGATTCTAGAGTTTATATTATTCATAGTGGGCTAAACAAATTCCTGCTAAAAATAAGATTGGTGAGACCTACACACACACACACACACACACACACACACACACACACACACACACACACAATCTCAAGTTAGATGCTTTGAAAAACTTTAACCTCCCCTTATTTGACAGATGGGAAAACTGAGTCTCAAAGATAGGAAATTACTTGTCCAGATCATTTGACTCCCAATCCAGTGCTCTTTTTACTGTGTTACATGTGAAATTTGTGGATGTTGTTGAAGGGTTAAAACAGCAATAGTTTTTTAAAAGGAGACTTGATCTTTAAGTCTATTAATAGGTCTGTATTAAGGTCCCTATCTGGGAAATTTCAGTAAGATCTAGGTGCCACATTTTAAGAAGGAGCTTAATAAATGGTGTGTGTTCAAATGAGAATGAACAGGATATGGGTGAAAAACTATATGACCGAAGGTGAATGATCAGTGTACTATATTTAGGAGAAAAAGTATTTTCTTCAAGCATTTGAAGGTTTGCCATGTGACTCTGTAGCTCCAAAGGACAAAGCTGGGTCTATTGGAAAGCCAGCTTAAGCTAAACATAAGAAAAACCTTGCCAATGAATAGAGTTGTCCAGTACTCCAGGGTAGAATTCTTATAAAGGAACAAAAGTTTTTGATGGAAATGTTTAAAGAGAAACCAAATGGCTATCCCAAGTCCTTTCTTTAAAAGGAGACTTGGGGCAGCTAGGTGGCTCAGTGAATAGAGCACCAGCCCTGGATTCAGGAGGACCTGAGTTCAAATCCAGCCTCAGACATTTGACATTTACTAGCTGTGTGACCCTGGGCAAGTCACTTAACCCCAATTGCCTCACCAAAAAAAAAAAAGAGACTTTATAAAATAACAAGTTGACCTTGATAAGACTTTAAGATTCCATTTCTAAAATCCCATCATACTGTGTTAGAATTCCAAGTAGCAGTGTGTTTAATATCAAGCATAAATTGCCTCTGCAATTTGCAACCTATTTATTTCTAGTTATCATATTCCTTAGTAGCTAATCACTGTCCAGATCTGCCATTCTTTTCTGAAGCCCTTGCCTTGAGTGAGTAGCAGTAATGAAAATAACCACCTAGGTCCCTTAGATTTATTCATTTTCTTGTGCAAGATTTCATAATCTTTAACAAATCATTCTGGATTTCTTCTAGCAGTATCATTTGTGGCTTCATGATTCTCACTACATTTTCAGATGCCATAAGAACCTGCTGAAATGGGAAGTATGAATGTTTATAGGTGACTCATCCTGAATTTTTTAAAGGCAATTTGTAAACATTCCTGAACAGATAATCATAACACTGAGCCTGGGTTTTGTTTTTTGTTTTTGTTTTGCGCCACCTAACTGCCTCAAAACTGAGCCTGTTTTAAGGTATTCTAAAGTAGTTTTTGAAAAAAACAGGGATGTATCTTCCTCTCTCTCCCTTGGTGCTTCCCATTTCATTAGATTTAGTCAAGTAATAGTGGATCATAGGATTTAGAGCTGGCAAGAACTTTAGAGATCAAGTCTAACCACCTTATTTGCCACTTTCTATAACAAGGGTTGCTTTTGTTTAAAGAAGAGGACTGGGGCAGCTAGGTGGCGCAGTGGATAAAGCACCAGCCTGGATTCAGGAGGACCTGAGTTCAAATCCAGCCTCAGACACTTGACACTTACTAGCTGTGTGACCCTGAGCAAGTCACTTAACCCCAATTGCCTTACCAAAAAAAATAAAAGAGGACTAGAGAATCTTGCTGACTATTCCTTTTTCTAATTGCTCATAAGCCTTTAAAACAATAATATCCTAATGTCCCTTCCAATTCTTAACAGTTTCTGAGACTGCATGACACTGGCCACAAATCAGAATGGCAAAGGTGCCAATGGAGGGAAGACTGGATTTCGGTATACCTTTCACTGCTTGATTTTAAATCCTAGGTCCATGACCTAGTGTTATATGTGACCTTGGGCAGATCACGTAACAACTCTCTGGGCCTCAGTTTCCTCATCTGTAAAATAAAGGTGTTAGACCAGATGACCTCTCATTTAATCCAGCACTAAACTTTATGATCCTATTATTCTTTAAGACATGTTTTCTTCCTGAGCTATGAAAGATAGTGGAGAATTAACAATAATGACCACTTGATGGTGCTACAACTCTGAATTCCTGAAAAGAAAAGGCATTTTGTGTGTAATACAGGACAGCACCCAATGTTAGGCTTTCTATCCAATTTGACAAGTATTTATTTTAGTGCCTACTATTTCCAAGGCACAGTTCTTTGTGGCTTATCCATGTTGCATCTGAAATAGTTGGGTCCATCTGTGAAAAAATACAACTTATTTTATCATTACGGTTTTCTTGCAACAGAGATTAGAAGTAGCCCAGTGTCCAAATATTAGGTAAAAATGAAGGGATGGGGCAGCTAGGTGGTGCAGTGAATAAAGCACCAGCTCTGGATTCAGGAGGACCTGAGTTCAAATCCAGCCTCAGACACTTGACACTTACTAGCTGTGTGACCCTGGGCAAGTCACTTAACCCCAATTGCCTCACTAAAAAAAAAAATGAAGGGGAAAAAGGATATGAAGTGACAATAGAATCTTGACTTCTGTCACAGCTGAATAATATGGTAAAGAGAAAGGTACGAATAGGAACTACTGGACACTTTAAGATAAATATACAAGCTCTCCCCCAAAGGATGGTATGTAGACTCTCTAAGGAGAAAGCTGCCTGTGCTTTAAGGAATGATGGTGTAGATTAGCAAGAGTCAGAGGTTGAAGAGACAGGACTCCCTACTTCCTTACTGAGGGGTAATTAGGCAGCTAACTGATTCATATATGACATTAACAACAGAAATATACATTGATTTCTTGGAGTGGGTATTCAAAATCTGAAAAAGAAGCTCCCAAATTTTAAGTCTCAGCCGTCCCCCTAATTAGCTTTATGACTGAACCAATAAATCACATCCTTTCTCTGAACTTCATTTATAAGTGATACTGCCTGCTTTGCCTGTCTTCCAGGGCTGTCTGGATCAAATAATGGTTATGAAATTGCTTCAAATTCAATTCTGCAAACACTGATATAAGGGAGTGGGGAGTGGATCCACTCACTACCTCAAAGTAATCACAATGGCCCGGATACTTCAATTATGGTAATCGATCAGTCAGTGGACATGATTAGATTTTAATATATAAACAAAACTCTCTAAGCCTTGATCCCTTTATCGGGTAAGAAATAAAGTTATAAAGTAGGTTTTAATGAATGTGCCTCTATTTCCACAATGTATGAATAAATCCTTAATTCCAGAGGAATTAAGGGCTTTTGCCCTGGGATGAAAAGCAGTCAACACCACACAGGGCACATCTCATGATAGGCTGAGAGAATCTGATACACTTCTGGGTCTATGTATAAAAATGTATGAGTCAGCTTGGGAGTTGGTTGGTCCATTGGTGGAAGAGTTCCAGTTGAATGTATCAGTTCTAGAGTTGACACCCAGAAGAGCAAGAAAAACTTGAAAAGGAATCCCTCTTGGCCCCACCTCTTGTACTCTCTTTTGACCATATCTTGATAGAAGATAATGAATGCATTGGGCCAGGAATGGAAAGATACACCAAGGACAGACACAGATACACAAAAATGTCACCTGAAGGCAGAAGCGGCTTCAAGGAACATGACTCCTGGGGCAGCTTGGTGGAGCAGTGGATAAAGCACTGGCCTGGGATTCAGTAGTACCTGAGTTCAAATCCCGCCTCAGACACTTGACACTTACTAGCTGTGTGACCCTGGGCAAGTCACTTAACCCTCATTGCCCTGCCCCCCCCCCAAAAAAAGGAACATGACTTTAAATCAGATAAGAATACTGGCTGATTGTTAATAGAAGCATATCTGTAAGGACTTGTGAGCTAAAGTATTAGAAATAGCCTCCCACAAGGTTACTCCTAGACTCCAATAGTAGTAGATACTACTCTAGGCACCCAACCTGTGAGTATAAGAGGATGGGCCCCAGAAGGGGTGCTGTATTAAGCTCCTACCCAGTTGCATGGCCCTGCACTGTTTGAGTATACAACATTAATTTTTTAAGTGAGGCAATTGGGGTTAAGTGACTTGCCCAGGGTCACACAGCTAGCAAGTGTTAAGTGTCTGAGGCCAGATTTGAGCCGAGGTCCTCCTGAATCCAGGGCCGGTGTTCTATCCACTGTGCCACCTAGCTGCCCCAACATTAAATTTTTTTTTTTTTTTTTTTTGGTTTTGTTTTTTTGCGGGGCAATGGGGGTTAAGTGACTTGCCCAGGGTCACACAGCTAGTAAGTGTCAAGTGTCCGAGGCCGGATTTGAACTCAGGTACTCCTGAATCCAGGGCCGGTGCTTTATCCACTGCGCCACCTAGCTGCCCCCCAACATTAAATTTTTAAAGGGATGTTGCAAATGTTTAAAATGTTTAAAGAGATGTGGAGGAGGGGTAGCCAGGATAGGAAAAAGCTGAAAAATCATGAGGATCAACTGGATTAGTAAGGTATAACCTAAAGAAGAGAATGTTTCATGGATATAGGATTGCTTTCTTCAGATATTTGAAGGGCTTTCAGAGAATGGCCACTGTTGGGAATTCTATATTTTATTCATTCAATTCAACCTATTAAGTATCTTGTGTGCCTACCAGTTTGGTGCTGGAGAAGACAGAGAAATATGAAAACATCCCTGCTCTACTACTATGAGGGATTGGAGTGATTAATCACCTAGGCCCCTTCAAACTCATAATTTTCAGATTTTGCACTCTAACCAAGGTGAATGAATAAAGGATTTATGAGGACTTAATATGCACCAAGCTTTGAAGACACAAATAGGAAGCACAATTATTGCTTTTCTCAAGGAGCTCATTCTAATGGGAGAGATAACCCATGGACAGTTTCATCAGCAAATCAGACCCATGGCCCTTTCTTTGGGTGAAGCAACTGGGCTTCTCCTTCAATGTCATTTCCACTGATTAAAAAATACCAGGTTTTGATGTTGAACCATTTGACAGTACTCAGGACTGGTGATGAAAACTTTCTTTTCTGGGTCTCCATAGATGTTGCTGGGCTGCTGCCTCTCCACATGAGTTGCTTTCTAGGAGGATGGCTAGGGGCACAAGGGTGGAAACATGGCTATTCTTGGGTTCACAGTCATGGACTGTCTCCATCAGGGTGTGGGAGAAGAGATATCAAGATAGTGATAATGGTTCTACTTGCCTGGCAAGTGCTGCTTCCTGTCCCTCCCTCTGGGTGCTTTGTGGATTCATCTAGACTGGCTTACTTTGAAGTGCTATTATCTGGTAAAGGAACGAGAAACCTTTGACCTGAAGGTTCTTTTTTTTTTTTTTTTTTGCGGGGCAATTGGGGTTAAGTGACTTGCCCAGGGTCACACAGCTAGTAAGTGTCAAATGTCTGAGGCCGCATTTGAACTCAGGTCCTCCCGAATCCAGGGCTGGTGCTCTATCCACTGAGCCACCTAGCTGCCCCCTGAAGGTTCTTTTTGACCCAACTCAGCTGATCTTTTAAAATAGAAACTGGAATGTGATTTTAATAACTTTTTACACAGTAAGTCTTTTCAAGCTGTTGACTTTTTTCTCATGTCTTTCCTGCATCACCCTCATTTCTCTTTCCATTTTTTTCCTCTACCTCTCTAACTTTATCTTCAAAGTCCTTTTTGAGGGCCTCTATGGCCTGAGACCAATTCATATTTTTCTTGGAAGCTTTAGATATAGGGGCCTGGAATCCAGGTAAATAATAATACCTTTTCAGGTATTATTGACAACTCATACTGCCATTAAAATTGGTGAAAAAGCGGGAGTGGGAGCTTTTTCCTGCTCTGCTGGTCTCCTGACTGGGCTGCACAGACTGATGCTGACGGGAGTTCGACTCGGCCCGGCTTGCAGTTAGCGCTTGACATGGTCTCTCTCTCTCTCTCCCCAAAGGTGGCCTTGGGCTTTTGGTGAGTTTTATACTGAATATAGACTAAGCTTAGACTTAAGACGATTTGTATTGTATTTCTACTTTCCTATCCCTCTAATCAACAGCACCTTGTGACTACCATACAATAAAAGCTCTAACTAGAAAACCAGAAGCTTCTTCCATTTGCTAGTCTAGGAGATAAATTAAGGGAAAGGTTAAAGAGGGGAGATTTATGATCTAATATCCAATTTTCAATCTCACAGTTTGGCATCTTCCTCTGAGGGTGCACCTTGGTCTTCCTTGTTACTGAAGAAACTTTCTATGGTCCTCACCTTTCTCTCTCTGCTCATATTGCCTTTCTTTTACTTGACTTTTAGCTCCTTAAAGTGAGGCACTGTTTCCAGGCTGCAGTAGTATCCCAAGCTTCAGAAGTCCCAGGTGGTATGATTTAAGGAGAAGCAGGTTCTTCACTCATGTGGTCTGATCCCTGGTCCGTAGGTGACCCCAGACCAACTTGGTAATCGACCAGCTTTGTGTGTTGTGGCTGTCAGCCCGTAAGAGCCTGTGCCCCTCCCCAGCCTAGGCCACTGCTACTCAAGCCTATCTCCTGGTTCTCAGCAGGGGTGAAAAATCCAAGTTCTGTCTCAGCACCAGCATAGACCCCTGTAGTCTCCCCCCTGACCAGGGCTCAGCCCTCTCACCAGACTGTGAGCTTAGTTCCAGATGACACTGGTGCTTCAGCTGATTCAGTGGCTCTGGGGGTCTCCTTCTCTGGTGAGACCTTCCTGGGACTGGATCTGTGTCAGGGTGACTGTGGGGTTGGGCTCGACTCCTGTCTCAGCACAGCAGGTCCCTCCTTCTGACCTTCCCAGCCGTTCTTGGATAGAAGATGATTTCAGCACATTCTTCTGTGGGTTTTGCTGCTCCAGGCATTGTCCTTTGGCATTATTTTGATGTTTTTTGGAGTGATTCAAGAGTTCACTGCCTTTCCTCCGCCATCTTGGCTCCGCCCTGGAAGTACAGAGTTCAGAAGTCTTACATTACCTAGAGAGAGTGCTATACAGTAAGTCTTAATAGCCTATATGGCAATACTTTTTTTTTTAAGCTTTTTTTTTTCCTAGTACCTGTCAAGTGTCTGAGGTCATATTTGAACTCAGGTCCTGTGAAGACAGGTGTTGAAAGCTATCCTTATATGTAATTGGAAAATAATAAAATACTTTTTATGGGTTTGTTTTTTGGTTTTTTGGGTTTTTTTGGTGAGGCAATTGGGGTTAAGTGACTTGCCCAGGGTCACACAGCTAGTGTTAAGTGTCTGAGGCCAGATTTGAACTCAGGTCTTCCTGACTACAGGGCCAGTGGTCTATTTACTGCGCCACCTAGCTGCCCCATAAAATACTTTTTAAAAAAAGTATTACCACAGCAGGCTGCTAGGTGGCACAGTGGATGAAGCACTGGCCCTGGATTCAGAAGGACCTGAGTTCAAATCCGGTCCCAGACACTTGACACTTACTAGCTGTGTGACCCTGGGCAAGTCACTTAACCCCAATTGCCTCACAAAAAAACAAAAACAAAAAACCCTCAAAGGAAGGACAGCTAGGTAGTGCAACAGATAAAGCACCAACCCTGGATTCAGGAGGACCTGAGTTCAAATGCAGCCTCAAACACTTGGCACTTACTAGCTGTGTGACCCTGGGCAAGTCACTGAACCCCCATTGCCCCGAAAACACACACAAAACTCAGAGAAATGTGTAACAGACTATTTAGCCCCTATCTATCTTGTTGTCCCTTCCCCCCTTTTTTCCTCACCCCATTCCTCTTTTTTTTTAATTCTCTACCTTTGCATTTTCCCAACATCAGGCCTGCAGGTAGCTTCCATGTGTTTAATTCCACAGCACGTTATGGATACATGCAAAGTAACTTCCAATTGTGAAATTCTAAAATTATGTGTATTGCCCTCCCACCCCCATCCCTCTTACTTGCTAAAGATACCTAGGTGCATTTCATAAAGATGTCTTCAAAGGCTCTCATTTCCCAAAGTCTTTATTTCCATATCCAAATTATTTTATTCAGGAGGCAACAACAGGCAAACCTGTTAAAGATTTGTAAGAGAGGGAATAGCATAATCCTAGCTACATTTTAGGAAGATGATGAAGAACATATTTAAAATGGATTAAAGGGAGAGAGATTGAAGAAAGGCAAAGGAAGATTTAGTTGCTATAGTCCAGGTGGGATTGCAGGGGCCTGAATTCACGTGGTGGCTGTTGGGTTACAATGGAAAGACTTGTTGGAAGTAGTGGGAAGATGATGGGTTTAATTCCTGGATGACCAAGAAGATGCTGGTGCTTTTTGTAAAAAGTAGTTTTGTTGGGGCAGCTAGGTGGCGCAGTGGATAGAGCACCGGCCCTGGAGTCAGGAATACCTGAGTTCAAATCCGGCCTCAGACACTTAACACTTACTAGCTGTGTGACCCTGGGCAAGTCACTTAACCCCAATTGCCTCACTAAAAAAAAAAAAAAATTAAAAAAAAAAAAGTAGTTTTGTCATTATGGGTGGAGTCATCATGAATGTCAGTGGTAACATTTAGGAATGTATTCTTTGCGGAGTGGTAACATAGTAAAAGAACAGGGATTAAATGTACTGTGCCGGAACCACAGGTTATTGGTACATAAGTTTTCCCACATGCTTTCAATTTGCAACAAGTTGATAATTGTGTATCCTCTCCCCACTTGTAACCACCACCTGCTCACTGTGCCTCATCCCCTCTCACCTCATCCAAAATGGCTTCCTAATTGGTCTCACTGCCACAAGTTCTCCATTACATGCAGGCAGACGACTGTCAAAGTCATTGTTCCAAAACAAAAAAGCTCCAGTGGCTCCCAATTGCTTTGATTGCAGCGGTTTTGTTTTGTTTTGTTTTGTTTTGTTTTGTTTTGTTTTGTTTTGTTTTGTTTTTTTGCAGGGCAATGGGGGTTAAGTGACTTGCCCACGGTCACACAGCTAGTAAGTGTCAGATTTGAATTCAGCTACTCCTGAATCCAGGGCCAGTGCCTTATCCACTGTGTCACCCAGCTGCCCCCTCCCAATTGCTTTGAACTGATATTTTAAAAGTCCTTCACAGTTTATTTCTAGCCCACTTTTCTGGGTTTCTTACACATTATCCCCCTTCCCAGAATCTATATTCAGACCCAACTGATCTGCTTGCCCTTCTTATACACATCATTTAATCTGTCTCCCAAGTCTTTGCACAGGCTGTTCCCACGATGAAGTCCACCTCTGCCTTTTATCTTTCTTCAGATCTCAGCTCAGGTCCCCTAACTGAGAGGCCTTTCCTAATCTTCCTCCTCAGCTGCTGGTCACTTTCCCTCCAGGGGAAAAAAAATTCCTTGTATCTAAAATATTTTGTATCTGCATTTTTGTGTGTGTATGTTGTTACTCTGATAAAATGTCAACTCCTTCAGACAGTTCTATTTTTGTCTTTTATCATTTGGTATTTAATATACTATGTGATTCAGTATAATTCCTGGGCCACCATTTGATGAGAAACCCTGGATCTTATATGAACAGAGGAGACAAAAACACAAAAAGGAAGAATCCTAAGAAATGAAAGTGTCCTTTGCTGGTTTTGAACACTCAAACCGTTTTTACAGCAATTTTTGGTTTCCATGAGCTTTCGAAGTGTTTGGCATATTGAGTAAAGAACAGGACATTTTTGCTGAGATTTTTTGAGAGAAAGTAGAAAAGAAAGTGCACTTAGGACCTTCCCGTTGGCTACTCCAACTTTGTAGTAACGAGCTCCTTCTTTATCCATGTCTAAGATACATTTAAAACCAGAAACACTTGGGACTCTCTTGGGTCTTTGCCTAGTAAAGCAGATTCTTGTATGATGGAAGCTGTCCTGAATCCCAGGCTCTCAGACTTCAGAGATGAGAAAGAACATGATGAGGACGAGCGTGGGGAACCTGGGTTACTGTGACCATGATATCCTTGGATTCCTTCAGGAGCTGCTTCAAGGACTCTCTTCAGCAAAGGACCTGCCAGGGGGAGCAAAAAGATATAAATGCACTTATTTTTTTTGTTTGTTTTTGTTGGGGCAATGGGGATTAAGTGACTTGCCCAAGGTCACACAGCTAGTAAGTGTCAAGTGCCTGAGACTGGCTTTGAACTCAGGTCCTTCTGAATCCAGGACCAGTGCTTTATCCACTGTGCCACCTAGCTGCCCCCTATAAATGCACTTATTTTTTTTTTTTTTTAGTGAGGCAATTGGGGTTAAGTGACTTGCCCAGGGTCACACAGCTAGTAAGTGTGTGTTAAGTGTCTGAGGCCGGATCCGAACCCAGGTACTCCTGACTCCAGGGCCGGTGCTCTATCCACTGCGCCACCTAGCTGCCCCCCTATAAATGCACTTATTAAAGCAATATTTTGCATAGAAATGAACCAAAAAAAGAAAGAGGGAGAATATATTCATACTTATTATTAATAAAAAATCCCTTGATAACAAGACATCCACCTTGAACCCCAATGTTATTCTAGTCTATTCCACCTCCAGTATTCAATTTGGCAAACATCTAAGCACCTGTTACAAAGAAGGTACTAACACAAAGCGCTATAGCAGGCCCTTCCCTCAAGGAACTTATAGTTTAATGTAATAAAAGATTTAACTATTAGAAGTGAAGAATTGGGGCAACTAGGTGGCACAGTGGATAGAGTACCGGCCCTGGATTCAGGAGGACCTGAGTTCAGATCCGGCCTCAGACACTTAACACTTACTAGCTGTGTGGTCCTGAGCAAGTCATTTAACCCCAATTGCCTCACCAAAAAAGAAGAGGAAGAAGAATTAGTATGGAGCCAAGCAAGGTACTACAAAAAATGGGAGGAGAGGAGGCAGCTAGGTGGCGCAGTGGATAAAGCACTGGCCTTGGATTCAGGAGTACCTCGAGTTCAAATCCAGCCTCAGACACTTGACACTTAACTAGCTGTGTGACCCTGGGCAAGTCACTTAACCCTCATTGCCCTGCAAAAATTAAAAAAAAAAAATGGGAGGAGGAAGAGATTGCCTTCACCTGAAGATCATGGAGAAGGGAAGCTTCATGGAAAATGACACCTGTGTTGAGTTTTGAAGAAAAGAACAAATTTGGGGGTATGACTAGGAGGGAGAATTTCAGGGGAAAGGCATTAGCAAAGACACAGAAATGGAAGAGGATATGTAGAATATATAAATGGGAGGAAGCATAATAAGTCAGATAAGAGAAGTTGGAGTCTCACTATCAATAACTTTGAATGCCAGAATCTAGAGTTTCTTTTATTCAGTAGGCAGAAGGGAGCCACTGAAGGGTTTTGTGTGGAAGATTTAGTGGTCAGTGCTTCAGGATAGACCAGAACATTTCACACCTGCGCTAGAGTATTAGCCCACTATATGCCCACTGGCATGCTACATGTTGTTGAGTGGAGGGATGTAAGCTTAGGCATTCTTTGGAGCTATCCAGAGCAAATGGGGTGGGTGGGACACCTATGTGGTGCAGTGGATAAAGCACTGGCCTTGGATTCAGGAGGACCTGAGTTCAAATCCGGTCTCAGACACTTATTGCTGTATGACCCTGGGCAAGTCACTTAACCTCATTGTCCCGCACCCCCACCCCAAAAAAAAGTGAAGGCAGGGGGAGGTAAAAAGAGTAAACGGGAGGCAGTAAGTCTTGGAGTACAGCAACATGAGGCCAGGGTAGGGTAGTGATATGGGAAGACTCCATGGAGATTAAGCTTAAGGTTGACCTTAAAAAATGGGTAAGATTTTTAAAAGAAGAGGGATAGGGGCAGCTAGATGGCACAGTGGTAAAGCACTGGCCCTGGATTCAGGAGTACCTGAGTTCAAATCCAGCCTCAGACACTTGACACTTACTAGCTGTGTGACCCTGGGCAAATCACTTAACCCTCATTGCCCTAAAAAAAATTTTTTTTAATAATAATAAAAAGAAGAGGGAGGGCTTTCCATAAGGGTATTGTGGGGTGAGAACAAAAATGCAGTCAATATGGTATATAACAAAGAGAGCACTGGCTCTGGCATCAGAGGATCTGAGTTCCATTCTTGCCTTCTGTTTATTTGTATGGGCCAGTCACTTAATCTCTCTAGAACTTCTTTGCAAAGTGGGGGGGGGGGTTAAAGTAGATGACTTGGGAGGTCCTTTTTTGGACTAAATCTTCGATTCTCTGAGTATGCACGGATATCATTTTTAAAATAATAATACATTGGGGGCAGCTAGGTGGCGCAGTGGATAAAGCACCGGCCCTGGAGTCAGGAGGACCTGAGTTCAAATCGGCCTCAGACACTTAACACTTACTAGCTGTGTGACCCTGGGCAAGTCACTTAACCCTCATTGCCCTAAAAAGAAAGAAAAAAAACATCAAGCATCAGTGCATTAATCTAAGCAATTCTTTCCCCAGCAAATCACAACCACATTATACTTTAATTGATGGTTAAATTAAATTTGCTCTGGTCAGAATACTTATCTTCTCCTGATCAGCCTTTCTAATCCTGATCCTCTCTAAATATTTCTCCGATCCTCAAGCAACAGACACAACCAAGTACCTGAAGATTTTCAATTTTGGTAGGACTCATTTTTACAAAGCCTGTAGTTCACTGGCATAGCCTTTGAGAAGTAATATTCCCCTATATGCCATGGTGAGGATTCAGAGGAAGAATAAAAATAGCTCACATGTGTATCCTGCTTTAAGACTACACAATACTCTGATGAAAATAATTGCCTAAGAATTAGGATTGAACAAATGGAAGCCAGTGACTTTATGAGAAACCAAGACACAATAAAGCAAATCCAAATGAATAAAAAAATAGAGGGCAATGTGAAATATCTTCTGGGAAAAACTGCCGACCTGGAAAATAGGTCCAGGAGAGATCATTTGAAAATAATTGGTCTACCTGAAAACCATGATCAAGTAAAGAGCTTAGCCACCATCTTCCAAGATGTTCTTGGAAAATTGCCCTGAAATTCTAGAAGAAGAAGCTGAAATAGACATTGAAAGAATCCACCGATCACCTCCAGAAAGAGATCCCAAAAAGAAAACTCCTAGGAATATTATAGCCAAATTCCAGAGCTCTCAGGTCAAGGAGAAAATATTGCAAGCTGCCAAAAAGAAAGAATTCAAGTACTGTGGAGCCCCAGTCAGGATAGCACAAGATCTAGCAGCTTCTACATTAAAGGACCGGAGGGCATGGAATATGATATTTCAAAGGGCAAAGGAAATGGGATTACAACCAAGAATCACCTACCCAGCAAAACCCAGCATTATGTTTCAGTGGAAAAAATGGAACTTTAATGAAAAAGAAGACTTTCAGATATTTGTGATGAAAAGACCTGAACTGAATGGCAAATTTGACTTTCAAATACAAGACCCTAGAGAACCATAAAAAAAATTGGAGCTGGGGGACATACCTAGGGTTGTACAGTGGGCGACTGTCTTGTGTCTGAGGCCAGGTTTTGGCTGGGATTCCCCTAGGTCCAGGGGTGATGATTTGTCCACTGTGTCATTTAGCTAGATGATAACATCTTTAGAGTTAAATTGAGGGGTGAAGGGAATTCATTGGGGGAGGGGGAAGGGCAGAAGTGAAATCCAACATGAAAGTAACAGGAAAAGGCTTATGGAGTGGGGGAAGAGATGGGAGAGGAGCAGGGCAGTAAATGAATTTTACACTCATCAGAAAAGGCTCAAAGATCTTAAACTCATCAGAGCTGCCTCAAGGAGGGACTAATAGACACACCAAACTGGGTGGAGTAATCTATTTAAATCTGGGTGGTAAATGAGCCTAACACTCATTAAAATTGGCTCAAAGACCTCAATCTCATTAGAATTGGCTCAAGGAGGGACTAATGTACACACTCAATTGGGTGGAGTAATCTCTCCAACCCTGCAGGAAAATAAGAGGGGGAGGGGATAAAGAGAGTGGGGCAAAAGAAGGAAGGGCAGAGTGGGGGAGGAGACAGACAGAAGCAAATCCCTTTTGAAGAGTGATAGGATGAAAGAAGATGGATAATAGAATAAATATGGAGAAGGGAATAGGATGGAAAGGAAACAGTTAACAATAGTAATCATGAAAAAGAGAAAAGGGGGAAAAATTGTACAAAAAATATTTATAGCAACTCTTGGTGGAGGCTAAGAATTGAGAATCAAGGGAATGTCCATCAATTGAGGAATGATGGAAAAAGCTGTGCTATATGAATGTAGTGGAATGGACTTGTGCTACAGGAAATGACAAACAGGATGATCCCCGAAAAACCTTGAAACATCGATGTATGGTGAAATGAGCAGAGCTGAGAGGACACTGTGCGTAGTGACAGCAGTATTGTTCAATGAGTAATTGTGAATGACTTAGCTACTCTCAGCAGTACAATGATCCAGGACAATCCGAAGGAACTAATGAGGAAGCATACTATGCACTGCTATAGAAAGAACTGATGAAAAGAATACTTGTGGATTGTAAAAAAAAAAAAAGACTACACAATATCTTCAACACACTTTATCTCCTTTGAGCCATAGAGAAACTGAGCAAGGAAGGTAAAGAAGTTATATCTAAGCAAGGAAACTGAGACTAAAAAACAGTGATCAATAAATGATTTGCTTCAAATGATGCAAATATCAAGTGACAGGGTTACAACTTGAACCCAAGTAATTAAAATGGAAGTAAGGAAAAACCAACCATTAAAGATGTCAAATTGTGGAATGGATCACCTTCTTAGGCCATGGGTTCCCCTTCAGAAGTACTTCAAGTGGGGCAGCTAGGTGGCACAGTGGATAAAGCACTGGCCCTGCATTTAGGAGGACCTGAGTTCAAATTTGACCCCTGGCACTTGACATTTACTAGCTGTGTGACCCTGGGCAAGTCACTTAACCCTCATTGTTCAGCCCCCAAAAAAAACAATCAAAAAAGAAGTGCTTCAAGGACTGGAAGCCAGATGACCACTTAACAGAAATATTGATAGAGTTTCTGTTCAGGTACTGATTGGACTAGATGTTGTCAGGCATCACCAGAATCACAGGGATTTAGAGTTTTAAGGGAGTTTGGTGGCCATTGAATCCAACCATAACAAAAGAAATCTTCCATTATGATGCCTAACAAGTAGTCTTCCACCCTCCCTTTGAAGACATCAGATGAGAAGGAATCCCCTGCCTCCCAAGGCAACTCGTTCCAGTTTTCAGCAGCTCTAATTATTCAATTTTTTTTCCTGGCTTAAAGCCTAAATTCAATTTTTTATGACTTCTACCTGTTTCTGCTTCTGCCCTCTTGTTCTGCCAACAAAACAAGTCTTAGTCTCATCCAAATGACTTCAGATACTCGAAGGCAGCTGTCTTTATTCCCCCACTACATTCTCCTGGAGTCCTTTCACCTTATCAATGTCCTTAAACTAGTGTTCATAACTAAACACAGTGCTCCAGATGTGGGCTGACAGTAGAATACAGAGGGACTGGGGGGCAGCTAGGTGGCACAGTGGGTAAAGCACCGGCCCTGGATTCAGGAGAACCTGAGTTCAAATCCAGCCTCAGACACTTGGCACTTACTAGCTGTGTGACCCTGGGCAAGTCACTTAACCCCCATTGCCCCCCCCCCCCCAAAAAAAAGAATACAGAGGGACTGTTAGTTCCTTATTCCCGGAAGTCATACCTATCTTAATCCAGCCCAAGAGTGAAATTATGGTTTGGTTGCCAAGTCACAGTCCTAACAAAACTTTTTAGACAAGCTATTTTCTAAACCATGCCTTCTCTGCCCTTGATTTTTGAATACAAGTGATTTGGGTCAGTTCTCAGATTCTCTGGATCAGTGTTAGTATTTACTGTAAGGTGAGGCCTTGACAGAGGTACTGTGCCACAGCATAGCTTGTTTGAAAAGACATCATGTGGGGCAGCTAGGTGGCACAGTGGATAGAGCACTGGCCCTGGATTTAGGAGGACTTGATTTCAAATCCAGCCTCAGACACTTGACACTAGCTGTGTAACCCTGGGTAGGTCACTTAACCCCAATTGCCTAACAACAACAACAAAAAAAGGCATCATGTAAATCTAATTGCTAAATTTCTGCTAAACACTTAACTATTCTGGAGTACAGTAAAAAAAAAATTTTTTTTTCTTTGCTTCCCCATTCAAGGGCCTACTCAACTCAATGGTTGCCTACTTCATTCTTTAATGCAGAAATATGTTTAATGTGATTGTACATATATAACCTAAAAATACTTTTATGATTTAAAGAAAAAAGTTAAATGACTCCTTGCATCAGCCAGGCCGATCTCCTTATTATTCCCTGTCCCTATATTTTGCTCAGGTTTTTTTGCCTCGGGGGTATCAAAACCAAATAAAAATAGGGGGAGCCACCAACCTGTACATAAAGATCCCTGCAGGCTGTTTATTGACTTAGAAACCCACAGGTGATTATATGTTTGTTTGTTACTATTAATTTTATTGTTGTTCAGTTGTTTTTCAGTCATGTCCATTTGGGGTTTTCTTGGGCAAAGATACTGGAGTGGTTAGCCATTTCCTTCTCCAGCTCATTTTACAGATGAGGAAACTGAGGCAAACAGGGTAAGTGACTTGCCCAGAGTCACACAGCTAGTAAGTGTCTGAGGCCAGATTTCAACTCTGGTCTTCCTGGCTCCAGACCCAGAGCTCTATCCACTGTGCTACTGAATTGCCTTTTTTATTAATACATCAACATATTAAAATCTCAGGCTGCATAGTTGTTCTACCCTTCAACAAATCAGTTGTGTCTCTGGCTTACTTCACTAGTCAGGAAGCTGGCTTCTAGTCCTGGCTCTTTCACTAACACTCTGTGTTAGAACAGGGGTGACAAACTCAAAAAGGGATCCCTGTGGCCATATATTCATTTAGAAAACCACACGTCAACATTATCTATGTTGTAGTTTCATTTATTTTGTTAAACATTTCCCACTTTTTTTTTTTTTAGTGAGGCAATTGGGGTTAAGTGACTTGCCCAGGGTCAAACAGCTAGTAAGTGTCAAATGTCTGTTAAGTGTCTGAGGTCAAATTTGAACTCAGGTCCTCCTGACTCCAGGGCTGGTGCTCTATCCACTGTGCCACCTAGCTGCCCCTCCCAATTACATTTTTTGTTTGTTTGTCTGTTTTTTGTTTTGTTTTGTTTTGTTTTGTTTTGTTTTGTTTTGTTTTGCGGGGCAATGGGGGTTAAGTGACTTGCCCAGGATCAAACAGCTAGTAAGTGTCAAATGTCTGAGGCCGGATTTGAACTCAGGTACTCCTGAATCCAGGGCCAGTGCTTTATCCACTGCGCCACCTAGTCGCCCCCCAATTACATTTTAATCTGGTTTTCACTGGGGCTCTAGTTTGATATCTCTGATGTTAGAGGACCCATAAAGTCTCTTCCATCTCTGAGATTCTCTAAAACAATTTTTATTCTTTTTTTAAAAATATCATTTTGGAGGCAGCTAGGTGGTGCAGTGGATAAAGCACTGGCCCTGGATTCAGGAGGACCTGGGTTCAAATCCAGCCTCAGACACTTGATACTTACTAGCTGTGTGACCCTGGGCAAGTCACTTAACCCTCATTGCCCTGCAAAAACAAAACAAAACAAAAAAAACCAACAATAAAATAAAATATCATTTTATTTTTTCCCCAATTACATGTTAAAAGTGTTTTACTATTTTAAAAAAAGTTTTGAGTTCCGAGTTCTATTCGTCCCTCCATCACACACACCCAGACCCTTTCCAACTCTCTGACATTTGTAGCATAAAGGATTTAGGGACGGAAGGGACTTTAGACATTATCTAGTCCACCTCCATTTAGTTTTACATATGAGGAAACTGAGGAAAGGCCAGAGGTTAAATGTCTTTCCCAAGGTCACACAGATCATTTAGATGATAGATGATAGGTAATATATTCAGAGCTGGAAAGGACTTCAGAAGTTTTGTCTAGTCTAACCCCTTCTAACTCTCTCTGTAAAACTTTTATGGAGGAAGAAGCCAATAGGGAGTAGAGCAGGATTTGAACTCAGGTCCTCTGACTTCATAATATTCCTTCCCCTATACCATGCTAGCTCCCATTCTTTCATTATGTGATTATTGTCCCTTGTGCTGACGCTGTGTTCTAAGACCTCTTCCAGCACTGACACTCATCTCTGTGCCATTCTGTGAACCTAAAACCTCCAGCTCTGATTGGTCTATGAGTTTAATACATGTTAATTGGATTGAAAGTTGAATTATAAAACCATCCAAGGTGACTGCTTTGAAGAATATTGCTTATGTACATTATGACTGGTTCAGAGGACACATTCCTTTTTAGTATTTTTTTCCAATCTTAATAGTGTCTTATTTTTTCCCAGTTACATGTAAAGATAGTTTTCAACATTCATTTTTATAAGATTTTGAGTTCCAAATTTTCTCCCCCTCTCCTGTCCCCAAGATGGCAAGTAATTAGATATGGGTTATACATGTACAATCACATTAAACATATTTCCAAATTAGTCATGTTGTGAAAGAAGAAACAGAACAAAAGGGGAAAACTTCAAGAAAGAAAAAAATGGAAATAGTATGGTTGGATCTGCATTCAGATTCCACAGTTCTCTTTCTAGATGCGGAGAGCATTTTCCATCATGAGTTCCTTGGAATTGTCTTGGATCATTGCATTGCTGAGAAGAACCAAGCCTATCACAGCTGATCATCATACAACATTGCTGTTTTAGTCATTTCTTATATAACTTTTTTTTTTAAGTGAGGCAGTTGGGGTTAAGTGACTTGCCCAGGGTCACACAGCTAGTAAGTGTTAAGTGTCTGAGGCCGGATTTGAACTCAGGTACTCCTGACTCCAGGGCCGGTGCTCTATCCACTGCGCCACCTAGCTGCCCCTCTTATATAACTTTTTAATGTTCATTCATTTCTTTTTTTTTTTTTTTTAGTGAGGCAATTGGGGTTAAGTGACTTGCCCAGGGTCACACAGCTAGTAAGTGTTAAGTGTCTGAGGCCGGATTTGAACTCAGGTATTCCTGACTCCAGGGCCGGTGCTCTATCCACTGCGCCACCTAGCTGCCCTTGTTCATTAATTTCTGACTCTTCATGATCTCATTTGGGTTTTGGGGGGGCAGAAATATTAGAGTGGATTCCCAGTTTCTTCTCCAACTCATTTTACAGATGAGGAAACTGAGGCAAACAGGATTAAGTGATTTGCACAGGGTCACATAGCTAGTAAGTATCTGAGGCTAGATTTGAACTCAGTCTTCCTGAGTTTTGCTGACTCCAGGCCTGGAGCTCTTATCCACTGCTCCCCTTAGCTGCCCCTGTGCCAATGGTAGGAAGGAGTAATTGGGAAAAAAATAATAATAAAATGGATTATAATCATGTATAACTTAAGCTTCCAAGGCTAATGGATCTGAGTTAAGCCTTAAGCCTTGATTAGCCTGTTGATGCCAGAAGGCATTAACAGAGCCAACTTCCTCTTATGAAGAAGAGGATTTTAAAATTCCAAAACAAAAATACTTCTTAGAAATTCCCACACTTTTATGTACGTTAATGAAAATTTAGCTTTAATCAAAATAGAAACTGACAAAGAAAGCAATTAAATTGGGTACTCTAAATGAATCTGTCTATTGTTCATCCCAGCTCAATCTTTGGCTTCTTTTAAAGTAACTCATGTTTGCATCAGCATCTTAAGGGGGGGGGGTCACAAAATCTTTCACATGTGATCCTGTTTGAAGACCCTCTAACCCTCTTGTTTACATAGCGAACGTCACAGATAAATCTGAAGAATTGATCTTCCTGGGATCTTTGAATTCAGAAGACCTGGGTTCCACCCCTTACCCTTGCTACTTACTAGCTATGTGCCTCATTTCCTTCTCAGTGGACTGGCTCTAACTGTACTTGCTATACTAGTCCCATACAAGGCTACTATAAAGAAAGCAATTCATTATCATTGAACATTTTAAGCACCTACTATGAGGGAGGGCATTAAGCGTTTTTATATAGTGCCTACTATGTGCTAGGCACTGTGCTTAGCACTTCACCACAATCCCATTTGATCCTCACAACAACTCTATCAGGTAAGTGTTGTTATTATTCCCATTTTACAGTTGAGAAAACTGGGGTAAACAGAGATTAAGTGACTTACCCAAGGTCGCACAGCTACTGTCTGAGGCTAGATTTGAATTCATCTTCCTGAATCCACACCTAGCACTCTATATTAAGTGCTACAAAAAGGAGCTACCTTTGCACGTAATCAAGACAAAGACATAACTCTATCACTATCACAAAAGGGTCATATTTTCCTATAGTATGTTTGGCTTTCACTTAAGAAATAAGAGAATTGACTTCCATGTCAGTAAGTGACATGGATGACCCAATAACTTTTTTTGAATACTATAACTTCCAAATTACTCCCCATAAGGTAAACCAAGGGAAGGTTGAGCTCATGAATGTGTATGTATATATACATATATGTGTATACCTAGCTATTGAAAGCACATTCTTGTCAATTCATAGAATCATAGAGCCTCAAGTTTGGAGAACTAGGCCAGTCTGACAGGTAGTGAGACCTCTGTTTGAGCACCTCTAGTAATAGGAAATTTATAGTGATCCCAAGACACCACATCAGCTTAGAAGCATTGAATCCCAGGGCTGAAAGGAATGACTACTCCAAACTATTTATCAGGCCCACATTTCCTTCCAGGGTTAATCAGCCTGTGCTGAGCACCTACAGTGTCAGGGAGTTCATTACCTCCCAAGGTGAGCCATTGGAAAACTCTAATTGTTAAGAAGTTTTGTTTTGTTAAAACACAGACTCACAGGCCTGGAAGGAACATCAAACCTCAAGTAGACTAATTATTACCTGAGGCAGGAAAACCTGCCTTTCTGAACACAGACTTGTGTAGGGTAGAAAAGTCACTGACTTTGAAAGTAAAAAGACCGGGGTTCAAAGCTCAGCCTCACCTAAAGACATTTAGTGATAAGTAACTCACCCCCTGAAGCAGCCCATCCATCCCATTGTTGGAAAGTCTAATTTTTTTAAAGTTCATCATAGTATTTTATTTCCAACTACATGTAAAAACAAATTTTGGACAGTCTGATTATTTAAAAGAAGAAGAAGAAGAAGTTTTGCCTTACCTAAATCAGCCTCAACAACTTGAACTATTCTCCCACTCTGGGACCCAGCAGAACAAATCTGATCTCTCCTATATCACAGTCCTTTGAAGACAGTGATGTTGAAACAGCATGACCCACCCCCAAACTCTTCTCTTGGCAAAACTCAATCTTTCCTACTCTTCCCCAGAATGTGGTTTCTTACCTAAATAATAATAATAACAACTAACATTTACATAATGTTTGCAAGTTTGCAAAGCCCATATGTTATTTCATTTGGTTCCCAGAACAACCCTATGAGAGAGAAAAATGATGAGGGAAATAAGGCTGAGAAATCAATTTGCCCAGCATTCCACAGCTAGTAAGTGTTTGAGTAGGGATTTGAACCCAGATATTCCTGACTGCAAGTACACCACTGTCTCCTCTTGTCTCACTACCTCCGAACTAGGTTATATCTCCCTCAGAATTCTGCACTCAAAATTATCACCCATTTACTGAATTAACTTGGTCTCCCCAGTCATCTTTTTTGGTTTTTTTGCAGGGCAATGAGGGTTAAGTAACTTGCCCAGGGTCACACAGCTAGTAAGTGTCAAGTGTCTGAGGCCGGATTTGAACTCAGGTACTCCTGAATCCAGGGCCGGTGCTTTATCCATTGTGCCACCTAGCCGCCCCCCCAATCATCTTATGTAGCATATTCTAATGAATCAGTGAATGATATGTCAATGTATCCTTAGACCACAATGATTTTTTTTCATAGTATGAGAAAGTTCTCTATAAATTACCATTCTCAGTCCTGATTTCAGAAATGTTATATTTAGTTCTCCATTTGACTTAAAGTGTTTGAGAAGAATGTTGGCTAAATCTTAAGAGAATGCCATGACCCAAATTTACAGACACTGGAGGTTCTTTGGAACTGCTTATGAGCTGACAAGGAAATGGCTCTTCAGTCATTCGTCCCTTGCTAAAGTTAGTTATGACATTCCTTACATGAATATAGGTGAGCAGGGACCACACCTGTGAGATCAGTTTCCCTAGATCCCTAAAAAGTATCCTGTATTAAATCCCCTCCCTCACCTAGATAATAATTCAGAAGGAATGACTTCATGTCCCATGGGTGAATCCTTTGTCACTGAAGAGTACCACTGCATCAACTGAAAGCGAATGCAATTGGTTGGAAAGATAGATTGTGCTAAATTGTACTCTGTGATATAATGACATTTGATCAAAGAATGATACCTTGGGGGCAGCTAGGTGGCACAATGGATAAAAGCATGGGCCCTGGAGTCAGGAGGACCTGAGTTCAAATCCGGCCTCAGACACTTGACACTTACTAGCTGTGTGACCCTGGGCAAGTCACTTAACCCCAATTGCCTCACCTCAGCAAAAAGAAAAAAAAAAGAACAATAGCTTGCATTTGCACAGTACCCTATACAACATACATTTCTATCCTTCAAGCAGCAGCTATCTATTCAGTGCTTGCTGTGCTATGGAAGGTTTTAGGGAGGATACAGAGATAAATAAGATGGAATCCTTGCACTCACATTGCTCACAATGAGGATGGTATATGAAGAGGCCCCAGCCCAGTGTAGGAGACAAAGTCTGGAACTTGGAGCCTGAAAGCACAAATCCAATGCTAGCTTTCTCACTCTGCTATCTGTGCAATCTCAAGTAAGTCACTTATGCCCTCAGAGCTTCAATCTGTCCTCATCTGCAACACAGGATTGCAATCCTCACCTCAGGAAACAGTCCTTTAAAAAAAAAATGCTGGTGGGGCAGCTAAGTGGCAAGTGGATAGAGCACCGGCCCTGGAGTCAGGAGTACCTGAGATCAAATCCGGCCTCAGACACTTAACACTTACTAGCTGTGTGACCCTGGGCAAGTCACTTAACCCCAATTGCCTCACTAAAAAATTTTTTTTAAATAAAATTTTTAAAAATGCTGGAGAAATTCTTCATCAATTGCCTTGAGCCATTGGTTAATATGTATTAGACACTTTAAGGGGTACATGATCTCATCAGGATGGGGGCTTCCTCCACTGCTGCAGGACCTGTACTGATCTTGTACAAAACTTAGCCATATTTTCCTGTACATCTTCCATGGAAGATCTCCCCAATATGGTCCTATGTAATATGTCATCCCAGAGCTGTCCCCAGGTGCAGTGTGTGATGGACATCAGTAGTGCAGGAAGGTTTCAGGGATCATAGGGGAACTTTATGGAAACCTTAAAGGATGAGGAAGATTTCAGTAAGCAAAGGGGAGGAAAAGGAGCTATCCCAGGTAAAAGAGAATGAAATGTGGCTTCTGATCACAGAAGTAACTGGATTTGAAAGGAGGCAGAATGACCCATTGGAAAGAATACTAGATTTAGAATCAGAAGACATAACTGTGCCACTGATCAGCTGTGACCTTAAGCAAAACCACTTCCTTTTGTGGGTCAGGGTGCTCACTTTGCTTATCTAAAATGAAAGGCTTGTACTAGCTAATCTTCAAAGGCCCTTCCTACTCAAAATCAGTGATCATAGTGGGCAGCTAGATGGCGCAGTGGATAGAGCACCGGCCCTGGAGTCAGGAGTACCTGAGTTCAAATGTGACCTCAGACACTTGACATTTACTAGCTGTGTGACCCTGGGCAAGTCACTTAACCCCAATTGCCTCACTAAAAGAAAATAAAAAATAAAAAAATCAGTGATCATATTATATTTGTATCTCTAAATTCTGTTACTTTACCCAACCAGTCCTTTGGATGAAACATGAAGTAGAGAATGAGGCTGTAAAGATTACATTGGGATCAAATCAGGGAGGACCTTGAAATCCAGGCTGAAGAGTTTGGATATTATCCTGTAGGCAATGGGGAATCATGGGAGATATTTGAGCAGAGGAAGATTTCAGTGTTCAGAATAAACTGGATTAGCAAAGACATCCTGGAGTAATGGAAAGAGAGCCTGTTTTCAAAGCAGGAAGACCTAGGTTCAAACTCATCTCAGAATAAACTGGATTAGGAGAATTTGGAGTTGAGGTGACCTCTTAGGAGACTACTGTTGTCCATGTGAGAAGACATAAGGGTCTAGGGTAAGGTGGGAGTCATGGGGACAAAAAAGTGGGGGGAGGAAAAGATATGAGAGAGGAATTGGCATACCCAGAAATCATCTGTGCTTATTGTTCCCCTTCCCCACCTCTCCATGTCCCAGGCCCCCAAGCCTCCAGGCCCCAGGCCTTTTTGTCTTTCCTTACTAAGTGTGGATAACACTTCCCAATTTAGCATCTCTCACTGAATCTAATTCACATCCTTGATCATTTTTGGACTTTGAAGCCAGATTTCTCACCACTTGCCAATTCCTACTCTTTCCACCCTGCCTGGGAGGAGAGAAAAGAGTGAGTAGTACCTCTACTGTGCCTCTTCACTGGGCAGATTGTCCAGGGGTTCAGGCCCCTTCTTCCACTTTACACCAAGGACTGAGCTATGAGGCCCTTCATAATTTATCATCCCTTGAACCGCAATAGATTAGACCTAGAAGGGACTAAAGATACCAGCACTTTCAATGCTCCTTTTATAGGTGGGTTCATACAGCTACACAGTGTTGGCCAACATATGTCTATATATTAAAGGGGGGGGGCAGCTAGGTGGCACAGTGGATAGAGCACTGGCCCTGGAGTCAGGAGGACCTGAGTTCAAATCTGGCCTCAGACACAACATTTACTAGCTGTGTGACCCTAGGCAAATCACTTAACCCTCATTGCCCTGACCAAAAAAAAAAAGTGTGGGTATTAACAACTACTGCCTTTGGCAAGCACATCACAGAGTGTAGAATGGAATGTGGGTTTCTGTTATCATTTTTAGCCATTTATATAGGGGTACAGCTAACCAGGAAGAGGACAAAAGGTAGGGTGGAGAACAATAATATCTCACGTTCATATGGTCATTTTGTTTTTAAAATAATTATCAAAAAAAGGTACTGTTAGCTCCTTTGACCCATATAATATTATTGTGAGGCAGGCAGCCCAAGTATCATTCTCCCCTACCCATCCTCTCACCCCATTTCTCAAAACTTGATAGGATTTTCTTGGTTCTCAACTATCTGCACTGGCTTCCCTTCCTCTTTCCACCCCCAGTATAGACTTTCCCCAGTTCTTTGTCCTTGGTGATCTTCTCTGTCTACAGAGATTTGTCCCTTTGGCCATCTCATTCATTCCCAAAACTGCAGCTGTTAGTCCTAATTCCAAATCTCTAGCCAGCCCTGAGGCCTCCCATGAGTTGTTTTCTGAGCTACAGACTCCTCTCCCCACCTGGATGTCACACCAGGACCTCAAATTCAGCATTTCCAGAAATGGCTCATCAGCTTCCCCTAAAAACCGGCTCCCTGCTCCTCTCATTGTTGACAGCAGCTTCATAGTACCTGGGCTTGAAGCTTAAACTTTCTCTTTGACTCCTCCCTCCCTTTCAGTCCCCATCCACCTCACATACCTAATTAGTTGCCAAATCTTGGGGATTTTGCCTCCATAATGTTACAGAATCTCAGAGCTGGAAAAGACCTCAAGGATCCTTTCTACAATGCCCCCGCCACATTCTGCCCCAGCATTTTCTTTCTTTCTTTCTTTCTTTCTTTCTTTCTTTCTTTCTTTCTTTCTTTCTTTCTTTCTTTCTTTCTTTCTTTCTTTTTTTGTGATTTTTTTTGGGGGGTGGGGCGGATGCAATGAGGGTTAAGTGACTTGCCCAGGGTCACAGAGCTAGTAAGTGTCAAGTGTCTGAGGCTGGATTTGATTTATCCACTGCGCCACCTAGCTGCCCCCTGCCCCAGCCTTTTCAGCGATGTGGAGCTCCCTCCCTCCCAAAGGAAGCTTATTCTATATTTGCACAGCTCTAATTATTAGAAAGCTTTTCCTTATTCTGAACTGAAACCTTTCTCTGTTTAACTTCTGGCCATTACCCCTTCAAAGACACTGAAGTCAGAGCCCAGGAAGCTTTAAGAGGCTATTAGAACTGTTAAGGGTACAGTTATTTTTTGTTTCCTCTTTTCAGAAGTACCTGCCTAACATGAGGACTGGAGGTGGAGAGGCAGGTGGGTGGACAGACCAATCAGTCAATCAGCAAGTTTTTTTTTTTTTAAGTGCCTACAATGTGCCAAGCACTGGGAATATAAATACAAAAATGAGACATTTTACTGAGAGACCATATCATGTTCACAAATAAACAAATACAAGATATAAACAAAGCAATCAATTAAAAAAAAAAGTACTATGTGTGCTGGGGATACAAAAAGATGCAAAATACAGTCCCTGCCCTCAATCTAATGGGGGAGACATCAAACAAACATTGATGTAAAAACATGCTATATATAGGATAAATTGGAAATAAATAATGTAGGAAAGGCACTAGAATTAAGAGGGAGTGGGGGGAGGGGGCAGCTTGGTGGCACAGTGGATAAAGCACCAGCCCTGGATTCAGGAGGACCTGAGTTCAAATCTGGCCTCAGACACTTGACACTTACTAGCTGTGTGACTAGCAAGTCACTTAACCCTCATTGCCTCGCCAAAAAAAAAAGAGGGATTGGAAAAGGCCTCTGGTAGAAGATAGGATTTTATTTGGGACTTAAAGAAATAGAGGGAAACCAGGAGAGGCAGAAATGAGGAGGAACTGCATTCTTAGTAGTGCATATGGGGCAGGGGGGTTGGGGGGGCAGAGATGGCAGCCAGAGAAAAAGCCTAGAGCTGAGATAGAGTGTCTTGTTTGTAGAAAAGCCAGCAAACTCGTATCAGTTGATCAAAGAGTACATGGCAAAAAAAAAAAAGTACATGGCAGAGAGTAAGCTGTGAGAAGACTGGACAGATAGGAGGGCCTAGGTGATGAAGGGCTTTGAATGCCAAACAACATTTTGTATTTGTTCCTCAAGGTAATAAGAAACCGCTGGAGTTTACTGAGCAAAAATGGCCCTGCACTTTGGAAAAATCACTTTATTGGCCGAATGGAGAATGATTGGGGTGGGGAGAGACTTGAGGCAGGCAGAACCACCAGTAATCCAGCCATGAGGTGATGAGGGTCTGCACTAGAGTGGGGGCAGTGTCAGAGGAGGGAGAGGGGCAAATTCAAGAGATGTTACAAAGGTGAAAGTAACAGGCCTTGGCAACTGATTGTATATGAGAAGTAAAAGAACAAAAAGTCAAATGTGTCTCTTGGGTTTTGAGTCTAAGGGACTAGGAAGATGGTGTTGCCCTCTACAGTAATAGGGAAGGTGTTGGGTTTTGGGATTTTGGGGGCTTTGGGAGGGGATTGAGTTTATGATTCTGTTTTGGACATACTGAGTTTAAGGTGTCTATTGGAGGGGCAGCTAGGTGGCGAGGTGGATAAAGCACTGGTCCTGGATTCAGGAGGACCTGAGTTCAAATCCGGCTTCAGACACTTGACACTTACTAGTTGTGTGACCCTGGGCTAGTCACTTAAGCCCCATTTCCCTGCACAAAAAAAGATGTCTATTGGACATCCAGTTTGAGATTTCTGAAATGCAGTTGGAGATGAGAGATTGGAGCTGATGAGATCACCAAGTGAAGCGGTATATAGGGAGAAGAGAAGGGGGCCTAGGACCAAACCCTGAGGACATCCGTGGTTAGAAGGCATGATCTAGAGGAGGATCCAGCAAAAAAGGAACAGACAGGTAGGGAGGAGGAAAACCAGGAGAGAGGAGTATCCCAAAAACCTAGAGAGAAGGGCTTATCGAGGAGGAGAGAGTGATCAACAGTATCAAAATCTGCAAAGAGGTCAAGGAGAATGAAGACTGAGAAAAGGCCATTGGATTTGGCAACTAAGAAATTACTGGTGGGGCAGCTAGGTGGCACAGTGGATAGAGCACCAGCCCTGGAATCAGGAGGACCTGAATTCAAATTAGACCTCAGACACTTGACACTTACTAGCTGAGTTACCCTGGGCAAGTCACTTGACCCCAATTGCCTAACCAAAAAAAAGAGAGAGGGGGAGATCATTGGTAATCTTTTTTTTATTATTTTTTTTATTTTTAGTGAGGCAATTGGGGTTAAGTGACTTGCCCAGGGTCACACAGCTAGTAAGTGTCAAGTGTCTGAGGTCGGATTTGAACTCAGGTACTCCTGACTCCAGGGCCTGTGCTCTATCCACTGTGCCACCTAGCTGCCCCGATCATTGGTAATCTTGAAGAGAACAGTTTCAGGAGAATGATATGGTCAGAAGTCAGATTGTAAAGGGTTAAGGGGGGAGACCTATTGTAGATGGCCTTTCTGAGGAATTTAGGGTAGACAAGGGTAGAAGAGATACAGGACAATAGTTGGTAGAGATAGAAGGATCAAATGAGGGTTTTTTCAGGATAGGGAAGACATGAATATGTCTCTATATTAACCAGGTCTATACAAACCATGTTCCCCTCCATCTCAAATGCAGGCTACAAACACACCTAGATTATCCCCAACCAATTTCAGCCATCCAATACCTTGACCCAGTTCTATAACCACATGTGATCTAGGGTTAAAAATACAAAGAAGGGGCAGCTAGGTGGCACAGTGGATAGAGCACCGGTCCTGGAGTCAGGAGTACTTGAGTTCAAATCTGACTTCAGACACTTAACACTTACTAGCTGTGTGACCTTGGGCAAGTCACTTAACCCCAATTGCCTCACTAAAAAAAAAAAAAATTCTTTATCTCCTTCCCAACTTTTTATGACCCAAAGAAGATATTCACATTATATATTAGACTAAATTAATTGAGTTAGAATCAAAAATAAAAGCTACAACATTCAAGTAACAGTCTGTTCTAATAAGGTATACGCTGTGCCATCTTCCCAGTTCTGTGAGGGACATTATCTCCATTTTTATGAGCATTTATGTCATAGTCATAGGCATATTTTATTTCAATATACCAGTCACTTCCCCCCAAAAAAGCCACCTCCACATGACTTTCCCTTGAAAGATAGTTGAGTAGGATCATTTAAGTACTTACTGTATTCCCATTTTAGAGAGGAGGGATATAAAATGATTTAGCCTTTACAGGAAGCTCTCCTCTTTCACTCCCCCACGATCACAGGTCTAAACCTGGATGCAGTCCCAGGTTTGGAGAGAGGAGTGAGAAAAGCGCCTCCCAAAGATGGGGCCAGCTTTGTCTCGGAGAGGGCTACTCTCTGCCCTCCCTGGGATACTGCTCTACTCTCTGACTGTGGGCCTGAATATAAAACCCATTGGGGTTCATAGGCTGAAAGAAACAGGGAAAGTAGGGGACAAGCAGCCAAGCCCCAGCAACCGGGAAAGGGACGGGGATTCCCAAAGAAACTCAACCAGGCTGAATATTATCAGAAATGTCTAGAGCTAAGAGAGTAGGGGAAATCTCCTTTCCTTCTTCCTGCTCTCATTTCCTCCTCAGGGAGACACCCTGGGAATATCCAAGGCTTCACCACAACCTTAGTGAAGGGCGAGGCAGTGAATCACCTTTTTCCCCTCCCCTCTTCCTCATCTCTTCTCATCTTCTGAAACCACTGAAACTTTAAGGCTGAGAGGCCCATCAACCTCTCTCATGTGTCCAATGGGCAGAGCAGAATGCCTCCACGTCTGAGGCCCTGGGTGTAGTCCTGAATTCTGCTACTAAAGTGGCTGTATGACATTGTCCAGTGTACCACTCTGAGTAAAAAGGGACTAATATTTATATAGGCAGAATGGGATTTCTTTTTTTTTTTTTGCAGGGCAATGGGAGTTTAGTGACTTGCCCAGGGTCACACAGCTAGTAAGTGTCAAGTGTCTGAGGTCGGATTTGAACACCGGTACTCCTGAATCCAGGGCCGGTGCTTTATCCACTGAGCCACCTAGCTGCCCCAGAATGGGATTTTTAATAGCCTCAGGGTAAGGAAGAGCAAATCCCCCAAACTCTCAAGAGCCAGGCAGCTCTCTAAGACCCAGGCAGCTCTCTAAGACCCTGAGTGGCCGAACAGATACTGATCTGATACTCCCAGGGCAATCCAGTAACAATGGAGTGAGGAAAGTCCCTCATTGGTAGATCCTTATATCAATGAAATCGCAGGTCCAAACCAGGAGCATGCTGGTAAATGTTTAACAACTGCTCTCTTGGGGGCGAGGGGGAGATGTATGCCTGACACGGGTTTAAGGTTAGTCTTCATTATTAACATTTTCTTACCTTTAGACAGTGAACAAAGCAATAAATCAAGCCTGGACCTGTAGCTTTTGCCAATTTCCAAGGTGTAAAAGCTCACATTGAGCATTGAACAATCTGCTCTCAGAAGTTAATGGGAGGGGCAGCTAGATGGCGAAGTGGATAAAGCACCAGCCCTGGAATCAGGAAGACCTGAGTTCAAATCCGGCCTCAGACACTTAACACTTACTTGCTGTGTGACCCTGGGCTAGTCACTTAACCCCAATTGCCTCACCAAAAAAAACAAAACAAAATAAAACAAATGGGAGCTAATGGGAGTCCACTCCAGGACATCACTGGTGCAGACTCACCTTTCCTCTCCCTTCCCCACAGGAAAAAAAAAATGTACATTACCAATAAAGTACTACCTAGGATGGTAGACTTAGAGGGAGAAGGGAACTTACTCCAATACCTGTACTTTATATAGGATGAAATGGAGGTGTAGAAAGGTAAAGATGACTTCCTCCCAGAATCATACAGACAAAGCTTCAACCTGAACCTGGATTATCTGATTTCAAGTTCAATATTCTTCCTCTCTCTCTCTCTCTCTCTCTCATGTCACCTCCAAATCCAGGAATGGAGTGTTGGGACCTCCTTTACCTATGCAGGCTAGGAACAGTTGGTAGAATCCTAGATCAGAATATAGTACAGGAACTTGGTGTTTTTGGTTTTGTATCTCCAATGCTTAACCCAGTACCTTACCCATTGTAGGCACTTGAACACTTGTTAAGTGATTGAGGAAATGAAGTGATGCCCTACTTTCTCTCTTCATTTCCTGGGGTGACATCATAAGCCCAAAGCCCAAGAGGGACTGGTCAGTCACTTCAGCTTTGCCAAGGAGTTGAAAAATAATAAATACAGTTTTTATAGGGTTGTGCTAAATTCCTCAAGTGGAGAAGTTACCTGGTGCCCTATAAAAGACCAATAAGATTTATCACACGGGCAGCTGGGTGGCATAGTGGATAGAGTGGTGGGCCTCAGTTCAAATCTGGCCTCAGACACTTAGTAGCTGTGTGACCTTGGGTAAGTCACTTAACCCTGTTTGCCTCAGTTTCCTCATCTGTAAAATGAGCTAGAGAAGGAAATGGCAAACCACTCCAGGATTTTTGCCAAGAAAACCCCAAATGGGGTCTGGAAGAGTCAGATACAACTGAAAAATCACTGAACAACAAGACACCTATTGTACTCAGAGCCCAGAGTTTGGGGGGCATGGGGAGAGGTGTGATTAGATTCTTAGATTTGATTAGATAAATATGGCCCCACAAATAGAGATAACCATAATATATTATTCATTTGATCACTCCCACCCCTGGAAAGATATGAAGTCTAGATAAGACAATCTTTTCCCCTCATAAATTACCAAGTCTAATAAGAGGATAAGATACAAATACAAGATGTGATGATATGTGATAAATCCACTAAAAAGGTACAAACAGGGGCAGCTAGGTGGCGCAGTGGATAGAGCACCGGCCCTGGATTCAGGAGGACCTGAGTTCAAATCCGGCCTCAGACACTTAACAATTACTAGCTGTGTGACCCTAGGCAAGTCACTTAACCCCAATTGCCTCACCAAAAAAAAAAAAAAAAAAAAGGTACGAACAAAAAGCTATGAGAGATCAGAGGAAAAGTTATTTCTGGCAGGAAATCCCATTTCCTTCATTGCACAAGAGAAAGAGACTAAGGTCTCTAGGCAAGGTGAGGGAATGTGCCCAAAGTCACACCAATAGGTGCCTAAGCCAGGACTAAAACCCTGGCCTCCCTGGCTCTGAATCCAGAAATCTTTTGATACACAAGAGAATATTCCCACCGAGTTCTTTGGGATAGGTAAATTCCTGCCAAATAACACTATCGCCAAGGAGAGATTTCAGAGGTTAAAACCTAGCTTTGATTATGTTTAAGCACAGGTTCAGAACTCAGAGAAATAACTCTGAAACCTGATTAGGATTCTAACAAAGCTTATGTGGTTTTCAATTACGTCAGAGAGACAGAGAAATAATTTTGGTTCATACATCCTTGCCGAAGAGGAGGCAATCACAGGCACATCCTGCAAGGCTATAAAAGTTAAAAACAGACTCCGTTTTGACATCTATAGATGATAAACTAAGGCAGGTTACATATTAAAACGAGGGTTGCAAGATTTAGAATCTACAGTGGGCTAATTGAGAGGGGAGATTTAAATGCCAAGATGACAAGGAGCCTTTGAGATCCTTCAACTAATAAAGCAAGTCAAGTTACTTGGGGAACCTGGCCTCCCTTTTGGCTTCTTATGTCTGAATGTCTGAGGGTCTTCACTAACATTCCGTGGGACAGGTTTCAGACAACCAGATAACCTCCTAAGCAGGAGAGTCAGCCCTGAACCTTGAATAATAAATTCTTAATAAGAGGAAATAAAAAATTCTTATGACACTTTCTATTTTTTCCCATTACTTCAGACTTACTCATACCTACATAAAATAATTATGGGTTCCAGTGTTCTCCCTCCTCCCCTGTACTCTCTCTTCCTCTTCTTTTCTTTTCCCCCCATTCCTTCTCCCTGTCTTGCCCAACTGCACCTGCCGCAAGGGGTAGACAGACAAGACAGAACATGCTAAGTCAGTGAAGGGAAGAGGGTTGTGCCAAAGGCAAGTTATGGGTCCCTAGTTCCTTTCTTTCCTCCACTAGACAATAAGGACTTCCTACCCCCACATGCACATCCACATGCTGAGGGCTGAGTCAACAAGCAGAAGGTCTTGACCAGGTCCTTCACAAAGGCTCCATGGGAGACAGTAGTCCTGGTTATCTTGGGTGCCCACCTCCCAGGCAGGACCTGTGTGCCCAAACCATTATTTGTTCTGGGGCATTCAGCCAAGCCAATTCTCATTCATCCAAGTGAAAGGAGAGGAAAGTCCTAAGACTAAAAGAGATTGGCACATTCTCAAAGCCACACTCCAGCAGAGTTATGCTAATCCCCCATGTGCTAGCAGTTACAGAGAAAAGAAGGTTCCTCGTCCCTGAGTTTGGGGACAAAGGAGCTAGGCCCTTAAAGAGCTCACTCTAGGGAAAACTCAAAGAAAAAATGACCCAGATCCACCTTTAGGGAGTTCAGTTTGGGAAGAGACACACCTTAAAACAGTGGATTGTTAAATGTTGGGCTGTGGTTCAGACTCTGAATGCCCTGAGGGTCTGAGGATGGGATAGAAGGAAGGATTCCTGGAAGAGGCTGGCCTTGAGTTAGGCTTTGAAGGCTGGGCAGAATTTGGAGAGGCAGAGGGGAGGAAAGAGGAAAGTCCAGACAAGAAAACGGCATAAAGGCCAGAGGAAGCAGAAACAAAACTGATGTAGCTGGAAACCCTCGGCACACAGGCCAAACCAAAGCTAAAAGAGACAAAGGAAGATCAAAGAGGCTACTGGATCTTTGCTTTGGGTAATTAAGATATGATGATAGCTGACAGGAGAGGGGAGCTAGAGTTGTTCAGTTCCTACCGTTCTTCTATTTTCTCTACAAATTATATTACCTTTAGACTGGAAACGACAACAAAAATGCCTAATAGAGATGGAAGCCCAAGATAGGTAAGAAAACAATAGTAAGAGAGCACTTTGGGAGCAGTTAGGTGATAAGGCACCAGCCCTGGATTCAGGAGGACCTGAGTTCAAATCCAGGCTCAGATACTTGACACTTATTAGCTGTGTGACCCTGGACAAGTCACTTAATCCTCATTGCCCCACAAAAAAAAAAGAGAGAGAGAGAGTTGCCCTTGATGATTGCAAGTGACCTGACCCAGAGAAGCTATATCCTTAAGTCCCGGAAGATCCAGGAGATGTGATTATTGAGCCGTTGTCAGTGATACTGAAAAGATCAGGATAAAAAGTTGCAAAATTGGAGGACAAATGTTGTCCTGGTTTTTGAAAATGGGAAGAGAACTGGGTCTACAGATGGTGCTTGACTTCAAATCTTGGGGAAAGTCTAAAATGAATGAAAGAGATGACTGATTAGCATCTAGAAAGCAAAGCAGTGATTACAACATAACTCTATCAAGAAAAATCAGGTCATGCCTAGCTAACCTCATTTCTTTTTTTTTAAATAGGAGAACACTATGGATAATTTTCCTAGATTTTAGCAAGTATATATTTGGCAAAATAATATTATTTTTTGTTTGTTTTTGTGGGGCAATGAGGGTTAAGTGACTTTCCCAAGGTCACACAGCTAGTAAGTGTCAAGTGTCTGAGGCTGGATTTGAACTCAGGTCCTCCTGAATCCAGGGCCAGTGCTTTATCCACTGCGCCACCTAGCTGCCCCCCCAAAAAATAATATTCTTGTGAAGAAAATAAAGAGATCTGGATTCAGTGATAATGCAATCAAGTTGAATAGAGACCTGTTTGCATGGCCAGCCTCAGAGTACTTGTTAATGGCTCAATGTGCAGGAGGTCTCCAGGGCAGTGCCCCAAGAATCTGTGTTTGGCCCTGTGCTCTTTAACATTTATCAGTGACAGGCAGCTAGGTGGTGCAGTGGATGGAGCACCAGTCCTGGAGTCAGGAGGACCTGAGTTCAAATCTGGCCTCAGACACTTAACACTTACTGTGTGACTCTGGGCAAGTCACTTAACCCCAACTGCCTCACTAAAAAAAAACACAAAAAAACCCATTTATCAGTGACTTGGATAAAGGCATACATGGCACTCTCATCAGATTTACAGATGACTCCACTTTCATAATAGGTTGCTGGAATGTTAAAGTAGGAAATCAAAAGGTAATTGGAGGGGGCAGCTAGGTGGTGCAGTGGATAAAGCACTGGCCCTGGATTCAGGAAGACCTGAGTTCAAATCTGACCTCAGACACTTGACACTAGCTGTGTGACTCTGGGCAAGTCACTTAACTCTCATTGCCCTGCCAAAAAAAAAGGTAATTGGAATAACAGCCAAGTTCGGCCTTGGAGTACAAACTGAAGGAGGGCAGAGTCTAATAGAGTTGTGTCAAGATAACTTGCTGGTCACAAACCAGAAAGTGACTCTAAATGGACATCACTAGATGGTCAATGTTGAAATGAGATTAATTCCGTACTTTGCAGCCAAAGGTGGAGAGGCTCTATACAGTCAGTCAAAACAAGACCTAGAGCTGACTGTGACTCAGATCATGAGCATCTTATTGCAACATTCAGACTTAAATTGAAGAAAGTAGGGAAAAACACCAGACCATAGAGGTATGACCTAAATAACATCCTTTATGATTGTAAAGTAAAAGTGACAATAGATTTAAGGGATTAGATCTGCCAAAAAGAGGACCCAAGGGGGTCAGCTAGGTGGTGCAGTGGATTAAGTACCAGCCCAGGAGTCAGGAGGACATGAGTTCAAATCCAGCCTCAGACACTTGACACTTACTAGCTGTGTGACCCTGGGCAAGTCACTCAACCCTCATTGCCCCACAAAAAAAGAAAAAGAAAAAGAAATGGTAGTAAATTGAGTCAATCAGTAACCTTGCAACTTAAAGTGAGTAACTAGATAGCAACAGCTGATATCTTTGTCAAGTAAGAACACTCAGTCATTCAATTGGAGGTAGCAACTAAATTTGGACAAGACCTAAGCAGCTCTATTGAATGAATGAATCAATTCTATGCTTTCCACTAAATCAAAAAGTCTTAATCAGTTTAAAAGTTCTTTAAGGGGGCAGCTAGTTGGCACAGTGGATAGAGCACTGGCCCTGGATTTAGGAGGACCTGAGTTAAAATCTGGCCTCAGACACTCGACACTTACTAGCTGTGTGACCCTGGGCAAGTCACTTAACCCCAATTGCCTCACCAAAACAAACAAACAAACAAAAAATTCTTCAAGGCCATCGAAGGAAATGAAATGAAAGCATTCAGGGAACATGTTTGGATTGATGGAGGTACTTGCTTAAACCCTGTGGAAACTGGAGCATGTTTGCAACTGACAGATTCATACCTGGTGGCTTAGATGGTAGAAGCCTTCCAGGCAAGCTCCTGTGGTGGCACAGTGGATAAAGCAAAGACCCTGGATTCAGGAGGACCTGAGTTCAAATCCAGTCTCAGATACTTGACACTTACTAGTTGTGTGACCCTGGGCAAGTCACTTAAACCCTCATTGCCCCGACCAAAAAAACAAACCACAGACACACACACACAGGAATTAACTTGAAAGTAGGAAAAGGTTTCTGCCTTGTGTAACGATTGGAATGACGCCACCTGCTGGATACTTACTGTAGAAGAGTTCTGCCCATGAAGCGAAGGTCTTTGAGGGCAAGACCAGGAGTCTTTTCTTTGGCGGGAGGAAGTGACGCGGACTAGTGGGAGGAGGAAGGAAGAGACTGGCGCTGACTCTGAGGCTCTTTTCCTCTGGACTCTGGTGGAGAAGGGAGCTAAAAATGTGCTCTCCCTTTAATAGATAGAAATGTACTCCTGATGACATCTTACCACTTCAAGAAGACAAGAGAACTCAGAGACTTTATATGAACTGTTTTGCTTTATTAGCTTTTACTATCTCCTTTTTGTTATAATATATACTATCTGTAACATGTACTCTCTGCAGAGGCCCTCCCTTTGCAAGACTAATGTCAAAGCGTCGGTTCATGAGGACAAAAAAAAAATCGCCCCTCTGGACAAAACTTTCCTCTCTTCCTTTTCTATATTGTTGTTCACATATTATTAGTTAGCAATAGTTATTATATTGTTTTTACTGTTCCGTCAAGGAAACATTTTGTTTCTTGAGGAACAACAGGGGGGACTGTAACGATTGGAATGACGCCACCTGCTGGATACTTACTGTAGAAGAGTTCTGCCCATGAAGCGAAGGTCTTTGAGGGCAAGACCAGGAGTCTTTTCTTTGGCGGGAGGAAGTGACGCGGACTAGTGGGAGGAGGAAGGAAGAGACTGGCGCTGACTCTGGGGCTCTTTTCCTCTGGACTCTGGTGGAGAAGGGAGCTAAAAATGTGCTCTCCCTTTAATAGATAGAAATCTAGGCCTTTCTCTCTCTCTTTACCAAATTCTTATTTTCCTTAATAAATGCTTAAAAGCCTAACTCTTGCTAAAGCTTATAATTTATTGGCGACCACTCATTAGATATTTTAGACAGACTAGCTAGAATTTTAGCCCTTAACACTTGGCCTTGATCTACTCCACTCCCTCTACTCCCCCAACCCTCCCCCCCATCCTTGGCTGGAGGAGAACCTTACAAATTTTGAAGGGTCTGGAGGTTTCTGACTTCTGTTGCTGTCCTATGGGGTCTCTGGAACAGCTGGTGGTAGTGACTCCATTAGGAGGAACAGAGACTGACTGGGAGGAACAGAGATTGACTGGATGCAATAACGAAAGGAAATCTGAGGCTCTATAAAGGAGCCCAGCAGAAAAAAATGTCACTATACCTAAGGGAGAAATCCTGAGCACTCCAACAAAAGGACTTGCAAGACCTATGAGATATACCTTTGCCACCTGTCCTCTTGGCTTGAACCCACTTTCCCCTGCACTCTCAGAGTACTTGTAGAACAGTATGTCACAGACTTGGGGTGGCAGGATGTTTTGTACTAACTGTAGTAAATACCCATTTCTAAAAGTCAATTGTAAGAATAATATAAGTTAATTATCTAGCTGACTCATAATAAGAACAAACTGGTAGGAGCTCATGGGCTATAGCAATAGAAAGACACTTCCCAACCCTACATGGTCCCCTAGAATGAAGGGAAAATGTAGCAGCCAAGCTCTGGGGACCACATCAGCTAGTGCAGTTTGGAACTTGGAGAGTAAATCCATGGCACATGCTATAGGGGTATAACTTATAGGAATAGGGAGGACTGACAGTCACTTTGCCCATGTCAGACCTCATCTGATGTATTGTGTTTAATTCTAGACACCAGACACTGGAAAAGGCATCAGTAAGTTGGAGAGTATCCAGAGGATGGCAAAGGTCTTTATTTTGTTTTTGTTTTTTGGAGGCAATTGGGGTTAAGTGACTTGCTCAGGGTCACACAGCTAGTAAGTAAATAAGCTAGTAAGTATCTGAAGCCAGAGTTGAACTTATCTTCCTGACTTCAGGGCTGGTGTTCTATCTACTGTGCCACCCATCTGCCCCAGCAAAGGTCTTTGAATGGATGTCATGTGAGCATTAGTTGAAATAACTGTCATACTAAACTTGGTGGAAAGAAGATTGAGGGATGATGAGACATGGTAGTTGTCTTCCAGTGTTTGAAGGTACCCCATATGGAGAAGAGAGCAAACTTTTTCTATTTAGCCCCAGATGGCAGAACCAGGATCTTAGTTGGAAGGATGGATTTTTAGACTTAATATCAGGAAAAAAAAATTCTAACACTTAGAAGTGACCAAAAGTGGAATTGAGTGGAATTAAGCATAAAGTTCTTCCTTCTTGGAGGTCTCTAAGCAGTAGTTGGACATACACTTGTCAAGTATATCATGGTAGTGTGATGTTTAAAATCTAAATTGTGGTCGCCTTAAATTAGAAGCTTTAGCACCAGTCCTTGGGCATTAAACATTTATTAAAGCATACATATATTTCCCATGGAGTTCAGAAAGTTAAGAAAAAAGCCTATTTAGCCTAGAGTTCCAGCCTGGTCTGGTTCTTCCTTAAGTCCTCTGCCACAAGCCTGCTTCAATCACGAACTCTCTCCAGCAAACTAATTGTGGAAGGTTTTTATAGGTCTGAAACAGAGGCGGTCCTTACACACTGCTTCAAGCTGATTGGTTGGCATCATCCAAATCCATTCATTCTGAAGGTGTTCTCAAGGTGTGATTACAATCCAGTTAACTTGAAATAGGCTAATCAGCAGTTGATCACTCTCACTTGATTCAGTCAGTCTAGATTAATCTCCAGGTGGGTCTTTGAGTATCTGCTAAATCTCATTATTTCATCACAGTAGGTATTCTTTTTGGTACAGTTTGGACTAGAAGGCCACTAGGGTCTTTCAGCTCTCAAATTCTGTGATTCTGTAAAGGTTTGAACTAGGGAGTAGGCATCCTCAAGCGAGAAAAGCAGGTCAGATAGTAGGAGGCGTGGGAGACCTGGATTCCAGTCCTAATTCTCCCTAAACTGCTTTAATCTTGTACAAAATCTTTCCTTCGGGCAGCTAGGTGGCACAGTGGATAAAGCACTGGCCCTGGATTCAGGAGGACCTGAGTTTAAATCCGGCCTCAGACACTTGATACTTACTAGCTGTGTGACCCTGGGCAAGTCACTTAACTCATTGCCCAGCAAAAAAAAAGAAAAAGAAAAAAGGGCAGAGAGACAGATAGGACTAGATTTTGAAGGGCCTTGAATAACAAGGAGGTAGTCTGGGAAGGGTGGATTTAGGGAAAAAGACAATAAGCCAGGGGCAGCTAGGTAGTGTAGTGGATAGAGTACCAGCTCTGGATTCAGGAGAAACTCAGTTCAAATCTGACCTCAGACACTTGACATTTACTAGCTGTGTGACCCTGGGCAAGTCACTTAACCCTCATTGTCCTGCCCCCCCAAAAAATACAATAAGCCTGGCCATGTCTGACCCCCAGAATATGTTGCCTTCTCTAGGCTTTGCAAGAAGAAAGGAGAGGGGCACTGGAAAAAGGAGAACCTTCCAAGTTCTAGATCTTCTTTACAATAAGACCCATTCTTGTCATGGAATGGTGAACCATTAGGGAATAGATTTCAGGAGCCCCGTGTTTCCTTGGATTAGGAGAAGTGGGATAAAGGTATAACCTGAATCTGACAGTTTAGGGATTGGGAAAGTTGGTGTTCTGGGCTGGGCCTGAATCAGATCAGTCCCCTGGTACTTTGGGTTCAATATTGAAACAAAAAGAGACACTCAGAAATCATTCAACAGTTAACCAAAAGAGAATTTCCTTGGCCATAACAAGAACATTCAACAGGGATAGGCATTGAAGACGTTAAGTTGATTCAGCTGGGTGAAGCTCCCTTGCCTAGGATGTCCATCTTTTTTTCTTTTCTATTTAATTATTTATTTTTGCCAGCCAAGCATCAAAGAGAGTTTTTGGAATTCTTTGTAGAGGATTTGTACTAAGATGACCAGGAAGTCACGTCAAGAGCCTGAGTTTTTAGTCCCTAAGCAACTTGAAGTAAGTCTGAAGTATGGTCTCAATACCTTTCTTTGGCGGGGAGGCAATCAAGGTTAAGCAACTTGCTTGGGGTCACACAGCTTACTAGTATCTGAGGTTGGATTTGAACTCAGTTCCTCCTGACTCCAAGGCCAGTGCTCTATCAACTTCACCACCTAGCTGAGCCTCAATACCTTTTAAGGAAAAAGTAGCCTGACTTGCATGGGAGCAGAGGTTAAGATATTGCTCCTACATAGCTGGGTTTTAGTGCCATTCCCTTCTCTGGGCTTCAGTTTCCCTATCTGTGAAGTGAGTTGGACTATATAAGATATCCTCTAATTATTAACATTCTCTGCTCTGAGAGAAAAGCTACTCAGTGTCATTGGTGGGTTTTAATCCATTCAGCTTCTTGAAGGCAAGGGCTCAGGTCTGATCTTCTGCATATGCCATACTGCTCCAAGATTCCATATCTGTAGGACACAGCTCAAAATAGAGCAGGTTGACTTAGAGCTACAAACTATACCACATCTAGAAGGAAACTTCTCATCCAACTGTTATAGGGGAAATAGAGTAGGGGTCTGAGATAGGGGCTTGGGGTTCTTAGGAATTCCTCTTTAAAGAATTACATGGGGCAGCTAAATGGTGCAGTGGATGGAGCACTAGCCCTGGAGTCAGGAGTACCTGAGTTCAAATCCGGCCTCAGACACTTAACATTTACTGGCTGTGTGACCCTGGGCAAGTCACTTAACCCCAATTGCCTCACCAAAACAAACAAACAAACAAAAAAAAGAATTAGATCCCTTTGCACACAAATCCAATTAGAATAAAATAACAGTTTATTTAGGGGCTGAGGAAAGGAAACCAAGAGAGAAATCCCTGGACTTCTCATGGGGAGAAGGCATAGCACAGAGGCGAGGCCTGGCTCTGAGATACCTATCTCCTCAAGCAGGAGACCGGCAGGTACTTTTATAGAGGACTGATAGGGGTGACCATCTGACTGTGGAAAGTTCCCTTATTGAGGGAGGATCATCCCCCACTGGTGGTGGCTGGGGGAGTTGGGTGAGGGGTGGCTGCAGATCTCTCAAGCCATCTCTTTCCTCCTCAAGCCATAAAGGCAGCAGCCACACCTAATCTTATTTCCCCAGGTGTGGGGGAGACTGGAATGAAGGGTGGTGGTCCAGGAGCTAGCTCAGTCCAGTGCCACTTATCTCTTTAGGTGTGTCTGCCCTTTGGTTTAGTTTCTCTAGGAGAAGGTTCTTTGATATATTTTGATGTATTTTCTCCGGGTGTATTTTATTTTTTTGTTTTTGGGTTTTTTGGGTTTTTTGTTTTTTGCAGGGCAATGGAGGTTAAGTGACTTGCCCAGGGTCACACAGCCAGTAAGTGTCAAGTGTCTGAGGCCGGATTTGAACTTGGGAACTCCTAAATCCAAGGCTTTATCCACTGCACCACCTAGCCACCCCCTCCGGGTGTATTTTATTTTATTTTTCCTTTAATGAAAACAAAAGTTGGCTTGTTTTTTAATTGAGATCTTTAGTTTTTAGATAACAGCCCTTCCTAGATGAACCTCCGCTAATAACAGATCATACTTTTTGCCTTTGATCTTCTTGGGATATATGTCCAATAATAGGATAGTATATCCAACAATAAGTAATTAGGTCATGGGATATGAATAGTTTAGCCCCTACTCTACATTGTTTTCTGAAAGGGTTGGTCCAATCACAGTCCCACAAACAGTGCCTTGGTGCCCCTGTCTTCCCTTGTGTCTCTAAAATGGATTGTTTCCATTCTTTTTTGGTCTCCTTTGTGAATTTACTGAGTGTAAGCTTCCTCAGAGTAGCTTTGATTTCTGTTTCTCTTATGTTTTGGAACATATTTTCATGTGATTGTTCATTAGCAATTCTGATTTTCAAAACTGTTAGATAGCCTGGCATGGTGGAGAGAAGATCTGCCTCAGACAGTGGACAAGTCACTTAATCTCTCAGTGTCTCAAGACAGCTTTTCAGACCATAAATTGCCACCCAGTGGCATTAGTGATGGGAGATTCCTCATGGAGTTCCATACATCAATGAACTGCAGATCTGGACTAAAAGAAATGAAAACTGTGCATAGCCTCTGACTATTTGTCAATTGGAGAGCAGCTCTTGGTCTTATATATTTTTCTGATATGTCATGGATATTAGATTTTTAGCAGCAATGTTGGATGCAATTTCCCCCCACCCCCATTTGATGGTTTGTCTTGTTTTATCCAAATTCCTTTTATTCTTGCATAAACATTTTAAATGTTACATAATTTAAATGGTCTGTTTTGTCTTTCATGATCATATCTAGCCTTTGTTTGGTTTGTGTCTCCCCTGAGACACAGCTGTGAAATGTAGATGGTCTACCATTCTTAACAAAGGCCCCCAGAGGCCATCCAGCCCCCCCCCTTCCTTGTCAGAGCACTCCTTCCTGTGGTCCCAACCCCAGGGAGCCAGGGAGAGGTCATGGTGGGCAGTTCCAGAACCTTCCCAGCCACCACTTCTCTAGAAGTTTCCCAGCCATCCCTGACCCAGCTCTAAGGTCAAGATCTAGCCATCCCTGGGGAAAAAACAAGGGAGAACAAAGGGCTGGGCCAATCTGGGCCAGGCACCAATCTCACGCAACATGCCCATAAAGGACAGGCAAGACAGTCAGGAAAACACACACACACACACACACACACACACACACACACACACACACACACACACACGGCTGGGTCAGAAGAAAAAGTGTCCAAATTCCGCAGTCTAACAAGTACGCTTCTGGTTCTCACACATGCACCCAAGTCATTTCTTTCCCTTTCCAGATTTACTTGCCTGGAGTTCCCTGAATGCTCCTCTGAGCCTCCCTCTTCAAATCCTAGGTCCCTTAAGGCCCAGCTTAAGTTAGAATCTCACAATATCAGAGCTAAGAGAAACCTTAGGAATCATAATTGAACCCCTGAAAAATTAAGGCCCAGAGAAGGAAGTGATTTGCCCAGAATCACATAGGCAGTGTTTGACAAGGGACAAGTGTTCTTTCCATTACTGTATGATGCCTCTCTCACACTTCCTCCAGGAAGCCTTCCCTGATCCCTCAGACCACCCCTACACCCCCCAAAAAAATCTATTACTTTCTCTTCCTTTAATCTGCACAACTCTCTTTGCTGACCCATATTCCATTTTATGTTATTGTTGTATTGTCGTCGTTGCCTTGCTAGAACGTGACTGATTATTCTGATTCCGCGCCTCAAGGATCTTTGATTTTTCTCTCTCTGGATCCTCCCTTCAAAATGTTATTAGAGGGGGCAGCTAGGTGGCGCAGTGGATAGAGCACCGGCTCTGGATTCAGGAGTACCCGAGTTCAAATCTGGCCTCAGACACTTAACACTTACAAGCTGTATGACCCTGGGCAAGTCACTTAACCCCAATTGCCTCACTAAAAAAAAAAAAATGTTATTAGAGGAGGCAGAGTCAAGATGGCAGAGAGAAGCTAGCGTGTTGCTTGAGCTCTCCTTCTGTTCCCTCAAAAAGAACATTAAATCAAGCCTCTAGATAGATTCTGAAACTACAGAACCTGCAAAGAGACAGAGAGACACAGTCTTCCAACCAGAGATAATTTAGAAGACTTCAGGAAAGGTCGGTCTCACTCCACACGAGCCACAGCCGAGCAACTGAGGCCCCTGGATCCTGGCTCAACAAGCTGGTGGCGCAGCAGGACAGTGGCGAAACCCACCCGCACCAGCCAAGAGGGCAGGTTACCAGCTGGAGGGCCAACCATAGGACAGGCTCGACCAGACCTACCAATTCCAGCGCACCGCCAGCAACCCCAGGGTGGTGAGAAATCCACAAGCCATAGAGGCCTCAGTGTAGAAAGCCAGTGACACAGCCCCTATACCCCAACACAAGAAGCTTGAAACAGGGACCCTGATGCCCCCAGAGCAGACCTCAACTTAAAAAAAAAAAAAGCTGCAATATGAGTAAGAAACAAAAAAGAGCTCTCACCATTGAGAGCTTCTGTATCGACAGGGAAGAGGCAAACACAAACTCAGATGAGGACAATACTCTCAAATTGCCTACATGTGAAGCCTCAAAAGGGAAGATGAATTGGTTTCAAGAACAAAAAGCTTTCTTGGAAGAGCTCAAAAAAGATTTTAAAAATCAATTGAGGGGCAACTGGACAGCTCAGTGGATAGAGCGCCAGCCCTGGAGTCAGGAGGTCCTGAGTTCAAATCTGACCTTGGACACTTGACATTTACTATCTGTGTGATCCTGGGCAAGTCACTTAACCCCAATTGCCTCACACACACACAAAAAAAATCCTAAGAAAAAATCAATTGAGGGGCAGCTAGGTGGCATAGTGGATAAAGCACCAGCCCTGGATTCCGGAGGACCTGAGTTCAAATCCAGCCTCAGACACTTGACACTTACTAGCTGTGTGACCCTGGATGAGTCACTTAACCCCCATTGCCCTACAAAACCAAAACAAACCCAAAAAAATCAGTTGAGAGACATGGGGAGAGAAATGAAAGCAACACAAGAAAATTATGAAAAAAGAATCAGCAGCTTGGAAAAGGAAGCACAAAGATTGAAGAAAACAATTCCTTAAAAAATTCATTTGGCCAAATGGGAAAAAAAAGTGCATAATCTCATTGAAGAAAACAATGCCTTAAAAAAATGTTAATGGGGGCAGCTAGGTGGCACAGTGGATAAATCACTGGCCTTGAACTCAGAAGTACCTGAGTTCAAATCCAGCCTCAGACACTTGACACTAGCTGTGTGACCCTGGGCAAGTCACTTAACCCTCATTGCCCCCCCCCCCAAAAAAAAGTTATTGGGGGTAGCTAGGTGGCGCAGTGGATAAAGCACAGGCCCTGGATTCAGGAGGACCTGAGTTCAAAACTGACCTCAGATACTTGACACTTACTAGCTGTGTGACTCTGGGCAAGTCACTTAACCCCCATTCCCCGGGCAAAAAAAAAAAAAGTTATTAGACCATATTTCAAGAACAGGGCCATGAAGAAACCAAAAATGACCCTTTGGCCAATCCTTTGGTAATAAGCTTCTCCCTCTTTTGCAAGACTGGCTTTCCAGTGACAGGCCAATAACAATGGCAATCTCAATAAAGTCTAATACTTCAGATTCACTTGACTGACTGTGCTCCTCTGTGCCTTAGTACATAAGGAAATACTGTGGTTGAAAAATCCTTCCCCTAGTGGGCAACCCCCTGGCTCCCTGCCTGTAGCTAAGTTGCTCTGCTGGTCTCGGGTGCTGGTCCCAGGGGTCCCGCTCAGAGCCTTCCCAGCCTTGCAAGGTGTCCCCAAGCTTCACTGACAGAGCCTGCAGGCACCCAAGGGGCCACAGTGAGGCAGCAGAGGAGGACTAATGACACTGATACCTCCTTTATACTTAATGGATGTGACCTAATGCATGTGAGAATTGTCTCCAGGCAGGCAGGCAGGCACTGTGCTAAGGACTGGGGATAAAAATACAAGCCCAAAGACTGGAGGTGTCTGCCCTCAAGGTGCTTACACTTCTGTGGGGGAAGGGGAAGGACTCATAAAAGGAATAGGAAGGGGTGGGTCAGGTACAGTTCACTGTGATAGATCCAGAGCAGCTCTGGTCTTTGCCCTCAGGTAAATGGATGCATAACAGCCGGGAACACAAGCTGTGCATTCATTATTCCCTGTTCTTCCTACATGCCCAGCCCACCTCCCGTTTCAGGCATACAGCTCTGGGATGGCATCCTTCACAGCATCTCTCCTGCAAAGTTCTCTGTTGCCAATATGTCACAGCCCACTCACCCACCCCGCCCAGGTGTCTCCACATTGCCATTTGGATGAACACCAACTTTGATTCTTCAGAGACTGTGATATCCTCAGCAAAGTGGAGGGAAGAATTCTGGTACTAAAAGGATGGGCCTTTGTATCAAGGGAAGCTAAAGAGTTGGTTGAATTTTTTCTTTTTTCCTTTTTCTTTTTTTTTTTTTTGAGGCAATTGGGGTTAAGTGACTTGCCTAGGTTCACACAGCTAGTAAGTGTCAAGTGTCTGAGGCCAGAGTTGAACTCAGGACCTTCTGAATCCAAGGCCGGTGCCCTGCGCCACCTAGCTGCCCCTGGAGTGCTAATTTTACAGAAGAAACCAGGGCTCTGAGAAGGAAGCGATCTAGGTTATACCTAGTAAAGTGCTTGGGAATAGGATGTGAATCCAGGTTTCCTAACTCTGAATGCAGTGGGATAGCATGTTTGTTACATTGGATAGAGCAGACAGCCTTACAGTTATTTTGTTGTTCTTTAAGACCATGACATGGGGTGGTGTCATGACTTGCACTGAATTGGATTTAAGTGAGGGAGGGCTGTGCAGAGTCATCAACCTCACTCTCTCCTCCAGAGCCATCTGAATTCAGTGGCAAGATATATATTAGGATGACTAGAAATGGCCCCAGAAGTTTGAGGCAATTGGGGTTAGTTAGGTGACATGCCCAGGGTCACACAGCTACTGTTTGAGGTGAGATTTGAATTCAGGTTCTCCCAACTGTTCCATCCAGATAGCTGCCCCTGGGAACATAAGAGACCAACCTCATCATTTACTTCCCAGGGAAACAGACCCAGAGAGGGGACTCACTAGTCACATTAAGTTACTGGCAGAGTTAGGAATAGATTTTCCCTTCACCCTAATTATTCTTCCAGTGCAGTAGGTACTGAGGGAATACATTGGCTGAAGGTGCAGCTCTGACATCTTTAAGCTAAAGGGAGTGAGGAAAAGAGAAGGGTGTGGAGAGAGGTTGCTGTTTCTGGAATCTAGACTTGGTGAAAAGAATCCAATAAGTGTAAGGAGGGAGCAGGGAGTCTGGCATGGGAGGAAGTCACAGCTGGTGGAAGAGAACAAAGCCAGGCTCCTATTATCTACCCATCCTCAAAAAACAGATCACATGGGCTAGTGCTTAAGGCATTGATTGGGTCTGAACCACAGCCTGGTGAAGCATGGATCAATAACTCTATTTAACAGGTAGAAAATTAATTCAGGAAAACGTGGTTTTCTTCTGAAAGTCTCTCCTCAATGAATTTTGGTGATGGGGTTCTTCCTGTAGGACCAGTCCTTCCCTGTTTCCTCTGCAAGATCATCACCCATACCCTACTCCCCATGTTTTTGTAATCCAGGGCTTTTGACCTGGGCCCTCTTCTCTCTGCATTTGCTCAGATCTCATCAGTCTAAATGGGAGACTGCCCAGGATCACACAGCTGGTAAATGTTGAGTGTCTGAGGTTGGATTTGAACTCAGGTCCTCCTGAATCCAGGGCTGGTAATTTATCCACTGCTCCACCAAGCTGCCCCCTCTACCTCCCTTTTAATATGCAGTTAGCAGTTCCAGAATCCTTTTCCATTCACACCAGTCTCACTTTTCTCCAATCAGCTAGCAAAATGATAAGATATCTCTCTGGAAGCTTCTGTGGCCCCCTCATTGCCTCCAGAACAAAATGCAAATTCTCTTGCTAGGCATTTTAAAAGCCTTTCATTTGGCTTCCCAGGTTGATTACATATTCCTCCTCTTCACCCTCCAGTTCCCAACTTCGGTTCCCTATAGTCAGTTCTACTATAGAACACTAATTATGAAAATGCTAATTTGTTCCACCAGGATTGATATATTAGGGAACACCGAGCAAAACGTGAATTTCTAGTTTGAGACTGTCTGAGAAATATCAGGTGTGCAGAAAATTGCACCACTTCCCAATAACTCATAGGCTGCAACCCATCAGACACCCACTTCCAGACTTTTTCTTTTGTTGCTTGCATTTGGAGCCGATGGGCTCATCTGAATCCACACTCCCACCACCTAGTTTGGTTGAGTCAACCAGGAGCTGCTAATGCATTTAACATTGTAGCATTTATATATTTAATCATCTAACATGTATAAACTGCACTACCCTTTTATTAGATTCCTATCCTATATGTTGGTGACAAAGCTTGAGCATGGTGTCCCTTAAACCCCATGTTTGGTGAACTCATGCCAAGTTGTACAAAGCTGCCCTACATTCTTGCCCTCTTAACCCACCTCTTGGAGCCCCCATTTCATTCAACTTAGTAAACTTAGTTCTGATCCCCACCCCTCACTAGAATGTAACATTCTAGGACTGAGACTGACAATTGTCTTTGTATCCACACCTATCAGAGACCCAAGTGCTTAATAAAAGCTAAGACAGATTCAGAAACGTGTACATGCAGAAGTGTATACAGAATATATAGAAAATAAATTGGCTAGGTAAGGCTCTAGAGATTAGGGATTCCATAAAATGGTGATGACATAGGTGGTGAGAGAACTTGTGATTGGTAATTACCAGCCTGGCCCTTTTTTTTAGGTCTTCAAGACCCTAAAATTTCCTAGTGAAGCAATTATCAGCAAAATGTTGCCTTTAGGTCTGCTCCTTGTGACCCAGCCTCCTAAACCTCCTGCCTGGAAGGCTTCCATTTTAGAAAGCCTGTAGCTAAAAACCTGCCACCTGTTGAAGCAACTGTTAAGTGTCTGAGGCCGGATTTGAACTCAGGTCCTCCTGAATCCAAGGCCGGTGCTCTATTCACTGTGCCACCTAGCTGCCCAGTTCAATCCCATCTCCCCTCAAACCCATGTATGCAAGTGGCATTGATTAATCAAAGTGACTTTTTGTAGGAAAGCAAAAGTCTATTCTAACACAAACTCAGATCTTGACTCAAGGTTAGGAGCATATTAAATGCTGCCCCCAAAATGGACAAGGAATGGAATGGTGTATGCTGGGGAAGGGGCGGGGGCAGGGCAGGGATTCCTCAAGATGGTTGATACAAACATCTGGCAAACCCCCACTGTGCACTAGAGCCCTCCTTCCTCTCTGGAATTCTTTGATTCTAAGGGATCTGGAAGAAAATGAGAACATGCCTCAGCATGAGATTTGTTTCTAATTGCCCTGAGACCTGGGTCAGGCCAAAACAATAGTTTATTATTTCAGCATTCAGCAACATCTCAGCCATCAAAAATAAACTCTAACACCAAAGGATGGAAGGAAGACTTCTCTACAGCATGATTAGGTGGGCTGCATCCGGAGCCCCTCCCCGGGGCGCCACAGGCAGGAAGGATGGTGGTTATTCATTCATCCAATAAATTAGGAAGCGCAGAATTCGGGGGGGCCAGCTGCTCATTTCTGGGCTGGCATAAGGTCATCGATGGACTGGCCCTGCTCCAAGCGCTTTTCCATCTCTATGAGCAACTTCACACCATCCACCACCATCTGCACCAGCTCCACCTCTGAGAAGCCCAATCGATCAGCATTGGAGATGTCAAAGACACCACCCACAGCAGCCGTGTCCACACCCCCTGTGCAAGGAACAAGATATAGGTCCTTCAGTCCAAAGAATGCTGACAGGGTTGGGAGACAGGACCCAGAACCTAACTTGTCAAGAGGCGAGGACAGACCTCAGTTCAATCACTGTGAAATATTTGAACCTCAAGTACCCTCATCTCTCAAGTATAATACTCACACTGCCTCCCTGACCCTGTTGTAGCCTCAGAGCCATTTTAAAGCTGAGGACAAAGAGACTAATTCAAGGTTTTAGCCAGTGAATAGCAAAGCCAAGGACTTTGCTCTGAAGTGGTAGAATGAGTGGAGCAGAGCCCTGGGGAGTTGAGAGAGCAACAGGGCCCAGAGGGATATGAGTCTGGGGCTAAGCAGAGTCGGTATGGAACACAGTTCTCTGCCATTAATCAGGTCTGCAACCTCCAGGCACACAACTGGTGGCGAACCAAACTGAGACTTGTGTGCCTATGTCCCACGCCCCTGCTTCCCTGTCACTTCACTTCCTGTTTCCATACACACTCCCATTATACCTGACTCCATTACCCCAGGCACCCATCCTGACCCTTGCCTCCATACACACCTGTTCCCCTCTTCTGCAGCCTCAGCTTCTTCAGCACCTCTCCAAACTTCTCATGCTTGCCCAGGTGGGGAAGCTTGATGTGGACACCTGCACGCAGGCCTGTGCCCAGATTGGAGGGGCATGTCAGGATGTAGCCCAGGTGGGAGTTCCACATGAACTCGTAGTTCTTGGTCTTAAAAAGAGTTTCAATCTAGATACGAGACAGAAAATCACCAATCAGTCCATGTTTCTATAGAAATGCCACCATAATGCTGTCCCTTAACCCTGGTCCCCACCCCCATATGTGTACCACTGTAGATCAGGGTTTCATCCCTGTGCCAACTTCCTAGGTGTTCAATATACAGTGGGTGGCACTGATGCGAGGGTGTTAGATTTCTGTGGGTCAGAGGGATGATCTGTTCTAAGAGCTTGGAGAGCACTCGCAATGAAAGGCAGGAGGATCCCAAGGGCCCCTGTTGCTTCTTGTTGGCATGGCTCCCCATGAGGCAATTGGGGAATAGATCCCAACCCCTTCAGGAGGGAACATGATGACTCTTCCAGGGGGCGGGGGTGTGGAGAGGAAAGGAAGGAGCCAGTGGCGTCAGAAGCGGGTCCCTAGGGACTGGTGCCATGGTAACAGAGGAAGCAGATGCTACACCACCAAGTCAATCCCTCAGAGGCGGTGAAAGCCTAACACTTCTCAAAGGGTCTGGGCAAATGGCTGGCCACCAGGTAAGCAAAGGAAATGTGTGTGAAAAAACCACAGCCTCAGAGCCAGGTGCTGCAGCTACCTGGGCCTATGAAAGGTGATACATCCCATAGGGTGAGCACAGTCATGCCAAGGGCAAACAATCAGCTCCACTTCTTCAGTGAGGTAGGGCAGGTAAGGATTATAACGTTCACTTTCTATGGGGAGGGGAGCTAGGATGGATGAGCCTTTGCCCAAGGCCTTCCTCAGAACTGTATAAATAGCAGAAGCCCTAAACAGGAAAGGGGCTCATGGAGTTCAAGGAGCTTCAGCTTAAGCCAGCCTCCACATACCAGAACAGCTTCAGACTAACTCCCTGCCCCCATACAATTTTTCCTGAATCCCCACAACACTGCACTTGTTTTTCTCCACTACAAATCGAATCTATGTGTTACCAACTTGCCAGACATCTTAAGCTTCAACAGTGTCAGCCACATGATTCCCTCATAACACTCTTCCCCCCACATCCCCATCTACCACCCTAAGAGGTGCCCCTGAGCAGCCACCTTACCTGGGTGAGCCCTGTGCAGAAGCGTGTGAACACCTCCTTCATGTTGCCACCCTTCTGCATGGAGATGACTCTCAGGTGATCTTCCTCATTGATCCACACCAGAAAGGTCTTGTTGTCATTGTGCCTGGGGCACGATATAAGTGTCAGTTCCATGTCAAGGTCTCGCAGATATCGCCTCTCCACCCCGCCCCCCCCCCAAAGCAGGGGCCTTCTGGAGGGGGCTCAGCAGTTCAGTTCAAAGACTGAACTTTAAATAAGGACAACCAAGGCCCAGGAGAAAATGGCTTGCCCCAAATCTGAGTCTAGCTAGCAAGGATCAGAACTAGGATTCAACAGATCAATGATTTCAAATCTTTTCTCCCTATGTCACTGCAAATTTCATCCATAGCCTGTCCCTTTATTTGAATGCATATAAACTCTTCCTATGTGAGTATCAATGCCAAGTACTTGGGAATATTGAGACATCCCTGGCTCATATTCTTATTCTTGGCAGTGTGTTAGTCAAATTTTGGCTAAGAACCCCTGATCTTGTCCAAGTTCCCACTACCCACTAGCTCATAGAGGCTGTAGCTTACCCAGTTACTAAACTCTAAACCCAATACAATCTTCCCCTAATCTAAGAAGGGGCATGGAAGAAATTAATCAAACAAGGTCACATATCCAGGATAGCCAAGTACTCCCTGCTGAGGCCTCAAGAAATGGCCATAACCTTGGCTTATCCCCAGTGTAGCAAGACTAGACATTGGCCTTTCTGGGACAAAGCATCTGTGAAGGTCAGTGGAAGCTGGCCCAAGGGGAAAAAAAAAAAAGCAGGCCCTGGCACCAGAATAACTTTCCTCCACCTGCCTTGGCAGAGAAGGAAGCTCTGCAGGTTCATCTGCCCTGACTGCAATACCAGTCCCAGCCTTCCCCTCCTCACTGCTGCAACGCTGTATCCATCCCATAGTTACAGACTCAGCCACCTGACTGCTGGGATGCAGCCAAGCTTCAGGGACACGGGGCACTTAGGGAACAAAGCAGACAGCAGTGGGGGAGTGGGGAGGAGGTGGCAAAAGAGACCAGTTTAAACTAGAAAGGACGAATCCTAGGACCTTAGTGCTGCAGAGGACATCCAGTATAACTCTCAAGGGGGATAACAATTCAAGGGGGAAGTTAAGGCTTTGAAAACAAAGTTTAATGCAAAACTAGGGCATAGACCAGATGAGGCCAAGGAGCTTCTGTGATGGCTGTGATTTTTTTTTAGTGAGGCAATTGGGGTTAAGTGACTTGCCCAGGGTCACACAGCTAGTAAGTGTTAAGTGTCTGAGGCCGGATTTGAACTCAGGTACTCCTGACTCCAGGGTCGGTGCTCTATCCACTGTGCCACCTAGCTGCCCCTGTGATTAATTTTGGACTGATAATTAAGAACACTGAATCTGGACTCAAACCCGGGTTTGAAATCTTCCTTGTTACTTACCAGCTGTGTGACCTTGTCGGAGAGTCACTGTGACAGACCTCTCTGGGCCTCAGATCTCACTGAGATTGTAGCTAAGGATTAGCTACAATGATCCACAGTTCCAAGACCTCAGAGATACTGATGAAGATCAAATCAAGAACTAGTTCTATTCCCTTGTTTTTTTTGTTTTGTTTTGGTAGGGCAAAGAGGGAAGTGACTTGCCCAGGGTCACACAGCTAGTAAGGGTCAAGTTTCTGATGCTGGATTTGAACTCAGGTCCTCTTGAATTCAGAGCCAGTGCTTTATCCACTGCTCCACCTAGCTGCCCCTATTCCCTTGTCTTAGAGAAGTTATATCGCCAGCCAAGGACTTGAATATAGGTCTCCTGACTCTAGACAGGGTTTTTCCATTAAACCATTAATGGTGGGAGAGGTAGTGGGGAGAGGAAGGAACCCATTTCTCAGTTCACTTCAGAGTATTTTTTGCATCTTGCTACAGTGAAGGGCATACCACATTCCTGGCATCTCCACAGGACCCTCAGCCAGACTGTCCAAAGTCACAACCCAGTTAAGCTCACTCACTGGGAAGCTGGGGTTGTGTAATGGCAGCAGCTGGTTGTGCTAGCTAGGCAGGCATCACAAGTCTGTCTGGGTGTGGCTAAAACTAACACCTCCAAACCACCTTGACCTTCCTTCCAGTCTAGTCTGGAAGCTGGGAGTTCGGCAGTGACTTACTTGTCCATGATCACAGCTATTAGATACTGAGAGGCAGGGAACACACTACACACTACACACACACACACACACACTACACACACACACACACACACACACACACACACACACACACACACACACACACACACACTTATCCCCTGATAACTGAAAAAGCTAGGGAAGCAAAAAGACTTGGGAGTCAGGTGATCTGGGTTGGAATCTCACTTCAAAGATCCCTTCAATACTCATAGCTAGGGGACTATAGGCCTGGTTACTCCCTTCATTAGGGCTTAGGTTCCTCATCTCTTAAAATGGGGACAATCTTTTATGCTTCCCCAGAAAGGCAAGGAAATTGCTTAGTCGGCTTGACAACTTAGTGACTTGTCCAAGGTCACACAAGCTATTAAGTAGCTGAGGTTGGGTTTGAACTTCCTGACTCCAGGGTGGTCTGCCTGTATGTCTGAAGATCATAAGGGACCAGTTTCTGCCATGGCCTGTTTCCTCTTTTGGGCCTCAGGTTCCCCTTTCCAAAGGGGTTGAAACTAGATCAGTTCTGGATCCTGTGCTGTTTTGCCTAAGGACTCACCAAATGCCCCTGCCATCAGGCCAGTCTCGGGCCATGCCAGATGCCAAGAGGAGTGGGGAGACAGGCTTGTCAAAGAGGAAGTGGTCATCAATCAGCTGCTGCTGTTCCTGCTCAGTCATGTTCTTCAGAGCATAGTACTTCCCATTCAGGTCACCCTCCAGGCTGGCCAGAGCTGTGGACAATCAGTAAGTGATACAGGAGGCCCCAACAGCAGGCTACAAGGACCTACTAGAAACCACCATACTCCTGCCCCTGGCTGCCCTTTTGGGTCAATAGACCTCTACCTGAACTGGAATCCACCTATAATCTCCCCAGTCATTCAGCCTTTCTTGAAACAGGCAGCTTATTACACAGCTCTGACACTGAAATGTCTCCCCCAAATCCCATTCTTCCTTCCTCACGGATCCTAAGTTCAGGGCTCCAGGGCCAAGAAAAACAAATCTAGTACAAAGATAGGGTTGGCAGAAACCACATTTGTGAAAGTGGGAGAAATAGTATCCTCTATGGTGCTAGTCTTGGAAAGATGATGGCTGGGTTCATGTTAGTTTTGACACCCTGTGCATGATCCTGAACAAATGGCCTTACCATTACCCCACCCCACCTTCAGCTGGGGAGAGCTGCACTGGGTCCCATCCAATTCTTACATTCTGTAGACCTCAACCAGAAACGGGCTGTCCTGGGGAGTGGGGAGAAGATGGGACGACTGTGACCCATTTCAGGCTTTTTGGGGGGAGGTAGAGGAATACCAGGAAGAGGCAGTCAGGGGACCCGAGGCAGCCTCACATACCTGGTCTGAGATACCCTCAGTCCACCCTAGCAATTGGGTCTGCTACAGGAGATTAATGATTCATTGTCTTGGAAGTCTTCGCATCTACTCTTATGGTGTTTCTGCCCCCAAAATGAAGTATGAGTCCTACTAGAGGGTGGGCCAAAAGTCACAATGAAAATCCCCCCCTCATATAATCATTTCCTATATACTATTTTAGGTTGCTATGATACTATGATATTCATAAAAATAAGGCAGTCAAATATTAAACCCCCTACATGACCTTTGGCCCACCCGGTGAGAGGATTTGCCCAAGAGTCTCACACCTTCCAAATTCCTGAGCCAAGACTTCGGCCTAGATTCCCAGCCCAGGCAACACCACAGATGCCTCTAATCTCAATTTCGGAGGGAACTCAGCTGGGTGATTCCCCTCTTCCCCCTTCTAGCCTTGTTGTAGTAAAGACAGGGTTGGAGTAAGCAGCCTCTAAAGACATCCCTAACACCCGACCCATACATGATTACCATAGTAATTAGAGTAGTTAAGAGTCTTATGGTTGAGGGAAATAGGATTCTATAATCCTAAATGACTTGTCCAAGGTCACACAGCTAGTCAGGGACTAGTGCCCAGTGTTTAGAAATACTGGTTTAGTTTTAAGACTTTCAGGCTTTTTTTACAAAACCATGACTAAAGCCAAGCAAGGTCCAAGGACAGCTGGCCAAGCTGATCTATAGATCAGCTGCTGCAGCCACAGCCCCGGGGTGGGGGAGGGTGCAGTCTTCCTGCCTCCTGATGACAGGGATAACTCTTCTCCCAGAAGGCCAGGCTTTTCCATCTTAAGAGCTAGGGCTGAGGTAATCAATGGCTCAGTACCTCCCCACCAGTAATACCTCAAGAATCCAAAGCCCATTGGCCCCATCTAAGTGGCAAGCCACTGCAGCTTCCATTCATAGAGGTCTAAGGACAACAGTCCCTGCCAGGCTCCCCTGCAGCACCCCAAAACACTTAAGCAATTCTCAAGTCCCAGCTTTAAGTGTCCTTTCTAAACACATGGTACCAAGCACAACCTCTGCAGTTAGACCATTGCTTCTGTCTGCTTCCGCAAGATCCTATCACTCAAAGTCAGAAGAGCCTTACAGGGTGGGACTAGAATATAGGTCTCCTGGGCCCCAGTTGGCCCACAGCCATTCTAAAGATGCTTGGCCCTATACCTCTCACCATGTAGTAGCAGCTGCATGCCCCCTCCCTCCCCCTCCCTGTGAGGGGATACCTTCCACAGAGAGCTTCTCTATGGCTCGGCGCTCGCCCCGGCTGCAATGTGGGGGCAGGCAGAATCCTCGGATGCTCCTGCCAGTTCTAACACGAGAACTCAGCACATAGTTAGGATCCAGGTCATCACCACCCTGGGGGAGAATGGGGAAGAAAGATTTGGGTACTTTTTCCAAAGGAAGCCATTCCATTTCCTCAGCCTAGCTCATGACACCTTCCTCAAACCCTGTCCTGCCTAAGTCTCTTTGTCTACCTCCCCTCTACCTTTCTTGAGTGTAGTCTCCACATCTCCCCCCGCCCCCCAGCCCCCAGTTACTAGTACTTCTCCATCCAGCATGGGGTCTGGATAGGCTAATCCCCTTAGCAGAGTTGAGGCTTAAGCTCAGGCCATATAAGGCCAGGCAGCCAGAATCCTGGGGGAGGAGGGAACAGACGTACCTGCAAATTGTCAGGGTTAAGATCAGTCTTATGCTCATCTGAAGGCTTGTAGCCTCCATGTCGGTCCTCAATGATAGGATCAAACAGTTCCTTGAACACTTCATAGCTCTCTTCATCTCCAGCTACACAGCCCACAGTCATGATGAATGGGTGCCCTACATGGAAGAGAGAGGATGTAGGGACAAGAGAAAGCTGGGGCTCTCAAACCTCAAAGGAAGAACGGTAGAAAGTTAAGGGAGGGGGCAAAGAACAGATCTGAGGAATGTGTTCAGAAACCAGACGGGCCCTTTTAAATATATTAGGCTAGGGGCAGCTAGGTGGCAGTGGATAAAGCATTGGCCCTGAATTCAGGAGGACCTGAGTTCAAATCCGGCCTTAGTAGACACTTGACACTAGCTGTGTGAAGCTGAGCAAGGTATTCATCTTCCAGCTCCTAATGACTTGGGAAGAAAAGGAGAACTGATAATGGGTAAGGGGGAAGGAGGAAACAACAACTATATTTTTCTCCCCACAGAAAAAAAGAATCCAGTAGAGACCTCAAAAGTAAAACCTGCTCCCGGTAAATTATAACAGGATACTCAGGCTAAGATGTGGAGGTTTTTCTATGGAGATAGAACCAAATTAGGTAAGAAAGCTGGCACGCAAAGCTCCAACCCTTTCTAGATCAGAACAAGAGACGGTGGCCTCTTCAAAACCTATTCCATTACAGGGAGTGGAAGCAAAAAACTGCTGCAGTGAGAGAGAAGACCCTCAACATCTTTGACCAAAAAAAGGGGGGGCAAAGAAAGCTGGGATGGGAAGACGGAGAAAGCGGAACCTAAATAAGGTGTGGGGGAGGGGGAGAATACCTGGGTTGTCCACACCGGTCTGGATGACGTCATCGAGGGTGAAGCCGCTGGGTGTAGCCTTATCCCGGAGTTTTTCGTAGAGCTCTGGGGTCAGCACCTTAGCCATGTGGTTGTTGTGCGAGGAGAGGTCGGGATATTCCTCCTCAGCGGGGTAGCGGGACTTCAGCATGTTGTGGCTATTGGAGAACGGCATGATGGCAGGAGGCTGGCAGGGGTACCAGGACAAGGAGTTCACTCATCCAGCCCCCAGCTCCTCCTGTCTCCTCCTGCACCCCTGCTGGGAGCCAGAGTCACAGCCGCAGGGAAGGGGGGGGGGAGGAAGAGAGGGGAGGGGAGGGGAGGAGGCTGCGACAACGCCCCGTGCAATATGTACAAAGCTACTTCACTGCTGACTGCCAGGCTGTCTCCTCCTCCCGGCAGCCCTCCCAAGGTCAAAGCCGCTGCGGCCCTGCAGCTTTTAGGGCTCTCAGAACTGGGGTGGTGCTTAGGGGACCCCACACCTGTTATCCTGGCTGCAGCAGGACAAAGACGGAGGAGGAAAGGACTCTCTCCCCATCTTTGCCTCCGCAGTGGCAGGAGGCCAGACCTGGGGGAGCTGGTGTGCACAGGGAAGAGGATGGAAGCTTGAAGATGGGGGAAGGAGGCTGGAAGGAGGGGAGCCAGACCCGCCCCTGGGATCCCGCCCTCCCCGCCACCCCCATTAGCAACCATCTGCTTTGCTCACCTCCCTAGAGATTTCCCACCCCAGGACGTTACCCCCCCCCGCCCCCACACACACACCGGGGAGCCAGGGAGCAAACACCTAAGACTCCATCCCCCAGCTAATCCAAGGGCTTGGGGGGGGGGCGCAGCTGTCCCCGGGCTCCCCCCTCCCCCTCCCCGGGATAGAGGGAGGGGCTTGTCGACCTCGCCTCAGTACTCGAGACACCCCCCAACCCCCCCCAACTCTGCTAGAGGGCTCTCCCCTAGGCTCCAGGGCTGCCAGGAAGGCAAGACAAAGGGGGCTGGTATCCTCTCGGTCACCGCTGTTCCCGAGTCCTTAAAACACTGGGCAGTAGCCGGCAGCACTCAAACACAAACACACACACACGCAATCACACACTTCTACAGTCCAGCTCCAGAAGCAGGTGCGTCGGGCTGGGGGCTACACATTTGGAGCTTCTGTGGAGCCACAGGGGGGCGCCAGGCTGCGAACTCACCGAGGGTGCTCCGAGGGTCGCAGAAGACGGAGAAGTTCGGAGGAGGATGCTGCTACTGCTACGTTACGGTCCCAGGCACCTTAGCCCGAGCTCAGTCACCAAGTCCCGAACGAGATGCCCTCCTCCCTTTTTATAGGAGCCATGATGGGCCCTCCCATTGGTCGGTATTTATATCCCATTCATTCTATTGGCCCCGGGCTAGAGGGAGTCGCCCCGCTGTCTTTGTCTATTAAGCAGCTTGATGCCTTCCATTTTGTTAACCCTCCGGGCTCTGCTGCCCTCCCTCTTCCATGCCCCGGAGGGGACCTAGAGCCCCTTCCCCAAACTGGGGCCCGAGCCCCGACCCCTCCTTCTTCTCTAGGTGGGAGGGGGTGGGGAAGGCCGGGAAAGAATGAGAACCGGAGAAGGGATGGGGGACATCTCAGGATTTTGAAGCTGAAAGAGGCTTTAGAGATCAGCCATAACACAGATAACCAGATAACATACGGGAAGCGCTTTGCGCACCTTAAAACACTGGATAAATGCTAGTTATTCAATGCTATGTATCTCAGTCCAACCCTCTAATTTTACAGATGGAGATACAGGTCCATGGAGGGGAAAATGACAGATGAGAAAGTGACAGAGCCAGGATTCAAATCCAGGTCCAGTGTCCTCTCACTTTACCACACTGCACCCTCTAACCAAACACCAGCTTCCAAAGCTTTGTCCCTGGTCCCTAGCGCAGAGCAGGGTGGACCCTTTCCAGCCTTGGCAGCTGGGGGATGACGCAGGACTCTTGGTACTCTGCAAACCCAAGGGTACATGGATGTCACTGGGATCAGGTGACCCTAGCTCTGAGCCTGAATCCCTCTCTCCAACAATCTTATGTAAAATCACAAGATGTCAATGTCAGGAGGGGGATGGAGGAAGAGCATGGCTTAGAGCTTCATTGAGTCCAACTCGTTCATTTGATAAATGGGGAAAGTGAGTCAGAAAAGTGAAGAGACTTTTCCAAGGTCATAAAGCAAGTCGGTGGGAGGGCCAGAATTCAAATAATAGAATGGATAAAGACTGGAAGAAATATTAGAAACCATCAAGTGCACCCTATCTTTGATTAAATTAATAAACAATAAATAAATGAATAAATAAATTAAGAAGTCCAGACTGTGAGTAGTCAGGAGATCTAGGTAAGAGTCTTAGTTATAGGACCCTAGCTGATCCTCCTCTTTCTGACCTTTGGATCTGCTTCTACAAAATGAGATTGTAGGACAAGATAATCTGTAAGGCCCCTTCCAGTTCTGATGTTTCCATTATTTTATGAGGGGAGAACTGTGGTCTGGTGAAAATAGCAGAATTTGGAATCAGAAGGCTTGGGTTAGAATCCCACTTCTGCCCCTTAATCCTTTCTGTGACCTTGGACAAGTAATTCAACCTTATTTGGCTCTTGGGCTCTTCATCAGAACTGCAAGTATACTTTGACCCTAGTGTTTGTCCCTTCCTGGACACTGACTTCCTGGTTGTTGCTTAGTCAAGACACTCCATCTCCCAGTTTAGGGCATTTTCACTGGCTATCTCCCAGGCCTGGAATGCTCTCATCCTCATCACCACATTCTCTTTGTTTCTCTGGCTTCTTTCAAGTTCCCACTAAAGTCCCCCCACCTTCTAGAAAGCCTTTCCCATTTCCCCTTAATTCCTTCCCTCTATAGATTATCTCCAATTCATCCTATCTGTACAGAGTTATGCCCATGTTGTCTCACCTATTAGACCTCACCCATTGCTCCATGAGGGCAGTGACTTTTTTGCCTTTGTTTTTCCTTAGTTTGCCTTAGTACACAATAGGCACTTAATAAATATTTACTGACTAACAACTAGAGACCCCAGGTAGTTATATTATTGGGAAGGGTCTGGGAGGGCTAGAGATAAAGTGAATGGTTCATCAAAGGCCTGAATATCAATATTGCTTTAGGAGAAGCCAAAGGCTGATTTTCTTAGGTATTAGCAAAAAGTCTACTGGGCAAAGTAGTTTGTTAGCTGGGAAATAGCACCAGACGGAGAGACTGGAGATTTTACTACTATTTCTCTCTGTGACCTTTGACAATGTTAAGAGATGTAAAGGGTTTCAGTGAGCAGTACAAGGAAGTGACCAGGAGCTCTGAATGGGAGTCGGAACACCTGGTTTCTGCCCCCAGTTCTGCAATTGTTTTGTGAATCATTTCCCCTCTCTGAGGTTTATTTCCCTCTCTTTAAAATGAGGGGATGGGACTTCCACATTGCAGTCATGCTCCTTCCATCCAACCGCTGAACCAGACATCCTGCTCTAGACAACTTAACACTTATGGCTCCAGAATGCCCATCTTGCTCAGTGTCCTGATTGGTGAGGGAGTACTTTATACCCATTCTCTTGCCTTCTGCCATTGCTGCTGGAAATTGTGTTTTTAATGTACTCCCTTATGGATGATAAGCTACTATGATCAAGGGGCAATGATCCCAGACAATTCCAAGGGACTCAGGATAAAAAAAAAAGCTATCTTAGCTATCTCCAGAGAGAAAAATATTGAACTCTAAGTGCAGATTGAAGCATACTCTTTTTAAACTTTATTTTTCTTGGTTTGTGTGTACTTTCTAACATGGCAACGTGTTTTTCATGACTTCGAATGTATAATTGATATCATATTGCTTGCCTTCTCAATGGGTGGGGGAGGGGTGGGAGGAAGAGAATTTGGAACTCAGAATTTTACAAATGAATGTTAAAATAATTTACAATAAAATAATTTAAAATAAAAATATTTTTTGAAAAATATATTCCCTAGGACTCAGCATCCCTGTGACATTCCAAACCAAAACATCCTTCCTTGGACAGGACTTCCTACACGTTTAAAGGCCCTTAGAATGTAAGGGTCCTTTTGTATTTCTATCCAGAATGCTTAACGAAGCACTTGGAACATAGTAAGCACTTAAGAAATGCTTCTCATTCATTCATGTTCTAAGCAGAATTGCCAGTCAAACAATAAAATAATTTAGTGCTTTCTCAGTGGCAGGCACTGTGTTTAGAGCCTGGGATATAAAGAAAGGTAAAAATATTTCCTGGTCTCAGAGCTCACTTCAGTTAGAGGGGAAACAACATCTAAATAACTAGGTGCCTACAAGACATGTACAGAGTAGGGGATCTCAGAGGGGAAGGCACTAGCAGCTGGAGAATCCTGGGGAAGGCCTCCTACAGAAGGTGAGTTTTGAGTTGAGACTTGGAACACAAGGAAACTAAAAGGTGGAGGTGAGGAAAGAAGGTGTTCTAGGCCTGAAGGGACAACCAGTAAGTACAAAGGATAGGAGACCTAGAGTGTCATGTGTGAGGAAGCATAAGTAGCCTAGTAAAGGGAAGTAAAGTAAAGGGAAGGGAGTAAAATATAAAAAGAATAAGACGGCAGGAAAGGGGCAGTTTCTAGGCAGTGAAAAGAGGATGTTTAGAGTCAGGGGACCTGGGTTCAAATCCCACTTACTATCTGTGTGACTGAGGTCAATTCAATTAACAACCTTGGGCCCCAGCTTCTTCATCTGTAAAAAAGGGAGTTGAACAACATGACCTCTGACACGGCTACCAACTGAAGATTTAAGAGCCCAAGATTCTAACTCATCTAGCCCCTTTCATCTCAAAGGGGAGAGAACTAAAGGCCAGAAAAAGAAAGCAACTTGTGTCAGGTCACACAAGTAGTTAAGCAGATTGGAACACAGACCCCAGCTGTTCAGCTAAATTCACTACCCCACCTCCAGATATCTATCTTGCAAGGATGGGGTTGACTTCTTTCCTAAAAAACCTACTCACCCAAAGCCTCAAAGTGTGTAACTCAAAGTGGAAGAAGAATAAAAGGGGGCGGAGGGGGGGTGGAGGGAGGGAACAAGCAAGAGAGGGTCTCTGAGTCCCAAGCTCCTATTGAGAAATATTACCCCTGGAGCCACTCCCTCCACCCTTCAAAGCCCTTCTCTCTTAGAATGAGTTTGGAGCTCCGCTGAGACCCGGGAATTTTATCTGATGTTTACCTAGGAATTGTTCTGAGGAAACACTTTCTCCCAAGAACAGAACAGAACAGCCCAGCCCATTTTAGCCCAGCCCCACCCTGAGTGATCCCCTCTCCTCTACTTTCAGGTGGGGAGGGAGGAGGGGTGTGCCCGATTCCAACTTGGGCCCTCAGTCCTGCAGCCAATTTTATTCAGTCTATAAAGGCTGTACGCCCTTATGCCCTTGGCCCCACAGTCTGCCCAGCTCAATCACAGCATATTCGAGGTCATGCAGTGACTAGTGCTGGACCTGGAGTCAGGAAGATCTGCATTCGAAGGCAGCTGCAGACATTTAGCTATGTGACTCTAGGCAAGTCACTTCATCTGCCTGCCTCCATTTCCACATCCATAAAATGGGGATAATAAAATAGTACTTATCTGCCAGGGTTGTTGTAATGATGAAATGAGATAATATATTTAAAGCACTTTGCAAACCTTAAAGCCCTATATAAATGCTAGCTAGTATCCTTCTCATTATTGTACTATAAATAATAATCTACAATGCGTAGCCCTAGGTACTAGAGGAAATAATAATAGACAAGACACGGCTGCCTCATATAACTCATAATCTAATAAGGAGACAAGATAGACCCCTAACTAGAATATAAAACAACACATCATTAAACACATCATTAAAGAGGTACAAAGTACCTTGAAATCTAAAGGGTTGATTTGCTTAGACTTTGCAAAAGACCTTCCTGGTGTAGTGTAGTGGGAAGAGTTTCAGAATTGGAGTGGAGATCTGGGTTTGAATCCAGCCACCGACACTGATCAACAAGGTAATCCTAGTCATTTACATCTCAGAGCCTCAGTTTCCTCATCTGTAAAATTAGGGTAGTGAACTTATACTCCTTGTCTCATAGGATTATAAGGAAAGGACTTGCAAACCTTGCAGCAGTGAGTGAATGAGTCATGCTTTTTACTCCCTAGAAATGCTCTCCTTCCTCAGTTCTCCTTATCAGCCCTTGTAGGAAAGGACAACCTTTAGAGTCAACTAAGGGGCATTTAGGTGATGTAGTGGATACAGGACCAAGTCTGGAATTCAAATTCAGCCTTAGACACTTACTAGCTTTGTGACCCTGGGCAAGTCACTTAACTCAGTTTGCCTCAGTTTCCTCATCTGTAAAAATGAACTGAAGAAGGAAATGGCATACCATTCCAGTATCCTTGCCAAGAAAATCCCAAATGGGGTCACAAAGAGTGGGAGATGATTCAACAACAACAACAACAACAACAAAAAGCCCAGAAAGGTCACCCAGAAAGTTAGTAGAATGGACCACAAATAGTTTCAATTCAAGTGCTACAGATTGTTCCTATAGAGATCTCCACAAATAGACTGTCACATGTAGAAGCCTCCATATAGATTTTCACACAGTGAATTTGGCACAGAACAACTTTCATTTACATAAAGCTTTAATATCTGCAAAGTACTCTCTACCTGATGATCATGTGAGGTATAAGTAGGGTGGAGATTTATGGGACCCATTTTATATAGATGAGGGAACTAAGGCCTCAAAAGACTAAATCACTTAGTTGTGATCACATAGCTGGTGAGTGTATGAAGAAGAATCTGAACTCCAATTTTGTGACTCCGGGTCTCAGCACCCTACTACACTACACTACTTCTTATAGGAAATGCCACATATAGAGATGGCCATATATAGAGACTCTCCCATACGGAGAGGACCATTTCAGGAAACTAAAGCGCATACTGAGACCACCAAATCTACAGGTGATTCCTCTTTGTTTCTTGCTTCCAGACCCCCTTCTCTTCCTTATAAAAGGAGGTGTTTAGCAGTAAGCGTCTATAGGTAGGCAGGAATGGTTTTATAGCTTTCTGGGATCTTCAGAAGACGTGTTCTATGACACATAACTCTGAGGTGGGGCTGGGGCCGGGGCCTGAGAACTAGGATTGAACCCCATCCCAACAACCTCCTTTTTTGGTCCAAGAACCTCAAAGGACTATATCTTTTATAAGTTATGGGCAGTGGCCCTGACTCATAGCCTGCTGTTGGGTATCAGACACTAATGGCAAAGTCAACCAGTTTCTCCAGTGGGTAAGTAGTGGAATGGTTCTGTGTGAACAGGCCTCAGTTCCATAAAGGGGATGTGGCAATCCATCAGTCAATAAACATTCATTAAATGCACACTATACATAAGGCACAAACAGGAAATAGTCCTTGCCTCAAGGAGCTTTCAGCAGGTTTTTTCCTCTTCATTAATTAAAATCCATTATCTTATCTATGTAGATGATGTGTCCAACATTCAGATAACAACCTATCCATGCCCTCTTCATTCAGTGTAACTGCTGTCCATGTTCTCTCATCATTTCTCCATAGGGCGGCATCCAACATGCTGAGGGCTTTCTTCTTGATCTCTTGATGTTATCAGTGGAGTAGGACAGGTGTTTACTAAGCTCTATCTATGTGCCAGGGACAGCTCTGAGTGCTGGAGATACAGATATAAGGAAAAGAAGAGGCCTTGCCCCCAAGAAGCATATATATATATATATATATATTTTTTTTTTTTTTGGTGGGGCAATGAGGGTTAAGTGACTTGCCCAGGGTCACACAGCTAGTAAGTGTCAAGTGTTTGAGGCCGGATTTAAACTCGGGTCCTCCTGAATCCAGGGCTGGTGCTTTATCCAACTGTGCCACCTAGCTGTCCCTCATTACTTAGATTTTTTCTGCCACAGCTTCCTCAGTTGTAGAATAATAGGATAATAACAGCAACTACCTTCCAGGATTGTATGAGAAACAAATGAGAAGATACTTATAAAAAGAGCTTAGCCTGGTGTCTGGCACATAATAAGTGCTTAATAAAAGTTTATTCTCTTCTGTCCTTTCCTTTCACTTCCTTCCAACCATGCCTCTCTTATCTTACATTGGTAAAGCTGACTTTTTGCACCCAAGTGCAAGACCTTCCATTTATGGAATTTCAAGGGGCAGCTAGGTGGCACAGTGGATAGAGCACCGGCCCTGGAGTCCGGAGGACCTGAGTTCAAATCCAGCCTCAGACACTTAACACTTATTGGCTGTGTGACCCTGGGCAAGTCACTTAACCCCAATTGCCTCACTTAAAAAAAAAATTGATGGAATTTCATCTGATTTGAATCAGCACCACTCTCTTAACCTGTCAGGATTTTTTGGAATCTGATCAATCATCCCATTTGTTGGTTTTCCCTTTCGAGTTTGTGTTCTAAGAAACGGTGTGATAAGGGAAGAGGTTTCAGGGAGCCTTCTCCCCTCTGAAGCTCTGTGGTCTTGTGAAAGGGCCTCAGTTCTTGGTCTGTGTTTTAGGGGAAGAAGATGAGAACCTCTGATCTTGTGAGTTTTGAAAGATCAAGAGGCAAGGCCAAAAGTCTTATGGTGGAAAATGCTCTCCACATTTAGAAAAAGAACTATGGAGTCTGAATTCAGACGGAAACATACTATTTTCACTTTTGTTGTTGCTTTTTTGTTATTGTTCTTGTTTATTTTTTTCTTGTGTTTTTTTCCTTTTTTTCTGATTAATGTGGAAATATGTTTTAACATGATTATAATGTAAAACCTATATCAAATTGTTTACTGACTTGGGGGGGAGGAGTGGGAGAAAAATTTGGAACTCAAAAAAGATCTTTACATATAATTGAGAAAAATTGAAGTAAATTAATTAAGATGAAAGATCAAGAAGATCTTTGGCATCCTGGCATCTAGAGTCTAGGTTTCAAAGACAGTTCATTACTGATGCATGGAGAAGCCAGGAGTGACTCTTCATCAGTGACCTCTAGCACTTCACCCCACTGATAGCTGAGACAATTCATCCAGCAGCAATGTCCCATTTGGCCTTGAACTTAGTGAGACCAAAGCCATCCTGGTAGGAAATTATTTAACTTGACCCTATTTCTCCCAGAAACTAAGATGGGTGTTGGGGGGAAATATGTGTTTGTTCTAGCTGTGTCTTCAAAATAAATGACACTTTGTGAATGGCATTGATTTCAAGTGGTTAAATGGAACTGGGGTGCTAATCACTTAGTCGCTGGCTCCTAACAATGGGGTAGGGGACTAGGCAATGGTCAATTGAGAAGAGGGCAATAAAGAAAATAGACACTCCACAAACCCCTCAGTTTACCCCAGAACCCCAAAGGCAGATGTAGTAAGCTTTGCTCAGGGAAAATTAACCAGGACATATATGCTACAAAGGAAATATTAATTATTACCAATTTATTTGGGCAAGTCAGTCTATCTCTCTGGGCTTCACCATGTCCCTCCATAAAATGGACCATATAAAATCCCATCCAATCCCACCAACATGGTGTGATTGAGAGAGCTAGAGAGCTTTGGAGTGGAATTTAGCTCCAATCCCATCCCACCCAGGTTACTTACTACCTACTCTATACTGGGCGAAACACCTAAATCTTTCTCATCCTGTTTCGTCCTTTACAAAGTGAGGGATTGGACTAGATTTAATCTATTACATTATATTGTATTGCTATATTATATCTATGACACACCCAACCTAAATCTACAATCCTATCCCACTCCATAGTTTCATCTCCCCTCTCCTATCTCTGCCTTTGTTCACACTTAGAATGGATTCCATTGCCCCATACTCTCATGCTCTTCAAGGCCTCCCTGAGACAGTTTTCATTGCCTTCCAGCAGAATCATTATGGTTAATGCTATAACAATTTGGAGGGTAGTTTAGCTGTAATCAGGAGGAAGAACTACGAGACAATGACATGGCAGGACAAAGGTTGCAGGTTGGCCTCCATAAGGGAAAAAGCTTTGTTATCTTTAAATCACTTAAGCTAACATTTCATCTGGGCCAGAGGAGTGAACAAAAGGACTTCTGGAAGTTCCAACCATTCTTTTTTTTTTTTTTTTTTTGCAGGACAATGAGGGTTAAGTGACTTGCCCAGGATCACACAGCTAGCAAGTGTCAAGTGTCTGAAGCTGGATTTGAACTCAGGGCCTCCTGAATCCAAGGCCACTGCTTTATCCACTGTGCCACCTAGCTGCCCCCTCCAACCATTCTTAAGTTAGTGTGAAGCCCCAGCCTAGCTCTTACCAAAGTTGGAAAAGCTTTTTAAAAGGACCAGGACCTTGTTTCCAGTAGATGTTAGCTAATCTGTTAATAGCAATATAGCTTATATACAATACTTCCGTTTTGCAAATGGCTTTATATACATGATCTCATTTGGTCTTCCAAGTAACCATGAGAAAGTTGTCTCTATTCTCGTTTTATAGATTACTATATTCTTTAAGTGATTGTCCAATGTTCAAGAAAGTGTCAATTCGTCAATACAAATTTATTTATTGCCTATGTGTCAGCTACTCTGTTAAGTGTGGTGATACAAAAAGAGTCAAAAGACAATTCCTGCTCTCAAAGTACTTACACAATTTAATGCTGCAGACAACATGCAAAGGAATATACCCAAACAAGCTGTATTCAGCATTAAAGAGCACTTAATAATAGAGGGAAGCCATCGGAATGAAGAGAGGGAAAGCTTTATGTAGAAGCTGGTATTTTAGGCAAGAAGAGTAAGCCAAGATGGTCAGTAGTCTGAGCCAAGGAGGAAGAACATTCCATCCATGTGGTCTAGCCAAAGAAAATACTGGGAGCTGAGATAGAATGTTGTGTCTTGCTGGTGGAACAGTCCCCCAGTCAAAGACTTCATGTGAGGGAGCAAGGTGTAAGAAGATTGTAAATGTAGGTGTTCCCAACATGCAAATTTTGCTTGAACTTGGTTTCCAAGTCTTCTCTTTTTTCTTTTTCTCTTTTTTTTGGTGAGGTAATTAGGGTTAACTGAGTTGCCCAGGGTCACACAGCTAGTGTCAAGTGTCTGAGGCTGGATTTGAACTCAGGTCCTCCTGACTCCAGAGCCAGTACTCTATCTATTCACTGTGCCACCTAGCTGCCCCTTTGGTTCCCAAGGACCCTTGCTTTCAATTCAGATAATTTATTTTCAAATTCTGCCTCTAAATCTTGCCACTTCTGTGATCTTGGGCGATTCATTCAGGCTAAAATGAAGGGATGGGCATGATGATCCTGCTCTAGATCTATGATTTTGCAACAATCTTCCCTTCAGTATTAAATGTTGATAAAGACCTAGCCTTCATGGTATATACTGACTTCTTCCTGATGCTCCTCTTTCTAGATGGTAATGTACTGATGCTTCTTGTAACACCCATCCCCATCCCCCCCCTCACCCCCCCCCCAACAATGCTAAACCTCTGAAATATATTCCAGGTTCATTCAAAAGAATTCAGCCTAACAAATTAAGAGGAAGAAATAAGTGGGAGGAAAAAAAGTATATTGTCCAGGCATTTGGATGGACAACCCCTTGAACTAATCCACCAATACATAAGTCTTAGATGCTGAAAATTGATAGTCAGTTCTGTCCAGAATTGAATAGGAGCAAGAGAGCTTGTTATATTGTATTTAGAACATTGCATCATGCTTAACAAAAAAAAAGCTAAGCTTCTCTTTTTTTTTCTAAATTTTTTATTCATTTTGAACTTAAATACAACCCCCCATAACATTTCCATCTACACAGCACAACATAAAAGAAAATTCAATATAAAACCATGAATTTCCTCTTTACACTGTTTACTTTTTAAAAAAAACCTATGTAATAAATACTGCTCATCATTTTCAAAGCTACCCTGCTTTTCCATGCTTCCTTCTAAGTTTTCTTTTGTTCTCTGGACAATTTACTTTTGTCCTGTGCAACTTTCATTTTTGCTTTCTTGAAATAGCAATGAAAAAAAAAGGCTTTTAAAAGCCCGTTATGTTTTAAATGGAGTTACTTGACTAAGCCTTTAAACCTAAATCATTCCAGCTTACACTAAATAGCTAATAATAGGTCCAACCCAAGCCTAGGTGGCTCATTGTTTAGGTTTTGATAGCTTAGAATAATTGTAAATAGCAATTGTTTTCTCTTCTGGCCAAAAACTCAGAGGGTCTCCTCCTCCCAGATTGGTATCTTTGAGATGGTAAACTGGGCCATCTTTTTTCTCAATTCTTATCCAGCTTTTGGTCATTGAATGGGTATTGTCTCAGACAAACTGAGACCTGGGAAAGACCTTAATTTAGAGAGGCCAAGGTCACCCACTGCATCCCTAGGTCTTGCTTTGGGACAATGAAGGAGAGAGCTAGGCTGATGACTTTATTCAGCTCTGCCTCACTCAAATCTAACTCTTGAACAAGCGAAGACCTCAAGCTCGTGGTGTTTATCAAGAGCAAAAGCAGAACAAGCTCCAGTGAAGACCTCCAGGAAGTCTTCCTTGACTCTTTCTCTACCTTTCAGCCCCTAAAATTGTAACTTCTCTCTCTTCTGAGATCACCTTGACCACTCTTTTTACTTTTTGTTTAATTATCATCATAGCAATATGTGTATATGCCATCTCCTTACTAGACTGCAAATAGATTTTATAAGAACAACAGACCATACTGTTTTCCTCTTCATATCCCCAACTCCAAATACTGTTCTCTACACATAGTAGTCATGTAGTAAATATTTAATATTTAATTGAATGATTCTTAGGTGATGGAGAAAAGGAAGTAGAGGCCAAAGGTCCAACTCTGGTCAAGTCAACTGTCCCTAGTCTTTTTCATGGCCTTGAGAACTGACTGATCCCCACTCACTCTCCCTTCCCTGGCAAATGAATTGCCTGGGACTAACCAATCTGTCAATTCCAGACTCTTGATTAATTTATGGATCCCCCCCCCCCCAAGCAAACTATCCCCTCCCAATGGTTCCCCACCTTACTCCTTGTAAAAGGGTCTACCTACATTAAGTAGTTTCTATTTAGAGTTAAGTAGCATCTATACTTAATTCAGGAGCAGTTCTATAGTGTCTTTTGTCAAAGGTTCATTTACATTAAGTAGTTAGTAGTTTCTGTACTGGAGCAGTCCCTAAAAACCCCTAAAAACCCTGTCCTTGGCTCCTATCTTTGGGTATTCCTAGTTTCCAGTTTTGAGATACCAGGAACTATAGTTTCTCTGCCCCATTAAAGACCTTATTTCTCCTATATTGATTGTTTCCTTAATTTACAGGCTAACAGCTCAGAGGAGCAGACCCTGTCTGCCCTTGGAGAATTCAGTCTACATGAGGAGACAGGACTCATTCACATATGACAGCTCTGGAACAACTCAAGACAATGGGGGATCCCAGTCACAGACAGGCTCACATATGCTGACAAACACCTTCCTTTAGCCCTTGAAAAGCAGAACTGGTCAGTGAGTCAAGGCTGGTCTTTGTACTTCTCTTTTCTATTCTCTCCTCCTCCTCCCCCAGCCCATCATATTTTTCCTCCCAATGTCCAGTGTGTGCATCCTCTTCCCAATTTAATTCAATTAGTAACTGATATGGTAGGAAATGGGGTACGGGTTGTGTTAGGGATTGGGGTTCTTAGGAATTCCTCTTTAAAGAATTACACCCTCTTGCTCACAAAACGTAGTTAGAATAAGGTGATAGTTTATTTAGGAGCAAGGGAAGGGAAGGGTCGGGGGGAGGGAAACCATGAAAGAAATCCTTGGACTTTTCATGGGGAGATTTGGCATAAAGCACATGGCTCCGAGGTACCAAATCTCCTCGAACAGGAGACTGGAAGGTACTTTTATAGAGGCCTGATGGGGGTGGACCATCTGCCCGTGAAAAGTTCCTTTAGTGAGAGAGGACCATCCCCCACTGGTGGTAGCTGGGGGAATTGGGTGAGGAGTGGAGGACCATCCCCCACTGGTAGTGACTAGAGGAATTGGGTGAGGGGTGGCTACGGATCCCTCTTCAGGACACAAAGGCCGCAGCCACACCCAAATTTATCTCCCCAGGATAAGGGAGACCAGAATGAAGGGTAGGAATCCCAAGCTAGCTCAGTCCGATTTGGTTCAGCTTATCTCTCTAGGCGTTATCTGTCCTCTGGTTTAGTTTCTCAAGGAGATTCCTCGGTGTGCCCCAGAGAACTTCTGGGGTGCTCTGCACCCCATGACATAACCAATGTTGGTTAATTCCAGACTCATGATTTGTTTTATGGATCTCTTCCATACAAACTATCCCCTCCCAAAGATTCCCAAGATTACTTCCCGGGACTTGGAGAAACTTACTTTTCCCAAAGGCAGTCTTATAGCTCCCTCTGTTCTGTTACTCCATGAAAACCTTGTCTTCAGTCCTTAGCAATCTTGCTTTGCAATACAGTGAGTTATAGCTCCTCTGCCCTGATTAAAGACCTTATTTCTCCTAGATTGTTTGTTTCATTAATTTTCAGGTTGACAATTCTAAGGGGCAGAATTGAGGAAGGAGATAACTGAAGGCACAGGGCCTGGATAAAGTCATGGAGACTAGCGTTGCATTCCCAACTCCCTGCCCCTCTAGAAGTTTACTGCTGGAGGAGGGGAGAGTGGGGGGGGGGAGGGAGAGGGAGTTTGTTGGGAAGAGAATTTTTCAGGGAGGGTACAAGCTTATACAGAGGAATAAAATTGGAAAGGTAGGTTGGATTTAGTTTATGGAGGGCTTTAAATATCCGGTTGAGGAATTTATATTTCATTTTAGAAGCAGTAGGGAACCACTGAAAATTTTTGAGCACAGAGATGACATAGTCAGTTCCTGTCAGCTTATAGGGAACATGGATTTAAGAAGGAAGAGACCAATGGAAGAGGACTGCCTTCTAAGGAGTTAGAAGGCTATTCGAGGGGTTCAAGTAAGAGGTGATACCTGAGTGAAGAGATGAAAGTTGGGGGAATTGTTCCCTGCCTTCACTAGTTAGTCAATCAACAGACAATTATTAAGTTCTTCCTGTTCAGGCACTGTGCTCAGCGATCTTGATAAAATAGATAAAAATGAAAGTCCCCTGTTTAGAGATCACAACATCCTCTTCATTCTGTCTCTGTTCACCCTACTAGGAGAGGGGAGGGGCCTCACTCATTTTCCCTTCAGTGAAGCCCTCAAATTATTTCAATGGTGCGGGTAGGAAGAGCTAACATAAGGAGGAGATTTCAAGAGTCCAGCTGTGGTGGGTAGTGAAATAGACAGGAAGGGATATGAGATACTGTGAAGTGAGAATGCACAACGAGGCCTGCTACAGTAACCCAGTCCAGTAAGAAGGGCTCTCTTAAGAGATGGCAGGTCTTGAAATGGGAGACTTCAGGATATGGCTGCAAGGAAGCCAGAAATAGGGAAGTCAGAAGGAGGAACACATTGGGGGTGGGGAATGAAATCATATGGGCCAGTTAGTGGGTCTGCAGGGGCTAGCTTGCCACTTTATGGCCAGGTCTGCAGCAATGGTCTGTGGCTTCTGAGGGAGGTAAAGAAGGGAGGGGATGATAAGAGGGAGAGCATGGTAAGGGCAAAGACCAGTTAGAAAGAGGAAGGAAAGACACTGGCAGAATTCTTGCTCTCTCCGGCAGAGTTTTCAGTTCAATTCCCAGGCCATGCAATTTTGAAAGGCAGAGATGATGATGATGATGAATAATTATTGAGGGGGTAAGGCTGGAAGTGGAAGGAAGTCCAGAGTTGAAGTGCACTTGGGTTTGCCTCTTACATGACCTCGGGCAAGTTACCTGACTGCTTTGTGCCTCAGTTTCCCCTCCTGTAAAATAAGGAGATTGCCTTTCAGTCACTTCCCACTTCCAGTCCCCCGAGTTATTCCCATTCCCAGAGCATGCCGGACGGCGTTCGGACACCCATGGCCGTCGTATTAATTGGTGGCCTAGTCACCGTCGCACAGATAGTGCTCCCACGCTAGGAGCTGGCGGGCTTTGTCCGCCCCGTGCCTCGCCTGGGCCGCAGGCCCGGAGAGGAGTCGGGCCGGGCGTCCCGGCTGCAGTGGGGGCTGGAGGCGGGGCCGGGGGAGGAGCCCGAGCCGCGGGCTCGCGGGCGTCAGCACTGAGCGCCGGGCCAGGAAGCCGAGCTTTCCCGGAGTCGCCGCCGCCGCTGCTGCTGCCCGAGACCACGTGCGGAGCTCGCCCGCGCCGAACCCCGCGGGACAGGGCAGGAACCCCGAGCAGCCCCAGGTGAGGCTCCGAGGCGGGCGGGGCCGCGCCGGAGGAGCAAGACTCAGGGACCCCAAACTACCCCACCCCCACCCCCCTAAACTCCTCGTGTCGTCCGATTCCAGCACCAGAGGCTAGGGGTGCCAATGGGCAACTTCAATCATCATCCAGACCGGAGGCCTTCGTTTGACAGATGGGGTAAAATGAGGCTCGGAAAGTCACAAAATCTCTGCCATGCTCTTTGCCCACAGGCCCCAGTCCTTCATCCCTTCCAACCCGAGCATATATCCCAAATTGGTCAATTCAGGTTCCCATCCTCCAAATGGGCGCCTACTTTGTTTCCAATTCTTTCCCACAACAAAAAGTGCTGCTAATAATATGTTGGTGTACAAAAGGCCTTTACATATATATGTGTATGTAATGTTATGTATAATACATATACACATACATACAGTGTGTATCCCTGCCCATAATTATTTACTGTGCCCCCCATCTACCAATCCCTTCAATCTCTGGGTATTATGAGATCCCAGCCTCTACTGCCTACCATCCCTCCACTCCACTCTTTCCTTGCCTGTCCACCTTCAGGGTCCCTTCCTAATTCACCTGGCCCTGTTTCTGTTAATGGTCCAGTATCATTCAGTTTTCCCACTGGTATTTACCAGAACCCATGTCTCCTAATTCTTGTGTTGTATTTATTTACATATGCTGCCTTTTAAAAGTACCCAAAGATTCAACAAAAAATTGGCTGTCTTACAAGTGTGTGAGGATGAGACATTTGGTGCCCTCTTTCCTTCTACTCAAAAGAATTCTAATCTTCCCAGCTAGACTTCCTAGGGACAGGGAACAACTAAACATAATAAACAAATCTCATCCTTTTCTAAGTACTCATTTAACTTGGCCTCTTTGTAGTACCTTCAATATACCTGTCTTCTCCTTGGTTTATTTATTTTTTTTTTTGCGGGGCAGTGAGGGTTAAGTGACTTCCCAGGGTTCACACAGCTAGTAAGTGTCAAGTGGCTGAGGTCTGATTTGAACTCAGGTCCTCCTGAATCCAGGGCTGGTGCTTTATCCACTGCGCCACATAGCTGCCCCTCTATGAAGTCTCTTTAAAATTTTTTAAAAATTATTTCATTAAATATTTCTCAATTACATGTAAATTTTTTTTTTTGGTGAGGCAATTGGGGTTAAGTGACTTGCCCAGGGTCACACAGCTAGTAAGTGTTAAGTGTCTGAGGTTAGATTTGAACTCAGGTCCTCCTGACTCCAAGGCCGGTGCTCTATCCACTGCGCCACCTAGCTGCCCACATGTAAATTTTTTTACACTCCTTTTTGGATTTTTTTTTTTTGGTAAGGCGTTGAGGGTTAAGTGACTTGCCCAGTGTCACACAGCTAATGTCAAGTGTCTGAGTCTGGATTTGAACTGAGGTCCTTCTGAATCCAAGGCCAGTGCTTCATCCACTGTGCCACCTAGCTGCCCCTTCCTTTTTGGATTTTTAAAAATTAACATTCATTTTTAAAAATTTCAAGTTCCAAATTTTCTTCCTCCTGTCCCTCCCCTACTCCTTGAGAATGAAGTTGTCTCTTAAATCCATGTACTCATCTCTAATCTCTGTCCTGAGCTTCAGCCCTTAATCCTCAGAAGCCAGCTGAATAATTCTACCTGGATGTTCCAGCTACATATATATATATATATATATATATATATATATATATATATATATATATATATTTTTTTGCAGGGCAGTGAGGGTTAAGTGACTTGCCCAGGGTCACACAGCTAGTAAGTGTCAAGTGTCTGAGGCTGGATTTGAACTCAGGTCCTCCTGAATCCAGGGCTGAGTGCTCTATCCACTGCACCACCTAGCTGCCTGTACTAGCTGCTTGTCCAAAACAGGATTCCTATTTCCAAACTGATGAATTTTCTGTCTAGGATACCTCCATTCTTCCAGCCACCCATATTTGCAACCTCGGGGTCATCCATGACTCTTTCCTGCCCCTCAATCCCTGGTCCCCAGCTCCATGTCCATTCCTACCTCTTACACCCGTCCCTTCCTCTCCACTCCAGTAACCACTATTCTGGTTCAGGCCCTCATCACCTCTTGCCTGAACTATTGTTATGGCCTCTGACCCGGTCTCTACAATCCGTCTTTCACATAACTGACACATTATTGTTCCTAATACATAGGTCTCACCACAGCCATCCCCTCCAGTTTGTTCAGCTCAGATGAAATAATGTATTAAGTGATTTATAAACATTAAAGAGCTATATAATTGTTACTGTATTACTTGTGACATATAAAAAGTTCAAGAGACATTAGTTCTTGGGTAATTAATAATTTTATTAATTATGCTAGAAGATAATAAAGGATATAAGTGGCACTTGAGAGTCAGAGAACCCTCATGAACCCCCACTCAAAGCTTATATGACCTTGGAAGAGGGGGTGTTTCTGAGGGTGTCAGTCAACTCTGGTTAAGGAGTAATGAGATGATAAATATTATAATAGGGGCGGCTAGGTGATGCAGTGGATAAAACACTGGCCCTGGATTCAGGAGGACCTGAGTTCAAATCCAGCCTCAGACACTTGACACTTACTAGCTGTGTGACCCTGGGCAAGTCACAACCCCCATTGCTCCACAAAACAAAACAAAACAAAACAAAAAAATTATAATGAGAGGTAGATCTGTTCTAAGAAGAAGCTGTGAGGGTATGTGACTTTGATTATGTTATTTGCTTCCAGACCACCCTCAGCCTTGGACAATCTAGACAAAGGATCTACCCCAGCTAAATTTGAGTAGAACACAATGGGCCAGAATTCACCTTAGATTAAATTCTTTGTAAGGTTCTCCAACCTTATAACAAGCACCACCTAGATAAGATGGTCTGGGTGGGGCTGTTGTTTGTCCTTTACTCTCTATCTCTCTCTCTCTCTCTTTTTTTTTTTTTGACTGGACATTGAGGGTTAAATGACTTGCCCAGGGTCACATAGCTAATAAGTGTCCAGTGTCTGAGGTCAGATTTGAACTCAGGTCTTCCTGAATCCAGGGCTGGTGCTTTATCCACTGTAACACCTAGCTGTCCCCTGTCCTTCATTCTTGAAAAAGATCTGTATTTGAGTGAGCAAAGGCTATGCAAGCTCACCAGCCTCACACTCTCCTGAGCCATCTGGGTCCAATGGATAACTGGAGATGGGCATGGCTGTTTAAGGCAATTGTGGTTAAGTTGCCCCATGTTACCCAGCTAGTAAGTATCTGAGGTGAGATTTGAACTCAGGTCTTCCCATCTTCAGGGCGAGTGCTCTGTCCACTGTGTCACCTAGCTGCTTGTCTAGATAGGGTAAGTATTTGGGAAAGGACAGAGATTTCCTTAAAAAAGAAATAACCTTTATCTCCCCAATAATTGATTATTTAATAATCATTTCTCTCATAGAAAAATTTCAGTAGCTCCCTATTGCCTTTAGAATAAAATACAAATGTCTCAGTCTGACAAATCCTTAAAAGGCCCTCCACATATGACTCCAGCTTATCTTTCCAGACTTATTTCCTATTATTCCCCTTCAGAAACTATATTTCCAACCACATTGGCCTACTAGTTATTCTGTGACCTCAACATGCTATCTCCCTTTGCACAGGCTATCCAGAATCCCTGGAACACAGTTTTAATTCCTAGAATTCCTAGCTTCCTTCAAGCCTTTCCTGATTACCCCTTCTTCCCCACCAGTCTTTAGTACTGGTTAGGTCTCCTGTAATTACTTTGTATTTATTAGTCTATGGTCATGCAGTCTTCTTCCCTTCTAGGCACCTCTCTACCCACCCCCTCCACTCCTGCAGTGAATCTGAATTCTTTGAGGGCAGAAAATATTTCAGTTCTGTCTTTTAGGCCCCAATGCCTTGTATATAATAGTTATTTAATAAACATTTGAATTTAATTGAATGTCTACATTATGTAGTCAGTCGTTAAACATCTTCTATGTGCCAGGTACCATAAGCATTGGGGATACACAGAGAAGGACAGAAGAGTCCTTTAAAGAGCTCAGTCTAATGGGAGGAGATAACATGCAAATAACTACGTACAAATAAGCTATATACAGGATAAATTAGAGATATTCAACAGAGGGAAGGCAGTAGAATTAAGGGGCATCAGCATGTATAGTCTCTATGAAAACGTTTCTTAAATCTACATATCCAGCCCTTACCTCTCTCCTGAGCTTCAATCTGAAATTGCCAATTGGATCCTTTACTCCCTTTCTACCTCTTCTAAACCACCCTTGTCCTTCAAGACCCAGCTCTGGTATACCTCCATTATGAAGTCTGCCTTGACTTCTCTAGTTCACCATGTTGAGCCCCCAGTCACCCAGCCTTGAATAAATTGTTTCCCTAGCCTTATACTTGGAATCACTGGGGCTAGGGAATGGGGTAGGGGCAGAAGAACAAGACCCAGATTCTGCACTCTTGCAGTTCATAGTCTAGTGAAACTTCAACATGGAGTATTATAATACAGAATGATATATGTTAAATGCATTAGAAAGATGCAAACCAAGTGTTCTCTGGGATCTGAAAGGACAGCACCTTATCTGATAGGGGGAGAAGGAGAAGAGGAAGGGGGCACAGCAGAAACTGGAAAGACAAAACTTAGGGGCTGTGAAAGTCGCTTTCCTTTTCAGCCTCCATATTAGCACAATGGGTATGATAATACCTGTACAATGTGCCTCTCAGGGTTGATGGGAAGAAGACATTTTTTTTTTTTTTTAGTGAGGCAATTGGGGTTAAGTGACTTGTCTAGGGTCACACAGCTAGTAAGTGTTAAGTGTCTGAGGCCAGATTTGAACTCAGGTACTCCTGAATCCAGGGCTGGTGCTCTATCCATTGTGCCATCTAGCTGCCCCGGAAGAAGACATTTTTTAAAATCTTAAGGGTTCTAGTAAAGGGAGATTTAGTATTATTTCTTATTGTTGAATGAGGTGACAGTTAAGCTAGAAAATGGAGGTGTTTAAAAAAAAGAAAAAGAAATTTAAAAAAAAAAAAAAGAAAGAAAATGGAGATGTTGGTAGGCTTTATGGTATTTGTCATAGAGGCCTCCTGTGGAAGCCAGAAACTGTCTTTTCTCTGCACTAGAACTCATGGTTCTGATCCTGCCAGGCATAGACTTCCATATTTATACAGTTTTGTTCTTTCTTTCCAGAAGGGCAGGAAAGCCTCAATAAGACGCCTCCACCATGAGTTTTGTTGAGTATGAAGAACTCATTAAAGAGGGGGATACCGCCATTATTTTCTTGGGCCATGGCTCTATGTTCCCCGTGCAAGTCCAGCGTGGGGCTCAGACACAGACCAAGTATGGTGTGATCCGCCACTCAGCCCATCTCATTGGGCAACCCTTTGGCTCCCGAGTGACCTGCAGCAAGGGTGGCTGGGTCTACGTGCTCCACCCCACCCCGGAGCTCTGGACCCTGAACCTCCCACACCGGACTCAGATTCTGTACTCCACGGACATCTCCATCATCACCATGATGCTGGAACTGAAGCCTGGCTCCATTGTCTGTGAATCAGGTGAGGTTCACACTGGGAAGAGGGAGGGAGACCTTTATTTACACAGAAATGGTATCTCAGCAAGGCCAACTATACATGGACATTTTGGTTTGTTTGCAATTGGGGTTAAGTGACTAGCCCAGGGTCACACAGCTATTAAGTGTCAAGTGTCTGAGGCCAGATTTGAACTCAGGTCCTCCTGAATCCAGGGCTGGTGCTTTATCCACTGTACATGGATATTTTGTAAATTGAATGCTATTTGAAGGAGTATTTTGTCAAAGAAATATTTCCCTGTCCTCCATTCTTAGATTCAGTTTTCCCATATGTTAATCGAAGGCATTAGACTGCATGTCATAGATTTATGGCTAGATGATACTGTGTCATTTGAAATTTTATGGGAGTGCCTGTCTTTGTTCTAGGTTTTAGGAAACTTAAGCTGGAGTTTCTAATATATTACTACTTAAAAATTAGAGGCTATAGCACCAGTCTTGGGCATTAAGCATTTATTAAAGCATATTAAATGTTAGTAAAGAGAGAGAGAGGACATGGCTCCTAAAGTTCAGAAGCCCCACATTACCTAGGCTACAGAGCGAGAGCCAGAGAGCCGTGTGGGAGAGAGAAGAGAGCACCGAGAGAGAGCAAGATGCCCCCTCTGCAAGGGTTTTCATTCTCTCGCAGGTAGAGGTGGGTCTCTGCACATTGATCCAAGCTACTTGGCCAGTAACATTCAAGTCCATTGATTGGCATGACTTGAGGGTGGTCTAAGTGAGTTAGCTTCCTTTAGGTAGTCAGGAAGGTCAATCTACTTTTCTTGTGCAGTTCAGCTGACTCTGGGATGGCCTTAAGAAAGGTCAGACAAGGCTCCCTGGTTAGGCCCTTGAGTAGGGGAGGTCTCTGGGACCCCCCCCCAAAACCCATTATTTTCTCATAATACCTTCACTACAGTTCAACAGATAAGTACTTATCTGAAGGAGATTAGAGGAGGGATAGCTGTCTTCGTGGAGTTTATAGTCTAATGGAAGGAGAGACACATAACACATGTTAGGTATATCATCAAGGTATAGTGAAGTCAAAAGAGGAAACCCATTATAGACCAGTGTGGATCAGAAGATTTCTCTGCCATTTCATTTGAGCTTTAAATAAGGTTTAGGATTTATTTTTATTTTGTTGTTGTTGGGTTGGGTTTGTGTTTTATTTTTTGGTGAGGCAATGGGGGTTAAGTGACTTGCCTAGGGTCACATAGCTAGTAAGTGTTAAGTGTCTGAGGCCAGATCCAAACTCAGGTCCTCCTGACTCCAGGGCTGGTGCTCTATCCACTTCACCATCTAGCTGCCCCGTGTTGTTGTTTTTTTAAGGCACTCAGGGTTAAGTGACTTGCCCAGGGTCACATGACTATTAAGTATCTGAGGCTGGATTTGAACTTAGGTCCTCCTGACTCCCAGGCAAGAGTTTAGAATTTAACTGATGGGGCAGCTCGGTGGCATGGTGGATAAAACACTAGCCCTGGACTCAGGAAGACCCGAGTTCAAATGTGGCCTTGACACTCACTAGCTGTGTGATCCTGGGCAAGTCACTTAATCCTTGTTGCCCTGCCCAAAAAAAAAGAATTTAACTGACAAAAGGGAAGGGAGGATCTTCTAGGTATAGAAGAATCAGATAGTCAGTAAGCATTTATTGAGCAACTGCTCTGTACCAGGCACTATTCTGAGTGCTGTGGATATAAAGAAAGGTAAAAGACACTTCCTGCCCTTAAGGGCTTGCAATTTAATTTTTAAGAAGCTAAAGCAAATATTAGCTCATTTGATCTTCATGACAACCCTGTGAGAATTATTTTCCCTATTTTACAATTGAAGGAACTGGGGCAAACAGAGGTTAAAGTGACTTGCAGGGTGCTAAGGAAGGATCTGAGGCCAAATTTGAACTCAGGTCTTCCTGACTTCAGACCCAGCGCCCTATCCACTACACCATCTAGCAACCTGACTGGTATGGTGGCTAGAAAATCCAGGCCTCCTCCAGAAGACTTCAGGTCATTCTGGCAGTAAATAAAGCCAGGCTCTTTGACTCCAAATACAGACTTTTGTCCCAGATACATGGCTTCCTCAGCATCTGGGGCAGGGCACAAGTGACCCTGGGTAAGTAATTTCTCCTTTTTGGGCCTCTCTTCCCTTATCTGTAAATTGAGAGGGATGAACCAGATGATCTCATAAGATTCCTTCCAGCTCATAATCTGTGATCCTTCTCACTCTGAGACTCCAGGACTCCGATGAATGAATGAGTAAAAGAGTGCCAAATCCCACTTGGCAGGAGGGTGGGCTGCCCAGCACTTTCTCTGCTTTCTGGAGACTTTCCAGGAGCCTAAGCCTATTTCCCTGCCCCCGGGGAGCCTGATTAGAACGAGTCATCTCCTGTTTTCTTCCTCACTGTTCCCACTATTTCTGCCCTGTGAGGGAGTGAGTGAGTGAGTATTTTTTACAGGTCAATTCGCTAAACAAAGAGAAAGGCAAATGGATTAAGTAACTGACTTATGTTCTGTGACCTTGGGCAAGTCACTTCTATTTTGTTGGCCGAGGTTTTCATTTTCTTCTCTGTAAACTAGCAGGAAATTATTATCCCCACCCTGTCATTCTCCCAGGGCTTTTGTGGGATGCTGGGTTGGGAAGTATGTTTCCTGAAAAGGTCTTAGACCCCATGCCCAGTCCTGGGAAGCTGGTGGGAGAATGGACTAGGATTGATGTGTTCTCTCATTCTCCCATGCAATCAGTCCAGGCCTGGCTACCTGCCAGACCCCTGTTGGAGCTTCCATCTGTCCCTTTCCCTAGTGTCTGATTGGTGTGGGCTTTATGGACCTGATAATAATGACATTTTTTCGATATTTTTGTATGTGAACATAACATTTAATCATTTGTAAAGCATATTTCCATCTGCTGTCATATTTGATTTTCATAATAATCCTGTTTGGGGGGATGGCACACAAGGTAGGTGTAGTTAACACTGTTTTTAAGGTGTTGATATTTTTTAAGATTCTGGATGTTGAAATCCATCTTGGTGTAATGGGCTCAGCTGAGCCAGTTCCCTGAGTAAAGGCAAATTTGTCTGCAATACAATGGAAACTCCTTGAGGGAAGGTACTGTTTCATATATGTCACTGCTGGTCTTGCTTAATTGAATGCAGTCCATCCATCTCTCTTTAGGTAGGAGAGAGGAAATTATGAGAGGAAGAAATATGGAGAAGGGGACAGAAGGTGAGAAAGAGAGGAAGAGAGACGAAGAGAAAACAGAAGGAATGAGAAAGAAGAGGGGAGAGTAGACAGAAGGAATAAGAGAGATGAAGGGAAGACTGAATGAGAGAGATGGAAAGAAGATGGAATGAGAGATGGGGAAAAAACAAGGAATAAGAGAAGGGGGAGAGTAGACAAGGAATGAGAGAGAGAGGAAACAGAAGGAATGACAGATGGAGAAGAGATAAAGAAGGAATGAGAGAAAGAAGGGGAAAGAGGAGGCAAATGTGAGTGAGGAAAGGGACATATATGAGTCAGCGGGAGGGTGGAAGAAGGTACCTTGGGGTGTCAGTATGAACCTACCAGTCCAACATGGCCACTTGATGCTGCTTTCCCAGTGTGAAGGACATCCAAGGGCTGGATAGAAAGGGATGGAGGAAAAAAACAAACAAACAAAAAAATAAAATAAAATAAAATAAAAAGGAAAGGGATGGATAGGTGGATGAAAGAAAAACATTAAGGGCTTAATATATACCAGAGATACGGGGGCAGCTAGGTGGCGCAGTGGATAGAGCACCGGCCCTGGATTCAGGAGGACCTGAGTTCAAATCTGGCCTCAGACACTTAACACTTACTAGCTGTGTGACCCTAGGCAAGTCACTTAACCCCAATTGCCTCACCAAAAAAAAAAAAATATATATATATATATATATATATATACCAGAGATACAAATATAAAAGTGATACAGGCCTTGCAATCAAGAACTTATACTTAATTAGGAACTTCCAATACATATAGAAGAATGATGGCCAGTGAAGGGAGTTTTATCCTGGGCAGTCAGAGGGTTGTTAATTTAAGCCATAGGCAGTAGTAGATTGTTGGCTCTTTCCAGAAGCAGTGGTGGTACTGATTGGATTAGTGGTGTTGTTTGAGGAATGCTTAAGGATAGCAAAAATCAAGAGTAGAATTGACTTCCCTTATTTTACTGCAGAAAGAGGTGTAAAGTTTCTGGGGGTAGAGAAGAGGTTGTAGCCCTGCTGTCCTGGTGGAAAATTGGGTAGAATGGGAAACATGGCCTAGGGCCAGCTAGGTTAGATTGTGGATTACGGGAGTTTTCACTTATCCACTAATCAGACAGTTTAGTGACTGATAGTTACATGGCATAGTCTTGAGTTTCCTTGCTGTTCATCCTCCTCTGGATTCACTCTAATTTATCAAAGGCGTTCCCAAATGATAGCATTCAGAATTGAAATCTACGTATGGTCTGACCTGGGGAGAATATAGTGGGACTATCACTTTTTATGCTCTAGACCCCTATGTTTGTTTTTGTTTTTGTTTTTGTTGAGGCATTTGGGGTTAAGTGACTTGCCCAGGGTCACACAGCTAGTAAATGTTAAATGTCTGAGGCCGGATTTGAACTCAGGTCCTCCTGAATCCAGGGCCGGTGCTCTATCCACTGTGCCACCTAGCTGCCCCTAGACCCTTATGTTTGGAGTAATTGTGTCAGGAAGTCTGAGCGTTTACTCTGTTGTAGACCCTTATGCCTCTTGTGGTGCTACTATATGATAATTGCAGATTTCATGAACTTTTGGTCCACTAAAATCAGCAGATCTTTTTTCATAAGGACAATAGTCTGGTCAGTTTTGTTCTTGGGAAATTGGTATTTCAACCTTGACATGTATTTTTTTTGTTTTTGTTTTTGTTTTTTTTTTTGTGGGGCAGTGGGGGTTAAGTGACTTGCCCAAGGTCACACAGCTAGTAAGTGTCAAGTGTCTGAGGCCGGATTTGAACTCAGGAACTCCTGAATCCAGAGCCGGTGCTTTATCCACTGCGCCACCTAGCCGCCCCCTTGACATGTATTTTTGTTAAGTTTAATTTCATTATCATATCGTTTTGGCCTATCAAGATCTTTTTGCATGCTAACTGCATCATATAGATGGTCTTTGTCATCTCCAGATTTGATAAGCATGTACCATCTTTGCCTTCATCCAAATTCCTGATAAAATATTGGACAGTATCAAACAGGACTAAGGATGGCTTTTCATAAGGACACTCAGACATAGACATTTCCACGTTGCTGTCAGGCTATTAACAGCTTGTCCAGGTACAGCCATTCAAGGAGTCCTGAATTCCTTAAACCTTACTCTAATTTGTTAGTCTGTGTCTCTCCATCTTCTCCACAAAGATGTCGTCAGAAATTGTCAGATGCCTTACTGAAGTCCAGATCAACTATGCCAACAACACTCTCCTGTTCTCTCCTTTGAAAGGACTAGGAACTTGATCCTTCGCTTTCTTTTCTGGATTGTAGCAAACATCCCTTTATATTTATAGTCTAAATTTTGCTGGGAATTGAAGGTGCAGATTTTACTCTGTGATTATTTGTTTGTTTTTAAATTGAGACATTTGTCCTTCTAGTACTTCTCCTGTTGTCCATGACCTCTCACAGATCACTGACAATGGCTCAGGAGTCACCTTCATTGCTTCTTCTTCTTCTTCTTTTTTTTAAAGACAAAAAAAAAAATGGGGCAGCTAGGTGGCACAGTGGATAAAGCACCGGCCTTGGATTCAGGAGGACCTGAGTTCAAATCCGGCCTCAGACACTTGACACTTACTAGCTGTGTGACCTGGGCAAGTCACTTAACCCTCATTGTCCTGCCCCCCCCCCCAAAAAAAAAAGATTCTAAAGACAAAAAAGAGAACATTTCCATGTACACAGCACAACCAAGAAAGAGGATTTACTATAAAACTATGAATTTACATTTCACCATTTACTTTTTTTGAAAAACTAATAAGCACTGCTCATCATTTTCAAAGCTACTCTGCTTTACATGCTTCCTTCTACATTTTCTTTTCTTTGCTGTGTACTTTTATTTATTTTTTTGTGAGGCAATGGGGGTTAAGTGACTTGCCCAGGGTCACACAGCTAGTAAGTGTCAAGTCTCTGAGGCTGGATTTGAACTCAGGTCCTCCAATCCAGGGCTGGTGCTTTATTCACTGTGCTATTTAGCTGCTCCCCCCCCACTCTTTTTTTCTTTTTTATTATAAAAGTATTTTGTTATTTCCCAGTTACATGTAGAGATAATTTTCTTCTTTTTTTTTTTTTAAATTTTTGCAGGCAATGAGGGTTAAGTGACTTGCCCAGGGTCACACAGCTAGTAAGTGTCAAGTGTCTGAGGCCAGATTTGAACTCAGGTCCTCCTGAATCCAGGGCTAGTGCTTAATCCACTGCACCACCTAGCTGCCCCGATAATGTTCAACATTTGTTTTTATAATATTTCTAGTTTCAAATTTTTCTCCCTCCCTCCCTTCCCTCCCTCCTCCCCAAGACAGCAAGTAATCTGGTATAGGTTATATATGTACAATCTCATTAAACATATTTCTCTATTAGTCATGCTGTGAAAGAAGAATCAGAGCAAAAAGGAAAAACTTCAAAAAAGAAAAACAACAGCACCAAAACCCAAAGAAATAGTATAGTTCAATCTGAATCCATATTCCACAGTTCTTTTTTTTTCTGGATTTGGAGAGCAGTTTTCATCATGAGTCCTCTGGAACTATCTTTTATTGCTGAGAAGAATCAAGTCTATCACAGTTGATCAACACATAATGATGATACTGTACATGATGTTCTTCTGCTTCTGCTCCTCTCAGTCAGCATCAGTTCATCTAAGTCCTTCCAGGTTTCTCTGAAATCTGCCTGCTCATCATTTTTTACAGCACAATAGTATTCAATTTGTTCAGCCATTCCCCAATTGATGGGCAACCCCTCAATTTCCAATTCCTTGCCACCACAAAAAGAGCAGCTATAAATATTTTTGTACATGTAGGTCCTTTTCCCTTTCTTATGATCTCTTTGGGAAAAAGACCTAATAGTGGTATTGCTGGGTCAAAGGGTATGCACAGCTTTATAGCCCCACACTCTTTTAAAGAACCCCTCCCTTGGGGGCAGCTGGGTGGTACAATGGATAAAGAAAGCACCAGCACAGGATTCAGGAGGACCTGAGTTCAAGTGCAGCCTCAGACACTTGACACTTACTAGCTGTGTGACCCTGGGCAAGTCACTTAACCCCCATTGCCCAGCAAAAAAAAATTTAAAAAAAAGAACCCCTCCCTTATCCTCTCCCCACCCTCCTAATTCTTAATCTATACACTTTTCTAAAAGTCCCTCTCTTATCTTAACTCCTCATCCTCTTAATTCTTTCTTTTTTTTTTCTTTGTGTCTTTGTGTCTTTCATTCTTGCCCTCTCTCCTGGCCTGATGATTTGGAGTCAGTACCTGGGTCCAGGTTCTGACTGCTCTTTTATCCTTAGATAACCTTGATCAATTCGGTTCACCTTAAGTTCCCTGTAAATCGAGGAGGTTGAGCCAGGCCAGGGGTTCTTCACTGGGGGTCCATGAATATGTTTTAAAAATATTTATTTTGATAACTTATTTCAATATAGTTAATTTCCTTCATAATCTTACATGTTTTCAGCCACATTTCTCTAGTAACATACTATAGAAATGATCACTGTAAGTATAGTCTTTCCTACATGTTTTATTTTATGCATTTAAAAACCATTTTGAGTCTTATAGGTTTTACTGAGCTACCAAAGGGGTCCATGATACAAGAAAAAGTTAAGAACCCTTGAGTTAGGTGATCTCTAAGGACCTTTCCAGCTGAAAAGTTGTGGTTCTGTGAATTCCACTATAGAATTTTAAATTGTAGGATCCTACCTGTCTTTTAAACCCTTGGATACCTTGCTTCCCCCAAATCTAGTGTGCCTGTCAGACTAGGCCTTCTCTTTCTTTCTTTCTGGTGTTTTGGGTTTTTTTTTTGTGAGGCAATTGGGGTTAAGTGACTTGCCCGTAGTCACACAGCTAGTAAGTGTTAAGTGTCTGAAGCAGGATTTGAACTCAGGTCCCCCTGAATCCAGGACCAGTGCTCTATCCACTGAGCCACCTAGCTGCCCCTAGGCCTTCTCTTTCAAAAATTTTAGGACGGAACAGTCACTTATCCCCAGGGTTCCAACTCTTTTTATTCCGGCAACCAGTTTTTTTCTCATCATTCATCAGCACCAAATCTAGAATAGCAGTTTCCTTTATTGTTTCCTCCCTCTTTTGAAGAATGAAATTCCAAAGTCAAGCCAAGAATGTGTCATCTCCTCAGCTTTTGGCAGAGAGAGCCCCGGCACATGTCCACATAATTGAAGTCTCCCATCACTACTATATCATATATCCATACTGGGTAGTGAGTTCCCTATTACTGGACTTCTTCAAGCAGAGTCTGGGTGGCAACTTGTTGGGGATGTCAGAGAGGTAGATTACTACTCAGGGATATGACCCCCCCCCCCCCACCCCCCCCCCCCCCCCCGCCCGGGAGCTGTGAGAGTTTGTGGCAGGTCCAGAGTGCTTGGTCTAAGTACCATGGACATAATCTAGACTTGGTGATACATGGGGTGAGGGCAGAGAGAATGGGAAGGATAGGTAGACAGAAAGAGAGGAAAGGAGAAGAATCCTATTGTATTTGGGGTCTGGAGATCTGACTTAATTGCATGACCTTCTGAAAGTCTCTTCTCCATTGGTTACTCCCTATGTAAAATGTGAGAGGGTAGGATTGTATGATTTTGTAAACCTGTTCCAGCTCTGACATTCTACATTTCATGTTCAGAGGACACCCCAACCCCAATTCTGTGATTCTCTTGGGCAATGAGCATGTAGCAAAATGGCCTTGGCCTAGTGTGCTTGGTCAGGTCCGCCCACAGATGAGTGGGCCTGCTTCCCAGGCCCACTCAGTGAGCAGTCTGTAGGGTAAACATTGGTGATGAGATTTAAGCTGCTGGGTCTTTTTGCTAAAGTCCTTCTGCTCTGAGGGGCTATTTTCCTTTAAAAGATGGTTTGGTTTTGCTAGTGACTAGAGTTTTGAATGGGCCCTTTGTTTGAGGTCTGTTGTCATCCTGCTTTTCCTGTTGAGGATTGTAATGTGGTGTGTTGGGAGAGAGAGAATTTAGAGTAGAAATGCCTTTATGATGGGGTAGAAGGGCTGTCTCTCCTTTATCAAAGAGAAGTACAGAATGTCAACTCTGGAAGTACTCTGTATAATATAATGTGAGAGCAGGAGGGAGCCCTGGAGCATAGGTTGTCCCCATATCTGAGAGGGACCTTAAAGACAATCTTATCCAACCATCTTATTTTTCTTTTTCTTTTTTTTTCTGGGGCAGTGAGGGTTAAGTGACTTGCCCAGGGTCACACAGCTAGTAAGTGTCAAGTGTCTGGGGTGGGATTTGAACTCAGGTCCTCCTGAATCCAGGCCCAGTGCTTTATCTGGCTTTATCTGTGCCACTTAGCTTCCCCCAACCATCTTACTTTTAAGAAGGGGAAACTGAGGCCCAGAGAGGACTTGAACCCACATCTCAACTCTCAGTCTAGATTTTTTTTTCTACCCTAGCATCACTCTGGCCCATTAGAACCCCAGTGGCTTTTGCAGAGGGAGGTCAGGGCTGTGGTGTCATTCACTTAAGACCTGAGGCTGAGCTTGTGGTACTGTCTGTGGGAGGGCACTCAGAATCATAGAATGTCAGATTTAAAAGGGACCTCCCAGCTCTAATTCTGGGATTCCTCCTAGCAATGAACACATAGCAAAATGGCCGTGGCCATAGGATCCACAGCTTGGTCAGGTCTGTCTCCAGATAATGGACAGAGCCTTGCTCCCCAGTCACATCTTCATTAGTGATAAAAGATCTTAGAAATCTTCTGATCTAAGCCCTATCATTTTTCTGCTCAGGAAACTGAGGTCCAGAGAGGGAAAGTGACTTGCTCACATTTGTGACACAGGTAGGATTTTAACCTCAATTTTCTGATTCCCATGTCAGTGCATTTTCCATTACAACATGATAAAGATCCTTGTGTACTCTTACTCATACCAAAGTGGCGTAGGAGGCCAATCCTTCCCCAGGCAGCCTGTGTTCAAACTGGCCTTGCCTGACTCTGAGCTAGATTGGGACCTGGGTTTCAAAAGAATTAGTCACTCAAGGAAAAGAACAGAGAGCTTTCCCCTTTCTACTCATCCAGCTTCTCTGAGTTGAAGCCCTTGAAGGAAGAAAGGGGTGACTGAGTAGTGGGAGGGATTGGAATAATGATGAGGGCTTAGAACAATGGTTGTTCAGATATGGGCCCCAGCCCCGGGGTCACTCAGCACTTGTGGGAAGCTCTGTTGTATTTTTTTTTAACCGTTAGGAGCTTTCGATGTTGCAATTATGAATCCTAAAATCATTTCTCACAACTGAGGGAATCTCTCTTCTCTACATCAATTTTGGCTGGCAGTCTGAACATGAAGGCTTTACTCATTGTGTCATTTGGAGTCAGTGTTCCTCACTGGGCCTCAGTTTCCTCCTTTACAGAATGAGGATTATAATCCTGCTTTCTTCCAAGAATGCATTAATAAGCATTTGGAAGGGGGCAGCTAGGTGGTGCAGTGGATAGAGCACTGGCCCTGGATTCAGGAGGATCTGAGTTCAAATCCGGCCTCAGACACTTAACAATTACTAGCTATGTGACCCTGGGCAAGTCACTTAACCCCAATTGCCTCACCCCCCTCCAAAAAAAAAAAAGCATTTGGAAGATAATTGCCTGCAGCACCCATTTGAACCTCCTGAGTGTCTTTGATAAGTAAAAAAAAAGGGGGGCAGCTAGATGGCACAGTAGATAAAGCATTGGTCCTGGATTCAGGAGGACCTGAGTTCAGATCTGGCCTCAGACACAATTACTAGCTGTGTTACGCTAGGCAAGTCACAACCCCAATTGCCTCACCAAAAAAAAAATAATTCTAAGAATAATTTAAAAAACCCAGATCAGCCTGAAAAACAGTAATTTTAAAAAAAATGTTTGTTGTTTTATTTTTATATCACCATAATTTCCCAATATGTCTTCCTCACTACCTCAGAGGGGTAATATAAGAGACATTCATTATAACAAAAAATAAAAAATAAAGAAAAAAGTTAAGAAAAACTAATCAAGGCAGCAGCTTTATGTAGTTCAGCCTTATATAGCTCACAGTCAGCAAACATTTATTAATCCCCTATTATTTCCAGGCACTATGCAAAGTGCTAGGGATACAGAAAGAGACAAAAGAGAGTCTCTGCTGTTAAGGAATTTACAGTCTAATTAAGGGGTGGGGGGCACAACATGCAAACAATAGTGTACAAGCTGAATCAGTCTCTGAGATTTCTTTTTGTTTTTGTTTTTTTTGGTGAGGCAGTTGGGGTTAAGTGACTTGCCCAGGGTCACACAGCTAGTAAATGTTGTCTGAGGCCGGATTTGAATTCAGGTCCTCCTGAATCCAGGGCTGTTGCTCTATCCACTGCGCCACCTAGCTGCCCCTAGATGTGGAGATTTCAGGTGATGAACTTATTCTGGGGGAAAGCTGTATCAAACCCTTCCCTGAGATTGTAAACTCCTCAAGGGCAGGGGGTCTTTTGCCATTTTGTATCCACAGCCCTTAGCACAATGCTTGACTTGTTAGTGGTGGTTCATATGTGTCTGACTCGTCTGACCCCATACTGTCCATAGGGTTTTCTTGGAAGACATACTGGAGTGGTTTGCTATTTCCTTCTCCAGTGAATTAAGGCCAACAGAGGTTTAAGTGACTTGACCATGGTCACACAGCTAGAAAGTATCTGATGCTGGATTTGAACTCAGGTCTTCTTGATTCTAGGCCCGGGGCTCTATGCACTGAACTACCTAACTGCCTCCTGCCTGGCACAGTGGGCACTCAATAAATGTTTTTGATTGATTCCAGAATTCTCCAAAGAAGGGAGTTAGGTGTATCCTTATATCTAATATATCTAATATATCTAATATCCTTATATCTTATATATATCCTAAGACCAAGCTGGTCCATTCTGATTTCACAGCATTCTGTTCTGATTGTTTTGTTGTTCTTTCCATTTTCATTGTTGCTGTCACAGAGGAAATGGCTGGTGGGAGTTCTTAGGCAGTCCTCTTTAAAGAATTACACCCTAGGGGCAGCTAGGTGGCGCAGTGGATAGAGCACCAGCCCTGGAGTCAGGAGTACCTGAGTTCAAATCCGGCCTCAGACACTTAACACTTACTAACTGTGTGACCCTGGGCAAGTCACTTAACCCCAATTGCCTCACTAAAAAAAAAAAATAAATAAGAATTACACCCTCTCCAACAAATCCAATTAGAATAAAATCGTCTTTTATTTCAGAGCTAGAGAAAGGAACCAAGAGAGAAGTCTTCTCTCAAGGGGAGATGGTTCAGAGACATGATTCTCTGAGATACCTATTTCCTTGAACAGAAGAAAGGCAAAAGCTTTTATAGCTGGCAGATGGGATGACCACCTGGCTATGGGAAGTTTCTTTGAGGGTGGGGAAAGCTTGAGTGAGGTGTGGTGGTCATGACTTCTAGAGTTATCTCTGTCCCTTAGAGCACGTCTGGCAGCAGCCAAGCCTAATGCGATTATCTTCCTTACTTCTCTTTTTTTTGGGGGGGAGGGGGCGGGTTGTGTAGAAAAATGAGGGTTAAGTGACTTGCCCAGGGTCACACAGCTAGTAAGTGTCAAGTGTCTGAGGCCAGATTTGAACTCAGGTCCTCCTGAATCCAGGGCCAGTGCTTTATCCACTGCACCACCTAGCTACCCCCCTTCCTTACTTCTCAAGGTGTGTTCGTCCTTTAGCTAATAGACCAGTTTAAACTTTAATGGTCCCAAATTCCTTGGTATGTCCCAACCCCATATCAGTTGCCATTGTGTATATTTTTGTTTATTTCATTTTGCAACAGTTCATAGAAGTCTTCTCATACTTCATCGTTATCTTCATTTTCATTATTTCTTATAGCACTCACTGTAATACAAGGTTTCCCAAAAGTCTTAGTGCCATTTAAAGCTTTAATAGCTTAAAACACCCTGTATTCTATCACATTCACATACTACAATCTGTATATCCATTTGCAATCAATGGATGTCTTCTTTGTTTCCAGTTATTGACTAATACTCAAAGTGCTGCTGCTAAGATAGTTTAGAGTACATTAGACCTTTCTTTCCTTCTTTGACCTCCTTGTGGGGTATTTAACTAGCAGTGGTATCTTTAGGTCAAAGGGAATGGGCATTTTAGTTGCTAGTTTAGCCTATTGTCGAGTTGGTTTCCTGAATGGTTCTACCAGTGGTTTATTCTTGTGCTTATTTTTCCATATTCCCTTTAGTGTGGGCTATTGCTATCTTTTTTTTTTTTTACCAGTTTACGTGATTTTATTTTGGTTTTGGGTTTTTTTTTTTTTGCGGGGGAATGGGGGTTAAGTGACTTGCCCAGGGTCACCCAGCTAGGAAGTGTCAAGTGTCTGAGGGTGGATTTGAACTCAGGTCCTCCTGATTCCAGGGCCAGTGCTTTATCCACTGCACCACCTAGCTGCCCTGAGTTTGCTTGGTTTTAGATAAAACTTCCAAGTTGTTTCAACTTAGAGGTGTTTTGACTTAACCCTTTCATCTCTGGGATTCCCACCCTGAAGCCCCAGTGGTACTCATCTGACAGATGAACAGCTCCTATGACCCATTATTTCAAATGACAAAGGAATGTCAGTCTACTCACCTGTGGCTTTACTCCCCTAAATTCCTTTCCAAACCAAAATCCCCCTCCCTGACCATCATTCAGTTAAGTGTTTTTTTCCCACCATTAGAATGTAAGTTCTTTCAGAACAAGGACTGTCTCTACTTTTGTATTTATATATCCCAACCCTTACTTGGCCCAATGCTTGGAACATGGTAGTAGTAGTAGGCCTCCACCAGTCGAGGATGACCATGGATCAGGGCCTTGAAGAGCCACAGGTCACAGTGTGGCAGTGCAGTCCGATGTGTGGCTCCCAAGTGACTTATAACCGGTAACTGCCACATCCCATGGTTGTATCTACCCCACAAGGAGTAGCTGGAGTATCCTCTCCAGGGCACTGGCCTGGGCAGATCAATATGGAAAACAAGCTGTTGCCCATGCAGCAGGTTTTCCCTCTCCGCGACATTGGTGGATCCAAAGGAGAGGCAGAGCCAATAGTTTGACACCAGTGCCACAGCAGGAGTTGCCAGAGGGATGTGATGTCCAACATCCAACTGCCTAAGGGACTCCGACTCCTGATTTTTCCTCGTGGTTAACTACTGAAGCCTTTCCCATATATAGGTATAGCTACAAGGCAGTGGAGGTTTAAAATCAGGGTTCCTTCCCCATGGCTAGTTGCCTGCCAAGGCTAATGAGCCCCACCTGCCCGAAGCGACTGGTTTTAAGGCGCCAGTGACTTTCATTAAGTGGTAAACACTTAATAAATGTCATTTAGGGAGGAAAAAAACCTTTTACATGTTTGCAGTTTATAATTCTTTTTGTTTGTTTTTGGCGGGGCAATGAGGGTTAAGTGACTTGCCCAGGGTCACACAGCTAGGAAGTGTCAAGTGTCTGAGGCTGGATTTGAACTCAGGTCCTCCTGAATCCAGGGCTGGTGCTTTATCCACTGCACCACCTAGCTGCCCCCTAGTTTATATTTCTTTTGAGAATTTTTTGTTCATCTCCTTTGATCACTTATCCATTGGGAAATGGCTTTTATATTTTGTATCTCTGTATATCTTGGATAATAAATATCAATATTTGATGTAAAGATTCTTTTCCATTTGACCTCATCTGTTCTTAACCTCATTGTACTGGTTTTGTTCCTGAAGTTTTTCAATTTCATGAAGTCAAAATGATCTATTTTGCCTTTCTTCTGTGATTACTTCTGTCCTTTGTTTAATTAAGAATTCTAATAGCCATAGCTAAGAAAGATCCCTGATTGGGTTCTCTTCTAATTTTTTCTTATAGTATGTGATATTTAATATTCTGGTTACTTACTCATTTCGAGTTTATTGTGATATACTCAACTGGATAGAGCACTGGGCTTTTTGTCAAGGAAACCTGAGTTCCAATGTAGCTTCTGACACTTACTAGTTCTGTGACTCTGGGCAAGTAATTTCCTCAATTATAAAAAGGGAATAATAATAGCATCTACCTCCCAGGGCTGTTGTGAGGAAGAGAATATTTGTGAAGTGCTTAGCATAGTGCCTAGCACATAGTAGGAGTTTTATTATATTGGTATGGCCCCTCCATGAACTTTATCCTTTCCGCTATTTAAGTCATTCCTTATTTCTTTTTGTAATTGTATCTCCACAGGTCTTGAGTATTCCCAAGTAGACAGACTTCTAAATATTTGATGCATTTTCTGTTTCTTTTGAATGAGATGTCCCTCTCTATTCTTCCTGGATTTTGTTGTTGCTATACATGGAAATACTATTGATTTTGTGGGGTTAATTTGTGTCCTGCTCCTTTACTAAAGCTATTAATTGTCTCAGGCTCTTTGCCAATCCTCAAGTATTTTCTAAGTACTAAACTATCACATCTTTAGCAAATAGGGATAGTTTTGTCTCCTCTTTGTGTGAGTTTATGCCTTTGATTTCTTTCTTGTCTTACCGATGTTGCTAGCATTTCTAGAAGCAGGTCAGACAACAGTAACAAAAGGTGCCATCTTTGCCTTGCTCCTGTATTTACTGTACTTCCATAAGGAAATATCAGTGATGATTTTCCATATTTTCATAGTGTTTTTGGCTTATGAGGTGCTTTACATCCATCTTATCCTTTCAGCAATAACCCTGTGTCGTTAGAACAGGAAATTGAGACTAGGGGTGGTTGATTTGCTCAAGGTCAGATAGCTCGGACTGAGCCAAAAAGCACCTTTAGAATCATATTAATCATAGAATGTCAGAGCTAAAAGGGTCCTTGGAGATCATCTAGGCCTAAATCCCAAACCTTCATTTTACAGATTAGGAAACTGAGGCCTAGAGAAAGGAAATAACTCATCCAAGGAGACATACTAGAACCCAGGTCTCCTCCATCTAGTTCCAATGCTCTCAGATCCTCTCATTTCAAGTCCTCCAGACCTCAAACCTGGAGTTCTTCCCATTATTCTACCCAAGCTTCTCATTCTTTTTTTTTTTTTTAAGTGAGGCAATTGGGGTTAAGTGACTTGCCCAGGGTCACACAGCTAGTAAGTGTTAAGTGTCTGAGGCCGGATTTGAACCCAGGTACTCCTGAATCCAGGGCCAGTGCTCTATCCACTGTGCCACCTGGCTGCCCTCATCCCCTTTTTAAAAAATTTTAAATTAAAATTTTTTTTTTACGGGGCAGTGGGATTAAGTGACTTGCCCAGGGTCACACAGCTAACAAGTGTCAAGTGTCTGAGGCTGGATTTGAACTCAGGTACTCCTGAATCCAGGGCCGATGTTCTATCCACTGTGCCACCTGGCTGCCCTCATCCCCTTTTAACAGAAGAGAAAATTGAGGATTTGAGAAGGGTCCAAGACTACACAGCAAATTAGGGGAGTGCCGACACTAGAACTTAGCTCTTTTGTTCTTAGGGTGTCCTTTGCACTTCCTGGTGGAGGCACCATTAGAACTCACCTTTTCTAAAATATCACATCCATTTCAGTGATGGAGAAAACTATAACCTGCTGAGTTTAAGGTCCAGGGAGTGGTTCATGGTTCCCCAGAGAACAGAGGTGGCGACCTTTCAGAGATGGGTCAGTCCAATCCCCTATTTTACAGATGAGGGAAGTGATATCTATAAGGGGGAAGGAGCTCACCTAAGGTCACACAGGTAATAAGTAGCAGAAGGAAGGTTTGAACTCAGGTCCTTATTCCACACCGAATGTTTGTATGGAGAACAGAGAGTGGACTCAAACTCAGGTCCTCTTGCCTTTCCACATTACAAGGCTCCAACCTGTAGCCTGGAGCAGGGAGGATCAGCGTGGTCTCCAGAACCTTCCATTTTAGCCTTGAGGCATAATTCAGACCAGTAATCACCACAGTATATATAGCAGAGTTCCTGGGTCATCCCCATTTACAAGGACAGCAGTACCAAGGCAAAGAGCTCTGGCTTTAATCAAGAAGATGCAGGTTATCATCCCAGCTCTACTGCTCCAGGGGTGACCCTTGTCCAAGCTCTCTCCTTCCTACAGAGGAGTTTGATTCTTTATCCGTAAATTAAGGATACTAACTCCTGCTCTGCCTGGCTGCTGGAGAGAGGAGGAAGGGGCAGAGGGATGATGGGAGAGGAAGGAAGGAAGGAAGGAAAAGGAAGAGAGGAGAGCAGGGGGAGGGAAAAAAGGGAGAGGGGAAGAGGAAGAAAAGGGGGGAAGTGCAGAGGAGGAAAGGAGATAAAGGAAAAAAGGATAAAGGAAAGAGGGAAGGAAAAAAGGGAAGGGGAGAGGAGCGAAGGAGAAGACAGAGGAGAAAAAGGGGAAGTAAAGAGAGGAGAGAGAAGTAAGGGGGAGAGAAACCGGGGAAGGGTATTTTGGTTGAGGATGTCACAAAGATGGGGAGTGAAACAGTTGATTGACACTTTTTTCCCCAGAAGCAGTTGTAGTGTTGATTTGATTACAGAATGCATAGAATATTTTTTTTAAATAAAAAAGCCCCCTTCAGAATGCCCAGTGTCCATTATTTATCCATCAGTAGATGTTTACCAGTTCTCCTGCACTGAGCTCAGTCCTAATCAGTATACCAGGGGGTATGAGACTCAGCCTACCCTCAGAGAGTTTCCAGGGAGACATGAGGAACAAAGATGGTGCACTGGGTAGCGACCCAGGCTTGGGATCAAGAGACTGTATGATCACAGTTTTAGAGCTGAAAAGCCACCTTGGAGGCAGCCAGTCCAACTCCTTCATTTTATACATGAGGAACCTGAGTCCCAGAGAGATTAAGTGGCAGAGACCAGATTCACACCCAGGTCATCTTGTCCCAAAGCAGGGTTCTTTTGTTTTTTGTTTTAATTTTTTTTGTGGGGCAATGAGGGTTAAGTGACTTGCCCAAGGTCACACAGCTAGTAAGTATCAAGTGTCTGAGGCCAGATTTGAACTCAGGTTCTCCTGACTCCAGGGCCAGTGCTCCATCCACTGCTCCACCTAGCTGCCCCGCAAAGCAGGGTTCTTTCACTGTTACACATTGGGCTGGAGTCCTGGCACTGACTAGCTCTGTGACTTTGGGAAAATTGCTTCAATTCTCCAGGCCTTAATTTCCTTATCTATAAAATGGGGATAATAATAACTTTCACTGCCTTCCTCACAAGGTTGTTGGAAGAGAATGCCCTTGTAAATTCCACAGCTCTTGTTGTTGTTAGTGAGCTGATAGAGGAAGAACAAGATAGTGGACAGGCGAGTACCAGTCTCTAGATTGCATTGTCCAGGCGGGAGATGCTGCAAGATTTCAGAGAAATAGGCTGTAGGAGGCTGGAATGAGCAGAAAGGGTTTCGTGGAGGATGTCACCCCAGGCTTGGTGCCAACATGTGACTCTGCCTCTACCTCTCCATCCTTAGGTTTCACAGCAGCCAGGCTTTTTTCACATCGCCACCATCCCCACTGAAGCTCTATCACCTTGAGGCAGCTAGGTAACTCACTGAGTAGTGTGCTGGACCTGAGTTCAAATGCAGCCTCAGACACTTACTAATTGTGTGACTTAACCAATGTCTGCCTCATTTTATTTACCTCTAAAATGAGGATAATAAACAATACCTACCTCATAGGGTTGTAAAGATCAAATGAGATTGGGAGGCGGGAGGAATGAGGGTTAAGTGACTTGCCCAGGGTCACAAAGCTAGTAAGTGTCAAGTGTTTGAGAACAGATATGAATTCAGGTCTTCCTGAATCCAGGGCCGGTGCTTTTATCCACTGTGCCACCTAGCTGCCCCCAAATGAGGTAATATTTGTAAAGTGCTTAGTGCCCGGTATAATGTCTGACATATAGTAGGAGCTTAATAAATGCCTGGCTCATTGAGCTGAATGCCTTGACTTCATGTGTTCTTTGCTGTAGCCGATCTGGATTACTTTCTGCCCCTTACTCATACTTTTGTGTACTTTTCCACTTAGTTCATAAATGGAAGAAGTAGTTGGAATGAATATTACATCAGAACTATTAAGGAACATTTGAAAATGTCTTTATTTTCTTTAGGAGCTGTCTTTTTTATAATTTTCTTTTTACATTTTAAACATTCATTTTTATATTTTGAGTTCCAAATTCTCTCCCATCCTCCAGTTCCTCCTCCATCTATTGAAAAGGCAAGCAATATGATATCCCTTATACACGTGAAGTCATGCAAAATATATTTCCTTATTAACCATGTTGCAGGAGAAAAAAGAAAGAAAATGTAGAAAAATATGCTTCAGTTTGCACTCAGTGTTCATCTTTTCTCTCTGGAGGTGGATAGCATTTTTTAAAAAACATTTTTATTTAAAGTTTTGAGTTCCAAATTCTACCCCTCCCTCTCCTTACTCCTCCCTGAGATGGTAAGCAATCAGATATAGATTATACATGTGCAATTATGTAAAAAATTTCCATATTAGTCATTTTGTATGAGAAGACTCAAATAAACAAAAAAAAAAGAAAGAAAGTGAGAAATAGCATGCTTCAATCTGTATTCAATGAATATCAGTTCTTTCTCTGGAGGTGGATAGTATGCTTCATCATTAGTCCTTTGGGATTGTCTTGGATCATTGTATTGCTGAGAATAGATAGCTAAGTCATTCACAGTTCTTCATTAAACAATACTGCCATTTCTGTGTACAATGTTCTCCTGGTTCTGTTCACTTCACTGTGCATCATTTCATGTAAGTCTTGTGGACAGTATTTTTCATGAAGGGTCCTCTGGAATTGTTACTATTATTGTATTGATCAAAGGAATCAAGTCTTTCACATTTGATTATCTTTACCAATGTTGCTGTTGTTATGTAGATTGTTCTCCTGGTATTGCTCATTTCACTTTGCATCAGTTCATGTAAGTCTTTCCAGGTTTTTCTGAAAGCATCCTGCTCATCATTTCTTATAGCACAATAGTATTCCATCACAGTCACATACTACAACTTGTTCAGCCATTCCCCAGTTGATGGGTATCCCCTCAGTTTCTGATTCTTTGCCACTACAAAAAGAGCTACTATAAATATTTTTGTGTATATGGGTCCTTTTCTTTGTTTTGTTTTTTTTGTTTTGGTGTTTTTTTGTGTGTGTGTGAGGCAGTTGGGGTTAAGTGACTTGCCCAGGGTCACACAGCTAGTAAGTATTAAGTGTCTGAGGTCGGATTTGAATTCAGGTACTCCTGAATCCAGGGCCGGTGCTCTATCCACTGCGCCATCTAGCTTCCCCTTTTTCCTTGTTTTGATCTCTGGGTACAGGTCTAGTAGTGGTATTGCTGGATCAAAGGGTATGCACAATTGTATAGGCCTTTTGGGCATAGTTCTGAATTGTTCTCCAGAATGGCTGAACTAGATCACAACTCCACCAACAGTGCTTGAAGGTCCTTATTTTTCCACATTTCCCCCCCAACATTTATCATTTTGCTTTTCTGTCATGTTAGGCAATCTGATAGGTGGGAGGTGGTACCTCAGGTTTGTTTTAATTTGTATTTCCCTAACTATTAGTGATTTGGAACTGACTTAGTGACCTTTCATTCTCCCTATGTGATTCCCCCTATGAGACTGAGTTCTCCCAAGTGTCAGAGTGTTGTTTGCCTTTGTCTCTTTCGAGGTACCCTGCACAGGGCTCCACACAGTGGAATACTCAGAAAATATGTGGGGGCAGTGTGCAGAATGCAGTGAGTTTGTTGTTGTTCAGTCTTTTCAGTCATGTCTGACTCTTGGTGACCCATGTAGGGTTTTCTTTGCAAACATATGGAGTGGTTTTCCATTTCCTTTGATTCATTTTACAGATGGGGAAACTGAGGCAAACAGGGTTAGGTTCTTGCCCAGGGTCACAGAGCTAGTAAGTATCTGAGGCCAGATTTGAACTTAGGAAGGTAAGTTTTGCCGACTCCATGCTGTGCATTCTACTCACTGCTCCCCCAAGCTGCTCTGTGCAGCGAGTACTAACCTTATAATTAACAGACCTGGGTTCGAATCCTGGCTCTGTCATTGATTTTTTTTTTTTTTGGTAACCTCAAGAATGTTGCTACTTTATGAACCTCCATTTCTTATTGGTGAAATAAAGTTGATAATATCTATACAGCCTATATCTCAGGCGTGTTGGCATGTTGTAAGGATCAGATGGAGGTAGTTTTTTTCTTTCTTTGGGAAATTAAGTGGAATTTGAACCAATGATTTCACTGCTATAGAGAACTCTCAGTGAATAAATTCCCTTCACCTTTACAGATCAACAATTGTTCTGCAATTCACAGTATTTGAGAGTTGTGTCTGGGGTCAAATCAAATGAGATCATATTTAGAAGCTTAGCATAGTACCTGGCACATAACAGGCACTATACAAATGCTTATTTCATCTCCACTCTTCTTGCCCTAGAAACTTCAGCTACTTGCCCAGAGGGTCAGAGGTGGGATTTGAACCCAGGTCTTCTTAACTTTGAGGCCTCCTGTCTGTTCACTGTCCCACACTGCTACTCCAGATTGACATCATATGAATACAAAATTGGGGATCACAAGAGAGTGGTTTCATCCAGAGTAGATTGTGCCAAACCAAACCCATTTCCTTTTTTCAAAAATTGGGTGACTAGACCAGACACAGGGAAGCTGGACAAGATATAGTTAGGCAGGATTTCAGAAAAGCATTTGACAAAGGCTCGATTGCCGTATTTCTTGACAAGACGAAGACATGCCAGTTAGATGATGGTATGTTCAGGGAGATTGGAATGGGTTGAGAGGGCTGACCAAAGTGATTTTCAATATCAGATCTGCTTGGAAGGAGGTCTTCAGTCGGGGGGAGGGGAGGCCTCCCATGTCTACCCTTGGCCTTGGCTTAGGGGGTGATATCAGTGGCAAGAGTGTCGGATTTACAGATGGCACACAGCTGGAAGGAATAGCTCACCTCTTGGTGACCAAGTCAGGTCCAAAGGGATCTCAGAAGGGTAGGACCAATCTTGGCTTTCTTTTGTCTACTTTTTGGCCACCTGTGAGAACTTTGCAAAATGGCTGCACACAATCCATACACACATACATACAATGCATGTATACGTCCCACGTACATATGCTCACAGACATAATGCACACATGTGATGATGTGCACATGCATGTACAGTGTGCACACACACAGTGTATGTGTGTGTGTATACATGTATGATATGTATGCATGTGTGGTGCCTGTTGGTTAACCATGTCCCTGTGTATTTGTAAGTATGGAAGAATGTTATTTTGTTTGAACTGTGCTGCATAGTTTTTTTTTTCTTCTTTTAAGTACAAAGCACTGGGGAAGGCCCTTGAAAGAACAATGAAAGGATCTCCCCCAGGGCCTCCTTGTGGCTGGGGGACTAGCCCTCCTCTGTGTAGCCTGGGGGGAAGGCACCAGAAGCAGCTTGCATTGAGGACAAACTTCCTAATAATGAGCACACTCCAAAAGGGTAAGGGACTGACTTGGAGGAAGCAAACAGCTCCTGTGTTGTCTGCCATTGATTGGCAGAGGGATGTAAGCATGGACAACCACGTTTCTCGGATTTTATTCTTTAGAGAGGATTCCTGTTCATTTTGGAGGAAGTAGCCTCTGAGGTCCTTCCCAACTCCAATCGTGCGGTCTTATCAAGGCCTTTAAAAACGTTCTCCCTTGGCGTTAAAAAGACATCAGAAATGCCATTCTGCTGGCGAATTCCACCTGCTCTCTGATACTGCAGTTGTTGACCCCCTCCAGAGATCAATCCTTTTGGCCTTAGCTGAGGGGTAAAAGGAGATGAAACTCAAGACTGCCTCTTTTGTTCCTTGGGTAGCCCTAATACAAAGCCGGGAGCCTGGGTTGGAATTTCAGTCCCAGCCCCCATTGTGGAGAGTGGGGAAATTCTGCCTCTTCTTCCCCCCTCCCAGTCCCCCAATACACACACACACACACACACACACACACACACACACACACACACACACACACACTTCTCCCTGTGATGCCAGCGTCACCACCGCCCCTCCCCCCAACTCCTTGTGTCTTCCCTGGCGTTCCATCTGTCTCTCCTTCTGCTGGGAGGGAGGGCCTACTGGGAGAGGAGGCAGGGAGGCAGACTGCGACTGTCAGAGATCAGTGTGTGGGTGTGGGGGTGTTTCTCCGCTAGCCTACCGTCTCCTCTGTCCATCCCATGATTAGCCAGGGAGCTCTGTGGGTCCAAGGTATTCGCCCATTGGCACTCACTGCTCCTCCTTACCCCACCTCCCCATTCGTATCTACTGTACTAGACTTCCAGATGGGGCTCAAATACACCCCACATCTGCCTCCAAGTAGCTGAAGTCACACAGTTTCTGGATTTCAAAACTAGAAGCGATCTTAGACATACTTAAAGAGTTCCCATATAAAGCCTTTCTTTATGTTCTACCTCATAGGATTGAGAATGGGAAGAAACTTTGGGGAAAGATGGAGTCTAACTGCTTCATTTAGAAGATGGGAAATGGAGGTCCAGAGGGGTTAAGAACTTTGCCTAAAGTCACACGGGGAAAAGACCCAACTTGAGGGACTCCAGATCCAAATCCGGTGCCCTTTTGGTGGGTCTGCCTGCCTCAGGTCTCTCCCCAGTGCAGTCCATCTGTCACTCATGATCGTGTCATAGCTCCTTTCAGTAAAGTATAGCAGCTCCCTATCACTTCCAGTCTCAAATCAAACAGAATCTTCAATCTTGGCTTCCAGAGTTCTTCCTAATCTGATCACTCCCTACTTTCCAGGTTTTTTTTTTTTTTTAAGTGAGGCAATTGGGGTTAAGTGACTTGCCCAGGGTCACACAGCTAGTAAGTGTTAAGTGTCTGAGGCGGGATTTGAACTCAGGTACTCCTGACTCCAGGGCTGGTGCTCTATCCACTGCGCCACCTAGCCACCCCCCACTGTGCCACCTAGCCGCCCCTTTCCAGTTTTCTTACATCACACTTACCCCCAAGGACACTGGCCTATTGCTATTCCTCACACGAGATACTCTCCCGATTCTGGGCATTTTTCCTGGCTCTTCCAAGTGCCTAGAACTCTCTCCCTCCTCATCTCTTCCTTCTGGCTTCTTTCAAGTCCCAGTTAAAATCTCACATTCCACAGGAAGCCCCCAAACCCCCTTAATTCTAGTGCCTTCCTCTGTCCATCATCTCCAGTTTAATCTGTGGTTTGCTCATAGAGTCGCTTGTATGTTGTCTTCCCATCAGGCTGTGATCTCCTTGAGAGCAGGGGCTGGGTTGGTTTGTTTGTTTTTTTCCTTTCTTTGTATCCCATAGTGCTTGGCACATAATATGCAGTTAATAAATGTTGTTGACTTGACTCTTCTCACATCACCATTCTGTGGTGCCTTTTTCTTTAACAAAGCTTTTTTAATTGAATTTTGTTTTAGGGGAGGAAAAAAAGAAAACCCTATCCCCCCGAAGCTCTTTTTCTGGGGGATGGAGTATAAGGCTGGATTTCGTAAAGTCTCCTCCAGGGTACCAGTTATGATTTTACCTCCTGCCTGTTTTCTTCCTCTTTGAGAAAGGAAGCCTAAGGGGCAGGTAGGTGATGCAGTGGATAAAGCACCAGCCCTGGAGTGAGGAGGAACTGAGTTCAAATCTGGCCTCAGACACTTGACACTTGCTAGCTGTGTGACCCTGGGCAAGTCACTTAACTCTCATCCCCCCCCCCCAAAAAAGAGAAAGAAAGCCTAGGTTTGAGTTTCCGTACTGACACTTAACTAGCTATGTGACCTTGAACACTTGCTGTCTCTGAGCCTTTACCCATCTGTAAAATGGCAATAATAACTTGTACTACCTCCGTCAACAGAGGAGTTGTGAGGAAACCAATTTGTAAACCTTTAAGTGCTAATAGAGATTTGGTTATTTTAATTTTTATTACCCAGCCTGAAATCGCCACTGTAGTTATCATAGAAGATGCTTAATAGATAGTTGTTTAATTGGATTTATAAGAGAAAGTATAGTGTGGTGGAAAGAACCATGGGAGAAATCAGAAGATCTGGGATTGAGTCTTGGCTTTGACATTTAGCTGTTGCTTAACCTCTCTGAGACTGTAAAATGCAGTAGTAATTGAAGTTTCATGTGCAATCTTTTTTTATTATACTGTTATGGAAATACTTGTTTTATTCCACAAATTATATATATTTAAATTTTTTAAAACGGAGTAATACTTGTAATACCTACCTCCTGGGCCTACTATGAGGACAAAGCTTTCTAAGTCTTGAAACTTAGTTTCTTTCTTTCTTTCTTTTTTTTTGGTGAGGTAATTGCGGTTAAGTGACTTGCCCAGGGTCACACAGCTAGTAAGTGTCAAGTGTCTGAGGCCAGATTTGAACTCAGGTCCTCCTGACTCCAGGGCCAGTGCTCTATCTACTGCGTCACCTAGCTGCCCCTTGAAACTTTATAGAAAAGAGAACTGCCAATTGAATGAATCTTCAGTCCCAGTTAAGTGTTTACACATGGGCAGTGCTTTACAAATGATAAAATGTTTACAAAATTTGTCCTATTCCCTATCTTATTATAAACCAGAGAAAGAGATGGACATGGGTTGTTGTCCCCATCATATTAGGTAAGGAAACCAAGACCTCACATTGATGTACATAAGTGACTTACCCAAGGTCACACCAGTGCACTCACTGGTTCTCTAAAAACATGTGAACTGTCTTGGCATTTACATGTGCAGGGGAATTGGCCTGGGAATTATTGGGAATTTTACACATGCATTCTTGTGCAAGTTTCCCAGTTATGCTGCCAAACTTAAATAATTCAGTATGCCTTCCTCATAACAAACATAGTTTGAGAACCACTGATTGTTCTCATACCATTCTAGAGCCTAGGTCACCAGACCTTTGCTGTCCAAGGCTGTTTCCTTTTTGCTGCAGCCTGTCCTTCAGAATATCAGAGCAGTGAGAGACCAAAGGCTCCTGACTGTTGTGAACAAGGCCAGCCATTCTGGAAAGCCATTTGGAACCATTCCCAAAAAGCTATTAAACTGCATAACCTTTGACCCAACAATGCCACTACTAGGTCTACAACCCCAAAGAGATCAAAGAAAGAGGAAAAGAACCCATGTTTACAAAGATATTTATAGCAGCTTTGTTTGTAGTAGAACAAAATTGGAAACCAAGGGGGTGCCTATCTGTTAAGGAGTAGCTGAACAAGTTTTGGTATATGAATGGAATGGAATACTATTGTGCTCTAAGAAATGATGAAGGAGGGGCAGCTAGGTGGCACAGTGGATAAAGTACCAGCCCTGGATTCAGGAGGACCTGAGTTCAAATCCGGCCTCAGATACTTGACACTACCTGTGTGACCCTGGACAAGTCACTTAACCCTCATTGCCCCACCCAAAAAAAAAAAAAGATGAAGGAGATGCTTTCAGATAAACTTGGGAAGACTTGTCTGAACCGATGTAGAGTGAAATGAGCAGAACCAGTAGAACAATTTATACAGTAACAGCAATATTGTAAAGATAATCAATTTTGAAAGTCTCAGTGGGATGACCAACTAAAATTCCAGAATACTCATGATGAAACATGCCGCATATCTCCTGATAGAGAGCTATTGAATCCAGAGTGCCAACTGAGACATATTTTTTTTTTTAACATGGCCAGTGCAGAAATTTGTAAAGCTTGATTATTCATGTTATTACAGGATTTTTTCTTTCTTTCTTTATTGAGGAAGTAGAAAGGAGTGAATGTGAATCTTTGTTTGAAAAAAATTTTTTAACGAAAAAGAAAAGAATGCATGTCTAACCCCATGGCATATCATAGTAATCACTGAGTGAATGAAGTGAGTGAATCTGACTGGCTTCCTGCTCTATCTGTCCCCAGGTACAGGGAGTGGCTCCCTATCTCATGCCATTATCCGAACAGTGGCTCCCACTGGTCATCTGCACACAGTGGAGTTTCATCAGCAGCGAGCACAGAAGGCAGAGGAGGAGTTCCGGGAGCATCGAGTGGACCGCTGGGTGACTGTGAGGAACCAGGATGTGTGTAAGAATGGCTTTGGAGTGTCACATGTGGCCGATGCTGTCTTCCTTGACATCCCCTCACCCTGGGAGGCCATTGGCCATGCCAAAGATGCCCTGAAGGTTGAAGGTAAGTTATAGACTGTTGACTTCATGGTATGAGAGAATATATGGGGCAGCTAGATAGTGCAGTAGATAGAGCACTGGCCTTAAAGTTGGGAGGATCTGAATTCAAATCTGTGTGACCCTGGGCAAGTCACTTAACCCTGATTGCCTCCCCAGCCCACCTCTCACCCTCCCCCCCCAAAATAAATTTTATTTATATATATATATATATATATATATATATATATATATATATATATATATATATACACATATATATATATATACATACACATATATATATATATATATAGTTAGTTTGCATCTGCATTTGTGTGTGTCTCTTGTGGCTCTTTATCAGTCTCTGATTCTCATAGAAAATTGGGGTGATGACTACTCTGAAGTATATTGGTGCTAATGACCCCAACAGAGCCCCTGTATCCTTGGAAGAGAGAGAGGGAACATATTTAGAAATGACAGGGGAGGGGACAGCTAGGTGGCACAGTGGATAAAGCACCAGCCCTAGATTCAGGAGGACCTGAGTTCAAATCTGGCCTCAGACACTTGACACTTCCTAGCTGTGTGACCCTGGGCAAGTCACTTAACCCTCATTGCCCCACACAAAAAAAAAAAAGAAAAGAAAGAAGGAAATGACAAAGCAGCATATAGGTATGTAGTATAGAGAGACAGAGCCCTGGCTTGGGAGGCAGGAGGCCTTGGGCAAACTCCTTGCCCTCTCTGGGCCTCAGTTTCCCCATGTGTAAAAGGAAAGGTTTTACTAGACTCTCTGATTCCCCTTCTAACTCTGACATCCTATGGGTGTATTATTCTAGGGCCCCTTTTTGTTCTGGCATTCCATGTTCTGTGTTCTAACTTCCTGATCTGACATTCCATGTTCTATGTTTTGATGCCCCTTCCTGCTCTGATGTCATTTTATGCTTTTTCTTCCAAGCTCTTTGCAACCTTAGCATTCTGTGTTCTGTGTTCTAAGTCCTTGTCCAGCTCTGACATTCTATATTCTAAGATTTTATGGCCCCTTCTTGCCCTGACATTCTATGTTCTAAATGTTCTTTCCTCCCTCTTGTCCAGTGTTGTTCCTTACAACTACCTGCTCAGCAGGGGATAAGAGACAGGCTCAGTGTTTTGGCTTACGCTGTGTCCCATCTGTTCATCTCCCTCCTAGGCCTTGTCCTGGAGGGGAAAGGGAAGACCTTCCAGCATGCACAGGTACTGAGTCTGTGCTTCACAGGGGAGCCAAGGAGAGCCAGATAGTAATCTTGGGGCCACACAGTGGGTGATGTGTAAGGTCCTGGACCTGGCCCAGCCTCCCAGCTGACAACAGTGACTGGCAGAGAAGGCAGATACTGAGAAGAATGCCTCACATTTCAGCACCTGAAGGTTTAGCAACTACTCATCCATTGTTCCCTGAAAGAGCAAGCCTCATCTTAGCCATCCCAGAGGGAACCTGGTCTGGATGAGATCTGGGAACAGGGGAACAGATCTCATCCTCTCATCCCTGGCCTTTGTGCATTTGCTTATAATAGGCTCCTTTTTCATCTCTTTCTCTGCAGATCTCTCTTCCTTCAAGGCCTAGGTCTTAGAAATATGGCACTGTGATGTCTTCCTAGATTTCCTCTCAACTGAAAGTGACCTCTCCCTCCTCAAATTTTTCCCAGGTATTTTGCCTGGTCTTCCTTTGACCCATCACATTCTACTTTATATCAGATTTATTTGTGTAGGCATCCTATCCCTCCTATTAGATTGTCACAGCCTTGTGCTAAGTTCCATGGATCAAGATACATGGGAGAAAGACAAATTATTATGAGAATTTTCAGGGTCTTTAATCACTAGTGCTCATTTATTTGTTCATTTATTTATCTGTTTGTTCATTTACTTGATCTATCTGTCTATCTGTCTGTCTGTCTATCTTGCTATGCAAGGAGTGTGACACATACCATCAGTAGGAGATGGACATATGTGTCTCCCAGTTCTGCAAGGAACATACACAAAGGGGCGTGTGCGTGTGCATATTCTCTCCTTCTGAGCTATGTAACCCAGAGAGAGTAACAAGGGAAGATGTGTTTCTTACTAAACAGTTTTGATAAGGGCAGGTATGGCCCTGAAGGCAGGAAAAGATACTTATTAAAACAAAAAAAGGATGCTTAAATTGTTACAAAAGAAAGAATGTGTCCTTGTTAGCATAGCCATTGACACTAGGCCAAAGAAAACTTACCTTCTTTATCATTTTTATATTAGTTAAGGGCCTACTACCAGCTTTATGAGGAGATAACTTCCTTGGGATATATAGGTTCTTTTTTTGTTTGTTTGTTTGTTTTCTGGTTTTTTTGTGAGGCAGTTGGGGTTAAGTGACTTGCCTAGGGTCACACAGCTAGTAAGTGTTAAGTGTCTGAGCCGGATTTGCACTCAGGTCCTCCTGATTCCAGGGCCAGTGCTCTATCCACGGTGCCACCTAGCTGCCCCTGATATATAAGTTCTTTAAGTTGTCTTTTGTAGCCCCAAAGAGATTGGGGGGGAGGGAGATATTGAAAGAGAGAGAGGGGCAGCTGGGTGGCGCAGTGGAGAAAGCACCAGCCCTGGATTCAGGAGGACCTGAGTTCAAATCTGACCTCAGACACTTAACACTTACTAGCTGTGTGACCCTGGGCAAGTCACTTAACCCTCATTGCCCCACAAAATAAATAAATAAAATTTAAAAAAAAGAGAGAGAGAGAGACATTTTCTTGAGACATCAAATAGCTAAATAAAACAACAAAACCAAACTGGAATACAGAACAAAATAGAGTTAGTTATGTCAATACTTAACAGATTACTTTCCATTTTTTCCCCATATAAATATTTTATTATTTTCCAGTTAAATTTAGAGATAATTTTCAGCATTTGTTTTTATAAGATTTCTATTTCAAATTTTTCTCCATCCCTTCCCTCCCTCCCCCTCCCCAAGACAGCAAGTAATCTGATATGGGTTATATATGTACAATCACATGAAACATATTTCTGTATTAGTCATGGTCATGTAATGAGAGAAGAATCAGAGCTAAAAGGAAAAACCTCAAAAAAGAAAAACAACAACAAAAACAATAGAAATAGTATGATTCAATCTGCATCCAGATTCAACAGTTCTTTTTCACTTTTTTTCCTTTTTTCTTGTTTTGGTTTGTTTGGTTTTGTTTTTTTGTGGGGCATTGAGGGTTAAGTGACTTGCCCAGGATCACACAGCTAGTAAGTATCAAGTGTCTGAGATCGGATTTGAACTCAGGTCCTCCTGAATCCGGGGCTGGTGCTTTCTCCACTGAGTCACCTAGCTACCTCCTTTCACTTTTAACAAATCTTCTTTCACTAGATAGATAAGTAGGTAGAGAGTCATTTATTAATTGTTTACTATGTAACAGGTATTGTGCCCAGCACTGAAGATACAAATACAAAGAGGCAAGATAGTTGCTGCCCTTAAGGGGCTTGGATTCTAATAGGGGAAAGACAGAGGGGCAGCTAGGTGGTGCAGTGGTTAAAGCACCGGCCCTGAATTCAGGAGTACCTGAGTTCAAATCCGGCCTCAGACACTTGACACTTACTAGCTGTGTGACCATGGGCAAGTCACTTAACCCCCATTGCCTAATAAATAAATAAATAAAAATAATAGGGGAAAGACAGCAAGCACATGCTGGAATTTTGGAATGGGGTAGGGCTTTGGAATCAAATAGACCCATTCATTATGCTGCTGGGAAGTGGGTTAGAGGCCTAGGTCCCAGCAAGATAAGGCAAGAGGTCACTTATCAAAGCTAGGGCACCCATGGGCAGAGTCTAAGTTTCCAATGGGAAGAAGATAAGGTTGAAGATAATGACTAGGCAGCAGCCAAGATGGTGAAGAGATAGATGACCAGGAAGTGATATGACATAGGCCTACTCTCAAGGTCTTGAGAAAAGACGACATGGGTTCAAATCCTGGCCTTTCTCCCTAAGTGGGAAACTATCTTATCTTCCTTACTAGGTCTGGGGCCAGTTCTCATTAGACTTGGAATGGATATTGGAGAATATCTGCTGATAAAAAAAGCATTCCTTTCTCCATCTTCTTTTCCTCTTCTCCCTCCCTTCCTATGGAGAGTGGCTCACTCCCACTACCATCATTGGCCTTTGTTTGGCCTTTTTTTTTTTTTGGTGAGGCAGTTGGAGTTAAGTGACTTGCCTAGGGTCACACAGCTAGTAAGTGTTAAGTGTCTGAGCTCGAATTTGAACTCAGGTCCTCCTGACTCCAGGGCCAGTGCTCTATCCACTGCATCATTGGCCTTTGAAGCATTTGCTAATGATTTTCTCAGGCCAGGCCCAGCCCAGCCCTCGATTCACCACTCAAGCCCTTGACTGCTAATACAAGATAAAAGAACCCTAAAGAAGAGATGGGAACTAGACCCAAGTCTGGACCCCTGGGCATGGTCCTCCATCAGGAAGATTGGCCACAGTTACAGGGTTACATGCTTCAGACATCTCTTGGGAGCCTTCCCCTGCCGGCGAGAGCTTCTCCCAAGGAGGCTTTAACAGATGCTACTTCTAATCACCAGGGCAGTTTTGTTTACCTCATCTCCCAGCTCTGGGAGGTCCCTTCCGTCACTGCTTTGTCCCCAAGAGGACAAACTCAACAGAGGAAAAGACTGTGGTGAAGTGGAGACAGTATCAGACAGGAGGTGGGAGACATAGGTCCTAGTCCTGGCTCCCACTCTGAGTTACTGTGTAATCTTGGCAAAGGGGAAGGGATGGATCCTCAACTTCAGGCACTCTCGGACACCTGCCTGAAAAAGAATCCTCTCTATTACAGGAAGGGCACTGAGTCTGGAGTCAGAGGACCTGAATTTGAATCCAGTTCCCTCTGTTCCAGCCCTTCCCCTGTCCTGGTCTGTTTCCTCTCCTTGAAAAACCAGGGGGTTAGAAGAGGTGACCTCTGAGGTCTCTTCCAATTCTAAATTCTGCGATTCCCCAAGTGGGCATCTGGCTTGTGATCAAAGACCTTCAGTGACGGGGAGCTCATCACATATCCAAGCAGCCCCTTCCACTTTGGGATAGGTGTAATGATTAGGAGATTTGTCCTCATGTGAAATCAAAATTTACACCCTTGCAATTTCTACCCATTTCATTCTTCCCTTCAGGACAAGACATAAAAAAGTCTAATCCCCTTCCACATGACAGCCCTCCTACCACTGGAAGACAGTTGTCTGGTCTCCCCCTAAAGCTTCTCCAAGCTAAACATCCCTGGGCCTTTGTCTGATCCTTGCATGACATAATGTCCAGTCTCCTATGTCATTTCTAAAATGTGGTATCCAGAGATGACTGCAGTATTCTTTTTGTTTTGGTTTTTTTGCAGGGCAATGGGGGTTGTGACTTGCCCAGGGTCACACAGCCAGCAAGTGTCAAGTGCCTGAGGCTGCACCTGAACTCAGGTCCTCCTGAATCCAAAGGCCAGTGCTCCATCCACTGTGCCACCCAGCTGCCCCAGGGGTTTGTTTTGTTTTGTTTTTTGGTGAGGCAATTGGGGTTAAGTGACTTGACCAGGGTCACACAGCTAGTAAGTGTTAAGTGTCTGAGGCTGAATTTGAACTCAGGTCCTCTTGAATCCAGGGCTGGTGCTCTATCCACTGTACCACCTAGCTACCCCAGTATTCTTTTTTTTTTTTTAAAGCAGGCAGTTGGGGTTAAGTGATTTGCCCAGGGCCACACAGCTGGTAAGTGTCTGCACCTGGATTGGTACTCAGGTCCTCCTGACTCTAGGGCCAGTGTTCTATCTGCCTAGCTGCCCCAACCATAGTATACCAGGTAGGGTCTGACCGGGTCAGAGGAAAAGCAACACTGTTACCTTCCTCCTTCTGGATGTTGTGCCTCCATTAGATCACTTCTTCCTGGACCTCAGTTATCTCCTCCTCAAACAGGGGTGGTGATATTAACAGATCAAATTTTGACATCAATTTTTAGTTTATAAAGAGCTTTACATGTGTTATCTCATTGGACCTTCACAACAGCCCTGTTTGGCGGGGAGTGAGTAGGAGAAATGTTTTCTCCATTTTTGAAGTGGAAACTAAGGGAAAGGGGTGTGATGACTTGTCTAAAGTGTCACATTTCTTCCTACCTTGCCTCCCTCATGAAGCTCAGATAAAATGGTAGGTGTAAGACATTATAGTTATGAGGCAGCTAGGTGACTCTAGTGCTGGAGTCAGGAGGACCTGAGTTCAAATCCAGCCTCAGTCACTTCCTAGTGGTGTGACCCTGGGCAAATCGCTTAACCCCGATTGCCTTAATTTAAAAAAAAAAAAAAGACATGGTTACTTGAGGGAAACCCCAGAACCATATATAGATAGATGCCCATCTGAACTGAGGAGGCGGGAGGGGGAAGAGCAAGAGGGTACTCTAGGTCTGTAAATCAGGGACCTCAGAAATCACCTAGTCCACCCTCCACTTTTTTATTTATTATAAACTTAATATCAACAAACACAAATACACAAACAAGAACCAAAAAAAGCCCAACTTTTACTATTTATAGTTTGACTTGACAAATGTGGAAATTAATTTAAAAATATATATGAGTATGACATTCATAAATTATATTTTTAATGCAGCAAACACTTCTCAACAAACACCCACCAAAAAATCCTTTGCAAAGTTCATTCCCAGAAAAGTGGTTAGTTTATTGATTGCTCACAGAAGGAATGTCTTCTTTAATTTTGACAGCATGAGACCAATATTGAGCATCGTAATTCATAGGATTAGAGAGACCAGGTGGTGCAATGGATAGAGCACTAGACTTGCTCTATCCATTGCACCACCTGGTCTCTCTAATCCTATGAATTACGATGCTCAATATTGGTCTCATGCTGTCAAAATTAAAGAAGACATTCCTTCTGTGAGCAATCAATAAACTAACCACTTTTCTGGGAATGAACTTTGCAAAGGATTTTTTGGTGGGTGTTTGTTGAGAAGTGTTTGCTGCATTAAAAATATAATTTATGAATGTCATACTCATATATATTTTTAAATTAATTTCCACATTTGTCAAGTCAAACTATAAATAGTAAAAGTTGGGCTTTTTTTGGTTCTTGTTTGTGTATTTGTGTTTGTTGATATTAAGTTTATAATAAATAAAAAAGTGGAGGGTGGACTAGGTGATTTTTGGACTGTCGAACCAATTCATAGTTCTACCAGCATGGAATTAGTGTGCCTATCTTCCCATAGCCCTTTTAATGAAGAGCTTTCTTTTTTTTAAAGCAATGGCAATAGTTATTTTTATTAATAGAGAAGTTAAAATTGCACATGAAATCTAGATTATTACATATTTTTAGTGAGAGGCAATAGGGCATAGAGAACCAGTCTCTGTGTCCCAGGAATTTCTCACTCTCAATCAGTGAGCATTTGTCAGGCACATATTATTTCATAGATACTGTGCTACGGGTAGGTGATACAAAGACAAATACAAAACAGTTCCTGCCCATAAGAAGCTTACATTCTTAAGTGAGACAACCTGTACAGTAATAGGGATATACATGGCACATAGAAAATAGATTCAAGGCAGTGTTGTATGGGAAGATATTAGCAGCTGTGGGGACTAGGAAAGGTCTCTCTCCTGCAGAAGGGGGCTCTTGAGCTGATCTTTAAAATTTTTATTTTTCAATGAACAAAAATGCATTTTCTCTCTCCCCTTTGAAAAAAAAATAAAATCTTCATAACATGTATAGTCAAGGAAAACAAATTCTCAAATTAGCTGTATCTCAGAAATATGTCTCATTTTGTACCCTGAGTCCATCCCTTCTCTTGTCAGGAGGTGGACAGTGTGGCCTTTTAGCATCTTTTCACACTTGATGGGTGTGGGCCCATAACTTCAAGACTGTTTATAATTTGAATTTGTCTGATGATTAGTGATTTTGAGCATTTTCCAGGTTGTTTTTGATAGTATTTCTCCCTTTGAAAAGTGTCCATGTCTCTTGACTGCTCATCTATTAGGGAAGAGTGCTTAATTGTATACCTTTGTGTTAATTCCCTATAGATTTTGAATGTCAGACTTTTATTAGAGTAATTTAATGCATATGTTTTCCTCAGTCTATATATCTTCTTTTGGTTTTTGCTACACTGATTTTATTTGTGCAAAAGTTTGTTTATTTAAAGTTTTGAGTTCCAAATTCTATCCCTCTCTTATTCCCTGTAAAAGTTTAAAGATTTTTATGTAATAGAGATTTTTGTCTCTTGTGACCCTGTGTCTGGCAAGAAATTTCTGTTTAGTTCAGCCAGCATTTGCTGGATATAGAATGACATAAACAAAATATTCCTTGCCCTCAAGGAGCTTACATTTTACTGGGGAAAAACTACATGTATGAAGATAAGGAAATACAAAATAGAAACAAAAGGTTGGAGAGAAGAACTAAAAATCAGGGGAAATCAGGAAAGGCCTCTTGTAGGAGGTGGCATTTGAGCTGAGCATTGAAGGGAGCTATGATTTCCAACAAGAGATGAGAAAGGAGAACATAGGGAACAACTTTCACAAAGACATGAAGATAGAACATAGAATATCAAATATGGGAATAGTAAGTTTGGCTGGAACATAGAGTTCATAAAAGAGGAGTGATGTGTAAACAGTCTGGAAAGATAAGCTGTAGTCAGATTGTGGAAGGATTTTAATGTCAGACGGGAATTTGTATTTTATTCTAGAAGCAATAGGGAGCCAGTGAAACTTTTTGAGCAGGGGAGTGATAATGTCAGACCTGTGTTGAGGATGGGTGGTAGAAGGGAAAGGCTGGAGACTGGGAGACCAGTTAGGAAACTTGCAATTGCCTGGAGTCAGGAAGAGTTGAGTTCAAATCCAACCTCAGACACTTACTAGCTGTGTGACCCTGGGCAAGTCACTTCACCCTGTTTGCTTCAGTTTCCTCATCTGTAAAATGAGTTGGAGAAGGAAATGGCAAACCACTCCAGTATCTCTGCCCAGAAAACCCCAAATGGGGTCACAGAAACAAACAACAAACTTTAAGTCCTCCGCTGAAGGCCTTTACAATATGGTTCCAGCCTATTTTTCTATACTTGTCATACATTTTATTCCTCTTCACTCACTGTACAAACCAGCAAATTGCTATTGACTGTTCCTCACATATGATATTCCCTTTGCCAGCCCTCCATGCTGCTGCCCAGGTCCCTCCTGCCTGGACTTCTCTCTCTTCTCATCCCTCAGATTCCCTCCCATTCTGGAAAGCTCAGCTTGGGTGCCACTTCCTGCACGAGGCCTTTCCTGCCTCCCCACAAGTGGGAGCATCTCCTTCAACCCCTGCCCAATTAGCTGATACTTACCATGCATTTTCTTTCTATGTGTTTTACACTGACTTACGTGTGCACCTGTTGTTTCCTCCTTGAAAGCAGGGACTGTTTTCTTTTGGCCTTTGTGCCAGCACATAGTGTTAGTTCAATCAGTTCATGTTGAATAATGGTCTCCTCAGCATTTAGCACAATGCCCCCCACATTTACCTGGTTGAGGGGCTGTCACCTTTGATTTAATTATTGCAGAGAACTCTCCATGTAGAAATGACCTCCACCCATGCAGAGTTGGCTGGCCCACAGTGAGGTCAGTTGGCTGAAATTGGGGCTTATTCTAAAACTGGGGCTCTTAAGCAGTTTAAGTGAAGCAGTCTGGATTCCTTCTGAGAGGAATGGTTTTTTTGTTTGTTTTGTTTTGTTTTTGTGGGGCAATGATGGTTAAATGACTTGCCCAGGGTCACACAGCTAGTAAGTGTCAAGTGTCAGGCCAGATTTGAACTCAGGGCCTTCTGACACCAGGGCCAGTGCTCTATCCACTTTGCCACCTAGCTGCCCTAAATTCATAACACAAAATACATAGGGTTACAAAACCAATTCTGTTGAAATAAAGATTTTATATATATATGTATATATATATATAATTTTTTTCCCATTCAAGTTCACTGATCCCCAGAAATCTAGCCAAGGACCTTAGGTCAAGAACACCCCCTCCCTGAACACAGATTTCTGTCTAATTAGCTCCATCCCCTGATAACTGGTAATACAGGTACAAATTCAGTCCCCATTCAGTCTCTGGACTGAGAAAGGGACTCCAACCTTGGGTGGCTCAGAACCCAGGCAGTGTGAGGTTTTTGCAGCCTCAGTCATTGCCCTCAAAGCTGAGGGAAGGTGTGTTTCCCCACCCCACCCCTTCCCTCTCCTCCACAATCCCCTGAGATTAAATGGGGAGACACTGGCTTTTGTATCTTAATCCTTCCCTTTCTTTCTGTCTGCTCCAGGGCCTCCCACAGCCTTAGTGCTGAGACACATGAGCTCTCACAAAACATCCCCTCTATGCTCACACACTCCTCAACGTGAGGTTGCTTAGTCACCAGTAATTGCAGTATCAGACCCAGAAGATCTGAACTTTGAAAGCCGGATGTGGGTACTTCAGGTGTTTCTTAAAGGAAGGAAGCCTTAAAATCTTTTATAAAAGACACAGCAGGGGCAGCTAGATGGCACAGTGGATAGAGCACCGGCCCTGGATTCAGGAGGACCTGAATTCAAATCCGGCCTCAGACACTTATCACTTACTAGCTGTGTGACCCTAGGCAAGTCACTTAACCCCAATTGCCTCACCAAAAAAAAAACCACACCAAAACCCAAAAAAAGACACAGCAAATTGTGGGCCTGGGTTGGGAGAAAGAAGACCAGGAGCTGCCTTAAGGCTTATGAGTTTCCATGGAGGCCATGGAGAGGAAGTTGGGTGGATGACCCCTTTCTCAGGACTAGCACAAAAGGAATTCTTGCTCAGTTACTGGTTAAACCCAATGGTCTTTTTTTTTTTTTTTTAAGTGAGGCAATTGGGGTTAAGTGACTTGCCCAGGGTCACACAGCTAGTAAGTGTCAAGTGTCTGAGGTCGGATTTGAACTCAGGTCCTCCTGAATCCAAGGCCAATGCTTTATCCACTGTGCCACCTAACTGCCCTACAACTCCCATTTCTAATGCAGCTTAAGAAGCGCAGTGTAGAGCCTTAAACCATATCACGGGGCTTCTGACTCCCCGACTCCAGAGTCAGGGCCCTGGCCCATCCCCTTCCTACCAGGGGTGATGCCTTCCCTTTTACCTTCCTAAGAAACCTTTTCTGAACCCCTTAGCATTGAAAGAATTAGGGGAAGAGCCCCCAGTCCTTCCTTCCCCTCTCTCCTGAGGCAGCAGCTGAAGGGCCAAGGAGGCTCCACCCCCTCCCTCCCATCTTTCTCTTTTCCTGGTAGAGGGTGCTTTACCTCACCGAAGGAATTCATTCCCTAAAATGCTGTAGCAACTGGCAGTTGAGCTGGGGACTGGGGGAGGGGTGGCGAGAGACACCAACGCTGCTTCCAGAAGAGATTATAGATCCTACACAGGGGTCCCTTGGGGGCAGGGGGTAGAGAAAAGCAGGTGCTGTTGGAGCAGGGTTGGAATGTGCTGCCTTGTAGGGCCCCCTCCTTGCCCAATCCCAGTTGTACTCCAGACAAATTTGAGCCTCAAGAGCAACAACTGGGCTGTCCTGGATTTCATCCCTTGATCCCTTGAGAGTAGAGAGCACTGACTCAATTCATCTGACTTGTTTCCTCTCATGGCTCCTGTCTGCATTTTGCACTATTCTCCTCGGAGAGAGGTTATCTTCTCCCCCTAAACCTGCTCTTCCCTCTGTCTTCCTTGTGTTATCAGCTGTCCCCCTCTCTTCCATGTTTACAACTTTGGGGTTATCTTTAACTCTCCCCACTCTCTGACTTCTCATATGTGGCCATTCCTGGGGGGATGTGCCCTTTCCTTGGTATCATATATTGGACTGGTCCATCTATTCTTCCTATCTTCCCTTCTCTCTTCCTTTTCCACTTTGCCTTCTGACTTCCCACCCTCTTCTTCCCCCTTCCTTCTCTCTCCCTCCTTTTCCTCCCTCCCCTTATCTCAAGAAATCTCCATTTCTCTCTCTCTCCCAACCTCCTCCTCTGTGCAGGCACAGAGGTGATCACCAGGGTAACCAGGGGAAGAAGCCAAACATGATTTTCTTTCCCTTCCCCCCAGTCCAGGCCCTGGACACCAAACATCTCTGCTTCTTTTCTTTGCAGCCTGACCCATGGGAAGGAAGGATGGGCTAATAGCAAGCCTAGCTTTGCAGTGAATAGGGAGATAAAGGGAGGGGTGCAGGGAGAGGATTTCCAAGGACACCCAGCTCAGCTGGCTTACCGGGCTGGACAGAGTACCCCTCCTGGGACTTGGGCTCTGAGATTGGGAAAATGTTCTCCACTCCTCCTCCTTAACCCTCACCCAAATTATTTTTCCCTAGTAAGGGATCTTCTAACACTGATTGTGACCTTGAGCCCTGAGCCCTGTCCTCAGGGAGTTTACTGTTTGGGGGATAATGAGGAAGAAAAAACCCTTAAAGAGTCAGTCTCTGAAGGTAGAGGAGATCTATACATGTGAACAGTTAACTACAAGAAATATCTCAATACTTGCTTCATTCTTTCCTTTTCAACACTTATTGTTTACAAATAATTGATGTAACCACTAAGTGCTGGGGTTGTTCAGAGTACTGTGAGGTGGGGGGATCAAGCAAGGCTTCCCAGAGTGGCTGGAAGTGAAGTTGAGCTAGACTTGGAATAGTGGCTGTGGCAGTGGCAGTAGTGAATCAGCTTTTCTCTCTCCTCTTCTTCAGATACTTCCTGGCTCTCTGAACACTGTGGCCACTCCGTGTTTTCTGTTATACTTTTCTGCTAAGTGACAAGAGGTTTGCCCATCCGTTAGGAGGTGGACACCAGAGGAGTGCCTTCTAACAGGATGTGTGGCATGGCAGTTTCTTGGGAATAAGGCCAAGTTTCTTTGTGTGCCTGTGTGTTTGTGTGTGTGCAAGAAGATGTGTCTTGAGAACAGTGCGAGAGAGTAAAGGTGTGGGGGCAGGGTTTGGTGGGGGACAGTCTGTGCCTCCGCATACTGAGAGGTCCTATACTTGGTCCAAACTGAACACAGACTCTGAGAACTGAAAGGGACTTCAGAAGACATCTCTCTAACCTCTTCTTGCCTTGCACCTAAATCTCCTCTACTGTCTCCCTGTTAGAATGTTCTTGCTTCTGATTCTGCCTGCCTTGGAGCTACATGGAGGGCATTGGCATGATGTAACAGAAAGAGCACTGGATTTAATGTGAGAGCACCAGAGTTTGAATCCTGCCTCTGTCATTATCTGTTTGACTGTAGCCAAATCTTTTAACCAAAATGAGAGACTTGGACTATAGATGATCTTTAAGTTTCTTTTTATTTTATTTTACTTCTTTTCTTTTATCTATCTATCTATTTATTTGGGGTTTTTTTTGCAGGGCAGTGAGGGTTAAGTGACTTGCTCAGGGTCACACAGCCAGTAAGTGTCAAGTGTCTGAGGTCGGATTTGAACTCAGGTCCTTCTGAATCCAGGGCTCATGCTTTATCCACTGTGCTACCTAGCTGACTCTCTAAGTTTCTTTTTGATTTTGAATCCTCTGATCCCATGATCCTCTTAAGTCCCTTCCCCATAGAGATCGAACACAGATCCTTTCATGAAGAGAGCCCTTTGGTTGAGGGTTCTGGTTACATCTGGGACCCAAGGTAGTTAGGGAGGGGGAGTAATATAGCCAGAGAAGGCCTTGAGGAAGGAATTGCATCACTAATGTCACTCCCAACTCGTCCCTTCCAAACTAGCTGGCCTGGTGTCCAAAGCCAAGTGTAGCTAGATGATTAAAAGGGTGATTCCTTGATTCTTAGACTTGAAACAGAATTCAGGATCATCTGGACCACTCCTTGGCTGCTCAGCAGCAAGGTATTATTCCCAATTGATATAGGAACAAACAATTTAAGGGCAGAACTCTAAATTCCAGCCCAGTTATCTTAGCTTTCAGCCCAGTGTTGGAAGATAATAGAATCATAGATCTTGCTCATCTAGTCCAGCCCCATCATTTTACATCTGGGGAAACTGAGGCCTAGGGGAGGTACTGTCTTGCTTGAGGTCACGCAAGTCAGAACTCTTTCTTCTTTGTCTGATCATGGATCGGTTTGAAGATTTGTCTTCATATACTCAACCATATCCTTTAATAAGGGGCAAGAGGGGGACAGATTGAATAAATAAGAAAAGGCAACTGATCTCATGGGGGCTCATAATCTCTTACTCCGTTTCCTAGGAGGGATGGGGCTAGATTTTTCCAGCACTAGGGTGGAGGGTAAATATTGCCTAGTAAGGGAGTTTTTCCACATGATAAGAACACCTGGCTTTGAATATTAACCTTCCTTACTAAGACCTTGGGCAACTCACTTCATCTATAGGTGAACTCTCTAGTTCATCTGGAAATGGCTTAGATGACCAACCCCTAAAGTTTCTGTTCTAAAGCCCTAAATCCTATGGCTTTAAGATTGGGGGCAGGGGCGGCTAGGTGGCGCAGTGGATAAAGCACTGGCCCTGGATTCAGGAGTACCTGAGTTCAAATCTGGCCTCAGACACTTGACACTTACTAGCTGTGTGACTCTGGGCAAGTCACTTAACCCCCACTGCCCCGCAAAAAAAAAAGATTGGGGGCAGCTAGGTAGTGCAGTGGATAGAGCACCGGCCCTGGAGTCAGGAGAACCTGAGTTCAAATCTAGCCTCAGACACTTAACACTTACTAGCTGTGTGACTCTGGGCAAGTCACTTAACCCCAATTGCCTCACTGGGAAAAAAAAAAAAGATTGGGACTGAATTCAGTCATGGGAAGATAATAACACTGCTGTTTTATGTATGTTTTCCCTCCCACTCCTTCCCTGCTCTTTTGTTCCCTTCCCCCTGCCCCCAATCCTGCTCTCCTCCTACATTCCTCCTCCTTCCCACTCACTTGCTCCTAGGTGGTCGCCTCTGCTCTTTCTCACCCTGCATCGAGCAAGTCCAGCGGACCTGCCAGGCCCTGGCCGAGCATGGGTTCATTGAAGTCTCCACCCTGGAAATACTGCTACGAGAGTACAACGTTCGGACAGCTAACTTGCCCTTGCCGGATCTGGGTGGGACCCTGGACCCCCTGCCCGTCCTGGGCGAGGCCCAGTTTAAGATTGGGGTACCCTTGAAGGACACTGTGGGCCACACTGGCTACCTGACCTTCGCCAGCAAGAGTTTGTTTTGATGCTGCTGATCTGGAGAGGGGAGGAGGCTGGGAGGTGGAGGGAAGGGGGGCTGGGAAGTGTGGAGTCGCCCAATTTTCTTCCCTTGGTCAGAGAATGCCTTATATAGTCAGGCCGCTCAGGCCTGGGCTTCTGTAGAAACGCCACTCAGGCAGGCACTCAGCAGCCCGCACCCCGGGTTTTGGAAACCAAGCGAGGAATCTGGCCAAGGCCTATCGAGGGTGTTTACTTTGCATCTTTTCACCCACCCCCACCCTCTTTCTTACCCCTCCGCCCCCACTTCCCCTCCTGAATCCTGTGGCCTGGATTAAATTTATTTAGATTTGGGAGATGTTTTCCACCACCTCCCCGCCCCCCATCCCACCCCAGGCTCATTTTCTGGAGTTTTTATTTTTGTTCTAAAAGATAAAAAACTGTCCCTGCCACCAGCCTCTCTTCCTCATCCCTCTGTGGGTGCTCTGTCCAGCAGGGAACAAAGGAGCCCTGAGGTTTAGCCAGAAAAGCACAAGATTTCAAGTCAGGACCTGGGTTCAGTCCCTGCTCCGTTTATTCCATCACCTGTACAGCCTTGTCAAGTGGTTTCCCCTCGCTAGACTACTCAGTTTCCTCATCTGTAAAAGCAGGGGGCGGGGTGGGACTAGAATTCTAGGGCCCCTTCTCACCCTCAATTCTGTGATCCTGAAAGATCCTGAGTGGCTAGTAAGGTTAGGGGCAGCTCCTGCTAAGCTAATGCCACTGGGGTGAGGGGGAGTAAAATACCTCCCCCCCCCTCCATCCCCCCAACCCCTGCCATCCACACCCCAATCCTTTGGGGACTGGATTCCAGCTGTTCTCAGGGGCAAGCCTCCCTCCTCTGCTGTTTCTCTAAGTCCCTGGGGATGGATGGGCCTCTCTCACCCTTGCCCTGGAATGTTACAGCTGTGAGATGGAAAATATACCATCCTCAGCCCATGGATAACCCCTCTAACAATAGAGAACCGAGTACATTCTTTTAAAGGCTCACCCCTCCTGTGTTTCTTTACCCAGATGGAGTCTTTGGCCTGGTTTGCACATCAGTTTGGGCTGTTTGTTTTTCCCAGGTCTCCCTTCGAGTTCTGGATCACATTTCCATCTCCTGAAATGGTCCCCCCCATCTCTGAGGGGATCACGGGGGCCCTGAGGAGGCCTTCCCTCCAGCTTCATTTGTCAGGATTTTACTTGGAGGCATTGCTCAAAAAAAGAGGTAGTGAGTTGCCTGTCACAGGAGGTCTTCAAACAAAGGCTTGATAGTGTAGAAGGCATCCTAGCAGGCATCAGATAGCCATTTGAGCTCCAAGATCCCATGATTCTGTAAGGAGCAAATATGCCTGTTTTTATACATCTCAGAGAATCTCAGCACTGGAGGGAACTCAAGAGGATTGATTCCCTTCTATAACATCCCCGAATACCCCCAAAGTGACAGGCAGCTCATTACCTCTAGAAATATTCTTTGGGCCCTGATTATCAGAAACTTTTTCCCGATAGTGGGTTTGAGCAATGCCTCCAAGATTTTTTTAAGTGAGGCATTTGGGGTTAAGTGACTTGCCCAGGGTCACACAGCTAGTAAGTGTTAAGTGTCTGAGGCTGGATTTGAACTCAGGTCCTCCTGAATCCAGGGCTTTATCCATTGTGCCACCTAGCTGTCCCTACTCACTACCCGGTCAGTTTTTGGATAACTCTGATTTTTGTCAATAATTTAATCCTCCAAAATCAGAATGGCACTTTACTAAACACAATCTTGTAAGATAGCTTACACAAGTATGTCAGTTTTAAAGATGGAAACTCGACCCTTCAAGTCGACTTTCTCTTTAATCAGGCTGAAATCTGCATTGAGAGACCAAAGAGAGAACAAGTTCCAATGCACTCCCCTCATAATAGTCCTTCCAATACTTGAAGAAAGTAATTCTGTATATTTCCCACCTAAGTCTTCTCGGAATAAAGAGCCTTGGATTCTCCAGCATGTCATCACTGGACCCCTGTCCATGGTACCCCAGAGGGTGGGGGAGGACTGAAATGGTTTGTGGTTGTAAGGGCTGACACTCCACCCCAGTACCTGCCAAAGGACCTCATTGAGGCCTGGGTTTGAACAAGTAGAGACTCCAGATTTGTCTTAGTTTAAAAGGAAATTCTATCCATTCCCACCAGCAAAGTTAATGAGTGGAATAAAGAAAGACAGAAAATAGTTGTGTGTGTCCATTACAGGAGATGTGACAGCCTTGGCTCTGAGATTGGCCTTTTGAAAGAAAAGAGATTGGAAATGGGTTCTCCCATGTTTGTCTGTCTGCCTGTGGCTTCTTGGTGTCAGTGAGTGTGTGTGCTCTGGTATGTGTGTGTATGTGGACACATGTGCAGACATGTGTACCCATTAGTGCATACATGTCTGTGATGTGACTTTTGGAGTCTCTACTTGGAGTGGGTTATTGACTCTGACACTTTAATAGCTGCATGACCTGGGGCAAGTCTCTGGGCCTCAGTTTCTTCTGCAAAATGGGGCTAATAATTGCAACTCTCCCTCATAGGGTTATCCTGAGGCTCAAGTGAGAGAAGGGCTATGCATTTATTTGGTAAATTTAGTCAACCCAAGCCCTCCCCACAGAGCCCAGGCCGTTTCCTTGGGGGTGAAGGGGTGACAGGCAGCAGCTGTGCTGCCTTGGGGTCACAAAGGGCGGAGTGTGTTCTCTGTGGGTTGCCAGACCACATCCTGTTGCTGAAGGCCATGGACTTCAGCCGCTCTGAGTACCCAGAGCAAGGGCAGGACCTGGATGGAGCCAGCTGGGTTTGTGGGATGGTCCTGGGGGAGACAAGCAAGGATCTCGTGCGGTTGAGGCTCTGGCTAAGGCATTTCTGGGCTATGAGAAGGAGCAGGCCCAGCCCTGAAGAAGCACTGAGCCTACTTTCACCACCTCCTTTTTTTTTTTTTTTTTTTTGGTGAGCCAGTCGGGGTTAAGTGACTTGCCCAGGGTCACACAGGTAGTAAGTGTCAAGTGTCTGAGGCTGGATTTGAACTCAGGTCCTCCTGATTCCAGGGCTGGTGCTCTACCTAGCTGCCCCTCACCACCTCCTTTTACTAAGGTCTATTTATTCATTCATTTATTTATTTAGGTGAGGCAATTGGGGTTAAGTGACTTGCCCAGGGTCACACAGCTAGTAAGTGTCAAGTGTCTGAGGCCGGATTTGAACGCAGGTCCTCCTGAATCCAGGGCCGATGCTCTATCCACTGCGCCAACTCGCTGCCCTAACCTGTATAAATAAACCTTAGTGGGGCAGTGAGGTGGCACAGTGGATAGAGCATCGGCCCTGGATTCAGGAGGACCTGCGTTCAAATCCGGCCTCAGACACTTGACACTTACTAGCTGTGTGACCCTGGGCAAGTCACTTAACCCCCACTGCCCCGCAAAAAAAAACCACAAAAAAAACCAAACCCAAAACCCCCCCAAAAAAACCTAATAAAAATAATAAAAATATTTATACAGGTTAAGTGGCTTACCTAACGTCACAGGGTCTAAAAGAATCATCTCGCTCATCTCCACATCCAGTGTATTCCCAGGTTATCGATAGTGAGAATTTATTGTGCCTAGAAAAACCTTCCCTCTCCTTTGCCCACACTGATCTCCCCTTCCTTCAAGTGCCTGCCGCTGTTACTGTGGAATTTGGAATCAAAACCTCTGAGCTGGAAAGGAATTTTAGAAATCTTCTAGTCCAGTCCTCTCATTTTATAGCTGGGGAAACTGAGGCTTTCAAGGTAAAGGGAAGTCACTTTAACCCAAGGTCACACAAGTGCTAAATCAAGTTGTTTTCATCACACTATCATAAATAATTAGTTAGCATTTATATGGTGCTTGCTATACGCTGAGTACTTTATGATTGTTGTCTCCTTTGATCCTCACAACATCCCTAGGAAGTAGGTGATATTATTACCATTTTACAGATAAGGAAGCTGAGGCAAACAATATTTGTGACTTGCCCAGAGTTACACAGAGAATAAGTGTCTGAGGCAGGATTTGAATTCAAGGCTTCCTGGCTTCTCCCCTGCAGTATCAAGCTGCCTCTGATCTAATACAATGCTAGAGCAGTTGGGTGATGGAGATTAGACTTTCCCTTTTTCTATTCATCTTTCAGGGATTCAGGTCCCCCAGTTGAGGTCTCCTGAGGTGTGTGCCCGAGGCACACAGTTATGGCTATGGCCATAGGTGGGATTGTTGGTTTCCAAATGATCACCTACCTAGAATGGGAGAAAATGGTGGCTGGACCAGCCTCCTAAGGACACCAGGCCCTTTCCAAGAGAAGGAAGACCATTGAGAGCTTGCTTCACTTGTAGGGAAAGAAGCCCTGAGGCCTTAATCCTATCGCTATTGTGTTTAGCACAGAGTAAGCACTTAATAAATGCTTATTGACTGACTGAAGGCTCAGGGTTAGGTTTGGTTAAAGAGGCCAGAGGGGTGTGGGGTAGGAAGCTCTCTGCTTTTTTCTGCTTGTGAACTACGTTTCTGGTCAGGAAATTTTCCAGTTCCAGTTCCAGTTCCGCCATTGTGATACCATAGACAAGCCGTGCCTTCATGGCCCCCCTCTGTAAAATGAGGGTGTTGGACTAAGTCCCTTTCGGCCCTGACATGCTGGGAAGTACCTCAAGATGTCAGTGCTTGATTTGTGGGCTCTGTTCTCAGTCCTGGGATGGAGGACTAACTTAACAGGCCATTATCCTCTAAGGCCCCATGTACTCCACGGGGTCCAAAGTGTCAGAGAAGGGGCAGCTAGGTGGTGCAGTGTATAAAGCACCGGCCCTGGATTCAGGAAGACCTGAGTTCAAGTCTGGCCTCAGACACTTGATACTTATTAGCTGTGTGACCCTGGGCAAGTCACTTAACCCTCATTGCCCTGTAAAAATAAATAAAAATAAATAAACAAAGCGTCAGAGAAGAGAAGGGGGTATATGCCAGAGATGTTGCAATGGGTTTTGGCAACAAGGATGGGGGTGGGTGGGATGTGAGATAGTGAGGAATCCAGGACAACATCTGGTTCATGAGGTTGGAGGACTGGGAGAATGGTGGTGCCCTCTCTAGTGATAGGGACATTTAGAAAAGGAAAGGATTTGAGGGTAAATATAATAAGTTCTAGTCAGGACATGTTAAGTGAAAGATGTCTATGGGATACCCAACATTCAGTAGGCAATTGGAGAAGTGAGACTGGAGGTAGAGAGGCTAGATCTGCATTAGCTGATTTGAGACTCAGCCTAGAGATGATAATTGAATCGATGGGGGCTGATGAGATCACTAAGTGAAGTAGTATAAAGGGGGGGGCAACTAGGTGGCGCAGTGGATAGAGCACTGGCCCAGGAGTTAGGAGGACCTGAGTTCAAATCTGTCCCTAGACACTTAACACTTACTAGATGTGTGACCCTGGGCAAGTCACTTAACCCCAATTGCCTCACCCAAAAAACCAAAAAAGCGGGGGGAAGGGTCCAAGGTAAACTGAGGCACAAAGTTCCAAGCATGATCAATTAGTAATGGGTAATAAATTTACCAATAAATAGAATCTCAGCTTCCTCAGCAAAGCTAAGATCCCAAATGAAGGGGACAACTCTTACTGTTTTGGGGAGTATTGAAGAACAGGATCTCAAAGTTGGAGAACAAGTTATGATTGGTTACACAGTCAACAGCATTATGGGGGGTGAGGATAATATGATTGGTAACAGCTGAGACATGAGGGACACTGATTAGTTGGAAATTGGGAATGAGGGTCTAGTAACCCCCTCCTTTCCTCCTGTGACAAAAAAATGTTCATTGAGTCCACTTGCAAAGTCAGAAAGAGTGGACCAGACTGGTTTGGATAGCAAACCAGATATTCTTGAAGGATAGCTTGGTATAAAAATACTAGTCCAGACCCTCTGGTATCCACCTGCATTCTTTTTTTGTTTGTTTGGGGTTTATTTGTTGTTTTCGGGGTTTTTGCAGGGCAATGAGAGTTAAGTGACTTGCCCAGGGTCACACAGCTAGTTAAGTGTCAAGTGTCTGAGGCTAGATTTGAACTCAAGTCCTCTTGAATCCATGGCCGGTGCTTTATCCACTATGCCACCAAGCTGCTCCCTTTGTTTTGTTTTTTATCCACCTCCATTCTTCAAGAATAACAGATTTCCTTGAGGCAAGAAGAGAACAGTGATTAGCAAGAAAGCTGGATTTCTAAACTTAACTCATTACAGGACAAAATCAATGAACAGAAAATAGGGTCAATAAAAAGTGATACAGAATCTGTTTAATCTTCCCACCAAGACAGAACCTTAGGGGCACCCACATACAGGTGTGACCCCAACAAAGAAGACTGGGAAAGAGCAGTCAGATGAGTAGGAGGAAAACCAGGAGAAAGTGACATCACATAAGACCTAGCGAAAAGACTATCAAGAAGAGGGTGGGTGAATGAGGGTGAGTAAAGGCCATTAGATATGGCAATTAAGTAATGACTGGAAACTATAAGAGAGAACAGTTTCAGTTGAATGATGAGATTTGTAGACAGACTGAAGAGAATTAAGAACAAGGGGTTGGTGGGGCAGCTAGGTGGCACAGTGGATAGAGCACCAGCCCTGGATTCAGGAGGACTTGAGTTCAAAACTGGCCTCAGACCCTTGACACTAGCTGTGTGACCCTGGGCAAATCACTTAACCCCAATTGCCTCACCAAAAAAAAAAAAAAAGACAAGAACAATGGGTTGGAGAAGGAAAGAAAATGGGAACTCCAGTTATAGACAGCCTTCTCAGGAAATTTAGTGCCTTTTTTTTTAAAAGGAGATAGGGGACTAGTACTATCAAGGATGGGTGTATCTAATAAGGGGGAAAGAAATGCACATGTTTGTAGGCAATATGGAAGTCATTCTGGAAAGAGATTAAAGATTAGTGAAAGGGTAGGGATGATCCTGGCTCTTCCCCTACATTTGTGTATTCCCCATGTGTTTCACATTTATCTAGGACCTTTCGGGCTCCAACTACCCTTTCTCTCTGCCCCAGAGGAGACATGGGCCATCTAGTACCTTTGGCAACAGCAAGCTAGTAAGGAAGGACAAAGCCACACTGGGCACACACACACACCCAGTGAAATGCCAAACACAACAAGCCCCCCTAAGGAGTGTTGTGCTCTTTCCAAACATTCAGAAATCAAGGAATCTTTGTCCAGCTTGTTCAGAAGCTCTAAGGACTAGGGGGCGGCTAGGTGGCGCAGTGGATAAAGCACCGGCCCTGGATTCAGGAGTTCCTGAGTTCAAATCCGGCCTCAGACACTTGACACTTACTAGCTGTGTGACCTTGGGCAAGTCACTTAACCCCCATTGCCCCGCAAAAAAAAAAAAAACAAAAAACAGAAGCTCTAAGGACTAGGGGTAAGAAAAGCCACTTGGGAAGATTTGTATGAAAGGATATGTGAAAAGAGTAGACCCTAAGGAAAGAGATACTGTGACTACAAGGTCAGTGAAAAGATAATTAAAAGCCAACATAATTCCCAGAAAATAAGAAATGAAACTTACCTCCCTCTTCATGTTAGAGAGGTGGAGGATGACCAGGGTGGAAGTGGTGTATATGTGGTCTGATTCAACTGGCTGTATCAGTTGGTTTTCTTTGACAAAAGAGGTTTGACTTGGAGGTTTTCTCCTCTATAAATGATTGATATAAATACAAAAAGCATTAATAGATTTGTACTCTTTTTAAAAAAAGAAAAACCAGGGGCAGCTAGGTGGTGCAGTGGATAGAACACCGGCCTTGGAGTCAGGAGTACCTGAGTTCAAATCCAGTCTCAGACACTTAACACTTACTAGCTGTGTGACCCTGGGCAAGTCACTTAACCCTCATTACCCAGCCAAAAAAAAAAATTGTTTGTTTGTTTGTTTAGTGAGGCAATTGGGGTTAAGTGACTTGCCCAGGGTCACACAGCTAGTAAGTGTTAAGTGTCTGAGGCCAGATTTGAACTCAGGTACTCCTGACTCCAAGGCCGGTGTTCTATCCACTGCGCCACCTAGCTGCCCCCCAAAATAATAATTTAAAAAAGAAAAGCCAATTCTCTCTAAACCCATCTTCCTTTTTTTGAGGGAAAGTTTCCTGGGCCCTGAGTCTGTGGGAACAGTTACAAACTAGCCCTTCCTGTCACATGGACAGCAACATCATCTAATGTACATGTGGCTTTGAACATTTAACCACCTTGGAGAGGAAGGTTCAGGCCTGTCTTAAATTGAGGCCTGCAGAAAAAGTGTTCTTCACAGTCATATAGTAATTAGCAGAACCAGAATTTAAGCCCAGTTCCTTTGGATTAATCCAGTGTTCTTTCCCCATCAATCATTACTGAGACTGAAAATCAGGAGACCTGGGTTCAAATCCTACCCCTGCCTCTCCCTGAGTGACCTTGGACAAAGTGCTTCACCCAGGGCTTCAGTTTTTCCATCTACCAAATAGTTTGTGAAGACTGAGAAGGATAAGAAGGTCACCTAGAGAAGAGATTAGTTTGTTCTGCCTTAGTTTTAGAGACTGTGTAGATGTTTGTAACTGGGAAAGGCTACAAAGCCCCACGGGAAAGAAAGGGCCGCAAAGATCAACTTGTCTGACTCCTATATGGACAGGAGTCCTCTCGGCCTTATTCCTCACATTCTTTTTTTTTTTTCCAGGGCAATGAGGGTTAAGTGACTTGCCCAGGGTCACACAGCTAGTAAGTGTCAAGGGTCTGAGGCCAGATTTGAACTCAGGTCCTCCTGAATCCAGGGCCAGTGCTTTATCCACTGTGCCACCTAGCTGCCCCTCTGCCTTATTCCTGATGGCTGCTCATCAAGTCTTGAAACCCTCCAGTAATATGAAATCTGCTACCTCCTAAGGCTCCACAGATCTGGTTTGTTTTTATTTTGTTTTAAATAAATGTTCCATTGATGCTGTCTTTCCACATTGATCTCACTTCCAATGAACTTTACCCCCCCACTTCCCAAAAGACTCTCCCTTGCAACAAAGAAGTACAGTTAACAAAGAAGCAAGGAGGAAAGAATGAAAGGAGGGAGAGAGGGAAGGAAGAAAGGGAAGGAAGGAAGATCTGACTCATGCTATATTTACAGTTCTCTGACATCACAACTAGTCAATCTACACACATTTTTTTTTTTTTGGTGAGGCAATTGGGGTTAAGTGACTTGTCAAGGGTCTGAGGCTGGATTTGAACTCAGGTCTTCCTGAATCCAAGGCCAGTGCCTTATCCACTGCGCCACCTAGCTGCCCCCCCCACACATTTTTTTTTGAGGCAATGAGGGTTAAGCGACTTGCCCAGGGTCACACAGCTAGTGAGTATCAAGTGTCTGAATCTGGATTTGAACTCAGGTCATCCTGAATCCAAGGCCAGTGCTTTATCCACTGTGCCACCTAGCTGCCCCTCACACATTTATTAAGTGCCTTTAATGTCCCAGGCACTATATTAGGGACTAGAAACACAAAGACAAAAACCAAATAGTCCCTGTCTTCAAGGAGCTTACATTCTACCAATGGGAAACTACATGTATATACATATAATATATGCAAGGATTAGAATCTTTATGTCTTTCAATAGCACTATTAGGAAGTATAAATTTGCCTTCTTACATTTTTTCCATTTTCATTTATCTTTCAATTAACAAGCATTTTCCTTCGCATCCCATCTTTGTATTGGGAAAAAAAAATCCTTGTAACATATGTATAATCAAATCAAACTGATTCTTGTACTGATGTGTCCAAAAATTATATAATAACGGCTCTTTGTTCTGCCCTCCGGGGCCAAGTCGAATAAATCTAGTCCCTTCCTGATGTGACAGTCCTTTAAATATTTTAAGACATTCTTGAAGAAAGCTGTCATGAAACATCACTACCACCCCATTCCTTCAGTTGTTCCTCATGTGGTATGGTCTCCAGCTCTACCATCCTAGTTAACCTCCTCTAGTTACAGTCTGGCGCACCAACATCCTTCCTAAAATGTAATGCCCACACTGTAATGCTCTTCTCTATGTGGTCTGATCAGGGCAGAGGACAGGAGGACCCTCCCTTGGGCTGCTTTCCAATAAAGGATTGTTACATTCTTTGTATTACTTGTATCCCCAATGTCTAGCATGATGCCTGGCATGTGGTGGGCTCCTAATTCTTATTGAATGGTTAAATGATTGGGCTGCACTCTATACCTATCTCATTTTTAGTTCACAAGTCGATTTGAGGGAAGGAAGATAAGGTGAACCCAGAGGACTGTGAAATGATGTCCCATACACTGTCTTTCTTGCCTTTTTCTCTCTCTACTTTTCCAGTGGCTACATTCAGGAGGCAGCAGCAGCACTGTCAAAGGAAGTCATCTTAACTGCCCTTCTCTGACTGTGTTCATACACAAAACATACTGGCTTGAGGGTGGGAAGGGATAGAGAAGTGGTAAAGAGAGGCGGGAAGCAAGGTGAGAAGAGATAATACAACAGCTTGGTCAGCTATCACAGGTTCATGGATCTAGGATTAGAAGGGAAACCATAAATTCATCTAATCCACCCCTTGTATCTTTCAGATGAGCAAACTGAGGCCCAGTTTGGTGAAATTTCTTCTCCAAAATCACCCAGATAATAAATAACTGCGATAGAATTTGAGCCCAAGTCATAGGATTCATAGATTTAGAGATGAGAGGGATCTTAGGGATCATTTAGACCAGAGGTGCCAAACATGCAGCCAGCTGTCTGCAGGTGGCCTGTAATACTCTGGGAGTACAGCTTGAACCTGATGGAAATGTAATTGGGAAATATTTAACAAAATAAAGAATAATATAATAAAACATTGATAACATGACATTTTAAAACCAAGTCAAGGTCAGCTAGGTGGCACAGTGGATAAAGCACCAGCCCTGGATTCAGGAGGACCTGAGTTCAAATCCAGGCTCAGACACTTGATACTTACTAGCTGTGTGACCCTGGGCAAGTCACTTAACCCTTATTGCCCCACAAAAAAACCCAAACCAAAACAAAAAAACTAGTCAACATGCAGCTGGCATAGATCCTTATGTACAGACCAGCAGCCCCCTTTTCTGTTTGAATTTGACACCACTGATATCCAGGCCCAAAGGTGAAGTGATGGGCACACAGGTATTAAGTGGCAGTCAGCATTCGAATCCAGTTTCTGTGACTTCCATATCACACTGCTGCTCTGGGATAGAAGGTCAAACACCAGTTCTAATACTCTAGTTTTGTGATGCTTAGCCAAGTCACGTCACCTCTTTTTTTCTCATCTGTAAAGTGGGGCCAACTGCAGATGGTTATACCTACTTCACTCAGCTGGTGGGAAGGGCCTGTTGCACCTCTGCACCCAGCCCCCTTTCTTCCCAATACAGGGCCTACCCTCTGATGATTATCTCTGTTTCATCCTGTATATATATCTTGTTTATACATAATTGTTTGTATTTTATCTTCCCTGTTACTCTATGAGTTTCATGAGAACAGGCTTTTGCCTTTGTATCTCTCCCCAGTGTCTTGCATATAAAAAGGAGCTTGTTCACATGACAACACAGTCCCCTAATCCATAATCTTCTAATCCCACAGATATTTAAAAGCAAGCTTCTTTTACTATTCCCCAAATATTCACCACTATCTCCCTGTTCTCCAGCCTAATTCCTTCTCAAAACTCATTTTCTTATCCCATCACCTACAACCTCTTTGCTCGTTCCAACAAATTGCTTTGTGATCCTGCCCAGGGACCTTCTATTTCAGCCATAAGAAGCTACCTCATCATGAGCCTCTTGTCTCCAGACTGACATAGTCTTCGCTGACCCGGCCACTCCTCATCAGCCATATCCCTTTCAGACCTCAGATCTGTATTGAGTCCCCCTCCCTGCTTCTTGTCTTACACTTCTAAATACTTAAATGCCAAGATACATGAGAGCCACACGGATCAGGTCACATCCATGGCTCTTTGCATTGCTCTATGATTCTGTGAACACCGGACAGCCTTTGCCTAATTAACGCTGCTCAGAAGGGAAAAATCGGTGCCCTGGCCCCACGCCAGGAAAGATAACTCCCCCTCCTCCCTCAAGATACAAGACCGGCAAGAGTCCCTCCGCCCTGCTGTAAGACAGATGCAGAATCTGTTTTCCAGCAGGGGCTAGGGATTCTTCACAGTATGAGTACACATGTTTGCATGCATGGGTCCATCTGCAGGAAGCCCTACCCAGGCCGAGATTACTCTCCATCTACACTGGTATATATCTGGCACGTTCAGTCATTGTCATGCCATCTCCCCGCTAGAATGTGAACACCTTGAGAACAGGGACCTTGCTTTTTGCCTTTCTTCCTCTACCCACGCTTGGCACGGTTCCTAGTATGCGGTAAGCGTTTAATAAATACTGCGGACTGTGACCAGCTGGGTGTGTATGTATGCCTGTGAGCGTACCCCCAGAGACCCCCTATTCAATCTTCTCTTCACAACTCCCCAGCTCCCTCTGGGGGCTCCCCGTGGTCCCTGTTCTTAGGAGATGGAACTCTCTCCCTCCTCCCCCTGCCCACCCTGCCCATCCCCCTCTGCCTATCCACCCCCTCCCCCCAATGCAGAATGGACCCCTTTCCATCCTGCCTGTCCGCCTTCCCGCCCACCCAACCGCTGTTTCTGGGGAATGTCTGAGAATGCGGTCCAGAGCCGAGTCCCGGGAGTCAGGCAGCAGCTGCGAGGGCCCTGGGCTGTGCCCGGAGAGGGCTGGGACGCATCCACAAAAGCTCCGAGCCGGGGGAGGCCCGGGAGGGCGGGCGGGAACAATAGGGCAAGTGTGTGTGGCCCCGCTAGAGAAAGCGCCGCTTGTCCGCTCATTTTCTCCTGCCCGCCGGGAGGCCTGGGCCAAGCTGGAGAAGAATAGGCGTTTACTGGGGAACTGCGGCCTCCTCCTCGGCGTCTAGCACAACCGAATTGGGGTTTTTCCAGGGTCAGGGAGAGAGAGGGAAGCTGATGTTCAAGACACCTGGTCCTTAGTCCCATTCGTTCACTGTGGGACTTTGAGCAAGTGACCTCCCCGCTTCTCCAGCCCGGCTTGGACCCGAGCAGGGACGGACCCCTTGGGCACTCCGTGCACCCCTTCTCAGAATCGTGTTTTGAAGTGCACAAATCAAAACACACGGGATTAAAAAGGAAACCGATTATACTAAAATATGATCAAAATATGTTTAAAAAAATAAGTTTATGGACCCTGGGTTAAGAAGCCTTGGATGGTCTCTCACGACCCTTGCAATTTCGACATTCTCTCTCCCGGGCTCCAGCTCCAAGACTCTACGTTCTACGATTTCCTCCTTCCCTGGCATCCTATGTTCTGTTATTCCAAGGATCTTCCCACTTCTGATGTTCTGTGATTCCAAGGCCCTGCCAGCTGACATTCTCTGTTCTGTGATTCCAAAGCCCCTCCCAGCTCTGACATTCTTTTTTGGGGGGGGGAGGGGAATGAGGGTTAAGTGACTTGCCCAGGGTCACACAGCTAGTAAGTGTCAAGTGTCTGAGGTCGGATTTGAACTCAGGTCCTCCTGAATCTGGGGCTGGTGCTTTATCCACTGCACCACCCAGGGTCATACACCGCCCCCCCCCCCAGCTCTGACATTCTGCATTCTATTCTCCAGTTGGTAAAAGACCAGCCTGAGGGTCTATCTGAGGAAAGAGGTGTCCCTCTCTTGCAGATCTGCTTCTTTTACCTTTTACCCAGGTTCAAGAGTCCCTGCCGATTTTTGAACCCAAGAGTCCAGGATGTAGGGGACTGAAGCTGCTGATCCTTGAGAGAAGGCTCCTTGCTCCTTTCTCTTTGCTCCTTTCCAGAGTAGCCTAGAGACTTACCTAAACTATAGCTAGATAAAGAGCAATACAAGGTCTGGATCTTACAAGGCAATCAAGGCACTAACCAGGAGAATCAGGAAATTATTGCAGAGGAGGTGACACCTGAAGTAGGCATTTGATGAAATAAACAAAGAGAAGGAGCAGTGAACTAGAGACAAAATGTTTGTCCTATAGAGGGAACAGTAAGCAGACTAATTTTGATGGAATGTAGATTGTGTAAGAGAGAGTGATATCTGGAAAGACAGGTCTGATTGTAAAAGGCTTTTTTAAAATGATAGAGGCAATAGGGAGTCAGTGAAACTTCTTGAATAGTGGAGTGACACAGTCATTTGTGTTATGATTGTCAATTTGGCAGCTGGGTGCTGCAATGGATAGAGCACTAGACTTGGAGTCAAGAAGTCCTGAGTTCAAATCCAGTCTCAGATTCTTACTAGTGGTGTGACCTTGGACAAGTCACAACCTCAGGTTCTTCAACTGTAAAATGGGGATAAGAGTAGCATTTGCCTCCTGAGGGTTATTAGGAGGATCAAATGGGATAATATTTGTAAAGTATGTAACAAAGGCCTGATACATAGTAGGTGCTTAATGAGAATGACCTCCTTCCTTCCTTCCTTCCTTCCTTCCTTCCTTCCTTCCTTCCTTCCTTCCTTCCTTCCTTCCTTCCTTCCTATGTGGAGGAAAGAGTGAAGAAGCTAGAGCTAGAGAGACCAGTTAGGAAGCTATTGTAATAATCCAGACAAGAGGGAGCAAGGTCCTAAAATATATTGGTAACTACATACTAAAAGAAGTGGTAAAGGTAAAATCAACAAGATATGACAAGTTCCTTCCCTTCAGTGTCCTCTATTTCTGCTGAGATTATATTTGAGCATTTTACATTAATCTTCATAAGTGATATTGGGGGGGGCGGCTAGGTGGCGCAGTGGATAAAGTACCCGCCCTGGATTCAGGAGGACCTGAGTTCAAATCCGTCCTCAGACACTTGACACTTACTAGCTCTGTGACCTTGGGCAAGTCACTTAACCCCCATTGCCCCACAAAAAAATTAAAATAAAAATAAGTGATATTGGTCTGATTCTTTCTTTGCTTTATCCTTCCATGTTTTAGATATTAAAATCATATTTGTGTCATATAAGGAGTTTGGTAATGTGCTTCTCTCTCATAACAAATGCATCCATTTAAATGCACCACAGGCATCATTTAAAATGTTTGATAACATTAATTTGTAAATCCAGGAAAGAGCAGTATGAGAATGGGGAATAGTGAGTAGTGCAGATTATCTGTAACAAGGTAGGGTTAGAAAGCAAGGTTGGAGCCAGAGCATGTAGGGCCTTGAATGCCAGGACCAGGACCAGGACTGCATTGTTCCAGAAGCAATGGAGAGCCCAGCGAAGGTTTGGCAGCAGCAGCAGCAGAGTGATGTGATCAAACTGTTGCATTAGGAAGATTAGCATGGCAGAATGTTTAGAATGAATTGGTGAAGGGCAGGTACCAGTGATGGAAAGCTTATGAAATACGAGAAGTCTGAGAAGTGATTATGATAAGCCAGGGTTTAGTGTATGGAGAGGAAGAACTAGATGTGAGAGGTGCTGTGAAGAATTCTCTGTAGGAAATATGGAAAAGGAAAGAGTCAAACACTGGGACATTATTTTTGATCACAAATGACTGGGAAGAAGCCATCTATAGGAATAAAGAAGGAAGCGTGAGGAATAGTTTGGGGGGGCAAGTTGTAAATATTGGACTTGATTTGGGGGCTAGGTGTATAGATTTGGGAGTCATTTGCATAACATTGTCAGCTGAAGCTGTGAGAGTGAATGACATCACCAAGGGTGAAAGTGTGGAAAAGAAAGAAGGAAGAAGAGAGCCGAAGACAGGACCCAGAGGGATACCCGTGTTTAAGGAGCCAAAAGATAAGGAATCAGAGAAGGACCCTGGAAAAGAAGGGTCAGAACAGTAGTGTAGTATAGAAGTCAGGGGCAGCTATGTGGTACAGTTGATAGAATGCTGGGCCTGGAGCTGAGTTCAAATCTAGCCTCAGACAGTTACCAGCTGTGTGACCTTGGGCAAGTCACTTAACCCTGTTTGCCTCAGTTTCCTCCTCTGTAAAATGAGCTAGAGAAGGAAATGGCAAACCACTCCCAGTATCTCTGTCAAGAAAACCCCCAAAAGAGATCACAAAGAGTTGGACATGACTCAAATATGACTGAACAACATCATAGAAGCCAAGGGAGGAAAAAGTATTAGGAGTAGTCTCCTCACCCCCACTTTGGGATACAGGCCTGAGAAGGTCAAGAGGGACCCCCTGGAAGGAAAGATTTGTCCACAGTGTCAGGTGCTGCAGAAAGGCCAAGGAGGATGAGGGCTGAGAACAGATCTTTGGAGATAGCAATTAAGAGGACATTGGTGACAAAGGAGACAGCAATTTCAGTACAGTGTAGGAGAAAGCAGCCAGATTACAGGGTATTGAGAAGTAAGTGGGTGGGGAATAAGTAGAGACAGTGATCTTAAACTACCCTTCATTTAAATCTTTTCCTCTCCCACTCCTTCCTTCTACTAGCTCTTACTGAAACTTGGCTTCCCCTGAGGACACAGCCTCCCTGGTTACCCTTTCCAGTACTGGCTGCACCTCTACTCATTCTCCAAGGCTCACTGGTTGAGGCAGGGGAATTGGAATACTCCTTGCTCCCCATTGCCACTTCCAGGTTCTCCCCTTACTTCCGTCCCTCCTCTCTTCCTTTGAGGTTCATACTGTTCATATCTCCCACCCAATCAAAATCCTAATAGCTGTTATCTCCAGATCCCCAGGTCACTCCCCTTCCTTTCTCAATAAGTTCAATACCTGGCTTACAATTTTTCTCTCCTCCCCAACTCCTGCCCACATACTTTGTAGTTGTTCATTTGTTTCAGCCTTGTCTGACCCTATTTGGGGTTTTCTTGGCAAAGACACTGGAGTAGTTTGCCATTTCGTTCTCCAGTTCATTTTACAGATGAGGAAACTGAGGCAAACAGGGTTAAGTGATTTGCCTAAGGTGACACAATTAGTAAGTGTCTGAGGCCAGATTTGACCTTAGGAAGATGAGTCTTCCTGACACCAGGCCCAGCACTCCATCCACTGTACCACCTAGCTGCCTACCTACATACTAGGGGACTTCAATATATGTGTGTGTGTGTGTGTGTGTGTGTTGATTCCCTCTCAAATACCCTAACCACTCAGTTCCTCATCCTACTCCACCCCACCTCAGGCACACACAAAGATGTATAAAGTTAATCTTGGGGCAGCTAGGTGGCGCAGTGGATAGAGCACCAGCCCTGGAGTCAGGAGTACCTGAGTTCAAATCCGGCCTCAGACACTTAACACTTACTAGCTGTGTGACCCTGGGCAAGTCACTTAACCTCAATTGCCTCACTAAAAAAAAAAAATAATAATAAAGTTAATCTTGCCACCATCCACAAATGTACCAATGAATTCTGAAATCATTGTCTATTGGCTTTTCACCTCTCCCTCTGCTTTCTCTTATATAAGCCTACTCTTCATCTGCACCATGACCTCCAATCCCTTGATCCCTCAATTCTCTCCCAGACCATCTCCCCTACACTAGTCACTCTCTCCTCTTCTGCCTGTCTTGACTCCTTGGTGAAATAGTCCAACTTTGCATGGTCCTCCTCTCTTCAATCCCTCACCCCCTCATCATATCACCAATTATGCCTAGCCAACCCTCGGCCTTGGATCACTCCCACTATCCAACGCCTTTATGCCTACACATGTTCTGCTGAATGAAGGTGGAAAAAACCGTTCAACCCTTCTGCCTGAGTCTACTACAAATTTATTCTAAATATCTTCATCGGGTCCCTCACTGCTGCTAGGCAATTGTTCCATATCTCCATTATCAACTCCTCATCCCACTCTCCACAGCAACTTCTCCAAACCTTTTCATCCCTCCTCAAAACTCCCATAGCTTCCCATCCCCCCATTCTCCTAGTTGAGAACTTTGCCTCATATTTTACAGAAAAAATGAGGCTATTCACTATGGACTCCCTTTTTCCCTTTCTTATCTCCTATCACACAGGTGCCTTCTGCTACTTTCTCCTCCTTCACCTGGTCTAACTTGATGAAGTGGCCTTACTCCTTACCGAGGATAATCCCTCTGCCTGTTCAAGTGATCCCATTCCATTCTATCTCATCCAACAGATTGCCCCACCATCATCCCTACCCTTTCACTTATTTTCAATCTTTTCCTCTCTAGTGGCTTATTTCCCACTTTCTACAAACATTCTCATGTCTCCCCTATTCTGAAAAAAGAAAAAAACTCTCCTTGACTCTTCTATCCCTGCTAATTATCTATCATCCTATATCTCTTCTGACCTTTTTTTTTTTTAGCTAAACTCCTTGAAAAGACCATCTACAACCAGTGCCTCCACTTTCTTTCCCCTTGCTCTCTCTTTTTTTTTTTTTAGTGAGGCAATTGGGGTTAAGTGACTTGCCCAGGGTCACACAGCTAGTAAGTGTTAATTGTCTGAGGTCGGATTTGAACTCAAGTACTCCTGACTCCAGGGCTGGTGCTCTATCCACTGCGCCACCTAGCTGCCCCCCCTCACTTTCTTCTTAACTTCTTACAGTCTAGATTCTGATTTTGCCACTCCCCCAAAACTGCCCTCTCCAAAGTTACTAATGATCTCTTAGTTGCCAGATCCAATGGTCTTTTCCCAATAATCCTCACTCTCCTTGACCTCTCTGCAGCCTTCAACACTGCTGATCACTCTCCTCCTTGATACTCTCTTCTCTCTAGGTTTTCAGGACACCACTCAGTCCTTCTGTCTCCTTTGCTGAATCTTCCTCCAGATTCATGCCCCCAAACTGTAGGTGTCCCTCAGGGTTCTATTCTGGGCCCTCTTCTTGTCTCCCTTTATACCATACCTCATAAACTCCTATGCTGATGATTCTCTAATCTACCTTTCCTGCCCCAATCTCTCAACTGCCCTCCAATTTCTCATCTCCACCTGCCTTTCAGATATCTCCAAATGGATGGCAAGTAGACATCTTAAACTCAATATGTCCAAAACATACCTCATTATCTTTTTCTCCTAAATCTTCCTTTCCTCCTGCCCCACCCCCACCCCAATCATCATTCTTTTTTTTTTTTTTTAGTGAGGCAATTGGGATTAAGTGACTTGCTCAGGGTCACACAGCTAGTAAGCATTAAGTGTCTGAGGCCAGATTTGAACTCAGGTACTCCTGAATCCAGGGCCAGTGCTCTATCCACTTCGCCATCTAGCTGCCCCCCAATCATTCTTTATTACAGTAGAGGACAACACTATGCCTTCACTCCCTCATACTTGTAACCTGGGAGTCATCCTGGATTTCTCGCTACCTTTCACTACCCTATCTCTGCCACCCCCCATCCCCACCCCATGTCCAAGCTGTTGCCAGGACCTGCCAACTTCATATTTGTAACATTTCTTTCTTTTGTTGTTTTTGCAAGGCAATGAGGGTTAAGTGACTTGCTTAGGTCAAACAGCTAGTAAGTGTCAAGTGTCTGAGGTCGGATTTGAACTCAGGTCCTCCTGAATCCAGGTCCAGTGCTTTATACACTGTGCCACCTAGCTGCCCCATGCAACATTTCTTAATTACACTCCCTTCTCTCCTTTGATACTTGTCACCACTCTAGTGCAGGCCATCATCACCTCATGCCTGGATTATTGAAATAGCCTGCCTCAAGTCTCTTCCCACTCCAATCCATTCTCCATTCAGCCATTAAAGTGATTTTCTTAAAACGCAGGGCTGATCATGTCACACACACGTCCTTATTTAATAACCTCCAATAGTACGTCCAGGAGCAAATACAAAATGCTCTGTTTTGCATTCGAATTCCGTCATAACCTAATTCCCTTTTATCTTTCCAGTCTTCTTACACCATACTTTCAACAGGTACTCCTTAATCCAGTAATGCTGAATTCTTGGTTGGTCAACTGTTAAGACACTCCATCTCTCTGCTCCAGGTATTCTCTCTGATTGTCCTCCATGCCTGGAGCACTCTCCCTCCTCAGCTCTGACTACTGAAATCTCCAGGTTCCTTTAAGTACCAACTAAAATTCCATCTTCTACAGGAAGCCTTCCCTATCCCTTCTTAATTATAGTACCTTCCCTCTGTTAATTATTTCCTATTTATCCCATATATTGCTTGCTTTGTATATATTTGGTGGCATGTTGGGTGAGTTGCCTTCCTGATTAGATTGTAAGCTCCTTCAGGGCAGGGAGTATCTTTTGCCTCTCTTTTATATCCCCCAGTGCTTAGCACAGTGCATGGCACAGAATAGATGTTTAATATTGACTGATTCTTTCCAAATATTTGTCAGTGGAGAACGAAAAATAACTTGAAGGGGTAGAGGAGCTGAAGGAAGTTTGTTTTTAGGATATAGGAAACTCCAACGTGTTTGTTAGGTAAATGGGAAGGAGCCAGCAGAAAGGCAAATTAAACATGGGGATGCTTTGACCCAGCAATACCACTACTAGGTCTGTATCCCAAAGAGATCACTGAAAAGGGAAAAGGACCCACTTAGAGCTGCTCTTTTTGTGGTGGCAAAGAATTGGAAATTGAGGGGATGCCCATCAATTGGGGAATGGCTGAACAAGTTGTGATATATGAATGTAATGGAACACTATTGCACTATAAAAAATGATAAGCAGATGGATTTCAGAAAAACCTGGAAAGACTTACATGAATTGATGCTTAGTGAAATGAGCAGAACCAAGAGAACATTGTACACAGTATCAACAACGTTTTGTGATGATCAACTGTGATGAGCTTGGCTCTTTTCAGTGATGCAATGATCCAAGGCAATGCCAAAAGCCTTATGGTGGAAAATGCTCTCCACATTCAGAAAAAGAACTATGGAGGGGCGGCTAGGTGGCACAGTGGATAGATAAAGCACCGGCCCTGGATTCAGAGGTATCTGAGTTCAAATCTGGCCTCAGACACTTGACACTTACTAGCTGTGTGACCCTGGGCAAGTCACTTAACCCCCATTGCCCTGCCTAAAAAACAAAACAAAACAAAAAACTATGGAGTCTGAATGCAGACCTAAGCATATTATTTTCACTTTTGTGGTTGCTTTTTTGTTATTGTTATTGTTTTTTTTCTTGTGTTTTTTTCCTTTTGTTCTGATTAATGTGGAAATACGTTTAACATGATTGTAATGTATAACCTATATCAAATTGCTTGCTAGCCTCGGGAAGGGGGAGGGAAGGGAGGGTGGGAGAAAAATTTGGAACTCAAAAAATATCTTTACATGTAATTGGGAAAAATTAAAAGAAATAAATTTAATTAAAAAAAAAGAAAAGAAATATGAGTATGAGAGAATGGAGCAAAGTTCCAGGAAGGGATGGGTTGCTGGGCACATGTGCAGTTAGCCTTGGCAGAGAGGACAACTTCACCCTCTGAGCCTGGAGGAAAGGAGGAGGAGTGGGAGAAAACCAAGTCACATAGCCTCAATCTTCTCTGTGAAGTAAGAGGAAAGGTCATTTGCTGGGAGTGAGGGGGCAGGAGGTGAAATGAGGGCATTTATTGAAGAAAGGAGGTTTAGAGCAGCCACTGCCAGAAAATGTGATAATAAATAAGCGATGAATAAAAAAGGATTTGTGTGTTGTGGATAGGTATGGGAAATTTTCGTTGAACCCAATCAAGGGCAGCTTCACCAGAGTTAAAATAGGTGCTGGAAATAGGAGAGAAGGTGGATGATGAAAGGGATCCATGGTTAGGAAATAGCAAAGGAGCTGGGTAGTCAGTGGATCCAAGGGAGGGGGAGAGTAAGAAGAGGAGGTGAGGGCACTGTTGAACTGACTGTCCTGGGGTTGAGGCAGAGTGGGAGGGAAACGAAGCTAGAATATTGAATCAGATGCTTTCTGCATCAGATTCTATGATGCTAGGTGCAGCTAGATGGTGCAGTGGATAAAGCATAAGCCTTGGATTCAGGAGGCCCTGAGTTCAAATCCGGTCTCAGACACTTGACACTTACTATCTGTGTGACCCTGAGCAAGTCACTTAACCCTCATTGCCCTGCCCCCCCCCAAAGAGATCCTGTGATACTTCATAAAGCTAATGTTTGTGAAAACTAAACACATGTGGAGATATGAGGTCTAGTTATTAATCAGGCAGGGTAATAATGATAATAATGATTCTTGTTCCTCTAATACTTAAATGTTTGCTGGATTCTTTCCCCATAACCATCTAATAAAGTTGGTAGCTTGAGTCTTACTATCTCCATCTTACAGAAAGGAAATAAAGAGAGAATGTCATGTAGCTTCTAAGTCTTGGAGCCAGGACCCAAACTCAGTGGGATGAGTCTTCTTTTTTTTTTTTTTTTTTTGTGAGGCAATTGGGGTTAAGTGACTTGCCCAGGGTTGGGATGAGTCTTAAAGAGGAGAAGTAACTTGGCCAAGATCACACAGAACAGTGAATGGTGCAGTGGGGCTCACAGTACTCTGGGTTTCCTGCCTTCTCTCTAGTGCTTCTTTCTTCTTATACTATCAAATGGCCTTTTGGGGAAGCATAAATATCTCAAAAGTATGAATTTTAGCCCTCGGTCCCTGAGAGCCTAAGTTCCCCCCCACCCTTCCACTTCTATGATGTATCAGACAGTCAAAAAGGTCAGAGGCAATCACAGGATCCCTGGGAATTTCCTCCAATGGGTCCCTTAGTCATTCACCATATTCAGTTTTTCCCTTGAAATCCCTTTCACATCTGTCCTCTCTTCTCTATCCCCACAGCTTCTACATTAGTGCAGGCCATAATTAACTCTACTGATTATTATAACAGCCTTCTGCTATCTAGTAGATTCAATCTAATTCTATTCAACAAACATTAACTCTCTAGTGTTCAAGGCCTTTATGCTAGATACTGGTCTCTCAGCTCTCTAGCCTTTTCCTTTCTAATCCATCCTCTACATGCTGATAGACAAATCTTGTTGACATATTCTCAGTGCCTGGCTTGTCCTCCTTCCTTCCTTCCCTTTCCCTTCCTTCTTTCCTTCCTTTTCCCTTCCTTCTTCCCTCCCTTCTTTCCTTCTTTCCTTTTCCCTTCCTTCTTTCTTTTTCCTCCCCTCCATTCCTTCCTTCTTTTCCCCTCCCTCCCTTCCTTCCTTCCTTCCTTCCTTCCTTCCTTCCTTCCTTCCTTCCTTCCTTCCTTCCTTCCTTCCTTCCTTCCTTCCTTCCTTCCTTCCTTCCTTCCTTCCTTCCTTCCTTCCTTCCTCCCTCCCTCCCTCCCTTCCTTCCTTCCCCTCTTTCTGTGTTGGATACCAGCCTGTCTTTTATATCAAATGCCATCTCCTTCAGGAAGCACCCCCCACCCTCAATCCCCTGTCCTGTTAGGACCTCCCATAGAACTCATATGTTGTTGTGCATTATAGTAAATCCCCGCTTGTTAGTGCAGGTAAAGCTATTATTCAGCAGCTGTTCTACAATTTATGGTCTTAGAGGCTTGTCTGGGGGCCCTGAGAGATTAAATGATTGCTCAGGGTTACATGTCAGATATGGGACCAGAATCCAGGTCTTTTTGACTCTAAGGCTGGTCCCTTTTATTTTGCATTGACTTTTCTGAGTATGTGGCCAGCAGACATGTAAGCTCCTTGAGGACAGGGACTGTTTTTATTTTCGTCTGTAGATTCCCAGGCCAAACACAGTTCCCAGTGTGAGAGTGACTGCTTAATAAAATGCGTGTTAGGATGGCACAGTGGATAGAGCACCGGCCCTGGAGTCAGGAGGACCTGAGTTCAAATCCTACATCAGACACTTGACACTTACTAGCTGTGTGACCCTGGGAAAGTCACTTAACCCCAATTGCTTCACAAAAAAATAAAAAATAAAAAAAAATAAAATGTGTGTTAAATGGAATTGAATTTCCAGCTTGATTTCTCTCTGTTTCTCTATCAAGGATACTGACTAGTGTTTCAGGAAACAACACCCTACAGCCAGGTCCCTGACTCTTCCCTGGACCCTGTCAGGTTTGTCCCTTGACAGTCAGGATGGTCTTGTTTTACTCATCTCCCACACTTATTCCCACTCCTTGGTTCTTATTCAGCTTCTCTGCTGGTCTGGAATACTCACTGGCTTTCAGAATCCAACCTTTACTTAAGGCTCAATTCAAGTACCACCTGCTTTAGAAAGTCTCAGGAGATTATCACATCCCTCACTGATCTCTCCCTTCTCTGAACATCCCTTACTGCGCATATCTCAAAACCTGGCACATGCATGCGTGCTGGCGTCTTGTTCTCTGTATTATGAGTCTTTTCTTTTCTTTCCCTTTCTTTCTTTCTTTCTTTCTTTCTTTCTTTCTTTCTTTCTTTCTTTCTTTCTTTCTTTCTTTCTTTCTTTCTTTCTTCCTTCCTTCCTTCCTTCCTTCCTTCCTTCCTTCCTTCCTTCCTTCCTTCCTTCCTTCCTTCCTTCCTTCCTTCCTTCCTTTCTTTCTTCCTTCCTTCCTTCCTTCCTTCCTTCCTTCCTTCCTTCCTTCCTTCCTTCCTTCCTTCCTTCCTTCCTTCCTTCCTTCCTTCCTTTTGGTGATGAGTCTTTTCAAGCTGTTGGAAAACTCCCAGAGGGCAGGCAGGATCCAAGTTTGAGCAGTAGCGCTGAGTATAGGACTAGCCAACCAGGGGTCTCAAGAAAATCTAGTTGATGTCCTGGCTAAAGAATGAAGTGGATACTTGATACTTACTAGCTGTGTGACCCTGGGCAAGTCACTTAACCCCAATGGCCTAAAAAAATAAAGTAAAATAAAGAACGAAGTCACCCTTACTGAGCCCAGAAAGCAGAACTTGTAATCTGGATAATTTGTCAGCTCCCCCCAACACCAATAAGTAATTTCACTTCCAGAAGATGCTCCCCAGCATTTCCAGGCTCCTGGATTTTAGCACTTTGGTCCTTAGAACCTCCTACCTCTATTATTTTTTTTCTTTTTCTTTTTTGTGGGGCAATGAGGGTTAAGTGACTTGCCCAGGGTCACACAGCTAGTAAGTGTCAAGTGTCTGAGGCCTCATTTGAACTCAGATCCTCCTGACTTCAGGGTTGGTGCTCTATCCATAGTGCCACCTAGCTGCCCCTCCTACCTCTATTCTTCTTTTTTTTTTAAATATAAAAGTATTTTATTATTTTCCAGTTACATGTAGAGATAGTTTTCAACATTTGTTTTTTTTTTAGAACATTTGTTTTTATAAGATTACTAGTTTCAAATTTTTTTCCCTCCCTCCCCCCCTCCCCTAGACAGCAAGTAATGTGATATAGGTTATATAAGTACAATAACATTAAACATATTTCTGCATTAGTCATGTTATAAGAGAAGAATCAGAGCAAAAAGAAATATACTATGGTTCAATCTGCATCTACATTCCACAGTTCCTTTTTTTCTAGATTTGGAGAGCCTTTTCCATCATGAGTCCTTTGGAACTATTTTGTACCGTTGTGTTGCTGAGAAGAATCAAGTCTATCACAGGTGATCAACACATAATGTTGATACTGTGTACAATGTTCTCCTGGTTCTGCTCATCTCACTCAGCATCAGTTCATGCAAGTTCTTCCAGGTTTCTCTGAACTCCTCCTGCTCATCATTTCTTACAGCACAGTAGAATTCCATTACATTCATATACCATAACTTGTTCAGTCATTCTTCAATTGATGGGCAGCCCCTCAATTTCCAATTCCTTGCCACCACAAAAAGAGCAGCTATGAATATTTTTGTACATGTGGGTCCTTTTCCCTTTTTTATGATCTCTTTGGGGAAAAGACCCAATAGTGGTATTGCTGGGTCAAAGGGTATGCACAGCTTTATAGCCCTTTGGGCATAATTCCAAATTGCTCTCCAGAATGGTTGGATCAGTTCACAGCTCCACCAACAATGCATTAGTGTTCCAATTTCTCCACAGCTTCTCCAACATTTATTATTTTCCTTTTTTGTCATATTAGCTAATCTGATATCCTACCTCTATTCTTGATCCGAATTGAAAAGAATTCCCTCCATTCTTCCAGTTTCATTAATCAATCACTCCATAAACCAATTTGTTAGGCACCTAATATGTTCCACATATTGTGCTAGGCCATGGAGACAGAAGGACCAAGAAAACAGATAATCCCTGCCTTCAAAGAACTTACATGCTACTGGTGGAAGCTGTTCCTATATAAGTAGACAGAGCATTAGCTACATCAATGTTTTATGATTCTAAGACCATGTTGAGCCCTGACATCCTATCTTCTAGGTTTTTAAAGTCTCTTCTAGTTCTACCATTCCATGGTCCTTTTTCTATGAGCCATTCTTTAGAGGTCATTGGTGATTTGCTTTTAGCCCAAACCGACAGTCTCAGGTTGATTAATAGATCAATCAACAAGAATTGGGGCAGCTAGGTGGCACAGTGGATAGAGCACCAGCCCTGGAGTCAGGAGGACCTGAGTTCAAATCCAGCCTCAGATACTTAATACTTACTGCCTGTGTGACCCTGGGCAAGTCACTTAACCCCAATTGCCTCACCAAAACAAAACAAAACAAAAAAGAATTAACTAGTGCTCCCCAAGGACTAGCACAGAGACCTTCCTCTCCTTCCAGGGTAAGCTTCTTGAGCAGACACAGAATGGACTTCGTGGTCAAGGTTTCTTCTTTCTTACCAGTTTCTCTCCCTTCCTAGCAGAGAAACCCAAGGATTTGAAGACAGAGGGGTATCAGTTCCACCCTCATTCATTCAGGAGGCCAGAACTGGTCTTTCTGTACCGATATTGTGTGTAAAGGTGTGTATCCACTCAAGTGGGTATAGTAATATATCTTAGCCTGTGGGAAAGTGGGAGGGGAAGGAGATAAAAGAGGGAGAGGTGAAGGAAGGGAGGGCAGATTTGGGGAGGGGGCAGTCAGAAGCAAAACACTTTTGAGGAGGGATAGGGTGAAAGAAGATAGAAAATAGAGTAAATATCAAGGGGAGGGAATAGGATGGAGGGTAAAACAGTTAGCAATAGTAACTGTAAAAGAAATGATAAACAGGATGCTATCAGAAAGATGTATGAAAAATGCAATCCATCTATAGAGAAAGAACTGATGGTATCTGAATACAGATTGAAATATAATTTCAAAATATAATTTTTTTGTTAGTTGCTCTGTCTGTTTTCTTTCACAACCTGACTAATGTGGAGGTGTTTTGCATGACTGCATTTGTATAACTTATATTGAATTGCTTGATTTCTTAGGGAGGGGTGGGAGGGAGGAAGAGAATTTGGAACACAAAGTTTAAAAAAAAATCAATGTGAAAATTTGTTTTTACATGTAACTTGGGGAAAATTCTAAATAAATAAATACATTTATTACTAGTAAAGGTGTGTATCTTTGTGTGTATGGACATTGATCTCTAGCTTGGTGTCGGTCTCTGAAATTCTAAATGTCTCTGTGGGTGCTTATATGTATATTTGTGGTTTTAGATGTATATGCCTCTACCTGTGATCTCTGAAGTTCTTTCCAAGTCTATGAATTTGTGTCTGTTTCTACATGTGTATATACGTATGTATATTTGGTGTATTGCCTTTTTTTTAAGCCTGCGTGGGTTTCTGTGTGCCTCTTACATGGGTAGGTATATCTCGGGGTAGGCGTGTCCATGTATATATATGTGTTTCTGTGTTGGGGCTCAATAGATGCTTATTTTTTATTTTTATTTTTTTTTGCGAGGGGCAATTGGGGTTAAGTGACTTGCCCAGGGTCACACAGCTAGTAAGTGTTAAGTGTCTGAGATCGGATTTGAACTCAGGTCCTCCTGAATCCAGGGTCAGTGCTCTATCACTGTGTTACCTAGCTGCCCCTCAATAGATGCTTATGATCTCAATTCATCATTTCCCTGGGGAATATGATCTGGTTGACTGGGTAACAGTAATCCAACCGGTATTTGTTGAGTACCTGTAGCCCCAGCTCAGGTCTCAGTTCAAAGCAAGTACTACAAGTCCTGGATTAGGGGTCAGGAGATCCGGATTTTCCTTCTGGCTCTGCCCCTGATTTCCTCTGTGACTTTGTTCCGATCACTCCCTCACTTTAGACCTCAGTTTATGTATCTATAAAATGGGGGTAATATCCCCTGCACTATCTCTCTCTCACAGGGCTATTGTGCTGAGTGAGCATTGAAGGCTAAAATCCTATGAAAAGAATACATTCAATCCACTGTAGTTCCATCAACATGCTTAATAAAAAGCATTTACTCTGTGGAGCACTGTGCTAGGTTCTGGATATGCAAAGATAAAAACAAAATAGCTTCTCCCTCCAAGGAGGTTACAGTGCAGGCAAAGGGTTCTTATCATCCATCTATTCATTCAATAAACATTTTACAGGATTTTATGGGATGTCAGAGCTGAGAGGAAGAATATAGTATAGTCTCATGCCTTCACTTCACAGATGAGGTCAGGAGAGGGAAAGGGACTTAATGCTGAAGGTTCAGCAGCTGGTCAGTGGCAGAGCTAGGCTCAGAACCGGGGTCTCCTCATCAAGCCCACTGCTGTTTGCAAGGCCTTCTTCTGGACCATGCCTTGGAAGAACCAGGGGGCAGCTAGATGGTGCAGTGGATAGAGCACCGGGCCCTGGAGTCAGGAATACCTGAGTTCAAATCCAGCCTCAGACACTTAACACTTACTAGCTGTGTGACCCTGGGCAAGTCACTTAACCCCAATTGCCTCACTAAAAAAAAAAAAAAGGAAGAACCGGAAATGAAGTTCCACTTCCTGGCCTCAGAGAGCTGCCAATTGAGTAGACAAGCTAGAATATTGCTGCATCTAGGGAGGTTTGGCCCATAAGTCAGCCCATGCCTGATCCCCTGTCTAGTTCATCTTTCCTTAAGACCTTGCCAGCTCAGCATCGGCCTAGATGGATGTATCACAAATTCCAAACCCATAGGGTTTGAGTTAGTGAGGCCCTTGGCAACTTGGAGGTCAGCGTGAGGCTGATGATACCACTGGGGAGTATAAGTTGGCTGGCCACCTTCTGTCTCCACCCAGGACGTCTGGCTTTCTATCTAGTCTGTGTGTGACCTGTCTCCAGGGTATCCAAAAGGCAAGCAAAGAAAAGGAGACAATCCTAATGGCCTTAGTCAGGACCTTGTGGCCTGAGATGACCCAAAGTCCTTTCCATTCAAGCGCTGCTAGAGATGAGAAGAGGAAGAGAGGAGCAAATAGAGACAGGAGAAAAAAAGAAAGGAGAGAGAAAAGGAAGGGAGGGAGATGGGAGGAAATGAGGAGAGTAGGGGAGGGGAAAAGACAAGTGAGAGGAGAAGATGGAAGAGAAGAGAGGAGAGGAGGGGAAGGGGAAAGAGGGAAGGGGAGGAGGGGAGAGGAGGGGAAGGGGAAAGAGGGAAGGGGAGGAGGGGAGAGGAGAGAGGAAAAACAGGAGAGAGGAGAGTGCCAAATTTCCAGGCCAGAGGGCTATTCTCTCCTGGGGATGGGTACAAAGCTTGGTACAGAAAAACCATTTCCAGCCTACTGGTTGAATGAGGAGGGGCTGGTATTCCTCTGTCCTCTACAGGCTGATGGAGGGCAGGGAATGGTGTAGAGGGGGCAGGAAATGGCAGGTAGGGAAGGGGGAAAGTGGAAGAAGCCTGTTTTTTTCAGCCCTGATCTTCAGGTCCAATTGATGGCTGCTTCATATGTTTTGGGAGGGAGGTGTCACTTGGGGGCGGGGGTTGGGGGGTGGAGGGAGGACTGGGAAGCCAGAGGCTGCGTTGGGGGCAGTGGCAATGAGCAGCAGGGCCTGGCAGAGAAGTAGCCCTAGTTTCACAATCTTTTCCCACCCTGCTCCTAGAATCTCAGCCGTTCCCCATCAACATTCCTCTCCCAACTTTCCCTATCTGCCCTGTCTCCCTTGCTAAATGCTGAGAGCAAGGACATCAGAATGCCCAGAAGAGAGGCTGGTTTCAGACACAATTTTGTGACTAGGACATTTCAAAGTCAGGCTGGGGCCGGGAAATAAAGCGGAGGAACTGGTGGCTCCCCCCATGACCAGAATAGATCAGCAGCAGTGGCAAATTGGGTCAGGCTGGTCCCTCCTGGCCAGCCACCTGCCTTGTGCAAGGAACGAGGCTTTTTTCCCCCAACAATGTCCTTTTAAAGAAGGGGGCGGGGGAGGGGAGGCAGGGGCATATTTTTAGAGAAAGAAAAGCAGCTGGGAAGGGAGTTTGAAACAGAAAGTTATTTTAAAACAAAGGCAGTGCCTCTGCAGCCGTAGGGGTTGGGCAAGTTCTCTCTAAGGTCCTGCACAGCTTTTCCATTCTACGGATAGGCTTCTCACTTCTTCACTTTACAGATGAAGAATCTGAGGCCCAGAAAGGGAGGGAATCAATCAATCAATCAACTAATAAGCACTTATTAATCACCTACTATTTGTTTTTGTTTTTGGTTTTTTTTTGAGGGGCAGTGGGGGTTAAGTGACTTGCCCAGGGTCACACAGCTAGTAAGTGTCAAGTGTCTGAGGCCAGATTTGAACTCAGGTACTCCTGAATCCAGGGTCGGTGCTTTATCCACTGCGCCACCTAGCTGCCCCTCAATCACCTACTATTTGCTAGGTCCTGGGGATTAAAAAAGACAAAATGAAACTATCTCTGACTTTAAGAAGCTTTTATTCTATGAAAAAATGACAGGGGGCAGCTGGATGGCACAGTGGATAAAGCATGGGCCCTGGATGCAGAAGGACCTGAGTTCAAATCCGATCTCAGACCCTTGACACTTTCTAGCTGTGTGACCCTGGGCAAGTCACTTAAGCCTTGTTGCCCCACCAAAATAAATAAATAAAAAATGACAACTACATCACTATAAGGTAGAGAATGCCAATCTTTGTGGGGGTGGGGGGTGTTGGTACATGGGATCGTATCAGCTTAGGGAGCTCCCAGGGAGCAGAGTCCTTCTACTAAACACAGACTGGCCAGTTTTCTGCAACTTACAGCCTTCATTATCAGAGGTGGGGCTTGAACCCATTTTTACTGCTTTCCATCTCAGCAACCTCATCTACTATGACGGATCAAATTCACACAAGGTCCCTTCTAGCTCAGACAGTCAATGGTCTGTCTACTTTTTCTCCTCACACTGAAACACAGGCTTCTTCTCCAGCCTGGCTAAGGGGACCACCTTTGAGACCAACCAGAGACTGGAATTGACAAGGGATGTCTAAACATGCCTGTAATGAAAGACTTGGCTAAGAGCTATCCTCCGGTTTGCTGGGGCTCAGATGATGTCAGTTACCTCAGCCTGCCTATTTGTGTCTGTGTTTGATTGCTATATTTGGTTGTCCTGTGTATGTTTTATTGTTGGCTTGGAATGTCAGCACCCGAAGGCAAAGGAGCCTGTCTGAGTTAGTCCCTGGGGTTGCTATATACAGGTAACTATCTAAACCCAGCTTCCTGGCACCTCTGCAGAGGTTTAGGAGCTTAAACATAGAGGTACCTCATTTAATCCAGCCTCCTTCCTCCCCCATTTACAGATAAGGAAACTGAGGCCCGTCACTTAAGTCCAGAGGCTAGATAGCTCCTTTGGAGGTTTGTCATAGTGGGGATTTGTTTTGGATATGTGTTAGACTAGAAAGCGACGGCTTGGGGCAGCTAGATGGCACAGTGGATAAAACACCGGCCCTGAATTCAGGAGGACCTGAGTTCAAATCCGGCCTCAGACACTTGACACTTACTAGCTGTGTGACCCTGGGCAAGTCACTTAACCCCAATTGCCTCACAAAAAAAAAAAAAAAAGAAAGAAGAAAGTGATGGCCCCAGATGCAGTGGGAGCCCTTGGCCTTTTTAGGCTAAGGTCTTTCACAGGTCTCGGTTTGTCTGAGGCAACGCCTATTCAGAAATTAAAGGCTGGGTAAGAATTGAGGCAAAAGATGGCCTAGTGGAGGGGAGAGTGAGGCTGATGACTTCACACAGCCCTGCCTCACTTAAATCCAATTCACTTGCAAGTCAAGACATTACCCTCCTGATGTCATTGGTCCTCTAGGAGAAGGAAGGATGAACAACAAGACTGGAAAGCTGATGAGATCCCTTCTAACTGTTCAATTCTGTAATTCTGCTGGAGCAGGTTCTCCTCCTTTTCTCACCCTGGCCATCCAGATGGAATCTGGCAGAGTAATGGGTATCCTCTCCTGCCAGTCCTCTTCCCCTCCCTTCTTCTTGGTTAGACAATGAACTATTCCTATCCCTACCTCTATGGGAGGGAACCCAGAATCTGTATTCCACTTGAATCCTCAGGCCCACTCTGCCCTTCCCAATGGTGGCAACCCAACTCCTTCTCCCCCTGTATCCCTCCTGCAGATAATCCATGGCTACTCTAATCGAATGGCTTGGATGAGCATGAATTTACCAATCACAATCCTTCTGGCAAGTTGGAGGACCACCTGGTCTTACCATCTGCCTTGTTGCTTAGGCCTCATGTCCTCTAGGTCTTATAATGTATCCTGCTGATATGCCCTCCTTACCCACAGGCACTGCCATCTGACCTGCCAGTGTACCTTAAGGACTTCTGGGCCTTGGCATTCATCCTGCAGCTTAACCTTCCTTCTATTTTTTTTTTGGGGGGGGCAATGGGGGTTAAGTGACTTGCCCAGGGTCACACAGCTAGTAAGGTACTCCTGAATCCAGGGCCAGTGCTTTATCCACTGTGCCACCTAGCTGCCCCTTAACCTTCCTTCTATGTGTTACTCCTTGAGGGAAGGGACTGTCTTGACTTTGTATTTATCTCCCCAGAGTAAGCACCTAACAAGTGCTCATTCATTCATTCATTCTGTGATGACTCTGACATTGCAAAATGACTTACTCAGTTAGGGTCATATACTGATAACCTGTGTCTAGGTAGGAGAGCCAGGATTATGAACCCACATCTTCTGACTCCATTTTGCTTTTTAAGTGTCACGGTATAATGGAAATAACACTGTTGTTTGTTCTTCGCTCTGGAAGAGGATCAATGATGTCAGAAGGGTGATGTCTTGACTTGCAAGTAAACTGGATTTAAGTGAGGCAGGGCTGTGCAAAGTCATCAGCCTCATTCTCTCCTCCAGAGAGGAGGAGCCATAGGTCAGGATGACTAGAGATGGCCCTGGATGTAGTAGGAGACCCTGGCCTTTTAAAAAATAATAAATAAAAGTATTTTCTGATTTTCCAGTTACATATAAGGATAGTTTTCAACATTTGTTTTCATAGGATTTTTAGTTCCAAATTTTTCTCTCATCCTCCCTTCCCTCCCTCCTCCCCAAGATAGAAAGCAGTCTGATATAGGTTATATATGTATAATCACATTAAACATATTTCTGTATTAGTCATCTTGTGAAAGAAGAATCAGAGCACAAGGGAAAAACCTCAAAAAAGAAGGGAAAAAAAACCCAGCCCAAAAGTAGAAGCAGTATGGTTCAATGTACATTCATTGTTTGGGGTTTTTTTTTGGTGAGCCAATTGGGGTTAAGTGACTTGTCCAGGGTCACACAGCTAGCAAGTGTCTGAGGCTGAATTTGAACTCAGGTCCTCCTGAATCCAAGGTCGGTGCTTTATGCACTGTGCCACTTAGCTGCTCCTCAATGTACCTTCATAATCCACAGTTCTTTTTTTCTGGATGTTGAGAACATTTTCTATCATGAGTTCTTTGAAACTGTTTTAGATCATTGCACTGCTGAGAAGAACCAAGTCTATCACCGTTGTTCATCACACAATGTTGCTGTTACTGTGTACAATGTTCTCCTGGTTCTGCTCCTCTCAGTCAGCATCAGTTCTTGTAAGTCCTTCCAGGTTTCTCTGAACTCCTGCTCATCGTTTCTTACAGCACAATAGTATTCCATTACATTCATATACCACAACTTGCTTAGCCATTCCCCAATTGATGGGCCTTCCCTTGATTTCCAATTCTTTGCCACCACAAAGAGAGCTGCTATAAATATCTTTGTACATGTGAGACCTTGGCCTTTTTAAGCTAAACTCTTCCCCAGGTCTCAGTTTGTCTGAGACAACACCCATTCAGAGATTAAGGCCACATAAGAAATGAGGCAAAAGAAAGCCTAGTTTTAATTCCCAAAAGAATCAGTCTGGGAGGGAAAGACCTTCAGGGTTTCTGGCCAGAACAGAAACAATTGCTATTTATACTAACTCTCAAACAGCAGTAAACTTGGAGTCCAAAGACCTGAAATACCAAACTTGACTATGTGACTTTGTTCCATCAGGTAACCTCTCAGCCTCAATAGCTCCCTAAATAAAACCCAATAGTTCAAAAGAACTACCTTCTTATCTTTTTCATGATTTCCAATAACTCTCTGGGTCTGGACAAAGATAGACAGTGTGGCTTAATGACTAGAAAGCCATCTTCAAAGATGCCTGGAAAAAAAAAGCCTGGAAGGATCTGGCTGAATGACCCCGAGCAAATCACTTAACCTCTCAGTGCTGTAGTAAGATTGTAAATTACACAAAAGATGTTGACCTATACGGGTAGAAAGTTCCCTTGCCTGGGAGTTTCCTATATCAGTGAAATCATAAGTTAATGATACCTGCATTTCCAGCTTCACTGGGCTGGGGGTGGTTTATTTTGGCCAGACCTATGATTTTATTTGTGTATGGAACTCCTGACAAGAAAACTCCCTCCACCAATGCAGAAGTACTCCTTCTCTGCAGCTTATAGAGCATGGCCCAGGGCACTGAGAGGTTAGAGCACCAGTGTATAGCAGAGGCAGACTTGAACTGAGATTTTCCTAACTCCAAGGCAGTTTCTCTATGCAATGTGCCAGGACTGGCTATTGCTAGGTCAAATGAGAATGTGTGAAAGTCCTTTATATCACTAAAAAAAAAAAAAAAGAAAAGAAAAGAAAGAAAAGAAAAAGATCATATTAAGGTGCAGCTAAATGGCACAGTGGATAGAGCCCCGGCCCTGGATTCAGGAGGACCTGAGTTCAAATCCGGCCTCAGACACTTAACACTTACTAGCTGTGTGACCCTGGGCAAGTCACTTAACCCCAATTGCCTCACTAAAAAAAAGAAAAAAGTCCTTTATAAATCATAGGGGGCAGTTAGGTGGCGTAGTGGATAAAGCACTGGTCCTGGATTCCGGAGGACCTGGGTTCAAGTCCGACCTCAGACACTTGAAGCTTCCTGGCTGTGTGATCTTTGGCAAGTCACTTAACTAACCCTCATTGCCCAGCAAAAATAAATAAATACATGAATGAATAAATGAATAAATAAATGAGGAATACCTAAGGATCCCCTTTATAAATCATAAAGTGCTATGTAAATGTCAGCTACTCACTAAAACCATTGAGGGGAAGGAATCAGGGCAGGGGAGATGTTCAGATGCTTAGGATTACAGATTTAGAGTTAAAAGTGACCTTGTGGGGCCTTTGAATATACCTCCTTCCTTATGTTGGAAGATGAAGCTTAGAAATGTTAAGTAACTTGCCCATTGTCATATACGCAATAAGCATCAGAAGTAGGATTTGAAGGGGGCAGTTAGGTGGTGCAGTGGATAAAGCACTGACCCTGGATTCAGGAGGACCTGAGTTCAAATCTGGCCTCAGACGCTTGACACTTACTAGCTGCGTAACCCTGGGCAAGTCTCTTAATCCTCATCGCCCCGTGAAGAAGAAGAAGATGATGAAGAAGAAGAAGGAGGAGGAAAGGGATTTGAACCCAGGACCTCTGACTCAGTTTCCTTCCCACTGTTCTTCAATACCGTGAGAGCCAGTTGGGAAAAAAGTGTTTATTTCTATTCTCTGGCACTCACTTTGAGGGGGGAAGAAAGCAGGCTCCTAATGACACAGTTCTAACAGTCTGGGTTTGGGAAACAATCCATGCCTGCCATGAGAAGATAATAGCTGGGGGTTTCCTGCTTAAGTGAGGGAGAATAGCTGGGGTCTTGCTGCTGGCACTTTATATGGTTAGGTTTGTAGTTTCAATTTGTAAAAGTTTCATTGTTCCTCAAAAAGACCAAGTTGCAAAAAATGTATTGATTGTGCCAGCCAAGCTTAGCTACATTTACCTGAAAACTAGATTTGAATTGTTTATCTTCTAGAGCTTAATTTTTTTTTTTTTTTGGTGAGGCAATTGGGGTTAAGTGACTTGCCCAGGGTCACACAGCTAGTAAGTGTCAAGTGTCTGAGGCTGGATTTGAACTCAGGTCCTCCTGAATCCAGGGTTGGTGCTCTATCCACTGCACCACCTAGCTGCACCTGAATGTAGTATTTCCAACACAATATTAAAAGATGACTATATAGATCAAGCTGTTACACAAAACAGTACCAAGAACACAAAACATTTATCACTAAATCTTAACTTCTACCAACCACTACTTAATCTAATCTTGGATCAGGATGCTTTGTTTCAAACTTGCCCTGGGGGGCAGCTAGGCAGCTCAGTGGATAGAGCTCTGGCCCTGGAGTCAGGAGGTCCTGAGTTCAAATCCAGCCTCAGACACTTGACACTAGCTGTGTGACCCTGGGCAAGTCACTTGACTCCAATTGCCTTACAAAAAAAAAAAAAGAAAAAAACTTGCCCTGGATCCTAATTTGATAATCTCAGGTCCTACAGTCTGTGATTTTCCTTCAAACTTCAGACTTTGGGCATCAAAAAGGCCCCTGGGCTGTTTCTGCCAACATGCTTATATTCTCTTCTCCTGAAAATGGACTATATATAAAACACATGGCCTACCTTTGCTTGCCTAGCATTGGATACAGAGAGACCACTACAGGGCAGAAGTTCCCAGCACTCTCCCGCTGGGGCAAAATATAGTGTGTCCGATCTCTTTCCATATGACTATCCTTTACATACTTGAACACAGTGATGAGATCTTCCTTCTCCACTCCCCACTAAATCCCCAGCCTCCTCTTCTCCAGGCTAACTATCCCTACTTCACAGAGTTATAGTATCATAGATCTAAAGGCCTTAGAAGACTTCTGTCCAACCCCCTCGTTTTTGTTTTTTTGTTTTTTTGTTGAGGCAATTGGGGTTAAGTGACTTGCCCAGGGTCACACAGCTAGTAAGTGTTAAGTGTCTGAGGCCAAATTTGAACTCAGGTACTCCTGAATCCAGGGCCAGTGCTTTATCCACTGTGCCATCTAGCTGCCCCAACCCCCTCATTTTGTAAATGGGGATACTGAGGACCAAGGAGTTTAAGTGACTTGTCCAAGGTCATGGTAAATGTCAGAGGCAGTATCTGAACCCAGGGACTCCAGCTGGGCAAGAGTGGGGGTGACAGGCCACGAGTGAGGCTCAAAAGACCAGAAGGATGCTATGGTTCTAGGCAAACCATGATCAGAGCCCATGGGAGCCAGCAGAGATAGAACATGTCCGGGCACCATAGTTTTAACCAGGCTGGGCCTAGAATAGGAGAGATCAGAGTTAATGAAGGTGACTTTGGTGAGGAGGCACCATAAAGATAAGCTCTGATCCTAGGGCCGAGGTTGAAAGTTCTCCATTATCATTCTGCAGAGGAAAGATGGTGTAATGGAAAGAGCCCAGAGATAGGAATCAAGAGAACTAAATTCTAGGCCTTGGCCTGCAATTCATTTATTATGTATTCTTGGGCAAGCCTTTTCTTCTCCTCTGTGAAAGAAAGGGAGTCAAGAAAATAAGCATTTAAGTTCAATTACTGCGTGCCAGGGGTTGTGCTAAGCTCTGGGGATACAAATATAAGTGTAACCCCTGTCCCAAAACCCATTGGCATGGGACTCTCTCCTTACTGGTGGAGATGAAGGGGGCCTGGCCGAGAACTGAAGCTCTAGCCTCTTTCCAACTTTGACCCCTTCTCCTTTATACAAGGTAGCACCTTCATCTTTATCATGGAGAGTCCCATGCCAATGGGCTTTGGAACAGAGTTACACAAGCAAAAGGAGAGATAGATAGATAGATATACACACAATATCTGCTATCCATATATTTTTTCTTTATTTATATCTATGTATCTTTTCTATGTCTATCTACCTACCTACCTACCTACCTATCTATCTATCTATCTATCTATCTATCTATCTATCTATCTATCTATCTATCTATCTATCTATCTATCATCTATCATGTTCCTTCCCTCAAGGAATTTACACCTGAGTGAGAAGGCAACACAGAGGAGGGATGAGGAATAGGCAGGTAGTACTGGGACATGGTGACAAAATGTGGAAAATGAAAGTTGGCTGGTCTGGGATCTTTCTCCAAATGAAGGTTCCAAGAAGAACTAGCCAATAGGACAAGGGAAGAGGGGTCAGCAGCTAAAGCCCAATGACAATGATCCATTGAGACGGTCAGGATGCTGTTATCCAGAATTCCCATTTTTTGTCCTAGGAGTCTAAGATCTTGCCCTAAGATTCTTGCTCTGTGCTAAGGAGCCCATCTAATTCTGCTGTTTTGTGAGGCTATGATTCATATTCCTGCTGCAGGAGAGGAAGGAGGGAGGGGGGCTGGGCTCACAGGTATGCTTTTGCAGCCAGAGGGCAAGGTTTTTTGCCATCTCTCTGTACCTCATTACAGCCCTAGAGAGTTGTCTTGTCTCAACATCCAGGTGGTTTAGCTGTGTCTCCAAACCCGGTGTGAAAACTGCCCTGCGGGTCAGTCTCTTACCAGTCCAAAGCCCATACTTTCCATTGTATTACTAATATACAATGAGACAGGCTATGTTCCCAAATAGCAGCTGACTGTTTCCTAGGCACTTCAGGGCTGCATGCTCAACATGCATTTTATCTCTGATAAAATTCTGGATCTGGAATCAGAAGGTCTGGTTTCAAATCCTGGCTTTGCCACTTACCACTTGTGTGTCCTTGGACAAATCATTTGGGGCTCAGTTTCCTGATTTTTTTTTTTTTTTAGTGAGGCAATTGTGGTTAAGTGACTTGCCTAGGGTCACACAGCTAGTAAGTGTTAAGTGTCTGAGGCTGGATTTGAACCCAGGTACTCCTGACTCCAGGGCTGGTGCTCTATCCACTGTGCCACCTAGCTGCCCAGTTTCCTGATTTTTAAAATGAAGGAGTTGGATGAAATGACCTCTAAGGTCCTTCCAACTCTCTATAATCCTGTGATTCACCAGCACAATGTAGCAGCTAAAACACTATTTTTGTCTACATCAATAGAAGAAGTGAGTTATTTCACCATCTTCCGCTCTGTCCAACCTCATCTCATAGACCTTAGCATCAGAGTTAGAAAGGACCTGGGGTGGGGGGTGGTAGGGGAAGATACATTAGGAAGTGTAAGTGGTATAAAAACAAAACGTATTTTTAAAAACTATGGGATTGCACTAGATAGTCTGAGGTCTCTTCCAGTTACCCAGGATCTTCTTCAAAAGCCAATGTGATATGTGTGTATATATCTATATCTATATCTATATGTATAGAGATATATAGACATAACCTATATCAAATTACCTGCTGTCTAGGGGAGGGGGGAGGGAGGGGAGGGAGGGAGAAAAATCTGAAATTGTAAAGCTTGTATAAACAAAAGTTGAGAACTATCTTTACATGTAACGGAAAAAATAAAATACCTTATACATTAAAAAAAAAAAAACCAATGTGACAGAAACCTCACTACCTGCTGAGCCAGTGAATGTTATTGTTGTTCAGTCATTTCAGTCATGTCTGATTCTTCATGACCCCACTTGGGGTTTTGTTGAGTCGTTTCCCACTCTTCGTGACCCCATTTGGGGTTTTCTTGGTAAGGATATTGGAGTGATTTGCCATTTCCTTCTCCAGCTCATTTTACATATGAGGAAACTGAGGCAGACAGGGCTAAGTGACTTGCTCAGGGTCACACAGCTAGTGAGTGTCTGAGGCCAGATTTGGTCTCAGGAAGATGAGTCTTCTTGACTCCAGGCCTGGCACTGTATCCATTGTGCTACCTATTTACTTTTGGAAAATTTTGATTATTAGAATTCTTTCTCATATTAAACTAAAACATGCCTTTCTATAACTTCTACCCTTTCCTCTACCTCTGTCTTCTCTGGGGCCAAAAATAACCAGTCAAATCCATCATGCACATAATGACCTTTCAGATAATTGAAGTCAGTGACCCTGTCCCATACTAAGTCCTTTCCAGCCTAACCATCTTTGGTTCCTTCAAACAATCCTCATGCAGCAGAATTTTGAATTCCCTTCTCATTCTGTTTGCCTTCCTCTGGATGCCCTTCAGCTTCTCAGTGACCCTCTTAAAATGTAGTGACCAGAATAGGGTTTAGCATTTCAGATGCAGTCTGACCAGAGAAGAAAACTGTGGGACTCTCACTTCCCTCATTCTTGATGTTTCTTGATTCTTCCATCAATTCCACCCAAGTTCACACTAGCTATTTTTGGCTGCCTTGTCACACAGTTGACTCATATTAACCTTGCAATCTACTAAAGCCCCCATCTTTTCACATGGACTACACTATTTGTCTAGTTATACATGGGGACATACTATATTTGTACAGTTAATTTTAACCCATTTATTCCTAATAATGCCTAGTAATTTATCTTATTGGATCTCACCTATCATTCTAGCCTGTCAGAATTTTCTATTATTCTGATTCTGCCCAACTCTCTCCTCTTCATGTCGCCTGCAGCTAACTAACTAAATAACAAAATGTTGATTAATTAACGAATTAATAAATAAATAAACAAATGAATGAATGAATGAATAAATAAATAGATGAATAAGCAAATAAATTAATGAATAAACAAACAAACAAATGGATGAATGAATGAATAAATAAATAAGTGAATAAATAAACAAATAAGTGAATAAATAAATGAATAAATAAATAAATAATTTAATATTTATTCAACTTAGTAGAACTCAATTCAACAAATATTTCAGAAAAAAATGTTTGGTACTATGCCAGACACTGAGTCTATAAAGACAAAAATGAAAGTCTCTGTCTCAAAGGAGTTTACATTCTACTGGTGGAATAAATGCACACAAAAAAGTAAATATAGAGCAAATTCAAGGTAATGCAAAGTAATTTCAAGAGGGGTAAAGAGTTCTAACAACTAGAAGGATCAGGCAAGTCCTAGTGGCACTTAAGGGTGGGAGTTGAGCCAGACTTGGAAGAAATCTCTGCATTCTACAAGGCAGTGGTAAGGAGAGAGGACATCCAAGACAAAGGGGACCACTGGTGCAAGGAGACAAAAGATAGAATGCCATGGATAGAGAACAGGTAACAAACCAGTCTGGCCAGAATGGAGGGCTTGTAAAGGGGGACAGTATGAAATAAGAGTGAGAAGGTTTGTGGGAAGCCAGATTTAAATGCCAGACTGAGGCATTTGCATTTTATTCTAGAGGCAATAGGAAGTTATTGAAGCTTTTTCAAGGGGAAAAGAAACATGGTCAGATCTGTGTTTTAGGCATATCAATTTGGTAGCTGCATAAAGGATGGCTTAGTTAGAGAGAGACTGGAAACAGAGACTGGCTAGGAAGCTGTGGCAGCAGTAGTCTAGGTGAGAGGTGATGAAGGCTTAAAGTAGACTAGATGCTATGCAGGAGATGGATTAGAAAAATATTGAGGAAGTAGGATTGAAAAGATTTGACAACCAATTAGATGTGGGGATTGAGATAGAGGGAAGAGCCAAGGGTGATTCCAAGGTTGTGAATGAATGAATAGAATAATGCTTGTAGCATCCATAGAAATGGGGAAAATTAGAGAAGGGATTTGTATGGTAGAAATATAATGAATTCTACTTTGGACATATTAAGTCTGAGGTCCAGTAAGAATCTGGTAATGTAAGAACTCAAGATAGAGAGGAGGTCAACATGTGTAGATTTGGTATTTATCATCATATAGATGACAATTGAACCTATATGACAAAGAATTGGAAACTGAGGGGGTGCCTATCAATTGGGAAATGATTAAACAAACTATGGTATATAGATGTAATGGAATATAATTGTGCTGTAAGAAATAATGGGGGCGACTAGGTGGCGCTGTGGATAAAGCACCGGCCCTGGATTCAGGAGTACCTGGATTCAAATCCGGCCTCAGACACTTGACACTTACTAGCTGTGTGACCCTGGGCAAGTCATTTAACTCCCATTGCCCTGCAAAAAAAAAAAAAAAAAAAAAAAAAAAGAATGAAGGGTTGGTTGTTTTCATACCTAGAATTTTGATCACTGCATGCATCTTGTTGTATGGACTTTATTTGTATACTGTCACTTCTTTAGTGGCTTCTAGGATTAAAACTTTCACTGAAGCCACAGCAATGCCCCTGTGACCTTTGCACCGTGCCCACCAAACTTTTCACTCCCTCTCTCCTCAATTGACAAGGACATCTCTACGCCTCATTTTTCAGCCTTGAAGAAGCTACAGAAAATGGACCTTCACCCCTTTCTCCCCAGAAATAAAGAGAGGGGGGATGTTATGGGAATGCAGTGGGACCCCAAGAAACCTAAAGTTCCCAACCCCACCAAGGAATCTCTCAGGAGAGGGGCAGCTCTGACTCCCACTCCAGGAATGGGTATTGCCCTGGTACACTAATAGCCAAGATATGGATGGGTGCTACATATCTTTTTTTTTTTTTATTTTAAGTGAGGCAATTGGGGTTAAGTGACTTGCCCAGGGTCACATAGCTAGTAAGCATTAAGTGTCTGAGGCCAGATTTGAACTCAGGTACTCCTGACTCCAGGGCCGGTGCTCTATCCACTGCGCCACCTAGCTGCCCCTGGTGCTACATATCTTACTGAAGCCCCATTATTCCCAAATTCCCTCCCTGTTGTTACATTTCCCTCCCAGATCTTTGTGATGTCCTTTCCTCCCTTTTGTTTGGTAAAAATACAAAAGACCAGTCTTCTCTTACTTCAGCTGAACAGTCACCAAGGTGATCTGTTTCCCAGGCATATTTCTCTCTCCTAATAAATCTTAAAAAAAATTTTTTTTAAAAAGAAAGAATGAAGGGGGATGGTCTCAGAGAAACCTGGGAAGACTTATATGAACTGATACAGAGTGAAGTGAGGAGAAAGAGGAGAAAAATCAGATATCAAGTCAGTCAGTCAATAAACATTTATCAATTGCTTTCTATGCGCCAGGCATCATCCTAACTGGGGATAGAAAAAGAGGCAAAAGACCTCTTGCCCTCAAGGAGCTCACAATCTAATGGGGGAAATACATAAAGCTCTCTATGGAAATAGGTAAGGATAGTAAGGGGAATTAGAAGGAAGAGAATATTGGGAAGAGAAGAGTTACAAGAAAAAACCTTTTAATCCGAAAGGGAAGATTTAAAGGGAAAAGACAAAAGCAACAACTAGAAACTAAAGGGATGCACATCAGGGAATGGCTGGATGGTCAATGGCTAGACTATGGTATATAAATATAATGGAATATTATTGTGCTATAAAATAACAAAAGAGGGCAGCTAGGTGGCACAGTAGATAAAGCACTGTCTCTGTATTCAAGAGGACCTGAGTTCAAATTCAGCTTCAGACACTTGACACTAGACACTTACTGTGTGACCCTAGACAAGTCACTTAACCCTTATTGCCCCCCCAAAATAAATGAATGAATGAATGAATGAACAAATAAGTAAATAAAATAACAAAAGAGATAATTTCAGAGAATCCACAGAAACAGGAACTGATATATAGAATGACATAAGAGGAACCAGGAGAATAATTTATACTAGGAGAATAACAATATAAAGGAAAGCAACTTTGAAAGACTTTGGAACTCTTATCAATACAATGACTAAGCACAGTCCCAGAGAACTGTGTAATTTAAAATTCTAAATGTGGGTTCTAATCTGTTCCCCCAGTTTTGGGAGAAACTGACTAAAATCACTGATAAAACAAATTTAGGTTTTTTAAAGGTTTATTGAAAAATAGAAAGGAGAGAGATTGAGAACAGAATTCCAACAGCCTGGCATTCCTATCTTTCCTAAATTTTCCTGTGAAGTCCTCTGCAGTCTCTTTCTCTCTCTCTCTCTCTCTCTCTCTCTCTCTCTCTCTCTCTCTCTCTCTCTCTCTCTCCCCCACCATGGTGAAGTCAGGAACCAAAAAGCAACAGAGCTCTCCATGCAGGCCCTCCTTCCTCCTTCCTATCCCCTCCCAGAAAATGGGAGCCTCCTCAAGTTGATTGGCTGGTAGCCTTGATAGACAGTACCCATGAGCAAACCTCATTTCCTGATGCCAAGGAAAAACCACATGGTCTTGCCCTCTGAGGCATTCCCCTCATGGTGGAGCTTTCCTATAGTAAGTCTCCAGTAGGTGGCGTCATTCCAATCATTACGGTCCCCCCTTTTGTTTCATTTGAAAAACGAATGAGTTTATTCAATGAAACAACCAAAAATAATATCCTATGCTAACTAACACTATGTAAATAACAATATAGAAAAGGGAGAGAGGACAGTTTTGTCCAGAGGAGCGTTTTTTTGTCCTCATGAACCGGCGCTTTGACATTAGTCTTGCAAAGGGAGGGCCTCTGCAGATGATGTATATTATAACAGAAAGAGAAAACAAAATCAACAAAACAAGACTATTCATATAAAGTCTCTGAGTTCTCTTGTCTTCTTGGAGTGGTAAAATGTCATCAGGAGGAAACTGGATTCTGGTCCGGGAAACTGAATTCTGGTCTGGAAAACTGGATTCTGGACTCTGGTCTGGAAAGCTGGATTCTCTTCTTTAACTGTTTGAATTGCTGGATTTTTACTAAACCTTAGCATAGCATTGTCAATGATCAAATCAATACATTCAATTACATGAGGTAGTTATGCAATCTATAACACTTCTTACCACCATGTGTCTGGATCAAAGCCAAATTTAGTATGTGTTCATGGCACCTGAAAAATGCTATGGAAAGATTATCATACCATATCTCATGGTTTTCAGACAGCCAGTGATTGTGCTAGACCACAGGTGATTAGACTGAATGAGACAAAAAGAAAACAAGTTCAGTTAAATTAGGTTATTTTAGGAGGGAGAGAGGAAGGAACTGGACTGCTCTACATAGTCACCATCATAAGCAAACCATGGACTTACTTGTACCCATCTCTCCTCTTGTTGCATACATATTCTCTTCAGGGCCTGCATCAAGCATATTGTAAGAGTCAGTTATGTCTCTGAAATGATAAGTTTCCATACTTCATAAATCTCATATTAATTTCACCAAAGACGGGATGATGGTAAAAATGCGTGTTATGCTGCATAAATGAGGGTATACTAGTAATCTATACAATAATTCCAAACCATACCCAGAGTATAATGACATATAAATGATAAATGAATGTAAATAGCTAATTATATTAGACATTATTACATTATCTTTGATTCACTGCAGAGTTACTGATTTCTTGCACATCCAGCTAGGTTTACTCTTGGTCACTCAAAGGATTGTTAGTGTATTAGCCAATGAAGCCAGTTCTCATACAGTTGTTTTGGTTACCTGGATAATTGGAAGGCTCAAGCAATTCAAGATGTGTATGTATTATACACACACACATATATATCTCCCCATATTCATGAATCACCAGAAGTGTATTATATTTAATTTTCTAATAGTGTTTTCAGGTTCTTAACTTCTTTGTTATTAATCTTTACCTCAGATGTGTCTAGATTTGAAAAGAGCATGCAGAAATCCCCAACAATTATTGTTTTACTGTCCATTTCTCCTAATAGTTAGTTCAATTAGCTTTTCCATCAAGTGGTTAGATACTGCATCATTCCATGAAAATATACTTATTATTTATATTTGTGTATTATCTAGGTTGTCTTTAAGCATAAAATAGTTTCTTTGCTTATCTCTTTTATTTGTTTCTATTTTTACTATTGTATTTTCTGAGATCAACATCACCACCACTGCTTTTTCAGATTTAGCTGAGGCATAACAGATTCTACTCTAACCCCTCATTTTAATTCTATGTGAATATCTTTGTTGGCAATGTTGAGTTTTGCTTTCTGATCTAGTCTGTTGTCTTCTTTTGTCATATGCTTGAGTTCATTTCTTTCATGTTGTTGTTTGGTCCTTTCAGTCTTGTCCAACTCTTGGTGACCCCATTTGGGATTTTCTTGGCAAAGACACTGGAGTGGTTTGCCATTTCCTTCTCCAGCTCATTTTATAGGTGGGGAAACTGAGGTAAACAGGGTTAAATGACTTGCCCAGGGTCACACAACCAGTAAATGTCTGATGCCAGATTTGAACTCAGGAAGATGTCTTTCACATTCCAAGTCCAGGAACTCTATCCATTGAGCCATTCATGTTTCCAGTTACAATAATTAGGTTTGCTTTTTCCTCCTTCACATCCTATTATAATATTTTTTTCTTTTAGTTCTTTATCCCTCTTTACAAGGAAAAACATGGGAAAAGAAAGAAAAATGGAATAAACACTAGCATTCTATAATTGGAACCATCTTACCCCAGTCCCCTCTCTGTCCTTTATATCCAGCCTCCCCTCTTCCCCCCAACCCCAGTGTATTGGGGCTTATCCTTTATCTCACCTTTGTTATCTGCCCACCATAGTTGGTTTGTTTTATTCATGACTATTTCCTCCTTAATATTAACCTCCTTAATCTCCACTCTTCCCCCTCCCTTTTCCCAGCTAGTTCACTTTTTACTCTATTTCTGTTCTTTCTCTATCCACCCCTGCCACTCCCCAACCTTCCATTGCCCAACTCAGATAAAAGTGAGGCTCATGAGATACCTACACCCCCACCTCCACCTCCATGCTTATATAATCTCTTGTCATGCCCCAATTCAGAGAAATTCCTTCCTCCTCCACCTTCCTCATTTTTTCCCTGGTGTATTCCTTCTTCCCCCTCCTTTTCTTTTCTCATCTTAAAAACAGTCATTCCACAAGGGTTAAGTGATCAAAGAATATGTCCACATCATTCTCAAAAGAAGAATTGTGAACTACCAATTGGATGAAAGATTGCTCCACATCACTAATAATAAGAGAAATGCGCATCAAGACAACCCTGAACTTTTACTTCATACCCAACAAATTGGCAAAGAAGACAAAAGATGGCAATTGTTTCACTACCCATCAAGTCACCCAGCTAATCCATTTTGCCTTATGTTCTAGCATCCTGATTCATACTTCCCCCATAACCTTCCTACCTCTTGCTTGCTTACTGAACACAGTAATCAAATCAGTACCACTGCTTCTGGAAAGGGAATGATTTGACTGCCCTACACATTAATTTGCCATCTCTGTGATTCCCAGATTGTATTACCTCTTGGCAACCACTCCTCAATACACATATTATCTCTCCCTTTGAGACTGTAACTCCTTGGGAGTACCTCATTCTTTAGGTCCCCAGCACTTAGAACTGTGCTTGATACATAGTAAGTACTTGATAATGCCTTTTCATTTATCCACTCTTAGGAAGAAAGGCCCACTTATACACTATTAGTCAAACTGTGACTTGGTTCAAGCATTCTGGAAAGCAATTTGGAATTCTGCTTTTAAAAAAAAAGTGACTCAAATTCGCATATCTTTTGATTTATAGATACTACTGTTATGGGAATGCAGTGGGACCCCAAGAAACCTAAAGATCCCAACTCCCCAAGAGTGAGGGAAAAGCAGTTCTTTCTCCCACCTCAGGTATGAGGTGTGGCAGGACATGACCCCAGTATGCGGAGAAGCAATACTAAGGTCTGCAAGAAGATATGCAAGATATGGTTGGATGCTGCATATCCTACTGATACACTTATCAAAGATCCCCTCTTGGCTGTGTTGTTTAAAAATCTAAATGTGGGTTCTAATCTGTCCCCCCCCCCAGTTTTTGGGGGAAACTGGCTAAAGTCACTGATAAATTCACCAAGAGTTTAGGCTTTTAAGGGTTTATTAAAAGATAACAGATAGTAAAGAGAGAGAAAGATTGAGAACAAATTTCTTATACCATGGAAATCCTGGCCTTCCTAAGTTCCCACATGAAGTCCTACCACCAAGCCAGTGTCTCAGACCCAAAAAGGAAGTAAGCCCTCAGCCAGCTTCCACTTCCTACTTCGTGTTCTCCTCCCAGAAATGGGAGGCTCCTCAAGCTGAGTGGCTGGTAGCTTTGATAGACAGTACCCACGAGCAAACATCACTTCCTGACGCCAAGGAACTTGACCACATGGCTTGCCCTCAGAAGCCTTCTCCTCATGGCAGAGCTTTCCTACAGTAACTCTCCAGCAGGTGGTCTTTGCATTTCCCCTTACCTTGTAATTCCCTTCCCTTTCTTTGTTTTGTAAAGATACAAAAGACCAGTCTTCTCTTACTCCAGTGGGCAAAGTGATCTGTTCCCTCACCATATATCCCTCTCTTCTTTTTTTTTTTTTGGGGGGGGCGGGGTGAGGCAATTGGGGTTAAGTGACTTGCCCAGGGTCACACAGCTAGGAATTGTACCTGAGTTCAAATCTGGCCTCAGACATTTGACACTTACTAGCTGTGCTTTATCCACTGTACCAAGAGTCAACTCTTGTTTCATTTCTTTCATTCGCTCTTCAATCAATCAATCAGCATTTCTGAAGTACTTATTACACTCCAGGTACTATATAAATTGATATACAATAAATACAAAAGTGAGAATAAAGATGTCCTCCAGGATCTCACATTCTCACAGATAAGTAAATACCAGGATATATGCTGCCTTTTTTTTTTTTTTGGTGAGGCAATTGGGGTTAAGTGACTTGCCTAGGGTCACACGGCTAGTAAGTGTCAAGTGTCTGAGGCTGGATTTGAACTCAGGTCCTCCTGAATCCAGGACTGGGGCTCTATCCACTGCACCACCTAGCTGCCCCTAAATACCAGGATATAAACAAAATAAATATAGAGTATAATAAACATTACAACTAGGAGAATGAGGAAAGGCCTCTTTTAGGAAATGGTACTTGAGTTGAGCCTTGAAGGGAACAAAGAGGATTCCAAGAGGTGGAGATGAAGAGGGAAAAGCTTCTGGTCATGAGAAATAGCCTGGGCAAAGACACAGTGACAAGTTATGTGATGTCATGTATAAGGATGCCAGTTTGCTGACATGTAGTGTGTAAGAGGAAGAAATCTGGAATCAGTGGGAGAGATAAGCTAAAACTAGATTAGGAAAGTTGTTAAATGACACACATAGGGGCAGCTACGTGGCACAGTGGATAGAGCACCAGCCCTGGAGTCAGGAGTACCTGAATTCAAATCTGGCCTCAGACACTTAACACTTACTGGCTGTGTGACCCTGAGCAAGTCGCTTAACCCCAATTGCCTCACTTAAAAATAATAATGATAATGATAATAATAATAATAATAATAAATGACACTCATAAGAATTTGTATCTCATCTTTGACCTGGTGGAGAATGAGTGAAGTTTCTTGTGTGCAGTCAGACTTTCTGTTACGGGGAAAAGGTGAGAGTCTTTAGGTATTCCTCAATAAAGAATTACACTCTTGGGGGCAGCTAGGTGGCACAGGTGGATAAAGAAACAGCCCTGGATTCAGGAGGACCTGAGTTCAAATTTGACCTCAGACACTTGACACTTACTAGCTGTGTGACCCTGGACAAGTCACTTAACCCTCATTGCCCTGCAAAAAAATAAACATTTTTTTAAATTAAAAAAAAAAAGAATTACACTCTTGTACACAGTCCAATAGAATTAAAGTGGTCTTTTATTTGACGCTAGAGAAAGTGACCAAGTGGGAAGTCAAAGACTTAACCCCCAGAGAGAAGGTGGTTTAGAAACATCCTCTCCTCAGAACAGAAGGAACACAAAAGCTTTTATAGAGGATAGATGGGGTGATCACCTGAAAATGGTCTTTGTGGGATGGGGTGGGGGAAGCTTGGATGCTTGTCATATTCCTGAGAGTCAGGGGGATTAAAAAAAAATTTTTTTTTGGAATGATGGTCCTGACCTCTGTCTCCTAGATCTAGTCAGGTAGTAGCCACACCTAAGTGACTTTCCTGTTATAGAATTTTATCTCCCCTTACTTCTTCTTCTTCTTTTTTTTTGAGTGAGGCAATTGGGGTTAAGTGACTTGCCCAGGGTCACACAGCTAGTAGGTGTTGTGTCTGAGGCTGGATTTGCATTCAGGTCCTGACTCCAGGGCTGGTGCTCTATCAACTGTGCCACCTAGCTGCCCCTCCCCTTACTTCTTAGGTGTGTCTGTCCTGATATCTAGTTGGTCAATCTAAACTTTAATAGGCCCTTCCTTGATTCCTCAATATGTCTGTCCTGTTATCTGGTCATCTTTGGTTTTGCTTCTCACAGGAGAAACTTCTGACTTATCCTAACCCCCATGTCACTATCCATATGGCCTCTTTGCTGAAGATACATTAGAAAGAAGAGAGACTAGATGCCAAGGGACCAAGCAGAAAACTATTGCAATGGTTCAAGCGACAACATATATAACCTATATCAAATTGCTTACCGGTTTAGAAAGAGGGGAGGGGAAAGAGTCTCTTGAGGGCAGAGGCTGTCTTTTGGCTGATGCAGAGCTCAGATGAATAAAGGTGAGAGTATAGGGACTGAAGGGAGAAGAAAAAGTGTTCAACTTAGGAGGTTTTGACTTTCAATCACTGGGCCAAGGTTGAGTGGGAGCTGGGAATTTGCCTTCCATAGCATGGAGGAATTTGTTGAAAGAGGTCACCATCCTCCTATAGTGACTGAAGGTGAGTGCTTCTCATCAGCAATCAATAAATATTTATTAAGCCCCTGCTATGTACCAAGCAGTGTGATAAGCTGTTGTTGTTTGTCCTTCTTTCTAGAAGAGGACCATGACATCTGGGTGATATCATGACTTGCAGTGAATTGGATTTAATCGAGACAGGGCTCCTCCAGAGCCATCTGGGTCCAGGAGCAAGATCAGGAGGACTGGAGTTGGCCCCAGATGTTTAAGGCAGTTGGGGTTAAGTGACTTGCCCAAGGTCACACAACTAGTTAGTATCTGAGGTGAGATTTGAACTCAGATCCTCCCAACTTCAGGGCCAGGGCTCTATCCACTGTGCCACCCAGCTCAGTGCTAAGTACTGAGGATAGAAAAAGAGCCAGTAGACAGTCTCTGCCCTCAAGAAGTTTATGATCCAATAAGAGAGACAACATGCAAACAAATATACACAAAGCAAACTATATACAGAATAAATAGGCAATAAGTAACAGAGAGCAGGCAGTGGAATTAAGAGGGGTTGGGAAAGGCTTCATATAGAAGATAGGATTTTAGTTGGGACTTAAAGGAAGCCCTCTGCCTCTGAGGCTCACTCGCTCTTGCTCTCCTAAGGCCTCATTTGGCTGAAGTGGTGATCAGTCCCTGGGGGCTGGACCAAGCTCATACTATAGTACCAGGACCTCAAGCCCAGGATCAATGGGATGAGATACCAGGAGACACCCTACCTGTGGCTCAGGCATTCAGCTCCTGATCTCTGGGTCTGCAGAAGCAAAGGCCTCACTGCTCCCACTGAGGCCTGAATCTGGGATGGCAGGGTGCCTTTTGGAGCAGGCCTTCACCTCCCCCCACCTCACTTTCCACTTGGTGCTCTGAGACTTAGACCTGAAATAGATTAGAGCACACTTGGGTGGGCTCCCTGTTACCCCAGGCAACTAGAGACTGAGGCCTAAAATGGATTTAGAAGGACCTTTTCCTATTTTTTTATTTTTTTAGTGAGGCAAATGGGGTTAACTGACTTGCCCAGGGTCACACAGCTAGTAAGAGTTAAGTATCTGAGGCCAGATTTGAACTCAGGTACTCCTGACTCCAGGGCCGGTGCTCTATCCACTGCGCCACCTAGCTGCCCCACTCCTATTTATTCTGGATTCCCAAGACCAAGACCTCTTTTCCATGTTTTTATTTAAGTCTGATTTAAAATATATATATATATATGATCAACTGAACAATGCTCTGTTCATACTAGATTCTAGTCATCAGTTGAACTGGTAAAGCCAAGAACAGATCCCTGGGGTACTCCTCTACAGACAACCCTCTTTGCTGACACAAGTCCATTCTTCACCACTCTCTGGTTCTATCAGTCAGCTCAGTTACTTCCAAACCCACCGAAATGGGGGCAGCTAGGTGGCACAGTGGATAAAGCACCGGCCCTGGATTCAGGGGTACCTGAGTTCAAATCTGGCCTCAGACACTTGACACTTACTAGCTGTGTGACCCTGGGCAAGTCACTTAACCCCCATTGCCCCACAAAAAAACAAAAACAAAAAACAAACCCACTGAAATGTACAAACTACATCTCTCCATTCTAAACCCATAAGGATTTCCCAAGAGATTTTGTCAAAGCCTGCGTATTTGACCGACACACAGTTTGTTTAGAGTATCATCTCTAAGTTTAGGCACTGTATTTTAGGAAAGACTTTGACCAGCTGGAGCAGGTCCAGAGGAGAGCATTGGAAAGAATGTAAGCATCATTAGAAGGGCCTGGCAATGTTCCTTAAATAGAAAGAAGTGCCACGGTAGGTAGTGAACTTCCAGCTAGGGATGCTATGCCAGGGATTGCTTAGGAATGAGGTAGGGAATCAGACTAGATGAACTTTGAGTTCCCTTCTAGGCCCATTCTAGGTTGCTCAAAATTTCCATATGATGGAAGGCCCCCTTTGTAATTTCTCAGCACTTACAGCTTTTATAATCTGCTCCCTTTAAAAGGCATTAGTCAGTGCTCACCCTAGAGCATAACATTTTTAAGCAAACAATTTTGTAAAAATAAACATTTATTTATTTATCTTTTGGGGTTTTTTACTTGCATTGCCAAAATTTTCCCCACCATCCCTTTCCTTCCCCTCCCAGAGAGACACCCCATGTAACATATTATTAAAGCAAACAATTTTACAGAGAAAACTCAACAGGCTTTTTGGACAGAAAATTTGAAGTGGCTTCATCAAAAGAAGGAAAAAATTCCAGTAAAAGAAAAGCATTTTCTGAATTCCTTGGGGAGTCTCTGGGCACAATCAGAGTTCCTTGGGAGCACAGAATTCTTCAATATTTAGACAGATCTGTGATTTTTTTTTCTATGTGGGTATACTGTCCAACAATATGGGTTGCATCCATGTCTTCCAGTAAATCTTGCATAGTAGGTATCCACAATGGGCTGGGGGTAGGGGAGGCTTCCTTTCCACTTCTGGACATTATTGTATGGATGCCAACGTGTGGATTGCCAAAAACAATCCTTTCCTCTTACTCTATAACCTGTCCATTAAAAACAACAAAAAACTTATAGCACTGTGGAGTCTACAAATCACTTTCCCCACAACAGCTCCGTGAGGTAGTCAGTGCATATGTCACTGCCATTTTGCCTGTGATGGAACTGAGAACTGGAGATAAGGTGACCCAAATTCACACAGCTGCAACTCTAACCCAGGTCCCCTGATTCCAGATCCAGCACTTATTCTACTAAAAACATTCAACATGTGGTAAATACCTTTCTTAAGAAGGTTTCTCTTTCAGGGAGCCTTGACCAAGTATCCCTTAGCTGTGTGATCTTGGGTAAGTGACTTATTTCTATGGACTTTCATTTTTTCTACTGCAAAATAAAATTACATTGTAAGTCCCGAAGGCCCCTTCTGGTTCTACATCATGTCTCTGCCCCCCACCCCGTTACCTCTGCCACATCTAACTTGGGAAAATGTTCTAAACCAGTTTGGAGCCTTCTGTCTCCCATCACTGTGCCTTTGAAACAACTGTCTACCATACCTGAAATGAGCCCCACCCTCATTCCTATCCCCATCTACTGAGATCCTTCCCTTTCTTCAAGGCCTAGCTCATGTGGTACCTCAGTTCCATTTAATGAGCATATATTAAGTCTCATCTTGTTCAAGGCACTGAGAATACAAAGACAAAAGCAAACCAGTCCCCTCCTTCAAGAAACTGACATTTTCCTAGAGATATACATAAATAAATCATTTGAAAAATAGAGGCAGAGGCAGAGGCAGCTAGGTGGCACAGTGGATAGAGCACTGGCCCTGGAGTCAGGAGTACCTGAGTTCAAATCCAGCCTCAGGCACTTAACACTTACTAGCTGTGTGACCTTGGGCAAGTCACTTAACCCCAATTGCCTCACTAAAAAAAAAAAAAAATAGAGGCAATCCCCAGCTGAAAATGCTCTCTTCCTATATGAGAGAATATACCCCCTCCTCTTCTTTGCAGAGGTGGGGGATCATGGGTGTGGAATACTACATACATCACGAGAGTCAGTTGATGAGTTGGTTATTTTTACTGAATGGTTTTTAAAAAAACTTTCTTTTTTATTCTTTGTTATGAGGGATGGCTGAATGTGGGGGGGAAAGGGGAAAAGAGGAGTCTTTGTTCAGTCATTTTCAACCATGTCTGACTCCTTGTAGGGTTTTCTTGGTAGAGATACTGTAGTTTGCCATTTCCTTCTCCAGCTCATTTTACAGATGAGGAAACTGAGGCAAACAGGGTTAAATATGACTTGTCCAGGGTCGCACAGTTGATAAGTGAGGTCAGCTCTGAACTCAGGAAGATGAATCTTTCTGATTCCAGGCAGCGTTCTCTGTCTGTTGTGTAACCTAGTTTCCCCTGTGGTGGGGAGAGAGAAGAAATATATTTGGAAATGATGGCAATGTAAAAATAAAAGATATCTTTAAAAATTAAAAGTTTAAAAAAGAAGAGATCTTTTCCTTCTCAACTCCTTGAGGTCAGACACTACTTTAGCCAACAAATATTTATCAAGCGCCTACTACATGCAGGTTCCAAAGGTTTGTCATGCCGGGGTGGGGGTGGGGATAAGCTTCCATTCTCTATAAAATGCTCCAATAAAGTGCGTCTCAAATAGCCTCTGACAACCGAAGCCCAACTCCTGGCCTTCTCGTGATGGAACTGTTTCCACTAACAGGAGAAGAGGTGAAGGCAAGTCACTGGCGCCTTAAAACCAGTCACTTCGGGCAGGTGGGGCTCATTAGCCTTGGCAGGCAACCTGCCTAGGGGAAGGAAACCCTGATTTTAAACCTCTGCTGCCTTGCGGCTATACCCAATATGGGAAAGGCTTCGGGAGGTAACCCCGATAAAAATCAGGAGTCGGAGTCCCTTAGGCAGTTGGATGTTGGACATCACATCCCTCTGGCAACTCCTGTGGGGGCACTGGTGCCAAACTGTACTGGCTCTGCTTCTCCTTTGCATCCACCAATGTCGCGGAGAGGGAAAACCTGCTGCATGGGCAACAGCTTGTTTTCCAATTGATCTGCCCAGGCCAGTGCCCTGGAGAGGACACTCCAGCTACTTCTCATGGGGTAGATACAACATGGGATGCGGCAGTTACCGGTTATAAGTCACTCAGGAGCTGCGGCTCCCCTATCAGACTGCACAGCCACACTGTGGCCTGTGGCTCTTCAAGGCACTGATCCATGGTCATCCGTGACTGATGGAGGCCTACACACTACACTACATGCAGAGCTCTGTACTGGGGACAGTGGATATGAACCCTCTTTTCACATAGCAGAAAATATTTATTGAGCTGGATTGAACCAAATGAAATGAAAGACAAAGCTGAGAAATTCTTTAGAGATCATCTAGTCCAATGTCCTAATTTTACAGAGGGGGAAACAGGCCCAGACAGGGGAAAGGATATGTCAAGAAACCAGAAAATCAATGTAGAGCTATTCCTCTCATTTCTTTTTGCCCTTCCTTACACTTCTAACCTCCTCATCTAACTTCTTGTGCAAGTCAGATCCCAAGAAAACAAAACTCTTAAAAGCCTCTGATTTACCCTGAGTTAACACCTAGAGCTCTAGCCTGTTACCATAGCAACCACATCTGTAAATGCAGAGGTTCTCAGCTAAATGGTTATTTTTAGCCTCCTCTCTCTTAAAGGGACAACCAGTAATTTACACCTAAAGTACCAAGAGTTTGTCCTTATATAATCAGCTTTAGCTCATTATTTGGTGGAAAAAGCACTAGGTTTGGAGTCAGGGAACCAATATTCAAATCTTGAATCTGTTACTAACTCCCTGGTTTTGGGAAAAATCACTTAACCTCTCAGGGCCTCAGTGTCCTTATCTATAAAACTAGAATGGAAGGATCTTGGGACATCTTATGATTTTATGATCTGATTGCCTTCCCTGGTGGAGGAAAGGCTTGGTGCACATAACCCCAAATTCATTTCCCTCTAGCTTGGAGTGTGACAAAGAAAGGGACTATGTTTCCCAAGTTGTTGTGATGTAGGAGGCAAAAAAGGGGTTAACAGAAAAACCTAAGAACCCAAGCTCTAATTTAGATCTGAGCTCTAAGAGGGATTCAGACCCCAGTTAATGGATAACTTAAGACTTGAGTCTTCATTAATACAAGTCAAGGCCTAGGTTCTCCTTATCCACATTAATCAGTACCTATAACAAGAACATACAGAGGCAGGTCATAGAGACTTTAACTATAGCAATGATACGGGAGCAGCTAGATGGCTCAGTGGTTAAAGCACTGGCCCTGGATCCAGGAGTCCCTGAGTTCAAATCTGGCCTCAGAAACTTAACACTTACTAGCTGTGTGACCCTGGGCAAGTCACTTAACCCCAATTGCCTCACCAAAAAATGAATGAATTAATTAAAACAAAAACAAAAAACAATGATATACAGACAGGGCATAGAAATTCTACTGATAAATGAAAATATTTTGAAACCAGGCATGGGAATGAAAAGGTGACAAGCGCAGAAAAGGCCAAAATTGTCCCCAGATTCACCTTATGGCATGTAAATCCCCAAAACACACCTCCATGGAAAAAGGTACCACCTCAGGGGTTGGCTTAAGCCCCCAGGAACTCCAAATTAGGATAGGCCTTCCCCTGTACCTCCCTAAAGTAGAGATTATTATAATGAGACTGATAATCAATTTATCCATACTATAAATATAACTATCTTTTCTCTCCCTATTCAAGAGACACTTCCATGATACTCTCCCTGTGGTCACTCACAGTATTGCAATAAAACTTGGGAAACTGAGTCACTGAGTCTTGTAACTCTTTTGGGACAACACCGGATCAATTTGACCCTAAATCCATCCCATATCAGTTGAGGTGCCTTGGGTGTTGGCTAGAATTATTTAGATCTTTTGGAAGTAACGAGAACTTTGTACTTTTTGGTATTTATCTACGTTTCTTTTGGTTGAAGGAAAAGGCAAGTTGGTCAAGAAGGGACTATGATTAAGCTACCAAGCCTTCAGGAGACTTCTTGGAGGGCCAAAAACAAGTTTTAGATGGTTAAATACACCAGTGAACTTGATGTAGAGAGATCATAAGGGAGAATCTCAAATTGAACTTGGGTGTGTACTGAAGAATTGTTCTTTTATCTGTGTAACCTCAGTGAGGCATCATGGTCAGTGTACAGGGAGCCAATCTTGGTGTCAAGAAGACCTAGTTTCAGGATGACTTCAGAAAGGCCTGGAAAGACATGTATGACTGATGTATAGTGAAGTGAGCAGAACCAAGAGAACATTGTGCACAGAGACAGCAATATTATTTGATAAAGAACTCTGAATGATTTGACTATTCTCAACAATACAATGATGTGGGGGCAGCTAGGTGGCACAGCGGATAGAGCACCGGCCCTGGAGTCAGGAGTACCTGAGTTCAAATCTGGCCTCAGACACTTAACACTTACTAGCTGTGTGACCCTGGGCAAGTCACTTAACCCCAATTGCTCACTTAAAAAAACAAACAAATAAACAAACAAAAAACAATACAATGATGTAAGACAATCCCAAAGGACTATTGATGAAATGTACTATCCACCTCCAAAGAAAAAACTGATATTGATGGAACAGACTGAAGCATGCTATTTTTCATTTTCTGTCATTTTTTCCTTTTACTCAAGTTTTCTTGTACAAAATGACAAATATGGTAATGTTTTATACAATCATATATGAATAACCCCTATCTGATTGCTTGCTGCCTCAAGGAAGGGGGAAGGGAGGGAAAGAAGAAGGAGGGATAAAAATTAGAACCCAAAACTATAAATAAAAATGTTTATTATTTAAAAAAAAAAGACCTAGTTTCCAGTTTTGCCTCCAATATGTACTGGTCATATGATCCTGAACAAGTGCCCCAGGCAACTAAGAGTGTAAGTTGCTGAACAGTTTCCAAGGTACATTTGTTGATAGAATTCCTGATTAGGAGTGGCCTACTCTAATGATATCACAGGTCTGGACAAAAATCAAACAATTTACAAATCCTTATGGACATTCCTTCAACATAAAGAGGGAAATTCTTAGGGAAATTCTAGATTTCTCTGACTCATTTATCTCTACATCTGTTCTTCTCCAATGATAGCGCAAACTCCCCTTACAAGCACTCAGGTTCAAAAGGCATCAAATGTATAACAAGCTTTAATTACACAATAAAATTCACAGAAATCAATTGTATATGAACCTATGTCTGTAGTCAGGAGAATCAAATTTTTCTCCCCATTTCAATCAGTCCCTTTCAATCTCCTCCAGAGATTCATATAGTCCCTATGAGGTATTATACCTCTAACAAGGGGAGTAGTCACATTGTGCCTGCATTTCCTTACTGAGGTGGCTCTGCCTCGTATTGATCAAGGCAGTAGTTTTGTTCCCAACAAGAATCCACTGCTGTGTCTTGTCCTTGATTCTGTTGTGTTTCTTCCTGTTGTTTGGAACTCCAACTTCAGATCCTCATTATGAGATATTGTAGGACCCTCTTCTCTTTCCAGAGATGCTTGCTAGAAGTCATCTCTTCTCCCCTGGAGAAGGTGCCAGCTTTAGAACAGTTGAAGTATGGCAGGATTCCTGGATGTCATGGTTTGTTTGGAGCTAAGGAAGAGACACAACTCAGATACAAAGGGAACTTACATAGATATAATTTATTGATGTTACAATAAAATAAAGAGGAAGGATGTATGCCAATCCATGGTATAGCCACAAAAATCCTTTTTTTTTTTGTCCTAATCAGAGACATGTCACAGTACACTTTCAAAAAAATTAATTTATTTTTGCATTCTTTTTTAAAGTTTTGAGTTCTAAATTCCTGCCACAGTACACTTGAGGTTCATCCCAGAGCAGCATAAAGACCTGCAGGAGTGGTTCCTGAATGTTGGAGCTTTTACTATTTTGTACCAAGGAGAAAAAAAGGCACTCAGTGGTTACACTGGTCTCATTAGTCATTCTGGTGGTTTCTGTCTGTTTACTCCCTTTTCCTCCCTCACCTAAAATCTCAGCTGACAATGCTATGAGTCTTTCACAATTTTTTCAGAGCCAGAACCAGCATAGCTATTTATACCTCCTTTTTGCCCTCTACCAACAAGGGGCCTCTCCAAGTGTTGTAGACTTAGGGTAAACCTGTCCCATATTTCCAGAAGAGCAGATGAGCTTTGCTATCCATTTCCCAGCAGAGTGGTGATGGGTTAAAGGTACAGAATGAGACATATCTTTTTGGACATGGCCAATGCAGGAATTTATTTTATTTTATTTTGAGTGTTTTGGCTATTCATATTTGTTATGGAGTTTTGTTTTTGTTTTTTCAATGGGGAGGTAGAAGAGAGAAAAAACATATTTTTGTTCATTAAAAAAATAAAATTAATATTAATATTAAAAAGAAATCAAATGAAGTGGTTGGAATGGATGACCTTAAAGGGCCTTTCTCACTTTATGTCTTTCAGCCAATGGTCCTTACTGGTCAGGAAACATATCTTAAGTACTAATCTTATTTTTGTTTTTGTTTTTTTCTTAATTTTTGCAGGGCAATGAGGGTTAAGTGACTTGCCCAGGGTTACACAGCTAGTTAAGTGTCAAGTGTCTGAGGCTGGATTTGAACTCAGGTACTCCTGAATCCAAGGCCAGTGCTTTATCCACTGTGCCACCTAGCTACCCCCTTAAGTACTAATCTTGATCCTTCCTAGGGCAGACTAAATTTGGTCTTTCTTGCTTAGAGAGCAGCTGCTGACAAGGGCTTCTCTTAATCCATGAGCAAGTTTATTCTGAAAAGAGGCCTTCAAGGCTCTCCTAAGTGGGATGTTGTATAGATAAGTATATGGATAGACAGATCGACAGACAGAAAAACAGACATAGATGGGTAGATGGACAGAAAGAGAGATGGATAGATGGAATGATGGATAGATGAATAGATAGAGATGTATATAGAGACAGATAAAGATAAATGGATGAGTGGATAGATTAGATAGATAAATAGATAGATCATTTATTAAGGCTTACTATGGGTCAGGTACCCGGGAATACAAACAAAAATAAAAATTATAATCCTTACTCTCAAGGAGCTCACATTTTAATGTGGAAAGACCACAAGTAAAAGAGACCTGAAAAGAGAGAGAAATGGAGAAGGGAGGGAGAAGTTACAAGTGTAGAAAAGTTCACAGAGTCAGGAGTGGAGACAGAAATGAAGTGAGTGTGAATGGATGGGCACCTCCTGAAATGTTGGTTTGGTCCAGGGACTCACCACTCAGAGGAGTGGGACAAAAGGGCAAAGGCCTGGACTGGGAGGCTTTAGACTACGAATTCTTTTTTTTGCTGGGCAATGAGGGTTAAGTGACTTGCCCAGGGTCACACAGCTAGTAAGTGTCAAGTGTCTGAGACCGGGTTTGAACTCAGGTCCTCCTGAATCCAGGGCCAGTGTTTTATCCACTGTGCCACCTAGCTGTCCCATAGACCATGAATTCTTTTGAGCTGAATCTTTTTTTTTTTTTTTTTGCGGGACCATGAGGGTTAAGTGACTTGCCCAGGGTCACACAGCTAGTAAGAGCCAAGTGTCTAAGGTCAGATTTGAACTCATGTCCTCCTGAATCCAGGGCTGGTGCTTTATCCACTGTGCTACCCAGGTGCCTCCAGACCATGAATTCTTAACTAATAGTCCACTGAGGAGTTAGTATAGATGTCAGGGGGGTCTGTGAATATGTATAGGGGGAAATTTACATCTTTATTTTCACTAATCTCTAACTGGAATTCACAATTTCCTTCAATTATGAATATAGGCAACAAAACATGAGAAGGGGTCCATAGGTTTCACCAGACTGCCCAAAAGGTCCATGACCCAAAAAAGGTTAAGATTCTGATTTCTCACATGACTTTGGGTGAATCCCTTCTCCTCTCAAGTCTCAACAATAAAGTGAGGGAGTTGATTAGATGATCTCTTAAGGTTTCTCCCAGCTCCAAACTATAATTCTATGATAATATTTACTTCTTCGCACACAGGGTTGCTTTAAATAAAGCCCTTTGTAAGCCTCAAAGGGCTGTAGAAATGGGAATTAGTGTTATTATCACTCCATGGGTTCTGCCAGAAGGCCTGGAAGTTATTCCCACATGAATCTTTGGCCCGTGACATTTGGAAGATAGTGGCCAGCAACCAGGCAAGCAGGCAGGCAGATGTCTTGCTCCTGGATGATCCTGGGAGGTTGAGAAGCAAAGGGAGGGGGCTAAAGGGAGAGGGAGAGGATGATTGGGAGCTCCGCCCTGTTCTCTCCTTCCCTCCACTTTTCTATTGTCCCTTCCTTTTGACCCAGAAAGACCTTTGGAGTATGGGAGGCAGTTTCTCCAATAATGTTTGAAGGCTCTCTCTACCACCCCCAAAGCCTGCGTCTCCTCCTCCCTTCTCCCCTCCTCAGATTTATACAAAAGGAGGCCCTCCTGAATAGACCCAGAGATCGCCTAATAACTTAATGCCACTCATAGAATCCCAGATCCCAGGATGCAGTTCTCAAAACTCTTTGGTCTTAGGATGCCTTTATTACTCTTAGAAAATTATTAAGGACCTCCTCCCTAAAGAGCTTGTGTTTATGTGGGTTATATCGATGAATATTTACCGTATTAGAAATTAAAAACATGTTAGTATTATTATGAAAATTAAGATCTCTAAGAGCTCCTGAAAGAGTCCCAAGACCACACTTTAAGGATGGCTTCCAGAAGGCCAGGGATGGGTCATAGAAGGCCAGACTCCGGAAGGGACCTATGATCATAGGGCAAAAATGTTAGAGCGGAAAAGAACTCTAGAATATAGAATTCCATTCCATTCAATAAATGTTTATTATATCTATTATATGCAAGTCCCTTGAATGACTCAGTCCCTGCCCTCGGGGACTTTTCTTTTTTTTTTTTTTTATTTTATTCCACTGGGGTGGAAATAATGATCAATAGAAAAACACAGCAGAATGTGACGGGAACAAAGGAGAGTGTGCCAGGAAAGAGCTTTAGGGAAATGTAAGAAGGGGGGAGGGCATTTAAAGCTGGGAGGGTCTGGGAAAGCTGGGAGAGTGTGATATCTAAACTGAGCCTTGGAGGGTCAGGATTTGAGGAAGGAGTGATTCCTGGCATGGGGAATAAATGAAAGATCTGTACTAAAAAATGCAGAGAGGCAAGAGATAACAAGTTGAGTTTAGGGAAAAGCGAATCAACGAGTTTGGCCAGAATACCTAGTGTGAAGGGGAGAGGACAAGCATTCATTAAGTTCCTGTGCTGTGCTAAATGCTGTACCAATATTATCTCATTTGATCCTCACAATGGTGGGAGGTGGTTGGTGCTATTATTATACCCAGTTTACAGTTGAGGAAACTGAGAGACAGAGGTTAAGTGACTTACCCAGGGTCACGTAATTTGTAAGTATTTGAGGATGGACTTGAACTCAGGTTTTCCTGAAAATTCCAAGTTTGGGGATCTAGGTGATTACAAGGTTGGTGGTGTCATCAACGGAAACAGGGGACTTGGAAGGAGGAGCAAGGTTAAAGGGATGATGATTATGGAAAGATTGCTATTTTTCCAGCATCTATTTCCTTTCTCCCCGCCCCTGTAGACTGGACTAACCTTTTCCCCTAAAAGTCAAGGACGCTGTGCTCAAAACCTCACTGGCTCAGAGGATTGTTTCAGTCCCATCTCCAGTGACATCTTCCTGGTGGACTCTTCCCATGGTGATGTGGCTTCCTGGTCACAAAAAGACCCACCTACTTGGAGTTAGGGCCCTCAGACTTGGTGGAAGTTCCAAGGCCAATCAAGTTATCACACTCTGACCTCCTGATTATTTGAATTTTCATATGGAGGTGAGAGGGACTGTACACCCAAGCTAAGTTTTAATATCCTTTCTTTTCTTTTCTTTTCTTTTTGGGGGCGGGGGGTGGGGCAATGAGGGTTAAGTGACTTGCCCAGGGCCACATAGCTAGTAAGTATCAAGTGTCTTAATATCCTTTCTAACAGCTGAATAACTTACAAATATCTTATTCTGAGCTAATATGAGGTTATTATAAAGGATAAAATGAGTTAACTTATGTAAGACACTTTGCAAAAAAGGATGCTATATAAATGTTAACTAACAACAGTAACAATGATAAAACAGGGGGCAGCTAGGTGGCACAGTGGATAAAGTACCGGCCCTGGATTCAGGAGGACCTGAGTTCAAATCTGACCTCAGACACTTGACACTTACTAGCTGTGTGACCCTGGGCAAGTCACTTAACCCCCATGACCCCGCGAAAAAAAAAACAAAAAAAACCAATGATAAAACAAGTAACAGGACATTGGCCCAAATCAGGTCCTCCCATTATAATGATGAATTCCATTTGGGATACATTGAGTTTGAGATGGTGCTGGAACATTCAGGTGGCTATACCCAGATCTGGGGACAGATTCAATTCACTTCAACTTACTAAACATTTATTAAGTGCTGAGTACAAAGCACTATGTTAGATGTTGGAGATACTCAAATACTCCCTCAGATGGCTCTTTTAATTTATTATTTTTTTTAAGGTGAGGCAATTGGGGTTAAGTGACTTGCCCAAGGTCACACAGCTAGTAAGTGTTAAGTGTCTGAGGCCAGATTTGAACTCAGGTACTCCTGAATCCAGGGCCGGTACTCTATCCACTGCGCCACCTAGCTGCCCCTAGATGGCTCTTTTGATGAACCAATCAATATGGCCATTTCCTTCTGCAACACAAGTTATAAGCCATCTATGGCTGTCCATCCTTTGTGATTCTTGTCCATGTTCTCCCACAAGTGAGTCACAGGAGGTCTGCCCAAAATACTGAGGACCTTCCTCCCTCTCTCCTGACATGATGAGAATACCAGTGGAACACACAGGCTGTCTACCAATTAACCTTTGCTCTTGCCACATGATTAGCCTTTTTTTTTTTTAATCATAGATTTCCCCAAAGTTATCCTTTATTTGATCCTTCTTCAAAGTTTCCTCAAGATACACCTCCCTATTTCCCTGTAGGTAAACACTAATTTTTCATTCTTCAGAGACTATAATGTTTTATGTCTTGCAGGTGGTCCCCATATGTAGCATGGGGGTGTTGTGTAGTTTGAAGGGAGACAGAATAGGCATCTCTAGTCTCTTCTCCCAACCCACCTCCAAAGGAGACTTTAATTCTTGCCAGGAGGGGAAGCAGGAAATTGAATCTGGAAGCTTAGCTACTATGCTCTCTTCAGAGAGAAGGGATACCAAGCTAGGATTATGTCTTGTCAAATCCAGAAATAAGTCAAAGCCATGGCTTGAGGAATAAAGCATCTTTAAATGAAATAACAGGGTAGCAAACCTGCTACCCTGGGGGATGGCTCATGAGTGCAATGGATTTTCCCAACAGCAAGACCCATGCAAAAGCTTCTTATACCTTTAGGAAGAGGTGGTATAAGGTAGCAAGACCTGTGCATGAGACCCCAGTGGCACCTGACAATCCAGACAAAGAAAATTCTGGCTGTTTTGTCCTTCATGCCTAGAATCCCAATGGAATTGCGATTAGATGAGGACATTAGAATTAGCAAGGATGGGGCAGCTAGGTGGTGCAGTGGATAGAGCACTGGCCCTGGAGTCAGGAGTACCTGAGTTCAAATCCGGCCTCAGACACTTAACACTTACTAGCTAACTCAGGTCCTCCAGAATCCAGGGCTGATGTTTTATCCACTGTGCCACCTCGCTGCCTCAGAATATTTGTATTTTTAAAAGGAGGTTTTGTTTCTCTAAGAAGTTTGTATCACTCAGAGAGTTTTGAAATTTCCTGAAGCTAATCCAAAACTTCTTTCTTCCTCCTGTTTAATTCTGGAAACAATGCATCCAATAGTACTCCCTACCCAAGATATAAATACTTATGGGCAAACTCTATAGGATGTCCATTCATGCTATGATTTGGACAACAGATGGTCTTCATCCACTTGGTTTTTCCTGTGCATGTGGTAAGGTCATATTCTTTTGAGTAGATATAGATCTCTTTCAGGAAGGTCTGTAAAGTTTCAGGTTTTCATGCAACCATCTACAATAGAAATCTTTTTTTGACCTGGACTCTACATAAGATCTTTTCTGTGGCAACAGCAAACACTTTTGACACTTTTTTTTAGTTTGTTTTTTTGGTGGGGCAATGAGGGTTTAAGTGACTTTCCCAGGGTCACACAGCTAGTAAGTGTCAAGTGTCTGAGGCTGGATTTGAACTCAGGTCCTCCTGACTCTAGGGCCAGTGCTCTATCCACTGCGCCACCTAGCTGCCTCCACTTTTGACACTTTTGACTAGCACACATCTCCCTGCTTAATGCTTAGCCTGATATTTATGATCAGGGGTATTTGAACAGGATTATCTCCATTATTATATCATTTAAAGAAGCTTAAATTTGATATATAGATAAGGGAAAAATCTTATTAGAAGACAGCCTTTAAAGATTTAGATTGCTCTACTTAATCAAATGCTTTTAAAAAATGATGAACAACTGCTCTGATTCTTTCTCTTGTAACAGGATTAATGCAGAAATAGGATTAATGTTATTATGTGTATATATATGTGTGTGTGTATATATATATCTATATGTATATGTATAGAGATATATAGATATAACCTATATCAGATTACCTGCTGTCTAGGGGAGGGGGGAGGGAGGGGTGGGAGGGAGAAAAATCTGAAATTGTAAAGCATGTATAAACAAAAGTTGAGAACTATCTTTACATGTAATGGAAAAAATAAAATACCTCATACATTTAAAAAAAAAGAAAAGAATAAATGTATGTGTGTATGCATGTATGTGTGTATATATTTGAAAATGGTGCTGCATTGCAGTTATATGTAAAGATCACTATCTCCAAAGATTTAAAGATGCAAATCTCACAAGTGAAAAAAAAAATGATGAACAAAGGGCAGCTAGGTGGTGCAGAGGATAAAGCACTGGCCCTGGATTCAGGAGGACCTGAGTTCAAATCCAGCCTCAGACATGTGACACTTACTAGCTGTGTGATTCTGGACAAGTCACTTAACCCTCATTGCCCCGCAAAAAAAAAAAAAAAATATGAACAATTTTTAAAATGGGATCTTAGGGGCAGCTAGGTGGCACAGTGGATAAAGCACTGGCCCTGGAGTCAGGAGTACCAGAGTTCAAATCCGGCCTCAGACACTTAACACTTACTAGCTGTGTGACCCTGGGCAAGTCACTTAACCCCAATTGCCTCACTAAAAACAAACAAACAAAAAAAAAGGGATCTTATATTCTCCATAGGGAGGCAGCTGGGTGGCACAGTGAATGGAGCACCAGGCTTGGAGTCAGGAAGACCTGAGTTCAACTCCACCTCAGACACTTACTAGCTGTGTGACTCTTTGCAAGTCACATAACACTCTTTGTCTCAATTTCCTCAACTGTAAAATGAGCTGGAGAAGGAAATGGCAAACCATTCTAGTATCTTTGCCAAGAAAACCCCAAATGGAGTCACAAAGAATTAGACATAACTGAACAACAACAGTTCTCTATATCTTTTTGTCAATTATGAGATGGTAAACATGTGTAATAAAAAGTGTAAAGATCTATGTAATACAATGATCCAAGACAACTTCAAAGGACTCATGAAGGAAAATGTTCTCCACATCCAGAAAAAAGAACTGTGGATTCTGAATGCAGATTGAACCATACTGTTTCTACCTTTTGTTTTTGTTTTTTGAGGTTTTTCCCTTTTGTTTTGAATCTTCTTTCACAACATGACTAATGCAGAAATATGTTCATTGTGATTGTACATATATAACCTATATCAGATTGCTTTCTGTCATGGGAATAGGGGAGGGAAGGGAGGGAGAGAAAAAAATTTGGAACTAAAAATCTTATGAAAACAGATGTTGAAAACTATCTTTACATGTAACTGGAAAATAATAAAATACTTTTATGATTAAAAAAGATATATCTGGGGGCAGCTAGGTGGCATAGTGGATAAACCACGGGCCCTGGATTCAGGAGTACCTGAGTTCAAATCCAGCCTCAGACACTTGACACTTAACTAGCTGTGTGACCCTGGGCGAGTCACTTAACCCTCATTGCCCTGCAAAAAAAAAAAAAAGATATATCTAATAGTGTTTGTGAAATTTTACCTGTTTCCTTGTCATCCCCTTAATGGTAATGTTTTCAGTGCTGGTTTAGATGATTTTCATAATTTCATATAGCTAGGAAAGTAGAGGGATAGTTCACTAGTTGTTTCTTGATCTCTCAGTCATCTTTTTCAAGCATTAATAAAGTCTGAGATTTTTTTTTGATGTAGGAAGGAATCTGGTCCCTGAAGAGGATGAAATCACAGAAATGAGGTGTTAATGTGTTAACAAGGTGTCAACACCCTGTTATCTCTTTACAAAGTGTAACCACTTTTCTGTCTGATTGAACCAGAAGGCCCTTGAAGGGCCTTAGAAAGCTGAGTTGGCTAATACTGGAGTCAGTCTAGGCCTAGATAACTTTGTAGAGGAGAATCTTGTCTCTCTACCCAGAGGGTAGCAGATTTTTCCCTCTTCCCCTCCCCACCGAAGGTCATAGTACCTTACATCAGACCTACTTACCCATACAGACACAAACAGAGAGAACCAGGTTCAAGAAACTTCAAGGACTGGGACCTCTGGCATCAAAGAAGAGAGTCAACCGTGGATTTTATTTTATTTTATTTTTTGTTGTTGTTTTGTTTTGTTTTTTGTTTTTTTGGTGAGGCAATTGGAGTTAAGTGACTTGCCCAGGGTCACACAGCTAATTAAGTGTCTGAGGCCGGATTTGAACTCAGGTACTCCTGACTCCAGGGCCGGTGTTCTATCCACTGCGCCACCTAGCTGCCCCATCCGTGGATTTTGGTAAGAACTATCTCTGGAAATCAAGTGCCAAATTGCAGACAGGAGCATATCATGGGAGCCCAGCTGAGCCCAAGCAACCTGCCCAGTAGAAATGCTGCACCCATCAGGGAATGGTGTAAAGGCTTTACAAGGGATGAAAGGACATGGGGTTTCTGCAGTATGGGAGAAGTTAATCTCTCTGGCTACATATGTTCTACATGTGTGTCTCACTGCCAGTTTAATTTATGACCACTCTACCCACAGATATTATGGGAGAGTATGCCCCAGGTTTGTGGGGAATATAATAAAGAGTAATATCTATTAAAACCCTGCCACGTAGAACGGGCTAATTCCTTCTAAGGCCCAGCAGTATAAGTAGGGCTAGTTTTACCCTAAAAAGCAGGGAAACTGGGGCGGCTAGGTGGCGTGGGGCAGCTAGGTGGCGCAGTGGATAAAGCACCGGCCCTGGATTCAGGAGTACCTGAGTTCAAATCCAGCCTCAGACACTTAACACTTACTAGCTGTGTGACCCTGGGCAAGTCACTTAACCCCCATTGCCTCACTTAAAAAAAAAAAAAAAAGCAGGGAAACTGTCCCTGAGACTTGATTGGCCTGGGGGGCTAAGGCTGGAGCCATTAATGTGGCCTCTCAGTATACTTATAGCATAAAGTGAGTCATGAAGGCCCATTACTTATAGCTGCTACTCTGCCATCATTGGTGCATGACCATCAGCTCATCTGATCCGACTCATCCTGCCGAATAAATGCATTTCCCATTGGAGATGAAGGGGGCCACATCTACTTGAATCAGCATGGTATTATTATTGAGTATCCCATGCAACTGATAAGTAAACTTTTTGTTGCTGTTGTCAAGTGTTGGATAAGCTACAAATATATTTCATTGTAATACTGAGCCTGAACTACCAGACCAACCTGGGTTAATTCTGGCTCATAGTGCTGGTGGTGGTAGAGGTGGTGGGGAGACAGAAGAAAGGTGAGAGGAGAGAGGAGGGAAAGGATGTTGTATAGATACTCTTTTTATTATTTTAATCAGTGTCTTTGCTAAGAGTTAAATCTATCTATGAACCAACTGCTACATACAACCAATAATAGCTTATGTTTATATAGCACTTTAAACTTGCAGCTGAGGAAACTGAGGCTGAGAAGTTAAGTGACTTGTCCAGGATCATATAGCTAGTAAGCATCTGGGTGCCGGATTCAAACTACATCTTCCTGAGTTCAAGTGTAGCATCTACTGACAAGTTGCCTCTGAGGATGGAGAGACCGACAACAATTGGGTTGTGTAGGCAAATGACACCTGAGATGAACTTGGGCTAAGGACTCTAAGAGGCAGGGAATTATCACCTGTGTAAAGGTAATAACTGAAGCATTGGGAGATCTAAGGCAATCACTGAGAGAGCATGTGATGATTGAGATATAAAGGGAAGGGCCAACCCACACTTAAGGGGCCGAAGGGGAACAAGGAACCAGTGAAGGAGACTGAGAAGGAACATTCAGCCAGATAGGAAAAAACTGACACCGCAGAAATCAAAAGCAGAGAAAGTATAGAATGCTGGATCTGGAAGGGACCTTAGAACATAGAATATCATTGGAGGAGTTTTGAGTCAACTTCCAGGAGTCACCAAACACTCCAGCTAAGTCAATCCAAGGAATCTTTGTTCTTTTTCCTTTCTGGATTTTAATCTCCTCATCAATGAAATGAGGGAGTTAGATGAGGTGATCTCAAAGATACCTTTTGGCTCCAAATCCCATGATCCATATAATTGTTTTTACATAAACATCCTCACTGAATTTCTATTTGTTAGAGAGATTCTTCTAGGGTTCCTTGGAGCTCAGGTATAGACTATAAGTCATTTCTCTTCTCTCTCCTCAAGCCTTAAACCCTCCTGGCTACAATAATGTGTTCAAAGAAGCTTTTTTTTTTTTTTTTTTTGGTGAGGCAATTGGGGTTAAGTGACTTTTCCAGGGTCACACAGCTAGTAAGTGTTAAGTGTCTGAGGCCAAATTTGAACTCAGGTCCTCCTGAATCCAGGGCCAGTGCTCTATCTACTGCGCCACCTAGCTGCCCCAAAGAGGCTTTTAAATTTTTTTTTATTTAAATTTTTTTTTTTTGTGGGGCAATGGGGGTTAAGTGACTTGCCCAGGGTAACACAGCTAGTAAGTGTTAAGTGTCTGAGGCCAAATTTGAACTCAGGTACTCCTGACTCCAGGGACGGTGTTCTATCCACTGTGCCACCTAGCTGCCCCAAGACTTTTAATTTAATGAACTCCATGTCCACAGTGCAAGGCAGCTTTCCCTATTGGTTTCTTTCCTAGTCTTATTGATGCTAGAGCAGTCATGGAGTCTTGGAATTGGAAGGGGATATCTTATCCCATCTATAACTGAGCAGGAATCCCCACCTCAATGTTCCCAGATTATCAGCCAAATTCTGCTTAAAGACCTCCAGGGATGGGGAGTTTACTGCCTCTTGAAACAGCCACTTTTGGACAGCTCTAATTGTTAGGAAGTTTTTCCTTATAAAAAGCCAAAATCTACCTCTCTGCAATTTCTACCCAATATTTGTAGTTCTACCCTTTGGGGCCAAGTATAATAAATGTAATCCCTCTTCCACATGACAGTTTTTCAAGTACTTTGAGACAGTAATTATGTCTCATATCCCCTTCCCAAGTCTTCTCATCTCCAAGCTAAACATTCCTTTTTCCAGGGGTCATGAAATTATAGATCCAGAGCTGGAAAGGCTCTCAGAGGTCATGTAGTGAAATACTCTTTTTTTTTTTTTTTTTTTTTGGTGAGGCAATTGGGGTTAAGTGACTTGCCCAGAGTCACACAGCTAGTAAGTGTAAAGTGTCTGAGGCCGTATTTGAACTCAGGTCCTCCTGAATCCAGAGCCGGTGCTCTATCCACTGCACCACCTAGCTGCCCCGAAATACTCTTAGAGATGAGGAAACTGTGGCTTAGGGAAGTTACGTGACTTTCCCAAGGTCACAGGAATAGTAAGTGTTAGAGGCAGGATTTGAACCCAGATTCTGTGACTATAGATCTGGTACTCTAATTTATGGCCATGATCTCTACCATTTTCAGAGTCAGGTTCATTTGAAATCCCTGCCTAAGGCATTTCCTTCAGAAAGAAATGCCTAGGCTACCCAGAAAAGCCTGGCTACCTAGGACCAGCAAGAGCCTATGCTCTGAGATGTCTCATGTAGGATCTTGGCTCTCAACACTGGACTCTGACTTGACTCTGTGGCTGGCCCCTTTCCTCAGGACACTGCCATGTGCTTCTGCTGCAAGAGGGCATTACCAAGGGGGAGGAGGAGGACGGAGAAATCAGCTCCCTCCTCCTCCTTGCTTCACTCTCTGAGAGCCTTAAAGCTGTTGCGCTTTTTTTTTTTTTGTGAGGCAATTGGGGTTAAGTGACTTACCTAGGGTCACACAGCTAGTAAGTGTTAAGTATCTGAGGCCGGATTTGAATTCAGGTCCTCCTGAATCCAGGGCCAGTGCTCTATCCACTGCACCACTTAGCTGCCCCAAGCTGTTGCTTTTTAAGAGCCACCAGCATACATGCCCAATCCTTCAGTCAGTCACTTCCTTGTGTCCTATCAGTTAGCTTCACCCAATGGCCAATGATTCTATCAGGTTGACTAAGGGACTTCGTATTTTGATGTCAGCTTATTTGTAACTATTTTTGAATGTTTTTTAAAAACTCTTAAACATCACCATTACACAAAAACATATCCCCCAGAACTGGGGATAGTACAGATGTGGTCTGACCAAGGCAGAGAACAATGGTCATGCCCTTCCTTCTTCTAGACACTGTGCCTCTCATTTCAAAGCCTGATCTCACCCAGGTTCTTTAGGCTGCCAAATCACATTATTCACTCACACTGAGGGATTATAGAATTTTGAGGAGGGCTGTCCAGTTTGAGGGAGGTGGATGGAGCCAGAGAGAAGGGGACCAGTTAAGAAAAAAAGTGGAACAAAAGGGAAAATCTCTGCCCCGCCCCAACCAATTCCTCCTTCTTCCCCCCCACCCCCAATTCCAGGAAATATGCAAACTAAGGATTAGCCAGTCAGCATAAACTCACTAGGCAAAGACCAGGAGAGAGAGAAGAAAAGGGAGCCAGTTGCAACAATGAAAAAGTAAGGAGAGAGAAAAGAAAGCAGAGAGAGAAACGGAGAGAGTAAAAGACAAACAAAAGGAGAGAGAGAAAGATGGGGGAAAGGTGACTGGGTCTTCCCAGGAGGAGGAGGGAAGGAAAAGACAGAGAAGGGGAGAGAGTCTAGAGGCAAAGGTGGGCGGGGTAAAAGAAAATTAGGGGAAGACGGAGAGGGAAAGGCAATGGAATGCAAAGAGAGCCAGAAAGGGAGACAAGTGATAGAAGAGAAGGGGTGGGGAGGAGAGAAAAGAAAAAGGGATAGAGAGGCAACAAGTGAGAGGATGAATGGAGAGGGAGAGAGGAGGGAGGAAAAGAAATAATCAAAAAGGTATGGGCCGGCTAGGTGGCACAGTGGATAAAGCACTGGCCCTGGATTCAGGAGGACCTGAGTTCAAATGTGACCTCAGACACTTGACACGTACTAGCTATGTGACCCTGGGCAAGTCACTTAACCCCCATTGCCCCACAAACAAACAAACGAACAAACAAAAAGGAGTAAGAAAAGGTATGAGGGGGAACAAGAAAGAGGTGAGAGGGAGAGGGGACAGTGAGAAAGAAAAGAGGCAGAGAGAGGAGGAAAGGTAGAGAAGAAAAGAGAAAGAAATGAAGATAAAAGGAGACAAGAAAAGGAGACAGAGACCCAAAAAGGAGAGCAAAGATAGTAGAGAATCCTTAAATCATAGTTAGAGGGCAGCTAGGTGGCACAGTGGATAGAACACCATCCCTGGATTCAGGAGGACCTGAGTTCAAATCTGACCTCAGACCCTTGACACTTACTAGCTGTGTGACCCTGGACAAGTCAATTAACCCTCATTGCCCCGCAAAAAAAAAAAAAAAAGAATACCCTTCTTTTACAGATGAGGCAACTGAGACCTGGAGGGAGAGGAAAGGAAATCACCTAAGGTAGTAGAAGCCAGGGCTAGATTCAAATCTCCCGATCCAATTCAAAGTCCAAAGGCTAGAGGAACAAGGAATTCTCATCTTAGAAAGTTTAGTTCATTGTGGAATTTGGGGAGAGGGGGGACCCAGAAGGCTATGATGAACAGAGCTGGGTCTCTTCCCTAACTGATGAGTTCTGAAAATCCTTTCCCTCCCGTTTAGCCAGACTCTCCCCCTTTCCCCCTTCCCCCTTCTCCTCCCCCCCTTGCTGGCTCTGGGCAGCATCTTTTGTCTTAGGTCCAACCTCCATCTCAGTGAACAAAGCGCCAGCTGCCCATTGGCCTGGCCCAGCCCTGGCCTGGCCTTTGTGTGCAGGGGCATGCTGGGCCTCCTGAATGAGGCAGCCCTGAAGCCCAGGCTTCTACAGGAAAGTGTCTTTTCTTCTGCTGCTGGGAATTGCCATCGGAACAAAGCGGGACCTCAAAAGCCGCTCAGACTTGGCCCCCATCATCAATTCACCCGGCCCTCAACTCTGAGCTGGGGGGTGGGAATTAGGGTGGGAGGCTGGAGAGGGGGTTGGTGTCCACAGATGGATAGAGAGAGAGTCCAGAAGGTACAACTGTCTCAGGCTTGGGAGGGGGGCCGTACATTCCTGCCCCCACCTCAACCCACTGCAGGGCCGGCCAAAGTGGTGAGACAGACATAGACTTTCACATACTCATCTACACACATGCTCACAAATATGCTTCCCCTCACTCTCATCCATATAAGAACACAACTCTCTATCCTCACACATACATTCACATTCATAGACTTTGACACAAACAACATTTCATACAGATGTTAGAACTCAAGCACTCACACGCAGATTTTCACCCATAAATACTCACATACATTCTGGATTCAAACATATCCCTAAACACATGAATGGATGCACTGATAGATAAATTCCCACTTATGTATTTGTTCATTTTTCAACAAAGTGTGCTGGGCACTAGGGGGGAAATAGAAAACTTAGGGGCAGCTAGGTGGCACAGTGGACAGAGAGCAGGGCCTGGAGTCAGAAAGACTCATCTTCCTGAATTCAAATCTGGCCTCAGATACATACTAGCTGTGTGACCCTGGGCAAGTCACTTAACCCTGTTTGCTTCAGTTTCCTCATTTGTAAAATGAACTGGAGAAGGAAATGGCAAACCACTGTCTTTGCCAAGAAAACCCCAAATGGGGTCATGAAGACTCAGACACAACTAATTGACCGAACAACAAAGGGAAGAGAAAAGGGGGAAGTAAGGCAAAATTGGTTGAAGACGATTGTAAAAGGCTTCAGATGGTAGACTAAGTAGTTTATGCTTCGGTTGGTGGTCAGCAGGGCACTATTTAAGGTTTTTAGTTAGGTGTAAAGACTAATTCCTGCCCTATATGGGACTCTAGGTCAAACAAGAAGACATACATCCTTAGAAGAGATGAACTACAGGAGAGAAACCAAAGTGTTTAAGTTTTTCTGTCCCAAACAAGTTAAGGCTGAGTACATTTTAGAGGAAATAGAAATGTGAGGGCAAAGGGGTAACTGGGCAGGAAATAAGAAAGACCTGGAAGGCATCATATTCACGTGCCTAGAACGGTCAAGGAAAGGGGACACTGTTAGCTCCCCTCTGATTACTTCAGGAAAACCACTCTGGGAGGAGGTGGGCTTTCAGAAGTGATTGAAGACAGAAGGAAAGCGAATAAAGGGAAAGAAGCTTCCTGTCTCTCCTCCATCTCTTATCTAATGTGAACTGGTTGAAGGTAAATAGGGAGTGGCGTCAAAGTCTTTCAGCATCAGGCGACTCCATGCTATCTTCCCAGAAAGGTCCAAATAAAAAGCAGGCCCCTTCAGCAGAACAAGTAGAAGTTGACAATGGGCTACAAGTTAATTTAATTTATTGATCAATCCTCCAACATTTATTAAGCCTGGAGCTGTACCAAGTTCTGGGGTTTCAGAGACAAAAGTGAGGCAACCTCTGCCCTTGCTACATTCTCCTGGGAGCATAGAACATTTTCATAGATAAGTAAATGCAGGATCTATACAAATAAAGATGGAGGATTGTCGTGGTTGTTTGTCTTTCATTCTCAAAGAGGACAGTGACATAGGGAGGTGATGTCATGACTTGCAGTGAATTGGATTTAAGTGAGGGAGGGTTGTGCAAGGTCACCAATCTCACTCTCTCCTCCAGAGCCATCTGGGTCCAGTGGCAAGATATATAACAGGACAACTGGAGATGACTCTGGTTGTTTAAAGCAATTGGGGTTAAGTGACTTGCCCAGGGTCACACAGCTAGTGTCTGAAGTGATATTTTAACTCAGATCCTCTCAACTTCAGGGCCAGGGCTCTATCTACTGAGTCACCTAGTTTCCCTGATGGAGGGTTAGGGGTGGTACAAACCACTGGAGAAATCAAGAAAGTCTTCTTTCAGGAAGTAGTACTTCAGTTGAACCTTGAAGGGGAGCAAACAGTACTAAGAGGGGGAGGTAAGGAAGGAGAATATTTCAGTCATGGGGGACAGACAGGAGATGGTGTATGATACATGGGGAATAGCAAGTGGGCCAGTTTGACTGCAATTTGATTTTTATTTTGTGGGTCAATGGGGGGTAAGTGACTTGCCCAGGGTCACACAACTAGTGTCAAGTGTCTGAGGTCAGACTCGAACCCAGGTCCTCCTGAATTCAGGGCCGGTGCTTTATCTACTGAACCACCTACCTGTCCCTGCAATTTGATTTGATTGACTACAGTTTGAGTGTGAAGAGGAGTAACATGTTGATTAGGCTGGAAAGATAGGCTAAAGTCAGAATGCAAAGTCCTTTAAATGCCAAAGGAGTTTGCATTTTACATTTAATGTCTTCTGGGGCAGTTAGGTGGGGCAGTTGGATAAAGCACTGGCCCTGGATTCAAGAGGACTTGAGTTCAAATCTGACCTCAGTCACTTGACACTTATTAGCTGTGTGACCCTGGGCAAGTCAATTAACCCTCATTGCCCTGCCCCCCCCCCAATTTTTTTAATTAAAAAAATTAAAACAATAATGTGTTCTGGAACATTCATTTGACAACTTCGTGGAAGATGGATTGTAGAAGGGAGAAAAATGGATGCCAGAGAGACTAATTAGGAGATAATTGCAGTAGTCTAGGCAAAAGGTAATGAGGGGGGCAGCTAGGTGGCAGTGGATAGAGCACTGCTCCTGGAGTCAGGAAGACCTGAGTTCAAATCCAGCCTCAGACACTTGACACTTACTAGCCGTGTGACCTTGGGCAAGTCACTTAACCCTCATTGCCTCACCAAAAAAACAAAACAAAACAAAACAAAAAAGGTAATGAGGGCTGGGACAAATGCGGTTTTATAGCTGGCAGAGAGATCTAAAGAAATGCTTTTGATTTTTTACAAAATCACAGAATATTAGAGCTGGAAGGGATCTTAGAATGTAAAGACATCAAATGTCAGAACTAAAAGAAATCTCCATTCTACTCAGTTCAACAAATATGGAAGTGTCTGTTATGTGCAAGGGATGATGGTAGGTGTGAGATGCAAAGTCAAAGAGAAAACAGTACATTCCCTTAAGGAGTTTACATTCCACAGCGACCTTTGGTACTGTGAAATGTATGACAGTCTTCTGCAGTATATTTCCATGGAGAATCCCTGCTTTTTTTTTTTCTTCTCTCCCCACCCCGCCCCAGGCATTTGGGGTTAAGTGGCTTGCCCAAGGTCACACAGCTAGTAAGTGTTAAGTGTCTGAGGCTGGATTTGAACTCAGGTACTCCTGACTCCAGGGCTGGTGCTCTATCCACTTTGCCACCTAGCCACACCCTGAGGCTTGATTTGAACTTAGGTCCTCCTGAATCCAGGGCTGGTGCTTTATCCACTGCACCACCTAGCTGCCCCCAGTCCCTGCATTTTTTAACTGTAGGCTGGCTAGGTAGAAGCTCCTTTCCTTTCCTGACCACCATTCTCTATTTCCTCATATTCATGCCAGCCCCATCACTCCAGCATACCTATCCCAATCTTTCCTACCCATTTTGCCCTCTGGAACACCAGTTCTATTATGAACATATTGTCATTCATATTAGAATGATCCTATACCACTGGAAAATACTTTTGAATAGGTTTTATATTTACTTCTATGTAGACACTTTTTCCTTTTCGTAGAATGTAAGCTCCCTGAGGGGGCGGCTAGGTGGTGCAGTGGATAAAGCACCAGCCCTGGATTCAGGAGTACCTGAGTTCAAATCTGGCCTCAGACACTTGACACTTACTAGCTGTGTGACCCTGGGCAAGTCACTTAACCCCCATTGCCCCACAAAAAAAAAAAAAAAGAATGTAAGCTCCCTGAAAGCAGTTTTGTTTTGCCTGTTTAATAAATGTTGATTGAATTGAATTGTTGAATATAAGAAACGGAAGGTCAGAACTGGGAGAGATGTTAACAGAACAATAAAACTAAGACCCTTAAAATATTCAACATAGAATGTCACACCCAGCTTGGACTTTCCACTCTAGTTCCACCCACTTCATTTTTACAGATGAGCAAAATGAAGCCCAGAGAGAGGTGGGGACTTGTTCAGGTTACCTCATCAAGTAAGTAGCAGAAGCTGGGCTAGAACTTAGATCTCATGATTCCCATGAATCTCATGACTATCTGTCACTTCTCATCCTGCTGCCACCCCCAGAAGTAGGGAAGAGCCAAAGTTGATTCCAGACAACCGGGGAAGCATGACTCAAAGAGATTACATAGCAGGGATATGGTAGAAACCCAAATCAAAATGAGCCAATCCTGAGCCAAGGTGGGGACAGTGTGGGGTGTGTGTGTGTGTGTGTGTGTGTGTGTGTGTGTGTGCCCAGGAAGGAATGCCTGGTCCTGTTCTTGGTGAAATGAGAGGAGAGGACAAAAAAATATTTGGGTTTGAGGCATGTGGTCTAGAATGACCCAGGGCCCCAGGGACAGCCAATGAAAGGAGAGACATCTTGTCCCCCAAAGGGTCATCTTGAAGGATGGTGTTGGCAGATGGCATAGCCTGTAACAAAGCTCCCTCAGAAGCTCTGAGTCTAAGGAGCTGGCTCCTGCTCTGGTCCCTACTCATTGTGAAGCCCTCCTTATGCCCAGTCCCTTGGAGTGGAGCATTCAAGGGCCCCAGGGTGTTGGCACGAGGATCTCATCCCTCCCTGTAAAACCTATTTTCAAAGAGAAAAAATACAGAGGGATCCAGAGGGGAGCTAGGGAGAGACTTTTACCACCTTCTATTTCCTTTCAGAAAATGGGAAGCCATTTAAACAGTGAGGGCAGCTCAGGACCCTTGGTTAATCTCCTCTGCTTACAACCTGCATGACCTTGAGCAAATGGCTTCCCTGTTTTGGACTAGAATTAAATGGTTCTCAAAATATGGTCTAGGGACCTGTGGGAATCCCTGAGACCCTTTCATGTTTACATTCAAGGTCAAAATTATTTTCATAATAATACTAAAATGTTTTAATTTATAATACAGTAAATATTGATAGATTTAACCCACATTAAAAAAAGTTCTTGTGGATAAAGCACCAGCCCTGGATTTAGGAGGACCTGAGTTCAAATCCGACCTCAGACACTTGACACTTACTAGCTGTGTGACCCTGGGCAAGTCACTTAACCCTCATTGCCCCACAAAAAACAAAACCAAAAAAAAAAAGTTCTTCAGGGTCTTCAATAACATTTATGAGAGTAAAAGGGTCCTAAGACCAAAACTTTTAGAACTGTTGACCTAGATGATTTCTTTTTTTTTTTTTTTTTGGCAGGGCAATGAGGGTTAAGTGACTTGCCCAGGGTCACACAGCTAGTAAGCATCAAGTGTCTGAGGCTGGATTTGAACTCAGGTCCTCCTGAATCTAGGGCTGGTGCTTTATCCACTGTGCCACCTAGCTGCCCCCTAGATGATTTCTAAGGTCCTTCCAGTTCTAATTCTATGAAACTTGCACAGCCTATTTATTATGAGTGGTAGACTAATTGTATTTATAAGGTTGGAAGAAACTGTTTCAGGATCATCAAAGACTATATATAACAGAAATCTCCTAGTCCAACCCCTTGGGTCTACAGATTGGAAAACTGAAGTCAAGAGGTAGAGAAGTGATTTGCCTAAGGTCACACAGCAAACCAGTGGCAAAGCTGCAAATTCTGAGATCCCAGTCCAGAGAATCTGCTTTTTTACATTGCCTCCAATATTTAAAAGAATGTATGTGTGTATGCCCACAGGCATGTGTAAATATATATATATATATATGCATGTATGCACACACATGCCTATGTATATATACACATAGGTATACATATAGAGGCTATCTAATATAAATTCATATTCATATGCATATATGTAACAAAGGGAATGTAATGAAGGAACATATATCTTTATACATATATGTATATATTTTTGGATTATCTTTATATTTGCCTTTACATCATCTACATTTCTCACTATATTCTTCCCCCTCTCCTTCACAGTTATCTCTTATAACATAGAATAAAAAAAGAGGAAAAAAGCCCCAGTTCAGCAAAAACTAATCACCCAAGTTCAATATTAATCATATTTGATTCTCTATGCCCATGGTCCCATGATTCTGCATAAAGAAAGGGGCACATTCTCATATTTCTCCCTTGGGACAAATTTGATTATTTCAATCTCCCAGAATTCAGCCCGGATTACTTTGTTTTGTTTTTCTTTTTTATTTATATTGCTTTGGTCATGGTATCGCTTCTATCATTTTAGAGTGTCCAAAGGGCCTTAGAGGTCATTCAGTCTGAATCCCTCATTTTATTCACAGGGAACTGAGACTCAGAGAGAGGAAAGGACTTGCCCAAAGTCACACAGCTGAGCTGAGATTTGAACCCTTACACCTGGCTGCCTCTGTTACAAACTAGAAGTTCTCCTCAAAGGCCTTCTTGATCTTTCTCTTTCTTTGCTGAAAAAAGGTTTCCTAGGCAAGGATGTGATGCAAAGAAAATAGAAATCAGGGCTGCTGGTTTGGGCTGGGGGGAGGGGAGAGAGAGTGAACTAGGACGGGGCATTGTGGCACGGTTGCCATAGGGATGGGAACAGACAGACTCCTTTAATGGGCTTCTTTCCCAGGAAACCAAGAGTGTGGCTAAAGATTTTCCTGACTGGCAGCTTGGCTGATGGAAAAGGCTGTTGGCCGTTGTCTATCTTCCCTCAGCTGCAAGGAAACAGTCAACACTCTGTTCTCAAAACGACTGAGGGCACTGAGCTGGAATGGAGAGGATGGGGGCGAACACCGTCTCCTCACAAATGGCAACAGGAGCAGAGCTGGGGCAGAATTGGAAGCATAGAGCCCTCTCTTCTCCAGCCCTCTTGCTTCAGGCCTGGGCTATCATATACTCTAGAACTGTGTCCTATATCTTCTGCTGGGCCCACAGACTCAGAAAATGTCAAAACTAGAAGGACCTTTAAAATACAAAATGAATAGTTCACATTTAGATAGCACTGGCAGATTTGCAAAGGATTTCAAAACATTATTTCATTTTAAAACCTTTGCATATGTTTTGCATAAATTTGCATATATAATAAGTATCCTATTGCTTGCCTTCAATGAGTGGGGGAGGAGCTGGAGGGAAGGAATTTGGAACTCAGAATTTTAAAAAAGAATGTTAAAAATAAAGAAAAGGAAAAAAAATTAAAATCTTTGCAGTAAGTTTCTCTGATAAAGGTCTATATAAGGCAACTGATTCAAAATTATAAGAGCCATTCCCAGATTAATAAATGTTTAAAGGTCTATAAACAGGTGGTTTTTATAGAAAGAAATCCAAGCTATCATATGAAAAAATGTTTCCTAATAATTAGAAAAATGTAAGTTAAAACAACTCTGATATTCTATCCCACACTCATTAGATTGGCAGAGCTGACAAAAAGGAAAATGACAAATGCTGGAGGGGTGGTGGGAAATAGGTACATTAATTAATTCACTGGTGGTAGAATATGAACTGGTATAGCCATTTTTGAAAGCCATTTGGAGCTATACCCCAAAAGTTATTATATTGTCCAAATCCTTTGATCCAACAATATATCCCAAAGAGATCAAAAAAAGAGGAAAAGGACTTATATGTATAACACTATTCATAGCAGCTCTTTTTGTAGAGGCAAAGAATCAGAAACCAAGGGAGGGTCCATCAACTGGAGAATGGTTGAACAAGTCAGGGTATATGATTGTGATAAAATACTTTTGTGGTGCAGCTAGGTGGCGCAGTGGATAAAGTACTGGCCCTGTATTCAGAAGGACCTGAGTTCAAACCCAGCCTCAGACACTTGACACTTACTAGCTGTGTGACCCTGGGCAAGTTGCTTAACCCTCATTGCCCTGCAAAAAAAATAAATTAAAATTAAAAAAAATACTTTTGTTGTCATAAGAAATGATGAAAGCGATGGTTTAAGAAAAATCTGAGAGGATTTGTATAAACTGATGCAGAATAAAGTGAGCAGAACTAGGACAAGAATTCATACAATAACAACCAAACTAAAAACAACTTTGAAAGACTTAGGAACTTTGCACAGGAAACAGGCGTGAGAGGACCTGGGTTCAAATTCCCACTATGTCATTTAGCTATATAAGTATTTGCCCATTCTAATGCATTAGAAAAACAAACAATATAATTAACCATATTAAGATTTTTAAAATTCTCAAACTATATGATTACCTCAATAGACATGGAAAAAGCCTTTAACAAAGTATAACTCATTTGTTCTAAAAATCCTATTTAGGCATAGCAAGATTTAAAAAAATATCATAAAACTATATCTAAATCCAAGAGCAAGCATCAAATACAATGAGGATACACTAGAATCTTTTCATGTATATATACACACATACACATGCATATACATGTGTATATTAATGTGTATATGTATGTTTGTATGTATGTATATATATATATATATATATATATATATATATGTCTCATTCTCTATCCTTAATCTGTCACCTCTGGAATAATGAATGATCATTGTATTGATCATAATTCTTACAGCCCTCAAAAGTGCTTATTTTTACAGTGTTGCCATTATATAAATTATTTGCTTGGTTAAGTTAACTAGAAAGTTAACTTCTTGATAGTTGAGATCCAAGTTCTAGGATGGCATAAGTCAATAGATTTCTGGACTCAGACTCAGAAACACCTGAGTTCAAATCCCATGTACAGACTTCCTGGGTAGAGCCAAGATGGTGGAGGACAGGCAGTGACTCCTTGGAGCTCTCCTCCAAATCCTTTCAAATAATGCCATAAGACAATTCCTGGAGCAGCAGAGCCCACAAAAGGATGGTGTGAGATCATTTTCCAGCCAAAGGTGGCTTAGAAGATTGGCTGGGGTGAGAGTAGAGTGCAGATCCCTGCCGCACCTCACAGCCCCAGCCCCAGCCCCAGAAAATCAGACCTCCAGAGCCTTGGAATCAGCTGAGGCAACTCTTATTTCTGGAAATCAGCTCATGGACCTGTGAGGGAATTGAGTGGTTGGCCATGGGGAGATTACAGAGGTCTCTGCTGGCACTAAAATGGAACTCTATTGTGTTGTCTGTGTTCAGAACCAGGAAGCAGTCTTGAGTGGCAGTCCAAGTGGGGGAGGTACTCAGGCACACTGGAGGTTACAACCACAGTGAAACAGAATTCTGTTCCTGAGTTAAAGAGCAAGCAGGCCTGTGGTTACTTACAGACCAGAGCACAGGCCAGGGGAGTGTAGAACGTGCCTTTCCTTAAATCGTACCACCTGGGACCCCCTGAAGCTTGGGACAGTGTACCCTGAAAGCAGTGCCCCACTTTAAGAAGGAGTTAAAAGTGAAGAAATAGGCTGGGAAAATGAGCAGACAGAAAAAAATGTGGATATTAGAAAGTTTCTTTGGTGACAAGGAAGATCAAAATACACCCTCAGAAAAAGATAACAAAGTCAAAGCTCCTATATCCAAAGCTCCCAAGAATAATATGAATTGGTCTCAGGCCATGGAAGCTCTCAGAAAGGACTTTGAAGATAAGGTAAAAGAGGTAGAGGAAAAAATGGAAATAAAAATGAGAGTGATGTAGGAGGGTCATGAAAAAAAATCAACAGCTTGAAAAACCAAATGGAAAAGGAAATACAAAAGCTCTCTGAAGAAAATAATTGCTTAAGAATTAGGATGAGCGGGGCAGCTAGGTGATGCAGTGGATAGAACACTGGCCCTGGAGTCAGGAGTACCTGAGTTCAAATCCAGCCTCAGGCACTTAACACTTACTAGCTGTGTGACCCAGGGCAAGTCACTTAACCCCAATTGCCTCACTTAAAAAAAAAAAGAATTAGGATGAGCAAATGGAAGCTAATGACTTTATGAGAAATCAAGACACAATAAAGCAAATCCAAATGAATGAAATGTGAAATATCTTCTTGGAAAAACAGATGACCTTGGGGCAGCTAGGTGGCACAGTGGATAGAGCACTAGCCCTGGAGTCAGGAGGACATAAGTTCTAATCTGACCTCAGACACTTGACACTTATTAGCTGTGTGACCCTGTGCAAGTCACTTAACCCCAATTGCCTCACACACACACACAAAAAAAACAGCTGACCTGGAAAATAGAGCCAGGAGAGATAATATATAAACAAATACATATGTGTGTATGTGTTTGTGTATAGTATAGTTGGCTATTATTAATACTCTTATTAGGCACTCTGGACTTAATAGCATCCTGGACCACTTCCAGCTCTAAATCTATGATTTTCTGATGCTATTACTCTGAATCTTCAAATCATGAGATGTGTGGGTGTTGGGGAATTCCTCAATCAAGACAGAAATCCAGGGGCAGCTAGGTGGTGCAGTGGATAAAGCACCAGCCCTGGATTCAGGAGTACCTGAGTTCAAATCTGGCCTCAGACACTTGACACTTACTAGCTATGTGACCTTGGGCAAGTCACTTAACACCCATTGCCCCCCCCCCAAAAAGACAGAAATCCTGGAATCCTCCAGCAGAGTAATTCTTCCCACCGTGGTCCATTTGAATGGAGTTCAATAAATCGAGAAGCAAGGCTAGAAGATAAATCAACTGATACTAATTAGTTTATAATCTTTCCCAGATGCTCTTCACACTTTCTCAGACCACTTTGGATTTCTTCTCCACCATTATGATTGCAGGAGGTTTACCTGTGTCTTCATGATTTATCCTCAAAATAGTTTTAAAATTTCATCAAGGCAGTGACTGTGTCTATTTTCTTCTTGTTATCTCCAGACCAAAGGGCAGTGACTTATAGATAATCCAACATGATTCAATGTTTATTAAGCACTCATTATATGTAGAACACCATGTTGGGCTCTGGGGAAGATACAAAGTTTAGACAAAAGAGGGAACCTGTCTTCATTCAGTTTGTAGTCAAGAGGCAATTAGAGGAAGAATTGAAATCAGGAAGAACTGGGTTCAAATTCTGTCTCTGGTACTTACTAGGTGAATGATTATGGGCAAGTCTCTGAACCTCAGTTTCTTCAACTGTTGTTATTGTTGTTTGTCCTTCATCCTTGAAGAGGACCATGACATCTGGGTGATATCATGACTTACAGTGAATTGTATTTAAGTGAGGGAGGGCTGTGTAAGGTTACCAACCTCACTCTCTCTCCAGAGTCATCTGGGTCTAATGACAAGATATAGATCTGGACGACTGGAGATGGTCCTGGATGCTTGAAGCAATTGTGCTTAAGTGACTTGCCCAGGGTCACATAGCTAAGTATCTGAGGTGAGATTTGTTTGTTTTTTTGAGGTGAGATTTAAACTCAGGTCCTCCTAACTTCAGTGCCAGTGCTCTATCTACTGCACCACCTAGCTCTGCTCCTCAAACCCCATTTTAGGAGATAATTATAATAATACCATCTTACTCTACAGAAGCATTGTGAGTCTCAAACAAGGTAATATATCTTTATAAACCTCAAAGCACTATATAAATGACAATTATCAATCAATTGATTAATCAGCAAACACTATTTAAATGCCTACTATTTGCCAGTCATTGTGCAGGACAGGATACAAAGACAAAAATGAAAGTCTCTGACCTCAAGGAGCTTACATTCTTTTTTTAATTTTATTTTTTCCAATTACATGCAAAGATAGTTTTCAACATTTATTTTTGTGAGATTTTGAGTTCCAAACGTTTCTCCTCCCCTCCCCCAAGGAAGCAATCTGATAGAGGTCATACAGTACAATCAATCTGAACATATTTCCACATTAGTCATGTTGTAAGAGAAGAATCAGAACAAAAGAGAAAAAAACCACGTGAAAGAAAAAAACAATAAAAACCAACAAAAAATGTGAAAATATTATGCTTCATTCTGCATTCAGACTCCATAGTTCTTTTTCTGGATGTGAAGAGCATTTTCCATCATGCGTCTTTTGGAATTGTCTTGGATCATTGTATTGCTGAGAAGAGTCAAGTCAATCACAGTTGATCAACACACAATGTTGCTCTTACTGTGTACAATGTTCAAAGAGTTTACAGTCTATCAGAATAGATAATCTGACCATAAGCACATTCAGAGCAGATAAAAAAGTTACCCTAGAAGGGGGCAGCTAAGTGGTGCAATGGATAAAGCTCCAGCCCTGGATTCAGAAGGACCTGAGTTCAAATCTGGCCTCAGACACTTGACACTTACTAACTGTGTGACCCTAGACAAGTCACTTAACCCCCATTCCCCCCCCCAAAAAAAAAGAAAAAAAAGTTACCCTAGATTAGAAGGCTCAGGAGGAAAGGCAAGTCTTAAATGAAGTCAGCAACTTTATGAAATAGATGTGAGGAGGAAGACTATTCCAGGCATGTGAGGGATAGCCTATGCAAAGGCATGGAAACTAGAAATGGAGCAGCAGATATGAGCAATAGCACATAGGCCAGTTTGACTAGATTGTAGAGCAGGTTGTCATTTCTTACTTATTTTTCAATCATTTGTAACTCTTTGTGACCCCATTTGGGGTTTTCTTGGCAAAGATACTGGAGTGGGTTGCCAATTTCCTTCTCTAGCTCAGTTTACAGATAAGGAAAGTGAGGTAAACAGGGTTAAGTGACTTGCCCAAGGTCACACAGCTAGTAGGTGTCTGAGGCCCAGTTTGAACTCAGGAAGATGAGTCTTCCTGACTTTGGGACCAGCACTCTATGCACTGAACCACAGAGGGTAGTAATACGAGATGGGAGGGTTAGGAAAATGTCCTGTTCTAAAGAGCTTTAAAAGCCCCAAAGAAAAGTTTATATTTGAGCCTTGAGAAAACACAGAGATGATTATAACATACTCTCATGGGTTTTATGAGCTCTTTTCTTTTTTTTAGTGAGGCAATTGGGGTTAAGTGACTTGCCCAGGGTCACACAGCTAGTAAGTGTTAAGTGTCTGAGGCCGGATTTGAACTCAGGTACTCCTGACTCCAGGGCCAGTGCTTTATCCACTGTACCACCTAGCTGCCCCTCTCATGGGTTTTATGATAAGCATTAACAAGGTGAGGTCTGAATAGGAGGGGTTTGGGAATGGACCTGTGATTTCATTGGCATATGCTAAGTGAGGACACTCCTTTTACCCCAGATCACTGGGACCTAGTCCTACAACTTAAGAATCCTAGAGAATTGTCTGAAGATACAAAGCTTAAGTGACTTGCTCAGTGAACATGTATCAAAGACAAAACTGGAACCCAGGAATTCCTGACTTTGAGGACCATTCTCTATCCACTGCACCACAGCTGCCTCTGAGAGGGAGGGAGATTAGGGGTCTTATTGTCTCCATTTTACAGATGAGAAAAGTAAACCTCATAAAAGGGAAGGAACTTGTCCACAGACCAAGGCCTTCCTTGGCCTCTTTCCCTAAACTCAGAAGCTTCTGAGTGGAAGATCTGTCTGCAGGTATTTGAGAGATTGAATGAAAGAAGTACTGTTCTAAGAAACAAACACTGAAGGGGTAGCTAGGTGGAGCAGTGGATAAAGCATTGGCCCTGGATTCAGGAGGACCTGAGTTCAAATCTGACCTCAGACACTTGACACTTACTAGCTGTGTGACCTTCAGCAAGTCATTTAACCCTCATTGCCTCACAAAAAACAACAACAACAAAAAACCCCAAACATTGAAAACTTAGAGGGAGCTTGTATTCTATCAAGGGAGATGACAAGTCCTTTCCAGAAGCAATGGGAAATGATAGTATAGATTTGATACTGTGTTTAAAGCAAGATGTGATGGTGAGTCTGTGTGTGTCATAGTGGTGGAGGCTTGCTATGTGTAATGGCTGGAAAGATGGCAACATGGCCAATGTGGACAGGGGGACGGCGTGCTTCAGTTTGGGACGGGTTAGCTATAGTTTACATTCACTCATCAATCAAAATAGTTCAGCCCATAGGGGTAGCTAGGTGGCACAGTGGATAGACCACCAGCCTTGGAGTCAGGAGAACCTGAGTTCAAGTCCAACCTCAGACACTTATTAGCTGTGTGACCCCTGTGCAAGTCACTTAACCTTGATCATCTCCTCACTCCCCCCAAAATAGCTCATCCCAGGGTGGAAGTTCTATTTATATATTTAGAATTTTCCCCACCTTACATGTAAAAACAAATTGTGATATCAATTTTTATTTTATTTTTTTGGTGAAGCAATTGGGGTTAAGTGACTTGCTCAAGGTCACACAGCTAGTAAGTGTTAAGTGTCTGAGGCCGGATTTGAACTCAGGTCCTCCTGACTCCAGGGCTGGTGCTCTATCCACTGTGCCATCTAGCTGCCCCTGTAACATTGATTTTTAAAACTTTGTGTTCCAAATTCTCTTCCTTCCTCCCTATGCCCCCCCCCCTTTAAGAATTCAAGCAATTCAATATAATTTATACATGTGCAGTCAGGGTAGAAGTTCTAAAGCTGAGTGGATGAACTATTGGAAATGGGTACATGGTTTCTAGAGGCCAGGTAGACCAGAGGGTGCAGTTCTAGGTGGGGAGAAGAGAGGCAGCAACATCATGGCAGATGGGCAGATGGCCAGATGGATCAGGGTGGATGGCTTGATGGGAGGTATAGTTAGATGCCATGTGAGATTAGCTATGTTTTCTTTTGGTTATATGTAAACACTGGCCTGGAGTGATAGGCTTGGAAGTTCAGTCTCTAGGTAATATCATAGCAGCATAGCACATCCCATCTGTTGGCTTCCCTCCACCCCACCTGGTAGTTAAGTAGAAAGTCAAATGATTTTTCTTTTCTTTTCTTTTTGTGGTGGGGCAATGAGGGTTAAGTGACTTACCCAGGGCCACATAGCTAGAAAGTATCAAGTGTCCGAGGCTGGATTTGAACTCAGGTCCTCCTGAATCCAGGACTGGTGCTTTGTGTCCATTGCACCACTTAGCTGCCCCCAAACGATTTTTCAATAGGCACTAGAAACCTGAAGAGAGACCTTAGAGTACCCAATAGGTCCAAGTGCCTTTTGGCTCAGCCCCTGAATTCCTGTTCAGGCATTCTTCCCTGGACAGACAGGGACAATGAGTAAATGCTGGTGGCTGCAGATGAGTGGGGTACTTCAATAAGGAACTCAGATTAGTTTTCTTTCTTTCTTTCTTTGTTAGAGAGGAAACTCAAAACAGGTCTTGGTGGTGTCACACAGAGTGAGAGGGAAGGGGAAGGAAAAGGTAGGTATCACAGAATTCTCCCACATATTCTTCATTATCTCCTCTCAGAACTTTTAGAAGCTTCACTGAAAAGAAGTTGCTTAGACTGAAGCGTGAGATAATGGATGTGAAAATAAATACTTTGTAAATCATAAAGTGCTACATTTATATGCACTGTTATTATTAGGTGACCTCTTAGAATAACTGAGTATCTGGTGGTCATGGTGTAATCTTCTCAGAGATCCTCCCAGCATAAAGGGCCTGGGCACATTTGGAGGGATCTTCTCACTCTTGTGGCTCACCACCCCCTCCCAAAAAGCCTTGGAAAATAGACTAAATGGTATCCCAATATCCCTTAGTATTATAATAATATTATAATATGATATTATAAATTGGTCTTAACCAACTCCAATTTTTATTCACCCAGTACAAATATTGCAGAAGAAAGGACTGTTAAAAGAAAAAAACAACCCTGAAGAAGAGAGAAGAAAATATACCTCTCTCCCTTCTTTGCAGAGGTAGAGAACGACAGATACAGAACATCTCCCTGCTTTTCTTTCTTTTTTATTCTTTGTTATAAGATGGCTCTCCAACATGGGGAGAGAGGAACACTATATTTGAAAATTAAGGTGATATAAAAACAAAAGATATCAATATTTCTTTAAAAAACCAGATACCCTTGGGGCATCTAGGTGGCAGTGGATAAAGCACTGGCCTTGGATTCAGGAGTACCCGAGTTCAAATCCAGCTTCAGACACTTGACACTTAACTAGCTGTGTGACCCTGGGCAAGTCACTTAACCCTCACTGCCCTGCAAAAATTTTTTTTAAATTAAAAAAAAAACACCAGATACCCTTGAAGGAGTACTCATTAGTCAGTTTTTCCCCAAAATGTACATAAAACCCAAGTCAAAGGCTGCTCTGGGGAACACTTCCTAGTTCTTTGTAAAGCTCAAAGTAAAGAACCTCTCTCTCTCTCTTCTCTTCTCTTTTCCTCCCTCTCTTCCCTCCCCCCTCTCTCCCTTTCCCTTCTCTTCTCTCTCCTTTTTCTTTTTCTTTCCTCCCTCTGTCTCTGTGAGTCTCTATTACCCTTTCTCATTCATAGTTTCTACATCTCTTTCTCTGTCTCTATGTCTCTCTCTCCCCTCTCCCTCTCTCATGCCCCCCATCTCCTTTCTCTTCCTCCTTCTTTCCCCCCTCTCTTCTCTCTCTTTCTCTCCCCTCTCCCCCTCCTCTCTCTCCACCCTCTCCTTTTTCTTTTTCCTCCCTCTCTCTCTGTGCCTTTCTTCACTTCTCTCATTCATAATTTTGGGGAGGGGGCAGGGCAATGAGGGTTAAATGACTTGCCCAGGGTCACACAGATAGTAAGTATCAAGTGTCTGAGGTTAGATTTGAACTCAGGTCCTCCTGACTCCAAGGCCAGAGCTTTATCTCCTGCGCCACCTAGCTGCCCCCGCATTTTATTTCTATATCTTTCTCTGTCTCTATGTCTCTGTCTCTCCCCCCTCCCTCTCTTTCATGCTCCCTTCTCCTCCTTTCTCTCTCCCTTCTTCCCCTTTTCTCTCCCTCTCTTCTCTCCCTCTCTCTCTCTCCTCCCCCTCTCCCTTCTCTCCTCTTTTTCTCCCTTTGCCTCTCTTTGTGTCTCTCCGCCCCCCCCCCCCCCCGCCCCATCATAGTTTCTATATCTCTCTCCTCCCTTTCCTGTATTTCTCCTGGTTCCATAGGATAGATAATGTCAATCAGGCCTATCTCTTGAGTTCTCTCATCAGACATCTCCCCAAAGCATGATGAGGACAAAGCCTCCACAATTCCATTCTTCTCCAGAATTGATACTGCTCCCCTTTCTCCAGCTTTCCCTTCCCTTTCTTCTCTAGTCTCCACCAGTTCACCCTGGAGCCTGTCAGTGGGTAGATTTTCAGAAAACATCATTCATTTGAGGAGAGGAGGAAAAGGAGAGAGGCCCCCAGCACTGGGCCAATAATAAGAGCTCAAATATATAGAGTGCCAAGGGAGCTATCATTGTTCCCTATCACTTCAAGGCCACCCCTAGGGAGTTACCATGATAATACTTGAGGGGGCAGCTAGGTGGCGCAGTGGATAAAGCACCGGCCCTGGATTCAGGAGTACCTGAGTTCAAATCCAGCCTCAGACACTTGACACTTACTAGCTGTGTGACCCTGGGCAAGTCACTTAACCCTCATTGCCCCACTAAAAAACAAAACAAACAAAAAAAACCAATACTTGAGATTTGGGCCAGGCTTTTTCATATTTTTTTTTGTTTGTTTTGTTTTTTGTTTTGCAGGGCAATGGGGGTTAAGTGACTTGCCCAGGGTCACACAGCTAGTAAGTGTCAAGGGTCTGAGGCTGGATTTGAACTCAGGTCCTCCTGAATCCAGAGCCAGTGTTTTATCCACTGCGCCACCTAGCTGCCCCCCCAGGCTTTATAATTTCTCAAAGTACATCTCAATCTGTTACTTCATTTTATCTTCATAGCTACCCCAGGAGGGAGGCAGGACAGGGATCATTATAGAAGAGAACCAAGGTGTGGAGAGATGACCTTATTGACTCACAGTTATTTAGCTGGTAAGAGGCAAGGCAAGGACAAGACCCAAATTTCCTGACTTGAAATTCAGTATTTGTTCCAGCTCACTACTGCCCCTCCATGTTGTGAGAAAATTAGTAATAGGAGTTTGGGGTCTCCCAGAGGCCCCCCGCTGAAAGAGCTGGGCCTAACCTTTCTTTCTTTCCTTCCTTCCTTCTTTCTTTCTTTCTTTCTTTCTTTCTTTCTTTCTTTCTTTCTTTCTTTCTTTCTTTCTTTCTTTCTTTCTTTCTTTCTTTTTTTGTGAGGCAATTGGGGTTAAGTGACTTGCCCAGGGTCACACAGCTAGTAAGTGTTAAGTGTTTGAGATCACATTTGAACTCAGGTCCTCCTGAATCCAGGGCCAGTGCTCTATCCACCGCACCACCTAGCTGCCCCCTGACCTTTCTTAAGGTCAGTCCAGAGTCCAGAAGTTACCTCATTCAAAACCACCTGTAAGTGCTCGCTTCGGCAGCACATATACTAAAAAATTGGAACGATACAGAGAAGATTAGCAAGGCCCCTGTGCAAGGATGACATGCAAATTCGTGAAGCAAAACCACCTGAAAGCCAGAGGATCTGTTCTCTGGGCTCTGACATCAACACGATTGTACCGAACCACCCTCAAATCCAGTGAACCAATAGATTTGAAGGATGGTAACCAATTAGCTTTAAGCAGTGTGTTAGGGCAGGCTCTGCCCCTTCCCCCAGCGAGCTTACGCTTGCTGATCTCTCTTTTTGGCCGGAGAAGTTGGTGAGAGCAGATACAGCCCACTAGGGTTCCCCATTTTCTCTCTTCTCTCTCTTCTATTTCCCAGCTAGGCCTTCCTATCTTTCAGAGCCATGTGCTCTCTCTTAACTAATACTTAATATGCTTTAATAAATGTTTAATGCTCCCAAACTGGTGCAGTAGCCTCTAATTTTTAAGTAACAAATACATTATAAAGCCCAGCTAAATTCCCTAACACTTGGGACAATTATAGGGCGACCACATTTTACTTTTCACAATGTCAAAAACACAATGGGCATAATTTCATTTCTTCGATTATTCAAAAGGTACTTGAGCCTCTTACTTTGGATTTATTCACTCCACGAATGTTTATTTTTAAATCTTATTTGACTGATGTCTTGTTTTAATATCCCTTTTATTTTAGACTATAACCCTCCTCCCTTTCCTACTCAGCAAGCTTTCTCTTGTAACAAAGATAAAAAAAGAAAGAGGAAAAAAAGCATTTAAACAAAACCAGCCAACAAATCCATTTAAGGAGAACTGCTCAGGTTGCGTTCCTTTGGACTTTTCTATGGTGCCCTAGAATTGTGTACCCACCCTTCTTTCTCCTACCTCTTTTCAATTTCCTTTTGTGTGTTGTCCTTCCCAATAGATTTTTAGCTCCCTGAGGGCAAGGACTGTCTTTCTTTTATGTATTTGTATCCCCAGTGCTTAGCATGGTATTGGGCACATAGTGGGAACTTAATAAATGTTGACTGACTGACTGACAATTTAATAGAGGTAGACTTTAAGTCCAAGAGAAGGGAAGTGACTTCTCCAAGGTTACAGGGCTACTATGTGGCAGGGACGGTACTGACTAGAGAGAACTTAAGTCTTCTGAATCCCAGGGGTCTAGGATTCCACTGCACTCTACACTGCAGAATGTAAGTCAAGGCATTGGTCCTCTTCGAAAATGAAGGACAAACAACCGCCACCACAACTCTTGGAATATGTGCTACATGCAGAAACAAAATATATACTGAAAAAATTCCAAGTGAAAATATGTAGGGAAGGAAAGATCACTTTGGTCTTGATAGTCTTTGAATTTGTTCTAATATTTCTTGTTGGATTATTGGATTTCCAAGTACTCTGTTCCATTCTATTTTTCAGGTATCTCCTGAAAGGACACATGGGCAAGGCTCTCCAGCTTCTGTTCTAAGGTGTTTATTCTCCTTTCAAGTTTTCCCACAAGAGCTCTAACTTCATTCCTTACCTCTTGCTTCTACTGTTCCTTCATTTCTTCCATCCACACCCTTCAGTCAAACAATCAGCATGCCCTTTTTATTAAGCACCAGACACTGCACAGTGCTGGGCAATGGACATATAATGGACATGCCCCTTCAGCAGAAGTAGGAGTTGACAATGGGCTGTTATAATTTTAACCAGTCAGTCAACAAACATTCATTAATCACTAGACACTATTAGGGATCCAAAGACCAAAGTAAAGTGAAAGTAGTCTACACTACCTGTTACTAGGGAAATATAAAACATTCATAGATAAGTAAATGGTGGATGAATAAACACTGTGATAGGGATGGAGGATTAATAACTAGAGAAAGCAATAAAGGCTTCTTTTAGGAGGTGACTTGAGCTGAGCCTTAAAGGGACCTAAGGGTTGCAAAAGGTGGAGGAAAGAACATTCTAGGTATGGGGAACAGTCTGTGCCCAAAGGGGCAGGAGATGGAATAATGCATATGTGGAATAGTAAGTAGTCAAATAGCAAGTTTGGTTAGAGTGTAGAGTGTAGAGTAGTAATGTGTAATAAACCAGGAAGGAAGGGAGAAAAATGAACATTTATTAAGCACCTACTATGTGCCAGACACTATGTTAAGTGCTTTACAAATATCATTTCATTTGATCCTTGTGACAACCCTGTGGAATGAGTACTATTATCCCCCTTTTATAGATGAGGAAACTGAAACAAGCAAAAGTAAAATGACTTTCCCAGGGTCACCAAACCAGTAAGTATCTGAGGTTTGATTTGACCTCAGTTCTTCCTGACTCCAAGCCCAGCATTTTACCCACTACTATGCCACCTAACTGCCTCTAAGAAACCTGGAAAGAAAAGGCAGAACCTAGACTTTAGAAGCCATTATGGTGTAATGGAAAGACCACCAACCCTGGAGTCAGAGGATCTGGGTTCAAATCGTGCCTTTAATACCAATTGCCTGTGTGACCTCTGTTTCTGCACCTGTAAAAAATGAGGGGATTTGTACTAGATGTCCTCTGAAGTCCCTTCGAGGAGTAGGAATCATTAATGAAAACTATGGACTATTTTAAGAGCTTCCTTAAGGAACAGAGAACCATGTAATCACAGGCTGTGGGCATTTTCTTCTTTTCCCCTCAAGTCTCATGTTTTGAAATGCACCTCCCACCCACCCTCCATCCTATCTTGAGCGGCCTAAACAGCTGTTCAGCCACCTTGGCTGTGAAAGTCCAGGACAGGACAGAATTAATGAAGAGAAGCATCTTATGGAATCGGCATCAGTAGGAGGAGTGCCTCTCTCAGGGCTCAGAAATAACCAGACCCACATCCCAAGCAGCAGTGTGAAGCCAAGGTAGTGAGCTAGGAAATATCCTGGCTTAGCTATCTCCTGCACTGACTTGCTCTCTCTTGGCTACTAACTGGCCATGTGACTTTGAATTAGTCTCCTCCCCTCTCTGGGCCTCACTTAAAATGAGAGAGTTGGATTACTAATTGTCTGTAATCTAGCAGGGAGAAAGCCCTGGCATGGGAGTCAGGAGACCTGGGTTCCAGTCCTGATTTTGCCACTAATTCAATAGGTGACTTAGAGCATAACTTTTTCTGGACTTCAGTTTCATTATCTGGAAAATAAAGATGTTGGATTAGACAGCTTCTCCCTCTGACATTTGAGAGTCAATGAAGAGAGTGCTCAATATGAAATCAGAAGACCTAGGTCTGAGTCCTGGGCTCCCCTCTATGAGATGGGAATCAACTCTGCCCTCCCTACCCTACAGAGATATAGGGAAAGTCCTTAAAGGAGCTAGAGAAATGTGAGCTATGGTGATGGTGGTGGTGATGATTAGGGAGTGGGAGGAAAAATTCAAAATTAGGAGTAAGGTGATGTGGTTTTCAGTCCCACCCCTGATTTATATATATATGACCTTGGGTAAGTCACTTCCTCTGGGTATCAGTTTCCTAATATGTAAAATGAAGGGCTGATCTAGACCAGGGCTTCTTAAACTTTTTTCATTCCTGACCCATTTTTGTTTGAGAAATTTTTACACAACTCCGGGTATATAGGTATATAAAATAAGTACGTATAACCTTTTACTGTTGCCAAATTTTTTGCTACCCCCCCCCCACATTCAGTTACATGACCCCATACCCAACCCACAGTTTAAGAAGCTAGGATCTACAAGACAATCCCAAAGGACTTTTGATGAAACATACTATCCACCTCCAAAGAAAGAAATGATATTGATGGAACACAGACTGAAGCATGCTATTTTTCACATTCTTTCATTTTTTTCTTTTTTTCAAGTTTTCTTGTACAAAATGACTAATATGGTAATGTTTTACATAATTGCACATGTATAACCCATATCTGATTGCTTACCACCTCAGAGAGGGGGGGAGGGGAGGGAAGGAGGGATAAAAATTGGAACTCGAAACTATAAATAAAAATGTTTATTACTTTAAAAAATTATCTCTAAAGGTTTTTTCTAGCTCTCAGGAGCTGAGGGGCATGCTCTTTTCTGAATCTTCCTCTTGCTCCTCCTTCTCTTTTTCCTTTTTCTCCTCCTCCTCCTCCTCCTCCTCCTCCTCCCTTCCTCCATCCCTCCCTTTCTTTCTCTTGTGTTGCCTCTCCTTTCACACAAAGAAATTCAGAACCTCACTTCCTAAAAGCTCCCAGAATCCCCTCAAAGCTCAGTTTCAACCCTTTGGATTCAGAACCACCTTCCTTTTAAAAGTAGGTAGGTATCTCTGAATCCTTGCGGACCTCTGCTGGCTACTGGCGGAGCATCCCAATCTCCTGCCTTGAGCCAAGGGACAAAATTCTGGTGTGAGGGCGCCACCCTGAGGCTGGACCAACAATGACTATATACGTTAGGACGTTAGGGCTAGGGATGGGTCTGTGATTTCATCTAAGTGGTGACATCCCAAGTGGAGAAACTCCCTCTTCAAGTTGGCACTTTCTCTCAAATGAGTCTTAGAGAGTTGGCCAGTGTTGTAGAACCACCCTGTGTCAGAGGTGGGACTTTGCTTCTCTTATAATTATGATAATCATTGTTATTAGTAATAATAACCCACATTATTCAGTGCTTCCTGTTTGCAAAGCTCTTTACATACATCATCTCATTTGATCCCCAGAACATAATTATAAAGCAAATGCTTTAGAAAAAAAAACACTAGACCTTTAATTTCACTGGTATAACTCCCTCTACCAAGGCAGATCCAAATCTGCTCTGTAGCCTCATCCAGGGTGACTTGAACTGAACCTGGGACTTCTTGATTTCAGGGCCAGCTTTTTCTTTCTCTTTCTTTCTTTCTTCCTTTCTTCCTTTCTTCCTTTCTTTCTTCCTTTCTTTCTTTCTTTCTTCCTTTCTTTCTTTCTTTCTTTCTTTCTTTCTTTCTTTCTTTCTTTCTTTCTTTCTTTCTTTCTTTCTTCCTTCCTTCCTTCCTTCCTTCCTTCCTTCCTTCCTTCCTTCCTTCCTTCCTTCCTTTCTTTCTTTCTTTCTTTCTTTCTTTCTTTCTTTCTTTCTTTCTTTCTTTCTTTCTTTCTTTCTTCCTTTCTTCCTTCTTTCCTTCCTTTCTTTTTTGTCTTCTCTTTCTTTTTTGTTTGTTTTTTGTTATTTTTAATAGTATTTTTTCCAGTTACATATAAAGATAGTCTTCAACATTTGTTTTTATAAGATTTTGAGTTCCAAATTTTTCTCCCAGCCTCCCTTCCCTCCCCCCTCCCCAAGAAGAAAGCAATCTAATATAGGTTATATGTGTACAATCACATTAAACATATTTCTGCATTAGTCATGTTATGAAAGAAGATTCAGAACAAAAGGGAAGACCCTCAAAAAAAAAAGAGTAGAAATAGTATGGTTCAATCTGCATTCAGATCCCACTGTTCTTTTTTCTGGATGTGGAGAGCATTTCCCATCATGAATCCTTTGGGATTGTCTTGGATCATTGTATTGCTGAGAGGAGCTAAGTCTATCACAGTTGATCATCACACAGTATTGCTGTTATTGTGTACAAAGTTCTCCTGGTTCTGCTCATTTCACTCAGCATCAGTCCACTTAAGTCCTTCTAGGTTTTTCTGAAATCCGCCTGCTTATCATTTCTCATAGCACTGTATTCCATTCCATTCATATACCACGATTTGTTTAGCCATTCCCCAGTTAATGGACATCCCTCAATTTCCAATTCTTTGCTATCAGGGCCAGTTTTCTATCTTGTGCCACAGCTACTTCTCAGATGCTATTCATTTTACAAATAAGGAGACTGATCAGAAAGGTTAATCCACTGACCCAAGTAGTATGGAGGGAGGGAAGGAGGGAATAGACATTTATATAGTACCTGCTATGTGACAGATCCCGTGCTAAACATTATCTCATTTGGTCCTCCCAACAATCCAGGAAGGCAGGTGCTGTTATTATCTCCATTTTACAATTGCAGAAATTGAGGTTAAGTGACTCACCTAGTATCATATAACTAGTGTCTGAGGTCAGATTTAAATAACTGTAGCCCCAGAGCTGTTTTCACTGCTACTAGTAATGGTAAACTAATGACACTATTAGTCACTCATAATTAGTAAAACTACTACTAAAGATGATGGCAATTCCCATTTCCATAGCACTTTCTTTTTTTTAAATAAGGCAGTTGGGGTTAAGTGACTTGCCCAGGGTCACACAGCTAGTAAGTGTTAAGTGTCTGAGGCCAGATTTGAACTCAGGTACTCCTGACTCCAGGGCCGGTGCTCTATCCACTGTGCCACCTAGCTGCCCTTTAAAATCTATAAAACCTTTCCTCCCAGCAACCCTTCCAAGAAGATAATGCCTATATTATTATCCCTATTTGGTTTTTTGTTTCTTGGTTGGGCAATGAGGGTTAAGTGACTTGCCCAAGGTCACACATCTATTAAGTGTCAAGTGTCTAAGTCCTCCTGACTCCAGGGCTAGTGCTCTATCCACTGCACCACCTAGCTGCCCATATTATCCCTATTTTGTAGACAAGAAAAGGACTGGGAGAATTGATGAGGCTTGTCCCAGGCTTACATAGCTAGTAGGATCAGAGCCAGGATTCAAGTCCCACGTTCTTTGGTTCACATTCAGCACATTCGTGGTTGTTTGTTTTGTTAAATATGTTTTGTTTTGGTTCAGGGTAAGTGATCATTGGGTCAACAAACACTGTATGGAGATACAAAAAGGAAACCCCCTACCCTCAAGGAGTTTAGGACTGTGTATCTGGAGAACGTTGTATAGATGAAGAGGACCAGAAAAGGGTAGTCACTTCTCCAAGGTTCCACAAAGAGTATTAGATTCCAAACATAGGTCCTTGGACTCCAAGTCCAAGGTTCTATCTACTCTTTTTTTTTTTTTTTTGCGGGGCAATGGGAGTTAAGTGACTTGCCCAGGGTCACACAGCTAGTAAGTGTCAAGTGTCTGAGGCCAGATTTGAACTCAGGTCCTCCTGAATCCAGGGCCGGTACTTTATCCACTGCGCCACCTAGCTGCCCCTCTATCTATTCTTGAACAGGGTTGTCGGACCTGCCATTTATTTTGGTACAATGCCTGGGCGGGGGGGGGGGGGGTGTTAAGGACTAAAATTCTACCTAAACTGTCTAAAATATCTAATGAGTGGTCGCCAATAAATTATAAGCTTTAGCAAGAGTTAAGCTTTTAAGCATTTATTAAGGAGAATAAGAATTTGGTAAAGAGAGAGAGAAAGGCCTAGATTCCTATCTATTAAAGGGAGAGCACATTTCTAGCTCCCTTCTCCACCAGGTTCTTCAGGAAAAAAGCCTGAGACAGAGCACCAGTCTCTTCCTTCTTCCTCTCACTAGCAAACGTCACTTCCTGACGCCAAAGAAAAGACGCACATTCTTGCCCTCAAAGACCTGCCTTTCATGGCAGAACTTTTCTACAATAAGTCTCCAGCAGGTGGCGTCATTCCAATCATTACAGGGGCTTAGGGGGAGGGACTTAACAGCTTTTTGGAAGAAGGTAACCTCCCAGGGGCTGAGCCCACACTTTCCCCAAATGCAGCAGTGACCCATGGAATCAGATATTTGGGTTGACTTTCCTTGTGGGCAGGGAAAGGCTCTAGGCATAGACTAGCCCACTGGAAAGTGTGAATTCTCCACCCAGCCTAGATGGGGAAGGTTCACGAGATTGGGGAGAGGAGGATACTGAACCAAGTGACTAAAGTTGAGATTGAATTTTGGAGGGTGAACCCAATAGAAGCAATGCAATGTCAGACTTCAGTGTGATGGATTCAGGAGAGAGCCGCTCATACGGATTAAAACTGGGGGATGGGGGAAGGGAAGAGAATAGTTATAGATGCATATTTCTCTGCTCATTGTTCATCATACTCAACTTCCTGAGAAAATGGGTGTGTCTGGAAAGGACAGAAGCTGCTAGTTTGTCTCTCTTTGAAGTCAGTGAAAGGAAAGGTTTAACTGCCTTTCCAACCTGCCTGGTGTCAGCAAACATTTCTCTGTTTCTAAGCTGTTCATAATTCCTGATGTTTTCATTAAAGCTGGTTATGGGATTCATGTCTATTATGAACTGCACACCAAGGGGATTGTGGTGGAGGGTTAGGATGAGATTGGTGAACAATTTGAGCCTGTGAATACAGAGGTAAAATAGCTAGAGATTCTCCAGAAGGAGACTCAGGCAACTGAGAAGGAAAAAAATCAATCTCATAGTTTTGACTGGTTGATAACTTTTATAATCTCTTAAATAGCAGAGAAGAAAAACTATATGACTCAGGACCTAGGCTCCTGATTTAGGTGGGACTGAAAAAGGGAGTTACTCTTTCTACTTTCTCTTAGATCTAAAACTCCAATCCTTGCCAGAAATTACCACTAGCTGGTTGCAAGGAAGGAAGGAAAGAAGCATTTAGTAAACACAAAATGGATCATCCAGAAAGAGCTCGATGATGGGAGAAGGAGGCAGCTCTTACAGAGGAGTGGGTGTTCTAGGCTAAGTCCTTAAGGGCTGTTGGATGCTCCTGGGCCAGGAGAAAACTCACCCAAGTCATGGAGGAGGCTAAAAAGGGTCAATGGACAACCTAAGATCTGAGGTCTAAGACCCGAGCTCTAAAAGGGGCTAATAGATAACCTATCAACTGTAGCTAAAAGGGGCTAGCAGATTACCTAAGACTTGGGTTCTTATCAATAGTACCGAAAGGGGGGGGGCAGCTAGGTGGCAGAGAGGATAAAGCACTGGCCCTGGATTCAGGAGGACCTGAGTTCAAATCCAGCCTCAGACACATGACACTAGCTGTGTGACCCTGGGCAAGTCACTTAACCCTCATTGCCCTTCAAAAAGAAAAAAAAAAGAAAAAAGAAAAAAAGAGAATAGTACTTAAAAGGGTTAACAGAGAAACTAAAGTTTGTGTTCTTATCAACAGTACAGTAACCAAGAGGGTTTGAGTCCCGGTCAACCAACACCATCAACAGAGACAGTAACTAGGGACCATTAACCATTAATAGCCATTAATACTCCTGGATGACAGGACACCTAGAAACCAGATCTTAAGAAAAGAGATATCAAAAACACAGAGACCCTCTGGGTCTGACAAGTTTAAGCAGGTCTTTAGGAATATGCAATGAAAGGACCAAATGTGTCCTTAGGTTCACCTTGTGATGTGTAAACCCCAAAAATACACCTCCAAGGAAAAAGGTACCTGCCTCAGGGGTTGTCTTAGGACCCCTGGAAGTCCAAATAAGGATAAGACCTCCCCTGTACCTCCAGAAGGAGGAGATTAAGATAATGAGGAGATAACCTACTTTTTCTCACTGTAAATTTTTTCCTCTCCCTTTTCCAGACACCTATCTCCTTTGAGTGCAGAATTCTCCCTGTGGCCTCACAATATTTTAATAAACTTGGAAAACTGAGTCACTGAGTCTTGTAATTCTTTGAGATGCCTCACAATCAATTTGATCAGTTAAATCCATCCCCACATCACAAGGAATTGTTTGTTTTCTCTGATTTAGGAGTTTACATACTTTTTAATTCTTTTTATATTTTAAAAGCAGGATTTTCTGCATTACTGTTTGATTGAAGATATCCATATGATACATGATGTAGGAGGCAAAAAGGGGTTAATAGAAAAACCTAAGACCCAAGCTCTAATTCAGATCTTAGCTCTAAAAGGGAGTCAGATCCCAGTTAATGAATACCTTATGTTAGGTTCTCATACCCATAGTGATCAACATCCAGAACGGACCAGAGTGGGTCAGGTCAAAATAACAATAAAGGAAAAAGACAACCTATAGAAATTCTAATGAAAAATGATTATATTTTGAAACTAGCCATGGGAATCAGAAAGAGACATGCACAGAAAAGGCCAAATTTGTCCCCAGATTCACCTTATGACGCGTAAACCCCCAAAACACACCTCCACTGAAAAAGGTACCGCCTCGGGGGTTGGCTTAGGACCCCAGAAACTCCAAATTAGGATAAGCCCTCCCCTGAAACACCCATAGGTGGAGATTATTATAATGAGACTGATATAATCAATTTATCTATACTATAAATATAACTGTCTTTTCTTTCACTATTTGAGAGATACCTTTCCACTTTTCTGGTTCTCTCCCTGTGATCACTCACAGCATTGCAATAAAACTAGGTAAACTGAGTCACTGAGTCTTGTAATTCTTTTAGGACAACTCAACGATCAATTTGACCCCAAATTTCCTGCCCACATCAATACAGATTTGACTTTCATTCTTTTTTTATTTTTCATTTGTTTATATTCTGCTAATTAATTTTTTTAAGTTGAATATCTCTCAATGTTGGCTACTTCTGAGGGAAAATTATTGGAAAATAATATATATTTAATTTTAATTTTGTATTTGCCATATTTGTTCAATTTTATCATAAAATTTTATTTTGATACCATTTTGAGCACATAGTAAACACTAATTAAATACTTTTTTCCCTTCCTACTGTTTGAAGTACATTTTTTAGTTTTCCATTAGGATATTTTATTTTCTTCTCCCTTTCACTGTAGTTATTAGATTTTGGTTTTTAATGCTTTTTTGTCTTGGATTGTTTCCTTTTTTCTTATACGTGTACCAGCTTTCACTATATTCAATCGATTGTGAACTTCTTTTGCCTTTGTACATGAGAAATACCTTGAAACTATTATTGATATTCCTATTAATGTCAAGTTAACAAGTCAACAAGCATGTATTAAGTGCCTACTAAATGGCTGGCACTGGACTAACTGCTAGGAATAAAAATTGCAGAAAGGTAGTCTCTGCCCCCAAGGAGCTTAATTTTTTTTTTTTTTTTTTGCAAAGCAACTGGGATTAAGTGACTTGCCCAGGGTCACACAGCTAGTAAGTGTCAAGTGTCTGAGGCTGGATTTGAATTTAGGTCCTCTTGACTCCAGGGCCGGGGCTCTCTCCACTGCGCCACCTAGCTGCCCAAGAAGCTTGCATTCTTATTGGAAAAAAGGAGAGAGTGAAGAGAGAGATAGGAGTATTTGGGGTGGGAGAGAAAGCCAGAAGAGTCAGTTGTTGCTAAATTTGCAAAATTCTTGCTGATAATGCACATCCATTCTTTGAAGTTTTGTTTACTCCTTTGATCAACTAGTGGAGAGGCAATAGTTGAGGGGCAAGTTTGGAGCTATACTCGGGTTTTCACCTCCCTAGAAAACCAAGACAAGATTCTTTCCTTCACAATCAGACCTTACTTTGTGAGTGAAGATTATTCCATATTTTCTTGCCAAAGATGAGAGCTCTTCCTGCACCCAGAGGAACGTCCAGCTCGCCTAAGTTAAATTTGTCGTGGTGCAGACTGCAAATGAGGCTCAACATAGGAATTTTCTCAGTAGTGGTCCCTGGTCATCCTGGAAGAAGACTCTAGGGGTCTGGACTGGATATGCAAGAGCTATTAAAGGGATATCAGGCATCACACAGGGATAAGATGAATTGTTTGATAGAAAGTACCAAAGGCTTTGCATTTGAATACAAAAGAAATTCAGGTGCAGAAACCCTGGAGCCATGTATCTAGAATGTTTAAAAGATTTTGGCTCTGAAGTATCCAAGGACATGGTGGCTTAAGAGTTTGGTAATGTCATTGAATTTGAAGGATACACCTGTGAAAGCAAAATAAGCACCAGGAAACATTAAAGCAAGAGTAGTACAATAGGGACGCCTAAGTGGTGCAGTGGATAGAGCAACAGGACCTAAGTTCCAATCTGGCCTCAGCTACTTACTAGCTGTGTGACCCTGGACAGGTCACTTAACCCCAATTTCTTCCAACAACAACAAAAATTCACATCCAGAGAAAGAACTGATGTTTTCTTTTTTTTTTTTAAGAACTGATGTATTCTAAATGTAGATCAAAGCTGTGAGAAAAATATGGGCCCCTCTCAAAAGCTGATTGAAGTTGTCTGGGGAATGTCTGGGAGGTGAATTTCAGCTGGGAGAAGGGTGCTTACTAATGGCTCATTTCCTTCCCCTCCCCAGCAATCAGGATCACATGATGAGAGAGACCCAGGGCTGGTCACATGGGGGAGGAGTTTAGAGGGCTGCCCCTTTGACTATATTATATTCAGATTGGCTAGCATTTGGTGCCAGTATCTTGGAGAGAAGATTGTAACTGAGGAAGAAGGGCAGAGCCAGCCCTTTAAGAGATAAAAGGGTCCTGAGTCCCCACTCGACACCATCTCCATCAGGGAGCTGGCCCATTCACGAGAAAGTATAAATAAAGGCCTTTGATACTTATCCAACACTGAGTCCCACAAAAGCATACTATTGTCACTCTATTTTTTCATGTTTTTTTTCCTTTTGTTCTGTTTTGTCTTTTACAACATGACTAGTATGGAAATGGTTTACGTGATTTTATTTATATATATAAACTTGTATCAAATTGCTTACCATTTTAGGAAGAGAGGAGGGGAGGGAGGGAGAAAAATTTGGAACTCAAAATTTTGTAAAAATGAATGTCAGGGGCAGCTAGGTAGCACAGTGGATAGAGCACTGGCCCTGGAGTCAGGAGTACCTGAGTTCAAATCCAGCCTCAGACACTTAACACTTACTAGCTGTGTGACCCTGGGCAAGTCACTTAACCCCAATTGCCTCACTTTAAAAAAAAAATTAATGTCAAAATTGCCTTACATATAATTGGAAAAAATACTATTTAAAAAAAGTAATACAATAATTATTATCAATTTTAAATAACATGAAGTCTCCTCTATCTAGCTTGTCCTGGGAACCCACTCCAAATGCCTACTTAATTAGCTTATTTCATCTTGGGTCTTAGTTGTCCCATGTAGCTGTCTGAGCCTGGGGAACATTTTCCCTTAGAAATTCTGAAAAAAAAAAAAGAAGATTCAGAAAAGAGAAGCAGAAAGCACATTTAGACAGTTCTGGGATCTTTTCCTCTTCTCTCCTTTGAATGACAAGGGTGAATAAAGAAGAAAAGAAAGGGAAGTTGAAGAGAAGTTGGTAATACTAGTCAACAGGAAAAAAAGATGAAAACTGGAAGTTTTGCTCTTATCTTGTATAGAGGAGATAAACACCTGAGCTTTTTCCTGGCCTTGCCCTTCAGAAGTTGCCTACTCGTCATTAAAAGAACTGGACAGGGGCAGCTAGATGGCTCAGTGGATAGAGCACCGGCCCTGGAGTCAGGAGTACCTGAGTTCAAATGTGGCCTCGGACGCTTAATACTTACTAGCTGTGTGACCCTGGGCAAGTCACTTAACCCCAATTGCCTCACTAAAAAAAAAAAAAAAGAACTGGACAGCTTTGTCCTGCCTACCGAATAGAAGAACCAAGTCACAGATCTTTATAGGATGAGAATTTCATTCTTGTAGCTTCTGTGAATCTCAATTCAGGGTTAGATAACCTCAAGTGAATAGGATCTCTATGGACACAGGCAATTTCTATCCCTTTCTTCCTGATCCACTGTGGTGGTGGTGGTCAGTTGTTTTTCAGTCATGTCCAACTATTCATGACCCCATTTGGGATTTTCTTGGCAAAGAGTTTTGGCAAAGTGGTTTGCCATTTCCTTCTCCAGTTCACTTTACAAATGAGGAAATTGAGGCAAACAGGGTTAAGTGACTTGCCCAGGATCACACAGCCAGATTTTAACTCAGGAAGACTCATCTTCCTTGCTCCAGGCCTGACTCTTTATCCATTGTGCTACTTAGCTATCTCCCTGCTCCACTAGAAGAGCCAAGTGTGTAGGTCATGCTTTCATTCAACAAATATTTACTAAGCATCTACTACACTGGGCCAAATGCCACAGGAAATATAAATAAGACATCATGTCTTCATTCAAGGAACTTACAGCCAAGGAGTTTAGATGGAATAGATGACATGCTTATTAACTTTGTTAATGACCTGAAGTTAAGAGGGTGAGTTAATAGAAAAATGTCCCAACAGGCCAGATCTCAATAAAGAGTCAAATCTCCTAAAGGACAAATATAAAGTCTCACACTTGGGTTTAAAAAAAAAAAGCAAAAACTATGAGAGTACAGAATGGCTAGACAATCATTCATGTGACAAAGAACTGGGAGAATCTAATAAACTGTAAACTCAATATGAGTCAACAATGCAACAAGGCAACCAAAAATGCTAATTTGATATTAGGTTGCATTGAGAAACAGGGCATCAAAGGGGGTACATTATCAGCCCATACCTGTAATCTTGTGTTATTTTAAGAACTGGATTTTAATTTTTCTTTTTGATCCAGCACTGTGATTTCATTACCCATGAGGAAGTGTCTGCCAATTGAGATAAGCATCTGATATGAAATTTATAGTCTTAGGCAATTTCCCAGGGCAATGAAAGTTTATGTAACTTGCCTAAGGCCACACCATTGGTATGTGTCAGACATAGTCCTTGAACCTAGGTCTTTCTGACTCAGACACAAACTCTCTATTCACTATACTGTTACCTTTCTGAAAGTCACATTTTTTTAGGCAATTGGGGTTGCAACTTGCCCAGGGCCACACAGCTCGTAAGGGTCTGAGGTTAGATTTGAACTCAGGTCCTCCTGACTCCAGGGCCTGTGCTCGTTCCACTGGACCACCTCACTGCCCAAGAATCACATTTTAAAAAGAAGCTAGAAAAAGAGTGTGCCCAAGGGATAATAGCCAAGAGGAGCATGAAGATTCTGAAGATCAACTGGTGATGTTGACTCTGAAGAAGAGGAGGCTTCGGTAAACAAATGACCAATTTCCTCAAGTGAAGTAAGGTACTGTCCCTCTCCCTTTTCAGTCACAGGCAATTTACTGAGAGTAGCTGCTGGCAGCCACAGGTTCCCATTCCCATTTTCCTCTTCCCCTTCCATTTCCTCTCTTCATTTTTAGAGAAATTCACAGGAGCAGCCCAAGGTAATTTGTACAACCTTCAGCTTTTGAGGAGGAAGAGGAAAGATGGGAATGAATTGCAGGCTCACCTTCTGATGACTGGGGGAGAAAGGAGATAAATAGCAATGAATTCACCTTAAGCCATTTCAGAGAAGGAGGCTGAGAAATCTGTTAAGCCATCCGAGGAGTGAGGCATTTTCATAGCCACCTGAGAAGACCTATTGTCTGGGGGATGGTAAGTGGAAAAGAACTAACCTAGAGCCATTCTGGCCCTGAAAGGATGAAGACTTGTAATAACTGGTCTGGTAATCATTCCACAGAATTGCTGTCTTGGCTTGAGAATCAGATGCAGCTTCTGGGGGATGGAGACCAGAGGAGAGGCCAAAGGAAGCTGGGAAAAGAACAACTTCCAGGACACAGGATTGGAGGAGAGACCTGACAAAGAGTAATGGGAGAGAGGTTCAAAGTGCCCGTGGAGAGATTCCAGTGAAGGAGCAATATGGCAAAGCCACCAACCAACTGCTCAAACATTTATTAAAGCACCTACTATGTGCGAGGCCCTGGGCTAAGTGCTTAGGATACAAAGAAAGGCAAAAGACAGAGTCCCTACTCCTAAGAAGCTCAAAGTCTAATTTATGAATAATTACATACAAAAAAGATACAGATAGGATAAATTGGAGATGATAAACAGAAAGAAGGCACTAAAATCCCAAGGGAGATTGGAAAAGTCTTCTTGTAGAAATGGGGATTTTCACTGGGATTTGAAGGAAATGAGGAGCTCCTGTTGTAGACCCCGAGTCCTTCCCCCTTGCTAGGACCCTACCTAGTGTCATATCATCAATTACAGGGGCTGCATAGGTACTGGCAGGGGAGGGTTGGGAAGGTCCTTGACTCTATGGGATTATATTTAAGTTTCCACCTTTGCTAGGGCCCACCTTGAGATACTATGGAAACAAGCCACAATGGCTGCACAGTAGGTCCCTGGTTAGTTGCTCACTAAATAGGAGAGGCCTGTTAAATCTTTTAAGGCATGATGAGGGTCCTTTCAATGTCATTTTTTGGACAGATAAAGCTGTTCTATATTTGAAGCCTTGTGAGTCTGAATGTTTCTAAGAGGAGGTGATGGGAATTGCCAGTTACTGTAGTTCCCAGGTTGCCCCCTGGGTAGAAGCAGCAAATCAGAGAACTGAGTGGTCTCTGATATATGTACATTTGGGGTCTTTATGTTAGGTGGGAGTCATCAACTTTAAGCTTACATCTGTATTTGTGTATCTATCATGTGAAAGAGGTTTTAGATTTTTTAGGTTTTTGGTTTCTTAGTTTTGCTTGGCTCCAGAGAACACAACAAAGAGCAAAGAAGTTTCAGAGAGGCAGTTAGGGTGTTTTATTAAGAAACAACTTGGGGGCAGCTAGATGGCACAGTGGATAGAGCACTGGCCCTGGATTCAGGAGTACCTGAGTTCAAATCTGGCCTCAGACACTTAACACTTACTAGCTGTGTGAGCCTGGGCAAGTCACTTAACCCCAATTGCCTCACAAAAAAAAAAAAAAAAAAAAAAGAAACAGCTCCCTGCAATCAGAACTATCCAAAAGTGTAATGGCTTGGTTTTGGAGAGAGTGAGTTCTCTATCCCTGAAAGTTTTTAATCAAATTTTGGATGTATTCTTATTGGAGATTTTGTAGGCAGAATTTCGATTCAGGTATAGGTTGGACTAAGTGGACTCTGAGGTCCTTCCCAATGCTGATGTGTTTTTATTCTAGGTCACTCCACAGGTCACTTGAAAGATTTAGTCACTCTTGTTCATCTTCATCAAATAATCAAGGAGCCAGAAGTTCCCTTTACTTCCTGAAACCCCCTCACTTTCCCTATTTCGACCAACAGAAATTTGGTTTCAACCAATGGAAATTTCACCATTCTCACAATCATCCGGAATAAAGACCTTTCCCTCATGACTCTAAGTGACCTCTCCCTTCTTTGAAGCCTCTGGGAAACCCACAAATACTGTACTGTATTGGCAAAGACTGCAGGTTTTATTTATTTATTTTTTCCCCTCCAAACTCTCTCTTTTACAATGCTTTCTCATTTCTTCTGATTATATTAAGAAAGCTGGGGGCAGCTAGGTGGCGCAGTGGATAGAGCACCGGCCCTGGAGTCAGGAGTACCTGAGTTCAAATCCGGCCTCAGACACTTAACACACTGACTAGCTGTGTGACCCTGGGCAAGTCACTTAACCCCAATTGCCTCACTTAAAAAAAAAAATTAAAAAAAAAAAAAAAAGAAAGCTGGTAATAGTGTCTTGTCTCTTTCAAAAACTTGTTAACTTTTGCTAATCTCTAGTCAAGAGAGTGACTCCCAAACAACACACCTACCCCTGCCCCTCCATCATGTTCTTCATCTGTAAAATTAGGGGGTTAGATTAGATCAGGGATTCCTTATCTTCTGTTTTTTTTGTGGTTTTTTTTTTGCGGGGCAATGAGGGTTAAGTGACTTGCCTAGGGTCACACAGCTAGTAAGTGTCAAGTGTCCGAGATTGGATTTGAACTCAGGTCCTCCTGAGTCCAGGGCCGGTGTTTTACCCACTGCGCCACCTAGCTGCCCCTGGATTCCTTATCTTTTGTGGGTCATGGGCTCCTTTGGTAGTCTGGTAAAACCCATGGACCCCTTCTTGGAAGCAGGCTTTTTAAATGCCTAAAATGAAATGCACAGGATTAAAAGGAAACCAATCATACTGAAAAACTGGTACCAAATTATAGGATATCTCAAAAGATTTAATGCAGTTTTAAGCCTAATTAGTTTAGAATTGCCCTCACTTTTGTAACACCAAAACCTAAAGGTACACTAAGACTTTGGGGATATTCTATTTTGGGGAAAACAACAACAGTAGCTCACAGACCCCAGGTTAAGAGCCCCTAGTAGATATCTTATGATCCCAGAAGACAGTTTGAAATAGTGGAAAAGCAGATTTATACTAAGTGTCAAAGGACCCAAGTTTGACTCCGGACAACTATATAATCTTGGGCATGTTACTAGTTTCTCCAACTATAAGATGGTCGTCTTAATTTCTGCCCTGCCTCACTTCCAAGAGGATGTTTGTCTGAATGAGAAATGGTAAGTGTATGTGAGATAAGAAAAGGCAGGGTAAATATACAGTAAGGACTATAGAAATGTGAGAGATAACTCATTTAGGAGCACACTGACTCCCATTGAAACTATTGGTTTGGCTCAGGTGCCTCATGAATATTGGAGAATTCAGAGTCATGAATTTCTAGACCTATATTTTTTTCATCCAAAGAGTTTCTTTGATTAAGATACACCTGTAGGGGCAGCTAGGTGGCGCAGTGAATAGAGCACCAGCCCTGGAGTCAGGAGTACCTGAGTTCAAATCCGGCCTCAGACACTTAACACTTACTAGCTGTGTGACCCTGGGCAAGTCACTTAACCCCAATTGCCTCACTAAAAAAACAAAAAACAAAAAACAAACAAAGATACACCTGTAGGCTTATGAAGAGTAGAGACTTTATCTTTGCTTGTCTCTCCTGCAACATTTAAAACCATAGTCATAATTCAACAAAGAGGAATTCAACAGATGGGCCTTGCAGTGTGGTGATGACAAGAGTGGTAGATTTGGAGTCAAGTGGCCTTTGTTCATATCCCATTTCTTCTGCTTACTACCATGTAACCAACCTTGGGGTGGGGGGGAGGCAGGCAGGCAATCACATCCTTTCTGGGTTTCAATTTCCTCATCTGTAAAATGAGGGAATTAGATGAGATGAACTTCAAGGTCCCTTCCAACTATGAATCCTCTGACCCAAGTTCTGAATAGAGTCCAATCTCCAAGGTTCCATAGTAGCTCCGACTCTTATAATCCTAAAAGTGGTTGACTGCTTTTGCTAGTCCCATGCTTAATTCTCACAAACACCTCATCTCTTCCTTCAGAAAAGGTTCAACAATAGATTGGTGCTGCATACACCCAGTGGGTGTTCCACAGTGTCTGTTTTGAGTGTCAGCCACCTGCAGCCTCTCCCTGTAGGCCAGCAGCGGAGGAGAGATGAGTGGGTAACTCATCACAGATAATTGCCTCTCAGATTCACAAAACTAGTTGTTTGCAGCTTATCACCGGGAGCCAAGCTATACTTTGTTCATCACCCTTGGTGATGTGTCATACGGTTTGAGTCCTCAAGGGTGTGGAGGCATTTGCCAAGCACCCACAGAGTCACAGAATCTCAGAGACTGGGGATAGAAGGGACCTCAGAGGCCATCTATTTCTTTTCTTTTTTTTTTTTTTTGTGGGGCAATGGGGGTTAAGTGACTTGCCCAGGGTCACACAGCTAGTAAGTGTCAAGTGTCTGAGGCTGGATTTGAACCCAGGTACTCCTGAATCCAGGGCCAGTGCTTTATCCACTGCGCCACCTAGCTGCCCCCAGCCATCTATTTCAAACTGCATCTAAGCAGGAAATTGCCTTCACAAAATCTGTTTCCTCATCCATCAAACAAGGGCATTCGACTAGATGACCTCTGAAGTCCCTTCCAAATCTACAGCTATTATTTTGTAAAAATCCTTGACTAGTGGCCATCCAGATTCATCTAGAACCTCTAGGGATGGAGAAGCCAAGGTAGCCCATTTCACTTTTGGATGGCTTCAAGGGTTAGGAAGTTTTCCCTTATAACTTAAGCCCAAATCTGCCTTTACAATGTCCACCCACCACTCCTTGCATAACAAGTTCAACTCCTCTTTCACATGACAATCCTTCAAATACTTGAAGAAATCTGTCATGTTCCTAAGAAGTCTTCTCTCCTCCAGGGTAAACACCTCCAGTTCCTTCAATCAACCCTTGTATGGAATGTTTCTCCAGTTCTGGGGCAGTATCCCCTGGACGAACTCCAGTTTGTCAATATCCTTCCTGAAGTGTGGTTCCTGGAACTGAACAGAATGTTCCAGATGTGATCAGAAGACAGTTCTGTGGGGAACACACCCACAACATAAGCAAGTCAATTCAATTTTGCTCAATACAATTAATGCAGGTTTTTAAAGTATCTACTACATACCAGGTACTGTGATAGGCAATTAGGATATACAAAATTAGATATAACACAGGCTCAAGAAGCCCACGGTAGGAAGGTAAAATAGATAGATAACTATCATACAAGGGTGGATGGAATAAATGAAAGCAAAGGTCCAGGCAAAGGAATAACTCCAAAAAATTTGATACAGCCCCGGGAGTCATTTTGCTAGCCTGAGAAACAATATGGCAGAGTGAAATGGGGGCTAGACTTGGAGGTGGGAGAAACTTGTGTTCAAATCTTGGTTCCAACATTTACTAACTGTGTGACCCCATTTTCTTCTCAGTTTCCTCATCTCTAAAAAAGGGATAATAATCCCTGCTGCTTAACTCATAGGTGGTTATGAGTAAAGTGCTTCACATACCTTAAACTTGAGTTGCTTCCCTTCCTGTGGTAACAAAGAAAAGGTGAGCTGCTTGGTTGAGAAACCTGTCAGCAGCTGGAAAGTGCCCCCAAAACATCTGCTACCTGGTGTAGATCTGCTTAACAGGTGCAGTTGTTAACAATTTGTGTGGGCAGGACACTGGAATCTACCTCCCAAATTTCATAGCACCATATGTCATGCATAAACCAGTGTATATATCATAGACAGTGGAGGCAGAGGCCCATTGAAATTCATTTTCCTTCTTGGGAAGGTCTAATTACTGATCTCTCTCTCTCAAGCGGCTTCTCCTTATAGGGGGAATGTGTGCATGGATAATGAATACTATGATGAATTATTTCCTAATAATACTATGATGAATTATTGCTGGCCTGGCCGGTGGGGCAAACAGTACTATTATGAAATGAATTGAAAAGCTTTGGGGTAGGGTGGGATGAAGTAGCTCAGTGAGAGAAGGTGAGGGGAAGGGTGGCTTTAAACTTACCTATCCTGCCATATAGGACTCTAGACAGAATAATTTTCTTTCTTTAGTTTCTTCAGTACCTCTCAATTTCCACTCTTTCTCTGAGGCTCAGGCTCATCCTTGGGGTTCCACATGTTCCTCCTAGTTCTAACTATCTGTGAAAAAGCAAGCTGATTTATCAGAGAATTTGAGTTAGAAGATACTGTACTGGTCTTCACAGCTGCCAGGTGGCGCGGTGGATAGAGGGCCAGCTGGGCCTGGAGTCAGGAAGTCCTGTGGGCCAGGTGACAAGTACTGTTGTGTTCAGTCATTTTTCAGTCATGTCAGACTCTTCATGACTCTATTTAGAGTTTTCTTAACAGATACTGGAGTGGTTCCTTTTCCAGCTCATTTTACAGATAAGGAAATGGAGGCAAATGCAAATGGAGTCAAATAGAGTTAAGTGACTTGCTCAAAGTGTCTGTGGTCAAATTTGAATTCAGGTCTTCTGACTTCAGGCCCATCACTCTATCCACTGTGTCACCTAGTTGCCCAAAGTTATGGAATGACAAAAACAGAAGGGATCTCACCCAACCTGGAGAGCCACACTTGTCTCCAGCTTCTTGACAAGGGAAGGAGGGGAGGATGAATTGGATACAAGCTGTACTAACTTCTCTGTAAATTTCAGGCCAAGATTTCTGAAAATAAAACATGTCAAAAAAACCCACAACATGCCTGCTAAGGCAGGCAGCAGCTTATTATTATAATCAGGAATTAGAACAATAATCCCCACCCATCCTATTTGCTGCACAGTCAGGAAACCTGGGCTGTGGTCCCTCTGATGCTATCTGTGTGACCTTGAGAAAGCATCCTAGGAGAGAGGAACTGTGTTCCTCATAGGCTTTGGAACTAGGACACTTACGAGAGAATCTCAGAGAAAATAGATCATAAGATCATAGATTCAGAACTTAGAAAGGACAATAGAAGTTAAGGAGCCCACCCCTCTCATTTTACAGAAGGAACTCAGAGAAATGAAATGACTCAGAATTTGAATCCATGTCTCCTGAATCAAAACCTAATGTTCTTTAAATATATATATGCATGTTATATATATATATGTGTGTGTGTGTGTATGCATATATATACACATGTGTATATATATATATATATATATATACATACATGTATAATTTTTTTCTTTAATGAAAATCCACCTTATCTACCTCCCACCTCCCCCACCCTTCCCATTGAAACAAAACCAAAACCCTTTTAACAAATATGCATAAGGGGCAGCTAGATGGCGCAGTGGATAGAGCTACTGGCCCTGGAGTCAGGAGTACCTGAGTTCAAATCCGGCCTCAGACACTTAACACTTACTAGCTGTGTGACCCTGGGCAAGTCACTTAACCCTAATTGCCTCACTAAAAACAAAAACAAAAAAATATCCATAGTCAATTTCCCGGCTTGGAGCATTTTCTCTGGCTGTTTCCTATGCCTGGAACATCATACCCATTAACCTCTGGGGCTTCCTTTAAGTCCCAACTAAAGCCCTGTCTTTTATTTCCCCCAACCTTCTTCTAGTACCTGCCCTCTGTTAATTATTTCCTATTTGTCCCGTATATAACTAACTTTGTGTATTTGCTTCCATAATCCTTCCCCCATTAGATTCCTAGAGGACAGAAACTGTCTTTTGCCTCTTTTTGTGTCCCCAGTACTTAGCATAATGCCTAGTACATAGTATGCACTTAATAAATGTCTATTGATTGTCTAATTAGCCATTTGGAAAATGTAATATATGGAAAAAATGTGTCTGCACCTGAATCTATCACCTGTGTCAGGAGATGGGTAGCATGTTTCATTATGAGTCCTTTGGAATCTGGTTGGTCATTGCAGTCAATCAAAGTCTTTATAAAGAAGAAAATAGTTGAGAGAGAAATGTGCTTAGCACCTGGACTTTTGGCCTCATGCAATCTGCTACTCCTCTCTGCCTCTCTTAGCTTTCCCTTAACCAAAGCCCAGTCAGATTTTCTTATCCTTTCTCTTCTCTCGAACTCTTCTTCCAGATCCATCCTGCATGGTAAGAGTTGGTTTTACTTAGGACTCATTTACCATTAATCTTTCTCTTCTCCCCTGTCCCTCCTGTTTCCCTGCTCAGTGAAATGCATTTCTTCACCCAACTGTCTCTGTATTCTACCTTTTTTTGACTAGTTCAGATGAAAGTGAGGTTTGTGTTGCTCCCTTTCTCCCCAACTCCTTCCCCATTTGTATAGTCTTCTATTTGCACATCCAAATTATGTGTAATAATTTCTCCCACTCTTCCTCTCCTCTTCCCCACCCCAGTGTATTTATTCCTCTTCCCTTCCCTTTTTTTCCAAGATCATAAAAAAACCCAGTCTCTGTCTTATTAGATATGCCTTGATGATGACAGGCTTTGAGGGGACACATCTATCATTTCTCCATATTAAAATATAAAGTTTATCCTTGTTTAGTTCCTTATGATTACTTGCTCATATTTACCTTTTTATGTTTCACTCGATTCCTATGTTTACTTTTAACAAAGTTAAATAAAATTACAAAATAGGTAACTACATTTTAAAACCAAGTCAATATGTGGTCCACAGAGATGTAGAGTAGTGGCCTGTTTCAATTTAAATTTGAGACCAGTGCTCTAGCACTCTCATTTCTGTGAGATTTAAAATTGGATATATGAGCATTAAATTCCTCCTTTAACTTTTCCCTTATATAACTCCCAGACCACTAAGAAAAAGAAGCCTCTGAGCTTTAATCAGTGAGGGATTAGTTTTTATTGTTGGTGAATTAATTAGACAACAAAAGGTGATAGGAATGTAGAAATACAAATGAATAATCTTAGATCTAAGCTTAGTCTATATTCCTTTATAATACTCGCTGAATCCCAAACTTTATGGGGGTTACCATAAAAGAACAGAGAAATAATGGGGTATGAGCATTCCCACAATATTGTACAGATGGCTGGAAGTTTTGATCCCACCCATCTCATTCTAGACCTGGCTTCTATGCCCCCTCCTATATGCCTGATGCCATGGACATCTAAATCCCATGCATCTGATTAAGAGGGGAGACATGCATGAAGTCAAGGTATGGCCAAGGGAACGGCTTTTGACAAATATAGAGGCTGGATTCTCTTGGTTTAATATTTCTTTTTTCTTTTTCCCCACAATATTATACTGAGTTATCAGATGCCAGTTGGCCAAGATGCCATCCAATCACAAGAGGAATACATGCAAGAGCAGACATTGAACTGTCACATGTCTGACTCAGTTTCCTCCAATATGTTCGGTGGCATGGGCATATATTCCATCCACCTATTTTAAGCCTGGCATACTGCATGGGCAGTATATATTGCTCATTTCATTGATAAAATCATTTTTAGTTCTTTTTAAGAAAAATGTTTGCTTTGTATCTTCCAGGAATTCTAGTTGAACTTGTGCCCACACTGTGTTTTTTCTTAGAAGCTTTTGTTTCAGATGTTTTGGAGTAATTCTCTTCTTCTGCACTTGTCTTGAGTTTTATTACCACCTTAAAAGCTCTTTTTGAAATATATTATTTATAACATTTTTTTATTTTAAAATTTTGAGTTCCAAATTCCCTCCCTCCCAGCTCCTTCCACACCCACTGAGAAGGCAATCAATATATTAATTAGACATGTAAAATAATGCAAAACATTTCTATATTAGCTATATTTCAGAAAAAAGCAAGAAAAATAAAGTGAGAAAATTATCCTTTAATTTTCATTGAGAGTTCATCAGCTCCCTCTCTGGAGGGGAAGAACATTTTTTCATCATGAGTCCTTTGGAATTGTCTTGGATCAATGTATTGATCAGAGTAGCCAAGTCTTTCACAGTTGATCATCATTAGAACATTGTTACCATACATAATTATCTCCTGCTTCTGTTCATTCCATTTTATAATCAGTTCATACAGGCCTTGTCATGTTTTTCTGAAACCACCCCACTTGTCATTTTGTATAGCACAATGCTACTCCATCACAATCACATGCCACAACTCATTCAGCAATTTCTCATTTGATGAGCATCCTCTCAATTTCCAATTCTTTAACACCACAAAAAGAGCTGCTATAAATATTTTTGTTAAGTATAGATCCTTTTCCTTTTTCTTTGAACTCTTTAGGATATAGATGTGGTAGTGTATTGCTGTGTCAAAGGGTATGCAGTTTTATAGCCCTTTGGGCATAGTTTCAAATTGTTCTCCAGAATGGTTGGACTACTTCACAACTCCACCAACAGATCATTAGTGTACCTATTTTCTCTCATCCTCTCCAGCATTTGTCTTTTCTGATAAATGTAAGGTGGTACCTCAGAGTTGTTTTAATTTGCCTTTCTCTAATCAAGTGATTTAGAGCATTTTTTCATATGACTATAGGTAGCTTTGATTTCTTCTTCTGAAAACTGCCTGTTTATATCTTTTGACCATTAATCAATTAGGGAATAGCTCCTATTTTTATAAATTTGACTCAGTTTATACTGTTTGCCATAAATTAAAAAAAATATTTCTTCATTGTCTATGGCAAAGCTTCTTAAACTGTGGGTTGCAACTCCATATGGGGTCGTGTTACTGAATGTGGGGGGTCATGAAAAATTTGGCAACAGTTAAAACTATTTTTACATTGTTGTCTTCGGAGTTTATGTCTTGGTATTCCCTGCCACAGTAGTAGCTTTTTATGGTCAAAATTTGTTTGCTCGCTCATTTTTTCAGCCTGCTTCTTGACTTTGAACTTTGGGCTCTGTTCACCTGGGAATGAGGAAGAATCACCCCAAGCTTCAGGATTTTTTGTGCTGCTGTTTTCAGAGTTAATTCTGGAGGTCTAGAAGTTTTTGGTGCTTCCAAGGTGATGTGATCCTGGGAGAGGTATAGTCACTGCTCTCCCAGTCTGAGCTTCTGGTCTTTACCAATGAAGGATCTTCTTTTCCTTGGAACTGTAACCAGGACCCCTACTCCCTTGTGACTGACCACCCAGTGCTCCTCTCTGTCCTGCAATTGTGACCTAGAACTACGTATGGGCAATAGAATTGCCAATCAGCACCAGGTGTACCCAGTGCTAGCAAAAGATCCCCTGCAATCTCTGACCAGTTGTCTGACCCCCTTACTTTCTCTGGACTAAGAGTTCCTGAAGCTGTTGTGACTACTATTGCCCCTACCATGTGTATGGGCTTTGGACAGACTTCCACCCTGGTGTCATAGACTTCTCCTATCAACCTCTAAAGTTTTCTAAGGTTGGAAAAATATCTTAACCTGACTTTGTTGGCTCTGCCACTCCCAACTTTGATTTGAGGTATCATTTTAAAGTTGTTTGGAGTTGTTAAAGTTGGGAGAGTTTAGCAAGGTGCCTGCTCTTAATCTGAAATTTTGGCTCTGCCCAGATTTTCGTTTGCCCATTTTACCAGCCTTCCTTCCTGACTCTGGATTTTGTGTTAGGTCAAGGCTTTATATGCTTCTGGAGTGAATGACTGGGCTGTGCTTGTTCCTGTTTTGTGTTTTCTTGGACCCTACTGCTGCTTTCTGAAGGTATTTAGTATTGTCTTAGTCCAGGATCTCAGCAACAGTTAAAGCTGGGGACCTTCAAGCTTTCAGTGATCTTTCAGTGATCTTTCAGTGATTTGACGCAGGGCAAAGTCTGATCACTTCCTTCCCAATTGAAGCTCTGCAAATTCTTGAGTTTGAGTCTGAGCAACACAACTGCAGGCTTCCCTCTAGTTGAAGCTGCAGTAGAATGCTGCTAGACTTAGTCACTCAATCAGCTTGTAAAGTTCTGTAGGTTCAGTATGACAGTATGACAGAACTGTGGGCTTCCTTGTGGGCCTCTTGCTCTGGTTATTCTGCTGCAGGCTTCAGACTGGACTGGAGGCTGGATCTGAGATTCCACTGCACTTTTAGGGTCAGGGTGACACAGCTGTTGCTTGTTTCTGTACTTGCTTCTTGATCAGTACAGTCAGTTAATATACATTTATTAAGCACCTACTATGTGCCAGGCTCTGTGTTAAGCACTGGGGATACAAAGAAAATTAAAAGACAGTCCATGCTCTCAAGGAGCTCACAATCTAATGAAGGGAGACTATGCAAATAACTATATACAAAGAAGCTATATACAGAATTGTAAATAATCAACAGAGGGAAAGCAGTAGAATTGAAAGGAATCAGGAAAGGCTTCCTGTAGTAGGTAGGATTTTAGCTGGGACTTGAAAGAAGTCAGGGTAATCAAGAGGTAGAGATAGGGAGGGAGAGCATTCCATGCATGCAAAACAGCCAGTGAAGATTCCTGGAGTCAAGAAATGGAGTATCTTGTATGAGAAATAGCAAGGAGGCCAATGTTAATATAATGAAGAGAATATGGTGCTGTGTAAGTTGTAAGAAAACTGGAAAGGTAGAGGAAAGTCAGATTATGAAGGGCTTTGAACACAAAGGAAATAGTCTCAGGAAGGTAAAATAATTTACTCAAGGGCATATGGATAATAAATGGAAGAGACAGGATGCAAGGTCAGGTCTTGGGAATGTAGGGGAGATGGGAAGGGAAAGGGCACAAGCATTTATTAAGTGCCTCCTATTTGCCAGGCACTGTGCTTTACAAATATTATCTTGTTTGATACACAGTATATAGCCTAGGTCCTGGATTATGATCAGATTGTGAATTTGAGGGCAAGGACTGCCTTTTGTATCTTTTTATATCTCCAGTGCTTAGCACAGTTCTTGGCAAACATAGTAGGTGTTTAATAAATGCTTAACAGGTGACCAACCACTCCTATGTGCAGGTCCTCTCTTTAGTCTACAACAGATCTGTGCCCCAACACTGCATAATAAGGAATGGAATTTCCAGTTGGAACCTATTACCACTCCCTGCACAGCATCAGTCTCTGTGCCAAATCTTGGACTTCTTGTCCTAGTCACATCTTTTTAGTCCTTTCTGCTGAAATGCTCCACCCAGGCCTCTTCACTAGACCCTTTCCCTAGCATCCACAGAAAGCTCTGCCTATTCCTCTAAGAACACTGGACAAGGGGCAGCTAGGTGGTGCAGTGGATAGAGCACCGGCCCTGGAGTCAGGAGTACCTGAGTTCAAATCCAGCCTCAGACACTTAACACTTACTAGCTGTGTGACCCTGGGCAAGTCACTTAACCCCAATTGCCTCACTAAAAAAAAAAAAAAAAAAAGAACACTGGACAAGGCACCCTTCAGTAAAGTTTTGCCACCTTCATCTTTAGCAACCTTAATCCAGAAGTCAATTGTCCCAGTTTACACAACATCAGCTCCTTTGCACACAGACTCCAGCATCATTCGCTACACAAAGGAATAAGACAACATGAGTCCAGCTATTCTACTTCCTGTCTGACATTGGGTAAGTCTCTGGGCAACCTCTCTGGGTCTCAGGTTCTTCATCTATAAAATGAGAGCATTGGAACATCCCCACAAAAGGGAGAGGAGACCACATCTGCTCTGGTGGTCACTGATTATGCAACTGCCTTTTTGGGATCTAAGAGCATGCCTTTTGCTCTATCATAGATTCCAAAGTAGGTTGATGATTCCAAAGTAGGCACTGAGACACTGAATCAATGATACAAGCCCTAAATTCCATCAGACTTGGTGATTTTTCAAAGGCAGACTTTTAGGCTCTGAATTCCCTCCTAGTGCCAGCCTTCTCAGCATTGGCTGCTAAGAAAGGTTTTGAGGGGTAGATGAAACAAAGACAAGTGACTGCAGCTGTACCAGTAGAAGTAAGATTACTAGCAAAATACCTCCTAAACTGTATACTCCTGTCTACTCCTCCCATAAATGTCTGCTTGCATTTATCCTTCAAGGCAAAGCTAAGGGTCTGGGTAGAGAAATATTTGATGACATTGAAAAATTTACCCTACCAGAAGGAGAGCATCCCTGCTCCCTTTAGAATTCTGACTATAGAAAAAAAAAGAAGAATTCTGACTATGGGAGGGTGGAGCCAAGATGGCAGAGCAAAGGCAGTGACTTGCCTGAGTTCTCAAGATCCCTCCAAATACCTTCAAATAATGCCATAAGACAATTCCTGGAGCAGCAGAACCCACACAAAGATGGGGTGAAATAATTTTCCAGCCAAAGACAACTTAGAAGGTCGGCAGGAAAGGTCTGTTGTACCGAGGTGAGAGTGGAGCACAGCCCAGCTCAGTCTGTCAGCACAGACAGTCCCAGTCCCAGCAAACCAGGAGCAGGCCTTAGGAGCCTCTGAATCAGCTGCAGCAGTAACTGCTTCTGGAACTCAGTCCACAGACAGTAAGGGCCAGAAAGAGTAAAGGGATCTCTTTGCCATTACTGAGGCAGGGCTCTGTTGTTTTGCCCATACTCAGGTCCAGGTCTTGGGTGGCAGTCCCAGGTAGGGGAGGAGCACAAGTACACAAAAGCTTGCAGCCACAGTGGAGCAGAACTCTGTTCATAGTTCCAGGGCAGAAAAGCAGGTCTGTGGTTGCTTGCAGACCAGAGCACAGGCCAGGAGAGTAGTAAGCATACCTCTCCTTAAATCATACCACCTTGGAAGAACTAAAAACTTACAAATTCCTAGAAGTATCTCTGAAAACATCTGCACAAATCCCATGAAGCTTGGGACAGTGTACTCTCCACCCTGGAAGCAGTACCCCACTTTAACAAAGAGTTAAAAGTCAAGAAATAGGCTGGGAAAATGAGCAAACAGAAAAAAATGCTGATCCTAGAAAGTTTCTATGGTGACAAAAAATATCAAAATACACCCTCAAAAGAAGATGACAAAGCCAAAGCTCCTACATCCAAAGCTTCCAAGAAAAATATGAATTTATCTCAGGCCTTACTTCTGCTCAAAAAGGACTTTGAAAATAAAGTAAGAAAGGAAGAGAAAAAAATGGAAGGAGAAATGAGAGTGAGGCAAGAAAATCATGAAAAAAGTCAACAGTTTGATAAAGGAAACACAAAAAAATACTGAAGAAAATAACACCTTAAAAAAAGACTAGACCAAATGGTAAAAGAGGTACAAAAAGCCAATGAGGGAAAAGAATGCTTTGAAAAGTTGAATTGGCCAAATGGAAAAAGATGTACAGAAGCTCTCTGAAGAAAACAACTCTTTAAAAATTAAGATTGAGGAAACAGATGCTAATGACTTTATGAGAAATCAAGAAACAATAAAGTAAAACCAAAAGCATGAAAAAATAGAAGGCAATGTGAAATATCTCCTTGGAAAAACAACTGACCTGGAAAATAGATCCAGGAGAGATAATTTGAAAATTATTGGGGACAGCTAGGTGGTACAGTGGATAAAACACCAGCCCTGGATTCAGGAGGACTTAAGTTCAAATCTGACCTGACATTTGACACTTACTAGCTGTGTAACCCTGGGCAAGTCACTTAACCCCAATTACCCTGCAAACAAACAAACAAACCAACAAAAATTATTGGACTACCTGAAAGCCATGATCAAAAAAAGAGCCTAGACATCATCTTCCAAGAAATTGTCAGGGAAAATTGCTCTGATATTCTAGAAGCAGAAGGTAAAATAGAAATTGAAAGAATCCACTGATCACCTCCTGAAAGAGATCTTAAAATGAAAACTCCCAGGAATATTATAGCCAAATTTCAGAGCTCCCAGGGTCAAGGAGAATTTTGACTATACTCTGCCTTTGTACTACTAATTAGCAGCAATGTTTTCTGCGTCACAGAGTTTTGGAGGCATCAGTGACAATGCCAGATTAGGAAGTATTTATGAAGGAGATGACCTATTCTGTCATGGTTCTGGAGTGAGTTGGTGGTAGAGCTAGAAGCAGAGAGCTGGCGTAAAGACAAAAGCTACGGACTGGGTTGCTACATGAATAGCCCCTTCCTAGAGCTTTGGACCAAAAAGCCTCCCAATGTTCTTTCTACCACACTACAGGGTAGCAATACTTCTCTGATCTATCTAACAGGGTTTCTGTTAGGAAGTGCTTTATAAACCCTAAGGATTTCTTTTTAATTACTACTGAAGATGCCTCACAATGCAGGGAAGTGGAGAGGGATATATCTGGAAAAGAAAGTGATATAAAACCAAAAGTTATCAATAGAAGTTAGGTAGCTCAGTGAATACAGTGCTGGGCTTGGTATCAGGAAGACCTGAGTACAAATACAACGGATTGCTTCAGATACTTCTTGTGTAACCCAGGAAAAGTCACTTAACCTGACTGTCTCAGTTTCTTCAACCTTAAAATGGGAATCATGATAGCACCCACTTCATAGAATTGTTGCAAGGATCAAAAGATAATATACAAGGGACAGCTAGGTGGCACAGTGGATAGAGCACCGGCCCTGGATTCAGGAGGACCTGAGTTCAAATCCAGTCTCAGACACTTAACACTTACTAGCTGTGTGACCCTCAGCAAGTCACTTAACCCCAATTGCCTCACTTAAAAAAAAAAAAAAGATAATATACAATGTTTGGTCCTTTAGTTCCTGGCATGTAGTAAGCATTCAATAAATGCTTGTTCCCTCTCTCCAATAAATTTAAAATTTAGAGAAAAGATGTTGAGGTACTTTGTAATAGGCAAAATACATCTGTTCCAATGCTTTCATTTTAAAGATGAAGAAAATGAGGCCCAGAGGGTTTAAATTACTTGACCAATGTCATGCAGGAAGTAGTAGAGCTGAGGTAGAAACCCAGGTCTTCTTACTCCAAATCTAGTGTTTAATATTACTCTTGTCACAGGTAATTCCAAGGTTTCATGACTAAGGAATATGCATTTGCATTTTTAATCACACTAGTAAAAGACAAAAGATTTCATTCCCAATCATCCCAATATGCTCTTCCAAAGAGACAAACCTCCATTTCTGAGATTCCCAGGATGTCAAAGCTACAAGGAAGGGATTGTAGAGATATTTTGTGTGTGTGTGTGTGTGTGTGTGTGTGTGTGTGTGTGCAGGGCAATGGGGGTTAAGTGACTTGCCCAGGGTCACACAGCTAGTAAGTGTCAAGTGTCTGAGGCCGGATTTGAACTCAGGTACTCCTGAATCCAGGGCCGGTGCTTTATCCACTGTGCCACCTAGCCGCCCCTGATTGTAGAGATAATTTAAGTCCAATGCCCTCAGCCTGCCCTTCCCATACCTTTGTTTGGCAACACTATCCTCCCTGATGCCAAAGGTAAAAAATTTAGTCATTTTTGATTCTGCCTGTCCTCTTACTTCCAACATCCAGCCAAATTCTGTCAGCTCTCCCTTTCTAACACCTCTCTCCCTTTGGCTTTCCATTCACTACTACCACTGTAATTCAGAGGCCCATCACTTCTCTCCTGGACTACTGCAATAGTCAACTTAAGTAGTTTTCCTGCTTCCAGTCTCTTCATTGTACCAATAAATACATGGATAAGCTTCCTAATAATGCATAGTTCTGATCTTGCCATCTCCTAAAAACCTGCAGTAGTTCCCTACTACATACTATATAAATCCCTGACACTAATACTCCTAACTGTCCATAATCAGGCTCTACTCACCCATTCAGTCTTATCTCATACTATGAATTCCAGCTAACAGGACTACTCTTGAGATCCCTCATCCTATTTTGCCCAGCTTTTTTCTACATGTCTTTGCTAACCATAGTGTATACCTGGATAGACCTCTTTTCCTACTTCTCTTCTATTGAAGTTCCTTCCTTTAAGGTATTATCTCCTCTTTGAATCCCTCTTAGCCTTCTATGGGAAAGTGATCTCTCACCTCAAATTTCTTATTGCATCTTGCTTAGACATCTCTGTACTTCTCCCTACTATCATAGTTTGTATGGACTGTAACATTTAAAGCCAGGTTTGTACAATATATTTGTATCATCAGTGCTCAGAGCAGTACCTTGCACAAAGTTGGCATTTAATCAATGGTTGTTGAATTTGATGGAGGAAAGTGAGGCACAATAGTTGCTTGGCTTACTAGCAAACAGGAGGCAGCTTTCAAGGCTTTTTGTTAAAGTATTACCTGAATCCTTCTTATAAACAATGACTTTTCCCCGATAAGCTATGTAGCACTTAATCACGGAATGTTATGTATAAATCACCTATGTTTATGCCTCATTCTCTTACTATAGCATAAATTCTATGAGATATGGGGCAGTACTTTGCTTTATAAACGTGTTTTTAAATCTTTTCAATTCCTCTAGAATTGTGGCCAGAAAACAAACAATGTCTGTGTAAAAGCTCAGGGTTAGGGTTAGGATACATGACTTTCACTTTTGGGGCTAGTTTTCCTCAGCTGTAAAACTTGGGGATGGGGAGGGGTAGATTCAATGATCTCTGAGGTCTCTTTCCAGTTCTAGCATTCTGATTGTCTCATTTTACAGGATAGAATTTAGACCCAAAGAACATAATACAGATCAAGTTTGGCCCCCCTATTTTATAGATGGAGAGTAGTAGTTACAGGGAGGCAGAGTTAGGCTCAATATAATAAAACACATTACCACTTTGGCAGCCTTACCACTTTTGAACAGCTCGTTAGAGAGTGGGTTTCCCATTGCTAGAGGTCTTCAAGCTGAGGCTAGATGAATGGGTATTCCTATTCAAGTATGGGTTGTACTAAATGGCCTCTGAAGTCTTTCAACTTTGAGACTGTGTCCTACATCACATGAGATGCAATGGGGTACAGCAGAATGTTGAACTTGTAGTGAAGAGTCCTAGGTTTGCATCACAGCTCTTATGAGCTGTGTGAACGGTGAGTCACAACTTCAGTGCTTGTTTCATCATCTGTAAAATGGAGATAACCTTTGTACTAGAGTTATGTTGAATAAAGTGCTTAAAGAGCTGTCTACACATGAGGAAGCATCATGTTAAGTCTTCAAGTTAAAGCCTATCATTGTGGCAGAACACTTTTCAGATACATACAGGCTTTTATGTTTCAAAATCATAAAGCAGATTATCTTGTGCCCATAGACCAAAACTAACCTATTGAAAAAGGTGTGGAAAATGCATCACACCATAACCATTACCTGTTGAGTTGCATTTGTCCATTTCATAATCAAGACAAATACAGACTAGCAGTCAGGAGCTAAGGCCAATTGCTCTTGACAGGTGAGATACTGATTTCTTTAATACAGTAACATCATTAGAGCAACTTGGCCAGCCCCTCTAGAAGCCACATAAAACATGGGGAAGAGAAAGTAAAGGCTTTTGGAGGCCCCTAAAATGATGCAAGGAAAACTACATCCTAATTCTCATGAGCAAAACAGATCACACATGTGACAAGGTAGCTCTTTTTGGTTCAAATTTGGTATTTGAGATCTAATTATAGTGCAAATAAAATTTTTACTAAAACAATCTATTTTTTTTTCTACCATGCTTCAAGATTGTACTTTCATCTGATTGTTCAGTCTCTTCTATGCTTGTTTAGTGATTTGTAGCCCCCCTCAAATCCATACTTTGGTGTTGAGCCTCTGGAATAAGCTAGTTGTTGCTTAGAGGCCATGATATTGTCTGTAATTGGACTACTTTAAACCTCTTCAGTTTAGCAGGAGCTGATGGGAGTTTGTGGGTTGTAGGTATTTAAGGTCACTTCTACAGTATGATAAAGCACTATAGGATTTTTAGTGGACTTTTATTCCAAGATATTTTAAAATATGGTATAATGAAAACTTTGCACCCACCATCTAGATACTATTGGTTTTGTTCTACACCTGCTATCCAGCGACCAGATACGTCACACCAGTATTTTGAGCAATCCTTTATGCTATGTTGTTATCCTACTGGCTCTCCAACTTGAAAGGACAGACTATTTTAAGTGAAAAGACAAAGGGCTAGAACAGTGGTTATTAACCTAGGGCCTGCAAACAACCATTTTGGGGGTAACTATTTCAATAGAATTGATTTCCTTGGTAATCCTGTATTTTATTTTATTTTGGGGGGGGGATTTTTTTGCGGGGCAGAGGGGGTTAAGTGACTTGCCCAGGGTCACACAGCTAGTAAGTGTCAAGTGTCTGAGGTTGGATTTGAACTCAGGTACTCCTGAATCCAGGGCCGGTGATTTATCCACTGCGCCACCTAGCTGCCCTCCTGTATTTTATTTTTTGCATTTAAAAATATTATTCTGAGAAAGGGTTCCATAGGCTTCACTTGACAGCCAAAAGGGTCCAAGCCACAAAGAAGGATAAGAAACCCTGGGCTCAAGAATAAAGATGACAGAACAATTTATAACTAATTCCAGACATTATCTTTCCTTGTGTTATTTACCTGTTTTTGTATGTGTACGGCTTTTCTGTCTATATTCCTTGAGGACTATATTCTATATTCTGTCTATATTCTTTAGACTCACAAATTATGCTTAAATTAGCACTCAAATCTTTGTTGAATTGACCAACATCACAGTGAGGGTTTGGAAGAGATTTCTAGGGTTCTTTCTAGCTCTACATGCTATGATCTAAATTGGGTCATAAGTCTCAATAGCTTCAAAGCAGCATAGGGATGGGGGGGGAGTACATTTTTCCATTTTTATTAAAATTCTGAACTCTTCACAAAGTATTTCTTTTCCACCTGTACTAATTTCTTTTGGTTCCTGGGCCCATTCTAAATGTGCATGGCTGAGCAAGCTGCCCTTGTTTTTCTGGTCTGAGTCACCTGGAAAATAAAGAAAAAAACCAAACCACCACCAGGAAATCACTTAAAGACAGCAATAAAAACGCTGTATAATAGCTGCAGATATCTGCAAATATTCCTGTTACTGCAAAACTGCATCCAGCCCTCCAATTTTATATACTTTAGTAATCTATGTACCACACCTGGATAGTTCAAGAACCCGAAATACAAAGAATCTCAAATATACCCAAGAGCAGGATTTATGGACAAAAGAGCTAGACCTCCATTTGTGAAGAGAATGCATTTCAATGGTATCTTGTAGGTCAGAAACTTGAATAACACTAGTAGAATCTAGGTATCATTAAGATTATATAAAACTGGGACATAACTTCCCTCTCCCCCTTGTCTTGACTTGAAGATATTTGCTGCTCTCCCTCTTTGCCAAAGTATATGCCTAGTTTACTCTTAGAATGATACCTGCCTCCAACCTCCATCCAGTACAAAGAACATGATTTTGGCCAAGGAAGGATCTTCTCTAATCTCAGGGAATGAAATTCAGTTACAACAGGATTGCACACAAGACATAGCACCATTACATCCTTTATGGTCACTGGGAACAGAGACTTGTCCCAACTCCCTCTCCCCACTTGAATTAACTCTTCTAAAAAGGTTCTTTGTTTCCAAAACATTTGTTAATTGAGGAATCACAGTTACTGAGGGTAATCATGTTGAACTTTTTTTTTTTTTTTGTGAGACAATTGGGGTTAAGTGACTTGCCCAGAGAGGCAGCTAGATGGTGCAGTGGATAGAGCACCGACCCTGGAGTCAGGAGGACCTGAGTTCAAATCTGGTCTCAGATACTTGACACTTAATAGCTGTGTGACCCTGGGCAAGTCACTTAACCCCAAATGCCTCACTTAAAAAAAAAAAAGTGACTTGCCCAGGGTCACACAGCTATTAAGTGTCAAGTATCTGAGATCAGATTTGAACTCAGGTCCTCCTGACTCCAGGGCCGGTGCTCTATCCACTGCAGCCACCTAGCTGCCCCCCAAAATTTTAAATACAATTAGTCATCAAGAGCAAAAAACACACACCTTTGATTAACTAACTTATGCCCTTCCTCCATTCTAAAGATAAACTAAAAGATTTTATTTCATTAGTAATTAGGCATATATGAATATGTATAATTCAAAACAATTTTAAACTATCTTGACACACTATTACATTTTTTATACAGTCAAGGAGTAGGAAACAAACACTGCACACTTATGTGTAGTTATACATTTTAACAATCAATGGCAAGTATTTCCCAATGAATTTTTTTTTTAAAAGAAAAAAGAAACATCAGGTCATTTGAATGCTTAAATGACTCCTAAGAAAATCCTGAACTTGCAGAATAAGTTTAAGACAATCACAAACCTGCACAAAAATGCAGAAAAGCAATATGATAAATAGAACCCCCCCCCCCGCAAATTATTTCACATTTTTCTCAAAACACACAAAATGTATGTTGTATTGCCACTACTTCAAATATATTGTGCCACATCACTTTAACAAAATTAAAGCATTTCATTTAAATTCTATTTGGTAGGTATCTTTATTTCTAATAACAACTTCATTATGGTCTGGTCTGTTTTAACTTAGTTGAATAAAAGATCTGAAAAAGCTAAAGAAAACAAACACCCTTATGGCCATTCTAGTTATGAATATAGATTACATATTACATATAAATGTTTTATGACTATTCAATAACACAAGTACAGGCCATACTTTTTTTGTATACTGTCCTTAGTTTACAATATTTCTTCATGCAAAAATTATTAAAATACAGTATGATGAGCCAACCTGTAAGTTCTATTCCAACCCAAACCAGTTCCCAATAAGTAAAATAGAAAAACTAACCTGTGTATTACTGCAATTTATTATACCAGTAAATACAATAGGAATGAGTCCTTGGCAATAAGGAATAGGTTAAAAAATAAAAAGGCATACTTGAACATTTTGACCAAACAGATCATTTTCAATTTTTCCCCAGCCACCAAAATAGCCAATCAATTAGATCACTCAAGGTTGATCTGGCAGTTTTGGTGGACAAAATAACCCTGTGATAGATGAAATCAACTAGCCAATTTAGCACCACATAAGGCAGTGCCTAATACTAAGCAGTTTTAAATGAGATGTTTCTTTAATTAATCATAGCAAATAGTTTTGGTGAAAAAACTGCATGAAAAATGTTATACTCTAAAGGCCAGTGGATATATTTTAATCTTGAATAATCTCTCCATTTTATTTTAAGACACGACGTAAAATTAAAAAAAAACTGGGGTGATATTAAATGCATCATTATGTCACATCTTTTTTCTCAGAGGTTGAAAACGTCACATTCAATGAACAGGCAATATTATGGTTCAGGGACTATAGTTCCTTTAAAATTTAAAGTGATCATTAAAAAAGTCAGTGATGAAGGCTTTTTTTTAACAAGAAAAAAAGTTAAAGTACAAACTAAATGCAATACTACGATAGGCTAGGGAATGCTGGGCAAAGAAGCCATCATACATAGACTGCTTCTGCTGCTGACTTCCAAGCTTCAGTTATATAATGTTGACAAAATGGAAAAAATAAACGAAGCCGGAAGATAGACAAGGTATTAACAACCTTTTTGTTATCACAAAAAACAAAAGCTAAAAAGCTAACCACTCGTTTAGAGTGGTACTTTATTAAATTGTTTTCCTTTGCCAAGTTTTTTTCTAATTCAAATAACAAAAACACCTGACAGTAAATATTAACATATGGTTCAACCTACATAACCTAATAGGCTTTAACATTTTCTGAGGGATAGCGTTATAGAAATGCCTGGCTGTCCCATACAGAATATGGGAACATGTAAAGGTGATATACTACTTTTAAGATGCTAAAAAGGCACTTAAGAGCTTTTCAGAAATTCTTTTGTTTGGGCTAGGAGACAACAGAATCAAATTTAGAAAAATACAGATGCAATTTTATGAAAACTTTCATGCATTGCGATTGTTTCAATGTCTATTTCAGAGTAAAAAATATTTCCACATATGAATAAAATGACCTCCCCCACCATAGCAATCTAATGACTACCTAGCATCACTATTTCAATGCATTTTTCCTTTTAATTTGGTGCTTAAAATGCTGGCATCTCTTTCCCAGCAGCAATTAATTTCTAAGACTGACAAATCAATGGAAATCTACTTCAGTGGTTCTTTTGCAATTATCTGTTGTTAAGTACACATTTAACGAGCTTGCCCATGACATAGCCTTGACTGTCTGATGGAAGAAAACCATTATATATATGTTTTCTGACTCAGCATAACTTGCCATTGATAACAAGTTACTCATTTCTAATCTTAAAAATTTTCCATTCTCTTCCCAAAGATCAAAAACTTAACCAAAAAATGCCAATCTATAGAAATTACTAGTGTTCAACTCATATTTAACATAAGAACTTAAAAGTATTAAGTACTTTATCTCTTCAATACAATCTATAATTTCCCCTTTTTGCTATTAGTTTTCATAATTTCACAACAAAAAAAGGAAGTAATTTGTTGATCACCCTTGTTATCCCCCCATGCATAGCATAGAGGAAGAGACTTTTCTAAATTTAAAGTTCTAACCAAAAAAGAAAAAAAAGTAGTTTAAACAACAATAAAATAGTAAAATGGAAAAACAAATCAACATTTCTAAGTTTTAAAATTTGGTTTTCCCTTTTGCTTTTATTTAGCATATTAAATTTTTTTTCTGTGCTGCTCTAGTGTTTGGATTTAACAGGCCAATAATAAATCTATTTCTCATTTTCATAATTATTTCCAGTATTGTTGTAAGAAGGCTGTCTAGATTTCAGAACATCTGTATTTTTTACTTTTGCACTATCCATTTAAAAAATAGATTAATTACTACAAACTCTGCTTCTCACAGAACACATTTTTTTTCAGAAGAATAAAAATACACATCATACAGATAATATAACCCAAATAGAAATGCTAAAGGGTTGTAAAATACATCTGTTTTTGCACCGTGAAAAATGGTAAGAGAGATATAATCTGCTCAAGTCAGGGGCCATAAACAAATACTTGGTACTGAAATATGCATGTTTAAATCATATATGCCTCAGTAGACTGAAAGAGCTCTATACAAATATATAGAAATCTACATAAAGTGCAAAACAAGCAATATCAAATGTGTGACCTCTGGTATCTTAGTATTCCCATTCATCTGATTTCAAGTCGAGATAGCTGAGAATATTCTGTGCAAGTTTCACGGCTTGCTTTCTGGCAGCTTTGCACTTCTCCTCTCCTTGAGGATCGACAGCATCTAGGGCTAGCAGTTGCTTTGTGAGGAGCTCCTCCAGTCGTATATAGTTCTTGTCAGTTCTATTTCCATCAAATGAAAGAACTTCTCCCTGGATCTCAGACAAGCTACCAAGAACGGTCCAGATGGATTTGTGGGATGGGTGTTCCTCAGCAACCCCCTGCTTTCTTTTCTCAAGAGCCTCCTTCAGGTCAATAAAAGTGATAACTGTTTGCACTTCTATTACAGCTCTTCTTCTTGCTTCTCGAATGCATGGGTTTTTCCCAAGGTCCACTTCATCCAACTGTCCAATTAAGCCCTGCAATTCTGTCTTTGATCCCAGGTATAAATCAGAAGGATTTTGTGCTTTAAGAAGTTCATTCTTCACTTCTCTCATTTTCTTGAGGACCCCTTCTATTTTTAAAATGGATTGATTCTGTCCCAGGTCAAAAGCATAAGTAGAATCTGCTTCTTCTTCTAAATCCAAATATTTCAATAATTTGTTGATATCTTCCACTACTTCCTTCCTATAATTTCTTATTTCTGTACGTCCACAGACATCTAAAGCATCCAGATCAGCAATCAACCCCGAGAGCACACAGGACAAGTGTTTGCAAGTCTCACTGTTGTTTACTCCCATTAAAAGAGCAATTAGAGTTCCTCTGGCTTTGTTCACTTCGCACATAACAGAGTTTATTTTGGAAACAGAAGGGTGTGTATCTTCAGAAAGTGGCAAGGAAGGTTGCCTCTTCATGGAATCTTCAATAATCTCTTGAACTGCACATATTCTAGTCAATGTGTGATATCTTGCTTTCCGCAAAGAGATTTTCCCTCCAGTTTTTACATGTGTCAGTCTCAGTATGACATCCTGGATGGCTTCTTCAAATTCATCAGTTACCCTGTTATCTCCACTACAAAGTGGAGCAATTTCTTCCTTGACAAGTGACTGAGCTTCCTTAAAAATATTTTCTATCTCTATCCGGTGCGGGTGGTTTGCATTCTGCTCCAGTTCTTTGAGAAGGCGTTCTGTGTCTTGAGCAGCTCTTTTTCTGGCTTGCTGAATATCCCCCTTTCCTTCAGTATCTACAGAGTCAATTTCAAAAAGCTGTTTAGTCAGAATCCTTTCCAGTTTCTTATAGTTCTTATCATGTGAGAGACCACTGAAGCCAATTACTTGTTGTTCAATACTCTTGACTTCCTTTTGTATTTCCTGAAGCCTACTAATAGAAGGATGTTGATTTCCCATATCCATACTTTTATTTGGTTCAGTTCCACAAGAGCTAAAAAAATGAGAAGAGTGATTAGTTATTTTAGTATAATGTATTTACAGAACAGAAATAGTTGTCATGTATTAATTCATTTTTAAATAATTTCATTGCTTCCATGTTCTTTTTTTTTCATAACAGTATTATGTTAACTTTCTATTTCAAAAGTTGTTTAAGTCTTTGGCTACATTTCAAGGATCCAGGACTTGGACATGGCTACTCTTTCACCAAAATACAGCAACCCCTTAATGACTCAAGAGTAGCTGAAGACCCAAAATTCGTCACTCCTGAGGCCAACCTGAACTTAGCAAGGATGTTCCTTGGGTAACAGGTAGAGTGTCTGTAACCCAGGCACATTATTTGAAGTCATTCCTGCCAGTTTGCCTTTGAAAATTTTCATGCCAAGAGAAGAATAGAGGAAGACCTATCAAACTACCCAAATAACTAAAATTAGAAAAATATATACTACATTATATACTATGAGCCCAGAACTAGAAACCAAGAAGACTTGGATTCTATACCACTTGTTTGCTCTATGGCACTAGGCCCATGTATCTCAAATATCCTCAACTGTAATAAAGAACCAAGACTCAACCTATTAAAAAAGTACGTCATAAATAGTTTGGAATTAACATCATTACTCTTTTAGTTTTTTTAAGCAATCAAATTAGTCTCTTCTTTTGTTTTATACAATATTAAAAAGTATAAAAGGTTGAAAAATAGAGCACAGATAAGTAAAACTCCTTTTCTCTTTCTCTGACTTAATCACCCTTGCCCTTTTTCCAGAAAAGGAAATCTAACAGTAAGAACTAGGCTGTTTGAACAAGGATACAGAGAAAGTCTCATCCCTTCTCTTCATCCCTCCCCCCAAACAAAAAACTAAGCACCCAGGACAGATTTATGTCAAGTCTTCACTCCTTAGAATCATTACCTGATGTACAGATTTTCTATTTTCTTCCTGCCTTCACTTAAAAATCTCAAAAACCTCCTCTTTAGAGATCTGGCAAGTACACAAGGGATATTATTGGGATATATGGGGGCTGAGACATTCAGCACTAGTGAAAAGGCAGGTGACATCTAAAGTCAGAACAGCTGGACTGGATTCCAGGTTCTGTTATTTATTACCTACTTCTGAGACAGGTTAAATTACTTCACTTCCATCTCAATTTCATTCATTTTCTTTATCTAAAAAATGTAAGGGAGAAAAGGTAATCTATCTCCAAGGTCCCTTCCAACTCTAAATACCTTTCTTCCCCCTTCCTCCAAATTAGGTCCGCATGGGATAGTGCTGTTACTCAATGTAAACATAATCTAATTTATCATCCCACCATCACAAGAGTCCAGAATGGTTTCAAGATAATTTTGTTCGTGGTATTCCCCTGTTCCACCAACTGATAAAGACCCTCACTCACAAATACTAGTTTCAAGTATTTCCTTTTGGCCAAATATATTTTTAAAAAAAAGCAAAAACTTTAAGGACACAGAAGTGAATGAGGATTTGGATGAGGTGCCACCTCCCACCTTAAGTTCCAGTGGTGTCAAAACGTCAATGGTCTCTTCAAGTTACCCGGAAGGAAAGAAATGATGTTAAATTGCTGAGCCGTGTTGGAAATGGCCAGGCCCCTGTGTTTCCTTCCAGAAGTTGGTATGTTAAGATGAATGAGCCCCTTTATGGGTTAGATGTCAAAACCCAAAGCTACATCCTGTGTCACCCTGCCCCGGCTAGTTCTGAAAGGAGCACAGGGTTCAGGGGACTGGCCACTGCGGCCACCTTCTACGGCCTGGCTTCCTGGGCAGGGCTGCCTGGCTTCCAGGGACTCTCAGGCCTTGACTTGGCCCTGACCTCACAATAGGGTCGGCCATGGGGGAGGGGAGACAACGGAGCTTCCGGAGGCTCTAGGCTGGGCTCCTAAAGGGTGAAGTGAAAATTCACGTCCCCATTCCCTTCCACACCAAGGGGGCTGGTCATGGGGGGCAAGGGTTGGCACAATCTCGGGGGAAGAAACGGCTCCGCGTGTGGAGGGGCTGAGAGTGGCCGGCGTGATGGTGAGGAGACACCCCCAAAGCTAAAAGGCCCGGGGACTAGAGGCCAGGAGGAAGGATCCCCTGGGGACAGGGTTGGGGAGGGGGGGTACAGGGAGAAGCAGGGAGCCTGGCCTGCGAGAAAGGAGAAATGAAAAGAGGAAGCCAGGCTTCTGAGGGCATGGGAGAAATGGGGGCATCCTGGGAGAGGAATGGGGGGGAGGGTAGGGAAAAGATGGGGACTCGGCCTCTACGCATGAAGGGAATAAAATGAGGGGGACCGGCCTTTGGGAGTGGGCGGGGGCCGGGAAAAGGGGAGCGCAGCCTCGGAGGGGGGCGCCGAGCGGGTCCCGGCCTCGGCAGGGTCTGGTCAGAGGGATACATACCCCCCCGTGCCGGGCCGGAGAGGCTGCAGGGAGCGGTCAAGCAGCTCCGCCGAGTCCTTCACTCTGGCTCTTATTACCTCAAGCCGGACACTGAAAAGAAAGCGCCCCGTGTCGCTGGTCCGCCCGCCCGCCGGCCGCCCCTCACCTGTGCGACCGTCGCCATTTCCCGCGGCCGCCTCCTCAGCCAGCCTCGGCCCTGATCCGCCTGGGCCCGGCCTACTTCCCCTTCTCCTTCCCCGCCCCCTCTTCCTCCTCCCCCGCCCCCCAGCCCTCCGCAGGCCCAACGCCGCCCAGCCCGGCACAAGCCCCTACACACCCCGGACAAGGAGAGAAGCTGCTCCGCCCCGCGTCGTCTAGAAGCCGGGGGGCGTCGCGTCGCGACTGCACCGAGTCACCAGGCGGGGGCGGCCCAGGCTGCCAGATGGGGCTCTGCCTTGCTGTGTCCGCCGCTCGCCGGTCACCTCCGGGCGAGGACACGGTCGGCCCGCGGCTCCCTCGCTCCTGCTCCTTCTCCGGCTCCTCCTCCGCAGCCGCCATTTTACGAGGCTGCCGTAAAGCGCCGCAGTCGAGGCGGGGCGGAGGGGACACTTATGGCGGCGGCTCCTCGCGTGGGCTGGAGGCGGGGGCTCGTCTGTCCGCCTCGCCGCGGCTTCTCTTTCCACGGCCGCCGGCCCGGCCCGGAGAGAGGAGCAGAGCCTGGGAACTCCACGCAGAGTCGGGTAACCAGGGTGTCAGCGGGGCGGGCCCGGGGCCCCGAGATGGGAAAGAGGCTTGGCCAGTACGCGGGCCGGCCGTAACCCAGCCCGTGACCCACGGAAGCAACGCCGGTGTCACTACGCCCCGGCCCGGCGGGAGGGCGTCAACGAACCTCGACGTGTGTGTGTGTGTGTGTGTGTTTGTGTGTGTGTCACTGAACCTCGACGTGTGTCTCTGTGTCACTGAGCTCCGGCCCCGGGGGGGGGGGGCCCGAGGGGGGAGGGGCAGGTCGTCAGCGCTCCTAACCAGCGAGGGGGGGGGGCGGAGAGAGTATCGCTGAACCCCGAAGTGTGTCTGGGGCGGGGAGGGAAGGGATCCTGACGTGTCTCTGAAACCCAACGTGTGTCTGTTACTGAGCCCCAGGCGGCGGGAAGGGGGGGGCAGAACATCACTGAACCCCGACTCAGTGGGAGGAGGGATCCTCATAGGTCACTGAACCGACCCGTAGGTCTTGCTTCGCCCCACCCGGATTCTCAGAGGGGCACTGAACGCCACAGTCCGTCTCTAAGCCTTGGTCGGGCGGGGAGGGGGGGGTTGGCGTGACACTGACCTTGCCGTCTGGAAGTGTCATTCATCCCCTCTCTGTTACTGAACCTCCGTGTGTGTTTTACAGAATCCCGGTGCGTGGGTTTCTAAGCCTCGGAAACCTTGGCACGTTGATTACTGGCCGAGTCCCTAAACCATTGCTTGTGTGTTCCTGAATCCTGGCTGAGTTACTAAATCACGGCACGATTGTCACTCATGCAGACCCTAAAGGGCCAGGTCTTCTGAGTCAAATGGAAATTCCGCAGAACCTCCCCTGTGAATTGGCTTAGGATGGAGAACAACAAATAAACGATCAGATTGTGACTGTGTTTGCTCCGTCTCTGCTGGGTGGTTGGTTGGTTTGACTTGGGCACTAAGAATGTGTATGTATGTAGAGCCCTAGGCCAGGACCCCGTCCTTTAGGTTCCCATCTTCCTTAATCTTTCCTAAGTCTTTTGTGGGGAGGAGAGGAGAAAAGGGATAAGGGGTTTGGGTGTGATTTTTTTTCTCAGTTCTCAGCTTTCCTCCATACCCATTTTCTCTGGAGATATAATCAACCACATTCTACTTTTTTTTAAATTTTTTTTTTTTTTTTTTGTGAGGCAATTGGGGTTAAGTGATTTGTCCAGGGTCACAGCTAGTAAGTGTTAAGTGTCTGAAGCCCGTTTTGAACTCAGGTCCTCCTGAATCCAGGGCTGGTGCTCTATCCACTGCGCCATCTAGCTGTCCCCATCAACCACATTCTAAAAAAGTTAATTAATTTTAGGCTAGGGATTATTTAATACCTCTTAGGTGTGAGTAGTCTCATTCTCCCCTCTGCTGCTTTATGGAATTTATGGCGGATGAAAAATTAATACGTAAGAGGCCCTAGATAGGAAAATTCCTAACATTTCGGCAGAAGTTTGGATCTCTGTCCTAATTTCTTGTTAGCTAACCCCAGGCCTCACTATGTTTGAGGAGAAAATCAGTATATATGAAACGTTTCTGTAAAAAGAGTTGACTATAGTATATTACAGTGTCTACCATTGTGTTTTGAAACCTCTTTCAGCCCTTGAAGTATGGCTGGTAGCTTCAACCTGAGAGTCTTCTCTCTTAGATGCTTTTAGGGGCCCAATGCCTCCCCCTCCATCTCTCATGTCTCTGCCACATCTCAGTATTATGCTTGATGGGTTTTTTTTGTTGTTGTTTGTATTTGCTGCCATGTGAAAATATTAGCACATTGACTGCTGAAGATAATGATATTTCAAATACAGAAATGCAGTAATTGGGGCATAGTGGAGAGAGAGCTGGCCTTAAGACCAGCTTTAAAGCCAGGAGGATTTGGTTCAGCCTGATCTCTGACACATTGCTTATGACACTTGGTCAAGTCACTTAACCTCTCAGTGCCCTGGGCAACTAAGTGGCTTAGTCATGGGGTATGGAGTTAGGAAGACTCATCTTCTGAGTTCAAATCCAACCCAAATGGTTACTACCAGTTGGATAGGATTGAAACTACTGATCAACAAGCTGTAGGCGGTAAATTGGACAATAAGTTGCAGCTTTAATGGGGAAATTTCCGATACCAACGAAATTACAATAATGTTCCATTACATTCATATACCACTTCCATTTTTTACTACAACAAAAAGTGCTGCTATAAATAGTTTATGTCAAACTATTTACAGCTTAAACTATTTGTGGTAGTAAAAAATGTATGGGAACTTTATGTCATTTATAGTGAGATCTGAGTTGAAGAGTATAATAAACTTAATAACTTTTCCCAAATAATTTCAAATTGTTTTCCAAAATAGTTGGGCCAGTTCTCAACTCCAAGTGTATTAATTTTCTTAGCTTTTGGCAGTGACTCCAAAGCTGGCTATAGCTTTTTTTTTTTAGCAACAAGCATTTATTTTACTTTTTCCACTTACATGTAAGGGTAATTTTCAACATTCATTTTTGATGACTTATTTTTTTTTTGTGGGGCAGTGGGGGTTAAGTGACTTGCCCAGGGTCACACAGCTAGTGTCAAGTGTCTGAGGCCAAATTTTAACTCAGGTCCTCCCGAGTCCAGGGCCAGTGCTCTATCTACTGTGCCACCTAGCTGCCCCCCTCAACATTCATTTTTTTTTTAGGCAATGGGGGTTAAGTGAAATCACTTAAGTGATTTGTCCATGGTCAACAGCTAGTAAGTGTCAAGTGTCTGAGGCCAGATTTGAACTCAGGTACTCCTGAATCCAAGGCTGGTGCTTTAACCACTGCGCCATCTAGCTGCCCCCAACATTCATTTTCATAAGATTTAGAGTTCCAAATTTTTCTCTCTCCCTTTCTCCCTTTCCTCCCCCCTCCACAAGATCGAAACCAGGTCATATATATACAGTCCACAAGTGCTCTTTTTGTCAGTTCTTTCTATGGGGGTGCATAGTAGGCTTCCTTATTAGTTCCTTGGGATTGTCTTGGATCATTGTGTTGCTGAGAGTAGTTAAGTCATTCACAATTGCTCATCGAACAATACTGCTGTCACTATGCACAATGTCCTCCCAGCTCTGCTCACTTCACTATACATCAGTTCATGAGTCTTTCCAGGTTTTTCGGGGATCTTCCTGTTTGTGATTTCCTATAGCACAAGACCATTCCACCACAATCGTATAGCACAGCTTCCTCCATCATTCCTCAATTGATGGACATTCCCTTGATTCTCAACTCAGCCTCCACAGATAGTTGCTATAAATATTTTTTGTACAATTTTTTCCCCTTTTCTCTTTTTCATGATTACTATTGTTAACTGTTTCCCTTCCATCCTATTCCCTTCCCCATGATATTTATTCTATTATCCATCTTCTTTCATCCTATCACTCTTCCAAAGGGATTTGCTTCTGTCTGTCCCCTCCCCCACTCTGCCCTTCCTTCTTTTGCCCCTCTCTCTTTATCCCCTTCCCCTCCTATTTTCCTGCAGGGTTAGAAAGATTAATCCACCCAATTGATTGTGTACATTATTCCCTCCTTGAGCCAATTCTAATGAGTGTAAAATTCATTTACTGCCCTGTTCCTCTCCCATCTCTTCCCCCACTCCATAAGCCTTTTCCTGTTTCTTTAATGTAGGATTTCACCTCTACCCTTCCCCCTCCCCCAGTGCATTTCCCTCACCCCTCAGTTTGACCCTAAAGATGTCATCATGGGGCAGCTAGGTGACACAGTGGACAAAGCATCATCCCTGGACCCAGGAGGATCCCAGCCAAAACCCAGCCTCAGACACAAGACAGTCATCCACTGTATGACCCCAGGTATGCCCCCCCAACTCCAATTTTTTATAGTTCTCTAGGGTCTTGTATTTAAAAGTCAAATTTGCCATTCAGTTCAGGTCTTTTCATCACAAATATCTGAAAGTCCTCTTTTTCCATAAAGTCCCATTTTTTCCTCTGAAAGATTATGTTGAGTTTTGCTGGGTAGGTAATTCTTGGTTGTAATCCCAATTCCTTTGCCCTCTGGAATATCATATAACATGCTCTCCAGTCCTTTAATGTAGAAGCTGCTAGATCTTGTGCTATCCTGACTGGGGCTCCACAGTACTTGAATTCTTTCTTTTTGGCAGCTTGCAATATTTTCCTCTTGACCTGAGAGCTCTGGAATTTGGCTATAATATTCCTAGGAGTTTTCCTTTTGGGATCTCTTTCTGGAGGTGATCGGTAGATTCTTTCAATTTCTATTTTAGCTTCTTCTTCTAGAATTTCAGGGCAATTTTCCTTGAGAATATCTTGGAAGATGATGTCTAAGCTCTTTCCTTGATCATGGTTTTCAGATAGACCAATAATTTTCAGATGATCTCTCCTGGACCTATTTTCCAGGTCAACAGTTTTTCTCAGAAGATATTTCACATTGCCCTCTATTTTTTTATTCATTTGGATTTGCTTTGCTTTATTGTGTCTTAGTTTCTCATAAAGTCACTAGCTTCCTTTGTTCAATCCTAATTCTTAGACAATTATTTTCATCAGAGAGCTTTTCCATTTGGCTTTTCAAGCTGTTGATTTTTTTTCCTGCATCAACCTCATTTCTCTCTCTCTTTCTTTCTTTCTTTCTTTCTTTCTTTCTTTCTTTCTTTCTTTCTTTCTTTCTTTCTTTCTTTTTTTTTTAGTGAGGCAATTGGGGTTAAGTGACTTGCTCAGGGTCACACAGATAGTAAGTGTGTAAAGTGTTTGAGGCTGGATTTGAACTCAGGTACTCCTGACTCCAGGGCCGGTGCTCTATCCACTGCGCCACCTAGCCGCCCCAACCTCATTTCTCTTTCCATTTTTTCCCCTACCTCTCTATCTTCAAAGTCCTTTTTGAGAGCCTCTATGGCTTGAGACCAATTCATATTTTTCTTGGAAGCTTTAGATATAGGGGCCCTAATGTTGGCATGTTCCTCTGAGGGTGCACCTCGGTCTTCCTTGTTACTGAAGAAACTTTCTATGGTCTTCACTTTTCTCTGTCTGTTCATCTTGCCTTTCTTTTACTTGAGTTTTAGCTCCTTAAAGTGGAGCACTGTTTCCCGGCTGCAGTATCCCAAGCTTAAGAAGTCCCAGGTGGTCCTTAGATGACCCCAGACCAAATTGCTAATCATCAACCAGCTTTGTGTGTTGTGGTTGTTAGCTCCGAGGAGCCTGTGCCCTTCCCCGACCTGGGCCACTGCTACTCAAGCCTAGGACCTCCTGGTTCTCAGCAGGGGTGAAAAATCCAAGTTCTGCCTCAGCACCAGCATAGACCTGTGTAGCCTCCCCCCTTCCCAGGGCTCAGCCCTCTCACCAGACTGTGAGCTTAGTTCCAGACGACACTGGTGCTTTAGCTGATTCAGAGGCTCTGGGGGTCTCCTTCTCTGGTGAGGCCTTCCTGGGACTGGATCTGTGTCAGGGTGACTGTGGGGTTGGGTTCAACTCCTGTATCAGCACAGTACCTCCCTCCTTCTGACCTTCCCAGCCATTCTTGGTTAGAAGATGATTTCAGTACATTCTTCTGTGAGTTTTGCTGCTCCAGGCATTTTCCTATGGCATTATTTGAATGTTTTTTGGAGTGATTATGTCATGAGTTCCAAAGCTGGCTATATCTTGAGTGTAGAGCCTTTGTCTTTTTTTGGTCTTTGAAGCCTCAGTGTTTATTTAACACAATGGGTGGCACATAATGGATGTATAATAAATACTTGTTGATTTTATCATCTTTAACCAATTTGATGTTTGTAAGGTGAGAAACCTCAGAGTTGGTTTAATGTGTATTTCTCTATGAGTGATTTAGAACTTTTTTTCCTGCAGTTATTAGTAGTTGACATTTCTTCTCTTGAACATTGTATCCTTTACCCATTCATGCTTTTTCCATGGCTTTATGCTGCCTGGAAACGTGAGGACTTGTAGCTACTAGAGCTGAGGTAGAGGGGAGTAATAGCAACTTCAGAAGCCTCCATCTCTGATTACATCAGGGTGTTAGAGCTGATTGATCTTCAAAAGACTGTTTGCCTTGCAGTATAATTCTTGTTGTGGTGATAGATCTTTGCTGATTTCATCAGTCCTCATTCAAACTTGGGTTCTCTTCAGAGTAAGAACTCATATTTACTAGGTAACTGAATAGCCTTAGTGAGCATCAGTCTGTAAGACCAAGAACTCATACCAATTTCTTGAATGAGCCACATTTGCTAAATAGGGAGGAAAAGTTTCACTATTGAAAAAAGGTTCACAAATTTACTTTCCCCCTTCCCTGCCCCCTCAGCTCCCATTTTATTGTTTTGGTACAGTGTAGATATGGCCTTATATACGATTACAGTCTTCAGCATTGAAATGCTAACTAAAGGATGCTACATTAAAGCTACATTATAACTGTTCAATTGACATTAATGGAATTTCTGGATCTGTGAATAATATAGACTATGCAGTGTTTTGTTGGGGTTTTTTTGAAGAGTGTCAAAAATAATGGTACTTTGCAGACATTTGCAGTTGTGTGGTGAGGAGGTAGGCCGATAACAGTAGCATTTTTTGTACCACAGATCTGAAGACCTATTTTTCTAATTTGCTTTCAGGCTATGGCAGAAAAGCAAAAACATCTATACTTATTGCCACTCCTATCTAACCACCCACTCTTTCAATCTTTACTGTCTGTTTTCTAACCATAGCATTCTGAGCAAGCCTGCTCTCTGACACATTGGCTATGACGCCTGGTCAAGTCACTTAACCTCTTAGTGCCCTGAGCCAGCTAAGTGGCAAATCTTTTATTATTTTTTAATTATTTTTAATCTATTATCTTATTTAACCCCCCCCACTTACATGTTTTTGTTTGTTTGTTTTTTTAGTGAGGCAGTTGGGGTTAAGTGACTTGCCCAGGGTCACACAGCTAGTAAGTGTCAAGTATCTGAGGCCGAATTTGAACTCAGGTCCTCCTGACTCCAAGGCCGGTGCTGTATCCACTGCACCCCTTAGCTGCCCCTCCACTCACTTACATGTAAAGATAGTTTTCAACATTCATTTTTGTAAGATTTTGAGTTCCAAATTTTTCTCTCACCCTCCCTTCCCTCCCCCCTCTGGAAGCCAACAAAAAATCTGATATTGGTTATATATTACAATCATGTTAAAAATATTTCCACTTTAGTCATGTTGTGAGAGAAGAATCAGAACAAAAGGGAAAAAAAACACAAGAAAGAATAAACAACAACAACATAAAAGCAACAATAAAACTGAAAATAGTATGCTTCAGTCTGCATTCAGACTCCATAGTTCTTGTTCTGAATGTGGAGAGCAATTTCCATCATGAGTCTTTTGGCATTTCTTGGATCATTGTATTACTGCCACCACAGCAATACCACAACTAGGTCTATATCCCAAAGAGATCATAAAAATAGGAAAAGGACCCACATGTACAAAAATATTTATAGCTGCATTTTTTGTGGTGGCAAAGAATTGGAAATTATGGGGATGCCCATCAATTGGGGGATGGCTAAACCAGTTGTTGTCTATGAATGTAATGGAATACCAGTGCGCTGTAAGAAATGATAAGCAGGGAGGAAGCTAGGTGATGCAGTGGATAAAGCACTGGCCCTGAATTCAGGAGGACCTGAGTTCAAATCTTGCCTCAGACACTTGACACTTACTAGCTGTGTGACTTTGGGCAAGTCATTTAACCCTCATTGCCGCCCCCCCCCCCAAAGAAATGATAAGCAAAAGGATTTCAGAAAAACCTGGAAAGACTTACATGAATTGATGCTGAGTGAAATGAGCAGAACCAAGAGAACATTGTACACAGTATCAATAACACTGTGTGATGATCAACTGTGATAGTCTTAATTCTTCTCAGTAATACAATGATCCAAAAAAAAGTGTCCAAAGTTACACAGGATTTAAAGTGGCTGACTTGACAGTTTTTTCTAAAATATAGCATCTAGAATACAATATTCTGGATGTGGTCTGATCGATGCAAATGATCTCTCTCTCTCAGTCACTTTCTTGACATTGCCTTTTAAAATTTTTCAGCTAGCAGATTCAAATACTTAAATGGATCTGTGGTCTCATCACTTTGGAATCCTGTAATGGAGATTGTAACTCATCCCATGCCTCTGCATCCTGTTTGACTCTTGTTTGTGTTCTCCCATAAATTAGACAAAGTAGATCTACCCAGCATACTAAAGGCCTCCACTTTTGACATCATGAAGGTGAAAGTGAAGTGTTCTGGTGGTCTACCTGTCATCTCTTACCATGTTACCACCCTGTCTCTTCTTCCTATATACATTTTATTAATGGCATTTTTAACAACCCTCTTTCAGTATTCCTGTCCCTTTCCACCATGCACACCACATCCTTGTATGATACTCATTTTTAATTCTTTTTTTTAATCCATTCATACAAAAGGTATTTATTTGATGTCTACTATGGAATAAGATTTAATAGAATTTGGCAGTGACCACATCAAGAGAAACATTAGATATAGATTGGTAGATTTACTTGTGAATTGTTTTCTGTTTTCAGAACCATCACTTTGTATGAAGGTATATCTTCCCAAATGTTGCAATTTATGTAATAATGCAGTGAGATAATAGCCAGTGTTGGCTTTTTGGTGTGTGTATGGTTTTTTGTGTTTTTTTTTTAAATAAAGTATTTTATTTTTTTCCTGTTACATGTAAAGATAGTTCTCAACTTTTGTTTATACAAGCTTTCCAATTTCAGATTTTTCTCCCTCCCCCCTCCCCTAGACAGCAGGTAATCTGATATAGGTTATATATATATATATATATATATATATACATATATATATATATATATATATATACACACACAATAACATTAAACATATTTCTGCATTAGTCATGTTATAAGAGAAAAATCAGAGCAATGATGAAAAACCTCAAAATAAAAAAACAACAGCACCAAAACCAAAAGAAATAGTATGGTTCATTCAGCATCTATACTCCACAGTTCTATTTTTTTTTCTTCCTGGATTTGGAGATCCTCTTCTATCATGAGTTCTCTGGAACTCTTCTGTATCATTGCCCTGGTGAGAAGAATATAATCCATCACAGTAGATCAACACACAATGTTGATGATACTATGTACAATGTTCTTCTGGTTCTTCTCATCTCACTCATCATCAGCCCATGCAAGACCCTCCAGGTTTCTCTGAACTCCTCCTGCTCATCGTTTCTTACAGCACAATAGTATTCCATTACATTCATATACCACAACTTGTCCAGCCATTCCCCAATTATGGGCATCCCCTCAACTTGCAATTCCTTGCCACCATGTAAAGAGCAGCTATAAATATTTTTGTACATGTGGGTCCCTTTCCCCTTTCCATGATCTCTTTGGGAAAAAGACCCAAAAGTGGTATTGCTGGGTCAAAGGGTATGCACAGCTTTATAGCCCTTTGGGCATAATTCCAAATTGCATTTTTAATTCTTTAGAGACTGTTGTATTCTATGTTTCATTGACATACAGCCACACTGATAGAATGTTTTCAGGGTCATCTATCTATATCTATCTATCTCTCTATTGAAATCCTCGGGTATGGCTGTAGTGAAGAAGAAAACTGACCCAAGAACTTAATTCCTTGAGAAAGTAAGGAAAATTACTTGGAAACTGGTAGAGTGTTTTTCATTTGTTTGTTTTTATGAGGAATTGGCCTGAATAGTAAATGCTTACTTGTAATAAAAAAGTAGTCTACTAAAACAAATCAACACCTTAGGCCATGTCCATAAACGTATGTGTCATTCTGTGCCATATCTCTGCCAAGTTGACCACATCTCTGCCCAGAAGCAGGAGGCATACTTCACTATCAGTCCTCTGAAATCAAGAGTGGACACCATATTGATAAAAGTTCTGAAGCCTTCAGTGTTATTTCCTTTTCATTATTGTGCTTATCATGTAAATTATTCTCCTAGTTATGCTTATATAACTTTATTCATAAAAATATTGTCAAGTTTTTCTGAATTCTTCATATTTGAATAATTATAGTGAAATAATATTTCATTATATTTATATACCACAATTTATTTAGCAGTTTCCCAATTGGTAGGTACCTACTTTGCTTCTGGTCTCTACTACTGCAAAAACTGATGCTACATATATTTTGCACACAGGAGACCTTTCTGTAACAGAATCACAGAATTTGAGAGTTGGAAGGAAGACCATCTAGTTCAACCCATATACAAAAGGAGACTATAACAAACCCAACAAATAGTGAGGTGTGATTCTTTTAGCACCCTCTGCCTCTTTTCCTGACTGTCATTGTAGAAGCAATAGAGTGCCATTAAAAATTTTCCTTTCTAGGGGGTGGCTAGGTGGCGCAGTGGATAAAGCACCGGCCCTGGATTCAGGAGTACCTGAGTTCAAATCCGGCCTCAGACACTTGACACTAGCTGTGTGACCCTGGGCAAGTCACTTAACCCCCATTGCCCCGCAAAAAAAAAAACAAAACAAAAAATTTTCCTTTCTTTTGTAGGTCACCGTGTTAAAAAAAAAAAATCAGGTGGCCAACCTACTGGTGGTTTGCTTCTCTCTAGTTAGCTAGTTTGATCTTCAGAAAACATACTTGGTTATTGGGGTCATACACAAAGCCCTTCAGTGTATGTAGGAGTATACGTTCTACCCATACCACAATGAGGCATCAAAATAGGACTTTGTGGCTGCCCTATCACACCATTAACTTGTGTTACACTAAAGCCCCTCAAAACTTTTTTTTACATCAATGGATGAGGATAGCTATACTTTACTCATCTCATATTTATAAAGGTGATTTAGAAGAAATATAGGTCTTTGTTTTTCTTCTATTAAATTATGTCTTCAATATCATAGATTTGATATCTATGGAATCTATCCAAAGAGATAGATCTGGCATCTAGTCCATAGCCCTCAGTCTACAAATGAGAAATTTCAGGCCCAGAGGTGAAAGTGCCTTTTCTGGGGGGCAGCTAGATGGCACAGTGGTTAAAGCACCGGCCCTGGATTCAGGAGTACCTGAGTTCAAATCCGGCCTCAGACACTTAACACTTACTAGCTTTGTGACCTTGGGCAAGTCACTTAACCCCCATTGCCCCGCAAAAAAAAAAAAAAAGTGCCTTTTCTAAGATCACATATAGAGTCAGCGACAGAAGCTAGGTGCAAACCCAGGTCTTATGACTGCAAATCCAGCATTCTTTTAACTACCCCATGCTGCTTCCTGATTTAGTCCATCATTGTAGCTCATTGAGATCTTTTTTGGATCTTGACTCTGCCATCCACTATGTTAGCTGTCCTCAGGTTTGGACCAAACCTCCCATCCTATCCTTGTAGAGAAGATAAAAAGCATTACTTACAACTAGGTGGATTCAGATTTTATTGAATGGCTAGACCTGTACTGGTTAACTTTTTTTTTTAGCAGCTTGAATAATGTCATAGAAAGTATGCTTATCAAATTTGCATCTAGCACAAATCTGGGAATGCAGATAACATGTTGGATGGCAGTCAGAGTCCAATGAGGTATCATGGAACATTGGGAAGAATCAAGAAAGATGAAACATAATGAGACTCAAAAACCAACTTTCCAAGTACTAGAACTGGAAAGGGAGGCAGGGGGAGGAAGAGGAGTCATAGCCAAAAAAAGCTGTCCATCTTGGAAAAAATCTTAGTCTTTTCATAAACTGTAAAGTGAAATACGAGAGCCAAAAAAGACTAATGTTTTCTAAGGATATATTTAGATGAATTGTGTCCAGAGAGGCAAGAAACAGTCTGTTCTTTACTCTGATCAGATCATGTCTATAGTTTTGTGTTTAGTTCTGGGTGCCATGTTTTAGGAAGGACCTTGACTACCTGGAATGCTTTCTCACCTCAGAATAATAAAAGGGTCAGATATCATAGCAGTCATTAAGCATTTGAAGGATTGTCATGAGGAAGTAGGATTAAATTTGTTCTTCCAATCCCCAAAGAACAGAACTAGGAATAATAGGTGAAGTTACAGAGTTGCAATGCCGAAGAGTTAACAGAGAATGAGGGAAAACTTTTTCACAATCAAAGGTTTGATGACCATCTGTCAAGGATTTTATTGAGAGGATTCTTATACAATTATAGGTTGAACTTGCACCCTCCAGTCACAGCACTGGCTGGCTACATGTTGACTCATTCCTTCAACTCAGTGGTCGAGATGGGGGAGTTGGAATACTCCTTGCTCCTCATTGCCACCTTTGAGTTCTCTACCTACCACTAGTACCCAGTACTAGTACATTTCTTCCTTTGAGGTTCTTTAAGTCCATATCTACCACTCACTCAGAATTCCTGTAGCTCTTGTCCCCTGACCTCAGATATTCCCCTTTTTTCCTCAATGAGTCTAGTGCCTAGCTCACAGTCTTTCCTCCCCAACACCTGTCCTCGTACTACAGGATTACAATATACCTACTCCCTCAAACACCCTAACCTGGTAGTTCATTAATTCTTTTCCCACAACCTATTCTTCCATTTCTACCTCAGCCATGCACAAAGATGGTGATACTTGTGGTCCACACACCCACAAAATATCCATCAGTATAGATTTCAGGGAAGCTATGAACTTGGATGGGAAAAATATATATCCTTATTTTATTTTAATTAGTTTTCTTTATAATCTGTATTTATGCATTTAGAAACATTACTCTAAGGAGTCTAGTCATACTGCCTAAAGGGGTCCATGACCCCTGCCCTAGTGTAGCTGGTTAAGGTTAAGAACCCCTGCCCTAAGTCAAAATTTTTTTTTTGTTTCATTAGGTATTTCATTAAGGTTAAATCTTTATGATCCTTGATTGAGTAGGCATGCACAGGAGAAAGTCAGCGGCCTTTCAGGCTAGGTCCTTCAGATTTCATAGTGTATCACAGGCTCTGGCTCTATGTTTGGATTACTGCCTTGCTCCAGGTACAGGTTGTTATAAGGATATTGCTTCAGAGCCACAGGCTGATAGCAAGGGTACACCTGTCCTAACCAGAACATGAACATCATGAAGCTGAAGAAGTCAAAGAAATGTTTACATGTAGTATTCCAGGAGACAGGTGTGGGGAACATATCCATATGATTCCGAGTGTATGTATCAAAGTCAAAGTGCATCAGTTCACCGCAGTTCAGCCTCAGTTCTGAATGGTCCCAGTCATACCATGGGTCTTGTTCATGCTGAGAGTGGGCCCGAAGCTTGGGATAGTCACCATACCAGAAGCCATCATCTGGGTAGGGCTTGTTGTCCTCCACCTGAATATTGTATTTCTTGACAGCAGCGGCCTGCTCTTCTGGCGTTTGGGGGTATGGTCCTGGGAGCATGTCCTTGCTGAGGCCTGAAGGTGCCCAGGTCCCCAGAGGGGTCACCCATAGGGCCACTGTTCCCAGCTATCGGATTCCACGGGACACAGTCATGGAAGCCGCCATCTTAACCTTCTCCCTAAGTCAAATTTATAAGAATACAAGTCATTCCCCAATTGATAAAAGGTCAAAGGACCATTTATAGGTAGTTTTCAGATGAAGAAATAAAAGCTGTCTATAACCATATAAAAATGCTCTAAATCACTATGGATTAGAGAAATATGAAATAAAACAACTATGAGGTACCACCATATACCTCTCAGATTGGTTAATATGACAGAAAAAGAAAATGTCAAATGTTGGAGGGGGTGTGGGAAAATTGGGACACTAATGCACTATTGGTAGAGTTATGAATGGATCCAACCATTCTTGAGCACAATTTGGAACAAAAAAAACTGAACGTATATGAACTGATGCAAAGTGCAGTGAGCAGAACCTGGAGAACATTGTACACAATAACAGCAACGTTGTATAATGATCAACTCTGAATGACTTGACTTAGCTATTCTCAGCAGTACAAAATGATCTAGGACAGTTCCAAGGGACTCATGATGAAAAATGCTATCCACCTTCAGAGAAAGAACTGATATGATCTGAATGCAGATGAAAACATTTTTTCACTTTATTTTTCTTGTTTTGGTTTGTGTTTTCTTTTACAACTTGACTAATACGGAATTCTGTTTTGTATGACTGTAAATGCATAACGTATATCAAATTGCTTGTCTTTTCACTGAGATGAAGGAGAAAATTAAGAGCTCAAAATTTTAAAAAATGAATGTTAAAATATTTTACATGTAATTGGAAAAAAATAAAAAGAACTTTTGCTCTAGAATGTCCTTAGAGTACTGAATCTTCAGTTCTCCTAGAGTTTCTCTGATAAGAGCTGGCAGCTTTTCACCCCCTTTACCTGTGTTTTTCCTGGCTCCCCTGGTGAGATCTCTCTGAATACTCACAGATTTCTGGATATATTTTATAGGCTTAATGAAATACTTAATGTTGTTTTTCATCAGATTGCTTTATCACTATTCGTTTTGGTGCCCTTTTATATCTTTGCTGAAGAGATCTGGGCATCTCTGACTTTTATATATATATACATACATATACATATGTACATAATGTTCATATGCATATGTTAGATTATAGAGGTTCTAAAAGCCATTGGATTTTATTCAAAGGTTGTTGGTGGTGATAAGGTCAGCTTTGTGGGGAATTGATGAGTGGAAAGAAACTTGGGGCAGCAATTCAGGACATAAATTGTCTGTGAGAAGAGATAAATGATGAACTAGGATAATGGTTGTATAAAAATGGAGAATAGATTTGGAAGTTGATTGAATATTTGGAGGAGAACTAAGGAGAGAACTAAGAGAAAGCAGTGTCTCTTACATGCTCACCTTTTCTCTATTGCTCCATTTTTTTCTTCTAATTGGTATTTTTATGAGTCACTGATTTCATCCTGGGAAACTAGGTGGCATAGTAGATGGAACGCTGGGTATAGAATTAGGAAGAATTGAGTGCAAAATCTAGCCTCTGACATTTCCTATCTGTGTGACCCTGGGCAAATCACTTAACCTTTATCAGTTTCAGTTTCTGTTTCCTCAGCTCTAAAATGGGCATAATAATGGTATCTATCTCTCAGGGCTGTCATAAAGATAAAGCACAGTGCATGGCACATAGCAGGCACTGTCAAAATGTTAGCTGTGATGATGGTGACAGTGATGACTATTTGTTCATGTGAGTTCTTCTTGTACCACGTCATTGTACTCTGTGCAGTTCTTATCTATGCTTTCAAATAAAGTTCAGTTCTATAATTTCATTATGTGAGTGTTCCCTACACCATGTCTTCGGTTTCTGTGCAGGTCTTATCTATGCTTTCATATAAATGCTACTTAGGGGATTTACCCAGTGTTCTGATGAACTTCCTTTTCTTCTTTTAATATTTAGTAAGTAACAGTGTTACCATTTTGGCTCCTCATCTTATTATCTGTTGCCTTTTATTCCTCTTATGTGACTGGCTTGTTCCTTTTATAGTCATAGATGTTCTCAGTAATATCTTTTATGTCACTCCTTACATACAGAAAATCATTGGTAACATGCTGCACCCTGCCCGCTAAAGCTTTAAAAAGAAAATTAATGCAGGAGTTTGGTGAATTAAGTTTATTTATTAAACTGAAATAATTGTTCATATGCTTCAGTTATGTATTAGTATTCTTTTTCTTCTTAAAGGTGTCAAGTTTCTGCCCACCCAGAAAATCTTGCAATGATTGGATTGGACCTCCAGATAGATATTCGAACCTTCGACCAATCAAATTTTATGTCCCTGAAAATGAATCTCCATTGGAACAGCAGCTTAGAAAATTAAGACACGAAACACAAGAATGGAACCAACAATACTGGGCGAACCAGAATCAGGCATTTAGTAAGGTGAGCCTAGGTTTTTGGTTTTTTGTTTGTTTTGTTTTTTTTTTAGTGAGGCAATTGGGGTTAAGTGACTTGCCCAGGGTCACACAGCTAGTAAGTGTTAAGTGTCTGAGGCCGGATTTGAACTCAGGTACTCCTGACTCCAGGGCCGGTGCTCTATCCACTGCGCCACCTAGCTGCCCCGAGCCTAGGTTTTAACAAAATACAAGTTAGGTTGTTGGCCACTTGGTGGTGCTAAATGTACCTTCTTTTCTTTGATTACTTGACGTTACCGGTTTTTAATCTCATTTCACTGTGTAAAAAGAGCTTGAAAAGTGGCATCGTTACTGTATTGTAGTTTTGAAATTGTATGCACACATTATACATAAGGGATGTGTGTGTATAGAATTGTTTTTGTGTGATTTGTCCCCATTCTTCCTAAGATTTCAAATTTCTTATAACATTTTGTACATAATTGAAAAATATAAAAAAATATAAATTTTCACATTTAAATTGTTGTACAGTGTATGTGTGTGGATAATATTTGAATCCATTTTGGTGAATTGTCAAAAATATATATTTTTTATCCTATTCTGTGAGTTTATAAGCAATCTCAGTACAACCAAAAGTTCATTTTAGAATTTCCTGTGCTCCCTATCCCTATTAAATGCTTATGAAATTGAACTGAATTTTGGTAGTATAAAAATGTACAAGAGGGGATAGGCAGGAAATCTAGGTCTCAGCCTTCTTAGATTTGTATGTATTATATTTTCTTTAGGGGTGTAGATAATGAAAAAGAGAAGGAAGCAGTGGAGTTGGAGACAAAGAATTAGGACAAGATGCCCTGAGTAATTAGCAGCCAGTAATTAGCAACCCAATATGGGCATTATTAACATTTCTAATTATCTCCATTATATTACCAGGTATAAATGAATATTTGTGCAAGAAACACTGAAAAGTGTTTCAATAAATAGAAAGCAATGAATGGCATTGCCAGATAAAGGAAAATTCAGTACAAGTCCATTAGCTCTGAGCTGGTATCATGCAGTTCATCAGTTATTTATTAGATATTTACTCTGTGCAAGCACTATGTCAAACACTGTGAATACAAAGATGAAAACTCAAAAAAAAAAAAAGAAAAGAAAACTCTATGATTCCCTGATATTAGAGATCTTAAAAATATAGTAAAGGGATAGGACATGTACACCAATAATTATACTATAAGTTAGAATGTGATAAATGCATAGGACAAAACAACCAGAGAGAGACTGGGCAGGAAGGCATCCTTTCTTTTGGGATAATGGAGTGGTACCCAAGCTGCATCTTGAGGTAAAAGAACAGAATTTCACCAGGCTGAGATGAGGAGAAAGGGCCTTCCAGGTGTGAGGGATAGTTTGCTCAATGGTGAGAGATGAGAGGGAAGGACTAGTCATCCATTCTGGTATAACTCTACATCCACCTGGAGTGTGACTTCAGGGTGCTGGTACACCTGGCCAAACCTCTCAATATAACAGTATATGAAGAGAAACAGAGGGAAATAAGTCTGGAAAGAAAAGTTGGAACCACTGATAAAATTACTGTATTCAAGGACAAAATAATAAAACTTCACAAAATGACAATCATCATCTTTCAGGAAAAAGAAGAATTTATTCACTCAAGATTGAAAGCTAGAGGTCTGGGATTGAAAGATGAAACAGGTGAGTTCAACTATCTTTTTTCTATTATAATAAGGGTGTCATTTTAATCATACTAATGTATGGTGTTCCAAAGTTTGCAAAGCCTTTGACAACACATTGGGATCCTCACAGCAATCTTGTTAGGTAGGTGTTGTAGCCATTACTCTAATTTTACTAAGACCACAAGAAGTCAAGTGATGTGCCCAGGGTCCCCCAGATCTTCCTGACTCCAAGTTCAATGCCCTGTCTACTAGGCCAACTTTTAGATAAAAAATACTATTAGGCAACTATTTGTGATTTGCATATTTAGGAGGGTACTTTTAAGATTATGCTCAGGGATACTTTAATATTTTCCTTCCTCCCACTCTCTCAGCTGAGAACCCTGTATAATATTTCACTGAAAAAATTATTTTTGTTTTTTTTGGTGGGGCAATGAGGGTTAAGTGACTTGCCCAGGGTCACACAGCTAGTAAGTGTCAAGTGTCTGAGGCCTGATTTGAACTCGGGTCCTCCTGAATCCAAGGCTAGTGCTTTATCCATTGTGCCACCTAGCTGCCCCTCACTGAAAAAATTTGAGACCATTCACCGTGGGTTCCCTTTTCTCCCCTTTTCCTCATCTCATATCATACATTCTGCCACTATCTCCTCCTTCAGCCCTGTCTCCCAGGAAGAGGTGGCCTATCTCCTTGGCACAGCTAACCCTTCTACCTGCATAAGTGATTTCATTCCCCTTCATCTTCTCCAGCAGATTGCCTCCTCTATTATCTCCACTTTCTTACTTTCCCCCCTCTATCATCCCCACTTTCTCACTCATCTTCAGTCTCTCTCTGTACTGACTTTTTCTCTAATGCCTACAAGCATGCATATGTCTCCCCATTCTTAAAAAACCTCTCACTTCATCTGTCTACCCCTGCTAGCTATAGTTCATCTTTCCTTGCTTTTGTGGCTAAATTTCTTGAAAAAATGATCTACAATTTATGCCTCTACTTCCTTCTTTACAGTCTGGCTTCTAAGTTCAACATTCAACTGAAACTGCTCTCTCCAAAGTTACCAATAATCTCTTTCTTACCAAATCTGTTGCTCTTTCCTCTGTATTCTTCTTTCTTGACTGCTTTCCTGCAGTCTATCAGATGACTATCCGTCATCTCTTTACCCTTGGTACCTTCCTCTCTCCAAGTGTTTGTTACTCTGCTCTTTCCTGGTTCTCCTCCTACCTGTCCCACCACTCCTTAGTTTCCTTTGCTGGACTTTGATACAAGTCATTCATATATAGTGAACTGTATCTCAGTTCCCGAACAGAGGCTTTGTGTAGGGGTCCCTGCTTCAGTTGGGTGATATGAAAAAAAAGAATTATTAACAATGGATTTCTTGGAGGGACTCAGAGATCAGTTTCTCAGTCCTTTCTCTCCCTCCCTCCCACCCCACCGCCAAAGTCCAGTTCTCCTTGATCTGGGACAAACCCAAGGGAACAAAAAAAATGGAGATAGATTCTTTTGTATAGCTCATGAAGGATTAAACCACACATAGATAAAGTACTTTGCCTTGAGCAACTTGAGTGAGGGTCTTTTGCATTCTTTTCCTTGATATCATCTCTTTAGAGTTCATTTTAATATAGACCACCTTCAAATCATTTCAACCAATGGAATTGAATGATGTTAACCAATTAGCTTTTTTTTCCTGTATAAATATTTTACTATTTTCCAGTTATGTGTAGAGATAATTTTCAACATTTGTTGTTATAAAATTTCTAGTTTCAATTTTTTCTTCCTCCCTCCCCAAGACAGCCAGTAATTTGATATAGGTTATATATGTACAATCACATTAATTTTTTTTTTCATTTTGTGGAGCATTGAGGGTTACATGACTTGCCCAGGGTCACACAACTCGTAAGTGTCAAGTGTCTGCGGCTGGATTTGAACTCAGGTCCTCCCGAATCCAAGGCCAGTGCTTTATCCACTGTGCCACCTAGCTGCCCCCTGTACAATCACGTTAAACATATTTCTGCATTAGTCTTCTTATGAGAGAAGAAATCAGAGTAAAAAGGAAAAACTGCAGCAAAGAAAAACAGTAAAAAACAATAGAAATAGTATGGTTTGATCTGCATCTAGATTCCACAGTTCTTTTTTTTTTTTTCTGGATTTGGAGAGCATTTTCCATCATGAGTTTTTTGGAACTATCTTGTACCGTTGTATTGCTGAGAAGAATCAAGTCTATCACAGCTGATCAACACACAGTGTTGTTGATACTTTGTACAATGTTTTACTGGTTCTGCTCATCTCACTCATCATCGCTTCATGCAAGTCCTTCCAGGTTTCTCTGAAATCTGCCTGCTCATTGTTTCTTACAGTACAATAGTATTCCATTAAATTCATATACCACAATTTGTTCAACCATTCCCCAATTGATGGGCAACCCCTCACTTTCCAGTTGCTTGCCACCACAAAAAGAGCAGCTATAAATATTTTTGTATATGTGGGTCCTTTTCCCTTTTTTATGATCTCTTTGGGAAAAAGACCTAATAATGGTATTGCTGGGTCAAAGGGTATGCACAGCTTTATAGTCCTTTGGGCATAATTCCAAATTGCTCTCCAGAATGGTCCAATTAGCTTTGATCAATGTATAATGATTCACCTCTGTCAAAAGAGGATAAAAACCCTTGGAAGACACCATTAGAGCCCTTTTTGGGGGGTTTTAGAGCTCTTCTGGGTCTTCTAGATCTTCTGAGCTCTCTTGAATCTCCTTGAGACCACATGTGGTGTCTCTGGAAGACAGCATGGATCTTTTGGGGCTTTTCTCTTGCTCCAGCTAACTGGCATGCTAAAGCTCTCTCTCTGCTTTCTCTACCACGAGGCCTGAGACCATGAGAAGTCAGGGAGACACCTGGTTAATCCTTTACTGGTATAATAATAAAATTAATAAATGCTTACCCCAAACTGTTGTCTATACCAAAGAGCAATAGTAATTATTTTTTAAAACACAGGGGACTGGGGCAGCTAGGTGGTACAGTGGATAGAGCACTGACCCTGGATTCAGGAGGACCTGAGTTCAAATCCAGCCTCAGACACTTGACACTTACTAGCTGTGTGACCCTGAGCAAGTCACTTAACCCCAATTGCCTCATCAAAAAAACCCCAAAACAAACCAAAAAAAACAACACAGGGGACTGCTCGGGGTCCCCCTGGATCACCTGGATTTTGGTCTCAAGCTCCATCTCCAGGGGCCAGGTCCCCTCTGATCTTTGTTGTTCAGAGCTCTGGATCTTTCAGGCCATTTGGTAGGACAGAGTACTTGGGACTTATCCCTTGCCCTTGGGCTGGCTTGGTCTGAATGCTGCCATGGCTGCACTGGCAGCCAGGGACCACAATGTGGGTTTCCACCCTCCATGGGGCTTTCTCTGGAGAATCCTCTCCTCTTGCTATCTCAGCACACAGAGCCTTGCTTTCTTTAAGTGTCTCTGGGCAATCTCTTCTTTGGCTGGTTTGCCTGTGCTGGAGCTGGTGCTAACTTTGCCACTGGCCTCTTTTCTGTTGCTTATGGGCTACTGGCTGACTTTTTGTGAAGTTCTAGAATAGGAAGCACTGTAATTTCTCATTGGATTTCTTGATCATTATTTGACCTGGTGCAATTTTTAGGTTTTTGTTGGAGTAGGTATGGCCATTTCAACAGTCATCTTGGCTAGAAATCTTTTTTTTTCCCCTTTTGTTTTTTTGTGAGGCAACTGGGGTTAAGTGATTTGCCCAGGGTCACACAGCTAGTAAGTGTCAAGTGTCTGAGGCTGGATTTGAATGCAGGTCCTCCTGAATCCAGGGCCTGTGCTTTTATCCACTGCACCACCCAGCTGCCCCTTGTCTAGAAATCTTACCAAATTAAGCATCCCTTTTCTTCCATATCTCCCTATTTTCTCTAAGATAAATACAAATTGTCTCTTATATAGGACCTTCCAGGTTGTAATTCCAACCTGCCTTTCCAGTCTAATTTTTTTCCAAGGTTATTATGCTTATTGTTCCTACAGTACTGTCATTTCCCCATATACTCCACCCCTCATCCCCTGCCCCCTTGCAGCAAACCAATACAGCACCTTACCTTTTCAGAGCACTGAACTAGATGTGAATAGAGAGATATCAAAGATAGAAAAGTATATGGTTACTTTAATTATTATCTTTAGCACCTTTTGTTTGGCTCTAGACAAGGGATGGGACACTACAATCCAGACCTGCCTCATTTTGCCAAATACAATCAGATTTTATTTTAAAATGTAAAAACCCTTCTTACCTCACCTATTTTTGCTGGCTGAAGGAATTTTATCTGAGAGCCATAGTTTGCCAATTCCAGCTCTAAAGTTATAGTGTAAATTTCCTAAAACTACTCTCCTAGCCTCAGTGTATCTTAATGCTATCCTAATGGAAGGACTTATTATGAATTAGAGATAAAAATACTTCCAGGTCCCTTCCACTTTATTTTATTTTATTTTATTTTTTTGGTGAGGAAATTGAGGTTAAGTGATTTGCCCAGGATCATACTTACTAGCTGGTAAGTGTCAAGTGTCTGAGGCTGGATTTGAACTCAGGTCCTCCTGAATCCAGGGCTGGTGCTTTATCCACTGTGCCACCTAGCTGCACCCCCTTCCACTTTAGAGATGTGTGATAGGATTGGCAACTAGGAAGTCATTTTGATGTGATACACTAACCTTTCCCCTAAGAAATGGCCTAAAACTACCAGTTATTTCTAGTAAAATAAAAACTTTTTAAAAACTACACATATGATGTGTACACAATCTTATGTGTACACAGGATTAAATTTCAGACTAGGATGCCTGAAAGGGAAGAGCCTTTTCTAGTGACTCTATTTTTTCCTAATGGTATTACATTTTTTTTTTCCTTTCTTTTTTTTTTGCAGGGCAATGGGGGTTAAGTGACTTGCCCAGGGTCACACAGCTAGTAAGTGTCAAGTGTCTGAGGCCGGATTTGAACTCAGGTCCTCCTGAATCCAGGGCCGGTGCTTTATCCACTGTGCCACCTAGCCGCCCCCGGTATTGCATTTTTTAAAAAATAGTATTTTCCCCCTAATTACATGTCAAGCACATTTTTAGTGCTAATTTTTTTTGGGGGGGGGGGCAAAGGGGGTAATTGACTTGCCCAGGGTCACACAGCTAGTAAGTGTCAAGTGTCTGAGGCTGGATTTGAACTCAGGTCCTCCTGAATCCAGGGCCGGTGCTTTATCCACTGCGCCATCTAGCTGCCCCCCCCCGTTAATTTTTTTAATAATATTTTTACTTAAAATTTTGAGTTTCCTCTCCCACCTTCCTGAGGCGGTAAGCATGTACAATTATTTAGCATTTATTTATTTATTTAAGCTTTTTGTTGTTTTGTTTGTTTTGTTTTATTCTTATACTTCTTTTTATTTTATTATTTTTCAGTTACATGCAAAGATAGTTTTCAACATTTGTTTTCATAAGATTTTTAGTTCCATATTTTTCTCCCTCCCTCCCCTCTTTTCTCCCTCCCCAAGATAGAAAACAATCTATTAAGGGTTATATATGTACAATTACATTAAATATATTTCTGAATTAGTCATGTTCTGAAAGAAGACAGAACACAAGGGAAAAAACCTCAAAAAAAGAAAAAACAACAACCAAAAAGTAGATGTGCATTCAGAATCCACAGTTCTCTTCTCTGGATGTGGAGAACATTTTCCATCATGAGTTCTTTGGAATTGTCTTGGATCGTTTTAGCATTTTGGTTTTTTGGGGGTTTTTTTGTGAGGCAATTGGGTTTAAGTTGACTTGCCCAAGGTCACACAGCTAGTAAGTGTTAAGTGTCTGAGGCCGGATTTGAACTCAGGGACTCCAGACTCCAGGGCCGGTGCTCTATCCACTGCGCCACCTAGCCGCCCCTTTGTTTTTTTGTTTTTGGTTTTTTTTGTGAGGCAATTGGGGTTAAGTGACTTGCCCAAGGTCACACAGCTAGCATTTATTTTTACAAGGTTTTTTGAGTTCCAAATTTTTCTTCCCCGCCTCTTTCCAAAAATGGTAGGTAATTTGATATAGGTTATACATGTGCCATCATGTCTACCTCCTCCCCTGGTCAGCTCTCTCTTCTGTCAGTTCCCCCTTCCCTGCCTTTTATTTAACCTTTTCCCTTCTACTTTCCTGTTGGGTAAGATAGGTTTCTATATTCAACTGATTGTGCATGTATTATTCCCTATTTGAACCAATACTGGTGAGGGTAAGGTTCAAGCAGTGCCCATCGCCCACCCTCCTATTTTTCCCTCCACTGTAATGTGAAATAATTTACCCCATTCTACCTCTCTCTTCCTTTTGTACCCAGTATACTCCTTTTTCTCATCCCTTAATTATTTTTTTTGTCATTCCTTCAAATTCACCTTATACCCATACCATCTATGTATATTCCTTCTAGTTGTACTATTAGTGGTATGATTTTAAAAAATTACAAGTATCTAAAATTTTTGTACAAACAGAAGCAATGCATCCAAAATTAGAAGGGAGGCAGAAAGCTGGGAAACAATTTTTGTGGCCAGTACTTCTGATAAAGGCCTCATCTCTAAAATATATAGGGAACTAAATCAAATTTATAAGAATCCAAGTCATTCCCCAATTGAAAAATGGTCAAAGGATATGAACAGGCAGTTTTCTGATGAAGAAACCAAAGCTATCTATTCCCATATGAAAAAATGCTCTAAATCTCTAATGATTAGAGAGATGCAAATTAAAACAACTCTTGAGGTACCACCTGACACCTATCAGATTGGCTAAAATGACAAAAAAGGGAAATAATAAATGTTGGCGAAGCTGTGGGAAAATTGGAACACTAATGCATTGTTGGTGGAGCTGTGAACTAATCCAACCATTCTGGAGAGCAATTTGGAATTATGCCCAAAGGGCAATAAAGCTGTGCATACCCTTTGACCCAGCAATACCACTTTTGGGTCTTTTTCCCAAAGAAATCATGGAAAGGGAAAAGGGACCCACATGTACAAAAATATTTATAGCTGCTCTTTACGTGGTGGCAAGGAATTGCAAGTTGAGGGGATGCCCATCAATCGGGAATGGCTGGACAAGTTGTGGTATATGAATACAATGGAATACTATTGTGCTGTAAGAAACGATGAGCAGGAGGAGTTTAGAGAAACCTGGAGGGTCTTGCGTGGGCTGATGATGAGTGAGATGAGCAGAACCAGAAGAACATTGTACACAGTATCATCCACATTGAGTGTTGATCTACTGTGATGGACTATATTCTTCTCACCAATGCAATGGTACAGAAGAGTTCCAGAGAACTCATGATAGAAGAGGATCTCCAAATCCAGGAAGAAAAAAAAAAAAAAGAACTGTGGAGTATAGATGCTGAATGAACCATACTATTTCTTTTGGTTTTGGTGCTGTTGTTTTTTCTATTTTGAGGTTTTTCATCATTGCTCTGATTTTTCTCTTATAACATGACTAATGCAGAAATAGGATTAATGTTATTATGTGTGTATATATAACACCTATATCAGATTACCTGCTGTCTAGGGGAGGGGGAAGGGAGGGAGAAAAATGTGAAATTGGAAAGTTTGTATAAACAAAAGTTGAGAACTATCTTTACATATAATGGGAAAAAAATAAAATACTTTATTAATTAAAAAAAAAATTACAAGTATCCTCTTCCCATGTAGGGATATAAACAGTTCAGCTCCATTAAATCCCTTATGTTTTCTTTTCTCTTTTCCCTTTTTTTGGCTTTTCTTGGGTCTTGATATTGAAGATCAGATTTTTTTTTTCTCCTTATGAAAGCTTGAAATCTTTCTATTTCATTCAATAACCATATTTTTTTTCCTTGAAATATATAATGTAGGTGATTTTTGGTTGTAGTCCTATCTTCTTTGCCTTCCAGAATATCATGTTCCATGACCTCTGATCCTTTAATGTTGCAGCTGCTAAATTCTGTGTTATCCTGATTGTGGCTCACTGATATTTGATTTTTTTCTTTCTGGCCACTTGCAGTATTTTTTCCTTGACCTGATAGATCTGAAATTTGGCTACAATGTTCCTTGGAATTTTAAATTTAGAATCTCTTTCCTGAGGTGATCGGTGGATTCTTTCAATGCCTATTTTGTCCTCTGGTTCCAGGATACCAGGGCAGTTTTCCTTGATAATTTCTTGAAAGATGTTGTCCAGGTCCTCCTTTTGATTCTGGCTTTCAGGTTATCCAATGATTGTGACATCGTCTCTTCTGGATCTGTTTTCCAGATCCCTAGTTTTTTCAGTGACACATTTTACATTTTCTTCTATTTTTTTTTCATTCTTTTGAATTTGCTTGTTTGATTTTTTTTTTAAAGATCTAGTCATTTTAAAATTTCTTTAATTTTTTTGGTGGGGCAATTAGGGTTAAGTGACTTGCCCAGGGTCACACAGCTAGTAAGTGTCAAGTATCTGAGGCTGTATTTGAATTCAGGTCCTCCTGAATCCAGGGCCAGTACTTTATCCACTCTGCCACCTAGCTGCCCCTTGATTGATTTTTTTTTGTGTGTGTGAGGTAGTTGGGGTTAAGTGACTTGCCTAGGGTCACACAGCTAGTAAGTGTTAAGTGTCTGAGGCCAGATTTGAACTCATGTACTCCTGACTCCAAGGCCAGTGCTCTATCCACTGCGCCACCTAGCTGCCCCCTTGATTGATTTTTGATGTTTCATAGAGTCATTAGCTTCCACTTAAACAATTCTAACTTTTGAGGAGTTGTTTTCCATAGTTAATTTTTTTTGTTTGTTTGTTTTTTTGCAGGGCAATGGGGCTTAAGTGACTTGCCCAGGGTCACACAGCTAGTAAGTGCCAAGTGTCTGAGGCCGGATTTGAACTCAGGTCCTCCTGAATCCAGGGCTGGTGCTTTATCCACTGCGCCACCTAGCTGCCCCCATAGTTAATTTTTGTACTTCCTTTTTCATTTGGCCAATTTTTCTTTTTAGGGAGTTGTTTTCTTCAGTGGATTTTAAATCTCATTTTCCATTTGGCCCATTCTACTTTTTAAGCAGTTGTTTTCTTTTTCCAAGCTGTTGACCTTTTTTTCATAATTCTCTTGCATCCCTCATTTGTTTTACCAGTATTTCTTCTTCCTCTCTTATTTGATTATTAAGCTCCTTTTTGAGCTCTTCCATAAGTTCTTTCTGGACTTGAGACCATTTCTCATTTTTTTGGGAGGGGAACATTGCCCATAGGTGTTTTGACATTGTTTTCCTCTTCTGAGCTTGTGTTTTGATCTTCCCTGTCACCATAATAACTTTCTATGGTCAGATTCTTTCTTTCTTTCTTTCTTTTTTGGCTCTTTTTTTTTGGCCTTTGTTCATTCTTTTAAATTTGAGCTTTGCTCCCGGGGTGGAAGGGACACTGTTTCAGGCTTCTTGTGCCAGGGGCTGCAAGCCCTGGCTGTTTACCTGGTGCTGTGCTGATGTTTTCTTGAGGCTTCCAAGGGACTCTTGTGTCTGGTGCTGCACTGAGGGCTTGGGTTGGGGGGTGGCTGCTGCTGCTGGAGGCTGTAGGGGTCTAAGCATCCTAGTGCTGATGTCTGGTATGTGCTGAGGCTGGTGGGATCTTTCTGTGTTTCTTGGGCCTATACTGAAGCACTGGAGGTCTGGCTGATGGAGATTGCCTTGTTTGCCTAGGGCTACACTGAAGCATGTGGAGTTTCTTAGAGCTGGAGTCTACCATTTCTTCTGGCTGTGCTGAGGCACGTAGGGGATCATGGTTTTGGTATTTGCCTGCTTCACCACACTGGGTCTCAGGATCTCCCAATGGTTTGCTGAGGTGGGGCTTGCTGCTGGTTTGCCTGGGATGTTTTCTGTTCTGGACTGCACCCCCATTTTACCAGAGTGAGAAAGACCTTTCCTGCCAATATTCCGAGTCTTTTGGGCTCAAAGATTGTTTCGCCCTGTCTTTTTGCTGTTCCAGGATTTGTTTTGAGATTCTATTTTATTGTTGTTTGGAGGTAAATATGGGAGAGTTATAGCAATTTATTACTTACTCTGCCAAATTGGCTCCCTGAAGTTCTATCCAGTATTACATTTCTTATTTCATATATTTTTTAAAATAATAAACATTTTTACTTATAGTTTTGAGTTCCAATTTTTATCCCTCCTTCCCTCCCTCCCCTCCTTCCTGAGGTGGTAAGCAATCAGCTATGGGTTATGCATGTATGATTATGTAAAAAGTTACCATATCAGTCATTTTTTACAAGAAAACTTGAATTAAAGAAAAAAAATGAAATAAAGTGAGAAAAAGCATGCTCCAGTCTATGTTCCATCAATATCAGTTCTTTCTTTGGAGGTGGATAGAATGCTTCATCAGTAGTCCTTTGGGATTATTTTAGATCATTGTATTGTTGAGAATAGTTGTCACTCACAGTTCTTCATCATTCATATTCTTTTAAAAGTAAAAAAAGTTTATTTTATAGAGATACAAATTAGAAGTTATACATTTTCCTTACAATTCAATAAATGACTTGAAGCAAAACTGAACTCTACACCACAGTTACAATAGCAAAATCTTTTTCTCCCCTAAATCTTTACCATTGTTTTTTGTTCTAAATTAATTTTCAGGTAAAAACATAACACTGAATGCAGAAGAAATGGCTGATTTTTACAAGGAATTCTTAAGTAAAAATTTTCAGAAGCATATGTGCTATAACAGGTAGGTACATTCTTTCTATTCTTTTTTTTTTTTTTTTGGGTGGAGCAATGAGGGTTAAGTGACTTGCCCAGGGTCACACAGCTAGTAACTGTCAAGTGTCTGAGACTGGATTTGAACTCAGGTTCTCCTGAATCCAGGGCCAGTGCTTTATCTACTGCGCCACCTAGCTGCCCCCCATTCTTTTTATTCTAACACAACTAAGGAATACTAAATCCAACTGGTTTATAATTCCATATTCGTTTATAGTAGTAGTCTGTTTAAACTTAATAATCTCACTTTTATAAAAGAGGCATACTGCCAACCTAATTCTCAGAATTTTTAAATGAAACAATCAGTTTAAACATTCTTAATTTAGCCTTCTTCATGGTTTAACAAAAAGATTAAAGATCTGAGAAGTATCAGATAAGAAAGCATCTTTGGGATAGTCCAGCCCAACCTTTTAATTGTATAGATAAGGAAACTGAGGCTCCTATAGGTGAAGGGACTTGGCCAAAGTATCAAAGCCAGGATTTGGCCTGGCGCTTCTGATTTCAAGTGGAAATAACATTTTCTACCACACCAAATTCCTAAAATGTGTTTCTAAATGCTGATTTAGTATTTTGAACTAAATTTGTAGTCAAACAAGTATCTGTTGTACTTAATTTCTGTTTTCATCTTCTAAATTGAACACACAGCAATGTTCTGCATAGGTGACGTGTGTATGAGCCTCCGTGACCTAAAATCTGTCTGGCAAAGGTGCTATGGAATGTAGAGTTGAAAGTAAACAGGGCCAACCTTATGCAAAGTTGTGAAGTGGGTGAAGCCCAGAGCCTTTTCTTCTTTATCTTTTTACCCATTGAGTAACATTTCTTCCCTTTTTAGGGCCTAGTACTTTCCTCCTCTTTCTTCCTATTCTCTAGCAAAATAAGGAAAGTGGTCTTGTGTCTGCAGAAACTGAAAGAACTCACAGGTCACAGCTTGCTTTTGCTCCACGTAGCTTTTCCTGATGGAGATGTAACAGGTGTCTATTAGTTCACATAGTACATAGGAGTGTGAAGCTTTGCTGTTAACCCTTACAAGTCAGTGGTGGAATTCTTTTTGTGAGTTCAAGTCAAACTTCATTAATCATAGCCATTTATATGAACTACATGTAATTATGCCTAATGATGTTTTAATGCAACATGATAATGTATATGAATTTCACTAAATAACTTTGTCTTTTTATTACCATACTAATCCTCATCCATGTGTGCTTAGTCCTTATAGTTTGTTAATAATGTATAGCATTGTCTACTTTTTTTTTTGGTGGGGCAATGAGGGTTTGTTTGGTTTTTTTTGGTTTTTTTGCAGGGCAATGAGGGTTAAGTGACTTGCCCAGGGTCACACAGCTAGTAAGTGTCAAGTGTCTGAGGCCAGATTTGAACTCAGGTCCTCCTGAATCCAGGGCTGGTGTTCTATCCACTGCACCACCTAGCTGCCCCAGCATTGTCTACTTAAAACTTATATACAAGAAATGAGAAGTGTCATTGGCAATAAAGTCTTAGCCACAACTGTATAATTTCACATTTTACATTTGTAAGAACTTCTGATGAAAAGTGATATAGAAGTCAGTCAATGAGTGTCATGTATGATTGACTTATTCTATATAGAGCTAGACAAAATACTTAGGGTCTTCTCATACTGATTTTTCATTAAGGCATTACTTTTCCTTTGTATGGTCATCCATAAATAAATTCACAAATTTTCAGAATCCTACCATGTTAGAACTGACAGGGACCATGGGACACAATGTGTGGAGCCTTAGAGCCCATGTTCTCTGATCCTTTCATTTTATAGAGGAAAAAATTGAAGTCTAGGGAGAGGAAGCTACTTGCCCAGGGTCACATTAGGGAGTGAATGGCAGAGCTCACGTTTCCAGTTTCTTAAGCCCATTCACTTTTCCCTACAACATGTTCCAAAAGTTTACACATCAGTGGTTTAGAATTCAGAGCACATTTTCTCATAGAAATGATGTTACAGGTTGTGGTTAGGTTCCCAGGCCCTCCCCTAAAGTGATAGAAATTGAAATCTTGTTCTCATGTGTGATGGGTGGTTGTATAGTTTTCAGAGTGACTGTGAAAAGGCTTTATGTAATGTGCTGTTTCACATCATCTGCTTGCCATCTCCTTGCTTCATGTCTGAGCCCTTGTTTGTTATTTCCTCCTTCTGTCCCAAGTGCTGATAAAGTACTCTGAGCCTGTTCCAAAACAGAAGTCCTGTGTTCACTCATCAGCTCATTTGGCTGAAAATAATGGCACGACCTGCATACTTATTAGCCTTCTGGCTCCGAGAGGCTTAGCTTTCGGAATATGGGACCCTTGCCTTGAGTTATGGATTGTATCTGAGCATTACCAGTCAAATTGGGAACTGACTATATTAATGATAAATGCAAGTTTCAGCATATTCTTGAGGGTTATTTTAAGTTAAGTAAGACTGTGCATGAACTGCATCAGTAGTATTTGTATTTAGGCAAGATTGCCTTTTGGGGAACTAAAAAAAAATGAAAGAAAAACTCATAAAATTAAGAATCAGTAAATGAAAATAGTGGATTTCCATAATTTTTCTCAGGTCAGCATCAGTGACAAATGAATCTAACCACTTTTCTGGCCATAAGTGGGGAAAAGGAGGTGGAGCCTATCTTTTCTCCTTTGAGCATGAAATGTGCTGCTTCTGTAAATAGGGTGCCAGAATCAGGCATTGTCAGTGCATACAGTGGTGCCCCACCCCCACAGAGCTTGTCCAAGCACTTCATGGCCTATTCAACTTACCCCTTGTCATTCATCTCCAGAGTCTTTTTTCCCCAGAGAAAGCTTTTTAAAGTGTATAGAAAACCCATCGAATTTTTGCATTTTCTCCATAGGCCACAAACCCAAGTCAGGAATGGAGCTTACATCACCAGAATAAGCAAGGATGGGTGGACAAGGGCTTAGCCCTGCTTCAGTTGGAAAGCTGACAAAACTCTCAAGAGAATGACAGACTAGGTCTAATGAAATGAAATTTAATAAAGATAAATTTAAAATCCTGCATTGAGATTTTTAAAAATCAACCGAGTAAGTAGAGGCTGGAGAATCCAGGGCCAGACAGACAATAGTTCATTGGACAAAAGCCTTAGGGTTTATTGTACTGCGGGCTCCATATGATCATTCTCTTCAAGAAACACAAAAAGCTGACGGGTCTCTGCCTCCCAGTAAGAAATGCTGTCTCTGCAGGTAGTCAGCTCCCATTACTGGTGGTGTTCATGGGGAAGCTGGATATTCTTTTAGGGATTCTAGTACAGCTGCTTCCAGCTGTGAGAGTCTGTGATTTCCTGTAATTATTTTTTTCTAAAATATTGTTTTTGAATGTTAGATTATAAAAAGGGCCCCGCTGATGATAAATATCTTCTTTTCCTTCCTACTATTTAATTGTAATAAATACTCACTGTTTTGGGCAGTTTAGGGAAAGGGGAAAATTATTACCAAAGGAGGATAGTAGCCTTGGTTTTTGTGTTGTCTTTTCTCTAATGCTTAGAATATCAATCATAAGTTGCTATTATATGTAATATGTAATGTTCCTTGTTCTTTTTCTTTTGGTGACATCTAGAGACTGGTACAAACGTAATTTTACTATCACCTTGCTCATGGGAAGAGTGGCCCTCGAGAGGATTTGTAGGAAACTCGGATTCAAACAGGTGAAGAATAATTAGAAGCACACCTACGTCAGCCTGCACCAGCTCCAGTGCTGGCCATCAGGTTCAGGCACTGGTCTGACTGGGATATCCTGTTTACCTCAAACTTCATTATATCACATGAAAGTGACTGACAAACTCAACTTATGTGAATGGTTAAAAAACATTTTTTTAAAGAGTAACAAAAAGGCTTTCAGAAATTTTTCCATTGAGGGCCACTTTTGCATTCCCTCCCCACAACCTGAGCAATTAATGTAATTTACATGAACTGGAACAGATTGTGGAAGAGTTATTTCGCAGCAGAGGTGTGGCCCAGAGAACTCACAGGTCTCAGCTTGCTTTAGCTCCACATGCCTTTTTCTGATGGAGATAAGTGACCATAGGTCATTTTAATTCCTGAGTTGGCAGTTTGGGGTCAGCATGTTTTGAGATGAGACCCAGGCTCTATAGTTCATTGTGCCAGATTTGCCCAAAACATACTTTTAAAGTAATTAGGGTTCCTCTTGTCAGGTAATCACTTACAGTGTGAGGTAATTAAGCCATCATAACATTAACTATACACAATCTATAAGTCCACATGCTGATGAGATATTATTTTGGTTGCCAAAGCTTTAGAGAAATGCTTAATACTTATTTTGAAATGAATATCCTTTGAAACAAAGATTTGAAGTGTGACTTCTATAATACTGTAATTAAAAAGTTGCGGAGTTTTTTGTTGTGTGTTGTTTTTGTTTGGGTTTTTTTAACACATGTACAAGAATGTATACTTCCAAATGAAACTGTTACTGTTGTTCAGAATATTTTTGTAACTCCTCTCTAGAGGTTACCTCTTAGTCTCTTGAACATTTTCACTTGTAGCACATCTTCATCCTTGAAGAGTAATTGGAATTTTCAAAACTTTGAGACCTACATCTAGCAAATGAAGTGGGTGATATTGCTGGTTCAGACAGTTTGGGATTCTGAACAAGCTGTGATTCTAAAATAATAAGTGGTTTTCTTCTGTGGCTGGTTAAACTGGCCCTAAGTGTCCCAAAAGAAGTTTCTAGAATTTGCCTTAAAGATCCCTTTCAACTCTGAGCTCCTGTATTTTAAACAAGGGGAAAATGGTAGCCATGAGTGTGCCTCTGTCTAAGGATGACTACTTTGAAAAGTATATAACACACCCAGACATGTAAATTCTGATCTGCCAGTTAAAATAGTCACATTGCTTTAAAATGACACTTTGGGTTAAACCCCCTAGTAAAGACTACAGTCATCAGTGTTCTCATCCTGTAAATCACTCAAAATTGTAAATACGTTGCTGAGGATGTTAACTTTTCTCCAACTATTCTTGTCAACATTTCATTGCACTTGCTATGTATCTTCAGGACTTTTTAAGACCCTCCCATATGTCAGCCAGTATAGAGATAGCAGAGGAATTGAACTTCCCAGATTTTTTAGTAACTGATATCTCAGCATGATTATATTCCTCTGGCCTCTTTTCTTCTATGGCCTAGAAAATAACAAGTGAATTTTAAAAAAATTTTTTATTTCTTTTCTTTTTTTTTTTTTTTTTTGCAGAGGCAATTGGGGTTAAGTGACTTGCCCGGGGTCACACAGTTAGTGTTAAGTGTCTTAGGCTGGATTTGAACTCAGGTCCTCCTGAATCCAGGGCCGGTGCTCTATCCACTGCGCCACCTAGCTGCCCCTACAACAAGTGGATTTTAAGGAAGGAAAGATATTTTGGGGGTAAATGTTAAATGAGAGGTGGACATATAGTCCTTGCTTTAGAGACGCACAGATTTCTTCTCACTGTAGAATTAGTAGTTGTTAAATTCCACTTTACATTAATGTAGGGAGCAGGTGATTAGCAGGTGTAAAGGAATAGAGTGTATAAGAAGGGTAGTGGAAAGGGAGTGTATTTAGATGTGGAAATATGAAAAGACAGATGATCAGATGATTCAAATCTTGAGAGCTTTTAGGACTTTGCATTTTTATTCTCTGCTAAGACCAGGAAACGGTTTCGGGGAGGGAGTTTTTTTGTTTGTTTTACTTGCTTTTCTTTCTTTCTTTTTTTAAATTACAAGTAGTTAAGTATTTATCTTTAGGGAGAGAAAATAAAAATGGTTATTTTCCAAATGTATTTGAGAAATCACATTTTTCTTCAAAAGCTTTGATTCAATTTATAGTCATTAGCGTGTCAGAGCTGGAAGGACCCTGAGAGATCTAGTCCAACTTCCTATTTCATAAATAAGGAAGCTGAAGTCCAAAGAAGAGGACTTGCTCAAGGTCAAGCCATATGTTGGCAGCAGAGCTAGAATAAGACCCAAGTGTCCAGATTCACAAACCAGTACTTTTCTATTTTCTCTCATGTCTTGCTGCTTCCCATTGTGTGTTTTATGTTATCTTAATCCACGCTACATTAAATATTTCAAGGATAGTGGTAGCTAGGTGGTGCAGTGGTTAAAGCACTGGCCCTGGATTCAGGAGGACCTGAGTTCAAATCCCACCTCAGACACTTGAAACTTACTAGCTGTGTGACCCTGGGCAAATAACCCTCATTGCCCCCCCCCAAAAAAAAAATCAAGGAAAAATGTGATTTGGTAGGTGGGTATGTCTTCTAGAAATGAAGTTCACAGTCCTTTTATGCCTTAGTTTGGTATTGGAGAGTTGGTATGGCTAAAAAATTCATTACCAGATAGCCATTTAATCCAACTGCTGTTTGATGAGCCTTTTCAAAACAGCAGAAAAACAGATCTGTTACCTGTTGGTGAAATCGTTCCAGCCTATTAAGACCTGCCAAGGGCTTATGTTCCATGAGCATAGCATTTGAAAAGCCAGGGTCACCTGCATGCCTCAACAAGGCACTTTAATCCATTAAATTTGCTTAATAGCCTGTGATCTCCATGCTGCTGTGACAGCAACATGCATGTTGACCTAGTAAAAGAATCTATTTTATCCTCTTGGCTTAAATCACAGACCAGCACTGACAAGTACTTGACAAGCAGTGCTACCGAATAGGGCTTATTGGTCTTTCAGCATGAACCCCTGGAAAGTAGGGATGAAGAGTTCCAGTATTCTGGAACTGGCTCATTGAAAGTTTTCACATAAACATTGTGTTTCTCTCAAGAAAAAACTGAGTTACAGAACATAAGTTGAAAAATTCAAGACATCTGACTTGAATTCACAAAAGAAAAAAAACGTTTCCAGTTTCATGATAGGTTGAAGCTTAACATCAGGGCCTTTTGAAGCTTGGAGTTAAAGGGTGCTAGTTTGTTTTGCAGGGCAGTGAGGGTTAAGTGACTTGCCCAGGGTCACACAGTTAGTGTCAAGTGTCTGAGACCAAGGGTGCTAGTTTTAAAAAATATCATACTCCTTGACTATCTTGTCCAGGTGTTCTGGAGCTTTATTGAGCAGAGAACTCCTTGCAGATCTGTTCTTTCACCTTTAAAATTTGGCCTAACTGGGGGCAGCTAGGTGGCGCAATGGATAGAGCACTGGCCCTGAATTCAGGAGGACCTGAGTTCAAATCCAGCCTCAGACACTTGACACTTACTAGCTGTGTGACCCTGGGCAAGTCACTTAATCCCCATTGCCTCACCAAAAAAAAAAAAAAAAATTGGCCTAACCTCTGCAGAATTTGCATGCCTTTGTCACCAGACTGAGAGTTAGGGACATTCTAATTCTGGCTCTGACTCTTCATCTCTCTGTGACCTTGGCAAAGTCACTTCTTTCTAGACCTCAGGTTTCTCTTCTGTAAAGGATCTATATTCCAACATACATCTCCCAATATCTTTTTCATTTTGTAGAGGGTTTGTTGGCAGGATGCTTTTAGCAATCCTGAATACATAAATAATGATTACTTGAAATCAATCGATCAGATCATCTTTTTTAAAATAATGGTTATGTCTTAATGCCAGACGTTGATTCTTTAGTGTCAACTCTGTTTATTGCTAGAGGTATAAATGTGCTGATGGATTTGATAGGAAGCGAGGAAGTACTCTGGCTTTGATCTTTTCCTGAATTATAAATATTTGAGCTAAGTAATCATTTTAATGTTACCTGATATCACAGATAAACAGAAGCAAATAATTTCAAGGTCATTTTGAATGGACTCTAATGTCTATATGTTCACAAAAAAAATTTTATCTTTTTAAAAAAATCTTCCACTCAATTTTCTGTAGCATCGTAAATAACCATCTTCAGATTTTAGGCCTTAACTTTGGTTGTAACAGTACTTGAATTTTTAAATATTTGTTTGTGGTTATAAATGTTATTTTCCGTTTCGGCTTTACCCACACATTTCCATTTGATAGAAATGATTTGTTATCTGGGTTTTTAAAAAATTAAATAAAAATTCTGTATTTCCTGTTTGGGTTTTTTGGTGATTTTTATAAATATTCATTTCACTTTCATGACAACAAGCAAATGCAGGTATCAGACTAAAGTGAAGATGACAGTCTTCCCTCCCTACTTTGGAGTGAAAATCCAAAGTGAAAGAGTTGGGGGGGGGGGAACCAGCATGTCCAAGTTAGAAGGGACCTTAGAGTCCTATTGCTTGAGCTGAGAATCAGAGCTGGAAAGGACCACAGACCGCCCCCCCCCCCCGCCGAGTCATAGAATGTCCAATGAAAGAACCTGCTGACTGTACTCCTGACCCCTTATGTTACATGTCCTCATGACACGATCTGTTATTCTGTTTTCAACCCCTTCATTTGACACGTGGGAAGCAAGCCCAGAGACAGGAAGAGGCATTTGGCCAAGGCAGCCTAGTGTGTTACTGGCAGAAGCGGGGCTAGAATACATGTCCTGTGTTCCAGGCCAGTGTTTCTCCAGCAGTACTTCTTCTGGTCAAGTATTCCATAAACCGTGACGGGCCTTATTCATTACAAAGCTCTGTACTCTCAGAAGTTATTAGTACAGTGTCTGTTATTACACTGGCAAAAACTAAAGTGTAACTCATTACTTGTGGGCAATTCATGCCATCTCCAAAAGCAAAAAGCTGATAACTACGTAATTTAAGTTCTTTTTTACCCAAACAAGTACCATGTTGGAAAAATCCACCCATAGGAGATTAGACAATGGCTTGCTATGACTCTGTTCCCTGTAAAGATCTTTAGAAAGCTAGTTTCCCTGGCCCCGGAAAAAGGCAGTGACTTAAGTACACAATGGATACTAGATGAATTTGTGGACGATGATGATAGTTCACCCTTATATAATTCATTTAAGGTTTCCATGGCACTTTACATATGCTTCTCAGGATCACAAGATTAAGAGCTGGAAGGAACTTTGAAATGAATGTTCTTTCCCCTACCCCCCCACCCCCAATCCCCCTCACCATTCACCATCATACCAATGATGTCCAGAGTGGTGAAAGTATTTGCCCAAGGTCACGTGGGTAATAAAGTAGAGCTAGGATTTGAACCTAAGTCTTCTATTAACAAATCCAGTACTTTTCCCACTGTACCTCATGGTCTCACCAGTGCTACTTATGCTCCACTTAACTCTAGACTCCCCAGAACCACAGGTTTCCAAGTGAGGTATTTTGGAAGATGTGTGCTTCAGAATTCCTATCCTTTTAAATTATTTTTTAAAATTCCTATCCTAATTTAGCTGGGGACCATTAGTTTGTACCAAGCAAGGAATATGCATTTTAAAAGCAAAACACCCACACTCAATGAGTACAAATTCATCCCCAATTTCCCCCCCAGAATGGGAATCATCCCCATCAGTATTGATGCTTCCCAAATGAGAAGAGGTATTTCTCCCTCTTTCTTTCTGTAATCAGAGTGGAAGAAGTGCCTTCAATGTTGGCATCCATGCTTGAAGACATCCTGACATCAGGAACATCTGACTCAACTCTCCTTTCTTGATAGCTATTTCTTCTTTCTTCATGGGTCTCAGAAATATACCAGATCTCCCAGATAATGCCATTACAGTGTCTCTTACAGTTTCTCTTTCTCAGAAGTCTCCTCATACCAATAATGGTCTACCCATGGTGATGTAATCGTCCTGCATTACAGGCATATGGTCATATTTGTAATGGAGTCCTGGGGACTTCTCCCATTGAGAAATCTTTCTCTGAGTCCATGTATCATGAGAGATATGGTCAGATATACAACTGATGCCTTTTCATCCATTCAGTAAACTTATAAGTGCCTAGTGTGTGAAGAGCACTGGGCTAAATACTGGAGGACCTATATCTAACACCATCCTTTCCAGTTGGGGGATTACCTTCTAGAAGAATATATTCCATCCCTTGACAGCAGTCAACTAGTTAATTTCTCACAAATATACTATTTTAATATTATGACAGGTTTTAGCAACTTTATCTCTTTAAGTTTAAAACTTCATAACATCCTGTTTCCTTTATATATTCCTAAGAGACTCAGAATTTGACTAAAGATTTTTTGGACCCTGAGCGTGCTTTCCATTACATCACCACCTCAGCTTACAAGTTGGTTGGGGATCATAGGTTTTAGAAGTAGGTCTGCATAAAAAAGAGAAAGGGAGTCACATGTACAAAAATATTTATAGCTGTTCTTTTTGTGATGGCAAGGAATTGGAAATTGAGGGGCTGTGGGGGGGGGAAATGAGGGTTAAGTGACTTGTCCAGGGTCACACAACTAGTAAGTGTCAAGTGTTTGAGGACGGATTTGAACTCAGGTCCTCTTTGTCCACTGTACCACCTAGCTGCCCCAGATTTTTTCTTTTTTAATTCACAATTTGATCTGAAGATTCCAAAGGTATAAAATGGTCCAATAGACTCAGGACAGTATTGAGATACAAATACAATAACAATACTCATATAAGGGTGAACTATCATCATTGTCCACAAATTCACATAGTATCCATTGTGTACTTAAGTCACTGCCTATACTCAATATCTTCCCTCCATTGCAAATTGCAACCTCTCCAAATCTTAGTTTTGATATGGCCCTATCAAATCACCACTACTGACCATTTCTCTGGTGATGAATCTATCCCCGTTTAGCAAGGCTACTCCTCAATGCAAGCAGACATATGTCTCTGGGCCCACACTCAAAACCTTTGTAGTTTGACTTTACTAACATAGCCTCCGAAACTCCAGGGTTGCTTCCATGCCTCCTTGAGGCAGGCATCCAAAGAGGACATCAGTGGAGGGACTACATTTGCTTAAAATTTACAATTTCAGGTTCTACCATTATGTTGTCATTAATGTTTTTCATGATACATTTACAGGAAACATTTAGACAATAGCTATATTTTTGGTATTCAGTAATTCTTCAGGTTCCAGAAAGTACCTAGGTTATGAGTCTCCAATAGCTCATGCAAAAAATCTGTTGTGATTTGTTTTTGCTTTGTTTGGGGGTTTTTTTTGGTGGGGCAATAAAGGTTAACTGACTTGTCCAGGGTCACACAGCTAGTAAGTGTCAAATGTCTGAAGTCAAATTTGAACACAGGTTCTCTTGAATCCAGGGTCAGTGCTTTATCCACTGGGCCACCTAGCTGCCCCAAAGTCTGTTGTGATTTAAAAGAAACCTTGCATACAGGCCATTATGTATTTATACAGTAGCTTTGATTGTGATGTTTACCATTGGAGAGCCCTGACAGTGATGAAATTATGAATCCTTTGAAAGACTTAGGTTTATTTTAGTTTTATGTCCTCTCGGTAGAGAATATTTGAATGAATGTTTTCCTCAGTGATGTCATTCTAAAATAATGGCTAATTTAGGCTGTTTGTACTGTGATGGGAAGGGCTTGTGTTTGAAGAATTCTTTATTTCCTGCTGGTGCTAGACCTCACCCATCAGCGTTTGAGATGTTTGCTTCAGTTCAAAGGGCTTGGAAAGGAAGTGTCAGCTGCCTTGGACCTCTCAAAACAATTATAAACATACCAAATGAAGTAAAAGAACAACCAACCACCAGAAAGGGGAAAAGGAAAGAAAACCTCACAGGGAAAATCACTCAGGTAAAGTAAGAGAAAAATTTGAGGAAATGAGTAAGAAAAAAGGCCCAATATAATAAATACTAAAAAAAAAAAAAATGAAGCAAAATCTCCAAAAGTAAAGAACAAGATAGAAACTAACCTCTAGAAGAGAATGGAGTTACTGAAAGAAACTCCCCACTGTGTTAATAGTAAGAATGTTAAGGTTTGCAAAGCTCTTTACATTTATTATCCCATTTGGTCCTCTAAATCAGACGTTATTATTATTCCCAATTTACAGATGGGGAAACTGATGCTCAGAGAAGTTAAGGGGCAAGGTAGTGCAGTGGACAGAGTGCCAGGCCTGGAGTCAGGAAGACCTGAGTTCAAATCTGGCTGCAGACAACTCATTAGCTGTGTGACCCTGGGCAAGTCACTTAACCCTGTTTGCCTCAGTTTCCTCATCTGTAAAAGGAAATGGAGAAAAAAATGGCAAACCATTTCAGTATCTCTGCCAAGAAAACCCCAAATGGGGTCATGAAGAGTCAGACGTGACTAAAAGAACTCAACAACAACCTAGAAACCTAAGTTAAAAACACTTACATGAGGGGCAGCTAGGTGGCGCAGTGGATAAAGCACTGGCCCTGCATTCAGGAGTACTAGCTGTGTGATCCTAGGCAAGTCACTTTAACCCTCATTGCCCTGTAAAAATAAATAAATAAATAAATAAATTTAAATTTAAATTTAAAAACACATATAATGACTGTAACAAGTCCTCCCAGACAACTCTAAATTCATGTTAGATTGATACAAATAGCTAGAATATTAAGGACAGCTTGAGAAAACCAATGATACGTTTTGTGTTTTTTTTTTTAGTGAGGCAATTGGGGTTAAGTGACTTGACCAGGGTCACACAGCTAGTTAAGTGTGTGTTAAGTGTCTGAGGTCGGATTTGAACTCAGGTACTCCTGACTCCAGGGCCAGTGCTCTATCCACTGCGCCACCTAGCTACCCCCAATGTTACTTTTTAGAAGCCAAAAATCTAAGTTGAAATCAGTGATATAACTACATTGTCAAAAATACATAATTAGATCACTCAGATTCTGGAAGTATTATCCAGAATAGTGAGAATCAATCTGGGGGAATCAATTTCCTATCACTATGAAAGTAGAATCAATTATATAACTACATAGTAATAAATCTACCTGGTAAGCTCTAAACCATGTTGCATTGTTCTAAATAGCTAAAGTTTATTTAACTGAAGGAATCAAATATTTCCCCTGGGACCCTAGAAGTCTAGATGGAAGCCTGACTCAGATTAAAATGTAATTGGGGGCAGCTAGGTGGCACAGTGGATAAAGCACCAGCCCTGGATTCAGGAGGACCTGAGTTCAAATCCAGCCTCAAACACTTGACACTTACTAGCTGTGTGACTCTGGGCAAGTCACTTAACCCTCATTGCCCCGCAAAAAAAAAAAAAAAAAAAGAAAAGAAAACCACACATACACACAAGGTGGAGGGTAGAACTCAGGGCTATGTCCATCCAGGACCCTCCTTTTCAGCACTGATTTCTTCATGACCTGATGTTTCTAAGACTGAGGCACATTAATAAAAGAGACACTAGAAGGTAAAACACATACAGTTCGTGGTGCCTAGGATCATATTGGCTTGAGAGAGCTTGACTGTTAAATTTTCAGTATGAGCATCCATACCCCTAAAATCAGCAAATACTACAAATTAGTCAACTTTTTTTTTTTTGGTGGGGCAATGAGGGTCAAGTGACTTGCTCAGGGTCATACAGCTAGTAAGTGTCAAATGTCTCAGTCCAGATTTGAACTCGGGTCCTCCTGAATCCAGGGCTGGTGCTTTATCCATTGTGCCACCTGGCTGCCCCAAATACTATAAATTACGACTTGATTTACTGTTTTGTAGATTGTCTAGACTTAAGAAAGTGATTGAGAAAATGTTAATAATGAAGATTAAAATCAATAGTGTGACAAGGGTACATTCCTTCCTCCCTGCCCCCATTAGAGCTGATTGTTAAATATTTACCAGTATACACCTATATGCAGTATGTGGTGACATAGAAATGGACTAGAGGGAGGAGTTCAAAGCTGATGTTCCAGAAGTTCTACCATCCTGAGAGACACAGAGAAGATAAAGAAGGAACACAGCATGTGAATTAGCAAAGTACAATACTAATTTGTGCTAAAATGCATGAAAGGACCAATTTTAATATGATAAAAAGTACATATATAAAATTAAAAGCTAATATTGGGGCAGCTAGGTGGCACAGTGGATGGGGCACTGGCCCTGGATTCAGGAAGACCTGAGTTCAAATCCACCCTCAGACAGTTGACACTAGCTATGTGATCCTGGGCAAGTCACTTAACCCTCATTGCCCCCCCAAAAAAAGCTAATATTTTTTGCAATAGGAAATGCTAGAAGCATACCTAATAAATAATAGGCATAGAAAACAAAGTTATCTCCTTTCCACACTATTATCTAACGTAATTTTATAAATGCTTACCATAGCAGTAAGATGAGAAATAAATTAAAGTCACAAATGCTGAAAAAGAAAGATAAAATTATTCATATTTGCAGATGACAAATTGGTGTACTTAGAAAATCCCAAAGAATCAGAAATGAAATTCATTGAGACCCTTAATGGTTTCAGTAAAGTAGTAGAATACAAAATTAACCCACAAAAATAATCAGCATTTCTATGTAGCAAAAGCAAAATCTTAGGAGAAAAAAATAGAAATAAGGGAAGGGAATGGAAGGAAGAGAATTTATTAAGAGCATTTATTAAGCTCCTGCTATGTGCCAGGTCCTGTGCCAAATGCTTTGCAATTATCACAATTGCTTCTCACAACAACATTGTGAGGTAGGTACTCTTTTTATCCCCATTTCACAGATGAGTCAGGAAGATTTCAAATCTTTCCCCAGACACTTACCAGCTGTGTGACCCCAGACAAGTCACTTCACCCTATTTGCCTCAGTTTCCTCTTTTGTAAAATGAGTTGGAGAAGGAAATGGCAAACCCCTCCAGTACCTTTGCCAAGAAAACTCTATATAGGATCATGAAGAGTCAGACGAAACTGAAAACGACTGAACAACAACAAAACTATTAATAACTATTAAATATTTATCCAGATAGCTACTGATAAAACACATGAAAATCAAAACATCTTAAATGATTAACTGAAAGTTGAGAGGCTGGTTATTTTTTTGTTTTTTAATTGGGAGAGGGCATGAAAACTCGTGTGGAGTGTTTACTATTGTCATTATTTTCTTGTTTTCTTACATTTTCATTTTAGGGGGAGCTATCAAGACAATTGCCTGATCTGCTCTGGCTAGAGCATACTCCACTGGAGCATACGTGGAACCGAATTGACCTCTCCTGTCCATTTCCAGGGATCCATCTGCTCATCATTTAAGGAGATGATGTGACAACACCAGAGGGAGGGAGGCTGCATCAAAAAGTATTGGCCAGGGGCAGCTAGATGGTGCAGTGCAGAAAACACCAGCCCTGGATTCAGTGGGACCTGAGTTCAAATCCAGACTCAGACACTTGACACTTACTAGCTGTGTGACCTTGGACAAGTCACTTAACCCCAAATACCTCACCAGAGGAAAAAAAAAGTATTGGCCACCAAGCCAGGACCTCTGTAGCTAGGAAGAGTAGTAGCCCACTCAGTAGACCTTGAAAGAAGTGCCTCATGTCCACCCTCTGGCTCTCTCCTTGTCTGGAGTGTGGGAACTTTGCAGAAGTTCTCTCTTGCACTTCTTTCCCATAGATAGACAATGGAATAAGGTCTCTCTGCCTCCCAGAAGCTTTAGTGGCAGCAAGCACATGTGCTGTTTCGGCTACAGATCCTGGACTCCTGGCTGCCTCTCCTGTTTTGTGTTTCTTTGAACATAAGGGAGCAGACAGCAAACTACAGTAAATAGATGGATGTTTCTAGCTTTGAAGGGAGTCTTGGTGAGTTAGAGAGTTTGGGAATTCCTGGGTTCTTCAGACAGAGCTGACTGTTATCAGTTTTCCTTTTTTGGGGGTGGGGGTGGGGCAATGAAAGTTAAATGACTTGCCCAGGGTCACACAGCTAGTGTCAAGTGTCTGACGCCAGATTTGAACTTAGGTCCTCCTGAATTCAGAGCCGGTGCTTTATCCACTGTGCCCCCTAGCTGCCCCTAGGAGTTTTCTGTAACTACACACATCCTAAAAAACCCCCAAATTCCCAAAACCACCACCTCAAGGAGAATGAGCCCAAGCCCTGGCCTGGCTGTCCAGAAGATATGGACTTTGAGGAGTCAAGGTAAAGGTATGCTTATCCAACAGTCTTACTACATAGTTCATGTTTCAATAATTTAAGTGTCGGGGCAGCTAGGTAGCGCAGTGGATAAAGCACCTGCCCTGGATTCAGGAGTACCTGACTTCAAATCCGGCCTCAGACACTTAACACTTACTAGCTGTGTGACCCTGGGCAAGTCGCTTAACCCCAATTGCCTCACTAAAAAAAAAAAAAAATTAAAAAAAATAATTTAAGTGTCATTCTCCTAGGAGAATATAGGATTTATGGGTGATTGTTTAGTCATTTTCCAGTCATGTCCATCTCTTCCTAATCCCATTTTGGGTTTTCTTGGCAGAGATACTGGAGTGGTTTGCCATTTCCTTCTCCAGCTCATTTTATGGATGAGGGAACTGAGGCCAACAGGGTTAAGTGGCTTGCCCAGGGTTACACAGCTAGTAAGTGTCTGAGGCCAGATTTGAACTCATGAAGATGAATCTTTCTGACTCCAGGCCAGGTACTCTATCCACTGCTCCACATAGCTACCTCTATAAGGTTTTTTTTTTGTTTGTTTTTGTTTTGTTTTTTTGGTGAGGTAATTGGGGTTAAGTGACTTGCCCAGGGTCACACAGCTAGTAAGTGTCAAATGTCTGAGGCCGGATTTGAACTCAGGTCCTCCTGTATCCAGGGCTGGTGTTCTATCCACTGTGCCACCTAGCTGCCCCCCTCTATAAGGTTTTAACTTTTTTTGTCAGTGTGCACTTAGCAATCTTGTGTGTTTTAAACATTTATTTTGTATTAAAGGAAAGAAAGCATCTCTGGAACCTAACCTACCTTGTACATTGGGTACCTCTCTGTTACCTTTTGGAAAGATCCTAGTCATGAGCCAAACCTAAATTTTTAAATGATTTGACCCAAAGCTGCTAGATGGGGTGGGGTGGGGGTGAGGGTGAAGGACCAGAGAGAATAAGAAAGAACCTCACTTCAATCTCTAGAGCCCAGGCTCCCTGCAGACTAAACCCCATCTGTGCCTGGGTCCAGAGCTGTGATCCCTTAGTGGGAAAGGGGTCAGCTTTGGCCAGCCTTTTGGCCAGTTTTTCTAGACCAGCATCTGAGTACATTAAAAACATTTTGCGGGGCAGCTAGGTGGTGCAGTGCATAGAGCACTGGCCCTGGAGTCAGGAGTACCTGAGTTCAAATCCGGCCTCAGACACTTAACACTTACTAGCTGTGTGACCCTAGGCAAGTCACTTAACCCCAATTGCCTCACTAAAAAACAAAACAAAACAAAAAAAACATTTTGCTCATGGTTGGGGGGAACAACATTGCTAAAGAGAGATAGCTATGGTGAAGTAGATAAATAGCTAGCTTCAGGGTCTAGAAGATGTAGTTCCAGTCCCCTTTCTGTGACATTTAGTGCCTGTGTCACTCTAGACAAGCCATTAACTTCTCAGTGCCTCAGGAAAATAAAACTATACATTTCTTTTTTTCTTTTCTTTCCTTTTTTTTTTTTCGGGTGGGGCAGTGAGGGTTAAGTGACTTGCCCAGGGTCACACAGTAAATGTCAAATGTCCGAGGCTGGATTTGAACTCACGTCCTTCTGAATCCAGGGCCCATGCTTTATCCATTGCTCCACCCAGCTGCCCCAAGACTATACATTTTTTTAAAGTGCCAATCTTCATTGGTAAATGGCATTTGCTTACTGAAAATTCCCTATCCCAATGAAATCATACATCTACTGACCCCAAACTTCCACCCCACCAAAAAAGGGAAAGACTAAACAAAAGTTCAATCAATAAGCATAATGGAATATACTGTAACCTAAGTAGCAATGACTATGGAAAATTCTGAGATAGATTTATCTAAACTGAATCAGAGTGAAGTAAACAACCAGGAAAACAACATACACAGTAAACAAATACAACATATAAAGGAAAAGAACATATAAACTGAAACCAGTTGCTATGCAATTGTAATGACCAAACTTAGCATAGGAGAAGAGACTGAGAAAATATACCTTCTTCACTCCTTTGTAGAAGTGGGTGGCTGACTTTTAAGAATATGGAAAATTACATGTACTGTCATAACTTGTCGGTGTTTTGGTTAATCTTGCTGAATTCTCTCTCTCTCTCTCTCTCTCTCGCTCTCTCTCTCTCTCTCTCTTTTTCTCCCTCCCTCCTGCCTTGCTTTTCTCTGTCTCTCTCTCTGTCTCTTAAAATCTTTGTTACAAGGGATGGCTTACTGGGGAGAAGAGGGAAGAGAAATAGATTTGAGAAAAAAGACAATGTAAAAACAAAAAATAATACAAATTTCAAAATAGTGTTGTCTCTTTAAAATACTCTTCCCCTCCATTTGAACCCTCTCATATCAAAGAGCAGATAATTATTGTTTTTATTATTATTATTATTATTGACTAATGTCAGGTAACCTGACTGGTTACTCTTTTATTATTAAATTATGAAAAACTTAGTATTGAACATCTGTACAATGAACTAAACTTGCTTAGTAACTTTTTTTTGGTGGGGGGGGCCGGGCAATGAGGGTTAAGTGATTTGCCCAGGGTCACACATCAGTGTCAAGTGTCTGAGATCAGATTTGAACTCAGGTCCTCCTGAATCTAGGGCCGGTGCTTTATCCACTGCACCACCTAGCTGCCTCTGCTTAGTAACTTTTTACATTTAATTAGTAAATTTCAACATATGACAACTTTCTGGTCACTACAAGTCTCCAATGAGATTCTTTTTTGTTCATCCATTCATTCTCACTGTCTTATATAATCATTGTTAAAGCCTCACAATTAGAATTTATTTAGGTGGGAAATTGAGATTTGAAGATGAAGAAGGGAAGCTTAAAAAATTTTTAACCAGAGTTGTAACACTTATCTTTGAAAAAAAAATTGAAAGACAATATTTTTACCTCTCTGGAATTCCAGTGTACATTGTTTTCAACAAAACTTTTCCATAGCACTTTAAGGTTTAAAATGTGCTTTTGCCACAACTCTACAACAATAATCTAGGTTTTATTATCCAAGTAAGCCAATAAGCCAAGTAGAAAATCCAAATATTATCCCATTTTTACAAATGAGGACATCAAAACAAGATGAAGTGATTTATTTAACCAGGATCACACAGCTGGAAAATACAAGAGCCGGGGTATGAAGCTGAGTTTTCTTTTTTCCAATTTTCTCTTTCCATAATGCCACAGTGCCTCCTAGCCAGACAGAGGCACAACAGTTCATCTTTCAAAGCTCTATTATAGATTTTAGGAGAAATGAGCATGACTCTTTACAGACTGGAAATTTCTAGGTGAAAAAAGATATGATCCCTGGCAGTAAACAGCTGAAACCAAAGCCAACAAGGACATTGAAAGGTGCTTTCAGATGGACATTTCTGCTGCAAAGGGCAGGCTCCCAGAAGACAAGGAAGAGTCATTCAGTTAATGACATTTATGGGCCGTTCCCTGTGGGTGCATCATTGTTCCACTGTTCTCTGTTTGGGAATTACAGAAGAATATGTTTTGCATGACTTCACATGTATAATGGGTATCATATTATTTGCCTTCTCAATGGTTATGGGGAGAGACTGGAGGGAGGAAGGGAGAGAATTTGCAACCACCCCCCTCCCCCCCCCCCAATTGAATGTTATAAAAATGAATTAAGTAATTTTTTTAAAAAGATAATTAAAGAATAAACAGAATTAAAGTAGAAGCTTCAGTACCTGCCCTGCAACAGCCAGTGGACACTATCTACTGCTGCTTAGAAACAGTTGTCATGGAGAGGAACTTGCTAGAGACAAGAATTCCCCAGCTGAGGAAGATTCAGAGGAAGCTGAAGACTGAGGTTGGCTAGCTCTAAAAACATACACGTACCCAGGAAATGTTGAATGCAGCACCATGGGAGAATTCTGCCAAATTTAACCCCTTTGGCCCACCTCTGTGTCATTGCCTGCAGCCTGTCTCATTGAAGTATTGCAGTATGAAGAGTGGGGCCTGGATTCAGCACTTATTAGCTGTGTGCTCATGGGCCAGGCCCTTCAGCCTCTGATTCTCAGTTTCCTCCTCTATAAAATGCGAATAATAATGCTCCTTTCCCAGCCCTGGCATGTGGGAAAAGCCCTCTATTTGTACTAAAAAACTTGAACTAGAATTGAAGATAGGTACCTGCATGACCTTGGGTTTGAATCACTTAACATCTCAGTTTCCTTCTTCTGTTAAAAAAAAAAAAAAGCCTTGTTGGCCTTAAAGGGCTCTTTCAGTTTTAGAACTCTAATGGGTGCTCTCTAAGGTTCCTTCCAATTCTCAGTTCGAAGAGCCCATCTATGACCTCTTGCTAGTGCCCTTTACTTTATCTCCATTCCTCTGTACAGGAACATCTTGGCCATGACCTTCCCTGACTGTCTCCTCACCACGGAGGTTTAAATCAGTACCACAAAAGTCACTCAACTGCAGCCCGTAGCAGGTCCTGACTTTGTCCAGGGAACAGGGTACAGGTCTCAGGATAAACACATGGCAGACCCCTGTATTCTCTCTGTATATCTAGAATCTATTGGAGCACACATTGTATTAACCATGAACTCCCATTTCCCCTTGGAGCCCAGCCAGCCAGAATTATACACATGAGATCATACTGAAGCAAAAGAACATTCCCTAAAAATAGTCTATAGAGTTGGGTCAGGCTCTTTCTTGTTGTCTCTGGCTCTTTCTGCCTCCACCCCGGCACCCTGATGGAAAGGTTTGGCTCATATTCAGAGACTCACCAAAGGGATCAGAAAAGGTCTCATTGTACAAGGCTGGTAAGGTATAGGACAACTGTTTATTTCCTCCACGACAAAAGGAGTGCTTACAACACAGAAGACTCCTAAGTGCTCATGGACAAAGAATTAAAACATGATACAGTAACCTATAATCTACAATAATCACAATCTACAGAGAGGTTACTTACAACATTAAAATGTGGAGCACTTAGTGGGACCACTGAATAGGTATGCTACTTTTACTTTGGCTCTACATTTTCTGAGCACCTCTCTCAAGGTCCATGTCTACAGCTTGGGCTCATCCTCCTAACAGTGGTCATTTTTTCCAAGAAGAGTATATAGTCTATTTTTTTTTTTTGGCAGAGCAATGAGGTTTAAGTGACTTGCCCAGGGTCATACAACTAGTACGTGTCAAGTGTCTGAAGTCAGATTTGAACTCAGGTCCTCCTGAATCCAGGGATGGTGCTTTATCCACTGCACCACCTAGCTACCTCCAGAGTATATAGTCTTTCTTTTCTTTTTCTTTTTCTTTTTTTCTTGGTGAGGCAATTGGGGTTAAGTTACTTGCCCAGGGTCACACAGCTAGTAAGTGTTAAGTGTCTGAGCCCCAGAGTATATAGTCTTAGCAAACTCTGCTGCTGCTTGTACTGAGGAACCCAGACCACCCAAACTTGCACACTTGTGAGGTTGGCCTCAAGTCTGAATAGGTCCATCTTGGGATTGCTATGTGGTCACATATGTTCAGGGTAAGGACACAAAAATAGAAAAGGCCCAAGATAACATTTAGCATATGTGCAAGAGAGCCTACCCCCAGAGCTCCCACATGATCATCAGGCAGGAATAGAGTCAACCCATGCATATATAAATATGAACATACAAGATACATTCAAAGTAGATAGAAGATAACCTTAAAAGGGAAGGCACTATGGGAAACCAAGCAAAGCCTCAATCAATCAATCAATGAGAATATATTGTGTCAGGTATTGTAATAAACAATGGAAATACAATGACAAAAATGACAGTCCCTCGAAGAGCTTACATTTCTAACAGAACAGACAATTTGTTCATAATACAGAGGCATATACATAATATAGACAAAATGAATTCAAGGTAGTTTTGAAAAGGAGTGAATAACCCATGAGTTCAGAACTGAATCAAAAGCTTTGCAACAAATTAAAACAATGCTGAAGTACCACCTCACACTTATCAGAGTGGCTAATAATGACAGAAAAAGAAAATGACAGATGTTGAAAGGGATGTGAAAAAATTGGGACACTAATGCACTGTTGGTGGAGTTGTGAACTGATTCAACCATTCTGGAGAACAATTTGGAATTGTGCCCAAAGGGCTGTAAAACTATGCATACCCTTTGGTATTACCCAGTAATACCACTACTAGGTCTGTATCTCAAAGAGATTTTTGTGTGTGTGTGTGTGTGTGGCAATTGGGCTTAAGTAACTTGCCCAGGGTCACACAACTAATAAGTGTCAAATGTCTGAGGTTGGATTTGAACTGAGGTCCTCCTGACTCCAGGGCCTGTGCTCTATCCACTGTGCCACCTAGCTGCCCTGAGATTTTTTTTTAAAGGAAAAGGACCCATACATACAAAAAATTTATAGCAGCTCTTTCTGTGGTGACAAAGAATTGGAAATTGAAGGGATGCCCATCCATTGAGGAATGGCTGAGCAGGTTGTGGTATATGATTGTAATGGAATACTATTGTGCTATAAGAAATGACAAGCAGAATGCTCTCAGAAAAACCTGGAAAGACATACATGAACTGATGCAAAGTTAAGTGAGCAGAACCAAGAGACTATTGTACACAGTTACAGCAATATTATATGATAATTAACTGTGAATGACTTAGCTATTCTCAGCAACACAATGATACAACACAATTCTGAAAGATATGATGAAAACCGCTATCTACTCTCTCTGGAGAGAAGTGAGCAATCGAGTATGAATGCAGATCAAAGCATGCTTTAAAAGCTTTAATTATTTTTGTTTTTTTTTTTGGGGGGGGGTTGGTCTGTTTTCTCTTTTGCAACCTGGAAATGTTTTGCACAACTCAATATATACAACTGATATCAAATTGTTTGCTTTCTCAAAGAGGAGGAAGGGAATTTGGAACTCAAAAGTTATAAAAAATGACAATTAGAAATTGTTTTACATATAATTGAGAAAAAATCCTTATGGAATTATTTGAAGGTATTTGGAGAGGTCCTGGGGAGAGAGAAAAAAATTCTTTTGTTTTTTGTTTTTTGCAGGGCAACAAGGGTTAAGTGACTTGCCCAGGGTCACACAGCTAGTTAAGTGTCAAGTGTCTGAAGCTGGATTTGAACTCAGGTTCTCCTGAATCCAAGGCCAGTGCTTTATCCACTGCGCCACCTAGCTGCCCCCGAGAAAAAAAATTCTTAAAAAAAAAGTTTCACAACAAAGGCAGTATGTATGTGGTGTAGCTTTCAGGTAGCTTGTTCAGTAATTAACGGAATCAACAATTAATTGTTCTTTATTATCCCTGGTACTTTTTAGCCTACTCTTTTTGCTTCTCAGTCAATAGCTTATTTTTTGTCAGCATTTATAGATTTTTTTTTTCTTTCTTTTTTTTTTTTCAGTGAGGCAATTGGGGTTAAGTGACTTGCCCAGGGTCACACAGCTAGTAAGTGTTAAGTGTCTGAGGCCGGATTTGAACTCAGGTCCTCCTGACTCCAGGGCCGGTGCTCTATCCACTGCCACCTAGCTGCCCCAGCATTTATAGATTTTTAAAATTAATATAGGCTGGGGCAGCTAGGTGGCACAGTGGATAGAGCACCGGCCCTGGAGTCAGGAGGACCTGAGTTCAAATCCGGCCTCAGACACTTAACACTTACTAGCTGTGTGACCCTGGGCAAGTCACTTAACCCCAATTGCCTCACACCCCCCCAAAAATTAATATAGGCTGTTAATATCTTATATAAAGCACATAAACTGGTGTTCTCATCCTTTGGTAATAGAAACATGACACCTTCTATTAAGAAAGGTGGGATCAGGCTAACATCTGAGAGGAAACCGGCAAAGTACCTTGCTAATAATATATGTGCAACTGTGAAGTGTTTGGGCCAATAATTATAGATCGTATCTGGTCCTAATGCTTCCCGGTTTTGGAGAGAAGCTAGAGTTTCAATTATCTCCCTTTATGTAACCTGTTTTGTCATTCATTATATTAATGACATGCAAGCTTTCTGCTTTTCATTTGATCCAACTTATATTTTCACAATTATTATTCTTACAGAAAAACATTCTTATCTTATTTGATGGAGTTCAGATAGATTTATATGGTCCAAAATATTGTTAAATGTTCTACAAACTATATTATTCTTATATTGTTTAGTAGATTTTCAAATTTTTCAAATTTGACAAATTTGAAAAAGACAAGTCACTATCCTGACTTTTATATTAATTATATATATTATATATTTATATTCTTTTATATTTAATGTTCATAGAGTAATACAGAGGTAGCTTAAATGACTTCTTTTTGTACTTGAATATTATTATGATGATATTTTAATATGATTAACCATATTAGTTGCTTTTTTAATACTGCACAATCCTTGTATAAGTCTGCTTTGATCATAGGGACTAATTTTGGGATATATTACTTTTTTTGGCCAGGATTTTGCTTAACATTTTTGCATTAATATTCATTAGCAACATTGGCTTATAGTTCTCTTTCTTTGCTTTAGCTTTGCCTGGTTTATTAAGTATTAAGACGATTTGTGACTCATAAAAGTTTTATTTTTCTATTTTTGAGAATAATCTGTACATCATTGGTGTTAATTGCTCTTCAATGTTTGATAAAATTCATTGGTAAATCTGTATGTATCCTTATTTCTCCCCGCACTGGTAGTTCCTTATGGTTGGAAGGTTATAATTAACCACCCTGAGCATTGGCCAAGGGGCCTCACCATCTTTGTTTTTTTATGCCTAAAATCTCTGGACAAAGGGATTTTGCCAGACAGTCCCAAGAGGAATGACTTGTGCCTTCTGTCTCCTGAGGCCTTTCTGAGGCAAGCATAGTATCCTTTCTTCCTGCTTACCAGAATGGGAGTGAGAAAGAGGAGTTGGAACAAGCCCATCCATCAGAGGAAAGAAAACATGGCCAGTGCTTAATCTTGCTGATGTAAGGAAATCTAGACTTGGTAATAACACCATTTGTAGCAGCATTTCAGAACCCAAAAGACCCTCAAAGCAAAAAGAATTCCCCAGACAGCTTCAGGAGCTCCTGGATACTGTTTGGTTCAGTCATTCAACAAACATTTCCCCAGAGCCTATTATTCTTAAGGTCTTTTGTCAGTGCTGAAGGGAGGACAAGAATGAACAGCTCCTTCCCTCCCGGGCCTCACAAGTCTCTAGACCAGAGTTGGAAGATGCCTTTAGGGATCATCTTGTCTAGTCTCAGACCTGCCACTGACTTGCTGTGTAACCTTGGGTACTCACTTCTCCTCCATGGATGTCAGTTTCCTCATTTGTAAAATGAGATGACTCATGGTGATCTCAGGATTTGGAGTTGGAGAGGACCTTAGATCTCATTTAGTACAATCCTACTTACTTTACAGATAAGGAAACTGTAGCCCGAACAAGATGATCTGGGAAAGGTGCCTTTCAGCTCTAAAAATCTAGGATTCTATGAAAAGACGAGGGAGACACACCAGTGTAATAATGGGGAAAGGATTAGAATGGAGCTCAGAGGGGCGCCTAGGTGGTGCAGTGGATAAAGCACTGGCCCTGGATTCAGGAGGACCTGAGTTCAAATCCGGCCTCAGACACTTGACACTTATTAGCTGTGTGACCGTGGGCAAGTCACTTAACCCCCATTGCCTCACAAAAAAAAAAAAAAAAAAGAATGGAGCTCAGAAGACTTGGGGTTGATTCTGGGTTTTGCTACTTACTACCTCTATGGCCTTGGGGAAGTCACTCCCTTCAGGATCCTCCTCCCTAAAATGGGAAAGTTGGACTAAATCATCCCTCAGGTCCCTTTCAGCTTTAAATCTCTTGGTCTCTGACTCCTCTCACTTTATGCATGGGGAAGTTGTAGCCGTGAGAGAATGAAATGATGCTCCTGCAAGTTTACACAATGAATCCGTGTCAGAACCCAGACTAGTAGCCAAGTCTCATGAGCCACAGGCCCAAGGCTCTTTTCTTTTACTCTACACTTCCCAGCTGAGAGACCAGGCTTACCCATAAGTAGTTAGGTGAGGACAATGCAGATAATGTCACAAGGTGGGGGGTTGGTGCCCAGTGACTGGCTCCAGCAGTAAGGGTTGTAAGGCATGGGCAGCTAGGTGGCGAAGTGGATAGAACACCGGCCCTGGAGTCAGGAGTACCTGAGTTCAAATCTATCCTCAGACGGATTTGACTTAACACTTACTAGCTGTGTGACCCTGGGCAAGTCACAACCCCAATTGCCTCACTAAAAAAAAAAAAAAAAAAAAAAAGGTTGTAAGGTGTTAGAATATTGTGAGTGAGAAGGAGCTGGGAAAGAGGTTTCTTCATTGAACGTGTGTGTGTGTGTGTGTGTGTGTGCGCAAAGGACCATCATTCATCATGAAAGGAATACCTATCAGATAGCTATCAGAACCTCCTTTGTGTTATGTCTCCTTTTGACATTCTGGTAAAGTTTTGTTGTTGTTGTTTTTGCGGGGCAATGGGGGTTAAGTGACTTGCCCAGGGTCACACAGCTAGTAAGTGTCAAGTATCTGAGGCTGGATTTGAACTCAGGTACTCCTGAATCCAGGGCCTGTGCTTTATCCACTGCGCCACCTAGCCACCCCCTCTGGTAAAGTTTACAGACCTCTTTTTTCAAAATAATATTCTAAATGCATAAAATAAAATATACGGGATTACTAAGGAAACCAAGTATATTGAAATAAATATGTATTTTTCCCCCATCCAAGTTCATGGCCCTTCTGAAATCTATCCACAAAGGGGTCTGTGAACCCCTAAACCTTCACTGATTCCCCAGTACCTATCCTAAGAATGTATAAATTTTAGATTCTAGCATTTAAGGCTTTCTACCACCCAGTTTCAATCTCTTATATCTTATCTCTCCTCAATAAACTCTTGGCTCCAGGAAAACTACCTACCCTCTATCCCCTTTTCTTAGGATCATAAGATCTGGAAGGGACATTGGGAGTAATTTAATTCAACCCTCTTATTTTACAGAAGAGAAGACTGAAGCCTGGAGAAATTAAATGACTTGCTTCATTGTGGCTGTTCTTCTTATTGAAATTTCATCGACTTTGTGCAAATGTTTTTAAATTTTACATCACTACAGTTGTCTTTTTTTTTTCTTTTGATGGGGTAACTGGGGTTAAGTGACTTGCCCAGAGTCACAAAGCTAGTATGTGTCAAGTGTCTGAGGCCAGATTTGAACGCAGGTTCTCCTGAATCCAGGGTCAGTGCTCTATTCACTGTGCCACCTAGCTGATCCTACAGTTGTCTTTTGTAAACACCTCTATCCCTTATCTGGTAATAAATTCTCCTCTCTTCATAGTTATGAAAAGGGCTTCATTCCCATTCTTTTTTATAACTTTTTAATATTTAAAGTGCTTATTTATTTGGAGTTTATTGTAATATCTATGATTTAATTTGAAACTCAAATTTTTAAAAAAATGAATGTTGGGGCAGCTAGGTGGCACAGTGGATAAAGCACTGGCCGTGGATACAGGAGGACCTGAGTTCAAATCCGGCCTCAGACACTCAACACTTACTAGCTGTGTGACCCTGGGCAAGTCACTTAACCCCAATTGCCTCACCAAAAAAACCCACAAACAATTGAATGTTAAAAATTGTCTTTCCATGAAACTGGAGAAAAATAAAATATTACATACATGTATGTATATATACATATATACACACATACATGTTTATATATGACTTAAGATTTTGATCTAAAACTATTTTCCACAAAACTGATTTCCAGTTTTCCTAGAAGTTCTTATGAAATTGGGAGTCCTTCCCCAGTTATAATAATAATAGCTAACATTTATATAGTTCCTACTATGCTCCAAGCACTATGCTAAGTGTTGTTTTTTTTTTTTTGGTGAGGTAGTTGGGGTTAAGTGACTTGCCCAGGGTCACACAGCTAGTAAGTGTTAAGTGTCAGAGACTAGATTTGAACTCAGGTACTCCTGAATCCAGGGCCGGTGCCTTATCCACTGCGCCATCTAGCTGCCCCTATGCTAAGTGTTTTACAAATATTATCCCATTAGATCCTAACAACCCTGGGAGGTGGTGCTATAATTATCCCTATTTTACAGTTGAGGAAACTAAGACAAATGGAGGTTAAGTGACTTGCCCAGGGTCACATGGCTAGTAAGTATCTGAGGCAGGTTTTGAACTCAGGTCTTCCTGACTCCAGACCTGGCACTCACCCCTTCCCTGTCTCCTAGCTGTCTATAGTTTGTGTTCTTAGTTTTTCAAACTGGGTTACTGTGAATAAGGGCTTTTTAAAGGTTCTTCAATGCCATTATCCAAAGAAGTCATCAACATGGGAACTCCTACCTCCAACCTCCCTACTTGGTATACTCCCATTATCTCCAGAATCAAACATAAACTCTATTTGGCAATTAAAACTCATCACATCATGTCTCAGGCAGCTGGGCAGCTCAATGAATAGAGGGTTGGGCTTGCAGTCAGGAAGGTCTGAGTTCAAATGTGGCCACAGACACTGAATAGCTGTGTGACCTGGGCAAGTCCCTGAACCCTTTTTACCTCAGTTTTCTCATCTGTGAAATGAGCTGGAGAAGGAAATGGCAAACTACTCCAGTATCTCTGCCAAGTAAACCTCAAATGGGGTGGCAAAGAGTCAGATGGGACTGAACAACAACAAATAAAATGGCTACTGCAGAAATTTGTTTTGCATGACTATACATATTTGTAATAGGTTTTGTTTTTGCCTTTTCACTGGATGGAGGAGGGGGCAGGAAAAGGGAGAGAATTTGGAACTAAAAAAAAATGAACAAAAAAAGTCTTTGTGCTTAAAAAAAAAAAATCTCTCCATAATCTGGCACCGTTTCACCTGTCCAGCCTAATTATAGATGATTTCACTTTACAATCCAACCATACTTGCTGTTCTTTTGCGCGTGTTGCCTCCCAACTTTGTCTTTGCATTGGCCATTCCTCTGCCCTGGAATGCTGTCCCATCTCACTCTGGCCCCTTGGAATCCCTGGTTTACTTCAACCCTCAGCTCAAGTATCCTTTCTCTAGGAATCTTTTCTTGCTTCTCCCAGCTTGTAGTATTCTCTCTTACCCACTCCATCCCCCTCACCGACCAAGATTAACCTTTGGCTCTGCTTTGTGTGAGATATCGATTGTCTATCTACCATATAGGAAACATATCTATATATAACATCTATATCTGTATATATCTAATATATAAAAATATACATTTATAATATCTCTAACATTTATAAAAACATCTATATGTATATATAACATCTATATATCCATCTGTATATAAAAACATATCTATATATGACATCTATATCTATCTCTGTAGCTAATATATTAAAACATATCTACATTTAACATCTCTAACATATAAACATATCTATATGTATATATAACATCTATATATCTATCTAATATATAAAACATATCCATATATAACATCTATATGTATGTATGTATCTGTCTTTCATCTATCTAACTATCTATCTATCTATCTATCCTCAGAGCATAAAAGAGTACTTGGCACATAGTAGGTGCTTAATTAAATGATTGTTGATGGATGGTAGGCCCATGGGAGAGAGATTATAGAGCGTGGAGGTCCTTCCATGATCCCTGTGATCATATATATAGCATAGGTGGCAGCTGACTTCAGCCTTGACACCCAGACTCTCACGAGGCCTATGTTACCACCCATTAGCCTGAGCCCAGGGGCCCTGCCTTAATATCTTACCCATTATTTGAGCCCCAGCATTGCAGTCTGGAACATATGTCGAAACTGATTCCAGCTTTTTGATTGCAAAAAGCCCCTGAGAGATAGATAGAGACAGAGAAAAAGAAAAGTGGTAGTGGTGCCCCTCTCTCTCTCTCTCTCTCTCTCTCTCTCTCTTTCTTTCTGTGTGTGTGTGTGTGTGAGAGAGAGACAGACAGACAGACAGACAGACAGACAGACAGACAGATAAACATATAGACAGACAGTGAAGGAGAGATAGAGAAAATCTTACCTGCTTGACTGCACTTCATCTGAGATGGATTCTAGAAGCACTTGTCAGTCCCAGTAGAACACTCTCCTGGCATTCAAAACTGATGACACAGTGCTTGAGAGCACTCTCTCAGAGGCCCATCTTTAGACATCGTGAGCAAGCACTATTCTTCCCTCACTGCCCTGAACCTGAAGCCTTGCCCAGACCTGTGCTGTCGCTGTAGTTTGAGGGAAGAAGAAAGAGGGGACGGAATGTCTGAATGGTTAATGATGGTTTATAAATAAAAACATCAGGGGCAGCTAGGTGGCGTAGTGGATAGAGCACCAGCCCTGGAGTCAGGAGTACTTGAGTTCAAATCCGACCTCAGACACTTAACACACACTTACTAGCTGTGTGACCCTGGGCAAGTCACTTAACCCCAATTGCCTCACTAAAAAAAAAAAAAAATCAGCTAAATGAAGTCAATAAGATTTAAAACTGAGAGACCTTAAAGACCATTTAGTATGTACCACCCCCCCTTTTACAGATGAAGAAACTGAAGTCCAGTGAGATTTGTTGATTTATTTGGGGTTTTTTTGGTGGGACAATGGGGGCTGAGTGACTTGCCCAGGGTCACACAGCTAGTAAGTGTCAAGTGTCTGAGGTCAGATTTGAATTCAGGTCCTCCTGAATCCAGGGCCAGTGCTTTATACACTATGCCACCTAGCTGCCCCCTTTGTTGATTTATTTGTAAAAAGATTACACAGGGCACAGTGGATAGAGCACCGGCCCTGGATTCAGGAGTACCTGAGTTCAAATCCGGCCTCAGACACTTAATACTTACTAGTTGTGTGACCCTGGGCAAGTCACTTAACCCCAATTGCCTCACTAAAAAAAAAAAAATTACACAGATACTTGAGCTGAACTCGGCATCAAATCCTGCTTCTTTGACTTCAAACCCCAGGTGTCCTTCCAGTCTAGCTTGTTGCCCTCCTAGCTAAGGTGCTGCACTTCATGTTCAGCAAAGGTTCACCATGACTTGGCTTCTTTGAGAACAAGTAGATCTGGGGCAGCTAGGTGGCACAGTGGATAAAGCACCGGCCTTGGATTCAGGAGTACTTGAGTTCAAATCTGGCCTCAGACAGTTGACACAAACTAGCTGTGTGACCCTGGGCAAGTCACTTAACCCCCATTGCCCGACAAAAAAAAAAAAGTTAAAATGAGGTACCTGGGAGGGCAGCTAGGTGGATAAAGCACCAGCCCTGGATTCAGGAGGACCTCAGACACTTGACACTTACTAGCTGTGTGACCCTGGGCAAGTCACTTAACCCTCATTGCTCTGCAAAAATAATAAAAAAAATTTTTTTAATGAGGTACGTGGTCTAGATTGGGGAAGAGATTTCAGGGAGTCTGTGAACTTGGTTGAGTTTAAAAATTGCATCTTTATTTTTACTACCCACTAACGAAAATTTAGCATTTCCTTCAATTACAAATGTAGGCAAAAAACCACAGTAGTTATTCCTGTAGCTTTGTCACTATAGTTGTTGTTGATGTCTTAAAATAGCAGTTATGCTTGTCACTATTTTGAAATCACTGTGATTATTAAACTTTCTACTAAATATACTATCTCATAGGTTTATTTTAAATTATTTTCATAACTATCTCATGATAATTGGTTTCCTTTGTAAATTTACGTGTTTTATTTTATGCATTTAAAACCATTTTTCTGAGAAGGAAGAGGGCCAATGACTTCACCAGATGGCTGATGACACACAAAGGGATGAAAAACCCATGAGCTTGATGGTCTATGGGGGGCTCTTCTAGTATTAATGTTTTAGTCTATGAAATGAAAGAACAGCAGATGCTTACCTAAGGCAACAGTTACTCAAGTGGTACCACTGGGGCTAGAACCCAGGTTTTCTGTCTCCTGATCCTACTATTTCCCTTATTCCTTACTTATGTTGTTACCTTACTACCGAACCTGTGATATATGTAAAGTGCTTTTTGCACCTTAAAATGTTATTTAGGGCAGCTAGGTGGCGCAGTGGATAAAGCACTGGCCCTGAATTCAGGAGGACCTGGGTTCAAATCCAGCCTCAGACACTTGATACTTACTAGCTGTGTGACCTTGGGCAAGTCACTTAACCCTCATTGTCCCACAAAACAAAAACAAAAAACAAAACGTTATTTAAATATTAGTTCTTTATGAGTCTGTGGGCTTCTGTCAATCATTGTTACTATATTCTCATTCTCCTATTCAATCTCCTCTAGACTAATATTATTATTATTATTAATTTTTTTGTGTGGGGCAATGGGAGTTAAGTGACTTGCCTAGGGTCACAGAGCTTGTAACTGCCAAGTGTCTGAGGCCAGATTTGAACTCAGTTCCTCCTGAATTCAGGGCCAGTGCTTTATCCACTGCACCAGCTAGCTGCCCCTTGGACTAATATTATTATATGTAATAAAATAACCTAATTTCTAGCCAACAACATGCTGTTAAACTGCAGTCTAGCACGAGTTGGGCTTTAGGGGCAGTTAGGCTAGGTGGTGTTTCCTCAGATATTAACTGTGACCCTGGGCAAAAGACTTAGCCTCTCTTTCCCTCAGTTTCCTTAGCTATAAAATGGGGATGAGGATCAAAGATATGAGATAATATTTGCAAAAGTCAAAGATAATATGAGGTATTTTTTTCTCTGTGTGTGTGTATGTGTGTGTGTGTAGCAATGAGGATAAGTGACTCACCCTGGGTCACACAGCTAGTAAGCGTCAAGTGTCTGAAGCCAGATTTGAACTCAGGTCCTTCTGAATCCAGGGCTGGTGCTTTATCCACTGTGCCACCTAGCTGTCCAATATGAGGTATTTTTTTTAAGTGTTTAGCAGCTAGGGGGCACAGAGGCCAGAGCATTGGGCATGGAGTGAGGAAGACCTGAGTTTAAATTTGACCCTAGCTGGGCAAGACACTTAATCTCTATTTGCCTCAGTTTCCTCAACTGTAAAATGGAGATAATAACAACACCTACCTCCCAAGGTTGTTGTGAGGATCAGATGAGATAATATTTGTAAAAATTATACAGGGAAAAAACAAAAACAAAAAGGGGCAGCTAGGTGGCACAGTGGATAGAGCACTGGCCCTGGAGTCAGGAGTACCTGAGTTCAAATCCGGCCTCAGACACTTAACACTTACTAGCTGTGTGACCCTGGGCAAGTCACTTAACCCCAATTGCCTCACTAAAAAAAAAAAAAAATTATACAGGGTTAGGGGCAGCTAGGTGGCACAGAGGATAAAGCACCAGCCCTGGATTCAGGAGGACCTGAGTTCAAATCTGGCTTCAGACACTTGACGCTTACTAGCTGTGTGACCCTGGGTGAGTCACTTAACCCTCATTGCCTGGCAAAAAATAAATTTAAAAAAAAAAAAAAAAGCTTTACATAGTATACAGTAGGCACTTAATAAATGCTTGTTCCAATCCTTCCTTCCCTTTGAGTGAATCAGGTGTTTTGAATCAGTTGTCCTGCCCCTGCTAGAATACCTGGGTAACCCTAAGGCAGGTCAGTTCTCCCTGGGCCCCCCCCCCAGGTACCTAATCTGCAAAATGGTTGCCAAAGCCTCTTATATTATAGGAGTTTTATACCCCCTGCCAGCTCTGACATTGTATATTCTGTTGTTCTAAGGCTCCTTTCCAGCCCTGATGTTGCGCAGTCACCCATGAAAGCTGACAAAAACATATTTGCAAACTAAGGGTGCCACAGATTCTGTCGAGGTGTGAACTCAGGAAACAGAATAAGAGCTACACTGAGTTAGCCCGGGGCCTTTCCTAATCCCTGTCTGTCTGTCTGTCTCTTCCTTGCCTTGATTTGGGCAGGACAAGGCCCTACTCCTCTGGGTATCTCAGGCCTGCTTGACCTCCAGAGCCCGGTGGGCCCTTTTGGAATGACTCACGTGGAGGAGGCCCTGAAGCTCAGCTGGTCCTCCTGACATCATCGGCTCAGCTGCTAGCCTGTCTGACAAGGAGTGAGAGCTGGGAAGTGGCATTTGGGTGGGGAGTGAAAAATTTGCCAGGAGGCTGAAAATGTATTTTTAAACATCGGGTGAAGAGAGGCAAGGAAGGAAGGAAGGGAAAGAGAACTGATGGGGCCAACCTGGATACATGTCCACATGATATCAATGTGTTGGACTCTATGCCCAGAATTTGGTCCAGGAAAATAAGGAGCTGCTGATAGAGGAACGGTTCTGGGTCATCTTTACTATATCAAGGGAGGGTTTCTTGCTTGTTTGCTTGTTCAGTCATGTTCAACAATTCCTGACTCTATTTGGGGGTTTCTGGGCAGAGATAATGGGGTGCTTTGCCACTTCTTTCTCTAGTTCATTTTACCGATGAGGAAACTGAGGCAAACAGGGTCAAGTGACTTGCCCAGGATCACACAGCTAGTAAGTGTCTAAGGCTAGATTTCAACTCAGGAAGATGAGTCTTCAGGCCAGACTCTATCTACTGCTCCACCTGGTTACCCGGAGCTTCTAGCCCCAGTCATTGATAATAGTAACAACAATAAGAAGAAGAATGGAGCAGCTAGGTGGCACAGTGGATAGAGCACCTGCCCTGGATTCAGGAAGACCTGAATTCAAATCCAGCCTTAGACATTTGACGCTTACTAGTTGTGTGATCTTGGGCAAGTCACTTAACCCCAATTGCTTCACCCCCCCCCAAAATAATAAGAAACAGATATCATTTCTATAGCTCTCTACTTATATTATTATGTAGCATAAATCTTATTATCTCCATTTTACAGATAAGCACCATAAGCAGCATAGTGGAGTGGAAAGAAAGCTGCATTTAGGATCAGAGACTTGGGTTCAAATCCTGACTCTGTAACTGCTTGAGTCTCCTTAGATAATCACATAAAACTGCCTAGGCCTGCGGGTAGCTAGGTGGTACAGTGGTAAAGTACCGGCCTTCAATTTACGGGGACCTGAGTTCAAATCCAACTTCAGACACTTGACTGTTATACCTGTGTGACCCTGGGCAAGTCACTTAACCCTCATTGCCCTGGGGGGATGGGGGGGACACTCACTGGGCCTGTTTGTATGTTGCTGCTAAATGTCCCTGTGGAGAGTCCACCAGACTTTCTCTCCCAGGGAGCTGCCCCAGGTGATTACAAGCAATAGAAATGAAAAGCTAGCTGGAGGGAACAAGTTTCAGGTTTTGTATTCATTCTAGTTTGGGGAGTGGCATGGAGTTTAGGATCACCACTTAACAGGACAGACATATCAAAGTGTCAAGGGACAATTAAAGTTTAAACTGGCCAACTAGATATCAGGACTGACACACCTAAAAAGTAAGGGGAGATAAAATTCTATAGCTGGGAAAGTCAGTTAGGTGTGGCTACTTACCTGAGCTAGGAGACAAGAGAGAACTCCAGAGGTCAGGACTATCATTCAAAAAAACAAAAAACCCCTGACTCTCAGGAATCTTCCCCCACCCCACGCCCTAAAGGAACTTTCCACTGTCAAGTAGTCACCCCATCTATCCTCTATTAAAACTTTTGCCTTCCTTTTGTTCTGGGAAGAAGGTGTTTCTTTTTTCTTTTAAAAAAAACTTTTTTTTGGTGAGGCTATTGGGGTTAAATGACTTGCCCAGGGTCACACAGCTAGTAAGTGTTAAATGTCTGAGGCCAGATTTGAACTCAGGTCCTCCTGAATCCAGGGCTGGTGTTTTATCCACTGTACCACCTAGCTGTCCCCAGTCCCCAATCTTCATACACTTAAACTTCTGTCTTCTGACAGAATAGTGCAGGGTTCTTTCTACCATCCCGTATTCCCTGACTCCTCAGAATACTGTAGCACCAGGAATAAACAACTGTATTCAAAGCTCTCTTCAGGCAGCCTCATGATCAATAAATGCTTGTTCCCTTTCCTCCCATTTCAATAGAATTCAATTCAACTGAAATAACCAGATTGATTTTGTGTCTTTTTTTTTTAAAAATCAGTCCTGTTTACAGTTACAGTTAATTGATTTTGTCCTGTAACTGCCTAAGTCATGATTCTTTGTCTCTAAACTCGATTCAGAAATTTAACTGGCTTGTAATGAGTTAAGTTTAGAAATCCAGCTGTCTTGTTAATCACTGTCTTATTCTTGCAACTGAGGAAATTTGTTACCCGTAAAGGCTGTGGACACCATGGAGTCTGGTCTGGTATCTTTATACCACCAAGCTATCCTTCAAGTATGTCTGGTTTATTATCCAAAGAAGTCTGGTTTGCTATCTCTGTCCTTGCAGAAGCGGCTGGACAAAAAACAATGAACATTAGTCACAGGAAGAAAGGAGGGTGTTGTTGCTAGCCCTCATTCCCAATTTCCATCCAATCATATTTTCTTCCATCTATGATGCTAGCCTTCTTATTTTCTGTACTCTCTAAAACTATAAAAGAGAGTCACCCTCATCACTTGTTTATTTATTTAGAATTTTCCCTAAGTCACATGTATAAACAAATGTTCACATCGATTTTTAAAACTTTGTGTTCCAAATTCTCTTCCTCCTTCCTTCCCCACCCCCTTAAGAACTCGAGCAATTCAATCACCCCCCCCTCCTCATTTAGGGTCTTTGCTTTGCTGGGGAAACTGAGACCCTATTAATTGGTAAATTCATAGCTTATATACTCAATATTTTGTGCCTTGGTTTTCCTTCATTTTAACTGTTACACAACAGATATGCAAAGACAAAAACAAATCTCTGCCCTCTTTGTACTTACATTTTACTGGGTGGGTACAAGATGTATGCAGAGACTTTCATTCTTTGTACTCGTATGTCCAGTCAAGCAAGTGCCTGTAGTAGGTGCTTAATAAATATTTATTTATCGATTAATTAAAGAAAACCTCATGGCGAAAGCCTTGAAGGGAAAATAAAGATTCTAAAGGATAGGGATAAAGACAGAGTCCACTCCAGGAATGGGGAATAAGTTGTGCAAATGTACAAAGAGGGGGAGTTGGAGTGTCATAAGAGCTAATATTCCAGTTTCTTTGTGTAACACCAGCTCTGGTCTCCCCCTCCTAATTTACATTGGTAGGTCAGCTGCCCAGGGTTCAACTACTTCTTCCCTTGGGGCTCTAGGAGTATGACTGCATGGGGTTGTCTAGTGCTATTCTTTATGAGTCCCTATCTGCTTTGTACCCTATAATATCATTCAAACAGTTGCTGTTTCTCCAAAATTGATTAACCAATTCATATCAATTAGGTTTTACAAAATAATATTTGCTGATAAAGCCTGGCCTTTGAGCATGCTTAGTTTATTTTATGTGGAGTTTGGCTTTCAAAGCAGTGCCACCAAAGTAATCATCCTTTTCCTCCCATCTTTTAGGCCATGTTCCCAGCTGCTTTGCCCCACGAGGTTACTAAGAACTGAACCCTAGAGAGAGGGCAATGGAAGTTGGCCTCCCTCTGCTCTTTCTCTTTTATTCTGGCTCCAAGAAATGGGCCTGGGTGGGGGGGGGGGGGTGTTTCTGTTCTGTGTTGTTCATCCTCCTCAGTTTCAGGTACTGGAGGTGATCCTCATGGACAGGTGGCTTAAGCCATGGCAACCTTGGAGTCAGAATTGCAGGCCAGCATGGAAGCCCCGAGAAGTCACAGGGTCTGGGACTCAAGCCCCAGGGTGGGTTTTGGACTCAGAACTGGGACTGTGCTTTATGAAACTAACCTAAACTAAGAACCTTATGCCCCTTCTCTTCCACACGGACTGAGGTGGTACAGGAGGGGTATGGGAGGGGTATGGGAAGTGGCATGGGAAGGGTAGGGGAATTATGCCTCCCATATGTTGGAGGGTCTAAGTTTGTATATTTTGTGATTTTCTTTTGAAGTAAATATTTCCCTTGTAAAAGCTTTACTATATTACCCTAAGAAGGCATAGCAAGGATTGAAATGGAAAAACAATCCCATCTAAACTGAGGAACTCACCTTTGTACACCGCCCCGCCCCCATCCCTAAGGAGAGTGGATTCAAACTTAAAATAGTTACTACCTACTCCACCCCCATCTAAGAGTGGCAGCAGTGGCAGCAGTGGCAGCAGTGACAGCAGTGACAGCAGTGGCAGCAGTGGCAGCAGTGGCAGCTAGGTGGTATAGACAAAAATATCAGAAGATGAAGGAATCATACAGGCTAGGCTGCTCAGAGACATCTTCCTGAAGGAGTTGCCACTTAAACCCAGAAGTCTATCCCAAATTCACAGGATAAAATGGCAAAGGATCATAAATCTAGACCTGGAAGAGATCTCTGATGTCATCTAGTCCAACTACCTCATTGTATAGATGAGGGAACAGATGTGAAGTGACTTGCCTGATTACCCAGGTAGTAAGTAGTAGAGTTGGGATACATTAGACCCAGATTGGATCCTTTTTCCCTCGAACCTAACTAACTTTAAGGGTGAACAATTTGATGGATGTTGAGTGCTTTGCAGCCTGGGTGTGAGCATTTGTTATTACCTTTTCCTATAGCTCCAGAACAAACATAACTGATGCCAAGTTGGAATACTCATTTGTATAACACCAATTAATTAGTTTTTTTCTTTCTTTTTTTTTTTTTGCAGGGCAGTGAAGGTTAAGTGACTTGCCCAGGGTCACACAGCTAGTAAGTATCAAATGTCTGAGGCTGGATTTGAACTTAGGTCCTCTTGACTCCAGGGCCAGTGCTCTATCCACTGCGCCACCTAGCTGCCCCCATTACTATTTATTTATTTTTAATATTATTTATTTTTAAATTTTGAGTTCTGAATTCTCTTTATTCCTCCCACCCCTTCCCTACCCATTGTGAAAGCAAGAAATGTGATATCAATTATACATGTGAAATCATGCAAAAGATATTTCCATGTTAGACATGTTGCAAAAAGAAAAGAAAAGAAAAATAAAGAGAGTGAAAAAAATTATGCTTCGATCTGCATTCAAACTCCATCAATTCTTTCTCTGGAGGTGGATAACATTTTTATCATGAATCCTTTGGAACTGTCTTGTATTATTGTATTAATCAGAATAGCTAAGTCATTCACAGTTGATCATTATGATTGTGGGATAGTCTTGGCATAAAGAGCCCCAAAGATTGCCAACCAAGGCTAGAAGGCTGCTGAAAGAAACTGATCAATGGATCCACAAGCACTTACTAAGTGCCTTTTATGTGCAAACAGGCCCTGTGCTAGACATTGGGGATACATAGTCAAAAGCAAAATAGTCGTTGCTTTTCGGGAGTATACACTTGTAGGAGACAACAGGCACAATGCATATAAGTGTTGTATACAAAAGGCAAAGTAGATAAAAGGTCATTTTGGTGGGGAAGACAGTAGTCATTAAGGGCAAAACCACAGAGGTCTATATGTGTGTTCATATCAAGGGAGTGAAATGCTAACCCTCAGGTAGAGTTTACCATCCAAGATGAAGAAGATGTCGCCACAGCAATGTCCCCAGCTTTCCATTTACCTGGTCATCACTAGCATTAGCCATGTTTGAAGGTGAGGACACTGGGTAGATAACAACCTATATTCTTTTCTCCAGCATGAACTCATTATACAGTGAATGGAGTACTGGCACTGGAACTGAGAATCGTAGCTCTAATTTCAGTTCTGTCAATTTATTACCTGTGAGAACTTGGACAAGTCTATCTTGTCCTTGAAGTCTTTGGACCTCAGTTTCCCTAACTGTAAAATGAGGGAATTAGATAAGATGATTTCTAAATCCCCTTTTAGCCCTGAATCTTATAAATTTTGGATATTTATTTTCTTAGGACTCGATGAACAACCTGTAAGACTCTTCCTTGCCCCCTCCCCCCCAAAAAAGACTCTTCCCTGCTAAATCCTTCTTTTGAGGAAGGGTCAGAGGTTCTGAATGCCCCCACCTTGAAAATTACTCTCTACTGGTTCTTCTCCTACCCCTCTGAATCAAATAGATTGATTCTGGGTCTTTTTTAAATTGACTCTATTTACAATTAATTGATTTTGTCCTGTAGCTGCCTAAGGCATGATTCTTTGTCTCTGAACTTAGTTCAGGAATTCCGGTGTCCTATAATGAATTAATTTGGATATCTAGTTCTCTTGTTAATCTTGTTTTATTGTAATATGGAAATCTGTTACCCTTGAAGGAGGCAGGTAGACACCAGAGAGTCTCATCTAGTATCTTTATACACCAAACTATACTTCAAAGATGTTTGGTCTGTTATCCAAAGAAGTTTGGTCCACTATCTCTAACCTTGCAGGTAGACTCAAAAGATGAACATTTCTTAGTCACAGAAGGGAAGGAAGGGGTTGTTGCTAGCCCCTCATTCCCAATTTTCAACCAATTTTGATGTCCCCGTCTCCATCGTGCTATCTACTCTGTAACTAATCACATAGTTTTCTCCACCTACCCAACTCTGTTCTTTGCTCTCTTGTACTTCCCCAAACTATATGAAGACTAGTAAGTTCTACCTCTTGGTCTTTGGTCATTGAGAGAGGTCATTGACCCAATTTATTGATTGCTGCTAGCCTAATAAATTGATCATGCTCAGAACCCTGTCTCTCAGTTTACCATAATTTTCAAACTTAATGCCTCTATCGGATCCTTTCCTGGCCCATTCATTGAAACAACATCTGTTAGGCACTGAGTGTCATTTCTTATGTCATGTCCTGGGAGAGAAACCATGTTTATATAAGACAATCTCTACCCTTGTGGAGCTTATAGTCTAGTAAGGAGAAAAGATACATATAGGATACTATTTTTTTTTTGTCAAGGCAATTGGGGTTAAGTGACTTGCCCAGGATCACACAGCTAGTAAGTGTCATGTCTGAGGCCAGATTTGAACTCAGGTTCTCCTGACTCCAGGGCCAGTGCTCTATCCACTGTGCTACCTAACTGCCCCCATATAGGATACTATTAATACATGAAAAATAGATTACAGAGTTGCTCCTCTGCAGGTTTCTCTCCTACTATCTCCTACACTTAGGCATTTCCCAAAGTCTCTGTCCTTGGTCCTCTTTTGTTCTCTTTGTACATTCTTCCTTGGCAATTTCATCCACTTTTATGTCTTTAACAGTAACTCAAAACAGATTATACTCAGAGCTATTGGTACTTCTATCCCTGACCTTTCTCCCTACCTAAAGTACTTCATTTCAATATTGATTTAGCATATACTTACTGAGTATCTATTCTGTTTATGAGCCTATGTTTGACACTGGGAAGATACAAAGTCATGGGTTCTCTGCCCACAGAGTCCAGGGGGGGTGTAGCAGATAAAGACACACAATACATACATATATGTATATTTATACACACACATGTATGTGTGTATGTACATATGTATATATGTATATGATTTCATGGTAGAATCTGATAAATGCATAAGATACAAATAAACAAGAGCTCATTGGTTTCCATAAGTATCACAACAACTGTGGGAGGAAGGTAGTATATTCCTATTCTATAGATGGGAAAACTGAACAAAATCTTCCTATCTATAACTTCCCCTACTCCCTGGCCCCATTGCTTCCCACTAGAGCCAGGAAGCATAAGCCTAATCCCCTTTTCATGATAGCCCTTCAAATACTTGAAGACACCCAACATCTAACAAAGAGATAGTATTTCCTCTTTCCCTCTGGGAATATAAGAATATAATTGATGTTGGGGCAGCTAGGTGGCATAGTGGATAAAGCGCCAGCCCTGGATTCAGGAGTACCTGAATTCAAATCTGGCCTCAGACATTTGATACTTACTAGCTGTGTGACCCTGGGCAAGTCACTTAACCCTCATTGCCCCACAAAAAAAAAAAAGAAAGAAAAAGAAAAGAAGAATATAATTGATGTTAAGATTTCTACAGAAAAAGTTAAAAAGCCCTCAGTTCCCTTGCAAGCACTCAGGCAAACTGTAAGTCAAATATAGGACAGGCTAACAAAAAAATGCAAAGAAAGAACTCTTACCAAAACTCATAAACAATTTTCCAAAAATTCTTTTTCCTCCTTTAGTGAGCTTTCACCTTCCCTAGAAACTACCCTAGAGTCCTATCCTCTACCCAAAGGATGAAACCTTTAAGATCATTGTCGAGGTGAGCCCTTCTACTTTAGTTAACCCTGCCTCCACAGTGACCTAATTAGTCCTCCTTATTTAAGATACTACCCCTACTTTAGGGATGTCTACATCTCTCTCTCAGACTTAGAGTACTACCCAGGTTGGAGTGTCCCTGAAAGATGAAAGAATTCAGGGTTGCTATAGCTGAGGCTCCCACTTCCAGTCCTTGCATACACTACTTGACTTACAATATTAATGAAACGCAAAGCCTGGATTTGTTCCACCACATCATGGCTCTACCCCTTTCTGCTCTGGCTCCTGCTTAGAGATAAAACAAGAGAATGACAGATCTTTAACAAGAGAGATTCATGGGATACAGAACTTATAGGAAAAGCCACACATCAGGGAGTTGGGGCAGAGGAAGAGAGATTGGCATAGCAGGGACCCACAGTGAATCAAGGAGATTGGAAACCATGTAGTCCAGGAAGGTGGGGGATGGGAAAAGGTGGATTTTCTTACATTCTAGAGTTCTTTCCCCATGGAAAACAGGAGAGGTTGATTTGTATACAAGCCCTTTATGTGTTTTTGTTGCATGGGCAAAACTTGCACAATATTCAATGTTTTGTTAGCCTGAGTACTTGCAGGGGAACTGAAGGTTCTTCTTGAGAGAAGAGAACTAGCCAGATACAGACATTCCCAATGAGGGCAGAAACAAAAATGTGGGGTGTGTGTGTGTGTGTGTGTGTGTGTGTGTGTGTGTATTTGTGCACACAAGTGCATGTAAAATGTACAAACCAGATATTTTTATTCTTAGGGTTTTTAAAAATTTACATGGCAAGGGGCAGCTAGGTGGTGTAGTGGATAAAGCATCAGCCCTGGATGCAGGAGGACCTGAGTTCAAATCTAGCCTCAGACACTTGGCACTTGCTAGCTGTGTGACCCTGAACAAGTCACTTAACCTTCATTGCCCCGCAAAAAAAAAAAAATTACATGGTAATATGAGTCAGAGAGACTTCTTCCCATGTTTCCCTCCTTTAAATTTATACCTATGTCAGGAGCAATCATGACACGAGTTACAGAAGAGAACACAGAAGTCTTTCATCTGTCCAAATCATGCTTGAATAGGTATCTTCTCTACAACATCCCTTCCAAGTGGTTATCCTTTATCTATTGGAAGACCTCCATTCCCAGGGAATTCACTCCCAACTAAAGTAGTCTAGTCTGTTCCATTTTATTAATAACAAAATTTTACATGAAATTTTAAAACTATCTTTTTTAGCATGGAAATATTTCTCCTTTGCAGAGCAACAAGGGATGATCGTCTTGGTTCCTTTACAGGTTGTAGCAGCTTGTAAGCAGGTGACTCTGTGCCACTTGTGGCCATTTGCATGCAGAGATATACAAACATTTTTTTAAATTTAATTTAATTAAAATTTTTTTTTAGTGAGACAATTGGGGTTAAGTGACTTGCCCAAGGTCACACAGCTAGTAAGTGTTAAGTGTCTGAGGCTGGATTTGAACTCAGGTACTCCTGACTCCAGGGCCGGTGCTCTATCCACTGTGCCACCTAGCTGCCCCATGCTTACCATATCTTTTGTTTCATTTTTGTTTGTTTGTTTGTTTTTTAGTGAGACAATTGAGGTTAAGTGACTTGCCCAGGGTCACACAGCTAGTTAGTGTTAAGTGTCTGAGACTGGATTTGAACTCAGGTTCTTCTGACTCCAGGGCCAGTGCTCTATCCACTGTGCCACCTAGCTGCCCCGTTTACCATATCTTTTGCGTATAGAAATAAAATAGCTGTCTCATATCCACTTCATATTCCTCTTTTGCAGAAATCTAAGATGTTAGTTTAAATCTATACTTTGAATAATTTGCCCCCAAGTGCCAGAGTAGGGTCTTAATATGCCAAAGAATGGGAGAAAAGGGATCCTAGACACCTCTTATTATAGGTCAGGTTCTCTCAGGCTTGAACTCAATGTGGTAAAATGGAAAGAGCACTAAACTAGGGGGCAGAAGATCTGGGTTTTAGTTCTAGCTCTGCCACTAGCTTCCTGGGGAACATTGATCCTATCACTTGCTTTTTTGAAGCTCTTATTCTTCATCTGTAAATTGGAGATATTCATGCTCCCTATTTCATTAAATGAAATAGTGAATTAATGCATTTTGTAAGCCATAAAATAGATTAAAGTGACACATACATACATACATACATACATACATACATACATACATACATACATATTTTCGTCATACAGTAGTTCAGTTGTGTCTGACTCTTTGTGACGCCATGAACCATAGCATAACAGGCCTTGCACTATCTGCAAATCCTGTACTATCTCCTGAACGCTGTCCGAGCTCATGTTCATGCTTCCATGACACCATCTATCCATCTTGTCCTCTGCCCTCCCCTTTTCCTTTTGCCTTCAATCTTTCCCAACATCGGGGTCTTTTCCAAAGAGTCCTGTCTTCTCATTATGTGGCCAAAGTATTTAAGCTTCAGCTTCAGTATTTGACCTTCCAGTGAACAGTAGGAGTTAATTTTTAAAAGTATTGACTGGGGCAGCTAGGTGGCGCAGTGGATAGAGCACCGGCCCTGGATTCAGGAGGACCTGAGTTCAAATTGGGCCTCAGACACTTGATGCTTACTAGCTGTGTGACCCTGGGCAAGTCACTTAACCCCCATTGCCCTGCAAAAAAAATATATATATATATATATTGACTGATTTGATCTCCTTGTTGTCCAAGGACTCTCAGAAATCTTCTCCAGCAGCATAATTTGAAAGTGTTGATTCTGCAGCTCTCAGCTTTCCTTACAGTCTAACTCTCACAACTGTACTTTGCTACTGGAAAAACCATAGCTTTGGCTATACAGACCTTTGTGGGCAAGGTGATGTCCCTGCTTTTAAGTATGCTGTCTAGATTTGCCAGAGCTTTCCTTCCAAGAAGCAAGCTAATTTTAATTTCATGGATGCAGTCACCATGTGCAATGATCTTTGAGGCCAAGAATATAAACTCTGACCCTGCTTTGCTTTCTTCTCCCTCTATTTGCCAGGAAGTGATGGGACCTTTTGCCATGAATCTAAGGTGTATGTGTATGGTGGGGTTTTTTTTTTTTTCTTTTTGGTGAGGCAATGAGGACTAAGTGACTTGCCTGGGGTCACACAGCTAGTAAGTGTCAAGTGTCTGAGCCCAGATTTGAACTCAGGTCCTCCTGAATCCAGGGCCAGTGCTTTATCCACTGTGCCACCTAGCTGTCTCCTATGTGCTTTTTTTTTTCTTTTTTTGCAGGGCAATGGGGGTTAAGTGACTTGTCCAGGGTCACACAGCTAGTAAGTGCCAAGTGTCTGAGCCCAGATTTGAACTCAGGTCCTCCTGAATCCAGGGCCAGTGCTTTATCCACTGTGCCACCTAGCTGTCTCCTATGTGTATGTTTTTAATGTTATTCTTCAAGCTCTTTCACCCTCACCAAGAAACTTCTTAATTCTTCACTTTCTACCATTAGGATTGGTATGATCTGCATATTTGAGATTATCCACTATCTGCATGTAAGTTAAATAAATAAGGTGACAACATACAGTCCTGTTATACTCCTTTTCCAATCTTAAACCAATCAGTTTCGTGTTTCATTCTAACTACTGCTTCTTGGCCTGCACACAGGTTCCTCAGGAGACAAGTCAGATGATCTGGTACCCTCATCTCTTTGAGGACTTGTTACATTTTGTTATGACCCCCACAGTCAAGGGCTTTTGTGTAGTCACTGAAGTAGAAGTAGATATTTTTCTTAGATTCTCTTGTTTTCTCTGTAATTCAGTGAATGTTAGCAACTTCGGCTCTAGTTCCTCTGCCTCTTTAAAAACCAACCTGCTCTTCTGGTAATTCTTGGTTCACACATTGCTGAAGCCTAGCTTGCAGAATCTTTTTTTTTTTTTAATTTTTTTTTTAAGTGAGGCAATTAGGGTTAAGTGACTTGCCCAGGGTCACACAGCTAGTAAGTGTTAAGTGTCTGAGGCCAGATTTGAACTCAGGTACTCCTGACTCCAGGGCTGGTGCTCTATCCACTGCGCCACCTAGCTGCCCTAGCTTGCAGAATCTTAAGCATAACCTTGTTGACATGTGAAATGAGTACAATTGTTTCTTGACATTGCCCTTCTTTAGAACTGGGATGTAAACTGATCTTTTCTGATCCAGTGGCCACTGTAGAGTTTTCCAAATTTGCTGGCATATTGAGTGCAGCACTTTAAGGGCATCATCTTTTAGAATTGTAAATAGCTCAGCTGAAATTCCATTACCTTCACTAATCTTATTGTTAACAATGTTTCCTAAGACCCACTTGGCTCTTCTTCTTAGCGCCATCTTGTCGATTTCCGCTGCGCCATGAGAGCCAAGTGGAGGAAGAAGCGAATGCGTAGGCTGAAACGCAAGAGGAGAAAGATGAGGCAGAGGTCCAAGTAATCAGACCGTGCTGAGCACTGAGGCCACAGGAGCAGAGATGGAATGACCCTTGGTGACATTCTCGAAGGCAGAAATCATCTGGAAACTTCATCTCCCTACGAAGCACTATGCTAGCTCTACCATCTGACGAAGGACCACCATTTGACAATTCCTTGACAAAAGGACATGCCACCTAACCTTCTTGATTTTGTGCCGTGGGACTCCTATCATTCCGGACTGGTTGTTCGTTGTGGCTTAGTGTAGCGCACCTGTACAATAAATCCTCGCAACTTTCTTGTTTGGAAAAAAAAAAAAAAAGACCCACTTGACTTCATTTTCTAGGATGCCTGACTGTACGTCAGTAACCATACCTTCCTGGTGGTTATTGGTAATGTTAGAATCTTTTTTTGCATAGGTCTTCTGTATATTCTTGCTACATCTTCTTTTTTTTTTTTAAGTGAGGCAATTGCGGTTAAGTGACTTGCCCAGGGTCACACAGCTAGTAAGTGTTAAGTGTCTGAGGCCAGATTTGAACTCAGGTACTCCTGATTCCAGGGCCAGTGCTCTATCCACTGGGCCACCTAGCTGCCCTTGCCACATCTTCTTAATCTCTTCTACTTCTCTTAAGTCCCTATCATTTTTTTTTTAAGTGAGGCAATTGGGGTTAAGCTACTTGCCCAGGGTCACAGAGCTAGTAAGTGTTAAGTGTCTGAGGCCAAATTTGAACTCAGGTACTCCTGAATCCAGGGCTGGTGCTCTATCCACTGGCCACCTAGCTGCCCCCAAGTCCCTATCATTTTTGCCTGAAATTATCTCTTGGTATCTAATTTCCTTGAAGAGAGCTTTTGTCTTTCCTGTTCTATTGTTTTCTTTTATTCTTTGCATTGCTCCTTTAAGAAAGCCTTCTTCTCTCTCCTTACTTGTCTCTGGACTTCTGCATTCAGTTGGGTATAACTTTCCCTTTCCCTTTTCTTCTTTCCTCAGTTGTTTGTAAAGCCTCATCAAATAGCCATTTTGCTTTCCTGTTCTTTTTTCCCCTTGGAATATTTTTGTTGTTGCTGCCTCCTGTGCGATATTGTGAATTTCTGTCCATAGTTCGTCAGGCACTCCATCTACCAGATGTACTCCCTTAAATCTATTCATCACTTCTATTTCATATTCATAAGGGATGTTATTTAAGTCATACCTCTATGGTCTGATGGTTTTCTCTGCTTTCCTCCATTTAAGTGTGAATTTTTGCAAAAAGAAGCTCTGAGTCACAGTCAGCTCCAGGTCTGGTTTTATATGACTGTGTAGAGCTTCTATACGTTTGACTGCAAAGTACATAATCAATCTGATTTTGATTTTGACCATCTGGTGATGTCCATGTTTCACCTTTTTGGCTTGTGGAAAATATTGTGACCAGTAAATTATTTTGACAAAACTCTGTTAGTTTCTGCCCTGCTTCTTTTTGTACTCCAAAGCCAAACTTAGCTGTTATTCCAATTATCTTTTTATTTTATTTTATTTTTTCCCTAATTATCTTTTGATTTCCTACTTTAGCATTCTAGTTCCTATGATGAATGTGACATCTTTTGGGGGTTTTATTTCTAGAAGATGTAAATCTTCAGAGAACTGATCAACTTTGGCCACTTTGGCATCAGTAGTTGGAGCACAGACTTGTATTACTCTGATGTTGAATGATTTGTCTTGGATTTGAACAGATATTCTGACATTTTTGAAATTATACCCTAATACTGCTTTTCTCACCCTTTTATTGACTGGTTTTTTTTGTTTTTTTTTTAGTGAGGCAATTGGGGTTAAGTGACTTGCCCAGGGTCACACAGCTAGTAAGTGTTAAGTGTCTGAGGCCGGATTTGAACTCAGGTACTCCTGACTCCAGGGCTGGTGCTCTATCCACTGCGCCACCTAGCCGCCCCCTTTTATCGACTGTTATGACTGCTCCATTTCTTCTAAGGGATTCTTGCCCACAGTACATATGTAGTGATCATCTGAATTAAATTCACCCATCCTTGTCCATTTAAGTTCACTAACGCCCAAGATATTTGTGTTTAATCTTTCCATCTCCTGTTTGACCACATCCAGCTTACCTTGGTTCGGAGATCTTACATTTCAGGTTCCTGTGCAATATTGATCTTAACAGCATCAGACTTTCCTTTCATCACCAGACACATCCACAGCTGAGCTTCCTTTAGGCTTTGGTCCAGCTGCTTCATTAGTACCGGAGCTACTTGTAGTTGTCCTCTGCTCCTCCCCAGTAGCCATGTTGGACACTTTCTGACCTGAGGGACTCATCTTCCTGTGTCATATCTTTTATCATTTTTATGCTCTCTGTAGGGTTTTCATGACAAAGATACTGGAATGGTTTACCATTTCCTTCTCCTGGAGGTCACCTTTTGTCAGAACTCTCTTCTATGACCTGTCCATCTTGGGTAACCCTTCACAGCACAGCTCATAGTTTCATTGAGCTACATAAGCCCCTCCAACATGACAAGGCAGTGATCTAGAAGGGGATATACATGCATACACGCATATATACATATATATACACACATACATCCATACACACATGCTGAGGTTTCAGATAGGTGTTAACCCATAAAACTTTTTTTTTTTACCCATAAAACTTTTGAAGGTTGCTTGAGAAGGTCTAAAGAGGGGCAGCTGGGGGCAGCTAGGTGGTGCAGTGGATAGAGCACCGGCCCTGGATTCAGGAATACCTGAGTTCAAATCTGGCCTCAGACACTTGACGCTTACTAGCTGTGTGACCCTGGCCAAGTCACTTAACCCTAATTGCCTCACAAAAAAAAAAAAAAAGGTCTAAAGAGATAGGAAAAGATAGGAATGCCCATCAATTGGGGAATGGCTAAACAAGCTGTGGTATATGATTGTGATGGAATATTATTATGCTATATGAAATGACAAACAGGATGATTTCAGAAAGGCCTGGAAAGACTTAAATGAACTGATGTATAGTGAAATGAGCAGACCCAGGAGAATGTTGTGCACAGTGACAGCAATGTTGTTTTTTTGTTTGTTTTTGCAAGGCAATGAGGGTTAAGTGACTTGCCCAGGGTCATACAGCTAGTTAAGTGTCAAGTGTCTGAGGCCGGATTTGAACTCAGGTCCTCCTGAATCTAAGGCCAGTGTTTTATCCACTGCGCCACCTAGCTGCCCCCGACAGCAATGTTGTTTGATGAACTGTGAATGACTTGACTATTCTCAACAATACAATGATCCAAGACAATTCCAAAGGATTATTGATGAAGCATACTATCCACCTCCAAAGAAAGAACTGATATTGATTAAACACATATTGAAGCATGCTATTTTTCACTTTCTTTAATTTTTTTTTCTTTTATTCAAGTTTTCTTATGCAAAATGACTAATATGGTCATGTTTTACATAACTGCACATGTATAGCCTATATCTGCTTACCAGGGAGGATAAAGAGAGGGAGTAAAGGAGGGTTAGAATTTGGAACTCAACTTTATTCATCCATTCATTCATTCATTCATTTTTCATAACTTTAAATAAAAATGTTTATTATTTAAAAACAAGGGGTAGTTATCTTGGGAGAGAAGAAAAGATGGATATGTTTAGGGGGGCAGCTAGGTGGTGCAGTGGATAGAGCACCAGCCCTGGATTCAGGAGGACCTGAATTTAAATCCGACCTCAGACACTTAACACTTACTAGCTGTGTGACCCTGGCTAAGTCACTTAACCCTCATTTGACCCACAAAAAACAAAAAACCCAAACAAACAAATTTTTAAAAGATGGATATGTTTAGAAATTAAGGTGATGTAAAAACAAAATATATTATTTTTGTTAAAGGGAAAAAAACCCCTACTGCAGGCCATGGCTTGGGGACCAGAGCTGAGAGAGCAAGGTAGCCAGGTAGGGATCTTTGTGGAGCCCAAACTTTGGGCCCCTGATTGGTGCTAGATTGACTCTGGAGCTAGATTGTGGCCCTCAACAACTAGGTTCCAGTCTACTCTTCAAGTCTTATCTCACATTTCTTCCTCTGAGAAGCATTATACTTTAGCCCTTCGTCCCCTCTGTGCATCTTGTACATTCTTATCGCTGAGCCATTGCTTCATTCTGTTTTCTTTGCAATCAATAACTATTTATGAAGTATCTACTAAATGCCAGGCACTGTGCTACTTGCTGGGGATGCAAGTACAGTTCAAGGAATGAAACAATCTCTATTCATATAAAGAGACAAGTACATATATAAATCAATGTATCATAAACATAAAGCAAATACGTTCAAATGTATACAAAATTGTTAAATACAAGGTAGTTTGAGGGGAAGGGCACTAGCAGTTGGGGGAAGCAGGAAAGTCTTCACACGCAAAATTATTCTTTTTTTTTTTTTTTTGCGGGGCAATGGGGGTTAAGTGACTTGCCCAGGGTCACACAGCTAGTAAGTATCAAGTGTCTGAGGCCGGATTTGAACTCAGGTCCTCCTGAATCCAGGGCCGGTGCTTTATCTACTGCGCCACCTAGCTGCCCCTCAAAATTATTCTTGATACATTTTATTTTATTTTATTTTATTTAGAATTTTATTTTCCCAAATTACATGTAAAATACACATTTTTACATCAATTAAAAAAAAAAACTTTGTGTTCCAAATTCTATTCCTCCTTCCCTCCCTCCCTCCCTCAAGAACTCAATCAATTCTATATAAGTTATACATGAGCAGTCATGCAAAATACTTCCACATTAGCCAAGTTGTGAAAGAAAACAGACAAAAACAAAACTTTAGATAAAGGAGCTAACAAAAAATTATGCTTGAATCTGTCTTCAGATACCATCAATTCTCTCTCTGCCGATGGATTGCATTTTTCATATGAACTTCAGAATTATCTTGGATCACTGCATTGCTGAAAATAACCAAGTCATTCACAGCAGATCATCTTAGAATATTGCTGGTTTTTTGTATACAGTACATTTTACTTTGCATCAGCTCCTGTAGGTTTTTCCAGATTTTTCTGATAGCATCTTGCTCATCTTTTTTTTTTAATAGTAAGCTACAATTATACATTACTTTTAAAAGAGATTTCCTTACAATAAGCCCATGAGGTTGATTATTGCAATAATAGTCTTGATACATTTTAAAGGAAAAGAGGGACTTTACCAAGCAAAGAGAGTGCAAGTCACATTGAAGTCAGGAAAATCTGAATTCGAATCTTGCCTATGTGCCTTACTAGCAGTGAGATCCTGATAACCATAAAAAAAACTACTATGTGATCCTGAACAATGAAACAACAATAAAAATCTCACATTTATATAAGTGCTTTAAAGTTTACCCAGCACACTTTCCATGCAATCCTAGAATGTCTTTTTTTTTTTTGCAGGGCAATGAGGGTTAAGTGACTTACCCAAGGTCACACAGCTAGTAAGTGCCAAGTGACTGAGGCTGGATTTGAACTCAGGTTCTCCTGAATCCAAGGCCAGTGCTTTATCCACTATGCCACCTACCTGCCCCCTGCAATCCTAGAATGTCAAAGCTAGAAGCTACCTCACATTTACCCCAACCTCTTCATGTTCCTAATAAGGAAATTGAGATGAGGATTAAATGATTTGCTCAGGGGCAGCTAAGTGGTGTAGTGGATAGAGCACCGGCCCTGGAGTCAGGAGTACCTACCTGAGTTCAAATCTGACCTCAGACACTTAACACTTACTAGCTGTGTGACCCTGTGCAAGTCACTTAACCCCAATTGCCTCATTTAAAAAAATGATTTGCTCAGTAAGTGGCTGAGGTCTGGATTCAAATTCTGGTCATAAGGCTTCAAACTCAACCCTCTTTCCACTGTGCCATGCTGTGGAAACAGAGACCAAGACATTGTAAAGAGTTTACCCAAAGTCACACAGTGGATTATCTTTTTCTTTTCTTTTTCTTTTGGATTCAATTCAACAAGCATTTATTGAATACCTACAATGTGACAAGCACTTTTGCCTAGGCACTGAGAATATGAAAGACAAAAAATACACAGTTCTTATGCTCAGGGAGCTTACATTCTATTTTTTCAAATATATTTTTATTTATTTTGTTAAATATCTCCCAATTACAATAAATCTTTTTCAATCTTAATAGTATTTTTTCCAATTACATGTAAAGATAGTTTTCAATATTTCTTTTTGTAAGATTTTGAGTTCCAAATTTTTCTCCCTCTCTCCCTTCCCTCCCCCCTCCCCAAGACAGCAACCAATCCTATATAGTTTTTATATGTACCATCATGTTTGTTTGTTTTTGTTTTTTTGCAGGGCAATGGGGGTTAAGTGACTTGCCCAGGGTCACACAGCTAGTAAGTGTCAAGTGTCTGAGACTGGATTTAAACTCAGGTCTTCCTGAATCCAAGGCCAGTGCTTTATCCACTGTGCCACCTAGCTGCCCCATATATACAATCATGTTAAATGTACTTCCAAATTAGTCATGTTGTGAAAGAAGAATAAGAACAAAAGGGGAAAACCACAAGAAAGAAAAAAAATAAACCAAAAAAGTGAAAACTATGTTTCTATCTGCATTCATAAATTTTTAAAACATTTTTTAACATTCATTTTTTTTAACATTTTGAGTCCCAAATTCTCTCCCTCCCTCCTTGAAAAGGCAAGCAATTTTATATTGATTATATATGACACAGTAGATTATTAATAGCAAAAAACCCCAACAGATTAGAATCAGGATTTCTTGACTCCCACACCAATTCCCTATATTTCTTTTTTCTCACCACACCCTTGTGAGGTATAGATGTTATTTTCTCCATTGTGCAGGTGAGTAATTTGCGGATTGGGCAGTTAATGGAGTTTTCCAAGTTCTTATAATTGGTAAGTGGCAGAGATTCTGATTTTCAGACTGGTAGGTATGGTAAATTTTGAGATAATCCACCAATTTGCCCGCCTCCAGCCAACCATTCCTATTTTGGTTAGATGGTAGTAACAGGTATAGGTTGAAAGTAATCAATTTGTTGCTTGTCCTTATGATAAGTTTAGTTCCTATTTCCATTAACACTCAATGAGCTGTTCCTTTAATCTCTATTATCCCAAAGCAGTCATTCTAGACATTAACCCTCTTTCCTGGCTTCTCCTTCCTACGTTCTAGTGTTATACAATGCCTACCAAATGAGGCAATGTGAAGTAGAAAAACCACTTGACTCAGAGATTAAGACCTGGGTTGTGGTCTTGGCTCCCACACATCACACCTGTATATCTATGGGCAAGACATTTTTCTTCTCTGGGCCTCAGTTCCTTCACTTGTAAAATACACTTTCTATCTCACATGATCCTGTGAGAAAGGCACTCTGACCTCCTCAGAGTATTATAGAAGTGTGTGTTCTTTTGTTGTTGTTGTTGTTGTTTTTGGTGGGGCAATGAGGGTTAAGTGACTTGCCTAGGGTCACAAAGCTAGTAAGTGTCAAGTGGAGGTCAGATTTAAACTCAGGTCCTCCTGAATCCAGGGCTGGTTCTTTATCCACTGCACCACCTAGCTGCCCCTTTTCTTTTTTCTTTTTTAATTTTTCTTAATAAATAATTTTGACCAGAACAGAAAATATATTGGGGAGGATTTCTTTGGCCCTGCTTGGCTAACTTCCCAGGCCCAATGACTGCTACAATTGACCCTGTATTTCAATGTAACACGTAGTTCCAGTTACTGGAGCACCATTTTCTCTGCTGTCTTAGAGTACAGTTTTAAATTCAGCTGTGAGAGTGATCCAGATCTGTGTTCCCCCCTGAATGTTAGTTGGTTATAAGCTTGTTCATGGGAACTCTGGGCTTTGGCAAGAAGAGTTCTATCAAGCCAGTGCCTTCCTAGCAGAGTTCAACACTGCTGACTGAGTCAGCAGAAAGACTTGCTGACTCAGGCCTTTGCAGAGCAAGGGATGATGCTAGAGTACAGGGTTGCTTTCTCTGACCTAGAGAACAATGGATCTTTGTGCCATTTGCAGTGGGATCATTGTGTCACACTGGCAAGAGAATAGTATAACCCAGGCATGGGACAATCTAGTCTCTCTAAATCAAAGAGCAGTGGACTTGGAGGCAGGAGACCTGAGTTCTGGACTCTGTCACTAACTTCTCATGTGACCTTGTGCTCAAGGATCTCAGTTTCCTCATCTATAAAACCAGAATATTGGTATTGGTGGAGTTGTGGAATAACAGGTACTCTCATTCATTACTGATGGAATTGCAAAGTTATAAAATATCTTTGGAGAACAGTCTGGTAGCATGTGGTAAAATTTACAAAAATAATCATAGCCCATGACTCAATTATTCCATTGATGCTAATAAACCCTGAAATTACTATGACCAGAAAGAGAAAAAAATCAGAAAAATTCTTTTATTAAAAATTTTTCTTAGAAGTATAATATGCAATTGCAAAACACAAAAAACCCGCCATAAACTCTCAAAACTGGAAATAACCTAAATTACCAAAAATAAGAAGATGGTTAAATAAACTATTATGCATTAATGTGATTGAATACTATAATGTGGAAAAGACCAACAATTATTCGGACTTTCATGAAATAATGTTTAGCACTGAGAGAACTACTACTGGGATTAAAGATGTTGGAGGCACTTGCCCCTTTCTGTTTTGTGGTCTGCCATTGCAATTTGTGGACAATGTTTAGTCCAGGGAAGCCTACCTCTGATAAGAATTTTGCAATTAGCGTTATTAGGTTATATTTCACCTTGGCTTGACATCGTATTAACTGCTCCCAGTTCTGGCCAAAGTTTCCAGGTTTTGCCAATTCTTTTATTAATGGCCATTCACAGTGATGTAGAATCTTGCACTGACCAGCCACTGCCACTCTGGGAATACCACAGTCAGTGCACTCATAGATGTCCCAAGCCCTTCAGAACTTTAGAAATTCACTGTGTTCCTACCATCTCCTAGACACATTCATCATGGAATACTCATTTGCCAAAAATCTGGAAAGAAAAACCACAAAAGAAGTAAAGGTGATCATAAGCTCATGGACACATGGAAGCCAAGAGGGAGATAGGACAATCACTAGTTCCCTCACTGGACTTTCCAGGGACTGTTTAAAAACAGTCCACGTGCTTAGAGGATGGAAAGAAAAAGAGATAGGGAAATGCAAATTGGTACCTTTTTCCTTTTTTATATTCATTAAACCATCAATTCTTCAAAGTTGGTAGCCAATTGAGAGACTTATTATTTCCCATTGCAAACCACTCATACTTGGGCAGAGGTACCCCATCCTTCCCCATATTCATAAGCTTCTTCAGTTGTCACTTGGAACCAGAACAGTGACTGGACAAGCTCCATAGAGGATGAGGAAGATCACCCCACTACAAATGTAATGCAAAAAGAAGAAAAGAAAAAAGTAGGATCAGAAGAATAAAGTATACACTAAGACTGGATAAACAGAAAGGTGAATAAGGCTGAGTGGACAAAAACGACTGATGACTTTGTTATGCTATTTTGTGGTTTGAAAATAGCTATAAAAAGAATTATTAAGCATATTTGAACCACTGTTCAGTGTTAAGCTTTTAATATAAATTTTTTAAAATGGAAAAATGGGAAATGATGGGGTAAGACAAGATGATGGGTTCTCAATGTTTTTGTGGCATGGACCCCTTTGTCAGGCTGATGGAGTCTATGAATTTTTCTCAGAATAATGTTTTAAAATAACTGAAGGAAATGATAGATTTCAGTTGGAGGTTAGCAAAAATAAAGATGTAATTTTTTTTCCTATTCCCATTCATGGACATCCTTTAAATATATCCCAGGTTAAGAACCCCTGAACTAGATGATCTTTGATATCCTATGATTCTGAGACCTCAGATTGAGTACCAGTCCAGCACTGATTAGATGGTCACAGATACACACATGAAAAGAAAGAAGAAACAAATAAAAAATTTGGGAAATAGATCAGAAGCCTAACACAGAGGCATGACACAGTGACAATGAGAAACTTCAATTATACAGAAATCTTTTAGAGCTTTCTTTCTACCAAAAAAAATGAGAAACAGATAATTCCCCAACTTAATAATAATTTTATTCTTTAAACTAGAAGAATCCTATGAGCAGAATTTCTATTCTGGATCTGAATCTTGTAAAAAAAAAAAAAAGGAACTGGTTACTGGATGAAATGTTAAATACTTTAAGGAGAAGTGACCACTACATCTTTTTTTTTTCTGTGCAACAAACATTTATTTTATTTTTTCCAGTTACATCTAAGTATAGTTTTTGAAATACTTCTTTTAAAAAAAATTTTTTTTTGTTTGATTGGTTTTTTTTTTTTTTTTGCAGGGCAATGGGGGTTAAGTGACTTGCCCAGGGTCACAAAGCTAGTAAGTGTCAAGTGTCTGAGGTCGGATTTGAACTCAGGAACTCCTGAATTCAGGGCCGCTGCTCTATCTACTGCGCCACCTAGCTGCCCCTAAGTATAGTTTTTAACATTCATTTTCACAAGATTTAAGAGTTCCAAATTTTTCTCCCTCCCTCCCTTTCCTCCCCCCTCCACAAGACATCAACCAATCTGATATAGGTTATATATGTACAAACCACAAGTGCTCTTTTTATCAGTTCTTTCTATGGGGGTGGATATTATGCATCATCGTTAGTCCCTTGGGATTGTCTTGGATCATTGTATTGCTGAGAATAGTTAAGTCATTCACAATTGCTCATCGAACATTACTGCTGTCACTATGATATAGGAGGCAAAAAGGGGTTAACAGAAAAACCCAAGACCCAAGCATGAGTCCTAAAAGGGATTCAGACCCCAGTTAATGAATAACTTACAAGTCAGGATGCTAAGTTCTCTTACCCACATAAATCAGTACCCATAATGGGAACAGAGGGAGAGAGGCCATGAAGACCTTAGACTAAATGACAGGCTATAGAAATTTAGACTAGAAATAAATTATAAATGAAGATGTTTTGAAACTAAGCATGGGAATCAGAAAGAGACATGTGCAGAAAAGGCCAAATTTGTCCTCAGATTCACCTTATGACTGACTCGTAAACCCCCAAAACACACCTCTACATAAAAAGGTACCCACCTTGGGGGTTGGCTTAGGAACTCCAAATTAGGATAGTCCCTCCCCTGTACCTCCCTAAGGTGGAGATTATTATGAGACTGATAATCAATTTATACATACTATAAATATAACTATCTTTTCTTTCCTTATTTGAGACATACCTTTCCACTCTTCTGGTTCTCTCTTTGAACCAATTCTGATGAGTGTTAGGCTCATTTACTGCCCAGATTAAATAGATTACTCCACCCAGTTGTGTGTGTGTGTGTGTGTGTGTGTGTGTGTGTTAATCCCTCCTTGAGGCAACTCTGATGAGTTTAAGGTCTTTGAGCCTATTCTGATGAGTACAAAATTCATTTACTGCCCTGTTTCTCCCACATCTCTTCCTCCACTCAATAAACCCTTTCCTGTTTCTTTCATATGGGATTTCACCCCATGCTACCTCTGCCCTTCCCCTTCCACCAGTGTATTCCTCTCATCCCTCAATTTAGCCCTAAAAAAGTCATCATGGGGCAGCTAGGTGACATAGTGGACAAAGCATCCACCCTGGACCCAGGGGAATCCCAGCCAAAACCCAGCCTCAGACACAAGACAGGCATGACCCCAGGTATGTCCCCCAACTCCAATTTTTTATGGTTCTCTAAGGTCTTGTATTTGAAAGTCAAATTTGCCATTCAATTCAGGTCTTTTCATCACAAATATCTGAAAGTCCTCTTTTTCATTAAAGTCCCATTTTTTCCTCTGAAAGATTATACACAGTTTTGCTGGATACATGATTCTTGGTTGTAATCCCAATTCCTTTGCCCTCTGGAATATCATATTCCATGCCCTCCGGTACTTTAATGTTGAAGCTGCTAGAGCTTGTGCTATCCTGACTGGGGCTCCACAGTACTTGAATTCTTTCTTTTTGGCAGCTTGCAATATTTTCCTCTTGACCTGAGAGCTTTGGAATTTGGCTATAATATTCCTAGGAGTTTTCCTTTTGGTATCTTTTTCAGGAGGTGATCGGTGGATTCCTTCAATTCCTATTTTACCTTCTGCTTCTAAAAGATCAGGGTTATTTTCCCTGACAATTTCTTGGAAGATGATGTCTAAGCTCTTTCCTTGATCATGGTTTTCAGGTAGACCAATAATTTTCAAATTATCTCTCCTGGAGCTATTTTCCAGGTCAGCAGTTTTTCCAAGAAGATATTTCACATTGCCCTCTATTTTTTTTATTCATTTGGATTTGCTTTACTGTGTCTTGGTTTCTCATAAAGTCACTAGCTTCCATTTGTTCAATCCTAATTCTCAGGCAATTATTTTCATCAGAAAGTTTTTGTACCTCCTTTTGCATTTGGCCAATTTGGCTTTTCAAGCTGTTGACTTTTTTCCTCATGTCTTTCCTGCATCACCCTCATTTCTCTTTCCATTTTTTCCTCTACCTCTCTAACTTTATCTTCCAAGTCCTTTTTGAACACCTCTATGGCTTGAGACCAATTCATATTTTTCTTTTCTTTTTCTTTTTTTGCAGGGCAATGGGGGTTAAGTGACTTGCCCAGGGTCACACAGTTAGTAAGTGATATTTTTCATGGAAGCTTTAGATATAGGGGCCCTGACATTGACATCTTCCTCTGACCTTGCTCTTCCTTGTCACTAAAGACACTTTCTATGGTCCTCACCTTTCTTTGTCTGCTCATCTTGCCTTTCTTTTATTTGACTTTTAGCTCCTTAAAGTGGAGCACTGATGGGGCAGCTAGGGGGCGCACTGGATAAAGTGGATAAAGCACTGGCCCTGCATTCAGGAGTACCTGAGTTCAAATCTGGCCTCAGACACTTGACACTTACTAGCTATGTGACCCTGGGCAAGTCACTTAACCCCCATAGCCCAGCAAAAAAAACCCCAAAACAAAAACAAAGTGGAGCACTGTTTCCGGACTGTAGTATTCCAAGCTTCAGAAGGTCCCAGGTGGTATGATTTAAGGAGGAGCAGGTTCTTCACTCACCTAGCCTGTTCCCTGGTCCATAGATAACCCCAGACCAACTTGCTAATCAATCAGCTTTGTGTGCTGTGGTTGTCAGCTCCAATGAGCCTGTGCCCCTCCCCAACCTGGGCCACTGCTACTCAAGCCTACCTCCTGGTTCCCAGCAGGGGTGAAAAACCCAAGTTCTGTCTCAGCACCAGCATAGACCCCTGTAATCTCCCCCTTGCCAAGGGGTCAGCCCTCTCACCAGACTGTGAGCTTAGTTTCAGATGACACTGACTTTGCAGCTGATTCAGAGGCTTGGGGGGGTTCTCTTCCTCTGGTGAAGCCTTCCTGGGACTGGATCTGTGTCAAGGTGACTGTGGTGTTGGGCTCCATTCCTGTCTCAGCACAGCAGCTCCGTCCTTCCAACCTTCCAAGGTGTTGTTGGTTGGAAGATGATTTCAGCAGATTCTTATGTGGGTTTTGCTTCTCCAGGAATTGTCCTATGGCATTATTTGGATGTTTTTTGGAGCGATCATGTCATGAGTTTGAGAGCTCACTGTCTTTCCTCTGCCATCTTCACCACTACATCTTAAGATTTGTGATGAAAAAAAAAGGTGGGGGGAGGAAAGCTGAGCATAGTCTGATATGCATACTAGATTTTAAGAAAGCAGATTTCAAAGGTTTCAGAGCAAAGACAATGGTTGGGAGAGAATCCAGAACTGAAAATAAAATAAGGGGGCACCTAGGTGGTGCAGTGAATAAAGCACCAACCCTGGATTCAGAAGGACCTGAGTTCAAATCTGGCCTCAGACCCTTAACACCTACTAGCTGTGTGACCCTAAGCAAGTGACTTAGCCCTCATTGCCCTGCAAAAAAAAAAAAAAAGGAAAATAAAATTGAATTTTAAAAAATGGTTTTATAATGGACATTTTTGCTTTAACCCTGATCTTATTGGAGATGCTTCTAGCATTTTCCCATTATAAATATATTTGCTTGGTTTTGTTTTGATAATATTTACCATTCTAAGAAATTGTCCATTTATTTCTATGCGGTTTTTATGTATTTAACAGAAAGAAGTGTTGTATTTTAGAAAAAAAGTTTCTGATTCTATTGATTTAATCATGTGATTTTTATTGCTTTTTGTTATTATTATGTTATTATTTATTATTATTCCCCAATATTGAATTAACCTTACACTCCTGGTATAAATCCAACCTAGTACAAATCTTTTTAATATGCTGTTGAAGACTGTTATTATTTTATAGCAATATTTTCTAGGAATATTTATTTATAATTTTCTTCCTCTGTTTTGTCACTCCTGGCTTAGGTATTAAGACCAATTTTTTCAAAGTAGGAGTTTGGTTGACTCTCTTCAATTTCTAATTTTGCAAAATTTATATAATGTTGAAGTTAATTATTCTTTGAATGTTTGTTAGAATTTACTTTTAATTCCATCTGATCCTTTGGGACTTTTCCTTTGGGAAATATTTTATTGTTCAATTTCTTTTTTTTTCTTTATTATTCAAAAAACCATATCCTTTTTATTTACTTTTTTGACTCTGTGCCTGTGCCTTCAACACCTTCACAACAATTTTCTTCTCCTCAATTAGGAAAGCACGCTTGATCTTGTCACAGACACCTTTAGCACACATGGAGCCACCATAAGCCCTGCTCACATGCATTTTGGTCTTTGATAGCCTCCTAAGAACTTTAGGTCTCACTGCATGAACACCTCGAAGTCTTCCTGGGCACACACCACAAGCTGATTTTGGTGCTTTTCCAACTTTCTTAGTATAAAGGTAAACAATTCTGTTACCTGGGGTTTGTGACAGCCGAGTTTTGTCGGAAGCTGTGTTGTAGGACAACCTACAGCGATATGTCAGACGCTGAACCATTGTTAATTTCTGTCGAGTGCATCACCATTAGAGAAGAGGAAGTGTGTCTGAGTTCAGAGTTCAAATAGTGAATTCACAGGATGTTCCTTGTTCCCAATTTCTTTTTCTGAGATTGGGTTAGTTAAATTCTCTATTTCTTGTCCTGTTAATATGAGCATCTTATATTTTTATAAAAACTGAATCCATTGTTATAAGTCTTATTGTCATATAAATGGGTAAAATATTTTCTACTAATTTCTTTCATTTCCTATTCATTTGTTTAGAAATCTCCTTTTTGGGGCAGCTAGGTGGTGCAGTGGGTAAAGCACCGGCCCTGGATTCAGGAGGACCTGAGTTCAAATCCAGCCTCAGACACTTGACACTTACTAGCTGTGTGACCTTGGGCAAGTCACTTAACCCCAATTGCCTCACTGAAAAAAAAAAAAGAAATCTCCTTTTTGTTTTTGATATTGGAAAATTCAATTTCCTCATTTACCAGGTTAGTCAATGGCTTATCTTCTTTTAAATCTTTAAACATTTCCTAATTCTGTTGATCAATTCTTTTTTTTTTTTTCAATTTAGTTGATCTCTTTCTATCTTTGTGTTCAGTTGGGACTTTTTGATTCATTTCTTTCCTAGGCTTTTTTTTTTTTTTGGCGGGGCAATAGGGGTTAAGTGACTTGCCTAGGGTCACACAGCTAGTGTCAAGTGTCTGAGGTCAGATTTGAACTCAGGTCCTCCTGAATCCAGGGCTGGTGCTCTTTCCACTGTGCCACCTAGCTGCCCCCCTTAGTTGTTTATTTTTTTAAAAATTTGAATGGCCATTTTACTTATCTACTTTTTATCTCCTTTGTTGATGAAACTGTTAGGAATTATGCACTTTTTCCTAAGGCTCTATCCCATAAGAGGAAAGAAGGAAGGAAGAAAAACAAAAGGGTGAAAGGATACAAATATTTATTTATTTTGGGGGAGGCAATTGGGGGTTAAGTGACTTGCCAGGGTCACACAGCTAGGAACTTATCTGAGGTGGGATTTGAACTCAGCTCTTCCTGACTCTGGAGCTCAGTGTTTTATGTCACCTAAGTACTTCCAAGAACAGGGTTTTGCTGTTGTTTTGTTTTTTGGCAGGGCAATGGGGCTTAAGTGACTTGCCCAAGGTCACATAGCTAGTAAGTGTCAAGTGTCTGAGGCCGGATTTGAACTCAGGAACTCCTGAATCCAGGGCCGGTGCTTTATCCACTGCACCACCTAGCCGCCCCAAGAACAGGGTTTTGAAGTGTTGGAAATGTGAGTTACCTTGGCCACATGTGATCTCTACCTCTCTACCAGTGTATTTCATGTATATGTATTTTTGTAAAACAGTGCACCCAAAGGTTTATAGGAGGGATGTTGTTCTTCCTATGCCAAATCAGTAAATACGTTTTCTTTTAGTTAATTGTGTCTGCTCGCTGACTAATAAAAGTAAGCTAGCCAGTGTGCACTAAGGATACACTGTCTATGAAACTGAGTGTAGGGGGGTGCTTTTGTGACCCCAAGTGGGCATAATGTCAAAGGGTAGGTTGGTGACACTTTTTATTCTATTGTTCTAGGACTGACTTGCTTGCTTTTTTTGTCCCACTCCTTCTATTTTGTCACATCTACAAAAATCATATACTGAGTGTGTATGCAGGCAAGAATTATATAGGTTAAATGCCCTAGGTCTCTGTTTTCTTCCTTGACTTGGATTTTGTTAATATTCATACACCTATATTCAGTGCATGTCAAAAAAACTAAAACAGAACTACCCCCATCCAGATTACCTTTTCACATGAAAAACTGGAAGCGATAAAAATATAGAGAAATTTAAATTAAATTTCCTATTACCTTCTGGTCTCCCCCTTCCTTTTTTAGTGTTAGATGTTTTATTGGTGCTTTTTGTTTTAACATCACTATTTCTTCCCACTGACTCCCTCCTTTCACTAGAATTACCCTCATAACAAGTACAGTCAAGCAAACAAGTTAATACATTGGCATCTGTACTCCACCCTCTCTCTGCTAACCCCTTTCTGCTTTCCTTTTTAAATTAATGTCAGCTTTATTTCTCAAACTCACCCCAAGACTATTGTTCTAAGTTTAAGTTATTGAGTTTAAGTTATTGCAGGAACAGGGTTTTTAAGTGTCAAGTTTAGGAAACAGCAAACTGTAGTTTTACAGGTTCAAGATGCAGATACCAAGTAGTCATTACTTGGAGACCCAATTTGCAGTCTTTAATGGCTCCAATGGAAAGTTATAGCTATAATGGAAAGGAGCTGGATGAGTGTGTTTATATGTTAGCACCTTTGTCTATCTGGGTGTGGGTGAGAGGATCTAGCTTTACTGCAGCTATTTTCATTTATTTATTTATTCATTTACTTATTCATTCATTCGTTCATTTATTTATTTCCTATTTAATTTTAATTTAAAATTTTTCTCAATTACATGTAAAGATATTTTTTGAGTTGCAGATTTTTCTCCCACCCTCCCTTCCCTCCTCCTTCTTGAGGCCAGCAAGCAATTTGATATAGGTTATACATTACAATCATGTTAAACATATTTCCACATTAATCAGACCCCAAAATAAACAAGAACAATAACAAAAAAGCAACAACAAAAGTGAAAATAGTGGACCCCCCACCCTTCATTCTAGTCTCTCTCATCCCAAGGGTGATAAGATTAGATGTGGCTGCTTCCTTTGTGTCCTGAAGAGGCGGCTTGGGAGATCTGCAGCCACCCCTCACCCAATTCCCCCAGCCACCACCCATGGGGGATGGTCCTCCCTCACTAAAGGAACTTTCCACAGGCAGATGGTCACCCCCATCAGTCCTCTATAAAAGTACCTGCCAGTCTCCTGCTCGAGGAGATTGGTACCTCAGAGCCACGTGCTTTGTTCCATACCTATCTCCCCATGAGAAGTCCAAGGATTTCTCTTGGTTTCCCTTCCCTTCCTCAACCCTGAAGTAAACTACTGTTGTGGGCCCAAAGTCCCCCAGAAGATCTCTGGGGCACATTGAGGAATCTTCTCCTTGAGAAACTAAACCAAAGGACAGATACACCTAGAGAGATAAGTAGAATCAAATCTGACTGAGCTAGCTTTGGGACCTCCACCCTTCATTCTGATCTTCCTTACCCCTGGGGAGATAAGTTTGGGTGTGGCTTCTGCCTTTGCATCCTGAAGAGAGAGATGGCTTGAGAGATCTGTAGCCACCCCTCACCCAACTCCTCTAGCCACCACCAGTGGGGGATGGTCCTCCCTCACTAAAGGAACTTTCCACAGGCAGATGGTCACACCCCCATCAGTCCCCTATAAAAGTACCTTCCTGTCTCCTGCTTGAGGAGATTGGTACCTCAGAGCCACATGCTTTGTTCCATACCTATCTCCCCATGAGAAGTCCAAGGATTTCTTTCATGGTTTCCCTTCCCTCCCCCTTTCCCTTCCCTTGCCCCTAAAAAAACTACCATCTCATTCTAACTGCTTTTGTGTGCAAAAGGGTGTAATTCTTTAAAGAGGAATTCCTAAGAACCCCTACCCCTACCCCATTTTCACCATAACACTACTATCTTATTCTAACTGCTTTTGTGTGCAAGAGGGCAGAATTCTTTTTTTTTTTTTTTTGTGGGGCAATTGGGGTTAAATGACTTGCCCAGGGTCACACAGCTAGTAAGTGTTAAGTGTCTGAGGCCAGATTTGAACTCAGGTCCTCCTGAATCCAGGGCAGGTGCTCTATCCACTGTACCATCTAGCTGCCCCAAGGGTGTAATTCTTTAAAGAGTAATTCTTAAGGACCCCAAACCCCTAACTCTCCCCAAACCCCCTACCCCATTCTCCCCATGACACTATGCATTAATAAGTGAGTACTAATGGAGATCTAGACACCAGCTATATTCTGAAATTCCCAGAAAGAAGCTCTGGGTGGAGCCAAATAAACCATGGATTTATGAATTTAGTCCCTTCTAAACCCAAAGCCTGGAGACCCCTGGAAGTTACAGAACATCAAAGATCAGAACTGGTAGAATAGAAGATTATCAGACTGGAAAGGGACCTTCCAGATCATCTTTTAGCCTGAGCTCTTCAAGATCACTGTAGAACCATGACTGGAACCCAGCTTTCCTGATTAGAAGAAGAAAAGAACGGGAGAGACATACTTTTGGCAGCAGTTGAATAAATCCATTTATATTTGAAGTTAAGTGCTCATTGGTGGGTGCTTCTGGGGAATCCCAGAACAAAGAAGGATTGGCTAAAAAAACCCAGCAAAGCATTCCATACCGTACATATTACTTAAATAAAATGGTGGCCAAGCTTCCATTTCCTCACTTCTCCCTCCTTTCTGACCTCTTCTATCCAAGCTTTCCCAGTCTCCTTATTGAATTGCCCTCTAGAGAGCAGAGACTTTCTTTTGTTCTCTGTCCTGGTGGTCTCTAGGGCAACTGATTAGTGCTAAGGAGACACAAAGACACCTACATAGATACAGCACACAGACTCAGCTACACTCATACACAGGCACAAAACTGATATAGTTATAGACTAAAAGACAAGGAAGCCACACAACAGACATACAAGAATACACACAAACACTTTGTTATGCAGATGCTTGTTTTATTTAAATTCAGAATAAAATAGATAAATTTATTTTAAAGAAGAATACACACAAATGGCCAAGCACAGGCACCTACACCGACAAATAATAGGAGCAACAGTTTCAGAAAAAAGAGATCTGCACACATGGTTATAAACAAAGGGTGATGGTTCCCAGGGTCGGTATGAAACCAGTGGAGATGCCACTTTATTTTGGGACTAGAAGGGCTTCTGCAGTGGTGACTCAGTGTTTAGAATTCGGTTTTAATGACTGATGCCAGCCAGCTGTCTTCATTGCATGGAGAAATCTTAAGGGAAAAAAGATTTGTAATAGATAAATAAATGAGCCAAGCCTCCAGCTAGGGCCCTTGGGACTCATTTGACACAGAATCTAAACCCTCCTCTCTTCCCGAGGCTGTCACGGTGGCAAAGATGAGCAGTATGCCTCTTCCCATTTCTTGGTGTGTTGTTTTCTCTACTCTTCAGGCAAGCAACCGCTATGTCCCCTTTAGTGTTGCAAACGCCCTCTATCCCCAGTCAGCTCAGAATCTGGGCCTGGACGCATCCAGTTTTTCAGGGCCACCGGGAAAATGCGCACGTGGTGACGGCAATGGAGGTGGGGTGCCCTGAGAAGTGGGGAGCTCAGCCCGGCGTGTGCATGCTCGTCAGACACTGCTTCCAGGCTGGGGCTCAGTAGGTGCGAGCCTGGGCACAGTGTAGGCACGTGGCTCTGCGCTGCAGGATCACCGGGACCAGTGGACTTTAAAAACAGACAGGGATGGGGTGGGATGACCCGGGGATTGGGAGGAGGCTCAGCGCAGCCCTGCCCAGCCCAGGAAATGAGTTTTGCTAGAAGCACGCACTGGAAGGGGAAAAGGGAAGGAGGCAGGGCGGAGGACGGAATTTATTCAACAAACGTTTTTAAATTGATGCCCCGAACAATATTAATTTTATTGATATCTTTTCTTTTACATCATTATTTCCGAATATCGAAATATCTTTATCTCCTTTCCCACCTAGCGAGCCTTCCCTTTATAACAAAGATTTTAAAATCACGTCAAGCGAAACCAACCGACGCAACAACTGTTGGCTGTGTGTGTGTGTGTGTGTGTGTGTGTGTGTGTGTGTGTTGCTTGGTTGGTTTTGCACATCTACAGTCAGTAGTTGCGTTGGTTGGTTTTGCTTGATGTGCTTTTAAAATCTCTTGTCAGGCTCATCTGATATATACACACATACATATATACATATTTTATGTGATAACCCACACCCGCAGTCCTCCACCTCTTCAATGAAACGTGAGATAGATGCATTCATTTGAGAAAAAACAAAAACCCATTATCAGCGTATTAAAAAGATGCTACACAAAGTTCTATAGGCAGGCTCTGGAGGCAAGGTTGGGGGACGAGAGAAGAATCGAAAACAGGGAAGGTTTCCGGGAGGAGGTGGCATGAGTTTACTTTTAAAGAATGGATAGAAATTCAAAGGGGAAAGTGGGAGAGGGAGGATGTTCTTGGCAGAGGGAACTGCCCCCCGCAGAGATGGGAGGGAGGGGTTGTGATGTAGGAGATCCAGTGTGTTCCACCAGACTAGTATTCACCAACTTTTATTAAGCAACTAAAAAGCAGAAAGGTAAGGATGGTGGCTGGAATACTTTCTTTGTACGTTTAGTCTGTGATGGAAGAAGGCTGAGAAATCATCTAGCTGATCCTCATATGCATAGGCCAAGATCACACAGGGAGCATAGGTAGAATTCGAACTCAGGTTCTCATTCCATTGCTTTCATTGCACCTTGCTGCTTCACCACAAAGTCAAAAGAGGAGCACAAGGAGACCCCTCCAGACCTCAGCTTCCAGGGGCACCCTTCTGTGACCAAGCCAGTACTGGGGAGGTTTGGACTTGGGAGTCAGAAAACTTGGGTTCGAATGCTGTCTCACTAACTCACGGGGACTCTCCTTTTCCTTCTCTGGGCGTCTCCCTTCCCTTCTCTATCAAGAAAGGGGCTTTCACTACGCATCTCCAAGGCCTCGCCTTGCAGGTGGGGCAGTCTATCGGCCAGTGGCCGTATCCCCCCACCTCCCAGTCTCGGGGAGTAAGTGCTGGTCCCCAGTCGCCATCCGACAGCCGGGCTCAGCCCTGTTCAGTAGAGATGAGCTTCTGCTCCGCAAAGGCGTCTGAGCGCTGGAGCAGAGACTGACACGATGACATCATCGGGTAGGGCTCGGCGGGGCGGGGAGGCTGTCGCGGGGCATTATGGGGCCGGAGGGAGGGGAAGGGAGCGAGGGGAGGGGTATAGACGCCATTTTCGGCGGCTGACGGGGAGCCGGGGACGCTGATCGCTGAGGTTCGGGACGGGTCGGGCTGCCAGCCGCTCGGGACCCGTCTTGCCGAGCCAGGTCTGGCAGGGGGAGCCTCTGGAGGCCGGAAGCACCGGGGGCGAGGGGGCCCCGGGCGAGGATGTGTCGGGGCGGCGGCGGCGGCGGCCGGACCTGCCTCCCTTGCTGGTGACTGAGTGACTGACGGCCCGACAGTCCTCCCAGGGCTCTCGAGGGGCTTGACGGCTGCTCCCGAGCTCGGGGACTGGCGGCCCCGCCAGTCGGCCCTTTGTTTCCAGGCCTCCAGTCCTTCGCCCCCGTGCCCGGAGGATCTAGGCGGCGGCCCGGGGCGGCCCTAGCCCCCTCCCTCCTTGTCAGCCCGCGGGGAGCGCGGTCACCGCAGGAACAGGACGGTGAGTGGCGGCGGCGGCCGGGCTGGGGGCTGCGGGCGCTGAGGCCGGCGTCTGCGCCCGGGGCCCGTCCGAGGAGAGGGCAGCCAGGCTGCTTTCCTCGCCTCCCCTTCCTCCTCCTCGTCAGGGTTCCTCTCCCTACAGAACTTTGAGGGGTGACAAAGCCTCCTCCTTCCCCGGGGGCCGCGAGGTCTGGGTAGAGCCCCGCTTATCTCCTCATCTCCATCCCTGCCCGGGCCCTGGGCGCGGGGGACCGTCTGCGCTCGGGTGGTGGACGCCGCATTCCCCGGGGGAGGCTGCGGGATGGGGGTGGGGCGCGGTGCACGGCGTGGCGCCGCAGAGGGAGCGGGCGGCTTCCCGGGGGCAGGGGGGTCGTTAGGTGACAAGTGCCCGGGGCCCTATTCGATGGCGTGTTTCTCTTTTGCGTAGGTCGCAGGAGGGGGTGGGGTGGGGGGTGAGCGGTAGCGGCCCCCCCGGAGCCCCCTGGAGTGGGGAAGGGCGGGGGGGGGCGAGGCTGTTGTCACCCCGGGAAAGGAGAGAGCGAGAGAAGGAAGGATCCCCGGCTGCCAGCGCCGGTTCTGCTTTGTCCGAGTTCTGGCCTCTTCCTTCCGGGTTCCTCCTCGCTGCGGTTCCGGTCCCCCCTCCCCTTCGCCCGCAAGACACCGCCCAGGGAGGAGACCCTGGACCAAGGCCCTGGGATGAGACATTTTTATCAGCATTCCTGGAAGAGGGAAGGTCAACTTCCTTTCTTTGGAGAAAGAAGAAAAACGGGGCGGGGGTGGGCAATTTCATTTTCGTCTAGTCTTAAACCATGTAACACAGACTGACCAGGTTTCTTGGGTCTTCTGTTTTGTGTACCCCTATGTGTTTCCCATCAGAATGGGAACCTTCTCTTTTAAACTGAACTTCGTCTCAGACTTTTTTCACTTATAAAATCTGTTGAATTCTTGTAATAAAAGAGCACTCAACACATTAGCAACAGTACTCTTAGTATATTGTAGATTAGATTGTAATAGTGTCAAGATTTCTACTACATTCTTTTTTCTAGTAATTTTGTGTATTAAGGCATCTTTTACTGTCTTGTGAAATTGAATCAAAAAAGAATATTAAGTATTTAAATGAGGATATCTTGCAAAAATACATTTCTGGATAAGTTAGGTATGAACATTTTTACTTGACAGTATTTTAGACTTGCTCTATAAAATACACCATATTAGTTACTTCTTTCTATAGGTGTAGGAATTATTCATTTCCTTTTCATGGGCATTTCAGTGGAGGCCAATGAAATGTCCATTAGGAAACATGAAATGGCTTTGTTAATGTTTAGTAACCATAATATTTACAGATTATTCAGTATTTTGAAGGACAAGAATCCTTTAAGATGGTGGGAAATTTGCCTCATTGTGAAATTTATTAAGTATCTTTAAGAGCAAAGTGATTAAGTGTTAATGTGTTGCAGACTGCAGTATTCTGCTCTCTGGAATAGGTAATATAAAAACCAATTTCTCAAAGTCACTAAAGAATGCAACATCATTTCTGCATCATGTTGCAGTTGAAGTTTGGCAGCCTTGCTATGTCACTTAGTGGTATGGAGAGAACTTGATATTGAACCTCACAGTGATCATAGGATCATCTTAGGTTCATCACCCTTCTCTGGAGATTTTCTTTACAAGGAAATTCTTTTTATTAAAGAAATGTAGAGAAAAGTATTGAACTAGTTGTAGGAATAGTTCAGACCTTTAAGCACTGTTTTTAAGATTTATATATCTTTTGTGTAAATTTGTCTTTTATGAAACAACTTCACAATGGCTAATTTGAAAAATATTAAATTACATTTAAGTGCAATCTCCTGAGAATATGGACTATAAGGCATTAGCAAAAGATATCTTCATTGAACCTGTAACTTTTTCTTTGGGAGTGGGTTTGCCAATTTATCCACATTGGACTGTTCTGAGACTCTTTTGTAACAAGGTATTGTACGTGCAAGAACAATACTCCCCCCCCCCCCCTTTTTTTTTTTTGCTGGGCAATGAGGGTTAAGTGACTTGCCTAGGGTCACACAGCTAGTACGTGTCAAGTGTCTGAGGCCAGATTTGAACTCAGGTGCTACTGAATCCAGGGCCAGTACTTTATCCACTGCACCACCTAGTTGCCCCCAACCTGTGGGATATTGATTGGCAATTTTGAAGTGTCCAATGTGAATGAAAACAATTTGGTCTTTTTAACATGTCTGAAATTAACCATTTATTTGAGTGTCCTTTTGCAACATTGCCCCCAAATGGACAGAGGCTAGTTCAAATGCCATCTGATATTCCTACTCAAAAACTTTAGGATTAGTATAGTAGTTCTCTTGGCTCTGTACCCTTCTGGTTATTTATTGTACCCTTGTATTTTCAAAGGGCACAATAAAATTAAAGGTGAATTTCTATTAGTTGTCTTTTAGTTTCAGCACAAATTTAGAGGCAAATGAATACATGTAGTTTGCATTAAAGCCCAATTTAGTGATCTTAGAGTGTTGTCTAGAACAGTAATTTTCTAAGTATGGTCTCCTCAGGGATCTCCCTGAAGTAAAGATTATTTTCATCATACTAAGATGTTTTAATTTTTAATAAGGTAAATATTGATAAATGTAACCCACATAAACAAAAGGTCTTTGGGGAGGTCCCAATACTACTTTTTTTTGGTGGGGCAATGAGGGTTAAGTGACTTGCCCAGGGTCACACAGCTAGTAAGTGTTAAGTGTCTGAAGTGGGATTTGAACTCCGGTCTACCTGAATCCAGGGCCAGTGCTTTATCCACTGCGCCACCTAGTTGCTCCCCTCCCCCCCCAATACTTTATTAAGCGTGTAAAGAGATTCTGTGACTAAAAAGTTTGAGAACAACTGGTCTAGAGAATTACAGTAGTTATACAAGAGAAAAAACTCTGAATCACAGCCTCAATTATTCATATCTTTTGAGTAGCCTTTTAGTATATCTACTTAGCTGCAGGGTATCGTGCTAAGTGCTGGAAAAACATAAATTTTTTTTACCTTGAACTATTCCAACAATTGTTTTTAATTAGTTCTTTATTTTCTACTGCATAAAGTCTAAACTACTCAGAATGGCTTTCAAGGACATTTATAATCTGGTCTTATGTTGCTGATCACATATTCAGGACTTTTGTTAAGCTTATCTCATCATACCACCACTATGCCATGTTTTTAGGATCCATCCTACCCTCTGTGCTTTTACTCAACCGTCCCTTTTTTGGAATGCCTATGTCTCAGAGATAACCAACTTTTCCCTCTCATATCAAGGCCCACCCTTTTCAGTGTTGAAGCCTTCACTGATCTCTCCTTTTTCTGTCAGCACTAATAATAGCACATAATAAAATTTAGCACTTAATAATGATTATCTTGAACTGTTTGCTGTTGTTAGGTATAGTTTTGTTTTCCTTCAGCTAGACTGTAATCTCTTTTAGGACAGGAACTATATTTTATATTTCTTTTATTTTTATCTAACCTCAAATACTTATTAACTGATTCTTTGGTTTCATAGTGATTGTGTTTACTGCTTACACTTTAAAAATTTAACTTTCATCCTATTCAAGTCCAGCAATAATTTTAGAGAAATGTGTACATTTTAAGCAAGTAGAAAAACAATTAAAATGAAGATATTTACAGTGTTTGAAATGGAGGGTTTTCCCCTTGAATTTTTTGGTTAATGTATCAGAAAATGAATTTTATGTTTAAAAAAGAAGAGAATGTGTCATGATGCTTTTTTGGCTTGGTGTTTTCAGCATTTTATTTTCTTTTCAAGGTAAAAACCATTCATAACACCTTTTTAGTCTAGATAGGAGGTGACAACTCCATTAAAAAACACTATTCAAATTGGGGGGGGCAGGGCTACAAGGGTTAAGTGATTTGCCCAGGGTCACACAGCTAGTGTCAAGTGTCTGAGGCTGGATTTGAACTCAGGTCCCCCTAAATCCGAGGCCAGTGCTTTATCCACTGTGTCACCTAGCTGCCCCCCACCATTCAATTTTAATTGGAAGACACTGACCTTTTTAAAAACTCTATAGCAAGGGGCAGCTAGATGGCGCAGTGGATAGAATACCAGCCCTGGATTCAGGAGTACCTGATTTCAAATCCGGCCTCAGACACTTACTAGCAGTGTGACCCTGGGCAAGTCACTTAACCCCAATTGCCCCGCAAAAAAAAACCCAAACAAACAAAAAAAAACCCCAAAAAGGTCTATAGCAAGCTTTAATTGTCTTTCTTTGGTTAGGAAAGGCAGTTATTCTGTTGATGAACATTTGATTATGAGCTTATCACATTAATTTGCCATCATGTTGAGTGTCACATTTTCATGTAGAGTGAAAGTGTTTCTGCAGTGAAATTAACACTACTTAGATTTGACAATTGAATTGTCCTATGTCTCAGATTTTCGAAGGTGTAGAATAACATATATTCTTTTTCTACTGTTTATTGTCTAAGTCTTTTAGAAATGAATTAGAGTTCCTGTCACTTATTTTGCAAATGAAGAAATGTAGTCTGAGGACTTTGCTTTGGAGGTTCACTTAACTTGGTTAGAAAAGGTAATTAATTGTTGCTTAGCCATTGTTTACTCCTTCACTGAATGGTAATTAGCTGGTATTGCCAATGAGAATTAGGTTTATCCTGAAAGAAGATAAAGGTTTCCTTAATGACAGTTATGTTTAATAGGTGGCCTCTGAAGTTTTCTCAAAGAAGAAAGATAGATTATTATATTATTATTATTTTAGAAGCCTTAAAATAAGTTGATACTATTAGAATGAAAAGCAAACCTGTGGAATTAGCATTTTGAGTGGCATAGACAATTTTTAAAAAGCTGCATTTGTCTTTTTAAAGCAGACTGTGGGGGAATAATCATGCTTAAGAGCAATTTATTTATAAATGATCTAATTTTCTAACCATCAGAACACATGTACGATGTAATTGTTGTCTCTTTTCTTTATGCTGTTTGGAGATCCAGAATTAAACTTTTATATATGCATACATTTACACACATACATATATACACACATACACTCACATTTTATAAGGTTATAAAATAAGTGATGTTTTTTTGCATGGCAGTTCACCCTTTGACAAACTTTGCTGTATATTTTTGTATTTTCTAGGCTAGCGTAAGGAACTTGTAATTGAAAATGGAAAGATTGTATAGCCTTAATTTTGAAGATTGCTATTAGTTTTGAGCCTTTTGAATGTTATACATCAGAGCTTCTTAAACTGTGGGTCACCATCCCATATGAGGTCTCATAACTGTGAGTGGCATAAAATGTGTGAGTGGCAAAAAATTTGGCAACAGTAAAAGGTTATGTATACCTATTTTCTAAATCTATAAACCCAGGGTTGCATAAAAATTTCTGGGGAAGGGGAAGGGATCTTCAGTGGAAAAAGTTTAAGAAGCCCTGGTATACATAATCAGTGAATGAGAGTTGTTGTTTGTCCTTCATTTTTGAAGAAGATGACATCTGGCTGATGTCATGACTTGCAGTGGATTGGATTTAAGTGAGGTCGGGCTGTACCAGCCTTATTCTTTCCTCCAGAGCCATCTGGGTCCAGTGGCAAGATATTTATCAGGACAACTGGAGATGACCCTGGATGTTTAAGGCCATTGGGGTTAATTGACTTGCCCAGAGGTCACACAGCTAGTAAGTATCTGAGGTGAAATTTGAACTCAGGTCCTCCCAACTTCAGGGCCAGTTTTCTATCCACTGTGCCACCTAGCTGCCTTTAAAAACAATGTCAATATGTTATGCTCAACTCTTTTTTTTTTTAGTGAGGCAATTGGGGTTAAGTGACTTGCCCAGAGTCACACAGCTAGTAAGTGTTAAGTGTCTGAGGTCGGATTTGAACTCAGGTACTCCTGACTCCAGGGCGGGTGCTCTATCCACTGTGCCACCTAGCTGCCCCTATGCTCAACTCTTAACTGAACTAGTTGTTTGAATGTTTTTTAAAAAATTCATTAAAAACTGGAAGAAAAGGAAACAATATGTTTAACTTTGGAGAAAAGGAAGAACTCTGCGCCCCCACCACCCTATCTTTTATAATGAGGGAAGGATCTGTTGTTAGTTACTTATACTTGTTGGTTGGTTGATTTGACTTGAGTTTTAGTTTGTTCAGTGTATTATTTTAGCCAGGCATTTTTATTTGAAATATTTTAAATCCATAATTGTAGAATGAAAAGCAAACAGATCGAGTGGTTTTTTGGGGGGGGGGGAAGGAGGAAGGAAAGGAACAAGGGGGATATGTCTTAAAATTAGTAACATATTAATAACAACATAAGAATCTGAATGCAAATTATTTTAAGATGACTAGACAGGGAACAGAAAATAGTCCATTTCTATTTTCCTGAGCATCTTTCCCCCTTTCATTCTGAATTAGTCCCCTGTTCCCTTGGTGAAGACCAGCAGGTTGATCATATGGGCTACAGTGACTGGGTGAATGGTTATTGAAGTTTTTACCTAGGACTTAGACTCCTGCTGTGTCCTATTTAGCACATGGCTAGTGATAGGACACTTCTCTCTTAACTCTCCCAGTGTATCTGTTTTATTGCACTGATGCATCACAAGTTGTCTAGTCATTCTCTGATGGCTATCCACTTTGTTTTCAATTCTTTGCTGGTATAAAAAGTGCTGCTTTTAAGTATTTGGGGACTATCTTATCAGTGGCTTCCTTGTATTGGAATGGCTGGGTCAGACATTTCAGTCACTTTATTTGCATAATTCCAAATTGCTTTTCAAATCGGTTCTGATTCAGCTGACCATTTAAAATAGAAACTGGAATGTGATTTTAATAACTCTTTATACAGTAAGTCTTAATAGCCTATGTGGCAATCCTTTTTTTTTTTAAGCTTTTTTTTCCCTAGTACCTGTCAAGTGTCTGAGGTTATATTTGAACTCAGGTCCTCCTAAATCCAGGGCTGGTGCTTTATCCACTGCGCCACCTAGCAGCCCCCTGTGGTAATACTTTTTTTTAAAAAGTATTTTATTATTTTCCAATTACATATAAGGATAGCTTTCAACACCTGTCTTCACAGGATTTTTAGTTCCAATTTTTTTTTCTCCCACCCTCCTTTCCCTCCCTCTTCCCCAAGATGGAAAGCAGTCCAATATAGGTTGTATATGTACAATCACATCAAACACACTTCTACATTAGTCATCCTGTGAAAGAAGAATCAGAGCACAAGGGAAAAACCTCAGAAAAGAAGGGGAAAAAACAGTCCAAAAGTAGAAACAGTATGGTTCAATCTGCATTCATAATTCACAGTTGTTTTTTTCTGTATGTTGAGAACATTTTCTATCATGAGTTCTTTGAAACTGTTTTGGATGGTTGCACTGCTGAGAAGAGCCTAGTCTATCCCTATTGTTGATCACACAGTGTTGCTGTTACTGTGTACAATGTTCTCCTGGTTCTGCTCCTCTCAGTCAGCATCAGTTCATGTAAGTCCTTCCAGGTTTCTCTGCACTCCTGTTCATTGTTTCTTACAACACAATAGTATTCCATTACATTAATATACCACAACTTGTTTAGGATGGCTAAACTTTAAAAAAAAAAATCTAATCTGGGGGCCATATTTCTTTCTCCTATCAATATTTTCCTTGCTGATTTATTTGCTTATGTTCAAAGTCTTTGAGTTTTTTCCTCCTGAGACCTTTGGTAATTTTAGTCTTTTTTCCCTCTACTTTCTCCTATTGCTTACTTTCTAACACCCTCCCCTTCGATGGTGGTTTCTCTGGGTGCTGGATGTCAGAGAGTTTCAAGCCTTCCCCTATCCTGGGCAATTTACAGTTCACCAGCCTTTGTCTTGTACCCAAGTGACCTCTGGGGAACCAAACTAAACCCAGGTGGATGTTGTTCTCTTTCAGCCTCAGTGAAGTGTTAGACAGTCACATACATTTCTCGCCACTGAAAAAGTCAGGCTATTTCTCCAAAACTGTTTATTCTCCCCTCCGTTTCTTACACTCAGACATTCCCCCCACCATCTCCTCCTTCACTCCTGCCTTCCATGCAAGAAGGGGCCCTCCTCTTTGCCAAGGTAAACCCATCTACCTGCACCCTTAATCCTATTCTTTCCCCATCAGATTGACCCCACTGTCTTTCTAATCTTCAATCTCTCCTGTTACTGGCTCCTTTTTTGCTGCCTACAAACAGGCCTATGCTTTTCCTCACCTTAAAAAACTCCTTACTTGATTAACTATCATTCTATCTTTCCTTTTTCCTTAGTTAATCTCCTTGAAAAAGCTGTCCAAAGTGGGTGCCTCTACTTTCCCTTTCGGTCTCTTTTTCTTTGAAAAAAATTTTTTTTGGGGGGGGCAGGGCAGTGAGGATTAAGTGACTTGCCTAGGGTCACACAGCTAGTAAGTGTCAACTGTCTTAGGGTGGATTTGAACTTGGGTCCTCCTGAATTCCTGAAGGGCCCGTACTTTATCCACTGTGCCACCTAGGTGCCCCCAAGTGATCTTTCTTTCTTTTTTTTTTTTTTTGCGGGGCATTGGGGGTTAAGTGACTTGCCCAGGGTCACACAGCTAGTAAGTGTCAAGTGTGAGGCCAAATTTGAACTCATGTACTCCTGAATCCAGAGCTGGTGCTTTATCCACTGCGCCACCTAGCTGCCCCAAAAGTGATCTTTCTGAAGTGCAAAAGTGCAGTCCTCACTATATAAAACCTCCCCCGTCACCCCCCTTAATTAGCTCCAGTGGTTCCCTGTTACCTCCAGGATCAAATATAAAATCTGGCATTTAAATCCTGGCCCCTTTCTACCTTTTCAGTTTCCTTATACTTTCCTCCTCTGCTAGCTCTGTGATCCATCGACTCTGGCTTACGTGCTGCTCCTCACACAGAGCTCTACATGCATTTGTGCTGACCACCTCCCATATCCAGAATGCTGTTGCCTCTTGATTTTTCTTGCTTCCTTTAAGATTTGACTGAAGTCCTATTGCCTTTCCAGATCCCTCCAGGTGTTAGTAACTTCTCCTTATAGATTACCTTTGATTTATACTGAATATATCTTGAATGTATATAGTTGTATCTGTATGCTATCTTCTCCATTATTTGAACTATTTGAAAGCAGGGTCTATGTTTTTGCCTTTCTTTGTAATTAACATTAGGGGTTAGGACAGTGCCTGGAACATAAATGCCTATTGATTGAGTGATATTTAGAAAAAAATTAGATTGTATTCTGGCTCTGCCTTTAAATAGTTGTGTTACCTTGGATATGATGGGAAGCATAGAGGGGGAAGTCACATCTCCATCCTTTGGAATTGTGATATAGAAGAAGAAATCTAGGCACAGTGTGAGGTACACTCTAGATTTAGGAAGAACAGATTTCACAGGGTTCCAGAATAGACTCTAATGAACTAAAATGTTACAGGGGAAATTGGCACAAGAGACATAGGAAGCTCTCAAAACTGGAAATGAGAAGCCACAAAGAAGCAATTGCCATAAGAAATAAAAGAGGGACTATCTAAAGAGAATTGTGTATGCACAAGGAACTCATTGACCAACTTAAATTTGAAAATAAATATACAGAAGATATAAGCAAGGAACAGGTAATTGAGGATGCTTATAAAAGTGTCTCAGGCCTGTAAAAATAGTGTCAAGATTTCTAAAATTTGGGGAAGGCTGGGGAAGGCCAACAAATAAAGGAGGGGAGCCTTTTGAACTATGTTGGGGGCAAGAGGAACCTCAAGGGAAGGATAGTACCGCTATTCAGAGTGGCTAAAACATTGATAGTGGATGAACTACTCAACTTTTTCCTTTTTTTTTTTCTCCCCAAAAGAATGATCTTTGGAACAGGAAGGACAGATCAGAAATGGTTAAAAGGAAATTGAAGTCCAAGATAAGCAAAGAAATAGCCTTGGATACTACAGAGTAAGTTCAGATCTCCAGGCTCAAATGAACTAGGGTACTGAAAGAACTGGAAGATATGATTACTCAGCTGCTGATAGTGATTTTTGAAAGATCTTGGAAAACCAGAGGTGCCTAACAACTTGAGACAGGCAGATATATCTCTCTATATATTTTAAGTTTTATTGTTGGTGTACCATAGTAAGTGCTTAATAAATGCTTGTTGATTGATACTTTTAAAAATGTTAACTTTCATTTCTCAGTATTTCTCCTGTCCCTCCATAGAACTCTCCCCTATAACAAAGCAGTTTAATTAAGTCAAATATTACACTCCTTGCCTGTGTCTGACAGTATTTGCTTCATGTTTTCCCTGTAGTAAACAACCTCTCTGATGAGAGGAGTTACATTTCATGATCAGTCAATGTCAGTTTAAAAAAAAAATGAAAGAAACTAACAACAAAGATCAACATTTGAGACTTTTTAAAACTGTGAAGTCAGATACACTTGTAGAAATGTATGCAACAAAGGATGGATCCAATAGAAGTGCCTAGGGCCTACAAAAACCTAAATCTGGTCATGGCTGGTGTCCTCAGGAATTGCTTGAATGAGATGCAGTATTTAAATTTATCTTCAATTTAACATTTATTAAGTTCTTGTGTGCAGAACACCACTAGGGACTGAGGAATGAATATTTTTGGCTATAGCAAGCAATTCATAAGTATGGAGGGTTTGTATGAAGTATGGAGGGGGTTGTAATCTGTATTGGTGAAGAGAATTAACCACAATAATAGTCACATAACCTCACAGTATTAAAGGTTTTGAGGTGAGGTGGTATATCCAATAGGGAAATAAAATAGAATTTGGGGGTGTTTAACATGAAAGGGGTTCATACAACATGAAAGAAATTGTCACTAAAGATAGTGATAAAATGAACACAACATTAAGGAATTAGGAGGTGGATGGAAGGTGGAGGAAGAAGAAGAAAAAAGAATGGTAATAAAGGTAGGAGAATTATTATAGTATAAGGGAAGCCAAAGGAAGAATAACTTTCTAGAAGGGAGATAAACATTACTGTTAAATCATTCTAAAAAAGCAATGGGTCAGGGGCAGCTAGATGGCGCAGTGGTTAAAGCACCGGCCCTGGATTTGGGAGTACCTGGGTTCAAATCCAGCCTCAGACACTTGACCCTGGGCAAGTCACTTAACCCCCATGCCTTAAAAAAAAAAAAAAAAGCAATGGGTCTTGTGGTGAAACAAAGTATACTGATTTTAGGATCAGAATGCCTGGCTCTGGTCTCCAGTTCCTTCATCTGTAAAATGATCAGAAGTTCTACTAGATCAGTAGTTCTCAAAGTCTGATCTGGAGACTCCTGGGAATCCCTGAAATTCTTTCAGGGGGTCCACAAGGTCAAGACTTCTCATAACGATACTAAGATGTTTTAATTTCTGATATGGTAAAATATCAACAGATGTAATCCACATAGACCAGGACCAAAAAATTTGAGAACCACTAGACTAGATGATGATTAAGGTATTTTGTAAATCTCATAATCACATAAGAACAGAGGACTGAGAACAAAAATTAATCTAAAATCTACTTCATAGATTGGAGATACATGGGGCAGTTTGTTGTTGTTGTTGTTTTTTTAAAGGGATGTGGAAGGATGAAAATCTCCAAATTATTCCATTCATTCATTCATTCACCCATTCATCCACCCATCCATTTATTCATTTACCCATCCATTTGTTTATTTGTGTTGATGAGCATTTTTATCTAAAGTTTTGAATTCCAAATTCCATCCCTCACTCCCTTCTTCCCCCCCAAGCAATTAGATATAGATTATACATATTCAGTTATGTAAAACATTACCATATTAGTAATTTTGTATAAGACGACGAATAAAAAAGGATGAAAGAAATTGAAAAATAGCATGCTTCATTCTGTGTTCAATCAGTATCAGTTCTTTCTTTGGAGGTGGATAGTATTCTTCATCATTAGTCCTTTGAGATTGTCTTGAATCATTGTATTTCTGAGAGTAGTCTGTGTTCAATCAGTATCAGTTCTTTCTTTGGAGGTGGATAGTATTCTTCATCATTAGTCCTTTGAGATTGTCTTGAATCATTGTATTTCTGAGAGTAGTTAAGTCATTCACAGTTCTTCATCAAAGCATATTGCTGTCACTGTGCACAACATTCTCCTGGTTCTGCTCACTTCACTATACATTATTTCATTCAGGTTTTTCAGGCCTTTATGAAATCATCCTGCTGGTCATTTCTTAAGGCACTATAATATTCCATTACAATCATATTCTTTACATTGTTTTTTAAAAATTTGGAATTATTGTAAAATATTTGTGTTGTTAAAGAGTTTTTTCTTCCTTAAGATACTCCACTTTGTTTACCTCATAGGTGCCTTGAAGAACTGGATAGCTATTGAGCTTGAGCCTTACTCTGCTAGAGACCATTCTACACTAGAATGTTGGTGTCCTTTGCCAGCAGATTTAGTTACAGTTGAAGTATAACAGCACTATAGAAGGACAGAGGCCTGGAGACCCACCATGTTTTATAATGTGAATTTCAGAGTCTTTATCTTCTCCCCTCACAAGACCTAATCAAAGGATCCATTTTACTTTTTTTTTTTTTTCAGTTTAATTGTAGACTACTCATATCAAAGGAAAATTATTGTTAGTGACACACAAACCATATGACTAATGTACCTTTCCGTTTTTTTCTTCCCCACTATGAGACTGATCAGCAGATGTTAAATTATTTTCTGGACTACTTGTCTTTTGCAGAATCCAATGACAGTTTATTTAGTTTCTTTGTTCTTGTTTTGTTGGATCCAATTAACTCAGCCATATTTGGTAAAACATGAAGTTGAACAAAAGCATTTTATCTTGTTTGTTTCCTTTCCTTCATTTTTCTGAGGACACTAATAAACAAATTAATCTTCCTGCTTTCTACATCCAGAAAAAAGAACTGTGGAACCTGAATGCAGATTGAACCATGCTGTTTTTACTTTTTTTCTTTTTTGAAGTTTTTCCCTCTTGTTCTGATTCTTTTTTTTTTTTCACAGCATGACTAATGCAGAAATATGTTTAATGTGATTGTACGTATATAACCTGTATTAGATTGCTTTCTGTCTTGGGGAGGGGGAAGGGAAGGGGAGAGGAAGGGAAGGGAGGGAGGGAGAAAAATTTGGAAGTCAATCTATAAAAAATGTTGAAAACTATCTTTATATGTAACTGGAAGACAAATAAAATACAATTAAGTTTGAAAAGAATCAATTTCCCTCCATGAGTATTTTTTTTTTTTTTTTAAGGCAATGGGGGTTAAGTGACTTGCCCAGAGTCACACAGCTAGTAAGTGTCAAGTGTCTGAGGCCGGATTTGAACTCAGGTACTCCTGAATCCAGGGCCGGTGCTTTAACCACTGAGCCATCTAGCTGCCCCTCCATGAGTACTTTTGCAGTTTCCTCTGAAAAAATTTAAACCTTTTTTGCTTTAAAAATTACTTTCCTTTTTAAAAGAGAAAATAAGTATTAATATTTCGTGGACACTGCCTATTTTAATTTCATGTAAGTAGTGTACGCTTTCATTTAGGAAGCACATTTTTTAAAAGGGGCATGGATTGACAAAACAAAGAATCTAATACTTATTCGTAAATGGAGAGGAAAAAGTGCAGTAGTATGGACCATTTTTTTTAGAAGCAAAATAATATTGTTCTTAAATACTACTAAAAACACGGCTGAATTTTTTTTCTCCTGGCTCCAAATAATCATTTAATCACAGATAGTGCTGGAAGAGCCCATAGAGATTATCTAGTCTAATTGTCTCATTTTACAGATGAGGAAGATAAAGGGTGAGACTTCCATAGGGCAAATGCTAAGATGCCTTGAATTGTTTCAAAGAATGAATGTGAAACATAATAGTGTCTGTGGTGGGTGTATGGTGCTCAGGCAAGTTTACTCTCATATGCCAGTCCAGGGCTTCAGCAGGAGTTCCAACGTTGAATGGATTAACTCTCTCAGGGACACAGGAAGTTCTAGAGGTCCAGGTGGGAAGGAGTAGGATGGCAGTAGAAGAGCAGATAGCAATATGGCCTGAATCAATGTTATGTACAAAATATGAACTCTTTTGGGGCTGCTAGGTGGCGCAGCCTCCACCCGGAGATAGGAAGACTCATCTTCCCGAGTTTATAGCCCTGTGATCCTGCACAGGTCATTTAACCCTGTTTCACTCAATTCTCTCCTCTATAAAATGAGCTGGAGAAGGAAATGGCAAACTACTTTAATACCTTTGCCAAGAAAACCTCAAACGGGGTCACAAAGAGTCTTGACACAACTGAACAACAAAATGAATTCTTCAGTCTGCCTTTCTTGACCCTCTACAACCTGAATCAATCTACCTTTATAATCTTTTTGCACAATATTCTCCCTTAAGCACTCCTGTGGTCCAACCAAACTGGGCTACTTCCTGTCCCTAGGGGATATGATTTTGTCTTAGCCTGTCTCGGTGACTTTGCTCATTCCATTCCCCATGCTTGGACTGAACTGGACTTCCTTTTCCCACCACTCCTCAAATCTCTGCCTATTGAACTCTCCCTTGTTACATAATGCAATTCATGTGCTACTTTTTTTATGATGTGATTAGGAAAACCGGGAGATTGTAGTATTCTAGAAGTCAAGGGAGGCTGAATGAAGAGGGATTAGCTGCAGAGAAGTCAGGAAAAATGAGAACTAAGAAAGTGCTGGGAGTAGAAACCATATTGCAAGTGATAGAGAGGTGGAAGCATCACATCTAAACTGCATTGTCAGAAATTTGGTGAAAAGGAAAGAAATGGGGCAGTGGTTTGATAGAAGGCGCGTGTTTTGTGGGTAGGGGAAACCTGAGAATGTGGGCCAATTGCAAAGAGCCAATGGAAGGGGGAAAATTGAAGACAAGAGAAAAGAGAATAAGAACTGAGTCACTGAAGCAAAGTCCTGGAGAAGTTAGGAGGGGGTGGTATCAAAGGTGTGAATAGGAATTAGGACTTGCAAACCTAAAGATGTCAAAGGAATATTTACCAAGATAACAATTAGGAAGGGTTAGGAAGTATGACAGAAATTGCAAACTTGTAGGATCTTTTTGGGAGAGCAATCTAGCCTACACAGTAAAAATTTACAAAAGAAGCCATATCTTTAATGCTGGTAAGATGTGAGGTAAGGAAAGAAGGAGTTCATGGGAAATAGCATCTGTTTTTAAACTATAAGCTGAGGTACTCAACTGCAAGAATGAGGAGAGTGAGTGCAGTGGGAAGGCTTCTAGAGAAGTTTTAAAATTGCCTCTGTGGTAAGTGGGATAGAAATTCAATTAGAGAAGAGTAAATTGATTGGGTTGCTGCAGTGAAGGGTCTGTTTGAGATTAGAGACCATGCGTTTGTAGCAAACCCAGTCATCAGGTATATGTGGTTCCACAGCATGTGAATAGGAACAAAGGCAGAACGTGGGAGTAATTCAGGGTTTGGTAAAGCCTGAGCAAATGATTGGACTAGGGAATGAGAGATTCATTAGCAGAGGATAGAATAGAGTTGAACTGATTCATTAAAGATTCTCAAAATTTCACTAAGACTACTTAAGTGTTGCATAGCTGAGCCTTACAGAAAGTTAGAGATTTTAAGAGATGGAGGTGAAAAGGGAGTACATTCCAGGCATGGGGGAATATAGTCTGTGCAAAGATAGGAGATGGAATGCTGAGTTTGGGAAACAGTAAGTATGCCCATGTTCCTTAATATAGAATGTGTAATGGAGGACAAGTGCAATAAGCCTGGAAAGATAGGCTGTAGCTAGATTGTAGAAGGGTTTTAAATGTCAAACTGAGTGATAGATTAAAGAGTCACAGTATTCTGGAGCATATCAGTGACATAGCCAGAATGAAGTTTTAGGAAGATTATTTTTGGCAGTTTTATTAAGAGGATTAGAAAGAAGAGGTGGGGAGACTGGAAGCTGGCAGTTCAGTTGGGTTATTGTAATGGTTCAGGTGAAAGGTGAGAAGGTCCTAAATTTGGTGATGGCTATATGAATGGAGAGAAAAAGTAGAATTAACAAGACTTGACAACTGATGGAAAAGGCAAGTATGTGGGAGAGAGAACAGTTGAGGATGACTGAGGTTGTGAATATGGGCAACTGGGAAGGATGTAGGGACAGATTATCAAGTTACATATTTTACCCAAATAAAGAATGTCATCTAGCCAATTGCTTGAAGTATTATAGTGAAGGGAAACATTTACTTTCCTGAATGGAGGCCACTTGATTTTTGAATAGTTCTGATTTATTTTGATTTTTTTGTTTGATTTGTTTTGTTTTTGTGGGACAATGAGGGTTAAGTGACTTGCCCAAGGTCACATAGCTAGTAAGTGTCAAGTGTCTAAGACCAGATTTGAACTCAGGTTCAAATCCTGAATCCAGGGCCAGTGCTTTATCCACTGCACCACCTAGTTGCCCCCTGGATGTTTTTTTCTGACTAGACCAGTTCATTCCTTTTTGGGGCAACTTTAATTGGTCAGGTGTTTTTCTTTATGTTGAGCCACAATCTGTCTTCTTTTAACTCCCCCCCCCTCTCTTTTTGGCGGGTCATTGGTGGGTCATTGAGGATTAAGTGACTCAGCCAGGGTCACACAGCTAATAAGTGTCAAGTGTCTGAGGCTGGATTTGAACGAAGTCCTCCTGAATCCAGGGCCGGTGCTCTGTCCACTGTGCCAACTAGCTGCCCCCCCTCCTTTTTTTTTTTTTTTTTTTGCAGGCAATAGTGGTTAAGTGACTTGCCCAGGGTCACACAGCTAGTAAGTGTCAAGTGTCTGAGGCCGGATTTGAACTCTGGTACTCCTGAATCCAGGGCCGGTGCGTTAACCACTGCGCCATCTAGCTGCCCCCTTCCTTTTAACTTCTACACATTGGTCCTATTTTTTTTTCCCCTTCATGGCTCAGTAGAAAAATCTCTTCCCGCTTTCATATTTTGATAAGCTAATAGGTCTCATACTGGCTTATAATCAATAGGCTATAATCTTTCCATGCTTTAATATTGAATTTTTCTTTAAAAAGTTGAATAACTTGTTAATTTAATTACATATAAATATTTGAGATGATTTAATTCAGGTACCATTTATGGTAGTCTTTTTGTTCTTTTTTCCCCCCCATATGGTGCCTGACACATGGCACTTATTAAGTGTCTGTTGATTATTGTTTGACTGAAAGAGCATTGCACTTGGAGTCAAAAGGCTTGATGGATTCAAGTGACACTAGACATGTAACTTTGGACAATAGGATCATAGGGTCATAGATTTAGTGAAAGAAGGGATTTGAGAGCCTAACCCCTTCATTTAATAGATGAAACTGACCACAAGAGAGATTGCAACTTGGGTTTAGTCACTAAACATCTCTAAGCCTTAGTTTCCTCATTTGTAAAGTTGGGATAATGCTTATAAAACATACCTCATACTATTTTTTCCTAGTTACAAACACATAATCTCAAGCAAAAAAAAATTCCTGCATTAGTCAGCGCCCCCTCCCCCCATATGCATATTTATGTGTGTTATGTGTATGCCTCAGTCTGCACTCTTGAGTCTTCTCTGTGAACATGGGTAACATGAGTCCCCTTGAATTGTGGTTGTTCATTGTGTTGATCAAAGCTGATCAGAGTTACTAAGTCTTTTAAAGTTATTCATCTTTACAATATTGTTGTTATTGGATAAATTGTCCTGGTTCTGCTCTCTTCACTTTGTATTGTATTGTATACAGATTCTTCCCAGTTTCTCTGAAACCATTCCCTTCATCATTTTTTACAGAACAATAGTATGTCATCACATTCATATACCATAATTTGTTCAGCTACTTCTTAGTTGATGTGCATTCCTTCAGTTTCCAATTCTTGGCCATCATGAAAAGAGTTGCAGTGAATTGGATTTAAGTGAGGGAGGGCATCCAAGGTCACCAACCTCACTCTCTCTTCCAAAGCCATCTGGGTCCAGTGGCAAGATATAGATCAGGATGACTGGAGATGGCCCTAGATGTCTTAAGGCATTTGGGGTTAAGTGACTTGCCTGGGGTAACACAGCTAGTAAGTGTCTGAGATGAGATTTGAACTCAGGTCCTCCTGACTCCAGGGCCAGGGCTTTATCCATTGTGCCACCTAGCTGCCCAGCTATAAATATATATGTGTATATGTAGGTCTTTTCTTTCTTTAATCTTTTTGGGGTATGGATCTAGTGAGCTGTATTGCTGGGTCACAGGGTGTGCACAGTTCAGAGAAATTAGATATTAATTAAGTGATAATAACCATTGATTAAAATTTAGTTTGGGGGGGGCGGCTAGGTGGCGCAGTGGATAAAGCACCGGCCCTGGATTCAGGAGTTCCTGAGTTCAAATCCGGCCTCAGACACTTGACACTTACTAGCTGTGTGACCCTGGGCAAGTCACTTAACCCCCACTGCCCCACCAAAAAAAAAATTTAGTTTAGGGGCAGCTAGGTGGCGCAGTGGATAAAGCACCGGCCCTGGATTCAGGAGGACCTGAGTTCAAATCCGGCCTCAGACACTTGACACTTACTAGCTGGGTGACCCTGGGCAAGTCACTTAACCCCCATTGCCCTGCAAAAACAAAAAACAACAAAAAAAAATTTAGTTTATTGGTTAATTATTATTTTTCAAATTCTAGAATGTATGACAACATGTCCACAATGGTGTACCTAAAGGAAGACAAGTTGGAGAAGCTTACCCAGGATGAAATTATTTCTAAGACAAAGCAAGTGATTCAAGGATTGGAAGCTCTGAAGAATGAACACAATTCTATCTTGCAAAGTTTACTTGAGACACTTAAGTGTTTGAAGAAAGATGATGAGAGTAATCTGGTGGAAGAGAAATCAAACATGATTCGCAAGTCACTGGAAATGTTGGAGCTTGGGCTGAGTGAGGCACAGGTAGGTAAATGAATTATATAAATTGAGACATAGATTTGGGAAAGCTTGTTGGATTAAATCAGTCTTGTATTGATGATGTATATATGTGTATGTACATATATATATATATTAACTTAGATCCACAACATAAAGATGGGGTTTAGAATTATTCATTTCCCTCTTCCTTTTTGAATTTGAAGTCTTCTTTAAAAATGGGTACAGTTGAGGGAAATAGATATTAAAACTTTGGCTTTCTGGCCATTTATTTATTTTGTTCATTTACCAGTTGGCATAAAATAAGATGAGCTATAACCGATTTATGTTCAGAGAAGAATTTGTTTAGTATCAGAAGTGACTATCTCTACTCTGATTTAACACTGTTTTGTTCTGTTCATGTTATAAATTTTTAATTTAGGGTTTTGAGTGGTCTCTTTGCCAGTCTTTGTTCTCTTTCCATCTTTTATTGAAGGCAAGAAAGTTTTAAACTTGGTAAAATTTTGGGATACATTGTTATGAACCATAACCTCTAGTCATGTTTCATTTATATGTCAGGAAAATGGAACTTATGTCTCTCTTACAAAGTATAGTATACTTATTTTGGGGGTGGGGTGATAACTACATATACATATTGAAAGAACTAAAATAAAAGAAATGTTCAAACATAGCAAATTTTCTGAATTCTTAGTTTAAGAATGCAGTAGAAAATTAGTAAGGTGATGAAAATGATAAGTCAGGGTTTAAATTGTTTCTGTGTATCCTAGGTAATGATGGCTTTGTCAAACCATCTAAATGCAGTTGAATCAGAGAAACAGAAATTGCGTGCCCAAGTGCGCCGTCTGTGCCAGGAAAATCAGTGGCTGCGGGATGAGTTAGCTAACACACAGCAGAAGTTACAAAAAAGTGAGCAATCTGTGGCTCAACTGGAGGAAGAAAAGAAACACCTGGAATTCATGAATCAGTTAAAAAAATATGATGATGATATTTCTCCATCAGTAAGTAGCTATTTATTGAAATCAGTTCATGTTTATTAGATATTTAGAAGCTTTCAATTCTAAGGTATTATGAAGCTGTATGTATCCTTTTGTGTAAATATTCTTTTCAGTGTGATGTTACAGAAAAGACTAAAATTCAGGAGTTCTGGCTATTACTATATATATGTTTTTGGGGAAATAGGTGAATCTGAGTTTCAATTACATTCTCTGTTAAATGTATATAATGAATTGTTCTTTCCTTTCACATGTGTAGTTTGGATCAAATGAGATAATGGTTGTGAAAGCATTTTAAAAATACAGAACATTAAAATGGCATTATTTTAGTTTTTTCTACAAATAATGCATTTTAGGTGGGAACTTAGAACTCCTAGAGATGTCTGGTTCAGAGGGCATTATGTAGCTTAGAACTTCAGAGTATTTATGTAAGTAAATATTAAGTGTCTTCACAGTGCTAGGGATACAAAGATGAAAAACCATATAGTCCTTACCCTCAAAGAGCTTTCTTTACTTTTACTTTAATAAAGGAGATAATACATATCTATATCTATATCTATCTATATAGACATATAGATAGATATAGATATAGATATGCAAACAAACATGATAGAAACTATAGTGTAATAAGGTCAAAGGAGAGATCAAAAGTGAGAACCTTAAGAACATTTGAGGAGCTAGAGATTACTTTTAGAGATCAAAAAAGTCTTCCTGGGTGAGAAGGCACCTGACCTGGGTTTTTTGTTTTGTTTTGTTTTGTTTTTGTTGTTGTTTTTGATGAGGCAATTGGGTTTAAGTGACTTGCCCAGGGTCACACAGCTAGTAAGTTGCCAAGTGTCTGAGGCTGCATTTGAACTCAGGTCCTCCTGACTCCAGGGCCAGTGCTCTATCCACTGTGCCACCTAGCTGCCCCTCTGACCTGGGTTTTGAAGGAAGAGAAGGGATCAGAAATGTAGTAGACAGTGTAGTCTGGGTAAAGGGAATGGACTTTTTTGAGTGTAGAAAAGAGGAAGAGGAAGCTAGGATCTGGTCTAATCTGTACCTGAACAAATTTGACAAGTGATCATCTACTCTCCACTGATAGAGATGACCCCCCCCCCCCATTTCACCTTTTTGCAATTCTGATTTCTAAGTTTTGCCTTAGATTTTGAGGCAAAGTCTTTTTCTTTTCTCACTTCAATCTGTTGCTTCTTGTTGGAGCACAAGTCTAATTCTTCTTCCTTTGAAAAAGGTAATCTTTCACATATTTGAAGATTGCTATTAAGCCCTTCCTGATTTTCTGTTACCTAGGTTAAATTCTATTTTCTTTAGCTAAAGACTGGCTGTATGATATGTTTCCTAGTTCCCTCACCACTGCTCTCTTGGATTTGTCAGTAATCTTTCCAGAATGTGGCATCTAGAATTGATGCAGTATAACAAGATCAGGACAGAATTCTGGACAATACAGCCTTAGTTTTTTGGTTGCTCTGTCATAAAGTTGACTCATTGAATTTGTATTCCCTAAAACCCCAGTATCTTTTCCCATATGTAAAAAAATCTAAATGAAGGACCTAATATTTATCTATTAAGTTTAATTTTACTAGATTTTTGTCTATTTTTCTAGCTTAAGACCTTTTTTTCCATAAAAGTATTTTATTATTTTCCAGTTACATGTAGATATAGTTTTCAACATTTGTTTTTTGTTGGTTTTTTTTGGTGAGGCAATTGGGGTTAAGTGACTTGCCCAGAGTCACACAGCTAGTAAATGCCATGTGTCTGAGGTCAGATTTGAACTGAGGTCCTCCTGAATCCAGGGCCAGTGCTCTAGCCACTGTGCCACCTAGCTGCCCCACAACATTTGTTTTTATAAGATTTTTAATTTCAAATTTTTCTCCTTCCCTCCCCTCCCCTCCCCAACACAGCAAGCAGTCTGATATAGGTTAAACATTTCTGCAGTTTAAGATCTTTATAGAACCAATTTATACATGTATGTCACTACATTCCATTAGAGAACTTCCTCCAGGTTGACCTGGATCCATTTATTATTATCCTTTAAGTTCATTTTTTTCAAGCAGCAAGTTAATGGTGGAACTGAAACTGTCTCCTTGGTGTTTTTATCTGTTACACCATGTTGCTGAATAAGTCACAATGTAGATAATGGATTGATAATTTAATCTTTAATAAACCCTTTTATTAAAATATATGTTATGCCAAATGCTTTAGTAAGAAATTTAGCACTTGTAGTCTTAAGGTTTGTGCTTTGGGGATTTTTTTATAGGAGGACAAAGACAATGATTCTACCAAAGAACCTTTGGATGACCTTTTCCCCAATGATGAAGATGACCCAGGTCAAGGAAGTAAGTGAATAGTTGTTGTGTACTGAAGTAAAATGAAAAGCATATTTGTCTTATGTGGGGTGTGATTTTAATTTCTGGTATTATAGAGGAGAGAGAGTAATTTATTTTTAATTTTCATATTGTAGTTAGTGTTTTTTACCTAGTTTATAAAATCTTTGGTGCTTGAAAGTAACATTGAATTTTTTTGAAGTTATATAACCATTCATTGTTAGATTGGCTTTCTTGTTACAAAAAGTGTAAGGCTTATTGTATTCTGAAAGAATATATCAGGTATTTTTTGTTTGTTTTAGGGTTTTTTTTTGGCTTAGAGCAGAGGAGAAAATATAAAGAAGATAAAGGAGAGAATATGGCTTTAATTTAAAAATTATCAAATAAATTTTGTTGCTAGTATTTGTAGGTTCATAGGACATAAGTGATCTTGGAGGTCATCTAGTCCAGCCCTTGCATTTTAAGATATTATTGGTAAAAAAAAAAAAAGGATATTATTGGTAATGCACATTACTCCATCATAAGGTTATGTGAAAAATAGCCAGTAGGTTTTGTTGGGGACACAGTGGAGAATCAGTGCTTAAGATGACTATGTTGTATTATATAAACAAAGTATTAGTTACTTTCATTTTCCACCTCATATGGACATAGTCTTCTTTAGGGTTGTTTCTCTACTTGTGGATAGATAGCATTCTTTTCAGGGCTATTTTACATTTGTTCATTTGCCTTTCTTGTCTTGCCTTTGTATTTGGAAAACTAGCTCTTTTTAACATCAGTATGCAAATTTTTAGTTTGTCTGACTGATATCATAAGTGCTATTTCTCCCATACCTTTTGTAAAATCAACTTGACTGGGCAGGTAGGTGGCACAGTGGATGGAGCACAGGCCCTGGATTCAGGAGGACCTGAGTTCAAATCCAGCCCCAGACACTTAACAATTACTAGCTGTATGACCCTGGGCAAGTCACTTAACCCCAATTGCCTCACCAAAAAGAAAAAAATCAACTTGACTTTCCATACTAAAGATAGGTATAATTATTCATTGATATTAAAACACACCATTGATTAGGCATGCCTTGAAACCTTTGTCCCATTTCCTGTGTCAGGGTACCCTGCAGGTCTGAGACTCTGTTGCATCAACCCCTGTGGTCTCCATAACTAAATACCCTTGTTACCTAGTTTCTGCGATGCTTACCTGGGGAGGCGGAGGGGTGGACAAGGCCTTAAAGCCACTCTTTTACAAAGTTCTTTGTAAGAGGAATTGTGGTAAAGGACTGCCCTACTTACTTAGAGATATCGGGAGTACAGGCCTTGGTCCCAAAGGCACATTTCCTTGCTTTATGAAGCAGGGTCACATTTGTGCTATGGCAGCTGGTTGTGACTTAACAGTTCCTAAATAAGTAGATAAAGTATAGTCTGTTGGGTAGATGTTTGGTAGTTGACTATATTTCTGTTTTGTCCCTATTCTTAAAAATCAATTTGATAGGGGCAGCTAGGGGGCACAGTGGATAGAACACCGGCCCTGGAGTCAGGAGGACCCAAGTTCAAATCTGGTCTCAGCCACTTGACACTTACTAGTTGTGTGACCCTGGGCAAGTCACTTAACCCCAATTGCCTCACCAAAACAAACAAAAAGACAAAAATCAGTTTGATATAGTCATGTAATTACAGCTTTTTTTAAAAATTAAAAAAAAAATTTTTTTTTTGCAGGGCAATGGGGGGTTAAGTGACCTGCCCAGGGTCACACAGCTAGTAAGTGTCAAGTGTCTGAGGCCGGATTTGAACTCAGGTCCTCCTGAATCCAGGGCCAGTGCTCTATCCACTTCGCCACCTAGCTGCCCCCAAGCCAATTATTCTTAACAATACTACTTTCAGGGGCAACTAGGTGGCGCAGTGAATAAAGCACTGGCCCTGGATTCAGGAGGACCTGAGTTCAAATCCAGCCTCAGACACTAGCTGAGTGACATCACATTGCCCCCCTCCCCTCCCAAAAAAGATAAAAAACCCAATACTATTTTCATCATGTTTATTGTGATAATTGTTTTCTTGATTATATTATAAATTTTTCTTTTATAATATGCTATAACTAAAATCATCTCTTTTGTAGTTCAACAGCAGCATAGCAGTGCAGCTGCTGCTGCCCAGCAAGGGGGCTATGAAATTCCCGCACGGCTTAGAACTCTTCATAACCTCGTTATTCAGTATGCTTCCCAAGGTAGATATGAGGTTGCTGTACCATTGTGCAAACAAGCACTAGAAGATCTTGAGAAGACTTCTGGTCATGATCACCCAGATGTTGCCACCATGCTAAATATCTTGGCTCTGGTATACAGGTGAGGATTTCTGTAGTCATCTGTGCCTTTGTTAGAAAAATTAAAGGGAAAAAAAAGCTCTGAAGATACATATATTTTTAAAAAGCCTTACTTGTTTTCTATTCATTTATGCTTTGGATAATCTTTATGCCTTGGAAACTGACCTTGATTCAGGAAGAAGAATGTTCTCAGTGTCTTACCTTCCATCTGAGTTAACTTATAGCAAAACAAATCTCTCCCAAAACACACAAAAAGGAAGACCTGCCCTAAAGTGAAGTAGAGAGGGATTAGAAATTACTCATAGCAGAATTTCTTCCCTCAGGTAGTTTTCTTCAGTGAATTTATGCATTTCTGTTATTTACTCTGATGTTTCTCTTTATTTGTCAGGAAAATTGAGTATTTCATAGAGACATTTGATAAGTGAGGTTTTTAAAATCAGTGGTAGATTTTTTTGTCTTGTTTTATCTTTTAATTTTAGGAACTTTTTACTTTCTTAAAAGATAAACCAGAACAAAAATCTACCACTGATTTTAAAGACCTAACTTACCAAACATTTGCTTCTGTGAAATAGTTTTGCACACAAATATGAGAAGTACCAGTACAGATAAGTCTTTTTTTTTTTTTGGGTGGGGCAATGGGGGTTAAGTGACTTGCCCAGGGTCACACAGCTAGCGTCAAGTGTCTGAGGCCGGATTTGAACTCAGGTACTCCTGAATCTAGGGCTGGTGCTTTATCCACTGCACCACCTAGCTGCCCCCACAGATAAGTCTTTATAACCAATAGTGGCAGAGAAATCCATTTGGGTATAGTCTTTGAATAGGCTTTCTTTTAATTATGTAGTTAGGCTCAGAAATATTCACTCTGTTCCCCTTCGACATTATGTAGAAATAAGTCATATTGGGACTTGTACCTCATTTATTGGTCACATCTCCTGTCACCTTTCATTAGTGATCTTTGATAGAGGAATGTAATTAAGGTTAGGGATCAGTTCTAATCATTGCTGCTGAAACTGAAGCCATTGCAGCAAAAACTCTGAGAACTTGGGTGATTTCACCAAGAGTGAAGTCTATATTACCCAAGAAAACATAGCTCCTTCAACTAGCATGAAAGCTACTCATGGCTTATCTTCTGTGTCAGGTCCCAGTTTTATTGTTTATTGTTATTCTTGAAATAACCCCAGTTTATAAAGTCATTTGAAATAATCTCAGTGAGTTATAGAATGTAATGTCTGTTTTTAAATTTAGAGATCAGAATAAATACAAAGATGCAGCCAATCTACTAAATGATGCACTGGCTATCCGTGAAAAAACCTTGGGCAAAGATCATCCGGCGGTTTGTATATTTTTTTTCACCCTTTTGATGTATTATTTTCCCTACTGTGCTTTACTCAACTCATTTTAATATTAAACTCAACAGGAAAGGGTTAAGACCTGTGTCTTTTCATTAGATGGTAAAGGTAGGAGCCCACCCTTTACTGATTTCCAATTATAAGTCCTAAGTGTTCTTCACTTTAATATTTGCCATATTCAAGTGCACATTTAATCTATTTAAAGCAATTATCACACAAAATGGACCAAGTACCACATTTTTGATTTCTAAATCAAACTGCATGTACTTGTGAAAAAAACGTCTAAAGTTGTATTTTTACTTATTTTTTCCAAATCAGCGCTAAATGCCCATGAATTTTTACTTTTTGGTTTGCTTCGTTGCTTCTAGCAAAATATAATGTTGAGATCATGCTATTCATTGTGATTCATTTAATTATGCTCAATAATATGTTATTTTACATAATTTACCCTACAGTGAGGCACTCTTATTGTACCTGGACTTATATGTAATATTTTCTCCATATTAGATATATTCTTTTGGTATGTCTAAAGTAGAAAATACTACCCTTTACAATTTGATTAAATATTTGTTTAAAGTAAAATTGTATTCTTTTATCCAATTAAGAGTCCTCCACTGTATATTTAGGATATAATTGAATTGTATATTTCTGGTAGTTAGTTAGTCATCTTCACATGTTAATTTTGGTCAGTTTTATTGTGTTTAATGTTCATACTATGACAGGTGGCAGCAACTCTAAATAATCTTGCAGTGCTTTATGGTAAAAGAGGGAAGTACAAAGAAGCTGAGCCCTTGTGTAAGAGAGCCCTGGAGATCAGAGAGAAGGTAGGAAAGACCAGAGTGCACTGTGATGTCCTGAGATTTATATTCTTTTCTTGCATTTTAGTTTCAAATGTTCACAAATCCGCAGAACTGTTTCTGTATTTCATTACTGACTCTTTACTGGAGTAAATTGTAAAATTGATTGTCCTTAAAGCCTTGGGAGGGTATCCCAAATACTGGCTATTATAGTGTGAGAATGGGAAGCAGTTTAGGATAAGGTAGGTATTTAGGAAGTATGGAGACATAAGTCTTCAGGAAGTGGCTTTATTTCAGAAAAGATTTTAAAGAAGAAATCAATATTCAGAAAAGTTTTGGAGATGGAAAAAATGGAGCCATCTTTTTGAGAGAAAAAGAATGATTATCAATAATAATAATATTACATTTTAAAATGTATTTATACAATGTTGCATTAAGACTTTTTTTATTAAGAGATTTCATAGCAAAATAATTATTTACTCAAAGAGATTAGTTTAATATACTGATACTGTAACTTTAAAAAATATAGTCCTAAAGGATTTGAATTGTAAGTAGAGTTTCTGGGACAGAGTTCTAGAGGGTGAGAAAATGAAAATGTCTATTATTTTCTTTTTATTTATCTCCATTTTATGTGTAGTTGGTATTGACATACATATTAAATTGATTAGTGGTGATACAAGGAGAATTGGGGATGAGGAATAATTATATAGGCACATCTTTATTATGATGTCATTCAGGAGAGGTATATAAAGTAGTCAAATATTGGGTACTTTGGTGTTGAATTTCAAAATACAAATTAGGAAGAAATAAAGTGTACAAAAATACTCAAATTGAGACTGGTGAAATTTAAATGACTGTCTAGCATGAAGGAGTTTTTTTCCTAATTCAATACATGTTTTTATTCTTAGGTTTTGGGAAAAGATCACCCAGATGTTGCCAAACAGTTAAATAACTTGGCCTTACTCTGCCAGAACCAGGGCAAGTATGAGGAGGTAGAATATTATTATCAAAGAGCCCTTGAGATCTACCAGACAAAACTGGGACCAGATGACCCCAATGTGGCTAAAACAAAAAATAACTTGGTATGTAGATGGAAATTAACTTAGAGTTTATCAGAGTTCCATTCAGGAATTTAACTTTTAGTTATATACATTAAGATATATTTCAGTTTTGCCTAAGAGATGCCTATTATATTTTCTTTTGTATAAAGGCATCCTGCTACCTGAAACAAGGGAAATTCAAGCAGGCTGAAACCCTGTATAAGGAGATTCTCACTCGTGCACATGAGAGAGAGTTTGGCTCTGTAGATGGTAAGAAATTTAGTTACATTTATAATGAAATACAATAGAGTTCACTATTTTAAATAATTGTTTAAAATGCATGGCAATTTCCACCAGTGATTTTGTGACATTCAAATATATCACTAATGACTTCAAGTGGGGAATGAATAATTCTTAATTTAACTGGGATTACCTTTGATTTAATGAATATCTATATCCATCTTATACCACCTTACCTCTAGTCTTTTCCTCTCATCTGTTCTCTACATCAATGATGTTAAACTCAAACAGAAATGGATCCCACTAAACTGTACATAAGGATTCCTGCAGGCCACATATTGACTTAGAAAACCACATATTAACATTATCCATGTTCTGTTTTATATTTATTTTGTTAAATATTTCCCAGTTACATTTAATTGGGTTCAGTCAGACTGGGGAATGTTGCCACTGCCAGTAGAATTGACACTTCCACTCTAGACAGCAACGAAGGAGGGACAATTCTGACCATGCCACTCTTATACACTGTAATTCCAATGGCTCCCATTGACTGCAGAATCAAATATTATTTTACCTTTGTCTTATCTTTTTTAAACTTCTATTTTTGTGTAAGTTTTATTGTATACATAATCATTAGTGCACTAATTACATGTACATGATTTATAAATAAGTAGATAAATGTTCAAAAATTTTCTGCTATGGGTAATACATATACATATTGGGTGTACAGGATTAAAAAAATTTTTTTACTGATGAAAATACATGATTAGAAAGTTTGGAGACCACTGCTGTAGATCACTCTTTCTCCTATGTCAGTGACAAGGCTCAAAGTCTCTCTACCTCAGCTTCTGACCTTATTTTGATTATTTTGGCTTTCCCATTACTATCCTTTTTTGGGGGGAGGCTACATTTTTTTCTTTTTTAAATTCATTTTGAACTTAAAGACAAAAGAACGTTTTCATGTTCACAGCACAGTACAAGAGGATTCAATATGCAATCATGAATATCTCTTTAAAAAATTTTTTTTAAAATAATAAACATTTTTATTTATAGTTTTGAGTTCCAAATCAGATGAGTTATACAGTGAATTTCTGTTTCATTTTGTTGACTTTTTTGAAAACCCATGTAATAAATACTACACAACATTTTCAAAGTTGCCCTGCTTTGCTGTGCTTTTTTCTAAGTTTTCTTTTATTCCCTGCTATGTGCACTTTTATTTTTTGCCTTCCCCACCTAGCCTTAGAAAAGGCTACCATTAGTCACAAATATATACACACACACAAATATACCTACATACTTATGTATCGAAGAAATATTTTGACTAGTTTGCCTAATTTGGAGGGCCTAATTTGACTGGAGGACTAATCTGGGGATTTTTGACTAACTGGCTATCTGACTGCTATTAATTTAATATGGGCCATTTATAAAGTTCCACACTGCTCCACTTCCAAAATTGATAAGCAAAAGATTAAGAAGCCTCTTAACTAAATAATTCAAAGCAGAGTTTATTTATGAGATACCATTTAAACATAAAAATACAGGGAAATAAAATGTACAACCTGACCTGCCTTGCAGTGAGTCTCTTTCCACCTGCTGCTGCCTGGAACTTTTTTAATACAATAAGGGCTTGTTGCCATCTCTTCCCTTTGGGTATGTTCCACTTTCACTGCTCAATTCCTTGCACTAACTCCAAGCCCCTTTCACTTTGTTGATCCCTCTGCATGGGCTACCTTTCCTCTCCACCGCTGAACCCCTGTGTTTCTCTCTCACCAACCTCTCCTTCTGTTCTCCTAGTGCTCCAGTGTCCTTCTCTGTTCCGTTAGTCTCGTCAGCCCCCCCTCAGCGTCTCTAGTCTCTGGAGTCCTCCTTAATCTTGTCAACCCCCTTAATCTCCCCCCCCCCCCGCCCCCAACTGTCTAACTCTCCACTTTATATATCGTCCTTTTCTCCACTCAAATCTCGGGGCTTCCTGCGCCCCCACACACACCAAGCTAATCCGCCAGCCGCCCTCCGGCTGTGGCTGGGTAGGGGGGCGCTTGAGCCTCTGGTGCGTACCACACCCAGGGCTCCAGGGACCCGTGCCCCCTGCTGTGCGCCCAGGGACCTCTGCATGGGCCACACCAGAGCCTGACCTGGACAAACCCAGGATCTCTTGGATAGATCTGCTCAGGGCGGGTGGAGGGAGCTGGGGCCCCCTCCCAGCTGTCTGACCTGGTGTCTTGTACAGCCCATGGGGGCTTTTTGGCTCAGCTGAAGCAGAGGGGGAGGGGCACCAGCCCCTCCCACACAGAAAAAACCCTGAGGGCTCAAGGCTTTCTAATCTCAGCCCAAAGGTAGGGTTCCCAAATCAAAATAAATTTCCACTATATGTATGTATGTATATACGTATGTAAAACCATACTTTACATACTTCTTCCTTTACATACATCTTCCTTTGTAGGTTCTTTGTGATTGATTTGAGTATTCACTATTACTCAAAATGACTTAGTTCTTCAAAGTTGTTTTTGGAAGAATATTGCTGTTGCTGTGTACAATGTTCCTTTGGTCTGCTGTTACTATCTTTTTAAGCAGTGTGGCCTTCCATTTCATCAGTTTTTGCAAATCCTATGCCCTCTATCACTGCTCTAAGACAAATAACGAGGCTGTCCATATATTAGACTAAAACAGCTTTATCTTTTTAAACAAATGTTTTTTTTTCCTTTTTTTTTTGTTGTTGAGGCAATTGGGGTTAAGTGACTTCCCCAGGGTCACACAGCTAGTAAGTGTTAAGTGTCTGAGGCCAGATTTGAACTCTGGTCCTCCTGACTCCAGGGCTGGTGCTCTATCCACTGCGCCACCTAGCTGCCCCATTAAACAAATGTTTTTAATTGATGTCTTTTTTAAATCATATTTTCCCTAGTTTCCCATCTTCTCTCCCTTCTAGATAGCTATCCTGTATGATAAATAGTATTTTTTAAAGACCACCTCCCCCCTGCAAAAAAAAAGAGGAGAAATTAGCACAGTAGATCAGTATATCAAAAAAGTCTAAAAACATGCAGTGTGCAACACCTGTAGATTTCCCACCTCCCCAAAGGGCTGGGTTGGATGTTTTCTCTCCTAATTCTTCATTCAAGGCATGCTTGATCTTTTAAATTTTATTAGCTTCATTTTTTTTTCCTGTGAGGTTCTTTCCTTTTTTTTTTTTCCTGAGTTCATGTTTTATTTCAAGAACTATAGATCACATGCTAAGTTGACAGCAGGTCCTAGAGCCAGGGAACTTGATGATGGAGAAAATATACACATACATAGACACACACATACTGGACTCCATTTATGTTGCTTTCACAGCTGGAGTTTTTTTAGACCTTGTCTTGAAGTAAAGTATGAGCAATGCGATTCCTCCATAAGTGGCCAGCACATAATTCTTTCTGCCATTAAGGGTGTATGAATTGAAGTATTTCTTAAAACCAGTGAATTGATACTGACTTGTCAGATTCTGGACCTGGCATAATTGAAACCCAACTGTAGAATCCGCTGCAGCTGCTGTCCTTCACTGTCCGCTGCCACTGCCCGCCTCTTTCCATTTATCTTGTTGTAGTCATAGTGTATATTGTTCTCTTCTCTCTGCTTACTTCACTCTGCATTAGTCCATGTTATCTTTTTTTTGCTTTTCTGTATTCATCACACAATAACATGTCATTATCTTCTTGTACCACAATTAGTTAAGCCATTCCCCATTTGATGGTTATATCTACTTTGTTTCCAATTCTTTGCTCTCACAAAAAGTCGAAATTTAGAATTTCTCTTGCATTCTTTTGACTCTGAAACTGACTCCTGTACTTAAATCTGTTGTTTAACTGCACTGTGGTTTCTGGTCTGTTTGTCTTCTAGATCATAATCCTTGTAATTTGATACACTTTCTTTCAGATTCTTGACTCTTCATGTAAGGAGTTCAAAAAGGTGCTGTTTTCTACTCCTGAATCCTTTCAGTGTTTGTCCTTCCACTGTTGATGCCTTTCTAATCCTCCTTTCTGAGTCTCTTTGTACCATCTACCCTCTCTTCTCCTAAGCCTAAGAACACAACTGGAGGAAGTCACAAACCATGTGGTTTATTTGGTTCACTATAAAGTCTTGTTATTTAACTTCAGCAGGATCTCAATGATGTAGGACAAATTTCAGCATTTTTTTCTGATTCTCTACGTTGTCCCTTGCAGTAGTTGTTCCAGATCCTCCCTTTGATGCTCAACCACCCCACCCAGATCCCCAACTTTGCCCCAGTTCTTTCACTCCTTCATCTCTACATTTTTACCTATCTTTTCCTTTGCACTAGTCTTAGAGAATGAGGTAGCTCTCCCTTCTCTTTTCCAAGGCCAAACTTTGTTCCATTTCCTCTTTTCCTTGAGAGCTTTCTCCATCTTAGTCTCTTCCCCATTTACTGTTTTTTTAATTGTTAACCTAAAAGCATACTTAGATCCCCCTTGAATCTCTCTCTTTTTGTTTTAAATTTTTGGCAGGGTAATGAGGATTAAGTGACTTGCCCAGGGTCACACAGCCAGTAAGTGTCAAGTGTCTGGGGCTGGATTTGAACTCAGGTCCTCCTGAATCCAGGGCCAGTGTTTTATCCACTGTGCCACCTAGCTGCTGGAATCTCTCTTGAACTCAACTCCTCTTAGTCCTGTCTGTACTCACTGAGTCTGCTGTTTTCTCCATCTTTTTACTCTATCATTTCCTGAACTATTACCTCAAAAGAGGAATATAGTAAATTAAAAATAAGTTCAAAGTGGATTAAATACATGTTTATATATATGTACAGAGTCCTTAGTGCAGCTAGATGGCACAGTGGAGAGTGCCAGGTCAGGAAGATTAATTTTCCTGAGTTCAAATCTGGCCTCAGACACTTACTAGTTGTGTGACCCTGGGTAAGTCACTCAACCCTGTTTGCCTCTTTGTCTTATCTTTTTTTAAACTTCCTCATCTGTAAAATGAGTGGGAGAAGGAAATGGCAAACTACTCCACTATCTTTTCAAAGAAAACACCAAATGGAGTCATGAAGAATCGGACACAACAGAAAAACAACACAAGGTCCCTAAATACATATTATCCTATTAAAAGCAAAGGAGGGCCATATGAACGTTTTTGAGAGTCCATTAAGATTATTTTGGTGGTTAATGTGAAGGATACATTGGACAATGGAGATTAGAGTCAGGGAGGCTATAATTAGATTGCTAGAATAGTTAATGTGAGGAGTGAAGTTTTTACAGCATTTATTCCTCACAACAAACACTTGGAGGTAAGTACTATAGCTGTTGTTATCCTCATTTTATGGATGAGGAAATTGAGGCTCTGAGAAAAGCAAATGATTTGCCTGTGGTCTCATAGCATTTATGAAGGTAGAATTTGAAAGCCAGCTCTCTCCTTACTCTGTCATCTTTTCATCATATTGCCAGGCCAGGGCTGAGAGTGCAGAGGAAGGGGTTGGTGTGAGATCTATTTTTATCCATTTGGATGTGGAAAATAAAGGAGAGGGAAGAATAAAAAATAACTCTGGAGGATGGTAGTGTCATCTACAAAATATGGGAGTGGGAGGAAGCAAGCTTCTGTAGGAGAAAGTGGTGAGTTCAACTTGGGGCACATGGAGTTTGTGGTAGTGGTGGAACAACCCGATGGAGGTAAAGAGTAGGTAGTTGAAAATAGAGAACTGGAGTTCAGGTAAGAGATTGATGCACATATAGTCTGGTAAATAGATTTCGGGGTCACCACCATAAAAGGCATTGAAGCCATTGGGAGTAGGTGTGATTACTACAGAAGAAGGATGGAAGAGAATCAGACACAGATTTGAGGGGGAGTGTCAGGGGCCAGTGCCTCCTTTGGTAGTGGAGGAAGGAAGATGAATTAGTGCAGGGGACAGCTGTGTTTTGTAGTATTGCAGATGATTTTGTAGAAGGCTTAGGATGCATGTGGAATGTTATAATTAAAAAAGAAATTGTTCTATGAAATAGTCCTCTCCTTTGTTTTCTTGTGGTTGTCTCCTGAAAGTATAGTATAGCCAGAAATTCTATTTCATTGAGGATCTTGGTTTCTTGGGTTTTGGTTTTTATTATACATGCATTTAAATGTATTAACTTGCAGAAGATTTAGTGTTTAAAGGAAAGTCAACAGCTGGGCTTTTTTTGTTTGTTTTTGGTTTCAACAGAATGTAAATCACACTGGTGTTATAATGTAATATCAAAACCAGTGAAGATTACTTGTTTAACATACAAAATAATATCCAAAGGCTTGTTAGTGATATTGTTTGGGAATGTCTTCTTGCACCCAGAGTTTCAATCTGCCATTTACTACCAGGATGATCTTTAATTTCTCTGTGTTTCAGTCTCCCCCTCCATTAAGTGAGGAGGTTTGATTAGATATCCATTGAGGTATATTTCTTTAAACATGTGATCCTCTCACTTTGAATTTTAATTTAAAGCTAACAGACATTAGACTACCAGTAAGAACCATATAGACCATCGAATTAATTAATCCAGAAGAATTTATTAAGCAGTTACTATGTGACAGGTTCTGTGGCAACATTGACAGATGAAACCACCTCTAATGTGAGTTTAATTGAATTAGGGGAGAATACATATATATATAAATAAGGATATGCAAAATGTGTCAAATAAATATGGGATAAATTTTGGGGTAGGAGGACCCTTGCTGCTGGGGAATCAGAGAAGGCTTCATGTAAAAGGTAATGCTTGGGGAGTGGCTAGGTGGCACAGTGGATAAAGCACCGGCCCTGGATTCAGGAGTACCTGAGTTCAAATCCGGCCTCAGACATCTGACACTTACCAGCTGTGTGACCCTGGGCAAGTCACTTAACCCCCATTGCCATGCAAAAAACAAAACAAAACAAAAGTAATGCTTGTACATTTTGAAGGAAATAACGGATTCCCAAAGGCAAAAGTGAGTGGGGAAAATACTCCAGAATAATTATGATTCCTGATCACTTGCTTTACTTCTGTATGTTTAGTTTCAAAACTATTTACTAACATCTACAGTTAGCCCGTTTTTTTGCTTGCTGACTTTTCAGGAGTAGAATTGCTTCCTGTCACCAGTTTCCTTGCTTCTTTCACCTTACCTCAGTGGGGTGTTGTGGGAAAAGTGCTTTGTAATAATAAACCTTAAATGTGAGTAGTTATTTATGCATTGCTATCTGTTCCCTCATAAAAAAAGAATACCTTTTGAAGTCAGTATAACATTATAAAAATGTTCTGTTGTGTTTAGTTAATGTCTGCTTTTCCTCTCCCCCAGATGAAAATAAACCCATTTGGATGCATGCTGAGGAGAGAGAAGAATGCAAAGTAAGACTAAGACTATAACATTTTTAGCGATTGTTCAAGATTTTCTTTGTTGTGAGTTCAAGATTAATTGTTATATCATTTCTAATTTAGGGAAAACAAAAGGATGGGACATCTTTTGGGGAGTATGGTGGCTGGTACAAAGCTTGCAAAGTTGATAGGTATGTGTGTTTTACATTGGCATATAGTTGAAGTTGTTGTAGAGATTTCAGGCATTATTCTTTCATCATTTCAGACTTTTCCTCAGCATTAAATTAGTGATTTGAAAGTCAAACATTGATTGCCCAATATATTCAAGGCATTAGGAATTTAAAAAAACCCCAAACATCCCACACCAATTTATTTTTTATTTCTTGGGGGGGGTGATGGACATTTTTATTTATCCCTCCTTTCCCTCCCTTCTTCCCTCCCTGAGGTGGCAAGCAATCAGATATGGGTCATGTATGAATGCTTATGCAAAACATTACCATATTAGTTAATTTGTACAAGATAACTTGAATAAAAGAAAAAAATGGAAAGAAAGTGAAAAGTAGCATGCTTCAGTTTGTGTTCCATCAATATCAGTTCTTTTTTTGGAAGTGGATAGTATGTTTCATCAATAGTCCTTTGAGATTGTCTTAGATCATTGTTAAGAATAGTCAAGTCATTCACACACAGTTCTTCATGAAACGATATTGCTGTCTCTGTGCAAAATGTTCTCTTGGTTCTGTTCACTTCACTATACATCAGTTCATACGAGTCTTTCCAGGCCCCCCTGAAATCATCCTGCTTGTCATTTCTTATAGCACAATACTATTCCATCACCATTATATACCACAGCTTGCCTAAGCATTCCCCAATTGATGGGCATTCCTTTGATTTCCAATTCTTAGCCACCACAAAAAGCTCTGTTATAAATATTTTTGTACAAATAGGTCTAAAAAAATCTTTTAAAATAGCCCCTGCCTTTAAGAAACTTTTCATTTTACTAGGGGAACAAGATGTATATGTGTATATGTATTTGTTGCATGTGGAGCCCCTCTAAAAATCTGTTCCAGGTACTCTGTGGGTCTGTTTCCCACTCAAAACTATAGCCCATTGCTTCCACTAATGAGTTTATTCTTAGTAGTCATCCAGAGTTCATAGTTCAAAGCAAAGACATTTTATGAAATACATTGTAAACATTGTAGCAATGGCCATTTCAGCCACAGCGGCTTGGCAGGTGATAGCTCTTTTGTTGCAGCTAGCTTTAAGCCATTATACTCCCTTAACGCAACAGCAAAGCAAATTGCTCCCAAGGCTAACTTGTCTTTCCTTTTAACCAACTGGGTTTTTAAGTCTGGTTTTGTGTCATGAAGCCTTTTGTCTGTCTGATGTTTTTAAATGCATCTAATAAAAAATAGAGGATCATAACAAGCTGTTTATATAGATATATTTATCAAAATATATTTTTAAAAAATCAGTTTCACAGATCCCAGGTTTTAAAAAAATTTTTTAACCCCTTTGTCTGGCACTGAGATCATACTTTTTTATCCTAGACTATTGATTTAGGATTAGAAATTCCTGAGTTCCATTGCTTGGCATGCAAATAAATTTAACCCAGAACAAAAGGTAAGCAAAAGAGGCAAGGCCATTATTTTTCATCCTCTTAGCTGGAGTTCTTCCTTTATGTATATTGGCAACAAAAGCTTCTTGTTTCAGTGCTATATTTAGGATATCTAAAATCCTTTGTAGTCACCTACAGGAATAATATGAGGTAGGAAATGAAGAGAGTCAAAGAGAGACAGTACAGAGTACTATTAGGAAGTTTGAGAAGGGAAATTGCATAGGACATGTGGCACCTGAGTTGAGCCTTGCAGATAGATTATAATATCATGGGTTTATAGTTTAGTTAGCCTAATCTTTTAATTTTACATATAAGCAATCTGAATCCTAGAGAGATTAAGTGACTTGTTCTAGGTAGTAAATGGCAAAGCCAGCTTTTTCCCCACTATATCATGCTGCATCCCAACAATTCAGAAAGTCAAGAATGAGGAGACTGTGCTTTTCAAGCATGGTTATGGGAAACACAGGATTTGAGAGTGTGGGGGAATAGCTGGTAGCATAGTTTGGCTGGAAAGAAGTATATATGAAATGTTATAACATAAAATAATGTTAGCAAGGTATGTTGAAGCAAACTTGTGGAAGGACTTGAACACAGGTTAAGGAATTTTTATTTTATCTTAGAGGTATTAGCAAGCGAAGGCTTTTGATTAGGGGAATAACATGGGGTTAAATCTGCTTCAGGAAGGTGGATTAGCGAGAGGAGAATAAGAAGCAGTGGTGTCCAGGTGAGGGCTGTTGAGGATCCGAAATTGGTTAGTGGAAGTGTGAGTAAAGAAGAAGAGATGGGTGTGAGTGAGTAATGTGGAGATGGAATCCACAGGCCTTGGCAATTGATTGGATATGGATGTGTGATTGGAGAAAAAAGAATTAAAGATGCCCCATAGCCTTTAGATCTTGGGGACCAAGAGGAGAATGGTGGTGCCATCAGCAGAAATAGGAAAATTTGTCAGCAGAATTTAGGGGGGAAGTTATAAATTGGTTTTAGATACTAAATCTGAAATCCAAGTGAAGATTTTCAGTAGGCAGTTGGAAGATTCCACACTATTGGGATTGAGGAGAGATTATGTGTCATGGGGGAAATAGGTTAAAGAATTAAACCTTCTCAGACACAAATCGAATTAGAATAAAATAATCTTTTATTTAGGCTCTAGAGAAAGGAGACCAAGAGAGAAATATAGGATTTCTCTTGAAGGGAGATGGCACAGAGACATAATTCTCTGAGATACCTATCTCCTCGAGCAGGAGAAAGACAAGCTTTTATAGATGGTAGTTGGGGTGATCACCTGAGCCCTTATTGGGGGTGGGTTGGGAGAAGTCAGGTGAGTTATCTGAGTTATCTCTGAGCCCTGGTGAGGACCAGGCAGCAGCCAGGCCTAATGGGCTTATCTCCTTTACTTCTCAAGGTGTGTCTGTCCTTTAGCTTCTTAAGGAGAGTTACCCCAGACCCATGTCCTTTAGTTTAGCTGGCCAGTTTATGTCCCAACCCCGTAACATCAGGGATACATATAAAGCTTTTGGAGTCATCTGCATAGATATGACCCTTTACACAGTGGATGAAAGGAAAGGGAAGAAAAAAAATACTGGGACAGTGTCATGGGTCCACACTTAGACCTAGGGGCAGGAGATGAGTCAATATGGGAGACTAAGAAAAGCATATCTTCAGATAGGGCTAAGATTTGCAGTGTAGAGTGCAAAAATTTTAGAAATGTCATGGAAGAATGAGAACTGATAAAATATCATTGGATTTAACAACTAAAATATAATTGGCGGGGGCAGCTAGGTGGCGCAGTGGATAGAGCACCGGCCCTGGAGTCAGGAGTACCTGAGTTCAAATCCGGCCTCAGACACTTAACACTTACTACTAGCTGTGTGACCCTGGGCAAGTCACTTAACCCCAATTGCCTCACTAAAAAATATATATATAATTGGCAACCTTCAAGAGTGGTTTTATGACACTGCTGAGGTCAGAAGCCAGATTTCAAGGGACAAGAATGAATGGGTTGATGAAATGGTAGAAGCAGTGAGTATAGCATGCTTTTTATAGGAGTGGAGCAGTGAAAGAAATGAATGGAATTTGATGGGATAACATGGTTAAGGGAAATTTGGTGGTGGTGGTTGTTTCAATCATAAATTTAATAAACCTCAGCAAAAAAATTTTAAGTTAAAAGATTTTGTTAATCATGGTATTTGGAAAATCCTAAATTTGTTATACTGTACATATTGACAAATTATGAGCCAAGAAACAAAAAATCAATTTGCCTTTCCATTGTTTTCTGAAGTTTTATCTTTAGGCTTATTCTTTTTTACATAGTTGGAGCCAGTTTGTCTAGTGTTGATTCTGTGTTTCTTGCTTTCATCTTTCATATATTTTTCCTTATTTCTTTGTATTCATATTTATAGTTTTTATGATATCATATTTCATTACACATATCATATTCAGCAATTGAACATAAAAGCTTGTGCCCAAATTTGGCTATTTTCAACAAAGCAGCTGTAATATTTTTATTAAGATAAGTGGGTTTTTTTCCTTTTCAAGATATTTTTACTCTAAAGGCTTGGCAATGGAATTGCTGAATCAAAGAGTACAATTCATTTTTTGACTTGCTGTAAACAGTGCTTTCTCAAAAATTTGCACCAAGTATAGATCTAGCAACAGTGTAACAGAGTTCCTATTTATCTGCTGTGCTTTCAGTATTGAATTTTATTATTTTCTTCTATTTTATTGGCTGTACAGTGGTGGTATCTTAACTTTGTCTTGATTTACATTTCTTTGATTATTAATGAATTTGAACATCTTTTTATGTGCTTAACAATTTCTCTTTTCAAAATGGCCTATTCACGTTCTGTAGGCATTTCTTCTTTTTTGGGGGGAGCGGGGAGGTGAGGCAATGAGGGTTAAGTGACTTGCCCAGGGTCACACAGCTAGTAAGTGTCAAGTGTCTGAGGCCAGATTTGAACTCAGGTCCTCCTGAAACCAGGGCTGGTGCTTTATCCACTGAGCCATCTAGCTACCGCCGGCATTTCTTTATTGGGGATTTCTTTTGACTCTTACAGATATGAATCAACTCAAAGGAAGTCTTTTACTAGGATTAGGGGAAAGAGCAGGTTTGTAGGCAAGTGAGGAAGAAATTTACAATTGGGAGAGATGTCAGTTAAGAGCAGAAAGAGAATGCAAGGGAATGATTAAAGGGGACAGGGTCTCAAAGGAGATGGGATCAAAAGCACCATTGGATGAGTTAGCCTTAGAAAGAACGGCTTCCTCATCTATCAAGACAAGATGCAAAAGAGAATGGGGTAGGTGAAAATGCAGAGAATTTTTGAGGTGTGGAGGACAGGAGATGATAGTTCATGAAGGAAATTTGTAGTTTTTTCACTAAAGTAGGAGTCAAGGTAATTTGTAGAATGAGAGATGAAACTTGGGTGGAGTTATGAGCTTGAGGAGAGAAGAGACTCTTTGAAACAGTTGCTATGGGGGCAGCTAGGTGGCACTGTGGATAAAGCGCCAGCCCTGGATTCAGGAGGACCTGAGTTCAAATGTGGCCTCAAACACTTGACACTAGCTGTGTCAAATCCAGCTCAGACACTTGACACTAGCTGTGTGACCCTGCGCAAGTCATTTAACCCTCATTGCCCTGCAAAAGAAAAGAAACAGTTGCTGTGGGAAATGGAGAGTAAGAGTTGCATAGAAATGGTTGCTCTCTATTAGTAAAGCTCAGTTGAATTTAGATAACCTTTTTCATCAGTTCTCATGGGTTAAATTATTCAATTGACTCTTAAAATGTATAACTAGTTCTAATTTCTCTCCTCAATGTAATTTTCAAATACCTAGCTGTCATGCTGCACATCTCCACATGAATTTTCTCTCACCAATCAAAATTTTCCATATCTAAAATGGAACTATCATTCCTTCAAAATCTACTCCTAATGACCAATTTCTCTTGAGAGAACCTCTCTAAGGTTCAATGCTCAGTCATCCTTGACTCTTTAATTTCCTTCACACTGTATTCAGATGCCGAGTCTTAGTGGTTCTAACTTCTCATCATCTCTTACAGCCTTTCCTTTCTTTCCATGCACACAACCACCATTCTAGTTGAGGCCCTTGTCATCTTTTGACTAGATTATTATCATAGTTTTTTAAACTGCCAAAATAATATTCATGAAATACTGGCCTCACTATTTGAATAATCTTGCCTTTAGCATTAAATACAAACTTCTCAGCTTGACATTTAAAATTCTTATCTGCCTTTCCAGACATTCTTTTATGCCTCTGTCTCATCTGCCTTTCAGCAAAATGGAATTACTTCTCCCATATTCAACACTCCAGCTACCATCACTGCCTTTTACACAATCTGTCCACAGTGCCTGCAGCATATTCCTTTCTCGATTTTGCCTCTCAAAATGCCTACTTTCCTTTTTTTTTTTAATTAAAGTTTTTGTGGGACAATGAGGGTCAAGTGACTTGCCCAAGGTCACACAGCTAGTACATGTCAAGTGTCTGAGGCCAGATTTGATCTCAGGTCTTCCTGAATCCAAGGCCAGTGCTTTATCCACTGCACCACCTAGCTGCCCCCGCCTACTTTCCTTAATGGCTCAACCAGGGTGCTATTTCAGAAAAAAAATTTCCTGGCCCCTAAGTTGTTGCTACTATTCTCTCCTTTAAATTTTCCTTTGTTTGTGTTGTATCTCCTGAAGTAGAATGTAAACTTCTTATGGGCAGAGACTGTTTTGTTTTTGAATACCTTTTTTCATCTGCCTGCCACTTCCATATATTACTTTGCTGCCATCACTCAGCAATCTTTCCTTTGAACTTGGCTATCCACATTTCTCATCCAGTCTAGATCCTGTTGGCAGTATCTACCAGTCTTTAGGTCATTCTCCCTCCTTTCTCAAGAGTTTAATCCTAGTTCATAATCTTCCTGTCTACCCCAATTCTTTCCTTACTGGGATTACTTGAACATACATCTTTATGTCCCTTTGTTTTGTTATGTTTTTGGTTTTGGGTTTTTTTTGCGGGTGTGGGGCAGTGAGGGGTAAGTGACTTGCCCAGGGTCACACAGCTAGTAAGTGTCAAGTGTCTGAGGCTGGATTTGAACTCAGGTCTTCCTGAATACAGGGCCAGTGCTTCATCTACTGTGCCACCTTGCTGCCCCAATGGTAAAAACTGAAATGTTTTTTAATCAAATTGATAACCCCTACTATCCCTTCTCTTCCTGGTTCATTACCCCTCCTAAAACTTAATGCTAAATAAAAGAGTTTATATTTTATTCTTCAGTATCTAGGTGGCACAGTGGATAGAGTGCTGGGCCTGGAGTCAGACTCATTTTCCTGGGTTCATATCTGGCCTTTAGGCACTTACTAGCTATGTGCCCCATGGCAATTCATTTCACCCTGTTTGCCTCAGTTTCCTCATGTGAAATAAGCTGGAGAAGGAAATGACAAACCACTGTAGTATCTTTACAAAAAAACAAAACGCCCTGAATGGGGTAACAGAGAGTCACATACTACTGAAAATGACCAAACAACAACAAAAATATTTTATTCTAGAGCCAGCAGGGAGTCACTATAGTTTTTTGAGTTGCAGAGTGACACAGTCAGATATCATTTAAGGAAAATTACTTTGGCAGGAGTGTAGAAGAATGTAGATGGATACAGTCCTAGTTTTTCTCCTGAGCTCCAGTCCTACAGCTTAACTGTCTATTGTACCTTTCAAACTGCTAGCTCAGTATCTTGTTCAAAACTGAACTCATTACCTTTCCTCCAAACTCACTCTGCTTCTCTTCTGAATTTCCCTATTTCCACCAAGGTTGGGGGACCATCATCCCAATCCTATTGTCATCCATGATTACTCACCCAACATATCCAATCATTTCCAAGTCCTGTAATTTTTTTCCCTTCCACAACATCTCTTGGATGTTCCCTCTTCTTTCTACTCATAAAGCTACTGCCCTGGCTCCATCTCTCATCATTTCTTACATTGTTACTGTAGCTCCTAATTAATCTTTATGTTCATTCTCATTTTGGCCTCATAACCCCATGAGATAAGTAGAAATATAAGTAACATTTTACAGTTGATGAAATATAAACTCAGAGAGATTAAGGGACTTCTCCAGTTACACATCTCTAATGATAGAATTGGGTGTTCTTTTCATTGCATCACCTGCCCTTGATTTCTCAGTCATGCTTTTATTTTGTGGTTAATGGTGGAACATGGAGTAAGTTACTTTTTGTTCTAAAAACCTATTGATTGTTTTATTGGGGGAAAAAGAATTATAGATCTTGGAAATTTTCCAGCTTCCTTACCTGTTCTTCTTTAGTTTCTTTTAAAATTCAGTTCGAGTCATTTTCCACATAAGGCCTTTCCCAGTGCTCCTAAAACCCTGCTCCCTGTTTCCCCTAGCTGCTAATGGCTTACCTCTCAAATGACCTGGTATTTATGTCACACATGCACATGTGCATACACATACCCACAATGTGAAACATATATAACATGTACATATGTGTATATGCATGTATATGTTAATGCATGTTGTCTTTCTTGACGTAAACCTGAATGCAAAGGCTATTTAATTTTTATCTTTGTATCCCTTGTGCCTTGTATATTCCTGGCACATAGTAGGCATTTAATAAATGTTTCCTATGTGATGGCCTGTTATGCATGTTCTAAATGTATGTTTACTGAATTGATTTGACTTTTATGATTTTGCATATAATTCAGTCCAAGAAGCATTTTATGTTCAAAGCACTGTGTAAAAGTGTTTGCATTCATTAATTTTATAGTCTTAGTATGAGAGATCAGAAATTGAGTACAGCTCAAGAAATGATTCTGATTGTTTTGCCAGTCATGAATTAGTTATGTTACATTGCTGAGAAAAATCTTAAGAAAATTTAAAAATATATTTTATAATTTATTAAATATACCATTAAGTATGAAGGTTATGCCCCATAACTTAGATGACTAATAGGCTTGAATTTCTAGAGGAAGAAGAAATTTCCAAAGAACTTTATAAATATTAAAATAATCCTGGAATAGAATTTTATTGCTTTCCAAGTTAAATTATATGTACCTATTTATCTATGGGAGTAGTAATCTTATACTTTTGTTTTCTACTGTATTAATTATAAATATGTATAACACTTCATTTTCTACAGTCCAACTGTGACAACCACTTTAAAGAATCTTGGAGCACTTTATAGACGTCAAGGCAAGTTTGAAGCTGCTGAAACATTAGAGGAAGCAGCCATGAGGTCTCGAAAACAGGTAAGTTTTAAATCCCTCTTGGTTTTAGTTGTTATATTTATCAGAACTTTAATTTAGGTGGGTCAGTGGATAGAGCACTGGGGGTGGAGCCAGGAAGATCAGAATTCAAATCCAGTCTCAGACTAGCCAGGCAGATCACTTAATCTTTGTCTACCAAAGTTTCTTTTTGGTAAAATTGGGATAATAATAACACCTACCTTACAGGGTCATTGTCAGGATCAAATGTGAAATAATATTTGCAAAGTGCTTGGCAGACCTAAATTTTAATAATAATTACAACAATGCATTATTATTCTATTTTCTTCTGAAAGTTCTATTTAGAAAAAATTATAAAAGGCAAATGTTAAATATTTGATTATCATTTTAGTTTTTATAATTAAATCATAGCATCATAGAACACTAGCACCCAAAAGGAATTTAGGGATCATTTGGTTCAGTGCCGTCATGATACAAATGAAGAAACCGACACCTATAGAGATAGAGTGACTTTGCTGAGGCTGTTGTGCCACCAGTGCTTTTTCCCCTGTAGCATGTGTTCTTTGAATGTTACATTGTCTCTGTTTAAGTTGGAAAATTTGTGACTCAACACTGACTTTGTTATTTTTTTTTTAATCCTCATTTAATATTGAGGCTCATTTCTGGATATTTTTTTGGCATTCAGTTTTCTTTCAAACGTACTTCTCATGGGAGGAAGAAAGTTATTTATGGAATTGTATATGATGAGAAATTTAGTGAATCCTGATTTTTCTTTTTTTTCTATTAATTGCCAAAGTTTGCCAGAATTTTCAGATTCCTTATAGAGAGATCTATAGAGTGATCTGAGATAAAACTGCCTATAAGCAAGTGGGATGATTTATGCTACAGATAATATGAGAAGTAGAAATGGTGCATTTGATTTGTGCTCTATGCCTATGCCACTGTGTCATTTTAAACTTTATCTGTTCCCTTTATCAAATGGGAAGGTTGAATTGTGTGTCCTTTCTACTTCTAATATTCAGTGATATGATCCCATAATTTATGAATTGTTCTCTGATTATGAGTAACATCAGTCACTAAATCTAGCCTTCAATAAGCCTTTGTTATTAAATGCCAGCATATTTTAACAACCATTTCTGTGTGAGATAAATCACCAAAGGTATAGATAGAGTCATATATTTTTTTTACTGAAATATTTTGATTACCTCTGACTCCTAATATTTTCTTTTCCCTTTAGTACAATATCTAGGGAAATAAGTAATCATCATGTGTTTTATCCTTTGTAATAAAAAAAAAAGTGAGTTGTATTGAAGTAGACAAATGTCTTTGTAAGCTCCTTTGAGTTAAATTCCATTTTAAACCTACAACAGTACCAGACAGGTACTAGCTAATAACTAAAATTCCATAAAACAATTATCACATGTAAATTGAAAATTATTTAGCATAATAAATTGCTTATGAAAATTTAAAAAATATGAAGTTCCTATCAACTGAAATGTAGATTCTCATTTTAGCTTTATTTTACTGATATAGTTTCTTCTGGGAGAATTAATTATATTTTAATATAAATTGAGGTAGCTAGGCATAAGTGGTACACAAATGATAAAATTGATAGATGACATTTCTACAGCCCTCAGTAGTTAAAAAGAATTCATATTCATTCTCAGTTGAGCCTCATAACTGTGAGGTAAGTAGAAGTACAAGTAATTTTCTATAGATAATGAAATAGAGGTTCAAAGAGGGTCATGTCCCTGGAAACAGGACAAGTATCCTAATCTAGGTCACATGTTCATTTCATTATACCACCTGCCCTTGGTTTTTCAGTCATGCTTTAATGTGGGGTTAATGGTGGAAAGCTGAGTAACTTTTCGTGTAAAATATATTGTTGTGTTTTTTTCCCAATAGAAGTTTTAGATCTTGGAAGTTTTCCAATACAATTTTAGTGCTGAAATGTAAATCCCTTTTCCCCTTGCCTGGCTCATAGGGTCTTGACAATGTTCACAAACAGAGAGTAGCTGAAGTGCTAAATGACCCTGAAAGCATAGAAAAAAGAAGAAGCCGAGAAAGTCTCAATGTTGATGTGGTAAAGTACGAGAGTGGTCCTGATGGAGGGGAGGAAGTGAGTATGAGCGTAGAATGGAATGGGGTAAGTACAGTACACAGTTTACAAGTATAATGTAGGCAGTTAACTGCTATAACAAAATCTGCTTTCTTTATAGCCCTCTTTTCATTAGCATTTTTTCAGTAGTTTTTCTAGCTCATTTATTTTGGACTTTGTCATTGTTAAAATCAAGTGAGAATTAAGAAAACATAAGATCCTGCCTTTTGCTAATTAACTTTTGTTATTATTTCAATTTGTTATTCATTTAAACCAGTTTGAAATTATATTTTTGTTTTTAGGAATTGAAAGCTTGGGCTTAACTATGAGCATTTAAAATGCTGATTGAGTGTCCTGGTTATTTAGAACATAATCCATAAAGTGTAGGTTCATTTTAGTATTAGGAGTAGTATGATACTTGGCTAATTTGCTTCTGTTTACTCATTTTTATCACTAACTTCAGTGTTTTTATTTCACTTCTTAGACTGCTATAGATTTTGCTCAGTTGAATCACTTTAAAGAAAAATCAATTTATAAATTAAAATTGTATAAATGACTACTTTTTCTTTTTACATGTTCTCAATATAAAAATATTGTTCATCTGTCTATTCGAGAGAGGAAGATATCCAGAATAGTGCATTTATATCTTTTAGTTTTATTCACATTAACTCATTTAATCCATATGCTAGTTCCTATAAGAAAAAAGTGTTGTGATGCCATTTTAATCCTCTTGATAAAGTTAATTTTATTTCTAAAAACTCAGACTTGAATATCAGAGATGAATTTTAGATACTAAATATGAAGAAATTATTGCCATATTTGGAACCCTTTATCTGTGAAAAGCATTATATTACTTGAAATTCATTTTACCCTTTTACATCATAGGTCTGTATTCTAAAAGAAGCCAAATGTGGCTTTTCATATGCTTCTTATCTATTCAGTGTTTATGATTAGAGCAATTTCAAGTTATATATTTTTGGTTTTGAGTTTTATTTGCACCAGGTAGTTTTTCATTTGCAGGATTTGCTAGAATGTATCCAGTTGTTTTCTTGAAGAAAAACTTAACAATAAAAGGGTGCAGTTTTTTTTTTTTTGGTGGGTTTTTTTTTTTGGTGTTTTTTTGGTGAGGCAATTGGGGTTAAGTGACTTGCCTAGAGTCACATAGCTAGTAAATGTTGAGTGTCTGAGGCCGAATTTGAACTCAGGTCTTCCTGACTCTAGGGCCAGCGCTCTATCCACTGTGCTACCTAGCTGCCCCAGGGGTGCAGTTTAATTAACTGCAGCTCTGTAAAGAAGTTTTTGCCATATCAGTTTAGTGATGGGTTCTCATCTAACCATTTTTTCTTTTGATTTAGCATGTTAGCTTATTTACTACATGAATTTATTTATCAGGATCTTCTACATCTATGGCAGTTTGATAGAAATTATTCTAAAGGACATTTTCATAAAATCAATCATGCTGCAAAAATTGCAGGGTGAATCTTCTCATCATTGAATTTAGCTGGCATTTCCTTGGCATTGGTTTTCTCAGTGCCAAGACAATCAATCAGCATCCATTTTGATCCTTTCACATCTGTTATATAGTTGCTCCCTCCCCCAAAATTTGAGTTTGTCCACTTGATATTGGAACTGTGTACTGTACTCTTCCCTATAATATGCTTTTATTTGCATGCTTTTATGTGCTAGGAGTAAATAAAATTCTTTTTACTTATTAAAAGTGTGTAGATTTTGATATTCTTAATAGATGTTCTTGGAGAATTCTTGAAACGGTATTTCTAGGTCAATACATTTGCCTGAAAATGAACTGATAAAGTCATTGGTAACTTTAAGACTAGAAATTACTTAGGAAAGTTGTTTTCATTTTTTTGTCAATAGTTATCATCATTGTTTTGCCTCATTATGGGATCTTTCCTCTCTGGAGGAGTTGGCTACAACACCTTGCCTTCCTTGTTAGTTGGGATTTCAGGCTGGAATTATACATAATATTCTTATAATTTTCAAATGACTAAAGAGTGGTTATCTTCTTAAATGGATTCCTATTTTCTTCCTATTCCTTCTCATGCTTTTTCATTCTATAACTTAGGACCCAACATTTGGGTGTTATTTTGTCCTCCCCGCAAACTCCTTTTACCAGAAACTAACACGATGTTTTTCTTTTCAGAGGCAATAGTCTTGACCCCTTAATCTCTTAAGTGGACCAACAGCTTTGATAAAAAGCATTCTTAGCCGCAGTAAATACCATCTTGTTACTTTAAGATTTCATGATATAAACTTGTTGTTATCCACTTGGTCAGTCTTATTTTGGCAACATGACTCCTCTACCAATAAAGGTGATGAGTGATGGGATGTGAGACCAGAGGGAAAAGATCTATGGTAGGAAATAATGGGATATTTTAAGTTTCAATAATGTATACAAATTTTTGAGCCGACATACTCTATTATACAGACAGAATGCAAACAAATGGCTTGTGTATGGTCAAAGAATGGAAATCACAACATAAAATTAATTATGCATGTGAATACTTTGATTTCACCTACTTACATAGAGATGAATTATATACTCTTCAAAAATATGAAAAGAAATATCATTGAGCAAATTCTGAGATTTAAACCCAAAGTTTTAACACTGTAATAATAGTTCCTTTGTTTAAGAAGGTACATATCTCATTCTGTGAGATTTATAAATTTAAAGTAAATCTCATTATTGAGTTGAATGACTTTTAATCTTGAGAATATAATTGCTTATTTAAAATGTAGCTTGGTTGAAAAAAGTCCTGAAAGGCAATCACTTAAAAGACAAGCTTATTTTGCTTTTTCAGTTTTTCATGTTTCTGAACCTCTCAGAGCAGTATGTAAATATTCTTGATTAGAGTTACTTTTAAACTCTTGAGTGTATAGTTGGACTTTCTTGAAAGAGTGGTCTTGTGTTTCACATAAATATGTACATGTATATCACAGACCATTTATGCATATTAGTAATGTGGGGCAGTCCTTTTGGATGGTTTATAAATAAAATTGAATGATTATGTTTAAAGCTTATTCTTCCAGACTTGCCTTACCATGAATGTTAGATAAATAATTACAGTTGAACATGCTGAATTCTATTTAAAATATTCTACATAAGCTCAAAGTGTTATCTTTCATTTAGTTATCAGAACTGGAAGTTAAGCACCCACAATTTCTTATTTACATTTCCTTTTGTAATTATGTCCAGGGAGGGGGTGGGGTTGGGGCAGAGGCAGAAAACCTAAAAATGAAATTTAGTACAATATATCCTAATACCCAATGTTATCTGGGGTTTGTTTCTGACTAACATATTCTGGTTAATAGATTTCCCTTGTTTTAGTAATTTTCTAGACAGATGAAAGGCAACATTTCTAGAGTTTTTATTTAGAATTCAAGGTATTTGGTCATAATTATTTATCTAGTGTTCACTGACAATCACCTACTTAGCATCAAACACTTGGAATGTAACTTTGTATATCTAACATTTTGATATAGGTTGTATACACACACATGTTTGAGTCATAATATTAGTTTACATTCCTGTAGTGTTTTCAGTTTGTAAAGTACCTTCTGAAGGCTCTTCAGGACATCAGTTATAATTATGTTATAAATAAAGTGCCAATAAATAGACATTTCCAGGCAATGAAATGCTAGATGCATTGACTGTATCATAGGTCCCTAACCAGTAGTCTTAGATGTAAAATCCCAGATATAAGCAAGTACAACTTCACTAAAGGGTAGGGATTTGTTAGTTTATGCGAAAATGACAGAGTAGTAGTAGTACAAGGACACTTCAACCAAGACTACTGAGAGCCTTTCAGGTTAGCACTCTTTAAACACTAAGTTCTTTTCTCCCAAATGGAGTGCTTTTTCAGAAGAGGAGAATGCTGTTCACATATGCTGTTGAACATCTAGTTCTGAAACGTTAGAAATAGGACTACTTCAAGGTTCAGCTCTTTTAAAAAGGTGACTGAATTAGAATATTGTTTATGTAATACTTTAAAATTAAAGTAGAACCCTTTTCCTGACAAACAGCAAGAGCTTTACTTTTGTTTCTTGTCCTTCCAACATCCTTGGGGAGTTGGTAACAAGTTTTATTTTTCCATTTTAAAGATGAGGAAAATGAAGCTCGGGCTGGTTAAATGACTTGCTCAACGTTCCATGGTGAGTCAGAGCTAGCAAATGAATTCAGGTCTCTTGATTGTGTCTAGGGCTTTTTGCACTAGACTGTCTTGCTTCCATTATAGAGACCAATGACACATTTCTTCCTTTGGAAATTCTAATTTCATAGTGCATTATATTTTATCAGTTGTATATTCATCTTTTAAAATGCGCCATAGAAATTTCAATCAGTGGAACTTTGTTTCCTAGAGATGTCATTTTGCCTGTTAGTTTCTTAAAGAATATAACCATTTTATCCCTTGTTGTAATGAATAGGCTAAGAAATTATTTCTGACAAAAGTTAAAACTTAAATGAATGCACCTTTTGTATTTTTAGATTTTTAATTTTTAGATCATAGCATTTTTTTCATTGCCAACTGACTCTTAAGTATGATTATTTGCAGAATTTTATTTTTAGAAAATTTTCTAACATACACTAAAATGTTTTACTTTTATTTTGATGTTAGGAGTTAACTAATTAAAACTATAAACAATAGCATGCCTATTTAATATTAAGACATCCATAATAGGTGAAAGTAATTCCAAATACCTTTTTAAGAATTAAAGATTTTTATGACCTAGAAATACTGTAAACAAAGCTATTTTAAGTAGAAAACTATTGACAATAAAATTTTTAAACAGTTTCATTCAGATTTTCTTTCTTCATTTCTGTCTAACAGGCCTAGATGCCTTTTGTGATTCTTATACTGTCTCCTGCATGACGGGCGTGCTCCATCGTCAAGCTTTAACTTCTCTCTCCAGTACTGACTGCTGTGCTTTTAGCAAACCTCTATGATTCTTGTCAGAGCTACACTTCTGTGTATACTGGCCCTTCCTTTCAGTGCTGTTGTTCTCTTTGGAGGTTTATTTCTGTACATGTGTAGCTTTGCCAGATAGGTATTTAGTACTACAAAATGTGTTAATAAAACCATTTACCGTGTAACATGAGTTAAAAAAAAAAGTAAGAACGACTAGCTGTTCACTATGAAAAAAAGGTAGTTAAAAGTATCACACAAAGTATTATTCAAATGGCATGATGGTGACCTTTTGAGAATTACTAAACTGTAAAAGTAAGGCATGTGCTCCAAGTGCTTTAAATTGTATTTAGAGACTTATAACTTGGTTAACATCAATATGGAACTCTGGATGTCTTCACTTATGATTATTCTAAAGTAGCATTGCTGTTTAGTCTTTGTGTGAAATTTTGGCAAATATGCTTTTCTCTACTAATCTTTAAGTGTTCAGTGATTTGTGTATCTTTGTCTTTCTAACTTCTAATAAACTCACTCCAACTGACCCGCGTCTTGGTGTCTGTCTGCTTCGTAGTACTCTTTCTTCCTTTCATGCAAAACTCTGGCTTCTAGAAGTAGCAGATAGTTACTGCTAAAACTTACTAAATGATTGATTTTGTGAATAAAAATCAAGTCTTTGCTATGTGGTTTTGGTTTCCATACCCAAAAGGTAGAAAGAAGATAGTGCGAGTTTAATTATGCAAAAATGACTAAATCATGATTAGATTTGATCTTTCCATGTTATATGTGAAAGCGAATTTACTGTTCGTATCCACAATGAGTTTTTTGGGGGAAAACAGCATTCATAATCTATATTTAACAAAATCATTCTATAAGGTTCACTAAATGATTATTGCACATGAGATGAGTATTTTATTTGGATGAAGGTATTAAAAGTAATTTAATTATACCAGGCCTAAATGTCTTAAGTGTTACATCATTTGCTGGACCTAGTTGACTACATTTTAATTAAAGTGGAATTTTGTTTTGATGGTATTCCTAGAAGCTTCCTTATTTCTTTTATAATTTGTATGTATTGTCCTTTCTGTCTCAATACAGAAATGTCCTTAATTTTTCTCTTTAGGTGTCATTATTTTGGTGTGAATGAGCTTTTTTATGTTATAGTGTTTTCTGGATCAAGGATTACCATTACTCACTAAAATAGTTAGATTTGTCAGGTGTTAAAAGTCTATTTGCAAATGAAGTAAATCATTTAGAAAACTGATAGGAAATAGTGACTATTACCAGCAACAACTGAGAACAACTTAATAGTGGAATGAAATCTTTTCATTCAGCTTTAGCTGTGGGAGGCTTGGAAGGGTGGAACCCTTGGCAGCTTCACATTTGTTCACATCTTTTTCAGGATGGCACTGGATCTTTAAAGCGCAGTGGTTCCTTTAGCAAACTTCGGGCTTCAATTAGACGAAGCAGTGAGAAGCTGGTTAGAAAGCTGAAGGGAGGAAGTTCACGAGACAGTGAACCAAAGAATCCTGGGTAATTATATTTTCCTAGCTATGCTGATACTTGCCCCCCTTTTATCCATCTTGTAAACAGTGGCCAAGGTCATTTTTCTTGGTAGCTACAAACTTCCTCACACACAATCGTCTGGAAAACATTTTAATATGTGTTTATTAATTGAAAGATTTGGTAGTTTTAACATCACATATCCCTCTGAAGATTGAGAACTATTATTAAATTGATATCCTACTTTATTTATTTATTTAGTTAGTTTTTGGTGAGGCAATTGGGGTTAAGTGACTTGCCCAGGGTCACACAGCTAGTAAGTGTCAAGTGTCTGAGGCTGGATTTGAACTCAGGTCCTCCTGACTCCAGGGCCAGTGCTCTATCCACTGTACCACCTAGCTGCCCCAGTATCCTACTTTAAAAAGTGCCCATTTAGATGGCTAGAGAGAACAGGTCTTTGGAAGGATGTTATAGAAAAATAATTTTGGGCAAGTTAAACATTTAATATCGATGCCCTTTAGCTTTAAGCAGTGAAATGTCAGTTTAATATTAGGATACTTAAACTATTAAGTTACTTTAAACTACCTTTTTAATCATTAGCATAATTTTGATACTATATCTTCCCATATAGTGATTTAATTAAAGCTATTATGTAGCTAACTACTGTCACATAGCAGATAATTGAGCTTCCACTTTAAAAAGCTATAGCACACACCAAATGGATTCAGAAAGGAAGAGGTGGTGGTGGTAGAGAGGGTTTAAGTTTTGTTTTGTTTTTTGGGTTTTTTTTTTGCAGGGCAATGAGGGTTAAGTGACTTGCCCAGGGTCACACAGCTAGTAAGTATCAAGTGTCTGAGGCCAGTTTTGAACTCAGGTCCTCCTGAATCCAGGGCTGGTGCTTTATCCACTGTGCCACCTAGCTGCCCTGGCCTTAAGTTTTTTTTTTTTCCTGGGCTTAAGTTTTGATTGCAGGGTGGCATGCTGGAAGATTTTTCTCAGGGATTCTAAAACCCACAGATATTTGTTTCAAATGCTTAACTAATTAATCTTGAGAAACTCATATATTTCAGAGGTTATGGTTCAGTTTGGTGGACAAAGGTATCAAATGTTTTTGAGTGACAAAATTCTGTTTCATCCACTGGTAGTCTTAACATAATGTGCTTTACAGGAGGCAAATAAATTTGTTCCTATTTTGATATTCCCAAAGTTGACATCCTTTTACTTACTAGTTGGTAAACTGCCACATGACTAATGTAACTTACCATGTTGTCCAAAGGATTTTTAATGGCAGCTGTATTTACCATATTGTTCTATTGTTTATAATTTATAGTTTTAGCATCTTCTATGATGGTTGCCTTGATATTTTTATATTTTCTAAGTAACTGTATTTAGAAAGTGAATTCTACTCATCTTAAGGCTAAGTGGTCTTCATTTGGATAAGCACAAGTCAATAAAGGATCATTATTATAATTCACTCTGATGCATTAATTTGCTATTTAGCTAATTTCTTAAAAAAATTAATTTTCAGCCTGATTTCTTTTATTTATTGGCATATAATTCTAAAGTTTCAGAAGTGCATTTACAGTGAATATAATGGTAATTTGTTAGTTTCTGATTCTATCAATATGTAAGACTAGGTGTAAAATTAGTCTGCTTTTTTAGGCTCCATTTCTGAGGATGTATTTATTTCATAATTAGGCATTCATGTGATAGCTATTGAGACATCTAGAGTATTAAACAAGCATGATAGCTTTTTATTTGCCTTATGGGTTTGGGAGCATTTTTATCTCGTTGTGTGGTGATATACTCTGGAGAGCACACTTTCTCTGGGAGAAGAGATGATGGGGTCTGAGAAATTTGTGAACCCTGTTTGTCTTTAGAATATTTTCTACATAGGGGTTCAAACTTCAGGTGGCTACTAAAACTTGTGTTTTGGCATATTTTCTTTCTTGTTCTCTTCCCTCACTAGAACAGTGTATAGATGAGACAGTGCTAAGTGCTTTAACTCTGTCTAAAGTCCATTCTGCTTTGCGGAGATATCCAAAGTATTCTTTAGGTATAATGGTATGAGTTTTATAAATATTATAAGGTAGAAAGAGAACTGAAAAGAATCTGTTTTCAAATTTTTCTGCTTTTTGGTGAAGGCCACATCTGGATTTGTGACTCTTTTCCTCTCCAATTCTGCATGCATTCCTACTGAATTGGGCATCTGTGCCATAAAGGTGATAAGCTACAGAAATCAAATTGACTTATTTTGTTTCTAAATGCTTACAAACATTTAGGACTCAAGTGGCATTTTAACATCAACCTTTTTGTAAATGATGATTGTCCAGAAACTGATGAAAATGTTTCCTAGTAAATTTTAAAGGGTTTTTAAAATTTTAAACATTTTTATCTTCCATTGGTCAGAGAACATGACCATTTTTTAATGGTCTTTTTGTGCCCTGTTCTTTAGGCAATCACTGGATTAAGTTATTTCAGTTTTTTACATGTTTTGAAGTTAAAAAAAATCAGATTGCTGAATCTGGCACTAAATGTTCACTGTAGTGTTTTAAAAAAATAAACATTTTTATTTAAAGTTTTGAGTTCTAAATTCTATCCCTTCTTCACTCTTCCTCTCTCTAAGACAGAAAGCAATCAGATATAGGTTACATGTGCAATTATGTAAAATATTACATTTTAGTTATTTTGCTGTAGTAGAAAATCTCTGATTTTCTAGGTATGATCATTCCCTCCATGAATATAGATCAAAATCTCATAAGACTTAGTGGATAGTCTTTGATAAAAATTGTATCTAAAAGAAAGGTCATCATTGTAATCGGTTGATGAGCCTCTCAGAACTTAAGGCTGGTCCTCAGCTGTTTATCACAATTCGTGCATCTTTCCAGCTTGACATCATCTAAAATTTGTGCTGCCTTCCACAACATGATGAAGTGTCAGAGTACTAAATTATTGGAAATTCTCATGTTAAATGGCTTTAACAAACTTCATATTTAGAAGCCAGTCTTATATGTTCTTTATGTTTACTGCATCCATAATTAACAGAAATGTAGCAGTGTGTGATATCTGTAGATTAATTCCCCTAGCTACTGTACCATTGTAATTTAGTGTGCAGTGTAGAATATTTATAAACTTGACTGTATACATAATCTATACATAAAATGCTAACTGACATTATTTTTAAAATGGCCTTGAATTTTTTTCAGCTTTAATAGCTCAAGGAATACCATGTTGAATTTCTTTGATCTTAAACTTTTTTGGGGGTGGTGGTGGAAAGTGGGGCAGTGAGGGTTAAGTGACTTGCCCAGGGTCACACAACTGTAAGTGTCAAGGGTCTGAGGCTGAATTTGAAGTCGGGTCCTCCTGAATCCAGGGCCAGTGCTTTATCCATTGTGCCACCTAGCTGCCCCAAACTTAAACTTTTTATTTTTGAATTGTAGACATTTTAGGCTTTGAACCCTTAAATCAGAGTAGTGTTTACTGGTACACCCAATACACAAAATGCTGTCAGAAAGACATCATTCCCCAAGAATATAATATTTCTCATTTTAACATTATTTGATCAATCCTGTACATTTTCCATTATTTCCCCAATTTTTGATCTTTGTGTTTCCTAATTGTTTAAAAGAATAATTTCAATTTGATTAGGAAGAATTATAAACAATCTGTATTAGAAGAGAATGTTTTAACTTTGAGTCACATACAATTAGACCTGGAAGGCATTTTAGAGATTGAGTCCAGTCTCTGATTCATTTTGTAGATAAGACAGCTGAGCTTCAGATTGGGGAGGGAACAGGTTCATGGTTACACAGATTATGCTTTTTTATACTACTACCTTCCCTAAGAACTATTTGGCTGATGATGTAATCTTGAGGTAAATGATATCATTTGCTTCTGATATTGGTTTATTTGCAACATCGGCTTCAAAACATTAGGAAGTAAAGATTGTTTATAACTTTAAATATCTTGTGCCGAGTCTTCATTTTATCTTGATTTCCTCTCTCTCTTTCTCTCTTTCCCCCTCCCTCCCTCCCTCCCCCATTCTTTTTATTGGGGGGGGGGTGTATCTTTTGTGTGAGAGGGAGGGGGATAGAAAAAGGATTTTGTAATTCGGGTATATTTTAGTCACTTTATGTTAATGTACTTTCCCATGGCTTTTGAATGTAACACAGTGTCATTGTGCTTGCTGTTTTGGTTTGTTGCTAACTTTCCAAAATGTGTGTCCCTGTCTTAAAGTTACTGACTTAAACTAATTAAATTTAAAATAATATTACTGATAGGTTATATTATTATACCCCACATTCAGAACTTAAGGCTCCACTTTCAAACATATAAGATCCTTAATATCAACTATTTTAGATGTGAAATAGGTGGTGGATTCTTAGAGGTTAAAAAACTAAATAGAAGATATAGCTTTAAAAATATTAGATGTCCTTAAAAACACTATATTTAAACACATAATAGTTTATAACAATAATCTAATTGTAAAACCATATATATGAAAAAACATATAGAGGTTATTTTATTGTGGGCAGAATTTTAAAGTAGATATTATTTCAGAGTGACCTAGTTTGAAAAATGAGCTAACTAGAAAAATTCGGAATTCTTCATTTTTCATAACCACTATATGAACTGTTCAAATTTTCCTAAAATATATATATATATAATTTGTATAAAATAGAATTGCTTATCCCACAAATAAAAATGAAATGAAGCTCTAAAGCAGATGTTTCATGAAAATCTTTTCAGAAAAATTGAAAAAGTGTGAATTTGAAAAAAATAAAGTTAGTTTATAAACATGAAATAATATAGCTTAAAACTAAGCTTGATCGGTAAATATCGTTTTGCAGAATTTTTAAAATAAAAAATAGGTTTTGATCTGATATGGCCTGTTTTCTAAAGATAAACATATTTTGAAGGATGAATAAAACTAATTTTATTAGGCTATAATACTAAATGTACATTCACTATCTGACTTAATATAAATCCTAGCTTTCTGTCAGTTTTCAACAGATTGTTAAAAAAATATTGTGCCGAAGTAATTGTGCCCCAAATATTTTTTCCAAGATGTCTTTTTTTATTTCAAGTGTTGCCAATGACACTTAACACCCTGTAACCATGTTTTACTTGTGTTTAGAGAGCTTAGATTTTTCCGTTGTTCTGATTGCTTTATCCTTGCATGTTTGGTGTCCTGGTTGCAGCATGAAGCGTGCCAGTTCTCTGAATGTTCTTAATATGGGTGGCAAGGCTGCTGAAGATCACTTTCAAGTAAGGACCCCTAAAATAATATTCTTAAATGTATAAATACCATCAGCAAGATCTGGTCCCCAGATATTTAACTAGGGAGTTAATGAAAGAATTACCATACCTTTAAAATAATTTTTATATTAGATTGTCTCAACCCCCCCCCCAAACCCCTTAATTCTTAGGCAAATTATTGCAAAAATAGCTAACAAGGTGTCAGTTATATTTTTATTATTCTTTAAAAATTGATTACATTAACAAGAAAAATGTTAAAATTTTAATATAACTAAACTATATTTATTTTTCCTAGTCATTACTTTGTGTAACTATGCGCATTTAAAAACGATGATTTGTATTTGTCTAGTTAAGGTCTTAAAATGTTCAATATTTTACTAACATGGTAATCTCTGACTAACATTAGACTAATAATTGTTTTGAGACCTAACACTTTGTTGAATTGCCCAAGTCTCCCACAAATACTCTACGTTGTGGTTTCCTGTCTTAGTGTATGCACCATATATATCTTTTCCCGCACTCCCATTTCTTTGAAATATTTATTTATTTTGTAGTCTGAATTTTTATCTTTATCTTTTTTCTTTTCTTTTTTTTGTGGGGCAATGGGGGTTAAGTGACTTGCCCAGGGTCACACAGCTAGTAAGTGTCAAGTGTCTGAGGCCAAATTTGAACTCAGGTCCTCCTGAATTCAGGGCCGGTGCTTTATCCACTGCGCCACCTAGCTGCCCCCTGAATTTTTATCATAATGTCATCAAAGCAATAATAATGCTTTTAAAAGATTCTGTAGAATTGATACAGGCCTACTTTCTGTTTTCCTATGAATGACTGGGAATCTTTGCATTAGGAATTATAGCTAAATGTCTTAAGTTAAAGCCAATCGTGATCCAAAAAAATATTCAGTTTGAATTTGTCCTTATTGTGCCCTGTCAGTATAGCTCATTTAATTACTATCCCTACTCAATCACTGACTTTCTTCCTGAGAAAATAGGCTGCCCATACCAGAACTAAATGATAAAAATATATCAAGTCCATTTTTTCCCTTACTCTTTATGGCCATTAACCCTATAAATACATAGGTGCATTGGTTTTTCTGTTCTCTGCAAGAGTGACAGTCCCAATTAACTTTAAAATGTCCCCAAGGTCAACAATAAGTAACTAATCAGAGGCACATTTCTTAACTGCAGGTTAAATTCAATTAAACATTCAATTAAAACCATAATTTTTGGACTTAGATCTTAAGATTTGCTTAGAACACATTAATAGCCTTTTAAGTACCTGCTTTAGTAGAAGTAAATAAAGCAACTTGTTTTTGTTAATCTAATAGTAATTGATGCCTCTTAACATGACATTAAGTCTAAGTATTTGCATATGTAGATTGAGCATAAGAACTATCAATTTTAGATTTATATTCTAGTAATATTTTAAGATCACTTGAAGTATTTTATTTACTTGAATCATTTGACATTCTACATAAAATATAACTCTTTCCCATTTTATTTTCATGCAGGAACGAAATAATTGTCTGACAGACTCGAGAGTTCTGAGTGCCAGTCACACTGACTTAGCCCATTGAGGTGCTGGGACTGAAGCTAGCTATTAAAGAAGCACTGAGACTCTCAAAGCTTTGGTTCCTCGTCACCCTGGTTAGGAACATGTAGATTAGAGGTTCCATTGCAAAGGACTCTGATTTTTTTTATATTTCTATAAAATGACTCAAAATGTAGTGACTTTTTCCTTCTTTTAAAGAGACTGTAGGTCATTGTTATCTTCCATGCTTACTGAGCTCTGTTACTAATAGGTTTTATCACAGTAGCCATGAGCTATAGAAACACTGATATTTTAAATATACCAACACAAGAAAGAACAGGATGGTCTCTAGATTCCCAGGACTGAAACACAGCCAATCAGAAGTAACTCAGCTCTTCACTGTGGCATAGTGTAGGCAGGCTCAGCTTGCTGTGGTTGTAGGGCTCCACTGCTGCTGGCAGTCCATTTAATGCTGTCACATTTATACATGGTTCCCCGAGTAGTGTTTTAATTTGGCTCTCTAGATACATGTGTTAGGAGCCTGTCACCTTATCATATTATGCCAATGCAGATCAAAAGTCTTGGTCATGTTTTAAGCCATGCTTTAAAAATTGTGTTTCTGGGACCCCTGTATATCCAAGATTGAATCATCCATGGTAGAATGAAGGGGTTGACAAGCAGTGAAGACAGTCTGTCACACTTCCCTCTAGTCACTAATTGCACTAAATTGTTGACTTTATTTCTGTTCTGTTTTTGGCCTAGTTCTTTACTAGGGCCTGCACAACTGGTCATAAGAGGAAATGAGACAAGTAATTCTGTGTCGGGTCAGAATGCTTCACAAGCTAGAGACATAGCCTCCAAATTGTCTTTTCCTGTGTCACAGTCTTGGTTGGTGCTTTTGGAACCATAGCAGCTTATATTAACCCAAAGACAGGTACTGGTTAGACAACAAGTGGTATTCTGTCGTCTTCCATTAGGTTTCACCGTAAACTAAAAAGCTACACTTAGTAGAGAGGACTCACCTGGGTCTCTCCATGAGATGAGGGCTTATTTCATGTCACTCTTAATAAGTTCTGTTATACTTGGAGAGTGTAATAAGCTGTATGCTATCATCAGTGACTGAGCATTGTGAAACAAAAAGGAAAAGAAGAGTTTACTTACTGATAAGATCACACAAAGATTAGAATTTATAATTTGTGTTAGAGAAAAACAAATCTACAACTTTTTGCTTGTGAGCAGGCTAAAAACAAAAGATTATGACCATCCTTCTTATTATTTTAATGCAATAATAAGTAAGAACTAGGTCATCTGTATATGAAATGCACTTAAATGTTTACTATAAAATACTTGCTTTGTAGTGTCTCTAGAGAATTTATTTGAAGTTGGATATATAATAATTGTAAACATTTTACACGTAGTGATAATGCTGCTAATTTTAGTTTCTCATAGTGTACCATACTTTTGGTGAATTTAAGAGAACAAACTTTTTGGGATTATTTTATAGCAATTTTATCTTTAAAAGTTTATTTGTTTTAAAAGTCTTTGTATAATTATTAATATATTGTAACAGAATGCAAAGATTCTGTGTCTGTATGGGTTGTATATGCACATTTTTTCAGTTTTATGCATACTTTCAATATCAAAATGTCCATTGTACCTTCTGTAGAAGACTTCATGTTGCCTAACGACTAGCATTATTATGTGATCACTATTTTTTCCGTGTACTATGTGGTCTTTTCTTACCTTTTTTCCTTGAAGGTGAGACCATGATGTTTCACAGAGCTAGAGACATAGCCTCCAGATTCCCTTCTTGATGGCATTTAAGCTGGCAGGTTCCCATAGAATTGGAACATATACTTTGCATTTAAAATTGTATATAAATAGATGTACTTCAGATGTACTTAGAAAATTTCTATCCAATTGTAAAAAGATAGCAGAAACAGGCAGGGACAGCTGTTTTGATTTCATGATTATAAATCTTATTTTGTAGTGGAGTTAGCACTAGGTGTGCTGTATCTAAATTTGATATATAAAATACATGGTTCATTACCCATGAGAAAGTGACAGGCAACATGACACAGTGGATAGAAAGCTAGTTTTGGAATTAGGAAGACCTGGGTTCAAGCATTACCTCTGATACATAACTGACTGACCCTGGGTATGCCCCACGCATAAATTGCAATGGGGAATTTGTATTGGTAGGACAAATTCCAGAGTTCCTTTTCAGGAGTTTTCTAAATTGATAAAATCACAGGTATAGTTGTTTGTTTGTTTTTAAGAAAATAGTACTGCTTACTCCTTCCTTTGTTCTCTCCAGCCACATCTTGTTAAAATTCTTTCCTTTGCCTAATCAAAACCAAATGCAAATGAAATGGCAAACAATAACCTAATAACTGAGGGTCCAGTTCACTCTAGGATAATAAAACCTTGGCATAGTTAAGGTAGATGGAAACAGAGACTTAAAAGTAGAATTTCATGTCAAATTTACAAAGTTATTAGACCTACTTTTACATCTTTGTTAAAGAATCCAGTTTAGGTTAGTCTCAGTTCTCTGCAAATATATAATTAAGACTTTCATCTTTCAATAACTTACTATTTGAATGTTGTACAAGTGGATTTCATAACAGCGGAGACCATAAGAATCAGAAAAAATCAGTTGTGAAACCAGAGAACTTTGCATTATTCTTGGTTAAATTTCAGGATGACAGTTTAATATGGAAAATTCTGCTTGAAATCCTGACCCCCTAGGTTTCCATAAAAACGCAAACAAATCCACCAGTGTGTTGCTATTTCAATTGGATGTGTAAAATGAATGCTTTTTTGTTTGGTTTTGGTGAGGCATTTGGGGTTAAGTGACTTGCTCAGGGTCACAAAGCTAGTAAGTGATATGTGTCTGAGGTTGGATTTGAATTCAGGTCCTCTTGATTCCAGTGCAGGTGCTCTCTATCCACTGTGCTACCTAGCTGCCCCTATGAAATTGCTTTTTAAAAGAAAAATCCAAATATATGTCTTTTTATATTCATATTCTTATACTTACACCCATTTGTTTTTTGCTAATGTTTGGACAAAAAAGACTTTACCACCAGCACTGGAGAGAAAAGAATCATGCAAACATTTCTATATGTCTTTGCATTTGAGCTTTTAAAGTATAACTTGTGTAAGAGTTGTGACTAGTGAGCACCAGAAATCAATGAGAAACATTAGGTGAAGTTACTGTGGACTAGTACAATAATGTCATACCTAAAACTGTCCTCTAATGAATTCTTCAGGAAAGAATCCATTTGCTTATGGGATGATTAACTCCCTGGAAATATATTGCTGTGTTTAATGAGAGAGCAAATAGGGAGTTGTCGGCCATTTTCATATTTTGTGGGAGTTTTTTAGTCATTCTCTTCCTCACTTTGAAAGGTCAGTGAAAGATCACCAAGCAAAGTTATTCAAAGTTTAGATGTAGGTTGACTAAGGTGAATGTTAATGGGTTTATATAGCCTACTAAACAGTAGGTTTTTAACATTTGATTATCTGAATTTCTGTTGTTGAAAATGCATGTTAGCACTTGTTCTTATGTATGTTTACAATATATGATAGGCTCAAATGTACAGTTTGGGTATGTTTTTAGTAACTCTGGTCAGAGTGCTGCTAAAAGTATCTTTTTTTTTTTTTTTAGTGAGGCGATTGGGGTTAAGTGACTTGCCCAGAGTCACACAGCTAGTAAGTGTTAAGTGTCTGAGGCCAGATTTGAACTCAGGTACTCCTGACTCCGGGGCTGGTACTCTATCCACTGCACCACCTAGCTGCCCCAAGTATCATATTTTAAATGTAATTGCTAGGTTTATCCATGGAAAGGAGCACAAATATTGCTAGGAATTATGTAGAATAGATTTTTGAAGGTTTATAATTCCTGTAGAGATTGCTTTGTTATACATTTCTACTTAGGAAACTAATTTCTGAGATGATTGTAAGTCTCTGCACTTAATATTTTCAAGAAGTTTACACTGATTAGAATTTTAAAAAAATAATCATGTAGGCTCTTCCCTAAGATAATTTAAAAAGTAAATATATACAAGTCTTTTGGAATTGAACTGTACTACAAAGGTCATTTGGTTAGAGGAGAGTCTAGGCTGATAGAGATCCTGTACTGTTTAATTCCTCAGAATTTTGAGGGGTGATTTAAGTATTTGATAAAGAGATATGAAGATAAACTAGGAATCACAAATCTCATCTGGCAGAGAGACTTAAAAAGTAAGAAATGGCTGACCTTCTGGGATAGGATAGGAATTTTAGCATAGTTCTTATACTTGAGGTCTGGAGTATGTCTGATGTCTTTTTAGGATGACAATGGTTTTTAAGCTAGGCTGCTAAAAGCAGCTGAGGCCTGTATCTGGAGAGGTCAAGGAGTTGTTTGTTTGTAGCACTTTGGACTCTATGACGATCTAGTCACCTTCACAGTTTCCCTTTTAAAAATAGCTTTGCCCAAAGAAGAGTTGGACAAAAGAACATTTTACAAAATATTTACTGTGTATTTCATAAGTTTAAAAAATGTTTGCTTACTTACTGAAAAAAAAAAAGATGGTATCAAATAAATACATATTGTTTGGTGTCCCTTTAAGGGGAAACTGCACTCTGATACTTGCTCAGTGAAAGCACTGATTGATAGGACCAAAGCCACATTTACAGGCAGCACAGGGAGAAGGAATGGAGGAAGCACTGGGGTCTGGAGTTAGGAGAGCTGAGCTTGCCTTCTCTTCAGGTGCTTCTTAGCTGCTGGCCCCTGGGCAAGTCACCCTTATATGTAAGATGGGGACAACACTGCTACTACCTCATGTGGGGAAAGTGCTTTGCATAGCTTAAGAGTGCTATAGAGATGTCAGTTGTGGTTATAGATAATAGAAACAGTGAGGTGGGCATATCTACCACCTGCATCATGGCTTCTGTAGCCCACACTGCTTGATAGAGGACAAGGACAGTATTTGTCCTGGAGCTCTCTTTCTTAGAAAAATGTAATTTCATTTCTTAAGCTCAGTATAAAGATTTTCACTTGATAGCTATTCTACAACCACATTTTTTTTATTGATGGTAGTGTCAAAGCTGAGTGTTTACATTGAATCTGGGATTTACTGCATGTTTTCAGAAGTATGTCATTTCTATTAAATGTATATGCTACATCTCAGTGCCTTGGTCTTATTTTTAAATGTTCTATTTATCGTGCGTAGAGGGAGGACCCTTTGGCATTTTTCTCAAAAATTACAAAAATAAACTTATTGGCTACATTTAATTAAGTTGATTGTGCTTTTGCATGAGTGCTCATAAAACACCAAACACACTGACCTTATTTCCCTTAAATTTGTAGGCTGACATTTCTTTATGTCAAAAATTGTGACTCACAAGCAGAGAATGTCTAACAGGGAATCCTGTGATTTTAATATGAAAAATCTTAGTGATTTATCAGAACCGTTTCAAACTTAGGTTCTTATAGAAAAAATCAGGGACTCACCAAAAAAGGCCACTAATATTTAAAGGTTTTACCCAAATATTCACTTTTTAAAAGCCCTGTTTTCTCTCTTAGCTCTCCCCCTCAACAAGATTTAAGAGTTGTTCCCTTGTATAATAATGCTCTTTCAGGCATGTGAACATGTAAATATTGTCCAATTAATTGTTTTCACATAGATAAGTATTTAATATTTTCTGCCAGAATCTCATTTCCTAATCAGTAAAACACACCAGAATTAGTATGTGATTGTTCTTTTATGGAGAAGCAGTGTGGCAGAGAAGAGTGCCTCACTCCATTGGAACTTATTCCAGTTTCCACCAAATGAAACAAAGACTAAGTTTCAGATTTTATCCCCTGCATTTACCAGCTATAGAACTGTGGGCAAGTCTCACTTGTTTCTTTATGTGTAAAATGAGGGTAATAGTAGTGGTATAGTACTTGTCTCATAAAGTTAGAAGGATCAAATTAGATAATGTATATATAAAGCACCTTGCAACTACATGGACCATATAAAGTGCAGCTCTTAATATACGAAGGAAGCTTTTTTGGGGGTGGGAGAGGGGAGAAGAGAGGGAAAAGGAGGAGGGCTGTTAGGCATGGTGTAGGATTTTTACTCCACAGTCAATCATATCAGTTTGTCTCACTTCTTACGATAGTACAATGCACATGCATTTTAATTCCTTACTGAAAGATTTGTCTGCCAAACCCGCCAAGTTATATTTTGTAAAAGTCTGTTATTTGAAATGACCCTTTGGGTCTTCAGCTTGGGTCCTAAGCTGAACTAACTGATCTTATTTTCCTTAAATTGTTGGCTTATACTATGTTTTCAAACCACAAGGTGACTGACAACTGTAGAATTTCTAGCTAATGCAATTTTTTGTTTTGTTTTTGTTTTTGCGGGGCAATGGGGATTAAGTGACTTGCCCAGGGTCACACAGCTAGTAAGTGTCAAGTGTCTGAGGCCGAATTTGAACTCAGGTACTCCTGAATACAGGGCTGGTGCTTTATCCACTGGGACACCTAGCTGCCCCTGCTAATGCAATTTTATTGTAAAAAGTCTCAGCAGAGACCATTGTGCCTACTGGGGCTAGGAAAGCTCTAGGACAAGAAGGGAGAGGCACTTAAAAAAAAACGCTCCAAGTCTGAATCTAGTGTTTTTCATTTTTGTTTAATCTCCTTTCTATCAAGCTGCTTCAGTGTTTCATTGGCAGATTTACTGATCTGATATAAAAAATATTTTGGGACATTTCTTCAAAATCCTAGACAAGATATGTCTTCAAGGAGCTTGATGTAGGTGGGAAGTCAAGATGGAATGATCCTTCTGAGTAAAACTAGGATAAATGTGTGTATGGAAAGTCATTTGCTTTTTGGTGGCTCACCTTAATGACACAGCTCTGCCTTATGTGATATGAAAACACCAGAACATTTTCCCATTATACTTGTATTCTTAATTGTGACTCATAAACTTGGCTGTGAGTAAAAGACAAAGCTAGTTCAGACCTTCCTAATTTCTTTTGTGCATGATAATAGAAAGGAGTTTACTGCAATTTTAGATTAGATTAAGGTGACTGTAGCATCCAAAAACAAACAAGTTTTAACACAATATTTTTGAAGTGATTTGTTGCTGTGATGGAATAGTTTGTATCATTCACCTAATCTTTTCTGGGAGGTAAAATGCTCATACTCCACCATTTAAAAAGCTGAACTACTAGGGAAATGTTTCACCAAGAGCTTAAAGGAAGAACATATGCTGACACTTAGGAGAGCTTTCATGCCGAATGTACAAATGTCTGCTTTCACCAACCTTGGCCAGAAGATGTCAATTACAATGGTAATTATTTTAGCATGTGTTCCAGCTGATATATAAACTTGATAGAACCATAAGCATCAGTCACTAAGAACTTTTACTTTTTAAGATTTAAAAAAATGATATAGCTTTTGTTTTTATATCACCTTCAGAGCCACTGGAAGACTTTTTTGTTTGTTTGGTTTTTTTTACATTTCAGGACTAGTTTAAAGCTGTGGGGGCTAGAAGTCATAAGTCTTGTTATGGACATTGACAGATTTTTACTCAAATGCTAACAGCTCACATCTCTCAAGTGGCCTAGTGTGTTCAGTCCTCCAAAGGGCAGAACCCTAATTTTAGTTTACTGCTGTATTGTCAATGAAAGAAATAATTAGTTTATAAAAAACACTCCTTTAAAATGAACACTTGAATCCTCTTTGGGCTAAACCATGAAGCTACCTGAATGGCATTAAGTTATTCACTGTTAATGCTTTATTTGCAAACAGGGCTTAGTAGTATGTACACATAGGCATGTGTCTGTGTCTACATATGTCTACATACATACATACATACTATAGGCACACACATATACACACATATATATAAAACCAAGTGCGGATTAGTAAAGGTTTTCATAGGTGTCATTTCTCCTACCTTTCTAAAATAGTGTAGCTGTGGTAATCACCTTACTCTGCTCCTTTTACACCCTCTGCACTGACTGTGTAGTGACAGTGGGACTGGGGCAGATGCGGGGCAAAAACAACACTCAGTGTCCTAACAACAGTTCCAGTAGCTGAGGCATCTGTATCTCTGGAAAACTCACAGGATGGGCGACTGACCATTAGTCTCATTAGTAGTTGATTGGACCAGGTTATTCCAAGGGCTGGAGAAACTCTCTCAGGTACACTAAAGAACAAGATAGGAACGGTTGATCACTGCTGGGTTTGTATACGTTAATCTTTTAAAAGACCACAAATATCCCCATACATTTTCTGATTTCAGTTTCTCTTTTTCTGCTGAGTTTAGCCTTCTGTCTAGTATCTTCTCTTTAACTGAGCTAGCTCAGTGATTATACTTTGCTACATCTAACCCAATGGAAGGATAGACACCCTTCACAGTAACATAGAAATGACTAAACAAAATAGGTCTGATACAGATGGTACTTACTCCAGATTGGTGCCAGTAAGCCCTCTCTCATCCAATGTATCTGTTATCTGGAAAATAAAATTGGGTTCCATCTTGGTAATTAGTTTAAAAGGCCAATGGGTGAAAGATAGCATGCATGACCTTGATGATGGCAGGGAACACCCAAGCTGTTAATGGTTTTTTGAGGGACAGATAGGGATCTGGATACCATCTGCTGTGGGAAATAGAATGAAATTGGATTCCCCCATTAAGACCCATTTGATAGTATTCTCTTTGATGATGTGACCAACGGGCCAGATTGCACTAGTACCTATCACTGGCCCTTATGTCCCCCCCAGAAAACTTCTCTTTTCACAGATATTGAACATTGTGTGTGTGTGTGTGCATGCATGCGCGAGTGCAGGGCAATGAGGGTTAAGTGACTTGCCCAGGGTCACACAGCTAGTAAGTGTGAGGGTCTGAGAGCAGATTTGAACTCAGGTCCTCCTGAGTTCAGGGCCAGTGTTTTATCCACTGCGCCACCTAGCTGCCCCCTTGAACATCTTTCATTGAGCATGTGTGTAGGTGAAGAAGGTTCATACCTGATTAACACACAATACTGGGCTCTGGAACCTACTGCTTAATTGATGCAACTTTGCCCCAAGGTTCTGTAAATATTTGGCTTTTGTAATGGAATTCTGGATGCCAAATTCACATCGAAACAGAGCAGCAATGGAGTCGATGATGATCAAGCGAACCATTCCACGAGATAGCAAGATGGGAGCCCTCTTAGTAATGCACTCAAACAACGTATCCTGGAACCAGAGTGGGAGAGCAGAGAAACATGTGCTGTGACCCATGTTCCAGCCTTAAGCAGTAGGTTCTTAGTTACACACTAGGCTGATATCCTAATAATAGTAGCTGACATCCCATATTCACCATGGGTAGCTTCCTTCAGCAACTGAGGATGGTATTAGACCTATTATCTGACATTATGAGGGATTATGGAAAGAGGCCCCACCTGTCCGGTTTTCTAATTGTGTAATAGTAGCCCACTGATAAGACGCCTTCCTCCATTCTACTGTAGAACAAAGAAAGCTTCTTAAACTATGTGTCATGACCCCATATGGCATTGTATAACTGAATGGGGGGGGCTGTAAAAATTTGGCAGTAAATGGATATTTGCACCCCTATTTTATATACCTATCTACCTGGGGTCATGTAAAAATTTCTCAGGCAAAAAGGGGCTGTGAGTGCAAAAAGTTTAAAAAGCCTTGCCTTAGACAGACAGTTGCCACAGAATGGAGAAAGTAAACACATGGGAAAATAGGCTGGAAAAGTGAATCTGAACAAGGTCAAGCTGAAGTTGGGGTTTGCCTGTCATTGGACCACCTGTGGGGCTGAGCCCAGTTTAGCTATCCCCCCCAAAAATATCACTAACACATGCCTTGAGGTCACCACACAGGAGTACTGCCATATTGAGTGATCATGCTTTTTAGGCCAAATAAATTTTAAATCCTTAAGACATAAAGGGAAGAGAAAAATGATCTTCATATTGGATTCTGGAACTACTCAAATATTGTGACATGTCAGATTCTCAAATCTTCCCTGTTCCAACTGTAGTCCTCCATTTTTTTCCTGCACCAGTGTTGAGTTTGGGTTTGGCAGGAAATGAGAAGTTTACTCATTAATATCTTACCATTTCCAGAGAACTATACTTTCCTTTGATAAGTACTCCCTTGGACAACTAGTGTTGGTTATTGACAGCCAACATGCACTTTAATTCTCATATTCCCAGCTGAAGTTTGACCATGGCCCAATGTGAGACAACAGAGAAAGGGGTGGGGATGGGGGCTGGAATTAAGTAAATGTGGATAACAAATGAGGATAACAGGCATCATGGAGAGAGAGAAGGCCTTGGAATTGGATGGGTCTCACTGTGTGATATTGGGTAAGTAACCATCTCTCAGTGCACCAGGCAACTCTCAGGCAGGGATTCTTCACCTCTTTTCCACTGTGCTTCCCATGGGTAGTCTGATGAAACCTATGAACCCTTTCTCTGTAACTTTTTGTTTGTTTGTTTGGTTTTTGGGGAGGCAATTGGGGTTAAGTGACTTGTCTAGGATCCCACAGCTAGTAAGTGTTAAGTGTCTGAGGCTGGATTTGAACTCAGGTCCTCCTGACTTCAGGGCCAGTGCTCTATCTACTGCCCCACCTAGCTTGCCCTCCCCCCAACCCTTTCTCAAAATGCTTGTAAATGCATATAAGGTGCACAAGATTATAGAGGAAAGCAACCATACTGAAATACAGTTATCAAGATTTATTTAAAAAATAAGTTTATAGACCCCATATTAAGAACTGGGGCTGGATGATGCTGACCAACTGATGCTCGTTACTTGAAGGTGTTGGTCTTCTTGCTGATGACATTTAAAAAAAAAAAAACCCAGAGAAACATTTGCATGGTTTTTATGGTTTGCAAAGCACTTTGCTCATATTATTTCCCATAATCCTTACAACAGCCCTTTGTGGTAGGTGAGAAAACTAAGAGGTTAAGACCTGCCCAGAGTGATGGTGAACAGTAGGTAGGATTCTATTAGCCACAGGCCCTAAAGTCAGACCCTTCCAAGAGGTTCAAGGAAGAATGGCAGAGACACAAAGCCCAGCAAAAGATGTTAGCTGTGACTATCCCTGGGCTAAGCTTAGGTGAGGGCAGGCTCAGGGAAAGCAGGGCCCATTCCAGGAGTGAGGCAAAATGACATCTATTCCACTAATAGAAATGGTAACAATTCCTGTCCCTGTCCTGACTATGTATGGTATTGTTTTTAAGGGCAGAGCACAGCGTCTGTACATACAAAGGGAAGGCCTGGTGTAACACATTGTACCCATTACTCAGAATGCCTTGAGCTTTCTATTTGATGCTTTTATTGCCTGACTTGGATCAATTCAAGTACAGGTATTGACACATTATCTGTTGTGTCCGTCTGGATTGATTGCTCCATTAATTGAATTTAATTCTTTGTTTAAATCTCCAGGGTGTCTCCAATAGAACCCATTTTTGTCGAAAATGATGGCAGCAGTAGTGGTTTAGAAGATTCTTCCATTAATGTGAGTCACGTCCCCTCCTGTCCCCTTTATTGTTTTGGAGGGGGTACATGTGTGCATATGCATGTACATGCTCATGAGAGTGGGTATGTGGTTAACGTTGCCAGAACTTGCAGCAAGTCTGCCCCAAGACCAGCCAAGCAGACTACCCTCTAGTAGGCTCCCCTTTTTGGACCTGTGTCTAAGCAATTAAGGAGTGAAACGAGCATGGTGGCAGTAGCAAGAGCAGGCAGCATTAAGCACCTACTATGTGCTAGGTGTTGGGAATACAAGGTCACAAGCGAAACAGTCTCTAAACCAACAGTGCTTACATCTTTTGGAGGGTGACAGCATGCACCCCCACAAAGGTATACAAAACACAAAATAAATACAAGTATACGAATTCTCTCAGTTTCTTTACGTGTATAAGGAAGATAATACTTGCAGTACTTGTGCCTCAGAGTTGTGAAGATTGTACTTTATGACTCCTCCTATTTCAGGATTTCAGAGAAAGGAACAAAGCACAGGAAAGGTCTGCATATACTGAGCCCAGAGTCTCTGGAGCAGGTGCAGTTTCATGAGTCTGAGACAATGAGGTCCTTTGAGAATTTATGAGAGCTTGAAATCACTAAAAGAACTATCACTGCGGTCCCTTTCACAGTAGGAAAGTGTGATGAGACCAAGGACAGGAACTAGAGACACCAAACTTGGTTCTAATAAATGAGCTGGAAAGGAAAAGCAAAGCATGTGACAGCTGAAAAGTCTCTTGCTTGACCTGGGGAAACAACAAGGCCATCTATCCACCCTCCTTGTTTTCTGAGGCCCAAACTGTCCCTGTCTTTGGCAGGGGAGATCCCAAGCTAACTGTGGAGTTTTGAGGGCAGCAAAAGGGGAAAGAAGTCGGCCTGTATGTGTCATCTGCCATAGAAGACAGCAGGATGAAATTAGATTTGGTATAAAATAACCCTTTCCCTGTTGAGACCCATCTGCTGGCATTCTTGGAGTGGGCTGCACTCCACCATTTTGTGGTCTACACCAAAAAGCACTATAGAAATGTGCTTCACGTGTTGGGACAAACAAGTGTGTGATCTTCCCTGAAAATGGGGTGCAGCCAATTCTAGTATGAAAAAAGGAATATGATTGATGATTAAGCCCTAAAACGTCATTTTTTGTATTAGCTTCTGGTTACCCAACCAGTCTTTTGTCAGAGCAGCCATCCTACACACAGAACTGATTTAAGACTCACTCCTGTTTACCCTCTGGTAACAGTGCAGAGAATGAACACAGCTAGAGAAGGAAGTGAGGACAGTGAAGGCCTAAGGAATCAGGACAGTCCACAGATTGGACGATAATCCCATAGCATGCCAAATATGAAATAATAGGTACTTTGAGCATTTAGAATATGGTGATTTGTCAGGGGCACTTTGGCCCTCTGAGGAGGGCTGTGAGATCTCTGCTCTGCTGGCAAGCTGCCCTGGGGCTTTAGGAAACACTTCTTCAGGGCCTTCCTTTCCTCAACTGGCCCCTGCCCTGGTCTTAGATCTCTTCCTAAGACCTTTTTCTCATAGGCATCTGAATGCACTGTCAAAGGCCCATAGTGTTGGGGGAATTTTCAGGAATCCTAGAACTACACACACACAGAAAACAGCGTCCATTTCCTTTGATGCTGTCTTCTCTTTCAGTGAAAAGTTTCCACAGTGACCTCCCTGATAGAAGTGTCTACATTCTCCAGGACCCACAAGGGGCACAACTGCTGCCTTTGTAACCTCTTGCTACTGGGAACGCGGTCCCATCTGGAGCTGACAGGGCTGTGGTCAAGGCTCGGAGGAACTACCTGGGAGCTGGTGGTTCTTTAACAAGGTTCATTATGGTTGTTCTTGCTGTGGAACTTGCTACTAATCTTTGTATAATTTGTCAGGATCGCACAGGACTGTGACCTTTGTGAGTCTTTTGAGCTGAGAGGACAAACCTGGGGAGTTGGTCAGTGTCCCTGAATGCCTTTTGTATATTTCAGCCTCTACTCTTAAAGGAGAATGCTGCTGGTTTCCTGCTTTTCATCAGTTATTCCCCCAACTCTCCCAGAGACTCTGTGGGGCTGACTGCAGGGTTGAAGTCTGTGGCTTTGCCATACACTGAGTCTGCATTGGAAAGGTCTGTGCCTCTGTGTATAATATCCTGTTTTGTTATTTCATTTGGAGCTATGTGTGTTAATGTATTTTACTGTAAATTTTTTAAAATAAAATTTTATGTGCTCTGTACCTTTTATTCTTTAAAATGATCTTTATGTGGAAATCTTTTTAAATTGGGTGAATCCATATAACAGGGACACCTTTTGAAACCCCTTATTCCATCCAACTGATGAGCAGAGCCAGAGATAAGAAGAAACCGAACGCTCATTAGAATCAGTCACCAGCCAAGTTTGTCCCAGACTCAGCAAATCATTTTAGTCAGGACTTCTCTGTAAAATGAGAGGGCTGGACCAAATGCTCCTTTCATTTCTTGGTTACTCTAAAAGTCAGACTTCATGTGTCTAGGATCCCAAGACTTGGCTCCACAGAATGTCATGGCTGGGTCCTTGGACATTTAGACCACTGCCTCCCTTTTTCAAAGGAAAACTAAGGCTCAGAGATGGGAAGTAATTGAGGCCACAGAGTGGCAGGACTAAAACTCGGGTCTTTTAGCTCTCAACTACAGTCATTCTGTCTCTCCTGTTCTTGGTGGAGAAGGGGACTGAAGCCTAGACAGGGACAGGTTCCTGTTGTGGTACTAGAACTGTTTTAATCTTTTCAGCTTACCCTGTGCTGAAATTTTACTTCTTCAATGACAATTATTACCAAGCTAACTTTTTTTCACATTCAATTCTTTACTCAACAAGCTATGAAACATAACTTCTAGGTATGATTTTGTATAGCTCATCATATATGTAATAAAGAATTATACAATCTATAAATTCACTTTAGGGAGTGGAATTTAAAACTCTGTACATAGACACACACACACACACACACAATGTAACAATACAAATTCATGTTGAAAGGCAGGTGGTACATTGGATAGAGCACTGGGCCTGTAGTCAGAAGACCTGAATTCAAATGCAGTCTCAGATACTTACTAGCTGGGTGACTCTGGACAAGTCATTTAAATTCTGCCTCAGTTTTTCCTCATCTGTAAGCGGGGGGCAATAGTAGCACCTATCTCCCAGAGTTGTTGTGAGGATAAAATTAGATAATTATAAAGCAGTTAGCACAGTGCCTAGCAGAAAATAAGTGCCATGTTGATATTAGCTATTATGAATAAGATACTGAATCCATTGCCAAAAAAAAAAAAAAAAGATTAATTTTCCTTCCTTCCTTCCTTTTGGCAGTGAGGGTTAAGTGACTTGCCCAGGGTCACACAGCTAGTAAGTGTCAAGTGACTGAGGCCGGATTTGAACTCAGGCACTCCTGAATCCAGGGCCGGTGCTTTAACCACTGAGCCCTCTAGCTGTCCAAAAAAGATTCACTATAAAGCAGTTTGTTGTAAAACTTCAAATATCTTACTTAGCCCTGCCAGTTAACATATTCTCCCAACACCCCTATATGTACTGCTTCCTGTTTAAATGGGGCTGATATTTAGCTTAAAAATGAACAGCATTATACAGGTAATTGTAAAGACTATTTTTGTTTGTTTGTTTGTTTGTTTTTTTAGTGAGGCAATTGGGGTTAAGTGACTTGCCCAGGGTCACACAGCTAGTAAGTGTTAAGTGTCTGAGGCTGGATTTGAACTCAGGTCCTCCTGATTCCAGGGCTGGTGCTCTATCCACTGCGCCACCTAACTGCCCCCATAAAGACTATTAAGAATTCTACGTGATAAAGGTAATTTCAGAAAGAAGTCCATCTTTTACAGTAGGGGTTAGCCAGAGGGCCACATCTGGTATTCTGTCTGGTTTTGAACAGCTGCAAGCTAAAAATGGTTTTATATAATAAAACTTTATTTTAAAATGTAAAAAACATTCTTAGCTCATGGGCCATACAAAAGCAGGTAGTAGTTTGCTGACCTCTACTCTACAAAACTGATGACACTAATTATCCTTGGTATGGATATTTTCCCACCATTTCCCACTCATTTCAAAACCCAGGCCAGTCAGACCCTGACCACAACCCCTCCTTCCCCAACACACACATCTTGCTGCAGGGCAGGGGCAGAATACTCACTATGTCAGCTGCATGCTCAATGAAAATAGAGTTGCCAAATTTAATTTTCTTGATGATCTCCCCTGGAACATCTGTCCTCAGTTGATGCTGTAGAGCTATTAGTTGCTGCAAACGCTTGTCTGGGAAAACATCCTCTGTACAAATATAGATCACACCTAAAATACAAAACCAGATTCCCCGTTGGTTCCAAGGATTCACCTTAGAGTTTGTTTTAATTAGATAGATTCCACAGTAATTAGCCTGTATTCTTTCTCTACCTGTCATGCCCAACAGAGATTTCTTATGATTTCTATACTTTCTTACATTCCTTGTCATCTTCCAGCTTAGTTCTCCTCTGATGCCTCATTCTGGAATAGAAGTGACCCTGGCATCTTTGAAGGCCCTTCTAGTAAAGCACGAGACTTTCTAAGTCGGAAAGGCTTCTCAATGTCTGTTGTTCTAACATACATGTGGAAAGATTCATGAAGTCTGCCCACCAAGTGATGATTTTCTCACCACAGTCACTCATGAAGAAGCCTCTCCTGAAAGGAGACAGCAACCACACCAATAAAATCATCAGCTCCTTTTGAAATGCTTTGCTGATCACATGTCAAGGAGAGAAGGCAGACAAGCAGACAACCTTCCAACAGGAGCCTTCTTGCTCTAAAGGAACTGTCACAGATTTGACAGGCACTCTGTGACTGGGTTCATTTGGGCTCTGGGTAAAAGAAGGTGCCCATATCTTTGTATCTCCATCTCCTTAACAGTGTGTGGGGTCACTATGCTTGCTCCTGACCCATTCATATATCCAGGAAGCCCAATTTGCCAGCCCCACACTGCTCCTGCATTCCAGGTGAACTGACTTCACCTTTGTCTGGGTCAGTTCTCAAGACCTCTTGCCTGTGGTGTGAGGCTGTGAGCTCAGGAAGGGAGGATCGTAACAGCAGGAGCCTGCATGACTGACACAAGATCTGGGAGTATAACTGAGGCCAACAGAAACTCCGGGCTTAACAATTACTACTTTGTGACTTTGGGCAAGTCACTTAACCTATCCAAGCCTCAATTTCTTCATCTCTTAAGTGAAGGTGCTTCAGCTATGGATCTATGATCTTGTGAAAAATTTCGTTTTTCAAAACACTTTTCTCATCAGTGACTCACTTAATCCTTAGAGAAACTTTATGAGGTAGGCAAAGCAAGTATTATCATCACTGTTTTATGGATGGAAAAACTAATGATTAAGAACTCATCCAAGACTGGACAGCTAGTAAAAAGCAAAGAAAGGATTAGTACCTCAGTCTTATACTCCAGTGTAAGTAACATGTGGCCTTGGCATTGTACTACAAAGCTTATGCAAGATACCATTATTACTTTCACCTATATAATAACTAAACGTAATAGAAAATAAAACAAGATGAATACTTTAAGTAGGAGTGTAATCCTAGCTCTACCTAAGGTCTGAGCAGGAAAAGTTAATGGAATTAGGGAAGGCTCCTTTGGAAGTGGTGGCATTTAAATTCTGGGCATTCACCCAAAGCTCTGGCAGGAACACATGCAGGGACCTTGTCTTCCGTTGTCTGTCTTCTCCACAGGCCTTAGCAGTGTGCTGCACTCATAGTCTGGCCTTATGCAATGCTGACTTGTTGGAAAGTCAAGAGTCAGGGAACCTAGTTTCAAGTACTTGCTCTTCCATTTACTTTGTAACCTCGGGCAAATCACTGTTCTGGGTTTCATTTCCTCATTCATAAAATAAGAGAATTAGATTAGAAGATCTTAAAGATTCCTTCCATGTCTAAACCCCATGATTTAAGAGATATCAATAGACAAATTGGATCTCCATTTTCTCCATACAGGTACTTATGTCCCCAATTTTATGAGCATTCATATAAATTAAGATGGGGCATCTAGGTGGCGCAGTGGATAGAGCACCGGCCCTGGAGTCAGAAGTACCCGAGTTCAAATCCGGCCTCAGACACTTAACACTTACTAGCTGTGTGACCGTGGGCAAGTCACTTAACCCCAATTGCCTCACTAAATAAATTAATTAATTAATCAATTAATTAATTAATTAAGATCCCAGCCAATTAGCCCATAACAGTCCTCTCTGTCCTGGGACACGGCTTTACTGTGCACACTGGCCCAGGCTAGGATGAATAGGGATCAGAGGGAGTTAGTGAAGTCACCATCACTGGGCCTTTTGTGCTGTCCCTCTGTCTGTATTTAAGGCACTTAGAAATCTTGACTGTACTGAGTCCTATGTTCCACTTCTAAAAATAAGCTTCAAAATGCAGCTTGGACAAAACATTCTCTGACTTACATGTTGCCCAACTATATACTTCATGTGTAGGAACTCTAAAAGGTCAGCAATTTTTACTTCTCAAAATTAGTTTTCAGGGGAAAAGTTTCTTACAGTGCTCCAGGGTAAATTTTTTGCCTTTAGTTCTTCCAAAAGCAGAGCCTCTAGGTCTACCCTTTTTATCCTGGTCCCTCACCAGAATTCCTTCTTTATTTTTTTATTTTTTTTATTTTTTAGTGAGGCAATTGGGGTTAAGTGACTTGCCCAGGGTCACACAGCTAGTAAGTGTCAAATGTCTGAGGCCAGATCTGAACTCAGGTACCCCTGACTCCAGGGCCGGTGCTCCATCCACTGCGCCACCTAGTTGCCCCCAGAATTCCTTCTTTAAATGCTTCTTACTTCTTCCCCAGTGATCCTAGGAAGAGACAAGATCTGGGAGGAGGGAGAAGATCATGACATCATAGAAATCATAGATCTAGAGATGGAAGGGACTTTTAGAGGCCAGGGAATATAAAGAACTTGTCTCAGACCATTAGATAAAACCAATTTCCTCACTATGTCCAAAGGGAAGAAAACATTACATACAAACATGTCTCATTCTGCACTTCAGTCTTGACCCATCTGGGCCTCTCAATCAGGAGACAGGAAGCATTTTTATGATTAGTCCCTGGAATAGTGGCTGGTCATTACACTGATCAATGTACCTAAGTCTTTCAAAGCTCTTTGTCTTTACAATACTGAAGTTGTATAAACCACTCTCCTGGTTCTACTTAGCTCACTCTGCATAAGTTCATGTCTTCCACTTTTTCTTTGAAACCATCTCCATCATTTCTTATAGTATGCTAGCATTTATATACTATGAATTATTCAGCCATTCCCTAATTGATGGGCACCCCCTCAGACTCCAAATTCTTTGTCAAATCACTATTGAGGTTTTTGGGGAAGGGTCCATTTTGGCCAAAGAAAATATAACTATTCATTTTTCTTTAAATAAAAAAAAAAGCTTACTGTTTATTGGTTTTGGTTTGTTTGTTTGTTTGTTTGTTTTGGTGGGGCAATGAGGGTTAAGTGACTTGCCCCGGGTCACACAGCTAAGTGCCAAGTATCTGAGGCTGGATCTGAACTCAGGTCCTCCTGAATCTAGGGCAAGTGCTTTATCCACTGCGCCACCTAGCTGCCCCTGTTTATTGCCTACTACTCGGCTGGGTACCAGGGACACAAATATAAAAGTGAGCCAATCTGTAGCCTGCAAGGGGCCAGAAATAAACTAGCAGTATACACCATGTCCACAGACAAGTAAATACAAGACACTCACACACACACACACACACACACACACACACACACACACACACACACACACACACGGAGTGATCATCAGAAGGAATTAGGAAAGACCTCTTTAAAGAGGTCTTTAGCTGAACCTTGAAGGGAATGAGAGGTCCTAAGAGGTGGAACTGAGGAGGGAAAACATTTCTGGTTTTGTGGATTGTCTGTGCAAAGACAGAGGAAGGAGAAAGAATATTATACCTAGGAACAGATCAGCGTTGAATCAAAGTATTGTGGTAAGGACAACGCTTTCCATGTCTGATTTTTGTGGTTTTATGCTCAGTAAAACTGTCTCCAACAGATCCTAGCACGTGGGATCACAGATAAAATCTTCCCCACTCCCCCTTGACCTCAAAGGTCTCAAAGTATTGATTTGGCAGTGAAGGTAACAGAAAATGCTTTGCTTTCCGTCCAGTGCCATTTTGGAATGCTCCGAAAATACATCAGAGATGGGATTTTTCCTATACAAAAAAAGAAAGCTGGGAAGCTGTCTTTAGAGGAGCTGTCACATCACCACACCAGTTTGTGGAACTGCCAAACCACCATCTCATTCTGAATGCAGATTTGGAGATCTATTGCAAAAGTTTCAAGAGCAGGACATGTAGCCTTGAATACTCCCAAGTGCAGCCTCAGCCAGTTTAAAATGTAATGGAAATGATTAAGAAAATAAATAATACAATAAAACAAAGATAATGTTAATTTGTGGTTTTCTAGGTCAATATGCCACTAGCAGGGATCTGTTTCTATTTAAATTTGAAGCTACTGGTCTACAGCATCCTACTCGGATCTCTAGTCAGCTGTAAAAAATATCCTTCAATAAATTTCTTTCAGATGCCTAAGTCTTACATGTGAGTTTCCTCCTTTTCCCCCATTCTCTAAGTGTAATACATAATTATTCATTTAAAGAGGCATTTACTTCTAACAAGGAACTGAAATGAGTAACCGGTAATTTCTGATCTCTAAATCAGAGTGCCCTCATTTCAGTATTTCCAGTGAGAGCCCCTAACATAGTACTATATAGTTTCCCAAGTATAATCCAGCATGTCCTCTTCCCCATATTTAATTCTGGACCTACTCCATATTAGTGCCCATTCAAGAGACATGTATTTGGTAAATTAACTCAAAGAGCTAACTGAATGTCAGTCTGGACTATAAATATTCTTACCCGTGCTTTCATCTGCGTGGACTGTTAGGCTGATCTCTTTTTAGGGGTTATGGATTTCATTGAAAAGGCTCAGGCCTATTCTGCAGCTTGCTGCAATCAGCAAAATGTCACCCTCACAGAGGAAGTCCTAACTCTCCACAGGGAAGGAGTCCCTCCTTTCCTTGAAGTCTGTGAAGAGCTTCCTCTGACAGTGGCAAACACCCTAATAACACACATCTTCTTGTCCCATTCCCTGTTGATTACACACAACCAGCAAAATGGTGGAGAGCTCTCTCTCTGCAGCCGTATGCATCAAGGAATCCTGAATGATCTTAACACATGTGCAGGAGACATCCCACCAGAGCAGAGTACACAAGGAGGCATCCTGTTCCACTGAGTCAAATATTATATACAGTTAAATTCTCTATTCAACAGGCCAAAACATTATAATTCTGTGCTCTTCATACTCCTATAATTAACCAAAGGGACCATGAAGATGCCTGTAAAAGCCTGCCAGTTTCTCATATGTTCATCATCTACACCTTCAAAACTTGATAGATTACTTTTTAATGTTTTTTGTTTTGTTTTGTTTTTTGCGGGGTAATGGGGGTTCAGTGACTTGCTTAGGGTCACACAGCTAGTAAGTGTCAAGCGTCTGAGGCTGGATTTGAACTCAGATACTCCTGAATCCAGGGCCGGTGCTTTATCCACTGCGCCACCTAGCTGCCCCTATAGATTAGTCTTAAAAAGATTTCACAGAGGTAAAAAGTTAGCTTCATTGTTTAGCAACTACCAATGCCTTCCTGATCACACCATCTTTTAAATGATAACATCAAGATAACTATAATACACAAGAATAACTAACAGTATTAAAGAAGAAATTAAAGATATAATTTAAAAAGATGGGCTGGTCATATAGTAAGAATGAAGGGTAACTGACAATATTCCACGTCATCCAGTAATCTGATGCCAAAGAAAGAAACACAATCCCCAGCCTGTTTGTTGCATTCACTGTGGTAAACGTGTGAGAAGACATGAATCAGACTCCTAGACTATGGGCAGCCATGGGTGAGCTGCCATCTGCATTACTGGAGGGAGCATCTGTATTGATGAGACCACCTGCCTATGAGAATAAGTGCATCAAAGAGGTAAGATTAAATTGCTATATAACGTCTGAGGGTAGAAAGGCTGAGGTGAATGGAGAAGTTAAGTTGGGGTCCATCTGTGACAGTGACCACAGTGCTAGACCAGCCCCAAGCCACAAGTTCCCCACAGAAAGTGAACTGAGAAGATCTTGCTGGATTACTTGGCAACAAAGCTTCTTCAGGTTGAGGCAGCTGCAAACATCCCCCCAGCGATGAGATGGTGACTAGCAGTTCATGTCTTTCTGCCTGTTTCCTAGCAATGAGCCCTCATTCTAGGAAAGTACTAGATTGTGAAACATCCCATCAAAAAGGAAACCCTTTGTAGTAAGTTTGTTCTGCTCCTTAGGCTGAGTATTGGGGACCAGTATGTTCTCAGCCAAAAGTGAATACTCGAACACGTTTAAAAATACTGTTCTTTATTACATTGGTGATTTCTTTTTAGTAAAACTGGAGTGCATAGAGAGTTACACCTGTGCATTTTCTATCATTTCCTAAAGTTCCCAAGAATCACATAAAGCACTTGCACTCTAGTTGGAGAGGACCCAGCAAGAGAAAGCTTATGTTCCATTTTCATGGATTAAAAGTGCACTTCTAGGGGCAGCTAGGTGGCGCAGTGGATAGAGCACTGGCCCTGGAGTCAGGAGTACCTGAGTTCAAATCCGGCCTCAGACACTTAACACTTACTAGCTGTGTGACCCTGGGCAAGTCACTTAACCCCAATTGCCTCACTAAAAAAAAAAAAAAAAAAAAGGTGCACTTCTAGCTGTGTGACCCTGGGTAAGTCACTTAACCCCCATTGCCCCACAAAAAAGAAAAAAAGAAAAAAAAAGTGCACTTCACCATTTCCTGAGTATCTACAACATACAGTAGCCTATAGCCTATAATTTAAGACCTCTACTCATGTTCTTTGTCCTAACTGGGACCAGTTAGGGACCAGGCCATCACCCTCTGCACGGTTATATTTTCTTCCAGTCCCAATCTTGAGCTTTGGTGAACCAGTTCAACTATACTGTTCTCTACTTTGAAATCCCTTGTTTCTTTGTCTTACTGCTGATCATGCCTTATTAAACCCCAACCCTTGGGTTACTTCCACATATTTCTCCTTCATTCCTACTTTGTGTTGAACAGAAGTTGGAGGAAATCACAAAATGTTGCTGACTGGGCCTGCTACAAAATTTATGATCCCTCAACTGGGCCCTCTGCAGCAGCAAGTCAATCCTACTCCTTAATTGGTTCTCTATCCCCAAAACAGATGTTCCAAACCCTCCCTTCTCGAGATTCCCATGTTAATCTTAGCTCAGTCTTCTCAGCTGAGGATCTCACCTCATACTTGTCCAAAAAAGTTGAAGCCATTAGTTAGGAAAACCCTCTTCTTTCTTTTTCTTTATCTCATACCCTTCTTTTTTTTTCCCCCCTTTTTCCCCTTTTTGTGGGGCAAAGAGGGTTAAGTGACTTGCCCAGGGTCACACAGCTAGTAAGTGTCAGGTGTCTGAGGCCAGATTTGAACTCAGATCCTCCTGAATCCAGGCCTGGTGCTTTATCCACTGCACCACCTAGCTGCCCCCAACCTCACACCCTTCTGACATCACTTCTCACTAGCTCCTTCTTCACTGCAGTATTTGATGAAGAAGTGACCCTTCTTGCCTAGGCCAACTCTTCTACATGTACCCTGGAAATCACCCCTTCTTGTCTTTTCCTGTCAGTTGTCTCCACTAACATTCTCATGATGTAATTTTTAATCTGAATGTCTAAAAACTTGTTTTCCCCAAGCTAAAAACAAAACAAAAACCTTCATTAGATGCATCCATCCCTGTTAGATATGTTCTTATAGCTCTCCTTCCCTTCTCACCTAAACTACTTGAACGAGCTTTCTACAACTGGTGTCTCCATTTCCTCTTTTGTCAACTCTCTTCTAAACCCTCTGCAATCTGGTTTCTGACCTCATCATTCAACTGAAATAGCTTTCTCCAAAGTTACCAATGATCTGTTAAATGCCAAAACTAGTACCTTTTCTTAATCCTCATTCACCTTGACATCTCTGTATCAGTTGACACTGTTAAAAACCTTCTATTCCTAGATAATTTCTCCTCACTAAGTTTTTCTGATATGATCCTCTCTTGGTTCTCTTCCTGCCTGTTCTGACCACTCCTACTTAGTAACCTTTGCTGATCTTCATGGCCCACCCACCCAATGTGGGTGTTCCCATAAACTTGTATTGTGTTCTCTTCTCTTTTCTACTACTTCATTTGGTGATCTTATCAACTCTTCTGGGTTCAATTATCATCTTTATGTAGACAACTACCAAATCTTTATCTAGCCCATAACTCTCTCCTGAGCACCAAAGCTGAGGAAGGTGACTGGTTCTCATTTGTTGGGTGACTGGCACGCATTATTTAATAAACTGATATCCTTGGATGCTTGAACCTTTGTTTCCTCAGTCATTTTCATCTTTCACCTGCTACATAGGTTACATAACTATTTATTCTATATTCTAAACTAGTTGTTCTACAGCCATCTCAAACACAACACATACCATTTTCCCCTTCAAACCTATCCCTTTTTCAAATTTCCCTCTTATTGCTGGAAATTCTCTGTTATTATTATCATCCCTTTTGTTGATGGCACTACTGTCCTTCCAGTCACCATACCTTACAACTTTGGTGTCATCCTTGAATCATCATTTTTATTCCCAATCTATTGCCAAATATTGTCATTTCTACCTCCACAATTCCTCTCACCTGGATTACTGAAATAGGTTTCTAATTTCATCCTAATTCCAATCCACCCTTCATATAGTTGGAAAAGTGATTTTTCTAAAGCACAGGTATGACCCCTCCCTCCACTCAATAAACTTCAGTGGCTCCCTATTATTTCCAAGATCAAATATCAAGTCCTCTGGCACTTAAAGTTCTTCATAACATGTCCCCTTCCTGATTTTACACACTATGTCCCTCTATGTATTCTACAATCTGGCAAAACTTGTGTAATTGCTAGTCTCTAAATGAACACACAATTCTCCCTTTTATGCCTTGCACAGGCATATCCTTCCCATGCCAGGAATTTTCTCTCTCACCTCAATCTCTTAGTATCCTTAGCTTCCTTCAAGATTCAGTTAAAATACCAACTTCTGGGTGTCTTCTGGAACCAAGCGTGTGATCGGGCTGAATGGCTGGCCCAGGGCGGGGTGGTAAGTGCAGGGGTACCAGTGGACTGGAGGAAGGATTCGACTATTTCACCCCAGCAGGCAACCAGGAAGAAATCCTGAGCGGCTGAAGGCCCAGGTCAGGGAGGGAAGCAGGCAGGGAAGCAGGCAGGCTCATCAGAAGCTGAGAACCACACCACAGAAAGCTTTGCTGGTTGGTTGCTTAGTAAGTAGGCCTGGGGTTATCTCTGCACCTGAGAACAGGCCAGGTGAGATTAAAACCTGCCCCGCCTCAAACCAAAACACCTGGGACCCTCTGAAGCTGGGAACAGGAGCTAAGCCGAGAAGCAGCCCCCCCACCCCCCACCCCCTAGTGGAGAGTTTAAAATCAAATGAAAGCGAGGCCAGGCAGGCTGAGAAGAAGCGCAACCATCCCCCGGGCCACGCTGTAGTTTGTACAGTGTGTCCTGGAAGCAGCGCCACACTTAAAGAAGGAGTTAAAAGCCAAGAAATATTAATCCAGGATGAGTAGGCAGAGAAAGCAAAAGACCATCAAAAACTTCTTTGGGGGTAAGGTAGACCACAATACAACCTCAGAAGAAGATAATAACAGGGTCAAAGCTCCAACATCCAAAGCTTCCAAGAAAAATATGAACTGGTCTTAGGCCACGGAAGCTCTCAAAAGGGACTTTGAAGAGAAAGTAGGAGAAATAGAAGATGTAGAGAAAAGGAGGAAAGAATGGAAAGGGAAATGAGAGCGAGGCAGGAGAGTCATGAGAAAAAAGTCAACAGTTTGAAAAGCCAAATGGAAAAGGAGATTAAAAAACTGTCTGATGAAAATAACTGCCTAAGAATTAGGACTGAACAAATGGAAGCTAGTGACCTTATGAGAAACCAAGACACAGTAAAGCAAATCCAACTGAATGAGAAAATAGAGGGCAATGTGAAATATCTCCTTGGAAAAACAGCTCACCTGGAAAATAAATCCAGGAGAGATAATCTGAAAATCATTGAACTACCTGAAAACCATGACCAAAACAAAAGCTTAGACACCATCCTCCAAGAGATTGTGAGGGAAAATTGCCCTGATATTCTAGCTAAAATAGAAATTTAAAGAATCCACAGATTACCTCCTGAAAGAGATCCCAAAAGGAAAACCTCCAGGAATATTATAGCCAAATTCCAGAACTCCCAGGTCAAGGAGAAAATATTGCAAGCAGCTAGAAAAAAGGAATTCGAATACTGTGGCGCTCCAATGAGGATAAAGCAAGATCTAGCAGCTTCTGCATTAAAGGACCAAAGGGCATGGAATATGATATTCCAGAGGGCAAAGGAACTGAGACTTCAGCCAAAAATCACGTACCCAGCAAAACTGAGTATAATTTTTCAGAGGCAAAAATGGGATTTCAATGAGAAAGAGGTCTTTCAAGCATTTGTGATGAAAAGACCAGAACTGAATAGAAAATTTGACTTTCAAATACAAGATCCTGGAGAAGCATAAAAAGGTAAACAGGAAAAAGACTTCATGAGGGATATTAAAAGATCAAACTATTTACATTCCTACATGGGAAGATAATACTTTGAAATCATAAGAACTATCTCAGTAAGAAATTCACAGAAGACACAGGTCTGAATTGAATATGAAAGGATAATATCTGTAAAGCATTTATGTTTTGTTCTTTGTGGGGCAGACAGGGTGGGGTGTCTTATGTCTGGGGCTAGATTTGGGCTTGGGACTTCCTGGATGCAGGGCTGGTGCTTTGTCCACTGTGCCACCTAACTAACCCATGATGACATCATTAAAATAGGGTTGAGGTGTAGGAGGAATAGACTGGGGGAGGGAGAAGGGAAGAAATGGTCTAGGGAGAGGTAGTTCACATGAAAGAAACAAGAAAAAAGCTTATGGAGGAGAGTAGAAGAGGGGGAAGAAGTTGGGGAGTGAGTGAACCTTAATATCATCAGAATTGGCTCAAAGAAGGACAAACATACATACTCAAGTAGGTATAGTAATATGTTTTTGCCCTGGGGAGGGTGGCGGGAGAAAAGTGGGGGGGAAGAAGGGAAGGAGAAAAGAGCAGATTGGGAGAGAGAGCAGTAAAAAGCAAAACACTTTCAAGGAAGATGAAGATGTTCTGCATTACTGGACCAGTGTGACATACTGAATTGCTTGATCTCATAGGGAGGGTTGAGGAGGGAGGGAGGAAGAAAAATTTAGAACACAGAATTAGCTCAGGGACCCCGATCTCATTGGAGTGGGCTCATGGAGAGAATAGATTTCATACCCAATTGGGAGGAGTAATCTATTTAATCCTGCAGGAAAGTAAGAGGGGAAGAGGATAAGGAAGGAAGGGTGAAAAAAGGGAGTGCAGAGCGAGGGAAAGGATAGTCAGAAGTAAAGCACCTTTGAGGAGGAATAGGTAAAAAGAAGAGAGAGTAAATGTCATGGGAAGGGAGTGGGATGGAGGGAAATAGTTATGATGATTGATTATAATGGCAAAAGGTATGGTACCTACTTTGCTGGGCTATTATGAAGAAAACTCTCTGTCAAGCTTAAGGTACTATATACAGGTTATAATGAACAGGATACTATCAGAAAAACCTGGAAAGACCTACAGGAACTGAAGCAGAGTGAAATGAACTGTATACAAAATAACAGCAACAGTGGGAGATGATCTGCTGGGAAGCATGTGGTTGTTTTCAGCAAGGCAATGATCCAATGTAACCCTGAGGGACTTATGAAGATTGCAGCCCATCTGCAGAGAAAGAACTGATAGTATCTGAAAACAGATGGAAACACATTTTAAAATTTTTTCTCCTTTTCCTCTTTGTTAATTCCTTAATCTGAAGTTTTGGGTTTTTTGACTGTTTTCTCTCACAACTAGCTAATATGGGAATTTTTCCATGACTACTCATGTATAACTTATTTTGAATTGCTTGAGTTTTTATGGGTGGGGGTGCAAATGGAAGGGGGGGGAGAGAAGTTGGAACACAAAGTTTTAAAAAAATTGATGTTAAAATTTTGTTTTTACATATGTTTTGGAAAATAAAATTCTATTCAGAAAGAAAAATAAAAAGAAAATACCACCTTCCCCAGGTTGTCCAGGAGACAGCACCAAGGCCATTTAGGCAGTGGAAGGTTCCCTGCCATGGACCTTGCCACCAAGGGGCAAGATGTGACAGGCTCAACATATACTCCGCATAGGTAGAAAATTTTGCAACATGTGCTAATGTCTTTGTTATGTAGGCTAGGCTAGTTTTCCCTTTAAAAAGGCACTGAAGACGTAATTGGGCCAGCAGATGGAAGCTTGGACTGCTGACAATGCTTCCTGACTGCCTAAGGCATAAGAAGTCCAGCATAGAAGGATGAGCCACTTAGAGTCCCCGCTTTTTTGAGAATCAATATACCTGACCAGATGCACCTCTGTTGGAGGGTCAGGATTGCTGTGTCCAACTGAACCAAAGCTATATCTTTGCCGAATATTCTTTCTATACTATTGTTAAGTAAAACTCCTCGTAAAATGCACATCAAACCAGAGTCTGAACTGGCTTTACTCCAGCCTAGCCCAGAACACTATCTTTATAATCTTTATAATGTGGATGTATGACTATGCATTTGACTCACCTGTTCAAAAACCTTCAAGCTACCTAATATCTACAGGATCAAATACAACCTTCACATATAAGACTTGTTCATGATAATGAGAAATAGCTAACAAGGAGGCAGTGTGTCACAATGAATAGAGAGCTGGGCTTGGAGTCAGGACAATCTGGGTTTGAGTCTTACCTCTGCCACATAAGTGATGGCTGCTGTTGAGTAAGCCATTAACCTCTCCATGCTCAGGCAATATTCCAAGATTTTAAGTAGAAGAATAAGTGCCAATTGGCAGTGGTAGAGGTAGTTTCTTCACCTGGAATTCCCTAATTACAAAAAAATATTGGAAAAATCTCTCTACAAATAGTCACATTTATATGGCACTCAATGGCCTTAAAGTGTTTTACATTCACCATTTCACTGACCTGTGAGAGAAGCTAGACAAGCATTATTCCTATTTTACAAAAGCTCAGAGAGGTAATCTACCCATAAATCTACAGGCAGCTATTATGTCAGATTGGACTGATCCCATGCCCTCTGACATGTGTGACATGAAGTAGCAAAAAGAGCACTGGTTTTGGATCCAGAGGACCTGCGACCAATATAAAGTTCTTCTTTATGACCTGTGTAGCCTGGAACAGTCACTGAACTTCTCTGGGCCTCAACTGTCTCATCTGTAAAATGAGATGGTTGCACTCAAGAGTTTCCAACCTTACTTCCACCCTGTAATACAATCTTATTCTTGGGTCAGTGCTCTTTCCACTTACTTATGCTGCCAAAACAAATAAACAGTGTTGGTTGATACTGCTGAGAACTTAGTCAAAGGAATTAGATTTGGATCTACTGACCAAAGAAATTAGGAAACCTTTAGTTCTTTCTCCTAAATCATCACTTTTGCCCACCATTAAAGGACTAATGACCCAAACCTGTGAACATTAATTTGGAGGGGAGGGGCAGGGCAATGAGGATTAAGTGACTTGCCCAAGGTCACACAGCTACTAAGTGTCAAGTGTCTGAGGCTGGATTTGAACTCAGGTCCTCCTGAATCCAAGGCTGGTGCTTTATCCACTGCGCCACCTAGCTGCCCCCTTGAATGTTAGATTTAACTGAAAGAGAATGATATATCTGATGCAAGTGAGCAAAATTTTATTAAGCACCTACACACGTCTGTGTGCCAGGAAGTAGGTTAGACATCGAGGATAAAAGATCTTTAAAAATGACACAATAAAATCGTTACCTTCAAAGAATCAACATCAATCTACTGGGGAGTGAGAAAGAGAATACATGTCAAAGAGACTGGTAACAGGGCTGTTATTTGTTTTTAAAACAAAAACTCCCATCAATTCAATGAAAAAGAATAAATTGAACTGGCTTTTTTCTACTATTCAAATCCAGGCAAAGATGGAAAACAAAATAGCTTGGCAAACTAACAAGCACTGTCAAATGACTCCTTCTCAAAATGGCACCAAGATAATCTAGAGACAATGTGTCCTAGTTTCCTGGTTGGCTGCCAAGCCACAGAAAAGAACAATGAGCTAGTCCAAAGACAGACTACACGGAACAAATTTGTTTCCTTTGAGAACATTTATTATGCAACTGAATGTCAGAAGTCTAAACAATGACATATCATTCTCTTAATTGACAGTGTAAGAAGAAAATGTAGCTGAATGTTGGGAATTTCAGGAGGCCAGATAGAAGGGACCTGCGGGTCGCTCCTCAGCATCTCTGCTTACTTTTTTTGGAGTTTGTGTGGTGAAAATTTTTGGACATGCCAACTATGGAAAATCGTTTTGCATGACTATACTTATTTGTTACTAGGGTTTTTCTTTTCTCTTTTTTCTTTTCCTTTTTCTTTTTTTTTTGGCAGGGCAATGATGGTTAAGTGACTTGCCCAGGGTCACATAGCTAGTGAAGTGTCAAGTGTCTGAGGCTGGATTTGAACTCAGGTCCTCCTGAATCCAAGGTCAGTGCTTTATTCACTGCACCACCTAGTTGCCCCCTTCTTTTTTCCCAGTGGAAAGGAGAGGTACAAGGGAGATAAAACAAATTCTTATTAATTGGAAAAGAATAATTCCAGAGTTGTTGTGGTACATTAGAAAAAGTGTTAACCTAGAATAAGCCAAACCAATTTCAAATCCAGGCTCTGACACTTACCTCTATTGTTATGGCCGAGTCATTAAATTTTTCTGAGCTTCTGTTTCCAAAAGGGGATCATAATATTTGCACTATAAATACTTCATAGTTTTGTGGGGAAAAGGTTTTTATTTAGAGCACCAAATAAATGTGAATTATTATTATTATTAGCAACAGCAGCAGTAGAGAGAGGAGTGAGACCTGAGCAGTCATTAACAAGTTGATGTGAAGTAGTCAGGAAGTCTCCAACAATTTGTCCTTGGTCCTATGTTCTTCAATGATTTTATCATTGATTTTCATAAACATAAAAATGATATGGATATCACATTTTCAAATAACTCAAAATTTGGTGTAGGTAGTTAACATATGAGACAACAAAGTTAGAAATAAAAAATATCTCCATGAGATTGAATGATGAGAATGCTGGCTCAAAGATGGTAGAGTAAAGGCAAGGGTTCACCTGAACTTTCCCAAATTCCCCTCCAAACAACATTAAAATAATGGCTCAAAATTAATTCTGGAGGAGCAGAACCAACAAAAGGACAAAATGAAACAATTTTTCAGACCAAGACAACTAAGAAAGTTGGTAGGAAAGTTCTATCTCACTGGGGTGACAGTGAAGCACAGATCAGCACAGGCCACTTCACAACAAAGCAGCAGCAGGCCTTTGGGACAAGTGAATCAGCAGATGTGGCTTCTGGAGTTCTCAGGCCACAGACAGTAAGGGGACTTCACAACTAGTCAGAAAGAGATTACAGGGGACCCTTTGCCGGCACTGTGGGTACAACATTCTGTTGCATTTCCCGTACACAGTTCCAGAGCTCAATCCCAGGGCAAGGAAAAGAAGCCAACAGCATACGAGATCATGTAGCCACAGTGGAGCAAGAACCCTGGTCACAGTTCCACAGCAGAAAAGAATGCTTTTGGTTGCTCACAGACTAGAGTACAGTCTAAGAGAGCAGTAACCAAACCTCTCCTTAGATCATTCAACCCAGGAGCAGAGCCTAATTTTAACATTAAGTCAAAAGTCAAGAAAGAGGCTGGAGAAATGAGCAAACAACAAAAAGAACCTAACCACAGAAAGTTCCTGTGGTGACAGGGAAGATCAAAACATAAACACAGAAGACAATGACATCAAAAGTAGCTACATGGGGGCAGCTAGGTGGCGCAGTGGATAGAGCACCGGCCCTGGAGTCAGGAGTACCTGAGTTCAAATCCGGCCTCAGACACTTAACACTTACTAGCTGTGTGACCCTGGGCAAGTCACTTAACCCCAATTGCCTCACTAAAAAAAAAAAAAAAAAAAAAAAAGTAGCTACATGGGGGGCAGCTAGGTGGCTCAGTGGATAGAGCACCAGCCCTGGAGTCAGGAGTACCTGAGTTCGAATCCGGCCTCAGACACTTAACACACACTTACTAGCTGTGTGACCCTGGGCAAGTCACTTAACCCCAATTGCCTCACTAAAAAAAAAAAAAAGTAGCTACATGGGACAGCTAGGTGGCACAGTGGATAGAGCACCGGCCCTGGAGTCAGGAGTACCTGAGTTTAAATCCGGCCTCAGACATTTAACACTTACTAGCTGTGTGACCCTGGGCAAGTCACTTAACCCCAATTGCCTCACTAAAAAAAAAAAAAAGTAGCTACATGCAAAACCTCAAAGAAAAATCTGAATTGGTCTCAGGTTCTGGGAGAGATCAAAAAGGATTTAAAAAATGAAATAAGAAAGGTAGAGGAAAAACTCGGAAAAGAAATGACAGTATTGTAAGAAAATCATGGGAAAAGAGTCAACAGTTTGGTAAAGGAGGCACAAAAAAATACTGAAGAAAATAATATCTTAAAAAACGGAATAGGGGGCAGCTAGGTGGTGCAGTGGATAAAGCACCGGTCCTGGAATCAGGAGGACCTGAGTTCAAATCCGGCCTCAGACACTTGACATGTGTTAGCTGTGTGACCCTGGGCAAGTCACTTAACATCCACTGCCCCGCAAGGGAAAAATAAAAAAGTAAGTAAGTAAATAAATAAAAAGAGAATAGGCCAAATGGTAAAAGACACACAAAAATCCAATGAAGAAAAGAACTCCTTAAAAAGCAGAACTGGTTAACTAACTAAATAAAATTACAATACAATATAGATGACAGTTTGGGGTTTTCTTTTTTTTTCTTTTGTTTCTGTAGTATACATTTTTATTTATAGTTTTGAGTTCCAATTTTTATCCCTCTTTCCCTCCCTCCCCCCCTCCCTTAGGTGGCAAACAATCAGTTATGGTTTATGCATGTATATTTATGTAAAACATTAACATCTTTGTCATTTTGTACAAGAAAGCTTGAATAAAAGAAAAAAATGAAAGACATTTCCCCAAAAGTCCTAAACTGTCCATATCCCCCCATATCCCCTTTGACCCAGCAATACCACAACTAGTTCTATACCCCCAAAAGATCAAAGGAGGCAAAGATCCAATATGTAAAAAATATTAATAGCACCTCTTTTGTGGTGGCAAAGAAATGGAAACCAAGGGAATCTCTCTCAACTGGGGAATGGCTAAGCAAATTATCCAGCTGTAAAAATGATGAAAAAGATAGTTTCTTTCTTTTTTTTTTTTTGGCGAGGCAATTGGGGTTAAGCAACTTGCCCAGGGTCACACAGCTAGTAAGTGTCAAATGTCTGAGGCTGGATTTGAACTCAGGTGCTCCTGAATTCAGGGCTGGTGCTCTATCCACTGCGCCATGTAGCTGCCCCGAAAAAGATAGTTTCTAAGAAACCTGGGAATATTTATATGAACTGATGCAGAGTAAAGTAAATAGAACTCAGAAATAAAATTTACACTATAACAACAATATTGCAAAAACAAAAAATTCTGAAAAGACTTCAAAATTCTGATCAACCACTGATCAAAATGATTCCAGGGGGCTGATAATGAAGCATGCCACCTACCCACCTCATGACAGAGAAGCGAAGGACTAAATATGTACAATGAAACACACATTTTTGGACATGGTCAACATGAGAATTAATTTTGCTAAATTATGAATATTTGTTATAAGGGCTTTGTTTTCCTATTCTTTGGGGGCAGGGAAGAAGATGTGAGGCAGAAAAAAATAAATGTTTGATATTTAGGAAGAAAATAATTTAAAAATATGTACCATCACAATTTTCTTTTCTCGTGGTTTAAAAATTGTTATACAACTTACTTGTAATGGAAAAAAATGTGCCTATAGATGGGGACATATTTGAGTTAACAGCATAAAATAAATCTATTTCCATACTTCCTAAAAATAATAATCTTAGAGTACATTAGTCTTGTTTAGAAGTCACTTGCCATCTGTTGTCAATGACATAAAATAACCTTTCTCCTCATAAAGATACCACTATAGCAACAACTCACTTTTCCAGGCTATACTTTTTAGAGAAATGTACAGAATTTATACATAATAAAAAAGTCTATTTTAACCCTCAGCTCCAAATCTGCTTCAGTGTCTCCTTTTGGGTTTTTTGTGGAACCTCAGTATTGATAGCTCATATTTCTATTTCACTTTAACGTTTATGAAGCACTTTCCTTATAATAGCTCTGTGATGTAGATAGTTAAATCTACAGTATATGTAATATACTATACATAGTATATATAATATACTATATATAAATCTAGAAATAGTAGATATTGTTGTCCCCATTTTTCAGGTAGGGAAACTGATATTCAGAGAGGTTAAGTGACTTACATAGGGTCACAATAATTTTTAAAAATTTAAACAGTTTGACTGTCAGTTTTCCTGCTTTCGATATCATAAATTATGCACATTGAAGATAATTTAAGAATTAGAAAATGCAGGTCAATACAATATACTTTCTATGTTCCCTGTTGCCAGGTGGCTTGGACCCTTTAAAAGGTCAGGGTGTCATAACACACAGATACAGTCATTCATTCATTTATCTATCTATCTATTTATTTATTTATTTAGTGGGGCAATGAGGGTTAAGTGACTTGCCCAGGGTCACACAGCTAGTTAAGTGTCAAGTGTCTGAGGCTGGATTTGAACTTAGGTCCTCCAGAATCCAGGGCCAGTGCTTTATCTACTGCCCAACCTAGTTGCCCTCAGATACAGTTATTTATAAGGGAAACAACTGTGCTTAAATTTTCACATTAACTTAGATCTAGAAGAACCTTTCATCAAATGTTTTACTGATAATTCCCCCTCACACACACATACTACTGTCATTTCCTATTATTCTTCCCAATCCCTACCCCAAAAATGATTCTCTTAGAAAAAAGTTCAGGAAGAAGATATTGATCATTTCTGATAGCAGGTGCCTTATGCAGAACCTATGGTTTACCACTTTTATAATGAGAATGTATCATCAATCCATTGGAATCCAGACTGGTCAATGCATTGACCTGACTTCTGATTTCTTTAAGTCCAATCCCTTCATTTTTTTTGGGGGGGGGGTGAGGCAATTGGGGTTGTGTCACTTGCCTAAGGTCACAGAGCTAGTAAGTGTTAAGTGTCTGAGGCCAGATTTGAGCTCAGGTCCTCCTGACTCCAGGGCCGGTGCTCTATCCTGCGCCACCTAGCTGCCCTTCAATCCCTTCATTTTGTGGATAAAAACCTGAGGTCTAGAGAAGTCACTTTCTCTGGATCACAGAGTCAGTTATTATTACTATATCCAGAACTAGAACCCACATTTCCTGACTCTTAGTACAGTGTTGTTTCCATGACAGCAGACTGCCACCTCAATGAGTGAATGAATGGACAAAATGAACTAGAAGATTGAAAAAGAGAGAACAAGACAAAAGCAGGGGGTATCTCTTTGAACGTCTTGGTGAAATAGGGAAAAACATACATGGAATGGGTAGAACGGTTAAGTGGAAAAAAAATGACATAGTGATCAGGGCCAGGTTTAGGGTCCCCATGAAGGTTTGTTTCATATGTTTTGCTTCTTGTCTAATTCAACTTGGTCTCTGGCTTAATTCTGAGTGCACTACTATGGTTGTCCTGGTGAGGGAAAAAGTGTGGTATACTGAAAAGAGTATCAGATTAAAATTCTGGAAAAATATAAACTTGAAAGCCAGAATTCTAGTTCCAATATTTATCAATTATGGAAACCTAAAAAATTTATCCGCACCACCATCTCCCAGAACCTCATTCTCCTGATCTATAAAATAAGACTACTAATACCTATACATACTTTGTAGGGTTGTCCTGAGGAGCCTATTTTTAAAATGGTAAAATGCTATCAAAATGTGAGTAATTATTATTTGTCCTCAGAGTAGAATTAAGGCTAATGGGGAAGAAGTTACAGGAAGGCAGAATTTGGCTCAATTTAAGGAAGAATGTTCTCTGCTCTCATCAGACATTTTAGGAAGGATATTGATAAACTGAAGTACACAAAGAAGGATAAGCAGGATGGTGAGAAGACCAGAGACAATGCCATTCAGGTATCTAATGAAAGTATTGGGGCTATTTAGAATGGGGGAGAGAAGGCTTAGTAGTTAATAAACATCTGAATGTCTGTTATGGGGAAGAGAGATGAAACTTGTTCTGGTTGATCACAGAATATAAAACTAGGAGCAATGGTTGACAGTTGATGTAGAGTCAATTAATGAAAAACTTTCCAACAGAGCTATCCAAAAGTGAAACAGGAAATTGCAGGAAGCCCCATCATTCTAGGTGTTCAAGTTAAGGCTGGATGACCATTTTCGGAAATGTGTTAGAGAGCCTTCTATTTAGGGACAAATTGGGCAAGATGACTTCTAAAGTCCCTTCCAACTCAGAGATTCTATGATTTTATTAGATAAATCTGCTAATTTGCAAAGTTTTTCTGAAATAGTTTAAACATATTACCCTCTTCAAACATATGCAAAATTTACTCAGAATCCAAGTAATTTTTATGTGCTTCTCATCCCAAAAGGTAATCACTTCATTCTGAATTAATGACGATTCCTTTTGATTGTCTGACCACATTGTTTACATGCTAATTTCAGCATACATAAGTTAGTATTTATACATTCTGACATCAAAGACATGACAGTTCACCTGATCATTAGGCTTATGAATTCTAAACCTACATCCCATACATTGAGATAGTAACAGCTCATTAACATATAATTCCCAACAAAGACCTCATCAAAGATTTAGGCTAAACTTTAAGCACTTCTGGACAAAAATCAGCCACCCAGGGGCAGCTAGTTGGTGCAGTGGATAGAGAACCGACCCTGGAGTCAGGAGTACCTGAGTTGAAATCTGGCCTCAGACACTTAACACTTACTAGCAGTGTGACTCTGGGCAAGTCACTTAACCCCAACTGGAAGGAGAAGAGCTAAAGACAGAAATTTGGGAAACATCTACACACAAAAGCAGAGGAAAAAGGAGAGAGAGGAGTTAGGTAAAAAGACACCTAGACTAGAATACTAGTGTCGGGAAAACTTAGGAAATAGAGTCTATCTCTAGAGAGGAAGAGGTGGCTGCACTGAATGTTGCATGAAGGATGAACTAACATGAATTGTCATGGGATACAGGATCTAGTACAGTAGTAATAGGAAAAATGAGGATAAAAATGGGAAAGAACAAAAAGACAACCTTAAAGGCAATGAGGACAGGTAGGTGGCAGAGTAGATAGAGTGCCAAGGTCGGAGTGAAGAAGACTCATCTTCAAATCTGGCCATAGACACTTACTACCTGGGTGACCCTGGGCAAGTCACTTCACCCTGTTTGACTCAGTTTCTTCATCTCTAAAATGAGCTGGAGAAGGAAATGGCAAACCACTCCAGGATCTTTGTCAAGAAAACCCCAAATGGGGTCATGAAGAGTCAGACATGATTGAAACAACTGGACAACAACAACAACAAAAATCAATGAAAGTAAAACTTTTGTAAAGAACCTGGATCTCAAATCAGATGATCTCAGTTTTGAAAGCCAGCTCTGCCAATAACTAGCAATGTCTTTGGTTGAGTACATCCTTTGGGTAAACTTTGGTTTACTCATCTTTAAAATGGGAATATTTACTTACACATCTCTCCACAGATACTATATACACAATCCACTCAGTTGGTTAGAGGCCCCTTTATATATTTTAAAATACTGTAGAATTAACAGTTCTAATAATACAACAGGCACCTGCACTTTTTCATGCAAATAGGTTGTGGCCTAAATTCATATGCATGATCTTAGTTCTTGGGGAAATCCTAATGAAGGCCTCTCCTGCTTTATCTGGGGGCTTACTTCAAGGAAATTATTCTTTATTTACATGCTAACACTGGAAGCCTCCAACTCTACAGAAAATATAAGGAAACACATAGTTAGATAAATGTCCTCTGCTTACCTGATTGTAGTCCTCCATACTCATAAGGGTACTGCACACAGAGGGAGAGCTGTAAGGCAATCTGAGTCTTCCCGGCTGAACTCTGTCCAACTAGCTCTGTAATTCCCACCAGGGGGAGACCACCTCTTAAAAGTCTGTTGAGTACTGAGCAGCCAAAGCTGAGTTTCTTATGCTGTGTTGGGAATTCCTCTTTCTGTTGATATATATGAAGTGCTTAAGGATTTAAAAAGGAAAGAAAATGAAATGCCATCAAACAATTTTTCATTAATAATCAATAAATCAGGGTAGCTAGGTGGCACAGTGGATAAAACACTGGCCTTGGATTCAGGAGGATCTGAGTTCAAATCCAGCCTCAGACACTTGACACTTACTAGCTGTGTGACCCTGGGCAAGTCACTTAACCCCCATTGCCCTGCCTCCCCCCGCAAAAAAGAAAAAAGAATCAATAAATCAAAATTCAAATTTTACAAAGGATGTCTTCCCTGAGATAAGTAATCAAAGATAGTCACACTAAAGGCTTATATGGTTTACTTAGTCACCAATATAACTTCTGGGAGAAAAGTAGGCTGGGAAAGATTGTTGACAGGCTAACTTTTTTTTTAAGACTTAGTTTGTTGTTGTTCAGTTGTGTCTGACTCTTCACGATCCCATTCGGGTTTTTTTGGAAGAGAAACTGAAGTGGTTTGCCATTTCCTTCTCCAGCTCATTTTTACAGATGAAGAAACTGAGACAAACAGTTAAGTGACTTGCCCAGGATCACAGAGCTAATAAATGTCTGAGGCCAGATTTGAAGTCAGGAAGATGAGTCTTCCTGACTCCAGGCCCTGAGTTCCATCCATTGCATCACCTAGCTGCTCTTTATACTTAGTTACATGACTTTAAAATAATTGTTTTATTTGGCAGGGGTGGGAGCTTTGATCTTTATTAAACATTTCTGACCTTCCAGTAGGGCTCAGTGGCAATATTATTTTATTCATTAAGCACACCCTATGGAAGTATTAAAAATGAGGAAAATTGTCCCATGAGATACTCTTAAAAAATTTCCACTCAATTCAGCAAACCTTTTAAAGTAGTATAGTAAAGTATAATAGAAAGCACACTAGATAGAGTCAAATGACCTGGTTTCTAGTCTTAGTTCCTTCACTTACTAGTTGTATGATCTTGAGCAAGTCACTATATTAAGTCTCAAATTCCTCACCTGTAAAGTGGATAGAATAATACTTTTACTGTCTGTCTCACAAAATTGTAAGGATTATATTAGATAATATGTATAAAGTATTTTGCAAATTACAAGTCACTATTTAAAAGCCAATCATTCATATTTTCAGTACTTATTATGTGCTAGCTCAACACTTCTTAAACTGTGGGTTACAACCCCATCTGGGGTCATGTAACTGAATGTTGGAGGGAGTTTGCAAAAAATTTGGCAACAGTAAAAGGTTATATATACTTGTTTTATATACCTACATAGCCAGGGTCGGATAAAAATTTCTTGGACAAAAAGAGACTGCAAGTGGAAAAAGTTTAAGAAGTCCTGTACTAGATGATAGGGGCTTATGACCTGCATACAAATAACTACAATACAAAATAATGTATAAACCAATCAGAGAGATGCAAAGAAAATTCTAAATAAACTCAGAGGAAAGATGCAACAATATGTTTTGTCTAGCACAAAGAAAAGCTGCTTATGTGCATAGCTTGGCACTAATTCAGTTAGAACACCATCAGGAGCTGAGACTCACCTTGGAATTCATATAACTAACCTTGCAACAGAATAGGCCTAAAATTTCTGTCTGTTACAATGAGAAAGACAAGGGAGAAAAGGCATTAATTTGATCATACATATTCTACCTAACTATACCATGTGGTTAATTCTATTTTTGTTTTTTTGTTTTTTTTTTTTAGTGAGGCAATTGGGGTTAAGTGACTTGCCCAGGGTCACACAGCTAGTAAGTGTTAAGTGTCTGAGGCCGGATTTGAACTCAGGTACTCCTGACTCCAGGGCCGGTGCTCTATCCACTGCGCCACCTAGCTGCCCCTTAATTCTATTTTTAATCCTGAATCATCTGCATTTACAGGTGGGTGGGTATTTGGGAAGAGTTGGAAATAAAGTAGTCACTGGAAGAATTATGGGACCATGTGGATTTATGCTAGAAGAGTCTCACTTCGCCTTCCTGAATCTTGGATTCCTCATTTGTGAAATGGGGGCAAATACTTCCTTTATACCTCACCTAGTTCAAATAAGAGGTTTAGAAAAGAATGATAAATAATAACAACATGAGAGGTTAAAATTAAAATAACAATAATTATAATAACTCGTATTATTTAGTGTTTTAGGTGAGGAAGATAGTGGGAATGTTATTATTCCTATTTTATAGATGAAGAAATTGACTATAGAGAATAGAGAATGTGTCTCATTCATCTTTGTATCTCCAACACAGGGTCCTGCACATTGTAGCACTCAAAAATATTTGCTGAATTGATTTTTTGGTGTGTTCTGTTGTTGTTGTTGAGATAAGATCTTCCTATCTTGCTTAGGCTGCAAGTGCAGCAGTCATGAGTAGAATCCCACTGCCCCATTTTTGACCTGGCAGGTTCACCACTTTTTTTTGTTTTGTTTTGTTTTGTTTATGACTTCTTAAGCAGCCAAATGTCTCTCTGTTCTAGGATTCACTATATGAGCCCTGGATTTAGTATAGACACCTGGTCAGCCTGGCCATGCTGCAGCTCTGCCCTCCAGTGGGCAAGCAATCCACTAGCTTCAGCAAACCCCAGGACCAGGGGTTCTTGTTGTTACACCACCATGTCAGGCAACACTTGCTAAATTAAACCTTACTTAAATCTAAAGATTTTTAATGTAGGGAAGAAATTCCTATAAAGCTAGTCTGATTAATTTAACAATAGGAAGTGGCAAATAGGGAAGAGTCAGACCTATCTTTATGAATTAGCTCTCTGAACCCCTAGTTTGCTCTGATAAATAGATATGACAATGTCATGCTGTGAAACATCTACTAAAAAACCTCCTTTTTGTTTTTTAGTAAAAGTAAAAGTATTAGGAAATAATTTTTTTCTAAAGCTCTTTGCCAAATGCTTGGAAACGTCCTTGAACAAAAAGACTTTTCTTAGGGAAAATGATTAAGGGTGGTACCAAACCCTTTAACAAGAATAACTCTGGGGGGCAGCTAGGTGGCGCAAAGGATAAAGCACCAGCTCTGGATTCTGGAGGACCTGAGTTTAAATCCGGCCTCAGACACTTGACACTAGCTGTGTGACTGTGCGCAAGTCACTTAACCCTCATTGCCCTGCAAAAAAAAAAAAATTGTAGACAGCATGAAATACCTAGGAGTATATCTGCCAAGACAAAATCAGGAACTACATGAACATAATTATGAAATACTTTTCTATAAATACAGTCGAATTTAAACAACTGGATAAATATTAATTATTCATGAGTATGCAGAACCAATATAATTAAAATGACAATTCTATCTAATCTACTTATTCAATGCCAACCCAATTAAATTACCAAAAAATTATTTTATTGAGCTAGGAAAAAAAAATTCATTTGGAAGAACAAAAGATCAAGAATATGAAAGGAATTAATAAAAAAAACTGTGAAGGAAGGAGGTTTAGCAATGTCAGATCTTAAACTATATTATAAGGCAATAATTATCAAAACTATCTTGTACTGGCTAAGAAATAGAAAAGTAGTACAGTGGAACAGAGTAGACATACAATATACATACAATACAGTAAATGATTAGAGCAACCTTGTATGTGACGAGTGTAATGATTTAAACTTTTTGGATAAGAATTCACTATTTGGTAAAAAAAAATGTTGGGAAAACTAGAAAAGCAGTCTGGTAGAAATTGGGTATAGGCCAATATCTTACACCATTTACCAATATAAGGTCCAAATGGATACATCATCTAGATATAAAGGGAGATATCATAAGTAAATTAGAAGAACATGGAACATATTATCTATTAGACTTATGGAGAGGATAAGAATTTATAAATAGAGAGAGAGAGAGAGAGCATTGTGAGATTAAAAACAGGTAATATTCATTATATTAAGCTTAAAAGGTTTTGTACAAATAAAACCAATGTAGCCAAGATTAGAAAGAAGGCAGGTAATTGGGAAAAAATTTATAGACAATTTTGCAGATAAATCTCATATATATATAAAAAACTTAACTTTGAGATGTCATCTCATCTATCAGGTTTGCTAAAATGACAGAAGGAGAAAATGACAAATGTTGGAGGGCATATGGAAAAACTGGGACACCAATACACTACTGGTGGAATTGTGACATGATCTAACCATTTTGGAGAGCAATCTGGAATTATGCCCAAAGAGTTATAAAACTGTGTATACCCTTCGACCCAGTAATACCACTATTAGGTTTGTTTTTCAAGGTGATCAGGGAAAAAGAAAAATAATTACAGCAGCTCTTTTTGTGGTGGGAAAGAACTAGGAATTAAAAGGCCATCCATCAATTGGGGAATAGCTAAACAAGGTGTAGTATATGATTGTGATACAATACTACTCTCCTTTAAGAAGTGATGACCTGTTTGACTTTAGAATTTCATTTTCCCTAAGTATATGTAAAAACAATTTTAACTTTGTGCTCCAAATTCTTTTGCTTCCTTCCCGCTGTGAGGGCTGAAATTTAATATACAGAGCGTTAATTGGATGACTCGCCAAAATATTGGGGTCCTGGAAATAATGAGGGACCTTTAGGTTTAAAGCTCCCTCCCCTCTGAACTGCCCTTTTAGATATTTTTCCCAGGCCAATAAGAAAGGAGCCTTACAGCCTCTTTTCCACAAAAGGATCAGATTTTATTACTTGGGAATTAATTAAACAACAAAGGTGAAAATAAAAATCAAAGATAAGGAAGCAGGAAAAAGAAATACAGATAAATTCTCTTAACTCACCACATCTGGAAAGTCTGCTAGCTTTCTCGCATCACTGAGAAGACTAAGGAGCCAGTGGGCAAGGGCGAGAGTGATCTGGAAGAGAGCTCTCCTCCCCTCAGAGAGTGTTCAATCTCCCTCTCCCAAAAGGGGAAGTCCTTCAAAATTGCCTATGGAGAGTTCTCATTCTGACCTCAGTAGCATATGTAACTTCAGGGTGGGCCAGGTGTGGCCCCTCCCAAATGAGTCAGTTAAAACTCCAATAATTTTTTACCACAAATAATTTTTACCACACTCCCCACCCACCTTAGGAAGGCAAGCTATTCAATATAAGTTATACATGTATAGTCATGCAAAACATTTCTGGTTAACTTTAGAAAAACATGGAAGTACTTGCATAAAATAGTGAAAAATGAAATAAGCAGAACCAAAAGAATGTCATATACAGTAACAATGTTCCAAGAATAAATGTGAACAACTAAATTATTCTGAATATTATAAATACTCAAATCCACTTTACAAAGAACCTATGAAAAAAGATACTTCGGAGAAAGAACTGATAGATAGAAGTATGAATAGTATGTGTATATATCTGTGTCAAATAGTGGCCTTCTCTAGTGTGGAGTGGGGAGGGAGGAAGGAGAACAGTGCTTCATACTATCATCCCTATTTTACAGACAAAGAAATTGAGGTGAACGAAGAGTTAGTGTTTGCCCAGGGTCATTTAGAACTATGAGTGCCTTGGGCTTGATTTGAATTCAGTTCTTCCTGACTCCAGGTACAACACTCTACCTACTGTACTACCTACCGGCCTCGGCAGTAACATCAGCATTCTTTTTTTCTGATACATGACAATCATGCAAATTTTGAAACATGAAGGAAAACCCTACTTTACTTATGACAGGATGACTTTGATCAAAACCTTCTGTCAGTGGTCATTCCAGGATCCACATTGGTATTAATCAATTTTTATGCAATTTATCTCCTCAAAAAAAAAAAAAAAAGATGCCAAGCAAAATTTTCTCATTCTGATGTTACCTGTCAGAACACGGTTGTTCCTTAGTGCTAATGAGACTGTTTTCAATAAATGCTGGACATCAATGCTGGACAGTTTTGTTAATCTCTGCAAATCTGGTCCAGAAAGGTGCAAAACTTCCTTTATTGATTTTAGTTTGGCTGAAACAAGTACCACAAATACAGAAAGAGGAATCAAAACAATTATCAGAACAAAAAATCTTTTTGCAGATTGAAATTAATAATTTAAAAAGACAACTGAAATACAAACGCTCATATCAATTGTTAAAAATGTCCTTTTACACTGAGAATACATCTAAAATTACCTTTCTTAACAGCAGTGATAACTTTAGGATTCAATTCTAGTTGGTCCCAATCCATTTCTTAAATGTATATAATACTGATTTGAATAGTCTCCTATGAATAAAAGAAACATCAAAACATAAGACAAAAAAATCTGATTCAAGTAACTTTTTTCTTTTAAACTATTTTTCATTTAACAAAAACCAAATAAAACCAGCATTTTCATATATATTGCAAAATAAAAATACTGTATATAAAACTGTACATTTATTATGTAGAACTTCCATTTCTTTTTAAGTATATAATAAGTGTAGACTATAACCTTCAAAACTGTCCTGACTGTGATTCCTCCTGATATTCTTTCTGTCCTCTTTCTCCTAACCTTTTTTTGTTGTTGTTATCTGAGAACCCTATCTCTTATCTCTCTGTCTCTGTCTCTTTCCCAGCCTGGAGTCAGAGAAGCCATAAGATATGTAAAGATCATTATTATAAAAATTTTATAAAGATGAAAAAGTAGGCATATGACTGGGTATTATTCTTGTTCTCCCAATCACCTTTTTTTGACAGCAATATAGCCACAATTTTTTTCGGTCATTTGATAGCTTTTTCTCCAATTTGAGGTATTAAGAACTAACACAAAATACATAAATCTTAATATGTAAAAATGTAGAGTGTTTGTATATCAAAAAGAAATCCATCAAAAATAAAAAAGGAAACAAAACTCAGATTAGTAAGAAGTCTTCTTGATGAGCACTTCTAATAGATATCTGATATTGATGATCTATGAGGCATTGATACAGATCCATAAATGTAAAATTTATTCTCTAAATATAAGTAGACAAAGGATGTCAAAAATAATTTTCAGAAGATAAAATATTATCATTAACTTCTTAAGAAATTTAAAACTATTTACAAATCAGAGAACAGAATCAAAACAACTGACACCTTTTATCCATTAAATTTGCAATGAGGGTTAAAAATAATAAAATTCAATGCTATTAAGGCTAAAAAAATGGGCATACAAGTCTGATAAAGTGAATTGGTAACGGTCATTCTAGAAAGTAATATGGCAGGGCAGCTAGGTGGCACACTGGATAAAGCACCGACCTTAGATTCAGGAGTATCTGAGTTCAAATCCAGCCTCAGACACTTAACACTTACTAGCTGTGTGACCTTGGGCAAGTCACTTAACCCTCACTACCCCACCCACCCCCCCAAAACAGGGAAAAAAAAAACAGAAAAAAAAGAAAAGAAAGTAATATGGCATTACATGGTGAGAATTACAGTTATTCACACCTGCTGAACTGGTGATATTGAGATTATATCATAAGGATTTCCTCAATAGATTTTTCAAAAGATTCATTCATAAAAAACACTATTAGCAGCATTATCTATATGGTAATAGCAAAAAATTAGAAATAAATGTCCAATGATTAGGGAATGGTTGAATAAATATTGATTTATTAATGTAATAGAATATTATTTTAATAAGAAATGACAAATATGGGCTATAAAGAAATATGGATATCTTTGGACATGACCAACATGTTCATTAATTTAGCTTGACTATTCTTATTTGTTACTAGAGAGGATTTCTGTTTGGGGGAAGTGGGAAGTTACAGAGGTGAAAAAAAGGAAATCAATAAAGCAAACATTATATACAGAAAAAAAGTTAAGAGTTAACAAGTTAAGAAGTTAACAAGGTAATTTTGTTATTTGTGATGAATTTAATAAATGCTCCACAAACCACAGGTAACAAGTTCATGGGTTCACAGAGCATTCTCTTCTGTTTTTCTCTGTATGTGGGAATGTTTTTGTTTGTTGATGACAGTTCATGATTTAAAAACAAAACAAACATGGAAAATGTATGAAAGAATTCAAAGTTGAGAAAGTAGAATCAAATTACCTACACTGATCACAACTACATGAGTAATCACTGTAATGCTTTTAGATCTATGGGGGTACTTCCTCCAATGATTTAAAGCACAACTCATCCATGATTTCTTATCCTATGCAACACTCAACCATGTCTTTCTATAAATCCTACATGGGGAATCTATCCAATATGCTGGCGTGCTGAATCTCTTGACATTTTATGGATAATAAATAGTATGTGGATGGTCCCCATGTGTTTTCCTCTGCCCACCTCTTATTTTAGTGATATATCCCATTAATGAGAGCTTTTATGGACTTTGAGCATAATTCCTTGTTGGTGATATGCTGCCATCTATTTTTGCTTACTATATACCTCTCTAATCATCTTTGGGTGACCTACAATTTTGATTCAGCAAGCATTTATTAAGCACCTGCTATGTGCCAGGGATTATGCTAAACACTAAGGGATAGAAAGAAAAAAAATGAAAATGTTTTCTAACCTCAAGGCCTTCTACTGAGAGAAACTACATACATAGATGAGTAAATACATGACAATTCTTTTTTAATCATTTAATAAACATTTTTATTTAAAATTTTGAGTTCCAAATTTTATTCCTCCCTCTTTTCCTGGTGGTAAGCAATCAGATATAGATTATAAGTGTGCAATTATGTAAAATATTACCATATTAGCCATTTTGTTTGAGTCAAATAAAAGAAAAAAAATGAAAGAAAGTGAAAAATAGCATGCTTCAGTCTGTGTTCTATCAATATCAGTTCTTTTTCTGGAGGTGGATAGTATACTTCATCATTAGTTGTTTGGGATTGTCTTGGATCATTGTATTGCTGAGAATAGTTAAGTCATTCACAGTTCTTCATCAAATAATATTGCTGTCACCGTGCACAATGTTCTCTTGGTTCTGCTCACTTTACTATCCATCAGTTCATATAAATCTTTTCAGGCCTTTCTGAAATCATCCTGCTTGCCATTTCTAACACAATCATTATACAACAGCTTGTTTAGCCATTTCCCAACTGAAGGGCATTTCTTTGATTTCCAATTCTTAGCCACCACAAAAAGAGTTGCTATAACAAATAGGTCTTATTCTCTCTTTAAAAAAAAAAAGAGATATAAACCAAGCAGTGGTATTGCAAGCAAGATCAAAGGGTATGCAGTTTTACAGCTCTTTGGGCAGAGTTCCAAATTGTTCTCCAGAATGGTTGGAACTTATTAACTGATCATCAACTCCACCAACAGTGGATTAGTGTACACTGATTCTTTCAATGATTTTGTCATTCCCCAATTTAAAGCCATGTATCAACATCAGGAATATATTTATATTTAAAAGATGAACTTTCTTTTTCTTTTCTTTTTTTTTTTTTGCAGGGCAATGAGGATTAAGTGACTTGCCCAGGGTCACACAGCTAGTAAGTGTCAAGTGTCTGAGGTTGGATTTGAACTCAGGTCCTCCTGAATCCAGGGCCGGTGCTCTATCCCCTGCGCCACCTAGCTACCGCTGTCCTATTCTTAATAAAGTTCTCAGATTTAAGAAAGGAGTTACATTTTTGACAGTGTCATTTTCAATTATCTAAAAACACTCTTAGGGATGGTAACTTGGTAAAAGAACTTTGGACCAAAAAAATTATACTTATGCTATTAAGCAGGGGGGAAATGGAAAACACTCCAAGCCCTAAAATTATGAAAGTAAACCAGTTCTGTTTTGTAACAAATATTTTTTTAAATCCTCTAATATTTATTAACTAAAAGTTTGTTAAAATAGGTCACACAACAGGGGCAGCTAGGTGGCGCAGTGGATAGAGCACTGGCCCTGGAGTCAGGAGTACCTGAGTTCAAATCTGGCCTTGGACACTTAACACTTACTAGCTATGTGACCCTGGGCAAGTCACTTAACCCCAATTGCCTCACTAAAAAAATAAATAAATAAAATAGGTCACACAAGATAGCTAAAAGAAGTGAAATGCAACAGGGGAAAGTATACCTTTTAGTAGAAGATAATTTACACAAAATATTATCAAATGTCTAGAGAATGCAAATAACCCTCTTACTTTGGACTATAACCATATAGGGAATGATGCCAAATGTAAAGTTAATTACCACATCCAGAAAACAAACTAAGAAGATGCTATCATTGACATACTCAGTTTCCAAATGCATGAAGGTCAGTTGACTGATGCATTCTCAGCACTCTCTAGAGTAATTTTCTTTAAAACTGTTTCCATGAAATCTCTGTAAAGACAGTAAAAGTCAGGTTTGTTTGTTTTTTCCTTCTGGTGCTCAGGAAAGTCTAAACTTTATGGTAATATCATCAAAAACAATTTTAATAGAGTGGGCCAAGAAAGTTTAATCATAGAACCATAGAATCTCAGAGATGAAACAAACCTCAAAGGTTGAATCTGTATCTGAGCAGGAATCACCTCTAAAACGTTCCTGAAAAATGCCCTTCCAAATCCAGCTTGAAGACTCCTGGGGATGGGGAACTCTCTAGCTCCTGAAGCAGTAGGTTCCACTCAGCTGCTCTTGGTTTTCCAGAGCTAAGCAGATAGAATAAAAGTAGTTCTTCAACTACTTCAGAAAAGGTTTCGTGGATAGTGCAACTTGAGTTGGGCCTTGAAAGATGAGTAGGATTTAGATAAATTAGAGAGGAGAAGGAAGGGTATTTCAAGAACTGTAATGGATGTGGGCTTATAATGGGAAAAATGAAAATGCAGGGTTCAGGAGATCTTCCTGACTAGCATGAAGAGTTCCTATTAGGAAGCAATAAATAGGTTTTTATCTTTTTCTTTTCTTTGGAGGCAATTGGAGTCAAGTGACTTGTCTAGGGTCACACAGCCAGTAAGTGTCTGAATCCGGATTTGAACTAAGGTCTTCCTGACTTCAGGGCTGGTGCTCTATCCACTGTGGCACCCAGCTGCCTCAACATCAGACTTTATCTTGAAGGCAATAGAAATCCACTAGAAGTTATTATGTTGTAAGTTTGCTGAAGGGCAAAGGACATGTATCATACTACTTGGATGTTTCATTAAAATTCTTGAGCAGGCACTAAAATTTTCCTATAATGCTTTATCATGGGGTAACGATGATCCTGATTTTTCGAAGGTTATACCAGTTACCCAAAAGCTCTGGCCAGTCCTATCAACCTAGAGGGACTTTGAGAATAAACAGGCCTAGTGTTGGACTGTGTGTCTATCATATCAGACGTAGCAGAAAGACCACTGGATTTGGAGTAGGCCACCTGGGTTTAAATCCTGGCTCCACTACGTTCTGATAACTGGTCAACTGCTTCATCTCTCTGGGTCTCAGTTTCCTCATTTCTAAAATGGTAATGATTTTGCTAACATTAAGAGGATTATAGGGAGGATCAAATGAGATAATGTATAGGAAAGTTTTTCTAAATTATAAAATGCTATATAAATGAACTATAATTATGCAGCATTCCATATGCATTTTTTCACTCAACCCTCAATATAACTCTATGAAGTAGGTAATACAAATATCATCGTATCCACTCAGTGACCCAGAGAGGTGGATGGAGCCTCTGAAAGGACAGTGGTGCTTTGGACAGAAATGTTAAAAAAGGGAGGAGTTACATAGAAAGACAATAAGTACAGTGTTAGACATGTTAAATTAAAGATGTCTCCAGGATGTCCAGTTTGAAATACCCAATAAGCAACACAGGACAGAAAAACACTGGGACTGAATGTGTAGATCTGGGAGTCGTCTGGATCAAGATTATAGTTAAACCCACAGGAGCTGAGATTACAAAGAGACTGAATTGGGGCAGCTAGATGGCGCAGTGGATAGAGCACCGGCCCTGGAGTCAGGAGTACCTGAGTTCAAATCCGGCCTCAGACACTTAACACTTACTAGCTGTGTGACCCTGGGCAAGTCACTTAACCCCAACTGCCTCACTAAAAAAACCAAAAAAACAAAAAAAACACAAAGAGACTGAATCCAGAAGGAGAAATAAAAGAGGGCTCATAATACAATGAAGAAATATTACGAGGTAAAAGCTGAGGAGAGAGCTGCAGAAAAAAGGAACAATATTGCAACAATAACTAGACTTCAAAAACTAGAATGGAACTATAATAAGAATCCCAAGAAAAACTGAGAAGCTAAAAAAAAAGAATTCAAAGACATGGGGGGATAGTCAAGCTCTTGAAAAATTTGAAAAGACAAGAAAGTTGGCAGTATAGAAAATGGAAAACATTAAATAAGCAGAGCACATCGTGATGGTGAGATAGAACAAAAACACAGAAATAAATTAGAGCAAGGTAAAAAGAATAATTAGAAAGAATGATTGAGATCTCTACAAACTAAAGAAACTGAGCCTGAAGATAGAGAGGATTCAAGAATCATTGGCCTTCCAAAAAATTATAAAACTAAAATTCTGAATACTATATTTCAGGTAAATACAGTAGAAAATTGCCCCACAGTATTGGGATTCCAGGGGAAAGAATAGTGCAACAGAATTCTCAAGTTTAACTCACACTGAACATGGATGCTTAGGCTCTAAAATTTTGGGGATCAAAGAAACTCATAAATTATCAGGAGAATACAATGAATAAAAATACTGCCAGTTTGAAATAGCCAGGTCTATTCATCAATTGTTGTTGTTTGTCCTTTGTTCTTGAAGAGGACCATGACATTGGGGTAATGTCATGACTAGAAGTGAATTGGATTTAAGTGAGGGAGGGATGTGCAAGGTCACCAATCTCACTCTCTCCTCCAGAGCCATCTGGATGACTGGAGATGGCCCCTGATGTTTAAGGCAATTGGGGTTAAGTGACTTGCCCAGGGTCACACAGATAGTAAGTTTCTGAGTTGAGATTTGAACTAGGATCCTCCCAACTTTAGGGCCCCTATTCATCAATAATTAGACAAGTAAAGAAAAGTTAGTGATATACTAAAAGAAGGGGGGAGCGGGTGGATAACTCATACCTAAGAAGGATTAATTTGGCAAATAAATAACATATTGTGTGAAGAAAGGTGGATTTTTAAATAAAATTAATGGCTTGCTTTCATTTCTCCTGAGAAAGTCAGAGGACTCTCTGAAATACAAAATCAATGGAAAAAAGGAACTGAATAAAGGTTAATAAAAATCTATAGGGCATGAGAATTTTGCTTCATTATTTCACTGAAAAAATTGAGACCATTTGCTGAGAGCTCCCACCTTTCCCCTTATCTTCTTCTTACATTCCTCAGGGGCCTTCCCACATTATCTCATCCTTCACCCCTGTGAAATCATATGGCTCCTCTACACAGGTAAGAGATTCCATTCCATTCTTTCTTCTCCAGCAGACTGTCTCCTCTAGGGCTTCCTTTCTCTCACTAATCTTCCATTTCTTCCTGTTTACTAGCTGCTTCCCTATTGTCTATAAACTTGCCCATGTCTCCACCATTATGGAAAAACTCCAACCATCCTTGCAAGTTATTATCCTATATCTCCCTTTTATGGCATACTCCTTAAGAAGGCCATTTATAAGCAGTGGTTCTACTTCCTTTCCTCTCATTCTCCACTGTCTGGAGAGGGTGAAGGATGACATGAGAGATCTCCTCTTAGATGATCTACTATTTAAGGATGACATCCAGGGAGTTATCATCATTTCCTACCTGGCTACTTCCCTGGACTTTATCATCTCCATAAACTCATCATTCTGCAAGATGAAATCAACTTGGAAACACACTTCCTCACGTCATTTCCCATTCCAGATGAATGAGCTCATCACGCTCCTGTGCCAGGTAACCTCTGTTCCTCTTCCCTCTCCCCCCATCCAACTTTTCACTTTCTTTCTATGTGTTGTCTTCCCCCATTAGACTAGGAGATCCTTGAGGGCAGGGGCTGTCTTATAACTTTGTATCCCCAGCACTTAGTACAGTGCCTACCACATAGTAATGTTTACTGACTCTGACTGATTCTTTTCTAAACTCTGCAGTCTGGCTTCCATCTTCATATATCATTTGAAACTACTTTCTCCAAAGTTACTAATAATCTCTTTTTATTTTTTTATTTTTACCAATAATCTCTTAATTACCAAATCATCCTTTTTGACTGTTCTGCAACCTTTGACATTTCCCTTCATCCTCTTCTCCTAGATTATTCTCTTCTCTCTAGGCTTTTGAGACACTACTCTCTCCTCATTCTCTTATCTCTCCTTCTCAGTTTCCTTTGCTGCATCTTCATCTAGGTCATAACCACTAACAATGGGTATCCCCCCACCCCCAGGCTCTCTCCTGGGTCCTCTTCTTTTCTCCCTCTATACTATTTCACTTGGTGATTTCATCAACTATCATGGGTTCAAATATCACCTCTTAGGAGATGGTTCTTAGACCTACTTATCCAGCCTCAGCCTCTCCTGACCACCAGTCTCATATCTCCAACTGGCTATTAGATATCTCTACCTGGGTAGAGATATCAACAAGTGCAAAATTGGGATCATTTCCCCAAAACCTTCCCCATCTTCCAAACTTCTCTATTCTTGTGGAGGGCACTATCACCCATCCTCTCAGGCTAGATGTCATCTTCAACTCATCTCTAACCCTCCATGCCCAACCTGTTGTCAAGTTCTGTCAACTCTGCCTTCTTACCATTTCTCCTATATGGCTCTCTCTATCACCCTGGTTCTGGCCTTGCTACAGGCTCATGTCTGGCCTACTGAAATTAATTTTGATTTGTCTCTCTGTCTTCAGTCTCTCCCCTGCCAAAGCAATTTTTCTAAAGAGCAGGTCTGACCATATCAATCCTTCCTTCTACCCTCTCCCCCAATTCAATAAACTCCAGTTTATTTCTTTATTACCCTATTACCTCCAAGATCAAAGAGAAGATCCTGTTTTGGGCTTTTAAAGCTCTTTACAACCTGGCTCTTCCCTACTTTTCCAGTTTTCTTATAGCCTGCTCCCCTCCACATACTCTATGATCCAGTGACATTGGCCTCCTTGTTATTATTCCTCAAAGAACACTCTTTCTCCTTATTTTATGTACTGTCAAAGGGCTATCCCACATATGTCTGGAATTCTCAGACTTCTTCATTTCTATTTCCTGGCTTTCTTGGCTTCCTTCAAGTCTCAGCTAAAATCTTACTTTGTGCATGAAATCTTTCTAGGTCTCTTCTTCATTCCAGTGCCTTTCTGTGACTATCTCTTGTTTACACATAGTTGTTTTCATGTGGTCTCCCCCATTAGACTGTGAGTTCCTAAAGGGCAGGGACAGTTGTGTTTCTTTGTATCTCTAGGGTTTAACACAAGGCCTGTCACCATGTATGTGCATAATAAATGCTTGTTGATTGGACTAAGCAAGAAAGAGTCAGCTCCAAATCACTGTTTACAGCTTAGAAAGATAAGGCAATTCTACTGTCTTTTAACAGTCCCATCTCATGAAAGATGACCAGACAGAAGGCTAGAGAAAGGAAGGGAAAAGGAAAGATAATGACTTTATACTGAAATCATAAAGGTCATTCAAACAAAGAGGACAGAGGGATGTGGAAAAGGAAGAGATCACGCACATCCATTCCACACTCTTACATGAGTTGAGCAAGGGGAAAAAAACAACCACATTCTACTAGTAAAAGGAGAATCAAGAAACGTGGAGGGACAAGAGGCAGGTAAACTCTATATACCTACTGATTATTTCTTTTTAAATTAATGTTTTAATAAACCTTTAGCATTTAACAGGCTGGAACCAAATAAATTAACAAAGTGTGTGTCCACTAATAGCTCTACCCAAAGTTCCATTGCCTTTGGCCTTGTTTTCTTCTTTCAGATCACTGTAGTGTGTATTCGGTTTGATTTTGCTGATCTGGCTTTGGTGTAATGGATAGAGAGCCTATCTCAGAATCAGTCAGGAAGACCTGAGTTCGAGCCCTGCCTCTGACACATCTTGGATGCATGACCTTGGGCAAGTCACTTAACTTCTTCTTTTTTTTTTTTGCATGGCAATGGGGCTTAAGTGACTTGCCCAAGGTCACACAGCTAGTAAGTGTCAAGTGTCTGAGGCCGGATTTGAACTCAGGAACTCCTGAATCCAGGGCCGGTGCTTTAACCACTGCGCCATCTAGCTGCCCCCCCACTTAACTTCTTAATGCTGCATCTCTCTGGGATTGTCATTTGTAGAGCAGGTGCTAATAGCCACTGGCAGAGGGAGCTTCCTTCCTGGGTGTTTCCCATACCAATGAAACCACATTCACAATCTACTGATGATTTTTTTTAAACTCAGTCAATTAATATTTATTAAATGCCTATTATATGCCAGGCACCATACTATACACAGGTGGAGATAAGGGCAAAAAACATTTCCTGCTCTCAAAGAACCCATAGTGTAATGGGTGAGACAACATGTAAACAAAGATGTACAAACAAGATATGTACAGGATAAAAAGGGGATAGTCTCAGGGGGAAGGCAGTAAGATCAAGGAGGGCTTGGAAATTCTTCTTGCAGAAGGTCAGACTTTAGATGAAACTTGAAGGAAGCCAGGAGGCAGATATGCTGAAGGGAAGATGAAAATGCTCAGCATGGAGATGGAATGAGGAAGAGAAAGGAGGCAAGTGTGTCTGGATGACAGAGTGAGTTGAGGGGAGTAAGGTGGAAGAAAAGTGGAAAGGTAGGAGGTAAAATAATAGGATGTGAGGGAGGGGAAGAAACAAACTTCCTTATAATCTTTAATGCTAAGAGGTTCTAGCATCCAAAAATCTGTAATCATAATAAAAAATAACAACTAGCATTTAGGACTTTAAGATTTGCAAAGTGATTTACATATGTCAAATTATGAGGTATTGGCCAAAGGGTATGGACAACTGACAAAAGAAATGTAAACTGGGGGCAGCTAGGTGGCGCAGTGGGTAAAGCACCAGCCCTGGATTCAGGAGGACCTGAGTTCAAATCCGACCTCAGACATTTGATACTTACTAGCTGTGTGACCCTGGGCAAGTCACTTAACCCCCATTGCCCAGCAAAAGAAAGAAAGAAAGAAAGAAATGTAAACTGTCAACCATCCTCAGAATTGTTCAGATTTACTAATAATCGGAAAAATGCAATTAAAACAACTCTGAGGAAACCTCACGTTAATATAATTAGCAAAGAGGATTAATAAGACTAGGGATTGGACCTGTACCTACTTTCTTTCTTTTTCTTTTCTTTTTTTGCAGGGCAATGAGGGTTAAGTGATTTGCCCAAGGTCACACAGCTAGTGTCAAGTATCTGAGGCTGGATTTGAACTCAGGTACTCCTGAATCCAGGGCTGGTGCTTTATCCACTGCACCACCTAGCTACCCCCTAGACCTATACTTTCCCTGGTGAATGGAGCACCAGGTAGGAATTTCCTCAGCCAATGCTGATCTACAGACCTTCTCTGTAACTTATAGTCTCAGGAAACAGAGCACTTGAGAGGTAAAGTCACTTATCCAAGATCACACAGCTAATCTCATGAGAGGAGAGCCTTGGCCTTGACCTGGCTTTGAGGCTAGCTCTCTATACACTTTGCCAAGCTGCCTCCCTAAAATGGAAAAAGAGAGTAAATTCAGTGTTGGAGGATCTGTGCAAAGACCTGCACATCAATTCAATGCCTCCAGAGAAGTAGTCCAACACTTCCAGGAAACAATTTGCAATTATTCAACAAAAGTTACTGACTTTTTCATGCCATGGGACCCAAGACTCCACTCTTAGGTTTATACCCCCAAGAAGGTTACTGACAGCAAAAAAGACCCATCTGTACAAAAATATTCATAGCAGTACTATTTTTATAACAAAGACTAGAATCAAAATAATGCCAAACAATTAAATAGTGGCTTAGCAAAGTCATACAGAAAGAAGAGCACCATAAAACAACCATATGCACAAATTACTATTGCAATTTAAATAAAGACAACAGTAAAAGACAATATTGGCCAAGGACAAGTTGTTACCACAGAACCAAAGTTAAAGAACATAGCTATCCTTTTTATTAGCAATCAGGATACTGTAATGTGGAAAGCAACAAGCTCTATGAGATGCAATCATGTGATTAGGCATGATTTTGCTTAACTGTTTTGGAGAAATGTACTTTGTTGTTGAGGAACTATTTATTATTTGTTAGAAAGTGTTATGTCAACACAAAATGTTTACTTTTTTTTTTTTTGCGGGGCAAAGGGGGTTAAGTGACTTGCCCAGGGTCACACAGCTAGTAAGTATCAAGTGTCTGAGGTCAAATTTGAACTCAGGTCCTCCTGACTCCAGGGCCGATGCTTTATCCTAGCTGCCCCAAAATGTTTACATTTTTTTAAAAAATTGTTGATGTGTCTTTATTACAGGAAATTTGTTTTTCTTTCTAGGTAGGGGCATGGAAGGGAGAAAAAATAGACTTGTTTATTTAAAAAACAAAGAAGTGGGGGAGAGTATCCAATTTAAACTTAAAAAAAATTTTTTTTGTTAAAGGTTTCAATAATATCCAGTCTTTGACTTCATGGAGCTTACCTTATAATCTGGTATGAAGCTATGACATATCTTCAGTACTTCAAAAGAGTTGCGACTTCACTGGTGTAAGTACTCTCCCTACCAAAGAAAATAAAAATCCTCCATAAACAGTAAATAATTTCATGAATTATTGAAAAAAAACAAACCAATGATCAATTGAAGGCTAATTTTCTAGTGATAAAGACCTTATGTATTCTGTTGGGCAGACCCTAAGACACAGTTTGTTCTCACATTCTCCCCAGGTTGGTGGCAGCTTCTAGAGCTGGCTGTATGCTAGAATGGACTTCAAGAACCCAGGGTTGCCTCCACGTCACGATATGACATTGGAAGCTTTTTAGAAGATCTATTCAGTAGACCACTGAACAGAGGTGTTGATTAAATACACAAAAAAGCTGCTGATTCTTACTCCCTTTCCTTTTACCCACAGTATTTGGCCTGGGCAAACTTTGAATTTAGTGTTTACTCCTTCTTATATCACATTTGCACTGACATCCTGGGGAGGGAGATAAGGGGAATTAGACCATTCTCAAGGGGAAGGGTCAAGCAGAAGTGCTGATATGAGGCAGCGGGAGAAGTAGGGGTGATGATAACAGAGGGAAAGAAGGCTTGTACTACTGCTTGTAGGCATCATTTTGCAATGGAAAGAATACTGGACAAGGAGTTAGGAGACCTGGGTTTTGGTCCTGGCTTTCCCACTAACTCATGGTGTTTAAGTGACTTGCCCTCCTTAACCTTCGGTTTCCACACCTATAAAATGAGTCCTTCTAGCCTTATCTTACTAAGAAGCCATTCAACATTACAATACCTATAGTGCAGGATGACATAAAGTTCGATCCCTGCATAGAGGGCTTATTGGATTAAATTGGTTCTTATCAGTTGCTGCCCCCGGAGAATTTATAGTGTAATAAAGGGCTATCAATTATATAGGCATTGAGTTTAAAGTAGGATGGCTCCTTGGATATCTACTTTTTGTCTTGTATCTACTTGCATTTGTACACGTTGTTGTGTATGTACATGTACAATCGGAATGGCCCAAAAGCCATTCTAAAAACTCTCCTCTTTTCTCTCTATAGCAGGAGCTCTTAACCTGGGCTCAGTGAACTTTTCTTTATAATTTTATTTCAAGAAAATTGGTTTCCTTTATAATCCTGGGTTTGTTAGGTGTTTTTTTTTTTGTTAATTTGAAAATATTAGTTTAGGCATCATCAGAATGCCAAAGGGAACCACAGCACAAAAAGCATTAAGAATCCCTTCTTTACAGTATCTCTTATCAGTTGCCAATGGTCATTTCTGTCATTTCTATGGAGTTGACTCCCAGAACTAAATATCCAGCTGTAACCTCTGCCTAGTACTCATGTTACCCAAAAACCATTTAATAAATGCCTACTGTGGTTCAGGTTTTGAGTTAGAGACAGAAGATACAAAGACAAAAATTAAACATCTCCATTGCGGGGAGATAATGCAAACACATACAAGTTAACAAACATATGCAAACAGAAACAAGGTTAACCTTGGATGAAATGCATTAAAAGCTAATGAGACCACAAAAAACCTGCAAAAGATAGCATTTGAGAGGAGATTCAAGTCTCACTGAAGGAAACCAATGACTCCAAGAGGAAGAAGTGAGGAGGGTGAGCATTTGAGGTATGGAGGGACAGTAAGTGCAAAATCAAAGAGCCAGGAGGTGGAAAGTCATATATAAGGGACTGCAAGTATGCCTGTCCCACAGGGAACATTGAAGGGAGAATAGAGAGACAAGAAGGGGCCAGGTTGTAAAGAATTTTAAGTGCCAAATAGTAGTTTATATTTTATTTAGTTATCTCCCAGGTCTGTTATCTCCTACGTGTCAGACCACTTTTTGTTTCCTTTGCTGGATCATTATCTATTTTACCACTTAAGATTGCATACCTAAGCCTTCTTACTGTATGAGTATACATACAGTCTAGATCCCAGCTTTTTAAATTGTGGGTAACTGAATGTGGGAGTCGTGAAAAATCTAGCAACAGTAAAAGGTTATGTATACCTATTTTACATACTTAAATACCCGGGTTGGCTAAAATTTTCTCGGGAGAAAAAATGGTTGGGCGAGGAAAAAATTTAAGAAGCCCTGCTCTAGTTAACCTCATAAGCTCCCACGGTTTCAATTATCAACTCTGCCGATGACTCCCAAATCTACATACTCAGCCCTCAACTCTCTCCTGAACTCTAGTCTAGCTTCACAGACTTCTCAAACAGCAGTAACAAAACTAATTACCTTCCCCCCCCCCCCGCCCCCAAACCAACTCTTCCTAATTTACTATTTTTTGCCTTTAAGTCTCTCAAGTTTACAACTTCAGAATCATCTTTGTGACTCTTCACTGTCATTGAACCCCCATAGCCAATCAATTGTCAAGTCTTACCAGTTCTAGCTCCAAAAAGACTCATTTATTTGTCTCCTTCCCACTCACAGGTCTGCTACTCTGGTCAAGCGCTCATCACCTAGCACCTCTACTACTGAGTATCTTAATTGACCTCCTACCCCCCAGTCTATCCTGTCTCCAATCCAACATCCACACAATAGACAAACCGATGTGTTTAAACAACAGGTCTGATCATAACTCTTACTTCCTACTCAAGAGGCCCAAGTAAGTCCCCACCCATTGCTCCTCGGATAAATCACATCCCCTCTCTGGGCCTGAGTTTTCGCACCTGTAAAAAGACTAATGCTTCTACTATCTAACATAGGAAACGCTTTGCAAAGTGTTAAATAAACATGAGTTACTCTTCTGCCGTTTAGCCTGGGGTTGTATCAAAGACAGCTTCCTGAAGGGAGTTCTTAGGGAGACCCCATCTTCTGCTCCCCGGGGCTGCCCTTCCAGTAACCCCAAGGGTCTCTTCCCGCCGGCCGCGAGTCAACTACAGGGCCCCGCCTCGAAGGCTAGCGACAAGTCGCGATGCACCCCAGAACTCCAAGCTGCCCCGAAGTTAGGCCCTTCTGGGACCCACCTCGCCCTCCGGGGGCATCCTAGATCCAGGAATAGGCACCCGCAGCAGCACGCCATTCGTCTACACCTCAATCAGGCCGCCACACCTCAGCTCTCTAGGAGCGGTTCGTCCTCTGCGCGGCAGCCCAGCCCAATGATAGACAACGACTCCGCCTCCTCCAATCACCTGTGTAGCTGCTTTCGTGGCACCGCTTGCTAATTGGTTTATCCCTCGTTCTTTTCGCCTCTAGGGAAATGTCCCGCCTCCCCGCCCCGCCCCGCCTTCCTTGCGCATGAGCGGAGGATGGGTGGTGCTCTAGTGCTGGATTGGTTCGGAGAAGACGAACGAGGGCGGAGCGGTGGCGGCGATTGGGCATCGGGGATCGGCAGGCGTGTCGATAGGGCCGCTGGGCTGTTCTCTACGGGGGGACGGGACACGGTGGCTAAGGTTGGAAAACTGTCCGCTGGGGCTGCCCTCGGCCAGACGGAGGAGCCATGTCCTCCTCGTCTGTGGCGGCTGCTAGCGGAGCGGCCCTACGCCGCGATGGCAAGAAGCTGGTACGCTCGCCCAGCGGGCTGCGCATGGTCCCCGAGCACCGGGCCTTCGGCAGCCCCTTTGGCCTCGACGAACCGCAGTGGGTCCCGGACAAGGAGGTAATGGGGCGGAGGGATTCCATGCGCCCTCGTCCCCTTCCGCCAACTGCTCCCCTCCCCCCCTCAGGTTCCCCCGGAATTCCACTCCCCACCCCCCAGCACCTCCCCCTCCAGGTTTCTATAGGTGTCCCACAGCCTCTCCTCCTTACCTGCTCTGGGCTCCACTCCTCCCTTCCCGTCCCGCCCCCTTCCACGGAACTCGAGGTTCCCAGAATTTCTGGACCCAGACGGCTCCGCCGAAGGACAGTCTAAGCTGTACCCGAGCCAAAATTTCCTCCATTAGCTTGGGAGTGATGCTCTTCAGGCTTTGCTTGGAGACCTCTGGTGCTGGGGAGCTCACTACCTCTTCTGACAGCCCCTCCTCCTTTGGAACAACTGTGATTGTTATGTTAAGTAAGGTCTTCCACCCTTTGCACTTTGTTCCGTCCTTTGGCTAACTTCTCTTAAGTCGGATTCCTCTTCCAGTATTTAAAGGGATGGGGGTGGGGGTGGGGGTGGGACACGGGATATCTTCGGGGAAGACCGCTGTTAGGTTTCCTAAGTCTTCTTTTCATCAGAGTAAATATCTCCATTTATTCTCTGAGTAACATAATCTCCTTACTTTCCTGGTCACTCGTTTCTCCGGATTCTCTTGAGCTAGCCAGAATGTCCATCTTAAAATATGCCACAAAAAAACCGAAGACAGTACTCCAGAGGAGGTTTGGCCAGGGCAAAGTACAACGGAAATTATCGTTTACTTTTTTTTTGGACATGGTGCTTCTCCAAATTCAGCTGGAAGATTGAGATAGCGTTTTTGGCTGCCACATCACATAAACTGTTTTGTATTCCCACCTCAACTCATGTTGTAGTTGGAAAGACAATTTTTTGGAACCTAAGTGTAGGACGTCACATTTTTCTCTTCACTTGCATCTCATTGAATTTGGCCTATCTCAGCCTCTCAAGATCTGTTTGGATCCTGACTGTCATCCATTGGATTAACTTTCCAGCTTTGTATCATCTACAGTAACATTAGAATGCATTCTGTGCTTTCATTCAATTTATTTCAGTTTGGCAAAATTTTATTAGATGCCTAGTATGTTCAAAGCACTATGGATAAAAAAAAAAAAAATGGGTGTGGGGGACTACCCTAAAGGAGTTTACATTCTATCTCCAAAGTAAAAAGGTCAGCAAATATAAAAGAAGGAAGAAAAACACCCACAACTAGGGGAGCTAAGAGGAGCTTCTCTTAGGAGGTGGCTCCTGAATTGAGCCTTGAAGGAAATTTAAGATTCTAAGATGCATAGGAAATAAAGAGGTACAATTGGAGCAAGGGAGACAGCCTATGCAGAAGCAACAAAACAGAAGGAATGCAGAGTTCATATATATATATATATAGTAAGTAAACCAGTTTGGTTAGAACAACTTCATGAAGGGTAATAAAATGAAGTAAATTTGGAAAGCTACTCAGGAGCCAGATTATAAAAGGCTTTAACTGCTAAGCCAATTTTGTATTTAATCCTAGAGGTAATAGGGAGCTACTGAAATTCAAAGAGTATGGGAGTGATATGTTAGACCTGGACTTTATTTAAAATTCCTTCAGCAGCTGTGTGAATAGATTGGAGAGGGGAGAAACTTGAGGCGAGGAGACCAGTTAGGAATGCTTTTCAATAGTCCAGGTGAGAGGTGGTAAGAGCCTAAAGTAGTATATGAGTAGAAGGAAGGAGACAGATACAAGAGATGGTAAAATCAACAAGACTTGGCAACAGATTGTATATAGGAAATGAGGGGAAAGAAAGAGTAAATCATGACTTAAAGGTGACAAAGGATGTGCCATCAGGAGAAGTTTGGGGGGTGGGCATGGGTTTGAATGGAAAGATGACTTCTGTTTTAGACACACTGTGCCTATAAGATACATAGATGGAAGTAGGGGAGGGAACAAACATTTATTAAGAGCTTACTCTGTCAGGCACTGTGCTAAGTGCTTAACAGATATTTATCTTATTTGGAGATGTCTGACAGGCAGTTTTGATGTGGGAATGGATCCCAAGAGAGAAGTTATCGCTGGATATTTAGATCTGAGAATTGACTGCAAAGAAATGATTATTGAACCCATGGTGACTGAGGAGATCACCAAGAGATACTGTAGAGTAGGGATTCTCAATGCTTTTTGTGTCATGGACCTCTTTGGCAGTCTGATGAAGCCTGTGGAGCCCTTCTCAGAATAATGTTTTTAAATGTATAAAAGAAAAGACATACAATTACAAAGGAAACCAATTGTAGAGTTATCAAAGTTTGTTGTGGTGGTGTTTTTTAAAATGTTCACCAAGCTCAGGTTGAGTCCTTGCTATAGGGGACAGCTAGGTGGTGCAGTGGATAAAGCACCGGCCCTGGATTCAGGAGAACTTGAGTTCAAATCCAGCCTCAGACACTTGACACTTAACTAGCTGTGTGACCCTGGGCAAGTCACTTAACCCTCATTGCCCCATGCAAAAAAAGCAAAGAAAGAAAGAAAAGAACCCTTGCTGTAGAAAGAAAAGAGGAGTGTCCCAGGAGAGCAAAGGGGACATTCATTCATCATTAGGGGAGAGGACCTGGATGATGGTCCAGCCAGAGAGACATAAGAATGAATGATAAGAGGCAGGAGGAGAAACAGGAGAGAGAGAATGTGAGAACTTGGGGAAGAATTTCCAGAAGAAGGAAGCAGTCCAAAGCTGCAGGAAGGTTCAGGGAGGGTGAGTACTGAGAAGAAGCCAGAAGAGCTAACAGAAAGATCTTTGGTAACCATGGAGGGAGCAGTTTCAGCCAAATCATTTTTTTAAAAAGCAGCCAAAGACAGATCCCTGGGAACTTCCACTAGAGACCTTGGTTGACATGTAACAATGACTGCTTTTTGGATCTGTTCATTCAACCATTTCTAAATCTAACTCTGTTGTTGTCTAGCTACACATTTTCCCTCTTGTTCACAAAAACAACTTGATGAGGTCTAGGTAAACTATCTCTACAGCATTCTGCTGACCTACCAATTTAATAACATTGTTAATAAAAGGAAATGAGGTTCATTCATCTGGACTGATCAGTTGATAATACTGGCTCTTTGTGATATCTGTTTCCCTTTTTAAATCTTCACAAACCATCTTTATTGCCAGGAATTGAAGTGGAGCTATCTTATCTCTCATTTGTAGATGCTTCACTCTTCTCTCTTTCTTTAAACACTAGGATAACCTTTTCACTTCTCCAGCTCTATGGAGTTTTCCATGATTTTTCATAGATCACTGACACTGGCTTAGCAATCATACCATTAAATTCTTTTGGCATAATGATTCATTCAGGCGTGGTGACTTGAACTTACAAAATGTAAAAGAGCAGCAAAAAGAGCCTTTTTACTTTTTTCTATCTTGGGTTTCAAATCCATACAAGCCAATTTTGTTCTGTCAAATCAACAAGCATTAATTAAGCACCCACTATGTGCCAGGCACTGTCCTAAACCTTAGGGAGATAAAGTTAAAAACAACACCCCCACCCCCACTCCCCTCCCGCTCTGATCAGACCTGTGAGTAAGAAAGTTTATTGTGAAAGTGTTCTGAAGGATCGGTTGGATTCAGGAAGACAGTGAAGGTGGGAAGAGTTGAGAGCCTGTACTATTGTGGTTAGAGTGGAAGTAGGAGAGAATGAATGGGATAAATGTGGAGATAGAGTTGACAGGACCTAGTAACTGATTGATTAGTTATGAGAGAAGCAGGACCAAAGAGAGCCCTAGAGCTAAAGGTTTTGATAATGGGAGACTACTGAATGATGGTACTATTAAATCGGGTGGCCAATGGAAGTTTTTGCCAAGTAAAAGCAAAGTCAAATTTTTGTAGAATACGTTGACACCTATGTGAGGAGTTACTGTAGCAAAACCTGTGTATTCAAAGCTGCAAACGTTTTTTTCCCGATGAAATACATTAAGTCTCTGTCTCTCTAACTCTGAATTCAGTGATTGTCTTTCATTCATTTGGTGTGAACCCTAAATTTGGTGCCAACTACCTTGATGATATGACCAGTTTTACCTTTCTTATCCAGATTTCTTAGTCAGACATTCAAGGGATTCCCACAGTCTGACCCCAACCTACTTTTCCAGCTTTATCTCCCATTTCATTTTACACTTCCTAGACCACTTACCCTTCAAGTATTCCCTAAATCTTCCTATTTCTGAACTTTAGACAAAAGTCCCCCCCCAAAAAAAGCTTCACCCCACTCACCATAACTCATCAAAATCCAATCCATCATCTTCAGATGTTACTTTCTCTAGTTAACATATTTTCTTCTCTCATTGGGAAGTAACTTACTCCTTTTGCTTCCATCATACTTTTTACTTCTTCTTTACAAAGTTGACCTTACAGTTATTCACTAGGTTACAAGTTCCTTGAGTTCCCAAATAGAGCTTTGTCCATATAGTCTTTCAAATATTTGGTTCACCATTCTAGGGCATTTTCCTCTCCTGTGTATTAAATTAATAAAAAAATTTACATTGAGATTACACATGATTCCACCTCTCCTATTCATTCCTGTACCATATGCTACTTCCTTATGCTGTCTAATTCTTGGTTACCCTCCTTGCAGCTTTCAGTTTTTTAAAACCCTTACTTCATTTATTGACAATTTATATATATTTAAGACTCAGCTCAGTTTATTTTGTATATATCTTCTTTTTACTTATCTGTGTACATATTGTATTTCCCAATTAAACGTAAGCTTCTTGAGAATAGGGAATGACTCATTTGTATTTGTATCCCCAGGCAGCTAGGTGATGCAGTGGAGAAAGCACCAGCCCTGGATTCAGGAGTACCTGAGTTCAAATCCGGCCTCAGACACTTGACAATTACTAGCTGTGTGACCCTGAGCAAGTCACTTAACCCCCACTGCCCCGCAAAAAATTATTTATTTTTATATATATATATATATATATATATATATATATATATATATATATATTTATATTTATATTTATATATATTTATATATTTCTATTTATAGGGGCAGCTAGGTGGTGCAGTGGATAGAGCACCAGCCCTGGATTCAGGAGGACCTTAGTTCAAATCTGGCCTCAGACACTTAACACTTACTAACTGTGTGACCCTGGGCAAGTCACTTAACCCCAATTGCCTCAACCCCACCCCCCAAATGTACAATTGTATTTGTATCCCCAATACCTAGCTCAATGCTGTGAACTTAGTAGGTGCTTAATAAAATGCTTTTTGATTAGATAGTCATGGTAATTTCAGCACATTGCTGTCTTTCCAGTAGAGACTACACTCATTTTGCCAGTAGAACAATGTGCATGACATGTAAAAAATGATATATTATTCTAAATTCTCTAGCTTCCTTGGCTATTTTTGAGGACATACGGATGTTGTCTGCTTTTATTTGCCATTAATGGAATTTATTCGAGAAATCATATTCCAATTTAAATTATAGTTATTTGTATCTTCTAGACTGAAACCCCTTGAGGACAGGAATCGTGGCTAGATTTTTAAAATAGACACATTAAAAAAAGAAATCATCATGCCAGACTCACCTTTCCTCCCACCTAGTATTATTGTTCACTATGGCGCTAAAGTAAGTTTTATGGGAGTTCAGTGGTTGACCTTGTTCTCCACCTATTATGGATTTAACATACTGGAATTTAAACTTTTTTAGTCTTTTTTACAGTTAGCCTCTTCCACCCTTTACCATGCAGAATTGTATATGTTTATTCCCTGTAACCTTTGCAGATCCAAGCATTCTCTCATCCTCTGCAATCCTTGATCTTATCTCCCTGTCTTCATTTGAGTCTTTTGAAATAGTAGTAAACACATATCGTAACAAAGTACTTCAAATAAGCTGCATTTTCTTGGCCATGTACCCAGGTATATATCTATCCATAAAAGATAGTTGTGGCCAGAAGATTCACCACCCTGCTGCCAAGTTGGTTGGCAGCAAGTTCTAAAACATAACCTGGCTGGCTTTGAAACTAAATTTCTATGATTTGTAATCATACCAATATTCTAACCCTTTCCAGTTTTTTGGACCAGCCAGAATTTGAGCTCTCTGATATAGCCTTGAGGAACTCAGGATCTGCCCTGCTGAGGAATTAAGGAATAATATAATGCTTTGTTTTACATGTTTTAAATTTGCTCTTAAAAACTTGGAATTTTTTATTTTTAGTGAACAAGTTCCTGTTAGACATTTTAGATTATCTTTTCAGACATTGTCTTTAAAACAAACAACCAAACAACTTCTCCAGATTTCTGTATTCATCCTTCTCTGAAACACTTAACTCTTGTTCCATCTGAGACCTAGGTCTGCCAGAATGCAGGGTGTGGTACAACCCTAGCTTTTCATAAGTGTACCCCCCCCAGGCTTATTATTAAATAACATTTGTTATTTATGAGGGCATCTTAGAGAACAAAACAAGTCTAATATGGGATCTCTAATAGGGATTGCTTTAGTAATTAATACTATGGCACTCAAGTTTATCTTCCCAGGTTTGACTCTGCTACCTACCCTGATTAAAAGAATATTTGATATTCTTAAGCTGTGAAGCATGCCTCCCTTTTACTCCTTTTTTTCTGTCCTGCCTTCCCTGCTGCCAGGGACCCCATGAGCTGACCATGGGGAGAAATGTCACATTAAAACCATCTGATGACTTGTGCACTTCAGAAACAAATAATGTTGATTTTTCCCCCCTTAGGAACCTTTTAAATAGAAAATGAAAAATGAACATGACCCACTTAGAAAATTGAAGCAGAGGTGGAGAGTTAAAAATCTATTGGAGATGTAGCTTTTGCCTTATCTGTCAGTCAACAAGCATTGCCCACTATTCCAGGCACTGCTGAAGATACAACCACAAAAGTGAGACAGTGCCTGCTGTCAAGAAGCTCATGTTCTACTGGGAGTAAACAACATGTTTACAGGATGTAGACAAATTGATTTTGAGGCAGAGGGGGAGGCAGAGCACTGTCAGCTGGGGAACCAGGAGCAGCCTCTTGTAGGAACTGGCCCTTGAGCTGAGCCTTGAAGGGAGCAAGGTCTCCCAATAAGTGAGGTGAGCTGGAAGAGCATAATAGGCATGGGGGAGAGAGAAGGAATGTTGTGTATGGAGACCGCTAAAGCTGGCCAGTTTCACTGGCGTTTAGCGTGGAGGGGAGAAGAGTGTAGAGCCCAGGAGAGATGAGGGCTAGATAAATAGATTTAAGAGCTCTCGGCCATAGAGGTGATAATTGAATCCTTTGGAACTGATTCTGTTCTTTTTGGGGTTTATCTGTTAAGCAGTAAAAGGAAAGCTTGCCTCTGCTCAAACATAGCATGTGTGAATGAACTAGCAGATTTATTTCATTAGTCCTCTTGGTTGAATCGGCTTGACTCATTTTGCTCCAATTCTTGTCATTCCTTCACTTGTACTTCCTACTTCTTTGCCCAGATGACTTCACTTAACTTCCTTCATATCTGTTTTCATTAACTTGTCCTTGTGGGCCTAGTTCCAGAGACTTTGACCCCCTCCTTAGCTCCCTGTATTTAGGTGATTGCCCTTTTAAAATACTCTCTTAAGAGGTAAAAATTGCCCAAGGCTGGGGCTTTGATTTAATTAGATGGTATTTTGGAATAGTCTGATGTGAACTCAAGGCCCTGTTTATTTAAATTAGTGTCAAAGTTAGTTCCTTTCATTTCCATCTTCTAAAAGAGCTGTTTTACTATAATGAAAAATGAAAGACATAAGCCATACAAAATATTCCACAGTAGGCTAGTATCAGTGCTAGTCTTAACCCTTTCCAACTTATTTGGTCTTTTTAGTGATTTTTTTTTTTTTAGTGAGGCAATTGGGGTTAAGTGACTTGCCCAGGGTCACACAGCTAGTGTTAAGTGTCTGAGGTCGGATTTGAACTCAGGTACTCCTGACTCCAGGGCCGGTGCTCTATCCACTGCGCCACCTAGCTGCCCCCCAGTGATTTTTTAAAAACGAATTTTTACTTGTTTTAAACTCTTATTGATATCTTATTATTTCACCTTCATTTCCAAATATACCCTTTCCTCTTTTCTACCTAGAGAACTATCAAAAAGGTGGTTTTTTTTTAAGTTGTATTTGTCTCCTTACCCACATGCCTCCTGTTGTTCCTGTTTCTTTATCCTATTAGTGAGCTCCTTTAATTGCTAACTATAAGGTCATCTTTAATGTAATCAGCAGGAAATACAAATTATAGGTTCACACATCAAAAGCTAGAAGAAACCTCAGAGGTCTTCTAGTCCAGCCTCCTTACTTTATAGATGAGGAAAGTGAGACCAAGAGAGGGGAAGTGATTCACCTCAAGTCACACTAGTAAGTGGCAAAGCCAACATGTGAGGTCATGGAATGTAAGAGTTGGAAGGGACTCCAGAGGCGATCAAATGCCACCTATACACAAACAGGGCACCCCCTTACAATCCAAAAGGTTGTGAAGATCTCCAAGGGGAGGGAACCCATGATTTTTCCTCCACTCCCCCAGCCCATTCAGTTTTAGACAGCTGGAATTGATGCTTTTTTTGCTTTTTAAAAAAAATTTATTTAGAATTTTATTTTTCCCCAATTACATGCAAAAAGAATTTTTAACGTCCATTTTTTAACTTTGTGCCCCAAATTCTCTTCCTCCCTTCCTCCCTTCTTCCCTCCCCCCCAAGAAGCAAGCAATTCAATATAAGTTATACATGCGTAGTCATGCAAAACCTTTCCATATTAGTCAGGTTGTAAAAGAAAACAGACTAAAAAAAATTAAGTTTCAATCTGTATTCAGATACCATCAGTTTTTTTCTCTGGAGATGGATCGAATTTTTTGATGAGACATTTTTCTTAACATCTTAATTGGCCTCTTTGTGACTTTTGCCCATTGCTCCTGGTTCTGCCCTCTGATACCAAACATAACAAATTAATCCCTCCTCTACATGTTAGTCCTTCTTAATGACATGGACTCAAAGGCTTTAACCCTTCTGCCTGTTCTGCTTTGACATTCTCCTGTTTATCAGTTACCTTCTTAAACTATGGTGGACAGAACTGGACATAGTACTCTGGAGGAGGTCTGATGAGGGCAGCCCAAGATTAGTTTTTTGGCTTCCACATTACACTGCTGACTCATGTTGACCTTGCAGTCCACTAAAACCCCTGGATCTTTTTTTTAAACAACTGTTGTCTAACCATGCTTCCCCAATTTGATACTTGCAAAGTTGATTTTTTTGTACCCAAGTGCAAGACTATATTTATTCCTATTGAATTTTATCTTACTCGATTCAGCCCAGTGCTCTAGCCTGTCAAGATCCGTTGGATTCTGATGGTCAGCCTGTGTTGAGTTTTCCTTCCAGTTTTGTGTCATATGCAGATTTCGGGAGCCTTTATCTATACCTTTATCTAAGTAATTAATTTTTGTTTGTTTGTTTGTTTGTTTGTTTTGCGGGGCAAAGGGGATTAAGTGACTTGCCCAGGGTCACACAGCTAGTAAGTGTCAAGTGTCTGAGGCCGGATTTGAACTCAGGTACTCCTGAATCCAGGGCCGGTGCTTTATTCTAAGTAATTAATTTTTAAAGTGTATACATATACACACACATATATTAAATGTTAAGTAGCCTGGATCAGCACATGTCCTGGAGAGTTCCCCTTAGAGACATTCTCTTTTATTGACATTGAACCATTAACATAAAGTTTTTGAGGTCCTCTGACTCCAAATCCAACCTTCTTTTCATTGTTGTATGCTGCAACATATGGGGTTTCCAAAGTGTTGTGATAAGCTTCAGGGTCATTGCCATATCTAGACAGAAAAATTTTATATTTCATGGGCATCTGCATCTTCCGGAACCATAGGGTAATCTGTGAGTGAGGAATAGGTGTGCTGCTGAGGGGTGAGTTGGGATTTTCTATCTGAAGGTTCATTTTGCCCAATAAATGACATGCCCAATGTCACACATGGACTGTTAGTGGCTGAGCTAGTATGTTAATATCATACTTGCCTCTTTTTTTTTTTTTTTTTGGTGAGGCAATTGGGGTTAAGCGACTTGCCCAGGGTCACACAGCCTTTAAGTGTTAAGTGGCTGAGCCGGATTTGAACTCAAGTCCTCCTGACTCCAGGGCCAGTGCTCTATCCACTGGGCCACCTAGCTGCTCTGTACTTGCCTCTTACTACAGCTCTGAGGTAAATGGGGCAAGAGTTATTTACATATTAGGAAGCTGAGGCTTAAAGAGGTTGTGTTTTGTCAATGATCACATAGCCACTAAGTGTTAGAGCTAGAATTGGGACTGAAGCCTTCTTGAGTCTAGTGTAACAACTATGCCATCTGTTCGTTTTGGCCATTTTTATATACAGAAGCTTACATATCCCCACTACATAGCTCTTTAAAATATAACATTAGAGCAAGTTAAACAGGTTTTGTTTTGGGTTCTTTTTTGTTTGTTTTTTGGATTATGATTCATCTCAACATTTCAGTTGCTGTCTTTATGTTGTTACCTGAATAGATTCACCTGGAAAAATTATGTTATTCGTGAGAGAGATGTTAACAGTTATAATTGTAGCCATTCATGGTATAAAGCAAATGCCAAGCACTAAGAATCCAGGAAGAAAAAGGGCATATATTTGAAACAGCTGATCAACACATGATGTTGATGATACTGGAACAGCTTCTTGCCCTGTGACTAGGGATTAGAGACTTTTATTGGAAAACTTTGATTTAATTCAATACATTTAATAATATTTAATTTCACATCAAAGCATTTCAGTATGATTTAATATTCTTTAATGACGTTGCACCTTCCTCTCCAGACTCTATTGTTGAATCTTTTATAAATGGAAACACAAGGTTTAGTGGTTTAATAAAGATTACTAAGGCATTGGCAAAGTAAGCTTCTTAAGAACAGGGACCTCTTTTTATCAATTTTTTTTTGTTTTTATATATCCTTCCTTTTCTAGAATATCCTACCTCTTTTCCCAAAAGCCATTCCTCAAAAATTAGCCAACATATCATTGAAATCCTACCATAGTTCTCCACCTCTACCTAGCTGCCCTCTCTCCACAGACATTTTAAGAACTTTGATTTGCATAATTCCCCATTACTTTCTTTCTTTCTTTTCTTTTTCTTTTTTTTTGCAGGGCAATAAGAGTTAAGTGACTTGCCAAAGGTCACACAGCTAGTAAGTATCAAGTGTCAAGCTGCCCTTCCCATTGCTTTCTATAATGTTTGTGTTGCATCACAGGTCCTCCAACAATTCAACTTCCCACAGTCTCTCTAACATTAACAATTCTCATCTTTTGACATCTTTCTTAATGTACTGGGTATGAGGTGAAACATCATAGTTGTTTTGATTTGTATTAGTCTTGGTGATTTGGAACATTCTTTCATGATTGTTAATAGTTTGCAATTCTTTTGAGTAACTGTTTATTCCTGTCTTTTGACCACTTATCTATTGAGGAATGGTTTTTGGCCTTAAGGAGATAAGTTCATTGTTTTTATATCTTAGATGCCAAATATTACCAGAAATTTGATACAAAGGGTTTTTTCCCCCCCATTTGACCACTCCCCTTCTTATTCTCAGTACATTAATTTTGTTATGCAAAAGCTTTCCCATTTCATGTAATCAATTATTTATTTTGTCTTCCATAGTTGATTCTATCCTTTGTTTGATTAGGAAAGCCTCTCCTTACCATATTTGTGAAAGTTATGTGATCTGCTTTCCTTATTTTTTAATAGCATGATTTTCAATATTAAGTTCACATATCCATTGAGAATGTATTATGGAATATGGTATAAAGTGTTGGTGTAAGCCCGATTTCTGCCATACTGCTTTCCAGTTTTTCCAGGAGTTCTTACCAGATAGGGAGTTCTCTCCTAAGTAATTTATGTTTTCTGATTTATCAAGCACATTTGCTACTTCCAAAGGTAACAAACTCTGAACAACTGTTCTACATATTCTGATATCGTGACTTGATTTGGTATACCAAATTCGATAAAAATAAATCAACTCCTAAAGTTACAAGAGAATTAAAAAAAATATATATATATATATATAATGTTTAATACTAAGTCTGGACATTTTGGACATTCTGCCAATCTCTAATATTGTACATTTCACATATTAGTAGTCACTTAATAAAAGTCTGATGAGCTGAAGGAAAGTCTATTTAATATTATTAACTACCAGAGGAATTCATTAAAATATGGTCCCCCTGCATGGATTCCTTAACCCTGACCCAGGTCAGAAATCACCTTAATATATTTCCTAATTGGGGCAGCTAGGTGACACAGTGGATAGAGCACTGGCCCTGGAGTCTAATTTGTCTAATTTGTTCCATTGATCTACTCTATTTTAACCAATATCAAGTGGTTTTGATGAGTGGTGCTTTATAATTTGAGATCTGGAAATAATTTTAACTTTTCTTTCCTTTTATCATAATTTTCCTTAATAGTCTAGCTCTTTTCTTCTTCCAAATACATTTTATTTATTGTTATTGTTTTTTATCAAGTTCTGTAAAATATTTCTTTGAAATATTTAGCATTAAAACTGTAAATTAACTTTGGTGCCATAAACACGGGAGATTCCTCAAGCTACTTAAGTTATTCTTTATTTTTTAAAGAACAGTTTGCAAGTACTTTGTCTACTTTGGTAGATTGATATCCAGATATTTTATGCATTTTGTAGTTGTTTTGAATAAGATTTCCTTTGAATTTTATTGCCTTTTGGATTTGGTTATTGTTATACAGAAGTACTGTTGACTTTTGTGGGTTTATTTTGATTTCAGTTAACAGAGACTACCTCATTTCATTTTTTTCACTTATCAATGCAGATAACTGTCAGATCTTTATGTCTCGATCTGATCTATCTTCTAAGCTCCAGTCTCACATCTTTTCCCCCGTTTTTTAAATTTAAAAATTTAAATTTAAATTTAAAAATTTAAAAATTTAAATTTAAATTTAAAAATTTAAAAATTTAAATTTAAATTTAAAAATTTAAAAAATATTTTCACCCCATTGGGAGAGGGGCCAAAAAACAAGATCCTCATAATAAATATGAATAATCAAACAAAACAAATTCCTTCATTGGCTTTGCAAAGAATATATGTCTCATTCTCTACCTTTTTTCAGGAGGTAGATGTTTGATCATTGTTCCTATGGAATCATGGATGATCATTGCATTGCATTGATTAGTTTTTCAAACTTTAGCTTTCAAAGTTGTTTGTTTTTACAGTGTAGTTTTTCTTGTACAAATTGTTCTTCTGGTACTACTAATTTTCTTTATTAGTTTATAAAAGTATTCCTATATAATCTAAATTGTGTTGTATGGAAAGTATTCTACAAACAAGACAATGCATAATATTGGGGATACTTGTGACTTCATCAGAGTATCACAGATTTAGAGCCGGAAGGAATCTTAGAGTCTATTGGATCCAGCCCCTTTCATTTTATGCATAAAGAAACTGAGGCTCACAGGTTAAGTGTCTTGTACAGGGATACATAGTAAATATCTGAGGGAGGAATCAACCATCAACGCAGCAAACTCTGCACTCTTTCTCTTCTTTTGTGATTCTTGTCCCTATCTTTCCATCGATTTTCCATAGAAAAGCTACCGAACACATTGGAGAGTTTTCTGTGGCCTCTTTAATATATTAGATGCTGCTGCATAACTCAGACTCTTCTGTCTTATATTTGTCATTAATGATGCTACATGATAGGCCCAACTCCTTTTCTGCTTCTAGACTTTGTCATTTTTTTGAATGCAGATCATTATTCCCTAAAAATGAAACACTTGAAAGTTGGATGGCCCTAAGATGTTCAGGTGGTAGTAACAGGAATGGGCTGGACCTATCATTTCACTGTGTATAATTCACAGTGAGGAAATTCCTTCTACACATGCAGATCTGCAACTGTTATGCAATGTATACTCTTTTTTTTTTGGCAGAGTAATGAGTGAACTACCCAGGGTCACACAGCTAGTAAGTGTCAAGTGTTTGAGGCTGGATTTGAACTCAGGTCCTCCTGAACCCAGAGTTGGTGCTTTATCTTTTACTTCGCCACCTAGCTGCCCCCATATGCAATTTATACTCTTACAATTGAGTGAAGAACCCAAGACTACAACTAGTAGTATGTGTTGCCAGAGGTCAAGTGTTCCTGAATCTGAGCCTAACTTTCTATAAACTAAGCCATTGCTTCCTCTTTGTGAGAGGGATATTGAACTTATATAGTCTGTCTTTTATTTAGAGCATTTAAACAATTATGTTTTTCTTGAGATTTTTAGTAGTTAACACTTGTCAGTTACTAAGCATTTCCTAGCACCTACTATGTGCCAGACACTGTGCTAAGAACTTCTACATAGGGGCAGCTAGGTGGTGCAGTGGATAAAGCACTGGCCTTGCATTCTGGAGGATCTGAGTTCAAATCCAGCCTCAGACACTTGACACTTAGTAGCTGAGTGATCCTGGGCAAGTCACTTCACTGCCCTGCAAAAAAAAAAAAGAGAGAGAGAGAACTTATACATAGATTAGGAAATATATTAAATTTATTTATTTTTGTGAGGCAATTGGGGTTAAGTGACTTGCCCAGGGTCACAGAGCTAGTAAGTGTTAAGTGTCTGAGGCCAGATTTGAACTCAGGTCCTCCTGAATCCAGGGCCGGTGCTTTACCCACTGCGCCACCTAGCTGCCCCAATTAGGAAATATATTAAGGTGATTTCTGACCTGGATCAGGGTTAAGGAATCCATGCAGGGGGACCATATTTTAATGAATTCCTCTGGTAGTTAATAATATTAAATAGACTTTCCTTCAGCTCATCAGACTTTTATTAAGTGACTACTAATATGTGAAATGTACAATATTAGAGATTGGCAGAATGTCCAAAATGTCCAGACTTAGTATTAAACATTATATATATATATATATATATATATATATATATATTTTAATTCTCTTGTAACTTTAGGAGTTGATTCATTTTTATCGAATTTGGTATACCAAATCAAGTCACGATATCAGAATATGTAGAACAGTTGTTCAGAGTTTGTTACCTTTGGAAGTTAGCAAATGTTTTCAAATAAGTGTATCCTGTAATTTTTTACAAATTTGATTTAATGGAATGTGGTACCCTATCAGAAGTTACAGTAACTGAAGACTATCAGTTTGTAAAACTGTTCTCATTTTGAAAGAATTTACACTGCATGAAAGACATTCAATGAGAGAGGTCTTTAAGCAGCTAGTTCTTGATTAATATACTCTCACACCCCCAAATCATTCTTGTGTGTGTGTGTGTGTATGTATATATTTTTGGTTTTGTTTTTTGTTTCTTTTTTATGTATATTTTTTTAATCAATAAACATTTTTATTTATAGTTTTGAGTTCCAATTTTTATCCCTCCTTCCCACTGTTCCCTCCCCCTCCCTGAATTGGTAAGCAGTCAGATATGGGTTATACATGTATGATTATGTAAAACATTACAGAATTGTAATTTTGTATAAGAAAACTTGAATAGGAGAAAAAAAATGGAAGAAAGTGAAAAATAGTATGCTTCAGTCTGTGTTCCATCAATAGCAATTCTTTTTTTGGAGGTGTATAGTATGTTTCATCAATTGTCCTTTGGGATTGTCTTGAATCATTGTATTATTGAGGGCAAGTCATTCACAGTTCTTCATTAAACAATATTGCTGTCTCTGTGCACAAGTTTCTCTTGGTTCTGCTCACTTCACTATACATCAGTTCATACAAGTCTTTCCAGGCCTTTATGAAATCATCCCTCTTGTCATTTCTTATAGCAAAATAATGTATGTGTGTATTTTTAAAAAGTTTTGAGTTCAGAATTCTACCCCTCCCTTCCTTCTTCACCACTCCCTTCTCTGAGAAGCAATCAGATATAGGTTATACATATGCAATTATGTAAAACATTTCCATATTAGTCATTTTGTATAGGAAGACTCAAAAGAAAAAAATGAAAGAAAAAGTGAAAAATGGCATGCTTCAGTCTGTGTCCAATAAATATCACTTCTTTCTCTGGAAGTGGATAGTATGTTTCATCATTAATTCTTTGGGATTGTCTTGGATCTTTTTATTTCAGAGAATAGCTAAGTCATTCACAGTTCATCATCTAAAATATTGCTGTCTCTGTGCATAGTGTTCTCCTGGTTCTGTTCATTTCACTGTACATCAGTTCATACAAGTCTTTTCAGGCCTTTTTGAAGTCATCCTGCTTCTCATTTCTTGTAGCACAATAATATTCCTTCACAATCATATACCACAATTTGTTTGGCCATTCTCCAGTTGATGGGCATGCCTTTGATTTCCAATTCTTAACCACCACAAAAAGAGCCGCTATAAATATTTTTATACAAATAGGTCTTTTTCTCTTTTTTGAGATGCCTTTGGGATATAAACCTACCAGTAGTGTTGCTGGATCAAAGGGTATGCAGAGTTTTATAGTCCTTTGGGCATAGTCCCAAATTGCCCTCCAGAATGGTTAGATCCTTTTACAACTCCCCCAACAGTGGATTAGCATCCCGGTTTTCTTACATCCTTTCTAACAGTCAGTATTTCTCTTTTTTGTTATATTAGCCACTCTGATAGGTGTGAGGAAATGCCTGAGTTGTTTTAATTTGCATTTCTTTGATCAGTAGTGATTTAAAGCATTTTTTCATGACTATAGAAAGTTTTGATTTCTTTTTCTGAAAGCTGCCTGTTTATATCCTTTCACCATTTATTAATTGGGGGATGACTAGTATTTTTATAAATTTTGACTCAGTTCTCTATATATTTGAGAAATGAGGTCTTTATCAAAGATACTCATTGCAAAAATTCTTTCCCAATGTTCTGCTTTCTTTACAATTTGGGATGCATTGGTTTTGTTTGTGCAAAAGCTTTTAAATTTTATATAATAAAAATTATTCATTTTTCATTTTGTAATGCTCTCTATACCTTCTTTGGTCCTAAATTCTTCTCCTGTCCATAAATCTGACAGATACATTATTCTGTGCTATCTTAATTTGCTTATGGTATCACCCTTTATGTGTAAATCATGTACCCATTTTTACCTTATTTTACTATATGTGTGAGATGTTGGTCTATACCTGGTTTCTGCCATGTTGTTTTCCAGTTTTCCCAGCAGTTTTTGTCAAATAATGTTTTGTTCCAAAAACTTTTGAATTTGGGGGTTTATCATATACTAGATTACTGTGGTCATTGTATTCCACTGATCTACCTCTCTCTTTCTTAGCCAGTACCAGATTGTTGTGATAATTATCACTTTATAATACAGTTTGAGATCTGGTATGGCTCTACCACCTTTTGCATTTTTTCATTGATTCCCCTTGATGTCCTTAAACTTTTGTTCTTCCAGATGAATTTTGTTAGTTTTTGAAATAATTTCTGAAAGTTTGATTGATATGGCACTGAATAAATAGATTTAGGTAGGATTGTCATTTTTATTATGTTATCTTGGCCTGTCCATGAGAAATTAATATCTTTCTGATTGTTTAGACCTGACTATTCATGTAAGAAGTGTTTTATAATTGTGTTCATATAATTCCTGGGTCTTTTTTGGCAGGTAGACTCCCAAGTATTTTATATTGTCTACAGCTATTTTAAATGGAATTTCTCTTTCTATCTCTTGCTGCTGGACTTTGTTGGTCATATATAGAAATGCTGATGATTTATGTGGGTTTATATCTTGCAACTTTGTTAAAATTGTTAATAATTTCAAGTAGCTTTTTAATTGATTCTCTAGGATTTTCTAAGTATAACATCATATCATCTGCAAAGAGTGATAGTTTTGTTTCCTCATTGGCTATTCTAATTCCTTTAATTTCTTTTTCTTCTCTTATTGCTATAGCTAATATTTCTAGTATAATATTAAATAATAGGGGTGATAATGGACATGCTTGCTTCACCCCTGATTGTGTTGGGAAGGGTTCTAGATTATCACCATTATAGATAGTGCTGGCTATGGTTTTAGATAAATATTACTTATCATTTTAAGGAAAGCTCCATTTATTCCTATGTTCTCTAGTGTTTTTAATTCCCAGTATAAATGCAGTACTGTTTTTTTGCATTCCTGGCATAAATCCCACCTGGTCATAGTGTATGATCTTTGTGATATATTGCTGTAACCTCTTTCCTAGTATTTTATTAAAAATTTTTGCATCAATGTTCATCAGAGAAATTGGTCTATAATTTTCTTTCTCTGTTTTGGGTATCAGTACCATACTTGTGTTGTAAAAGGAATTTGGTAGGACTCCTTCACCCATTTTCTTTAAATGTTTGGTAGAATTCGCTTATGAATTCATCCGGTCTTGGGGATTTTTTCTTAGGAAGTTCATTGATGGTGTAATGATTGGAATGATGCCACCTACTGGAGACTTACTATGGGAAAGCTCCACCATGAGAATGCCTCAGAGGGCAAGGCCATGTGGCTTTTCCTTGGCGTCAGGAAGTGACGTTTGCTCATGGGTGCTGTCTATCAAGGCTACCAGCCAATCAACTTGAGGAGCCTCCTATTTTCTGGGAGGAGATAGGAAGGAGGAAAGAGGGCCTGCGCGGAGAGCTCTATCTCTTTTGAGTTCCTGACTTCATGGTGGTGGTGGTGGTGGTGGCAGAGGATGTCACAGGAAATTTGAGTAAAGATAGGAATGCCAGGCTGTTGGAATTCTGTTCTCAATCTTTCTCTTTCTATTTTTCAATAAACCCTTAAAAACCTAAACTCGTTTTATCAGTGATTTTAGTCAGTTTCCCCCAAAACTGGGGGAACAGATTAGAATCCACATTTAGAATCTTAAATTACACAATGGCTTGTCCCAAATCATTCTTAGCTTTTTTTTTTTTAATGGAAACTAACACAAAACTATCCAATAGTTTATTTGAGTTAATTGTTCTGTGGCCATTTTCAAGCTATAAATTTCAGGACTAATTTAGACAATATCAGGAAAACTTCATAACAATTAGACTATTCAAAAGTATATTGGTATCATCTCACAACTATCAGAGAGGCAGATATAACAAAAAAAGGAAAAATGCAGGATGCTGGAGGGGATGTGGGAAGACTGGGACACTAATCCACTGTTGCTGGAGTTGTGAAAAGATCCAACCATTCTGGAGAGCAATTTGGAATATGCCTAAAGGGCTATAGAATTGTGTATACTCTTTGATTCAGCAATACTACTCCTAGATTTATTTCCCAAAGACATCCCAAAAAAGAGAAAAAGACCTATTTGTACAAAAATATTTCTAGCAGCTCTTTTTGTGGTGGCTAAGAATTGGAAATCAGGGGAATGCCATCACTTGGGAATGGCCGAACAAGCTACATTTGTGAAGGATTATTATTGTGCTGCAAGAAATGAGAAGCAGGATGAATTCAGAAAGGCCTGGAAAGACTGGTATGAACTGATGTATAGCAAAGTGAGCAGAACCAGGAGAACATTGTACGCAGAGACAGCAATATTGTTTCATGAAGAACTGTGAATGACAGCTGTTCTCAGCAATATAATGATTCAAGACAGTCCCAAAGGATTAATGATGAAACCTACAATCCACTTCCAGAGAAAGAACTGATATTGAACACAGACTGAAGCATGCCATTTTTCACTTTCTTTTATTCAGGTTTTCTTATACAAAATGACTAATATGGTAGTATTTTACATAATTGCACATGTATAACCTATATCTGATTGATTACTGCCTCAGGGAGGGGTGAGAGGAGGGTTGGAAGGAGGGATAAAATTTGGAACTCATAACATTAAATAAAAATTTTCATTATTTAAAAAATATATATATATTGGGTGGTCTTGGAAGTTATGGGTTTTCCTTCATTGGAGATCAAGGAAGTATGGCATAGTGGAAATAGCACTGGATTTAGAGTTAGAGGATCTGGGTTCAAATTTGGCCTCTAGGGGGCGGCTAGGTGGCGCAGTGGATAAAGCACCAGCCCTGGATTCAGGAGTACCTGAGTTCAAATTTGGCCTCAGACACTTGACACTTACTAGCTGTGTGACCCTGGGCAAGTCACTTAATCCCCACTGCCCTGCAAAAAAAAAACAAACCCAAATCAAACAAAAAACCAAAAAACAAATTTGGCCTCTATCACTTACTACCTGTTTGAACTTTGGCAAGTCATTTAACCTCTCTGGGCCTCAGTTTTCTCATCTGTATAATGAAAGGGTTATACTAGGTGACCCCTGAGGTCCTTTACAATTCTACATCTATGATCTTCAAGCAAAGGAGGGATGCACACTTGTTGTATGTGCTATAATCGGGATTCTTTTGGGAGTGTGGGTTGGACTAGATGGCCATTGAGATTTTTCCACAGTTCAGGGTTTTAACCCTTTTTATGTGTGGATAAAACTTAGGATTTATTTTTAAATTGCCATGTATTAATTCCTTTTTTGATTTACGGGTTTAAGTCTTTCCAATGTAGATATTAGTTTTGTTCAGATCAAGCAGAACTATATGAGCATAATTTATCCTACCATGTTCTAAGCATGCTCTGAGCAGCAGGGATTATCACTAATTCTCAAAAGAGGAAACCCTTTTGCAAGGTCATTTAACTGGGTTCAAGCCCAGTGGAAAAGCTTGTCCTCTTGAACTAGTTTTCCTGATCTCTAGCCTCACAACACTATTGAGTAAAACACCCTGGCATCAATCCTGCAGTATCTTTTATTTTAATACATAGTCTTCTTTTCTCTTAGTGTCCAAGATGTATGCAGTGTGACATCAAGTTTGACTTCCTAACCAGAAAGGTAAGATAGTTTTAGGAAAGTGAGACATCAAGAAGAGAGAATGCTCAGTGAGTGACGTTCATATTTTTGGTGGAAGATTATTCCTCTATGTAGACATTGGTATTATTTAACTTGCCTTTAAAATTCCTTAATAAAGCCCTTAGGCCAAACGATCTAGGTAAATGTGTGTGTATTTGTGTTTTCGTACACATACACACATACATGCACACACACATGCATATATGCATGCATGTATGAAAGAGAGCAGCAGCTGGGTGGCTCAGTGCATGGAGGGTTGGGCCTGAAGTCAGGGAGACCTGAGTTCTAATCTGGCCTCAGATACTAGCTGTATGACCCTGGGCAAGTTACTTAACCTGTACTTGCCTTAATCCGCTGGAGGAGAAAATCCCAAACCACTCTAGTGTCTTTGCCAAGAAAACCCCATGAATAGTATGGCCATCATTTGGTCAGTGGGATCATGATGAGTCAGGCATAATTGAACAACAAATAAAGAATATGTTTTGGTATAGGTTTAGCTCACACTGATGTTTCAGAGTCTGCAAATGGAAAAAAAAAAAGCCATTCAAGTTGCTATTTTCTGAATCCTTAGAGTTAAAAACAATTATTGCAGAATTAACTAGTGCTGTTGTCCTCTATGTGTGTGAGATATCTTATTTTTCAGTCAGCAAGCATTTTAATTTATTTTTAATTTTTTAAAAATTAATAAAGTATTTTATTTTTTTTCCATTACATGTAAAGATAGTTCTCAACTTTTGTTTATACAAGCTTTACAATTTCAGATTTTTCTCCCTCCCTCCCCCCCTCCCCTAGACAGCAGGTAATCTGATATAGGTTTTATATATATATATATATATACACACACACACACACACACACACACACACACACAATAACATTAATCCTATTTCTGCATTAGTCATGTTATAAGAGAAAAAATCAGAGCAATGACGAAAAACCTCAAAATAGAAAAAAACAACAGCACCAAAAACAAAAGAAATAGTATGGTTCATTCAGCATCCATACTCCACAGTTCTTTTTTTTTTCTTGGATTTGGAGATCCTCTTCTATCATGAGTTCCCTGGAACTCTTCTGTACCATTGCATTGGTGAGAAGGATATAGTCCATCACAGTAGATCAACACTCAATGTTGATGATACTGTGTACAATGTTCTTCTGGTTCTGCTCATCTCACTCATCATCAGCCCATTCAAGACCCTCCAGGTTTCTCTGAACTCTTCCTGCTCATGGTTTCTTACAGCACAATAGTATTCCATTGTATTCATATACCACAACTTGTCCAGCCATTCCCCAATTGATGGGCACCCCCTCAACTTCCAATTCCTTGCCACCATGTAAAGAGCAGCTATAAATATTTTTGTACATGTGGGTCCCTTTCCCCTTTTCATGATTTCTTTGGGAAAAAGACCCAAAAGTGGTATCGCTGGGTCAAAATTATGCCCTTTGGGCATAATTCCAAATTGCTCTCCAGAATGGTTGGATCAGTTCACAGCTCCACCAACGGTGTATTAGTCTTCCAATTTTCCCACAGCTTCTCCAACATTTATTATTTTCCTTTTTTGTCATTTTAGCCAATCTGATAGGTGTCAGGTGGTACCTCAGAGTTGTTTTAATTTGCATCTCTCTAATCATTAGAGATTTAGAGCATTTTTTCATATGGGAATAGATAGCTTTGGTTTCTTCATCAGAAAACTGCCTGCTCATATTCTTTGACCATTTCTCAATTGGGGAATGACTTGGATTCTTATAAATTTGATTTAGTTCCCTATATATTTTAGAGATGAGGCCTTTATCAGAAGTACTGAGGGGGCGGCTAGGTGGCGCAGTGGATAAAGCACTGGCCCTGGATTCAGGAGTACCTGAGTTCAAATCCGGCCTCAGATATTTGACACTTACTAGCTGTGTGACCCTGGGCAAGTCACTTAACCCCTATTGCCCTACAAAAAACAAAAAACAAACAAACAAAAAAAACAGAAGTACTGGCCACAAAAATGGTTTCCCAGCTTTCTGCCTACCTTCTAATTTTGGATGCATTGCTTCTGTTTGTACAAAAATTTTTTAATTTAATGTCATCAAAATCATCCATTTTGCATTTTATAATATACTATATCTCTTGTTTGGTCATAAACTGTTTTCCTTTCCAAAGATCTGATAGGTAGACTATTCCTTTCTCTTCTAATTTACCTATGGTATCACCTCTTATATCTAAATCATGTATCCATCTTGACCTTATTTTAGCATAAGGTGTCAGATGTTGGTCGATGCCTAATTTCTGCCATACTATCTTCCAGTTTTCCCAGCAGTTTTTGTCAAATACTGAGTTCCTATCCCAGAAGCTGGAGTCTTTGGGTTTATCAAACACTACATTACTAGTGTCATTTACTACTGCATTTCCTGTGCCTAGCCTATTCCATTGATCTACCACTCTATTTTTTAGCCAGTACCAGATAGTTTTGATGACTGCTGCTTTATAGTAAAGCTCCAGGTTTGGTACTGCTAACCCACCTTCCTGTGATTTTTTTTTCATTATTTCCCTGGATATTTTTGATTTTTTCTTTTTCCAAATGAATTTTGTTATTATTTTTTCTAGCTCTATAAAATAATTTTTAGGTAGTCTGATTGGTATGGCACTAAGTACATTAATTTAGGCAGTATTGTCATTTTTACTATATTAGCTCTGCCTATCCATGAGCAATCAGCAAGCGTTTTTAAAGGACCTGTTCTGCTCCAGGTACCACTAAGTGCTGGGGGTACAAAGAATGTCAAAAAGGAGTTGCTGCTCTCAAGGGGCTCCTCAGCTTATATTTTAAATTTCATTTTTATTCATAACTCTGGGAAGTAAAAGTGACATGCTATTCTGTTTAAAACAGTGTTATCACCTACTTCTTCCTCACTTGAGTTCTGTGCATTTTATCTAGACCTGAACCTCAAGAAGGTTAGTAAACAAGGGCATGGTGTAGAGCAAAGGGTTTTATGTTTGGAGGCAGAGGATTGGCTTTTCTCCATGCTTAAGGACTATAAGGGTCATAAATCATTTCCCTTTGATTCTCAGTTCTGTCTTCAAATAAAATGGAAGGACTTGAAATCCTGTTATATTCCAAGTGGTAATGAAAGGTCCTTATCTAGGTCGTCTCTGTAGCTGTGGAGGACCAGGAGGCAAAGGAGAGAATTCCAATTAGTGGGTGGGAATTATAGGGAGGCAGATGTTGACTCACTACAAGGGAGAATAATTATAACTGTCCAAATGATGAAAAGGTCTGTTTCATGAAAACTTAAGTTCCCTGTCCCTAGAAGTCTTTTGAACAGAGGTAGAACAACCACTCGTCAGGGTTGCTGTAGAGGGGTTCCTGTATAGGACAGAAGATTGAACTCTGACTTTTAAGGTCCCTTCCAAATCTAAGATTTTGCGATTCAAATTGAGAGAACCATCTACCCTGGACACTGCCTCTTATACACTGGAGGAGAAAGTACTACTTTTGGTGGTGATTTTCATAGAACTTGGAGCAAGAAGGGAACTTCATGATCACCTAGGACAGCTCATTCATTCTATAGCTGAGAAAAAACTGAAAGCCCAGGGAAGGGGAAGTGACTTGTCAGAGCAGCAAAGTGGAAAAAAAGCGAGCACTGACTGGCTGACATTTACCATAAGTGTGATTTTTAAGAGGTGGCTTCCATTTTTATGCAGCCATTTGGATAGCTGATAAAGCAATCAGGGTAGGCACCTATGATGGTATTTTCAACACTTGGTCCTGAATGATTTGACTTTTGCCCTCTAGTCATTTCATCTCTCCATTCCCCCCAATTATTATTTCTTTTTGCAGGGTAATGAGGGTTAAGTGACTTGCCCAGGGTCACACAGCTAGTAAGTGTCAAGTGTCCGGGGTTGGATTTGAACTCAGGTCCTCCTGAATCTAGGGCCAGTGTTTTATCCACTGCGCCACCTAGCTGCCTCCATTCCCCTGTATTTTACATGTTTTTGCCCATCCCACTCCTAACCCGTTGCTAATGACTGAACTCTTGGTTCTTTACCCAGCACCACTGTCGCCGCTGTGGGAAGTGTTTCTGTGATAAATGCTGCAGCAAGAAAGTACCGTTGCCTCGGATGTGCTTTGTGGACCCTGTACGACAGTGTGCAGAGTGTGTGCTTGTGTCTCAGAAAGAAATGGAGTTTTATGACAAGCAACTCAAAGTGCTCATGAATGGTAAGCCTTATTTGGGTGAGTAGTCTGAATGGCTTGAATCTTGAGTCTTAACTAAGACAAGATTAGTGTCTGTATATTTGGTGTATTTACCTTTCTTATACTTCCTTCCTTCACATTTCCCCCACCCCCCACCCCATTTTCTGCTTTGTTCAAAAGCCACGACTGAATTCCCTTTTCAGAAAGACATGTCTTTAAAATTGTTTTATTTTATTCTTATTGCACATGGAAGGGATTATAATGTGACCTCATATGATGTTGCCTGCTCCAAACAGTTCTTTTCCTGAATGCGTAAAAAATCCCCCTCACCCTAGATCACCTTTTAGCTACAGCAGATACCCCTTGAAATGTGGGCTTTCACAGAATGAAGTTATCATCAATGAGTTATTATCTGCATTGTGGATTCCATTATATTAATATTGCTCCTAAACTTGGGCTTTTTGTCTAAACTACTATTTCTATTGAGAGTGCTACCATCCTTCTCATTACCCAGGTTTATTTATGTCCATGTCACCTTCTGCTTTTCATTCTTCCTCTTCCCACATATCCAGTCAGGGACCAGACATGATGATTTCTCCAGAACATCTTTCATTTTTACACCCTCCCTCTAGTTCAGGTGTATATCATCTCAGCTGTTGAAATAATAGCCTCCTAATGAACTTCCTTGTTTTATTCCATTCTCCACAATCTGCCAAAGTGATTTTCCTAAAGCCACAGTCTGAACATGTCATCCATTTCCCTTTTTAGCAAACGCAAGTAGATCTTACTGCTGCTAGAATCAAATATATTTCATTATTATCTCCTTTTAAAATGTCTAAGTTTTATAATTAATATCTGTAATTGTTAGTAGAGTGGGATATGATATAGAAATAAATATATGCATGGGGAGGTGTGCTAAAAATGTTTTGCATGATCAAAAAAGTTTGGAGACCAGTGTTCTAGGTCAGAAGTGTCAAACAAACATCCCACAATGCTCTCCAGTAAATGTAATAGGAAATATTTAATGAAATAAAAATACAATAAAGCATGATGTTAATATGTGATTTTCTAAATCAATATGAACCCAAGGGATCATTATTTATGGTCTAGTGGCCCTTTTTCTATCTGAGTTTTACACCAGTGTTCTAGGTCACCAGTGGTTTATCCCTTTAATCACAGAACACTTAAGTAGTGGACTACTGAGGTGCAGAAGGCTATGTGCTCAGGTACACATACACACATTTATTTAGTCAAGGTGGTATGGAACTCACTGTTCCTTCAAGCTTGGGTGGTCATTTCTGGCTCCCTCTGACTCTTGCTCTTTTGGTGACTGGCTTTTTCTTCTGATCTCTATCTGTTGTTGAGGCTTCTGATCTCCACTGCCTTGGCTCACTTCTCATAGGATGACAGATCTAGAGGTGGAATGGTCTCAGAAGCCATCTAGTCCAACCCCCTTATTTTACATATGAGGAAACTGAGCCCAGAGAAGTGTCATTTCTTATCAAGGTTACCCAAGTATTGGCGGCAGCTAGGTGACACAGTGGATAAAGCACTGGCCCTGGATTCAGGAGGACCTGAGTTCAAATCCGGCCTCAGACACTTGACACTTACTAGCTGTGTGACCCTGGACAAGTCACTTAATCTTCATTGCCCCACCCCCTCAAAAAAAGGTCACAAGTATTGTCAGAGATGGAATTTAGTTCCCTTAACTCCAGAGCTAATGTTCTTTCCATGCATCCCTAGACCCATTCTTGTATTTTACTCATGTCTTTTTGTTTCTTCACTTCTCTGCTTTTTTTTTAAATTTCCCCCCAATTATATGTAAAAGCAGTTTTTAACATTCATTTTACAAAATTTTCAGTTCCAGCACTTCTCTGCTTTTTGTTGGGAAGGCCTTAACCTTCCAGAGGCAGCGCTGTCCAGTCAAAGCAGCAGAACGCTCCTCTCTTCATAGGCCACCTGACCATTCACAAAGTCTAGGTCGCTGTTATGGGATGTCAGGGGTTTAAGGGGCCTTCGAAGCCATCTGGAGATCATCTGGCCCAAAGTCTTCATTTTACATATAGGAAAGCCAAGACTCTCAAGAGTGAAAGTAACTTGCCTAAAGTCATGTAGCTGCAAAGGTGGGACTAGAATTGAGGTCTCCCTATTTCTGGCTGAGAGCTCTTTTCTTTAAAAAACAAAAATATATATATATGTATGCATATATATAATATAGTTACAAACTCAACACTTGTCATAGATAAAATATCAGCTATAAACTCCAGATAAAGCCATAAAATCTGAGCTGTTTACATTTTTATTTTTTTTAAATCAACAATATAACTAGAAAGAATATTCAGTATGTCCCTTTTCAATCTCTTTTCCATTTCTATACTCATGGTTTTTTAAAAATGTAATCTTGAGGGGCAGCTAGATGACGCAGTGGTTAAAGCACCGGCCCTGAATTCAGGAGTACCTGAGTTCAAATCCGGCCTCAGACATTTGACACTTACTAGCTGTGTGACCCTGGGCAAGTCACTTAACCCCCATTGCCTGCAAAAAAACAAAAACAACAAAAACTATGTAATCTTGGTAGTCTATTAACCTTGCTTTGCATAACTATATGCCTTTTATTTTTTGTATTCTTAATATTTATCACTTTAAAAAAATTATCATGTTTCATAACAGTGATATGCCACAATCTATCCATTCTATAGTCATTGGACATATAAATGTTTTGTTTTTCACCCTAAAGCATCTATGAATGTAGATTGTAGAGATTGTCAATAAAAGGAAAATGGACTTTTCTCAATATAGAGTTCCAAGTAGTGGGATCATTAGTTCAAAAGATGTGGTAAGTTTTGTAGTTCTTTTTGGTTTTTTGCTATAGGCAAGCATGGCATATCAGGTAGAATTTTAGGGTTAGAAAGATCTGGGTTCAAATTTGGCCTCTTGGTAGTAGTTTTATGACTCCCTGTGCCACAAGCAGCTCCCTAAAACTTATCTATTATGGTCACAGATGGGTTTACGTCTGGTGAACGGAGTTTGCTGGACTCAATTTTTTTGTTTTTGTTTTTTGCTGGACTTGACTATTTTATGGTGCCAGAGTAACCTGTAGAAGACTGGAATGAATCTCCATTTTTCCAGAGACTTGCATAAAGAAACAAATCTATATGAGATAGGGATAGCTAACACTGGATGACAGAATGAGAATCCAAAAAGATTTTGACAGGCTAGATGGATGAGCCATAGTTAACAAGATGAAGCTTGTCCATTTGGGCAAGTATTTTGTTTGTTTTTATATTATATTATATATATAAATATATATATTTTTTGGGGGGTAGGGCAATGGAGGTTAAGTGACTTGCCCAGGGTCACACAGCCAGTAAGTATCAATTGTCTGAGGCTGGATTTGAACTCAGGAACTCCTGAATCCAGGGCCGGTGCTTTATCCTCCACTGCGCCACCTAGCCACCCCTATTTTGTTTGTTTTAATCCAAATACAACATAAGGTGGGCATAGCTAGACAGCAGTTCTTGTGAAAAAGACCTGAGAGTTTTAGTGGACTGCCTACTTAGAATGAGTCAGCAATGTGACAGTAGCTAAATGCCAAATATCATAAATGTCCAGAAAAAGGAAAGTCTCCCTAAGTATTCTGCATCCTGCCCTGGTCAGTTCACATGTGAAATATTGTGTTCACTTTGGGGCATATTTTAGGAAGGACATTGACAAACTGGAGCAAATCTGGGATAAGGCAGGGAACTGAAAACCATGCCATTGAAGAACTGGTTGAAGGTACTGGAGCTATTTAGTTTGGAGCCCTCATTTGAGGGGAGGGTAATAGTACTAAAGACTGGGGAAAGGTCATTTTTACTGATAGAGCTCCCTTTTTCTATTCAAAGCTATCCCCAAACTGTTGTCAGAAGTCCAAGTCAGCCTGTATGATCTGGGCATCTTCATCAGACTGCAAAAAGTCTACCCCCCCCAAAATGTTTGGGGAATTTTTTACTCCCAGTGAGCCTGAAAGGCATCCACATTGAGGAAATGATGAATTCTGATAAACTGATAATCCTGAGGAGCAGAATTGCTCTCAAATTACACAGATTCCTAAATGGAGATGAAGTATGTAACACAGCCTTGCACCTTACATGAAAGATTAATACTTCTTGCCCACAATAAGCATTTCTTCAGAGAAGCATTTGGCAAGTTTTCAATTTTTTGTTTGTTTGTTTGCTTGGGGTTTTCGTTGTGGGGCAGTGGGGGTTAAGTGACTTGCCCAAGGTCACACAGCAGGTTTTCAATTTTTAATCTTCTTGTTGGTCTTTCAGCTTCAGGAAGAATCATTAGCTCTAAATGCCAGGTCTTTATGAAGCTCTTTGCTTGTTTTGGGGGGGATTAACTAAGCACTTTCAATCTAATAGTTTGCTATTAAGTTCTTGACATTGTTTGTTGATTTCAGCTGCATTTGCCTTTGTGGTTTGGTGCAGCAGGTCCTGTTTCCCGTTAGGCTTAAGTAACACCTGAAGTGCTTGACTTCCTATATCAACAACTCTTGAGCATCTATTGCAGCTGTGCTTTAAAAGTTATAGCTGTTGCATATTGCCTTGGAATAATATCCTTTCTTTAAAACCACCATATTAAAAGCACAACAAAAGAGAGCAATACAACATGTGTAAGGCTGATGACTGAGGAAATAGTTAAATAAATTTGTGGTACATAAATATAGTATTTCAGTGCGGTAAAAAATGGTGAATACAGAATGGGAATACTAATGAACTGATACAAAGGGAAATAAGCAGAAACAGGAAGAAAAGATACACAATGACTAAGATACTATAACTGGAAAGAGCAACAAAAATCAAAACGGGTGCTGTGAAATTATAACCACCGAGATATATGAAAAGGTGGGAGACTAGGAGTGGAACAGGATACATTAGAGGAAGACTTGGTTGACGTTGGTTATTTTTGCTGAACTTTTTTTTTCTTCTTTATGATTCTGTGTTACAAGGATTATTAGAATGAAAGTTCCTCGATAGGACAGTAAGGATTTCAGTTTTTGTCTTTGTATCTTTACCTCCTGACATACCACGTGGCATATAGTGGGTGCTTAATAAATGCACCAACAGTAGCATGTAGAGGTGCTTAATGAATGTACCTCCCAGTATCAAACTATGACTGATAAAGGATGGCTCTGTGTGGGAGAGGAGAGATATTTTGGGAAATGTAGATAATGTAGAAATAAAACAGAAATAAAAACACTTTTTTTTAAACATTTGATGAATGTTAAATATTGAACATTTCCCTAAAACCTTAAATTTTATTTAAAAGTAAAGTAGAACAGCTGTTTTAAAATTAAAACTTAATAGGCTATCTACCTATACAGAACTAACTGGAATATAGGATTTTTTCCCCTATCGTTAGCCTGACCAAAAAAAAAAAAAAAAGGGGGAGAGAGAGAGAAAGAAAGAATTGCTTTAAGAGCTAATGAACTTATAACTATTTTCTTTTAAATTTCTTTGTGTTTCAAGGAGCCACTTTCTGTGTGACACTAGGAACATCAGAAAAATCTGAATTGATGGTTTGTCGCCTTTCTAATAATCAGAGGTAAGAAATATTGGTATCTTTAGATCCAGTGAGGTGTTCTGTATCATCTTGCCCAATCCACTCAGTTCCAAATGTTATAAGAAAACTGAGGCTCTGAGAGACCATGAAATCAGCATAAAGAATTAAGCCAGAAGTTCCAGGTTCAAGTTCTAGTTCTGACATTCCGGCTGTGTGATCTCAGGATCAATTTTCTGAATCTGTTTCTTTTTTAAATTGGAAATATTACTTCTTGTGCTCCTATATTGCATAAGGTTGTAAAGAATTTATCTGGCAATAATAACTCACTCTATAAAAATAGTTTAAAGTTTGCAACAATCCTATTGAGTAGGTAGTACAAGTAGTATTATCTCATCTTACAGCTAAGAAAACTGAAGCTGAGAGAGATGAAGTGATTTGCCAATTCTTGGTGGAAATGAGACACTGTGTAAAGTTTCTGACTCTCACAGTGCTCTCTCACTACTACACCAAACTGTTTCTTCTGTGAATCTTGGAAGCACTTTAACTTGCCTCCAATCTATGTACTTTCCATTGTCACTAATGTTAATATGTTGGATCCAATCATTCCTTAATATGAAAGCTTAATCATACATACAATATATGTATGTATCACCTGCTATTACTAAGAACATGTAATATTCAGGCCTTTCTAGTGAATGCAGAAGGAATCTTCCCATGAATCTACTACATGGTTACCCATGGACCCAGTACTACATGGATATAAGAAAAATTGGCTTGGCTTAAAAAATTTGTATTTTATTTCTGCAGATACCTGTTTCTGGATGGAGATAGCCATTTTGAAATTGAAATTGCTCAAATTTCAACTGTCCAGATACTAACAGAGGGCTTTACTCCTGGAGGTAAATGTTAATATAAAACTGCTAATGAACAGGATTTTGAAATGTCTATGGAATTCACATTCTTGAATGAAAACTGGCTCTTATGTTCATGTCCTTTAAAAGGGAACAGAGTAAAGGTATTAATCTTAAGTAACCAAGCTGAAACATGGATAGGCGTTAAAGTCATCACAGTCTTTAGGGGGGAAAAGGTACAGGTTTCCATGGATTCTATTGATTAGTCCAGTTAGCAAATACCAAAGTACTTCTGTATTGATTTTTCCTTTGGCTAAGTCCTTTAATGTTCCATTTTATTTTCCATTCAATTAAAATTGCTTTAAGTGCATCAGGCCCTCATTCCTCAAGGAGAAGGCTTTGGTTCATGATGGCTCTGAATTGGAGCCTGAATTTCTAACATTCCCCTGTCTATTTTCCTCATGTATTTAGGTAGTATTAGATCTGAATCTTTTCCCATTTAAATTTTATTCCTAATTTTTATGCCCTCTTTTACTTGAAAATTGTTAGCATTTGGGACTTGTGAAATTGGTAGGTCAGCAAATTCATGTAACTTAACCAACCTTGCTTTCTGTTTTCTGATGGGTCTCTTGATTGCTCTTTCTTCTCACTGCCTGCCTACCTTCTTGATGTAGAAAAAGATATTCACACTTATACCAGCCTCCTGGAGAGCCAACACATTACTGAAGGTCAGCACTGTTAATGTGAGCCTCCATCCCCAAAGCATGCTTTTGTGATCATTCCCCCTTCCCTAACCCTTCACTATGGATGATCCCTATAAAAGTTCTGTGTGCAATTACATTTTAATTTTCTTCTCTGAATGATGTTTGAGGTTATATCTAGATTACAATTATTTAAAAGGAATGGAACTTAAAATATTTATTGATTCACTTATTTCCCTAAAATGCTTGAACATATACCCTTTGCAAGGTCCTCTTTGAGGCTATGTTGTGCCGAACAGTTCCCTGCCTTCCTCCTCCCCTCAACCCAGTAGTGTTCTCTGCTGTCTAGGATACCTCACCATGGGACCCTCCACCCCACCTTTTCCCTACTTCCTCTCACTTATCCAAACATTTCCTGCCACCCCCACCCCCACTCCCACTACAGCTTAGCTTTCTTGTGTCCCTCTTCTCAAAGTCCTGCTCTGCAAATTATGATCCTAGATGTTGATGTGTTACCCCAAAGGTAGAAATATTGTCCTATGGTGGACAGGTGAGAGGATCATAGGATGTAGAACTGAAAGACATTTTAGAGATCATCTTCTCCAACCCTCCACGGATCAGGAAATAGAAGCCCAGATCACAAGCTTTGTGACTTAGATCCATTAGGAAGCTCCTGTCTGTGCCACTATCCTCTGGGTGGACCGTAGAGGAAATAGGCTTTTCTCTGCAGCAAAGCAGGACTCTGGGACAAGAGACAGGAAAGCGGATATTGCTCTTAGCCTGGCTCAGGGGCTGGGTAAGATGTAAAAGCTAGAATTCATTCCTTCCTCTAACAGAAAAGGAAAGTAAGCACCACAGAAAGGGGAGAAGTTTTCCAAGGTAGTAAGAAGTTCTCTAGTGGGTTGCAACCCCATGGGGTTGAGTAATTGAATGTGGGGGTTGTGAAAAATTTGGCAACCATAAAAGGTTAGATATGCCTATTTTATATACCTATATACCCCGGGTTGCAAAACGATTTCTCAGGCAAAAAAGGGTCGCAAGTGGAAAATGTTTACGAAGCCCTGCTGTAGGGCTGAGCTCAGCCAGCCAGAACCAATGTTTTAGCAATAGGGACTAGCACCATCTGGTGGCTGTTTTTACTTCTACATATAGATGCGCCTTGTTCTGAAGAAATCCAGCTTTTAAAAATCCACATTAATAGTGATATATTGAGGATATTTTTTTTCTTAAAAAGAAGAGCACCTTGGGGTACCTCTAATAAGGTCCCTAGTTAGAAATTTGTAAAAATTTTCTTTATACAGTTTTTCAGGAACACATTACATACAAGCAAGAACTTCTGGCATAAATGCATTTATCTACTATTTCAGGTTCAGATTTGGTTGTCTTTTTCTGTCTGAAAGACAAAAAGAGAACCCAGACATAGCTGTAGTCCTGATTTCTGACTCTAAAACCACTTCTCGAGGGTAGCAAAATTCTAGGTGGCCAGAAAAAAGCTCCCAAAGGAGCTTTTCCCAGAGAAATAAAATAAAAATTTAAAAGAAGATACACAGGAGGGAGGGTATTCTCCTAATTCAAGAAGACAGGCCTCTTTCTATTGATTTTTTCATCTCTTTGCCCAAAATTTGAAGTATTCTATCCTCTCTCTAGGGCTTCAAAATAATGTTCAGTAATTTTGTTAATGCAACTAATGTTTTAGTCTAATTCTCAAGGGTTAATTACAACCAGCAGAAATGTTATTGTCTCAGCAATTTCACAGCCATCTGTACTACCCCTATGGTTACAGGTTTCTTCTGTGTGCTGGGGCTTTGGGGATTAGCCAGAGTCAGAGAGCCAGGCTCTAGAGCGCCACACAAAGAAAAATGAGATTTCTTCTGTACTGTGGTTTTTTTGTCCAGTCTTTTTCTTGGTGAATTTGCTACAACTTACTTGTAAGGTTGCATAACTGATGTATTATGCTCAGGCCAGGGGCCAGCACAGTTTAAAGCACTGTAGTTTAAGCACTTAGTCAAGACCATTTTGTTGCCTAAGTGAATATCTTCATAGTTTTTCCCCTCAATACTAAAAGTGTTTTCTGTTTTAGTCCTTGAATGAAGCAGTAATAAAAGTAGGCCAGTGGCTATTTAGTTGTGGCAGAGGTACAGGTATTTGGCACAAGTGGGTGGAGTATGTCGTGAAATTGGGGCTTTCTACTGTGGGTTTTTTTCCTGTAAATTCATAGAATCACAGAATTTTAGAGGTGAGAGGGACATTAGTCATTTGGCCAGTACCTGAAAGGAATTCCCACCAAAACATACCTAACAAATATTCATCCAGCATCTGCTGGAAGATGTCCAAAAAGTATCACCTCTTAAAGCATTTTGGGGATATTCCTGATCAAAACTTCTGCATCGAGCCTTAATTTGCTGTGCCATCTCCATCCGTGGCCCCTGGCTCTGCCTTCTGTGGCTGAGAAAAGTGTAATCCCTCTTGCAGGACAGGCCATCATAGTCTTTAAAATAGTTGTCCTTTCCTGTCTTCTTTTCTCCAGAGTTTCAGCTGATCCTCATTATAATATGCACTCAAGATCCTTCAGCATCACTCACCCTCCTCTTCACACTCTCCAGCTTATTAATGTCCTTAAAGTGTGGCACCCTGAATTTATCACAGAACTCCAGATGAAGTGTTCTTTATTCCTGGAATCTACTCCAGGATACCCTCTTTTCCAGTGAAATTTGGCTTTGTAGCTCTGCATTTTGGTGCCCATTAGTTCCCAATATCCAGGCCTTCAGCCATGGGAAAAGACTACATATCGTCCACTTCATTTAATCCTAAAACTGCTTCTGTCAGGAATTGGGACTGATTCCAAAGAAGTGCCTTGGATAGCTTTAGAGGTTTTACCCAAGTGACTTCGTGTCCCACCCATCATAGAATGACTAACTCCTAAAGAAGGCAGGGAAGAATGGAATTCGAATAGGAAGCTAGGGAGAATGCTGCCATCTTTGAACTATTTTACTGTTCAGAAATGATGGTAGAAAAGAAAGAATGCTAACACTGATCCATGCCAAAGGGGAAGGCTTGCTAGACGAGGTAAGCCTGAGTAGTTAGAGGCTTCCCCTGAAAAACAATAGGAGAATAAAATAGAAGAACATTTGTGCGTTAGCAGAGAGCAAAAGAACCATCATCTGACATCTTTTAGGCTACTTAAAAATGTCTAGGGTTGTAGAGAGTTGGGTTTATTTAAGAGTAACATAAGGTCACAGGCCCTGGTATTCCATAGAAGGAACACATTCAGCATTAAGTAGATACCTTGAACAGGTGAGAGGACAGGCATACTCAGATTGTCTTGAGTTAAGTGTTTGCTCCTCAGAGAGAGGGACCCCACACTTGAGAGATGACAATTAAGAAAGGGACTTCTGTTTTCTCCTTTTCCAGGAGGCAACGCTCGAGCCACTGGAATGCTTCTCCAGTACAAAGAGCCAGGAGCTCAGGATGTGACCCAGATGAAGTTCACTGCCAGTGAAGACTCTAACTCGAACAAAAAGCAGTCAGCCACCTGGTTAGCAGCTATGCATAAGGTACTTTGTAAAGCACTTACTTTCTTTCCAGCTGGCTAGCTCGTGCCCAACAAAAAGCCCCTTGGAAAAGTTAGTTTAAAAGAACAATACTTCCTCTTAAAGCATCCCCCCTCCCAAAAAAAAGCTGGCTAAATTTCGTTTTTGTTATCTATTTAGAATAAAGGGGATTGTCCAAACCGAAGATAGCTGCTACCTACTACTCAATACTGTCTGATTAGTTAGGACCCAAGAATGAAGGGAAATCACCCAACTGGTAAAAGCTTAAGTCATTTCAGTTTCCAGAGGAGGAAAAGTGGCCTGCCATATCTTAGCATCTCTTGGGAGTAAATCAGAAGCAACAGCTGAGTAGCTTTAAGATGAAGTTAATTCTGTGCAAACAGGCTTTCCATTCTGCTAGCTAGTCAGCAAGACAGCTGCCCACCCTGACTGGGCCCCGTGCTTATAAAGAAATAGGCTGAGAATTCAATGAATCAGGAAAATCCAAGTCTAATTATAAATCCTGTTCTAAATGATAAGGGCAAGGTCCCAGGTCTCTAGTGGTTTTTTTTTTTTTAAGTTCTAATTAATCTGAGAAGGCTCTTGCTCAGTAAAAACAAGTGTTTATTCATTTCAAAAGGAAATGGATGGGGCAGCTAGGTGGCGCAGTGGATAGAGCACCAGCCCTGGATTCAGGAGTACCCGAGTTCAAATGCGGCCTCAGACACTTGACACTTACTAGCTGTGTGACCCTGGGCAAGTCCCTTAACCCCAATTGCCCCCCCCCCCAAAAAAAAAAAAGAATTGGAAATCAAAGGAACACCCATCAATTGGGGGAATGGCTAAACAAGCTGTGGTATATGATGGTGATGGAATATTATTATGCTATAAGAAATGACAAGCAGATGATTTCAGAAAGGCCTGGAAAGACTTGTATGAACTGATGTATAGTGAAGTGAGCAGAACCAGAACACTGTACACGGTAAACAACAATATTGTGAATGATTTCGCTATTCTCAGCAATGCAATGATCCAAGACAATCCCAAAAGTCTAAGGATGAAACATACTATCTCCCTCCGGAGAAAACTGATATTGATGGAACAGACTGAAGCATGCTATTTTTCACTTTCTTCTATTCAAGTTTTATTATAAAAAATGACTAATATGGCAGTGTTTTACATAATTGCACAGGTATAACCTATATCTGCTTATCACCTCAGGGAGAGATAGAATTTGGAACTCAAAACTTTAAATAAAAATGCTTATTTTTTAAAAAAGGAAATGGAGCTTAATTGGATACTAAAAAAGTATTTTGTGTTTTGTTGTTTTTTTTTGCAAAGAAATAGGGTAAAGGCAGATATGCCTCTTCTGGAGCAGTTTTGCTGCTAGTTATAGCCATGGAAGCAAAGTATGCTTGTTGATAAGACCTTTTTTTGCACTATTTTTTAACATAAATACACAAGAAAACCACAAGTAGTAATTGTTGTTGTTGTTTTATTTTTGGCAATTAAGTTGTTCTAAAGATAGCTGAGTCACTAGAATCATAAACATACCCAAATAGTATATCCATAAGCACTTTTCTTCACTGCTAACATGTTGATAGAAATTAAGTCTTAGCCTTATTATACAAGTGTTAAACTGTTACATAAGTGTTGAACTGTAGAGCCAAGATCCAAAACCGTCTGTCTTCTGACTCCCAAGTCTCCTATTTCACCAGTTCCAACACCTCAGTGTCCTTAATTTGTCTTCATATTTCTTTGAGCACCTATACAAGAAGGCCTTACCTACTGTACACATAGTAAATTTGTTGAGTGACCAGAAGTAGTACATCGGCCCTCAAAGCCCCTAAGCCTGGGCTGTCCTAGAGCAAAGTAGTCATTCAAGGGGCCAGCCCCCCCTGCTCTCTTTATAAAGCATAGGAAGGAACCCCGGAGGCCTCCAGTCTAAGCCCTCAATTTAAACATGAGAAAATCAAGTGGCAAAGAAGAAACCTGCTGCCTCTCCAGTGGTCCTCCCCCCCCCCCCGAAATATATATGTTTTTTAAAATTCAATACCTAAAAGTATCGATTTGGTTCTGAGGGAGGATCTGAACATGCTGGGTAGTAATATTTCTTGGGCATCTTTTCCTTAAATGGCACATTAGCAAAGTTAAACAGTGCCTAAGTCAGTTCAATTATAGGCTATTCATTAATAAGCTAAGCTTCTATCTGTGACTCAGATTGATTATGACAGCTAATTTTCTACTTTATACTAAATAGACCTTTGTTTTGCTTGCTTTTCACACCAAAGAGTGTGAAAAGAGATAGAGATATTACAAATGTTTGGTTTTGCCCTTCTTGCTTCTAATGCTCCTGACCCAGGAATTAGTTGTTAGATATATTCATCAATTTTACTCTTTTTTATTTGCTATATATATAGGCAGCCAAACTCCTCTATGAATCCCGGGACCAATGATCATGGAAGTGTTTGAGAAGCTCTATGAAACTTCCGTATGTTCACAACTGATTACTTCTGTAAGTGCTGGGAAATGCAATCAAAGTGTTTGGAAAAACCTAAGTGTTCATTGATATAGTGCAATATGTATACAGTTTATTAATGCTTTAAATGCAGCTTCACATTTGACTTTGTATACTTTATCTCAGTGGTACTTATTATGGGCTGAAGGAGAATCTGACCCATAACTGCTGTTAAACTGTCAGGTATTTTGAGCATAATGTATACGATGTTTATATAATACATACTGGGTTTACCATAGAGTACTTACTAGTAGGTCGTTTCAGTGTCCTTTTTTGCTTTCTTACGGGAGTAAATCACTCAGGATTTTTGCTTTATATTTGGAGGTAAAATGTCCTGATGTCGAGCTATCCATTGCCAATAAAACCTGCCTTAGATTGTTTTATACAATGTTCTTTTACGATATCACTAACTGGACTTAAACAAACTTTTGATACTTACTAAAAGTTTGTAGTTTTTATGGTCCAGGTTTTATACTTTTCACTTGATTAAAATGATTGTACAGCAATTTGTGCATAAAACATGATTAAAAACTATTTTGGAAAATTCATAGCCATGCTCCATTTTTTGGTCTTGTAACTTCTAGAGGCCTGCAGGTCCTTAGTACAGCCTCCTCACTATACCAACAAGGAAGCTGAAGCCCAGAAATAGGAGGTGATTTGCTCAGTGTCATATAGGAATTAAAATAGAAGAACTGGGATTACAACCCAGATCTTTAAGTCTAAAATTCTTTCTATTACAAAGTTCAACTGTCATTAACATTTAGGAGACTGGGTCTGGCCTAATAACCAAAAATCAGTTTTAGGGGAAAAAACCACCCCATTTGTCAGAAGCAGAATAAATTCGTGGCTTAAGGACAAGTTAGAACAAACTTCAGAAGTACTTTCTCCACTTCATGAGAACAGACCGATACATTCAGACCCAAGTCAGGGATAACCATAGTTTATTTGTGCACATTTACATCAGAATTAGCATTATCAAGGCTCTCAGAAATAGTGATTCTGTCACATTCATATAGCAGTTTTTTTTCAACAATATCTTTTTACTTTCCATCACCACTATATATAGTATATTATATATGTACACAGGTAATGCTAAAATGTGGTCAGTTACAGCACTGCATCAATTGTTTTTATATAGATATAGATATATATAGATATACATATATAAATTATACACAAGACTTATACATGGAAAAAAATCCTACACTTTAATGAAAAACATATTTCCAACATGGCTACAACTCAAAGATAAAATTCAAAAAAATACTCTTGGTATATAAAAGCATATACATATAGTTCAAACTCCAGTGAAGTGCTTTAGTTTCCTCTTACCTACAAAATAGTGGACAACATTATTGCATAACTGGCCCAGAATTAGGTATAGGACTGTTGAGAACCATAGCAACTGTCCTCCTCCTGGCTCAATGCACCCGTCTTTTTACCCTTGTCTAGAATTTCCATCTCATCGATTAATTTCCTTTTTTCACCACAATGCTACCACTGAGTAATGTTCTCAGCATCAGTTCAGTCCTTCAGCTGCCAGCCCAGCATCCCTTAGTCACTTACACAAGCTCTGACACTGCTCAACTATTTTATTCCCATCTATTTGGACATACCTTTAAACCTTGGCTTAAATTGACTTTAGCTCCAGTGTTACTGACTGCTTTCAGATTCAGAACAAATTTAAGCTATTAGTATTAAGAAACACATATCAATAAAGGTTTTATAAACAAACTTGGTCAACTCAGGAGGTGAGGGAACCTATTTAGAGGTTAGGCTCTTGAAATAAATTAAACCATTCATTTCACTTTTAAAAGCTCCTTGATAAAGGTCTCAAAGAAATACATTGGCTTAAATAAATTAACAGTGGAAGTGAATGACAGTGTCTGGGAGACCTACAACAAAATGGAAAATATCAAAATCTACACCTAAGACAGAACCACCTGCATTTTGTAATTAACACTGACAAGTTCCCATAAGAGATCCTTTGGTAAATAAAAAGATGATGGGGGTGGTGGGGAGGGAAAAGGGAAAGAGGTGCTACAACAGAGAGCCTTGGACTTGGCAATCATGATAGTTTGCAGGGAATCTGTCTTAAGTAGCTAACAGGGAAAGAATGTGTAAAAATAATTTTTTAAGAATGGACTGGCAATGGGGCAGCTAGGTGGCACCGTGGATAGAGCACCAGCCCTGGATTCAGGAGGACCTGAGTTCAAATCTGGCCTCAGACACTTGACACTTACTAGCTGTGTGACCCTGGGCAACTTACTTAACCCCAATTGCCTCACCAAAAAAAAAAAAAAGTAGTGGCAATAGAATTAAGCAAAATGGGGACTAACTAGGGGTTGAGAGCACAACACATGAAGCAGCCAAATGTGTTAGTCTCAAAGCCCCTGGGGCAATTTTCCAACCATGCCTAGGGTGCACAAATGCCTTTTCTCAGTTCTAGATAATGACTATCACCTGATATTTCTATAATACTTTATGATGTAAGAAATTCTTTACATACATTTGATTTAATTTTTGGCAACTAACAGCTAGTTTATGGGATTTCTATTGGCAACAGGGGTGATTGTTTTGAAGGCCTTTTGTTTATTTTGACTTGGTGTAATTGGCAAAATACAGAATTCGTGGACATATAAGTACCATGCGTGGATGCTGGCAGATTAGAAGGAAGGGCCTCACTTACAAACTGCAGATGTTTCTTCTGCTAATGAGAGCACCATTAAAATGAGAGTTCTCCAGCTTCAATTCTTTTGGTAGATTAGGTCTTCAGTGACTTCTGATAATGGCAAAATTGCACTGCTCCATAGGTTCAAGCTAAGGTTCGCTGTCTAGGTTTGATTCGTGGATATAACTAGAAAGAAAAAAAATTCATTTGGGACAAACTGCTGCAGGAGTGGGAAATGACAGTTACTATAAGTGCCTTTAAGGGACTTTGGAGTAGTCAAACACCCTTTTCAAAAAAGAAGCAGCCCCCACTTTGTGGTTGAACATTCCCTCCCTCTTGGCACCTTGAAACTTTTAGACACCATTGCTCTACACTTAAATATAATACCAGGCCTAAAACTATATTCTAATAAAGCACTAATCATCAAAACAAGTAGGTAATGGTTCAAGGCTAGAAAAATAGATCAGAATTATTAGTAAGAGCCAGAAGCAATCAAGAACAGTAGCCTAAACAATGTCTGATACATACAACATAATTTGTGAGGCAAAGAACTTCAAAACCCAGAAGAGTAGTTGGGCAAAAATTAGGTTTAGACCAGCACATAATCCCACATATTCATTCATTCATTCACTGGGGGGATTGGGGGGGGGGGGAGACGAGACAGACCAATGATGGTTAAGTGACTTGCCCAGGGTCATACAGCTAGTAAGCTTTGAGGCCAGATTTGAACTCAGGTCCTCCTGAATCCAGGGATGGTACTTTATTCACTACACCACCTAGCTGCCCTTGTAATCCCATATATTTATAATACTTTCCAATAGAGATGACTTGAATATAAAAAGTTCACAGGACAAACTGCAGGATAGAATGTCCACATCAATAGTCATTTTTACACACCTTTCACTACTCAAGCTTAAGAAAGAATATTTAATCAAATAAGTAGGTAATCCTAAAAGACAAAGATGAATTGAATTATGTAAATAAAATAAAATTAGGGCAGCTAAGTGGTGCAGTGGATAAAGCACCGGCCCTGGGTTCAGGAGGACCTGAGTTCAAATCCGACCTCAGACAATTAACAATTACTAGTTGTGTGACCCTGGGCAAGTCACTTAACCCCAATTGCCTCACCAAAAAACAAACAAACAAACAAAAATGGTAGTCAGTACTGGAGAAGCTGTGGAGAGGACAAGCACACTAACCCAGTTAAGGCTGTGAAATGGGCTGACCATTCTAAATGTCATTTTAGAATTAGGCAATAAAAGTGACTAACCTCACCATTCTCTTCCTAAAAGGAAAATGATCTCTGACTTGAGGGGGAAATTTTTTTTTAAAAACAGGTAACAAAATATGTAGTCTCACAGAGAAGCAGGGGACAGACCACTACGGCAGAATGTCCACAAAATCAGATTTGTATAAAGAGTGAGGGGAGGAGGAACAGTAAAGTGTTAGTGATATAAAAGCAAAAGGGTATCAAAACTGAAAACATCTGAGCTCTCCTCAAGTCTTACAATTGTATCCAGAAACTACCTTCCTGTAATTTGCTAGGTTTCCATAACTGGTTCTCCCCATTCCCCTGCTGAAGCAATGGGTAACCAAACTTTTCTCATCCATGAGCTGCTTTTCTTTGTTCTTCCCTAGTAGAACTTTTTTCCCAAGAAAGTGGCATTAAATGTAAATTTTCTTGTCTTTATTTTAAAAGAGCATTTCCTCTCTTCCATCTGTTGACCTCTGTTTTTCCTACAGGGGAAGGTGGGGAGGGTGTTGGTGGATTTGTTGAAGGCAACAGCAAAGAATCTTTCCAGAAACACTTCAAATCTGACCTGAAGCCCAGAGAATATTAATATATTTGTTTATAACCTAAGCAGCTGAGGGAAAAGGCAATGCAGAGTAGGAGAAAAAGTATCGGCTCTAGGGACAGAAAATCTTGAGCTCCAGTTCTGACTATGCATGTGTACCGAAATTCCCTGGAGTACCTGTGTGGCAGGCACTGTGTGAAGCCCTTTTAACAAATATTTTATATGATTATTACTATTTTACAGCTGAGCAAACTGAGGCAAACAGAGGTTAAGTGACTTTCCCAGGGACACACAGCTATTAACTATCTGAGGCTGAATTTGAACTTGACTGTCAAGGCCCAGCACTCTATAATCTCAAGGATGGTCCCACAGAAGAGATTAGACTTTCTACTGCCTTAACACTGGAGGGCAAAACTAGGAGTGATAAAATAAGTGAAAGCTGGCAATATAAAGAGTCATCCCAAAGTGCCGTGGGCTGTCTGAAGAGGTGGTAGGTTCTCCCCTACTAGATCTCCTTAAGCAGAGGTTGGCTGACCATTTGTTGGGATAGGGATTCTTATGCAGGATATGAACTAGATAACCAATGAGGTCCCTTTTAACTGCAATGCTCCATTTTTCAGTTTTGCAATGTGGTCATTTGTGAGCACATCACTTACCTACCAGGTTATAACCTAAGTTCCATGAGGACAAGGATAACGTCTGATTTATCTTTCTGCCTCCCTCGGCTTAGCACAGGACCTCATGCATACTAAATAAATGGGTATTACATGAATGCTGACTCTTAACTTTTGGGCAGAAGACTACAGGAAAAGGAAGACTCATATATAAGATAGAACAAGACACATACCCCCAGTAGGTTTTTAGGCACATAACCTTCTCTTTCCCCGAGGCGAGCCCACCACCATTCTGTTTCGTTGTCATCTTTCCGCCTCAAGATAGTAATGGCATCCCCTTCACGGAATGATAGCTCATCACTGTTCTGAGCTTCATAATCCCACAGAGCGTATACCACTCCTTTATTCATCACACCCAGCTTTTCCTGGACACCTGTTATTAAAAAGCAAATGTTAAATAAAAGGCAAGAGCATCTGAAACACATGATCTTCTGTATTCAAGCTATATTTGTGAATGAAATCTGCTCAAGGTATGAAGGTTCAATAGGCACGCAGGGAGCATACCTGACACACGGTGCCCATAAGTGAGCAGTTCAGATCTGATTACTTCATGTAGAGGTCAGAGAGGCTTAAATGGATGAGGAAGATACAGGCAAGGGAGCAGTGCTCAAAGGACAGTGAGCTTTCCTACATTTCAACAAAATGAGCCTTCATAGAAGGCTCACTGAAATCATGACAACAATGCATCATTGTTCTCAAGTGTCAAGTCGAAGTAAGGGTTGTAGCTGTTCATCTGGAGTAGGGACCACTGACTATTAATAAGGAAAGGCAGCACATGACATTACATTGAAATTTTCTCTCACATTAAAGGGGTAAACACTCTTACCAGAATGTGTCTGCCTTGGAGTGGATTCTAAACACTTGTAATCCAAGCAGTTTGTTCCCTTTCCGCTTCTTCCCACCCCTAAATATATATGTAGCCTTTTGAGGACACAGGCTTCATTTACTTTTGGACCCTTCCCTTTCTGCCCTGCACCGTAACCTCTTCTGCTTCTTCTGGGGACAAGCTGAAAGCATGTACATTTGGGTGTATCGATGAAGCTAGTTAGTGCTAGAGAAAGGGTCATTGTTTTGCTTCTATAAGCACAACTGTGCCAGGCCTGCTCTCTCCAGGCTGGGGTTCATAACCTTTGTTTGCGTCATGAAGCACTCTTGTGAAGCCCATGGACCCCTCTTTCCCTGGAGTATTCTATTCCTTGCAGAATGACCTCTCTGGGTTTCTTTTTCATTGCTCTCTCCAATAGTTTGCAATCAATTCCCATGACAAACAGGACTTTTCCTTTCCTTAAACTTGACAGGAAAGTGAATGTGTTCACTTGACTCATTTGCAAAAGAAAGTTACTTGCATCTGATGAAGACAAAGCTGAAACTGTCCATAGATTTTACACACACATCTCTTACCATACAAAAACTGGGAGCACTGAATATAGCCTTCTTCCATTTCTTCACACTTGTCAGCTGCAGTTTCGATGTCACTAATGGTTGAAGCAAAAATTGCTGCCCCGCTTTCTACCAGCTGTTTGCAGAGGTGGACACTGTTGCATGAAGCTGCACAGTGCAGAGGTGTCCTGAAATAAGAGATGGGTAAACAGATGATGGGAAAGCAAAGCAGATTTTCCCACATGCAGGCAGAGACATAGTGAGTGAATGAATGAATGAACGAATGGCTATGTACATGAGACATGTTGACACACAATCTGTTATCGTCCACTATTAATTAATCAATCTCTGTCTCTGGTCCTCAATTTCCTGTAAGATGAAAGAAAGAAAGGTCCCTTCCAAGTTCTAATGCTATTACTGAAGAGTCCTTACTTTTTTTCTATCTTATTGTATGGAACCTATCAGCAAACTATTTGAGCTAACATTTCTGGAAAAAAAATTTCTCTTAAGATAAAGTAATAAGTTTTTTGTTGTTGTTGGTTTTTTTGGTGAGGCAATTGGGGTTAAGTGACTTGCCCAGGGTCATACAGCTAGTAAGTGTCAAGTGTCTGAGGCAGGATTTGAACTCAGATCCTCCTAACTCCAGGGCTGGTGCTCTATCCACTTCACCACCTACCTAGCTGCCCCAAGTAATAAGGTTTGAAACAGGTGTTGACAATTATTAATGACAGTAATTCATTTATATAGCATCTTACACTATCAGCTGATAGCAGCTGAGCAATCATATCATCCAAACCTTCATTTTATAAGTATGGAAACTCAGACCTAGAGGGATTTAGCAAAACAGAGCCATAGAGCCTGCCAAGAAAAGCAGAACAAGGATTCAGTCTGCCTTCTGACTACAAATCTGATATTCTTACCATTCTCCCACCATGATCCTTAGCAAAGGACTAAAGTTTGCAAAAAGCTTTCCTCACACAGGAAAATTTCTACAAGATGACTTTTTCCAATCAATTTAGCAAGAGTCTTACATGGAATAAAAAGGAAATACTCTTACCATCCATCACTGTCGGCTGCATTCACATTCACACCAAAATCAAGCAGGAACTTCACAATGTGGTGGTGGCCAGCGCACACTGCATTATGTAAAGGGGTGATGCCCTCATCATTAGGCTTGCTGGGATCTTCCACCTAAGAGAAACGATGTCTGTTGTGAAGGAACAAAGATCCTTTGCTCATTGCCCCCAGAATAATGAAAGGCTCTTAATGCTTAGGAGGCTCACCTCATAGATTATCCTTTGCACTAGGTCAAATTCCCCTTCTAAAGATGCATCCAAGAGCAAAGCCAAAGGATTAAACTTTACCCTCAGTCCATGACCAGTCCGTTCAGAGTTTGGTTTCTTCAGGTTAGTACGTTTAATATGCTGTGGAGAAAGCATATGTTTTGATTCAATTTTTGTTTAAAAAAAAAAAATCCTCAGCGTTTTGGGAAACAACCTCTATAAATGAAACCCCTCAGAAATGGAAACACTGGAGTGATCTGTCTCCTCCCTCTCTCTCACCCATCACAGCCCATCAGCTACCTCCCAATTCTACATCCACAATCTCTTTGCCATCAGCACTCTCCCTACCACCACCTTACACAACTCAACAGACTCAACAAGACTCCCACCCTTCCCTCTTTTTTCCTACCAGGTCAGCTGCAGGGTCCTGGAAGGACTGTAGGATTTGGGGCTAAAAGAACTCTTCAAGAACTCAGTTCCATCATTTCATCTTCCAAATACAAAGCTCTTCTCAAATAACTGCTAGGTTTTAAACCCTGCCTCCTGATTGAGTTCAAACTACTTAGCCTGATAATCAAGGCTCTCTGCATAATAAACTCCACCTCGTTTTTCTTTTCCTGTCCCTGATTCGTTTCCTATTAGATATTCCCTCCTGTAGCCAAACTGGATGATTCCACAGCCTTTTTTTGGGGGGGGGGGGGGCTTTGGTGCCTTTGTTCTCTCCACCCCTACACCTGGCACACCTTCCTCCCCTCTTTGCCTGGATTGCCAAGAAACCTTTCCCACTCTCTCCCCAAAGCTGAAGTTTTGATCTTGATCTCCTTGGACCCCACAAGTCACTATTTTTAACTTACTAATTTACTAATTTATGACAATTTGTAAAAAGGCTGGAAGGATCATTGATACACCTAAGTATGTATTTTTACAAAATTTCATTGCTTATTGAGCCCAGGAAGGAGAAAACCAAGAATATAATCACATAAACTTAATTTTGGAATTAGAAAGGCCATTAGACATTATGCAATCCTGCCCCCTTTTGACAGAAAATCTAGAACTGGAGAACCGGAAGGCAATTTGGAGACCTTGTGCTTGATCCCATCCCCCTTCTATTTTCTCTAGCACACTGTCTCCTGGACTAATTCCCTCTGCCTATCAAATGGCTCTTTCCCTAGTGTCTTCAAATATCCCCAAGCTTTCCCCATCCCACAAGCATCTCAAATACAGGATATCCCAAACAAAATGAATTCTATTACCCTCTCAACCTGTCTTTCCTCCAAAGCTTCCCTATTTCCAGTAAGGGGACCACATCCTCCTGATCAACCAGACTCGTAACTTGGAAGGGAGGTTCTATGTGTCCCTCATGCTCCATATGCAACCAGTTGCCAAGTCTTCTCAATTATACCTCCACATTATCTCTCTTCCCACAGCCAATATCCTGATGAAGCCCTCCTGCCTGAACTCTGCAATTTTCCTGTGTCCATCCTCTTCCTCTCTTAAGGCTTCCCTCCCTGTCACCAATACCACCTTGACAGAAAGAAGGTGGATGGCTATCAGGAACAAATCACACCTTCACCCTCCCTCCTTCCCCCACACACACTTGCTCCTCAAAAATCGTCAATGGTTTCAGTTGCCTCTAGGACAAAATCGGAAGTTCTCAGCTAGGCCCTCCACAATCTAGCTCAAATCTGCCTTTCCAGATTTCTTTCACATCACACCCTATGCTCCTGCCAAACTAGAACTCAACTTTCCACCTCCCTCCTATCTACATGACAATTAGCCCTGGCCCATTCCCCATGGCTCAAATGTACTTCTTCATTTCTCCCTCTCAGAATCACCCAACGAGGCAGCTGCCACCTCAGAAACTTCTCTGATTGCTCCCCAGGTAGTACTAATCATTTTTACCTCTTCAGATCACCTCCTACTTCCCTATCTGTGCATACACGGAATCTCTCAGGAAAATGCCAGCCCCTTGGGGGCAGGGTCTCTGTATTCTCAGCACCTAGCGCAAGGCCTTACACGCAGCAAACACCAGGGTGTGATGTGCCTAGCAAGAGGAGGATAAACAAGTAGACTTCTCCCCGCCCCTGGTTACCTTGAAGGCCAAGGACCCCACTGACCACAAGGTTCTCTTGAAGAAGATCACTGCAGGTCACTCACCGTCGTCGCCGTCGTCGTCGAGGCTACTGGAAGACTAGCAGGGGAAGGGACCAGGGGAGCAGGGGCCTCCTCTTCTTTTGGAGAACTGACCTCCACAGTGGGGCGTGGTGCCTGCTCACCAGCCGGGAACACAGCCACGTTGTTATTGTTATCTTCCGCGGTCTCGGGGCCTTGGTTGGTAGTTTCGGTGCTAATCAGTTCCTCAGTTTCAGGGGATGGTAGTTCATTATCATTGGCATCTGATGATGGTGGAGGTTCTTCAGGTGGAGGAACTGTAGGCTGTGCAGGAACAGGTTCTTCTAGATTTCCATTAGTATTCGTATTTCCATTATCAACGTCTGCTAAGGTGCCTATGAAGTCTTGTGAGTTGCTTGGTTGATAGAAAGGTGCACTTTCCATCCCACCAGCAAGGGTGTTGAAGCGCTGATAAAGCAATTTCTGGATATTTGGTCCACTAGGACCCTCTGGCTCTGTGATGGAACTGCGTTTTTTTAAGGGTCTAGGGGCATTGGCCAATTTCCTTCTCAGAGCTTCCAGATCCGCATCACTCTGATATCGAAGAGGTGAATGGACAATGGGGGTAAGTTTAGTGGGACTGAGGGGTCGAGGGATGTTTTCCACGTTACTGTTTTCACCAGATGGTGGGATATTTTCTTGCTCCTGATCTTTCTCAGTAAGTTCAGAAGGAGACTGTGTCTGCGACGTGTTTGAGGACAAAGGCCCGTAAAGAAACGGCAGTGGTGAAGGAGAAGTGGAGCCAGACGGCAAAACGGGCTTCCCATAAACTGAAGGAGACAAAAATCAAGGTGAAGGGCATTTCTCAAATGACACTGTCCCCACTTCTCAGGGACTATAAAGATGCAGACGAGGTACTGCCAGCAAATTCCTCACTAGAAGTGCCCTATCCCAATGAAATCACAGGGACAGGTTACATAAAGTCTAAAAGTTAGATAGTGTGAACCTGCCAATGCCCAGGCAGCTTTGGACATCTAAAAGTTGTAGGGTAAGCGCCAGCCTACAATACTTGAGGAGATTTCCTCATTGGGGCTTCCCTCTGCCAAGGAAATCACAGAATGGGACAGAAAAAGATAAAAAAAGAGAAAGGCAAGAGGGAAGAGAGAAAACAGAGATGAACCCCCAAAGTACACAACAGATGTTTGGGTTGAGTATAAAAAAAATTAAATTTTAATGCAAGAGGGGGATCTCATGAGGAAAAATATAATAAACCTTTAACAGCTGTTTCTGAAAATCCTACCCTGTGCCAGAACTCCTGCTTCAGAACAAACCCACAAAAACCTATGGGTTCTAGTCATTTAAGAACCAATGGAGGGGCAGCTAGGTGGCGCAGTGGATAGAGCACCGGCCCTGGAGTCAGGAGTACCTGAGTTCAAATCCAGCCTCAGACACTTAACACTTACTAGCTGTATGACCCTGGGGAAGTCACTTAACCCCAATTGTCTCACTTTAAAAAAAAAAAAAAAAAGAACCAATGGAAGAATCACCCTGTTGATCTACCTGGGGGCTTCTAGGATGTGAAAACCTTTTTCCCCAACATACTCTAGACTCCGGAGCTGGACCAGCTATTCTGATTTCCCAGGAGATAACTAAATTCCCCTTACCCCAAAAGTCCTTATCTCCACTCCCAACCAGTCATCTTAGAATATCTTGTCAGGGGGGGTTCAGCTAGGTGGCACAGTGGATAAAGCACTGGCCCTGGATTCAGGAGGAGCTGAGTTCAAATCCGATCTCAGACACCTGACACTTACTAGCTATGTGACCCTGGGCAAGTCACTTAACCCTCATTGCCCCACAAAAAGGGGGGGGGAGAGAGAAGAATATCTTGTCAGGTTCTACATTGGACCTGATATACTGTGGGTTTCTCTGTTGTCAGGATAAGAACACGATATTTGCCTCAGTGATATTCACAGAGATGCTGCCAATCTTTCTTCTGGATATCCTTATCATCATCTGTATCCCCAAAGCACCTAAAATCCAATATGTAGTTTTTCATTGGGTAGATCAAGTAAAAAGAACCCAAACTGATGCCTTCCTCACCTGCTGGTCCAGGGAATGGCTCTTATCTTAGCAGAAGGCTCCTTTTGCCTCCTTCCCTTCCATGTACTGTAGCAGCCCTTCCCATAACAAGAAAAGAGGAAGAACTTTCTGCCCCATCTACCACGGTAACAATGAAACAGAACATCTCAGCATTCGAGAAATGCAAAGATGGAAGCTCCTGCTGAAATATTAGCACTTTTTCACAGCAAGATAAAAGTTTTTAAAATCCCACTTGCCCAGGATATGCTCTATGTCCATCTGACTGAACTTCAAGGAAGTTAGAATATAGACTAGAAGACAGATAATGAGGTAAATTTGTTCACTATTTGCAAGACTGCTTTAAATGTACTTTCCTCCCCACTGACCCATCCCAATCCACAGCCCATAGACAACATGAACAAAATGTTAAGATGTGAATGTTGATTACAAAAATTTAAGTATTACTTTTTTTTCTGCCAAGGGAAAAATAATATGAATACAATCTACCTGCTTTAACAGACTTGTTTAGAGTATTGTATACAGCTTGTTGATAATTCTTAGGAGGTGTAGCTTGCTGAAGATACATGGAATAAATGGAACTTGAGTTCACTGTCTGAGGTCCTTTTCTGGGAGACTGAGGCCTTGATCCTTTGTCGGCCAAGAACGGTCTAATAGCCACAGTTAATGGGAGATCAGGCCTGCCATCTCCAGATGGAAATAACGGAGGACCAGATGGCTGATATGTAGGACTGGGAGGTACAGAAATTCTCTGCTGAATCTGTTGTGAAGAACTGGGCTGGTGTACGTTGCTTGAAGAGGGTAGGGGAGCAGGTTTCTGCCGATTCGTTACGCCTGTGCCAGATCTGGGGAGACTGCCATCCTTTCTCCGTTCCAAAGAATTTGTGGAGCCTGGACCCAAAGGGACAGGGCTTGGATAAGTTCCGTAGTTTGGAGGCAATTGTTTACTTGCACCCGGAATGGGGGGTGGTGCTTTCCCAATATCAATGCCCTAAATTTAGATTTCAAAAAGAAAGGGGGAGGATGAAAAACTAGTTGAAAAATTAAGCATACTTCCACCTATCACAAGTGAAAGACTAGAAAAGCAAGATTTTTAAACAATATCAGTACCCAATAAATATGTTGACAATACATACATAAGCCAAAAAGAAAGGGGTTCTATAGCATAGACCTAATTCTGTTGGTGAATAGGGATTAGACTGTATGCAACTCTGTTTTGTTTTGAAAGTTCATTAACTGAAGTCATTAGGGTATCATTGACTATACTAAACAACATTAGCACACTGGCATTAGTGACTTAATAAAAGGGAAAAGAACTGGTTCTTCTGTTTCCTTTAGACTATAAGAATCATGGCCAGTATGAAAAGGCTTATAAACAAGTCTCAATAGTGCTGACTTTCTTTGCTTGACTGATGTTTATAAAACACTACGTAAATATGAAGTCACTCTATAAATGTAATCTAATGGCAATGAGCATCTTTTCCAAATGGATTAAACAAGGAAACCTATGTTCCTAGTCACTTTCATGGAAGAAAGAATTACAAACTCAAACTCATCTGATGAACTGGCAATTTGATTTGGGTGACAAGTTTTTAAATGTGGTCTAGCCTCCAAAACCAAAAGAGAAGCAGCTCAAAAGTACCCTTTAAACAAGGCCTTCCCCAAGCACGGTACTGGAAGGGTTCATTTTGTTGTTTGTGATCCAAGGAGTTATGTAAGATAAAACCTAACTTACACTATCACATGCCTTTCAGCTTGTGACTCGCTGTGTGAACTGAGAGCTCAATACTTCTGTTATTGAAGAGCCTCCTCTCATTTTAGACCTCAACAGAGTCCTCTGTCATCGCACAGTCCAGGGCCCCCATTGTGGAGATGTGGAGTGAAGCCCCAGAGAATAAAGAAACTGAGGAAGTTCACAGAGGCCCTGATTGAGCTGGGACCAGATGCTTCTCCACTGTACTATACTGCCTCTTCATATAGAACCACTTATTTTAAGAAATGAGGCTGAGTCAATTGGAGAAACCTTCAGACGATGAAAACTACAGAATTAGCAAGAAATGAATTATCAATTTATCCTCATATGAAATAGTTTTAGGTGCCATGAGAGACAATGAAAATAGGCCACATTTTGACATAGAGATGATTCCAGGGAAATACATTCTTCGAAAGGAAAAATAATCAACTAAAACACATTACAAGAGGTTAGTTCAGTACATAAAGATGAAAACCAGCATACCAGCTTTTCAGTGCTTGCTAAAGCTGACAAGGGGAGAGGTTGGCTGGATATTGTTACTTGCTTAAAAGCCCCATCCATGTTTGATTCCTTCCATTCCACATTAGCTGTTTGTATTGGTTTTACTGAAGTGCTGGAATTTTGTTTTGATGCTGACCAGTTTCCATCATTAGCTTTAAAAAAAATTTCAGATTAGCCATGCTTATTGTTCTTAACAAGAAAGTAATTCAACTAATTTAAAATAATTATTTCATTCCAAAGCAGGAATAACACCAGGCCAGAAATCCAAAGTACAGTCATTGATCTCAGTGTTTGATTTAGCAAAAAAAGCAAAACTGCTCCTTCATCAGGCAGATCATGCTACTCAATATCTTAGTTAAATATGTTGGAAAGAATTGCACTACATGAGCTTAAATTTAAATGAGTAAAAAAAAAAAAATCAGACTGATAATCACAAATTATCACTATGCCTACTATATTATCCTTGAAATGTTAATAGATAAATATAAATGCAAAGTTAGAATTGTTTTTAGCACTGAAATTTTCAGAGAATCACTGAAAGAATGAGCCCCAAAATGAGTGGCAACTGCAAAGGGTCACTTCATTAAGAGGTAAAAATGCTTTGTAATTTGTCTTAAAAATTCTCACTTACCTCAAGTGTCTTAAGAAATCCTTTACTTCCTCACCCTTTCCTCCAACCTCCCTTACCGCCCCCCCCCCCCAAAGTACAGGTAAAAACACATTAAAACTAATGAAGATTAACATGTGAGAAAAACTCCAAATTTTCAAGTAGGATTTAAGTTGTTATGCTGAATCTGTTGAAAATGTTGATTCATTGAAGTGATTTCTAGTTTCCAAAAAAATCATAAAAGATCAAATCATTTTTAAAGCAATCACTACTTAAAGAATGACATGATTTATCTGTAGTAATTGAAGAGAATTTTCAAATCACCAGTTTTCAGGAAACTTACTAAAAATTGCCATTAAGAAGATATTTTCCAAACTATGATAAAAGTCATGATACTGCTATAAATTCTTAAATAGGGTTTGAAAGTTTTGGGGAGGTGTCATCTTAAGTATCTGACACACATGCTTCTCTCTAACCAAGTCACATACTTAGGTGAAGCCCATGTTAGGTGTAAACCTTAAAGCAATAGGTAACTGTAAATCATCATTTCCTAAACAGACAACATGTGTGAAACTAATGCTGTACAGAACTGAGGAATAACTCTGTGTGTGTGTGTGTGTGTTTTTTAAAAGTTTAAAGTATTTTGTTTTCATTTTTTTAGAGGTAGAAACGGTGAAAGTTGTTAATGAATTAAGTTTTGAAGTACAGGTGGTTGTGAAGAAGGGGCTTGTTGCTCAAGATCTGTGAAATGAGAACTCTCCTTCCACTTGTTCAGATTAGAAAAGTTTTTATGTAAAAACACATTTCGAAAGATAGAGACAATAGTTGACAAAAGGAAAAGATGAGAGTGTTTCATATGGTGTTTTTCTTTGATACTTAAAAAGGACCTAGATTAAATCCACACTGATGTTCCTTCCAACATTACAGATGGCGGTCCATCCAGGTCTTCTCATCATGTGAGGTTACTGTCCTTATCCTCCATGAAATGTTTCATAGAACATCTACTCACTGAACAAAAAACTTTTCTCTAAGTCTTTACATTTGATAAGAGATCAGCATAACATCTGGACTGACTATCTGTTATTCCTCATTTTCACTACATGCCCAGCCCACTAGCTTTTCCAATCATAAATTTTTCCTGCATGACACCTTTCAAAACAGTTTTTAAATGCAAGTCATCCTTGGTAACATGTGATGTATTTATATCCGTCATAAAACTTTTCATTTATTTTGGAAGTTACTCACACTACTTAATTCTTCTGACACCATGATGTTCCATAATTCACCAGAAGGACACTGGTGTTAAAAAGATGGGATCTGAGGTAAAAATTCAGGGATGTTCTAATTTATATTTTTATTATTAGTCATTTGGAGTGTTCTTATGTTTATTAATAGATCACAATTTTTTTGAGATCTGTTTAATATCCTTTGACCACCTATCTATTGCAGTAATGGCTTTTGGTTTTACATAGAGGTGTTAATTGTCAGCATAACTTGGATACCCAAATTGTATCTGAGAAATTTGGTACAAAGATTCCCCCCACCCCCATTTGATCAATTCCTTTGTCATCCTAGGTGCATTAAACTTTGTTTATGCAAAAACTTTTCCATTTCATGTAATTGGCTATTTTATGTTCTAGAAATGCCTCTACACTTTGTTTAAGTAGCACCTCCCAGCCATAGCTGTGAAAAGATGGATGACCTGCTTCTTTTCTAACTGTGTAACTGCATGTCCTTCAATATTAGGGTCACATTTCCATTTAGACCGTATAGTAGAATATGGTGTAAAAGTTTGATCTAAGCCTAATTTCTGCTAGACTGCTTTACAGTTTTCCCAGTAGTTTCTATCAAACAGAGTTCTCTCCAAAATAATTTTTGTTTTTTGGCTTATCAAACACTGTGTTATCGAGTTTCATTGTTTCTGATTCTCCCTTGGCTAAGTTCCATCGATCTACTTCTCAGTTTTAACCAATACACCAAGTAGTTTTTTATGACTGCTGCTTTATAATATAGTTTGAGATCTGATAAGAGCTTTTCTCTGTTCATTCCTACCTTTTTTTCCCTTGATAATTTTTCTCTTTTTTTCCTTCTAAATGAATTTTATTTTATCAAGTTTGGTCAAGTGTTATCCCTTTGGTAGTCTGATTAGTACAGCATTAAAACTGTAAATTTACTTTGATAGTATTGTCATTTTTATCATATTGGCATTTCTCCAGTTTTTTATGTTGTTATTCATTTATTTTCCTTTTTTCCTTTTTATTGGGGGCAGGGGGATGGGACAATGAGGATTAAGTGACTTGCCCAAGGTCACACAGCTAGTAAATGTCAAGGGTCTGAGGCTGGATTTGAACTCAGGTCCTCCTGAATCCAGGGCCAGTGCTTTATTCACTGCACCACCTAGCTACCCCTTCTTTCTTTAAAGAGCACTTTGCAATTGAACCTATACAACCATGGTGCTCTACACAACAGACTCTTAATATTTGCTAAATAAATCAATGGCACAAATCCAAAATTAAATTATACCTACTATTCCCTGCTACATGCCAAAAGTTTAGAAATGTCTTTTGCAGTACCTAGTGCAGAAGATATATCATTAAAAAAGATGTATAATAAAGGTTTGCTTTTATTGCAGTAGAACAGTAATTATTCAAATTCTGAAGTGACCAAACTGAAACAGTTGCAGCTAACAAGTAAAAAGTGTATAGAGCAAAGTAAAAAGAATAACATGATAGCAGGATACTAACACCTGGCCATTCTTTTAAGGGTTTCCCTCACACGAAACCATGATCCGGCTGTTTATGATAGCTCATTGCACCTGGATAATTTCAAGAAAGCTAGCAATGATGTTGAGTATAAAACAATAATTATATTTCATACTTTGTAGTATAAACTGAAGAGTGGAAGTGATCATGAACAATAATATATATGTATGAGCTGAACAGAGGATTTTATTAGTTACCGGGTTACACCCAAGGCTATATGAAAAGCCTAATTTAAAATTTGGTAAATTCTACTTTATAAGCAAGTCTTTGTCCTTTCTCAGTGTCCATATTCACTGTCATATTTTTTTCTCACAATTTGTTTGCCTTCATTCTAAGATATCTGTCTGGTGATTTTATTTAATTAGATTTCATTTATATACCTGCTCTTTTTTTTTTTAAAGAACTTGTCATGGTTTCCTGAGTACTAGACTTTTATCAGTTTAGAAAGGAAAAATGATTAATTTAGCATGATTAATGATCATAAGCCTCTCCCCCAAGGTTCTCTGGTTAACCTACAGTTTACAAATTTCCCTGCAGAGTTTGCAGAATGATGCGAAGAGCTGTAGTCAGGTCCAACATCAAGATCTGACACTGTCCATGAACTAGGCACCTGGTGTTTACTATGACCATCTGCATAATACAAGAGTCAAAAAAGCGGGTATCAGAAACTAGTCCCCCTAGTCACCATAATTAGTCAAGGACTTATCTAAGAGTCATACTACTCCAAATAATATTTAAGTAGATTACCTATAGCCAATTCATACAGATCACAACACAAAGATCAAGTTTTATGATTAACTTCTAAAGCAGAAATGTAAAATATGATTTGTTGTGGCTGAGTGGTTTTCTGTGTGTGGGTTTTTTCCTCCCTAGAGGGAAAATTATAGAACACAAAATAGAAATGAAGCAGTTTCTACCAGCATTTTCTTTAGAAAAGAGAGACAATGATAAATATGTAGTCAGGAAGACATCATAGACAAGTAATTGATTAGTTGCTATTACCACACAAATACACTGGTAAAATACTATTTTCTTTGAAGGCAAAGACTGTCCGTTTTTATCTTTGCCCAAGTACCTAGCACAGGGGCTTATACAGAGTAGGTACTTAATAAATATTTACTGAATTGGCTACTGCCAATAGAAGTACAAAAAAGAAATACAATTTTTATATTCTATTAAAGGAAATAGCTCTCCAAAATAAATATCATACCTAAAGAAATTGCATGTAAAAGTCGATACTGACAGAATCCTCTGTGGCTAATTAGGGCACAGCACAAGAAAGACTAATTTCCCAGGGATGTTATATTCCTAGGCAGGAGAGTTTGGCTTTATTCTAGTCATATGATCAGACTCCTTACTCTTGCCAATTATTTCACAAATGTAGGATACTGGTCAGAATGTGGACTAAGGAAGAAAATGGAAATACTCCATCAATTTAATTGGGGAAAAGAATCCAATCTAGATGATCTATTGATGATAAATCTGTACCATCATCATTGCATACGTATATTTATTAGAGGAAAAAGTAAATTCATGGTATTTGGGGGGGGGGGCACTGTGAACAGGAAGGATTGATTTCAAAAAGTAGTACTTGAGCTGAGCTTATTAAGGAGAACATGTGAGGAGGGAGTATCTTCCAAGTAGAGGACAAAGTGCAAACACTTAAATATGTAAAGTGGAATGTCATTTGTAAGGAACAGCAGGCCAGTTTGGCTGGACTACAGAGTGCATGAAGAAAAATAATGTACAATAAATATATAAAGACAAGCTGAAGTCAAATTGTGATAGGCTACAAAGGTTAACCTGAGGCATTTATGTTTTACCTTGGCAGCAAAAAGGAGCAAAATTCACAGGAATTTTTTTGAACAAGTGAATAACATGGTCAGTCTGTGCCTTAGTAATATAATATCACTTTGGCAGCTGTTGGGAGGATGGATTGGAGGAGTGTGAAACTTGAGGCAAGGAGATCAAATAAAAGGCCACTCCAATAGTGTAGGTAAGCGATGATGGGGTCTAAACTAGAGTGACACCTGTGTAGGGGAAAGAAGGGGATGTATGCAATAGATACTGTTAAGGTTGCTTTGGTAAGGCTTGGCAACTAATTGGATATATGGGGGGTAAAGGAGGAGTCAGTAATGACTCCAAGGTATTGATCACAGGTGCTTGGAAGAATAGTGATGCCCTTGACAGAAATAGGGAAGGTCAAAAGGATAGGTTTTGGGGGGCAAAGATAATGAGTCTTTAACAACGTGCAATGATCAACTGTGATAGATTTAGCTCTTCTCAGCAATACAATGATCCAAGACAATTCCAAAAGATTCATAATGGAAAATGGTCTCCACAGCCAGAAAAAACCCAAAACTATGGAGTCTGAATGCAGATCAAAGCATACTATTTTCACTTTATTTGGGTTTTTTGTTTGTTTTTTTCTTTTTTGTGGTTTTCCCCTTTTGTTCTGATTCTTCTTTCACAACATGGCTAATGTGGAAATATGTTTAACATAAATGCACATATATAACCTCTATCAGATCTTGCTTTCTTGGGAAAGGAAGAGGGATGGGGAAGGACAGAGAAAAAGTTGGAACTCAAAATCTTACAAAAATGAATGTTGAAAGCTATCTTTACATGTAATTGGGAAAAAAAATACTATTAAGGAAAAAAAATTTATAAAGAAGAAAAATAAGGGATATATTCGTGTAGAAAAGAGTAAGGGGGTAGATCTTGCTATTTTTATGGTAAGAGTAGTTGAGAAATATAGCATGAAATTACATATATAAGAATACAAATATAATACAATTATATTATACATAATGTCCTATACTATTTATGTACATATGTTAAAAACAAAAAATTATTAAATATAATTTCACAGTTTCATATTTAAAAATAAGATAATGAGTTCTCTTTTGGACAGGTAGTTTGAAATCCAATTGAAATATAACAGGTCTAGGGGAAGCTAGGTGGCGCAGTGGATAAAGCACCGGCCCTAGATTCAGGAGGACCTGAGTTCAAATCCAGCCCCAGACACTTGACACTTACTAGCTGTGTGACCCTGGGCAAGTCACTTAACCCCAATTGCCTCACCAAAAAAAAAAAAAAAGAAAAGAAATATAACAGGTCTGCCATTCATCTGTCTGATGAAATAATGAGGGCACAAGAGGGCCTAGGATAGGGCATTAGGGGGTACCCATTCATAGTTGTAAAGTAGAAAATGGATGATAATCAAGCAAAGTAGACTTAGACGGTATAGCAGATAGGTTGAGGGGTATAAAACAGGAGCCTCAATGAAAGCCCAGAAAGGAAAAAATATCCCAAGGAAAAGGTGGCTGATAGAGTTTATAGAATGTTGCCACTGCTACAACAGGACCATAAAACTTATTTTGTTATTCTTTGATCACAGTAATTTAGGTAACGTGTTGTAGGAATCTCATGGGCCAGCTTCAAAAAAGGTGTCAGCCACAAGTATAGGCTGCTCCAAACAATATTTATATATCTGCCAAACTCCATGGGAGAATAAATGTGCTGCACCCTAAAAAAAAGAAATTCTACTATTACATCAGAAGCCATGTTCTAGTAACTTTAAAGAAAAGGCTGTTTTTTCCAGAATCACATTGGAAATGGACCCGCTTGTGTATTTTCACAGAGCAGAAACATACAAATGACATCTTAGGCACCCATAGAAAATTTGTCAAATGAACGAATGCAGTGGCCACACACAGTCCATAAGCATTCATGAAATGTCTTCTATTTGCCAATCAATGTGCAGCATGTGCTAGGGATACAAAAAGGGTCAATAGACAGTCTTTGCCTTCAAGTAGCTCACAATCTAATGAGGCAGACAACAAGCAAGCAAACATGTTCAAACAAGCTATGAACAGGTTATAATTAAGAGAGGGGAAGCTAGAATCAAACTAGAATTAAGAGGGGTTGGAAAAGGCTTCCTGTAGAAGGTGGAATTTTAGCTGCAACTTGAAAATAGGGAGAACATTCCACACATGGAGGACAGTGAGAAAAAATGCCCAGAGCCAAAAAGAGATAGAGTGGAGGCCAGTGCCAGTGTCACTATATCAAAAAGTAAATGAAGGGGAATATGGCCTAAGAAAGCTGGAAAGGTAAGAGGGAGCAAGGCTATAAAGGGCTTTGAATGTCAAGTATTTTGTATTTGCTCCTGAAGGCAATAGGAAACCCCTGGAATTCAATGACTAGACTGGGCGACACGGTCAGATTTGTTCTTTAAGAAAATCACTTTGGGGAGCAGCTAGGTGGCACAGTGGATAAAGCACCGGCCCTGGATTCAGGAGTACCTGAGTTCAAATCCAGCCTCAGACACTTGACACTTACTAGCTGTGTGACCCTGGGCAAGTCACTTAACCCCCACTGCCCCACCAAAAAAAAAAAGAAAAAAGAAAAGAAAATCACTTTGGTGGCAGAATGGAGGATGCACTGGAATGGGGAGAATTGAGACAGGCAGACCCACTAGCGGTTGCCGAACAATCCAGGTGTGAGGTGATGGGAGCCTCTGGTGGCAATGTCAGAGGAGAGAAGGGGGCAGATTTGAGAGATGTTGCAAAGATGATATCAGCAGGCCTTTGCAAGAGTGGAGTGAGGTAGATCATTTCAGGGTTTCTCCCAATGATAAGAAAGTGAATTCTACTTACCAGACTTGGATCGTCCATGACCTGCATTTGAAGCAATAGTGAGAGACTGTGGCTTTACCGGGTCACCTGGAACAGAATAGTTACCAGCACTAGGAACTTGTATATAAGGCCCCACTGCTGCTATTCTGCCAGATGCACTCAAGGATGACTGTGGTGATGATGTTCCATTAACCCGATTTAACTATATAAAAAAAGGAAAGAGGAGAAATGATTAGTATGATCTACTGCTGAGCCTCCCCATACTATCAATGGACATTTCATATTTAGGAATTCATGTACTCATTAGAACATTATTAGGATTTGCATGGGAATAATATCTGATAAGCACAGGGTGATTTATTTAGCCATTGGTTTCAGATGCTACACCATCATCATCAGTAACCTTTGCTGCCAGGATCTGCTCCTGGACTTTTTCATTCATGGTTTTGTTCCCTAAGCCAAAATTAGGCAATTTTAAATTAGGTAATTACAATAGGAAAGGCCTTTTAAAAACAGAAGTCTCCCCTTAAAATCAAGTCAGTAACAGAAGCTCACAGTTATAAGCTCAATAATTTATAAGTTGTTTTTTAAATTTGCCTGTTTGTACTCTTATTACTGTTTATATATTTGAATTCTTATGATGACTATAAATAAACCTTTGAAAACGATTTTTTTAAAAAGATGAGTTTTTTAAACTCCCCAATGTCCCAATATTGATCTTTGGTCATGATAACAAAACTCTTGTTTCTATACTGTAGAACTAAGAATCTATCTTCCATCACAAATCTATGATTCTCTTCTGAGATCAAATTTATAAGCAACAACACGATGGGATGAAATAATAATATCTCATTTGGGTCATATAACTGCTTTGGAACAGAAAGGTCTATAAGTATCAAATATCTAAAAATAAGAACCATTTTCCTGTCCTTGTAATGATATAAATTTATTGATAACTGAAAAATTAATAGGAACATGCATGTTAAGTCCACAATGATAGGCTAATTCTTCATAGTAACCACCAGAAAATTGGGTAGACAATAATCTAAAAAGACAATAATCTAAAATAATAAGACAGCTGAAAATCAACTAATGATATTGAAGGCTTTTTCTAATTTTCTTCAGATGGATCTAGACTCTTGAGAACATTTTGAAAAAAAGCTACTCATAAAGCAAATCAAAAAAAAAAAAAAGTTTGGGCAAGGGTCAACTGGCAATAATATACAGAAAAGCAGTAGCTACCTTGCTCATCCTGCAGCTATATAGTCCATTTCAACTTTTGCAGTCTTTAATATGTAGGATTAATTCACCCAATCGACCAAAGCTCCTAATTTCTCTCCCTTTTCCCCCCTCCTCCATTCTTTCTCCCCTACATGCCATAGCTACTTATCTTTTTTTATTTTTAATCTGTTGTTGGAACTTTTTGAGTTGACACTATTGACAAACATTTCACATACCCAATTCATTCTACATTTGTAACTTGTCTAAGTAGCAAAGATGATGGGGTAGAGGGAGAAACTAGTAATTGTGGATGGAGACGGAGGGAGAGGTCTATTGAGGTCTAAGCAGGCAACTTCCTAAGTCTTCATATGCCTTTTTGCTTTAACATAACTTATCTTGTCAGCTAAGCACAGATGTCACATTACCTAAAAGTAAATCTGCAGGGACATCAGACATTCATTAGATAACAGTAAGCTCAGATCATCATTCTGAATTATAATCACAATAAATACAATGCTTTTTAGTAGTGTAATTGAAAAATGAATAAAAGTTTGCATGGCAGCAGAAAATACATGAAGCCCTAGCATCTCAAATGACAGTGATAAACTGATCATTTGGTTACTTGCATCCTCTTCATATCCCTTTAAAACAACTTTTTGATCAGTGATTTCAACTACAAACATGAAGCTGATCCAGCAGTGGGTCTGCCTGGTTCAGCTAGGATTCTCAAACATCAGAAACCACCTGGATAAAGATGTTGGAACCAATATAATCACTTTTCACATGGAGGCTGACGCCAACATCATCAATATTCAATTGCTTTGCCTGTTCAAGGAACAGCCTACTATTTTTGAGGCTTTAAAAAATTTAAATGGAGAGTTTTGGAGACATCAATGGTGATCCACAAAATCAACTTTGTCTATCTCACCATAAAAAGAGATCTATACTCTGTTGTTGGCAGCATACTTCAATTGTGAAACTTGCTTGCATTGATTTGCATAGATTATCCTCTCTGGAGGTACTCCAAGACTCAGCATGAATTGTATTTGAGTCTTAGCACTATCATATATATACTCTTCCTGTAGTAGCAAATGTCATCATTATAGTGAAGCGACGCTATATTTGACAGCAGAGGAATTACCAAGGGGAGCTTTGTGCATCTTAGATATTTCTTTAGGCTGTCCCCAAGGTAAATAACAGAAGGCTTCTTTATTACTAGAAGAAAAAGCTTCCATAACTTTTTTTCATCTAGAATATCCTTAGAAATAAGCCTTCATCAAGGAAATCAAAGTCAAATGTGTCACTGCTAAAGCTATTCATGATTTTTTGATATCCCTCAAAAGCACAGTCAACTTAATGGCCATGGATTAAATGGGCCCATTTCATGAAAATACCAACAAAGAGAATTTGAAAGTGATAACTTCTTCCTCCAAACTCCACCTTAATTCTCCCACCCAGAGAAGTGTCATGCAACTACCCTGAAAGGGCATGTGAGTTGGTGGTAGAGCAACTACTGGTGACAGAAGCTGAAGGGGTTTGGTCCTATTTGTGCTTTTCCTGGGAAAATGGGCATTGGTGACCCGGGTGCCACTAATTCTCTGAGACATGCAATTCTTTTCAATTACTTCACAGAAGAACTGAAAAGAAAAGAATTGGTCCTCAGTCCCAAGTAGTATCTATGAGTGCCACTTCCAGGCACTCTTTTCTGATAAAGAAGGAAGACACCAAGGGAGAAAAAAAATAACAGTAGCAAAGTGAAGAGGGGCATAGACTACCAGGACAGAGGATGTGTAAATCAGAGGAGAGGCAAAGCACAGGGTGATTTATTTAGCCATTGGTTTCAGATGCTACACCATCATCATCAGTAACCTTTGCTGCCAGGATCTGCTCCTGGACTTTTTCATTCATGGTTTTGTTCCCTAAGCCAAAATTAGGCAAATGAGCATTTTTTGTTTTTAATGATTTTTACTGACAGGGGTAGAGATAGAACATAATTTATTTTAGAAAAATTGTGTAATTTGGAGATGGGCCTTTTGTAAAAGTTTATCTTACAGGAATGTTTTCTTTTTGACGTGCCTGAATTTTTTTCCCATAAAGACGCTCACGCAGTTCATTGATTCGTTTGTCCATCATAGCAACCTCCATATTGCGTTTATTTAAAAGTTCCTTTTGCTGCTGGAGTTTGGAATTCTGTTCCTGATTAAGCTGATTTCGAATCTTAAAAAAAAAAAAAAGTACACAATTTAATTAAAAAGGTTATTACATCTTCATTTCCATGAGTAGTTAAAAAAACAACTAAAGATAATAGTAAGTTCTAGTGTGTATCATGGCTAGATTAAGTCCATATATACATATCTGTGTGTGTGTATGTACATATTAGATGTACCTGACATGCTAAATGCTTTATACTTATATAAATGGAAGCCTACAAAGATTCCTTTGGAAGATATTTCTAAGTATTCACATAGCTCAGAAAACTACAGGCCAGGTGAAAAATTAAGTACATATATTTTTTTTTAATTTTCACACACTGAATTGTCCACTGGGTCTGTACTATGTGAGAAAACTATAACAGAATTCCTTTTGCCAGGCAAGCTACCCATTTATTTGTTTTGTTTTTTGCAGGGCAATGAGGGTTAAGTGAGTTGCCTAGGGTCACACAGCCAGTAAGTGTCAAGTGTCTGAGGCCGGATTTGAACTCAGGTACTCCTGAATCCAGGGCCATGCTACCCATTTATTATACAAGTTTGAACTTGCTCATAATGACTCACTTTCTATGCAGAAGGCATAATACTTATATAAATTTCCAGTATATTTATGAAAGCCTTTCTAAATGATACTCATTTTCCACAATGATCACACACTTCACTTAAAACAGTCAAACCCTGGTCTTTTCTTTGTTTTTTTTTTTTTTTGTTTGTTTGTTTTTAGTGAGGCAATCGGGGTTAAGTGACTTGCCCAGGGTCACACAGCTAGTAAGTGTTAAGTGTCTGAGGCCGGATTTGAAGTCAGGTCCTCCTGAATCCAGGGCCGGTGCTCTATCCACTGCGCCACCTAGCTGCCCCTAACCCTGGTCTTTTCTAACAAGCAAAATATATCACATGAATTCTTTCTACTTCCTTTTGCTATGCCTATTTGTTTTAATTCATTTCAACAAACATTTATTAAGTACCTACTATGTGTAAGGCATTGGAAATGCAAAGAAAATGTAACAGTTGTTTGCTAAATATTATAACTCAATTTGCAAACTATAGTAAAGATACACATTTTATAAAAACAAACATAATTGTTTGTATTCATTTTCAATATTTTTAGTAATTTTTTTCCCCCAAAAGATTCCTCATGATTTTCAATTATTTAAAGTTACTGGCTGATTTCTTAGGCTAGTGCCACATTAAAATTTAGTTTACATGAAGACTTTGTTACCATTTGGTTTTATATTTTCACATAACTATATAGTAAATCAGAGAGTCAGCGTGGCATTTTATAGAGAGTCGGCCTGGGAATCTGGAAGAGCTGGTTTCAACTGCCATCTGGTACATACTATCTAGGTGATGCTGAGTCAGTCACTTCATCTATCAGTGCTTCAGGCCAATCTCTAGGACTCTGAGTTTCAGACAAAGGGTATTTCTACATCCAGATTTTCCTATACTAGTGGAATCACAGATGTGGCCCAAACTCAAGAAAATCCATCAGTCAGCTCTCCTACGAAAACACCAAGTGAGAATTCGCTCCAGTGTGCTCATCTTCAGCATCATTCCCTGCACAGAAAGACAAATTCCAACAAGCTACCTGGAGCTCTTGGTATAATCTTTTCAACTCCACTGCAGCAGGTCCACTCAATCTGCCATTATATGACTGGAATCCATTGAGTTTTCCTTTCTTTAAATCCTCCAGCTGTTGACTGAGCTGATCCACTCTTAGAATTGCAGTTTGTACTTCCTGCTTCTTTTCCTGGAACATGGCACTGAATCTTTCAATTTCAGCAGCTGTAATTCCCCCCACCCCCAAGAAAAAAAGAATTCAATTGAAATAATGTAATAAAAAAGAACCAAGACAAGCTTTGAAGGTAATTTTATGAAAGCAAAGAAGCTGATTTAAAATACATGAATCGATTATACTATCACTGACAATTCAACATCCTAATCTCTATGTATATGGTACAACTTTATGCATATAATTGATTTTAATTCTAGATTATCTCCCCTGTAGTAAAGACATGAAACGGATCGTTAAAAAAAAACTTTTCTGATTTAAATGTTCTACTTTTGAAACAGATTTAATTATCCTTTCCTTAAGGACATGCCCACTAATGGCAGAGGGGTCAGTCTGAAAAGCAAAGTTGTGTCAAGTCAATATTGGGTCACACCATGAAAAAATTAGAGAAAATGGAAAATTACAGCATTCACAATATTAAAGAATTAATGATTGGGCAGAGGGTAGAAGAGTTAATAAAAGGCAAATCATTCTGATCATACAAAATTTTAAGTATTTCTGCACAAAATGCAGTTAAGAGTAAAAGGATGAGCTATATGGCGTATAGAGGAGGTTTAGGGAAGAGACCTTTGCATTGAATATGCCTGATTAGAGTCTGACATCCAAAATCTGTAAGGAAGTTGACATAAGACTGAACCATTTTGCCCAATACTGATGGGGGTCACAAGATATGAACAAACTTTTCAAAAGAATACAACTATTAATTACCATCCGAAGTCCCTTATAATCAAAGAAATAGAAATTAAAATTCTAAAGTATCATCTCACATCCATCAAGCTAGTAAAGATGGGAAAATGCATTGTTGAAGGAGCTGTGGAAAGCAAGCATATTAATTCACAGTGGAGGAAGCTATGAATTGGTTTGGCCTTTAGAAAACAATTTTGAATTATGCAAACTGTTCATAACCTTTAACTCTGTGACTCCACAACTAGGACCACAAGGATGATACAGACAACCAAAAAAGAATTTATATGTACAAAAATGTTCATAACGCCATCATTTGTGTTAGCAAAAGCCTGTAAACAAAGTGTGCCCAATAACTGAGGAATGGCTAAATAAACTATGAATGTAATGGAATATTACTGCACCATAAGGAATGAGGAATATGAAACATTCCCGAGAAACTTAAGAAAAATATGTATGAAAAAATGCAAAGTGAAGAAAAGCCAAAGAACAATGTACATGACTAATTACAACATTGGGTCAGCACAGATAGGAACTAGACCTGCTATTTGGACAAGGAACTCCTGGGTAATGAGGTTCCCTCCATGGAAGCAGGTCAGCAGCACCTTCTCTATACCTCAGAGACTTGGAATCTGCCTAGAGCACTAAGAAATTAAGTGACTTGTCAAGGTCACACAGCAACACGTGTTTGAGGAGGGACTTAACGTGGTCTTCCTGGCTTTCAAGCTGGCTCTCTAGCCGTTACATTGTCAACATGAAGAGACTATTATTGTCTCTTATTATTAAAATAATAAACTGCTTCATGTAAGTATCAACTATCCAAAAGTAACAGTTCAACAAAGAAATTTTTTCAGGGAATGTATTTTATTAAAAAGTATGTTATAGGGGGCAGCTAGGTGACGCAGTGGATAAAAGCACCAGCCCTGGATTCAGGAGGACCTGAGTTCAAATCCAGTCTCAGATACTTGACACTTACTAGCTGTGTGACCCTGGGAAAGTCACTTAACCCTCATTGCCCAACCAAAAAAAAAAAAAAAAACCAAACACAAAAAACAACAAAAAAAAAGTTATAGAGTATCAAAAAATTTTCAAAGAGGATTTGATAATATGATATATATTATATTACTAGTGAAATTTGAGAATTTTACCAAGAATTTCAGCATTAGACTATTCACAACAGGTTTAAGGCAAGAAAGCCTTGGATTACTTATTCAAAAGGTTTTTAGTTACTAAAGTCATTAAAAGATCTCATTTAAATATTGAGATTCAGATTATAAGGTAGACCAACAGCATAGAATCTAAGAATACTTCAATGCATGTTAAGAGTTGGAAGGATCTTAGGACAGTATTTTGAGCTGAAAGGGACCTCAGACATGGCCTAGTTCAACACCCTTCTTCTAGACTAAGACCCAGAGAAGTTATGTGACTTGCCCAACACCAGAAAGGTAATAAATTGTACAGCCAGAACACAAGCTCCAAAACCACCCTATTAGAGCATGTTACCTAATGCTCATGACTAGTCACACTAAAAACAAAAATAGAAAAAAAAAAAAATCCAGCATTAATTTTTATTACCAACATTGTTCCATTCATTTTAGATGTAAGGAAAGAAGAAGAAAAACAAAAATAACTAGACCCTGGTGTATCTGAATTAGAAAACATCATACATACACAGGTTGCCATTCATGATTTTGCTATAGTCCACCTGGCCTCTCATAGCACGAATTTTCTTCAGCTTATTCTCTTGGGCCTCAACTCTTTCTTTAAGTTTCTGGAGCTTTTCATTTTCAGAAATAGACTGCTGTTGGCGACGTTCTTGTTGCTTTAGAAAATGCAACCGCTGCTCCTAGCAAAGGGATAGTAGGAAAAAAGCCTGATTTTGATGTCTTCCTATGTTAATAAAATTATTTTGTAAGTAACAAGTAAACATTCAATTTCAAGGTAAACTACATACATTAAAGAAATCCCTAGAGATTATTGACCGTGTGTCAAAGTATACAAAAACGGAATTATTTAGTATAAGTACAATCTAAGAACCATTTTAAGGATTTAATTAGATACAAACTGACTTGTGAAATACAGTAACGATTACTGTGGGGAACTTAAAAAAAAAAAAAATCCAAAGAGAATGTTATCTGAAATAGAGTCAATCCCAACTCTTATATTCATATAATCTACTAAAACAATTTCATCTACATTCATTCCAACACATCTGTTAAGTTTCCTCCAACATTAATTTCCTGCTTTTAGTAACACGTTTCCTGCTGTTGCAGGAGCACTGCTCTACTTCCCAAAGGAAATGAAGAGCTGAGGATTTTAGACTGAAAAAGATAAGATCTACTACAAGATAAACTTCTAATTTGCTAAGAACCACTAAACAAAAGAGTGTATTCTTTTGTTCCAGATGAGTTCCTGAAGAGGTTAATGAACACAGCTTACAGTGGCTTTACATTTTTATAAAATCATAATCCTTTTGTAATACAAAGCACAAAATATGCACCCTGTGGTGGCAAATGACAGTCAACAGAAGAAATCACCAAGAATGGAAAAGCTCTTCTATAATAGCAAAACCTATTTCAGGACATTAAGACTAAAAATTAAGTCCCCCTAAGTACATAAAATTCACCAATTTGAAGATGGGTTATGAAAAATGAACTACTTTATACATTTTTTAAAACTAAACTAACATTTCTTATATACTATGTGCTGAAGACTTTAAATGTGGCAATGAGGAAAACATTTTATAAGAAGATGGAATATTTATGTTTAATTCACCAAATTTTTCAATTCTAAAAATTTAGGGTATTTAGAAAATTAAGTGTCTCCAAAGTGGTAGGTTTATACTAAACTTGTAGTTCTTATTTATATTGAAGTAAATAGTAACCTATACTTAACAGGAATTCAGTGGATTAAAAGAGCCACCAAACATTTTTCTACTTAGAAATCCTCTTCAGACTGAGGCAATAATTTGATTACAAGCTAACCTTCAAAGTGCTTTCTGAATGTCACAAAATTGTGTATAAATGTTCCTAACATATAACTTCTCTCATCTGAGCTTGATCTTTACCAGTTGGCCGGCCCACCTCACTGCGCTGTTAGAGCCCTCAGATGTGTCACTTTTCATTACCCATTTCAGAAGTTATCAACTGCACTAAGCACAAATCCTAGTAACACAACTTCTTTTTCTTGTACCATGTGGAGAAACAACTGTGACAAGGAAAGAAAATTTACTTCAGAGGTGAAAAGAAAGTTACAAAATGGTAAGAAAAATAGCTGTTTTTAGTTCTGAAGGTCAACTGTGATCTTCAGGAGCCCTACTCTGTCAAATGGGGGAAGGTAGGAATACTTAGAACTGGGCTGAGTGTGTGCATTGAGCATAATCACACTGATCACAACAGAAAGCCCTATAATCTTATACCTATTTTCATCTCAAAACTTACTTTGGCAACCAACATTTGCTGCTGATTTTCAATCTGCTGCTGTTGCCGAGCAGCCATATCCTGGAGTTCTGAAAGTGTAAGTTCAACCCGAGGATTCCCGACCTGCAGAGAAAAGAACACTAAGATTTAAAAAATGTATTTGTCTAGCTGCTTAAAACTTTGTGGTGTTAGATTAAAGACATGCATTCTTACATTAAAGCATGTCCTCCAATAGATTCTTCATGGAGAAAAAACACACAAAACACATTCTCTTTAGAAGACTGTGCCCAAATGCATGACTGTGATGATTAAATATAAAAAATAATCAAATATTCCCACCAATAGGTGAATAACAGATTATAGGCACAAAAATCTTATGAAAGCTTTTTCAAAACTTTAAAAGCTTCTCAGAATGGTTATTTCCAAGATTTTGGCTACCTTAGGATGCCAACAAAATTTAAATGTCCAGGATCTGAAAATCAGTATTCAACTTTCAGTGTAATATTCTAATCTCAAGAAAAAGAAGTTTACTAAGGTTAAGTGTTTTGTCCTAGGGCAAACAAACTTTAAAGCACTTCTTCTAAAGAGAACTACACTAAAATGAGTTAAGAAAGCTTAAAAAAAACCTAAGTAAATCAAAGTAAACTAAACTACAGGATCCCATTTAAGTGACAGCTAATATTTGGGGGAAGAGACGCCCTCTGAATATATAACACATACCTCCCACTTCTAGGTTACCTGTCCATATATCCCTCTTTGATTTATATCCTTTGCTCATAAAATCAATGATTCTTTATACAGCTACTCAGGCCTAATAGCCACCAACTGCCAGCTCCACTTCCACCCATCTCATTACAAACTCATGTAACTGGTGTCACACACCATTCTCTGAGTATCTGCAGAGCCTTTATCGTCTAAGAAATCATAGTTTATTTATATATATATATATATATATATATATATGTGTGTGTGTGTGTGTGTGTGTGTGTGTGTATATGTATATATGTATATACATATACACACACACACAGAACTTTTAGTTCAGCCTCAATACCCTCTCCTAGACAGAGGCAGTTAGGTGCAGCAGATAGCGCTGGGCCTGGAGTCAGGAAGACCTGAGTGATCTTTACTAGCTGTGTGACCCTCGGCAAGTCTATTATTAACATGTTTGCCTCAGTTTCTTCAACTGTAAAATGAAGTTAATAGCACCTACTCCACCCCCCCACCCCCACCCCCACCCCCGCCCAGGGTTATTGTGAGGATCAAATGAGATATCTATAAAGAGTTTAGCACAGTGCCTGGCACACAGTAAGCTAAATTTAGTAAGTGCTTGTTTCCTTCCTTCCTCTCTTCCCCATTCTATGTTATTATCCTGAATACTAAGCTGTTCAGTGTAGCCAAGGATCATTTTTATGGCTGCCATTTCAAACCACTTACTCACGAAAATGTCCTTTTCTTTCCTCTTCTTCTTTTTTTTTTGGTGAGGCAATTGGGGTTAAGTGACTTGCCCAGGGTCACACAGCTAGTAAGTGTTAAGTGTCTGATGCTGGATTTGAACTTAAGTCCTCCTGAATCCAGGGCCACTGCTCCATCCACTGCGCCACCTAGCTGCCCCCAAAAATGTCCTTTTCACAGGAATTATTATCTAGCTATGCTATCATGTGAACTGAAAATTGATTTTTTTAACCCAAGTATACAACTTTACATTTATTCCTGTTAAATTATTTTATTCAGTTAAGCCCATTTCATATAAAAAATTACTGTCATCCACTATATTATCTCTCCCTCCAAGTTTCTACATATCTAACAATATTCCCCTCAAAATATTAGTTCCAAAACTTACAACAAAAGCTTATCTTTAAAACTTAAAAAAATGTTCAACTTATGATTTGAGTGTAAAGCTTTTTTTGACTAGAGAAAAATATTTCCATTTAATAAATTGTGCATTTTTAGATTTTAATCTTCATTTTTATAGATTCAAGATAAGTGTAAATATCATTGGTGTTTTATAATATCAAAAGAGATTAGAAAGAACACAATATAGCCAGCATGCTGAGATAGCAATCTAAAATAAAAGACACCCCCCCTTCCCCTCCCCAAAAAGCAAACATTTTTAATGCATAGAACAGAACCTAAGGAAGGACAAAAGAATCACAGATATGTAGAACATCTATAAAAAATTCTACATTGAATCTCTCAATTAAAAAGAAAACCCAGCCATATATAATAGAAATTCACTTTTAAAATACATGATCCTCTTTTTCTGTTCTAATATATATATATGAAAATATTAACTTTATTTGGTGCTTGTTAAGTTCAGAATTTTTAAAACTTCACTAGAAAATAATTTAAATAAATAAGTAAAAGGGAAAAATAAGCCATATTTAATGATGTAAAATCTGTGTACAAGATACGTTTTTAAACTAAACTTAAACTTTAACTTAAACAAAGATTCAATTTTTTATATCATTGGTTTTATATTTTGCCAAATGAGCAACATGAAAAAATTCCCCTTCCCTTCAAATCCCCCTACCACCATCAGTAGGTGCTAAAATTTTGAAGTTACTGGGATCCTTTAACACAGTGAAATAACTTTCACTCACTTATAATTTGCAATTCTCCAGATGATATATCCAAATAGAGATCTAGATAAGCCCTCTCCTAATCTTTAATACAGTCCTTCTGGTTAGATTGTCGGTCACATACAAGGTCATACCCTAATTATTAAATAAATGAGCAGAAAAGGCCATTCTTTTTTTCCTCTCACAGGTTAAAAGCAAGTCTCCCAATATGAAAAGAACAAAAAGAAGGAAAGATTTTCACAAGACTCTATCAAACCCTCTCATGCTTTCTTCAGCATTAACTCTTGACAGGTACAAGAGACAAAAAGGAATTAGCATTGCCAATGAAATGATCAGTTATTCATGGAAATGTTCTCTATTGTTCAAGAGTCCTGGGGAGCTACAGTCTAATGGTATTGCTCACTTTCATAACAATGTCTAGCCTATTTCATTTAAGAACTAAATTATCCTGATTTGTTTGCTCTACAAGAAAAACATACTTCTTTTTAACCGCTGTGGAAAGGGAGAGGACGATAAACACGCTGTCTACTCCAAAAATCCCCAAAACGTAATGGCAACAATGGTAAATTCACAGAATTATTCTGTTCAATGTCACATTTCTAAGAAGAAACTATTGATCCAAAGTCTTACACTGTAAAAACTAAAATAAACTTTACTGTGCACCTAATAGATGTGTGCATGTTTATATGTGTATATATGTGCACATATATACACAAATGTGTGTGTGTGTGTGTGTGTATATATATATATATATATATAAAGTAACTTGTTATGCTTCTTATTCATTTATTTACCTAAATCCTTTCTGATTTAAATATAACTAATGCTACTTTAAGACATCACTGTCTCTTGGGGTAATATCCCATGAATGTAGGATTGCTATACCAAATGGTACATCCTTCTGTCCTCATAAAACTACCTGTTAAACTTCATAGGGAACCCACTTCAAAGGAAGAAGTCTTGAACTAGAAAAAGGGCTTGAATAACAACATCCTAAGAAAGCAGGTAAAAACATGACATATCAAGAAAGAAACGAATTGAGTGGTACACATTAGTACCCTTGTGATACCCAAAGAAGAACTGACTTGGCAGTTCCTCTAAGAAGAACTTACGGAAAAACCAACAATCACTCAGGAAGAGAGGGCATGGAAGGTTATACTAGCTGGTGTGTGTGCGTGTGTGTGTGTGTGCATGTGCATGTATATGTATATGTGTGCACCATGAGTGAATGAATGGATGAATGAATAAAATGAATAAATGTGGCCACCGATACTGCTTTGCAAAGACCTGCAAAAGCAGTGGAAGACAAGGATTTCTGTTGCTTAAAGTACTGTTTTCTAGTATTTGTTCAGTTGTTCCAGTCGTTTCTAACTCTGTTTCTCTTTGTGGGGTTTTCTTGAAAAAGCTACTAGAGTGGTTTGTCACTTCCTTCTCCAGCTCATTTTACAGATTGAGGAAACGAAGGCAAACTGTGTTAAGTGACTTACCAGGGTCACACAGCTAGTAAGTGTCTGAGGCCAGATTTGAACTCACAAAGATGAGTCTTCCCGACTTCAGTTCTAGCACTCTATCCACTGCACCACCTAACTGCCTTGTCTTATTCCAGATCTTGACTATGGCTTAGGTTTTCATTTTCCTGGGTTTAGATAACACGGGTTTAAATCCCAACTCTGACACTTACTACTTGCGTGATGTTTGTCCATGTTCACCGAAAAGGTTGCCAGAGAATGTCCACCTAACATACTAGAGGCCTTCCTCACATTTTCCTGTCATGAAGGTGTAACAATGGAACATTCTTCTTACGGAAGGGGGGCTGGGATGACATGGGGGGTGGGGGTGGGGGTGGGGAAGGGGAGGAAGAGAAAGAGAGATGCTACTGTTTAGAGTGTTCAAAGACCGAGACAAATAACAAACCATCTTGTTATCCACCCTGCCCCAGCATTACCAGACCTCCACTCAGCTTTGTAATTCTACTTCTAGGGCTATAGCTGTCTAGACTGGTGAGTGGGTAAGAATAAAGTTACGTGGCCTACTCTATTACCTTGATCCAGTCATACTTCCCTTTTCTTCCCCACTACCCAAATCCTCTTGTCCTGCTGCCATTCCTCTATCCCAGCCCTGCCCCCTTTAACCTTTTCTATGTAATCAAATTTACAATCAGTACTTTCATTAATATCAGAAAGTCTACAGCAAGATCCATGGCTTCACTCAACAACCCTGTGACCTCCCAAACCAAAACATTTTATTCTTTCCCTTCCTCTTTCCACTTTCCTATTTGTGTTGTCTCCCCATTAGAATATAAATTACTTGAGGTCAAAGACTACCATTTTTGTATTTGTGTCCCTAGCACACAGCACAGTATTTGATGGATACTTAGCATGCAATAAACATTTTTTCATTTATTTCAGAGCCTGTGTTCTTTCCACACTTCTTCCTCCTTTTATACCTTTACACATAGAAATGTAAGTAGATATCTTAATCACAATGAATTATTCTGTATAAACTACAATAGGCCATTTTGATTACAAGACCTGGCTAACCTAATTCTGGGTTACTCTGATATGTTGATGATAATGATATTCTCTGTCCTTGAACTACAACTTTTCATTACTTTAGACAGATGTCCCACACAGATTGGTACAAATTAGTGAGTTTTTTTTTTTAATTAAGTAAAAATCCCAGTCTCAATTTCTTTCATCCTCAAGTTCTTCCATTTCATATAAGAAGCCTTATAATGGTGATGCTTTTGAAAAAAGAAAAAGAAAAACAAGTTCTGTTGGAACTCCATTTATGAACTGTGATACAGAGAACAAATGTTTCCAGCTTAATGATTTTACATAAAACTTTGCCTCCTGGGTGCTTCTGGCTTAATGATTTTATGTCAGACATGCTTCATTATCAAGCTGAAAAAATGCCAATAGCAAAAATCTGTTTAAAATCCAGAGGAGCCATTTAGAATTACTGGACTACAGAGTATCATAGCTGGGGGGTGTGAAAAGGAAGAGAAAAGGTTAGACACCATCCATACCAATACCCCAGTTTTAAAGAGGGGTAAACTAACATCCAAAGAAGGGATATGATTTGTTCAATTTCAAACCAAGAGTATAAAAGTCAGAACTAAAACCTGTCTTCTGGCTGAAGTTCTTTTTTTTTTAAACGATACCGTGTCCCAAAGAGATCAAAGAAAAAGGAAAAGGACCTATTTGTACAAAAATATTTATAGCAATTTTTTTTGTGGTGGCAAAGAAGTAGAGATCTAGGGAATGCCCATTAATTGGGGAAGGCCTGAACAAATTATGGTACAAGAGTGTAATCGAAGAAATGATGAATGAGCAGGGGTATTTCAGAAAAACCTGAGAAAACTTACATGAACTGATGCAAAGTTAAATGAGCAGAATCAGAACATTGTAAACAGTAACAGCAATACTGTATGATGATCAACTATGAATGACTTAGCTACTCTGATCATGATGATAAATGATCCAAGGATTTGTGATGAAAAATGCTATTCTCCTCCATTGAGAGAAGTGATGAATGCAGACTGAAGAATCCTTTTTTTTTCCCCTTTTGGTCTGTATTTTATTTTGCAACATCGCTAATATGGTAATGTTTTGCATGACTACACATATATAATCTTTATCAAATTGCTTACTTAGAAGGGAGAGAATTTGGAACAATGTTTTTTTAAATGAACATTAAATTTTTTACATATAGCTGATAATGTCATTTTTCACCATGACAAAAACATTTAATCATCCTGATAATCCAAATTAGACTCTAAATGTTTCAGAAGACATTTAGTTCAACCTATATCTAAATAAGAATACCCATTATAACACAACTTTATTTCTATCAACTTGCTTCCTTGCAGTTTGTACCCATTGGTCCTATCGATTCTACTTAGCCACAGGGTAGAAATCTAATTCCTCCTTCAAATGCAATCACTTCAAATACCTAGACAAATCTATTATTTCTTCTCTACAACAGTCATTACTAGTTTCCCCAAATGCTAATATACTCACTCCTCAAACCACCCTGTAATTAATTTTCTATAAATTATGTAAAATTTATTATTGTACATAATTATGTATAAATTATCTACACAATTTATACATTATATATAATATCCCTCTTGTCTTTGTATTCCAGCACTTAGTGCTCACTGCTTGGCACACAGTAGGTGTTTTTAATAAATGAATAAATTCACTCACTCCTGGGACCCCCTCACCATTCTGGTTGCCCTCCTCTATACTCACCAGTTTATCTTCATCATTCCAAAAATGTGGCACACAGATGTGAAAACAACACACCAAAGGTATATGGCCTGACCAAGGCAGAGGACAGTAAGACTATCACCGCCCAATGCAACCTAAGCTTACATGAGTTTTGTTATTGTTGTCCTTGTTTCAACTGCCATGTAACTGTTGACTCATAATGAATTTACTATCCTCTAGCCACAACTCCAGTCTCATCTTGTATTTTTTTTTTAACCCCAGTGTAAGGTGTTACATTTGATCCTATTCAATTCCATCCTATTAGATTTTGTCCCAAATGATCTAGCCCACAGGTCAGCCAGTTACTGCAGCCTGGTTTTGTATGACCAGCAAGCTAAAATGTTATTTGACATTCAAACAATGAACAAAATGTTATTTAAAATGTAAAACCCCTTCTTACCTCCTGGCTGTACACAAATAGGTTGTTGGCCAAAAGTACTTTACTGACCCTGATTTTAGGCAATCAAAATCTTTTTATACTCTGGCATCAACCTTGGTAGCTATACCCCCCAACTTTGTGTCACCTGCAAATTTGATACATTATTGAAAACGTTTTTTTAAACAGTCATCTGCAAATTTGATACATTATTGAAAACATTTTTTTAAACAGTACCTACAACAGATCCCTGAGACATTCTACATTGTCCTCCTCTTCTGAAGTCTTCATCCTTATTCTTAGGGTCCAGTAATTCATCTTGTTCTCAATCCTTTTACTGTGTTGCTGAAATCTCTCCATATTTTTTTTAACAAAAATAACATGAGTAATTTTGTCAAATGCTTTCATAAAATTTAAGTAAACTACCTAAAGGACTCCTTGACCACCGAGTCTGGTCACCTTCTCAAGAAAGCAATGAGGTTCACGTGGGATTACTGGTTCTTGATAAAGCCATGCTGGCTCTTATGTAATCACCACCTTCCTTTTCCAGACATTTACTAAAAATCCCTTTAATAATAGGTTTTATCTTTTGCTGAGAATTGAAGTTAAGCTCATTGGCTTATGGCTTGCAGGTTCTGCTTTCTTCCCTTCAGTATATTCTGCCCTCCTAGTTTATCTGGTTAATTTTTTAATCTGGTGATTTTAATCCAACCAAGGAAGTTAGGAGTCATTTTACCTTCCTTATCCTGAATTTCAACTACATATTAGCCACTGTTCTGTCCTGTCCAATATTATTCTCCTTCAGAAACTGGGGGAAAAATATGGAAAACAACTTCACTTGCAAGTATCCCACAGTTTCAGTACTATCCTCAACTCTGTATACCCATTCACCTCACATATTCAATCAATGAGCAATAATTATAATTTCTACTACAACATTTCTCATATACAGCTCCTCTCCTCTCACAAAGCGCCCGTCCTGGATGAAACACTGCTCACCTCCCTCGTGGCCTATATATAGTCTAATACCTGTAATATAAATATAAATAACTGGGTAAATGGGGTTTTGAGCTGGAAAAAAGGCCTCCAAACTACTCTAATTCTGTAAAGAGTAAAGACAATAGAACTAAATAAATCATATGAATAAATTATAAGAATAAGAGATGCTATTTTTATTAATGAGGTTTTGCCCCCAATAGTCATCTTACAAAATGAGAAACGTGAAATGACTTACCCAAAGAGAAGGAGCTAGGATTTGATTCCAAGTCTATTGACTCTAAATCTTTTTTTCAGTATTCCAAAGAGTAAACAATCTACTTAATATAAAAATTTGCTTTCTCATTTTCCCCAACATTCTCACACCTTACAATAAGACAAATATTACAATAAATTCAGAACATGAAATTCCAAAAATATTTATAACATTTAACTCAAGGAAGAAAAGCAAGGATATTTGTCAACAGTATTCATAGGAACAGAAATTAAATTATCTAATGACTGTTCAACAGGCTAGTAAGAATGATTTTTAAAAAGATGCTAAATTAACCTTTATTAAATGAAATTTAATTATGTAAAGCTCTTTAAAAGTATATGTTGTGGGGCAGCTAGATGGCGCAGTGGATAGAGCACCGGCCCTGGAGTCAGGAGTACCTGAGTTCAAATTCGGCCTCAGACACTTAACATTTACTAGCTGTGTTACCCTGGGCAAGTCACTTAACCCCAATTGCCTCACTTAAAAAAAAAAAGTATATGTTGTGTATAAGTAACAGCTCGTATTTTTAAAAATTTTGTATTTTATTTTCTCTAATTACACATAAAAACAATTTAACATTTGCTTTTAAAACTTTTGCATTCCAAATTTTTTTTCTTCTTGCCTCTCCTTCACTGAGAAGGCAAGCAATTAGATGTTATACATGTGCAGTCATGCAAAACATTTCCATTTTAGTCATGTTGTGAAAGAAAACAAAACAAAATAATCAAGAAAAAATAAAGAAAGTAAATAAAAGATGCTTCAATCTGTATTCAGAGCATTTTTCATCATAAGTTCTTTAGAGTTGTCTTAGGTCATTTGTATTGTTGAGAATAGCTAAGTCATTCATAGCTGATCATCTTAAAGTTCATGTAAGTCTTTTCAGGTTTTTCTGAGAGCATCCTGCTCAATATTTCTTATAGCAGAATAGTATTCCATCAAATGTGACATAGCACAATTTGTTCAGTCATTCCCCAAATGACAGCCAGAAAAGAGCTGCTATAAATATTTCCATAGACATAGGTCATTTTCCCTTTTGGTTTTTTATCTCTTTTCGGAGACTTAGTAGTGGCACTGCTAGGTCAAAGGGTATACACGGTTTTATAGCCCTTTGGGCATAGTTCCAAATTGTTCTACAGAATGGTTGAATCGGTCCACAACTCCACCAACCATATATTAATGTCTCATTTTCCCCACTTCCCCTCCAACATTTGTCATTCTACTTTTCTGTCACATTAGCCATCTAATAGTTATGAGACGGTATTTCAGAATAATTTCAATTTGCATTTTTCCAATCAATAACAATTTAGAACACCTTCTCATATACTTGGCTATAAATAGCTGGTGATTACTTCATCTGAAAACTGTTCATATCTCTTGATCATTTAGCAATTGTGGAATAGCTCCCATTTTTATAAATGACAGTTCTCTATATATTTGAGAAATGAAGCCTTTATCAGAAAAACATGCCTCAAAATTTTTTTCACAGTTATAACTCTGCTTAATGTATTTCCCTCCATCCTATTCCCCCCATTTATTCTATTCCCTCTCCCCTTTCACCCTGTCCCTCTTCAATAGCATTTGCCTTTGACTACTACCTTCCCTAGTCTGCTCTTTCTATCAACTCCCCTGCCCAGCTTCCCTAATCCCCTTCCCCTCCTACTTTCCTGTAAAGGAAGAGATTTCTATACCCAAGTGTGTGTGTATATTATTTCCTCTTTGAGCCAATTTTGATGAAAGTAAGGTTCACTCACTCCCACCACATCCCCCATCTTCTCTTCCATTGTAAAAGCTTTTACTTGCCTCTTTTATGTGAGATAATTTACCCCATTCTACTTTTCCCCTTCTCAAAGTGTATTTCTTTTTCTCATCCCTTATAAAATTAAGGGAGTTCAAATCCAGCCTCAGACACTTGACACTAACTAGCTGTGTGACCCTGAGCAAGTCACTTAACCCTCATTGCCCCACCCCACCCCAAAATTAGATAATAAGATGATATCTAGGCTCTTTTTTGATAAGGCTTTCAGGTTGTCCAATAATTCTTAAATGATCTCTTCTGGATATATTTTCCAGGTCAGTTGTTTTTCCAGTGAGATATTTCATAGTCTATATTTGATTGTTTCTTAATGTCTCATAAAGTCATTAGCTCCATTTGGTCAATTCTAATTTTGAAGGAATTGTTTTCTTCAACGAGCTCTCTTGTGCCTTCTATTCCATTTGGACAATTCTACTTTTTGAGGAGTTTTTTTCTTGGGTGAATTTTTGTGCTTCTTTTCCCATTTGAACAATTCTGCTTTTCAAGGCATTCTTTTTTGAGCTCTTCCATGGCCTGAGACCAATTCATATTTTTCTTGGAGCTTTCTTTGACTCTATTATTTTCTCCTAAGGGTGTGTTTTGATCTTTCTTGTTGGCACAGTAACTTTCTATGGTCAGAACTTTTTTCTTCTGTTTGCTCATATTTCCAGCCTATTTTTTAACTTTTAACTTTTTGTTTAAGTGCAGCTCTGCTTCCAGGATGAAGGTACTGTGCTTGACAGGTTTTGTGTAACTTTTTTCAGAGATATTTCTAGGTACCTCTAAGTTTTCAGTTCTTCCAAGGTAGTATGATCTAAGGAGAGGTACATTTACTACTCTTCTAGCCTGTGCTCTGGTCTGTGAGTGACCACAAGCAGTCTTTCCTGCCCTGTTACTATGATAAGGGCCCCTGATCCAATGTAGTCACAAGCTCAGGTGCGTTAGTACTCCTCCTTACCCAGGGACTGCCACCCAGATGGGCAAAGCAAGAGTCCTGCCTCAGTCTAGCAAAGAGACCCCTATAATAATTGCCTTCTGACCAACTATTTGACCCCCATTGCCTGAGAGCTCTGGAAGCTGCTAAGGCTGCTGATTCAATAGCTCCTAAGGCCTGCTCCTAGTTTGCTGGGGCCCAGTCTGTCCTGGCATGGCCTGCATTGGACTGTGTTCCACTTTCACCCCGGTATGACAGACCTTTCTTGCCAACCTTCTAAGTTGTCTTTGGCTAGAAAATTATTTTACCCTGTCCTTTTGTGGGTGCTGTTGCTCCAAGAATTGTTTTATGGCATTATTTAAAGGTGTTCAGAGGACTTTTAGGGAGAGCTATGGGTTTAAAGTACGTTTGAGACTATAAGGATTAATTTTTCTGAGGTAATAAGAAACAACTCATCTGGTATAGAATTATTTATAACAAAAACTTTTCATCCTAAATCAGTTACATGTTATGGTGTGTATCAGACATCTTTATTATCCCCCAGGTAACATTTTTCAATGTCATGTTTATAGGGATGAAACACACACACACACAGAGTTTCTAAATAAGAACACATATTGATTGGTGACACATATTTCCTATTTTAAGCCACCAACCAAAAGTACTTCTTTTCTTCTCATCTCTTTTCTTTTCATTGTCCATACCTGTGATTTTGTTGGTATAAGGAACATCCAGTACAGAAAACCCTTCTGCCAATTTTTATATGCAACTTCAGAGTCTTAGAGAGTTGCCTCCGGACACTAGGTGCACAGGGTCATAGGGCAATCAGCTGTTTTGTTTTTTAACGTGCAAAGATTATTGACATCTGAGGAAGTTTTATCAAATACACACAGAGCATTTCTTTAGCCACTTCTTTTTTCTTTCTTTCTTTCTTTTTGCCAGGCAATGAGGGCTAAGTGACTTGCCCAGGGTCACACAGCTAGTAAGTGTCAAGTGTCTGAGGCCAGATTTGAACTCAGGTCCTCCTAAATCCAGGGCTGGTGCTTTATCCACTGCTCTACCTAGCTGCCCCCTTCTTTAGCCATTTCTTAAAAATGAGGTTCATGACCTTTAAAAAAACACAACTGTCATAATTTCTAAAGTCATGAGTTAGCTGGTAGATCCTTTTTCTTATTAATTAAAAAAAAAAAGCAAACTTCACAGGCTATTTAGTGTAAATTCTCCCATAAGATCCAATTCCATTTTCCTCTTTACTATTTACAAAAGTTGGTATTGCTATGGCAACTAATAGTCACAAATAAGGTTTTAACTAAATATATCTTTTTAGGTCTGTGGTAAAAAAATATGAAAGTTTTTTAACAGTCGGTTAGGATAACTGAAAGACGCCAGTTTTTTAAGGACCACCCTTTTGGGGAGGAGACCAATGGCATGAGCTACGCACGCCAGTCCGCCTGCTGCGCACGTCAGACTGCCTGCTAGCACTCCACTTCCGGGGAGTCCAGAATCCAGTTTTCCAGACCAGAATCCAGTTTCCTCCTGATGACATCTTACCACTTCAAGAAGACAAGAAAACTCAGAGACTTTATATGAACTGTTTTGCTTTATTAGTTTTTACTATCTCCTTTCTGTTATAATATATACTATCTGTAACATGTACTCTCTGCAGAGGCTCTCCCTTTGCAAGACTAATGTCAAAGCGTCGGTTCATGAGGACAAAAAAAAAAAAAATCGCCCCTCTGGACAAAACTTTCCTCTCTTCCTTTTCTATATTGTTGTTCACATATTATTAGTTAGCAATAGTTATTATATTCTTTTTACTGTTCCATCAAGGAAACATTCTGTTTCTTGAGGAAGCAAAGGGGGGAAATGTGGTAAAAAAAATATGAAAGTTTTTTAACAGTTGGTTAGGATAACTGAAAGACGCCAGTTTTTTTAAGGACCACCCTTTTGGGGAGGAGACCAACGGCATGAGCTACGCACGCCAGTCCGCCTGCTGCTCACGTCAGACTGCCTGCTAGCACTCCACTTCCGGGGTGCAAGCTTAAAAGGCAAGGAGAGAACGGAAGTGGGGCTTTTTTCCTGCTCTGCTGGTCTCCTGACTGCGCTGCACAGGCTGATGCTGATGAGAGTTTCGACTGGGCCCGGCTCGAGGTTAGCAGCAGCACACGGTCTCTCTCTCCCCAAAGGTGGCCTTCGGTTTTGGTGAGTTTTATACGGAATATAGACTAAGCTTAGATTTAAGACGATTTGTATTGTGTTTCTACTTTCCTATCCTTCTAATCAACATCACCTTGTGACTACCATACAATAAAAGCTCTAACTAGAAAACCAGAAGCTTCTTCCATTTACTAGTCTGGGAGATAAATTAAGGGAAAGGTTAAAGAGGGGAGATTTATGATCTAATATCCAATTTTAAATCTCACAGTTCTTTAGCTAACATGGAAAGACATCTGGCTAATTCTTAACAATCACTGAACAAAAAAGACTAGTGAATTTTGTCAACAAAATTAGGTTATTCAACATGAGCTTTTTTTCCTAAGTCAGCTAATAACTCATCACTTTTATAAATTGTTATTTATTACTCAAACAACGTTTTTTAGTTAATAAATAATAAATGAGAACAATAAATTATCACTTAGTGGATCACAGTATGAAAGAGTCTAGAGCTGAAAAAGACTGCAGAAGCCATACCAAACCCCTTCACTGTACTGCTGAGGAAACAGAGGCCTAGTGTCACAATCAACCACCCAAAGCTTGAGGATTCAGATAAACAATTCCTTTAATAAAAACCTATTCAGGGAGGCAGCTAGGTGACACAGTGGATAATGCACCAGCCCTGGATTCAGGAGGACCTGAGTTAAAATCAGGCCTCAGACACTTGACATTTACTAGCTGTGTGACCCTGGGCAAGTCACTTAACCCTCATTGCCCTGCAAAAAACCCAAACCAAACCAAAAAACCCCACACCTATTCAGAAGCACCCTCCTCCAAGTAAGAGCAGTTGGCAACAAAGCAAAGCAGATAAAAGCCACCAACTAGGTGATTAAAAGCTGTCAACAAGGAAGCGCCCCGAGATTTCAGAAGATTTCTGCCAAAATCCTAAAATAATTTTTCCATCCCCCCAGCCCAAAGGTCCCACAATTGGGTCCCAGATCAGTCTGCCTGGGGGCAGTTAACTCAACTATCCCATGTATACTCCCTCTGATTCTTGGCTCATAAATATTCACTTTCTTCTCTTCCCCACCCCTACTGGTAGTGTGGAGGTGTGGGTGTTACTCAAGACTCCCAAGCTCTACTATGAAATCCTATTTGTAAAACACTTGGCAAAGTGCCTAGCACATAATAGGGGCTTAATAAATACTGGTTTCCCACTCACCCCCATTTCCCCTACTAATTGAGGGGCAGACCCCTCGATACTGCACCACTGATCTCTGACCATCAATAAGTTAGACCGCCAGAGTCACAAATGCCAGCTTCACACAATAACAGCTCCTGTTCATCCCTGAAGCAAAATTCAGGGGCCCCATTAAAACAGCCATAGAGTGCCAGAATGGGCCTGTTTACTTCCAGAGCATCCATCTGGACAAGGCTGTGACACAATGGACTAGGGCCCACCTATGGCTGCCTCCTGCAAACCTGGTGCTGCAGCCCTTTCCAGGGCTGGATGTCCATGATGAGCTACTTATACTTGCTCATTATCAAACACCTGGACTATTGCAATGGCCTTCTAACTGGTCTCCCCACCTCAAATTTGGGATATAGATTTGGTAGTGGTATTGCTGAGTTTCAAAGGGTATGTACAATTTTATAGTCTTTTGAGCATGGTTCCAAATTGCTCTCCAGAATGGTTGGATCAGTTCACAATTCCACCAACAGTGTGTTAGTGTTCCAATTTTCCCACATCTTTTCTAATGTTCGTCATTTTCCTTTGTTGTCATATTAGCCAATTGGATAGGTATGAGGTGGTACCTCAGAGTAGTTTTAATTTGCATTTCTCTAATTAGTAGTGATTGAGAACATTTTTTTCATATGACATGTAGATAGCTTTAATTTCTTCATCTGAAAACTGCCTGTTCATAAAGGATAGGAATCTAATTTTTAAAATTGTAGTACAGGGGGCAGCTAGGTGGCACAGTGGATAAAGCACCAGCCCTGGATTCAGGAGGACCCAAATTCAAATCCGACCTCAGACACTTGACACTTACTAGCTGTGTGACCCTGGGCAAGTCACTTAACCTTCATTGCCCCCCCCATTGTATTACAGTGTTATGCATGCTAAATGGTTAAGAAATATATAAAAACTGTAATAAATAGTGGCTGTATCCATGGTTCAGGCTACATGATCAAGTTAGGCAGGCTGAAACTCCAGTCAAGGGGCCACCCTCAAGTCACGAATGCTTGTCCTCCTCCTCATTTCTGACTCCCAGATTCCTTAAGGCTCAGTCAAATCCCACCACCTTCTACAGAAGTGGTGGGTCTTTGTCCCACCCCCTCAGCCTCCCACTAACTGCTAATGCCTTCCCCTGTACTACCTTCCATTTGTATTGCATTGTATTGTATAGACCTTGCAAATACCTTTATTTACCTATTATCCTTTATTAGAATGTGAGCTCCATGAGGACAAGGAATATATTTTTCTTATTTTATATGCTCAGTAACTGGCAGATTGTAAGCATTTTATAAAATGCTTATTGACAGATTAATTGAATTAGTTCTGCTATAACACGTTTCAAAAACATAGCATAACAACAATTTCAAGTTTGTTTCTGCATCATATCTTCCATGACAGAATGCAGAAAAACATACCACTTCCACAATAACTCAGAAGCTGCAACCCCACTTCCACAAGAAAACTGGTCTTTGTCAAAGTAAAGTACCACATTTCATGTATATTCTGAAGAACAGGAGGAGTTGTGGGCAGAGAAAGGCTGGTTGGCACCACAATCACTCCTACTACTGTTCTATAAGAAATGATAAGCAGATGGATTTCAGAAAAACCTGGAGAAAGACTTACATGAATTGAGAACCAAGAGAACACTGTACACAGTATCAACAACATGGTGTGATAATCAACTATGACAGACTTAACTTTTCTCAGAAATACAGTGATCCAAGACAATGCTAAAAGACTCATGGTGGAAAATGCTCCATATTCAGAAAAAGAACTATGAAGTCTGAATGCAGATTGAAGCATACCATTTTCACTTTTGCTGTTGTTTATTCTTTCTTGCATTTTTTCCTTTTGTTCTGATTCTTCTCTTACAACATGCCTAATGTAGAAATATGTTTAGCATGATTGTAATGTATAACCAATATCAGATTGCTTGCTGGCTTTGGGAGGGGGAGAGAAAACTTTAGAATTTAAAAAAAAAATCTTTACAAGTATTTGGGGGGAAAAAATTTTAAGTAAAAAAAAAAAAAAGAAAAGAAAAAGATTCCTATCCTTTCATGTGTCGCTAATGAAGTTTTTGAACATTGTGCCTTTAATCCCATTTCCCCCCAGGCTCTATGGTTTTTATTTCTAATTTTGCATAGTGTGGCGATTTTTAGGAACTCATATCACATTATAGCAGAATTGCCTATACTTATTAATCTGCCTTTTTTGAATGGGGATTAGAATGTGCTATAACCCTGAAGTCTTTCTCTTTAGGCCCCAATGACCCTATGGGGCCTATAATCCTGAGAACCCTATTCATAATGACCAGGTAGCCAGCTTAAATGACCATTATGCTTCGGTAGCTATAAACTCCCTGAAAAAGCCACTCATTACCCTTTGAGAAACAACTGCTTTTGTGTTACTGGGTCCTGTTTACCCCCGAAAAGATGAAAGAGGACCACACTGTTTATCTTTCTCCAGAATTGCTCAACCTAAGAAGAGTCATCTAATAAGGTATATAGGGAACAAGAGACTTTCATCATTAAATGGAAATGATACATCCAAGACCATGACCCTCAAGTATTAATATCTTTCATGAAAAGAGTGTTATATTGTCAGGGGCTGGGACCTCCAGTTCTAGCCCCAATGACTTGTCCCATTCATCAGCCCAATAGGCCCCTTCCTAAAAAACTGTAGCTCTTGAAAAAGACTGTTTTGCTTGGTTTACTGGATTTTTTCCATTATGAGAAAACAGAATACAAATTAATTGTGGCAGCATTCTCCCAGCAGACTAAGCTGTGAGCAACAAGACTAGTCTATAAAAGAGCCCTGAGGAATACAACAAATAACATTTTTATTTATACTCATTTCTGAGTGGTGGCAATGCATTTGGTTGAATGGTTAGGGGTCTTCAGAGATCAGAAGTGAACAATTAAAGGCTCTCCACTTGAGGGAAGTGGGTGAAAAGAATGTTAAGAATTATGTAAATGATTCTCATAGCATACAGGTTTTTGGTTTTTTGTTTAAAATAAGGTTAAATAAAGCATTTATTCAAAAGTTACTATGTGTTGGGCACTGTGCTACCCTGCAAATACAAATACAAACAAAAAGACAGTTCCTGCACTCAAAAAACACATTCAACACATAAAAGGAAGCTTAAAAGGGTGGGGAGAGGGTGGAGATAGTAGTAAAGGTGGAAGTAGTATTTTGGGAAGTCATGGGCTAAGTAAGCCAAGCTTGAAATGAATGTGACTGGCATGGGTGCTTATTGAAATGGAGTTTATGAGCATTAACTGGAAGATGTGGCCAAAGGGTGGAGGCACTGTCAACATCAAAAGACTGCTGGTAAAGAGATGGAGTTGTCCTGGGAGTCACGGGCTGAGCCAAGTTTGAAGTGAGGAATGTTAAGTGCTCCCCAGAGATGTCATATGCCTTCTACCCAAATGAATAACCAGTTGATACCCTCATAAGAATAGCATTAATTGACGATTAGGTTCATCATCAATCTGGACACACAATTAATGTTGCTATGTTGCTGTAGGCCCAGGACCATATGATCCTCAAAGAGAATGCAGTCATTGCTGCCCAACAATGTTCTTAATGCCATTCAGAGTATCAACCTTTGAGGAACTGGTATGATATTACCTCAGCTGGTTCTTGACCTGCCTCTAGGGAAAGAGAAAGGGGAAGGGAACAAGCATTTATTAAGCACCTACTATATGCCAGGCATTGTGCTAAATACTTTACAATTATTATCTCATTTGATCTTCACAATAACCATTTTACAGTTAAGGAAACCAAGGCAGACAGATGTTAGGTGATTTGCCCAAGGTCACACAACTGAAAAATGTCTGAAGCTAGACTTAAAATGCTGTTTCCCTGACTCCAGGCCCAGCACTCTAGCCATTGCATCACTTGGCTGCTACAGGCAACAGATTAATCATACTGTTTTCCTTCATCTACCTAAAGATACCTACTTCGTCTAGCCTAGAGGCAACTAGATAGTACAGAGGATAGAGCACTGGGCCTGGAGTCAGTAAAGCCTGAGTTTAAACCCAATCCCAGATATACACATATTAGATGCTATATAAATGTGTGGTGGTGGTGGTGGTGGTGGTAGTAGTAATCGTCTTCGTCATCACTGTCATCAGGTTATGGAATTACAGTGCCATTTAGGTCTGTTACTCCTGTCACGCTATCAAGGCTGCAACACATCCTTCTTCCTATCAGCCCCTCGGATCAAGAGTACACATTTTGGGGCAGCTAGATGGCGCAGTGGATAGAGCATCGGCCCTGGATTCAGGAGTACCTGAGCTCAAATCCGACCTCAGACACTTAACATTTACCAGCTGTGTGACCCTGGGCAAGTCACTTAACCCCAATTGCCCAGCAAAAAAAAAAAAAAAGAGCACACATTTTACTGCAAAGAAACCCTAGGATTGGGCCTGCTGTTGCAATATTTTCTCCATTTTCTATCCTCCCTGTCACCACTAGGTAGCTGGTATGAAGGAACAATGGAATGGACTTCTATAAACAATAGCTTCATCATCACATACCAGACTGTCAGGGGTAGGTGATCTATCTTGCAAAGGCTACATTCTCTGATAAAAGAGCGCCACCCCAAAAGGGCAGGGGGCTCTCCACTCTAGTGGTTTCTTGGACCTACCCGTCAGAAAGAATTTCCTGACAAGGACAAACTATGAGAGACTATTTTTGGATATAGCTCTAATTGACTCTCTGCAGCCTTTTGTGATTTCATCCTCTCTGCAGAGCCACCCACTCAGGTTCTTGCTCCCACAGAAGGATCCCTGTGGCAATATTTCTTGTCAAGATGACTACCTGAATGGTGGCAAGTTGATAAACTCAGCCACACCTACTCCAATAAAACCCTTAAAATTTCACCAAGATAAATAAAGATCAAGAAATCCAAAGAATAATGATAGAAAAGTCCAATGACAAACTACAGGGGGTTTTTTGTTTTTGTTTTTTTAGTGAGACAATTGGGGTTAAGTGACTTACAGGGTCACACAGCTAAATGTTTATTGACTGATAGGGATCAGAAGTCTATACTGAGAAATGCCTTGCCTTAGCCTTTAGTAATCTTGGTCAAATCACTTAACGTTTTTTTTCTTTTCTTTTCTTTTTTTTTGGTGAGGCAATTGGGGTTAAGTGACTTGCCCAGAGTCACACAGCTAGTAAGTGTCAAGTGTCTGAGGCTGGATTTGAACTCAGGTACTCCTGAATCCAGGGCCGGTGCTCTATTCACTGCGCCACCTAGCTACCCCAAACTACAGTATTTTTACGTAAAAAGTTCATCAGAAGCTCACAAAAACAGGCAAAGAGAATGCCAGCACAGCCAGCTTTAGCACAAGCAAACAAGCCAGCAACCTCCCAGTGAGGCCAGGCCACATGTGGAGGCTGCAGGACAGAATCTACAGTCAGCATGAGTGGAAGGCTCCTTCAGAAATTCCAGAGATAACTGGAAATGCAAATCGGGAACCCTGGAAGTCAATACAAATGGCAGCAACCAGTGAGAGCACAAGGTCTTCCATGGAGCAATTAACAATGCTACTTTTTGCTAATGATAGTATCTGATTTTGCAACAAGTCCCAGAATACTTCAGAACCTTCTAAATGAGATCCATAGTCACTCTAAAAACCATGTATGAAAAATGCTTGTTGTCCAGACTACCACAAACACACCCATCTATAGAACTCATCCATGAATATACATTATCGTGGGAAATAAAAGAATGATTTTGATTTCATGAAATTAAAAGGCTTTTGCACAAACAAAACTATTGCAGTCAAAATTTGAAGGGAAACAGGAAATTAGGGTAAAAATTTTTTATAGCAAGTTTCTCTGATAAAGGTCTCATTGCTCAAATATATAGGGAACAAGGTCAGTTAGCAGCAGAAGAAATCAAAGCTATCAATAGTCATGTGGAAAAAATGTTTTAAATTACAACTAGAGAAATCCAAATTAAAACAAATTTGAGATGCCACCTCACACCATCAGACTGGCTAACATGATGGAAAAGGAAAATGACTAATGCTGAAGAGGATGTAGAAAAATGGACACTAATTCACTGCTGGTGAGGTTGTTGAACTACTCCAACCATTCTGGAAAACTATTTGGAACTATGTCCAAAGAGCTATAAAACTGTGCATACCCTTTTACTCAGCAACACCACTAATAGTTCAGTATCCCAACGAGATCAAAGAAAAGGGAAAAGCACCTATTTTTACAAAAATATTTAGAGCAGCTCTTTTTGTGTTGGCTAAGAATTGGAAACTAAGGGAATGCTCATCCCTTGGGAACAGCTGAACAGGTTGTGATATGACTGTGACTGGAAGACTATTGTGCAAAAAGAAATGATAAGGGCAGCTAGATGGCGCAGTGGATAGAGCACCGGCCCTGGATTCAGGAGTACCTGAGTTCAAATCCGGCCTCAGACACTTAACACTTACTAGCTGTGTGACCCTGGGCAAGTCACTTAACCCCAATTGCCCCGCAAAAAAAAAAAAAAAAAAGGAAAAAGAAAGAAAGAAATGATAAGCAGAGAAACCTGGAAAAACTTATAGGAGCTGATGCAATGAAGATAATGATTCAAGACAATTCCAAAGGACCCATGACAAAAGATGTTATCTACCTTTGGAGAAAAAAAACAAACTTATTTACTAGCTGTGTGACCCTGGGCAAGTCACTTAACCCTCACTGCCCTGTAAAAAAAAATTAAATTAAAAAACAAACTTAAGAACTTTGAATGAAGAGTGAAGTATACTATTTTTTTACTTTATTTTGTTTGTGTTTTGCATGACTTTACATGTATAATCAATATAAAATTGCCTTCTCAAAGGCAGGGTGGGAAGGAGGGAGAGAATTCAGAATTCAATTTTTAAAAATAACTTTAATTTCTTTACATGTAATTGGGAAATATTTAACAACACAAATTGAAAGATTTATAAAGGGAGGAAGGAAGGGAGGCAGGGAGGAACCCCAAGTCTAATGCTCTTATGACTATGCTGATTGTTTCTAAAATCTAAGAGTGGACATTTTTGTTAATTCTATGAATATTAAATAAAATAGATTATACTTAAATTATATAGTTTCCACAAACATCACAACACACTCATAACAAAATGAGTTTTTCCCTAAATACAACTTTTTAAAGACATAAAAACATGCAAAAAAATTTTTAACTTTACTTCTCATTGTAAGAAAATTCTGTAAAGAAATTTCTTTGATGTAGGAGAAATATACTACTACTCAACCTTTACTGCAAGGTTGGCAGCCCTGAAGACTCCTATGTTTTATGTAGCATGGACTGGTTATATTCATACTTCTATTGCAATAAGAAGTATGATTTTTTAAAAATTCCAGCATGCAGAAAGAGAGTTAAAGTAAATGGATATGGTTATAAACTTAATCATCAATAAATACTTAGTATTGACTTTGATAAAAATAATGGCAGATGGCAGAGGTAGAAGTCATTTGGCCTCATAGCTTATGTGGGTCTCAAAAGTCTAGTCAGGTATATACATCTGGAAAAGACAGCAATAAGAAAGGTCCAGGAGAAGCCTGCTCCCCCAGAGAAACACTAAAAATAGCTAAAAAGATACAAGAGTCATCCTAAGAAAAATGGTCAAAGTATATGAATACTGTGTTTAAGTACAGAAACTGAAATTATAAACAACCATATGAAAAAATGTTTCAAATCACCAATAATAATGAAGATGAAAATTAAAGCAACTCTGAAGTCCAACCCATCAAATTGGCAAAAAATGACAAGAAAATGATAATTGTTGGAAGGCCTGTGTTAGGACAGAGCTGTGAATTGGACATATCATTCTAGAAAGCAATCTAGAGTTATACTAAGTCAATAAACTTATGTATAACTTTGACTCAGCCATATCACTATTAGACATATACATCAAAGAGATCAAGATCAAAGGGAAAGAATGCACATATGAAAATATAATTATAGAAACACTTTTTTGTGGCAACTGGAAACAAAGTGTGTGCCCATTAATTGGAGAATGGCTGAACCACCTATAGGTAAGAGAATATTATTGAATCATAAGAAATAACAAAGACAGATTCAGCAAAACCTAGGAAGAATTTTATGAACTGAAGCAAAGTGAAGGGAATCGAATCAGAAAAACGTATACAATAATTTTTAAAATGTAAAGGAAAGGGTGCACTTATTTATTACTGTGAATTTTGAAAAACGATTCTAACAGGGGCATTCTGGACAATATTTCCTTAGACCACTGGATCAACAGAGGAGGTCCTCTTCTTTGACCACCTTGATCACCTGAATTACACCCAACTTTTTCTTATGGAGTCATATATGCATCACAAAACTTCATTCTTTGGATGACCCCTTAAGGCTAAGATTAAAAATGCAGTCCTTTCAGTTACTGACCAGCAGCTGACTTAAATAAAAAATCAACTCTAATGATATACAGCATAAGATGGCAAGATAAATTTTCATTTTTAAAAAGTCTCTTAAAATAATTAATCCTTCACATTTTTATAAGTTTGTGGCATTTACACTTCTGAAGTTAATAAGACAAGGGTAAAATTTCTTGGACATCCTCGATTATATCCATTGTGTATACCGTTCTCCTGGTTTAGCTCTTTGCTCTACCTGAGTTCATACAAATCTTCCCATGGTCCTCTGAACTAACTTGTTATTTCTTAGCAAAATAATATTGCTCGTTATTCACATAATTACAATTTGTTCAATATTTTCCAAACAACAAATGGTGCTATGAATATTTCCATATATGCAGAACCTTTCTCTTTGACTTTAGCTTTCTGGGACTACATGCCCAGTAATAAATGCAGTTTTTGAGTCAAAAGGTTTGGACAATTAGTAATTTTTCTTGTATAATTACAAAATGTTTTCCACAACAGCTGAATCATTTCACAGTTCCACCAACACTGCCTCATTCAATGTGAGTTACTTTTTAAAATTTAAATTCATCTAAGAAGAATATGCTCAATCACCATACATTATGGATATGAATACACTAACTGCATACAATATCTCCACTCAAGCATACAGGTGGATCTTTTCAGCAGCTGTACCTTACAGGAAAGCTTGATCCACGAGCCTATTCAAAGGCAGCATGGCACAATAGGAAGAATACTACATGAAGAGCTGGGAAGACCCAGATTTAAGTACTACCTCTGGAATCCTGGGCAAGCCACCTATCTATCCTCTCTCGACCCCTTTTTTCTCATCTACAAAGTGGGAATAATAACACCTCACGGGATTTTTCTGAGGCTCAAATGAATATATAAGGTGCTTTGTAACCTAAAGAACTAAGTAAAAGGCAATTGTTGTTATCATCATCATTATTATTACCATTATTGCTTAGGATCATCCCAGCTTAGATGTCCCCACTATACCATATGCCTCAGTGTTATTTGATAAATTACAGCGGTTACTAAGAGGTACATAGGGAAAACTCAGCTGTTTGCCACCACAGCAAAAGACAAATTAACTCTAATTGTTATGATTTTTTTCCTACCTCTTTTTCCCCCTCCCCTAATCATTTTTTTTTCATTTATTTAGAATTTTATTTTCCCCCAACTAACTCTTAACCACAAAGGGTTAACTATAGCCCTATAGTATAGGGTAACACTCAGTTGTCATGTTTCCTATGGGCAAGTGAACATATTGTACGGAAGACAGTGTTAAAGACATGCCAATGAAATATTAAAGTCCCTACATAGTCCCCGGCCTAAGAATTTACAATACAGGAAGAGGAATAAGACTTTACACAAAAAAATTAACTTAAATTAGAATGTGGAAAAGTGCACAATAGGTCATACTAATTCACCTAACTCTTTTAAAAGTTCAAAATGAATAAGGGGATATTCATCCATTAAAGAATGGCTTAAAAGATTATGGTATAAAAATGTAACAAAATACTATTATTCTATAAGAAGTGATAAAAATGGATGTTTTCAGAGGACTCTATAATGATACAAAATGAAACTGAAAAAGATTCAGAACAAGTTCTTCATTAACAATAAAGAGGGGGTTGGATAGAGCACCGGCCCTGGAGTCAGGAGGACCTGAGTTCAAATCCAGCCTCAGACACTTAATACTTACTAGCTGTGTGACCCTGGGCAAGTCACTTGACCCCAATTGTCTCACTAAAAAAAAAAAATTAAAAAAAAAAAAACAAAGAGGGGAGCAGCTAGGTGGCACAATGAATAAAGCACCAGCCCTGGATTCAGCAGGACCTGAGTTCAAATCCAGCCTCAGACACTTGATGCTTACTAGCTATATGACCCTGGGCAAGTCACTTAACCCTCATTGCCCTGCCAAAAACAAAAACAAACAAAAAAATAAAGCCACACAGGCAATAAGTGTCACTGCCCCGCCACCACCCCCCCCCCAAAAAAAGTAAAGGAAAACAATTTTGAAGACTTACTGAGTGGATCTACTTGGGCAAAACTAGGGGAATGCACAGATGACAAATACACAGGATCTAAGTCTTTTGGGGGAGGGAGGGGTAGGGAATGAGGGTTAAGTGACTTGCCCAGGGTCACACAGCTAGTAAGTGTCAAGTGTCTGGGGTCGGATATGAACTCAGGTCCTCCTGAATCCAGGGCTGGTGCTTTAACCACTGTACTACCCAGCTGCCCCAAGATCTAAGTCTTGCTACAATTTCAGATGTTCCTAAGTCACAGGCTCTAACCATGAAATTTCACTGCCTCCCAACACCTAGTCCTTTAATATGAGTATGTCTAAAGCAGGGCCTCTTAAACTGGGATCCATCGACTTGTGGTTTGTTTTTTTTAATATTTTAATAACTACTTCAATATAGTTGGTTATCTTTGTAATCCTATATATTTTATTTTACTCATTAAAAAAACATTGTGATAAGGGGTCTATAACACAAAAAAGTTAAGAACATCTAGTTTAAACAATTTATTTATGGATGTAATCTATTTAAAATAGAATTAATTCAGATGTCTAAAACATTTTCTTGAGGTTTAAATACAACTAATAATCTGTTTTTCTAAGAACAATGTCTGAAGAACAAAAGTTAACTTTAGCTGTCCTACAATAATTAACCAAAAATTTACTTATTCATATTCAGAAATAAGCTATCCTTTTCTCTCTCTTTTTTTCATTTTGCTACAGCTCTGAGGGTATTAAGTTTTAAGGTTTGTTATCTAAAAGGTTTAATAAACAAAGAAGAATAAGTTCTAAATAAACACTCACCAAAGCAAAATACAATTTTCTGACCATACTCAGCCTAAAAGACATTGGATAACTCTAAGCTTCTCAAGTTTTCCACCATTCTCTAGTGCTGGCATTTTTCTAAAATTGGCACTTTTCCAATTCCAACAACAAAGAATAAATGTCACGTGTTGCATAAGAGTAAGCCGATTAAACCCTTGAACTTGAAGCTACCCTTCCTCCATCTGAAACAGTACAATAAACCTATCTAGTTTTCTGAATGCTGGCTATTCATTTTTTTAATTTAATTTTTTTTAAACATCACTGTCACTTCCCAATAGTCACCCCAACCCTGACCCAGACCCCTATAACAAAGAAGTATTTAAATACACTCATCCTTCAATAAAGTCCCCAATCCCAATCCACAATCATCCCTTGTAGTAAAAGAAAAAGTTAAGCAAAACTGATAATAACAGTCTGTGACTGCCACACTGTCCAAACCCTTTCTCCAATGAGAGGAAAGTGTTTCATCATGTACTCTGGAATCAATGTTGGTTTGTTTTGTTTTGTTCTGATTTTAAAATTTTATTTACAGAGGGTATCCAAAAAGTCTTAGTATAGTTTTAAGCTTTAATAACTTCAGAAGCATGAATGCTACAAAACCTCAGACACTTGACAATTACTAGCTGTGTGGCCCTGGGCAAGTCACTTAACCCACATTGCCCTGCATAAAAACCAACCAAACAAACAAAAACAACCCACACCACAATATAGAGAAAAACAACTCCAAAAGATTCAGAAATCTGATCAGTGTAATAAACAATCATGACCCCTGAGTACAAATGAAGAAGCATGCTACCCATCTTTTGACAAAGGTGATGGACTCAAGGTGCAGAATAAGACTTACATTTTTGGGTATGGCCAATCTTTTTGTGGCCAAGGTTTTGTTTTGCTTGACTGAATATTTGTTTAAAGGGTTTTGCTTTTCTTTCTTTCCTTAAACAGAGAAAGGAGAGTGGGAATAACAGAGACAGGGTTTCTTCCTGTCCCCCACCCCAAAACAAGACTAGAAGAAATCATAAACAAGCAGAACCACTTTGAAAGTTATGTTTTCCTAGAATAAGAACTCTCAGAGGACAAATGATGTCCCCTTTAAATCTTCAAGTATCTAAAGAGCAAGCTGGTATTAGACTTTTATTGATTGGTCTCAGAGCTATAACCAAGAGCAATGGGTAAAAGTGCAAGAAGACAACTATCATAATAACAACAACAATGACAATAAAAGTAATATTTATGGTGCCTACTATTTGCCAGGCACTGTGCTTAGCACTATATAAATATTCTCTCATGCAATCCTCTCAACAAACTTAGGAAATAGGTGCTATTATCTCCACTTTACAGTTAAGGAAACTCAGGCAAACAGATTAAGTGACTTGTCCAAGGTCACCCAGCTAGTTTCTGAGATAGGATTTGATTCCAGGGCCAATTCTCACTGTGCCACCTAGCTTCCTTAATTCAAGCTCGATATTAGAAAGAACTTCTAACTAGAACTGTTTACAAGTGGAATGGGTTGGATCAGGGTTCACCTTCATGGGAGGTCTTCAATCAAATGGCTACTTCTCTAGTATACTGTACCAAGGATTCTTTTTAGGTATCAGACTAAATGGTCACTGAAGTCCCTTTCCAATTCTGTAATTCTGTGACAATTTAACACAATGTATTCCAAAAATAATCCTATTTTAAGCTATGTTAATAGAAGTACAGAATCCAAAATGAAGAAAGAGATAGTCTGCTGTATTCCTCCTTCATCAGATACATAGATCCAGTTCTGGGTGCCATGGTTTAGGAAGGTAAACCATCCAAGAATGTGGCCTGGATTTAAGAGGGACCAGAAAACCACACTGTATGGCTAAAAGAGCTTCCCTCAATAAGGGGAACTTGGGAAGGCAGGTGGAAAAGGAAATATTTATAATTGTTATATATTTGATGGGTAGCATGGGAAAGTAAGACAGAAATATATGTTGGCTGAACCTAAGGAAAAACCTTTGTAGCAATTAGAACTACCCGATAATGGTATGGGTTGTTTTGTGAATGCTGATTTTCCCATTACTTGAAGGATGCAAGCAGAAGCTGGAAAAAAACTTGTCAGGAATATTATAGAGGGGAAGGACTATATTGCCTCTGAAATCCCTTCTAAATTCAAGGGTCCATGAAGCCCCAATTCTCCATGTAGTCCCCAAATTCCCCACCTGTATTCAATTTTAGTCCCCAATTCTCACTATTACTTTATACTTTTCTTCTAAACCTACTCCTTAACTACAAATCACTATCTTCTTTAGCACATGAACCAAAGGATATATGTCAAGTATAAAGACAAATATTTAAGAATACCAATAAAGGACCTAATTTATAGATCATAAGATCAGAGCTTCAGAAGCTAAAAGAGACATCAAAGTTAATTTAGTACAAACCACACAGTGTTCTTTCCATAATGCCACACTCCAGGACTCAAATAACTACCACATGAAAAACCAAAAACGGGGCACAAAACTACTTGCAATGATACTTTCCCTAATTTTTCTGACTCTCTGAAGCTCAAGAGTCTTTGGGACCATAACCTTTCCCTAGGAGCATTGCAAAGAACAGATATGGTTCCTACTAAATCCATGAGTGGAAGGACTACCTCTGGTCCCAAAGCTTAAGCACTTTGGGCAATTAATAAAAATAAATTCTGCTCAGAAGAAAAAAAAAAGATTTTTTTAAAAATTAAAGCTATTCTACAATCCACATTTATCAATAAAGAACATGTTAAAGTATTAAATTATATTCAATATTACCTACCCCATTTTCAGTATGTTTCTCAGCAGATGTACTAATTCCATTTCTTTGATTTCTTTGATCTTGGATCTGGCGACCACCTAGAAAGGATAAGTATCAATCTTACTAAAAATTTCAAATAAAAAATAGATTTCCCAAATTTATTAATTGCATGTACTCATTAAACATTTATAACAAGTCTGGTATGTGCATAATACTTTGGTAGTCATCAGGATCACACAATCCAGAGACTTGTTAGCTGGAAGAGGATCTCAGAAAGAACCTAGTCATAGTCCTTTAATTTTATAGAGGACAAAAACAGAGATAGAGAAGTAGCCAGCCAAAAGTCACCAAGGTTATAAGCAGCAGAGTTGTGGTCCAGCGTTCCTTTCACTACTTAACAGTTTAAAAACAAAAATGTGCAACCTCTCATTTAAGGTTGAAGCTAAGTCTTTCTTCTACTTTTCAATTTTCACAAAGCATCAAAGTTGGTGAGCTATTTAGAAAGGCCTTTTCACTTCACAGACGGTGTCCCAAAAGTCTTAGTGCAGTTGTTCGGACAGTCCATATTAGACTAAAATTTAACTGAACACTCAACAGTGGAAAAATAGAAAAAAGCCACACTTCCTTATAATAAAGTGGATAGAAAACAAATTGTGGTCACAATGGTCTTATGGCTTCAAATATGGCAGTTTTGTGAACCATCTTGCTCAACAGAATTCATTGTCCATATATAAAGTTATAAATCTCATTTCATATATCGTTCAACCTTGAAACTTACTTATTTAAAATTGTGATTCCTAGCCTTTTTTCCTTACTCAATAAAAAGTATGATCTACAATATCATAACTAACACTTGTAACAGCTAGCACTCTCAATATTAGAATCTCCTTTAAATGTTAGTCTCCATGGCCTGAGTGGCATATATGACCACTTGTTTGGAAAAGAATAAAACAAACAACAAAGAGGAAAGAAAATTAAAAGTCAAATTAAAAAACTGTATTTTTCTAGTGGTAGTTTCTATGCTAGGGAAATATAAATACAGTTGGCAAACAATAAAGGGAACTTCATGTGTATATATGTCTATAAGTACATCAATTTCTCCATCTTGTCCCCAGTACCTACCACAATGACATACACAAAAAAAGCACTCAGTAAATGTGTACAGTGATAAAATCTTAATGATTAATAGTGTACTGAGCAAGACAGTGGAGTACAAGCCAGGACCCTGGTGTTTTGGTTTTTTTCTTTCCCTAATCTTAACAGTATTTTTTTTTCCAGTTACATGTAAAGATAGTTTTCAAAATTTGTTTTTATAAGATTTTGAGTTCCAAATTTTTCTCCCTACCCCCTCCCAAGACCAATGTGATATAGGTTATACATGTACAGTAATGTTAAACCTATTTCCGCATTAGTCATGTTGTAAAAGAAGAATCAGAACAAAAGGGAAAACCCTCAAGAAAGAAAAAAAAAAGTATGCTTAGATCTGAATTCAGATTCCACAGTATTTTTTTCTGGCTGTGGATAGCATTTTCTATCATGAGTCTTTTGGAACTGTCTCGCATCATTGAACTGGCATATAATTGAACAAAATATTTCCTAACGATTGCTTCAATTTCTTCAATGGTGGTGATTTCACCCTTTTCATTTTTGGTACTGAATATTTGGTGGGTTTTTTTCTTTTAAAAAAAAATAAGGGGGCAGCTAGGTGGCATAGTGGATAAAGCACTTGGCCCTGGATTCAGGAGTACCTGAGTTGAAATCCGGCCTCAGACACTTGACACTTACTAGCTGTGTGACCCTGGGCAAGTCACTTAACCCTCATTGCCCAGCCAAAAAAAAAATTTTTAATTAAATTAATCAATGACTTATCTATCTTATTGATTTTTCTTTCAATTTATTAATCTTGCCTTTGGTTTTTGGGATTTCCAATTTGATGTTTACTTAGGGATTTTTAATTTGTTCTTTTTCTAGTTTTGTTTTTTTGGTGAGGCAATTGGGGTTAAGTGACTTGCCCAAGGTCACTCTATCCACTGTACCACCTAGCTGCCCCAAAGGTTTTTTTTGTTTGTTTTAATTTTGTTTTGTTTTTTGTGTTTTTTTGCAGGGCAATGAGGGTTAGGCAACTTGCCCAGGGTCACACAACTAGTTAAGTGTCAAGTGTCTGAGGCCGGATTTGAACTCAGGTCCTCCTGAATCCAGGGCCAGTGCTTCATCCACTGTGCCACCTAGCTGTCCCCCTTTTTCAAGTTTTTTTAGTTGCATGACCTCCATTGATCTGCTCTTTCTCTATTTTATTGATGTATGAGTTTAGAAACATAAATTTTCCCCAAAGTACTGCTTTGGCCACATCCCATAAATTTTGGTATGTTGTCTCATTATTGTCAATCTCTTTAATATTAAGTTAGATCTCCTTGATTCCAGGTTAAACACTCTATCCACTGGCAATATTATAGAACACATTATAATTATTATTATATATATGAACATTCCAAAAAAGAAGCAGTCCAAACTAAAGTGAGCATGTCTTCATCTAGAATAGGTCATGACATATGGACACCACTTCCATTTATTGTTTGAGCAGCTACACAAGTAGCTCAAGGGATACTGCAGACATTATCAAATACTTTGCTGAAGGAAAGTATGTTGTCAGGATATTTTTGTGAACAAGAGAAAAAGATAAAAGCTGACATTAAGAGTAAGGCAGGGGGGCAGCTAGATGGCACAGTGGATGGAGCACCGGCCCTGGAGTCAGGAGTACCTGAGTTCAAATCTGGCCTCAGACACTTAACACTTACTAGCTGTGTGACCCTGGGCAAGTCACTTAACCCCAATTGCCTCACTAAAAAAAAAAAAAAAAAAAAAAAAGAGTAAGGCAGATTCAGAATGACCATATCCAAAGAGAAGTCATCAGAGGATAGAGTAACCCAAGGGTCTTTCATCGAGTTTATACTGTTCAACATTTTTACTAGTGGCTTAAAGACAGAGACAGTATATTTATCAAATTTGTTGAAGACAAAATTGTTGACTACCCTCAAAATATTTGATAACTGTCAAGATACAGAAAAATCTTGAGAAGTTAAAACATTAGACCAAAATTAAGATGAGATTTAATCCAGATAAAGATCTTACACTTAAGATTTTTTAAATCAACTTTAAGAGTCTAATATGGGGGCAGCTAGATGGCGCAGTGGATAGAGCACCAGCCCTGGAGTCAAGAGTACCCGAGTTCAAATCCGTCCTCAGACATTTAACACTTACTGGCTGTGTGACCCTGAGCAAGTCACTTAACCCCAATTGCCTCACAAAAATAAATAAATTTAAAAAAAAAAAGAGTCTAATATGGAGGACTAGGGTGTAGGGGAGAGTTAGCCAGAAAAGGATAGTGATTTAATTGGTAAAGGGAATTCCCAAATAAGGAAATCCATTCTACAACTGCAAATTGGCAACTGTTATTCAAGCTACTGTCTTAGAGCATTTCTTAGAGCACTGAGAAGTGATTTACCCAGGATCACAGTGTAGAATGTGCCGAAAGCAAGAATTGAACCTAGTTGGCCCAAAACCACTCTCCATTCACTCAACACTCTGCCTCTAATGTACCTAAACAGCAGGCTGAAAAAGTGTTCTAGGATCAAAAAAAAAATCTGATGAGTTTAGTGATTTGAAAGCTCAGTGTCTGAAGAGTATAACATGGAAATCAAAATAGTTAATGTAATTCTAGGATTCACTAACAGAGGTATAATCTATCAGGGAGAGGGGAGAGAAATACATTAGAAAATTAAGGTGATATACAAACAAAAGATATTATTTTTTAAAGGGAAAGAAGTAGGATATACAGAACAAATTAAATCAATAGCCCTGCCTTAGTCATCCTACTTTTGTAATGCTATGTTCAGTTCTGGCACCACAATTTAGGAAGGATATTGAGTAACAAGCATACTTGGAAAGGGCAACCAAGATGATGGTGAAAAGAAAAGAAGTATGGCATAAATATAAAAGGTTTAAATCATTTTGTAAGGCAGGTATCAAACTCACCTGCAAAAGATGGTGCAACAGATTATAATGTGGTTGGGAAATGTTAATAAAAGAAATAAAAATCAAATGCAACACAGATAATGTTAATTTGTGGTTTTCTAAATCAATATGCAGCTTCAGGGTTCCCTTTCTATTTGAATTTGACACCACTGACTTCACTATGGGTGATGCTTCTTCTGTGTGAACAGTTTGATAGTTGTAAAGGGAAGAAAAGAACTTTCATTTATTAAAAATAGATAAAATGTGAGCATAAAGAAATGGTTTTCAGAGACAGAACCAAGAACTCTGAACACTATGCAGTGTTTGAAGCTGCAAAGTACTGCGGTCCCTCAAATCATTTGCATGTAACACTGTTCGAGTTTTAAAAGCTAAAATTCAAACTGAAAAATCACGTAAATGTAGAATACAGGAAGAATAATTAAGATCAGTTGATTTCATAGGGGGGGTTTTATATCATAAGTGAAAGAGATGAATCACTGAGTACTAGGAGGCTGATTTGAGCTACTGAAAGGTGAAAATAAACTGAAGAACCTTCCAAGTCAAGACTGAAGACCAAAGAAATATCATTAGGGAAGAAAGTTAATTCTGTAAGAACTTCTTTAAGAAGCAGCAATGAGAGGCAGGGCCAAAATGCCAAAATAGTTAGCAAACACCTTGGCAATCTGGTAAAACTCATGGACCCTTTTTCTAAATAAAGTTTTTAAATCCAAAAAATATACAGGATTACAAAATAAACAAATTATGTTGAAATAGTTATCACAATATTTTTTAAGAACGTTTTCACAGATCCTAGGTTAAAAATCCGTGTTGTAAATGTTTTGTTGATTTGAGAATAGAGGACTGATTCAACTAGAAAAATGATGAGGATCAGAAAGGGAGCAGTTAGCAAACAGGCAACTTCCTGTGGTACACAAATGTTCCTAATGGGACCAGTGAATTAAATGCCTGAATTCCAGAGTTGTGAAGTCACCTAGAGAACATCAGTTTTCCTTACTGAAGTATTTCCTTGCCAGGCTTCTGTAAGTATGTGACCATGGTCTTTTACAGATACTGAGCTCACTGGTGGGAGGATGTGACCCAGCTTTATGTACAGATTGTGATATTATTCCTGTATTTACTTGAATACATAAGTCTCTATTATGTCATCATTTCTTGCTACTAAGAATTATGTTTCAAAACTAAATGTATCGAATCATGTGACAGCAGGTTCAAGAGGAAGTGACTGTAGCAGTCGGAGCTACCTGCGACCGAGGACAGCGGCGGCCCTGGCAGCCTGAGCCAGGTCTGGGGACTGTCTCCACGGGAGGAAGGGGCTCATCATGGCAGATGATTTGAAGAGATTCCTCTACAAAAAGTTATCAAGTGTTGAAGGTCTTCATGCCATTGTAGTTTCAGACAGAGATGGAGTGCCTGTTATCAAAGTGGCAAATGATAATGGCTCCAGAACACGCTTTGAGACCTGGTTTCCTGTCTACCTTTGCACTTGCAACAGACCAGGGCAGCAAACTTGGACTTTCAAAAAACAAAAGTATCATTTGCTACAATAACACATACCAAGTAGTCCAATTCAATCGATTACCATCGGTGGTGAGTTTCATAGCAAGCAGCAGTGCTAATACTAGACTGATTGTCAGCCTAGAAAAGGAGCTTGCCCCATTGTTTCAAGAGTTGAGACAGGTCGTGGAATGTTCCTAACCTGACTGTGGCCTGGCCCTGGCCATGTTGTTTTGATCCCAATGAGTCCAGTCCAGCAGCCTTGACTTCATCAAGTAATGTTGACTCCACACACTCAGAAAAGACAACTTCCCCCAACTTAGACTGAAGAAGAAGATTGTATTTATTATTTCTAAATCGATGGACTGTTGTGTTGGGTTTTAGGCTCAATCTTTCTATAGTATGGTTCAGTATCTATCACAGCTCCCATAGAGTTTAGCTCAGCCACCAATGAGGGATGAGATTCTTATCCAGTGGATCAGAATCAAAGTGTTCCCATGATCCACATGAGCCACCTAAAGCTCCCCTGTTGTGTTCAGGACCTACAGGCTTGCACTAGGTAGGTCCTGCTCTGTATATGCTCTTGCTTTACTGTGAATAATAGAGAACTTATTTTTACGTGTGTCATGTTGTGTGTTGGCACTGAGTGAGAGGAAGAGAGCCCCTAACAGCAGTAATAAAGCAGTACAATCACTAACTACCCCTGTTTATATCATTGTGAGGTAGAGATTTAGGAAAGCATTACTAATTGGTGTTTCTTCTTAAAGTGGTGTATGTCGAAAAAGAAATCTGTTGCTTTGGATTTGCTTTTACATTCAGTTGTCAAAAACCAATCAGTATTTTGATGTTTTTCTCTTTGTATGATTTAAGTCTAAAAATCAGTATCCAAGTTTTGGTTTGTGATGTTTATATGAATACCATAATACAACAGTTCTTTTTTCTTTTCCTAAATAAGGATCTAAATAAAATAGTATTTTGTAAAAGTTAAAAAAAACCTAAAATAGTATTTTGTAAAAGTTTAAAAAAACCCTAAAAACTAAAAACCTAAATGTGTCATGATTGTTAGTGGCTTGTTTGTGTAAATGAAAGCCTATCAGCAGAACCTCAACAGGTAATGTGACATCTAAGGGGAATGTATTCCCTACAAAACAGTTTACCCCTAGAAACTTGAGAATCTGATATAGCCAAATGGTAGTGACCCTTCTTAGGAACACAGACCTGCCAGTGTGAGGTGCAGGTTGGCGTAAGACAGTCCAGAAAGTGTAGGAAGGAGCACTCTAAACACCCCTAACATACATAAAAGAATAAACCTCAAGCATACAAGAAAAAAACCCACAACTTCCTAACTATCAGAGCTATTCAATTGGGTTCCCCTCTCATCGAGTACTGCAGTTCCAAGTTGTAATGACAGATGTTAGGGAGATAAGAGGCATACTAATTATCAATCTCATCATTTTAAGGAGGGAAAAGAGAAGTTTCACCAGTAAATACAGTATTCAGATCTTCCTTAAATGAGCTTCATTTAAAATATAAATATACCTACCTTGTTCACTGCTCTCAGTTGGGGAATCCTCATGACGAAGGAAAAATTTCACTTCTTCTCTTCGGGGGCCCCACTTTTGTAGATGGTCATACATCATATGATCAAAGGGGATAGGACGTTCTAGAACAAGACAGAATATATCTCATTTATCCCAGAAATAAGACAAGGATCAGGACATGAACAAAAGCAAATATAAACAAAAAGTTTAATTTGAAGGTGTTACAGGCATTTGAAAGTTTTGCTTTGCTTCCTAATTTCTCTGAGACATTATTTTCTCAGTCCCCTAAGCTCGAAACCCAGACGTTTCTCTTCTTTCACTAAACTTGCACATCCATACAGATGCCATGATCTGTCAATTCCACCCTGAAAAATCTCTCTACTGTAGCCCGCCCTCCTAATCCACTACAACTTCAAATACTCTAAGTTCAGGTTTTTTGCCTAGATAACTGTAATACCTTCCTAACTGGCATCTGTCTCATCTCTTCTCTCATCCATCCATCCAACAGATGCCATAGTAATCCTAATGTACAAAAATGAATAGATGAAAAAGTATTTAGTAAGCACTTACTAGGTGCAAAGCACTATGCTAAGCACTGGAGATACAATACAGAAGTACAAAACAGTCCAAATCCTATGAGCAGGCAGTTTTTAAAGGAAAAAATCCAAGCTACCAATGCCATATGAAAAAATGGTGATATTTAGAGAAATAAAAATTGAAGCAACTCTAAAGCTGCCCATTAGTTTAATGAATATGACAAAAACAGAAAACGACATGTTGGAATGGCTGCAGGAACACAGGCACATTAACACACTCTTGGAACTGTGAACTGGTATAGCCATTCTGAAAAGCCATCTGAAACTAAATTGTGCATACCCTTTGACACAGAAACACCACTCCTATACCTATACCCCAAAGCAGATCGATCAAAGACAAGAAAAAATCCTATCAGCATGAAAATATAGTATATTTTTTTGTAGTGGCAAAGAACTGAAAACTAAGGAGCTGTCCATCAATTTGGGAATGGTTAAACATTATGGAGTAGGACTGTAATAGAATATCACTCCCAAAGAAAACCAGCAAGACTCATAGGAATTAACTGATGCAGGGGCAGATGAGTACATTAATAACAATTTTGTAAAGACAACATTAAAAGGTTTAAGAACTGATCAATACAAAGAGAAATTGATTCCTGAGGCCCAATGCTGAAAGCACACTACCAATTCTCATGAAAAAGAAGTGAAAGATTATAGGCAAAACAGGAATCTCTTTTGTTTCAGTATGCATATTGATTACAAAGGTTTTAGGGGGTTTTCCCCAACTGGGGTGAGGGGAGGCAGTAGAAGAAGATAAATGCTTGTTTATTGAAAAAAAATTAAATTTAAACTTTTTTTTTTTAAAAAGCAAGGGAGTACTTTTTCTCAAGGAGTTCACATTCTACTGGGGGGAGAAAACACAGGACAATCCTGCTTATGTAACTCTTCACTGTTTATGGCATAAAATATAAATAAATGCCTTAGGTTAGCATTCAAGACCCTGCACAATTTGGCCCTAAGTCACATGTTCTTCCTCATCAAGAGGACGCTTAGGGCCATGGGTTCTACTAGGCAGCTGGTGGTACAGTGGATAACAGGAAAATCCTGGAAGCAGGAAGGCCAGAGTTCAAATCCAGACTAAGACAATTACTAGCTGCATGACCCTGAGCAAATCACTTCACCTCTATGTGTCTCAATTTCTTCAACTGTACAATGGGGGTCCTAATAGCCCTAACTTCTCCAAGTTTATTGTGAGGATCAAATGAAATTACATTTACAAAGCACTTAGCATATAGCACCTGGCACAGAGAAGGGGCTGAGTAAGTGCTTGTTTCAGAACTACTTGCCATTCCCCGATCTCGTCGTGCTCTTCTCTATTTCTATGCTCACATCCTCCTCCATCTCTATCAACACAAATCCTTCCCTTCTTTCAAGGGCCAGCTCTGGGACAAGCTCCTCCAGAAAAATTTCCCTCCTAAAAGGAATCTCTCCCGTCTCTCTGTCTGGCAGGAGCTGTTGTTTGGTTCATCTACATATGTCCAGGACATAAAGACAGTGCATTGTAACAGTAAACCCTTAACAAATATTTGTTGAAGTGGTAATTAGAATTTCAAAATTTTCACAGATAAAATAAGCAATATAAGGAAACAAATTAGTAAATATGTAAAAGCAAGAGAATCAAAATACAATATTGCCAAGTTTCTTTTTAAATTGTACTTCTTTCATCGCTATTTCTCTTTTCCCTCATATTTACAGTAATCTCAAGCAACTGCCTCTATCCATCACCATGAGCAAGAACGATTAAGTAAAGAAAATTATAGGGAGTCACAGGCCTATTTCAGTAAACATTTTCCAATAGCTAGGACACAAATGTTCTCCCAGGAATACTCTATGGTTCTAAGTTTCAGAATACCACAACCTGTAAGAAACCAAAATTGCAAATAAATCCAAAGAAAAATAAACAGATGCAAGATGGGCACAATTGATATGTTTCCAAAGATGGTTTATGAGCAAGAAATGGTATATGGATATTATCAAATGTACAGTAGGAAAAGGAGGCAGATAAAGCAAAATACAACCTGAGAGCTCCACTGGTAACCATGAAATATAAGAAAAACTAGAATAAGGTCTCCAAGCATGTGGGAAGGATCCTTTTTGAGGAATCTATGAAGAACATAGATCCCAAGAATGACTGGTCATCACCTATACCAATGGAGACAGCACTCTTCACTGATATCAGAGATCTACTGAAGAATAACCCTATGGAATGCTTCAATAGATAATATAAAACTAATGATATGATCTTTAAAATCATAAAAAATTCAAAAATCATGCCAAAGAGGACTGTTAGCAGTGGTTTTATCACCTCACAATTATTGCTACAGTACTTGGAATTCTAAAAAAATCATTACAGAAAGCCTAGGATCTTGAGGGTAAAACAAAGAAAGAATTATGATACTTTCTGGGAAAAGTCCAAGCACCAAAAGCTTATTCTTTTTTTTTGTTTTTTTGGTTTTTTTGCGAGGCTATGAGGGTTAAGTGACTTGCCCAGGATCACACAGCTAGTATGAGTTAGGTGTCTGAGGCCGGATTTGAACTCAGGTCCTCCTGAATCCAGGGCCGATGCCTTATCCACTGTGCCACCTAGCTGCCCCTAGCTCATTCTTTAAAAAAAAAAAAGTTATCAACAAGATGCTATAGATCAGCCTGCCCAAACCCTGGCCCCTATTTCTCTATGTTTTTAATTTTTTTTCTATTCACTTCCTTAAGGAATGTATTAAAGACAGCAGTGTGAATTGAGTAAAAAAGAAAAAAAAAACCTGTTTCTTCCCTTAACCATTTGGAAGTATAGTCAGGAGAAGTATTCATCAGTTATGAAAACAAGATAAATACTTAAAAAAAAAATCCCATGTCCTTGGCAAATGTGATTTGTTATCTCTGAGCAAAGATTTACTCACCTATAAGATGAAGGCACTGGGCCAGATAATCTCAAAGTGACATCTAACTTTAAATCCTACAAGCCTAGAGGAAAGGAATGAGGTTCTGCCAGCTCTATAATCCAACTAAGTAATAATTCAACCTTCATACAGTTTAGTCATCTATCTGGTTTAGAAATCTTACTTTGGTTATATTAAAGGAAACTGTCTTTAGAACACAAACTCCCCAAATTAACTTTCATCTCCAGACTTCACATAATAATATTGCTCTAATTTATTATTTATTTTACATGTTTAAAATTTTTTTCCTTTTGATTTTCAATTTCTCTCCCTCTCTCCAGTCCCTGCCCCAATCCACTGAGGAGGCAAGCAATGAGATATCAATGATACCCCAGATAATATATTTAATATGGAATCCTGCTTTTAGCCTGCAAGAAAATAAATGGCCAGCAAAGACTGTGGAATTAGGTAAAATAGATTATCCATTGTAACATTAACCTCATTTTAATGAGCAGACTACCTTATCTTACTAGAAAGGCTTCATTTCTATACTTTTTAATCCTTTTTATTTATTCAGTAAAGAAATAGGAACTTCTCTACAAAATCAAAAGTCAGTATCCAAAAGGAGGTAGCTAATTATCTTAGTGTATATAGTTAAATGTATTATCTGGGGGGAAAATGGCTTCAATTATGACTGTAATATTTTAAGAAACATTGAAGGACTTATAAATATTATATTTTATTATATATTTCAATAATATCAAAACTGAACAACTAGATTAGGGAAGTGAACATACAAATATACATACATACATACATACACACACATATACACATGACTCACAGTCATTTAAAGGGATAATCTAGTTCCTGGGGGTGCTTAGTTTATATAATATGCTTTAATTTCTCATGGGAGTGAAAGGAGGCAAAATGAAGTGGTCTGGAAGTCTCTAAAAGAAGGAAGTAAGGATATGCTATATTTTTTCCAAACAAGATTGTATGGACAACAGGGTTAAGAGGTAATAAAGACTACTAATAGAGGAAGCATACTTTCATCCTCTCAGTTGAAGTGGTAGACTATAGGATTAGAATCACACGTGTGTGTGTGTGTGTGCATGCACGCACACACAACACACACACACACACACACACTCTGTCAGAAGATGTGACTGTAATGATCATCTATTAGTGGAGAGTGTGGGGGTTACTGAAATGTAATAATAATATAAAAGATGTAAATATTCAAATAATCAAATGGATCTCTTATTCAGAAGTTCGATAATCCATACTGGCCCATTCCTATGCCAACCTCATCCAAGTCCTCCCAAAAGTTTGAGGGTCCACCCAGTGTGTCAGAAACCCTCCTCATTTTTTTCATGACACAAAGAAAGTGACAGTGGAAAACTCACCTTCCACCTGAAATCCTTCACCCTAGTCAGCCCTTTTCTTCCTATCATAATAATTCCTGTCAAAACTGAATACTTCAAAATCATAATGACTAATATATACTAAGAGGTATATTGACTAAACTTGGCCCTAATGAAGAAACATGAGAAAACATCAATTTCCCTCAGAGTTTGTTGTTTAAAAGAGGGAATACTGCATTTAACTGTAGACTTTTGGTTACTTGTGTACATTTTTTCTTCCTCTTTCTTCATTCTTTTATAATAAAGGACAGCCCTATGGGAGAGGAATAGGAAATGTAGATCATGTAAAAACAAAATGATAAAAATTAATTTTTAAAAAGTTACGGCTATCGGGGGCAGCTAGGTGGCACGGTGGATAGAGTACTGGCCCTGGAGTCAGGAGTAGCTGAGTTCAAATCCGGCCTCAGACACTTACTAGCTGTGTGACCCTGGGCAAGTCACTTAACCCCAATTGCCTCACTTAAAAAAAAAAAGTTAAAGCTATCTCCCTAAACCTACACAAATGCTGCCAGAGTTGGTCTCCAGAAAAGGAGCTGATATATATAAATACTTCCAGACATCTGAAAAAGTAACCTTTATGAATGGCTATTTCTACTGCCACTGTAGTTTCTGACCTGCCTTGACCAGTGTATTTGTCATTAACAGACTGGCCAACTGGCCAATTAACCTCTTTTAACAAAGACATTTACTTAGCGGTGGGGTCAGGGATGGGGCACAGAGAATGGACACAAGCTGAAAATACTATGGTCTTTTCTTTTTACTCAGTGGCCGCCTTATAAAAGTTCACTAATAATGGGTATGGTGTGTCTACTGGGTGGCTCTTCTCCAAGGCAACTTTACTTCTGGACTGGGCTACTCCTCTGCTTAAGTAGTGTCCCCTTCTTTCAGAAAGCACAGAAACCCTGGGATCTGCAGAAATCTCACCAATTCTGGGGCAGCTAGGTGGCACAGTGGATAAAGCACCAGCCCTGGATTCAGGAGTACCTGAGTTCAAATCGGACCTCAGACCCTTACTAGCTGTGTGACTCTGGGCAAGTCACTTAACCCCAATTGCCTCACCAAAAAACAAAAAACAAAACAAAACAAAAAACCCTCCAATTCTACAGCCTTGGTTGGGTCCCCAGATTTTTCTACCTCTCAGACAACTGGTGGCAGAACAGGGTAGTATTGCTTCCAAGCAGCAGGTGACAAGGCAGAAAGGTACTGGCCCCTCTTCCACATAGCTTTAAAGTTATTATACCAAACCTTCATAATTCAGGGCCAAGTTCTCCCAGTAAGAAACCTCAATCTAGCTGATAGTGACTGACCAGTACATTATCAAATCCTCATCTCTGTAGACCAAGTCATAAACAGGTGATTTACAAGTGGCCAATAATCACAAAACATTTTGGGAGTTCAGAGTTCCCAGTTCCTAGCTATAAACTCCAAAGTCCTCTTCTCAGTCAGATGCAAATAAGCAGCAGGGAAACAAGGCCCCAAAGTTGTTTCAGTTCTAGTAAGATCATTGTGTCAGTAGGCTGATTTCTTAATGGCTTTGGGTTTATTATTGTTGTTTTAACTGAAGGTGGACATTTTTCTTTGTCTTTGTCCCTTTCGATCATCAAAATTTACAAAGTATGAAAGGGGAATAACTTTATGCACTGATTGCATCTTTTATTCCTGCTCTTCTTTAGATCTACTCACGCCTGCTCACAACCATCCGACTTCTGTGTGATTTAAAAAATGTTAATACTGTTGTAATAATAATCATAACCAGAATTTATATAACACTTTAAGGTTTGAAATATTATTTTGTTTTATCCTCACAAAAAACTCAGAAGGTTAGGTGCTATTATCCCCATTTTACAAAAGAGATAGGGATAGGTGACTTGCCCAAGTTCACACAGCTAGTTGAGACCAGAATTGAACTGAACTTGGGTCTTCCAGATGAGGTAAATAAAGTCCGGAGAAGTGAAGAGTATTGCCCATATACAATAGGAAGCTGGCCCCTATACACATTAAGGGGATTCAAATACACACAAAACCATAAGGAAATAATAATTGAAATACTGTGGGCGGCTTGCCTTTCCACTCAATATCTATTTACCCCAGGGTGTGAGTGAGGTAGAAGAATATGCCCCCAAACTAGCCTGACTGATCCAGCCCTTAAAGCCATACTCATTTCCTTTACTTATACTGTTCCACCTAGAAGCTCTTGACTTTGGAACACAAAAATTTATAAAGAACCTAGTTAGGGGGCAGCTGGGTGGCACAGTGGATAAAGTACCGGCCCTGGATTCAGGAGGACTTCATTCAAATCCAGCCTCAGACACTTGACACTTACTAGCTGTGTGACCCTGGGTAAGTCAGCTAACCCTCATTGCCCCTGGGCAGGGGGGAAGGAGGGGACACCTAGCTAGAGATATCATTCTCCATTACATACAGGTTCACCAAAGAAAGAAATAGCCAGAAAACAAATGCCCACTATCACTGTCAATCCACTCAATGATGGCATCTGCTATTCCTCACACTGGATACTTGACCTCCCAACCCCAGGCACGTTCTTTGACTTCACACAGATACACCCACACCTAGAAGTCTCTTACCTCATTTATGCCTCCTGACTTTCCTGACTTCCTTCAAATCTTTCAGCTAAAATCCCACCTTTTGTAAGAAACCTTTCCTAAGCTGTGTTTGCATATTACTTTTTACATTAGACTGCAAGTGCCTTGAGAGCAGATAGTCTTTTGCTGTTCTTTATATCCTCAGCCCTTGGCACAGTGCTTAGTAATTGCTCATTGACTAACAGATCTGCCCCAGAATCAGTGGAGAAAGAAGGCTTCATTCTGCTGTTCTCCTCACTCAGATTCCATTTCCAAGTGTTTTCATAGTGTGAGCATCTCTCACTGACAGTGATTCTAAAATCTCCTATTCATCATACTAAATAAAAGTCTACTCATTATGTTTAGGCTGGTAGAGTTCTGACATGGACAGCAATAGCTTGCTCAAAATCGTCTCACTTAAAACAGACTGACTACATCTCTTGATTTCCTTCTTTCTCTTCCCTTCTGGTAAAGGAGGAAGAAACAACAGTTATATAAATGGTTGTGATAATCCTCTAATATAATCACATGTTTATGAAGCCCCTTTAAGACTTTTTCCCTAATTACTTTTCCTTCAGGCAAAGTGTAATCTGTTTTTGTTTTCTTCTATTTGAGCAAAAGTCTTGGGTCTTGGGGCAGCTAGGTGGCACAGAGGATAGATTACTGGCCCTGGAGTTAGGAGTACCTGAGTTCAAATCCGGCCTCAGACACTTGACACTTACTAGCTGTGTGACCCTGGGCAAGTCACTTAACCCCCATTGCCTGACCAAAAAAAACAAACAAAACAAAACAAAAAAAGTCTTGGGTCTTAACCACCTCACTCCTAAATCAATAGCTTAACTGAAAGTTGTAATATATAAAATTTACATTCACTGGTTTTCAAAGTAACTTATCTCTGCTTTACTTCTCTCTGATATATGTTGCCCCTTTCTGACTACAATTGTTTAAGATATTACACTGCACTTTCTGGGCAAATTATGGGACAGTCAAGGGTAATTCTGACTAAAACTTATTTCACTTCTATAATCTACTAATTCCCGCCCCCTCCCTAACTCTAGCAGAGCTAGATACAAGCCCAGCCAGGTCCTCTAACTCCAAACCCAGTACACCAAATCTGCTACATAATATTACCAATATTTTATTAGTATAAAATATCCCATGAAAAATTCAAAAGATGTTCAATTAGTCAAGTAAGATAGTTTTTATTCACTGTTAAACAGCATGTATGGTGCAGTACGTTGGATCTGCAGAAGACCTGGGTCCCATTCCTATCTTAGCCACTTACTACCAGTGTAACCTTGAGACAATTCATCTCTCTAGGCCTATGTAAAAACAAGGAGGCTGGACTAAATGATTTCTAATCTAATCCTTCTATCTTAAATGTATGATCTTATGATTCAAAGGATGATCCTGGAAACTAAAGTGTTATTTTCCTACCTTTAATCTTACCTCCAGTAAACATGAAATAGCATCTCAGACTCAAACTACACATATCAGAGTGGAAAGGTTGGAAGAGGCCAAAAATATCAACTAGCACATACATCATTTGAAAAACAACATTCTGTATAGTCCTAATGTTCCATATAATGTGAACAGGAATTCTGTGAGAAAGGAAATATCACCAATATTTTCTCTCTAAAATATTAATTATGAAATTATATAAAACTGCTGTGGTTGCTATAATTTAATACATGAGCAGCAATTTTTAGATATGAAAATATATTTTCTAAAAATTTCCCCTTTGCCCTCCTCCTTAGTTTGAGTTTAACATATTAAAAAGAATAATAAAAAATGATGAAAAAATTATTCTAAAGCTAAAGTAGTTTGGGAAACACTGACCTAGTGCAAACCCTTCATTTTACAGAGGAAACTGAGCATCAGAGAGGTAAAAATTACTTGCCTAAAGTCACAAAGCTAATCAGTGACAGGCTCAGGATTAGAACTCAGGTGTCCTGAAGCTCAGTTCAGGGAGCTTTCTACTCAGCACAGTGCCTGATACAACATATAGCATTTAAATAATCTCTCTATAAAGAACTGAAACAGTCAATAAAAACATTTGTTAAGTTCCCAAATACAGTGTCTTATGTCTGTTGTACTACAAAAATACATTATTTCTTACCCAATTTATATTTTTACAAAGCACTGATGCATTTTTTTTCAACCAAAATCAATTTTGTGCTCACAGAATATGAAGCTTAATAGTTGGAAGGGACTTAAGCTTGATCTTTATGGCAATCTGAATTTAAAGTCTCTAAAAATAAATTTGAATAGAATATCCTAGATCCTTAGGGTAGGTTTCTGTGTTCATAGTACCCTTCAACTTGCTTTAATCGTTTAAAAATTATCCCCTAAATTTCCAACTACACCACTGTTCTCTGCCTCTTGTGGAAGGCACCTTTTATGGTCAAATTAATTAGAAAATACTTTTATCTTTAAGGTATAATACATTCTATTAAAAATAATGCCAGGGGGCAGCTAGATGGCGCAGTGGTTAAAGCACTGGCCCTGGATTCAGGAGTACCTGAGTTCAAAGCCGGCCTCAGACACTTGACACTTACTAGCTGTGTGACCCTGGGCAAGTCACTTAACCCCCAATTGCCCCGCAAAAATTAAAAAAATAAATAAATAAATAGATAGATAGATAGATAGATAGGTAGATAGATAAATAAATAAATAAAGCCAGGAACTTATTTCCTAAATGTGCAAAGAAGTTCATTTTCTAAAAACTTTTAACTGATGGGAAAAAGAAATGAAAAAAAATTGAGGGCTTGAATATCTAATTTGTACCCAAGGAATAGCATAATCATCTGCTGAATAGATGGGCCTCATAAAAAGGGAACTCATGTAAGTCACTCAAATGTTAACATTTGGCCTATAGTTGGAAAAAAGAAGACTAACAGCAATTTAAATCTTTGATCCTATGAACATGCCCTATAATGATTCGTTTATTTATGAAATACAAAAATATTTCAGGGCTTTTATCTTAGGTTCCATCTATTAAAGTGAGAACAAAAATATATATTTTTTAAATTGACTGAAAGGATTCACCTAACAATAAGAAAGTCATTAACACCTAGCTTCTCTCTTATGGATGACAGCTGTCATTACCGCCCCTCACCCCCAACATTCACTAGCATACTAGCAATAGGCCAATACATACTTTTGGTATTTTAAAGATCTGTAATTGAAACAGTATATGTCCTCTCTGTACCAATACAAGCTACAGATCCTCCTTATTAGACCATTCTCAAAATACTGTAGCCAAAACATCCATTCCCTGGTCACCAACCTGCCAGTGATAAGCCACTTTGGACATCTGGCCCATGTCCAGATTTGAAGCCTTTCAGTTTACCTGTCCACTAACAAAGCCTTCAAGCACACAATAAGGCACTGAAGTAGGGCTTTAGTGGCGATATTTTTATTTTAACAAGTATTAAACAGAACAAATTTATTAGTTCTTCTATCACACAGTTGAATTTTGATCCTTTCTTCAAAGATTAAATATAATATTTATTACACTGTTGTCAGTAAAAGATTTGTTTGTGAAGTTTTATATCTTAATACACAGTCAATATCTGTAAAAATGCCACATGCACCTTAGAAATACATATATGACTATCAATTCCCATTCAATAACTGCCAGAGATCTATATAATCTAACTTTTTAAAAACTGTATTCAACCTTTGTCTAACTCAGAAAACAGCATATTGAGGTCCCCCATAATTATAGTTTAACTGTCTATTTGTCTATGGTATTTCTCAGCAAAATGCAGTTTATCTCTTTTAATTAAGGATATTTTTGCTGTTACCTTATCAAGATTAAATAACTTAATCCCAGAGAACTGGTGGGTCAAAAAAACAAATTATAGAAATGACATGATTTAATATAATGACAATAATGAAAAAACAAAAATTTTTGTGATATAGACAAAATAGTTCAAAGGAGAAAATGTATATATTTCATCAACGAAAGAAAGAACAGATCAACAAACTGGGCACACAACTAAAAAAATGAGAAAACCAATAAATTAAAACTTCCAGTTAAATACCAAAATAGAAACCCTGAAAATCAAAGAAAAGATTAACAAAACTGAATGAACACACACACACACACACACACACACACACACACACACACACGCACGCACGCACAAAAAGACAATAAAAATAGGAACTGGATTCAACAACAACAACGTAGATAAACCATTAGGTAATCTAACTAAAGAGGAAAACAAAATTACCAGTATCAAAAATGAAATGGGGAGTACACAACAAATTAAAGAGGATATTATTATAAATTATTTTGATCAATTATTTGGCAATAACACCAATAACCAAAATAGATATTTAAAAAAAATATAAAAATACTCAGATTAAGAGATCAAGAAATAAAGACTTTAAACCCAATCTCAGAAAAGAAACTGAACAAAACACAGATAAACTGACCAAAAAATAAATTGGGGAACCAGAAGAATTCACAAGCAAATTTTAAAATGATTCAAAGAACAACTAATTCCAATATTAGATAAACTATTTGAAAAATAGCCCCAATAAAAGGATTGCAGGGGGAATCCTATCAAACCCCTAGAATACAAATATGGCCTTGGAACTTAACTAGGAAGAGTTCAAACATAGAATAGACTAATAGCTCTAAAGAACACTGATGCAAAAATTGTAAATGAAATATTAACAAATAAGCCACCACAACATATCACAAAGAAAATACTACAAATGAAGTTTTGTTTTAATAGTAGGAAAACTATAAATGTAATTAACCAAGTTAATAATGACAAAAAAGTTTATATAGAAACCCCCCAAAAAAGCTTGACAAAATACAATAGAACCATTTCTATTAAAACAACAGAAAACATAGTAATAAATGAACCTTTCCTCAAAGATACACATTTATATTTAAAACCAAGATCCAGCACTATGTAAAATAGTAATATAAACTAGAACCCTTTATCAAGATCAAGGTTGGTTACCACTTCTATTTAATACAACCCTAAAAATGTCACTTTTAGCAATAAGAAAAAGAAAGAAAATAAGCATAGGGAAAGGAAAAATAAAATGACTGTTTTTTTGAAGATGACATCATGTTGTACTGAGAGAACCCTAGACAGTCAAACGAAAAAGTAATTACTTCAGTAAAGATGCAGGAGATAAAATAAATCAGTAATGTGCTGGAGCTAGCCTCCTGCTGGACAGTTAATTGTTAAATTTTTAGTGTCTTATACCATGGACATCTGTGAACACTACAAATCAGGGATGAATTTATTGTTTTATTTATCATTTTGACAGTAAAGTAATGGAAAAAATGTTAAGAATGCAGATTAAAATAAGTGTGTCCTGCATCCATTTTTTTCCCCGAGAGACAGTTGTTAAACACAGGACTAAAATAAATCTACATAAATCAACAGCATTGCTATATATTATCACTATGATCCAGCAGGAAGAGATAGAGAAAATCTATTTAAAACAACTATAGAATATACATTTGGGAGTCTACATACCAAGATACATTAGGACTATAGGAATACAATTTTAAAATATTGTTTTCAGGAAATAAAGACAGATCTAAATAGTTGGGAAAATATTAACTGTTCATGGATAGGCTAAGACAATATGATTAAAACCATAATACTGCTCAAATTAATTTACTCATTTAATTCAAATCAACAGGCATTTTTAAGCACCTATTAGCATTGAGGATACAAAGAAAGGTGAGAGACAACATTAAAACAAATATGTACAAATGACACAAGCAGGATAAATGGGAGATAATTCAATGGGAAGGGCACCAGCATTAAGGAGGACCAGGAAAGATTTCTTGAAGGTGAGATTTTAGTCGAAACCTGAAGGAAATCAGGTAAATCAGGAAGTAGAAATAATGAGGGAGAGAATTCCAGGCATTGAAAACAGCCACTGAAAATGCATGCAATCTGGATATGGAGGATATTCTTCCAGGACAGAAAGGAAGCCAGTATCATTGGATTGTAGAGTATAGAAGGGATTAAGGTCTAAGAAAGTCAAAAAAGTAAGAACGTACCAAATAATATAGTGCTTTAAAACCCAAATGAAGCATTTTATAATTGATCCTGAAAATTAAAATAAGGTACCTCTCGAGTTTACTAAATTCAGGGGAAGCCGGGAGGCAGAGGGGAGGTATTGTTCATTCATTTCAGTCATGTCCAACTCTTTGTGACCCCATTTGGGGTTTTCTTGGCAGATACACTAGAGTGGTCCACCATTTTCATCACCAGCTCATTTTCCAGGTGAAGAAACTGAGGCAAAAAGGGTTAAGTCACTTGCCCAGGGTCACACAGCAAGTAAGTGTCTGAGGCCAGATTTGAACTCAAGAAGATGAGTCTTCCTGATTTCAAGCCCAGTGCTCTATCCACTGGGCCACTTAGCTACCCCAAAATGGGAGGGAAAAAGAAACATGTTCAAAATTGCACTTTAGGAGGTTGAGTCTGACAGTGGAGCGAAGGATGGAGTGAAGAAAAACTTGAAGCAGGACACCAACCAGCTAGGCAACAGTCCAGGTGTGGGGTAGTGAGGGCCAGCACCAGGATAACAGTATCAGAGGAAAGAGAGGGGCATATGCAAGAAAAGCTATAAAGGTAAAATCAACACGCCTTGGCAATAGAGTGCACTGGGATTGGGGAAAAGGAGTGACAGACTAAGGAGTAAAGGGTGACACTGAAGTTGAGAGTCTAGGTAACAGGGAGGATGGTGGTACTCTCAACAACAATAAGCAAGTTAGGAAGAAGGGAAAGTTTGGGGGGAGAATGGAAAGATCATAACCACTTTTGAACATGTTGAGTTCAAGATGTCCAAGAGGCAGCTGGATATGTGAGAATGGAGAGGCTAATAATGCTGGAGAAGTAGATCTGACAATCATCAGCACTGAGGTCATAAATGAATCCATGGAAGTTGACAAGATTACCAAGGGAAATAGTATAGAGCAACAAGAGAAGAGGGCCAAGACAGAGCCTTGGGGGGGCACCCACAACTAATAGGCCTAACAGTTTTTAAAGAATACTCCAAATCACTAATAAAGAAATGCTAATGTGAGGTTACACTTGACACTTAGAAAACTGCCAAAGTTAACAATAAAAGAAAAATGATAGATGTTGGAAAGGCTAAGGGAAAACAAATATTAGTATACTTTGAGTAGAGCTGCATTCAGACATTTGGGAAAGCAATTTGGAACTATGCCCAAAAGGCACGAATTACTGTTCTAGACCCTTTAATCCAGCAACATGACTACTAGGCCTGTATCCCAAGGAGACCAAAGAAAGAGGAATTGGATATGTGTGTACAAAAATGTTTAGAGCAGCTCTTTTTGTGGGTGGCAAATTACTAGAAACTAAGGATGTGCCCATAATTTGGGGAATAGCTGAACAAATTATGAATCCAGAAGGCCAATGATGAAGAATACTGCCCAGCTTCTAACAGAGACTATGCAGAATTTGTGCATATGGTCAATGTGAAAATATATTTTGTTTAACTATGCTTATTTGTTACAGAGATTTTTCCCCCCACTGGATGATAGGTAAGGTTAAAAAAATTAATGAAATACCTAATTATTTTAAATACTTTTTAAAATAAATAAAAATGTCCTACATACCATTTCCCCGCCAAACCTCTGCCAAATGACAGCTTCCTTCTCCAGGTTCTTTGCAAAATTCCACAACATCTCGACATGTTGTTTCAGGTGTGATTGGAACTTCTGTCAAAATCTGTTCATTGTTGCTCAGGAACACCGTTAATATCATCTGCAAGAAAAAATGTTCAATTGAAATGCCTATTTTCTAAAAGAAACTTGAAGATCATGCAGAAGTCACTCTGGAGGATATTAGTAATTAAAAATTAACCTTCAAGAACAGCAACATTGATTAAACACTTATGGGTCAGGCACTGGGTACAAAGAGAGGCAAAAGATAGTACCTGACCTCAAAGAGCTTACAATCTCATGGGGGAGACAAAATGCAAAAAATATATATAAAAGCAAGCTTTATACAGGATAAAAAGAAAATTACTAAAGAGAGAAGGCACTAGAATTAAGATGGGTTGGGTAAGGCTTCCAGTAAAAGGTGGGATTTTAGTTGGGACTTAAATGAAGCCAAGGAGGGTAGAAGTTAGAGCCAAAGAGAGAGAGCATTCCAGGCATGGGGAACAGCTGAGAGATGGAGTGCTACTGGATCAAAGAGTATCCATGGGACAGTAAGGTATAAGAAGACTGAAAAGGAAGGAGGGGGCTAGGTTTTGAAGGACCTTGAATACCAAACAGAACCTTTTGTATATGATCCAGGAACCAACAGGAAGCCATTGGAATTTATTGAAAGGAGGGTGGGAGGAGACAAGATGAGACCTGTTTTCAAAGAAAATCACTTTAGTGGCTGAATGGAGAATGGATTGTAGTGGCAGGCAGACCCATGAGTAGGCTATGGCAATAGCCCAGAGTGAGGTGATAAGGATCTGCACCAGAGTGGTGGCAGTATCAGAGGAGAGAAGGAGGCATAAGCAAAAGATGCTACAAAGGTGAAATCACACTTGGCAACAGCCCGGATAAGAGAGGTGAGAGATAGTGAGGAATTCAGAATGATTCCTAGACTGTGAGCCTGAGGGACTGGAAGGGTTGTCTTGCCCTCTAGAGTTTTGGGGAAAGATAATGAAGTTTGGGATTTATTGAGTTTAAGATGTCTACTGTACAACTAGTTCAAGACATCTGAAAGATACTTGGAGTTACACAACTGAAGGTCAGCAGAGAGAGACTTTTATTTTCCACATATACCAGTTGCTAAATCTTGTTTCTAACTCCACAACATTTTTCTCTACTCACACAGACAACAACCTTAGTTCAAACCCTCAGCATCTCTCAATTCAGATTACTGCAACAGTCTTCTAACTGGCCTCCCTGGCTCAAATCTCTCCCAACTTCAAATGCCTGTCCACTCCTCATTACCTAATAGTTATTACGTATACATTTTGTATTTACATATCTCTATACATGTTGTCTTTACCTAATATATTGAAAATTGTTTCCATTCCCCAACAGATAAATGTTCAGAGGACACAGTTTTCAAAGGAAAAAATGCAAGCTATTGAATCACTATTAGAGAAATGCCAATTAGAGCAAATCTGAGGTTCCGTCTCACATATTTGAATTTATAAAGAACTGTCAAGTGGAAGACAGGATAAGTGAATAGACATTATAGGGCAGCAAATTTTAATTCGATACGGAAAAAAAGATCCAAAAATGACGTAGACTACCAAAAGGGGAGGGAAGAAGCAAAGAGGATAATGGATTCCTGTTACTATAACTACTTTGGGGATAAGCTGTCAACAGGATTCATGCTCTGGGAAAGGATTGCATCCTCCATGACCTATAAGCCCTTTTAACTCTGCAATTCTATAGTACTATAATGTAACTAGTCATATAGTTGGAGGCCACCTTGCTGAAAACACCAAAATAAGTAATTTACACCAAAAGGGAGCGGAGTCTATCAGTAATTTCTCTTTTAAGAATAAAAGCAGTTAGGGGGCAGCTAGGTGGCTCAGTGGCTAAAGCACCAGCCCTGGATTCAGGAGGACCTGAGTTCAAATCTGCCCTCAGACATTTGACACTTACTAGCTGTGTGACCCTGGGCAAGTCACTTAACCCCCATTGCCCCGCAAAAAAAAAAAAAAAAAGAATAAAAGCAGTTTGGAAATCTAAAGATTAAACAGTTAATCAAGGTGAAAAGGAAAATAACTACTAAATGCTGTCACTGTGAAGAAATACATACCTAAACTGACCAGAGTGATTACTTAAGATCATCCATTCTCTTGCAGAAGCTACTGAATCCCAATTATATGGATTTAAAAGTTGGTTTTAGGATTTGTTGTATTTATTGAATAAAGTTTTATGTTTCTTTTTAGTTTAAAAAGTGAGTTGACCATTTTCTATTTCTCTCTTTAAAAAACCAAACTAGCTTTCCTTTTCATCTGCATATTGCCCTCAAATTAATGTTTAGGTGGGCCAGTGGCTTTCCACTTGTGTGCTAGAAACTTACTTACATTTGAGCAAAAAGACAAGATAAGAAAGCCTGAGCAAACAGGTTAATCAGGAAAAACAGCTGACTGCTATTTTTCTTTCCTTACCAAGAAGGTCAGTCTTGTCTATTACATATGCAATTTGCTTTGCCCTAAATTTAGGGAGTTTGAATTGATAAAACATGGCTAGAAAAAGAATTAACTCACCCTACAAAATTTCCATTTCATTAAAGAGTTAACCTTGAAATCAGTCCAGTTTTTGTTCATTCAAAAATATATTTAATTTTCCCTGAGTAACAAAAAGGCAAAGGATAAAAAGAAATATAGAGAACTTCAGTGCACCATAAATAGTCTTTGGCCCCTCCCTACCATCTTCCCCTCCACCTCAAAAAATATAATGCCACTATGAAAAGAGAGAAGACTAACAACAGTAACTCAGAAAATAGTTCTAATTTTGTTAACACAAAGTAGGTGCATCCAGGTGTATAAAAAAGATTTAACTCAATTCAATTCAACCAAAATTTTATAGCACCTTCTAGGTAGCAGGTACCATGCTAGGCACTAGGGAAACAAAGACAAATTAAAAAACAGACCCTGACTTCAAAGAACTTACATCATACAGGAGTATATAACATTTACACAGATGAATACAAGATAATATGAAGAAATTAATATAACTAGGGGATCAGGAAAAGCACAGGAGTGGCACCTGGGATTGGCCTTGAAGAAAACTAAAGAACTGCTTCAAAGGTAAAGAAAGAGCATTTTAGGTCTGGGGACAGGCCTGTGCAGAGAAGGCACAGGAGCCAAAGATGGAAGGCTGAGTTCAGGCAACAGCGAGTAGTTCAGTTTGGAAGAAGATATAACATGTGAAGGGAAGCCAAATATGACATAAAGCAGTAAATATAAGGTGAAATGTGTACTTTTGCTCCAGGATTGATAATGAACATCTCCCTTCTCTCTGCAGAGAGGCCACAGAAATACAGGTATGGAATGAAGCATATGCTACCAGGCATGGGTCAACTTTCCAGTTTGTTCTACTTAACTGGACTTCTGCGACCAAGGAAGGTTCTATCTAAGGAGGACTAATTGGGAAGAGTTGGGGGGGGGGGAGAAGAGTTGGTAGGATCCACATTACAAAGGACTTTCAATGCCAATCTGAAGGGTTTGTATTTCATTCTAGAGGCAACAGAAAGGCACAGAAGTTTCTTGAACAAGATAATGGCATAGTCAAAGCTGTGCTTCGGGAAGCTGACAACTGGGAAGAAAACAAATAAAAGACTGGAATCAGAAAGACATAGTACAACAAAGATCATTGATTATATGAAATTTACAAGTTTTTGAACAAATAAAACTAATGTAACCAAGATTACAGAAAACTGGGGGGAAAATTTTGAAACAAGTATCTCTGAAATGAAAAAGACTTCATTTCTCAAGTATATTGAGAACTGAGTCAAACTTAGAAAAACACAAATCATTCCCCAATTGATAAATGGTCAAAGGATATGAACAGTCAGTTTTCAGACAAAGAAATCAAAGCTATCTACAATCACATGAAAAAATGCTCTAGATCACTATTGATCAGAGAAATGCAAATTAAACTATCAGAGTGGCAAATATAACAAAAACAGAAAATATTTGATGTTGGAGGGGATGTGGGAAAGCTGGGACACTAATCCACTGTTGGTGGAGTTGTGAAAAGATCCAAACATTCTGGTGAGCAATTTGGAACTACGCCCAAAGGGCTATAGAACTGCGCATACCCTTTGATCCAACAATATCACTGCTAGGTTTATATCCCAAAGCCATCCCCCCAAAAGAGAAAAAGACCTATTTGTACAAAAATATTTACATGAGCCCTTTTTGTGGTGGCTAAGAATTGGAAATCAAAGGAAGGCCCATCAATTGGAGGATGGCTAAACAAGCTATGGTATATGATTGAAACAGGATATTATTGTGCTATAAGAAATGACAAGCAGGATGATTTCAGAAAGGCCTGGAAAGACTTGTATGAACTGATATATAGTGAAGTGAGCAGAACCAAGAAAACACTGTGCCCAGAGACAGCAATATTGTTTGATGAAGAACTGTGAATGACAACTATTCTCAGCAATACAATGATCCAAGACATTCCCTAGGGACTAATGATGAAACATACTATCCATCTCCAAAGAAAGAACTGATATTGATTGAACAGACTGAAGCATGCTATTTTTCACTTTCATTTTTTTCTTTTAACTTTTCTTGTACAAAATGACCAATATGGTAACGTTTTACATAATTGCACATGTATAACCCATATCTGATTGCTTACCACTTCAGGAAATAGGATGGGGAGGGAGGCGAGGGATAAAATTTGGAACCCAAAACTATAAATAAAAATGTTTATAAAAGAAAGACATACTATGTATGGCACTATTGCCGAAGTCCATGAAAGGGCTTTCTGTCCGACATCTTACCCTGGAGGTGGCAGCAGCAGGACTTCCTGGAGCCTCACCTTGCAGCCCAAGAACAATAATAAGAAGAAAGATGCCGGCAAGTCAGCCAAGAAGGACAAAGACCCCATGAACAAGTCTGGGGGCAAAGAAGTGGTCCAAGGGAAAAGTTCGAGACAAGTTCAACAATCTGGTTCTGTTTGACAAAGTATGACAAACTCTGCAAAGAGGTTTCCAACTATAAACTTATCACCCCTGCAGAAGTCTGAGAAAGAGTGAAGATTCAGGGTTCTCCGGCCCAGGCAGCCCTCCAGGAACTGCTTAGTAAAAGTCTGATTAAGCTAGTTTCCAAACACAGAGCACAAGTGATATATACTATGAACACCAAGGGTGGAGAAGCTCCTGCTGCTGAAGATGCATGAAATGGTTCAACATTTTCAAAAATAAACTTATTGAAGAAAAAAAAAGTCCATGAAAGGTAATGAAAGCCTGAACTAAGGTGGCCAGCTATGTGAGTGGAGAGATGCAGCAGGACTAAGGAAGTAGAACTCACAAGCTTTGGCAACTGATTTGGTTTGGGAGTCTGGGAGAGAGGCAGGAGAAGAAAGGATGGTTCCATGATTACAAGAGAAATTAAAACTAGATACCTAGATTTGGGAGTCATCTGAATAGAGATGACAACTGAATCTGTAAGAGTTAATGAATCACAAGCAGAGTGGGAATGCAGAGAAGAGGTTCTAAGAGAGAACCTTAGGGAGAGACCCATGGTTAGAGGCAAGTCATTGACTATGATCCAGCAAAAGAGCCTGAGGAGCAATTTGACTGGTAGGAGGAAAAAAAAGGGTCAGAAATGCCATGAAGACTGAGGAATAACAGAGTAACCAGGAAGAGGAAATAATCAAGTGTCAAAGCTGAAGAAAAGTTGAGGAGAAAAACTGAAGGAGAAAAAAAATCCACCAGATTTTTAAAAGATCAGCAGTGCATGTCCCTAAGGAAGAGAAAAAATTGCAACCCCTCTCCACTCTTCGAAGAAGTGAAAGATTATGGATACAGAACAATGCATGCATATCCTATCAGTAGATTAGTTTTGCTGAACTGCCTTTTCCCCTTTTCTTATTCTTTCTTTGTTATAAGGGATAACTCACGTGGTAGGGGAAGTGGTGACAAGACATAAATATAGAAAAAACAATATAAAAACCTAATTTTTTTTAATTTAAGAGAAAGAAATCATTCATAACTTTAGAAGGGAACCAATGGAGTTGGAAGCTGACTGCACCAGACTGATTAGTAAATAAGAGATGGGAAGCAGAATCAATGAGCATAAACTGCTTTCCTCTGTTTGGCTTTCAAACATAAAAATAAAAATGTGGGCAACAGCATGAGTAATTTTTTGACAAGGAAAAAAATCAGAACAAGATCTATGTGGCTTCTGAACAGGTAACATCCAAACTGTGATACTTTTACAGGTAAGAACTCATCTAACCACTACTAAGAAGCAGAACGTTTAGAAGCATTTCCACAATACCAAGGATTGTTGTTTTTTCAACCAACACAGAGCAGCCTCTGTCTTAGTAGTTACTTGATCTGTCACCTGACAGCCACACTATTGTGTACAAGTAAACCAACAAGACATTATGTGAAGAAAAACCTGCATATTGTGTGACAGTTTATACAGTTACAATTTGTATCACCTTTGCTCAACTTTGGAGCAATTCAGGAAAAACAACAAAATTAGCCTTTTAAAAATCAACAAGACTGGACTACTTTCTTAAAATCCTAGTAAACATTCAGCTTCTCTTTCTAAACACAGTACAATAATAGTTTGTCTTTTTCCAAAACTAGACTCTAACACACATATTTTAATAGTATTTTTCAAGTACAAAGAGTACAGACCTGTTACTTTTGTTTTTATTTTCAACATTCATTTTTCAAAAATTGAAATCTAAATACTTGCCCTCCCTTGGACCCCTCACCCATCCACTGAAGGCAAGCAATATAATAACAAGTATACATGTGAGATGATGCAAAACATATCCATAACAGTAGGGGAGGGGAGGGAAAAAAGTACATCTGGGTCTGCACTCAAGAGTTCATGGCGGGGGGGAGAAGAAGAGCTAGGTGGCTCAGTGGATAGAGCACCAGCTCTGGATTCAGGAGGACCTGAGTTCAAATTTGGCCTCAGACACTTAACACTTACTAGCTGTGTGACCCTGGGCAAGTCACTTAACCCCAATTGCCTCACCAAAAAAAGAAAAAGGCTCCATTTATTCCTATGCTGTATGGTGTTTTTAAGAGAAATGTGTGTTGTATTTTGTCAAACGCTTTTTCTGAATCTATTAATATGGTCATATGATTTTGTTGGTTTTTTTTGTTATTGATATAGTCAATTATCGTTCTATTTTTCCTAATATTGAACTAGCCCTCCATTCCCGGTATATAAATCCCACCTGGTCATAATGTATGATCCATGTGATATACTGCTGTAATCTCTTTTCTAATATTTTACATAAATTTTTTGTATCAATATGCATTAGGGAAATTGGCCTATAATTTACTGCTTTTATTCTCCCTGGTTTAAATATAAAAATCCTATTTGTGTCATAAAAGAAATTTGTTAGGACTCCTCTTTAGCTATTTTTTCAAATAGTTTGTATAGTATTAGGATAATTGTTCCTTAAATGTTTGGTAGAATTCACTTGTAAATCCATCTGATCCTGGAATTTTTTTTCTTAGGGAGCTCACTGATGGCTTATTGAAGTTCTTTTTCTAAGATAGGGTTATTTAAGTATTCTATGTTTTCTTCTGTTAATCTGGGCAATTAATAATTTTGTAAATTATCATCAATTTCACTTAGATTGTCAGTTTTATTAGCATATAATTGGGCAAAATAAATCCTAATAATTGCTTTAATTTCATCTTCATTAGTAGTGCATTTATCCTTTATAGTTTTGTGACTAAAAAAAGAAACCAAATTACTAATAAAATTAACCAATGATTTATCCTTTTTTTAACTTTCATTAAACCAGCTCCTGGTTTTATTTATTACTTCAATAGGTTTGGTTTGAGGGGTTTTTTTTACTTTCAATTTTATTATTTTCTTTAATTTTCAGAATTTCCATTTTGGTATTTAATTGGGGATTTTAAATTTTTTTCTAGTTTTGTTAGTTTCATGCCCAGTTTGTTGATCTGCTCTCTCTCCCTAAGGACTGCTTTGGCTGCATCCCACAAATTTTGGCATGTTGTCTCATTGTTGTCATTATTGTTTTTAATCTGTTTCCATTGCCCTTTATTATTGAAATTTTTTTGCATTATGGTCTAAAAAGAGTACATTTAGCATTTCTGCTTTTATAGATTTGGTTGTGAGGTTTTTATGACCTAATATGCAGTCAATTTTTGCAAAGGTACCATGTACAACTGAGAAAAGGTATATTTCTTCTACTTCCATTCAATTTTCTCCATAAGTCTATCATATATCTAATTTTGCTAAAGTTTTATTCATTTCCTTACTTTTCTCTTTCTAACTAATGCAGAAATATGTTTAATGTGATTGCACATATATAACCTATATCAGAAGAGGAAGAGGAAGAAGAGGAAGAGGAAGAAGAAGAGGAAGAGGAGGAAGAGGAAGAGGAAGAGGAGGAAGAAGAAGAGAATCCATCATTGAACTTCCATGTGCCCTTGGCCAAGTGATAGCCCCTCTGGGATTCATTCACCTCATCTGTAAAATGTAGGAGTGGCCTTGATAGTTTCTAAAGCCCTTTCAAGCTCATAGATCTTGTTAAATGAGTAAATGAAACCTGAAGAATTTTTTTAAAAATAGAATATGGGGCAGTTAGATGGTGCAGTGGATAGAGCACCGGTCCTGGAGTCAGGAGTACTTGAGTTCAAATCCGGCCTCAGACACTTAACACTTACTAGCTGTGTGACCCTGAGCAAGTCACTTAACCCCAATTGCCAGAAAGAAAGAAAGGACGGAAGGAAGGACGGAAGGAAGGACGGAAGGAAGGACGGAAGGAAGGACGGAAGGACGGAAGAAAGAAAGAAAGAAAGAAAGAAAGAAAGAAAGAAAGAAAGAAAGAAAGAAAGAAAGAAAGAAAGAAAGAAAGAAAGAAAGAAAGAAAGAAAGAAAGAAAGAAAGAAAGAAAGAAAGAAAGAAAGAAAGAAAGAAAGAAAGAAAGAAAGAAAGAAAGAAAGAAAGAAAGAAAAAGAAAGAAAGAAAGAAAGAAAGAAAGAAAGAAAGAAAGAAAGAAAGAAAGAAAGAAAGGAAAGAAAAGAATATGGCTGTTATACAGTTTGGTGCATGTTATGTACTGATATTATTTCTTTGTCAATGGTACCTTTCAGCAAGATATAGTTTTCCTGCTTATCTCTTATAATTGTCTTTCCTTAACTTTGCTTTCTCTAAGATAATGATTGCTACTCCTGCTTTTTACTTCAGTTAAAGCACAGCAGATTCTTCTCCAGCCTCTTATTTTAGCTCTGTGTGTGTCCTTCTGTTTTAAGTATTTTTTATAAACAACATATTGTTGGGTTCTGGTTTCTAATCCACTCTGCTATCCCCTTCTGTTATATGGGTGAGTTCACCATTCACATTGTTGTTACTAACTGCATTTCCCTCCATCCTATTTTCTTATCTTTATCCTTCTTTCTCTTTTTTTTTACTGTTTCTCCTCAAATCTGTTTTGCTTCTGACCACTGCCTCTTTTAATCCGTCCTCCTTTTTATCACCTCCTCCCTTTCTTTTATCCCTTTCCCTTCCTATTTCCCTGTCTATTATAACTTAGACTTTTATACCCAACTGAGTGTATGTATATATGTGTGTGTATACATATTTTTTCCTCTTTGAACCAATTCTGCTGAGTGAGGTTCAAGTACTGCCCACCACCGTAATTTCCTCTCCACTATAAAAACTCTCCTTTCCACACCTCTTTTATGCAAGATAACTTCACCCATTCTTTCTCTCCCTTCCCCCTTCTCCCAGAATATTTTTCTCACCCATCCATTTTTTAGAATCATCCCAACATAACTAATTTGCAATCCCTCTCTCTTTGTAGAATCCTTCTAACTGACCTAATAATGATAAAATTCCATATAGGAATATAAAGAGTTTAAGCTTTTTGAGTCCCTTATAAATTTCTCTTTCATGTTTATCTTTTTATGCTTCACTTAAGTATTGTATTTGAAAGTCAAATATTCTATTTATCTCTGGTGTTTTCATCAGGAATACTTAAAAGTCTTCTATTTCATTAAATTCCACCCCCCCCCCCTTAAGTTATACTCAGTTTTGCTAGGCAGGTTATTTTTGGTTCCTGTAAGAACTAATCTTCACTTCTTTGCCATCAAGGATATTATATTCTAAGCCCTCTGCTCCTTTAATCTTGTGTGATCTTGACTGTGGCTCCATAGTATTTGAATGGTTTCTTTCTGCCTGCTTGAAGAATTTTCTCTTTGAGAGGAACTCTGAAATTTGGCTATATTATTCCTGGGAGTTTTCATTTTGGAATTGGAGTGATTGGTGGATTCTTTCGGTTTCAATTGTACCCTCCAGTTCAAGGATATTAAGGCAGTTTTCCTTTATGGTTACTTGAAATATGACATCTAGACTCTTTCTTTGATCATGGCTTTCAGGTAATCCAATAATTCTTAAATTCTCTCTCCTCTATTTTCCAGGTCAGTTGTTTTCCCAATGAGCTATTTCACATTTTCTTCTTTTTTTTTTCCCCATTCTTTTGACTTTTATTGTTTGTCAATGTCTCATGGAGTCATTAGTTTCTACTTGCTCACTTGTAATTTTTGAGGAATTATTTTCTTCTGTGGTAAAAAGTGTCCTATCAGTTGGTTAGTGAATGTGGTAAAAAGTACGTCAGTTTTTGAAGGACCACCCTTTCGGGGTGGAGACCAACGGCTGTGCATGGGCTATGCACGCCAGCCCGGCTGCTAAGCACTCCACTTCCGGGGTGTGAGCTTAAAAGGCAAGGAGAGAACGGAAGTGAGATCTCTCTTTCCTGCTCTCCTGGTCCGAGGACTGGTGCGGCACACAGACAGACGCTGACTGGAGTTGGACGTGGCCCGGCTCGCCGTTAGCAGCACGTGCTTGACTTGGCTCTCTCTCCCCCCAAAGGTGGCCTTGGGCTTTTGGTGAGTTTTATACGGAATATAGACTAAGCTTAGACTTAAGACGATTTGTATTATGTTTCTACTTTCCTATCCCTCTAATCAACATCACCTTGTAACTACCAAACAATAAAAGCTCTAACTAGAGACCAGAGGCTTCTTCCATTTACTAGTCTGGGAGATAAATTAAGGGAAAGGTTAAAGAGGGGAGATTAATGCTCTAGTATCCAATTTTAAATCTCACACTTCCATGAGTTTTTGTACATCTTTTACTATTTGGCCAAGTCTTTTCTTGCATGGCTCTCATTTCTTTAGCCAATTTTTCCTCCATAGCAATTCAGTTTTCTGGCATGGTTCTGGTATACCATCCAGGTTTCACAAGCATACAGCAATGAAGTTAGCACCACAGTTCTGTAGACCTTAAGTTTGGTAGGCGGCCTAATACCTCTTCTCTCCCAGATTTTCCTTTGGAGCCTCCCAAATACTGAGCTAGCTCTGGCAATGCATGTATCAACCTCATTTGTATGGCGTCAACTGAAATAAAATGAGTAAGCAGAACCAGGGTTATAATATATACAATATTAACAGCAACACTGTAAAGACAAACAATTTTGAAAGACTTTATAACTGATTGATGTAATGAGCACCCATGTAATCCAGAGAACCTGATGATTGTACCTATCTCATGAGATGGATGATAAACTCAAGGTAGAGAAAGAGACATACATTTTTTTGTACAAGGCCACAATGTTTATTTGTTACAAGGATTTAGCTTTTTGAAGGTACTAACAATACTGATGCAAAAAAGGGGGTGATGAAAGTTTCTTGTAGTGCACAACAGAGAAAAAGAATGAAATTTAAAAGGAAGCACAGATTGGGGGCAGCTAGGTGGCACAGTGGATAAAGCACAGGCCTTGGATTCAGGAGGACCTGAGTTCAAATCCGACCTCAGACACTTGACACTTACTAGCTGTGTGACCCTGGGCAAGTCACTTATCCCCCACTGCCCCACCAAAAAAAAAAATTAAAAAAAAAAAAAAAAGGAAGCGCAGACAAGCAGGACAATTTAAAAGTAATGTGTGGAATGTATTACATACTTTAAAAATATGAAATGGAGATTCTTTCACATAAAAATGCTTTCTCTGGAGTTTACATACAAAATAAAAGAAGGAAAAAATTATCCCTAGAAGCCAGCAGGAGTTCATCATGAAGAGGTCACAACAAACTAACTTTGTTTTCTTTTCTGTCAGTTACTAAACCAAGAGATCAGGGGAATTTCATAGAACTAAACTTCAGCAAGGCATTTAATTTAAGTCTCTCATGATTTTGCTATGGTAAAATGGAGAAGTGTGAGACAGAGCAGGGGCCAAATCCAGGGCCTGCTTTTATGCAGCCAGCAAGCTAAGAATGGTTTTTAACATTTTAAAATAAAACCATTCTAAGCTCATGGGTTGTACAAAAGCCAGTGGTGCATCTGATCCCAGTGGGCCACAGTCTGCTGACCCTCAATAGAGGATAGTACAGTAGGGTGGATGCAGAACTGGTTACAAACCCCAATTGTAGTCATAAATGTACTGCCAAGCTGGAGGGGTCTCAGATGAAATGCTGCTAATCAACATTTTCTCAGGGACTTATAAAGGCACAGATGGTATACTTGGACAAGGCAAGAAGCTGAGAACAGCAAACAAGTTGGACCATAGACAGAATTAGAATTCAAAAGATCCTGAAAGGCTAATAATGGGCTGAATCCATAAGATTTAAGTTTAATAAATATGAAGTTATACACTTGAGCTAAAAAACAACAAAAAAACAACAAAAAACCACTACCACTGTTTTGCAGTGGCTAGATACTTTCCATGAACCTCTAAAGAAAAAAAAAATCTATGTAAGTAGCATGATAGAGTGGTCAAAGCATTGGATTAGTATAATTCTTTTGGTGCTCAGTAGCTATACCCACATATTATAAACTACTCTGGTGGTTTCTAGGTTTCCTTTTCTCTGATCTGTCTTCCTCACCCTATTCTCCAATAAACAGAGACTGGTGGGGGCGGCTAGATAGCACAGTGGATAAAGCACCGGCCCTGGATTCAGGAGGACCTGAGTTCAAATCTGGCCTCAGACACTTGACACTTACTAGCTGTGTGACCCTGGGCAAGTTGCTTAACCCCCATTGCCCCACAAAACAAAACAAAACACAAAAAAAAGAGAGACTGTTTCGATTCTGGGAAAGTATTCAAACCAGGGCATGCTTATTTTTGATTCTGCTTTAATCCAACCCAACCCCAGATTATCCTCAATTCAATCCTGGGAGGCTATCTAGGGTGATTTTGCTTTAATCCAACCCTACCCCAGATTATCCTCAATTCACTCCTAGAAATCTATGTGGATCTGAGGAAAAACTCAGGGACTTTCTGACATTAGGGATGTCTCACTCAACCCCTGGACCTCATTTCTCCTCCAACATAGACACATTTCTGTTAGCAATTAGCATATCAGATCATACATGTTTTGCTAGGCAAATAAAAAACTCTATTTGTACTTTTTTTGAGGGATGGGGAAACCTGTTTGCCCCAGAGGAAAGAGAGCTAGTCAAATTTTTAAGTTCTTTGTGGGCTCAAGGGTAGACTGAATGCATAGCCTACAATCCTCATTTTTAAAAAGTTTCATATCTTTAGTGCAAAGCATTAAATTCTGATATAAGACTTTCAGTGAATATCTTACTAAATTCAGGTACTTCTATAATTGCAGATGTTTCCTTTTAGTTTATTTATCTATAAAATGGCAACATTATACTAACTACATCTCAAAGTGTTAGTGAGGTAAATAAAACACTTTGCAAACCTTAAAGCATTATATAAATGTGAGTTAAGTCAACCAGCATTTATTAAGCACCGAATAATAATAGCTAGCATTTATATAGCTACACAAAGCACTTTACAAATATTATCTCATTTTATCCTCACAACAACCATAGGAGATAGGTGCTATGATTATGCCTTATTTATTTATTTGTTTGTTTGTTTGTCTGTTTGTTTATTTAGTGAGGCAATTGATGTTAAGTGACTTGCCCAGGGTCACATAGCTAGTAAGTGTTAAGTGTCTGAGGCCGGATTTGAACTCAGGTACTCCTGACTCCAGGGCCGGTGCTCTATCCACTGTACCACCCAGCTGCCCCGATTATGCCCTTTTGACAGATGAGGAAACTGAAGTCAAGGTTAACTGACTCATCCTGAGTCACATCTCAGGGTGCTACACACTACTATTGAATGGTTGCCTCTCAAAGCTAAAAATTAAATATTCTCCAAGTTTGGAAGTAGACCAGCCTCTCTGTTAACAAAATTCTTTGGGGGGGGGGGCGGGGGGCGGGGGAGGGCAATGAGGATTAAGTGACTTGCCCAGGGTTACACAGCTAGTAAGTGTCGAGTGTCTGAGGTCAAATTTGAACTCAGGTCCTCCCCAATCCAGGGCCAGTACTTTATCCACTGAGCCACCTAGCTGCCCCCTGTTAACAAAATTCTGCTCAAGATCATTCCTGATGGGAGGACCTGAGTTTACTCAGACACTTAATAGCTGTGTGACCCTTGGCAAGTCATTTAACCCCAATTGCCCCTCCCCCTGAAAGATCATTCCTGATGAATCTCTTTTGATAGTGAGACCCAAAATATTTAGCATGTAAGTGGGATCTTTAAGTAATAAGAAGACAATCATTTCAGTTTCATAAGCTGAACTGATACTTAATAACCAAAATGACCTAACTTGAAAGATATAGAGCAAATTATGTATGACATAAGTATCTGGAGATAGCTGATGATAATAAATTGATAAATTACCTTTTGAAGAAAGGCAAGGGCATAGCAATATATTGACAATCTCATGAAAATTTTGATGCCTTAAATCTCTAGAATGTAATTATTTTTAGTTTTGGGGGTTTTTTTTGGTTTTTTTTTTTTAAGTGAGGCAATTGGGGTTAAGTGACTTGCCCAGGGTCACACAGCTAGTAAGTGTTAAGTGTCTGAGGCCGGATTTGAACTCAGGTACTCCTGACTCCAGGGCCGGTGCTCTATCCACTGCGCCATCTAGCTGCCCCGAATGTAATTATTTTTTAAAAAACACACAATAGTATGGCAAAAACAGGGTATAGACCAATATTTCACACCATATACTAAAATAAATTCAAAATAGGTACATGATTTACATAAAGGATGATACCATAAGCAAATTAAGAGAGTATGTAATCGTTTATCTGTCAGATTTATGGGCAGAGGAAGAATTTAGGACCAAAGAAGATAGAGTAAAACAAAATTTAAAATAGATCATTTTGATTATATAAAATTAAAAAGTTTTTGCACAAACAAAACTAATATAGTCAAGATTACAAAGGAAACAGAAAACTGGGAAAGAATTTTTGAAATAACCATCTCTGATAAAGGCCTCATTTCTCAATTTCATTTATTTATTTATTTATTTATTTATTTTGCAGGGCAATGAGGGTTAAGTGACTTGCCCAGGGTCACACAGATAGTGTCAAGTGTCTGGAGCTGGATTTGAACTCAGGTCCTCCTGAATCCAGGCCCAATGCTTTATCCACTGCGCCACCTAGCTGTCCCCCATTTCTCAATTATTTAGAGAACTGAGTCAAATTTTTAAAAATACAAATCATTCCCCAAATGATAAATGGTTAAACTATATGATCAGGAAGTTTTCAGACAAAGAAATCAAAGCTATCTATAATCATATGGAAAAAATGTTCTAGATCACTACTGATCAGAGAAATGCAAATTAAAACAACTCTGATATATTACCTCACACCTATCAGAGTGGCAAATATAAACCTGTACATACCCTTTGATCCAGCAATACCACTGGTAGGTTTACATCCCAAAGACATCTTCAGAAAGAGAAAAAGACCTATTTGTACAAAAATATTTATAGCAGCTCTTTTTTGTGGTGCCTAAGAATTGGAAATCAAAGGAAATCCAAAAATTAGGAAATAGCTAAACAAGCTGTGGTATATGATGGTGATGGAATATTATTGTGCTGTAAGAAACAAGCAGGATGATTTCAGAAAGGCCTGGAAAGACTTGTATGAATTAATGTATAGTGAAGTGAGCAGAACCAAGTGAACATTATGCACACAGACAGCAAAATTGTTTGATGAAGATCTGTGAATGACTTAACTACTCTCAGCAATACAATGATCCAAAACAATCCCAAAGAACTAATGATGAAACATACTATCCATCTCCAAAGAAAGAAATGATATTGAACAGACTGAAGCATGCTATTTTTTACCTTTCATTTTTTAATTTTAATCAAGTTTTCTTGTACAAAATGACAAATACGGTAATGTTTTATATAATCATGTATGTATAACCCATATTTGATTACTTACTGCCTCAGGGAAGGGGGAGAGGAGGAAGGAAAGGAGGGATAAAAAAAATGGAACCCAAAAGTATAAATAAAAATGTTTATTACTTTAAAAAAAACACATAAAATAATATTTTAAATGAATGAATGAAATAAAGGCAAAGAGGCATAGCAATATACTGACAATCTCATTAAAATTTTGATGCCTTAATCTCTAGAATGTATTTATCAATTTTCAACATTTTATCTGGAGTTCCCCCCAAAAAACAGGCAACTAAGTGACCTAGTAGATAGAATACTGGGCCTAGAGTCGGGAAGACTCACCAAAAAAACTATCCAAATGAGCCAAAATGAACTCTTAATTCACTTAAGGTATTTTTTTCCTCCTAAAATCAGGAGAGATTGCAAATGAGATTCATTCAATTCTCCTTACTCGTGTTAATGTTCTGTACATGCCAAGTGGACTAGATTAGGATTCTGAGCTCAAAGAGGAATAACAGAGGAATAACCTAGTCCCCATTCCTCCTACTTCCCTAAGTACAATGCCCTCCTATCACACCTGTTCTAAGGATCAAATATGATAATATACTTAAGCAGCTTTGTGAGCCTTAAAATGTCATATAAATATTAGTTATCATCATTATTATAGGTGAGCCTATGATCACAGGTGACTCTTATGAACACAGGTGAAAGATTCCTGCAGGTGAACAAAGGCAAAGCTTTCAGCAATTCCTTTTCATGCTCACCAATTTGCCATGTTTAGTTTTAAGACTGATATACTGTCACTTTGGGAGTTCACACACACACACACACGTGTGTATTTGTATGATTCTGAGGGTTGAAGGCCCTCACTGTTGAAGAATGGGAGGATATTAGTGCCTTCTATAGAAATAGGATGTTGGGGGTGGGGGATTGGGGACATATGCACACATATGCAATCTTGTCTGTACATTGTTGTTTGCATGCTGTCTTCTCAATTAGATTGTGAGCTCTTTGAGAAAAGGTAGTTTTTGCCTTTCTTTTTATTCCTAGCGTTTATCACAGTACCTGTAACATTGCAAATACTTAATACTTACTCATTTGACTTTCTCACAAATATTCAGTCTCTCCCTGTCTATTGGGTGCATCTGTACTGCCTACAAAGACAATCATGTCTCCACATCCCTCCATCCTCCCTCAAATCTGACCATCCCTGATTGCAAACTCCTTGAGAAAGCTATTACAACCAGTACCTCTAGTTCCTCTTCTATCACTCTCTTAACATTAAGCAGTCAGGCTTTAGAATCCATCATACATGGATTAAGTGCTCTCTCCAAAGTGCTGAATGCTGTTCTCTAGGTTCTCATGTTACTGCTTCTCTTCTAGTTCTACTTGCCTGACCATTCATTCTTCCTTAGTATTGTCACTCCACAGCTCTATTCTGGTCCTTTTTTTCTCTACCTCCACACTATTTTGCTTGATGTCTAAGAGCTCATCATTTCCCACAGAATCAATGATTGATTGCCTCTTTGAAGATGATTTTCACACCTACATAAGCAACCCTAACATCTCTCCTGCCTTCCAGTTTCATATCAACTACTGCCTAATGAACAGCTGGAAGGAGGTGTCCTGTGGTCATCTCAAGCTCTCTATGTACAAAATGAGACTAATGCTCTTTCAGCCCCCAAACCCCACCCCTTTTCTGAACATCCCTATTTTTGTCAAGGACACCACCACCCTCCCATTGCTTCAGTGTCATCTTCATCTCCTCACCTGAACTGACCCCACACAGCCAATCTGTTTCCAACTCTTACATTTCTACTTTCACCACTACAATCTTATCTATCTCATACTCTACATTCTCACAAAGCTGCCAATCTGGTACAGGCCTTTTATCACCTCTAACCCTAACTATTGAAATAAAGGGGGATGGAATAAGCATTTATTAAGCACCTACTATCTGTCAGGCACTATGCTATGCACTTTATAAATTTTATTTCACTTGATCCTTAAAACAACCCTCTGAAAAGGATGCTATTATCCCCAGTTTATAGGGGCGGAAACTGAAGCAAACAGAGGCTAAGTGACTTACTCAGTGTCACACAGCTAGTACCTGTGGCTAGATTTGAACTCAGATATTCCTGACTCCAGGGCCCATTGCACTAAGCACTGAGCCACTTAACTGTCTTCAATAACCTGCTGGTTCATTGTCTCCTTGTCTTGAGTCTTTCCCAATCAAGTCCAACCTTTCCATTAAGCTACCAAAGTACAGAGCTACTGTCATTATCTCCTTATTCAGTACACTATAGTGACTCCCTATCACCCAAAGATGAAGTGTAAAATACTGGCCTCTTTCCATCTTCCCATCTTCTTACATATTTCTCATCTCCACACTCTATGATGCACTGGCCTTCTTGCTGCTCCCTTCACATGTCCTTCCATCTCCTAACTAGGGGCACCTCCCATGCCTGGCACATTCTCCCTCCTTACTTCCAATTCAGCTCAAATCCCACCTTCTGGACCCTTCCTCTTAATGTATTCCCTGAGATTACTTTTATATTTTAGATATGCATTTGTATGTACATGGCTATCTCCCTCATTAGAATGTCAGCTCCTTGAGAACAGGGGCTGGCACACATTAAGCCCTCAATCTGGCACCTTGACTGGCCACTTCTTTGTTGATAGCCCATTACCAGACTGTCACTTGTTCCCAAGTGATTTCAACTAAATCACTTCACCTTTCTCACCTTCAATGTCACTTATAAAATGAAGATCTTGGATTAAGTGACCCTAAGGTTACAAGATGATATTCCAGCTCTTTGTTGGCTGCTGATGACAACCATCATAGGCACAAGACCACATAGAGGTCCTCTAGTCCAATCCCTTCATTCTACAGATGAGAACAAAGGTCCTTATCTTAAAAGAAAATACTGGGGCAGCTAGGTGGCGCAGTGGATAGAGCACCGGCCCTGGAGTCAGGACTACCTGAGTTCAAATCCAGCCTCAGACACTTAACACTTACTAGCTGTGTGACCCTGGGCAAGTCACTTAACCCCAATTGCCTCACTAAAAAAAAAAAATACTAATTAAGAGAAGACTCAAATGGGGTCTTTAAGTTGTTTGAAGGTAGAATTACAGACTGTAGATGCTCTATATTTAATCTGCTTAGGTTATATGTGCTTGGGTTAGATCCAAAATCAATTGCTAAAACTGGAAGGAAATAGTGGTGTGCCTTGCTTGGGGCCACTTCTGTCTTGGCTAACAAAAGTCATGTCAAAGGGGAGGTTCAAAGTAATGGGATGACTACTCCAAATTATGAGTGTCTAAAAGGAAATGATCATGCATAACCTTCTTTACAAAATGAGTCTTACTTCATTATTTCCCTCCAACTTCTAAGCTGTACCAATTCAAACTCTTGGAGAGCTGGGAAAGAAAATTCCTAGTGAAGGAATATTTATAAGTCATATAGTCATATTTATATGTGTTCATGGGCAAAAATAGAGAAAGTACATGTCAAGTGAAAATTTTGTTTAGTTGAATATTTCAGTAAAGAGTTTTGCATTTCATTTGATTTAAAACCACACAAAATTAGATAAGTGATTTTACACAGTTTAAATCTCTAGTTTGCTTGGTGTCAAACTACCAATCTAGCCTAAGCTGTATAAAGACCTTGTTATAATTTGTCTGACACCAGATAACCTATGTAAAAGAAATTAGCATGCTTGCTTCAAACTTGTGCTTTTGAAAATTGCTTTGCTATTGTTTTAAAGATGCCACAGGATGATAGGACATTTAGGTGCATGACTATGCTAATATTAAACCATATAAAGGAAGTACTATCTAGATTTAAGACCAACCATGTCCCCCTTTACCAATTGCAGAGGAATATGGGCAGTTCCAGATTTCAAATTGTTATTTTCCTATAATCTATACAGCTTGGAAGTTGTTCAGGGAATGAAAACATTCTAAATCCCAATACTCTTTCTAGGAAAGAAAAAAACAAATGCTTATACTTACTTAAATAAGAGGCCTTTTGAATGATAAATTTTATTATTGGTAATAGTGACAAAAAGCTCTTAGCTTTAATTAATTTTTTTTATAAGGGCACTGAAAGGATATTTATGAGCTTCATTTCCCATTTCAGTTTCAGTATCCTATGCATTGGATGTGGTCTTTTAATTAACAAAAGCAGGGTTGGGAGAAAATTGCTCCATGTTCTCTCTCTCTCTCTCACACACACACACACACACACACACACACACACACACACACACACACACACACAGCATTCACTTTAAATTCTAAGAAGTGTAGGCTAGACTAATCATAAAGTTTTGACAATGTGAATTTCAGGTTTTACTTTTCTAAGAGAATAGTATTTATTGTGTTTAGCTTCTCCAATGTTGTATTTACTTGTATAAATGTGAATAAAATTACTACAGATAAAGAAATCATAATTTTGTGAAAAAAATTCTGAGTTGGTGTGCAAATAGTTGGATATTTAAAAGGATCAGAATTTTTAATGTTAACAAAGAATGGTTTTTACATCATTAAATAGTTGGGGAGAAATTTTTTTAAAAGAATAATAGTTTAAAGATATCAAAAATTGTTTTTTAAAATCTTTCTGAATTAAGCCATGGTAATTAATGATGTCCAAATCCAGTTCTGTTCTCTGGTTCTAGAGATGGGCATGGAATTTTGTTTCTAAATCACAGGCTATGAAAGTAGAGTCATTGCCTTGTAGTGTGATCTTCCCTAATTTTTCCTCAAAGTCATGTATGGGAGTGAGTCTGTAGTTTCCTAACTATCTTCTTTCCTCCTCCACTACAATGTGTCTCAAGAGTTTAAAGATATGATTGAAGACAATCCCAAAGGACTAACAATGAAACATAATATCCACCTCCAAAAAAAGAGTTGATATTCACTGAACAGACTGAAGCATGCTATTTTTCACTTTCATTTTTTCCCTTTATTCAAGTTTTCTTGTACAAAATGACTAATATGGTAATATTTTACATAATTGTACATGTATAACCCATATCTGATTGCTTACTGCCTCAAGGAGGGAAGAGGGAAAGGAGAAGGATAAAATTTGGAATTCAAAACTATAAATAAAAATGTTTATTATTTTTAAATAGTTTATTATATGAAATTCACAAAGTTTTACTAGACCATGAGCATACTCATCATTTACATATTGTCTGAATTCTCTGGGGCTAACCACAGTAGATATGAGATTGTACACGGCACTCCCTTCATACTGCTGTTCTTCATCACTGTTAGGATACAGTTATAACTCTTGCCACACATATTGCTACACAAATTTTTTTTTTATTACCAGTGCATACCTATGACGTCAAAACAAGAAAAATGGACTTTGAATGTTGCACTGCACAGTGCAGTGTGGATTACCCTGTTAATCGAATTAGATGGCAAAGAATTGTTTATTATGCAACAACACTTAGTTATGCTAAAAGAATACAATATATGCTGACACCGGATTAAGCACTCATCATGTTATTACTAACTCACAGAAAAATTTTAAATAGAATCTCATCACATTTTCTTGACAAAGATAAAAAATGAAAATGAGGCTTCCTACAAAGTAGGTTTCTGAATAGAACATTTGTTTGTCAAGCAAGAAAAGCTTAGAGTTGGTGAGTTAATTAAATTGTGTTTGCAGCAATTGAACAACTATGCCCAGAGAAAATAAACTTATTTAAAGCTATTAGCTTTTTGCCTTAATTAAAATCATGTGTTCATGGTTTGATATCAGTATTTGGTAGTACCTATCTGCGTGAAAAGAAACTTTCAAAGATGAAATGTAGGGGAGCTGCTAGGTGGCGCAGTGGATAAAGCACTGGCCCTGGATTCAGGAGTTCCTGAGTTCAAATCCGGCCTCAAACACTTGACACTTACTGGCTATGTGACCCTGGGCAAGTCACTTAACCCCCCATTGCCCCCGCGAAAAATAAATAAATAAATAAAATAACAAGATGAAATGTGCAAAATCCCATTACAGATCAGTATTAATAGATGAACATTCACAATCAATTTTAATGATAGGGAATATGAACTTTGAACCTCAATTAAGGCAAATGTTATCCTCCATCCTCCCCCCAAAAATGTCATTTTTCTCATTAGTAGATCTGTATTACAAAAAAATTCACTCAATTATTGTGCTTTTAATTTCATCAATAAAAATTCAAGGAAATTTATTTATTCTTGTTATAGAAATACCTACATATCACTGATTTTGCCTCCTGGGCCACAAAGCCTAAATATTTACTATCTGGTCTTTTAAAGAATAATTTGACAATCCCTGGCATAGAGTACTGAGAGGTTAAGTGACTTACCCAAGAACACACAGCCAGGATGTGTCAGAGGAAGGATTTGAACCCAGGTCGTCCAGGATTAGAAGCTGGCTCTCCAGCCTCTAAATAGCCATGCTGGTACTCATGAAAGCAGCAAGCATTTATATGCCACTTTAAGGTTTTCAAAATACTTTTTATCTGTTATCTCACTAATCCTTACTAAATGGCTGAATTATAACAAATGGTATATAAAATACTATAATAATAATTTTTCAAATGTGGAGGTTATACAAGTTTCCTATAATGTCATCTCAAAACTGCAGGCTTAGGTAGGGATTCTGATATTCAAATATAACCCATCCACTATTAATGATACTTTTAAGAAACCTCATAGGACACACGCAGAGGGGGGAAAAAAATCACATACACTGCCCTCCATGACAAAATGACCAAAAAAAAAAAAAAGAAAAGCAAATGACAAACTAAAACAAAAATAATTTTTAAATGTCTCCATAATTTCACCAAGCTCCTGCCTATCTTTTTTATAATCTGCTTCCCAATCCCTAATGCTTTTTCCTACCCATAATTTCATATTTGGGAAAAAATCTGGAATTAAAAAGGATTTTTCTTCTGGACTTTATGGATTATGATATAATGGAAAAATCACTAACCCAAATCCTAATCCTAGTTCAAGATTCCCTAACAAATGGACCAGATTTTAATCCTGTCTATCTGGGCAAATTACAATTTCTCAGTTTCCTCTTCTGTCAAATAAGGGGGATCAGAAGATGATCCCTAAAGATCCATCCAACTTTTAATATTCCATGATTTTGTAAATTATGGCACTTTAGATAACAGAAAGTAGCTATCTCATTAATAAGTCTACACTCTTTCCAATAAAACCTCCTTCATCATTTGAGACAATCTTGCCCACATGCTGTTTTATACCCAAAATCTAACAGAACTATTTAAATCAGCTTTCCTTGCTACATGTCCATTTTATATAACAAGTAGGTAAAAAAATCTCTATTCTAATTCTATGGAGAAAGCTAATTTAATAAGCATATATATACACACTTATGTGTATATGTGTGTATGAATGATGTGTGTTTATATATTCACAATATTCATACACACATACTGCTTTTTTTCAAATATTCAAACAGTACAAACATTAGTACTTTTCTTTTAATGAATAACAAATTCATTGTGGTATTGCCTCTTCTTGTCTGGCCATAGCAAAGATACATTTATGCCTACACAAAAGAGTTATCAATCTGTCTGCTATTCCAAAAAGTTTATGCTTAACAATTTTTCCTAAAACAAAGCATAAGAAATCAGTTAGGTTACTCTCAAATTAAAATAAGTATCTCTAAAAATTCAGTTTAAGAAAAACACATATATACATTCTACACAACCATCTGAAAAGAAAACTAATCCATTTATTTATATTTTTATAAAGGAAAACCAAATTCCACACTATTCCTACCTTTTTGCCAATTATTCTTTCCAATTTCTTCCTTTTCTGTTTAAGTCCAGTTCTTGAAAACCAAGACTTTTCTTTTGTCTTGCTTATGATCCTTTTTGTCACCATTTTTAAAAATGTTTTCCATGTGCAGTGCTATTAAGCTAAAGTGGAAAGCAAACGTAACAGTGCCTATAGTCTAAAATAATATCCGTTCACTACAAAAAGGAAAATACTTAAATAGATGTCTCTCAGGCCAACTGGCATCTGAATTCAAGCACCAAAGACATGAGACATGATAAGATGTTCTAATGAAACAAGACAGACTACAGTTGTGACAGTAGAGTGATATGGTGGATAAAGTTTCACCTAATTAGGTAAGTTCCATGGAAGAGAAAGTTTGCCATTAACAGTAACTATGTGCAAACTAGGATTTAGGAATGAGAACTAAAGACCAAAAAAACCCTCACAAAAAAATACTCTTTCATTTCCATATGAAACTCTTCTAAAAACGTTGCTAACATGCTTTGTAAAAGATTTCTAGAAATTTTTCCATTTTAAAACTTAATAGTAATTGGACTACTTAAAATACTTTAAAGTTTGCAGAGCACTTTAATTATCTTATCTGAGAATCACAACAGCCCTATGTGGCAGAGACTACAAAGTATTATAATTTCCATGCTAGAGATGAAAACAAAAGGGGGGGTTTCATAGTTTCAAAGCCTTCCCATGCGTGCTCAGGTCAGGTCATTTAGACAGTGTATCAGTGGCAGAGCTCAAACCAAGGTCTTGTCTTACTCTCTCTCCACTTTCTCCACTAAACCATAATTGCCTCTCAGAAAATGAAGTTACCAACTCTCAAAATATATACAAGCCTCACCCTATGTGCATTATTCACTTACAAGCTTATATTTCTACCAAGGCTGTGTGGCTGAGTTACAGGTACAAGGTCATAGCTGCTGACAGACAGTTCTAGGGATGGTTGCTGGTGCTTTATGAGAACAGAGTCCACAACAACAATAGACATTGATGTGTAACTGCTTAAGTGTTACCAGAGAGGTTTAACTTCTGACTAGGTCAGAATAAAGACATGCAAATCCATAAAATTTAACAAAATATAGCTACACACAAAGTCTTTATTTGATTATTCTCTGAAAAAAATTAGAAGAAATAGTCTTCTCCAAACGTTGAGAAAGGAGCATAAAGCCAGACCACACTGTGAATTCATCCAGGGTTTTTCCATTAGAGAAGACACAGACCTTTCAAAAAAAACAACCAAAAAACCAAACCCTGACCTTTTTTCATTAGCATAACAAATCATGGTGGATATTTACCATATACCCACAGACTAATCAGTGTCAGCTAGTCAATTCTCTGCAAAGAAACTTCCTACAGAGGACAAGACAAAACAAAACATTAATGTTTCTCACACTATTATTCCTTTCTGGAGAAGAAAATGGCAAACCACTTCAGTATCTCTGCCAAGAAAACCCCAAATGGGGTCATGAAGAGTTGGACATGAGGAAAAATGACTGAACAACAACAAAAAATTTACCCCTTTAGAAACCTGGCCTAAATTCTACTCTCAGAGTGAAAACCCATGGCCAATCAGTAAGATTTACAGTAAAAGTCAGGAAACAGGGGCAGCTAGGTGGCACAGTGGATAGAGCACCGGCCCTGGAGTCAGGAGTACCTGAGTTCAAATCCGACCTCGGACCATACAGCTCTCCATTGCCCTTTGAGTCACCCCAAATTCTGATACTTTACAGGTTGTGGTGTTTCATGAATCATAGCCATGAAACGAGGCACCACCATAATGTAAGTATCATAACATGGTATAGCATATCTGTAAACTACCAGCATTAAAAATAAAGGTTTCTTTTTCAGAGAGCAGCTTGGGATCACTAAAAGGACTGCACGTATTCCCAAAAGCAATCCAGCTTGCTCTCTTGTAATTCATTCAAATACAGGTCCAGCTCATCACTTAGCTACAAAGCCCATCCAAAATATATATGTACACATACACACAACACATACTCAAGCAAGAGATTGCCCACTGAACTATGAATCCCAAGCTAGACAAAAAGCTCTTTATTTGGGTTTTCTTGTGTAGAGTTAGTCAAATTTCAGTGGAAATTCTGCAACATCCTGACATTTAATGAAGTTGGTATTAAGTAATCTTTGAATAGAAAAGTTTGGAAAACCTTACCATCTACAGAGAGTTCTTCCATCTAGGCTCTGGATCATAAAAACATATTTAGACTTGAAGATGCTTTAGAGGCCATCTAGCTCAACTATCTCATGTTACAAGTAAGTAAATGAGGGGCAGCTAGGTGGCGCAGTGGATAGAGCACCAGCCCTGGAGTCAGGAGTACCTGAGTTCAAATCAGGCCTCAGACACTTGACCCTTACTAGCTGTGTGACCCTGGGCAAGTCACTTAACCCCAATTGCCTCACTTAAAAAAAAAAAAGTAAATGAGGCCCAGAAAGGTGAACTAACTTCTCATGGATCACAAAAGTGGCAGAGCCAGAACTCAAACTTAGGTCTCCTGACTCAAGAGATTCATCCCTCTTTCCACTGCACCATGCTTCAGTAAACATCTTTGGCAAAGTATATATGACCCTGTTTTAATCAGAGGATCATTGAACAAGTTTCTCTGTGCATGTCAAGCAATCTTGTATAATCTTAATATATATATGGCATTAATCGTGAAAGAAATGCAAATTAAAACAATGTTATAACAAAATTGGTCAACTTGGCATAAAAAGTACATTTGGGCAGAACTAGGGAGAAAATAGGCATATTAATTCACCTTTAGTGAAGCTGTGTGAAACAATCCAACAACTATTCTGGGAAAGCAATATGGAATTCTGCAATAAAAATTACAAAATTTTTCAAACCCTTTGACCCAGTGATCCCACTAGGTTTATATTTAAACCCCCAATGAGAGCAACAGGAAGAAAAGATCTTTCTACACAAAAAATCTCTAGAGCAGCACTATTTATATTAACAAAAAGTTGGAAACAAATTCTGTGTCCAACAAATGGTGCAATGGCTGAATAAATTATGGTACATGAATGTAATAGAATACCATGTGGAACAGACACATATCAAGTAAGTGCAAAGTAAAAAAAAATAGAAGCAGAGAATAATGCACACACCCACTACATCTAATGAATGATAACATTTAACAACAGCAAATTCAAACTCAGTGGACAATATTGACAGAATCCTGTTAAAAAACTTAAAACACACCATCTTCATTCCTTTTAAGTTCAAGTGTATACTTACAGGAATTATCAGCCACCACACTATACTATTTTGCTTAACTATTTGGGGGAAATATAATGGTGATTTGGGGCAGCTAGATGATGCAAAAGATAAGAGTGCCAGGCCTACAGTTAGGAAGACATCTTCCAAAGTTCAAATCTGGCCTCAGACACTTAACGGTGTTTACCTCAGTTCCTCATCTATAAAATGAGCTAGAAAAGGAAATGCCAAACCACCCAAGTATCTTTGCTAAGAAAACCCCAAATGGGGTCACAAAGAATCAGACACAACTGAAATGACTGAACCACAACAAACAAAAAATGGTGATTTGTGGTTTTCATGTGTATACTTACATAAAACAAAATTTAAAAATCAAATAAGCATATGTACAGGAAATATGGGGAAATGTTATATAGGAGAACCTTTAAGAAGGCATTTTGTCTTACTGAATCAAATATTTTTGCAAACAACCTATACAATGGCTTCTATTTATACAACTTTCAGTCAATCTTGCAATTCTAAAGTAAACCCTCAACACAAATGTTGATTATCCGTTAAGGTCTTATAAAGATGAGAAAGTAGGACTATGTCAGTAGTAAATGATATCCTTTCAATCTTTTTTTATTAAATACTGCTCAGTTTTTTTTTAACTCTTCCATATCATCCACTCTTGACATCTTGAAAATAAATTCAAAACCTTCAAAAATTTATTGCCTCCAGAATAAATTTCTTCCATGTGTAATTTGTCTTTTCTATATTTTTTCCTGTCTTTATCTTCTTTAGGACCATTTTTACACTTTTTATATTACATTACAGGGATTGAATCTAAATGTGTTAGAGTTCAAAGCAGTCATTAATTATGAAAATTATTTCTAGGAATGATGATAGAGCTTTCTTATTTATAAGGTTTATTACTTATTTTGAGCATTTTTTAAAATTCTGAGTTCCAAATATTCTTCCTCCCTCCTGCCCCTCCCCAGTCCAATGAGAAAGAGAGCAATATGATATCAATTATACATGTGAAATCATGCAAAAAATGTAACTTGCAGATCTTTTACATTTTTTTGTCCATTTGCTATCCTCCTGAATTCATCAATGAATGCCTTTAGAATTATTTGGCTTAGTTTGGTTTTACATCAAGCTTTCAAGTGAATGATATATTTTTTAATGCTACTACGCTTTATTGTTTTATGATGCAAGTTTTACAAACGAGATTATACTCGGAATTGGTGTTATCCTTAGTTATCAAATCTCTCATTATGACAAGGAAATCTAGTGTCCACTAGCAAAAAACTATTTTTGAATTCTTTAGGTCTCCTCGTTATGGAGACTACTTTATATGTTAAACTTCCATAGATAACTACAAAAGTCTATAACAAGATCTTTGCCCTTATTCATTTTCAATTTTCAGTACCAACAGACCTATGCATGAAGTTGTATAAAGTACCGTCTTCTCACCATTAAATTTTCTTTTAATTTTGACCTATGCACACAGAAGTCAATGGCCTAAATGCAGAAATGACTATCAACAAGGGATTCTTAGTGATTTCTTAGGATTTCCTGTCATTCTTGTCTTTTAAGATATGGTCAGTATAATTTTTTTAATTTCTTTAAAATATCTCCTCTTCTGCATCAAATATTAGCATACATGTCTTCAAGTTTGTATTTTTTTTATGATCATCATGAGCACTGCATGACAAAGTGCCCGAGTATCTCGTGAAATGATGTTCCATTGTTTCTACATGCACAAAACCAATTCCTTTTACTTTATTTGTCTCCCTAACAAAGATCTGTGAGAACCATCCTTCTATTTATTTATATCTTCCTTTTTTCTTCTGTTATAATGTAAAAGTTAATGACATAGTTGTTTCCAGTTGATTGGTTGTGGGACCAAGATCTCACATATATAGTAGAGCCTCAGAACAATGTGCTCAACCTACTTTGCCTTCCCTTTTAAACACTATTATCAACAATGGAGAAACAGAAAAGGCCACATATGACCAAGGACCATTTTTAATCTTTTACTTTCTTTTTGTTTTATGTGTTGCCAAGGCCAAAGAATTCTCCCTAATAGAAACAGACCTATCAGATCTTAAGCTCCAATTACATTGTCTTCAAGAACCCAGGGCCACCTCCATGCCGTGATGAAGCTTAAGCATCGATCTTTAGTGAAGGAAAATTATATAACATTTCCTAAACTTTAGCACAAGTCACATGTATTTTTTTAATATGCTGTGTAATAAAATTCAGGTTTCTTTAATGTAGGAGAATTATACTACTACTCAGCCTTTCCTAAAAGGCTGGCAGCCCTGAACACTCCAATGTTTTATTTAGCATGTTTTGAATATATTTATGCTCCTATTAGTCAGAAGCACACAACATTCTACATGCAGGAAGAATTAAAATAAAACACTAGATACCAAGTATATAATGGTGGGATTGAACAAGGTGTTTAGATCCCTTCTAACTACAACTATTACACAATCTTTAAACAGCACAGCAGATAAAAATGAGTGATTCAATGAAACCATGGAAAATAAGAGCTAAGCCACACATCATTTTGTACTAAACTCAAATGAGGTCAATTACACATGTGTTTACTTTCAATTTAAATAAAGGCTGCAATTTGAAGTTTTAAATATATTATTATGAAAGTCATTTACATTCTGTTCTTATTTCCTAGAATAGAATAATAGTTCTAAAACACTGAAAGCTTGGGAAAGACTTATTAAAAGTAAGACTAAAGCCAAAGTAAATAAGCTGAAAAATTAAAATCAATAAAAAATAATTTAAGACAAAAAATGTGACAGGAAGAATTCAAATGCAAATTTTAAGTTAAAAATCGCCTGGCTAAACATTAAAAAAAAAAAGTCATATACACCAAATCACTTAAGAAGCACTTTTTTGTGATTGCAAAGAAATGAAGGGGGAAAAAGCACAGACACTCATCTACTAGGGAATGACTAAATAAACTGTAAATGAATGTAATGGAACATTACTGAGCTGTAAGAAATGATGTGTGGGATGAATACAGAGAAGCATGGAAAGATCTACATGAACTGATGTAATGCTATAAATAGAACTGAGAAAATTATAAAGCTCAAGCATGACTTGAATGAAGAGAGAGAACACTCCCAATCCACACCTCTGTGGAGGTGGGAGGTCCACAGATGCTACACATTGCACATGTTTTCAGACTTTTTCAACACATTAATCAGTGGTGTTGAAAAACACTGTTACATGGGATGGCTCTCAGGGACAGGGAGGGATACTGGGGAAAACTCCGATGATATATAAAAAACAGAAGACAGCAATAAAAACTTATTTTTTAAAAAAGTTACATAGGCTAGAAAATACAATTCTGACATTACTTTTCCAGGTCAGCAGTTTTTCCAAGAAGATATTTCACATTGCCCTCTATTTTTTTATTCATTTGGATTTGCTTTATTGTGTCTTGGTTTTTCACAAAGTCACTAGCTTCCATTTGTTCAATCCTAATTCTTAGGCAATTATTTTCAGAGAGCTTTTGTACCTCCTTTTCCATTTGGCCAATTTGGCTTTTCCAGCTGTTGACTTTTTTCTCATGTCTTTCCTGCATCACCCTCATTTCTCTTTCCATTTTTTCCTCTACCTCTCTAACTTTATCTTCAAAGTCCTTTTTGAGCACCTCTATGGCCTGAGACCAATTCATATTTTTCTTGGAAGCTTTAGATATGGAGACCCTGACATTGACATCTTCCTCTGAGGGGCACCTCGATCTTCCTTGTCAATGAAGAAACTTTCTATGGTCCTCACCTTTCTCTGTCGGCTCATCTTGCCTTTCTTTTCCTTGACTTTTAGCTCCTTAAAGTGGGGCACTGTTTCCAGGCTGCAGTATCCCAAGCTTCAGAAGTCCCAGGTGGTATGATTTAAGGAGGATCAGGTTCTTCACTCGCCTGGCCTGTTCCCTAGTCCGGAGATGAACCCAGACTAACTTGCTAATCAACCAGCTTTGTGTGCTGTGGTAGTCAGCCCGACGAGCCTGTGCCCCTCCCCCACCTGGGCCACTCCTACTCAATCCTACCTCCAGGTTCCCAGCAGGGGTGAAAAATCCAAGTTCTGCCTCAGCACACCAGCATAGATCCCTGTAGTCTCCCCTCCTGCCAAGAGCTCAGCCCTCTGACCAGACTGTGAGCTTAGTTCCAGACAACACTGGCGCTTCAGCTGATTCAGAGGCTCTGGGGTCTGACAGTACTTTTCAACAACATTGCAGATTAAGATGACTGACCCAATGTAACACTGGAAAATAAGGGCCAAGCCACATATCTTTATTTTACATCAAAATTAAATAGGGTTGGGGGGCAGCTAGATGGCACAGTGGTTAAAGCACTGGCCCTGGATTCAGGAGTACCTGAGTTCACATCCAGCCTCAGACACTTGACACTTACTAGCTGTGTGACCCTGGGCAAGTCACTTAACCCCCCATTGCCTGCAAAACAAAAACTAAAACTAAAAAATTAAATAGGGTTGGGGACAGCTAGGTGGCTCAGTGGATACAGCACCCACCCTGGATTTAGGAGGAACTGAGTTCAAATCCGACCTCAGACACTTGACAATTACTAGCTGTGTGACCCGGGGCAAATCACTTAACCCTCACTGCCCCACAAAAACAAACAAAAACAATTAAAATCTAATACCAGTCAGACCAAAGATGGACCCACTAAGTTTCCTACCTCCACCCCAAATCTTGAGGATATGTTTTTCCATACCCAGAACATTAGAAACAGAAGAAATAGAAATAATCTAGTACAAAAAAAACCCCAAAACCTAAACTATTATCCAGTGTTTCAAGTGAGAAAAGTTGAGGTTCAGAGGAAATAGGAGATTTGTCCAAGACGACACAACTATTTAAGTAACAGAGGCCCCAGGTCTATTTTTTCCTCTTCATTAACAATGAATTCAAATATTTATCATTATTAATTTTTAAATCCTTTGTGTATCACTATCAAAATATTATAAATTTCAAAAAGAAACAAATTCTATTTGCATCATTTGGCTTATAGCAGAGCTCTTTAACCATCATTTTTTAACAAGTCAGGATTTTATTTGTTTCATGAAATTCTTAATTCACTTTTAAAAAAAAAAAAGTCATTCAGAGCTTCTGAGAGCAGATTAAATGTCCAGAGATCAAGCACAAACAACAGAGTGCTCAGGCTGCAAAATGACTGAGAACCAGTGGCTAATGTAGGGTAATGCCACATGGACTCTACTATAGGACAAAATCAGTCACTGATGAAAGCAGATTTTGAGGTCTTCAGGCTCACAAAAATAAAATAATCGACTGATCTGATTAGTCAGATTTAAGCAAACCATTATTCAACATTTTATCATTATATAGCTCTCAGATTTGCCAATGTTTCTAATATTAGCCTGACACAATTGTGTTACTCTCTATTGTATGACAGCAAAACTAGTAAAATTGAATAAAAATGTCGTATCCAGTGCCAGTTGGTGGGTCTGATTCTCCACAACAAGCTCTAATACCAAAACAGAGGTAAGTCAGTAATGCTACACAGCAGAATTCAATTCTTTCCAAGTGTTGTATGAGGGCCTCAGTATTTCATTAGGCCACCAGCAAGTCTCTCAAAGGACTCCCATTAGTTATTAGTTTGGGTATCATGTGTCCCTTATAAACAGTGACATTTAAAGCTATTTTTCTAGCTCAAAAATTTTGTTTAAAAACTATACATAAGAAGGCTACAGTTAGTTTTTTTTAAAAACCCAAGGTTAGGGGCAGCTAGGTGGCGCAGTGGATAAAGGCACCGGCCCTGGATTCAGGAGTACCTGAGTTCAAATCCGGCCTCAGACACAGTCAGCTCTACTGACTGACATTTATCGAAAGTGATTGATATATATATATATATATTTTGCCCTTTGGGCCTCACAACAATCTGTTCCCGTCACTTTTGGAGAATACAAGGATTTCAAATTAAGCCTTTTCCCCCTATATGATTTAACTGAATTCAGAATGGTTTTAAAGCTGGAACTCAACTTGGAAGATCATCTAATATAAACTCTCACTTTACAGATGAAAAAACTGAGGTTCAACGCATTTCAAATCAAAGGACACCTCCCTCTTGTACCTCTATCATCTAGAATATATATCTAAGATTTCCACCACCCCCCTTTCTTAAAGCAATTTCTCCATTCCAAAAAAGTAGCTCTAATATTAAAAGATAGTAAAAAGAATGTAAAGGGCATCTACAAAACATTTTTAAAAACACAGAAGGGAGCAGGATAATGTTGGTACTACCACATTAAATTTTATGTGTGTGTACATGTGTCTATATAAACAAACTATTATAGGTTCACTGCTTCATACATAATTCCTATTTTCTGGACACTTTTGTATATGGAATGTTCATGTTTGTTGGTGATTTCCTAGCTCATAATGGAAACATTTTTAAATGAATTTTTTACAATGTAGAAAGAACACTGGGTTTACAGCTAAAAGATCTGAGTTCCTCTCAAGGGGCCCAGTTTTTCATTTGTAAAGAATGGACTGATGTTAAGTGATCTCCAAGGTCCTTTCTAGCTTTGACATGGCAGTTCAATTCTGGGTTGGTTTCACAAAGACGGGGAAAGGGAAATTATTTGTAACTAACAAATGGTATTTACATTTAAGATCTCCTTTCCTCTCAAGTTTCCGGTTTGAGGCTCAATTGCCTCAGATTCTAAGAGAGGACATGAAACTGTGGAGTCCCAGGTCTCACAGGTTCAGGATACAGGGAGACTGGAAAGTTTGGCCTTGGACCTTCCATGGTTGTTGGATTAAATTAAGGCTGCACCTTTAATTTAATCTTTTGGTGAGGAAAAAAGTGTCTATGCTTGGAAGATCCTTTACTGCTACCTCAAATACTATTCTACTGCAGAAAAGAGAAGTGAGAAAAGGTGGGAAGAAATTATGTTTTATTGTTCTTCCACAAATGTTGGATGAATAGAGAGAAAAAATACAGGTAAGAATAATAATTACGCAAAAATGGTACTTTTTACATTAGACATGTAACATAGATGGGGCAGCTAGGTGGCACAGTGGATAGAGCACCGGCTCTGGAGTCAGGAGGACCTGAGTTCAAATCCAGCCTCAGATACTTAGCAATTACAAGCTGTGTGACCCTAGGCAAGTCACTTAACCCCAATTGCCTCACCAAAAAAAAAAAACAAAACAAAAACAGACATGTAACATAAGGATTCTGATTGTCTGGTTCCTGACATTCTATTTCATTTCCTTCAAAATAAAAATTCATATATTTCATATTATCATAAATATTTATTTCATTTGTAGAATCCACATTCCAGTCTGAGATGATGTTTTTCCCAACCATATTTACGTGGGAGAAATTACAATTTTTCTAAAACCACGTCTAACATTTTTTTTTAACATGGAGAAGGGGGGCAGCTAGGTGGTACAGTGGATAAAGCACTGGCCCTGGATTCAGGAGTACCTGAGTTCAAATCCGGTCTTAGACACTTGACATTTACTAGCTGTGTGACCCTGGGCAAGTCACTTAACCCCCATGGCCCTGCAAAAACAAACAAACAAAAAAAAAAAACATGGAGAAGCAATGCAATTGAACAGAATGTACTGTCTCCCAGGGGCTCATAACCTAGAGTCCATAAACTTGTTTATTTGTTTGTTTTTAATATTTTGATAACTATATTCAAGATAAATTATTTCCTTTGCAATCCTATGTTATTTTATTCACTTTAAAACATTTTTCTGGATTGGAGGGGCCTATTGTCTTCCCCAAAATGTCAAGAGTGATACCAAAAAAGTTAACAATTCATCTTAAACACTAAGATCTTAAATACATGTTTTCTACAAAAGCTATTTCATTTGTCTGTTTTTCAAAAACCCATATTAATCTATATGATAACAGTCCATAAAAGATTTTCATACAAAATTCAATGACAGTTATCATTTCATATCTTTGCTAGGAAATAAAGCAATTGAAAATGAAAAAGAGTGTTTGCAGTGGAGGCTGATTAAAATAGTTCTTCCCAGAAAGGTAATATGTGAAGTAACTAGTGAAACAAAAGTATTATACATCAAAATTCAGTCAGAGATGTTTAGAAACCACTCCTCATCTGTGCAAACTACACATACCAAAATTTACAATAAAAAATAGTTTGTATCTATCTTTGCTACATTTTCCAATAAAGTCACACTTCATTCTAAAGATACAAAGTTGTTGGTCATTTGAGAAAATACCTTGATGATACCAATTTATAATAGCTAATTGAATGATGTAAAAGATACATTTTATTTAATATTCAATTTTAAAGCCTCAGAATTAGCACAAAGGGAGGAAGGCAGGAGAGGAAGCTGAAATAGAAAAATCTAGGCATCTTTTAAATTTCTTCTAGAGCATTAAAAATAGTTAATTCATCAAAATTTCATTTCTAAGTTATCTTTCCTGGGGACATATCTACTGTATTAAATGAAGAGCCAGGTACAAAAAAATGTATAGCTATTTAACACTACAGCCCTTTGGTAACTCGGTTAAATACTTTTATAGGATCATAGGATTGTATATTTAATGCTAGAAAGGACCTCAGAAGCTAGGAACCAACCCCCTCATTTTACAGAGGAGAAAACTGAGGCACAGAAAAGTTAAGTGACTTGCTCAGGATCACACAAGCTATTAAGTGGCTACAGTAAAATTTGCACTCAGATCTTAATGATTCCAAAGTTCAGTGTCCTTTCCTCTAAGCCAGCTTTTAGACTTAAGCTTGATAAATCTTCGAACAACGAATAGCCTAAGCTGGACAGAGGCAGTCTAAGAGATACGAGCCCTGGTATCAGTTCCAACCTCTGAAGTTATAAACACAGGCAAAAGTCACTTATGCTTTCAGTGCACTAGGCAACTCTGAAACACTGAATTCCTGATTATATTACAGAGTTGCCCACAGTGACAAAATCACAGGTCCCATTCAGCAAAGAAAAAAGAATTCTCAACAATCCTTTATGTGGGGATTCTTTTTTTTTTTAGGTGGGGATTCTTAATCTGGGTTCTGTCGATATGTTATGGTTTTTTTTTATTTTTCAATAACTATTTCAACATTTTTTTATTGCATGAATTTGAAAACTTGATTCTGAGAAGGGTATAAGACAAAAAACATTACGAACCCCTGCTTTAGGGTAAGAACATAATATCCTTTTGCAAATGAAAAAACTGAAATTCAGCAAAGTTAAATGACTTGCCCTAAGTCACATGGTTTGTCTTCAACACAGTAAGTGAAAAATCAGAACTTAAAATCAAGTTTGGGGGGGGGGAAGGGCAGCTAGATGGCGCAGTGGTAAAGCACCAGCCCTGGATTCAGGAGTACCTGAGTTCAAATCCGGCCTCAGACACTTGACACTTACTAGCTGTGTGACCCTGGGCAAGTCACTTAACCCTCAACTGCCCTGCAAAAAACAAAAAAACAAAAAACAAAAAAAAATCAAGTTTGGGGCATGAAACCCAATGCTTTTTCCATTATCTCACACTGCCTCTCTAATAGATGGTTTATGTAAAATCATGATTAAGAAGTAATTTTGGGGGCAGTGGGTAAAGCACTGGCCCTGGATACAGGAGGACCTGAATTCAAATCCGACCTCAGACACTTGACACTAGCTGTGTGGCCCTGGGCAAGTCACTTAGCCCTCATTGCCCTACCCAAAAAAAAAAAAAAAGAGTAATTTGGTCAAAATGTGAATGTAGGGGCGGCTAGCTGGCACAGTGGATAGAGCACCTGCCCTGGAGTCAGGAGTACCTGAGTTCAAATCCGACCTCGGACCATACAGCTCTCCATTGCCCTTTGAGTCACCCCAAATTCTGATACTTTACAGGTTGTGGTGTTTCATGAATCATAGCCATGAAACGAGGCACCACCATAATGTAAGTATCTGAGTACATTAAAAACATTTTGTGGGGCAGCTAGGTCATGCAGTGGATAGAGCACCGGCCCTGGAGTCAGGAGGACCTGAGTTCAAATCCTACCTCAGACACTTAACACTTACTAGCTGTGTGACCCTGGGCAAGTCACTTAACCCCAACTGCCTCACTAAAAAAAAAATAAATAAAATTTTAAAATGATAATTACAGTTCCAAAGCCCTGGATCATGCTTTTAGTTTTTATTAAAATATCTGTTTGTGACTAAATTATTTTAGGACTGGGCTAATTTCTTTTAGACCAGAGAAAAAGTTCTTGGCATAGCAGATAAAGTTCCAGACATGGAGTCAGGAGACCTGAATTAAAACCCTAATATTTACTAGTTATGTGACTCTAGGCAAATCACAACCTCTCTGAGCTTTAGTTTCTTTTCATCAGTAAAAATGGGGATTAACATCTGTAGCATTTACCTCATAGGGTTTTAAGCATCAGATGAGATCATCTCAAATGGTATTTTTTTTTTAAATATAGCCTCCAATTTCTTGGGAGAAAATCAATATGACTATATAAATATACTGCAAATGATTCCACTGTGAGGCAAGATTCTGGATTCTAATCCCAGCTCTAACTAATCTGCTAAATAAGGGATGTAGGAAGTCACAACCTCTCTGGTCCTCAAATTCTTCACCTGTAAAATTGGGAGATTTATTAGATGATTTTATCTGCTCTAAAATTCTTTGAGTATGCATCAAACAAACAAAATTAAATGACCTTAATTTATGCAATGAGTTCTATTAGTCTGGATGGAAAGACATATTAAATGGAGTTCCTACCTTCAAAAGGCTTAGTTTGAAGGAAGTAAGAAAATACCAAAGACATAGATATATAATAGGTAAGTAAGTTACTCTAACTTAAAAGCCATTCTTATTTAAATTGTGAAAGGGGAAAAAAAGACCATTCTTTCCTACCTATAAGTGCAATGCTTTGCAAAAGAACAGATACATTCATCACTAGACAGCAATGCAATAATTATAAACAATTTTCTCCAATCCCTGTCTCCCTTCAATATATAGCTGTTGACAAACTAGTCACGCCAAAATATACAAACAAGATAAATGGTAAAAATGAGCTTCTAAATCAATTCACTGAATTAATTTTTGAATATGACAGAATTTCAAAATAGTTAGGGAGCTTAACCAGAGAAGCCTGGACTAAAAAGTGTAGGAATAAAAAAAGTAGAAACTACCAAGTTTGAATTAACTAAAGAAAAATTACCCAGGACAAGAGAAATTCAGTTAATCCAAAATATTACAACTTTAACAACTGACAAGATTCTCTTCCAACCAATCATTTCCCAAATAAATAAGTGCAATGACATCCATATTTTCATGTTGATTTTTCTCTGAAAACTTTTTTAAAGAGAGCCTAAAGAACCAATAAGGAATATGAGAAGCAAAGGGCCCCAATGATCTATAAACCAAAAGAAATGCTGAATTTAACTTATCTGCAGTTTGGGAGTTCACACATACTTTCTCTCTCTCTCTCTCTCTCTCTCTCTCTCTCTCTCTCTCTCTCTCTCTCTCTCTCTCTCCTAGTACTATTTATCTATAGGAATATTTGGTTTTATGGTCTAAACTCAGGCTGCCCTAAATGCAAACTATAAGGGATAAAAGGGATGTCAATAGTAATAAATAATGAAATAAAATTGAGCACATAAAGAGGATACTCAGGAAAATGTAATGTTTCCACATAGCCATATAAAATGCAACTTTAACAGGACTTCCTCCAAAAAATAAGCATATTTATCCCTTCAAAAATATTTTCGTTTGGTTTTCTACACAGTGGATTTGAAGACTTTTAATTATGAGCCACCTTACCACTACAGTAGAACTCTGGTTTCATTTAATTACCTGCTTCTTAAGCCAGCCTTAGCCTTACAATCCCCTAGCTTTTTGATGGTTGTTTTCGTGGACCGGTTTTCTTGAAGGGATGACGGGTGGGGAGTAATTGGGGGTTACTCTCACGGCCTCTCTGGACCTCCAGCAGGGCCTGGATCCAGCTGACAGGACGAGAAGGTGCTGACTATTGCAGCAGCTCATCAGGGAGAGCAAAGTTCACAGACGCCTGGCCTGGAAACACACACCTGCCGCCGCCTCCTCCAAGTGACAATCGGACCCGACACCCTTTTACCCAATTCTGCCCCCTACCAGGCGCGGGGAAGGGGGGGGCGGCGGGGCCGGGGTCACATACACAGAAAGGAAGGAAAAGACCCCGACCCTTTTTCCGCAGGGGCACAAAGGCCACGCCGTGCAGTGGGAGCCAGACTTCCTCCCCGGCCGCGCACACAGCGATGGAGCGGGAGAAACCAGGCTTCCTCCCCCGCCGCTCACCACCTGGGCCGGGCTTCCCTCCAGGGGACGGGCGGATGGACGGACGGACGGACACACACACGGACATGCACACACACACACACACACACACACACACGGACACACACGGCCGGGGGGCAGAGCGGCGAGATGAGAAGCGTTGACACCGCGCACACGTGCGCGCACACACACGCACACACACCCCTGGGGCCGGAACAGCCCTCCCCGCCGGCCACGCGCACACACGCAGGCACACACGCAGACACACACACACACACACACACACACATACGCGCACACACGCGTGCACCCCCGCCGCCTCCTCTTCCTCTCACCCACCGGCATCATCTCGGGCAGGCTTCCGGGTCCTCGGCCGCCGCCGGACTCCGCAGTCCCCGCCGCACTGACAAGCACCGGCCCAGACGCTGGCGCTCGGCTCCTGTCTCCGCAGGCGCGCGGCCGCTCTCGCTCCGCACAGGCCGCGCCGCCGCTACCGTCGCAGTCGATCTCAAAACCGAACGAGCTACAGCCCGCGGCGGGCAGAGCCCCAACCCAGGGTGGGGGCGGGAGTGGGGGTGGGGGTGGGGGGAGGCGGCGGTTGCGGCAGTGCTGCAGACCCCCGCCCCTCCTTCCTCCCTCCCTCCCCCCTTGCCAAGTCCTGTGGCGGGTGGCGGGTGGCGGGAGCCCCAGACACCGCCTCCCCCGAGATCCCGCCGCCGCCGCTGCTGCTGCTGCTGCTGCTGCTGCTGCTGCCGCTGCCGCCGCCGCTACCAATGCTGCTCCTGGCGCCGAGGCCCCCACTGCCTGACCCTAGCCTTTCCTCCGCCTCGGCGAGTCCCCGCCCCCAGCGCCCTACAGCCACATAGGGGCAGCCGCCGCCTCCTCATTGGCTGAGAGGCGGGGTCGCGGCTGGGCCCGCCCCTCTCCTCTGCCTCCTCCACCTCCTCCTCCTCCTCCTCCCTCTCCTCCCTCCCGCCTTGCCTCCCTCCCTACCTTTTACTGTCCCGGGGCAAGTGGGCTGCGTGTACCTCCACTACCTAGGAAGGATGCACCCCTCGTGAAAACAAGGTCCCCAGGAAAAAACGGGGAAGGGGTTTCGTGTGCGCGCTCCGCATGCCCAAGCACCTATTCCTCTTCCTTTGATCCTTCCCCCAATTGTTTCGGTCGTCAGATTTTTTTAGAGTCGTATGACCCACAACCTTGTTTTATAAATGAAGAAATAGGGTCATGGAGATTTAGTGACTGGGTCACACAGGTACTAAGGTACGGAGCCGAGATTAGAACCGACCGTCTACTAGTCCACCCTTCCCCCTACAAATCCACCCCTCCCCCTCCGAATCCCCCTGTCGTTGCATGTTTCACCAGCTGCGGCAATGCGCCAGCCTGCGGTGGGCACCATTTCCCTTTCGGGAGGGGAAAGGAGGGTTTGGGGACACAATGGAGCTGTGGTCCTGCCCTTTTCCTGCGTCCTCTCCCCTTCCCCCTAACCTGCTTTTGCAGGGCCCCCTTGGGGCGATGCACTTGGAGCCTCCCTACGCTTTGGTCCCTCCGCCCGAGCACTTAAGTCCTAACTCAACCTGCAGCCCCGCCAGGAGGCCGACACTCCACCCTTTCCTCCCACGCCTTCCGTGGGCTTGCATTCTTCACCCCGCCCCCTCCCCCAGAGCAGATAAACCTGAGCCCAGCAGTTTCCCGGAGCCTGCAGGGCTGGTCATCTCTAAGCGAATCAAGAGAGCACAGAACTGTTGGCGGCGAGCAAACCAGAACTGCGGCTCCATCTAACATTCCCACACATACATGTTCCTCTCCTGTACCCAGGCGCACAAAACAGCCTCGGCTGATATGACTGGAGGGCTTGCTTGCCTTGAGGTCCGGGGTCGGTAGTCCTAGATCCCCATCATTCCCCCCTTGCAACTGACAGTTGACAGGCTGGTGGGCTGGAGCTCCAGGCCAACCCCCCCCACACACACACACACACAAACTAAGGCTGGAGCTTTATGGGGGTCTTCGGTAGCCCCAGCCTCCGAGGGGAAGTGCCTGCTCTCTTGCCCAGCCTTGGGCTCCAAAGCACTCGGTGAATGGAGGTCTCTGCCCCTCACACACACACCCCGGTTCTAATTTCATGGCCCTTGCGAAGGAAGGGGCTGTGTGCTAAAACATTCTCCCGACCCGCCAGCGGGACAAGGTGTCAGGTCTTCTTCACTGTTTTCAAATAGGGACTCATAAGACACCAAGAAATGCTGGGGTTGACATTTCACCGAGGGGGGGGGAGTGGGATAGGAAGACCGCCCACACATGCCTACTCCTGCAGCATAATTATAATTGCCATTTCGACGGCGCTTTGAGGATTGCTAAGTGTTTTTCTCATTACCCTCTGAGGACAGGCCTCGTGGCATAGAAATAAAGAGAACTAACTTTAAAGACAGAAGACTGGTTTTGAATCCATAGTCAATCATGTGTCAAATGTTGTGGTTTCTGCTTCAGCAACATAATTCACATCATACATCTGATCCTTTCTACTTGCATAGCCAAGTAAAGGCCCCCTGATTGGTCTCCCTGCCCACTCCAATTCATCCTTAACATAGCTGACAAAATGGTTTTCTTTAAGCACTAGGCTACTCCTGACTGGGTTACTCCTCTATGCAATAAACTCCATTGCCTCTGGCCTCTAGGATGAAATATGAACTTCTCTGTTTTGTTTTTAAAGCCATTTGAAGCCTAGTTTCACCTTATCACTCTATTTGTATCTTTACTACCACTATCCCCAGAACTCTTTATTGACCTTCTTTCTATTCCTCACACCGGACACTCCACCAGAGTTACCATCTCCTTGCCTTTGCACTGACCGTCCCTCAGGTCTATGTTCTCTTCCTTTCAAGAATAAAGATCAAGCCAACCTTCTGTATGCATTTAGTCTTTCTTGACCACCTTCACAGCTACTATTCCCCTCCCTCCCAAAATAGCTTGTAATACTTTATATTTATCCTCTCTCTGCTGTCCACCTTTAGATTGCAAGCTCCTTGAGATTGTTTTGATCTTTGTATTTGCATCCCAGAGCAATACCTAGCACCTAGTGGGTATTTAATAAATTCTTGTTGAATTTATAAAAATACTTGTCATTCCCCAGTTGAGAAATGGTCAAAGGATATGAACAGGCAGTTTTCAGATGAAGAACTCAAAGCTATCTATTGCCATATGAGAAAATGTTTTCCATCACTATTGATTAGAGAAATGCAAATTAAAACAACTCTGAGGTACCACCTCACACCTATCAGATTGGCTAATATGGCAAAAAAGGAAATTAATAAATGTTGAAGATGTGGAAAAATGGGAACATTAATGCATTGGTGGAGGTGTGAACTGATATAACCATTCTGGTTGGTTTGGGGGGGGCAGGGCAATGAGGGTTAAGTGACTTGCCCAGGGTCACACAGCAAGTGTCAAGTGTCCGAGGTCGGATTTGAACTCAGGTCCTCCTGAATCCAAGGCCAGTGCTTTATCCACTGCACCACCAAGCTACCCCCTAATATAACCATTCTGGAGAGCAATTTGCAACCATGCCCAAAGGGTTATCAAGTTGTACATAGCCTTTGATCCAGTAATACCACTACTAGGTCTGTATTCCAAAGAGATCATAAACAAGGGAAAAGGACCCACATGTACAAAAATATTTATAGCAGTCCTTTTTGTGGTGGCAAAGAATTGGAAAAGGAGGGAATGCCTAACAACTGGGGAATGGCTGAACAAGTTGTAGTATATGCTTGTAATGGAATAGTATTGTGCTATAAAAAATGATGAGCAGACAGATTTCAGAAAAACCTGGAAAGACTTAAGTGGACTGATACTGAGTGAAGTGAACAGAACCAGCAGACTATTTTGCACAGTAACAGCAACATTGTGTGATGATCAGCTGTGAAAGACTTGGCTCTTCTTAGCAATTCAGTGATCCAAGACAGTTCTAAGGGAAATGCTCTCCACATCCAGAAAAAGAACTGTGCAGATTGAACCATACTATTTTCACTTTTTAAATTGTTTTTGTTTTTTCCTTTCTTGAGGTTTTCCCCTTTTGCTCTGATTCTTCTTTCACAACATAACTAATGTGGAAATATATTTAATGCAATAGTACATGTATAACCTATATCAGATTGCTTGCCATCTTGGGGAGTGGGGGAAGGGAAGGAGGGAGAAAAATTTGGAATTCAAAATCTTATAAAAAAGAATGTTGATGGGGGCAGCTAGGTGGCTCAGTGGATAAAGCACTGACCTTGGATTCAGGAGGACCTGAGTTCAAATCCAGCCTCAGACACTTGACACTTAACTAGCTGTGTGACCCTGGGCAGGTCACTTAACCCTCATTGTCCTGCCAAAAAAAAAAAAAAAGAATGTTGAAAACTTCCTTTACATGCAAATGGAAAAAAATAAAATACTATTAAGATTGAAAAAAAATAAATTCCTGTTGAATGACTAACTGCGTGACTTTGGTAAAAAGCAAATCTCATGTGTTACACTAAAAGGACCAGAATTTAAGAATACCCTGAAGGCCTAAGCTGCATCAATTGACCCTGTACAATTATTTTTCCCCTAAGACAAATCTGTTTTTTTTTCTTTCCTTCTTTCTTTCTTTCTTTCTTTCTTTGAGATAATTGGGGTTAAGTGACTTGCCCAGGGTCACACAGCTAGTAAGTGTCAAGTGTCTGAGGCTGGATTTGAACTCAGGTACTCCTGAATCCAGGGCTGGTTCTCTATCCACTGTGCTACCTAGCTGCCCCGATCATATAGTTTTATTTAACTGCCATCTCTATGAATAAGACTCAGAGAGAGAAAGGGAGACAGAGACAGAGAGAAACAGAGATAGAGACAGACAGACACAGAGAGAGAGATTGTACATAAATATATATGTCATCTCTGGATGTTACACATACAAACACATACAAATGGATAGCCCCAGTCTCTCCCTTAAGTTTCAGACCCAGATCAATAATTGCCTATTGAACATTTCAAACTAGATGTCCTAGAAACATATTAAACTCAACATGTCAAAAACTGAAATGACTATCTTTCCCCCTAAACCCTCCCCTCTTCCAAATTTACTTATTTCTGTTAAAGGCATCACCATCTCTCCAAGGTCTCAGGTTTGTAACTTCAGCATTAACCTGGTATGATATAGTCATTCTCCCTCACCCCACTTATCTAATCAGTTGTCAAATCTTGTTTCTACCTTCACAAGATCCCTCAAATCCAACCCTTTCTTGCCACAGTTACACCCTTAGTTCAGGCCCTTACCACCTCTGACCTGGATTACTGTAATAGCCTCCTAATTCATCTCCCTGGCTCAAGTCTCTCACCTCTCCAGTCCATGTTCCACACAGCTGCCAAAGTAATTTTCCTTAAGCATGGATATGATCATGTGACTCCCCTATTCAACCAACTCCAGTGGTTTCCAATTGTCTCTAGAATAAAATATAAATTTCTCTCTCTAGCTTTTTTAAAAAATTTAATTAAATTTCAATTTATTTTTTTTTGGTGAGGCAATTGAGATTAAGTGATTTGTCCAGGGTCACACAGCCAGTAAGCATCAAGGGTCTGAGGCTGAATTTGAACTCAGGTCCTCCTGAATCCAGGGCCGGTGCTCTATCCACTGCGCCACCTAGCTGCCCCCTTTAGCTTTTAAAGCGCTTCACAACTTGGCCCCAGCCCTATCTTTCCACCCTTTTTGAACATTACTTCCCCTCCTGCAATTTGTGATCTAGCCAAACTGGCTTTGTCCTTGCTCCTTACAAACAAAACCCCACATTCTATAGCCCTATCTTTGCACTGGCTGGACCTCCTGCCTAGAAGGTACTCTTGCTTTACCTGCTCCTCTTAGGGTCCCTCTTTTTCCTTCAAGATGCAGCTCAGACACCACCTTATGTATGAAGCCTTTCCTAATCACCCTCCCCCCCCCAACTGTTAATGCCTTCCCTACAACACTGCATCTGGCCCATCTCCAGTCATTTTGAATTATATCTTGCCACTGGACTCAGATGACTCTGAAGAAGAAAATGAGGCTGGTGACTTTGCACAGCCCTGCCTCACTTAAATCCAATTCACTGCAAGTCATAACATCACCTCCCAATGTTATGGTCCTATTCAAGAATGAAGGACGTAGGACTAGCAACAGCAACAATATTGTACTTAACTACTTTGTATATATTCACATTTATTCACCTCATATGTCTGCCATGTGCATTACTTGTACTTATCACCCCCCCCCCAATTAGAATACAGGTCCTTAACAAATACTTGCTGATTTGTTCATGGATTCAGAAGGAGAGGAAATAAAGAAAAGGTACATACACAAGAGCAAGGTGGTGGTTGTTTAGGAAGAGGTAAAAGAAGAGGGAATAAAATGAAACATGGCTAAGATTTTCCTGATCTAGTGACCTGAAAGAGGCTGTCACCAATTAGGGTGGGAGTGGCTCTAGGGCATGGTCTCTAATGTGGGTGGTCAGGTATTCGTGAGGAGGTTTGTGAAGGAGGTGGCCAGAGAAAAGGGAATGAGGGCATGACAAACACCCTCTACAGGTTTCCACTGGACTATTGAAATAATCTTTTAATTGGTCTGCTTGCCTCAAATCTCTTCCCTCTCCAATCCATTCTCTAAACAGCTGGCAAATTAATTTTCCTAAAACATAAGCCTGACCACATCACTTGCCTGCTCAATAAACTGTAATCAAACCAAAGCTACCTTTACCTCTGGAAAGGGCAAGTCATTGGACTGTTCTATTCTTCTCTTACCATCCTGTGACTTATTTCCCTGAACAAACACCTTTCCCTAACTCCCACTCACTTATGTGTATATCATCTCCTTCTAGTAGAATATAAACTTTTGGGGGGCAGAAGCTGATCTCACTTAGTAGGTACTTAATAAATGTTGATAGGTAGGTTGATTCTACCTCTAACAAGCTATCTCAAAATACCAAGTCAATCTATCAATAAGCATTTATTAGGCGCTTACTATGTGCCAGGCTTTGTGCTAGGGATACAAAGAAGGGGAAAAAATAGTTCCTGCCTTCAAAGAACTAATATTCTAATAGAAGAGACAATATGCAAATAATTACATATAGACAAAAGATATACAGCATAAATGGAAGGTAATCTCATGGGAAGGTATCTGTGGAGGGAGATAGCCAACAGTTTCAAATGCAGAGATAGGTTTGGAAGAATTAGGACCGAGGGGAAAAAAATCAGATTTGGAATTTTTTTATCAGTAGCAAACATCTCGTTGACAGCTCAGAGCTTTAAAAAATTACATACATACATACATATATATATACATACAAACACACACACACACACACATATATATATATACATACACACACACACACACACATATATATATATATATATAAAAGACTGCTGCCCTGCAGGGCAGGGAGAGTACCTTCCTCCAAGGGGGTAAGTCAGGGCAGGAAGACTCAGGATCACCCCTCATCTTTTTAAAGGACCCCCTGCAAATGTCCCCCATACCCCAGTTCCCCAGTTCCAATGCAGTGGTCAAGGCAACCAGTCATACAGGGGAGGTGGGGGGGTGAGCAAGGGGCACAGCTTCTGAACTCCCTCCCCTGGATGGGGAAAGCACGGAGTGAGAAGAGTCACATTTCAACCTTCAAGGCCTCCCCACCCCTGAAAACCCATGCACCCCTCCTTTCCCCCAGCCCCATTCCATAAGTGCATAAGGAGCCATAAGTGCAGTGAGATCCACGGTCCAGGGTGGGCAACTAGGGGGTCAGATTTGGAAATTTTAAGAGATCATTGGTAATTCTGGAGAAGGTGAGATTTGAGTTAAGTCTTGAAGGAGACCAGGAAAACCAGAAGGCAGATATGAAAAGGGAAACATTCCAGGCATGGGGGACAGCCAGTGAAAATACACAGGCCAGAAATGAAGTGTTATATTTGAGGAACAGGAAATAAGACAGTTTATCTGGATTATAGAATAAGTGAAGGGGAGTAAAGTCTAAAAAGACTAGAAAACGAAAAAGGGGCAGGTTGTAAAAGATTTTAAATGACAGATTTTATATTTGGTTCTAGAGTCAATTAGGTGGTGCAGCAGATACAGCATTGGGCTTGGAATCAGAAAGACTCATCTTCCTGAGGTCAAATCTGGCCTCAGACACTCACTACCTATATGACCCTGGGCAAGTCACTTAACTGAGGCAAGTTTGCCTCAGTTTCCTCATCTGTCAAATGAGCTGGAGAAGGGAATGGCAAACCACTCCAGTATCTCTGCCAAGAAAATCCTAAATGCGGTCACGAAGAGTTGGATTTGATTGAATCAATCAAACAACAACAACGAAAAGGTTTAATGAGTAGCTAGATCTTCAATTTAAGAAAATCACTTTAGCAGCTGAGTGGAGAATGGTTTGGAGTAAGGAAAGACTTGAGGCAGGGAAGACCAACCAAGAAGATTATTGAAATAGCACAAGCAAGAGGCAATGAGAACCTATACTCGGGTGGTGGCTAGGTGAATGAATGACACAGGAGAGATGTTTTGAACATAGAACTGACAATATTTAACAAGAAATTGGCATTGTGGGATTAATAGGAGTGAAGAATTGTGGATGGCAGTGAGATTAGAAGCCTGGGTAGGGGCAGCTAGGTGGCGCAGTGGATAAAGCACTGGCCCTGGATTCAGGAGGACCTGAGTTCAAATCTGGCCTCGGACACTTAACACTTACTAGCTGTGTGACCTTGGGCAAGTCACTTAACCCCAATTGCCTCACCAAAAAAAAAAAAAGAAGAAGAAGAAGAAGAAGCCTGAGTAACTGGGAGAATGGTCATACCCTCAAGAAGGTTGAAAATAGGAAATGGTATTATACTGAAAAATTCCCCAACAATGATACATCTGCTTGACTGTGAGTGTTTCATAACAATTGAGGAAAGCAAGGTGATATATTGGTTTGGAATTGGGTTCAAATCTCATCCCCATTTGTGATTTTGGACAAGTCACATAAACTCTCAAGTTTCCTCATTTGGAAAATGAAGGGGTTGTAGCAGAAAAATGTAAAAAGAGAAATTCCACTCAAAATAAGTAGAAAATGTATACAATATTTGGGAGTCTATTTACCAAGACACACACAGGAATTAGAGGAATACAACAACAAAACACTGTTTAGGGAAAGACAGATCTAAATAATTGGAAATATATTAACTGCTCATGGGTAGGCTATGCCAATATAAAAAAGATGACTATACTACCTAAATTAATTTGCTTATTCCATTACACACCAAATTACCAAAGGAGTACATTAGAAAAAAATACTAAAACTCGTCCAGAGGACAAAAATTCAAGAAATGCCAGGGAAATAGCGGGGGAAAATGGGAAGGGGGTCTAGCAGTACTGGATCTCAAACTATACTACAATATAATAATTATCAAAACTATTTGATATTGCTTTAAAAACAGATTGTTCAGTGGAACAGATTAAGCACATGGCATACAGAAGCAATTGAACATACATTTATATGTATGTTGTGCTATATTAAGTCAAGCCACATTACTTATACTTTTCTTTTTATGTTTTTAGAACCTAAGAGACTTTTGTAATCAATACTTTTTCTTCTCTACTTGAGTTTATATACTTGTTTTTATTTTCCAAAGCACAATTGCAATACTAATGCACATTTCTAGATCACTGTAAACTTAGCAAGTTATTCTTTGCTACAAGCCTGTGAAATAGTGCAAGGACACAGCTATAAATCGAATAGTCCTCAAGTGTAGAGCTGACCATGTCACTTCCCTGCTCTAGAAGCTTCACTGGCTCCCTATTGCCTTCAGAATAAACTACAAACTCCTCTGTCATGTAAAGCATTCACAATCTACCTTCGAATTTCTTTCCACATTAATTGCATAGTATGCTACATTTCAACCAAAGTGGTCTTCTTCTTAATTAAAGGATAGGGGAAGGACATTCCCTAACATTATGGTAACCCTACCCACATGGCAAACAGGGTCGGGGCATTTAGCCAAGCAAGCTTGTGCTTTTCTGCTTCTTTTCCTTAGCTGGAAAAGAAACGTGTGAACTTGAAAGGTATGTAGGTCTGCAAGTAGTGTGTGTACTAGAAAGGCTGTGGTTGCAGTAGCAGGAACAAGCTTCAAATGGCAGAGGAAACTACTGGGTCAGAGAGTTTTGACATTGACAAGAAGTTTGGCCCAAGCTTGGCATTTGTTTAGACAGTGCTCATTGGAGACAAAATGGAAAATGTCTATTAGCAGCATTGCAAAATTCTTGTGTCCTGATGAAACTTTAATTATAAATCTTTCAGGAGATTACAGCAGCAGTTATAAAAGTTAATAAATTCTGTTCTAATCCTTCTATAATGTATACTATGATTTTTTTCATGCTTATCATTTCTTTCTGTGTAGGAATAAACTTCTTAAACTGTTAAAAAAAAAAAAACCGGGGGCAGCTAGGTGGCGCAGTGGATAAAGCACCGGCCCTGGATTCAGGAGTTCCTGAGTTCAAATTCAGCCTCAGACACTTGATACTTACTGACTGTATGACCCTGGGCAAGTCACTTAACCCCCATCGCCCCACAAAAAACAAAAAAAAAACCACAAACAAAGTGGTCTTGGTCTTCCCCATACACTCCTACTTCTGTGCCTTTGAATAAGCTGCCCCCAATAACTAGAATGTTATTCTTCCTTCTTTCTTTTTTCTTTCTTAGTTTCTTCTTTCCTTTCTTTCTTTTCATTCTTTCCTTCTTTCCTTCTTTCTTTCTTTCTTGGCAATCAGGGTTAAGTGACTTGTCTAGAATGACACAGCTAGTAAGTGTATGAAGTCAAATTTGAACTCAGGTCCTCCTGCCTCCCTTTTTTCTTATAGAGTCTCCAAGGTCAAGTCCACAGTCAGGTCCCACATCCTACTGAGGGATTTTCTTTTTTTCCATATAAATATTTTATTATTTTCCAGTTACATTTAGAGATAATTTTCAACATTTGTTTTTATAAGATTTCTAGTTTCAAATTTTTCTCTATCCCTCCCCCTCCCCAAGACAGCATGTAATCTGACATAGGTTATATATGTATAATCACATTAAATATATTTCTGCATTAGTTATGTAATGAGAGAAGAATCAGAGCAAAAAGGAAAAACCTCAAAAAAGAAAAACAACAACAAAAACAATAGAAATAGTATGGTTTGATCTGTATCCACATTCAACAGTTCTATTTTTTTTTTCTGGATTTGGAGAGCATTTTCCATCATGAGTCCTTTGGAACTATCTTGGACCATTATATTACTGAAAAGAATCAAGTCTAACACAGTTGATCAACACACAATGTTGTTGATACTATGTAAAATGTTCTCCTGGTTCTGCTCATCAGTTTATGCAAGTCTGAAGGATTTTCAAGATCTAATTTGCTAATTCTCTGCTTTGCTCCCCTCTCCAAATTACTTTGTATTTATTCTGCATATATTTTGCATATGTTTATCTATGTATATGTTGCTTTCCCTCGTAAAAGAAAAGTCCTTTGAGAAAAGGGACAATTTTTTGTCCTTACATCTTCAGTGCCTAACACAATGCCTGCCATATAGTATGTGCTCAATAAATATTTGTTGAATTGAATACTATTTCTCTTTCAGAGATGAAGAAAATGAGTATTCTAGAGAGGTAAGAGGGTAATGCAGCTAGTAAAGAATGTCTAAGCAGGGACTCAAACTCAGAACTTAATATCTCCTGGAGCTCTCTCCTCCAAAATCACAACAGCTATTAATTTCTTGACTTGCCACAATGATAATTGCGTCATTCAAAAGGGAGAGGAAGTGGCAGAGGAACAACTATTCTCTGAAGATGAATAAGGAGTACTGGTTGCTAAAGTATATATCATGGGAACTTTGAAGGTGAAAAACAATCCATGCTCCCAAGATTTCCCTACAGAATAATTTAGATTTAGAGAAAGGAAATTTCAAAGGATTCAGATAAAGGTACATTCTTATGGCCTAAAAATTAGCAATGTTTTGAATAAAGGTATACTGATGACAATAAGAGACATTCATCAAATTTGCAAATGCCACTAAGCTGAGAGGGAGGGAGAGAGCACTAACAGTAGATGGCAGAGATCTTGACAGACTAGGAAGGGACAGCAAACTACAGACTGGAGACTGAATCTGTAAAAATGGAAAAAAGTAGTCTTATCTCAACAGCTACACAAAAACAGGATTTAGCCCATGAGCCAGAGTTTGCCAACCCTGTACTAGAGCATTGGGCTGAATCGAAGAGGAGATTCAATAGGAATAAATATAAAGTCTTACTTCATACAAACAAAATCAACTTCACAATAACAAGCTGGGGGAGGCAAGGTTAGATAGCAATTTGCTGAAACAGATCTAGGGGTTTTAGAGAACTTATAGTGTCAATATAAGGTCAAATGTGTGACATAAAAAGTTCAAGATACCTACTTTCTGGGTAATTAATCATTTTATTGATCATACTAGCATATAATTAATAAAAAGGAGTCAGTGACACTCTTGAATGCCAAAGACACCTCATGTAACTGACTCAGTGCTTATATGCCTTTGGAAGAGTGGGTGTTCTTGAGGGTGGTGATCAATTCTGATTGGCTAACAAGTAATAAGAAAGGATTAATATTATAATGAGAGATGGACCTATTCTAATGAGGGGCTGGGGGACATGACCTAGATCATGTCATTTACTTCCAAATCACCCCCAGCCTTGGGAAATCCAGACAAAGGATCTACCCCACTATCCAAACCAGAATTCATATTAGATAAAATTCTTTGTAAGGTTTTTTTCTCATTGGGTGAGGCAACAACTCCACCTAAATAAGATCATCTAAGTGGGGTAATTAATGCTAAGGACAAGAAAAAGGCCTTTTGGGGTTTTTTTTAAAGCTGCATTGGGGAAAAGAAAAACCTCAAAGAAGTAGTAAAACAACTACTTAGGATGAATAGGACAGTGATAACTGTCATGTAGAGAAGGCAGAACTACTCAACTTTTAATTTGCTTCTCTTTTCTCTATAAAGAAGAATGACCTTTGGACTAGAAAACTCAGAACAATAATCATTAATACAGGATTAAACCCCAGAATAAACCAGGATTAAGTTAGTGAGTATTTGAGTTCAAGTCATTAGGACTGGACAAATGATAACCTTCATCATGAAAGAACTTTGAGATGTCAAGGATCCTCCAAAGAGGATAGAAAATAGGAGAGATGTCACAGGAATGGAAGAAGGTAAATGTTCAGATTTTCAGGAAAGAGAAAACAATGGAGTCTATAAAATAAAGACCAATGACTTTGACTTAGGTTCCTGACAAACTTCTAGAATATATTATTATAAGATCTTCTGAAGGTATATGTAGTATAGTATATTATTATACTATACATAGTATAGTACATATATTATTAATGTATATATTGAAGATCAACAATGTTTGTGATGTTTTATATGATAATATAAAACATCATAAAATATGAAATTAAAAATCTCATAAAAGACAGGCATGACAAGTTACTGATGGAGTCATTTCCCAATTAGCTATTTGTGTACACTCAGATTACTGACTTATAAGAACAAAGGGCAAAAAAACATAAAATTCGAAGAAAGAATGAAGATAAGAAGGCAGTTTTCTGTTACTACAGGCATTACCACCACATTGAAAAAAACTGTTGGTGCCCAAAGAAATAAGAAATGCTTAAAGAAAAAGATATCAGCACAGACTATCTATATCACCCATTCCTAAAGATATTTTTAACTGACTGTTAAAAAACTGTTTTTAATTACCTTAGTAATTAAACAAGTCTCTTCAACGGAATAGACTAAAAGGAACCAGAAATAATTTCAGTCAGCAAACATTTGATCTCCTTGTAATGGGAAAAGATGAAGCAGCCAAGGGCAATACCAGTTTAAAATATAACTCATCTGCAAGACCTTGCCGAGGAGGATGGTGGAAAATTAATGAGGAATATTGCCTCATAAAACACTACAGAACATTGGATGGAAAAAAACATTCAGCAGAAAGCTTGGTGAGAGACCCAACTAAGTCAAATTATAACAAAAGCTTTTACAAATGAAACCAAGAAGATAGCAAACAGACAATATTTCCATAACATTATTTTTCTTATTGGTGGATATCACTCACCACATTTAAGACTTTGTGGCTTGCAAACTCTACTTTCTTCTTTTAAAAAATCGAGGCATAGGGGGCAGCTAGGTGGTGCAGTGGATAAAACACTGGCCCTGGATTCAGGAGGACCTGAGTTCAAATCCAGCTTCAGAAACTTGACACTTACTAGCTGTGTGACCCTGGACAAGTCACTTTACCCTCATTGCCCTGCAAAAAAAAAAAAGAAAGAAAGAAAGAAAAAGAAAAAATCGAGGCATTTGCCCCTTTCTGATTGGCCTAAATCTTCCAAAGATCACTGACAATGGCACAAGAGTAATGTCTCCCAGTTCTTTCATGATATTGAAATTTTCTTCATCTAGGCCGAGTGATTTGAATTCATAGAAAACAGATAGGTGTTCTCTTTGGCAATTAGGTGGTACAGTGGATAGAGCACTGGGTTTGGAATCAGGAAGACTCATCGTCCTGATTTCAAATCTGGGCTCAGACACTTACTACCTATGTGAACCTGGGCAAGTCACTTAACCCTGTTTGCCTCAGTTATTCCTCTGTAAAATGAGTAGGAGAAGGAAATGACAAACCCCTCTAGTATCTTTGCCAAGAAAACCCCAAATGGGGTCACAAAGAGTTGGACCAGATTGAATAACAAAACAAGAACAAAGGTGTTCTCTTACTATCTCTGGCCAAATCTTAGATTTGAACTCCCTATTAGTCATTTTTGTTCCATCTTTTACAGTCTAAAGATCATTCTCCTTGGAAGAAAAAACAGAAGCAAAATTACAGTTGAGCACCATTATGTTCTCTACATTATCATCTTTCCATATACAGTGAACAGCAGCAGGCCTATCCCTACTTTGATCTTTCTCTTTTCCCCATCATAGCTACTTAAAAAACAAACACTCAACATTTTTTTTTTTTTAGTGAGGCAATTGGGGTTAAGTGACTTGCCCAGGGTCACACAGCTAGTAAGTGTTAAGTGTCTGAAGCCGGATTTGAACTCAGGTACTCCTGACTCCAGGGCCAGTGCTCCATCCAACTCAACATTTTTTGTTGGCTTTGGCTTTACTTGATAGTCTAAGGTCATTGTGAAGGTTAGCAAACCTGACATTTCTCATAGGAATGTGCTATGCTCTTGTATTCATCCTCTGTTACTTGACCTTGGTTCCATTTTCAGTTCATATCTTTTCCTTGACATGGCATTAAAGGAAAACTTCAATCTAACTTGAACCTACTTTTCCCACCTTGTCCATATGTACTCCAAGCCATCTGAACTATTTGTAATTTCCCAGACCACGGGTGTGCTGAAGCCAGTTCAGACCAAGCCCACTGTGAATTTTTTAGTGTGAGCATTTACTCCTCTAAAATCAGCTATCACTACAAAGCAGGACTTGATTGATTGTTTCTTTGATTGTCTACATCAGGAGGTTGGCAAACTACTGGAAAGTACCAGTTTTTGTGCTTCATGAGAACCAAGAGTGGTTTTAATACTTTGAAATAGAATAAATCTTCACTCAAAATTAAAAAAAAAACATTCTTAACTGACAAAAACAGGAACAGCCACTTTTGGCTTTCCAAAGGGCTGACCATAGTTTGCTGATCCCCTGTATAGACTTAAAAAAAGAATTTTTTTTCTGTGTAGACTTAAGAAAGTGTTAATAGGGGCAGCTAGGTGGCGCAGTGGATAGACCACTGGCCCTGAATTCAGGATGACCTGAGTTCAAATTCGACCTCAGACACTTGACGCCTACTAGCTGTGTGGCTCTGGGCAAGTCACTTAACCCCAACTGCCCCACAAAAAAAAAAAAAAAAGAAAGTGTTAATAATGGAGATTAAATCTAAAAGTGTGTGTGCATACATTCACATCAACACTGCCAAAGCCCAGTTGTTAAATATTTACCTGCAGGCCGGTGCCCCAAATATAGCTCTATGTTTCTGCCTCTACTTTTGTTCATCTAGTAACTTCTGATTGGAATGTCCTCCCATCTCCACTCATTAAAATTTCACTTCTCTTCAAATCCCAGCTCAAGTACTTCCTTGTTTATGAAGTTTTCCTAGGTATCACTCAACTACTAGTGATACCCCCTACTCTGAACTGGTCCCTGCCTCTCTTGTGGCCATTATTACATTCTGACTATTGTAGTTACACGTATATCTAGTTCTGTTTTATAGTTAGAATCCTGAGGAACTTTCGGATTAAATATTTTCTGTTCTAATAACCCTTCTAAACATGAAATTGTTTTTTTAAAAAAACCTGAAATTCTATGTTCCATTGTTCCTCCCAGTTTTGACATTATATAGTCTGGGATTCTAAAGATACTTCCTGCTCTGACATATTATGTCTTGTATGAAAGGTAGGGGTTAATTAAGTAAATTGATTGAATCACTCCTCCCCATTTAAAGTAAGTGTCAGGATACTATGCCTTAATATCTTAGCCATTCTCTATTGAATCCCTTCTCTATTGAATCAATCAGTGGGGCAGATAGGTGGCAAACAGAGTGTTGTCCCTGGAGTTGAAGACCTGAAACCAAATCTTACCTCAGGCACTTACCAGCTATGTGTCTCTGGGCAAGTCACTTAATCCCATTTGCCTCAGTTACCTCATCTGTAAAACAAACTGGAGAATAAAATGGCAAGCCACTCCATTATCTCTGCCAAGAAAACCCCAAGTGGGATCATGACAAGTTGTAAAAAACTGAACAGGGGGAAGCTATGTGGCGCAGTGGATAGAGCACTGGCCCCAGATTCAGGAGGACCTGAGTTCAAATCTGGCCTCAGATACTTGACACTTACTACCTGTGTGACCTTGGGCAAATCACTTAACCCTCATTGCCCTGCAAAAACAAAACAAAACAAAACAAAAAAACCCCTCAACAACAATGTTCAGATTGGCTGAGAAAATAGTGGATTGGATAACCTTGGAACTCTAAATTTCCTATAAAATATTGAACTAATTTGGGGCTGAGAACCTCAAGCTTAGCAGTGGAGAAGAGATTGAATTCCATCTTAACTCCTGATAAAGGAATTGATTAGGTGAAAGGAGCAAAGCTCTGGGACTCATCTGTGATCTTGGTCTTTTACCCTACTCTTGACTGAAGGACCCCAAAAACTTTAAAGGTCAAAAGAATCTTGAACTTCCCCTCTTCCTACCAGTGTCCCAGCAGACTACTTAGAATAGCATTGGGAGTCAAAAATAGATTTAGTGAGGTGAGGAAAGCAGATTCAAGGTTAGGCAAAAAGTCCAACAAAAGAGTGTTATGGTGGTTCAGTGGATAAAGCACCAGCCTTGGATTCAGTAGGACCTGAGTTCAAATCCGGACTCAGACACTTGACACTTACTAGCTGTGTGACCCTGGGGAAGTCACTTAACCTTCATTGCCCCACAAAAAAAGAGTATTATGTACTTAGGAAGAGTATTTTGAGGATACCAGCAAAAAGGCTTCCAGTTGCTGCCATTTTGGGTAACTTTTTGGTAACAGCTTTTTCATACTCTCTAACTTGGGTCCACTTTCTTCTGGACACTCTATGGAAGGAAAGTATATCACAGAGATATATATATATATATAATTTTTTTTTTTTTTTTTGCGGGGCTATGGGGGTTAAGTAACTTGCCCAGGGTCACACAGCTAGTAAGTGTCAAGTGTCTGAGGCCGGATTTGAACTCAGGTACTCCTGAATCCAGGGCCGGTGCTTTATCTACAGCGCCACCTCCCTGGCCCCTATCACAGATATTTGAGGGGATGTTTTATACCATCTGTTCTTGCCATATCCCTTTCTAAAAGCTAAGTCTGGCTGACTGATGACAACTGATAATCATTTTTTCACTTTGACAATATTTTATTTTTTCCCAATTCCATGTGAAAATAACTTTTAACATTCATTTTTTAAAATTTTTAGTTCTGAATCCTCTTTCCCTCCTTCTTCTCCCCTCTCCCCGAGACAGTAAGCAATTTTTAATAGGTTATACATGTGTAATCATGCAAAACATATTTCCATATTAGTCATGTTGTGAAATAAGATACAAACAAAAAAGTGAAAAATAGTATGCTTCAATCAATCTGTATTCAGACTCAATCAGTTCTTTCTGTGGAGGCAAATAGCATTTTTCATCCTAAATTCTTTGAAATTACCTTGGATCATTGTGTCGCTGAGAAGAACAAAGTCATTCACAACAACTAATAATCACTGAAGAAGAAAGCACACTACTGGGGGCATTAGAAAAATACCCATTCCCCTAAATCCCTCAGGGTTAATTCTAGAACCCTGAGCATTCTTAGCAGCCATGTTCTGGGGACCCAGTCTGCCAGTGTAAGTAGTGCTTTGGAGAATAATTCCAAAGCATGGTCTACATGTGTTCTCGAAGAGCTAATATTTTGTGGTTCTATGAACCATGCTGAGGTGAGCCAAGTTCCCCTTCCCCTTCCTAGCTAAGGAGGATGGTTCCTGAAAAGACTCATTCATTAATTCATGGATAATGTCCATGCCATACCCCCTACTAGATTGTTAGTTCCTTGAGGGTAGGACTTTGAACATACTAGTCACTTAATACTTGTTGAACTGAGTGGTGTAGTAGAAAGAAAGCTCAGTTTTAAGCCAGAAGATTTGGGTTCAAATCCTAGGTTCACCTCTGGTTCTGTGACGTTGGAAGTTAAATCACTTTAAATACCACCTATTTAATTTAATCATTTAATCATTCTATTTTTTGCTTTTACTATAAGTATATTTAACTATTTAGATATCCAACATGCCTAATGGGCAGCGTAGATAAAAATTGAGAGGTGGACCTGGTATGAGCCTCATTCCCCCTACTCCCTCCTCCTTTAGATGAGGCTTCCTTCAACAAATAACCTCTGAGGACTGATGCCATTTTCAGTAATCCTAGAACGTAAAAGGAAATCATAGATTGTTGGAGCTAGGAAAGACCCTTTCAGGAAATATCTAGTCCATCACACTTCATTTTACAGAGGGGGAAACTGAGGCTCAGAAATAAGTGACTTGCCCAAAGTCACTTTGTTGGTAAGAGATATGGAATTCAGATCTGTTCCTTTGGGATTCAAATTCTAAACTGATACTTTTCTCATTACACTTTATGGCCCTCTTAGCATTTATATTAACTATACTCAGACATGATTCTCTGACTGGGCATTAAGTTCCAGCAGGGTAGGGACTGCTCCTTAGCTAAACTTTCTACTTCTCTAGTGTTATCAAGGTGGCTTGGACAAGTAGATAATAAATGTTTGTTGAGTGAATGAATTCAATAAATGATAAATGAGTTTTACAGATAAGTAAACCAAGGAGCAGAGAGGGGAATTGACCATAATGTCCCTTCCAGCTCAAGATCCAGAATCCGGTTTAACTTGTCCAAGGTTACACGGTAGGAAAGGTCAGTCAGTGCTCATACCCAGGATTTTCCAATTTCAAATACAGCCTTCTTGACTGTGTGAGGAAGTTGGTCTTTCACAACCCTAACCACAGAAAAGGTGCCAAAGAACAAAGGAATTGTTCAAATGTGGACACAGAGACGCCAGATGATCCCTTTAGGAGGTTGCTTGAGTGAATCAGAAAAGACAAGAATGATAGGTCACACTTTCAGGTAACTTTTAAAAGTCAATTCAGTCTAGGAGTCTAGGAGAGAAACTCAAAGAAGAAGCCAACCCAGAAGTTCAGAAAATGCATGCAGGTAGAAAATGGTGAGCCATGAGTGACCTCTAGAAGTGGGCAGAGGAGAAGACTCTGAAAGCCACAGGGTTTGAGGAGTGTCAGAACAGATATTGTGTTGTTGAAACCCCAGGTAATCCTGCATCTCCTTTTTCTCCCTTTTTGTTGTTGAGTCATTTCTTCAGTTATATCCAATTCTTCATGACCCCATGAGGGGTTTTCTTGGCAAAGATATTAGAGTGATTTGGCATTTCCTTCTCCAGCTGATTTTACAGATGGGGAAACTGAGGCTAATGGGGTTGAGTGACTAGCCCAGGGTCACATAGCTAGTAAGTGTCTAAGGTCAGATTTGTGGTTTTTTTCTTTTTCTTTCTTTTTTTTTTGCGGGGTAATGAGGGTTAAGTGACTTGTCCAGAGTCACACAGCTAGTAAGTAGCAAGTATCTGAGGCTGGATTTGAACTTAGGTCCTTCTGAATCCAGGGCTGCTGCTTTATCCACTGCACCACCTAGCTGCCTCCCCCCACCCCCACCCCGCACCTCAAGGCCAGGTTTGAACCCAGGAAGATGAGTCTTCCTGACTCCAGGCCTGGCTGCTCTATCTACCACACCACCTAGTTGCCCTTTTTGCTTTTTTCTTCCTTTGGGCTCCCTCAAAGAAACCTGAGGACCTTTCTGAGAGTATTGTAAAGCCTATTTACCTTTCTTTGTTTTCAATGTTTGTCTTTATAAATTGTGTTAACCACAGGCTTCTGCTGGTCTGAAGGTATTTATTAGAAGTCAGAGGGAAATTGAGAAGGTAAAAGCCCCAAAGAATAGGAAGAAAGGCATTTTGCCAGGATACTGTCTCTGACTCCCACTCAGAGTTAAAAGAGAGAGACAAAGACGGAGAGACAGGCACAGAGAGACAGAGAGAATCGCCGATACTGTGATACAACTTCCCAGAATAGAGGTAGAGAACTAACACTGGGAAACCCATCCAGGCAATGACTCAGTAGGAGGATGAATGGGGCAAACAATAGTGGTTGAACACCCTTGCTTACCACTCCAACCTTCCCACTGCTATAACCCCAAAGCTCCTTTTTTAGAAGCCCCTATTTCATTGCTTCCTGGAAGTGCTGTGAAAGATGGTGGGAAGGAGAATGTAACAAGGTGCTTTATTCACTCACGTCTGCCAAGCAAATTTACGAAGAAGAGAAAGGGTCTTCTGCACCCTCTTTGGGACAGAGAGCCTCCCATTTTGCTCTCCTACTCCTCCCCCTCCTCCTACAAACCCTGCACTTAGATTAATCTTTTCAGGATCATAGATTGAGCTCAGTTTCTTAAACTTTAAAATGAAATGATTACGGGGCAGCTAGGTGGAGCAGTGGATAAAGCACCAGCCCTGAATTCAGGAGGACCTGAGTTCAAATCCAGCCTCAGATACTTGACACTTACTAGCTGTGTGACCCTGGGCAAGTCATTTAACCTTCATTGTCCTGCAAAAAAACCAAGCCAAAACAAAACAAACAAAAAAATGAAATGATTGGATGATCTCTAAAGGTCATTCTAGCCCTAATGAACTAAGACCACTTAAAGAATCCTACAAGTTGATTCCAAATTGCTTTTATACCTGTTCCTATAGATATTCTGCCTGCCAATCAAATTGAACTATTCACTATTCTCCCCAAATGCCCCAGATTTCCCACCTCTCATCCTTAGCTCAGTTTGTTGTATACTGAAATGCGGTATGGAAGATGCTAGCATTCTTTCTTTCTCTTTTCACATAAACTGTGTATCTATCTCTCTTCTACATTATAATAATCGTATATTTATTTATGTCTATTGCATAATGTTGCATATTTGTGTATGTGTTGTAGTCCACTTGCTAGATGGTTGAGTGGGATGAGGGCAAGGACGATATCTTCATCATTTGTTTATATTCCATTAGACTTTGCATATAGTTGGTACTTAATAATTGCTGAAAGAAGTATGATAAAACCCTTCCCCCCCACCAGAACTCCTTTGCAAAGGTTGGGAAGGGGGTTCTATAGGGTCTATAGGTGTACAACAGTACAATATATATATAACAATATATATATATTGTTAGATTTTTTTCCATCTACTGATTAGTTTGCTGATTTTTCTTCTTTTTTCCTCATTTCTTTTCTTTTAAAAATTTGGTTATAAGGGATGGCTCTCTGGAAAGGAGAGAATGTGAAATTTAGATGATGCAAAAACAAAAAATATCAACAAAAATATATTTTAAAAATAAATGGTTGGGGCGGCTAGGTGGCGCAGTGGATAAAACGCCGGCCCTGGAGTCAGGAGTACCTGAGTTCAAATCCGACATCAGACACTTGACACTTAACTAGCTGTGTGACCCTGGGCAAGTCACTTAACCCCCATTGCCCTGCAAAAAAATAAAAATAAATAAATAAATGGTTGTTCCTGACTAATGTGGAAATGTTTTTCATGACTACACATGTATAACTTATATTGAATTGCTTGAGTTCTTAAGTGGGGGGGGAGGGAGGAAGAGAATTTGGAATACAAAGTTTTAAAATCAATGTTAAAATTTGTTTTTACATGTAATTTGGGAAAAAATAAAATTCTAGATAAATGAGAAAAAAGAAAAATAAATTATTGTTTCATGAATGAATGAATGAATGAATGAATGGCTTATTACCTACTAGAAAGTCCATTCACCACAACCTGGCATTCTCAGCCAGATTCTCAGATATCAGCTTTACCAGCTTTATCTATATATACTCTACACTCAAATCAAATTGAACTAGTCACTATTCCTCAATTGTGTCCCAGATTTTCCATCCTCGATACTGTTATGGGCCCATAGCACCCCAGAAGTTCTCTGGGGCACATCAAAGAACCTTCTCCTCAAGAAACTAAACCAGAGGACAGACACGCCTAGAGAGATAAGTGGAACCAGATTGGACTGAGCTAGCTCAGAGACCCCTACCCTTCATTCTAGTCTCCCTCAACCCTAGGGCAATAAGATTAGGTGTGGCTGCTTCCTTTGTGGCTTTGGAGATCTGCAGCCACCCCTCACCCAATTCCCCCAGCCACCACCAGTGAGGTATGGTCCTCAGTTACTAAAGGAACTTTCCAGTCAGATGGTCAACCCCCATCAGTCCTCTATAAAAGTACCTGCCAGTCTCCTGCTTGAGGAGATTGGTATCTCAGAGCCACTCTCTCTGTGCCATGCCTTTCTCCCCATGAGAAGTCTAAGGACTTCTTTCATGGTTTCCCTTCCCTTGCCCCTAAATAAACTACCATCTTATTCTAATTGCTTTTGTGTGCAAGAGGGTGTAATTTGGGGGCAGCTAGGTGGCACAGTGGATAGAGCACCGGCCCTGGAGTCAGGAGCACCTGAGTTCAAATCTGGCCTCAGACACTTAACACTTACTAGCTGTGTGACCCTGGGCAAGTCACTTAACCCCAATTGCCTCACTAAAAAAAAAAAATAGGGTGTAATTCTTTAGAGAGGAATCCCTAAGGACCCCAAACCCCTACCCTTACCCCCAACCCCATTTTCCCCATGACATTTTTGGCGCCCAATGTGGGGCACCAAAATGATATGGGGATAAAGCACGTGGGTCCTTAGGATTCCTCTGTAAAGAATTACACTCTCGTGCAAATCCTATTTAGAAATAAAAGAACAGGTTTATTGGGGTACAAGAGAAACTGGCTGGGAGAAACAAAATGCTTAGATTAGGATTCCAGAGGAATCCTAAGGACCCACGTGCTTTCTCCCCATATCAATCCTTTACTCAGTTTGTTCCATTTTATCCAATAGGAAGTAATGTTCTTGAGTTTATCGAGTACGATGATACTATGTTGGAATGCTTCTGAGATTTTGTTCCATCTTACTGGAATGTTTCTACTCCTCCTCCACCCTTCTCAAATTGTCAAAATCTTCCCCAGTTGTCAAAGCTCAGCCCCAATGCTGCCTTTTTCAGGAAGCTTTCCTCAAACTTTCCAAGCAGCCTTTCCTGACAGCGTACTCCTAACTGCACTCTTCCTCTTTTTCCCACTGCACACACAAGACTTCCTCTTTGTTGCTCTTGTATTTGCTGGTGAGTGATAAGCTTTATCATTCACAGAAGCAGAGAATCTCAAACTTTAGAAAGGCCCTCAAAAGCAGGGATGTCTTGGAGCCTGCTCCCATTGGCTCGCTAGAGGCAAATTTTAAATTTTCGGTGTGAGCAATCCCCCTTGGAAATCAGCAAAGGCTACAAATAAAGGCTTGATGTATTGTCTTATTATTGTCTAGGCTTAAGAAAGAGATAGAGAAAATGGTAATAATGTAAATCAAACCTAAAAGTGTGTCCTAAGGCAATTTTTTTTTTTTTTGGAGAGCCAATTAAGTGTTTAGCACCTGCCTCAAAGGCCAACTTCTCCAATCTGTAGCTGACCAACAATTTCAATCATACTAACAAGTCTTAGTCTGAAGATATTGAGTGGAGGTGGGGGAAAACTGGGGCAGGACTCACTACATCACAAAATAGCCTATTCCACTTTTTGTTGTTGTTTGGTTGTTGTTCATGTCTGACTCTGCATGACCCCATGGACTTTTTTTTTCCCCATGGACTTTTTTCATGTGTTTTTTTTTTTTGTAAAGATACTAAAGTGGTCTATTATTGCCTTCTCCAGTTTATCCCTATTTTTCAGATGAGGAATTGAGGCAAATAGGGATTAAGTGACTTGCCCAGGGTCACACAACTAGTAAGTGTCAAGTGTCTGATGCTGGATTTGAACTCAGATCCTCCTGAATCCAGGGCTGGTGCTTTATCTGCTGCACCACCTAGCTGCCCCCACAGCTAGTATTTGATGCTGAATTTGAACTCAGATTCTGCTGACTCCAGGCCCTTTGCTCTATCTAATACACCACCTAGCTGACCCATTCTACTTTTAGATAGCTCTAATTGTTATATAGTTTTCCCTAACAACAGGCTTAAATTTTTCTCTTAAAAATTTGTAGTAATTTCCCCAAGTTCTGCCTATTAGGTCCAAGAAGAACAAGGCTAATCATACTTTCATATGAGAAACCTTTAAATAAATACAGGTATCAAGTCCCTAAATTTTTTCTTTTCCAATCATCATATGACATGGACTCAAGACACTTCTTCACCATCCCAGATGCCCTCATTTGAATATTCTCTGGCTTATTAATGTCTTTCCTAAAATGAGACACCCAGAAGAGACCATTGTACTCTGAAGTGCTGTAACCAAGGCAGAGAACAATAGACAGAACTCTTACTTCCCTAGTCCAGGACACTATGACACTCTTGATGTGGTCTATGATTACATAAGCTTTCTTGGTTACCATATCAAATTATGGACTTTCATTGAGTTTGAAGTGCACTAAAACCCCCTTTCCAGATACCGGTGACTAGCCATACAGCCCCCATTTTGTAGAAAGCTGATTTTTCTGTATTCAAGTATAAGTTAAGTTTCTCTGTTAAGTTTCATTTTAATAGATTCAATCCAATATTCTAGGCTATTGAGATATTTTTTAAGCCTGATTCTGTCATCAAATATATAGGTTATTGCTTCTAGCTTTATGTCATCTGCAGATCTGAAAAGTATACCATTTGATAAACTTTGATCTGAGTTATTGAAAAAATGTTACATAGCACAAGGCCAAACTTAGATTCCTGGGGCATTCCACTGGACATTTTCTTTGTAGATGACATCAATCTATTGATAATTACACTTTGGGTTCCGGCCACACAACCACTTCCAAATCTACCAAATTGTAATATTGTCTAGTCCACATACCCTCATCTTCCTTACTAAAATAGCATAAGAAATTTTGTTAAATGCTTTGCTGAGGGGCAGCTAGGTGGTGCAGTGGATAGAGCACTGGCCCTGGAGTCAGGAGGACATGAGTTCAAATCTGGCCTCAGACACTTAACACTTACTAGTTGTGTGACCCTGGCGAAGTCACTTAACCCCAATTGCCTCACTAAAATAAATAAATAAAATAAAATAAATGCTTTGCTGAGAGCAATGTATATTATGCCTACAGCATTTTTAATCTACCAGTCTAATAGCCATCTCAAAAAAGAAAATATATGACCCCTTTTAAAAATTATTTTTATTGGTATCTCTTATTTTTTTACCTCATCTTCATTTCAAACTATACCTCTTGCTACTCTCCAAAGAGATTATAACAGAATTTTCTAAAAAGGGGAAAAAAAGCAGTTCAGCAAAACTAACCAACATATAAATCAAATCTTGTCATGTGTGCATAGTTACATATCCATACAAAGTTCCATCTTTACAAAGAAGGGAAGGAGGTGGCATGACCAATTCTTGATGCCATCCTATAGGCCTTTCTTATAACTGTTTCCTTTTCTAAATGTTCACTTTGTTTTTTTCATTTTTTTTTTCAATTAACAGTCATTTATTTTCTCTCCCTCCCAGCTCCCCTTTCTGAGGAGGAGAAGAGGACAAAAACAAAATCCTTGTAACAAATATGCATAGTTAAGCAAAACAAATTCCCTTTTGAACAAATACAAAAAATGTATATCTTTTTACATATTGAGTCCATCCTCTCACTATTAAAAGGCTGGGGTAGCATTTTTCACCATTGCCTTTGGAATCATGTTTGGTCACTGTGTTGACCAGAGTTCTTAAAGTTTTCAAAGTTGCTCATTTTTACAATGTTGTTAACAAAAACTTGAAGTAATTTTGTGAGGAGTAGAAATCAGGCTTTCTGGCCTATAGGCCTATAGTACACAGATCCTTTTCTTTTCTTTCTTTTCTTCTTTTTTTTAACTCAGGATATTTGCCCTCCTCCCGTCCTCAGATAACTCTCCCATTCATTCTCCATGACCTTTCCAAGATTGCTGACAGTAGCTCAGAAGCCTCATCCATTAGTATTATCCTTTCCTACTGCAATTTATTTGACTCTAAGTGATTGGAATACATCAAGAATAGTTAGCAGTATCCTACTATCCCCTTCCCTTCCCCAACAGACCCCGAAGTGATCTTGGGACTCAACTTTCAACTACTGACCATGTTTATCTTGTCCTTTCCAATGCAAAGGTGATTCTCTTTGGAGGAGAAAAGAGAAGCAAACAAGAATTAAGTAGTTCTACCTTTTCTTCAGTTATCATCAGTTCATCATCCCAGCAGGGGTCCTGTCCCTTTTTTCATCTCTTCCTTTTCCCCAAAGAGCTTTAAAAAATACCCCAGCAATTTTTGTTGTTATTCTTACAAGACCATAACTGTCTTTTCCTTTTCATCCTCTATTATCTGGCTCTCTTGTGTGTCTTTTTAATATCTAAGTTGATTGATGAGTTCCCTTTTTACCACTATTGATTTAACCCTAAAGATTTAGACAGTTCCCCTTTTCCTGCTCATTGGAATTGTTTTTCTCTGTATCTTCAGAGGTTTCAGCTTGTGAGAAATGAATATTTCTATTATTATTAATATTATTGTATTAGGACCAAAGTTTTTTTTTCCCCCTTTCTGCTTCCTCATCCAGAAACCAACTAGAGTGAGAAATTTCTCTTAGAGATTTACCCAGGCCAAGATATAATCAGACTGTAAAAGAAATTCTGATTTTGGGCTAATGGGTCTATTCCTGTTTATTGTGTTTGCTCTGACAGGTCTGGGAAAATGTTGATTCTCCCTTTTATCAAGATAGGAAAATCTCTTTGACCAAGACTTGACTGGCCTGGGTCACATACCCCAAGACCTTGATTTTAATATATCCCACTCCCATTGTGTTAACCAATCAGAGCTGATTGTACTAATTCCCTCAGGAACACCTGCTCTTTGAAGGACATATAAACTATGAGTACACTGCCATTAGGGGTCTTCAGTCTAAGAGAGATAGCCAAATGACCTTCCTTTTATTAATAAACGTGTTGGCCTAATTAATTAAAATGATTAAATTACCCAGAAACCACATCTCTCAAAATTTTTTAAATTGCCACAATTGATGAAAGAATGAAAATTCTCCTAGGCTGATTTCCTCTATAGAATTTTAGTCCACAGGAGTCTAACTTTTCTTTCTCAGAATCCTTTGAATTCTGTTCTCCCAAAATATAGGGTGTGTGTGTGTGTGTGTGTGTGTGTGTGTGAATCACATATTATATACGTATATATCACATTGTATATATCTCACATATTATATATGTGTGTGTATATATATAAATGGATGGCTCAGTTTTCCTCTCCTTTTCTTTCTTTTTCACATTTACATCTGGAGTGGACATTAAAGGTCATTTAGTCCTACATTTTCTTTTTCCAGATGAGGGACCAGAGCCTCAGAGAGTTTGAGTGACACCCAAGGGGTCAAGTAGTAAAGCTAGAATTTGAATCCATTTCATCCTACTCCAAATGGTAATAATAATAGCTAACATTTTTACGGGGCAGATAGGGGCATAGTGCCTAGAATGCCAGTCCTAGAGTCAGGAAAACTCATCTTCATGAGTTCAAATCCGGCCTCAGTGTGGCACAGTAACACCATGTCTAGAATCAGGAACTCATTTTTCTGAGTTCAAATCTGGCCTCAGATACTTATTAGCTATGTGACCCTGATCAAGTCACTTAAACCCTGTTTGCCTCAATTTCCTCATCTATAAAATAAGCTGGAGATGGTCACGAAGAATCGGAGATAACTGTTAGAGCTAGAAAGGACCTTCTCTTCAGTCTTTTGTAGCCTAACTTCCAATCTCACCACTAAAATCAAACTTCTCTCTCCAAATTTACCAATGATCTCCTAATTGCCAACTACAATGGCCTTTTCCAAAACTTCATCCTTCTTGACCCCCTTGCAGTCTTGGACACTATTAACCAACCTCTCCTCTTTGGGTCTTTTTGATACTGCTCTGTCTTGGTTCTCCTACCTGTCTAACAGCTCGTTCTCAGTCTCCTTTCCTGTATCATCTACATCCTTCCCCCTAACTGTGGATGTTTTCCAAGCCACTGTTCTTGGCCATCTTTTCTTCTTTCTCTAAACTCTCTCACTTGATGACCTCAACAGCTCCCAGTAGGTTTAATTTGCTGATGACCTAGATATCTACATATCCAGCCCTTATCTCTCTCCTGAGCTCCAGTCCCCTTATCACCCACTGGCTATTTATTATTTCAAACTGTGTGTCCCAAAGATATCTCAAACTCAGCTGGTATAAAACAGAACTCATATTTTTTTCCCCTAAACCCACCCATTTTCCAAATTTCCCTACTCCTACATAGGGCACACCATCCATCATCCTTTTAGTTACTCAGATTCACAACCTTTGAGTCATTCCTTACTCTCACTCACCATACCACCCTCCCCCTCCTTCCCAATGACAAAATCTTATCCATTCTGCAGCTATATCTCTCCCATCTGTTCTCTTTGCTTGGGGCTGATGACTTTGCTCAATTTTGCCCCACTTAAAACCAATTCACAGGCAGCTCAAGCCATCACCCCCATGATCTCATTGGTCCTCTTTGAAAAATGAAGGACCACCACCAACAACCACCACCCACACATCCACCGCCCTGGTTTCAGATCCTTACTCCCTCTTACCTGAACCATTGCAATTGATCTCCCTGCCTCCCATCTCTACCCTCCCTAGTCTACCTACCACACAACTGTTAAAGTGCTACTTTGACCATGTTATTCCTCTGCTTACTAAAAATTCAATGCCTCCCTATTACCTCTTGGACGAAATACAAGTTCTTCTGTCAGGCATTGAAAGCTCTTCACTATCCACCCCCACCTTATCTTTCTCGAGATTTATTGTATGTTAAATCCTCTCCACGTATCCTAATCAAATGGGCCCTTTCCCTATTCTTCTCAAGTGACATTCCACCTCCACCACTTAAAATTTCTATTTCTTTTCAACTATTAGCTCTGGTGCCTCCTCCTACATTAGAATCTTTCTGATCCCTTACTGCTATTGCCATCTGCTTCCTCCATGCCATTACCATATTCATTTTGTATATATGTATATATTGTCCCCAATAAAAGAATACAAAGTCCTTGAGGGGAGTGACTATTACATTTTTGTCTTTGTATCTTCAGTGCCCAGCACTTAATAAATGCTTGTTGATTGATCTAGAGAATCTAGTTTAACCCTTCCATTTGGCCAGGGGTGAAAATGAGACCCAGATCAGTGAAATGACTTGTCCAAGGTCATGTTGCCACTAAGAAGAAGAGCTAGGTTTCAAACTCAGATCTCTTAACTCTTAATCTAGTGCTTGCACTATCTTGCAGGGGCACTGTGAGGAAAATGCTTTAGAAATGAGAACTCCTGAACCACATGCACATGTATATTCCTGTGTACTCAGGAGTACATTTTGCATTCCCTGAAACCAGCTAACTTGAAATAATTCTTCTGTAAGAAAATAACCCAGTAAGTGTTTACCACGCCCCCAAAAACTGGGCCAGTCCTCACCAATCTGGATGTAGTAGACCCTAGATTAGTCTAGTGGGAGGCTCTGAAAGCTGTGGAAATCTCCCACTAAAGTAATGTCTGAAACCCTACCAATGTGGTAAAAAAAAAAAAAAGTGGTGGTATTTTTTTTCCCTTTCTTTCTCAATCCCAGCCTCCCCCATGCAGCTGTTAACAAGTGGAAAGAACAGTCTGCTCTATCCTTTTTGCTTGTGTGAAAGCAAGCAGCTGGTTGAGAATTAGAGACCTTTTTAATTTGAAGATAATACCACTGAATATTAAAGTATTTTGCTTAGGGATCTGAAATTTTTCTTCATAAATTTAGAAAGAAATTACAGTGATGAAACCACATATCTATTTCAAATAAATTTAAGAAGCTAGGTAATTTGTGAGAGAGGACATGAATACACTGGGGAAGAAAAGGAATGTAGAACAGGGGTGTCAAACTCAAAGAAATGGGGGGGGCCACTAAACCACATATAAAGATCTGTGCTGGTGCATAATGACTTAGAAAGTCACATATTAATATTATTAATGTTTTATTATATTTTTATTTATTTTGTTAAATATTTCCCAATTATATTTGAATCTGGTTTGAGTCACACTTGGGAAGACTGTGGGTCACATGCAGCCTGGGGCCAGAGGTTTAACGACTCTCATGTAGGGGGCAGCTAAGTGGTGTAGTGGATAAAGCTCCAGCCCTGAATTCAGGAGGACCTGAGTTCAAATTCGGCCTCAGACATTTGACACATACTAGCTGTGTGACCCTGGGCAAGTCACTTAACCCTCATTGCCCTGCAAAACAACAAAAAACAACAAAAAATCTCAACTCCCATGTAGAGAAAAGGACATTGGGTTTAGAATAAAAGCCCCTGGTTTAAATCCTGATTCTGCTACTTGATATCTGTGTGACACTAGCCATATCCCTTCCTAGCCTCAGGCCTCAGTTTCCCCCTCTGTAAAATAAAAGGACTGAAATAGATGATCTTTAAGGTCTATTTTAATTTTAAATTATAGCTATGTGTGAATCAAAGGGATCACACTTGTGGAGCTGGAAAGGACATTGGTGTCACCTACTCCAAACCCCCCTCATTTTATAGATGAAGAAACTGAGGCCCAGGCATGTGAATTGAACTAGGTTTGGTCCTGGAAGAGCATAGCCCTAATGAGAGGAATTAGTCTCCTTTCTGTCAACACACTTCAACTAATTAAACCCTTCACCCAGGATCCCATGGAAAAATATATTTATAGATTAAATTACAGCTTGTGTCTAGGGTTTTCCCCAAATTAGAGTAGAAAAGTACTCACTTTACAATATGGATCAGGTATGAAGCGGGTATTCATTTCCTACACACAAAAAGAAGGTTAAACATAAACTACTCACAAGTGTTCATTTGACAAAAACAAACTTAAAATAATATTTGGTAAATTAACATAACTACTAATATAATCAGTAAGAAAACTAGTATGACTTATCAGAGCATAAAGCAGTCTGAAGGATTGCTGACTCAGAACTAACTTTACATTTCATCTTGGTTTTGCATGGGCCAGCAACTCACGGTACATGTCTGCTAGCAAAATGGCCTGGTTTGAGCCAATCCTCTTGTTTGCTAGTGGTCATTTCCTCCAAGAGCACAGAAGTAGTTTCCAGGAACATCTGTCTTTGCCATTATTAAGCTTCACTCAATAGGCCCAGGGTGTCCTGACCTCTTGAACTTGCAAGATTACTTCTGAGGCCGGACGTATCCACCTTGAAGCTGATGCTCAGTAATTTATTCAGGAAAGGAATCATGAAGTAGAAAAGGCAGCCAGGGTCACAGGCACAAGTTTGCCTAATTGTGTCCACACTCTACCTGGGAACAGTGGTAGAGAAGGAAGAGAAACAGAGCCTAGACTTACACTCTACTTCATAGAAAATCTAGAGACAGAGCATGCTATTTTACACATGGGAGAGAGAAAGCAAGGAGACTAAACCAAAATCTATCTCCTCTGATGTAGCCTCTGCCATCTTGTTGATGTCACAAGTTGTGGGGAGGATCAAGGTTTTCCACATTATACCAAAATGCCAAGTCCTTTCTGCACCAGATCATTGCATAGCCAAAAACAGGTCCCAACACTCCAACCGGATCAACTGGAACCTGGAAGAGCAACTCTGAATAAATTCCATGGGATAGCCCTTGTTACATATTCATAGGCTCATAGAATTTAGAGCAGAAAGGACCTTAATAGAGGCCATCTTATCCAAAGCCCTCACTTTATAGATGAGGAAGCATTCCCAGAGAAGTTAAATAACTTGTCCAAAGACACATAGATAGGAAGGAGCAGAACTAGAAATCAAACCCAAATCTTTTTTTTTTTTAAGGGCAATGAGGGTTAAGTGACTTGCCCAGGGTCACACAGCTAGTGAGTGTTAAGTATCTGAGGCCGGATTTAAATTCAGGTCCTCCTGAATCCAGGGCCAGTGCTTTATCCACTGCACCACCTAGCTGCTCCAAACCCAAGTCTTTTGGTTCTGAATTCAGTGCTTTTCTCACTATACCATACTTTGCATCTTCTACAAAATATTTAGAATCATGGAATGTCAGACCTACAAGGGACTTTAGCATGCAGAACACAGACTGCCAGAGCTAGGAGAGTAGCCAGAAGACCTGAGTTTATATCCAGAATGTGTGACCTTAGGCAAGTCACTTCCCTTCTCTGAGACCTATTTTCCTCATCTGCAAGATGGGAATAATACTTGCACATATAGAGGTCATGGGATTTAGAGCAAGCAAGTGCTTTAGAAATCATTTTGTAGATATGGAAACTGAGCCCCATTGAGAAATGAATTGCCCAAGTTCTTATAGCTAATAAGTGGCAGAACTGGGAATGAAATCCAAATCTTGATTCCTAGTCCAAGCTTCTTTCCACTGCATCAGACCTAATGCCTATGAATGTAGATTTTTCTTGGTTAAAAAAAAAATTAATGGCATCTCAAATCCCTGCAGCATGATTTATAATGCTTAAGTTTCTCTTATTTTGAAGGGCTAATATTTTAGTTGGCTTAGGATGTTGGTCAGGTTTGGGAGTTCAACAAAAAGGCAACCGCACCCTGAGCTAACTACAGGGCTTATTTAATAATATATGAACCATGTGGACATACTCATGCAGAAAGAACATAAGAAAATGTACAAATTCATCGCCAAATCCTGGGTCCTTCCCTTTGTCTAGCCCAGGAACTGCTCTCAGAAACTCAGCCCTATCCATACAACAGCCTGACCACTGGCTGGCCTGGAGATGTCAGGGGCTATGTTGCTTTATCCTGAGGTAGACAAAGAGAACTAGATCTTCTTATTTATTCACCAATTTAAGATAAACAGATAAAACACAGAGGTTGGTGTAAGTCCTTTAAAGTCAGAGGTTCCACTCATGGTTATTCATCAGTAATTCTATCCATCTCTGTCTTGTTTTCCCCCCTTCCCCCTCTGCGTTAAGGGACTGATCCTCCCAAGGAGGAGAAGGAAAGCTGCAGAATAATGCTTTCTTCCCAGGGGCATCGTAATCCTGCGGTCACCTTTCAACAGTTTTCCTTAGCTACCTGAAATGATAAGCTGGAGAAATAATAAGAGAGAGAATAATTAGTAACCTGAAGCGAACAATATTAGTGAGTTAAAAGCCTGGGACAAAGAGGGAGGAGAGAGAGGTTTGCTGCCATGGGAACTGCCTTTTTGGAATCCTTTGGCAGTATACTTCTGGGTCCTCCTGCTCTACCTGCCTCCTCTTTCAGCAGCTTACCAGAGAAGGAGGATATTTATAGGGTGAGGGCCTACTCTCACCCAGTGACACCCATCACCAGTATTTATATAATGATCGCTCCAATCAATAAACATTTCCTGAGTACCCACTATGTGTAAGGCACTGTACTATGGAGACATATATGAAACAGAGATGAGATGATCTATAACAATACCTTTGACTTTGAAGAGCTTGTCATTTGGTGGGGGACACACAACTTATATACACCAGTTGAATGCAAGTTCCTCCTTTGAATATAAATTCCTTAAGGGCAGAAACTAATTTTTTGTTTGTTTGTTCAGACTTTGTCTCCTCAGTACCTGGCACATTACTTCAATATAGTAGCCTTTTTTTTTTTTTTTTTGCAGGGCAATGAGGGTTAAGTGACTGTGGGCAAGTCACTTAACCCCAATTGCCTCACCCAAAAGAAAAAAACAAAACAAAACAAAAAAGTTTATTGAACATGCCAAGACAATACCATAAGCCCATGTTTTGACAAGTGATCAATGAATGGGTTGTCTCATGAAGTAACAGACATGTCCTCTGGGTATCCCCATGAATGAGGAGTCAGAGGATGTGCCCACTGGTATGAATTCACTGATGTGAATTGGCCTATAGGGAAGGTAGACCTAGAGTTCTGCTTCAGGCTTTCATGTGGTAGCTCAGAACTCAATTTTGGTGCTTTGAAATGACTAAACAATCTTCTCATTGGTTGCTTAGTGGGAAGAGCTGGCTTCTGGTTCCTTTTCTTTTGACCCTCCAGTTAGTGTCATATAATTCCAAGATTTCAGGGTGGGAGGAGCATAATCATAGTAACCATGACCATGCTTGCACCTGGGTCCCTGTCTGCCTCTTCTGCTTCATGGTTCCTTTTCTGGTTTTAGGTAAACAAGGATCCATCTAGAAATGTATGTGTCCAAGCTTAAGGCAACCTAGTGAGTTCAAGAGGTCTAAAGATCCAGAATCCTTTTGATTAGAGATGGCTATAGGGGGCAGCTAGGTGGCACAGTGGATAGAGCACCGGCCCTGGAGTCAGGAGTATCTGAGTTCAAATCCGACCTCAGACACTTAACTTACTAGCTGTGTGACCCTGAGCAAGTCACTTAACCCCAATTGCCTCATTAAAAAAAAAAAAAAAAGAGATGGCTATAGGTTTGGGGAAGAGCAACTTCTCCAGTGCTCTTGAAGAACATGACCACTAAGCAGGTACATGTATCAGGAGTTATTTGGATCATGTAGAGTTGAGATGAGATGGAAAAATGCCTTAAACAACCAGCCCACAAACTGCTTTATGTTCTAATGAGGTTTATGTATCATCTTCCAGATAGATTATAACTGTAGTTATAAATTAAGTCACTGAAACTGTGTTCTTAGTCAGTGTGTCAACGAGCACTTGTGAAAGCCTTTGTGGGTTTTTTGTTTGTTTTTTTTGCAGCGCAACTGGAGTTAAGCGACTTGCCCTGGGGTCACACAGCTAGTAAGTGTTAAGTGTCTGAAGCCGGATTTGAACTCAGGTACTCCTGACTCTAGGGCCAGTGCTCTATCCACTGCACCACCTAGCTGCCCCTAGTTTTTATTTTGCATGTCAGAAATAAATATCTGTCCTATATCTGATTTACAAAAGCATATTGAGTACTTTTCTACTCCCCCTTTGGGGAGACCTTGACATGAACAAAAAATAAAAACAAAGAATCACAGACTTTATCTTAAAGCAATTCAGCCTCAGGACACCAGGGTCAGGACTTAATGAGTTAACTAGTATTAGTAAAGGGAGCCCAACCCCTCTTCTCATTAGAGGCCAGGATCCCCCAGGACTAAACCAGATAAGGACAGTGTGCTAGGTCTAGAGCAGGGATTCTACTTGGGGAGAGGGAGCGGGTGAATACCTCAGGCCTTGAGCCAAGGAGAAGATGCTCAATATTAGAGTTGTAAACAAAGAAAAGCAACTACAGCCTTCTCCCCAAATATATTTCCTAAATAATGAGGAAATCTCAAATAAAATAATTGAAGCCTGATTTAGGTCCATTGCAACACCAAAAGGAAAGAGTAAGCCCAAAGGAGCCTAGAAGGGAAGTAGTCTTCTCCATGCTTGAAATACCAGCCCTGGTCAAAGGCTCATAGGCCATTGCCAAGAATCTGCAGCAGACTGCTTTAAAAGTAGACAGATGAGTTGAAATAATGCCTGCCAAAAGGGAACAGGTTGTACTGATCTTGCCAACACAGTAGAAGAGCTAAAAGCATCCACAGAGGGTCTAAGAAGCTATGTGATTCCCAGATTAATCTTCCTAAAATACTGCTCTGATCATTGTCTCTCCCCCTTCCTCCAATCAAAATTCTTCAGTGGTTTTGCAAAATAAAGTTCAAACCTTTTAGCATGGAACTGAAGGACCATAATGGCTGGCATTTATCTCTTCTTTTCATGCTTATAAAGCACCTTATATACTTCAACAATTCTCTGAGATAGGTGCTTCCTTTTTATAGATGGGGAAACTGAGGGTCAAGAGAGACTAAATGATTTGTTCATGGTCACACAGCTAGCAAGTGTCTGATTCCAGGTAGAGGTCCAATGTTCATTTCCCCATACCGCATTACCATAGAGACAAGAGCTACTCACTCTACCTCTCCAGAATCTCATTCTTCTCTCCACAGACTCTATACTCTAAAATGAGGTAACATTTGTAAAGTGTTTTGCAAACCTAAAAGTGAGAAATATGTCATATGTGTCCATATGCACGTATAATATGTATACATACACTATTGCATTCTCTGTGTTGTTCATATATCTCTTTATAACACATACATGCTATATTATGTACCATGTGTATACACTGATACACATGTATATATGTAAATGTAATGTGTCTGCAAATGTAATGCATCAACTAACATTAAATTTATGTGCTATATTACATGTGTATATGCATAATATATAATTTACATAAGATAGCATATACACACTAAATAACAAATGACAGATACATATTGCATGTATGTTTTGTGCATGTTGTATACATGCATGTATGCATATATCTATTGTATATAATGTGTATATGCTATATATACATGCATATAGATATTGCATTGACATTTGTTGTTCTAGCTATTGTTATTATCCTTATTCTCATCAAGTTGGACAGTGCTTGATCCCTGTAAACAAGTCCTGTGATTCTCCATCCTTTACTCATGCTCTTCTTTATGCCTAGAGTGTCCCCACTTTCACCTCTGCCTGTTTAAATTATACTCCCAGGGTTTTACAGAACACAGAGTATATGATGGGTTTTCCACATAATTTAGTCCAACCACCCCCCTGTAAAACAATACAAAAGAAGAAAGTGGGGCCTAGAAATCTAAGGTGTTAATTCTAAAAAATAAACTCCTCAGGAGAAAAGCACCAAAGAGGTGATGGTAAAGAGGTCCTAGGGAAGTCATTTAAGTTTTCTATTGCCTCAGTTTCCTTCTCTATAGAAACAGAGATAATAATATTTGTAATATTCACTTCAAAACATTGTGAGGGGGCAGCTAGGTGGCGCAGTGGATAGAGCATTGACCCTGGAGTCAGGAGGACCTAAGTTCAAATCCAGTCTCAGACACTTGATACTTACTAGCTTTGTGACCCTGGGCAAGTCACTTAACCCCAATTGCCTCACAAAAAAAACAAAAAAGCATTGTGAGGAAAGAGCTTTGGGCATCATAAAAGACCCATAAAAATGAGACCTATGGGGGGCAGCTAGGTGGCACAGTGGATAAAGCACCGGCCCTGGATTCAGGAGGACCTGAGTTGAAATGTGGCCTCAGACACTTGACACTTACTAGTTGTGTGACCCTGGGCAAGTCACTTAACCCTCATTGCCCCGCAAAAACAAAACAAAACAAAAACAAAAAGCAAAAAGCCATTAGACCTCTTAAAACTTTTTTTTTAATGAGACCTATGTATTTTATTTCCTTGATTAGATTGTAAGCATCCCAACATCAGAGAGATTTAGAGCTAGAAGAGATTTTAGAGATCATTTAGCCTATCCCCAGTATGATGTCTGTGAAGAAACAGTGGGCTCAATGGAGTCAGGAAAACTAGATTCTTAATACAGGATGCCCCAAAAGTCTTTGTGCTATTTTTTCAGCTATTAAACTTCATTAAGCCTTTTAGGGGACCCTAAATAATAATAAGGTCTGCATGAATCTTTTCTTTTACCATAGACCCTTTCCCCTCAGTTGCAGGTGCCTACATCCAAAAGAACTAGCCTTTGGAGAGGGCTGGAGGAGAGCTAGAGTGTGGCCAGCTGCCACAGAGGAAGGTAGGAAATGGAACATCAAAGGGAAAATAAATACAAACACAATTCTTGAATTTTTAAAAAAACGACAACAAAAAACCCACTCATTTGGAAATAATAACTGAGTGGAAGGCACACTGCCTGGACTGTGGGAGAAAAAGGAAATTGGGATGGATGGATTCAGCATGAGTTTACCTGAAGGGTAAACTTCTCAATCTCCTTTGCTGGATTTTCCTCTGTATCCTGATACCTAAGCAATGCATGTTCTCTTAGGCTCTAGCTCACCCCTTCTTCTCTTTACGTTCTCACTCTCAGTAGTTATATCATCTTCCATGAGTTCAGTTATCTCTATGCAGATAACTCCAAGGCCTAAAAAAACAATCCTAGTCTCTCTCCTGACCAAGTTCATATAAGACATTTCCAAAAGGATATTCCATAGTCATGTCCAAAAGAGAACTCATGGGGGGCAGCTAGGTAGAGCAATGGATAAAGCACTGGCCCTGCATTCAGAAGGACCTGAGTTCAAATCTAGCCTCAGATACTTGACACTTACTAGCTGTGTGACCTTGGGCAAGTCACTTAACCCTCACTGCCCCACAAAACAAAAAAAACAAAACCAAAAGAGAATTCATTATCTTCCCTCACAAATATACTTCATATTTCCCCTATTTATTTCAAGAACACCACTGTTCTTTCAATCACCTAGAATCTCAATCTCAGCATCATCCTTTTTTCTTCCTTCTCTCTCAAAGTACCCTTCCCTGTGTTGATTCAACCTTCACATTCCTTACACTTGTCCTCTTGGGTCCGCTTACAAGCCACCATCTAATTCAGGCCCTCACTAGCTCTTGCCCAGACTATTGCAATACCCTTCCAGTTGGTCTCTCTGCTTCTCATCTCTCTTTAAAAAGACACTTTTTTTTTTTGGTGAGGCAGTTGGGGTTAAATGACTTGCCCAGGGTCACACAGCTAGTAAGTGTTAAGTGGTTGAGGCCATATTTGAACTCAGGTCCTCCTGACTCCAGGGCTGGTGCTCTATCCACTGCGCCACCTAGCTGCCCCTTCTCATCTCTTTATCTCCAATCTATTCTCCACACACCTGCTAAAGTGGTACTCCTAACACACTGTCCTGAACATTCTCCTCCTCAAAAAGTTCCAGTGAAGTCCTCCCTGTTCATCCTAGAATAAAAATATGAAGTCTTTTTTTTTTTAAGTGAGGCAATTGGGGTTAAGTGACTTGCCAGGGTCACACAGCTAGTAAGTGTTAAATGTCTGAGGTCAAATTTGAACTCAGGTCCTCCTTACTTCAGGGCCAGTGCTCTATCCATTGCACCACCTAGCTGCCCCAATATGAAGTCTTTTGCTTGACATTTCAAGTCCTTCACAATATGGCTCCAGTTTACCTTTTATGGATCTCATCCAAAGAGAAATTCCTCAGAGTCTCTAGGGATGCAAGCTGGAAATCAGAGACGTCTTGAAAAGATGGCTTCCAAATGTGTTTGTAGCTTCCAAAGTCTTTCTGTCTGTCTGTCTCTCTTCCCGCATGTCTGGAATCAGTTCCCAAGAGGGTCTAGCACCACATGTGTTCCCTCTCAAAGAACGATTCTCTCCCCTCCAAAACTCTCACACCAACTCTGGCCCTCGTACAGAGCCTTGTTGTCAGTGTTCTCTCAACCAATCTAAAGTCACAAATACTGAGAAGCACATAAAATGTCCCAGACTTGGTTGGAAACCTGGGTTACACACAACACTCTCCTTTCACATACTCTACATTCCAGCTAAACTGTCCTATCTACTGTTTTCGATGACATTCCCTCTCTCATTCCCATGCTTTTGCATAGGCAGACATTCTTGGAATGTGTGCTCCTTACCTCGGTCTCTTGGAATCCCTAGCTTTCTTTAGAGTTCAGCAGAAGTGCCACATTTTTTATGAGGCCTTTCCTAATCTCCCTGAAGTGTAGGGCCACCTGAAATTGTTTTGAATATATTTTGTATTTATGTACATATTGTTTGCAATGAGACAATATAAGCTCTTTGAAGTCAGTTATTTATGTCTTTGTATCCCAAGTACCTAGTACAGACAGGGCCTGGTATAGAGTTGTTATTCAGTTGTTTCAGTGATATCCAACACTCCATGGCCCCATTTGGGGTTTTCTTGGCAAAGATACTAGAGTGGTTTGTCATTTCCTTCTCCAGTTCATTTTACAGATGAGGAAACTGAGGCAAACAGGGCTAAGTGACTTGCCCAGGGTCACACAGTTTGTAAGTGTCTGAAGTCAGATTTGAACTCAGGGAGATGAATCTTCCTGACTCCAGGTCTAGCACTCTATCCACTGTACCACCCAGCAGCTATTCTCTCTCTCTCTCTCTCTCTCTCTCTCTCTCTCTCTCTCTCTCTCTCTCTCTCTCTGTCTGTCAGATTTTCGTTTTTAAAAATATTTTTATTAATGTGTTGCTGTTTACATCACCCTAATTTCTCCCAGTACCCCTCCTTCTTCCCCTCCCAGAGGAGCCATCCCATATAACAAATATTATTTTTAAAGACAAAAAAAAGTAAAAGAAGAGGAAAAAATCAACATAACTGATCAGTAAACCATAAAAGTCTGGAAAATATGTGCAATCCTTGTGAACCTCCCACCTCTGTAAAGGAGTGAGTTGGGAGTGTCTTCTCATATCTCTTTTCTTTTTTTTTTTCCTTTCTTTCTTTTTTTTGGCAGGGCAATGAGGGTTAAGTGACTTGCCCAGGGTCACACAGCTAGTAAGTGTCAAGTGTCTGAGGCTGGATTTGAACTCAGGAACTCCTGAATCCAAGGCCAGTGCTTTATCCACTGTGCCACCTAGCTGCCCCCTCTCATATCTCTTTTCAAGCCACACCCATTAGAGTTCAAGAAGAGAGACAAAATTCTATAGTCAAGATTAAAACAAGGGTACAGAGTGTGGGTAGCAGTTTTTGAGTCATCCAAAGGAACAATAGTAACAACCTTCAGTTCACCTGGAAAATTATCTCCCTAAAACATTCAATCCCTTTTTAACCACTCCCTCTAAAAATTCTTCTTTCAATTTAATGGATGGTGATCTCAAAAGATACTTACGTTAATTGAATTAATCATAAGATACTCCTGCTCTTGGTCTGATCATGGTTTTACCCACTTTCATGAAGGATTTCTCACTGAGCTGATCTGAGCTTTCCCTTTAGAAACTGGTTAGAACCAAGAATGATATAAAAAGATTTCAATGCAGAGCTTCATTTCAGAACTGATACTTAAAGAAAGACTGAAAAGGTTTCTCATTCGGATTAGACCAAGGACTTCAGACTGTAATGGTGGGAAATGGGGTACGGGTTGTGTTAGGGATTGGGGTTCTTGGGAATTCCTCTTTAAAGAATTACACCCTTTTGCACACAAAACGTAGTTAGAATAAAGTGATAGTTTATTTAGGAGCAAGGGAAGGGGGGGGAAGGGAAACCATGAAAGAAATCCTTGGACTTTTCATGGGGAGATTTGGCATAAAGCACATGGCTCAGAGGTACCAAATCTCCTCGAACAGGAGACTGTAAGGTACTTTTATAGAGGACTGATGGGGGTGGACCATCTGCCCATGAAAAGTTCCTCTAGTGAGAGAGGACCATCCCCCACTGGTGGTAGCTGGGGGAATTGGGTGAGGAGTGGAGGACCATCCCCCACTGGTAGTGACTAGAGGAATTGGGTGAGGGGTGGCTACGGATCCATCTTCAGAACACAAAGGCCGCAGCCACACCCAAATTTATCTCCCCAGGGTAAGGGAGACCAGAATGAAGGGTAGGAATCCCAAGCTAGCTCAGTCTGATTTGGTTCAGTTTATCTCTCTAGGCGTTATCTGTCCTCTGGTTTAGTTTCTCAAGGAGAAGATTCCTCGGTGTGCCCCAGAGAAATTCTGGGGTGCTCTGCGCCCCATGACAAGACTGAAGTGCCATCCTAATGTTTTTTTCTTAATATGTAGCCTAAGGGGGAGAAAGGAGTAATGTATTTCTATAGCAAGCAGTAAAAGCAAGCAAAGCCCTTAATAGTGGTAGCTGAGTAAAAGGAGAGAAAGCCAGATTAAGTGATCAATCAACAAGCATTTATGAAACTCTTACTATTTGTCAGACACTGGACTAAGCACTGGGGATACAAAGAAAAAAAAAGCAGAAAACAGTCCCACTTCCCTTAAAAGCTGAAAGTCAGAAAGACCTGAGTTCAAGTCTAGCCTCAGACACTTACTAGCTGTGTGACCCTGGGCAACTCATTTAACCCCTGTCTGCCTCAGCTTCCTTATCTGTAAAATGAAGACCATAATAGCCTACTTCTTAGGGTTGGTGTGAGGATCAAATGAGATGATAATTGTAAAGTGCTTAGCACAGTACCTGTCACATAGTAGATGCTATATAAATGTTAGCTATTATCATTAATGCTGTTTGTCCTTTATTTTCGAAGATGACCAATGAAATCACAGGGTGATGGCTTAACTTGTACATGAATTAGATTTAAGTGAGGCAGAGTTACACAAAGCCAACAGCCTCACTCTCTCTTCCAGAGTCACTGGAGTCCCATGACAAGACAAAAGTCAAGATGACTGGCCTGGCAATGACCCAAGATGATGTTGGCTTCTTCAATGTGTGACCAAGCTCTCAGCACTCTACAAGGCTACTTCAGTCACCTCCATGGCCATCTGAACAAATTGTTCTCATTCCCCCCCCCCCATTCTGCTGGGGGAAGTCTTCACATGCTTGGAGTAGACATCCCCCTAATTCATTATAATTAATAGGGAATTTCAGAAGAGAGGTAGGTTCAGAAAGAAAGACATCAATCAATCAATAAACATTTATTAAGCACCTGCTATATGCTGGGCATTGTGCTAAGTATGGAAATACAAAAAATAGTCCTTGCCTTCAAGGAGTTTATAATCTAATAGACCAAGGAAGGTAAACAAAAAGGCTGGAGTTGGTTGGGGGCAGGGTGGGAGATGGGGTTGAGGCATTCTAAAAGAAGTAGTGCAGCCATGTGAACAACGAGGAGATGTGTGAACTAAACTCTTTCTTTGTTTTGTGATGAAATAATGAGATTTAGCAGATACTCAAAGACCCACCTGGAAATTAATCTAGACTGATTGAATCAAGTGAGAGTGATTAACTGCTGATTAGCCTACTTCAAGTTAACTGGATTGTAATCACACCTTGAGAACACCTTTAGAACCAATGGATTTGGATGATGCCAACCAATCAGCTTGAAGCAGTGTGTAAGGACCACCTCTGTTCCAGACCTATAAAATGCTTCCACAATCAGTTTGCTGGAGAGAGTTCGTGATTGAAGCAGGCTTGTGGCAGAGGACTTGAGGAAGAACCAGACCAGACCAGACCAGGCTGGAACTCTAGGCTAAATAGGCTTTTTTCTTAGCTTTCTGAACTCCATGGGAATATCTGTATGCTTTAATAAATGTTTAATGCCCAAGGACTGGTGCTAAAGCTTCTAATTTAAGGCGACCACAATTTAGATTTTAAACATCACAGTTTTTTAATCATAAAAGTATTTATTATTTTCCAGTTACATGTAAAGATAGTTTTCAATATTTTTATAAGATTTCTTGTTCCAAATTTTTCTCCCTCCCTTCCCTCTCCCCAAGACAGAAAGCAATCTGATATAGGTTTTATATACACACACACACACACACACACACACACACACACATATATTTTACATGAACCACTGTGTTTTTACCCCTCACTAGGATTTCATTCAGGGCAATACTGCAAGTCATATGAACTGTGCAGATCCAGGAGAATGTTGACACATTGAACCAGTGGGCTACTCAGCTCTTTAGTGAACCCCAAATTCTTCCCTTATTGGAGGCCACATCCAAGGTACTATTATATGTTAAGAGAGCTCCAGGAGGCAAAGGCCCACCAGAAATGGGAAGGGTTTCCTTGACTGTCTATGGACTCATGTGCAAATCCTTTCTGTGTCCTCGGTATGAATCAAACCTATTTGAACCTAAGAAACTGTTAATTAGAAGCTTACCCTTTAGGTAAGTGTCATACACTGATTTCTAAGGGTCAGTTACATGAGGGCAAACAATCTAGAGAAAGAAGCTGTATGAGCTGCCCAACTTACACTCAGTCTCTTCCTGCCGGAATGGAGAAGCAGATAACAAGAATTTCATTTATTGTGTGATCATGAGGACCTCACTTAACTTCTCTGAATTTCAATCTCCTCCTCTAGAAAATGGGTATGATACCAATATGATACCCACAACTCCTTTACAGGGTACTTATATGAAAAGTACTGTATAAAAACATGAGGGGCAGCTAGGTGGCGCAGTGGATAGAGCACTGGCCCTGGAGTCAGGAGGACCTGAGTTCAAATCTGACCTCAGATACTCAACACTTACCAGCTGTGTGACCCTAGGCAAGTCACTTAACCCCAATTGCCTCACTTAAAAAAAAATATGAGTGATTATTTTTCAATCGAGGAAACTGAGGCTAAAACGGTTGTGATTTGTCCAAGATCTCCCAGATAGTAAACAGCAGAATTTGCATTAGAACCCAGATCAGAAATCTGATTACAAATGCATTGCTCTTTCATCTCCATCTGCTCCAGCATCATTTTTTAATCTCTGTATCCCCAGCACTGAACCCAGGCCCTGCACATACTATGCCTATAGTAAGTGTTTGTTTAATTGAATCAGTACCACTCCCTGCCTTTCTCGTGTATTTGCTGTTCAAAAGTCTTGCTTGCACAAGTAAGTCTTCACTGAGAGCTGTGTGTGTGGTAGGGGATGGGGGAGGAGGTAGGAGAGGATGGGTGGTTCAGACGAATCACACTATCATTCATACATTTATAAGATCATGGGATTTGGATGGAGAAAGACATTGTTTTTTAAGTTGCGTCCAACTCTTTGTGACTACATTTGGGGTTTTCTTGGCAGAGGTACTGGAGTGATTTGCCCTTTCATTCTCCAACTCATTTTACAGTTGAGGAAACTGAGGCAAACAGGGTTAAGTGACTTGCTCAGGGTCACACAGCTAGTAAGTGTCTGGAGCCATATTTGAAGTCAGGTCTTCCTGACTCCAGGTCTAGCACTCTATCCACTGCACCACCTAGCTACCCCTAGAGGGACCTTAGAGAGGATCTAACTCACTCCCCTCATTTATAGATGAGGGAACTAAGCCCCTGAGAGGTTAAAGGATTTGTACATGGTCACACAGCTAATAAGAAGGAGAACTAAGATATGAATACACATTTTCTGACTGAAATCTAGAGCTCCTTCCACTGCATTGTACTGTCAGAAGGTGGCTAGCATACCTCCCCTCCCCCACCCCCAAATCTTCTGTTCTTTAGGCTAAACAGCACAGTCACTTTTCTTGAGTTCTCTGCACAGACAGCAGTAGTCAGGAAGGGAGCCAGAATCCTTTAGCTAGCATCCTGTGGGCAGTGCAATAATGATATGTTGCCATAGTTGCCAAAATCCATTTTCTCACCTTTTCTTCTCACAGGTAGTAAGGACATCCTGTGGTCTTTTCTCTCACGCTCCATCTGCCATGGGAAAGCCATGGCGGGTGACTTCTCAGCATCTCCCCTCCTTCCTCGGAAAAGCTAATTGTAGAGCTCATCTGGCTCTTTTCTTCATAACTACCTAACCTTGTCTATCCTACTCCAGCCATTCCTGCTAATTTCCAACTTCACCAGCCAAGAAACATGCAGAGATAATGGAGTTTTCTCCATTATGTTCAGATAATACAAGTTGTTCATTGGGAGGACTGATTATAATGACAAACCAAATAGCCAAGTGTTCTCCTAGGTCCTGTGAAACTCCCTCAGCCTCCTTAGTGCCAAGAACCAGGATGTTCTCACCACATTCCAGAACAGGGGTACACGTGGATACAGAGTTATCAATACTGCTTATAAGGTTTTAGGACTTAGAACTAGCAGGGATTTTGGAGAATCTAAGATTTAGAATTGGAAGACACCATGTAGAATGCTACCTCAGCAGCTGCCTGGTCTAACCCAAAGCTTCTTTTTTTTTTGGGGGGGGGGTTGTTGTTTTTTGTTTTTGTTTTTTGAGGGACAATGAGGGTTAAGTGACTTGCCCAGGGTCACACAGCCAGTAAGTGTCAAGTGTCTGGGGCTGTATTTGAACTCAAGTCCTACTGAATCCAAGGCCAGTGCTTTATCCACTGCACCACCGAGCTGCCCCCTAACCCAAAGCTTCTTAAATTATGGGTTGTGATGCCATAAGGGGGTCATCATGTAACTGAATGTGGCAATCACAAAAAATTTGGCAACAGTAAAAGGTAACATATACCTATTTGATATACCTATATACCTGGGGTTGTACAAAAATTTCTTGGGTGAAAAGAGGTTGTGAGTGGAAAAAGTTTAAGAAGCCCTGGTCTAACTCATATCCAGTAGGAATCCCCATTATAACATACCTAACAAGTGGTTGGAAGGGGAACCACCTCCTCTCAAGGTAGCTGACTCTCCTTTGGGTCAGTTCAAATGGTAAAAACATGTTTCCTGATATCAATCAACCTAAATTGGCCTAAATTGACCCATTCCTCCAGCCCCTTCAGATATTTGAACACAGCTAACATAGCTAATATGCCCTCCCTGAGTGTTCTCTCTCTCTCTCTCATCAATCAGGGTTGAGGGACTTGCCCACAATCACACAGGTAGCAAGCGTCAGGGTCAGATTTGAACTCAGATCCTCCTGGCTCCAGCTCCACCTAGCTGCCCCAAGTCTTCACTTTTCCAAGTTAAATGTCCCTAGTTCCTTCAACTGATAACCATATGACTGAAACTCCAGGTTCTTTCCCATTATGCTTATCAGTTGTTACCCTTCATTCTCAAAGAGAATCAAAATGACATCACTCTGTCCAATTCAAAGTACAGCATGTCCAAGACTGTGGCTGATCACTCCAACACGAATTCAGAATGCTCTACTAGAGATCTGGCACAGTCTATATGAACATATGAAATGGGGATGTCCCTACATTTTCACATTTCATTTCTTCTGAGCTACTGCAATTCTGCTTTGCCAGATCTCAAGCTTCAAGTCTTCTTTGTGGGGCAATGAGGGTTAAATGACTTGCCCGGGGTCACACAGCTAGTAAGTGTCAAATGTCTGAGGCTGGATTTGAACTCAGGTCCTCCTGAATCCAGGACCAGTGATCTATCCACTGCACCACCTAGCTGCCCCCCTCAAGTCTTCTTTGAGCATCCATTCATTTCTGGCTTCTTTTGGCTTCTAGCTTCAAGAGAGAAAATAGAAGAGGCCAACAACCCCAACTCAGGATACCGAAGGAAAAAGACTCTGAGAAGATAAGAGAGAAACAGGGAGTCTCCATCATGTCCCTATTCCCAGCTTGCTATTCTAGAGATTTGGGGTAGACTCCTCTAGGGTGAGTTACCTCACTCCCAATGGGAGAGCGCCTCATGCTGCATTGTCTAGTATTTATTCTTCTACATATACCTTCTCTGATTTCTGTTCTGCCATGGATTTGGAAAAATGGGTTTATTTGCTATTTGCTCTATGTGTTCATTGTGGACCTGGCATTTGGTGGGAAAGGGGTCAAGTCTAGGACATAGAACTTGGGGTCCTCTCCCCTACAAAAATCAGTGATCAGAAGTAAGCTCAAACCCAATCATATCCCTTAGACTAAGAATATTTAAGGGGGCGGCTAGGTGGCGCAGTGGATAAAGTGCCGGCCCTGGATTCAGGAGTACCTGAGTTCAAATCCGGCCTCAGACACTTGACACTTACTAGCTGTGTGAACCTGGGCAAGTCACTTAACCCCCATTGCCCCACAAAAACAAAAAACAAACAAAAAAAGAATATTTAAGGAAGCAGATAGATTTAATTCTACCCTGGTGCTCTCTCTTTCTGAGGAGATCAGAGTGGCTTGGGCCCCAACTTCCTGCTTCCCCTCCTAGAAGCAATTAAAAGTTTCTCTTGAGGGGGCAGCTAGGTGGTGCAGTGGATAAAGCACTGGCCCTGGATTCAGGAGGACCCAAGTTCAAATCCAACCTCAGACACTTGACACTTACTAGCTGTGTGACCTTGGGCAAGTCAGTTAACCCTCATTGCCCTGCAAAAAAACCAAACCAAACAAAAACAAAACAAAACAAAAGTTTCTCTCAAGGGGGCAGCTAGGTGGTGCCATGGATAAAGCACTGGCCCTGGATTCAGGAGGGCCTGAGTTCAAATCTGACCTCAGACACTTGACACTTACTAGCCGTGTTACCTTGGGCAAGTCACTAAACCCCCATTGCCCCGCAAAAAAAAAAAAAAAAAAGCTTCTCTTGAAGAACAGCAGGCAGAAAAGAGGCTGGAGATGTTCTGATCTGCCTCCCTTGGAGGTATACACAAGGATGACGCTCTCACCACATGTGGATCGTCTTCTACATGTAAGGCTTTATCCACTAAGTTCACATTAGCTTTATTGACTGCTATATCACATGAGTGACTCATATGGCGCTTACAGGCCCTCTAGTCCTTATAGATCATCTGAGGCAGCTAGGTGGCACAGTGGATAGAGCTCTGACCCTGAAGTCGGGAGGACCTAAGTTCAAATCTCACTTCAGACACTTTCTAGCTGTGTGACCCTGGGCAAGTCACTTAACACATCTGGGGCCATCTCTAGCTGTCCTGATAAATACCTTGCCACTGGACCCAGATGGCTCTGGAGGAAAGAGTGAGATTGGTGACCTTGCACAGCCCTCCCTCACTTAAATCCAATTCACTGCAAGTCATGACATCACCCCAGTGTCATGGTCCTCTTTGAGAAGAAAGGATAGGGGCAGCTAGGTGGCGCAGTGAATGAAGCACTGGTCCTGGATTCAGGAGTACCTGAGTTCAAATCTGACCTCAGACACTTAACACTTACTAGCTGTGTGACCCTGGGCAAGTCACTTAACCCCAATTGCCTCACTAAAAAAAAAAAAAGAGAACAAAGGACAAACAACAACAAAGGTCATCTGATCCAACCTCCTCGTTTTATAGAAGTAGGAAATGAGCATCAACTCCAAATTCAGTGCTCTTTCCCCTGCTCTCTGTATCCTCTGCTCCCCCAGATTCAGGCTCAGCTTGAGCCATGGGCCCCAGGAACAAAGACTGGCTTCCTTCCAGCTATTCAATTCTAGGATTCTAGGAAAGGGTAGTCCCCACAGCCCACAGCTACTCAGCCCAGGAAGGAGAACCCTGAATCACTCTCCTGCCTTGCTATATCTATGCCATAGACGCAAAGAATCTCAGAGCTAAAAGGGACTTTGTGGGACATCTAGGAAGCATACATTTGGACCCAGATGTTTGGACTTGGAACTAGGAAATGTGGGATCAGGTTTGAGCCTAACACTTATTAGCTATGTAGGCTTGACCAAGTCACTTGAAACTCTTTAAAACATTTTCCCCCTCATTTATAAGCTGGGAATCATGATACACGTACTACTGACCTTACAGGGCCATTGGAAGGAAAGTAGTTTGTGAACCTTAAGGCCCTATACAGCATGTCCCAAAAGTCTTAGTGCAGTTTTAAGCTATTAGAAGCTTTTTGGATCCTCTGTATAAAATAGGTCATTGTGTAGTCCAATCCACTGTGCAATGTGGGAATCCCTTCTAAACTCTCCAGTTCTGCCCAAGGACAGGGAACTCACTATCTCACAAGACAGCCCATTCCATTGTTAAATAACTCTGATTGTTAGGAAGTACTTCCTTCTATTGAGCTGGTCTGTCTCCCTGTGACTTCCTCTGATTGGTCCTATCTGTGTGTGTAGGGTAACAAAGAACATGTTTGATCCTCTTTCTGATGTCCAAGTAGAACAATGGTGTGGTAGCGGGCTGTTTTATTACCCAGGAATGGTTAGGCTTGCCCTGGAACTAGAGTGTTTCTCTGCTACTTCCCCTGGGGCACCTTGAATTCTCATCCTGACCACCTCGGCCAGACACTCAGAACCCTTCTCACACGTACAAATCCCACTCAAGCCTTCCCTACCCACCCCACAAACTTCCACAAAAAATACTCCCAAATGTTCCAGGTTCTTCCTCTATCAAAACTTTTCTACCCTATGTCTTATTTGTAGACTGTCCCCAAAGTCTTAGGGTCACTTTTTTTTTTTTAATTTTTTAGTGAGGCAATTGGGGTTAAGTGACTTGCCCAGGGTCACACAGCTAGTAAGTGTGTGTTAAGTGTCTGAGGCTGGATTTGAACTCAGGTACTCCTGACTCCAGGGCCGGTGCTCTATCCACTGCACCACCTAGCTGCCCCCTTAGGGTCACTTTTAAGTTTAAGCTTTAATATTAAATAAAATATTAATTTATAGTAACCCATTAATATTAACACACTGGTATCAACATATTAATATTAAAACAGGCCTTTATATGTAATAAAATGTTAATTTGACATTAAAGTTTAAGCTTTAATAGCTTAAAACTGCTCTAAGATTTTGGGGAATAACCTGTAAAATATTCGCACACTGAAGAGGGCATGCAGTATAGCAGAAAGAATATTAAATTTGTAGTCCAAAGCCTAGTGTTACTACTTAAGTAGTAACCCCAAGTCACTTCCCTAATCTGGGCCTGAGTTTCCTCAGAAAAATAATTACAAGGGTGGGACTTAAGTGGATAGAGCACCCCACCTGGATTAGGAAAACCTGAGTTCAAATCCAGCCTCATACACTCACTAGCTTTGTGACCCTGGACAAATCACTTAACCCTGTTTGCCTCAGTTTCCTCACCTGTAAAATGAGTTGGAGAAGGAAATGGCAAACCATTCCAGTATCTCCATCAAGAAAGCCCCAAATAGGGGGCATCTAGGTGACACTTACTAGCTGTGTGACCCTGGACAAGTCACTTAACCCTCATTGCCCCGCAAAAAAAAAAAAAAAGGAAAGGAAAGACAGAAAGAAAAATAAAAGAAAGCCCCAAATAGAATCACAAAGAATCAGATAAAACAACTGAACAACAATGCCTCTACTAGTTTTAAATTCTCTGAGCCTATAAACCATGCCTCAAAGTAGACTACTTTCCCATTTCTTGTATTTAACCTTCAGGCTTCTGCCTATATTTACCCTGTTCCCTACTCTTAGTAAGTTCTCTTTCCTCAATCCTCTCTTTACCCCATCTTTCTGTACTCAACTCCTATCTTTCAAATCTAAACAAGTGTCACCTCCTCCAGAGAGCCTTCCCTGATTTCTCTGCCTTTCCAGTAAAATACTGACAATCCTGTGCTTGTCCATCTAGGTAGTACTTATCACACCGTCTGGGATTGCTGCTAACTGTACCCACTACTAGACTATAAACTCTGTGTGAGCAAGGGATATATCTTATCTATCTTTGTATCCTACAGAATGTATGGCCTTCTCCTCATCACTCTCCTTCATTCTATGAATTAGGAGGGCAGGGCCCTGGCCCTGAGATTGCTGTTTGTTTATCTCCCCTAAACAGTGAGATCTCTGAGGGTTAGAACAGGATCTTGTACACCTTTATCTCTCCCATAATTCTTTGTATAGTAAATGCTCATTGAATGAATGGCAAAAGAAGCTAAGGTGGGGTCTCTTCCCTGCGCAGGCTTGCTGAGATGGGTTGCACTTCTCAGGAAACACAGAAAGCCTTTGTCAAACATTGGGCTACTTGGAGAACTGCAGGGACCTGCTTGCTAGGCAGGGTGAATACTGCGGGCTTAGTAAACTTTAGAAGGCAGATCTCTCTTTCACCTCTCACTAATCTGCCTCTCCATAAATTAGTCTAGCGTTCAGACAAGGTCAATGGCCTTTTCTGTTTTCCTAATTTGCCTGAAACATTCCCATCATTTTGTTTGTTTTGTTTTGTTTTTTGTTTTTTTGTGGGGCAACGGGGTTAAGTGACTTGCCCAGGGTCACACAGCTAGTAAGTGTCAAGTGTCTGAGGCTGGATTTGAACTCAGGTACTCCTGAATCCAGGGCTGGTGCTTTATCCACTGCACCACCTAGCTGCCCCCCATTCCCATCATTTTGGACTCAGATGAAGCATTGTTTTGCAAATATGAATATTGGTGGGCAGGAATGAATTTTTGGAAAACTTTATCACTACCATCCCCTAAAAACCCCATTCTATTAGCAAATACCAATCCCAACAATAACAATCATAACAATTCAGTGAGGGACCTAAAGCAAAAATTCTCATCCCCATATTACAGGTGATAAAAATGAGTTGGAGAGAAGTGAAGTGAAGTGAAACTAATGGCAGAGTTGAGGTGAGAGCCCTGTGTCCTGACTCTTGGCCTGGACCAGTGCTTTTCCCACAATACCACACATTCAATGGACCTAGTCATAAAATCACAAAATCTTTTTTTTTAAAGCAGTCAGGGATGGATAGAAAGGAAGGGAGGGAGGAAGGAGGAAGAAAGGAAGGAGGGAGGGAGAGAGGGAAAGAGGAAAGAAGGAGAAAAAGAAAGAAAGAAAGAATCTGTATTGGCTCTTTTGGCTTAACAATGTTTCTTTGTTATGAAGAAGGGTTTAGTTCTGGTGTGGTAGTTAGGTTGTGGATATGGATCCAGAAATGTGAAAGCAAAAGGCAAAAAATAAAACTTATTTTAAGCATCAATTGGTGCTGGTAACAATTTACTGTGGGAATGATGGAGGTGTCTCACAGTTCCCATATACACCGCTGGGGTAGAAGTCTTGGGTAAGTCCCTTGTTTTCTATAGCTACCAGAGAGTCCATGGCCTTCAGTCCCTCAATTGCACATCTCTTCCCACCCACTGACAAATCTCTTTTGATCTTCCTGCTTTGCAACAATCAACCTTGGCTTAAGGAGAGTGGCTCCTTATTGAAACAGGCTCACAGGATGGAATGTTGCCCATAGAATTTTTTCCTTTTAGACAGTCATCAAGCATTTTATTAAGTCATATGAGATAAGTGTCAGGTATGACAGATGGACAGCGTGAATGAAAGAGGTTACACCCATGAATTGTAAAAAGGTCTAGAGAAGGGCCTTTAGTGCATTGACTTATGTGGGAGATGTATGAGGGCATATGGACAAGAATCACCCAGAACTAGTACAGAGTAAACACTTAATTAAATGCTTGCTGGTGTGTTAAGAAGACATGGATGAGTTGTGATATTTACAGAGGGAATAATAATTCACATTAATATTACACCTTAAGTTTCACAAAACTTTCCTCACAACAACCCTGAGATAGGTAGTACAAGAGTTAATTGTCTCCATTTTACAGATGAAGAAACTATCATGAGTTCTCTGAGAGATTAAGTGACTGCTGGGGTGTGCTAGGGGTTCCTCAGAGCTACTTATTAAATATCCAGTATGAATTTTACACCTCAAAAATCAGCAAATGCTACAAATTAGGATTTGATTTATTGTTTTCTTAACCGTCTAGACCTAAGGAAATTATAGAGAAAATGTCAATAATGCAGATTAAACTGAAAAGTCTGCTCTGCCTATGATTTTTTTTCCCTAGAAGAGCCAGTTGTTAAACATTTACCAGCACATCTCTGATGTGCTCATGGTGTCACAGCTGGTAAGTGTTTATGGTAGAAAAATTTACATTAATGAGATCATGGGACTACTGACACATTGAAGTAAATCTTTCAAATCATGGCATGTCAGAGGTCATTGGGTCCACCCTCTTCATTTTACAGTTGAGTAGATTGAGTCTTAGAAAGAGGAAATGACTTGCTTAAGATCATAAAACACTGAATTGATCTGTGGCATTGGACTAGTTTCAAGTCAATAGAATTAAATTCACATAAGGGGATTAATTCAACCAACATTAATTAGATTTCTAAGGTGGGTAGAACATTGTACTAGATGTGGGGAAGATTCAAAGATTAGATAAGAAATGTCATGGGGCTCAATGGGGAGATAATTATAATGCCTAATAACACAAACCAAAAAAAGGGAAGATCAGGATTTGTTTTGGGGAGGTGGACAGAGAGGGACCCCTGAGATAGGGCTGAGATCTCAGAAGTCTTCAGACGAAAACATAAATTGCATTTTTATCAAATTCTATCTGTAGGGATGATCACAGGAATAAGTTATTGGAGGGAGGGAGGAAAGCAGTACTCTGTGACTCTGGTCAAATCTTAGAATTACAGATTAGAACTAGAAGGAACAAAGAACCAGGGAAAGACACATATGAACTGATGAAAAGAGAAGTAAGCAGAGTTAAGAAAACAATATCCACAATGACCGCAATAACTTAAATGGGTAGATCAACACAACAAAACAATCAAAACTGAACGCTGTGAAATTGTAACGACCATATCAGCCCCAAAGAAGAAATAGAAAAAGGAAGAAAAGAAACAAGCATTTATTAAGCCCCTAACATGGGTCAGATACAAATATTATCTCATCGGATCCTTAGAACAACTTTGGGAAGTAGGTCTTATTATTGTTTCCATTTTACAGTTGAGAAAACTGAGGCTGATTGAGGTTCAGTCAATTGCTTAGGCAGGTCACACATAGTAAATGCTTGAGGTCAAATTTGAACTTAGGTCTTCCTGGAAAAAAGATAATTGCCACCACTCCTTTGCAGAGGCAGGGACCTAGGTTGGAGCATTGCATATAATGTCAGACCTCTTCTATGAGTCAATTGGTTTTGCTAATTTTTAAAAATCTTCTTCTTCTGTTTAAATTCTTTGTCCAAAGAAATGACTCTTTAAAGAGGCAGGGAAAGGGATAGAGTGAGAAATGTAGCTGACATAAATGAAAGAGATCAATAAAATCTATTTAAATAATAAAATTTAAATAACTGGAAGACATGTTTCTTAACTTGTAAGCCTCAGTTTCCTCATTTGTAAAATAGAGAAAATAATCCCTGCTCTGCCTTCTTTATAGTTCACTTAACTCAAACAGTTCAGAAGGGATCCAATTTAGCTCAATTCAATAAGCATTTATTAAGTGCCTAGAGTATTATGAGTTAACATGACTGTCCAACCAAGAATTATCTCACCTTTGGGTCCAAGAAGCTGTAACTTGTGCAGTGGCTACAACCTGATAAAACCATCTCAGCAGATGGACTAAACCAGATTGAAGGTAACCAAGAAACCTCAAACGTGTCAGTGAGTTCGGGGAATCTCTACCCTAAGCATGTAAAGGCTTCCCTGGATGGATGGGCAGATAAGAATAATCTGTTCCGGGGCAGCTAGGTGGCGCAGTGGATAGAGCACCGGCCCTGGAGTCAGGAGTACCTGAGTTCAAATCTGGCCTCAGACACTTAACATTTACTAGCCGTGTGACCCTGGGCAAGCCACTTAGCCCCAATTGCCTCACAAAAAAAAAAAAAAAAATCTGTTCCAATGATCATGAAGGCAACTGAACCAGGCATTATGGGGTGCTTAGAACTTGGTCAGACATTGAAGATTCCAAGGTCATCTACTGCATCCTGTGCCATGTCCAGTTGTCCTGACCTTCATCCTGTCACTGGACTTTGATGACTTGGGAAGAGAGAATAAGGCCAACATCTTTGTGTAATTCTGCCTCATTTAAATCCAATTCACTCACAAGTCGAGACATCACCTGTGATGTCACTGGTTCTCTTCAAAAATGAAGGCTGAACAACAATCATAAGAAAAGAAGGAGGGAGCTAAAGAAAATAGGTAAGCACCTCCTCTAATTTTTTTTTAGAAAGCTAATGTCAGTTAGGGACACATTGAGCATCAAATTTAGAAGTCTATTAGAATAAGGAACAGGAAGGTTAAAATCTAAAATGAACGAAGGCTTGAGGAAAATGCCAAGGAAAACAAAAAAGATTTTTCAGGCGGTCATTTTTCCCCTTAAAATGTGATTTTTCATGGCCAAGGACCTAATCTAACATTTGTCTGCCTCCCCTGAGTGCCTAGCACAGGGCCTGGCACAGAGTGAGTCAGGCAATAGATGCTAAACAGATGAAAGGAGGGTTAGTCCCAGAGCTTGAAGAAGACAATACACAGACACCAAATGGCAGAAAGTGAAATTATTCAACTCCTCTGTCCCTTCTGTCTTCTCCAGTAATGAAATTGATCTTCAAACTAGAAAGGGTCAAATTGACAATTCTAAAAGGGGAGTAAAGCCCAAGATTGGTGAAGAGGTAGTACAAGCAATAATAACATAAGTGGGGCTTTAAATTTACTAAATATTTACCTCAGAGGAACAGGGAAGGAGAAACCTTTTGCAATTATGGATAAGGAAAGAGTGCTTCACACGAGGGATAAAGGGATCATTGGAGAGAAAATAGACAATTTTGATTACATAAAAATGAGAAATCTTTAAGGCAGACAAATCAATACCAATAATATTGTAAAGGAAATAGATAACTGGAGGAAAAAATCTTTGCCCCCAAGTTTCTCTGATAAAGGTCTGATATCCAAGACATGTAAAAAATTGATTGAAATGTGTCAGAACGGGGGCGGCTAGGTGGTGCAGTGGATAAAGCACCGGCCCAGGATTCAGGAGATCCTGAGTTCAAATCCGACCTCAGACACTTGACACTTACTGGCTGTGTGACCCTGGGCAAGTCACTTAACCCCCATTGCCCCGCAAAAAAAAAAAAAAAAGAAATGTGTCAAAACGAAAGCCATTCCCCAATAGATAAATTGATATAAGCAGTCAATTCTCAAAAGAAAAACAATCTATCAACAACTGTATTTTGTTTTGTTTTGTTTTTTGCTGGGGCAATGGGGGTTAAGTGACTTGCCCAGGGTCACACAGCTAGTAAGTGTCAAGTGTCTGAGGCCAGATTTGAACTCGGGTACTCCTGAATCCAGGGCTGGTGCTTTATCCACTGCGCCACCTAGCTGTTCCCTCAACAATTGTATTTTGAAAGTTGCTAAGTCCTATCATTTCTACTTTAGTAACATCTCTGGTATTTGCCTCCTTCTCTATTCCAACACTGCTATCACCCTGATGCAAGCCCTCATCATTTCACACCTGTATCACTGAACTAGTATCCTGGTTGGTCTCCCTGCCACAAGTCTCTCCCCACTCTAGTTCATCCTCAACTCAGCTGTCAAAGTGATCTTCCTAAAGCACAGATCTGACAATGTCACTCCCCCTATTCCATGAACTTCAGTGGTGCCTGTTTTCTCCAAAATCAAATATAAAATGCTATGTTTGGCTTTTAAATCTCCCTATAACCTGACACTTTCCTACTTTTCTTCTTATATTCTGTGATCCAATTACACTCATCTCCCTGCTGTTCCTCATATAAGATATCCCATCTCCCAACTCTAGGTATTTTCCCTGGCTGTACCCCATGCCTGCACCTCAGTTTTTTTTCTCAGAGGGTCTTTTGCCTTTCTTTGTATCCCTAGCACTTAGCACAGTTGTTGGCACATAGTAGCTACTTAATAAGTGCTAGTTGATTGACTTAACTGACTGAAAAAAAATGTTCAAAATTATTATTAATAAGAGAAATGCAAACATACAATTCTGAGGTTCCAGCTTACATTCAATTGGCAAAGATGACAAAAAAGAACAAAGAATCAGTGAAGCAGCTGTAGGAAGAAAGGCACATTAATAGACTGTGGAAGAGCTGTAAATGGTTAAACCATGCTGGAAAGCAATTTAGAATTATACTCACAAAGTCACTAAATGGCATACACTTTGCCCCAGAAATTCTTCTACAACTCATATACTCCAGAAGGAATAAAAGAGAGAAAAGAACTATATGTGCAAAAAATGTTCACAGCAGAACTTTTGATTGTAGCAAAGAATTGGAAACTGAGGGAAGTGGACATCCATTGGAGAATAGCTAAACAAATTATGGTAAGCAAATGGAACATTATGACAATATAAGAAATTATGAAAGGGATGAATTCAGAGAAACCTGGGAATACATGTATGAGCTATACAGAATGAAACAAGCTGATCCAGAAGATCAATTTACATTCTAAGGAAAACCAACTTTGAAAGAATTAAGAACACCATTGAATGCAATGACCAACCACAATTCCAGAAGACTGATAATAAAGCATGCCCCCCAAATCATCATAAAGATATGGTGGGAGGGACAGCTAGGTGGCGCAGTGAATAGAGCAACGGCCCTGGAGTCAGGAGTACCTGAGTTCAAATCTGGCCTCAGACACTTAACACTTAACTAGCTGTGTGACCCTGGGCAAGTCACTTAACCCCAATTGCTAAAAAAAAAAAAAAGATATGGTGTGGGGGGGCAGCTAGGTGGCTCAGAGGATAGAGCACCGGTCCTGAATTCAGGAGGACCTGAGTTCAAATTTGACCTCAGACACTTGACACTTATTAGCTCTGTGACCCTGGGCAAGTCACATAACCCTCATTGCCCTGCCCCCCCCAAATTAACTGAGTTAAAGAAAAAGATATGATGGACTAGAAAGGTACAGATTGAGACATCCATTTTCAAACATCACCAGTGTGTCTGTTTTGTTTGACTATGCTAGCTTGTTACAAGGGAGGGTTTTTTTGGGGGGAACAGGACTAGTAATAGTGATGCCAAAAAAAAACCAAAAAACGAAGAAAGATGGTGTCAATGAAACATTTTTTAAATGCCCAGAAGAGAACAAAAATAGGTTCAGAGGAAAACACAGTCAAATAGGACAGCTTTGGAATTAATATGCTGAATTTAGAATATATTTCTTTAAAAAAAAGTTCTATGTAATGAAAATTCAGTTTCATATTTTGTCCTCTTTTTCTGTTATATGTATATGGAATATTTACATTTGTTGGCATTTGTCAAGTTAAGAACAAAAAAACTCATTAAAAATATTTTCCTTACGATGACCCTTGGAAGTAGATAAGATTAATATTTTGTTGTTGTTCCAGATGTAATTCCACTAAAGAAGCTCCAGTGAGTGAATGCCTTGTACTAATGCACATTGACCTGTTATAAGTCTACAACTTAAAGTCTTTTCAGAGTTTTCTGAGGCACTGAGAGGTTAATCTTGTCCTAAATCATACAGCCCATATATGTTAGACAGGACTTCAACCCAGGTCCTCTTAATTCAATAGCTAATTCTCTATCTCTTGCCTCCATAATGCCTCTTAATACAAATATGATTGCTCTCACTTTCTCAGTGAAGAATCTAAGACTCAGAGAGTTTAAATGCCTGACAACATATGGAATGACAGAGGCCTAGCCAAGAGGAAAACCAGTGCTTTCACCACTGCATCAAGCTGCTTAGAAGGACAACTAATTGGGGCAGCTAGGTGGCAAAGTGGATAAAACACTGGTCTTGGATTCAAGAGGACCTGAGTTCAAATCCAGCCTCAGACACTTGACACTTACTAGCTCTGTGACCCTGGGCAAGTCACTTAAACCTCATTGCCCTGCCCCCACCCCCCAAAAAAAAGAAGAAAAAAAGGAAAAAAAGGGGACAACTAACTGGCCTGAGTTTAAGTTTCCAGACTGATGTTCAGGGGCATGCTAGAACCAGATCAAAATGACTCATCAGGTCCTATTGTTGAATGTTCAGTGTGAGCATTTACACTTCAGAAATTGGCAAACACTGTATATCAGAGCTTGATTTATTGTTTTGTTGACTATCTAAACTTAAGAAAGTAATGAAAAAAATGTTACTAATACAGATTAAACTCAAAAGTGCTACCTGTGTACATTTTTTTTTTTGGAGAGCTGATTGTTAAAGATTTATCAGCACACACCTACCTGCCTGTGGTCTATTGAAACATGGAGCAAAAGCCAACAATTATACAGTGATTAACATAAAATCCTACACTTGGGTTCCAGAAATCAACCATGCAAAAACAGAATGTGGGAGGCATGACAAAACCACTGTTCTAATCATCCTGATCAGGGATTTTATTGGATTCTAGGTTCAATTCTGGTCAGAGTGTGATGCGGCAGCCTAAAATGTTAAACTGGTGTCAAGCATTGATAGATGAATTATGTGTAAGGGGGGAAAAAAGGAGGTGATAGTCCTGCTGTCCCTTGTCCTATCCAAAGTTCATTTGAATGATTGTGTTCAGTTCTGGGAGCTATCCTTAAAGAAGGGTGCTGACAAACTGGAGACTGTGAGGTCTGATAATGGCCTGAAGGAATTAGGGATGTTTAACCTTAAGAGGATGAGTTAAAGGAAACTGGGATGTTTATCAGGAGAGAACAAAAGGCTTAGGGGAAAGCACAATTGCTGTTTTCAAATATTTGAAGGCTGTCAAGTGCAAGAGGGATTAGGTTTGTTTGGCTTGGCCCCAGAGGGCAAAACCAGCAGCCAAAAGGGGGAAGCTCCAAGAAGGCGGATTTAAGCTGGATGTAAGGGAGAAAAAACTTCCTAATAGAATTGTCAAAAGTGAAATACACTGCCTTGGGAGATGGTCAGTTTCCCCTCACTGTATGTCTTCAAGTGGAGTCTAGACAATCACTTCTTGGGATTCTGTAAAAGTATTCTTTGACTTTTATAAATCTCCAAATGAACTATAAAGGACATATGAAGGAAGACACTATCCAAAGAAAGAACTGATAAATAGGAGTATGTATGGAATGGTTTTACACACACACACACACACACACACACACACACACACACACACACACACACACACACACATATTTGTGTCTAATGGTAGCCATCTCTATGGTAGAGGAGAGGGGAGAAAAAAAGGGGAAAAAAAGAAAGTCGCATGATAACTTTATTATGTATTTTCTTTTTTTTTCTTTTTCTTTTTTGTGGGGCAATGGGGGTTAAGTGACTTGCCCAGGGTCACACAACTAGTGCCAAGTGTCTGAGGCTGGATTTGAACTCAGGTCTTCCTGAATCCAGGGCCAGTGCTTTATCCACTGTACCACCTAGCTGCCCCCTTTATTATGTATTTTAAAAGAATAAAAATTTGTGCATATAGATTTGCAGTTTCATGTACAATCATCTTTTTTTTCCTATTCTACTATGTTATGGAAATGCTTCTTTTATTTCTTAAGTTCAGAATAGAATAAAATAAAATAAGAAAGAAGCATTCTTGGTCAAGTATGGGTTGGAATGCCTGGAGTCAAAACAACTCATCTTCCTGAGTTCAAATCTGGTCTCAGACAACTTACTAGCTGTTTGCCTCAGTTTTCTCATCTGTAAAAATGAGCTGGAGAAGGAAATGGCAAACCACTTTAGTATCTTTGCTAAGAAAACCCCAAGGGGCAGCTAGGTGGTGCAGTGGATAAAGCACTGGCCCTGGATTCAGGAGGACTTGAGTTCAAATCTGACCTCAGACACTTGACACTCACTTACTAGCTGTGTGATCTTAGGCAAGTCACTTAACCCTTATTGCCTCACAAAAAAGAAAAACAAAAAACAAACAAAAAACCCATCTCAAAATAGGATCATGAAGAGTCAGACATGGTTGGAACGACTCAACAACAAAGGTCCCTTTAGATTTCGAAATTCTGTTATACAGTTTTCAGGGGAATCTCAAGGACAAGGACCTATGTTTAAGTATTCCTCTGATCTGGGTGTCAGGATCTCTGCTCCTTTTATTCTGATGGCAGTGAGCTGAGACTCTGAAATATTTATTTGACCAGTCAAGCCTGAGATGAGAGGTTAAACAGGGTCCTGGACATTTGCGCACCATCACACAGAAAGGCAAACAAGTGTTTGGCTCCTGGCCTAGAAGGATATGCATTACTAACTGGCTTGATTGTTCCCATTCTCCTCTCTCAGCCTCACACTGCAGGCAGTCTCACTTTTTGCAGTAGTTGTATCAGGAGAGAGTTGTAGGGAATTTGGTACAATCTTACTGCTGACTTACCAACTCTTTTTTTTTTTTTTTTAGCAAGGCAATTGGGGTTAAGTGACTTACCCAGGGTCACACAGCTAGTAAGTGTTAAGTGTCTGAGGCCCGATTTGAACTCAGGTACTCCTGACTCCAGGGCTGGTGCTCTATCCACTGTGCCACCTAGCTGTCCTGACTTACCAACTCTTGACGTACTCAATCTTGATTTCTGGCCCATCTGCAGCAGATAGGAGCTCAGATGACTTTTAACTTTCTTTTTCGTGTGGTATTCGGCTCACCTAGGAGCAAGGTACTCCTACTGAGGAAATTCCATCTACCAGTGCAGATGAACATATGCTCTGTAACCTGTAGTCTTAAAAAGTTTCCTGGTTCATTGAAAGCCCAATTTACCCAGGTACATACTTCAACCTTCCTAGGTCTTCCTGACTCTGAGACCTATTTTCAATCCACTTCTCCACTCTCTCTCTCTTTTCAAAGAACTAGTGATCTGCAAACAACTATTTCCAGACTCTGTCTCTTACTACCCTTTAGGAACTTTAGGAGTCACTGCCTTTTGAGGGCCTCATTTTTACATGTGAGTGTTGGGCTAGATAACCTCCAAGGTCCCTTTCAATTCTATCATCCTCTGAATGTACTAGAAATGCTGTTATGGGGGAGGGAGAGGAGGGAGGGAAAAGAATTTGAAACTAGAAATATTTTTTGGGGGGGGCTGGGCAATGAGGGTTAAGTGACTTGCCCAAGGTCACACAGCTAGTGTCAAGTGTCTGAGGCCAGATTTGAACTCAGGTCCTCCTGAATCCAGGGCCGGTGCTTTATCCACTGCATCACCTAGCTGCCCCCAAAACTAGAAATCTTATAAAAACAAATGTTGAAAACTATCTCTACATGTAATTGGAAAATAATAAAATAGTTTTGTGGAAAAAATGCTGTTAAAGAATATTTTCTTTTTTGAGGTAATGGGGGTTAAGTGACTTGTTCAGGGTAACACAGCTGAGGCTGGATTTGAACTCAAATCCTCCTGACTCCCACTGTTCTACCTAGTTGCCCCAGAATACTTTTTTTTAAAAAAGAAAATTCCCTCTGCTGCATTTGAAACTTTCATTGACATCTCATTACTTCAAAGAAAGATCTGGAAGTCTGTGCCATCTGGGAATGCCATGTTGAAGCTCTGGCCCAAGCAAGATGAAAAAGCTTTGAGAACAGGCATGGATGGCCTCGTGTTGTTTCTTGTTATCAGCCTCTTCTGTGCCATGTCCCCGGTGTGGGGACCATTACCAAAGGATGAAAGATAGGGAGTGAGCTCAATCATTCATTCCAGAACCACTAAGATGGACCTGATCACACTTTATCCTTTCTGCTCCATTTTGGCATCATCTGGGATTCCCGACAAATACTCATGTAATCAAAATTATACCTTGTGACCAATTTGATGGAGGAGCTACAACACAGAGGACAATTAGAGGGTGGGGAGGGAGAGGTGAATGCAGTGACACAGAGGACAGTTGCACTCCAGATGCAGTCATATCAGGAGGGAGTGCCCCATTCCCAGGAGAATCCTGTGGGAGCAATTGTCTCCATAGGCCCATCAAGTGGGGAATGAAGAACATTGTTGCTTCTGGGAGGAAGTGTGGAAGCATACCCACTGCTGGTGAACACTGAACCCACGAACATCTCCATTCACCACAAGAGAGACATGAGGAGCAACTGCATTTGGAGGTGGAGCACACGGCTTTGAATTTTTGCTGTTCACTAATTATGTAACCTTGGACAAGTTATTTGAACTCTCTCAGCCTTAATTTTCTCATCTGTATAGCAAAGAATTAGAAATTGAGGGGATGCCCATCAATTGGGGAATGGCTGAACACGTTGTGGTATATGAAGGTAATGGAATATTATTGTGCTGTAAGAAATAACGAGCATGATCTACTGTGATGGACTATATTCTTCTCACCAATGCAATGGTACAGAAGAGTTCCAGGGAACTTGTGATGGAAGAGGATCTCCAAATCCAAGAAAAAAAAAAAAAAGAACTGCGGAGTATAGATGCTGAATGAACCATACTATTTCTTTTAGTTTTGGTGCTGTTGTTTTTTTCTATTTTGAGGTTTTTCATCATTGCTCTGATTTTTTCTCTTATAACATGACTAATGCAGAAATATGCTTAATGTTATTATGTGTATATATATATAACCTATATCAGATTGCCTGCTGTCTAGGGGAGGGGGGATGGAGAAAAATCTGAAATTGTAAAGCTTGTATAAACAAAAGTTGAGAACTATCTTTACATGTAACAGGAAAAAAAATACTTTATTAATTAAAAAAAAAAGAAATAACGAGCAAGCAGATTTCAGAAAAACCTGAAAAGACTTACATGAACTGATGCTGCATGAAGTAAGCAGAACCAGGAGAACATTGTACACAGTAACAGCAACATTGTGTGATTATCAACTGTGATAGACTTAGCTCTCCTCAGCAACACAATGATCCAAGACAAATCCAAAAGACTCGTGATGGAAAATGCTCTCCATATCCAGAAAAAGAATATTGGAGGGGGCGGCTAGGTGGCTCAGTGGATAAAGCACCGGCCCTGGATTCAGGAGTACCTGAGTTCAAATCCGGCCTCAGACACTTGACACTTCCTAGCTGTGTGACCCTGGGCAAGTCACTTAACCCCCATTGCCCTCCGAAAACAACAAAAACAACCAAACAAAAAAAGAATATTGGAATCTCTATGCAAATCAAAGTATACTGTTTTTACTTTTTCTGTTTTTTGCATGTGGTGTTCTTCTTTCCCGTGACTTTTCCCTTTTGTTCTGATTCTTCTCACACAACATGACTAATGTGGAAATATGTTTAACATGACTGTACTGTATAACCTATATTGGATTGCTTGCTGTCTTCAAGAGGAGGGAGAGAGGGAGAAAAAATTGGAATTCAAAATCTTACAAAAATGAACATTGAAAACCATCTTCACATATGATTGGAAAAAAGAAAAGAAAATACTATTTAAAATTTTTTCTCATCTGTAAAATGAGAGTTGTACTAGATGGCATCCAAGGTCCCTTCCAGCTCTAAACCTGTGATCCTAATCTGACAATGAAGTTCCTTCCTGCCCCAATTCTTATAAGGGAAAAGAGATCCAGGCCCCAGTACCCCTGATGCAGAGGCCACCCTGTATTAGACCCTTAACCTGTCTTTACCTGGCACTTGTTTTTCTCCTTCTAAACACTTCTTCCCAGATCTTAACCCTGAGGCCACATCATACCCCAGTTCTAAATCCTGAAGTTTCATGTCAATCCTAGAATTCACGCATTAGAACAGGACTTTTTTTTGGGGGGGGGGGCAATGAGGGTTAGGTGACTTGCCCAGGGTCACATAGTTAGTAAGTGTTAAGTGTCTGAGGTTGGATTTGAACTCAGGTCCTCTTGAATCCAGGACTGGTGCTTTATCTACTGTGCCACCTAGCTGCCCTAGAACAGGACTTCTTAAAAATTTTCCATTCTCAATCCCTTTTCACCCAAGAAATTTTTATGCGATCCCAGGAATATAGGTATATAAGATAGGTATACAAATCAAACATTTACTGCCAAATTTTTCCCAACCAACAGCTTTGCTTTTGAAGTATCTCCCATCCCTGATGGCCTGATTGGACAGCTCCTCCTAGGACCACTGTTAATTATTCTTCTATAGGATGAACTTCTCACTTCCTCTTCAATGTGCCCTTACCTTTGGGTTCTGCCCCACACCCCTTTTTCATGTGTTGTCTTCCTCCATTAGAATGTAAGCTTCTTGAAGGCAGGAACTGTTTTTCTATTTCTATTTGTATTCCCAAATAGTGTTTAGCATATAGTAATCCCTGAATAAATGCTAGCTGACTAACTGACATATGGGTTAGTTTGATTCCAGGTATACCAACCACTTTCCAAGTATCTGGATCCCTTAACTACCCTCTTGGAAATGCCTAATCAATAAAGTTGTTTTTTTTTAAACCCAACTCAGGTGATATCAAAGCCCAGTGCTGGCAGAATGTGCTAGGAGAATCTTCTTCATGCCCAGTGCCTGATGCTACCTGTGTTGTTTCTTCTGCCTTCATACCCTTTACTGGATCATCCCTATTTTTTTTTTTTTGCAGGGCAATGAGGGTTAAATGACTTGCCCAGGGTCACACAGCTAGTAAGCATCAAATGTCTGAGTTCAAATTTGAACTCAGTTCCTCCTGAAGCCAGGGCCAGTGCTTTATCCACTGTGCCACCTAGCTGCCCAACTGTTCCTTATATGACACTCACCCACTCGAATAATCGTTAAGAAGCTCATGAGGAGAGGGTTGACCATGAAGAAGGGATGAATTGTTTTGGCCACAACAGCTCAGAAAAATAGCTATTAAAATGTGGAAGGGTTGGGATTTCCATTGGATTGGTGGAAGGGGATCCTACAATGATGGAATTACACACCTTTTTTTTTTTTTTAAGTGAGGCAATTGGGGTTAAGTGACTTGCCCAGGGTCACACAGCTAGTAAGTGTTAAGTGTCTGAGGTCAGATTTGAACTCAGGTCCTCCTGACTCCAGGGCCGGTGCTCTATCCACTGCGCCACCTAGCTGCCCCAATTACACACCTTTTGAGGTTAAAAGATCTTTGATTCAGGATTGGAATGGGCTTGACAGGTCACCAGGTGCAACCCCTTCATTTGACAGATGAGGAAACTGAGGCTGGGTTAAGTGAATTGCCCTTACATAGATCACACAACTTGAATTGAAGACACAATAAACACAATTTACATTTATGTAGTACTCTTGTGTTTTTTTAAATCTCTTGCCCCACAAATATGAGCTAGGAAGACAGAGCTGTATTATTATTCTTGAATTACAAGATGACATCTGAGTTTGGTGAAGTGACCCATCTAAGGTCACACAAAGTGAGCCCAGGTCTCCTACTCTAAATCCAGGATTTATCCTTGTGCTATATACTTCCTCTTAGGCAGCCTCTTAGGCAATAGAAGAGCACTGGGCCTGAAGTAGCAGCTCAGTGGTGCAGTGGATAGAGCACAGGCCCTGGATTCGGGAAGACCTGAGTTCAAATCTGGCCTCAGACACTTGACACTTACTAGCTTTGTGACCCTGGACAAGTCACTTAACCCCAATTGACACACACACACACACACACACACACACAGAAGACTCTTCCTGAGTTCAAATCTGTCCTCAGATACTTACTAGTTGTGTGACCCTGGGGAAGTCATTTAACCCTGTTTGCCTCAGTTTACTCATCTGTATAATGAGCTGGAGAAGGAAATGGTTAACCATTCTAGTATCTTTGCCAAGAAAACCCCAAATGAGGTCATGAAGAGTCAGATGTGACTGAAACAACTGAACAACATACTTCCTATTGATAATAATAATAATAAATCATAACTCACATGTATATATTGCTTTTTGATTACAAAGCACCATGCATCCATTCTCTTGCTTCATCCTCATGAAAGCCCAATGAGGGAGACAGAGCGGGATTATTCTAATTTTACAGATGAATAAACTGAGGCTCAGGGTCAAGTTGAAAAACAATTATTAAGCACTAACTGCATGCCAAGGACTGTACTAAGTGCTAGGGATATAAAGAATGGCAAAAATGGTCCCTGTCCTTAAGCTGTGCACATTTGAAGGAGGAGACAACATGTAAATAACTAGGCACATAGAGATATGGAAAGTAATCTCTAAGGGGAACATACTAGCCCCTGAAGGGGATTGGGTGGGGTCTGGAAAAGGTCTGCAGAAGAAGGGATCTGAACTGAGTTTTGAAGGAAGTCAGGAAAGCTAAGAGATGAGAGTTGAGGAGGAAAGCATTCTATTCTAGGCATTGGGGACAGCCACCACAAAGGCCTGGAGACTGGATATAGAGGGTCATGTGAAAGGAATAGCAGTTAGGTCATAGAGTGGGTGGAAGAGATTAATGTGTAAAAAGAAGGGAAAGTTAGGAAGGAGCCAGGTTGCAAAAGGCCTTAAATGCCAAACAGAGGCCTTTTGTATTTGAACCTAATAAACTCTAGTTTATTTAGTCCAGGGGAAAGGTGCAGGTGACCATCAGTTTACCCGCAACAACACAGCAGAAGTGGGCCTTCTGACTCCCAGCAAGGTGGGCCCCTGCGGCCTCTAGGTACTGGTAAATCATAACCGTTGTGGGATGCCCCCTCCCATGAATGCAGTTTACCCAGTGCTCAGCTTTCCCTCCCTCCCTCCTTCCCTCCCTCCCTTCCTCCCATGATTTCAGCACTAATGTGGAACTTGGCCTGAGCACAAGGAGAGTTTGCTTATCACACAGTGAAGACTCCGTGTGGGGCACTGGGTGCTGGAATGAAACAATGTTGACTTATCCTTGGTGTTGAAATGTTTCCTCTCTCCTGCAGAGGGGAGTGGCCTTCTCCCTCCCCTGGAGATGAGGCCTTAGTTAAAGGTCCTAAAGCAAGTGGCCAGAGGCCAGAACCTCCCAGGGTCCCTTTCATAGCCTTGGTGAGAAAATCTCCTTGGGCTTTCCCTCCAAATTAGGCTTTTAAAAATGTAATCATTAACTAGGGAAGCTGGTCTTTGGCTTCAAGTTGGTATTTGGAATTTAAGCCCAGAAGTCATTCATTATCTTGGACAGATTATGAAAAAAAGATCACTTTTAGCTACTTTGGGTTTGATAAAACTTGAATCAACAAACTCCAAAGCATGTGCATAATTCCCATTTATCTGGGCTTTCTGAAGGGAGATAATAACTGCAGTTCCCACCTTCATACTACAGTTAGTTACTGTGGTTATCTACATCTTACAAATAAGGAAACGAGGCTCAGAGGCACTGAGTAACATGTCCAACTGCACAAGGGTGAGTTAGTGAAAGAGTCCACAGGTCTCCTGACACCAAGTCTAGGGGTCTTTCCACTACCCCTTGGATTGGCTTGCAATAATAAAGCTAAGAGCTCACATGTTTACAGCAGTTCAATGGCTTCATAGCTGTTATCTCTTGGCATCTTCACAACAGTGCAAGAAGGAAGGCAGGCTAGGGAGTATTACCCTCATTTTATATAAGGGGGAATTTCTGCTCATAGGGGTTAAGTAATTTATCTAAGATTACACCGGAAATCATTAACAGAGACGCTAGTGAGGAAGGCAGATGTCAGCCAGTCAGCCAACAAGTATTACTGTTTTCTAGGCTTTTTTTTTACATCTATTTATTTTATCTTTAATTTATGGAATAAAACAAACATTTCCATAACAGTATAATAAAAAGGGGGGGCAGCTAGGTGGCAAAGTGGATAAAGCTCTGGATTCAGGAGGACCTGAGTTCAGATGTGGCCTCAGACATTTAATCACTTAATCCTCATTGCCTTGGGGGAAAAAAAAAAGGAAAAAAAAATACAAAAGATGATTGCACATGAAACTGCTATTCCTTTTAAATATATAATAGTTATCATGTAAATTTCTTTTTTTCTTTTTTTCCTCTCCCCCTGCCTGAGAGCTAGCTACCATTAGACACAAATAGGGATAAATACACACACACATATATATATATAATTCTATACATACTTCTATTTATCAGTTCTTTCTCTGGATACAGATAGCTTGTGCTAAGTGTGATGGATACAAAGAAAGGCAAAAAGAGATTCCCTGCCATCATGGAAGTCACATTCTAATGGGGCAGACAACGTACAAATGACTTATACGTATAAGATGTATGCATACACACATATATTTACATATACATACATAGATGCATGCATACATACATACATACTTGGTAAATGAAGAGAATCTTAGTCAGAAGGCGCTAACAGCTATGGGGACAGACTGTGCGGGAGGTGAGAAGGGAGAACATTCTAGGAATGCAGGCAACAATAGAAAAGGAACAGAATGAGGTGGTGGTGTGTTCAAGGAACAGTAAGAAGACCTACTCTTTTTTGGGGGGGATGGTGAGGCAATTGGGGTTAAGTGACTTGCCCAGGGTCACACCGCTAGTAAGTGTTAAGTGTCTGAGGCTGGATTTGAATTCAGGTCCTCCTGACTCCAGGGCTGGTGCTTTATCCACTACGCCACCTAGCTGCCCCTTGAAGGCCTACTCTTAAAGAAATGGGAATGGGAATTTTACTGAAGTGGGAGAAACAGCAAAATGTCTGAGCCCAGAGGAAGGAAGATGATGTTACGGCAGATAGGCAGCTGCCAGAATCATGAGTAAAAATTGTTGTTCCTGGGGTAAACTGAACAGGGAGTTAGGGTGGGAGTGGGGAGAGGGGTGGAAATGGTTCCTAAAATTCTGCGACTGGGAGGAAGAAATGGGTGTGGTGTGGGCCCACAGGTAATTGGAGCATGAGGAGGAGCGTTGGACAAAATGACCTCTAAGGCTCTGACAATCTGTGAGTCTATGATGGTCCCCATTGCCCACTACCCACATTATCCCTCAGCCCTGAGAAGAACTCAGAATGGTTCATGGTTCGTGATCTAGGCACTAGCCCCTCTGAAATGTTTGGAGATCTGGAGCACTACTCTTTTCTTTTTTTCTTTTTTTGAGGCAAACAGGGTTAAGTGACTTGTCCAGAGTCACAAAGCTAGTTAGTGTCTGAGGCTGGATTTGAACTCAGGAAGTTGAGTCTTCCATACTTGAGGCCCAGCACTCTATCCTCTGCATCACCTAGCTGCCCACAGTCAAGGACAGTAGCATGCCAACACAGGTCTTCTGAATGCAAGTATAGGGTCTCTATGTGGGTAAAGATCCAATAAGAGCCTCTCTCCCCAAAGAGAATGAAGAGCTGGGGGAATTCCTGGCTGGCTCAGAGTGCCTGCCAATCTCTGTTTATTATCCTTTGCTCTCTTTTTGATCTTGTTTTTCCTCAGGGAGGGGCCTCCCATGGTGTCGGCCTGGTGTTATTTTTCCAAGTCATGCTCCATACAATGAGGCCAATGCAGAACCACCTCCCTGCTCTCCAGGACCTGATGAGCCAGTTTGTGGGTTATCCTGTCTGGAACAGACAAGGTAGGGCTGTGGAAATAACACTGTGCCAAGTCAGAAGGTGTGGGTCAAAGTCTGGTCTTTGATGGTGATTGACTGGTCAAGTCCCTTCTCCTATGGGTCCCTCTCTGGTCCCTTCTCTATAAAATTAGAAAGTTGACTTGTACCATCTGGAAAACCCCCAAGCTGTGAAATGTTTTCTTGTCCCTAAATTCTGGCCTGTTCTGGATTCTCTTCTTCCTCTGAAAGCATGGAAAAGGGGAAATTGCTACCAGATTCTTTGTTTGTTCTTAGTCACTCTAGCCAAACTCTGGGGCAAAACTGCAAACCTTAAAGCGCTATAAAAATGTTAGTTATTATGACTATTTTTATAACTGAAGAATTGTACATGTGCCTGAGGAAGTGGGACTCAAAGAAAAGAAGAGAGTGATGTACAGATATTTTGTTTATATTTATGTTCATAAATATATATTATATATACACATTAATTACTAGATATAATCACTTTATTTTATAAATATGAATATGGGAATATATAAATGTATCAATACAAATATATATACACCTATAATAACCAACACTTTTATAGAGCTTTAAGGTTTGCAAAGTGGTTTTTTAAATCTTTTATCTGATAATTATCTTCATAACAACAGTATTGTTGTTGTTTTTACTGTTGAGTCATTTTTTCAGTCATGTCTGACTCTTCATGACCCCATTTGGGGTTTTTTTGGCAAAGATCCTGGAGTAGAGTTTGCCATTTCCTTCTCCAACTCATTTTACAGATAAGGAAACTGAGGCAAACAGAATTAAGTGACTTGCTCAGGGTCACATAGCTAGTAAGTTTCTGAATCCAGATTTGAACTCAGGTCCTTCTGACTCCAAGGACATCCTCTGAGCCACCTAGCTGCCCTTTAACAATAGCATGTACTATTTTAGTGGTGAGGAAACTGAAGTTGAGAGAATTTGAGCGATTTGCCCAGAATCATGTTAGCAAGTTTATGAGAAAGGATTCAAACTCAGGTCTTCCTGACTCCAAGTCCAGAACTCTATGGGGAAGAGGGGGAAGGGAGGTGGGATCTCAAAGGGGTCAACACTTGGGCTTGTAGAAGAGGTAAAAAAGCCTCCAGTCTGGCAGGCCCTCCCTATTATAGTGCCGTCTTGGAGCCAAGTTGAATGTGCTTAGAATCACCAGAGAGTTGACATTTTCACCTACCCCACATCACTCACAGTGCCAATGAAGGGCATGTTATGGGCTTTCTTCTCCACATCATGATTCCTACCCTTGCTACCCTTTCTTTTTAAGTCCCACTGGATCCGGGATGTTCTCTTTCTGGGTCCATGTACCCAGTGGTATGATGGAACCAGGTCTTCCTGGCTCTTGAGAACCAATTATTAGATTTTCATGATTGAGTATTTATACTTCAGAAATCAGCAAACACTACAATTCAGGACTTGATTTATTGTTTTGTTGATTGTCTAGACTAAAGAAAGTGCTGGAGAAAATATTACTAAAGCAGATTAAACTTAAAAGTGTGTTGTGTGTGGGAAGCTAGATGGCGCAGTGGATAGAGCACCGGCCCTGGATTCAGGAGGACCTGAGTTCAAATCTGACCTCAGACACTTTACACACTTACTAGCTGTGTGACCCTGGGCAAGTCACTTAACCCCAATTGCCTCACCCAAAAAAAAAGAAAAAGTGTGTTGTGTGGACTTTTTCCCTCAGGTTGCTGGTTGTTAAACATTTATAAGCATACCCCCTACAAAAAGCCCTCTGTTACTTTGTGATGCTACCAGATCACATTCCTATAGCTCTCCACTTGGCCCAGGAAATCTCTCCACTCTCCTGAAGCCTCCTTGCCCCTGCTTTAAGTGGCACCTTGAGGTTGTCTGGAATGGTCATGAAGAGACCCGTACAAGTTTCTCCTCCAAGGAACTAAAGCCAAGTCTCTATGAGCAGCCCCTATCTTCTCTGTATTCACTCAGTTTTATATCCATCTGTCTGTTTCTCCTCTCCTTTTAACGGCCAAGTCCAAAAATTTATACCATCTTATGAACTAGCCAAAATCAATCCTTAATATGGTGTCATAGGGATAAGAAGAACTAATAAGAACTAATTTCATCAAGGGATTAAGGACCTATAGGAGATATTTAACAGGGTTTCACCAGGCTCCTTCTGGTTATATCCTCTACATTCTCCCCACAATTAAAAAATATGTAGTCCCTGAAAATTACACTAGATATATTCAGGTACATTGGTTCACCTCCCCAATTCAAAGAGATGGATGTAAAGCACTTTAACAAACCTGAAAGCACTACATAAATGTCAAGTATCATTTTTGCTAATAATAATAATGCATGAAAAAGCATAGGTAAAATAGCATTTAATAAACACTTACTACATGCCAAGCACTATGCTAAGCACTGACAGTACAAATAGGAAGACAATCCCTGCTCTCAAGAAGCAATCTCTAACTATTAAGAGTAACAATAACAGCAATAATCAGAAGTTGAGCTTTCCTCCTGTGATAAAATATGAAAGTTTTTAACAGTCGGTTAGGATAACTGAAAAACTGGCGTCTTTCAGTTATCCTAACCGATTTTAAATCTCACACTCCTGAGACTGCAGATGAATTCTCGTTCTAACACTTTTATTCAACTACAAAAAGCAGTGATTTTATGGACCAGTGCCATAGTCCACAGAATGTTAAACACAAAAGAATAATAATAGGGATGACAACTTGTCCCAGGGCTATTTCTGTCTGAACTCTATTGAAAAAGATGAAAAGAATGATTTTTTAAAATAATAATAATAACTGTGGACCTGGGAAAGTCCCACAGTTTTAGGCATCAGACAGCTCACACAATGTAACAAATGAATTGTCCTTTTTTCTGAATGCTTTCCATAGGCTCTTACATTTCCACAAAGAATCTACTTCAATCTCTTAAATCCTTTCCTTGGTGCCCTCACCACAGATGGTTTCACTCCCCAAACCAGCAGTCCTTTGCAAAGCTTAGAACTTTCCATCACTGGGTAGCTTTCCTATTCACACTCCAGTTGAGATGAAAAATATTTTGCAAATGTTAAAGTATTATAGAAATGGGGACAATTAAGGAGAAGCTAGGTGATGCAATAGATAAAGCACCAGCCCTGGATTTTCAAGAGGACCTGAGTTCAAATCCGACCTCAGACACTTGACACTTATTAGCTGTGTGACCCTGGGCAAGTCACTTAACCCTCATTGCCCAGAAGAAAGAAAGAAAGAAAGAAAGAAAGAAAGAAAGAAAGAAAGAAAGAAAGAGGGACAATTAAATACGCTATTTTTTCCATTTTTTTTCCATTTCTCATTTATTTTCTTTTCCTTCAGACCCTCATTCCCCCAAAAAGAAAACATAATATATTTGCATAATCAAGAAAAACAAATTCCCACATTGGCAAAGTCACAAAGAGAGCCACTTTTAATATTTTTGTATATATGGTTACTTTTCCTTTCTTTTAACTCTTTGGAATATATGCTTGGTAGTAATGCTGGGCCAAACCAAGGGGTCTGCACAGTTTAGAAACTCTGGGGTTATAGTTTCAAATTAATTTTCTAGCTGTTTCTTTTGTGTGTGTGTTTAATTATTTTATTTTTTTGGTCTTTATTTAGTATTTTATTTTCCCAATCACATGTAAAAACAATTAACATCCATTTTTCAATCTTTGAGTTCCAAATTCTCTCCCTTCCTCCCCCTCCTCTTTGAGAAGGCAAGCAATTCAATATAGGTTATACGTGTGTAGTCACACAAAAGATTTTCATATCTAGCTGTTTCTTTTTTTTTTTTAACTTTTTAATTTTTTTTAGTGAGGCAATTGGGGTTAAGCGACTTGCCCAGGGTCACACAGCTAGTAAGTGTTAAGTGTCTGAGGTCGGATTTGAACTCAGGTACTCCTGAATCCAGGGCCAGTGCTCTATCCACTGCGCCATCTAGCTGCCCCACTAGCTGTTTCTTAAACACTGTAATTCAACCTGAACAGGGAGCTGGGACCAGAGAAGAAGGAGGAGGTGAGACAAGAGCCCGAGTTTGAGGTATGGCATACTCTTTTAGCAAGATATGAAACACATCGAAGCCCAAGACCTGTTTTCAAATTCTATTTCTTTTTTTTTTTTTAGGCAATGGGGGTTAAGTGACTTGCCCAGGGTCACACAGCTAGTAAGTGTCAAGTGTCTGAGGCCGGATTTGAACTCAGGTACTCCTGAATGCAAGGCCCGTGCTTTATCCACTGCACCACCTAGCTGCCCCCTCAAATTCTATTTCTGACATAAACTACATGCCCCTAGGGAAGTCACATGGCCAAGGCAGAAGTAGACCCAAGTCCTTGTGATTCTAAAAGCACGACTGTCTACTCCAAGTAATTTTCTAAAAGGTACTTGATAAAAATCGGGCTCAGGCCCCCATAAGAAGTTCTTTGATTTGCCTTGTCAGGAAGAACTGAGAGTGAGAGGAAGCTTTAGACAGGCTAAGGAGGGTAAAGGGTCAGGTTTGGAACAAACGCAGAAGGAAATGCAGGAGCTGGGGCAGGCCGATCTGTCACCACTCTTGTATTTAGGGATTTACCAAATGTAATCCTTACCATGGACAAAATACTGTCAGCAAATGGAGCATCACTCAGGAGCTGTGTCTGGGGGGAGGACAGTGTAGGGGAAGCAGGTTTAAAAAACATTTGGAGAAAAAATAGCTTAACTTTCCATATGGCCTCTGTGATAAGGCTGGACTGTTTGCTTTGGGGAAAAGGGTTTTCCCTAGTGAATCTGATGTGGGGCAGGTCTTTCCGGCTTAGGAAAGTTCATAAAAGCTTAGGCTTCTACCTGTCAATCAAAACTACTTTTCAAGCCCCTACTGCATGCCCAGTCCTATGTCAGCCTTTGCTTTGAGGGAAATAGGATGGGTAGCCAACAAAGGCCTCAGGGACTCACTGTCAGAGAGAAGCAGCAGTTCCTTTTCTGAGGAAGTTTGTGATTCTGGGGTAGATACAGGGGGAAAAGAATGGGGCTCATAGGCTGGCTAGGGAGTAGAGACCCATACATATGGAGAACAAGAAAAAGCCATCTGAGTTCTCCATTGCCTCTAGGATTGAATTCCTGTTTGGCATTTGAAAGTCCTTACGAGCATCATCCAGCCTACCTACCTTTCCAGGCTTATTTACGGAGACTCTATTTCACACACTAAGCTTCAGCCAAACAGGCCGTCTGGTCTTGCTTCGTCGGCCATCCATCTCCTACCTCTGTGTCTCTGCACTGCCTGGAATGCACCCCTTCTTTCCCTTTGGCTCTTAGAATTGCAAGCTTCCTTCAAAGCCCCCCTCAAACACCACCTCCAACATGCGGCCCTTCCTGCTCCCTGTTCCCCAGCTGTTGGGCCTATCACAACCCTTTTCCCCAGGTTACCATGCATTTACTTTGCATATATTTGGTCTATATTTGTGTTGTCTTGGAGGCTGAATGGCCCAATACAGGCTATTCCTTGGAACATGTACCCAGAACTCCCCTGGAAAAATCTGCAAACTCCAAGGACAAGGTGACTCATTGCTTTAGCCTTTGGGAAACGATGAATTTCCTGGCTGCTTCCAGCCAAAGGTGGCTCAGCACCGAAAGGACACAAGGGTTTAGAATGACGTGGTAGACTCTGAGTGGTCCCTTGGTCCTCCCCCCCGACTCCCAAACAGCAGGGGGATGGGAACCTTCGGTGCTAAAAGGAAGAAACCACTTCCCTTTGGGCTGTGACTCTTCACAGGGCATCCTGCGACTCCAGCGAGGGGTGTGGAAGGGGGGGGGATTCTTGCCTTGCCTGTCCTGTATCATGGTGACCTCACTACATGGCCAGCAGAAACCCCATCCTCCCTGCAGGCTCCAAGAAATGAGTCCTCCTTAGAGGTCTCAGAAATTTCCAGGGGAGCTATAGGCACATGCTCCATGGAACAGTCCCTCTATTCCCATTCGGTCTCCACTGGCTGCTTCATCTTTGTATCTCCATAAGCAAACACAGTGCTTGTCATAGACCAGGGCTTAATAAATACTCATGGATTGGCTGCTTCTGTGGCATTGTCCATTGTGTGTGTGTGTGTGTGTCCACAACTTTAAAAACCTTCAGCTCAGTGAGCTTCTCCCTACCAAAGCTCTCCCGGCATCTATACTTTACTAACCCCTTAATTCCTCACATTAGTAAAGTGCCCTACACTTTCCAAAACCTTTCACAACCATCGTCCCATTTGATCCTCACACCCCACCCTCCGATTTAGACATCTTAGGCTTACAAAATGCTTGACTTCATTCTCTCATTTGATCCTCACAATAACCCAGTGAGAAAGGTGAGACAGAATACTGAGGCCTAGAGAGAGGAGGTGACTCACCCAAAGCCACACAAAATTAATAGCAGAGCCCTGGCAGGAAAGCAGGTCTCCTATCTAGTCCAGCCTAGAGCTTCTTCCCTGCTCTTCAGATTTTGTTGTTGTTGTTGTTTCCTGTCAGACTCTTTGTGACCCCATTTGGGGTTTTCTTGGCAAAGACACTGGAGTGGTTTGCCATTTCCTTCTCCAGCTCATTTTGCAGATGAGGAAACTAAGGTAAACAGGGCTAAGTGACTTGTCCAGGGTCACATAGGTAGTGTCTGATGCTGGATTTGAACTCAGGTCTTCCTAACTCCAGGCCCAGCACTTTATCTACTGTGCCACCTAACTTTCTTTCACATCCAGGAAGTATGTAAATGTTTGAATTTGATTCCTTTTTAGGTACAACCACATTTTAGAAAAGACACTGATAAGTTGAACTGAGGCCAGAGAAGGATGACCAATGTGGGGTTGGTACTAAAGACCTTACCAGATGTGAATGTATTAGAGGAAGGGGAAGACTTAGCCAAAAAAAGGCAGACTTGGGGAGAGATGGTAATAGTACATAGCATATATACTACTTGTATATATACTCTATATAGTATATAGTCGTCTCCAAATATTTGAAAAGATGTCATGGGGAAGGGGGACCAGACTTGTTATGGTTGGACCCTAGATGGGTTCAATGCATGAAGTTGCAGAGGCAAATTTCAGTTTAATAGGATGGTAAGTTTCCTACCAATGAGAATTATTCAAAAGTGTAATGGAGGGGGCAGCTAGGTGGCGCAGTGGATAAAGCACCGGCTCTGGATTCAGGAGTACCTGAGTTCAAATCCGGCCTCAGACATTTGACACTTACTAGCTGTGTGACCCTGGGCAAGTCACTTAACCCCCATTGCTCCATACACACACAAAAATTTTTTAAATAAATAAATAAATAAAACAAAAGTGTAATGGGCTGCTTCACAGAGCAGTGAATGGCCCATCATTAGATGTCTTCAAGCAAAGGTTGGATCACCTACTTCTCAAGCATTTAGTAGAAGGGATTCCTGCTTAGGTGAGTTTCAATTCAGTTTTGTTCCAACACAGGGTAGCCTCCCAGTTACAACAGAGAGGGCCAGGAAAGCCTGAGAGGCCTCTAAAACTGTATTTTCAAAGCTAGCTAGGGCTCCCCTGGGAAAGACCTGGAGTGGGAACTTTGGAAACTCCAGGAAGCAACAGTCAGTAGTGAACAGTGAATCCTATGCATGCCAACAGCCCAGGCCCAGGGACTCTGATGGCCCTAATACTCTGTCCTGAGATGCTAGAGAGGATCTTGTATTTGGAATCTCAAAGATGCAGAAGGGCTAAGCCCTGGCATGTGAAGATCAGAGAAAGAGTCCCTGAGACCCAAGGGGAGACCAAACAGGACTGACTACTATAGGCAAAAGCAGAATTGAACCCGGCCTTGGCAAAAAGCTCTAAGTCAGACACTAAAGCTCAAGAGATGAGTCAACCAAAGAAAATACCATTTAGTACCAAAAATTATTGCAAAGCAATATCAAACTCCATAACTACTAGGAGACACTTACCGGAAAAATTTTTCCACAAGGACTTCATGAATACCTTGAAGAAATAGATGAAGCAAGAACTCTGAAGGAAAGAATTGAAGGGAGGATAAGTAGCTTAGAATATGAAGTAGTAAGTCTTACCTAAGTAATGTATAACTAGAATAAGCCAAACACAAATCGATGACCCCATGAGAAAACAAGAAATATTAGAAGCAAATGAAGATTGAAAAATAGAAGAAAATATAAGCTAACTGGCACAAAAAATGACCTGGAAAACAAGTCAGTAGAGATAATTTAAGAATAATTGGATTCTCTGAAAACCATGAATAAAAAGAAAACAAGTCTGGAAACTATCTTTCAAGAAATCATAAATGAAAACTGCCCAGATATAATAGACCCAGAGAGGAAAGTAAAGATGGAAAGAATACCCAAATTATGTCCTGAAAGGAACTCCATAACAAAGGGTCCCAGGAATATCAAAGCCAAACCCCAGAATTCCCACAGGCGAAGAAAAATACTGTAAACTTCCAGAAAGGTCAAGTTCCAAGGAACCAGAGTCACAATCACCTGGAAGCTTCTACTAAAAACAAAGAGCTCTGGTAATACAATATTCCAAAAGGCAAAAGATAAAGGCTTTCAAACAAGAATAACTTACTGGAAAAGCAATATAATCCTACAGTGGAAAAATGGATTATTCCTGGAATAGATGACTCTAGAGCATTCCTAATGAAAAGACCGGAGCTGTGAAATACCAATATTAGAGCGGAGAGAAAACTAGAAAGGTAAATTTATTTGGGCAATTAGAAGGAACTCTATGATAATACAATGCTAATATTATAGATGAAGGGAGGGGGGAAAAAAGCAAGCAATCCTTCAAAGGGTATTAGGAGAGTTAAAATTAAAAAAAAAAAACCAGAGGTCCTGGGGGTGGATGGGTTCTGTCAGTCAGTCAACAAATATTTATTAAGTACTTATTATATTCCAGATACTGAGGGTTTTGAAAAAAAAAGGAAAGAAGGAAGGGTAAAAGGAGGAATATACAAGTGTAGAAAGTAGGGAGAAGGGGGCAGAACTTGCTATTTCACATAACCATGGTCCATAAGAATAAGAACATTACAAACATGGAGGAAGGGGTTGGGGGTAGGGCCAAGTGGGCATCAGATAAACCTCAGTCTTACCTAAAACAAAGGATAGAAATACATCAGACTCCACAGGGAGACAATTGGGGATGGGGATGGGGAGGTGTTACTAGGAAGGTAGTACCAGGGAGAAGGGAAATAGGCACCAACAAAACAAACTTCCTGATTGTGAAGGGAGATTAAGAAGGAGGGGAGAAAGGGAAGAGGAATTAGATTCTAAGGGGTGACTTAGATTGCCTCCTAGGCAATTGGGGATTGGCTACACACATTTTGGCATATTTTAGGAAATGTTACCAAGCTGTAAAAAAAGATGAGAGATAGATGATTTCAGTGAATCCCAGATAGGAGTCATTGATACAGAATGAACCGAATAGAACCCAGAGGACAATGTATACAAGGACAAAAATATCACAAAAACTCCCAACAATTTTGAAGGGCTTAAGAAACTCTAATGTCAACAACCAATCTGAAGAAATTATGATGACACATGGAGCAGAGACATACGTTTTTGGACATGGCTAATAAGTAGATTTGTTTTATGTGACTATGCTTATTTGTTATAAGGATTTGATTTGGTCTTTTTCCTTTCCCTTAGTTAACTGGGGTGGGGGGTGTCAGATTGAGGAAGGTTTATAAATAATACCCTCCAAAGAGTACCATTTTCCATTTTTTAAAAAATGCACAGAAAAGAACAGAAGAAAGTACTGATTAGCAGAAGAGTTTTGAAAGTAAGATGTAGAATTATCTATACATATAAATGTATGTATACATATTTTAAAGCAATCAATGTGAAATGGAGATTCAGTTTTAGATAGAATCTTTTTGTGTTAGGCTGTGTGTATGGAAATGCTCTTTTTCATGTTTAAGTTCAAAATTTAAAAAGAAAATTTTAAACTAAAAGCTGAAAAAAATCAATTCAATTCCATATACATTTGTTAATTGCAGAGACCGTGCAAGAATACAAAGATTAAAAAATAATGGCTGCACTCAAGGAATGTACACTCTATTGGGCAGATACAGCTTGTACACAAATAAATAAATACCAAGTAATTAGAGAAAGGAAAATGCTAACAATTGACGGGATAAGGAACAGCTTTTGTAGGAGGTGACACCTGACTTGAGCTTTGAAAAAAAGCTAAGAATTTTAAGAGGCCGAGTGAAGTCAAGAAGCATTTATTAGGCACCTTCTGTGTTCCAGACTATGTACTTTGTGATTGGGAGACCAAAGAAAGGCAAAAACAAACAAACAAATCCAGATTCTTCTTTCAAGTCTAATGAGGGAGATGTGTAAACAACTATGTACATACAAGGTATAGACAAGGTTAATTGTAGATAATTAACAGAGGGAAAACTGACAGATACTGAAAGGCTTTATGTAGAAGGTGGGATTTTTAGCTGGGAAAACCACAAAAACCAGGAGGCGGAGATAAGGAGGGAGAGGATTCCAGGCGCACCAGTCAAGCACTAAAATGCATTGGGGTTGGGAAAGGGTTTTAGCTGAGACTTAAAGGAAGCCAGAGAAGCCAGTAGGCAGAAATGAAGGAGAGCATTCTGAAGATAGGGGAGAGTCAGTGAAAATGCTGAGAGCCGGGGGATAGAGTGTTGTGTGCAAGGAATAGCAAGGATGTCAATGTCACTGAATACAGAATACTTGGAGGGGAATAAGGTGTAAGAAAACTGGAAAGGAAGGAAAGCACCAAGTTTGGAAGAGCTAGGTTGTTCAACGGATTGAGGACTGGGCTTGGAGTCAGGAAGATCTGAGTTAAAACCAGCCTCATACTCTTACTAGCTGTGTGATCTTGCGTAAATCACTTAACCTCTGTCTGCCCCAGTTTCCTCAACTATAAAATGGGGATAATAACAGCACGAACTTCCCAGGTTGTTGTGAGGATAAAATGACATATTTGTAAAGCGCTTAACAGCACCGAGCCCAGCATAGAGCAGGTACTATATAAATACTAGCTGCTGCTGTTGTGTTTCAGTTGTGTCTGACTCTTTGTGACCTCATTTGGGGTTTTCTTGGCAAAGATACTGGAATGGTTTGCCATTTCCTTCTTCAGCTCATTTTACAGATGAGGAAACTGAGGCAAACAGGGTTAAATAAACAGGGTCACAGCTAATAAGAGTCTGAGGCTGGATTTGAAGATGAGTCTTCTTCACTCCGACCTTGGCACTCTATCTGGGGTTGCCAAGTTTGGGGAGCAGCTAATAAGGTTTGGATTGTACAGTGTTTAAAGGAAGCAATATAAAAAAAGGCAGGAAAGGTGGACAAGAGGCAGATTATAGAGGGCTTTAAATGTCAAGCTGAGGAGTTTGTATTTTATCTTAGAAGCAGGTGGGGAACCACTGAAGATTTTTAAGTAGGAAGTGTTACTTTACTGAGAAAAGAGAAGATTTTGGCAGCATGGGATGGATTGGGGAGAAGAGAGCTTTAGAAACAAGACTCCAATTACAATACTTGAGAAGAGAGGCAATGAAAGCCTAAACCAGAGAGTGGAGCAAAGGAAATAGATGCTAGATGTTGTGGAGACTGGACAACTGATTACATGGGGGTGGGGTGAGGAAGAGGGAAGAACTAAAAATGACTGTGAGGTTACAAATCTGGGTGACTGAGTAGATGGTGGTGCCTTCGACAGAAATGGGAAAGTTTTAAGGAGAGGCATATTCAGGGGGGAAGATCAGCTATGTTTTATAAATGCTGAGTTTGAGATGCTGATGGGACATCTCGGAGTAGATTTCCAGTAGTCAGCTGGTAATGTGAGTTGAGACTTCAGGAGAACTGCCTTCTGAAGTTCTCTTTCAACTCGGAGACTCTATGAAATTATGAATTGAATTATACTGAATTTCACCATAGAGTCAACTCACAGTGGAATCTGATTTAGAGAAAGCTGGTCCAGGATCATTTTCAAATGTGCTCAGGCAGAAAGAAAATCCAGAAAGGTTAGGGGGTAGGGCCAAGAATTCCTCAAACAGGACTAGGGAAAATACTTCCCCTCTCCTGGTCTTTTTCCCCTTCTATAAAGTGGAAGTAGAAAAGTTGGACTCAATGATCTCTAATATCTTTTCCTAAGATGCCTGAATCAAATGCAGCTCAACACCTGATCTTAATACCCAAGCAAAGCCCCATGATCCAAAATTACCTTTCATAGGCACTAAACATATTAGAACTTTCCTTTCCTCAGTGAATCTCTGCTAGATGATAGGAAAGCAATCTGATAGAATAGTTAACTCTATTAAGGTGTGAAGCCATGAAATTAAAAGATGCTTGCTCCATAGGAGGAAAGCTATGGCAAATCTCGACAGAATACTAAAACCCAGAAATATCACCTTGCTGACAAAGGTCCATATTGTCAAAGCTATGATTGTTCCAGTAGCAATGTATGGCTGTGAGAGTTGGACTATAAGGAAAGCTGAGCAATCAACACTTTTGAATTGTAGTGTTGGAGAAGACTTTGGAGAGTCCTTTGTATGGCAAGATCAAAATCAATACTTAAAATATACAAAGTCAATACTTAAAGAAATTCATTCAGGCTCTTCACTGGAAGGTCAAATACTGAAGCTGAAACTTAAATACTTTAATGAGATGATGGGACTCATTGGAAAAGACATTTGATGCTGGGAAAGACTGAAGGCAAAAGGAAAAGGGAATGATGGAGGATGAGATGGATTGAAACTGTCAAGGAAATGATGAACATGAACTTGAACAGACTTAAAGAGATAATGGAGGATAGAGGACCCAGGTATATTATGGTCCATGGGGTCACAAAACGTCCGACACAACTGAACAAAAACTTAAGCAATTATTTTCTTCAGAGAGCTTTTGTATTTCCTTTTCCATTTGGCTTTTCAAGCTATTGACTTTTTTTTCCATGACCCTCCTGCATCACTCTCATTTTTCTTTCCATTTTTTTCCTCTACCTCTCTTACTTTATCTTCAAAGTCCTTTTTGAGCACTTCTAAGGCCTGAGACCAATTCATATTTTTCTTGGAAGCTTTGAATGTAGGAGCTTTGACTTTGTTATCTTCTTCTGAGGGTGTATTTTGATCTTCCTTGTTACCAAAGAAACTTTCTAGTGTCCACATTTTTGTCTGTCTGCTCATTTTGCCAGGCTATTTCTTGACTTTTAACTCCTTCTTAAAATGGGGCACCATAACCTATGTTAGATTGCTTTCTGTCTTGGGGAGGAGGGAGGGAAGAGAGGACAGGAGAAAAATTTGGAACTGAAAATCCTATGAAAACAAATGTTGAAAACTATCTTTATATGTAGCTGGAAAATAATAAAATACTGAACAAGAAAAAAAAAGTGGGGCACTGCTTCCAGAGTACACTGTCCCAGGCTTCAGGGGGTCCTGGGTGGTACAATTTAAGGAAAGGCATGTTCTATATTCCCCTGGCCTGTGCTCTGGTCTGTAAGTAACCACAGGCCTGCTTGCTCTTTAACCTGGGAACAGAATTCTGTTTCACTGTGGTTGCAAGCTCTGGTTTGCCTGTGCACCTCCCTGACATTGGGCCGCCTCTCAAGACTGCTTCCTGGTTCCAAGCATGGGCGACACAACAGAGTTCTGCCTCGGCACCAGCAGAGACCCCTGCAATCTCCTCCCCCAGCCAACCACTCAACCCCCTCACCAGTCTGTGAGATGATTTCCAGAAGTAAGCCTGATTCTGTGGGGCTGGGGCTGGGGCTGCGTGATGCGGCTCACATCTGTACTCCAGTCTCACCCCAGTACACCAGACCTTTCCTGCCAACCTTCTAAGCTGTCTTTGGCTAGAAAATGATCTCACCCCATCCTTTTGTGGGTTCTGCTGCTCCAGGAATTGTCTTATGGCATTATTTGAAGGGATTTAGAGGGATTTGGGGGAGAGCTTCAAGGAGTCACTGCCTGTCCTCTGCCACCTTGGCTCTGCCCAGGAAGTCTGAATAAAAAACTAATAGACAGGGGCAGCTAGGTGGCGCAGTGGATAAAGCACCGGCCCTGGATTCAGGAGTACCTGAGTTCAAATCCGGCCTCATACACTTGACACTTACCAGCTGTATGATCTTGGATAAGTCACTTAACCCCCACTGCCCCACAAAAAAACCCAAAATCTAATAGACTTCCCTGTTATTGAGGGCCACAAACTCTCCTTTCCTCTTACCACCCCCTGGAACCCTTCACCCCCTTTCCCTACTAAAGGGGGAGTCTCACTGGCTCCTATGTCTCCCTCTTCTCTCCAAGGTCTAGGTTGCCCTAACAGATCTTCATCTTCAATGATAAGAGGCAATTCGCATTGGCCCATATTAAGTCAAGCACATTCAGGGCTTCTTCCAGCACCTAGTGGAGGACCACCTATTAGCCAAAAGCTCCTGAAACATTTCTGGGGGTTTTTTTTGAGGAAAGGAACAATCATTTATTAAACACTTACTGTATGCCAGGTACTATGCTGTTGTTTGTCCTTGTGCATGAATTGCATTTAAGTGAGGCAGAGCTGTGCAAAGTTGTCAGCTTCACTGTCTTCTCCAGAGTCATTCTGTGGGGGGTTTTTGCAGGGCAATGAGGGTTAAGTGACTTGCCCAGGGTTACATAGCTAGTAAGTGTCAAATGTCTGAGGCCAGATTTGAACTCAGGTCCTCCTGAATCCAGGGCTGGTGCTTTAACCACTGAACCACCTAGCTGCCCCTGCGCCACCAGCTGTACCATTCCTGGAACATTTGGACCATGGCTACCCTCTTGACTAAGAACAGAGAGGCCTGGCTATGCCAGGAGGCTCTAAGGGACTTTTTGATTTTTCTATTAGATTATGAGCTCCTTGAAGACAGGGACTGTTTTTGCCTTTCTTTCTAAGCCCAGAGCTTTTGCACAGGTCCTGGCACATAGGAAGTGTTTAATAGATGTTTGTTGACTTGTCCTTGTAAAAGTAATACTAATTATAGTCATTTACTTTAACTGCTTAATATTTACCTGTAATTATCCTGCAACATAATAATAATTATGCATATCATTCAATGTGTGTCATATTAAGTTTGATGCAAGTTTTATTTTATTTTCAACAATCCTCAAAGAAGGAAGAAGGGGGCATTGTTGTGTAGAGGGAAGGAACCTGGATAAGAGACCCAGATTTAAATCTTAGCTTTGTTACTTAATGTAAAGTTTGGCAAGTCAATTTGGAATTACACCCAAAGGGCAATAAAGGTGTGCATACCCTTTCACCCAGCAATACCACTTTTGGGTCTTTTGCCCAAAGAAATCATGGAAAGGGGAAAGGGACCCACATGTACAAAAATATTTATAGTGGCTCTTTATGTGGTGGCAAGGAATTGGAAGTTGAGGGGATGCCTATCAATTGGGGAATGGCTGGACAAGTTGTGGTATATGAATACAATGGAATGCTATTGTGCTGTAAGAAATGATGAGCAGGAGGAGTTCAGAGAAACCTGGAGGGTCTTGTGTGGGCTGATGATGAGTGAGATGAGCAGAACCAGAAGAACATTGTACACAGTATCATCAACACTGGGTGTTGATCTACTGTGATGGAATATATTCTTCTCACCAATGCAATGGTACAGAAGAGTTCCAGGGAACTCATGATAGAAGAGGATCTCCAAATCCAGGAAAAAAAAAAGAGTGGAGTAGATGCTGAGTGAACCATACTATTTCTTTTGTTTTTGGTGCTGATGTTTTTCTATTTTGAGGTTTTTCCTCATTGCTCTGATTTTTCTCTTATAACATGACTAATGCAGAAATATGTTAAATGTTATTTTATATATATATATATATATATAAAACCTATATCGGATTACCTGCTGTCTAGGGGAGGGGGGGAGGGAGGGGAGGGAGGGAGAAAAATCTGAAATTGGAAAGCTTGTATAAACAAAAGTTGAGAACTATCTTTACATGTAACAGGAAAAAAATAAAATACTTTATTAATTTTTAAAATAAAAAAAAAGTTTGGCAAGTCACTTTCTCTAGTCCCCAGCTGTAAAATGAGGGGGTTGGAGGAGATGGCTCCAAGATCCCTTCCAACTCCAAATCTTTATGATCAATGAATAAATGTACTCTACATTAATATTTCCAAGCTTTATTCAGGCTTTCTCTCCACTGCCAAATCAAAATCCTCTGAATGTGCTGCTCTGAGTATGACACCCCCTTGCTCAACAACCTTAAATGACTCCCCATTACCTCGAATATAAAGTTCAAACTCTTCAGCCTGGTACTCAAGGTCCCCCACAATCTCACTCCCATTTCCCTCTCCATCCTCATGTCCCACTATTGCCCTATATATATCCTATGCTCCAGCCAAGGTGGAACCTGCCCCAAACTTCCCCCTCTTTGCTCATATGGTTCTTCATTCCTGGAACAGCTCTCTCTTTGCTCCCAATCCCATCTCTGCCTGGCTAATTCCTACCCAACCTTCAAAGCCCAGCTCATCCAAGGGGGCAGCTAGGTGGTGCAGGGGATAAAGCACCAGCCCTGGATTCAGGAGGACCTGAGTTCAAATTTGGCCTCAGACACTTGACACTTACTGGCTGTGTGACCCTGAGCAAGTCACTTAACCCTCATTGCCCCACTAAAACAAAACGAAACAAGATATCATCCTTCACACCTCTGCTCAGAAAGGTTCTCACTCCCCTGACTCCAACAGCCTGTGGCTCTTTTATGTCCCTTACTATATATTGCCTAAAATTATATTTCTCCATATCCATGTTTTATCCCCCTTATGAGATTGCTAAATTCTGGAAGGCAGGAAACATCTCTCTCTGTATCCCCTATCACAGTGAATATAAGTCCTGGCGCTTAGTAGGAAGATTTTTTTTTTAAGTTCAAAGCACTCTATAATACATAAAATACTATGTAAATAATTGCCAGCTATTATTATTATTATTATTATTATTAGTGCTTAGTATGTGTTAAATTGATGAAGAGGACACATGGTACAATAGGAAAGTCACTAGGCTGGGAGCTAAAAGGCTTCCCTCCTGACTTCAGGTCCACTAGTGACATGCGATCATGGGCAGATCTCATTAGGCTTCAGTTTCCCCATCTATAAAATGAGAGGGTTAACTCTAGTACTCTATGACATGGAATGAGATCTCTGAGAGTCATTGGTTTAATATATAATCCTTAGGGAAAGATCTCAGAAGAAGGGGCAGAAACCTGTTCCTGGCTTGATGAAGTGACAAAAAAGTGAAATCCTTTTCCTGCTCTCTATGCCAGTTCTTTTAAAAAAGTACAGAGGGGGTGCACAGACACTTAACACTTACTAGCTGTGTGACCCTGGGCAAGTCACTTAACTCTCATTGCCCCACCAAAACAAACAAACAAACAAACAACAACAACAAAAAAAAGTACAGAGGACTGGGGCAGCTAGGTGGTGCAGTAGATAAAGCATTGGCCCTGGATTCAGGAGGACCTGAGTTCAAATCCAGCCTCAGACACTTAACACTTACTAGCTGTATGACCCTAGGCAAGTCACTTAACCCCAATTGCCTCACCAAATAAATAAATAAATAAATAAATAAAATTATATGTCTGCTAAGAACTCTGATCAATGCAAAGACCAATCATAATTCTGGAGGACAGATACTGAAGCAAGCTGCCACCCCCTCCCCACCTGACAGAGAGGTCAGGAATGGAAGAAAGTACAGGATGAGGCATGCATTTTTGGACATGGTCATTGTGGGAATCTGTTTTGCATATTTGTTACAAAGGTTGTGCTTTTCTTTTTTTTCAGTGTGATTGTAGGTGATGTAGGAGGGAGAGAAAATATTTTTTTAAAAATGTTTTTAACTTCAAAGCAAACAAACAAACAAAACCCAAATTCTTTTGTACTTTGTGGTACATCCAGGGAATGTTCCACATTTGCCAAACTGTCCTAGGTTTCCTAGGGTTAGAGCCGGAAGGAACCTTAGAGAGTCCAATCCTGTCATTTTACAGGTGAGTAAACTGAGTCACAGAGAAGGGAAGGGTTTTGGCTAAAGTCACACAGGAATCCCCTCTACAATATGCCTGACAGAGGATGTCCTAGAGTCTGCTTGAAGACCTCCAGTAAGAGGGACCTTGAGTGCCTCACAAAGTTGTTTAGCTGTCATTGTTAGGAAGTTACTCTTTATATCCAGCCTAACCCTGCCTTCCTGTCACTTCCACCCATTGCTCCTTGTTCTACCTTCTAGGGCTACACAGAAGAGCAGCTAGGTGGCACAATGGATAGAGCACTGGCCCTGAAGTTGGGAGGACCTGAGTTCAAATCTCACCTCAAACACTTACTTAACTGTGTGACCCTGGGCAAGTCACTTAACCCCAATTGCCTTAAACATCCAGGGCCATCTCCAGGCATCCAGCCAGATGGCTCTGGAGGAGAGAGTGAGGTTGGTGGCCTTGCACAGCCCTCCCTCACTTAAATCCAATTCAGTGTGAATACTTATATGACCTGATGTCATGGCCCTCTTCCGGAAGGAAGGACAAGTAACAATACAGAAAAAGTCTAATTCTTCTTCCCCATTACAGAGTCCTTTAACTTCATTTCTGCCATCCCCAGTATATTCCTTTGATTTTCATAATGACATAATTTTTAGTATTAGCCTTTAATTCTCCAGAAAAGGGACCTGACAAAAATGATTTGTAAGCTACAGAGTTTTCTGAGCTGACCCTTGCTTTTGATGCCTCCCTCAATCCTACCTCTTGGATTTGTCAGTGGCAACATTAGGACACTTAGTACCCTTCTGGTTGTCTTTCTCCCTTAAAAGCCCATTTGGTTTTGGGACACATCCTCCTATGGGATCTGAGAGGGGCAGGGGGAAAGGGGATCTGAGCATCAGTCAGGAGGAGCCTGGAAAGTTGGTCTGGAATGGCTGGGAGCAGCAAGATAGAACAACTCCACCCCAGAGCTTCCCATCTTCTTACTTCTCCAGCTCCCTCTTTCTCTCTTCCTCCTTCCTTATTGTCCTCCTTGACATCTTTCCTCTCCTTCCTTCCTCTCCTTTCTTCCATCTCCAATATCTCTACCTTCCCTCCCCTCTTTGGCTTCTTCTCCTCTCTCCTCCCTACCACTGGGGCTGGACTTGGCTGGTGGTAATCAAGGTGCGATTGGGCAGGCTCGGCATAGAAGCATAGTTATGGCTGATGGGGCAGACAGGGCCCAGGTGTGGTAAAAATTATTTGTGGTAAAGATTAATATTGGAAGTTTTAGCTGAATCATTTGAGAGATTGCGCATGCTACTGAAACGGCTTTTGTGAGGGCGAGAACGGAAGTTCGCTCTCTCTCTGGCTGTTAAACTTAGCCGTGGAGCCGCTCTAGTGAGAGGAGTTTGGAAACACATGGTTGGTGTTCAGTCTTTGGGCGTGCTGGTTCATGGGCCTGGCGGGCAGTTTGGGATTCTGTGAGTTTTATAAAGGAAAATCCTAAATTCCTTTAAACCAGCTTAATCTCTGGGATCCAATAGACTAATCTTAAATCTAAGACTATTCATCTGTATTTCTACTTCCTTATTTCCCTAATTGGTTTCACCTTTTTTGTCTAATTAATTCCCAAGCAATAAAAAAACTGATCCCTCACAGATTAAAGCTCAGAGGCTCCTTTTCTTTTTTTTTGTTTTGTTTTTTTTTTTAGTGAGGCAATTGGGGTTAAGTGACTTGCCCAGGGTCACACAGCTAGTAAGTGTTAAGTGTCTGAGGTCAGATTTGAACTCAGGTACTCCTGACTCCAGGGCTGGTACTCTATCCACTATACCACCTAGCTTCCCCAAGGCTCCTTTTCTTATTGTCCTGGGAAATATATATAAAAGGGAAAGTTTAAAGGGGGAAATTAATGCTCTGTATATCCAATTTTGAATCTCACACAGGTCTGCCTCCCTGGGAGGCTGGGCCAGCTTTCCTTCTGCCTCCTTCCTCCTCCTTCTGCCTCCTTCTGCCTCCTTCCTCCTCCTCTCCCCCCTGCCAGGTTCAGCTGGTTATGACTTTCCTAGAACAGGAAGTACCTTTGCTGCTGCTGCTTCTGAACAAGGAATCCCCATGGCTCCCCCAAGAAAGAATGTACATTCTTTCTACGTTCTACCTTCCGTGTCCTACATTTTGCATTCCACATTCAGAAACGTCATACCTTGGAAGCTTGCCCAATGGGACTAGATAGAGAAGCCTTTGATTATTTTTATTTTTTAAAATTTGGGGAGGGGGGCAATGAGGATTAAGTGACTTGCCCAGGGTCACACAGCTAGTAAGTGTCAAGTGTCTGAAGTGGGATTTGAACTCAGGTCCTCCTGAATCCAGGGCCGGTGCTTTATCTACTGCACCACCTAGCTACCCCTCTTTGATTATTTTTAGTTCCTCAGAGACATTCCCAGCCCAGATGGGAAATGATTGGCTTTTTACTCAGAAGAGGAAAATGTAAATATAAAAATAGAAGCTCTGAGAATGTAAACTGAACCTGAAATGCCTATTAGGTCATCCCTGGGTTTGAAAATCCATATTCTCTTGGCCTAGGGCTGCTCATGAAGACACGCCCACAATCCCATAGCTTCTAGCTCCTCCAGAACTTTTCCTGTACTCATTTCCTATTCAGTCAGCAAGTAGGTCAGTTACAAGCCCAGCCCAGGGCTACACAGCAGGCTGAGCTTGAGACCAGAGAAGGTCGAGACCTAGTCCCTGTCTCCAAGGGGATCAAAGTTTAGTTGAGAAAACACCCACATTGTAAAGGAGTTCAGAGAAGGAGTAGTTTGCTGGAATTAGTCTGTACTGGCTGATTGTTCTTTTTTTCTTTTTAAGTGAGTATTGGCAAACACTACAAATCAGGGCTTGGTTTATTGTTTTTGTTAATTATCTAGACTTAAGAAAATTCAGATTAAATTTTTGTTGTTGTTGTTGTTGTTTTTAGTGAGGCAATTGGGGTTAAGTGATTTGCCCAGGGTCACACAGCTAGTAAGTGTTAAGTGTCTGAGACCGAATTTGAACTCAGGTCCTCCTGACTCCAGGGCCAGTGCTCTATCCACTGCGCCACCTAGCTGCCCCCAGATTAAATTATAAAGTGTGTCCTGGTAATTTTTTTTTTTTGAGTGCCAGTTGTTAAACATTTACTAGCAAACCCCTAAGTAGAGCTGACTAGATTGGGGTAACTAGGGTAGGTTTCTCAGAGGAGGTGTAACCTTGGACACACATTCATGGAATCATAAAATTTTTATAGTAATGAAAAAGGATTAGACACAAATCCAACATGAGTCCAAGCCCAGGCAGGACCTTTGATTGAAAGCCAGCAGAAAATACTTGAGTGGGGTGCTAGATGAATGAATATAAAGCAGCTAATATGGGCTGCGTGCTAAAATACAAATACAAAAGTGAGATAGTCCCTTTGCCCTCGAGGAGTGTGGATCTTTTTTTTTTTGGTTGCAGGGCAATGAGGGTTAAGTGACTTGCCCAGGATCACACAGCTAGTAAGTGTCAAGTGTCTGAGGCTGGATTTGAACTCAGGTCCTCCTGAATCCAGGGCCAGTACTTTATCCACTGTGCCACCTAGCTGTCCTGAAGAGTGTAGATCTTAATGGGGGAGACCACACGGGGCAGCTGGGAATTGGGGAAAGAAGTTTTAGTCACAAGAAGGATGAGTGAAGTCATGGGATCCCACCCTCTCCAGTAGCAATAATAACATGGATTTAATTACCATTCCCAGAAAAAGGTAGAGGCAGGGGGAGAGTATGTATAAATACAGTCATAGGGGAATTGGCAAAATGCCAGGTTAAGCCTTGGTTTCCCGGTAGTCAGCTGGATGGCATGTAAGGCATAATCTTAGGCTGGCTAAATTTAGCTAGATAGGTGAGTTTTAACCTCCTCACCTTCCAAATCAATAGTCAGTCAACATTTATTAAGTGCTGGCTCTGTGCCAGGCATTGTGCCAAGTTCTAGAGATACAAAGAAAGGCAAAAGACAAGTCTGCTGTCAAGGAACTCACAACCCAATGGGAAAACCACATACAAACGACTATGTAAAACAAGCCACATACAGCATAAATTGGAAATAATCATCTGTGGGGGCAGCTGGATGGTGCAGTGGAGAAAGCACCAGCCCTGGATTCAGGAGGACCTGAGTTCAAATCTGGACTCAGACACTTAATGTTTACTAGCTGTGTGACCCTGGGCAAGTCACTTAATCCTCATTTCCCCCACCCCCCACCCCCAAAAAGGAAATAATCATCCGTGGGAAGGCATTAGGATTAAGAGAGACTGGGAAATGCTTCCTGTACAAGATCAGATTGTAGCTGGGACTTGAAGAGAGCCAAGAAAGCCAGGAAGTGGAAATGAGGAGGGAGAGTGTTCCAGTCACGGGACAATGCTCAGAGTCAGAAGATGTTGTTGGAGGAAAAGAAAGGAGGTCGGTATCACTGTGTGGCAAAGCATGTAGGGGTACTCAACCAAGACAGTTCAGTTCCAGGGCACCAGAGCTGAATAAACTAACTCCCTCAGAAAAGTAGCACGGTCTCTGTACGTCCGAATAACTGTTTCCCATGGGGAAATATAGGGCAACAGCAGGGAAGATGCCAAGATATCTGAGCAGGCTTTGATTTCCTTGTGGATGACTGGACTGCACATGATATAAAGCCAAACACCTGCAGCCTGAGAAGTTCCGCAGAAAGATTGCCTCAACAGAACCCACTTGGAGGGAGTGACATCATGGTTAGTAACAGCTACCACATCTAACAAATGTTCTTTCCACTCCAGCCCACTCAGCCTTCCCAGGCAAGAAAATCTTCCACCTGCCACTCTCAACTTCATTAAGTAATATCTTCAGCTGGTAGAGAAACATAGAGGGATCCAAGGATTAAGAGCTAGAAGGCAGGGGCAGCTAGGTGGCGCAGTGGATAGAGCACCGGCCCTGGAGTCAGGAGTACCTGAGTTCAAATCTGACCTCAGACACTTAACACTTACTAGCTGTGTGACCCTGGGCAAGTCACTTAACCCCAATTGCCTCACTTAAAAAAAAAAGAGCTAGAATGTACCTTATGGGTCTTCTTTTCCAGGTCCCTTGTTTTACAGCAGAGGAAACTGAGTCCCAGAGAGATTGTGTGTGAGTCGGGGGTGGGGGTGCCCAAGGTCACAGAGCAAGCTGTGGCATAACTGGGACTTCAACCCAGCTCCTCTAACTCCAGAGCCAACACTTACACTCTACCATGAGCTCTAAAATCGAGAACTTGGCAAAACACATTCTCTCTTCTCCCTATTAAGATTTCTAGGACCCTCATATATGATTTCACTCACAGTCATGAAATCCATCCACCAACTTTTTGTTGTTCAGTCATTTTCCATTTGTGTCCAACTCTTCATGACCCCATTTGGGGTTTTCTTGGCAAAGATACTGGAGTGGTTTTGCCATTCCTTTCTCTAGCTCATTTTACAGATGAGAAAATTGAAGCGAATAGGGTTAAGTGACCTGCCCAGGGTCACACAGCTACTAAGTGTCTAAGGCCAGATTTGAACTCAGGAAGATGAGTCTTCCTGAACCCAGGGCCTGCACTCTATCAGCTCTGCCACCTGGCTGCCCTGTAGGCACCTATGTGCTAGGTGCTATGGCAGATAGTGGCTTAAGTAGATAAGAACAGTGGGCTTGGAATCAGAAAGTTTAAATCCAGCCTCAGGGACTTACTAGCTCTGTGACCCTGGGCAAGTCACTTGATCTCTGTTTGCTTCAGTTTCCTCAAATATAAAATGGTTATTAATAATAGCATCCACCTCCCAGGGTTGTTGTGAGGATCAAATGAAATAATATTTGTGAAACACTTAGCACAGAGACGGGTATATAGGAGGCACTTAATAATTGCTTATTCCCTTTCCTTCCTTTCCCTATGGATCCATATATAAAAGTGAGACTCACTTTTCCCTCAAGGAACCTATGTTTTACTGAGGTAGTTAGGACATGTTCACAGATAAATAGATACAGTATATCTTTGAAATAAATACACAGTCAGGGTGAAATGAACCAATGGGGAGGGAGGAAAGGACTTTTGGAGAAGGTGACACTGGAGATGAGTAAGACACAAAAAGGTTACACGTGAAACCTTGAATCTAATTTCATAGAGTTTGCTTTTAAAATATGTATGATAATATATTACATGTAGATTTTTGTATATGATATAATAAATTTCACTGGTTATTTTAAAAATTTTCCTGCTCATCTCTTCTTCCTTCTGAACTTCCTTCTATTCTCATTATTGTTGTTATTGTTAAGTAGTGTCCAACTCTTCATGGCCCCATTTGGGGTTTTCTTGGTACAGATACTAGAGTGTTTTGCTATTTCCTTCTCCAGCTCATTTTACAGATGAGAAAACCAAGGCAAACAGGGCTAAGTGACTTTCCCAGGGTCAAACAGCCAATAAGTGTCTGAGGTTGGATTTGAATGCAGGAAGATGAATCAATCTGTGTGTGTGTGTGTGTGTGTGTGTGTGTGTGTGTGTGTGTGTATGTGTGTGTCTTTCTCCTCCCTCTCCCTTCCCCCCCTCTCTACACACACATATAGACATAAATATATAGACACATTATATACATGCATACACACATATTTAAACCCTTGTAATAAGTAGGCTTAGTCAATGAAAATGAATTTACACAGTGGCCACATCCAAAGATGTATTTATCTTTCTGCAACTTGAGTCTATTGCCTCTCTGTCAGGAGATGGTAACAATTTAATATAAGTCCTGTGGAATCATGGCTGGTCATTCATTGCATCAGTTAGGATTCTTTTTGTTGTTGTTGTTGTTGGTTAGGATTCTTAAGTCTTTCTAATTTGTTTTTCTTTACAAAGTTGTTCTCCTGTTCTGCTCACTTTGGTCTGAATTGGCTATTACTACCCAAGACTCTCTAAAATCATCTCTTTCATCATTTCTTATGGAGAAATAATATTTCATTATCTTCATACATATTCTTCCATTTAATAGTCTGAGAGCATTGCCAGGGGCAATATTCCACATAGTCCACATTTGTACAACCACCTTCCAATTGATGGCTACTATCCTCTTCCTCTGACACATACACATTGAGATTCTAGTTCTTTGCTTTTTTTCCCCCCTCCTTTTTAATATCTTCCTCAGGGTCAGGAAGTTTATTTTGCTTGTAGCCATTTCCTCTTCAGTATTATCCTTTCCCTTGACCACCCTCCCAGCCTTCCTTTGTTTCCCTGTAGAATTAGATGTATTTCTACCCTAAAGTGTGTGTGTGTTTAACCTTCCTTCCTTTATCTTTTTCAGACAAGAGTGAAATTCATCTAATGACAACTCCTCTTACCCTTTCCTCCATATTTATATAATCTCCCAAACCTCAATTATGAGAAATAGCAAGTTCTGCCCCCTTCTTCTTCCTCTCTGTACTAATGTTTTCCTTTCCCCTTTCTGAAGATGCTCAGAAAAGAACCAATCCACACCCAAGTGCTCTGCTTTTCTGATTTCATACTCTCAATACCCTTCAAAGACATTAAGATTCTAAAGGGATACTTGTTCCTTCTCCCCCTATTAGAATGTTAGCACTGCATCATCATAAAAATCCTGTCTAGTTTTGAATGAAGCTAAAGCTTTGAAGAGATAGAGACAAGAGGAAAAAAGAACATTCTGGGCAGTGGGATGGCTTGCGCAAAGTCATGGAAGCTGGGAGATGAGATGCAAACAAGTAGGCCAGTTTAGTTAGGGATGTAGGGTACATTAAGGAGAGTAATGTGTAATCAGTTTAGAAAAATAGGTTGAAGCCAGATTGTTGAGTGTCATAAAACAACAATAACAACACTTGCTTACTTATCTTTCTCTGAACTCAGTGAAATGTCCCTGGGCTCTCTCTCCCAAAAGCCTCTGGACAAACAGGAAATTATGGAGTAGCAGATGGTCAGAACTAAAAGGCACTTGGAAGATCATTTAGTTCATCCCACACATTTTGCAAATAAGGAACTTGAGACAAAGAGAAGGAAGTGACTTGTCCAAGGTCACATGCTGAGTCAGATGTTTCACTGGAGCCAGAATCCAGTTCTCCTAACTTATAGTCCAAGTTTCTTTTCATTTGTATCACATTGACCCTTAGAATCTTCTTTTCTTTTATTGTGTAATGAAAGTGCTTAGGGTCAGCTAGGTGGTGCCATGGATAGAGCACCAGCCCTGGAGTCAGGAGGACCCAATTTCAAATCTAGCCTCAGACACTTGACACTAGCTGTGTGACCCTGGGCAAGTCACTTAACCCTCATTGTCCCACCAAAAAAAAAAAAAGTGCTTAACTCCTGGGAGAGATTTTAGGTACCCTCAGAACAAGGGGAAGAGTATTATATATGGTCAGAAGAGCCCTTCCTAGTACCCCTAAAATCCCACTGTATAGGTGACATACTCTGTCTATGTATGCATTATCTCACTTTATACTCACAACAACCCTAGGTGCTATTATTATCCCATTTTACAGATGAGGAAACTGAGGTATAGAGAGATTAAGTGACCTGCCCAGTTTTATACAACTAGTAAATATCTGAAACCAGATTTGGGCTCAGGTCTTCCTGACTAAGTCCAGAGTTCTATTCCCCTCCCCCCCCCAACTCAATGCTTCCTTTGGAATATCTTTGGCAAATGTTCCCTTCTCTCCTCTGACACTGCCACCACCCAAGCACAAGCCTTTTTTGCCTCACGCCTAGACAACTGCAGTAAGGTTTCTGGTTGGTCTGTCTGCCAGGAATCTTTCCCCACTCTAGTCCATCCTTCACTCAGCTATCTTCCAAAAGACTAGATCTGACTGTGTCACTCCCTCTCCTCAAATAAACTCCGCTGGCTCCCTGTCACCTCCAGGATCAAATATGAAATCCTCTGGCACTGATCTTTCCTGTCTTTTTCACATCACGTCCCTCTGTGATCCAGCGACACTGGCTTCCTGGCTGTTCCCTGCACACGACCCTCCATCTTCTGACTCTGGACATTTTCACTGGCTCTTCCCATGCCTCCTGGCCTCCCTGGCTTCCTTCAAGTCCCAGCAAAAAATCCCACCTTCTCCTGAAAGCCTTTCCCCAGTCCCTTTAATCACAGTGCCTTCCCCCTGTTAACTATCTCTAGCTTATCCTGTATATAGCTGGTTTGTACATTGTTGTTTGTATGTTTTTCTCCCCCTCCCATTAGATATGAGTCCCTTGACAGGAGGGACTGTCTTTTACCTTTCTTTGAATCCTCAGCATTTAAAACGATGCCTAGGAAAGAGTAGGTGCTTAATAAGTGTTTGCTGACTGATTAACTAAATGATAATGACATTGAAAAGCAAGTGAACTCTTTCATATATTTTCTTTTCTTTTTTTTTTTTAATTTTTAGTGAGGCAATTGGGGTTAAGTGACTTGCCCAGGGTCACACAGCTAGTAAGTGTTAAGTGTCTGAGGTCGGATTTGAACTCAGGTACTCCTGACTCCAGGGTCAGTGCTCTATCCACTGCTCCACCTAGCTGCCCCCTTTTTTTTTCTTTTTTTTTTAAATTTTTAGTGCATATATTTTCAGAAACATTTTCAGCACCTATAAAGAAACAAAGCTGCTGCTTCTTCTCAGGAGAGAAAAAAAAAGTATATAATAATTCTGTATCACTTTAAGAGAAAGTGTGGGCAACTGATGGAGACCCAAGCTCAGAGTCAGGAAGACTTGAGTTCATTATGATTTTAATATTAGTTGGCTGACCCTGGACCAGCCAGGAACCTCGAAAGTGCTCCTGGCAATGCTCTCAGACTATTAAACTGAAAAATAGCTGCAGATCAGCGTTGATGGAGAGACTTTCCTTACCAGGAGTTCCCCACACCAATGAAATCATAGGTCTGGACCAAAAATAAAATTTTATATATATATATATTTTTAGCAAGGCAATTGGGGTTAAGTGACTTGCCCAGGGTCACACAGCTAGTAAGTGTTAAGTGTCTGAGGCTGGATTTGAACTCAGATACTCCTGACTCCAGAGCCGGTGCTGTATCCACTGCTCCACCTAGCTGCCCCTATATATTTTTTAAAGAAACATATTTGCAGGAGGAAAGGAGCTAAAGATCAAAATACCTCATACCTTAGCTTGATCCATATATTCAGATGCAATCCAATGATACACATGTACATGTGGTACAGCACACATGTGCATGTACATACACATCTGTATAGCTAACCACACATATGTATGGGTATGTGGATAAGTGAATGTGTATTGTGCATGTGCATGCTTATGTGTATATGCATGTACACACACATTTTTATGTACACATGCATGTAAGCCTGTATATATGTGTGCGTGGATGTGTGCAATATGTGGTATATGCCTGCATGTGTCTGTGTGTCTGTGTGTACATGTATATATGTGTGAGTATATATGCATGGAAAGAGGGGAGGGAAAAGAGAGAGACAGAGAAGGAGAGAGAGAGTGAGGGAGAGGGAAAAGGAGGGGGAGTGGAGAGAGAGAGTCATCTTACCAAGAGTCTTTCAAACCCACACCTACACTTCCTCAAAGCCTTCCTATGGGAACTGCTGGTGTGTGTGGGTGAATGTGTGTATGTGTGTTGCTGTTTGTAAATTAAATTGGTCATCTTCCTGATTCATGCTAAAGGTGAATCAGTGAAGAGACTATGCCCTGTGGATCATGAGGCTAAGTGAATCATGCAAGCAGTGGAGGAAGCAGCTGGTTATTAATAGAATTTCTCTTCATTAAGAGAGAGGGAAACAGAGAGAGAAACTGCATCATATCATCCAGATGAGAAATATGAGAGACCCACCTCTTCCAGGAGCCTTCCCTGACTAACAATAACTAAGATGTATACATTTGCAAAGCACCTGACATATCTCAAAATACATAGGTAGGTGAGCTAAGTACTAGAGGTATAACAATCTCCTTTTTCACAGATGAAGAAATTAAGGCACAGAGAGATGAGGTCACTTGCTCATGGGCTCATAGCTGGTGAGTGTCTGAGGAAGATCTGAGATTCTCTAAGGCCAGAACTCAATCTGCAAGGCCACGGAGCCCCTAATATTATGAGCTGCTTTTCCTGTATCACTTTATGGCTTACAAAGTGCTTTCCCCACAGCTGCCTGTGAGGTAGATCATATAGGTGTGATTAGATCTCTTTTACAAATGAGGAAACTAAGGTAATTTGTCTTCCATATAGGTCTGACATGTCTATACTAGTTGGCCCAGTGGTAGAGCCAGAACCTGAACCCAAGACTCAACTTTGAATCTAGTATTTTGTCAAGCTCAGACACTTCAAAATAAGCTCTTTGTTTCACTTCCCACACCCCGTGTGGAGTTCATTTTTTACTCTCTGGAAGCTGTTTATGTTACATACTCTTGGACTTTAATGTTCTTCTAGGACCTTGGTGGCAGAGTTTGTTTCATTATTTTCTTTGCATTCCTAGGCCCCAGTACCTGGTAGGTATTTAATAAATGCTTGTGGATGAATTGAAACAAGTTACAATCTGATTGGGGAGGTAATTTTTGGAGCCATAGAACAGAGGATAAATGACCAGAGCTGACAGGGACCTTAGAACACAAAAATGAGGCTTCCACTTTTTGGAGGAGGATCCTCACAGATGGCAACATTATTATTATTACTATCCATTGATTGAGGAAATACGTGATAACAAAAAAAAAACCTACTATGAATTCAGAAACTTTTTCTTTTATTGGAGGCAATCAGAGTTAAGCGACTTGTCCAGGGTCACACAGCTAGTAAGTGTCTGTGGCCTGATTTGAACTCAGGTCTTCCTGACTCAGAGGCCAGTGTTCTATCCACTAAGTCACCTAGCTACCTTTAATTCAGAAACATTTTAAAGTGAATTTATATTTTATTAAGGATGTCATATATATGTACATTTGAAAAATAGTAACACATATGTATGAGGCAGACTACTAAAAACTGTAGGTGTCCCAAAGGATAGAGAGCCCTGGGCCTGGAACCAGGAAGATCTGGGGTTCAAAACCAGTCTCAGACATTTACTGCCTGTGAGACCCTGGGCAAGTCACTTACCTCTGTCTGCCTTGGTTTCCTCAAACATAAAATGGGTATGATAATAGAATCTACCTCCTAGGGTTGTTGTAAGGATCAAATGAGATATTTTATAAAGGACTTAGCATAGTACCTGGTATATAGTAGGCATTTAGTAAATGTTTGTCTCCTTCCTTCCACAGAAAGGATGATTGCTTATTTAGTATACTGAGTCATGCTGTCTATTTTTGTTTGGTTTTTTGGGAGGGTTTTTTTGCAGGGCAATGGGGGTTAAGTGACTTGCCCAGGGTCACACAGTTAGTGAGTGTCAAGTGTCTGAGGTCAGATTTGAACTCAGGTACTCCTGAATCCAGGGCCAGTGCTTTATCCACTGCGCCACCTAGCTGCCCTCATGCTGTCTATTTTGACAGTGCTTGGTTTATTACATGGATTCTTAGAGCCCTTGCAATAATCTGTAGTCCCCTTAGAGATATGATCCATAGGTCAAGAATGATGCACACAGAACAAACATCAGAGCTAGCTGGGGTCTTAGAGATTATCTCAAATCCAACCTTCTTCCCACACCCCACCCAACACATACATTTTCTAAATAATGAAACTAAGGCATGGGGAAGCAAAAGGATTTCCTCAGCCTAAGTCATACAACTTGTAAATGGTGGAGCTAAGACTGGATTCCAGGTCTTCCCATTTCTATTCCTTTTTCCTTTCCCCTTGGCCACACTTTCTCCTTTCTTCATGCCCCATACAAAGTTTAGCACACTACTTCATAGATACTGGTGGAATAAAGGCCTATCCAATGAGAATAATAGAAAAGTAACCATTTAGATGGAGTCTTTAATGGGATCTAAGTAACTGTTAACCATTTCCTTGAGGAGAATATGTTGTGGTTTAGCCACCTTGATGGGGAAAGTGGGGGGAAAATTCATGACAGAAATTAAATAATCCACATTTCTGGAGAGAGCACTTTACATGTATTGTTTCCTTTGATCTTCACAACTACTCTGAGGGGGAGATAGAGGAAGCATCAATCTTCCCATTATACAGACTCCTCAGGCTCAGAGAGGCCCTAAGTGATTTGCCCAAGCTTGTGGAGCTAGTTAGAACCAGTGCTCAGGTTAGGTTCTGAGTCTAAGGTTCACCCATTCTGCTGTGCAATGCTCCTGGCCTACCATGGAGGCATGTCAAAGATACTCAACCTCAAAAAACACTGGCTGAGATTCAATAAAAAACTACCCAGTAAACAAAGGATAAATGAGCCAATAAACAAAGGATAAGTAATACTTTGTTGTTTGTTATCCTATTTCTCCTAGCACTCTGTGTGTGCGTTTCATATCTATGGCAGTGCTGGAGGCCACTGGAAGATGCTATCTCTTCTTCTTCCTCCTCCTCCCATCTGCTTTCAGCCATAGAATTGGGAATATGGTTGAAAAGATATAGTATGCTCAAAGAGAGAATAACATATACACTCAGGTGAATATTGCCCTGCAGGAAAGTGGGAGGGGGAAGGGAATGAGGGGGGGAGGGGTAGAGGAAGGGAGGGTAGATTGGGGGAGGGGCAATCAGAAGAAAAAAACACTTTTGAGGAGGGGTCGGGTAAAAGAAGATAGAAATGGAGTGAATATCATGGAGAGCGAATAGGATGGAGGAAAACATAGTTAGCAATGGTCACTGGGGAAAAAATTTGAAGCAGAGGCAAGAACAATGTGAGATGAGGATGAGGATGAGGATGAGGATGAGGATGGTACTTTGCTGGGTTAGTGTGAAGAAAATTCTTTGTTAGGTATAAGTTACTATATAGATGTTGGCTATAATTGTGGTTTCAATAATCAACTTCATGGGTGTTCTGTAAGGAAATCTCCCTTTAAAGTACTATATAAATGTAGCTTACTATTAAAAAACAGATGAGCAGGATGCTAGCAGACTTACATGAGCTGAAGTAAAGTGAAATGTACTGTATACAAAATAACAGCAATATTATAGGATGATCTGCTGTGAATGACTTAGTTATTCTTGGTGGTGCCGACAACTCCAAAGGACTTATGAAAAAAAATGCAATTCATCTACAGACAAAGAACTGATGGTATATGAATACAGATGGAAGTATATTTTGTTGTTGTTAGTTCCTATTTCTAAAGGTTTTTTTGTCTGATATATTTTGCATGATTGCACATGTATAGCTTATGTTAAATTGCTTGAGTTCTTAAGGGGAGTAGGGAAGGAGGAAGAGAATTTGGAACACAAATTACAAAAATTGATGTTTCAATTTGTTTTTACATGTAAGGTGGGAAAAATTCTAAACAAATAAATAATTTTTTTAAAAAAGATAAAAGAAAAAAAGAAAATATATAGGAGGCTAATGATGGACTTATCAATTGGTTGGGGGTAAGGGCTGTTTTTATATACTTGATATCTACCTAACTGCCTTGCACTTGGGAGGCATTTAGTAAATGCTTGTGGGATTGGATTGTTAGATTTGTTGTTCCTTTCTAATTTTTACCAAAATTAAAAGAAGACCATAGGGAAGGCATTATAGTATGACAAGGTCCCGTGACCTCTGGCTACCACAGTCTCATGACTTCTGACACAGGCAAGTGAAAAATAATAGGGAAGAACTCAGAAGATATTGTCATGAATGAATCTGTGTTTAACTGGCCTTGTGTCCCTAGGTAAGGACCTCAGAGTGGGAAGCCCTGAGTAGTTTATCATTTTACTGTACAATACTCTGCCTCAAATGTTGAACAGCTTGGGAACATTGAAAGTACCACACAATTTCCAAAATGAATTCAATCTATTTCTTTCTCCTAACTCATCTATGGGTTCAACTCATTATCCATATCCAACCGCTCTCCAAGATGTGGCATAGCTAGATTGATATGATATATATTTGTATTTATAGGGAATACTTATATATCTTTCTATCTACACATGTATATATATATGTGTGTACACATTCATACATACATGTGTAGATAGAAAGATATATGATATACATATAATATTTATATTTCTTGTTGTTGTTAAGTCATTTCAGTTGTGTCTGACTCTTCATGAATCCAGTTAGGGTTTTCTTGGCAAAGATACTGGAGTGGTTTGCTGTTTCCTTCTCTAGTTCATTTTACAGATGAGGAAACTGAGGCAAACAGGGTTAAGTAACTTGCCTAGGATTACATAGTTAATTGTCTGAGGCCAGATTTAAACTCAGGAAGATGAATTTTCTAGACTTTAGGCCCAGCACTTAATCCACTCTAACACCTACATACATATACCTGCCTGCACACATACACACACACACACACACTCACATATATATAAAAAGATGTATTATATTACTGTATCATGTAACTATATATACATATACATATTCACACACATGAATGTGTATATAGAGAAAAATTATTATAAATATATAGATTTATATGTATTAAATGAATATATTAATCCAACTATCTAGTTATGTTATATTTTATAGCTGCTAGATATAGACAATGAGATATACACATACGATATGTGTGTTATATAATATATACATATACTATGTATTTATAAGAGGGTCTATATAATATATATATAATATATGCATTTATATGTGTATATATAAAGATTATAAAGTACACACATACATACATAATTTATTCAGCTCTATAAATTTTTGTTCAGAACAGGCATTTTTCATCTGTTTTATGTTATTCAAAGATAAAAGCTTTGGAAATCACCCAACTTCCCTGATGATCCAGGACCTTGTCTCTGAAGGATATGAGTTGAAAGAAAGGAGACCTCTAGGGTACATAATAAGAATATTCTGGGGGGCTGTGCACTGGGAAGGCTTTGCCAGGCTTTACTTAAGAGCATTGAATTCACGATTGCATTCCTAGTATAGATATTAGAGAAGGCTGATAAGAAAGCCCCTTGCTTTCCTAGTGACATGCTAGGAATGTCATTCTTCCAGGACAGACAAAAATTATTCCCAGAATCCCAGAATCTGGGAATCTTAGACATAGAAGGGACTTTCTGGGGTGTAGAAAGTTTTACAGATGGAGAAGCAGAACCCCAGAAAAGTAAAGAGTCTGGCCCAAGGTCTCATAGCTAGGAATTGGCAAAGCTAGGATTCGAACCCAGGATTAAAAAACCCAATTTTGGTATTGCTCCCAGATTTCCTACTGTCCAGATTCTGAGGTTACCAGTGCAGAACAAAAGGAAAGAACTGTGAACCAAGATCAAGGACTGGAGAGTGAATTAAGGCTCCAAGAATATTTTTGGGAGAGGTTCAAGTAGATTGCTTTGGTTCGGTGGGGGAAGTGTACAACTCAGTTAAAGTAGAACCATAGCTAAAACATAGGCTCTCTTCTCAGGACATACCTGAAGTTAGCTGTGAGGAAGGATAGGCACAGAGAGGAACAATAAGAGTCCATATCAAAGTTTAATAAGTAAATATTCCAAAATCACAAAGCTGGAATCACAGAGAGGGCATTTGACCCAGCTAGTACCTGAACAGTAGTTCCTTCTCCCCCCAAAATGATCATCTGGCCTCTATAATGGAGGAATTCTCTCTCTCCTAGGGCAGTACAACTATCTATCTATCTATCCATCTATCCACAAACATATATCTGTGTGTGGATATATGTATATTCATACATATGTGTGTTATATATGTTATTTATAGGTGTGTTGTATAATGTATATGTGTTATATATACATGTATGTATATACACGTACATGTGTGCACATATGTATATGTGTGTGTATATATGACCATTCCACTATTCCACTTTGGGACTATACTAATTATTTTTCCTTCTGCTGAGTCAAAATCTGCCTTTCTGGAAACTTCTGTTCATAACTCTTAATTCTGCCTTATGGTGTCAAGAAAAACAAGTCTAATCTCTCTTCTATAAGTTTTATTTAGCAGGAGGAGAAAAGGGAAGCATAGAGAGGGAAAAGAGAGAGAGAAAAAAAAGGGGGGGGGGCGACTAGGTGGCACAGTGGATAAAGCACCGGCCCTGGATTCAGGAGTACCTGAGTTCAAATTCGGCCTCAGACACTTGACACTTACTAGCTGTGTGACCCTGGGCAAGTCACTTAACCCCCATTGCCCTGCAAAAAAAAAAAAAGAGAGAGAGAGAGAGAAAAAAAAGAGAAGGGAAGTAGAATTGTGTTCTTGTTGTTCAGTTGTGTCCACTCTTCATGACCCCATTTGAGGTTTTCTTGGAAGAGATACTGGAGTGGTTTGCCATTTCTTCTTCAGCCCATTTTATAGATGAGGAAACTAAGGCAAACAGGGTTAAGTGACTTGTCCAGGGTCATAGAGCTAGTGTCTGAGGTTGGATTTGAACTCAGGAAGATGAGTTTTCCTGCACTTTATGCACTATGGCACCACCTAGCTGCCCTTTGAACTGTGTAGAGGGAGACATATATATAGGACTGAGAACTAGGAGACTCGTATTCTAGTTCTGTTTGCACCATTGATTCATTGTGAGATTCAGCTAGTGCCTTCTCTTTAAAAGGGTGTTCTTATCTGTGAAATGAAGGCTGTTGTAGCAGCCTATCTACTAAGGCCCTGAAGCATAGGCTGGGCTAGTTTTTCCTAAAAGACAAGGAAGCTATTTTGAGACTTGTCTTCACCAAGGGACTAGGGCTCATGCCATTGATGTGACTTCCCAGTGGCCTAGGGCATAAAAAGGTGAACCAATGAGTCAGTGCCTTCAGTCTTTGTGGGTGCTCCATTGCTCTTTGAGTCAATATAACCTCAACTTTGATAGAGAGGAGGGGGACTTCATCTACCTGAACCAGCACTGAATCTATGCTGAATATCTTTTCCATGCTAGGGTCAAATAAACTTCATTGTATTAAATGCCAGGCTATGATGATGTTCTCATTTTTGTTTCAAACCCAAACTTGAACCATCAGATCAGCCTAATGGGTAGACCTGGACCACAATAAAGGAACTGGAGTGGATGATTTCTAAGGTTTGTTTTTTTCCAACTCTGTCATTCTGTGATTCTAGAGTATGTGACCCAGTGGAGAGGCAGGAGATAGAAACCCAAGACCACCTTTCCTAATGCAGGAAGTATGGTTACATTTATATTCATCTGTATTTCAGCATGAAGAAGAAATCTGGCAAGGCTCAGAAGCCCTGTAGGCAGAGAAGATAACCAGTAGTTATGGAATGTAATGACCCACCGGGGGAGTGGGGGAACCAGTTGCAAAGGAAGTGGGCAGGGATGAGGTCAAGTTTTCTAACGAGAATGGGTCATGCCAGAAATATCCACATAGAAGAAAACAAGGGAGGTCATTCTGTTGCTTTAGGTCTATTCCGGTCATTTTGAAAATGATAAGCTAGCAAAATGTTTGACAAAACTTTTGGACATTTATTTTTCTATGCTCTGAAAATTTTAATTCTGCTTAAGTCAAGCCCCTTTATTTCCTGTTGTTCTGGTTGGGCTATGTTTTAAGTAGTTTGTATATTAATGGAGTGATCATTTATTACATAAGGATCTTCTCTCTACTAGATGGATAATCACAGAACCATAGAATGTCAGAGCCAGAAGAAGTCAGAGTCATAGGATTAGTCCCCAAAATACTGACAGCCAAAATCCCAGTACCTCTGATACAGGCACCCCTAAGAGAATGAATGAATGAATGAATAAAAAAACATTTATTAAGTGCTTACTATATGCCAAGCATTGTGCTAAGTGTTGGGATAACTATAGAAAAGTCAGGACAGTGCCTGATTTCAATTCACATATTCCAATGAGCTCAAAATTCCAATCAGATGCAAAAAAGACAACACAGAAAAGAAATTGCGGTTTCAGGGTAGATGGAAAGGAAGTCTTGAGGGTTCAGTAGTGGGGTAGATAGCAAGGCCCAGAGGTTCTTAGGTTACTTAAATAGTTAAGATGACAAGGCCAGGGAACTGCAGGACATAGAGACAGAGCAGGTGATAAGACTGGAGGATGTTAGGAGTTATTGGCAGGGCAGGTATCAAGGCCTAAAGGACCTCAGGAGGCAGTAGCAGGGCAGATGGCAAGGCTTGGTGGTCCTCCATCTCATTAGAAGGCATGACATTCTTTTTTTTTTTTACATATAAGGTATTTTCATGACATTCTTTCTATGAGTCATCCATCACTGCCCATTCCTTTGGTGATTCAGTGCCCAAGATCACAAGAAGCCTATATGCACAATGCATTACCCAGGGCAACATGGATGCCCAGAGAAAGTTATCCAAGTAACCAGGATCACTAGAGCTACATTGCTCTGTCACAGAGAGGTCATCTCACCTGGCCCCCTTGCTGTCTCTCCTTCAAAAACACACAGCCCAAACAAAAGTTGAGAACTATCTTTACATGTAACGGAAAAAATAAAATACCTTATACATTAAAAAAATAAAAAAAATAAAAAAAAATAAAAAAAACACACAGCCCATCCACCATAGAATGGGCCAGTCTAAATACCATCTGAGAGATTCAGGTTCCACATGCTTTTATCTGCTGCCTGTACTCATTTTTCTTTCTGGGTTGTAGTATACCCCTGCTTCACAGTCTATTCCTGGTACGACCAACAAAAGTCTTTTCTTGTTTACCATATGGAGTTAATGCAAGTCTACTCCATTCCAAAGAGCCGGTGACTTTGAATATACAAAGGCTTTAATGGTCTGCTTCATCTCAGCACTCTTGGCTGTTCCTTTCCATCATTCTTCTTCCTGCCTCCAATACCAAAGTGCTCACTTGTACTAATGATCACTCTAATAATCTCTCCTGCCTCCAAGATTCTGCTAGAAGGAGATGAATTGTGGGTTCCTATACTATATTTTTCCTCCCTCTTAAATCTACTGAAATTGGGTGGAGGGTTGAATTATAAAAGCTTATATGCCTTTTGACCTAGAGGTCTCACTGCCAAGTATATTCTCCAGGGATATAAAAAATAGAAACATGGATAGAGCACCGGCCCTGGAGTCAGGAGTACCTGAGTTCAAATCCGGCCTCAGACACTTAACACTTACTAGCTGTGTGACCCTGGGCAAGTCACTTAACCCCAATTGCCTCACTAAAATAAAAAAAATAAATAAAAAAAAATAGAAACAAAAGTCTCATATGAAGTCTCTAGCCCCTCTCCAGGGAAGCAAGCTCTGTGGAGAGGGGTCTGTGATCCTGACCACCACTAACCTCAACCACCAATAAGCAGGCAAGTCAGCCTTGTGCCTTGAGAAAAAAGACAGAAAGAGGCTTCTACCAGGCATGCCAAATTGACTACCACCCCAGATCCTCACATCCAAGAGCTCTGGTTATAGCAATGTCTTACAGACCCCCAGCCCTGCTTCCATCCCAGCCCCAAAGCCATCCTCCAGGAGAGCAATCCTTAGGGAGCTGCCTCTGAGGGACTACTTCTGCAGGTACCACAACTCCGACCTCCTTAGCAGTCACAGCCACTAAAGACCCAGGGGGAAAAATACTACCAGAGACCTTGGCACTCTCAAAGGGTTCAACATCAGAAATGGATTTAGTTTTTATCAATGGAAATATCACTAAAAAAAGAAGCATGACTATCTGCCTTGCCATGAAACCCTAAGGACCTATTTTTCTTTCCATTTGCTCTGCAAATGAACCCTCCTATATTTGTTGACTCTCCCAATTAAAGTGTGAGCTCCTCAAGAGCAAAAACTGTCTTCCATTTTTTTTCCACTGGTGTCCCCAGCGCTTAGCACAGTACCTGGCACGTGATAGGTGCTTAATAAATGTTTATCAAGTTGAATTGGATTGAATCATATACCACAAAATATTTCTAACCACATTTTTATAGTAATAGTAGCCTTGAAACAAAGCAGATACCAACTGATTAGAGAGAATAGCTAAATAAATTAAGGTATATGAATGTGTAAGAAGGGAATAGCCAATAAATTCAGTCCTTAAGATCAGGTTCAGAAAGGTGGAACCGAGTAGTCAGCACTGGTTCTTTTCAGGCAAGCCACTCACTGACAAAATGAAACTGGAAGAATTGAGGATCCCAAAGAACTATTGTAGTACAGGTTTTTGTGAGCCAGCCCTTGCAAAATCCAACTCCAGTTGAGAACTGAACTGGTCATCTTGACTGGTTTTCTCATCTTTTGGTTTTTCCTCCTTTATGGTGTGAAATTTATTTTCACTGCCCTTATTTACCAATGAGTGGATTTAGTTCTAAGGAATGACCAATGAAAAATTCCATCTGTGATGGAGATCTACACAAAAAATAAAACACAAAGAGCTAGCCTTTGAGACTCATGTGATTGCCATTTCTAATGTAAGAGTCAACAAATGAAATAGATAACCATTTATTAAAAAGATGAGGTTCAGGATGTCAGCACACATTCCTAAGTGCATCTGGGGATTGTATCAGCTAAGTACTTGGCATATGCTTATAAGGACTGAAGTTATTTTCCAGGGCCCTATTACAAATGCAATGGACTATTACTGAACCAAAAGAAGCAATGAAGAACCTAGAGAAGCATGGGGAGATCTGTATGAACTGATATAAAGTAAAGCAAGCAGAATCAGGAAAACTGTCCACAATGAGCACATCAAAGTAAATGAAGAGAACAACAACTGTAAACAGTATACTTCTTTTTTTTTTTTAGTGAGGCAATTGGGGTTAAGTGACTTGCCCAGGGTCACACAGCTAGTAAGTGTTAAGTGTCTGAGGCCAGATTTGAACTCAGGTACTCCTGACTCCAGGGCCGGTGCTCTATCCACTGCACCACCTAGCTGCCCCAACAGTATACTTCTAATGTTTTTTGTTTGTTTTTGTTTTTTTGGGGGGGCAATGGGGGTTAAGTGACTTTCTGAGGGTCACACAGCTAGTAATTGTCAAGTGTCTGAGGGCGGATTTGAGCTCAGGTCCTCCTGAATCCAGGACTGGTGCTTTATCCACTGTGCCACCTAACTGCCCCGCCCCCCCAGTATACTTATAATGACCACGCTTAGCCTGAAGAAGAAAATGATAAAATATACTTTTCTCCCTCCCTTGAAAAGATGGGGACTATGGTTGCCAAACACTGGATATCTAGTCAGACTCAACTGATGTGTTGGTTAGTTTTGCTAAATCTCTTTCTTTTTATATATTTTTTACTCCTGTTAGAATTACTTTTTGGCTAGGGAAAGGATACATTTGAAAATGAAGATGATGCCAAGGTTTTTTGGTTTTTTTCCTCTAAATGGAAGAATCATCATAAGAAAAAAACATAAAAATAAAAATGTTGTCTGCTAGCAGCTTCTCCTCTCCCTTGTAAGCAATATCTTGCCTTATTTCATGGAGAATGTTGGCTAGTACCTTCCTTTGGGTCACCTTGGTCCAAAGAATCATGAGGGGGTTGAAATCCCAATCCTATGAGCACAGTACAGGGAAGGTACACTGACAAACTTCAATTGAGACAGGTTGTGCTCCCTGAGCTATTTTAGCCCAAACATCACCTCTGTTTAGGCCATATTGACTTCCCCCAAAACTACTGGGTCTGAATGATCCCCTGCCTGGCTGGCTAGTGGAATGGTTTCCTGCTACACCAACCCTCATTGGTATTTTGGAATTGTGGTTGGTCATTTAATTGATTCTTAAGTCTTTCAAAGTTGTTTTTCTTTTCTTTTCTTTTTTTTTGATTTAGAAATACACAAATTAACATTATCTGTGTAGTATTGTATTTTTATTCATTTTGCTAAACATTATTTTAATTTGGTTCAGCCTCACTCTTTTTTTTTCTTCTCAGCATTTTCTAATAGAATTTTATTTTTCAAAATATATGTAAAAACAAATTTTAACATCAATTTTTAAAAAAAATTGTTCCAACTTCTCTTCCTCCTCCATTCCCACCCCCCACCTACTAGAACTCAAGCATTTCAAAATAAGTTATACATGAGTAATCATGGAAAACATTCCCACATTAGCTAGGTTGTGAGAGAAAACAGTCAAAAAACTCCCAAAACTTCAGACTGAGGAATTGTCAAAGAGAAAAAAAAATTTTTTTTGTTTTTCTTTATAGTATTGTTATTGTATACATTATTTTCCTGGTTTTCACTTCCTCTGTTTATGTGTATCTGTTTACATCTTCCCCAGTTCTTGGAAACTATCCCTTTTGTCTTTTCTTTCAGTTCAATAATATTCTATTACATTCATATGCCATAATTTATTCAGCCTTCCCCAATTGATTTGTTTCTCCTTAGTTTCCAGTTCTTTGCTAAGACAAAAAGACATGCCACAAATATTTTTGTGTATATGGATCCTTTTCCACCTTCTTTGATCTCTTTGGGGTACAGTCCTAGTATAGGCCTGGTCAGAGTTTAGTGACTTTTTGGGTTTTAATTGCAAATTGCTTTCTAGAATGACTTGCCCACTTCACAGCTCTACCAACAGTGCATCATTGTGCCAGGTTTCCTGCAGCCTCTATAACATCTGTCATTTTCCATTTTTGTCTTTGACAATCTGATGGGTGTAAGGTAGAGCCAGAGTTGTTTTAATTTTCATTTCTCTATTTATTAATAATTTGGAGGATTAATATATATATATAGCCATTTGTAATTTGGATTTCTTCCTTAGAAAAATGCCTATTCATATCCTTTGACCATTAGTCTACTGGGGAGTGGTTCTTGTTCTCATAAGTTTTTATCAGTCCCTCATATTTTAACTTTTTTTGTGTGGGGGACAATGAGGGTTAAGTGACTTGCCCAGGGTCACACAGCTAGTAAGTGTCAAGTGTCTGAGGCTAGATTTGAACTCAGGTCTTCCTAAATCCAAGGCCAGTGCTTTATCCACTGTGCCACCTAGCTGCCCCCAGTCTCTCATATTTTAGATATGAAACTTTTATTAGAGAAACTTGCTGCAAATAATTTTTTCCAAGTTAGCTCTTTCCCTTCTAATTTTAGCTGATTGGTTTTATTTGTGCAAAAACTATTAAATTATATGTAAAAAAAAGTCTGTTTTATCTTCAGTAATCCCTTCTATCCCTTATTTGGTCACAGACTCTTCCCCTACCCATAGAAGAAAAAGGTGAATTTTTTTCTTGCTCTTCTAATTTCATTGTGATGTTTCTTAGCTTATCTTAGTATATATGGTATGCAACATTGATCTATACCCCTAATTTCTAATAAACTGCTGCCAGTTTTCCCAATACTTTTTATCATATAAGTCTTTACTCTAGTAGCTGGGATCTTTGGGTTTATTGAACAACCTGCTATTATGGACATTTGCTTCCAAACATCGTGTACCTAATCTGTTCCACTGATTAATGTATTTCTAAATTAGTACCAACCAGTTTTGATGATTACTGCATTGTAGTATAATTTGAGATTTGGTAGTCCTTGGCTCCTTTGTTTTCCCTCTTTTCCATTATTCCCTTGAATTCATGACTTATTATTCCTCAAGATGAATTTAATTATTTTTTCTAGCTCTGTAAAATAAATTTTTGGCAACTCAATGCATATGGCACTGAATAAATAAATTAGCTAATATTGTCATTTTCACTATGTTGGCAATTAGTGTCTGTAATTATTCAGGTCTGTCTTTATATCTGTAAAGAATATTTTGAAGTTGTATCAGAATAGTTCCTGTGTGTCTTGGAAAAAAGGTTCCCATGTATTTCACATATTCTATAGTTGTAATGAATGGAATTTTTCTATCTCTTTCTCCTGGCTATTGTTGGTAATATACAGACATGTGTTTAATAAGAAGCAATCCTCATGGAGTAAATCTATAAATTGTAGGACAGCAACACCTACAAGAAGCATGTGCCTTCCCTGGCTGAAGCTCATAGGTGCAAGAAATATAGGGTGGAATTGATGGCCATTTGAGGGTATCCCCATCACAAGCAGGGTGAAGCTTCTTGGAATTCAGCAGAGAGGATGTTCTTTGAGAACTAGCTGAAATGAATTCCACTAACTGAGCTATGAGCCTGGGAGAACACAGGACTGATAAAAGTATTTCAGAAGGCCCTGAATGAAAACTGAACTTGTTAGCAAGACTGTGTTTGGGAATCTGGCAGCTTTCAGGGAGGCTATAATTCAATTGAGTGACCACATAGAAAACAAAAACAGCATGAAGCAGACTTTCCAGTACCTGTGGGGATGGGGGGAAAGTCTATAATTTAGGTAGCACAAGGTCAATTATGGACTGAAATCCCCTATGGGGTGACACTATGTGAATCTCCATAGCCTGTGGTTCCAGTGTGAGTCCTCTCCTCACCTATTGCCATGATGCCAGTGAATCCTGAATGATGCCCTGAACCTGGGTAAGGAGAAACTGGATAGAACCCCAAAGGTAGCATGTATATATGGAACCTGAGTACAACAGTTGGTAGACCTGGTATTCTTGACTCCTTTCCCCCCATATGCTTTTTTGGTGGTTGGGGAAAGAGGCAGAGGACAGAATCAAAATACATAGCAGGATGTGGCAATATTATGGTATATTAATATGTAGATATTTTGATGCCATAAAAATAATAAATATGAAGTATAAGGACTTGGTATGTAGAATGGGTATGTTTTTTTCCTTCTCAATGAGCAGGAAGAGGGGAATGGAAGAAGGGAGAGAATTTGGAACCAAAAGTAAAAATGTAAAAAAAATTAAAAATAAAAGTATATTTTAAAAATTAATATGAAATACCAACAGAAATATGGTAAGCCAATAAAAATGGACAAAAATTCTACATACCATGACTGTGGAGCTAAAAAATGTAAAGCAAGTGGACTTGGAAAGGGACACATAGAATTCATTTTTTATTTGGTTGTTGTCCACTAATTTGTTTGGCTCTATTTTGTTAACTGCTAAGAGTTTTATATAAGACAATTTTTCATTCTTGGATTTATATGACTGTTGGTGGTTAAGTTTATAAGAAAATAAATGTTTTTTTTTAAATCAGCTGTCACTAATATTATGCCTCATACCAAAATTACAGAAAGTTTCATCATAGACCACTTGATGTCATTGTGTCTTGGTATGTTGATTAACAGGAAAGGTGACTGAGATGTGGTGAGAGGTCCTTATGCGGTATGAGCAGTGGTCTAGAGCAGACTTCCTAGGTTCCAGCCCCATGAATTTTATTTCTACCTGTGACCCATCTGGTGAAACAGGATGATCAGGTCACCTCAGTCACACCTACCTGAGTCTTTTCAGGTCCCCTGTCTTTGGAACTTAGGGTGATGGAGATTTTAATACTAGCCTAGTTGGCCTGAGCAGAGGGTGTGTCCAGGTGGGAAGCACTTCCCCATAACAAGTTTAGTTTACCAAATTACTAATTAGGGTGGGGAGAAGGAAGGAAATAGTCTTCTACTGTACCCTAATCATCTGTTCCTCACTAATCACCAGTAGACTATGGGACCTAACAGAGACTATATATATAGCCTCAGAATTGTTGGGTAGTGGTGGGAAATGAATGCCTCTCATTTTATTATCATTGCTCACTTACTCTGTAAGTGTGACCCCTCCTAATCTGACCCACTCCCAAAACCATAGGACCTCATGGCTAGAGTGGTCCTTGGAGCTCATCAGTTCCAACTCTGAGGGACAGTGGGGCAACCCTGGCTACTTCCTGCTCAGTGATCCAAAAGAGGGAGAGCGATGGCTTTGTGGTCAGTCAGCTGGCATCATGGGTCAGTTTTGCACGTGCCCTTTTCACCTCCTCCCCCTCTCCTACCTCACATTATACTCTTCTGTGCAAGGCCGTATGATAGACACTGTTGGGAAAATATGAAGAAAAAAAATCTAGGCACAAATCCAGCACCAGGATTAATAACTATGTCACTTGGCAAATCATTTAACCTTTCTGGGCCTTTGTTTCCTCAGCTGTAAAATAAAATGGGAATAATAATAATAATAATAATAATAATAATAATAGCACCTATCTCACAGTCTAGATCCCTTAAGACAATGCTGTAAACCTTAAAATATTACAAATGCCACGAGCTTTTGTTATATGAATAACCTGAAATACTAGGGAGAAATTACCTGCTCAGCATCCCATTGGGGTCATCCAGTTTTTGTTTGAACTTTAGTGGGGGCACCCAACTTCCTTAGGGCAGCTAGTTGAATTGTTGGGCAGCTCTGGATATTAGGAAATTAGGTACTTCTTACATTTTATTGAGATCAGTCTCCCCAAAGTCTCTTCCTCCCATTGTTCTTTCTGCTGGGGCCCTCGAGAAAAAATGTAATCCTTCTTTCCCATGATAGTCCTTCCAAGCCCCGAAAACAACTATTATGCCCCACCCCGAAGCTCTTCTCCAGACTAAACAGAGCTAGGTGGGACTGGGAAGAATTCCAATCCTTTTATCCTCCCCATCCTTCTCTGGGTATTTCAACTTATCAGTGTTAGGGTTTTTTGCTGACAAATGAGCAGAATTCCTATCCAAGCAGCCTTCATGGCTTGAGACACTGGGAAAGGAGAGAGTCCTCCAGAGTACACACTGAGGAGAATCCCTGAGATGGGGCAATGGACAAGGAACCTCATGAAAAGCTTCGCTTTGGTACCAATATTTAAATGTATATTGTTTTGGAAAACAAAAACAAAGATGATCTGAAATATCTAGTTCCTTGGTCTCTTCTCACTCTTTCTTTCTTTCTTTCTTCTTCTTTTTTTTTTTTTTAAGCGGGGCAATGAGAGTGACTTGCCCAGGGTCACATAGCTAGTAAGTGTCAAGTGTTTGAGGACAGATTTTAACTCAGGTCCTCCTGAATCCAAGGCTGGTGCTTTATCCACTATGCCACCTACCTAGCTGCCCCTCTCCTCACTCTTTCAGTCAACCTAGTAGATAACAACTGTAATCCAGTGCTGAGCAGTTTGAATAGAGTATGCACAACACTACTACTGCCCCAGCTGACCCTTTGTCCAGTAGGACAACCCTTTGGCTCTTTGAAGATGATGGACTTCCTGGATGCTTCCCACTCAGTGGTCATTAAGGGGATGGCTTTGCCAGCACATATGATCAAACTGGACTTATGGTTAATTTTGCACATGCTCTATTTCCCTCCCCAGCACTCTATCCACTGTACCACCTAGCTGCCTTTTTTAGTGGTAAAATAAATTAATTATACCAGATGATCTCTGAAGGCACCCTCCCATTCTGTTGTTCTATAAAGTTCCTTCCAAGTCTGACATTAAATAAATACTCTTAGGCTTCCTGGAAAAGGGGACATTTGAGCTGGGTCTTGAAGGATGAGTAAGATTTCAACAGGCAAAGGATGAGGATCTAGGCTGGTTCTCTTTTGTTTCTCACCATCCTTTGTCCTTTGAGAAAAAGTACTGGGGGAAGATTAAATAGCACAGTCATAACTCTGTCTGTGTACAAAGTCCAGCTCCATTTTTGTTCTTGCTTTTCCCTGGTCTGACCCTTGGCCTCATCCTCCTGGAAAGGATGAAAGATGCTATTGTTTTTCACAGGGACATTTGATCAATCATGGATCTAGGGTTGAAGAGGAACATCTAAATGGAAAGAGAAAGGGATCAGCACCCTAGCCCCACTGGACTCAGAAGTTACATATCGGGGATGGGGGGTGGATGGGGATGGAGGTCTGGCTTTGTCCTGTGTCTGAGAGGCTGATTTCAATAATTTCTGAGTACTTTATCCTTTTTAGGAACCCCTACAGCATTCAAGGCTCACTTTGGGGGGTTTTTGTGTTTGTGTATATATATATATATATATATATATATATATATATATAAATCCTGTTAAAAGGGAGGGAGTGACCACTTTCTTGATCTTCTCTTCCTATCTGCAGATGTTAAGACTGTTTGAGCTGCTTCTATGAGAGCTCGGAGGAGATCCCCCCTCTCAGCCTCATTGCTACTGCTCTCAGCCTTTGGGCCATTAACCACCTTTTCCACTTTGTGTTCATTTTCCCCAGTAGAGGTGAATGAACAGCAATCCCCAGGATGTGTTCATTTGGCTAATCTCAGAGGCAACATCGTGAATTCAAGAGGCTTAAGCCGTCTGGGGTCTGACTGAAGATAGGGGGAGTTTCTGAATCAGAGATAAGATCATCAACAGTGGAGTCCCTCAGTCCTGGTCAGACTTGCCAGAAGACATGGGCTTGGGGCAGCTAGGTGGCCCTGGATTCAGGAGGACCTGAGTTCAAATTTGACCTCAGACACTTGACACTTATTAGCTGTGTGACCCTGGGCAAGTCACTTAACCCCAATTGCCTCACCAAAAAAAAAAAATTATATAAATGAATAAATAAAAAAGAAGACGTGGGCTTGAATAGAATTATCAGAACAGTATAGAGCTAGAATAAAATATAAAATGACTTTTGAGCTGTCACATAAAATGCTTCATGTTCTAATGATTAAATGTCAGCCCCCCCAGGAGAGTATAACAGTGGTTATTACAGCTTCTTGTTTTAAGTCTGTTAACACACCCTTCTGAGAACTTTTTGTTGTAAGCATCTCTTTTGTGAGTAGGAAACAAATAACTATTCCATACCTGATTCATATGGTACAATCAATATCTTTTTATTCCTACCTTGGGAGAGACCCCAGACATAAACCAAATCTAAGCTATAGGTAAATCTTCCCCAGCCCACTGGGGTGGGAGCAAAACAAACCAAAATATGTGATAAGAAGCACTTGATCCTTATTTTAGGTGATTAGGTTCCCCTATGTGAATATGTACAAAAGACAGAAGACTCAGTGAAGAAGGAACAGTAGCAGAGACCCAGCCCCTTGAGCCTAGGAATGGTAAATTTGTTAGACTCCTATGAATTTGACTCCAGCTGAGGGATCGTGAGAGAGTGTGGTGCCATCCTTGGTTCTTCTTGATTCCTTGCCAAGTGAGCTATCCTTGGGGTGAGTCTCAGGGCACACTGGTTCTAGGGGTGGTGACTAACAATAATCCCTCACATTTACAGGTTTTTACAAGTTGTGAACCTTGTTTATATATTATTTTAGTTGATCCTTACAACAACTTTGGGAGGGAGGCAGAACAAGTATTATCATCTGCCTTTTACAGATGGGGAAACTAAGGCCCAGAGAGGATTCCAGAAGGGAAGAACCATTAGGCAGCAAGAAAAGACCCCAATTCTCTTGACTCTCAGGCCAATGCTTGCTCCAAAATATTGTACAACCTAGAAATTTTCTGATAGTAGGTAGAAGACAGTGTACAGCAGGCCAGGCCCTAGAACACATTATCAAGAGGGCTTAGTTCATTTTACAGTCATCTCTGATTTTGAATTTTGGTGATTTTTAAAAAAAAATCAGACCTGGAAGAGCCCTTTTGCAACATCTAATGGAACCTCCTCATTTTATAGTAGATGAAAAACCTAAGACCCAGTAGGGTATCCATCTAAGTACATAGTGGGCAGTGCCAAGCTTCCTAACTTTCCCAGGTCCAATGATCTGTCCATGTTTGGTAAATAGAGCCATCTTTTTACAGATGACATGATTAAGGACATAATTTCCCCAGAAAGGGAAAGAGACTTCCCTAAGACCACCCAAAGAACAACGGGCTTTTATTTTCCCCAGATAGCAAGGACCCTACATAACTAGCTATAGCTAAGGCCCTAGACCCTTTCCTACATTCCCCAATGACCCATTTTCACATCCTATTCTCTCTGCTCAGCGTGCTAGAGCCAGCCAGCCAATTCATTAGCGCAGTATTCACTAGCTAATGGATGCTGTTGCTTATTTGTGTTACCTATTAAGTAATAGATGCACATTTTCACAGGAGACTCCTAGAGATTTTGCCTCCACCCAAAGCAGCACCTCTGTACTTATGAGAACTTTTTGGTTTAGAGGAAAAAACCTTGGGCTGGGAAATGAGGATTTTGAGCAAGGAAGGGACTTAATAGGAAAGTAGACAGGATATTAGTGTGAAGGACAGGTCACCCCATACTTAGCATTTCTCTCTCTCTCCCCTGAAAGGAGAAGGGTCTTGACTCCAGAAGCTTAGGTGTCTCCCCTCCTTGTGGGAGGATCCCCAGTCCTGCCCTCCTAATCCTCATATTCTAGCTAAAACCACCCGTTATGTCAACGTTCTTAGAAAAAGCCCTAGTAGAGGCATCTAGGTGGCGCAGTGGATAGAGCACCGGGGCCTGGATTCAGGAGGACCTGATTTCAAATCCAGCCTCAGACACTTAACACTTACTAGCTGTGTGACCCTGGGCAAGTCACTTAACCCCAATTGCCTCACCAAAAAAAAAAAAAATAATAATAATAATAATAATAAAAGAAAAAGCCCTGGACTAGGAGTCAGGACATTTGGAATCCAGTCAGGTCTATTTCATGGACTTGGTGTGCGGTCTTCCCCTCTTGAGGTCTCAGTTTCCTCATCGGTAAAATAATGGGTTAGGATAAGATGGTCTCTAAAGTCTCTTCCAACTCTGACAATTCATAACCTATTCTTCTTATGCAACATCTAGTCCAACCTCCTCATTCTATAGTAGAGGAAAAAACCTAAGGCCCCATGGGGTATCCATCCAAGTATATAGTGGGCAGCACCAAGCTTCATAACTTTCCCAGGTTCAGTGATCTGTCCATGTTTGCTAAATTGAACCATCTTTTTACAGATGACATAATTAAGGATATAATTTCCCCAGCCCCTTCTGCTGGAACAGTCTTTATTTTCTTAGGTCCTTTTGGGTGAGTGCCTCACAATCTAACCTACTGAGGTTACGTGGGTACCCTCTTGAGTCAAGGAAATTATCTTTGACCTAGGCTTTGTCCTCCCATCACCCTTCACAGGCCTCTGGTGCCCCCTTCAGGAAGATCCCAGGCACAGCAAAGTAAACTCAGTCAAGTGTTGGATTTCAACTAAGCAGGGATTTAAAAACCCATTTAACTAATACAACCCCTTCATTTTACAGATCGGATCACTGGGACATTAAAACAGAGAGGGGAAAATAATGTACCCAAAGTCATAAAGGTAATAAATTAACAGATCTGGGATTTGAACTCTATGCCTTCTAATTCCCAATCCAGTATTCTCTCTTTTATACCATGTGCCTCCCTGGGATGATGTTCTTGCTTTGTTTGTACAAAAAGAAGACCAGGTGCCAAATGGAGCGATTTTGACATTTGAGGATGAATTGAAAAAACGTACCCAACTTTGAGAGAGAACTCCAGGCCAGGAGTCTGGATCATAGATTTAGACCTAAAAGTTTCCTTAGAGGTCTTCTACCAACCCCTCATTTTATAGATGAAGAAACTGAAGCCCAGAGAATGGAAATGACCTGTTCATGGTCACACAAATAGACAGGAACCAAACCCTGGGCCTCTCACTCCAAATCAAAAGCTTTTCTATCCCACAAATCTGAGGAATGAATGTGAAGTGACATGTGGACAGGGATTATAGACTACTCTATCCAGCATCAATTAATAAACAAATGTGTATTTGGCACCTATTAGGTTTCAGATACTATTTAGGATTAAATGAGATAATCCTTGTAAAGCATTTAGCACAGTGCCTGGCACATATTAAACACTATATAATTGTTAGCTGTTATTACTCAGTTGCAGGGATACAAAGACAATGAATGAATGAATGAATGAATGAATGAATGAATGAATGAATGAAAAAAAAAATTGTTAGGTGGCATAGTTCCTGTGTTCAAATCTGGTCTCACACACTTATTAGTTACATGACCCTGGGCATGTTACTTAACTCTGATTGCCTCAGTTTCTTCATCTGTAAAATGATCTGGAGAAGGAAATGTCAAAACATTTCAGTATCTTTGCCAAGAAAACCCCAAACAGGGGTCACAGAGAGTCAGACACAACTGAAAAAATGATGCAACAGCAAAAATGTACTGCTCATTGGACTAAGCACTGGGAATACAAATAAAAAAGAGACTCAGGCCCTCCCCTGAAGAAGCTTATATTCTAATGGGGGAAACAACACAAGAAAGTTATGGTTTAGGAAGTCACAAAGATGATGAGTGGAATAAAGCCTTTAATTTAAATTTAATTTAAAGCACTGATAAACCCTTTCCAGAAACAAATCATAATGGTAATTGTCTACAATTCTCAGAGAAAGAAGTGGGAAGGAGGGGAAATGGCTACAGTGAAGGTGAGCTCACATGGTTATAAGAACAAAAGAAGATCTGGACTAGCTAATTCCTGAAGTTTAGTGGCTGGCCCCAACCAGCCTGATCCCTCCCCAACTTTGTTCTTGGAGAAGAACCAGATCGGGGAACCCACCCAGGACAAAACAAAATGGTCCCTACATTCAAAGAGCCTACATTCTAAGGGAGAAGAAATGTACACATATAGATATATATAAACTACATACAAAGAAGATTCATGGTTTCTTTGGAGGCAAAGGCACTAACTGCTGGGGAGACCAAGAAAAGGCAGCACTGAGCTTTGCCTTGAAAGAAACTAGGGATTCACTGCCGGTGGAGTTATGAAAAGATTCAACCCTTCTGGAGAGCAATTTGGAACTATGCCCAAAGGACTATAGAACTATGTATACCCTTTGATCCAGCAATACCACTGCTAGGTTTATATCCCAAAGACAACCCCCAAAAGAGAAAAAGACCTATTAGTACAAAAATATTTATAGCAGCTCTTTTTGTAGTGGCTAAGAATTGGAAGTCAAACGAATGCCTATCACTTGGGGACTAGCTAAACAAACTGTGGTATATGATGGTGATGGAATATTATTGTGCTATAAGAAATGAGAAGCAGGGGGCAGCTAGGTGGCACAGTGGATAGAGCACCGGCCCTGGAGTCAGGAGTACCTGAGTTCAAATCTGACCTCAGACACTTAACACTTTCTAGCTGTGTGACCCTGGGCAAGTCACTTAACCCCAATTGCCTCACTAAAAAAAAAAAAGGAAAGAAAGAAAAAAAAAGAAAAGAAGAAATGAGAAGCAGGATGATTTCAGAAAGACCTAGAAAGATTTATATGAACTGATGTATAATGAAGTGAGCAGAACCAAGAGAACATTGTACACAGAGACTGCAATATTGTTTGATGAAGAGCTATGAATGACTTGACTATTCTCAACAATACAATGATTCAAGACAATCCCAAAGGACTACTGATGAAACATACTATCTACCTCCAAAGAGAGAACTGATATTGATGGAACAGACTGAAGCATGCTATGTTTCACTTTCATTTTTTTCCCTTTTAATCAAATTTCCTTGTACAAAATTACAAATATGGTAATGTTTTGCATAATCATATATGATTGTGTGCCGCCTCAGGGAGGGGGGATGGGAGGGAGGGAAAGAAGGATAAAAACTGGAACCCAAAACTATAAATAAAAATGTTTATTATTAAAAAACCAAATTAATTAATTAATTAAAAAAAAAAGAAAGAAACTAGGGATTCCAAGAGATAGAGATGAGGAGGGAGAACATTCTAAGCATGAGGAACAAGCCAGCGTCAAGGTGTGTACTGTGATAGTTGTAAAGAACAGCAAGTCTACTAGTACAAATAAACTAGAGGGTAACAATGTGTAAGAAGACTGGAAAGGTAGAAGTTTTAAGTGAAGTAGAGATGAAGTGATAACTTGAGTGGAAGGCAAGCTCAGAAGATTGGTGGTTTTTTCTTTTTTCTTTTTGTTTTGTTAAGGACAAAGAGGAGCTGAAGAGGCGCCCCTTCTTCTTGCCAGTCTTTCTACTTGGTTTATCTAGATTCCATAGTTTTTATCCAAACAATTATTCCCTCCCCATAGACCTCTCATCTCCAGTCTCTCCCCCTCTGTTGGCTCCTACTGCTGCCTACAAATACGCTCATACCTCCCTTACCCTTAGAAAACTTTCACTGACCCCTGCTAGAGCTCCCCCATTCTTCTGAATCCAAAAAAATAGGAAACTCCTTTGTTTGGCAAATAAAGCTCTTCACAAATATATATGTATATATGTGTATATGTATGTGTGTGTATGTATATATGTATATATATTGAAATGTACAAAGAAAAGGAAAACTGAAGGAATCACAGGCAAATAGGATAGCTTTGAAAATAACATGTTGAATATATGTGTACACATATGTTACGTGGGTGTGGGTCTAATAGAGGGTCATCCATGTATCCTGAAGCTAGATGCTCAGACACCTGTGCCACCCATCCTGGAATATAAACTAAAGCTTGCTTAATCCTTTGCCACCAGATGGGCAGTATCTAACTGCATGATTCAATTTAATTCAACAAATAGTTGTTAAGCATCTATACTGTGCAAAACAATGGACTGAAGTGAGATAATCAAAACCCAAACCAAAATAAAACAGTCCCTGACCTTGAGGAACTTACAGTCCACTAGGGGATATATCATGTATCAATATAAATAAATATGGCATAATTTGAGGAAGAAGAGAATGCGAACAACTAGGGATAGGAGAAAAGGCTTCATGGAGAAGCTAGTACTTGAAATGAACCTTGAAGCAAGCTAAAGAGTAGAGGAAGAGGAGGAAAAGGAGGAGGAGGAGGAGGAAGAGGAGGAGGAGGTGGTGGTGGTGAGGAAATCAGGTGTAACATAAAGTGCAAAAATATAAAAGCAAAGCTTTCATTCCCAAGTTGGTAGAATGTAACTAATTGGTAAACTTCAAAGTTGAAAATTCTCATTGGAAGGAACCAGCAAAGTTCTTTCCCCAAGGATTTAGCTCCTTGGCCCACAGTGGGGACTGAACAAAAGAAGTTTTGTTCACCCAGGAAAAACAAACATTTCTTCACAGGATTCCAGTGTAACTTAGGGTGTGAATTATTATTTAATTTGATTTGATCAAGGGCACAAAGTTCTCCTGAGCCAATTTCCTGGGGGGAAGAAAGCTTCCTCTATCCCTTCTTGTTTGAGTGTTTATCAGTCATCCTTCTGGTGTTCCAGGAAAAGAGGATGGACATTTTACCAGGATTACAGGAGGAGGTCTTAGAACCTTATTTAGCTGGGATCTGATCCCTGGTCTAAGAGACTCCAGACATTCCTCCTAGTTCCTGAGCAGAATCAGGTCACCCCCAGTTCAATACTCAGAGGGATTTTAGAAATCCTAGGGCTCTATCTAGATCTGGAGCTGGCAAAAACCTCAGAGATTTTTATCCAATCCCTTTATTTCACAAGGCTTCTTGTGGAGAGTCAGCATGACATAGACATACTCTTGTTCTTGGAGTTAGTGGATCTAATCCCCATTTAGATCCTCTTATCTGTGTGGCCCTTCCTTCCCTCTGTGATTATATCCAATTCATCCTGTTTATAGCTTGTTTATACATTGTCTCCCCTGTTGAATTGTGAGCAGGGATTGTCTTTTACCTTTTTTTTATATTCCTAGCACTTAGCACAGTGGTTGGCACATAGTAGGTGCTTAATAAATATTTATTAACTGACTGGCTCTGAACAAGTCATGGGATCTCAGAAGGCATCCAGTCTAACTCTTACCTGAGCAGAAATCCTCTTTATAACCTCCCTGACAAGAAGTCAAGTTCTTATTCGGTCTCAACTTGAAGGCCTTCAGTGATGGGTATCTCACTGCCTCCTGGCATTGCTCATTTCACTTTTGAATAGCTTTATTAGGAACATGAAACACTTCCACTAGCCCCAGTAGCCGCCTTTGCCCCTTTGACTCAAAAAACAACCTTTTAACTCCTTGTTGCAAGTCCTGATCTATAGAATGAAATGAAACATTAAATCATGGAATATAATTACATCTTGGCCCTAGACTCCGGCTCTTTAGGGTAACGTTTGACTATCTCATGTAATTAGTGTGAATGAGATTTTCCCTGCCCCTTAGATACAAATGATTTAACAGTAGTACTAATCGGTTTATAGACTACAAACTGGGATTTTAAATGTTTAGATATTCTTTAGTAGCTTAAAAAAATGATAGGGGACAGCTAGGTGGTGCAGTGGATAAAGCCCTGGTCCTGGATTCAGGAGGACCTGAGTTCAAATGTGGCCTTAGACACTTGACACTTAATAGCTTTGTGACCCTGGACAAATCACTTAACCCCCATTGTCCCACAAAAAAGGGGGGGAAAAGAAAATGATAATGAAGATAGATATTGAAAGGAGCTAAGGCAAATGCTAACTTGTCTACTCTACAAGCTTAACCACAGATTCAACAATCTGACTTCCAATTATGTTTAGGTATAGCCACCAATCAGTTTAAAGGTCAGATACCTAAAATAGTAACTTCTGAGCTATAAGGGACCAATCAGAGCTGGAGAGAAATTGGAAAGCCAAGCATTCCCAAGACGTCTTTATGGCTGAGAAACAACTTAGAAATACAGGCCAGAGAGGCTGCATCTGAGATGGCAAAGATGCAATCCAGTAGATGGCTTCTTGTGTTATGAGCCTGTTACTTAGTAACAGGGTTATTTTAGGATATATAGAATGGCAACTGACTATGCTAGTATCTGACTGATGGTTTCTTTCTTCCTATTCCATACTTATTGTATTTGTACCGCTTGGATTTTGTTTAATAGTGGGAAGAGTCATTGTGTATAAATATCTGTGGATCCTGAGGCCCAGGGTCTTTGGGTCCTAGACCTGAGACCAGCTTCATTGTGAGCAGGATCGCTCGCTTTTTTTTTTCTTTTTTTTTAGTGAGGCAATTGGGGTTAAGTGACTTGCCCAGGGTCACATAGTTAGTAAGTGTTAAGTGTCTGAGGCTGGATTTGAACCCAAGTACTCCTGACTCCAGGGCCCGTGCTCTATCCACTGCGCCACCTAGCTGCCCTAGGATCCCTCTCTTAATAAACCTATTTCCTTTTGGCTTGGAGACTTAGGTTTTTTCTTCGTCTAACACTGTGACTTATAAATTTTTGCAACATTAGATCCTAAGTAGCTGATCAAAGCAGGTGAAATACCCAAAATGAAATTAAAATGGGAAAAATTCTGCCTCACCTGAGCAAAGATAGTCAAAGTTAACTCTCTCTCTCTTTTTTCCATGGTTTTTCTTCTCCCCTAGATCTTTTGTGCGGATGAGGAAATTCTCCACTGAGCACACATATATACTCATGGCTTTTTTTTTTTTTGGTGGAGTAATGAGGGTTAAATGACTTGCCCAGGGTAACACAGCTAGTAAAGTGTCAACTGTCCAAGGCTGGATTTGAACTCAGGTCCTCCTGAATCCGGGGCTGGTGCTTTATCCACTGCGCCACCTAGCTGCCCTCATACCCTCGTGTCTTGTAAAATAAATTGGAGGAAGGAAACAGTATCCACTCTCCTTTCTCAGAAATAAAGGAGTGTGGGAAAAGACAAGGTCTTGGTTTGCAGAGGGTGAGAATGGGATTCATTCATAATTCTCATTTCTTACAAACTCTGATTGACTCTTATTCTGTGGTATACGTTCCTTCTGGCAAACCCTGGTGCTGTTTGTCTTATGCCCAGAAGTCTGAATGACCAAAAGAGCTCACTCACCATCACAGAAAGCATCCCTGTGATCCTGCTGCATAGCCCTGTCTTTGGCCACAATGCTGTTGCAAAGGGGGAAAGAGAGAGCAAGACGGATTCTATGTTTCAACAGAGCTGTCTTAGCAAAATGACCTTGTTAGCAACGTCAGTTATAGCAATTGTTTATGAAGCACAATGTTCCTGAGAAAGCCTTCTCCTCTCTGTTCCAGGATAAGCCTGACACAATGTTCCAGTCATTGTAAATATTCTCCTAATTGATGAGAGGACACTGATCCAAGAATCTCTAAAATGGTGTTTATCTATGCTTTGCACGCTTGGAACAGTGGCCCTGATTCCCCTCACAAATAAGGAAAATCTCTATTTTTCAGTCATCTCTTTATTTCCCACCTGGCTGTAGTCCTTTCTGCTTCTCCATCACGGCCCTGCACTGGGTACCTTCTCCTCCCACCCCCACTCCTCAGCCCCACCCTCTTTCGCCTTTCTCCATTAGAATATAAACTCCTTGAGAGCAAGGAATATCATTTATTTTTTGCTTGTATTTGTATTTTCAGTACATAGTACAGTGACTGGCACATAGTAAACAATTGATAAATGCTTGTTGACTGACCATTTGACTGTTTGGTTTATATGATTGCATTCAGTCTAGTTCATTGTCATTATATACTGTAGAAAATTAAATATGTTTTAATCTGTCTGTCTCCTAATAATTATGAACAGATCAGAGAAATTAATTTTATAATATCTCCTACAAAAAAATAAAAACAGATCAGAGACATGTATCCTTTTTTTTTTTTTGGGTGAGGCAATTGGGGTTAAGTGACTTGCCTAGGGTCACACAGCTAGTAAGTATCAAGTGTCTGAGGCTGGATTTGAACTCAGGTCCTCCAGACTCCAGGGCCAGTGCTCTATCCACTGCGCCACCTAGCTGCCCCACAGACATGTCTCCTACAGAACAAAACCAGATCAAAGAATATAATGTCTCCTACAGGATAAACCAGATCAGAGACAGACAGGAAAAACATAATACAAATTTATTTTGTCCCAAGAAAAAAATATAACATGATCATGCTGGAGACACCCTCCTAAGAAGGGAGCTCAGAGACTCCCTTTTTCTGAGGGTATATAATGCTTTTTTTTTTTGTCCACTGGTTATAGGGCATTGTCAGTTTCAATAGTATGATACAAAAATCAACCCAGAAGCAAAAGCAGTTTAACAATTTCAGTTATAACAAGTATGGAAAAAATATAGAAGCATCATGATAAGATCACAGGATTCCAAAAAAGGGTTTGGAAAGGATGAGGATGCCCAGATGTCTCCATAAGATAGGGACTTGCTATCCTTAGGGAAAAGAAGTCATCAGGTAAGGGGTCTTTTATCTGCTAGCTATCTGGGTTCAATCTGGAGTTCAGTTGGACATTTTGCTCCTATTAACCAAGGATTTCATAAAAAATACTTTTGGATAATAAGGCACTTCCATCAAATCCAGGTTATCTATACATTCATATTAACAATACTATTTGACTGTTTGCCTTATATGATTGCATTCAGTCTAGTTCATTGTCAAAGGGATTGGTTGACAGTCTTGAAGTTCGGGAGGGAATCAGAGAAGAGAGAAAAATACCTCTGCAGCATCTCAGACTTTGTTCTGTCGTTCTTTCTCTGTGAATCATCACCCCAGGCCCATGGACAATTCACAGAAACTATAGTAAAAGCAGAGTCCCACCAGACTAGAAACATATATACACTCTCCCTCACAGGCTATTGTGAGGAAATAAAACTTTAATGTGCAAATAGAAACATGACATGTTACTTCAGCAAGTGATTGTGTGTTTTCAGAGGTTTGGAACCCTTGCGCTTGGTTATCCCATCAGTCTTTTTTTTAATCATAAAAGCATTTTATTATTTTCTAGTTACATGTAGGGTTTTCAACATTTGTTTTTATAATATTTCTAGTGCCAAATTTTTCATAATATTCTCTATCCACGTCTGTCATTTTCAAGCAACACTGGTTAATAAGCGTGGATGCATTATCTAGGTTATTAGGACAGCTTCTGTTCAGAGGCATGACTAGGAATGTTTTTACCTGGGGGGGGGGGGGTGGAGAAACAGTTTAATAGGAGATGGGGCAGGAGGAGGAAGCAGGCTGGCTTTCACCGCCAGAGGCTTGAGAATACATCAGGCCCCACCCCAACTTCCTCTCAGCCCCAGCAGGAGAAAATGCCTGACTGCCCACTTTCCCAGCTGGACTGCATGGATATGATTTAGGCAGCTCTGCAGTATTCTGCCTCTAACAACATCCTTTAGGAAAGTATTTCTGTTGCATAATTCTCTCCTGGTAAAATGTTGCAGCCTACTTATAGGTGCTGTAAGAAACCTAAGGAAGGAGAAACACTTTCAGCCAGGAGATGGGAGAAATGGCAAAGGTAGTACCTGAGTGGAGCCTAAAGGGATTCCGAAAAGGTGAAGGAAGATCCTAGGCATGACAGACAAAGGATCTGTCTGATGGTAGGGAGATGGGAGACAGCATGCCTAGTGAGTGGAACAGTGACTAGAATCTAAGTTACCTGAAGTAGCATAATTTGAAAAAAGGCTAGAAAAGTAGATTTTTGGAGCCAGATTACAGAGAACTTTAAATTCCAAGCCAAACAGTTTGTCTTTTATTCTAGATGATTTTTTAAAAGCCATAGAAATGTTACTTTGGCAGCAGTGTGAAGGCTGGATTGGAGAGACTAAAGGCAGAAAGAGAGAGGGGGAGAGAAAAAGAGACAGATAGAGAAACAGATAGAGAGAGGGACAGAGAAAGAGACAGGCAGAGATTCTGTGGTTCAATGGCTAGAACTCAGGATCTGGAGTTAGGAAGACTTGTGTTCAGTTCTGGCCTTAGATACTTACTAGCTGTGTGACCTTGGGCAAGTCACTTAACTTCTATCTGCCTCAGTTTCCTCAACTATACAATGGGGCTAATAATACCATCTACCTGACAGGATAGTTTCTGGGGATCAAATGAGATAATATTTGTAAGGCCCTTAACATAATGCCTGGCACATGATAGACATTTAATAAGTGCTTAGTTATTTCCTTCCCCTAACAATGAGATAAGCTTCTAATGGAAACAAGAGGAGAGATCACTTTTGAAGCATGTGGGAAAACAGGAGAGGTGCTACATAATTGGAGATCAGAAAATGCCCTGGCTTTGAAAACAAGGAGGAAGATGGAGCCTTCAACCTATCAATTGATGAGCTTGAATTTTAATTCCTGGGAAAATTCCAAACCATATTATTAAAGAGGTTGTTCATGAGTATTTAACATAACCCATAATATTATACATGTATTCATCAAGAATAGGTCATAACATACTTACCTCATCTCCATTTTTGACCAGGCTACTGTAACGATTGGAATGACGCCACCTGCTGGAGGAATACTATAGAAAAGCTCCACCATGAGGTGAAGGTCTCTGAGGGCCAGACCATGCATCTTTTCTTTGGCATCAGGAACTGACATTTGCTTGTTGGAGGAAGAAGGGGGAGCCTGGCACTCTGACTCTCTCTCTTTTCCTGAGGACTCTGATGGAGAATGGAGCTAGAAATGCTCTCTCCCTTTAATAGATAGATGAATGTAGGCCTTTCTCTCTCTCTTTACCAAATTCTTATTCTCCTTAATAAACGCTTAAAAGTCTAGCTCTTGCTAAAGCTTGTAATTTATTGGCTACCACTCATTAGATATTTTAGATAGTTTAGCTAGAATTTTAGGCCTTAACACTACTAGACTGATAGATCAGAAGAATTAAAGAAATAGAATCCTTAAATTGCATGCATTTCACATTTCATATTATTTTTGTGGATAAGATGGAGAAACACAGATGATAGTACTGTAGATAGATTTAGTAATCAATCAATCAACAAGCTAAGCATTTATTAATCACCTACTGTGTGCTAGCCACTGTGCTAAGTACTGAGACTGGACCCAGAAGGTTAGAGATTAACATATGAGTACATATCAACCTGCAGAAGTCTCTTTTGGAATACCCTAAGGATTTGTCTTTGGCCCTGGTGCTGTTCAGCATTTTTCATAGTGACTCACTTAAGGTGTAGATGGTAAGCTTGGTAGTTTTGCAGTGAACACAAAGCTGTACAAAAAAATCTCTCTAGTAGATTTTTGTTAGAACAAAAAACTGGAAACTAAAGGAATGCCCATCAATTGGGGAAATGTCTGAGCAAATTGTGTATGTAAGAGAATATCATTATGCCATAAGAAATGACAAAAGTGGTAGTTTGAAACCTGGGAAGACTGACACAGTATGAAGTGAAAACCAGGAGTACCCCTTATACAATAATAACAACATAATTGGGGGCAGCTAGGTGGCACAATGGATAAAGCACTGGCCCTGGATTCAGGAGGACCCGAGTTCAAATCTGACCTCAGACACCTGACACTTACTAGCTCTATGACCCTGGGCAAGTCACTTAACCCTCATTGCCCCACCAAAAAAATAATATAAACAACATAATTATAAAGAAAGACAACTTTTAAAGACTCAAGAACTCTGATCAATACAAAGAACAACCATGATTTCAAAGGACCAATGGATGATGAAGCAGGCTACCTGATATGGGGCTTAGGATAAATCAGAAGAAGTTTCTCCTGTGAGAAGCAAAACCAAAGATGACCAAATAACAGGACAGACATACGAGGAATCAAGGGACTATTAAAGTTTAGATTGACCAACTAGATATCAGGACAAACATACATAACAAGTAAGGGGAGATAAAATTCTATAGCAGGAAAGTCAATTAGACCTGGCTACTACCTGACCAGAGCTAGGAGACAGAGATAATCCCAAAGGTCAGGACCATCATTTCAAAAAAGTCTCCCTTGACTCTCAGGAATATGACAAGCATCCAGGCTTTCTGCACCCCACCCCAAAAAGGAACTTTCCATTTTCAAGTGGACACCCCATCTATCCTTTATAAAAGCTCTTGCCTTCCTTCTGTTCTGGGAAAAGGAAGTTTCTAAGCCACCTCCTGCCCAGGGCTAAAGTCTTTGACTTCCCCCTGGGTCATTTTCTCTAGAGCCAAATAAAAGAAACCTTTTAATTCCAAATGGACTGTGTGCAAGAGTGTAATTCTTTACTGAGGAATACCTAAGGACCCCCCACTTTTTCACCCATGACACTACCCATCTCCTGACAGAGAGGTAATGGACTCAGGGTACAGCAAGGGACAAATATTTGGGGACATGGCCAATGTGGGCATTTCTCTTGCCTGACTATGCATGTTTGTTACAAGGGTTTTGCTTTTTAGAAGGGGTGAGGGGAAAGAGACATAGAGCTTAGTGTAGGGTTGTTAAAAAAAGAAAAAAAGACAGAGGTTCATTGAAGGATTTTTTTAAAAATGTGACAAAGAATGAAGAGAAAAAAAATCCCAAGAGCAATAGGAAAGCTTTGAAAGTGACATGTTGAATTAAATATATACACTTAAAAGCAAAAATAAGCCATATGTATAGAGGTCCAGTTTCATGTATGATTCTCTTTTCCAGTTCTACTTTATATGTGAAAATGTTCATCTTAACTAGATGTTAAGTTCAAAATTAAAAAAAAAATAACACAAAAGTTGGGAGGGATATCTGGCAGATTATACAATAGTCAAGAACTCAAAAAGGCCTTTAGAAAATTGTATAGGGCTTTGAATAACTCCAAACTTCTCCCTGAAACAAAGGCTCACTTTTTATAACTTCACTAGTCTTCCAGTGATGGTGTAATGCTGTGAAATATTAAATACCATAGTCTCTGAAGCGTTACAGCTACAGGTCAATCTAAGGGCAGTAGAGAGACATGTGGTAGTCATCAGAGAATGGTATGACTAGAAAGGGAGGTGAGCTGATCATACCCCACAAATAAGGAGTGAGTGGTGAACAGCTCACATGCTCTTTTGTTTTTCACATGCTCTTTTGATCTAACTGAAGTCCTACATATTGAGTCTCCTACCCCACCTCCACCCCCACCCCCACACCAGGATGATTTTTAGGAAGTCATGGACCAGGGTCACACAGGATGAGAAGGTATGGATGGGTTGTGGTCTGTACCACTGTGGGGGTATGTCTACAGTGGGCAAAATCACAGATCCGTTGAAGTATCAAAGAAGCACTTTAGATATTCTCCCTGTAGCCATCTAAGTACAAATTAAGAGATTTACTTCCACAAAGGTATCCTTTATCCTTGGCCAAACTATCCCAAATTCCAAATTAGTCAAAAATTCAAATTCAGATTAGGAAATGGAATACAATAATGAGGTTTTTTAATACTAGGATAGCTACTCTCCAATTCATTGGCTTGTGACTTGTTTGGGGCTAGGGGATAAGAATGAAAGTAAAGAAATGTAAGCTTCTCTCTCCTTCAAAGGCTTAGTAACACAGAACACTTTCCTATATGTCAAATTGGAATCATAACCCCTTGCTCAAGTTACAATAGCAGGGAAAGAAATATGGTGAAACCACTTTGAGAAGCCCAAACATTACACATTACATCTAAAAGTATTTTTTTAACTAGGTTTACTAAGGCAAATTTCAAGGAAGACAAGAAACAATCAGAGAAAATGGAATGACCCACATACAAAAAGAAGAAACATGGGCCTTTAACCCAGAATTATTTGCTAATCAAACTCAATACACTTTTTAGAAATTTGTCATTTTTACCAGTTCCTTTTGTTGGGGTTGGGGGAGGAGGGGGACAACAGATGCTTCCCAACAAATATGCAAACAGCTTCTACAAAGTTAAGCAAAACTAGGGGGGCAGGTAGGTGGCACAGTGGATAAAGCACTAACCCTGGATTCAGGAGGACCTGAGTTCAAATTCGACCTCAGACACTTGACACTTACTACCTGTGTGACCCTGGGCAAGTCACTTAACCTTCATCACCCTCAAAAAAACAAAAACAGAATTAAGCAAAACTGCCTAAGTGCTTGATTATGGTTATCATTGATAGTGTATCTTTTATAGTACATTTCCCATTTTTAAAATGATTGTTGACAGAAATGAAGTATGTATTACTCACTAGCTTTTTAGAGATAAGATGAACATTAAAAATGTTTACCTGTTTATGGATACTTATTTTACATTATTCATTTTCTAATACCACCCCATAATATGAACACTCCTTTACAACAAAGGAAAATTACTAGGTTGTACAGTGGAGAGAGTACTGGACTTGGAGTCGGGTAGACCTGAGTTCAAATCCTGCCTCAGACATTTACTATCTGTGTGAGCCTGGGCACTTAATCTTTGTCTGCCTTGGTTTCCTCATCCGTTAAAATGAGGATAATCATAGCATTTACCTCCCAAGATTGCTGTAGGTATAATGTTTTTTGGGGGAAGGAGACAATTGAAGTTAAGTGACTTGTCCAAGGTCACATGGTTAATAAGTCTCTGAGGCTGCATTTGGACTCAGGTCTTCCTAATTCCAAGACTGGTGGTACTTTATCCACTGCACTACCTAGCTGTCCCATGTTGTGCTGATATAGTGAGATATTTGTAAAGCATTTTGAAAACTTTAAAGTGCTATATGAATGTTATTATTATTATTATTAAATTTCACAGTTCGTTCAGTCATTTGCTATTTTTTCCAGGGTTTTTTTTGCTAATATAAAAACTGTTCTATTAATATTTTAGCACATGAGACTTTTTTTTCTATAACTGACCTTTGGGCTATATACCTAATCATTGGGCCAAAGTATATGAACTATTTCAAAACTTTTTCAGAAAATTCATAATTCCAAATAGTTTTCCAAAATGTTGGATCAGTTCACAGTACCATGAACAAACAATGTTTGGAAGCATGTTAAGGCCCAACCCACCCCCACCCCCATCCCCACCCCACCCCCAACTCCCCGTTCCTTTACTAGAAAATAAAAAGAAATAAATATTTGTCTAGTCTGAAGTCTCTTCCAGACTTACCTGAATGAAGAAAACCTTATTGGTATTTAATCGACCTCTCGGAAAACAATGACTTACACTGAGATCTTTTCTTATTGAATATCTGACCAACTTCTAACCTACTCTCAGTCTCCTTATTCCTGGTTAGCCCAGTAAGAACTGAACTCTGCCTTGAAATCATTAGGGTAATAATCAGACTAAGAGAAGGAAGGAGAAGGGAAGGAAATAAACATTGATTGAGGGCCTACTATATGTCAGGCACTGTGCTAAATTCTTTACAAATATTATCTCGTTTGATCTGATATTTACTGAATAAAATAAAGTAGTCTTTGGTCAAATCAAAGAATAGAAGTATATCTTGGATGGAAAGAAGAATCATGGGAGAAAGTTGTGAGAGTGATTGAATGATTTAGGAAAATGATTCTGAGATTCCAAGATGTTCTGAGACTGTTCCCTAAATTCTGCTGCCCATCTTTGGACTTACTTTGACTTACTTTCTCTCTCTCTCTCTCTCTCTCTCTCTCTCTCTCTCTCTCTCTCTCTCTCTCAGCAGAAATGCTTAGAAATAGAATAGTTTGATTAACAAATTGGTTCTGGCAGGTTTGTGCCCAAAATGCTGAATATAGTTTTTTTCTTTGACAAGAATATTAATGTCTCTGTCATCCCATTGTCAACTCTTCATAGCCCCATATTAGGTTTTCTTGGAAAATGTGAGATTTAAAATTGGATATTAGATCATAAATCTCCCCTACTTAACCTTTCCCTTAATTTATCTCCCAGACTAGTAAATGGAAGAAGCTTCTGGTTTTCTAGTTAGAGCTTTTTATGGTAGTCACAAGGTGATGTTGATTAGAAGGATAGGAAAGTAGAAATACAATACAAATCGTCTTAAGTCTAGGCTTAGTCTATATTCCGTATAAAACTCACCAAAACCCAAGGCCACCTTTGGGGAGAGAGAGACCAAGTCAAGCACATGCTGTTAACCGAGAGCCGGCCTAGTCGAACTCCAGTCAGCGTCTGTCTGTGCAGCGCAGCCAGGAGACCAGCGGAGCAGGAAAAAAGACCCCACTTCCGTTCTCTCCTTGCCTTTTAAGCTCGCACCCCGGAAGTTGAGTGCTCAGCAGGCAATCTGGCGTGCATCGCAGGCGGACTGGTGTGTGTAGCTCATGCTGTTGGTCTCCTCCCCAAAAGGGTGGTCCTAAAAAAAACTGGTGTCTCTCCATTATCTAACCGACTGTTAAAACTTTTTACCACAAAAAGATACTAGAATGGTTTGCTATTTCCTTCTCCAGTGGATTAAGGCAAACAGAGGTTAAGTGACTTGCTCAAGGTGACATAGCTACTGAGTGTATGAGGCTACATTTGAATTCAGGTCTCTAGCCACTGAGCCACTAGCTGCCTCTGTCATCCCATAGTTCTTCCAATACTGACTATTTCTGTGTTTTATCACCTTTGCCAGTATAGCCTCCATGCTCATTTCAGAGTTCAATGAGGATCAAAGTTCTGATAACTAGACACTCATCTGGAGCATCTTCCTGCTTTTTACCTGGTTTAGAAGAGTGATGGAACTTCCCTTCTGGCTAGAGATAGAAGACACTTTGACTTTAAAAAATGACAGAGAATGATGGCAATGTAGTACTTGCTAGCAAGCAAGGCAGTCCAAAATGTCAATCACCTCTGAGCCTGGAACCCTATCCGAGCATGTCTACCTAGAGAATTTACTTCTCCTTCCCTTTGAGTGAGCCAGGTGTCGCTAACAGCTCATTCCTTTCTGGGACATGGCTTCCTTTTCAAACCCTGCATACAAAACTGCCTTTTAAGGAAAAGAAAAAACTGGTTGCCCATATTAACTTACTTACCTACCTCCTGAGGTAGTATCAGTCCACATCTACTATAATTATCTTCCCAGGGATTGTCTCTGTCTCTCTTCCCCCTCTTTCCTCTCTGCTCTCTCTCATAAACTCTCATCTCTAATAAATAGGTAGTTCTAAATGATCAATTAATTTGCTCTGTCCACATCCAAATTAGGTTTACAAACTCTCATTTATTTAGATCCCCTCCCTTCTGGGTTGTCCTCTGTCCTTTGCACTCTCCTCACACATATTCAAATAATTAAACTGTCACAGATACAATAGCTATTTGGTTATAATAGTTTTATTTTAGTTTTTTTTTTCTTTTTTTTTAGTGAGGCAATTGGGGTTAAGTGACTTGCCCAGGGACACACAGTTAGTAAGTGTGTGTTAAGTGTCTGAGGCCGGATTTGAACTCAGGTACTCCTGACTCCAGGGCCGGTGCTCTATCCACTGCGCCACCTAGCTGCCCCGTTATAATAGTTTTAAACATATAACAAGAACCCCCAAATACCTTTTAAAGAGATCTTTCTAAATGCTGGCTGCTCAGTATGCTGCAATGAGTAGATGTCAAACACTTTGCAGGGAAAGAAATTCAGTGAACCTACTTTGAGAAGCTCTACTCTGTTGAGATGGGTAAAAGAGAGAAGCTGGTCTTGTGTTCCAAGAGACCACTGGTGGGAGTGAAGGGACCTAGCAGTCTTATCAACAAATACCTCATGCTTCTTGCCCATTTGGCACTGGTTTAGTTAGCACTCAGCATTGCATATCCCCAGCACCTGGGGCTCATCTCCTGGAAGTCATGGGAACGACTTCTTAGCCAGCACTGGATTCCATCCTGGAAAATCTCAGAATAAGGACCCTGGCTAGGGCTATGTTCCTGGCTCCCAAAGCTAGTTTTGTTTTGTTTTGTTGGTTTTTAATCACTATTCTTCTCTGGCTTCTTCAAGGTCAAAGTCTTTCCTCTTGCTGAGCTGGGAAATAGGGAGTGGTGGTGATTTTATCACTCTCCCCAAAGCAGTGAGAAATAGATGCTCCAGAAAAAAAAATGCATCTGCTGTGTCCAGCTGTCAGACATATTCTTGTTGCCTTGGGAAGGGGCAGTGGCATTACCTTCCAATTTGATGTATGTATGTATGGTAAAATGCACTTGACTATTGCAGAAAACCTCTTATGGTTTTCTGGCACCAGCCTTTCTTGAGACAAGTTATCTTTGGTGAAACATTTTTGGGGGGACAGCTTATTTTGGTGTATACACACCCCCTTTTACTGTCTGTACCCTCTCTGAAACCTGAGCTAGAAGCTTATCTACCCCATGGCTCCTCCTTCTCTATAACCTCAGAGGTGAAATATCAATCAGATGTTTGCTAGAAAGCTGCCTCCTCCTCCTGCTCCTCCTCCCCTCCTCCCCCTTATAAAATTCTTGGCCCCTTGCCTGTGTTTCAGAGCTACCATATTATTTTTGGTTTTTTGTTTGTTTTTTAGTGAGGCAATTGGGGTTAAGTGACTTTCCCAGGGTCACACAGCTAGTAAGTGTTAAGTGTCTGAGGCCAGATTTGAACTCAGGTACTCCTGACTCCAGGGTCGGTGCTCTATCCACTGTGCCACCTAGCTGTCCCGGAGCTACCATATTGTATGGGAGGGAATCTAGGTATACTTAGAATTAGAAGCTTGGATTAACTTTGGTGCCAGCTCCAGAGGGTACCTAACATAGGAGGTCATTGTGACTCCTCCTGTCATGGCCTACAGATCATCTCACCTGAGATGCCCCTTCTCTGCTCACCAAGTCTTGATGTCTCCTGTCCCCTTCAAAGACATGGTTGTGACCAGATCTGCTGATTTTGATCCAGGTTTTCTTGTCTCCTCTTCTCATATCCTCTTCTAACTGCCTTGGATGTTTCATTTAGCACTTTCTCCCTTACTTTGTTTACCTGTAATCAAGGCCTACTGCCCTTATTATCCTTGACCAGCTTGCTTCTTTGGAAATCTACAAGTTGAGGACAGAGCCAAGATGGCAGAGAAAAGACAAGTATTTATCTGAGATCTTCCAAATTCCCCTTCAAACAACTTTAAATAACTCCCCAAAACAAATTCTGGAGTTGCAGAACTCATAAAAGGCCAGGGTGAAACAATTTTCTAGCCCAACACAATTTAGAAAGTCAGCAAGAAAAGTCTGTTATACAGGAGTGAGAGCGAAGGCTGTCCCTAGCATAACAGCAGCAGGCCCTGGGGGCAAATGAATCAGGAAAGAAAGCAATAGCTTTCAAAGCTCTCAACCCACAGAGGGTTGGACAGATGAACAGAAGGAGATTACAGGGATGCCATGCCGGAACTACATACGGGACTCTGTTGTATTGTCCATACTTGCATCTGGGTTGTAACCTTTATCATAGTAGCAACACTCTTACACCAGAACTTGCAGCTACAGGGAGGTGGGGACTCTGGTCACAGTTCCAGGGCAGAAAAGAAGGCTTGTAGTTGCTCACAGATCAGAACACAGGCCTGGGAACAGAGCTCAAATTTAACATAAAGTTGTAATTATTGGAATGACGCCACCTACTGGAGACTTACTATAGGAAAGCTCCACCATGAGGAGAATGCCTCAGAGGGCAAGGCCATGCGGCTTTTCCTTGGTGTCAGGAAGTAACGTTTGCGCATGGGTACTGTCCACCAAGGCTACCAGCCAATCAACTTGAGGAGCCTCCCATTTTCTGGGAAGGGACGGGAAGGAAGAAGGAGGGCCTGCGCGGAGAGGTCTGTCTCTTTTTGGTTCCTGACTTGATGGTGGTGGTGGCGGCAGAGGACTTCACAGGAAATTTGAGGAAAGATAGGAATGCCAGGCTGTTGGAATTCTGTTCTCAATCTTTCTATCTTTCAATAAATCTTTAGAAACCTAAACTCGTTTTATCAATGATTTTAGTCAGTTTCCCCCAAAACTGGGGGAACAGATTAGAACCCACATTTAGAATCTTAAATTACACAAAGTTAAGAGTCAAGAAATAGGCTAGACAAATGAGCAAATAACAAGAAAAGAGATCCTGCCTATAGAAAGTTACTATGGTGACTGGAAAGATCAAAATACAAACTCAAAAGAAGACAAAGTCAAAACTGCTGCATTCAAGTAGTAAATGACACCAGTAATGTGGTGTTTGATAAGCCCAAAGACTCCAGCTTCTGGAATAGGAACTCAGTATCTGACAAAAACTGCTGGGAAAACTGGAAGAGAGTATGGCAGAAATTAGGCACAGACCAACATCTGACACCTTATACTAAAATAAGGTCAAAATGGATACATGATTTAGACATAAGAGGTGATACCATAAGTAAATTAGGAGAGAAAGGAATAGTGTACCTATCAGATCTTTGGAAAGGAAAACAGTTTTTGACCAAACAAGAGATAGAGTATATTATAAAATGCAAAATGGATGATTTTGATTATATTAAATTAAAAAATTTCTGTACAAACAGAAGCAATGCATCCAAAATTAGAAGGGAGGCAGAAAGCTGGGAAACAATTTTTGTGGCCAGTGCTTCTGATAAAGGCCTCATCTCTAAAATATACAGGGAACTAAATCAAATTGATAAGAATCCAAGTCATTCCCCAATTGAGAAATGGTCAAAGGATATGAACAGGCAGTTTTCTGATGAAGAAACCAAAGCTATCTATTCCCATATGAAAAAATGCTCTAAATCTCTAATGATTAGAGAGATGCAAATTAAAACAACTCTGAGGTACCACCTGACACCTATCAGATTGGCTAAAATGACAAAAAAATAAGATAATAAATGTTGGAGAAGCTGTGGGAAAACTGGAACACTAATTCATTGTTGGTGGAGCTGTGAACTGATCCAACCATTCTGGAGAGCAATTTGGAATTATGCCCAAAGGGCGATAAAGCCGTGCATACCCTTTGACCCAGCAATTCCACTTTTAGGTCTTTTTCCCAAAGAAATCATGGAAAGGGGAAAGGGACCCACATGTACAAAAATATTTATAGCTGCTCTTTATGTGGTGGCAAGGAATTGGAAGTTGAGGGGGTGCCCATCAATTGGGGAATGGCTGGACAAGTTGTGGTATATGAATACAATGAAACACTATTGTGCTGTAAGAAATGATGAGCAGGAGGAGTTCAGAGAAACCTGGAGGGTCTTACGTGAGCTGATGATGAGTGAGATGAGCAGAACCAGAAGAACATTGTACACAGTATCATCAACATTGAGTGTTGACCTACTGTGATGGACTATATTCTTCTCACCAATGCAATGGTACAGAAGAGTTCCAGGGAACTCATGATAGAAGAGGATCTCCAAATCCAAGAAAAAAAAAAAAACTGTGGAGTATAGATGCTGATTGAATCATACTATTTCTTTTGTTTTGGGTGCTGTTGTTGTTTTTTTTTCTATTTTGAGGTTTTGCATTACTGCCCTGATTTTTTCTCTTATAACAGGATTAATGCAGAAATAGGATTAATGTTATTATGGATATATATGTGTGTGTGTGTATATATATATGTATATGTATATGTATATAGATATATAGATATAACCTATATCAGATTACCTGCTGTCTAGGGGAGGGGGGAGCAAGGGGAGGGAGGGAGAAAAATCTGAAATTGTAAAGCTTGTATAAACAAAAGTTGAGAACTATCTTTACATGTAACGGAAAAAATAAAATACCTTATATGTAAAAAAAAAAACCTGCTGCATTCAAAGACTCAAAGAAAAATGCAAATTGGCCTCTGGCCCAAAAAAGAATTCCTGTAAACATTCAAAGGGATTTTTAAAAATCAAATAGGAGAGGTAGAAGAAAAATGGAGAAAATAAATGAGAGTTATGCAAAAAAATTATGAAAAAGAGTCAACAGATTGGTAAAAAGGAGGCACAAAAATACTAAAGAAAATAACACTTTAAAAAACAAAAGAGTGCAGTGGATAGAGCACCGGCCCTGGAGTCAGGAGGACCTGAGTTCAAATCTGGCCTCAGACACTTAACACTTACTAGCTGTGTGACCCTGGGCAAGTCACTTAACCCCAATTGCCTCGCCAAAAAAAACAAAAACAAAAACAAAACAAAAAAAAGAGAGACCAAATGGTAAGAGGCACAAAAATGCAACGAAGAGAAAAATGCCTTACAAAGAACTGGCTACATGGAAAAGGAAATACAAAAGTTCACTGAAGAAAATAATTCCTTAAAAAAATTAGACTTGGGTAAGTGGAAGCTAAAGACTCCATGAAACATCAAGAAAAACTAAAACAAAAATCAAAAGAATGAAAAAATAGAAGAAAATGTGAAATATCTCATTGGAAAGACAACTGACCTGGAAAATAGATCAAGGAGAAATAATTTTAGAACTGTTAGATGACCTGAAAGCCGTGATCAAAAAAAGAGCCTAGATATCACCTTTCAAGAAATTACCAAGGAAAAATACCCTGATATTCAAGAACCAGAGGGTAAAATAGAAATATAAAGAGTCCACTGATCACCTCATATAAAAGAGATCCCAAAATGAAAACTCCCAAGAATATTATAGCCAAATTTAAGTGCTCCCAGGTCAAGGAGTAAATATTGCAAGCTGCCAGAAAGAAACAATTCAAATATCATGAAGTCACAATCAGGATTAAACAAGATTTAGCAGCTTCTACTTTAAAGGACTGGAGGGCTCGGAATATAATCTTCCAAATGCCAAAAGAGCTAGAACTACTTCCCAGCAAAACAGTGTAATCCTTCAGGGAAAAAATGGATATTCAATGAAAAAGAGGACTTTCAAGCATTCCTGATGCAAAGACCAGAGCTGAATAAAAAATTTGGCTTTCAAATACAAGACTCAAGAGAAGCATAAAAAGGTAAGTAAAAAAGAGAAATCACAAGAGACTTAATAAGGTTAAACTGTTTACATTCCTACATAGGAAGATGATACTTGTAACTCATAAGAAGTGTCTTATTGTTAGGGCACTTAGAAGAAGTATACATAGACAGAGGGCACAGGTATAAGTTCAATATGATGGGATGATATCTAAAAAAATAAAATTAAGAGATGAGAAAGAGTAATGCAAGGGGAGAAGGGGAAAGGGAGAGGTAGAAGGGGTAAATTATCTCACATAAAAGAATAGCAAAAGAGTTTTTATGGTGGAGAGGACTTTTGAAGATGGACAGGGTGAAAGGAGAGAGAGAGTAGGATAGATGGGAGAATAGGATAGAAGGAAATACACAATTGATAATCATAACTGTGAAAATTTATAGCAATTTTTTCTAATAAAAACCTCATTTCTCGAATATATAGAGAACTGAGTCAAATTTATAAAAATAATGGTCATTCTCTAATTCATAAATGGATAAATAGGAAGTTTTCAGATGTAGTAACCAAAGCAATTTTTAATCATATGAAAAAAATGCTCTAAATCACTATTGATTAGAGAAATGCAAATTAAAACAACTCTAAGCTAGCACTCTACATCTATAAGATTGGCTAATATGACAGAAAAGGAAAATGACAAATGTTGGAGTGGATGTGGGGAAATTGAGCCATTAACGCATTGTTGGTGGAGTTGTGAACTGATCTAACCTTTCTGGAGGGCAATTTGGAACTATGCCCAAAGAGCTATAAAACTTGGATATAAATCTAACAGAGGTATTGCTGGATCAAAGGGTATGCACAAAGACATGCCAAAAAAAGAGAAAAAGACCTATTTATACAAAAATATTTATAGCAGCTCTTTTTATGGTAGCTAAGAATTGGAGATCAAAGGAATACCCATCAATTGAAGGATGACTGACCAAGCTGTGTTATATGATGGTGATGGAATATTATTGTGCTATAAGAAATGACAAACAGGATGATTTCAGAAAGGCCTGGAAAGACTTATATGAACTGATGTATAGTGAAGTTAGCAGAACCAGGAGAATGTTGTGCACAGTGACAGCAATATTGTTTGATGAAGAACTGTGAATGACTTAACCATGCTCAATGATACAATGATCCAAGACAATCCCAAAGGACTAATGATGAAACATACTATCCACCTCTAAAGAAAGAACTGATATTGATTGAACACAGACTGAAGCATGCTATTTTTCATTTTTTTCTTTCATTTGTTCTTTTATTCAAGTTTTCTTGAACAAAATGGCTAATATGGTAATGTTTTATGTAATCACACATGTATAATCCATATCTGATTGCTTACCACCTCAAGGAGGGTGAAGGGGAGGGAGGGAAGGAGGGATAGAATTTGGAACTCAAAACTTTAAATTAAAATGTTTATTATCCAAAAAAAAAAATAGCAGCTACAGGGGCCTGGTACACGAACATTAAGAAGCACTTGGGCTTTGAGGTCTTTGTACATTATTCAAGTAGATCCATAAATAAGGATTAAGGGTCTCTCTCCAAAAAAAGCATTCCTAGGTCTCTCAACCAATTTGGATTGAAGGCATGATGTAATATTAGCTTTTTGAAAATACACTTGGCACCAATCTGATCTGAATGCTCTCAGGCATGGTTAAACAGTACACATTAATAGAGTATTATGAAAATGTGCTAGAGTACTAGAGAGTGCTTCCTTGTTAGCAGACTTCTTCTAAAATGTGAAAAAAAAATAGTTGTGATTTGTAAGGGAGATCTTTTCTTCAATATACTGTAAAACATAAGGAAAATGAAGTTATTCTACTTCCCTTCATTTTTCTGTAAAAATGAGGATAGTAAAAATGTTGGCAAATACTATTCTAATTGTCAATCACACACACACACACACACAAATTTAATACCCTTCCCCACTATCCTCATATCATACACACAAAACCAAAATGTTCTCTGAGACTAATCACTCCTCTACTAAAATTTTGCTCCAGTGTTCTTCAGGGCATGGAGGTGACTCAAAGCTCTCCAAAGTCATTCCCACAGGGTACAAGCTCTAGCAAGTCTAAACAGGCTGGAAAGGCTTCAAATGCAGGTTTAATGATGGACTGTGTGTCTGTCCTTGAAGCAGCTGCCTAGCTAGGTATGAAAAGACTGATCACCAGAGGGCTGCCAAAAGGGAATGAATTTGTTGGTACTTCATTCTTTTTTTTTTCCCCCCTTTGGCAGGGCAATGAGGGTTAAGTGACTTGCCCAGGGTCATATAGCTAGTAAGTATCAAGTGTCTGAGGCTGGATTTGAACTCAGGTCCTCCTGAATCCAGGGCTGGTGCTTTATCCACTGTGCCACCTAGCTGCCCCTAAATATACTTTTTAATTTTTTTTTTTTTGGTCCTTCATTCTTTTTTTTTTTTTTTTTTTTTAGTGAGGCAATTGGGGTTAAGTGACTTGCCCAGGGTCACACAGCTAGTAAGTGTTAAGTGTCTGAGGCCGGATTTGAACTCAGGTACTCCTGACTCCAGGGCCGGTGCTCTATCCACTGCGCCACCTAGCTGCCCCTGGTCCTTCATTCTTGAAGAGGACCATGACATCGGGAGGTGATATCATGACTTGCAAGTGAATTGAATTTAAGTGATGGAGGGCTGTGCAAGGTCACCAACCCCACTCTTCTCTCCAGAGGCATTTGGTTCCAGTGGCAAGATATACATCAGGATGACTGGAGATGGCCCTGGATGTTTAAGGCAATTGAGGTTAAATGACTTGCTCAGGGTCACACAGGTAGTAAGTATATGAGGTGAGATTTTGAACTCAGGTCCTCTTGATTCCAGGGCCAGTGCTCTATCCACTGTGCCACCTAGCTGTCCCAGGAATGAATTTGACTAAGGTTTGGAGGACATGTGATCTGCATTAACTGGTAGTCTAATGAAATCTCTTTGAAATTAAAGAGGCCAGTTACTACATGAAAACACCTCTTTGCAGCAACATAAATTAAAGCCAAAACCATGTTACTTCAAGTACCATAAATATTGTCTTTGTTCCTCCTAAGTTGTTATAGCTCAGATTTGAAGAAGCAATATGGCATAGTAGGCAAAGTGCTATAGTTAGAAAAGTGTGGGTTCAAATCCCACCTCTGACAGTAGTTGCGTTACCTTGGCCAAGTCACTTAAACTTTGAACCTTGTACAATTCTCAAAGACCTATCCATTAGGTGATAGGCTAGTGGTATGGTTTGATGAAAGGAATTTTCACACAGATGAAATCACATATAATTCATGCTTGGCTATAGGGGTTTTTTTTTATTTTAAAAAATTTAAGTGGCCAGTTAGGTGGCACAGTGGATTCAGGAGGACCTGACACTTCCTAGCTGTGTGACCCTGGGCAAGTCATTTAATCCTCATTGCCCCACCAAAACCAAAAAAGTTCCATTTTTTTCATCCCCCCAAAGAGAAAAAGATCTATTTGTACAAAAATATTTATAGCAACTCTTTTTGTGGTGGCTAAGAATTGGAAATCAAGGGAATCCCCATCAACTGGGGAATGGCTAAACAAGCTGTGGTATATGATGGTGATAGAATATTATTGTGCTATAAGAAATGACAAGCAGGATGACTTCAGAAAGGCCTGGAAAGACTTATATGAACTGATGTATAGTGAAGTGAGCAGAACCAGGAGAATATTGTGCACAGAGACATCCATATTGTTTGATGAAGAACTGTGAATGACTTAACTATTCTCAATAATACAATGATCCACAATAATCCCAAAGGACTACTGATGAAACATACTATCTACCTCCAAAGAAAGAACTGATATGAAGCATGCTATTTTTCCCTTTCATTTTTTTCCTTTTTAATCAAGTTTTCTTGTACAAAATGACAAATATGATGTTTTACATAATCATATATGTATAACCCATATCTGATTGCTTGCCACTTCAGGGAGGGGAGAGGGAGGGAAAAAAAATTGGAACTCAAAACTATAAATAAAAATGTTTATAACATTAAAAAAAAAGTTTCATTTTGGCATTTATAGTCCCAGTGTTTTACATTGTGTCTGACACATAGCAGGTTCTTTTTTTTTTTTTTTTTTGGTGGGGCAATGGGGGTTAAGTGACTTGTCCAGGGTCACACAGCTAGTAAGTGTTAAGTGTCTGAGGCCGGATTTGAACTCAGGTACTCCTGACTCCAGGGCTGGTGCTCTATGCACTGCGCCACCTAGCTGCCCCTATATAGCAGGTTCTTAATAAATATTTGTTGACTGATCATAAGATTTGCATGGACTCACATAGAAGAAAGAAGAACCAGAAAAAAAAAAGAACCAGGGGGAAAATGACTAAAATAATATAAATGAAAACAATTAAACACAATGGCCCATGTTGATTCCAGAGGCTCAGGGAGTCACATTTTCCTTGTCTTGGTAGAGGAGGTGGGCAGTTATTATAGATACTAAAAGTTGCCATATGGAGAGGTGAAGCCAAGATTGTGAAGTGAGAGGAAGCAATTCAATGAGCTTCTCTCCATGAACTTCTCCTAAGAGATCTAGAAAATGCACCAGACTAAATTAAATTCTGATGAGAAAATTCAGAAAAGGTCACAGTGAGACCTTCATCCAGGCAGCTTGGTACTGGGACACTGGAAATGGATCAGGCACACAGAGTTCAGAGCACTCCAGAGCACAGGAAGCCACTGGGGCCCAAGAAGAGGTCTCAGATCCACATCTGGTCATCCTCAGATCCCAACATGATGAGCTATTATAGTGGCAGGAATGCACAAGACGCAAATGCAGAAGAAAATTGCTCTTAACACATCAAAATACATGGCTTTAAAAATACCAAACCACAACTTGGGCATAGACTTAACTAAAATTCCTCTAAGAAATGAAGCAAGAGTTTTGAAAAGTTTAAATTGTTTTTATATATGGAATGAGAGAGTTTGAGGGGGGAAAAAATGGAAATGTTATGGAAGAATTAGAAAGGGAATTACTGCTTGGCACAAGAGGTACAAAACCTTGCCAAAACAACACCCTGAAAATTTCAATGGATCAAATAGAAGCCAAAGATTCCATGTGATAACAATAAAAAACAATGTCAAAAAGTTGAAAAAATCGTAGAAAATGTAAGACATCTTATGGCAAAAACAACAGACCTGGAAAACAGATTAAAGAGGAAACACCATGACCAAAAAAAGCCTAGATATTTTGTCAAGAAATCTTAAAATCACCCTGATCTCTTAGAACCAAAGGACAAGATGGAAAAAGAATCCACTGCTCACCTACACAAAGAAATCCCCAAATAAAAATTCCCAGGATCATCACAGCCAAAATCTAGAGCTTTCAGGTCAAAGATAAAATACCACAAGCAGAAAGAATTGAAGTAGAGTCACATTCAGGATCACACATAATACAGCAGTCACCACTGTAAAGCAGTAGATAATACTATTCCAAAAGGCAAAATATATGGGCTTATAGCCAAAAAGCATTTACCCAGCAAAACTAAGTATAATGCTACAGGGGGAAAAATGGACCTTTAATGAAAGAGGATTTCCAAGCATTCCTTATGAAAAGACCAGAGGTACATGGGAACTTTCAAGTATAAACAAAGGAACGAAGAGAAACATAACCAAGTAAATATGAACAATAATGAAGAACTAAATAGATGATACACTGTCCCCTCTGATCCTCATTTCATTAGGGTTCATAGGAGTCCTAATTAGGTAAGATCTGGGAGTAGTTTCGTCTTGATGATTGTAATGGAAAGAGCATATACTGAAAAGGAAGGGAAAAGAAGGTTAGGGAAACATCTCACTAAATGAGGGTATACAAGCAGACATCTGTACAAATGAGAGGGTGGGGGAGCTGCAGACACTTGAACCCCATTTTCATCTGAATTGGTCAAAAGAAGGAAAACCGTTCAATAAAGTACTTTTCACTCAATAGTAAAATGGGAAAGAGAAGCGGGGAAGGGCAGGAATCAAAGAGAAGGTAGATTAAGGGAGGTATTATTCCTAACAAACTAAGGATGTATAAAAATATTTATAGCTCTTTTCAAGGGGGCAAAGAATAGGAATCTGAGATGACTGTAACTGAGGACTAGATGACCAACTTACAGTACATTAATGTGATGGAATACTATGGTACTAAATGCCTAACAGTGTAATGACCTGCCAGGATTCCAAGACTAATTATCAAACATACTACCCACCTCTTGATGGAGAGATGAAGGGCTCAGAATGAATGATACAAATGTTTTTTTAGGACAGAGATGAGAAAATTTGTTTTGATTGACTATACTTGTGTGTAATGTGTTGTTTTCCTTGTGTTTGCAAATGATAGGGGAGGGTTGGGGTATCAAAGCAAATCTTGGCTGATTAAAAAAATATATTTTCAGAAAGAAAACTTGGAATTCTGACCAACACAAGGAACAACTAGTTTCTGAAGATATGATCAAACATGCTGCCTACCTCCTGACAGAGGTATCAGTGGACTCACAGTGCATATGGAGACTTTTTTTATTGTTTTTTGCAGGGCAATGAGGGTTGTGACTTGCCCAGGGTCACACAGCTAGTGTCAAGTGCCTAAGGTGGCATTTGAACTCGTCCTCCTAAATCCAGGGCCGGTGCTTTATCCACAGTGCCACCTAGCTGCCCTGAGATATACTTTTTTAAAAAAAGAAATGGCCAATAAGAAATTTTGTTTTTCTTGGGGTTAGTTCTTCTTGCTTTCTCAATGGAGAGGAAGACAAAAGGGAGAGAAGGCTGTTCTTTGAAAATGTTTTTTTTTTAAGTTGCAACATATTGATAAACAGTTCTACTTGTTGGCTTTTTTTTTTTTGGTCACAATTTTGGAGGGATGTGTGGGAAGGGGATATAGTGGGAAATGACCCATGCAAATAAAAGCATCAATAAACTTTTTTCAAATAAAAAGATTAAATTGTAATCTAGTGAGGAAATGGGAGTACTGTAGTCATTCAGTCCATGAAAGCAAAGGAAATAATTTTGTAATCTGGGATGATGCTTATTTCCACTCCAACATTAAATTCATCCTATATTAGCTAAAGGGTAAATTAAACAAATTATTAAACATATATGTATGAAAAAAACATATATGTATGTATATATGGGGGAAAAGTGGAGGGGGAAGAGAATTTATTATGGGAAATGAGATTTTGGGGTTCTTTTTTTTTGTTCTTCTGTTTGGATGGTTAAACATATTTTCTGATAAATTTTTTCCCACTCCTCAAACCTTTATGACCAAACTTTATTAGAAACTCAATTATTTAAAAAAAAAAAGAAAAGAAACTCAATTATTGAGTTTCTGGTGTGAACACCATCGCAAGTTTTAAGCAAGTCAAAATATTTATAGACACAGCTCCTCTAGATAGTTCCAAAAATTTTAATCATTTTATTTGAGGTAATTAGTTAATCCACCTGATGCATTATAAAACAAATGCTGTATTTGCAACGTATACATAGATGAAAGTGAGAACCAGAAAAATAAAAAGGGATGATATTTTAATGGAATTGGAACACAATAATCACCTTGTATACATATATGACTTTATTTCATGATATGAACAAAAGTCTAAAAGTTAATATGGGAAATCCTTGCATTCTTTCTTCTACTGTCAAATGCCCAAATTTACAGCCAGCCTGATGTTTCACATCATGCATAATCCTAAAGTAAATTCAGTTAATGATGTCCATGAGCTGGAGCAGCTGAATCTGTACCTTTGGAAACAAAAATACAGTAGAAATTGTACTGTAATTTAGAAAATAATACAAACAAAATAGATTGCAATTTGCTAGTAAAAGAGGCAAAGATAAAAGTAAAAGGAAATATAACTATTAATTTCCATTAGAAAAAAATCAAGTTTTATATTAATTTCAAAATTATGAAGTTAAAAAAAAACCAACACATTTTATTTCCATATAAATTGAACTATGTGAGATGGCCAGGGTAATGAAATAGTCATAAATGGACACCAAGTAAACCCATTTCAATTAATCTAGTTCTTCTGCAAAGTTTCTCTTTCTCCTTTTGCTATAAAAACAATTATTTTGTTTAGAGTTCAATCATAACTTTTTTGGCTGATGGGAAATTACAATGGAAAAGAAAATATTCAGGACCAGCCTCTAATCAAATGGGTGTAATTTCATCATCTAGTTTTAAATTAAATATGCTTCACTGTCATTAGTTTATTTAAAAGTGACAGTATGGTTGAACTACTGGTTTGACCTCCACCCTCCCAACTGCTGTCAAGTACCAAAATACCATTCAAATTATTATGTAATCTTCTTTGACAATTTTAAAGAAAAGGTTTTGGTCACAAAATAGCAAAAATTGCTTTGGGAATTCTACTTTCCTGCAAATACATGTATAACTCAAATATGATATTCTGAAATATTCCCTTTGCATTATATATAATATATACACATATAATATGGAGAGAGCTAACAATGTACCAGATATTTATACAGTATTAAAAATAGTATTTTAAGAAAAGGAACCCATTCCTGTCTCACTCCCTTCCCCAAAAGACTTACCTTTCAAAGCTTTGGCTTTTTTATCTAAAAATGAGAAGAACATAGTATTACTCTCTGTTATAAGCTAATTGTTTTTATCCTTTACTCCCAATTAAGTAACAGTCTGTCACATAATTCAATGTCTTATACATACCACTCAAGAATTCTTTTAAGTGATATCTAGTTGAGCTATCCATTACCTAATGTAACATATACATTACTACTGGTGGTTTCCACAACCCCATTCAGCTAGGTTTTTCTTAAGAGCTCCAAAACAAGAAAAGCAGAAAAGCTTTTGAAAGCTTGTATTTTAAAAGAAGTTTGTCTTCCTTAATCTCAATCAGCAACATTCAATACTTTAAAGGTCCCAAAGCAAAATGTTTTCCAATACAATATTTAAGACAGATACAGTTGTCCAGTATGTCAAACACCCCTATTTAAATTTAATCTGAAACTAATGACTAAAATCAAGGTTTGTATGGGTATTAGTTATGCCAATTACTGACACCTAACAAGAATCCTCTTCCCCACTCCTTTTTCTCCCTTCCCAACTCCCAAGAACCAAATACAATGCAACTTACCAGCACTTCTGATTTTGTAAACAATTAACCCCATCACACCCATTCCTACCCAGATCTCCTGGTAAACCTGGGTATAGTAGGGCTTTAGTGGAGTCCAAACAGATTTCATCAAGTTCTGTAACATCTGAAAATTAATAGTAACAGTAAATTTAGGCATTTCACATTATTAAAACTTCACGTCATTAAAAAAAATGCTTACTGAGCCTTCTGGGCCCTTTTCCCTCACTATCCCCACCCACCAAATGCTCACCCCCATGGTTCCCTCCTCTGAATTTTCAATAGCACTTCTTATCACTATCATCATACTGCTACTTATCATATGAAGTCTTGCATTGTTATTTCATAGAATCAGACATAGCATTCTAGAACTAGAAAGGACAGCTCACCCAGGTCAAGTCTAAGCCTTAACAGAGCTTAGAACACTTTGGCTTATGGTCTGACCAGAAGAGTACAGGGAGGACAAGAATACAGAATGGAAAGAGCAAGAACTTAGGTTTTCTACTTTGGTGATCTTTGTATGATCTGGTTCAATAACCTTAACTGCTTCAGTGTCTTCCTTTATAAAATAGAAGATGTAAAAGATCTCTTTCCAGTTCTGATTAGTTTCATTGTTACAAAAGTATTTTTTACTAAGGCAATCTAATATTACAACACTTTTTTATTTGGGGGGAGGCCAGTTTATTGCCTAGTTTTTATTTAGGTTCTGGGCACACAATCCTGTTATTTTTGTGACTTGATAACATTAATTAATACCTTTCAAAAGTGGGTTGATAAGAGAAGTATCATAGGTCAGAAACTCAGTGATCTCAACTCACTGAATGACCTTGGTCAAATCACTTCTCTCTGGGTCTCAGGTTCCTCATTGTAAAATCAGGGGATTAGGGGGCAGCTAGGTGGTGCAGTGGATAAAGCACCCGCCCTGGATTTAGGAGTACCTGAGTTCAAATCCAGCCTCAGACAGTTGACACTTACTAGCTGTGTGACCCTGGGCAAGTCACTTAACCCCCATTGCCCCACACACACAAAAAAAAAAAATCAGGGGATTAGACTAGACACTTTTTAAAAGATTCCTCTAAGATATGACATGTTATAGCTCTAAAGTGCTCAGTGCCTCCAGTCTTCAGGCATGGGGTGAGGGCAATAAACAAAGATATCATTTCCAGGTCATCTCCATGCCACTTGGTCTGCTCTCCAACCAAGAACCAGGAACTTGAGCTCCCACCCCTATGCCCCCCAGGCCTTGGAGCAGTGAGCACTAAGTATTCTACCATCTTACTGGTCTTGGACATTGGTGGCACTATGCCATCCAGCTAGGAGTATAACCAGCCCCTCCACTCTTACCACTCTAGCTCTGAGAAAAGTAATCAAACCAACACTAGCAGTGCTGGAAAAGACTTAATTAATCATTTGCCTTCTGGTCTTCACTATTCCCAGTACACTTTTCCCCAGCCACCACTTTTCTACTGGTTTTAGTTTTCCCCCAATTACAAAGTAAGCTCCTTAAGAGCACTGATTATGTTCCCAGTTTATATTTGTATCCCTAATTTAGTAGTTCCCTCAATAGTAAGCTCAATATTTTCCCATTTATATATTCATTCATATCCCCCAGACAGTCCACCACTGAGATTCATTGAAGAAGCTCAACTTTAAAAATGCAAATAAACTTTTCATCTAGTGCCACTCATTTTAGTATGAATTACTTTGATCAGATTGCTTGCTAACCTAATAGTTAAAATCATTTGTACTTTTTGAGCTTTGAGGGTAGCTGGGGTAATTTGAAGTGGGGTAGCTGGAAGGGTAATTTTCAAACACAAGGTATTTCAGGGAAGGAAAAAACAGAGGTAACTGAGAAGAGAAAGCGGTGACAAGCGGGGGGAGGAGATGTGAACAGTAAGTGGGTAAAAATAAACAAAAAACTTCTCTCCTTTGTAATTTCAAATAAAGCTCCTGTGTGGTATTGAAAAACCCCACTTGGAAACAAAAACACCTGTGTCTTTTGGAGACTATGGTGCTGGTGGCTACTATATATATCCTATGCTGCAAATTCTCCCATCCCCTTCTGACTTTCATTGAGCAGGATGATAAAGTGATGTGTAACAGAATGAACCCTTGATCTGGAATTGGCAGACCTAGCTTCTGGTGTCTATGCAAAAGTCACTGAACTTCTCTAAGCCTCAGTGACCTATTCTGCAAAACAGCAATAATCACACCACCCACTTTACAGTTGTGTAAGTCTATTAGCCATAACTGTTAGACACCATCAGATGGCTACCCTTAGATGAAATTTTTTTCGGCTATTGTCACTTACTACAATCTACTAAAGCATAAAGAAGCCATACCTTATTATTAGGAGTATCAATACTGAGGAAACCTGAATCCTTGAAGTATAGTATTGTGGTCATTATGGGGTAGTGAAAAGATTTGTGAATCGAAGTCAGAAGATGAGGTTTTAATCCCAATTCATTGTTTAACTTTTGGCAAGTCAGTCCCTCAGGCCCACAACCTAGGAGTCATCTTGAATTCCTCATTACCTCTCCCTTGACTCTCTTCAACTCCCAGACCTAGCCCTCAATATTCAAACTGTTGCCAAGGCCTGTCCATTTCATCTTTACAACATCTTAAATATGTCCCCTTCTTTCTTTTGACAATGCCGCTACTTGTGCAGACCCTCATCACCTCATATCTCAATGACTGCAATGGCCTGCTGGTGTGTCTGCCTGCCTCAAGCGTCCTCAATCCATTCTCCATTCAGCTACTAAAAATGATTTTCTCAAAGTACAGATCTGCTCATGTCACCAACCTCCTCAATAAACTCTGGTAGCTTCTTACTGCCTCCCAAATGCCCCCTCCTACCATTACAGTCTTCCTACACCTTACTGCCTGATGTATACTCAGAACCAGAGACACCAGCCTGCTGGCTGTTCCATGAACAAGTTCTCAGTTCTGGATATGTTCTCTGGCTGTTCTCCTGGATGCCTGGAATGTTCTCCTTCCTCCACTCTTTTTTTTTTTGGGGGGGGGGGTGAGGCAATTGGGGTAAAGTGACTTGCCCAGGGTCACACAGCCAGTAAGTATTAAGTATCTGAGGCCAGATTTGAACTCAGGTACTCCTGACTCCAGGGCTGGTGCTCTATCCACTGCCACCTAGCTGCCCCTCCTTCCTCCATTCTGATGACTGACCTCCCTGGCTTAAGTCCCAACTAAAATCCCACCTCCTACAGGAAACCTTCCCCAAGCCCTCTTAATTCCAGTGTCTTCCCTCTTTTTTTTTTTTTTAATTTTTGTGGGGCAATAAAGGTTAAATGACTTGCCCAAGGTCACACAGCTAGTAAGTGTCAAGTATCTAAGTTTGGATTTGAACTCAGGTCCTCCTGAATCCAGGGCCAGTGCTTTATCCACTGCGCCACCTAGCTGCCCCCTCTTCCCTCTTTTTAATAATATAGTTTGCTGTATATATATTTGTTTGCACGTTGTCTTCCCCATGAGATGGTAAGCTCTTTGAAAGTGGGGACTGTCTTTTGTCTTTTTGTATTCCCAGCATTTAGCACAGTGCATGGCACGTGGTAAGCATATCATTTCTATTTTTACAACCCTTCTTTTTACGCCTCTTACCAAAACTGATTCTTCTACCTTATGCTTGTGTTCCCTATGCTTTTTATACAGTTTTAGAGGCGCAGGAGAAAGAATGCTGGATTTGGAGCTAAAGGACTTCGGCTCAAACCAGGCTTGTGTGACCATAACCAGATACCTGAACACCACAGTGTAAAATTATGGTGCTGGACGGGATGATCCTGGGAGGTCCTTTCTACTTCTAAATTTACATAATAAACACTTGCCTTTAGGGGCCTTCTACACAAAAGAACAGGTAGGAAGGGATCTCTGAATCATAAATTTAGAGCTGGAAGAGACCAGAGAGAGTGTAATCCCCTCAGGTAAATGAAGAAACCAAGATCCAAAGATATGACTTGCCCAAGGTCATAGATTCATTCATTCAACAATAATTTCATAAAATCATAGATTTAAAGCTGAAGAGATCATCAAACTTCTCCCCGAAATTTTACAGATAAGGAAATTGAGACACAGAGAGGTTAAGTGATTTTCCAGGTCTTTCTGCGTCCAAGTCTAGTGCCTGAGAACTAGGGATGCAAAGACAAAACAAAAAAGTAGTTCTTACTCTCAGAATATATTCTTATATTTTACTGGGGAGATATATTTACAAAATGTAAGGCAATTGAAGGGAAGAGACAAAGTTAACAATAATGGATCTAGAAAGGCTTCCTGGAAAAGGTGACAGATACATCAGGTCTTGAAGGTTAGTATATACAAAGTATACAGAAAGTATACAAAAGGGCAATGATTAAAACCCACATCTTCCAAACCAAGAAGAAAGACTGGGATTATGAAATACCCTGTTAGATTAATTTAGATATTCCCTCTATTGACATATACAACTCATTATCTTGACTTTTATGATTCTTGACTATCTCTCCATAAATTCAACTAGAAGTCTTTAATCATACTTGCTAGATTTTGGGCCTATTCCTTTTCAGGTCACAAATTTTTTTTGTTTGTTTTTGTTTTTTGTTGCAGGGAAATGAGGGTAAGTGACTTGCCCAGTGTCAAGTGTCTGAGGCCAGATTTGAGCTCAGGTCTCCTGAATCCAGGGCTGGTGCTTTATCCACTGTGCCACCTAGCTGCCCCATCACAAACGTTTTTGATAACATCTTATGCTGATTCTCAACACATGAAATAATTTATGTAACTTTTGTGTACATGTCCATCATTATTATTAAGTGAAAGAAGCCAGTCATAGAATCAGAGTTAGAACTAGAAGGGATCTCCAAGGTCATGTAATGCAGGACTTCTTAAACTTTTCCCATTGGAGACCCCTTTTCACATGAGAATATATAGGAATGTAAAATAGGTAACCTTTTACTGTTGCCAAATTTTTCACAACCCCCGTATTCCACAACCTGACCCGATATGAGGTCACGACCCCCCAGTTTAAGAAGCTAAGGTGTAGTCCAACCCCCTCGTTTTACAGGTGAGAAAACTGAGGCCCAGTAAAATCAAGTGGTTTGCCTAAGGTCAGTAAGTAGCAAGTTTCAGAGGTGGCACTTTAAGTCATTCCTGCTGGGTCCCAGTTAATCATGGAAGAAGCAGATGAGAGCACTAAGACTACTACATCGCTCTTGAATCAGCGGAAGACATACTATACTTTAAGAAATAGCAATTGTAGTCCTAGATCTTCCTCTAATCTTCTATGTAACCCTGAAGGCCTGTCTTGGCCTCTCTGTTAAACTGTCTTTCTAATACGGATAGATTATGGTTTGATGACACAAAGACCAGGTTTGGAAAAAGTAGAGCTCCCTTAGCTCTCCCCTGCAGATCTTCCTCCCTCCTACCCTCCTTCTGGTTCTCCCCCTTGTTCCCCTCCTTTATTTATATTCCTCTGCCTCTATCTTCGTCCCAATTTCGTCTCTCCACCTGCTTGGCCCCTTCCACCGTCTATCTCCTGCCTCACCTTGTTTCCCCATCTTCCCATCCCAATTTTCCAAAGCTTTCCCTTGTCACCCTCCCCCCTCCATGATTCCTCTCCTCCTCCCTGTTCACCTTTTTACTCTTCCCTCCCTCCAACATTCTCCTCCCTTGTCAAAATGGAAGCCCCCTCGAATAGAAAGAAAGGGCTGTTGTTTCTCAGCTTTATGAGACTTAACAGCTAAGGGCCCGTGGGCGAGTCACTTGAGTTGCCTGCCTCCGTTTTCCTCATCTGTAAGATGGGGATGATAGTGCCTACTTCCTAAGAGTAAATGAGTCAACACTCGGAAGGACTCTGGATTCCCCCACCCTCCCTAGGCCTGGAGAAGGGTCTCCTGAAGCGCGGTCCGGCCCAGCGACCTTCCCCGGGCGAGCTTATCTCGTCCTTCTCCCTTCTCCCTTGCCCCCGAGCCCGGGGAGGCGGAGCAGCTGCCGCCGCCCCTCAGAAGGACGCCCCATTCCCGGGCCCGGACGCCTCAAGAGGCGCAGACCCCGAGTGGGTTCCTCTCTCACCGTGACTGGTTTCTGCAAAGGACCGCGCGCGGGAGCCTGGGCCGGCAGCGGAGAACAGCGGAAGGCCAAAGGCTCGGAAAGGTGACCCCAAAAGCCGGGCCTCGCGGGGAGTGACGGGAAAAGCGGCCCAGAGAGCGCCGGAAAGGGCGGGGCCTCGTCGTTGTCTCAGAGCGCGAGCCTCCCGCTACAGCGCCGCTGGGCGGTGCGCGCCGGCACCGCGGAGCTCAGGAGAACCTCTGTCCTGGGAGGAGGGGATGGGCGGGCCCGGCTGAGAGCCCCGGGGCCGGCGAGCGCAAGTGCGAGCAGGGGCGGAGACTGGGGGGGTGGGGCCGGGATCCGGCCTAGAGCTGGGGAAGGGGGGGTGGAAACTAACCAAGGCCCAGAAAGGAAAAGAGATTTGTCCAAGGTCACAGCTAAGAGAGTTTCTTGAAGCAGTTCATGCATTTTTCTGCGCAAACCTTTACTCTCCCCCAACAGCTGGTACCCTCCCTCATTTCTGTCAAACTTGTTCAGTTGTTTTCATTCGTGTCCAGCTCTCGTGACCCCATTGTAATTTTCTTGGCAGAGACACTGGAGTGGTTTGACATTTCCTTCTCTAGCTCATTTTACAGACGAGGAAACTGAGGCAAGAAGGGTTAGGTGACTTGCCCAGGGTCACACAGCTAGTAAGTGCCTGAGGCCAGATTTTTCCTCAGGAAGATGAGTCTTCCTAACTTCAGGCCCATCATTCATTGGCTGCAGCCACCTAGCTGCCCTCTATTTAACTACTTTGTATGCATTCATTAATTTTATATTTATGCTGATTAGATTTACATATGTACTTGTTCCCCCCCCCCATTTGTAAGCTGCTTGCAGAAACATTTGTTTCATTCTTTGTATTTGTATTCCCAGAACCTAGCACAGACCCTGCCACATAATATTTGGGTGAGCCCTGGCCTTTGGACTTTCCTAGCTACTAGACTATGCTATGCTATGCTATGTTATGCTATGTTCTGCTTATGCTATGGAGGTGGCTCAGTGGTTAGAGCACTGGGCCTGAAGTCAGGAAGACCTGAGTTCAAATGCAGCCTCAGATACTTGCTAACTGTGTGACCTTGGGCAAGTCATTTAACCTCTCTTTGCCTTAATTCTTTGGAGAAGGGGATGGCAAATCACTCCAGTATCTTTGCTGTGAAAACCCATATGGGGTCACAAAGATATGGAGAAGACTGAATAACATACTTATGTTTTACTATTCTATACTATACTATGCAAAACTATCATCCTATAGATCTCCTGTACTAATGATCCTATAGTCTTTATTTCTACTGAGATTTGAGTTAGATATTATAAAGAACTTGAACAATTCAAGTACTATATTTAGAAAAATAGGCAAAGAAAGAGTCCAAAACAAATTCCTTTTACAACACAAATATGTTGCCGAGATCTAAACCAGGAAGAACAAAAACAGAGGAAGAAAACTATAGACCAATTTCCCTAATGAATATTGATGTAAATGTTTTAAATAAAATACTAGCAGGGAGATTACAGCAATATCACATAGATCATACATTATGAACAGGTGGGATTTGTACCAGGAATGCAGGACTGGTTCAATATTAGGAAAACTACCAGCATAATTGACCATGTCAATAACTAAACCAACAAAAATCATAAGATTACCTCAATAGATGCAGAAAAAGCTTTTGACAAAATACAACACCCATTCCTATTAAATACACTAGAAAGCATAGGAATAAATGGAGCTTTTGTTTTTTTTCTGGGGCAATGGGGTTAAGTTACTTGTCCAGGGTCACACACCTAGTAGGTGTCAAGTGTCTGAGACTGGATTTGAACTCAGGTCCTAGCTACCCCTGGAGCTTTTCTTTTTTTCTTTTTTTTTTTTTTAGTGAGGCAATTGGGGTTAAGTGACTTGCCCAGGGTCACACAACTAGTAAGTGTTAAGTGTCTGAGGCAGGATTTGAACTCAGGTACTTCTGTCTCCAGGGCCGGTGCTCTATCCACTGCGCCATCTAGCTGCCCCCTTTTGCTGAATCTTTACCCCTGTCATGCCCACCAACCATGGGTGTCCTCCAAGGCTCTATTCCTGGGCCTTCTTCTCTTCTCATTCTAGACTATTTCACCTGGTAATCTCATTGACTCCTATGCTTCAATCATCCTCTTCTATACAGATCTATAGCTCCAGCTCGCATAGCCTCTTTCCAAAGCTTCATTCTCTTTTTTTTTTTTTTTTTTTTTTTTTTTTTTAGTGAGGCAATTGGGGTTAAGTGACTTGCCCAGGGTCACACAGCTAGTAAGTGTTAAGTGTCTGAGGCCGGACTTGAACTCAGGTACTCCTGAATCCAGGGCCGGTGCTTTATCCACTGTGCCACCTAGCCGCCCCCCAAAGCTTCATTCTCAAGTCACCACCTGCCTCCTGGACATCTCAAACTGGATATCCTATAGGCATCCCTACAAACTCAACAAGTCCAAAACTGAATTCATTATCTTTCTCCCAAACCCTTTGTTCTCCCCAATTTCCCTATTACTCTGGAGGGCACCACCATCTTGCCAGTCACCCAAGCTTGCAATCTCCTTGACTTCTTTCTCTCACTCCATTCACATATCCAATCTGTTGCCCAGGCTATTGTTTTTACAGTAAGGGCATCTCTAGTATTTGCCCCCTTCTCTCCACTCACACAGTCACCACCCTGGTGTGTGTTCTCATCCCCTTGAACTTGGACTGTCACAGTAGCCTTCTGGTTGGTCTTCCTGCTTCCAGTCATTTCCTACTTCAGTCCATCTTCCACTCAGCTGCCAAAATAATCTTTCTAAAGTGCATGTCTAACCATGTCACTACCTACTCATTAAACACCAGTGGCTCCCTCTTAAATCCAGGATCAAATTTCTTGGTTTGGTTCTTAAAACCCTTTACAACCTGGCCTCTTCTTACATTTCCAGTCTTCTTACACTTTTCTCTCCTCCACATCGTCCATCATTCAAAACACCTTGGCTTTCTTGCCATTCCTTAAACAGGAAGCTCCATTTCCCCACTTTGCTTTTTCTCTGACTTTCCCCCATTCCTGGAAGGATCTCCCTCCTTACCTCCACTCTCTCACCTCCTTACAGACTTAGATTTCATCTTCTGCAAGAGGCCTTTCCCATTCCTACCTTCATAGTCTCAACTGCTAACTTCCCTCTGGGATTACCTCCATTTACCCTGTGTATATCTTGTTTGTACATCATTATTTGCATATGGTTTTTCCTATTTAACATGAGCTTCTTGAGGGCAAAGATTGTGTTTTTGCCTTTTCTGACACATGGTAAGTGCTTGTGAAATGCTTATTGATTAATGATTGATTATGAGGGAGTTAGGTGTCCTAGTGGATAGAGTCCTGGACCTGGACTCAGGATGACTGTCTGCAAGTCACTTAATTCTGCTTCTGTCTGTTCATCTGTAAAATGAGAATGAAAATAGCACCTATTTCTTAGAGTTGTTGTGAGAATAAAATGAGATAATATTAGTACTTTGCAAACCTTAAAATGTTATATAAATACTAATTATTATTATTATTACATGACAAAGTTTGAATTGACCCTGAGGCTAGCTTTCTATAATAATAATAATGTCAATATCGATTTTTCCTTCTGAAGGATTATACTCAGTTTTGCTGGGTAGGTGGTTATTGATTGTACCCTGTAATATCACATTCCAAGCCCTCTGATCCTTTAATATAGAAATTGCTAAATCTCAGGGCAGCTAGGTGGCGCAGTGGATAGAGCACCGGCCCTGGAGTCAGGAGTACCTGAGTTCAAATCTGGCCTCAGACACTTAACACTTACCAGCTGTGTGACCCTGGGCAAGTCACTTTACCCCAATTGCCTCACTTAAAAAAAAAAAAAAGAAATTGCTAAATCTTGTTAACACAAGTCTTCCTGACTCTGGGCTCAGTACTCTACCCATAGAGCCATCTAGCTGCCTCAAAAGAGAACATTGGCATTATCACATCTTTGAATAATCAACCAATCAATACACATCTATTAAAGAACTTACTATGTGCCAGGCACTATGCTAAGGATACAAAAAAGAGGCAAAAAGAAAGTCCCTGCCCTCAGAAAGTTTACAATTTGATGGGGGAGAGACAACCTGCAGACAAATATATCCAAAGCAAGCCATCTACAAGATAAATAGGAAATAATTAAAAGAGGGAAAGAACTGGGATTAAGCACTGGTTGGGGGAGGCTTCCTATAGAAGGTGGAAATTTAATCGGAACTTAAAGGAAGCAAGGGAGAGACAAAAATATCATATAGCTATTTGGATCATCTAATACAAACATCTCTATCTTGAAATCTCATTCAAAAGTTATGTTTCAATGGAATACTATTGTGCTATAAGAAACTATGAGCAGGAGAAGTTCAGAGAAACCTGGAGGGTCTTGTGTGGGCTGATGATGAGTGAAATGAGCAGAACTAGAAGAACATTGTACACAGTAACATCAACATTGAGTGTTGATCTACTGTGATGGACTATATTCTTCTCACCAATGCAATAGTACAGAAGAGTTCCAGGGAACTCGTGATGGAAGAGGATCTCCAAATCCAGGAAAAAAAAAAAAAAGAACTGCGGAGTATAGATGCTGAATGAACCATACTATTTCTTTTGTTTTTGATGCTGTTGTTTTTTTTTCTATTTTGAGGTTTTCCATCATTGCTCTGATTTTTTTCTCTTATGACATGACTAATGCAGAAATAGGATTAATGTTATTATGTGTGTGTATATATATATATATATAACCTACATCAGATTACCTGCTGTCTAGGGGAGGGGGGGAGGGAGGGGAGGGAGGGAGAAAAATCTGAAATTGTAAAGCTTGTATAAACAAAGGTTGAGAACTATCTTTACATGTAACGGAAAAAAAAGAAAATACTTTATTAATTAAAAAAAGTTATGTTTCTTGTAGTCACAGCACATCTTACTGCATGCAGTACAGTGCTCAAGATAGGAGCTTTAGTTTACATGACTTTCTATTTTCTAGAGTTCTCCAGTATTTTTGTATGCAATAAGTTCCTTGAGAAAGCAGTGTTGGTATCAGTTATTGAACTTTTTCTCTTAAGGCTAATAGGAAAATGAATAAGAAGAGAAACTTATGCCAGTGAGAACTATTACAGACATAATATTCTTATTCCTATTCGGTAGTTTTTGAGCAGAGATTATATTGGTGGCTATTGTAATTCAGTCCTTAGAGAAGCAATGTGGTTTAGTAGATAGAAGGCTTATCCTGGAGTCCAGAAAACCTGAACTCAAATCCAGCCTCAGACACTTATTAGCTGCATGATCCTTGGCAAGTCATTTAATCTTCCTAAGCTTTAATTTCCTCATCTGTAAAATGAAGATAATAACATCTATAGCACCTACCTCATGAGATCAAATGAGAAAATTTATGCAAAGTGCTTTGTAAACCTTAAAGTGCTATATAAATATGAGATATTATGATTATTTGGGATAGCTAGGTTTTTCAGCGGATATAGAATGCCAATCCTGGAGTGAGGAAGACTGATCTTCCTGAGTTAAAATCTGGTCATAGACACTAGCTTACTATCTGTGTGACCCTGGGCAACTCACTTAACCCTGTTGGCCTTGATTCTTTATTTGGAAAATGATCTGGACAAGGAAATGGCAAATCACTCTAGTATCTCTGCCCAGAAAACACCAAATGGGATCATGGAGGGTCAGACATCACTGAAAAACTACTTAACAATAAATTATGATTATTTAGCTCCTGATTCAAAAGATGTTGTTTTATGCCCTAAATTCAATTCATAGTAACATTACTACTTGGTTAGTAGTAACATTGCTACTTGATTAGTAGTAACATTTTCATTGGATAATGCACAGGTAGAGGAATAGCTAGGAGTCACCTGGATAAGAGGCAATGATCCTATGTATTCTTTTTTTGTTTTATGTTGTAAAGAATTAATCGTTATTTGAGGTTTTTATGCCTCAGCTCACACTGGCCTGGGGCCCCATAAACCACACCGTGCTCCACCCACTGGTTGTAGCCATTGCCATGGCACTGACACCTCACCTCATCACCACTCAGATGCCTACATGGGCCTGGCAAAATTATAATGATTGGAAGTCTAGTGAGGGCAGTCATGTGACTGTCAGAGCGGCCATCCAATTGACTGGGGGCTGTGTGGAGTGTGCAGATAGGAAGGACTTTTTTTTTCTTTCTGGCATTCTGGCTGGAAGCTGGAAGGTGATAGGAGCTCTGCTGTGTATTCTCAGCTGGGCGGTGGTATTTTTCAGGTTGTATAATTTCCCTTTCCCCATTTTATTTCCTTTCCCTTGATCCTACTGATCCTGTTTGTGGATTTTTTAAAGTTTGTTCTTATTAAAATAAATCCTGTTCTGTTTTGAGGGAGGCTGCCGGTCTCTTTCCTTGCCCCAATATTGCGGCGAGCCGCTTAGCTAACACTCCCCAATTAAAAATTGGTCCCCACAATGTGCATGTGTGTGTGAGGGGCAATGAAGGTTAAGTGACTTGCCCAGGGTCACACAGCTAGTAAGTGTCAAATGTCTAAAGCTGGATTTTAACTCAGGTCCTCCTGAATCCAGGGCCAGTGTTTTATCCACTGTGCCACCTAGCTGCCCCTTCTATACATTCTCTTGAAGCAAGCAATAGTCATTTTATGTTTCCAAAGCAAAGGAAAGCACTTCGGTTTACAAGCTATACACATAATTGTGAATGCTCTGGACTCACCCAGATCCAGCAAGGATATTTCTCTCCCTCAGTGCTCTTGGGGTACCCTGAAAGGTTTGGTGATGCCTCCTCTCATGCTATCATCTGTAATTCCTACCAACTGTGTTCCCCTGACTGTTAGCCACCCCTATCTGGCGCCCCAATTCCATTAAACAACTTAACACCAAATATTTTAAAAAGGGATATTTACTTTGAAATTTAAGAACAAAAGTACAAACATTTCCCCTCAACATCTCAAGGGTACACTCATTCCTGTTCCACTTTAGACTCTGGAGAATATGGGCTCAAATTCAGCTCAATTCTTGCATAGATTTGGACCCACCAAGTTTATATCCAGATGTGATGTCACGACTGCATGAGTCCTTTTTGTTCAGCTACCACCGAGCTGGGTCCTAAGGTCACTCCTTCACCCTTGGGGCATCGAAGAAGAGCTGGCAGCCAAACTCAGATGCTAGAAAGATGGGCTGCTAAGATGCCTGGAAACTCCAAACTCTTCAATTTCAATGAAAACAAACAAACATACAAAAACATGAAGTCAATAGGACAGAGACCCATTTTCGTGGGGCCAGGTCACCTCATTGGGGAGGCCTACGACTCTCCCCTTACATCCTTATCAATCACTAAATGGCAATGATTAGGAGTCAAGCCAAGATTAGGCAGCTGAACAGAAATGGGAATGTCTGAGGCCACCTAAGGACTCTCTGAAGGCACCCCACTTCTGGTTATGTAGCCACTAAAAAAAAGGCTTCTCTTAACCACTTGTTTAACTGACCAGACTAGACATACACGCTGTCTGTGCATGCAACTTCTATTACATGTCATCACGACTCTCCTAGAAGCAGTTTCCCCAGTTCTGATTAGGGTGAGGAGCATCTGCCTGTGTGCTAGACTCCTGTTACATAAGTATATATCCCCAGGCTGGTGTCTGTTTTGTGGCTTTGTTTCCCAGCAACCAAGCCACAGTCTCTGCCTTGTTGCTTCTTTTTTCTGCCTCTTACAGCTCATTTCCCGAACTCCCTTGTTGTTTCTGCTCTATACTTTATCTATAACTCTTATCCACTGAAGTTCTACCATCCACTGATGCTCCGGGTGTCTGAATAAAAAAAATATCTACGATGTATATAGCACCCACTATGTGCCAAAAAGCACTTTATCAATCAATCAATATTTATTAAATACCTACTATGTACCAGCTACTGTATTAAACACTGAATATGCAAAAAGAGACAAAAGATAGTTCCTACCCTCAAAGAACTTAAAATCTCATGGGAGAGAACACATGGGGACAAATAGAGCCAAAGCAAGCTATATACAAGATAAATAGGAGGTAAATAACAAGGGAAGGCACTGGAATTAAGAGGGGTTGGGGAAGGTTTTCTGTAGAAGGTGAGATTTGAATTGAGGCTTGAAAGAAGTCAGGGAGGTCAGTAGTTAGAGGAGAGCATTCTAGGCATGGGGGACAGCCAGAGAGACCACCTGTACCAAGAGATGGAAGAGTCTTGTTTGTGGAGCAGACAGGAAGCCAGTGTCACTGGATCAAAGAGTATGTGTTAAGGAGTGAGGTACACCAGAAAACTGGATAGGAAGGAGGGAGCTAGGTTATAAAGGGCTTTGAATGCCAAACAGAGCATTTAGAATTTGATCCTAGAAGTGTTAGGGAGCTATTGGAGTTTATCGAGTAGTGGAGTGGCATGATCAGACCTGTGCTGTAGGAATATCATTTTGGGGGACAGCTAGGTGGTATAGTGGATAAAGCACTGGCCCTGGATTCAGGAGAACCTGAGTTCAAATCCGGCCTCAGACACTTGACACTTACTAACTGTGCGACCCTGGGCAAGTCACATAACCCTCATTGCCCCACCAAAAAGGAATATCATTTTGGCAGCTGAATGAAGGATGGTCTTCAAGGTCCAGTGGCAGGGAAGATATTAAAGTCTGGTGATCCTTCATTTTTCAGGAAGAATTATAGTTGGTGATTCTTTGCTTATGAGAGGGATGTAAATGGCCACATTCATCCTTCAGGTAGGGGTCTGGTGGGTCCTGAGTCCATGACCACTGGGGATTGGGGAGGTGAGATTCCAGTGAGGCTGGGGCTACTGGGGAGATATGTTTGGAACTGATCATCATATTTTCAGTTCTTTTATTAGTAAGGCAAACACCTTGTGAGAAATGGTCTCAGACAAAAGTCAAGACAAAGATTCTGGTCTGGTGTAAAGCAGGAAGACCAATTTATTATGGTCTTGCAAGAAAGGGCACACACTTTCAAAGAAGTTGTATGCCTTAAACTTGGTGCAGCAAGCCTTTTTATCCCATGCTCTAACCCCAATTTCCTTCTTTGTTTTTCCAATGTCTGGAATTTCTGGGTACACACTCTTGGAGACACTCCTACTTCATACAATCTCCTTGGTATGCTCCCCCTCCCATGTCATATGACACATGTCTCATTATAATGTTAAATCTCCACCCAGAGCTGTGTTGGATAATATGTATGAGATTCATGAATGATCATCAAGCAGGTGCAGTAAGGGTTTAGAGTCAGGGGATACTGAAAGACCAGTTTGAGACAGTTTTGGGGGTCTTGTTAATTCTTTCCTTTGGGGACAATTTAAAACTTTTAAGACTAAAAAAATAATTTTTTTAAACATTTTAATTATAGTTTGGGGTTCCAATTATTATCCCTCCTTGTCACCCTCCCTTCCCAAGGCAGCAAGCAATCAGATATGGGTTATACATGTATGATTATGTAAAACATTACCATATTTGTCATTTTCTACAAGAAAACTTGATTAAAATTTAAAAAATGAAAGAAAGTGGAAAATAGCATGCTTCAGTCTGTTCCATCAATATCAGTTCTTTCTTTGGAGGTGGATAGTATGTTTCATCAATAGTCCTTTGGGACTGCGGGACAATTCTTTTTTTTTTGTGGGGCAATGGGGGTTAAGTGACTTGCCCAGAGTCACACAGCTAGTAAGTATCAAGTGTCCGAGGCCGGATTTGAACTCAGGTACTCCTGAATCCAGGGCCGGTGCTTTATCTACTGTGCCACCCAGCCCCCCCACCCCGCAACAATTCTTGACTGTATGAAATTCACTGGGTCAACATCCTTATCTTCCTGTTTTTGTAACACTGAGGAAGACACAGTATACTCCTTTCTCTCACACCTCATCTCACTGATATGTAAGAGCCACTCAGTAGACTGTTAAAACCTTTCTTACTCCCTTTACAGAATCATCCTGAGTCACCTACACACATATGCATTTGGGTTAATGAATCAGTGAAATTCTTTTACATCTTCCTCATCCAAGAGTGCAGGCTGTGTGTCTTTCCCCTGCGCCCTACCAAGTTCTACATCTCCAATTGAATCTTTCTGAGGATGCCTATAAAAGTGTGCAATTCTTTTCATTTTCCCCTTCCATTCTCATCATTGCTCCGGCAGCAGGTGCCTGAGCCATATAAATTACTATGAAGCTTGCATAAGTCTCAAGGAGTTATTTGGCAACGCTAGAGAGGGAAGGGGAGGGGATAGCTTACCTGCATCCCTGTTATCCTGTCTCAAAACTGTTCATGAAGTTTTGAGCTACTCAAGCTTTACACTGCACTCTTTTTTTTTTTTTTTTTTTTGGTGAGGCAATGGGGGTTAAGTGACTTGCCCAGGGTCACACAGCTAGTAAGTGTTAAGTGTCTGAGGCTGGATTTGAACTCAGGTCCTCCTGAATTCAGGGCCGGTGCTTTATCCACTGCACCACCTAGCCGCCCCCTCCCTACACTGCACTAACTTTAAAAAAAATTTTATTTATTTAAGTTTTCAACCTTTGTTTAGATAAAATTTCCAATTTCAAATTTTTTCTCCCTCCCTCCCCTCCCTGCACCCCTCCCCTAGACAGCAGGTAATTTGATATATAACATTAAACATATTTCTGCATTGGTCATGTTATACAAGAAGAATCAGAGCAAGAAGGAAAAACCTCAAAAAAGAAAAACAACAGCACCAAAAACAAAAGAGATAGTATGGTCCAATCAGCGTCCATATCCCATAGTTTCTTTACTTTTTTTTTTTCTGGATTTGGAGAGCCTTTTCCATCATGAGTCCTTTGGAACTTTCTTGTACCATTGGATTGGTGAGAAGAATCACTAGATTCTATCACTAGATTCAACTATCACAGTTAATCAACACACAATGTTGATGATACTGTGCACAATGTTCTCCTGGTTCTGCTCATCTCACTTATCATCAGCCCATGCAAGACTCTCCAGGTTTCTCTGAATTCCTCCTGCTCATCGTTTCTTACAGCACAATAGTATTTCATTACATTCATATACCACAACGTGTCCAGCCATTCCCCAATTGATAGGCATCCCCATAACTTCCAATTCCTTGCCACCGCAAAAGGAGCAGCTATAAATATTTTTATACATGTGGGTCCTTTTCCCTTTTCCATGATCTCTTTGGGAAAAAGACCCAAAAGTAGTATTGCTGGGTCAAAGGATATGCACAGCTTTATAGCCCTTTGGCATAATTCCAAATTGCTCTCCAGAGTGGTTGGATCAGTTCACAGCTCCACCAACAATACTGCACTAACTTTTTTTTTTCTCTTCTTTTTAAAATTTTTTTTTTAGTGAGGCAATTGGGGTTAAGTGACTTGCCCAGGGTCACACAGCTAGTAAGTGTTAAGTGTCTGAGGCCGGATTTGAACCCAGGTACTCCTGACTCCCGGGGCCGGTGCTCTATCCACTGCGCCACCTAGCTGCCCCTACTGCACTAACTTTTGAGATACACTGTGTGTGCTGGAGAATGTATGGGATAGCTGGGCTCCTCTTTGACCACATTAAGTGGAAGTCTTATTTTGTAGTTCTGAGCCTTTTCTTATAATAAAAGATTAAAAAAGAAAGAAAAGTTTAGCAAACCTTTCATGTTCATCACTTCTGACAACACATGTGACATTCTATCCACATGGTACCCCATCTTTCTAACGGAAAGAGGGAGGTACATTTTCTTTTCTTAGGTCTTTTTTGTAGTCATAACAAGGTTTTTTTAACTTTTTCTCTCCACTGATTCTTTTTTTTTAATCTTATTTTTTTTTAAGTATTTTACTTCTTTTTTTTTTTTTTGGTGAGGCAATTGGGGTTAAGTGACTTGCCCAGGATCACACAGTTAGTAAATGTCAAGTGTCTGAAGCCGGATTTGAACTCAGGTACTCCTGACTCCAGGGTGGGTGCTCTATCCACTGCACCACCTAGCTCCCCCAAAATTCTTCTTTTTTCTTTCTTTTTTCCCCCCAGGGCAATGGGGGTTAAGTGAGTTGCCCAGGGTCACACAACTAGTAAGTATCAAGTGTCTGAGGTCAGATTTGAACTTAGGCCCTCCTGAATACAGGGCCAGTGCTTTATCCCACCTCGCTGCCCCCTCTCCATGATTCTTGCTGTTTTATGAAGCAATACTGCTAACAACCTTCTATCACTTTTCTCCATGATAACAAGTGCTATATAATTTTAAATTATTATTATTATTATTATTAATTCTCTTCAACAGATGTGGGTTCATAAAGCTGTTATTATTTTTATGGTGGTCCATTTGCAAATACTTATTGTGAACACACAAATATAAGATGACTAAATATTCCATGAAATGATATTTCTTGTTGCCTTTGAATATATGATCAATCCAACTCTGCCATATCTTTTATTTGTCAAGCCAAGGCCAACCTACAAAGCCCTCTTTATATTGACTTATACTTCCTTTTGTCTTCTGATTTTGTTTATGGTGAGAATGTCAATATAGACAATATAGTCAATAGAGAGGACAGACAGCTAATTTCTATTGAAAGTCCAAAAATTATTATATTTTTATTTATTTAGTTAATTAGTTTGTTTGTTTGTTGCGGGGCAATTAGGGTTAAGTGACTTGCCCAGGGTCACCCAGCTAGTTAAGTGTCTGAGGGCGGATTTGAACTCAGGTCCTCCTGAATCCAGGGCCAGTGCTCTATCCACTGCACCACCTAGCTGCCCCAAATTATTATATTCTTAGCATTCTCTGCCCTCTTTTCTGTGGCTGTGCCTCTGCTACTACAGAACTAGAAGAGCATTTAGTCCCTTATATTTTTCTTTGTTTATAGAATGCTGTCACCTAAGAATTTATTACAAAGTGTATATAGCCTTATGGTGATGAGCCTCTAGAAGCTACTCCAGGCTTCGGAAAGTAGCTAGTGGGGGTGGTCCACCCTGGGTGAAGGCAATAAGGAGATTGCATTTTCTGCAGAGAATTTAAAAATAATAATAAAACTGACTAAAAAAATTGGTCTGCTTTTTATTATCACTATGCACCCACAATTCTAAACAATATCAATGACCTCCCTGGTTTCAAGTCTCCCACCTTCTACAGGAAGCCTTCCCCAATGCCTCTTTTTTTGGGGGGGGGTGTTGTAAGGCAATGAGGGGTTAAGTGACTTGCCCAAGGTCACACAGCTAGTAAGTGTCAAGTGTCTGAGGCCGGATTTGAACTCAGGTACTCCTGAATTCAGGGTTGGTGCTTTATCCACTGCGCCACCTAGCTGTCCCCCAATGCCTCTTAATCCCAGTGCCTTCCTTCTGTTAATTTGTTCCTATTTATCCTGTATAGTAAATTAGTTTGCATATATGTTGTCTCCCCCATGAGATTGTAAACTCTTTGAGGGCAGTGACAATCTTTTGTCTCTTTTTGTATCCCTGATGCTTAGCATAGTGACTAAGGCATAGTAGGAACTTAATAAATGTTTATTTATTGATTACTTGATAAAATGCTTCTCTCGTACAATTTTTTTTTTTTGGTTCATAAAATTGCTGAGTGACTGTAGTTGGACACTGAAACATCAGAACATTAATTTGTTTTGAGAACAGGTTCATAACAGTTTGTAATTATTTGAGCTTGCTTTGGGTGCAATTCATGTTTCTAACCCTTGTAATACTATGTATTCTTATTTAAAAACAATGATAGTACAGTGATTGTAAAGATGACAAAATTAGAATTTGAATGATTCCAATTCTGTCATTCTATGACCACTTGGAGTTTATAGAACAGGAGAATTCAAATGAAAAGTATCAGTCCACACAGAGGTAGCATTTAACAACTTTTATTGCTGTTCTCAAGGGGAGAAGGTCAGTGGTCCAGACAGTCTCCCTGTTGGGATTGGAAAGGTAATCCCGGTCCAGTAACCCTTAGGGCTTGGACTTTTCTGTCTTTTGAGACAATGACCAGGTATGATTCCAATATCATCCTATTGCCTATAGGACCAAGAAAGTGAGTATTTTCTAAATTACCTGATGAGGAGTAAGTAATGAGGATTAGGAAAGTAGAGAATCCTAATGGTACCATTTCAACCAGAGACAGAAAACGGTTAATGCTCATTCTTTGGATTTATTAGCTTTGTCATACGTGTATCCTGGAGGGCTGCAGTTGTACTAGTCAAAACAGATTCTCACTGGTTGACAGAGTTTTTATCTGTGTATAAAATCTAAAACACTGTGAATGTGAGGCATAATTTTTTTGCTTTGTTCAATTTTAGTTCATACATCAAATACTTTATTGAATTTAAATATCTTTAAAATTGACATTTTAAAAAAATTGTTAATCGTTGGTGTAAAACTAAAGAATGAATTAAGAAAGTAAAATGTTATGTTATCGGTGTGATTAAGTTGTTGCCTGAATTGTACCTTTTACAGCTGTTTCTGTTTTATTAAAATTTACTTGTGAAATTGGATTTTTATGAACCTCTGCAAAACTTATTCATATATTTAAGACTTTTCCTATTTGTGTATTTGTTGTTGTTCAGTTGTGTCTGATTCTTTGGGACCCCATTTGGGGTTTTTGGCAAAAATACTGGAGTGGTCTGCCATTTCCTTTTCCAGCTCATTTTAGAGAATTCTTTCTTTCTTTCTTCTTCTTTTTTTTTTTTGGTGGGGCAATGAGGGTTAAATGACTTGCCCAGGGTCACACAGCTAGGAAGTATCAAGTCTCTGAGGCCAGATTTGAACTCAGGTAAGCTTTATCCACTGAGATGCCTAGCTGCCCCCGCCCTCCCCCCCCCAGCTCATTTTAAAGATGAGGAAACTGAGGCAAACAGTTATGTGATCCTGACTTGGCCAGGATCACAAAACTAGTAATGTCTGAAGTGAGATTTGAACTCAGGTCTTCCTAACTCCAGGTACAATGCTCCATCTATTCTGCCATCTAGTTTTGTTAATTCGTGTGAAAGAAACTTTTTGAAATTAAAATGAATAACGGTATTCTTTCATCAACTATGAGTGAAATGGGCTTGATAAATCTGGCTATACTATTTCATATGAATATGTGAAGATGAGTTTTGACAAAGTCAATGACCAATTTGCAGAAGTTAAGGTTTGAAAAGAGAAATTAATGTTATTTATTACTATGACAGACTAATATGTAACTAGACAGTGGGCCTTCTCTGTCAAGGAGGAAATAGTATGTAGGTATGTTTTTTCTTATACATTAATGTTATTAATGTAATTAATCTTATAGAGTAATTTCTTATACATCTAATACATTAATGTAATTAATGAATATTAATCTATTACTTGTCTCTTTTTTGTAATGTAACATTTATTTTATTTTTTTACTGGCATGATTATCTCTGTGAAGTTCAATGAAGAAACTTTTTACTGGTTTTCTTTTCTGGCCATTATTATTATATGATTATTAATTTCATGATTACTGTTGAAAATAATTTTCTCTTAGGATGGGGATGTTAAAAAACATTATCTGCTCTGGACATCAAATATGCTAGGTACACCACTGCTCAAAGCCTTTTCATCATGGAAGAACCTCTTAGCATTTGCCCTCTGCTAGCATAGCCCAGAGCCATATCTACATAAATCACTGAAGAGGGATTTGTAGAGAGAATTTATTCTTGAGGTTTAATCTGGGTTCTCCCTAGTTAATGGGATTATAGATGAGATTGGAACTAGGGGCTCACAGTTCCATAGACTCTATATTCAAATTTGTCATAGCATTTGTCTTTCCTTCCTCCCTATGCATTATTCTAAAACCCCTACTTCACAGAAGAGGAAAACTGAGGCCCAAAGAAGGGATACAACTTGCTCAAGGTTATGCAGGTATTAAATAGCTAAACTGGGATTTGCCATATGCCCTCTTTTTAGGCTGTGAGATCCTAGAGGTCAGAGAGTGTGGCACTTCTAGTTCTGGGGTCCCTAGTGTAGGCTTGGTCCTTTGCACATAGTAGGTGAACAAGAAGTATTTGTTGAATATTATTAGTTAAGATTTTTAATAGTGTTTTAAAGTTTTCAAAACATTTTCTTCCTAGCAACTTGAAGTTGGTAGGGTAAGGATTATTCTCATTTTACAGATGACTGTCATATACAATAGCACTTGTTAAGTAGTTTAGTGTGTTGTAAAGAACATTTAATGAGGGGAGAAGTCATGATCCACAAGGCCTGTGGGTTTGTCAAGGCTTCCTGAAGGAGGTGGTAGTGTATCTTTTTTTTTTTTTTTTGTAGGGCAATAGGGGTTAAGTGATTTGCCCAGGGTCACATAGCTAGTGTGAGATCTAAAATTGGATATTAGATCATAAATCTCCCCTCTTTAACCTTTCCCTTAATCCATTATTGATAACAGACTGTTAAAACTTTTTACCACACTAGTAAGTGTCAAGTGTATGAGGCCTGATTTGAACTCAGTTCCTCCTGAATCCAGGGCCAGTGCTTTATCCACTTTGCCACCTAGCTGCCCCGGTACTGAATCTTCTTTTGTAATATAGTTGTATCTATCTATTTGTATGGGTCATACCCAGCCTTGCCAGTGGGCAGAGGAGCCCCACCTTGTAGCCATCTAGAGCTTCCCAGGTTTGCTTGAGGGGAAATAAACTGGCTTCTTTCCTATAACAATGATCAAAACCATACAAAGGCTATGTGAAGTGCTTGGCAAACAGAAGTTACATTGCGGGCCTGAAGTCAGGAATACTCAACTTTCTGAGTTCAAAAATAGCTTCAGACACTTACTTGCAGTGTGCCCTTGGGCAAATCACTTAACCCTGTTTACCTGAGTTTCCTCATCTGTTAAAACAAGCTGGAGAAGGAGATGGCAAACCACTCCAGGATCTTTGCCAACAAAGAGTTGGACGTGACTGAACACAACATAAATGGCTAGCTATTATTGAACCAGTCCTTAATTTTTTGTTTGTTTGTTTGTTTGTTTAACTCAATTATATTGAATTTTACCATTGGACAAAATGACCCAATAGAATTCCAAAGGACTCATAATGAAAAAATTCAACATGGCTAATATAGAAACCTTTTGCATGATTTCACATGCATAATGGATATATTTCTTGCCTTCACAATGGTTGGGGAAGAAACTGGAGGGAGAGAATTTGGAACTCAGTTTTTTAAAAAAATGTTAAAAATAATATTTGTTTAAAAAAAAAAGAACCGTCATCTGGGGTGTATTAAATTCCAACTTAGGCTAACAGTGGATGAAGGCGGGAAGCCTCCCGGCTATCCCCCCAGTATACCTGTGCATTATCATACTCCAGCGCCCGGAAAGTGGTATAGAGGACGACCGGTAAGGGCGGGATTTCCGGCTTTGTTTCAAAGATTGGCGCCTCAAGAGGCACGTGGTCCGAGGGGCTCCTCGTGGGGGGAGGGGGAGGAAGGTGTGGGGGGGTGGTGAAGATGCACTTGTGCACGTGCGCAGTAGGTGAACTTTGAAGGGGTGCGGCCGGGAGCTTCTTTAGGTCCAGCTTTTCCCACCGCCAGAATGCTCAGCCCTAGGGAAGAGGGTTCTTTGAACCTTAGAGTCTGAGAGGGCAGCACTCAAAGGACCTGGTAGCCTACGGCACACGTGTAGCGGAAGGAGCCCCGCCCCGTTGGAAGGGGGGAGGAGCCCGTGGGCGGGGCTTGCAGGGGCGGGGCTGGTAGCTTGGTATCTCTTTCCCCGCTGTCGTTTGGTTCCCTCCAGAAGCTCGGCGAAGCTCGCAGGGTTGGAGCGCGCCCACTCTCGTGCTCTGTCCGCTGGGCTCCACGACTCCGACTGCCCTCTCAGACCAGACCATGCTGCGCAAGCTGACCCTCGACCAGATCAACGACTGGTTCACCATCGGCAAGACGGTGGCCAATGTGGAACTCCTGGGGTTTCCGCCCGCCTTTCCTGTCGGCCCTCCGGGAGTTGGGGCGGAAGCTCATCATGCCCAAGTCCAAGCTCATGCTTATTATGCCCAAGCTCAGGCCCAGGCCGATCTGGAGGCAGAGGCCCTGGCTCAGGCCGAAGCCGAAGCCGAGGCCGAGGCCCAGGCCGAAGCCGAAGCCCAGGCCGAAGCCGAGGCTAAAGCCAAAGCTGAAGCGGAGGCCAAAGCTGAAGCGGAGGGCGGGGCGAGGACCAGAGAAGAGGCACGGAGACCACCCCCGATTGACCAGGCATTGTCGGGATCGGGTGGCAGCGTTGGCAGCGAGCAAACCCATGCTCGAGCCTTGACCTCCCCGGTGGTTGGCGGGTAAGCCACTTGGGAACTCTTCACTCCCAACCTCTTATTAGAAATGGGGAGGGGCTGTGTATTTCAGGGAGAGGCAAAGGAGGGAAAGGTCCCCAGTGGAGGCAATGAACAATAGCAAAAGATTTTTTAAAAAAAGTTTTTCCCCAAAATTCATCATATCCCCCACAGCCTTTTCTTTTTCTTTATACATCTATCATTCTTAGCAATCCCGAGTAACAAAGAAGTGTAATTAAGCCAAAGCAACGAAGATATTGACCATGTTTGGTTACGTGTGTTTCCCAAGTGCTCCATCTCTCCAAGAAAAGCAGTGGGATTTACTTTAGCTTCACAGATTGGTCCAGCATATTGGCGTGAATTTTGCCTTTAAAAAAAAAGAGTTGTTTTCCTGTGGACACTGGATGGTGTTCTCTTGTTTCTGCTTCCTTCACTACCTGCGTCACTTAATAGGAGTCTAGCCATGTTTTTCTGAATGTTAATGGTAGGCTTTTCTTACGATGCAATTACATGGCATTACATTCATGGACTACATTTTGGTTCCGTTGGTTCTTCATTAGCACCCACCTTATTTCTAGTTTCTTATTGCAACAATAATTGTTGAATTGCTCTGTCTCCCTGTCTACCCCCCTCTCCCCGCCCCCTTGAGATTTACCCATTGCTAGCCTTGCAAACCCTGTGAGGTAATTAGCATGAGTATTAACCTTGTTTTACAGAGGAAGAAACTGAGGTTCCAAAGAGTTACACTTCTGGTAAGGATCGCAAAGGCCATGAAGAGAGGCTGTATTGCATGCTCGATTTATTTATTTATTTTAGCCTCCATTCTCTCTGGTGCAGTATTTTCCCCCTTCCCACCTTTCTCCTTTTTTCCCTTTCTTCAATTCAGAATAACTTTTAATATGTACTTGACACAAAATGAAAAATGTTACATTCCACTAAGAAGTTTAAATTCTACTTTCTGAACTTCAGTCTCCTTTGTTTGATCAAAGACATTTTGGGTCTGTTGTAGGATTATAGATTTAGAGAAGGAAGTGACCCAAGAGGTGACCTAGTCCAACACCTTGAGGCCTAAAGAGACTGGATTTACACAGACGTGTTGTATGTTTCAGAGCTGGATTTGAACCCAGGTTCTTTGACTTCATTCATGATGAATTTGGCAATGGTATTAGACCTTGTCAGAGTCACAGAGAAGATTGAGTTAATAATCAAAATATATGGAGGGATAGTTGCATATGTATTTTTTTAAACAGAAGAATTTTTAAACAGAAAGTGGTGAGATAAAAATAATGATGGTACCTCAGATAAAAATAGTTAAGTTTCTCACCAGTCCAATCATTTGTCAAAAATTGCTGTTTCTATATCCATAATTCTTCTATCTGACCTCTGGAATCACCTGGCCACCATCACCTTAGTTGATCATCTGGCCTAGCTTATTGCAATAGGCTCTCTTTCCTGATAAGTACATTCTTTATACCTGAGGTGTCAAGGTGAGTACAGCTAGAACCAAATTAAAATGTAATAGGGATATATTTAACAAAATAAATAAAAATACAATAAAACATAGGTAATAGTAACATGTGGTTTTCTAAGTCAATATATATGTCCCACGAGGATCCTTATGCATAGTTTAGTGGTCCCCATTCTTTTTGATATCCCTACTCTACACAGCTGTCCAGGTGATTTTCCTTAAGCACAGATTTGATTGTCATTTTTCCACTCAAATTCCAAATTCCTTTTACTTTCTGAGGTCAAACATAAACTTTCCTTAGCTTTTAAAGCTTTTCACAAAGTGGCCTCAATCTATTTTTCCACCCTCAGTGTATTTTATTCCCTCTTCCCACAGTGTGTGATCTAGCAAACTAGCCGTTTCCAACTCTTGCTCATTCTTGACATTTTGTCTTCCATGCCTGGAATGTTCTTAATTTCTCATAACACCTTTCTCCAAGATGCAATTCTAGTACCACCTTCTACACTAATTCTCTGCTGATCTTCTCCCCAACCCCAGCTGCTAGTAACTTTCCTCCCAAACTACTGGTTATTCTCCTGTATATGGATTTGTCTCCCCCATTAGAATGTAATCTCCTTGAGGGTAGGGATTCTTTGTACTCTATCTCCACTGCCATCTCCATCTCTCTCCATAATCATTCTAAGTTTAAAGCACGTTCCACCTTTGTAAAGAATTAATTGTTATTTGAGGTTTTTATGCCTCTGCTCGAACTGGCCTGGGGCTCTGCAAACCGAGTGGTGCTCTATCCACCGGTTGTAGCCGTTGCCATGGCACTGGCACCTCATGTCATTACCACTCGCTGCCGCCTACATGGGCCTGGCAAAATTATAATGATTGGAAGCCTAGTGAGGGCAGTCATATGACTGTCAGGGTGGCTAGACAATTGGTTGGGGGCTGTGTGGGGTTTCTGGGAACGGGGAGAATTCTTTACATAGTTTTTGAGCTATTATCAGTACCAGAGGCATGTCTATCCTGTTTAGCTGAGAGGAAAAGAAGTCAGTACAATGGAAGGAACTCAGAATTTGAAGTCAGATGCCTTGGGGTTTAAATACTGGCTTTGCCACTGGCTGACTGACAACTTTTGTGATCTTGGGCAAATATCACTTTGCCTCTCTGGGCCTCTGTGTCCTCATGTGTAAAATGAGGAAGTTGGATTTGATGACTCAGAGGGCTTTTTTAGTTTTAAATCTGTGATCCTATTAATACATAATCTTTTCCTTCCCAGACTTGTCATAGCACTTTGTCTGATTTTTACTTGCTCTTAGCACATTTTACCCTGTATCATCCTTATTTGTGCATGGGTTCTTAGGAATTAAAGCTGCATAGGGAACCCTTAGAGACTCTCTGGCCCAATCACTTCTTTTTACAGATGGGAAAACTCGGGCCCAAAGAGTTAGTAGTGGTTCACCCAAGAAGACACAGGTACTATGTAGCTGGGATTTATTTTAATACCTCATATTATACTGTTAGATCCTGAGTTCAGGGTCTTTTGTAATTTTTCATGTTAGTATCTTAAGTGCTAAATAAACACAGTGCCTTGTGGGTATACGTATTTTAACACACATTGGTTGAATTGAATTAACTCAGTGCTTTAAAGTATGCAGAACATTTTTCTAAATGAAAAAAGTCTGCACAAGTAGTGGGGAAAGTGGCATTGCCTTGAATGAGACATCAGTGAAGGATATGGGAAATTATTATTGTAACTTGCTAAAGATTAAAGTGTAGTAATTTTGTCATGGGCATTAATTAAATGTAACAAGGGGCCATATTTCTGGTGGTCTTAGGACATTTTAAGAACTTGCTGTTTTCTGTGTCTTTTGCCGCTGAGGGTTCTCTCTTTGCTTTTTATTGTATTAGCAAAGGACACATAAAACCAATTTGTTTTCCACAGTATGTTTAATTTCTCTTTGCAATTCAGTAGCAGTACTTTTGGGCCTGTGCAGCTGAATTCATGTTTGTTGAAACTAACATTTCATTTTCTTTGGGCAGCCATAGCCTTTTATGGCTGCCCAAAGTGGCCTTGGAAACTATAAATGCTTTTGGTTCTATGGCTTGTTTTATATGAATAATAATATCTATTCATTTTTTATAGTACTTTAAGGTTTGAGAACATGGCTCACAATTCTGTCCTGTGAGTTATGTAGTTCAGGTATTCATTCCTATTTCCATTTTACAGTTGAGGAACCTGAGACCCAGACTCAGAGTTCTGATAAGGGCCAGAGCTAGGACTTAACACCAGTTCTTGGTGTAAGTCTAGCATGTTTTCCACCACTCCATGCTATCTCATTCCTTAGCATGTTTTTTGGGATTCTCCCACTTGGAGTAGATTGACTAACAGTTATCTTAATATTCTTGGGGATAATAATTGACATTCTAAAACAGCATCCTTACAACAAGTAGTGTGCAAATATTAATCCTATTGTACTGGTGAGGAAATGGAGGTTCAGAGAAGCTGTCACCTAATAAGTTATAGTTTTATTTGGAGAGTATTGAGGGATATTATGAAGGACAAAGAGGACAATCCACATTTTTAAGGAACTCTCCAATTTTGAACAGCTGAAGTAAGAGAATTTGGAGAGAGGATGGAACTTGGAGGTTATCTATCTGTTCCAGGTGCCTCATTTTAAAGATGAGGAAACTGAAGTCCAGAGAGTTGAAGTGACTTGCCTGTAGTCCTAGAACAATAAAGTCAGAACCACAATGGAAACTCAAGGTAGAACGTTGCAAATGCAGTGCTCTTTCCCTGACACCGGGAGAGCACATTTTACAGAGTAACTTGGTCATAAAAATTAATGTAATATAAACTAAGTTCAGGGAGTCATCACATTGGTTTGGGTTTAGAAGGGAGTTTCTAGCAGAATTTTGAAGGAGATGAGGGATTTAGACAGTTCAACTAGAGGAGGGAAAAGGTGTTAATGGGAAAGGTCAGGGCATAGTTGGAAATGCCTGAAGGTAGAAATAGTAAGTCTTGTGAGCTTACTGCAAAATGGTATCTGACTGAAGGGGAAGATTCTCTTTAAGGATTGTAATGAAAGGTGAATTTAGAGACCTTGAAGTTATGAGCCGTTAAAAGTTTTTGTAAGTTTTTATAGGGTACCTTGTTTTCATTTCAGGTTTGTTAACACAGCACTTTGCATAGAGTTGGCACTTATTAAATAGTTATTGAATGATGGATTTGGTCGGACTGCTCACTCCTTGCTACCTAGATTTCCCATTTAGGATCCCTTCTTGTGCTGCTTTCTTGTTTTGCTCTCTTCCCTTTTAGATTTTCCTTTGTATATCTTGTTATGTTTCTTATCCTGACTCAAGGAGAGGAGAAAAAGAATGTAAAAACTAAGCTGCTATGTGTTCTGGTTACTTTTTCTGTTCAGAGTTAAGTACTGACTTCCTTAGAAATCAAACTCATAGTCATATGCTTATGTTTATTAGATTTTTATTGCCTTTTCTTCTTAACCTTCCCCCTTTCCTCATCACCCTAATTTCTTCCTATTTTCTATTTGAGGATTTCCTAATTTAAACAAGTATACTCAATTGTCCTTGCATGTGATTAACTTGATAGTTCATTTTTCCCTCTGAGCTGTTCATCATGCCATCGCCTTTTAGGGGGTCCCCTGAAGGTGCCTTGGCCTTCAGCTGTAGACTTCTATAATCAATTGTGTTAGTTCAAATCATCCTTTTACCAGCTTTTCTGTTTCCTCTCCTTATTAGTTTTTCATAGTTGTATTGATTTTTGCATCCACTTTTTCACTGAATAACACAATGTTAGAGCTGGAAGGGGATCCCAAAACTCCAAGTTGTGTATGTTTGTCTTGTCTGCTGTACTACATTGTAAAGCTTCCTGGGGTTGGGAATTTTCTAGTCCATTTCTTTTGTTTTATGAGTCTTCTGCACAGAATGGTGGTTTAATGTTCAGCAGTCTAATGCTACTGCAGTTGAACTGCTTCCACTTTGAAGGCAGATGCTTTAGTGGACCAGGAATGCAAACTCAGCATTTTTCATTTAAAATGTTGTAGATCTGGGCAGCTAGGTGGTGCAGTGGATAGAGCACCCGCCCTGGAGTCAGGAGGACCTGAGTTCAAATCCGACCTCAGACACTTGACACTTACTAGCTGTGTGACCCTGGGCAAGTCACTTAACCCCAATTGCCTCACCAAAAAAACCCCAAAACAAACAAATAAAACGTTGCAGATCAGAGAAGTTACTGGGTATTTTGATTTTCTGACAAAAATGATAAGTTAGGTAAGATCTTTAGAGAATTTGTAAAATTGTATTGAAACTTCAAAATATTAATTTTGCAATTAGAAGAAGTGTAGAGTAGTGGACAGTTGGGTTGTAGGTTGCAGTAGTCAAGAAGACCTGGGTTCACATGTTCTGCCCCTGGCCCATCCTTTGAAATTCCCTGATCTGATCATAATCTATTGTCAAACCTCCACTTCCTTTCCCTCTCAACCTTAAACCTTGTTATTCACCCTCACTGTTATTCTTCCAGACTATCTCCCATGCACTAGCTATATTCTCTTCCTCTCTCTCTTATGACCCCTTGGTGAACCAATGTGCCATTATACAGTTAGTACACTTTCCTTTTCTCTTGACTCCCTTGCCCCTTAATCTTGTTGCTAGTCATGCCCTTCGAAGCTTCAGCCTTAGATTACTCTCACTGTTTGCTTTCTTTGCTCCTATAGTGTTGCTAAATGAAACTGGAGAAAATGACAAAGCTCTTGTCCATCACAAATTTGTTATATAACCTCGATTGGACTCTTATTGCTTCAAGGTAATCCTTTTAACCTCAATTAACTCACTATCCCACTCATCACAGTGGATTTTCCAAATTTTTTCATCCATCTTCAAACTTCCCACGATTCCACTTCTCCTTTCAGCTGAAAACCTGTTGAAAAAATTGAGGCCATGTGCCGAGAGCCTCCTCTTTTCCTTTTCTCCTCATCTCATATTACCCAGATACTTTCTGCTAGTAGCTCATCCTTCACCCATTTCACATCAGGAGTGCCCTTCTTTCCAAGGTAAACAAACTCCTCTAAACACCCAAGTGATCTCATTACATCTTATCTTCTGCAACAAAATTCTTCTCTCCCTTTGTCTGCTGGTTGCTTCCCTACTGCCTGTAAACATGTCCATGTCTCCCCTATTGTCATTTGACCCATCCATCTGCCCCAGATTTTGTCCCATATCTCCTCTCATTTGTAGATAAACTCCTTGGGAAGGACATCTATAATAGGTACCTTCACTTCCTTTTCTTTCACTCTTTTTAACTCTGTAATATGGCTTCTGATCTCATCATTCAACCCACATTGGTTTCTCCAATGTTATCAGTGATATCTTAAATTTCCAAATCGAATAGCTTTTTCTTATCCTCATCCTTGTTTGCCTTTCTGCGGGCTTTGATACTGTTGATCACCTCCTAAATATTTGCTTCTTTATAGGTTTTCCTGAAACAACTCTCTCCTATTTTTCCTCTGGCCTATTTGTATTTTCTTAGTCTCTTTTTGAATCTTTATCCATGTCAAGTCCTGCTAACTGTGGCTATCTCCCAAGTCTCTGTCTTCTTTTCTTCCTTTAAACTATATATTTCTTGAAAATCTTGTCAATTTCCATGGATTCAGTTATCTCTATGCTGTTGATTTTCAAAACTGTTTATCTGGCCTTAACCTTTCTGCTGACTTATAGTCTTGCATCTCTGACTGCCTATTGGATGTCTCAAAATGGATGTCCCATTGTGAGACAGAGATTAGGTTTGGAGATTCAAATGCTCAGATGGAATGGGTCAGTGCTTTGGGAAGATCAGCTGCCCATACTCTAAGTCCACATTTTAGCCTGGAGGGGTTCTGGTGTCTCCTTCAATTATACCAGAACAGGTTGGCAAAGGGTGAGAGTTGCAGGGATTTGGAGCTATTCTTCCCTGTAATAAAAAGGACAGCAGAAAAGATCATACCCACTTTTGTTGGATTCCCAGAAAATCATCCTTCCTGTCTCTCCAGATGCGTGAGAGGTTTTCTGGTCTTGGGTAATATGAGTTGTGTCCAAACATGGGAAGTAACCAAGAACAACTTGGTAGATTTTTCATCCCTGATCCTCCCCCAAGCCGACCTATGGTGGTGTTGTGGTGGAAGATCAACCTTACCCCCTAACTGGTCTGGGACTTGTGGGTTGGTGCGGCTGGCCACCCTCTTTACCATGGCATCTGAGCATTTCTCCAAATCTGAGTCTAAATCAAGAAAGAAACACAGCCCAGAGGGGCAAAAAGGGTCATCTGATGCTCTAATATGCCTAGCTAGCATAGGATTCACAAATTTAGACCAAAAGGCAGAGGAGCTATTCAATAAATGGAATGAGAGGAGCCAAATAGTCAAAAATAAAGAGGAGGGATTGTGAGAAATGGGTAGTTGTCTCCTCTCAATGTGGATATAACAGTCATACTCCCCCTGACCTGTTTGTAGGACAAAGGTCTCAGATCCCCTCCTCCCCCTCAGGTTATCAAGGTCATAGGGTTCAAGGAGCCCTGGTCTCAATAAGGTCCGCTCCAGAGTTGTGTCCATATAAGGAAGTATAAGGTCCACTCCTGAGTCATGCCCATACAAGGAAGAGGGGTGGGAATACTGCCTTCCAATTAGCTAGTTTTTGTTCATAGATTGTAACCCCCCCCCAGTGATGAAAAAGGGAAGGGTCCATTTGAGTTAGGGACTAGGGTATAAAACAGGGCCTTCGAGCCCCCTTTCTGGGCACCCACTAGCTGCACACTAGGGTGCCTCCTTCTTATGAGAAGAAAATAAAGGGCCTTTGTCACTTTGCTTTTGAGTTCCTGAGAATTATTGAGAAGAGGATGGATTTTTTCCTCACACCCATGGACATCTTCACCTCAACATGTCAAAAACTAAATTCATTATCTCTTCCCCCCCGAAACCCTTCCTGCTCTTGAACTTCCCTATTGCTGTTGAGGGTACCACCATCATCCCAGTCATTCAGGCTCTTAATATAGACACAGTCTTCAACTCCTCACTCTCTTCTTCATCCTCTAACCTCCAGTATCTGATCTGTTAGGGCCTGTTGATGTTACCTTTGCAACATCGCTCTTCCTCTCCTCTCTCTTCTCTATCACCCAAACATAAAATTGTTTGGGATTCAAAGCCCTTCATAAACTGGGCCCTTTCTACCTTTCCAATCTTCTTATACCCCCATCTACTGGTGAAACTGGCGTCTGTGCACAAGACTCCTAACTAGGTATTTTTACTGGCTATTTTCCATGCCTAGAATACTCTCCCTCCTCATTTCTGCCTCCTGGCTTCCTTCATGTCCCAGTTAAAATCTCTCCTACAAGGAAGCTTTTCCTGATTGCTGTTAATTCTGGTGCTGCCCCCCCCCCCCTCGATTATTTCCAACGTATCGTGTGTGTGTGTGTGTGTGTGTGTGTGTGTGTGTGTGTGTGTGTGTATAACAAGGGCCTAGCACATAGTAGGTGCTTAATATGTGTTCATTGACTGACTGGCTGTTGTAATCTAGGTTAGGTCACTTAGGTTCTCAATGCCCTACACCCCCTCCCTTAAGAATGAGCAGCAGTTCTGTATATGTAGAGTGAGTTTCTTCACTGGAAGTTCCCCAATGAAATCATATATCACAATCCCCTCCTACCTCAACTCCCTTTCTCCCCCCAACCCAAAACATTTGTTTGGAATGGATATACCTATTATATAAAAATCTAAATTAAACTTTTTTTTTTTTAGTGAGGCAATTGGGGTTAAGTGACTTGCCCAGGGTCACACAGCTAGTAAGTGTTAAGTGTCTGAGGCCGGATTTGAACTCAGGTACTCCTGACTCCAGGGCCAGTGCTCTATCCACTGGACCACCTAGCTGCCCCTAAATTAAACTTTTTAAAAAGCTAAGTTGGAATGGTTATTTGCTTTAAAAAAAGATTTACAGGAGGGGCAGCTAGGTGGCACAGTGGATAAAGCACCGGCCCTGGATTCAGGAGGACCTGAGTTCAAATCCGGCCTCAGACACTTGACACTTACTAGCTGTGTGACCCTGGGCAAGTCACTTAACCTTCGTTGTCCCCCCCCCCCCAAAAAAAAAGATTCACTAGAGCAATGTTTCTCAAATAGCTGCAAGGAAACCTGAAATACACCTTAAGTCTGCTTAAAAAAAAAAAGAACCATACGTTATATGGGTTTTTTTTGTTTGTTTTTTGTTTTTTTGGTGAGGCAATTGGGGTTAAGTGACTTGCCCAGGGTCACACAGCTAGTAAGTGTTAAGTATCTGAGGCTGGATTTTAACTCAGGTCCTCCTGACTCCAGGGCTGGTACTCTACCACCTAGCTGCCCCCACCATATGTTACATGTTAACAGGCATAAAAATAATTTAAGAGGATTTTACTTACTACAAGGGTTCTGCTAAAGATTTGTTTAAACTGAAGGGTTCTACCACTATGAAAAAGTTTAAGAGTTTACTGCACTAGAAGATGCTTAGAGAAATAGGAAACCTCTCCTCAGAATGCCTAAAATATGCGAATTACATCTTATGTGAAAATTTGTCTGACAGTACTTTCCTAGATGGTTATTTCCTTTTTCTTTCCCCTGAAAGTTTGGGGCAGGAGAACATGGCTATAAGTATCCTTTGATTATGTTTTTCATTCTTTAGGTTTTTGAAAAGTTTGGATATTCTGAGGAAATTATTTTCAATATTGTTCATTTCCAATTCAGCCAAAAATTTTGATTAGCAAAAATTTAATTTCAATTATAGTTTAGATGACATTTTCCATTCTTGTCATGTAGTTCAACTTCACTGAATATTTATTAAACACCACTATGTAAAGAATACTGCACTGAGTGCTGGAGGAAATGCAAAGTCAGTATAATGAGGTAAGTTGATGGGTCGAGAACTGTCCTGATTCACCCCCATAACTAGAATGCAAAATGGCACTGGGTTAGTTTAGAATAAATACTCTGGTGATAGTAGCTACATTGTAATTATAGAGTCTGAGTTGGAAGGGACTTTAGAGGGCATCTAGTCCACACTCTACCTTCTGTCAAGTAGTAACCCTATGTATTTTCTTTCAAGACCTCCAGTAACACAGAATACACTACTTATGGAAGAAACTCATGCTACTTCTAGTTATTCGGAGGTTTAGACTTTAAGCCTCAATTGGATTTCTTTACAACTTATATTCATTTGCCTTTTTTGTCCTTCCTCAGTCCATTCCATCCTTACTGGGCCCAAGAGGAAAATTTTATGAAGACTGAGTTGGTCTATAGTCTTTTCAAGTGGGAGTAAATACAGTTGATTTTAAAAAATATTTTGTTTTTACTCTGAGGGATAGGAAAAGCTTTGTTTGCAGATATTTCCTGGTCTCTGACTTCTTTTGGTAGATACGTAGAAACTTCTCAGGGAGCAGGCTTGTAGGTCAGGGTTCATTTGGAACGTTTTCTGTCTAGGATGGCACAGTGAATGAGGGAATGAGCATAATCCAGTCGTTTCACTGCCATTACTACAGAGATGGAGTTTTCTGAACAGACCTGAGTCTTCAGCATTTGCTTTCTGCCCATGCCCAGTGCTGCCTTTTCCCCCTTTTGCATTCCAGAGCTGGGAAGGACCTGAGACTTTAATCCAACCCCTTACTTTACAGATGAGGAAGTGGAGATCTGGAAAGGTGGAGTAAATGCTCCAGTGTGCCTCCTTTTTTCAGGGGTTTACATCAGATGGCCATGGACCTTTGTTTTTCTTAAAGACTTAAGCTTCTCCACAAAGAAATAAATGACAAAAACAAGGGGAAGAGAGATGAGATATTAAAATAGGACATTTCTTTTGGGTTTATTTGGATCCACAGATGGATTTTTTTATATTTGAGTCATCTTGATTTTTGTTAAGGCATGCCCTTGTGGACACATTTCTTGATAATTATTGGATTTGAGATTTAATTAAAGCAAACCAAACATTTTTTAAAGAAATTTGGTGAGGGAGAAAGAAACTGGAGCTTACGCATTTTTCCCTTCTGTACAGAGGTCTTAATTTTGGAATTTAATTCTTTTTTTTTTGTTTATATGTTTATTTAAAGTTAGAACTCACATTTTAATTTTCTTCACATATAGTCATGTCTAAGTTGACCTTTAAGGGCCTTGAGCAAAATCCATCTCTTGGGTACTTACGTTCTTGAATGGTTAAGATTCATGAGCTTTTTTCATTCTTTCATAGAATTACTATAATCCCTGAATTATAATTTTAAAGGTTGCTAGGGTGTTATTTCACATTTTGTTTGAGCTGAGAGGGAAGTTAAATAGTGTATAATTTTTGTTCTAGGAGACTACCGATTATTAATGTGGTTAAAACCCAGACCATTTCCTTCTGTTAATTTGAAGATTATGTATCCATTTTAGGATGCTGCTTTTTTTTCAGTTCATTGTTATGTTGTGAGTACAGTTGATAACTTTAAAGCATTTATTTTATTCTACATATAGCTTCTTTATGTAAATATTTTTAAAAAATTGTTCTTGCTATCCACTCTTTACAAAGTGTTAGTTACATTTTAAGTACATAAAATTAGTTTGTTTGCTGTAGTATATGCTAGAGGTATGGTAAAAACAGGGAAATATTTCAAACATTTACTTAAGAAAGCCACAATGTACATTTCAGTTAAATGTTACTGCTAAATGAAAACATGACATTTTTTGTACAATAACTAAGGATAGTTCTAATTATAGAAAATATAAGCACATCCATAAGAATGGTAAACTTTTTAGTAACAAAGGGTAACATGAAATCATCACATTTTCTTATTTCTAAGCTATATTTCATGTTGTAGGTTCAAGTTTAAAATTGTACAAATAAATAACTTGATTGAAGATGAGTGACTTAAGTTGATGGATAGTAATATGGCAGATTCCATATTCTCTGTGAGAATGTAGGGAACATATTTTTTGTGTTTTTATCAATGTAACTTGAAATAGTAGGAATTTCTTCTTTCTCTGAATTCCTGGTACTTTCACCTAGAACTCCAAAGTGGACAGAGCAGTTTGTGTTCTGTGTGTCTTCCAGTTCCTCTTGTTGACTTGGTTTTTCTGCATTGGTTAGAAAATCTCTTAGCACTTGCTTGAAGATGTAGACTATTTCCCATGGCAAAACGTCATTTTCTGCTAAAACTTCTCGAAATCTAGAAGAAAAACTAGTAATGAATATGTAATTTTGAAATACTTCAAGTATTTATAGTTCCATTTAAAAAAATCTACAGAGCCCTGATAAAAGAGATTTTTGTGTATTTTAGAATTAAAATTTTTTTAAAGGAAGGATTAGAATCCATTAAAGTTTTGTTAGTTTTCACTTATGTTACCCTGAAGGGTTTTTTGTACAGAAAGGACTTGTTCATTCTTCTTCCTTCTTATGTGACCTTTGAAACCTCATGCAAAAATTTTAGTGGAAGATTTCTGAAACTAAGGTAGTTACTGCTAGGAAAACAATAACCATTAAGTGATTTAAAAATTAATGTAAAACCATTGCCACTTGTAGGATTATGATTTAAATGAATAATTTAAAGCTTGAAATCAATATTAAATAATACAGAACCAGTGATGGTATAGCAACTTTTTGCAAAAGGTAGTATTTGTTATATAAAGAAGAGTAAACCATATTTTCTTTTGGGCCATGCAGAGTTATGAAATCATACTTTGTCTACAGGGACTTTATGGTTACTATCTTGTTTGATAAATATAGCTAAAAATTTACATAATTGCTTAGAATTTCCACTCTAAGTAGTTAAGGAGTTTAAGACTAACATCTGCAAACATCTTAAAAAAAGAATCCTGTATCTGTACCTGCTGAGAATAGTTCCAGTCTGGCAAGGTTGAACTTGTGAGCAGAGAGCTTCAAGCTGTCTTTGTTCAGTAGCTGGGATCGTTGCTTGAGGATTCTGGTAGGTTTTTAGCCAATTGTAATCTGCACCAGTTTTTTTCACTTTTTCTTCATTTTCAATCTCTTGTATTAATCTCTCACGTTCTTTTAGGTGCCATGTGAGTTCCCGAAGCAGAGTCTTTGTTACTACATCTGAACCTGGATAGTGTGTGGATTTATGGGATTCTCTTTTTGACCACTTCATCCAACTAAAAAGTGGCATTTTATAATCTGGGAAAATCACATACATTTATTAATTATAAAATAGGACCGAGTTGGAAGTATTTGAGAAATTTGCAGTGGATTTGTCATAGAGTAATATTTCATTATACAAGTTCAAAATAAGATTGGAAAAAGTAAATTATGAAATCTTCCAATACATAACCAGGTTTTGACTAATAAGGAAGACAGCTTAAACATCTCGATAAACTTCTGTTTTGTTCCCATAAATATGTTTTTAGTACAGCTAAACATTTTTCCCAAAAGAATTACTCCAGTTTAACAACTTCTAAAATAATTAATAATATTTGCTACCATCAGTACTAGTAAAGAAGATTTAACGTTTAGAAGAGGATTATCTAAGAATAGGTTTTTTTGATCTATGTTTTGTAAAGAAAAAAATGAAAACATACCTGTTAAGTTGTCACTGTCTGTCCAATGTGGTGGTTGTGGTTCAAAGGAGTCTTGCTTGAAGTAGAGATTTTTATTCAGTCATATCCTGTTCTTTTAGATGTGTCTGTCCACTGTTGAAAAAAGCAGCCTGCCTTATTTAATTAACCTTTTAAACCGAGTTCTTGATAAATTACTTTCTCTGTTGGGAATATGTTTTTATTTCTTTGTTGATGAAACTGCTGCTTAATTAATCTTGTTTGATAAAAAAATATAACTGACTTTATTCTCCATGAAATCCCTTAAGATCTCCTACGTTTTGAATGTAGTTTTGGCTATGGAAGCAATCTGAAAGAAGTAGGTACAGATACAAATGTTTGTTTCAAAATGCTTGCAAATATATTGTTGGTAGTGAGATGAATAACAGTAGTCTGAAGCAACTACAGATGTGCTCCTAGCTAAAGTTAAGACTGTCGCATGATGTGATGCTTTGCTGTGCATAGCTGTAGGTCACAGTTTAGTGCTGTATTTTTATGCCTGTAGAGCTCTAAAAATAACCATGTTGCTTTTATTCTGTAGCTAAACTTTCAGGCCATTTGGAAGCCAGGTCACTATCTTCTTTAAATGAAGATGGAGAAGTAAATTAGACTTAAATTATTAAAACTTGAAAAATAAACGGTAGCATCCCCTTGCCAGTGAAATACTGTGAAAACTCAATTTTATTGAGCAGATATAGTCAAAGAATCCTGAGCAGGCAGTTATTCATGTGATTTTTAGCAACTTGTGTTCTTTTTTTCTACATACTAATTATTTTTTGTTCATATATTTAAACCATTATAAATGTTCATTAACATTTCAAATATTTTAAGATGTAAACTTTGAAATATAGAGCATATACTTTACATTATTTTAAAAGTATGATGAGCCTAGTAAGGCCATTATAATACTTAAGGGTCAGAATATTAGAACTTAAAATACATTGATAAATCATATCAGAATAAAATATCGAGGCTTAGTATATTAAATTTTGTCACAGTATATTTTCTCCTTTGCGAATTAAAGGTAAAATGCTAGATTTTTCGTTTACATTTGTTATATTTGCTATTTGCTATAGGGAAATATATTGTAGGTTGTAAAGGTCACTTTGTATACTGCTTTGTAGATAAGGTCTTTTCTTTTGAAAGCATTTTTTCTTTATTACTTTTTCTCTGCATGTTTAATCAAACTATGGAACAGCAGGCTTTGTTTAAAGCAGACCTAGATGTCATGCAACATAAAGAATGATGTGTGTGGCCATTACTATAGCTGATATTACTTGTACTTTGGGAAAATTCAGATGTCAGGATTAATTATATTCAGCTGGAAGGCTTTCACATTGGATTGTACATGGTACTATGAAAAATGAAAGGAGTTGGGTTTATAATGACAGAAATGTCCTACCAAATTTTCTGATAAAATTTAAATGATTCTTGCCACCTCTTTCTTTAAACTATCTTGTTGCTGCTATTTTTTACTGAAAGCGTGTGACTTATATCAGAAGTACAATAGAGTAGAATATTCCTAAAGTGCGTGGATTGTAGGGAGATATATATGTGTATGTATACATCTCCATCTGGAAACAGACACAGCACACAGATGTGCATATGCATACATATGCACACATGAGAAACACATACAGCATGACACGTGAACATGTGCAGTGCATGCACACAGTGTCTCTATACACATAAATAAACATGTGTGTTTGTGTGTATGCGAGTCCAGGCTTCTTAGTCTTAAGACTCTTTCCAAGTTGAAGCATTGATGGTTGGGATGGAAGTACCAAAGGATAAAATAAATTGGATAATGAGCACATTAAAAGAATTGAAGAAAGTCTGTAATTCAAGAAAGACTTTATACATAGACATAGACACATACATCTACATACACCTCCAAGAAGAGATGAAAGAACAGTTAGGAAATATTAACTAATATTGTACCTCAGAATGAAAAACATTAGTGGGAATAGCAAGTAGCAATAAAAGTGGAAACCATTAAATAGATAAAATTAAAGAACAATCTTAGAATGTAATAAGTTTTAAAAAGCAACTAACAAATATTCATAAGATATCATGCATCTGTTTTTTTCAAAACAGATTTGGAAAACAGCAGGAAGGCACAAACCTTAGTGTAATTGGACTTCTAGATTAAAACACTGAAAAAGAAGAAAAGTTAAATACTATATGTTGAGTAACTACTTTTAGAGAAATTCTAGAGTAGCCAAAAATGGACTCTTAATACACAAATAGAAACTGTATGTTCAGTATGGAGAAATTCTAACTAACCTTCCAAGGCAAATAATTATTAAATTTCAGAATTTGAGAGGGCTAGGGGGAAAAACCCTAAGAACTGAGAAAGTGGGAGGATGGTGGTTACGTTCAACAGAAATTGGGAGGCTTGGAAGGAAGATGAAATGTGATTTGGGGAGGTGAATTCAGTGAGAGGAAAGGAAAAGATAATTGGGGTTTTTTTGGACATGTTGAGTTTTAGGTGCTTATAGGACAGCTAGGTGGAGATATTTAACAGAAAGTTTATGATGCAATATTTTTATTTGCATTTTTATTTATTGATTTATTTTTCCTTTACATGTAAAGATAGTTCTCAACTTTTGTTTATACAAGCTTTCCAATTTCAGATTTTTCTCCGTCCCTCCCCTCCCTTCCCCCTCCCCTAGACAGCAGATAATCTGATATAGGTTATATATATACACATAATAACATTAATCCTATTTCTGCATTAGTCATGTTATAAGAGAAAAATCAGAGCAATGATGAAAAACTTCAAAATAGAAAAAACAACAGCACCAAAAACAAAAGAAATACTATGGTTCATTCAGCATCTATACTCCAGTTCTTTTTTTTTTTTTCTTGGATTTGGAGATCCTCTTCTATCATGAGTTCCCTGGAACTCTTCTGTACCATTGCATTGGTGAGAAGAATATAGTCCATCACAGTAGATCAACACTCAATGTTGATGATACTGTGTACAATGTTCTTCTGGTTCTGCTCATCTCACTCATCATCAGCCCACACAAGACCCTCCAGGTTTCTCTGAACTCCTCCTGCTCATCATTTCTTACAGCACAATAGTATTCCATTGTATTCATATACCACAACTTGTCCAGCCATTCCCCAATTGATGGGCATCCCCTCAACTTCCAATTCCTTGCCACCACATAAAGAGCAGCTATAAATATTTTTGTACATGTGGGTCCCTTTCCCCTTTCCATGATTTCTTTGGGAAAAAGACCCCAAAGTGGTATTGCTGGGTCAAAGGGTATGCACAGCTTCATAGCCCTTTGGGCATAATTCCAAATTGCTCTCCAGAATGGTTGGATCAGTTCACAGCTCCACCAACAATGCATTAGTGTTCCAATTTTCCCACAGCTTCTCCAACATTTATTATTTTCCTTTTTTGTCATTTTAGCCAATCTGATAGGTGTCAGGTGGTACCTCAGAGTTGTTTTAATTTGCATCTCTCTAATCAATAGTGATTTAGAGCATTTTTTCATATGGGAATAGATAGCTTTGGTTTCTTCATCAGAAAACTGCCTGTTCATATCCTTTGATCATTCCTCAATTGGGGAATGACTTGGATTCTTATAAATTTGATTTAGTTCCCTATATATTTTAGAGATGAGGCCTTTATCAGAAGTACTGGCCACAAAAATGGTTTCCCAGATTTCTGCCTCCCTTCTAATTTTGGATGCATTGCTTCTGTTTGTACAAAATTTTTTTAATTTAATGTAATCAAAATCATCCATTTTGCATTTTATAATATACTCTTTCTCTTGTTTGGTCATAAACTGTTTTCCTTTCCAAAGATCTGATAGGTAGACTATTCCTTTCTCTCCTAATTTACCTATGGTATCACCTCTCATGTCTAAATCGTGTATCAATTTGGACCTTATTTTAGTATAAGGTGTAAGATGTTGGTCTATGCCTAATTTCTGCCATACTCTCTTCCAGTTTTCCCAGCAGTTTTTGTCAAATACTGAGTTCCTGTTCCAGAATCTGGAGTCTTTGGGTTTATCAAACACTACATTACTAGTGTCATTTACTACTGCATTTCCTGTGCCTAGCCTATTCCATTGATCTACCACTCTATTTTTTAGCCAGTACCAGATAGTTTTGATGACTGCTGCTTTATAGTAAAGCTCCAGGTTTGGTAGTACTAACCCACCTTCTGTTGAATTTTTTTTCATTATTTCCCTGGATATTCTTGATTTTTTTGCTTTTCCAGATGAATTTTGTTATTATTTTTTCTAGCTCTATAAAATAATTTTTAGGTAGTCTGATTGGTATGGCACTGAATAAGTAAAATAAATTTAGGCAGTATTCTCATTTTCACTATATTAGCTCTGCCTATCCATGAGCAATTGATATCTTTCTAATTATTTAGATCTGATTGATTTGTATGAAGAGTGTTTGGTAGTTGTGTTCATAGAGTTCCTGGGTTTGTCTTGGCAAGTAGACTCCCAGGTATTTTATATTATCTACCATTACTTTAAATGGAATTTCTCTTTCTATCTCTTGCTGCTGGGCTTTGTTGGTCATGTATAGTAATGCTGATGATTTATGTGGATTTATTTTATATCCTGCTACTTTGCTAAAGTTGTTAATTGTTTCAAGTAATTTTTGAGTTGATTCTCTAGGATTCTTTAAGTATACCATCATATCATCTGCAAAGAGTGATAGTTTTGTTTCCTCCTTGCCTCTTCTAATTCCTTTAATTCCTTTCTCTTCTCTGATAGCTAAAGCTAACATTTCTAGGACAGTATTAAATAATAGGGGTGATAATGGACATCCCTGTTTCACCCCTGATCTTATTGGGAAGGCCTCTAATTGATCTCCATTGCATATACTTGCTGATGGCTTTAGGTAGATACTGTTTATTATTTTAAGGAAAGCTCCTCCTATTCCTAAACTCTCCAGTGTTTTTATTAGGAATGGGTGTTGTAGTTTGTCAAAAGCTTTCTCTGCATCTATTGAGATAATCATATGATTTTGGTTGGTTTTCTTATTGATATGGTTGATTATGTTAATAGTTTTCCTAATGTTGAACCAGCCCTGCATTCCTGGTATAAATCCCACCTGGTCATAGTTATTATCCTGGTGATCACTTGCTGTAAGCTCCTTGCTAATATCTTATTTAAGATTTTAGCATCAATATTCATTAGGGAAATTGGTCTATAATTTTCTTTCTCTGTTTTTGCTTTGCTTGGTTTTGGTATCACCACCATATTTGTGTCATAAAATGAATTTGGTAGTTCACCTATTTTTCCAAATGATTTGTATAATATTGGAATTAATTGTTCTTTAAATGTTTGGTAAAATTCACCCGTAAACCCATCTGGCCCTGGGGATTTTTTTCTTAGGGAGTTCATTAATGACTTGTTCAATTTCTTTTTCTAATATGGGTTTATTTAAGGATTTTATTTCTTCTTCAGTTAACCTGGGCAGTTTGTGTTTTTGTAGATATTCATCCATTTCATTTAGATTGTCAAATTTATTGGCATACAGTTGGGCAAAATAATTGCTAATTATTGATTTAATTTCCACTTCATTGGTGGTAACATCACCCTTTTCATTTTTGATACTGGTGATTTGTTTTTCTTATTTCTGTTTTTTAATCAAATTAACCAGTATTTTATCTATTTTATTGTTTTTTTTCATAAAACCAGCTCTTGGTTTTATTGATTAATTCAATAGTTTTTTTGCTTTCAATCTTATTAATTTCTCCTTTAATTTTCAGGACCTCTAGTTTAGTATCTAATTGGGGATTTCTAATTTGTTCTTTTTCTAGCTTTTTAAGTTGCATGCCCAATTCATTAATCTCCTTTTTCTCTTTTTTATTCATGTAAGCATTTAGAGCTATAAATTTTCCCCTAAGCACTGCTTTGGCTGCATCCCATAGATTTTGGTATGTTGTCTCATTATTGTCATTCTCTTGGATATAGTTATTGATTGTTTCTATGATTTGTTGTTTGGCCCATTCATTCTTTAGAATGATATTATTTAGTTTCCAATTAATTTTCATTCTACTTTCCCCAGGCTCTTTCTTACATGTAATTTTTATTGCATCATAATCTGAGAAGGATGCATTTACTGTTTCTGCCTTTCTACATTTGACTATGATGTTTTTGTGCCCTAATACATGGTCAGTTTTTGAAAATGTGTCATGTACTGCTGAGAAAAATGTATATTCCTTGCTATCCCCATTCAGTTTTCTCCAGATATCTATCATGTCTAACTTTTCTAGTAATCTATTCACCTCTTTCACTTCTTTCTTATTTATTTTTTGGCTGGATTCATCTAATTCTGAGAGGGGGAGATTCAGATCCCCTACTAGTATAGTATTACTGTCTAATTCTTCTCGTAACTCATTTAACTTCTCCTTTAAGAACTTGGATGCTATACCACTTGGCGCATACATATTTAATATTGATATTACTTCATTATCTATAGTACCTTTTAGCAAGATGTAATTTCCTTATCTCTTTTAATGAGATCTATTTTTGCCTGCACTTTGTCTGAGATAAGGATTACTACCCCTGCTTTTTTTACTTTAGCTGAAGCATAATATATTCTGCTCCAGCCTTTTACCTTTACTCTGTGTGTAAAGCAGAGAGATCTCTGCTTCAAATGTGTTTCTTGTAAACAGCATATTGTAGGATTCTGGTTTTTAATCCACTCTGCAAACACTTCAGTTTTATAGCAGAGTTCATCCCATTCACATTCACAGTTATTATTACTGACTGTCTATTCCCCTCCATTTTATTTACCCCCTTTGTACTTTTCCCCCCTTCTTTCACCCTATTCCTCCTCACCGATGTTTTACTTCTTACCCCTGCCTCCCCCAATCTGCCCTCCCTTTTTATCACCCCCCTCTCTTTTCTTTACCCTTTTCTCCCTTGCTTTTGTCCTCCCTTCTATCAGTCCCCCCCTTTCCCTTCCTCTTTTTGCTTCCCTAAAGAATGAGCTAAGTTTCTTTATCCCAGTGAACGTATATATTATTCCCTCTTTGAATCAAATCTAATGAGATTAGGGTTGAAACAATGTTCACCCCTCCTTTCTTTCCCTCTATTGTAATAGGTTGTTTTTTTCACCTCTTCATATGATATAATTCATCCCATTCTACCTCCCATTTCCTTTTCTCCCCTTAGACTCCCTTTTTAACCCCTTAATTTTTTTTTTGTATCATCACATTAAAGACAATTTATATTTATACCCTCTGTGTAAAGTCCTTCTGTCTGCCCAAATACATTTACAGTTCTTAAGAGTTATGAGTATTATCTTCCTGTGTAGGGATATAAGCAGTTTAACCTAATTGAGTAACCTTTTTTTTCCCCCTCTGTTTACCTTTTTAAACTTCTCTTGAGTTTTGTATGTTAAGATCGAATTTTCTATTCAGTTCTGGTCTTTTCGTCAGGAAAGATTGAAAGTCTCCAATGTCATTAAATGTCCATCTTTTCCCCTGAAAGAGAATGCACATTTTTGCTGGGTAATAGATTCTTGGCTGCAATCCAAGCTCCTTTGCCTTCCTGAATATCATATTCCAAGCCTTGCGGTCCTTTAATGTTGAAGCTGCCAGGTCCTGAGCAATCCTGACTGTGGCTCCATGATATTTAAATTGCTTCTTTCTGGCTGCTTGGAGTATTTTCTCCTTCATCTGATAATTCTGGAATTTGGCTACAATATTCCTTGGAGTTTTTCTTTTGGGGTCTCTTTCAGGAGGTGATCGGTGGATTCTTTCAATGATGATTTTATCCTCTGATTCTATGATATCAGGGCAGTTCTCCTTAATAATTTCCTGGAATATGGTGTCTAGATTCTTTTTCTGGTCATGGCTTTCAGGCAGACCAATGATTCTCAAATTGTCTCTCCTCGATCTGTTTTCCAGATCAATTGTCTTTCCAATGAGGTATTTCACATTTTCTTCTATTTTTTCATTCTTTTGATTCTGCTTGACTGATTCCTGGTGTTTCATGGATTCCTTATCTTCCAACTGACCAATTTTAATTTTTAAGGCATTGTTTTCTTCAGTGAGATTATGCACCTTTTTTTCCATTTGGCCAAATGAATTTTTTAAGGCATTGTTTTCTTCAGTGAAATTATGCTCTTTTTTTTCCCATTTGGCCAGTTAATTTTTGTGCTTCCTTTTCCAAGCTGCTGATTCTTTTTTTTTCATAGTTTTCTTGTTTTGCTTTCATCTCTCCCCATTTTTTCTTCTACCTCTCTCAGTTGATTTTTAAAATCCTTTTTGAGCTCTTCCAGGAAGGCTTTTTGTTCTTGAGACCAATTCACCTTTCCTCGTGAGGCTTCAGATGTAGGCAATTTGAGGGTATTGTCCTCATCTGAGTTTGTGTTGGCTTCTTCCCTATTGATACAGAAGCTCTCAATGGAGAGGGCTCTTTTTTGCTTCTTACTCATTATTGCAGTTTATTTTTTAATTTGAGGTCTGCTCTGGGGGCACCAGGGTCCCTGTTTTGGGCTTCTTGTGCAGGGGTATAGGTGCTCTGTGACCGGTTTTTTACTCTGAGGGCTTTATAGTGTGTGCAGTTCGCCCCCCTGCACTTCCTGTCTGAGTACCCTCGGCCAGGCACCTGATCCCGCCTGCCCCATTCATGGCCCTCCTGGCCGGTGCACTGTCCTTGGCCACCAGATTTTTGAGCCAGGTTCCAGGGGCCTCAGTTGTTAGGCTGTGGCCCGCACCTCCTGCTGACTTGCCCCAACCCCCTCGGCGCTGGGCTGCTGCAACCCTGTGCTGGACCTCCCTTTTGCCTGGGTCAGACCGACCTTTTCCTGAAGTCTTCTAAATTATCTCTGGTTGGAAGACTGTGTCTCTCTGTCTCTTTGCAGGTTCTGTAGTTTCAGAATCTGTCCAGAGGCTTGATTTAATGTTCTTTTTGAGGGAACAGAAGGAGAGCTCAGGCAGCTTGCTGATTCCTCTCTGCCATCTTGGCTCCACCCCCCTCTATGATGCAATATTAAAGTTGGGGAAAAATTAGAAATGGTTCTATAGATTTACAGGAGCCCTAAGTGTAGAGAACACTTATTAATGCACCCAACAAGGAATTGAATGTAGAGGGGAAAATGAAGAAGAGGACTTTCTTCTTTGTCATGGGTCCCCATGTCTGTAGGGTGAGAGATGGATCTGGGTCTAACAAAAGAACAGGGAAGGAATAGTGAGACTAGTAGGAGGAAGATCAGGACTGAGCAATTTCACAGAAACAAAGGGAGGGGATGATATTCTCTCACCTTTGCCTCTTGGAATCCCTCCCTTCTTTTTTTTTTTTTTTGGGGTAGGGCAATGAGGGTTAAGTGACTTGCCCAAGGTCACACAGCTAGTAAGTGTCAAGTGTCTGAGGCTGGATTTGAACTCAGGTACTCCTGACTCTAGGGCTGGTGCTCTATCCACTGCGCCACCTAGCTGCCCCCAGTTGTCTTTTTTAACATCTCAAACTGGTTGTCTCATAGGCATCTCAAAATAACAGTATCCAGAACAGAATTCCTTCTGCTATTCTGAACTTTCCTGTTACTGTTGAGGGCTCCACCACCCTCCCAGGTAACAAGTTTGCAGTCTTGGGGTCATTCTTAACTCTTCACTCTCCCTCAATCCCACATACCTTATCAGTTGACAAATCTTGTGGTTTTTGTCATCACATCTCTTATATAAATCTTCTTAGGACAGCTTGGTGGTGCAGTGGATAGAGCTCTGGACATTGTATTAGGAAGGCCAGAGTTCAGATGTGATCTCTGACTGTTATTAGCTGTGTGACCCTGGGCAAGTCACTTAACTTCTTTTTGACTTAGTTTCTTCAACTTTAAACTGGGAATAACAGCACTTATTTCAGAGGGTTGTGAGAACAGATGAGATATTTATAGTGCTTAGTATAGTGCCTGGCTCATATTTGGTGATACGTAAATGCTTGTTCCCTTGCCTTCTGTCTGCTCTTATAGCCACCAGTTCATTGCATAGAATATTACTACCAGCTATATTTCATAATATGAACATTAGACATGCTTTATCTACTTGGTCTATGTTGATAGGCCAACTTGTTGAGTCATATGAATGTCATTTAGGAGGCTCTCCATATTCTTGGGCTGTGTAAGCTTTTAGTACCAGAGCACAGGAGTATCTAGGGAACCTTACCATATTTAAGGATTACTTTTTTGATTTATATGCTGTACTGAACAGTCCCCTATGAGATTGGCAAGATAGCTAAAAAATTACAGATCTTATTTCTGAAGAAAACTAATTGAGAAAATATTAAACTATTGCTCCATTTGCTGCTTTTTTTTTTTTTTTTTGGTGGAGCAGTGAGGGTTAAGTGACTTGTCCAGAGTCACACAGCTAGTAAGTGTCAAGTGTCTAAGGTCAGATTTGAACTCGGGTCCTCCTGAATCCAAGGCCAGTGCTTTATTCACTGTACCACCTAGCTGCCTCCTCCCCATTTACTTATGTTAATCTCTACAGTCTTTTATGCAAACATTTAATATCTGTATCAAGGGCATCCTTGATGAAGGGAATAGGCAGGCTTTTGTAAACAACATTCTATTGTAGGGCACATCTTTAGAGTTTCATAACTGACTAAAATGTACAGAGAGTACAACATTCTTTTGTCTTTATTTTTTGACTATAAGAAAATACTTGATTCAATAGAGTAAATGCTGCAGTAAAGATTCTTTTCCATGAAATGTCTTCCATACATGTTAAAATCAGCAAGATTTCTTGATATGTATAATTATAGCAAGAACTTTATTCAACTTTCTGGTTTTTAATAACAAAGGAGGCCTACTCATCGAATTGACAAATATAAAATCAATCAGTGTCTTAAAAATATTTTGCTTCCTAGTTCATCAGCCTTTGAATTTCCCATAATTTTTACCTTCATTCCACCCCAGCCACACAGGCTATGGTTGATTATATCTTTGCTCTTTACATCACCCACAATTGTTTCATCTCTACAATCCATAAATCCGAACTTTTTAGCTGATCGTAAATAATCTCTTTTCCATCTTTCACTGTAACATACCCTCCTAAATCTTTTCTGTCTTTACTATCACTTCTGTGTACTCTGTCTCCTTCCTGGTTTCTTCTCAGTCCATCTTCTCTGCCCTGGCCACTTTTCTCGCTTCAAAATCTTTACTTATATTTAACCAGCTTAGTTTTAGTCTTTCCTTTACTCTTGAATTTCTTGCCCCCTTGTCCTCTTTACCCTCACACCTTTCCAAGCCCCAATCCTATATGACTTTCATGAGTCCTTCTCATTTGGGAGAAAAACTCTGTATATGTGGTTAATTTGGGAAAGGATTCATGGAGTATTTAGACCTTTTTAGACACAAGAGAATACTTCCACCATCTGAATTTTCTACCCTTTACTGGGGAATGCTGATGTGATGAATGGAGCCACACAAGTGGGCTCACTACAAATTTCTGTTACATAACATCACTGTTGCAGGGCCATCAATTTAGGCTTCGCTGCACGAGTCTCTTATTGCCAGAGTTTGTTCTAAACCTTCTCTTCTCATATCATAATTTACTGAAAAGAACTATGACCATTCATCTGAAATTTCCTTTTCCAAATTCTATATTGTACTTTGTTACCTCAACACTATCTTCCACTTTCTCCTCCCTTGTTTAAATCTTGGAGGAAGAGGTCCTTCTGTTGGCAGACACTAACACCTCTGTTGGTACTTTTGACACTATCCTTACTCTTTCTCCTTTGGCAGCTTGCCCTTTTCTGTCTTTTACCTCTGATTTTCAGTTTGCCTCATTGGCTTGCTCCTTTTGAGTTTTCTAACCCTGTGATCTGCCCCTACCTCCTTAAAAATAAAACCAAAAAAATTCTTCATTTGATGTTAACATCCTTTCAAGATAATCATCCACTTTCTCTTTTGTTAACCTTATTTTTTCTGGACTAGTGTTGGCCTTGTAGTTGGCCATTCTTTTTCCATTCTTTTCCATTCTCCTCCCCTCCTTTAACACAGCTCCCAAATTAATGTTCCTAAAGCACATGTAATTTCTTGCTCAAGAAGCCTCAGTGATTGCTTCATGCCTGGTGAATTAAAATACAAACTCCTCTTTTTGGCATTGAAAATCCTTCACATCCTGACTCCAATTTACCTTTCCAATATTATTGTAAATTATTCTCTTCCACATGTTATATGTTACAGCCAAACTGATTCATTTTCTGTTCGATGTATATGTTATCTTCCAAATCCTATTTCCCATGTCTGAAATTCACTTCCTCTTTACCTCTTGTGAATAGTTAGTTTCCTTTAAAGCCTACCTCAGTTGCTAGGAAGCTTATCCTGGTTCCCTTCTGCTGCTAATGTCGCACACCCTGTCCCCCATGTCCAGAAATTACTTTTGATATTAATTTTGTGCTTACTTATTTAAAAGACATTTTTTTCAATCAGAAAAAGTTTACCTTCTCTTTCTCTCATCCTCAATTGAAAAAGAAAAACAAAACTATTGTCATAAACATATATAGCAAAGCAAAACATTTTCTCATTGCCTATGTTAGAAAAGTGTCTTATTCTTCACTCTGATTCTTTCATCTTTCAGGAGTATGTGTAGCACATTTCCTCATTAGTCCTCTAGATTTTGGTTGACTGTTATGTTGATCAGATTTTTCAGGTCTTAACAATGTTGTCATTGTATAAATTGTTCTCCTGATTCATATTTGACATCAGTTCTTACAAGTCTTCCCAGATTTTTCTGAAACCATTCCCTTAAACATTTCTTACAGCATAATAGTATTTCATGACATTTGTATAATGTTGCAGTTGGAATTTAACAAAAGGGTAAACTGAGACAGATCTCTGCACAAGATAACATTTATTAATGGGGTATGCTACCTGTCAATACATGGTTTCAATGGCTTGCCTTTTTTTATGCCAAAGACCCCAAGCAAGAGGATGGAGGATCGTTTCCTTTATATAGGTTTTGGGGACTATAGAATAAAGAACAGAACAGGGTAGATGATATCATGGAATTAAGGGCAATATGATTGGTTAAAGAGCTAAGGTGGGGGCAGCTAGGTGGCGCAGTAGATAAAGCACTGACCCTGGATTCAGAAGGACCTGAGTTCAAATCCGGCCTCAGACACTTGACACTTTTACTAGCTGTGTGACCCTGGGCAAGTCACTTAACCCTCATTCCTCTGCCTCCCCCCCCCCCCAAAAAAAAGAGCTGAGGCACAGGAAACGATATTAATGATTGGAAGTGTGGTAATGGGGATTAGCAGTGACCTTCCTTCTTCTCTCATGAGACTAAGAAATGCTTGTTGTTTGAGTCCAGTTGTGAGATAGCAGCCCAGACTTTTGGACAGCAAACCAGACATCCTTTAAGGATTGCTTGGTGTGGAGTAAAGAAATCAGACCCAAATCTCTTTTCTTCACATACATTCTCTAAGGTTAGCAAAATTCCTTGAGACAGGAAGAGCTGAATTTTTAAACTTAACCCGTTAAAGGCCAGCTGAACTCTACACTAAATTCAGAGACAAAGAACCATGACAAGTAGTTACAGGACAAAATCAATTAATTGTAAATAGTATCAATAAGAAAATGTTATAGGATCAGTCTTAATCTTCTTAATACTATCACTTACTCATCCATTTCCCAATTGATTGGCACCCACTCAGTGTCATTCTTTGCTATCAAAAAAAAAGTTTTGAATATTTTTTGTAGATGATTATTTAGAGTTTGTCTTGCTTAGGATTAATCCCTTCCTTTCCCTCCCTTACTCTTCCCCTTTCTCCTCTTTTCTCCCCTTTCCTTCATATTTACATTTTGTAAAGATTGTTTTGGTTGTTTGGTTGTATCAAAAGTTTTGGTATGTTGTCTTCCTTTTGTCATTTTCTTTGATGAAAATTTCTATTTCTGTGATTTATTCTTTAACCCACTAATTCCTTATTAAATTATTTAGTCTCTAATTTTTATCTTTTCTTTAAGGGGCCTTTATTGAACATAATTTTTATTGTTTTATAGTCAGTAAAGGATATGTTTAATATACGTGCTTTTCTATATTTGTTTGTAAGGTTTTTAAATACCCTAATACATGTTTAAGTTTTGTAAAGGTGCCTTGCACAGTTCAGAAATATGCATAATCCTCTATATTCCTATTCCTTAATTGCCAAAAGCCATCACATCTAAGTTTTCAGAAATTTTATTCAGGTTCTTTTTTGTTGACCTTTTTTATTAGACTTGTCCAGATCTGAAAGGGGTACATTGAGGTGTCTATTATAGTTTGATTATTGCATTTTTTATTATGAATGGATTATCCTTTAAGTATTTAGGTGCTATATCATTTGATGCATACATATTAAGAATAGATACTCATTGTTAATAGTGTCTTTAAGCAAACAGTTATTTTCCTTTTTATCTCTTTTAATGTCGAGTTTTCTGAGATCATGTTTGCTACTCATTCTGAATTCATCTGAAGTATAATAAATATTACTCCAGGCCCCCCACCCTTTTCCCCAGGGCAATGAGGGTTAGGTGACTTGCCCAGGGTCACACAGTTAGTAAGTGTCAAGTGTCTGAGGCCAGATTTGAACTCAGGTCCTCCTGAATCTAGGGCTGGTGCTTTATCCACTGTACCCCCAGCTACCCTACTCCAGCCCTTTTAAAAAACTCTATGTAAATAATCTTCGTTTCAGGTTTCTTTTTTTCAAATATTTTGTTGGATTCTTCTTTCTAATCCATTTTTTTCTGTCTTCTCCTAGTTTTATGTGATTACTTACTGTTTATTATCAGAGTTTTGACTATTAATTATCTATAGGTCAGTTGTAATTAATGTGAGCTCAGATAATAGATTTCATTTAGTGTGAATTGTAAAATAATTCTGGATTGCATTTATTTTTTGGAGACAAAATTTTATTAATGTGCTGTGAGTGACTTAGGATTTTAACATACTCTATGTCATCAGTCTGTACTTGCATAACTAAAATTATGTGCTGTATTACCAACCATTTGGTTAATTTAAAACAAATGTCCTTGACAAAATGTACAAAAGGCAAAATGCCTCAGATGGAAACACTGCCAGTGTTAAAAAAAGAGGAGGCTTGTTATCACATTAAAACAATTTGACCTAATTGAACAGCATGAATGTGGTCATAGTAACTCTAAATCAGGACGTGTTATGCTTGAATCTACATTTTGGGATATTAAAGAACATGGAGGCAAAATAAAAGAAAAAAGCAACAGTTCATTAGAGTTTTACAGTTTGTAAAGAGCTATGAGAAATAAAAGGTGTTACAGTGATAGAAATGGAACAGTTTTTATGGAACAGTTTTTAGATGTATGGATTAAAGATTGCAATGAAAAATACATTCCTTAAATGCATCGAATGAGGTATTTGTAAAACACTTACCCAGCAGTAGGTGCTTAATAAATGCTTATTCTCTCCTTTCCTCCTTTTAGTAGGGCATCCATTCAGACAGAAGCTTCATTTGTATTTAAAACAGTGAAAGGGACAGATGGCCCAGCCATAGAATTGGTCCCATGGAGCTAGCCCAACATGTGGACTGTCCTGTGGCTGCCATGAAATCTGGATCCATGAGGAAGGGTGGTGAAGGCCATAACCTGGAGAGTAGAGGAATTTCTCAGCAAAGATATAAGTTTTCAAATTTCAAATAAGGAAGCAAAATTTGCTTAGGCATATGGACATATTTCTGCTGTCTCAATACCAGAATTAGCATAAGTAGGGGGAAATATTTTACCTCATCCCAGATATGACAGAATTTCTTTAAAGACTCCAGGTCCAGTCCATATTGGCAAAGGAAAAGTATTAGTTGAAAAAGCTATCAAAGAGCAAAATGAATTCATTCCCTCAAGTAGTATATTGTCAAATACTTTTTCCTAGAGTGGAAAGTCTTCATATTGACGATATTAAATACTATATTGAACAAAAGAAAAAGAATTGTATGTGATCAAGAAACCAAACACATTAATAAGAGAGATGAGGAAATGACTTGGTAATTTGAAAACAAGGAGGCGGCTCAAAAAGCCATGTGCGAAGGTGGAAGATATAAGTCACCATTATGGACCATTTTTCCTTCAGTTGTCTACTATATTTCTTTTTTTTGTCAGGGCAGTGAGGGTTAAGTGACTTGCCCAAGGTCACACAGCTAGTAAGTGTCAGGTGTCTGAGGCCAGATTTGAACTCAGGTTTGAACTCAGTCCAGGGCCAGTGCTTTATCCACTGTGCCACCTGGCTGTCCCCTGTCCACTATATTTAAAAAAAAAATTCCACTTCTAAACTCTGCAGACAGTTTTATATGGATATGTAGTCTGCAAGAGCAAACACAAACTAAACAGAGAAATAGAACAAATAATGAAAAATATGATGGACTTCTAGATAAACTTCATCTGAAAGAGAGAGAAAAAAAGAAAGTATACTGTGAATGTTACTTATAGAAATATAAAGATCTTGAAGATAATCTTCGTCTTCAAAGTCTTTTTTTGAGTGCCTATATGGACTGAGACCAATTCATATTTTTCTTAGAAGCTGTCAATGTAGGAACCCTGAAGTGGCTATCCTCTTCTGAGGGTGCCCCTTCATCTTCCTTGTTGCTAAAGAAACTTTCTATGGTTCTCAACTTTCTCTGTTTGCTCATCTTGCCCATCTTTTGCTTGACTTTTAACTCTCTCTTATAGTGGAGCCCTACTTCTAAGCTACACTGTCCCAAGCTTCAGAGGGTCCCAGGTATTTTGGTTTAAGGAAGGGAAGGTTTTTCACTCACCTGGCTTGTCCTCTGATCCAAAGATAACCTCAAGCCAACTTGCTAATTAACAGGGCAGCAAAACTTTGTGTTCTGTTGATTGTTACCTCCAAGGAGCCTGTGCCCCGCCCCCACCAAAGCCTCTTGCTGCTCAAGATTTCTTTCTGGTTCCCCACTGGAGTAGGACTACAGAATTCCTCCTTAAGTCCTGCAGACACCTTTGTATTTTTTCCTTCTGGCCAGCCGTTCAGCCCTCTCAACTGACTGTAAGTGTAGTTCCAGAAGATGCTGGTGCTACAGCTGGTTCGGAGGCTCGGGGTTGTTTCTCTGGAGCAGCCTGCTTGGGGCTGGATCTGTGTTGGCTGATGGCTGGGTTGGACTCTTCTTCCAGCCCAGCACAGGCTTCTTCTATGCTGTCTTTGGCTGGAAAATAATCTCAGCCCTACTTTTTTATAGGTTCTGCTGCTTCAGGGGTTGTTTTATGGCTGTTTTTGGAGTAATTGTGTCAGGAGCTCAGAGTGTTTAATGCCTTTCCTCTGTCATCTTGGCTTCGCCCCTCTCTGGACCATAAAGATCATCTTCAACACAGAAACTTTACATAGTGTATTTAATATAAAGTTGCTGATGATATTATATCCAAGTTAGTTTCTGACTTTGTGGAGTTAAACAGCAACACTATATCTAGAAGAGTAAAATATAGTATCAGATCTTTTGTTCCCATTATTAGAAATACTTTTAAAAGGAAATGAATCTATAAAATAACTGGAATTATATCATGTTTCCCAGAATTGCCTTTGGGGAAGTTACAGGTGATAAAACAGGATTTTCAATGTCAGGAATGTTGGGATCCTGCACAAAAGATTGCTTCATCTCAGAATCTATAATCTTTTGCTTCTAGACTGTCCTTATGACTCAGCAAGTCAACTCAGAACATTTTGACTGTAGAAAATCATACATTCTGAACTGATATATATATATATATATATATATAGTGAAGAGAGCAGAACCAAGAGAACATTGTGAACAGAGACAGTGATATTTATTATTCCATGAAGGACTGTGAAAGACTTAACTATTCTTAGCAATACAATGATCTAAGACAATCCCAAAGGACTATCAGTGAAACACATACTATCCACCTCCAAAGAAAGAACTGATAAGCTATTTTTCACTCTTTCATTTTTTTTCTTTTATTCAAGTTTTCTTATACAAAATGACTAATATGGTATAATGTTTTACATAATCATACATGTATACTATATCTAATTGCTGCTTCAGGGAGAGGGGAAGAGAGAGAGGGATAAAAATTGGAACTCAAAATTTTAAGTAAAAATGTTTATTACTTAAAAAATTAATAAATTAAAATAAAAAGATGTATGTACAAAAAAAATCATACATTCTAAATCCAGTGATGAAAGACATGTAGCTGGAATGTGGTGCAAACTACTTCCCACTAATTGTGGTGCTTGAGAAGACTTTTGAGAGTCCCTTGGACAGTAAGAAGAGCAAATCAGTCAATATTTAAAGAGAGTAAATCTAATTATTCATTGGAAGGACAAATACTGAAGCTGAAGATTAAATATTCTGGCCATGTAATGAGAAGACAGGATTCAATTGGAAAAGACTGATGTTGGGAAAGGTTGAAGGCAAAAGAAGAAGGGGACAGCAGAAGATGAGATGGATAGATAGTGTCATGAAAGCCATGAGCATGAACTTGGACAGACTTCAAGAGATAGTGGAGGACAGAAGGACCTGGTGTATTAAGGTCCATGGGATCAGGAAGAGTCCAACAAGACTGAACAGCAATAACCTCCCACTAAAGATATGTAGGGTTGTCTTCCTTAAATTTCTGAATATCAGAGAATTGTAAATGAAAAATTCTTAGAAGAACTAAAAATAGAATGCTGCACATATATCCTGGAGACATTTTATGTAAATTTTAGATTTTGATGAAAAAAAAAATGTGCCTCAACTAAAATGAAAGTCAGTTGGTACACTTTTTTCCTGATACATATTTGAAGAAAAAAGGCAGTAGTTCACCACATAGTTATGATTTTAGTCTTAAGGTCATTAGAAATTCACTGGAACATCCTACTAAGAACCTAAGTACCTTCAGGGAAACTGTACCAAAGATTGAAGAAAAAAAGAAAAGAAAAGAAAAAGAATTTTAAAAGTCTGAAGAATGTAGAATTATATTTAAAGGAAACAGAATATACAACTACAGAAGAGGAAAATAGTGTTTGTAGTTTATCAGTTACTGTCTTTAGTGAAATTGTTTCAGACCAGTGAAAAAACTTCTGAGTTTTGGGGTTTTACAAGCTATTCTGAAAACAGTGGTTCATGTAATATGTAAGTTTGGGAAGAAGAAAATGGAAATTAGTTTTCTTTTTTTAAAAAAATCTCCATATTTACTGGGTTTTAATGGAGTCTTAATTTATATTTTTCAAAAATGGTGAGGATTTTAATTTTTAAATATTTTTACATATGGAAAAATTATTTTTTAAATATTTGTGTGCCAAGTGTACATTTTGACAACCAAATGTAAATAATAAGAATAAAGATTATGAGTACTTTCTAAAAAATCAAATATTTCTATAGAAATAAATATAACCAAAGCTATAAAAAAGGCAGTGAAGGAAAATGCAAATGAAGTAGGTAGTGGGGAAGTTGTTAATGCAAGTATTAGTTGATTCAGTTTCTTTAAAACTTGAAGTCATGATTCTTCTCAGCAATACAACGGTACAAGATAGTTCCAAAGGACTGATGATGGAAAATGCTCTCCAAATCCAGAAGAAAAAGAACTGTGGAATATCGATGTTTTTGGTGCTGTTTTTCTTTTTTAAGGTTTTTCCTTTTTGCTCTGATTCTTTCATAGCATGACTAATACAGAAATGTTTAATGTGATTGTACATATATAACCTAAAAAAACCAAAAAAACCCCTTGAAATCAGTTGCAAAATTTTTTAAGTACTTGAGAGGTAGCCAGTGTAGATGAGTTCATGGCAGCTATATGTCCTGATATTTTGAAGAAAATAAAAGAAGAAAGTGGATACACTGGTCACCAGATTTTAAATGTGTCTGAATTAGGCTTATTCTGGAAAAGGATGCCTTCCAGAACTTATATTTTTATGAAAGTGAAAACTACCTGAATTTAAAGATTACCTGACAGTTTTAAAGATTGCCTAACAGTTTATTGGGAATTAATGCAAAAAGGCATTTTAAATTACAACCAGTGCTCATTTATTTGTCTTGAATTTCTTTTGTTCAGAGAGGCTACAGACTTGAATAGCTTCCAGTTCTTTGGCAGTTACATAAGAAAGCATGAGTGAATAAAGCTGTCAAGAAGACTAGTTGTAAAGTTATTTTAGCCTAGCTTTTATAAAATATTGCAAGGAAAACAATATCATTTTTTGAGGTACGTCTTTTTTTTTTAATTCTGAACTTGAGAAATAAAACAAACATTTCCATAACAAAGTAGAATAGAAATGAGGATTGCACAGAAAATTGCAAATTTGTTATGTACAACTTGCTTTTCCTTTTAAATATACAATCAGGTAATCATGTTATCTTTTTTTCCCTCCCTCCTGTTCCTGCCCTAGAGATGGCTACCATTAGACACAGCTATGTATGTGTCTGTAGAGATACTCACAAATATGTAAATCTGTACTATTCATCTATTTATTAGTTTTCTCTATGGATGCAGATAGCATCTTCCTTTATAGGTCCTTTGTAGTTGATTTGGGTATTTATAATAGTCAAAATGACTTGGTTGCTCAAAGTTGTTTTTTTTTGTTTTTTTTTTTTTGGGCAGGGCAGTGGGGGTTAAGTGACTTGCCCAGGGTCACACAGCTAGTAAGTGTCAGGTGTCTGAGGCCTGATTTGAATTCAGGTACTCCTGACTCCAGGGCTGGTGCTCTATCCACTGCGCCACCTAGCTGCCCCAAGCTCATCATTTCTTAAAGCACAGTAACATTCCATCACGATCATGTACCACAGCTTCTTTAGTCATTCCCCGATTGATGAACATTCCAGCAGTTTCCAATTCTTTGCCACCACAAAGAGAATTAACAATATTATTTTTAAAGCATTACTATTTTAAATAACTTATTGTGTCAAAATGTTAGCATGCAAATTTGCTGAGATGTGGATAAAGCTCTCTGCACCAATCAATATATGCATGAAGATTAAAGAAAGAGAAGAAAGTTCAATCTAAGCTGCTAAAATATTTTAAATTAAAATAATGATGTTTTTGTCATATTGTAGGCTTAGCCTTTAGTGTGATAGTATTTTTTTTAATTTAAAAAATTTTGTGGTCTATAACCATTAACTTTGCAATAAGGTTGAATTAGATTTAATAAACAGATTAAAAACTTACTTTTAAACATTTTAATTGGGCTGGGACCATTTTCCTTATTTTCCATATAATAACTTAAAATTCGAAAAATGTGCCCATTTCATTGGCTTTATTTTCTTCTCATGAGAACGAGGCACCCTAGTGTGCAGCTAGTGGGTGCCCAGAAAGGGGGCTTGAAGGCCCTGTTTTATACCCTAGTCCCTAACATGAATGGACCTTCCCCTTTTTCATCACAGGTCGGGGTTACAATCTATGTGCAAAAACTAGCTAATTGGAAGGCAGTATTTCCACCCCTCTTCCTTGTATGGGCATGACTCAGGAGTGGACCTTATACTTCCTTATATAGACACAACTCTGGAGCGGACCTTATTGAGACCAGGGCTCCTTGAACCATGTGACCTTGTTAACCTGAGGGGGAGGAGGGGATCTGAGACCTTTGTCCTACAAACAGGTCAGGGAGAGTATGACTGACTGTTATATCCACATTGAGAGGAGATAGTTACCCATTTCTCACAATCCCTCCTCTTTATTTTTGACCGTTTGGCTCCTCTCATTCCATTTATTGAATAGCTCCTCTGCCTTTTGGTCTAAATCTGTGAATCCTATGCTAGCTAGGCATATTAGAGCATCAGATGACCCTTTTTGCCCCTCTGGGCTGTGTTTCTTTCTTGATTTAGACTCAGATTTGGAGAAATGCTCAGATGCCATGGTAAAGAGGGTGGCCAGCCGCACCACCCCACAAGTCCCAGCCCAGTTAGTGGGTAAGGTTGATCTTCCACCACAGTACCACCATAGGTCAGCTCAGGGGAGGATCAGGGGTGAAAAATCTACCAAGTTGTTCTCGGTTACTTCCCATGTTTGGATACAACTCATATTATCCAAGACCAGAAAACCTCTCACCCATCTGGAGAGACAGGCAGGATGGTTTTGTCATGGGGTACAGGGCACCACAGAAGTTCTCTGGGGCACACCAAGGAATCTTCTCCTTGAGAAACTAAACCAGAGGACAGATAACTAGAGAGATAAGCTGAACCAAATGGGACTGAGCTAGCTTGGGATTCCTACCCTTCATTCTGGTCTCCCTTACCCCAGCTACCACCAGTGGGGGATGGTCCTCTCTCACTAAAGGAACTTTTCATGGGCAGATGGTCCACCCCCATCAGTCCTCTATAAAAGTACCTTGAGATTTGGTACCTCTGAGCTATGTGCTTTGTGCCAATCTCCCCATGAAAGTCCAAGGATTTCTTTCATGGTTTCCCTCCCCCCACCCTTCCCTTCCCTTGCTCCTAAATAAACTATCACCTTATTCTAACTACGTTTTGTGTGCAAGAGGGTGTAATTCTTTAAAGAGGAATTTCTAAGAACCCCAACTCCTACCCCAACCCGTACCCCATTTTCCCACCATTACAGTTTCCTGGGACTCTAACAAAAGTGGGTATGATCTTTTCTGCTGTCCTTTTTATCACAGGGAAGAGTAGCTCCAAATCCCTGCAACTCTCACCCTTTGCCAACCTGTTCTGGTATAATTGAAGGAGACACCGGAACCCCTCCAGACTAAAATGTGGATTTAGAGTATGGGCAGCTGGTCTTCCCAAAGCACTGACCTATTCCATCTGAGCATTTGAATCTCCAAATCCAGTCTCTGTCTCCGCTGTCTGTCTCACATCCTTAACTTCATTGGCCTGTAACTCAGGAGTTTCAGGGTTTTCTAATTTCCCTTCTGGACTTGGAGAGGTTATTTCTGGAGTCTTAAAAGGATAGGGGGATGTAGGATCCATGGGATTTTCGAAGGATATTCCTATTCTTCCTATGGGATCAGTTCCTCCTTCAGATGCCCATGTATCAAAGCCTTTTTGCTCCTCCGCTACTTGTTTGCCTGAGCAGCTCCCACTACCCCAAAATGTTACCTCCCTTCCCCCTTTTTATACCAGGCTTGGTATATTGTACATTAAAGTCTTTTTAAACTTCACCCTCGGTCGATCAGATTCCCTATTAACAGTCCACTGCTCATGTTTTGACTCTGGTTTTTCTTCTGGAAAAGGTGTCCCTTTTACTTGAGAGTAATGAGTCCAGTTTTGCTCCTCAGTCCTCACTGCAATGTCAGTGAAAAGTAACACCAGGAACGGCCCTTCCCAATCAGGTTCCAATTTGTTGCTCTTCCAGGTTCTTATCAATACCCAGTCTCCAGGCTTAAATTGGTGAGCTGGAAATTCGAGGAGTCTGGGCCAGAACTCCCTTCTGTTGGAGTAAAGAAACAGAGGCAGAGAGGCCAGAAATATCTGAGAAACATGCTTTTCATTTCTATTATTGAGAACTCTGTTTCCCTTCCCAAGCAAGGATCATACACATTTAAGGCATGGCATACCTGATTTTCATTAGACCCAAATTTAGGCAAAAGGGCTGAACCTCCCTTGAGGGAAAACCCCAGCTCATATTAGGCAACAGTATTTTATCATTCTCTTCTTGCATTTTCCTCTATACTTTTCAAGTTTATCCCAAATATCTAATTTGTCTCCCAAAGGGCTGTCTTTGGGAATTTTAAGGAGGTGTACTTTCTTCCTTTTCTGTATCACTAGACATGGCATTCCTCATCCTTAATGAACCCTTTGAATTCTTGGGGACCACTCCCACCTGGCACACTGCTTGGCATCTCCTGGCATATTGCTTGGCACACGTGGTGCTTACAGACTCCAATCATCTGGCACACTGCTTGGCCTGGTTGGCATGCCTGACACCCTGGTACCTACGAACTTTAACTGCCTGGCACACTGGTTGGCACGTCTGGCGCCTACAGACTTTAACTGCCTGGCACCTTGACACACCTGGTACCTACGGACTCTAACCGCTTGGTACCTTGGCACACCCAAAACTAAGAAAGAGAATCCAGGAACCCCAGAATCCTGCATCAGGAGTGAAAAGCTGTTCCAGTGAGAGATACCAAGAATGCCCCATGCTGTTCAAAGCTTTATCTAATAAATTATTTAACATAACAAAACATTCTATAAGTTAGCCTCCTCTACTTCTCTTGAAACAAACTTGAGATATTAAAAACTTCCCCAAGCCACCTGCAAAAGAGTCCATAAAGTTATACTCCCATACCCTTCTAATTTAATATAAGACAATTAAGAATCATAAAGAATCTAATAGGGGCGGCTAGGTGGCGCAGTGGATAAAGCACCGGCCCTGGATTCAGGAGTTCCTGAGTTCAAATCCGGCCTCAGACACTTGACACTTAACTGGCTGTGTGACCCTGGGCAAGTACTTAACCCCATTGCCCCATTAAAAAAAGAAAAAAGAATCTAATACCATTGATACCAGTTGCCATGGCCAAATTCAAAATTGTGTTTATCATGCCACCTGGGATGATCATGGGGGTTGCCATAAAAGAACAAAAGTTGCCAAGCCTCATGGAATACAGTACCGGGGAAACTGAGTCCTCTTTCCCAGTGGATAGTTGGCACCTTGTTTGCTCAGATCTGATAACTCAGAATAAAGGCAATTAATGTAAAAGAATGAAAATCTCGCAGGGCAGCTAGGTGGTGCAGTGGAAAGAGCACTGGTCCTGGATTCAGAAGGATCTGAGTTCAAATCCAACCTCAGACCCTTGACACTAACTGTGTGACCCTGGGCAAGTCACTTAACCCCCATTGCCTCACGCAAAAAAAAAAAAAAGAATGAAAATCTCTATGAATAGAAAACTTTTATCTGAATCAGTGAGGAGGAGGGCTATAAAGGTACAGTTTCTTACACAAAAGCTGCAGTGAAAGCTTTCAGTTAATCAATAAACTCCAAACAGTTTTTAACCCTTAGCAAAATCACGAAACTAATTTACAATAGCATGCAACAATTGCTAAATATTACCATAATTTCCATCTGTCAACAGTTTACTAATTAAAACATGGAATCAGTTTTCTCAGGATTTTAAAGCAGAATTCTCAAACTTTTTTTTTTTTAACTTTTTCTTTTCTAAGAAAAGGCACTGAATTCACACTCCCCTTTCCCAAGCAAATGAATTGCCTGGGGCTAACTGGTCTTTGTTAATCCTAGCCTCTTGAAGGACCCATAGGCCTCCCCCACCTTTCCCAAGCAAACCCTTTTGTTTTTCTAATGGGCTTAGTTTACCGAAGAAGTTCCCTGGGGCAAATTAAAAGAACCCCCTCCCCACAAAACCAAACCAAAGGACAGACACTTTGAGTAACTCCAGGACCACCACCCTTCACTCCAAGTCTCCTCCACCCCCAGGTAAGACAAGATTAGGTGTGGCTGCTGTCCCGGTGGTGTGAGGGGGAGAAAGAGAGAGAGATGACCTGAGGGATCTGGAACTGCCCCTCACCCAAATTCCCTCAGCCACCACCAGTGGGGGATGGCCCTCCCCCAACAAGATGGACCTCTCTCCTGCCTTCCCCCCCAAACCAAAACATTATATTAAACCCCGATAACATTTTGCTCTATCCTCACAATCCTGGGAGGTAAGTTTTCATTCATAAATTCACCCAATACCCCTGCAAAAGAGGTATAGCAGTGACTCCCCACCATAAGCCTAACAAACCAGAGCACTGGCTTTTCCTTCCTCCCCATAGCAGTCCTTGTTTTGATAAATTTCTTACCCCCTTGGTGAGCATGCTCCACTCTGCGTTTGCGACATCTCTGCTGAGTTCCTCGGACTCAGGAGTTGGGGGTGGCCCCCTCTGGGCTCCGACCATTGCTGGTGAAGGGCGCTAGGAGTGCTGGAACCTGGAGGGCCCCGCAGCTCCTTACATCTCGGTGGGACCTCCAATTGTGAGGGAAAAATCCATCCTCTTCTCAATAATTCTCAGGAACTCAGCAGCCAGGTGACAAAGGCTTTATTTTCTTCTCATGAGAACGAGGCACCCTAGTGTGCAGCTAGTGGGTGCCCAGAAAGGGGGCTCGAAGGCCCTGTTTTATACCCTAGTCCCTAATAGGAATGGACCTTCCCCTTTTTCATCACAGGTCGGGGTTACAATCTATGTGCAAAAACTAGCTAATTGGAAGGCAGTATTCCCACCCCTCTTCCTTGTATGGGCATGACTCAGGAGTGGACCTTATACTTCCTTATATAGACACAACTCTGGAGCGGACCTTATTGAGACCAGGGCTCCTTGAACCATGTGACCTTGCTAACCTGAGGGGGAGGAGGGGATCTGAGACCTTTGTCCTACAAACAGGTCAGGGAGAGTATGACTGACTGTTATATCCACATTGAGAGGAGACAACTACCCATTTCTCACAGAGTGAATGCTGCTTTAATAGGTGATCTGCTTTTTATTCAGTACTAAGTTATTTATTTGATTCTCAAAAGACCTTTTCTGATTGAGGCTAAAACAAACTTTATCATTTTATCTCTTAAGTATACATGGAGGAAGGAAGTTCATTGGGAACTACTTGAAATGTAATTCAATTCAATTAAATATATTTGTGATTATTAATTAAGCGCTTTGTGTAAAGTATACTGCATTACATGCTAGAGATACGGCATCTAGTAAAGGTGTTCTTAATGTTTTTTTCCTGTCATCTGTTGAAGCCTATGCATCTCTTCTCAGAAGGCTTTTATTTTTATTTATTTAAAAAAATTTAAAAACCCCATTTTTATTTAAAATTTTAAGTTCCAATTTCTATCCCTCTCTCTCTTCCTCCCTTCTCCACTCCCTGAGGCAGTAAACAATCTGATATAGGTTATACATGTGCAATTATGTAAACATTTCCATAGTAGTCATTTTGTATAAAACAAGGAGTAAAAGAAAAAAATAAAACAAAGTGAAAAATAGTGTCAAGCTTCAGTATGTATTCAATTGTCATGGGGGGAAATGGGGTAAGGGTTTGGGTTAGGGGTCCTTAGGAATTCCTCTTTAAAGAATTACACCCTCTTGCACACAAAAGCAGTTAGAATAAGATGGTAGTTTATTTTGGGACAAGGGACGGGAAACCATGAAAGAAATCCTTGGACTTCTCATGGGGAGAGAGGTATGGCACAAAGCATGTGGCTTTGAGATACCAATCTCCTGGAGCAGGAGACTGGCAGGTACTTTTATAGAGGACTGATGGGGGGGGCGGGGTGACCATTTGACTGTGGAAAGTTCCTTTTGTGAGGGAGGACTATCCTCCACTGGTGGTAGCTGGGGGAATTGGGTGAGGGGTGGCTGCAGATCTCTCAAGCCATCTCTCTCTTCAGGACACAAAAGCAGCAGCCACACCCAAATTTATCTCCCCAGGGGTAAGGGAGATCAGAATGTAGGGTGGAGGTCCTGAAGCTAGCTCAGTCCAAACTGGTTCCACTTATCTCTCTAGGCATATCTGTCCTCTGGTTTAGTTTCTCTAGGAGAAGATCCCTTGATGTGCCCCAGAGAACTTCTGGGGTGCTCTGCGCCCTCAACACAATCAACATGTAATAGAGGAAAATGGGGTATGGGGCTTGGGTTAGGGGTTGGGGTTCTTAGGAATTCCTCTTTAAAGAATTACACCCTTTTGCACACAAAAGTAGTTAGAATAAGGTAGTAGTTTATTTAGGGCCAAGGGAAGGGAAGGGGGGAGGGAAGGGAAACCATGAAACAAATCCTTGGACTTCTATGGGGAGATAGGCACAAAGCACGTGGCTCAGAGGTACCAATCTCCTCAAGCAGGAGACTGTCAGGTACTTTTATAGGGGGCTGATGGGAGTGGACCATCTGCCTATGGAAAGTTCCTTTAGTGAGGGAGGACCATCCCCCACTGGTAGTGACTGGAGGAATTGGGTGAGGGGTGGCTACAGATCTCTCTTCAGGACACAAAGGCTGTAGCCACACCCAAATTTATCTCCCCAGGGGTAAGGAAGACCAGAATGAAGGGTAGAGGTCCCAAAGCTAGCTCAGTCTGATTTGGTTCCCCTTATCTCTCTAGGCCTATCTGCCCTCTGGTTTAGCCTCTCAAGGAGAAGATTCCTTGATGTGCCCCAGAGAACTTCTGGGGTGCTTTGCACCCCATGACAAACATCTGTTCTTTCTCTGGAGGTGGATAGTATTTCATTATTAGTCCTTTAGAATTATCTTGGATCATTGTCTTGCTGAGAATAGCTAAATCATTTGTAGTTCATCGAACAATATTGCTGTTATTGTGTACAACATTTTCTTGGTACTGTTCACTTCACTATGCATCTGTTGACTTAAATCTTTCCAGGTTTTTCTGAAATCATCCTGCGTATTGTTTCTTACAGCACAATAATATTCAATTACAGCCATATAGTGCAGCTTGTTTAGCCATTCCCAATTGATGGGCATCCCTTTGATTTCCAATTCTTAGCCACCACAAAAAGAGCTGCTATAAAGATTTTTGTACAAATAGGTCCTTTTCCCTTTTTTTTGGATGTCTTTGGGATAGAAAACAAGCAGTGGTATGGCTGCATCAAACTATGCACAGTTAAGTGATCTGCTTCTACACTGTAGTCCTTCTTTTCTTTCATTGCCTTGGCTTGGATGACAGATTTTTAAAAATCTTTATTTAAATCTTCCTTTCATGATGTGCCCTCCAAAGTTTGTTTTGTTTACAACTGATATTTTCCTTATTTCTCACTGTCTCTGTCTTTGTCTCTCTCTTTCTGTCTGTCTCTTTCTTAGTCTCTGTCTCTCCCCTCCCCTCCTGCCCCTGTCTGTGTCTGTGTGTCTGTGTTTTCAGTCCTCCTTGTCTGGTTTAGATGAAGTTCATGGTTCATGTGATAAACTGTTTCCATCACCTTTTTTCCTATTTTCATTTCCTCTTTCTCCCATATTTTGATTATGTGAAATAGTAAGTTCTCTTTGCTTTTTCTTTTCATTTTCCTTCATGTATTGCTTTTGTTCTCCCCTGTCTTTTTCTTTACCGACTTTGAGGATCATCAAAATGAAACACAACTACACCAGGCCCTCTGTTTTCTTTATTTACCTCATTCTATGCCCCTTGAAGACATTAGGTTCTGAGTGGACACAGTTTCTTTCCTACTTATTAAAATGAAAACACTTCCTCATCATTTAGCCCCTTCCAGTTGTTTGAAAGTATTTACCATTCTAGGTTTGTCATACTTGTATTTGCATTTCAAAGATCTTTTCATTGTGATTATTTGTAAGTTTTATTTTTCAATTCTTTCTCTCTCTCCCTCTTCTCCCATTATATTCAGTTTTGCTGGATAAATTATTCTTGTTTATATGTTTTCCACCTTTTCTTTCTAGTGTTTTTAACAGGAATCGATATTATAACTTAAAAGCTTTCATTTAATATAATGCTTGTGGTTTGTTATCAATATGGTTAATTATGTTTATATACTTCCTAGTATTGAATCAGCCCTGCATTCCTCATATCCAGACTGGTCATAAAGTATAAACTTTGTTTTATGTTGCTGTGGTTTCCTTGCTAATATATATATTTTTTAATCATATAAGTATTTTATTATTTTCTAGTTACATGTAGAGATAGTTTCCAACATTTTTTTTTTGCAGGAACATTTGTTTTTATAAGATTTCTAGTTCCAAATTTTTCTCCCTCCCTCCCCAAGATAGCAAGCAATCTGATATAGGTTATATATGTACAATCACTTTAAACAAATTTCTCTTGCTAATATTTTATTTAAAATTTTTGCTTCAGTATTTGTTAAGGGTAATGATCTATGATCTGTCTCTATTTTGACTCCCTCTGGTTTACATATCAAGACCATATTTGTATCATAGAAGAATTTGATAAGACCACTTCTTTTTTTCCAGATCATTTATGTAGTATTAGAATTCATTGTTTTTTAAATGTTTGGTAGAACAAGCATTTACTAAGTGCCTGTTATTTGCCAAACATTGTGTTTTACAAATATTAACTAATTTGATCCTTAGAACAATACAAGGAGGCAGGTGTTATTATTTTCCCCATTTTACAGTTGAGGAAACTGAGACAGGCAGGTTAAATGATTTGACCAGGATCACCCAGCTAATAAGTGTTTAAGGCTGGGGTTGAAATCCAGTCTTCCTCACTTCAGGCCCAGTGTTGTGGGACCTAGGTACCTCTTATTCTAATAGATCTGGATAGGTTGCTGTCTGTCTTCTTGTAATTCACTTCATTTTTCCCTTTATGAATTTAAATGCTATGGTATTTGGAACATATAATTTTAATATTGATATTTGTTGTCGATGGTTCCCTTCAGTATGGCATAATTTCTTTGTTTCTATATTTATGTTTTGGGTGTTAGTTTTTGCTTTGTCTGGTAGCTTGATTGTAACATTTGCATTTTTGGATTCATGCAATGCATAAAATTCCCCCCACACACATCTTCTTATTTTAAGTCTATGAATGTATTTGATTTTTAAAAATTTCTTTTTAGCAGCAGACAGTAGCATGTTGTTTTCTTTTCCAGTCTGTCTTTTTTTCTTTTTATTGGTATTTTAAACCCATTTACATTTAACATTGAAGGTTAGATTTATATTTTCCTTCATTTGTTTCTATTACTTTTTTTCTGAATTACAAATTTTTTGTTCCTTTTCCTCTTTTTAGGGAATACTTTCTCTTTGCAATTATTTTTTATTTAAGCTTCCCTAAAGGAAGACAAAGCTTGCCCTCTTTCCTTCACTCTCATTCCTTTTATCTTTACTATTTTTCACTCCTTTTCCTAATTTTGGAGTTTATGTAACTTATTGATTGCTTTTCATTCTTATTTCCCTAATTTTTCTCCTCTTCTTTCTCTTCTCAATTAGATAAATAAAATCCCCCTTTCATCCTTTATCCCCTTAAGCTTATGTTTTTCTTCCTATTTTCTGCTCATTTTGTTAAAAAGGATTTCTTTGTTTTATTAACCTTTCTATTCTAAACTTTTATTCTTTAATTCATGGTCTTTATACTTATTTATAACATTCTTTAATTTCTTTGTGTTTCTTATGGAATTATAGATTCTGAAGTGCCAATTTAAGTTCCCTCTTGTAAGCAATTTCTATGTTGTTAGGGGCAGGTAGTTGATGCAGTGGGTGAAATCAGCTGGGCCTGGAGTCACGAAGACACTTGCTAGCTCTGTGACCTTAGGCAAATTACTTAAACTCTTTTAACCAAAGTTAACTTTTCTGAAAAATGGAGATGATAATAATAGCACCTACCTCTCAAGGTTGTCATGAGAATCAAATGAAATAGTTATTGTAAAGTGCTAACTAAGCACAGTGCCTGGCACAGTGTTATGTAGATGTTAACTACCATTATTATTTCCTTACAGATTTTGCCTTTCTCCCCTGTCCCTCTACTTCTTTTGTGCTTCACTCAGAAATAATCAATTTCTTATGGAGAGGCTACAGAAAGATAAATTACCTTGTGGTTGAACTTTTCCCATCCCTGGTTGTGCAGTCCAGTTGCAAAACTTTCCTTCCCATCCTGCTCCATGATACTTTTCTTTTCCATTTGCTATATAGTCTTGTCTCTGAGTCCAGGATATGGCTCCTTCTCAGTGGAGTTGCCTCTGGTTTCTTTTTTCCTGAGGTAGGATGTTGCCCATGGAGACAGAACACTTACAGAGGAATCGTTACAAATTATACCCATTGTAAGATTTTCATATTCTATTATAGGATCTCTCTGTCTCTGTCTCTCTGTCTCTCTCTCTGTAGTACTTCCTCCCCTATATTGAATCAAGATTTTTACCCTTACTTCCCCTTTTTCTTTTCTTTCTTTCTTTTTTTTTGGGTGAGGCAATTGGGGTTAAGTGACTTACCCAGGGTCACACAGCTAGTAAGTGTCTGAGGTAGGATTTGAACTCAGGTCCTCCTGAATCCAGGGCCAGTGCTCTATCCACTGCACCATCTAGCTGCCCCTGCTTCCCCCTTTTCAGTCCTGTTCTTTGTCACTTTAACCCTTTTGTAGCCTTTTTATTGCTGAGATGCTACAGGAGTTTTTTCCTCTTTTTTTATTTACCATTGACTTGATTAGGGTACACTGCACTTTCATCTCAATCTTTTATCTCCCCTCTTCCCTTCTGTGCACCCTCACCTTCTGCATTTTAATGCCACAAAATTGATTCACCTTTATGGGTTCAAGAGAAATTGAGACTTAGTCCATGATATTTCAGGCCTGTTCCTATTTCTTTCAACTCTGCTTTAATCTTAACCTTCTTTTGTGTGTGTGTGTGTGTGTGTGTGTGTGTTTAAAGTGAGGCAGTTGGTGTTAAGTGACTTGCCCAGGGTCACATAGCTAGTAAGTGTTAAGTGTCTGAGGCCAGATTTGAACTCAGGTACTCCTGACTCCAGGACCGGTGTTCTATCCACTGTGCCACCTAGCTGCCCCCTCTTTTTTGTTCTTAACTCCATAGGTACCCCTTTCTAATAATGTCTAAAGATGGAGTAATTTATTTTGTTACTTGTGGTTTCCTTGGTAGTTTTATTTATTTACTTTGAGGTCTTTTCAAATCATATAGAATCTGCTCAGGTCTAATTTTTCTATGGGGAGAAGGGTAGGGTAGGAATGCTTCTTACTGAGCATACTTCTTTTTTCTTTATAGTGCTTATGTTTGTGGGCTATGTTATTTTGAATTGTATCTTGAGCACCTTTTGCTTTTTGGAATATATTATTGAATTATGTTCTGCAGGTTTGGATTGGGGTAGAATAGTCTTATGTCATTTAAATTTATTTTCCTTTATATTTGAAGACCTTTATCCAGGTCCCTTGTAGAATTTGTATTTGTAATTGGAATTGTTAAGTTTAGCTATTATCTATTTTGGACTTTGCAGCAATAAGATTTTTTGTTTTGTTTTGTTTTGTTTGTTTTTTCCTGGTGGTGAATTGTGCCTTCTTTCGTTTAGACCTTGATTTTCTTTTCTTTTTTTTTCTTGCATTATATTAAGTTTTTTGATTTGTCATATTCTTCTGGGATGCCTGTGCTCCTTAACTTATTTTATGCATCCTATCTTTGAGATCAATATATTTTGCTTGTATGGAGATCATATGTTCTTTGAGTGTTACAGGTTTTTGCATCTCTTCCAGATTGTCTTTTACCTCAGTAATATTTGTATTCACAGTGGATTATTTTTCCTTTCACTTCTTTATAGTGATTTGTTATTACGAACTCAAGTTTTTCTACTCTGATAATTATTTCTTCCATGAAGGCTATAAATTCTGCCATTTGTTGCCATTTAATGACTTCTTCCCAAACTCTCATTTCTCTCTTGAACCATTTGCAAACATTCTGCAGCAATTCCATGCTCTCTCAGCAATCCACAGTGTTCTGGGTTTTAGCTGATAATGTTTCAATTTCCTTTGTATTGCAGTATTTATTTTTGCAGTTGTTTGGATGTTGTGGTAGCCATATTTTCTTCTGTTTCAATATTTTCCTGAGTGATTTGCCTGCTTGTGCACTAAGTTTTTAGAGTTTTCTTTTTCATGAGATCTTTGTTGGATTTAGTCTTTTTTCCTTTTATTCCCCTACTCTTCTTTTGGGTCCTCCAGGGTGGACATGAAAACTGTCTTGGTCTCCCTCACTGGGGATCCTTGACCTCAGTACAGGCATTTGGTGACTTCTGTGGGTATAGGACTGTCCCCTATTGTATTCCAGTCTTTTTAACTTTAAACCTGATAAAGCCCTTCCTCACATCCTCTCTTCTCCTGTCCCCCTATCCCCACAAAAAACCCTGGCCCAGTTCCCTTTTCCTTAGTTCTCTGACTGAATGCTGCTGATGTGCCTATGCAGATCATCTTCTTTCTGTAATTGGTTGAGTAGAATTGAGGTTCTGTTGCTTGTTGCTACAGAATTGTTGGATAAATAGGGGCTTTGTTTGCTTACATAGACTAATTGCAGTAGCAGGATCGTTAAATGGATACCAGAGCACAAGCTGATAGGTTGAGGTGTTTGCTGTTGCCGGGGCTTGGGGACTGTTGGGGTGGTGGCAATGGTGGTAGTGAGACAGCATCTTAAGATTACCCTTCTCTTTTGTCAGTTCATAAGGCTATTACCTTGTTAGTCTTCCTGATGTCTGGGCCTGTGGAGACAGCTGTAATTCTCTGCTTCTGATTGATAATTATGTTTTTGGGGGAGTTTTTGAGAGTTCGAGAGGATTGGAGAAAACTTTCAAGTCTTCCATCTTGTTGACCATATGACCCCAATGAGTATTTTTAAGGTAATATTTAAGATAAATGTTTGTTGTTGTTGCTCAGCCGTTTTAGTCATGTCGGAGTCTTTGTGACCCCATTTAGGGCGTTTTGTTTTTTTGTTTTTGGCAGAGATACTGGAGGGGTTTGTCCTTTCCTTCTCCAGCTCATATTAAAGAAGAGGAAACTGACACAAATAGGTTTAAGTGACTTGCCCAGGGTCACACAGCTAGTAAGTGTATGAGGCCAAATTTGAACTCAGGAAGATGAGTCTTCTGACTTCAGGCCCTTTACTTTATGTACTGTGCCACCTACCTGCCCCCATTAAGATAAGCACTGAGGGGGCAGCTAGGTGCTGCAGTGGATAGAGCACCGGCCCTGGAGTCAGGAGGCCCTGAGTTCAAAACCAGCCTCAGACACTTAACACTTACTAGTTGTGTGACCCTAAGTAAGTCACTTAACCCCAATTGCCTCACCCCCCCCCAAAAAAAAAGATAAGCACTTAGTATCAAAAATTTCAGTTTGAAATATGCTGTAGGATCATTGATTTAGAGCTGAAAGGGAGGTTGTTCAATTTAAGGTCACATAAGTAGTGCAGTTAGGATTCAAACTGGACTTGTCTGGCTCAAAATCTAGCATGCTTTCTGTTGTATATTTCCTCTTCTAATTATGTTAAGTATGTATACTGGGGATGAGAAACAACTGCAAAGAATATAGGAGGTTTAGCACTGGGCTACTTTATTGGTGCCTTTATCCTGGAAGAGTTGACTATGTGCTTCTTTAGTCTCCAATTTGCTACTCCTCTGCTTCATATTTTGTGCCTGCTAGATGAAGGATTTGGTTGTTTCTGCATAATGGACTAAGCAAATTTCCTACAGTATCAGACAACTGGGCATTCTCCAGGAGCAAGGTGCCCAACTTCCAACCATAGGGCATTATTCCTCTATAGGGTAGGGGTCCATTATCTACATCATTAATCAGCTGACTTTCTATAGAGCTGTTAGACTTGTTTATAAGAGGTCATCTAGTTCTCCCGCTTCATTTTATATTTATCCTTGCTTTTTGCGACAGTTTTGGGAGATTGAAAATATAACATTGGATAATAGAATTGAGACCTGGAAGGACCCTTATAGGCTCTTTTGTCCAAGTCCTTCACTTTATAGATGAGGAAATTGAGGCTAGAAAGAATTAGCAACATGTAAATTCCTTAAGGACAGAATAGTTTATCTTTGTATCCTTAGCATCTTGCACAGTGCTTGGTACATAAGCAGGCACTTAATGTTGCATGAATGAGTAAATGGAATGAAAAAAGTGAGTGAAGGTCATATAGATGCTAAGTAACAGAGGTAGGATTTTTAAGTCCAAATTTTTTTATTCTACTGTCATTGCTCATACTGTATTTTGCTGTTTTTCTATGGTCCCATAGTATTTCTCCTTTATTTGTTTAAAATTTTTGCCCATTAACATGCATTTTTTTTTCTCCAATCTCCCTGGTCCTACAGAAGGAAAAAGAAAAGCAAAACCCTTGTTGACAAATAACTATAGCAAAACAAATTCTCATATTGGCCATGTCCCAAAATGTGTGTCTCATTCTATTTATTAGTCTATTACTTCCCTGTCAGGAGGTGAGTTGCATTTTTCAACATGGGTCTTTTGGAATTGAGAGGGACATAGGGATATGACCCTCCATTGAGATGGAAAGTGCCCCCCCCCTTCGGCCTAGTGATCTAATCTCAAAGTCTTAAAGCCCCTTAGAGTCCCCTATTTCTCTCTCTCTGTTTTTTTTTTCTCTAGAGAGAGGCAATAACGGGAAGCTACTGTCCCCCTTTTCTAAATATAGGCATGTCAACTTAAAAATTGCTTCATAGAGTCTGCTCTGAGACATTATGTAGACATGATACATTGTTGCAGAAACAGAAAATTTTGCAAAATAATCTATGGCTGAACCCCTGAGGTTGGGGCACTTTGACCCAGGAGAGAGAATTATCGCTGAACAACCCAGGAGAGAGACTTATCGCTGAACATTCCAGGAGAATGATTTATTGCTGAACCCAATTACCGCATTTTGCTCAAATTAGATGTCTGTAAAGAGTATAAAAACTGCTTGGTTTCCTAATTCCGGTGTGTCACACCTCCTGGTTGTCCCAGTGAGTATGGTACACCTTCCTTTCGAAAGAAATAAAATCAGTGCTTTGGCCTCCTTTCTCCTCGAGTCTCTATTGCAGGGGTCAGTGGGTGTACTTCCCATCCCACTCAGAATCATGATTGATCATTGTGTTGATTAGAGTTCATAGGTTTTAAAAAATTGTTTATCTCTACAAGGTTCTTATTGTGTAAGTTATTCTCCTCACTTCACACTTTGCATTAGACCATACAAGTCTTACTAGGTTTCTCAGAAAAACTGTCTCTTCATTTCTTACAGCACAGTAGTATTCCATTATATTCATATACAATAATTTGTTCAGCTATTCCCCAGTTAATAGACATTGCCTTAGTTTCCAATTCTTGGCCACCAGAAAAAATGATGCTAGAAATATTTTTATACATAAAGAAATTTTCCTCTTTATTTGATTTCCTTTGGGTGGTAGTGATATTGTTGGGTCAAAGGGTATGCACAGTTTAGTAATTTTGGGGGTATAGTTCCAAAGTGCTTTCCAGAATGTCTTACCAGTTCTTAGCTCTACCTCCCATATCATACCATAATTCTAGTAGTTTCTTTTCTATTCTTTTGACTTAATTTGTATGTTATTAGTTTTTTAGAAATAGTTTTTATTTTGGCTGTACTGTAATTAAGAAGTGAGTATGAGTAAATAATGAAATAGCATTTGTTAAGCACTTACCAGTGTTCCAGTCTCTTATCTCTCTGAGCCTAGGGTCCTAGAGCCATTGTCATTGTGGTTTTGATAGGAGGTAGTTTAGGAGCATGATTGGAGTAGAGATGGCATGTATGGTCTGCTAAAAATTATTTAATTGTTTGTTCTAGTGGTGATTTCTTCCATGATGACTGCTGACATCTCTAAGTAAGATCCTTTCTAACTTAGATTTTCTGATTCTTTGATTTCACATCCAGTTTGTATTTCAAAGTGTTATTTGAAATTTTTTGGAAAAAACCCTGTTTTTAAAAATATTAAATGAAGGTGTTTTTATGAAAAGATAACAAGTGCCCTTATTTTTGTTGCATGGTTGATTTTGCTTAGTAAATCTAGCTTCCTCTTTGAATTGGTTTTTCATAGCAGAGGAATAAGACAAAAAGTTGTAGATCATAGCTGCCACTGAATGAACATGTAGGTTGAAATGCTGAAAAAAAGTTCTGTATTTAGAAACCTTAATTTTCATACTTAGATAAATTATAGAAGTAAAACATTAGAATTCACTTTCTTGGTATTTTACTTTTATTGTAAAAATTGTTGAACTTTTTGAACTACCAGCTTTACTTAACATAATATCACCACTTAAACCTAGCTATGCTTCATTGGTTCATGATGCTGAGATCTAGCAAAAGGCCCCCACAATGTTGGAAGGACTTCACTTATGGAAGTCTTATACCAAGACATGGATAAGAATCAGACAGGGCTGGGGGAAAATGGATAGATTTTGGTCTTTAACATTAGGAGAAATATTAGGGGCAGCTAGGTGGTACAGTGGATAGAGCACCGGCCCTGGATTCAGGAGGACCTGAGTTCAAATTCAGCTTTAGACACAACACTTACTAGCTGTGTGACCCTGGTCAAGTTACTTAAAACCCAATTGCCTTACAAAAAAGAAAGAAATACCTAAATTGATGAGATCATAGATATATTAAGTCTCTTTGACAAAGAGGTCTTTTCACTTTTTAACTGCCAGAAGCTATTATTTCTTAGACAAAAGAAATAGGAAAGATGGTAATTTTAATTTTTTGTACTGGAAGAATAAGGTAGTTTTCTAAAATAGAGTAAAATTTTGTAGGTTGAGTGGGGTGTGAAATCTCCTTGGTTGTATCATTATGATTGAAGAGTATGTAATTGTGGTGATTTCATCTTTCAGTAGTTAATCACTTAGGGTTAGAGAATCAGAGTTGGAAAAGACCCAAGTCATGTACTCTTTGCCTAGCCTCATCTGGAGAAATGGTTTTGGATTAAAAATGAAGCCAAGTCATTAGTGAAGCAAGATTTCATTAAGTTCCTTCTTTTGGAATAATATAACCTTGACATATATAATGTATGTAAAGCATTTTGTAAACTGAACTGCCAAATTAATCTTGCCTATTACTGCTGCTGTTTAATTTGTGGGGCGGGAGTAGAAGGAATCAGGCAATCATAAATGTTGAATAAATGAACCTAAAATATTAAAAAGGCTTTATGGCAGTAAAGGATGAATTTGAAATTGCCGGATTAAGTCAATAGTCACATTTACTATATTTTTACTAATTTACATAGTTCCTGTTACATACTATATATTTACTAATTTACTGTTACATATTGTATATTTACTAATTTACATAGTTCCTGACCTGTTCCTTCAATTATATTGTGAAATAAACAGTATACAAGAGCTTCCCTCCCCCCCCTCAAGGATTTCATTCATTTAAAAATAAAACTAAAATGCTGCTTAAGGTATTATGTATATTTACCTACAAAAAACACTTGACAAATGTACCATGACTGCATATGGCCATATACAATATCATCTAATAAAAACAATCTCCAAAAAATTTCCTAAAAAACTAGTCTCCTAAAGTACATTTGGCTGGGTACTAAATATAGAAGTCATTTCTGCAGGGGACTTAGTCCACAGAATTTCTGAGGCTTATGGGAGGCATCCTTAGATCATTCACTTGCAGTACATTCATTAGCATTGGCAGGATCCAGAAGGAGCTTCTTGTTAGTCTTCTTTATAGATGCCTTTGAGGAAGGGTATAAGTCAAAGGGCAGAGAAGAGGGAAAACTTCTTTGGGTATTAGTGTTTTGGAGAAAAATTTCTGAAGTGGTGGATTGGCTTTAGGATAAGAATAGAGCTACAGTTATCCCTTACCCATCATGACTTTTCTCATCACAGTTTTGTTATATCACAGGTCAACATGAGAAATTAAGTGGGAATTTTTTGAAGGTTTGTGGAAACCATAGATGATATTCAAAGGCCAGCAGATGACACAGAAAAAGGTTAGGAGCTCAGAAAAGGCTAAATATATATGTATTGTCACAGGGAAATTGGTTGTGGGGGGTCCTTAGGTAGTCCTCTTTAAAGAATTACACCTGGGGCAGCTAGGTGGCACAGTGGATAGAGCACCGGCCCTGGAGTCAGGAGTACCTGAGTTCAAATGCAGCCTCAGACACTTAACACACACTTACTAGGTGTGTGACCCTGGGCAAGTCACTTAACCCCAATTGCCTCAAAAAAAAAAAGAATTACACCCTCTCCCACACAAATCTGATTAGAATAAAATAATCTCTTATTTGGACACTAGAGAAAGGAACCAAAAGAGAGACTTCTCTCAAGGGGAGATGGTTCAGAGTCATGATTCTCCGAGATACCTATCTCCTCGAACAGAAGAAAGGCCAAAGCTTTTATAGCTGGTAGAAGGGGTGACCATTTGACTACAGGAAGTTCCCTTTTGGTGGTGGGGAAAGCTTGAGTGAGGGATGCTGGTCTTGACTTCTGGAGTTATCTCTGTCCCCTGGCACCCATCAGGCAGCAGCCAGGCCTAATGGGCTCAGCTCCCTTACTTGTTAGGTGTATCTGATAGCTTAGCTTCTCAAGGAGAGTTACCCCATGTCTTTTAGTTTAGTTGGCCAGTTTAAACTTTAGTAGCCCCAAAATTGTTGATATCTCTCAACCCCATAACATGTATAGTACTGTATAATACAATATATTTTATCTTTTAATATCACAATAATTCAGGCTTCTTCTCTGGTATGAAGGAAGGGAGAAAAAATTTTACACAGATTTTTCAGATTGTGGGGTATGCTGTGTCCTAACCTCCCTCCCCCAGATGTGAAAGGGATAGCCTCACTATGGTGGGTGGGGTGGGGTGGGAGGAAAAGATGTTGAAGAATTTGAGGAGAATAATAATAATAATAATAATAGTTAGCATTTACATAGTATTTTAAGGTTTGTAGAGTGCTTTATAAATATCTCAATTTATCCTCACAACTACCCAGGAGGTAAGTGCTATTTTTGTTCACATTTTATAGCTTAAGAAACTGAGATATCAGAGGTTAAGTGACTTGTTCAGGGTCACTCAGCTGGTAAGTATCTGAGGTTAAATTTGAATTTAGGTATTTTCAGATTCCGAATCTAGCTTCTTTAGAGGAGAGGCCCTTCTACTTTCTTACACTTCAGACTAGATATTAGTTCAGTTCTTTCATTCTTTTAGAGCCAAAGAGGAAACTAGCAATCAAAGAAAGCCTCACTTGTGGTCTATAACTTGAGATACTTGTTTCAAGTGACATCCTTCCTGAGTACGATGAATTGATGTTTTTCATCACATTTTACCAAGCATAGCAGGTGGAATCAGAAAGTCATAATTCATTTTAATGATAAAATTGGTTCCTAGTGATGCCAAATTAGAGGAGAATGAGTCTGACAGTACCTTTTGCTATGTCAACATGTGACCTTTAAACAAATGTTTTTTAGGTGGGGCAGTGAGGGTTAAGTGACTTGCCCAGGGTTACACAGCTAGTAAGTAAGTGTCAAGTGTTTAAGGCCGGATTTGAACTCAGCTCCTCCTGAATCCGGGGCCAGTGCTTTATCCGCTGCGCCACCCAGCTGCTCTGACCTTTAAATAAAATTAAGCAATATTTATAGACTCTGAGAACTTTATAGTTGGATATGATGACCCTTAACAGACGTAAGTGGTTTCTTTCCTATATCCCTGACAAATGGTCACCCTCATTGTGATACTTATTAACTTTGTGACAATGGGCAAGTCACTTAACCTCTGACTTTGTTTTTTTCAGTTGTAAAATAGGGCTAGTCATTAATGTATCACTTTCTCACAGGGTTGTTGTAGGAAAAATGCTTAAATCTTAAAATACTGTAATAATGTGAGCTATTGTTAACTTTTCTTTCTTTAAACATGGGGAATTTTCCTTGAGGCAGTTAATTTTATTCCTAAGAATTATAATTGCTAGAAACTGCTAGTGCCCTCCTTCCCTATCTCATTTATTTTATTTTTTGGGGGGGTAATGAGGGTTAAGTGACTTGCCCAGGGTCACACAGCTAGTAGGTGTCAAGTATCTGAGGCTAGATTTGAGCTTAGGTCTTCCTGAATCCAGGGCCCATGCTTTTATCCACTGCGCCACTTAGCTGACCCCCCCCCCAATCTCATATTTATTTTGTATTTATTTTTATATACTTACATGTATTTGTTGTCTCCCCATTATAATGTAAGATCCTCAAGAGTAGGGATTGTTGAATTCTTTGTAATTCAATCTCTAATGCCTAGCATAGTGCCTAGCATATAATAGTTATTTAATAAATGCTTCTTGATTTATTGAGCTGGAATAGATCACTGTAACTTCTACTTATTGGCTAGCTCTACTCTTTAGAACTACAATGAATATTTGTATAGTCCATCTTCAAAATAACTAACCTTCAAATATTTGAAGATACTGATATAGTACTGGGAAGAAACAAGGTGAGAAAATGAATTTAAATCCCCAGCTGTGCTCTGAGTCACTTAAAAGTCTGAGTGCCCCGAGACACCGTTCTCTAAAACTTTTAAGTTGCTAGCAATTGCTTATGCATTAGTGGAAAGAACCCTCACAGAGAATTTCTTACTCTAGTGAGAAATCACAGGTGCAGACCAGTCGTGTCCCCTGTAAATCTTTTCTTTGGGTTTAATCCTTACTTTCTCTAGATTTTTCTTTTTATACACTGTCATCTGACAGTGATTGTGTTTTAAGGTTTACAAAAAACACTTACACTATCTCATTTGGATAAATGCAAGTACAATTGAATTGAATCAACCCTCATGACAATCTAAGGGAATTACTACAGACAAGTATTATCATCCCATTTTTATAAATGAGGAAATGGAAACTCAGAGAGGTAAAGATTATATGTAACAGGCGTACTAGGGTCATATAACTATTAATCCTGTCTGAGAAAGGCTTTGACCTCAGGGCGTCTTCATTCTGATGTCCAGTGCTTTGTCCACTACACATGCTAGAGGTTACCCACTCTCACAAATAGCAAGGGGTAGGAGTCAAAGTCAGGTCTCTCTTCACTTAGTATTCTTAACATTTTGTCATAATGCCTCTTCCATGGCTATTTTGTGCTTTGTCACATGGTATTTGAGAAATGGCTTGACTAGTTCACAGTACACATAATTATGCTTTCATCGTAAATCTTCTCCTTTCCCTCTTCTTCTGGCTCTCACTGAGACCTGGCTCCCTGATGATGACATAGCCTCCCTGGCCTTCCTTTCTAGCATGGGCTGTGCTTTCACTCATTCATTCTGATTTACTAGCTGAGGTGAGGGAATTTGAAATACTCTCTGTACTCATTGTCACTTTCAGATTCTCCCTCCACCACCATCACTCATCTCTTCCCCTTTGAGGTTCATTCAGTCCATATCTATCACCTAATCAAAATTCTAGTAGCTGTTGTCTACTGACCTCAAAGAACCTCCCCTTCTTTACTCAATGAATTCAGTAGCTGGCTCACTGTCTTACTTTACTCCTTAATTTATGCCCTCATACTGGGGAAATTCAGCATGCATATTGATATCTGTCAACTTCCCATACCATATAGTTCTTCCCTTTACTCATTTCTTTTTTTTTTTTTTTTGCGGGGCAATGGGGGTTAAGTGACTTGCCCAGGGTCACACAGCTAGTAAGTGTTAAGTGTCTGAGGCCGGATTTGAACTCAGGTACTCCTGAAACCAGGGCCGGTGCTTTAACCACTGTGCCATCTAGCTGCCCCCTTTACTCATTTCTTGTGATCTGCTTCTTTACCTCATTGTAGCCATACACAAAGGTGGTCATGCCATCACTGACAAATGTACCACTTCCATGTTCATGAGCTCTGGAATTTCTGTAACTAATCAGTCTATATTCCATCTCTCCCTCCACCTTGTAACCTTGAAATTTACTTTTCATCCTCATTATGATTTTTAAGTCTCTTGACCACAAGGAGAGACTTGCAATCTCTCCTTAACTCTTTGAAATCTGGCTACTGACCTCATCATTCAATCAAAATTACTATTGCCAAAGTTACCAGTAATCTCTTAATTGCCAAATCTAATGGCTGTTTTTCAGTTTCCATCCTTGTTTTCTCTGAAACTTTTGTCATTGTTGATCACCCTCTTCTCTCTGATACTTTTTTCTCTCTAGTTTTTCCTTGACAGTAATCTTCTGGTTCTCTTTATACCTGTCTGACTGCTCCTCAGTCTGTTTTGCTGGATTGTCTTCCAGGGCACACTTGCTTAAAAAATAATTTTCTGATATCTTTTGTTTTTTATATCACTATCATTTTCCCCATTATCTTTCCCCTTCTCCTTTCCCTTTTTCTCATAGAACCATCCCATGTAACAAATAGTATTTTTCAAAGACAATAGCAAAAAAAGGATGAAACTAGCATAAACTGAGCAGTATATTGAAAAAATCTGAAAATATGTGTAATGTACTACACTTGGGAACCTCCCATCTCTGCAAAGGGATATGGTGGTGGTGGTGGTGATGGTGGAGGTGGGTATCTTCTTATAGTTATTCTTTCAAGCCAGGTTTGTTCTTTATAATAATGCGACATTCAGATTTGATTTCTTTTTTGTGTTATTGTTCTGTTTACATTGTTATAGTCTTTGTGTATGTTGTTTGCTTGACCATTTCTGTAGCAGTTCATGTAGATCTTTCCATGCTTCTTTATAGGTATCTTATTCATTATTTCTTATACTAGAGAAATATTCCTGTACATTCATGTACCACAATTTGTTTAGTCATTCTCCTAGCAATAGACATGTACTTTGTTTCAAATTTTTTGCTATTAATAAAATGTAATGCTTATAAATATTATTGTGCATATGGGGATGGTTTTTTTTTTTTATTACTGGCTTCCTTGTGGTTAAGCACAATAATGGAGTCTTAGGTTCAAAGGATGTGGACATTTTCATAATTTTCTTTACATGGTTCTAAATTGCTTTCCAAAAATGTTTGCATTGATTCATAACTCCATCAACTAGTGTGCAGCAGTGTAGTGGTCTTCCTAAAATCCCTCCAGCATTGACCATTTCCATCTTTTTTTTAATCGTTGCTAAATTTGCAGAGGATGAGATATAGAAACCTTAGAGTTGTTTTTAATTTCCAATTTTCTTTTTTGTGTTTTGGAGCATTCTTTCATCTGGTTGTCAGCAGTTTTCTATTCTTTTGAGAACTGTTCATATATTTTGGGGCGGGGAGGGGAGGTAGGTGGTGTAGTAGATAGAGGACTGGATCTGGAGTCAGGAGGATGTGAGTTCAAATATGGCCTCAGACACTTGTCACTAGCTGTGTGACCCTGGACAAGTCACTTAACCTTGATTGACTCAAAACATCCAGGGCCATCTCTAATTGTCCTAATATATATCTTGCCACTGGACCCAGATGGCTCTGAAGGAGAGAGTGAAGTTGGTGACTTTGCATTGCCTTTTTCCACTTAAACCTATTTCATTGCAAGTCATGACATCTGTTATGGCCTTCTTCAAGAATGAAGGACAAACAACAACATATATTTTGACAATTTATTGGGTAATGTTTTTTGGTGTTTTGTATACATAGCTCTATAAATATATGTTCATAATCATTCTTATCCCCTCGTCTGTGATGTTTGCTTATATATGTGGGTTTTGTTTTTTTTTTTTTGCGGGGCAGTGGGGGTTAAGTGACTTGCCCAGGGTCACACAGCTAGTGTCTGAGGCCGGATTTGAACTCAGGTACTCCTGAATCCAGGGCTGGTGCTTTATCCGCTGCGCCACCTAGCCGCCCCCTCATATATGTTTTGGACACTAAAAACTTAATCAGAGAAATTTGATACAAAGATTTTTTTCCTGTTCGGCCATTTCCCTTTGTTCAGAAGCTTTTCAGTTTCATGTAATCGGTGTTATCCACTTTATCTCCTGTAATTGCCTTCATTCCTTGTTTTGTTAAACATTTATTTTCTGTCCCACAGTACCTACCCTATAGTTGTGAGAGGTATATGATTTACAGATTTTTTTATAGTATGATTTTTAATATTAAAGTTATAGGGGGCGGCTAGGTGGTACAGTGGATAAAGCACCGGCCCTGGATTCTGGAGTTCCTGAGTTCAAATCCGGCCTCAGACACTTGACACGTACTGGCTGTGTGACCCTGGGCAAGTCACTTAACCCCCATTGCCCCGCAAAAAAAAAGAAAAAAAAGAAAAAGAATATTAAAGTTATATATACATTTAGAACCTATTGTGGAATATGATATAAAGTGTTGGTCTAAGCCTAATTTTGATCAGACTGCTTTTTGGTTTTCCCAGCATTTTTAAATTTGAGATAGTTCTTTCCAGTTTATCTAACATTGGTTTATTGAGTTGTATTATTTCTGATTCTCTATTGTCTGTTACAGTGATTTCTAGCTTCTTTCCTCCTCCCTCCCTTCCTCTCTCTCTCTCTCTCTCTCTCTCTCTCTCTCTCTCTCTCTCTCTCTCTCTCTCTCTCTCATGGTGGTGCAATGAGGGTTGTGACTTGCCCAGAGTCACACAGCTTAGTAAGTGTCAAATACCTGAGGCTGGATTTGAACTTAGGTCCTCCTGAATCCAGGGCTGGTGCTTTATCCACTGTGCCACCTAGCTGCCCCCCCATCTTTTTATTTTTTAGCAATACCAGATATTTTTGATGACTGCTGCTTTATAATAGTTTGAGGTTAGGAAGTGCTGTTTGTCATTTTCTTTCCATTATTTTCCTTTGACAGTCTAGATTTTATGTGTCATCAAATGAATTTTGTAATTATTTTATCAGGTTTTTAAAATATCACTTTAATATAGTTTGATGTAGCATTAAAAGATTTTTTGTTTTTTAAGTTGTTTGTTCCAAATGGCCAATTTGGAAGAACAGATTTTGGAAAAAGCTTAGTACAGAAAAAATATATTTATTGGAGAACATCTTTATTTTTAACTTGGCTTTGTAAAGGTCTCTTATTTATAGCTCTCTGTTATTAATTTCTTGGACATATGATTAACTTTGGTATATGTTACTCTTCTCTTTTGCTTCTCCTTATTAGTATACTATTCTTTTTGTAAGAGTTCCATGGCCAATAATAGATATAATGTATAATTTGGAATAAAATTCAATTCAACCCCTGTACTTAAATTTTTGAATATACTGAAAATTAGCTGAAAATTTTATTCATTGAATTTCAATGCAGTGATGTTTTGTTTCTAAAATATATTTTTTTCCTTCTTTTTCGGTTGAAAATATCTACTTTTGTTAACTTATCCTAAGAGGAAAAGAACATGTTAATCTTTAAGACTTTGTAAAGCTGATTACATGTAAGCTGTAGCTAAAAATATTTTTTTTATTTTGAGAATTTATATAGCTGTCTTCCATTTTAGCTCCTTGTTGTTTGTCTGTTTTACTTATTATTGCTTTAAAATGCCTTTCCTAAATGTGTGTAGTAGGTATCTTAATTTGGGTTATTATAGTATGGTAAAAGTGTACATAGGACAGCGATTTTATGTGTCTGAACTTAACTTGAAATGACATTTTTATTTAAGACCTGAAGCACTGTTGTCAACATTTCATTGAGTTTTACAGTTGGAAAGAGCCTTTGAGGTTATGTAGTCTAATCTACCTGAATAGAGTCTTCTCTACAATCTCCTTCATAAGTGTTCCTCTGTTCTTTGTTTGAAAATTTCTTTTGGCAGAACATATTACCTGCATAGTCAACTGATTTTACTTTTGAATTACTGAAATTGTTAGGAAAATTTTCTTTTTCAACATCAAACTGCTTCTCTCTTTTTTTTAAAACACAAAGCTACAATTGCTTTTATTTCTGCTTGTTATGGCCAAGTAGAACAAGTCTAATGCCTTTTCAGTAGAGTGGTACATCAGAAACTTATATAAAGCTATCTTATTGCCTCTGTCTTATTTAGGCTGAACAGCCCCACTTCCTTCCATCTTCATATTACTTGATTATGAGGCCCTTTACAACTCTGGTTGCCCTTTTCTGAACACTATCCAGCTTACTGTTGCCCATTTAGAATGGAAGATAATACTCTAGATGTGATCTGATCAATTTGTAGATTATTTGGGACTTTCACCTCTATTCTCTTGGATACTAGCTCTCTCTTAAATTGCTTTAGTTTTTTGGATATCATGTAACATTGGCTCATATTACAGTGGTGGTACCCCATAGACTGTCATGTCCTGCTTCTAAGCCCTCACAGTCATCATTTGGGGAGATAAATCCTGTGGAGAAGGGGGAACAGCCATCCCCATGAGCTGCCAACCAACTGTCACTCACAGGGTAGGCAAGCCAGCATCCTAGGTAAAGCACCAGTTACCTTAAGGGAGAGATAGAAAGGAGCATGTGCCAAGGAAGTGGAAATAGCAGTGTTACCATCATCTCCACTTGGACCTTGATGGAGACAGCCCAGGACATTGTTCCTAAGAGCAGTGTCTAGCCACCAAATTGGGCAGATCTCTGTAGAGATCGAACCTGGCACCTGTTCCTATAGGTATTATATCCAGTCCTACTTAGGACATAGGAAAGAAAGCTCTTGTTCCCAAAACACTTAGGGTTTAGTAATGTAAATAACATTGAAGAATAAGTTACCGTGTGCTTTGCTGTTATAACATAAAGGCTATGAAACCTTTCCATTTGACTTGCAGCTGAAACCTCCCATATGTGTTGTCTCCCAATTTCAATGTGAGCTCTTTGATAATAGGGGCTATCTTTTCTATTTGTATCCTCAATTCTTAGCATATTGCAGGGATACTGCAAAGCTATCTTTTTCTTTATACAGTCCAAGATTGTATTTGCTTTTTTGGGTTGCCCCATCATGCTCTGACTCTTTATCTTCTCACTAATTTGGGGTGGTTTTGTGTTAATAACTCTACCATATTTGACTTGTTTTTTATCTTGTCTATTATGTAATATATACAAAATTTCTATGCGTTAGAAACGTACTGGATTCATGGGAGTTAATATTCTTTTACCTTAGTTTAAAGCTAGCCATTCCTAAATATATACAACTGGAAGAGAATATCTTGACTTACTATCTTTTAATTTTTCCTTCAGGCTATATGAGAAAAAGAGCCCTAAAATGGAAAATATAAACAAATACAGACAATTAGAAACTCAAGAATTTGATGTCTATAACAGTGATCATTCAAGCAGTGGACCAGGTAAAAAAAACCTAACTCATGTTATAGAGGATAGTATGTGTATATTATTTATTTTAAGAATTCAGTTGTTTCAACAGTGTCATTTAGAAATATTTTAGACAAAAGGTCTTATCCATTCTGCCTGTTAATTAATTGAAAAGATTCTAAATTTGTGTACTTTGGGGCATATTCAGTCCATGCTCCTATTACCTAAATGAAGTGCCTTGCTGGGGTGGAGGGGGTTAGGAAGGAAGGAAGGAAGGAAGGAAGGAAGGAAGGAAGGAAGGAAGGAAGGAAGGAAGGAAGGAAGGAAGGAAGGACCAAGGCAAGAACCAAAAATAATTTATTAGTATCTATTATATGCTGAGAACTGTGCTAATAATTTGAAAAATTACAGTAGGAGAACTTACCAGTGAGTTGTCAGTCATTAAACTTGAATTTTTCTATTTATAAGTTACAAGATAAGATATAAGTCTTAATTGTCAGGTTAACTTGAAGGAACAAGGTGATAGACAGAGAGTTCAATTCCTACTGTTGCTAGTTTAATATGAAATAATTGTAATATTAAATACTTTAGTAGTTAGGATTGATGATAGAAATTAGTGACTATTATAAAAGATCCTTAAAAGAAAGAACTTAAAAATAATTGGAAACTAACGTAATTCTGAAGAACTGGTGGGACAAAGAAGTTACAGATACAATAGAAATTTTCATCAGAGAAGAAAAAATGAGATACAGTATATCAAAACTTAAGGGGGAGGGCAGCTAGATGGTGCAGTGAATAGAGCACCGGCCCTGGATTCAGGAGGACCTGAGTTCAAATCCGGCCTCAGACACTTGATACTTACTAGCTGTGTAACCCTGGGCAAGTCACTTAACCCCAGTTGCCTCACCAAAAAACCACCCCCAAAACCCCAAAACAACAAAATAACAAAAACCCAAAAATTTAAGGGATGCAACTGAAGCTATTCTGAGGGGAATTAGATCATCAATAAAAGCAAGAACAAAAACTTAAACAACATCATACCAAAACTTCAAAAGAAATGAATAAAATTGAAAACAAAAAGACCATTCAAATGAAACATAAAACAAGAGGTTTTTTCCTTTAAATAAACAGGTAACCTGATTTAACAAAAAGAGAAAAACCAACTTGTTCATAACAAAAATAAAATATTACTTTTTAAGGGGAAGTAAAGGATTGTATTGGAAACTTTTGCCCAATTATATACTAACACAATTATATGCTAAGTTATCACTTAGAGGGAATAGATGAGTACTTACAAAACATAAAATACCTATATTAACAAAAGAAGAAATAAACTATTTAGATAACCCAATATTAGAAAAAAAGAAATTGAAAAAGCCATAAGTGAACTTCCAAAAAATAACCCTGGGACTAAATGGATTCACAAGTAAATTCTGTCAGACTTTAAAGAATGATTAATTTTAAAACTGCTTGAGTTGTTTCAAATAATAAGAAAAGTACCTTTTCAGTCTCTTTCTATGATACAGATAAGATTTTGAAACCTAAAGCAGGCAGACACAAATCAGAGAAAAGAACCTGCAGGCCACTATCCCTAATGAAAACAGATTAAAAAATTAGAAATAAAAATATTAGAAAGTAGTCTCTAACAGTACATTAGAAAGGATATATACTATTGACTTAAATCAAAAATTCTGTATTGGTTCAACATAAAGAAGATTATAAATATATAATATATAAAAACAAACACAGCATATAAATTATATAATTATATTGTATTATGTGGGGCAGCTAGGTGGCGCAGTGGGTAGAGCAACGGCCCTGAATTCAGGAGGACCTGAGTTCAAATCCAACCTCAGGCACTTAACACTTACTAGCTGTGTGACCCTGGGCAAGTCACTTAACCCCAATTGCCTCCCTCCCCCCCAAAAAAGTTGCAGGATTTATATATTGTATTATGTGTGATTATATAATAAATTATATAAATATACAACATATAAAAACATAAGATATATAACATGTAAATAAATATATAAGCCATGTTGATCATAAACGGGTTTTAAAAAAACCCTCTGGGGGCAGCTAGATGGCGAAGTGGATAGAGCACTGGCCCTGGATTCAGGAGTACCTGAGGTCAAATCCAGCCTCAGACAGTTAACACTTACTAGCTGTGTGACCCTGAGCAAGTCACTTAACCCCAATTGCCTCACTAAAAAAAAAAAATAATAATAAATAAAAAAACCCCTCTGATTATATCAATAGATGCTGAAAAGACTTGACAAAATACAACATTCGTTTTGATTAAAGAAACTTAGAATAAACAGAACTTTTAAAAGAAAATTAACTTTTGGGGCAGCTAGGGGGTGCAGTGGATAGAACACTGGCCCTGGATTCAGGAGTACCTGAGTTCAAATCCAGCCTCAGACACTTAACACTTACTAGCTGTGTGACCGTGGGCAAGTCACTTAACTCCAATTGCCTCACTAAAAAAAACAAACAAAACAAAAGAAAATTAACTTTTTAAAAGAAATTTAGAATAAACAGAACTTTTCTTAGTATAGTTAATTGTGTATATTGAAATCCAAGAGCAAATATATATAGTGAATTTGGAAGTCTTTCTAAGATCAGGGATACAAGAATGCCCATTATTATCATTATTATGTAATGTAGTACTAGATTGAGTAGCAGTAAGATGAGAAAAAGAAATTCAGAGAATAAACATAGGTTAATAGAAACCACTTATTGCTTTTGCAGATGTTATGACATTGTCCTTAAAGAGCTCCAGAGAGTAAACTAAAAACTTAATTGAATTAACTAATAAGATCAACAAAATTGCAGAACACAAGATATATCCAATAAACTGTCAGCATTGCTATATATAATCAACAAAACACAATAAAAAGAGATAGAAAGAAAAATTCTATTCAAAATAACTATAGAAGCTATAAAATACTTAAAATGTATCTTCTATGATTCATCTAGGTACTATTTGACCCTTAAGTATAAAACACTCTTTAGAGAGATAAAGACATGTTTAAATAATTGGAGAAACATTAATCACTCCTGGCTAGGTTGAGCCACTATCATAAAAATGACATGCTACTTAAATTAAATTACTTATTAGTGGTGTGCCAGTCAGAAACTCAAAAGAATATTTTATAGTACTAGGAAAAATAGTAACAAAATATATATGGAGGCACAAAAGTTCAAGAATCTCAAGGGTAATAAAAATACAGTGGGAAGGAAGAGGATGTATCAGTATCAGATCTCAAAATCATTACTACAAAGCATTAAACATTAAAACAATTTGTTAATGGTTTTAAAAAAGTGAGGATCAGTGGAACAGATTAGGTACCCAATATATAGAAGCAAACAGAGTAGCATAGTATTTAATAAATCCAAAGATTCTGGTTACTGGGGAAAAGGACTATTTGACAAAAACTAAAACAGCATTTTGGTAGAAATTGGGTTTATACCAACACTTCATCCTGTGGTTTTAGATAAACTCAAAATGGATACTGACATGATATTGTGGGTTCAGTTCCAGAGGAACTGCAATATTCAAGCGAATATTGCAATAAAGCGAGTCATACAAATTTTTTGGTTTCCCAGTGCATATAAAAGTTATGTTTACACTATACTGTAGTTTATTAAGTGTTCAGTAGTTATTTGTATTAAAAAATTTACATACTTTAATTTAAAAATACTTTGTTGATGGATGCTGACTGATCAGGGTTGTGGTTGCTAAAGGTTGGGATGGCTGTGGTAATTTCTCAAAATAAAACAATGAAATCTGTCATGCCGATTGGCTCTTCTTTTTACTTAACACTTAGAGGCCATTATAGAGTTATTGATTGGCCTAATTTCAACATTGTTGTGTCTCAGGGAATAGGGAAGCCCAAGAAGAGGGGGAAAGATGGGGGAATGGCCAGTTGGTGGAGCATTTGGAACATACAAACATTTATCAAGTTTGCCATCTTATATAGATGTGGTTTGTGGCACCCCAAAACAATTACAATAGTTATATCAAAGATCACTAATCACAGATCACCATAACAGATATAATAAAAATGAACAAGTCTGAAATATTGTGAGAATTACCAAAATGTGATAATATGAGCACATGCTATTGGAAAAATGGTGCTGGGGGATAGAGAGGTGGAGCCAAGATAGTGGAGAGAAGTCAGGAAGTTGCCTGAGCTCTCTGGAGTTTCCCTCAAAAACAACATTAAATCAAGTCTCTAAACGGAATCTGGAACTACAGAACCTACAAAAAGACAGAAAGACACAATCTTCTAAGTTGAGATAATTTAGAAGACTTCAGCAAAGGTCCATCTCACTTAAGTAAAAGGGGAGGGCAGCTCAGCATAGCTCAGCACAGCACAGCTCAGATCAGCACACCACAGAGGGGGTCTGGGTGAGTCAGCAGGATGCTCCTGGCCACAGCATAAATAAGTTGCTGAGGCCCCTTGGTACTGCTCAGTAGGCTGGTTGAACAGCAGGCCATTTGTGAGACCCACTAGCCCTGGCTGAGAGGGCAAACTACCAGCTAGAGAACTACCTACAGGACAGGTGCAACTTGGCCAAGCCATCCTAGCACAGGGAGCAAGCTCAGGGTGGTGAGGAATCCAAAAGCCACAGAGGCCTCAGAGAGAAAGCTAGTGACCAGGGCCCTATCCCCCAGCACAAGAAGCTTGCAACAGTGGCCCCTGTGCCCCAGGAGCAGACCACAACTTTATAAGTTTAAAAATAGGCTACAATATGAGTAAGAAACAGAAAAGGCCCCTTACCATTGACAGCTTCTATGGTGACAGGAAAGACCAAAACACAAACTCAGATGAGGACAATACTGTCAAAATACCTGCATGTGAAACCTCAAGTGGAAAGATGATCTGGTCTAAAGACCAAAAAGCCTTCTTGGAAGAGCTCAAAAAGGCTTTTAAAAATCAAATGAGGGGGCAGCTAGGTGGTACAGTAGATAAAGCACTGGCCCTGGATTCAGGATTACCTGAGTTCAAATCCGGAATCAGACACTTGACACTTACTAGGTGTGTGACCCTGGGCAAGTCACTTAACCCCCACTGCCCTGCCAAAAAAATAAAAAATAAAAAAAATAAAAATCAAATGAGAGGTAGAAGAAAAATTGGGGGAAAATGAGAGAAATGAGTTATACTGGAAAAAGAAGCACAGAAATTGACTGAAGAAAATAATTCCTTAAAAAATACAGTTGACCAAGTGGGGGAAAATTGGCCAAATGGAAAAGGAGGTGCAAAAACTTACTGAGGAAAATAATGCCTTAAAAATTAAAATTGGGCAGATGAAAGTTAATGACTTTCATGAGACACCAAGAATCCATCAAGCAGAATCAAAAAACTGAAAAAAATAGAAGAAAATGTGAAATACCTCATTGGAAAGACAACTGACCTGGAAAATAGATCCAGGACAGATAATCTTAGAATTATTGGACTACCCGAAAGCCATGATCAAAAAAAGAGTTTAGACACCATATTCCAGGAAATTATCAAGGAGAACTGCCCTGATATTGTAGAATCAGAGGATAAAATCATTATTGAAAGAATCTACTAATCATTTCCTGAAAGAGACCCCAAGAGGAAAACTCCAAGGAATATTGTAGCCAAATTCCAGAATTATCAGGTGAAGGAGAAACTACTACAAATAGCCAGAAAGAAACAAGTTAAATATCATGGAGCCACAGTCAAGATTACATAGGACCTGGCACCTTCAACATTAAAGGATTACAAGGCTTGGAATATGATATTCCGGAAGGCAAAGGAGCTTGGATTACAACCAAGAATCAACTGCCAATCAGAATTGAGCGTTATCTTTCAGGGGGAAAATATGGACATTCAGTGAAATAGGGGACTTCCAAGGTGACCAGAACTGAACAGAAAATTTGATCTTCAAATATAAGACTCAAGAGAAGTATAAAAAGGTAAATAGGGGAAAAATTATTCAATAAGGTTAACTGTTTACACACCTATGAGGGAAGATAATACTTTTAACTCTTGAGATCTATTAGGGTATAGTTACTAAATAGACTTTGATGTGATGATATAAAGAACTTTGGGGCAGAATAAAAGGAGAATGGGGGAGAAGAAGGAAGGGGAGGGGGAATGGGGTTAGTTACATCATATGAAGAGGCACAAAAAATCTATTATAATAGAGGGAAAGAAGGGAGGGGTGAGCATTGTTTCAACCTTACTCTAATCAGATTTGGTTCAAAGAGGGAATAACACATACACCCATTTGGATAAAGAAACTTACCTTACTTATTAAGGAATTAAAAGGATAAGGGGGACAGGATGTTACTGATAGATGAGAGGGCAGAAGCAGGGAAAGAAAGGGGAAAGAAAAGGAAGGGTAGCTGATAAAAGGCAGATTGAGGGAGGCAGTGGTCAGAAGCAAAACACTGGTGAGGAGGAATAGGGTGAAAGAAGAAAAAAAAAGTACCAAGGGAAAAAGAGGATGGAGGGAAATACGCAGTTAGTAATCATAACTATGAATGGAAGTGAATAGCAGAGTAGATTAAAAACCAGAATCCTACAATATGTTGTTTATAAGAAACACATTTGAAGCAGAGAAATACACACAGAGTAAAGGTAAAAAGTTGGAGTAGGAAAATATTATGCTTCAGCTGAAGTAAAAAAACAACAGGAGTAGGAATCTTTATCTCAGACAAAGCAAAAGCAAAAATAGATCTAATTAAAAGAGATAAGGAAGGAAACTACATCTTGCTAAAACATACTATAGATAATGAAGTAATATCAATACTAAACATGTATGTACCAGGTGGTATAGCATCCAAATTCTTAGAGGAGAAATTAAATGAGTTATAAGAGAAAATAGACAGCAAAACTATACTAGTGGGGGATCTGAACCTTCCCCTCTCAAAACTAGATAAATCTAAACCACGCAATAAATAAGAAAGAAGTTAAAGAGGTGAATAGAATTTTAGAAAAGTTAGATATGATAGATGTCTGGACTAAATTGAATGGGGATAGAAAGGAATATACCTTTTTCTCAGTGGTACATGGCACATACACAAAAATTGATCATGTATTAGGGTACAAAAACCTCACAGTCAAATGTAGAAAGGCAGAAATAGTAAATGCATCCTCAGTTTATGATGCAATAAAAATCACATGTAATAAAGAGCCATGGGGGGCAGCTAGGTGGCACTGTGGATAAAGCACCGGCCCTAGACGCAGGAGGACCTGAGTTCAAATCCAACCTCAGACACTTGACACTTACTAGCTGTGTGACTCTGGGCAAGTTACTTAACCCTCATTGCCCCAGAAAAAGAAAAGAAAAGAAATGGAAATAAAGAGCCATAGAAAGATAGACTGAAAATTAATTGGAAACTAAATAATCTCATCCTAAAGAATGAGTGGGTCAAACAACAAATCACTGAAAAATCAATGACTTCATCCAAGAGAATGACAATAATGAGACAACATACCAAAACTTATGGGTTGCAGCCAAGGCAGTTATTAGGGGAAATTTTATATCTCTAAATGCTTACATGAATAGAGAAAGAGGATATCAATGAATTGTGCATTCAAGCTAGAAAAAGAACAAATTAAAAATGCTCAATTAAATACTAAATTAGAAATCTTGAAAACCAAAGAAGAGATTAATAAAATTGAAAGTAAGAAAACTATAGAATTAATCAGTCAAACTAAAAACTGGTTTTAAGATAAAAAAAATCAATAAAATAGATAAACCTTTGGTTAATTTGATTTTTAAAAAAAGGAAAAATGGTGCTGAGAGACTTGCTTGATGCAGCGTTGGCACAAACCTTCAAGTTGTAAAAAATGCAATATCTGTGAAACGCAATAAAGTGAGGTACAGTGAAACATGGTAAGCCTGTACATGACTTAGATATAAAAAGTCATATCATAAACATATTAAGAGGAACAGGAGTAGGCTTCTACCAGTTGTGGATGACCGTGGATCAGTGCCTTGAAGAGCTTGTATCTACCCCATGAGGAGTAGCTGGAGTGTCCTCTCCAGGGCGCTCGCCTGGGCAGATCAATATGGAAAACAAGCTGTTGCCCATGCCGCAGGTTTTCCCTCTCCACGACATTGGTGGATCCAGAGGAGAGGCAGAGCCAGTACAGTTTGGCATCAGTGCCTCTGCAGGAGTTGCTAGAGGGATGTGCTGTCCAACATCCAACTAACTGCCTAGACTCCTGATTTTTCCTTGGGGTTAACTCCTGAAGCCTTTCCCATATATGGGTATAACAGCAAGGCAGCAGAGGTTTAAAATCAGGCTTCCTTCCCCTAGGTGAGTTGCCTGCCAAGTCTGATGAGCCCCACCTGCCCGAATTAAGAGGAGCAAGGCAGGAATTATTTGAGTCTATGGAGAGAGGAAGACTTCATGACTAAAGTGATAGAGATCATACAAGATAAGAAAAATTCTGATTATATAAAATTGAAAAGTTTTTGGACCACCTAATCTAGTTAAAGTTAAAAAGGAAACAGGTAATTAGAGAAAAATCTTGTAATAAGTTTCTCTGATAAAAATATCACTTCCAGGATACATTAAGAATAGATTCAGATTTATAAGAATGAGTCATTTCCCAGTAGATAAAGGGTCAAAGCATATAAACAGTATTTTAACAGTAAAAAAATTTGAACTATTAGCAGTATATGAAAAAAAATTCTACTCACTGACATTTAGAGAAATTAAAATGAAAGCAAATTGAAGTTCTATATCAGACTGGCAAAGATAACAAAAGAGGAAAGTGATTTGGAGGGGATGTGGGAAAATAAACTAATTAACTGTTGATGTAGATGTGATAGTGGTCCAACCATTTTGGAAAACAATGTAGAACAGTGCCCTGAGACTTAACAAATTGTGTTTATCCTTTGACCCAGTTATGCAGTTATAAGGCTTTATATCTCAAAGAAAGAGGAAAAGGATCTATATGTACAAAATCATTTGCCTTTTTTGTGGTAGCAAAAAGTCAGAAACCAAGAGTGTATCCTCCCCTTGAGGAATGGGTAAACAAATTATCGTACGTGAATGTAATGGAGTGTTATTGTATCATATGAAATGATGAAATGGACAATTTATTTTATTTTTTTCTCATTTAATAGTACTTTTTTCCCCAATTAAATGTAAAGATAGTTTTCAACTTTTTTTTTGCTGAGGCAGTTGGGGTTAAGTGACTTGCCCAGAGTCATACAGCCAATAAGTGTCAAGTGTCTGAGGCCAGATTTGAACTCAGGTCCTCCTGAATCCAGGGCCGGTGCTCTATCCATTGTGCCACCTACCTGCCCCTCAACATTCATTTTTATAAGATTTTAAGTTGCAAATTTTTCTCCCCCCTCCCTAAAACAGCAAGCAATCTAATATAGGTTATACAGTACAATCATGTTAAACATATTTCCACATCAGTCATGTTGTGAAAGAAAAATCAGAACAAAAGGGAAAAACCATGAGAAAGAAAAAAAAAACAAAAAGTGAAAATAGTATGCCTCAATTTGCATTCAGACTCCATAGTTCCTTCTCTGGATGTGGATAACATTTTCCATCACAAGTCATTTGGAATTGTCTCAGATCATTGTACTGCTGAGAAGAGTTAATCCTATCACAGTTGAGCATCACACAATGTTGCTGATACTGTGTACAATGTTCTGCTCACTTCACTTAGCATCAGTTCATGTAAGTCCTACCAGGTTTTTCTCAAATCTGTCTACTCGTCATTTCTTATAGCACAGTAGTATTCCATTACATTCATATACCATAATTTGTTCATCCATTCCCCAATTGATGGGCATCCCCATAATTTCCAATTCTTTTCCACCACAAAAAGAGCTACTATAAATATTGGAAATGGACAATTTCAGAGAAAACCAGGAAGACCTTTATGAACTGATGCAAAATGAAGTGAGTAGAACTAGAACAGTTTATATATACAATGAAAAGAATTTTATAGAGAAAAATAATTTTGAAACACTTCAGAATTCTGATGAATGCAATGATAATTACAATTCCTATAGAATGGTGATGAAACATGCTAATCATCTTACCTTGTATTTTATTTGATGTTGGACCCCAGAAAGAAATGCCTTATATCTTAACTGGAGACAGTGTGATTCTCATCACAAACACAAGTTAGTGCCATTGTGAGGAGAGCAGGATCCAATGCCCAACTTACTTTACTTCAAATAAAAAAGGGTACTTAGTTATTTTGGTCTCTTCCTTGTAATCTCCCTTGATGAAGTATCTTAGAAGAATGGAACATTTTATGTTGGGAGTAGGTTCTTAAGATATTGGGCCTATCACGGTAATATATCTTTTTTCTGTAGGCCTAGAAGTTTATGTAACCTAACTAATTCATAGTTAAATAATGGGAAGAGAAGGGATAATGAAATAAACATTTATATAGCACTTACTATGTGCCAGGTACTCTACTAAGAACTTTAAAAACAATAATAATAACTTTTTTTTTTTGTGGGGCAATGAGGGTTTAGTGACTTGCCCAGGGTCACACAGCTGGTAAGTGTTAAATGTCTGAAGCCAGATTTGAACTCAGGTACTCCTGAATCCAGGGCTGGTGTGTTATCCACTGCACCACCTAGCTGCCCTCAAAACATTTTTATTTAAAGTTTTGAGTTCCAAATTCTATCCCTTCTCCTCTTTTCCCTTCCTCTCCTCCCCCTCCCTGAGACAGCAAGCAATCAGATATAGGTTATACATGTGAAGTTATGTAAAACATTACCATATTAGTAATTTTGTATAAGAAAACTTGAATAAAAGAAAAAAAGAAGTCTTTTCTGGTCCTCTTTAACTCTTAGTACCTTCTTTTTGAGGTTATCTGCAGCAACATTTCCTCTCTATATCTTATTTGTACATAGTTTTATGGAGAGACAGGATGACAACAACTGTGAGGTTTTTGAGAGCAGGAAATCTTTTTTGGCTTCATTGTATCCCCAAAGCTAAGCACAGTGTCTAACATATAGTAGGTGCATAATAAATGTTTGTTGACTTGGCTTGAATGAGAGTAAGGAGTTGAAGATGACATAAAGATTGTGAGCCTGGGTGACTGAGGGGATAGTGGTTCCTTTGCTAGAAATAGGGAAGTTAGGAGAAGGGGGATATTGCCCAAATGTTCATGGGGCCTAAGTTCTATCTACCACAAAACTAGAGATGAATATAAATGCATATTAAATACATATACATTTTTGACAATAAATTAGTAGATAAGGGAGATGGTATTGTTTACATAGGGTACATAGAAGTAAAGTGACCCAGGTGATACACAGTTTGATAGGTGCAAAAATGCTTAAATGGGTTGTTTCAAACAGGAATAAGTAGTTAATAGTGTTACCTTGACAGATAGTTTGCAATGGAATATTCCAAGGACATGACAGTATCTTGTTATTTTAAGTATTTTTAAAAAATCAATGACTTGGATAATGGCTCATCAGATTTGCAGATGACAGGCAGTAGGAAGAGATCATTTATTTACTAAATGAAAAAATCAAGATCCAAAAAGATCTTAACAAGGTAGAGCTTGTCTAATAAGATTATGTTTAATAAGGATACTAAATAATAATAATAATAATAATAATAGTGAAAATGAATTACACTAATATCAACAGTTTAATAATAATAATAATAATAATAATAATAATAATAATAATAATAATAATGAATGCTTATATAGCACTTATTATGTGCCTGGACCTATGCTACATAATAATGATTTCATTTGATCATCATACCAACCCTGGGAGGTAGGTGCTATTATCATGCCCATTTATTGTTGAGGTTATGTGACTTGCCCAGGGTTACATCGTATCTGAGGCTAGATTTGAACTTTCTGCTTCCAGACTTAGCACTCTGTCCACTGCACCACATAGCTGATTTTATTCTTTTGAAATTAAATTTGAACCCAAATACAAAGAGGGGTGGAGAAGAACTGGTGTTAGCAGTTTGTTTAAAAGAATGTTCAATTTGTGGACAGCAAGCTCAGTATGAATTAGTTGTATAATATGGCAGCCAAAAGAGGCTGATATCTTGGCTGTGAATTCCCTTCCCTCTTTGTCTCCAGAGTTAAGAAGTAGCTTCAGTATAGGCTTGCTGTTAAGTTTAGGGAAGTTATTGATTCTTGTGTCCTTTTTGTTCCCTGTTTGTGTGACCTGCTCCTTTATATACTATCTAATAATGCAATAAAATGAGTTTGTTTTTATCTGGAGATAAAATCCAGTCTAAAGTACATAAAACAAATAAAATTTAAAGAGAGCAAGAAACTACTGAGGGTTTGCAATTGCAGTCGATCAAGATAAATTCACTGGCTTCCAGTATCAGTCACAGTCAGAGGAAACGGAACAATGTTTTCTAGGCATATCATTTCTTTAAATGGGTTAGTGGCCCAGTTAAGTGTTAATGATAATATTCAGTTCAGGGTATTTACAGCTTTTACTTGAAATTAGCTGGCCAACATGGGCACAAAAGTACCCTGACTTATCCTGTTCTGTAGTTTTTCTTCTTTATGTTATGCTTTAGTACTGCCTTCTCCTTGGGAAAAACTGTACTTCTCATCAGCCCCTTTGGCAATAAGGGGCTACAGTTGCATTGAGTATCAGTTTTTGAGGGGCAACTAGGTGGCGCAGTGGATAAACACTGATCCAGGATTCAGGAGGACCTGAGTTCAAATCGGAATTCAGACACTTGACACTTATTAGCTGTGTGACCCTGGGCAAGTCACTTAACTCTCATTACCCTGCTCCTCCCCCCCAAAAAAAAAAAGTGAGGGAAGAGTATCAGCTTTCAAAAATAAAAGAGGTAGGGGCAGCTAGGTGGTGCAGTGGATAGAGCACTGGCCTTGGATTCAGGAGAATCTGAGTTCAAATCCAGCCTCAGACACTTAACACTTACTAGTTGTGTGACCCTGGTTAAGTCACTTAACCCCAATTGCCTCACCCCCCCCCAAATAAAATACTAAAAAAAAATAAAAGAGGTAATCTCTCTTTAATATTTCTTAGGTAATATCCATATTATTATGTTTGGTTTGGGGGACCATAGTTTAGGAAGAACAGTTAATAAACCTGGAGAGCATAAGAAGAAGATAGTGAGGTTACTGAAGTATCCTGAGTTTGTGCCTTGTGAGAATCATTTGATGGAGCTGGGGATGTTTAGAAGTTAAAAAAGGTATGGGGAGGGCAGCTAGGTGGCGCAGTGGATAGAGCACCAGCCCTGGAGTCAGGAGTACCTGAGTTCAAATCTGGCCTCAGACACTTAACACTTACTAGCTGTGTGACCCTGGGCAAGTCACTTAACCCCAATTGCCTCACTAAAAAAAAAAAAAGGTATGGGGAAAATCTATGGTCTTATCACCTAAAAATGGCAGATGACAATTTCAGAGGCAAATTTAGGCTTAATGCCAGGGAAAACTTTCTAAGAAGTAGGACTGTCTCAAAGTAGATGGGCTGACTCATGATGTGATGTGTGTCTACTTTTTAGAAATCTTTTGCTGAGTCTAGGTGATCACTTGTTAGATATGTTACAGTACGGATTCCTTTTGTGTATGGGTTACACCAAAGCTTCTTTTTGTATCATAAAAGTATTTTATTATTTTCTAGTTACGTGTAGAGATAGTTTTCAACATTTGTTTTTATAAGATTTCTAGTTAGAAATTTTTTACCCTACCTCCCTTCCTTCCCCCTTCTCCAAGAGAGTGAACAATCTGATATAGGTTATATTTGTACAATCACATTAAAAATATTTCTGGGCCAGATAGATGGCACAGTGGATAGAGCACCGGCCCTGGAGTCAGGAGTACCTGAGTTCAAATCTGGCCTCAGACACTTAATACTTACTAGCTGTGTGACCCTGGGCAAGTCACTTAACCCCAATTGCCTCACTAAAAAAAAAAATATTTCTGCATTAGTCATGTTGTGAAAGAATAATCAGAACAAAAGGGAAAAACCTCAAAAAGGAAAAAACAAAAACAAAAAAAAGTAGAAACTGGTTCAATCTGCATCTAGATTCCACAGGTTTTTTTTGTTTATTTTGTTTTGTTTTGGTTTTTTTTTTTTGATTTGGAGAGCATTTTCCATCATGAGTACTTTGGAATTATCTTGGACCACTGTATTGCTGAGAAGAGTTAAGTCTATCATAGTTGATCATCACACAATATTGTTGATACAGTGAACAATGTTCTCCTGGTTCTGCTCATCTCACTCAGCATCAGTTCCTGTAAGTCCTTCCAGATTTCTCTGAAATCCACCTGCTCATCATTTCTTACAGCACAATAGTAATCCATTACATTCATATACCACAACTTGTTTAGCCATTCCCCAATTGATGGACATCCCCTCAATTTCTAATTCTTTGCCACCACAAAAAGAGCAGCTATAAATATTTTTGTACATTACACTAAAATTTCTTAAACTGTGGGTTGTGACCCCATATGGAGTTGTATAACTAAATGTGGGGGTCATGAAAAATTTGGCAACAGTAAAAGGTTATGTGTGCCTATTTTATATACCTATATACCAGGGTCATATAAAAATTTCTCAGGTGAAAAGGGGTCACAAGTGTAAAAAGTTTAAGAAGCCACTGTGTGGCTGCAGAGGTACATTCTAACTCTAAAATTCTAGGATTCTTTGGTTCTATCTATTTATGTTAAAAAGATCACTTTTAACTAAATTGAAAAAAATGACTATGAAAGAAGCTTGGAGTTATTAAAATATATTCTAGTTTCCAAAAAGATACTTGAATGTGTGTGTTTGTGTGTAGGTATGTAGGTATGTATGTGTATGTGTGTATATATGTATGTATGTATATGTATATCTAGATGGCATTTGTTTTTTCCTTTCTGAATAGTTAAAGCCAGAATCCTTTGAGTGATTATTGATCTTAAAGCAGAGATTCTATAGACAGCATAACGTCACCCAAAAAAAGCATCTGAAAGGATTTTACATTGAAAAGGGATTCCTTTTCAACTTGGACTTCATTTTGCCTCTTCTCCATAACACTGGCAGATACCTTTGGTTAACCTTTCCTGACAGTAACCCTCAGTGAGTGATCAAAGTTATACCTATACCTATATATATATATTTGTGTGTGTGTGTGTGTGTGTGTGTGTGTGTGTGTGTGTGTGTGTGTGTGAGGCAATTGGGGTTAAGTGACTTGCCCAGGGTCACACAGCTAGTAAGTGTCAAGTGTCTGAGGCCAGGTTTGAACTCAGGTCCTCCTGCCTCCAGGGCCAGTGCTCTATCCACTGTGCCATCTAGCTGCCCCTATACTTATATATTTTACAAGGAATCTTCTACAGTTTTGATATGTTCAAGGGACTACCTTGTGGGATAGCCTTTTGTATGATGGTACAAATATAGTCTGATATAGAATTACTTGTGAAAACTTGGTTGTTCTCTTCTAATACCCTTGTTATGGATATTTTTTGATGCAATCCATAGATTGTCCTCATAAAATTTTTGTAAAGATGGGAAAGTAGACTACTTAGTTAAGTAGTTTTTGATATTCTTTTGAGTAACCACCTTTTTTTTTTCCTTCTCAGTGATAAGATCCTGGTTTCCTCCCACATCCTTGGCATCTTCTTCCTTCATGTGACTTGAGACTTGATCCTTTAGTGTCCTCAGAATTGTGTCACTTTTAGCACAGAATCTTTGTGTACATATGAACAATTCTACTTGTTCTCTTCAGTGATGTTACAATTTTCTTTGTAATTCATGTTAGAGTCCTTGTGTGTTGTCTTCACTATATTTGATGGTGAGAATAATTTGCTTTAAAAAAAAGGTTTTATCAATGTTTTCAATATTTGTTCTGTGTATGTATGTTGTCATTCCTCACCTCTTTATCTCTTGTTCATCTCTTGTTTGTTTATCTCCCCATACACCTCCCTTCTCTTTACTTCCCCATTTATCTTCATCTTTATTGGTTGTTTCTAAATCTTTTACTACTCTCCCACCCCCAAAACAGTATCCCCTTCGGTGATTTAGTCTGTAATATCCTGCCTATAGGAAGAATGGTAATCCAGTGTGCTCAGGATTCTTCCATTCTGAATTCCCCCTCCAAATCCTTACTCTGTTTCTGTCTACTGATCTTGTGTCTAAAGACTATTCCCATACCAGATTCATTCTCCCTTTGTTTCTCTTCTCACATAATGCTTAGTCCCAAACAATACAGAGAAAATCCTTCCCCATCTCTTGACAGGTGATAGACTCAGGGTATTTTGAACATAACCAGTGCAGGAATTTGTTTTCTTTGCTATACATATTACAAGGATTTTGTCTTTCTTTTTCTGATTTTTTAAAGGTAGGGGAAGGAGGGAGAGAAAAAGCAGTATTTGTTTATTTAAAAAAAGATAATACTTTTTAGGTCCCATGGATATATTGTAATGATACATTTTTGGTCTGACTCAAACAGAATTCTCAGTTTAAAATATTTCAAACAATAAGTTGTTTTTCAGCCTTTTAAAATCTAGTAGTCATTTTCTATAGAGATCTAAAATTCTAACTACATAGTTGTGGCAATGTATATATACCTCAAAACTATTCAAAAGTGCTTAGTTAGTAGTGGTAAGAATTGCTATATGTGTATTTGGAGACTTCTCTGGATGTTTGTTGTACTGTTTTTGGCTCTAGGGAATTTTTTCCCTCATAAAAATCCAAATAGAAGGAAAGAATGAGGACATCCTTTGAAGTGTGTTATAATGACATTTACTATTAATAGATTTTAAAAGTGCATTTAGTATATAAATCCTCTTAACTTTAAACATTTTTAATCTAGTCTTAAATTTGATGATCATACAGCTTAGAACAAATACTACTGCAATGAAAATCAAGTGTTTTAGCTTCTAAGTGGAAATAGAATACAGAATACATGTTCCACTTAGCTTATATTTTAATAATTGTATTCATTTTGAAAAAACTACTTCAGAAAAGACTAGGGTTTCCTAACAATTTGAAAATTATCCCAGAATGCCATATTTTGTGTTATTTTCATAGACATTTAAAAATTTGCTGACGAGTTAGGAAATTACTTTTTGCAACATATTTTATGACTGAATGCTTTCTTTTTCTTGTTAAGGCAAAAAATTCCTTTACTGTCCTTCCCCTGAATATTCACTCTTTGCTAAAGGTGTAGTTTATAAGAACAAGGAAAGATTATTTTTCCATTCCCTAAAAATGAAGTGTATAAAATACTCTTAATAATTTAATAAACTATAATACTCTAAGAGAAATATTAAAGACATTTATTTAAAAGATTTAATTTTCAATTGAATCATTAATGTAGTAAAAATACTTTAATTTTCAGTAGCGCATGATGCACTCAAGGACTGTTCAAATAATGTCAATCTTTTAGGATCATATGATTTAGCTCTGGAAGAGATCTTGGATCATCTTAGAATTCCATAACCTCATTTGGAAGGGAGCTGAGAAATCATATAGTCCACTTAGTACCTAAGTAGTATTTTCTTTAACCACAGACAAGTGATCATCTCCTTATATTAAGCCTAAATATGTCCCTCTCCAGTTTCTGCCCCTTGGGGCCAAACAGAACACTGCCTGACAGCTCTTTATGTTCATTCTCCTTACATATTATTTCCCCAGTTAATCCCTCATTCCTTCAAGCAATTCATATGTCATGATCTCCTCTTGCTGTCATGTTGCTTCTTGAATGTGTGTTTTCCAATTTGGTGTAGTGGCCTTTGAAAAATTTGTGCAGAAGACTAAACACAGTATTCTTTAAGTGTTAAGATTGAGTATAACGTGAGTCTGAGCCCTTCATTTTACAGATGGATGAAATGAGACCTATCAGGATAGTTGTGTGCAGCTAGGTGGAGCAGTAGATAGAATGCCAGGCCTGCGGTCTGTCCTCAGACACTTACTAGCTGTTTAACCCCGTTTGACACAAATCACCTAACCCCGTTTGCCTGTTTCCCCTTTTATAAAATGGAAGGAAATGGCAAACAGCTCTAGAATCATTGCCAAGAAAATCACAAATGGGTGTCTTGAAGAGTTGGATATGACTAAAGTTACTGAACAACAGGGATAGTTAGGAGAACTGGAATTTTGTTTCAGGCTTTTTGATTCCAAAACTAATATTATTGTTGAAGTGATGGGAAGACTTCGTAGAGAAGGATGGAGATAATACCTTCCCATTCATTTTATATGCCAAAATTCTTCTTGAACTTTAATATCATACAAGTATATTCACTGCTGAAGTGGAACAAAATAAATACAAAATCCTGCAGTGTTTACATGTTATCTTTGAAGCTTGAAACTTTGAAGTTTTAGTATCCATGATAAACCTAATATGATTCCTGCATTCTTTTAGGTCTATGAACTCTGGAGAATTATATAAAACAAATCATCTCAAACTACTGTGGTATGCTCTGCAAGAGAGTAGGAAGCTAAACCAAACTTGTTCATTACCTAAAGAATCTTAAAATGAAATGTTAAGAAAAGTCAAGGAATTGGAAATTGAGGGGTTTCCCATCAATTGGGAAATGGCTGAACAAGTTGTGGTATATGAATGTAATGGAATTCTATTGTGCTGTAAGAAACGACGAGCAGGAGGAGTTCAGAGAAACCTGGAAGGACTTGCATGAACTGATGATGAGTGAGATGAGCAGAACCAGAAGAACACTGTACACAAGTATCATCAGCATTATGTGTTGATCAACTGTGATAGACTAGATTCTTCTCATCAGTATAACGGTACAAGAAAGTTCCAAAGGACTCATGATGGAAAAGGCTCTCCAAATCCAGGGGAAAAAAAAGAGAACTGTGGGGGGCAGCTAGATGGTGCAGTGGATAAAGCATTGGCCTTGGATTCAGGAGACCCTGAGTTCAAATCTGGCCTCAGGCACTTGACACTTACTAGCTGTGTGACCCTGGGCAAGTCACTTAACCCTTATTGCCCTGCCCCACCCCCCAAAAAAGAGAACTGTGGAATATGGATGCTGATTAAACCATACTATTTCTTTTGTTTTCGGTGCTGCTGTTTTTCTTTTTTGAGGTTTTTCCTTTTTTGCTCTGATTCTTCTCTTATAACATGACTAATGCAGAAATATATTTAATATTATTATTATACATACACACACACATATAACCTATATCAGATTACCTGCTGTCTAGGGGAGGGGGGAGGGGGGAGGGAGACAAATTTGAAATTTGAAATCTCATGTAAACAAATGTTGAAGACCAAAGGAAAAAAAAGTCACTCTAAAGGAAATGTTTCCTTCTTTTTAACATTTAAAACTATACCATAGTGAATAATAAAAATAGAACTTGTTTTAAGCTGTTGAACTTTAATTTCTGACTCACAATACTAGTAAGGGGCAAGGTACCAGCAAACTGTTTGCTTGTCTCCATGGTTGTTTTATTTCTCCACATTTCTAGGCTCTGGCTCCTGTCTGATCCTGTAATTATTCTGTCTAGAAGACATATGCACCTAAGAACTATTCCTTTTCCTTCCAGGAGTTTGGGTCCAAGAAGTCAGCATTGCTCACGAACTCCCTCATCCCACTTCAGGAGGTCATACCCAAGACTTATTGCCATTCCATTGCTGACCTCTCTGGGTCTGACAAGGTTCTCTGGTGAAGGTGATACCAACCAGCAGGTATTCCCTTTCCAAGGTCCAAGAGAACCGAACCAGGTCAACTCTCAGGTCAAAACTATGTCTCTCTGGTCCTTGCCTATCTATATTCAGCTCTAGCCATATTTGTCTGTTTTGTTTCAAAGGCCATATCAGTGGTTGTGGCTCAGATCTACCGTAGCCATGCCATCTCCAAATGCCATGAATCTGTCAGACATCCTTGGTGAGTTGATAACAAGGGTAGCCTTTACACCTTAAGGAAGGAGCTATATTCAATGTAGTACGTTCTGGATGTACTACATGTACATTCTTGATGTTCACATCATATATAGAGTTTGTCCTCAAGGCCAGGACAAAGTCTTTGTACCTCTTGTAGGAACAAATGCAGAATGAAGAGAGCAGAACCAGGACCACAGTTTATAGCATAACAACAATATTATAGAGACAAACAAACTTGAAAGACTTAGGAACTCTGATCTCCACAATCTTTTTCCTCCTGAACTTAAGAAGTGAAATGAGCATTTCTATAACAAAGTAGAATAGAAAACAGGATTGCACCTCAGACTGCAGATCTATTATGTACAACTTGCTAATTCTTTTAAATAAACAATAGCTATCTTGTGACTTTGGTTCTTCTCTCCCCCCTTCCCTCACCCTGACAAATGTGCGCGCGCGTGTGTGTGTGTGTGTGTGTGTGTGTGTGTGTGTGTGTGTGTGTGTGTGTGTGTGCACGTGTATGTGTATGCCAGTTCTTTCTTTGGTTGCAAAGAGCATCTTCATAGAATCTTTGCAGTTAATTTGAGTATTTATAAAAGTCAGAATGACTTGGTTGCTTAAAGTTGTTCTTAAAACAATATTGCTATTACTGTATACAGTGTTCTCTTGGTTCTACTAATTTTACTCTTCATTATTTTGTTCAAGTCTGTCCATATTTTTCTAAAATCATTGAGATCATAATTTTTTATGTCAGAATAATATTCTTTCATGAACATATACCACAACTTGTTCAGCTATTCCCCAGTTGACAGGCAATTTCCAGTTCTTTGCCACCACAAATTGCCTAAGAAAAAGGAAGAAAGATACTGTTTTGCTTGCCCTAGTCAATGTGAAGATTGGTCTTTAAGGATGTACATGCAGTATAATTTTTATTTTTTTGGTGAGGCAATTGGGGTTAAGTGACTTGCCCAGGGTCACACAGCTAGTAAGTGTCAAGTGTCTGAGGTTGGATTTGAACTCAGGTCCTCCTGAATCCAGGGCCAGTGCTTTATCCACTGTGCCACCTAGCTGCCCCACAGTATAACTTTTAATAAAGCAAGGCACACACAGGAAGAGGGTTATAGATTTGGCTGGGAAATGCAGTCAGTAACTGCATTCACTTTTCACTTCACTTAGATGAGGATTGCAAATAGAGACTCATGACAAATTGATTGTAGGACCCTGTGTAAACTAGAACTCTGGATTGGTGCTGCTCCCCTCCTCCCTTTGTCTGGTCTCTGACAGGAAATTCTAATCTCCCCTGTCTGGTAGAATGGGATCCACAGCCAGCCCCAGCTCTTCTTCCTGTCACCATCACCAATATGTATGCCATTGCAGCTGTCCAGTCGCTTCATCAGTTCTCTCATACTCTAACTCTTAAGCCTGGCCTGCTTCTTCTTGCATCAAGGGTTTAGGGGCAAGAATTATCAATACTTTAAAGTTATCTGAATGTTCTGCATACTTCCTTTCATTTTCTCCTCAACCACAGCCTGGTGAAGTTGAAATAAAGTCTATTCTTCCCTTGCAACCCCAATCTATCACCCACATATAACCTTTCTCTGAGCTCCGGGTGTCTGGTCAACACTCTGGTCTCTGTCCATGCTCAATTCATGATAGTCCTGTACCCTTTCTTTTAAAGGCAAAGCCCACAGTTGTACCTCAGGTCTATAAGAACCATAGTTCAGCCATCATCCCCTACTGCCATGATTATAATCATCCTTTGGGTAGGGGTTCTCTTTATACCTCATCAAGTAAGTAGATTTGATCAGAGTCTCAAATGAAGTATCCATGGGGATATTCAGACCATGTATAAGCAGATTATTCATGGCCAGAGCAAAGGCCTTATCTTGTATCTTTATTACTTCAACCAGGCTATTCTGCTCATATTTCTTATATTTGTAAATTTATTTATAGTAAAATTTCTACCACTATTTTTTAGGGAATAATTTTCTCTTAGGAAAAATATTGGAAAATGTTAATTAACAAGAAGCATCAGGGTTTCAACTTGGTTCAGGCACAGGAGAATTTCTTTCATTGAGAAATAAGTATTATTTTTTAATCTTACACTGGGTTATATGTCTGATCATCATGATTGTCTTGGACTTTTTGCCTTTCTCTGGATTAGTATTTACCTGTCCTATATCCAGATGATATAAAAATGACAACTACAGAATGTAGACAATATCTGCTTGTTATGTCTGCCACCTTCCCTCTGGCAAAAAAAATGGTATGTTTGGTAACAAGATTTGCTCTGTGTTAGAACTGTTTCAGCCAGTGACCTGGAAACTTCACATTGTGTTTTGTCGAAATAATTCTCACACAGTACATTTCTGCCTCATGCAATGTGTTTTCATTATATAAAATTTGTGTCCCTAACTAGCAGCCTAAAAATGATCTGTAAGCATAATTCAATTATTTTTCCATGATAACTAGCTAAAATTCTACACTTAGATATTACCAAAGTATTTCTGAGCACTGGTTTACTTTTTTATTATTAACATACCTATTGAACTTTTGTCTTTTGAACTACTATGTCTACTATTGCTGGTAATATTTATATAATAATTTTTATAATGTTTTAAGGTTTATGAAGAACTTTGCATACATTATCTCCTTTGATCCTCATGTCAACCCTATGAGGTCGATACTACTGTAATTCCCATTTTAGAAATAAGGAAACAAGCACGGAGAGGTTACATGACTTGTGCAGAGTAACACAGTTAAGCTGTTGTGTGTCTGAGGCTTGATAAAAGCTCAGGTCTTTCCGAATCCAGTTCCTGTGCTCTTTCCACTGTCCCATCTACTTGTCTGCCTGTCCCTCAGCATTCTGCTTCTTTCTAGAGCTAGCTCCTTGGTGCTATATACCACTGAAACATGGGGGTTCTTTTCCATGCTTTTTTCTTCCCCTTCAGGGAATCATGCAAGTGCCATATTTCTTTTCTCCTCTAGTTCTAGATCAGTTCAGTCCAACTTAGTTACTTATCGTCTGTCTCACATATACATTTATATCCTCTGTAACCCCTTTCTCCTTTTTTCTTCTCTCTTCCTCAACTCAAGAATAATCTCATTTGCCTCAAATCCTTTTGCTTTTTGGAAAGAGGCAGGGTAACTAAGAATCTTAATTATGATAGATACCAGGCGGCATTTTGCAGTACATTACATTGATTTAGTGATATTTGTATTTCTGTTGCAGCCAAATATCTGCCATTTATATTCTAACAGTTGACTAGTCCCCTTATTTTGTTTTATTTGTAATAAAGTATTTTATTTTTTTCCCCGTTACATGTAAAGATAGTTCTCAACTTTTGTTTATACAAGCTTTCCAATTTCAGATTTTTCTCCCTCCCTCCCCTCCCTCCCCCCTCCCCTAGACAGCAGGTAATCTGATATAGGTTATATATATATATATATATATATATATATATATATATATATGTATATGTATGTATATAATAACATTAAACATATTTCTGCATTAGTCATGTTATAAGAGAAAAATCAGAGCAATGACGAAAAACCTCAAAATAGAAAAACAACAGCACCAAAAACAAAAGAAATAGTATGGTTCATTCAGCATCTATATTCCACAGTTATTTTTTTTTTTCCTGGATTTGGAGACCCTCTTCTATCATGAGTCCCCTGGAACTCTTCTGTACCATTGCATTGGTGAGAAGAATATAGTCCATCACAGTAGATCAACACACAATGTTGATGATACTGTGTACAATGCTCTTCTGGTTCTGCTCATCTCACTCATCATCAGCTCATGCAAGACCCTCCAGGTTTCTCTGAACTCCTCCTGCTCATTGTTTCTTACAGCACAATAGTATTCCATTACATTCATATACCACAACTTGTCTAGCCATTCCCCAATTGATGGGCATCCCCTCAACTTCCAATTCCTTGCCACCACAAAAAGAGCAGCTATAAATATTTTTGTACATGTGGGTCCCTCTCCCCTTTCCATGATCTGTTTGGGAAAAAGACCCCAAAGTGGTATTGCTGGGTGAAAGGGTATGCACAGCTTTATAGCCCTTTGGGCATAATTCCAAATTGCTCTCCAGAATGGTTGGATCAGTTCACAGCTCCACCAACAATGCATTAGTGTTCCAATTTTTCCACAGCTTCTCCAACATTTATTATTTTCATTTTTTTGTCATTTTATCCAATCTGATAGGTGTCAGGTGGTACCTCAGAGTTGTTTTAATTTGCATCTCTCAAATCATTAGAGATTTGGGAGCATTTTTTCATATGGGAATAGATAACTTTGGTTTCTTCATCAGAAAACTGCCTGTTCATATGACTAGTCCCCTTCTTAGAGAACATGGAGAAACTTGAGTTTTGCAAGTTTCTCAAGCCTTTTCACACACATTCCAGGTCAAAGTAGACTGTAAATTTTGCCTGAGAGGGGTGGAAAAGGGACTTAAGTAGGGGAAAAAAAGGACCTAAAGTAATAGAAAGGAAAGTGGACATTTGTTGAGATGTCAAAGAGTAGAAGACTACTATGCAGAGAGGGCAAAAAGAAAATAAGCATGTATTAAATGCCTACTGTGTGCTAGGTATTGTGCTACAGGCTTTATAAATGTTATTTGATCCTCATAACAACCCTAGGAGGTGAGTATTATTATTACCCCCATTTTATGGTTGAGGAAACCAAAGAAGATAGAAGTTAGTTGATTTTCCTATGGTCACACAGCTAGGAAGTTTCTGAGGCTAAATTTGGATTTGAACTCAGATCTTCCTCCTTCTGGGTTCAGCATTCTATCTACCATGTCATCTCTTTGTGGGAAGGAAAATTAAAATTTTAGGCTTGAGATTAAGATTAAATTTGAAGCATTTCCTGGACAAGGGGGAAGCAGTTCCTTCCAAGAATGAAAAAGCAGAGCCACTGGAACTTCAGGTAAGCCATCATCCACTAAGGTTGTAGAATGGTCTGGGACTCCACTGATTACCAGGGAAGTTATCTGCTGACCACAGAGTAATAAAGAGGTTTGCTATTTTCCTTGTGCATACATCAAAGAAGTAGCCTTCCATGGCTTATCAAAAGGAATGACATGTAGATTCTGGTTGCCAGAGGGAGTCTCTACAAAGTGTTGCCCAAATTGCCTTTAAGTTCAGTGTAAGAAATGACTACAGGGTCACAAGTTCTGTTCTTCTCACTTGTGCTTCTTGAAGATGAGGGAGGCAAAAGGCCAGATATGATTGATGGAGGCAAGCTGCTGCCTGAGAGGTGGTAACTGAGAAGGGAATTTGGATTTCTGGGCCTTGGCTTAAAGTGGAGAGATGGGAGACTCAAGGTCAGGGACAGAATACCTCAAATAGTTTATAAGAGGGTATTTAGTTGATGACTTGTATCTCTAATAAAAAGGATTTTTAAACTAAAAAGGATAGGGGAGGGAGAAAATGGCCTTTTTATATCCACCAAGCTAGATACCATAGAGAGAGAGGGAGAGATAGATGAGGCAGAAGAGTGACAATTGAGACCACTAGGAGTTCACAGGAAAAAAAATCCAAGAAAGGATTCAGTGTAAAGTCTGCGGCTTTATTTGTTTGTATACATGCCCAAAATGGAGGCAACATGTACGGGAAGGCTAACTAGAAGCTCTAACCTGAGGAAGAGAAATCAATCTTCTTGGTACCATTGAGATTTAGGGGGAGAGAGGGAAAGGTATGAACTTTGTAACAGGACTAAGGTTCTGGGTTTGCATACCGTATTGAAAAAGGTAGATAAAGGGGGTGGGGTTTGTGTTAGGGTAGCATCATATTCCTCCTATGAGGAAATCTAGGGGATCCAGAAGGGAGTATAGCATAGTGCATAGCATGAAGAGAGAAGTAACACTTTTATAGTGGTTCTTACTAGCAGGATGGAACTTCTTGCTGTGGGTAGAAATGTTGGGGATGAACTGAGAAAGTAACCATTACTCCATAGGAGTTTTTGTTGCAGGAAGAAGCAAGCTGGGCACAGTCTGACAATGCAATCTTGATTCTGGAAAAATGGATTGATTTTAAAGAATTCAGAGAAAAGATTATAAAATTCTACAGGGGGAATGAGTTGAAAGGGACGGGAAACTCTTAAAAATGAAATTTTGAATATACAAAGGGAATTGAGGAGGAAAAATGATGGTTTCTGAATAGTGATGTGAACTCACCAACTATACTAAAATAGAGTTAAGAAATGTGTCCTGTCTTGGTAGATAAACATGAATATTACTAATTATACATGTGTATTAGGGAGCAGGAAAACCATACTTTTAAAAAAAACCAAAATTTCTTAGTATTTTATTTTCTCCAATTACCTGTAAAACAATTTTTAATATTTGTTTTTGTTTGTTTTTTGCGGGGCAGTGAGGGTTAAGTGACTTGCCCAGGGTCACACAGCTAGTAAGTGTCAAGTTTCTGAGGCGGGATTTGAACTCAGGCCCTCCTGAATCCAGGGCTGGTGCTCTATACACTGCGCCACCTAGCTGCCCCTAATATTTATTTTAAAAACTTTTGAGTTCCAAATTCTCTTCCTTTCTCGCCTCCCTTCCCCCACCCCAGTTGAGAAGACAAGCAAGTTGATATAGGTTATACATGTGTAGTTATGCAAAACGTTTCCATATTAGGCATGTTGTGAAAGAAAATGTAGATCAAAAAAATACTTCAAGAAAAATAAAGTAAAAAAAAGTATGCTTCAGTCTGTATTCAGCCACTAACAGTTCTTTCTCTGGGGATGGATAGCATTTTTCATCATAAGTCCTTCAGAGTTATCTTGGGTCATTATATAGCTGAGAGCAGCTGCCGTTATCAGCTGATCATCTTAGAATATTGCTGTTACTTTGTACACAGTCCATTTCACTTTTCATCAGCTCATGTAAGTCTTTCTGGGTTTTTCTGAGAGCATGCTGCTCATCATTTCTTAGAGCACAATAGAATTCCATCACAATCATATACCACAATTTGTTCAGCCATTCCCCAATTGATGGGCATCCCCTTAGTTTCCAAATCTTTGCCACCACTAAGTGAGCTGCTATAAATATGTTTGCACATATGGGTCCTTTTCCTTCTTGTTTTTTTTTTTTTTTGTGCATGTGTATTTGGGTTTTGTTTTTTTTTTTGATACTATTACTAGGTCAAAGGATATGCATGCTTTTATAGCCTTTGGGGCATAGTTCCAGATTGCTCTACAGAGTGGTTGAATCCGTTCACAATTCTACCAACAGTGTACTAATGTCTCCTTTTCCCCACATCTCCTCCAATATTTGTCATTTTTCTTTTCTGTTCCATTAGTCATTCTAATAGGTATGAGGTAGTACCTCAGAATTATTTTAGTTTGCATTTCTCTAATGAATAGTTATTTAGAGCATTTTTTCATATGGCTGTAGATAACTTTGATTGCTTCATCTGGAAACTGTTCATATCTTCTGATCATTTATCAGTTGGGGAGTAAGCCATAAATTTTGAAGTAAAATTAGACATGAATTTCATCAAGCTTGAAATCCTTTGAAGGTATTCAGAAGACCCTTTTAGAACTCCCACAAAAATCTACACCTATTTTTGTTTAATTTTGCCAGCATTTAAGGAGAAGAGTTTTAAAATGTTTTGCTAGTATTGAAACTTTTAATAATTGTATTTTGGCTACATTATCAATGAAATACCAATTTGGAGTAATCTAGCAACTATTTATAAAATGCAGTATCGTAGATGTAGCAGTCATAAGTCCAGGAATATTAGAATTGTAAGGGATCATTTATAATGTCATTTATTGTGATGGATTGATCATAGATAGGTCATTTAACCTCTTTTTGGCCCATACATATTCTAAATTACAGAATTTGCATTGGTGTAAGGTGTTTGCTTATCTGTGACTCCCTGTACTTAGGAAATCAAAGATATGTTTACTTTAAAAAGAAAAAAGAAAAGAAAAATGAAGTTTCAAAGAAGCTCTTAGAAGCTGGCCTTTTATGGTTCGTAGAAACTGAATTTAAGTTTAATAAATTTTCAGAACAGATAAAAAAAATTGAACTCACTCCCATCCATGAGGACTAAAAGTATACTTCATGAATATTCCAATAGCTTAGCACAATACCCTATGACTCATGATTAATAAATAGTTAATCAAATTTTAATAAAATTCAGACTTTATTCAATAAATATGGAAAATAATTTTTAAAACTTAGTTCCATATTTATAGCTACCTAAAGGATAGATATGGGGTTGGGAGCAAGAGAAAATGATGGAAAAATTATAGGGAATATGGGCAGAGAAATGGAGACTGGATGGAAGAAAATTAGAAGTATGACAGGAAAAGATTGACTTGATATCTGGTAGATAGGGTAAGGAGTACATACTGAATCAGGGAGGATGACGGACTTCAGAATTAATTTTTCAATTAAATTTTATTTTTTCAGTTATTTCTCAGTTTTTGAAAATACGTAAAGAAAATCAGACTTTTTGAATTTTAGAATGTGACTTGTCAATTCATAAGAAATTTTTTTGTTTAAAAAAGCATTTAATTTGTCTTCTCATTATTCTGTGTAAGATGTAGATTGTCATTCAACAATTTTCTGCTGAATAAATATAATCTGTAGTTTGGATCTGTGAAAATAGATTATTGTCAAGGTTGCTACAACCCCCAATCATCTGTGCTAGCAACCTAGATGTCATCTTACAATCTACATTTATTCTCACCCTCCTGTCCCCACCCAATCATTTGCCAAAACCTGCTGCAATATCTCTTGCATATATTCCACCTTCTCTCCTTTGACACTGCCACCACCCTGCCACAGGCCTGCATTGCTTAATATCTAGATTATTTCAATAGCCTGTTGCTTGATCTCCCTGCCACAACTCTCTCCCTACTCTAGTACATTCTCCATTTAGCTTTCAAAGTAATTTCCTTTGTAGAAAAGTAGGGACAATAATTAATGCACTATAGGTGCAGTTGAGAACTGGTCCAACCATTCTGGAGAACAGTTTGGAACTATGCCCAAAGAACTATCAAACTATGCATACCCTTTGACCCGTAGGTCTGTATCTTAAAAGAGATCAAAGAAAATGAAAAGGACCTACATGTACAAAAATATTTATAGCAGCTCTTTTTGTGGTGGAAAAGAATTAAAAATTTAGGGAATGACCTTCCATTGGGGAATGGCTAAACAAGTTGTGGTATATGATCAGGATGGAGTACTAGTGTGCTGCATGAAATGATGAGGGGGATAATTTCAGAAAAACCAGGGAAGAACTATATGAATTGATGCAGAGTGAAGTGAACAGAACCAGAACAACACTGTATATAATAACGGCAATATTGTATGATCAACTTAACTACTTTGATCAGTACAATGATCCAAGACGATTCTAAAGTACTTGTAATGAAAAATGCTGTCCACCTCCAAAGAAAGAACTGATGAACAGAGTGCATTTTGAAGTATAACTTTTTGTCCCCCCTTCCTCTTCCTCCCCTTCCCCTCCCCTTCTCCCTGTCCCTCTCCCTTTCTTCAACAAAGCTGATAGGGAAATAATGTTGGGGGGAGGGGTTGGAGAGAATTTGGAATTTGAAATTTAAAAAAAGAATGTTGAAAATACATAGGTTTCTTAAAAGAAAAAAACGCCAACAAAATGATTTTTTGAAAACATAGCTCTGACCACATCACCCTCCCTATTAAGTAAACTAGTGGTACCCTGTTACTTCTATGATCAAATATAAAATCCTCTGTTTGGCTTGTAAAGCCCTTCTTCCCTTCCATGTACTCAGTGATCTAGTGCCTAGCTTCTTAAATTGTGAGTCACATCCCCCTATGGGGTCACATAACTGAACGTTGGGGTCATGAAAAATTTGGCAGCAGTAAAATGTTATGTATACCTATAAACCTGGGATCCAGGTTTTGTATAAACATTTCTTGGGTGAAAAGGGGTCACGAGTGGAAAAAGTTTAAGAAACGCTGGTTATAGGGACACTGGCCTCCTTTGCTATTCCTTAAGAAGACTCACTGATTCCAGACATATTCACTGACTGTGTCCCATAAATGCTCTCCTTCCTTACTGCTGCTTCCTGGGTTCCCTGACTTCCAGTAGTAGGAGTAGGAGTAGTTTCAGTCGTTTTTTCAGTTGTGTTCAACTCTTTAATCCCATGTGGGTTTTTCTTAGCAAAGATACTGGAGTGGTTTGCCATTTCTTTCTCCAGCTCATTTTATGGATGAGGAAACTGAGGCAAACAGGGTTACGTGACTTGCCTAGTGAAACAGAACTAGTAAGTGTGTGAGGCCTGATTTGAACTCAGGAAGATTGTTGTGGGAAATTCTGACGGAGAAATCCAAACGGCACTCAGGAATAAGGAAAAGCAGTTTATTGACGCGCCAGTCCAAAGCAGAGTAGCCTCTGATACTCTGGGCAGCCAACAAGTGTCCAAGCTGCAGTTTTTATATCTCAAGTGTGAAAATGCATGCAGGTTTTCACAGGTACGTTGTGGTAAGCTTACTTGGCAGACAGGAGGGCATATTTCAGTAAACGGAGGCATAAGTCAGGAAGTTGGTACTAAACCACAGACTTCAGGGGAACAAACAATATGTTCTACTTTCGTTTTGGGGTCTCAGCTCGAGCCTCAGTTTCATCTCCTGTATTTTCCCATATCAAGATGACTCTTCCTGACTTCAGGACCAGCTTTGTATCCACTGTAACAAGAAATGTGATGACAATGCCAATCTGTCCTAGTCATACAATGTCTAAAAGATTGTGGAAATCTGGGGATCATGTTTTAAAATGAATCTCTGTAAGCTAGAGGCCATGCAGAAAAATGACCAAGATGATGGAACTAGAAATCATCCCATATGATAGAAGAGAAGAACCAATTAAAATTTCACCCTTTACAAGAATCTGTTCCTTGACCCCCTTAATGGTAGTGTCTTCCCTCTTTGATTATCTCCACTATTCATGTTGTGGTTGTATGGTAGTTATTTGCATGTTGTTATCCCCATTAGACTGTCAATTTCTTGAGAACAGGGAATGCTTTGTATCCCCAAGCTCAGTAAGCACTTAAAATACTTTTTGACTGACTCTTGAGGCAGGGGAAGAGTAGTTAACAACTTAAGAATTATCCTTCAATTTATGTTTATGCAAAGAAGCTTTTTTTGGTAATAGAATTTGTTTTGATTTGTGCCAATTAATAGATTCTCTTTTACACCAGGTTTCTAAAAATAGTCCATAGTGCTAACATCCAGATATAAAGCTTCCTTTAAAGCACTATATAACTTTTAAGCCATCTTGTATAATTGTAAATAGAATAGTACATGAATTTTCTAAGTTGTCTTCTATCCTGAAAAAGTGTTAATTTGCATGATGGGGAACATATTCATATGTATACAAACATTTAGAATGTAATAATTTTTTAAAATTTCATTGCTGTTTTTTTCCCCTCCTGCTCCCAGGTCCAAAGCAGCCTTTATGTAAATCAAGCAGTGTGCCATCTGTCCCAGAAACAAATTACAAATATCCTGATTTGCCTATAAATCGGTGTAAGGAAGAGGTAAACAATTTGTTTTAACATAAATGTAACTTTCTGTTTTAAATTAAGAAGCAACCATACATACACCATAGGTATGGGGCTGGGAAAGGCCTTTATCACTGAGGCTCTGGAAGGTTAACTGACTTGCCTAGGGTCATACAGCTAGTAAATAAGTATCTGAGGCAGAAGTCTAATCCAACTGCTTAACTCCCTCGTCTAGCACTTGATTCAATACTACGCTGCTTCTCAATTTTGTTTTTTCTAAAATCACACAGTATAAAGATATTTTTCAACATATATGTACTGAGTATTCACAACCATCTTTAGAGGCACTGTGTTTCAAATTGTAGCTAAAAGGAATCCAAAGACATTTAAAAAAAAATCCCTGGATTTAAGCTATATGTAAATTTATTTTGTTCATTGAATTTTTACATATTTTCACTTCTAGCTTTCATTTCTTTTTGGTCTTTAATCTCTGACACGTCCTTTTCCTCAAAACCCTTTCTATGGGTAAAGATTGATAAATGTTAAAGTGGAGATTCTTTGATAAAGTATCTCTCTGTTGTAATATTCTTATAAAACAATTGTCCAGTAAGTCCATTTTTAGGTACTTTACAGAGCAAAGATATTTCCATGTGTTAGGCAGTTTTATTAACAGTAGCAATTAAACTATATTAGTAGATTATTTTTGGTTCTAAAAATATCTTGGTCCATTAAGCATTTTAAATTTTATTTAAAGTATATTTATTTACCAGTAGAGAGATATTCTAATATAGATGATACAAAATTGAATAATTAAGACTCAGGTTTTATTTTGATGGGCTTGCGTTGATTTTTTTGGGGGGGTGGGGCAATGAGGGTTAAGTGACTTGGCCAGGGTCACACAGCTAATAAGTATCAAGTGTCTGGGGCCGCATTTGAACTCAGGTCTTCCTGAATCCAGGGCCAGTGCTTTATCTACTGCGCCACCTAGCTGCCCCCTCTTGCATTGATTTTTAATATTTGGATGACTATATTTAAATATAATTTTTTTTTTGTAGACCCATGTGTTTTATTTTATACCTTTAAAAACATTATTTTGAAGGGGGCAGCTAGGTGGTGCAGTGGATAAAGCACTAGCCCTGGATTCAGGAAGACCTGAGTTCAAATGCTGCCCCAGACACTTGATACTTATTAGTTTTGTGACCCGGGGCAAGTCACTTAACCCTCATTGCCCCACAAAACAAAAACAAATAAATTATTTTGAGAATTTAGGCTTTAGAGTGTTAGGCTTTACTAGACCCCAAAGGAGTCTCGATTAGATCATCTTTGAGGTTCTTTTTAGCCCTGTTATCTTATGTTTTGTAGGTATACATTGTTGTTACATGGAAAATAGTTTCCATTTCTGTTCAATTTTTGTCCATTGAAGAGAGCACTGATTTTTTTCCCCCTTTCTAATTCCAGGTTATTTCCTTGATAGAAAGCAATTCAGTTGTAATTATTCATGGTGCAACTGGTAGTGGAAAAAGCACCCAGCTTCCTCAGTATGTCTTGGATTATTATATTCACCGTTCTACATACTGCAACATTGTGGTTACTCAGCCACGGAAAATAGGTGCTAGTAGCATCGCAAGATGGATTAGTAAAGAGAGATCTTGGATTTTGGGTGGTTTGGTAGGATATCAGGTAAGTTTATTGTAGGAAGTGAGCAAATTTTTATTTCTCCTTTAATTCCTTAGCCTATATCATGTAATAGTATAGCATAAATTTTGTAAACTGTTAAATTCTACTAGATGCTTATGGATTAGAAATATAAAATTTAGAAAACAATTAAATTTTAATCAACTTTTTAAATTTTTCTCCAAATAAATGGGTGATTAAATGTTCAGTGTTGTGAGGCTTTAAACAAAACAAAAAACCAACAACACATTTTCCCCCATTGTGAGAAATAAAAATATGGGACTTTCCCTTTTGGTGAATATATGAAGGCTTTATTAAATTCTTGCAAGAATGAGAATGCACTATAAAGAAAAGTGGCTCCATCTACAGAGAGAGAAGTGATGGAATTTGAATACAGATTGAAACATAATTTTTTTTTTGTTAGTTTATTGGAAACAACAACAAAAAAAAATGATGAGCAGGATGCTATCAGAAAAACCTGGAAAGACCTACATGAACTTATATAGAGTGAAATGTACTAGGGGCAACTAGGTGGCACAGTGGATAGAGCTACGACTCTGGATTCAGGAGGATCTGAGTTCAAATTCGGCCTCAGACACTTAACACTTACTAGCTGTGTGACTCTGGGCAAGTCACTTAACTCTCATTGACACACCAAAAAAAAAAAAAAGAAAGAAATGTATTGTATGCAAAATAACAGCAATAGTGTAAGATGATCTGCTGTGAATGACTTGGTTATTTTCAGCAATGCAGTGATCCAAGATAACTCTGAAAAACTTATGAAAATTGCAATCCATCTACAGAGAAAGAACTGATGGTATCTGAAAACAGATTGAAGCATAATTTTTTTGATAGTTCCTTAATCTGAAGTTTTGTTTTTGTCTGTTTTCCTTCACAACCTAACTAGTGTGGAGATGTTTTGCATAACTACTCATGTATAACTTATATTGAATTGCTTGAGTTCTTAGAGGGGTGGAGGGAGGGAGGAAGAGAAGTTGACTATCTTTTTTTTTTTTTTGGCCGGGCAAAGAGGTTTTAGTGAGGGTCACACAGCTAGTTAAGTGTCAAGTGTCTGAGGTCAAATTTGAACTCAGGTCCTCCTGAATCCAGAGCTGGAGCTTTATCCACTATACCACCTAGCTGCCCTTGTAAGAGAAGTTGAAACACAAAGTTAAAAAACTGATGTCAAAATTTGTTTTTACATGTAATTTGGAAAAATAAAATTCTAAATAGAAAAAAAAAGTGGCACACTTTACCACAGCAAACTGCTCTTTTTATTCCTAAATCTAACACAGAGGTCCTTCCCCATTTCACCTCATTGATCAAGGACTCGAAATGTAACATTTTCCCGAAATATTACTACATATTTCCCCATAACATGTTCCCCCTCCTGTTAGATATATTGCATGTTTGAAAATGGCGGCAGTCTCTGCCCTTTTGGGTGTTGGCAGCTAATATGCATAAGCTAATTAAGTAAGCACAGTACAAACTAGCTTTAGCTGTTGGCACACTTGGGCTAGCTAGACTACTGGCCCTGAGGCCCCCTTCTATACTCTGCTTCTAGCCACCTGCAGGACTCCTCAGCCTTGAGGCCTCCTTTCTGTAATCTATCCCAGCTCCCTGCAAAAACTCTCTGTCTCTTTTTCTGAGATAACAGCATTTTTCAGGTGTGATATTATTTCATTTCTCTCACCAATGAAAGAAGACATGTTGCATGTATGAAGGATCATGCCTTTATGATTAGGCAAACCAAGCTACAAACATAGGAATTGAGAACTATAATTTTATTCTGACCTGCCACTGAATTTTATGCTCAATGTTAAAAGACAGAAGATAAAAAAAGGCACAAGATAATTAATTTACTCCAAAATGGAAATGGTAATAGTTTTTAATGATTGGCATAAATCATTTAAATATATAAACTTATTGTTTCCTTCTTTCTCCTCCCATTTTAGGTTGGACTAGAGAAAATAGCAACCAAAGACACGAAGTTAATTTATATGACCACTGGTGTGCTGCTTCAGAAAATAGTTGGTGCTAAAAGTTTGGCAGAATTCACTCATGTTTTCATTGATGAAGTAAGTTTGAACAAATTATGAGCTTTTATTTTATTGTAAAGGATCAAATTGATGTACATGAAAGCATTTTGTAAAATGGCAAATTGCTATACAATGTATTGGTTAAATGTAAATGAAGAAATTGAGTTTCATATAAGGTATTTTGACCCCATACCATTTCTCAAAGTTTTAAAATTGGTTTTTCCCCCTTGTTTCTAAGATATATTTATATGTGTATAAAGGGGTTTGAGGGTTTTGATCAGATCTGTTGTTCAAGGTCCCAGCTTTAATCTTTAGATATTATATGGGAAAGGTTATTGATTGTACGTTATTTTTCCCCCCAAATCAATTTAATCATTGATTTGTAAGCCAAATTTTATTTTTTGAGGATTATCAAGATGAAAATACTGGCACTGTATGATTCAACACATTACCTTTCTCCTCTTTTTCTTTGGTCCTGGAACCCTTGATAAATGAGCTCCTGCTGGCACATGGCACCTGCCGCCTAGTGTGTCAGTGAATACATGGATGTATTGAGCCATGATAGAATTGGTGTGATTTCTTTTTCTTTTAAGTAAAGGAGTTGTTTAGGTCTTAATGCCTTTTTTTTTTTTTTTTTTGGTGGGGCTTGCCCAGGGTCACACAGCTAGTAAGTGTCAAGTGTCTGAGACTGGATTTGAACTCAGGTCCTCCTGAATCCAGGGCTGGTGCTCTATCCACTGCGCCACCTAGCTGCCTCCCCCCCTCCTTTTTTTTTTTAGGCAATGGGGGTTAAGTGACTTGCCCACAGTCACACAGCTAGTAAGTGTCAAGTGTCTGAGGTCGGATTTGAACTCAGGTACTCCTGACTCCAGGGCTGGTGCTTTAACTACTGTGCCATCTAGCTGCCCCTCCCCCCCTTTTTAAAAGGAAAAGTTGGCCATACTCAAGCTGTGTGTGTATGTGTGTGTGTTTGTATTTATATGTGTATAGATGTATATAGTATATATGTGTGTATACATATATATTTATCTGGGTAGTAGAATAGTTGTCCTTAATTTTTATGAAATTTGGAAACAATTTTAAAACTTAAGCTTATTTAAATGTGCCCATTCTAAGAAAATTAGATATATGAAAAACTGAATTTATAAAAGAGTTAAATTAAGGAGTATTTACATCACAGATAATTTCTTTGTTTCATTAGGAGTTGGTGGACTTTGGGAGTCTTGAATCTATAGAGGACTAGGTGCTGAAATCCTTTGAATATTTATCTTCCCAATGCATTTGAAATATGCAAATTTAGCAGAAGTATATCAAACTATTTGTGGGAGTAAAAGGCAGTTTGGTATAGAGTAAGGGTTCCTAACCATTTTTGTGTCATGGACCTCTTCGATAGATTAATAACACCCCTGGACCTGTTCTCAGAATAATGTTTTTATTAAATTGAATTAAAATACATGTTAAACTTGTAGATCTGTATATATATCTGTATATATCTGTATATATACACATGAAATTAAAAGGAAACGAATTGAAATATATTTATTGAAATATTAAAAAAAGTTTATGGATCCCAGATTAATTGTCCTGATTGTGATGTCACTTAAGTTTTCAGTACCCTAGGCACTTAAGACTCGAAATTACAGAGAAGGCACTGACCTACATTGGTAGCAGGGGCATTGATGAAATCACAGGTTTGTAAAAGAAAAAACTCTATACAAAGTTCTGAAGGTACTGAGAGAGATGAAATAATGGCTGTCTAGCCCTGAAGGAATGTAAAGTCTAGTGGGGAAATGTGCCCAGACAAATAAGAAACATCATAAAGTCACTACTATGAAAGAGAATTGATTTGGAGTCAGAGGATTTGGGTTCAGATTTTTGTTTTGCTGTGTAGGACCATGAGTGACCTTGTTCAAATTACTTACTCTTCTTCAGTATATAAGACCAAGAGGTTTGGATTATATGATCTTTTAAGTCTTTTATATTTTTTAATCTATGATCCTTTCCCTTTTACCTTTCCTACGCTTAAAAAAAAAATAGGGTAATGAGGGTTAAGTGACTTGCCCAGGGTCACACAGCTAGTAAGTGTCAAGTGTCTGAGGCCGAATTTGAACTCAGGTCCTCCTGAATTTAGGGCTGGTGCCTTATCCACTGCGCCACCTAGCTGCCCATTGCCTTTCCTACACTTTCATACTGAATCTGAACTTTGTCTTTGTCAGTGACTATTGGTTCCTTTGGTTTATTTTCTTGCACATTTATTTCTCTTGTCATGATTTCATATACCACTGCCTAGCTTAATAAATGCTTGTTGAATTTCATGCTCTGCCAGTTACATGATTTAACCAACCATCTTATTTTTATCAGGGCTAAAATGTTTGAGAGACTAATGGGCTCTGTCAGATTGTTCCACTCTTAGCATTAGATAGACAAAACTACAAAATTGAACTGATTTTATCCATAGTGACTTTCCAGTACATCATTTCATCTGGGTCCTTGCTGTTGCCAGTGCTTTTTTTGTTTTTATAGATTACCTGTCTTATTTCCCCAATGTTCAAGGGTTTTTTTTCCTTCCAGGCCCACACTGTACCACCTCCCATGCTGAAACTGTTAGAACATGTGGCCTCACTTTTTAATTTCTTTAAAAATATACTCTGATTATTAACTTAACTGTCTAAAAATGATCAAATAAATGTGTCAAGTGCAGAATAAGATCATATATAAAAACTTAGTGTATTGAATGGTAAAAAATTAACACCAAATAAATTGCCAGCAGCAAAGTGCATTTGCTCTGTATCCTCTTAGGAGTCCAATCAAAATTCTATCTTTGGCTTTGTTTTCTTTTTTATGTGAAGTTCTTGTCTATGCTGTTTTCTTCCTGTTAACCTTTGCACAGGTCTATCCATGTCAATATGTTAAAACCCCAAATAATCAAAGGACCTTTCTCCTAATTCCACTTTGATTTTAATTCTTGTTAAGTGTCATTTAAACATCTAGATGATTTTTGTGGCTTCATTTTTTGTTGTAGTATAGCTTTGATCAGTGGAATTCTATGATCTGTGAAGGTTAAAATTTAACATCATCCCTTAGAGGGCAATAAAAAATTTCATGGGTAAGTATGAGTAGTCAGCAGCTAGTAATTATAAAAAGGAACAGGAATAAAGGATATCAAATATGTATACCTAGGTCATCGCCCCCAGCACCTGCCAGTATGAATAACTGCTCTGTGTCCATGTCTACTCAAAATAATAGTTCATGAGCCCCCAATGAATGGTTTAATTTTTCTATAGGCAGCCAGAAAAAACAATTCAGAAGCAAAAGTATTTAAAGAAATAACATAGTAAAAATATTTGCTACAGACCGTTCTTTCCATAAACATAGGGCATACTCTCTCATAAATATTGGTACCATCATAGGGAGGATCACATGTGGGAGGTCCCAGTCTGTGAGTAGGAGTTGGGGACTGACCTGAGAAGAGGTGCAGTTTTTAATTGAAGAAATGGAAGTTAGCAGTCATATGAAAGAATTCTCTAAGTAGTAAATAGAATATAAATTAAAGCAAAAATTTCATACCTCTCAGATTGGAAAAGATGACAAAATTTTTAAAGGGCATATCTTAAGAAGGACATTGATATTCTCCAGTGGTCTAGAGGAAGAGAACCAGGATGGTGGAGGACCTTAATATGAGACTTGGTTGAAGGAGTTGAGTATATTTAACCTGGAAAAAAAAAGATTCAGAGGGAGGGAAGGTGATAATTGTTTTTAAATATTAAAGGGCTGTCGTGAAGAAGTAATTAGATTTACCTTGTTGGGACTGAGAGGGCAGGAACAGTGGGTAGAAGTTACAAAGTATCTCAGCTTCCAAGATTTGAACACTCCATAATAGAATGAAATATCCTGAGAGGTGTGGGGACCCCTCTCCATTGAGGTATTAAAGTAGAAACCTGGAGGAACTACTTGTTGCCTATGTTTATTGTAGGGATTTCCTATTGTGTATTTTTTTGTACTAGATGGCCTCTGAGGTCTGTTACAACTCTCAGATTAAAAAAAAAAGTTTCTATCAATCAAATTCCCTTATTATATGTAGGCCTCTTTAACTTGGATATATCCTTTAAGATACAAAATTAGTTTTTGGATTTTTCTGTCCCTGTGTTCTTTATTTGTAATACTTTAATGCAGGGTTTATTATTTTTAAAAGCATTATTCTTTTGATAGTTTTCATGTTTTCTTAGCATCTGTTTTGTCTTGATTTTGAGAAATCTGAATTGTTTTAAAATACTGCTTTTTGCGGGGCTTGGATTCTTGCTGGTTCCAAGGTTTCTTGAAAACTGACTCAGAAGATGGTGGAGGAAAGGCAGTGAGCTCTCAAACTAACGACACGATCTCTCCAAAAAACATCCAAATAACGCCATAGGAAAATGCCCGGAGCAACAAAACTCACAGAAGGATGTGTTGAAATCATCTAACCAAGAACAGCTTGGAAGGTCAGAAGGAGGGAGCTGATGTGCTGATACAGGAGTCGAGCCCAACCCCACAGTCACCCTGACACAGATCCAGTCCCAGGAAGGCCTCACCAGAGAGGGAGACCCCCAGAGCCTCTGAATCAGCTGAAGCACCAGTGTTGTCTGGAACTAAGCTCACAGTATGGTGAGAGGGCTGAGCCCTTGACAGGGGGAAGACTACAGGGGTCTCTACTGGTGCTGAGGCAGAACTTGGATTTTTCACCCCTGTGGAGAACCAGGAGGTAGGCTTGAGTAGCAGTGGCCCAGCTGGAGGAGGGGCACAGGCTTGTCAGAGCTAACAACCACAACACACAAAGCTGCTTGATTAGTAAGTTGGTCTGAGGTCATCTATGAACCAGGGGGACCAGGAAATAGGCCGGGCGAGTGAAAAACCTGTTCTTCCTTAAATCATACCACCTGGGACTTCTTAAGCTTGGGATACTGCAGCCTGATAACAGTGCCCCACTTTAAGGAGCTAAAAGTCAAGTCAAAGAAAGGCAAGATGAGCAGACAAAGGTGAGGACCATAGAAAGTTTCTTCAGTGACAAGGAAGATCGAGGTGCACCCTCAGAGGAAGATATCAACGTCAGGACCCCTATATCTAAAGCTTCTAAGAAAAATATGAATTGGTCTCAGGCCATAGAGGCACTCAAAAAGGACTTTGAAGATAAAGTTAGAGAGGTAGAGGAAAAAATGGAAAGAGAAATGAGGGTGATGCAGGAAAGACATGAAAAAAATGTCAACAGCTTGAAAAGCCAAATGGAAAAGCTCTCTGATGAAAATAATTGCCTAAGGATTAGGATTGAAGAAATGGAAGCCAGTGACTTTATGAGAAACCACGACACAATAAAGCAAATCCAAATGAATAAAAAAAATAGAGGGCAATGTGAAAAATCTTCTGGGAGAAACTGCTGACCTGGAAAATAGGTCCAGGAGAGATCATTTGAAAATTGTTGGTCTACATGAAAACCATGATCAAGGAAAGAGCTTAGACATCATCCTCCTAGATATTCTCAGGGAAAATTGCCCTGAAATTCTAGAAGAAGTAGCTAAAATAGAAATTGAAAGAATACACTGTTTACCTCCAGAAAGAGATCCCAAAAGGAAAACTCCTAGGAAGATTATAGCCAAATTCCAGAGCTCTCAGGTCAGGGAGAAAATATTGCAAGCTGCCAAAAAGAAACAATTCAAGTACTGTGGAGCCCCAGTCAGGATAACATAAGATCTAGTAGCTTCCACATTAAAGGACCGGAGGGCATGGAATATGATATTCCAAAGGGCAAAGGAAATGGAATTACAACCAAGAATCACCTACCCAGCAAAATTCACATAATCTTTCAGAGGAAAAAATGGGACTTTAATGAAAAAGAGGATTTTCAGATATTTGTGATGAAAAGACCTGAACTGAATAGCAAATTCGGCTTTCAAATACAAAACCCTAAAGAACTATAAAAAATTGGAGGTGAGGGACATGCCTGGGGTCATACAGTGGGTGAATGTCTTGTGTCTAAGGCTGGGTTTTGGCTGGGATCCCCCTGGGTCCAGAGGTGATGCTTTGTCCACTGTGTCACCTAGCTGCCCCATGATGGTATCTTTAGGATTAAATTGAGGGGTGAGGGAAATGCACTGGGGGAGGGAAGGGCGGAGGTGAAATCCTACATGAAAGAAACAGGAAAAGGCTTATGGAGTGGGGGAAGAGATGGGAGAGGAGCAGGGCAGTAAATGAATTTTACACTGATCAGAAAAGGCTCAAAGACTTTAAACTCATCAGAGTTGCCTCAAGGAGGGACTAACACACACACACCCAACTGGGTGGAGTAATCTATTTAATCTGAGCAGTAAATGAGTCTAACACTCATCAGAATTGGCTCAAAGACCTCAATCTCATTAGAATTGGCTCAAGGAGGGAATAATGTAAACACTCAATTGGGTGGAGTAATCTCTCTAACCCTGCAGGAAAATAGGAGAGGAAGGGGATAAAGAGGGAGGGGCAAAAGAAGGAAGGGAAGAGTGGGGGAGGGGACAGACAGAAGCAAATCCCTTTTGAAGAGTGATAGGATAAAAGAAGACGGATAATAGAATAAATATTATGGGGAAGGGAATAGAAGGGAAACAGTTAACAATAGTAATCATGAAAAAGAGAAAAGGGGGGAAAATGTACAAAAAATATTTATAGCAACTCTTTGTGGAGGCTAAAAATTGAGAATCAAAGGAATGTCCATCAATTGAGGAATGATGGAAGAAGCTGTGCTATATGATTGTGGTGAAATGGTCTTGTGCTATAGGAAATGACAAACAGGATGATCCCAGAAAACTGACTCAGAAAACTTGAAAAGTTAAATGTTTATTAAATTGTCTTTCTCTTGCCTTCATATACTATACTAAGTTTTCATTGTAGATAATTCTGTGTTAATGGCCCATAGTTAATTATTTATTTTTTGTTATTTTTATGATCTTCTGTGAATCTCACTATGTTTTTATATATATTATTTCTATTTTTCTTAATTTTTTGTTGTTTACAGGCTGGTGGCATTTAAGTATATTGTATTTAGGGGGAACTAAATTTTGGATTATTTTATTCATTTTATTTATTTTTAGTTAATCTGGTAGAAATTGATAAATTGGTAAGATTATCTAAAACTTGTATCTATGGTAATTATTTTATGTTTATATTTAGAATATTTTATTTTCCCAAATTACATGTAAAATACACATTTTGACATCAATTTTTAAAAAACTTTGTGATCCAAATTCTCTCCCCCCGCTCCAAGAACTCAAGCAATTCAATATAAGTTATATGTGAACTGCCATGCAAAATATTTCCACATTATCCAGGTTGTGAAAGAAAAAAGACAAAAATGAAACTTCAGATAAAGGAACTAACAAAAAATAATTAAGCTTCAGTCAGATACCATAATTTCTCTCTCTGGAGATGGATTGCATTTTTCACAAGACCTTCAGAGTTGTCTTGGATCATTGCATTGCTGAAAATAACCAAGTCATTCACAGTAGATTATCTCACAATATTGCTGTTATTTTGTATGCAGTACATTTCACTTTGCATCAGCTCATGCAGGTCCTTCCAGGTATTTCTGATAGTATCCTGCTCATCATGTGTTTTTTTTTAATAGTAAACTGCATTTATATAGTACTTTAAAGAGAGATTTCCTTAAAATAAACTCATGATGTTGATTATTGCAACAACAGTAATAGACAACATTTATATAGTACCTTATACCTGACAAAGAATTTTCTTCACCATAGCCCAGCAAAGTACCATATGTTTTGCCATCATCATCAGTCATCATCCATCAGTTCTCATCCTTCCTATCTTCATCATTCAATCCCCGTCTTCATTTAGTCCTCATCATCAATCAAATCTTCATCTTCCTCCAGCCATAATCAATCCAACCATCAATCAATCCATCATCATCATCTTACATTACTCTTGCCTTTGCTTCAGAATTTTTTTCACAGTTACTATTGTTAACTGTTTCCCTCCCCATGATAGTCCCTCTGTTTTCTATCTTTTTTTACCCTATCTCTCCTCAAAAGTATTTTTCTTCTGACTGCTACCTCCCCCACTCTGCCCTCCCTTCTTTCACCCCTCCCTCCTTATCCCCTTCCCCTCCTTTCCTGCAGGGTTAGACAGATTATTCTACCCAGTGGAGTGTGTTTGTTATTCCCTCCTTGAACTAACTCTGATGAGAGTAAGGTCTTTGAGCCAGTTCTGATGAGTGTAAGGCTCATTCACTGCCCCATTCCTCCCCTATTTCTCCCCCACTCCGTAAGCCCTTTCCTGCTTCTTTCATGTGAGATTTCACCCCATTCTACCTCTTCCCTTCCCATCCTCCAGTGTAATCCTCTCCCTCCTCAATTTTACCCTAAAGATGTCATCATGGGGCAGCTAGATGACACAGTGGACAAAGCACTCACCCTGGACTCAGGAGGACCAGAGCCCAAATCCGTCCTCAGACACAAGACACTCATGAACTCAGTGACCCCAGGCTTGCCAACCAACCATGACCATCCCACAAAAAAAGATGAAAAAAAAATAAATGCTTACAGATATCATCCATTCATAATCAATTCCCAACTGTGCCCTTGGTCTAAATTTATTCTTTTTTTTTTTTTTTAAGTTTCCCAACCAGTTTAATTTAGGAAAATAACTTGGAAGTACATTATACTTAGTGTGCATGTATAGGACACTAAACTCTTATATAACCCTCATTTTCTTTTTTTTTTTAAATAAAGTATTTTTTCCCCGTTACATGTAAAGATCTCAACTTTTGTTTATATAAGCTTTCCAATTTCAGATTTTTCTCCCTCCTTCCCCTCCCTGCCCGCTCCTCCCCCCTCTGCTAGAGAGCAGGTAATCTGATATAGGTTTTATATATATATATATATATATATATATATGTATATATATATATATATATATATATACACACACACACACATACATAATAACATTAAACATATTTCTGCATTAGTCATGTAATAAGAGAAAAATCAGAGCAATGAAGAAAAACCTCAAAATAGAAAAACAACAGCACCAAAAACAAAAGAAATAGTATGGTTCATTCATTCAGCATCTATACTCTACAGTTCTTTTTTTTTTTTCCTGGATTTGGAGATCCTCTTCTATCATGAGTTCCTTGGAACTCTTCTGTACCATTGCATTGGTGAGAAGAAAATAGTTCATCACAGTAGATCAGCACACAGTGTTGATGATACTGTGTACAGTGTTTTTCTGGTTCTGTTCATCTCACTCATCATCAGCTCACGCAAGACCCTCCGGGTCTCTCTGAACTTCTCCTGCTCATCATTTCTTACAGCACAATAGTATTCCATTACATTCATATACCACAACTTGTCTAGCCATTCCCCAATTGATGGGCATCCCATCAACTTTCAATTCCTTGCCACCACATAAAGAGCCGCTATAAATATTTTTGTACATGTGGGTCCCTTTCCCCTTTCCATGATCTCTTTGGGAAAAAAACCCAAAAGTGGTATTGCTGGGTGAAAGGATTTATTGCCCTTTGGGCATAATTCCAAATTGCTCTCCAGAATGGTTGGATCAGTTCACAGCTCCACCAACAATGCATTAGTGTCCTAATTTTTCCACAGCTTCTCCAACATTTATTATTTTCCTTTTTTGTCATTTTATCCAATCTGATAGGTGTCAAGTGGTATCTCAGAGTTGTTTTAATTTGCATCTCTCTAATCAATAGTGATTTAGAGCATTTTTGTCATATGGGAATAGTTAGCTTTGGTTTCTTCATCAGAAAACTGCCTGTTCATGTCCTTTGACCATTTCTCAATTGGGAAATGACTTGGATTCTTATAAATTTGATTTAGTTCCCTATATATTTTAGAAATGAGGCCTTTATCAGAAGTACTGGCCATAAAAATTGTTTCCCAGATTTCTGCCTCCCTTCTAATTTTGGATGCATTGCTTCTGTATGTAGAAAACCTTTTTAATTTAATGTGATCAAAATCATCCATTTTGCATTTTATAATATTCTCTATCTCTTGTTTGGTCATAAACTGTTTTCCTTTCCAAAGATCTGATAGGTAGACTATTCCTTTCTCTGCTAATTTACCTATGGTATCACCTCTTATGTCTAAATCATGTATCAATTTGGACCTTATTTTAGTATAAGGTGTAAGATGTTGGTCTATGCCTAATTTCTGCCATACTATCTTCCAGTTTTCCCAGCAGGTTTTGTCAAATACTGAGTTCCTGTCCCAGAAGCTGGAGTCTTTGGGCTTATCAAACACTACATTACTAGTGTCATTTACTACTGTGTTTCCTGTGCCTAGCCTATTCCATTGATCTACCACTTTATTTTTTAGCCAGTACCAGATAGTTTTGATGACTGCAGCTTTATAGTAAAGTTCCAGGTTTGGTAGCACTAACCCACCTTCCTTTGAATTTTTTTTCATTATTTCCCTGGATATTTTTTATTTTTCCAGATGAATTTTGTTATTATTTTTTCTAGCTCTATAAAATAATTTTTAGGTAGTCTGATTGGTATGGCACTGAATAAGTAAATAAATTTAGGCAGTATTCTCATTTTCACTATATTAGCTCTGCCTATCCATGAGCAATTGATATGTTCCAATTATTTAAATCTGACTTGATTTGTGTGAAGAGTGTTTGGTAGTTGTGTTCATAGAGTTCCTGGGTTTGTCTTGGCAAGTAGACTCCCAAGTATTTTATATAATCTCCCGTTACTTTAAATGGAATTTCTCTTTCTATCTCTTGCTGCTGGGCTTTGTTGGTCATGTATAGTAATGCTGATGATTTATGTGGATTTATTTTATATCCTGCTACTTTGCTAAAGTTGTTAATTGTTTCAAGTAATTTTTGAGTTGATTCTCTAGGATTCTTTAAGTATACCATCATATCATCTGCAAAGAGTGATAGTTTTGTTTCCTCCTTGCCTCTTCTAATTCCTTTAATTCCTTTCTCTTCTCTGATTGCTAAAGCTAACATTTCTAGAACAGTATTAAATAATAGGGGTGATAATGGACATCCCTGTTTCATCCCTGATCTTATTGGGAAGGCCTCTAATTGATTTCCATTGCATATAATACTTGCTGATGGCTTTAGGTAGATACTGTTTATTATTTTAAGGAAATCTCCACCTGTTCCTAAACTCTCCAGTGTTTTTATTAGGAATGGGTGTTGTATTTTGTCAAAAGCTTTCTCTGCATCTATTGAGATAATCATATGATTTTGGTTGGTTTTCTTATTGATGTGGTTGATTATGTTAATAGTTTTCCTAATGGTGAACCAGCCCTGCATTCCTGGTATAAATCCCACTTGGTCATAGTGTATTATCCTGGTGATCACTTGCTGTAAGCTCCTTGCTAATATCTTATTTAAGATTTTAGCATCAATATTCATTAGGGAAATTGGTCTATAATTTTCTTTCTCTGTTTTTGCTTTGCCTGGTTTTGGTATCACCACCATATTTGTGTCATAAAATGAATTTGGTAGTTCACCTATTTTCCCAAATGATTTGTATAATATTGGAATTAATTGTTCTTTAAATGTTTGGTAAAATTCACCTGTAAACCCATCTGGCCCTGGGGATTTTTTCTTAGGGAGTTCATTAATGGCTTGTTCAATTTCTTTTTCTAATATGGGTTTATTTAAGGATTTTATTTCCTCTTCAGTTAACCTGGGCAGTTTGTATTTTTGTAGATATTCATCCATTTCATTTAGATTGTCAAATTTATTGGCATACAGGTGGGCAAAGTAATTGCTAATTATTGATTTAATTTCCACTTCATTGGGGGTAACATCACCCTTTTCATTTTTGATACTGGTGATTTGGTTTTCTTCTTTCTTTTTTTTAATCAAATTAACCAATATTTTATCTATTTTATTGGTTTTTTCATAAAACCAGCTCTTGGTTTTATTGATTAATTCAATAGTTTTTTTGCTTTCAATCTTATTAATTTCTCCTTTAATTTTCAGGACCTCTAGTTTAGTATCTAATTGGGGATTTCTAATTTGTTCTTTTTCTAGCTTTTTAAGTTGCATGCCCAATTCATTAATCTCCTCTTTCTCTTTTTTATTCATGTAAGCATTTAGAGCTATAAATTTTCCCCTAAGCACTGCTTTGGCTGCATCCCATAGATTTTGGTATGTTGTCTCATTATTGTCATTCTCTTGGATATAGTTATTGATTGTTTCTATGATTTGTTGTTTGGCCCATTCATTCTTTAGAATGATATTATTTAGTTTCCAATTGATTTTCATTCTACTTTCCCCTGGCTCTTTCTTACATGTAATTTTTATTGCATCATGATCTGAGAAGGATGCATTTACTATTTCTGCCTTTCTACATTTGACTATGATGTTTTTGTGCCCTAATACATGGTCAGTTTTTGAAAATGTACCATGTACTGTTGAGAAAAAGGTATATTCCTTTCTATCCCCATTCAATTTTCTCCAGACATCTATCATGTCTAACTTTTCTAGTAATCTATTCACCTCTTTCACTTCTTTCTTATTTATTTTTTGGCTGGATTCATCTAATTCTGAGAGGGGGAGATTCAGATCCCCTACTAGTATAGTATTACTGTCTAATTCCTCTTGTAACTCATTTAACTTCTTCTCTAAGAACTTGGATGCTATACCACTTGGAGCATACATATTTAACATTGATATTACTTCATTATCTATAGTACCTTTTAGCAAGATGTAATTTCCTTCCTTATCTCTTTTAATGAGATCTGTTTTTGCCTGCACTTTGTCTGAGATAAGGATTGCTACTCCTGCTTTTTTACTTTAGCTGAAGCATAATATATTCTGCTCCAGCCTTTTACCTTTACTCTGTGTGTAAAGCAGAGAGATCTCTGCTTCAAATGTGTTTCTTGTAAACAGCATATTGTAGGATTCTGGTTTTTAATCCACTCTGCAAACACTTCAGTTTTATAGCAGAGTTCATCCCATTCACATTCACAGTTATTATTACTGACTGTCTATTCCCCTCCATTTTATTTACCCCCTTTGTACTTTTCCCCCCTTCTTTCACCCTATTCCTCCTCACCGACGTTTTACTTCTTACCCCTGTCTCCCCCAATCTTCCCTCCCTTTTTGTCACCCCCTCTCTTTTCTTTACCCTTTTCTCCCTTGCTTTTGTCCTCCCTTCTATCAGTCCCCCCCTTTCCCTTCCCTTTTGCTTCCCTAAAGAATGAGCTAAGTTTCTTTATCCCAATGAACGTATATGTTATTCCCTCTTTGAATCAAATCTAATGAGATTAGGGTTGAAACAATGTTCACCCCTCCTTTCTTTCCCTCTGTTGTAATAGGTTGTTTTTTTCACCTCTTCATATGATATAATTCATCCCATTCTACCTCCCATTTCCTTTTCTCCCCTTAGACTCCCTTTTTAACCCCTTAATTTTTTTTTGTATCATCACATCAAAGACAATTTATGTTTATACCCTCTGTGTAAAGTCCTTCTGTCTGCCCAAATACATTTACAGTTCTTAAGAGTTATGAGTATTATCTTCCCGTGTAGGGATATAAGCAGTTTAACCTAATTGAGTATCCTTTTTAAACTTCTCTTGAGTCTTGTATGTTAAGATCGAATTTTCTATTCAGTTCTGGTCTTTTCGTCAGGAAAGATTGAAAGTCTCCAATGTCATTAAATGTCCATCTTTTCCCCTGAAAGAGAATGAACATTTTTGCTGGGTAATAGATTCTTGGCTGCAGTCCAAGCTCCTTTGCCTTCCGGAATATTCCGAAATACTTTGCAGTCCTTTAATGTTGAAGCTGTCAGGTCCTGAGCAATCCTGACTGTGGCTCCATGATATTTAAATTGCTTCTTTCTGGCTGCTTGGAGTATTTTCTCCTTCACCTGATAATTCTGGAATTTGGCTACAATATTCCTTGGGCTTTTCCTTTTGGGGTCTCTTTCAGGAGGTGATCGGTGGATTCTTTCAGTGATGATTTTATCCTCTGATTCTATGATATCAGGGCAGTTCTCCTTAATAATTTCCTGGAATATGGTGTCTAGATTCTTTTTCTGATCATGGCTTTTAGGCAGTCCAGTGATTCTCAAATTGGATCTGTTTTCCAGATCAGTTGTCTTTCCAATGAGGTATTTCACATTTTCTTCTATTTTTTCATTCTTTTGATTCTGCTTGACTGATTCCTGGTGTCTCATGGATTCCTTATCTTCCAACTGCCCAATTTTAATTTTTAAGGCATTGTTTTCTTCAATGAGATTATGCACCTTTTTTTCCATTTGGCCAGATGAATTTTTTAAGGAATTGTTTTCTGCAGTCAATCTTTATGCTTCCTTTTCCAAGCTGCTGATTCTTTTTTTGTTTTTTGTTTTTTTTGCAGGGCAATGGGGGTTAAGTGACTTGCCCAGGGTCACACAGCTAGTAAGTGTCAAGTGTCTGAGGCCGGATTTGAACTCAGGTATTCCTGAATCCAGGGCCGATGCTTTATCCACTGTGCCACCTAGCCACCCCCTGCTGATTTTTTTTTTATAGTTTTCTTGTTTTGCTTTCATTTCTCTCCCCATTTTTTCTTCTGCCTCTCTCAATTGATTTTTAAAATCCTTTTTGAGCTCTTCCAGGAAGGCTTTTTGTTCTTGAGACTAATTCACCTTCCCTCATGAGGTTTCACATGTAGGCAATTTGAGGGTATTGTCCTCATCTGAGTTTGTGTTTGCTTCTTCCCTATGGATACAGAAGCTCTCAATAGAGAGGGCTTTTTTTTGCTTCTTACTCATTATTGCAGCTTATTTATTTATTTTTTAAGTTGAGGTCTGCTCTGGGGGCACCAGGGTCCCTGTTTTGGGCTTCTTGTGCAGGGGTATAGGTGCTGTTTCACCAGCTTTTTACACTGAGGACTTTAAGTATGTGTAGTCTCCGCACCCCCCCCCCCCCGCCCTTGCAGTTCCTGTCTATGCGTGCTAGGATCAGTGGGCCTAGTCCTACCTGTCTTGTTCGTGGCCCTCCAGTTGGCAAGTTGCCCTCTTGGCTGGTGCAGGTAGGTTTTCCACTGTCCTTCTTGGCCACCAGATTTTTGAGCCAGATTTCAGGGACCTCAGTTGTTCAGCTGTGGCCCGCAGCTTCCTGCTGACTTGCCCCGACCCTCTTGGCACTGGGCTGCTTCCCTGTGCTGGGCCTCCCTCAGACCGACCTTTTTCCGAAGTCTTCTAAATTATCTCTGGTTGGAAGACTATGTCTTTCTGTCTCTTTGCAGGTTCTGTAGTTTCAGAATCCGTCCAGAGGCTTGATTTAATGTTCTTTTTGAGGGAACAGAAGGAGAGCTCAGGCAGCTTGCTGATTCCTCTCCACCATCTTGGCTCCGCCCTCCTTCTAAATTTATTCTTATCATCTGCCCTAATACTGAGAAAGTTCTTATGAGTTGACATATCATCTTCCCATGTAGGAATATAAACAGTTTAACCTTCTAACATCCCTCATGATTTCTTTTTCCTGTTTACTTTTTTATGCTTCTTTAGGGTCTTGTATTTGGAAGTCAAATTTTCTATTCAGTTTAGGTCTTTTCATCACAAATGCCTTAAAGTCCTCTTTTTCATTGAAGTCCCATCCCCCCACCCCCACCCCCAAAGAATATACTCAGTTTTGCTGGGTAGGTGATTTTTGGTTATAATCCAAATTCCTTTGCCCTCTGGAATATCTTATTCCATGCCCTCTGATGCTTTAATGTAGAAGTTGATAGATCTTGTGCTATCCTGACTGTGGCTCCACAGTACTTGAATTGTTTCTTTCTGGCTGATTGCAATATTTTCTCCTTGACCTGGGATCTCTGGAGTTTGGCTCCTGGAAGTTTTCCGTTTGGGATCTCTTTCAGAAGGTGATTGGTGGATTCTTTCAATTTCTATTTTACCTTTTGTTTCTAGAATATCAGGGCAGTTTTCCCTGACAGTATCTTGGCAGATGATGTTGAAGCTCTTTTTTTGATCCTGGTTTTCAGGTAGTCCAATAATTTTCACATTATCTCCCCATGATCTATTTTCTAGGTTAGCTGTTTTTCCAAGGTGATATTTCACATTTCCCTCTCTTTTTTAAAATTCATTTGGATTTGCTTTATTGTGTCTTGGTTTCTCATAAAGGCATTAACTTCCATTTGTTCAATCCTAATTCTTAGGCAATTATTTTCTTCAGAGAGCTTTTCCATTTGGCTTTATCAAGCTTTTTTCTCCTGACTTTCCTACATCACTCTCATTTTTTTCTTTACCTCTTTTACTTTATCTTCAAAGTCCTTTTTTGAGTGTCTCTGTGGCTTGAGACCAATTCATATTTTTCTTGGATGCTTTGGATGCATGAGCTCTTTGCTATCCTCTTCTGAGATTGCACCTTCATTTTCTTTGTCACTAAAGAAACTTTCTGTGGTACATATCTTTCTCTGTCTGTTCATCTTGCCCACCTATTTCTTGACTTTTAACTCCTCCTTAAAGTGGGGCACTGCTTACAGGCTGCACTGTCCCAAGTCTCAGGGGGTCCAAGGTGGTAAAGTTTAAGGATTGGCAGGTTCTTAATTTGCCTGGCTTGTTCTCTGGTCTGTAAATGACCCCAAGCCTACCTGCTCTTCAATCAGGCAACAAAATTTTGTTTGCTGTTGTTGTTAGCTCTGATGAGCTTGTGCTCCTCCCTCATCTGGGCCTGCCACTCAAGATTGCTTCCTTGTTGGGAGCAGCTGGGGTGGAACAACTGAATTCCACCTCAGCTCCGGCAGAGCCTCCTGTAGTCTTCCCCTGGCCAACTGCTTGACCCTCTCACCAGACTGTGAGCTTAGTTCCAGAAGATTGTGGTGCTGTAGCCAATTCAGAGGCTATGGGGGTAAATTTCTCTGGCAAGGCCTGCCTGGAGATGGATCTGTGTTGGTGCTGCCACACAGCTGGAATCCACTCCAACCCTGGTACAGTAGACCCCTCCTGCTGAATTTTTAAGTTGTCTTTGGGTGGAAAATGTTCTCAGCCTGTCCTTTTGTGGGTTCTGCTGCTCCAGGAATTGTCTTAGGGTATTATTTGGAGTTTTTTGGAGTGATTGTGTCAGGAGCTCCAAGCCTTTCCTCCACCATCTTGGCTCTGCCCTATAGTAATTATTTTAACTGTCACAATCTCAGTGGGCTGAGACATGAAAGGAGAGGGCAGTACTGGATCAAGTGACAGTTAAGTTCAATTTGGCTGGAGTAGACAGTTTATCAAGAAGAAAAGGAAAAGTCGGGGGCAGCTAGGTGGCACAGCGGATAAACCACTGGCCCTGGATTCAGGAGTACCTGAGTTCAAATCCGGCCTCAGACACTTGAGACTTGCTAGCTGTGTGACCCTGGGCAAGTCACTTGACCCCCATTGCCCTGCCAAAAAAAAAAAAAAAAGAAAAGGAAAAGTCTTTGACCTAGGGTTATTTTGATTGTGGAGGGCCTTGAATGTCAGACTAAAGAACTTGTGTTTAATTCAGCCAGCAATGAGGAACCATGGGTGGTTTCTAAGCAGGCTAGTGAACTGATCAGAGTTGAATACATTAGAAGACACAGTTCCTCCCCTTTAGAAGCTTATTTGGAGACAAGTAGCACCCAATCAAATCAGTGGCATGATTTAAAAAAGAACAAAAGACAAGGTCACATCCTTGCTTCCTCTTCCTCTCTTTCTGGAATCGTAAACTCTGCAGACCTCCTGACCCTGGACCACTGCTGAGCTCCATGCAAGCTCTTTGCAGACCCAATCAAAACACCATTAATGATTAATGAAAATGAAGAGGCAAAAAAGAGTCAGTGAATGTGACAAAAGACCCCCCTTCCCTTTCTTCTGAGAAGAGGGGTGCTCACCTGGGACAGGTTAAGGGGAAACTAGCCCCTAACAGCATAGGTGGAAACTGCAGATTTTTAGTCAGTCAAGGTATATTTGTGAGGGGTCTCTAGCTAGAGGAATAAGGAAAGGGTTCATGTAAAAAGTGTTACTAGAACAGAATTTTGGAGGAAACAAGGGATTCTAAAAGACAGAAATGAGGTGGGAGGGTATTCCAGTCACGAGGGACAGCCAGTGTAAAGGTATGTTGATGGGAGCTGGAGTGTCACATGTGAGGAATAGGAGATTGTTAGGAAAAACTTCTTAACAATTCACTAAGAATTGTTAACAGTTATTAAGGAATTAACAATTTCTACTCTCTGAAAATGGAAAGGGAGGTCTTGGGCAGTGGTGGGTTCCATCTCATTGGAGATCTTTAAGTAGGGACTGGAAAGTTCCTTGTCCAGGATGTTGTTATGGAAATTTAAGCAAAGAGACAGGTTGGCATAAGTGGCTTTTCAGGTCAGTTTTGATCATGTGGACTTTAACCCTCCTGTAGAAGATACCAAGAATACCAGGGCAAGAGACCCTTCATGAACTAAGGCAGTGCAGACATGGACCATCATCCTAAAGATTGTGTAGACAGACCCTGGTCCTTCCTGACTTTTGACCAAGCTGCAAACCTCAAGGTATCATCTCCTGGCCCTTGGTAGTTGGGGAGATCTGGAGGGAACACTCTAGAAGGCTCCAAGAGTCTGGCTCTATGTGTTCAGTTTCTGGTCCCACTCAGTGGATCTTGTACAGTGAACAAATTTGAGTGACCTGTGACTGATAAAGGGGGATGCCCTACTTTATTTAGACAGCTTCTGTGCTCTGTCTTGGAGCATCCATCAGGACTTAACAAGTCCCTCTCCTCCCCAGAAGGTGATGGCCTTGATCAGATGTCAAACTCAAATAGAAAAGGGCCTCTAATCTGTGTGTAGAGCACAGCTAGGTGTCACAGTGGACAGAGCTCTGGGTCTGGAGTCAGAAAGATTTGATTTCACATCTAACCTCAGACACTAAGCTGTATGATCCTGGGCATATTTGCCTCAGTTTCCTCATCTGTAATATGATCTGGAGAAGGAAATCGCAAATCACTCCAGTAACATTGCCAAGAAAACCCCAAATGGGGTCACAAAGAGTTGGATGTGACTGAAACAACTGAACAATAATAAATCTGTATATAAGTATCCCTGAAAGCAGCAAACTTAATTTTAAAATGTAATGCTATGTTTGTGCATACCCTTTCATTCAGCAATACCACTACTAGGTCTATATCCCAGGGACCCCCCCCCCAAAAAAAACCCCAAAAAACAAAAAAAAGGGAAAAGGACCTATTTGTACAAAAATCTTTTTTTGTAGTGGCTAAGAATTAGAAATCAAAGGGATGCCCATTAATTGGTGAATAGCTGAACAAGCTGTGGTATATGATTGTAATGGAATAATATTTGGTATGAGAAATGACAAGCAGGAACGATTTCAGAAAAACTTGAAAACACTTACATGAACTGATACATAGTGAAGTGAACTGAACCAGGATAATGTTGCACACAGTAAATGTTGGATGGATGAAGAACTGTGAATGACTTAGCTATTCTCAGCAATATAGTGATCCAAGACAATTCCAAAGTTCTAATGATGAAGCATACTATCCACCTCAAAAGAAAGAAATGATAGTGACTGAACACAGACTAACACGTGTTATTTTTCATTTTCTTTCATTTTTTTTAAAATTTGAGTCTTCTTATATAAAATGGCTACTATGGTAATGTTTTACATAATTGCACGTGATAACCTGTATCTGATTGCTTACCACCTCAGGGAGGGAGGAGGGGAGGAAAAAAGGAGAGAGAGAGAATTTGGAACTCAAAACTTTAAATAAAATTGTCAAAAAAAGTTGACAAAAAAATAAAAATAAAATGGAAGTGATTACCAAAAATTTTTTTTCCCTATGTATCCTTACCTCACCTAGAGAGCCATCAAATATAACAAATAAAACAAATAAAAGAGGAAGAGGGGCAGCTAGGTGGCACAGTAGATAGAGCACCGGCCCTCAGGAGGACCTGAGTTCAAATCTGGCCTCAGACACTTAACACTTACTAGCTGTGTGACCCTGGGCAAGTCACTTAACCCCAACTGCCTCACTAAAAAACAAAAAACAAAAAACAAGTGAACCAGAAAATAACAAGAAATCATTTAAGAATCAGATTACCTTAAATCAATGAGACCCCTCCCCAATTTGTTAAGTGTCTGAGGCCAGATTTGAACTCAGGTATTTTAGAATGTCTCAGCAGCCAGTTAAAGAAAGAGCCTCCTTTTCACCCTTTGGCCAGCTGACTAGAACCAGTTAAAAAATGTCTACACATGCTTATGTCTGCAAAGGAAATACAAAGTAATTCTAGGGGTAGGGGAGGCACTATCAGCCGTGGGGATCAGGAGAAGTGACTATATTGGCAGAAGGTGATATTTGAGCTAAAATCCAAAGGAAACGGGATCCTGAGAGGCAGAGGCCAGGAGAGAGTGCCTTCTAGGCTCCCATCTGGATGGGAGTGAGATCTGTTACACATGACTAATAGCAAGAATATCAGTTTGGTTGGATCCCATAGAGTGATGAAGGGGAGTAATTTTTAGTAAGGCAGGTTGAGGCAAGGTTGAGAATGGCTTCAAATGCTGACCAGAGGGATTTTATCCTACAAGTATAGGGATCCATTTGAATACATTTGGAATGGAAGGGACATAGTTAGCCTTGTGCTTTAGGGAACATTGCTTTGGAATTATCTGTGTGAAGAATCCATTTGAGTGTTATATGAGCTTTGCTGTGACTCATTTTTGCAGGCAGTCTTACTACCATTACACCTCAGGGTTGTGGGATGGATGCCCTGTTGATTTGGTGTGGTTCCTTTCTCTCTTGGCTTTCTTTCAAGGCTGTGTTCCCCTTTACTGTTAGGGATTAGTGATTAGAGCTTCAGGTTTATTTAACCACTTAACACTCAGTGGGTTTTTTTTTTAATGAAGGGATATGACAAAAACAACTTAGAAAACATTTCTCCCAATATCTTGAGGATTCTCCTCTACCCAGTAAGTTCAAGTTCAAAGGCAGCCTTGCTGTTTGATGAGTCTTTGGCTAAGCTCCTTTTGAGCTGGGGTCCTGAAGGTCATTCCTGGAAGTTGCTCCTTGTTCCTTGGGGTATTGGTGCTGTTTAGACAACCAGACTCTGGGAATTCTGGGATGTTGAGGCACCCTTTAGAATCTTTGAATTTTCTGCTCCCTTCCCTGGTTACCTTGAAAAGAGGAGACACTGAAGTTTCCCCAAGGGATGCTGAAGCAAAAATGCCAGTGTTTCAATTGAATAGGATTTAAAAAAAATTATTAGTAGTATCTTTTTTCTAAAAGGCCTTTTTGAATACCTTCATGGTCAAAAGAATCTTCTGTTTACTATATGGTTAATTGACTAGAACTAGTAATATTCTTAGATGTTTCACATTCTCCCCAAGACATGGCTGTTCTCTGTCATCATGACTGTCCCATAAGCAGAAAGGAGGCTCTCCAGAGTATCTATGTCAAGATACTGTTAGGTGGTGAATATAACACTGTCAGGAAGACCTGAATTCAAATCTGACCTCAGACATTTACTAGCTGTGTGACCCTGGGCAAGTCACTGAACCCCAATTGCCTCAAAACAAACAAAGACACTTAGGAACACTGCACTGTGCCAAGCCCTATTATAGTTGGAAGAGACTTGAGGCAGGGGGAAAAATAAGAATATTATTACACTAATATAGGGGAGGGGTGATGAAGAAATGAATTATGTTAAATGGAGAGAAGGGAATATATAGTAGAGATGTTGTGGAGGTACAAACAACAATATTTGGCAAATGATTGTATATATGGGGTGCATCAGAGTCAAGTGTTGAGGAGGGGACTGAGATTGTAAACTATGGTAGCTGGAAGGTTGGATGTGCCCTTAATATACATGGGAATGTTTGAAAGACGGGTGTGTTTTACAGAAAGACAATGAACCTATATTTTGAATATTTGAGTTTGAGATGCATATAGGACATCCTGTTTTAAAGATCCAATTAGATATGTAGATTGGATATCATCTATGTACATTGAGATGTTGCACATGGGAGCTGATAAGATCATCATGTTGGAGTGGAATCCTCTGTACCTTTTCATGTGGTTGACCATTCCCTCCTCCTGCACATTTATTTCCTAGCCTGGATTGTCACAGCAATGCTTTATATTGACTCTGTTCCTGTCTGTTCCTTAGTCTCCTTTGTGGGGTCTTTATCCATAATCTACCATAATCCAGACATCTAGTAGTCCTTGTCTATTTCCAGAGTCAAGCTTCCCATTACAAATTGTCTGTTAGACATCTACACTTGGACATCTCATGTGTATCTCAGACTCAAGATTTCCAAAATGGAAGTATCTTTCCCTTAAACCTACCTCTTTTCTGAAATAACCCATTTCTTTCAAGGTCACTAACATTCTTCCAGTTACCCAAGTTTGAAACCTTCTTTTCTTCAGCTCTTTACTCTCATCCTCTTCTGTATCCAATCACTTGCAAAATCTACCTTTCTAACACTGATTTAATTTAGAGATGTCAAAATATGGGCCTTATGGGCCACCCCTCCTCAGTACCACCCAAACTAAATTAAAATATAATTTGGATTGGAAAACTAATGCATTGTTGGTGGAGCTGTGAAGTGATCCAACCATTCTGGAGAGCAATTTGGAACTGTGCCCAAAGGTCTATGGGACTGTTCATACCCTTTGACGTAGTGGTACTACTGCTAGGTCTCAATCTCAAAAATACCACAGAAAAGGGAAAAAGACCCACATGTACAAAAATATTTATAGTAGCTCTCTTTGTGTGGCAAAGAATTGGAAATCAAGGGGTTGCCTATCAACAGGGGAATGGCTAAACAAATTGTGGTATATGAATATAATGGAATACTGTTGTGCTGTAAGAAACGATGAACAGGAGGAGTTCAGAGAAACTTGGAAGGACTTACATGAACTGATGCTGACTGAGAGGAACAGAACCAGGAAAACATTGTACACAGTAACAGCAACATTGTGTGATGAACAATGGGGATAGACTTGGTTCTTCTCAGCAGTGCAACAGTCCAAAACAGTTTCAAAGAACTCGTGATAGAAGATATTCTCAACATCCAGAAAAAAGAACTGTGAATTATGAATGCAGATTGAATCATACTGTTTCTACTTTTGGACTGGTTTTTTTTTCCTTCCTGTTTTAGGTTTTTCTTTTCTGCTTTGATTCTTCCTTCACAAGATGACTAATGTAGAAATATGTTTGATGTGACTATACATATACAACCTATATCAAACTGCTTTCTATCTTGGGGAGGGGGGGGAAAGAAAAATTTAGAACTAAAAATCTAGTGTAAACAAATGTTGAAAACCATCCTTATATGTAATATGTAACTGGAAAATAATAAAATAAAATTTTTAAAAATGCAATTTGGAAATATTTAACAGAATTAATTAAAATACAATGAAACATGAATAATGTTAATATGTGGTTTTCTAAGTCAGTATGAAGGGATCCTTGTATATGATTTAGTGGCTCCTGTTTCTATTTGAGTTTGACACTTATGATCTAATCCATTTCCTTTTCTCCAGTGACATGGCCACCATCTTATTTCAAGCCTCTACCACCTATCTCCTAGACTATTTTAATTGTCTCCTACTTTGTCTCACTGCCACTCATCAATCTCTCTCCCTCTACAATCCATCTTCAACATAACTGCTAGATGGATAGTCTTCAATTATGGGTCTATGTCACTCTGCTCCTTAAGCTTCAGTGGTTCCTTATTGCCTCTAGGAAAAATTGTACCCTCTTTTTCTTGTCATATAAAGCCCATCACCATCTAGCTCTAACCTAACTTTTCAGTCTTCATATTATTTCCTTCTAACTCAGCACACACAGTTCTAGCCAAACTGGCCGGATTACCATTCCCTGTATACTGCACTTTCTGTCCTTCTGTGCTTTGATTGGAATTTTCTCCTCTGTACCTTTCTTGTCTTGGAATCCCCTTGTTCCCTTCAGGGCTCATCTTGTGTGCCCTCTCCTGCCTGAGAACCTCACCAATCCTCTCTACCTCCCAGTTCTTAGATCCTCATGTTACTTTTTGTTTACTGTATATGCATGTGTATGTGCATGCCCATTGATGATGTGCCTGTACTCTGCTAAGTGTTGGGGATAGATACAATTTCAGTCCCTACTTTCAAGGAGCTTACATTCTTTTTTTTTTAAAGAAGAGCTCTAGCTTCTGCCAAATATGCAAGAAGGATAATTTTGAGAGCGTTGAGGATTTGGTTAGTGTAAAAATATTTTGACTGACTCGGGCTAAATTTGGGGGGCTGATCTGACTGGGGTACTTACTAACTGTGCTATCTGACTGCGTTTAATTTAATATGGGCTTAACATGGGCCATATATAAAGTTCCACCACACTACTCCACTCTCAAATTGATAAGCAAAATATTAAGAAGCCTCTCAACTAAATAATCAAAGCAGAGTTTATTTATGAGATACTATTTAAAATTAAGAATACAGGGAAATAAAATGTACAACCTGACTGCTTTCCTGTGGTCTCTTTCCCACCTGCTGCACTTTGAACTTCTTGAATACAACAAAGGGCCTTAGCCGCCTCTTTCTCAGGGCACTCAGGTACTTTATTCTAACTCCTATTAATCTTCACTTTCTCCAACCTATACCCTGTGCTGACTGCTTCTGTGCTCTCCGCTGCCTCCTGTTCAGTCTGTCTTCTGCAGCCTTTGCTCCTAGTCCTCCGTTGCTGTTCGTCTCTTCCCCCCCCCCCCCTTTCTAATCTCGTCAGCCGCCCTCTTGACCTCTTCTCAGTCCCCTGTCTCCTTGTCCGAACCCCTTGCTGTCTCATTCCCAGGTCTTTATATACCTTTTCTTCTCTCCACTCAAACCTCTGGGCTTCTTGCACCCCCACAGACCAAGCTAATCTGCCAGTCAGGGCTGCGGCTGGGGGGGGCTGCTCCAGCATCACGTCCCTCACCAGAGCCCAGCCTGGACAAGCCCGGTATCTCTTGGATTCCCCTGCTCAGGTCGGAGGGAGCTGGGGCTTTTTCCCCCCAGCTGTCTGACCTGCCTTCTTGTACAGCCCACGGGGTTTTTTGGCTCAGCTGAAGCTGAGGAGGAGGGGAAGAGACCCTGAGGGCCTAAGGCTTTCTAATCTCAGCCTAAAGGTAGGGTCCCCAAATAAAAATAAATTTCCACATTAGCAAGAGAACTGAATGAGGGGAAGATACCAAACATTTGGGGAAAAAAGTAATGCAGTATTGTTACTTTAAAAAAAAAAGACAGTCTTAGAAATATAAAAAACTTCATGTCTCATATGCTTACTTTTCTATCTCTATAAAAATTTTATGGTAATAAGCTGTATACATGGTAAGGACATCCTTGATGAAGGATGAAGGAAAACAGGCTTTTGCAAAGTATATTCTGTAGTAGATAATATCTTTATAGTTATACATTTGACAGAGTACAAAAAAAGTTTATTGAGTATTAAAAAAAAGGATTTTGGAAAGCTAAACATCCCACTATTCTACTGTGAGATGACAATATGCAAGCACAGTAGTGGCTATGGAGGAACTCTTTGGTCCTGAAAGTTAAAGGGCTGGTGAGGGAGTCTCTAGGGTGGTATGTTGATATGCTTCTTCTGAGAACAATGGCAGAGTTGATTTGATCATGGTTCAAAGTTTCCTATTTCAGTGGTGAAGGGAAATAGGTAATCAACATGGGAAGAGTGACTACTGAGGAGAAGGCCAGAGATTTGGGAGTAAAGAGAAGTGTGGTAAGGGCATCTCCTGCAATAGTCACCTTGAAGAAGCTTTTATATGTCAGGAGAGTGAGATGTATGTTGTATTATATTGATATTGATATATGTTTCTTTACTTTTCTTTAATTTGCTATGTACACGTTGTATCCTTCCATTGGAATGTAAGCTTCTTTAGACCAGAGAATGATTCCTTTTTGACCTTATATTCCTCATTGCTTGACAGAATGCTTGGCACACAATAACTTCTTAGTAAAGGCTTGTTGTTTTGAATTTACTATTATATTTGGGTAATGAGTCATCCTGATACAAATTATTTATAAACAAAAATGAATACATTATTTGAAGTGGTGTGGATATACCAGTAATATGGGACTGAAAGACAAATATGAATATAATAACTGATACTTGTCTATCACTCATTCTCACATTACCTCTTTTGCAGTTTTTCTTAGGGAAGTGCACTTTTAGTTGTTGGCTTAAATGTCAAAATGGCTAAAATCATAATCATTCTGTGACAAATTAAATTTAAAATTTTACTTTTATCAGTTTGAAAATGTTATTGGAATAAAGGACTGATCTTAAAAACAATAGGTGTCAATAAAGCTAATTTTAAATATAATCTGTTTTAGATGCAAAGTACTTTTCACACTTAATATTTTTGTTAGAAAAGGGCAAGAGATTTTTTTTTTTGTAGATGTGAATTATTATGGTTACCAATTAATGGCTCAAGTCAGCAAGACTTGAATTTAAATCTGGCCATGGACACTTATTAGCTGTGTTGTGATTCTGGGCAAGCCATTTCACCTGTTTGCTTCAGTTTTCTCATCTGTAAAATGGGGATAAATAATACTACTGATCTGCCAGGGTTGTGGGGAGGATCAAATAGTAAGTGCTATATAAATGTTAGTTATTTTCATCATATTTTTTTTTTTAGTGAGGCAATTGGGGTTAAGTGACTTGCCCAGGGTCACATAGCTAATAAGTGTTAAGTGTCTGAGGCCAGATTTGAACTCAGGTCCTCCTGAATCCAGGGCCGGTGCTCTATCCACTGTGCCACCTAGCTGCCCCTATCATTATTATTATTAAAGGATACAGTCAAAGTGTTTTGCTCACAACAGCCTTTTGAAATATCTATTGCAGGTGATATCCCCATTTTATAGATGAAGCACTGAGGCTCTGAGAGGTGACATCACTGCCTTGTGGTTGTATGACTTCTCAGTGGTAGAGCAGGGGCTTAATTCTACAGCTTAAGATTCCACATCCAGTTGTCTTTCTATGTGATTTTGCTGCTTTTTTAGAGTAGCAGTGCTCAAAGTGTTGTCCACAGACCTCTGAGAATTCTCACGGCTCTTTTTATGATGTCAAAACTATTTTTGTAATAATACCATGTTATTATTAGCCTATTAAAATGTGTCTATTTCCAGCTACATATTTATGTGAGATCAAATTTTCTTCATGAAATTCATGTAAAATAGTATATCACAATTGATTTTATTTAGGAGAAAATACGAGAATCCACCTGTCTTCTATTACGCCAGACATTAAGTAGATTTGCAATTTTTTGTGTGACCTTGGGAATTATAGATCTAGAGTTGGTAGATACCTCAGTGGCTGTTTGGTCTAATTCCTTCATTTGCACAAAGAAGGAAACAGGCCCAAGAACATGAAGGGGCATGCCCAAGGTCACACGAAGTTTTGGCCAAGGGGGCATATGTTAGAGGAGGTATGGCAGAATTTGAACTCTAGTCCTTTGCTACCAGAGGTAGTGTTCTTTCTACAGTACTTTGCTTAACCTTTTCAAGTCTGCTTATCCGATTCAGCTTTCCTTGTTAGTGTGATAACACTGTACCTCGTCCCTCATGACCCATCTATCAGTCTAGCATGTGATAACAGAAGAAGGTAGTATCTCACTCACATCCTAAAATTTGGCTGATACTGTTGTGGCTTATACCTATCTAAAGAAGGTGTTCAGACTTCGATTGGCATTGGATGAAGGAAGAGATATCTTATAGCCAGTGTCTGATCTCACATCAATCCTGGTGCCCTTTTCCTATTAGACCTGTGGCTTAAGGTCAGTTACAGCCTGTTAGTTAGCTGGTCTGGTAAGTGATACTTGATACACGGGGAATGTAGCACAGGAATAGAAATTTGACTGAAATGAATATACCAAAGTGAAAAACAGCTGATGCCTTTTATTCTTCCTCTAGCAGTGTTGTAGCTGGTACTTACTTGATGCCTCATGTTATTATCTTTTTGTTTTTTGTAGGTACATGAACGTACAGAGGAAATGGATTTTCTCTTGTTGGTTGTTCGAAAACTTTTAAGGACAAACTCACGTTTTGTGAAGGTGAGCGTGACTTCTCTGAACAAAAATAAAATGCTCAAAGTCATATTTTGTCTTTCACTTTTTATTTTACCTGAATTTAAATGGAAAATGGGGACTTATCAGATTCAATAATATGTATGGTATCTTAGTTCTTGTGAGGAGGGAAGCTAGAGGGGATTTTCCTATGACCATGGTAATGTGTTTTGAGTACTTTTAAAATAAAATTATATTAATGTCTAAAATTTGCTTCAGGATATAGAAAAATCTAATGATAGTTGACTGTAATGAAATGCTTCATATTAGAGACTTGTCTTTACTGAACTAAATGCTTTAATTTAAAAGCACAGGAATGAATTTGAAGATTAACATTAAGTTTTAAATGACAACAAACTGTAATTAAAGTCAAATAAATGTAAATGTGGTACTATTGAAGAGACTTTCTATCTGGTTCCATCCCAACCTACCAGACTTATTTTATATGATTGCACTTCATGGACATTGCCCTTTAATCAAATTGACCTAGTCCTAGACATTCCCTGAAGTCCTTGTTCCATCTTGACAACTTTGCACAGACTGTTCCCCCTATGTCTAGAATATATTCCCTTTTCACTTTTGCCTCTTAAAATCTTAGGCTTCCTTGAAGGCATCTCTCAGGTGCTACCTCCTACACAAAGTCTTTCCCAGTTCATGTTCTCTTGCTTCTCAAATGATCCTAGTATTTACTTATTTATTACATGCTTGTTGTCATTCCCCCAGTAGAAATGTATGTTTCCTAAGGGTTGAGAACTACCATGTTGTGTTTGTACTCTTTGTGCCTTGTCTATGGCAGATGATTAAGCATCCAACAAATGTTTATAATGGGGATATTTTGATGTGACTTTTAATTCACTTATTTGGACAAGCTGTTGTGAGGAGAGGGAAGGGAACAGGCATTTTTAAGAGCCTGCTATGTGCTAGGCACTGTGTTAAGTGACTTAAAAATATTATCTTATTTGATTAAATGAGAGCTAAGTGAAATTAGTGACCATTCTGAATTATATAAAACACTTCTAAAGACATGTAGATTTAATACTTGAATTGAGTCTTCTTTCGTTTGTTTTGCAGGGCAATGAGGGTTAAGTGACTTGCCCAGGATCACAAAACTAGTGTCAAGTGTCTGAGGCCAGTTATTGTTTTTGTTTTTTTTTTTTTGCGGGGTGAGGCAAATCGGGTTAAGTGACTTGCCCAGGGTTACACAGCTAGTAAGTGTCAAGTGTCTGAGGCTGGATTTGAACTCAGGTCTTCCTGAATCCAAGGCTGGTGCTTTATCCACTGTGCCACCTAGCTGTCCCTAGGGGACTTGACACTTACTAGCTGTGTGAACCTGGGCAAGTCACTTAATCCTCATTGCCCTGCAAAAAGAAAGAGAGAGAGAGAGAGGAAGAAAGAAAGAAATATAGCAGCTTATTTAAGGAGAACCTACTGTAATTTTCTCTTATAGGGATCTTTAGGGGAAAGTATTTTGGAATGATTGTTGGCATATTAGTATATATGTAGACTCATGCTTCTAAGTGATTTATGAGTGTTTGAAAACTATTCTTTTAAATAACTTCCTGTTTGACAGAGAAGATAACAAAGGCTCAGAGCAGTTAAGGGCCTTGGCCACAATTCTAGAGAACATAGAGCCAGAATGAGCAGTAAACTTGGCCTCTGCCTTCCAAATGAGAGAACCAGTCTCAAGACCTTTGGCTATGTTATAAAATAATTAGAATACTTATTAAGGGAACTGGAATTTCAAAATCTGAGTTTAGAGGTGTTGGCTCTTTAACCACTTTTCTTTTGTATTTTTAGCTTAAAGATGCTACCAAAATACAACTATTATACCACAAGTCTTTTGTTCAGTTTTTGATTATCCTATTTAAAATGTTATTCTTCAAGCATTTAAATTATTTTAAATATGTTTGAGATTATTTTAATAATATAGTTGAAATGTATAATTGGTATCTCAAATCTTTACATGGTGGCATTGAATTTTCTGTTAGGTTTTTAAGCACAGGAATGAAGAAGAGAAATGTCAATTTCAGCAGAAAAAAACTTTAAATATAGCACCTTACTGATAGTCATGACTCAAAACATTGAACTTAATTGTTAGGAAAATTTTGTTGCATTTTTGAATCGTTTTTCTGAAAATGTTTTGTGATTAAAGACCATGAAGTTTATCACTTTCCTAAATGGTACATAACTCAGATTTATTGGAACAAGATTAATTTCTTTATGGCTTTCTAACATTACCATAGGTAAATGTAGAAAGTTAACAAATTCTGAAATATGTCTGAACATAAACAATTGTTTCCCTTCCTGATAAATACATAATCTTTTAATTTGTTATATGATACCAAATTAGTTTAAACAGTATAAGACATTTTATAAATTATTCTTGTGATATGTTTGTTCTAAGATGTTAAAAAGAAGTCAGAAATAAAAATAGGTGTTTTGATTATGTTTAATGATTGTTTTTTACCATACCTTTTTAAAATAGGTAATCCTGATGTCAGCTACTATCAACTGTAGAGAATTTGCCGACTATTTTGCTGTTCCAGTTCAGAACAAAATGAATCCTGCTTATGTGTTTGAAGTGGAAGGCAAGCCTCACACAATCGAAGAATATTACCTTAATGATTTGGTACATGTTAATCATATCAGGGTATGTTAGAAAATATAGTTTTTATTGTTTATAATTAGCCTAATGTAACATTCATGCCAGGATTTGGGTACAACAGCAGACTTACAGAGAGGCAGACACTTAGTGAGGAAGATCCTCTGATTTATCGTTAACAAAAACTACAGAGTAGTAGCCATTATACATATGCTCAAATAGTGTGTTTATAGATCAGCATGCTGACAGAATCCACTAATTGGTTCTATGCCCATTAGCATTGCTAGTTAGCTGGTATTTCTTGATGTCTTGGGAACCTCTACCTCTTGTCTTTTGTGCCTTTCTGACAGTGCTGACTCTGTATTCCCCTTGATGTTTCTTTTCTTCAATACATTCTGGGTTTTTATGCTAATAAATGGATGAATTAAGAAAAATAACATTTTATTTTGTTGAATCAACAGTTTCAGGAAGTGGAGAGGCATTTTTAAAAACTAGCTTTAATTTCCAGAAGTAATATTGATGTGGAATGGACATGACATTGTGTCATAATACCACATGGAGGAGAGTACCCTGACAGTGTAACAGTCTAAAAGATTGTAGTTGATTTTACCAAAAGAATTCCTGTCTCATGTAAAAATAAAAACTTTTATCTGAGTACCACAGTAAACTGACTGCATATGAATTGATGTAGGTCACAAAATGAGACTTGCAAATTCTCCAACCTAATTATGTTTGTAAGGTCAGTAATGCCATTAAAATAAACTAACTGTTATAAATAGGAGTTTACCCTTTATGGGTAATTTCTTCATCGTTTTTAATAACTGAAATGTTTTTTGATTCATCCTGTAATAAGAGATCCATTTTTATGTGCGTTGAACATTCACCATTTACCTTATTCAAGAGACAGCCTCCTTTTTAAATGAAAATTTAAGTTTTATGAAATTAAACAACAGACAAAATTAGCATTTCCATATAGAAAGTAGACTAGAAAAAGAGGATTGTATATAAATATGAGGCCAAGAATTGCGAGGAGATAAGAAAGTGAAAAAAGATGCAGAAATAGAAAAATGTTGATAGTAATCCTTTTTGTTATAACAAAGACCTGGAAACTAAGGGGGGAGGGTTGCCTATCAGTTGGAAAATGACTGAATAAAATAAGGTATGATTTGAGATCTATTATTGCTATGCCTCCTTTCCCAGTATATAAAAATTATTTTTTAATTATTTCCCTTGAAATTCTCGATCTAATATTTTTTCAGATAAATTTTGTTAATTTTCTTTCTAACTTTCTAACATACTCCTTTGGTAGTTTGATTGTTGTATTAGGTGGTATTGTCATCTATCCATTGGCAATTAATATTTTATAATTGTGATTTTTTTTTCATTTTCTTCATATAGTTACTGTCTGTGTCAGCTAAGATGAATTCCCAAATGTTTTTATACTTTTGGTTATTATTTTAGATGGAATATCTTCCTGTTAAGTTTTCTTGGTAATGTATATGAAAACATTACAATGATTTATGTAAATTTCTTTTATATCTTGTAACCTTGAAATTAATGTTTCAGTTAAATTTTAATTTGCTTTTTTTGGGTTCTCTTGATAGATGATAAAAATTATATGCAAAAAGAGATAGTTTTGTTTCTTTTTTGCCTTTTACTTATTTTCTCTGCTAGTTAGCATTTTTAGCACAATATCAAATAATAGTGTTGATAATGGATGTCCATACTTTATCCCTGATTATATTGTAGAGTTCTCTATCTGGCCTTTATCCATTGCATCTAATATTGGTGGTGCTTTGCTTTACTATCATATTAAGCAAAGATATAATTATTCCTATGCCTTTGGGATTTTTAAAAAAAGAAATGGGTATTTGTCAAAAGCCTTTTCAGTACATACTAATATAATTATGTGATTTTAATTCTTTATTATTGATATGGTCTATTCTATGTGTAGTTTTCCTTATATTGAGCTAATATTTGTAAAGTGCTTATTAGCACAGTACCTGGCACATATTGGGTGCTATATAAATGTTTATTTCCTTCCCTTCTGTTTTCCTGAGATTGAATCAATCTTGCGATACAAATAAATCCAGTGTTAAATCTTTTTAATATGTTGTTGGAGATTTTTGGTTAATATCATATTCAGATTTTTACTTTGATATTTGTGAGATTTCTTTGTAGGTATCTTTAATTTCTCCCCTTTTTAGAAAATCAGAACTGTATTTATCTCCAAGGAGGAATTCAAGAAGATGCCTTTTCTTATTTTTGGAAATCATTTATGTAGTGTTGACTTAATTGTTCTTTGAACATTTATTAGAATTCACTTTTTTTGTTGTTTGTTTGTTTGGTGAGGCAATGGGGGCTAAGTGACTTGCCCAGGGTCACACAGCTAGTAAGTATCAAGTGTCTGAGGCCGGATTAGAACTCAGGTCCTCTTGAATCCAGGGCCGGTGCTCTATCCACTGTGCTACCTAGCTGCCCCATAGAATTCACTTGTAAACCCTTCTCATCGTGGGTTTTTTCCTTTAGACATTCCCTTGTGGTGTATTGAATTTCTCTTTCTAATACTGATTGTTTTTTAAAAATTTATTTTTATTTTGCTAATATATGTATTTTGTATTTAAAATTATTTTTATATTTCTTCTTATTTGTCCTCTTTATTGGCTTATGATTGGTTAAAGTAGTTACCAATGATTTCCTTTATTTCATATTCATTTATTTTGGATTCCCTTTTATCAGTTTTGATACAAATAATTATTTTCTCCTTTTAAAATAAAATTAGCTCTTATCTGTTTTATTCATTTTCTTTTTTTAAAAAAGCTTCATTTTACAGGCAGTTTTCTGATGAGGAAACTAAAGCTATTTATTCCCATATGAAAAAATGCTCCAAATCTCTAATGATTAGAGAGATGCAAATTAAAACAACTCTGAGGTACCACCTGACACCTATCAGATTGGATAAAAAGACAAAAAAGGAAAATAATAAATGTTGGAGAAGCTGTGGAAAAATTGGAACACTAATGCATTGTTGGTGGAGCTGTGAACTGATCCAACCATTCTGGAGAGCAATTTGGAATTATGTCCAAAGGGTGATAAAGCTGTCCATACCCTTTGACCCAGCAATACCACTTTTGGGTCTTTTTCCCAAAGAGATCATGGAAAGGGGAGAGGGACCCACATGTACAAAAATATTTATAGCTGCTCTTTATGTGGTGGCAAGGAATTGGAAGTTGAGGGGATGCCCATCAATTGGGGAATGACTGGACAAGTTGTGGTATATGAATACAATGGAATACTATTGTGCTGTAAGAAACGATGAGCAGGAGGAGTTCAGAGAAACCTGGAGGGTCTTGTGTGGGCTGATGATGAGTGAGATGAGCAGAACCAGAAGAACATTGTACACAGTATCATCAACATTGTGTGTTGATCTACTGTGATGGACTATATTCTTCTCACCAATGCAATGGTACAGAAGAGTTCCAAGGAACTCATGATAGAAGAGGATCTCCAAATCCAAGAAAAAAAAAAAAGAGGAACTGTGGAGTATCTGAATGAACCATACTATTTCTTTTGTTTTTGGTGCTGATGTTTTTTCTATTTTGAGGATTTTCATCATTGCTCTGATTCTTTTCTTATAACATGACTAATGCAGAAATAGGATTAATGTTATTATGTGTGTGTGTGTATGTATATAAATATATATAAAAAACCTATATCAGATTAGCTGCTGTCTAGGGGGAGAAGGAGGAAGAAAAATCTGAAATTGGAAAGCCTGTATAAACAAAAGTTGAGAACTATCTTTACATGTAGCAGGAAAAAAATAAAATACTTTATTAATTATAAATAAATAGATAGATAGTTAGAAACTTTATCCTTCTTCTGAAACCTATTGTTAGATTTGCCCAATGCCTGTGAATATCATTCTATAAGAACAAAAAAACCCAAAGCAAGCAAGGCTGGCAAAACTTAAAAAAAAAAAAAAGCTTCATTTTATCAGTTTCTTTTTTATGTTTTATTAATCTCTTCTTTGATTTTAATAGTTTCAAATTTGATATTTAGTTGGTGTTTTTTGCTTTTCTAGTTTTTTAAATTGTATGCTCAATTAATTGATCCATTCTTTCTCTCCCTTTGCTAATGAAAGCGTTTAAAGAGAGAAATTTTCCCCAAAGTACTGCTTTAACTGGATTCCCAAAGTTTGGAGGTTTTTGTCCTTTAAGAAATTTTGTATTGTTTGTATACAATAATAAATATTTTTCTTTGATCCAACAGTTATTTCAGATTCAACTATTTAGTCTTCAATCAATGCTTTAAGTAGTTTTGATTGAATAAAATTGTTATTGTCATTAGTTAAGGATGTGTTTAATAATTCTGTTTTATATTTGTTGGTGAGGATATTATGACCTACTACATGGCCAGGTTTTGTAAAGTTGTTATGAATAATTAAGAAACATGCAATCTCCTCTTTGTTCCCATTGAATAATTTTACCAAATAGCTAATATATCTAGTTCATCTTTTTAAAAACCATTTACTTATTTAACATTCATTTTTTTTAAATTTGAGTTTAAATCCTTTCTCCCTCCAGCTTCTCCCCTAACCATAGAGAAGACAAGCTATATAATATCTGTTATACACATTTTCATATTGGTCATGTTATACTTCTCCTATTCCCTCCAAAACAAGAAAAAAAAAGTAAGTGGAAAACATTATGATTCAGTCTATAATCACTCTATCCATTCTCTCTCTGGAGGTGGATAACATTTTTCATCTTGAGTATTATCAGAGTAGCTAAGTCTTTTACAGTTGATCATCATTATACTGTTGCTGTTACTGTATATAATGGTCTCCTCTTTTTGATCACTTTACTTTGTATCAATTCATAGAAGTCTTCCCAGGTTTTTCTGAAACCATCCTGCTAGTCATTTCTCATAGCACAATAGTTTTCCATCACAATTATATACTACAACTTGTTTGATTCCCAGTGAAAGGGTATCTCCTCAATTTCAAGTTCTTTGCCACCACAAAAAGAGCTATTATACATATTTTTGTATGTATCCTTTTCATTTGATCTCATTGAGATACACACCTGGTAGAGGTACTGTTGAATATGCACAGTTTAAATAGCCTTTTGTGCATTTTGTTCTCTAGAATGGTAGGACTAATCCACAGCTCCACCAGTAGTGCATCAGTGTTCCTCTTTGTCTGTATCCTGTCGGGCATTTGTCGTTTTCCTTTTCTGTCATGTTAACCAATCTGATAGGTATGAGGGTGGTACCCCAGAATTGTTTTGATTTGCATTTCTCTAATCATCAGTGATACAGAGAATTTTTATATGATTATAGTAGCTTTGATTTCTTCGGAAAATGACCTGTTTATATCTTAACCATTTATCAATTGGTGAAGTTTCCTGCATTCCTTATAATTTTGGCTGCATTAGTTTTGTTTGTGCAAAACATTTACAATTTAAATTTCATAAAATCAAAATTATCTGTTGTACTTCTCATGATTCACTTTATCTCTTGTTTGATCACAAACTTTTCCCAGCAATTTTTGTCAGAGAGTGAGTTCTTGTCCCAAAGCTTTATATCTTTGCATTTATCAAACACTAGATTACTATGGCATCGAAAAAGTAACTTAGGTAGAATTGTCATTTTTATTATATTGGCTCATCCTATCCATGAGCAATTAGTATTTCTCTATTTGTTTGCATCTGTCTTTATTTGTGTGAAAAGTGGTTTGTAATTTCGTTCATATACCTGGGGGTGTCTTGATATGTAGGCTCCCAAGTATTTTATATTGTCTGCAGTTATTTTCAATGAAATTTCTCTTTCTGTTTCATCTTTTTTTTTGTTTTGTTAATAACATTAAAGAAAAGCTGATCATTTATGTAGGTTTATTTTATATCCTACAAATTTCTTGTTAATTGTTTCAAATAGTTTGATTCTGTAGGTTTCTTTAAGTAACTACCATTATATTGTCTGCAAAGGGTGATAGTTTTGTTTCCTCATTGCATATCGACTTATCTAATATTCTATTCAGGTCCTTAATTTCCTTCTTGTGTTTTTATTAGATTTATGTAGGTCTTAGAAGTGGGAGCAGCTAGGTGGTGCAGGGGACAAATCACCATCCCTGGAGTCAGGAGGATCTGAGTGCAAATCTGGTCTCAGATATTTATTGGCTTTGTGACCCTGGGCAAGTCACTTAACCCCCCTTGCCTCCAAAATAAAAAAGTGGTTCCTCGAGATCTTCCACTTTTACAATTTTATTTTCTATTTTCTTCTATGATTCAATACATTTTCCTTTAAGTTCTTAGAGAAAACACTGACATGCATATATAAGAATGAATATATGTTTATGTCTTGTACCTTTGAACACAATGTAGATGTTTTGCCAATGTATTTTTACTGTTGCTTTATCTGAAGTAATGATTGCTATACTTGCTTTTTTTAAAAAATCATTTAATGCACAGTAGAATTTGCTCATGTCTTTGAAATCTGCTTTCTAATACATTCTGTTATTTTCTTCTGATTTAATCCCATTCAGTTTCATGATTATTGTTAATTGGATATTTTCCTTCATCCTTCTCCTCTGCACTTTTGCTCCTCTGTGCCCCAGTCCCCTCTTATAAAGGTGATAAAAGAGGAATATGTTTACCACTAGTGATTTATAATTGAATTAATCTATTTGTGTTGCCCTTCCTCTTTCTTTTTCCCATCCCTGCTCTTGGTCACAACTTTTACTTCCTTTCCTTTTAATATGTGCTCTGTGTTCTACCCTCTGATATTTGGAGATTATTTTACTTGTGACTACTCTCTGTTATCTTGCCCTCCTTGAACCTCTTTATCCTCTCTCTTGGTCCCTTCCCATTTTGCTGATGAGTTTAATGTATTTCTTCCCCAAATTGTGGTGTGTGTGTGTGTGTGAGAGAGAGAGAGAAGGTTTTCAACCTTCCTTTTCCTTGTTTGGATGAAAATTAAGTTTATGGGATCACCTTTCTCTTACTCCTTCCTCTTGCTTTCTGCTATCCTATATTCCATTTTCCCTACCATTTTCTCCTCTTGAGACCATTAAAAACTTATACTCCCCCCCATTTCTCTGCCTATTTTATACAAATTTCTTAATGACTTTTAAAGGCATTGATTTTCTGAGAGGAAAGTAATTTCTCTTTCCCCTATAAGAATTTAAAATTTCATCAAGGGATGTGGCTCCACTAGATCTCACCATTTCCTAAATGCTCTACTTCCCTAAGTTGAAACTCATACATTCCCTGTTTGATCATAACCTCCTATTATTCCATTTCTCCCTGTGCCTCATTGAAGAGACCTTAGAGGTCATCTCGACCAACTTTCTCATTTTATAGATAAGGAAACTGAGACCCAGGGATGTTAAATGACATAGTCAATGTCACACAGATAGTCACTGGCAGAGCTATGATTTGAATGAGGTCCCTTTGAGATATATATATATATTTAGTGAGGCAATTGGGGTTAAGTGACTTCCCCAGGGTCACACAGCTAGTAAGTGTTAAGTGTCTGAGGCTGGATTTGAACTCAGGTATTCCTGATTCCAGGGCCAGTGCCCTATTCACTGTGCCATCTAGCTGCCTTGAGGCCCCTTTGATTTTACTATTGGTCATCTTAGGTGGAGTCCTAGAGTTGAGAGGCATGGTCTTTGAAGCTCTCTGATCTTTGAAGTGCTCTGGTCTTTGATGGTATCTTTTTTTTTGTTTTTGTTTTCTTTTTTGTTTTTGTTTTTTGGTGGGGCAATGAGGGTTAAGTGACTTGCCCAGGGTCACACAGTAAGCGTCGAGTGTCTGAGGCTGGATTTGAACTTGGGTCCTCCTGAATCCAGGACTGGTGCTTTATCCATGGTGCCACCTAGCTGCCCCGATGGTATCTTTAAGATGAAAATCATGGTATCTGAGGTTCTGTAGACCTGGGTAGGGTTGTCAAGCAATGGCATCTTTATGGCAGCTGTCCCAACTAGATTATGATTGATGATAGTATCTCTTTTGTAGTGAGGAAAAAATAATAATAGATTCCAGGACAGTTAAATTGGCAGATTTAGGGAGCAGGTCTCTTAGTCTCAACCCTCATCCTACCTATGCTATGTTTTTATTCTCACTGGCCAAATATACAGACTCCTAAAATGCTTCTGGCCTGGGATAATGAAGGGTATTTAATCACCATTTTTTTTAAAGACTGAAATGCAGTTTCAAGGTGATGTTGAGAATTATTCCTTTATAGGTATAAGTAACAATAATTATAGCTATTAAGTAGTATTTTAATGACTCTTGGATTTCTAAGTTGTGAACTCTTTTTGTTTGAGATGCCAGTGAGTTTTGCTTGATTCTTTGCAACAGTTGACTCATAATATGAGTGATGTCAACATAGTGATAAATCTATGTCTTAGACTTTTCATAGGCATTTGGAACACTGAAGAACAACGGTTTCATCAGAAATCAGAAAGTTGATCCCATTGAAAATGACTGGGGGGGGGGCAGCTAGATGGTGCAGTGGATAGAGCACCAGCCCTGGATTCAGGAGTATCTGAGTTCAAATCCGGCCTCAGACACTTAACACTTACTAGCTGTGTGACCCTGAGCAAGTCACTTAACCCCAACTGCCTTACTTAAAAAAAAAGAAAAGAAAAGAAAATGACTGAGGTTCAACATAAATCTTTTGTTTATACCAATTTGCTAATGATGCTGCATCACAAACCCAGTTCCTCTGTTGTGATATTTTATATCCTTGTAATTGTCCACCATGTACAGATCCATTCCCCTTTGAGTGATCCTCAACTTATTCCATAACTCACATGCATTCATCATCACTGTGCTGCTTTCCTTATCTGGAAAGATTATGGATGATTTCAGCACTAGTTTCTATTTCTTTTCTCTGGTTTCTATTTCTTATCTCTTATTTTCATCAGGTCTTAAAGGGAATAGGCTACAAGGAGATTGCTTTGAATAAGGAGTTTGTATAGTAAGCACTCTACAGGGCAGTAGCACGGTGGATAGAGCATTAGACCTTGAGTCAGAAATACTAGCATTCAAATCTCACTTCAGACACTTACTAGCTGTATGATACTGGGCAAGTCACTTAACCACTGCCTCCTTAAAATTGGAGAAGGAAATAGCAAACCACTCCAGTATCATTGCCAAGAAAACCTCAAATAGGGCCATGAAGAGTCAGACATGACTGAATTACTGAATAACAAATAAAGTACTCCATATTTTCAGTGCTCTCGTCTGCTGTTATTTTAATTTTTTTACTTTCATTTGTTGATTTCTTTCTTGGGAATTTCTGATTTTCACCTTGATTATTAAGCTGATTTTTTTTCTTTTCTATCTTATTTTTCTTTTGAACCATTCTAGAATTTCTTGATATTGTTGTATTCTGTTTATTTATTTTCTATTTCTTTTTTCTGTTGTCTTTGTTTTATTTGCTTTATGAGTATTTTGGCTATTTTTCTTCATAGCGTATTTTTTACATCTTTTTTTTTTCCCCCTAGATTGCTTATTTTTTGTTACGTAATTGACCAGAGTGCTCTAGTGGGTACCATTGGGATATCTGGAGAAAGTGAGAAAGGACCTCTAAGCAGATTTGGTAGACCCCTGTGAAAAATTTTGGGAGGTGCTATAGATGAGAGTCAGACAGAACAGGCAGACTTGTACAAGTTGCCATCAGCACCATTGGAGGGAACCTGCAAATTGATGAAATTGTAGATATATTTGAATATTTGAATGCTGGGAATGTATTATTTTCATGCTGTAAGAAACCACAAATGTGAAGAATTTAAATAAGCATGATTAGACTTTGCAGACTGCAATAAGAAGAGTCAGAAAGATATATTATTCACAATAACCACTAGAGTATCCAAGGAATGTGCAGCAAAATGACACTACTATGTAATTAGAATGACCTAGTTTCATTCCAGGGAGGTGTTAAGAAAATACACATTCCTCTTTGCAGATTTGGGGGAAGAGAGCTATGGGTATGCAGTATTGCAAAGAATTTAAGATTTGATCAATATGTTCACTGGCTTTGCTAAGCCATCTCCCCTTCCCCCTTTAAAATCTTTGGTACAATGGAAAGATTACTGGCAATAAGGTTGGGGGGGGGAATTGGGAAAAGAAGGTTGTGTAAAAACAAAAATCAATAAAAATAAGAATAGAGAATCAAGTATTAATACTGGAAAAAATATTTACTGTTCTTATCAGTGATAACATTTAGGATCCCCACTTTTTTTTTCTTTTTAAAATTTTTTTGGGAGAGTTGTTTTCTTATTCAGATTGTAAATCTTTTGTTTTTTTTGGATTATTCAATCCATTCACGTGTAAAGTTATGAATTAAGTTGAAATTTTTACCCTTGTCTTTAATATGACTTTTTCTGAATTAGGATTTTAAAAAATTCATACTCTTTAAAGATATTACTGTTACTTAAGTTAAATTCCTTCCTTCACTTCCCAGTTGATAAATAGTCAAAGGATATGCACAGGCAGCCCTTAGAAGAAATCAAAGCTACCAATAGTCAGATGATAAAATGTTCTAAATCACTTTTAAAAATTTTTTTTCCGAAATCACTATCGATTAGAGAAATGCCTCTCTTTCCTATTGTTATTTGGCTTCTGGCTAGCCCCTTGTATATTTCTAGAGAAGTAATTTGATTCTCATTGCATATATTGATTCTTATGCAGTTTTGTGCAAACTTCAGAATTTTGCCTGATTTTTATAATTACAGTGTATGCAGCTATACTTTTAGATAAATTTAATTTGGAAGCTGCATGGTCTGCCTTCCATTCAGAAAGCCATTTGACTAGACAATTAATTGTTTTTGCTCCTTTAGCTAATTATGGGTTGCTGATATTGTCAGTAGTAGTATTTGGTGCCATAAAGGGAGAGTTATTATGTACATGTGACCCCTTTTCCTTGGAAGTTTTCAGGCTTAGACAAATAATACCAACTTAGCTTAGCACTTAATGAATGAAAACAAAGAAATAAATGATTACTTTTTTCTCCTTGCTGTGAATCCATTTGAGAGACCATTTAACTTGGATCCACTAATTATGTCACTTTTGGAGTCTATCATTTAAGATGAATCAGGGCTTTGGGAGAAACTTTTGATCATTTTCACTATATGACTATATCCTGTTGGACATATAACCTAGAATGAGGATTTAAAATAATTTATCTGTTTAACTAAAAATAATTGTAGCATATATTTTCTGAGAAATTAATTCTCTGTATTTTTTTAAAGCTTCCTACACAGCTAATGGATGAGCCAATGATAACAAAAGAAATGTATGAAGTTGCCATTTCCTTGATTCAGTTGTTTGATGAATTGGATATGAAAGAGAATGGGTAAGAAAAGGGGGAGAATAACTTAAGAAAAATATTTTTTGCTCTAAATAATTTTTATAGTCTCTTATGATAATAATATGTAATAATATAATAGTATAGCCATAATTTATACCTTTCCTTTTTTAACCTTCTGACATTTCTTAGAAGTGTTTCATAGAGATGTTGGTTGAAATAGTGTAACTTGATAATTTTTTACTTCAAAAGGAAATTTGAACTGGTAGTTGTAAAAGTGGAGACAGCCTAAAGAGAGTATTGAAACAGCTTTTCAGAGATAGAGAAGTCATATGTCTATATTAGACTTAAATGAAACTTAAGAATTACATTGATTAAAGAAACCATCAAAACTGATTGTCTTTATTTCTGGCTTTTTTCTAATAAGTTTTTTTAGCATTACAGATAGTCCCCATTTTATGAATACATCACACTTTAAAAGTTGAGTTGCTTGAAATCTAGAATTCATTTTCTCATAGAAATAGTGTTGGAAAATCGTTCTTAGTTTTGGAAGCAACCTCTGTGGGAAAACTTGATTCAAGTTTCATCTTGGGACTTGGAGAATCAGAAATATGAGGAACGATGTTTGTATACTCCAGTATGATACCATCATTGCAAACTTAAAAAATATGTGATGATGAACAATGAATTCAGTAATAGTTTTAAATGAATTTTATGTATTATCCATTACCAAATTGTACATTTGAAAAGTAGTAATACTTCTATTTGGGATACCTTATTCCATCTACTGAAAGCATGTTTTATTATTTTACTGAATCATGCTGTATATTTTGTTGAAGCTTAAATAAAGTTAAGAAAAATAATGATTGCTACCCATAGATGTGGACTGCTGAAGGACTTTGTGAGCTGCTTTTGCCCCTGCCCAAAGACCATTGTGACCACTGTTTTCTGATGGCACCTTTTATTTTAATTCTTCCCTGTCTCTAACTTTTTTTTTGCTCTGAAAATGCCAGTCCCTGCCTTATTTTGTTTGGGGAGGAAGTTATGTATGAGGAGATGAGTGTACTGTTCTAGGTTTGGAAAAATCAGCTGTTATTTCAGATTGAGTAGTGTTTTTTGTGTCTCTGTGTCTGTGTCTGTGTCTGTCTGTCTCTGTCTCTGTCTCCTCTCCCCCTCTCCCCCTCACCTTCTCTCTCTGCTTGCCCTGGCTGCCCTTACTTACTTCTTTGGGTGTATCCAGTCAAGCCATGTTGTCATCCCTTAGGTGTACCAATTAAAAGGGCCTATTGCTTTCACTATTACATGGCTTATTACTTCTTCCATGAGGTTTCTTTAAGTTCCAGAAACAGCGTGGTAGTAGGTTTAGGAGTAGTGAGGCAGAGAAGTAGATGAAAGGATAGACTTTATGAAAGGGGAAATTTTGGATTCTAGATCATGAAAGTAAAAGAATCATGTGATTTATGAATGGGAGTTTTGGACTTTAATCGACTGTGAGATCACAGTGTTTTAGAGAGTATCATTTTGTTTATTGAAAGTCCCTTTGTATGACCACAGTGTTGGAGGTGTCATGGGGAAAATGGGGTAGGGGGTTTGGGAAGGGGATAGGGGTTTGGGGTCCTTAGGAATTCCTCTTTAAAGAATTACACCCTCTTGCACACAAAAGCAATTAGAATAAGATGATAGTTTATTTCAGGGCTGAGGAAGGGAAAGGGAAGGGAAGGGAAACCATGAAAGAAGTCCTTGGACTTCTCATGGGGAGAAAGGCATGGCACAGAGAGAGTGGCTCTGAGATACCAATCTCCTCAAGCAGGAGACAGGCAGGTGGTCTCTATAAGAGGATTGATGGGGGTGACCATCTGACTGTGGAAAGTTCCTTTAGTGAGGGAGGACCATCCCCCACTGGTGGTGACTGGGGGAATTGGGTGAGGGGTGGCTGTGGATCTCTCAAGCCATCTCTTTCCTCAGGACACAAAGGAAGCAGCTACGGGCCCATAACAGAGGTGAAGAGAAATACTGTGAGCCTGGCACTAAACCATTGAAAAGATGAAGAATGACTTGAGAAGAGGGGGCACTTAAGATTTGGACAGGATAATAGACATAGATGAAGTAATTCTCAAAGGGAAGACATGTTACTCAGGGATGGCCTAAAAAGGTTAGGGAGGAGCAGGGAGCATACCTTTAGCTTCCTCTTGGCCTAATATGTCTGGGTGGGTGTGTTTGTGAGAGAAGGTACATATAATATTGGGGATGCTAGTCAAGGATGCAGTGTGTTCTGAGAGGAACGTGGTTTCCTGAGGTGCAAGAAAGTAAAAAAGAGTATGTGAGGGGGTGGCTAGGTGGCCAGTGGATAAAGCACCAGCCCTGGATTCAGGAGTACCTGAGTTCAAATCCAGCCTCAGACACTTGACACTTACTAGCTGTGTGACCCTGGGCAAGTCACTTAACCCCCATTGCCCTGCTCCCCCTCCCCCCCAAAAAAGTATGTGAAGAAGAGATCTGGAACAGTAATTGGTTTACAGTAGAATGGAAGCGGGGCGGGGTTCCAGTGGGCACAATGGAAAGACAAGTAAGAGTAGGATTTTGATTTGAGGGAAGTATGGGGCTAAGATGGATGGGGATTCAAGAATAGGAAGTGATAATAGGGGTTTTTCTAGATAAGTGAATAACAGGAATTAAGAAAGAAGTAAATGAAAGGGGTTTTGGCCTTAAGTTAGGAAAATTCCATTCATTTACTTCTAACTCCTTTAAAAATGGTGAAAGAGAATACCTTGAGTTTGTTTTTCTCAAAAAAGAGAGAAGAGGGGCAGCTAGGTGGCACAGTGGATAGAACACCAGCCTTGGAGTCAGGAGTACCTGAGTTCAAATCTGGCCTCAGACACTTAACACTTACTAGCTGTGTGACCCTGGGCAAGTCACTTAACCCCAATTGCCTCACTAAAAACTAAAACTAAAACTAAAAAAGAGAGAGAGAGAGAGAGAAGAGATGAGTTTGGTTTTCTGCATGAGTTAAATACCTCTTAATTGGGTCCCAAGCCACCTAGTTAAAGATATCTCATATATGAGGCATATAAATATACCTCATAAAGATAACCTCAAGTTTTTCTGTTCTCTAGGAGCATACACCCTTAGAAACTTCTGATTCTGTTTTCTCAGGTGTTTTTAAAAAATGCCCATTGCCTGCCACATTGTTTGGCACAGTAGGTGTTTAATAAATACTTGTTGGTATTGATTGATTGACTCTTCCAGGGGCTCTGAGTCTCCAATAGCATCGGCTTTGATATACTTTAAGCTTCCAGAGATTTGAAAACTCAGGTTTTTATGAGTTCTGCATCATAAACCCTCATGTACCAGGTTTCCTGCCCATAAGTCATTAATTCATCAAACTTCTGTTATGCATCATCATGTCTGTTGCTATTAATATGAATATATGAATCACCTGGATTTGATGGAGGTACCTTATTATCCAAAAGTATTTATTTATGAAACCCTGGATTAATAGGAGCAAAATGTCCTTTAACTGAACTCCAAACTGAACCCAGATAGCTAGCTGATAAAAGTCCCTACCTGTGATCATGTTATTTATTTCTTCTTGGGACAAAATAAAATTGGTGTTATGTTTTTTCTGTTTCTTATCTGGTTTATCTTGTAGGAGATAGCATGTTCTCTGATCTGGTTAGTAGGAGAGTAATTCTTTGATCTGTTTTGTAGGAGGACAGGTATGGAAACTAGGAGAAATTATAAGATATTATAATTTCTCTGATCTGTTTGTAGGAGACAGGCAGATACAAAAAACTATATTTTAATATTCAGCATTGCTTATTACAAAATCAAAAATATAATTGTTCTTCCCTTCATTCTCCTGAGGGACACAATACATGTAGAGATTAATAAATATAAAGTAATTTGAGGTGAGAAAGAGTAAGCACCAAAGAGAATCAGAGAAAATTTCATAGCTGAGGTGATACCTGAGATGAGCTAGAGATAAGGGAGTATGTATTACTGACATTGGGGACAGCCTTCAGGAAGATAGAGGGAAGAGGGGGAATGCTGAGTTCAAGGAACTCTACTACTGTCTGGTAGAGCTAGAGTGTAGAGGACTCATAAAACAAAGCTCAGAATGCAAGTTGGAACCCAGCTGTGGAAGGCTTTAAATGCTAGCTTGACATGTTTTTACTTTATCTTAAAAGAAATAACTCTTTCCATTGTGCTCCACTGGGTTGAGTTCTTAATGCAAGTTGTTTGAGCTTGCTCAGTTGGTGCTGCACTTTATAAAATTCTAAAAAGAGGCTTTCTTTTTTTGTTTGTTTGTACTCTGCCCTGACTCATGCCTGTGCTAATGTATGCTTCTCTGATAATTTATTTTCATTGTTCTCTTGACATTTATTTTTCTGACTCTTAAGAGTCCTTGTCATTATCATGATGGAAATGATGATGATGATAATGTTAAGGCTTACATTGATATAGCACTTTAAGGTTTGCAAAGTGTTTTACAAATATCCCATTTTATCCTCACCACAATCCTGGGAGGTAAGTTTCCCCATTTTATAGATGAGGAAACTGAGGCAGACAAGTTAAATGAATTCTCCAGTCACATAGCTAGTAACTGTCCATGGTCAAATTTGAATGTCTTGACTCTAGATACAGTGCTCTATCCTCAGAACTATCTTATAATCCTAACTCCATAACTGATTTTGTTGCTTGACTTCAGACAGTTCACTGTTTCAGTATTTTCATTTGTTCATTGAAAGTATTTGTTGGGCAAAATTATCTCTAGTTTACTTCCAGCTGTAACATTGTGATATTTATGATACAGTGAAGAAAATGGGCATATAATATTTTTTCATATCACATTTTTACTTTCAGGGACAAGACCTTATTGAGTACCAACTTTGTGTCAGAACGCAGTAGTGTCTTGGTTTTTTTGCCAGGTGGGTAATCATTTGTTATTTTGCTTTTGGTAGAGGAGAAGGCATTTGATTAGGTGTGAGGGGAAAAATTCATCCTCTTCTCAATAATTCTCAGGAACTCAGCAGCGAGGTGACAAAGGCTTTATTTTCTTCTCATGATAAGGAGGCACCCTAGTGTGCAGCTAGTGGGTGCCCAGAAAGGGGGCTCGCAGGCCCTGTTTTATACCTAGTCTCTAACGCAAATGGACCCTCCCCTTTTCCATCAATGGTCCAATTACTCAAGGGTTACAATCTATGTGCAAAAACTAGCTAATCGGAACGCAGTATTCCCACCCCTCTTCCTTGTATGGGCATGACTCAGGAGTGGACGTTATACTTTCTTATATGGACACAACTCTGGTGCGGACCTTATTGAGACCAGGGCTCCTTGAACCATGTGACCTTGCTAACCTGAGGGGGAGGAGGGGATCTGAGACCTTTATCCTACAAACAGGTCAGGGGGAGTATGACTGTTATATCCACATTGAGAGGAGACAACTACCCATTTCTCACATTAGGCATGTTTAACAATTTAATAATTTTTTCCTGTGACTTTTTTCTTGCCAATGAGAATATGAATGGAAATAACAATTTTTAGTATAACTCATTATTTAACAGTAACAAGTAACCAGACCTTTTTGAGGAGGTGATGTATCTTGGAGGACAGTCCTCAAGTATCAGTAACTTAAAAATTACTAGTAAATTAATAAAAATGTTTATTATATTTAGGGTTTTACTGATATAGTTACAAATAGCATATAATTAAGCAGCTTTGAATAAATTTTAGATGTAGTCATTTGATGCCAAACAAGAGGACATGAGAGGAATCATTAAATTCCTTTTATGTTGTCTTTTTGAAGATTTGCAAAATTGTTCTTTCGTTTTATAACAAGGGTTATTTAAAAAATGTTTTATTCTGAAGGAGGAAGAGAACATTTGGTTAGGTAATATGCATTTCTAAGCACTTAGTTCCTGCTGGGCCCATTGCCTTTTGGATTATAAGATATCTCCATCAAATCTAGGTGATCCATATATTCATATTAACAGGGGTGATCATCTGACTGTGGAAAGTTCCCTTATTGAGGGAGGACCATCCCCCACTGGTGGTGGCTGAGGGAATTGGGTAAGGGGTGGCTGTGGATCTCTCAAGCCATCTCTCTCCTCCTCCTGCCACAAAGGCAGCAGCCACATCTAATCTTATCTCCCCAGGGGTGGGGGAGACTGGAATGAAGGGTGGTGGTCCTGGAGCTAGCTCAGTCCTGATCTGGTTCCACTTATCTCTTTGGGTGTGTCTCTCCTTTGGTTTAGTTTCTCAAGGAGAAAGTTCTTTTATATACCCCAGAAAAGTTCTGGGGTGCTAGACCCATAACACTTTTATGGAAAGTCAGCAACCACACCAGGATAATATAGGGCAGACCACACAGAACTCATTGCAGATGTGGTAGGGTGTTCTTCAAGACCATTTATCTGTTCTTGTATTACTCAACAGAGATGGAAAAATAAAGAAAAGAATAACCCGTAACCAAAGGGAAAAAAAGTTAAATGGGTATGTGATCAGGTATATGAGCAGTACCTTTTATAAAAATTAGGCTAATGTAGGTATACATTTTTACTTGCTAACAGGTCTCTCTTTTGGCTCTTGTTTAGAGGGAGCAATCTTTAGAATTACAAGCAATGTGTCAGTCACTCATTTAGTTCAAGAGGATCTTTTTTGAGTTTAACATTTGAAAAGGGAACTTGAGTTTGCCCCAACTCTCAAAATGATTGTCTTAGAGGAGAGAAAGGCAACTTAAACCTTTTCTTTCAAATTATTGCCTTGGATTGGGTGGGTAGATGAAATCTTGAAAAGAAAAAGGTTTGGAAATACTGGTTGCAGAAATTTCCAATATTGTGCCTTTCATAAGTTATAATATAAAATAGGTTAGTAGGCAAATTCAGATGCTAGGAGAAGCATTCTGTCCTCATTATGCCATTGGACCTGTAGATTTTCTTTGTGGTTATGTGTATGTATCTTTGAGAAACTGAAGTGTACTTGTAAAGAGTAGAAACTTACATCCTTGTTTTGTAAGATATTAATAAAAAAAAATTTATAGGATTAAAAATTTCAGTCTCTTAAAAGCCTTAGTCTTCAAACTATTGTGAAGACACATTTTTAAAGTTGACAGAGAACTTCATTTTATGCCTGTAGGTGCCATTTTGACCTATCCAATAAACCTTTTAAATGGGAAGTAAAATATGGAAGAAAAAATGGAAGTAGAATAAGAAATAAAATGGGTAGAACTTGTGTGAAAAATCATTATCTTGATTTAAAAGTTGATTTTTGACAAACTAAAACCTCTATTTTAAACCTGACTCTTTTACTCTTTCTCTAGGTTTAGGTGAAATAAACTACATGCTTGAATTCCTTACAAACATGGTTCACAAAAGGTAGTTAAAAATATATGAAATTGACTAATTTTTTGTAAATTGAATTATTTCTGCATGTAATAAATCTTATAGCCATCTCTAAATAAGCACAAAGCATAATCACTGATCATGTTCTAAAACATCTTGTGTAAGTTTATTTACAGTTAAATGTATTTAAGAAGAGCTTGGAGTCAGAAAAACCTTAGTTTAAGTCCCATATTTGAGGCTTAATAGCCCTGTTATCTTGGGACAGCCATTAATCTCTTTTGAGTTTTGGTCTCCTCATGTGAAATGAGGATTTTAACAATTCCATTACCTTAAAGAGTTGCAAAAAAAAGTTTTTTGGTTTTTTTTTTTAAATCTTAGAAATGCTATATAAATGTGAGACATCATTGACATTTTATCTCACTGTTCTGCTTGTTAGATTACAGGTTTATCCTCTCCATTCCAGTGTGACTTTGGAAGAACAAAATAATGTATTTTTAACTCCAGTTCCTGGGTACAGAAAGGTGAGAAAATTGGAAAAGATAGGCACTGCAGTTGCATATGTAAACAACCTAGTATTTTCCTTTCCAGCACTGTATGTTTAATGTTACTTTAGGCAGGTTACTGGGGCAATTAGGAGGTGCAGTGGATAGAATGCCAGGCCTGGAGTCAGAAAGACCAGAGTTCAAATCGGGCTCAGATAAATACTAGCTGTGTGACCCTGGGCAATTCACTTCACCTCAGTTTCTTCATCTGTAAAATGAGCTGGAGAAGGAAATGGCAAATCCCTCCAGTATCTCTGCTAAGAAAACCCCAAATGGAGTTATGAAGAACAGGATACAACTGAAACAGATGAACAACAGGCGAGTTACTTAACCTCTCAGTGCCCCAGATGTCTCTTCAAGAATATAAGTTGTGGGGCAGCTGACTGGTGCAGTGGATAGAGCACTGGCCCTGGAGTCAGGAGTACCTGAGTTCAAATCCGGCCTCAGACATTTAACACTTACTAGCTGTGTGACCCTGGGCAAGTCACTTAACCCCAATTGCCTCACTAAAAAAAAAAAAAGAATATAAGTTGTAAAGAAGATAGCATGGGGGCAGCTAGGTGGCGCTGTGGATAGAGCACTGGCCCTGGAGTCAGGAGTACCTGAGTTCAAATCCGGCCTCGGACACTTAACACTTACTAGCTGTGTGACCCTGGCCAAGTCACTTAACCCCAATTGCCTCACTTAAAAAAATTTAAAAAAAAAAGCTAATTGTTGGGGGCAGCTAGGTGACACAGTGGATAAAGCACTGGCCCTGGATTCAGGAGGACCTGAGTTCAAATCCGGCCACAGACACTTGGCACTTACTAGTTGTGTGACCCTGGGCAAGTCACTTATCCCTCATTGCCCTGCCCCCTCCCCCAATCTAATTGTCCAAACAGCTGTGTGACTAGTCCAGTATGCCTGTATTTTTTCATATTTATTTGTTTAAATTAATGCATCTAATAAATATTGTTGATTCTTCCACTAGCATTGTCCTTCATATCTGTATTCTCCTTACCCTCTTTACTACTGCCATACATACTGTCCAGGCCCTCATTACCTCTAGATTAAACTTTTGTTTGTAGCAACTTCTTAACTGATCTTCCTGCGGCTACTTTATTCTTGATTCTCTGCCTGTGCAATCTGGTTTTTAGTGATTCCTCACTGCCTGCTGGAAAAAGTATTGTCCCACTCGGTTTCATCTAATTTAGAGAGCTTTAACATTTTTCATGGGAGAGACAGATGGGTCAGAAAGGCTAAAGCAAAAGGCTTATATAATTGGTTTATTTTAACTCACAAGGGAATAACAAAGCTTAACTTGAGACACCCAAGAGATACATGGGGTAGGACAAGGGAAGAGATGAATGAATCAGGGGAAAGGATGTGTTTGCTGCTCAGTATGTAGTGGGGCATTGCATGAGATAAAATCTCCTGGCTGTGGCAGGAAGAAGAAAGGTCTGATTCTGTGAGAGGCTCCCTCCAGACTTGGCACTCCAGGCTAAGTGAGGTTCTTGTTACTCTTCCTGGGTCCCATCTGTAGTTCATTGATGTCCACTAGTACCAAGGTGAGGTCTTATTCAGATGCATCTAATTTTCCAGATATCATGGTCAGAAAGCCAACAGTGAATAAGATTGGATGGGATATGGAAAGTTCTAGGAACAGTTGAGTCCAGAAAAGGGAGGAAATTAATGCCAGACACAAAGAGCAGATGCTTCCAGAACTGACTCAGACTGCTACAAGAAATGCTAGGCCTGAAATACTAGATAAGTTCTTCTGAACTACCACAGTCATAAATTCTTTATGATATATAAGGCAGTGTAACCCAGAATTCTTAGGCTGGAGTCCAGGAACTGTTTGAATATTTTAATAACTGTATTTAGTTATAATGGATTTCCTTTGTAATCCTTTGTATTTTATTTTTACACATTTAGAAGCACTATTCTGAGAAAAGATCCATAGACTTGAGCATAATGTCTGTCAAAGGGGTCCATGGCACAAATAAAGGTTTGACAACTCCTATCTATACAATTTTCCTTGGATCTACTCTACTATGTTGAGTATTAAATATAGTTTTTGTATCTGCCTACCTCCTACAAAATCAGAGAAATGACCTTTAATATCCCCTACAAAATTAATAAACAGATCAGAGAAATTGTATATTATAATATCTCCTATAAAACCAGATCAGAGACTTAATCTTTTACTATCCAGATTGGAGAACATGATATCCATACCTGTCCTACAAAACAGATCAGAGAGACAGAAAAGCCATAATACCAATTTAATTTTGTCCCAAGAAGAAATATATAATACATGACTGGGGGACTCTCCATTTCTGAGCATATATATGGGTTTTTTGGTCCATGCGTTACAGGGAGTCGTCAGTTACAGATCAACCCAAAAGCAAATGCTATAACAAGAATGGATGTAACAGAGGCATCATGATAAGATTACAGGATTCCAAAGAAGGGTTTGGCTAGGATGAGGATGCTGAGATGTCCCCATAAGATAGGGACATGGTATCCTTAGGGAAAAGAAGTTACCAGGTAGGGACTTTTATCAGCTAGCTATCTGGGTTCAGTTTTGCAGTTCAGTTGGACATTTTGCTCCTATTAACCCAGGGTTTCATAAAAAATACTTTTGGATAATAAGGTACCTCCATCAAATCCAGGTGATCCATATGTTCATATTAACAACTATTTCTAGACTAGTATTATTTCACTAATCACTTTGATGTACTTTTCTAACCCAAATAGGTTGCTTCTTTTCAATGTTCATTTTCATGACTCCCCATCTCAGTACTTCCTCATAAAGAAACCTTCAGAGTTAGAAGGGAGCTTGGCAGCTATTTAGTCTAATGCATAGCCAAAAAAGAAAGTCCTTCAGAGCATTCCATTTCACTTCTGGCTGGCGTTTAATAGTTAGAAGTGTTTTCCTTACTTCAGACCTAATTTCAGATGCCTCTTGAAAACTTGTACTCATTGCTTTTTGTTCTAAAGCTAAGCAGAACAAGTTTAATTCCCTTTCCATAAAAAAGACTCTTCAGGAAAAGAAGATGGTTATCTTATTCCTACTGAATCTTATCAGGCCAAACAGTTCTTATCCTTCTATAGGCCATACACCTCCAGTTTATTCTGTCAATCTTCATACATTAGACTTTGGGCTTTTTACCATTTCCGGTTGCCCTTCTTTCCATGTTTTTCAGGTCATCTACATTTTGTGGTACACAAATTCTGGCTTCTAACCAAGGCAGATTGGGAGTAAGACCTCATTATTTCTGGTAGCTCTGCTTTTTTCTGTCTCTTGCCTTCCTCTTCCTCAAAAAAAAGTTTTTAATAATGCTCTGATTTATTCATTATCACTTCTAAGTGGCTCTCACGTTAAACTACTGAAGTTGGTCAATTAAGGAGAATCAATTAGCACTATGGCCTTTTCTGACAATGAATGCTTCCTTTTGCACCCATAGTCCAGACTCTATTGCAGACTCTATATATATATATATAAATATATGTATATATATGAGTATATATTTATATTTATATCCATAGGAGTGTGTTCCTACCCCCATCTTACTAGTCGTTTCTTGTAAGCATATCTTACTTAAATTTATACCTCCCACGGTGTCTACCATAATGATCTGTGAACAATATAACTATACATTTTTGTCCAGACCTGTGATTTCATCCATTTAGGGGGCTCCCTAAATGTAGACACTCCCTCTACTAATTAAGATCTGTACCTAGCTGCAGCTTATAGCCTTAGAGTCTATGCCTAGAGTCATGATGTCAAACTCAAATAGAAATAGGGCTACTAAATTGTACTCAAGAATCCCTTTAGGTACCAACTGACTTTTTAAAATCATATATTAACATTATTCATGTTTTATTGTATTTTTATATTTTTTGTTAAATATTTCCTAGCTATATTTTAATCTGTTTGGGGCTGCACTCTGGTATGTTGCAGGCTCATGTTTGACACCTCAGGCCTTCTTTGGCCTAGAACTAGGTCAGTTAGACATTAAGTGATTTGCCTGGGGTCACACATCCAGTATATATCTGAGATGAGGCTTGAACTTGTGGTAGCTTTAAGGCTTGATATTGTACAGTATATGCTGGATAAATCATAGTTGCATGAACAAATTAAATGGAGCTGAATTTGAAATCCTACCTGGTAAATCACTATGGGAAAGGCATAGTAGGTTGACAAGAATAGATGAATTGAATGACAGCTTGGAAACCAGTTCTATGACCATGGGAAGATCACATAGTTTCCCTCAAGCTTATAGTTTCTTATCTGTAAAAAAACAGTAACAACAGTCCTTTCTCACAGAATTAATATGACAAAAATACTTTATAAAACCTTTAAGCACACTAGAAATGTGAACTATTATTAATGCTTTTTCATGGTATCACCTTATAAAAACTTTTACTCGATTTAGCCACTTAAAATTTTAAAATTATATATTTTAAAATTTCAGAATTATATATGCCTGGAAATACCATTGAGGAGTTTTATATTTTCTCATTTAGGAGATTCCTTTCTACCTGTTATTCTTTGAGTACGTATATCATATAATATTTTATTTTTACCAGATTATTTTATCTACAAACATAGCTGAGAGCTCTGTCACAGTCCCAGATGTCAAATATGGTAAGCGATACATTTGTTTTTCTTAAGAAATAAAACATTTGCAAGTATTTGTCTTCCTTTTTCTTCTTTTTCTTCTCTTTTCCCCTATGCTAACATCCTTTATTGGAAGAAAAAAATTAACAAAATTTCTCCTCATGGTTGCTCTTTTTCTTTCTATAAATAATGGCTTCCCTATTTCCCGCTGAAGTTTAGCTGGTATTAGATTATTTTTGTGAAATTGGGGGAAAGGCTTGTGAATGATTTAGATTAAGATTCCTCCATTGTTGAGCAGTGTCTTTGAGACGGGGTAACAAATTTCTTTCTTTTAACTTCTTCCCTTGACCCTATCAGTTGCTGTCCTCTTTCACTGAGGAAGACTGAAGGCATCAGGTAGGAGGCACAGTTAAGCCCCTTGTAGTTGGGGGATGGAGCCTGGATATTTAGGGTCAAGCAGAGAGGAGCCTGAGATGGCGAAAAGGAAACAGAAACAAATAGATACAAAATCATACAGAGGACAGTTTTTAGTAGCGGTTATAGGGGAACTTGGGCAGTGTTGTATTTTATTAATCCATCTGATTCCTTTCTTCTTTGTCAAACTGTCAGGGGAAAGAAGGCAAAATTAATGTGGTTCATATGAGTAATTTTTAATTTCTAGCTTCTTTACTTGATAATGGCTTTAAAAAAGGATGTCCTTTCACATTTCCAAATTTGTGAATAGGATATTCAGTTACATAAACATTTGAATGTGATTAGAGTAGATGCTGTAAACTAGGAGTAAGACATACATAGAACTATCTCAGTTCTTGAATTGCTTGCGATATTCCCCCAGGGTCATATGCCTTTTAATTTTTAACACTATAAACCAATGTCAAAGAATTTGATGTTTGGCCCAGTAAATACAAACTTGAAATATGTACAAAGATAATTATCACACCTATAAGAACAGCTCTATTATAAAGTTATCTACACAGTTTGAACCTTGGACTACTTTTTAGATATCTTCTTGTGAGGTCCTTTCAGTACTTAAATAGCTAGCTTTTGGATGGGAGTGCTTTCCATAAGAAGTGTGTTGTGGGTTATCAAATACCATTAACATTCTTAGTATTTGATTTCATTTTAACAAATAAGTATTATGTGCTTACTATGTATTTGGCACTGTGCTTGGCATCAGGGATTGTGATAAAATAATGGAATTTGGCAGATGCCCAGGGGCCCCACCTGATTGATTTAGTATTGTTTGAATTGGGTGAGAATAAGAAACCGACTAAATACCTACTTGGGGGATGATAAGATATAGGCCACACCTGGCCTTCCCTGAGTGACATGTTAGTGTACTACTGATGTCACTAGGGGACCACTCTCAGCCATGCAACTTGAAGGACTTCCCTTTTGGGGGAGGGAGAGAAAAAGTAGAGAAAGAGACCGCTTGCTGAGAGGAGCTCTCTTTCCTGTTGGTGAACTTCCGAGAGCAGACTGGAGAGGGACTGCACAATTGACTCCCATAGAAACTACGGACCCCAGGTGGTGAGTTAATAGAAACAAGGCCAGCTCTTCGAATTAGCTGAGCTAAAAGCAAGTTTGGGGATTGAGTCAGTCTTTGCTAGAGCCAGGGAGCTTATCCATTTTTCTCTTCCCCTATTCCCTTGTCCCTGGCTTTATTAACTTCACCTTTGTTGTATATTTTATCCCCATTAATAAAACTTCGTTTGTTGGTGGAAAAGAAGCTGTTAATCTCCTTTCTTATTAGCCTGGGAGAAATAACTAAAAAAAGCAATTTGGAAGAGAGGAAACTTTGGACCTAGAGGTTCCTCATTATTTTCTGAACCCCAATATTACAGCGAGCCACCCAATTAACTCTCCCATAATAAATTTGGCCCTTACAGGGTATTAGGGAAGTCCAAGGATACTAGAGCACTCCTTCTCCTAAAGGAGTGTATCACCTTTTTTGGGGGGGAAAAAAAAGGACAAAAAAGAACAGTGAACATCTTATGAATTTATAGAATCTCAGATTTGGAAGAGACCTCAGATCATCTAACTCAAACCTACCTGAAGCATCTTCTGTTTACATTTTATTTCTAAATGCTAAATGTTTTCTCTATATTTTCTTTGATAATTTTGCATACCTCAGTTGGCTTATATTGTGGAATTATTTCTTTTTGACATAATGTTTGTGATTTTTCCTGGCCTTTTTTGTTACAGTTATAGATTTTTGTTTGACTAGAACGCTTGTTTGTGATGAAGACACTAATTACCAGAGTCTGCGACTAAGTTGGGCTTCTAAAACCAGTTGTAATCAGAGAAAAGGTAAGAGGCATTACTGTATGTAATACTACAAAATAGCCGGATCTTGTCATGTTTGTAAATTCCTTTGGAATAATTTAGAGATTTTTTTTTCTTTTTAGGCACTTGGTGCTCTAGAATAGTAATTTATTTGCAGGTTTTATCTCCCAATAAATGTGACATCCTAATATGTAAAATTTTACTATTGTGAAATTCTTACTTAAGGAAATAATTTGTTATTTTACTTAAGTACATGTTTGTGGCTTCTTCCAAATGCCCTGTGCAGATTGTTCTTAGCTTTTGGTCTTGCTTATGTAGACAAGGTAGACTAAAATTGACACTGTAGCAATGGCTATGGAAAATAATTGCTGCAATACTTAAGAGATTTTACTTTAAAATATAGAGAGATTCTTAGAAGATTAAGAATCTGTGAATCATCCATTCTTAATTTGCTCTAGGTCAGTGCCAGTTTCTGTTGGAGTCTGTATCAAATCCTTCCTACTGCCCTTTACTTTTTTCTGCTTTTTAAAATTCTGTCAGAAAACAAAATCCTTATGCAGTTTTTTTAGTAAGTTATGTAAGTTATGATCCATGTAGATGATTCCAGAACCCTATAACTTTTCCTAGTCTCTGCTCTGAGCTTCGTTCATTTGTTACCTACTGTCTCTTGGACACCTTGAACTTGATAGCTTATAGGCATCTCCAGTTTACCAGGCCCAAAACATAATTAATTACCTTTTCCCCAAAACCTGCTCAATCCCATCTTTCACTCAGCTCCCAGAATGATTTCTCTAAAGCATGCATCTCATCAGGCCTCCTCCCTTCTTAGTGAGCCCCCGTTGTTCCTTATGGTCTTCGTGATCAAATATCAACGCCTCTGGCCTTGAAAGTTCTCTATGACCCACCTCCTTCCTGCCTTTCAAATCTTCCCCTACTTTACACTCTCCCACTTATTTGATAATCCAATCACACTGAAAAACTTGCAGTTCCTTTCACATGACACTTTGACATTTGTCATTTCTGTACCTTTGCACTGGATCTCATTTCTGCCTCTTACTGTCCTTGACTCAGCTCAGATCTCTTTTTTGCAGGAGGTCTTTTGGTCACCACATTGTGCTGCTGTTACATATCAAGCTTATGGTTCTGTGAGATTCCCCAGATCTTTTTCAGATAAGTTGTTGTCTAACTAGGTCAGCTAGATGACACAGTGGAGAGATTGCTGGGCTTGGATCTTGAGAAGACTTGAGTTCAGATCCAGCCTAAGACGTTTCCTAGTTATGTGATCACAGGCAAGTTGCTTCAGCTCGGTTTGCTTCAATTTTCTGATCTGTGAAATGAGGATAATTCTTGTCATGAAGATCAGATGAAATCATATTTGGAAGGTGCTTAGCAGAGCACTGGGCACGAGCTAGGCACTATATAATGTTAGTTATTGTCATTAGCCTGGACTTGTGAAATTTATTTTTTTAACCCAAGAATATACTTTTCCCTAAATTTATTTTTTTAGATTTTGTGCACTGTTCTAGCCTATGTAGATCTAATTCTGGCATCCATTGTATTGGCTATCCCTCCCCAACTTTGTGTCATCTGCAAAGAAAATGAGCCTGACACCTCTGCTTTTATCTAAGTCATTGATAAACATAGTAAATAGCACAGGACCAAGTTCAGCCTCCTAGGATACCCAAATGGAAACCTCCTACTACATTGAGATTAAACTATTAAAGACTCTTCTTTGAGTCCAGCCATCCAACTAGTTCTGAAGCCATCTAATTATTTTATCACTTAGTCTATATCTTTTCATCTTCTCCATATGAACTAAATGAGATATTTTATTAAATGTTTTGCCAAAATCATGGTAAATGATATCTACAGAATTCTCCATATTTACCAGTTTAGTAACCTGTCAAAAAGGAAATGAGATTATTTTGCTTCTTTTTTTCTTTTTAATATTTTTAATTATTATGAAATAAAAAATCAACAAACATGAACATTTCTGTGTATACGGAGTATAGAGAAAAGAGGGTTGTAGGATTGTATCTGATTACTGACTGGGAAACTATCATATTCAGCCTGTTATTTTTAAAGGGAGCATTATATCTAACACTGGTTCAAACAATGCCCTGCTTTTTGTGTCCTCTTTTGAACCTCCTTTTGCTCTCTTCTCTGTATTTTAAAAAATGTTCCATTAAGTCTCTTTTTCTTTATTTTTTGGTATCACTACCCCTTGAATCCTCCCTGATAAGTCTCACCTTTTCTCCCTGTTGTTCCATCCCTCTTCCCCAAAAAAACAAAACCAAAAACTCTTCTTTATGACAAATTAGTGTAAAAAGTGAAACATATCTGTATCTACTGCTTTGTAACATAATTTAAGGTTTAATACCACTCTTAATAACAATTTTTTTTGTTTTCTTGGAGGGGGGTTTTGTTTCTTTTTTGGTTTTTGCAGGGCAATGAGGGTTAAGTGACTTTCCCAGGGTCACACAGCTAGTAAGTGTCAAGTGTCTGAGGCCAGATTTGAACTCTGGTCTTCCTGAATCCAGGGCCAGTGCTCTATCTACTGAGCCACCTAGCTGCCCCCTTTTGTTTTGTTTTTGTTTAATAACTATTCTAAAAAATTATTTAAGATTCTTGACCTTTTGTTCCTCCATTTGAGGCTTGTTATTTTTTCTAGTTCCTTAAAGTAACTCTTTTGTAGTATGATTATTATGACAGTGAATTTGTAAATCAATTTAGATAGCATTATAATTTTTCTCATATTGGCATGACCCAACCATAAACAATTCATTCTCCACTTAATTAAATGTCTTTATTTTTATATAGAGTGCTTTGTAAATGCATTGACATAATTCCTTGTTGTGTTTCCTAGTAGGTTTATTCTCAGATATTTTATACATCCTGTAGCTAGAATGACAGGGATTTTTTTTCTCTTTATTCCTCCTGAATTGTGTTGGCAATATACAAGAAGGTTGACAATTTTTTTTTAGTATTATCTTGTATTCTTTTACTGAACTCAGTGTCATGTAAAAGAATACAAGATAATACTGTAGAAATATTAAACAGATCCTTTATAGAATAACAGTACAATAGAGATTATAGCAATAAATGGCCTTTGATAAAAGAATTTAAAATTAAAGACAAAAATCATTTAATCCTTAAGAAATAATGGATCGGGGGCAGCTAGATGGCGCAGTGGATAGAGCACCGGCCCTGAAGTCAGGTGTACCCGAGTTCAAATCTGGCCTCAGACACTTAACACTCACTAGCTGTGTGACCCTGGGCAAGTCATTTAACCCCAATTGCCTCACTAAAAAACAAAACAAAACAAAAAAGAAATAATGGATCAAAGAACAAGCCATGGAAACAATGGGAATTACAGCAAAGAAAATGAAAACAATGAAATAACAATAAAACTTTGAGATACAACCAAGTCTTGAAATAAGAAATTATATCTTGTTAATGAAAAACCCCTGTGAACTGTTAAATGGAAGAAAACATAGGCCCAAAAAGGAGAATCTGGAATGGACCAGAGTCTGATCACAGTTTCCACAGATTATAAATGCATTTATTGCCTGAGAATAAGCTCGCAAACTGGAACAGTGTCAATGTTATGACATGTTCAAAGCCCAGTTGGAAATAGTGAGATATTTATGTCATGGGGCCCAGACCCATATCCCATTTTCTTTTCTTTTTTCTTTTTTTTTTTTTTTATGGGGCAATGGGGATTAAGTGACTTGCCCAGGGTCACACAGCTAGCAAGTGTCAAGTGTCTGAAGCCGGATTTGAACTCAGGTACTCCTGAATCCAGGGCCAGTGCTTTATCCACTGTGCCACCTAGCTGCCCCCCCATACCCCATTTTCACCCATAACATTTATATATATATATATATGTATATATATATATATATATATAAACAAAGTAAAGAGAAAAGGTGGGAATTTGGACAGATCCTAGGCAGGAAACAAGGGAAATGAGGAATTCCAGATGTCAGAGCTATGGCCCTTCTATACACAAATCAGAAGGCATTCTTGGTGATAAGGAGTCCACACAGTTCAAGGCTTGATGAAATGTGTCCAAAAACAAGATAGTCCAAGAGCCCCATAACCAACAATTAGGCAAGTTTCTGGAGATATGGATGTTTCATGAAGGTCTATAAACCATCAGGTGGCTCAAGGTTTGTTTCAAAGCTGGTATGAGCTTAATTGGCTTCAGAGTTGCTGATTTTCTGCACATCTAGCTGAGTTTATTCTTGGTCACCACAAAGGATTTGAACTCAGGTCCTCCTGACTCTAGGGTCTGTGCTCTATCCACTGTGCCACCTAGCCGCCCTGCTTCAGTTACTTTTACTTCAATATTTTTAAAGATTCTGACTGTTTCCACTGGCTCTCTTCCCCATTCTCATTTTATTCTCAACCCCTTTCCCTTTAGAGTTTTATTGATTAGTTTCTCTCTACTGCTTTTGTCTGGTTATGTGTTTCTTCCCCTTCTTTTTTCTTCTCACATTGATTCCCCTTTACTTTCCTCCCCTTCATTTAGTCCTCTAAATTAGTTTTTTTTAATTCCATTTTTGGCGCTTCTTTCCAAAAATAATTTCTTTCACTCTTTTTATTATCTATCTTCTTCAGTTTACTCTAGAACTTCACCTCTGATTCATGACCCCTATAATCATCTGGTCTCTCTCTTTTTCTTTATATTCTTCATGCAATCAAAGCTTCCAAGGTATCCATTCTAGGCTCTCCCCTCTAGGCACTTTCTGCTGTGTGAGGCTTGCCCCATGAATTTCCATTGTACCCTAGTCCCAGAACAATGCCAGTTGTTATAGGTGTTAGGGAGAACTGTGCCTTGTGGTACAGTCCTCCCTCTACCACTGATTGATAGGCCCTCTTGTCGACCTCTTTTTCTATATTTCCCTGAAAATCTCTCTTTCCATTCTCTCCCACTTCTCTATGTCAGTTATTCCTAGGGGTTCCATCTTTAGGAAGATCAATTTGACACCTGAGTGTACTCTTTCCTTTAGGAAGACACCTGAATGAAGGATAAACCATAGTGGGGACAGACTAGACAGGAAGAGATAGGAAACAGGACAGGATAGAGACAGGAAAATGATGAAGGCCTGTTACCAGGATGGTGGCAGAGAAGAGGGGGAAATAAAAGTACTACTAAGGGAGTAATAACAATTTGATAACAATTGGATTTGGGGGTGGGTGAGTCTGGAGAATAGAATTTAGAGTATGGATGGCACTTATGTTGTGATTCTGAGTGATGTTGGAGATACTGGCGCCCTAGACAGTAATAGAGAATTGTGAATGAGGGGAAAGATAATGAGTTTTAGATTCCTATGGGGCATTGAGTTCTAGATATCCAGTAGATAGTTGGAGATGTGAGCCTGGAAGTCAGAAGAGAGATTAGGTTTGATTAGTAGATCTGAGGATCATTGATAATTGAATTCATAAGAGCTGATATAATCACCAGGCAAAATAGTGAAGAGGGCCCAGGGAAGAGTTTTGGGGAGAAACCCAACCTTAGTGCATACTACCTGGATGAAAATCCAGCAAAGGATACTAAGAAGTGGTTGGACAGAACTGAGCCTTGGAATGAAAACTCAGGAAGAAGAATTTATCAATGGGAAAAGGCTTGTGGACAAGTGTCAGATTTTACAGCGAGGTCAAGAGGGATGAGGATTGAGAAGAGGCCATTAGAGTTTGTGATCAAGAGATAATTGCTGCTCTCAGCTTCCCTTGGTAGCTGTTGAAGCTGCCAAAAAAAATCTCACCAGACACAGATTTATGAAATTCAAGGAAAAGGGGAAGGATTTAAAAGTAGGAAGCCTTAAAAAGCCTTTTAAAGGGGGCAGCTAGATGGTACAGTGGATAAAGTACTAGCCTTGGATTCAGGAGGACCTGAGTTCAAATCCAGCCTCAGACACTTGACACTTACTAGCTGTGTGACCCTGAGCAGGTCACTTAACCCTCATTGCCCCACAAAAAAAAAAAAAGAAAGAAAAGAAAAAGAAAAAAAAGCAAGCCTTTTAAAGTCTTGGATTGCTCTGATGCTGGCCTCATTCTGGATTCAGTTGCATACTTGTAAGTGATTTAGTCTGGTTCGTGATAGCAATAATAATGGACATTCTTCCTTCTATATTATTGGAAAGGCACCTAGTGTTTCTCCATTACAGATAATGATAGTTCTTGCCTTGAGATATTTAACAAAGTAAGGAATGTTCTGTTTATTCCTATGCTTTTTAATGTTTTTAAGTAAAGGGCTATTTTTTTGTCAAAAGCAGATTAAACATCTGTTGATAAAATAATTTGATTTTTATTGTTTATGATTCAATATACTAAACCACAGTTGTCTTCCTGATAGAACTCTAATGTGGTCATAGTTTATAATGTTTTTGATACAGTGTTGTCATGGGGAAAAGGGGGTAGGGGGTTTGGGATTTGGGATAGGAGTAGGGGTTTGGGGTCCTTGGGAATTCCTCTTTAAAGAATTATACCCTCTTGCACACAAAAGCAGTTAAATAAGATGATAGTTTATTTCGGAGCTGAGGAAGGGAAGGGAAAGGGAAGGGAAACCATGAAAGAAGTCCTTGGACTTCTCATGGGGAGAAAGGCATGGCACAGAGAGAGTAGCTCTGAGGTACCAATCTCCTCAAGCAGGAGACAGGCAGGTACTTTTATAGAGGATTGATGGGGGTGACCATCTTGATGTGGGCTGGAATTTGGGGTCAAATTGATTGTGAGTCATCCCAAAAGAATTACAAGACTCAATGACTCAGTTTCCCAAGTTTTATTGCAATACTGTGGGTGACCACAGGGAGGGAACCAGAAAAGTTGGAAGGTATCTCTCAAATAAGGATAAATTGATTATCAGTCTCATTATAATATTCTCTACCTAGGGGTGTTTCAGGGGAGGGCTTATCCTAATTTGGAGTTCCTGGGGGTCCTAAGCCAACCCCCGAGGTGGGTACTATTTTCAGTGGAGGTGTGTTTTGGGTGTTTACACGTCATAAGGTGAACCAGGGGACAAATTTGGCCTTTTCTGCGCATGTCTCTTTCTGATTCCCATGGCTAGTTTCAAAATATAATCATTTTTCACTAGAATTTCTATAGGTTGGGGCGGCTAGGTGGCGCAGTGGATAAAGCACCGGCCCTGGATTCAGGAGTACCTGAGTTCAAATCCGGCCTCAGACACTTAACACTTACTAGCTGTGTGACCCTGGGCAAGTCACTTAACCCCAATTGCCTCACTAAAAAAAAAAAAAGAATTTCTATAGGTTGTCTTTTTCCTTTATTGTTATTTTGACCTGACCCACTCTGGTCCATTATGGATGTTGATCACTGTGGGTATGAGAACCTAGCATTTTGACTTGTAAGTTATCCATTAACTGGGGTCTGACTCCCTTTTAGAGCTAATATCTGAATTAAAGCTTGGGTCTTGGGTTTTTCTATTAACCCCTTTTTGTCTCCTACATCATTCCTCCCTTTTCATATACCCCAGGAAAAAGGACGAAGATCATCTCTTCTGTTACAGCTTCCTGCTGAGTGGAGGCAAAATAGGGGCCCACAGGGGTTTTATGAATTGAGGGAGATGTAGGAACTAGTGTTACAAATGCAAGAACCACAACACAAAACACAAATGATTTACAAACAGACCAAGGGGAAACAGGGACCCTAATACAGAATAAATCTAAGAGTTCTATGAAAAACTGGATCAAGCAAGCAGTTGTGAACAGTTTCAGCCATCCAGGTAATCTCTGCACGGCAGCTCAAACTTCAGGAGGTGTTCTGAACCATATGGACTCCACCTTAGTCCAGGACCACATTTGCCAGAGAGTTTGAGCATTCTTCCAATTCTTGTAACCCTAATGTAGTAGAATTAGAAACTTATTCCATTACTAAAGTTAAATTTGTAAGCATAGCTTCATGTTCAAGTTACCCAACAAAAGGAATAGTGAGGACAGCAGTTTTCCAGACCCACCAAAGAAAATTATCCCAGGTTCCTCTTCTGACTTTAATATGAGAAGAGGCAGTAGCATTTTTATTCTATAATCCAAATAGCCCGAGATAATATATGGGTTTAAGCAGTTGGTAGTTAACACTGAAGATTTATAATTTCCTCCTTAGTTTAGAAAGGGGAAATACCTTTGGGGCACAATAGGGTGCAAGGGGACCAGGGCTAGAGTTGACTGGTGAAGGGACCTGGCAACTAATCCAGCAGCAAGGTCTGCTCTGTCATTCCCTTGTACTATGGAGTTGGTAGCTTGGTGCCCTTGGCAGCACAAAATAGAGATCTGACTGGGCAGATTTATGATAAAATGTAAAATGCATAACTGTTTCCTAGTTACCATCCTCCCTCTCATCTGCAATGGGGAGGAATTTCACCTTCTTCTAAACCAAAAAAAAAAAAATACCCAGTTAATTTAACCTTACATAATACTGAGTGGGATGGGAAGTACACCCACTGACCCCTGTAATAGAGACTCGAGGAGAAAGGAGGCCAAAGCCTTGATTTTATTCCTTTCGAAAGAAAGGTACACCACACTCACTGGGACAACCAGGAGGTGTGACACACTGGGATTAGGAAACCAAGCAGTTTTTATACTCTTTACAGACATCTAATTTGAGCAAAATGCGGTAATTGGGTTCAGCAATAAATCATTCTCCTGGAATGTTCAGCGATAACTCTCTCTCCTGGGTTGTTAGATTATTTTGTAAAATTTTCTGTTTCTGCAACAGTGTATCATGTTTACAAAATGTCTCAGTGCAGACTCTATGAAGCAATTTTTAAGTTGATATGCCTGTATTTAGAAAGGGGGATAGTAGCTTCCCATTATTGCCTCTCTCTAGAGAAAAAACAGAGAGAGAGAGAAATAGGGGGCTCTAAGGGGCTTTAAGACTTTGAGATCAGATCACTAGGCTGAAGAGGGGCGGGGCACTTTCCATCTCAGTGGAGGGTCATATCCCTATATCCCTCTCAATACCATGTAAGCATTATCAGACAGATGACAAACCTGAATATTAATATACCTTGTTGTTTGACATATCAAGTGACCACACATTTAAACTGAAAACAGTGAGATCTTACATACTTGCATTGTGCTCATTTCTTCTACTGACTACTTGCTCTGATTATAGAAATCTGCTATAAAAGAAAAAGCAGGGACATAATTATAAGGCCAGGATAAAACATCCATAGCTCTGTTTGATTTCAGGTAAAAATTACAAGTGACCACCAGTCATACATTACTAGCCAAATTTAGGGATAGCCAGGTGGAGAAACTTTACCTATTCAGTAGGAACACAATGAGCCAGAAGGAGCCTACCTCTGATTGAGTCCGAAAATTGTCCTGGGCTTTTTCCCAGATACTTCTACCTGTAAGCAACACATTCCCTCTTGTGGCATTCTCTCCAGTACTTGGATTACTGGCTTAACCATCCAAACAATTATACCTGAATTCAAAACTCAAAACAATATAAATTACAGTCCCAAAATATTTCTATCCTAAATAGCTAACCTTTGCTCTCATGAAATTGCAATGAGAAAAAACAATTTGCCAGGACACACACATGTTGCTTGGGTTTTCCTTCCTTCTTCTCAGGTTTAAACTTTATCCTGGTGTAAAGATCAATCATTAGAAATTACTTCTATACAATAAGCAACCTTATAAATCCTCAGCAAAACCATTCCTTGTAACAAACTCTTTTCTGGCAAGTTTACAAATTTTAAAAAATCTAGAAGGCCTTTTTCTGTTTTACCAGCTTTCAATGCTTTCCTCTGTTTTAGAGGAAACAACTACTATACCATTTTTTTAAAAACCATCAATTGCTTTTCCAATTTTAACTCAATTACAAATCTATTTTATTTATTTATTTATTTATTTATTTTTTAGTGAGGCAATTGGGTTTAAGTGACTTGCCCAGGGTCACACAGCTAGTAAGTGTTAAGTGTCTGAGGCTGGATTTGAACCCAGGTACTCCTGACTCCAGGGCTGGTGCTCTATCCACTGCGCCACCTAGCTGCCCCTCAATTACAAATTTAACACAATTTTAACACATATACATCAATTTAAAAATAACTTTAAAACTTTAACAGTACTCATTGGTTCCTTCCAGAATTCACAAACCTTGAAATGGCAGGTGAAACACTTAAAGTGGCAGTACACCTTAAATATACCCCCCCTTTTTTTTTGCGGGGCAATGGGGGTTAAGTGACTTGCCCAGGGTCACACAATTAGTAAGTGTCAAGTGTCTGAGGCCAGACTTGAACTTAGGTACTCTTGAATCTAGGGCCTTATCCACTGCGCCACCTAGCTGCCACCCCCTCTCCTTTTTTTTAATTAAAAAAATTTTTTTTTCAAGATTCCAAATTATTTGAACAGTCAGTACAAAACAGCACAGCTTTCTTTCTGTCTGTTTTTTTTTTAACCAATAATTTAAAATATTCTGGACAGTTTTTTAAGATTTTCTAAACATTTTCTCTTTCACTCACTCACAGTTCTGGTGCTGCACAGCCAGCCAGCACCTGAGGTGGGGGGGGGGTGGCAGCAGCGCAAGTCACGCTCAACTAGAGATCATTTTTCATTACAACTTTTACACATTACAAATAGTTCCTGATTTTTTAACCATTCCACTACAAAAGATTTCAAAGTAGCAGCATTTTCAAACCAGCTTTTACAATGTTCATCTAAGGCTATGAATGCCTAGCAAAGAAGTTACATCCCAATTCCAAATTCAAAACTCTTAAGTAAACATACACCTGTACAGAAGTCAAAGACTTCCCTTCTCCCACCTTCAGAGCCTGGCCATCACTCTGAAAGACTACGGGGGATACAACCAAAAATACCCCATAGATTGTACAACATAATTACAACATTTGATAGACATAAATGCACAAGACAACAAGCAGACTAGCAGCCACACACAGACAAGCAAACAAACAGCCATACTTTAAATCTTTCTCTTGCAAATAAGTCCTTTTTACTCATGTCCAACTTTTTCCCTTTTTTCCAAATCTGTAAGGATACACCAGAGGGGTTATGCAGAATGTTTTCTCTCCCTGTCCCTTTAAGGTGGGTTGGGCTAAGACCACACCTGTGAAAAATCCTACCTCAGACCTTGGGGGCCCACCCAATGTGACTGAGGTTTCTGAGGCAACGGAGGGGAAAAACACAATGCATACTCTGTCCCAGGGAACCCAAGAGTCGAATGAGGGGGTTGCTGTGGCCAGACAGTATTGCAATAAAACACCACCCATATTCTTTTCCAGGTCAGTGTTATCAGAATTCTCCTTTCTCTTAAAGTCATTTGTTTCTTTTTGGCTACATCCCATTTTCTCCTTACTCCCTTCTCCCAATTTCTCAAAATTTCCTGACCCATCCGTAACCTCCCAGAGGTTACCGACACCACACCTGCGTCCACGTGGGCGTCCATTAAAACAGCAAAGAACCCAATCCAGTGTGTCCCCCAGACTGCTGGGTCTTGCCAACAGGGCAATTCCTTTCTTCTCTTTTCAGGAAAAAAAAAAAGAAATTCCTTAGGTAAATCGCTTGATCCCGGATCAAGGAGAAATAACCCCACTCACTTTGGTGAGCCGGTCAGACTCCCAAATGAGCCAAAAACCTGGATGCAGGAGTTAAAGGCAGATCCCAAATTTACCTTAATGAGATCTCACCTCACTTCTTTCAAAAAAGGAAAAAGAGTTTGAGTCCTGGACCCAGCAGTCTTTGAGGTGGGTGTGCACTCTCAGCATTGCTGTGAACACACTATGGCTCCCTGACTTTTCTGGGCAGTGCAAGCCCCAGGTGGTGTCAGCCATGTAAAGCCTAAGATAGCTTTTATAGAAATGTAAACCATGCCATTCTGTCTGTCTTTTCTCTGAGTCCTTTGAAGAAGAAATGATCAGTTTTTCCTGTCAATATTATTTCCTACATTTAGCAAAAATTGTCCCCTAAATCATATGTGTCAAATACACAGGCCCACAGATGCATGTGGCTCACAACATTCCTGAATGTAGTCTAAACCAGATTAAAATAAAATTGGGAAATATTTAACAAAACTAATAAAGATACAATAAAACATTGATAATATTAATATGTAATTTATAAGTCAATATGCAGTCCACATATATCTTTACATATAATTTAGTGACCCCTTTTTTCTATTTGAATTTGACACTACTCTAAACGAATGGTTTTGTTATAAATTAACTGTCACACACAGGGAGGAACTAGGCCACATACACAGAATATATCCTAATGAAATTTACTGAAGGATATAATCTGCAGCCCACAATAGCCTCAGCAAGGTTAGAGTCAGGCTGGAGAAGTGCTGTGCTTATGCTGAGTCTTGAGGTTGGTCTCCACCAGCTGTGGAGGTTTCACAGTGACATATAGTCTCGCATTGAGTGGGGCATCATCTCTCCAGAATATTAGTGAGGTTTGCAGTCTCAGAGATGTGGTGGCAGCATTGTGGATGGGCTTCCATCACCAGAGAGAGTTTACCAGGTCTCCTCCTTTGTACAGAAAAGGTCCTGTTTCCGATGCACCAGAAAGTTTCTGTTTCTAATTCTTAGAGATACTAGGGCAGTAATTTGCTAGATAGATGGGATGGTGACTGTAGGCTCATCTGTTTACTTGGAATGTTGAAATGTGTTAGAGATAGGAACTAGCAAAAAAAAAAAAATCCCACTACTTCATTTTGGCTGAAAATAGTATTATAAAATTTTGAAAGCAGGGAATGATTTCAAACAGGTTACATATGTAAGGCAAAATAAGTAAAATTGCATAAGGCAAGCAAGAGAATAATGAAGAGTTCTTTTATCTCTTGATGAGAAACAAGTAGAAAAGACTTTGAAGCAGTTTCTGGAAAAAAACATAGAACTTGACTTTAAGAATTTAGAGTTTTCCCTTGTTAACATTTCTAAAAAGCAAGCTCATTTATTTCCCTAGACTAGCATTTGTGGTTTTAAAAGTTCAAAGATAACAAATATCCTTACATGCATTATGGATATTATTATATAACCCATACTTTATTGTACATGGTGTCATTCACAGCTAGTACTAATATATTAATCCAGTATGTGGACTGTCTATACCTTTTGTCATGTGACCCACCCACCTCCTTTTCTGGTCAATTTCTTGGATGTTAATCTTTTTATATTATGTCTTGCCTACAAATAATCATTGATAAAGATTTGTATTCTATTTGCTTTTTGAGTAATCTATAATTTTGATTCTTTAGAGATTGTGGTGGCCAATGGTTGACAGCTAACATAACATTACTAGAATATTGTTACTAAAATAAAAGTTTTTGTTTTTTGAAATGTTGAACCTGGAGATGATGAATTTCCTGTAATTTCCTAAAAACAATCCAGTCCACTTTGTTGTTCAATCTCTTCTGGCTCATTTTCTGTCTAAAATATCTGTCTTAAGATATATGTACCGATAAATCAGAATAAAGAGCTATTGATGTATATCATACTCTAGAATAGGGGTAGGCAATTAATGGTCTGAGGGCAAATCCAGCCTGCTGCCTGTTTATTATACCACCTGCAGTAAAAAAAAAAAAGCATAATTAATTCACAGATTGTACCAAAATAGGCAGCCCAGGCCATAGTTTGCTTAATTCTGCTCTATCTAGATCAAGGCTTCTTAAACTTTTTCCACTTGTGATCCCTTTTTGCCCAAGAAATTTTTATGCGACCTTGGGTATATAGGTATATAAAATAGTTATACATAACCTTTTACTGTTGCCAAATTTTTTGCAATCCCACATTCAGTTCTGTGACCCCATATGGGGTCACAACCCACAGTTGAAGAAGCTTTACTCTAGACCAGCATTTTTTGGAGTTTTGTCTGGGGATCCTGGGGTGGGTATCCATTTTTGTAATTCTATTAAGATATTTTAGTGTCTAATATGGTCAATATTAATATAACCCATATAAACAATATAAATAATTAATGTAACCCATATAAACTAAAGCTCTTTGGGGTTCTTGATTTTTTTTCTTTTGCGGGGCAGAAATCCACACAAGATCACACAGCTAGTAAGTATCAATTGTCTGAGACTGGATTTGAACTCAGGTCCTCCTGAATCCAGAGCCAGTGCTATATCTACTTTTCCACCTAGCTGCCCCTAGGGGTCCTTGATTTTTAAAGAATGTAAAGGGTACCTGAGACCAAAAAGTTTGAGAGCCACTGGGCTAATCTAGAAAATAGCATTCTTCTTTCTTTTGGGTTTTCCTCTAGGAATTGTTTTACATAGTGCTATCTACAAACCAGCTTCTGGAGAACTTCATTTTACATAAAGTTCCCTTATTTTATATAAATTCTGTAAACCTTCATTGACAGAAATAAAAATTTTTAGTGAGCATATCTCCCTATTTCATCACTTCCTTAATAATCAAAGTACCATAAAGCCATGTTATTTCTGTTGTTTTGTTCACTTTAAGGAATCTTGTATCATCATGACATACATATAAAATTATTTTGTTGGTGTATTTTTTCCTACAACAAACAGTAAACAGTGAGGTTTTGTATTATTTGTACTTTTCAGTCAGTTGCATGACTTTTAAGCATATAGGTTGCTATAGAATATCATTTGCAAAAATCTGTACTCATTTTTATAATTTAATACACCTTAATATGTATGTAGATAGATGATTCTTAAAAATTTGGTAGAGATAAGAAAGTAGGTTTATTAATGTCATGAATGTACTCTTGATTGCTTTTTTTTCAGGTATAATACTATCCATGGTTTTTTCAGCCTTGTTCTTTCTTTTTTTTTTAGAATTGACCATGATAATACTTATTGTTTTATAATATTCCTTTTTGTGTTATCATTTTATAATATGCTTGGACCTAAGCAAATAACCTTTAGCTTCTAAATGGAATCTTATGAGCCTTTATACTATAAATCATGCTAATTATAAGTCATTAGAACTTCTTTTGCTTTTCTCTCTTGTCCATCTACTGATTTCGTGATTTCTGATGTCTTTTCTCTGTATTTTCCTTTTTCCCAATGAGATGCATTCTGTTTTTAAACAAATAACTTTTGTTTTATTTTTTTCAACTAGATGTAAACAAAAGCTTTAAACATTCATTTAAAAAAATTTTTGAGTTCCAAATTCTCGCCTTTCCTTCCTTTTCTACTCCTTGAGAAGGCATGCAATTTTATATAGATTATATATGTGCAGTCATGCAAAACATTTCCCTATTAGTCTGAATTCTTGGAGGTCATATGGACTCTTTTTTACAAATTTGATTTCTGCTGGGCTCACTTTATTCTCCTTCTTCTTAGTATTGTGAGTTGCAACACTGTTCTTCTCCAACATTGGTGCATTGGCCAGGACATTAACCATCACCAGCTGTCCGAAAGACATTTATTTATGTTCATTGTTGTATCCCAGTAGGCTCATAACATATTCTACTATGTTGACTTCCATTTTTTAGCCCCCAAAATCACATTTAGTGAGATATTCTCTGTTATAGTTTATATTTCCTAGACCCTTAAGCTCCTGAGAAGCATCTGGCAGCTGCTCATAAAGATGAAAGCATGTATACTCATTCATCTCAGCCTTATGACCATAGTTAATTCTTGATTTATTTCTAAAATTGCAGAAGCTCACTTGTACTTGAGTGTTGCCACTTACAGGGTTACACTTGACTTCCTTTCTGTTTTCAGTGGCGTTCCCTTCCTATCTTATTTTCATATGGATCTCAGGATCTTTTTCAGCATGTTTATTGTCTGGCTCTTCCGGCTCTTAACAGACATGAGGACCATGAATAAGAGTATTGGAGTAGTCCTTGGCTTTAGGTGGGGAGCACAGAACTGGAAGGACAGGTGATTGAAGCCATCCTGGTGCAGGATGCAGGTGCAGAGTGCCAGTGGAAAGGCTGAGAGGCTCTCCAGGTTAACGGAACCTGGTCTTCCTTAGGGACATTTGTCAAAGGAAGCTAAAGTATAAAATTGCATTTTGGAGTATGTGTATTCTTGTTCAAATTAAAAGGTCAAATTTAAGAAATGGTAACTAGAGTCATGTTAGGAAAAGTTCTAATCCAGCTTACATGTGTTTATGGTCCATCCAGTGAAGCCTGGAGAGGCTGCTAAATACAATTGATAGTAAAATTATAGAGAAAAAACGCCAAAGTCCTGTTAGGATTGTTCTCTTTCTTAAAACGTTGAGATTATTTGAAGAAAGTAACAAGCATGTATGGCTTATCTATGTCAACATCTCATTAAACCTAACAGTTATTGCAATTAATGGAAATTTTTAGTTTTTGTGTTTTTTGTTTTGTTATTTTGATTAAAGAAATATATGTATTACATTATAAAATAGTTGTATAAAGTGATTTATATACATTAAGATGCATTTGCTTTATTATCTTAGGGCCAAATTTATTTTGGTATGAACACATAGCTGATTTTAGAATGTAATCCAGTGCATTATTGCAATTAATACATATTAATACACTTATGTTAATGTAGTGTTCACTGTTATGCTAATTGCATCTGTTAAATAGGAAGTGGAGAGGTGGGTTATAAATACTGTGGCTTTTAAAGCAAAACTGTTTTTGCTGTTTGCTGAGTTGGTACAGGCCCAAAGATGGAACAAGTTGTTCAGGATAATAAAAGGAACACAGAGGACTTTGAATGAGATCAAATTGCTTCTGAACTTTATTAGTTGTTCTGTTGAGGATTTACTTACAATGTCTGGGTGTGTTTATACCTTCCAAGAAAGACAAGCAACACAGCAAAGAATTCCTTTCTTCAAAAACAAACAAAAAGCGCTCTCCTAGAAAGCACTCCAGTTGAGTCCTTAACCAGTATCTAAATAAATTAAAGCTACATAACATAATGGGAAAAAAGAATGTAATCCAATGGGAAAATCTTTGCTATAAATAAATTTTGTTTTTTAGGCAATGTTACAGAAATACATTTATCTATCTAGAAACTAACTTCAAGCAAGTAATTTTGACTGATTTGGTAGGCTGTCTTCAGATTTAATGGAATATGAAACATTAATTCATAGACATTCTTAATACTCAGATTGTCTTTGTTTCATAACATCAAAGTGGAAAACAGTTTTCCTAAACTAATATGTATTTATCTTGATTTTAGTCAAAATGCAAGCAATTTGTATTGAATAATACTTTAATCTTTTCTTTTACTTGAAGGTCGGGCTGGGCGTGTTTCTAAAGGGTACTGTTATAGACTCATTCACAAGGATTTTTGGATAAATTGTATCCCAGATCATGTAGTTCCTGAGATGCTGGTAAGAATTTCATTTTTCCTAAGATCATTTTTTCACTGACAATTTTCATTAATTTTAAAATAATATGGAAATTAGGAAAATTATATACTTCTGAGATAAGACATTTTTATGCTTTTGTTTATTAGGGTAATTAAAAGATTGGAAAATGAGTTGTCTATTTTTGTGTCTTGTTTTATGACACAAAATCCTGTAATCTCAACCAACTGTTCTAAAATATTGAAAAAACTATTTGGAAGGAGATATTGATTGCTTTTGTGCACCCCTGCTGCTGGTGCTTATGCTTAAATGTGTTGCTTTTCTTTTGGTGCATTAAGTATTTAAACTTGCACAACAAAAGGACCAATCTGCCTCCCTTCCTGTCTAGTGTCTAAGAGCATATTTTTCTTTTGTAACCAATGACCACAGGCATTTATTTGTTAGACAGTTTAATAGGGGATTGATTGCTGCTGTCAAACACTTTTTTAAAGAGCTTACTTATTTGTATTTGAAACAGTTTAATGAAAGTAGTTTATTTATTTATTTTAAATTTTTTTGGTTTTTTTTTTGGTGGGGCAATGGGGGTTAAGTGACTTGCCCAGGGTCACACAGCTAGTAAGTGTCAAGTGTCTGAGGTCAGATTTGAACTCAGGTCCTCCTGAATCCAGAGCCAGTGCTTTATCCACTTCGCCACCTAGCTGCCCCCAATGGAAGTACTATTAACAGTGTGTGTCTGGATTCTTTGAACCCTGTGTCCATCAGTTAACCTGGACCATATTCTTTAATCTACTGCAGAAATGTGTTTCTTGCATTTCGATTTAAACTCGCCTCCTTTACAGGGTTATGGTTAAGGAAACACTCCACAAATTCTAAAGCACCAGTGAAAGGTGAACGGTTAAAGGCTTCAGCACTTTAAGGGCCTGGGATTCTAGTCCTCCTTCTGACACAAATCACAGCACATATCTTACTTACACATACTTCGTGTAGTTCCTTTCAGATTTATTGATAGTGTATGATCAAACACAGATAGAGATCATAGAAGATAAAGTGAACAATTTTGATATATATATAGATATATATATAATTTTAAAACTTTTGCACAAAAACCCAATGCAGTTAAAATGTGAGAAAGAAAACATTTTAGGAAAAAAAGCTTTGTAGGAAATTTGTCTGATATATACAAGATATATAAGGAACTGATTGATATATATAAGAATGAAAACCATTCCCAATAGATAAATTCTGGTCAGAGGATATGAAATAACAGTTTTCTTTCCTCTATTAACAAGGATTTATTTTCTTTCTCTTCTACTGCCCTTCCCTTGTTGAACAAAAAATAAAAATAAAACCCTCATGACAAATATGCATAGTACAGCAAAGAAAATTACCTCTTGTCCAGAAATGTATGTTGTCTCATTCTGCATTTTGATTCTACTACCTCTATGTCAGGAGTGGGAAGACATGTTTCATCTTTGGTCCTTTGGAATTGTGATTTGTCATTGTGTTGATAAGATTTCTCATTTTGTAAAAGCTATTTTTCTTTATTTTGTTGTTTTTATTGCAAAAATGATTCTTGTAGTTCTGTTTTTACTTCTCTCTCTCTCTCTCTCTCTCTCTCTCTCTCTCAGTTAATACAGATCTTCCCAGATTTCTCTGAAACTCAATTTCGTTATTTCAAATGGGGTAATAATATTCCATTATGTTTTTATATCATAATTACTCTAGCTATTTCTCAATCGGTGAATACACCCTTAGTTTCTAGTTTTTTTGCTATTTCAGAAAGAGATATAAATATTTTTATACGTATGGGTAATTTCCTGTTTCATCTCTTTGGAATATAAATCTAATAGAGGTATCACTGGATCAGAGGGTATGTACAATTTAGTGACTTTGAAGCATAATTCCAACATTGTTTTCTGGAATGATTAGATCACTTGATAAACTGTCTACAGTAGTGTTTTAATGTATAAGCAGGCAATTTTCAAGTGAAAAAGTCCAGGCTAGCAATAGCTATTTGAAAAAATTCTCCAGATTGCTAATAATTAGAGGGGAAAAAAACGAAGTTCCCCTTTATGCCCATCATATTGGCAGAAATGGCAAAAAAGGAAAATGATAATTGTTAGAGGAGCCCCAGGAAATAGAAACTCATGAATACATGCTATGAAACTGCTCCAAAATGGTACTCAAAAGTCACTAAACATGGAGAACCTTTGATCTAGCAATATTTTCACTCTTCTTGTACCTAAGAGTAAAGAAACAGGAAAAGGACCCATATGGACACAAATGCTTATAGAAGCATTTGTGATGACAAAAACTAGAATCTACCCCCCATCAATTGAAGAATAGCTAAATTGATTGTGGAATATGAATGTAATGGGACACTCTTTTGCTATAAGAAATGACAAAATAGCTTCAAAGAAAACTTGGAAGATTTGTACAAATTGATGGCTGAGTAATGTTATCAAAGCCAGGAGAACAGTTTATTTGTAACAGCATTGCAAAAATAAACAACTATGAATGATTTAGGAACTCTGATCAAATTAGAGTTCTTACCGTGATTCCAAAGAAGCAAAGATTATTACCTATTGTCTTCTTTTTTAATATCTTTTTTGGGGGCAGCTAGATGGCGCAGTGGATAGAGCACCAGTCCTGGAGTCAGGAGTACCTGAGTTCAAATTCGGCCTCAAACACCTAACACTTACTAGCTGTGTGACCTTGGGCAAGTCACTTAACCCCAATTGCCTCACTAAAAAAAAAAACAAAAAACAAATCTTTTTTGGGAGGGGAGGCCAATGGGAGTTAAGTGATTTTCCCAATGTCACACAGCTAAGTGTCTAAGGCTGAATTTGAACTCATTTCTTCCTGACTCCAGGGCTGATGCTTTATCCACTGCACCACTTAGCTGCCCCACCTACCTTTGACAGAATGGACTCAAGGGTCAAAATGAGACACATGGTTTTGGACACAGCCAATGACTTTTGCCTGACTATGCATATTTGCTATAATGTTTTTATGTTTTTTAAATGGAAGAGGTGGGAGGGAGAAATGATAAATGTTTGTTAATTTTTAAAAAGTATAATGAAAACAAAATTCATTATTTTATAGCCAAATCATTGATAAACCTTTATGTAATTATTGAAGCAGGTACTTAAACAAAAGATAATATTGCATATAGTAATTGAGGTCTTTAAAACTTGGTTATATCTGTCAGAGGTTGTGCTCTACTGACATAACCTTCAAGAACTCCCATGTGTTGATATATTCTTGGCTTTTATAGACAATAAAATAAGTGACCAGTTGAAAAAAAAATTGTGTGTTTTGCACAAGAGTGATTGAAAAATTCTTATGGTACTTTTCCTTATATAAGGATCCATGTAATATATACCTCCTTAACTTGAGTTTCTTGAAGAAGTTGATACACACACATGGATTCAAGTACTCTTTTTCATTAAATGATGAAAACTATTTAATCCAGCATGTTATCCTTCTTGTCTTAGATTTCAAGAAATTTATGCCAGAGCAGCATTCAAGACCAAACTGTAGTAATGGCTCTTCTTGGGTGATTTGTAACATTCTGAATGTTTCTTATAGATGTTAGTTTTTTTCCTTTTATGATTGATATGATTGTATAATTGGATGTCTTAATATGTGCTAGTTATTTTACGTTCTGATTGTAGAAACTTCCTGGATTTTGTTCAGTTTTTCTTATTTTGTGGATAATGAGCTTCATTTTCTGTGTTCTTTTTAGTAAAAAAAAAAAAAGATGCCCATTATGTTTTGATCATACCAATTACTGAAGGACTTGGAAGTTCAATTAAAGTTGTTTAATTTAGTGCGGATTTTTTCACCTCATACTAAGTCTGAGTTACAACTCCTCTACTTATTCTCTTCTCACTATGTTCATAACTTTCTACAGTCTAGCTTCCAATCTCATCATTTAATTGAGATTGTTCTCTCCAAAATTACAAATGATCTCTTAATTAGCAAATTTCATAGACTTTTCTTAATCCTCATTCTCGATCTCTTTGCAGCCTTTGACACCATTTGATCACACCCATCTCCTTAATATTAGCTTCTCTTTAGGTGTTCAGGATACTGTTCTCTCATTGTTCTCCTCCTACCTATGTGACCACTCCTTTGCTGGATCTTCATCCAGGTCATGGCTACTAATTGTGGATGTCCCTGAGGGGTCTATACTAACCTCCCCAATCCATCTCCCTCTCTGTCATCAATGACTTTGTGGTTCATTGGATCTCATGGATTTAATTATCAGTTCTATGTTGATGATTCTCAAATCTGCCTGTCCTGCCTTAATCTCTGTCCTAATCTCCTGCTTTATATCTCAGGCTGCCTATTCGACATCTCAAACTGAATGTCCTACAGACATTTTGAACTCAACATGTTGAAAACTGAACTCTTTATTGTTCCCTCCTTCCCCCTCCCCTTCCAAACTTCCCTTACCTCCATCCTCCCAGTTTTTCTAGGTATTATTGTTGATTCCTCATTCTCTGTTATCTGCCCATCTATTCTGTTGCCTAGATTGTTTGCATATTGTCTCCCCCGTTAGATTGTGAACTCCTGGAGGTCAGGAACTATCTTTTTTCCTTTTTCTATATCCCCAATTTTTAGAACAGTGCCTGACCTATTGTAGGCCCTTAATAAATATTTATTTACAACTTAAGAATTAACCCCTATATTAATTCTAATTGTCAATTAAATATGAATTATTAAGTGTGTGGTTTTTTTGGTTCTCTCAAATGTAAGAATCTTGAGCAAAACAAAATTTTGCTTTATTCTATTGAACCTTTAGATTCAACTAATATTATTTTAAGTATCAATTCTTTTCCTTGGGTTTATTAATTTTACCTTAGACCAGTTTCTTCATTATTTTTTCATTAGCTAAAACTGATGAAACCGGTTTGTTAATGAGATATTAGTGGTATAGATTTTGCTTTTGAAACTTAAATGCAGATATCAACTTAAGAGAAAAGACCATATCTGGACTCTTCTCAGAGCCCTAAAGACAGAGAGTGAGTTTAGTTTCAAGCCCTACCACTTCCTTGCTTGAGCTTCCCAGCAGGGGGCCACTTGGTACACAGGGCTCTGAGAAACCAAGGCCCCTGGGACTCAGGCTTGAGCAGGGCCTGTGTTTTATGGGAGCCGAGCTAAGCTGGGAGTTCACCTTGAGGGGCCCAAGGTGATTCCCACGTAATCCTGATGTTCAACCCCCAACCGAAGTTTTGTTTCTTGGCAAGTTATGTATGTTTATGTATGCTAACACAGCACTATTCTAGTGAGGAATGGACATTCTTGCCCAGAATAAGGGTAAGGCCTAGTGTCACAATCTGATTGGTTGACTGATACAATCTGATTGGTTGTTACAGTTAACATATATACGAGGTTGGTACTATGCTGTGATTGGTTGTTTCTGTAATGCTGTATGTAAATAGGAACTGTAATGTGATTAGTCTAGAGAGACCCTTGGTGAGTATAAATCAAGGTATGAGACCTCACTTCAGTGTACTCTCTGGCACATTCAGAAGAGTGCCCATCTTTGAGGACGAATAAAGAAGCCTTCACCCACCCTCTGCTGCCTGCTTGGATTCTTTTGAGTTGCAAGCTGCTAGCAACACTTGAGCTGTTAACACTTGAGCTGCGCAACACTATTTTTGAGCTGTGATCTGTGTTTCTAACAAACTCTTCCACATCTGATATCTCTAGGGTAGAGTAGAGTAAGCTTCCTTTAGAGAATTGATATGGCTGAAAAAGTATATTAGTCTTTGTATTCTTATATACATTGAATTTTTGAATTTGTTTAATATTAGCCTCAGAGGCAGGGGGCTATTTTGTTTTTGTCTTTGTGTCTCTAGCACCTGGCCTAGTCCCTTGCACCTTGTAGGCAAGCTTAATAAATGGTTGTCATATTTAAAATAAATATATCTTTGTGTGTGTGTTGGACTGTAGCCAGACTGGTGAGCTTTCTGCACATCAGCTAGGCAGATAAACAGTTTGTCACCAGGTCAGTGCTTGAACTTTTACCTGCTTGCTGTAGAATCTGTCCAAAGAATTGGTGATATCCACCAGCATCATCTTCCAAGACACAGGGTCAAGGGGCAGCTAGGTGGCGCAGTGGATAGAGCACCAGCCCTGGAGTCAGGAGTACCTGAGTTCAGATCTTGCCTCAGACACTTAAAACACACACTTACTAGCTGCGTGACCCTGGGCAAGTCACTTAACCCCAATTGCCTCACTGGAAAAAAAAAAAAAGACACAGGGTCAGTGCCACATGAAGATGAGACATCAGAGGTGAACTTGTATAAGAAGGTTAAATATCATTTTCACAGCATACTGTCTGAGGCTGCCTGGTGTTGTAAAATAATCAGTGAAGTATAGGAATTTGAGTTCCAACTTCACTGCTTACTTGACATGTAAAAGTTATGTGACCATGAGTAAGTCATAGCTCTTGATGAACCTTTGTTTAAAAGCACAGAACAACAAAAACCCTTTCTTCTTTTATTTAGAAAGGGTGTGGGAGGTGTGTGTCGGGGGAGAGGGGTGGAGAGAATAATCCTGGCTACTTACCTTACCATATTGTTAAGAGGAAAGTGTTATATTAAAGTTGAAGAAATGTGATCTGCTATTATTGTTAAGGTGTAACTTTTCATTTTATTTATTAATTTTTAGCGCTGTCCATTAGGAAGCACAATCTTAAAAGTAAAGTTACTTGATATGGGTGAGCCAAGAGCTTTGCTGGCAACTGCTCTTTCTCCACCCAGTCTTGGTGATATTGAACGGACCATCCTTTTGCTAAAAGAGGTAGGATTCTTTGTCTAAATGTTCTTGATGGGTGTGAGAAAATAGAATTCCAATAACTTCTAGAACTCAGCATTGGTGATGCGTCAAAGGCTCATTTATTTTCATTCTCACAAGAATGGGCCATTCCCTAGTGGAATGGACAACAAAATGGAGGCTTTCAAGCCTTTTTATCTGTTAATAACTGGTCCCTCCCCTTCTTCCCCAATTACTCAAGGATTACAATCCCCAGGCTCAAAACTAGCCCCCCAAACTAGCCAATCAGAATACAGTATTCCTTAACCAATAGGAGAGGCGACATAGGGACAACCCTTTAACTCCTCCCCCACATAGACACAGCTCAGGAGCAGATCTAATTGTGACCAGCCTAGCGTTTCCCTGAATCATGTGATTTTGTTCGCTGGGGAGGGGGGTGGGGTGGGGTGGGGAAGGGTGGGGAAAGGCAGACCTTTTCCAGACTGAGAGGAGCCCAACCCCCATTTCCTCTCAATGAGGAAAGAAGGAATTTCACTGCTTCCTTTTTTTTTTTTTTTTTTTGGTCATTTTTGCTTATTTGCAAGGTTTGAGGTGAAACCTTAGGGTTATTTTGATTTGCATTTCTTTTAATGCTAGTGATTTGGAACATTTTTTTCATGTGGTTGCGAGTACTTTGCAGTTCTTTTGAGAACTGTTTGTTCTTACCCTTTGACCTTTATCAGAGAATGGCTATTAATCACATATATATATATGTATATGTATACATACATATACATATATATATATATGTATATGTATACATACATATACATATATATGTATGTATATTCTTCCCTTTAGCTAGTCCTATTTCTTAGTTTTAAATTTCATTTTTGTACCCCTTTCCAAAAAGGATGTCTCCCATTCTCTTCATTATCCATCTTTTCTTTCTGTTTATTGTCTAATTAACCCCCCACCCCCGCAATCAAACTTCCAAGGTATCCATTTTGGACTCTCTCCACTAGGCAGCTTCCTCTACTGACTTGTAGAGCTTGTCCCATGAATTCTCTGTTGTTGTTGCTTTCCTTGCCTGCTGCTGCATTTATTCACTCCTTTTGCATTTCTGTTGCGTGGGGTGTTTGAGAAACAAATCATCTTGGCAATTCTAGGTTGTTTTTTTTTTTCTAAAAATGTTACAAACTTTTTAAAAAAAAAAATTATAGAATGGCTATCTTTTACTACTGTCTGGTTAGGCTCAGATTTGCAGGCCAAGTCACCCCCAGCTATATCCTGGGCTCTGAAGTTCTTTAGGACACATTGCATTCCATCTTCTTTTTTCGTGTTGTTGAGGAATTGTCTTTCATTATCTTGCATTATTTGAATATCCTTTCCTTTGTAGTTGAAGGTCTTTCAGAATGTATTGTTTCCGAATGAATTTTTGACTTTCATCACTATGCATCTTGGAGCTTGCAGCCCTGGGTTTTTTACTAGAGGTTATTGATGAATTATTTAAGTTAGAATTTCATTTTCTATGTTTAGAACTTGGCTGTTTTCTTCTGTTATTTCCTTCATTATGGTGTTAAGGTTTTTTTGTCCTCTCATATTCTGGAAGATTTATGATCCTTAGGTTGTCTCTATGCATCCTGTCTTTGACATTCATATGTTTTGCTTGCATGGTGAGCATATTTTCTCTTTCATTGTTCTTGTTTTTTCCTTTTCTTTTTCTAGGTTGTCTTTTACTTCTCTGTATTTGTATTTCCAATCTGTTGTTCTTTTCTTTCATTGGTGAGGCTTACCATTTTAGATTCAAGTTTTTCTATTTTACTTGTTATTTTTAAATTCTTTTCTTGAGGTGTTTTCCAGATCAGTTGTTTGTGCCCTAAGATACTTTACATTTTCTTCTATTTTTCAGGCTTTTTAGTTTTTTCTTTTTAATTTTTTCTTTGATTTTCCCCCAATTACATGTAGAAACAATTTTTTACATTTGTTTTTTAATTTTTTTTTTCAGGGCAGTGAGGGTTAAGTGACTTGCCCAGTGTCACACAGCTAGTAAATGTCAAGTGTCTGAGGCTGGATTTGAACTCAGGTACTCCTGAATCCAGGGCCAGTGCTTTATCCACTGTGCTACCTAGCTGCCCCCTGTTTTGTTTTTTTTTTAATTTTTGAGTTCTAAATTTTCTCCAAACCTCTCCATCCTCGTTGAGAAGGCAAGCAATTTGATGTAATACATGTTCAGTCAAGCAAAACATATTTCCATGTTAGTCATATTATGAAAGAAAACAGACAAAAAGAACCCAAGGTAAAGGAAGTAAAGATGCTTTGATCTGCATTCAGACTCCACCAGTTCTTTCTCTGAAAATGGATAGCATTTTTCATCTTAAGTCTTTCAGAATTGTCTTGGATCATTGTATTACTGGAAATAGCTAAGTCTTGATTTGGGGGGCTGGGTGGGGCAATGAGGGTTAAGTGATTTGCCCAGGGTCACATTGCTACCAAGTGTCAAGTGTCTGAGGTCATATTTGAACTCAGGTCCTCCTGAATCTGGAGCCAGTGCTTTATCCACTGCACCACCTAGCTGCCCCTTCATTTAGTTTTTGTTTGTTTGTTTGTTTGTTTTTGCTGGGCAATGAGGGTTAAGTGACTTGCCCAGGGTTACACAGCTACTAAGTGTCAAGCGTCTGAGGCCAGATTTGAACTCAGGTACTCCTGAATCCAAGGCCAATGCTTTATCCACTGAGCCACCTAGCTGCCCACCTTCATTTAGTTTTAATATTTCTTCTTGTCTCCTGGAGTCATCGGTTTCTTTTTGGTCCATTCTAATTTTCAGGACTTTTGCTGCTGAGGTAAGGTTTTATACCTCTTGTGTCAAGATTGTAATTACTTCCCCAGTTCTTCCTTCCATAATTATCATTTCTTTTCCATTTCTTTTGTCTAATGCTCTCATTTCATTTATAAAAACATTTAAAACTCTTGTTGTTGACTCTTCCTTGTTTGCTTCCAGAAATTCTAGTTGAATTTATGTCATAAGCTGTTGTTGTTGTTTGTGGCTTTTGCATATAGATGGTTTGAAGTTACTTGCTCCTTGTCTCAAGCATCCTTGTCATCATACTAGTTCTTTATGGTATGATTCCTTTTTTGTTTGCTCATTCTTCCAGCCTACTTTCTGACTTTAGACTTGATGTTAAAGCAAGCCCTGTGAACTAGAGGAAGGTCTGTGCTTGTCTTGTTGCTAATTTCTTGGGTGTTGTGTTATTCCAGACTTTCAGGCTAAGCTTAAGCCAGGGACATTTTCAGTGTTTCAAAAGTAGTCCTTTTGGTTGTCAAATGGACAAAGTATGTCATATGTAATATAATCTATTTTTTTGGCCATTTTTGTAGGTTGCTTCTTCCATTCTTATCTTCCTTTTCCCATATGTCTGGCATCTGCACAACTAAAGTATTGGCGTGATTTTTTTTAATGACTACCTAAAATAAACAGGTTTGAACTTTCAAACATGATAAATACTTTTATGATTTTTACATGATAAAAGCATTTATAGTTTTAAAAGATTTTACAGTCAAAAAAGGCCTTTAGACTTCACAGAAAGCTTCATTAAAGGGATCATTTTGGAGCCTATAATTCTTTTATATAAGGAAGTTTGACTTATATTTATTCTTTACATTATTATCATCCTCATAATTGCCCACACATATAGTGTTGTAAGGTGGTGATAGTCTTCTCAATCTCCAGAGGAACTCATATTTTTCACTCTTTTTTGATTGAGAATTTCTGTCCCCTCATTTTTCCTCTTTTTTTCCATTGCTATAAGTCCACCCATTGCTTAAGAATCAGCCCATTTCCTGGTCATTTCCTCACCTCAGCCTCTACTTCTTCTTTTTTTTTTTTTTTACATATAAGGTATTTTATTTTTTCTGTTACATGTAAAGATCGTTCTCAACTTTTGTTTATACAAGCTTTACAATTTCAGATTTTTCTCCCTCCGTCCCCTCCCTCTCCCCTCCCCTAGACGGCAGGTAATCTGATTCAGCCTCTACTTCTTACCATTGACAGTACTACCAGGTGTAGCTGTGAGAGTCCCATCTTTTACACCTATGGATACAACAGAGAGAAATTTCAGGAATTCATTTTAAAATTGACTAAATATCTATTGTGTATAAGTCATTCTGCTAAGCTTTGGAAGATTTGCATTTGGCCACTTAAATTGGACCTCAGAAGTAATTTTCTGTAGAAATAAATAGATAATATTTAAGTTCTATAGTATCTAGGATAGTAGCGTATTTCAGGTCCATTTGGAGTTAAATTATTTGAGGGATGAGTTGGGTAGGTGTGGAATTGCTTTGGAACCTTAACTACCAGCTGTGATGTTTATATGGGAGAATATTTTGAGACTCCACCAACCTACAAATGAATGAACTTTTAAAAAATATATCAGACCTTTGCTATGCATTGTCACATGTCTCTGCCTCTCTGTCACACACGTTTTAAAATTATTTTACTAATAGTATATTTTTATAGGTTTTCAACTATATTGCTGATAATATCAGTTAATTGCTTTTTAAAGGTAGGAGCACTTGCTGTTAGTGGGCAGAGAGAAGAAGAAAATCCCCACGATGGTGAACTGACTTTCTTAGGACGGGTTTTGGCCCAGCTTCCTGTGGATCAGCAGCTTGGTAAATTAATAGTACTTGGACATGTCTTTGGCTGTCTAGAAGAATGCCTTATCATAGGTGAGTATGAGAACAAAAAGATGTTTGAGTAGTTTGGGTCACGCCACTCTAGAGAAATCCATCTCATTCCTTCTCTCTTGTTAGCTGCAGCTCTCTCATTGAAGAATTTTTTTGCGATGCCTTTCAGACAGCATCTTGATGGATATAGGTATTTAATACTCATTTTTTTTAGTGTCCATTTACCCGAAGGATTTGGGGGTGACAATTTTTTTTGTTTAATTCACAGGAATAAAATGAATTTTTCTGGCAACAGTAAGAGTGATTGTATTGCACTTGTTGAAGCTTTTAAAGTAAGTTCTCTAGTGTTTAGTAAAAATACTAATTTAACAAGGACATTTGCTGTCACTTTTATTTCTAAAACGCTCTGTTCTGACAGCTTTTAGTAACCTGATAAAGCTTTAGCTTTTCCATACTGTGAGTACTTCACAGAAATCATAGCTGTGATGCCTCATGAGAGTTGAAGGTTTCTCAAAGGCTGTGCCAGCAGTGTTCCAGCTTTAGTAGGTCTAACATGCTGGAAGGGATTCAAATTGGATCCTCACAATATAGTGTGTTTGCTATCTAAGGCAGAGTCTAAAGATGGAAAGGCTGCTCAGTGGTTCATAGCTAATGAATTTTTTTGGCCACAGCAATTCATTAAACTCACAAGCTGCTAAAATTAGTCAAAATCTTTGTAATTAAAGCTACTGGTGAGAAGAAGATTGAATTTTAACTTCATAAACTAAATGTTCTTATTTCACAGTTTCTTTGAGTTAATTTAGGCACTATATATAAGTTTTTCCCTTCAGTGAAAATATGTATAGAATTTCTGCACAATACAATTAGCTAATGAAATACTTGGAATTTGTGGGAAATTTTTTAGACCTGGCAGGCCTGCAGACAAAGAGGAGAATTTCGTCATCCAAAGGTGAGCTATTTTTCCTTTTTGTTTTATTGTACATTGAATTTTGTAAGAGAGGGGATTCCAGAATGTTTCCATCCTCCTTTTATCCATTAGACATGGGACATGATGGCACCAGAATCCTAAGCTGTGATCAGCGGGCGAGGTGGTAGGGGTCAGTCCTAAAGGGGCTGGCACTAATGATTAGGATGATAGCAATACTAGTAGCTTCCCTCTGTGTAGACTTTTCAGTTTTAGAAAACACTTAACTCACACTAGCTGTGTGATGATAGTCCATCAAATATTTGCATTTTAATCCTCATGTGAACTTCCACCAACAGGTGCCAACTGATTTATACTTTAGTAAACTCTGAGCGTTAGGTGCAGCTCAGAGAGGCTTGCCAATCATGGTCCCAGAAGTTTTTGAACCTGGGCACCCCTAACTTCAAATTCAACACTCTCCACTATGACAAATTGCCTCCCTTGGAAGTAGCGAGTAGAAATAGTTATTATCCCCATTTTTGAGGTGAGGAAACTGAAGCTTAGAGCCACATAGTAAAAATTAGTCAGGCCTTAAACTGAGGTCCTCAGGCTTTTGAGGCTGCGTTTTTTTTCTACTATGCTCTAAAACCCAAATCTACCCAACTTTCTCTAAAATGGTCCGCAATTTCCAGTTGATAAGTGTTTTAGACAGTAAACTACTGATTGCAAGGGGCAGCAACTGATTTAGCTATAGTGTATCAGTAAATCTGCATGATATATCCTGGTAGAACACCTGCCACTAAATCAAGGAATTGATGACCTTCTGTCTTCACTTATTTTTATTACAGATTTTAGGCATTGTGCTTAAACTGTCCTCTCTCACTAGGACACAGCCTGACATGGTGCATAGATTGCCTCAGAGTCAAAGAAACCTAGACCTGTCTCTGACACATCTTGACAGTGTGACCTTGGGCCAGTCATTCGACCTCTCAGGGCCCAGGCATAGTTTCAGGTGTTCAGCTATGTTGATAGATGAGGTTTCTTTACTGAGGATTCTTATATCATTGAAATCCTAGGTACAGGCCAAAATTATTTTATTTATTATTTATTTTGTATTTGTGCACATTGGAAAAAAACATGTCATTTGTGCACACTAAGGCATGTTTTATCTGTGCTTTCATGGAGAATTAGGACTTTAGGACAAGCAATGCATTTTTTTAGTTTGTTTTTGCAGGACAATGAGGGTTAAGTGACTTGCCCAGGGTCACACAGCTAGTTAGTGTCAGGTGTCTGAGGCCATATTTGAACTCAGGTCCTCCTGAATCAGGGCCAGTGCTTTATCCACTGGACCACCTAGCTGCCCCAAGCAATGCATTTTTAACTTGAAGGACTGATGACATTGGTCAGTGTGATTAGCATAAATACAAATTTGTTGAATTAGTTAAAAAATAGAAACTTTATTAATATTACTAGTTGATCTGTGTAGTAATTATATGGTCATATTACTTCAAAAGTATAGAATCATTTTTAGCTCTTGCTAACTTATGCATTTGTGTAATTATAAAGGATGAGCTTGACTGGGGACGGTTAAATTATATACAGATCAAGAGAATTAGAGAGGTGAGTTGTCATCACTTGTGTTGTATCTACTTGCATACATTTTTAGTCAATCCTTAAATGTTTGAGTACCTGTTTTGTTCAAGCCACTGTAGAAGATACAAAGAAATATAAGGAGTGATATTTGCCCCCAAAAGAGCTTATGATCCAGTTATAGATATAACTATGAGGTTTAATTAAGTAAAAATATAAGACAATAGCACAGGAGATCACAGAGTCATGAAATGTTAGAGCTGGTAGAGACCTTAGAGCTTATTTTAGTTCAACTCCTACATGGTACAAATGAAGATGAAGCAATTAGCATTTCAGAAAAATGAAGTTATTGGCCCAAGTCTACTCAAGATTGTTAGCTTGTAACTTACCTGAGACCTCCTGACTTCTGCCCTGCCCTGTACATGTGTCGGAACCCATGAACACCATTTTATCTTGACCCTAAGAGGAATAATTAAGCTGCTGGGAGCATCATGTCTTCAGACCACCAGGTGGTGCTCTATGCCCTGAGCTACCCACCCCTCATTGTGAGCCTATGTGCATAGGACTGCTTTGATTTTCACTCCCTGCCAAAGCTATATCTTTTAATTCCTACCTGGATTTCTGTTTCATTTTCTTTCCTTCCCAGTCTTGACTCTCATCTAATGAATAAGTTTAACTACACACTGTTCTCTATTCCTGGATCCCTTGTCCCCTTGTCCTGTTGGTGCTTGTCCTTAACCAATCCCAATCCTATGTTACCCAGAATGACACTGGGTCAAGTTACCATGCTGATGACGTCTGCTTCACATTTATGTCATTGACTCTCGCTGGGTCCTCATGGTAGCATGGCAGTCCTCTTATGCTGTCTTGATTCGCATTCCCCACAGCAACTGTTCCAAACCTGCTCATCTCTCCTCAGGCTTCCAACACTTCTCTTCTCTCCCTCCCAGGAGAAAGGGCCTCAACTCATGCTTAAGTGAGAAAATAGAGGCTGTTTACTCTGAGTCCTTTTCCCCCAGCATCCCATATACTCACCTTCCTTCATTCTAGTCTCTGATGAAGAATTGGTCTACCTCCCCTTTGGTTAACCTCTGTACTTGTATCTTTGAGCTTCCTTCCTATCCCTTACAACAGTTTGCCCCCTTGAATCATCCTTTCTCTTCCCCAAATCTCCCCCCCGCCCCTGCGATTTTCTTTACTCTCTTGTCTACTGGCTCTCTCCTTGTTGCTCAAAAAAAAAAAAAGTGCTTGAGAATCCTCCATTCTTAATTTTGTTTTTGGCCTACCATTCCTTCAAGCTGTTGTTTTATGTCTACCCCCTTTTACACGGATTCTCTTACACTTTACCCTCCTTATTCCTCGGTGTCCCCTCCTCACACTTTTCAAACCCTTGAAGTCTGACCTCATTGTGTAAATGAAATGACCCTCCAAAATTGCTAATGATTTCTTTTAAAATACTTTTCATTACATTTTATTTTTGTTTCAGAATTCTCTCTATTACTCTACTTCCTCCATCCTTTGAGGAGGCAAGAAAAACAAACCCATTTTAAATATGTAGTCATGTAGCACAAATTCGTGTATTGTTATGTTCTGCCTTGTCTCCCCACCCCCTAAAAAAAGAAAGAATAGGAAAGATGCTTCATTTTGTACTGAGTCCATTAGCTCTCTATCTAGAGGTTTCTAGTGATTTCTTAATAGGCACGTCTGAGAATCTTTTCTCAGTTCTTATCCTCTGCTGTTTGAAACTAACCACTCCCAAATTCTGATACTTGGGGTCTAAGGCCAGCTCCATCTTTTTTTTTTTTTTTTTGGTGGGGCAATGAGGGTTAAGTGACTTGCCTAGGGTCACACAGTTACTAAGTGTCAAGTGTCTGAGGCTGGGTTTGAACTTAGTTCCTCCTGAATCCATGCTGGTGCTTTATCCACTGTGCTGCCTAGCTGTCCCCCAGGCCAGCTCCATCTAATGGGATAATTGAGCTTGTGCTCACTCAGTCATTTACTGAGTAAGACAGCTGGGCTCAAGGCAAAAGTTCTAAAGCTAAATAGATTAACTTAATCCAAAGACTGGGAGCATTTTTTTCTGGTGGCCATATCAGAAGTTCTGTTCCCCCAGCTCAGGGAAATGGTTGAGGAGCAGGGTAGACATCTGGATGGGCTATGAAGGATGATCTGGCCTGTCTCAGTCACTCTGTGTAGGTTTCCTTTGGGTCGTTTTCTGAGCCCTCCTTTCTCCCAGCACCTCTCTCAGTGAGAATCTCTATACAGATGACTCCTAGATCTCTTTCCTGAACTCCAATCACATACCACCATCTGCCCATTAAACATTTCTAACTAAATCCTGTAGGTAATTCAAACTCAACATATCCAAACAAGAACTTATCTCTGCCCACCCCTCCCTCAGGCCCTTCCTTCCTCTTTCTTACTTTTCAATTTCTGTTGAGGGCGATGCCATCTTCAGTTGCCCAGACTTGCAGTCTTAGGGTCAGCCTCAACTCTTTCCTGTCCTTCATCTAAGTGGCTGCCAATCCATTTTACCTCCACAACATCTCTCATATCTGGTGGCCTCTACCTTCCCATAGTGATCTTCTCATTGATCTTTCAACCTGCAGTCTCTCCCATTTTTGGTATTTCTCCCACAGAGCTGCTAAATCAGTATTAATAAAGCCCAGGTCTGGCTTGTCACTCCCTCAAGTAAGAGGCTTGGACTCTCCCTTTGGCCTCTAGGATAGCATACAGACTCCTCTGTGGGGCCTTTCATGGCCTTTAGAGTAGTGGCAGCCAACCTGTTCAGGTATCTGCATATGATTGCTTGACACTCTCTTTATTCCAGCCAGGTTGTCCCACTGCCATTTGTGATATACAACATTTTTATGTCTCTTTGCTTTTGCCCAAGCTGCTTCCTATGTCTGGAATCAAATCAACCATAATTTATTTTTTTTTAATTAATTAAATTTTTGGGGGTGAGGCAATGGGGGTTAAGTGACTTGCCCAGGGTCACACAGCTAGTAAGTGTAAAGTGTCTGAGACTGGGAACTCAGGTCCTCCTGAATCCAGGGCCAGTGCTCTATCCACTGCGCCACCTAGCTGCCCTTAGTTATAATTGGTAGGATTTATGTAGCACTTTAAAATTTGTTATATACTTTACAAATCATATCTCACTTGAGCCTCACAACCACCCTGGGAGGTAGGTGCTATCATTACCCCATTTTACAGATGACAAAGTTGAAGCAGATAGCAATTAAGTGACTTTCCCAAGGTCACACAACTGATTCCAGGCCCAGTGCGGTCCACTGCACTACCTCCCTGGCTTTGATTTCCCGGATTTGCCATATATACTGCAGGCATTGTTGTAGGTATTGGAGCATATTTGTATCTAGGCAGATACAAAGAGGGGACCATTGTCCCTAATCTCTTACATTCTGTCGGAAGGAATGAGTATATGTATAAGTATACACCAAATAAATATGTAAAGAGAATCAATACAAATAAGTTTACATAAGTTTATGAATATATTTATATGTATGTATGTATACACAGACATATTATACACATTTGTATGTATGTCTGTCAGGCAGAAGTAGCTTTTTCCTCTAATAATTGTTTCAATGAAACAGCCTAAGCCAGAATTTTTATATTCTTTGAAGGATGTGAAAAGTTAAGTTTTATATTTTACTTTAAAAGAGGATTTTCTGTCTATGTTTTTATCATTTGTTAGAAATTTAATAAATTTTACTTGAAAAGCCACAGATGGAAAAATTTTAACTTTCCCCCAAAACAATCTAAGAAAGAGCTCCCCTTAAAGCAAATGTTCTTAACCTTTTTTGTGCCATGGATCCCATTTGGCAGTCTGGTGAAACCTTGGTGTCTCTTTTCAGAATACTGTTTTAAATGCATATAATTAAATGTATATTACAGGGGCAACTAGATGGTGCAGTGGTTAAAGCACCGGCCCTGGACTCAGGAGTACCTGAGTTCAAATCCGACCTCAGACACTTGACATTTACTAGCTGTGTGACCGTGGGCAAGTCACTTAACCCCCGTTGCCTAAAAAAAAAAATGTATATTACAAAAGAAACTGATCATATTGAAATATTTAAACAACAAAGCAAGTTCACGTATCCCAGATTAACAACTGCTGACCTAAAGCAAAGAAGCAATAGGCGATGTTTGGCCAGTTATAACCCATTTCACTGAAGTAGACTTTCTTACTTTGATCTCTATTTGTAATTTTTAAACTAATAATAATAATAATAATCAGTCCCATAATTATAGTTCAGTGTAGTTTATTAATGCATTATATAGACTTGAAAGATATTATGGGAACATCAGTTAACAGGGAGGAACTCATTTCTTCTAAAGTAGACATTCTTACTCTCATCCAATTCTGTAATTTTCAAAGTGTATTAATGAGTTTCACTGAATTATAAGATACTATAAGAATATTAATTAACACAGAGGAGAGTATACCTACTTGATAGCAGCAGGGAGGGTTACAGCACATTATACATGTATGCTTTGTGACATTTTATTTTGTGTGTAATCTCTGGCTCTATTTGCCTGAGAATTCCTTTCGAAGCTTGTTTTGTCTTTACTGTAGTAATTTTTATTAGGGATTTTTGCAGAACCAAATTTGGGTGACATACTTGCATACATATATTTATATGAAATTAGCATAATATGTGAATCTAAAGATTTAGGATTTTATGGGAAACTTAAGCCATTTGTGTGTGTGGGGTGTAAGTGTGTATCTTAAGGGTTTTCATTCAAAGAAAATTATTATTATTTTTTTTTGCGGGGCAATGGGGGTTCAGTGACTTTCCCAGGGTCACACAGCTAGTAAGTATCAAGTGTCTGAGGCCGGATTTGAACTCAGGTACTCCTGAATCCAAGGCTGATGCTTTATCCACTGCGCCACCTAGCTGCCCCCAAAGAAAATTATTCTTAATTATAATCTTGTTCATTTAGGTGGCTGAGTTATATGAAGAACTGAAAAATCGAATCACACAATTCAATATGTGTGTCGATACTCAGAGACCTGTGATGGACCATGATTATGTCTATAAACAGCGATTCATCCTGCAGGTATGCGACAACAGTTCTGGGCATCCCATTTTTGTCCTCTTCTCCCTGGGGTGTTGTGAGGTAATAAACATAAAACAGTTTTCAGACTATAAAGGAGAATATAATTGCTTGTTGTTGTTTTTGTTAGCAGCAGTTAGCAGATCTCTAGTCTTAGACGAAATAATGTTTATAGGGGTATGCTGAAATATTTTAACAAAGGAAGAGAGGTCAGTGTGTCCATACACACTTACATTTTATTAAGTGTAGACAATTTTTTAAAAACCTAGTAAATTCTGATTTGTAGTGATTGCTGATTCCTGAGCTATAAGTACTTACCCTTGGCTCTGATTCCAGCACGCTTCTGCTTTCTCCCCAATTGTGGTATTTGTGTTAGAGGAACTCTTAACTCCTTTACCCAGCCCTTAGATATGACCGTAAAAGAGATGGAATGTGGAACATTTTTGAGAGGGCTGGTGGTCAGTAATAATTAGTCCCATAATTATAGTTCAATGATTCATTTCAGGACCATTTCTATTGGGCCATTTATCTGTGTGTCTGTCCATCTTTCTGTCAAACTCGTGTTTTGTTTTGTTTTTTAGGTAAAGTATTTTTTATAATTAATCAAGTGCTCGATATGTACCTAAATAATGAATACTCTTTTTTTGCTCTCCATAAAACAATGAAATTCCAGAGGGGGTAATGATTGTCATAGTATTAGGCACCAGATTATGAAAGAAACTTGACCACATGGGATTTTTGGAAATGTTTCATTACTTGAATGTATATTCTAGAAGAATAATGTAGTTTCTTTCACTTTATGATGTCTGAGAAATATCCTATGGCATCTTTTTTTTAATAATGATAAACATTTTTATTTAAAATTTTGAGTTCCAAATTCTATCCCTTCTTCTCTCCCTTCCCTCCCCCTCCCTGAGGCAGTAAGCAGATATAGGTTATATATTTACAGTTATGTAAAACATTACCATATTAGTCATTTTGTACAAGAAAACATGAATAAAAGAAAGAAATGAAAAAAAGTGGAAAAATAGCATGTTTCAGTCTGTTCCATCAATATCAGTTCTTTCTTTGGAGGTGGATAGTATGTTTCATCAGTAGTCCTTTGGGATTGTCTTGGATCATTGTATTGTTGAGAATAGTTAAGTCATTCACAGTTCTTCATCAAACAGTATTGTGATCTCGGTGCACAATGTTCTCTTGGTTCTGCTCTCTGAGGAAATAATTATTAATAATGAATTTCTAGGAGAAACCCAGATGTGTTAGTGTTAGCTGCTCTCTCCCTCTCACCAGAAACCAACCTGGGATGAACCTTCATTGTAACAAAAAGAATGCAGATTGGTCCTTCTGATTAGTTAGGGGAAGCAGCACACCTACATGGTTGGAATTTGATCCCTAGACCACTATCCAAGTCATGTCAATCAATAGAGATGAATGATGCTAACCAATTAGCTTAGATCAATGTGTGGTGACCCACCTCTACCAAAAAGAGGATAAAGTCCCTAGGTACACGAGGGTCTCACTCTCTTTTCTCTTGGCTCTTCTTTCTGAGACTCTTACTCTCCAAGTAATTGTCTAGGTCTGTAAACCTGTGACTAATGGGGAATTCAGGGAGAACGTGGCTGATACATTATTAATATGTCTTATTAATTAATAATAAATGCCTACTGCTAGAATGGTGCAATATCCATTCATTTATAAGTAGCAATCATTTAGCTACAACTAGCTAGTCCCACAATAATTTAATAAATATATCTCATTTCACTATATATCAGTTCATACAAGTCTTTCCAGGCCTTTCTGAAGTCATCCTGCTTGCCATTTCTTTTTCTTCTTCTTTTTCTTTCTTTTTTTTTTTTTTTTGCGGGGCAATGAGGGGTTAAGTGACTTGGCCAGGGTCACACACCTGGTAAGTGTCAAGTGTCTGAAGCTGGATTTGAACTCGGGCTCTCCTGAATCCAGGGCCAGTGCTTTATCCATTGTGCTACCTATGTGCCCCTGTCATTTCTTGTAGCACAATAATATTCCATCACCATCATATACCACAGTTTGTTTAGCCATTCCCCAATTAAAGGGCATTCCTTTGCTTTCCAATTCTTTGCCACCACAAAAAGAGCTGCCATATATATTTTTGTACAGATAGGTATTTTTCTCTTTTTGGGGATGTCTTTGGGATATAAACCTAGCAGTGGTATTGCTGGATCAAAGGGTATGCACAGTTCTATAGCCCTTTGGGCATAATTCCAAATTGTTCCCCAGAATGGTTGGATTTTTTTACAACTCCACCAGCAGTGAATTAGCATCCCAGCTTTGCCTAGATAGGGATATCTTAAAGGTGGTACCCTTCCAAAAGTACTTCTTAGAAATGAGTGGGGGCAGCTAGGTGGCGCAGTGGATAGAGCACCGGCCCTGGACTCAAGAGGACCTGAGTTCAAATCTGGCCTCAGACCCTGGAGACTTACTAGCTTTGTGACCTTGGGCAAGTCACTTAACCCCAATTGCCTTACCAAAACAAAACAAAACAAAACAAAAAGAAATGAGTGGAGGAGCAGCTAGGTGGCACAGTGGATAAAATACCGACCCTGGATTCAGGAGGACCTGAGTTCAAATCTGGCCTCAGACACTTGACACTAGCTGTGTGACCCTGGGCAAGTCACTTAACCCTCATTATCCTGAAAAAAAATAAATAAATGAGTGGAGAGAACACCCCAGAAGAGCCTCAGAATTGGCTGTGGCAGCAGGTGCTTCTGGAACTCAGCCCACTGGATGGTGAGGGAGTTGAGTGGTTGGCCAGGGGAAGATTACAGGGGTCTCTGCTGGTGCTGAGGCAGAACTCTGTTGTGTTGCCTGAGCTAGGAGCCAGGTCGAAGTCTTGAATGGTGACTCAGATGCGGGAGGGGCACAGGCACACCAGAGTTAGTAGCAACAGTGGAACAGGATTCCCTTCTGTGTCAGAGAGCAAGCAGACCTGTGGTTGCTTGCAGACCAGAGCACAGGCCAGGGGAGTGGAGAATGTGCCTCTCCTTAAATCGTACCACCTGTGATCCCCTGAAGCTTGGGACAGTGAGCCCTGGAAGCAGTGACCCACTTTAAGAAGGATTTAAAAGTCAAGAAATAGGCTGACAAAATGAGCAAACAGAAAAAAATACTGATCCTAGAAGGTTTCTTTGGTGAAAAGGAAGATCAAAATACACCCTCAGAAGAAGATAAAATCAAAGTTCCTATATCCAAAGCTTCCTAGAAAAATATGAATTGGTCTTAAGCAATGGAAGCTCTCAAAAAGGACTTTGAACATAAGAGAGGTAAGGGGGAAAAATGAGAGGTAGAGGAGAGTTCTGCAGGAGGGTCATGAAAAATAAGTCAACAGCTTGAAAAGCCAAATGGAAAAGGAGATGCAGAATTTCTCTGAAGAAAATAATTGCTTAAGAATTAGGATTGAGCAAATGGAAGCTAATGACTTTATGAGAAATCAAGATGGGCACCTAAGTGGCACAGTGAATAAAGCACTAGCCCTGGATTCAGGAGAACCTGAGTTCAAATCCGGTCTCAGACACCTGATACTTACTAGCTGTGTGATCCTGGGCAAGTCACTTAACTCTCATTGCCCCACAGGGGGGAAAAAATCAAGACACAATGAAGCAAAACCAAAAGAATGAAAAAACAGAGGGCAGTGTGAAATATCTCCTTGGAAAAAACAGTTGACCTGGAAAATAGATCCAGGAGAGATAATTTGAAAATTATCAGACTACCTGAAAGCCATGATCAAAAAAAAGAGCTTAGACATCATCTTCCAAGAAATTATCAGGGAAAATTGCCCTGATATTCTATCAGCAGAAGGTAAAATAGAAATTGAAAGAATTCACCAATCACTTCCTGGAAGAGATCCCAAAATGAAAACCTCCAGGAATATTATAGCCAAATTCCAGAACTCCCAGGTCAAGAAGAAAATATTGCAAGTAGCCAGAAAGAAACAATTCAGATATGCTAGAGCCACAGTCAGGATAACACAAGATCTAGCAGCTTCTACATTAATGGATCAGAGGGCTTGAAATATGATGTTCCAGAGGGCAAAATAACTGGGATTACAACCAAGAATCATTTACCCAGCAAAACTGAGTATAATCTTTCAGGCAGGGAAATGGGAATGCCATGAAAGAGAGGACATTTTTGATGAACAAACCTGAGCTGAATAGAAAATTTGACTTTCAAACACAAGACCTTAGAGAAACATAAAAAGGTAGACAGAAAAAAGAAATTATGAGGGATAATAAAAGATCAAAGTGTTTATATTCCTACATGAGAAGATGATACTTGTAACTCATAAGAACTTTCTCATTATTAGGGCAGCTAGAGTATATTTAGGCAGAGAGCACAGATGTGAATTGAATATGAAGGGATATCTTTTTAAAAAATAAAATTAAGGGGTAAAAGGAATGCACTGAAAGAAAGGGAAAGGGAGAGGTGGAATGGGGAAAAGTAGCTCACATAAAAGAAGCAAGAAAAAGCTTATGGAATGGAGAGAAGATGGGAGAGGTGTGGGGGAGTGAATGAGCTTTACTCTCATCAAAATTTGTTCACATAGGGAATAACATACTCAATTGGGCATAGTAATCTATCTTACCCTGCAGGAAAGTACAGCGGAAGGGGATAAGGGGGAAGGAGTGAAAGAAGGGAGTAGACTGGGGGAGCAGGCAGTCAGAAGCAAAACATTTGAGGATGGATAGGGTGAAAGAAGATAGAAAATAGAGTAAATGCCATGGGAAGAGCATAGGATGGAGTGAAATACATTTAGCAATATTAACAATGAAAAAAATTTGAAGCAATTTTGATAGGCCTCAGTTCTCAAACACATAAGAGAACTGAGTCAAATTTCTTAAAGTAAGAGCCATTCCCCAATTGATAATCAAAAGATATCAAGTTTTCAGATGAAATAATCAAAGCCACCTATAGCCATATGAAAAAAAAATGCTCTAACTCACTATTGATTGGAAAGATTCAGGTCAAAACAATTCTGGGTACTACCTCATACCTGTTGTATTAGATAATAGGACAGCAGAGAAAAATGAAAAATGTTGTGGGGGATATGGGGAAAATTAGACATTAATGCACTCTTGGTAAAGTTGTAAACTGATTCAAACATTCTGTTCCAAACAATTTGGAACTGTGGCCAAGGGCTATAGAACCATGCATACTCTTCAAACTAGTAATACCATTACTAGGTTGATATCCTAAAAGAGATTTTTTAAAAAGTTGAATTTGAAATTGGGGAGATGCTCATCAATTGGGGAATGGCTGAACAAATTGTCAGATGAGATAATGATGGAACAGTGTTGTGCTACAAGAAATGATGAGCAGGATGCTATCAGAAAAACCTGGAAAGACATACACGAACTGATGCAAAGTGAAATGTACTATATACAAAATAACAGCAATATTGTAAGATGACCTACTATGAATGACTTGGTTGTTTTCAGCAATGCAGTGATCCAAGACAACTCTGAAGGTCTTATGAAAAATGCAATCCATCTACAGAGAAAGAACTGATGGTATCTGAATACAGACTGAAGGATAATGTATTGTTAGTTCCTTTTTTTCTAAAGTTTTTTTTTGTCTGTTTTCTTTTATAACCTGACTAATGAGGAAATATTTTCCATAACTATACATGTATAACATATTGAATTGCTGGAATTCTTTTTTTTTGTTTTGTTTTGTTTTGGGGTTTTTTAAGTGAGGTAATTGGGGTTAAGTGACTTGCCCAGGGTCACACAGCTAGTAAGTGTTAAGTGTCTGAGGCTGTATTTGAACTCAGGTACTCCTGACTCCAGGGCCGGTGCTCTATCCACTGCACCATCTAGCTGCCCTGAATTGCTGGAATTCTTAAGTGGGGTAGGGAGGGAGGGAAAATAAAATTCTAAATGAAAAAAAAAAAAGAAATGAGTGGAGGAAGCTTTTTTTTTCTAATTTGGAGTCGATATCTATATGCTATAACAGGAGCATTATATATAAATGGAGAAAGAGAAGGTCCCTTCCCCATAACATTATCTAAGTGAGGTGGGGGTAGAGAAGGATGTAAAGAAATCTGGATACCTCTAAATAGACATACAGAATTGTCCAAACCTCTTGCTATTGTTATTCTTCCCCCCCCCCAAAAAAATTCCACACTAAAATGCCCTAAACTCTAGGTAAAGATTATATATAGTTGTTAATTATTGTATGTTTAGTTCTTTCATTTTGATCATTCATCTCAATCTTAAAAGCAAAGATCTGTATCCTTAGCTTAAGAAATATGAAGCTTTGTTTCAACAGTGAAAGTTCTAAACTTTAATAGAACCTCTAAAATTCAAAATAGATTAGGAACTTCTAGTTAAATACTATTACTTGTATTTCTTCTCTTTGACAAAAGGAAATCTATTTTTTTAGGTTGTATTGGCTGGTGCTTTCTACCCAAATTACTTTACTTTTGGACAACCTGATGAAGAAATGGCAATAAGGGAGCTTGCTGGCAAAGATCCTAAAACAACTGTTGTGGTATGTTAATGTCAGAAGTAGACTTCAGGATACACTCAGCATTGTTACTAATGAAGAGAATTGATATGTTTTCTCAAATACTTAGTATGATCATCAGCTTGATGATAAATTGGTGAATGTGGTTCATAGAGAGGCTGTGCTTCAGAGCTAAGTTAGCCTTTTTGCATTTGTTGGATTGTAACTCAGCATTATAACTCCTTTTGTAAATATTCTGGCTTTAAAAGAAAGCATTAAGAAATTATGTTTGGGGGGTGCGGCTAGGTGGTGCGGTGGATAAAGCACCGGCCCTGGATTCAGGAGTACCTGAGTTCAAATCTGGGCTCAGACACTTTACACTTACTAGCTGTGTGACCTTGGGTAAGTCACTTAACCCCCATTTCCCCGCCCCCCCCCCCAAAAAAAGAAATTATGTTTGGGAATTTTGGGGTCATAGTGTAGAAGTGTCTCTAGGCCATAACCTTCATGGACACTTGAGGTTTAAGGGTTCCAAGAAGGCAACTGATTACTGACTGAATTCAAGGAATCATCCAGAGGGACTAGGTTTCTAGTTACATCACTTACAATCCCCCACGTAAGTGTTTCCCATTAAAAATCAGCCACATTACTAAGCTTTTAGAAAAAGGTATTTACTAAGAAAAGTTAGTATAAAATAGTCATCTAGAAAGGGGCAGTGAATAGAGCTCTCTATTGGGAGTCAGGAAGACCTGAGTCCAAACCAGACTAAGACACTTACTAACTGTGTCACTTATTCTCTGTCTACTTCAGTTTCACTCTAACTGTAATAATAGTATCTACCTTCTAGAGTTGTGAGTCTAAAATGAGTTAATACTTGTAAAGCAGTGCTATAGTTGTGACTCCCTTTCCCAAGTTTGTGACTCACTTTCCCACATATCACATAGCTACATGGTAAGAGTTGACTTGAAAGTCCTCTGTCCCATCAATAATCCATTTGTTTTAGCCTGTTGGGTTATAGTCAGTTTTGCAGTGAAAGTCATTCTTGGTTGTAAGTGTATATCTTTTGTCTTTTGGAATATTTATTCCAAGAACTGTTGTTTATAAGAGAAGCTTCCACGTCCTGTAGTATTCTTGACTATGACTCCTTGGTACTTGAAATTTTTTTTGAATGCTTGTGCCAAATCTCTAGGTCCCTGTACTCTGATGACTAGCCATTTCCAATCACTGTTATCCACCTCTAACCCCCCACTCCCACCCCTTTCCAGGTCAACTCCTGGGATTCTCTTTTTTGACTAGCAGTTTCTAACTTCCCCCAAGAAGACTCCTGCACACCTCAGCAGTTTCTAACTACCCATGTTCCTGGACAGGGATCTTCTTCCTGCAGTTTGATTGTTCTGTGTATCCAGACTGTATATCCTCCTCCTGTTTCCCACAACTAAATGAATCCTATAAGAATCCTCTTTCTCTCCTCCCTTCCTGGGCATCTCTGTCTGAAAAGGCAGCACATTGTCCTGAATTCCAATTCCTCTGTCTTGAATAAATGCCTCACTTTATTTACTGATCATCTAGTTGATCTGAGTTTTTGTACAGATTGATACTTGTAATATTTTTTTGATGTAGGAACTCTGGATTTGGTTATGGTATTTAAGGATCCTTTCCTGTTGGGATTCCTTTTGGGAGGCGGATTCTTTCTATCTTTACATTATCTTCTTGATCTAATATATCTGGGCAACTTAATTTATGATTTCTTTATAGGGTTCACATCATATTTCTTTATTATAGTTTTCAGGGATTCTTAGTTGTCTTTGATCTCTTTTCTATATATTTTTTTGATATGACATAATACATTTTTTATTTTTGCAGTCTTTTGGTTTTGTTCTAATATTTATTGTTCTCTCATGGTGTCATTGTTTTCTGTTTGGTCTATTATACTTTTCTGAGCATTTATTCCTTAGGTAAATTTTATCATTTTGTCTTTTAAGTTATTTTTCCAGTTCTTGCCTTCTGAGCTTTTATTCCAATTGTTTATCTCTTGGTTTATTTCTTCTAGGTATTTGCATAATCCTTGTGGAAAAACCCATATTTTCCTTTCTACTATTGCATGCCACTTTTAGGAAGCTACTTCTTTTTTGGGAGTCTTTGTATCTACAATAATTTTAAATACTGGTGGGTGTCGTCATCTTTCTAGCTTTAGTTTCTGAACTGAGGCTTTGAACTAGTGCCAGGCTCTGCCCTCTACTGTGCTTTTGAATGGAGTTGTTATTCCTGCCTGGGTTTCTGTGTTGACCTCTACCACATAGGATTATGCCTCCATGAATCCTCAGGATTGAGTGTTGGGTCTTCAGGGCCCCCTTGTTGCCTCTCAGGGCAGAGTGCTAATGACTGCAGAATCTTTGGGCTTGGGGCTGGATTAGTCTGAATGCTGCCATACCAACTCTGGGCTCTGCCCTTTCTTGGGGCTTCCATGGGGCTTTATGACCTTCCTTGGGACGTCCTTGGCTCTTGCTAACTCTAGCACAGAGTCTTGCAAGCTTTACATATCTCTGGCCCCTTGCTTGTTACACTGGGAGACTGCAGGCTCCAGCTTCACTGGCTGCCTCCTTTCCTGTTGCCCATTGGCTCTTGGCCGTTGGCTTCTGTATGATGTGGTGCTGCTGCTGCTATCACTGCTGTTGGTTATTGTTTCAAGGCCCTTCACGATCTTGGTTGTTCTTTTGCAGCCTGGTTGCCACTATTGCTATTGTCTGAGATGGTAGAAGTAATTTAATGTAGGTTTTTACAATTGTTTCTTTATTTTTTATTTTTAAAAACATTTTGAACTTAAGTACAAAATGAGAAAAGGAAAAGTTGCCATGTACATAGCAGAACATAGAGAATTCAATATAAAACAATAAATTTCCATTTCAAGAAAACTGTGTTGTTTAAACATCTAAATGTGGGCTCTAATCTGTCCCCCCCCCCAGTTTGGGGGGAAACTGGCTAAAATCACTGATAAATTCACCCCAAGAGTTTAGGATTTTAAGGGATTTTAAGATATAAGATAGTAAAGAGAGAGAAAGATTGAGAATAGATTCCTTATAGCATGGAAATCCTAGCCTTCCTAACTGCCCATGTGAAGTCCTGCCACCAAGCTGATGTCTCAGACCAGAAAGGAAGAAGCCCTCTGACAGTGTCTGCTTCCTACTTCCTGTCCTCCTCCCAGAAATGGGAGGTTCTTCAAGTTGATTGGCTGAGAGCAATCTCCTGTTGATGTAGCAGTCAATCAAGTTGGACCCCTGGGCATCTACCAAGTTCCATTATCTTAACACAAAACCTATATAATAAACACTACACAACGTTTTCAGATTTCCACAGCATTTCTTTGCTTCCTTGTTGGTTTTCTTTGGTTCTTTGCTATGTACTTGTTACTTTATTTTCCCCCATTCTCTTCCCCTTAAAGAAGGTTTCAATTAAGTGTGGAGATGTATATCTATATATATGTAGAGAGAGAGAGACAGGCAGACATATACACACATACATACACACATATACATAGATATCAAATACATATTCACATATGTGTAAGGCTGTACTATGCTTTTTTCTACTCGTCATCCATTTCTCTGAAGGTGGATAGCATCTTCCTTCATAAGTCCACGTTTTTCCATGCCTTTCCAAGTTAACCAGCTCATCATTTACACCACAGCAGTATTCCAGTCCAGTTACATCCCATCTGAGATACTGTCCGTGAAAGTTTTTCCCAGTTTTTTGCATTCCTTATATCCCTGGCTATATAGGTTTTATTTATGCAAGAAAATTTTAATTTATTTACCCTATCCCTCCTCGGTCCTCTGCTTTACTTCTACCCACTACCTTGCCTTCCTATTCCTTACCTCACCCACTCCTCTAAGAGTCCTTCCCTTACCCTCTTCCCCCTCCCTTTTCCCTTTTAACCCATTCATGATGAGAGCAGGTTCCATCACTACCTGCCTTCCCCACTACTAGCTTCTCTGAAGTAATTACTCCTTTTCATCTCTCCCTACCAAGTTTCAGTTTTTTAGAATTATCCCATCCCACTCAGGGCAGCCAAAGTGTTTCTTTCAAACTACCCAAATAATAATGACCATCATAAAAGTGCTGCTAATATTTTCATATATAAGAAGTAAACACTTTGTCCTTGTTGAGTCCCTTGTACTTGGTATTTAATGTTTACCTTATATTTATCCTGGATGTTATATGTTGAATTTTCCCTTAAGTTCTGGGGGTTTTTGTCACAAAAACCTGAAAGTCTTTAATTTGTTGAGTATCCTTTTTTTTTTTCCCCATTCAGAATTATATTTAACTTTACTGGGCAAGTTACCCTTGGTTAAAACTCCAGCTCTTTTGCTTTATGGAATATAGTATCTCAAGACCTATGGTCATCAGTGTGGTAGCTGCTAAATTTTGTATAATCCTTATTGTAGCTCCATCATATTAGAACTTTTTTTCTCTTGTTGCACCAGCAGTTTATTAATGTCTCATTTTTCCCATATCCCCTACAATATTTGTCATTTTCCTTTGCTGTCCTATTATTGAATCCAGTAGGTAAGAGAGAGTACCCCAGAATTATTTTAACTTGAATCTTTCTCTTTTTTTAATTATAAAAGTATTTTATTATTTCCAGTTACACATAGAGATAGTTTTCAACATTTGTGTTAATAAGATTTCTAGTTTCAAATTTTTCTCCCTCCCTCCCCAAGACTTCAAGTAATCTGATATAGGTTATATATGTACAATCACATTAAACATATTTCTGCATTAGTCATATTATGAGAGAAGAATCAGAGAAAAAAGGAAAAGCCTCAAAAAAAAGAAAAACAACAACAAAAAACTCCAATAGAAATAGTATGGTTCAATCTGCATCTAGATTTTACAGTTCTTTTTTTTTTTTTTCTTCTGGATTTGGAGAGCCATTTCCATCATGAGTCCTTTGGAACTTTCTTGTACCATTGTATTGCTGAGAAGAATCAAGTCTATCACAGTTGATCAACACATAATATTGTTGATACTGTGTACAATGTTCTGGTTCTGTTCATCTCACTCATTATCAGTTCATGCATGACTTGCATCTTTCTAATCAATAGTGAGTCAGAACATTTTTTTTTCTTATGGCTAGAGATAGCTTTGATGATTTCATCTGAAAACTCTTCATATCTTCTGATCATTTATCAATTGGGTAATGACTCTTATTTTAATAAATTAACTCAGTTCTCTATATGTTTGAGAAATGAGGCTTTTATCAGCCGAACTTTCAGTTTCTGTTGCTAACTGTATTTCCCTCCATCCTATTCCTTTCAGTTTCTGTTGCTAACTGTATTTCCCTCCATCCTATTCCTTCCCTATGTCATTTATTCTATTCTCTCTTTTTACCCTGTCCCTCCTTAAAAGTGTTTTGCTTCTGGCTGTCTTCCCTCAGTCTGCCCTCCTTTCTATGACAGCCCCCCCCCCCCCATCCCCTTCTCCTCCTACTTTCCTGCCGGTTAAGATAGATTTTTATACCCAATTGAGTGTGTATGGAACAGTTGATAATTTCTTGTAATATTGTATTAAAATCCTTTTTTTAAAAATTGTAACTTTCAGGTAGTCTGATTATTCTTATATTCTTTCTCCTCTATCTGTTCTCCAGATCAGTTGTTTTTCTGTTGAGATGTTTTACTTTCTCTTCTATTTTTTCATTCTTTTTGTTTTGTTTTATGATTTCTTGTTGTCTTAGAACTCCATTATCTTCCCCTTGACAAATTCTAGTTTTCAAGGAATTATTTTCTTAAGTTTTTGGTTCTCCGTTTCAAGTTGGTTGGCTTTCTTTTTATAATTTTCTTGATTTTCTTGGATTGATCTTTTTTCTTCTTCTAATTTTTCCTCACTCTCTCTTATTTGCTTTTTAAAGTCCTTTTTAAATTCTTGCAAGAACTTTTTCCTGTGCTTGAGACCATTTGACATTTCTCATTGAAAAAAAGAATGACTTTTTTAGCTCCATTCTCTTCTTTTGAATATGAATGAACCCAGATCTTCTCTGTCCCCATAGAAATTATCTGTGTGCTCTTTCTCCTTTTGCTTGCTCATTTTTAAAAAATTTTTTGTTTTGTTTTATTTTTTAGCAGTTATTTTCTGAGGTCTGTTTTGGTGCTCAATCTTAGGCTCTCCTCTTCACTCCTAAGCCATAGCTAGGGCCCCAGCCACACTGACCCACAAATGGTTTTGCTCCCTGCAGTTCCTCTCATGGCTTCAAACTACAGCTATCCTCTCTGCCCAGTAACTGAAACCCGTACTCTGCTCTCCTGCACGTGCCCATAGCCCACAGGGTGCCCACCCCTTTCTATTGCACACACCAGCTGTGTGTGCTAGCTCCTTCTCCCCATGGTTTCAGCTCTAGGTACTGGATATGTGTGGTCAACACAGCTGTGCTTGGCATCCTTTGACAGTGGAAGGGCCTTTAGTCTTCTTCTACTTCCCACATTGTAAGGGAGATGAAAGTTTCTAAAGGTTGAGGCTTGTTGTTTGTTGATTCTGCAGAGTCAGCCTGGAGGTGTTTGTATCCTGGAAGTCTGATCTTTCCTGGAGTTTTCTCAGATTGTCTTAGGAGGACATCTGCTTTACCCCCAAGTTTATTTCTGCTTTTCTCTAAGGCTCTGTTCTGTCTTTTTTTGTGGAGGAGATTTGGGGATCTGAAAGTTTTCTGACCTCCACCATCTTCCCAGAAACTTCTCTTCTTGTAGTTTCTTATTGGGTTTCTTGATCGTTATTTGGTGGAAATTTCAGGTTTTTGCTGAAGTAGGTGGTGGTCTGCTTCTGGTTAGGCAGATATCTTAATGAGAAATCCACACCCAAATTAGATTACATTAATTGAAGTGAGGGTAGAACTTACCCATACATCTATTTTAAAATAGAATTTTAAGTTTTTCCTATCCTCGTGTTCAACTTTTGCCAAACACCCTCTTCTTCCCCTCTGTCATGATTTAGGTGCTTGGCATTTTATGTTTTGATCACCAGACTATGTATGTTGCATTTAGAGTTTGGTACAATTCTGGCCTTACAATTAGTCAGACAATAAAATATGAAAGTTAAAGGAAATAAAATTATTCAGCTCAGACAAAAGAAATTTCTGAGGGATTTGAATAATAGTTTTCATTTATATGACAAATTTTTTTTGTGGGGGGGGGTAATGGGGGTTAAGTGACTTGCCCAGGGTCACACAGCTAGTAAGTGTCAAGCGTCTGAGGTCAGATTTGAACTCAGGTCCTCCTGAATCCAGGGCCAGTGCTTTATCCACCGTGCCACCTAGCTGCCCCCAAATTATTTTTTTTAAGTAACCAACTTTGCATCATTGATAGCATGTCAGTCAGAAAATTCTTCCTTTATGTCAGTTTGAGTAAAAATAGTTTTTTTTTTCTGACTGAGAATTATTCAACAGAATAGATTACTTACTGATGGAGGTTGTATAATTTTGCTACTTGGCATATTTTAAAATATTTAATATCTTGAGCTGTTATATGCATTACGTAAATGTAAAGCTGCTTCAACATGAGGAATCTAGGCTAGAAATGCCTTCTGGGCACTGAAATTAATAGTAATAAGAATAACAATATAGAACACATCTGTCACAGGGGAAATGGGTAGTGTGGGGGTCCTTAGGTATTTTTCTTTAAAGAATTACACCCTTGCAGGGGAAGCTAGGTGGCACAGTGGATAGAGCACTGGCCCTGGAGTCAGGAGGACCTGAGTTCAAATCCGGTCTCAGACACTTGACACTTACTAGCTGTGTGACCCTAGTCACTTAACACCAATTGTCTCACAAAAAAAAAAAAAGAATTATATCCATGGGCAGCTAGGTGGTACAATGGATAAAGCATGGGCCCTGGATTCAGGAGGACCTGAGTTCAAATCCAGCCTCAGACACTTGACACCTACTAGCTGTGTGACCCTGGGCGAGTCACTTAAACCTCATTGCCCCACCAAAAAAAAAAAAAAAAAAGAATTACACCCTTTCTCACACAAATCCAGTTAGAATAAAATAATCTTTTATTTAGGTGCTAGAGAAAGGAGACCAAGAGAGAAGTCAAGAACTTCTCTGGAGAGCAGATGGCACAGAGACATGATTCTCTGAGATAACTATCTCCTTGAGCAGGAGAAAGGCAAAAGTTTTTATAGATGGTACATGGAGTGGACAGATGAGGTGACCATTTAACTGTAGAAATTCCCTTTGGGGGTGGGAGAAACTGGAATGAGAAGTGGTGGTCCTGACTTCTGGAGTTATCTCTGTCTTCTGGTGCCAATCAGGCAGCATCCACGCCTAATGGGCTTATCTCCCTTACTTCTCAAGGTGTGTTCATCCTTCAGTTTAGCTTCTCAAGGAGAGTTACTCCAGATGCATGTCCTTTAGTTCAGCTGGCCAGTTTAAACTTTAATAGCCCCAAATTCCTTGGTCTGTCCCAGCCCATAACAACATCTATTTGATGAGAAAGGTTTAAACTTTATAAAAGTATTTTACCAGTGATTTTTAAAGAGACCTGTTAGTCAGTGTCAAAAGCTCATTATAGTGCCTTAAATAAATTTTCTTTTTTAATTGAAGTACTATAAATTCCAAAAAAGGCCAAGGCCTCCTGCTGCATCTGGGGTCATCTCCATTCATCCTGATCTATATCTTGCTGGTGTACCCATATGGCTCCGGAGGAGAAAGTAAGGCTGGTGACTTTGCACAGCCCTCTGTCACTTAAATCCAGGTCACTTGCAAGTCATGGCATCTTCCTAATATCATGGTCCTCTTTGAGAATGAAGTACAAACAACTATAAAGTCAAAAGAGAATTTTAAATACTTTCTCCTTCAAAGCCAAAACTTCCTCTAACTTTTCCTAGGTCTAAATGGAACTTAAGAAATATATTTTTGCTTATTTGAATTACTTTGAAGCTATTTTTAAAAAGTTTAGTCTAGTTTTGATTTTGTGTTAGAATTGTGTGATTTTTTAAGGGAAAAAAACTTAGCTTGGTAGGTAACTTAATTTACAATTTGAAACTTGATTATAATTTTTTTAAAGTCACTATTGCATTAAATAAAATACTTGCCCATGGAACTTGAGACTAAACTGTTAATTTATTTTTTAAGTTCCTTAAATATTCAGTACTATGTTAGTGAGTTGTTGAATGGAAGAATCTGCTGTGGTACATTTTAAAAGAAGCTGTCATTTTATGTTTTAAACAGCTGAAGCATATTCCTCCCTATGGATTTATCTACTACAAACAACTTCAGTCTCTCTTTAGGCAGTGTGGTCAAGTAAAATCCATTGTATTTGATGGTACAAAGTAAGTGGTATTTTATTTTTTTCTATTCATAGTATAGTTGTATAGGAAAATAATAGTTATATATGAAAATACATAGTGATAAAGGAAAATAATAAAGGTTCACCGCTGCATCTGGGAGAAGGGAGGGAATATACTTCAATGCATTAGCCTTCACATAGAATATTTATTTATAAGACTGGTACATGGCCTCAGACACTTGACACTTGCTAGATGTATGACCCTGGGCAAATCACTTAACCCTCATTGCCCCGCCTTCCCCCCCCCCCAAAAAAAAGACTGGCGCACATAGTAGTTAGTAGCAGTTGTTGTTTTTAACTGTACCATTCCTTTTATTGGGAAACTAGCAACTATTTATGTTTTCTCACAATCTTGAATAACCTGAACCATGTCTTGAGGAATTGAATACTTGGTTTTTTTAGTAGGAGACAGGAGAAACCACTTTATGAGATCTATGGCTTTCTGTTTGAGCTTATATTCTGTAAGTGGAAGACAGCACACAAAAAAGAAGTTGAAAAGGAAAATGGGATGCACCCCGAGTTTAGTCCCTGACCCTGTGGGGATTCCAGGAGGAGCCCTCCCATTGCAGCTGGGGGGAGTTCTTGGATGAAGAGCTGGGGGCTTGGTAGAGGTGGTTCTCTGTGCAGTGAGGTAAATTCTAAAGACTGATCTAGAGTGGGTCAGTACACAACCATCTAAAGCCTTAAAGGATGACTGGCCTAATTTCCAAATTATCAAACTTATTTTCAGTTAGTAGGAGGTTGTTGCTTTCATAGCAGGATAGTACCATATACATGTTTTGAATACCTGGGAAAGAAAGGCAGATTAGCCTCATTTTATTGGTGAGTTTTAATTCCTGATACTAGTATACTACTTAAAGCTTGCAAAATGGGAGACAGCATTGTCTAGTAGAAAGCTCTTTGCACTTGGTACTCGGAAGAGATGAGTTCAAGTCATAATTTTACCACTTAATTGCTATATGATCTTGGGCAAGTCTATACTTCCCTGGGTCTCAATTTCCATACCTGTAAATTGAAGGGGTTGGATTAGATAATTTCTGTAGTCCCTTTTAGCAAGGGATAGACACACAAGCACAAAAGTTCTTATCCAGAAACATGGAGTCTGAGGGTCCAAGTGTGGTTCCGACGTCTAGCTGAGCTTTTGGCGAGGGAGTCCCAGGCTGCCTGTCTGCTGTTGCGTGCAAAAGCTGACTGTCTCTACCTCTCTGTGACTCAAACGGGAGGTTGAGTCAGGTGGGAGAGGGAGAAAGGAAACCCAGAAGGGAGGTTTCTACCTCCAAGTTTTATGTGCCAAGAGGAAAGAGGAAATTTCCTATACCCTTCAACGTTTGGGAGCCAAAATGTCATTGGGAAAATGGTGTAAGGGAGAAAGGTAGGGGTTTGAGGTCCTTAGGAATTCCTCTTTAAAGAATTAGGGTGCAGCTAGGTGGTGCAATGGATAGAGCCACCAGCTCTGGAATTCAGGAGGACCTGAGTTCAAATTTGGCCTCAGACACTTAACAATTACTAGCTGTGTGACCCTAGGCAAGTCACTTAACCCCAATTGCCTCACAAAAAAACCCCCAAAACCAAAACAAACAAACAAAAAAAGAATTACACCCTCTTGCACACAAAAGCAGTTAGAATAGTTTATTTCAGGGCTGAGGAAGGGAAGGGGAATGGAAGGGAAACCATGAAAGAAGTCCTTGGACTTCTCATGGGGAGAAAGTCATGTCACAGAGAGAGTGGCTCTGAGATACCAATCTCCTCAAGCAGGAGGCTGGCAGGTACTTTTATAGAGGACTGATGGGGGTGACCATCTGACTGTGGAAAGTTCCTTTAGTGAGGGAGGACCATCCTCCACTGGTGGTAGCTGGAGGAGTTGGGTGAGGGGTGGCTGCAGATCTCTCAAGCCATCTCCTCAGGACACAAAGGAAGCAGCCACACCTAATCTTATTGCCCCAGGGTTGAAGGAGACTAGAATGAAGGGTGGGGGTCCCAGAGCTAACTAAGTCCGAACTGGTTCCACTTATCTCTCTAGGGGTGTCTGTCCTCTAGTTTAGTTTCTCAAGGAAAAGGTTCTTTGATGTGCCCCAGAGAACTTCTGGGGTACCCCGGGCCCATAACACCTTTATCATATATGTGATCACATTTGATCACAGACTCTCAGACTTGGAAGGAACCTGTCAACATGAATTTTCTTTCTTTTTTTCTTTCTTTTTTTTTTTTTGGTGAGGCAATTGGGGTTAAGTGACTTGCCCAGGGTCACACAGCTATTTTCCTTTTCAAGGTGAATTTTAAATGAAAACAATCAATACAACAAAATTGCAGTCTTTAATCAGGGCAGTGAGTTGCTGCTTGGGGTGCCACACTGCAAGTACTGGAGTACCCAAGGTGGGGTATTGGAACAGGGTTGATATAGGGTACTAAGGCAGAGAGAATGACTAGGCTATGGGTGGGAAGGGGTAGGTGTCTCACTCTTTCAATAGGTAGGTTGTTTTGTATAACAATCAAAAGTCCATAAAGAAAAATTGGGAGTCTGCAGAGAGGAGAGTTTGGGAGATCTACAAAATAATCGGAGGCTGGAAATGACCGTTAGGTTAGCCTTAGGCAATTCATTGCCCAAGGAAAGGAACCTGGGCAGCTTCAGTCACTTCTTAGGTAACTGTGTTTGTTGGACCTCTAAGGCCACCTAATCCTACCTGAACAAGAATCCTCTCTACTCTGTCCCCAACTAGTAATCTAGTAAGTTTTAACCTCAAGGACCAGAGCAAGGAATGTATTGCTTTCTAAGCAAGCCTGTCTCCTTTGTAACTCTAATTGTTAGCAATCCTTTTCTTGAATTAAGGCTACAGGTTCCTAGATTTGTGCTCTGGGATCAAGTAAAACAAGTCATACACAGATACTTTGGCATAGTTTCGAGTCAGAAAAATCTCAGTTCAAATTTTGCCTTAGATCACATAGCCCCTCAATCCTGCTACCCTGAGAATATGATCCAAGGATAGCAGGAAATGAGAATTACAAGGCCTGTATTAATAATTTTTACCTACATTCATTTTTTAAAAAGGGGAATGGAAATATAAAACACTAGTAATTCCAATTATAGGACTTCGAGTTCATTTAAATAAAATTTTCATTTTAACAGCAGAGACTGTTTTTCTAGGAACTTCAGTTGCAAAACTTCTTTGGCACAAGGTCTGCTTCTTCAGAGCTCTCACTAGACTAAATTAGCAACTGTCTTGCTAAACAAAAGATCCCTTTTTAACATTAACCCTAACATTTTATCCCTTTAAGTATTTTGGGAGGCAATAAGTGTGTTGTAGTGGAAAGAACCCTGAACTAGAAGGCAAAACGCTTGGGTTCTAGTCCTGCTGTAGGCATTTACTTAGTGTTTGACCTCCAGTAGGTCTTTGGCTTTCTCTGAGACAGTTTCCTCAGCTATCAAATGGTGATAAGTTAACTGGCCCTGTTCCTCCACAGATGTGTTGTAATGAAGTAATGGAGGTGAAAATGCTGTAGAAACTGTAATTCAATTTAGGTGTGCTCCTGATCTTCCAGAAACATAGAATTCATAGAGTAGAGAACTGTATAAGAATTACATGCAATAGGGGCAGCTAGGTGGTTGGGACAGCCAGGTAGTGCAGTTGGATAGAGCACCGGCCCTGGACTCAGGAGGACCTGAGTTCAAATCTGGCTTCAGACACTTGACACTTACTAGCTGTGTGACCCTGGGCAAGTCACTTAACCCTCATTACCCCACCCCCCCCCAAAAAAAGAATTACATGCAATAATAAAAAAATTTTTATAAATAAATTCTCTTTTGAAATATATATTCTTTTAGTCACTGCCCCTGTCCCCCACCCACTCCCCTTCAGTACATGCTTCTGATGAATTGTAAAATGAAAGGTTCCTGTGAATTTCAGAGGGAAAGATTTATCCGGGATTGGTTAACTGATCTGGAATGATGTTAGTACATCTAGTTAATACTTTTTTTTTTGAATAAATATTTCTTTTTTTTTTTGTTTGGCAACAGGGCATTTGTGGAATTTACTCGCAATCCAACAGAAAGATTTAAAACTCTTCCTGCTGTGTATATGGCAATAAAGATGTCTCAAATAAAAGTTCCACTTGAACTCAATGTTCATGCTAGTGAAGAAATTGAAGGGAAGGTGCAAGGAGGCACAGTTACAAAGCTGAGGAACACAAGGTACGAGTGCTGAGGCATTTTTCTTTCTGCCAGCTTGTGGATTTTCAGATCTTACTAGCACTGTGGTGTGGTGGAAAGGGTGCTCTAGCTGAGAGTCCTGAGGACCTGAGTTAGATTTCAGGATTTGTTACTTCAAACCTGTGGGACAATAGGCAGTTTTCATTTAACCTCTCTGGACCCCAGTTTGCTTGTCTATAAACTGAAGAGGATTGTATGAGAGAACCTCTGAAGGCTCTTTTTGTTCCAAGTCCTATGTTCTGGTGTCAGTAGAAGTTAACCTTTTTTTTTTTTTTTTGCCTTGAACTTTCTTAAATGCATATGTAGGCCTCACAGAGAGCTTATTTGGGAGATGGCGGGTGGGGGAGAATCTCAAGTTTCTTTTAAACTGCCTGGTTTTTAGACTTACTTCCAAGTATTCATCATGTTGAATCAGTTAATCACTACTATGTCCTTAACCAATGAGAAGAAAAGTTCTTTGATATTTCTTGCTGTACAATGATAGAAAATGATTTATAATGAGAGTCAGTATGCTCTAGTGTTAAGTCAGAAGATCCAGGTTTGAATTCTGCCTTAGATTCCCCATAGTAAAATGAATATAATGATACTTGAACTGCCTGGCTTACAGGGTTGTTGTGAAAAGAACACTTTGAAAACTTTGAAACTTCTTTCCCTCCAAAGTTCATTTCCTTTTTGAACGGAGTTACTAAACTGGTAGATGATGAGAATGCTGAAGATATAACTTATCACTTCTTACAGAGCAGATGCAGAGAGGTGGACTGGATAGTAATATACAGTTAAATGGATTTATAACTGGTTAAATAACTGATATAATATCTTATGGTTCAGTATCAGGGTGGAAGGAATTTGTGAGCAGAAGGCCCCCAGGGATCAGTGCTTGGCCTTGTGCTATTAAATATATTCACCAGTGACTTAGATAAAGTCATAAATGGCATGCTTATCAAATGTGTGAATGGCACAGAGCCCTGAAGAATAATTAATACACTGAATAACAAAGTGAAGATCTTGACAGACTATAGCTTTGTACTGAATCTAAGAATTCTATGGGTTAAGCATAAAGTCTTATCCAGAAGTGTTCTAGAGCCAGCCCTACTTTGCTTGTGAGAGTCCATTTAATTTTCACTGTGAAAATTCAAATAAGCCTAAGTATGTACACATTTTTTCCCTAGAGAGCCCAGTTGTTAAATATATACCAGCACACACCTATATCTAAAAACAGCCAGAGTTCCAGGAATAAATTCATTACCAGACTGGAGGCCTGGCGACTTGAAACTGATGATAATAATAATGATGAAAACTGACATTTTTATATCACTTTAAGGTTTTCAAAGTACTTTATATCCATGATCTCATTTGAATCTCACAATATCCCTAGTCTTACCCTTAAATTTGAAAAAAAAAAATCAACTTCCCAATTACAGAATGGGGCGGGGGGGGGGTGCGGAGGTCATGATTAGGTCATAGATTGTCTTGAGATCTTGAGTTTTTCATTGACTGGAGGTTCAATATGAGTCAGCAATGTGATATAGTAGCCCAAAAAAAGCTAATGAGACCTTGGGCTGCATTAATGAAAGCATGGCTTTTAGGAATAGGGAGGTGATACTTCCCTTCTTCTCTACCCTGGTCATACCTAATCTGGACGATTGTGTTGAATTCTGCCTGTCACCTTATAAAGTGCATTGATAAGTCAGAGAGCATCCAGAAAACTACAACCAAGAGGGTGAAAGACCTTGAGTTTGTTGTATGAGGATCCTTTAAACAAAATGAAAATGTTTATCCTAAAAAAGTGAAGATTCACGAGGCACTAGATAAGTTGTGTTCAGCTATTTGAAGAGCTGTCCCATGGATTGGACTCTGGTCCCAAAAGGGAGAACCAGAAGCAAAGAAATTTGCAAAAAAGCAGATGTAGGCCTGATATCAATAGCAGTTACAGCTGGAGACATGGAATGGGCTATCTTAAGAAGTGTTTTCCACCATTGGGGGTTTTCAGGGAAAGGGTATGACTACTTGTTAGGTATGTTGTAGTGGGAATTCCTTTTGATTTTAGGCTGGTCTAGATGGTTGCTGAGGTTTCTTCCAATTCATCACTAAGCCATGATAAAACCTTGGAAGAGAACTTTAGTAAAAGTTATGTGATAGGGGGAGCTAGGTGGCGCAGTGGATAGAGCACTGGCCCTGGAGTCAGGAGTACCTGAGTTCAAATCCGGCCTCAGACACTTAATACTTACTAGCTGTGTGACCCTGGGCAAGTCACTTAACCCCAATTGCCTCACTAAAAAAAAAAAAAAAGTTATGTGATAAATAAGATCAGAAATCTCAAAAATTAATCGATTGTTGTTGTTTGTCCTTCATTCTCAAAGAGGACAATGCCCTGATGTCATGACTTGCATTAAATTGGATTTAACTAAGAAAGGGCTGTTTGTAAGGTCACCGATTTCACTCTCTCCTCCAGAGCCATCTGGGTCCACTGGCAAGATATACATCAGGGTGATTAGAGATGGCCCTGGATGCTTGAGGCAATTGCCCAGAGTCACACAGCTAGTAAGTATGTGAGGTGAAATTTGAATTCAGGTCCTCCTGACTCTAGGGCCAGTCCTCTATCCACTGCACCACCTAGCTGCCCCTAATCAAGATTGCAATGAGTGACTGTGATGTAGGATCCAGATATTTTAAGAGATTTGTGGAGTTAGTGTTGTGGGTACTTTCTCACTGGCATAGATCTCAAGCTGTCTATACCTTGTCATTTTTTATATATCCTCAATAGAGAATTAACCAGTAAAGGACTAGAGGACTTCTATAGTTCTTTTAACAAAACTCAGATAATCAGTACAGCACTTAGGCTGCCCACTTGTTAAACCTTGTTCTTCATGTAACTGTTTAGTTTTCATACATCAAACTCTGTGCTAAGGACTGGGGATAAAGGAGAAAAAAAATGGTCCCTGTTCTTAAGGAAAATGGTCTAATGAAGAAGATAATATGCAAACAACTATGTACAAATAAGATATAGACCTGATAAATTGTAGATAATCAGTAGAGGAAGATACTAGCATTTTGGGGGATTGGGCAAGGTGTCTTGTGTGAAACCTTTTAAATGGACCTTTAAGGGGCAGCTAGGTGGTGCAGTGGATAGAGCACCGGCCCTGGAGTCAGGAGGACCTGAATTCAAATCTGGCCTCAGACACTTAACACTTACTACCTGTGTGACCTTGGGCAAATCACTTAACCCTAATTGCCTCACACCAATATATATATATATATATATATGGAACTTTAAGACTTGAGGGAAGCCAGTGGAGTCTAGAGGTAGAAATGAGGCAGGAGAGTATTCCAGGTATAGGGGAGAATCCTGTGTGAAGAACAGCAAGGAGGCCAGCATCACCTGGCACACAGAATGGGAGGAGAGGCTTAAGGTCCATCATATACTTCCTTAATTATTTTTAAACCTATCCAACCACAATTTTAATGTTTTGCAATAAGTATTAAATCCCTCATTGTATCCTGGGGATTTTAATGCACTGTATTTGGGAATTTGAATCCCAAACCTGTTACCAAACTACTTTTATAATCCTCAGGAAATTAATTAGCCTCTTTGAGCCTCAGTCACGATTGGGATTGGAATAGATGACCACCAGGGTCCCTTTAAACTCTAGATTTGAGGCTCTTTGTGCACAAGAAGCACAATAGCCATTAATAATTAGCTCTAATTGTAGAAGGACAGTGATCTATTTAAAAGTATACTGAATCTTGGAAATCTAATTGCTTTACATTCTGACTAAAAGGCATAATCAATAGAAATAGGCTTATTTTTCATTTTCTGAATTGAATTTCACAAGATAAAGGTTTCACTCATGCCAGCTTAGGTGGCAGGTACACCATGGATCAGGCATTCTGTTTTATTTCATGTATCATATTTCTTTTACAAATTTCTGCATGGCTCTCTTGTTTTGATGAGTGAAAATACTTTACTTGGCTTTGTCTGTAGTGTTACTCTGAAAAATTTATTTCGATTTCTGTGGTTTAAATAATATTTTAAATGCCATGAATTTTAGAATTCAGCATTAATATGTAACATTCAATTAGGATGTATTATTACGTTTTACAATTATGTATGTAGACCATAATGATAATTTAAAGCCTATGAAGATATCTTCTGTATCACCGCTTTTAAAAAAGTTATGTATTTATTTAGAGTGAACGTGGACTTCCAGAAACAGACAATTGATACTATGCAGATTTCATTAGATGCTCTAGAGCAGTCACAAGCAATTACCAGCCTGCTCTTAACCATTGATGTCACCGAGGTAGGAGGGATTTGACTGAGAAGACTATATAGTTTTTCTTTAAATTGAATTGAATCAACTATATTTAAAACTATATTTTATTAGGAGCCCTAGATTTTAATTAAATTTACTAATGATTGGTGTGTAATGTGGGATAGCTCAATGTAATTTAATATTATTTTATTGTGAATACTTTCCCCAAATATACAGATCATAATCACTTCCCTTTGGTGGTTGTCTACTTGTTTTTGAACTATCAAATAATAAAGTTGTCAATGAAGCTGATAATTAGTTAAACTAATATTGTACTGGCATCTTCATTTTTTATATTTGGGACTTTTAAAATACAATTTTAGTTAGGTTAAAGATAATGATATATGAAGTATTGTGATTTTAAAACCTTTTGAACCTTTCGTTTGGTATAGAAATCCCTTTCAAATTATTTTATTTCCTTTTTTTCCCCTAAGGTTGTAGAAGTTGGTCACTTCTGGGGTTATAGGATTGATGAAAAAAACACAAATATTCTGAAAAAACTAACAGTTGAAATAAACCAGCTGAAATTGATGCCTTTGCCAATTCGTCCACATCCTGATTTAGTTTGTTTGGCACCATTTGCTAATTTGAATAAAGAAACCTATTTTAGAGCTCAGATCCTGTATGTTTCTGGAAATTCTGCTGAGGTATGTTGTTCACTAATAGATCACTATAAGGTAAATGGACAAGAGTTTGACATTTAGAAAAAAGCTTTTGTGATAAATATAAATGGCAGAAATTACTTGGAAAACAACATGAAATTTGGTTGGTTTTGGTGGCTCTAAAGGATGTATAGTATAGGGATCTATAATTGCATTAGATCTGTTATGTTTACTCATTGAGTTGCTATGGTAACAGTTCAGTATTATTATAGTGCATTATGTTTTTGATCCTGATTTATAGTCTCTTTAGTGATTTTTATTTCTACCTACTCTTCTGTTTCTGATTCTTTATTATAGGTCTTTTTTGTAGATTATGGTAACAGGTCTCATGTAAGCCTAGACCTTTTAATGGAAATCCCTTGCCATCTTCTAGAGCTTCCATTCCAGGTAAGATGAAAAGAGGAATGACTTCCTACCTTCTTTTTTCCCCCACAGTTAATAAAATTTATCTCAAATATGTTTTCATGTAGTGCTTATATCACCAGCAAGGAAAGGTTTAGGGATTGTCAAATACAGGAGTTCATTTTCTGTACAGTCTCCTCTCTCCAGTTTGTTATTTGTAAAGGCAAGGCAGTGTTCTTTCACTTTGTTCTTACATTTCTTACTATGATATCTTGGACTCAAACAGCATAGAAGCATGCTTAACAGAGAAATGCCCAACACTTTTATCCATTACTATGCTAGTATAACCTACTACTAAAATCTCCTTGTCATGCTTCATGGTAACTTAGGAAGCAGTGTGGTGCAGTATCTCTCGAATTAAAGGATTTTAGTTCAAATCCTGATTCTGACAATCACCTGTGTGACTTTGGGCAAGTCACGTCACTTTTTGAAACCTCAGCTTCCCTTTCTATAAGTGAGGAGATTATACCAGATGACTTCTGAGAACCTGATGCCTCTGTGTATGTGACCAAGTGATTCTTGAAGCTCATACCTGCAGGGATAGGTATGGGATAGGTCTGCTAGCTCTCTTCGTTCTGACAGGTTCTAACCGATCTAGAATGGAGTACAAGCTTAATGATGTATGTTGTATCTGTAATTCAAGGATCCACCTTGTTAATTAAAAAGAGGCTTATCACCAGAAGGCTGTCTATCAAGTGTGGTTATTTAGGAACCTTGGAGGGGTTGTTATGCACATTAATAGAGGCTGGACCCACACAGATGAAATAGTGGACCTCTTAAAGTTAAAGAAACGTAACCATACATGCTAACATAAATTCAGAACTGAAATGTGAAATCCTCACTTATCTCAGCAGTTTGTTTTAGGCAGATTGTTTTAATGTAGATTTGTCCAGTCGAGGTCCTGTTTCTTTGTTTGAGATGGTAACAGTTGTGATATTGTATATTCTTAACTAAGCCTTTTCAGGGCAGAGAAAGAATCTTAATTGTCTTGGTATCCCCCTCCAGTACCAACACAGGGCTTCAATAAATGTTTGCTAAATGATGGAGTTTATAAAATGTTATTGTGCCATATTTGTCTTGTAGGCTCTGGAATTCAAGATCTGCAAGATGCGTCCTGCTGCAAAGTCTCTTGTCTGTGGAGAGCACTGGAGTTATGGGGCTAGCCAAAGGTTCACTGCTTTAGTCAATGGCTGTGCTCTCATAGTGAAAGTGTATTCAGTTGTGCACAGTGTCCTACATGTAGATGTGTATCGCTACTCTGGGATTAAAGAAGTGGTGAACATCCGAGATGTGCTTATCAAAGAGTGCTATGCTGAATTAGCAGAGGAATCCTATGAATCCAAAGTAGGTATATTTGGATAAGGAATTCTGTTTAACTGGATGACATGGCATAATTCAGTGGGACTCTATTTAGCACAATGTAGAGTGTTGACAGCAAAGTTGGGTGGTAGGCAGAGAGCAAAAGGGACTGCATCTTATGTTTTATTTAAATGAAAATTAAAATTGGAAGATTTAAAAATATTGAGACTTTCTGGGGAGAAAAGATGGGAGGAGGAATCCAAGAAGTATGATTTTGGATAAATAAAAGAGATACAGTAGGTAAACTATATCTACAGCATTCCCATGATCAACCAGTCTAGACACTTGTCAAATAAGAAAGTTAGATCAAGATGGTATGCCCATGTATCCAAACACTTAACAATGGATGCTGGCTCTTTGGGATCATCACTTCCTTTTCTTGCTGTTTACTATCTTTTGAATGATATTTTCCAAAGTTTCCCCAGGAATTGAAGTCAGACTTACTGGCCTATAGTTTGTAATCATTCTTTACCTTCTCTTTTTTGAAAATCAGAAAAACCTTTACCTTTATGCTGTCATATGTTATTTCTTCTGGGTTCTATGATCTTTCTTATAAGTTTCTAGTGATATCTTTTGTTTTTACATCATCTTTATTTTTTAATATATTCCCCATAGCCATCCCTTTATAACAAAGAATTTTCCAAAACAGGGAGAAGGCGTAGTTTTGCAAAACTAACCAACGTATCCACCATGTCTGAAGGCATATGCTGTGTTCCATGCCCATAATAAACTTCTCCCTCTTCAAAGAACAGAGGGGGCTGCATTTTTTTTTCATTTCTTTTCCAGTGCTGGGTTAGGTCATTATTAATTACACAGAATTCAGTTTCTTTTTATTTTATTTACATTGTTTTCATTGTGTATATTGTTTGCCTAGTCTGGTATCAGTTGATATAAATCTTTTCATGCTTATTTGAATTCTTCTTATTTGTTGTTTCTTATAGATAGCAGTTGATATTTCCTGACCTTGATGTGTACCACAGTTTGTTTAGCCATTCTCCAGTGGATGGGCATCTATTTCTTTGTTTTTGTTTTTTTGTTTTTTTTATATTTTTGCAGGGCAATGAGGGTTAAGTGACTTGCCCAGGGTCACACAGCTAGTTAAGTGTCAAGTGTCTGAGGCTGGGTTTGAACTCGGGTACTCCTGAATCTAAGGCCAGTGCTTTATCCACTATGCCACCTAGCTGCCCTATTTCTTTGTTAACATAAAAGAATCCTGCTGTCAATATTTTAATATATACAGAAACCTTTTCTGGTTTTGACTTCCCAAGGAATGTCTCCAAGATACTTCAGAGGCCACTAGGATTGGCTCAGCAGTCCCATCTGCCAGGTCTTTGGTGCCTCAGATGTAGTTCGTTGGAGCCTGATAACTTTAACTCACCAAGTGTAGCTAGCTAGGTGCCCTCTTATTACTTCCTTATTTATCTTGTCTATCAACTTCTTATTATGATTTTTTATTCTGACCTTTCCAGATCAGATTTGCTTTTCCTTGGAGGAGATTCTTTCTTCCCTTCTACCTTTTGTTTCACAGTCTCTCCAACCAACTCATAATCATAGGTTCTGTTGGGTAATGAGTAGGACATTGGACTTGAAGTCAGGAATACCTGAATTCAGATCCTCTTTCATACACATACTAAATTGTGTGACCCTGGACAATATCACTTAACCTTTCTCTCTGCCTCAGTTCCCAGATCTGCAAAATGAGGAGGTTGGATTCCTTGGCCTCTAAAGCCCCTTCTAGCTCTGAATCTGTGATCCTGTAATCCAGATTTCTTCTTTACCTTCAAAGCTTTTTTCTTTGTAGAGAAAGAGAAGTTTTTCCATTGGCCAAAGTGCTGCACCAAAGCAAAGAGGTCTGCTACAGGTGGATGAGACTAATGACTACGTCTAACCCAACATAAATGAGCTGTAACAGAGTTCCTTTATGCTAAGAAGAAGCCATTTCTTTTCAGCCCTCCTGCCCTACTTGCCTCCCTCCATGTACCTGTCTTAATCTTGCATCACCCATATCCCATCACCTAGCTTCAGGGATTCCACAAGATTCTGTCTGGATACTCTTTTACTTTCTTTTCGTGACTTTATCAACTTCCATTGGTTTGATGATCTAAACAATGCTGATTGCTCCTAAATCTGTGTGACTAGGCCTAGTCTTTTTCTTTCTTTCTTTCTTCCTTTCTTCCTTTCTTCCTTTCTTCCTTCCTTTCTTTCTTTCTTTCTTTCTTTCTTTCTTTCTTTCTTTCTTTCTTTCTGGGCAATGAGGGTTAAGTGACTTGGCCAGGGTCACACAGCTAGTTAAATGTCAAGTGTCTGAGGCTGGATTTGAACTCAGGTCCTCCTGAATCCAAGCCAGTGCTTTATCCACTGCACCACCTAGCTGCCCCCCAGGCCTAGTCTTTCTTGAGTTCCAGTCCTATACCTCTGACTTTGATCATTTCGTCGCCAAGGGACACCACACTGCATTTTGTGCCTACATGGTTCCTTAGCACTATCGGAAATACAAACAAATCATTGTAAAATTACCCTTTCCTATTAGACTTGCTGGAGGTATGGTTCTTTCTTCTTTCATCCTTGACAAATGTCAGAATTGCCAAATGCTTGTTGGGAGCAACTTTTATTTAAAGTGTTCTTGTGTCTTTTCTTGGTTGATGATCCCAGCTTTGATACCACCACTCTTTGAATGGTAGTTAGTAGTTTATGTAACAGTGGGTCTGTCACTTCTCTAGACTTCTTGCTTCATGTGTAAAATGAGAGAGGAAAATGATTAGAGTGTCCTACATATAGGGTCCCTTCAAGTCCCCATATACAGTTCTGTAAGATGGAGTCAGGAAACCTGGATTGTAAATCTTTGTCCTGAGATCACACATTAAGCTCTAGAAGTATCCTTAGTCTTCTGGTCTGAACTCTTCACATATGAGGAAACTGAGCCCCAGAGAAGTGAAATGATTGTTCCAGTGTAGTTTAAAGACAGGAGCTAGAGTTAAGCTACTCAAGATTGAATCCAGTTTTCACAGTGATTAGCTTTCATGACCTCTCTGAGCCCCTCAGTAGTAATACTTATAACTTTATAGTGTTATTGTTATGGGCAAAGGGCTTTGCAGACTTTAAAAGTGCTATGTAAGTATGAGTTTTAATTGTTACTTTCAGTTTTTCTGTTTACAAAATATGAGTTAAATATTAATCCTCCCTGCTAATATTTTAGAATTTTTAAAGAATTAATGTGCCTGTATCTCTAAGCCATGTCTTAAATAGCTACAAAGGGGAAAGCATCCCTGCCTGTTGCATCTGTCTTTTGGGCTTTACTTATGTAGAAGTAATCCAGCCAATAATGATTAAAGCAACAGAACTTTAAAATGGGCACATATTATATAACATAGCGTAAGGGTGTTTAACTTAATGCACCTGAGGGAGTGAGCATGAGAAAGGGAGCAAAGATGTATGACAAAAAAAAAAAATGACAGCTACCCAAGACATAAGGGAGTGTGGCCCTTGAGTACAGTGATTTATGGTCATACGAGGAGTATCCTGCAAACTTGTTACCCCCATGAGGCTGTGCTTTTGTCACCCCTTTCCAGTCTTACTTGGCTATGCCTGGTTTAGTCTCACATAACTGTGTTACTGTGGAATAAGGGCCTGGAATTTTACTGGGAATAGAGGGATGAAAATAATTTTCTTTTGTATGTTGATTAAAAGCTTTTCATGTAACTCTTTAGCAAAGCAATGAAATGCTGAAGGAATTCTTTTCCAAGTCAGTGGAAAATGCTGCCAGTGCAACTATACCACCATCAACTCACAGTAAAGAGGATGAAAAGTTTCTGATCCGAATATTGTTAGACAGCTTTTCTGCTAATAAACTTGGTACCCCAAATTGTAAGGTAATTTTAGAAATTGTCTTTTGAATATCCTAAAAAACTTATTATCCCAAGCCTATAGCAGTAAGTTGCTACTTATTGTTTTGAAATTTCTAAATTCCATGGAGATTTACTTAATTTCAATTCCTTCTCTTCCCCCAAGTGGGTAGTAATTTCTTCCTTCTCGAATTTTCCTAGAACATTTTAGATCTCTCCTAATCCCTATTACTTTTTTTCTTGTACCATACTAATTTGAATATGTATCATTTCCTTTTCTCTATTAGATTGCAAGTTCTACATGGATTGTGTCATTTTTCTTTTTGTATTCCCATATTCTCTAGCATAGTGCATGTTTGTTGAATTAATTAATGTAAAGAACATTTTTTTTCAGAAAAAGTATGATTTATTGGTCAGGCTTCCGCAATAATATTTTGCAGGTCAGTAAACTTTTTGAATCCCTCCCAGGCAGCAAATGTTTTGTCTCCTCCTTGGCAAAGGAGGTCCTTAACCAGTAGATTGAAATCTACTAGTTAATCTCAGCATATAGAACTTGGAAAATTTCTTGCCTGGTTGTTGCTACTTCACCACCCCTTTTTCATTAAATGGACTCAGCAGTACTGCTTCTTTCTGTACTCAGGGGAATTTACTGACAACTCCATGGTTTTAAGGCTTTGGACACATAGACCTGGGGATAGCTAGCTTCTGTACTCTTATTACTAAGAAACCTTACATTTGTGTGATATTTCCACTAAAATGTAAAATTCACTGATTATCCAATATTTTCAATAAAGCTTTCATTGAAGGTATTAGGGATGTTGGTCAATGTTCCTCCCTCCCCCAAAAAACTTTACATTGAAGTAATCAGTTACATCCCCAAAAAGGTCTATTTGGAAACATTTTACTTAGTCTGGAAGAAGCATGGAATTTGTTAAGGTGTTTAAAATAAAAATTCAGTGAATTGAGGCTTTCCCCACCAACACAAATAATGCATTATTAGTTGTCTCCTTTTATAATTTAAGAGGGCCTTTTCTAGTTGGAAGTCCAAAATGTAATTTTTGGGAGTGGTAATTTTTTGAGAGATTAGATGGTAGTGATAGGGAGAGGGGGAGAATTATAATGAAAAAAAAAAGTAACCTTGTTTATTGACATTCTACTTTTTTTTTTTAAATCATTGCATGTAAAGGTACTGCTTCATGGTCCTTTTAATCCCTATGAACTCAAGTGTCACAGTATGACCCGAATATCTAAGTTCAGGTACGATAAAATTAAATCTTTTAAGTGACATTTTCCTCTGTTCTTTGCTTCCTAATGTATTCATCTTTCCTTTATTTTTTAATCTGTAAATTTTTTAAAACAGCATAAAAACTCCATCACAGTTAACATTCCACACAATACACAGGACCTGACAAAAGTTAAGCAAAATAGTACCAAAGAAGGATCACCCCCTGATGATACTTTGCAACCTTACATTATAGCTGTTTTGCTGTTTGTAAAAACAAACAAACAAACAAAAAAACCTCTGGGTGGTTGGGGGATGGTGGGAGGGGACAGGGTTGGTAGAATTGTGGATTTATCTAATACTTCTTTTTTATTATGAACAAAACAAGTACCAAAGAAAATCCAAAACAAACATTTCCATATGCAAACTAACTCAATAAAAGTGGTTACATATGAAAATGTGTTTTTCTCATGTTACTTAAGACATAATAAATTCTACCCTTTATTTTGAAAACTCTCCTACTTGTCTGTGCTTCCTTCTGAACTACCTTCTGTATTCCTTTATGCTCTTTAAAAAAAAAAAAATCTTTCAATGGCTTTCCTTTTGGGTGGGGGTGGAGGCTGGAGAATATTGTTTTCCCTACCTCCTCCTTTCCCCCAGCCTACCTTCCTAACAAAAAATAGAAAAAAAACAAAAACAACTATCTTGTAACCAAAAAAACATAGTCAAGCAAATCAAGTCCACAGTGGCCATGCCCAAAAACGTATTTTTCCTTCCACCCCTTGAGTCCATCATTTCTTTTCCAGGAAGTGGAAAACATCCTTCCTTATGCATCCCTCAAGATATCATTGCATTGATCAGAGAGTTCTTTAGTCTTTTAGAAGTTTTTTTTTTTAACATTATCATTGAAATAAAAAACTGTTCTTCTGATTCTGCTTATTTCATTCTACATCCATTCCATTTCCCCAAGAGTCTCTGAAATTTCTCTTTTGTCATCTCTTGTAGCACAGTAATATTCCATTATGTTCATATATCATACTTTGGCCATTCAGGCATTCCATAATCAATGTGCATGCTTTTGTTTTTTCCCCTTTACATTCCCATTTGGGGTCGATCAGGAAGTTTATTTTTCTTGTGATTATTTCCTTCCTAATACTGTCTTCCCTTTCCTCCCTCCCTTGTTCATTTATACTATTTCCTCCATTAGATTGTGAGCTCCTTGAGGACAGGGGGCTGTCTTTTGCTTCTTTTTGTATAATCCCAGCACTAAAAGCATAGCACCTAGCACGAGCATATAGTAAGCTCTTGATAGATGTTTATTGACTAACTATAGCAAACTTCAACTCTTCTCTTGTCCATTTCAGGTAAGAGTGAGATTCATTGATGCTTACTCTTTCCTTGTACCATGAGCCACTTCCTTTTCTTCTTCCTTTCTACCCTAACATATTCCTTTTACCCTCCCTTTTCTACCCCAGATCCTGTTTTTCTTATTTAATTTCTTCCATATACTTTGAAGACAATAAGGTTCTAATGGGGGTACTTATTTCTTCATCTTTTATTAAAATGTTATCTATCTACTTCATCAGCATATAGGCCATTCCAGTTTCTCTAATTTAAATTTAATTTTCTAAGTTTCTCTTGAGGCTTGAATTTGCATTTCAAAGTTCCTATTCAGTGCTCATCTTTTCATTAGGAGTACTTGAAAGTCCTCTATTCTGTTAAAGATCCATTTTTACCCCTCTGTGGGATAATACTCAGCTTTCCAAAGTAAATTATTTTTGGTCTATGTCTTTTTCCTTTTGGAATATTGTATTCTAGAATTTTCCTTTAGTATATAGGAGAAACTGCCAAGTCTTTTGCTGACATCCTTTGATATCTTATTCTTTTTCTTTTTAGATGCTTACTACATATATATATATGTATGTATGTGGGTGGGTGTGGGTGGGTGTGGGTGGGTGGGTGTGGATGTGTGTATCATCATTAGCATGGAAGCTCTGGATTTTGGCTATGACATTTCCTGGAAGTTTTAAACTTGTGAAGTTTCTTTTAGGAGGTGATTAATAGATTCTATTTTTACTTTGCCCTCTGGTTTTAATAGATCTGGAAAGTTTTCACTTAATATTTTCTTGAATTATAATATCCATACTTTGGTGGGGAGGGGTCTCATTGATTTAAGGTAATCTGATTCTTAAATGATTTCTTGTTATTTTCTGGTTCACTTGTTTTTTGTTTTTTGTTTTTTTAGTGAGGCAGTTGGGGTTAAGTGACTTGCCCAGGGTCACACAGCTAGTAAGTGTTAAGTGTCTGAGGCAGGATTTGAACTCAGGTACTCCTGACTCCAGGGCTGGTACTCTATCCACTGCGCCACCTAGCTGCCCCTGGTTCACTTGTTTTTGAGAGTTGATGCCTTACAATGTAAGGTATTGTGAAAAATAGCACTCCAAAAACTTCTAGAACTCAGCTTTGGTGGTGTGTCAAAAAGCTTCTTTATTTTCATTCTCATGAGAATGGGCTGCCCCCTAGCAGAGCAAACCCCAAGCTGGAGGGTCACAGGCCTTTTAAGGGTGATTGCCCCCTCCCCCACTAGGGTTCATTCCTGCCCCTCTGGATTGATTCTTCTTCTCTTGGGAACTTTCCTTGAGAAGCCCTCTATTTGAATTAACCCCCATTTGTGGATATTAGCATTTGAGTACCTGCTTCTATTTTCAGCTCTTCCAGCTGAACTCGAGTCTACTCCCCACCAGAAAAGAATTGTTATAAATATTTTTGTACATATAGGTCCTTTTCCTTTTTGTTTTTTTATCTCTTTGGGGATACAGATCTATTAATGATATTGCTGCATCAAAGGGAATGCATGGTTTTATAGCCCCTTGGGCATAGTTCCAAATTGCTCTACATAATGGTTAAATTAGTTGACAGTGACACCAACAATGCATTAATGTTTCACTTTTCCCACATCACCTCCAACATTTATAATTTTATTTTTCTGTCCTATTAGCCAACCTAATAGGTGTGGGTGTGTGAGGTAATACCTCAGAATTGTTTTAATTTGCATTTCTCCAATCAGTAGTGTTTTAGAGCATTTTTTCATATGGCTATAGATATCTTTGATTACTTTCTCTAAAAACTGACTGTTCATATCTTTTGATAATTTATTAATTAGGGAATGGCTATTATTTTTATAAATTTAACTTAGTTCTCTATATATTTGAGAAATGAGGCCTTTATCAGAAAAAAAGCTTACTTCAAAAACTTTTTCGGTTATGATTGCTGACTATATTTCCCTCCATCCTATTTCCTCTTATTTATTGTTCTCTCTCTTTTCACCCTGTCTGTCCTCAAAAATGTTTTGCTTCTGACTATCCCCGTCTGCAAACTATACTCCCCTTCCTCTAATCTTCTTCCCCAACTACTTTCCTGTAGAGTAAGATAGATTTCTATACCTAATTGAATGTGTATGTTATTTCTGTCTTTGAGCCAATTCTGATGAGATAAGGTTTAGGCATTCCCTGCTACCTCCCCCAGCTTCCCCTCTGGTGTAAAAGCTTTTCCTTACCTCTTATTTCTGAGACAGTTTACCACATTCTATTTCTTCCTTTTCCTTTCTACCAGTGCATTCCCTTTTCTCATTCCTTAATTTAATTTTTTTAGATATATACATTCAGCTCACACCTGTGCCCTCTATCTATACTCCTTCCAACAGCCCTAATAGTGAGAAGGTTCTTATGAGTTACAAGTATCATCTTCCCATGTAGGAATGTAAACAGTTTAACCTTATTAAGTCCCTTATGATTTCCCTTTCCTGTTTACGTTCTTATTCTTCCCTTGACTCTTATATTTAAAGTCAGATTTTCTATTCAACTCTGTTCTTTCCATCAAGAATACTTGAAAATCCTCTATTTCATTAAATATCCATTTTCCCCCCAGAAGGATTATAATCAGTTTTGCTGGGTAGGTGATTCTTGGTTATAATCCTTGTGCCTTTGTTTTCTGGAATGTCCTATTCCAAGCCCTAATATCCTTTAGTATATTCCTGAGAGTTTTCATTTTGGGATCTTTTTCAGGAGGTGATCAGTAGATTTTTTTCCATTTCTATTTTACCCTCTCATTCTAGAATATCAGTGCAGTTTTCCTTAATAATTTCTTTCTTTTTTTTTTTTTTTTTTGGTGAGGCAATTGGGGTTAAGTGACTTGCCCAGGGTCACACAGCTAGTAAGTGTCAAGTGTCTGAGGGCAGATTTGAACTCAGGTCCTTCTATATCCAGGGCCGGTGCTTTATCCACTGTGCCACCTCGCTACCAATAATTTCTTGAAAGATGATGTCTAGGCTCTTTTTTTTTTTTTAATGACTTTCAAGTAGTTCAGTAATTTTAAAATTACCTCTCCTGGATCTATTTTCCAGATCATTTTTTTCCAATGTGATATTTCACATTGTCTTCTATTTTTTCATTCCTTTGCTTTTCTTTTATGGTTTCTTGATTTCTAATAAAGTCATTAGCTTCCACCTGCTCAGTTCTACTTTTTAAGGAATTATTTTCTTCAATTGAGTTTTTGTACCTCTTTTCCCATTTGGTTTAGTCTGGTTTTTTGTCTGTTTTTTGCGGGGCAGTCAGGATTAAGTGACTTGCCCAGGGTCACACAGCTAGTAAGTGTCAAGTGTCTGAGGCCGGATTTTGAACTTGGAATCCCGCCACCTAGCTGCCCCTAGTCTGTTTTTTAAGATACTATTTTCTTCATTATTTTTTGTGTCTCTTTTACCAAGTTATTGACTCTTTTTCTGAATGATTTTCTTGTATCATTCTCATTTCTCTCCCCAATTTTTTTCTACCTCTCTTGCTTGATTTTCAAAATCCTTTTTGAGCTATTCCATAGTCTTAGACAATTCATGTTTTTCTTATAGACTATAGATGTGAGAGTTTTGACTTTGTCGTCATCTTCTGAGTATGTGTGTTTTTTGATATTCTTTGTCACCATAGTAACTTTCTATGGTCAGAATTTTTTTCTGTTGTTTGTTCATTTTCCCATCCTACTTCTTGACTTTTAACTCTTTGTTAAGGAAGACTCTGGTTCCATGGTGGAGGGTGCACTGACACACTGACTCAAGCTTCAGGGGTTTTGTGCAGCTATTTTCAGAGATACTTCTAGGAACCTATATGTTTTCAACCTATAAGGTGGGGTAATCTAAGGAGAAGTGTGTTTAATACTCTCCTGGCCAGTGTTCTTGTATGTGAGCAACCAGAAGCCCTCTTTTCTGCCCTGAAACTGTGATGAGGGTCCCTGCTGCACTGCAACTGCAAGCTCTGGTGTGCTAGTGCTCCTCAACCCTGTGATTGCCACCCAGAACTATGATCCAGGTATGGGCATAGCAACAGAATCCTGCCCCCAGTCCCAGCAAAGAGATCCCTGTAATTTCCTTCTGATCAGTTGTCCAACCCCCTTACTATCTGTGGGTTGAGAGCTCTGGAAGCAGCCACTGACACAGCTGATTCAGTCAGTCCCAAGGCCTTCTCCTGATTTGCTGGGATCTGGTCTGCAGTGGCGCATCCTGCACTGAACTGCACTCCATTCTCACCCCACGGTGAAAGACATTTCTTGCCAACCTTCTGTCTTTGGATAAAAAATTATTTCACTCTGTCCTTTAATGGGTTCTACCACTTCAGAATTTGTTTTAGGGCATTATTTAAAGGTGTTCCAAAGGGTTTGGGGGAACAGCTCAGGTGGGTCCCTGCCTTTTGTACACCACCTTGGTTTGGCCTTCCCACCTGTAGTACTTTTAAGTAACATTTCTCTTTCTACTACTTTTTCCCATTATAAATATGACATTATTTTCCAGTTACATTTAGAGAGAGGTTTCAACATTTGTTTTTGTAAGATTTCCAGTTTCAAATTTTTCTCCCTCCCTCCCCCCTCCCCAAGACACAAGTAATCTGATATTGGTTATTTATGTACAATCACATTAGACATATTTCTGCATTAGTCATGTTATGAGAGAAGAATCAGAGAAAAAAAGGAAAAAAAACACAATAGAAATAGTATGGTTCAATCTGCATCTAGATTCCACAGTTCTTTTTTTTCTGGATTTGGAGATTTTCCATCATGAGTCGTTTGGAACTATCTTGGACCATTATTGCTGAGAAGAATCAAGTCTATCACAGTTGATCAACACATAATGTTGTTGATACTGTGTACAGTGTTCTCCTGGTTCTGCTCATCTCACTCATCATCAGTTCATGCAAGTCCTTCCAGGTTTCTCTGAAATCTGCCTGCTCATCATTTCTTACAGCACAATGGTATTCCATTACATTCATATACCACAACTTGTTCAGTCATTCTCCAATTGATGGGCAACCCCTCAATTTCCAATTCTTTGCCACCACAAAAAGAGCAGCTAAAAATATTTTTGTACATGTGGGTCCTTTTCCCTTTTCCATGATCTCCCTGGGAAAAAGATCTAATAATGGTATTGCTGGGTCAGAGGGTACTTTCCACTGCTTCTGCTGGATTTTTTTTGAACATGCAGAAATGGTGATGATTTTATATCCTGCAACATTGCTGAAGTTGTAATTGTTTCTTTTTTTGTCTTTTGTTTTTGTTTTTGCAAGGCAATGAGGGTTAAGTAACTTAAGACACACAGCTGGTAAGTGTCAGGTGTCTGAGGCTGGATTTGAACTTGGGACCTCCTGAATTCAGGGCTGGTGCTTTATCTACTGCACCTCCCAGCTGCCCCCTGTTTCATTTTTTTTTTCAGTTGACTTTCTAAGGTTTCTAAGTTAAGCATATCGCCTACAAAAATGATAATTTTGTTTCCTCTTTACCTTTGTTTGTTATCCCAATTTCTTTTTCTTAATCCTGTAGGTAGCTTTTTAAGTACTATGATGAATAGTAGTGTGATAATGAGCATTCTTGCTTAATCCTTTATAATTATGGAAAGAATTCTAATTTATCTGCATTACAGATAACACTGGCCCTTAGTTTTGGATAAATGTTTTTGTAGTTCAGATTTTTCAGTTGAGTCTAACTCTTTGTGACCCTGTTTGGGGATTTTCTTGGCAAAAATAATGGAGTGGTTTGCCATTTCCTTCTCTAGTTCATTTTACAGATCAGGAAACTGGGGCAAACAAGATTAAATGACTTGCCCACAGTCACACAGCTATTAAGTGTCTGGTTACAGATTTTGAAACAGAGAGGTCAGTCTTCCAGACTCTAGGCCTGGAATTCTATTCTACTACCTAGCTGCCCTTTTAGATAGATAATCTTTGCCATATTAAGGAAAGATCCATTTATTCATAGGTTTATTAGTGTTTTCAACAGACATGGGTTTGCATCTTGTCAAAAGCCTTTTTCTTCATCCTTTTGTTGGTTGTGATAATGTTATTCTTGCTATTATTATGGTCAGTTATAGTTTTCCTAATATTGAATCAACACATTTATACTTGAATGGTATCATTCTACCCTGATCATAGTATGTAATCTTTGTGATATATTGCTGTAGTTCTCTTGCCAGTATTTTAATTACAATTTTTGCCTTAATACTCCTTATGGGCATTGGTCTACACCTTTCTCTGTTTGCCAAGATTAGTTATCAAGACCATATTTTTTTCCACAGGAAGAATTTTGGAGAACCCTTTCTCTTCCTTTTTTTTTTTCAGACAGTTTATATAACTGCAAGTAGTTGTTCTTTCTTTAAATGTTTTATGAAATTTGTTTGTAAATTCATCTGGTCCTGGATTTTTTTTTTCTTTGGGAAATAATTTTTGGCTTGTTTAATTTATTTTTCTCAAACATGGATATTTATGTCCTCTATTTCCTTCTCAGTTAATATGGGCAATTTTACATTTTTGTAAATATTCATTCTTTTCATTTAGATTGTCATTTTATTGGCAGGTCATTGGGTGAAACCCCCTCCCCCAATCATTTCTTTTATTTTTTTCTTCATTGCTTATGAATTAACCTTTTTAATTTTTGATACTGGCAATTTGGCTTTCTTCTTTCTTTTTAAAAATCAAGTTAGTTGACAGTTTATCTATTTCATTTTATTTCCTTGTTTCAAAAAACAAAAACAACAAACCAGTTCCTGGTTCTGCTAATTTGATGGTTTTTATTTTTATTTTTGTTAATCTCTCTCCTTTGATTTTTCAGTTTTTCTTTTTGGTATTTAATTGGAGGTTTTTAATCTGTTAGTTTCCTAGTGGTTTTTTTTTTAATTCATGACTAATTTATTTGAAGTTTCTCCTTTTGTTATTGTTTAAAATGTTTAAAGATATGTGTTTTCCCCTAAAAGTAGTGCTTTGACTGCATCCAGAAAATTTGGTATGTTTTCTCATTGCTGCATTATCTTTAATGAAATTATTGATTATTCCTATGATTTTTTCTTTGGCCCATTCTTTAGGATTAAGTTATTTAGTCTCCAGTTAATTTAAATCTTTTCTTCAAAGACTCTTAACTGAATAGAATTATTATTGAATTATGGTCTGTAAAAGATGTTTGATATTTCTGCTTTTTTGCATTTATTTGCAAGATTTTTAATGTCATAATACATGATTAGTTTTTGTAAAGGTGCCTTGCACAGCTAAGAACGACATATACTACTACTTTCCATTCAGTAATCTCCAGAAGTCTATTATATCTAACTTTTCTAAAATTCTGTTTGGTAGAGTGGTGGATCAGTAGAATAGATTAGGGACAAGACACAGTACTAAATAATCATAGTAATCTAGTGTTTGATAAACCCAAAGACGCCAACTTCTGGGATAAGAACTCATTATTTGACAAAAACTGGAAAATAGTATGACAGAAATTTGGTATAGACCAACATCTTAGACCATAGGCCAAGGTAAGGTCAAAATGGATGCATGATTTAGACATAAAGGATGATACCAAAAGCAAATTATGAGAGCTATAAAAGGGAAGAATTTTTTTACCAAACAAGGGATAGAGAACATTTGGGGATAAAAAATGGATAATTTTGATTATATTAGATTTAAAAATTTTTACACAAACAAAATCAATGTAATGGGGCAGTTAGGTGGCGCAGTGGATAGAGCACCGGCCCTGGAGTCAGGAGTACCTGAGTTCAAATCCGGCCTCAGACACTTAACACACACTTACTAGCTGTGTGACCCTGGGCAAGTCACTTAACCCCAATTGCCTCACTAAAAAAAAAAAAATCAATGTAATGAAGATTAGAAGGAAAGCTGGGAAACAACTTTTATAACAAACTGTCTCTGATAGAGTTCTCATTTCTCAACTATATAGAGAACTGAGTCAAATAAATACAAGTCATTCCTCAGTTGATAAATGGTCAAAGGATATGAACAGGTAGAAATCAAAGCCATCTTTAGTCATATGGAAAAATGCTCTAAATCCCTGCTGATAAGAGAAATGCATATTAAAACACCTCTGAGGCACAAGTTCACACCTGTCAGATTGGCTAACATGAAAGAAAAGGAAAATGATAAATGCTGGTGAGAGTGTGGGTAATTTAGGACACTAATACACTGTTGGTGGAATTTTGAACTGATTTAGCCATTTAACAGAGCAATGTAGAACTATGCGCAAAAGGCTATCAAACTCTGCATACCCTTTGATCCATCAATAGCACTACTAGGTCTATAAACCAAAAAGATTGTTAAAAAAAAGGGGGAAAGACCTACACATACAAAATTGAGTGGATGCCCATCAGTTGTGGAATGGATGAACAAGTTGTGGTATATGAATGCAGTGGAATACTATTGTGCTATAAGGAATGATGAAAAGGCACATTTCAGAAAAAACCTGGAAAGACTTACATGAGCTGATGTATAGTAAACAGAACTCCTGTACCTACCATACATGCTTGTTTAGTCTTTCCTTTTTTGACCAGTTCAGAGAAATGAGATTTAAGTGTTGTTTGCTCCCCCCTTACCTCCTCCTCTTTGTATAGAATTCTGTTGGCATACCCCAATTTTGTGAGATAGTTTTCCTTTTTTTTCTTTCTCCTTCCCTTTTTTTCCCAAATGTATTCCCCTCCCTGTCACTTTCAATTCATCTTTTAAGGTCATTAGAACATAACACACACTTCCAAGTCTTCCATCTAATTTGACTCCATCCAGAAACCCTTATAATTGTAGGGTTTTGAGAATATACACTTACTTGTATCATCTCCTCATATAAGAATGTAAAAATTTATCCTTATTTAGTAACTTGAGATAACTCATTCATATTTCTTTTTATGCTTCTTTACTCTCATTTTTTCTTATTTTCTACTCAGCTCAGTTCTTTTTGTCAGGAATGTTTGAAATTCCTTTATCCATTAAAGATTCATTTTTCCCCCGTGGGATTATATTCATTTTTGCTTAGTAAATTAGTCTTGGTTGTAAACCAACCTTTTTTTGCCTTTAGGAATATCATATTCCAAGGTCTTTCATCCTTTATTGTGGTATCTACTAAAGCTGTTATGATTCTGACTGTTGCTTCTGGATACTTGAATTCTTTTTTTCTTTGACCTAGAAGCTATGAACTTTGATTATGTTTTTGGAGGTTTTCTCTTCCTCTCTCCCTCCCTCTTTCCCTCCTTTCTTCTTTTTCCTTTCCTTCTTTCTCTCTCTTTTCTCTTCAGGAAGTGATCAGTAGATCCTTTTCTTTTCATTTAACCTTCTGATTTTAAGAGACTTAGCCAATGTTTTTATGATTTCTTGAAGTATGATATCTTGGTCATAACTTTCAGGTCATGCAATAATTTTTTTTCTTAATTTTTATTTTTTGTCCATTTATTTATTTAACATTCATTTTTAAAAAATTTAAGTTCCAAAGTCTATCCCTTCCATCCCCTCCCCCACCATTGAGAGAGTAAGCAATATGATATATCAGATAGTACAGTTATTCTTAAATTATGTCTGCCTGATGTATTTTCTAGGTCAATTGTTTTTGCTATCAGAGGGGCAGGGCAGGGGTATCTGCACTGATCTTTTGTCCTCTTGGGTCCTTTTGCTGCTTTCTTTGGGAATTTAGTGTTTAGTTATTCTAGGATCTCAGAGACAGCTCAGGCTGAAAAGACTTGGAAGCTTTTCATGTTCCCAAAATGCTGTGACCTGGGGCATGGTCTGATCTTTACTCTCCTGGTCTGTGTTCCATGAGTTCCTAATTGTGGGCTTTTCCCTTCTTGGAAGTCCTAATAGACTGTTGCTGTGTGGGTTCAAAACAAGAGAACTATCAGCTTCCCTTTGATTTAGGACTCCTGCTCTGGCTCTTCCATTGCTGTCTTCAGACTGGGTTAGAGGCTCTTAGTGTCAGAAACAGTGGCTTTTTCGTTTCTGAACTGCTCAATCATAGTCAGGACCATAACCCCTCCCTACCATAGAATACCACCGCCGAAGGAGCAGGCTCTCTTCTTGATCCTCCCTGGATCTTCGATTTGGGCAGTAAGCAACAGAGCTGCCAGTTGGCACTTCTTTCCATACCCTTTGTGAGGTGGTTGTGCCCCATATGAGTCTTAAGTCCTTGTCTGGCTCTGGTACAATCTCTTTTTTCAATCCTTTGGTGCTCAGTGTTGCACATTCATGGTCAGACCCTGTCCCTAATATCCACAGACTGTGGTCTTCTATCTCCCTAAAGCACCCTGGACTTGGAAAAAGATTTACTATAATTTTTTTTTCCCTTTAATTTCTCAATCAGGACTCGATCCAGTGTGTTTTTTGATCTCTGCGGAGGAGGTATGTTGGAGGAACTTCTTCGTTCTATTTTTCCATCTTACCTCTGCCTCTTTGTATTTGATTTTTAAAAAATCATTATTTGATCCACTAAGATTTATAGCTTTTTGTTGAGGTAGATTTGGAGAAGCTAAGCTCCGTGCCTTTATCTAGTGTAGTCATCTTAGCCAGACACCAATGCATTGACTTTAACAATAAGTCAGTACCAATGTTATCCATTGTTTTTATTTGAGTTCTGTTGCCATTTAAAGTTTTAATTACATAGTTATAATTATTGCATATATTCTTTTTTTACTTATCACTTAATCTTTTTCTTGCCCTTGAAGAATCGTGTTTCTAAAACTATTCAATTCCACATGATCATTCCGCTGCAGGGCTCTTCTTTCCAGTTGGTCTGTACTGCCAAACTTTCATTAAGTGAAATAATAAAAAATGCTTCTTATTTCTAATCGTTCACCTAATCGAGTTAGGGAAGATCATTCAAAGGCATCATTCCCTAGTGTGGTCACCTTTATGATTACTTTATTGTAGGAGTCCTTTCTGGACTGATCTTATGTATCCAGTTGGATACAAATAATAGCTAATGAATGGTGATTAACTTAGATACATTATGAGTTCTCAAACACTGCATTTCAACATCTACATATGTTTTCATGTTAATTCTCCTCTTATATAACCATGTTCTTGTTAATATTCCTCTTACATAATCTGTGAACTAAGTGAACTTTTATTAGTATTCATTATTTATTTTAGATGTGTATGGATTGAAAAAGAGAGTATCAACTCTGTTATTATCAGTGATACTCCTGAAGACCTCCACCAGCGGATGTTGGTTGCTGCTTCTCTTTCAGTAAATGCAACTGGTAATTTAAATGTTTCTCTCTACCTCTTTTATACCTTATATTTCCTTTATGTGCTTATCATTAGCTACTGAACATAATTATTTTATGAACAGTGAATATCTGTGCTGAATATCGCTTTTTCAGACTTTCTTCAGTTTGAGATAGGAGCATGTAGCAAAGCTAATTTAGTTCTCTCCACTCCTTTTCTTTGTCTATAAGAACACTACTAATTTTATATACTTTCTTCTAACCCCTTGCTGTTATTGTACTTGCTATAGGATCTACTATGCTACTGAGAGAAACATCTCTGATGCCTCATATTCCAGGACTACCAGCATTACTTAGCATGTTGTTTGCCCCGGTTATGGAACTGAGGTATGGATGCATAAAAAAAAATTATGGGCCTATAAATTTCTCTGAATGTAACCTATGACTCAGAGTCATCATTCTTGGGTTATATGGACCAGTTTTAATTTGTGGGACTTAACATATGAATGACTCATTGATTCCCACCCCCAAACCCCACCCCTGATTTCCCAGCAACACCAGAATTTGGCTCATGTTTCTATGATCCCTTTGTTCCCATGTAAGCCCTCAGGTGGACTAATTATTGTGTATGAAACAGATTAATTTAAATTTGACAAAAATGCAAAAAGACTTAGTCCTAAACCAAAGCAGCTTGCCTTCCTTTTTCTAAACAACCTAGATTTATACTGCTTCCTTTTAAAGGCCAAGCCTCAGGGTTGATTGTGAATTTGAGTCTGTGCTAGAACAAAGGCTTCATCTGTGGTAATGGTGTAGAAGAGGTCTGTGGACATTCAAACCCTATTTAAGAAGTTCATATCGTGTCAAGAAAACACGAGAGGGTGAAATGAAGAAATACATTTTAAAAATTTGTTTCATGAAATCTTAGAATTGCAAAGGAACATTGGATATATGACATAAAATTCCATATGAGGTAGATACATCTGCTTTAGAACCTCTTTAACAGATAATTATCTAATCCTGTATATACACAGTAATGGTGGACCTGACCACCTCATGAAGTGGTCCATTATATAAATGAAAGTTCATTTCCAAACTTGCAAAGAATCTGTAGCAGCCTATTTCTAGTAGGATTTCTGGGAGGCTTGCCTACTCTTCCTTCCTTAAGTACTCTTTATAAAGGAGTTAATTATACATGATGTGTACATAGTATTGAATGAGCAAATAGGTGATAGTTGTCAGGAAAAGAAGAGACAGAATTACTTTAGAATAACTAGCATGTCCTCCCTAAGTTATCTTCTCCTTACTAAATATCCCCTGTTCTTTTCAACTAGTTTTCACATGTTAAAACTTCAGAACCAGGGGCAGCTAGGTGGCACAGTGGATAGAGCACTAGCCCTGGAGTCAGGAGTACCTGAGTTCAAATCCGGCCTCAGACACTTAACACTTACTAGCTGTGTGACCCTGGACAAGTCACTTAACCCCAATTGCCTCACTAAAAAAAAAAAAAATAGAAGGCAATATGAAATATCTCCTTGGAAAAACAGCTGACCTAGAAAATAGATCCAGGAGAGATAATTTGAAAATCATTGGATTGCCTGAAAACCATGACCAAAATAAGAGTTTAGATAGCATCTTCCAAGAGATTGTCAGGGAAAATTGCCCTGATATTCTAGAAGCAGAAGGCAAAATAAAAATTGAAAGAATCTACCCATCACCTCCTGAAAGAGATCCCAAAAGGAAAACCTCCAGGAATATTACAGCCAAATTCCAGAGCTCCCAGATCAAGGAAAAAATACTGCAATCAGCTAAAAAAAAAGGAATTCAAATACTGTAGAGCTACAATAATGATAAAACAAGATCTAGCAGCATCTACATTAAAGGACCGAAGGGCATGGAATATGATATTCCAGAGGGCAAAGGGACTAGGACTATAGCCAAGAATCACCTACCCAGCAAAACTGATTATAATCTTTCAGAGGAAAGAATGGGACTTTAATGAAAAAGAGGACATTCAGGCATTTGTGATGAAAAGACCTGAACTGAATAGAAAGTTTTGACTTTCAAATATAAGACTCTAGAGAAGCATAAAAAGGTAAACGGGGGAAAAGAAATCATGAGAGATATTAGAAGATTAAACTGTTTACATTCCTACATGGGAAGATAATACTTTGAACACATAAGAACTTTCTCAGTATTAGGGTAGCTGAAAGGAAGATACTTAGACAGAGGACACAGGTCTGAACTGAATTATGAAGGGATGATATCTGTAAAACATTTTTTGTTTATCCTTGTTCTTTGTTGGGCAGGCAGGGTGGGGTGTCTTATATCTGGGGCCAGATTTGGGCTTGGGGCCTCCTGGGTCCAGGGCTGGACCCTGTCCACTGTGCCACCCAGCTAACCCCTAATGAGATCTTTTAAATAGGGTTGAGGGGTAGGAGGAATAGACTGGGGGGAGGGTGAAGGGGAGAGCTGGACCGGGGAGAGGTAGCTCACATGAAGAAAACAAGAAAAAAGCTTATGGAGGGGAGTGGAAGAGGGGAAGGAGTGGAGGAGTGAGTGAACCTTACTATCTATCATCAGAATTGGCTCAAAGAGGGAATAACATACATACTCAAGTGAGTATAGTAATATATTTTTGCCCTGATGGAAAGTGGGAGGGAAGGAGATAAGGAGGGGGGGAGAAGAGGGGAAGGAAGGAAGAGCAGATTGGGGGAGGGAGTAGTAAAAAGCAAAACATTTTCAAGGAAGATGAAGATGTTCTGCATAACTGCACGTGTATGACATGTTAAATTGCTTGATTTCATGGGGAGGGTTCAGGAGGGAGGGAGGAAGAAAAATTTAGAACACAGAATTAGCTCAAAGACCTTAATTTCATCCGAGTGGGCTCAAGGAGGGAATAACATTCATACCCAATTGGGAGGAGTAATCTATTTAACCCTACTGGAAAGTAGGAGGGGAAGAGGATAAGGAGGAAAGGGTGAAAGAAGGGGGAGCAGAGTAGGGGATGGGGCAGTCAGAAGTAAAACACTTTTGAGGAGGAATAGGGTAAAAGAAGATAGGAAATAGAGTAAATATCATGGGAAGGGAATAGGATGGAGGGAAATAGTTATTATGATTGACTATAATGGCAGAACATATGGTACCTACTCTGCTGGGCTATTGTGAAGAAAATTCTTTGTCAAGTTTAAGGTACCATATAAAAGTTATGATGAATAGGATGCTATCAGAAAAACCTGGAAAGACCTATATGAACTGAAGCAGAGTGAAATGTACTGTATAAAAATAACAGCAATTAGTGTAAGATGATATGCCGGGAAGCACATGGTTATTTTCAGCAAGGCAATGATCTAATGTAACTCTGAAGGACTTATGATAATTGCAGTCCATCTACAAAGAAAGAACTGATGGTATCTGAAAACAGATTGAAAAACATTTTTTTGACAATTCCTTAATCTGAAGTTTTGGTTTTATCTGTTTTCTCTCACAACCTAGCAAATGTGGAGATGTTTTCCATGACTACTCATGTATAACTTACATTGAATTGCTTGATTTCTTGGGGTAAAGGGTGGGAAGGGAGGGAGGAAGAGAAGTTGGAACACAAAGTTTTAAAAAATAGATGTCAAAATTTTTTTAAAAATACTATCGTAATGTATAGAATTGAAAATATGGGAACTCAGATTTTAAATCTCCTACATCAATCACTTGGTAGTTTTCTCATAATGTTGTTTTATTATTACTGATTTTATATACAAGTTTACATTTTTACAATGAAATTTGATTAAAGTGGTTGATTTATTGCTGTTCATAAGATGTTGAAATAAGAATGTGCAATATTTAAAATAAAAGTATCATTTTATTTTTGCAGTTTTCTGTCAAATGGTACCTAGTATTAAAATGTCCCTGTGTTCTTTAGGGTTGATCAGAGTGGAAAATGTTACACTGGTGCCCTTTGTGGTTTGGGGTGGAATCCTTCTACTGGAACACCAATACTACCAGAACATGACATTGAGTTGGCATTTGATGTCCAGTTGAATGTGGAGGACATTGTTGAGGTAAGATATCATAGGATCTAGCAATAGTAGTGATAGAAGGGACCTTGGAGAGCATAAGAGCATAGGCTTTCTTTACACATGAAGAAGCTGAGACTCAATCAACAACAAGCATTTATGATGTACCTACTATGTGCCAGGCATTGGACTAGGCATTGGGATCACAAAAACAAAGATGGATGAGTTTATATTGTATTAGAAGTGACAGTGTGTGCATATGCATAAAATACAAGACGTTTTGGGGAGGGGGTGCACTTTGTACAGAAGATGGTACTGTAGCAAAATCTTGAAGGTAATGAGGGATGCTGTGAGGCAGAGAGCAGGAGGGAGTGCATTTCAAGCATGGAAAGGCAAGAAGAGAGATTGTCATCTGTGAGGTACAGCAAAGCCAGTTTGGCTGCACCCTGTGTGGAAACCAGGGCCCAGAGAGTGACTTTCCCAAGGTCACAAGGTGTAAAAGAGCCAAGATTTTAACCCATGTACCTTTAAGCCCCTCCTTCTTTTTTTGGATACTGGTTCTCCCTATCTCACTCAGCCTGGAAGTGTCACATGCCACTGCTTACTGGCAGTGAAGCTTTGAATAGCTCGTTCTGACTTTAGCTAGTTTGCTCCTCCTTAGGCAGCCCAGGGGTTCCCTTCTCTCAGGGGTTCACCTTATTGTTGCTGAAATTAATGGTAGAAATTCCATGTAGCCCTGTTGCAACCCAGACCTCTCCATCTCCAGCAGCCCGCCAGCCTCTAAGGGTCAGGGATTACAGGTGCAGATCACCAGCACACCAGGTGTGTCCCTTCCACCATACTTTGCGGTCTGTGCATATTTATTATGAATAGCTGAGTGTGGTAACAGCCTGATTTTTGTCTTTTCTCATTTACTTTGCTTTTATTGATTTATTTTTCTTTGTTCCTTTTCTTTCCTTCTGTGCAGTATAAAGTACTTATTCTATCCTGAAATTTGGAGGGATGTTTTCAGCCTGCTGATGTTGTCCTTTTTTCCCCTTAGAAATGATTGGTTTTAGCTCTAGAAATCATTTAGGCCAACTCCCTAAATTTGAAATGAGGAAATGGAACCTTGTCAATCAACAAGCTTTGATCAAGTACTTACTATGTGTCAGACACTGTACTGGGGGTACAAAGAAAGGCAAAAACAGTCTTTGCCTCCGAGAAGCTCATGATATAATGAGGGAGACAATAAGCAAATAACTATGTACATACAAGATACTTACAAGGCAAATTGGAGGCTAGCTCAGGATGAAAATTAAGGGAAACCAAGAAATGGAAGTAATAGAAAGAGCCATTCTAGGCAATGAAAATGTATGGAGTCAGGAGATGGAGTGTCATGTGGAAAGAGAAGGTCAGTGTATCGTTGGGGGAGTAAGAGTACATGGCAGGGAGACAGCTTTAAGAAGACTTGAAGGGTAGGATGGAGCCCAATTATTTGCCAGCTTTAAAAACCAGAGGATTTGGGGCAGCTAGATGGCACAGTGGATAGAGCATCAGCCCTGGATTCAGGAGTACCTGAGTTCAAATTCGGCCTCAGACACTTAACACTTACTAGCTGTGTGATCCTGGGCAAGTCACTTAACCCCAATTGCCTTACTAAAACAAAACAAAACAAAACAAAAACCAGAGGATTTGATATTTGATCCCAGAGGTAATATATTGCCACTGAAGTTTAGTGAATAGGGGTGGACAGTTGGATAGCACAGTAGAAGATGGACTGGAGGAGGGAAAGATTACGGAAGGGAAAACCAAGCAGAAAACTATGGCAGTATAGCCAGGTGTTAGGCAATGATGACCTGCATCAGGGTGGTGGATACATATCTTTGTGAGAGATATTGCAAAAGCAGAATCAATAGGAATTTACAAAAGATTGAATATGGGGGATCAGAGTGAAGAGTATAGGATGGTGTCTTAAGTTTGCATGACTGGGAGAGAATGCTGGTGCCTTTGATGGTAATAGGAAAGTTAGAAATGGAAGGCTTTGGAGGGACCTATAAGTTCAGTTTTGGATATGTTGAGTTTAAGACATTTCTAGAATTGCATTTTAAGATGTCTGTTAGGCAGTTGAAGATATGAGACTAGCAGTCAGGAGAGAGATATGGGTTAGATAAATAGATTTGAACTTCATTTGTGTAGAGACAATAATTGAGCTGACAAGGCTATGAAGCAAAATAGTTTAGAGCAAAGCTTCTTAAAAACTGTGGATTGTGAGCCCATGTGGGGTTGCATAACTGAATTTGAGGGTCGTGAAAAATTTGGCAACAGTAAAAGGTTATGTATACCTATTTTATATACCTATATATTTAGGGTCATGTAAAAATTTCTTGGGTGAAAAGGAGTTGCAAGTAGAAAAAGTTTAAGAAGCTCTGGTTTAGAGTACAGAATAAGATCAAGGACAGAGCTTTGAGGCGGGGGCGGGATGGGAAGGGGGAACCAGACATTTGTGGTAAGCTAGACATTTACATCTTGGTGGAGGATTTGAATACAAATCTAGAAAATCAGGAGCTTCTCTCTACTTCTATAGGTATGGCTAGGCAGTGAAATCAGACCAGAGGCACTGGGGTCTGTTTTGTTGGGCTCCAGTGTCAGCCAGTATTTGTGACGCCACAGACTTAAGTAGCAACTTGTTTTATTACAAGAGAGAGTAAAGATATGCCGGTTGTAGACCCTCATACAGGAGCCCAACAATGTAGGCAAAGTCTTGAGTATTTAAGGGTTATAGCGAAAAGGGGGTCTCATGGGGGAGTGAAGGGCAACCCCCTCCCAAAATCAGTGGCATGGGATGAGAAAGGGGGGAGGGAGGGTGTCCTAGTTGGACAAACAATTTATCAGGCTGGGTTATACTTGCTGGAGCCATGTTTGTACCTCAGGTTCATGGGTACTGAGAGTTTAATAAAGTTCATTTGCAAAAGATCACTGTTATGTTAGTTCAGGGGGGCTAACATTTCTACAATAGCCGGAATATTCTTCTCCTTTGTCCCATTGGAAAAAATAAGGCTTACCATTTCCAGGCTGAACATTCTTATTCTTTAGATGAAATATATCCTCTTCCTCTGAGTTTGGGAGGGCAGAGATGGATATGCTGAATGGAGAGTTTCTTTTAGTTGAGCACTTGAATTTCTTCTCCCAGTTTTTGGAAAAGGGAAAATGGTGGGTCTAGTGGCAGGTCACTATTGAGCTTGATCTTCCATCTGTAGATGGCTCTGTGGCACTTCTGTGCAGGCTGTAGCTGGGGGGGTGGTGGAGAAAGGGAGGGGATAAGGAAATATGTGTATGTATATGTGTATATGTACATATATGTGCATATATATGTGCATGTATAGACATGGGTGTATGTGCATACTTGTATACATGTACGTATAAATTAGATATATAGACCACCTCCTCTGTGCCCACACTGTGCTAAGCACTTTACAAATATAGCATGCAAGCCTCACAACAACCCTGCAAGGTAGGTGTTAATATCCACATTTTACAGCTGAGGGAAGAAGCAAACAGGTTAAGTGACTTGCCTAGGGTCACACAGCTAGTAAGTTTCTGATGCTAGATTTGAATAAAGTCCTTCCTGACTCTAGGTTCTATCCTCTGCACCACCAGCTGCCTCATTTGGAACTGTGGATGAATTTTAGAAGCTTTTACATTTTGATATTTCAGTTTGGTCTGTAATTTTGAACTATTCTTTTCTGAGAGGAATTGTAACACTGGACTTAAAATCAGAAATACTTCTGTGTGATAGTAGCCATTTGCCTTTCCTGTAATTCAGGGTTAGAGAAGGGTAGCTGATGTCCAGTTTTCAAAACAACAGTAAAGAATGGGGTCTGCACACATACACCAGTGAGTTCGACTTCCAGTTACTAGTTAAATCCAAGAATGAGCTATTAATGAGATGGCTAGGAAACAGAGTGATCCCCCCAAAAAGGCAGAGTGATCACAAAGGGTGACAGCATAGCTGCATCAAGAACAGCAGGCCATATCACACTAACCTCATCTCCAAAATTTTTTGACATGTTTACTTTACTGATAGATCAAGTCAGTGTTGTTGGTGTTATACCTAGATTGCAGCAAAACATGATAAATCTCTTATGTTAGTCTTATGGAAAACAAGGAGAAATGTGGCCTAGAAGATACTGTAATTGGTTCAATTCAGAACTACTTGAATGACTAGACCCAGATTATTATTATTATTTTTTGGAGCTTTTTTTTATTCTGAATAGAATTTTATTTTCCAAAATATATGTAAAAACAAAATTTTAACATCAATTTTTAAAGAACTTTGTGTTCCAACTTCTCTTCCCCCCTCCATTCCCACCCCCCACCCACAAGAACTCAATCAATTCAAAATAAGTTATGAGTAGTCATAGAAAAATTCCCATATTAGCTAGTTGTGAGAGAAAACAGTCAAACAAACCAAAACTTCAGATTAAGGAATTGTCAAAGAGGAAATGAAAAAAAAATTTTTAAATGTGTTTCCATCTGTTTTCAGATACTATAAGTTCTTTCTCTGCAGATGGGCTGAAATCTTCATAAGTCCCTCAGGGTTACATTGGATCATTGCCTTGCTGAAAACAACCACATGCTTCCCAGCAGATCATCTCCCATTGTTGCTGTTATTTTGTATACAGTACATTTCACTCTGCTTCAGTTCATGTAGGTCTCTCCAAGTTTTCCCGATAGCATCCTGTTCATCACAACCTCTTTATAGTACCTTAAGCTTGACAGAGAATCTTCACAAAAGCCCAGCAAAGTAGGTACCATACATTTTGCCATTATAATCAATCATCATAAATATTTCCCTCCATCCCACTCCCTTCCCATGACATTTACTCTTCTTTTTACCTATTCCTCCTCAGAGGTGCCTTACTTCTGACTATCCTCTCCCTTGCTCTGCACTCCCTTTTTTCACCCTTCCTTCCTTGTCCTCTTCCCCTCCTATTTTCCTGCAGGGTTAAATAGATTGCTCCTCCCAATTGGGTATGAAAGCTATTCCCTCTATGAGCCCACTCCAATGAGATCAGGGTCCCTGAGCTAATTCTGTGTTCTAAATTTTTCTTCCTCCCTCCCTCCTCAACCCTCCCTATGAGATCAAGCAATTCAATATGTCATACTGGTGCAGTAATGCAGAACATCTTCATCTTCATCTTCCTTGAAAGTGTTTTGCTTTTTACTGCTCACTCCCCCAATCTGCCCTTTCCTCCTTCCCTTCTTCCCCCTCTTTTTCTTCCCCTCCCAGGGCAAAAGTATATTACTATACCTACTTGAGTATGTATGTTAGTCCTTCTTTGAGCCAATTCTGATGATATTAAGGTTCACTCACTCCCCAACTCCTTCCCCCTCTTCTACTCTCCTCCATAAGCTTTCTTCTTGTTTCCTTCATGTGAAATACCTCTCCCCAGACCATCTCTCCCCTTCTCCCTCCCCCAGTTTATTCCTCCTACACCTCAACCCTATTTTAATGATGTCATCGTGGATTAGCTAGGTGGCACAGTGGACAAAGCACTAGCCCTGGACCCAGGAGGCCCCCCCCCCAGCCCAAATCCAGCCCCAGACATAAGACACCCCATCCTGTCTGCCCTACAAAGAACAAAACATAAATGCTTTACAGATATCATCCCTTCATATTCAGTTCAGCCCTGTCTTCTGTGAATTTCTTGTGAAGAAGTTTTGTTTTGTTTTGTTTTGTTTTTTATTGAGGCAACCGGGGCCAAGCAACTTGCCCAGGGTCACACAGCCATCAATTGTCAAGTGTCCGAGGTCACACCTGATCCCAGGTTCTCCTGAGTCCAGGGCTGGTGCTCCATCCACTGCACCACCCAGCTGCCCCTGAATTTCTTACTGAGATAGTTCTTATGATTTCAAAGTATTATCTTCTCATGTAGGAATGTAAACAGTTTGATCTTTTAATATCCCTCATGAAGTCTTTTTCCTGTTTACCTTTTTATGCTTCTCCAGGATCTTGTATTTGAAAGTCAAATTTTCTATTCAGTTCAGGTCTTTTCATCACAAATGCTTGAAAGAGGGGGCAGCTAGGTGGCGCAGTGGATAGAGCACCAGCCCTGGATTCAGGAGGACCTGAGTTCAAATCCAGCCTCAGACACTTGACAACTTACTAGCTGTGTGACCCTGGGCAAGTCACTTAACCCCAATTACCTCACCAAAAACAAACAAACAAACAAATGCTTGAAAAACCTCTTTGTCATTGAAATCCCATTTTTGCCTCTAAAAAATTATACTCAGTTTTGCTGGGTATGTAATTTTTGGCTGAAGTCCCAGTTCCTTTGCCCTCTGGAATATCATATTCCATGCCCTTCGGTCCTTTAATGTAGAAACTGCTAGATCTTGCTTTATCCTTATCGGAGTTCCACAGTATTTGAATTCCTTTTTTCTAGCTGCTTGCAGTATTTTCTCCTTGACCTGGGAGTTCTGGAATTTGGCTATAATATTCCTGGAGGTTTTCCTTTTGGGATCTCTTTCAGGAGGTGATCGGTGGATTCTTTCCATTTCTATTTTAGCTTCTGCTTCTAGAATATCAGGGCAATTTTCCCTCACAGTCTCTTGGAGGATGGTGTCTAAGCTTTGGTTTTCGTCATGGTTTTCAGATAGTCCAATGATTTTCAAATTATCTCTCCTAGATTTATTTTCTAGGTCAGCTGTTTTTCCAAGGAGATATTTCACACTGCCCTCTATTTTTTCATTCAATTGGATTTGCTTTACTGTGTCTTGCTTTCTCATAAAGTCACTAGCTTCCATTTGTTCAATCCTAATTCTTAGGCAGTTATTTTCATCAGACAGTTTTTTAATCTCCTTTTCCATTCGGCTTTTCAAACTGTTGACTTTTTTCTCATGACTCTCCTGCATCGCCCTTTCCATTCTTTCCTCCTTTTCTCTACATCTTCTTTCTACTTCTCCTACTTTCTCTTCAAAGTCCCTTTTGAGAGCTTCCATGGCTGACACCAGTTTATGTTTTTCTTGGAAGCTTTGGATGTTGGAGCTTTGACCCTGTTATTATCTTCGTCTTCTGAAGTTGTATAGTGGTCTACCTTACCCCCAAAGAAGTTTTCGATGGTCTTCTGCTTTCTCTGCCTGCTCATCCTGGCTTACTATTTCTTGTCTTTTAACTCCTTCTTTAAGTGTGGTGCTGCTTCCAGGACACACTGTTCAAGCTACACCGTGGCCTGGGGGATGGTTGGGCTTCTTCTCAGCCTGCCTGGCCTCGCTTTCATTTGATTTTAAACTCTCCACTGCGGGGGTGGGGTGTGTATGTATGTTGGGGGTGCTGCTTCTCGGCTTCACTCCTGTTCTCAGCTTCAGAGGGTCCCAGGTGTTTGGAGGGGGGGGGAGAGGCTTTAATCTCACCTGGCCTGTTCTCAGGTCTGGAGATAACCTCAGGCCTATTTACTAAGAAACCAACCAGCAAAGCTTTCTGTGGTATGGTTCTCAGCTTCCGATGAATCTGCTCCCCTGCTCCCCTCCCCAACCTGGGTCTCGGCCGCTCAGGATTTCTTCCTGGTTGCCCGCTGGGGTGGGACAGTCGAATCCTTTCCCCCAATCCACTGGTACCCCTGCACTCCCCCCCTCTCCCCCGCCAGCCGTTCAGTCCGACCGCATGCTCAGTTCCAGAAGACGCCCGTGCTGCAGCCGATTCAGAGGCACTGGGGCAAATTCCTCTGGTGTGTCGGCCCAATTGCAGGGATAGGCTTTATTCGTGGCCCAGCACGGCCCCCTGAAATCTATCTATAGCTGGAGAAAACTCTCAGCCCGTATTTTTGTGTGTTTTTCTGCCCCAAGGGTTCTTTTATTGATATTTTTGGGGTTATTGTATCAGGAGCCCTGTGAGCTTAATGTCTTTCCTCCTCCATCTTGGCTCCACCCCTGATTATTATTATTATTATTAATAGTTTTATGTCATCTTGGAAGGTTGCCAATCGCTCTCAGTAGGCAGAGGGCAGCTTTGTTCTGTGCTGGGCTTTATTCTGTCCAACCTTGACCTAGAGTGAGAAAGACTCGTCTTCCCAAGTTCAAATCTGGCCTCAGACACAAGCTATGTGACCCTGGGCAAGTCATTTCACCCTGTTTGCCTCAGTTTCCTCATCTGTAAAATGAGTTAGAGGAGGAAATGGCAAACCCCTCCAGTATCTTTGCCAAGAAACCCCCAAATGGGATCACAAAGAGTTGCACATAACTGAACAACAACGAAAGAACACCTGGATGAAAGGCATAGGTGTAATATTCATGCAGTTTGTAATTATCACAGAGGTGGGAGGATTGATGTCAGGAAAAGTTTCCTGACAGAGCTCTTTTTAATAGTAGAATGGACTTACCTCTAGGGATGGTGGATTCCTTTCTTATATGAAGACTTTTTCAAGCTTTAAGCAAAAACTGGCTAGCCATTTGTCGTGTGTGAGAGAGTACTCCTTTTCAGGTATGAGTTGGGCCACGTAGTCTTTGAAGTCCCTTCTACCCCCGAGTTCTGGGATTCTCTGCCGCCTTGCGCAGAAGGGAGTTTAGATTTTTTTTTTCTTGGACCCATAAGCAGTACCAGAACCAGTGGATGGACACTGTGGACGGTTACATTTTAACTCTTTAATATAAGGACACAGTTCTTAGTGATTAAAGCTTGTCCAGAAGTAGGGTGGACTGCCTCAGGAGTTGGTGATGGGTTTCCCATCAGTGGAAGTCCTTTAATAGAAGCTTGTTCAGGATGCTGAAAAGATGGATGGAAGATTGGCACTATTGAGATTAGATAGGATCTTAAGATTCCTTCCACCTCTCAGGTTCTATTATGCAGTTCAATTTAACAAACATTTATTAAGTCTCTGGGTTTTTTTTTGTTTTTTTGTTTTTGTTTTTTTTATATTTGGCGGGGCAATGAAGGTTAAGTTACTTGCCCAGGGTCACACAGCTAGTAAGTGTCAAGTGTCTGAGGCTGGATTTGAACTCAGGTCCTCCTGAATCCAATACCAGTGCTCTATCTGCTGCGCCACCTAGCTGCCCCCAAGTGTCTGTTTTATATATGATACTGTGCTAGAAATAAAGAAATTATAAGGGCAAAAACACAATTAAAAAAACCTCAGAGACCATCTTGATTTTTATCATAAGAGCAACTGTTTTAGCCCCACTCTCTGTCCTCACATGTCTTCCTCTTGCATTTATTCAGAGTATGTGGTTGCCCTCCTAAGGCTAACTTCCTCATATGTTCCTTTGATACCATTTTCTCCTGTCTCTTAAATGCAGTGACTTGGTCAGTGTTTTCAAGAGACAATTGTGCCTTACACATTTTAGGAATTTATGAAATGCTTGTTAAAGAAAACTGAAGAGGGGGCAGCTAGGTGGCATAATGGATAAAGCACTGGCCTTGGATTCAGGAGTACCTGAGTTCAAATCCAGCCTCAGACATTTGACACTTAGTAGCTGTGTGACCCTGGGCAAGTCACTTAACTCTCATTGCCGCTCCAAAAAAAAACCCAACAAAAAAAAAAACAAAACAAGAAAACTGAAGAAAAGTTTATAACAGATGTGATAAGGCTGAGCATCACACTGGCCCCTTCCAGTGGGCCAAACACTCTGGCCCCTTGCTAAAGGATATATGTGATATGCTCCTTGTCAGCCCCAGCATCACTGACTAGCGGGGGAAACATAAATATAAATTCTTGCTGACCGATCCAGGAAGATCTACCCACTTGATACCCTGTAAGCGGAACTAAGGGGGAACAATTTCATCCTTCTTCCTTTGTCTTCCAAGGTGAACCTCTTCATTGGAAGAGGTCTGGTCTTGCACAGTCACAACCAGTTCTTGAATTTCGAGCAAGCAGTGGAGAGGTCTCTCTGCTGTCATTCATGAAGTTACTAATGCTGTATTCTCTTCCTTTCTCTCACCTTGCTGATGATCAATGTAAGCCCTTTCTGAGTCCCAACTGTGAGAAAATTACTAATAATGAGGTGTTTTGGGGACTCAGAGACCCCCCCCCTACACACACACACACACACACACACACACACACACACACATACATACAGGAACTCTGACTGGTTTTGCAGGGCCAGCCCAGAGTCAGGAGAATTTCAAAGGAAATGTAGATTAACCTTCCTGACTACCTAAAGGAAGTTAGCTCTCCTCGACCACCCTCAAGCCATGCCAATCAATGGATTTGAATGTTACTGGCCATTAGGTTGGATCAATGTACAGTGACCCTCCTCTACCTGCAAGAGGATAAAAGCCCTTAGAGAGGGGTCTCTATCCTAGGTATGTAGGACTTCTAAACTTTAGGAACCATGTGCTCTCACTTTCTTTAATATTTAATATGCTTTCATAAATGCTTAATGCCCAAAACTGGTGCAGTAGCCTCTAATTTCTAAGTAGCAATATATTAGAAACCCCAGCTAAGTTTCCCTAAAGCCTAGAATGGGGACAGGTACCCCCATAAAGTTTATTTATTTATTTTTTTAGTGAGGCAATTGGAGTTAAGTAACTAGCCCAGGGTCACACAGCTAGTAAGTGTTAAGTGTCTGAGGCCAGATTTGAACTCAGGTACTCCTGACTCCAGGGCCGGTGCTCTATCCACTGTACCACCTAGCTGCCCCCCCCCCCATAAAGTTTCAAATGACACACAACAACGGCCATACAGAGACAGGGAGAGGGAGGGAGGGAGGGAGAAAGAGACAGACAGACACAGAAAGTAAGTTGTTTTTTCTCAGTTCGTATATAGCCTCTTGTACATGAAACTCTTCCTGCCTTAGATAGACATCAGTAGTGTTTGACACAACCCCCATTGCTGACCAGTCATATGTCTCTGGTTGTTCGTGTCCTTTAGCCCTAGTATGTGGCCCACCAATAGGGGTCAGGATGCATGCATGCTTGACCACATTATGGTTATTACAATGACATTTTCATGGGGAAATAAGATATATGCCATAAATAGGATAAAAAGTAAGGAAGAGGATTTTAGTAGATAAAAATGAGGAGGAAGTATACTTTCACATATGGGGGACTAACCAACTACCCAAATTCATAGGTACAGGACAGGATAGGAGAGGAGAAACTAAGGATATCTAGTGGTTCAGGTTGGTAAAAAGTAGCATATGTGAAAGCAGTTATAAAATAAAACAAGAAAGGCTGGTTGTGATCACTTTATGGAAGATCTTAAATACCAATCTAAAGAGTTTATAGTTTATCCTATTAGCACTGATGAGCCACTGAACATATGTAGGAGAGTTTCAGGTTCAGATCTGTGCATTATTAAAATTGACTCTTGATGGTTTTATGGGATGGACTGGAATGGGTAAAGGCTGAAGTCAGGAAGACAGGATACTATTGGATTACTTTGGAGAATACTACAGAAGAATTGGACTTAGCAGTTGATCAGATGTGAGAGAAGGGAAGAAGCAAAGATCACTGTTTTTTGGTTTTTTTTTTGAAGTGAGGCAATTGGGGTTGAGTGACTTGCCCAAGGTCACACAGCTAGTAAGTGTTAAGTGTCTGAGGCCGGATTTGAACTCAGGTACTCCTGACTCCAGGGCTGGTGCTCTATTCACGTGCCACCTAGCTGCCCCTAATCACTGATCTTTTTTAGCTTGATACCTTGTAAGATTTTATGAACAGAAATGAGGAAGTTGGAAGGGAGGACATATTTGGATGAAGAGGATTTTGGTTTAGGACAGTTGAATTCAGAGAACCAAGGAGACTTTGAGGTGGAGATTTCCAGCAAGCTGTAGGTGATAGAGGATGAGAATTCATAGGAAGAGCTTGGATCTAGATATAGAAATTTCAGTGCCTCTGCCTAAAGATGTTAATTAAAACTATGGGAGTGGATATGATATGCATTTATTATGCACCTATAGAGAAAAAAAGAAAAGGACTGGAGGCACTTAGTTTGAGAGGAAGACAAAGAACCAGCAAAAGACACCAAGAAGGAATAATCAGTGACTGGAGAGATTGGTTGTTTTGTCCTTCATTCTCCAAGAGGACCATGGCATCAGGAGGTGATGTCATGACTTGCAGTGAATTGTAAGTGAGGGAGGGCTGTGCAAAGTCACCAGCCTCACTCTTTCTTTTGGAGCCATCTGGGTCCAGTGGTAAGATATACATCAGGATGCCTGGAGATGGTGTTAAGTGACTTGCCCAGGGTTACACAGCTAGTAAGTGTGAAGTGTCTGAGACTGAATTTGAACTCATGTCCTCCTGACTCCAGGGCCAGTACTCTATCACAGTAGTCCATCTAGCTGCCCTTATGTCATGAAATCCAAGTGAAGAGAAAGTATCAGAGAATGGGCATTGAATCACATCAGAATCTGAAAAGTAAAAAGGACATTAAAATGATTACTAGGTTTTACCAAAAGCCATTATTGATAACCTTGAAGAAAGCAGTCATAGTAGAGTGGTGAGGATAGAATGAAGATTATAGAGAGTTGAAGAGTGATTGTAGATAAATGGTTCTTAATCTTTTTGATTTCAGGATTTCTTAAAAATAATTGAGCCCTAGAGAATTTTTGTTTAGGGGGGCTAGATTCCACTTTAAAAACCACTGATATACAAACTCTTCTTTCTAGAAGTTTAATATTGAAGGAGAGGGAAATTAAGGTGATAACCTTGAAGTAATAGCAGGTTGCAAATGAAGTAGTATTTGTTTGTTTTAGGATAGGAGAGATTTGAACTTTACTTCTTTACTTTGTAGGTATTGGGAAAGGAACCAGTAAAAAGGGAGATTAATGATAAAAAAGAGATAAGAAATTAATGAATTGTACAGGAGAGAATGTTATCAAGGATACAAATAAAGAAATTAGCCTTAACAAATAGAGGGACAGCTCTATCCTTTATGAGTAGATGGAAGGGGAAGACTGATGAGGACATCTTCAGGTGTCAACATAATGTCATGAAAACTTTAGTCAAGGACAGTTTTATAAAAAAATTTTTAAATTTAGTGTCTTCATGCATAATAATATGTATTGGTTTTCTTGAATTGTGATTTTGTCAAGTTTTGTACAAATGATTTTTGCTGCTATTCATGTACTTTTGATTAAGTAACATTTTAAGTGAACTGTTTCATTTCCAGGTGGAAGTCAGCAAAGAGAGTATAATCTTGATATTATTCTTTTGTGTTAACATTTATGTACAGATTAACATTCTTCGGGCAGCTATTAACAAGATAGTTTGTGATGGACCAAATGGGTGTATGTATCTTGGGCCTGAAAGAATCGCACAGCTACAGGATAATGCTCGTCAGAAACTATTAGGGTGAGTTCTTTTATGACATTTTATACTCTTTCTGATTCAGTTTCTTTTCCTTTCTTACATCCCTTGAATATAATTCATTTCCCTCTCTTCTACTTTGAGTATCATCTCTTAGTTTTATCTTTTAGCTGTTGAATTGCTGTTTTGGTTACTACCAGATTTTCTCAATTAAACAACAAAAACTTCTTTTACAAGTGAGTTCAGATGTATTTACCATAATTTATGACTAAAATGTTGAGGTTTCATATAGATATTTAACAGAAAAAATGGATATATCTTTTAAAATCATCTTGATAATGTTAATAGAAGTGCATATGAAAACATTATGGATTTTTAAAATACATTTTCATCAGTTGGCACAGTTTGGCCATATAGAAGGGGATGGTGTTCCCAATAGCATCTGTGAGGTGTGGGGTACCACCCTTTCCCCTATTCATAGCATGAATAAGCCAGTATTTCAGCAAGACCAGTGAACACTTACTGGACTGATTGTTGAAGAAATTTAGTACTGAGTGGCCCTTGTGATGGTGTGAAAGATCTGCTAATAAAAGTGACTCAAACTTACTACTCAATTTTGGAATGGCATTTTTTTCAAAGTATGAACTACATAGAGCTATTCGGGACAGCCATATATAAAGCTGTCAGATTTTAAGCTAATTATATTTATAACACATTACTGCTATTTAAGGAAAAATGTATGTATTTGCAAAATCTATTCAGAAATGATTAATTAAAATAAATGGTTGTGTTTCACAGAACCTGCAGTGGGCAGGCAGAAAATGTATAATAATTGAGTAGATACAGACAAAAACAATTTAAAAGTCTTAATTAGAAAAGGCAAGAGGCATCTTGAAGTAGTGGACCTTAGAGTCAGGAAAACTTGGGCTGAAATATTGCCTTCAGCATGAAGCAACTCTGTGACCGTTGATAAGTCATTTAGTCTCTCATTGCTTTGAACCATGTTGGAAATGAGTTACCAGTCTGTACCACTGGAGCACATTTCTTCACCAAGAGTTCCCCGTGTTGACACTCTTACAAAGACCCGTACTCAAAAGGGACAGTGGGATCGTAGATTTATAATTGGAAGGGACTATAGAGTTCCAGCTCCTCATATCCAGTTGATGAAGTTGGGTCCCAAGCAGTTGTGGCTTCTCCAAGGTCCATTATTAGGTCTTAGTGGCAGAAACAGAAGTTGCACACCCATTTTCTGATTCTCATATAAATCCAAGATTCTTTCCACTACCTTGCCTACTGTCCTTTGTCACATGGTAGGTTTGTTCTCATTCCTCCCAACTGTAATAATGTGCAAAGCACACTTTTAATTATACTCTTCAATATCACCAAAAAAGAAAAAGAAAAAACAAAATATTTAAACCATGACTCAATTTGTGTGGATGCTACCTCAACTGACAGAGAATGAAATCCTAACACAGCTTAGGAGAAAGGTTCATGAATTTTGGTGGACAAAAAAATTCATTCCTAGTAGCCCACATCTTAGTATGAACCTTTCTGAACTTCATTAGGCTAGTCTTCAAACGACAGGTTCAAAATATGTCTAAGCCCTTCCCATTGGACCTAACAGAGCTTTTACTGTCCTGCTCTATCCTTTAGGAACCCCAAGTGATTGACATAGATACTTTAAAATGGAAATTGCTCATTTTAGAGGAATAGAACATATGCTATCTGTTCAAAAGTAAGGACTCTTAAATCTGCTGAGTTTTGTAGTGCTTGTTAATCTTTGGTATCTTTTTTTAAAAAAATTTTTCAGTCTGTTCTGCAAATTAAAACCAAGAGAAAGAATTGTTCCCACATGGTATGAAAAAACATATGATTGGAATCAGGTAAGCTTTTAAGGTGTAAAACAAGTGAAACTGCTTGGTGTTAGGGACTGGGTTAGGATTAGACCATTTGATTAAGGTAGGAGAAGTTAAGTTTGGAGAAGGGTCAGGAAGGAATATGCCCAGTACCCTGATTAGTGCCTTCCTTTTATTGCCAAACGAAGACACTCATGACCTCTCCTTCTATAACACTTATTCCTTTAGTCAACTTCCACACCCTTCACACATGTGAAACCACTCTGTTTTCAGCCATCAGTGATTGCCAAATTCAGTGGTCCTTTTTTTCAATCCTCATCTCCCTATGAGCTTATGATCTTTCTTGACTTCAACTCAAAAGTGTTTGTTAGAGACAGGATTGGGATGAGTCCAATTGGTTAGGATGCAAAGAGTCAATTGAGGGGGGCAGCTAGGTGGTGCAGTGGATAGAGCATCGGCCCTGGAGTCAGGAGGACCTGAGTTCAAATCCAGCCTCAGACACTTAACACTTACTAGCTGTGTGACCCTGGGCAAGTCACTTAACCCCAAATGCCTCGCCAAAAAAAAAAAAAAAAAAGAGTCAATTGAGGTTGGATTGGTGTCCAGAGATGGAAGGAGACAGTTGTGAGGAGATGGGAATTAGAAAGGGAGAAGGCATTGGAGATTGTATTTGGTGAGTACAATATCTGCAGACTCCTCAGAAATAGTTGCTTCCTAGGAAGGTCAGGGACACTAGATCAGAATAAGCAGGGACACTAGATCAGAATAGACTAATGTGACACCTTTGAAAAGCAGATTATAAATCACCAGTGCCGTGTCACCTTGGGATTGTTTTGTACTAGGCCTGTCACTTTACACAGGTAGAGTAACAAAATCCTAGACCTGAAGAAGACCTTAGAAATTATCTAAATCCCATGCCCTCCATTGAAAGGTAAGGAAACTGAGTAGTGTAGTTTGCCAGTTTTCGTTCTGTAGCAGAATTCATTTTTGTGACTTTAAGATTTCCCAATATCACTGACACGGGGAACCTTAGCAGAAATGGAAGACTTAGAAAATGCAACAGAAACAAGCCTTTTCATTAAACTCAGGCTGCAATTTGGTGTTGTAACATTATTATATATGGCCAGAGGATTCTTGACTGGGGGGAACTCAGCCAGAGTATTAATTCTAGTTCCTATTTACAGTTTAGGTTAGAAGGCCATCCTTCAGATTATTTCCAAATCTTGATGTTGAATACAACCATACTTCTGTCCCTCATCTTTTCATGAGAAAGACCATCATTTAGGAGGTTCTCAATGCTGAAAAATTAGATTTGTACCCATGTCAGGACACTGTTCTGAAGTGATGACCTGAGAAAAGGAGGATTTGGTTGGGCTGTCATAAGATGACAATGACATGTTTTAGAAGTAGAAAAGCAGGATTTAATTTTAAAGAAATATTTTGAATGGCAAAGAAAATTTTTCTCATAGTTCATGAAACAATTTTAGAATCACCAGCAGGAACAAATTATTTCCTTACTATTGTACTTTTCTTTGTTTTAGGTGGATCCAAAGCTGATCATGGAACAATCTGACAGGGAGAGTGGAAGAGGAAAATATACATTCCTCTATCAACTTCATAAACTGATTGTATTAAGTACCTAAATATTTCATCGAATCATAATCAAGATTCAGCATAAAGGAAGTTATGTAGAAGTGGGTTTGAGTTCTTTGTACTTTTCTTTTACCAAGAATTGTAGCCAGTGGACCTGCTGGCTATGGCATTGGAAAGAGGACTATCTAAGGTCTTCAACAGCTTGTAAAGGGGGAAGGGGAGGGGTATAGGATGGTATACCTTTTTAAGTGGGAGGATGGGAAATCCAACCTTTCCATTAAAAAAAAAATGAAAAATCAGTGTGAAAAATAACATTTTTGCCAAAGCTGCTCAGAAGGAAGATTTGTTTAAAGAAGAGCTCAATATTTTGTTTTTACTCTACTGCTAATTGAGATAATATGAGGTGAACAGAGTAGCCAGTATTCTGTGTGCTGTTCTGAAAATGGTTGTCTTTTTCTGTTCTTTCAGCAGTTTAAAGGCTTATTCAAGATACAAGGCCTATGAAACTTGGGTTGTCATGCAGGGAAATCTGAGTTCTGTAACACTTATGGCACATTGTAATTTTTGTTTTGTGAGGAAGACAAATGTAGTTTTTTAAAAACCTAACTTTTGTTTTGTATACTTTAAACATTTTATTAGGTCCCCCTTCTTAGGTCACATATTAGTGATGATAGAAAGTGCTTGTCCCCTGATGTAGCTGTGTTACAACAATAAAAGTCATGAGGTAAAATCATTGCTCTTAGCAATTTTTTAATTTAAAAGCATACAAATGTTTCCAACTTTTTTTTGGCGGGGGGAGGGGGGAGGCTGGGCAATTGGGGTTAAGTGACTTGCCCAGTGTCACACAGCTAGTGAGTGTTAAATGTCTGAGTCCAGATTTGAACTCAGGTACTCCTGAATCCAGGGCCGGTGCTCTATCCACTGCGCCACCTAGCTTCCCCTCCAACTTTTTTTAATTAGAAAAGTATTTTATTATTTTCCAGTTACATTTAGAGAGAGTTTTCAGGGCAGCTAGGTGGCGCAGTGGATAGAGCACCGGCCCTGGATTCAGGAGTACCTGAGTTCAAATCCAGCCTCAGACACTTAACAATTACTAGCTGTGTGACTCTGGGCAAGTCACTTAACCCCAACTGCCTGACTAAAAAAAAAAAGAAAAGTCACTAGAGATAGTTTTCAACTTTTTTTATATGTACAATAACATTAAACATATTTCTGCATTAGTCATATTATAAGAGAAGAATCAGATCAAAAAGGAAAAACCTCAAAAAAGAAAAACAACAGCACTGAAAACAAAAGAAATAGTATGGTTCAATCTGCATCCACATTCCACAGTTCTTTTTTTCCTGGATTTGGAGAGTCTTTTCCATCCTGAGTCCTTCGGAACTATCTTGGACCATTGTATTGCTGAAAAAAATCAAGTCTATCACAGTTGATCAACATACAATGTTGCTGATACTGTGTACAACGTTCTCCTGGTTCAGCTCGTCTCACTCATCAGTTCATGCGAATCTTTCCAGGTTTCTCTGAAATCCCCCTGCTCATGATTTCTTACAGCACAATAGAATTCCATTACATTCATATACCACAACCATTGTTCAAATTGCTCTCCAGAATGGTTGGATAAGTTCACAGCTCCACCAACAATGCATTAATGCTCAAGTTTTTCCACAGCTCCTCCAACATTTATTATTTTCCTTTTTTGTCATATTAGCCAATCTGATAGGTGTCAGATGGTACCTCAGAGTTGTTTTAATTTGCATCTCTCTAATCAATAGTGATTTAGAGCATTTTTTCATATGGCAATAGATAGCTTTGATTTTAGACCATTTCTCAATTGGGGAATGACTCGGATTCTTATAAATTTGATTTACTTCCCAATATATTTTAGAAATGAGGCCTTTATCAGAAGTACTGGCTATAAAAATTGTTTCCCAGCTTTCTGCCTCCCTTCTAATTTTGGGTGCATTGCTTCTGTTTGTACAAAACCTTTTTAATTTAATGTAATCAAAATCATCCATTTTGCATTTCATAATATTCTCTATCTCTGGTCATAAACTGTTCTCCTTTCCAAAGATCTGAGAGGTAAACTATTCCTTCCTCTCCTAATTTACCTGTTATCACCTTTTATGTCTAAATCATGTACCCATTTTGACCTTATTTTAGTATAAGGTGTAAGATGTTGGTCTATGCCTAGTTTCTGCCGTACTATCTTCCAGTTTTCCCAGCAGTTTTTGTCAAATACTGAGTTCCTATCCCAGAAGCTGGAGTCTTTGGGTTTATCAAACAGTACATTACTAAAGTCATTTACTACTGTGTTTCCTGTGCCTCAAATGTTTCCAACTTTTAAGAAAAACCAATAAGCAACAATGATCATTCATTCAACAAACATTAAGTGCTAACGGTCAGATATGACATTGTCTCTCTCATCATGAAACTCAGGGTTTAGATGAAGGATAAAACACAGATAACTATAATAAACAACATTATATAATCATGTTTTAGCACTGCACGAGATCTATGGTGGAAGATCATTGATATTTTTTTCACAAAAAGCTTCAGCACAGGTTTCTTCACAACAGCCAGCTCCTAAAAGATTCCCGCTTTAATTTTTTGTTTTTGTTTTTTAGTGAGGCAATTGGGGTTAAGTGACTTGCCCAGGGTCACACAGATAGTAAGTGTTAAGTGTCTGAGGTCGGATTTGAACTCAGGTCCTCCTGACTCCAGGGCCGGTGCTCTATCCACTGTGCCATCTAGCTGCCCCCCTGCTTTAATTTTTTTAATGAGTTTTCATTCGGTTTTTCTGAGCTACATCTGTTAAATCAAATGAGATGTGCTTACATGGAATCAGGAATGCTGAGGATGGTAGCCAGGATACTAATCTCAGTTTTTCCCAAATGTGACTTACCACTATTTGAAATCCTTATTTCTCTATGTATTTATGTATTGACTATATTGTTTGAAGTTGTCATTACATTGTGGTCAGACCTGTCGGCAAAAGAAAAATGTCTAAAAGAGAGGGACTTGTACATATGATCAAGATTGTAGTTAGAACAACAAGGATAATTTTGCAATGACATGCATAAAGTGAGCGGTTTTTTATTCTGCTCTGGTTTAGTGGCCATTATTAATTATTTAAAGTTTCTTCCCCTTAAAATAAAAGGTAAAGATACTCAAAGAACATTTTTCCACTCTCTAGCTCGCAAATCAAGTGTAGGATAGCCTTCATTTCTATTTTCCTAATTCTACTTAATTCATTCTGAATCAGTTCACAGAAATATTTTTTGTGATTCGGTGAATTCTTCATGTTCATCATTTCTTATAGCCCGATAATGCTTCATTATAGTCATGTCCCAATTGATGGGAATCTGCTTTGTTTCCATTTCTTTCTTGCCATGGAAAGTGCTGCTAGAAATATTTTGGTGCAGATGGGACTTTTCCTTTTCATCTTTTGACATCCTTGGGGTATTTTCCTAGCTGTTGTTGTTTGTCCTTCATTCTCAGAGAGGACTATGACAGATGTCATAACTTGCACTGAATTGGATTTAAGTGAAGAAGGGCAGTGCAAAGTCACCAGTCTCACTCTCTCCTCTGGAACCATCTGGGTCCAGTGGCAAGAGAGAGATCAGGACAGCTGGAGATGGCCCTGGGTGTTTTTTAAGGCAATTGAGGTTAAGTGATTTGGCTAGACTTACATAGCTAGTAAGTGTCTGAGGTGAGATTTGAACTCGCGTCCTGCCAACTCCAGGGCCAGTGTTCTATCCACTATGCCACCTAGCTGCCCCATTTGCCTAGTGGTAGGATCTCAAAGGGTATTGTAGCTTGCTTTTATAAATGATAGAGAGGTGCCACTCCTCCTTTTGTTGTTCAGTCATGAAGATGGTGGAGGAGAGGCAGTGAGCTCTTGAACTCATGACACAATCTCTCCAAAAAACATCCAAACAATGCCATAGGACAATGCCTGGAGCAGCAAAACCCACAGAAGGATGTGCTGAAATCAATTTATAACCAAGAACGGCTTGGAAGGTCAGAAGGAGGGAGCTGCTGTGCTGAGACAGGAGTGGAGCCCAACCCCACAGTCACCCTGATACAGATTCAGTCCCAGGAAGGCCTCACCAGAGAAAGAGACCCCCCAGAGCCTCTGAATCAGCTGAAGCGGCAGTGTCGTCTGGAACTAAGCTCACAGTCTGGTGAGAGGGCTGATCCCCGGGCAGGGGGGAGACTACAGGGGTCTCTGCTGGTGCTGAGGCAGAACTTGGGTTTTTCGCTGCTGCTGGGAACCAGGAGGTAGGCTTGAGTAGCAGTGGCCCAGGTGGGGGAGGGGCACAGGCTCATCTGAGCTGACAACCACAACACACAAAGCTGGTTGATTAGCTGTCTACGGACCAGGGAAGTGAAGAACCTGATCCTCCTTAAATCATACCACTTGGGACTTCTGAAGCTTGGGATACTGCAGCCTGGAAACAGTGCCCCACTTTAAGGAGCTAAAAGTCAAGTCAAAGAAAGGCAAGATGAGCAGACAGAAAAAGGTGAGGACCATAGAAAGTTTTTTCAGTGACAAGGAAGATTGAGGTGCACCCTCAGAGGAAGATATCAACGTCAGGGCCCCTATATCTAAAGCTTCCAAGAAAAATATGAATTTGTTTCAGGCCATAAAGGCACTCAAGAAGGACTTTGAAGATAAAGTTAGAAAGGTAGAGGAAAAAATGGAAAGAGAGATGAGGGTGATGCAGGAAAGACATGAGAAATAAGTCAATATCTTGAAAAGCCAAATTGGCCAAATGGAAAAGGAGGTACAAAAGCTCTCTGATGAAAATAATTGCCTAAGAATTAGGATTGGGAAAGGGGGAAAAATTGTACAAAAAATATTTATAGCAACTCTTGGTGGAGGCTAAGAATTGAGAATCAAGGGAATGTCCATCAATTGAGGAATGATGGAAAAAGCTGTGCTATACGATTGTAGTGGAATGGTCTTGTGCTACAGGAAATGACAAACAGGATGATCCCCGAAAAACCTGGAAAGACTAATGAACATCGATGTATAGTGAAGTGAGCAGAGCTGGGAGGACATTGTGTGTAGTGACAGCAGTATTGTTCAATGAGCAACTGTGAATGACTTAACTACTCTCAGCAGTGCAATGATCCAAGACAATCCAAGGAAACTAATGAAGAAGCTTACTATGCACCCCTATAGAAAGAACTGATAAAAAGAACACTTATGGATTGTACATATATAACCTGGTTGCGATCTTGTGGAGGGGGGAGGAAAGGGAGAGAGGGAGGGAGAAAAATTTGGAACTCTAAATCTTATGAAAATGAATGTTGAAAACTACCCTTACATGTAACTGGAAAATAAAAATAAATGTTTGTTGCTAAGAAAAAAAAAAAAAGAATTAGGATTGAACAAATGGAAGCTAGTGACTTTATGAAAAACCAAGACATAATAAAGCAAATCCAAATTAATAAAAATATAGAGGGCAATGTGAAATATCTTCTTGGGAAAAACTGCTGACCTGGAAAATAGGTCCAGGAGAGAGAGTTTGAAATTGGTCTACCTGAAAGCAGCAGGAGCTGCGGCTCCCGTATCAGACTGCACAGCCACACTGTTACCTGTGGCTCTTCAAGGCACTGATCCAGGGTCATTGGTGACTGGCAGAAGCCTACTGGTTTACCTGAAAACCATGATCAAGGAAAGAGCTTAGACATCATCTTCCAAGAAATTGTCAGGGAAAATTGCCCTCATAGTCTAGAAGCAGAAGGTAAGATAGAAATTGTTGTTTAGTCACTTCAGTTGTGTCTGACTCATGATCCCATTTGGGGTTTTCTTGGCAAAGGTAATGGAGTAGTTTGCCATTTCCTTCCCCAGTTTGTTTTAAAAATGAAAGACTGGGGCAGCTAGGTGGCGCAGTGGATAGAGCACCGGCCCTGGAGTCAGGAGTACCTGAGTTCAAATCCGGCCTCAGACACTTGACACTTACTAGCTGGGTGACCCTGGGCAAGTCACTTAACCCCAATTGCCTCACTAAAAAAAAAAATGAAAGACTGAAGTAAACAGGGTGAAGTGACTTGCCCAGGGTCACATATCTAGTGAGTGTTGGAGGCCAGACTTAAACTTGGGAAGATGAATCTTCCTTTCTCCAGGCCCAGCACTCTATCCACTGGGCCACATAGCTGCCCACATCTCCTACAAGAATCCATCTCCTCAGATCTGAGTTACCTAATGATAAGAGTACCTTTTTTCTTCTCAGAAGGTGTCAGTGGGTATGTCCATAGTCTATGGGGACCTACCTTACAGAATTCTTCCAATAGAGGCTCATACTATATACTCTCATCAGGCTAATTTGAGGAACCCATCAAATTGATCAAGAAATCCCATGATTAGGGGGCAACTAGGTGGTGCAGTGGATAAAGCACCAGCCCTGGATTCAGGAGGACCTGAATTCAAATCCAGCCTCAGACACTTGACACTTACTAGCTGTGTGACCCTGGGCAAGTCACTTAACCCTTATTGCCCTGAAGCAAAAAAATAAAAATCCCCCGATTAACCCCCCACTTAGATCTACTTCTGGTATTTCATTTGAGCACATATAATATTGCCAGAAGGAAACTAGAAAGGATTGCTAAAGATGACAGTCTTTGAAGCAAAGAAAATGAAGACCTCAGGGCAGAGGTGGTGTTTTCATCAGTACTGCCTGTCAAACACCAGGACCTCCAGAGAGAAAAGGGAGATTTGTGAAGACACAGCTGGCGAAGAAGGCGGTATCTGAGAATGGAATTTGGATTTCTGAGAGAGAGCCTCAATTGTAAGAATAACAGGCTCCAGAACAGCAATAACATCTAACAAATGCTAAAAAGAATGTCTTCACCTAGAGTTTGTCCCATTCCAGTGAACGATGGGAATTTGGTCCCTGGTACCTCTCTACCTCTTCAAAAACTAGCTTATAGGGGCAGCTAGGTGGCACAGTGGATAAAGCACTGGCCCTGGATTCAGGAGGACCTGAGTTCAAATCCAGCCTCAGACACTTGACCCTTAACTAGCTGTGTGACCTTGGGCAAGTCACTTAACCCCAATTGCCTCACCAAAAAACAAAACAAAATAAACTAGCTTATACTTCTGCTAATTCTCAGTTCACATATTACTGAAGCCTGGCTTGAAGAATCTTAAGCACAACCTTGCCAGCATGTGAAAGGGGCAGTTGTTCAGTCATTTGAACAGTCTTTGGCATAGCCCTTTTTCAGGATTAGGATGTAAACTGAGCTTTTGTAATACACTGGCCACTCTTAATTGCTGGGGTTTGTGAGGCTTCTGCTTCACTGGGACCCCCACCATCTTCAAGGCATTGATCCCAATGGCAGGAATAGCTCCTGGGTGTTTCACTCTTTAGGTACTTTGGTGAGCCTAAAGAGCAGCAAGGGAGAAGGAACAAAAGAGCATCTAACGTTTCTGGAACAGCTGGAGAAAATTTTAAATTTAAAATCTTCATTTCTTGGACTAAGTCATCAGGAGCTCATGATCAGGATAATTTTGATCCATCTGGATTCCAAAGAAGAAATTTAACTGAAGCAAATATAGAAAATTGTTTAGGGTCAAAGGGAGAAAGTGATGGTCATGAATACATGGAGTCAGACTTGTTTGCCTGGGACAGACTGGAGAGAAATCTGTGCCTGCTGTGCCTCTTTCTAGCCTATAGTTGTAGCAGCACCAGCACCATCCAGAAGAACTCAACCTTGTGGTGTGTCTACCCCAGGCTTTGGTTAAACCGCCTATTTCCCTTCTTTCACCATGCTTGCAAGCGCACACCTTGAGTGCATCTCTTAAAATTTCATATCTTTAAAGATCACTGTATTCACTATTTTTTAAAAAAAGTTTCTACCATTTGTCCAGGTCTGCAGGCCATGACACAAGCGTTCTTTAGATTTCTGAGGTCATGTCTTTGGAAAATTAGTGACATCTTTCTAAAAATCTAAATGTTTGCGAGTATTTTGTATTGAGGTGGTTTTTAAAACTCCATCCTCAATCAACTATACTGATCCTTGCAATCAAAGGTTAGCTAACAGTCTGAAGGTAGAATTCTTCTCAGACTCCTGAAACACAAAGTGGAAGTCATCCACGTCATCTTTTTTGGTTTCAATCTAATTCATTCTGTAAACATCCTTTGCTACAGACACCCCATAAAGAGGCACGAACCTTATATGCCTTGCTGACACTGCCTTCAGATTTGAACCTAGAAATTAAGCTAAGTGCTACAATATTAAGTTGACAAGCTGAGCTAGAGAAAGCAGTATCCACTTGATTTCAACCAGAAGCAAGAACAGAGCAAGAAAAGTGAATCAAACAAACAAACAAAAAAAGATTATTCATCAAGGGATGTATCCTGTAGAGACATTTTCCCTACAGAATGACTCAGTGTTATGTTCATGGTAATGCTGGTGTTTGATCATGAAATAAAAGTCTCATCTTTCATGAGTATTCACATTTCATAAATCTGAACTGTTTATAAATAATAAAAAGATTTGGGGGAGGGAAATTAAGTTTAAGGTGGAGGCAAGGCTAGACAGCAGTTCTAAAAAAAAATGCAACGTTTTGAACAGATTGCTAGTTCAATATGAATCAGCAGTTTGTTATGGAAGCCAAGAAAGCTAATGTAATGCTAGGCTCCATTAAAAGAGGCATAAGCATTCAGGAATAATGAGTTTAATAGCCCTGTTCTTTGCCCTGGTCAAATTAAACCTGGAGTATTCCATTCTGGGAACCATTGTATATTAAAAGTGGGGCAGCAAGGCTGATGCCATATGTGGATAGGTTAAAGGAACCTGGAGATGTTTAGCCTAAACAAAAAGAATTCAAGAGCTATACTTTTCTTCCAATACTTGTCATTTGGAAGAGGGATTAAAAATTGTTCTGCATAGCCCCAGGGGATCAGACTAAAGAAATGGGTCAAAGTTGCAGGGAGGCAAATTTAGACTTCATTTAAGGAAAAATTTCCTAACAATTGGAGCTATCCTGTGCCACCTTCTAGGGGAGAGTATAAAGAAAGATTTAGATCTAAAAGGCAACTTAGAAGTCATGCAGTAATTTGTTCCTGTAGTGAGTGACTGATTTATTAATTGATTAATAAAGTATTCATAATAAATGTTTCATTGGGCTCCTCAACAGTCTCAAAGACCCCTAGTACAGGGGAAGACAGATCTTCCTATGTTAAAAGAAAGCAATTAACAGGATACCAACTAGGATGTAAGATTAGATCATCTGATTGGGAGAAAGATTTTTCCAATTGGGAGTAGGGAGAGGGAGTTTTGAGGACTTTAATGGAAATCTGGTGCTTTAGAGGAAAACACCAAAATGGAGAATGGTCACAAACTAGAGACAGTGTGTCCATAGTTACCACAATTCCTTCAATTCCCCCCTTTGATTACTGGGGGAGGGAGCCAGCCAGCCCCCTTCCCCATGGCTCACTCAAAAATAAGCCAAAGCTGTAAGGGTTTTTTAATATGCTGATACTCACTGTCAACATTATACACACAGTTGAGTACAACAGCTAACAAAGAGTCCAAGAAAAATAATGAGGCGTAAGCGAGGAGAGTCCATTTACCTATGATGGCTAAGGGAACCAGGAGTAAGGATTCCATCAAGGGTGACTGGGTTCAGGCAGTTGCATTTCTGCTATGACCTATTGGACTTCATGAAGGCTTGTCACAGTTTCCACTGATTGGTTAATAGAGGAACAGCGTGATGCGCTCATAGCACAGGCCTCTCCTTGTGAAGCAGTAATGATGTCTGAGACCATAGGATTCCATGGGGTCATTTGCGCCAGTGTCCACCTTGATTTGAAGGGAGGGGATGGATTTACTTTTGGCCTGGGCAAGTTTGCCAGTTCCAAGGGAGAGATCTCTAGCATCTGGCTAGAGTGCTGTGACCCCCAAAGATGTAACTAGGGGCCAGAGGATCTTCATCCCTAACCAATCTCCTTTTACAGGGTTGCTACTGTCCCCCTCTTTTTACATCTACTCCACTATGCTTCCAAGTTTCTAGTGGGACTTCTACCCACTAGCACAGTGATTTGATTAAAGACTGATACTGGTGGGGCTTAATAGGCAATCCCACATACTCCAAATCAGTTGGGGGTAGGGAGAGGTGTCAGCCTTATTTCCACAAATTTCCACAAACTCTTAAGAGTTGCTAAAATCTACACGAGATTGGTGGGAGCTAACTTTCATCCAGCAAAACTGGTATCCTACTTAGTCCAATTTAAGCTATTTCTGGAAAAATTTGCCAAGGAAACCTACTTGTGTTCATGGTCTCCATAATTCTTTTAGAGACAAGCTCTGGCGCAGAAGGCGTCTCCCATATTTATATTGGGAAAGGTAAAGTTATGGATAGAATTAGTTACTTTGCTGAAACCAAAGGTGTTATTGGGACCATGGTCCTGAGTAATACAAAAGAGAAAAGATGGTAGAGGTAAACTCAACAGCAGTTGAGACAGTTTAGGTCTTGGCATACTGCCGTTCTCCAGAGGGGTTGTTGATCTTGAATGAAATGTAGTCGCTCCTTAGGGAAATAAAAATTGCTGGTCTAGGGTTGGTCCATTTTAATATCTTTGTAAGGAGCTTCCAGGTTACACTGAGTTAGAGCTACAACTTCAAAGCTTCCTGTCAAGGATGGGGAAAACTAATCCTTGGTTTTGAGAAACAGTCATGCTTTGTGACAGGGACAACTTCCTATGGGTCAGGGTGTGATGACATGCTCAACATCCATGAGACCCAATAGCTTTACATTGCTAACAGCATTAAGGCTTTTTCAATCCTCTTGAGAGGATTGGACTGGAAAGGAGTGCACAATAGGTAACAGCATCAACAATGAACAAGAAAGCCAGCTAGATTTGCACATTATGACATACAAAGGATTACCAAGCATAAGACATGACACAATAAAAATATCCTTTTAATATCCAGTCTCCTAAATTTGCTGAATTATCCCTAAAGACAAGTAGGTTACTTTCAGGGTCCCTTGTTCCCCAGTCATCCTGTGAAGTGTCTACTGGAGAAGAACAACAGGTAATGTTGGGATCAAAATGACACAAGGAGTGCAAGTGACACCTGCATAACCAGTAAAAATATGAGCCATTAAGCAAATGGTAAAACAAAAAACATCCATCTTCCTATATTTATCAACTTTCCAGGAAAATGGGTGCTTCTCATTTCCCCACCCATTCAGAAAGAGTTGTGAAGAAAAAAGAACAATAGGTGATATGTTTAGGAAAAGCAAAAAATGTATCACGTATCTAAAGTCTCAGGTTTCACATGAGAGAAGGATATCCGAAAGTCTCTCCAATCTTGTAGTTGGAGTGGTCAGTAGTACTTGGAACAGGTTTTCCCAGGTGGTTGAGTTCTGTCATCCAGTGAAAATTCTTGGTGTAGATCTTATCTGCAGGGTGAAAATCAGGCAGTCTGATACAGTACAGGCCCAGTCTGTACTGTCGCTCCCATATCATGAATTACTGTCAGTCTATTTTGCAGTTCCTGTATATAAGTAGCAAAAGAAGTACCTCCCAGTAATTGTGTATAGACTCTGGACAATGGTTTTGCCTTTAGAGGAAAGTGCCCAAAAAGCATTTCAAAAGGAGAGACATTTAATTCTCACTTTAGTCTGTTCCTGAGGTGGAACAGCTCATGGGGAGGGTATCAGGTCTCAAGGTGAGTCTCCAAGCACAATTTGCCAACCATAGTCTTTAAGTCCTTTATTCATGCACTTGACCTGACCTGAACTCTGAGGATGGCAAGGGGTATAAAATCTAAGAGTCATCCCAAGACAAAAAATTTTAGGAGAAAACCATGTCAGTGAAATGAGACTGTTTTCTGATTTCTGGCAGTAGTTTTCTGAGTTACTGAGCCAGAGGCAAACCAGGGTACAATTTCCTTGAGAATAATCTTAAAACCAGTGGTAACTTTTGCACTTGGGAAGGCTTCTCCCTAGCAAGTCAACTTATTAAAGATGATATGACAAACTTTATAGTGGCCAGGCTTATGCATATTAATAAAATTTGCAAACGTTCAAAAAAAGAATAACTTGGAATGCATGTTGATTCAATGCCCAAGTGGGGCAGGAAGCACAGATTACATGCAACAAGAGGAGGAATACCAGGAGCAGCCCATACCCTTCTAATATCAACAGCCACCGAATCTAGCTGAGCAGAGTAATGCCGTACAGGGCAAAGAGAAGATTCAAGGGATGGAGCGAGGACTGAAAACAGCCTCCTTTTGAACAGACTGCTGAAGCCATCTCTTTGTTTTTGTGTACAAAAAGAGAGAGGCTTACAATAATCTAGGAGTCCCAAGCACAGGAACCACTAAGGCTCTGTTGAGGTCTGCACGGGCAGTCAGGAATTGTGGTTCAGGCTTCAAGGTCTTTGGATTAGAGTCTTTGGTTAGAGAAACTAGGGGTTTAGTGATCCTACCAAAAGATGGAATCCATGTGGGCAATATCCAGCTGCTCCTCAAATAGTGTGCAGTTGTGTTTTTTTTTAATTAAAAATTTTTTTTTTAGTGAGGCAATTGGGGTTAAATGACTTGCCCAGCGTCACACAACTAGTAAGTGTTAAGTGCCTGAGGTTGGATTTGAACTCAGGTATTCCTGACTCCAGGGCCGGTGTTCTATCCACTATGCCACCTAGCTGCCCCTTGCTGCAGTTGTTTTTTAGTTGTGGGCACAGATGTGTTGGAAAGCCGGTATATGCTTAGGATAAATAGAGCAGGTGCCAGCTGCCAAAATGAAACCGAGGTACCCCACTTGGGGAATGCACCACTGTGCCTGCACTTTAGAAACGCTGTGGCCTTTGAGGTGAAGATGGCAAATCTCAACACTGGGTGCAGCTAGTAGGAGCTCATCAACCTATTGAGACAGTGAGGAGTCCTCGAAAGTACTGGTAGCCAAATTCTGCTGAACAGGGCGGGTCTTTCTACATACTCGAGGTAGATGAGGCCATATGTATTGTGTGCTCTTGAGTGAACTGGGGTGCTAAGGAAAGCAGAGCCAAGGTGATCACAGTAAAAGAGCCTCACAGAGAATTGAGGAGACAAAGGGAGTAGGATTGGGAACAACTGGCTGCCTGGGTATAACATAAGCATCAATAATGTGTAAATCTCATACAAAGTGATAAACAGGTTTACCCTGGGCCTGGCTTGGGTGTTTTGTTTTACTAGGGGGATATATATGTTACAAGGGGATTTACATGGAATAATATTACCTTGATCCTTCAGAGAGTCAAAAATGGGTGTAATACCGTCAATGGAGAAAGCATGGTGGGGTTCCTCCCTTAGTCCTGCTGGTGATGGGGACAGTAGATTTCAATAATCCCACATCTGAGGAGGAAGTTGCCCACAGAGAATCAGAGGTGTCTGATGGAATGGCAGAAGTACCCAGCAGATACTTGGGCATTCTGAACCAATTTAGAGGAGAGGAAGAAGAGGGAGGGAGGGAGGGAGGAAAAGAGAGGGGGGGGGAGAGGGAGAGAATGAGAATGAGTATGAGTATGAATGGGACTCCATCCTAGTGAGTTGTTTCAGGGACAGAGATGGATCAGGGGAGCAGAAAGTAGTGGTTCTTAGTTTTTTGTTTGTTTGGCTGGGGTTTTTTGTTTGTTTGTTTTCGCAGGGCAATGAGGGTTAAGTGACTTGCCCAGGATCACACAGCTAGTTAAGTGTCAAGTGTCTGAGGCTGGATTTGAACTCAGGTCCTCCTGAATCCAAGGCCAGTGTTTTATCCACTGTGCCACCTAGCTGCCCCAGTTCTTAGTTTACAAAGGAGATCATGACCTAACAGGTTAAAGGAAGGCTTAGGCATAAGGAGAAAGGAAAACTGAAAGAAAGCCAGCAGTAATATTCAGGGGGACAATCTAGAGATGCTTAAAGGCTTTCCCAAGATCCCAACAACTAAAGATCCAATAGAACAATCAGAATCTTGTTTACTCATTAAAAATAGATTATTATTAAAAACAGGATGATTTTGGAAAGGCCTGGAAAGACTTGTATGAACTGAGGTATAGGGAAGAGAGCAGAACCAAAAGAACATTGTGCACAGAGACAGCAATATTATTTGATAAAGAACTGTGAAAGATTTAACTATTCTCAACAATACAATGATCCAAGACAATCCCAGAACACTATTGATGAAACATACTATCCACCTCCAAAGAAAGAATTGATATTGATGGAACAGACTGAAGCATGCTATTCTTCACTTTCTTTGATTTTTTCTTTTATTCAAGTTTTCATATACAAAATTACTAATATGGTAATGTTTTACATAATCATATATAACCTACATCTGCTTACTGCCTCAAGGAGAAGGGAAGAGAGGGAGGAAAGGAGGAATAAAAATTGGAACCCAAAACTATAAATAAAAATGCTTATTACTTAAAAAAATTTTTTTAAAAACTGAATTTGGGGGGAGGGTTATAGAAGGGAGGGCACGTTGGGGGAGGGGGAAGTCAGAAGCAAAATACTTTTGAGGAGGGACAGGGTGAAAGAAGATAGAAAATAGAATAAATGTCATGGGGAGGAAATAAGATGGAGGAAAATACAGTTAGCAATAGTAACTGTAAAAAAAATTTGAAGCAAGTTTGTCTGACAGGCCTCATTTCTCAAACACATAGAGACTGAGTCAAATTTATTAAAATTAGAGCCATTCTCCAATTGATATATGATCAAAAAGATATGAAGTTTTCAAATGATATAAAGTTACCTATAGCCATATGAAAAAAATGCTCTAACTCACTATTTGTTTTGTTTTGTTTTTGCGGGGCAATGGGGGTTAAGTGACTTGCCCAGGGTCACACGGCTCGTAAGTGTCAAGTGTCTGAGGCCAGATTTGAACTCAGGTCCTCCTGAATCCAAGGCCAGTGCTTTTTCCACTGTGCCACCTAGCTGCCCTCTAACTCACTATTGATTGGAGAGATGCAGGTCAAAACAATTCTGGGATTCCTCATACCTATTGGATTAGATAACAGAACAGCAAAGGAAAATGATGGATGGGATATGGGGAAAATGAAACATTAAAGAACTCTTGGTGAAGTTATAAACTGATTCAAACACTCTGTAGAGCAATTTGGAACTATATTCAAAGGGCTATAAAACCATGCATATTCTTTGCCCTAGTAATACTACTATTAGGTCAGTATCCAAAAAGAGACGAAAAACAAAAAGTTGAATTCGATATTGAAGAGATACCCATCAAATGGGTAATGGCTGAAAAAATTGTAGGATGAGATTATATGATGAAACACTATTGTGCTATAAGAAATGATATGGGGCAGCTAGGTGGCGCAGTGGATAAAGCACTGGCCCTGGAGTCAGGAGTACCTGAGTTCAAATCCAGCCTCAGACACTTGACACTAGCTGTGTGACCCTGGGCAAGTCACTTAACCCTCATTGCCCTGCCAGAAAGAAAGGAAGAAAGAAAGAAAGAAAGAAAGAAAGAAAAAAAGAAATGATGAGCAGGATGCTATGAGAAAAACCTGGACAGATTTACATGAACTGATGCAAAGTGAAGTGTACTGTATACAAAGTAACAGCAATGTTGTAAAGATGATCAGACGTGAATGACTTAGCTATTTTCAGCAATACAATCATCCAAGATAATGCTAAAGGACTTATGAAAAATGCAATCCATCTTCAGAGAAAGAACTGATGGTTTCTGAATACAGATTGAAGCATATTTTTTAGTTCCTTTTTCTTAAAGTTTTTTTATCTGTTTCCTTTCACAACCTGACTAATATGGAAATGTTTTGCATGACTACACATGTATAACATATTGAATTGCTTGATTTCTTAGGGGTAGTAGGGAGGGAGGGAGGGAGGGAGGGAGGAAGAGAATTGGGAACACAAAGTTTTAAAAATCAATGTTAGGGGGCAGCTAGGTGGCACAGTGGATAGAGCACTGGCCCTGGATTGAGGAGGACCTGAGTTCAAATCCAACCTCAGACACTTAACACTTACTAGCTGTGTGACCCTGGGCAAGTCACTTAACCCCAATTGCCTCACCAAAAAACAAAACAAAAATCAATGTTAAAAATTGTTTTTACATGTAATTTGGGGAAAATAATAAAATTCTAAATTAAAAAAACTGAATTAGAAGCTCCACTATCTAGTATAAATTGTGTCACCAACTTTGAAAGTGACATAGGGTTCACCAAGTGCAGGAATGGGGGAGGGGGTGGGAGGTAGAGACTGCAATAGCTAGGGCAAGGACATCAGGATTGGGAAAAACAAAAAGATCCTCAGAATCCATGATCTCTGATGTGCTCTCCTTCCCTTGCCCCGCCCCCCCCCATCCTCATACTGTAGATCCTTCCTGGGTTCTTTTAGGGCCCCTTTTATTCCCATAACTTAAATTCCCCTTTTTCTTTCTCCATTCCCTGGCAATGTGTACCACTCTGTGACAACAGAAGAATTTGCATAGCCCCCAGCACCCTGAAAACAGCTTGAATGAGAACAGGAGCTGCTTGGACAGGGGCCCAAGCTTGGAAAGGGCCAGAGCCTTTTGGGCAGGAGCCAAGATCATCTGAGATTTTGGCTTAGGTTTCTCCTCTTTATCTCTCCCTTCATGATCATAGTGAGTGATGCCTTTGAGCTCACCAACACCCTTTTCATGGCAACCAGGGTAACTCTTGAAAATATTTTCTTATTTCTGGCTGTGATTGATTAACAGACTGTGTATTAATAATTTGTGCTTCTCTAATATTGGTTGGATCTAACCCTGCATACTGCTTAGCACTCTTACACAGCCAATCATAAAAATGGTTCTGGGTCTCATTCTTTTCCTGGATAATTTCTTGGAACTTAATCCAGATCTTGGATCACACAGAGCACACTTCAGTACCCCCGATTAATGATTCCCTAGTCTTCTGTAACCTTGCGTAGTCAGCTGGGAGTTAAGGATCCAATGAGGATCTTAAAACAGTTGATTAGGAAGACCCTCAGGCTTAGTAGGTGCTCCCACTGTTGGGGCTTGTCTATTTGCAACCTTTATGATAGCCGTTCTTCCCCCTAGGGAAAATAAGTTCCCCATTAAATCAGTTACATCTCATTAGGTAGAGTTATAACCCCTAAATATGCCTTGAAATTGGGTTATGACAGCCCCAGGATCTTCATTAGGAGTATCTTCCAAGTGGAGAGATCAAAAAAACTGAAAGGTTGATGACTTCTATGGTTTAAAAAAAAAATGTCGGGGGCAGCTAGGTGGCACAGTGGATAAAGCACTGGCCTTGGATTCAGGAAAACCTGAGTTCAAATCCAGCCTCAGACACTTGACATTTAACTAGCTGTGTGACCCTGGGCAAGTCACTTAACCCTCATTGCCCTCCCCCCCCCAAAAAAAATCCAGATTAGCAGGATCAGGTACAATTCTTTCCCAGAAAGGATAAACACCTATAGCAAGTCTCTCATGTGCAGCAGGTCCCTCATGTTCACAGGAAGTTAAATCTCCTGTTAGAAAAGGAGGGGAGTAAGACAGAGGTGCAGAGAAGGAAGGAGGAGGGAAGATCTGCATTGCAGCTTACTTAGCAGTGTGAAGTAGAGAAGCCAAGGTGGCAGAGAGAGAACTGCTAGAAGGAAGATGCTGAAGGTAAATAGATGATAAGACAGGATATAAAGAAAATGGTCCCCTGGGCCGGGGAGGGGGGGGGGTGAGGGGGCTCGGAGCGGGAGGGAATGTGGAACATCAGATAAGTTGGCCCAGTAAAACCAATAATTCATCTGATCAGAATGAGGATTTATAATGGCTAGCCTCAACTTTTAAAATTTGCAAATAATGATGTGTCAAATTGGGGCTAAAACAAATTACCAGATGAATCTTTAGTATTTTTAGACCAAAGTTCATATAATTCAATAATGCACATTTTGGTCATTCCTCACTTAACTGGGAGCTTATCCTGGTCCCAAGGCAAAAGAAAATTTTCCAGGGGGGCTCCAATTGGTATGCTACTGATACAAGATCCTATCATTCCCACAAGGGAGTTTTCCCAATAATGTAGGAGCTAACCATACCAAGCAATGTGGGGGTTCAGAAGAATTTGAGAGAAAAGGGTAGGGGGAGTCCAACCTCCAGGGCAATCTTCCATGAAGACATCCCTTGGTAAAAATTCTGGGGTGCTCTAGAGGTGTTCCAGGTTTCTGAGTCCTGTCTCAATCTTGCTGGCTCATCAAAAACTTGTGATTTGCTAAATTACCTTGATTTGCTTGAGCTCCCTTATTATCCAAGAGAGATTAAAATAACCTGGGAAACAAAATCAGCCAATCAGGAGGCAGAATGAATGTTGCTTGAGTTTGACATAGCAGTGATACTTTGCAGTGCACACTGGGTGAACCTGCAGCACCTCTGCTGTGCCAGCAACCGCAGGGCTGGTTCAAACTGGGCTCAAACTGGCTCATATTAGCCCCAAATGGACTTGGGCAAACATCCTGGTTCCAAGTACTCTGTATTCCTCCTATTCTCCAGCCTCCCTTTGTTGTAAAACCTTATAAACCACTCTCTAAATCCCCAATCTTCAGAACAGTAGACTAGGTTCTGCTGTTCTTTGCATGTGTACTGTACTCACCCAATAAATGCTTCTAGAATTTGTACTTGAACTGTACCTTTATTATGCCAGCTAAGCATAACTGAGGTGACAAAATCCAAGCTATGCCATTATTAGCAAAGCATGCATAATAAATGAATCAATGGACCCCCTCAGCAGATCCCCAAACCCTGAGTACAAGGGAAGACAGATTTTTACGTATAAAAAGAAAACAGGATACAAACCAGTATGTAAGACTAGGTAATCTAATTTCTAAACGGAGGAAAGATTAGGGACTTTCAAAATTAGGAGGGACAGAGTGAATTTCTGGAGATGGGAGAACAAGTTTTGGGGACTTTCCCAGAAACCTGGTGCTTTATAGCAGGGCTTCTTAAAATTTTTCCACTCATGACCCGTTTTCACCCAAGAATTTTTTTTTTTTTAGTGAGGCAATTGGGGTTAAGTGACTTGCCCAGGGTCACACAGCTAGTAATTGTCAAGTGTCTGAGGCTGGATTTGAACTTAGGTACTCCTGAATCCAGGGCCGGTGCTCTATCCACTGTGCCATCTAGCTGCACCTTCACCCAAGAAATTTTAACACAACTTCAGGTATATTAAATAGGTATACAAATCAAATATTTACTGCTAATTTTTGGTGACCCTCCAAATTCAGTTACATGGGTCATGACCCATGGTTTAAGAAGCTTTGCTTTTTGGAAAACAACAACATGGAAAATAGTTGTAAGATGGGAGTCAGTGTGTCCACAATTCCCACAATTCCTTCATTCCCCCTCAGCTGAGATATTTAGGAAAATCCAGATGACTTTATTAGGTATATTTTATAGGGGATCTTTTTATACCTATAGATTGGATTTATCCATTGGGGTCTCCTTTAACTCTTATATTCTGTGTTATTTCGCATATGAAAACCACTGATATACATAAGCCACATGCCTATTTTTAGGGGGATGTGTGGGAAAGCTTTCCAAAAGATCTAAAAATATTGCCTCCAGGAAATAGACCAAAAACCTTAGGATTAGAACAAAATTTACTCTGCCTCACATGACATCAAAAAATCAGGAGTAGCAATCATTAATTGAAAGTGAAAACAAAAATACAGAACATTAACCAGGGAATCTATCATTATTAAAGGCATGATATTGGGGCAGCTAGGTGGCACAGTGGATAGAGCATCGGCCCTCAGGAGTACCTGAGTTCAAATCTGGCCTCAGACAATTGACACTTACTAGCTGTGTGACCCTGGGCAAGTCACTTAACCCCAATTGCCTGACCAAATAAATAAATAAATAAACAAACAAACAAATAATTTTTTAAAAAAGGCATGATGTAAGCACGTCTTCATTCAGGCCTACCACAGGAAGGTTCAAGTTAGGGATTAGAATTAAATGAGTCAATCACAGCCATAACCTGGAAAACAACTTCAGCAAGGGTACTCGACATTGATGAAGTCTGCACAGCCCCCTTTGTCCCTGCAGTGACTGCCCTGGTACGTGGGTCGGAAGTACATTTTAAACCCTAGAGAAGAACTACTCACTCATGCTCTTGTATTTGCTTGCCATGAAGCCATGTCAATAGTCGAATGTTAGATCCTTTGGCCAAATAAAGGATTTTTTTGAGGAGGGGGGGATTTTTTTTTGCAGGGCAATGGGGGCTAAGTGACTTGTTCAGGGTCATACAGCTAGTAAATGTCAAGTGTCTGAGGCCGGATTTGAACTCAGGTCCTCCTGAATCCAGGGCTGGTGCTTTATCCACTGCACCACCTAGCTGCCCCCATTAATTAAGTTTTGAGGACAATTTAAATACCTTTTAAGGGAAAACTAGCCTAATTTGCATGGATTAAGTGCCAGGGGAAATCAGCCTATGTCCAGGGCCCACATGAAAACTGGTTTAGCCTATGTAGCAGGCACCCAAGGAGACCCTAGTGTTCCTACCACATGCCAGAAATATTGAAGCCACAGCAATATTAAATACACACATGGAATGGTATAGCAACAATATTTTTATTTATTTATTTTTGTTTTGTTTTTAAGTGAGGCAATTGGGGTTAAGTGACTTACCCAGGGTCACACAGCTAGTAAGTGTTAAGTGTCTGAGGCCAGATTTGAACTCAGGTACTCCTGACTCCAGGGCTGGTGCTCTATCCACTGCGCCACCTAGCTGCCCCAGCAACAATATTTTTAAAGGGAAAGTTAACACTTACAAAGACCCAAGTGTTATCATTGTTGTTGGAATGGGGAGCAGGTAGAATCAGTCTCGTCTTGTGATTTCATTAGTGTGACTGCAACCTAGTTGCCTCTGGTCACAAAGCTAGTCTGAGGGGTAAGACTTGAATCCATCCTCTTTATAAACCCAATTCCAGTTCTCTATCGACAATTGTATGATGCCTCACTGTTTACAAAATAAAGAAGGAAGGCACTCTGTCTAATTCTTTCTGAGAAAAATATAGTCCTAATACCCAAGACAGCAAGACACAAGGCTGAAGAAAAGAACTGTCCTGCCGGCAGCCCAGTGTCCTAAGTGGGATGTGGAGAACCTCCAGACCTCCAATCTCCTGCTGCATCTATCCTTTTGAGGGTTGAAGAGTAACTCACTGAGGAACATTCTTTTTGTGTGTGTGTGTGAGGCAGTTGGGGTTAAGTGACTTGCCCAGGGTCACACAGCTAGTAAGTGTTAAGTGTCTGAGGCCGGATTTGAACTCAGGTACTCCTGACTCCAGGGCCGGTGCTCTATCCACTGCGCCATCTAGCTGCCCCAACTGAGAAACATTCTTGCATCTGGTCATACCCCTTTAGATTAGCATCCAAAGCCCACTCCATACCCCCTGCCACCTGATTCCTCATTCCCATCCCCATCAACCTGCCCTTCCCAAAGTTTCATCCTAACTCCACCCAGCCCTTCCACTGTGCCTTATAGAATGCCTGTTCCATAAGCAATAAGATTCTCCTTTTCTTAAATCTATTCCTCTCCCACTCCTTCCATCTTCTATCTTTTACTGAAACTTGGCTTTCCGCGGAAGAGGAGGCCACCCTATACAGTACTGACTGCACCTTTACTCATTCTCCTCGGCTCACTGGTTGAATTGGGGGAGTTAGAAGACTCTTTGTTCCCCATTGCCACTTCCAGGTTTTCCCCTGTCCTCCTTCACTCAGTAACCTCCCTTCCTCTGAAGTTCACGCTAGGCATGTCTACCACCCAATCAAAATCCTGGCAGCTGTTGTCTACAGACCCCCAGGTCACTCCCTTTCCTTTCTCAATGAGTTGGCTACCTGGCTCACAATTTTTCTTTCCTTGACAACTCATACTAAGGTACTTCAGCATACATACTGATTCTCCCTCAAACACCCTAACCACTTGGTTTCTCAATTTACTCTTCTCCCATGATTTATTCCTCTATCCCACCTCAGCCATACACAAAGATGGTCATTCCCTCGATCTTGCCATCACCCACAAATTACCAGCTCCATGTTCTAGAATTCTGAAATCCCCTTATTAAATTAGAATTTATTGGCTTTTCACCCTCCCTCTGCCTTCCCTTATATAACCCTACTTTTGGGGGCAGCTAGGTGGCACAGTGGATAGAGCACCATCCCTGAATTCAGGAGGACCTGAATTCATATCTGGCCTCAGACCCTTGACACTTACTAGCTGTGTGACCCTGGGCAAGTCACTTAACCCCCATTGCCTCACCAAAAAACAAAAACAAAACAAAACACAACAACAACAAATAATATATATCTATATATCTATATCCCTACTTTTCATCCTCATTATGACTTCCTTTGTTTGTTTTGTTTTTGTTTTGCGGGGCAATGAGGGTTAAGTGACTTGCCCAGGGTCACACAGCTAGTAAGTGTCAAGTGTCTGAGGCTGGATTTGAACTCAGGTCCTCCTGAATCCAGGGCCAGTGTCTACTGTGCCACCTAGCTGCCCTCCTCACTATGACATCCAATCAATTTTCTCCAAGACCATTTCCCCTACACTAGTCAGTCCTTCCTCTTCTCCCCATCTTGACTCCTTAGTGAACAAATTTAACTCACCCTGTCATTCTCTGTTAAATCTCTAGCCCCCTTAACATGTTGAGGATTATTCCCTGTCAAGCCTCAGCCTCAGATCCCTCCCACCATTCATAACCTACACACATCCTGCTAAATGATGGTGGAGAAAATCATGCTGCCATTCTGACTAGCTCCACTACAAATTTATGCAATATAACTTTAATTGGGCCTTCATTGTGCTAGACAATTCTACTAGACCTCCCTTATCAACTCACTATCCCACTCTCCACAGTGGCTCTTCTGAACTTTGTCATCCCTTAGCAAACCTTCCATTGCTCCCCCTCACTTCCCTCCTTCAGCCTCATATTTTACTGAAAAAATTGAAGCCATTGGCCATGAGCTCCCTCTTCTCTCCTCCTCCTTATCTCCCATCACTCAGATGCCTTTCACCACTTTCTTCTTCACCTCTGTTTCACATGATGAAGTGACCTTACTCCTTATACCAAGGATAGCCCTTCTTTTTTCCCCTTCTTTTTTTTTACAGGGCAATGAGGGTTAAGTGACTTGCCCAGGGTCACACAGCTAATAAGTGTCAAGTGTCTGAGGCCAGACTTGAACTCAGGTCCTCCTGAATCCAGGGCCGGTGCTTTATCCACTGCACCACCTAGCTGCCCCTAAGGGTAGCCCTTCTAAATGTTCAATGATCCCATTCTATCTTGTCTCTTTCAACAGACTGTCCCCTTTGTCATGTCCACATTTTCACTTATTTTCAATCTTTCCCTGCCCTACTACCTCCTTCCCCGCTGTCTATAAACATGCCCACATCTCCCCTATCCTGAAAAAATCCTCCCTTGATTCTTCCATCCCTGCTAACAATTACCCTATTTCTCTTCTGCCCTTTTTAGCAAAACATCCCTGTAAAGGCCATCTACAATTGGTGGCTCCACTTTCTCTCCTTGCGTTCTCTTCTTAACCCCTTACAATCTGGCTTCTGACCTTATCACTCCAATGAAATGGCTCTCCCAAAGTTATTAATGCTCTCCCACCGCCAAACCCAGGAGGCTTTTTTCTTTTCTTTTTTTTTTTTTGCAGGGCAATGGGGGTTAAGTGACTTGCTCAAGGTCACACAACTAGTAAGTGTCAAGTGTCTGAGGCCGGATTTGAACTCAGGTACTCCTGAATCCAGGGCCAGTGCTTTATCCACTGCGCCATCTAGCAGCCCCATAAGTGCCAGGGGGCTTTTTTCTAATGCTATTCACCTTGAGCTTTCTGCAGCCTTTGACCCGGTTGATCACTCTCTTCTCTCTACATTTTCAGATCAAGAGCACTTTTCAAGAGCTGCACATCCACCTTTGGTGTCTACCCTGTGGCTCCAAGAAGTTGTGGCATGTGCAGTGAGTGGCCCCACCTTGGTAACCTGTCTAGGCAGATGGGCTAAACCAGACTGAAGGTAACTAATGGGCCTCAGACCCACAGGTAAGTTAGGGGACTGTCTACCCCAAGCACGTGAAGATTTCCCCTGGTGGAATGGATGGATGAGAACAATTTGTTCCAGTAACCATGAAGGCAGCTGAATCAGGTGCTGTGGAGTGCTTAGAGCCTGGTCAGGCATTAAAGATGCTAAGGTCATCCACTGTATCCTGGGCCATCATTGGTCATCCTGACCTGTCTTGCCACTGGACTCTAATAACTCTGGAAGAGAGAGAGTGAGGCTGATGACTTTGTGTGACTCTGCCTCACTTAAATCTAATTCACCCAAGAGTCGAGATAGCACTTTGTGCTGTTATTGATCCTCTTCAAAAACGAAGAACAACAACAATGACAACAGTATCGCCTTTTTTAGTCCACAGTGACATTGCATATTCCCCCCCACCACCCCCCTTCCACCCTCACTTATCACAAAGTAAAACAGTTCAAAACCCAATTATAGGAACTTTGACTGTATATGCAACTTTCCACACCCTCTCTACTGAGGAGAAAATTGTGTTTTATCATGGATTCTCCTAGACCATCATTGGTCCTAACAAGTCATCAGAGTTTGGTTGTCTTTCAGTATTTTATTTACATCATTATTTTTTTTTGTTGTTGTTCATTTTAATTGTGTCCAACTATTTGTGACCCTATTTGGGGTTTTGTTGGCAAAGATACTGGAGTGGTTTGCCATTTTCTTCTCATTTTACATATGAGGAAATAGGGTTAAGTGAGTTGCCCAGGTCCTACACACCTGTAAGTGCCTGAGGTCAGATTTGAACTCGGGTCTTCCCCTATCCTGCCTCCCCATGTTTTATCCATTGCACCACCTAGCTTCCCAGACATTATTATAGGAATTGTATTTATTGAGTATCTCTTTTGCACTGGACTGTAGGGTGGACTGGGAGAATAGTACTTGAAGAGAAAGCAAGAAAGCCACATTAGGTACAGGTTATAAGACCTTAAATGTTAAGGAGTTTGGACTTTATTCAGTAGGCAACTGGGGAGCCATTAAGGGTAGCTGAAAAAAAAAAAGAATGGCATAATATAATTGTGTTTAAGGAAGATTAATTAAATTGGATATTACAGAATAAATTGGAATGAGAAGGGTTGTAGGATTGCACGTTTGGGACTGGGAGGGACTCAATCAAATCCAACTGCCTCATTTTGAATATGATGCTGTGCATCCCCGCTTGTCCTGTTCATCTCTCTTTGAATTGGTTTTCCTGGGACCAAAGAGTTGATTCACAGAGTGAGAGAGACTGGAGCCACAATTTCTGATGACTGTGGAATGAAAAAAAATTGATTATGCTTCCCTCTCATCTGAGGTCTCAAGGGGCATGTCACTCACATCACAGGGGCTGAAGTTACTCTGAGATTAAGGGCACAATCTGTACCCTCTTTTTTTTTTTTGATTTGTTCTTTTTTTTTTTAGTGAGGCAATTGGGGTTAAGTGATTTGCCCAAGGTCACACAGCTAGTAAGTGTTAAGTGTCTGAGGCCAGATTTGAACTCAAGTACTCCTGACTCCAGGGCCGGTGCTCTATCCACTGCGCCACCTAGCTGCCCCCTATACCCTCTTTTTACTCCCTCCCTTCCTTCTTGCCATGAGAACAAAGAAACAGGGGTGAGAGAGACACATTTGAGTGAGTACCATGGACAAGTTCCACCTACAACAGATGAAGATTGAAGCCGTTATAATTCCCAGGGGACTCGTCAGCTGTCGGGATGGAGAATATCCTCCTCCCCACTTTTCCTTCCTCAAACTCATGAACTTCCTCCTCTGCGAGCCACAGAAATACGCGAGTTGGAGGCATTTTCTGAATGCACAAGAAATCTTGGCGAGGGAAGGCATAATAATGAAGTGAGATTATAGATTTCTGTTACATGTACTTCTTTCAGTGTAGGCATTTGTAGACACAGCGCCCTCTGCTGACAAGATAAAATACAACTGACTCAGGAAAAGCTTGGGACTCAAACCACCAATGGAGTGATAGTTAATGATAATTTATTAAATTATTTTTGCTATTTTAAATCTCAATAATTTATTTATTTGTTATTTTCAAGTTATTTATTAAGTGAATAAGCATTTATTAAGCTTTTGTTGGGTGGCTAGGTGGCACAGGGGATAGAGTATCAAGCCTGAAGTCAGGAAGACATCTTCCTGAGTTCAAATCTGGCCTCAGACACTTAACTAGCTGTGTGACCCTGGGCAAGTCACTTAACCTTGTTTGTCTCAGTTCCTCATCTGTAAAATGAGCTGGAGAAGGAAATGGCAAACCACTCCAGTATCTCTGCCAACAAAACCTCTATCATGTGTCAGACATGGTGCTAAGAGCTGGAGTAACAAAGTAAGTCAATCCTTGTTCTAAGGGGTCCACAATCTAATAGGGGAGATAACATGTACAAGCAATATATATACAGGATAAATTGGAGATAATCAACAGAGAGAAAAACACCTACCTTGTGAATGATTTAGATATTGCATTCAGCTAAATAAATTCCCTCTCCAGATAATTAGCAGTGACAGACTGCAGCATTTGAGCCGCACCACTAAAGGTAACATGCCTAAGGTTATCCATATGATGTGTAATAAAAGTTCCACGTGACAAAGGAACTCTTTGTTATCCCAGACTCAGTACTGGGTCCAAGGGCAGTTTAGGTGGCACAGTGGGTAGAGCACTGGCTCTGAAGGGAGGATCTGAGTTCAAATCTCACCTCAGACACTTACTAGCTGTGTGACCCTGGGCAAGTCACTTAACCCCAATGACCTTAAAAAATATCTGGGACTATCTCCAGTCATCCTGATTATTTATATATATATATATATGTATATATATATATACATTTATCTATCTATCTATCTATCTATCTATCTATCTATCTATCTATCTATCTATCTATCTATCTTGCCACCAGACCCAGATGGCTCTGGAGAAAAGAGTGAGGTTGAGGACCTTGCACAGCCCTCCCTCACTTAAAATCCAATTCAGTGCAAGTCATGACATCACCCTGATGCCATGGTCCTCTTTGAGAATGAAGGACAAGCAACAGCAACAACTGGTTCCAAGGAAGAAATATTTAGAGTCTGGACTGTTGTAGTGATAGTGTGAGGAGGGATAAGGGGATGAACTTGAAACTTAAGAGATATTGTAGAGAGACTTGACAACTAATTGCCCGTGGGGTGGGAGGCTGGTGACGGGGAAGGAAAATTCACAATATCTCCCAGGTTTTAAGCCTGAGCGATTAGAGGCTGAAGTTGAGAAGAGAAGGACCAGATTTATTGGAGGGGAGATGACTGTGACATTAATTTTGAACAAGCTGATTTTTTTTAAGACTTTGTAGACCAGAAGGGAAGAAGCCATTGCAAAGAGGATTAATTACTTCAAAGAGAAAAGATGAAAAGAAGAGAAAGAAATCTCCCAGGTGAGCCAGTAGTAGGTAGGAGATAAGTCATCTGATAAATGCAGTATCAAAATACGTCATACCAAAAAAAATAAATGAATAAAATCTCACCTGCTCACCTACATGTGATCTGACTAGGTAGCATTATTGTGCCTGCCTTGCAATCCTGCCCACATTCAGGGCAGAAGAGCCTCCTCCTCATTATGAGCACAAATTTCGTTTCCATAGAGATGATTGGAAAAGTTTGCTGTGTTCAGTGTCATGCTGTGCTCAGTGCCATGTTAACTATAATTTGTTAGCACCACAGAATCTCACAGATCCCAAGTGACATTATACATGCAGGCTTAGCCAAAAAAAAAAAAAAAGACAAAAAAACCCTGAAAATAGTTTCTAATTCTACCGCTGTAGCAAATTAAGCTTCCAATATTTTTCCATTTACCTTTTTTTTTTTTTTTGGTGAGGCAATTGGGGTTAAGTGACCTGCCCAGGGTCATACACTAGTAAGTGTTAAGTGTCTGAGGCTGGATTTGAACTCATGTCCTCCTGACTCCAGGGCCGGTGCTCTCTCCACTGTGCCACCTAGCTGCCCCTTTCCATTTACTTTTACCTCACCACCCCCTCCCTATCCTATAAAGATCTTTAAGTTTCAGAGGTGAATTAACCCCTTGCTCTACTTTGAAATGTAACAAAAGGAGTTTGTTGGAAATGAATTTTCATATACCTAAGCGGGTATCAGGGTTGACTACAGAAGCCATTACAAATGAATAGAACTCTGATTAAGCATGCTATGTGGCCTGGTATGAAATGAATGTTGGACTTGGGAAAAGGAGGAAAGGAGAAAATCTGGAACTCAACATTTTTTTAAAAATCCAATGTTAAAAATTGTTTTTTTACTTGCTATTGGGAAAATATTATTTAAAAAATAAACATATATATTATACTAATTCAATTCTCATCTCAATCCAAAGTAATTTTTGTTCTTCTTGTTGTTTAATAGTCTTTATGAAATATTGAGGTCTATATTAAGGTTGAAAACTCCAGAAAAAACATCAGAAAACTATGTGGAGAAGACAATGCATTCAAACAGCTACTTGCAATTATTAGTTATTTGACTTATTATGGGTTTTTTTAATCATAAAAATATTTTATTATTTTCCAGTTACATGTAAAGATAGTTTTCAATATTTTTCTCCTTCTCTCCCTTCCCTCCCCCCCACCCAAAACAGAAAGAAATCTGATATAGGTTTTATATATATATATATATATATATATATATATATACAATCACATTAAACATATTTCTGTATTAGTTGTGTTGTTGTGAAAGAAGAATCAGAACACAAGGGAAAACCTCAAAAAAGAAAAAAAAAACCAAAACCAAAAAGTAGCAACAGTATGGTTCAATCTGCATTCAGAATCCACAATTCTTTTTTCTGGAGGTGGAGAACATTTTCCATCATGAGTTCTTTGGAATTCTACTTGACTTATTAAAAAAAAAGTCAGGATGCTCTCTCTCCATAGTGTTGAGTAGTAGAGCGTACATAGTTTTTATTTTTATTTTTTTGTGGGGCAATGAGGGTTAAATGACTTGCCTAGGGTCACACAGCTAGTAAGTGTCAAGTGTCTGAGGCTGGATTTGAACTCAGGTCCTCCTGAATCCAGGACCAGTGCTTTATCCACTGCACCACCTAGCTGCCTGGAGTGTACGTATTTGAAAGTCAGCCCCTGGGTGCTGCTAACACCACAGAGAGCTGAGTTTATGTAAAAGATGGACAGAGTTGGGCTTCAGTAGCCATGTGGAATTAGATAGTAATGAAGTACCATGATGGTTAAAAAAAAAAAAAAGCTGAGGAGAACTCAGAGACATTTGAGTGAATGGTTATGAGAATTGAATAAGGGTGTGGCTGGTGTGGGAAATGACACTTTGGGAGTCCTTAAAGTAGGCTATGAAAGAAAACAGTGGCTATGGGGGCTGACAGAGGCCTAAGACAAAGGCCTAACAGTACTGCTCTAGGCTCTGGTATGACCAACTAACCTGTTGTATATTTCATTTTATGTTATTTTTAAAAGTAATAAACATTTTTCTTTACAGTTTTGGGTTCCAATTTTTATTGCTCCTTTCCTCCCTCCCCTCCTTCCTCCCTGAGGCGGTAAGCAACCAGATATGGGTTATACAGCCTTTGGGGATCTGTGATGACACAGTCCTGGCAAATGTAGCTCTCTAATTGGCACAATTCTGAACCCCCTCCAGTCTCTGTATATGGGGTGGGGTGGAGTAGGGAAGCACTTTAAGAGAAATAAATGGACCCACAAACTAGATGTGGCTAGAATTCATAGCAAGTAGTGATGTGCATTTGAATGTATGTGGAAGGGTCAGAGGGTAGGATTCATGTCAGAATCATCAGCGAACTAATGGAAAACCTTCTCGCTGCACCATTCCCTTTAGAATGATTGGTGAAGACCCTTGAGGGAACAGCTATGTCAGGTGCACCTGCTTGTTTGATGCATGAAAAACAACAGACTCCTCCAGGACAGAGTAAATAAGATGCTTCCCTCTTTGTGCTTTGGGGGAATCAGAAGCTATAATGAAATATGTGGACTGGCTGCCATCCATATCTGTAGCATATGCAGCTGGGGAATGGACATTCACAAAGAATGGGGACTGGGATGAGAGGACACAAGATGGTCCCTGTTACTGGTATAGAACTCAAGACCAGTGGGATGAATGGTACCTTTAGAATCAGAGGACTTGAGCCTTTGTTGCTTATCATCTGTGTGACCTTGGGTAGGTCACCCTCTCTAGACTTCAGTTTGCTCATCCATAAAATAAGAGGGTTGGACTAGGTGACATCAAAGGTTCCTTTGAGCTCTAAATCTATGATGCTATGACCTTGCTCTTTTATTTGGTTTCAGATAGAAGGTAGTAGCTGAGGTGGCCAGGAGTTCGGGCCAAAATCTCTAATTCCTAGGGAGCAACTGTTTAGATCTATCCCTAGGTTCCCATTTTCACTGTGGGGTACCTGGCCCTTTGAGACCAACAGTGCTGCCTGCACCTTAATATAACAATTAGGCAGCATACCTTCATTAGACCATGCTCATAGGAATGGAGTAACACAGAGGGCCCTTATGAAGGACACAGGGTGGCACTGTGCATGTTTACAGACGAGGAAAAGGAGATCCAAGAAAGGTTTTAAGTGACTTGCTCAAGGTTACACAGCTAGGAAGAAGCAAAACTATGATTCAAACCCAGTTAGAATGAATGGAAAGGAAGGAAGGAAAGAAGGAGGGAGGGAGGAAGAGAAGGAAGGAAGGAAGGGAGGAAGAGAGAGAAAGGGAGAAAGAAAAGGAGAAAGAAAGAAAAAGAAAGGAAGGAAGGAAGGAAGGAAGGAAGGAAGGAAGGAAGGAAGGAAGGAAGGAAGGAAGGAAGGAAGGAAGGAAGGAAGAGAAGGAAGGAAGGGAGGGAGAAAGAAAGAAAGGGAGAAAGGGAGAAAGAAATGGAGAAAGAAAGGGAGAAAGGAAAGAAGGAAGTAGGGAAAGAAGAAAGAAAAAGAAAGGAAGGAAGGAAGAAAAAGCATTTATTATTTGTTTATCATGTATCAAGAATTGTGCTAACAGCACACAAATAGAAAAATATGACTGTCCTTACCCAAGACTAGAGCTAAGGGGAGCAATACCCAGATTATGAGTCACTTCTTTTAGATTTTTTAATGTATTCTTTGGATTAATTTTACATTTGAATAATTTTCTTAGAATATTTACTTGCAAAGGTATTTGGGGGTTAAAGGAAGAAAGAAAATGCCACAATATCTACCAAGAAATAGAATGTCTCAAACTGATAGGGTGAGTTTATTTAGAGAAATTCCTAAATTAGACTGGATTTTGAAGGCCTACAATTAGGTAAGAGCATAGCATATCTTTTTGTCTTCTCGCACAAAATATATTTCATAGTGAGTCACTTAACTCTTGATTTGACTAGAGGTTCAGGAAAAACACCCATCTTTTCCTGAAGTATGTTGTGTTTAAAATCACAGGTTTGCCCTCTAGTGCACATATGGTAGAACTACAGCCTCGGTGGCATTAGCTTGGCTTTTGGGAAATTCGAGGAATAACAAAGGTTTTTGCTTTTTTTTTTTTAATTAATTTATACATTTTATTTTGAAATGAGTCACTTCCACTAACTACCCCTCCCATGTATACCCATAAGACCTTCGCATAAAAAGACTTAAACAAAAGTCTCTTTTGGAGTAATTGTGACGTCACAATTATTATTGTTATTATTATTAAGTGCTTTCTATGTGCCAGTCACTGTGCTAAGTGCTAGAAAGGCAAAGACAGGGTAAAAACACAGACCCTCCTCTCAAGGAGCTCACAGCCTAATTGGGGAGACACATATACAACCAACTATATACACTAAAAATACATACAGGGAAGGGGCAGCTAGGTGACCCAGTGGATAGAGCACTGGCCCTGGGGGCCACTTACTAGCTGTGTGACCCTGGGCAAGTCACTTAACCCCCATTGCCTTGCAAAAAAAAATTAATACATACATACATAGAGGGGCAGCGCAATGGATAGAGCAATACCAGTGGAGTCAAGAGGACCTTGAGTTAAAATCCAGACTCAGATAATTACTAGCTGTGTGATCCTGGGCAAGTCACTTAACATCAACTGCCTCCAAAAAAAGAAAAGAAAAAAAGAAGAAATAAAGATATATACAGAATACATGGGAGATAATCTCAAAGGGAAGGCACTAGCTGTAGAAAGAAACAAGGAAGGCTTCTTGCAGAAGGTAAACTTTGAGTTGAATCTTCATGGAATCAAGGAGGCAAGGGCAAGGAGGAAGACCTACTATTAATCTTGGGTGACAGCCAGTGAAAAGGCACTGCTGGAACCAGAACATTGTACACAGTATTAACAACATTGTGTCCTGATCAACTGTGATAGACTTGACTCTTCTCAGCAACACAATGGTCCAAGATAATTCCAAAGGACTCATGATGGAAAATGTTCTCCACATCCAGAAAAAAGAACTGTGGAATCTGAAGGCAGATAGAACCATACTGTTTCTATGTTTTTTGTTTTTCTTTTTTGAGGTTTTTTCCCTTTTGTTCTGATTCTTCTTTTACAGCATGACTAATGCAGAAACATGTTTAATGTGATTGTACATATATAACCTATATCAGATTGCTTGCTGTCTTGGGGAGAAGGGAGAGAGGGGAGGGTAGGAGAAAAATTTGGAACTAGAAATCTTATAAAACAAATGTTGAAAACTATCTTTACATGTAACTTGAAAATAATAAAATACTTTTATGATAAAAAAGAAAAGGCACTGCTGTTTCTGTAGCTGATCATTTTTGGGGGGGGGGAGGGCAATGAGGGCTAAGTGACTTGCCCAGAGTCACACAGCTAGTAAGCATCAAGTGTCTGAGGTTGGATTTGAACTCAGGTCCTCTTGAATCCAGGGCTGGTGCTTTATCCACTGCGCCACCTAGCTGTCCTTAGCTGATCATTTTTTAAAAGAAAGAATTATGTTTTACCTTTAATAATTTGAAACCAGTATTGTCTGTCATATTTGACATGGATTTTTTTACCTTTAAGTGTTGTCTTCACTTATACATCAAAAAGCATTTATTAAGCACCCACTAAATGTCAGGTACTGTGCCATGTCTGGAGCTTATATTCTAAGGGAGAGACAACATGTACCTTTATTTGGTTTTGTATAGTTGTTTTTCAGTCATGTCTTATTCTTTTTTTAATTATAAAAGTATTTTATTATTTTCCAGTTACCTGTAGAGATAGTTTTCAACATTTTTAATAAGATTTCTAATTTCAAATTTTTCTCCCTCCCTTCCCAAGAAAGCAGGTAATCCAATATATATTATATTGTACATATATGTTATTGCACGTATAATATTAAACATATTTCTGTATTAGTCATGTTTTAAGAGATGAATCAGAGCAAAAAGGAAAAACAACAGCACCTAAAACAAAAGAAATAGTATGGTTCAATCTGCATCTATATTCCACAGTTCTTTTTTTTTTCCTGGATTTGGAGAGCCGTTTACATTATGAGTCCTTTGGAACTTTCTTGTACCGTTGTATTGCTGGGAAGAATCAAGTCTATCACAGGTGATCAACACATAATGTTGATGATACTGTGTACAATGTTATTCTGGTTCTGCTCATCTCACTCATGCAAGTCCTTCCAGGTTTCTTTGAACTCCTGCTCATAATTTCTTACTGCACAATAGAATTCCATTACATTCATATACAACTTATTCAGCCATTCCCCAATTGATGGGCAGCCCCTCAATTTCCAATTCCTTGACACCACAAAAAGAGCAGCTATAAATATTTTTGTACATATGTCTGATTTTTCATAACTGCATTTGGGGTTTTCTTGGCAGAGATACTGGAGGGGTTTGCCATTTCCTTCTCTAGATCATTTTACAGATGAGGAAACTGAGGCAAACAGGGCAAATGATTTGCCTAGGATCACACAACTGGTAAGTGTCTGAGGCCAGATTTGAACTCAGGAAGATGAGTCTTCCTGACTCCAGACCTGGTACACTATCCACTGCTCTACCTTGTAAATACAAGATAGTCCTGAAAAAGAATTTTGTATTCACCTCAGACCTGAAGTGTTTGAACAACTCAGAGCAATTATTGTGGAAAGTTGACAAGATCTGGTTCTCTTAAAAACCTAGGATATGATTTTCTTTAGTCATCAGGGTATAGGATGATCTTGGCTGCCTTCCTCTTCTTGATTTAGAAGCTTGCTGTTATGAAAAATCTCCCTCTAGTTATCTGGCACCTGAATCCCAAAGCCAGAAACTCTCAACCCATAAGGTAACCCTCAAAGCTAGAAATAACCATTTGTCAGGGTTTTTTAAAAAGACATAATACTATTGCACACTTAATGGACTACATACAGCATAGTATAAATATAACTTTTATATGCACTGAGAAACAAAAAAAATTGTGATGTGCTTTATTGTGATATTCTCTTTATTACATTCACCTGGAGCCCACAATATCTTTGAGGTATGTTTGTAGATGAAAAATGGAAGATACCTCTAAAGATTTTTATGAGAAACTCTTTTTACCATTAAGAACAATGGAACCACCAAATTTGGACTTTAATATCAGAGTCCCACATTTGCTGCATGAAAAAGTGGAAATGGTACTGAAGAAAGCAGAGATGGGAAAAGCAATGGGACTAGATGAAGTATATGAAGAAGAGGCCAGTCCTGGTGGCAATACAATTTGGGGGGCATTAAGGGATCAGATATCCAGTTATCTGAAAAAGGGAAAGATACCAAAAGTGTGGAGAAAAAAAATCAGACTTTATTCTTACCTGTCCCCCCCAAGAAAAGAGGCAACCAAAGGAATATTAATAATTACTGACCCATATGCCTACTTTTCCATCTCTGCAAAAATTTTATGCTCTTTAGATGGATAGGAGGACATGGACAAGAGTTGCATGGGATGGGCAGGCATGGACAGGTTGTGATCTCTCTCAGTGGCGTGCCCACTTTGATGAGAATACAGATCCACAGAAAGTATTGTATTGTGATATGGGATGGGAGAAAGAATGCTGGATTCGGAGAAAAGGGGCCTGGATTCAAATCCCATTTCTGCTATTTACTATGTGATACCGAGTAAGTCATTGATTTTCTTTGGCCTCTTTCTTTGTATTTAAGTGGGAGGAATTCCCCACTCAACCTGCTCTGGCTGGGACACTTTCCCTGGAGCTGAGCATGTGCCCTGGTGTTCTGCTGAAGGGAATGCATTAACAGAGAGCTACCAAGATAAAGAGAATTGAATATTTAGCAGGAAAAATGATCCACTTTAAAAGTGCCCATGATTTCCACTCTCTCCCACTATTTCTAACTGTTACGTTTCTAGGACTCTTCCAGACTCTTTTTGGAACTTTGATTGAGAAGAGAAGTGAATACTTTTTTCCTCCCCTGCCCACTTCTCCTCTTAGCTATGGAAACTCATTATACAAAGCAAGGAGAGTATGAATGTGCTGATCTAGGAAAGCCTGTGACTGGAGAGCAAAGGCTTGTTTGCTTTGTGCTTCTTTCCCTGAGCGTAGGTGATCAGACAACTACTTTCTGAGCCATAATTCTAGCTTGGTGCCATCCTTGTGAGTTCAAGAAGCTGGGAGTTTCTAGGTGCCAATTTCCCAGTGGGAGGAAATCGCTGAAACAACTTCTTAGAGAATATGTCCTTGCCGGGATGATGAGCCCAATTCATCATTCATCAAGCCCAGTTTTGGCTTGCCAGAAGATAGGGACCTTGAATGAGTTGCTTGGACTGTGTAAATCTGATGTGAAAGTGACTGTTTGTTCAACAAGAGACCCAAAGTAGTCCGATCATAGGGCCACCAGAAGTGGCAGGAACATACACTCACCTCCATGGGAAGTACCTCAGCAGCAGCGGAATGAAGAAGGGGAAGGTGCTGATTACTCCCATTGTACTCATACATAAGATATGAGAGTGGGACCAGCTAACTTTCAAGGCATCTTTCAGTTCTAAATCTTTGATCCTATGACCCTGCATTCCCATCTCTTACACAGTGTTTTGTTTGTTTTGTTGTTTTTTTAATTTTCTTTCTTTTTTTTCTGGGACAATGAAGGTTAAGTGACTTGCCCAGAGTCACACAGCTAGTTAGTGTCAAGTGTCTGAGGCTGGATTTGAACTCAGGTCCTCCTGAATCCAGGGCCAGTGCTTTATCCACTGCGCCACCTAGCTGCCCCCTATCTCTTACACAGTGTTAATGGACCCTTAAAGTCACCTTTCATTTAGTAATTATGCTGATTTGTGTCCCTGCCTTATCTCCCCTACTAGAGTGTAATTACTAATAGCCGAGGTTGCCTGAAAGTACTAGCTAGATCTTTGAAAGTCTGTGGTCACTTAGTGGCTTGCTAAAGCCATTTGTCCTTTCAATTGGTTTTCATATATGTGAGTTTCCTGATGTGATTCCCATGAACCTGCTTTGCAGCAGCGGGACAATAGCACCTTGGGTTTAGAAGTCTTCCTTAATCTTATACAAATGTGAGATTGGGTGGGAATATCCCAATAGAACTTTGGATTTGGAGTCTGAAAGACCTATATTAAAATCCTACCTTGGGGACAGCTAGGTGGTGCAGTGGATAAAGCACTGGCCCTGGATTCAGGAGGACCTGAGTTAAAATCTGGCCTCAGACACTTGACACTTACTAGCTGTGTGACCTTGGGCAAGTCACTTAACTCTCATTGCCCTGCAAAAAACCCCCCAAAAACAAACACCTTAATCCTTTACCTGCAATAGCTATGGGACCCAAAAGAAATTATGACCTGCTCGAGCCTCTGTTTTCTCATCCATAAAATGGGGATAAGAATAATAGCATCTACCTGCTTGTGTTGATTTGAGAACTGTCAACTGGACTTTTTCCCGAACTGGTCTCTAACCTACGTACAGCCGGAGCTGCATGGAATAGGCCAGAGATGGGTATCAGGAATATAAGAGAAAGTTTATTTTCTAAGTGAGGAAAAAGGCTTGCAAGCAAGGTGGAGCTATAGACATATATGCCGGGGCCCCATCCTTAGTGTGGGGAGATCTCAGTACTTACACTAGTGACTGTTCAGTGAGTTGTAGCCCTAGCAATGAGGGAGCAGCAAGCATGTGGCAAGTTTGATTCACTGCAGGACATTCTGACTTTGTCCAGTGTTGGTCCTTGACCAGAGTACACCTGGTGAATTGTGTGACTAGCCCAGAGGGTGAGATCATCCAGAGGGTGATCGCAAAGGAATGTTGTCCTGTCAAGCTCAGGGTGCAGCTTGCTTTCTGGGCCTTAGCTCTGGAAACAGGGAGTCTAAATTTTACTTTGTCAGAACCAAGGAAATAATATATGTAGGGTGTTTTGAAAACTTTAAAGCACTATATTGTTGTTGTTTGTCTTTGTTTTTGAAGATATCACCCTGTGATATCTTGACTTGTAGGTGAATTGGATTGAAGTGAGGCAGAGTTACACAAAGCCACCAGCCTTACTCTCTCTTCCAGAGTCACCAAAGTCCAGCAGCAGGACAAAAGTCAGGATGGCTGGTGATGGCTTGGGATGCACTGGATAACCTTAGCATCTTCAACATCTGGCCAAGCTCTAACCCTTCCACAGTGCCTGCTCTAGCTGCCTTTGTGGCCATTAGAACAAATTGTTCTCATCCACTCATTCCACCAGAGGAAATCTTCATGTGCTTGGGGTAGACATCCCCCTAACTCACTGCTGGATTTGAGGTGTATTGGTTACCTTCAACATGGTTTAGCCAGCCTACTGACATGGTTTATTGGGGTTTGGCTTGAGCCACAGGTGAGAGCTGAGTGACAGGCAGACACCAAAGGTGGATGAGTAGCCCTGAAAGGGCTCACCAAGCTCTTACACCAGGGGTACTTTCCTGAATAGTCCTCCCCCCATTCTCTTCTATGTAAATTGTCTTTTTAAAGAAAAATAATATTTGATTTTTACCAATTAAATGTAAAAACAATTTTAACATTGGTATATATATATATATATATATATATATATATATATATATTTTTTTTTTTTTTTGCAGGGCAATGAGGGTTAAGTGACTTGCTCAGGGTCACACAGCTAGTAAGTGTCAAGTGTCTGAGGCCAGATTTGAACTCAGGTCCTCCTGAATCCAGAGCTGGTGCTTTATCTACTGCGCCACCTAGCTGCCCCCAACATTGATTTTTTTTTTAATTGTGTTTCAAATTCTCTCCTTCCCTTCTTTCCCGCCTCCCCGAGATGGTAAATTTTTTTATAGGTTATCCGTGTGCAATCATGCAAAATATATTTCCATAATGGTCATGTTGTGAAAGAAAACACAGACCTCCCCCCAAAACTCATGAAGAAAATTTAAAAAGTGAAAAATAGTATTATTTGATCTGCATTCAGACTGCATCAATTTTTCCTCTGGAGGTGGATAACATTTTTCATCATGAGTCTTTTGGAATTATCTTGGATCATTATACTGCTGAGAATAGTTGAAGTCATTCACGGTTGAACACTGTAGAATATTGCTATTACTGTGTATGATCTCCTGGCTCTGCTCACTCCAGTTTGCATCAGATCATGTAAATCTTTCCAGGTTTTTCTGAAATCATCCTGCTAGTCATTTCTTATAGCACAATAGTATTCCTTTGTAATCATACACCACAGCTTGTTTAGCCATTTCCCAATTGATGGGCATCCCTTTGATTTTCTTTCTTTCTTTTTTGGGTGTGTGTGTGTGTGTGTGTGTGTGAGGAATTTGGGGCTAAGTGACTTGCCCAAGGTCACACAGCTAGTTAAGTGTCAAGTGTTTGAGGCGGGATTTGAACTCAGGTCCTCCTGAATCCAGGGCTGGTGCTTTATCCACTGTGCCACCTAGCTGCCCCTCCCTTTGATTTTAAATTCTTACCCACAACAAAAAGAGCTGCTATCAATATTTTTTACAAATAGGTTTTTTTCTCTTTTGGGGGATGTCTTTGGGATATAAACCTAGCAATGGTATCACTGGATCTAAGGGTATATGCAGTTTTATAGAGTAGGGGGAGAATTATTAACCAAACAAGAGATAAAGAAGTCTAACAATAAAACTGCTGCTGAGGGGCAGCTAGGTGGCGCAGTGGATAAAGTACTGACACTGGATTCAGAAGTACCTGAGTTCAAATCTGGCCTCAGACACTTGACACTTACTAGCTGTGTGACCCTGGGCAAGTCACTTAACCCCAATTGCCTCACCAAAAAAACAAAACAAAAACAAAAAGCAGATAGGAGGAGTACACACAGACAGAAGGTATGGGTATAAGCTGATTCTGATATGATGATATTATGATGATATGATGGTACTGGGAGAAGAGGAAAGGGAAGGCAGAATGGGGTAAATCACATCACATGAAGAAGCATAAAAGACATTTTACAATAAAGGGAAAGAAGGGAGGGATGAGCATTGTTTTGACCTTATTCTTATCTGATTTGACTCAAAGAGGAAATAACATACTTAGTTTTAGTTTAGTACTTAGTTGGGTATATAATTTTATCTTACCCTAAAGGTAAGTAAAAGGGGAAAGAAAAGGGTGGGGTATGATAGAAGGGAGGGCAAAGCTAAGAAGTGAAAGGGGAAAGGACAAAAGGGAGATGAGGCTGATAGAAGGGAGGGTAGACTGAGGTGGGCAGAAACAAAACACTAGGGAAAAGGGACAGGGGGAAAGGAAAGAGAAAAGTACAAATAAGGGAAAAAATAAGATTCAGGGAAATACACAGTTAATAATCATAACTGTGAATGGGAATGGGATGAACTCTCCTATAAAATGGAAGCAGATAGCAGAGTGGATTAAAAACCAGAATCTTACAATATGTTGTTTACAAGAAACACATTTGAAGCAGAGAGATACACACAGAGTAAGTAAAAGGCTGGAGTAGAATATATTATGCTTTCGCTAAAGTAAAAAAAAGCAGGGTAGCAATCCTTATCTCAGACAAAGCAAAAGCAAAAATTGACCTAATTAAAAGAGATAAGGAAGGAAACTACATCTTGCTAAAAAGGTACCATGAACAATGAAGTAATATCAATAATAAACATATATGTACCAACTTGTAAAGCATCCAAATTCTTAGGGAAGTTAAGTGAGTTACAGGAAGAAATAGACAGCAAAACTATATTAGGGGGGTGGCTAGGTGGCGCAGTGGGTAAAGCACCGGCCTTGGATTCAGGAGTGCCTGAGTTCAGATCCGGCCTCAGACACTTGACTTACTAGCTGTGTGACCCTGGGCAAGTCACTTAACCCCAATTGCCCTGCAAAAAACCCCAAAAAAAACCCCAAACCAAAAAACTATATTAGTGGGGGACCTTAACCTCCCCCTCTCAGAACCAGCTAAATCTAACCACAAAATTAATAAGAATGAAGTTAAGGAGGTGAACAGAATTCTGGAGAAAAATGAATGGAGATAGAAAAGAATATACCTTTTTCTCAGTGGTACATGATCTGTACACAAAAATTGACCATGTATTAGGGCATAAAAACCTCACAGACAAATGAAGAAAGGCAGAAATAATAAATGCATCCTTTTCAGATAATGATGCAATAAAAACTGTGTGTAATAAAAGGCCATGGAAAGATAGACCAAAAATTTATTGGAAACTAAATAATCTCATCCTAAAGAATGAGTGGGTCCAACAACAAATCATAGAATCAATCAATAACTTCATCCAAGAGAATGACAATAATGAGACAATGTACCAAAACTTATGGGATGCAGCCAAAGCAGTTCTTAGGGAAAATTTCATATCTTTAAATGCCTCCAGGAAGAACAAGGATTTGCCAAAATTATGAACCTGGGAGACTGGAAGGATTTGTGGTACCTTTGACAGAAATTGGAAAGTTTGGAAAAAGAGAGGCTTTAGGGGAAAAAGATAATGAATACAATTTTGGAGATGTTGAATTTGAGATGTTTCTGAGACATTCAGTTTTGAAATGTACACTCAGCAACTAGGGATGTAGGATAAATATGAATTGATTAATCATCATTTATTTCTTTGGAATGCATGTATTATCCTTGACTTTTATCCCTTTTGAATTCCATTTCATTAGATTTGTACCACTTTGTCAAGATCATTTAAATGCTGGCTAGTGTCATCCCCTTCCATGTTTTGACTGTGGTCCAGGGGCTGATGCGCAGTTCTTGACCCCAACTGTAGGTGGCAGAAAAAGGTGTCTAGAGGACTTAAGTTACTTGTGCACAATGTCCCAGAGCTAGGCTGGAATTTGGTTGGCTCTTCAGACTCCAGTGGTGTCAAGGTTATTAAGTTTTTCACTGTGTAGCACTCATTTCAGGAAGCTAAGTGACCTGGTGATGTGCTCATATGTCAAGCAACAAGGGGTCAGCTGCTCTCCCTCTGCCTCTTGATTGCTGTGAGGACCACATGAACATTCCTTCTGATCCAATATAATTCAACAAGTGTTTTCCTAATATTCTGTTTGGGCATTTAAAGCCCTTTAACCACTTAGTTCCTTCCTACCTTTCCAGGTTTCTTAAACGTGTTTCTCCCTTCACAAAAGCAATACTGGAGTTGCTTTTCCTGAAAAAGAGGCACTCCTGGGGCAGCTAGGTGGTGCAGTAGATAGAGCACCAGCCCTGGATTCAGGAGGACCTGAGTTCAAATCTGGCCTCAGACACTTAACACTTATTAGCTGTGTGACCCTGGGCAAGTCATTTAACCCCAATGACCTCACCAAAAAAAAAAAAAAAGAGGCACTCCCTCTCCTAACTCTGTCTTTTCTCTGGCTGTGACCTATGCCTTTTCCTCTGTCATTTACTTTCTCTGGATTCCTACAAGGCAACTGAAATCTCATCTTTTGTAGGAAATTTTTGACTTCAATCCTATTTCTAATTCCTTCCTTCTGAGATTTATCTTCTATTTACACTGTGTATATTGGGGGGGGGGTGGGCAATGAGGGTTAAGTGACTTGCCCAGGGTCACACAGCTAGTGTCAAGTGTCTGAGGCTGGATTTGAACTAAAGTCCTCCTGAATCTAGGGCTGGTGCTTTATCAATTGCGCCACTTAGCTGCCACCTTCACTGTGTATATCTTGAATGTACATTGGTATTTTCATTTAGTTTCTCCCATTAGAATGTGAGCTTCTTGGGGCAGCTAGGTGGCACAGTGGATAAAGCACCGGCCCTGGATTCAGGAGGACCTGAGTTCAAATCCGGCCTCAGACACTTGACACTTACTAGCTGTGTGACCCTGGGCAAGTCACTTAACCCCCATAGCCCCGCCAAAAAAAAAAAAAAGGAATGTGAGCTTCTTGAGGGCAAGGACTATTTTCTCTTTTCTTTGGATCCCCTAAACTTAGCATAATTCCTAGCAAATAGTAAGGGCTTTTAAAAAATGCTTGTTGAGTGACTGACACCTACTGTGTGGAAAGGCACTGTGCTAGGCACTGGGAATACCAAAAACCCACCAATGTCTGCCCTCAAGGAGTTTACATTTAAATGAAATTAATATGGATTATTTTTATTTTAAATCACTTGCCCTATCAGTACATCAGTACTCTCTCTATCTCAACCTCCATACAACTTAGTGGATGGCCTTCTAGAGCTGTGGTGAGAGAAAATTTATCAGCCTACAGTATTGTAACCTTTAAACTTAGCAAAGTCAGTCTTTAGGTAAGAGGTATAGAAATATATCACATGGTCCATACTTGAAACTGTTCCAGCTTGGCAGGACCACTATAAATTCTCCATCAAAAGTAATCTGAACATAAGAATATTAATTATAACCTATGGTTCCTGTCTTTAAGTAGCTTACACTCCATTTGCAGAGAAAAGGGATCATGCCTAGTAAGTAAAAATACAAGATAGGAAACAAGATGGTGCAATGTGGTTAAGCATCATATACCATGGAACAGAAAGTAATGAGTACTAGGAAGTAAAAGGAAGCAATTATTTCATTGTGAGGCTTCTTGGAGGAGGTGGGAATTCAGCTGAGTCTTGAAGATTGGGCAGCCAGATTCTGTCCTTGCTAGAGAGTCATCCCACCTAGCATTATTCAAGAGTCTATTTTTATCTCTCCTTGAGAGAAGGACAAAGCTTGACTCTTGGTTGAATAAATGCCAGGTTTTTAAACTATAACTGAGGGCAGAGATAATTAGTTGTTTCCTTAACTTCCAGGGTCTCAGCAGCTACTGCACAGGGGTGATCTTTGAGATCCCCAAGGGAAACGTTGTCCTCCAGAACACTGCTTGTCTGACTGTTTTTCATGGTTCCTCACATCCTGGGAGTGTTGGGGTGGTCAGAGTACACAGTCAGGATGATTTATGGTGAAAGAAGATGAGATCTTGGACATGGGTAAGTCTAGGAACAATTTGTCAGTCAATAATTGATGCCTGGGAAATGCTATTCCAGGTTCAGTAAGTAGTCTAGTTTGACTGGAATACTGTATGGCAGGGAAGTAACATGAAATGAGACTGAAAAAGTAGGATGGCTTCAGGATTATGCAGAACCTTAAATGACCATTGTAGAAGCATAAACCTTAGTAGGCAGGGAGCCCTTAAAGGGTATTGATCAGAGAACTGACATGACTAGATCTATGCTTGAAATATATTAATGAAAGACATGAGTGCAAGTGTAGGAGTATGAAATCACTCCCTCCCCCATAGGAGGAAAGTGAGCCAATCTATATAAATCACAGTACATAAGTATTTTTTCAACAAATATTCCAATATGTTCTGATATCAGAACACTGACTGACAGCATACACATTTGGGGGTATCATTCACAAAATCTCTGTGAAGATAAATGATAAATTTATGGGTAAGTAATATGGTGTTAAGGAAGATATTCTGATACCAGGTAAGGTGCTATTAGTTCCTTTATAAGTACTCAAGTATATAAAAGCATTTGATATAGAAAAAGATTTTAAGATTACAACAAAAATATAGAATGTGAGATGTGTCATTGCATTATATTGCCCAGTAACAAAAAATTCTGATGAGTTAAATTCTTGCTTATCACCTCCTTCTCTCCAATAGCCCACTTCCAAGCCAAGAATTCCAATTTTTGGATGGGATCATGGATCTCAGTGTCATTGAATTCTCTACCAGTAAATGCAGTAGGCTTCTAGTCAATCAATCAGCATCCATTAAGCATGTATCATGTGCCAGGCATTGTGCTAAGTTCTGAGGGTACAAAGACAAAAGGAGAGGCAACATGTATATCTACAGATATGTGATATAACATACATACATGATACTTTGAAGGGACAGAAGGAAGGCAGGATCAGTTTGGAGCTATCAGAAAAGGCTTTATAGATAAAGTGGTGCTTAAGTTGAGTCTGGAAATAACCTAAAGATTCCCAGAGGCAGAGGTGGGGCAGCGGCACGGCCAGAAAATCATGTTAGCAGCTTTATGGAAGATTGATAGGAGTAGAGAGAGACATTCGATGCAGGAAGACCGATGATGGCACTCTGATGATTAATGAATAAATTGATTCCTGAGGTCTTCTATCCACAGTAATTTTTCTTGTTCAGTATTTTATTATTTTCCAGTTATGTATAAGGATGGTTTTCAACATTTGTTTTATAGGATTTTCAGTTCCAAATTTCTCTCCTACCCTCCCTACCTTCCCTCCTCCCCAAGACAGAAAGCAATCTAATATAGGTTATATATGTGCAACCACATTAAACATATTTCTGCATTAGTCATATTATCCACAATAATTTTTGAGACTCCTCTCAAATAAGATGGCGATAGATTGCATGTGGAAACTCCTCAGCACATCTTATGTCCTGTTCATGCAGTGAAGACATCTCATCCCTTTGAATGTCTTCCCCTCCCCCACTCACGTAACTTTTCCATGCCTCAGACTCGAGAATCTCTAAAAATAAAATTACTTTGGATCCATACCTGGGGTGGAGGGGTTCAGTGTGCTCTCCTCAGGTGCCATGTTGCTGAAATCTGGTGTGTTCTCTACCAGCTCTGTCCTTTATCCTCCTATAGGCTTTTGCACAGGACACAATTATCAAGGGGTTCATCTGCTGAGGTACAGAAAGACATACATTTCAGATACAGTCAGTGTGTTGATTTATTTTGTGACAAGGATGGGCTTCTATTTGGTAGAGAGGGGAGATGAGCTAGTGGGTAGGGAAAGAATGTAAAAAGAGCAGCAATAAATCATTTAAAAGGGAGACAAAAAGAGTATCAATAATATACCCTCTTCTCTATTTCCCTAATTTATGATATGACCTTTTGTATCTAGGTCATGTATCCATTTGGAGTGTATTGTGGTATAAGATGTGAGGTATTGGTTTAAACATAATTTCTTCCATACAGCTATCCAATTTTCCCTGCAGCTTTATCAAAGATTGTGAGTATTTATCCCATGAGTTAGGGTATTTGTATTTATTGAATACTAGATACTGGGTTTTTTGTTTCTGTATGTTGTACACCTAATTTATTTTATTGATCTCTCTCCTTATTTTTTAACTAGTACTAAATTGTTTTGATAATTACTGTTTTGTAAAATCTGGTACTTTGTTCCCACTCTCTCCCCTTCCCCCACCATTTTCATTGAGATTCTCGATCTTTTGTATTTCTATATAAATTACTTTGTTGTTGTTGTTCATTCACTCATGTTAGACTCTTTGTGACCCCATTTGGGATCTGGGACCAAAACCAAAAATGTCCTGTTCATGCAGTGAAGACATCTCATCCCTTTGAATGTCTTCCCCTCCCCCACTCACGTAACTTTTCCACCAAAATTAAGCATAATCTTTTTTTTTTTTTTAGTTAGGCAATTGGGATTAAGTGACTTGCCCAGGGTCACACAGCTAGTAAGTGTTAAGTGTCTGAGGCCAGATTTGAACTCAGGCCCTCCTGACTCCAGGGTTGGTGCTCTATCCACTGCTCCACCTAGCTGCCCCAGCATAATCTTTCATTGGAAAAGATGGGCATTCAATGAAAGTAGGGACTTTAAAACTTTCCTAATGAAAAGCCTAGAACTGAACAGAAAATTGAATCTACAAATATAAGACTCAAGAGAAACATGAAAAGGTAAAAAGAGGGAAAAACAAAACATGTTAATAAGGTTAAAATGTTTACATTCCTACATGGGGCAGGGGGGAGGGGGAGGACAGGGAGGGAAGATACTTCTAACTCTTGAGAACTGTATCTTTATTAAGGCTGATAGGAAGAGTACACACAGATAGAAGGTGTGGGTATAAGTTGATTCTAATGTGATGATATTAAAAAAAAATTAAGGGGTAACAAAAACTATTATACTGGGAAAAAAGGAAAGGGAAGGCAGAATGGGATAAATAACATCACATGAAGAGGCACAAAAGACATATTACAGTAGATGGAAAGAAGGGAGGCGTGAGCATTGTTTTGATCTTACTCTCATCTGATTTGGCTCAAAGAGGGAATAACATATACACTTAGTTGGGTATAGAATTTTATCTTACCCTGTAAGGACGTAAAAGGGGAAAGGGGAAAGGAGAAAGAAAAGGGTGGGGTGCTGATAGAAAGGAGAGCAAAACTAGGCATTGAAAGGGGAAAGAACAAAAGGGAGGTAGGCCAGAAAAAACAACACCAAACAAACAAAAGAACAATACCATTGAGAAGCCACAGGGGGAAAGGAAAGAGAAAAGTACAGAGAAAAGAGAAAAGTACAGGGAAATACACAGTGAGTAATCAGAACTGTGAATGGGAATGGGATGAATGCTTCTATAAAAGGGAAGCAGATAGCAGAGTGGATTAAAAAACAGAATCCTACAACATGTTGTTTACAAGAAACACATTTAAAGCAGAGAGATACATACAGAGTTAAGATAAAAGGCTGGAGCAGAAGCTGAAGTGAAAAAAAGGCAGGGGTAGCAATCCTTATCTCAGACAAAGCAAAAGCAAAAATTGACCTAATTAAAAGAGATAAGTGGGGGCAGCTAGGTGGCACAGTGGATCAAGCACCAGCCCTAGATTCAGGAGTACCTGAGTTCAAATCTGGCCTCAGACACTTGACACTTACTAGTTGTGTGACCCTGGGCAAGTCACTTAACCCCCATTGCCCCACAAAAAAAAAAAAGAGAGAGATAAGGAAGGAAACTACATCTTGCTAAAAGGTACCATAGACAATGAAGTATTATCAATACTAAACATGTATGCACCAAGTGGTACAGCATCCAAATTCTTAGATAAGTTAAGTGAGTTACAGGAAGAAATAGACAGCAAAACTGTATTAGTGGGGGACCTCTCAGAACTAGATAAATCTAACCACAAAATTAATAAGAAATGACAGAGGAGGCTAAAAGTGTTAACAGATAACCTATCAATAGTAGCTAGCAATAGTACCTAAAAGGGTTAACAGAGAAACTTAGGTTTGTGTACTAACAGGACTTTAACCAAGAGGGTTCAAGTCCCTATCAACCAACACCATCAACAGAGACTATAACTAGGAACCATTAACCATTAATAGTCATTAATATTACTAGATGACAGGACCCCTAGAAACCAGATGTTAAGTAAAGAGATACCATAAACACAGAGACCCTCTGGGTCTGACAAGTTTAAACATGTCTTTAGGAACATTCACAGAAAGAACCAAATGTGTCCTTACCAAATACACACCTCCAAGGAAAAAGGTACCTTGTGGACCCCAGGAAGTCTAAATTAGGATAATACCAGCCATGAACCTCCCACAAGGAGGAGATTAAGATAATGAGGAGATAACCTACTTTTTCTTATTATAAATATAATAATTTTCATCCCCCTTTTTAAGAGATACCTATCTCCATGGTGATTTCCCTGTGGTCAGCAGTCTTTCACTAAAACTTGGGAAACTGAGCCATTGAGTCCTGTAATTCTTTGGGATGCCTCATGATCAATTTGATCAGTTAAACCCATCCCCCGCAACAGAAAGAAGTTAAGGAAGTAAACAGAATTTTAGAAAAATTAAATATGATGGACCATGGGAGAAAACTGAATGGGGATAGAAGAAAATATATCTTTTCCCCAGTGGTACATGGCACTACACAAAAATTGACCATGTGTTAGGGCAAAAAAACCCTCACAAATGCAGAGAGGAAGAAATAGTAAATGCATCCTTTTCAGATCATGAAGCAATAAAAATTATGTGTAATAAAGGGCCATGCAAAGATAGACCAAAAATTAATTGGAAACTAATCTCATCCTAAAGAATGAGTGGGTCAAGCAACGAATCATAGAAACAATCAATAACCTATCCAAGAGAATGGCAATAATGAGACAATGTACCAAAACTTATGGGATACAGCCAAAGCAGTTCTTAGGGGAAATTTTATCTCTCTAAATACCTACATAAATAAAATAGGGAAAAAGGAGATCAATGAATTGGACTTGCAACTAAAAAGGCTAGAAAAAGAACAAAATAAAAATCCCCAATTAAATACCAAATTAGAAATTCTGAAAATTAAAGGAGACTAATAAAATTGAAAGTAAGAAAACTATAGAATTAATAAATAAAACTAGGAGCTGTTTTTATGAAAAAAAAACAATAAAACAGAAGAACCTTTGGTTAATTTTATTTAAAAAGAGAAAGAAGAAAACCAAATTGCAAGCATTGAAAATGAAAAGGGCGAATGCATCACCAGTGATGAGGAAATTAAAGCAACAATTAGGAGATTTTTGCCCAACTATATGCTAAAAAATTTGACAATCTAAATGAAATGGATGAATATTTACAAAAATATAAACTGCTCAGATTAACAGAAGAAGAAATACAATCCTTAAATAAGCCCATTTTAGAAAAAAGAAATTGAAGAAACCATCAATGAACTCCCTAAGAAAAAATCTCCAGGGCCAGATGGCTTTACAAGTGAATTCTACCCAACATTTAAAGAGCAATTAATTTCAATACTATACAAAGTATTTGGAAAAATCAGCAAAGAAGGAGTCCGGCCAAATTCCTTTTATGAGACAAATATGTTGCTGATACCTAAACAAGGAAGAGCAAAAACAGTGAAAGAAAATTATAGACCAATCTCCCTAATGAATATTGATGCAAAAATTCTAAGTAGAATATTAGCAAAGAGATTATAGAAATTTATCACCAAGGTAATACACTATAGGGTGGCTAGGTGGCACAGTGGATAAAGCACCGGCCCTGGATTCAGGAGTACCTGAGTTCAAATCTGGCCTCAGACACTTGACATTTACTAGCTATGTGACCTTGGGCAAGTCACTTAACCCCCATTGCCCCACCAAAAAAAAAAAAAAGATAATACACTATGACCAGGTGGGATTTATACCAGAAATGTGGGACTGATTCAATATTAGGAAAACTATCAACATAACCGACCACATTAATAAAAAAAAAAAACTAACCAAAATCATATGATTATCTCAATAGATGCAGAGAGAGCTTTTGACAAAATGCAGCACCCATTCCTATTAAAAACACTAGAGAGCATAGGAATAAGTGGAGCTTTCCTTAAGATGATAAACAGTATCTATCTTCAATCATCAGCAAGGATGTCCATTATCACCACTATTATTCAATATTGTACTAGAAAAGTTAGCCTTAGCAATAAGAGAAAAAAAAGAAATGGAAGGAATTAGAATAGGCAAGGAAGAAACAAAACAATCACTCTTTGCAGATGATATGGTGGCATACTAAAGAATCAGCTAAAAAACTACTTGAAACAATTAACAACTTTAGCAAAGTTTCAAGATATAAAATAAACCCACATAAATCATCAGCATTTTTATATATGACTAACAAAATCCAGCAGCAAGAGATAGAAAGAGAAATTCCATTTAAAATAACTGTAGACAATACAAAATATTTGGGAGTCTACCTGCCAAGGCAAACCCAGGAAATATATAAACACAATTACAAAACACTTTTTGCACAAATAAAATCAGATCTAAACAAATGGAAAAATGTAAATTGCTCATGGTTGGGCCATGCTAATATAATAAAAATGACAAGTCTACCTAAATTAATTTACTTATTCAGTGCCATACCAATCAAACTACCAAAAAAATCATTTCATAGAGCTAGAAAAAATAATAACAAAATTCATATGGAAGAACAAAAGGTCAAGAATATCAAGGGAATTAATGAAAAAATGCAAAGGAAGGTGGCCTAGCTGTACCAGATCTAGAACTATATCATAAAGTAGCAACCATGAAAACTATTTGGTACTGGCTAAGAAATAAGAAATAGAGAGGTGGATCAGCAGAAGAGATTAGGCACACAAAACACAGCAGTAAATGATTGTTTGATAAACCCAAAGTCTCTAGCCTCCAAGATAAAAACTCACTATTTGACAAAAACTTCTGGGAAAACTGAAACATAGACCAATATCTTACACTGTACACCAAAGTAAAGTCAAAATGGGTACATGATCTGGACATAAAAGGTGATACCATAGACCAATTAGAAAAGGGAGGAATATTTTACTTGTCAGATCTATGGAGAGGGGAAGAATTTATGATCAAAGATGAGATAGAGAACATTATGAAATGCAAAATGGATCATTTTGACTACATTAAACTAAAAGGTTTTGCACAAACAAAACCAATGCAAACAAGATTAGGAGGAAAAGGGGCAGCTAGGTAGCGCAGTGGATAGAGCACCAGCCCTGGAGTCAGAAGTACCTGAGTTCAAATTTGGCCTCAGACACTTAACACTTACTAGCTGTGTGACCCTGGGCAAGTCACTTAACCCCAATTGCCTCAATAAAAAATAAAAAAAAGAAAAAAAGAAAAGAAAAAAAAAGATTAGGAGGAAAGCAGAAAGCTGGGAAACAATTTTTGCAGCCAGTGTTTCTGATAAAGGCCTCATATCTAAAATATATAGAGAACTGAATCAAATATATAAGAATACAAGTCATTCCCCAATTGAAAAATGGTCAAGGAATAGATATGAGCAGGCAGTTTTCATATAAAGAAGTTAAAGATATCCATAGTCATACAAAAAATGTTCTCAGTCACTACTGATTAGAGAAATGCAAATTAGAACTACTCTGAGGTAAAACCTCACACCTATCCAATTGGCTAATATAACAAAAAAGGAAAATGATAAATGTTGGAGAAGATGTGGGAAAATTGGACACTAATGTACTGTTGGTGGAGTTGTGGACTGATCCAACCATTCTGGAGAACAATTTGGCTATGGGGCTGTGCATACCATTTGATCCAGTAATACCAGTACCAGGTCTATATCCCAAAGAAATCATAAAAAAAGGAAAATGTGCAAAAATATTTATAGCGGCTCTCTTTGTGGTGGCAAAGAATTGGAAATTGAAGGGATGTCTATCAATTGGGGAATGGTTAAACAAGTTGTGGTATATGAATATAATGGAATACTATTGTGCTATAAGAAATTATAAGCAAATGGCTTTCAGAAAAACCTAGACTTACATGAATTGATGCTTAGTGAAATGAGCAGAACCAAGAGAACACTGTACACAGTATCAACATTATGTGATGATCAACTCTTCTTAGCAATATAATGATCCAATGCAATGCCAAAAGACTCATGGTGGAAAATGCTTTCCACATTCAGAAAAAGAACTACGGAGTCTGAATGCAGATTGAAACATACTATTTTCACTTTTGTTGTTGTTTATTCTTGTGGGGTTTTTTCCTTTTTGTTCTGAGTCTTCTCTTACAACATGATTAATGTGGAAATATGTTTAACATGATTGTAATGTATAACCTACATCAGATTGCTTGCTGGCTTCAGGACGGGGAAAGGGAAGGGAGGGAGGGAGAAAAATTTGGAACTTAAAAAAAAATCTTTACATGTAATTGGAAAAAATATTAAAATAAAATAAAATAGTACTTTTAAAAAATAAGGAGATAGATTAGAGGAATAGATTAAATTCCACACACCACCCAGTAGTCTAGTATTCAATTAATACCAAGACCCTAACTCATAGGTTAAGCATTCACTCTGATAAAAGCTACAAGGAAAACCAGATAATAGTATCGAAGAAATTATGTTTAAATTAACACCTCATACCTTATATCAAGATATACTCCAGATGAATATATCATCTAGATATAAAAGATCATATAATGTTAGATCCAAGGATAGAGACAAAGTGCATGACCAAACAAGTGGATGGACCTGAGTTCAAATCCAGTCTCAGACACTTGACACCTACTAGCTGTATGACCCTGGGCAAGTGACTTAACCCGCATTGCCCTGTAAACCACCCCTCCCCCCCAAAAAAAACCCAAAACAAAAGAAAACAAAACCAAAAAAATGAGAAATGGTCTAAGGACATGAAGAAGCAGTTATCAAGGAAAGAAATCTAGATTATCTATAGCTATATGAAAAAATGCTCTAAATCATTAATAATTAGATAAATGAAAATTTAAGCAATTATGAGGGTCTACCTCACAGCCATCAGATTGTCAAAGGTGACCTCCCTCAAAAAGTCCAAACCCTAAATGTAACTAGGGAAAAACTGGCACATTGATACACTATTGGTAGAGCTGTGAATGGATCTAACCATTTTGGAAAGCAATTTGGAATTATGCACACATTACTATATACTGGGTCTTCTTTGACTCATTTATACCATTGCTAGACATACCCCAAAGAGTTCAAAGAGAGAGGAAATAGTTACTATATTTACCCAGATCTTTAAATAGCAGTTCTTTTTGTACTGGCAAAACCAAACAAAACCTCCCAAATAAAATCTAAGGGAGTACACATCAATTGAGAACTCAATTGATGGAAGGCTGAACAAATTATAGTATATGAATGTAATGGAATACTATTGTGATGTAAGATCTGAGGGAAAAGATAGTTTCAAAGAGATAGGGGAAAATTTATATGAATTCATGCAGAATGAAGTGGAAAGAACCAAAATGACAATGTATAACATCACATCAATAAATGTAAAAATGAAAAATTTTGAAAAACTTAAGAAATCTGATTAACAAATGATTAACCATGATTCCAGATGACCCCTGGAATTCCTCACACATGCCACCCAACTCCCTCTGGGGGAAGGCCTTTCTTTTTTTTTTTTTTTTTTTTTGGTGAGGCAATTGGGGTTAAGTGACTTGCCCAGGGTCACACAGCTAGTAAGTGTTAAGTGTCTGAGGCTGGATTTGAACTCAGGTACTCCTGACTCCAGGGCCAGTGCTCTATCCACTGCCACCTAGCTGCCCCAGGGCAGGCCTTTCTAAGCCTACCTTTCCTCCGAATTCCTTAACCTGTCTTTGTTTAAACTGTATATAAACTCTTGCAATCTATTGTGTGTATCCTGTTCAGCAGTAGGCTGAATAGCACCCATGATCATGCTAGATTTTCTCACTTGTCTAATAAATGTTTATAATAATAATTTTATTTTAATAAATTCCCTGCTTAATATTTTCACTTTTAATTTTTACAGGCATTGTCTTTTTCTGAGTTCTTTCCCTTTTAGGAAGAAGGGGGATTTAAATCTTGAGAACTGGCCTTTGCGTTTTCTGGTTGTCCCCTTTGGGGAAAGAGAGATCTAAATTCCATTGAGAGTATTTGCCTTGGTTTACATACTTTTTGAGGACAGAGTCTGTGTCACATGTACCTATGTATCCCTGTCATCTATCAAGGTTGGGGTGATCAGGTGCTCTGGTATGAGGGCTCCTGAGCCCTTTTCAGGACTCTCATCCACTTTTGGTGTTCACCTGTCACCCAACTCTCACCTGTGGCTCCAAGAAGCTGTAGCATGTACAGTAGCTACCCCTACCCCCTACCCCACCCTGACTCCATCCCTCCCATCAGCCTTGGAGAAGAGGGAACTCATGGTGAATTACCTCAATTTTTCTATAAAATATGAGGCAAAGGTCTCAGCTGAGAGAGTAGGGGAAGGGGTAATCTTAAAAAGGTTGAAAATACCCCAAACTGAGTATAAGGAAACCTGGAGCTCACAAAAATACAGTAAAGCAAGCCAGCTTCATTGAGAGGAGATACAAAATGAAGAGGCGATCAGGGAAGAAGTATACAGGGAAGGACTTTAGGGTTCTGGTGGGACACCCTCTGCCAAACTAGTGAGAGGGCTTTTATACATAGGGGTCTAGGTAGACCTAGATGTTGTTAGTTCTTCATTTTCTAAGCAGACCAATAACATCACAGGGTGATGTCTTGTAAGTGAATTGGATTTAAGCAAGGCAGAGTTGCATGAAGTCATCAGCCTCACTCTTTACCAAAGTCTTATAGAGAAGGCCAGTGGCAGAACAAAAGTTAAGATGACTGGTGATGGTCCCAGGCTAACCCTGGTGGATAACCCTGGTGTCTTCAATGTCTAACCAATCTCTAAGCACTTCACAGTACCTGCTTCAGCTGCCTTCATGGCCATTGGAACAAATCGTTCTCATTTGCCCATTCCACTGGGGGAAGTCTTCATGTGCTTGGGGTAGACATCCCCCTAACCCTCAACCCGGTTCTGCCTGTCTGCTGAGATGGTTTTTACCAAGACTGTAGTTAAAGGGTGTGATCTAGAGGAGAAGCCAGAAAAGGAGACAGAGAAGGATCCATCAGATAGGTAGAAGGAAAACCAAGAGATAAAGGTCCTGAAAACCTAGACAGAAGAGAGTATCAAGCAAGTAAGAGTGATCAGTAGTGTCAAAGGCTGAAGAGAGGTCAAGGAGAATGAGGATTATTAAGAAAAGGCCATTGGATCTGACAACTAAAAGATCATTGGTAACTTTGGAGAGGGTGGATAGAGGAGAGAAAGTGGAGGCACCTATTGTAGATGGCCTTTCTGAGGAGTTTGGCTACAAAGGGCAGAAGAGATAGAAGAATAATAGTTAAAGAGAATGAAAAGAATCAAATGAGGATTTTATCAGGATGAGGGAGAGAGGGGTATATTTGTAGGCAGTAGGAAATTAGTCAGTAGTGTGGTAAAAAGTGTTAACAGTCGGTTAGATAATGGAGAGACGCCAGGTTTTTTTTAGGACCACCCTTTTGGGGAGGAGACCAACAGCATGAACTACTCACACCAGTCCGCCTGTGACCCACGCCAGATTGCCTGCTGAGCACTCGACTTCCGGGGTGCGAGCTTAAAAGGCAAGGAGAGAACGGAAGTGGGGCCTTTTTCCTGCTCCGCTGGTCTCCTGACTGCACTGCACAGACAGACGCGGACTGGAGTTTGACGCGGCCCAGCTCTTGGTTAACAGCACGCGCTTGACTTGGTCTCTCTCCCTAAACGTGGCCTTCAGCTTTTGGTGAATTTTATAGGGAATATAGACTAAACCTAGACTTAAGATGATTTGTATTGTATTTCTACTTTCCTATCCTTCTAATCAACATCACCTTGTGACTACCATACAATAAAAGCTCTATCTAGAAAACCAGAAGCTTCTTCCATTTACTAGTCTGGGAGATAAATTAAGGGAAAGGTTACGTAGGGTAGATTTATGATCTAATATCCAATTTTAATCTCACAGTAGGCTGAAAGAGATTGAAAATAAGTGGGGCACAGTGGATAAAGCACCAGCCCTGGATTCAGGAGGACCTGAGTTCAAATCTGGCCTCAGACACTTGACACTTACTAGCTGTGTGACCTTGGGCAAATCACTTAACCCTCACTGCCCCGCTCCCCCCCCAAAAAAAGAAAAAAGAAAATAAGTGGGAAAAGTGGGGATGGCCGAGAGGCCAATCTGTTGGAGATGGGATAGAATAGGATCTCTTGAATGAATAGAAGAGTTAGCCTTGGTAAGGAGTAAGGCTACTTCATCATGTGAGACAGGGATGAAGGAGAAAATAGTAGCAGAAGATACCTAAGTGGCAGGAGATGAAGGGAAAATCTTACTCACATCAACCCTTCTTTGATCCAAAGACAAATACAAACATTTGTCTCTTGGATCATTAACTTTTTTTTTGGGGGGGGGGGGTGAGGCAATTGGGATTAAGTGACTTGCTCAGGGTCACACAGCTAGTAAGTGTTAAGTGTCTGAAGCCGGATTTGAACTCAGGTCCTCCTGAATCCAGGGCCAGTGCTCTATCCACTGTGATACCTAGCTACCCCGATCATAACATTTAAAAGATGTTTACAATTAAATGCATAGAGGGCAGTCCTCTATGGTTGGCACAGAATATTACATACAAAATAATATGAATGGTACAAGGATATTGATATTATAATACCATTTATATTGATATTATAATACAGTTTCAGAATCAGTAACACAGCAAAGTCCAAGCTTAATGACTATTATTTACTAGAATAATGACATTGAGCACAACAAGGATAAATAACATTTCCATAAAATGATGGTCTAAAGCATTTTATACATGGAGCACCATAAGGGCCATCAGCAAATTGATAATTCTTACTGTGGAAGGTCTTAACTGCCATCCATCCTGAACACATTTCTGAAATCTACAAAAGCAACAATGTAGAATCCATCTTGGATTTTCATGACATTTTTTTTTAAAAAGGGGACAATCCCTATCATTAATAGGTGCTCCAATATGTGGTATAGCCCGCTTATAAAAATCATAACAACCATGACAATATGGAATTCCCCTTACTTTTCTTTGGGCTTTCCTGCTACAAATCATACATAGCAACATGGTATTTAACATGGCAGTAGCAATGGTGTTTGAAATTTGAGCAATGATTGGTTCAGGAACAAAGTCATTCATATTTATAGTTAAGGATGTGGTAGGCTCTGAAGTAGGGGAATCAGTTACTGGTCCCTGTTTGGCAGTTGCATTGTTGTCAGCAAAAGAAAGGATAAAGTCCAAACAATACAGGTGAGATGAAGTCCACCAATATTAAATTAGGGTCCAGATATTAAAGTAAATGATTGTTGCAGATGTCAAGAAGAACAGGTTGCAGCTTTATATTTGCAACAGATAATATATCCGGGAGATAAGTAGGATCTAGACTATGTGTAGTATCTTAGAAGAATTCACGCCTGCAGAAATATACTTGAAGAACATCTATAACATACAACTTATAGACAAATTAACATTTGAAAAATTGAATAGTACAACAATTCACAATTATTTTCAAGAGAGTAAGAGCTCCTTGAGTGATTAAGATCTATTTAAAATAAATTGTAATAAGCCTCCACTGCTGAATCATGAGGCTATCCATAAAAACCATGAAATGGATCCCACCAGGAAGTAGTTCTCTCTAGTATATGCGTATGTTGTTCTATTTGCAAAGTACTATTTGGTAATTTTTATATTTCTCCAATGTCATTAATAACATCACCCAAATAATTCACATATGAATAAGAATATTGATCAATAATAGTGCAAACTCCAATATTAAAACTAAACAAAATCATATAAAAGTTGTCAGATTAACTTTAGTTGTAAAATGAATTCAAGGATGGTATACAAAATATTAAGTAACCAATTTTACAATATGATCAATTAAGTTATAGAAACAATTTTTACTTTTGTCCATATCTAAATAAATAACCCCTAAGAAAAACGAATGTCTCTTTTAAGGCAAAATAGATCAAAAGTTATATTGACAAATCTGTCTTTAACACAGGATTGAAACAAGCATGATATTGACTAAGAAACAGATTCATATCCTGGTTTCACCACTAATTGCATCATTTTCCTAATTATCCCCATACCATCATGAGACATTAAAGTATCTAACATAGATAGTAACAGATGTCTAGGCTAAAGCCCATATTATGTTCATCATATGACATCTGACATGATTATAAGAAGTTACCACAAAAGATTAGGGAAATAAACTATACAGTAAGTGAAGATATTCTTTCCCTAAATCCAGGAAACCTCCAGGTAAAAGTTATTCAGATAGCCAAGTGCATTGAGTCAGGCTCAAAGTCAGCTAGGTGGGATATTTCTGCTCCATGTGTCACATTGGGGAAATTAAGTCAGGAGAATCCTATCTCAGCCCCTGCTAAAAGTCATTCTCCTGACCTTTCCCATAATGACAATTCCATCACCTGCAATTCATGGATGTAAAATTCCTTAGGAGTGCTGGCACCATGACTCATTGGCTCAACAATATTCCTTGATGATCATACCTGGAGTCAGACTCAGAATAATAAAATTAACAGTCCCCAAATGTCTTAATAATAACTTCCAATAATCAAAGTCTCATTTAATATTGAGGACAATCATGCTAACAAAGAATGTGAATTAGGTTCTTGACTCAGGATATGGTATACAACAATTCATATTACTATAACTATATAATTTTAATTGTAACTAAATTACATAACAATTATTAGTAACATGATTCATTAATGTGTCATTTCCATCCATTAATAATTGATTAATGAGAGCACAGGCTCTCAGTGAAAAGATCTAAAATCAACCAATTGTATAAGACTTTTTGTTTAGGGTTTTTACAGAAAGAATACATATTGCATAGACAATGGAGGCAAATGGACCAAAATGTAATAAATTCTCTTAAACTTACAGATACCATTGACTATATTATATTAGAAATTGCCTGACTATTTTTTGGAGTTTGGACAATTCTTCTCCAGGAAGTATAACAGTGAAAAACTCCCAAGCAGCACAGAAATATGACTAAATAAACTATGACTAATGGGAAAATCCATAAATAAAGTGATAACCTGCTATAAAGAGGCTACTGCATAAGTACACTAGGAGTATTCCTAATTCCTATATTTAAAGTGAAGTTCTCAGGATGTAAAGTTGAATTCTCAAAAGTTTTCAAAAATTGAATTTTCCCAAAAGTTGAGTTCTTATTCTCAAAAATTATTATCCCGGGGCAGCTAGGTGGCGCAGTGGATAGAGCACCGGCCCTGGAGTCAGGAGGACCTGAGTTCAAATACGGCCTCAGACACTTAACACTTACTAGCTGTGTGACCCTGGGCAAGTCACTTAACCCCAATTGCCTCACTAAAAAAAAAAAAAAAAAAAAAAAATTATTATCCCCTCCTTTCAGGGCAGTGGCATTACAGTCATGTCGATTAACAGGTTGGAGTATAAAAAAAAAAAAAACCTTTGGGGATTAATAAAGCATCGTAGGGGCTAATAAGAATATTTAAAGTGTCAGATCCAACATTTAGTTCTGTAGACTTGATGCAGGTTTTTTTGTTTTTTGTTTTTGTGGGGCAATGAAGGTTAAATGACTTACCCAGGGTCACACAGCTAGTAAGTGTCAAGTGTCTGAGGTCAGATTTGAACTCAGGTCCTCCTGACTCCAGGGACAGTGCTCTATCCATTGTGCCACCCAGCTGCCCCTAGTTCTGTAGACTTAAAATCTAAGTCCTCATCAGAGTCTTCAGGGAAGATCACATTATGTAAGCTCAAAACTAACTCCTTTCCTTCTAAGGCATAAATGGAGTAAGCCATTGCCTTATAATAAGAATTGAATCTAATTGACCTGCTTATACATCCCTGAAATTTGTTAACATGCAACACACATCTGTAATGAGTATTGTAATGATTGGAATGATGCCACCTGCTGGAGAGCTATGGTAGGAAAGTTCTGCCATGAGGAGAAGGCGTCTGAGGGTAAGCCATGTGGTCAAGGTCCTTGGCATCAGGAAGTGACATTTGCTTGTGGGTACTGTCTAACTAGGCTACCAGTCAATCAACTTGAGGAGCCTCCCATTTCTTGGAGGAGGACACAAAGTAGGAAGCGGACCCTGGCGGAGGGCTTTTTCCTCTTTTGGTTGCTGACCTCGCCTTGGTGGGTTGGATGATAGGGTCTCTTAGAAACAGTTAGATTTTTACCTTTCTCTCTGATCCTAATGCTCTTTAATAAATACTTAAACACTTAAATACTCTTGCTAAAGCTTATAATTTATTGGCGACCACTCATTAGATTTTAGATAGTATAGCCAGAATTTTAGCCCCTTACAGTATGATCTCAGAGATTATCTACACTGATAACCTCTCACTGTAGTCTGGGTACACTCAAGAATAGAATTTATGGTGTCATTTTTTGTTTCTCTGAATGTCTCCTGTAGTAAAATTAGCCTTAACAGAAAAAAAGAGCAAGTTCTGTTACACTTGAAACTTTATCTATTAATGTAGCAGCTATAACAAGCTACTAGGAAAGGTGTTCCATAAACAATATAATGAAAAAAATCATAGTAGATAACATTTTCCAACAAACTAAGTAGTTTAACTGTTCCCATTTTTTTTTCTGTTTTTCTAAGTTTTCTATCTTGTCTAGAATATAAAATTCAAAGGTTCCAAATTTGAATCAGTAGTTCCTAAGGTTCTTTTCTTTTGGTGGGGCAATGAGGGTTAAGTGACTTGCCCAGAGTCACATAGCTAGTAAGTGTCAAGTATTTGAGGCTGGATTTGAACTCAGGTCCTCCTGAATCTAGGGCCAGTGCTTTATCCACTGTGCCACCTAGCTGCCCCCAGTTCCTAAGATTCTCGCACCAATCAAAACAATATCTAATGGCAATTTCTCTATTCATTTCTTTGCCTACAGATAATTCTCCTTTGTCCCATTTTTCTAAAAAACTATCCAATAGAGAATCTTTAGGAATTGATATTCTACTTAACCTAGTTCCCATAGTGCTCACACAGAGAGCAGAGAACGATCTGCCTTATACTAGGCAAACAGAACCAGATATGATGTCTCTCTTCAATATACATACTCAGATCACTTGGACCTAATGGTTAGCACAAATATAATTGCTAACCCAGGTCTCTGGGTCCTCTCGCACCTTTTTACCACCACTTGGACCTAACTGTTAGCACAACTGCTAAGCCAGGTCTCTGGGCCCCTTTTACGATTTTAGTATGCCAATTTTTACCTTTTTAGTCTCTAATTATCTTTATTTCTATCTCTTTTTTTAAAGATAAAATCATAAATAATTCTCCTTCTAACAAAAAGTCAATGATTGTGTAATTTACAGGAGAAATTTCACATATCTAGTAGACAGCACAAAAAGCAGAAGTTCTTTTGAAATTGAAACTTAGGGGAGGGGGCAGCTAGGTGGCACAGTGGATAATGCACTGGCCCTGGATTCAGGAGGACCTGAGTTCAAATCCAGCCTCAGACACTTGACACTTACTAGCTGTGTGACCCTGGGCAAGTCACTTAAACTTCATTGTCCTCTCCCCCGAAAAAAAAAATAGAAACCTAAGAAGTACTGAGAATAATTTACAACTGTCTATTTTTTTTTTTTTTTAGTGAGGCAATTGGGGTTAAGTGACTCACCCAGGGTCACACAGCTAGTAAGTGTTAAGTGTCTGAGGCTGGTCTTCTGACTCCAGGGCCGGTGCTCTATCCACTGAGCCACCTAGCTGCCCCTACAACTGTCTAATTTTAAACCCAATTATAAAGTTACTTAGTATTAGAAGGCTTAGATGGAAAAGAAAAAGAAAAAGAAGTGAGGATAGAATGAGTATCACAATCTGCAGCTTGTTAAATACTCACTGGCTTGGAGAAGGTCCGATTGGGCAAAGAATTGTCATTCAGGTCTCTCCCCCTCAAGAAGGGATGGAGGGCAAATAGCCCTAAGTTTGAGTCCAAAAACAGGGTTCCTGGTTGAAGAAGGGAACCTGAAGGACAGAGTTTCTGTCCAATAATGTCAGGGTCACCAAAACTGTTGGGAAAATTTCTAAGTCCTAATGTTAGACAAAGAAAAATCAGTCTCCAAGTCAAAGAAAATAGGTTTATTGCAAGAGGGATCCTGTCTTACAATAAAGCTGGTCTGAGGTCTAGGACCCAAAGACCTCGAACCTCTGGAAGGAGGGATATTTATATCCACATAGTCCTCAAGATTAAAAAAGTATGTGTTATTAGTTATTTCTACAATAGGCAAATATAGATTCTTGTCTTCTCTCCATATCATCGTTGCTAAGTTACGTAGCTCATGACTTACAGATTTGCGATGTCAAATCTCACATTGAGGAAGTAGAAAACCCATCAAAAAATTTAGAAGCAGCCATCTTGGGCCTGGCTATTACACAATTTATGCCACTCTTAAGTCATTTGGTCAACTTTGAATGTCTTAATCAGGGTTTTGTTTTACTTCTTATTCTACCAGTACTGATTGGTCCATAGCAACTCCAGAGTAGCTATTTTGGGATTCTGATCTTTACCCTGATTGGTCCATCCTAACCACAAACTTTAAAAGTTTAAGGGAGAATGCTTTAATATATGAGAAGACAAAGCATTTACAATCTATCCTGTATGAGAGAAAAGACTGATTCAAGCATTTACAATCTGTAAAGAAGTAAATCATATAAATAGGTAAGTAATGAGAAAAATCTCACTCACAAGAGTCATCCTGTACTCCTCATTATCTCTCACCCCACCATGTCCAAGCTGTTGCCAAGGCCTGCAGATGTCACTTTTGCAACATCTCTTGAATGCACTCCCTTCTCTCCTCTGTTACTGCCACCACTCTAGTGCAGACCCGCATCATCTCACTCTGGACTATTGCTATAGCCTACTCATGGGACTGCCTGCCTCAAGTCTCTGCTCCAATCCATTCTCCATTCAGCTACTAAAGTGATTTTCCTAAAACTCAGGTCTGCTCCTGTCACCAGGCTACCTAATAAATTCCAGTGACTTCCTGTTGCCTCCAGGATCAAATGCAAAATGTTCTGTTTGGTATTCTAAGTCCTCATAACTTAGCCCCCTCCCACCTTTCCAGGCTTCTTACCCCTTACTCCCTGCCATATACTCTGTTTTTTGGTGGGGCAATAAGGGTTAAGTGACTTGCCCAGGGTCATATAGCTAGTAAGTGTCAAGTGTCTGAGGTCAAATTTGAACTCAGGTCCTCCTGAATCAAGGGCTGGTGTTTTATCCACTGCACCACCTAGCTGCCCCCCAAATTTGATTTAGTAGTGGCTTTGTTTGTTTGTTTTTTGTAGGACAATGAGGGTTAAGTGACTTGCCTTGAGTCACACAGCTAGTGTCAAGTGTCTGAGGTCAAATTCGAACTCAGGTCCTCCGGAATCAAGGGCCAGTGTTTTATCCACTACACCACCTAGCTGCCCCCAGACATATACTCTTTTTTTGTTTTTTGTTGCAAGTCAATGGGGGTTAAGTGACTTGCCTGGGGTCACACAACTAGTAAGTGTCAAGTGTCTGAGGCCGGATTTGAACTCAGGTACTCCTGAATCCAGGGCAGGTGCTTTATCCACTGTGCCACCTAGCCGCCCCGCCATATACTCTTGAATCCAGTGACACTAGCCTCCTGGTTGTTTCAGGAGCAACCCCACTCCATCTCCCAGCTCTGGGTGTTTTCTCTTACTGTCACCCATTCCCGGAATGCTCTCACTTCCTGTGTTCCCGTGTTCCTGTCCAAACTAAAATTGTTTTCCTTAGGAAGCCTTCCCCAACTCCTCTTAATTCCTGTGCCTTTACTCTGTTAATTATTTTCAATTTATCTTGTATATAGCTGGCTTTGTATACATTCGTTTGCATATTATCTCCACCTTAGATTGTAAATTCCTTGAGGGCAGGAACTACCTTTTGCTTGTTGCAAGACAGAACAGAGCCCTCATTGAGCAAGTTACTTCCAGGCTTGGGCTTCAGTTTCCTGATCTATAAAATTATATTTTAACATATTATGATCTTCATTTTAGATTCCTACTATCTAAAATTGCCTTGGGGTAGAGAGTGGGAGGGCATAGGGGTCTATGCCAGTTTGGAACTCTCTTTCCAGGCTAAGAAATGGCTTAGATATTGATTCATGTTAAATTCAGTAAAATTGCTTGTGGCAGATTTGTGACTAAATTGCAGTGTATTTATTATTGTTGTCATTGTTGTTGTTTTCTTTGACAGGATACTTTCTTTGTCTTTGATCCCTTTGGGTTTAGGCCTAGTAGTGGTATCCCCGGGTCAAAGGTATGCACAGGTTAGTGACTTTGGGAGTATAGTTCTGAATTGCCTTTAGAATCGTTAGCCAAATTCTTAGCTCCACCATAAACATCACCATAAACATACATACAGTCTCTCTAATGGTTGTCATTTTCTTTTTGGTATTTTTAACAATCTGAGAGGTGTGCTGTGGAATCTCAGAATTTTTGTAATTTTCATTTCTCTTGTTGGTTATTTGGAGCCTTATTTACATTTGGTTTTTGATAGCTTGTATTTCTTTTGAGAACTACCTGCTTATATCTTTTGATCATTGATTTATTGGGGAATGGCTTCTATTCTTATATTTTTGTATCTATTCCCTTTATAGCTTGAATATTAGATATTTAACAGAAAAATTAGTTGAAAAGATTGTGTTCCCAGTTAACTGTTTCTCTTATAATTCTAACTGCACTGATTTTGTTTGAGTCAAAATTTAACAATTTTATATAATATGCGCTTAGAAATGAATTCCAACTTAGGAAGTCATGATTTTCTATAGTCCTCTTTTTTTATCTTTATCTACTGAAATGTTTATTGATGTGTTAACCTGTAAATTAAGGAATCAATACAGGAGAAAATAAGGTCTTTAATGGCAAAGAGGAACTTAACCCACTTAGGACAGGGTTTTTATGGGGTAGCAGAACAAAAGGGAACTTTAACAATTTAACAAAAGAAACCCTAGAACTGCTCTTGAGTTAAGTATAGACTCTACTTAACTCTAAATAGGAACTACTTAATGTAGGTGGATCTTTTTACATAATAACATAAAGTCCAGGGAGTGAGGCCGGGAACCATTGGGGATAGTTTGCTTGGGGGAGGTGAGGAAGGTCCATAAATCCATCAAGAGTCTGGAATTGTGATACCATGAGCTATAGTTCCTCTGCCCCGATTAAAGACCTTATTTCTCCTATATTGATTGTTTCCTTAATTTCCAGGTTAACACCTGAGATCTGCTATTGAGCACAGCAGGCCAATCTGCATCTTTAACTTTCACTCTCATTTCTTTATAAGTCCAGGTTAAATGGACATAGGGAAAGATTTCTGGGACAAAGAATGATTTCTCAGGGAGTTGGAGTAAGTAGTTTATGTCCCTGACCTCCCTCTTCCCCTTCTGATGTCAGGTCTCTGGATTTCATCTTCTGGAAGACAAATGGCTGACACTTTCTTGAGTGCACCCAGCATTATTTTGTCTATCTTATCCACTTACCTCAGCTGGCCAATAGTGGCCAACCCCTTCAGTTGTGCTGTTTCGGTATCCTTGGGGGAAAAGAGACTATGAGTAAGGTCAGAGAGGCAGGTTTGGGGGGCGGCTAGGTGGTGCAGTGGATAGAGCACCGGCCCTGGAGTCAGGAGTACCTGAGTTCAAATCCGGCCTCAGACACTTGACACTTACTAGCTGTGTGACCCTGGGCAAGTCACTTAACTCCAATTGTCTCACCAAAAAAAAAAAAAAAAAAGAATTGCTTTGGTTAAGAAGCTGCATGACCTTTGATCCAACTATACCATTTCTAGACCCCAAAGAAATCAAAGAAAGAGTAAAAAGCCCCATATGAACATAAATATTTATGGCGACTTTTTGTCGTAGTGCCAAAAAAGTGGAAACTAAGAGGGGTCCTCCTCACTTGGGGGATGGTTGGACAAATTATTGTATATTAACATAATAAAATAAAATTGTGCTATAAGAAATGAGAAAGGGAGAATTTCAGAGAAACCTGAGAACATGTGTGTGGATTGATACTGAGTTAAGTAAGCAGAACTAGGGAAACAATTTATCCTATAACACAGTACAAACAAACAAGTTTGAAAGACTATTCTGATCTCAGTCTAGCCCATCCCTAGCATTTCTTAGGTAAGGAAATTCCTTAGCCTCTAGGGGTTAAGTGACTCGCCCAAGGTCATGGAATGGGAGGGGGGGGGGTAAGCGACAATTTCAGAATTTGACCTCCGGACGTTAAATACCTTGTTCCTTTGTTTGCGGGAGTGGGGGAAGGGAGAATGGGGGTCAGTGGTGGCCTCGGGCAGAACTAGTATAAGAATAAAGTAGGACTAGCTCTCTGGTCAGGTCTCTCGCCCCAGCGGGTGGGGGGAGTGGGCAGGAGCCTCCCTCCTCCACCCTCGGCTTCGGTCCTGGATGGCCCGGAGGATGCAGCCTATCTGGCCCCTGGGATATGAGGGCGGGGCGGAGGCGGGCACCCTCTGGGGGTAGTTTCTCCAGCCCCTGGCCCAGGCCCGGGCACTAGAGGACCAGGCTTGGCCATGGCGCGGTCGGGGGATGCTGTGCGGAGGCTGTTAGCCATTTACACTGGCGGCACCATCGGCATGCGGAGCCAGGAGGGCGGTGAGTGCGGGGGTGGTCAGGGGTGGGAGTGAGTGTGCGTGCGTGCGTGTGGTGCCACTGCCGAGTTCCCTCTGCCCACTCTTCCATCTCCCATCAGCCAGAGCGGCGAATCCTTAAAGTCGCGGCCGAGCAGGGATGCAGGTGCAGGCCGGGCTTGTGCTCTCCTCCGTCGGGTTCCCACGGGGCAGGCGCTCCTGCTGCTGGCTCACCTCCGGACCTCCGGTGGGGGTGAGTGCCGGTGGCCTCCCGGCTGCGGGCAGAGCTCACGGCTGGATGGGTTGGGCGACTGCCTGTTGTAATAGAGAGCCGAGCCCTCATCGAGCAAGTTACTTCAGGCTCGGACTTCGGTTCCCTGATCTATAAATATTGAGGCCTCTGGACCAAGTGGCTTTAACCCTTTCTGGCACTGATCTTCAGTGACCCGGTTCAGAAAGCACTTAGGCAAGTAACCGCAAACTTTCTCAACTTTCCTCTCCCTGTACGCACGCTCCCCCCGTCCTCTCCCTCCCTAGCCGAATGATTTCTTTTCATGCTCCATTGACAGCTGTCATCTCACCTTCGACTTATATACGTAGAACCTAGAAGGCATTGTAGAAGTCATAAGTGTAGGGGCCAAAGACCCTAGAGAAATGAAGTGACCTGCCTGAAGAGGACATGCACAGGTACAAGGGACAGACTCCAAATTCAGCTCTCACAGTCTGTTCAAGGCTACCCAAGAGGCAAAGCATGCCTCTTCCTGTTCAGAGCCCACACTCATCTCTTTCTCTTTTTTTTTTTTTTTAATTTTTTAGTGAGGCAATTGGGGTTAAGTGACTTGCCCAAGGTCACACAGCTGGTAAGTGTTAAGTGTCTGAGGCCGGATTTGAACTCAGGTACTCCTGACTCCAGGAGTGCTCTATCCACTGCACCATCTAGCTGCCCCTCATCTCTTTCTCTAACCTCTGACAACACTGAATGTCTGTGGTCTTCTTCACCCGTCATCGACTTCATCTTGCCAGTCCGAGGCAAGGCTAAAATAAGCCAAGTATTTATTGATGCCTCCGATGTGCCAGGCCCTGTGCTAAGCCCTGGGAATATGAAGAAAAGCAAAAGACGATCCCAACCCTGAGGAGCTCACTCTCTAATGGGGAGAGAGAATTTGCAAACAAAAATATACAAATGAACTTTATACAGGATAAATAGGAAATAATCAAGAGAAGAAAGCACTAGAATTAAGAGGGATTAGGGCAAGGCTTCCTACAGAAGGTGGGATTTTATCTGGGACTTGAAGAAACTGGAAGGTGGGACAGTGGAGGGTGGAGAACATTCCTAGCATGGGGAACAACAAAATGCCTGGAGCTAAGAGGTGGAATGTCTTGTTTGGGAGAACAGCTAGGATGCCAGTGTCCCTGGATCAAAGTATGTGGGGAGGTTTAAGGTGTAAGAAAACTAGAAAGGGGGATGCTGCTGGAGTAAGTCTGAATGGGCTTGGAATGCCAAAGAGGGTTTTGTATTTTATCCTGGGGGTGGTGGGGAGCCACTGCACTTTCTGGAAGATCCCTTTGGCACCTGACTGGAGAATAGACTGGGGAGACACTAGTCTCTTTTTATGTATGTATGTATTTTATTTTATTTTTGGGAGCAATGGGGGTTAAGTGACTTGCCCAGGGTCACACAGCCAGTAAGTGTCAAGTGTCTGAGGCTGGATTTGAACTCAGGTCCTCCTGAATCCAGGGCCGGTGCTTTATCCACTGCGCCACCTAGCCACCCCTGACCAGTCTCTTTTTAAATGCTATAAATAGGTAGAGAACATTATGTAGTCACACAGAATCAAAAACCAAGTGGTGTCATGGGGCATGAGCAGTTTGGGGATGTCATAATCACACAGGCAATGGAAACATCAAGCAATCAGTTTTCCTTCCTGCATAGACTTTAACCAAATAAACACTTGACTGGTTCGGATGAACTTCATGATTGAGTTTGTCATCTTTTTAAGGGACTGCGTGCTTGCCAGCTAAATCATTCTCTCAAATCAACTGAAAGTCCCTCACAAAGGTGGGGGCAGGGTTTGACTCTTTACCATTTATAGGACCACCTTCTCATCTATCCCAGAGACTTGTCCCAGCCTGGGGTTTCTAGTCTCAACTCTTTTTTTTTTTTTTTTTTGCAGGGCAGTGAGGATTAAGTGACTTGTCCAGGGTCACACAGCTAGTAAGTGTCAAGTGTCTGAGGCCAGATTTGAACTCAGGTCCTCCTGAATCCAGGGCCAGTGCTTTATCCACTGTGCTACCTAGCTGCCCTGCTAGTCTCAACTCTTTATCAGATTCACTTGTCAAAAAGTTGCTTCCATTCTCTGACCCTTGATTTCCTCCTCTGTAACTGAAAAATGTTTGACTCAATTGTATTCAGGGGCCCTTTCAGAAGGGCCAGAACTGCGTAGTGCATAGAGAACCACCCTTTCCAGGCAGATCTGGGTTGAAATTCTGTGTTCTGACACACACTAGCTTGTGTGACTATGGACCGGCAACTTAACCTCTCAATGTCACAGATAACTTTCTTTTTTCTTTTTTTTTCGGGGCAATGGGGGTTAAGTGACTTGCCCAACGTCACACAGCTAGTAAGTGTCAAGTGTCTGAGGCCGGATTTGAACTCAGGAACTCTTGAATCCAGGGCCGGTGCTTTATCCACTGCGACACCTAGCTGCTCCTACAGATAACTTTCTAAAAGAATGGTATAGTGTTGGTAGTTAATAAAATTATCTAGATGGCACAGTGGGTAGAATGTTAGTCTTGAAATCTGGCCTCAGATACTTACTAGCTGTTTGACCTTGTATAAGTTACTTAACTTCTGCCTGCCTCAGTTTCCTCAACTGTAATAATAGCAAATAAGAGTGCCTATCTCCCAGGGTTGTTGTGAAAGTAACCGCAAACTTTCTCAACTTTCCTCTCACCCTGGGCAAGTCACTTAAGTGTTGAGGCAGGGTTTAGCTAATAATTGTCAGAGTCTAGGCTCAAATCCAGTATTGTATCTAGTAATCTACACTGCCACTAGACTCAGTGAGCATTTATTACATTTCAGGAATGTTGGGCATACAAAGACAAATGAAACAGCTCCTGACCTTGGGGAAGCTTACATTTTATTGGAGATAGTAACATGTAGCCATAAAAGTCTATAAAAAAAACAAGCACTAGGTAAGTTCTGGGAAAGGGACAAACTGGACAAAGGGACGATCAGGAAAGGCAAGTAGGAGGTGATTCTTAGGCTGCCCTTGGCAGGAAACCGAGGATGCTGAGGAATGTGAGAAGGAAGAACCCAGGCCCCCAGGCTCATTGGAATACAAATATAAGATGGAGAGGGAGTGTTTTTCCAACCCAGGACAACTTACAGTTCATATTGACCCTCTAATAAGGGCTTCTGAGTGATGGGGTTGGGGACTTTGGGGAAAGGCATCAGTGTTGAACGATTCCTCTAGGCCTCCCTGGCTTCTTAGCTGTGCAGACCGAATTATGGCAGGCAAAGGAGAATTCAACCATATTCTGGACCTCTGGACCTCTTCTTCCTCTTTCCTTTCCCCTTTCCCTTCCCCTCCCCTTATCAGCAGTTGGGGGGAAAATTCTAGGGTATATTCTTGGCTTTGGTGAGACTGTTGGTCTTGTCTGCATTGAGAGAAGTCTTCCTGTTTGGACAGCTCCGGTGTAATAAAAGAAGGCCTGGATTTGGAGGCTGGACACTTGGACTTGAGTCTTGGTTTGCCTCTACTGTCTAGCCTTGCTGTCCTGGGCACATGACTTCTCTGACTCTTTAAGGCAGGGTGGCATGGACCCCTGTGGCAGTCTGATGAAGCCTATGGAGCCCTTCTCAGAATAATGTCTTCAGATGCATGAGAAACTCAGGCTCTAAAGAAACCAATTCTACTAAAATACAGGAATCAAAATATATTTTTATGAAAAGTTCATGGACCTCAATTCAAGTACCTCTGATCGAAGGATGTTGTTTGTCCTTCCTCTCTAAGAGGACTATGATATCAGGGTGATGGGAACTGTATTTAAAAGTGAATTGGATTTAAATGATGGAGGTCTGTGCAAGGTCACCAACCTTACTCTCTCCTCCTGAGCCATTTGGGTCCAGGAGAACTGGAGATGGCCCCAGATGTTTTAAGGCAATTGGGATTAAGTGACTTATCCAGGGTCACACAGCTAGTAAGTGTCTCAGGTGAGATTTGAACTCAGGTCCACCCAACTTCAGGGCCAGAGCTCTGTCCACTGTATTACCTAGCTGTCCCTATGGATCTAGGAATAATAAATATTACTACTTTCCTACAGGATTGTTTTTTTTTTTTTTTTTTAGTGAGGCAATTGGGGTTAAGTGACTTGCCCAGGGTCACACAGCTAGTAAGTGTTAAGTGTCTGAGGCCAGATTTGAACTCAGGTACTCCTGACTCCAGGGCTGGTGCTCTATCCACTGCGCCACCTAGCTGCCCCCCAGGATTGTTTTTTAAGGGAAAATGGTTTTTTAAATTTCAAGAAAGTTGAAATGAGATTGATTCTGGGATAGTCTAATTAATAAATTACTAAGTATCTGGGGAAAAAAAGAAAGTTGAAATGAGTGATAATGATAATCACCTTTGATATTGACTTGCTGTGTGACCTTGGGCAAGTCGCTTGGCTTCAGCACTTCTGTCCAATGACTAGTTGACCTCTACGGTTCTTTGAATCCACCTAGCTTGAGGTATTAATAATCAACTAGGTTATTATGTTCTCTGGAGGCATCGATCACAGCAAACTTGTTTGGTATATCACTGTTGAAACAACTCTTGCTTTCACTGGGTAAACAGCTATTCCTAGTGTGGGAGGATCAGCCCCTGTGCACTTCCAAAGTTCAGGGAACTGGGGTTTGAAGGGGAAAAGGTGGAGAAGTTAATTTGAAAAGGATGTTTCCTGTATGCAATAGGAGGAACATAACTAACCTTTCTGTATTACACTTTAAGGTTTGTAAAATGCCTTATCCCTTTTGATTCTGTTATGGGCCCCCGGGGTACCTCAGAAGTTTTCTGCAGTAAATCAAAGAACCTTCTCCTTGAAAAACTAAACCAAAAGACACAACCACCACCCTTGATTCCAGTCTCCTCCACCCCTTGGGGAGTTAAGATTAGGTGTGGCTGCTGCCTTTGTGGCATGACGGGGAGAGAGATGGCTTTAGAGATCCAGAACCACCCCATACCCAACTTCCCCCAGCCACCATCTGTGGCGGATGGTCCTTCCCCAATAAGGGAACTTTCCACAATCAGATGATCACCTCATTGGACCACCATTGGTCCTCTATAAAAGGATCTGCCTGGCTCCTGCTTGAGAAAGGTATCTCAGCAAGCCAAGCCTCTGTGCCAGGACTTCTCTCCATGAGAAGTCCAAGGATTTCTCTCTTGGTTTTTTTCCCCCTAGCACCTAAATAAACTATTATTTTATTCCAATTGGATTTGTGTGCAAGAGGGTATAATTCTTTAAAGAGGAATTCCTAAGGACTCCTACCCCGCCCCCCCCATCAATTTCCCCCATAACAATTCTTTAAAAAAAGTTTTATAGATAGCTTTCTTTATATTGATCATTTCTTACCCCCTCCAGACTGAACCCTCTCTTGTGACACAGAAAACAATTAAATGAAAATATTCTGTAGCATGCCTTCCAATGATAGTCTGTCCTAGTAGTCTTGTACCTCTATGCCATGAGGAAGAGGATTTATGTTTCAGCATCTCTTCTCTTGGATCTTTATTGGTTTTCCAATGATGTGCAACTTCCTTTCAGTGACTTTGTTTCATTTATCTTCCCATAGTCATTGTGTATATAATGCCCTCGTTTTTTCTGCTTATTTCAATTTGCATCATCAGTTCATACAAATTATGATTAATACACTACTCTGTGTTTTGGGCACATGTCAGCCAGAAACAATTTTTTAAATTAATTTATCTTATTCTAAATCCAGGCATTTCTGGGTGAGAGACAGGAAAAGTGAGACATAGAGAGAGGTGACCTATAGTCCATCACCATTTCCCTAGCTTACGATGACCTTCCTGATTAGTTTCTCACAGAGTTCACTTATGCCCTTAGACATTTATTTAACACGACAATTTGAAGTAACATTTATAGGAATCTTCAAAAAGGAAAAGGTGATGAAATCCAGTTTGGGTTTAACATTTTATTCCATCACTGAATCTCCTAAAACTACCCAATTCCTTCTTTGACCACTGCTATCCCAGGCTCTCCAGTAATAATCAAAGGAACCTTCTTCTTCCGGTGATCAATACCCAGATCCCTTCAGGAAATAAGGAAAGACCTGCACTGCCCTTGGGAGGCCCATAACTCAGTCCTGGATGGGGAAGACCAGATTGTAACTAGCTCAGAGATGTTTCTTGTCCCAAGTTTGGTTACTTAATCCATTTCCTGGGCCTTCAGCTCTCATTCTTGACCTTTTACACACTTTCTGAAAGAAAGGCCTTAAGGAAGGATTTTAGTAAAGGGTATTGTTTCCTAAGAAGTTTAATCTAAGTACTGATGGAGTTTCCTCCTTTTACTTAAGTTTAGAAAGAACTTTAGACTGGAGAAATAATGACTTCTTCATGTTTTATCAGTGATGTTCAAAGCAATTGTATAGTGTTCTTAATATCTTATTTTAAACTTTGGAACACCCTATATTTCCTCCTCCCCATTCCCTACCCCCACTTTGCCATTTCTCTTCTAACTCTATTTCATTGACTTTACTCATGCAAAGGAGTTTCAATTTTATGTTGTCATCCCATTTGATTCTCATACCTCATTGAGGTATGGGATGCAATTTATAGTAATTCTACTTCATTTATTATAGAAACTGAACTCAGATACAGAAACTTGCCTAAAGTCACATAGGCAGTAAGTTTCAGAGTCAGTTGACCTGACCCAAACCCAGCACTTTGCATATCAGAAGAGGTAGTTCAGCAGTGTACAAACTGTGCTAAATTTGAAGTCAGAAGACACCATGGTTGAAATCCCCCCTTGTGATGCTAGCTGACCATGACCACGACTATGGGCAAACTCTTCTCTGTATGGATACCCTAAAGCCTTGGCAGTTGTTCAATGTCTTGTGCTCTGTAAACCTGGGAAGCTATATAAATCTTTTTTTTTTTTTGCAGGGCAATGAGGGCTAAGTGACTTGCCCAGGGTCACACAACTAGTTAAGTGTCAAGTGTCTGAGGCCAGATTTGAACTCAGGTCCTCCTGAATCCAGGGCTGGTGCTTTATCTACTGCACCACCTAGCTGCCCTAGAAATCTTTTTTTGTTGTTGTTTGTGGGTTTTTTTTTTGTTTTTTGTTTTTTTGGCAAGGCAATTGGGGTTAAGTGACTTGCCTAGGGTCACACAGCCAGTAAGTGTTAAGTGTCTGAGGCTGGATTTGTACTCAGGTCCTCCTGACTCCAGGGCTGGTGCTCCATCCACTGCGCCACCTAGCTGCCCCTTTTTTCCCCCCTATAAATCTTAATTACTGTTGCCTTTGCCACAATATGCTGCCAAGTAGTGATTGGTCTCCACTGATACCCTTCCATTTTCTCATATAAGTGAAGTGGTTGCCAGATGATTCTAAATTAAACACAGTTTAAAAAAATGCTAAAGGCCAAGTTTATGTGAAAAAGATCTGTGAGTTTTAGTGGAACTTAAGTTCAGTATGATTCAACAGTGTAACATAGCGATCAAGAAAACTAGTTTTAGACTTTTTTAAGAGAGGCATTGTGTCCAGAGCTAGGGAGGTGATAATCTTGAGCTGATTTTTGCTCTAGGCGGACCCCCATCTGGGGGATTTCTGGGATCTCATTTTAGGAAACTCATTGATAAGCTGGAGATAGTTCAGAACAGGCTGACTAGAATGGGGAAGGGACTGGTGACCAATGAATAGAGTGGTTGAGCATTATAAGATGTTTCATTTGTATTGGAGAAGATTTCATAGGGCAGGGCACTTGATCACTAGTCTTCAAAGTGGGCTGTTCTGTGGAAGAGAAAGCACAGCTTTATTCTGCTTGACCCTAGAGGATAGAAGTCAGGGAAAGAAGGTAGATTCAAAAGCCCCATGTTAACTTGCTAACAATTATAATTGTCTATAAGTAGAAGAGAGACCTATGGGAGGGAGTGGATTTCCTCTCACTGGAAGGTTCATAAGCAGAGGCTGAATTGTTGGGTGTGTTGGAGAACTGGATTAAAAGGTCCCTTTCCTACTCTCAGATTTTGTGATTCTGATTCAGGTGGGGCTGCCATTATCCATTGTGGTGACAAGTGGCTACCTGTGTGGTCTAGGATGATAAGTTCTAAGAAGGCGCCCTCAGCTGCTTACAACCCTGCCTGAAATAGTACCCAGAGTTTCCTTCCTTAGGACCATGGGGATATTGTCTCCATGATGATTGGGGTCGGGGTGGAGAAGGATAGGGCAAGCACAGTTGTTCTCCCCAACATTGACCTCAACTCCCTGTCCCTGGAGAGTGTAACTTCTTTTTGGTCCTACCAAGGTAGAAAACCTTGTACCCTTGGCAAGTCAGCCATAGTTTTCTCATCTGTAAAATAATAATAATAATAATAATAATAATAATAATAATAATAACAATAATACCCATTTCACAGGATTGTTATGAGGATCAAATGAGTTAATATATATAAAGTGCTTTGTAAACCTTAAAGTGTTATAAAAACTGCTGTTCCTGCTGTTGTAGGAAACTTGTCATCCAAGCACTGGCCTGGCTAAGTGAAGAGACCCCAAACTAGAGGGATGGCTATGAGAAAATTCTGAGATATGAGAGATTTTTTTTTTTAATCAGACAGTAATGCAGGAAAACTATCTGCTAAGGTGTATAGGGGCTCTCTATGTTGGTGAAGGGAGGACCAGCAGGGATGAAATCTGGAATGTGGAAATAAATAAAGTCACCTCTATGATTTAATTGGGTTCCAACAACAACCATTTGACATAGGTAGCACGACTATTATTAGGACCATGGATCTAAAACTGAAAGGGACCTGAGAAGTCATTCATTCCAGCCCCTTCATTTTATGAATAAAAACGTTGAGGCTAAGAGTTTAAGAGGCTTGCCTAATGTCACACACACAATAAGTGGCAGAGATGGGATTTTGAATTCAAATTCTGAGACTCCTAAGTTTGGTGCTTTTCCCACTGTACCATGTTAGAAAGCAGGACCAGAGAGGAGAATCCTCATCTTACAAATGGGGGTGTTATACTACATGGCTTCTAAATTGCATTAAAAAAAATGTATTCTAACTCTGGAAATCTCTGTTCCGGAGTTCTGTGTTCCAGTCCTGCCTACGACCCATCCTGTGACTGATTTCCCAAAGGAAATGACCTCTATCACTTAGCCTCAAACTCTGTCCTGACTATTCTGGTGTTGCTTTCTAGGAAACAGCTGGTTAATTGTTAAATGTTCTTTTCTATACCTCTCTGCCCCTAGACCCTGTAGAGACTTGGAGGAATGTGGGAGGTGGGAACCCTTCTCCCAGCCAGATTTGGACTATGACCTTTTGGGGGTTGGGGTGTGAGAATCACTGAGCTTAGAAACCCAGAGTCATGCTATCTTTTCAGGTTGATCCTTTGTGGAAGTGGGAGTCACAGGATTATAAGATTTAGAACTGGGGCAGCTGGGTGGTGCAGTGGATAAAGCACTGGCCTTGGATTCAGGAGGACCTGAGTTCAAATCCAGCCTCAGACACTTGACACTTACTAGCTGTGTGACCCTAGGCAAGTCACTTAACCCCAATTGCCTCACCAAAAAAAAAAAAAAAAAAGATTTAGAACTGGAAGGCGTTTCAGAAAACACCCAGTATAGCCCCCTTATAAGGTGAAAACTGAGTTAAGTGGGTACGAAACTCCTTGATTAGGTAGTGAAGTATCGCTCTGGTCCCCTCTCCTGGCAGAGCCAGGCTGATACATCTACTTGTCAGGGTCCTAGGGTACCTTGAGAGGTTGAGGTATCCTCTTTTGGATGCCCAAAAGGAGTTTTCATTTTATGTTATCATCCTATATGATTCTGATGCCCCACTGAGAAATATAATGCAAGTTTTATTAATTCCATTTCATAGATGCAGAAGGTGAGGCTCAAAAAGATAGTGACCTGCCTGCCCTAGGTGACACAGTCTGTAAGTTTCAGAGTCAGGTTTCCTGCCCCCAAGTCAAGCCAGATCTTGGCTTAGCCCCACTAGCTGTGCCCTTGCCCCATTAGAGGCCAGTTACTACCGTCCAGTTCTGTTTGACCAGTTAACATAGATTTCCTTTTACAAAGGGATATTTACTTCAAAGGTGTAGCAAGAATAAATTACCACCATTTCCCTTCCAACACCCTGAGGGCATATTTCTCTCAGCCTTGTTGGTCTCCAATGAGGCTCAGTTTGGCTGAGTTCCTACATAGACTTCATCACACTGAGTTCGTATACAGATGTGACACGACTGCTGGATGAGCCTGCATCTCAGCTACCTCTGGTCTGGGGTCTTGAGGGTCACTTCTTGCTCCTTTGGGCATCATTGGTGTGTTGGCTCTGAAACCCAGACTTGAGAATTGTTGGAATACCTAAGTACCCTCTGGCTTTTCTAGACTGTAGAGATTCCACTCTTTTCACCAAGAACAGAAAAGCACATTCTTCTCTTTCAGAATTGTCTCTCACTGGTTGCCATGACTGAAGGAATCACTGAATGAGGGCAAAAACAAGTGCAGCAAAAGAAACAGCTAACTCTGACAGGCCTTTTTGAATGCTTTCTCAGCTAATCAGCTGCCCCTTCAACACATGGTTAACAGACTGGATTCAGCTATAGCTACACAACCTCCTGATTCTCTAGGGAGTGAGCTCCCCATCCTCTTCCTAGTGGACAAACATCCTGTAATCTTTTCATGTGTCACAGCTTTATTACATGTTAAAAATTGGTAGCAAACCCAGGACTTCTTGCTTTGAGTCTTGTTCTGTTGCCTGTAATCCACATCAAGGGAATCATCATGGTTGAAGTGGGACTGAATGATAACGTACTAGACTTAAGAGTTAGGAAACCCGAGTTCAAATTTGACCTCATTCACTTAAAAGCTGTGTGACCCTAGGCAAGTTACCTAACCTCTTGGGCTTTGGTTCCTTATCTGTAAAATGAAGGGATTGGACTCTTTGGTCTCTAAGGTCTCTTCCAACTCTAGGGCTATGAGCCTATAATCCCTTGTACTCCCCAGACTCAGTGCCTCTGGGGCAGCTTGGATAGAGCACTGGCCCTGGAGTCAGGAGGACCTCAGACACTTAACACTTACTGGCTGTGTGACCCTGGGCAAGTCACTTAATCCCAATTGCCTCACTAAAAAAAAAGAAAAAAAAAGAAAAAAAAATCAGTGCCTCTGCCCTGATCTTACTGAAGCTCTTACAAAGAGAGTGTAGCCTGAGTAGACAAGACTCTGTCTTGTTCACCCCACTAGATATGCTTCTGAAAAGTTGCGTCTAAGCTGAATTTAAAAAAAAACATAATCTTATATTAAAGACACTGGGAGAACTCATCTGTTAATGAAAATTTTGGAGTGGGAAGAGACTTCAGAAGCCATATAGTTCAAACTCTACCTGAGCATACTCTTCTAAGATTGGTCTTTTAAATTTTGTTTTGAGATGATGGGGAACTGATTTCTTCCTGAGGCAATCCCCACTGTTGGAAGACTGCTTGATTTGGGAAATTTTTCCTTATATCCAGACAAAACCCATCTCTTAGCAACCACTATTTATTGTTCCTAGTTCTTTGTGCTGAGGCTGAACAAATTGAATCTTTCTTCCATATTGTTGTTTGTCCTTCATTTTTGAAGAGGACCAATGATATCACAGGATGATATCTTGATTTGTCTAAGAATTTAAGTGACTTAGAGTTGCACAAAATGGTCAGCCTTACTTTCTCTTCCTAAGTCATCAAAGTCAGCGGCAAGGCAAAAGTCAGGATGACTGATGATGACCTGGGATATAGTGCCTTGGTGTCTTCAGTGTCTAACCAAGCTCTAAGCTTTCCACAGCACCTGCTTTAGTTGCCTTCATGGCTGTTGGAACAAACTGGCCTCATCCATCCATTGTACTGGAGGAAGTGTTCTTGGGGTGGATTCACTGATATGACCTATCAGTTACCTTCAACCTGGTGGTTTAGCCCATCTGCCAAGATGCTTTACTGGGGTGTGGCCACTGTGCATGCTATAGTTTTTTGGATCAACAGGTGAGAGTTAGGTGACAATTGGACACCAAAGATGGATGAGTAGCCCTGAAAGGCATTTGGCAAGCCCTTACACTAGAGGTTCTAGTCCTCCCTGAACATCCCATACTCCCCTTTCTTCCATATAATCACCCTTTAAATACTTGATGATAGCTGTCCCATTGTCCAAGAGCACCTTCCCCAATTCCTTCAGTCCAACTCAAAACATTTCTGTTAAATATCTACAGCATACAGGGCACTGGACTAAGCACATAAAAATAATGACACTTTCCCTATTTTCTTTTCTTTTTTTTGCTGAGAGGCAATTGGGGTTACATGACTTGCCCAGGGTCACACAGCTAGTAAGTGTTGTGTCTGAGGCCAGATTTGAATTCAGGTCCTCCTGAATCCAGGGTCGGTGCTCTATCCACTGCACCACCTAGCTGCCCCACTTTCCCTATTTTCAAGGAACTTATAAGCTAGTTTTGTGGGTGTGACAAATAAGGAAGATACAGGGACAAAAGCTAGATCTAGACAAAAATGTTTTAGGGAGCCTTGAAGATTTTCAGCCTTAGTGAAACAGGTGGGTTAGAACTTGAAAGATTTTGTGGAGGAGGTGGGCCACGATCCAACAGGGAATTCCACCTCACACTTACCACCTGAATGACCTTGGACAAGTGCCTTAGCCTTTCTGGGCCTCTCTAAAAATGAGGAGGGTGTTGTAGATGACCTCTGAGGTTCTTTCTACTTCTAGATTGATGATTCAATGAAATGAGGAGGACGTGTGCCAGGTTTGTGGAATCTTCTACTTGGTTCTGTAGAGTCTCCAATCCCCTTCCTGTCCCTGGAAGCAAGACTGTGGGGAATTTTTTTTATAAAATGATAAACCCCTTTTGGAGTGTGAGTTCAGAGAATAACCAGTTTATGAACACCTGTTTGAAATAATCCATACATACATGGCCACATACATATATATACATACACACACACACACATATGGTCATATCACCCTCCACTCCCCTGACTACCTCCCACTTATTTCCAGGGGAGAGGGGGGTGCACCCCCCACCCCAACCCCGTGGCCTTGGGAATTGAATTATAAACAAAGACTAGGCTTTTGGAAGGAAGAAGGGAAGAAATTGAAAAAATAAGTAGGAGAGTTGGGGAGAGAAGGGCGTGCCAGTCTACTAAGTGATATATACACATTCTCTTGTTTGAGACTGTCTCCTCACATTGCCTTGATGTATTCACTTCCCCTTGACACATTTCCATTAGAAGTGCATTTCATAGGGCAGCTAGGTGGTGCAGTGGATAGAGCACCAGCCCTGGATTCAGGAGGACCTGAGTTCAAATCTGGCCTCAGACACTTACTAAGCTGTGTGACCCTGGGCAAGTCACTTAACCCCAATTGCGTCACCAAAAAAAAAAAAAAGGAGAAGAAGAAGTGTATTTCATTAAATTGGCTGCTTATTCTGAAAAGAGTAGTGATTAGAAGAGTTGCTTAAAGGTCAGTGAGCTATAATGGAGAGATTGATGGAATTGGAATAAGAAAATCTCAATTAAAACACAGTGTCTGACACATAGTAAGTGCTTAATACATGTTATTGATTGATTGAACCAGAGTCTTCATTATTGGGCTTATATCCCATTGACAAGAAGCATGTCCCCATATAATCCAAAATTTTTATAGCAGCACTTTTTGTGATAACTAAGAATTGGAAACAAATTAGATGCCCATCAGTTGGGAAATGGCTAAACAAATTGTGGCATATGAATTGAAGTAAGCAGAGCCAAAATATCTATCTATCCATCCATCCGTCTGTCTGTCCGTCCATCCATCTACAATAAGTACAACAATGTAAATGAAAAGAATAATCACATATCAAAAAAATCAAAAGTAGATGTAACAAAATTATAAAGATCAAGGACTCAAATGAAGAGATAGGAGAAGATGCCCCTAACTTAATCCTTTGTGGAGGTGAAAGGTCCACAGGTGTTCCATACTGCACATGTTTTTGGACTTTTTTCTATGGATCAATAAATTGTGCTTTTTGCCATTTCTTCTCTAAAAAGAAAAAAAGAAATCACCATTTCACCTCTAAAATATACTCTCTGTTATATGGGATGACTCTCTGGGAGGGAGAAGGAGCAGAAATACTTGAGATAATTATGATGATGTAAGAAACAGAAGATATCAATAAAAACTTATTTTTTTAAAAGTGTTATTACTAGAGGTCAAAGGTCCTTTACATTTTTTGTCTTTGTTTCCCTGGTGTTTGATGCAGAGCCTGGCATAGAGTAGGTGATTAATAAATGCTTTTTAATTTTGATTCCTAACAGCTAAAGCTGCCCATACATGGAATGGATGGTTGTGAATTCAGGAGGTAGTGAGTTCTCTGGCATGGGAGCTTGAATGAACATTTGTTGGGAAGTAAAATAGAGGAGATTCTTACTCAGGATCTCTGATTTCCCTTGGTTTTTGTTTTTTTTGGGGGCAGTGCAATGAGGGTTAAGTGACTTGCCCAGGGTCACACAGCTAGTGTCAAGTGTTTGAGGCCAGATTTGAACTCAGGTCCTCCTGAATCCAGGGCTGGTGCTTTATCCACTGCACCACCTAGCTGCCCTTCTGATTTTCCTTCTAATGCAGAGAGCCTATGATTTTATGAAGGCCTCATATGGGAACTGAACCATATCATATCACATGGTTTCCATGAGAAAATTTTTTCAGAGGCCAAAATAATCCACATGCAGGGACATATATGGTAAAATTTTTAGAACACACCCTATTCATAAACAAGGGGACTTCCCTTTTCGCACGTGCTTGTAAATTTGTTTTTTTGTATGATCCCAGAAATGATGGCTTACCTGGATTTGAGGCTGTGAGCCTATCACTGGCTCCTTCTTGGTAGCAATTCAGTAATGGACTTCAGTCTTCTACTCTCTTTTTTAAAAATTTTATTGGTGGGGCAATAAGGGTTGAGTGACTTGCCCAAGGTCATGCAGCTATTAAGTGTCATGTGTCTGAGGCCAGATTTGAACTCAGGTCCTCCTGAATTTGGGGCTGGTGCTTTATCCACTGTGCCACCTAGCTTCCCCCTGGTTTTCTACTCTTACTCTGAAAACTTGGTTTTGGCTTTGTTTTCTGGTAGTCACTAGCAGTTGTAAAATGCCTTTTTTCAGCTCTTCAAAAAGGACTTGGATAAGGATAGAGCAGAGATGGTGGCAGAGCTGCTTTGGGGCAGGCTAGCTCCTTTTCTAGAGTCCCCCAGACTTCCACGGATTTTGGACTTGACCAGAAGGCAAAGTACCCAGAAGGCTTCTTGTTTGACGCTGACCTTTAAGGGGACTGGTGGGCAGGGGGCAAAACACCCAAGCAAATGTGAGACTAAGAACTAAAGAGGAAGGAAAACCGTGGCCAACAGGTGGAGAATGGTGATGTGGAGCCAGAGCTGTATGCCAGCTCACTGAGCTCTCATCATGGAGTTAACAGAATGGCACCTGGCCTTGCTGCTTTCCAGGCTCTGGAGGAAAGCCCTGAGCTTTGGGCCACAGGCAGCATCCTAGAGCCATCCAAGATGCAAAGGGGTGGGGCTGTGCTGAGGCTGCCTTGCTTTCACTTTCCTGTCCTTCCTTGTGGTTGGAGACCAAACCTGCCAATCACCCTTCCCTACTGGAGATATGGATAGGGATGCCCAGCACCTGCTCTTTTCTTTTTTGGGGGGGCAGGGGGAACGAGGGTTAAGAGACTTGCCCAAGGCCACACAGCTAGTAAGTGTCAAGTGTCTGAGGCTGGACTTGAACTCATGTCCTCCTGAATCCAGGGCCAGTGCTTTATCCACAGCAACACCTAGCTGCCCCTCCCCGCCCCAGCACCTGCTCTTTTTTGGGGGGGGGGGCAATGAGGGTTAAGAGACTTGCCCAGGGTCACACAGCTAGTAAGTGTCAAGTGTCTGAGGCTGGATTTGAACTCAGGTCCTCCTGAATCCAGGGCCGGTGCTCCATCCACTGCGCCACCTAGCTGCCCCCCCCCCTCCCTGGGCACCTGCTCTTGACTCCTTCTGTCCTACTTGCAGCAGCCCCACAGCCCCTTCTAAAACCACCATGTCTGGAAACCATATTGTTTGAAGTATTTGCTCAATTTGTATGTGTCAAAAGATTAGAATCCGGTGGTCATAGGAATCTGTGCCAGATCTGCTTACTTGCATGCTAGTAGTGACATTGGGAATTGAGGGAGAGCAAAACCCTGGGAAGGAAAGATTTAAAATACTGAGTTTTAGCCTTTTATAATTCAAGGTAACACTGCCAGAGACAGCTGTCTAGCTGGAAGAGCAAAGATCAAGAATTAAGAGAGAAGATGATAGGTAACATTTATATAGCACTTTAAAGCTTGCAAAATTCTTTACGAATACTCTTATTTGATATGACAACCCTGGGAAATAAATGCTATTATTATCTCCATTTAACAGTTGAGACTGAAGCTGAGACTGAGGTTAAGTGACTCCCCTAGGGTCACACAATTATGTTGGAGGCCCAGATTTAAATTCGTCTTCCTGACAGTGGGTCCAGCTCTCTAGCCGATGTGATACCAAACATGACAGGTTGTTTGAGGGAGAAAGGGAACAATCCTTTGGATTTTAACCCTGTTTCCATGGGTCTGAAGCGCAGGGGAGCTAGTTGTATAATGCTGCCTCTGTTAGTTCCTGGTTCAACTGGTTCTGCTCTCTGGTGCCACCTTGTGGTTATGGTGTGTTCTCACTGGTATAGAGAACTAATGAGGAATCCCAGTCTAGACCAATCAGCACTTGTTTTCCAATGTATAGTTCTGGAAAATAGCCTGGGCCACGGAGAATTAAGTGACTTCTAGGGTCATAGCCATTTTGTGTCAGAGGTGAGACTTGAGCCTAGGTCTTCCTGACTATGTATGGCTCTCTCTATCCATACACCACTACCTGAATGTATTCATATTCCCTTGTGCTGTGTTACTTTTCCACTCTATACAAGCATCATCTACTTCATAGAGTTAGAGGTGTAAGGCACCTCAGAGATCATTATCATCACTGTTGTCACCATAAAGATATCATCATATGAATAACTCATGCTTAAGGTTTACAAAGTGATTTCCTCTCCACAATTCTTATTTTAGAGAAGCAAACTGAATCTTAGAGAGGGAAGAGTTGACTGTGGGTCTAGCCACAGGTAAATGTTAGAGCCAGAACTCAAACCTCACTCTCCTATCCACAACATTCCCAACAAATAGTCATCTAAAAGTGCTAGATTTGGAGTCAGATGACCTGGGTTCAAATCCTGACTCTGTTAGTTACCACCTGTCTGACTTTAGGTAAGTCATTTAAATTCTCTGAGTTTTGTCTGTAAAATGAGGTGATTAAATCAGACGGCATCTCTAAGGTCCTTTCTAGTTCTAAATTTATGATCCCAAGTTACAAGGAGCTCACTTTCTTATGAAGTGGTTCATTTCCCCTTTTGAACAGCTCTAATTATTAAAAAGGTTTTCCATATAGTGAGCAGCAACCTGTCTTCCTACAAGGAACAATTATGGTTTGACTGGACTTGGTGGCTTGAATTCATTGAAGATAACTTAGTGATTTCTTACCATATCCTCAGTTGTCTTAGGTTTTTATTCCCTGTGGATTGTTTTTATTCTGTTTTTCCCATTTTCCCATTCTTCTTGGTTTCTCATTTTCTTTGGTCAGCAAGGTCTAGTAATTATACTTCTTAGACACTTACTGCATCCTTCCCTCTCTTCCCACTGTCTAATATAGGACTCACCACGATCTTTCTAATTATTGTAGAAGTCTCCTAACAGGGCTCTTTCTCTTGCTGGCTCCCTCCTCTCCAATCCTTTACAAATCACCAGAATAATCTTTCATTCATATAGATCTGTTCATGCCACTTCTCTGCTTAAGAACCTTCTACGGCTCCTGGTGAAAGTTGTGACCTTTCATTTGTGTTTTTCTGCACTTTTAATTGTTTACTGTTTTTGTGGATATATTTTTTGTTTACAGAAATCCTTTACTTTTCCAAATGATATTCGGTACTCTTTTAAAAGCAGGTTAAAACAGGAAATAACTAAATTAAAGTGGTAGAGATTATTTAGCAAAAAAAAAAAAGGATAGGAAATATACATCTAATCTAATCCCCTTATTTTATGAATAAGGAAATTGAGGCTCTAAGAGATTAAGTGACTTTCCTAAAGTCACACAGATTAATTAAATAGCAGAAGTAGATTATTTTAACTCAGGTTTGTTATTGACCAAATTCCCTACTCATGCTTGAGAGGTTGTGTTTTATTTTTACTTCATCTCTCTTTCTAGAACCAAATATTATGTCTATAATAACAAATAATATAATAACAAAAATAGAGCAGCTCTTTTTGTGGTGGCAAAGACTTGGAAATTGAAGGGATGTCCATCAATTGGGGAATGACTGAACAAGTTGTGGTATATGATTGTGATGGAATACTATTGTGCTATAAGAAATGATGAGCAGGCAGGTTTCAGAAAAACCTAGAAAGACTTACATGAACTGATGCGAAGTGAAATGAGCAGAACTAGGAGAACATTGTACACTGGAATAGCAACATTGTACAATGATTGATCACCTATGATTGACTTAGTTCTTCTCAGCAATACAATGACCTAAGACAATTCCAAAGAACTCATGGGAAATTCTGTCCACATCCAGAGAAAGAACCAACGAAGTCTGAATGCAGATCAAAGCATACAATTGTTGACTTTATTTTTTTTTAGTGTTCTTTTTTTTGGGCCTGTTTCTTTCACAACATAACTAGTATGGAAATGTGTTTTACATGATTGCATTTACATTACATATCAAATTGCTAACTGTTTTAAGGAGGGAGTGGTTAGAGAGGGAGGGAGATAATTTGGAACTCAAAATTAAAAAAAAAATTAATGTTGTCTTTTCATGTAATTGGAAAAAATAAAATAAAATGAAAACAAATAAGTCTACATGCAGTAGGCCCTTAATAAATATTTGATTAATGAATGAATGGATTGAAAAACCTACTTCTTGGACTTGTATTTTTTTTTCTGGGGCAATGAGGGTTAAAGTGACTTACCCAGGGTCACACAGATAGTAAGTGTCAAGTATCTGAAGCTGGATTTGAACTCAGGTCCTCCTGAATCTAGGGCTGGTGCTTTATCCACTGCGCCACCTAGCTGTATTTGTTTTTAAATTGTTATGTGCGACTACCACAATCCAAACTGTAGGCTCCATTGAGGGGGCAGGGATTAGGGATGGAGGAACATCTTTTTCATCATTATTTTCCTTGGAGGGCCAAGCACAGGGCTCTATAGATGCTCAATAAATGTTTATTAATAATAATAATAGGCAGCTACATGGCACAGTGAAAAGAGTGCTGGGCTTAGAGTTAGGAAGACCTGTGTTTAAAACTGGCCTCAAGATACCAGCTGTGTGACTGTGGGCAAGTTACTTAACCCTGTTTGCTTCAGTTTCATTATCTATAAAATTATTATCTATAAAAAAAGTGGGGTTTTGAAGAGTTGGACATAAATGACTAAACAGCAATAATAATAGTAGCTGATATACATATAGAACCTTACAAAGTAGTTTCCCATGTAGTTTCTCCTTGGATCCTGGGAACACAATGGGGTGTGTGTTATTATTCCCATTTGATGTATGGGGAAACTGACATCTATAGAGAGCCAGTGACTTGCTCAAGGTCATACAGCAAGTCAGGAGTTGGAGCCAGGACTCAATCCCAGGTCTTTCAACTCCTGGTCCACTGCTATTTTCTTCAGTTAAAGCTGACACATTAGTATCAAGGTGAAGGCAAGTCCTTTACCTCCAAACATTGTTTTCTCATCTGCAAAATGGGAGATTATAACAACCCGAAACTTTTTAAAAAGAGCACTTTGTAAACCTTAAAGTTTTATAGAAATGTTGTTATTGTTATGCCCTTAGGGCCACTGAAATAGCCACTTTAATATTACAAAGCTTGTTCTCACAATAGACCTTAGAAGTTGGCAGAGTAGAGATTATTATAACCATTTTATAGATGGATAAACCGTGGCTAGGAGAGAAGTGACTTACTTGTCCAAGGTAACCCCACAAAATTAAAGGTAGAGCCTGAAGTAGAAGCTAGGTCTGATCCTTTGGTCCAGAATTCCTTCCACTTAATCTCACTGCTTTGGTATAGTCACTTTCCATGAAATTTAAGACAATATGGGCAGGGGCAGCTAGGTGGCACAGTGGATAAAGCACCGGCCCTGGATTCAGGAGGGACCTGAGTTCAAATTCGGTCTTAGACACTTGACACTTAGTAGCTGTGTGACCCTGAGCAAGTCACTTAACCCCAACTGCCTCACCAAAAAAAAAAAAAAAAGACAATATGGGCTTCTGACCTATCACATCTCTGGGGAAAGATGTTGTTTAAGGTCAAGGCACCCTGCAGAACAACTACTTCTCTGTTTCTGTTTCTAGTGTTGGTTCCTGGGAGCAACCTGGCCTCTGCTCTGAGGAAGCTACCCATCTTTAATGATGAGGAATACTCTCGAGAACACCAGCTACCTGCAGACACTCTGGCCCTTCCGTGAGTACTAAAGGGCTATGTCCAGGCACAGGACATGGTTTGGGATGGGGAGGAGGGAAGAATAAGGGTAAACCCATGGAAACCTTGAGTACTTAGGCCCCAGCCTGAGTGTGGGAGGCTGAAAGTTCTCTTAATTCTTTTTTTTTCCTGCTACTTTCTTTTCTTCCTACCTCTTTCCCATTCACTCTTCCCCTTCTTCTTTCTCCTTCTCCTCTTTCAGATCAGTATATCATTTTGCACTTTTTTCCAAAGCATTTTGCCTTCATTATTTCATGTCATTTTCACAACAATCCTAGGAAGAAGGCAAGGAGCATCATCCCCTTTTTTTTCTGATGGGAAAATAGTCCTAGAGAGGGAAAATGATTTACCAAGTTACATGACCAGCCATTATGTCATCTGCAAAAAATTTGTTTCCACTTTGTCTCTATTCCCTTATTTTTTCCTGTCTTATTGCTATAGCTCACATTTCTAGAATATAGAAATATAAGATGTAGATATAATGATAATGGACATCCTTGCTTTGCCCCTGATCTCACTGGAAAGGCCTCCAGTATTTCCCCATTACATCATTACACATTCTTGTGTTGAGATAGATACCATTTACTAGATTAAAGAAAGACCCCTTTCTTCCTATACTTATACTATACTAGTGTTATTTTAAAAAAAATATAAAGTAGATCTGTATTTTGTTATATGCTCTTTTGATATCTATTAATATAACAATATAATTTAAAATTAATTTAGTTATTGATATTATCTATTAAAATTTTAGCTTTCATAGCATTGAATAACTCTGCATTCCTGATATTAATTCAACTTGACCATAGTGTATAATTTAAAAAATTTTGCTATAACCTCTTTGCTAATATTTCATTCAATATTTCTACATTGACGATATGGTTTTCTTTCTTTATGTTGCCCTGGCTTATGTATTAAGATTGTTTTTGTCTCATAGAAGGATCTGGTAGGACTCCTTTCCCTTTTTTTTTTTTTTTTTGTGGGGCAATGGGGGTTAAGTGACTTGCCCAGGGTCACACAGCTAGTAAGTGTCAAGTGTCTGAGGCCGGATTTGAACTCAGGTACTCCTGAATCCAGGGCTGGTGCTTTATCCACTGTGCCACCTAGCTGCCCCCGGGGTTTTTTTTTTACCCACAAGTTCTTTAATATTAAATTACTTAGTCTCCATTTTAAGTTTGAATCCTTTTTTTGGATTGACTTTGTTGATAATAATTTTTTATTATGTTTGGTCAGTAAAGGTTGTGTTATATTTTTACTTTTCCATAGTTGTAAGAATTTTTAATGCTACAATGCATAGCTAATTTGATATAAAAACACCCTACACAACTGAGAAATATATATAGTCATTTCTATTCCAATTCATTAGTTTCCAGAGATATATCCTATCTATCTTTTCTGAGATTCTGTTCAGGTCCTTAACTTCTTTGTTATTTATCTTTTTTTTTAAGTTGTCTAGTTCTTAAAAGTAAATATTAAGGTCTCCAAGTATTATACTTTTCCTGCTTATTTCTCCTTACAATTTAACTTTTTCTTTAAGTACTTAGATGCTATGCCAGCTGGTGCATATATATTAAGTATTGATATTATTTCATCATCTGTGCTACCTTCAAGCATAATATAGTTTTCCTGCTTATCTCTTTTAACCATTTCTTTACTCTTGCCTTAAATGAGATCATGATAAATACTCTTATTTTCTAAATTAGGCTGAAGCATAATACATCCTACTTTATCTTCATTTTAATTTTATGTCAATATATTTGTTTCACATGTGTAAACAACATATTGTTGGATTCTGCTTTTTAATTCATTCTTTTTTTTCTTTTTTAAATTTTTTATTTTTGTGGGGCAATGAAGGTTAAGTGACTTGCCCAGAGTCATAGAGCTAGTAATTTTATGTGTCTGAGGCTGGATTTGAACTCAGGTCCTCCTGAATCCAGGGCTGGTGCGTTATCCACTGTGCCACCTAGCTGCCCCCTCTAATTCATTCTTTTTTTTTTTTTGTGGGACAATGGGGGTTAAGTGACTTGCCCAGGGTCACATAGCTAGTAAGTGTCAAGTGTCTGAGGCCGGATTTGAACTCAGGTACTCCTGAATCCAGGGCTGGTGCTTTATCCACTGCGCCACCTACCTGCTCCCTCTAATTCATTCTTATTGCCTCTATGTGGACCATTCCTTCTTCCATATCTGTACCTCTTCTCTTGCATTCCAATTTTGCAAAAATTTTCCCTTCTTTCTCCTTATTTCTTTTAATAAAGCTAAAATTCTAGCTAGTCTGTCTAAAATATCTAATGAGTGGTTGCCAATAAATTATAAGCTTTAGCAAGAGTTAGGCTTTTAATCATTTATTAAGGAGAATAAGGATTTGGTAAAGAGAGAGAGAAAGGCCTACATTCATCTATCTATTAAAGGGAGAGTGCATTTCTAGCTTCGCTCTCCACCAGAGTCCCCAGGAAAGAGCCCCAGTCAGAGCGCCAGGCTCTTCCTTCTTCTTCCCACCAGCAAACACTTCCTGACGCCAAAGAAAAGACACATTGTCTTGCCCTCAAAGACCTTCACCTCATGGGCGGAGCTCTTCTACAGTAAGTCTCCAGCAGGTGGTGTCATTCCAATCATTACACTTTCCTAGTATATTTCTTTTCCCCACCCTTTTTCTCTTCTCTTAAAAACAACAAAACAGCAAAACCCACATCCAGTTAATGTGTGAAATCCATATGTGACCCCTAAAGACAGTGGAACTCTGAAGGGAAACTTATCGTTTATCTCTTCTCCTATTAAAAGATAAGCACTTTCAAAATCATTTAGCCTCTTCCAATTGCTCAATTGTAATTAAAAAAAATTGACTCTTATATTTACATTTTAAAGTTTCTACTCTGCTCACATCTTTTTATCAGGAATACCTGATTCCTTTATTAAAGGTCCTTTCCCCTCGCATTATGTAGGATAATATTTAGTTTTGCTGGTTAAGTTGTTATTGTTTTGTAAGTTATCTTTTTCCTTTTGTAATAGGATACCTAAGATTTTTTTTTTCCATCTTTAAAGTATTACATAATCTTGTTTGATTTTGACTATTTCCTTGGTACTTGAATTCTTTCTTTCTTGCTGCTTACAATAGTTTTTCTTTTACTTTGAAGGTCTAGAATTTGACTATTATATTAGTGGGTATTTTCAGTTTTTGAGGTTTCTTTCCTGTGGTGGGATTGGTATATTCTTTCTGATTTCACTTTGACCTCTAATTCTAATAGCTCTAATAGATTTATCAACTTCTTGAAGACTAGTATCTTAAGTTTTTTGTTTAGTCATGGTTGTCAGGGAATCTGGTGATTTTCTTCCACCTGTTTTCCATTGCCACTGTTTTGGATCTATAAATGATATTTTGCATATTCTTTATAAGCTTTACATGTTCTTCTATTTTTTTCAGTCTTTTGATTTTGTTCTGATATTTCTTGTCTCTTGAAGTCATTGAGCTCTGATTATTCCTTTCAAAGAGTCCTTTACTTCTACAAGGCTTCTTACCTTGTATTCTTTTTTTTTGGGGGGGTGAGGCAATTGGGGTTAAGTGACTTGCCCAAGGTCACACAGCTAGTAAATGTCAAGTGTCTGAGGCTGGATTTGAACTCAGGTCCTCCTGACTCCAGGGCCAGTGCTCTATCCACTGTGCCACCTAGCTGCCCCTTTACCTTGTATTCTAAACTATTCTCCTTCCAATTTTCTCCTCCATAATTCTCATTTTTATTTTAATTCCACTTATTATTTCTTGCTTAATTTTTTCCAGTCATTCAGATAGCCCTTATGAAGAAGTCATTATTTCTGCAAGGCTTTGCTTGTATTTGTGGAATTCCTTCTTTAATATGGCATTACCTCTTATGTTTCTCCTAACCCTTAACATTTCTTTATTGGGTTTGGCATTTTTTCTGATAATCTTATTTTCCCTACAATGGTCTCCTTGGATTTTAGGTTTTAAGCCTATTTTCTGGGGCTGGTGCTCTGGGATGAAACTTCTTCTGGGTTTTGACTGGTTTCTGGCCCTTTTTTCCTCCAGTTCTGGACCGGAGTTTGGCTGCTGGAGGCCGAATCTCTTAGGTTTATTAATGAAGAGTTCTATTTGATTATTTGGAGAGAGCAGATTCATTTGAGTGAGGAGGTTCAGAGAAGATAGGAGGGGAGGGGATGGAGGGTGAATGTAGAGGGGTTGGTTTTGATGAAGAGAAGGTCACATTTGCATCAGAAGACTGAAGGAAATGGGGTCTGTGTTATGTTAAGGGGGAGAAGAGGAGGAAGAGGAGAAGAAAGAGAGAAGTTAAGTTGAGACTTTTTCCCCAGGGCAATGAAGGTTAAGTGACTTGCCCAGGGTCACACAACTAGTAAGTGTCAAGTGTCTGAGGCTGGATTTGAAGTCAGGTTCTCCTGAATCCAGGGCCGGTGCTTTATCCACTGTACCACCTAGCCACCCCAGGAAGAGGGAAGATAAATGACCTTACTGTGGAAACCCCAGCAGAGATTTAGGGGAGGGGTGCTATGGGAGGCTTGAAGGATAGAATGGAAGGTTATATGAATGAGGAATTCAGCTTGTTCTTTTTTTGGGGGCCTTTATATCAAAGAAAAGAACCCCAGATCATTTACAATTTTCTTTTAAGTTGAATGAACTGTCTTCAGAGGTGGTAAGTTCCCTGTTACTGAAGGTCTTCCAAAGAGACTGGACTAGTGGGTATAATGGGATTCCTTTTGGGGTGTAGGTTGTCATAGATGGCTGCTGAGGTCCCTTCCAACTATAAAATTTTGTGATTTTGTGATTGTCAATGCTCCCTAGTTTCTATTTTTTTTTCAGGGCAATGGGGGTTAAGTGACTTGCCCAGAGTCACACAACTAGTAAGTGTCAAGTGTCTGAGGCTGGATTTGAACTCAGGTTCTCCTGAATCCAGGGCCGGTGCTTTATCCACTGTGCCACCTAGCCGCCCCACTATATTCTTTTTAATTGTTATTGGGGGGCAGCTAGGTGGTGCAGCGGATAGAGTGTCAGTCCTGGAGTCAGACAATTGCTGACTGGGTGACCTTGGACAAATCACTTAACCTTGTTTACCTCAGTTTTCTCTTCTATAAAATGAACTGGAGAAGGAAATGCCAAACAACTCCAGTATCTATTGCCCAAAAAACCCCCCAAATTGGGTCATGAAGAGTTGGACACAACTGAAATGACTGAACAAAAATCATTGCTGATTCCCTGGCCCTCCTATCCTTTCTACTTCTGGCTTTGCCATTTTGACTCAACATCTATTAAAAACAAACAAACAAGGGGCAGCTAGATGGTGCAGTGGATAGAGCTCCGGCCCTGGACTCAGGAGTACCTGAGTTCAAAATCCGGCCTTAGACACTTAACACTTGCTGGCTGTGTGACCCTGGGCAAGTCACTTAACCCCAACTGCCTCACTAAAAAACAACAACAAAAAAACCCCAAACAAACAAAACCCAGAAACCCATGCTTAGCAGCACATCTCTCCTTTTCACCCCCCCCCCCCCCGCCCCCCATAGCTTTTCTTTTTCTCCTTTATTCAAAGCCACCTGGCCCCAGAGGTTTCTTCTGACCTTCCTGGAAGTATATAGCTGTTTCTAAACTCTGAGAACTATTTCTGACCTGGCCTATGCTTGTTTCCCATGAGGAGGAGAGAGCATTTTGCCAAGACATCCTCCCTCAATAATAATCTCCTGGCTAATTGTGTGCCTTCCCTCCTCCTCCCTTTGCAGAAGAAGGTTATTGGGAAGGTGACTCTGAGAAGTGATAGTCAAAGGCAAAGCTCCCTCCTCTTCTCCCCATCTTTCTTTCTGAGTCCCTGTTAAAAGACAATTGTGCTGTTGCTCTCAGAGAATCACATAGTTCCATGTGCCAGGTTTGGAGTCAGAGGACCTGGGTTCAAATCCCAGCTTTGCCACTTACTCCATATATAACCTCAGGTAAATCACCTAATGCCTATGGGTCTCTGTTTCCTTATCTTGAAATGATGGAATTGTACATTTATGATCTAAAGCTGGAAGAGATCTCAGACGCCATCCATTCCAAACTCCCCCTGACCCCATTTCTACAGGGTAGGAAACTGAGGCCCCAACAGACAAAGTGATTTGCCTAAGGTCATACAGGTAGTATCAGAAATGACATTTGAACTCAATCCTGAGTTCAGGGCAGGTCCTTTAAATCAAAGCTTCTTAAACTGTGGGTTGTGATCCCATGTGGGGTCTCATAACTGAAAGTGGGGGTTATGAAAAATTTGGCCACAGTAAAAGGTTATATATACCTATTTTATATACTTATATACCTGGGGTCATGTAAAAATTGCTTGGATGAAAAGGGGTCAAGAGGGGAAAAAGTTTAAGAAGTCCTGCTTTAAGTAATAATGGTTAGCATCAACATAGCACTTTTTTTTTTTTTTTTTTGCGGGGCAATATGGGTTAAGTGACTTGCCCAGGGTCACACAGCTAGTAAGTGTCAAGTGTCTGAGGTCAGATTTGAACTCAGGTACTCCTGAATCCAGGGCCGGTGCTTTATCCACTGCGCCACCTAGCCGCCCCCATCAACATAGCACTTTAAGGCTTACAAAGCACTTTACAAATATCTCACTTTATCCTCACAATAACCTTGGGAGGTAGGTACTGTTATTGTCCCTATTTTATAATTGGAAAAAACAGGCAGATAAAGGTTAGGTGACTTTCCCAGGGTCACACAGTTCATGTATAAGCCGGGATTTGAATTTAGGCCTTTCTGACTTCAGATCCATGGCTCCATCTGTTTGTATCCACTGTGCTGCCTTGCTGCTTTTCCCACTGTACCATGATCTCTAAATTTCTTGCTAGCTCTAGAGCAAAGGAGCATAAATTTAAAGCTGAATGAGACCCACCCACCTCCTAAAGATTACTTAGAGATGAGGAAACTGAGCCTCAAGAGAGGGGAAGGGACTTGCCTAAAGTTGCAGAGATACTAATCCAGAGGACCAGTTCTCCTTGATTGCAGATCCTGACCTTTTCCCCTATGTTGACCTTCCTCTTGGAGGTCAAATGCTTCTAGACCAAATATTAGAGTTGTGAGAGATCATAGAGACTACCTAGCCTAATCTCCTTATAGATGCAGAAACAAACTAGGAGAGGGAAAAGGAATGACTCTCCAGAGGTCTAACACAAGTCATTGTGTTTTTCAAAAGTGGTCCCTCTGTGTCAGTTGGTTGTACTTATCTTTGTTATCATGGGGAGGGAAAGAGAAAGGGGATATGGTGTGTGTATGTGTGTGTGTGTGTGTGTGTGTGTTAGTAAATGATTATGGTTTGAAAGACATCAATAAAACTAAAAAAAAGAAAACTAAAGAAAACTTAAAAAGCTAAATAAAACTTAAAAAAAAACATATAGAGGTTAATCTATAAGATAGTAACTGTAGTCCAAATACTAACTGCACAAGTATAGGGAGGGGGGGCAGCTAGGTGGCGCAGTGGATAGGGCACCAGCCCTGGATTCAGGAGGACCCGAGTTCAAATTCAACCTCAGACACTTAACACTTAACTAGCTGTGTGACCCTGGGCAAGTCACTTAACCCCAATTGCCTCAAAACAAAAAAACAAAAAAACAAAAAAAAAACAAACAAGTATAGGGAGGGAAGATAATAAAAGCAAAAGAGGGAAGTGGAATTAATCTTAGAAGTCTCTGTAAGGGTTGACTTTTACTTAACTCAGTTGCTTTCCTTCCTATAGCCTCACCAACCAAAATCAACGGATTATATATACCATCCTGGAATATGACCCACTTTTTGACTCCAGTGACATGACAATTAACGAGTGGATTAAAATTGCAAAGGACATTGAGGTAAAATGGCATAATGGAAAAACTCCTGGATTTGTAATCAGAAAATGATGGGTTCAAATCCCAACTCTGATATTTGTAGCTTAAGCAAGTCATTCCGCCCCCCCTTGGGCCTCAGTTTCTTCATCTGTAAAAATGGAGGTGGACCATATGTCTTAAGTTCTTTCCAACTCTAAATCCCACAGTTGGTCTGATGTCACAGGGTTGTTCCTTTCATTTGCAACAACTCTTCTGTCCTCTCCATCTGTGGGCCTTTCACTGTCCTCTATCTGGACACTGTGCTTCCATTCATATAGCCTATACTTACTAATATTAGTCCCTCCTTCCCCCCCAACCCCCCACATTATATTGCTCACTCATGAAATCTGAGAAATTCCCAAGATATTTTTCACATGTACCAGCAGCACTGCTTCTGCTTGCACAGCTGGTTTCTTGAACCGAAGTATAAGATGTGATTTACATGTCATTTGTGACTCCATCCAAATTGTTGATAAAAATACTGCATAGCACAGCACCAAGGACAGAACCCTGGGATGCTCCACTAGAGACTTCCTTCTGGGTTAGCCTTTGTCCATTCATTATAGTGACAGGTACACTCACTTACAGACATTGACCATTTTCTACATAGTGCCTCACAGAGCTCTGGGAGGTTGACAAAACAGGGATTATTTTAAAGATGAGAAAACTGAAGCACAGAGAGGAAATGACTTGTCAAGGGTCACACATTGAAAATGGTAGAAATGAAAACTAAAATTCAGGAGAAAGAGACAATTATTTCCCATCTGTGGTACATGGGCTATCCGTAGTATCCTTATATGGTCCCTCCTTTGACAAAGGACACATATTTATGACATGGGTTGACAGGTATGAGATAAAACAGAGCAGGAGTTAGTTCTCACTCTGCAGTCAGTGAAAAGAGAGTAATCAACAGTGCTGGCTTTACATCTCCATTGTAGCCATGCTCTAACCATAAAGCTAACCCATGGGCCAGGTGGTGTGGCACAGTAGAAAGAGCTCAGGATTTGAAAATAGAAGACCTGGGGTCAAATCCTGGTCCGGTCACTAACTAGCTGTGTGACCGTAAATAAATCTCTTCCTTGGTTTCTCCATCTGTAAAAAGGGGCTAATAATCTTTGTATTCCCTTCCCCACAGACTTGTGAGGATTAAATGAAACAGTTGATACAAAGTCCTTTGTAATATCCAACCATTCTACAGATATTTGTCGATCTTAGCAAGTTCCCGGGTACAAGTTTTGTTTGCTCTGTATTGAAGAAGTTAGTGAGGGAAGTGACTTCTTTCTGTGCTACTTATTTGTACTGGGCCCATGCCCAGGTTGCTGAACAGAATTAAGATCATTTATATTCCTTGGCAGAAGAAGGAGTCTTTATTTTGGGCATGAATGTATTGTTGATAGACCTGGGTTCAAATCCTGGCTCTGCTACTTTTACTTGTATGTCCCTCTTTGGGACTCAGTTTTCACATATGTAAAATAAGAGTGTTGGATCAGTTGGCCTCTGGGGGCTTGTTCAACTCTGACTTGCTGTGATTGGGCTAGATGATCTTTGCAGTTTTTTTCAGCTGGAAATCATGTAATCTTTTTTTTTTTTTTTGGCGGGGCAGTGAGGGTTAAGTGACTTGCCCAGGGTCACACAGCTAGTGTCAAGTGTCTGAGGCTGGATTTGAACTCAGTTCCTCTTGAATCCAGGGCCAGTGTTTTATCCACTGTACCACCTAGCTGTCCCTGGAAATCACGTAATCTTATGGCCAGGATGGGGAGGAAGTAGAAACCATGCCATGGAAGAGAGGATTGTTTGAAGGAAACAAGCACGTTTTACCTGGCAGAGAGAAGCAGGAAATCACAAATACTATAGCTGTCTTCAAGCATTTTATCCAGGTGTTAGAGACATTAGATTTGTGTGTCTTGGCTTCGGAGGACCAAACAAAGAGTAATGGGAAGAAGGTTGTTGGGAAAAATTTCCTGATAGAGTTGGCCCTGGGAGGGCATGGGAGATTAGGTGGAATTTGGATGACCACTTGTCAGGGATGTAGTTGTCTGGGTTCTTTACTAGTTATGGGTTGGATTGGATGAATTTCGAGGCTACTTCTCACTCCTAGGATTCTGGGAAGTACATTTTTTTTCCTTTCAGAAATCTCCTGTCTGGGAAAATAAGTAAATGGCTGACTACTCCATTCAACATGGCATTCAGCCACAAGAGGGCGCCCCTCGCCCTCCTCTTGCTACTCACTAGGTTTTGGCTGTCAACATCTTTGCCAGTCGCTCACTGCTGCTCTACTGGTTGACTACACCTTAGGGGCTGCCAGCAGGCAAAGCCCTATGAGTAAACAGATTTCGAGGAAATATTATTAGACAGGGAGGCCTCAGCAGCCAGAACAGAGCTCTCAGGCTGATCTGTACTGGCTGGCTTTCCCAGCCCAGTTAGGTCCAGTCATAGCCAATTAATATCCTACCCTAGGATGTTACCCATTTTCTTTCATTTGCTATCCAAGCCCCTTGCCCTGGAACCTTGTACAGACTGCCACTTCTTACTCACAATCACAGAATTTGAGACCTGGGAGAGATTTCTGTGGCCATCTTGACCAACTCATACATGAAAAGGAATCCCCTCTATAACTTACGTGACTGGTAGTCTTCCAACATTTGCTTCAAAACCTCCAAGGAGGAGAAACTCACCAGCTCTGTTCTGCTTTTGGAAACCTCTATTATTAGGAAATTCTTCTTGACATAGGGCCTAGATTTGTCTCTTGGTAATTCCTACCCATTACTCATGGTCCTGCCCTTTGGGGTCCAATGGAACAAGTCCAGGCCTTCTTCCCCAATCTAGATACTTGATACAAGCCACTTCAGATACTTGAAGCTATCCTGTCCCCTACTGAACCTTCTCTTTTTTAAGCTAAACATCTTCAGTTCCTTCAACAGACTCTCATGTGACAAACTCAAAGTCCTGGATAGGACTCCGGGCACTCTCTAGCTTAGCAAAGCCTTTCTTTCTTTCTTTTTTTTTTTTTACATTTATTTTTTGTGAGGCAATTGGAGTTAAGTGACTTGCCCAGGGTCACACAGCTAGTAATTGTTAAGTGTCTGAGGCTGGATTTGTACTCAGGTCCTCCTGAATCGAGGGCCGGTGCTCTATCCACTGTGCCACCTAGTTGCCCCTGAAAGCAAAGCCTTTCTGAAACCATGATGCCCAGAACTGAACAGATTGTGCTCAAGATTTGGAGTACAGAGGGACTCTTACTCCTCTGTCTCTAGAAGCTAGGCTGCTCTTTCTTATTGCAGGCCAAGAGTGCCTTAGCCTTTTTGGTGGCTGTATCCCATGGCTGAGTTATTGAACTTGCAGGCCACTAAAATCCTTAATCTTTTTTTTGGGGGGGGGGGCAATGAGGGTTAAGTGACTAGCCCAGGGTCACACAGCTAGTAAGTGTCAAGTGTCTGAGGCCGGAATTGAACTCAGGTCCTCCTGAATCCAGGGCTAGTGCTTTATCCACTGTGTCACCTAACTGCCCTCAAAATCCTTTAATCTTTTTCAGAACTACTGCTGTCTATCCATGCCTCCCCCATCTTATACTTAAAGTTTTGTTCGTTTGAGTTTTTTGTACTTAAGTGCAAAAAATTTTGTTCTGCCTACTGCCCTTAACTTTCATGACCCTTTTGGATCTTGACTCTGTCATCCCCTGTGTCAGCTACCTCTCCTAGCTTTATGTCAACCAAGACTAGGAAGATTCACCTTTTCTTTTCTCGGGAAGAGCTAGAATTTTTTTATGACATGTAGTCTCTGAAACTTTGATTCCTAGCTTGATAAAACAGGGGAATGGTGGGAAAACCTGGGAAGGTCATCTTGTGATTGTGGGCAACCTTTTTAATCTCCCTAGTTCTCTGTTTTCTATAAAATGAGGAAGATGTATGAGATTGCTTTTAGGCTTCTTTCTGGTTATGGCATTCTATGTTCTAGATTCTAAGGTCATGCTTCTAGTGATGATATTGTGTTCTATGTTCTAGAGTTATTTCTGGGGCTAACATTCTATCTATATTGTAAGAGCCATTTCAGATTTGACATTCTGTGTTCTATGTTTTGAAGTTCTTCCAGCTCTAATGTTCTGTTGATCTGTCTATGCCCATTGGTACAACCAATCACATTGATGACATTTTGTTTGTGTTTATTAATTGATCCATTCAATAATTTATGATGATATTTCCATGTATCCCGTGTACCTAGTCCTATGCTAAAGGGATACATGACAAGAAAGTATGGTTCTATAATCAGGGAACAAGGTGGGGAAGTAAAACAGGAATGAAAAGTGTTTTTTTAAAATAATAAACATTTTTATTTATAGTTTTGGGTTCCAATTTTTATCCTTTCCCTCCCTCCCCTCCCACCTCCCTGAGGTGGCAAACAATCAAATTTGGGTTATACATGTGTGATTATGTAAAACATGACCATATTTGTCATTTTGTACAAGAAAATTTGAATAAATGAAAAAAAGTGAAACAGCGTGCTTCAGTCTGTCCCATCGATATCAGTTCTTTCTTTGGAGATGGATATCATGTTTCACCAATAGTCCTTTGGTATTGTCTTGGATCACTGTATTGTTGAGAATAGTCAAGTCATTCACAGTTTTTCATCAAACAATATTGCTGTCTCTGTGTACAATGTTCTCTTGGTTCTGCTCACTTCACTATACATCATTTCATACATGTCTTTCCAGGCCTTTCTGAAATCATCCTGCTTGTCCTATATTGTCTTATAGCACAATAATATTCCATCACCATTATAGGTATGAAAAGTTAAGGGACAACCTAACAGACATTGTAGAGCAGTGATTGAAATATGACAAATGAAGGTTCCAATACAATGCGGGCTGGGGTGATGTTCTATGGAATAGGGGGGCACTTGAACTCAGCCCTACAGGCTTCACGCATGGCTGAGCAGAGTGGAAAAAGGCAGAGGATATTCCAGTTAGGGATAGAGTGTATAGAGAAATAAGGTAAGAATATGGGAGCATAGTGTAAATACCCCAAGAAAAGGATAGTTTTCTCATTCAGACATCTATGGATAAGAAAGACAATCCCCATGAATGTTGAACCTAGATTAGCTTTTTGCAGTTCAAGGCCAGTCTCTTGAATTCTGCCCTGACAACTGGTTTTGAGGTTCCATCTGAAGTTAAATGTCAAAAATAGCCATTGGTGTCAGTGATCAGTAACTCCAGTTGTGGGGGGTGGTGTTGAGAACTGTGATTGTGGAGGACTGGGAGAATGGCTGGGAGCTACAGAGAGGCAGATTTTGACTCTGTTATATAAAGAAAGGTTTCCAAACAACCAAGGTGCTCCAAAGTGGAATGGGCTTCCTTAGGAGACAGTAAGCTTTTTATCCCTAGAGGTCTTCAAGTGGAAGGGGGATGGTTATTCTTTGGGTTTGGGCAATGTTACCTTAAAGATCCCTCAAAGTAGGGGGCAGCTAGGTGGCGCAGTGGATAGAGCACCGGCCCTGGATTCAGGAGGACCTGAGTTCAAATCCGACCTCAGACACTTAACACTTACTAGCTGTGTGACTTTGGGCAAGTCACTTAACCCCAATTGCCTCACCAAAAAAAAAAAAAAGATCCCTCAAAAGCTCTGACATTCATTCAATCACATGACCAAGGTGGGGAACAGTGAGAGTGGAGAATGGCCCTAAGGAATATCAACAGGAGGGATATCTATTGGGAGTTGTAATGGGGAGATGGTGATCTTGCAATGAATGAATGAAAAAACAGTTCTAAAGTACTTGCTATTTGGAAAAACCTGTTCTCAAGGTTATATTCTTTTTAGGGGGAGTGTTTTATTTTTTTCCAATTAAATGTAAAAATAATTTTTAATATTCATTAAAAAAATTTTAGCTCCAAATTCACCTTCCTTGCCCCACTGCCTGACAGTAAGCAATTTGATATAGGTTATATGTGTGTGATCATGCAAAACATTTCCATATTAGTCATGTTATGAGAGAAAACACAGACCAAGAAAAACTGTACAAAAATATTTGAAAAGTGAAAAATAGTATGCTTTGATTTACATTCAGACTCCATCAGTTTTTGTCTGGAGATGCATGATGTTTTTCATCATGAGGTCTTTGGAATTGTCTTGGATCATTGTATTGCTGAGAATAGCTTCATCAGTCATAGATGATCACCATACAGTATTGCTGAGTACAATGTTCTCCTGGTTCTTCTCATTTCATTTTGCATTAGTTCATATAAGTCCTTCTGGGTTTTTCTGAAACGATTCTGCTCATCATTTCTTATAGCACGATTGCACTCCACAATAATATACCACAACTTAGTCAGCCATTCCCCAATTGATGGGCATCCCCTTAATTTCCAGTTCTTTGCCATCAGAAAAAGAGATGCTATAAATATTTTTGTACAAATAGTAAAGCAGTTGCTAATGAATCTTCTTTTACACCATTCCACTGATAAAACCATATCCATTTCTGATGTTGAGCCACTTGGCAGTGTCAAGGACTTTGGTGGTGAGAACTGTGCTTTCTGAGTCCATTGTATCTCTGGTGGTCTAGTAAGTAAGGGCTGCATCACCTGCAGAAGTTGCCAGGTCCCATCTCCACTAGGGCTGCTCCTCTAGATGATGGCTTCAGGGGCTAGGCTGGAGGCAGGGATAGTAGTTGGTGGTAGAGTGGGACTCTGCTATTCCTGGAGTTACTGAGGCATCAGTGATGCTGAAGATTTTCCACAGGGGAAGATGACCTTGGGGGCCAAGCAACCTCAAGATAGTGATTGTTAGAGAGCAGCCATGGTGGAGGGGAAGACAGTGACTGCGGGGGACAATGACTATAGGGTGGTGATTTGTGGAGGGTTTGGCTTTGCCATGTTTTTTTTTTTTTTTTTGACTGAAGTTATCTTTCCCCTCTTCCCTGTTTCCCTGCTAGAGGAATTATGAGCAGTATTTTGGCTTTGTAATCATTCACGGCACAGACACCATGGCCTTTGCCTCCTCCATGCTTTCCTTCATTCTAGGAAACCTTCAGAAAACCGTCATCCTCACAGGCGCTCAGGTAACCAGCCCCATTTCCTGCTCAGGGCAGAGGGGGAGTAAGGGAAGGAAAAGGCTGCATTAGTCACATTTACTTAGCCTGGACCTGGTACAAAATATTACTCCCACCACTATTCTCAGTGATGTTCTCATCCCAGTGCCTCCAGCAGCAAAGAGAGGGAGCCATGGGGCTCTTATGTCCAATCTTTCTACAGTGACCATGGGGAGTGACTGAGGGTGGCAGTGATAGGGAGCAACCACAGGGAATGATAACTGAGGTGGGAATAGGGCAGGGCATATTGTACAGATGATGAAAAGAAGAGGTACCATCCTCCATCTCTATCTCCATCTTCCTTTCCTAGGTTCCCATCCACACTCTTTGGAATGATGGCCGGGAGAACCTGCTTGGTGGCCTGCTCATGGCTGGACAGTATGTGATTCCAGAGGTATGGATTTCTTTTCACTTGACTATACTGGGTCATATAAAAAGAACTTTCCTCCTGCCTAGTCTCAACTGTATCACTGAGGCATCAGGTATTTATAGGATCACATATCAGAATAAATATTATTATTACAGCGACTAGGTGGTGATATAGAAAAAAAAAAAGAGTGTTGAACTTGGAATCAGAATGATCCAAGTTAAAATCCTGCTTTGGGGGCGGCTAGGTGGCGCAGTGGATAAAGCACCGGCCCTGGATTCAGGAGTTCCTGAGTTCAAATCCGGCCTCAGATACTTGACACTTACTAGCTGTGTGACCCTGGGCAAGTCACTTGACCCCCATTGCCCTGCAAAAAAAAAAATCCTGCTTTGGACACTTAACTACCTGTATGACCTTGTGTAAGTCACTTAACTTATTTCAGCCTCAGCTTCCTCATCTATAAAATGGGGATAATAACACCTTTATCATGGGGATGCTGTGACAATCAGATGAGATGACATGTAAAGTGCTTTGTAAATTTTAAAACTGTAGAAATGCTAGCAATTATTATTATTAATAAAAATAACAACAGCTAACATTTCTCTGTAGTATTTTAAGTCCAGAGCAGTACAATGGAATGAACTTTAGGTTGGGTTTAGAGTCAGAAGACCTGGATTTAAAAAATAAAATTCTTCTTACAAAGTTTTCCACTAAGATACTTGACAAGTCTGAGGTCCCCTCAACGTCTTTAGTTTTATTGAAGGAAAAACTGAGGTCCAGAGACAGGAATGACTTGCACCTAGGTCACCTAGGTAGGAGATGACAAAGCAGTGTTCTTTCCACATCGGCAAGCAGACCCTCTTAGTGGACAACAAATGATCCTCCTCCCAGTAGCTTCCTTCTTCCAGAGACTCCCTTCACTCTTTCTCAATATCTTTTTTTTTTTTTGCGGGGCATTGAGGGTTAAGTGACTTGCCCAGGGTCACATAGCTAGTAAGTGTCAAGTGTCTGAGGCCGGATTTGAACTCAGGTACTCCTGAATCCAGGGCTGGTGCTTTATCCACTGTGCCATCTAGCTGCCCCTCAATATCTTTTTTTTTCTTTTTTTTTTTGGGGGGTCAATGGGGGTTAAGTGACTTGCCCAAGGTCACACAGCTAGTAAGTGTCAAGTGTCTGAGGCCAGATTTGAACTCAGGTACTCCTGAATCCAAGGCCAGTGCTTTATCCACTGCGCCACCTGGCTGCCCCCCCCCCCAATATCTTTTAATAAAGCAGTTCATAGAATCCAATGAAGTACAAGATGGTCCTAATCTCAGAACTGGGCAGTGTGGTGCAGTAGAATGGGATATGGAATTGGAGGGCTTTGGTTTAAGTTCCAATTCTGAAACTTGGTACCTATGTAACTCTGGATTAGTTACTTAATCTCTCTAGGTCTCTGTTTCCTCCTCTATAAAATAAAGAGGATCAGGCTATTAGACTTTCTCTAAGTTCCCTTTCAGCTCTGAAGACTATCTGTAAAATGAAGAAAAGTTGGATAAATTGGGTTTTTTAAAAATTAAATTAAATTTTTTATTTTTTGGCAGGGCAATGAAGGTTAAGTGACTTTCCCAGGGTCATACAGCTAGTAAGTGTCAAGGGTCTGAGGCTAGATTTGAACTCAGGTCCTCCTGAATCCAGGGCTGGTGCTTTATCCACTGTGCCATCTAGCTGCCCCCAGGATAAATTGGTTTTAAGGTCTTTTCTGCTTCTAAAACCTAGGATACTTCTGTTGAAGCTATGTGTTTTTTAGCTTTTAATTTTATTTTTTCTCAATTACACATAAACACAAGTTTCTTAACATTTGTTTTTAAAATTTATGAGTTCCAAATTCTCTCCCTCCCTCCCTTCCCACTTCCTTGAGAAGGCAAGCAATTTGATAGTAGATTATACATGTGCAGTCATGTAAAACATTTGCATTTTAGCCACGTTGCAATAGAAAACATGGACAAAAACCCCAAAACAATAAAGTTTAAAAAAATGCTTCAGGGGGCAGCTAGATGGCGCAGTGGATAGAGCACCGGCCCTGGAGTCAGCAGTACCTGAGTTCAAATCCGGCCTCAGACACTTAACACTTACTGGTTGTGTGACCCTGGGCAAGTCACTTAACCCCAATTGCCTCACAAAAACAAACAAACAAACAAAAAACAACAACAACAAAAAAATGCTTCAGTCTGCATCCAGACTCCATCAGTTCTTTCTCTGGAAGTAGATAAGATTTTTTTTTTATTATCATGAATCCTTCAAAATTGTCTTAGATCATTGTTTTGCTTAGCACAGTTAAGACATTCACAGTTGACCATTGTATAATATTGCTATTACTGTGTATACTGTTCTGGTTCTGCTCATTTTACTTTACATCAGTTCATGTAAGTCTTTTCAGGTTTTCCTGAAAATATCCTGCTCAGTAGTATTCCATCACCATCATATACTACAACTTGTTCAACCATTCCTCAATTGATGGGTATTGAGTATGGGTATATATAATATATGACCCACATCCATACATATACATAATAAATTATATATGTATATATACACATATACATATGTACATACATACACACACGATTGATGGACATATATATTGCCTTGCCTATATCTTCTCTCTTCCATAATTTGTATTTTCTTCCTCTTCTGAGTATCAGACTAACTCTGAGATTTAATGGTAGAAGGTGTTAAATCTATGGTCCAAACCCCAAGATCCAGCCTGTTCTCATGATTGAGTCACTGTCCCTCCTTGGGAAAGAAGTCTGCCTCTGTCTGCTTCCATTCCCCCTGCTTTGTCACAGAATAGGAGGCTCTGATTTGGTGGCGATTGGCAGGGACTTAGGCCCCTTGGGTCCCCCTTAATTAATTACCCCTCCCCCCTGCACCTGCTGAGTATGCACCAAGCTTGTATCTCTCTTGCAGGTCTGCCTCTTCTTTCAAAACCAGCTATACCGGGGGAACCGGGTAACAAAGGTGGATTCTCGGCGGTTTGCAGCCTTCTGCTCACCCAACCTGCCTCCACTTGCCACCGTTGGTGCTGATATCACAGGTAAGAAAGTACCATTTGGAGGGAAAGCTGTGGCCTCACCCACATTTTCCATGCCCAGGGATTGGTGAGAAGCTGCCTTGCTTCCCCCAATTCATCCTGTGCTCCTTTGGACAAGGGAAGGAAGAACCTGGTCTTCTTATAAGACTGTAGGACTGAGAGCAGGAAATGATCTTAGTTAGAGGTCAGCTAGTGCATTCCCCTCAGGAAACAGGTGCAGAGATGTGAAATTACTTCTAAAGTAACACAGGCTTTTTTTTCCCTTTGGGCAGCTAGGTGACACAGTGGATAAAGCACCAGCCCTGGATTCAGGAGGACCTGAGTTCAAATATGGCCTCAGACATTTGACACTTACTAGCTGTGTGACCCTGGGCAAGTCACTTAAGACTTATTGCCCTGCCAAAAACAAAAACAAACAAACAAAATATAAAGCTACACAGGCAATAAATGTTAGTCTGGGAGCTCTATCAAAACCAGGTCTTCTAGCCTCTTATTCTATGTGCTCCATGTTGCCAACTTTCTCTCATAACCAGACTGAGCCTCTGAGGGAGCAGTTACTTCCTCCTTGAGAATATTCCTTGAGAAGACAGAGGAGGAGGAAAGGCTATTTATCATACCCGAGCCTGAATCCACTTTCATATGTGTCTTAGGAGCAGTTTGATATTGTGTTTGGAGGACTCAGAGACTTATTTGGAACGAATCAATGAATTTCAGAACCTTAGACTAGGGAGGGAGTTTGGGCAGAAAGCCCTTTGACTCTGCCCCAACCAGTGGTCATCCAACATCACAGGGAACTTGTTCCTAACTGAGGCAGCCCATTCTACTTCTGGATAGACATGATGGTTAGGAATCACTGGATTGATCGCATGGAGGAATGAGCACTAGATCAGTGTTGGGATACCTGGGTTTGAATATCAGCTCCAATACCTAGTAGCTGTGTGATCTTGCACAAATCACTTTAACCTGTCTTGCTTTCCCAATTATAAAGTGGGAGTTGTACTACCTGCCTTACCAGGACTATTGGGATGAAGCAATTTAATCTTAAAGACATGTGAGGTAATATTGTCAAGAAGTTTTACTTTATAGAACTGAAACGTGACTTTGCAACCTCCTCCCCCCACCCCCTGCCCCAGGAAAAAAAAACAAAACAAAAACAAACCACAAACCAACCCAAATCCTTGCCATTACTCCTCCTCCTACCCTCTGGGTTGAAGTAATTTTTTTTTTTTATTAGAGTTGGAAGGTCCCTTGAGTCATCTAGTGTAATCTAGGTAACCAGACAGAGCCCAGGGTCTAGGGTCAGGAAAACCTGAGTTCAAATGTGACCTTAGGTATTTACTACTCATGTGACCTTGAGAAAGTCACTCTGTCTTCTGTTTGTCTCAGCTTCCTTAGTTATAAAATGGAGGTAATAATAGCATCTACCTCCCATGATTTTTGTGAAGATGGATTAAGATAATATTTGTAAGGTGTACAGTGCCTAGAATATAATAGGTGCTTAATAAATTAGTGTTTCTTTCCTTCCTCATCTGGAGCTGAGAAGGAATCTTCTCCAGTGCGTAATTAGTTACCCAGTCTTTGCTTGAAGACCTTCTGTGATGGGGCATTTGGGCTACTGGCAAACACTTAGCTTAGGCAGTCATAATTCTTGCTCTACCATTAAGTCCCTCTGACACAAGGCAAGATGCTCACCCAATTTAAACTTCAGTTTCCCTACTTGTGAAAGGTATTCTCAGACTGAGTCAAGTCTTTGGTCCTTCCAGCTGAGGCTATCATTGCTAACAGTGACCCAGGGGAGGACTGGTGAGTAGTTATCATCCTCAGGGAGGAAACTAGGGAGAGACTGGACCTGAGATTTCATTGCTATGGGGAATTAGAAAGTAAGGAAACTCCCTCACTAATGTAGATCCATACTTCCTTTGCATTCTGGTCTTAGATGAATGTCTAACAGTTGTGTCAGATTCAAATAGAAATGGATTGCTAACTGTGGGTGCACCTCAAGGATAATTCTTGGGTCTCTTCCTTCTCCCCTCTTCTCCCTCCCTCCCCATCTGTCCCCCTTCTGTATCAGTTTCCATAGTCTTATCTTCTTTTCTGTTGATCTCAGTCAAAATACATTTATTTATTCATTCATCCATTTGTTTACTCATTCATTCATTATCTATTATCTATCTATCTATTTATCTGTTTGTTTTGTGGGGCAATGAGGGTTAAATGACTTGCCCAGGATCACACAGCTAGTAAGTGTCAAGTGTCTGAGGCTGGATTTGAACTCAGGTCCTCCTGAATCCAGGGCTGGTGCTTTATCCACTGCACCACCTAGCTGCCCCCTCAAAATACACTATGTGACCTGAACAACAACAATAGCTTTATACTAGGCATTGGGATAAAAAAAAAGTAAAAGTTCCTGCCCTTGAGGAACTTCCAGTCTAATGGGGGAGATAGCATGCTAAAATACAAAGCAAGCTTTGTGCGGGATAAATAGGAATTAATAAACAGAGAAGGCACTGGAATTAAGAGTAGTTGGGGAAGGTTTAAGAAGCCAGAGAGATCAGCAGTCAGAGTGGAGGAGTGAGAGCCTACCACACATGAAGCACATCCAGGGAAAATGCCCAGAGCTAAGCCGCTATGTCTTGTTCATGGGACAGCCAGGAGGCTGATGTCACTGGTTTGAAGAGTAGAGGATGACTTTCGGATTTCTATCTAGCCTTGGTCTCCCCCCCAAGTTCCACATCATCAGCTGCCTTTGGTACACATTTCTAACTGGGTCTCCTCTAGGCATCTCAAAGTCAATATGTATAAAACAGAACTGATCGTTCCCCCCAAACCTACTTCTCTTCCAAATCTCCCTATTTCTGCCAGGGGTGGTGCTGTCCTTCTAGTCACTCAGGTTCACTATCTTAGTGGCATTCTTTTTTTCCTTTTTGGAGGGGGCAATGAGGGTTAAGTGACTTGCCCAGGGTCATACAGCTAGCAAGTGTCAAGTGTCTGGGGCTGGATTTGAACTCAGGTCCTCCTGAATCCAGGGCCAGTGCTCTATCCACTGCGCCACCTAGCTGCCCATCTTGGTGGCATTTTGAACTCACTCTTACCCACTCCCCAGATCTACCAGTTGCCCAAATCTTGTCATTTCTGCCTCTAGAACACTTTTCACATCTACCTTCATTTGACTCACACAGCCACCACCCTAGTTCAAGCTATCATTACTTTTTTTTTAATAAATTATTTTTTTCCTGTTACATGTAAAGATAGTTCTCAACTTTTGTTTATACAAGCTTTACAATTTCAGATTTTTCTCCCTCCCTCCCCCCTCCCCTAGACAGCAGGTAATCTGATATAGGTTTTATATGTATGTGTATATATATATATATATACATAATAACATTAAACATATTTCAACATTAGTCATGTTATAAGAGAAAAATCAGAGCAATGACAAAAAACCTCAAAATAGAAAAACAACAGCACCAAAAACAAAAGAAATAGTATGGTTCATTCAGCATCTATACTCCACAGTTCTTTTTTTTTTTTTTCCTGGATTTGGAGATCCTCTTCTATCATATCATTACTTTTTACCTGGACTATTCAGTAGTGTTCCTGCCTCAGGTCTCTGCCGTCTCTCATCTATTCTCCACTCAGCTACCAGAATGATTTTTCCTAAAGGGCAGGTTCAATTGTGTCACTTTCCTACTTAATAAAAGTCAAATATACATTCCTCTGTTTGGTGTTTAAAGCCTTTCATGACCTGCTTCCATTCTATTTTTCTAGCCTTGTTCTGCATTATTCCCCTTCACACAAACTGTCATCCAGTCAGGCTGGCTGCCTTGCTGTTCCTCATTCATGGTTCTTCATGCCCTACCTCATAGACTTATCTCCATGCACAGAAGAGACTTATTTCTTACCTGCCTCTTATAATCCTAAGCTTCCTTCAAGGCTTACTTATGACCCACCCCTTACATTGAAGTCTTCCCTCATCCAAAAAAAAAATGATCTTATGCTCACCTTTATATGTACACGTTCTCTCCTCCCAGGTAGATTGTAAGGTCCTTGAGGTCGGGAACTGTTTAATTTTTCTCTTTCTAACCCTAGTGTCTTGCACATAATAGAATTTGGTCATTTCAGTCATGTCTGACTCTTCTTGGCCACATTTGGGATTTTCTTGGCAAAGATCCTGGAGTGGCTTGCTATTTCCTTCTCCAGCTCATTTTGCAGAGGAGGAAACTGAGGCAAGCAGGGTTAAGTGACTTGCCCAGGGTCATGTAGCTAATAAGTGTTTGAGGTCAGATTTGAACTCAGATCTTCTTGTCTTTAGGCCTAGCTAATTGGAAGAGGCCTTAGAATCACAAAAGCCATAAGAAATGGAAGGAATGTTAAAGATTATCTAGTATAGTCATTTCATTGTACAGATTGAATATATAGAAATACAGGATAGGGAAGGTACTTGCCCAAGGTCACACAGTCAATGTAAGAGTTGGGATTGGAATCCATAACTCCATCTTTGTGTTTTCCAAAGATGTGAGAAATGTAGCTATCTATCCAATTACGGTTGGGAAGAGGATCCCCATCCTTTTCACAGTGCCATTTTTCTTTGATTATCTGTGCATGCATGTGTACACACATGCAGGTAGATTTTAGGGCTTTCTCCTCATGCTACCTGTAGGTATATGCTCAAAAAAAATGCAAAATTGGGGCAGCTAGGTGGCGCAGTGGATAGAGCACTGGCCCTGGAGTCAGGAGTACCTGAGTTCAAATCCAGCCTCAGACACTTAACACTTACTAGCTGTGTGACCCTGGGCAAGTCACTTAACCCCAATTGCCTCACTAAAAAAAAAAATAAATAAATGCAAAAGTGTTTTGATGTAATGGAAGCCAAAGAAAATTTGAAAGCAAGTTTTACCCTCCAATATTATAGGTAAATAATATTCAGGGTTAACATTGTCTGAAACTATGTCCTTATTCTTTTATATTAACACAGATTCAGTTTAATTCATTTTAATTAGCAACTAGTTGGGCAGTTAAATGGCACAGTGGATAGTGCTGGGTTTGGAGTCAGGAAGACTCATTTTCCTGAATTCAAATCTGGTCTTAGACACTTACTAGCTGTGTGACCCTGGGCAAGTGAGCTAACCCTGTTTGCTTCAGTTTCCTCATCTGTAAAACTAGCTGGAAAAAGAAATGGCAAACCACTCCAGGATCTTTGCCCAGAAAACTCCATAAGGGGTCACAAAGAGTCAAACGTGACCAAAATTCCTGAATTAACAACAATGGTAGGTACAAATCTGCATGATATTCCATGTGTGAAATCAGCTGTGCTCTCAAGGAGTTGATAATCTAAAAAGAAAAGAAGCATATACACAAATAGCTAGGGTATGAGACAAAATACACCAAAGGTCAAAGGGGGAAAGAAAAGGTCAAAGGAAAGATTGAGTTCAAGTGCTGTAGGAGGGTTTGAAGAAGGAGAAATCCTTTTCAGTTGGGGGGAATCAGACAGAGGAGGTAGCCCATGACCCTGGCCCTGGAAGAAGTGAAGAATTTCAGTAGGGAGCAGCCTGCATACATGTATGGTGGTAGGAGAGAGCAGGGTGCAGTTGGGGAGCAGTGAGTTTGCTTAGACATAGACTGTGGGAAAGGGAGTGATGTGAGATAAGACTGGAAAGGTAGCTGGAACTAGTTTGCATTGGGGCTTAGATGCCATTTAGCTATGAGAAATTACTAGAACAGCTGGGTTGAATTTTCTAGAGGGCTCTTTTATGGCCCCCTAACACCTTCCCCTTTCTCCATTTCCCTTCTTCCCCTTCCCAACCCAGGGCAGGTTGGAAGCCCGTGTTTGGCACAGAGTAGGTGCTTAATAAATGTTTATTGATTGATTACTTCCTTACTGGAAGGTGAAGCCTTTCCTAATTGCTGTCCATCCAAGAGGGGAAGGCAACATCTTACTGGGAGTGGGGTTGGGGTGGGGGACTGGGTGGACTACCTATTCTTTGGGATGAATTGCAAATTCAAAACAAAAGCCCCAGCATCTGATGTCCTCCCCTAACCTCTGCTTCCTCACCCACCCCTCCCAGCTAAGCTGTGGTCTTCTTGCTTTGTCTTGTTTCCTTCCTCTTTGAACAACCCAGTGATTGTCACTCATTTATTTGTAGCATACATCATCAAATCCCTGAGTCAGAGACTCAAGACAACAGTAGAGACAGAAAGGATCTACCTGGGACCTTGGGCAATTTCCTTCCCCTCTCTAGGTCTTAGTTTACCCATTGGTGAAAGTGAAGATTGGACTAGGTGAGGGGTTCTTAACCCTTTTTGTGTCCTGGACCCCTGTGGCAGTCTGGTGAAGCCCATGGACCCCTTCTCAGAACAATGTTTTTAAATGCATAAGCTAAAAAATCCATAGGTTTACAAAGGAAACGAACTTTTATGAAATACAGTTATCTATCTATTTAAAAAAAAATAAGTTCCCAGATCCCAGGTTAATAATCTCTGGACTAGAGGGTCCTTGATGTTCTAGGATTGGAACCTTAGGGATGCTTTATTTTTGTTTCACAGGCAGAGAAACAGGCCTGGAGATGACTTACCTGATGAGTCAGGGGCAGAGGCAGGACTGGAAAGTCCAGGTCTCCTGACTTTTAATTCCTGTCTCTTTTTTCTCCACCATACTCATTGCTTGAGTTGCTGGGATACAGATTTCCAGATCTTTGAGGTCTGGAGCCAGAAGTGTATTTTTTGGCTTGGTGGCTGTACCCAGCCCCAGCTGTGGACGTGGGAAGGTGATGGTTTGTTCTAATGCTTTTGTGGACAACGAAGGCGTACTCCTTTATGGGCTGTCTGGGTGGATCCCCCTCTGACTATGGCCTGAACAGTGCCCTCCCATGGTCCACCCACTTGGCAAGGGATCTTGGACATTCCTTCCCTGTGCCAGGCTAGTTTGAGGAATCTCTTGGCCCGCTGGTGATTTCTATGACTTATATGACAAGGTTGGAGGTGACTTTGTCCCATAAAGTGGGAGGTGAGGGGAGAAGGGAAGGGAAGAAGGATTTATCAGTTACCTACTATGTGCTAGGCACTCTGCTAAGACCTTTGCAACTTCTCAATTATCTAGTCTAACTCTTTTCGGGAAGCTAGGTGGTGCAGTGGATAGAGTGCCAGGCCTGGAGTCAAGAAGACCTGAGTTCAAATACAGCCTCAGACATTTACTAGCTGTGTGACTCTGGGCAAGTCACTTAACCCTGTTTGCCTCAGTTTCCTCATCTGTAAAATGAGCTGGAGAAGGAAATGGCAAACCACTCCAGGATCTTTGCCAAGAAAACCACAAATGGGGTCAAGAAGAGGTGGATGTGATTGAAAACAACTGAACAACAAAGGAGGTTAATCGTGTGTGTGTGTGTGTGTGTGTGTGTGTGAGAGAGAGAGAGAGAGAGAGAGAGAGAGAGAGAGAGAGAGAGAGAGAGAGAGAGAGAGAGATCAGCTTGGCCCTGGCTAGACTACATGGGAGGCCAAAGTAATAGAATTTCAAAATTGGAAGTAACCTCAGATTGTCCAGGCCAACCCTGAGAAGCAGTGTGATCATGTGGAAAGAAGGCTGGCTCTGGAATTAGAGGACCTGAGTTCAAATCCAGGCTCTGCTCTGTTTGCCTTGATCATAACTACATAACTACTATGGGCCTCAATTTCTTAATCTATACAATAACCAGCTCTAAGTCTATCTCCTGATTTTACAGATAGGAAAACTGAATCCTAGAAAGAAAAGACACTTCCCTAGGCAGCTAGGTGGCACAGTGAATAGATCACTGGGCCTGGAGTCAGGAAGACCTGAGTTCAAATTCAGCCTTAGACACTAGCTGTGTGACCTTTAGCAAGTCAACTAACCTCTTTATTTGTCTCAGTTTCTTCAACTGTAAGATAGGGATAATCATAATTCCTACCTCCCAAGGAGTTTTAACGCTCAAAGCGGGTCAATATTTACAAAGTGTTTAGGTGCTAGATACATTTTTTTTGGTTGATTAGTCATGTCTGACTCTTTGTGACCCATGTGGGGTTTTGGCAAAGATATTGGAGTGGCTTGCCATTTCCTTCTCCAGATCATTTTACAGATGAGGAAGCCGTGACAGAGTTAAGTGACTTGCCCAGGGTCACACAGCTAGTAAGTGTCTGAGGTCATATCTAAAGTTAGGTGCTTAGGTACTCCATCCACTGTGCCAGCTAGCTACCTTATATAAGTTATTATTATTCCTCAAAGTCACAGAGCAAGTTGTCAGTAGAGTCAACAGTGGGGAAAAAAAGCGTCTGAACAGAACTGGGATAAAACATCTGTATTCCTTAGGGAAGGTTTGAAAATTATAACTCTACCCACCTAAATTCAGTGACAACACAAATACAGTTTTCCTTTTTTTTTTTTTTTTTTCCGGTGGGTTAATGAGAGTTAAGTCGCTTTCCCAGGATCACACAGCTAGTAAGTGTTAAGTATCTGAGGTCAAATTTGAACTCAGGTCTTCCTGAATCCAGGGCCAGTGCTTTATCCACTGTGCCACCTAGCTGCCCAATTTTACCTTTTAAAAGTATAATTTACTGGGGTTAATAAACTGTCTTTCTTATTCTAAATCTAATTCTACATGCAAATGCATCTGGAAATGTTTTCAAAATTCTACAGCTTTATACAGATGTGAGTGACATTTACACAGGAGGTCATAAAAAAAGAACTCAGCATGGGATGAGGAGTTTAGAACTAGAAAGGTGCTTATCTATCTTCTCTAGTCCTGTTCGATTTCCAGGGGAAGAAACTAAGGCTCAAGAAGCTCTTGATGCCCCCTCCCCCCGCTATTTGCCTTTAGGTTTAAATACAGACTCCTTGATTTGGCCTTTCAAGCCCTTCCCACTTTAGCTTGAGCCAGCTTACTCACCTTCAGAAACTCCACTTCCAGCCAGACCAGCCTATTCATTCTTCCCTAAACAGGACATTCTACCTGTGGTCCCTGCACTTTTTTTGGGGGGGGGGCAGGGCAATGAGGGTTAAGTGACTTGCCCAGGGTCACACAGCTAGTAAGTGTCAAGTGTCTGAGGTCGGATTTGAACTCAGGTCCTCCTGAATCCAGGGCTGGTGCTTTATCCACTGTGCCATCTAGCTGCCCTGTCCCTGCACTTTTTTACATACCATTCCCCATGACTAGAATTCTCTCCTTCTTCACCTCTGCCGTTGGGTGTAATCCCAAGCTTCCTTCAAGGCTCAGATCAGTTGCACCCTCCTACATAAAGTCTCTCCCAATCCCCTCAGTTGCTAGTGCCCTCACGTCTGGAAATTGTTTTGCATGAATTTAAAATTTTCATTTCTGTGTCCCTATTGTCTCCTTCCATAGAATGTAAGCTTTCTGAGGGCAGGGGCTGCCTCATTTTTATATTTGTATCTCCAGTGTCTAGCATAGTGTCAGTGCTTAATAAATGGATCCAGTCCTGGGAGTGTCCCTCCTACCTGTGCTCATGTGCTATCTTTGTCCTCCTTTTGAGACGAGTATCCAAGGAGTTAGATGTCTGTGTCTCTGAGATGGGTCTGTTTCTATATTTGGTGGACCCTCATGAGGCCTGGTATAGTAGTAAGACCAGTGGAATAGAATGAACGAATGAATGAGTGAGTGACTGAATGACTGAAGAGATATGAGTAAGGTTGTACAACCAATTAGTAGCAGAACTGACAAGAAATCAGGTTTCCTGACTCCCCATTGGAAGTTGAGTGCAGGGAATGGGACTGGATGAATGGGTAGGGAATAGGCAGAGAGGGAGAGAGAATATTAGTTAGCATTTATATAGTGCCAGTCTTATTTGATCTTTGCAGTAACTCTAAGAATTAGATGATATTGATTCCTATTTTGCAGATGAGGAAACAGACTGAAATAGGTTAAGTGACTTGCCCACAGTCACACAAGTAGTAACTATCTTAAGTCAGGTTTCAAACTCAGGTCTTCCTGACTCCAGGTCCAAGGCTCTATCCACCATACCACCTCGCTATCTGATTATTATTTATTTATTAAGCACTTAACTGTGTGCTATAGTAAGTGCTGGGGATACAATTAGAAGCAAGCAAGACAGTCTTTGTCCTCAAGGACCTTACATTCTAATAGGAGAAGACAGCACATAAAGGGGAGAAATAGGGAGGATGTGGCAGCATGGAAGCTTGGACCCAGGAGTGATAAGGCAAAAGCTGACCTATCAGAGGTGAAGGACCCTGGATTCCAATCCATCCACATGCTTGTTGACTGACTGATCTGCATGCCATGCTCTCTCTTGGGGATATATTTCTGTGGTTCTTTCCCTCCCCCTTTCCTCCCCCCGCTTCTGGTTCCAGCAATGATCTCTAGTTCCTTGAACACTTCCTGGATGCCAGTGCAACACTAAGGCTGACCCTCCATCAGCACTTGGGTCTGCTACATCACCAGTCCCTCTTTGTTTTTGGTCACATATGTGCTTCATGATGCTAGTAAAATAACACCTCCCTGTCTATTGCACTGTGAGATTTACAAAGACCTTTCCCCCACAACACCCCTGTGACGTAGGCAGTGTAGGTGCTAATTCCTGAATTATCAGTGAGAATCTTAGTGGACTTTAGAGACCATTATAGTCCCAGGCACTGATTTTACAGAGGTGGAAACTGAGGCTACAAAGGGGGAAGAGATGAACCCAAGGTTGTGAAGCTAGTAAGTGTTGGACATGGGCTTTGAATGCAGGGCTATTGATTCCAAGTATAAGGGTTCTGTAAAATCCTTGTCAAAAGCAGTCTTATGTATGGATAAGAAAGCATTGTCAAAGGGCAGCTAGGTGGCGCGGTGGATAGAGCACCGGCCCTGGAGTCAGGAGGACCTGAGTTCAAATCTGGCCTCAGACACTTAACACTAGCTGTGTGACCCTGGGCAAGTCACTTAACCCCAATTGCCTCACTAAAAAAAAAAGAAAAAAGAAAAAGAAAGCACTGTCAAATTATCTAGTCCAATTTTCTTTTTTTCTTTTCTTTTTTTTTTTAGTGAGGCAATTGGGGTTAAGTGACTTGCCCAGGGTCACACAGCTAGTGTTAAGTGTCTGAGGCCGGATTTGAACTCAGGTCCTCCTGACTCCAGGGCCGGTGCTCTATCCACTGTGCCACCTAGCCGCCCCCAATTTTCTCATTTTCAAGACAAGGAAACTGAGGCCCTGCTTTAGAAGGGAAGAAATTTGCCAAAGGTCACACAGGCAATAAATAGTAGAGTTCATAGGAAATAGAGTTGGGAGGAAATTTAGAGTTCACCCAGTCTAATCCCTTCCTTTTACAGAAGAGAAACTTAACCTTCTGGGTCTTCCCCCCAGTGAGGCTGGTGGATGAGGTAGCAAAGAGATGGCAGAACATTGGGCGGGAAGTGCCCGCTTTGTGTCTTTGTTTGCCCTTGTCCCAGGACAACTCAAGAAAGGCAAGCTGAGTTGAAAAGCTTGGTTCCCTTCATTGGGAAGGAGGCACTTCCCAGCCTCAGTTACCCTGGGGAGAGATGAGTCACAATCTTCTCTGGTGTTCAGGGTGGCACTTCTTGGTGGCTCCAGTGCCCACTGGCAGAGTGTGGGGGAGTTTGCTGTGTGAATCACCAGCCCTCTGCCAGCTTCCACCTGTCCAAGTCCCAACAGGCTTCAAGAGTCAGGCAGTGCCAAGCCATCAATAAATAATTGGGTGAATGAGTTATTGCAAGGGAGGTAACATGGTGTGGTAGAAAGAACACTGAGTTGGGAGTTGGGGAGACCTGGATCCTAGACCCTTACTTTATCACTGACTTGCTCTGTGACATTAGTAAAACCACTTCCCATTTCTTGGCCTCAGTTTCTCTCATTTGTGTAATGAAGAATGAGGGAATTGGACTTGAGCAATGGTATCAAACTTAAATAGAAAAGGGGGCCACCATCCCAAGAATCCCTGCAGATCCTATATTGACTTAGTTTAAAAATGCAATCTTATCTATGTTTCATTGTATTTATATTTATTTTGCTAAATATTTCCCAGTTCCATTTTAATCTGCTTGGGGCTGCACTCAGCACTGTTTGTTGTAAGCCCTGTGTTTGGCACCTCTGGATGAGAGGACCTCCAAGGTGCCTTCCGGCTCTCCCAATCTTGGATTCTAGAATCTTGGAAAATGGTGTTGGAGGGACAAGAAGAGACATTCTCTGTCCATGCCCCCCCACACCCCTTTCCATGTTCTGTTTTGATCCTGCTCATTGCCTTTTAGTCTATAAAAGCATCACTTCAAATCTAGCCTGTCTCTACCTTCCATGATTTGGCCAATGATGAGACTGGGGTTTCTAGCTGTGCCTCCTACTTCACCAGGTTTTTGTGCGGAAAGTGCATTTCAAACCTTAAAGTGCTATGGATATGTGAGTCAATATGATGATGATAACAACAGCATATTTTATTACTCTACTTGTCCCTCTTCAGCATTTGCTATCTTGAACTTTTTTTTTTTTTAAGCACCAAGGCATGGTTTGTTTTGTATCGTTTCCTGTTGGTTTGTGTTTTTGTCTTATGCCATCTACTAGGCTTTTGGTTCCGTGAGTGGAAGAACCTTGTTGTACTCATCTTTCTTCTTCTTCTTCTTCTTTTTTTTTTGGTGAGGCAATTGGGGTTAAGTGACTTGCCCAAGGTCACAATAAGTGTCTGAGGTCAGATTTGAACTCAGGTCTTCATGAATCCAGGGCTGGTGCTTTATCCACTGTGCCACCTAGCTATTCCTCTTCTTTCTTTCCAGATCTGTTTTTCCTTTTACCCCTTCCCTCCCGCTCCGTCTTCCCTGACCTGTAATCATCTAATTGGTTCAGGATCAGGACTGGAGCAAAGTGAGACCATCTAGCAGTTAACAAAGGAAGGTTTACTTAGTCAAGGCATGGAAAGGCTATTCAGTAAGGATATACAGGGTTGATTCAGTTGACCAAAGCTTCTCTGCCTCTGTCATCCATGCTAATGCACTGGTCAAGTCTGAGGGCAGAGCTTCTGACTCTTGACTCACTGACTTTTGTATATAGGACACCAAGGAGCTATGTCAACAGTTTAGTCCCTGGGCCAATTAAGTAAATATCTGTAAATGAAAAACTAGCCTAGCCTGTGTGGGTTAGATTTTGCTCATGTAATATCTCTAATACCTCATGTTCAGTGAAAGGATAGTAAGGCTTCTAAAGATTATAATGTCAGTTCAGTGCCAACCCCTCCCAAGCTGGGAAGGTCTTCACTGCAGTCCCAGTGACAAACTATGTTTTGTCTTTCCAGGTATCAGCCTAGCTAAGTGCCAAGAGTTGAAGATTAGCTTCCAGTTGATGAATTTTTTTCTCCCATCAATTTTTTTTAAGTGAGGCAATTGGGGTTAAGTGACTTGCCCAGGGTCACACAGCTAGTAAGTGTTAAGTGTCTGAGGCCGGATTTGAACTCAGGTACTCCTGACTCCAGGGCTGGTGTTCTATCCACTGCGCCACCTAGCTGCCCCTCTCCCATCAATTTTATTGCTGTTGAGTCATTTTAGTGGTGTCAGACTCTTCATGACCCATTTGGGGTTTTCTTGGCAGATACTGGAGTGTTTTGCCATTTCCTTCTCCAGCTCATTTTCCAGATGAGGAAACTGAGGCAAAAAGAGTGAAGTGACTTGCCTAAGGTCACACAGCTATGGTGCCACCTAGCTGTCCATTTTGGCAATAACAACTAATAAAAAGTGTCATAAATCTATAAGGGATTTAAGAGACAATATAATACAAACTCTTCATACCAATAAAGAAACTGAAGCTAGGGAATTTTAGTGACTTGCTCAAGGCAACAATGCTAGTCTCAGAGGCAGCATTTGAACTCAGATCCATTGACTCAAGAGCCAGTGTTTTTTCCACCATGCACAAAAGGGTATGTCTTAGCTCTTTAGAAGTAGAGAGGCAGCGTAAATAGCACTGTGTTTGGGGTCAGAGGACTTGGGTTGGAATCCCAGCTCACAATTTTGGAGATGACCTTGAAGGTCCTCCCCTAGGTGAACATCTCTGCATTTGTGATTCCCCTTTGTACGAAGCACAAGGCTTTGCTTGTACTGGCCAATGGAGAAATATTTGTATATTAATTGAGTGTGACTGCCTCAAGGTCATAAAGCTAACCAATCACAGAAACCCCATCCTCAGACTGCACCAGAGACCTTGAGAAAACCCAGATGCAGAGATAACAAAGCTAATGGAGATTTCCCTGACTGGGCAGACCGCTTAAAAGAAACTGGCAACTTGCCATGTCATTGTATTTTTTGGCCATCCTGATGTTTGATTTCATTGATGAAAGGAACTCCAGGGTGATAAGTCTTCCCGCCAAGGCAGATTGGCCACTCATCTATAACTCAAGTCTAAGAAATTTGCCATAGGGTCACCCCATACATGCTAGAAGCAAAATATGAACCTGGGTTTTCTTGACTCCCCCGTTGGCTAACTATATACACTGCCCTTTGCATAGTAAGGTAAGATAGGGAGGGAGAAAGAATGCAGGACTCAGGGGCAGAGAACAGGGGCCCTCGAAGGTATTGTCCCAGGAAGATCTCACTGTCCCATGAGTACTTACTGAGCACAGCTATCCTTAAAGGGGCCACTCACCTTTCTTGGTTCTTCCACTGACAGTGGCATGTTCAAGGAATACACACAGTGACAATATTGCTGGGTTCTTGGAGAGCCAGCTGTGATTGCTTCCAGTTGCTGAGATTGACTGGGTGTGAGGAGAGAGAGGGGAAGGAAGGGGAAATTCGTGCTCATGGTTAGGGTCAATGGCCCCATCATTTGGAGTCCTTGGCTCTGTGATTGTCTCTGTGCTCTCCTGGCTTTTCTCCCTCTGAGGATGACAGCTGATGAGATGTGTGTGTTTCTGTATCTAGTGGAGGTAGCCTGGTGTAGTAGAAAAACAATTGGAATGGAAAATCAGAAGATCTGGGTTTGAATCTTATCATCTGCTTTGGTGGAAGGAATTTCTTCACCAGGAGTTTCCATATGTTGTTGAAATCAGAGATCTGGTTAGAAAAAAAATGTCAGATTTAAAATAGACTAAAGACTTGCTTTAGACTTGCTTTGGAGGCAGCTGGGTGGCTCAGTGTATAGAGCACTGGGCCTGGAGTCAGGAAGACCTGAGTTCAAATCCTATCTCAGATACTTATTAGCTGTGTGACCCTGGGTAAGTCACTTAACCTCCATTTGCCTTAATCCACTAAAGAAGGAAATGACAAATCACTCCAGTATCTTTGCCAAGAAAGCATCATGGACAGTATTGGTGTGCTCTGGTACACTGGGTCATGAAGAGACATGGCTGAACAACAAAAAAGATTTGCTAGATATGGGATATCAGATAAGTCAGTTTCTCTCTCTGAGCCTCAGTTTCTTCATCAGTAAAATGAGGATGTTGGATTAGAGAGCTGGCCTCCAAATAGGGACTACTTGGGTTCAAGTCTTGCTATTGACACATATTTGCTATGTGAACCTGGCTGGACAATTGATTTAACTTATCAATGATAATATTTGTATAGTGCTTTAGGGTTTAAAAACTACTTTACCATCTCATTTGGGCTTCATAATAACCCTGTGAGGTAGGTACTATTATTATCCCCATTTAACAGATAAGGAAAAAGTCTGAGAGTGGCACTGTGACACGTCTGGGGTCAACACAGCTAAGAAGTGTCTGAGGCAGGATTCAAACTCATGAACTCATATTTTCCTGATTCCAAATAAGTCATTCTGCCCTCTGCCACTTGACTGTCTTTTGCATTATTATTATTATTATTATTATTATTTTTTGCAGGGCAATGAGGGTTAAGTGACTTGCCCAGGGTCACACAGCTAGTAAGTTTCAAGTGTTTGAAGGCGATTTTGAACTCAGGTCCTCCTGAATCCAGGGCTGGTGTTTTATTCACTGTGCCACCTAGCTGCCCCGACTTGACTGTCTTGTCAAATTTCAGTGCTCTAGGCCAATGATGTCAAACTCAAATGGAAATGGGAGACACTAAGGTTTACCTAAGATTTCTGGGGGCTGCATACTGACTTAGATAACCACATATTAATATTATGTGTGTTTTATTGTATTTTTATATATTTTGTTAAAATATTTCCCAATTCTAAAAAAAAAAAATTCCAATTCCATTTTAACCTGTTGGGGGCTCTTGGGAGTGTTGTTGTGGTGGGGTTCACTAGCTAGGGAGGAATCAGAAGAGACCATGTAGCAGATAAGTGTTTGAGCTGAGATTTTAAGGAAACTCGGGATTTTAAGAAATGGAGGTGATGAGGGCATTCTGAACTTGGGGGAAGGATGGCCTGTTGCAAAGCTACAGAGATGGGAGATGGAATGTCATGTGTGAAGAGCAGCAAGGCCGGTTTGTCTGGTCAGTAGAGCACATGACTGAACAATAGGGATTAATATATAATGAGGCTAGAAAGATAGGTTGGAGCCAGATTGTGAGGGGCTTTACATGCCAGAAAGAGGTGTCTGTATTTGATACTCAAGGTAATAGGGAGCCATTGAAGTTTTTTTTAGCAGAGGAGTGACATGGCCAGACTGGTGCGTTAAAAAAAAATCACCTTGGCAGCTGAGTGGAGGTTGGGCTTGAGAGAGGAATGACTTAAGGCAGGGGGCCCAATTGAGTGGCCATTGCTAATATGGGTCTGAGGAGAGGTATATGGATCTGAATGAAAATGGTGGCTGGTGAGTGGAGAGAAGGGGAGGGTCAAGGGTCAAGGACAACACTGAAGTTGCTAACTTGGGTAACAGAAAAGATGGTGATTACTGCTCCTCCCCCCCAGGATTAGGGAAGTTCCAAGGAGGGATGGGCTTTTGGGAAAGGGTCAGCTCTTGTTTATATACCATTGGCTTCTCCATTTTATGACTTCTCAGAAGAGAATTTTAAACTCTCTGACTGACCTCTCTGCCACTCCTACCCCAACTGAGCCTGGCCTGGTGGTTTTTCCCTTGGCGCAGTTGGTATGAACTCAAAAAGAGGCAGTCTCATTTTACCGTCGGAACAAGGAAGTTGGGTTCCCCAGAGGTGAAAAGGACCTCAGGGGTCATCTAGTCCAACCCATCGGGGAAGGGCAGCAGCTCTCTTATCTAAACTTTTTATCTTCCCCAGAACCCATTCCTAAGCACAAAAGTCTTTCTACAACATCCCTGATAAGTGGTCATTCAGCCTCCACTTGAGATGCCCCAGTAATGGGGAACTCACTACCTACCATCTGATGGAGGAAGCTTGGTGGACAGAGCTCTGGACTTCCCAGCACAGGGCGTGACACATCAGAGGATAAAATAAGAATGCCAAACTCCCAAAGCAGCTCATTCTACTTTCAGGCAGCTTTTAATTTGTGAGGAAGCTCTCTTTGTAATGAGTTGAAATCTGCCTCTCAGCAAGGTTTCCCTATTGTTCCTCATTCTTCCATACTTGAAGGACAGCAGTTACATAGTAGATGCTTAATCAATGCTTGCTTCCTTCCTTCTCCCAAATATGACCTCCAGACCTGAACATAGTATGCCGGATGTGGTCTGATCAGGGGAGAGTGCAATAAAATCATCACTTCCTTGTCCTAAACACCATGCTTTTATTAATGGAGCCTTCTACTCCTTTTTGTATTGCCAAACTATTTTTTGGGGGTGGGGCAGGGCAATGGGGGTTAAATGACTTGCCCAGGGTCACATAGCTAGTAAGTGTCAAGTGTCTGAGGCTGGATTTGAATTCATGTACTCCTGAATCCAGGGCTGGTGCTTTATCCATTGCTCCACCTAGCTGCCCCTATATTGCTAAACTATTGACTCAAGTTCTCTAAAAGGCCTGATCTTTTATCACTTGAATGTTAGTGACATTTCCCCCAAATAGGTAGTTGTAACATTGGGTTCAGGTTAGACTAGAGATCTTGGTGTGCGTGTGGGGCAGCTAGGTGGCGCAGTAGATAAAGCACCAGCCCTGGACTCAGGTCAAATCTGACCTCAGACACTTGACACTTACTAGCTGTGTGGCCCTGGGCAAGTCACTTAACCCTCATTGCCCTGAAAAGAAAAGGAAAAAAAAAAAGACTAGAGATCTCTGAACTTCCCACTAGCTCTGACAATCTGTGGTTTGGTGTTAATGCTGGGCCAGTAGATAGGGGTCTGATTATTAGAAGGCCTAGAAAGGTACTTGTAGCATGGGTCATTGCTTTTTCTATTATACTGGAGAAACAGAGGAAGGAGGACAGCCTAGCAGCCATGGTGGACCAGGAAGGATAGTGTGAGAAAAAACATGGCTCTCTTCTTCCATGCCCAGATGCCCAGCCCAGGGCTGAGTGTACAGTAGGCTCTTTTTTTTTTTTTTAGCAACAAACATTTATTTTATATTTTCCAGTTACATGTAAGGGTAGTTTTCAATATACAGTAGGCTCTTAAGATAGAATCGAATCTCTAAATTTTCAGACATGTTGCTACCTTGTAAAGCAGTGAGTTCCCCATCACTGAAAGCACTGAAGCAAAGGTTGACCGGTCTCATGTTGGGGATTTTTTTCAGAGGACTCTTGCAATGGAGGGAAGCAAGAACTAGAGACCTGAGGACTCAAGATTTTTCTGATTCTCTGAGACAGATGTAATCAGCAGAGGGAGGCCCGGGGTGCCGCCTGAGTCTGACATTCCTCTTGTCTTTCCCTGGGGATTGAAGGACCTTGGGTGAGATGTTCTGATTGAGTCACTGTTTATCTATCAGTTCATTTAATTAAAAGCCAGGGGCTGGTTTGTAGGCAGGAATTAAGGTCTGTGTGTAAATATTTTCCCCTTGGAGCCATAACTCTTGGAAAACTGGAAGGCAATGGCACATCGACCCTCGTCTACTGCCTTATCTGGCTTCCCAGCTGAGACAGAATTCCCCTGTTTGAATGATCCTGGCCCCTCCATTGTATGGGCACTGATTGATGGTGGGACAGTGGGGGCCGTTTGTATTCGTAGACCCTGTACCCAGGCGCCCCCCTGCCTATTTCCCAAATCAGTCACCCCTATTTCCCTTGACCTTGAAATGACAATAAATGCATTTTTCTTAATTTATTAGGAAATATAAATGTCTTGGATTTTAATAATCAAGCATGGAACTGCTTTTGATAATAATGTGCTGAGAGGCAGCTTGGAACATGGAAAGAACATTGAGAATCCAGAGACAAGGGCTGGGATCTCTCACTAAGTTGCCTGTGACATTGAGCAAGGCAACTCACCCCATTAAGCCTCAGTTTCCCTATCTGTATGATGAGAGGATTGGCCTCCATGGTAAAGTCCCTTATAGCTTTGACATTCTATGTTCTGTGTTCTACAGTTCTGATATTCTATGTTCTATGATTTTTTTTTTTCGGTGAGGCAATTGGGGTTAGGTGACTTGCCCAGGGTCACACAGCTAGTAAGTGCCAAGTGTCTGAGGCTGGATTTGAACTCAGGGCCTCCTGACTCCAAGGCCAGTGCTCTATCCACTGTGCCACCTAGCTGCCCCTCTTCTATGATTTTTAAGGGCCTTTTCCCTTTGCTAATGTTTTGTGGTTCTATGATTGAAGGTTCCTGCCGGCACTGACCTTTCCTAGTCTGGAGTTTGTGGGTTTCCTTAAATTGAGGCCACCTGAGCAGTGGCATTTATTGTGTGTGGTGACTAATGCAGGGACCCCAGGTCACATCCCATTCCTTGAGGACAGGGACTAGGCTTCTTTCTTTTCAGTGTCTCTCTTAGCAGTAAGCACAGAATCCTTTGCATCTGTTCAGTGCATAGATGCATTGATGAATTTGATCTTCCCTGAAATCCTGGGCAGGCTTTATTAGCTCCAGCTGAAAGAAGAGAAAATTGAGAAGGGAAGTGACTTGTCTAAGGTCTCATAGGGATGTGGGACCAGAAGCAGCACTCAGTTCAGCACCACCTCTGTGCTCAGACTCAGCACATTTTGGGTTAGTAAAAGAGGAAAGGGATTGTCAAAAGTCTCTTCTAAATCATTAATAACTAATTAAATTTAATAATTAATAACTATATCATTAATAACTAATTTCTGTAGCATTTCAGAGTTACAAAGTGCTTTTCTTTCAACAGCCCCTCAGAGTAGGTAGTTCAAGTATTACTATTGGGAAATGAAGGGCTTGGGATATAAGAGGTGGATCTGGAATAAGAAGACTCCAGTTTTAATCCTCATCCACTTTGGCCCTGTTACCCTGGGCAAGCTTTTTAATTTCTCTCAGCCTTAGTTTCCTCATCTGTAAAATGGGGATAATAATAGTACCTACCTCCCAGGCTTGTCATCAGGATCAAAAGTGATGATACGGGGGCAACTAGGTGGCACATTGGATAAAGCCCCGGCCCTGGTATCAGGAGGACCTAAATTCAAATCCGGCCTCAGACACTTGACACTTACTAGCTATGTGATCCTGGGCAAGTCACTTAACCCTCATTGCACCGCCCCCCCAAAAAAAAAACCCAAAGCAAAAAGTGATTATATGTGTAATGCATTTTGAAACATTTACAAGTTCTATATAAATGCTAGTTATTATGGTCTTAATTTTATAGAGAGGGAAACTGGTACAAAGGGGTGAAGTGGCTTGGCTGCAGTCATATAATTAGAAAGTGTTGGAACCAAGATTTGAACCCGGGACTTCTGACCCTGAGCTTAGTGTTCTTATTCCCCAGAGGCTGCTTTGGGCTCTGTGTGGAATAAAGTCCTTCCCCTCAAGGAGCTTACCAACAAATTTAATGATACTTTTAGAGGAGGAAAGGGCCTTAAATCTGGTGAAACCTGAGTAGTGGCCATTCTGCCTCTACTTGACCTGTTTCTCTCACAAGGTTTCTTTGAATATCAAACTAATCAATCAATCAACCAATTAATAAATTGGTTGATTGATTGACTGTATTTGGGGCTGCAGTGTTTCCTTCAGCTTGGAAGAGCAACTGGAAGGTCAAATCCTATCACAACAAATTTCATTTATTGTTTTTGCTTTTTTGTTCAGTCATTCTGACTCTGTGACCTCTTTTTCTTGGCAAAGATACAAGAGTAGTTTGTCATTTCCTTCTCCAGCTCATTTTACAGATTAGGGAAACTGAAGCAAGCAGGGTTAAGTGACTTGCCCAGGGTCACCCAACTAGTAAGTGTCTGAGGCTGTATTTGAATTCAGGAAGATGACTCTGGTCCTGATGTTCTATCTACTGCACCACTGAGCTGCCCTTGTCTTACCTTTCTTTAAACACAAATAATCAGAATACAGAACATCAGATATGGGTCAGAACTCAGACTACATAATTTAAAATGCTAGAGATGGAAGTGCCTTAGCAATCATTTAGTCTAATCCTTTCATTTTATAGATGAGGATACTGAGGCCCAGAGAGGGCCTTGGGGATCCATCACTGTGGGCAGCAACTCTGGAAGGAAAAGATAGAAGGAAGTGATCAGATATTGTAACCGCCCCGCCCCCCCCCCCCAGCACTTCAGACCCCTCTACATACACCCCCATTTTCACAGCCCTGCCATTCTATGAGCTCTCTGGCTTCTCTGTTCACTCTAATCTGGTGTCATCCAGATAAGTGTGTTTGGAGGAGGGGGAAGGTATAGGGAGGCTGAAGACCCAGTGGTCCTGTCCCTCTGGAAGTCAGTACCTTTCGTTAAACTAATGCAGTCCAGTGGGGATGTACTTTGCTGAACACCAATTAAATATCTTTAGCCTTCTTGTGTTCTGCTGTGGTTAAGGTAGGGTAGGGGGTGGGGGACCAGACTAGGAGAGGAGCTGGGTGGGGTCTGACCTTGAGCAACTCCCACTGCCCTGGGTGGGGGGCACAGGACATATGCACAGGTTTTTGCTAGCTACAAGTATAGGAACCATGCAATCTAGGGTGGAATGGGGTCTAAGGGCTGTAGGAATTCAGAGGATGGAGAAATAGGCAAGATCTGAATGAGGTAGAATGGATGCAGGGCCTGGAAGAACAGGAAGGATTCGAATAGGGGGGAGTAGCAGGAGGAACAAAAGAGAATGGCAAGGCTTAAGACTTGCCAACACAGAACAGAGGAGGGAGGGACTCTGAGATGGCTTCTCCTGTTGAAGTCTTCAGTAGCCTTATTTCTGTGCCCAACAGTCAACCGTGAACTCATGTTGAAGGCCAGTAAGAACAAACGACTTGTGCTGAACAGCAACATGGAGAGAAATGTTGGCGTCCTGAGGCTCTATCCTGGGATTACTGCAGCCATGGTAGGCAAAGGCGCCGGGGCTTGGGATGGTGCCTGAATTTCTGGGATGATCAGGTCAAATCTCATTCAAATGAATTTTATTATTGGACTGCTTTCTTTCTTTCTTTTTTAAAGTGAGGCAGTTAGGGTTAAGTGACTTGCCCAGGGTCACACAGCTAGTAAGTGTTAAGTGTCTGAGGCTAGATTTGAACTCACGTCCTCCTGACTCCGGGGCTGGTGCTCTATCCACTGCACCACCTAGCTGCCCCAGACTGCTTTCTTTTAAGCAATTATAGACTATAGGATGTTAAGTGGAAGCCTGGCTTAGTGGATTTGAGAGTTCAGATCTCACTTTAGCCAATCTCCCATTGGCTGTGTGATCCTGGGTAAGTTACTTAACCTCTCAGTGTCTCAGAACTCTCTTAAAACTATAAGTTTGGAGGATGATTACCATCTACATTGAAGTTGGGTATTTCCTCACTAGGAGTTCTCTACCCTGATGAAATCAGAGTTTTGGTTTTAAAAAAGATGTCAGAGTTGGAAAAGACTTTGGAGTCATGCCCTACCCCTATTGAGTCTCAATCTCCTTTCTTACTAGATCTATTCCAAACCTTTTCTTCTCAGTAGGAAAAAAAAATGCTATTCTTAGAATAAGAGGCACTGAGGTTCAAATCTTGGCTCTGCTACTTTATTACCTGTGTGATCTCGGGCCAGTCATGTAACTTGTCTTGACCTCAGTTTGCTCATTTATAAAATAAGGGGGCTGGACTTGATGACTTCTAAGGTGGTTTCCAGAACATTTATGCTGCCTTCCTCCAACCTACACTTAAAACAGATGCTCCTGCTTCCCTGAAAAGATGCAGACCATTTGAGCCAAACTCTCTTCTCTATCATCCTCCATTCCCTAAAACTTCACAGCCTCACTATCCATCTTCTTCTCCTGTCCTTTGGCCATAGAAGAAGTGGTATCTCTCCTCCTCACTTGGCTGATCTGATTACTCTCTTCCCAGGTCCCACTTTCTCCCTTGCCAATCTCAGTCACCTCAGTAACTTCAGCTACTCCCTATGGACTAAAGCCGCCTCATCCATGTTTCCAGTCTGAACTCCAGACCTGCACTTCTAACTGTCTACAGGGCACCTTCACCTGGATGTCCCATGAGTCCCTTAACTGTTTCCCCAAAGCTGCTTCTCCTCTGATGTCAGGCATTGCTTCTGTTTGTGGTCCTTCCATTCACAACAGACTCATATGTTTGCAACTCTGAGATCATTGTTGTTGAATTGTTTCAGTCGTGTCTGACTCTCTGTGACCCCATTTGGGGTTTTCTTGGCAGAGATACTGCAGTGGTTTGCCATTTCCTTCTCTAGCTCATTTTATGGAAGAGGAACTGAGGCACAAAGGGTTAAATTGGATAGCTAGTGTCTGAGGCCTGATTTGAACTCAGATCCTTCTGATTCAAGGGCTGGCACTCTATCAACTGTGCCTCTTAGCTGCCCCAAACTCTGATTCTTTTCTCTACCTCATCTTTCCCATCAATTTCTTATACCCATGAGTTGTATCTCTTTAATTTCTCTCAAATCCACACCCTTCCCTCTATTCTCACCGCCACCACCCTGACAAAAGCTTTTGTCACCACCTACGTAGACTATTGCAATCATTTTCTGAAATGTCTTTCCACCCATATTTTCTCCTCTTTCCAATCCATCCTTCTTCCTGCTGTCAGAATAATCTTTCTTTACACATAAATTTGATCATATTACTTCTGCTCAAATCTCCAGTGGCTCCCTATTGCCTACAGAGTAAAATTTATACTCCTTTGTCCAGCATTTGACACCTTGCAATCTGGCACCAGCTTCGCTTTCCAACTTTGTCTTTTGTTATGTCCTTCCATATACTCCTATGTTCCAGTCAAACTTTACTATTTTCTACCTTCCTGATAGGCACCTTTGCTCATGTTCACTTCCTCAGGCCTTGCATGGCACTTCGTTTCATAATTCTCTGTTGTGTTTACTACATGATATTGTATATTAGAGTAATCTGTGGTTGTATCTTATTTTTATACTAAACTATAAGCTCTCTGAGGACATGGACCACTTCTCTTAAAATTTTTATTAAATGAATGAAAAAGTATTTCTTAAGCACTTACTATGTGCCAAGTATTTGGGATACAAATAGGCAAAGCTTGATAAGTATGGCTTGCAAAACCTCCCTGAAATTAAATAATTTATGCGCCCTAACTATGGCTCAAACTTAATTTGAAATAACTTAATTCCAGGCTAACAGCAAGATTTTTAAGTCCTAGGAACAGAGAGTTGGGGATTTCTATCCTTTTGGGCTTTGGTGCAGGATTTCAGTGTCTACCTTGAAGGTTAATTAGGATGTCCTTTTCACTAACTGAAGCATATTCCTGTAAGTGCTGACTAGCTGTGAAGTAACCTTGGGCAAGTCACTGATATGTCTAGGCTTAGATTTATATAAAAGGCAGAAGGGCCATGGAAAGGCTGCGGGGTCAGAGAATTGACTAACTGTGTGACCTTGGACAAGTCATTTAACCTCCCTGGGTCTCAGTTTCCCTAACTGTAAAATGAAAGCTTTGGACTAGAGGGTGTCTGAAGCCACTCCCACCTTTAACCTATGAGTTGCTTATTTCTGAAGATCTTTAATTAGAGGGTGTATGACCACTTGTCAGGAGGAGTATAGAAAGACTCTTTGGCTAGAGAGTTAGACCAGATATCCTCTAAACTCCCTTCTCGTGCCAGTATTTTAAGATTCCATGATTTTGACTCTTTGATCCCTAAAGTCACACACTGATTGCCAGGTGAACTAAAGCTTTGTATACAAGCAGACACATTTGACTTCATCTGGATAACAGATGCTTGTTGAAATGGAACTCGCGACTGCAATATGACTCAGGAAGGTTGTACCTCATTCCAAAGGAACAGAATAGATAAAGGGTATAGTCCAGTAACATTGTATGCAATGAATATATCAAGTCACCACATCGAAATCATGGATACATTGGAATTGTATGGGGAAATCCCACGAACCAGAGACAGAGGAAGCATTTGGGTGAAGACCAATGGAGGAAGAAATGGCTTAAGAAAAGGTTCCCTGGGCCTTAGTTTCTCACTGTAAAACGAGGGAGCTGGAATAGATGGCCTTGGAAGTCTTGTGTGGCTATAGAACTGTGATCTCATTTAAATGGTCTATGATATACTGATGGAGAAGTGAAATTATCTGGATATTTGCTAGTGTTCTCTCTCTGTCTCTGTGTCTCTGTCTCTGTCTCTGTCTCTGTCTCTGTCTCTGTCTCTGTTTCTTCCAAAAGCTAAGTAGCTAAAAATTTCTTGCTTTACCTTAAGTGTAATTTCATCTTTCTGAAAGTAGAGAGGAAGTTCCCTCTTGGACCTGATTCTAACCAACAAGGAAGAGCTAGCCTTTGAGGTAGAAATGATAGAAACTTTGTGGGGGCGGGACATGTTGATTCCATATTATAATTCATGATAAAGAAGGAGATGAAAACTGGGAATAGGATGACATGTAACATAGATTTTTGAAGAATAGATTTCAAAGCGTTCTAAGAAAGACTAGAGGGAGAAGTCTCTGATCTTCCTGAAGCATGTATTAAAGACAACAGACAACCTCCTGAGATTTATTCATCTGTACTGAAATGGTATGAAAAAATATTGCCATCAATTATGTTGTGTTGGACAAGAAACTGAAAACCATAAGGGCACAAGTTATATTTTCTTAACTGCTGCCCACTGAAGACAAGGACTGGAGAAGAACAAAATTAATTAGGGAAATGAACAGCTGGTTAAGAACATGATGTCTGGTAATGGGATTTGGATTTCTGGACCATGGCATAAAATGTATGGATGAGAGATTCCTGCCCAGAAGCAAACCTAACAAAGATAGGTAAGAATATATTTGTCAGGTGATTTGCAAATCTAATTCAAAGTTGCTTTTAAACTAAAAAGGATGGGGGAGGGAGAGAAAACTGTCTCTGTCTAATCTCCCATATTAGAAACCATAGAGAGTAGGTGAAATAAAGGCAAAAGAATAGCACTTGAGACACCCAGAAGTTCACAGAAGACAAAATCCAAGAAAGGAACCAGTAGGAAAACCCATGGTCTCAAATACAATGAACAAAATTTAGGCAACATGCAATGAACTAAAGGTCCTAATACAAAGAGGGGAATTTGACCTCATGGGTAATCACTAGGACTTTTCAACAAGTGAGAGCTAAATTCAGTAATGATAAATGTCAAGTCTTGCATTTGGGTACAAAAAATCAATTTCAGAAGCACTCTATGGGGAAGACATAGTTATAAGATAGTTTTTGTGAAAAAGATCTGAGGACTTTATGGGACTTGGAGCTCAATATGAGTCAGCAATGTGATATGGAAACCATAAAAGCTAATGCAGCCTTGGGCTGTATTAAGAGATGCATAACTTATAGGACTATGAAGATGACAATCCTTTTGGGAGACCTTATCTGGAATATTGTATTCAGATCTGGGCATTAAAGTTTGCGAAGGACATTGATAAACTAGTGAAGAGACTTAACATTCATATCATGAGGATCTAGGGGTGTTTAGCTTAGAGAAGAGAAGATTCAAGTCGAGTGGGAAATGGTATCTATGCTCAATATTTTTTCCTTTTAAAACAATTTAATTTTTCCAGTGAACAATAATCTATTTTTTTCTCCCTCCCACCATTGAAAAAGAAAAGAAAAATACATGTAACAAACACACATAGTCAAGCAAAATAAATTCTTGTGTTGGCCATGTTCAAAAAACATGTTTCAGTCTTCACCCTGAATTCATCACCTTTCTGTCAGGAGAGCTTGCTTGTCAACATGCCTTCATCACTGGTCTTCTGGAATCTTGATCGTTAATTTTGTTGACCTGAGTTCTTGAGTCTTTTACAATTATTTGTCTTGAAAATACTTTTACTATATAAATTGTTCATCTGATTCAATTCACTTCACTCTGGATCAGTTTATCCAGGCTTTCCTGGGTTTCTTTGAAACCATGCCTTTCTTCATTTTTTAACATTCATTTAAAAAAATTTTTTTAGGGGCAGCTAGGTGGCACAGTGGATAGAGCACCGGCCCTGAAGTTAGGAGGACCTGAGTTCAAATCTGACCTCAGACACTTGACACTTACTAGCTGTGTGACCTTGGGCAAGTCAGTTAACCCCAATTGCCTCACTAAAAAAAAAAAAAATTTTTTTTAGTTCTAAACTCTCTCCCACCTGCTCCCCACCCATTGAAATCACATAAAGTATACTACCCAGTATATATGTGAAGTCATGCAAAATATATTTCCATATTAACTGTCACCAAAAAACCCCCAACAAAAAAAACTCCCCTAAACCCACAAGAAAAATAAAGTGAAAATTATCTCAGTTTTAGAATTCATCAGTTCTTTCTCTCTGGAGGTGGATAGCATTTTTCATCATGAATCCTTTCTAATTGTTGTGGATCAATATATTGATTAAGATAGTTAAGTCTTTCACAGTTGATTATCCTCACAAATGTTGTTAATGTGTATGGTATTCTCCTGGCTCTGCTTCATTCTTCATCAGTTCATCCAAGTCCTCAGGTTTTTCTGAAACCATTCATTTCTTCATTTCTTACAGCCAGAAAGTATTCCATTACATTCAAATAACCATATTTTTTTTTCCCAATTCATTCCTCAATAGATAGGTAACCTCTCATTTTCCATTTTGTGGGTATTGCAAAAAGAGCTGCTATAGGAGCAGCTAGGTGGTGCAGTGGATAAAGCACAGGCCCTGGATTCAGGGCCTGAGTTCAAATCCGGCTTCAGACACTTGACCTTTACTAGCTGTGACTCTGGGCAAGTCACTTAACCCTCATTGCCCCACCAAAAAGAAAAAAAAAGAGCTGCTATAAATATTTTTTGTACATAGAGGAATTTCCCCCCTCTTTCTTTGGCCTATTTGGAGTATAATCCTAGCAGTGGTATCACTGGATCAATGTGCTCAAATATTTGAAGGACCATTATGTTAGACCTGTTCTGTTTGATCCCAGAGAACAGAACCAAGAGCAATGGGCAGAAGTCGCAAATTTAGACGTGAAGTAAGGAATAATATCTAAATTAGAACTGTCACAAAGTAGACTGACTTGCCTTGGGATGTGGCGAGTTCCCCATCCTTGGAGCCCTTTAAGTAGAGTCTGGATGACAACTTGGTAGAGACACGATAGTGGGAATTCCTTTGTTTTTTTGGGTAGGACTAAATGGCCTCTGAGAACCCTTCCAGTTCTTAAAGTCTGTGTGTGAATTGATAGAAGCACGTGTATTAAACATTTTTTTTGTTGTTGTTCTTTTTTTTTAGTGAAGCAATTGGGGTTAAGTGACTTGCCCAGGGTCACACAGCTAGTAAGTGTTAAGTGTCTGAGGCCAGATTTGAACTCAGGTACTCCTGACTCCAGGGCCGGTGCTCTAGCCACTGTGCCACCTAGCTGCCCCATATTAAACATTTGTAAACTAAATCAATCTAATAGGGATGGGTGACTGATACAAATTTACAGAGATGTCATTGACCAACTTAGGTTTTTAAAATATGTTTTGTTGTGAAGACTTTCATCTTTGCATCAGTTATTTCAGCCCCTCCTCCCCCAACCCCTGTCTTGTGACAAAGAAAATCCAATCTGGCAAAAACATTCAGTACACTGACCAGAGCTGACAATATATGTGGCATTCTACTCTAGCCATACCCCCACCTCTCTGCTTTGTGAGCGATATATTTTGCTGGTTCTTCTTCAGGACCTTCATTGCTTTTTCCAGACCAACTTATATTTTAAAAAGTCTTAAAGAAGATGGAAGAAAGGACAGGTAAGAGAAGATGAATATCAAGGCATACACAAGGGTAGTAGCATCAAATACAGGAAGGCTCAGAATGAGATGAGATTGACAATGGATGCTTAAAGACAAAAAGTAAAATGGAATGTATTGGGCGTATTTCAAAGGCTCTCCTGAGAAAAAGATGATTAAAAAAGTTAAACGTTCATTGTTCAGGGTAGATGGGACAGTAATAGTGAATATCGGGGAAGAAGGCAGAACTACTCAATACTCATTTTGCTTGTTTATTTTCTTAATTTGAAAAAAAAAAGGACCTACTTCTCAGTTTGGAAAGACAATAAAGGTTATGTGGTACAGATGAAAGACTGATTTCATTGGTATAGGGAGCTCTCAGTAGGATACTTCCTCTGTCAAAGAAGATTGGCACCTTCTTTGCAGCATAAAGTCATAGAGAGCCACCTGGTACACTGAGAAGTTAAGCCACTTGCTGGATCACACAGCCAGTATGTGTCAGAGGCAGGACTTTAAACCCCATTCTTTTTCTTTTCTGGTGAGAATTCTGTTTGGATCATAACAGAACAAAAAAGTCTAATAGTGAATTGAAACCCAAGATAAGCAAGGGAGATAAAAAAAAAATGAATTCCAGTGACAAGGCTGAGTGAGCTAAGCCCCAGGGTGCTGAAAGAACTGGCAGATGTAATTGCTGGGCAGTTGAATCTTTGAAAGACTGTGTAGAAAGGAGTAGGTGTCATAGGAATGAAGAAATGTATGGGAGATAATTTCCCCAAAAGAATGGGTGAGAATTGAGTAAGCCAAGTGTGCTTGGCTTCAAGCCTTGGTAAAATTCTAGAACTATTTTAAAAGTAACAGTTGGGGGCAGCTAGGTGGCGCAATGGATAAAGCACCGGCCCTGGAGTCAGGAGGACCTGAGTTCAAATCCGACCTCATGGGGCAGCTAGGTGATGCAGTGGATAGAGCACCGGCCATGGAATCAAGAGTACCTGAATTCAAATCTGGCCTCAGACTCTTAACACTTACTAGCTGTATGGCCCTGGGCAAGTCACTTAACCCCAATTGCCTCACTTAAAAAAAAAATCCGGCCTCAGACACTTGACACTTACTAGCTGTGTGACCCTGGGCAAGTCACTTAACCCTCATTGTCCTTCCCCCCCCCAAAAAAGAAAAAAGTAACAATGACCATCTCAGAAAATAAGCTATGGGGACAAAGACCAGCATGGCTTTATGAAGAGCACAGCAGGCTGAGCTCATGTCCTTTTATTGTAACAGTTGCCACACTGGCAGGACAGTGCCACTAACTGAGTTTAGCTAACAAAGCATTTGACAGAGTTGCATGCTGACCCTGCATATGACATAAGAGGTGATCTCGATGGTGCCACATACAGTTGGGTGGTTTTAGAGCTGCTCAGTTGACTGGACTGGAAGAGTTGTCCTCAGTGTTTCATTATCATCTAGAAAAAAAGTGCTCTAGTGCAGTTCCCCAGGGATCTGAGCTTGGCCTTGGGCTACTGTTTAATCATTTTATTAGTGACTTGGAGCAAGGCATGGCTGGGATGCCTGTCAAATATGTAGATAGTACAAAGCTGGGAGGGAGCGCTGACACTGGGTGACAGTCAGGATCCAAAAGGAAATTGGAAGGCGAGAGTGAGTGTTGGGTTCAATCTAATGAAATGGAAACCAACAGAGTTAAACACAAGGTCCGCCATGTGAGTTTTTAAAAATTCAAGGTCACTAGGACAATAAAAGTGTGCCACATCCACATGGGGAAAGATCTGGGGAATTTGGCAGATGACAAGCTTGTTGTGGCTGCAAATGATTGGAGATTAGGCCCATTAATAGGGACAGGGTGTTCATATGGATTGCTGGGCTCCCCCCCTGGTTCAGCCTACATCCAGAGTACTGCATGGGGCCTGGGTGCTTTTCTTTTTTGTGTGTGTGGTTTTTGTTTTGTTTTTTGTTTTTTGATGAGGTAATTGGGGTTAAGTGACTTGCCCAGGGTCACACAACTAGTAAGTGTCAAGTGTCTGAGGCTGGATTTGAACTCAGGTTGTCCTCCTGAATCCAGGGCTGTTGCTCTATCCACTGCGCCACCTAGCTGCCCTGGTGCTATTCTTTAGGACTGTGACAAGCAGGAGCATGCTGGGAGGAGGGCAGCTAGTAGTATGGAGAAGGGGCTAGAGAACATTCAGATCTATTCAATCCAACAGGCAGTTAGTGAAGATTGGTGGAAGGAGCTGGCGGTGTTTCACCTGGAGAAGACTTTGGGGGAACACGAGAGCTGTCTTCAAGTTTTTATTTCTGTTTCTTTTTTTTCCTTTCTGTGGGGCAATGAGGGTTAAGTGACTTACCCAGGGTCACACAGCTAGTAAGTGTCAAGTGTCTGAGGTCGGATTTGAACTCAGGTCCTCCTGAATCCAGGGCCAGTGCTTTGTCCATAGCACCACCGAGCTGCCCCCGAGGTCAGGATTTCTTAGCCCAGGGTGACGAACTTGATTTTTAAAATGATTTGCTCATTGCATTTCAGTATAAATTGGTTTGCAATCCTATATGTTTTATTTGATTACACATTGAAAAACATAATTCTGGAAAAAGATCCATAGGCTTTGTTAGACTAAGGGGTCCAAGACACAAAAAGGGTAAAGAATCCCAGAACACGGAATAATCGAAGTAGGAGGGACCTAAGAGTTCATCAAGGTCAACTGTTTGCTTTCCACACTTTCTAGGAGCAAAACCACCATCCAGGTGGCTTGCCATCAATGAAATCCTATTTCTCAGGTGAAAAATAAAAGTCTACTTCTGGCTCCTTAATTAAATATATTGTCCCTGGAATGTGATGCTTCCTGAGGTTCGAGTGGGCTAAGGGATTAAAAGGAATGTTTATTGGGGCTGGCAGCTCTGACCACCCAGGCGAGAGGCCTGGGCTCTCCAGAGGCCAACCTAGGGAGCTCGCACTGTTCTGCTGATGAATAATTCTGTGTTCCTACGTGTGGATTTATGGCTCATAAAAATATGTGCTGTCAGACAGAGCCTTGCAGAGCTTATCTGAGGTCGTTCAGCAGCAGTGGGCCTGGCCCCCTCCAGGTTATTTTAATCACTGGGTTTTGCCGGGGGAGTGAGGACTCCTGTTCTCAAAGGAGATAGCAGTTTATAAATATGTCACCCCGGGAGCTGATGAGTTTAACAAACAGGGACACAAGGGTGAATGATCATAGACGTCGAACCGGGAGGGTGCTTGGAGGTCACCGAGCCCAATTCCTGCAATTTGGAGATGGGGAAGCAAAGGCCCAGCAAGGAAAAGTGACTCGTTTAATGTCACACAGGTAGCAAAACCAGTGGCAGAGACATGGTTGAAACCCAGGTCTTCCGACTTCAAATCCAACGCTTGCTCTTCTCAGCAGTGCTCTCCACTGTCTTGGCCTAGAGAACCAAGGGCATTTGAAAGAAGGAAACTTGTATCTTCCTGTGAGGAGGCAGCACAGAACAGTGGAGAAAAACGGGTCTTAGCATCAGGAGATGCATGTTTGTGTACTGACTCTCATGCTTACTCGCTATGTGATTCTGGATGAGTAACTTCCCTCAGCTTTTTATCTATAAAATGGAGGTAAAGTAATCAAGCGATCAATCAGCAAGCCTAGTAATGGCCAACCTATCTCACAGGGCTATTATGAGGAAAGCACTTTGTGAGATTTTAAAATTCTTTGATAATATGAGCTTTTCCTTTTAAAAAAAAAAATAATGAGGGTTGTAGGTCTGTAGACCACCATGGATCCCCGAAGTCCTTGATGCAGGCTCTCCCATCCACAGGAGAGATCATAGGTCAGTAGCAGTAAAATGCTTCTCTTTCTTGGTTGGAGCCAGGGCTGGAAGAGGTTCAGAGTATACTCTGAAGGTATTCTGCTTTGGCTTAATGGACTGAGTGTGTTGGACTTTGGAGTTAGGAAGATCCAGTCTTGGCCATTTACTAGGTAATAATCCTAGGCAAGTCACCTACCCCTAGCCTCCTTTCACGTCTGAAATGAGATGGTATCCTCAACTCATAGCACAGTGCTTGGTGCATAGTGGGTGCTTAATAAATGTCTGACTGTCTCCAAGGTTGTTCCTCTTTACTACTCCTACTCCACTCTGCTTCTCATTATAGTATTCGTTAATTAATAATAGTATTTAAATACTTCAAGGCTTTGTAATTTCCTGAGTGTGAGCCCTTCTTCCATGAGGATGGATTACAGCCCACCTAGCTTCACTTTTAGTAAAGTCGCTGTCCCTTTTCTCCCTTTATTCCCAGCCCCAATCCTTCTCTGTATAGCCAGCTCTCTGGTATTGAGCCTCCTTGCCTGAGTTAGGCTGGTCCTTAAATGACAGGAGCTGGACTAGAACTCAGAACCGGACTCATTTGGACTGGACTTCTTTGAGCTTGTAATCTATTGGCATAGCACATTGCAGAGTCTAGGGTCCCCTTCATGCCATATGAGCCAGAGGACAACTTTAGTGGAGAATCATTGCCCCATGAATATGTGATCATCTCAGTGAGGGTACTTCTTTCAGCTATATTTGGTCTTCATGCATGATCTTTCCCAGCTGGTCAACTCAGAGCATGTAATCTTTCAGTAGTTTGTTCTCTTTCTCTCTCTCTCTCTCTCTCTCTCTCTCTCTCTCTCTCTCTCTCTCCCTGTTGTGACTTGCTCAGGGTCATACAACTAGTAAGTGTCTGAAGCTGGATTTGAACACTGGTGCTCTATCCCTTGTGCCACCTAGCTGCCTCTCACTAATTCTCTTGACATTTAATGGATACTGGAGGAGCCTAGTACTTCTTGTTACCTATCCTGCTAGCCCATCTTTTAAAAAGTAATCATACTGGGGGCAACTAGGTGGCGCAGTGGATAAAACACCGGCCCTGGATTCAGGAGGACCTGAGCTCAAATCCGGCCTCAGACACTTGACACTTACTAGCTGTGTGACCCTGGGCAAATCACTTAATCCCCATTGTCCTGCAAAAAAAAAAAAGTAATAATACTGCATTAATATTGGGTTTTTTTGTTTTTTGCAGGGCAATGGGGATTAAGTGATTTGCCCAGGGTCACACAGCTAGTAAGTGTCAAGAGTCTGAGGCCTGATTTGAACTCAGGTCCTGCTGAATTCAGGACCGGTGCTTTATCCACTGCGCCACCTACCTGCCCCAATACTGCATTAATATCGAAAGACTGTGTGCTGTAGTGGGTAGAGAGCGGGCCTTAGAGTTAGGGAGCCCTGGGTTCAAGTCCTGCTTCTGACACATATTGGCTGGGTGATCCTGGGCAAAAGATTTAACTTCTCAGGGCACCAGGCAATTTAAGACTAAATTCTATAGAAGGGGCTGATCTACATAGGTTAAAGGTATGTTCTTACTGGGAATTCCTTATACTGATTAATATATATACACACATATACACATATACATACATATACACATGCACAAATGTATAGATATATGTATACTGATGAGCTCACAATCTGGCCTATACATATATATGTGTATATGTATATTTGTATATACATGTTTATCCATATTTGCATATACATGTGTGCCCATGTAGGCATACATGAAAACAAACACAGGCACATGTATGTCTATATAGGCCAGATTGTGAGTTCATCAGTATAAGGAATTCCTAGCAACTGTATATGCATATGTATATATGTTTGTGTGTGTGTGTATATATATATGTGAATATTATATCAAGGATGCCTTAAAAGTACTATGTAAATGTGTCTATCTTTATCTTATTTAATGGATATTTTTGGTTTTTTATCATCTTATTTTATGAATATATCCATCCCACTTCCCCTATGTAGTGAGCCATCTCTTGTAAGCATGATTAAAAGAGAGAGAAAAAAAAAATTCAGCAAAACAATTCATCAATTATTCCTGATAGTATTTGCAGTAATCAAGACCTGTAGTCCCCTACCTCAGCAAAGAAAAGAGTGAGGGAATTTTTTCAACTCGTCTTCAGGCCCCAGCTTGGCCATCATAATAACATGTGTAGCTTTTTTTTTTTTGCTTTTTTTTTTGTGAGGCAATTGGGGTTAAGTGACTTGCCCAGGGTTACACAGCTAGCAAGTGTCAAGTGTCTGAGGCTGGATTTGAACTCGGGTCCTCCTGAATCCAGGACCAGTGCTCTATCTACTGCGCCATCTAGCTGCCTCCATGTGTAGCTTTTTAAAGCAATTTAATTTTTGTATCCATTCTCTCACTGGTCCTTACAACAGTGCCATGAGGGAGGCAGGACAGGTATCATTACCATTTATCATCAACATCATCTTTATTCCCATTTTATGAAGGAGGAAACTGAGATCCAGTGAGGGAAAGTGAGTGGGTTGTGCCAAGTTATACAGCATATTGGTGACCAGGGTGAACATGTGGTCTCCTGACTCTTAGCCTCGGCCCCTTCACATTAGACCACATTGTTAGTTTGACTCTTTTGTCTTTGGTATTCTTCACTGCTCATGCTGTCCTCTCTCTTGGTAGGTGAGGGCCTTCCTGCAGCCCCCCACGAAGGGGGTGGTGATGGAGACTTTTGGCACAGGCAATGGACCCACCAACCCTGATCTGCTTTGGGAGCTGAAGAAGGCCACAGAACGGGGAATGGTCATCGTCAACTGTACCCACTGCTTACAGGGAGCTGTGACCTCTGACTATGCAGCTGGCTTGGTGAGGGTGGGTTAGGATGGGGGTAGAGCCAAGACTGATTGCATATGATCTTGTGCCCAGAACCATGCTTTGGGGACTGGCCAGTTGGCTTAGAAATATTTCCTATGAATCTGAAGTCAAATTATGCTCAGGAAAGGATCAATTGCTATGCTCACGGAATTCCAGAATGGGAAGGTCTCTTAGAACATAGAACATTAGAACTTTTTTTTTAAGCAAAAGGTAAGTGTTTATTACAGTATAAAGAGGAAGATAGGGTGTACAGTGAGACAGTCTAGAAGCTTTCTATTCATTCACTATGTTGGCAACAAAGGCTTGACTATGAATGTTGAAGTTACTTAGCGCTAAACTTTTTTTTTTTAACATCCATCCATTTACCATTTAGAACAGAAAACATAGATTATCAGATCTAAAAGGGAATTTAGGGACCCATTTTATAGATGAGGAAACTGAGAGCCAGGGAGGAGGAAAGAGCCTTGAGTGAGGTTACAATGTGTTACTGGTAAGGTTAGGATTAGACTTGGTTGTCTGACTCAGTCCATGGCTTTTCCTGACACATCACTCATTCTCTTATTCCTTACTTATTTCTTGCCTCCCCCACCCCCACCCCCATAACTTTTTCCTTTCTTTTTCCTTCTTTCTCAATAACATAGAACCCTCACATTCCCAGTTTGGAGTTAGACTGAATGAAGTGTGCTTAACAGTTTCTCTAACATGGCCAGAGATTGGGTGGTGGTTTTCTATTTCAGCAATGGTTGCATTAGCCATTTGGACTCTGAGCTTAGCCACAGAAAGTTTTTAGGGGTAGGAGGTGGGGAAGCGGGTTGGTACCAGTCTTAGGGACCAGGAAAGAGCATGGGATGTCTTTCTAGCCTCATCTCTCCTTGTTCTCTATAGGCTTTATCAGGTATTGGCATCATCTCTGGGTCTGATATGACATCTGAGGCAGCCCTGGCCAAGCTCTCCTATGTGTTGGGTCGGGATGACCTCAGCCTGGAGGACAAGAACAAGGTAAATATCCTGTTGGCCTACGGGCTCCCTTATGTGTGTGTGTGTGTGTGTGTGTGTATGTACACCTGTGTTCGAGAGTCTATGTGTGAATGAATTTGAGTAGGCTGGTGTCCATATGGATTTGTGAATGGATATGTAACAACTTTTTTTGGGGGGGAGGGGCAGGGCAATAATGGTTAAGTGACTTGCCCAGGGTCATATAGCTAGTAAGTGTCAAGTGGCTGAGGCTAGATTTGAACTCAGGTCCTCCTGAATCTAGGGCCGGTGCTTTATCCACTGTGCCATTTAGCTATGCACAAATATGTAGGAGTCCTTTTTGGGGGGGGGGGCGGGCAGGGCAGTGAGGGTTAAGTGACTTGCCCAGGGTCACACAGCTAGTTAAGTGTCAAGTGTTACACATGAATATGTAACTGAATATGAGAAACCTACCCAGGCCAAAAAGCAGAAGTTCTCATAAGGGATCTCAGAGGTCATCCAGTTCAACCTAAATCTATAACAACTGGTCATTTGGCCTATATTTGGATAATATAGTCCACTTTGCTATATCTCTAATGATTCAAAAGTTTTCCTTTATGATGAGGTTAAAAATGCCTATTATAAGGATTAATGTTATTGTGTGTGTGTGTGTGTATGTGTATATATATATATATATAAAACCTATATCAGATTACCTGCTCTCTAGGGGAGGGGGGAGGGAGGGAGAAAAATCTGAAATTGGAAAGCTTGTATAAACAAAAGTTGAGAACTATCTTTACATGTAATAGAAAAAAAAAAATTAAAAAAAAATGCCTATTATAGGGGCAGCTAGGTGGCGCAGTGGATAGAGCACCGGCCTTGGATTCAGAAGGACCTGAGTTCGGATCTGGCCTCAGACACTTGAGATTTACTAGCTGTGTGACCCTGGGCAAGTCACTTAACCCCAATTGCCCTACAAAAAAAAATGCCTATTATACCACCCACCCATTGTTTTTAGTTCTTCTCTCTGAGGTCAATTTTCTACTAGTCAGTCAACAGGCATTGTATTAGTGCTTACTGTGTGCTAGGCTCTATCTACGATGTGTTTGGGGGGGGTCTGTCTGTCTGTAATTCTTCTTTTGTTTCTGTTATGTCTGTGTATTTGTGAATATGTGTGTTTTGTATAGTCTCTATATGTGTATTTCTAGGCAGAAGTTCTTGGGTATAGGAGGATAGGTAGTAGTAACCACTTGAGCTAAACCTTGAAGGAAGACAGAGGTTCTATTAGGCCCAAAGGAAGAGGGAATATATTCCTGACATGGAGGAAAACCTGTGGAAATGCAAGGAGACTGGAGATGTAATTTCTAGATTTTGGTGGTATTCAAGTCCAATAGGAACCAATGATTTTTCCTGCCAGTCAAATAACTTAGCACAACCATGGTCATTCTCATGGAATCCAGAGTGAGTGAGGTGATAATCTTGCTGTTCTCTCCCCTGGTCAGATCACATCTGGTATGTTGTGCCCAGTTCTGAACGCAATATTTTAGGGAAGGACGTTTGCTGGGAAGGTTATAGATAATGCCAAGTCAGACACTGGTTGATGGATCTAGGAATGTTTCGCTTAGAGAAGAGAAAGTTTGGCAGCCAGGGATGGAGGGCAGAAAAGCATTGTTGTCTGTAAGTATCTGAAAGGATATCTTGTGAAGAAGGATTATATTTATTCTTCTTGATTTCTGAGGGCAGAACCAGGACCATGGGTTGTCTCAAGAGCAAATTTCAGCTAGGTGTAAGGACAACTCTAACAGTTAGAACTATCCAAAAGTGGAATAAGCTGAACTGCTTCTGGAGACAAATGACTCCCCTCACTGTAGGTCTTCAAGGTAACTCTCACTGGAGTCTTGGAGGAGTGTGATTCCTGTTCAGGCCTGGGGTGGATGAGAAATCCTCTGATTCTAGGAAACATTTCCTCCTCTTCCAGCTTCTGACCAAGAACTTGAGGGGGGAGATGACCCCCCTGCCTGAAGATGTCCAGGTCTCACTTCGGGACAGCAAGTTTGTCCAGCTTATTGCTAACCTTCTCTACCTGAACTGCAGTCAGGTGAGTGCTCATCTGTGACTGGTCCCCACAGCTTTGTGGAAGCCGGGGACCTTACTGATTGTGCTGTCTTACTGACACTCCTAGGAAGTGATCAGCTCTGTCACTCTAGGGAAGAAACAACTCTCCTCTCCATCAGGTAGAATTGGCATTTAACTATTCTGGTTATAGGAACAATTCATGGTTACTTTGTCATGTTAAAAAAAACACAACAGATGTGGAAAATTGTTTTGGGCGACTGTGAAGGGCTGAACCAGGTTTGGTTCTCAGTTCTTCCACCTATTAGATGTGTGATGGTGGGAAAATCTTTTCCCTTTTTGAACCTACAGTTTCTTCATCTGTAAAATGGGAACAATTCTCACTACTTACCTCATTGTTGTTATGAGGCTCTGATAAGAGAACCTTGCCTTGAGGAACCTTAAAGTGTTATGTTATTTTTCTAGAATGTAAGCTCCCTGAGATTATATACTTTTTTTTTTTTATGAATTTCGTATCTAACACCCAGCTCAGTGCTTTGCATGCAGTTAGCACTTAATAGATGCTTGCTGAATGAAATCAAATTGAATTAATAGGATTTTAGAGTTGGAAGAGATTTTGGGAAGAATCTATATTAACCTCCTCACTCTATAGACGAGGAAACTGAGGCCCAGAGACTTACCCAAGGTCACATTATCAAGTTAGTGAGAAGGGAAGAAAGCTCACATCTCCAACTCATGGCTTAATTAAAAAACAATCAAACTAAATTTTAAAATAAGCTAACAAAAGAATATGGTTCCTCTGAATGTCTTATCCTTGGGAAAGTTCTAGCCGAGGCTAAAAGATCATTTCGCAGGAAGGCTGGGAAAGGGATTTCTGCCCTGAGATTATGGGATGAAGACTTGCTTCCATTCATGGTAGAGCAGATGAAGGGGACAAGTTGGAATCCTGTGGCCCAAATGGATCTAATCTCACTCAGACAGATGAGAATCTTTCAATAGTTCAGGTGCCTTGGTGTGAGAAGACACAAGTCATTCTGTATTTCCTCACCTTTAGTATCTTTTTCCCCCCTTCAAAAATAAATGGCTTTTTGATGCTTCCCCACTCCCCTACCCTTATCTTACAGTACTTTTCACTCCTACTATAGAATTCTTCCTCCCTTATAACACAGAACAGTTAAACAAAACAAATCAACACACTGGCCATTCCTGACCAAGTCTGTCTCATTCTATACCTGTAATTGGCCACCTTTCTACCAGGGTGTGGGAGGCCTGCTTTATTACCGCCATCCAATCCTTTGAAATCAGAATTGTTCATGGCATGGCTCAGGGGCTGGTGGTGGGTTTTTTGTTTTATTTTTATGGAAATAATTTGTTTTCACATCACTTTAACTTTTCTCAACATATCTCTCTCCTTCCCTCCCCCACCTCTCTAGCCATCCTTTGTGCTACCTAGAGGCAGCTAGGTGGGTTCAAGTGTGGCTTCAGACACTTAGTAGTTGTGTGACCTTGAGCTGGTCCATTAACCTTTGTTTGCCTTAGTTTTCTCGACTATAAAATGGGTTTAACAGTAGCACCTACCTTGCAGGGTTGTTGTGAAGATTAAATGAGATAATATTTGTAAAGCACTTAGCACAGTACCTGGCACATAGTCAGGGCTGTATAAATTCTCATCCCCTCCCCCTGCTCCCCAACACCTTTGTAACAAAGAATAAAAAATAAAGGGAAAAACTGCTCAGCAAAACTATTGGAAACATCTAATGTCTTTATACTTTTGTGGTCATAGTGTAAGTCCTCTTAGTTTTTTGCTCATTTCACTCTGGGTCAGTTCATACAAGTCTTCCCAAATTGTACCGAATTCTTCATTTCTTACCATGCAGTGATATTCCATTCCATGGTTTGTTCAGCCATTTCTATAGACGATGGATATCCACTTGGTTTCCAGATTTTTGCTCTTGCAAAGACTACTTGCATACATGGAATCTTTCTTTCACTCTTTTTCCTTCCTTGGCATAGAAGCCCTAATTCAGTTTCCCAACTGAACCAGTTTCCTGAATTGATGGGAGATGCATAGTGAGCTAATCCTTAAAAAGAATTTTAGGATGTCTGAGCTGGAAGTGACCTTAAAGATTACCTAGTCTGGATCCCTGCAAGGTTTGTGTTGATTTAGAAAACCACAAATGAACATTATCTATGTGATATTATATTTTTACTTCTTTTGTTAAACATTTCTCAATTGTGCTTTAATCCGATTTGGATTAAAACTCATGAGTTTTATGGGCCTTGAGTTTGACACCTGTGATTTAGTCCAATTTCCTTGTATTACAGATGAGGAAAATAAATCCCATTGTGGGAATGAGGGGAGACTTGCTTTAAGTCATATAATGAGTCAATGATAGAACTGGGATTAGAATTCAGGCATTTGAATTCTCCTTGGGATACATACATACCCCAAGGCTCATCTCACTGTTCCCACCCTACCTGGACAGAGAAAATGGACCTGGGGATTTAGAGCAAGCAGTCCTTAATCCTCTGGATTGTTGGCTCAGTCTTCCACCCCATTTTTCCTGGGTGGATAAGACTCTTGCCACTGAGCTTTCCTGTATTTTCCCCTTTTGGGTGATGAATGAATGAATGACAAAAGCATCAGGAAGTGATTACTCAGATGTGAATACTGCTGAGTACTGGGGATACAAATGGGAAATGACAAACCCAGATCACATTCTGAAAAAAGGAGACAAACACATTTTGGTAATATGGCCATTTCTAGATGGAACACTCAGGATCAAAGGAAGGAGGACTTCTCTGGAAAGCACACTGGCTTTGGGATCAGAGGGCCTAAATGTTACCACTTAGCACTTCCGTGTCATTAGGCAAATCACTTATCCTTCCTGGGCCATCATTTACTCATCTGTAAAACGAAACATTGGTCTAGTTCACTCTAGCACTCAGAGGTGACCTTCTGGTTCTACATCTCGGATCCTTTTATGGATGAATGTATGTATTACCAAGAACATCTTGACAAAATTAATCGATATAGATTCTCTGCAGTTGCTGCTCTGGAAACCTTGCAATTAAGAATCATTTCATTCTTCGTTTCTGAATCCCTAGCACCTAGCATGGTACCTGATGTAGGTGTTTCATAAATGCTTTTTGATACTCTTCCCCCAATTTATTTGTTCATATATACAAAGTGTCCCTAAAAATCTTTGTACCACGGGGTGGGGGGACTGCCAGCAAGGGCTCCCTCATTGTGGTGTTAATTGATGCTTGCCTGTGGTAGATTGGCAGATGAAAGGTGCCATTGATGTCCACTGTGTTATTATGGCTTTGGTTATTAGCTACTCTTTAATAGAGAGTGGGACTCATGATGCTTTCATTACCTTTATAATCAAGGCTGGGTTATGGGAGCTTATTGCAGGTGGCTGATGATGGTGAGTGGGCAAGGACCTGTGCCCGTCTGTCTTATGGCTTCTCATTTCATTTGTTGGCCCCAACATTCCCACAGCAGGATCTAAGATGTGGCCATTCAAGTCTCTGACCACAGCATCCCAGAACCACAGAATGTCACAGTTGAAAGGCACCTCCAAGGCCATCTCAACCAGTTCCACCCATAACTGAAAAAAACTCCTCCTTCTGATGACTGGGCATCCAGCCTCCGTTTGCGGCCCCCTGGAAGGGGAATTCTGCTGCCTCCTGAGGCAGCCCATCCAGCTTTGGGATGGTTCTAACACTTTGGAAGTTTTTCCTGACATCAAGCCTCCGTTTACCCCTTTGCAACTTTGAACCATTGCTATTAGTTCTGTTCTCTGTGATCAAGCAAAACTGATCTGGACCCTCTTCCACTGGTCAGCCTTTCAAATCATTCTCAGGGCTGTCATATTCCTTCTTAGTCCTGATTGTTCTAGACAAAACATCCCCTAGCCTTTCTGTTGATTCTCTCTCTCTCCCCTCCTGCCCCGCCCCCCGCCTTTTTTTTTTTTTTTGGTGGGGCAATGAGAATTAAGTGACTTGCCCAGGGTCACACAGCTAGTAAGTGTCAAGTGTCTGAGGCTGGATTTGAACTCAGGTCCTCCTGAATCCAGGGCCAGTGGTTTATCTACTGTGTCACATAGCTGCCCCTTTTCTGTTGATTCTCATATAGTATATGCTTGATGGAGACTCTTCACTATTCTTGTTGTATCTGGGGCTTTGAGGAGCCTTGGGAATAGCACGTGGGATGGTTGGTGGTATGGGCTCTTGTTATCATTATTACTTAAAGAGAAGCATCATAACATAGGAGAAAATACTCTGGATGTGGGATCCAGAAGACCAGGGTTGGAATTCTAGACCCTCCACTTTCTAACCATAGCAAGTTTGGGCAAGTCACCTAACTCCTCCGAGCCTCAGTTTCCCTATCTGTAATAAAAGGATAATGAAAATAACATGAGGGGGCAGCTAGGTGGTGCAGTGGATAAAGCACCAGTCCTGGATTCAGGAGGATGATCTGACTTCAAATCCGGCCTCAGACCCTTGACACTTACTAGCTGTGTGATCCTGGGCAAGTCACTTAACCCTCATTGCCACAGAAAAAAGAAAAAAGAAAAAAAAAGAAAAGAAAAGAACTCGCACAAAACAAAAGCAAACATATTATAATAGGGATATGTAGTTATAGGTATAATCCCCTTTTTTTCTGTTCTATTCTCTATGTGGAAAAACATCTTGTTTGGTGTTGTCAAAATCAAAATAAATAAAATTTTAAAATGTTGTTGGACATCGTGTTGTTTGTACTCAAGGAGTTGTCATGAGAAAAGTGCCAAGGACCCTTAAAGCATGAAAGGAGTGGGAGTCATTTTGCTTTACAGTTTACAAACTTCTTTACTTTTACTGTCTCATTTGGGCCTCTCAGTGGACCCATGAGTTGGCCCATATAGGGAAGCAATGTCTTGACCACTGGGCCTTCCAACTCTGGAGTCCATGCTCTTTTTCTTGGGAATGCCAGAGCTTAAGGGACCAGAGAGCTCCTCTAGTTCAGCCCTCTCACGTTGCAGAGGGAGAAACTGAGGTCCAGAGAGAGGGAGAGTCTTTCCTAAGATCACTGAGTGAGGCAGTGCCAGGGATGAGATTCAGACAGAGGTCTCCTGATTTCACGTGCATTGTCTTCCCACTGTGTACTGCACTGTCTTCTTGTCTTTTTGCTTTTTAGGGGTGGGGGCTGGTGGAAGGGATGCTGAGCAGTGACTTGGGTTGCAGTAATCTTTTTGTTCCTAGGACCTTGATGCTGTGAGAGACTCCCTGACTCCTACCTTGGCTTGTGCTGCAGCCCGAATGGGGGACTTAGAGGCCCTGGATGCCATCATAGAACTGGTGAGCCTGCCCTTTGGTCTTCAGCTTTCATTCACTTTCTGTTCATATGGAAAGGTTCTCTCAGGAACTGAGAGGCATAAGAGGGTGCCCCGGAAAGGGTGTGAGAGAGCATCTGGTTTGAACTCTTTTCTTATGTAATGAAACAAAGGCTCAAGGAAGGAAGGAGACTTGTTCAAAGTCACACAGCAAATCAGAAGTAGAGCGAGGACTAGGCCCAGGCCAGGGGTTTTCTCAGTGGTTCACTGGGAAACCATTGTCATCAATACACATGAATTAAGACCCTGGGATCGATCAATTCAGTCCTTCAAAGACTTCAAAATGTGGTATTGATGGGGAAAGATTGCATACACCGAATCTCCTCTGTGGTCTTTTTAATGGATGATGATCACTTGATCAAGGGGGAAAATGAACAGCCTGAGGAGGAATGAATTCCTCATCCCTGCAGGTTTTCAGGTAGAGGCTAGATGACCATCTGTTGAGGATGTTGGGGTCTTTAAGATTTAGTATATGTCAGACAAAATGGTATTCATTGAACAAGCATTTATTAAGCACCTACGGTGTACCAGGAGCCATGTTAGCCACTAGTCTTTGCTATCATTGCAGCTTCTCATTTGAGAGCTCAAGGAGTTCAACCAATCATCCAATCAAGCATTTATTAAGTGCCTACTTTGTACCACTGTAATGTTTAAAATCTAAATGTGTTGTCTAAAAAATCTAATGTGTGGTCACCTTAAATTAGAAGCTTTAGTACCAGTTTTTGGGCATTAAGTATTTATTAAAGCATACCAGGTATTCACATGGAGTTCAGAAAGTTAAGAAAAGGCCTATCTAGCCTAGAGTTCCAGCCTGGTTGGGTTCTTCCTCAAGTCCTCTAACACAAACCTGTTTCAATCATGAACTGCCCCTCAAACTGAGTGTGAAAGATTTTTATAGGTCTGGAGTAGAGGTGGTCCTTACACACTGCTTCAAGTTGATTGGTTGAGAGTGGTCTCCTGTTAATGTTGCAGTCCACAGCCTCTGAGAACACACTCTACTCAGGGTTGGCCACATGTGGTCTCAATTTAATCAACCTTAACTAGGTTCACAGTCTCTCAGTCTCACCCAATTCAATCAATTCCAACTCAGTCTTCAGGTGGGGCTCCTGGGCGTCTGTCAAATCCCATTATTTTGTCACCCCCCCCCATGCTTCATTAAGAAACAATTGTTTCCTTAATGAAGAAATAACATTACAGATACTTATGACTAACAATGTAAAGGGAATGTAAGGGGCTAAAATTCTAGCTATACTGTCTAAAATATCTAATGAGTGCTTGCCAATAAATTATAAGCTTTAGCAAGAGTTTAGACTTTTAAGCATTTATTAAGGAGAATAAGAATTTGGTGAAGAGAGAGAGAGAAAGAGGCCTAGATCCATCTATCTATCAAAGGGAGAGTGCATTTTAGCTCCACTCTCCACAAGAGTCCAGATAAAAGAGAATGAGAGTACCAGCCTCGTCCCCTCTTCCTCCCACAAGCAAACGTCAGGTCCTGACACCAAAGAAAAGCCACATGTCTTGCCCTCAGGCTCCTTCTCATGGCGGAATTTTCCTACAGTAAGTCTCCAGCAGGTGGCATCATTCCAATCATTACAGGAACAATGTAAAAGAAATCGAGCGATGCATTAACAATAAACTAAAGGGGGCACTCCCCTTTAGTAAGTGGACATTATAAACAGTGGATACAATGGGGAAAGGAAAAACAGGAAAATGTCCATTTAAGTCTTTGGAAGTCTTTTCTCAGATGATTCCTGGGATGTCCTCTGGGTGTAGTTGTAGAACAAAAGACTTTCAGGTATGGATGCTGAAGATCAACTAACAATTCTCAGCTGTAGAGTTTCAAATGTGGTTGTATTTTATCACACCATGTTGATCTTGGTGATTGATAGACTCAAGCTAACTCCATCCTCAAAGAGCCTTTATTCAAATAGGGGAAACAACATATCCCTATACAGGTGTATATGTAATTCATAGAGAGGTGGATACAAAGCACATAAAATTCATATTTTTAGGGGGAACAACATATATTTAGAAAATAATTTATAGAGTAATTTGGGCTGAGGGGAGGGCACTAGCACTGGAGGAAGGAGAAGATAGGCCTGAGAAAGAGGTACTGCTTGAGCTGGAAGATCCCTGGATTTGGAGGTAGAAAGTCCAGGTTCAAATCCCAGTTCTTCTACTTACTGCCTGTGTGACCTCTAACAATTTACTTAACCTCTCTAGTTCTTAGTTTTGTCATCTGTAAAATGAGGGAGTTGGGGCATTTGACCTTTAATGTCCTTTCCACCAGTTATCTATATTCTGTGATTGAAAGTGATGATGGGAATATATTCCAGGGATAGGGGACAGTATGGGCAAAGGACAGAGCCAGGAGGTGGAGATAGAATGTTGTATATGGACAACCCTTGAGCAGGGTGTTTGGGTTGGAATACAGAGTTTGTAAAGGAGAGTAATAGGCAACAAGACTGGAAAAATTGGCTGGAGCCAGATGGTGAAGGGCTTTACAAGCCAAATAGAAGAGTCTGTATTTGTCTAGGAGCAAGAGGGAATCAATGAGGCTTCTTGAGCAGGTGAGTGATGTGGACAGATTTGTGTGTTAGGAATATCAGTTTGGCAGTGTTACGGGGGCTAAAATTCTAGCTATACTGTCTAAAATATCTAATGAGTGGTCGCCAATAAATTATAAGCTTTAACAAGAGTTAGACTTTTAAGCATTTATTAAGGTGAATAAGAATTTGGTAAAGAGAGAGAGAAAGACCTAGATTCATCTATCTATTAATGGGAGAGAGCATTTCTAGCTCCTTTCTCCACCAGAGTCCTCAGGAAAGAGAGCGAGTCAGAGCACCAGCCTCCTCCTTCTCCCTCCCACAAGCAAACGTCACTTCCTGATGCCAAAGAAAAGCCGCATGGTCTTGCCCTCAGAGGCCTTCTCCTCATGTTGGAGCTTTCCTACAGTAAGTCTCCAGCAGGTGGCATCATTCCAATCATTACAGTAGCGATGTGGAGGATAGAGAGGAGAGTGACTGGAGGCTCTAAGATCACTTAGGAGACCACTGCAATAGCTCAGGCAAGAAGTAAGGAATGCGGGGGCAGCTAGGTGGCGCAGTGGATAAAGAACTGGCCCTTGATTCAGGAGGACCCAAGTTCAAATCCGCCCTCAGACACTTGACACTTACTAGCTGTGTGACCCTGGGCAAGTTACTTAACCCTCATTGCCCTGCAAAAACAAAAACAAAAAACACAAACAAAAAAAGAAGTAAGGAATGCCTAAATGGAGGCGGTGGCCAAGTGAGTGGAGAGAAGGTGATGAATAGGATATATATGGTGACAAGAGTTGATGATAATAGTACTTAGCATTTGTGTTGCATTTTCAAGTTTGTAAAGGGCTTTTTTGGATCCCAACAACAATCCTGTGACCTGGGTGCCATTATTGTCACCCTCATTTACAGATGAGGAAACTGAGGCTAAGTGATGAGAGAGGTTAAGCGTTGTCACACAGTGTTCCATGGCTAGTAAGCGTCTGAGGCTGGATTTGAATTCAGGTCTTCCTGACTCCAAGGCCAACACACAAGCTCCTTTGTCACCTACCTGCCCTTTGAGGATTTGAGAGTTGAAACAAATGACCTTTGAGGCTATGGATCTGGGTAACTGAGAGGATGATGGAGTCCTCACCAGAAACAGAGAAGTTAGGAAGTAGGAGAGGGGAGTCTTGGGAAAAAATCTATTGAGTTGAACTTGAGATGCCTGTAAGACATCCATTTGGAGACTGGCACTTGGTGATGAGAGACTAGATTTAAGGAGACTGAGGCTGGCCATCCTAATATCGGAGTTATCTCCATAGAGGTGATGGTTGAACCCCTTGGAGTTTATGAGATCACTGAGAAATGTAGTCTAGAGGGAGGAGGGAAGGGGCCCCACGACTGATCCCTACAGGAATACCTACACATGGTATATGGGATAAGAAAGATCCTTTAGCAAAGGAGTCTGGGAGGAGTGCCGGACAGGCAAGAGGAGAACAAGCAAAAAACTCAGAGAGGAGGGTGGTGAGCAGCAGAGGTGTTAAATGTCCTGAGTGCTCCTGAGCCAGATTTAAATGTAATTGGGAAATATTCAACAAACTAAAAATACAACAAAACATAGATAATATTAGATTTGAAAGCTGTCAGTCTGCAGACTGTAGGGTATCTTGATGAGTTAGTGGTCCCATTTCTATTTCAATTTGACGTCACTGGTCAACAACGCCAAAGGCTAAAGAGAAGGATGATGACTGAGAAAAAGCCAACTCTTCATTTAGCAATGAAGAGATCATCTGTAACCATGGAGAGAGTAATTTCAGTTGAGTGATGAGGTTAGATGTCAGATTTGGGCCTGTGTATAAGCAATAGAGGAGGAGCCAGTGATTTGAGAGAGACTGAAAATGAGGAATAGGGAAGGGATGAGTAAAGGGGCAAGTTTCCGGGGGAAAGATAGGAGGTAATGAGATCGAGGGCACAAGTAGACAGCTGGACATTTTCAAGAAGGCTCACGTACTACTCCTCTGAGATGGGAGGGAGGGAGAGAGAGTTTTCACAGTTTTCAGTAAAGTCCTTGTTAAGGTCCTTTGCTGAAGCAGAGGGTAGGGATGACATGAGAAGAGAAGGGAAGGTCTAAAATAGATGCCAAGGGGAGTGAAACAGGAGATGGGGAAGAGAAAAAAGATTAGCATGCAGCCAGGAGGGCGCCAATGAAATTACAAAACAAATTTGGAGTTGACTTAGTTGTTGTGGTTTTGTGACTATCTCATCTTCCGCAGAACTATGAGATTCTTAGATCTTGTGATTTCCAGTAACGAGGAGCTCATTACCTCCTAAGGTCCACTTTTCTCCTGGATAGTTCTAATTGTTAGCTTTGGCTTCTGGGACCGGAAAGAATTAGTTTAATTTCTGTTCATTATTACTCAACTACTTAGCGAAAATGATCATACCTGAATTAAATCTTCTCTTCTCCCAAAGATAAATATCCCCCAGTGCTTTCTTATGGGACTTAAGTAAATGGTTGTAAAATGAATAAATGGTGGAGATAAGAGTTTGAGAGAACAATCACTCTGCATTCAGGAAATACTTCCTGGAAGGGGTGGGCCTTGAAAGATAAATCAGATTTAGAATAATTTAGAGATTAGGGAGGACATTTCCTATGGTTTACAATGACAAGTCATATTATTATTATTTGTTTTTAGTGAGGCAATTGTGGTTAAGTGACTTGCCCAGGGTCACACAGCTAGTAAGTGTTAAGTGTCTGAGGCCGAATTTGAACTCACGTACTCCTGATTCCAGGGCCGGTGCTCTATCCACTGTGCCACCTAGCTGTCCCTACAAGTCATGTTATTATAAAAAGCACAAGACGCCTCCCCCCTAACCCCCTGCCCCCAGGCTCAATCTCAGTCAACTAAGATTTAGGAAGATCACCTCAACTTTGACTGTAGCAGAGGGGCATCTGAAAAGAAACATGGTGGGCTCTAAGCTGGAGAGAAGTTTCCAAGTCAGTTCTCAGTTATCTAAAAGGGCATGGCCGATCCTTATTTCCTCAAGGTCATTCTAGTAAGTAGCAGAGTTCAGATTCAAACCAGCTCCTCTGTCTCCAAATCTAATGTGCTTTCTACTCGGGTTCACAATTCAAATAATTTACACATTCAAGCTAAAACAGACACTCATCTATGTGGGGGGCTCGCTGACCTGTTGTTGCTTCTAAATAGATGGACCAATAGACTGTGGCCCTATCTCAGTGAAGTACTTCCTCCCATCCTCCAATTTCCATCATCTGCAATGTCTGTCTGTCTGTTTATAGGGTGGAGACCTGAGTGAGAGTGACTTTGATGGCCGAACTCCCCTGCACATGGCTGCCCGGGGTGGGCATGTGGGTGCTGTCCAGTGCCTTCTGAGGAATGGGGCAAAGGTGAACAGCTGGGACGGTGACAGGAGCAGCCCACTGTTGATGGCCGTGAAGGGCAGGTACTGGGTGATCCAGTGGTGGGAGAGGGTGGGAGGGAAAAGAGGGTCTGGCTTCCAGGGTCAGGGCTTGGCTGACTGTAAGGGGGTCTCCAGTCACTTTTTGTTAACAAAGAGACAGGTGGTTGCCTAAGGAAGGAGGAAATCTAAACTGGGGGTCTTGGCAGCTAGGTGGCATAGGGTATAGAGTGCCAGACCTGGAGTCAGGAAGATTCTCTAGCCTTGCTTAAATACCTTTAGTGAGTAGGAACTGAATGTCCTGTGAGAGAGCCCATTGCACTCTGGGACAACTGTAATTGTTAAGTTTTGCTTTAAATCAAGTTGAAACATGCTTGTATCTAACTTTACCCTTATTGTTTCCAGCTCTGCCTTCTGGGGCCAAGCAGACCAAATATTGTTATTCCATGAAAACCCTTCATATACTTTTTTTTTTAGATCATAGAAGTATTTTATTATTTTTTCCAGATACATGTAAAGATAGTTTTCAACATTTGTTTTCATAAGATTTTTAGTTCCAGGGGCAGCTAGGTGGCGTAGTGGATAAAGCACTGGCCCTGGATTCAGGAGGACCTGGATTCAAATCTAGTCTCAGACACTTGACACTAATTAGCTGTGTGACATTGGGAAAGTCACTTAACCCTCATTGTCCCACAAAAACAAAAACAAAAAACAACAACAAAAAAAGATTTTTAGTTCCAAATTTTTCTCCTTCCCTCCCTTCCCTCCCCCCCTCCCCAAGACAGCAAGTAATCTGATATAGGTTATATATGTACAATCACATTGAACATATTGCCACATTAGTCATGTTGTGTAAGAAGAATCAGAACAAAAGGGAAAAACCTCAAAAAAGAAAAAAAAAACAGGAAAAAAAATAGAAACAGTATGGTTCAATCTGCATTCAGAATCCACAGTTCTTTTTTTTGGATGCGGAGAGCATTTTCCATCATGAGTCCTTTGGAATTGTCCTGGATTATTGTATTGCTGAGAAAAGCTAAGTCTATCATAATTGATCATCACACAATGTTGCTATTACTATGTGCAATGTTCTCTTGGTTCTGCTCACTTCAGTCAGCATCAGTCTACTTCAGTCTTTCCAGGAAAACCCTTCATATAGTTAAAGAAGTCTAGTCAGAGCTTCTTCTTTTTTTTTTTTTTTGGTGAGGCAATTCTTTCTTTCTTTCTTTCTCTCTCTCTTTCTTTTTTTTTGTGTGTGAGGCACTGAGGGTTAAGTGACTTGCCCAGGGACACACAGCTAGTAAGTGTCAAGTGTCTGAGGCTGGATTTGAACTCAGGTCCTGGGGCGGCTAGGTGGTGCAGTGGATAAAGCACCAACTCTGAATTCAGGAGGACCCGAGTTCAAATCTGGCCTCAGACACTTGACACTTACTAGCTGTGTGACCCTGGGCATGTCACTTAACCCCAATTGTCTCACCAAAAAAAAAAAAAGAAAGAATGAACTCAAGTCCTCCTGAATCCAGGGCTTCTTAAGCTTTTCTGAGTCTTGGACTCCTTTGGTAGTCTGGCGTTACCTTTGGATCCCTTCGCAACCTTGTTTTTAAATGTATAATATAATTATCAAAGTATTTCTGAAAACAAAAAAAACACAACCCTCCTTTTCCCCCCACAAAATCTACAGAATCATTTTAAGAATGCTTGTCCTGAGGATTTTCTTCTCTAGGCTACCTATTCCCGGTTCCTTCCACCATTCCTCCTATGGCCCAGGCTCCCGGTCTCTCAACATACTAATTACTGTCCTTGATGCTCTTCAGCTTGCCACTGTCCTTCATAGAATGTGGTGCCCAGAACTTATCCCAGCAGTCCTACTTGTGATACCTGGCCACAGTGGAACAGAAGGGGATGGGGGAGAGCAGAACACGAGGGAGTGACAAAAGCTCCAATTCTATAGCACAATCAGGTTTACAGAACAGAAAGGCAGAGACACATGTTCAGCAATAGAGAAAAATATAACTCTGAATAAATACATATCTTCAAAGAGGGAAAGTGACTTGACCAATGTCATGAAGTTAGAGTTTGGACCTGAACCTGGGGCCTTTCGGTTCTAGGTGCAGAAATTTTTTTTTTTTTTTTTGGTGAGGCAATTGGGGTTAAGTGACTTGCTCAGGGTCACACAGTTAGTAAGTGTTAAGTGTCTGAGGCTGGATTTGAACTCAGGTCCTCCTGACTCCAGGGCTGGTGCTCTATCCACTGTGCAACCCAGCTGCCCCTAGGTGCGGAATTCTTTCCATGATTCCGTGCTACCTTTTATACCATTCTGACTTCGATTTAAAATATATTAAGTTGGGGCAGCTAGATGGCGCAGTGGATAGAGCACCGGCCCTGGAGTCAGGAGTACCTGAGTTCAAATCCGGCCTCAGACACTTAACACTTACTAGCTGTGTGACCCTGGGCAAGTCACTTAACCCCAATTGCCTCACTAAAAAATATATATATATATATATAAGTTGCTATGCAATTTGATATTTGTTGTTGTTGTTCAGTTGTTTCAGTTGTGTCTGACTGTGACCTCATTTGGCAAAGAACTGGAGTGCCTTTTCCTTCTCTAGCTCATTTTACAGATGAGGAAACTGAGGCAAACAGGATGAAGTGACTTGCCCAGGGTCACACAGCTAATGTGTCTAAGTCCAGATTTGAACTTAGAAAGAAAAGTCTTCCTGACTTCAGGCCCAATACTTTATTCACTACCTTTATTCACCACCTAGCTGACCTAATTTGGTATTTAAAGCCCTTTATAACCTGGCTTCTACCTACCTTCCCAACCTCATTATACAGTAGTCTCCAGTCCAGCCAAACTTTCTATCTTGCTTTTCCCATATATTATTGCATTTTCCATCTCCATGCCTTTGCATTGGATATCTCCTAAGCCTAGAATGCCATCATTTCTCACTTCTTCCTCTTGGAATCCATAGTTCTACTTGGCATGGTGGTGCATGCCTGTAATCCATGCTGTCGGGGAGACTGGGGTTGGTGGATCTCTTCAGCTCTGGAGTTCTATGCTGCAGTGGGTCAAGCCGATCCAGTGGTGTTAATGTGGACGAATCACTGGGGATGTGGGTCCACAAAGTCATCTAACTTGCCCTGGTCATAAGTAGAGTAGCAAAGCTCCTGCATCCATCAGAATGGGGCCAGACCCCTCAAACCCCCTTCACTTTTGGGGCAGCTAGGTGGTGCAGTGGATTCAGGAGAACCTGAGTTCAAATCCAGCTTCAAACACTTGACAACCTACTAGCTGTGTGACCCTGGGTAAATCACTTAACCCTCATTGCCCTGAAAAGAAAAAAAAAAGTAAAAGCCCCTTCACTTTTTTTTTTTTTTTGCTGGGCAATTGGGGTTAAGTGACTTGCCCAGGGTCACACAGCTAGTAAGTGTTAAGTGTCTGAGGCCGGATTTGAACTCAGGTCCTCCTGACTCCAGGGCTGGTGCTTTATCCACTGCGCCATCTAGCTGCCCCGCCCCTTCACTTTTAACTTGGGCAAGATAAGGAGACCCAAACTTTAAAAATGACTGGGTTGGGGCAGCTAGATGGCGCAGTGGATAGAACATAGGCCCTGGATTCAGGAGGACCTGAGTTCAAATCCAGCCTCAGACACTTAACACTTACTAGCTGTGTGACCCTGGGCAAGTCACTTAACCCCAATTGCCTCAAAAAACAAACAAACAAAAATGACTGGGTTTCAGAAAGACCTAGAAAGACTTATATGAACTAATGCAAAATGAAGTGAGCAGAACCAGAACACTCTAAACAGTAACAGCAATGTTGTAATGATGATTGACCGTGAAAGACTTAGCTACTCTAGATAATATTATGATCCAAGACAATTCCAAAGGATTCATGACGAAAAATGTTATCTGCCTCTAGAGAAAGAACCAATGGAACTCAGTGCAGATTGAAGCATACTTTTTTCACTTGCTTTATTTTTACTTGCTTTATTTTATTTTATTTTTGCAAAATGGCTAATATGCAAACATTAAGTTACACACATTTCATATGTATAATTGATATCATATTTCTTGACTCAATGTGTTGGGGAGGGATGGGAGATAATTTAAAATAATTTTTAAAAAGAAGTGATCATTGTTGATCAGCACTAGAAAGAGAAGACATTGTATCTACCCACTTTGGGAAATCTGGGTGCCCTTCCTGGAGGAGGGATTTTTTTTTTTTTTGCGGACTTCCTTTACCCTCTCTATTTGTAAATCATCTCACTCTTATTTGTAGCTGCTTGATGAAGAGAACAAACTGGTCAGAATTTCGTTGTACACAAATGGCAGCTCATAATTATCTAGTCCTTTGCTTCCATTAGTAGATCTCATTTGAGTTTTACAAGAACTCTGTGAGGTAAGCATTAAGAGTGTTATCTCTGGGGACAGCGAGGTGGCGCAGTGGATAAAGCACTGGCCCTGGATTCAGGAGGACCTGAGTTCAAATCCAGCCTCAGACACTTGCCACTTACTTGCTGTGTGACCCTGGGCAAATCACTTAACCCCCATTGCCCAGCAAAACAAAAACCAAAAAAGAGTGTTATTCCCCATTTTTCAGATAAGGAAATTGAGGCACAAAAAGGTTGAAAGACCTGCTCTTGGCCACAGAGGTAATAGGTGTTTGAGGCAGGATTTGAAGCTAGGTCCAGAACTATCCACCATAACATGCCCATGTTATTAATGAATATACACACAGAGAATGGCTTAGAGATACACAAATATATGTTAGTTATACATATGAACATATACACACACATATTCTGCACATGTCTACTTGTAGTTATACACACACACACACACACACACACACACAAGCATGCAGACAAAGCCTGTTATACTGATACAATAACTCACATTTCTATATACTAGTCCCATAAGGGAGGAAGTTCCAATATTATCATATTCATTTTACAGATGAGGGAACTGAGTCTCAGAGAGGTAAAGTGCCTTATGGGCATTCACTGAGATCAATTCAGACACAAATACAATGTCAAACATATAGATGCATACACAGGCACGCACACACAACTTTCCATACCAACCCAATAGTGCAGTGGATAGCATGCTAGACTCAGAGTTGGGAAGACCTAAATTCAGATCCTGCCTTATGTCAATCCTGAGCAAGTCACTTAATCATTTTCTGCTTTAGTTTTCCCCTTTGTAAAATGCGGAATAAAAAGAGAACCTGTCTCCTAGTGTTTTTGTGTGGATAAAATGATATTTTATATATATATATATATATATTCTTTTTTTCAGGGCAATTGGGGTTAAGTGACTTGCCCAGGGTCACACAGCTAGTAAGTGTCAAGTGTCTGAGGCCAGATTTGAACCCAGGTCCTCCTGAAACCAGGGCCAGTGCCCCACCCACTGCGCCATCTAGCTGTCCCTATGAGATGAATTTTTAAAAAATTTTTAATTTTTAATTTATTTTTTTAATAATTTAATTTTTTCCACCGTTACATGTAAAGATAGATAGTTCTCAACTTTTGTTTATACAAACTTTCCAATTTCAGATTTTTTCTCCCTCTCTCCCCTACCTCCCCCCTCCTCTAGACAGCAGGTAATCTGATATAGGTTTTATATATATATATATATACATATAACATTAAACATATTTCTGCATTAGTCGTGTTATAAGAGAAAAATCAGAGCAATGAGGAAAAACCTCAAAATAGAAAAACAACAGCACCAAAAACAAAAGAAATAGTATGGTTCATTCAGCATGAGATGATATTTTTAAGGCGCTTTGCAAACATTCAAACAAAGCCCTCTAAGCACTAAGAATGCTAGCTTGTTGTTATATATGAGACATATATTGAGGCACATACATATCCTGATATAGACTTCCAGTACCCACATGATTAGAAGCACATATATAGGGGCAGCTAGATGGCGCAGTGGATAGAGCACCGGCCCTGGAGTCAAGAGTACCTGAGTTCAAATCTGGCCTCAGACACTTAACATTTACTAGCTGTGTGACCCTGGGCAAGTCACTTAACCCCAACTGCCTCACTAAAAAAAACAAACAAACAAAAAAAGAAGCACACATATACACACATGGGCATGTTCAAACATGTATCTATAGGCACACAGATGCACACGAGGACACAGACACTTATAGGCCTAGACACAAACATATCTTCACATACATGGATGTGTACAAATAAGCCCTGTCATATAAGTCTGGACACACCGTCACAGGAACACATATAGATATGGAGTCAGTTGGGAGTTACAGGGGGTGGTGGCTGCCTAGTGTTGGCCAATCCTCCCTAGTCTTTTCCATTCCTGGCAATACGGTCACTGTCTCTCCTCCTCCCCCTTGTCTACCTTGGACAGATCCTATTCATGCTGATTCCCAAGGTTTCCACCTGAATGTATTTGTTGGCATACTTTGGTCTATCCCTCACTCCTTACCCCCAACCAAGAGCTGGTCTGGTCTTGGGGAGAGGCCTAGGCTGGGCCCTTGGCTCAGATCCAGCTCAGATGGGCAGGGCAGTTAGGCCAGGATAGGACCGCTGGCCCGCCCATGTGCCTGTGCAGTAACATAGGCACACTCTGAGGAGATGTGTTCAAACTGGTTTGCTTTGCTGACAGGGTGGGGTTTATGTGGGGGTGGATGACAAAGAAATGGGTCTCGACCCCTCAGACCAGGAGCTGTCTTGTAGCACCTTGCAGGACCAACTGGAGGCAGAAACAACTGGCTTTGGAAGAAGTAGGAAACGGGAGGAAAATATTACCTGGGGTAGGAGTTCAAGGGAGGAAGCAATCCATACATCTCCCTGAGTGCATCAGTTAGGAGCAGTGGAAAGAACAGTGCACTAAGAGTCCTTAGATTTTAGTTTCAGCTTTGCCACTGACTCAATGGGGGCTCTGGGTAAGTCCCTTCCCTGTTGGGTCTCTTATGGGAATAATGAACCCTTCCTCACAGAGCAGTCATGAGGATTATCTGTTGTTATGAGAAGACACTATAAAGAGCTGGTATGCCAGTCTGGTGGTGTGGAAAGGTTCAGGGAAGGTCCTTGTAGGCCTGAGGAGACCAAAATATGCTTGTAAGCAAAGGGGAAGGAGCCATTGGTAATGGAGAGATTGAATGTGAAATGGAGAGAAAGGGATGCAGCAAGATCTTGGAGAAGACCAGAGGGAATGGGGTTGACAGTACAGGTGGGGCCTTCAGGTGGCTTGGGATTGACAGCTACCAACAGCTAGTAAGGAATTTCCCCCTGGTGGATGAATGTATTGGGTCTGCCCTGCCTTCCCCTCGAGAACTCGAGACTGAGAGAACAAACCTCCACCTCTACTAGATTCCTTGAGTGCTCTGTGACTGAACCAGCTTAAAATGTAATGGGAAAGGGGGCAGCTAGGTGGCCCAGTGGATAAAGCACTGTCCCTGTATTCAGGAGGACCTGAGTTCAAATGTGGCTTCAGACACTTGACACTTACTAGCTGTGTGACCCTGGGCAAGTCACTTAACCCTCATTGCCCTGCCCCCCCCCTCCAAAATGTAATGGGGAAATATTTAACAAAATAAATAAAAATACAATAAAACTTAGATAACAATATATTTGAAAACAAGGTCAATATGCAGCCCACTGGGATCTTATTATGGATTACTGGCCTCTGTTTCTCTTTGTAGATGAGAGGCCCCAGAGGAGCCAAGCCCATAATGAATCATGCACTGCCTTGGTCCTGTACATCAGACCTGAGGGCTTTATTACATCAGAATAGAACAGCTGCTGGGGGCACTTGGCCTTGGCCAAGAAAAAAAGTTACTTCCTTTTTGGAGCTCTAGAGGCACAGGAGAGAGGAGGAGGAAGATTACTGATTGCATAGGGCATTGAAAAACAACAAAGCCAATAATGCAGTCCATAGAGATCTTTATGTGGGAATCACTGGCTCCTATTTCTACTTGAATCTCATGCTGTTGCTCTAAGACCATAGAATATTAGAATTTTATACTTTTTTTTTTGGTGAGGCAATTGGGGTTAAGTGACTTGCCTAGGGTCACACAGTTAGTGTTAAGTGTCTGAGGCTGAACTTGAACTCAGGTCCTCCTGACTCCAGGGCGGGTGCTCTATCCACTGCCCCTACCTAGCTGCCCCTGAATATTAGAATTTTAAATTGTTGAATCTTATGATTAAAAGTGTGGAGCTGCAGATTCTATGGAATTTGAGCATCTGAGAATCTCTAAGTCTGATTGCAGACCATTAGAATCAGATTTAGGGATCTCTAGAACCTTTGGTTTCCTGCAACCTTCCACTTTCCATAGAAAAAGGTTCTTCAGTACCTAGAAGCTCTAGTCTTGCCCACAATACTCTAAGCCCTATCTGCCCATGTGCTCATTCTTTGCTGGCTCCAAACCACAAATTAATTCAGTTCAGCTGGTCCTGATGGAGCAGCTATTGTGTGCCCAACCCTAAGCTCTGGGCTATGGGGAGATAAAGAGCTAAGATGTGGCCCCTGCCTTCCAGGATTCAATGGTCTTTTTTGCAGGGACAGAACCAAGTGGTAATGGCTTTACACAAGACACATTTCCCTTTTTCTAGTTTTATTTAAGCATGGTGTAGTGAATAGGGAGGGACAGCTAGGTGGAACGGTGGATAAAGCACTGGCCCTGTAGTTCAAATCTAACCTCAGACATTTACTAGCTTTGTGACCCTGGGCAAGTCACTTAATCCCAGTTGCCTTAAACATCCAGAGCCATCTCCAGCCGTCCTGATGTATATCTTCCCACTGGACCCAGATGGTTCTGGAGAAGAGTGAGGTTTGTGACCTTGCACAGCCCTCCCTCACTTAAATCCAATTCAGTGCAAGTCATGATATCTGTCATGGTCCTCTTAATATAAGTGTTGTATAAGGCAACATTAGGTATAGTGGAAAGCCATTAGATTTTGAGTCAGGTCCAATCTCTCTGTGTGACTTGAAGTATGTCTTAGTGTCCCTGAATCTCTCTTGCCTCAGCTGTAAAATGCAAATAATATTTGCATTAACTGACTTGCAAAGCAATTGTCAGGAAAGCAGCTTACAAATCTTATATACGCTGATATTTCAGTAGCTCTGGTGTTTCATCCATAGGGTCGCTCCCTCCAAAGGTGCAGATTGCTACTCATGCATACTGTTATCTTGTGAGATTTTTTACTCTGCCTTCCCAGAAATATTCCCATAAAAATCTACCCAATAGGGGCAGCTAGGTGGCTCAGTGGATAGAGCACCGGTCCTGGAGTCAGGAGTACCTGAGTACAAATCCCACCTCAGACACTTAACACTTACTAGCTGTGTGACCCTGGGCAAGTCACTTAACCCCAATTGCCTCAATAATAATAAAAAAATCTACCCAATATACTTGAAGCCTTCCTCTCGCATTTTAAGATTTCATTGGTAATATTGTAGCATGTAGTCCCCTCATCTGTTATTCTTCACTCTTGCTGTCTGCCTCCTTTTCCTTTTTTTAAAATTAAATTCTACTTTTCAATCTACAAAAATCTGTCTTCTTCCACTTTTCTCTCCCCACCAAGAAAGAAAAACAAAACCCCTGTTCTAAATGTGCCTAAAGCAGAATTTCCACATTGGCCATGTCCAAAACAATGTCTCTATCTGCACTTTGAGTCTATCACAAGGTGGGTATCATATTTTTTTCATGAGTTCTCTGTAATAGGGTTTGGTAATTCTGTTGTCTTTAGAATATCGTTGTCACTGTATAGACCATTCTCCTGGTTCAACTATTACTAACTCTGCTACTAACTTAACTCAGTATCGGTTCATATAAACATTCCCAGATTTCACTGAAAATATCCTTTTCATAATTTCTTATAGCATCATATCATCATGTTTATATATCATAACTTGCTTAGCTTTTCTCTGGTTGGTGGTCTCCTCATTTTCTAATCTGTTGCCCCCCTAAAAAGAGCTGCTATAAATATTTTGGTACATCCTTAAGAGGGTTTTCTGTTTATTTTTTGTTTAGGGTGAATCCCTTACTTAAAATATCTTCCCTCTAATTCCCCCTTCTCTCTTCTTCCCTTTCTGTCTTATTTCATTGTTGAATGAAATATATTTCTGTACTAAGCTCTGTGGGTATATGTGTGTATCTTTCCATCCTTTGTCCAGTTTAGATGAAAATGTGGTTCAAGTATTAACTGCTTCCCCAAGACCTTTCTCCTTATTTGTATAGACTTTTACCTGTGCACTCTAATTATGTGAGATAATTTCTCCATTCTTTCTCTCTTTCTCCCCATTGCATTCCCCCCTCCCTTGCATTATCTTTTAAGATCCTCAAAGCATAAGAGAAATAGAAAAGGAAATTAATAGGTTGGCGAAAGAGGTACAAAACCTTCTCTAAGCAACCAACTCTCTGAAAATTAGAATGGATCAAATAGAAGTTAATAATTCCATGAGACAAGAAATATGAAAATAAGTCAAAAGATGGAAAAAATATAAGAAAATGTATAAGGAATCTCATAGCAAAAGCAACTGATACAGAAAACAGATGAAGGAATGAAAACTCAAGTTATTGGATTTCCAGGGCCACTGTCTAATTAGATTCCCTCTATGAACTATGATGACAAGAAGGTTCAGAAGGGACACATATTAGAGTGTAAACAGTTTATGCTTTGTTAGTCTCTTATGATTGCTCTCTCATGCTTACCTTTTTGTGTTTCTCTTGACTCCTGTTATTTACACTTCAAAGTTTCTATAGAGCCCTGGTTTTTTCATTAAGAATGCTTAGATAGGGGGTGGCTAGGTGGCGCAGTGGATAAAGCACCGGCCCTGGATTCAGGAGGACCTGAATTCAAATCCGGCCTCAGACACTTGACACTTACTAGCTATGTGACCCTGGGCAAGTTACTTAACCCTCATTGCCCCACCAAAAACAAAATGCTTGGAGACCCTCTATTTCATTAAAGATCCATTTTCCCCCTCTTGTTGGATTATACTTAGTATTTCAGGGTAAATTATTCTTGTCTGTAAGTTTTCTGGAATATCATATTCCAAGCTCTTTGCTGCTAAATTATGTGTGATCCTGACAATAGCTCCTTGGTATTTGAATTCTTTCTGTCTGCTTTTAGTATTTTTTACTTGCACTCAAAGCAATGGCTATGATGTTCCTGGGAGTTCTCATTTGGGAGTTTCTTCTAGGAGTTGACCAGTACATTCTTTCTATTTCTACTTTGCCTTCTGGTTCTAAGAGATCTGGGCGACTTCCATGAAATACAATGGCTAGCATTTTGTTTTGGCTATGCCTTTTGGGTAATTCAATGTCTTAAAGTTTCTTTCCTCAGTCATTTGCTTTTGCTATGAGATACCTTACATTTTCTTTTATATACATACACATATAAATTTCATCCTTTTGACTTGTTTGAATACTTCTTTTTGTCTTGTGGAGTAATTAACTTCTATCCGATTCATTCTAATTTTCAGAATTAGTTGCTTAGGTAAGGTTTTGTACCTTTTGTGTCAACCTGTTAATTTCCTTTTCAATTCTTTATCCCATAGCTTTCATTTCTTTTCTCAAGTTTTTTTCTTTGCACTTTTATTTCATTTATAAAATATTTTTCTAAGCTTTGTTTTTCCTTTTGTTTTCTTTTTTGGTCCAATCCAATTTTTAAGGAGTCTGTTGGTCAAGGAAGTTATTCTACCTCAAGCTAATTCTCTTTTCAAGTGTTAAGTGTCTGAGGCCGGATTTGAACTCAGGTACTCCTGACTCCAGGGCCGGTGCTCTATCTACTGCGCCATCTAGCTGCCCCCCAATTCTTCCTTTTATAAACCCAATTCTGTAACATTTAGTTATTTTCCAGTTCCCACCCCCCCCAGCACTCATTTCTTTTCTACTTGTTTTCTCTATCGCTCTCATTTTATTTATAAAATTGGTTTTAGTTCTTAAAATAAACAAACTTTTATCATCTCTTCGAAGAGTTGTAGTTGAACTTAGGTTCATGCTGTGTTTTTCTTTGAAGTTTTACTTGTAGATGTTTTGGAGTAATTTTCTTCTACATTCTTGCCTTGAGCATCTCTTTCATCATAAAAGCTTTTTTTTAATGGTGGAATTCTTTTTTGATTGTTTGTTTGCTCTTTCTTCTAGCCTACTTCCTGACTTTGAACTCTATTTTAAAGCCCTCCTCTGTGCACTTATGGAGAGAATATCTGGATTGGTCACTGCTTTCTTAGGGTTTTGAGTATTGAGTTATTCCAGGATCTCAAGGACAGCTCAGGCTGGGAACCTGTAAGTAAGCTGTCAGTGCTCCCAAAGAGTTCTAATTCAGGGCAAAATATAATTTTTGCCATCTTGGATTGATTTCTGCTAGCTCTTCACAATACTCTTGTAGGCTTGCCTGGTTTGCCCAGTGGACCTTTGGTAGACTCAGTCACTATCAGACAACTGGAAAGAGTGACAGAACTACAGACTTCCCTTTAGTGCAGGTTTCCCACCCTGGTTATTCTGCAGCAGACTTTAGAATGAGACAGGAACTGACACTCTACTCCACTCCTGAGTTTAGCAGCCCATCACTGCTGCTTGTTTCTTACCTTGTTCAGTATACTCACCTCACCTAAATCACCACCCATAGGAAAAGGTCTCCTCCTCAGTCTGCCCCCTGCTCTGTAACTTGGACCTGAGTGACAGAGCTGCCAGTTGGCTCCTGTCCCTGCACCCTATACAAGTTTAGGTCTCTATGCTGCATCAGGGAAGTCTTCTTCTCTGGTGCACAGCTTCTTCTGGAGTTGGAATGTTCCATGACACATTCCTGACCAGACCCCATCCCCAGTGCCTATAAATCTTTTGACCTGTCTCGCCTGTTGCCAGTTAGGGCTGGAAAAATGACTCACTGTGATTTAGGGCATTTCTTGATGAGAACTAAGTTGGTACATTTTCTAGATCTTTTTGGAGGAGTTGTGGCATAGAACTTGGCTGTGCTTTGACTTGCTATATTGCCATTTGGGCTCCAATTCCTACCCAGCCATTCTTTTTTTTTTTTCTTTTTTGGTGAGGCAATGAGAGTTAAGTGACTTGCCCAGGGTCACACAGCTAGTAAGTGTTAAGTGTCTGAGGCTGGATTTGAATTCAGGTCCTCCTGACTCCAGGGCCAGTGCTCTATCTACTGCACCACCTAGCTGCCCCCATTCTTAATTTATGTCTCCCCTTATGACTATGATGTAACACAACACTGCCAGGCTTAATTTGCCATGAACCTGAGCTCCTTTTAGATCTGTTTGGGGGTACTAGGACTAGGGAGGAAGTACAACTCTACTCCCTGCTGCTTCTCTACCATCTTGTCTCCCCTGTTCTGCCATCTTGGCTCTCTTCCTTTTCCAATCCATTTTCCAGATATCTTTTATGCCATTTTTTGGTATACAGTTCCTGTTGTACACAGTAGGCTTTAGCCTACTCATTCCCAAGCATTTCTCTCTTATTCTCTGGGCCATCTACAATTTTGATTCATTAAATTGTGGTGTTTGTTACACAATTTGTATCCACAAAGTACCCTTAGACTAATAGCATTCAGACGATAAAGCTCTGCATGAGTTACTGTTTTTCTGGGTGCTTTTGCATCCATACTCTTACTAGGACCTCGCTAGAGTTCTTTGAAGTAAATGGAGAAAGTTTCTTTTTCCTCTTGTTGGGGGGGATGAGAAAAAGCCTAGCTAGAGTGGTAGGTTATGTGCCTGAGATGAAAGTTAAAATGGAAGAAGTAGGGCTAGAATTCAGGCCTCTTCATTCCATTTCACCATTGCTACCTCTCTCTGGGCATGTTGTTGTTGTTCAGTCTTTTTGCAGTCATGTCTAATGCTTCATGACTCTGTTTGGGGTTTTCTTGGCAGAGATACTAGAGTGCTTTGCCATTTCCTTCTCCAGTTCATTTTACAGATGAGGAAACTGAGGCAAACAGGGTTGAGTGACTTGCTCATGGTCACACAGCCAGTAATTATCTGAGGCTGGATTGGAACTCATGAAGATGAGTCTTCTTGACTGCAGGCTCAGTGCTCTATCTACTGCACCACCTAAGCCATTTAACTTGGGTTTTTGAAGGGTTGAGTATCAGGAGCTGGGGCATAAGTGGGATGGAGCTTGCACAATCCCCACCACACTCACAAATCTCAGGTTGCATCCGTGCCAGGTGGTATCCTAATAGATGCCTGCACTGGGACTGACAGGAGCCATATATGCAATTGGCTGGGCACCATTGACTCTCGCCCTAATACCTGATATCCCAAGATCTTGGCCTCTCAGCACCTTGTGCTGATGGTCATAAACATGGGTAGCATGGATTGAAATCTGTCCGTTCCTTCACCATTTCATAATAGTTAAATTGATTTATAAAATCTCAAGTGTAGGACTTGACAGTTATCACTATTATATTGATTTTTATCTAATTAAATTCTGCCTGGCCTTGGTTTCTGGGAGGGATGGGCTCTTGGGAACCTGCCCAGTCCTCTTCAGGGAGTGTGGAAAAAAAGGGGGTGTTGGTGGTGATACATGTTTGGAAAGAGAGGATAGAGAGGAATGGAGGCAGGGGAGGAAGGACCTGAAGAACAAGCTGGCCAGTGTGCTGCAATGGAAAGTGATGGCTTTGGAATTAGAAGAGCTGTATTGGGCAGCTAGGTGGCGCAGTGGATAGAGCACCGGTCCTGGATTCAGGAGGACCTGAGTTCAAATCCGGCCTCAGACACTTGACACTTACTAGCTGTGTGACCCTGGGCAAGTCACTTAACCCCAATTTCCTCACCAAAAAAAAAAAAAAGGAAAAAAAAAAGAGCTGTATTAAATTCTGGCTCCTGACCTGTGTGATCAAGTATTATCAATCACTTCCTCTCTGAGCCTCAGTGTCTTCATCTGTCGAATGGGGACAATAATGCCTACATTCCTGAACCTTACAGGGTTACTATAAGGGAAATACTTTGCAAATCATAAAACATATTAGAAATTCAAACTCGTGTGTGAATCAGGCAAGTCCCTGTGGCTGGGGGACATTCCAGACACACCTCTGGGCTTCTCTTACTCTGGGCAAGATGCCCAAGTGCATTTCTCCACTCTCTTCTCTGTCAAGTAGGATCTGGGACCTCATAGCTGGAATCTGGTTCCTCAGCAAGGATATAAATGACATGGAGAAGAACTAGCCTGGCTTCCCTGGCTCCCCTGCCTGCATGGCCCCTGTTCCCATGCAGGACTAGGGCCCGGGGAATTTTCCTTGGTATCTTTCTTTTGGTGTGTATGCGTCTCTGGAGTGGCTTTCTAGGAGGGAGGCAGCTTGGACTGGACAATCACAAACATAGCAGGGAAGGGCTTGGCATAAGCCCTGGAAGCAATTGACATATTTTAGGGGATTAAAATATTCCACAAGTCATTAAACCCAACTGATTCATCTGTGGGTGAGTGGGAAATCCCACCAGACTTACACCCCTGTCCAGTGGTTGGTCCCATGTTGGGTTGCAGGTGGCATTGTCAAGGAGAGTCATTTTCAGAGTGGTTTGGGTCCTGATTGTAAATGTTTTATTCAGGGACAAGGCAACTCCTTTCTTCCCACTCAACTCTCCTCTGCTCCTCTCTTTCTTTTTTTTCCTTTTCTATCCTTTCCTTTCCTCTCCTTTCCTCTTTTCCCTTCTTCAAAGCCTGAAACAGCTGGTGATATGTGTCCTTGTTTTCAGACCGGGGCTTCCTCAAGGACAGAGACCAAAACTTCTCCTTGGATTGAGAGTAACCTTAGGACAGGGTTAGGGGCAGCTAGGTGGTACAGTGGTTAGAACACTGGTCCAGAAGTTGGGAGGATCTGAGTTCGAATCTCACCTCAGACATTTACTAGCTGTGTGACCCTGGGCAAATCACTTAACCCCAACTGCCTCAAACATCCAGGCTCATCTCCAGTCATCCTGATGTATATCTTGCCACTGGACCCAGATGATTCTGGAGGAGTGAGTGAGGCTGATGACCTTATACAACTCTCCCTCACTTAAATCCAATTCACTACAAGTCATGACATCACCTCCTGATGTCATGGTCCTCTTCGAGAATAAAGAACAAACAACAACAAGGACAAGGGTCATGTCTTTCTCTCAAACTATGGACTCCCCCAGTATAAGGCTGTGTCTCTTCCCACAGGAAACAGACTTTTCCCTCTCTTCCTCAGACTAGGTCCTGCCCTCAAACATATTATAGTCTTCATGGAAGAGTTATAACATAAATAAATGTGAATACATGCGATACAAGGTGTAGAATGTAATAAAGGCAGAGAATCTTTTTTTTTTTTTGCGGGGCAATGGGGGTTAAGTGACTTGCCCAAGGTCACACAGCTAGTAAGTGTCTGAGGCCGGATTTGAACTCAGGTACTCCTGAATCCAGGGCCGGTGCTTTATCCACTGTGCTACCTAGCTGCCCCAAAGGCAGAGAATCTTAAAAAAAAAAGATGAAAAATTCTAACAGACATTTGAGATGAGGAAAATCACTTTCAATTAGAATGATTAGGGAAGATTTTCTTGGAGGAGGCAGTTTCTAAGGTGGGCTTTGAAGGAAAAAACCAGAATTTCTACAGGCAGGGATGAGGATTATGTGGGGAATAGCCTTCATGAGTGGAGGAGGCAGGAGACTGTAGGATGGGATGACGGAGTAACTTATATTGTTTGACCAGCATGTAGGATATCTCAAGAGGAGTGGTGTAAGGTATGACTAGAAAGGTAGGTGGGAGCTATTTTGTGGAAGAACTTGCCTGCTGTACTTAGGAGCTAGGATTTTATGCCACAGGCCATAGAGAACTACAAAAGGTATTCTGGGGGAAAAGTGATGTGGTTCTATCTATGCACTAGAAAGATTGCTTTGGCAGGTCCATGAATTGTGAACTAGAAAGGGGGAAAACCCACAAGCAAATCTAGAGACAAGTTAGGAGAGTCTCATTATGGGCAGGAAGAGAGGTGATGAGTCCCTGAACTAGGACCAGGGCAGAGTGAACGGAGAGGAAGGAATAGATTCAAGAGATCCCACCAAGGTAGAATTGTGGTGACTTAACCACTGCTCAGCAATGAGGACTGAGCAAGAGAAAAGAGTCCAAGATGACTGCTGGGAAGCTGGGAGGATGGGGTCCTATCCATGCAACCTAATGTGGGGATTGGAATACCGGGCTGGGTATCCAGCCATGGCTATACTAAATGAGACAAGTCACCTCTAGGCCATCAGAATAGCAGGTCCATGAATTCCTGCTGCTCCCTCCCAGGGAAAGCATGGGCAAACAATGAGATCATCCATCGGGCAGATTCTCCCTCCTTTGGCTATTTCCAGGTATGAGCTGACCAGCCTGGTGGAGAAGCAGCTTTACTTAATCCTTTCAAGGTTTCATACTGGCTAAGGTGGCCCATAACAATTCAGAAAGCCTTCCAAAGTGTCAGACTCACTCCCAGTATATTCCCCTCCATAGGGTGAGACCTAGAGAGCTACAGAGGGAAAGAAGAGTCGGCCAACTTTCACTTTTTCCTGTGGCCTGAGAATTCTTCCTCCATGGTTAACCTAATTCCTCCTGACACAGCAACCTCCTTGTGCTATGTATGACCTTGGGCAAGCTCCTTTTCCTGCTGGGCCTCAGTTTCCTCTTCTGTCTAATGATGGGGGTGGGCACAGACCTCTGCCAACTCTGAATTCCCTGGTCCTGCTCCCTGTGTTACTCTGATCTCTCAGGCCTGACTGAACTCCTTGAGAGAACAGGACCATGTCATGCATGGAACTAGGATGTGTGAGCTGGCCAACCCCCTCATTTGTCAGATGGAGAAATTGAAGTCCTAAGAGGGTTGTCCAAGGTCATGTAGCCAGTGGGTGGCAGAACTATGACTAAAATCCAGGCCTCCTGTCTCCCCACCCTGGTGCTTACCACACCTTCTCTGGTTGGGTTGTGTCTTCTGCAGGCCTCAGAGAACAGGCTCTGTGGGTTTTCCCTACCCAGCTGGGCCTGAGCTGGAGGTGCAGAAGCTGCCTTTCTGGCTGGGGTGGGGGATGGGAGGAGGAAAGCAAAAAAAGAGGAAGAGGCTCTTCTTGGGACACATTTCAGATAGAACAAACATATTTGGGGGGGGGAGAATTGCCCTGCCCCCGCCCTGCCCTGCTATTGGTTCCCCAGTCCTTTTCCCCCAGAGCAGAGCAGGTCCTATCTTCTCAATAACATCCTAACCAGTTTAACTTAAAAGTCAGGCCCAAGCAGGCAGGCAGGAAGGCAGGCAGGGGCCTGACCCTTTTTAAATAACTAAACCAGCAGGTCTCCAGGAGGTTTAAAAAGAATAATGGCAAAAGTTGGTGTTTCTCAAGATGTGTATGTATGTATGCATGCATGTGTGTATGCACACATGCATATACACATCTGTATCATATTCATACATGTATTTTTATATGACATGTATTGTGATATATATGATGTGTACAGCACATATATGTGTCTAGATATACACATCTATATATATACTGGGAAGCTGGCAGAAGGAGGAGGGTTTAAGGGGAAAGATACATATATATACGTATACATATGTATATATATGTATATATACTTTTTTTTCTTTTTGGGGGGGTATGGGGCAATGAGGGTTAAGTGACTTGTCCAGGGTCACACAGCTAGTAAGCGTTAAACGTCAAGTGTCTGAGGTCAAATTTGAACTCAGGTCCTCCTGAATCCAGGGCTGGTGCTTTATCTACTGCACCACCTAGCTGCCCCCCTTGTATATACTTTCACAACACACATTTTTAAGTGCCTTCTATGTCTCAGCCACTGTGCTAAGCTCTGGGAATACAAAAAAAGGCAAAAGACAGTCCCTGCCCTCAAGTCACTTATAGTCTAATGGGGGAGACAACATACAAACAAATATACACAAGAGCAAGCTATATAGAGGATAAATAGGAAATAATTAATGGAGGGGAGGCACCAGAATTAAGAAGGGTTGGGGAAATACCTTCCTATAGAAGTTGGGGCTTAAAGGAAGCCGGGGGCAGGGGACGGTAGTTTGTGCAGAGGAGGAAGAGCATTCCAAGCATGTGGGACAGCCAGAGAAAATGCCTGGAGCCCAGACGTGGAGTGTCTTGTTTGTCGAATAGCCAGGAGGCCAGTGTCACTGGATTGAAGAGGATGTGTTAGGGAGTGAAATATAAGAAGAATGGAAATGTAGAGGGGGACTAGATGATGAAGGGCTTTGAATGCCAGACAGGACATTTTGTATTTGATCCTGAAGGTAATAGGGAGCCACTGGAGTTTATTGAGTAGGAGTGTGTGTGACATGATCAGACTTGTGCTTTAGGAAAAACACTTTAGTGGCTGAAGGGAGTATGGCTTGGAGTGGGGAGAGACTGGAGACAGGCAGACTCACCGGCAGGCTGTTGCAGTAATCTAGGCAGAAGATGATGAAGGCTTGCACTAAAGTGGTGGTGGTGTCTGAGAAAAGGGATGCATTTGAGAGATGTTTAAAAGGTGAAATCAACAGGCCTTGGCACCATTTGGATATGGGGGGAAGGGTGAGAGATAGTAAGGAATCCAGAATGACTCCTAGGTGGCAAGTCTGAGAGACTGGGAGGATGGTGTTGCCCTAGACAGGAGTAAGGAAGGTGGGAACCTGGAGGATTCAGGAAGAGGGAGAATGAATTCTGTTTTGGACATAGCGATTTTAAGATGTCTCCTGGGGGCAATTAGGTGGCGCAGTGGATAGAGCACTGGCCCTGGAGTCAGGAGGACCTGAGTTCAAATTCGGCCTCAGACACTTAACACTTACTGGCTGTGTGACCCTGGGCCAGTCACTTGACCCCAATTGCCTCACTAAAAAAAAAGACGTCTCCTGGATGTGGAATTTGAGATAGCTAAAGGGACTTGGAGATATGAGATTGGAGGTCAGCAGAGAGACTGGGGCAAGGTAGGAAGATTGGAGAGTCATCAGCATAGAGATGGCAACTAAATCCATGGGAACTTATGTGATCCCAGAGTGAAGTAGTACGGAAGGAGAAGAGAAGGGGGCCGGGGACAGAGCCCTGAGGGACATCTGTGGTTAGGAGGGTGTGATCTGGAGGAGGATCCAGCAAAGGAGACAGAGGAGGAGAGGGAAGATAGCCAGGAGGAAAAGTAGGACAGAGTGGTGTCCTGAAACCTAGAGATGTGTTTACATACATATGTGTACTTCTATACACCTAGACATAAATCTGTATGCACACCTATGTTTCATTTGAGCCTTAACAATACCCCCTTGAGGAGGGCAGCTAGGTGGCACAGTGGATAAAGCACCAGCCCTGGATTCAGGAGGACCTGAGTTCAAATCCAGCCTCAGACACTTGATGCTTACTAGCTGTGTGACCCTGGGCAAGTCACTTAACCCTCATTTCCGCCCCCTCCCACCAAACAAAAACAATAACAAATACCTCTTTGAGGTCAGTAGTATAAGGTTCATTATCTTCATTTTACAGATGAGGAAACTGAGGCTCAGAAGGGTGAATTACCTTGTCTGCAGAACTGAGATTCAAACTCAGCTCTTATTCTCAGTGCATTACTTTCCCTGCACTTTAACATGGTATCTTCCCTTTCTTGTCCTGCCATTTATTTCTTTATTCAATATTTGCTGATGTTGAGCTTAGTTGCATCTCAGTCAGAGTTGGGTGTGATGGAATCCTGCCCTCCATAAGACTACAGTCTGCTAACAATAATAACAGTAACAATAGCGAACATTTTTGTAGCACCCCAGAATTTGCAAAACACTTTGCAATTATTATCTCATTTGAGACGAGTTTCCTCATCTGTAAAATGAAGATAATGATCTTTGGAAAGGAGAACAGTTTATGACCAAACAAGAGATAGAGAATATTATGAAATGTAAAATGGATGATTTTGATTACATTAATTAAAAAGTTTTTGTACAAACAGAAGCAATGCAGCCAAAATTAGAAGGGAGACAGAAAACTGGGAAGCAATTTTTATAACCAGTACTTCTGGTAAAGGCCTCATTTCTAAAATATATTGGGAACTAAATCAAATTTATAAGAATTCAAGTCATTCCCCAATTGAGAAATGGTCAAAGGATATGAACAGGCAGTTTTCTGATGAAGAAATCAAAGCTATCTATTGCCATATGAAAAAATGCCCTAAATCACTATCGATTAGAGAGATGCAAATTAAAACAATTCTGAGGTACCATCTGACACCTATCAGATTGGCTAATATGACAAAAAGGGAAAATAATAAATGTTGGACAAGCTGTGGAAAAATTGGAACACTAATGCATTGTTGGTGGAGCTGTGAACTGATCCAACCATTCTGGAGAGCAGTTTGGAACTATGCCCAAAGGGCTATAAAGCTTTGCATACTCTTTGACCCAGCAATACCACTATTAGGACTTTTTTTTTTTAGTGAGGCAATTGGGGTTAAGTGACTTGCCCAAGGTCATACAGCTAGTAAGTGTTACGTGTCTGAGGCTGGATTTGAACTCAGGTACTCCTGACTCCAGGGCTGGTGCTCTATCCACTGCGCCATCTAGCCACCCTGAGGACTTTTTCCCGAAGAAATCATAAAAAAGGGAAAAGGACCCACATGTACAAAAATATTTATAGCTGCTCTTTTTGTGGTGGCAAGGAATTAGAAATTGAGGGGATGCCCATCAATTGGGGAATGGCTGAACAAGTTGTGGTGTATGAATGTAATGGAATACTATTGTGCTGTAAGAAATGATGAGCAGGTGGATTTCAGAGAAACCTGGAAGGACTTGCATGAACTGATGATGAATGAGATGAGCAGAACCAGGAGAACATTATACACAGTATCAACAACATTATGTGTTGATCAACTATGATAGACTTGATTCTTCTCAGCAATACAATGGTCTAAGATAGTTCCAAAGGACTCAAGATGGAAAGTGCTCTCCAAATCCAGAAAAAAAAAAGAACTGTTGAATTTGGATGCAGATCGAACCATACTATTTGTATTGTTTTTATTGTTGTTTTTCTTTTTTGAGGTTTTTCCTTTTTGCTCTGATTCTTATCTCATTACATGACTAATGCAGAAATATGTTTAATGTGATTGTATATATATATATATAACCTATATCAGATGGCTTGCTGTGTTGGGGAGGGGGGAAGGGAGGGGAGGGATGGAGAAAAATTTGAAACTACAAATCTTATAAAAACAAATGTTGAAAATTACCTCTAAATGTAACTGGAAAAATAATAAAATATTTATATGGGAAAAAAAGAATGCTAAAAAAAAAAGAACAGATGCTAACAGGTATGATAGAAAGAAGCTAGAATGTGGTAGGAATACAGGAGACATTTCAACCAGGAAAAATGTGATGGGGGGGCGAGGGGACGCAGTATAGGTTCAGTTGAAGGGGCTTGATGGAGGAGATGGCATGGTCCCTGAAGGATAGATAGAACTTTGAAAAGTGGAAATAGAGAGGAGGGATTTCTAGGAGCTATGGCAAACTAAAGCCATAGTGGCTGGAGCCCTACACATGTTTTGGACCCACTCAAGTCCAATTTGACTAAAGGATATAGGGTTCACTGGGGGGAGTTACAAGCAGGTGATCAGAATGAAAAAGGAGATTGGAGCCTGACACTGAATGTTACTTAGGCCAGAGGATTTAGAATTCATTTGGTTGACAGTGCTGGGAGCTTTGGAAGATTTTTGAGCAAGGCAGTTTCCCCCTCTGTCAGAATCAGAATGTTTCTAGTGTTAATCCACTGCATATAATATTTCAAATATATTCCTTTATCATATTAAGGAAAGCTTCTATTTCAGTATCCTTTAATTTTTAAAACATAAATTAATGCTGTATTTCATCAAAGTTGTTCTCTGTTTCTAATGACAATTATGTTCATTATTTTTTTCTTCTGCTTTTATGATTTACTATATGGTTTTCTTGTTATTAAACTAAATTCTACTTAATAAAGATACATAATTTTTTATGTACAGCTATATATTTTTTTTTAAGGCAATGGGGGTTAAGTGACTTGCCCATGGTCACACAGCTAGTAAGTGTCAAGTGTCTGAGGTCAGATTTGAACTCAGGTACTCCTGAATCCAGGGCCGGTGCTTTAACCACTGCGCCACCTAGCTGCCCCCTAGCTATATTTTTAAAAAATATATTTTGGCATCCGAGTTTTCTAATGATCTTGGTCTATTACATTCTTTCTCAGATTTGTCTTTGTCTACTTAATGGAACAAAACCCTATTTGCCCCTTGGAGTTAGGTACCCCAGCCATTTTCCCCTTTTTTTTGGAAACAGTTTATATGGCATCAGAGTTACTTTTATTTTTTTAAATGTTTAAAATCCTTTTGTGAATCTGTCTTGGTCTAGTGATTGCTGTTGGTGATTGGTTTTTATTTTTGTTTTTTCAGGGTAGCCCTTTAAGCTATCTAGTTTCTTTTTCTGAAATTGGTCTATTTAGGTTATCCATTTCTTGTTTTGCTAAAATTTGTATTTTGTAAATAATTCTCCATTTCTTTTAGATCTTCAAATGTAATATAAAGAGGCAGTTTTCAGAAGAAGAAATCAAAGCTATCTATAGTCATATGAAAAAAATGCTCTAAATCATTACTGATTAGAGAAATTCAAATTAAAACAACTCTGAGGGGGCTGCTAGGTGGCACAGTGGATAGAGCACCAGCCCTGGAGTCAGGAGGACCTGAGTTCAAATCCGGCCTCAGACACTTAACTAGCTGTGTGATCCTGAGCAAGTCACTTAACCCTCAATTGCCTCACAAAAAACAAAACAAAACAACCCCCCCCCCCCAAAAAAACCCAACAACTCTGAGTTGCCACCTCACACATTTCAGATTGGCTACATGATAGAAAGGGAAAATGACAAATATTGGGAATGTGAAAAAATTGGGACACTTTTGGGACACTCCACTATTGGTGGAGTTGTGAACTAGACCAACCATTCTGGAGAACAATTTGGAACTATGACCAAAGGGCATACCTCTTGACCCAGCAATACAATCATCCAAGACAATTCAGGACTCAAAGAAAAATGCTAGGGGCAGCTAGGTGGCACAGTGGATAGAGTACCAGCCTTGGAGTCAGGAGTACCTGAGTTCAAATCCGGCCTCAGACACTTAACACTTACTAGCTGTGTGACCCTGGGCAAGTCACTTAACCCCAATTGCCTCACTAAAAAACAACAACAAAAAAACAAAAAAAGAAAAATGCTATCCACCTCTAGAGAGAGAATTGATGAACTCTGAGTGCAAATTGAAGTATGTATGTTTTGTTTTCCTTATTTTTCTTGTTTTTTCCAATATGACATATAGAAATGTTTTGTATAATTTTACATGTATACTTGGTATTATTTCTTGCCTTCTCAATGGATGGGGGGAAGGGCTAGAGGGAGAGAGAATATTTGAAACCCAATTTATAAAATGAAAAGAATGCTTCAAATAAATAAATATTGTAAAGAGGTGTTTAAAAAAAGAATGTTTAAAAAAATTCACAAATGTATTATTTGTGATGATGTCAATAATTTTCTTTGTTTCTTATGCCCTTATGATAGTCCTTTTCTTTCTAATTTTGGTTATTTGGGCTTACTCTATTTAAAATTTTTGTCAAATTGTTTATGAGTTTAAGAGGCAGGGTGATGCAGTGAAGAGAATGCAATGAAATGACCTTAAAGTGACTTAAAAGGCGTGTGTGTGTGTGTGTGTGTGTGTGTGTGTGTGTGTGAGTGACTTTGAACATGTCATCAAATGTCTCTAAGTCTCAGTTTCTTCCATTACAAAATGGAATTGCTGTTATTTACAATATCTACCTCATGCGAATAGTATTGAACAAAATGTTTTGCAAACCATAAAGTCCTTTACAAATATGAGTTATTGTTATTACTTTCACTGGTTCTTTGAAATAATTAAAAATTTTTATTAGATTCTTAGATTTATTAATCTTTTTAAAATTCTAAACTTGATTTATTGCTCTTTTTCTGCTTTATATCATTGTATGTATCATTTAATACCACAAAATTTCTTGTTATTGCTATCTTTGAAATAATCTATTATAATATTATAATCTATTTTATAATTTCCTTTTCAAATGGAGTTATTTAATAAATCATTCTTTAGTTTCTATGTGAGATTAACCCTTTTATTCACTGTATCATTTTGAATTACCAGTTTTATTCCATTAGGGTAATAAATGTAGTGAACAAAATCTCATATATTTATCTATGTTTTCTTTCCTGCCTGCACACTGTTCATTTTTGTTTAGGTTCTATATATGCTAAAAAAAGAATATATATATTCTTTATTTTCCCCATTGAATTTTCTATATATCTGTCAGATTTCTTTTGTTTAATATTCTATTGAGTGTTGTAATTTGTCTTGTTTACCTTTTTGTTGGATTTGTCATATGCAGATAGTGGAATGTTAAAGTTTCCTACTCCTATTGATTGTTCAGCTGTTTCTTTTTATAAGTCTGTGAACTTTTCCTTTATAAATTTTGCCATGGAATTATAAGGTACCTATGTATTTAAAATATAATCCTTATTTTTAATATAGACTTTTAGCATAATATAATGTCCTTGTTTATTTCTCTTCATGCTTAATGGTTTGAATTTGACTTTGTCTTATAGTGTGATTTGGTGACAATGACAATTTAGATCATCCTTTTCTTTTGAATTCTTTGAAATCTTTCTGTATTAAATGTTTCTAGTAAATAGAATTCTGTTTTTCAATCATTCTCTAATTTTTTATTTTATTTTAGAATTCAACACACTTATAAGCATTACATTTGTAAAGTTTTTCTTTTCCTTTATCATTTTTTTCCAGAGTTGTTATTATTTTTACCAGAAAGGAACATGAAATGTATTATTCCTACTGTTATTAACTGAAAATAAGTAAAATCAACACAATTACCATTCCTCTTCTTAATGATTACTATATAAATTTATTTAACCTGTCTTTACCTTTCATGCAAAATAAGAGTTATACTTTGGTATTATCCTGCCCCTACCTACTTGCACCTCTTATTTTTCCCTTCCTCTGATAATATTCTTCCATAACATGTAGTGATTTGGTTAATACAGTACTCTGCATGTTCTCATATTATATTTTCAGCTGATTATCTTTCTTAGCCATATTACTGATAATGTATCTCCTCCCTTCTCCACCCCTACCCTTTTCCCGCACCCCCATAAAATACCAACACCTTACCCTGGAATTTAAGGCTGTGCACTATCTTCAACTTACCTTTTTAGCCTTATTTGATATCACTCCCTTTTCTAGTCAGAGTGGAACATTAGCTGTTCTCCAAATTTAATATACTGTCTTTCAGTTTCATACATTTCCTCAAGTCATCCCATCCTTTATATTTGGAATTTGATCTGTCATCATCTCTGCCTCTCTGTATCCTTATCTTACTTCAAGGCTCAGGTTAAGTATAATTCGCTTCAAGAAGCCTTTCCTAACCTTTCCAGATATTAGTGAACTTCCTGTCCTTAAATATCTTCTATTATACTTACCTGAATACATGTTATAAATTTCCAATACCTTATACACCTCCTGAAGACGACAAGAATTGTTTTATTTTTGTTAATTGTATACCTGGTGCCTGGTACTTTTTTTGTTGGGGGGGGGGAGTGAAGGTTAAGTGACTTGTCCAAAGTCACAGAAGTAGTAAGTGTCAAGTGTATGAGGTAGGATTTGAACTAAGATCCTCCTGAGGCTGGTGCTTTATCCACTGCACCACCTAGCTGCCCTGCCTGGTACTTAATATGCACAGGCCCTTAATAAATGTTTGTTGCATTCAATTAAATGGAGTTGAATTTGAGAAATTTTAGCTGTTGACCAAGGAAAATAGTTTATATCTATGTGATTTAGAGATTTAGGGTTTATTCAAAGAGTTCCATGAAGTACATGTCTCTGAAAAGTCTAAACACTTCTTGAATGTTCCTCTCTTGACAATGAGTTTTGCTAGTTAGGTAATTTTGGATCCATAGTTCATGTTCCTTAGTTTTACATATGTTCTGTTTAATAAGCATTTATTAATCACCTACTGTGTGCCAAGTACCTTGTGAAGTACTGGAGATACAAAGAAAGGCAGAAAGAAAGAAAGAAAGAAAGAAAGGAAGAAAGGAAGAAAGGAAGAAAGGAAGAAAGGAAGAAAGGAAGAAAGGAAGAAAGGAAGAAAGAAAGCAAGTTTACCCTCAAGGAGTTGACATTTGTCCCTTTCCTTTCCTGAGGAATACATTGTGATCCAGCTTGGTGTTCCTTAGCATGGTATTTCTGTCATTCTTTTTACAACTTGTAGGTTTTATCCCCGCTTATCATTCTAGCATTAGCATGACTCCAGCATGGAGGCATGACTCATTTTTTTTTCTTGTCAGGATACTGTGGATTCTATTTTCATATTGTTTTAGTTAATTGTGGAAAGTTTTCTTGAACAATTTCCTGAAATCAGGCATTTGGAATATTTCATTTTTCTAAGCTTCCTGAAATGTCACTAACCCCGAGGTTATTGTGATTTGTTTGATCCGCCTTCTGGTCTGTCACTTGATTCTGTATGTTTTCTGGGTCTTTCAATAAGTCAGTCATTTTCTGAACCTTTGAGCTGCTCCAGGTTGTAGGCAAGTTTGTTTTCTCCTGTCATCGATGGTCCGCTATTCCTATTGGCTCTTTTCATTATCCGTTCTCATCATTCTAGATACTGAGCAACAGCCCTATCTCCTTTTCCATCGTTCTCTTGCCCCCAAGATAACTTTTAAAAACCCAGCAGCACACCCTCTTTTGATTGTCTTAAGTATTTATGACAGCCTTATCTCTTTGGGAGTTTTAGCACTCCTGACAGGTCCCCCAGGATGACACTACACTTTTCTGTTCATGTCTATGTTTTACCTGTCTTTGTTTCCTTTCCCACACATATATTTTAAATATAAAGTTGACCATTTTCTTGATTGTTGGTTTTATGTTGAATGTTTAATTCTTTCGTTTGGAAATTACAAAAACCTCAACATACCAAAGTGTAGTTTTTAAACTAAAAATGATGCTGATATGACAAAAATATCCCAGTTGCTAAAGCAAAGGGCTCAAAACCTGCACTATATTTAGATCAAAGACCAGTGTATAATATTAGTCAGATGCTATGTTTTCTTGCTTAGCCGTAGGTTTTAAATTATTTTCTAAACATGTCGACTGGTTTGCTAGCTTATTTCTTCATCCATCTGTTTTTTTTTTTTAATTTATCCATTCATACATTTATTTGCAGTGTGGGGGTGGGTCTGGGTCTCCCTAACTCACCATCGCTGAAAGTATAGTAGCCATTCATGTTCCCAATCTGACTACTGATCAACATGGGAGCTTTGATCAGTTCTGTTTCCAGTGTGGGCCAGTTCACCTCTCCTTAGGCAGCTTTAGTGGCCTTCCTGCCCCTGGGGGCTCAGCATACCAGTGCCAAGCTTAGTTCAGACACTTGATAGGGGTTAGTCCAGTGTGGTCCAGAACTCCTGAGCTTAAGAGATTCTCTGTTTAAGCTGGTAGAAGGGACTATCAGCTACCACACTCAACAACCCATCTACTACTTTTTTTTTTTTTAGTGAGGCAATCGGGGTTAAGTGACTTGCCTAGGGTCACACAGCTAGTAAGTGTTAAGTGTCTGAGGCCGGATTTGAACTCAGGTACTCCTGACTCTAGGGCCGGTGCTCTATCCACTGTGCCACCTAACTGCCCCAACCCATCTACTTCTATAAATAGTCATCCATTTAATTAATATACGTTGTCAGTGTTATTGGCATATAGTTGGGCAAAATAGCTCCTTATTGCTTTTATTTCATCTTCATTGGTTGTGAATTCACCCTTTTCATTTTTTGATACAGGTAATTTGGTTTTCTTTTCAAAATTAAATTTAGTCAATGATTTATCTGTTTTATTGATTTTTTTTCCAAAAAAATTCCTACTTTTATTAATTTAATAATTTTTAACTTTCAATTTTATTAGTTTCTCCTTTAATATTCAAGATTTCTATTTTGGTGTTTAATTAGGTGTTTTTAATTTGTTTTTTAGAATCCATTTGCTTATGCAATTTATTTGAAGCAATGTTGCTGCCACATCAGTCACTTTAGAGACTTTACTTATTAGAATTATTATTAATTCTTCCTTATTACAATTGCTTCTGTAACTGGAGAATTCTTAAGAATATCTTTCTTGAAAGCTAGCCATCCCTTTAAGGCTAAGTTTTCCTACATAATTTTAGGCCATACAGTTTTGCCTTTATAATTTTTGTACCTTTCGAAGTCTGCTATCAAAAACACTAGAGTAGGGGCAGCTAGATGGCGCAGTGGATAAAGTACCGGCCCTGGATTCAGTAGTACCTGAGTTCAAATCCGGCCTCAGACACTTGACACTTACTAGCTGTGTGACCTTGGGCAAGTCACTTAACCCCCATTGCCCCATAAAATTAAAAAAAACAAACAAAAAAATACTAGAGTACCTGGCTTTCCTTTTTCTCTATCACAAAATCCTAAGATGGAATGGGCACTTCCCGACCCCCCCAAGTTTCTGATCATTTTTACTTTAGAAACTACTTGTCCCTTATTGGTTAGAATTGAATTCATAGTGACAGTTCTCCTTGTTACTTCCTCCATCTTTTTAAGACTAAAATCATACTTAAGGCAAGGCAAGAATTCATTAGCTGCTTGTAGTTGGGAGAGTGAGAGTGAAAGAGAGTGAGCGAGCCACTTCTATATCATACCTTCATGCCAGGTTTGTGGTTGGCTTCCTAAACTGTTTATTGATTTCCTCCTTCTGCCAGGGTGGTCTGTGGTGTACCCCATAATGATAACTACACTAATAAATAAGTGTTTTAACCCAAGATGATTATGTCTGGGGGCAGCTAGGTGGTGAAGTGGATAAAGCACCCACCCTGGATTCAGGAGGACCTGAGTTCAAATCCAGCCTCAGGCACTTGACACTTACTAGCTGTGTGACCCTGGGCAAGTCACTTAACCCTCATTCCCCGCCACCCCCCCCCAATTATTATCTGTGAAGCTATTCCTTAGGAAAATGCTAGCCCCTCTGAAGGAGCCACAGCTTCTTGTCCTATGGAGTACAAGAAGAGTCCAAATAGTGACCATAGTGATATTGATTTAGAGCTGAAAGGACCCTAGAGATCATCTGGTCTAAACTTCTTGGTTTACAGATTAAGAAATTAAGACCCAGCAAGATGAAATGATTTGCACAAGGCCAGACAGCTAGTAAGTAGTAGAGCTGGGGTTGTGAATCCAGCACCTTCTTATTCCAAATCTAGGACTCTCTCCTTCAAATAAATCATGATTGCCACATTTTAGGAAGGACATTAACAAACTAGAGCTGTCAGCATAGAAACAATGTGATGGCAGCAGCTTCCCCAGTGGGCTTTGGGGCACCCTAAAAGCTACATTGCAATGCTTTCAGCATAGGCTTTTTTTTTTTTTTTTTTTTTTTTTGCTGTAGGGCAATGAGTGTTAAATGACTTGCCCAGGGTCACATAGCTAGTAAGTGTCAAGTGTCTGAGGCCAGATTTGAACTCAGGTCCTCCTGAATCCAAGGCTGGTGCTTTATCCACTGTGCCACCTAGCTGCCTTAGCATAGGCTTTTAGCAACCACAAGCAGTGTACTCTCATCAATTGGGTTCCTGAGAGTTTTGAGCTAGGATATACATAGTCATCCCTTGCCCTGGTCAGCCCCTACTTAGTCCTGCATTCAGTCCTAGTTACCTCATTTTAGGAGGGCTATTGACTAGCTAGAGAGTGTTCTGAGGAGCGTGACCTGAAGAAACCAGAGACCGTGCCATATGAGAATCAGCTGAAGGAACCAGGGATGATGAGTTTAGGGTGTTCATTGTGTGACCATCTTCAAGTATTTGGGTGTTGGTGTTGGTGGTGTTTTTATTTTTTTTTTTAGTTTCTTGGTTTTTAACATTCATTTAAAATTTTTTGAGTTCCAGATTCTTTCCCTCCTTTCAGCCCTTCTCTTCCCCTTTGAGAAAGCAAGCAATATGATATCAATTACACATATGAAATCATGTATAGGACTTATTATTTCCATATTAGCCATGTTCCCCCCCAAAAGGAAGAAAAACAAAGTGGAAAAAATGCTTTAATATGTACCCCCAGTTTCTCAGTTCTCTCTCTGGAGGTAAATGGCATTTTTCATCATGAGTTCTTTGGAACTGCCGTGGATCATCGTCTTGATCAGAATAGCTAAGTCTTTCATGGTTGTTTACTATTGCCATATTGCTGATACGATGTACAATATTCTCCTGGTTCTGTTTATTTCACTTTGTATCGGTTCATATCAGTCTTCCCATGTTTTTCTGAATTTTTCCCCTTTGTCATTTCTTATAGCACAATAGTGTATTGCATCACAATCATATAACACAATTTATTCAGCCAATCCTCCAATTTATGGGCATTCTCTCAATTTTCAGTTCTTTACCACCACAAAAAGAGCTGCTATAAATATTTTTCTACATATGTGTCCCTTTCCCTTTTCTTTGCTCTCTTTGGGATAGTAGTGGTATTGCTGGATCAGAGGGTAAGCGCAGTTTTTTAGCTCTTTGGGCATAGTTCCAGACTGTAATCCAGAATGGTTGGACCAGTTCACAACTTCACAAACAGGGCGTCTCCTCCAGCATTTGTCATTTTCCTTCTCTGTCATATTATCCAATCTGATAGGAGTGAGGTGGTACCTCTTTCTTCAAGTAATTGAAATGTTACAGTGAGGTAGAAAGATTAGATTTGTTTTGTTTGGCCCCAAAGGACTGGCCTAGGAACAATTAGGAGGAATTGGCAAGAAGTGAAGCCAGGCTCAGAAGGAAAAATTTTCACAGAATTTCATATTGGAAGGAACCTCAGAGGCTGTCTAGTCTAAGCTGTACAAAAACTTGAAGTGGTCACTAAGGGAAAAGGCTACTAGGAGAAAGAAGTTCACCATCACTGGTTGTCTTAAAGGGGTGGGTAGATGACCCTCTTATCAGGGACATTGTAGAGAGGGATTCCTGCTCAGGAATGGGTTGAGTAAGATGACCTGTGAGATCCCTACCCCCTCTGGGATTCTGGGATTCCATGATTCTATGATACCCTGATAGAAATAGCCTCAAGGCAGATAGGCAGTACACCCCCGCTTAGGAAATCTGTCCTAAAAATCCTGTGATAAGAAATCTAGAGCTAGAAGATGATCCAATCTACACCCCTTCCCCCCACCATTTTACCAATGGGGAAATGAAAGATCAGAGAAGTTAAGTGACTTGTTCAAGGTCATATAAGTTCTAAATGTCGGCTGAGTTTGGCACTCAGCAATTCTGATCCCCAGTCTAACATTCTTTCTACTACACCATGCTAAACCCTCTAGGGAGAGGCAGCAAAGCAATTTTTTTTTTTTTTTGGTCACAGGCACAGAGATGTCATCCGGCTCCTCAGGGATGCAGGTGCTCATCTGTCTCCTCAGGAACTTCAGGGTGCAGGAACCGAGCTCTGCAGGTAAGAGACAATGGCCAGATTCCCTGGGCTGCCCCCACTCCCAGCCCCCATAAGTGCTGCCAAGACTTTGCCAAAACAGCAGTCTTGGTACCTGGAAGGAACATCTGGTAGAGTTTGTTCTAAATGGACAGACCCCCTCAAGAGAATTTAAGGGGCAGAAGATGAGGGCTTTTGGGGAAAAAAATGAAGCCCTATGTTAGGGATATGATTCCTATTGTCCTTCAGATGTTCACAGAAATGAAGTTCTTATGAAGCCCTTCATTTCCTTGTGCTTGGATTCCACACATGGTTCTTGGATGCTGACAGAGAGGATCGAGCCCTGGCCTGGGAGTCCAGAGGCCTGGATTCCAGACCTCAGTCTGACACTAACTTACTGTATCAACACTGAGCAAAGTCTCTATGCTTCTGTCAATCTGAACTTCTCTCTCTGTAAAATGATATTGGACTTGATGGATTCTACGGTCCCTTCTGGCTCTGACATTCTGTATTTTGTGATGTAAGGCTGTTCCCAGCTTTGCAATTCTATAAACTATGATTCTGAGGCTCCTTTCGACCCTGATATTCATGTTATTTATTTATTTATTTATTGGTGAGGAAATTGGGGTTAAGTGACTTGCCCAAGGTCACACAGCTAGTAAATGTTAAGTGTCTGAGGCTGGCTTTGAACTCAGGTCCTCCTGACTCCAGGGCCAGTGCTCTATCCACTGCGCCAACTAGCTGCCCCCAATATTCATGTTCTAAAGAAACCTTTCCAACCCTGACATTTTACATGTCACTTAAAGAAGCTCCTTCCAGCTGGGACATACGTTCTATATTTTAAGGCCTTTTTCTAGCTCTAAAGTTCTCTGCTTCTGTGTTAGAGCCTAGGAATATCTTTGTGATTGAGAAGATCTTAGCCTTAATGGGTTCTGAACCCTAGGAGCCTGGGAAGAACAAAACAGAGCCTGTGTGTGAGGCCATTGTCCGTCAGCCCACAACCCTAGTTATACTGTGGACAGAAAGGCAACCTCCTATGGTAGAAAGAGTCCGAAACTTTGTCTGTTCAAGGCATATGGGTTTAAATTTTGACTATAACACTTATTAGTTATACGTCCTTGGCTAAGTCACTTCTCTGAACCTCAGGCTCTTTATCTGCTAAATGGGAATAATTCTGGAATTGCTTGCCTAATGGGATCATTGTAAAGAAAGTGCTTTGCAAATAGTAAGGTATTATAGAAATATGAGGGATTTTTTTGAGGCAACATTTGTGATTTCATTGGTGCAGGGCATACTTAGAAAGGAAATTCCCTTTTCCAATGCGTATTGGCAACTACTTTGCATCTTTCAGTCTTAAAGAATTGCAAGGGGCTCTTGGAAGTTAAGTGACTCACCCAGGGACTAGTTATATACATAACTAGTATGTTATCTATCAGAATGTTATATATCAGTATGCTAACTATCAGAAGCACAATTTGAATTCAGGTCTTCCTAATTCTGAGGCCAGATTTCTATTCCCTATGCTAGGTGGTACAGTAGATATCGTGCTGGGCCTAGAGTCAGAAAGATCTCAAGTTCAAATCCAGCCTCACAGACTCAATAGATGTATGACCCAGAGCTAGTCATTAACCTCTATCTACCTCAGTTTCCTCAACTGTGATATGGGGACAATAATAGTTCCTACCTCCCAGTGTCATTGTGAGGATTAAATAAGATCATAATTGTAAAGTGCTTAGCCAGTGCCTGGCACATAGTGGGCTTGGTTAATAAATGCTTGGTTTCTTCTTTCTCTCCCTCCTTTCCTTCTTTTCCTTCATTCCTTCCTTCCTTCCTTCCTCTCTCCCTCCTTCATTTTCCAGATGAGGAAACTAAGACCCCTAAACTGAAGAGACAGGTAGCAAAGACAGTGTGGGTACTCAGGTGCTTCACATACAAGGATTTTTTCACCAGAGCAGAAAAGGTGATATCACCGGGATTAGACCTTGCCTTCCATCCAGGGCCCTTTTTACTTTCCCTTTTCATACTTGTAGGGTGACAGAAGTTCAAAGAGAGCAGGATGATTGTTGGAATGTCACACAGCAAGGCTAGAGTCTAGAAGCAAAAAGAACTATTCTCTGGAAGCTTACATGATCATTGGCTTTCAAACCTGTGGGGACCTTAGAGCTCATCTGCTTAAACCCCTTCATTTATAGATGAGGGATCTAAAAGTTGGAGATACCCAAAGTGGCACAGGTAGGAAGGAGCAAAGCTGTGTGAATTACCCCAGTACCTTAGACTCAAAATCTATTGGATAGAAAGGCCTCTGTCCCTTTCTAACTCTTATGAAAATAAACTTCGTCTCCTTTTGTTGCCCTGACTTTCAGAGGTCTCCCGCTCCCACCCACCCCCAGCAGAGAAGACAACAACTTCAGAGAGAAATTGGTGGGTGGGAGGATGATTTCCTGGAATAGACCTGCCCAGCACCTTCCCCCCGATTTTAATGCGACCTCACCCACCTGTTGTCTCACCCTTCTGCCCAGGGCACTCCCAGAATGACATTCTTCACTGAGGAGAGGATGGCCCTGGACTGGGGCTTAGATAGTCCCTGCAAAACCTGTCTAACTGGGGAGAGAATTAGGGTGAGGGAAAGATGAGACAGAAAAGGGCAAGATAAAGGAGAGAATGATGAGACCTGTAGGAGCAAGATGAAACAGATGAGAAAGAGGGGCTGAAGGAGAAGGATGAGAGAGAAGAGAGGTGAAAATGAAGAATGAGAGGGAGAGAGAAGAAAGAATAGGAGAGAAAAAGGTAATTCAGGGAGAAAGATGACTGAGGGAGAGAACAGAATGAATGGGAGAGAAGAAAGGAAGGAAAAAGAGAATAGAAAGGGGACAGAGAGAGAAGAGAATGGGAGAGAAGAAGAAAGAGAACGATGACAGCAGGGCAAAGAAATGAAAAGAAGAGAAAGTTTAGACAGGAGACTCCAAAAGGAAACCATGAAAGGGAGTGAGTGGTACCTGTGAGATATTTGGGCACTGGGGGACAGCTAGGTGGTGCAGTGGATAAAGCACCGGCCCTGGATTCAGGAGGATCTGAGTTCAAACTTACTAGCTGTGTGACCTTGAGCAAGTCACTTAACCCTCTTTGCCCTGAAAAGAGAGAGAGAGAGAGAGAGAGAGAGAGAGAGAGAGAGAGAGAGAGAGAGAGAGAGAGAGAGAGAGAGAGATGTTTGGGCATTGGTAGATTTCCTGTGGGACACAAAGAAGCAGAGTCAGTCCTGGGGAAAGTTGTGAAGCCTATGATAAAGTTGCTCTTCTCCCATAGAGAAGGCTTTTAACATTTGCCCCTTCTATGTGCCATCCCTATTGGATGATCTGTCAGGATTGGAAGGTGTCTCATAAATTAATCCTTGCTAAATATGTTTAGGGTGGTGATGGTAAGCCTTCAGAGGTAATGGAACCCCTCTCTTCTGCCTTTCCCTAGCATTTGCATTAATGTGGACAAGCCTTCCAGACACTTTTGGACACATTCCTCCCTGAACCTGCCCCTCACATCCCAGTCTCCAGCTGCTGCCCCATCAAGGACCTCCCTTCCCAGGGTCACAGAGATTATTGGCAGGTGGTGCTAGACTCCATTCCAGCCTCCTCAAGTGACCAAGGGCCTGGGGTGATGGGCAGGTGAGTCAATCAGTCTATCAGTGAAGGTTGACTGTCTTCCTCCTTGCTTCCGTCTTCACCTGAGGAAACTTAATTGGCCTCAAGAGTGCTGGTATCTCAGGGGTGGAAGGAATCTCCGAGGGATCATAGATTTAGATCTGTAAGGAACCTCAAAAGGTATCCAGTTTACCCTTTAAAAGAAACAGGAGGGGGCAGCTAGGTGGCTCAGTGGATAAAGCGCCAGTCCTGGATTCAGGAGGACCTGAGCTCAAATCCAGCCTCAGGCACTTGACACTTACTAGCTTTGTGACCCTGGGCAAGTCACTTAACCCTCATTGCCCTGAAAAAATAAAAATAAAAAATAAAAGAAATGGGCAGCTAGGTGGCGCAGTGGATAGAGCACCGGCCCTGGAGTTAGGAGGACCTGAGTTCAAATCCGGCCTCAGACACTTAACACTTACTAGCTGTGTGACCCTGGGCAAGTCACTTAACCCCAACTGCCTCACCAAAAAAAAAAAAAAAAAAAGAAACAGGAAACCTTTCCCTTTCATCTCCTCCAAAAATTGATCTATTCCTTGCCTGAAGATGTCTAGGGACTAGAAACTCATCCTCTATCAAGGAAGATTCTTCCACTTCAAAACAGCTCTGATCAGTAGGGTGTCTTTCCTCATAGAGATCCCAAATCTTCCTTGGCAGCTTCTACACATTACCCTTCCTTCTACCTTGTGGGAGGGGTGTATGGGGTGTTCAGGGAGGACTAGCACCTCTGGTGTGAGGGCTTGCCCAGCCCTTTTCAGGGCTTTTCATCCACCTTTGGTGTCCACCTGTCACCCAATTTTCACCTGTGGCTCCAAGAAGCTGTAGGATGCGCAGAGGCCACACCCTAAAACCTGTTTCGGCAGATGGGCTAAATCAGATTGAGGGTAACCGACAGGCCTCACATCTGCTGGTAGATTAGGGGGGTGTCTAGCCTAAGCATGTGAAGACTTCTCCTGGTGGAATGGGAGGATGAGAACAATTTGTTGCAATGGCTATGAAGAAGGCGGCTGAAGCAGGAGTTGTGGAGTGCTTAGAGCTTGGTCAGCCATCAAAGATGCCAAGGACATTCACTGCATCTCAGGCCATTGCTGGCCTTTTTGACTTTTGTCCTGCCACTAGACTTTGATGACTAGAAGAGAGAGTGAGGCAGATGACTTTGCACAGCTCAGCTTCATTTGAATCCAACTCATGTGCAAGTTAAGATGTCACCCTCATGATGTCATTAGTCCTTTTCAAAAGTGATGGATGAACAACAAACCCTGTGGGATCAAGGAGAATATATGTCAACCCTACAAATACTTGAAGAAGTAATCACCTCCTCTCCCAGGTCTTCTGTTCTTCAAGCTAAAACGTCCTGGTTCCTCCATCACTCCCCTCATGTGACATGGTCTCCAGCCCTCTCCTCATTCTGCTGGTCATCACTCTAGCTTGTCAGCATGGTTCCTAAAAATATGGCTCTTACAACTGAATGTGGTATTTCAGCTGTGGTCTGACCAAGGAAGAAGGGAGCAAGACTCTCATTTCTTATGTTCTAGAAGAGGTGCTTACTGAGGACCAAGGAGGGGAAGGGACTTAATCAGGGTCACACAGCAAATGAGTACCAGTGTCAAGACCTGAGTCTCCTTACACCAGGTCAAGGTTCTCAATAATGAGTATGATAGCTAGCATTTATGGACCGCTTTAAGGTTTGCAAAGCTCTTTACAAATAGTATCTCATTTTATCCTTATGGGAGCCCTGGCAAGTAGGTGCTATTATTATTCCCATTTTATAGATGAGGAAACTAAGGCAGACAGGGGTTAGGACTTGCCCAGGGTCACACAGCTATTAAATGTCTGAGGTGGGATTTGAACTCACCACTTCCTAACTCCAGGTCCAGGTCTCTTTTCAGTTTGTCACCTAGCTTTCTTCACTCATCTCCCATGTATTCCTCAATTTGCCTCCTACCGAAAGACTGAAGGAAGGAAAAAAGAGGGAGAAGACCTTTAGGTATTCAAATTCCATAGGTATTCAAGTATCATCCTCTTCCCAGCCACTGGGTTTCTAGCTAAGACAATGGTAACCATTGAAATGGCCCCTAGGAGAGGTGGCATCATGGCTGCTCTTTCTCCTCCTTCTCCTCCTCCTCTACTTTCCTTCTCAGGCTTAGAATGGAAGAGAAAGAGTTGACATCTAAGGAATGCATGTGGGTGTTGGGAGAGAGAGAGAGAGAGTGTGTGTGTGTGTGTCTGTATGGGGGAGTGGTCTCTGAGAGGATAGCTAATTTCATAGGATCATAGAGATAAGATTGTCTCATGAGAGGCAATGTGGCCCTGTAGGTAGAGAGCCAAATTTAAAGGCAGGTGAACCTGTTTTCAGGTCCTTCCTCTGACATATACTGACTTTGATCCTGGGACAGTCACTTGCAGCGAATAAAGCATCTTTCTCTGAGGCTAAATTGCAGAACCGTTGCTGGTCTGCATTGGTAGAGGTGGGTTTCCTCACCAAGAGTTCTCTAAGTAATGAAATCATGGGTCTGCACATCCCTCCCTCTACCAAAAGAAAGATAGGGGGCAGCTAGGTGGCACAGTGGATAGAGCACTGGCCCTAGATTCAGGAGGACCTGAGTTCAAATCCAGCCTCAGACACTTGACACTTAACTAGCTGTGTGACCTTGGGCAAGTCACTTAACCCCAATTGCCTCACCCAAAAAAAGAAAGAAAGATAGGATTAGGGGCAGCTAGGTGGCGCAGTGGATGAAGCACTGGCCCTGGATTCAGGAGGACCTGAGTTCAAATCCGGCCTCAGACACTTAACACTTACTAGCTGTGTGACCCTGGGCAAGTCACTTAACCCCAATTGCCTCATCAAAAAAAAGAAAGATAGGATTTGGGTCTGGAAAGGCCTTTTGGGATTGTATAGCCCAATGTGTTAATTTTGTCAATGAGGAAACTGAGACCCAGAGAGCTTAGGTACCCAAGTCACCCAGGGAGCAAGTAGAGATGGGATTTGAAGCCAGGTCCTTCTGACTTTAAATCCAGGCTTCATTTTAAAGTCTCTGTCGCATAAAAATTGATTGAGAGATATTAGACCCGGGCACCAAAGTTCTAACTTGATTAGATGGATCTTATGACCATAAGAAATCAATTGGTCCAGTCTCTTCTGCCTTCATGTAGGTATCATTTTTCCCATTTGATAGAGAAGGAGATCAAAGTCCAGAGAGGGACCCTGGGGGCAAGGCAGAGTGGAAAGAAGTGTGGACTTGAATTAGATAGACTCTGGGCTTGAGTCCTGTCCATGATCTTGACTTGCTGGGTATCCTTGAGTCAATCCCTGCCCCTCACTGAGCCTCAGTTTCCTTCTCCATAAAATGGAATTTGAACTTCATTGTTTTAAAGGCCATTTCCAGATGTAAACTTCTGTTATTCAGTAGAGTAACTTGTCCACAGTGATTACGCAGCCGGCACAGGAGACTCAGTTCTCCTGATTCCTGGTTCAGAAGTGATCCCTTTGGAAGGAGATGGCCAACTTGACTGTGGGCAAATCATTTCTCTACTATGGGCCTCATCTACCTCCTTCGTCAAATGAGGGAGGAGGTAGGAATAGTATCCTCTGTAAAAGGAGGGACAGGCAATTCTGGCTGAGAGAGAAGCTTAGAAAGGGCAGGGAGCCAGGCCCATTTCTCTTCCCCATCAAAAGTGTTGGTGCTGAGCTGTGATTAACCCTTTGAAGAGTTTATTACTAACATGATTAATACCCAGGGAAAAGAGATACTGAGTTAGACATCTCTGATCATAATCAAGGCTCCTTCCCACCGTAGCTTCATTAGCAGAGGCCTCGAGCATTCTAGGCCATCTGTAGGGTGGATTCTGGAGAGAATGGTACTGATATTTATTGGGTGGGAAGGCAGAAACCTAAGGAGCAAAGGAGCTTTTTGTCCCATCTCTGGATGTGCTCTAAGATCTCTTCCTGTTCCAGATGATGCTGGTTAATCTTAAATCCTGGGTCCAATGATCCAAGCTCATGGGAAAGTTGCTTCCTTCCCCTCTATTGACCCATCTATAGAATGAAAGTGGTCTTTTAGTCTCTTCCAACTCAGATGGTTTACCTTCGATGATTTTAAAAGAATATTATTGATGCTTTTTGTTTTTACATAAAGCATCTTGGAGGTAAACCTTTCAATACATGCTCTCTTCTGGGGCAGCTATGTGGCACAGTGGATAGAGCACTGGCCCTGGATTCAGGAGGACCTGAGTTCAAATCTGACCTCAAACACTTGACACTTACTAGCTGTTTGACCCTAGGCAAGTCACTTATATATATATATATATATATATATATATATATATATATATATATATATATATATATATATGGGGGCAGCTAGGTGGCACAGTGGATAAATCACTGGCCCTGGATTCAGGAGTACCTGAGTTCAAATCCGGCCTCAAACACTTGACACTTACTAGCTGTGTAACCTTGGGGAAGTCACTTAACCCTCATTGCCTAGCAAAAAAAAAATATATATATATATATATATATATATATATATATATATATATATATATATATATGTGTGTGTGTGTGTGTGTGTGTGTGTGTGTGTGTGTGTGTGTGTTCTCTTTTTCTAAAAGCCCTCCCAGTTCTGACAGAGACAATCTCTGAGTCTCTGTGCTCTTCACATTTCCATTCTGTGATTCCAGGGAGGCAGTTCTGGGGGAGGTCAAAGACCATTTCATCCACAGGTTGGGGAGGGAATGGTGATGGCAGGGGTCCAAGTGGAAAACAGAAATAGTTTAGAGGGAGATTTAGATTGTTCCTTGGGGCAGTTAAGTGGCACAGTGGATAAAGCACTGGCCCTGGATTCAGAAGGACCTGAGTTCAAATCTGGCCTCAGACACTTGACACTAGCTGTGTGACCCTGGGCAAGTCACTTGACCCTCATTGTCCTGGAAAAAAAAAATAGATTGTTCCTTATATCATACCGCACTTGCTTCATTTTAAAGTTTCAGTTGCACAAGTGGGGCAGGGGGCAGATCTATAATAGAATCACCAGGATGTTTTAGGATGTCCTTGGCTTGCCCCTGAGGCCAAGGGTCCTTGTCAGGGTCCAGATCCTGGGTTGGAGGAGCCAGTGAAAGGGGCTGGGGTGCAGCTAGGTGTCACAGTGGATAAAGCACTGGCCCTGGATTCAGGAGGACCTGAGTTCAAATCCGGCCTCAGACACTTGACACTTACTAGCTGTGTGACCCTGGGCAAGTCACTTAACCTTCATTGCCCAGCCAAAAAAAAAAAAGAAAGAAAGAAAGGGGTTGGGATGCAGGGGCAGAGTAAGGGCACACTGCTCTTGAGGACAGTATGGTACAGTGGAAAGAGCCCTTAATTTGGAACCAAAGGACCTGGCTCCAAATTTGATTTCTGCTACTTGCTACTTACATGGATTTGGGCAAGTCATTTAAACTCTAGACCTTAGTTTGCTCATCTATAAAATAAAGGGGTTTCCTCCACTTGTTCTCTAGGATCCTTGCTGTCTATAATCCTGTGAATTATTTCTTCAGGTAGCTAGCTAGGTCAGGTCACATTCACTAAACACTAGTATGCCAGTGGGGGTCCTTTTAGGAGCTGGCTAGGCCCAGCGTCGAGAGATTCAATGTCCAGAGGCTTCAGAACCTCCGATGAGCCCTTCCTCCGGGGCATCCCCTGTCACCTCCCCCAGGCATACGAGCTACTTATTTCTGGGAAGGGAGAGCATGGGAGTGAGGAGTATTCTGTCTTCTAGGAACATCTGTTTTATTGGAAATACTTGGAAAACAAATACCTTAGAATAGAAGTGGCTGAATTTGAACTGTGATTCTGATAGCTTTGTGACATTGGGCCTCTTGGCCTCTTGAAGGATCAATTTCCTCATCTGTAAAATGGGGATGAAGGAGGAGGAGGATCCACTGTTTTCCTCATAGGGCTCCTGTGAGGAAAGCCCTTTGTGAATCTGAAAACTATAAATGTTACGACTATTACCACCACCATCATTATTATCACTGTCACAATCTACCTGCAAGGATTGCCCTGAGCAGCACCAACCCAAAGTGCTAAAGAAATGAGATAGATCTGTGTGACTCCCAACACTACGTGACCTCCTTTCCCTGGGCTGACGGAGCAGGCAAGAAGCAATGGATTCACTGGGGTGAGAAGCTCGGCTCCCTCTCAGGCCTCCTGCCTTCCCTAGCTTCTGAGAGCTTTGGTCTATAGCCTTTCCTCCTCCTCTTCCTCCTCACTCTCCCATACTTCCAACTTGACCTGAAGTTAGGATTAAGGAAGCTCCCACGGCCAGGAAAAGGTTTGGATCCTTGGAAGCGGGTGCCAGTGGGTTCCCCTGGCCTCTTAGCCATGGAAATGGGGGTATTACTCACCCTGGGAAATAACTCTAGCCTATTACCTGAGCACTCAGAAGGGGTGGAGGTGAGGGGGGATGAAAGAGATGTTTCTGATTAGTACACTGGCTAATATGGGAGGCCCTCCCTCCCCGGGAGGGAAGCTGACATTCAAAAGATAAGAATGGGGTTTCAAGACAACACATCTGGGATGCCTCTTTTGTGTGGCACTGCCTGTGACTCAGCTTCCCAAGAGGAACAGGATTGGTTCTTCTCATCCCCTCCCCTCCTGCCCACCTTCCTTGGAGCCTTGGGCGATGGGGCCTCTTGGAGGAGTTTGGAGACAGGACTGGCTATGGAACAGAGCTCCCCAATAGGTCATTGACAGAGCTGGAAGGGCCTTTGGAAGGATCCTGGTTTTTCTTAGCAAACAGTTGTCTGTCCCTGTCTCTAGTAAAGCAATGCTCAAGGCTGCTCCCTCCCCACTATTACCATGAACATGAAGGCTGGACAGTTGAACTGTGGGGGCAGGAAGGCAGTAATTATTGTCAATAATCTTAATGAGGGCACCAGCCTCTCTCTGTCTCTCTCCATCTCTCTCTCTGTCTCTCGCTGTCTCTCTATCTCTGTCTCTGTCTGTCTCTCTCTCTCACTGTCTCTCTATATCTGTCTCTGTCTGTCTGTCTGTCTCTCTGTGGGAGCTCAGGCTTTTGAACCTCTCTGTGTCCTAAACTGTCCCTTATACTATGCTAACAAGGTAGGGAGGAGAGGGGAGGGAGAGAAAGGGAAAGAAGCCAGATGGAACCTCAGCATCTCAGAGTTGTCAGCATTGGGGAGTCCAGTTACCTGGGTGCCTTTCTCAGTGTTTGTGCATCGTGTGTCCCTGGGAAGAGTATTTTTTGTAGTGGGATGTAGTCATGGGGTGCTGGAGGTCTTAAGGCACAGCATACACTGAAAGATTAAGCGATGAAGGATTAATGGTCCGTCATGTGTAGCTAAGTACTTGCCAGCACCTTTTCTAATGATCTTGGGCATGTCCAAGCCAGAACTCCTAGAGAGACCCTTTGCAGCATCAGAGGTTGAAGGTCTCGGATGCTGTCTTGTCCTCAGCACCTTTTCTGTCACCTGCCCTCTTAGAGGGGCGGCAGGAATGGAGCCTTCTCCAATTTGGCCCAGGCTGGGAGTGGGGTGAGGAGGGGTGGGACAGAAAAGTCAGTATTTTATTCATTAAGCAGGGCAGAACCTGAGGGACCAGTAATGGTGCTTTCTGCTTTTCCTTCATTTCGATGGGTAAGGCTGCTTCCTTGCTTCTGATAGGTAACAAGGCCTGGCTGCATGGAGCAATGTCTCAGGAGCTATTCTTAGCTCTGGGATGCTCATTCTCAACCTCCCAGGTGATATGGTCAAACAGCTGTACACCCTCATGTTCTTCCCCTCCCTCCTCCTTCTCTCCTACTTTGAACTATTTATTGGCTAAAACCCATTCTGTTCTTAAAGTGCCAGAGGCAGAAAAAACCACGTTGTGAAATATGAAACTGGAGACACTCACCCCTCTCCTCTGTGTCTCTCTCTCGTTAGTCATGGTCACACCCACTGGGTGAAACTAGACTCTGTTCTGCCCTATTAATTTTCACAGCTAATTCCCTCCCCCTCCTGTCCCCCACCCCCAGGCTGCTGCTTGCTCAGCTGTTTGGCGCTGTCTTAATCACCTCCCTCTTTCACCCGCCCTGGGCTCTTGGCCTTCATCCCTCTGGTTGACACAAGATGCTACCCCTGGCCTGATGCTGCTGCCACCACCCTGGGGATCCAGGGCTGGGTCTACTGATGGCTTCTCCCCAACAGGCTGGCTGCATGTGGTGACAGGGACGGGCTGATAGCATGGCAACAGGCAGGCGTGGACCTCTTCCAGACGGGATATGATGGGCAAACCCCACTGCAAGTTGTAAGTCTGACCTTGCCAGTGTCAACCCACTATTGTCATTGACCCTCATAAGCACTTCATGGAATCAACTCAGAATTTCAGGCTTCCACTCCCCAATTTAGTTATGAGGCTTACTGTCACAGAGGGAGTGGGGAATTTTTGTCAATTCAACCAGTGTATGTTATGTACCTACTTTATACAGGAGCACTGTGGCCTGAAGGGTCAAGTCTTGGACCTGGAATCAAAAAGACTTGGCTTCAAATTCTGTTTCTGAAACTTACAGGCTGTGTGACATTTATTAATTCTCTTAAGACATCAGCCAAGTTAGCTAGGTCTCATGGATTAAATCATAGAGCCTTGATATATTGATTCGTAAAGAGCACATCCAAAATCTAGATAAGGTGACATAGTCCCTGGGGGAAAAATTTGTATTGGACATCTCTGATAAGAGTCTGAGATATGTGTATTTTATGAATGTATGTATGTGTATATATATATATATAAATACACACATACATAAGTTCAAAGATTGTAGACAATCAACAAATAAATAAAACCAAAACACAAACAAACCAAAAGCCATTGCAATAAAATAGTGGATAAAGGATGTGGCAAAGAGTTCTCAAGAGAAAAATTGCTAACTATTAATAACCCATGGAGGAATACTCCAAATCATAAATAAGAGAAATATGAATTAGAACCACCGTGTTTCACCTTTTACATAGGAAATTGACAAAAATGACAAACGGTGGAAATAGTCAATGTTAGAAGGGTTGTAGAAAGATGGGTGCACCATTGCATTGTTGGTGGATCTGTGAATTGGTGCATCCATTCTGGAAAGCTGTTTGGAATTATGCAAGGTGGCTAAAATGTCCCTACTCTTTGACCCAGATATCCCACACTATACTTTTCCCCCAATGTGATCAGTGATAAGAAGAAACATCAAAATGTTTATTGCAGCACTTCTTTTTTTTGGATAGCAAAACTGGAAACAAAGTAGATGCCCACTGATTGGGGGATGGCTTAACTATGATACATGAATATAATGCAATATTAGGTGCTCTAATAAAGATGACTATGATGAATACAGAAAAATATGGGGACATATACGAACAACAACAATCAATCAACAATTATTTTTAAGTGCCTATTATTTATCAGGCACAAATACAGAGAATGATTCCCAAGGAGCTAATGGGGAAACAAGTTCACATGTATATATGCATAATAAATATAAATGAATAAAGAGTGGTTAGGGAGGGAGGAGACTTAGAAGTCAGAGGGACCAGAAAAGGCTTCGGGTAGAGAGTATTTCCTGAACCTAACAGAACAGTAACAGAACAGTTGAAGCTGAATGCTGCAAAATTATAATGACCCTAAAGGTGGGATATGAGAAAACAACTTTACTTATTTTTTTTTTGAGGATCATGGATGTGGAATATTGCATATAATGTTAGACTTTTGTGATGTTGGATGGTTTTGCTGACTTTTTTCTCTTCCCCTTTTAAAATCTTTTTTTTTTTTTTACAAGAATTGGCTTCCTGGAAAGGGATGACAGGGTGGTGGTTGGGAAGGGGATATTAAGTAGGAAATATAGATTTTGAGCCAGAAGCAAATTTTAGAATTCTGATTGTTCAAAACCCTCATTTTTCAGAGGTGAAACTGAGGAGGCTCAGAGAGGGTAAGCGTCTTGCCCAAAGTCACACAGGTCTCTCAGGGATCCCATAGTCTGGGGGCAGGAATGGGACTAGAACCCAGGTTTTCAAGGTTCTGTACCACATTCATAACATCACTTGGTTCTTTCCTGTTACAGTCTGCTTTAAATTGTTTCCCAGGTGAGTCTTGGCTCTCCATATGGCAAAGTTGGTGTTCTCTTGATTCCTTCTCTTGTCCCTCCTTTTCCTAGCAGAGTAAAGTTCAGAGCCTGGGACAGGCAGGGCCCACTGCTGGGCTCAGCAAACATTTGCTGAATACCTAGAATGCCCTCCTTCCTCACCTCTGTCTTAAAATCTTAATTTCCTTTAAAGCTCAGTTTAAATACAACCTGCAGGGGGCAGTTAGGTGGCGCAGTGGATAAAGCACCGGCCCTGGATTCAGGAGTACTTGAGTTCAAATCTGGCCTCAGACACTTGACACTTAGTAGCTGTGTGACCCTGGGCAAGTCACTTAACCCCCCTTGCCCTGCAAAAAAAAAAAATACAACCTGTGACATGAAGCCTTGCCTGATCTCCATCTGCTCATGTCTCCCTCTCCCCCATTACCTTCAGGTATGTGTGTATTTATGTATGCATGTGTGCATGTGTGTCTTTGGTGGATGCGTGTACACACATGCATCCACCCATACACACATGCATACATATATACATACACACATGCATCTATATATCCATGGGTGTCTCAAAGTCTTCATTCAGTTTTAAGCTATTAAAGCTTAAAATATACAGGTGTGTATTTACCTGTACATCTAACTTCCCCCAATAGGATGTAAGCTCTTGATGATAGGGACTGTTTCATTTTTGTCTTCGTATCTCAGCACCTGGCATAGTGCCTTAAATGCTTGTTAATTGATTGGCTGGTTGACCACTGTGAAACAAACAGTACCCTTGACAGTGGTCATGGTGATAATAATGATAGGGAGTCCAGTTGTAGATAAAATAAAAGCAAACATCTGGTTACCCATAAGGCACAGTATAGTGGATAGAACACCAGATACTTCAATCCAAATCCTATCTGTTAAAATCTGTGTGACCTTGGGTAAGTTACTCACCTCTCTGGGCTTCATTTTCCTCACCTGAGAAAAGAGGGTGTTGGTTGAGATGACCTCTCAGGTCCCTTCCAGCCCTAAACTGATAATCCATTTAGCTATGTAAGATTTGGTACAAATTATTTCCTGCCATTGGGCCTCAGTTTCCTTGTCTGTAAAATGAGGGGTTTGGAGTAGATGATGTCTCAGCTTCCTCCCAGTTCGGACAGTCTATGATTCATATAACCACTGGGTAAAAGACAGTTTTTTGGATACCAAAGTATTGCTAGATTGAGTAGAAGCAGCAGATTCAGGTGCTACTCTCGGGGATCCCATTGTTTGGGGGAGCAGCCTTGTCTCTAAAAATTCGGCTGGGGGGAACAGGAGAAGCAAACTAGACCCTCAGGGAGCTTTCATGGCAGAAAGCGGGGTGCAGAGGAGAAATAACCCTGGTTCTTGTGATTGGTGTGGGGGTGGGGGTAGGGGTGGAGGGGGTGAGGGTGTTCCCTTCTCTTCCTGTGGATTGTTTGCCAGACACAGCTGCAGCAATAACTATGCAAACCTTCCTTCAGGCAGAAGCTGCTGGGAACCAAGAGTTGGTGAGTCTCTTAAGAGCACACAGGATGGAGGCCAGGTGAGAGACACTTACAAAGGTACCCAGGCAAGAATGCTGGGAGAGAGAAGGGGCTCAGGAGTCTGGGGGATAGCATAAGACATCTCCTAAGATTGTGGGTCCTCTGCCCTGGCCTAACCTATGGACATATGTTCAAAGTGGTACAGGGTTGCAGAGAACAGGAATCAAGAGCATCGCATCTGAAGAAAGTTTACTGAGATATGATATATATGAATAAAAGACCTTGGGGTTTTAAATAATATTTGGGATGATAGATGTAGAACTTGAAGAGACCTTAGAACTGATCTGTTAATTTTACAGAAGAAGAAACTGAGGGTCAGAGTGGTTATTAGCCCCAGTTTACAATTGAGGAAACTGAGGTGAAGTGGATTGTTCAGTTCACGGGACTGGTGAAGGTCTAAGGCTGGATTCGAACTTAGGTTTTCCTGATTCCGGGTGCAGGGCTCTCTATCCACTGTACCACCAAGCTGCCTCACAGTCCAGTCTGAGTAGGGGAGGGTTAAGAGTGAGAAACATTCACATATAGAGAAATAGCTATAACCGAAAGATAGAATGTTTGAGAAGTCATAAGATTATAATGTTAGAGTATGTTAAAATAGAGGGAGATGATTAAGAAAGAAAATGCATCTTTGCAGAGGGGGGACTGTGGGTGGCTAACATTGCATGTATTGTTGATGTAGGCTAAATTTTTTTTGTTCTCTTTTAAAAGTTTTGTTACAAGGAGATGACTCTCTGGGGAGAATAGGAAAGGGGGAAGATATATCAGGAAATCAGATATATTAACCAAAACTAGGGATAGGACTTGTGATTTTATTGGTATAAGGAACTTCTGGATGAAGAAACTCCGTCGAGGCAGATTGGCATCTTCTCCATGATTTAGTCTTATGAGAGTTGCCTAGAGCACTGAGAAATTAAGTGATTTGCCCAAATGCACACAACCAGTATATGTCAGAAGCAGGACTTGAACCGAGGACCCCCTACGTATGAAACTGACTCTCCATCTACTCTGTGTGTATGTGTGTGTGTGTGTGTGTGCTGTGTATATACAGAGAAAGAGACAAACACAGAGAGAGGAAGAGGAGAGGGTACAAAGAGACATGGAGGGGGAGGGAGAGAGGGGGGACAGAAAGAGTGAGGGGGAAGAAAGTGGGGGGAGAGAGAACTAGAGGGATGAATATAACCTCTTGGAGGTAGGGATCAGGGAAGGTTTCATGGGGGAGGACAACATGTACAGAATACAGTGCTAGGCTCTGGGGAGATAGGAAATTTAGATAAAGTTCCTTGCCCTCATAGAATCTAGAAGGAAATTTGACACACGCATGACTAATTCATAACTCTAAGAGATGAGTTAGAGGTACAAAATGAGTGAATTAGAGGTACAAAACAATTAATCTCCACTAAGTCATTAAGAGGAAAGCGGTTAATTACCAACAGTTCATGATCATTAAGGACAGCCTCTCCAAATATTTTCTCCCCTCCTCCCACCAGAGATCTGTTTGGGGCACCTGTGTCAGACTTCAGTTAGTCAGTTAATTAATCAACAAGCATTTTGGAGCCCCCGATACAGACCTGTGCCCTGTCCAACCCATCTTATTTTGTGCCTTCTAAGCAGCATGACAGAAAGAGCTGATTGACTGATAAATGCTTGTTGCTTGAGCCAGACTTTGCCTTCTGGGAACTCATACTCTTGCAAGATAGAGGAGGAACTCATCCAGGGCTTGCCTTCATAAAGCTCTTGGTCTGGGCAGGCAAAACCTACATACTAAAGAACTTTGAACAGTAACATCAGACACTAGGTAATGGTCTAGGTGACAAATGATGTGGACCAGATACTAAGTGCTCTAGGAGGTCAGCTGAAAGGAACTGGATGGAGCTTAGAGAACCTCTCAGGGCCCCTCACAGTCCCCGAGATTGGGTCAATCTGAGTTGGGAGCAGTTATTCAACATAGAACGCTCTACATATATAAAGTCACAAGTCTCGGGCAACTAGGTGGCGCAGTGGATAGAGCACCGGCCCTGGAGTCAGGAGTAACTGAGTTCAAATCCACCCTCAGATATTTGACACTTACTAGTTGTGTGACCCTGGGCAAGTCACTTAACCCAATTGCCTCACACACACACACACACACAAATAAATAAAAAAATAAAATCACAAGTCTGATTAAAAAAGAGAGAAAGAGAGGAGGAGGAGGAGGAAGTGGGGAAGGTTTCCTGGAGGAGGAGGTAGGATTTAACCTCAGACCTTTTTCTGTGTCCTCCTTAGGTCTGACATGCTGTGATGCTTTCAACACTCAGAGGGGAGAGGAAGAGCATCTGAGAAACTGCTGGCTTCTGAAACCCTCCATTGCTGATGCTGAGCTTACCTTTCCTTCTCCTGGCATTAGTGGCTGTGGGAAGGAAGGAGGTTGAATGAGAGATGGGGGAAGGGGAGAAGCTCCCTGTTGCCCACTTTCCCCTTTCCCTCCTCTACCACTGCGTCCGAATGTCCAGGATACCCAAATCCTTTGGGGTTTTAAGATCCATGGTCTGTGAGTGATTTCATGTAACCCTTTTCTAGGTTTCTCCTCACTGACCCTTGACAGGTTATTTATAGTTCCAAGATGAGATTAGAACCTACTGTATATTTGTATCTTCCATTCCAGTTGACCTTAATTTTTATGGGTTTTTTTTCTCTCCATCAGAGGCAATAATGTCCATGAGAGGGGGCAGCTAGGTGGCTCAGTGGATAAAGCACCGGCCCTGGATTCAGGGGGACCTGAGTTTAAATCTGGCCTCAGACTCTTGACACTGACTAGCTGTGTGACCCTGGGCAAGTCACTTAATCCTCATTGCCCTGTGCAGCTCTCTCCCCCCCCCCACACTTCTCCCCCCCCCAAATAATAATAATGTCCATGAGAGGACAAAGACTCATGCCTGTTAGGAGTTGACCTTTTTTTTTTTTTTTAGTTTATTTGAAAGAAAAAAAAAGATTCAGTATGGATGTTATTCCTTATAGTAATACCTGTTGCAGAGCTGGCTGTTTGTCCATTTTGCTTAATGTATGACTGTACTTTGGCATGTCCAAAGATTTTCAACATATAAAACCTTTCTGAAGGCTCAGTTTGCAAGAACATTTGTATCACCCTTAAGGTCTAGGTTTTTTGTTTTTTAAGTGGGATATTTGCTAATGGCAAGTAACTTAGTTGTTATCATATCTGTCATGGAAAAAAAGCACCCATTCAGTGTTGTATTTTGTACCTTGAAAGTCAATCTATTTGGATAGAACCAGATTATTGGAGATAAAGTATAGTAAAATTGAAATCACAAGGACTGATTTTGGGTTCCACCTTTTACCATTTATTTGCTATGTGACCTTGGGCAACTTCCCTTCCTTGTCCTTCTCTGGGTCTCAGTTTACCCATTCCAAAAATAAAATGATTGGGTGAAATGGTCTCCAAGATCCCCCCGCCTTTTTTTTTTTTTTTACCATTGCTTGAGAAGCTTCAATAATTCCCTTTCTTCTCTGAGACTCAGTTTCCTCATTCTATAAATGAAGAGATTGAACTCAATGCACCCTAAAGTCCCTTCCAGCTCTAAATCTATGGTCCTATGAAAGCTGAGTGGGCAGCTAGGTGGTGCAGTGGATAATGCACCAGCCCTGGATTCAGGAGGACCTGAGTTCAAATCCAGCCTCAGATGCTTGACACTTACTAGCTGTGTGACCCTGGGCAAGTCACTTAACCCTCATTGTCCTACCAAAAAGAAAAAGAAAAAGAAAGAAAGCTGAGCTCATCATCTTCTCCCCTAAGCCTATTCTTTCCCACATCTTTTGTATTCCTCCCTCCCAGTAACCCAGGTTGAAATAACAGAATCATCTTTTATTCTTCTCTCTCACCCTTTATATCTAGTGAGTTGCCAAGTTTTGTCAATTATATTTCCACAATGTTTCTTGCATTTAGCTCTTCTGCTCCACTCGGAGACTATCCTCAAATTAACACCTCATCTTTTCTCACCTAGACTATTTTAACCACCTCTTAATTGGTCTTCCCATCTCCATCATCTCCCTTCAATCCGTCTTTCACCTTACAGCCTGAGTAATAACCCCATTTAAAAAATTCTGAACTTAATAAACATCAACTAAAATGATCATTTCCAAATACCCATTAGGACAGAAAAAGAGAGGTTGTACATGAAACTGTGAATCTCTATAATGTATAGTTTGATTGTTCTTTTAAAATATGTAATAAAGTTAACATGACTTTTAAAGTTGTTTGTGATTCCTCCTTTCCTTTCTTCTTTTTCTTTTGTGTGAGCCATTAGAAGAGATGAAAGACATGAATGAAGGAGAAGATTCAGTTCCTGCCCTTAAAATGTGTGCAGTTTATTATTATTATTATTTTGGTGAGGCAATTGGGGTTAAGTGACTTGCCCAGGGTCACACAGCCAGTAAGTGTCAAGTGTCTGAGGCCGGATTTGAACTCAGGTCCTCCTGACTCCAGAGCTAGTGCTCCATCCACTGTGCCCCCTAGCTGCCCCAAAATGTATGCAGTTTAGCTGGAGATGTTTGACATAAATACATAAAGTAAATTAGTGCTTTGAGTCCATTCAACGAGTATTTGTTATATTATTTATTATACTTATTATATGCTAGGCACTGCTTTAAATACTGAGGATACAAATAGGAAAAAAGGACAGTTCCTGCCCCCAAGGAGCTTATAATCTAATGGTAGAAGATAACACAAAAAAAGAAGCTGAAAATGGGAAGGGCATTGAGGGGGGTGGAAGGGGGTGGGAGAAGGTACCTGGCACAGAGGCATGAGGAAGTCCAAAAAGTTGAAAGTAGTGCATGAAAAGATGGCTGTCCTGGTCCCCTCCTTAAATGGGGGAGAGGAGCAGGGAATAAGCATTTCTATAAAACCTACCATGTGCTAAGCACTATTTACAAATATTATCTCTTCTGATTGTTTTTTTGTTGTTGTTGTTGTTGTTGAGGCAATTGGGGTTAAGTGACTTGCCCACACAGCTAGTAAGTGTCAAGTGTCTGAGGATGGATTTGAACTCAGGTCTTCCTGAATCCAGGGCTGGTGCTTTATCCACTGCACTACCTAGTTGCCCCCTCATCTGATCTTTTTTTTTTTTTTTTTTAGTGAGGCAATTGGGGTTAAGTGACTTGCCCAAGGTCACACAGCTAGTAAGTGTTAAGTGTCTGAGGCCGGATTTGAACTCAGGTACTCCTGACTCCAGGGCCGGTGCTCTATCCACTGCGCCACCTAGCTGCTCCCCTCATCTGATCTTTAAAACAACACCGCAGGGTAGGTGCTATTTTTATCCCCATTTTACAGTTGAGAAAACTGAGGTAAACAGAGGTTGAGACTTGCCCAGGCTCACACCACTAGAAAGTATCTGAAGCTAGGTGCAGCTAGGTGGTGTAGTGGATAGAGCACCGGCCCTGGATTCAGGAGGACCTGAGTTCAAATCCAGCCTCAGACACTTAATACTTACTAGCTGTGTGACCCTGGGCAAGTCACTTAACCCCAATTGCCTCACCAAAAAAAAAAGTATCTGAAGCTAGATTTGAATGCAGGTCTTCCCAACCCCAGGCCCAGCCTCTAACTCATCTAGTTGCCTCTCTTATTAAAGGGACAGAGGTTACTGATGAGGCATGAGCACCATGACTGATTAGATCTTACAAAAGGACGAGATTTCCCAATAATGAGGTTCCTGAGAATATGATAAAGTCAAAAGGAGAGCAAGCAGGTGGGAAATAAAAGTGGTTACAGATAAAGAGTTGAATGCAGAGTCAGCAAAACGTAGGTTTAGGTCTTTTCTCTGACTTGTACTGGCTGTGTGACCCTGGGCAAGCCACTTAGTGTCCCCAACAATGCTCTAAGATTATAAATTACATAGTAGGTGTCAATTTACATTGATAGAGCTCACTCATCACAAGTTCCCTATAACAGTGAAATCACAGATCCAGTACCATAAACACAGCCAAAAAAAATTTTTTTAAGCATTGTGGATAAAAGACAAAATTAGAGAATCCCTTCCCCTTAAGGAGTTTACATAGCTTACATTCTAATGGAGATGTGGCAACCTGCACTGTGTGGACCACCATTAATCCAGTTCTCTGGCATACCTGTAGCATGTTTCTCAAGTAAGGGGCGGGGGGGGGGGGGGCACTCACTCGGGGGGAATTTCAAGCAGGTCCTGACCTTACCACTGTTAGTCTTTCTTTTATTCAATGCTTTTGAAAAAAATTTTAAGCTAGACATGAGCAGTCATGCAAAACATTTCCACATTAGCCAGATTGTGAAAGAAACCAGACATAAACAAAACTTCAGATAAAGGAACTAACAAAAAAAAATTTATGCTTTCAATCTGTATTCAGTTCTCTCTCTGGAGATTGACTGCATTTTTCATAGGGCCTTCAGAGTTGTCTTGGATCATCGCATTGCTGAAAGTAACCAAGTCCTTCGCAGCAGATCATCTTACAGTATTGCTGTTATTTTGTATTCAGTACGTTTCATGTTGCATCAGCTCATGTAGGTCTTTCCAGGTTTTTCTGATAGCATCCTGAGGCCAGTATTAGTCTTTCCTTCTCTTACACCTGAGTCATGTTAATTTCATAGAAAAAGGGATAAGAAGGAGATCTTCCGGGCATCCTTTTGGGCACTGAGTGAATGAGACATAGGGATTTCCTAACAAATAAGTTACAGTGATGTCTGCTACCTTCTTCAGTGCTATCAAGGTTATCACCTTCACAAAAATGGTCTACATCTCTGCTATTCTTTGAGTCCTGTTTAAGAAGACTGAAGGATAAGGAAATTGATGTATTTTGAAAAAAAAAAACATGTTTCTTTTTATCTTTTTGCTTGCTCTCATATAATTTTTACATATGAATATTTCTCCCTAAACAGTGGAAAAAATAGGATGGAGGGAAATATACATTTAGTAATCATTACTGTACATTTTTTGCAAGTTTCTCTATTAAAGGCCTCATTTCTCAGATATATATAGAGAACTAAGTCAAATGTATAAGAATACAAGTCACTTCCCACTTGATAAATGGTCAAAGGATATGAACAGGCAGTTTTCAGATAAAGAAATCAAGGCTGGGGCAGCTAGGTGGCACAGTGGATAGAGCACTGGCCCTGGAGTCAGGAGGACCTGAGTTCAAATCCAGCCTCAGACACTTAACACTTACTAGTTGTGTGACCCTGGGCAAGTCACTTAACCCCAATTGCCTCACTAAAAAAAAAAAGAAATCAAGGCTATTGTTAGTAATGAAAAAATGATCTAAATCACCATTGATCAGAGAAATGCAAATTATGAAAACTTTGAGGTAGCACTTTATACATATCAGATTGGGCAATCAAGGAAAATGATCAATGCAGGAGAGGGTGTGAGAAAATTCGGACACTAAAACACTTTTGGTGGAATTGTGAACCATTCTGGACAGCAATTTGGAACTATTCCCAAGGAGCTACAAAATTCTGTATAACTTTTGCCCCAGCAATACAATTACTAGGTCTATATTCTAAAGAGATTTTATTTAAAAAAGAAAAGAAACTATATGTACAAAAATATTTATAGCAACACTTTTTTATAGTGACTAAGAATTGGAAATTGAGGGCCTGCCCATAAATTGAGGAATAGGTGAAAAAGTTGTGGTATATGGTTGTAATGGAATACTCTTGTTCCATAAGAAATGACAAGCAGGATGATTCAGAAAAACCTGAAAAGACTTACATGAATTGATGCAGAGTAAGTATGAAGCAGGAGAACATTGCATACAGTAACAGCAATGTTGTAGGAAGATCAACTATGAATGACAACTATTTTCAGCAAGACAATTCCAAAGGACTTATGAAAAATACAACCCACCTCCAGAGAAAGAAGTCTGAATGCAGATCGAAACATATATACTTTTTAAAAACCTTCTTTGCTTTTTTGTTTCCTTTTACAACATGACTAATATGGAAATATGTTTTGCATGATTGCACATATATAACCTATATCAAATTACCTGTTGTCCCGGGGAGTGGGTAAGGGAGGGAGAAAGGGAGAGAATTTGGAACTCAAAATTTTAAAAAACAAATGATAACCATTGTTTTTATATATAATTTGGAAAAAATTTAAAAAATTTAATCTCATGATTAGGTTTTTGTTTTCTTTTTAAGCAACATCTACACTTTGCACATTTCATAGGAGATCCAGAAAATAACATTTTTTCCATAGGGATACATCCCTGGTGGGCCTGAGGAATCTGCTAGCTCTCTGAGCTTGTACTTCCAATAAGAATTTTATCATTTTATCAATGAGGAAATTCTTAGATTCCTAATACAAAGAATTTCAGGGATGGAAAGGTCTTTGGAATCATAGAAAATGTAATGTCCGAGCTGAGGACATACAGAACCACAGAGCATACAATATTAGAATTTACAGGAACCTTAGACTATCAGAGAAAGAGGAAGCCTTAGAATCTTAGAACATAGAATCTCAGCTCTGGATAGGTCCTCAGAGTTACAAGTTCAGAGCTAGGTCTCCTGACTTCAAGTCCAGAATCTTAGAATCTCAGAGAGGACGCACAGTCCTATCAATATTAGAATAGGAATAAACCTCTAAAGCACCTGATGAATGGTCTTCAGGACACTTTGTGTTCTGTGGATTGGAAGGGGAAAGACCTGGAGGCAGGGAGACCAATTAGGAGGCTATTACAGTGGTCTTGGGTGAGGGGTGAGGCTGGTGACCGTGAGGATGGATGGGAAGGGAAGGGAATAAGTGCCACGCAGTGTGTTAAGCAGTGGGGATACAAATATGAAAAAGGATAGTCCTTGTGCCCATGGATCTTACAATCTAATGACAGAAGACAACACAGAAAGGAAGCTGAAAAGTGGGAAGGGAGGGCACTGGCAGGGGTTAGGGGAGAAGGTACCTGGCACAGGGACATGATGGAGAAGTCTACAACAGTGTATGAAGAGACAGACAGCCATGCTGGACTCCTTTCTTAAGTGGAGGAGAGGAACAGGGAATAAGCACCTATATAGCACCTACTGTGTGTCAGGCACTGCTAACTCTCTTCTTAAATGGATGAGAGATGCAGGGAATAAACATAATTTATAAAACACCTACTATGCACCAGACACTGTGCTAAACGCTTTTTACAAATCTTATCTCATCTGATCCTCACAGCAACCCTGTGAGGGAAGTGCTATTATTACCACCATTTTGCAGTTAAGGAAACTGAGGTAGAGGTTAGGGGCAGCTAGATGGCGCAGTGGATAGAGCACCAGCCCTGGATTCAGGAGTACCTGAGTTCAAATCCGACCTCAGACATTTAACACATTTAACAGCTAGTAGCTGTGTGACCCTGGGCAAGTCACTTAACCCCAATTGCCTCACCAAAAAAAAAAAAAAAAAGAGGTAGAAGTTAATAGACTAGCTGAGGGTCACATAACTAGTAAATAGTCTGAAGCTGGATTTGAACTCAGGTCTTCCTGACTCCAGGACTAAAGCTCCATCCACTGTGCCACCAGGTGCCTCTGATGTAAGGGGGATAGATGTAAGAGATATTAGATCACATTCAACCTAGTACAATCGAGCAATCATTTTTTGGTGTCTACTCATTAAGTGTTTTTAGAGCAGTGGCATCAAACTCAAAAATAAATGGAGCTCACTAAACCATACATAAGAATCTCTGTAGGCTGCATATTGAATAAGGAAACCACATATTAACATTGCCTATGTCTTATTGTAATTTTGTCTTTCTCAATTACATTTTCTTGAGCATCTTGAGGGCTGCATCCTCATTTGGGCTGTGTGCTTGACACCTCTGTTCTAGAGGATAGGCATAGTGAATAAGTCACTGAGTCAGACTCAGAACCAATAAGACCTGGGTTCAAGTCCTGTCTTTGGCCCTGACTGGCTGTGTGACCCCTTGTGCTCCAGATTGTACGTTGTAGAGAAGGTGCCATCCTTCTTTGATAGAGGGAGTTTCCTTACTTGGGAATTCTCTCTGTTAATGGGTCCAAATCTTGTCACTATCCAACCACATGTGAGGCCCTGGAGAAACAAACATAAAAACAAAACCAAAAAAATTCCACCCTTCAAGTGGCTTACATTCTGCTGCAGAGGACTTGGTGACAACATAAAGTCAAGTGCCTCAAATAGTGGCCAAGGAACATTTTTGGAGCTTTATTGACAATCAACAAATATTTATGCTAAGCACCTACTAAGTGCTAAGCCCCATTCAAATTCTCATAAGAGCTCAAGATTGGCATAGTATAGAGCTGCAGATTAGAGTGGCTAAGGTCGTTAGATGGCACAGTGCATAGTCAGTGTTGAAATCAAGAAGACTCATTCTCCGGAGTTCAAATCTGGCCTCAGACACTTACTAGCTGTGTGACCCCGGGCAAGTCACTTCACCCTGTTTGCCTCAGTTTCCTCATTTGTAAAAAGGGCTGGAGAAGGGAATAGAAAACCAGTATCTTCGCCCAGAAAATCCCAAATGGGGTCATGAAGCGTCAGACACAACTAAAAACAACTCAACAACAACAAAAGAGCTGGAGAGACCAGACATGGGCTAGAATGGCGTGAGTCATGTTTTTCAGCCTAGGTGAATATGTGCGATCCCTGGGGCTGCCCAGTTTCCCCTGCCCTGTCACCTGGATTTCTCCTATGCCCTGTTTTGGAGGTGTTGGTTGGCAGAGGAAACAAATCTTTGTGTGCAAAGAAGACACACGGCATTCTAGATTCTTCCCCAGATACCATTCTGGGGCCTTGCACAATGAAGAACCAGAGAACAAGACAGCCCTGGTACCTTCTGTGTTTTCCTATTGAAAAGTATCATCATACATCCTGGCTTCTGACCCTTTTCTTTCTAGTTACAGGAAAGAACATCATCATGGGACTGGGGCTCAAGAGGAGGAAAGGTGCTTGGGGCTGAGGGTTTCATAAGCCTCATGGCAACGGAAAGAGCAGAGTGGGAATTAAGACCTGGGTTTTGGTCCTATCTCTTCTGCTGGCTCATTGTGTGACCTTAGGCAAGTCACTTTCCTTCTTCCTCACTTTTCCTGTCTAAAAAATGAGAGTATTATACTACATGCTCCCTAAGGTCTCTTCTAGCTCTGAAATTTTATCTTCTCCGATTTAAGGTTCCCTCCAGCCTTGGTGTTTTCTAGTCAAGTGTGTATTAAATACTTGGATTTATGAGTCCTCCCTCTGCCCTATGACTAAGAAATTCCTAGCCCCAGTGAATCTGTTCAGAGGATCATAGATCCCTCCTGAGGATTCCCAAGCATTCCTGGAGGCAGCAATGGTGGTGCAATGGATAGAATGCTGGGCCTGGAGTCAGGAAGACCTGAGATCAAATACGACCTCTTACTAGCAGTGTGACCCTGGGCATATGTTTCTGTTGCCTCAACTGCAAAATGAGGGTCATAAGACCACCTACCACCCACAACAGGACAGCTGAGAGGAGTAAATGAGCTAATATTTGTAAAGCACTTGACATAGTGCTGGGTACAAAGGTGGTACTTAATAAATTCTCATGTCCTTCATTCCATTGCTCTACCACGTTGGCACCCTTTGGTCCTCAAATTCATGATGTCCTATGTGCAAAAAGAGAGATGCCACATGGGCCAATCTCTTCACAGGCCAAAGGGCACTTTCACTTCTCTTGTTTGCTGAGGTGCTAGGGCTCATGCCAGGACCAGGGGATGGTGGAGAGAGTGTTGACGGTGATGTCTGAATTCAGAACTTGAATCTGCTGCTATTTGGGGGAGTTGCTTCAGCTCCTTCGGTGAATCTCAGTGTCCTGCCTTGTAAAACAAAAGCCTTAAAATGGATAATCTCGGGACAGCTAGGTGGCACAGTGGATAGAGCACTGGCCCTGGATTCAGGAGGACCTGAGTTCAAATCCGGCCTCAGACACTTGACATTTACTAGCTGTGTGACCCTGGGCAAGTCACTTAACCCCAATTGCCTCATGAAGAAGAAGAAGAAGAAGAAGAAGAAGAAGAAGAAGAAGAAGAAGAAGAAGAAGAAGAATGGATAATCTCTAAGGTCCCTTCAAGGCCCACGGTCCTTTAAGATTCCTCAAGCTGTGAATGGCATTTGCTGGAAAGGCCTTTGGCGAGGGGAACATCTTTTTTGCCCCATACCTGGGTCTAATTGGTATTTGATGTCCTGCTTCGGTCTGCATGTTGCTGGGTTTGGGGGTAGGGATGTGAAGGGGCAGAGAGAGAGTTCTTTGGTTTACATTGGACAGTGAGAAAGGCAGAGGTGAAAACCAGGCCCGTGTGCCTCCTTCCCTTACTCTCCTTGCTAATGGTATAGAAGAAGAAACAACCTCAGAGAGGTAAATGTATTGCCCAAAGTTACACAGCACCAGGGCTGGCATTTGAACCCTTGTCTACTGACTCCGATAGCATGGAAAGGGAAACCTCAGTGCCTAGTGACCAGATGTAGGGGGGCAAGAGAAACAGGGATTCTAGCTCCCTAGTGAGCAACTGAACCTGCAACAGCTGGAGAAGTTGGGACCTGCCCATCGATGCCTCCCTCCACTTCCTGGGAAGTGAATCACTCATCTGTGTACACCTACACTCCATCGGAATGATGGCTGCATCCCTGCTGCTAGGCTAGGGGAGGGTTGGGAAGGAGTAGATGCACTCCATTGGGTATGGTGGGGAGAGCACGAGATTTGGAGTCAGGGGATATGGGTTCAAATCTAGACTCTTATTGCCTAAGTGACCTTGGGCAATCTCTTTGTACAAGTAGATCCCTTCCAACTCTAAACCTCTGATCTTATATACACCCTCACTTATGCGCATACGTCCTAGCCACCCACACAGGTATAGATGCAAAATAATAGTAACAGCTCACTTTTTTATACAGCTCTTTAGTTACAGCTGACTTATATCACACATACCTAGACACTTACTAGCTGTGCAATCATGGGCAAGTCATTTAACCCTGTTTGCCTCAGTTTCCTCATCTGTAAAATGAGCTGGAGGAGGAAATGGTAAACTATACCAGTATCTCTGCCAAGAAAACCCACAAAAAAGGGTCACAAAGAATTGGACACAACTAAAACAACTAGACAAGAACAATAACAAGTATAGCAACTCGGTCAGTTGGGTTATTATCCTCATTTTACAAAGAAAGAAACAGAGCTTCAGAGAGGTCAATGCTTTTGCCCATGGTCACATAGGATCAAGAACTCAGGTCTACTGACTCCAAATGCAGTGTTCTTTCTTCTCCATAAGCACATAAACTCTCACAAACATTCATACACTAATATATGTGTACACACACTCACATGCATGTGTACACGTTTATGCCCATGTAGGCATGCACATACATTTGCATATACACACAAATGCATACAAAAATTCATGCAGACCCACTTTGTGCATAAGCATCTGAGTATACACATGCATGAACATGCATAGGTACACACACACACACACACACACACACACACTCTACTAAAGGCCAGTAAGACTTTGTCTACATGGCATAAAATGCAGGTCTCACGTTCTCCCTGCCCAAAGATTCCCCCAGTACTAACTTGTCTCACTACCTGAAATTCCACCATTAAAGCCTCCTCTTTGGGGCTAAGCACTGCCTTCTATAGTTTCCTCCATTAAAATGTGACCATCCCCTTTCCTAGGAGGTGCTCCACAGCTTTCCCCGGCACCTCTGTGTGATTGAATTGGTTAGGACATTTCCTTCTGGGACAGCCCCAGGCCCTCACTGTGAGGGTGGTGCTGGAGTTCTCTCAAGTGGACCAAAGGACACCAAGGAGGGAGGCTGATGATATCAGAATCTCATCCAGGGTCAGCCTCAAACCTTTCTTCAGAGGGTTCAGGCCTCTTGAGATACTGAGTTCCAGGAATAAATAAAGAAGTCAGAGGCCAGGGAACCAACAAACTACTCCTTGGCAGAGATACCAGCATACCAGTGGCCCTGGCATGGGTCTAGACACTCCTCAGATTCCCTTCTTGCCGTCTCTCCCCAATGCCCAGGAAGAGCACCTTCTCATCCCTTCTTTTCCTTCCCTCCTTCACCCCACAGTTGAGGAAGGTACCAGACTTCCTAGAATCTGACCTAAAGCTGACAAGGACTTTTGAACACAGGATGTCAGAGCTCAAAGAATCATAAAGCATAGACTATGTCAGAGACCATATAGAATGTTAACGCTGGAGAGGACCTAGTGACCAGCTGTCTCACAGGGAAACTAAGGTCTAAGGACTGAGGAGCTTGTCAAATTCATAGAGCAACCAGTGGCAGAACTGGGACTGACTCTTAAGTTGTTTTGTAAAAAAGAAAGGGAATGGAAGGAAGCAAGCAAGCAAGCAAGAAAGCAAGAAAGGGGGTAGCTAGGTAGCACAGTGGATAAAGCATGGACCCTGGATTCAGGAGGACCTGAGTTCAAATCCGACCTTAGACACTTGATACTGACTAGCTGTGTGTCCCTGGGCAAGTCACTTAACCCTCATTGCCCCACAAAAAAAGAAAAGAAGAGAAAAGGCTTGAAGGAGTTAATTGTTCAGGAAGGAAGTTAACCTGTGCCCTTTTGACCTGCTTTTAGGTCCAGGACACTCTGCCCACTTCTAGTTGCATATTACCATCTCTGCTTCACCCCAATAGTTTCATTGCTCCAGTTTAATGCTTGTGAAGCACAGTCTGTTCTAATTCCTCTCTGCTAATCTCTCCTCTTCAATCCATTCTCCACTTCTGCCAGAACACTCTTGCTAAGGCACAGGTCTCTCTGGGTCACTCCCTTTTTCAGAACAAAACAAAGCTTTTGGTGGCTCCCCATTGCTTACAGGATAAGCTCCTAGTTCCCCTTCGTGATATTCAAGTCTCTTCCTGGTCTTTTTCCAGTCTACTTTTCCAGCCTCCTTTTACTGGGTGGCACTGTCTGGCCAAATCGGACACCATTATTCTTCCATCTCATCCTGCCTTTTCTTCTGTTCACTTGTATAAGCTGTCTCCCATACCTCCTTATCCCTTCCAATTGAAACCCTAGGAAGCTCAAACAGCTCCTCCATGAAACTTCCTGATCCCATCCCTATTCTCCTCCACGATCAGAGAAGACAGCTCAAACTTGGTTAGAATAGTTAGGGAAGGCACCCTGGAGGGGATGGGCTGTCATTCTTCAGTCGTGTCTGACTCTCTGTGACTCCTTTGGGGGGTTTCTTGGCAGAAATACTGGAGTGGTTTGCCATTTTCTTCTCCAGTTCATTTTACAGATGAGGAAACTGAGGCAAACAGGGTGAAGTGACTTGCCCAGGGTCACACAGCTAGTGTGTGAAGACAGATTTGAACTCAGAAAGACTCCTCTACCTGACTCTGGGCCCAGCATTTTATCCACTGAGCCATTTGGCCTCCTGGACTGTACAGAGGACAGGTATGGGAGGTTTCTGTCTCTGGCTACTGGATTTCAGCGTGACCTTCCTTGTTGGTAATGACCTTCTGCTTTAGACCTTAGATTTTGTTTGGCACCTCTACTTCATATAGCTACATTATTGTGTATCAGCAGTTATCTGGACTAGTGCCCCTGCAATAATAAAAGAACCTTCACCAGACTGGGGGGGTGGGTGGAGTGAGGAATCTTCTGCAGAGGCTTCTGGGTAGATAGTCCTCATCCACTACCCTCTCCCCTTAGATACTCTCTCCTGCTGTGTGTGATGTCACCCTTTCCTAGTTGTCCTCCTTCTTGCTTTTGAAGATGCATCTTTGAAAGATGCAGTACCATCCTCCCACCTCCCACCCCGGGGTGTCCCCCAAGGCTCTGTCCTTGGCCAAGGTCCTGTCCTTGGCCCTCTCTTCTCTTCTCTGTGATCTCATTTGATCTCCACTCAGCCATAGGTTCAGGTATTACTTTTATGCAAATGCCAGCTCTGTTCTCTTCCCTGTCTTCTAGCCCCATGTCTCCAACTACCACCCTGGCTATCCTGCTGACACCTCACATTTAACATGTAGCAACCTGAACTCATCCTATTCTCCCCAAAACTTGTCCTCCCCTCCCAACTTCTCCATGTCTATTGATTGCATCGCTATCCTCCCAAGGCTGAAACCTGATTCTTCTCTTCCTCACCCCTCAGATTCAGCCCGTGGCCAAGTTCTGCCCCATCCACCTCCCTCAAATCTCTTCCCTCCCTTCTATTCCCTCACACACCATCACTCTAGTTCAGTCCATCATTACCACTCACTTGAACAATTATAATAGCTTCCTAATTGGCCTCCCTTTACTTCAATCCAGGCTTCTCACAGCTGCCAAATAATCTTCCTATGGAACAGGTCTGACCATGTCACTCCCCTGAGCAGAAACCTTTAGAAACTCACTTCTGCCTCTAGGATAAACTATGAGCTCCTTAACCTTGCTTTTAGGGCCCTCTGCAACCTGGCTCTGGCCTACCTTTCTGGTTTTGTTTCATATTTCTCCCCTTCAACATATGCTTCCCAGCCATATTGGACCACTAACTGCTCCCTGAACCAGGTGGAAGACCTTGGGGTCACAGTTAGAGGGTTGGAAGGGACCTTAAAGTTCATCTGGTCAAATGACCTCTTTTTACAAGAGAAAGAAAGAAACCAAAACACAGAGGGGGTGAGTGTTACTCAGGTAGTGAGTGGCTTAGCTGTGCCACCTTCTACCCCCATGCATTTGTACAGGTTGTCCCTCATGTCTGAAATGCAAGCAAGGCTCAGCTGAGGTGGTACTTTCTCCATGTCCTGCCTCCTCTAACCCTCCCCAGAAAGGTTTTTTCTTCCTCAAATTTTCATAGATCATTTTTTCTGACTTTTTCTAACTTTACCCTGTTACACTCTAACTTATATTCTACATACATATGTACATGTCATATCTTTTCCAGCATCCTCTCAGTCCCTGGAAGGCAGGGGATGGGGTAATTTTTTTTTTTCCTTCTTGGAATTCTCAGGCTTAGCCCAGTACTTTGCATGTGGTAGTCGCTTAATACATGGCAGCTAAATTGCACAGCAGATGGAGCACCAGGCCTGGAGTCAGTAAGACCTGAGTTCAAATCTAGCCTCAAACACTTACTAGTTGTGTGATCCTGGGCAAATCACTTAACCCTGTTTACCTCAGTTTGCTCCTCTGTAAAATGAGCTGCAGAAGGAAATGGCAAACCATTCCAGTATCTTAGCCAAGAAAACCCCAAATGGGTCATGAAGAGTCAGACACAACTGAACAACAACAGGTACTTAATAACAGGTACTTGACAAGCATGGATGAGAATCATAATGGAAGTTTTCTGGGATTTGTATTTCTGGAATCTGCCCCACAGAAAACCAGAATGAAACCATGCAGCTGCTCACTACTATAATTCAGGGGTAGTATAAAGAGTTGGATTCAGATCTAAATTCTGCCACTTACTATGGCTTTACACTTGGGCAAATCACTTAGAAGCCTCTCTGGGCCAGTTTTCTCACTTATAAAATGGGGAGGTTGGACTGGATGTCCTCTGGGGGCCCTTTCAGTTCTAAAATTATGACCTCATGATTCCCAGGTTCCCTGAAGACTCTGCATAGATGTTTGTTGGATTGAGTGAACCTTCTAGGTGTATGAATGACTATACTATGACATCTATGAGGACATGGACTGAGTCTCCTAGAAACTTTATTTTCCCCAGCTCTGAATACACAGATATGCACACACTTAATGTTTGGCTATTTGATTTTAATTGAGGGCCTTCGGAGCAATGTAGAGGGGGCTTGGACCAGGGTACTGTGAGCCTGATTCTTAGAGGCCCTACTCAAGCCTCCCTTCCTGACCTCCTGTCTTTCCTAAGAGGAGAAGGCAGTGGGCAGCTCTTGAGAAGGAACAAGGGAACCAGGTGGCGGCTATGATCTGGGGCAAAAGGGTGCACCCCACCCAACCAGGCCTTAGGGGAGTTGCTATGTCACAGCTCCGACGGTCACCTTCCACTTCTCTGAAACCTGACAGGAGCTGAAGGAGGTGTGGTAGGAGGGAGGGACTCCGGGAGCTACCCAATGCAGCCCGAAGGACTGCCTGGGCGGGCGAGGGGGGTGGGGGGGTGGGGAATGGGGCCTGGGCCAAACGGGGCAGACGCTCCCCGGACTGACGTCTCTGGGCCCCCAAGGAGGGTTAAACCAAACCAAACCAAACACAAAGCAGCCACCCCGACCCGCCCCATGGATGGCGGAGGCGCCCAGAAAAACTGGTCTTGTCGGGCCGCTGGGCTGCATTCCACTGCCTCTGGAGGCTGGGCGGGCGGGTACCGGCGAGTATATAAGAGGCCCTGAGCTGGCTGAGACTCTGAGCGCCCACGGCGCCCTGGGGTAGCCACTATCCCTGCGGGTCGGACCGGGCCAGGCAGCTCCCCAGCGAGACTCGCAAGACTGAGATTCCAGCCTCCCAGAACCCCTGCCCTTTCTCCTCCTCTCTCTCGAGATGGCCCAGGATGGGGCTTCGCCTCCCAGCTGCAGGGGCCGGGAGGCAGCATAGCTCCGGGTGAGAGGGGGGCCCAGCACCCAGGGGTACTGGGATCGAGGCGCAGTGCCGAGGCGCAGTCTTCGGGAATTCCTTCGGGGAGAAGTAGCGAGGGGGAAGATTCCGGGGACTCTGCAGTCTCGTAGTGGGGGAGATTGGCTTTGCATGGGGGTACTACGGCTAGGGGAGGGCGGGTTACGCAGGTGGCCAGAGTTTGAGGGCAGAGGACGGCTTTGTGTAGGCAGCTCAGTGTCTCGTCTAGATTCAGACTTCCACAGGGCTAGAAGCGGGCAGGTTGTGGAGGAAGCGCAGACCCAGATGGCAGGGCTTGCGCTGAGCGCGCAACGCCGAGACGCAGGTTCCGGAGTTGGCGCAGGGGGTGGCAGAGAGGAAGGAGGACTTTGGGACTTTAGAAGGGGTGCGCAGGCGGTGCGGCCGCGGGGCTTGCTCCGCCGCCCGGGGTTGAGGGGCAGATGCCGGCTTTGCGCCAGGCGCTCCCCACCACTGGGGAGGGGGACCGGGAAGAGTCCAGGAATTGTGGGGGATCCCTGCAGAGGGAGCGATCTAAGCGTTCGGAGCTGGAAGGGAGCTTAGACAGCGACTGGCCCTCAGACTTGGGAGTTGGTCAGGTGAACGGGGGCCCGAGGGGGAGCCGGGGGCTTGCCTCTGCTCAGGTAGGGGCTCTTCGGGCCAGGCCTAGGCGGATGGCATGGGGAACAGGCGCGTGGGGGCTCAACCGTGGCACAGAAGGGGCGCTGGCCCTGACTGCGGGTCTCTTTCTCATCAGGTCGGCGGGAGCTGCAACAGCCGTCGGAGAAGATGGGACGTGTTGGCAGGGGCGGCATGGACTGGCTGTTATTCTCCCCCCAGGACCCTCAGCTTCCCTGGTGCAGTGGTTCTTAACAGTTCAACAGTTCTATTAAAAAATTGTGAAATGTTTAGGACCACTTGATCAGGGCAGGCCTCAGCAGCCGCCGCGGACCCGCCCTCCTAGCCCGCGCCCCGGGCCGCCGCGCCCAACCTGGGTCGCACTGGAGCCCAGCCCCGTTTCACCCGGGGCAAGCGGGCGCCCGCCCAGGAGAGAGCGGCGTTCTCACGGCCCCGTCGGGGCATCTGGGGTCGGACGTGGGGGCGGCCTGGGAGCGGGGGTGGGGGCGCGGAACCTCCAGCAGAGGGAGGCGACCGCGAGGGAAGGAACCTGTTTTCCAAGGTGGGGGGCTGACCTGGGATGAGATCATATTCGTCCTTTCTCATCCCCACGCACCCTCTGGCTCTTACACACCCTCCCAGACACTCACATATTCACACACGCGGTGCGCTTCCTCTGTCTCCCACGGGCGCCCCAAATCTCACAAAACCGCAGAATCTCAGAATTGGAGGGGACCTCCTAGCTAGGTGGGAAGTCCTGGATTCAAATTCTAGCTCGGACACTTAATAGACGCATAAACACTGGCAAATTACTCCCGCATCGGAGTTTGGTGAGGCGGCGGCGGTGGTGGAGGGGTTAGAGACTTGTCCTCAGTCTACAAGTCCAGCCTCCGCCGAATAAGTGGCTCTTAACTAGCCGATTACATTGCGGAGAAGGTGCCGATCAGCCGCGGGAGAGGGAGCTTCTTCACCGGGAACTCCCTACTCCATGGAAAAAATAGGTGTGGGCCCAAAAATGCCGATAATGCTTCTCTTAGAGCCCTTGTGGGGAAAGTGTTGTGTAAATGTTAGGCTCTACAGAAGTGTGAGCAGATGGGAGTTATGTTCTGGAAATGGAAACTGACTCCCAGAAAGGAGCGACCTATCTTGAGGCAAATAAAATAAAATAAAATAAAATAATTAAAAATCAGATTTGATTTACTTGGACTCAGAATGTTGAAAAATGGGTAGAAGTTGAGGGGAAGTAGATTTTGACTGCATTTGGGGAGAAACTTTCCCCCAAAGCTATACAAAAATAGAATTAACTATCCCAGGAAGAAAGGATTTCTGGTTTATTCGAGATCCCCAAGCAGGGGCTCATTGGCGTTTTACTGGAAATGTAGCCATGCAGTGGGGAAAAATACTGGATTTGGAGTTAGGAGACCTAGGTTAAAACACCGGATCTACCGGTTATGCCCTGGCCACCTTAGGCAAGTCACCCTCCCAGTCTGGGTTTATGTTTCTTCACCTTGTAAAATGAGAGGGTTACACTGGATTAAGGTTCCTTCAATTTTCTGTTCCTTTTATCCTTGGTATCCCCTAGGTTCCTGTTATACTAGGTGACCTCCCAGCTCTGAGATACTGTGATGTGACTTGCTCACCTGTCAAACATGGAATCAGTGGCAAAACTAAGACCAGAGTCCATGTCTCCTTGACTCACAGTCCAAAGCTATTACAGCTTGTTAAAAAAAAATACAACACACGGGGCAGCTAGATGGCGCAGTGGTTAAAGCACCGGCCCTGAATTCAGGAGGACCTGAGTCCAAATCCGGCCTCAGACACTTGACACTTACTAGCTGTGTGACCCTGGGCAAGTCACATAACCCCATTGCCTACAAAAAACCCTCAAACAAACAAACAAACAAAAACAAAAAATACAACACACACATGTACATACATACACACATATATCTTTGTTCTATTATCCAACAGATTTGTGTGTGTGTGTGTGTGTGTGTGTATCTGTTGGATAATAGAACAAAGATTCTGAGATTAGAGGGGATTTTACCTGGTCTAAACTCATTGTACAAATAAGGAAACCAAGACCCACAAAAGAAAAGGGATACATACTAGAGGTCATTCAGCCAGTGAGTCTGAGTGACGGGAGCAGGTTATAGTCATTGAATATCTAATTTAAAACCTAGAATCCCAGAATTTTGGAGCTTAAAAAGACTTCAATGGGAATCTAGTCCAATTGCTGCAATAGCAGGAATCAGACTTTAGAGCCAAAAGGGACCATAGAGATCATACATATAGTTCAATCCCTTCCCTTTACAGTTGAGGGAATGAGGCCAGGGGAAGTTAATTTCCATAAGGTTATAGAGATAAGTGGCAGAGAAAGGGTTTGGATGCCGATTCCCATGACTGCAAATCTAACCCTGTGCATCATCTTAAGGAGGATTGAAGATGCTTAAGGCTAGAGATCTCCCAGCATCTTCTATGAATGTTTGGGTTTTTTTTTTTTTTTAGTGAGGCAATTGGGGTTAAGTGACTTGCCCAGGGTCACACAGCTAGTAAGTGTTAAGTGTCTGAGGTTGAATTTGAACTCAGGTACTCCTGACTCTAGGGCCGGTGCTCTATCCCCTTCACCACCTAGCTGCCCCTATGAATGTTTTAATTGTTGTCAAAGGCAAGAAAAGCTCAGATCTCCTCGCTATTCCCTGTACGCGTTCCCTTCAGCTGTGACTGTAAGGGCTGTCCCTGTGTGTTGAGTGTAGGTGATGAGGAGTAGAGAAGTTTAACTGGAACCTCTTAAGTTTACCTGGTACCTCTTAAGGACTTCACTCTACTCTCATAGCCCATTGCAGCTAGGTGGTGAGGGCATCTAGGTGGCACAGTGGATAGAGTGCTGTGACTGGAGTCAGGAAGACTGTGTGACCCTGGGTAAGTCACTTCACCCTGTTTGCCTCAGTTTCCTCATCTGTAAAATGAGCTAGAGAAGAAAATGGCAAACTGCTTCAGTATCTTTGCCAAGAAAACCTGAAATGGGGTCATCACAAGAATCGGACTCGACTGAACAACAAGGACTGCATCCCACTCTTTCAGAGTTATTTTTTTTTTTTGGTTTTCTTTTGGTGGGGCAATTGGGGTTAAGTGACTTGCCCAGGGTCACACAGCTAGTAAGTGTTAAGTGTCTGAGGCCGAATTTGAACTCAGGTCCTCCTGAATCCAGGGCCGGTGCTCTATCCACTGCGCCACCTAGCTGCCCCTTCATCCCACTCTAACAGCTGATTGCAGTATGGAGCAAAAGCCCTTTATCCTTGAGGGCTTCATGCATACACAGGCCTTCACCCATTGTAAAGAAGCATGTGCTAAGAAGATCAGACTTGGAGTTAGAAAAACTGAGTTCAAATCCTGGCCCTGACACTTATTAATGATGTGGCCTTAGGAAAACCTCTTGACCTCTCTGAGGCAGCTTGTTCCTCTTTCAAATGGGTCCTTTTGTTGTTGTTGTTTTGGGGCAATGGGGGTTAAGTGACTTGCCCAGGGTCACACAGCTAGTAAGTGTCAAGTGTTTGAAGCCGCATTTGAACTCAGGTCCCTCTGAATCCAGGGCTGGTGCTTTATCCACCGTGCCACCTCAAATGGGTCTTAATACTATTTTCCCTCCATATCTTACAGGGCTAAAAAGGAGGAAAAGGCTTTACAAGCCTTAAGGTGCTGCCACAACAAAAGCCAAGATTGGGGTCCCACAGGGGTCGATCATGGGCTTCCGTAAGCTTTCCCTCACCACTTCAGTCCCTGCCTTCCTTCTACCTGCCTTTTGGGTTGGGGAGGAGGCCATTCCTCCCTGGGGTGTGGTTCACTCTGCTGCTTGGCTCCATTGGTCTGGGACTTTGGCGAATGCCTTTTCCATTGAATATACCAATATCAGTATTGTTGTTGTTCAGTTGTATCCAATTCTTTATCACCCCATTTGGAATTTTCTTGGCAAAGATACTGTATTAATTTGCCATTTCCTTCTCCAGCTCATTTTACAGATGAGGAAACTGAGGCAAACAGGGTGAAATGACAGCTAGTAAGTGTCTGATGATAGATTTGAACTCAGGAAGATGAATCTTCCTGACTCAAGTCATGGTGCTCTATCCACTGGGCCACCCAGCTGCCCTAATATTAGTATCAGCATATTGAAAAAAAGCACTAGATTTGGTGTTATGGGGTTGGATTTTAGCTCTGCAGCTTTTTTTTTTTTTTTTTAGTGAGGCAATTGGGGTTAAGTGACTTGCCCAGGGTCACACAGCTAGTAAGTGTTAAGTGTCTGAGGCCGGATTTGAACTCAGGTACTCCTGACTCCAGGGCCAGTGCTCTATCCACTGTGCCACCTAGCTGCCCCTAGCTCTGCAGCTTTTAATGGATTAGCTGGTTGATTTTGAGCAAGTCATAACCTTTCTGAGCTTCAGTTTCCTCTCCTGTGAAATGTGGATAATGTTTGTACTTCATATCTACCTCATAGTGTGGTGAGGAAAGTTTCATGTAAAGCACTTGATACAATGTCTGGCATTGTATTGTGCTTAATAAATGCTTCCTTTCTACTTTCCTTCCTTTGTAAACCTTAACTATAGAAATGGGAGTGGTAGTGGTCCTATGGAGCAGCTAAGTGGTGTAGTGGATAGAGTCCTGGGCCTGAAGTCAGAAAAGACTCTTCTTCCTGAGTTCAATTCAAATCCATCCTCAGATACTTACTACCTGTGTGAACCTGGACAAGTCACTTAACCCTGTTTACCTCAGTTTCCTCATTTTAAAAATGGGCCAGAGAAGGAAATGGCAAACCACTCCAGTATATTTGCCAAGAAAACCCCAAACGGAGAGTAAGACGTGACTAAAATGACTGAACAATGGAGGCAAGTGGTCCTTATTATTAAACCCAATTCTCCCCACTACCTGACAATTCTCTACTTTGCCTTGCTACCTACCCTGCCTGAAATTCTACCGATGAATTTGCGTTAGCAAATGCCTTTTAAAATGCAATATTATATTCATAAGGTTAATATGGAGCTATTAGTCATTTATGATTATAAATTTAGAGCTAGAAGGGGTTCAATGCCTTCCTTTTTCAGATGAAGAAACTGAGGCCCAAAGAATTTAAGTGATTTGTCCAAGGGAAGCAGGTGGCAGAGCCAGAATTTGAACCTGAGTCCTTGATTCTAAATCTAGAGCCCTTCCCTCAAGACCAGAATACCTGGTATTGGAAGTTCTTTTCATCAAATTTCCTCCCGTCCGCTATCTTCACTGATGGCTGACTCATCCAGAGAATAAGGATTGGCCTGGTAGGGAAGATGTGGAGAATTAAATCCATTTTGACTTTTGTGTTCTTTGGGTCTGAGCGGTGTTAGAGAAATAATTCCTTCTGGGAAGCACAATGAAGGTCCTGGGAAAAGGGGAGCCTGGAGGTGGCGAGACAGGGGCCAGAGAAAGGGAGGTAGAACTAGATTAGTTTCACAATTTTTCCCAAGATCGGTCTGGAGTGGTCCTATGTAGTGTGGAGGAAGCAGTGAAGGGTTGGATTCAGAGGCCTGACTTTGTCCCCTATGAGCTGCCTTAGGGACCTTTTACCAATTCTGTTTTTGTCCATTATGTTTATATGTTCAACAACTCTCCATGACCGGGACAATATGAAAAAATATAAAACTTGTTTTAAAGATCTGGTCCTCAAAAAACCCTCCTCAGCAGGACTGGGGAGGTGACCTGTGACATTTAAGAGCCTATAAAGGCTTCATGTAGTGAGAACTTAAGCTGGGCTTTCTGGGGGTAGGATTAATGGCAGAAGGGAGGAGAGTAGTATTAGATTATAAGATTCTTGAAATTATTCAGAATCACAGAATTTTCATGTTGGAAGAGACTTCAGCATCCATTTGATGCAGGGGTTCTTAACCTTTTTGGTTTCATGGACCCCTTTGTCAGTGTGGTGGAGCTTATTATGTACCCCTTCTCAGTGTCATAAATAATTACTAATAGTCAATATCTTGGGGGACCTGGAGATCTCCCCTTTTTGGTCCTCTCTTCCAAGGACAGGGCCTCCTTGAGAGATTTCATCAAACCTCATCTAGGTCAAACCCATCCCAACTCCAAGATCACAAAAAGAGCCTTAGGTGGAGATGGAGTCTTTTGTCTAGATAACCCAAGGATTTTACTGATGAGATTAAACCCTACCTAGATGAAACTATTTTGCTCTGACCAGCTTGAGTGGGAGTCTTGCATTCCTTTCTCTGTCATCCTTGGACTTCATTTGAATATAATCCCACCTTCAAATCATGCCAATAAATTAGATTTGAATAACGCTAAGCAGTTAGATTTGATTGATGTAAAACTATCCCCCTCTTATCAAAAAGGGATAAAAAAAACCTGGCAGGGAGCCCTCTCTCTTTCTCTCTTGGATCACACGCTCACTTTTGGGACCACATACATGCTCTGGGGATTACAAAAAACTAAGGAGATGCTTAATCAATCCCTTACTGGTAGAAATTGATAAATTGATAACATGTTTACCTAAAACTTGTGTCTATTGTAATCATTCCTCCTATCACATCAGAATTATATTTCTAAATACATAACACACACAATGTTACAAAGGAAACCAATTACATCAAAATACAATTAAAATATATTTTTTAAAAAACAACCAAGTTGGGGCAGCTAGGTGACGCAGTGGATAGAGCCAGCCTTGAAGTCAGGAGTACCTGAGTTCAAATCTGGCCACAAACACTTGACACTTACTAGCTGTGTGACCCTTGGCAAGTCACTTAACCCCAATTGCCTCACCAAAAAAAAAAACAACACCAAAAAGCAAAAAAGTTCATGGGCCCCACTTTTTTTTGTTGTGTAGTTGTTTAATCATGTCAGACTCTTCATGACCTAATGAACCATATCTCCTGAAATCTGTCCAAATTAATGCTAATTGCTTCCATAACACTATCTAATCATCTCATCCTCCTTCTGTCCTTTTCTCCTTTTGTCTTCAATCTTTCCCAACATCAGGGTCTTTTCCGTGGAGTTCTTGTCTTTTCATTATGTGGCCAAAGTATTTAAGCTGCAGTGTCAGTATCTAACCTTCCAGTGAAGAGTCTGAATTAATTTCTTTAAGTATTAACTGATTTGATTTCCTTGCATTAAGAACCCCTGGATTCTATTCGAATCCATACCTACCATAGAAGCCTCACTAAAATTTGCTAAAGTGACTGAACAACTTATTCTTGAAAACCTCAGTTGTGAAGAGGCTCATCACCTCCTCAGATAGCCCATGTTACTTGGAGATAGCTTTAATTGTTTGGAAGCTTCTCTTCCGAAGAGTTTTTATCACGCCATCATCTTTCTATACTCAGCATGTGGCCCGGTATCAGTTCTGTTTGTTGTTGCATCATTTCAGTTGTGTCCAACTCTTCATGACCCCATTTGGGGTTTTCTTGGCAGAGATGCTGGAGTGGTTTGCCATTTCCTTCTCTAGCTCATTTTACAGATGAGGAACTGAGGCAAACAGGGTGAAGTGACTTGCCCAGGGTCACACAGCTAATAAGTGTCTGAGGCTGCGTTTGAAGTTATGAAGATGAGTCTGTCTGACTCCAAGGGGAGCATTCTATCCACTTTGCCACCTAACTGTCCTGTCAGCCCCATAGTCCATGGTTAACAAATATTTATTTGGATTGACATGATTAAGGCAGGGACAGAGCAGTAACAGAGGTATTTGGAGTAGGAAAGCTGGTGTGGCTCATGCCACATCCTGTGGAGCTGCATTATGGCTCCTGGAGCGTAAGGGTAAACTAAACAGAGACAACTGGACTTCAGCAGGTACTTCAGTGGGGTGATGAAGTAAAGAAATATCTTTTAGCAAGCTGAAACCAGCAGTGATGGGCAGGAGAGACTAGGAGTGGGGAGACAACCAGACCATGTTTATAGGAATGTAGACATGAGGTGAGTGGGGCCTGGTTATTAAGATAACAACAATGGAAATAACCCTGGGTCTGCAGTCAGGGGACCTAATGTAGGGCAAGTCCCTTCACTGTTTTGGAACTGGTGGTGCAGTAAGAGCACTGCCCTTTGTAGTCAGGAAGACTTGAGTTCAAATATTGCCTCAGACCCTGTGCTTGTCATTTAACCTTTCTGTGCCTCAGTGGCCTCATCTGTAAAATTGGAATAATGATAGCAAGTACTTCCCAGGGCTTTTTTGAGACGCAAATGAGATAAGATATGTGCAGTGCTTTCAAACAATAAAGCACTACATAAATACTATTATTGTTGTTATTTAGATTTCTCATTTGTAAAGTGAAGAGGTTGGACAGTTTTATATTTTGGGTCCCTTCTACCTCTATATGATTCCATTAATTAGCATTCAGTGAGGGAACTACCGTATGTGAGAATGCTTTGTAAACCATGAGGTACTATAGAAACACAGGATAAACAGTAGCAATAATGGTGCCCTGCACTATTTGTCAAATGTCTTATGAAGCAGCAAGGTATATGCCTGCTCGTCTGGTATGCAGAAATAATAATCACCACTGGCTGGATTAAACAATTTCTGCTCCTCTAAGGGCAGTTAGATATCACGATGGATAGAATGTTAGACCTAGAGTAAGAAAGAGCTGAGTTCAAATGTGGCCTCGGATAGCTGTGTGACCATGGGTAAGTCGCCTAATAGCTGCCTGCCTCAGTTTCTCTATCTTTAAATTGGGGATAATAATAGTATCTTCCCTTCCAGGGTTCTTGTAAGACTAAAGTGGGATGATATTAGTTATTATCATCATCATTATAATTATGACTAAGCTTAATGAAAGCTGGTCACTATCTCAGAATTGGAAGGGACCTGAAAGTTCATCTACTCTAACCTCCACCTGTATTGGTTCCTGTGGTCTTCAATGCATCATCTGAGGTCCCTGAAATCTTTTCAAAGGGACTGTGAGCTCAAGACTATTCTCATAATAATACTAATTTGCTTATTAAAATACTCTTCTCTTTTCCAACCATTTATCTGTGTGAGGCCGAATTTTCGTCATATACTTTAACCAGAACAACATATTGCAACAGACCAAATGCAGAAGCTTACAGAAAACTTTCTGTCTTTTATTATTTGTTGTTGTTGAGTCATTTTTTTCAGTCGTGTCTGACTTTTCTTGAACCCATTTTGGGTTTTCTTTTTTTTTTTTTTTAAACGGGGCAATGGGGGTTAAGTGACTTGCCCAAGGTCACATAGCTAGTAAGTGTCAAGTGTCCGAGGCCGGATTTGAACTCAGGTACTCCTGAATCCAGGGCCAGTGCTCTATCCACTGTGCTATCTAGCCGCCCCCTCATTTTGGGTTTTCTTGGCAGAGATATTGGAATGGTTTGCCATTCCTTCTTCAGCTCATTTTATAGAAGAAGAACTGAGGCAAATAGGGCTAAGTGATTTACCCAGGATCACATAGCTAGTAAGTGTCTGAGGCCAGATGAATCTTCTTGATTCCAGGCCCAATACTCTATCCACTGTGCCACCTAGCTGCCCTGTCTTATTAAGCCAAACATTAAAGTGATTTGCAAAAATATGTGAAATAAAGCCATTCTTCTTTACTAAGTTTTGTTTTGCTTTGAGAAACAGAGTTCTTTTTTTCATGAAAAATGTTTATGTTAACATGTGATAGGCTTAATATTAATATTTTAAAATTAATTAATAAATAAATATTTTTAAACTATCACTTTTGATTTCTAATACAGTAAAATATCAGTAGATATAATTCACATAAACTAAAGATCTTTGGGAAGTCCTCAATAATTTTTTTTCTCAATAATTTTTTAAGAGTGTAAAGGCGTTTTATGACTAAAAAGTTTGAGATTGCTCTCTACAGCAAACTCAATAAAGTGATCATGACAGTGTTCACTTCAAAACCCACCAGTATTGAGTGACCCCATCTCCTTCAGAGACAGCCCATTCCACTTTAGAATGCTTCTAATTGTTAAGAAGTTTTTCCTTCATTGTCCTCCCATTGTTCCTAGTACTGCCCCTTGGGTCCAAGCAGAACGACTCTAACCCCTCTTCCAAATGACAGCTTCCTACAAGTATTTTAAGAGCACTTAATGTGTCCCTTAAGTTTTCTCCACACCATACTTTTTCAGTTCCTTCAACTGGCCTTCATATATTATGATCCTGAATCCACTCATCATCCCAGTTGCCCTCTGTGTATTTTCCATTTTGTAAACGTTCTTCTTAAGAAGGAAATAAAATTTTTCCAATGTAGTCTGGCCAGAAGAGAGCAGCATTGAACAAGTCACATGACTACTCCAGGTTTCAGCTTTCTCATCTGTAAAATGAGGGGGTTGGACTAGATCGTGGCTTCTTATCCTGACCTGTGTCATGGGCCCCTTTGGCTAGTTGGTGAAGCCTATTCCCTTCTATTTCAGAATAATATTGTTTGTTTGTTAAATTAAAAATTGAATGAAATGCTAAATTTCATTCAGAGTTGTTAAGGAAAAAAAAAGATGCAATTCTTTCCTACCTAAGTTCATAGACTCCCTGACATCTATCCATTAACCCCTTGTCCAGGTGGTCTTTGCATCCTAGGTTACGACTGCCTGGTCTAGATGATTTTTTTAGCTTTATATCCATGATTCTATGATCCAAGGTAGGAATTATACTACTTAAATTCTGAGGCTTATCATGCATTGTCCATGTTATGACACTTCCTTTTCTGAAGTAATTTGAAGTTACATTAACTTTTTCACCACTATATTGCAGCATGATTCACACTGGGCTTACAGTCCACTAAAACTCCCAGATTTCATGTAAATAGTTGATTTATCCCATCTGTTTCTTTGTGTACAATATTTCAGGGATCTGGGATTTCATTATTGTGGTTCCCTCCCCTTTAGTCAAATGGATCCCAATCCCTCATGCCTTAATAGACAGTTCTCCCTGAATCTCTACAGCTAAAGAAATTTGTCTCTTAGTGGTTAACCCTTTGGTGATGCATCTCTGCATTTATACGGACTGGGTAAATTAGTAGACTTTCAATGGGCCAATCTGTTTTTTCTTTGAAAATGACAAGCTAAGATCTAAATAATTGGAAAAATATCAATTGCTCAAGGATAGGCTGAGCTAATATAACACAATGACAATTATACCTAAATTAATTTACTTATTCAGTGCCATACCAATCGGATTACTTAAAAATTATTTTATAGAGCAAGAAAAAATAATAACAAAAATCATCTGGAAGAACAAAAGGTAAAGAATATCAAGAGAACTAATGAAAAAAAATCTACAGGAAGGTGGGCTAGCTGTACCAAATCTGAAGCTATAGTATAAAGTAGTAGTTATCAAAACTATTTGGTACTGGCTAAGAAATAGAGTGGTAGATCTGTGGAATAGGTTAATCACAGGAGACACAGTAGTAAATGACTATAGTAATGTACTGTTTGATAAACCCAAAGACTCCAGAACAATTCATTACCAAACAAGAGATAGAGAATATTATGAAAGGCAAAATGGATGATTTTGGTTACATTAAATTAAAAAATTTTAGTAGAAACAAAAGCAATGCATCCAAAATTAGAAGGGAAGCAGAAAGCTGGGAAACAATTTTTACAGCCAGCATTTCTGATAAAGGCCTCATTTCTAAAATATATAGGGAACTAAATCAAATTTATAAGAATACAAGTCATTCCCCAATTGAGAAATGGTCAAAGGATATGAACAGGCAGTTTTCAGATGAAGAAATCAAAACTATCCATTGCCATATGAAAAAATGCTCTAAATCACTATTGATTAGAGAAATGCAAATTAAAACAACTCTGAGATACCATCTCACACCTATCAGACTGACTAATATGACAAAAAGGAAAATAATAAATGTTGGAGAAGCTGTGGAAAAATTGGAACACTAATGCATTGTTGGTGGAGTTGTGAACTGATCCAATCATTCTGGAAAGCAGTTTGGAATTGTGCCCAAAGGACTATGGGACTGTGCATATCCTTTGACCCAGTAATACTACAACTAGGACTGTATCCCAAAGAGATCATAGAAAAGGGGAAAGGACCCACATGTAAAAAAATATTTATAGCTGCTCTCTTTGTGGTGGCAAAGAATTAGAAACCTAAGCAATGCCCATCAATTGGGGAATGGCTGAACAAGTTGTGGTATATGAATATAATGGAATACTATTGTTCTGTAAGAAATAATGAGCAGGCAAATTTCAGAAAAACCTGGAAAGACTTGAATGGACTGATGCTGAGTGAAGTGAGCAGAACCAGGAGAACATTGTACTTGGCTCTTCTCAGCAGCGCAATGATCCAAGACAATTCCAAAGAACTCATGATGGAAAATATTCTCCACATCCAGAAAAAAGAACTGAGGATTCTGATTGCAGATAGAAATGTCTCTACATTTTTCTTTTTTGAGGTTTTTCCCTTTTGTTCTGATTCTTCTTTTACAACATAACTAATGCAAAAATATGTTTAATGTGATTGTACATATATGACCTTTATCAGATTGCTTTACATGTAACTGGAAAATAATAAAATACTTATATGATTTAAAAAGAAAATGACAATCTATTTAAAAATCATCTAAATTTTTTGTTTTCCATCATCTTCATTTTCTTTCTAAAAAATTCATTATTTCCTCTATTTCATTAAATATTCATTTTTGTGTTTCTTTTCTCTTTAGGCCAATTCTTTCTTTTAAAGTTCTATTTTCTTCAGTATTTTTGTGCCTCCTTTACCAAGCTATTAATTCTATTTTCATTATTTGCTTGCATCTTTCTCATTTGTTTTCCCAATTTTTCCTATATCTCTCATCCCTTTCTTTAACTCTTCTGGAAATTCTTATTGGGCTTATGTCCAATTCACATTTTTCTCTGAGGCTGTTTTGATTGCTGTTTTCACATTGTTGTCTTTTTCTGAATTTGTCTTGGTCTTCCCTGCCACTCTAATAGCTTTTTTAAAAAATAAAAGTATTTTATTATTTTCCAGTTACATGTAAGGATAGTTTTCAATATTTCTTTTCATGGAATTTTTAGTTCCAAATTTTTCTTCCACCCTCCCCTCTCCCCACCCCCTCCCCAAGACAGAAAGCAATCTGATATAGGTTATATATGTACAATCACATGAAACATATTTCTGCATTAGTCATATTGTGAAAAAAGAATCAGAGCACAAGGGAAAAAAACCTCAAAAAATAAGGAAAAAAACAGCCCCAAAGTAGAAACAGTATGGTTCAATCTGCACTCAGAATCCACAGTTCTTTTTTCTGGATGTGGAAACATTTCCTTTCACCAGTTCTTTGAAACTGTTTTGGATCATTGCACTGCTGAGAAGAGCCAAGTCTATCACAGTTGATCATCACACAATGTTGCTGCTACTGTGTACAATGTCCTCTTAGTTGTGCTCCTCTCACTCAGTATCAGTTCATGTAAGTTCTTCCAGGTTTCTCTGAAATCCTCCTGCTCATCATTTCTTACAGCACAATAGTATTCCATTACATTCATATACCACAACTTGTTTAGCCATTTCCCAATTGAGGGGTATTCCCTTGATTTCCAATTCTTTGCTACCACAAAGAGAGCTGCTATAAATATTTGTGTACATGTGGGTCCTTTTCCCTCTTCTATGATCTCTTTGAGATACAGACCTAGTAATGGTATTACTGGGTCAAAGGGTATGAACAGCCCCCTAGCTCTTTGGGCATAGTTCCAAATTGCTCTCCAGAATGGTTGGATCAGTTCATAGCTCCACCAACAATGCTCTAATAGCTTTTTATGACCAACTTTTGTTGTTGTTGTTTGCTCATTTGTCTAGTCTATTTCTTGACTTTGTACTTTATGTTAAAGTTGGTCTCTGTTCACCTGGGGGTGGGGAGGCATTGTCCTGTAAAGGCTAAAATTCTAGCTATAGTGTCTAAAATATCTACTGAGTGGTCGCCAATAAATTATAAGCTTTAGCAAGAGTTAGACTTTAAAGCATTTATTAAGGAGAATAAGAATTTGTAAAGAGAGAGAGAAAGGCCTAGATTCCTCTATCTATTAAAGGGAGAGAGCATTCCTAGCTCCGCTCTCCGCCAGAGTCCACAGGAAAGAGTGAGTCAGAGCGCCAGGCTCCCCCTTCTTCCTCCCACAAGCAAACGTCACTTCCTGATGCCAAAGAAAAGACGCATGGTCTTGCCCTCAGAGACCTTCACCTCATGGCGGAGCTTTTCTACAGTAAGTCTCCAGCCGGTGGCGTCATTCCAATCGTTACAGTCCCAAGCTTTAAGCTTTTGTGCACGTGTGTGTGTGTGTGTGTGTGTGTGTGTATGTGTGTGTATGTGCACGCATGTGCTACTGTTGTTAAAGCTAGTTCTGGGGGTCTTCAAGTTTTCCATGCTTTCAAGGTGATGTGATCCTGAGAAAGGTATGGTCACTGCTCTTCTTGTCTATTTCCTGGTCTTTACCCAGACAGGGCCACTGGTCCCCTGTAGCTTCATGCACTAATGCTCTTGTTTGCCTTGAAACTGTGATCAGGGGCCCTGCATCCTCATGACCACCCACCAGCATTCTTCTCTGCCCTGAAACTACAACCCAGAACTGTACATGCACAATAGAGTTGCCAATCAGTGACAGCTGTACCCAGTTCCAGAAAAGGGTCCCCTGTTATAGCTTTTGGATCCCCTTGCTGTCTCTGGGCTGAGAGCTTCTGAAACTGCTGCTGTTGCTGCTACAGCCACTGCTGCATGTGTTAGCTCCAGAAAGGCCTCCAGACTGTGTCATCGACTTCTGCTAACCTCTTAAGTTTTCTTAGGCTAGAAAAACGTCTCACCTAAGCCTTTGTCGGCTTTACTGCTCCAAAATTTTATCTGAGGCATTATTTTAAAATTGTTTGGAGGGGAATGTTGGGAGAGTTCAGCTGGGTGGCTGTCCTCAATCGACCATCTTTTTTCCACCCCCTCGATGGACCAATCTTGGAGTCTTTTCAGTTTGGTAGAACCTTCGAGAACTTTTGTTCTGCTGATGTAGCCTTCTGGAGCCCAGAATCTCCTCCACACCACAATAAACCCTTAGACAAGGGTGAGAGTGAAGGATTCACATAGTTAACATCGATAGAGGTGTCCCTTGAGCTTCCATGTTTCCACTTCTAGCCTTAGTCCTTTTTCTTGTTGATGTAAATTGGCAAACTCATCACCTTTCAGGAGTTTGAATTTAGCTTTATATTGATGTTATGTAGATAATGAGGATAAGGGCATGATAGAGACCATTAGATCTTCTTATGTTGTTTTCTTCCCTAAACCTGAAGTGGCCTCATCCATCCATCCATCCATCATCGTCATCATCATGTTCTTCTTCTTCCTCTTCCTTTTCTTTTGCGGGACATTGAGGGTTAAATGACTTGCCCAGGGTCACACAGCTAGTAAGTGTCAAGTGTCTGAGGCCGAATTTGAACTCAGGTCCTCCTGAATCCAGAGCTGGTGCTTTATCCACTGTGCCACCTAGCTGCCTCCTTCTTTTTTGAAGCTGGAAGCTGGAAGTTCCTAAAGTGACTGCAGAGCCCGAAGAGGCTCAAAGAAACCTGAAGAGATGATTGACCTCAAAGAGCCGAAGCTTTCTCCCACTCTCGCCAACTCCACTCTGCCTCTCACACAGGCGCAGGGTATTGATTGCCAGCAACGATGAGAGAGTCCCATACTGATGGGCTTTGGAAGTCAAGTTACACTTCTATTGATAAATGCTTTAAAAAAGTCATGCACACTAACAACTATATTTTCTTTCTGATAACTATTTTCCAGTTGCATATAAGGATAGTTTTCAACATTTGTTTTCACAGGATTTTTAGTTCCAATTTTTTTTCTCCCACTCCCCCTTTCCTCCCTCTTCCCCAAGACAGAAAGCAGTCTGATATAGGTTATATATGTACAATCACATAAAGCACATTTCTACATTAGTCATCTTGTGAAAGAATAATGAGAGCCAAAGGGAAGAACCTAAAAAAAGAAGGGAAAAGGGGCAGCTAGGTAGCACAGTGGATAGAGCACCGGCCCTGGAGTCAGGAGGATCTGAGTTCAAATCTGGCCTCAGACACTTGACACTTACTAGCTGTGTGACCCTGGGCAAATACTTAACCCCAATTGCCTCACAAAAAAAGAAGGAAAAAAACAACAGTCCAAAAGTAGAAACAGTCTGGTTCAATCTGCATTCATAATTCACAGTTCTTTTTTCTGGATGTTGAGAACATCTTCTATCATGAGTTCTTTGAAACTGTTTTGGATTGTTGCACTGCTGAGAAGAGCCAAGTCTATCCCCATTGTTCATCACACAATGTTGCTGTTGCTGTGTACAATGTTCTCCTGGTTCTGCTCCTCTCAGTCAGCATCAGTTCATGTAAGTCATTCCAGTTTTCTCTGAACTCCTCCTGCTCATCATTTCTTACAGCACAATAGTACCAATTACATTCATATACCTCAACTTGTTTAGCCATTCCCCAATTGATGGGCATTCCCTTCATTTCTAATTCTTTGCCACCACAAAGAGAGCTGCTATAAATATTTTTGTACATGTGGGTCTTTTTCCCTTTTCTATGGTCTCTTTGGGATACAGACTTAGCTGTGGTACCACTGGGTCAAAGGGTATGAACAGTCCCCTAGCCCTTTGGGCATAGTTCCAAATTGCTCTCCAGAATGGTTTAATCAGTTCACAGCTCCACCAACAATGCATGTGTTCCAATTTTTCCACAGCTTCTCCAACATTTTTTATTTTGTGTTGCATTAGCCAATCTGGTAGAGGTGAAGTGATACCTCAGAGTTGCTTTAATTGCATTCCTCTGATCAATAGTGATTTAGAGCATTTTTTCATATGGCAATAGATAGCTTTGGTTTCTTCATCAGAAAACTGCCTGTTTATATCCTTTGACCATTTCTCAATTGGGGAATGATTTGGATTATTATAAATTTGATTTAGTTCCCTATGTATTTTAGAAATGAGGTCTTTATCAGAAATGCTGGCTATGAACTGGTGATGAGTGAGATGAGCAGAACCAGAAGAACATTGTACACAGTATCATCAACATCATGTGTTGATCAACTGTGATAGACTAGATTCTTCTCACCAATACAATGGTACAAGAAAGTTCCAAAGGACTCATGATGGAAAAGGCTCTCCAAATCCAGAAAAAAAAAAAGAAATGTGGAATATGGATGCAGACTGAACCATACTCTTTCTTTTGGTTTTGGTGCTCTTGTTTTTCTTTTTTGAGGTTTTTCCTTTTTGCTCTGATTCTTCTCTTATAACATGACTAATGCAGAAATATGTTTAATGTTATTATACATATATAACCTATAACCTGCTGTTTTGGGGAGGGGGGGAGGGAGGGGAGGGAGAAAAATTTGAATTTGGAAATTTTATGAAAACAAATGTTGAAAGCTATCTCTACGTGTAACTGGAAAAGAATAAAATACTTTTATGTTGTTGTTGTTTTGTTTGTTTGCTTTTTAGTGAGGCAATTGGGGTTAAGTGACTTGCCCAGGGTCATACAGCTAGTAAGTGTCAGGTGTCTGAGGCCGGATTTGAACTCAGGTACTCCTGACTCCAGGGCCAGTGCTCTATTCACTGTGCCACCTAGCTGCCCCTATTTTTTTTTTTTAAAGAAATGCTGTTTATAAAAATTGTTTCCCAGTTTTCTGCCTCCCTTCTAATTTTGTCTGCATTGCTTCTGTTTGTACTAAAACTTTTTAATTTAATGTAATCAAAGTCTTCCATCTTGAATTTCATAATATTCTCTATCTCTTGTTTGGATATAAATTGTTTTACTCTCCATAGATCTGAAAGGTAACTAACTATTCCTTCCTCTCGTAATTTATCTATGGTATCATCCTTCATGTCTAAATCTTGAACCCATTTTGACCTTATTTTAGTATACGGTATAAGATGTTGGTTTATGCCTAGTTTCTGCCATACTATCTTCCAGTTTTCCCAACAGTTTTTGTCAAATATTGAGTTCCTATCCCAGTACCTGGAGTCTTTGGGTTTATTCTGATCACTTTCTCATGGACTCCTTGCAACCTGCTTTCAATCCTCACCCCTCAACTAGAACTGCTATCTCAGAAGTCACTAGTGATCTCCTAATAACTAAGTATATTGGCCTTTTATTAAGTCCTAATCCTGCTAGGTGTTGAAGTGGAAAGAGTGCCAGGCCTGGAGTGAGGAAGACTCCTCTTACTGAGTTCAAATCTGGCCTCAGATACTTATTAGCTGTGGGACCCTGGACAAATCACTCAACCCTACTTGCCTCAGTTTCCTCATCTGTAAAAAAATGAACTGAAGAAGGAAATGGCAAACTACTCCAATATGTTTTCCAAGAAAACCACAAATGGGGTCATGAAAAGTTGGACATAACTGAAACAATTGAACAAAAACAACAATCCAATTAAACCTCTCCGCACCTTTTTGACATTATTGACCACATCCTGTCTAGATACTTTTTATTCTCTTGTCTGTGGAGACATTATTCTCTCCTGGTTCTTATTTTTCACCGATCATTTTCTCTCTATCTCTTTAGCTGTGTTTGACACATAGTAAAATGTAATAAATACTTTTTTTTTCCATTCATTCCTTCCTTTTCCTCTTTCTATCCTTTAAGGTAGGTTTGCCCTAAATTTCTGATGTTTGGACTCATTTAGAGTTGGAAAGGACCTTGGAGGTCATCTAGCCTGAAATTTATATTTTACACTTGAGGAAACTGAAGTCTGAAAAGTTTAAGAGATTTTCTCTAGGTATTAAATGACAGTAAGCATTCAAACCCAAAATGCATTCCTCTTTCACTTGCACCAGAGATCATCAATTCAGACTGAGAATCAGAGGTCAAGCAACCCATAGTCAACTTCATGAGGAATAGGGATTGAGACTAGATTTGTGATTTCAGTGGTAGAAGAAAGTCCTGGAAAGGAAACTTCATCTGCCACTGCAGATTGTCACATCTTCTGGAACTTAGAGGTTTAGAGAGTTTCCTAGGGGTGGGACGTAAGGTAACTTGCTCTAGGTCATACAGCTAATATGTGTCAGGAGAGGTTGAATCATACTGCTTGCTGTCTCAGTGGGTGGGATAAGGGCTGGAAGGAGAGAGGAGTTTTGGAACTCGAAATGTTAAAAAAAAAAGTTCTAGTTAGTTAATTAACTGATTAAAAAAAAGTGCCAAGTATCTCACCAAATTCAATCAGGAACTACCTGGGTAATCATTGGTCTCTAGCTGGGAACAAGAGAGATGGCAGAATTGGAAGTGTCCTTGCAAAGTTCAAATTTCTTTTTTTTTTTTCTTTTTTTTTTTTTTGCGGGGCAATTGGGGTTAAGTGACTTGCCCAGGGTCACACAGCTAGTAAGTGTTAAGTGTCTGAGGCCAGATTTGAACTCAGGTCCTCCTGAATCCAGGGCCGGTGCTCTATCCACTGCGCCACCTAGCTGCCCCCAAAGTTCAAATTTCTTGCGAGAGTTTCAGGAAGCTAAGGGCTATAAATTACTTTTGCTTCCTCCCTCCCTCATTGGGTCATTGTGAGGGAAATGTTTTGTACTCTTTAAAGCTCTACAGGAATTTGAGTTATCCTCATTATCATCATCTACCAAACAGAGCCATCACTAGAAATTTTGGACAACTTAATTGATAGGCAGAACAAAGATGTGGTGGGTCAAGTGAGAGCTCACATGGGGCTATAGCCAAGGAGGAAGTAAGACATCTAGTAGTTTCTTTTCTTTTTTTTCTTTCTTCCTTTTCTTTTTTTTTTTTTTGGTGAGGCAATTGGGGTTAAGTGACTTGCCCAGGGTCACACAACTAGTAAGTGTCAAGAGTCTGAGGCTGGATTTGAACTAAGGTCCTCCTGAATTCAGGGCTGGTGCTCTATCCACTGCGCCACCTAGCTGTCCCCATCTGGTAGTTTCTTATTTTAACTAATCATTACCAGGTGCAGGGTTGGATTTCTAGATTGTAAAAGTAGTACAAATTCTGGTAGTGTCTTCTAAATGTCTGCAAAGCCCTAGTTATGGCTCTGTCTGTTAAGTGAGGTGATAGGTGATTATGTAGCTGGAGTAATGAAGATGACTTTACTGCTTTTCTGACTATGTTAATTCTAATATGAATTTTTATTATATTTCCTTATGGAAATAAAGAAAGAATGTCTGTAAAATTGGCATTTGGGAGGGGGCAGCTAGGTGGCGCAGTGGATAGAGTACCGGCCCTGGAGTCAGGAATACCTGAGTTCAAATCCGGCCTTAGACACTTAACACTTACTAGCTATGTGACCCTGGGCAAGTCACTTAACCCTGTTAAGGGCTAAAATTCTAGCTAGTCTGTCTAAAATATCTAATGAGTGGTCGCCAATAAATTATAAGCTTTAGCAAGAGTTAGACTTTTAAGCATTTATTAAGGAGAATAAGAATTTGGTAAAGAGAGAGAAAGGCCTAGATTCCTATCTATTAAAGGGAGAGCACATTTTTAGCTCCCTTCTCCACCAGAGTCCAGAGGAAAGAGCCCGAGACCGAGCGCCAGTCTCTTCCTTCCTCCTCCCACTAGCCCGCATCAGGAAGTGACGCCAAAGAAAAGACTCCTGGTCTTGCCCTCAAAGACCTTCGCTTCATGGGTGGAACTCTTCTACAGTAGGTCTCCAGCAGGTGGCGTCATTCCAATCGTTACAACCCCAATTGCCTCACCTAAAAAAAATAAAATTAAAAAAAAAAGTATACTAAAATTGGCATTTGGGGACCCCAATTACTTTTGGCTTGAGGGGTAGAGCAGAAGAAAAGTTAGAAATTGTTATTTTTTTCTTCCTCTTTGGACACACTTAATTAAATAAGGACTCACCAAACTGAAAAAATGTCCTATTAATGGTGGAAGGTTTGAAAAAACAATGAAGGGGTCTCTTTTAGAGGAAAAGAGCTAGAGAGACACATTGGAGCCCAAAGCCAGGTGATCTCCTCCAACCATGTGGATGACCCATTTCTTTCTGCCCAGTTGGAGGAGAAATTGAATACTAATAACCATGGATAACCAATTTAGATGGAAGAAGCATGAGCACTTTGTACTCAACTGGTAGCAAAAGTGCCAGAGAAAGAGCAATTAGAAAGAGTTCAGAGAGGAATGAGGAGAGAAGAATATCTCTGCAGGATGGCAGAACTGTAACGTGGCTTGATAAAAATGTTTTTTAAAATATCTGTCCTGGGGGCAGCTAGGTGGCACAGTGGATAGAGCACTGGCCCTGGAGTCAGGAGGACCTGAGTTCAAATCCGGCCTCAGACACTTAACACTTACTAGCTGTGTGACCCTGGGCAGGTCACTTAACCCCAATTGCCTCACTAAAAAACCAAAATATCTGTCCTGTCCCCTTTTAGATATTCTGGTTTATGGCAGCAGAAAAGTACTCTAGATCAGGTGTGTGTGTATATGACAGACCACTCTGGCAGTCTGGTGAAACCTATAGATCCTTTATTAAAATAACTGAAAGGGGCAGCTAGGTGGTGCAGTGGATAGAGCACCGGCCCTGGAGTCAGGAAGACCTGATTTCAAATCTGGCCTCAGACACTTAACACTTACTAGCTGTGTGACCCTAGGCAAGTCACAACCCCAGCTGCCTCACCAAAAAAAAAAAAAAAAAAAAAAAAAAAAATAAATAAATAAATAAAAGAAAATAACTTAAAAAATAATTGAAGGACATGCTAAATTTCACTTAGAAGTTAGTGAAAATAAAGATGTAACTTTTTTTCCCTATCCAAGTTCATGAACCTCTTTGAAATCTATTCCTGGACCCCAGATTCAGAGGCCCTGCTCTGAAGTCTAGGGATCCAATGCCACGAAACTAGTTTGGGAGATTTTCCTGTTTAGTGAAGGCTCCCTTCCTTCAGGTTCAAGAAGTTCTATTTTTGTTAGTTTTGTAAATGGTTTTGTTTGGAACTCAATGGATTTCCCTATAGAAATAATGGTATAAGTAACATTTCCTTTCTAAGTGAGTTCATGAAACATTTAATCCATAATGTACAAGAATTCTGATAACAGAACCTTGGGTTTGATGCTGTGATGAAATAATGGGATTTAGTCGATACTCAAAGACCCACCTGGAGATTAATCTAGACTGATTGAATCAAGTGAGAGTGATTGACTGCTGATTAAGCCTACTTCAAGTTAATTGGATTGTAATCACACCTGACTATCCCTTAAGAAGGTATTGTTCTCAGAAACTAGACTGTGAACTTAACTTGAGAACACCTTCAAAGCCAATGGATTTGGATGACACCAACCAATCACCTTGAAGCAGTGTGTAAGGACCTCCTCTGTTCCAGACCTATAAAATGCTTCCACAAACAGCTTGCGGAGGACTTTAGGAAGAACCCAACCGGGCTAGACTGGTGCTGAAGCTTCTGATTTAAGGCGACCACAATTTAGATTTTAAACATCACAATGCTGTAACCTTCTATTAACTAGCTCTGTGACATTGGACAAGTAGCTTTGACTCTTTGGGCCTGAGCTTCCAAAGCTGGTGGGTGTCTAAGGTCCCTTCTAGGTCTACATTTCAATGATTCTATTATACCATACACTAAACTACCATTTAAAATACTATTTCAATGGTTAGCATAATTTTGAATTCCAAGCTGTGACACCAGGCATACAAAACACTCTCCTTTAGTCCAGCCTTGGCAAGGGGGAATTCTCCAAGTTCTGTTAGCAGTCGCAAGAACTCAGAGGATCATAGTTTTAGGAGGCTGTCTTTGGACATGGGGGCTCTGGTATAGATGATTTTGGAGCACTGAATTCCTGATTTATGAATTCACCATAGCCAGTATATCCCAGATGCACGTTATGTTGCTGGGTACAACATTTCCCCCTCCCACCCCCATCCCCTTCACCTCCATTTGCTCTGGGAACAGTAATTAAATTGATACTATCAGGGCAGCTAGCTGGCTCAGAGTACTGGCCCTAGAGTCAGGAGAACCAGAGTTCAAATCTAGCCTCAGACACTTACTAGCTGCCTGACCCTGGGCAAGTCACTTAACCCTGATTGCCTCTCCCCACTCCCCCAAATAAATAAACAAATCCACACTATCATTCCAGGTAGCAATTTGTCAATCACTCAATGGCTCTATTCACCATCCCTGTGACTTCTCAAACCAAAATACACCTCTTTGGCCACCCTTCCCCTAGATGTGTTGTCTTCCCCTATTAGAATTCAAGTTTTTTGAGGGCAATTACCGTCTTGCTTTTTTGTATTTGTATTCCTGGTGTTTGGCACTTTAAAATAGTGCCAAATAGTAGGTACTTAAATGCATTTTCATCCATTCATTAATTCTTCATTTATTCATTCAATTGAATTGAAGTGAATTTTGGGAAGCTTGTTACACTCTTGTGAAACTGCAACACTGAGAAGACATTTGAGACCTGGAGTCAGAATTTGGAGATGAGGTTAAGTTCTATCTTTCAGCTCAAAGTGGACATTTCCTAGCCATGAAGGGAACCTTTCCATGCTTTGTCCTGCTTGGTGAATAACTTCACATATTTTGGGGGAACTGATCCTGTGCTTTCATGGGGAGTGGTCTTCCTGGTAAGTTATCTTCCCTCATTTATGTATATCCCAACTTCTCTATAACTTACAGTCTTAAAGACTTAGCACAGTGCTACTTAGTGAATGTTTGTTGACTGACTATTGATCCACTAAAAAGTTGCTTGGGTGACAAGTGGCCAGAAACAGACATCATAATGCTCCAGATAGGATTTGACTAGGGCAAGGGCTAGCAGAACCATCATCTCCCTCATTCTGGGACTCTGTGCCTCTTTAAATGCAACCTAAAAGCACAATAGGGTCTTTGGTTGCATGCCACCATGTTGATTAGAGAAACAGTGTTGTATAATGCTGAGTGTGCAGGCTTTGGAGTAAGGAGGACTTGGGTTTGAATTGTGCTTCTGATACTTGCTAACTGCATGATCCCTGGCAAGTCCCTTAGCCTGGCAGTCTTAGTTTCCACATTTGTAAAATGGGGACAATGATAGCACTTCTTTCCCAGGGCTGTTGGGAGAATTCGTTGGAATGGAAAGTATTTTGCAAATTTTAAAGTGCTTTTTAAACGTTGGCTATTACTGACTCACATTAATCCATCCCAGACCTTTTTCACATGAGGTGCTGCCTAGCCAAGCCTCCCAAATTGTGTACTTGTGTGGTTGGTTTTATTAACCTGAGTGTCAGACTTTATATTCGTCCTGATTCCATTTCATCTGGTTAGCTCCAGTTCATTGTTTTAAAGTGTTATGATCCTTTGGAATTCTGATAGTGTTACTCAATGTATTTTCTGGATCATCATCCACGTACTTCCCCTTACTTCTGCTTTCCCACACACCCCTCCCCAAGTCTCTATCCTGGGCACCCTTCTCTTTTGTCCTTACATACTCTCTTTTGATGAACTCATCACTTAAGTTTTTATTTCTTTGCTCATGATACTTGTCAATTTTGTCTGAATATCACTCAAATATGTCCCCTTCCCTCTCCTGCCCATCACCCTATTTCAGACCCTCATCACCTCTTGCCTCATAACCTGAACTAATATAGTAGCCACCTCCCTGTCTCAAGTCTCTCCCCACTCTGATCTATTGTTCACACAGCTGCCAAAGTGATCTTCCTCTTCTTCTTCTTCTTTTGCAGGACATTGAGGGTTAAGTGACTTGCCCAATGTCACACAGCTAATAAGTGTCAAGTGTCTGAGGCCAGATTTGAACTCAGGTCCTCCTGAATGGAGGGCCAGTGCTTTATCCACTGCACCACCTAGCTGCCTCACAAAGTGATCTTCTTAAAGCATAGCTCTGACCATGTTGCTCCCCTCCTCATTAAGCTCCAGTGGCTCCCTATTGTCTCTAGGATGAAATAAAACTCCTCTGTTGGACATTTAAACCCTTCATTACCTGGCTATAGCCTACCTTTCCAAATTCATTACATATTATTTTCCTTTCTGAACTCTCCTGTCCAGTTAGACTGGTACACAGTCTTTGTATCCCTGGTGCCCAACACAAGGCCTGGCACATCGAAAATGGTGAATCAATACTTGATGAATTGATTAGAGGGAGTCAGTCAGTGCCATTAAACTTGTCATTTAATCTGGTCCGGTATTATTCCCTTATTGTTTCCTCTGTGGGAGCCTCTTCTCAGGTAGACTATGAGTTGGTATTGTGCCCCTTGCCTTCTCCTTTCTCTTCCTCAATGAAAGAAAAGAGGGAGGGAGGAGAGAGAGGAGAAGAGGTCAAGAAAGACCAGTTGATTGATTAGACCTATTTCTTTTCTCTTTAAATTCTTCACAAGTATAATAAACAGAACCAGGACCAGGGGTAGTCAGGGTAGGCAGCTGCCTAGGGCACAACACACGTAATATGACTTGATAGAACTTCACATATTTTTTCTATTGTAAACCTTAAAGTGCTACATAAATATGATTTATGATTATTATGCCAGAAAATTCCATTCTCAGTTAGTAGGGAGATTAATCTGGTGATAAGTGAAGTTGCATGTGTCAGAGTGAAGATACTCTGAGTCACTGGGGAACCTCTGGGGGAAACTCATTTTGCCTAGGGCATCCAAGGGCCTGAGACTAGCAGAACCCTGAAGTAATCAAGCAAAGGCTGATGGGTACCCTGGCCTTGGGGGGAGGGGTTGCTGCTACAGGAAGCTTCCTGGACTCTAACTGCTCCTTTGAGGATCAGTTCAGGGGTCTTTGGCTTCAGAACTGTTGCTACTCACTACTTTCTGAATTCTCATTGATTAGATGTGGAGATGTGCCGAAACCAGCTTGAAGGGGCTCTGGAGAACAGATTGTTAAATTTTCAGTGTGAGCATTTACACCACTGAAACCAGCAAATCAGGACTGGATTTATTGTTTTGTTACTTGTCTAGATTTAAGAAAATGAAAAATGTCAAATGTTAAAAATGTTAATAATGCAGTTTAAACTTAATTTAAAAATATGCTATGTGTACATTTCTTTGGAGAGCTGGTTGTTAAACATTTAGCAGCACACTCCTGGATTTATCCCTATGGCCTCTAAGGATTTCACTAAATGAATCCTCCCAATCTCAGGCTTACTCTCAGTCCATCTGGAAGGCTCTTGATGGCACAAAGTAGTCTTAGGGACAAAGGTTTCAAGAATAGACAAGATCATTATTAATCTCAATAAGATTAGTTAATTTTAGCCTCACCTATAGGCCAGCACAAAGATCATAACAGACACCCCTCTGTTTACTCTTCTTCTGGAGTAGACCTTTCTCTGCTGCACCATCTAAATATGGGGCTGACAAGTTTGTCAACCCTGAGGTCATTCAAATGGATTTTCCAGGAGTCAGTGACTCCTGTTTGTAAGGCAGACATTAAAACACTATACTAATTATCATTACTCCTACTACTACCACCACCACTGACACTGCTGCTACCACTACTACTCTTGCTACCACCACCACCACCATCACTACTACTACCACCACCACTACCAATGCTGCCATCACTGCTACCACTGCTACCACTGCTACCACTACCACTACCACCACTACTGCTACTACCACCATTACTACTACTACTACTACTACTACTACTGTATTTAGAGTCAGAGAACCTGGTTTAAGATTCTGGCTCTGCTAATTCCTACCTATATGACAAGTGGGACCTTGGACAAGTGTCCTATCTTTGGGTTACAGAAGAAATTATCTCTAAGGTCCTTTCCCTTTCTTAATTCAATGGTCTTCCCTTCCCATTCCATCTCTCAGGACTCTCACAATCGCCCTCTGGTGGAGATACAGATTATATCCTAGGATCATAGAGTCACAGATTTAGAGCTCCGAGGGACCTTAGAGACTGTCTTGTTCTAGCCCTCTTATTTTATAATCAAGATGACAGAAACCCAGAAAAGTGAAAGTCCAAGGTCACACAGCCAGTAAGTGGTAGGACAGGGATTCAAACTCGTTCTATGGAGGAGTTAGCTAGGTGACTTACCTTAGGTCACACAGCTAGCAAATGAAAGAACCAATGTCCCCTCACCCTTTCCATTGCAATGAATAGCCTTTCATAAAGGACACAGCCCTTAGGCAAGCCCTACCAAGATGGTGAAGGGCTGAGAATCCTCCATCTCTCTGAATCTTTTTTTGTTTTTTTTTTGCGGGGCAATGAGGGTTAAGTGACTTGCCCAGGGTCACACAGCTAGTAAGTGTCAAGTGTCTGAGTCTGGATTTGAATTCAGGTTCTCCTGAATCCAGGGCCGGTGCTTTATCCACTATGCCACCTAACTGCTCCCTCTCTGAATCTTTTAAAAAACAGTTCCCCCCTTCTTGTGTCAGCATAGAATCTTTGAGGGATAATATAGAATGTCAGAAGTGGGAGGGATCTTAGAGATCATCTAGTTCAACCTCTCTATTTTATAGATGAAGGAGATTGAGTCATAGAGGTAGGGAAGTGACTTGCACAAGGTCACACTGCATGCTGAAATTGGCCAGTGTTTCCCACTACTGACTGGGAGGAGTGCAGGTTTTCTTTCCTTCTTCAATTGCTTTCCCACCACTATTCAATATAAGAAGTACATTTCGTTAAACCTATTGTGCTATGGCTCATTAGCTAAATTGGTGCTATTAATTAACCGAAAAGGATGCATTGAAGAGGATGCACAGTGCTCTTAGGATTTATCCCTTATTTCTCCTTCCCACTGGCCCTAATTAATCGCTCAAGTATTATTAGGCTGTGAATTCCTTCAGGCTCAGATCTACCATATTGTGTCTCTGCCATGTTTTCTGGAGTGTTGGGCCTTGTTTACTTAGACATGGTAATTGATGCAAAGTTCTGGGGTTTAGGATTTTACCTGCACAAAATGCCCCTGGGCAGGAGAGAGTGAGATCATTCATATTGTCACTGGCTTTCTACCTCAAAGCTTTGGGAGGCAAAATCACTCACTGCTTTTAGAGTTTGCAGATATGGGTTCAAATATTACCTCTGATCTATTTGAACAGACTTTCTCTACATGTAAGTAGAGGGGGTTGGACCAGATGGTCTGACTTTGTTTTTGTGAATCCCAGTTTTTGTTGTTCATCCTTCCCCTTCCTTGAAGAGACCAATGATGTCAGGAAAGTGTTGTCTTGGCTTGCAAGTGAATTGGATTTAAGTGAGGCAGGGCTGTGCAAAGCCATCAGCCTCACTGTCTCCTTCAAAGCTATCTGACTTCAGTGGCAAGATATATATCAGGACCACTGGTGATGGCCCCTCAGATCCTAGTTTTATTACTTACCAGTTGGATGACACTGGGCAAGTCACTTAACTTGTCTGAACCCTATTTTCCTTATTGAATTTGACCTTTCACTGTAAGAAGGAAAGAGGGGTGGGTGTGTTCATGTCTGCCCTATATATTATTATGGTAGTGTCTCCTCATGGAAGAGTGATATTCTTTACTGAAAGTACTAGAAGCAGCTAGTTGGCTCAGTAGATAGAGCACTGGGTTTGGAGTCAGGAAGACCTGAGTTCAAATCTAGCCTCAGACATTTACTAGCTGTGTGATCCTGGGCAAATCACAATCCTGTTTGCATTGATCCACTGGAGAAAGAAATGGCAAACCACTCCAATATCTTTGCCAAGAAGCACCGAATGGTTAAGTGATCTGCTGTGGCTCACAGAGGCAGTAGGTGTTAGCAGCAAGATTCAAACCCACATCTTTCTGACTTTGAGACCAGCTCTTTCTCCATTGTACTGGGCTGCCTCTGATATTAAGCCACCTACTAAAAGAAAAAAGTCAAGGTGTGGAGGAGTAATGTTGTTGGCTACATAGTCCACTAAGCGGCTCCCCTTATCTTTGTCCTTTTACCTCAATGAGTAAGTGGAAGAATCTGAACATGAGGCAAGGTTTTCTGAGGGTTCTTTCTACCATACTACTCTCATCTGTGATATTTCAATAGATAAGCAATCCATTGATTCTTTAATGGATATGTGATCTACAGTGAATACTAATAATGTTGGGGACTCCCTATATGACTTTAGATCACAGTCCCGTCATGGCTCCTCATGTGTGTGATTCTTCTCATTGTCTTTCTATAAATCTTTCATTGAAAGTCTATGCAGGGGAGGGGGGCAGCTAGGTGGCTCAGTGGATAAAGCACTGGCCCTGGATTCAGGAGGACCTGAGTTCAAATCTGGCTTCAGACACTTGACACTTACTAGCTGTGTGACCCTGGGCAAGTCACTTAATCCTCATTGCCCCACCAAAAAAAGAAAGAAAGAAAGAAAGGAAGGAAGAAAGAAAGAAAGTCTATGTAGGGGGTAGCTAGTTGGCGCAGTGGATAAAGCACTGGCCCTGGATTCAGGAGGACCTGAGTTCAAATCCAGTCTCAGACACTTGATATTTACTAGCTGTGTGACCCTGAGCTTAACCCTCATTACCTCACAAAACAACAACAACAACAACAACAACGAAAGAAAGTCTATGTAGCACCTCGGAGACCTCCCTAGAGGCCTATGGGCCAACAAGTATTTGTAAGGACACATTAGGTAGTAGCACTGAAAAATATTGGCTCCAATCACTCTTTCCTTGCCTCAGAAAGAGTATGCTTGATGAGGTTTGTACCATTTGAGCTTAACGCTGACATAACCTTGTCACATTGGGTGCTAAGTTTTATGGCACTTGATAAATTCCATTTCCCCATATTCCAAATTTATCCTGAGAATGTGTCCCCAGGGAGCACTAGAGAATTACCCTGCAGTGTTTATTGATCCATAAATGCATGGGAGATGGAGTTTGAATAAAAACATATATCTAGGGTGAATTATTTTGCCCAGAACCCTGAGGAAGAAGCTAATATACTCAAGGCTTCTTCCATGTTCTGCAGGGGGAAAAATTGATTATATAATAAAACCCTGCCCAGAGAATAGTCCAGAGACACATGGAGCAATAGCTTGATCGTAGCTTTTAAATGTCTGGGGAAGAGGGTTAAGTATAAATAGACATGTGGTTTTTAAAAAATGGTTAATGATACCCCCAAGTACTTTATGGGAATGATTGATATGAGATCACAAAGTCATTATGACCCTGATATTTAGTCATCTACTCATTCAAACTTCTCTGCCTAACATTCAAGATCTTCCACAATCTGGGGCTATCCTACTTATTTTATTATTATTATATATTTTTTCAGGGCAATGAGGCTTAAGTGACTTGCCTAAGGTCACACAGCTAGCAAATGTCAAGTGTCTGGGGCTGGATTTGAACTCAGGTCCTCCTGAATCCAAGGCCAGTGCTTCATCCACTGAACCACTTAGCTGCCCCCTGGTTCTTGGATTTTCTAATCATTTTTCTGTTCTCCCTATCTCCTGTTTCTCTCTCCATCAATCCATCCTGCAAGGCTTCTAGCCATCTTCCAATGGCATAGCTTTGATTCCTATGTTTAAAGCTTCCATCCTACTTACTTTGCAAGCCTCATCTGTTAGCACTCCCCTTGCGCTCCCTATACTCCAGTCAGATTTACATCTCTCCATCCCTTGAAGATGCCCTTGCTTTACAGGCTCTATACATCTTCTTAAACTATTGCTTGGAATGCCTTTTCTCTCCAACTCCCCAGTTGAAATCTTATCTTTCTTTGAAAATTCAGCTCAAATGCCATGTCTATCACTTACGGACTTATTGACATGACCCTAGCATCCCCTCAGGCTATTATCTTCTATCTGTTCTTCCTTTCACAGCCAAACTTCTCAAAAGAGTTGTCCACAATTGCTGGTCTTCCTGTATCTGGACTGAGCCCCTTTCACTTTTTCTCTGTCCACTGAATGTTTTCCCATCTTTAAAGGTTGACTCAGATATCACCTCTTCCAGGATGCCTTCCCTGATTTCTTTCCTTCCTGCTGCTAGCAATTTACTCCTGGGACTGTGAATAGAATTTTGCACTTATCACATATTATTTTGTATTATGTATCATCTTCCCCTGCTAGATTTTAAGTTCCGAGGGTCAGGAATTATATCGAACTAAACCTTGTATCTCCTGATACATTGTTCTGCATATGTTGTTTTGTTGTTTAGCTGTTTTCATTTTTGTTTGACTCCTTATGACCCTCATTTGGGGTTTTCTCAGCAGAAATACTGGAGTGGTTTGCCATTTCCTTCTCCAGCTCATTTTATAAATGAGGAACCGAGGCAAACAGGGTTAAGTGACTTGCTCAGGGTCACATAGCTGATAAATGTCTGAGGCTGGATTTAACTTTGTGAAGGCTGAGTCTTCCTGACTTGAGGCAAGGCACTATCCACTGCACCACCTAGCTTCCCTGTTCTGCATATGGTGTGTGCTTAGTAAGTGTTTGTTATAGAATCATGACAGGGTTTAAAGATTATCTAATTCAGCTCCCCAATTTTTACTGATAAGGAAACCAGGACCCAGAGAGGTGACTTGCCTAAAGTTACAGAGGTATTTAGTGGAAGAACCAGGGTTTAAACCTGTTAGGCCTATCACTGTGCTGAACTCTTTTGGGGGGTGGGAGTAGAGGGGGACAATTGGGGTTAAGTGACTTGCTTAGGGTCACACAGCCAATAAGTGCCTTAGGCAGGATTTGAACTCAGGTCTTCCTGACTTCAGGACCAGTGCTCTATTTTGTAATGATTGGAATGACTCCACCTGCTGGAGACTTACTGTAGGAAAGCTCCACCATGAGGAGAAGGCCTCGGAGGGCAAGGCCATATGGCTTTTCTTTGGCGTCAGGAAGAGATGTTTGCTCGTGTGTACTGTCTATCAAGGCTACCAGCTGATCAACTTGAGGAGCCTCCCATTTTCTGGGAGGAACACATGAAGTAGGAAGTGGATGCTGGCAGAGTGGTTCCCTTTTTTTTGGTTCCTGACCTGGCTGTGGTGGAGGCTAGACTCCAGAGGACTTCACAGGGGAGTGGAGGAAAGATAGGATTGCCAGGTTATAGGAATTTTGTTCTCAATCTTTCTCTTTCTTCTACTATCTTTCAATAAACCCTTAAAAACCTAAACTTGTTTATCAATGATTTTAGTCAGTTTCCCCCCAAAACTGGGGGGACAGATTAGAACCTACATTTAGAAATTTAAATTACACAATTCACTGTGCCACCTAGCTGCCCTTTATGTTGAACTCTTGATCCACTATGGGGAGACCCAGGAAGGACCAGATGCCTTCTTAGGGATGGAGGGCTATCCTTCAGAAGGCTCATAATCTGAAAAAAAAAAAACCCAGCAGAAGAAAAGCCTGAGCTCTAAAAGCAGGGGTCTTACAGCTTTGGGGAGAGTGTGGAGGACTTTGACTCTGTTTTTAGGAAGCTGATAGTCTTGGCAGAGAAGTTATGGGCTTAAGGTGAAGAATGTCGCATGCATTTTTGGATCTGGTCAATAAAGGAATTTGTTTTGTTTGACTATGCTTATTTGTTGTAAGTTTTTTTTTTCAGTTTGGGGGAGGGTAGAAAGCAGGGAGATGGGGGTTAGGAATAGGGCAGCCAAAAGAAGAAAGAAAAAAAAAGAAAGAAAAGAGTCACTGAAATATTTTTAATTGAACAGATGAGAACAGAAGGAAGGGGTCAGAATGAATGAAGCAGGACAGGTTTGAAGGTAACAGGTTTAATTGGTTATATATTTAAAAGGAAAACAAGCTGTATATAATAGAGGTTCTCAGTTTCATGTATAATCTTTTTTTTGTTCTTCTCTGTATATGGAAATGTCTACTTTATTTGGAATCCATTAAGTTCAGAATATTTTTTTTTAAAAGGCGATTGTAATTTGGGGGGAGATAGGAGACCCTGGTTCTATTTTCAAGAAGTTCAAATTTTGGGGACACAGAGAAGAAGAGCTGAACTCTGCCCTTGAGTTTGGGGATTTCTGAGGAACCTTCAGAAATCAATAAAGGATAGTGAGAGAATGAGCTCCAAGACGTGGTTCAAACTTGAAGTCTTATGATGGTAGAAAAAAGGGAGAGATAGTTATGGGCTAGAGTGGTCAGGGAAGGCTTCATATCAGATAGACTCTTGGGGGATCTAATTAATCAGTCAATTGACCATCTAACAAACAACATGCTAAGCACTGGAGATACGAAGAAGCAAAAATAATCCCCAACCTTAAAGAGCTTACATTCTAATGGTGAGACAATGTATATATAAATTGTTTCATACAGATTATATGGAAGAAAAGCATAAAGAGGAAGGTACTAGAAGCTGGGGAGGGAGGCATGATTAGATAAAACCTCTTTCTGAAGGTTGTATTTAAGCTGAGTTCTGAGGGAAGCCAGAGATTGTATGAGGTAAGGATAAGGAGGGCATTCCAGGCATGAGAGACAGAGAGACAAAGGCATGGAGATGAGAGATAGAAACTTATGGGTGAAGAAGTACAGGTTCCACTATGCCCAAAGGATTATGGGGCTGTGCATACCCTTTGATCCAGCAATAACATTACTAGGTCTATTTCCCAAAGAGATCATAGAAAAGGGAAAAGGACCCACATATACAAAAATATTTATTGCAGCTCTCTTTATGATGGCAAATAATTGGAAATAGAGGGAATGCACATCAATGGGGGAATGGCTGAATAAGTTGTGGTATATGAATGTAATGGAATACTATTGTGCTGTAACAAATGATGAGCAGGCAGATTTCAGAAAAAACCTGGAAAGACTTAAATGAACTGATGCTGAGTGAAGTGAGCAGAACCAGGAGAACACTGTAACAGTAACAGCAATATTGTGTGATGATCAATTTTGATAGACTTAACTCTCCTCAGCAAATTGTATTGATTGTATTAATAATTGTATGATACAATACAATCCCAAAGAACTCATGATAGAAAATGCTCTCCAAATCTAGAAAAAAGAATTGTGGAATCTGGATGCAGATCAAACCATACTGTTTTTACTTTTTTTGTTTTTGTTTTTTTCTATTTTGAGGTTTTCCCTTGTGTTCTGATTCTTTTTTCACAACACGACTAATGCAGAAATATGTTTAATGTTGTGAGAAAATAATGGGGTTTGGGGACCCCTAGAGGCCCCTACTTGAGGGCCTAACCCAGAGAGCCTTCCCTGAACTTTTAAGACCAGCCCAGGGGGCGGCTAGGTGGCGCAGTGGATAAAGCACCGGCCCTGGATTCAGGAGTTCCTGAGTTCAAATCCGACCTTAGACACTTGACACTTACTGGCTGTGTGACCCTGGGCAAGTGACTTAACCCCCATTGCCCTGCAAACAAACAAACAAACAAACAAACAACAAACAAAAAAAGACCAGCCCTGAGTCAGTGGATTGTGAATACAGACAATAAAGGTTAAAACCACACCTACCTGAAAGCTTTTCCCTTTAGAGGGTATGACCCTCCATACTCTGACCTCAGCATGTACTGCTCATGGACCACCCTCAAAGCCAGTAAACCAATAGATTTGAATGATGCTAGCCAATTAGCTTGAAGCAGTGTGTAAGGGCTGCCACTCCTCCAGGAAGCTTCCTCTCACACAAGCTCTCAAGCGCTCTCTTGGCCTGAGACTCAGAGGAGGCGCCTGTGCTTTGTGCTCTCTCTCACTCTTCTATCCTAGGTACATAGGACTTCTTAACTTTCTGAGCCATGTGCTCTATCTCTTTACTATTATTTAATATGCTTTAATAAATGCTTAATGTCCCCAAACTGGTGAAGTAGCCTTTAACTTCTAAGTAACAATATGTGATAAACCCCAGCTAATTTTCCCTAAAACTTGGGACAGTAATAGGGTAATCCCATATAATTTTAATTGCCACAATGTGATTTTACATATATAACCTATATCAGATTGCTTTCTGTCTTGGGGGGAGGGGGAGGGAGGGAGGGAGAAAAATTTGGAACTTGAAATCTTATTAAAACAAATGTTGAAAACTAAAAAAACTAAAATAAAATAAAAACACTAGAAAGCATAGAGGGAAAAAAAGAAGTACAGGTTCCAGTATGTCTGGACCATTGAGTTCATGGAGAGGAGTAATGCATGAGAAGACTGAAAAGGTAGGAAAGAGCTAGATTGGAAAAGGCTTTGAATGTAAAAAAGGACTTTCCATTTGATCCTAGAAGCAATAAAGTTTATACTTTATTTATTAAGTTGTTGTGGGAAAAGACTTGAAGTAGGAAGACCGGGTGGAAGTCTACCATAATTGTCCAGGTGGAGAGGTGATGAGGGTCTTGATTCCTCATTTGCACTCACCCACACATCCAATCTGTTGTCATGCCATTTTTACCTTCCTAATAACCCTAACACCTCATGCCTTGACTATTGAAGTGACTTTCTGATTACTCTCCCTGATCCAATCCATCTCTCACTCAGCTGCCAAAGTGATTTTCCTAAAGTACAGTGTGATTGTGTCACCTCCTGCTCAATAAACTCCAGTGGCTCCCTATTACCTCCAGGCATTTAAAGTCTTTGCAGTCTTCTTACACTTTACTCCCCTCTATGCATTCTATGATCTACCTACAATGGGCTTCTTGCTCTTTTCAAAGGAATCTCTGTCTTTGGAGTCCATGCCTGGAATGTTCTCTCTCCCCATCTCTGCCTACTGCTTTTCTTACTTCCTTCAAGACTCATCCCAAATCCCACTTGTTTTGCAGGAGGTCTTTCCTGGTCAACTTCCCCCCCCCCCAAAGAACCCAAGCCTCTGAGATTACCTTCCATTTATATTGTAGGTACCTAGTTATTTACATGTTATCTCCCCCATTAGAACGTGAGCCCCTTGAGGGCAGGAATCTTGTTTTTGTCTTTCTTTGCATTTCCAGTGCTTGCACAGTACCTGACAGATTGTTGTTCCATTGTGTCTCACTCTATGTGCCCCCATAGACTTTGTCCATGAAATCTTCTTGGCAGAGGTACTGGAATGGTTTTTTTCTCCAGCTCATTTTACCTATGAGGATACTGAGGCAAAGAGGGTCCAGTGACTTGCCCAGGGTCACACAGCTAATAAATATCTGGGGTCAGATTTGAACTCATTTTCCTGACTCTAGCCATGGCACTCTATCAACTTTGCCACCTAGATGCCCAATAGTAACTGCTTAATAAATGTGTGTTATTGGCTGATTAAATTAGGGTGTTAGCTGTGTGAGTGGAAATAAGGGGACATATATAAGATATATGAAGAAATAAATGACAACTGCCCTTGACAGTCAGAAAGGCAGTATAACATAGTGGAAAGAATTCTAGACTTAGAGTAAGGAGGTATCTGGATTTACATCCCAGTTCTGAAAGTTCCTTGTTATGTGATCCTGGGCAAGTCACTTAATTTCTCTAATATTCAGTTTCCTCATTAAAAAAAATGGCAGCATTAGTTCTTGCACTGGAATACTGTGAGGAAAGTGCTTTGTAAACCATTAAAGTGCTGAGAATGTGACAGTTTAGCTGTCATCCAGCTCCACTTCCTCCTTTACCTCTTCCTCCTTAGTAAATATTTTCCCCATCCTCAAATCTGTGCTTATAGAGCACTGGATTTTAATGGTGGCTCATTGTTTTTCCTCTGCATAGGGGCAACCACCCCATCTCATTCCCGTTTTGTTACTGTCTCTGGCCATGGTACTGACAGTTTGTAAGCTTGTGTCTAAACTCAATGGTCTTGTTCTTCTCCCATTTTCTTATTGACTCTGGGTAGGACTGAGCCAAAAGGAGACAAAGAGTTTTAATAAATCAGCACTGTCCAGGGCTGAGACTGATTTCCCCAAAACCAGTAATTTTTTTCTTAACTTGGCTGGAAACTTTCTTACTGATGCATGTTAAAAGTACTGGAATATCGTAAACTTGTAAAATATCAGGAAGGTGACACTGCCTTGAGTTCTACCCTTTCCACACCTCCTCAGACTATCTAAAATGACTCAAGTCCAGTAGGAAGTTGGGTAGAAGAAGACAGGATGGAACACTGGACACAAAGTAAGGAGCATTTAGAAACAGAGGTCCTAGACCTAAATATGCTACTAACTAGCTGCATGACCTTGGGCAAATCATTCCTCTTTTCTGGGTCTAGATTTTCTCATTTTTCAAATGAGGCATTTGACTGGATGACTTTCTTCATCCCCAATATGTGAAATTGGATGTTGCAAAAGTGTTCATCACTTTTTTGGGGGGGGGGGCAGGGCAATGAGGGTTAAGTGACTTGCCCAGGGTCACACAGCTAGTAAGTGTCAAGTATCTGAGGCTGGATTTGAACTCAGGGCCTCCTGAATCCAGGGTCAGTGCTTTATCCACTGCACCGCCTAGCTGCCCTGTGTTCATCACTTTTTAAAGTTATTTGATAATATCTATAAATTATTATCATCTTCACATACTATTATAAATTAGCAAAAAAGTTTTGTTCTATATACCAAAAGGTGATTTTTCAATAAACTATATGAAAGCAGAACAATGGGATGGGGGTGGGGGAGATAATGATGAATTAAGGTAGAGCAAATAAAAGATCCAGTTTGGAGGCAAGATGGTAATATGGTGATATTTTAATATTTAGGGGGAAGATATAAAAATTCCTTATAGATAGGTTGCATAGAGTATGTAATTTAGTTTGATAGACAGGTCATGGATCTTTTTTCTACCCGGAAGAAAGCAGAGAAGGGGAGCTGGTGGCAAAGTGATAGAAGGGGTGTGTGTGTGTGTGGGGGGGGGAGGGTCTTAATGATAATACTCAGAATTCCATAGCTGTGTCACATAACCTCTACTTCTGTGTGGCCTTTTAGTCATTCCCTCCCATTCCCTAACTTCATCTGCCCTATTTACCCTTTAACTGATCTTTGCTGAGGAGCAGGTCAGAACAGATTTCAAAGAGATGATATTCACATTAGTGAGCAAAGCACGAAATCAGAGATTCAGGATTCTGAGTTACATGCTGCCTATTCCCATGTCATAGGACCAGGCAAATTACTTTAAAATGCCTCCATTTTTTTCACTTGTAAAATGGGAATGTTCTCTTAGCAGATAAGTAGTGCAGTATAGGTGCAGAGTGAGGTATACGTTTTCAGACATATCCAGTGTTTTGATTTGTTTTGCTTATCTGTATTTATTTGTTACAATAAGGAGGTAGAGTAATTGGGGAGTGATAGTTATGTAAAAAACAACAAAAAAATTTAAATAAAATGGGAATCTCAGTGCTGACCTGCTGCATGAGAATATCATGAACTGTGATGACAATGACTGCCAAACACTTTCCAAATAAAAGTGCTAAATGGCCACATTCAGGTCATGCTGGAAAAATTATTTATATTTGTTAGACTTTACTTCACCTAACCAGCCATTAAATGTAGCTATGTGTTCAATATTTTATTTTCTTGCCTCTTATTTATTAATAACATCCTATTCATTCATGTTGTTGAAAATATATTAATTGAGGGGCAGCTAGGTGGCAAAGTGGATAAAGCAGCGGTCCTGGATTCAGGAGGACCTGAGTTCAAATCCGACCTCAGACACTTGACACTTACTAGCTGTGTGACCCTGGGCAAGTCACTTAACCCTCATTGCCTATATCTATCTACCTATCTATCTATCTATCTATCTATCTATCTATCTATCTATCTATCTATCTATCTATCTATCTCATTCTCTCTATCTATATCTCTATCTATCTATCTAAAGTGGGCCCAAATATTTTTGTGGTTTCCAGAGTTTTGCTCATAGGCTGAGAGGCAAGGTCAGCTGGAAGCCCCCTTAGATTGGATTCAAAAAAGTAAAAAAAGAAGAATACTGATATGTGCCCAGGTGCAAGCTTCAAAGTGTCCCCTGGAATTGTAAACAGACCACAAGCTCACTGAATGAATCTTCTTCTGAGGGTCTGTGGCAGAACACAAAGCAGAACTTCACAGGATGGAAAACCACGATAGCATTGGGAGCTACCTTGGTGGAAGGAATTGATGAAATCATAGAACCATTGAAGTATTAAAGGAAGAACAAGAAAGACACAGAATTAAATTAGAATGATTGATTTTAGAGCTAGCAGGGACCTTAGAGGTCATCTAATTCAACCCCTTGTGACAGATGAGCTTGTCTGTGGGCACCATTGGAGGGGTGTTGTATTCTCTTTGGGGAGAGCTGGGATCTTGTACCTACATTTGTATTTCCTGATTTTTCCCGTTGGTGTCTGGAGCTGGGGAGAAACCTCTCCCCCTATCTAATTATGCCATGGAGGGAACACTGAGTTTGCAAAGGCTGTGGAAGATATAAGATAGGCTTGAAGCACAGATTCAGCAACATAGGCCTCTGGGTCTTAGCTAAATGAGGGAGGCTCATCAGCAGATGGATGGCCTCAGACAGATTTTATTTTCTTTAGTTTGGCTACAGTCACCCATGAAATGAACAAAAAGGCAGTTAGCAAGCAGGAGTGTGGAGTGAACACCTCCATACCTGCCATGCAGGCAGGAGGAACTGCTTGATTGGCTGAGAGGAAGCCTAAGATTATATAGCTTGGTCCTATGGAAATCAGGAGGGGGGATCCAAAGTTGGTGTTGGGACTATTCCAGGATGGAGAAACAGATTATTGTCTGGAGTCACCTGGGAAGAGGAAAGGGAACCATTTGGATACCAGCTAATGCGATGATCATTCACAGGTATGTTTCTGAATCTCTATAACAGGTGAGCCCAGATTTCTGGGCTGGCTCTTATGTTGTGGCCATATTGTGGAGTGTGTTAGGAAAGGAAAGGAAGAGAGCAAAGAGAGACCTCTTATTTATAAAGCATGTTCATCTCCAGCCCATTGTTCCCTCTATCATCCTCACTCTCTCAATAATCATTAATTTCTTTCTTTCTTTCTTTTTTGGTGAGGCAATTGGAATTAAGTGACTTGTCCATTAAGATGACACAATCTTGCACAGCATGATTAATGCAGAAATATGTTTAATGTGATTGTACATATATAACCCATATCAGATTTCTTGCTGTCAAGGGGAGGGGGGAAGGGAGTGGAGGGAGGGAGAAAAATTAAAACTAGAAATCTTATAAAACAAATGTTGTAAACTATCTCTACATGTAACTGGAAAACAATAAAATAATTTTATGGAAAAAAAGATGAGACAGTCTTCACTGCAGGTGGCAACAGATGTTGAAATAGGAAATGCGGATGTCCTTCGTTTGCTTCTTGGGCTGTTTCAGAGGCCTCTTCTTACCACCCTTGTGAAGTGACATTGTGCCAGCTGTTCAGCTTCCCCAAGCCCCCCCCCCCCCCCCGCAAAAAGATTTTTCTAAGGCTTATGTTTGACTATTCCACCTCTCCTACTCAAATAATCTACAGTGGCTCCCTATTACCACCAGGATTAAATATAACATTTTTCTATCTGGCCTCTTCCTACCTTTCTGGTCTTACACTTTACTCACTCCAGGAATTCTATGATCCAACTACATTGAGCTCCTTGGTTTTCTTACAAGAAGTTCCACCTTTATACTCCATGCTGTGAATGCTCTCCCTCCTCACCTCCACCTCCAGGCTGTCTTGGCTTCCTTCAAAACATGAGTTCCAAGAGCAACTTCAAAAGTACAATATGGTGAAGGTGTGACTAGGCATTTCATATGAAAAGGGGTTGAAGGTTTTAATGTACTACAGGCTCAATTCAAGTCAACAGGATGACATAGTGTAATATAATCTATCTCTCTCTCTCTCTCTCTCTCTCTCTCTCTCTCTCTCTCTCTCTCTCTCTCTCTCTCTCTCTCTCTCTCTTTTGGTGAGGCAATTGGGGTTAAGTGACTTGCCCAGGGTTACAAAGCTAGTAAATGTCAAGTGTCTGAGGCTGGATTTGAACTCAGGTCCTCTGACTCCAGGGCCAGTGCTCTATCCACGGTGCCACCTAGCTGCCCCTAATATAATCTTAAATGGAACTAAAAGATCCATGATGTCCAGAAGAAAGGAGATGATAGTCCGACCATGCTCTGCCCTGCCTGGTCAGTTCTGGGAATAACATTGACATGCTGAAGAGTATCTATAGGAGGGCATCCTATAGGATAGTGAGTGGTACCAAGATGGTACCAGAGACATTTGCTAAGAGGAACTGGAGATATTTGATGAGGAGAAGAGAAGACTCAGAGACAGGAAGCTGTTGTCAAGAATTTGAACAGCTGTGGTGTAGAAGAGGGGTTAGGCTAACTCAGTTTATACTCAGACTCTGAGCCATAGGGTAGAAGGGAAGAGAGACAGATGGTGGCTAAACCTAAGGCAAAAATTCCTAGTAATTCAAGCTATCCCCAAATGGATTTGTCTGGCTTGGAGATAGTGGAAAATTCTCTTGCTAGAGGTTTTCAAGTGAAGGTTGGAAATGTTATCAAGGACATTTTTGCTTAGCTACAGTTTAGACCAGGCAGACTCTGACATCACCTTACAGTTCTGAGATTCTATTTCTGTGACTAGGAGGGGGAATGTTCAGTGGTCAGGGAAGATTAATAAAGTAACAAAGGAAAAGCCCTGAGCCTAAAGACATAGTCCCCTTGCTCAGGTCCAAGAAGGAGCTAGAGACCCTGGGAGCTGATGGTCGAGTGAAATTTAAGATCTAGGAGTGGGCTCTTTTTATACCCCTTCATTTGATTGAGAAAACTAAGACACATAAAGGAAAGGGACCCACTTAAATTCACATAACTGAGACCAAAACCCAGCTCTCCTGACTCTATTCACCCTATTCTGCTGCTTTGAATATAATGGATGCTTAATAAATGCTTGTAAAATTGAATAATTCCCATCAGAGGAAGACAAGAACCATTTCTTTCAATCAGAGGCTACCTACACTGACCATACTGAAGGCTGCCTGGTATAGGCTGACTACTTATATAAGGAGCTTACTCTTCTAGGTGTTTCTAATTACAAAATGGGGGATCTAACTCCACAGAAAAATCTCCAGCTCTAATCCAGGGCACAGTGAACTCTTGGGTCTCAGGACCCGAATCATACTCATAGGAGCTCTTGGCAGGAGAACCGGGAGAGGAAGAATGAGACAGGGAGTGGGAGAAGGGGAAGGAATGGATGAAAGAAGCAGAGAGAAAAGAGGAACTCAACTATTCAAAGATTTAGGTTGTGTTTGAAGACTAGCAGTTACAGGTGAGTTGTTGACCTTTACTGATGTTAGGAATTTCTCTTATTCCAACCAAAGCAGAGGTCCAGACCAAGAAAAGGCAAAGGAGAGAAGGAAAGGGAAAAAGAGGAAAAGAAGAGAGAAATAGAGAAAAGAAGAGGAAAGGAGAGAGAAGAAAAAAGAAGAGAGGGGAGAAAGAAGAGGGGAGAGAGAAAAGAGAGAACAAGTCACTTAATCACCGTGGGCTTCAGCCCCTCCCCTCTACCCCCACCCCCCATCAATTATAAGATGAGGGAGTAAGACAAGCTGATCTCTGAGGAGTTTTGCCACCTCTTAAATTCCAGGTTTAAGAAGGGTGGATTATGGAAGGAAGATGCTGGAGAAGTGTGCCCTCTGCTGGTGTCTGGGAGGTAGTGACAAAACCTCCCTGGGCCAGATGACCCACAAGTCATTGAAATGACTTCACAACTGGCTATGCATGAGACAGATCTCTGGGGCCTGGGGCAGGACCAGGGGTGGGGATGGGGGTTTGGTGAGAGAGTAGGGATGGGGAGGTGTGTGTGTGTGTGTGTGTGTGTGTGTGTGTGTGTGTGTGTGAAGGTATTCTTGCTAGATTGTCAAGGTAGAGGAAGAAATCCAGAACTTTAAATAATATTTAATCTGATTCTCTATAACTCCTCCCCCCACCCAAGGCTCCAATCACATCAACCTCATTCTCTCTCAACCATGCTCGTTATCTTGTCTCTGGAGGCTGCCTTATGGTGGGGACTCTTTGTGGTAATAAAGCTTTCTTAGGAGCCTTGGACATCAAGCTACAATCAAAATAAATCTGACAGCAGAGAAGGTCTCCTCTTCCATATCTCCTTCAGGGCAAACTAAGCACAAAGCTGGGAATCCAGGGGGTATTCAAGTAATGCTGACTGACTCACTGAAAAGAGGAAAGTCCCAAGGCAGAGAGCTTCCCCCGCTAAGACATAGGTGTAGAACTGGGGGAAGGGACTGATAAATCACACATATGTGTGCGATGGGTAGGATGGGGATCGGTTTGGAAAAGTGGCTGGGAGGAGGGGTGTAGATTTGATTCTGCCTGAAGTAGCAGATGAAGCTTTGAACTGGGAAAATCCTGATTTTAACTCATTAATTTTGTGACCTTGGACAAGTCACTTCCTTGGATACTGGAACTAGAAGGAAACTCTTTTTTTTGGGGGGGGGGGCAATGAGGGTTAAGTGACTTGCCCAGGGTCACACAGTTAGTAAGTGTTAAGTGTCTGAGGCCAGATTTGAACTCAGGTCCTTCTGAATCCAGGACTGGTGCTTTATCCAGTGTACCACCTAGCTGCCCCTAGGAAATTCAAAAGTCATCTAATTTAAGCTGTACAGAATTACTTGTCTGGTGATTAACCAGCCTATCCACTGAGGGAGAGCCCGTTACTTCCTGAAATAACTTTTTAACTTTTGGAGGGTCTGGTTTCTTGGTATCTTGAAGGAAAATCCTGCCTCCTTGTTGCTTTGGAGTTTCATCAGCTTCTCAGCATGTTCTCTCTCCTCCTGGGATTGATGTAGGAAATACTTGGCAAAGTTCTTCAGTACCACATTATCTCATTCAAAGTTAAGATTAGTAGGAAGTGTTTTTTTCACATTGAGCTGAAATTTGCTCCCTGAGAGCTTGTACCCTTGTCACTAGTTCTGCCCTTCAAATATTTAATGTTATGGGTCACATTCCTTCCTAAGTGTTCTCTTTTTCTAGGCTCATCTCCAGTTTCTTCAAGTGATCTTGTATTTCATGGTGTCCAGTCCCTTCCCCATCCTTGTATCTCTAGACATGCTCCATTTTGCCAAGTGTCTTTCTGGCAAACTTCCGCATTCTGAGCTTCTGTTTCTCCATCTGTGAATTCAGTTCAGTTAAATTCAACAAACCAAATGCTTCTAATGTTCAAGGCCTCACACTGAGCATTCCACAAGAGGAATTCGATACCGTCTCTGGTTTCAATGATGTAATAATCCAATAAAGAGGTTTTGACATATTCACAACTCAAGATAAATGGAGAGTATGAATGAAAAATGTCAGGAGGTAGAGATCACTTTTAGCAGATGAGGACTCCTCATCCTTTGGATCTCTCTAGGGCTTTTGATGCTATCTACCATCCCTTCCTCCTGAATATTCTTTTTTTTTCTTGGCTTCCTTAGGACTATTTTCTCTGGGTTCTTTCTCTAACCACCCAATTTAATTAAATTCAACCAGCATTTATTAAATGACTCCTATGTACCAGGAATCCTGTGCTAGGGATACAATAGCAAAAATGAAATAGTCTTTTAAGAAGACTTGTCCTCTGGGAGCTTACAATCTTCTTGAGGGGAGGGCAGGGAGCAATGTATTTGTAGTTAAGTAAATAATAATAATAATAATAATATGCATATGTGTATTGTTAACACGGGCTCTGTAATGACTCTACTAACCTGTCAGCATGATACTAGCCAATCAGAAAGGCTTCTGAAGCCTAAAAGTGCTTGACATACCAGTGATCCTTTGTGAGTGAACTCTAGCTGAATTTGGAGATACTTGTAGCAGCCAGAAACCACAAAACCAACACTGACCAGTTAACCTTGAACAGTAGTTACAGATTCAAGACCTTGCTCAGGACTTTCTGCTTCCTGGATTATTGTGTCTACAGATGTTTTCTCCCTTATCCCTCCACCCCCCCCCCCACTACCCATCCAAAAAGCCTTTTAGAAACTGTATCATCTCATCCTTTTTCTACTCCCCTTTGAGCACCTGAGAACTCTTGTTCCCTCTTTGCTCCCTTACAAGTTTTCTTTTGCAAGCTCTTCTCAGACAATAAATGCTTTTGTAATCTGGGATCAGACTCTGTTTCATTTAGGGTCCCTCTTTTTGGGCCTGGGGTCCTTCCTTTAACTATATATGTATTGAGGTAAATGCACAGTAATTTGGAAAGACACTAGTACCTGAGGGAATTAGGTAAGATTTCTTATAGGAGGTAGAATGTGAGCCTTGCAGTGAGCTAGGGGCTCCAAAAGGTGTAGGTGGGGAGGGAGAACATTCTGAAAATAGAATGTTGTATGTGGGAAGCCATCTACTTTGGTTGGAACATATTGTACGTGAGGGGGAAGTAATGTGCCATCAAACTGGAAAGATAGGTCAAAGTCAGATCAGGAAGGGCTATAAATGTCAAATCGGGGAACTTGAATTCTTTTTTTCCTAGAGGCAATAGGGAGACTGGGAAGATTCCTTGAAGCTGAGCAATGTGGTCAAACTTGTGCTTTTGGAATATCAGTGGCAATTGGATGGATAAGTGTGAGGGAAAGCATGGATGCAGGGAAGTCACTTAGGTAGCTCTGGCAGTAGTAGCCCAGGGAATAGTTGATGAAGGTTTGAATGGGAGTTGTGGTGGGAGTGTAAAGAAGGGAATGGATGAACATTGGAGGTAGATTTGATAGGACTTAACTGATTGTATTTGGAGATTATTTTTGAAGTGAGAAAGAAGAGTTAAGGATGACTCCCAGGTTAGGAACCTTAACAATGGTGACTCCTTCAACTGACTCCTTTTCAGTCTCCTTTACTGGATGATAAACTATCTATTCCTTATTAATTTTAAATGTCCCCCTCCCAAAAAGACTCTGTTCTGGACTTTTTTCCCTCTCTTCTTCCTTATAACAATCACTCTCCTGAATTTAATTATCATCTAGACACAAATGACTTCCAAATCTATATTATTTAGCTCAATCTTTTTTTTTTTTTTGCGGGGCAATGGGGGTTAAGTGACTTGCCCAGGGTCACACAGCTAGTAAGTGTCAAGTGTCTGAGGCAGGATTTGAACTCAGGTCCTCCTGAATCCAGGGCCGGTACTTTATCCACTGCGCCACCTAGCCGCCCCCTCTAGCTCAATCTTGATCCTGAATTTCAGTGCTGGTCCTGAGTCAATGGGACATTTCCACCTAGATCTTCTATTGGCATGTTAAGATCAGCATGTCCCAAATAGAAATGCTTATCTTTCAAGGGTGAACCCTGGGGTCCTTTGCACTATTCTTTTTTGGGGGGGGGCATTGGGGTTAAGTGACTTGCCCAGGTTCACACAGCTAGTAAGTGTCAAATGTCTGAGGCCGGATTTGAACTCAGGTACTCCTGACTCCAGGGCCAGTGCTCTATAACACTGTGCCACCTAGCTGCCCCTGCACTATTCCTCCAAAGGCATGCTGGCCCACGTGACATAGGGGGAAGGTGGAATCTAAAACTAAAAGGAAGGGATCCTTGAAATCCTCTATTTCAACTTCCTATGGTTTGTGTGTATGTATTTATTTTTATATTTTTATTGATATCTTTTGTTTTCCATTTCATCTTAATTTCCTTGCTCTTCCAGAGAGCCATAACTTTTAACAAAGAAGAAAAAAGAGAAACCATCTCCAACAAACTTAACTACCATATCAATCAAAGCTGGCATTACATGCCATGCTGCAGAACCTATAGTCTCCCACTTGTTTAAAGAACTCCTGATAATCTACCCCCCCACACACACACTTTTTATAGATAAGGAGATTGAGGGCCATAAGGGAAAAATATTTCTCTAAGATCATGCAGACAGATCCAGGATTAAAAATTCCTCTGCTATGCTGCCTTTCAGGTGAAAATTGTCTGCAAAACTGGAAGACAAGGGTTTATATGGCCACTTCATTGGGGACAAATGAGTCATCAATCAGAATCGATGGAGTCAGCAACTAGGAATCTGGAAAAGTGAGCAATTTCCATTGGTGATCGTGGTTGGTGGTGGGTATCTTACCTGTCATTCCAGCTTTTCTGATGGGCTCAGAGCTATTTCAGACTAGACAGACCCCTAGAGCAGAAGCTCCATCTTAGTGAGATGTGCATCCCTGAACAAGGATTGTGAACATGAAAAAGAAAAGGAGCCAGTCTTAGATGTTAGTCTATGAATGCTGCAAAGGTAGTTTCCAAGGCTTCACTGACATGTGACTGAGGAGGCAGTTGGAGGGAGGTAAATGAGACGAATATCAGTTAGGGAAATATGAGATGCTATGACCTTCCTAGGAAATGGTTTAGGGTCTAGAATAGGGATGGGTAGACATGATTAGGTGGGAGTGATTTTAGAAGACATTGGAATTTAGAGTTAGAAGATACCAAACCAGTGTTTTTACCCCGCATTATATGGAACTTTCTCTAACAGGCAATTAAAATTTATATTTTTATTGTTCTTTGTAACCATAATAGAAAACATTGCCACTTAAGTCCTTCTCTGCTGCCTCATTGTGACATGAGTTCAGACGACAAGGTCTTGTGGGTGCTATCAGACTGGAAAGACTTAAATCACTAGCTAGTGTGGATAGACATGCAGAGTGTGTCTGTTGTTTGAGGACCAGCCTGGCTCACTCCTCATCTACTGATCCCTAGAAAAGCTCCCTTAGATTCTAAGATATTTTGTGGGTCAGTAGCTATCAAAACCATAGCTTATGAGCCCCCACCAATATGTCTACTTTCACTAGTCATCTGGAGGACACAATTAATTCAGACTAGACTTTTAACGAACCAGAATGAAAAACATGAAATAATATAAAAATTAGCTAGAGGATATCCTTCCTACCCCAATATGCCCCTAATACATATACCACCAGTAGGAAGAATAGACACATGAAAAATATGGATAGGGTACAAACATGCAGAGGGGCACTCATGAAGGGAATATGTGTGTGTGACCAATGCACACAGGTGAGGGGAAACTCATGCCTCTAATGATGCAAGGTTTCTAATGTCTTTACTGATATCATTATGAAGACAAAAAAATGAGAAAAAAGATATAGGGTGAAGTTGAGGCAACTCCAAACTAACCTGTTTAAATAGACTCTTGCCATTGAAAATGACAAATAAATAATAGACACTGAATTAGATTCTTAGCAAACAGTTAAAGAAGCTTAAGTGTTATAAGACAATTCCTTTTCCATTTCTTTGTTTTTGCTTTGGTGAGGCAATTGGGGTTAAGTGACTTGCCCAGGGTTACAAAGCTAGTAAGTGTCAAGTGTCTGAGGCGGGATTTGAACTCAGGTCCTCCTGACTCCAGGGCCAGTGCTTTATCCACTGTGCCACCTAGCTGCCCCCCAAGACAATTCCAATAATAAGATCTATGAAATCTTGGAAATTACTTTAGCCAACATACAGTTGACCTCCTTGATAAGCTGAAAGAGCAATTCATTCCTGGAAGCCAAAGGTTAGCATTAAACTCATTTGTAAAAACTTATGGAAGAAGATAGTGGAAAGTTGAGTAGTATCATCTTATAAAACCATAAGGAGCCATGGAGGAAAAAACAAAGTAACAGAAACATTTGGATTCTGACATCACAATGCCAGACGTAGTGCATGAGAAAGTGGAAGTGATTGTGAAGAAAACAGATAGAAAGAACAATTGGATAGGACAGAGTATAAATGATAATGGTCCAATACAGGTGACATGATTTTGTGGGCACTGAGGAATCGGTTCTCAAGATATCTGAAAAGGAAAGGAAATAAAAAACTTGAGGGAAACTCTCAAGCCTGATTATTTTTTTTTAAAGTGACAAAGAATATAAGAAACTATCAACTCATGTGTCATTGTCCTTTCTCTACCAAATAACCTACATACACATCAAGGGCATCATTGATGATGGTCTGAGAAGGGAACAGTGGATATTTCACAAAGGATATTCTGCATCAGACAGCATTCACAGTCATAGAAGTATCTGAAAGGTGTGGAGGATACGAGATCCCACTGTGCTTAATGTTTGTTGACTATAAAAAGCATTTGATTCAAAAGAGCAAAATGTTCCCTTAAAGACTCTCATCCAACAAGGTGTCTTCCATGAATGTTTAGATGTAACAACAAAGGTAACTTTTCCCTACAATCCTTTGATTATTAAACAAGGTGTTACAACTGTTATGGAGGATCCTCAATTCAAAATCCCAGTGGAACATTCCCTATGAGTGATAATTTTTTTGGGGGGTGGTAGGGAGGGAAGGGAGATCAGCAAAAAATAAACAATGGGGGCAGCTGGTGGTACAGTGGATAAATCACCTGAGTTCAAATCCTGCCCCAGACACTTGACACTTACTAGCTGTGTGACCCTGGGCAAGTCATTTAGCCTTCATTGCCCTGTCCCCCCCCCCCAACAAAACAAACAGAAAACCACAACAATGTCTTGTGTTCTATGCACCTTTTAGCCAATTGTGTAACTAAATAGAGAATTGTTTTTAAAAGTCCGCTTCCTCCCTTCCTGTACTTTAAAAAAGGATACCTTCAATTCATTTGCATATCATTGTCATAAAGATAATATAGAGATTGAAGCATGCCTCCCACCTTTCAGAGGGAGAGAGATATGATATATACATTGTCACACATGGCCAATGTATTGATTCATCCTCCCAGTCACTCAAGCTCATAATCTCTGGGTCATTCTCTACTACTCACTTGTACTCACTCTGCATATCCAATCTGTTGTCAAGTTGTGTTTCAACCTTCCCCACATCTCTCATGTGTCCCCTTCATGCCACTCACACAGCCTCCATTCTGGTACAGGACCTTATCACCCTTCATATGGACTATTGTAATAGGCTTTGGATTCATCTCCCTACCTTAAGTCTTTTCCCATTCTAGGCTATCCTTGGCTCGGCTGCCACAGCAATCTTCCTAAAGTGTGGGGTCTGACCATGGCACCCCCTATTCAATCAACTCCAGTGGCTCCTTATTACCTCCAGGATTATGTCTAAAAATCTCTGGATTTTAAAGCCTTTCACAATTTCCAGTTTTCTAGTACTTTATTCCCTCCCCCTCCTCCCCGCCATACACACACACATATTTGGTAATCCAGATACACTGGCCCACTTGCCATTGCTTGCACAAGACTCTCCATCTCTTGATTCTGGGCATTCTTCCACACCTGGAATGCTCTCCCACCTTACTTCCACCTCTTGTCCTCCCTAGATTCCTTCCAGACACAGCTCAAATCCTACCTTCTGCAAGGGACTTTCCCATGTCTCTCTTCCCTCCTTTATGTACTCCCCTATCCCATGGCTGTCTTTCCATAAAATCTCTCTCTCTCTCTCTCTCTCTCTCTCTCTCTCTCTCTCTCTCTCTCTCTTTTGGTGAGGCAATTGGGGTTAAGTAACTTGCCCAGGGCCACACAGCTAGTAAGTGTCAAGTGTCTGAGGCCAGATTTGAACTCAGGTCCTCCTGACTCCAGGGCCAGTGCTCTATCCACTGTACCACCTAGCTGCCCCCCCTTTTTTTCAGTGAGGCAATTGGGGTTAAGTGACTTGCCCAGGGTCACACAGCTAGTAAATGTTTAAGTGTCTGAGGCCGGATTTGAACTCAGGTACTCTTGACTCCAGGGCCGGTGCTCTATCCACTGCGCCACCTAGCTGCCCCCGCTGCTCCCTTTTAAAATTTTTGTTTTGTTTTGTTTTTTTGTTTGTTTTGTTAAAGTTTATCTCTTATTTGTACCTTGTTGTTGTTGTTCACCCTTTATTTCTGAAGAGGATCAGTGACATCAGAGGTGTTAACTTGACTTTTTCTTGAATTGGATTTCAGTGAGGCAGAGTTGCACATAATGATTAGCTGCACTTTCCTCTTCCTGAGTCATTGAAATACAGTGGCAAGACAAAAGTGGAGATGATTGTCGATGGCCCAGGATACAGTGAATGACCAAGCTCTTAAGCACTCCACAGCACCTGTTTCAGGCACCTTCATGGTCATGGGAACAAATTATTCTCATCTGCCCATTACTTTGGGGAAAATCTTCACAGGTTAGGGGTAGACATCCCCCTAACTCATTGACAGGTTTGACACCTGTTGATTACCCTCAACCTGGTTTAGCCCATCTGCTGAGACAGCTTTACTTGGGTGTGGCCACTGTTCATGCTACAACTTCTTGGAGCCACAGGTGAGAGTTGGGTAACAAGTGGGCACCATAGGTGAATGAGCAGCCCTGAAAAGTGCTTGGCAAGCCCTCATACCAGAGGTGCTAGTCCTTCCTGAACACCCTATATAATACATATTTATGTGTGTGTATATATATATATATACACACACACACACATACATATACATGTATATATATAAAGTATATATCATATATACAAAGTCTATATGTGTGTGTACATATATCTATACTATATCCTATATGTATATAGTTGTTTACTTTAGAATGTGAATTAGAATGTGAGCTCTTTGAAGGCAGGGACCTTTTTTTGGTTTTTCTTTATATCCCCAGCACTTAGCACAATGCCTGGCACATAGTAGGTTCTTAATAAATGCTTTGTTGAGTTGACTGATTTGTTTCACCTATTTCTTTATTACAAGGGAGGATTCTTTGGGAGGAAGGGGATATTATTGGGAAGTGACAGGGTATCAAAAAAGAGCATCCATAAAACTTTTTAAAAGGAATGAAGATGAGAAGAAATTCATATTGTTAGCTGTTGATGCTCTTTTGGTATTGTCCTTCCCCTAAGATATTTTGAAAAATAGTTCTATATTAAAGGCCTCTAATGTGTTTGTGCTAAAATGTGGTACCTCAGACTAAACACATTAAAGCAGCTTAATATTGCATTAACTTTTTGGACCACTGTATTATTGACTCATTGAGCTCTCAGTACACTAAAAACCCACATATCTTTTTCAGACTGGAATCTTTTTGGCCATTATTCAGTCTTGTACTTGTGAATTTGATGATCACTATTAAACTTAATCTTCTTAGATTTGGTCCAGTATTCTAGATGGCTGAGATTTTTTTAGATGTCCTGACTCTGTCATATAATATGTTAGCTATTTTCCCCAGTTCTGTGCATCTGAAAATTTAATGAGCATGCCAACCATGCTTTGATACAAGGACAGTATACCAGGGGACTCCACTAGAGACCTACTTTCAAGTTGCCATCAATACATTCATGATTATTCTTTGAGTCTGGCCATTCATCCATTTGCAGGTTGACCAGTGCACCACATCCTGTGAAAAATGATTCATTTAGACCCCTAATCTATTCTAATCAGTATTAATCAGTTTTATATAATTCCACAGGGGTAGTGATTGTAAATTCTATATATTAGGCCCTAGTGCTGTGAACTGCAGATTATAAATTCACTTGCTTAATCATAGGAAACTAACTAGAGGCCCTCCACTCTTGTTTTTCTTTGTTACGGTGACCAAGCCTAGTATGGCAGAGATGACTCAATTCCATGGATAGTCTCCCAACTTATTGTTGTGCCTCTGTACCTCTCTCTCTTGCCCAACATGAGCCAGTGCTCATTTTATGACCGCTTAGTCAGTGGAGATGCCCCATACTTCACCCAACCCAAGACCCATGCTGCTGATATACCATATTTTGGGGTTGAAACATCATTTTTGGCCATTGAAACAAGGTCTATCAACCAATGGGATTCTGTATTTTGTGGAGCCCTAATAGAGTGTTCAGGTATCAAACTTTATAAAAACAAGGCCCTGGAGGAAGGGGGCATCTCAGATCATGAGGATGATCTGAGGTCCACTTCATTAGAGGGGACCATGGACCTTTTAATAAAATGCCTTTGGCTCACAGCTTTGCCTCAGTAGGTTGGACAATTTTTTTGTGTGTGTGAGGCAATTGGGGCTAAGTGACCTGCCCAGGGTCACACAGCTAGTAAGTATTAAGTGTCTGAGGCTGGATTTGAACTCAGATCCTCCTGACTCCAGGGCTGGTGCCACCTGGCTGCCCCCATAGGTTGGACAATTTTAAACTCACAATGATAAACCAATAACTTTCCTGAAATATAGTTAAATTATGTCGATGCCATTTCTCTGATTTAACAGTCTTGTAGACTTGTCAGAAAAAGAATATTAGGTTAGCCTGGTATGAATTGTTCTCAGTGAAACCTTACTGACTCTTTGGAATCACCATTTCCTTCTCTAACTGTTCACAAACCTGCTCTTTAATGCTATAGTCTAGAATTTTTCAATGAAACAAAGTAGAGGTAGTCGCTGGCCAAGAGATTGTAGACACCACTCTTTCCTTTGAAAATTAGGACATTTGCCCTCTTCTGGTTCTGTGACACCTTTTTCTATTCTCCATGATCTCTTGAAGACCAATCTAGCTTCTAAGCTGTGTGACCCTGGAAAAGTCACTTAATTTTGCTTGCCTCAGTTTCCTCATTTGTAAAATGGACTGGAGAAGGAAATGGCAAACCACTCTAGTAGCTTTGCCAAAAAACCCCAAATAGGGGTCATGAAGAGTCAGACATGACTGAAATGACTGAACAACAACAAAATTACATACATTGTCTCATATGATCCTCAAAATAATCCTGTGGAATCTCTGATAAATATTTTTTTTCTCATTAAAAACTTTTAAAAAATTATTTTCTGGTTACATATTACATATAAGGATGGTTTTTGATATTTGTTTTCACTGGATTTTTAGTTCCAAATTTTTTCTCTCCCCCTCCCTTCCCTCCCTCCTCCCCAAGACAGAAAGCAGTCTGATATATGTTGTATATGCACAATCACATGAAACATATTTCTACATTAGTCGTCTTGTGAAAGAAGAATCAAAGCACAAAGGAAAAACCTCAAACACAAAGAAAAAAAACAGTCCAAAAGTAGAAAAATATGGTTCAATCTGCATTCATAATTCACAGTTCTTTTTTTCTGGATGTTGAGAACATTTTCTATCATGAGTTCTTTGAAACTGTTTTGGATCGTTGCATTGCTGAGAAGAGCCAAGTCTATCCCCATTGTTCATCACACAATGTTGCTGTTACTGTGTACTATGTTCTCCTGGTTCTGCTCCTCTTAGCCAGCATCAATTCATGTAAGTCCTTCCAAGTTTCTCTGAACTCCTCCTGCTCATCGTTTCTTACAGCACAGTAGTATTCCATTACATTCATATACCACAACCTGTTTAGCCATTTCCCTATTGATGGGCATTGTTTCAATTTCCAATTCTTTGCCACCATAAGGAGAGCTGCTATAAATATTTTTGTACATGTGGGTCCTTTTCCCTCTTCTATGATCTCTTTGGGATACAGATCTAGCAGTGGTACCACTGGGTCAAAGGGTATGCCCTTTGGGCATAGTTCCAAATTGCTCTTCAGAATAGTTGGATCAGTTCACAGCTCCACCAACAATGCATTAGTGTTCCAATTTTTCCACAACTTCTCCAACATTTATTATTTTCCTTTTTTGTCATATCAGCCAATCTGATAGGTGTGAGGTGGTACCTCAAAGTTGTTTTAATTTGCATTTGTCTGATCAATAGTGATTTAGAGCATTTTTCATATGGAAATAGCTTTGACTTCTTCATCAGAAAACTGCTTATTCATATCTGATACAAATATTATGTCCATTTTACTGAGAAGGAAACTGAGGCTCAAAGAGGTTAAATAACTTGACCATAATCTTGCAGCTCATAAGTGTCAGAGTAGAATTTGAACCCAGGTTTCTCTCAATCCTTAGCTTAGCACTCTTTCCTGTCTCTCTGATTGTTTAGACATTTTCCTCACTTTGAGACTAAAGGTAGAAATGTTTTGGTTTGAGGTCTAGCTCATGATTATCTTTAGGAGCCCAGTGTCCCAACAGTTAGACTGGAACTCCTGGAAATTGAATAGGGAGACATAAAGAAAGCCTCTGGGGAGGAAGTGTTTGGAATTCAGCATGGAAACTCTTCCCAGACCCATACATAGTACAGATTCCTCACAGCACCTAGTCTTATTTGCACTTAGAATGTTCTGTTTCATACTGTAAACCTTTTTAAAAATTATAGACCAGGGCATGAAAAGACTGGAGGGTGTCAGACATGAGACCATAGAACCTCAGAGTTGGAAGGGCCCTTGGAAACCACCTAGTCCACTGGACATTGATAAATTGAAATCCAAAAGGAAAAACTGTTTTGCCCAATGTCACAGGTCCACTAAGCAGCAGGGTGTACATTTGCAATCCCCACTAGGTGACGGTAAGCATCCATATATTCATGATCTTTGTACCTCCTTCAGTGTCTAACAAAAAGTTTTTCACATAGTAAGTAGGTGCTTAGGAAACTTTTATCCACTGAATGATGAAGGAATTATTCTGATGGAGAGAAAGCTTGGCATAGGCTATGAGGAGCTAGCCAGGTATTCAGGAAGACCTTGGTTCATTCAAACCCTGCCTTCTGAAACAGCCTGGATGTATGAAATAGAATAAATCACAGCCTCTTGGTGTTGCCAAACAACTCTGTTAGACTCTAAGTTTCAGAAGGGTTGCCAATCTGCACTGGCAGATTTCTTACACAAATGAAATCAGAGCTCTGAAAGAAAACAAAGGAAAAAAATAATTTGATAGATGGAATGGGGATGGGGCAAGAGAAAGTGGGTACTTCTGAGATTTATGCTTAGCTGTCTTTGGGCTGTGTATGGGATGGCACAAAGGGAGCTTGAATCAGGTCTGTTTTTGTTTGCCAGCTTGAGAAAGAGTCAAATCATAGCGCTAGAAGGTACCTCAGAAAGCATCTGGTCTACCCCATATTTGAGCAGGAATCTCTTCTACAATATCCCTAATCCCCAAAAGGCATCTAGTTCTATATCCTTCCCACAATAAAACTCTCCTGGACATAGACTCCCCGTTAGCCAATATCCAGCTTTCACTTGAACAATTCCAACAGTGAAGAGTTGACTATTCCACAAGGCAGCCTATTCCAATGTTGTGTTTTTGTGTCACACACCACACCCTATCTTCCATCCTCCTGCCCTCCTTATTTCCTCACGCCTGGAATGCACTCTGTCCCCACCTCTGCCTCACATAATCCCTTGTACATGAAGACTTTTCTGACACCCACAACAACTAGTACTCTACCTCTCAAACTACTTTGTATTTAACTATTTTGTATTTATTCTCATTATATTTGTTCTGGGTCTCTCCTTTCTGTCTTCCTCTCCCCCCCCCTTCTCTTTTTCTCCCCCCTCTCTTCTTTCCTCCTCTCTCCCCCCTCCCCCTCCTTCTTCCTCTCTCCACTCCTCTCTTTTTCCTCCTTCTTTCCTTCCCTCTCTCCCTTCCTTCCCCTTCTCTCTTTCCCTCCCCCTTTTAATCTAACGCCTGTTGGTAGGCACTATTTCGTTTATTGTATTTTTTTTATCCTAATGCCCAGCACAGTGCTTGCTACAGAGTAAGTGCTAAGTAATACCTGTTGATTGATTGAGGGATGCATCCCAAACAGCCTCAGAATTTGTGTGACACAAGGGTCAGTTGAAAAGAATGGATCTCCACCAAGGAAGATTGACAGAGAAAGAAGCCCAGGGGTAGGGGCAGGGACAGTGTCTAAGTACTTGGGACCAACAGTTGCCCTTGGGATCTTGATGGGAGGGGAAATCTGAAGGGCTTCCATTCCAGCACCGATCTTATCTGATCAAGCATCATTGTACTGAGGGCGAGGTGTGTGTGTGAGTGTGTGTGTGTTCCCACAACAGGAAAACATCAGGGGAAAGGTCGATGGGACACTGAGACATGGAGCTGGCCTTAATGACCCCTAGAATCCAAGACGAAAACAAGGTGGCATCCCTCTTCTTCCCTCTCAGATTGTACGTTGTCTGAACGCCCCACCCTTCCAGCCTAGCTTAGCCCCAAGCTGTTGGGTCGCACCCGGTTCCTACCCCTGCCTGCCTCTGCGCTTCTCCAGCGGAGTAAGGTGGATGTAGGGGCTTGCGCGGGTTGCGCAGTACTGCGCGCTCGGATATCTCTGCTTATTCCCGAGTTCCGCTAGGGGTCCAGCGCTGCTTCCTCCTTGTGGCTGGGGCTGCGCGGTTAGCTTCGAAACCAAGGTGGTGGTGATGGTAGTGTTGGGGCGGGGGCGGGGGCGGGGTGCGGGGAGGAGTGATGCTTTTCCAAGCCGGTCGAAGGCTACTTCTTCCTCCCACCGTTTGCGGGTTATTCCCTCTGGGGCAGGGTACGTGACGAAGTGTCCTGCTAGTCCTGGGTCCCTGAAGCCATACCCGGTCTTTCAGAGATGACAGAGCACTGTGGGGCCCTAGAAAAGAGGTTAACTGGGGCCGGGGACAGCTCCCAGCCCCTCCTACCCATCATTCCGTACCCTCGCCCTCCCCTCCCACCAACTCTAAACCCCTAAGCTTTGGTGATCTGCGCCCAGGGTAAAAGCTGTATCGGGCGCCCCTCGGGTGCCTCACTCTGATTTCGCTTCCTTTATCTATCTTCTCGGACCCCCCCCCCACACCTCCGCCCCCAAGCAGAAAACGGAGGCGGCGGCGGTGGCAGCAACACCTCCACAGCTCGCAGCTCGCGCCAGCCCCCGCGTGGCATCGCGGACTTCGGCGCAAAAAAGTCCATCGGAAACGCCCCCCTGCCTACCTCGGAGGAAGCACAATTAGTGCATGGGGAGGAGAAGGGGGAAGGAGGAGAAGGAGAAGGGGGAAGGAAGAAGGAGGAAGAAAGATAAAGAAGGGGGAAGGAAGAAGGAGAAGGCGAGAGGAGGGGAAAGGGGAAGAAGGAAGAAGGAGGAGAAGGGGGAAGGAGGAGAAAGAGGGGAAAGAAGGAAGGAGAGAGGGAAGGAAGAGGAAGAAGGGGGAAGGAGGAGGAAAAGGAGGAAGAAGGGAGAGGAAGAGCAAGAGGAGGAAGAAGGGGGAAGGACGAGGAAGAGGAAGAAGAAGGGACAAGAGGAAGAGGAGGGGAGGTGGAGGAAAGAAGGAGGAGGAGGGGCGGTGACCAAGTGGCCAGCGGCGACTGGGGCGCTGCCGCTGGAGAGCGGGCTGGACGCCGCGGGGAGCCCCGCGCAGTGGCAAGCGGTGCGGAGAGAGCAAGAGCAAGCCGGCGAGCAAGCGGGCGGGCGAGTGGAACAGCTAGCTACGCGGCGGCGGCTGCGGGCGGGACCTGCAGAGCGCCTTCCACCCTCTGGAGCCAGGCGCGGAGAGGAGGCGGCGGCGGCACAGAGGGCGCCTGGAGTCAGCTCCGCAGGCATGAGGGAGCAGTGACAGGGAGCCCGGAGGCGCGGACAGGCGATTTCCAGCCCGCCCGCCTCCAGCCACTTGTTCTCTCAAGCTCCCCAGCGCTAACAGGATGGCTTTGCCGAAACCTGCCGAGCCTGCGCCGGGCGCCCAGAGGAAAGCGCCCACTCTGCTGGAGATGGGCGCTCTCTGCCTGGACTCGGAGATTATCTTCGGCTTCACAAGTCACCTCCTGCGCAGGAGAGGAAAGGTGAGGGGGGCCTGGGCAGTGCGTGAACCCCAGCCCCTCCCCCAGCCTCCCCGAACCCCTACTTCTGGATGTTTCGAGGACCCAGGGTGGGGGGTGGGGGCGCTGAGCGGGGCGGACGGTCGAAGCAGAGGAACCAGGGCTGACTTCACCATACTTGTCTCTCGAGTGGAAACTTGGAGCGGGGTTGTCGGTGCCCGGGATGTACCCACCCCCAGAAGGCAGCTCCCCAGCTCAAGGGGAGGACAACTGACAGGGATGCGGAGCGGGAGGCTGTTAGCAGGGGGAGGGTAGAGAGGGGCGGGGAGGTGGGGGTGGTATTGCTCTAGCTTCTGGTCGAGGCAGCTTCCTCCCCTCCCCCCACGCCCAAAGCCAACACCTTCCTCTATTTCAGCACCAGGCGCCGTCCAACGAGACTTTGAAGACACTGTTGTGTTAACTCTCGGTTTGTGGTACTGCTGGGACTGGGGGTGTCCAAGGCAAGGCAACTCCCAACCAAACTTACCCCTATTATCCTGAGACGAGTTGGGGGAGGGAAGGGGTAAAGGAGATGGGGATCCCAGTACCAGGATCTTAACGGGGAACCCCAGCATTCCTAGGGCGCGGCCAGGGTAGGGTTCCTAAGCCGGAGTGAGCCAGGCTTGTCCCTGACCTCCAAGCCCTGGTCGGGTGAGGATTTCGGGGCCGGGGTTCGTCCCATGAGGCATTTGCTTTTCACTGCTCCCTCCCTCCATTCCAAGCTCCCTTTCAGTCCTGGAAAATCCTTGCCAGGAGCGTATTGGATTGAAAGCCTGAGACTGGGGATAGGGGGTGGGGGTGGTTGGGAGTGGGGGGCAGAGGTGGTTCAGATGTCTCCTAGGGTCCAACCCTAGCCTCAGCCTCTTAGTTAAGGAAACATTCCAGTATTAGAGGAGGGGGCAGGTTGGGTTGCCTCCTTTCTTTCCCAATCCGGAAACTTGAATTTCCTCTTTGTCCCCCTCCCCCACGTCAATCCCCACCCCCAAGACCCAAAGAGATATGGTTTATGGAGTCGTGTGCGCGCGTGCTTGCGTGTGTATATGTGTGTGTGTGTGCGCGCGTGTGTATGTATGTATGTATGTATGCATGTAAGGTGTTGCATTTGTGGGGAGAAGTTGGGGGTGGGGCCTAGACATTGCACCGCGGGTCCAGGGACACACACGTGCGTGTGTGTTGGTGGGCGCGCGCGCGAGCGCGACTCCTGTTACAAGGTTCTAGATAAGGAATGTACGGGACCACGCCACGGGGAGGGGCGCGTGGCAGCCGCTGCCGGTGCTTGGTGGAAGGGGAGGAAAGAGGTGGTGGTGGTGGTGGTGGGGAGTGAGATGGAGTAGAAGGTGGTGATCGGGAGAGGGAGAGGAAGCAGCAGTTAGGGGAGCTATCCTGCAATAGAACTGGGGCGGGGCCACTGGAGAGCTGGGCGTTTGCTGGGCGCATCAGGTGGAGTGGAGCTGAATAAAGAGAGTCGAGCCCACTGCTAGAGGTGGAGACTGTGTGTGGGGGTGGGGGGGGTGGGGAACGGTCCTCTGGAAACCCTGGGATTGGAGTAGGAACTACTAGGTGTCGAACCTCGAACCTTTCCCCCACGGAGCAACCCCTCCCACTTCCTGGTCCAGGCTAGCAGCACGTACCACGCGGCCTTCAATCAATGCACTTAAACTCGTGTTGTAGACCCGGCTGAGTTTGCAAAATTATCAGGGAACTGTTCTCCCCTTCCCTGCCACCGACTTCCCACTTGCTGGAGGAAAATGACAGGGACTGGGCAGGATCCGCGGCAGGAATAAGTCCTAGATAATAGGAGCAAAGTCAATCCCTTCTGTTTTTCCAGACACAGCCCAGGGTTGGGGGTGGGTTCTTCCCAGACAAGCTCTCCGACCTTCCCAGGTCTTTCTGAAGTAGTGGGACAGGACAAGGCTAGGGTGAGGCTGACCTCTTTAGGCTGAACCTGAGCGGTCCTTGGGCTGATGGAGATGAACCCAAAGGACAAAACCCTGGCTAGTTAGTTCCCCCCCCTCCCCCCCGCTTCCCCCAACCTCCACCTTGAGGAGGGGAGAGAGATGCCTCTGGGAGGAAAGTGTGTGCATACATATATATGTGTGGCGTTCTTTTGTGTATGTTCTTGAAATGGTGTGCCTGTTCCTGTGTAGTGTGCTCCATCTCTTTGTCTCTTCAAGCTCTCTTGTCTCTGGCTCCTGTCTTACAAATTGGCCCTTCTGTCTGTGATGTCTCTCTATCTCTTTTGTGTTTCTGCGTTATTGTTACCCTTTTTATTGATCTTTCTGGGCTAAAGTTAATAATTCTATCTTTTCTGGGTTTGATTTTTCTCCCACTCTCTTTCCCTTACCCTTTCCTCTCCCACTGCCCCTGTGTCTCTTGCTTGGTGTGTCTCTCCGTCCGCGTGTTTGAGTCAATTCCCTCTCAGTGTTGCCGAGCCGGCCGTGGCCAGCAGATGGCACTGGCGTAACAGATCAGGCAGGCTTGGCGCTTCCATTGCATCGAGGCTATCCTCTCCAGGTACAGTTCTCCGGGGCAGGAGGCGAAGTCCTTCCCTCCTCCAACTCCCTGCTCCCACTGCCTCTCTCAGCCTGCTGGGCGACCCCGAACTGTGAGAAGCTTGTGTTTGGACCCGAGGGCGTGGGGATAGGGATTGGAGTGTACGGGGCTGTCACATTTGAGGGCGGGAGAAGAGACTTGGGTCACTGTGGGGAGGAGTGGATGGGTGAGCTGAGTGAGCTTTCATTTGGGAAGCAACCCTTGCAAATAGACAATTAATTTTGGAGGTAGGGTCACCATATGTCAGATATTTTCTTACAACATATACCCAGCCAACAACCACAGCTAGCTACAGTTATAGGTACAGACACACAATGATAGGTACAGTAACACAGAGATACACAGATAATCAGACACACCCTCACAAAGATAAACAATTAGACGCACAATGTCCCCACCTCCTAGAACAAGGCAAATTTGTCTCTCTTCCCAGCTCAAATAGCTTAATAAATGCTTGTTGAATCCAATTTGACACATGCTAATCACTTAGTGACAGACACACATGGATACCGTGTATATATAGAGACACACAGTATATATAGAAACAGATACTATATATACAGAACCACAGGCATATATAGAAAGACATACAAAGATACAGCTGAGGGCCAATGGAGAGGGACCGGTGCCTACAGAAGGTCAAGACATGGGCTTTATTTATCCTTTACTGGGCTAACTAACTCCCGACATAGGGACAAGTACCACCCCCTTTTTAGGCCTTTAGTCTCTCCATCTGTCTAAAGTCCCTGCCAGCTTCGACGATATCTGTTCTATGACTCCAAGTAGACAGGAGTCTGGGCCTTGGGCAAAGAAGCGATTTCGATTCTTCAGTATAGGAATGGGGAAACTGAAGGTACTGGGTAGGAGTGTCCTGGGGAAGAGGCTGAGGGTGTCTTTCATCCTGAAATCTCTCCCTCTCCAATGTTGGGCTCTCCCCGTTCTCAACCAACCGGCTTTCAGCTGGGCAATTTCCTCCTGTTACACACTAATAGAGTGTAGAGGATGGGGCCCTGGCCTAGGTGCCCCCTCCTCCACTCCACTGTTCCCTCTCCTCCCCCACACCTCCAGATGCTGTGCCAAAGGGGAAAAAAAATCTACCCTTCCCCCAGCTCAGCTCTCTCCTTATTCCTTCTCCTTCCCTCCCCTCCCCTTCTGGTTTAGAGTCCGCGCTAGGGGAGCGGGAGAGTGAGTGACAGACAGGCTTTCCCTTCCCCTCACCTTCTCTGCCAGGCCCTGCCCACTCTCTCGGCTTGGCGGCTGTCCCCCGCCCAGTCTCCCCAGCCACCTTCCACCGGCTCCGCCTTTTTCTCCCTGGAAGCCCCGCCCCACCCCGCCCCGGCTCAGCCAGGTTCCCGCCCTCCGGGTTAGCTCTCACCAAACTTGCCGCCCCCAAAACTTTGGACTACTCCGGACTCGGGCCATGGGGGCGGGAAGGAGCCGGATCACGTAGTCACCGCCGCGCCCGCAGAGCCAGCATAGATCGGGCCAGGCCCCCAGCTACCGCTTCCAGTTGCGCCCCAGCTGCAGCGGCCGCAGCCCGGCCATGGGCAGCCGCGGCACTCCCCCCGGCATAGCGGGGCCCCTGGTATATCGCTTTTCTGAGGGATGAGGGGGGCTTTGACCGCGTCCGTGTGTTTGTGGGTGTTGCTCACCCCTCGTGGAGGGCTAGCCCCTCCTGGGTGTAGCGCTCCTGACTTCGAGGAAAGGGGGCTTCTGGGTGCTTGTAGTAAAGCTCCGCTTTACTTCTCCTGGTAGCGAGTCTTTAAGGGCAGAGGGGACTCGGGACTCTGGCTGTGTCGTTCTCCCTCGGCGTAGGGCTCCCCAATCCCTGGCCTTCGCGCTTCTTCTGGGGAGAGCTAGGGGCCCTGGCCTTCTGCACAGCGCTCCCCACTTCCCCCACTATAGTGCTACTTCTGCTGGGGAAATAGGGGGCCCTGCGCTGTGCGCCCTTCCCCTGACATAACGCTTTCTTTTTCGGACGTTATGCGCTACTCTTAAGATTCCTGGGGCGGGGGAAGATAACCCAGGGAATGGGGTGAGGTGAGTGTGGTTGGTCCGGGAAGCTAGGAGAGGTCACTGCCCTGGCACAATAACTCTCGCTCGGTACCCGACGCCTGCTCTTTTCCCCTTCATTTTTGTTTGATTTCTCCGGGAACAGAGTGCAGCCCCCGGGGCCAGGAACCCCCAAGTTACCCGCTCCTTGGACTTTAGGGGGAAGGGAGTAATGATCGATGTTTTCTTGGGAGAGGGGTCACAGGGAGGAGATGCGTGACTTTAGCTGGGGGGTGGGAGTGGGGGCCGATCTCAAGATGAGAAATACACTCAGTCTCTTTTGTCTGGCCCAGTATCTCCTCAGTTTCGACTTTGGGGTGCAGTTTGAGAATTGAGGGGTGTCGCTTGTTCTGATAGCTTGGGGTTGTATGGAGCTTGAAAAGTCACCTCTGGGTTATTGAGGGAGTGAGTGACGGGGTGAATTTAAATGTGGGTTGTTTGGGGGGGGGGTGTCGAGTGTGTCAGGGCACAGTTTCCTAGGTGTGTACGTCAGCCTGAAGAAGTTGTGTGGCTACTTAAAAGAGTTTGGAGGGTGTTGGGACGAGAGTGGGTGCCAGTTTGGGGGGAGCTGGATATTTGGGGTGTGGGTACCGGGAGAGTCAGGACACCGTTTGCTCTTCCGCTGTCTCACCGTTCACTTTGCCCCGCCTCCCCGCAGGTGGCCGAGGGAAGCCCGTGCCGGGAGCCGCTGCCCCTGGAGCTGTCCCCACGGAAGAGGCTGCCGGCTGCGCCCCCAGACGAGGATCGATGTGGCAACCGACCCCCGCCCGAGGGAGCCGGCGCTGGGGCTGGAGCCGGGTCGGAACCTGGCCACTTTGAGAGATCCGGGAGAGGGGGCTGGTGCCGCCACTGTCAGACCAAACTAGCCGAACTCAAGAGACAGGCCTGGAAACTGGTCGGTGGGCAGGGTACGCCCCTCGGGGTAAGTCATTCACTGCCGCGTTACCGAGTTTTCTTGTGTTCTTAACGACTCTGCACCAACCCTGAGCCCCCTCCTAAGGCCTAGGAAGGTGCTTGTCTGGTCGAATCCCAGCAGATTCACACGTTTGGGGAAGGGGAGTTATGTGCATGTTGGGAGAGAGGGCAATCGGGTTGTCGCAGACATTCCACAGAGAGAGCAAGAAGAGCTTTTGTGTGTGCCTAAGAATGCCGAAGCCGGTACCATGCAGTAGACTCTGCTGCTTGGGCTGTCCTGAATCTTCCACCCAGACATCTTTTGGGGAATAAGGGTTAAACCAGGACTGCCGGTGGAAAGGATAGAGAAGCAAATGGAAGAGGTTTGGCCTTCGGGAGAGTGGAAAATGGGCCAAACTATCTGGTCTGTGCTTGACTTCGTCTTTTAGTGTGGTGATTTACATAGTTCAGGGGAGATTTATAGGTTTTCATAAGATCTAGAGCTAGAAGGGACTAGTCCAACCTCTTATTTGACATTTGGGAACGCTGATGATCAGAGAAGTTAAGTGATTTACTCACGACCACACAGCACTCATACTCCATGTGTCCTGTAGGGGGAGCTAGAATTTGGATTTAGGCCTTTATGATTCTTGGTGGAATGCTGTCTTCATTCTATCAAACTGCTTCTCTGATGAGTTTTTATTCTATCTCCCTGGTCCTGGCATACACATGGCTATATGAATATATTGGGTATTCACTTTCAGTTTTCCCTCTGTGTATACAGTTGCTGCTTTTGGCAGGACTTGGGGTGGGGGTGGGGGGAGGAAACCATCAGACTGGAGGCAGGTAGCCCACAGCTGTGTTTTATCCCTGCCCTCGCTAAAATAAGTGGAAAGGACTGGCCAGAAGCCTGATAAAAGCTGAACTAGGGGCCTTGGGACCCTTGGGTTTGGACTTCATGTGGGACATTGTTTTCCTAAACAATGCTGCCCTGGATGTTTGCAAAGTCTTGTGAGATTGGGGGTCTCCAGAGGAAACCAATCCCTCTTGACCTTCAGACTTATTGAAAAAGTTCCTGGGAAGTCAGCATAATTCCTATTGAATCTAAATATAGCTGGTGAATGTGTGTGTGTGTGTGTGTGTGTGTGTGTGTGTGTGTGTGTGAAGAGGGGGCAGTGGGAAGAGAATAGCTTGAAAAGAATTGTGTACTTGGAATCTGCAGACTTGGGTTGGAATTTTAGTTCTGATCTTTACTACTCGAATGTCTTCAGGCAAGTCCCTTAAGCTCTCTGGGCCTTGATTCTCCCCTGTCAAAATGTGGAGGTTGTAATAAGTTACCTCTGAGATTCCTTCCAGTTCTAAATACAGTAATCTCATATACATGTGAGTTATTTTATGGCCTAATGTGTAGCCCTTCTCTGATGCCTCACTGTGGCTCAGAGGTGACCATGGATAACTGAAAGCTCTTTTAGCAGAGACACGAGTGCTGGCAGGTTCTGCCAAGCTGGAAAAGCTTGGAGTTTGGGCCCAGCAACGAGATGTTTCTATTGTTTGAGGATCAGCTAACCTCATCTTCAGGAGGTTGGTTTCTCACATGAAGGATAATGACTTTTTTTGATACAGCAATTTGTACAGTAGAAAGAACATAAGCTTTGGGTCTGAAACCTAGCTTGGCCAAGGTAGGACCCAGGTGACTCTGGATTTTGTCTCTCTGAACCGCAGTTTCTTCAACTGTAAAATCGGGTTCAGTGATCTCTAAGGCCCTTTCCAGCTCTCGATCTGTTGTATGTTGTACATTGTGGCCCAGCAAAGTGCAATATTTCTGTTGTCGGGCCAGAGATGGGTTGAATTTGCCCAGACCATATAATCCTCCAGTTTTTCAGTTTCTTTTCAGGGTCTGTGCCTCTCGTGGGAATGCCATGAGGATTCTCTCCAGAGGGATAGTAACTGGAGCCTCTGAAGAGGAATAAATACATGTTGTTTGGTGCTGGAGAGGTCAGGTGAGGAGACCTGTCAGTAAAGGCCTCCTGTGTGGTCCCCATCCTGCCTCTCTCAGGCATCTGTCTTTGAGAAGACCTCCAGGATGAGTAAACCTATCCCGGTTTCCCCTCTTAGCCTTTCAAAGTAGGCAAAGAAAAGAATTAATTGAAAATCTGTCACCAAGTGCAATCCAGGGCCAGGTCTCTCCCTCCTTTTAGGGGTTAGAGATTGAAACTGAGGCTGGGTTACCTCATAGTATGGGATGGTAGTGGTGGGGAGAGAAGGGTGGGGTCAAAAACCTAGAGGTAATAAAGTAGGCATTCATCCCTGAAACCCGATTGACAAATGCTGATGCCACAGGACAAGGTTATAATAAGTACCAAAGCTTGTATGGGCATGCGCCTCCGTTCCCTTTAATCTTCCCAGGTATACTAGAGTTAGGGGACCTGGGTTGGAATCTCTGCTCTGTTACCTTGGGCAAGTCACTTAATAGCCCTGTGCCTCAGTTTCTTTCTCTATGAAATGAGGAGGTTGCAATAGGTGATTTCAAAAGTTCCTTTCTGCTTTAAATACTATGGTCTCTGGTGGATGGGGAGGAAATTGAGGGGAGAAAACAGACAATCTGCTGCTGAGTGAAGCATCCTAGGTCATCATCGTCATCTTCTCATCCCCTTGTTAGCCTGTTACATGTCATCCCTTTTTTTCCCCTCTCCTTAATGAAATAAAGGCAGTTTCTTTCCACAGCAGCTAGAAGACCTTAATCTGAACATCAAGATAACCTCTTTCACTTGTTCTATCTCCCAGGAGGCAGAGACAACTCCTTTGAACTTACCATACTCTGATGATGGGTGTCATTGGCTGTGATAACCAAGAGATCTTTCGGCAGCTCCTCTACCTACTGGACCAGCCCAGGTCCCATGGGGGAGTCAAGGGGGTGTAGCTTGGAAACAAACTCAGCAACTGATGAAAGAGAGAGCACTCCTCTGGAGTCTCTGGTTACTCCTGAGAGGGGCTGAGTAGAGATATCAGGAGATTTTTTTTCTCTGAGTCACAAAGGAGACTGTTTTGTAGTTGACCCAAGGATGAGGGTAACTCCTCAGAGACAGGTTACAGGGATCCAGCAGCTGGCCAGTTTCTGAAGCTGGGTTTTCTCATCCTGTTTGTTGGGTGTGATCATGATGAAATGCTGCCCATGTGGAAAGTTTTGTGTCTGGAACTATAGACTCATAGAATTTCTATATCAGAGCTAGGAAGGACCTTAGAGAAGATTCTAGCTCAGTGCCCCCCTCCCCTTTTAGCAGATGAAAGATTTGCCCAAGATCCTCCTGAGAGGGAGTTCATGTTACAGCCAGAACTTGAACCCTGGCTTCTGTCTCTGGACATGCATGGGCATGGTTGTGTGTTGGCTAACTGGGTATAAAGTTGTTTTCTGAAAATTCTCTGCTTTTTTGAGGGAAGCTAATGAGAAACAAGAATGCTAATTCCAATGGGCTGTTGCAATGAACAGTCCTTAAAGGTGTTTCCATCGCTATGACCTTATCCCATCTCTCATTGTTTAAAGTTCCTGCAAGTCCTATTTGGGTTCAGCTTATGGTCAGATGTATTTGGAAGAAAGCCAGAGGAATGAAGAAAGGAAAGAAATGAGCATTTATTGAAGTACGATTGGCCATGTACGGTGCTAATCGATTTTTCAAATAGCTTTGTGCCTCAGTTTCTTTTTCTATGAAATGAGGAGGCTGGAATTGGTGATTTAAAGGTCTCTTCCTGCTTTAAATACTATGGTCTTTGGTGGGAGGGGAGGAAATTGAGGTGAGGCAACAGGTACTCTGCTGCTGAGTGAAGTATCCTCAGTCAAATATCATTTGATTTTTAAAACACTGGGGGGAAGGTACTATTATTATCTCCATTTTACACTTTAGGAACTGAGGCAGACAGAGGTTTAAGTGACTTGCCCAGGGTCACACAGCTAGTAAGTATCTGAGGCTGGCTTTGACCTCCTGTACTCCTAACTCCAGGCCAGTCCTCTATCCATTGTGTCCTCTAGCTGCCAGATTCACTTTGCAGGCCTTGTATTTTTCCAGGGGAGTTCAATGGTCAGTAACTCTGTAGGAAGGACCTGTATTTTCTATCTCTTCTCAGCATATTGAGAAGGAATTCCCTTCAGTTTTGAGGGGTAATAAGATCAAGGCCATCTCATTCATTGGGTGGCTCTTCTTTATTTTTTATTTTTTTAATCTGTGTGTTTCTTCCTGGAGCAAGGCCAAAAACAAAAACCAAAACCCCCCAAACTCATGAACTATTTATTCACTCCTTGTATTTCTGCTTTGAAAAACCAGAATGAATGGGATAACTGTCAGTGCTTTGGATGAGTCAGTAGTAAAAGACAAGAATGGGTAGTTTTAAGTAATAGGATGTCAGGAAGGAGGCTGTTGAAAGTTGGAGGAACCATCTTACCTTACTTATTACACAGAGGAGGAAACTGAGTCCCAGAGTGAGAAGAAATTTGCTCAAGGTCACATAGGTAGTAAAAAGAAAAACTGGGATTTGAACCCAGGTCTTTTGGCCTCAGATCCAAGGCTTTTTCCAGTTCACCAGCCTGTACTAACTCCTAATAGTTACTCTTCTGGATAAAAAGGTGATTTTTAAAAAATGGAGATCTTAACTCAAAGAAATGAATATATTGATATTAACAATCCACATTTATTTGGTACATGGAAGGAACAACAAGGTGTGCTGGCTTTGAAATCCAGAAGATTATTTAGACAGTGGACTCTGCTTTCTAGCTGTGTGATTTCCAGCAAGTAAGTCATTTAACCTATGTGAACTCAGTTTCCTCACCTATGAAAGGAGGGTATCTGTTTGATAGTGTCCTCACTCTCTACAATTCTGTATTCTTATCTTATTTAATCTTCTCAATGACTGTGTAGACCAAGTAATATTATCCTCATTTCAAGGATGAATCCCCATCCATTTCCCATTTACCCAACTGGGAATTGTAGATTGAGATGAGTGGTTTATTCTATAATACAAATTTCACTATAAAAGCATCAGAAGGGGGCAGCTGGGTGGCACAGTGGATAAAGCACTGGCCTTGGATTCAGGAACACCTGAGTTCAAATCCAGCCTCAGACACTTGACACTTAACTAGCTGTGTGACCCTGGGCAAGTCACTTAACCCTCATTGCCCTGCCCCCCCCCCAATAAATAAATCAGAAAGTCTCCTGATTAGAAGGGGAATAAGGCATGGCACTCAGGTGGGACCCATTATCTCTCCCCTTAAGTGAAAACAAGGATACATAAATGGGTTCAGATGGGGTTTCTCTCACCTGAAAATCAGGATCATAGTCTCCAATGGTTACTCAAAATCATCACAAAGACGATCTGTTCCCTTCCACTGTTTTCCAGCTTCCTCATCTCTATCAACTGCCCTCCATATTGAATGTACTAAGTTCCCTGCTGCCTCCTTTAGATGGCAACATAAAGCCCACCCCAGTGGTAAAAAGAAAAAGGCAGTTTCCCTTTCCTAGGGCACTAGAAGTACTGCCTCCCTCATGGTATAGGAACATCTGTGATCAAAGCAATCTTGTAGAAAGATTTAAAATCCATCCTTCCCCCTGACTCCCACCCCCTCCAAAGTGGGAAGTGTTAACTCTTGACCTTCCCCTACTTGGGTAGAGGGTTGAACCAAGAGACTTGGAGATTTTGACTCTCTTGGAGTAGCAGCAGAGCAGTGAGAGATACTAGTGGCTTCCATTGCTTTCTTCAAGAATCATCTCAATTTCTACTTTCTTTAAGAGATGTTTCCTGGTTCCTCCAGCTACTCATGGCTTCCCCTCTCGGATGACCATCTATCTACTCTGTATTTATCTTGTTTCTATTTGAATAATTCCATGTTTGCCTCCCTCCCTTAGAAATGGGAGCTGCTTGAGGGCAGGTACTGTTTTTGCCCTTCTTTTGGTATTTATCCTGGGGTGCTCAGCACTGTTTGTAGTTTACAGTAAGCACTTCATAATGACTGATTGCATAGGCAGAACACAGTAGCTGTGATGATGACTGAGGGAAATATGAATCTTCTCTAGGAAAATGTATACATAGAGCTGGGGAAAAGTACCCTAAGAATTTGGAAACTTTACATTCAATTAAGATAAACATTAAGTGCTTACCATGGCTAAGGCCCTATGCTGGTCCTGGGCATGTTAAGATAGATACAACCCACAGGACAGCTAGGTGGTGCAGTAGATAAAGCACTGGCCCTGGATTCAGGAAGACCTGAATTCAAATCTGGCCTCAGTCACTTGACACTTACTAGCTGTGTCACTTAACCCTCATTGCCCTGCCCCCCCAAACCAACCAAACAAAAAAAGATAGATATAACTCTGTTCGCAAGGAACTTAAAATCTGATGGATGAGTATACAAATATTTTGATACGGGGGAGGGTGAGAAAGAGGGAAGAACAAATCCAGGAAAAGTGATGTGAGAAATTATAAATGGGAGAAATTACTTTCAGTTGAGTGGGGAGGGAGAGCACAGGTCAGGAAGGATGTAGGAGGTATTGACTGAACTGGGTCTTGAAGAGAGGAATTCATTGAAAGGAAGTGATGAGGGTGGGGTAGAATCTGTTCTGGGTGAGGTGTGAGAAGTCCCTACTTCCCTCCAAGAACCTTTTGCATTGGCCAAGCATGCTCTATTGAACTCTGTATCATAGGATTTCAAACTGGAGGGGACCTTAGAGGTCATCTACTCTCACTCCCCCACTTTTCAGATGAGGAAACTGAGCCTTAGAAAGAAATATCTTACTCCTAGTCACTCAGTGGGATTAACTAACAATAGATTAGATGTCAATACTATTTGAATGCTGTTCCGAAGACTCTAAAATCCAGCATTCTTTCCCCTACATCAGGCTGCCTGTTTTCTTTTTCTTTGTTTTTAGGCTGCCTGTTTTCTCACCTCTGCTCATTCTGTATCCCCTGTCTGGAAGGCTCTGGAGCTAGAAGGGACATCCCTGATCATTTGGTCTAACATTCTTCTTCTATAGATGAGATGACTGTAGACAAGAAGTGGGGAAGAGACTTCTGCAAAGGTCCTACTGGCCATAAGAGGCAGAGCTAGAATTTGACTAGATCTTCTCATGCCACAATGAACTTCATAAATGCCTCATCCCCCCCCCTTCTCTATCAGATGCAAGCCCAGGGACCCATGCTGAAGCACTTAGGAAGTGTTCGTTGAATGAATGCGTTTCAGACCTTGTCATGCATCAGATTGTCAAAGACCCACTTGTTCTCTCTCCCCTCTCCTCTTTCCCCTCCCTCCAACTACAGAACCAGGCATGTAGTTGATGCTCACAAACACCTGTGACTGGATTGATTTCTTTCATTCATTCATTCTTGCCCTCAAAGTATCTCACATCCCAATTCCCAAGTATCCCACCAATGCAGAAGCTAAGTAGACATTTGAGCCACTGAGAGAGAGGGGCTTTCAGCTGCTAGGGATGTTTCAACTGAGGAGTGATCTTTGCTAGCAAGTGGGGGTTATCCCTATGTCATTCTGATATTCTGGATTGGTGCTGACCTTGCCCTGCAAGAGAGGAAAAAACCCTTCACCTGCTCACTGCTGACGGATATTCCCTTTTCCCTTAGAATGCCCAGTTGTTTCATCGTGTCTGTGCTGAGGGGAGTGGGGGGAAGCAGCATGGAATGGTGGGGAAACGAAATTCCAATTGTCCCTTCCTCTATAGACTAGCCGACGATTCACAACTTTCTGGGACCAGCAACAGTCTGACCTCTTCAGGGGATGTTGAATGCTCTTCACACACTGACTAATGCTCCCTTCGATCTTAGATCATCATTCCAACTCTCATTTTTACAGTGCTTCAAGTTTTCCAAAGGGCTCTCAATTCTTTTAGGTAGAGAGTGCAAGTATTATTTTGATCATTTTACAGATGGAGAAACTGAGGCTTTTGAGAGGTAGAGTGAGTCGCCCAGGCTTACAGTTAGGAAGAGTCGGAGTTGGGATTTAAGCTCAGGTCTCTTGACTTCAGATACAGTGTCCTTCCCATTGTACCAGTCTGTCTCATAAAGTGAAGAAGAGACCTTGGAAGGCTTCTTAGCTCAGTCCTCTCATTTTAAAGATGGAGAAACTTCAGAGACAGTCAGTGCGACTTTGGCTAAGTTCATCTTCTCTGGATGTTGGTGTCTTCACCTTTAAAGTGAGAGGGTTGGACCAACTGATTTTGAAAATGCCAGATATTTTTTGTGACATTCCTATATGGTCACATGGTCAGGCAGTGGTAGAACCGGGATCGAACAGCACCCTTGCGTCTCAGTATAGGGCTCTTCTAGCTGTCCGGCTGGTGCGAGGGTATTGCTATATACAGCCTAGAAGAAAGTTGTATGAACACTGAGGGAGTTTCAGTGTCTTGTTGTTTATGAAAATATTTGCTTTCCACACCAAGCTTTGAATCATTTCCTCTAGACCCCTGTCCTGGCTGCCTGAGTTCATCGGCTTGACTGGGGGCAGTTTCCTTTACCATTTCAGGAAAGAACCCAGGGGGAGCTAGAGGAAGTTGGCAGAGAAATACTGGTGTTGGCTGCTTTTTGTTCTGTTAGGAAGGAAAGTCTTCGAGTAGACAGGCCAGACTAAGGAGGCTGCTGCCAAACTCTGACTAAGGATGCTCCCACGGACCTAACACAGGATTGCCTGAATATTTTCCTGGTTGACTCCTGAGGTTTTGGGCCATCCTTTTCTTTACGGTTATCAGCTAGGTAAAGTCAAGGCACATCAGCTTGGTGTTCAAGGCCATTCATCATCTTTCACCCACTTAGCTTTCCAGTCTCCAGTCTCCATAGAGCCAAAATGGTGAGGTCAATAGAGAGCTGATCTTGGAGCCAGGGAGATCTGAGTTCAAGTTTCATCTCAGCTGTATACTAGCTATGAGATCCTGGGCAGGTCACAGCCCTTTAGTATTCTTGGCAGCTCTCTAGAACTGTAAGTTGTGGAGAAGGTGCCAACTTGCATTGGTGGAGAGAGTTTCTTAATCAGGGAGTTCCCTATATTTATAGGTGTAATCCCTATCCTTTCCATATATTCGATTTCAGCCAGGATTATTCTCTGTCCTTTTATTTCATCCTGACCTCTTCTGTACACATGACTTTATATACTTTTCCATATTCTAGAATGAACTCTCCCCCCACCCCATCCATTTGGTGACATTATATTTTTCCTTCAAATAATTCCAGTTAAATCACCTTTTCCAGACAGCCTGACCTAATCCCTCCACCCAGTAATGATCTCTTCCCCACTGGAATTCATAACACCAAGTTAGGGTCATGGATTTAGAGTTGGAAAGTTGAATAGGATGAGAAATAAAGAGCTAGAAGGGACCTTAGAGGACATCTAAGCTCAATCCTTCACTTTACAGATGAGGAAACTGAGGCCCGGATAAGTTAAGTTCCTTGTCCAATGTCGCACAGGTAGCCAGGTCCTTTGACTTCAAATATAGAACTCTTGCCCCTGTTTTCAAGTATTTTTCTAGATCAGCAAATATCTCAATAATTTCAAATGGGTTTCCAGCTAGGAAACATTTGTTGTGCTGTAAGAATACTTGTTCTGAGGACCATAACTGCTCCTGTGTCTGAAATTTTAAGAGATATTGTTGGGGCAGCTAGGTGACACAGTGGATAAAGCACCAGCCCTGGATTCAGGAGGACCTGAGTTCAAATCCGACCTCAGACACTTGACACTTACTAGCTGTGTGACCCTGGGCAAGTCACTTAACCCCCATTACCCCAGAAAAACAAAACAAAACAAAACAAGAGATATTGTTGGCTTATAGGATTTAGAACTGGAAGCAACCTCAATGACCACTTAATCCTAATTCCTCATTTTACAGAAGAGGAAATGGAGACCAAAGAGGTTAAGTTCCTGCCTATGGTCATTCAGTTGGTGGGTGGCAGAGCCGGGTCCAGGGGTCATTCTACTCTGCCAGGGCTACTGTTCCAGGGGCACTGCCAGGGCCAGATTGCCTCTGGCTGGGGCTCTTTGCTATTGTTTGAATGCTGTAGTCATTAATTAGTTATGTGTAACCACCTGGACCTTTGGCTTTCATAAGGTATCACTATTCTGAGAACAGAGAGGTACTGCCATCCCTGGCATCTGAGGGCTCCCCACCCAAATTGGCTTTCCTTGAATTTCTTTTCTTTCTTTTTTTGGTGTGAGGCAATTGGGGTTAAGTGACTTGCCCAGGGTCACACAGCTAATAAGTGTCAAGTGTGTGAGGGCAGAGTTGAACTCAGGTCCTCCTGAATCCAGGACTGGTGCTTTATCCATGGTGTCACCTAGCTGCCTCCCCTTGCATTTCTAATGTATCATGAACCTCTTCTTTGAAAGTCCAGGGAAAGTTCCATTCTGATCATCACAATTCATCTTGACCTTCCTTCTTTTGCCCATTTTTCTGAAGCACTTGTAGTCTTATGTATGGAACCCTTGTGTGGAAGTGTTTTATAATGAAGGTTCCCAAATTTGGAACCAGGAGACTGAGGTTTGATTTCTGGTTGTTTGACTGTTGATGAGTCTCTTTCCTTCTCTGAAGTGAAAGGCCAGTGTCCTCCCCTCCATCTCCCTTTATTGCCTCCTCTTTCCCCTCTTTCTCTTCTTTCTCCTCCTGTCAAATGAGGATAATTCAATTCATTAAGCATTCAGTGCTTGCATCGGCCAGGTTAGGTTCTGTGTTATGAAGAAAAAGAAGAAACAGTGCCTGCCCTCAGTGAGTTTACTGATAGCGTTACAACACGTATGGCACACAAGTACATAAATCCATAGTATTTATAAATTAATTCAAAGCCGTTTCAAGAGGGAGAGAGTGCAGGTGTCTGGGAGTGTCAGGAAAGGCGTACAGAAGGAAGTGGCACCTGAACTGTGCTTCAGACCAGTTTCAAGTATAATCATCCGCATCCTGTCTCCCTCCCATGGCTGTTGGGAGGATCACATGACATAATGAATTTGGGAAAATGCAGTGCTTTCGGTATGATGTGCTGTGGTGTAGACACGGCTGTCCTGCTCATCCAGAAAGTGAATCAAAATCAAAAGTCATCGCCTCCTCATTTATCTTACCCAGGAGGCAGCTTTATGGGCTCCTTGTCCCGATGCCAAATGCTGCTTCCCTGTGGAGGTCTTGATCTGTAGGCATTAGGAGCTGGGGAGGTTATGGGGTGGGGGTGGGGAAGGGCGGTGGGAAGAGGGGGTCCTTCCTGGCTCAGGGACCAGCCCCTCCTTTAGCCTCCTTTCAATGTTGTAATCTGATCTGTGTTTCTCACCAAGATGAGGGCGGCATCTCCATATGTCAATACCTGTGCAGAATTGATTAGAACACCAGCCAGGAGTGGGTAAATGATCAATTTTCATTTAGCTCGCAGCAAATCTCCTGCTTCTATTGTTGGGAGATTTCACGCTCCTCAAGGAAGACCAGACAAGAGCGTTGGGAGCCCAGCGGAAACGTGATACCTCTGTTCCGGGCCAGCGCTGGCTGCCCTTTTAGCATTGGCGTGAAAGAAGAGAATTTGTTCTACTTTTTGCTGCTTTGAGAAGATTAGCTGCTGCTGCCTTTGAAAGGGTGTCCTGCAATCCAATCGCGCTCTCAAGCACCTGGCCAGGTATCTGCAGGAAATGGGTTCTCCTGCTTGAGAGTTTTTACTTGGATTCTCTTCATTTTTACCAAGGGTTCCTGGAAGGGCACTGGATCTGTTCCCCCCAGCCCCATCTGCTTTCTCTCATCCTCGTTGCTGGCTAAATCAATGCCACGTGTTCCTCATTTCTTCATCCTTTCTACATTAAAATTTCTGGAATTTGATGGCCCATTTCTCAATGACCTCTAGCTTATAGAGGTCCACAGAATTACCAGACACACATCTAACGGGAACCTTGGAGTCACAGAATGGCAGACCCAGCTGGAGGGCTCATTTTTAGTACCATAAGATCATAGAATTAGAGCTGGAGGTGACCTCAGGGCTCACTGAGTTTAATTCCTTCTTTTAATAGTTGAGGAAACTGAAGTCCAGAGAGGTTAAGTGATTTGTCCAGGGTTTACATAGCAACAGATATTTTCTGGTGCAATGGAAAGAGTAGAGTGCTGGAATTGGAGTCAGAGGGCTTGTATTCAAATTTCAGCTCTACTGCTTACCCACACCTTGGGCAAGTTATTTTACACCTCAGTGCCTCAGTTTCCTGATCGGTAAAATGAAGGGGTTGGGCTCACTGGGTTTCAAATCTGTGATCCTATGAACAAAGAGCCTCAGAAGCAGAAAGTACTTTGTTCTTTTTCTTTATTAACTTGGCTACTCACAAGCACACCCTAACAGAGCATCAGGCTGTGCCTCCATTGTCAGTGCCAATGGCCACTGTCTTCTTCCACATTCCAGAGCTCTCTGGCACTGACCCAGACTCTTCATTCAGTTCCAGGAAGTCAGTGGCCGATGTGCATGTTTAAATCACCAGATCTTCCTCTTCATCCTTTTTTCACCCTCCCCTTCCATTCTGGAAGAGAACATCAAATTACGTAGAGCTCATAATTCCCTGTTGTCCTGTGGTCAGTGAGGATGGGGAAGATAGTGTGGGCTTTGATATTCCCAGACAAACCTCCAGCCTCAATTGCGTTTCACCTTTAGTTCTGACTTCTAGCTGATCCCACCAAACTGACCCTACCCTGACTTTCTGAGAAGCCAGCATAGACCACTTGGGGTGTGATCTCTGTCCCTCTCCTGGGATTTGGTTCCACAAAGTTGAAGGGAAGAGACACTAACACCACCCCCTGAAGAATAAGCCTCTGGATAATGATAGGTCATTTCCCCATTGGGCCCAGTTTTCTCCTTTTTAAAATAAAGGGGTTGGACTTACACGGTCACTAAAGTTCCTCTTAGCTCTAAATCCTAAGATCCTAAAAATTTATAATGTCAATGAAAATAATTAGGTCACGTCTATTCGAATAGCAATTTTAACCTCTGTTAAGCTGCTGTTTCACAGCTCTGTAACCACTGTTATGTGTATTACTTCATATTATAATGAGAACACCAGCTTCAGTTGCCTTAGAACTTTCCTCACAAAGATTTCTGGGATCAGGGAGCATCATTATTATTGTCCCAATTTTGCAGGTGGGGAAACTGAGGCTCAGAGAAATGAAATCATTTGCCCAAGGTCACACTTCTACTAAGTGGATGAATGAGGAAAATGAACCCAGTCTCCTGACTCCCAAGTCCTCCATGCCCTTTTGCCAACACCATATAGCTTCTGAATTGCATAGGCCCTATTTATAGCCCCATTAGATAAACAGGGCAGGGATTATTATGCCCATTTGATGAATGTGGAGACCAGCCCAGGGAGAAGTGAGTTGCCTAAGGTTACACGTTATTTTGTAGCAAAGCCAGGTTTAGAACCTCGGTCTCCTGACTCAGCTGAGTCCTGGCACCTCTCTACCACAACTCACTGGCTTTCATTATTATTATTCATTTAAAAATATCCCATAGTCTCTGCTGACCCCCCAACTAGATGAGGCTAGGTGATATAGTATATAGCATACTCAATTTGGAATTAGGAAGAATTGGATTCAAATCCTGCCCTAGGTACTTACTAGCTCTGTGATTCTGGACAAATCATTTAATCTCTCTCCGCCTCAGTTTCCTCACCCATGAAACCTGGATAAGAATGTGCTTGCATTGGGTAGCGTTTTGAAAACTTTGAAATGCTATATAAAAGGTTAGCTATAATTATCCTAATATTTCACCAGGAGAAGGTAAGCTTCTTGAAGGCAGGAACCACGGTTTGTTGTTGTTATTGTTTGTTGGTTTTTTGTTGTTTTTGTCATTGCATTCCTAGTGCCCAGAAAGAGCCTGGTATGTAATAGATGCTAGGTGGTGCAGTGGATAGAGCACTGGCCCTGGATTCAGGAGGACCTGAGTTCAAATGCGGCTTCAGACACTTGACACTTACTAGCTGTGTGACCCTGGGCAAGTAACTTAACCCTCATTTCCCCGACAAAAAAATAAAATAAAAAATAAAGGCTTACTGAATTTTGACTGGAGGTGGTCCTGGCTTCCTGTAGACTAAGTCAATAGAAGTGGAAAGGCTTTGAATATGGGTTAGGAATGGAGTGTGTAACTTTCTTCCAAGGGCCAGGCCAAGTAAGTGGAAGAAGTTCATCCTCCGTCTGGCCAGGGTGATTAATTGTTGTTGGGTTTTTTTTACCTATAGTAGCAAATCTCAAGGGTCATCTACTAGGTGGTTAAATGTGATTTTTTTTGATAGAGGGAGAACCTGTGCCAAACCAACCACAGACCCCTGAAGTTGAAGTATGTGTCCTTAACTGTGTTGTGACATAGTAGCAAGATAATGGGACTAAGAGTCAGAGGACCTGGGTTCAAATCCAGCCCTGGTTACTTAATAGCTACATAATCTTGAGTGGGTGCATTCCCTTTAATGGGCCTCAGTTTCCTCCAATGTAAAACAGGAATGATAATCCCTGGTGTATCTCCCTCAAAGTAAGATATTATTGTTTTTTGCTTTGCAGCCTATAGACACACTCCCCCACCCCCACTCCAAGAAACTTTGTGATGGTTCCCTATCTCCTCTGCACCAGAGAAATGTATGAGAGAAGGTGGCTCTGATTAGGCTGGTGCTCTGTCTGGCTCTCAGACTAGGGAGCACAGAGGAGCTAGATGTGCAACAGGACAGACTGGGGAGTCCTCACAGCATCGCCTCCGGATGCTTACTCAGTTCTTCCTTTATTATTTTCTCTCAAGTGGATTCCTGGAGCAGCAGACACACCTGTATTCAAATGTGAACAGAGAGGTGCATTCCAAACCAGTGTTCAATGACTTTTGGACTGTTTCCCGCTTTGAGTTTGCTTTTCTCCCTTTGGCTTCTATTTAATCTTCTCACACCTTCTTAGGCACTTCCCAGGCTGAGGTAGATTAATTAGCAGGGGAGGCCTGTCAACACCTGGAAAAAAAAAAAAAGGAGGCTGTATTCTTCAGACAGACTTTGCTGGGCCAGCTCCCTCCTAGGCCACAATCTCTCTGCTGGCCTCTAGGCCACTCCTGATGCTTGTCTGTGGTAGAGTGTGAGCCCCACCCTCTTCTGAGCCAGCGGCCTCTGTCAGGCTGATGGATGTAGCTTGTATCTGGGCCTCTGGGGAGGTGGGGACACGAGTGGCAGGCACAGGGGAGCAGTTTGAGCCAAGGCTTGGGGCATCTGCATTCAGGAGGTGGCTCAGGAGAGGTAGGAACAAACGACATCTTTAGTGGTGTTTCCCCCAGGCAATGAGTAGTGAGGCTGCTGGGTCTGGGCTCAGGGGGCCTGGGTTCTGGTTCCGTTTCTATCATTCATGGTTCTTCAATCAGCAGGTTGCTATCATGAACCAATCAATAACACACACCGAACACTTAACTCTCTGTACCCGGGTACTTCGCCGGGCCTGGTGCTGGGGTCTTGTTTTGTTGACTCTTAGGACAAGTTTCTATCCCGTATCTCCTCTCATATGCTGTTCCCTTCTTTAGTGCCCACTGGTCCCTCATAGCCACTCATGGAGGCTCTATGTGAGCTGTCCCAAGCCTTCTCTTTCCTCCTCAAGCTACCTGTCTCCCTCTTAGCAGTGACTAGGCCTTATACATCACTGAAAACACGGGAAGTCATCCCTCTAGATCTCCTCCTCCAAAACCCCACATTCCAAGTCACCTCAACATAGTTCCCCATTCTCTCCTCCTCTGACAGAGCCTCGGGAGGAGAAGGTGACCTGCCCTTCTCCTTGTACCTTTGGTCCCATTCTCTTCCCTCTCCTCTAGAAGATTTCACCTTCAGTCATCCCCTGCCTCTTCCTAATTTTCAACCCTTTATCCCCTGCCTTCTTCCCTTCTGCCTACAAATATCCCCAGATTTTCCCTGTCCTTAAAAAACCCTCCGCTTAAAGCTGAACCAGGAGGACAATTTCCACTGCACTCCAACATTATAAAGACAGACAGCTTTGAGAGACTTAAGAACTTTTATTGTTGTCATAACAACCAACCACAATTCTAGAAAACTGATGATGAAGCATGTTTCCCACCTCTTGATGGAGAGGCCAGAAGGTGAAGAATAAGGCATGTGTTTTCGGACCAATGTCTGGATTTGTTCTGTTTGGCTGTGTTCATTTGTTACAAAGGAGGACTTTTTTGAGGAGGACAGGGGGGAGGAGAGGAGGAGGATAAGTGGGGGAAAGCAAGAAAGGGAAACTGGTGATGCCAATCCCGAGAGAAAAAAAGGAGCTTCAATGAAGTGTTTGAAAATGCTCAGAAGAACAGCGAAATTTGGAGGGAGCCACAAACAAACAGGATAGCTTTGGAACTGATATGTTGAATTTATTATACACATAAAAACCTAAGCTGTACTTAATAGGGTGGGCTGTGATTTTAGACACAATCCTGGCTTTCTTTTTCCCCTCATTATGTGGAAATATTCGTGTAATGTTTATCAAGTGGTGAATATAAAAAAAAATTAATAAAAAAAAACCCATCTGCTGTTGGCCATACCATGTCATCAAGCTATCATTTTAAATCTCCTTTTCCTTTCAGAGCCAACCACCCCAGGAAAAAAGCTGTCTATGCTACTTGCCTCCACTTTCTCACCTCCTACTCACTCCCCCACCTCTTGTAGCTTGGCTTCCATCCCAAATACTTGATTGAAACAACTTCCTACAAGATCACTAATGATCTCCTCGTTGCTAAATCCAATGGCCTTATGTTAGTACTCACTTTTTTTTTTGGTCTTTCTGTGGTGCTTGACGCTTTTAGGCATCCCTTCCTTCTAGACAATCTGTCCTTCCTGGGTTTTCAGGACATTGCCCTTATCCGATTCTGCTCCTACTTAGATGACAGTTCCTTCTAAGTATTCTTTGGTGGATCATCATTCACGTCCCCTCCCTAGGGTGTACCTTACATTTCTGTCCTGGGCTCTTCCTCTTCTCTCTTCATCATCTTTTGAGCTTTCATGGGTTCAAGGATCATGTCTATGCAGAGGACACCCACATCTATGTTCCTAGCCTTCATCTCTGTTTTGTGCTCCAGTTCTTCATCTCTAACTACCTGGAGGCTCTCTCTACCTGGTTGTCTCCTAGACATCTCAAACTGAACATGTTCAAACAGAACATATTATCTCTTCCCCTGAGTTCTCCCCTCTTTTTAACTTCCCTGTTATTGTTTGAGGGCATCCCCCTCCTCCCAGTCACCCAGGTTCACAACCTAGGTTTCATCTTCACTCCTACCCTTATCCAATCTTTTGCCAAGTCTTGATGTCTTCTTCTTCTTCTTCTTCTTCTTCTTCTTCTTCTTCTTCTTCTTCTTCTTCTTCTTCTTCTTCTTCTTCTTCTTCTTCTTCTTCTTCTTCTTCTTCTTCTTCTTCTTCTTCTTCTTCTTGGCGGGGCAATGAAGATAAGTGACTTGCCCAGGGTCACACAGCTAGTGTCAAGTTTCTGATGCCGGATTTGAACTCAGGTCTTCCTGAATCCAGGGCCGGCGCTTTATCCATTGCACCACCTAGCTGCCCCCTGTTTTCATCTTCACAACAGCTTTTGTATGTCCTCTTATCTCTACTCATATAGCCACCAGCCTTATACATGTCTTCCTTCCTTCCTGCCAACTTTCAAGCTTCAGTGGCTGCCCCCTCTTCTTGGGGGTCCAGTCAGCATTTACTTCGCATATCCTTTTCATTGTTATCTACATACTCTCCAAAGTGTATCGTGCATTTTCTCAGAAAAGGGAAAGTCTTCATATGACCAAAAGAGGCAGGAACCATCCGTTCTAGAGCACTATGATAGAGAAATGCTAGCTCTTCCAGGTTTTTCCAAATGGAAATGCTTTGAAAAGGCTTATGTGTCTGTAGTTTTGACTATGAATTTTCTTGGTCACCCCTAATAAAGTTTGGAAGGGCCATAAATCTGGCCTCATGGAAAGAGGACCCACACTGATGAAATCCCAGATCTTTTTTTTTTTGGGGGGGGGGGTGAGGCAGTTGGGGTTAAGTGACTTGCCCAGGGTTACACAGCTAGTAAGTGTCAAGGATCTGAGGCTGGATTTGAACTCAGGTCCTCCTGAATCCAGGGCCAGTGCTCTATCCATTGCGTCAACTAGCTGTCCCCCCAGATCTTTTTTGACATATTGAAGAATATTTAGAGGTGGAAAAAAGATTATAAATTTAGAAATATTATATAGGTTCTTAATTCTTGGATCTATAAGGAATCTTAGGGGTCATCTAGTTATAGGTGGGCCAGCTGGGTAGTGCAGTGGTTAGAATGCTGGGCCTGGAGTCAGGACAACTCATCTTCCTGAATTCAAATATGACCTTGTATACTTATTAGCTGTGTGACTCTGGGCAAATCACTTAACCCTGTTTGCCTCAGTTTCCTCATCTGTAAAATGAGCTACAGAAGGAAGTGGCAACAAACCACTTCAGTCTCTTTGCCAAGAAAACCCCAAAAGGGAGTCCCAGAGAGTCAGACATGATGGAAATGACTAAACAACAAAAGTCATAGAGTCATATGAATAGAAGTCCTATCTCACTCTCATTGATCATCTAGTCCAACCCTTTAATTTTGCAGATGAGGAAAATGAGGCCCAGTGAAATTAAATGATTTACCCAATGTCACACAGGTGTCATACTCAGTGACAGTCAACAAGCATTGATTAAGCCCTCACTATGTTCCAGGCTGTGCTAAATGCTGTGGATGCAAAGAAAGGCAAAACCCAGTCCCTGCTCTCAAGCAGCTCTCATCCTAATGAGAGAGACAATATACACTTAACTAGATACATATGAGATAGAGACAGGATAAATGGAAAGAAGGATCTTGGCAGAGCCTCAGGCAGGGAAAGGCCCACAAAAGGTGAGATTTGAGCTGAGTCTTGAAGGGAGTCAGGAGGTAGAAGGGAAGAGAGAGAATTCCAAGCATGAATGAGAGCCCATGAAAAGTCATGGAGTGGGGGGGGGGAGGGGGGCGCAACTAGGTGGCGCAGTGGATAAAGCACTGGCCCTGGATTCAGGAGTACCTGAGTTCAAATTAGGCCTCAGACACTTGACACTTACTAGCTGTGTGACCCTGGGCAAGTCACTTAACCCCCATTGCCCTGCAAAAGAAAAGAAAAGAAAAGAAAAGAAAAGAAAAGAAAAGAAAAGAAAAGAAAAGTCAGGGAGTGTCCTATGGGAGAAAGAACAAGAAGACCGTCATAGCTCTATCATGGAGTTCATGGAGGGGAGTAAGGTGTGAGAAGCCTGGAAAGGTAGAAAGGAGTCAGGTTGTAAAGGTTTTAAAAGCCAAACAGAGGATTTTACATTTGATCTGGGAGTTAGTAGGGAGCTACTGGAGTTTATTCAGGAGAGGGTGATGTGACCAGACCTACACTGTAGGAAAATCATTCTGGCAGCTAAGGGGCAAATGAACTGGAGTGGGGAGAGACTTGAGGAACAGAGGCCAATTAGAAGGCTAAAGTACTTGTCTAGGCAAGGGGTGTTAAGGGTCTGCACAAGAGTGGGGGCAGTGAGAGGGTAGAAGGGAGTTTATGCAAGTGATGTAGTAAAGGTGAAAATGACCAGGTGAGAACAGTTTGGATATGTGGGATGAGTGTGAGTGAGGAGTCAAGGATGATGCATAAGTTGGGGGCCTGGGACCTTGGGAAGGACTGGGTGATAGTAAGAAGAGTTTGGAAGAGGGCAGAGTGTTTGGGAGAAAGATACTTTGAATTCTGTCTTGGACATCTTGAGTTTGAGATGCCTATGGGACATTTATTTTGAACTGGTCTGTTCATTCTACAATCCCAGGCTCAACCTCAGGCAATTAGGCAGTCTCTTATTGGCCTGACCAACTGATTATGGCCTGTCCATTATTCTAGGTTAATCATTGAGCTAATAACCTTCCCCTTTCTCAAAGGCCAGGCAAGGAGATGCAAGACAAGGGAAAAACCAGGGGGACCATAGTTATCATAGATTTTTGAGTATGAAAGGACCTTAGAGTCTAAGGTCTTCATTGTAATCAGGGAGGAGATGAGGTTTGGAGAAGGGGAAGTGTCATATAGGTAATAAGCAACAGAGCAAAACTACTCTACTTCCTGTTACACCACTTTTATTGTTCAGTTGTTTCATTTGTGTCTGACTCTTTATGACCCCCTTGGCAAAGATACTGGAGTAGTTTGCCATTTTTTTTCTCTAGCTGATTTTACATATGAGGAAACTGAGGCAAAAAAGGGTTAAATGACTTGCCCAGGGTCATATAGCTAGTAAGTCTCTGAGGCCAGATGTGAACTCAGGAAGATAAGTCTTCCTGACTTCAAGCCCAGCACTCAATCCACTGTGCCACCTTGCCATTACACAATACTCTCAAAAAATAGGAGACACCACCTCTTTGACGGCAAACAAAGACCTAGCTTTTTCTGATCTGCAGGAACTAGGGCAGGGGCCTGGATGAGTATTGAGTGAAAGTGGGTGGGAAAGGTGGTGAGGGAAGGGTTAGGAAAGGAATCTCTTCATCTCTTTGGCAAGTCTGCTCAGAAATCCTTTTTCTAGATGGCTTCAGGAGATGCTAAAGTCTCATTCATTGTCTCACAGTGTGGTATACCAAGATTTAGGAAGACCCAGGTCCAAATCTACCCACAACACTTATGAGTTATGCCCATTATCAATTTTTAATGTCCATTAAGAAGTCACTTAGGTCTTTGAGCCTGTCTTCTCACCTATAAAATGGGGATAACAATACCTCATGGGGTTGTTGTGGAGATCTGTTGAGATCATGTGAATAAAGGACTTTGCAAACCTTAAAGCCATTGCCTATTAAGTCCCTTTCTGTGACTGGGTCTTAGTTTCTCCATTTGTAAAAAATGAAGAGGGGCAGTTAGGTGGCACAGTGGATAGAGCACCGGCCCTGGAGTCAGGAGTACCTGAGTTCAAATCCAGTCTCAGACACTTAACACTTACTAGTTGTGTGGTCCTGGGCAAGTCACTTAACCCCAATTGCCTCACTTAAAAAAAAAAAAAGAAGAGATTGGACTGGATCGTCTGGTCTAGTTCTGAAATTGCAGATAGTGATCTCTCTCCTGCTTGCCTCATGGGACTCTTGGCAGAACCATGGAAGATGATATGAACATCCTTTTAAATATAAAATGCACAGGTTGTGTGAATGATGGATAGTACACAATTAGTAATAGGCTACTACAAGCTCCCTGAGCATAGGAACCATGTCTTTTTCATCTCTGTAGTTCACCCAGAACTGCAGGAGGCTTTGTATGTAGAAGGTGTTTAAAAACATTTTTGTTGGGGGGCAGCTAGGTGGTGCAGTGGATGAAGCACTGGCCCTGGATTCAGGAGGACCTGAGTTCAAATCCAGCCTCAGACACTTGACACTTACTAGCTGTGTGACCCTGGGTAAGTCACTTAACCCTCATTGTCCTGCTCCCCCCCAAAAAAACACCATGTTTGTTGGATGAATATTAAAACCTCAATTGCTTGCTTTATTGATATTTCTAGGCCATGTGGTAGAGGGCAAAAAGTTCCAGTTAGGCAGATGGGTCACTCTTTTTCTAATACTTATTGGCTGTGTGATCCTGTGCAAGTCAACTCACCTTGGGAACCTCATTTTCCCTACTTATCCAGTGGATTTTGAGCTACAAGGAACTGTAGAGATTTTCTGGATGTCCATTTTACAGATGAGGAAACTGAGATCTAGAGAGGATAGAGGACTTGTCTAAAAGTCATATAGCAGAGTCGATACTTGAATCCAGGTCCTCTGATTTCAGAGTCATCAGCCCTCCTCATTAGACTGTGAGCTCTTTGAGGTCAGGGACTGTCTTTTGCCTTGTGTCCCTACTGCCTAGCATGGAGTAGGTATTTAATAAATCTTTACTTCACTGATTGACTTTCTATTAAGTAACATGGCCGTTAGCACTCAAGTATTAACTCTCTCACAAGATCATTATATGAAGAAAGAATTTTGTAAGTTGAAAATTCTATCCATATAGGAAATATTGTCATGGCTCTGTGCTTGATTGGTCTGGTTTAGGTACCAAAAATTATTTTATAGAGCTAGAAAAAAATAGCAACAGAATTCATCTGTAAGAACACAAGGTGAAGATTATCAAGTGAATTAAAGAAAAAAAAACAATGAAGGAAGGTGGCCTTAACCATATCAAATCTCAAACTGTATTTTAAAGTGGTAATCATGAAAACAATCTAGTACTGGCTAAGAAGTAGAGTGGTAGGTCAGTGGGATAGATTAGGTACACAATATACAATAGTAAATGACCATAGTAATCTAGTTTTTGATAAACCCAAAGATCCAAGATTTTGGGACAAGAACTCACTATTTGACAAAAACTTCTAGGAAAACTGGAAAGCACTTCGGCAGAAACTAGGTATAGACCAACATCTCACACCATATACCAAGATAAGGTCAAAATGGATACATGAGTTAGGCATAAAGGGTTATACCTTATACAAAATAAAGTTCAAGGAATAGCTTAACTGTCGTATCTATAGATAAGGGAAGGATTTATGACCAAACAAGAGATAGCATTACAGGATATAAAATGGAAAGGGTTTTTTTTTTTTTTTTTTTTGGTAGAGCAATGAGGATTTAAGTGACTTGCCCAAGGTCAAACAGTAAAATGGAAATTTTTTTTTTTTTTGCAGGGCAATGAGGATTAAACGACTTGCCCAGGGTCACACAGCTAGTAAATGTCAAGGGTCTGAGGCTGGATTTGAACTCAGGTCCTCCTGAATCCAGGCTGGTGCTTTATCTACTGTGCCACCTAGCTGCCCCCAAAATGGATAATTTTAATTACATTAAATTAAAAAGATTTTGCACAAAAAACCAATGCAGATGGAAATCAGAAAACTGGGGGAAAATTTTACAGCAAATTTCTCTGATAAAAGCCTTATTTCTCAAATATATAGAGAACTGAGTCAAATTTATAATTTATAATTTATAATTATCATTCCCCAGTTGATGAATGGTCAAAGGATATGAACAGGCAGTTTTAGAAGAAGAAATCAAAACTATCTATAGTCATATGAAAAATACTCTAAATTACTATTGATTAGAGAAATGCAAATTAAAACAACTCTGAGATACTACCTCACACCTATCAGATTGGCTAATATGACAGAAAAAGAAAATGACAAAAGTTGCAGGGGATGTGGGAAAATTGGGACACTAAAACACTCTTGGTGGAGTTGTGAACTGATCCAACCATTTTGAAAAGCATTTTGCAACTATGCCCAAAAGGCAATAAAACTGCATATACCATTTGACCCAGCAATACCGCTACTGGGTCTGTATCCCAAAGAGATTTTTTAAAAAAAGGGAAAGGACCTATATGTACAAAAATAGCAGCTCTTTTTGTGGTGACAAAGAATTAGAGATTTAAGCAATGCCCATCAATGGGCAATGAACAAGTTGTGGCATATGGTGTATAGCACAGTAATACTATTGTGCTATAAGAAATGACAAGGGGATGGGTTCAGATAAACTTGGAAAGGCTTACATGAACTGATGCAAAGTGAAGTGAGCAGAATCAGGAGAACATTGTACACAGTAACAGCAATATTGTGCAAATGATCAACTGTGAATGACTTAGCTATTCCCAATAATACAAAAAGTAGGACAATTCCAAAGGACTTATGATGAAAAATGCTATCCATTCCCAGAGAAAAAACTGTTGGAGTCTGAATGAAGATTGAAGCATACTATTATTTTTACTTTCTTTTTTTCATGTTATTTTTTTTATCTGTGTTTTCTTTCACAACATGACTAATATGGAAATATGTTTTCCATGACTGCACAAGTATAACCTACATCAAACTGCTTGCCATCTCAGGGAAAGGGGAGGAGGGAAGGGAAAGAATTTGGAACTCAAAATTTTAAAATAATGTTAAAAATTGTTTTTCCAGGTAATTGAAAAAAATATTTAAAGCCTTTCAAAAAAAAAACCCAAAACGAAAGACATGGGTTAAAATCCTTGCTTTGCTATTTATTATCCATATGATGTTGAGCAAGGTATTAATCTATCCGGGCCTCAGTGCAATGAGGGCTCTGAATTAGATGGGCTTTTAGGAACCTTCTAGATCTAATTCTGTGATCTTACTATTTCTGTCCTGCTTTCCCAGAGGACTTTTTGTGAGGTTCAGATAAGATGAAAATTTTGTAAGCGTTTTGTAAAGTATTAGGTCTTACATCAATGCAGGGTTTTCTAGTGCAGCCAGGCTGATGGTAGTGGAGATTTCTTAGAGAGGAGAGAAATGGAATCAGGTATTATCTTTTGATCCAATGGTACAGGGCTGAGGACAATAGACTGATGAACTCAGGAGCCCTTAGGTAGGTATGTCTCTTTCAACTCAAAATCTCTTCCCATCATAGTTTTGGGTGGCTGCAGGATGGTTTTTATTTCTGAATGAGTAGAGAAAACTGAGAAGTCATTTTTAGAACCTGAGACCTTTAATTGGACTTGATCTTTGGTATGTCAACTGGTTTTCTTTGGTAGAAAAATGCACTGAGATGGGGTGTGGTGACAAATGTCTGTGGTCCCTATTACCAGGAGTTTGAGGCTAGTGGATAACTTGCATTTGGAAGTTGTCAGCTGCAAAGGGAGCTAAGGAGGATTGGGTGTCCACACTGAGTCTGGCACCAGTATGGGGAGTCCTGGAGAATAGAAGGTCCATCAGGATGCCTAAGTGGGGTAAACTGGCCCAGGTTAAAAGGGAGAGGTTATCCCTTTCCATATTTCTCGGCAATGGAAGAATTGTAGTGGCTGTTACATTTTAGTACAACTTTGAGAGAAACAGACAGAGAAAGAGTGACAGAGACAGACAGAGATAGAGAGACAGAGAGAGAGACAGAGACAGAGAGACAAAGTGACAGAGAGACAGAGACAAAGACAGAGATAGAGAGACAGAGAGACAGATGGAAGAGTGAGAGAGAGACAGAGACAGACAGAGAGATAGAGACAAAGACCAAGAGAGAACTGAGGAAGACCATGATCACTTTTGGGGTTTTGGTTTTTTAGTATAGTTTTGTTTTTGGGTCCGGACATATAATGTCATTGGTGTAAGGAAATCCCTTGGAAGAAAATCTCTCTATGGGGATCTGGGTCTTCTCTGTAATTTACAGTCACATAAAGTAGCCTGGGGTCACGGAGAACTTAAGTGACCTCTTCTGGGTCACACAGCCAACATATGTTAAGAGGAAGGACTTGAACGGAGGTCTTCTGGACCCAGAGGTGGCTATCCATCCCTTAAATCATTCTTCCTCTCTTCTGGGTGTAATAGGCTTGTGAATTTTAGTGACAACTCAGACCTCCCCTCCCCCTTTGGTTGTCACCACAAACCCTTATAGGACATGTGGCCTCCTGGCTAGCTCCTGTTGTTATACTGCTAGGCTACGTTAACCCCTGACCCCAGGCCATCCTCCTGATGGATTGCTGCCTTTGTTCATGATGCTTGGGTTTCCGGGCCCTTGCCAAAGGCCAGGTGGGTGGTCAGTGGCCCATAGGGTCATAGGATTTAGGTAGTAAGTGGAAAACCTAAGATTCAAATTGGGGATCTGTGTTTGCAAAGCCGCTGTTCTTTCCACAACATCATAGTGGTGGGCACAATAGCTGTGGCACTCACACTTTACCTACTTAGTAGGGGGCACAAGTTCATTCTCCCTATTACAGCTAGGTGGTGGAGCAGAGAGACTTCTGGAGCTGGAGTCAGGAAGACCTGAGTTCAAATTCTTTCTGAGACCCTTTCTGAGACCCAGGGTGACCCGGGCAAGTCTTTGGGCCTCAGTTTCCTCATCTGTGAAATGATGAGGAAGCTGAACTCAGTGGCCTTGAAAGCTAGAATCCTGTGATCTTGAGGGAGTGTAGTATATGGCCTATGTTTATGGAATAAGTTATCACATCTGTGAATTAGTAATTGTTAATTAATTCCAATTTGCTCTCCACAATGGTTGGATCACTTCACAACTCCACAAACAATGCATTAGTGTTCCACTTTTCTCACATCTTCTCCAACATTTATCATTTTCCTTTTCTGTCATATTAGTCAATCTGATAGGTGTTAGGTAGTACCTTAGAGTTGTTTTAATTCGCATTTCTCTAATCAATAGTGATTTAGAACATTTTTTCATATAGATAGCTTTTATCTCTTCATCTGAAAACTGCCTATTCATATCCTTTATCCTTTTTTTTTTTTTTGTGCAGGGCAATGAGGGTTAAGTGACTTGCCTAAGGTCACACAGCTAATAAGTGTCAAGTGTCTGAGGGCAGATTTGAACTCAGGTCCTTCTGAATCCAGGGCTGATGCTTTATCCACTGTACCACCTAGCTGCCTCCTTGTTCATATCCTTTGACCATTTATCAATTGGGAAATGATAGTGGTAAATTTCAACTTGAGATGAAGACAAACTGCTTTAGGAGATTGAGAGCTTCCTGTCCCTGGAGGTCTTCAATTATAAGCTAGAGGTAGATTTTAGCTTGAAATAAAGACAAACTGCTTTAGGAGGTGGTGGGATCCCTGTTCGTAGAAATCTTCTATTATAGGCTACTCGTCTAGTCTGAGGGATTCATGTTCTGCTGCAGGTTGGATTTGGTGTCCTCTGTGGGTACCTCGAGCTTGGAGAGTCTATGATTCTCTCATTTATTTTGGTGGGGTAGGTGAGAAAAGGATTTCCTTAGCTGGGATGGAATGGGTGCTCACATTCTTAAGTCTTTTTTTTTTTTTTTTTTTTTTTTTGCGGGGCAATGGCGGTTAAGTGACTTGCCCAGGGTCACACAGCTAGTAAGTGTCAAGTGTCTGAGGCTGGATTTGAACTCAGGTACTCCTGAATCCAGGGCCAGTGCTTTATCCACTGCACCACCTAGCCGCCCCCTCTCAAGTCCTTTTTGAGGTGCATAGACAAAAGTGGCAGATGGGGAGCAATGTCCACCATCATAGGGAGTCCCCACGTTGAGGCTCCACTGGTCTGTCGTGGGTCCGTTTTAGCTCTTGGGCTAGGGAGTCTTCAGCTCCCAGGCTGGTTCAGAGATTGGAGTTGCACAATGTCTTTCAAGCCCCACGACTTCGTGTCGTCTCTCTGTTCATGTTCTCCTCCCTCCTGTTTGTGGAGTTTAGTTCTGTCAGCCTTTGAAAAATTGTTCCAAGGAGTTGGGCTCTTTCAAAGGGGCCGGGTGACTGACTGTACACAGTGTGAAGCACCACACACCAGCTGGCAGAGGTTTTGACTCTGCTCTTCCAGGTTGTTCAAGGGAAGGGGGTGGAGTGGGGTGGGGGGGGGGGAGAGGGAGGATAACAATATTGAATTTTAATGAGCTCTCATGAATTCCTAGTTTGATCTCTGTTGTGGAGGAAGGCAGAGAGAGCCCAGCTAACATTGATGATCGTTCTGGGTGTCCTTTTTTCATCTGGCTGGTGTTTCTCCTCCTGTCCTCATCTATTTCCCTTCCCCTAGTATTATGATATTGTCCTCAGCCTGCTTTGAAAATGTGTAGGGCCTGCCCCCTGATACCAGGGATCTGAGAGGGAAAGCTGGGTATCTGATGGTGATTGGACTTGGAGTTAGGAAAAACTGAGTTCAAATCCTGCTTTAGACACTAGCAGCATGACCCTGGGCAAGTCATCCTCTCTCAGCTTGTTTCCTCATCTATAAAATGGGGATAATAACAACCCAAGGTTGTGGATCAAATGAGACAACATATGTTAAGTGCTTTGTAAACCCTAAGCCACTTTATAAGTGCAAGCTATTATCCTTTTTTTTTCCTTTTCCTTTTCCTTTTTCTTTCTTTCTTTTTTTTTTTGTGGGGCAATGAGGGTTAGAGTGATTTGCCCAAGGTCACACAACTAGTGAGTTTCAAGTGTCTGAGGGTGGATTTGAATTCAGGTCCTCTTGAATCCAGGCCCTGTGCTTTATCCACTGAGCCACCTAGCTTCCCCCGCAAGCTATTATCTTTACTAATAAGTCTAATGGTTTTTCCCTGAGAGCCAGGAATGGGTCTATGCCACCCTTAGGAATATACAGTCAGCTGGCTCCTGGAGGAGATAGCAATTGCTGGAGGGCTCACCAGCAATTCCAGTTTGCCACTGCTTAATGGTCCCCTTTGGTTACAAGAAATGATTTGTTACTTTGTTACACAGTATGAGTGTGTGTGTGTGTGTGTGTGTGTGTGTGTGTGTTTGTGTGATGTTTCCTCTCTGCCACTAGATGTTTGTCTGAGAGCAGGGAATCTCTTTTCCTCATGCTGGGAGATCCCGAAACATCAGACTGTGTCTCAGACGGGATTTTTGGTGAGTAGGGAATCATTTCTCTCCTTCAAGTCTATATACAGTACTAGGTGAATTCCTGCCTAGAGCCCGGGTGGGAGGGGGTGACTTCCCATGTTCCTTTCCAAGTCTGAAGGTTCCAAAAAGGTTGCCAGAACCTTCATTGGAAGGTTGCTTGGAGAGGCTAAATTTGAAAGGTGCTGAGGTGTGGGTTGGTTAAAATCCAGTATGTGGAAACCTTGTCCAAATGAAGACTTCCTGAGTCCAATAGGGACTTATTTCTGCCAAAATGGATATAACCTCATTATGCATCTGACTTGGCCTATAGGTAGAAATTGGCATGTGTGTGTATGTGTGCATGAGAGAGAGAAAGAGAGGGGGGGGGAGAGAGAAAGAGAGAGAGAGAGAGAGAGAGAGAGAGAGAGAGAGAGAGAGAGAGAGAGAGAGAGAGAGAAAGAAAGAAACAGGTTTTGGTAGATGGTTCTTGCTTGCAGGGTTTTCTTTCCATAGTAGGAAGTTTAAGAGATGGGCACCCAATATTAGGATCATTCCTTTCCCTTTTCCTTCCCCTTCCAGGGGCCAAGCCCTGTCTTGGCTTGCTTTTTCCTAGTGGCTTTATCTTGGCCAAACCTAGGGATATAAATATATTATGCCCTCCTGTTTATAGGAACCTGTGTTTCCCTAGTGGGATGATAACTGTATACCTTCCTTGCCTTTGGAATTTCCATATAGGACCAGTGTCCTGTGGACACTGCTCTATTTCTGACCTTCTGTGCTGAAGAAGAGATGCGCCTTCCATGCTTTCTAAGCATCAGAACCTCTGCCCACTACCCTCATTTATCATCCTAGGCAAGAATTTGGTAGCTGCTTGATTTTTTTCTTTTACATCAAGGAAAGGAAACACAATCATGTAATAACAATGGAACAAGCCATTTGTAAGGAAATAGTTGCCTGAGATGGGGAATAGAATTGGCTGCTTCTCCTAAGCTCCACCCTCTCCCATAGTGAGGAGGGACCAGGAAGAATTGTCTTTCCACTAGCCTAACAGTGGTAGGAGCTTTGAGCTATTACCCCTTTACCAGGCAAGAGGTGGGGAGGGCTGAGCAGCTTCTTCCAGCTGCTCTGCCCCATCTCACCAGTCTGCCCCATCAGCTCCTGAAGAAGCCCTTTAGCTTCTTACCCTCATAGCTGTGGAAGAAACAGGGCAGAGGAACAGCAGGTGTCCAAATTCTCGGTTTTACCCTTGTGTCTTCTCCCATGGTTTGGGAACAAGATGGAGAATGAACTTCTCTCTTCTGTCTTTTCTTTCCTTAAAACCTCCAAAGAAATCTTCCAGAAAGGCGAGATAAAAGATGTCACCAAACTGGGTACCATGAGGTTACTGTCTGTTTGAGTCTTCTCCCTCTATAGCAGTTCTCATAATACAGGTGCCATATATACATGGGCATTCTTGTTCTGTAGGCTTGACTCCAGGGAAGCAGGATGGATAGCTTCTTGTCTAAATTGATACTAGCTCTGCTGCCTTTCTCTGTCTTTCTGGCTTTTCATTAAAACTGAGTTTCAAAGCTGGGATATCTCTGAGTCCCTTCCCCTCCCCAAAACTGAATCTCTATCTCACTTAAGAGGAAGTGCATGAGCCACTCACAGGCTGATTCAGCCTGGTGGTTTGCTGCTCCAAGGGATCTTTGCCATATTGGTTCTGAACTTAGAATGGACATTCAGTGTGTTGGAGGCTTAGACCTCTGCAGCTCAGAACTTCCAAACTCAAGTGATTAACCAGCCTCAGTCCATCCAGAAGCTGAGAGTACAGGAGCTACACCTGCTTCCTTAGGTCTTTTCTAATGCAACTTCCTTGATTTAGGAGTATAATGTCACACCTGGATAACATATGTAACAACTTGTTTTTTATTTTATTTTGTATTTATTTATTTATTTATTTTATACGTAATAACTTGTTACAAGAATTAGCTCATTTTAGGCTCCAGACAATACAATTGCCCCTCGGGTCTATGTGTCCCTTCTCTTCTGCTTTGGGGAGTTTATTATATTAAATGAAAATTTAGAAGTATGATCACAATCACTGAACCCCCAGTTGGGGAAATTCCTAATATTTCTACGGAAGTTTAGCTCACTGTCTTAATTTATATCTATGTTTATCTCTCGTTAACCCTTGCCCTCTTTGTGGTTTAGGAAAAATTCAGGTTGCTAGAAATGTTAGGGCAAAGAAGTGAGCAGAGTATGCTTATTGAAGTATGTTGATAGACAGTCACCTGGAGGGGAAGTTGGAGAAAGAGCAGACCTGTTCTTGGAAGTGCCCACAATTCTGGAGGAGGTGGGTACAAATGGTGGCATTGGCCAAAGTCGGCCACTCTGAGATGCCTGTAAGGCCAATGTTCGGCTTTGATTTTTCCATTTTCTGCTCAGTCCTTCTTTCTTTTTTTTTGTCAGTTGCCTCTATATTGCTAATTCTTTCCATTTCAGCTCCCAAGGAGTTCCTACTTCCTTTTCTTCAGTGCCAGACCCTCAAAATATCTTCTGGTGCTGAGGTAGCTGCTTGTTTTATACAAATTCCTTGGAGAATGACCAACTCCTTCATCCAATTGAAAGAGACTTAGCGTTGCATCTAATTGAAATGTCTTTCATTGATTCAAGGAGGTGTACATTTTTTGTTCATGCCTAGTTCCGATTGATTCAATCAACAGCCTAACAAAGGTAATTGCTTTGGGGGAAGGGTTGTGGTGATAGTAATCATTGGACCCATATCCTTACACATAAAATATAGAATGTCAGAGCTAGAAGGACTTGAGAGATCATATGCTCTGCCTCCCTCATTTTATGGAGGAGGAAACTGTGATCTAGAGATGGAAAGTGACTTGCCTAAGGTCATTCAGCAAGTTAGTGGCAGGACAGGAAACTAAAACCCAAGTCCCCTAACTGCCAATCTAGGGCTGTTTTGGGGAGGGAAGGGGTCATTGTTTCCCCCAACTGGGTAATATCATATTTGTAGCTGAATCACCATATGCCCTTTTCAAATGGTTTCACATGAAAATCATCCTAGTGGACCTCACTCCACTGACATCCTGTTCTGGTGCCTCATCACAGGGTGGAGGTAACGCTAGGTTCTTAAAGGCTGTGTCAATGGCATACAGTCTCTGTCAGGTCCTCTTGAGGTTGGAAAGGCCACAAAGATGGTGTCATTCTACTCCTTCAGCAGGAAACCCCTCTATACAGTCTTCAAGTGGTCATTCCTGAGGGAGAAACCTCAGGCTCGGGGAGTTTATTTCCCTTCTAAGGAAGTTCATTCAATGAAATTTGGTAATATTATATGCTTGTCTTGTGTGTAGCTCCTTTTACTTTTGCACAGCTCTGATTGTAAGGAAAATTTCCTCTTATTGAATCACTCTCTGCCTTTGTGTGGCTTCTTCCTGATTGTTCTGTGTTCTGCCCTGGGACCAAGCAGAGTAAGTCTTTCTCTTGATAGATCTGAAGGTAGTTATCACATTGTCTATTCTCTGGGCTAAATTTCTCCACTTTCTACAACTTGTATGTCATGGATTTGAACCCTTTGACTTTTCCTGGTGGCCTCCCTCTGGATAGATACCAGCTAATTCGTGTTCCTCTTAAATGTGGCACCCAGAGAATATCCTAGCCCCTTGTCTGGGAGCGCCCCCTTTCCAAGGGAGCAGTGATAACTCTATTCCTCACTCAGTGAGGTAATGAGGAAACATCTACACAAAACTGCTCAGCCTGGTCCTTTCGGAGGCACCTCTGGGGAGTTGTAATGTCTCTGGCACAGTTCTCTACCAAAAGCAAAACAAAACAAAACAAAACAAAATCCCTGCCAGAGCATGCAAAAAATCCTTATGAACTGAGTGATGTGGACTGATAGTGGGCAGCTAACTTCAAAGTTGCTTGGGGAAAAAAAAAAAGATAACAGAAAGGGGCAGCTAGGTGGTGCAGTAGATAGAGCACTGGCCCTGTATTCAGGAGGACCTGAGTTCAAATCTGGCCTCAGACATTTGACACTAGCTGTGTGACCCTGGGCAAGTCACTTAACCCTCATTGCCCTGCAAAAAAAAAAAAAGATAACAAAGTTGCTTGGAGATCAGGCTGCTCTATGGGGATACCTGGTGCTCTGGTGAGCATCTCCCAGGGAGGTGAAGGGAGGAAGAGAAAGGTAGGGAATTCTGTCAGCTTAGCCTTCATCCATGCATCCCCTTCTCTCCTGGCTGGAGTTGGGATGTTTAATCCAAATTACCATGGTCAGGAGAGTTCTTACCCATTCTGAAGCCCCTGGTCCTATCTGGCTCATCACAGTCTGCAGAACTCCATCCCTTCCAGGGAAATAAAAGGCAAGATTAGGATGAAGCTTGATGCTGGGAACCAAGTGTGGGTTTTCTATAGTGGAACTGTGAAATCAGAATCATGAATCAGGATCATAGGATTTATTGCTAGAAGAGACTTTAGAGGACTTTTAGATCAATCCACTTATTTTATTAAATGTTTTATTGACACCTTTGATTTTTGCATCACAATCATACCTGAATATACCTCCCTCCCTCATCCTGTGAGTCTTCGCAGTTAAACAGAAACAACTGTCAGAGCAGCACGTGAGATTTTCTGTAATCTCCCACCTCTGCAAAGATAGAGTTCCCAGCCTCAACTCTTCCTTGGGGTATGGCCACTAGTTTGGAGTTGTTTACATTGTTATGGTAATTTGCATATTGTTTTCTGATCCTTGGTTTACTGTAGATTTGAGCTGAGCCTTGCAGGAAGCCAAGGAGGCAAGGAGTTAGGAGGGGACACAAATTTATGTTTTATCTCCCTGCTTGCCTGTGAGCTCTCTGAGGGCAGATGGAGTCTGGCCTATATTTTCTGTCTCTCCCATTTCTTTTTTTATTTTTTTTTCTTTTATTATTTTTTAGTGAGGCAATTGGGATTAAGTGACTTGTCCAGAGTCACACAGCTAGTAAGTTAAGTGTCTGAGGCCGGATTTGAACTCAGGTACTCCTGACTCCAGGGCCGGTGCTCTATCCACTGCGCCACCTAGCTGCCCCTATCTCTCCCATTTCTGAGCATAGTAGCATAACTAGAATAATGCCACTTTTCATTTGCACCCATCTGGCATTTCATCAATGTTTATTCAAATTAATTCTTATTGATTTTTTAGAAAATGGATGCATTTAGATTTTACTTTAAAATTTTTATTTTATTTCATTGATACTTTTCATTTTCATATCACCAGCCTTTCTGAATGGCTTTTCCTCTCCCCTTCTCTCCCCAGGAAGTCATCCCTAGATTAAGAAAGAGGAAAAAAAGCAGTTCAGCAAAAACAAGCAATATATTAACTGGATCGGTGGCAAAACTGACACTTCTAAACAAAAACTCAAACATCTTCTCTTGGCCCCTAATTAAAGCACATTAGCACATTCCCTGAAAATAGTTTAGCAAAACTGCCTGATGGCCAGATCACAATTTATAATACCACCACTTTCCACTTTTGTAGTTTAGCGATTGTTAACAGAAAGGAAGGATGTGTGTTTCTACTTTGATAATATGGTATTAACATTGAAGGACAGAGGATTGCGTGGCCGGAGGTTATCTATTGCTTAGGCCAAAAATTCCCAAGGTAAGGCTTTCTTCATCTCCAGACCAACCCTGAAAGCAGTTAACTCTAGCTCTGAGTGGCCAGAGAAGCAGTAAACAAATTCATACAAAGGGAAATGGGGTTGGGTATATGTGTATGTGAGGCAGAATCTATCATTCTTCGGAATGTATGGTATCTTAGTGCATTTGTTGTTGTCAAATCGTTTCAGTGGTGTCCAACTCATCCCGACCCCATTTGGGGTTTTCTTGGCAAAGACACTGAAGTGGTTTGCCATTTTCTTCTCTAGCTCATTTTAGAGTGAAGGAAACTGAGGCAAACAGTGTTAAGTGACTTGCCCAGGATTACACAGTTAGTAAGTTTCTGAGGCCGGATTGGAACTCCGTTCCTCCTAACTCCAGGGTGAGTGATCTATCCACTTTGCCACCTGACTGCCTTATCTTAGCGGATAGAATGCTGGAATTAGAGTTGTGAAGATTTCAATGCAGATCACACCCCCAGCACTTATTGACTGTGGCCATGGGCAAGTCCCTTAACCTCTGTATTGGAGAGAATGCAATACTAACTTCATAAGGTCACGGTAAGACTTAGATGAGATTATTATAATGAGCTTCGCAACTTTATAGCATTATATAAATGTCATCATCATTATTATTATTCTTCCTGATGAGGAGTTGGACATAGCTGAAAATGACTGAACAATACTGACCCTCTCATTTCATTGATAAGGAAACTGAAGCCAAAGTTACACAAGTAATAAGTAGCAGAGGTTGGGATTTAAACCCAGGTCTGATGATTCAAAATCCAGCGTTCTGCTGCCTCCAGCTTCTTAGTGTCTGCCTAATTTCTATAGTAAAAACCCTTCTTAGTAACAATAGATACTAAACATGAAACAAAACCCAAAATGAGGCCTTCAATTAATGGGGATTCTCCCCTGCCACCTTTTATTCTTTTGGCCATTGATGATTTATTATACAGTGAATATTAGACATCAATGAAACCAATTAAACTTGCTTTACAACTATTTGCAGTTGAATAAATGAATTCAGATGCACAAATTATTGTAGCACCTTGTCCTTCATTCCCTTTGAGGTTATATTAGCTGTTTGGTTTTATCTATTCATTTTTCATTCAGTTTTCCATTTATGCAGTTTTAATTGGCACTGTATTTCTGATTTTGCTTTTTTGGGGGTAGGTGGGGGTTGCATTAATAAATGCATTTCTAGATTTATTTATTTCGCTCATACTTTCTGACCTTAGTTGCATTATGATATTCCATGATAAAATGTACTCATTATTAGACATTTGGGCTCAACTTTTTTTGCAATTATAAATAATGCTGCTATAAAAATCTTTTAATGCATAGCTTTTTTCCTTTTTTATTATACTCTCAGGGTATATTCCAAGCAATGGAATTATTGAGCCAAGGTATATGATTATTTTAGTAACTTTTGCAGAGAATTGCCAGATGGCTCTCCAAAAAAGTTTTTTTTTCACTTTGCAATTCTAACAGCAATGTATGAGTGTACTTTTAAAAAAATCACAATTCTCCCAAGATTGAATTTCATTGCTTTAACCCTCCCTCCTAATTGGATGGGTATGAAGTGTTAACCTGAAGTTGTTTAAGTGTACATTTCTTTGATTATTAAGAGAGATTGAACATTCTTTCATGTGATTATTTACAATTTGAATTTCATCTTTTGGAAATTATGTATTGACATCCTTTGACCATTTATTCACAGGGGACTGGGTATTAACTGAAAATATTGAAAAAAAGTTCCTTATGAGTTTTATATGTAAAGTTTTTCTTTATCAGACTTTCACACTTCCTATGATCTTATCAATTTTATTAATTCCAACAGTGTAGATTTCAGTCCACCCAGCCTGCTCATCTTATGTGATATCATCTCATAAATCCTCCTCAGGATACCCATCTAAATATGCTGGTAACTTTCCTCTAGATCTCTTGACATTGCATAGATACTGATGGAAAATGGGGGCTACACATCAGCTTTCCATCTCTTTTTCTACATAACTCTCCCTGCCTCCTTTTCTGGTGAAAATCTTTCTTACTGCAACTTTTATGACACTTCTGTGCAATTCAGTAATATATGAGAGCCTCACTATGTCACGTGCTGACTGTGTGGGTTCTTCTAACTAGAGATCACACCCTTGAATGACTTACAATTTCAATGATTTGTAAGCTACTACTCTATGACTCAGAGCTATAAAGCATCTTCAGAAAAATATCAGATTGTTGGAGTCATATAAAAGCACTCTGCAGTTTCTCAATGACAATCTAGCCCACTCTTGGCCTTTTAGTCAGTTCTGGGCTTAGATGACTGTCCATCTGCAGAGTCTGTATAAGATATATGAATTCATGAACAATTCACTGGATGGCTTGTACAACTAACTATATGTTAGTTGGATGTTGGTCTAGACTATAGGCATTCTTCATCCACTTGGTTTTTCTTGTGTAGATAGGTAAGTTGACCTCTTTTGAGGGATCAAGCATTTATCAAGAAACTACTAGATGCCAGGCACTGGGCAGCTAGGTAGCACAATAGGATAGAGTGATGGGCCTGGAGTCAGGAAAATTCATCTTCCTGAGATTAAATACAGCCTCAGATACTTACTAGCTGTGTGACCCTGGGCAAGTCACTTAACCCTGTTTGCCTTAGTTTCCTCATCTGTAAAGTGAACTGAAAAGGCAAATGGCAAACCACTTTAGTATCTTTGCCAAGAAAACCCCAAATGGGGTCACAAAGAGTCAGACATGACTGAAAAAAAATGTTCCAGGCATTTTGCTAAGTACTCTACAAATATGATCTCATTTGATCCTCTCAATGATCCTGGGAGGTGGGTGCTATTTTACCATTATGGAAATTGAGGCAGACAAGAGGTTACATGACAAAGGTAAGTCATTTAACATTTCAGGTAGAATGGGCCTTTGGTTTTTTCATCTTTAAAATGAGGATCACAGGGCATGTAGACCATCTGCTTTTCTGGGTTGTTTTAGATATCAAATGAATTGGAGAGATTTCACAAAGTTAGAAGGGATGTAAGGTATTTGCTAATTATTGATGTTATATTGAAAGTCTAAAAACTGGATACTCTTAATATTACATCTTCTAGGACAGGCAATGGATATTGTACTGATCTCATTAAGTGCCAAAATTTTACAAAACCTCTTTAATAAGATTCAAGACTTTTCAAAAGAGATTAATTTGACAATCCACAGAGGGAAAACTGAATGGATGAAACGGATTCTTGTCCTATCTGACTTATAATTGGATATCTACTCCTTTGAATTAGTACATATGTTTAGAACAGTGAATCAGGCCCAGAACTGAACAGGAGGAAAAGAGCCTGAGGGATTGCATTTGGAAAACTGTGCTTCACTTTTAATAATCCCAAACTGTTCTCTAACATAGGGATCCATCTTTATAACAACAGAAGGTCTCCCAGCAAGCCTGTGTAGTTGTGTATTTTAGAACACCTCTCAGCCTCTGGGTATTAAAGTTACAGGTGATGCAAAAATCAATGAAATAATAGAGGGCAGCCACAACCTTGCAACAATTTCTTTCCAGGGGAGACTTTAATAAGTGGTAGAAGGGACAGTAGCCCCGCCCCCCCCCTCAAAAAACAAAGTCTGATTAGAAAAGGAAGTGAGAAAGAGGGAGAATGGGCATGAGCATAGCCAGCATTCCACTGGTACCCATAGAATGGAAAAAGACCCAGTGAATCTCCAGCAGGTTGGGCGTGTTCTCTCAGGAGGATTATGGAAAGATATGGACAAAAAGCACAGAAACCCAAGGATATTGAGATTGTGCTGATCTGTACTTATGGAAGGACTTCATTAAGTTGGCATTTTGAAGTTTAACCCTCATGTTTAAAAGAATTAATCTAGGGGCAGCTAGGTGGTGCAGTGGATAGAGCACCGGCCCTGGAGTCAGGAGGACCTGAGTTCAAATCCGGCCTTAGACACTTAACACTAGCTGTGTGACCCTGGGCAAGTCACTTAAACCCAATTGCCTCACCAAAAAAAAAAAAAAATAGAGTTAATCTGGACTTTCCTGGTGGAGATTTTTGTGGTCTCAAAATTGTGAGAATTAACCCAATTTGGCCAACAACAACGTTAGCTGGAGTTTAGGATTGGCTGTGGGCTTCAGTATAAGAAGAAAGGTTACTGTCACAGGGCACAGGTACTTGTGAGATGTGCCTATGTTAGGAGGTATCCTAGACTTGGGTGTTCTGGATCCAGGTCTACAGGACTAGATCTTTTGTTTGTTTGTTTTTAACTTTTACACAGAAATATTTACTTCAGAAAATATAATCAACAACAGCACCTGGGAGATATAATCTCCACCCCCCCCAACACACACACACACACACACACACACACACACACACACACACACACACACACACACACCCCATCTCAGTCTCTGGGGAGGAAGGAGATTAGGTTCACCGTTTAGCTAGATTCCCTTAGAGCATAGTCTAAGTCCTAAATGCCAAACCCCAACTTGGGCTTCGAGTCCCAGGCACCCCCAGCTTCTCAAGGCTTCCAGGTCAGTCTGGCTAGCTGGCTCAGCCCTCCTGAAATCCTGCTTCCAAGGAACTTGAAATTTAGGAAGACAAACAATAGGACACAGAAACAAACACCCCTAATCCCACTTCTTGGAGCCAGGGTAAGAGAGGGAGAGCAGGAGAAAGGAGTTTCATGGTTCATGGCAGTACATGTTGTGGGTGGAGGAGCAGCAGGAAGGAGACCGGCAGAGAGGTTAGAGCTCAGAAATGGGCAGATCTTACACACCAGGGCTTTATTTACTGCTTTGTTGCTTGTCTAGACTGAAGAAAGTGATGGAGAAAATTTTAATAATGTAGATTAGATTTAAAAGGGTGTTGTACATAAATTCCCCCCCCCCCCACCAGAGAGCTGGTTGTTAAACATTTACCAGGGCACACCCTCCTCCTGCCTAGGCTCAATTGGCAACTGGGTTCTGACTCATCCTCCCCGAGTTAGCTCTGCCAGAGTGCTTTCAGGCCTCAGATGGGAGTGAGGGTGGATGGCTTTGCTGCCTGGTTCTCCACTGAGTGACAGGGGAGCCACCCTGATTCATGAACCACTGCTTGCTTTTGCCAGAGTGAAACAGAAGACAGAGGACTGTATTGACCAATGAATTGTCTCAATAAACCTGTTTGTGTGGATGAACTTCCCAGCTGCAGCTGTCGCCTGGCACAGGCTGGCCAGGGGTGGAGAGCCATCCTTTGCCATCTCCCACCTGGAGGAGAATCAGAACATAGTAGGGGAGACATACCCCCTTCCTGGAAAGAGGACTGAGATCCAAATCAAGAGGCAAGGGGCTGAGATAGAAGCAGAAACCAATAGTGATGGGGAGATGCCTGCATCAGGAGGGCAGGATTCAGAGAATTTGGGGATTGCCCGGCTCAGTCCATCTCCCCAGTTCTTTATCTTTTTCTGGTATTGGTGAGGGCTCCCTCTCCTGTTGCACCCACAGCAGATGTAGAGTGTTGCTTTGGATCTGGGTTCAAATCCTGACCCTCCTATTTAGTACCTTCATAGACCTGAGCAGGCCCTTTATAACTTCTCTGAGCCTCAGTTTCTTCATATGTAAAATGTACTAGATGGGGCAGCTAGGTGGCTCAGTGGATAAGAACACCAACCCTGGATTCAGGAGAACCTGAGTTCAAGTCCGACCTCAGACACTTAACACTTACAAGCTGTGTGACCCTGGGCAAGTCACTTAACTCCAATTGCCTCACCAAAAAAAAAAAAGTACTAGATGATATCCCAGGTCCCTTCCAGCTCTAAAATCCTATAACATGTGATAGCCTCATAGAGCTATGTTTTAGAAGCCATTGGGTTCAGTCCTTTCCTTTTTCAGAGAAGGAAACTGAGGCCTAGAGGTATTAAGTGAATTTCCCAGGGTCATACAGGTGACGAGCATCTGAGATGGGATTTGCCTCCAACCCCAGCACTCTCTCTCGAGTGCCTGATTACAGGTTTGGTCAGCTGTGCTTTCTCCTGACTCAGCTCTGTCAACAATACCTTGTGTTTGGATGGGGATGGGGGAAGGGAGTCCTTGGATGCTTCCTCTGTAAGCCAGAGAAGATCTATCTAGCACCCATCCTGTAGGATGACACTGGTAGACAGACACCTTGGCCTTTCAGGAACATGAAACGCCTTCCCAAGGGAACAGGTAAGGACCAGCTGCAGGTGGATTTCCTTTTAAGAAATCCTACACCGAGAAATCCACACTTACCGACTCCTGTTAGTGGCTGTAAATTTCTCCTCCCAAAGGATTCTTCCCTTTTTAAAATAAATTTGCTCACAAGTGAATTGGGTCTCTCTAAATGACTTTTCCTTGTAAATTAATTTTCCTCCAACACCATAACAACTTCCAGGGCTAAGTCAAATCCCCTACTCCAGAGACTTCCTTCATTTGACAGTCTTTCACTGTCCCTGGTTCTTTTTTAGCTCCTGACACACTGACCTTCCTCTCAAACAATGATGTTCACTTCAGACTAAAAAATCATCTAGGTGCGAACAGAATCGGTAGAGGGAGATTCCTCATTAGGAGTGAGAAATCGTAAGTCTAGTCCAATATAATAATAATAAAAAAATTAGATAGCGTCTACTCCCTAAGTGCTGTGTAATATAGGATAAGGCTGAAAAGTTAGGGCCCCTCAAATGTTCAGAGGTTCATGGAAGCTAAAATAGCAGCCTCATAGATAGGATTGACCTTAGAGATAATTTAACTTGACCTACTGACTCTATAGATGAGGAAAACAAGGCTCAGGCTGGAAAAGGGGCTTCCTTGAGATTCTGTGGTCAGTAATTAGCAGTGGAGCAGGGAATCTGGATCCAGGTCTTCCAGTTGTAAGTTCAATGCTCTCTCCACTAAACTAAAAATGACCCCGTGACCCTTGAAAGCCCCTGAAGAAATGAAAACATTGAAGATTTGATAAAATCCTAGAAACCTCGGAAAAGTCAGATTTGATTTGCAATCATTTCAACAGCATGAGGATTTTTCCAAAAACACTACATTGGTGCCTGGTGATGGTCAGGCAGAGGTGGGGGGCAGGGGGTCTGGTGGAGAGGAAGTCTGGCCGCCTAGCAGCCAATCTCCCTTTAAATATGGCTGCCCCCGAGCTAGAAGGATCATTGGGATGGAGGCCCTAGGGGTCAAATGTGGTATTTGCTGACAACAGCATATGTGGTTTTCCAGGTTTGGAAAATTGAGCCCCCAGAGAACCCTGGGCTGGGTTGCTAATTGGTGTATGAGATCGGAATTTCCTCGACAGTATGATCTGACTGCTGCCTGGGGCAGGGAGGCCCCCTGAAGTCAGGAGAGGCCTTCCTGGACCTGTTGTTAACTCCGGAAAAGCCTGGGGTTGTTTGCAGTCACACCCAGGTCACTGCTTGTTTTTAAATGGGTGGGGGGAAATCGAGGCAAAATGGGGGGAAAACCCAACCAGTAAGTGAGGAGGACCGAGGGACATGTGGTGGAGGCCCAGCCGCTAAGGAGTCTGGTCCTAATCCCAGCTGTTCTCCTGGCCGGCTTTATGGCTCTGGCCAAGTTGCTTCCCCTCTCTGCCCTGGACATCTCACCATCCAGAAAATGGTCGAGGTTAGACTAGGTGACCTCTAACAATATATACCCTGTCAGCTCTAAGTCGTTTTTTCTAGCCACCTTCCATTGGCTTCCTTGTTCTCCCCCTTCTCTTAACTCTCCCCCCAGACACACTGTCCCCAGCCCAGGAAAGTTTGACAGTTGCAGATTAATTGGTTTTTCTCAGCAGTTCCCCTCTTGGAGTTGACTCTGTAAGCACAAATATTCTTCCAGATGTGGCATGTGGCCCTTGGGCCAGCTCTCCTCACTGAGAGGAGATGGGGGGATGGGTGGGGGTGGGGTGGTGTAGGATGAGGAGGGAGCCTGGGCTGGCTGAAGGCTGAGGCTGAGGGAACTTGGCTGCATCTCCTTCCCACTGCCCATTTCTCTGCATATAGAAAATTCCACAGAAGCCCAGAATCTGGAGCTTAGGAAACATACAGTCAAACCTGTATCTGAGCAGGAACCCATCCCTCAGGTCCCCCCTTTTCCCCCAATTACATGATGATCCTCCTCCTCCTTGAAGACTGGGGAAGGAGAGGAATACAAAAATGGCTAAGAAATCAACCCTGCTATCCAAGATATTACAGTCTTGTGTTGTTGGCTAGGTCTGATTATTAGGAAGGTTTCTTATATTGCGTTTACCTTTAGTCCAGTCCATTTGACAGATGAAGAAATCGAGGTCTCAAGCCACCAAACAATCTGCTCTAAGTTAGATAGCTGATAAGCAGCAGAGCTGGGATTAGAACTCTTAGTTTTCCGTGTATTTGAAGGCATTTATCTTGTCCTCTAAATCTTTTCTTCAGTTTGAATGTCTCCATTTCCTTCATTCCGTCCATCCTACAGTAGCTAGGTGAAATAGTAGAAAGTTTGCTGAGTTTGGTGTCAGGAAGACCTGGGTTTAGGTCTCACCTTGTTTGTTGTTGTTTGGTTGTTTTTCAGTTGTGTTTGACTCTCCTGGCAAAGATACTGGAATGGTTTAGCATTTCCTTTTCTAGTTCATTTTACAGATGAAGAAACTGAGGCAAATGGTTAAGTGACTTGCCTAGGGTCACACAGCTAGTAAGTGTCTGAGGTCAGATTTTGAACTCTGGGAAGATGCATCTTCCTGACTCTAGACCCAGTACTCTATCCACTAGGTCACCTAGCTGCCCTTATAGTCCCACTTTAGATATTCACTAATAGTGTGACCCTGTATAATTAACTCAACCTCTTGGCCTCAGTCTCCTTATCAGTAGAAAGAGGGGGTTGGGCTCGATGCCTTCTTTTTTTTTTTTTTGGCAGGGCAATGGGGGTTAAGCGACTTGCCCAGGGTCACACAGCTAGTAAGTGTCAAGTGTCTGAGGCCGGATTTGAACTCAGGTCCTCCTGAATCCAGGGCAGGTGCTTTATCCACTGTGCCACCTAGCTGCCCCTCTCAATGCCTTTTTTTTTTAAACTTTGTTTTTTTTTTTTTTAGTGAGGCAATTGGGGTTAAGTAACTTGCCCAGGGTCACACAACTAGTAAGTGTTAAGTGTCTGAGGCCGGATTTGAACTCAGGTACTCCTGACTCCAGGGCCGGTGCTCTATCCGCTGCACCACCTAGCTGCCCCACTCAATGCCTTTTAAGGTCCCTTCTAGCTTCTAAGGTGTCCTTAATTTTTTTGTGTAGCATGGACCCCTGTGGCAGTCTGGTGAAGACTATGAGCCCCTTCTTAGAATAATGCTTTTAAATGCATAAAAGTGCATAGGATTATAATGGAAACCAGTTATGATGGAATAATCATTAAAATAGTTTTATGTGTTCATAGATCCTCTTCTAGCTCCAAGGAGAACAGGTTTTTTGGTTTTTTTCTTTCTTGAAGAAGTGAGCATGTGACCCTCTGAGTCTTTTCTTCTAGCTTAGCTAAATATGCTGGGTTCTGAGCTAGTTCTGGCTGGCTTCCCATGAATGCCAAGACCAGTTGTCTTAGGAAGCTCTTCAAAACCCAGAGGCAACACTGTCAGGAAAACAGGCCTGAATGGACTTGGGTCTGAATCCCAACTCTGCTGCTTATGAAATGTGATTTAAGGCAAGTCTCTTCCTCTCCCTGGGCCTCGGTTTCCAACTCTTGAGTAATGAGGGGGTTGGACTAGTGATTTCTAAGGGCTTTCGCAGTTCTAAATCCTAGGGTTTTATGACCAACAAATAAGCAGGTCAGAGGAACCAAACCCCAGCTCCATGTGTTAATTTTGTCAGAGGTGTGTTTAATTTATGGGCTGGTTGGATCTTCAAAGCCACAGGCCTACCTACCCCTGGTACAATTACCTCCTGCTTGCCTAAGCCCCCTGGTGAGCTGGGGGCCCTAGGAATCTCCTCCCAGATTGAACAATAAAATGCACATTTTAGAGTGGCCCTGGCCGGGTTGCATAATGAACTGCTGTTCTGAGAATGCAGTCTGTAGGCTATAAATCCAAGGATAAGGTGGTTGCCCTGAACCCAGCCCAGGGACACTTTCTGTAAGGAAAGGTCTCCTGGTAAACATGATTGTTGTTCAGTTGTTTCAGTTGTGTCTGACTCCTTGTGACCCCATTTGGGGTTTTCTTGGCAAAGATGTTAGAGTGGTTTGCCAGTTCCTTCTCCAGCTCATTTTACAGTTGAGGAAACTGAGGCAAACAGCATTAAGTGACTTGCCCAGGGTCACACAGCTAGTGAGTGTCCGAGTACATATTTGAACTCTGGAAGAGGAGTCTTTCTGGCTCCTGGCCTGGCACTCTATCCACTGAACCACCTAGCGGCATGATTGCTGAGTCCAAAAAAAGTGTCTTAAAAAGCTTTCCCTCTGGCAATGATTAGAGAGGGGGTGGAGCCTGGAGGGTAGGGGTTTGTAACTTCATAAAGTCTTCATAAGATCTAGAACTGGAAGGGGCTTCAGAGGTCAAGCTCCTTCATTTGACAGATAAGGCAACTGAGGCCCAGAAGAGGAAGTGACTTGCCTATTGTCATTAGGACATCAGGTTGCACAGCCTGAATTGGAGCCCAGGTTCTTTTGATGTGAATCCAGCCATCTCTCTACTATACCATGGTTATGCTTAGGGAGGTATTGTAGAGTAATGGCTAGGGTGCCAGACTTAGAATCTGGGGGAGACCTGGGTTCAGATCCTTCCTCTGACATTAATAATTGCTGAACCTCTCCCGCCCTCCCTGTGCTCATCTGTAAATTGAAACTCTAATACCATAGTGTTATTTACCTCACAGGGTTAAGGTGATGAATGTAAAGCAATTTCCAGACTTTAAAATGATATATAAATTTTATTACTTTATATATAACTTCTGTTTTTAATAATATTTTTCTCATAACAGCCTGTGGGATGGGTAGCGGAAATTTGCCCTCATATTCCAAGGGAGTAGGTGGAATCGTAGAGGTGCCAAAAAGCTCCTTTTGTTCTCCAAACCTAGAACCATAGAATCACAATGGTTATTATGTAAAGAAAGAACCCCTGTTTCTCCTGTTTAGAGGAAGGGCCTAGACTGGCCATTCATCACTGCCAGACTTCAGAATCTCCATATATCTCTTCCCTCCTTCCATTGAGGAAGGGTCTAGACCAGCCTTTCCAAATTCTCCCAATTTTGCTGCTATGCCCCAGCTTTTTCATTCCCCTTTTGGAATGTAAACTCCTTGAGTGAGAGCAGGGATTCTTCATCTATTCATTCATTCATTCATTCATTCATTCACTTATTCACTTCATTCATTTATATTCATTTCATATTCATTCATTTACTTATTCACTTTATTCATTCATTCATTCATTCATTTCTCTCTCTCTCTCTCTCTCTCTTTGTGTGTGTGTGTGTGTGTGTGTGTGTGTGTGCTTGTATTTGAATTTCCGGAGTTTAAGCTGTGGCCCGGAGTATGGGCTTAATTAAGGCTCTTTAATTTTTGAAATTGAATGCTTAATACCTCTTAAAATGCAAACTCTCCTCGGTTTGAGGAATGGGAGTAGGGATATCCCACTTTAAGCATACCCAATCCTTCAGGGGTTTTGGATTTAGAATCTTAGAGACCTCCTCTTCCAAATCCTTCATTTGTACGGGTGGAAATTGAGACCCACTGAAGTCAGGGACTTCCTTTCAATCTGCAAGGAATTAGTTAGGAAGGGGGGTAGAAGAGGAGAGGGAGGGAAGGAAGGATTAGGAATGAGGAATTCTGTCACCTGGAGAATGGAGAGGGACACTGGAGGGGAAGGGCCAGGGGTCCTGAATCAAAGGCAATTCTTCCTTGGGCTAGGCCTCAGGTCTGGCTAAAGACTTCTGCTTGTAACCCCCCGAATTTATATAAATTTGACTTTACTAAGCACTTTCCCAGTCATTGTCTGGGTTCTGGGAATACCAAGGTAAAAACTGACCCTGACTTTCAGGATCTTAACTTTCCCTTGATTCCTACCTTGGTGAAGGGGGTAGGGCAACCGTTACTCTCTCTCTCTCTCTCTCTTTTTTTAAAGTGAAGGAGAAACTGAAGCTTATGGAAGTGATTTGCTCAAAATTACTTTATGGCTAGTCATTGGCAGCACTTGGGACTTACACTTACGTCTTTGGACTCCAAAAATCCGGGACTCAACTTTGGCAATGGATCGGGTCTGTCCTTAGGAGAAACACTTCTTTGGTGAAACTGCAAAATGGTTCATTCTGTTTTCTAAACAGAGCTTTAATTGAGGAGGAGGACTGAGCTCTGTCCCAGGATACTGAATTTAGAGTGAGTGCCCTGACCTTAGGCCTCGGTGAACTCCATGCGTGGAAATTCTCTCCACCAATGCGATCTGCACCTCATCTGTAACTTAGTCTTCACTGTGAGGGGCTCTGAGGGGATAAATGATTTACCAAGCATCACATGATTTGTGTTCAATCCAGGTCTTCTAGACTCCAAGGGCGGCTTCTCCATCCGCCAAGCCATAGCCTTTGGATACCCTTTGCTGGCACTGTGCACTCACCTAGACTTGCTTGGAAGGTAGTGTTTCCTCCCTTCCACCTCCTGTGAAATCCTTCAGGGTGCTGGTGCAACCTCTTCTTGATTTTTCCAGCTGAAGGTGTCTTCTCTCTCCTCAAATTGTCTTAACTGCTCTTTTCCTGATCTCTCCTTTGCCTCCATAATGTTCTACCTTGAAGCATGCTTGTTTGCTTGTGTGATAGCTCCTTGTTAGAGTTCCTTACCGATTATAAAAGGGTTTTGCAGAAGAATTAAATGAGTCAGTGCTAGAAGCCACCAAGCCTTTTATTTGATATTCCTAAGGGAAGACCCCAAATGGAGAATCCCAAGAGAACTGGAGGCCTGAACAGCATGGGAGGTGTATTTAGGCAGCCCATTTGCCCCTTTTTAAACCAGGCACTGGATAGACACCTCAAAACTAGGGCAGACCAGCAGCCTCTTCTTCTTCTTCTTCTTCTTCTTTTTTTTTTTGGTGAGGCAATTGGGGTTAAGTGACTTGCCTAGGGTCACACAGCTAGTAATCGTTACACATCAGAGGCCAAATTTGAACTCAGGTCTTCCTGAATCCAGGGCTGGTGCTCTATCCACTGTGCCACCTAGCTGCCCCCAGCAGCCTCTTCTTGCTGGAGCTAGAACTAGTCCCCTCCAAGCCAATGGAGAGAGCTCCTGAGGAGCCTTGGGTGTAAGAGTCTTCAGGCTTAGGTAGTAGGGCACAGCACTAGCTTGGTGAGTTTTGTGGATGGGGGCGGCTGGTGGTGGAGAGCCAGGGCAACTCCTGGATCATCCTGAATGTCAGAGCCAATCTGAGGTCCTAGCAGCTCAGGTGTTTTTATAGAGAAGGGAAGCTACTTAGGACTTTCTAATTGCTTTCCTGTCCATGAGGTCACAGGAAGGGAAACACCATTCACTTTGGAGCCTGGAAGTTTCTAGCCTGTAATATTCCAAGTATAGAAGTTACCAGGTATTGGGTATAGGGAAGTGGAGGAGGTAGCAATCAGAGACGGGACAGGACAGAGGAGGAGACATGACCAGGGAAGAGAGAGCCTGTTGGGCAAAAATAGACAGGGTCACACACACACACACACACACACACACACACACACACACACACACCCTCTATGACACCCCCCTCTCTTAGATTGTAAGCTCCCTGAGGGCAGGGACTATGTCATTTTTTACCTCAATAACTGTTTGTTTGGAATTGACCTGAATTCTTTCTGAGTTGAATCGAAATTTGTCTGGCTGAGGGCCCTCTGTTTTACACAGGAATTCTCTTTCATCACAGTGAGGAGGAAAGTGATTGAACTGTAGGACTATCTAACATGGACAGATAACCATCTATAAGTCCCAGCTCTCTTTGAAAGTGGGTGGAAATTTCCATGTTAATTCAACCTTCCTGAAACAAAGCATTTATGGTTCCAGCCTCAGGCCCAAATTCCCTTATTACTTGAGAAAGAATCTCCTCCCTCCTCTTGTCCCAACCCCCACACACATTTCTCAGTTGGTTAGGGCTCTTGAGGGCATGAAGGGGGTCTAGAAATTCTATTCTAGAAATTCAGTTCCCAAGCATTTATTAAGCACTCACTGAATAAAGTGACTATCCTCTGGGTGAGTTACAAAGGACATAGTCCCTGGTAATATAGATGAATGGGGTGGGGGCAGAACGAATACTCAAACTATTATAGAGTTAAACTATATAAAGTTAAATAAGCTCAGAGAGAACCTAGTAAAGTGCATCAAGAAATGGGATCACTTTTATCTTGACAGGGTTTTTTGTTTTGTTTTGTTTTTAATAGAAGAGGTTACTTTGGAGGAACTTTTGCAGAGAAATGGGCTGAAGGGAAGCCCATTCCAGGTATGGGAGACCACAGGGGCAAAGGGAAATGGGAGAAGGTAGCATGTGAATAGGGCTTTCCTTTCCTTATTTGTAAAATGGGTGTCATAACTTCTGTAATCTCTTCTCTCTCTCTCTCTCTCTCAGGTTTGCTGTGAGGCAGATAAGTGCTTTGTAAACCCTAAGTGAAGATAGAGTGTGTGTGTGTGTGTGTGTGTGTGTGCGCGCAGGATATCTATCCTTACTGTAAAGTCCTTGAGGTCAGGACCACAGTTTTATCAGGAGCATGTAGCCAGTTAACAGGGCCGAAGCCAAAGGGAGCAGGACCCTCAGGATAAAGTAAGGAATGGCTTCCCAGGAAGGAGAAAATGGAAGGCTTAATTAAGCAACTAATAAACCTAAAAGAAGGAAGGAAAGAAAGAAAGGAACCAGGTTATTTATTTATTTTTTAAATGAAATGTTCCAACCCCTGAAAGTCAACAGTGATGGTGGCAGCGGGTGGGCAGGGGGTGTGTGATCTGTGGATTCCCCAGCAATGCTAAATTGAATCAAATTAAGAAAAACATTTTCCAAGTGCAAGTAAAATATCTGTTTAATTAGATCATAAAAAGGGAATTAAAAGTAATATTTTGTAGCATGGTAATGACTGGGGTTTTTTTTTTTTTTTGAAGGCGAGAGGTCTCTCTCTGTTGCTTGGCTTTCATTTCAGCAGTCTGGATGTAGTGGCCCTCATCTTTTTCATTATCCCAGTCCTGCCTTTCGGTTGGATGTCTTTGAGTTGCCAGATTGGTCTGATGTGGGCTGAAGCCCTGGCTGGGTGGATAACCTTGGACAAGTCTCTTTCTTTTTTTTTTTTCTGGACTTCAGTTTTCTCTTCTGTAAAATGAGGGAGTTGAAATAGACTGTTTCCAACATACCCTTCATAGCTCAGAGTTTCTTTGAGTGTGGGTTCTCGCACCCCAGAATGGACCCTAGCTTTCAATTTGCCTTACTTCTCTCCTTCTCTGTTCTTTGGTCAAGGGAGGAAGACAGGGAGGGAGGGACAGTGTGTGAGCATAACAGGAAAGGAAATTATAATCAATGAGAGGTCAGGTGGGGGGTCAGGTGGGGAGAGCTGGGGCAGAGTAGGTCAAGAGAGGGAATGCCTCAATTTCCTGTTTCTGCTATGTTTTGTGTGCTAATGGCTATGATGGCCTTGCTTTAGTCCAGAAAAAGTAACAGGAAATAGAGAACAAGGCACAGCAAGCAAGCTACTAGAAAGAGAGCTATCCTGGAGATCAAGAACTGGGTTCAAGATTCTGTTGGTGGTGTGACCTTGGTTAATTCATTCTCCTTTTGGGGGCTCAGTTTCAGAATCTATAAAATGGGGAGAACAATACTTGTACTTCTTTCCTCACACAGTTTTTTTTTTTTTTTGCTGGGCAATTGGGGTTAAGTGACTTGCCCAGGGTCACACAGCTAGTGTCAAGTGTCTGAGGCCAGATTTGAACTCAGGTACTCCTGAATCCAGGGCCGGTGCTTCATCCACTGCGCCACCTAGCTGCCCCCCTCACACAGTTTTGAAAGGAAGATACTTTGTAAATTGTAAAGTGCTATAGAAGTAGGAACTGTTATTCCCCAGTTCCATCATTGCTCTCCTTATCTCTAACATGAAGGGCTTGGACAAGATGCTTGCAAAGTCTCTTTCTGGCTCTGATAGGCTGTATTGATATGGCCAGGCTATAGTGAGGTAGTAAAGTGAATAGAGTGCTGGGCCTAGAGTTGGGAAATCCAGAGTTCAAAGCCAGCCTCAGACACTTATGAGCTGTGTGATCCTGGGTGAGTCACTTCATCTCTATTTGCCTCATCTGTAAAGTGGGGTAATAGCAGCACCTACCTTCTAGGGTTGTTGCAAGGATTAAATGAGGTTATATTTGAAAAGCACTTTGCAAACTTTAAAAAAACTATAAGGGGGAGCTAGGTGGGGCAGTGAATAAAGCACTGGCCCTGGATTCAGGAGGACCTGAGTTCAAATCTGGCCTCAGACACTTGACACTGACTAGCTGTGTGACCCTGGGCAAGTCACTTAACCCTCATTACCCTGCAAAACAAAACAAAACCAAAAAACTATAGGAATGCTAGCTATCATCACCATCACTACCACCACCACCACCACCACCATCATCATAAGACCTTCCAGTTCTAACATTCTATTCTCTATGTTCTAAGGCCCCTTCTAGCTTTGACACTCTTTCTAATGCCCTTTCCAGTTCTTCTTCTTCTTCTTTGGCAAAGCAATGAGGGTTAAGTGACTTGCCCAGGGTCACACAGCTAGTAAATGTCAAGTGTCTGAGGCCTCATTTGAACTCAGGTCCTCCTGAATCCAGGGTTGGTGCTTTATCTACTGCACCACCCAGCTGCCCCCTCCAGTTCTGATATTCCATACTATATGTTCTAAGGCCACTTCTAGCTCTGGAATGCTGGGTTCTATGGTCCCTTTTAGTCCTGACATTCTATGTTCTGTGACTTTTCTAGTCCTGGTGTTTGATGGTTCTTTGAGGAGGTATGGAAGTGGTGGGGGCACTGAAGGAGATTCTTGTAAGAGAAAAAAAAGATTAGACAAGACAGTAACATGTAAGGAAATTGACTTGGTGCAGTGGAAACAGTAACAGCTGTGAACCTGGGATTGGATGCTGGCTCTGCTGCTTGCTACCTGTGTGACCCAGAGCCCATCTCTTCCCTGCTCTGGATCTTACATTTCTGGTCTGTCAGAGAGTTTGATTAGATGGGTTTCTAAGGTCTTTTCCATCCCCGCAATTCTGTGAGCCCTACGGTTGGTCAGGCTCCGGAGCATGAACTTTCTGAAAGGGGAGATTTCCAGATGGGAGGTGGGAGAATTTGAAAGCCTCCATTGAATTTCCAGATGCCTCTTTGCTTCCTCTCTGGCTGATTGGGTTGAGGCCAACCACGAATGTCTGTAAGTGAGGGTGGAAGGAGGATCTCTTGGTGGGTTTCACAGTGGGAAGGAGCCAGCTTTCAGGTGTCTGACTTAAACATGCTCCTTCCTGCTGGCTTGGCTGGGGTTGTGGAGTGAGGCGGTAATGGTCATGGTGGTGGTGGTGGTGGCAGCATGGGCCGGTGGGGTTTGGTTCAGAGCCCAGAAGCTTTGTGAAAACAATCTGGACCCTCAGGGAATGAACTGGGGCTTTCCAAGGTCCTCTGTGCTAGAGAGCAGAACAGACACTGAGCTTGGAGTCAGTAGATCTGCATCTGAATTCCAGCTCTGCTCTCTATTTGATCCTGGGCCTTAGTTTCTCCATCTGTAAAATGAGGGACTCTGATGACATGAGGTATGAGGGCTCTTCTCGTTCTAGATTCTGTGGCCCCAAGGAATTGGAGTGTCCTTGGAGGTGGCAGCACATGGCACCAGGACCCTAGACCTCTCTGAGGCATTCCTAGGGGGCATGGAGCTCAGGTGACCCTGGGGCTGGCATTTAAAAGATTTTACAAGCAGAGCCCTAGATGTAGATTCAGTCGAGATGGTGTTTCCATGGTGGGCCAGTGAGCCTTCTTTTCCTTTGGACATCAGTCCTGGATTATCTGTCTCAAAGGACTGTGGTGAGAAAAGTTGGCAAGGCATAGAGGGTATTATAATAATAATAGCTAACATTTATGTAGCACTTCCATATGCCCCACATAGTGCCAGGCACTTATACTAAGCACTAAGGCTGATTTTCCATTCAAGGACCTGCCCTTAAATCCTTTGTGCCACTAATTTGAAGAACTCCCTTTTCTTCTCTGGCCTCACTCAGTTTTCTCATCTGTAAAATGGGTCTGTAAGGGATAGCCTTGAAGTCAAAGGGGAAGTGGCCCCAGGGTAGCTTGAGAGGAGGAAGGAGTTGGGACAGTCCTTTCTCTTTGTTTTGGTGGCATTCAAAAGGCTTTCTGGTTGATTCTATAGCTATTATTTTTTCTGGGATGCCCCTCTCAGTCAACCCTTTGTCACTTCTCTTAGCTTCCTCCAAAGGGCACAGGGTGTATGTAGGCTTGGGGTGGGATGGGGGGTATGGAGGGGCATTTCCCAGCCCTTGGGACAGTTCTGGCTCTGAGTGCCCTGGAGGACATGGGGAGGGGGTTAGGCCTCCCTAGCTGAGGAACTTTCAGGGCCTGAGTGTGACCAAGCTCATTGCAAGGTTATTTTACCAGCTAAAACCCTGGAAGAGGAAACCTGCATTTGAGAGCTCAGGGGGCCTCAGGCTTCTGCTGAGTTGGGGGCAGTTACGACTCAGGGTGCAAATGAGCTGAGACCTCAGAGGCCGGGGTTGCATGACATACATATGGGAATACATTAAACGCTGTTTGCTGCTTGTAAAACCCTCTCCCCAGGGGAGATTCCGACTGGCTCTGTCATGGCCGAGGTTCCTGGCTTTTATTTCCTTGTCATCCGGTCAAGGAATCATGGAATTTAAAGCTGAAAGGGATCTTAGAGATAATCTTTTGATCAACTCCCCTCATTTTACAGATGAGGAAAGGGGAGTCTGGAGCTTAAATGACTTTCCCAAGATCACACAGATAGTCAGTAACGGATGCTGGGAGGCAGTCAGGTGCAGTGAATAGAGAACACTGGGCCTTGGAGTCAGGAAGACCAGAGTTCAAATCCAGTGTCAGATACTTACAGTGTGACCCTTGAGCAAGTCACATAACCTGACTTTGCCTCAGTTTCCTCATCTGTAAAAGGGGGATCGTAACAACACCTACGTCCCAGGGTTGTGAAGATCAAATGGGATAAAGACTTTTAGCATAGTTTCTGGCATATAGTTGGCAATATATAAATGCTAGCTATTATTTTTTTTTGCAATTTAATAAATAATATTTTATTCCCCCCATTATATGTTAAAACAATTTTTTAACATTTAAAAAAAGTTTTGAGTTCCAAATTCTATCCCTTCCTCCCTTCTTCCCCTTCCCACTGCCTTAGATGGTAAGCAATCAGATATAGGTTATACATGTGCCATCATGTAAAACATTACATATTAGTCATTTTGTACAAGAAGACCAGAATAAAAAAAGAATGAAAAATAAAAAAAGAGAGTGAAAAATAGCCTGCTTCAGTCTGTGTTCCATCAATATCAGTTCTTTCTTTGGAGGTGGATAGTATGCCTCATCATGAGTCCTTTGGGATTGACTTGGGTCATTGCATTGATGAGAATGCTAGCTACTGTAATTATTAGGTGTGGGATTTGAATGCAGGGCCTGACTCCAAATTTAGCATTCTATATGTGACACTGTTATACCTGTTTAGTTAAGAGAAGTCATTGAGAGGTAGTGGTAGCTGGAGGGCTGGCTTGGAGTCATATAAACTGAGTTCTTCAAATCCACCCTCAACTACTTGCTAGTTGCTATGGGTAATGGGCAGGGGTGGTGGAGGGGGGGCATTTCCAAACCTCAGTTTCCTCAGCCTGTAAGATGAGGATACTTGGGCCATCTGCCTCACCCAGGTGGGAGTGAAGGGAGTCTGAAAAGGTATGTAAAAAGTGAGTTTTAGTGTTCTACTTGGCAGATGGCAGAACAAGGAACGACATGGAGCCTTCCTAATGACGGAACTATCCACCAGGAGAATGGATTGCCTTGGCCATTAGTGGGTGGGAGGTGGGATGCTAGAAAAGAATGTGGCAGAGGACAGCTAGGTGGTGCAGTGGATAAAGCAATGGCCCTGGATTCAGGAGGACCTGAGTTCAAATGTGGCTTCAGACACTTGACATTTACTAGCTGTGTGACCCTGGGCAAGTCACTTAACCCTCATTGCCCTGCAAAAAGGAAAGGAAAGGAAAGGAAAGGAAAGGAAAGGAAAGGAAAGGAAAGGAAAGGAAAGGAAAGGAAAGGAAAGGAAAGGAAAGGACGGGACGTGGTAGACTGGCCCTGAGATCTCCAGGCAGTAGAGTACTCCAAAATTCCCACCTTCCTCACACAGTGGGAGTCAAAGAAATGTTGGTCGGTAGGTGGGTTCTCCCCCGTCCTTCTTGTTAGTTCTCCCTAGCCTGGGTTAGACCCTGGAAGGACCTCCGACTTAGTCTCCTCCCCTTGGATAGTCAGTGTTTTGGGCTTGAGTGACCTTGGACAGATCACCCTGGGAGGGGTAGGGGAGGGGGTTGCTGGAGGTCCTACCATTCTGGAGGCAGGGGCCAGCTTTCCTTTCTCTGGGTCATAAAAGTGTGAGTGTGACTGGGGGCTAGGGAAGGGGTGGGCAGGAGGGGGAGGGATACTCCTCCAAACAATGGAGCGGACCTCCTGCTGTGGGGAGCTGTGGGGAGGGTTGGGATGGGTGTGAGGAGCTGGACCTGCTGCCTTTTAAGCCTGGGCCTAATGGTCTTAACAGGGCATCCGGTGTATTTCCTTTCCTCTTCACACCCACCCATTGGCTGGCTGGCTTTGGCCCCCCACTGTGGAAAAGGCCTATAGCTCCCAGCTGGCCCCCTGGGGAGAGCTGGGGAGGAGGACAGCAGCTGGCCAGCCCTGGGCAGCCTGGATTACAGCCTTGGAAAGAGAATTTCTCCCCAACAGGAAGGGATATTTCAATCTTTCTTCCAATACAGTTTATTTCTGGCTCTGACGCCTAGCTGGTGTTTTTCTGACTCTCTTCCAATTAGTGGAATAAGAGGAAAAACAGAGGTGGATGGGTATATTCAGACTTCCATACTGTCAGTGAGGGAGGAACCTTGGGGTGGTGGAAAGAGCCCTGGGCTAGGAGATATGGGACCTGGCTTCTGAGGGGAGCTCATTGTGAATGTGGGCAAGTAGGCTAAGTATTTTCTTTTCTTTTCTTTTTTTTTTTTTTTTTTAGTGAGGCAATTGGAGTTAAGTGACTTGCCCAGGGTCACACAGCTAGTAAGTGTCAAGGGTCTGAGGCCGGATTTGAACTCAGGTCCTCCTCAATCCAGGGCCAGTGCTCTATCCATTGTGCCACCTAGCTGTTCCTAGGCTAAGTATTTTCACCTCTCTGGGCTCTTGAGTCCTGCTTCTAGTGCAGTCTACGTGTGTGTCCTTAGGCAAGTGATCTAAACTTCCCTAGCTTCAGTGTCTTCCCCTGGAAATGTGGACGAAATGGTGCATAGGATAGAACTTGGGGACTTGGAGTCAGGATAAAACTGTATTCCTGAGTTCAAATCTGACCTCAGACCTTAGTTATATGTCCCTGCACAAGACAAAAACTCCATTTGCCTTAGATTCCTTATGTGTAAAAATGAGGATAATATAATAGCATCTACCTCCCAGGGTCTTGAGGACCAAATGGGATAACAATTGTAAAATGCTTAGCACAGTTCTTTGCACATAGTAGGTGCTATATCAGTGTTAGCTATTATTATATTAACTCTGAGGTCCCTTCCAGCTCTAGCTCTATTAAGGATTCTTCTGGGTCTTAGGATCCATGTGACAATATTTCTTCTGGCACTAATATTCTGTTATAGATAGACCAAGCTTCCTCTTGGTTTGGACATTCTTTGTTCTATGGTCTAAGATTCCTGAGAGCAGAGATTATTTCATCTTTTTTTCTATCTGTATTGCCAGATATTTTGTATCTGGATTTTGTATCTGTATTGTATCTGGGCCACAATGCCCAGCACATAGTAGGTGCTTAATAAATGCTTGTTGATCGAGGCTAAGATCTCTCCCAGGTCTTCTACTCTAGGTTCTTTGCTCTAAAGCCTTTCCCAGCTCTTCCATTCCATGATTTTCCGAGGGGCCAGCTTCTTTCTAATGGGAGCTCTATAAGAAGGTTTCCCTTTGTTAATGAGAGCATATTTCCCAAGGCAGACACAGGGCTCTGTTTGATCTAGCCCTGGCTTTTTGAACTTTGCAAACTTTCTATGGGATAGGAAAGAGGATTTTTAATCAGGACCAGAAGTCCTAGGGAACTTCAAAGGTAGCATTAACTAAGTCCTCAATTCTCATTGAGTAGAGCCCTCTGGGAGATAGTCCAGGGCTCCAGAGAGACTTTGAACAAGTCTGGGGCTCACCACCAGGCACCCCCAGCAATTACAGCAGGGTCTGAGTTGAGCTGAGTTGAATGGTAACTTCCCTTTCATCCTCAGGCTGGCCAAAGGTTGCAAATGTCTTGCTTTTAGGATTTTTGCGGAGGCTATGGGATTGTTTCCTGTAGGCAGTTAGAAAAGCTTCACAGGTAAATTGTAAATTTGCTGAGCATAAGCAGATGCCCTTCTGTGGGCCTTTGATTTCTTAACCTTTGGGAGAAAAGCCCTTCCTTGACAGCCACATGTGCAAACTGTTGGAAAGAGCACAGGGGCCTGGAGACCCTTGGCCTAGCCCTGATGACTCTGCCAACAATGTGCTAGGATGCCATAGAATATTAGCTCTGAAAGTAACCTCAGAGAGCATCTGGTCCAAGGGTTTTTAACCTTTATAATGTCATGGGCCTCTTTGACCATTTGGCAAAACTTATGGACCCTTTCTTGGAATAAAGTTTTAAAATATATAAAATACATAGTGATTATCAAAGGAACCATTTCTTTTTTTTTTCTTTTTAGTGAGGCAATTGGGGTTAAATGACTTGTCCAGGGTCACACAGCTAGTAAGTGTTAAGTGTCTGAGGCCAGATTTGAACTCAGGTCCTCCTGACTCCAGGGCCGGTACTCTATCCACTGCGCCACCTAGCTGCCCCCATTTCTTTTTTATTATAAAAGTATTTTATTATTTTCTAGTTACATGTAGAGATAGTTTTCAACATTTGTTTTATAAGATTTCTAGTTCCAAATTTTTCTCCCTCCCTCCCTTCCCTCCCCCCTCCCCAAGACAGCAAGCAATCTGATATGTTATATATGTACAATCACATTAAACATATTTCTGCATTAGTCATACTGTGAAAGAAGATTCAGAACAAAAGGGAAAAACCTCAAAAAAGAAAAAGAAAAACCAAAAAAAATGTAGAAACAGTATGGTTCAATCCGTACCTAGATTCCACAGTTCTTTTTTTCTGAATTTAGAGATCATTTTCTATCATGAGTCCTTTGGAATTATCTTGGTCAATTGTATTGCTGAGAAGAGTTAAGTCTATCACAGTTGAACATCACACAGTGTTGTTGATACTATGTACAATGTTCTCCTGGTTCTGCTCATCTCACTCAGCATCAGTTCATGTAAGTAAAGGAACTATTTATAACAAAGTACAGTTATTAAAATTTTTAAAAAAAAACAAGTTCACAGGGGCAGCTAGGTGGCATAGTGGATAAAGCACTGGTCCTGGATTCAGGAGAATGTGAGTTCAAATCCAACCTCAGACACTTGACACTTACTAGCTATGTGACCCTGGGCAAGTCACTTAACCCTCATTGCCCCACAAAAATTAATTAATCAATAAAAAAAGTTCACAGACCCCAACTTAAGAACCCTTGACCTAGTTGGATTCATTCATTTTACAAATAAGAAAACTGAGACCCAGAGAGAGAGAAGATGATTTACCCAAAGTCACAAAGATTTCAAAGGGACAGCTCTCTGGGGTAGGGGGTTGTCTTACTTTTATATTCATATCCCCAGTACCTAGTACAGTCTCTGGTACATAGTAGGTATTTAATAACTTGGTGTTGATTGATCATCAAGTCAATTACTATTTGAGAAGTGTCCCTAACCCCCTTAAACAAATTCTTAGGCATATGTTTTACTAAACTGTGATTGTTAAATTGGTCAATTTTATTTTCCAGTCTGACCTTTTAGAGTTAGATTACCACTTTTATATTAAGCCCTTTGAGGAACTGGAAAGGTTGGGAAAGAGTTGTTGGAGAAGATATTTCCTAGGCTTTAGAGCTGGAAGAGACCTTAGGAAATTTCTCATTTAGTCCCCCCCCCCTTTTTTTTCCACAGAAGGATGTTGAGTTCCAGACTGGGGAAAGGATTTACCACAAAGATTTATGGCTAGGGGGCAGCTAGGTGGCACAGTGGATAAAGCACTGGCCCTGGATTCAGGAGGACCTGAGTTCAAATATGACCTCAGATACTTGACACTTACTAGCTGTGTGACCCTGGGCAAGTCACTTAACCCCCATTGCCCAGTCAAAAAAAAAAATTTATGGCCAGGCTGGAATGAGAGCCTGAATTTCCTAACTCCAAATGTAGTGGTGCCTTTTTTTTTTTTTCCTATTACACCCAACTGCCTGGTCTGAGTTTTCTCACAGTATTTCTGAATTGGTAACCTCAGAACAAAACCCTGGAGCTCTCTGGCCCCATCAGCCTATGCCCCTTACCCCCTCTTGTCAAGCAAATTTGAGTCAGAGAGAATTGGAAGTCATTTGATACATGCGGTTGTTCAATTGGTTTCTTGGGAGTGTAGGTCATTATTGCACTTGGCCATATGAATACCATGTGTTTCTTGTTCAACCAATTACATGAGAGTAGCAGAGCCAGGGCTGTAGTTGGGTTTTGCTGTTAGAAGAATGACTAGGCAGGAATATATACATCCATATACACATCCATATGTATATACACAATCCATATATGCACACATATGAAAATACATTGGTATACATACACCCATAATACACATATCTATTCATACACATGTGTATCTACACACACACACACACACACACACACACACACACACACACACACATTTTTTGCAACTGGGTGGTACAGTGGATAGAGTGCCTGGCCTACAGTCAAAAAGACCAGAGTTCAAATGTGGCCTCACACACTCACTAGCTGTGTGACCCTGGGCAAGTCACTTGACCTTGTTTGCCTCAGTTTACTCATCTGCAAAATGAGCTGCAGAAGGAAATAGCAAATCACTCCAGTATCTTTGCCAAGAAAAGCCCAAATGGGGTCATGAAAAGTCAGACACAACTGAAAAACAACTGAACAGTTGAACAAATTAATTGTTTTAATCCATTCTGAGGAGTCCATAGGCTTCACTAGACTGCCATAGGTTAAGAAGTCTTGGACTAGATAATCTTTCAAGTTCCCTTCAGGCATAGGATTTAGTAGAGTTTATTTTACTGAGTAGTAGAGCAGGAAAGAGGAGAGTTCTGAGGTTCTATGCCCTGGTCAGACCCCAGCTGGAGGTGGTTCCATTCTGGAATCAACATTTTTGAAGGATATGGGTGAGTTGGAGGAGATCCGGAGGAGCGTGACCAAGATGATGGAAAGATCAAAGATCCCATGAGAACTGGTTAAAGTAACCAAGGATGTTTAGTATAGAGAGGAAAAGACCAAAGGGAGAAATAATTGCTGTCTTCCAGTACTTGACAGGCTGTCATGTTGAAGACCATTGGTGCTTGAAAAAAGTCAGAAGCAGGAGGAAGGGATGGAAGTTGGAGAGAGGCAGACCTTGGCTGGATAGAAGGAAAAACTCGCTAGGAAGAACAGCTGTCTTAAAGTAGAAGAGGCTGCTATAAGGGAGTGACTTCTCCATCACTAGAAAAAGTGGATAACCATTTTGTGACATATTGTAGGGGGTATTCTTGTTCAGGTATGGCCTCTGAGGGCCCTTCCAATTCTAGAATTCCGTGGTCCCTCTGGAGGGTCCAAGGCTCCAAACGAAGAGCTGGTGGTATCATCCTCTCCCCCTGGTTTGCCAGAGCCCTAGGTTGTCTGGGAGCATGGACAACAGTCTTGTTAGTGGTTTCCAAAGGACAGTTAATTAAGAACACAAGTGAATGGATAGTTATTAAGGACACCCCGAGCCCAGCTATTAAGCCCTGATAATTATTTTCACACTGGGTTCTTAAAAATGAAACATGCATGTAGCTTGTTAACTAGCTATGGACTGCGGGAGTGTGAGCAAGAGCTTCTGGGAGTGACAGGCCCAATTGTTTCCCTGTCCTTTCCTCTCCTGCCTTCATCAAGACTGATGTCTCTTTGTCTTTCCTTTTCTCTCCAGGACCCAAGAATTTCAGCTTTAATTCTTGATAGACTCCAAGTGCCTGAATATCTCCAGAGGAACCGGTTGGAAGGAGAGAGTCGCTGTGATGTGTGTGCCACACACCTGAACCAGCTTAAGCACGAAGCCATCCAGATGGTTCAGGTGTCATCCTGTCACGAGAAGCCTGACCACCCACACAGTCCTGGGGCCCTGGCCCGCTTGGCATCCCAGAACCTGGCCACCCATTGCTCCATGGGTGGAGACTTGCCTTTGGCCTCAGGACAGGTGGGCAAGCAGCAGGCTTCTCTTTTCCCTGGGGCAGAGAGGAAAAAAGCTCTGGCATGGCCCCCAGGCTCTGGCGGCTTTCCCAACTCCAGCGTCCAAGTCACTGTGGCTCCCACAGGCCTCGGCGGTGCCTTGAGTTCCGTCACCATCCAGGCTCAGCAGTACCTGGAAGGCATGTGGAGTATCTCTAGAGTGAACAGCTTCCTCCCACCAACTTGCCTGGTAAGTACTGGTGATTTTTGCTCACATAGAACCAAGCCCAAGGAAAATTATTTGCATGTTGCCTTGAGCAGTCACCGTAGAAAAGATGCTTCAAACCATGTTCCCTGCAAAATGACATATTTTGCTAACCCTTTCCAGATAGCTTCACCTTGCAGAACAAGGCTCTTACCTTGTTCCTAAGCTAGAAATGGGCAGGGGTATTAATAGTGGTACATAATACCTCTCCAACAACAACAACAAAAAGTAAAATCTTAGTCTTTGAAGGTTCTTGATAAAGACACATTGGTTGACTGGCTGACTGAAGGGTTGTCTCTATTCCTGGTTGGGTAGGATTTCCTATTGTGTCTCTACATTGTAATACCACTCTGGTTCTTCCCAAAGTTGTCACAGCACTCTTTTTCCATTATTAATACAGTCGTCAATGGAAGGTGTTGTTTTTTTTTTTAACCTTTGCTACAGAGTCACATGGGAAGAGCTTGAAAGCTACATCTGAATGTGACCCTGAAGCTATTGGTTTACTGGCCCAACACGAAAGGTGGCTTGGGCTTGGCCCATCTGGTAGAATGGGGCTGTGTTTGTAGCATTAGGGAGTGGAACCTGTGGCCAAGCAGCTACCATTAGGGTGTGAACATATTGGGAGTAGGGCTGTGAATCACATGTTCTGGATATTACAAGTGGTCTCTAGTGGGCAACTGTTGCAACCCAATGAGAACTGTTCTTACCTGTGGCTAATGTTGCCTTTCTTATATGGGTCTGGTGGTGATACTCTGCTATAAATTCTTCATTTGGTTGACTTCTACTTATATTCATAAATGCTTTCTTTAAGAAAGTCAGAAGGTGCCAGTCATGGTGAGTATTGAACAACATGACAAAAAATGAAATTGACTGTATCTTAATGGATGATAAAATGACTGGTTACCGACAGAGGTTTAAGTCATCTCTGAATCAGCCAAAATAAACACCAGACTGAAGGAAGGAAAAAGGTGAAGACACTGCATGCAATTGTAATATCTCTTATTAGATCTATTTAAACAAGTTATTGATACTGAAAAATAGGAAATGGATAAAGAAAAAAACTTTGATTCTGATGATCATTGATTCTGGAGAGGCAGTATGATATGCACCAGACTGAAATCAAGAGAGATATGAGCCTGAATACCATTTCTGTTGTTGAGTTGTTTCAGTCGTGTCCAACTCTTCATGACCCCATTTGGAGTTTTCTTGGCAGAGATACTGAAGTGATTTGCCATTTCTTTCTCTAGTTCATTTTCTAGATGAAGAAACTGAGGCAAACAGGGTTAAGTCACTTGCCCAGGGTCACAAAGGTAGTAAGTGTCTGAGGCTGGATTTGAACTCATGAAGATGAGTCTTCCTGATCCCAAGGCCAGTGCTCTATCCACTGTGTAGCCTACCTATTAACTATGTTACTATATGCAAATCACTTAACCTTTCTGAGCCTCAGTTTCCCCATCTGTAAAACAGAGCTAATAATACCACTCAGAGCTGTCGTGATATGAGATAGTTTGTGTAGAGTTCACTGTAAACCTTAAAGTATTACGTAAATATCAGCTGTCATCATTATCATTTTCTTGGAGAAAATTACCTGATGTAAAGCAATCACCATAATGGGGAGGTCCAAAGAACTCAGAATCCTCCTCAACAAATACATGGTTGATCTTGCCAGGTAGAGAGACACGACAGCCAAAACCACACCAATTTAGAGGAAAAGCTAATTTCCCGAACTTTATAGAGGAGAGTAACAGAAGAATTTGGGTACTTATAAAATAGTGATAAAGACTAATGGAAAAGAAGGGGAGGAAGAACCTACAGAAAGCTTGTTCTGAGACCAAAGGAAATGAGATAATACCAAAGAGAAGACAGATACAATTCAGTTTGGGAAGTCCTTCAGATGTTTCTCTCAATTAGTTACAATGTAGTGTTTGCATCAAACCTCTGAATTCTATAGCCTCTCAATAAAATTTATGGCCACTCATAAGAGATTGGATATTTATTATGCCACACACCAAAAAAGACAAAGACATGGAGAATATATAAATCATCCAGACTTTGACATACATTTGGATGAGTAGCTCATTGAATTAGTCCAATGGTACTAACAATGCCTAGACAGACATTGCACCTAGACAGATAGCTGGACCCCAAATTGAATGGGAATGAGAGAATGGATTTGATTGGATTTAGAAAAGTGTGAATTACTTTTAATGATCTCAAGAAGCTCTCTGACACAAACATCCATCTTTTTAGTAGTAGCATTCTGCTATCTGGCTAGGGACAATCTTCAAAGAATCGTGATTGGAAGAATTGTGACCCAGAAAGAAATAGAGAGATGTTGAGTGGATATGAGTATGTGGGTTGTGGCATGTTACTCAAGATAACTTTCATGCAAGAAGGAGCATTAGAGATGTTATTAAGGAAATGTATAATCAGTAAAGAAGATGGGCCAGTTATACAGTAAGAGCAAGGAATAATTGATGGACAGCAAGAGTATTGCACTGGTATCCAAAGCATGCTCAGAGACCTCAGAAGAGAATATAATGAGATAGATCTGTGGAGAATTTCTGGGAACAGAGGCCGAGAAGGTAAGGGTCGATGGAGGGAGAGCCTGCACTGATATGATTGTAGGTCAATCAAGATATTGAAGTATAAGGTTTTTTTGTTATTGTGGTATCCTTCTGACTTTCTCTGAGCTTGCAATCCAATAAGAGCCCCGGGTTGGGTTTGGTTTTGTTTTTTTTCCAGTCGAACTATTGTCTAGTCACATATCCCCACTTTTAACCCATTCTCTCACTGATATCCACAAACATTTCTTTAGATCTACTTTGAATCTACCCTGTGTTGCAAGCTCTGGAAGAGACAGACAGAGATGGGTATGATCCCATGTGAAGCTCACTGTCTTGAAAGGAGATAAGATCAGGATTCAGATAGCTACAGCTCAAGGCAGGATACAAGAATGGGTAGAAGTGGGAAATTTCTAATCTTAACCCCTTTAAATAGTTTACATCATTGACCTACCTCCTTTGTCAATCTTTCATTTCCTTGATTTATCTCATACTACTTAAAAAAATAAAATTTAAATCTTTTAAAGGATCAGAAATTGATCTTATTCCTCCCTATGTCATGCCCCATTGATAGAAGAAGAAAAACAAAACCTTTGTAACAACATACACAGTCATGTAAAACAAATTCATACATTTTCCACCTTCACAAAACATGGACTATAAGTCTATCTCCTTTCAGTCAGGAGGTGGGGAGCTTTTCATGTTCTTTTTTTTAAGAAAACCCTCTTTGGTAACAGGTACATATTAATGGGGAAGCTGCGGCCTAGAGAGAAATGATTTGTCCCACACGATATAGTGGTTAGTATTAGAGTTTGGATTTGAACCCGGGCCTTCTGTTCTAAAGCTAGTGCTAGGGAATTACAAAGGAAAGAGGGAACCAGTGTGTGTGTGTGTGTAGGAGTGGATTATGGAAAGGTTCAAATAGGAGAAAGTACCTACCCCACCACGTGGGTCTTAAAAGATTGGTAACATGACAATATGTAGAGATTGGTGAGGGTTTTGGGGATGAAGGAGCCTGAGAAAATATAGGGAGGTTGCTTAGGGAATAGAGGTAGAGTCAAGGGCCAGTGCAGTGAGTGGCAGAAGATAGGAAACAGGTGCCAGTCCTCCCTGGCAGTCCATTGGTCTGTACAATGGAAATCCCTTCCGCCAAATAAAGAACATCAGCTCTATCCCCAAGTAATCCCTTTAAGTCAAGGCACTAGAATACAGCATGACCCTGGAGTCAGAGGATCTGGGTTCAAAACCTGCACCTGATGTTTAGCACCTGAGTGACCAAGTTACCGGTTCTCCCTGGGCCTTTCTTTCCTCATCTCTCTAAAATGAAGGCATTGGGCTGGATGGTCTCTGAGGTCTCTTTCAGCTCTAGAGCTGTGAGTCCAAGTGTTCAGTACAATTGATGGTCTTTGTTTTAGTTTTTCATTAATAACAATGGCTGGCAGTAGTGAGGATCAAATGAATATCTATATCTCTCTAATATATATATATATATATATATATTATCTTATAAAGTGAAAAGTGCAAAAGATTTAAATCTCAGCTGTTTCTATTCCTCTCTCTCTCTCCCTCTCCCCATCACGGCTGCCCCCATGCCTGGAATGCTCTTTCTCCTCTGCCTTGACTACTGACCTCCATAGCTTCCTTTAAGTCCCAATTAAAATCCCATCTTCCATAGGGAGCCTTCCCTAACCCCTCTTAAGTCCACTGCTTTCCCTCTTTTTAATTATTTCCCATCTATTCTTTATATAGCTTGCTTTGGATATATTGATTTGTATCTTGTCTCCTCCATTAAATTATAAACTTACTGTGGGCAGGTGCTGTCTTTTGTATCCCCAGCACTTAGCACAGTGCCTATCATAGTAGATTTATGGATTTGAATTGTTTATTGAATCGAAATATTTATAGACTTGAAAATTATTTAGAAATTAGACAATATTTTGAAAGTTAACTAGAGGGGCAGCTTAGGTGGTACAGTGGATAGAGCACCGGCCCTGGATTCAGGAGTACCTGAGTTTAAATCCAGCCTCAGACACTTAACACTTACTAGCTGTGTGACCCTGGGCAAGTCACTTAACCCCCATTGCCCTGCCAAAAAAAAAAAAAAAAAGGTTAACTAGAATTGAAAATGTGTATTGAATTGAATTGAAATGGAATTAGAGGGTAAATTCCAAGAAGTGTTATGCTTTCTCTAAACTTCATCTTTCCCTGTTCCTGGGATTATATCCCCCATAGAATAAGTGTGTTTAGCACATGTTTGTTGTTGTTGGATTCATCTTCTTTCTAGCCCTGGAAAGAAGAGAGGGCAGAGATCGGAGATTATAAGATCACAGATTTAGAGCTGAAGGGAAATTTAGAGACAATAAATCCTGCCCTCTCACTTTAAAAATGAGGGGACATTGAAATTAAAAAAAAAAAGAGCCCTACAGGGAGGGTAAGTGATTTGACCAGTGTCACCCAGCTCATCCCTATTTTTCAGATTGGAAAAATGAGGCTCAGAGACTTCTGGTGACTTGCTCATCCTGCAACCTCAGACTAATAAAAGATCGTTAGCTTTAGGTAAGCCCAGATCTAGGCTTTTGAGGCACATGCCCTTGTGTGTGGTAAATGTAAAGGAGAAATACTGGAAAATGTTACGTAGTTGGGTAAAGGCAGGAGTGGTGGAGAGATCGCTTTTAGCTTGGGGTGGAGGATAGTGGAAATTTGGAAGGAAGACCTTGAGAATTTGGAAGATGGGAGGGAATTTAGTCCAAACCAATTTAGTCTAGTCCCTTCATTTTACAGGTGAGGAAACTGAGGCCCAGAGAAGTTAAGTATTTTCCTCAGAATCACAAGGCAGTTGGGTGCTTCAACAGATGGAGATGGGGAGGGGTATCCATGCCAAGTCTGGGGGATGGCATTAACAAGGATGTGGATGCCTTTTTCATTCACTTATCTATATGACCTTGGGTAAGTCACTTAAGCTGTTTGGGCCTTCAGGTGTAACATAATGGGCCTCTGGAGTCTGTTCCAATTGTAAATAGTATTGATTTGGAAGGAACTTAGAATCCATCATTTTGATTCCCTCATTTCACTGATGAATAATATGAGATAAAGCTAAAAAGAAAGGGAGAAGATCAGAAGCTATTCCCCAATAGATAGTCGAAGGATATGAACAAACAGTTTTCAAAGGAAGAGTTCTGAGCTGTCAACAAACAGTTTTCAAAGGAAGAGTTCTGAGCTGTCAACAATCATATGAAAAAATGCTCCAAATCACTAAAAGTGAGAGAAATACAAATGAGACCAACTCTGAGGTTCTTCTTTATGCCCATCACATTGTCAATAATGACGAAGGAGAAGGATTCCAATTGTTGGAGGGGCTGTGGAAAAATAGGCATATACCTACACTGTCAGTAGAGTTGGGCATTGGCCTAGACAGTCAGTACAGCAATTTGAAACTGTGCCTCTGAGGTCACTAACATATATTTATGCCCTGTGGCCCACTACTGAGACCTATATCATAAGGAGATCAAAGAAAGAAGAAAAAGACCCATAAATTAAAAAATAATTATAGCAGCTCTTTTTGTAATGGCAAAGAATCGAAAACTAAGGAGGTGCCCATCAGTTGGGAAAATTTGAACAAAATCATGGTTTATGAATGTAATGGAATATCATTTCATGTTATGGAAGTTTTTTTGTTTTTTTTGGTGGGGCAATCAATGAGGGTTAAGTGATTTGCCCAGGGTCATACAGCTAATAAGTGTCAAGTGTCTGGGGTCAGATTTGAACTTGGGTCCTCCTGAATCCAGGGCCGGTGCTTTATCCACTGCACCACCTAGCTGCCCCCTTGTTATGGAACAGTTTTGACAAAACCTGAGGTTTACAGGAACTACTGCAGAGTGATGGGGCAGCCAGATGGCATAATGGGTAGAGTGCTAAGCCTAGAGCCAGGAAGACTCATCTTCCTGAGTTCAAATCTGGCCTCAGACACTTACTAGCTGTGTTACCCCATACAATTCACCTGTTTGTCTCAGTTCCTCCTCTGAGGAAGGAAATGGTAAGTAAACCTGCCCAGAAAACCCCAAATGGGGACACAGAGTGAGACATGACTGAAAAACAGCTCCACAACAATGCAGAGTGAAGGAACCAGAAGCAGGCAAACAATTTATAGAACATATCAACGGCACTGTGAAGAAAAACTTTGAAAGACTTGAGAACTGATCAATGTAATAATCAACTACTATTTCACAGGTTCAGTGATAAAGTATGCTACTCCCCTCCTAACAAGGAGGTGATGGACTCAAGGCAAAGAGACCACCATTATGGGATTGTGCCCAATGTGGGAATTTGTTTTTCTCAACTATACATATTTATTTGTTTTCTCAGTAAATACTCCTTTATTTGAAGTTTTGAGTTCCAAATTTTATCTCTCCTTCCCTCCCTCCCCTCCCCTGTCTCCCCTCCCTTAGGCAGTAAGCAATCTGCTATGGATTATATATGTGTAATTAGATTATACATATTTGTTACAAGTGTTTTTCTTTTTCTCCTATGAGGATAGATGAAAGGGAGAGGAGATATTATAATAGTCTCCTCCCAAAAGAAAAAAAAAACCCAGAAGGAAGCACAGACAAGCAGGACAGCTTTGAAAGTTACATGTTGAATTTATTATATGCTTAAAATAAAAGCTAAGCTTTACCTAATAGGGATTTGCTGTTTCATGTATCATCCCCTCTGTTTCTCTTTCTGTTCTACAATGTATATGGAAGTGCTGATTTTATTGGGTGTCTGTTAAATTCAGAATAAAAATAAAATAAACTAGAAAAGAAAGAAAAGCCAGGGTGGGTGATGGGGAACCACATTGTAGAAGGTCTTAAAGACCAGGTCATTGGAAATATTCCTTTTCCATTTCCCTGAGATTTTATTCAGCCTATTATTATCCTTCCCCTTCCTCTCCTACCCCCACCACTGATACTGATAGAGAGCTAGGAAGCTGCCCCATATCTTTGTGTTGAAATCCAAAACAAGGGAGAGAGAATTGATATTTTGTGTTCCTTATAACATTCCCTAAAATGACCCTTTGGTTGGAGAAGGCAGGGTTGGTTTGGGGCCCCTGGTGAATAATGTCATAGGGCATGGAAATTCAATGGTAGGACATAAAATGTGGTCCTTTAAGCCTTCTTCTTCTTTCCTACCATCTTTTACAGGAGCTACTGACTTTATTTCAGCTTGTGTTGGTATGTGTGTTATGTGTGTGGGGGGTAGGGAGGGGGTTGGATAATGGATTTATAATTAGAGAACAGTCACAGTAATCAATGATGGTATTATTAAGCATATAAATAGAACTTTAAGCCTTAGATGAGGTAATTTCCTGCTGTGTCCAGGGATCAATAATTAGAACTAGCCCTGGAATGTTAAAATACCTCTCTGAAGACTTCAGAATTAAATACTTTGGTGCAGACAGCCCCATGAATCTCCCTTTCTTCATTGTATTGCCCATAAACAGTTGTATGTTTATTTTATTACTAACAAGGGTAACAGAAAATAATTTTGGGGTGGGGGGGATGTTAGGGGAAAGACCTGTGGTCCAGGGTCTCTGTCTGAGAATAGGGATGCTGTTGAGATGCCAATGTGGTTCATCCTCACGGACAAATTCATCTTTTCTAATAAGGACAATCAATGATGATAACAGTGAGTGCAACAGTGACATGCATTTTTAATAAAGATTTAAGATTTACAAGGTGTTTTTCTCACAATAATAATGTTGCTTTAAAAAAAATTCCCTAAGATGACCCTCTGGGTCATCCAAGATGCTACTTCTGCCCTTGGGGAAGTCAGGGTTGGCTTAAGATCACTGGCGAATAAGGTCATATTCCTTATTTCCTCCCATGGAAGTAGGAATGTAGGAATACAAGTCTCCTTATCTCTGTTTCTGTAGAGGAGAGAACTGAGGCTGTTATTGGTGTGACTTGACTAGGTAGAAAAGCACACTTGGATTTGAATCCCCAGCTCCTGGCTAATTAGCTGAGTCATTAACCTCTCTGGGTCTCCTCCTCACCTGTGAAATGAGGGAGCAGGACTTTTCTAAGGTTCCTTCCAGCTCTAAATGCCTTGCCCAGAGAGACGGTGAGGGGAAGTAGATAGAGGGCCAGCTTCCGGAGATTGCCCACCTGTATGGGTCAGTAACCTGCATGGGTGGAGGAGCTTCCGCACACTGGGTGAAATCATAGGTCTGGCTGGACCAAAAAAAAAAAAAAAAAAAGAAGACTTGCCCCAAGGCACCATCTAGTAGGTGTTGAAGCTGGGATAATAGTAGCTCACAGTTGTATCATGCTTTATAGTTACAAAGCACTGTACAGACATGATCTCATTTAATTCTGATAATAGCTTTGGCGTTCTGGGGGGGCCTCTCTTCATGGGAAGCTCAGGGAAAGAGAGAGATCCAAATTTACTCATTCATCCTACAAATATTTAACTTGCTACTGTGTGGGGCCTCTACTGACATTCTCCTCTGATGCCTCAGCACGGCATGGAGGTGAGCTTGGGCCCTCTACACCGAAAGCTGGCAGCTTTGTGGTGCGGTGGATAGAGCACTAGGCCTGGAATAAGGAAGGTGTGAGTTCAGAAGTGGCCTGAGAAACTTATTAGCTGGGCAAGTCACTTAACCTCTGTTTGCCTCAGTTTCCTCATCTGTACAATGGGGATAATAATAACACACACCTGCTAGTGTTTTTTTTTTTTTTTTTTAGTGAGGCAATGGAGGTTAAGTGACTTGCCCAGGGTCACACAGCTAGTAAGTGTTAAGTGTCTGAGGCCGGATTTGAACTCAGGTCCTCCTGACTCCAGGGCCAGTGCTCTATCCACGGCACCACCTAGCTGCCCCCTACTAGGGCTGTCGTGAGGATCAAAATTTGTAAAATGCTTTGCGAAACCTTCAAGCACTACATAAATGCCAGCTACTCAGCTGAGGAGTATAGGCCCAGACGTGAAAGGGATGCATGTATTGTCTGAATGAGGACCCATCAGAATGGAGAGGCTAGGCTCTCTGTTAAAAGGTTGGCTACCAGGCGATTGATGTTTTTGGTCACAGCTACTATTGGAGAACAATCAGTTCAATGCTTTTAAAAACATTTATTAAGCACCTACTATGTGTCAGCTAGAAGAGGCCTGTGTGTGATGTGTGTGTGTGTGTATGTGTATACACTATGAGATGTATTCAGAGAATATGGTCTTGGAGAAGATGTTGGAAGAGGCTTAGTGTGGTGTACTAAGAAGAATATTAGATTCTCTTGCTGAAGGGTTGGAGAGACGTGGGTTCTGTTCCATCCTCTGTGACTATGTCACTTTGATGGATTCCTTTCTCTTTCAGGAACTTAATTTCTCCTACTTTAAACTAGTTTGGAGGTGGAAGAAGGGAAGGATGGGTTTGAGGGAAGAGCTGGACTGGTGAAGTTTCCAGTAATTCTGTGGTTCTGTGATTCCAAGGCCCCTTCCAGTTGTCATTTTATGTTCTATGATCCTAAGAACCCATTCCTGCTCTGACATTTTAGGTTCTAGGATTCCAAAGCCCTTCCAGACTTGAATGTTCTATGTTTTCTGATTCCGAGGGCCTTTTTTTTTTTGGCAGGGCAATTAGGGTTAAGTGACTTGCCCAAGGTCACACAGCTAGTAAGTGTCAAGTGTCTGAGGCCAGATTTGAACTGAGGTCCTCCTGAATCCAGGGAGGTTGCTTTATCCACTGCACTACCTAGCTGCCCCCTTCCAAGGGCCTTTTTAGCTCTGACATTTTTGTGTTCTGTTTTCTAAGGCCCTACTTGCTCATTCTATGTTCTAGGATCATAAGGCTCCTTCCAGCTCTGACATTCTATGTTCTCTATTTTGCTTTTAAAGCCCTTCAAAACCTGGCCACTTCCCACCTTTCTAGTCTAATTACATTGTACTCCCCTCCAAGTGACCTTGTTCTTTCTTTCTTTCTTTCTCTTTTTCTCTCTCTCTTTCTTCCTTTCTTTCTTTCTCTTTTTCTTTCTTTCTTTCTTTCTTTCTTTCTTTCTTTCTTTCTTTCTTTCTTTCTTTCTTTCTTTCTTTCTTTCTTTCTTTCTTTCTTTCTTTCTTTCTTTCTTTCTTTCTTTCTTTCTTTCTTTCTTTCTGAGGCAATGAGGGTTAAGTGACTTGCCCAGGGTCACACAGCTAGTAAGTGTCAAGTATTTGAGGCTAGATTTGAACTCAGGTCCTCCTGAATCCAGGAACAGTGCTTTATCCACTGCGCCACCTAGCTGCCCAACCTTGTTCTTTCCACAAGATACCAGTCTCCCAATTCCATTTGCCTTCTGCCTTCCCTGGCTTCCTTCTTCTCTCAGCTAAAATTCCACCTTATGCAAAACTTTCCCATTTCTTTTTCATGTTAATGCATTCTTCAGCCTCTAGCTGGTTGTCTTCTCTCTTCCACCTCTGATTGAGAGCTCTGGGAGAGGAGGAAGAGAGAAGACTACAAGCTAGAGGCTGCTTTCTTTGTATCCTCAGAATTTAGCACATATTGTTGCTTACTTGTTGTCTTGTTCGGCTCTTCATGACCCAGTGGACTATCCTGTTGTTGGGGTTTTATTGGCAGATACTGGATTGGTTTGCTGTTTTCCTTCTCCAGTGTATTAAGGCAAATGGGTTAAATGACTTGCCCAGGGTCACACAGCTACTAAGCTTCTGGGGCTGGATTTCAACTCGGTTCTTCCTGTCTCCAGGCCTAGCACGCTATGCATTGAGCCACCCAGCTGCCTCCAATGCTTGTCATTTTGACTTTACTTGACTTCCGTGATTTAAGACCCCTTTTAGCTTTGACTTCTTTTGTTTTTGTTTTATGATTCTAAAGCCCCCAGCTCTGACATTCTATGAATCTGAGTTTGTAAAGACAGAAATATTCGTGGAGTGCACTTTGTGACTGGGAGGGGTTTGGGGGCTGCCCAAGCAGCTGCTTCAGCCTGAGGGCCAGGTGTTTGTCCCTGGGGTCTCTGTGGGAGGTTTACAATGGGGGCAGCTCGGGAAACTACCAGTACTCCTCAAACAAGGCTCATCTACCCAGCAGTGCCTTGTTAAAAAAAAAAAAGAAGAAGAAAGAAAGAAAGAAAGAAAAAGTCTGGGATTGCTCAAAGCTGTTCTCCTCCCCCCACCTTTTCCTCCTCTTTCATGTCCCTTGTCTTATATGACACCAGGTGGAAGCAGGAGGGAGGCAAGAGAGTCTCAGCTTGTGAAAAACTCCATTTTCACTGGTTTGTGAAATTCTTCCTGGTGCGTTTCCAACATCTGTTTTCTTCAGTGCAATAACAGTGGAAAGAGGGCCTCTCAATTTCCTCAACTGGGTAAACAGTTCATTTTCTCTTCTGATTAAAGGGATGGCTAATGGGAGATGAGAAGAGGTGAAGTATTCACTTCACACAGGCACGTAGTGGGTTTAAAAAGCGTTTAAAATGAGTTCAATATCTGACTTTCCATACTAATGGCTAATTCTGGAATGTCCAAGATGGAATTACCTTTAGAGACTATTTATTCCAGTCCCCTATTATTCTGAGTGGAAGGAACATTAAGCTCAAAGTCAGAAGATCCAGATTTAAATCCCTATTCTTGAAATTTATTAGATCTCTAATCTTTGGTGCAGCTAGGTGGTACAGTGGATAGAGATGTAGGCCCAGAACCAGGAAGACCTGAGTTCAAATCCAGCCTCAGACCCTTAGCTGTGTGATCCATGACAAGTCATTTAACCCTGTTTGCCTCAGTTTCCTCATCTGTCAAATGAACTGGAGAAGGAAATGGCAAACCACTCCAGTATCTCTGCCAAGAAAACCCCAAATGGGTCATGACAGGTTGGCCCTAACTAAAAATCAACTGAGCAAATGATCTTCAGCAGGTCACTTTGCTTCTGATCCTCAATTTCATCATCTGTAAAATGAAAGGGTTAAACTATTGCTATCTAAGACCTCTTCTTGCACCATCCTTCTGTGTTCTATAGTCTGGCTTCCTCCTAGTTCTGCTGTCTTGTGTTCTATGTTCTTATGGGACAAAATGTAAACTGTAGCTGAGAAGGGCAGATCTGGGTTCACGTGGACCAGTCTCAATCTTGAGGGCATCTCAGTAATGGTCATTTCTGTCTCCTTTCTCCATCCACTTTCTCTTGGGAATTTCTTCCTCCAAACCTGTTCATTCCTTTTTTTGGGGGGGGGGCAGGGGGACAATGAGGGCTAAGTGATTGGCCCAGGGTCACACAGCTAGTAAGTGTCAAGTGTCCGAGGATGGATTTGAACTCAGGTCCTCCTGAATTCAGAACTGGTGCTTTATCCACTGTACCACCTAGCCGCCCCCACCCCCCATTTCTCCTGGGAACATCCTTGAGAGTGGGAACGGTCTTTTACTTTTTTTGTATTACCAGCACTTAGCACAGAGCCTGGCATGTAGTAGGTGCTTAATGAGTGTTCGATTCCTGTTTCTTTATGTATAAGCCCATAGCACCCATGTATCCAAAGTAGATAGTGGCATAGGACATGGTGCAGTAACCTCAAACAGTGGTTCAGCCAGGACAAGTCTAATTGCCTTTGGAATGCCTTATCCTTAGTTTGCTTGTTTGTTTTTAAGCAGAAGATTTTCCTTCCTAACTGGGTTTGGTTTAGGGTATTATCTAGCTTCTTCCCAGGGCAGTTGTCTATCAGCCAAAGATAGGCTGGGCCAGGGGCCTACTAAGCCTTAGTGATTATCCAGCTAAGGACTCAGGAGAGACTACAGGCACATGAGAATCTACTCCTCCCTGCTGGCCCAGGATCTTCAAGGAAATGTGCTTTTTTTCAGTTTCTTCCTGTCCCAACTGAAAGAATAGTTGGGGTGATCCAAAAGCAAATGTAGTAATAACCTACTTAGCCAGGGGACACTTGCCCAGTGATCTCGTTAGACCCATGTTGAGAATCTCAGAAGGAAGCAAAAGAACTCTCTGAGATCATCAAGTCCCTAGTTGCTGTGTCTGACTCTCTGTGACCCCTTTGGCATTTTCTTAGCAAAGACACAGGAGTGGTTGGTAAACAGGGTGAAGTGATTTGTACATGGTTAAGCGGCAGTGTCTGAGGCTACATTTGAAATCAGGTATTCCATATTCCAGGCCTGGCATTCTATCCACTGAACCACCTAGCTGCCCTAAAGTCCTTATACTTTACTATTTGGAGAGCCCTCAGGTCCTTTCTCAAAGCCTATAGAAGCTTATTTTCTGTAAGATTCTAGTAAGCTTAGAGGTTTGTTTTCTAATCTTGGGATAGCATAGGAGAGAGTGAGGCTGTTACTGGCAGGGATATTGAGGGCAGCAGAAAGTGACAGTTAATAGCTTGCTGGTGAAGGAGGAGACAAAAGCACTATAAAAAAGTATATAAAAAACCCTCAGGAAGCATCATCACCTAGGGAAATTCAGTGTAGGAGTAAATAGCCCCATGAACCTCCCAGGGCCCTAAAGGCTTTCCTGTTTTACAACTCTGTAGAGTAACTGATACTTTATAATGATAAGAGCACTTAGAGATGGGAAAATCGAAGGGAAGAGAAAAAGAGAAAGGAAGTGACTTGTTCACTTGATAAGTAGCAGAACTGGGGTTTAAAATGAAGACTTGTGTGTTCAAATCTAGGTCTCTTTCCATTGTCCCATTTACCTTTCAATGATTTTGAGCGGGGCAACTAGGTGGCGACTTAGTGCACAGAGCACCTGGAGTCAGGAAGACTCATCTCCCTGAGTTCAAATCTGGCCTCAGATACTCACTAGCTGTGTGACAGGTTACCTAATAATCCTGTTTGCCTCAGTAAAATGAGCTGAAGAGGGAAACGGCAAAATATTCTACTGTCTTTGCCAAGAAAACCCCAAATGGGGTCATGAAGAGTTGGACAAGATTGAAACGACTGAACAAGTCTTTGAACCATCAAGGGATGGTTAAGTGATATTCACTGTCCTCTATTTAAAAAGACAAGGACTTGTGTGGTTTATCCTAGAAAGATTTTCATCTCAAATGCTAAAAGTTAGATTTTTTTTTTCTTTTGCGGGGCAATGAGGGTTAAGTGACTTGCCCAGGGTCACACAGCTAGTAAGTGTCAAGTGTCTGAGGCCAGATTTGAGCTTAGGTCCTCCTGAATCCAGGGCTGGTCCTTTATCCACTGCGCCACCTAGCTGCCCCGAGAAATAATTTTGATACTTAAGGGAGCCAACTTCAGTTATCTGGAAATTCACTTATGTGGAATACCTTTTTACTAGATGATTCTTTGGAAGTCCCAAATATTCTAAATAAGGTATATGGTGTTTTATGGTATCAAATGATTATTTAAATGACTGCCTAGTGACCACGATGAGCAAATAAATTATAGAACTCTGGGTCCTTATGGGAGATGATTCAGTTAATATCATTTTCAGTGAATGCAATTTATTTCTGAGTTTAGTTTCACTCCATGTGACATTATTGGCTTCATATCTAAACAATTCTCTTATGAGTATCTGACCATTTTATTAGATTCTTGTACATAGTTTCTGGTTCCTAGTTTCAAGCTTAATCATATAATATTTTTTTAAAATTAAGGAACATTCCCTCATTTTGGAAAAATGAGACATTTTTATAAGGAAGCAGGTGGCAGAGTAGAAGAATCACTGGCCTTGGATTTTGGAGGTCTGGAATCCATCTTGCGTTATCTTGGGGGAGATCCTTTTCCCTCTCTTGACCCCAGAGCTCTCAGGTGCCTCCACTGATGTTGTCCCGGGGATCTCTCATCATTACGGGAGACAGCCAGGCTACATCAGTGGAATTGAAGCACTGGGAGGTGCAACCAGGCCAGAACAGCTTTGATCGTGGGTCTGGGGAAAGATAGTATGTCTGTTGTCTTTGGGTCAGCTTAGCTAAGTGTAAATAACCTAATCATTTTGTACATGTGTAACCTATATCAGATTACTGTCTTGGGGAGGGGGGAAGGAAAAGAAGGAGGAGAAAAATTCAGAACTAAAAATCTTATAAAAACCCATGTTGAAAACTATCTTTACATGTAACTGAAAAATAATAAAATACTTTTATGATGAAAAAAAAAGAACCTAATCACTAAAGGGGGATGGCCAACTGTGATGACCATTTCTAGCCACAACCATTCATGAAAGCCAACTTCTAGAAAATAGGGGAGGGGGCAGCTGGATGGAACAGTAGATAGGGCACCAGCTCTAGAATCAGGAGGACCTGAGTTCAAATATACCTCAGACACTTATTAGCTGTGTGACCCTGGGTAAGTCACTTTAACTCTGACTGCCTCCAAAAAAATTAATTAAAAGAAATAAAAAATAGGGGAGGGGCACCTCAAATTACATTGTTAAGAGGGCATAATCATGGAAATTAAACTATTGTACTTTTGAAGAAGTGAGGTCCAAAGCAATAATAGAATGTGGAAAAGAAGAAGGTGAAAAACCTCTGGCTTCAGAGTCAGAATGCAAAATTTAAAAGTGAAAGGACAGGGGGCAGCTAGGTGGTGCAGTGGATAGAGCACCGGCCCTGGAGTCAGGAGTACTCGAGTTCAAATTCGGCCTCAGACACTTAACACTTACTAGCTGTGTGACCCTGGGCAAGCCACTTAACCCCAATTGCCTCACTTAAAAAAAAAAAAAAGTGAAAGGACCCTTAGTTGTTGTCTGTTCCACCTCACTCTCTAGTTTTGCATGTTAGGAAAATGAGGACTAGCAAGGTTAATGAAATGACTTTTCCAAGGTCACATGGCTAGTAAGAGGTAAAACTAGGGTTTGAAGCTAGGTCCTTTCACTCCAAATTCAATACTCTTTCTCTTGTCTCATCTGAATCCTGAGTTTGGTTCCCTGCTCTCCTTTTTTTCATCTGTGTGATCTTGAATAAAGCCTCATTTTCCTTATCTGAGAAACTAATGGGTTGAACGAGATGATGGTGATGATGATGACTACACTGTTGTAACATTTATTTAAAAATACTATTTATTTTATTTATATAGCTTTTATTTATTTTTTTTTGGTAGGGCAATGAGGGTTAAGTGACTTGCCCAGGGTCACACAGCTATTTAAGTGTCAAGTGTCTGAGGCCGGATTTGAACTCAGGTCCTCCTGAATCCAGGGCCAGTGCTTTATCCACTGTGCCACCTAGCTGTGCCTAGCTTTTATTAATCTATCAAGGCTAAACTGGCTCTAAGACTTTTAGGCCCCTCCCTCCATTCCCCCTCGTGTTTTAAGGTCTGCAAAGCACTTTACATCTATGATCTCATTTGATCTTGTAAACATCCGTGTAAAGTAGGTGTTAATATTATCCCCATTTTATGGATGATGAAACCGAGGCTGAGAGAGGAGAAGAGAATCATCTCAATCAATGGTCTAATTCTAAATTCTGTGGTCTCCAAGGCTGTTTCTGGCACTCATATTTGAGGCTTCTAAGGTTCCTGTTATTTCTGAGGGCAGCTTTCTTCATGGGGTCTGTGCTGAAGCCAAGGTGAAACTGACTGGAGATGATTCTTGTTACAATTCTACAGCTTCTGGCTGTAAAAATGTGTGCTGTGGTGAATCTGAGTTATAAACTGCCTAGTTTCCTCCTTACGAGCCCCAGCGGAAGTCCTGCTGGGTAGATCCCAGATGTGGTTCTCTTCTGATGGACAGCCTGGTCCCTTTATGTGACACTGGCCAGGCCAGGAGGGGGCCTGTTTCAGGGCTCGCCAACCTTGGAGGGAAGGAGAATTTATTGAACATGCCCATGCCATCTGCTGCCATTAACAGAGGCCGGTGAGAAGGCTTTAGCCTCACTCTGACGTTGGCAACAGGATTTCTTGGGATTTTGTGCCAGTGACACTAAGCCGAGCAGACTTATTTTTTGATGGGGAATAGCCTCAGCTTTGATTCCCTTACAATTGGTTGGGACTTAGAAAATGAAATATAAAAAAAAAATCAATCCATTTTGAGAAGAAACGTTGGATAGTAGAAAGAACGTTAGACTTAGAAGAGGGAGGCCTGGTTTAGAATCTGAACACTGACACTTTCTAAGCTGTATGCTCATGGATGAATAATTTTCCCCCTCTGAGTTTCAATTTTCTTCATCTGTAAAATGGAGATAATATTTAAAAAGAGATAGCTCTGCATCATAGGGGAAAAAGGACTGGTCTTGGCATCAAAGAAAAGCTGAATTAGGGTACAGGCTCTGACATAGACTTACTTTGTGACCATGGGTAAGTCACCCAATCTCTTAGTGCCTAGAAAACTCTCTGAGACTCTAACTTAATCTGCAATGGTGGAGGGAGTTTTTACAGTGAGAGTTCCATACCTGGTGTCTCCCTACATCCTCCAACAAGACTTGAAATACCTATATATAGGATTGTTTTGAAGAAAGCACTTTTTAAACCTGAAAGCACTATATGAGCGTAAGTTATTGTTGTTCTATTAATCCATCAATAAGTATTTATTAAGCATCCACTATGTGCCAGGGGCTGGACTAGACCGTGAGAGTATAAAGATGAACATGAGACAGTCCTGCATTCTATGGGGAGAGGCAAAATGCACAACACACACACATATAAACATGTATATATATGTATAAGTACACACGCAAAATTAATCTGAGGTAATTCTGGTGCTTTCAAGAAGTCATCAAGGTGATATTGGGGTCTCATATGCTTTGCCAATGAAGCACAGGCTCTTTCAGGTTCAGCCAGGCTGGCAACACTTAGAGAGGAGGCCTATTGATGGGTGCTGTGTCTGTTGTCAGAGCTTTCCAGAGAGCTGCCTGCTGGGTAATGACATTTTTTGGTTCTCCCATCCCCAACCCAAAACAAAATAGGAAAACTCTCTAAGGTACATGCGGCAGGCCTAACTATATCAATGGACAACAAAGACTCAAATTCTCCAGTAAAATGCAAGTCCCTTGAGGGCAGGGGCAGTTTTGCTTTTCCTATTTGTATTCTCAGCCCACTGGCACATAGTAGGTCCTTGGAATGCTAGCCGAATGGAACTGAGTTATTACAACAAAATCAGAGTAGGAACTATCCGAATGAATCATTTTGTATGAAAAAAAAAGAAATCTTATTTATTTTTTTCCCCTCTCTTCATACTTTTCCTTAAGTTGCTCCTTTGTGAAGCTGCTCAGTTTTTTGTTTTTAGAAACCTTTCCATTTCCTGTCTCATCCCCTCGTCCCCCATCCCAACTCCCCGCAAGACTTTCCCTCTGCCCCCTCCCCTCGCCTTTCCTTTGTCCTGACTCTCCCTGCTCTGGGTCTCTCTCCTCCCAATTTGCTTCTTCTGTACCGCCCAGTTCCAGTTTTTGTGCAGGGTTTGGCTGTCGCTAGTCCATTAGATGGAGCAGAGAAATGCCTGCAGTGGCTGCAGAAGAGCTCTGTGGACCAGAAGAGACAGGTCAGTGTCCAGGGACTGGAGCACGTCCAGGAAAACAAGACACATTTGGCTGGGCAAGGAAGCGGATGAAGCTGGCCACCTTCCCCCTGCCTCCATGTGCTTGGTTTGGATGGTCCAGCTTCTCTCCACTGATCAACTGCGATGGCAGGTGCACATCCTCGGTGCTGCTCAGGAACTAGGATTCCCTATGTCTCCTGGGTGCTCAGTGACCGGGAGGAAAGGCTGGGCCGGGTAAGGGGGCACTTAGCTCCACGAAGTCTAGCAGATTAGTCTCCATTCTTCTGTTGAGTTCTGCATCTCTATCCTGAACCTCCAAGCCTAGCAGAGAGCCCTCTTCTTGACTCTGCTGGTTGTAAAGTAAAGACTCAGGTTCTGCCTTCAGGGAGCTCCCAGTCGGGCTAGGGAGATGATCCTCATTTATAGGGAACAGAAGGATGCATCCCATGATTCATGAAATAGTCATAATAATACCTATAGAATGTGCCTCATGTTGGAAATCATTCTGCGTTCTGAGATCAGGCCTCTTCTAATTCTGATATCCTAGGACTCGATGAGTAGATGATGCAGGCAGGGGTCACTTGATGGGTTTTTTTTTTTTTGTGCAGGGTAGTAACATAAAGAAGACCAAATTTGGTCAAATGTGTAATGTGGACTGGGTGACAGGCTGCACCTCTATCAGACAGCAGGCTTCCTGCTCCAATGCCCTCAAGATGGGGTCCATTAAGTTCTGTGTAACAAAGGAACTTCATGGAAAGCAGGCAAGTGTGGAGGGCCTCCCTGGTCTGTCCCTGGGAAAGGCAGGTATAAAAAGTGATATACAGTGTACCGGGATTTAAAGTTTGCAGGCATCCCGGGGAGCGTGTAATTGCTTCTGTCCTTCATTACAAGACTGTCTCCCTTTCTGAAATTTATTTTAGCTAATTAGTGGGAAATGTCAGAGTAGTATTTCAGGTGACGGGAACATCATATATTATCATACACGGCACAATTAAGGCTCTGACAAATATTTATTGTGGTGTCTCCTCTAATTACACCCTTTTGTGCTCTGGGATGGACAGCCTGGCTGCTCAGAGGCTTGGGGTTTCTTGGCCTAGGAACTTGGAACTTATAGCCAACCTCAACTATGGGGTTGCTTGAATTTCTGGTGACTTTATCCAGAAAGAGTTAGGGGGCTGGGAAATCTTGTGGCTGTTTCCAGGTAGTGAATTTTAGGTGATGACCTGAATGAAGGAACATAGGTAGTCATCTTATCCAAGCCAATCAACCTATTCATCGATGGATACTTTAGAATCATTCAGGACACGAAGGAAAATACACAGATCACACAGTCATTCAGAAGTCAAAAGAACGCTAGATCAGGAGTTGTAAAAGCAGAATAAGACATGGATGATCTAGGTCCATGGCACTATATCAGGTAATTAGCTATTCAAATCTATTACTCATGAGCCCCCACCAGTGCTCATTTTAGCAGATCAAACCAGATCACTCTGAGTTCAAAGTAAAGACATCTCAAAGTGGGGGATTAAATGAGGGAATAAAGACTTTTACACCCATTCCCAGTGACCATTAACTCCCTACATGTTCCCTGGATAGGGTCTATCATAGCCCCCATTTGATCACTGTCTTCCTAACACAGAGGGAGGGGATACAGACTATTATATCATAATTACGATAAAGAAGAGGGAGTTTGTTAACAAAGTGGCAAGTCAGAGAAAACTTCCTTTGAGTGATATAATTTGATTTGGGCTCTAAAGGATGGGTTCCAATAGTCAAAAAGAGAAAACATTCTAGGTATAGGGAACAGTGTGAGTAAAAAGGCATGGAGACTGAAAGTATATGGCTTGTTTGGGGGACAAAGAGTACTTCAGTTTGGACTATAGAGTCTATGGATGGCAATAATGACGTAAAACTGGGAAGTCAAAGGAGTGTCATACAATGATGATGATGATAGCCAGCATTTATATTATGATTTAAGGTTTGCAAAGTGCTTTACAAACCTTATTTTATTTTACCCTCACAACAACCCTGGGAAGTAGTAACTATTAGTACAATCCCCATTTTCTAGATGAAGAAACTGAAGCAGCAGAAAAGTCAAATGACTTGCCAGGTTACCCAGTGTAGTACTTTATCCACTGTGCTACCTCGCTTCCTCATTATTACTATTAGCCAAACAAAGGAGTATGAGTTTTATTTCTATAGCACTTTAAATAACATTGACAAAGCACTTTCTTTACAACAACCTTGAGTGGTAGGTAGGCAGTGTATGATTATGCCCATTTTGCAAATGAAGAAACAAGCTCAAAGAGGTTGCGATTTCTTCTTGGTCATCCAGCTCCTACATGCCAGCAATAAAGTTTGAATTTGGGCTTTCTGATACCAAGCCCAGCATTTGTTCTATCAACTTTGGCAATAGGGAGCCACAGAAATTTTATCATCTGGTTACTATGTGCTAGGGACCATATGGGACACCAAGCGGTAAAAGTCATGATCCCCCTTCATAGTCTGACTGGGGAGATGAGACATATCCATATGAAAACACAAGTCACATTTATTACAGATGCAAAATTAGGGGCATAAGCCAAACATGTCCCATGTAGGAGTTGTCTCTTGTGGTTCTACAAAGATTGTCAACATTCTGAAAGTTCAAGATCTCTCCTCTCCTCTCTAGCCTGAAAGGCTGTGCCTTGGGTTTCCCAGGGAAGCTGCAGTAGAAAGGGGAGGCAGCCACTTCTGTTTGGTTGGCTCTCTTCCAGTAGAGGGGTCTCCTGGATGACCAGCCATTGGAACTCAGAGGAGCCAGATGCAGGTATCCTCATCTCCATGTTCCATCGAGCTGCCTCATTTTCACTGTGCATCATGGACAGAGAGGGGAGCATGAGGGAACCTCTGATCTCTAGCCCTGGCTGTCTCCATGCCCCAGCATGTACCCTTCTGCCTCCCATTCTTCTTGCTTTGCCAACACTAGCCTGTAGAACTGGTGTCTTTTGTGAATTATGTGTCTCTGCTTATCCTAGGCAAAGTGCAAATCGATTACAATATATATATATTGTATATATATACATATGTACTTGCAATACGCAATTTTCTGTACTAGGTACTAGGTATACAAAGGTGAAAAACAGTTTCTTAAATAGCTTACAGTCTATTGGGGTGGGGTGACATACACATAGAGATAAATATGCTCCAAGAGAGTATCCTGGGAATAGGAACTATGTAGGTAAAGTGCTATAGAATTAAAAGTGTAATTCCTTTCGGGGCATGGATTCTTATAAGGCTTCTTATAGGTAGCAGCAACTGAATTGGGTCTTGAAGGAACAGGAGGATTTTGATAGGATGAGATGAGGAAGGAATAACTTTCCAGATGCAAAGGATGGCGGAAATGGCTGGAAGAGAGTAGTCCCGTCTGGCTGGAACACAGGCTGCATGAAGAGGAGTAGTGGGACATAAGACTGAAGAGGATGGTTGGAATGAGATTATGGAAGGCCAGCCAGACAAGAGCTTTCTATCTTTTTCTATAGACTAATGGCTCTGCTTCCCTTTCTTTCTCCCTGCGCCCCAGGCAGAAGCAGCTACGGAACAGGTGAAGGATGGACCCCGTGGCCAAGGGGCCCCTGGGCAGCACCGCTGTGACCAGCCCGGATGTTGTCCCCCTGGCACTTCACAGAGTCTGGTGGCACCGGGGGGAGTCTCAACAGGTACTTCTGCTGCAGCTTCCTTCTTCATAAGGTAAATTTCCTTTCCCCCCACTTTGCATAGTTGCTTCAGTCTGTGGGTCTATTTTGGGGCCAAAATTGCTGGGAGTCTCTCACTAGGAGCTCCTTTTGTTACGGGCCATAATGATGACATCTCACGCTTATACAGGTCTTCGTTGTTTGCAAAGCCATTTCCGTGTAATAACTTTAGGAGATTGGAAGTGCAAGAATTACTTCTCCCATTTTATAGGTGGTAAAACAGACCCTCAGAGAGGTGGCTAGCAAAGCAAATATGAGCTCAGGCTGAATTATTGGACGCCTGGTGCCTGGGACAAGAACAGAGACAAGCCCCAACTGGGCCCTTTCCTGGTCAGATTACATGCTGAGTGTGGCTTTTCTCCTGGCCACTACATTTTATGAGTCTCACTGATAAACTTCATGGGATCTGGAGGTCAGTGACCAGGATCGAGATGGGATTAGACGATGCCACCTAAGGATGAACCTGTTAAAAGAACTGGCGATGCTTAGCCTGGAGGAGAGAAGCTGTGTGCCTGGTGGGTGGGCGAGGAGGGGGGTGAAAGCTGCTTTTAGATATCTGAAGGGTGGCTGTTTTAGAGGAATAAGGGTTAGGCTTCCTCTCTCTGCCTCCAGACAGAGGACAAAGGAGAGGCAGGTTTCAGGTTGATGCAAAGAAAAACTTCTTCATAATTAATGCTGTCCCAAAGTGGACGAATTTCCCCTGGGGGCAACACATCTCCTAGCTGGATGACCACTTGTGGTGATTGTGGGAAGGAAAGGGGGGTGGGATGAGGATTCCTGCTTGGGTCTGGATGCTGCTTGGAGGGGATGATTTTTGAAGTTTCTGGGATTTGGTGAAATGACTTGTCCTCAGTTCCTGAAGCTAATTTGTGTCAGCACCAGAATTTGGGCCCAGTGATCCTGACTCAATCAGTGAGTCGAACAATATTTATTAAGAGCCTACTATTGGGGCAGCTAGGTGGTGCAGTGTATAAAACACCGGCCCTGGATTCAGGAGTATCTGAGTTCAAATCTGGCCTCAGACACTTGACACTTACTAGCTGTGTGACCCTGGGCGAGTCACTTAACCCCCACGATGGGGAGCCTGCTTCTTCCACAGCAGGGTGAATTTAGGTTAGACATGAGAAGGAACTTCTCAGCTGTGATGCTTCGGAGGCATTGGACTGCATCACCAAGAGGAGGCCTTGAAATTTCCCAGGAGACTCTGAAGAAAAACTGAACCCACGAATGGATAGTGCTCCGGATAGGGTTTGACCAGCCCAAAGCATGATGGGTACTGTCAAAAGGTCATAGATTTAGAGTTAAAAAGGATTGTAGAGACTGAACCCAACCCCTTTATAGATGAGGAAACCGAAACTAACAGAGGGATCATACAGCTAGTGAGTGTCCAAGTCAGGATTCGAACCCAGGTTTTTCTGACTCCAACCTTTATGCCACACTGCCTCTCCCTTCTCTAAGTCCAATAGAGCTTTTTGAAAAACTGAATTGTACTGTGGATTCGTATTTAGTTTGTGGTCGAACGAAATGTGTGTGTGTGTGTGTGTGTGTGTGTGTGTGTGTGTGTGTGTCTGTGTGTATGTGTTTCTTCCACAAGCTACTGTCAAATCAGGGCTCTATTTTATCCTCATGAGGATGAAATTGCATCTAAACAGAGGATTTTACATTAGTTTGTTAAATTTAATCTCTTTAGTCTTTGCCCATTCTGTACAGAGGATAGATAATTGAGAGGCAGCATGGTAGCAAAGTAGAAATAGCGCTGGGTTAGGAGTGCAGAGACCTGGGCCCGTACCAGAGTTGTGACACTTAGTAGCCAGTGAGCACTAGCCTGTCATCTGTCTCGCTGGGTCTCAGTTTCCCCACCTGTCAAATGGGGATCATGATAGTCATAATTGTTAAGGAAAGCTCTGTTTCTAGAATGCCTTTGAGATTTACAAAACCCTTTCTTTGAACTAACCCCATGAGGCAGGTGCTTATTTTATAGATGAGGAAGTTGGAGCTCAGAGGAAGTGACTAGCTTCTCATCAGGACTAGGACTCGAATCCAGATCCCTGGGCCCCAAACCAGTGCTACCTCCCTGGGGTGCTGTAAAGAAGGCATTTTTGTAAACTATCAATCTAGACTCTAGAAATAGCAGTTCTGTTCTGAACATTGTTATTGTTATTATGATCAACGGTAATAAGCATAATGCTAACTGAAGGCAGGAGCATGAATGAAGTGACCTTGTAGGCTTCCTTTTGACCAGAGGACTTTTCAATTTTCTATCATTCTTTGTGCGTTTGTCAGAGTTGCTTTCAAATGTCCCTTTCCTTGCAGGGTCTGAGCAGTGAATCCTGCTTTCTCTGTCTGCATGTATGTGCATTGTGGATTAAAAAAATGTAATTATCACTAATGAACAGTAATGACACATATAAACTGGAGGTCACTCTCCTATTAGCAGCCCTGCGTGGGCCCCGATAAGCATTGGGTCATTAGATTGGCCATGAATTATTGCCCACAGCCGAGCTTCTGCTGAGAGCAGAGACACCTTATCAATGTTAGGGATGGTGCAGAGAGGAGGGGGCTAACCCGGGGGGCTTCCAGCCCTGATTGTGCTGTGACTGAGCATATGATGAGACCATCCTCTCTATGTTGGGCTAATGAAAGTGCCACTGAGCCAGAGAACAATATTAGGACAACCACTAAATGACTAATGGACTCTTGTCCTATGCATCCGATCCCCCAATTAGCTGCCGGAAGCTCAGAATGGAGTTTGGTGTGTGTATTATCATGGGATAGCTCTGGCCATTGTTCACTGAAGGTGCCCGAAATGCCTGGTAGTTAGCTGCCAGAGCCATGTGCCAGGCTCGTGGTGGAGAGGGTTGGGGGCATCATGATGATAAAATCAAAACCTGGATGCTTTTGAATTATCAGCCAGTGGAAGCAGCGAGGAGTCCCAGAGCCAATTTCCTAGTACCAAGTTAATTTTCCATTTTAAAGTCTCCTTTGGTACCTAGGGACTTTGGGAAGCATCTGTAGTGAGCTGGTAATAGGGAGGGATGGGATTTCAGGCCTCTATGTCAACTGACTTTAGAAAAGGTATTCAAAGTGACTAAGACATAACCTTTGACCTAGAGATTGCACTTCTAGGCAGAGAAGGCCATGAGGCATCACCTCAAGACAGAAAGAAAGGATGCATCAATTAAAAAAAAATCATAGCATCACTACGTACAGTTGCCAAGAACTGGAAATAAAGTAGGTGCCCATTGATTGGGGAAAGGCTAAACAGACTGTGATATGGGAACAAGATGGACTATTAGTGTTCTGGACAAAACCAACTCAATCAGAGAAGTGTGGGAAGACATACATGAAAAGAGCAGAGAGAAGTAAACAAGACAGGAAAGCAACATATATAAAGACAGCCGTAATATAAATGGAAGAACAAAAAAAAAACCTTTAAAAATATTATATAATTGTTGTTGTTGGTCCTTCTTTCTCAAAGACATGACATCAGGAGGCGATTCTTTCTTTCTTTCTTTTTTTTTTTGCGGGGCAATGGGGGTTAAGTGACTTGCTGAGGGTCACACAGCTAGTAAGTGTTTGAGGCTGGATTTGAATGCAGGTCCTCCTGAATCCAGGGCTGGTGCTTTATCCAGTGTGCCACCTAACTGCCCCCAGGAGGTGATTCTTGCAGTGAATTGGATATAAATGAGGGAGGGCTGTGAAAAGTGACCAGGCTAACTTTCTCCTCCAGAGCCATCTGGGTCCAGGGGCAAGATATATATAAGGACGACTAGAGATGGCCCTGGATGTTTAAGGCGATTGGGGTTAAGTGACTTGTCCAGGGTCACACAGCTGATAAGTGTCTGAGGTGAAATTTGAACTCAGGTTCTCTGGACTCCACTGCACCACCTTAATGAATAAGTTTGGACATAGAGAGGAATTGAGAAGATGTATCCCTCTTTCTTCCTCCCTTCCTTTTAACAGATGGGCACTATGAGTGTGGAACATTGCATATGCTTTCAGAACAGTGGATGTGCTAAGCTGACTATTTTTTAAAAAACCATCCTTAATGATCAGGGGGAGGGATTTATTTGAAAATGAAGGTGACATCACCAACGAAAGAAAAAAAAACACATTCTTAGGGCAGGAAGGCTGCATAGATTTAGAGCTACAAGGGACATCTGAAGCCATCTAGTTCCACTTCCTTAATTTGCAGTTACAGAAACTGAGACTCATGGAGCCAGTCACACAGGTAATTAGTGTCAAAGGTAAGATTTGAACCCAAGTCCCCTGACTCCCAAGCCCAGTGCTTTTTTCCCTGTGCCATATACAAAATAAATTCAAGGCGGTCTTTGTGGGGAGACATTAGCAACTGGGAGGCATTAGCAAAGGCTTTGTGCAAGAGATGCTGTTTGAACTTTGAAGGGAATCAGGGATTCCAAATAGGCAGGAATGGGGCACAATTATGGCAAAGCACAGAGTTAGGAGATGGATTGTTGAATGTGAGAGAGGAGACATCACTTCATATCATGGCTTGGAAAACTGCTAGTTTTGTATCTCTACCTATCTGAGGAGGCTATCATTATATTAGCACCACCTCTGCCTTCCAGGATCGTCGTGTGGAAAGTGCTTGGCAAATCCTAAAAGGTATTGGCTATGGGAGTTACTTATTCCTATGATTTTTCTAGTCTTAACTCTGACCCTAAATTGCTGTAGGACCCTGTGGACCAGTCCTTTCTCCTCCAAGTGTTGTCTTCTGTCTGGTTTCTCCCATCCCTCAGTTTATTCTTCTGAAGTGGGGGTGGGCTGGGGCTGGACTAGATGACCTCTCTGGCTCTTTCGAGCCCTAACCTCCTTTGATTGCAAATTCAGGCAGCCCAGGCCACCTTTTGTCTTGCTGAGCTAACTCCACCCTCACTCCCCAACCCTCACCCCCCACCTCCAGTTCTCTGACCTTGTAAAGTTACCATAGAAACAAGTGTTTAAAAGCATCAACTGAAAACCAGGAGTTTGGGATGACAGTGATGCAGATTCCGGGAGTGTGCAGCGAGCTCAAGAGGCGTCCCCTCCTTCCGGCTTGTTAAACTTGATTAAATTGTGCCTGTTTAGAATTTAATGGAAACCCGGGGAAAGGGAGCTCTGGAGCCCCAAGTTGGACTGAACATATTCCCAGCTCAGGGAAGTCTGTGTAATTGACAAATGCAGGGGGTGTTTTCCTTTGGCTTGGGGTGAATTAATTTTGCTCGATTTCCTTTCTAAGACCTTGACTTTTTCATCTTGGATGTTTTTTCCCTGGCAAATAAGAATAATAGTCAATGGTGATTCACATTTCTCTAATGCTTGAACACTCTGAAAATTTACATCCAGGGGGATAATAACTCTAGGCAATTTTTTCTGTGGCACCCCCAGTTTTACAAAGTACTTTACATACATTATCTTCTTTCCTTCTCCCTACAACCCAGAAAGGTACAGCAGGGAATGCGGGGAAGGGTTATGCGTTCTTTTTTTTTTTTTTAAACAGCTGAGGTAGGCTGGGAAGCATCACTGCATTGGGCAAAGAGTTCTGGCCTTGGAGTAAGAAGAATTGGCATGGAATATCGGCTTTGCCTCTTCTGAGCTCTGTGACTTTAGGCAAGTCAGGCAGCTGCTCTGAACCTCAGCTTTCTCATTGACTTCAACAACAAACATTTCAGCAAACATTTATGAAGTTCCTACCTTGTGCCAGACTCTGTTATGTGCTGGAAAGACAGAGACAAAAACGAAATATTTCCTGCCCTCAAAATGCTTACATCTTACTGGGGGATACAATATGTATATAGATAAGCAAATAGAAGATAATTTGAGGAAGGAGAGAACATTTAAGAACTCCAGTGGGAGCAATGGCCTGTGAGAAAGCACACAGATAAATAGATAAAGGGGTTTTGAATTTGGGGAATAGCTAGTTGTCCATTTTGGCTGGAATGTAGAGTATGTGAAGGCAAGTAATATGCAGTAAGCCTGGAAACTAGGTAAATTGACACCAGATTGTGGATGGCTCTTGATGCCAGTCTGAGGAGCTGGTATTTCATAAATCTATAAATGGAGTTAATGGGGCAGCTAGATGGAGCAGTGGATAGAGCACCGGCCCTGGAGTCAGGAGTACCTGAGTTCAAATCCGGCCTCAGACACTTAATATTTACTAGCTGTGTGACCCTGGGCAAGTCACTTAACCCCAATTGCCTCACTAAAAAAAAAAAAAAATCTGAGTTAATACAGGGGAAGAGCACTGACCTGGGTTCAGATCCTGCCAACCATGCTCATTACATGTGTGACCTTGGACAAACCAATCACCCTCCTGGGGACTCAGTTTTCTCTGTTTATGGAATTAGAATTAGGGGCAAATGTGCAAAAGACACTGCAGCTGATTTGCTGACGACAATTGGGTGGGACTATGTCAACTTAAAGCAAGAGACCATGTCTGATCTTTCTCTGGAACTGGGAACTGTGCATCTCTCTCTTTCTCTCTCTCTTTCCCCCTGCCTTTCTCCTCACTTGACAGGTGAATGGGCTCTGACCCAGAAAGGAGAAATAATACTCCTTTCCTCTCTCCTCTCCCTCCCTCTCTTCCTCTGTCACCCTCCCTCCTTCTCTCTCTCTCTCTCTCTCTCTCTCTCTCTCTCTCTCTCTCTCTCTCTCTCTCTCTCTCTCTCTCTTTCTCCCCCGCCATCTTGGCAGAAATGATGACTGCTTGCACATAGCAGCCAGAGCTTAGAGGAATCTGCTGACCTCCTTTGTTTAGTGTCTTGTCTCCTGCGTGTAGGTGAGTGATCCTGAGCTGAACATTCCTAGCTTTGGTAGCAACCTTGTGAGATCAAATGAGCCAGAGCTCTTGGGTCCTTCGGTCACAGTTTCGATCCCAGCTGGGGCTTTCCCCACGGCCCTAGAACAGAGGGGCATTGCTAGGCCCTAGCACAGGATGGAGGGGCCGTGCTAGGCAGGGGGTGGGGAATACAAGCATTATTATCTGTATTTTATAGACAAGAAGAGAAATATGCTTGCCCAAATCTGGCTCAACACAGCTAGAAGGAGATTCTTATGTTGTAGAAAGAGTACAGGTCAGAGACAGAAGTGGATTTGAATTCTAGTTCTATTATTTACTCCAGGATGCTTTGAACCTTGTATCTATCTGGAGACTTGAATGATTCAACAGATGACTGGTTTATGAGTGGAATTCAATCAAACTAGGTCATCGTGTCCGCCCCTGCACCCCCCACCCCCAGTTTAATAAGTCAGATGGAAATGTCCTTGCAGGATCTCTGCAAAGACCTGCAATCCCCTGGCAGTTATTTCTCACATCTGCTTGGAAACCTACAATAGTTCCCTAATGTGTACTGTGTCCACCCCAAATCCCCAGAATCATAGAATATTAGAGCTGGAAGGGCTGTAAAATATCATTTAGTCCAGTTCTCCTCACTTGACAGGTGAATGGGCTCTGGTCCAGAAAGGAGAAACAATTTCTCTCTAAGTCAAAGAGCAGGGACTCATACTCAGATGTTGAGTGCCCCAGGCCTAGAGCAATGGTTCCCAGTCTGTGGGTCATGGACTCCCAGGGGACCTTGAGCTATTGAAAAGGGGTTACCAGATCTACAGAGAGTTGTGGATCATAGATTTAGAGCAGGAAGGATCCTTAGAAGACACCTAGTCCAAACCTCTCATTTTACAGGTGAGGAAACTGAGGCCCAGAGGCAATTAGGCATCTTGCTCAGGGTCTCATAGTTTGTAAGTGAGAGAGGCAGGATTTGAACCCAGGTCCTCTGACCCCAAATCCAGAGCTCTCTCTATTGTATTTTTTTTTTTTAGTGAGGCAGTTGGGGTTAAGTGACTTGCCCAGGGTCACACAGCTAGTAAGTGTTAAGTGTCTGAGGTTGACTTTGAACTCAGGTCCTCCTGACTCCAGGGCCAGTGCTCTATCCACTGTGCCACCTAGCTGCCCCAATATGTATTTTTTCAATTAATGGATACTCAGGGGGTAACTAGGTAGTACAGTGGATAAAGTATGGGCCCTGGATTCAGGAGGACCTGAATTCAAATCCAGCCTCAGACACTTGACACTAGCTGTGTGACCCTTGGCAAGTCACTTAACCCTCATTGCCCCCCACAAAAAAAAATTACTAACAATTAATGGATACTCACAGTTCAACTCTTACCACATGTAAGTCTTAAATATTAAAAAGAAGCCTCTCATACTCAAAAAAGATGGGGAATCCTGGCCTTCAAGATAAAGTTCAACACAATTTCCTGGCATTCAAGGACCTCAATAATCTGGCTCACATCTACCCTTCCTGCCTTATCTCACTCTATCCTTTTCATAAGTGCATTCTACTTTTTAGTAGAGTATACTACTTTCTGTTTCCTAATCTTGTTCAGCCCCTGCTGTGCCTTTTCACACACCATTCCCTGTGCCTAGAATCCCTCCCTCTTCAATATTTTTGAGCTGGTATTTTTCACATCTTTCAAAGCCTGGCTTAGATGCCAGCAGCTTTGGGAAGTGGTCCTCCCAGTAAGAATTGAATTGATATGGTAAGGGACATTGGATTTAAAGTGAGAAGGGACCTTCATGATTCATCTGGCCCAAAGGCCCAGAAATCACCTGTTAAGTAAATTTCTTTTTTAAAGTTAAATGGTTGGCTCGTTTCAATCTAATGCTGAACTTAAAACATTGGACTGGCCTGGGTCAGGCTTGGCCTATGATATTTGGTGATAATTGTCACCACTGGGTCAGATAAATGCATTACAATTTTCAACTACAGGTAGTTGTGATTAATTAAAATTAGTTTTTATTCATTTTGTGACTAATTAAAAATTAATCTTCTGTGATTAATTTAAAAACCATTTAAAAGCATTATTAGGTCTCCAATGTATTGTAGTGTAGGAGGTTCAAACTCAAACAGAAATGGGCCCCTGTGGGTTTCATATTGACTTAGAAGACTACAAATTAACATTATCTGAGTTTTATTGTATTTTTAGTTATTCTGTTAAACATTTCCCAATCACATTTTTTCTTTTATCTTTCTTTCTTTCTTTTTTTGGTGTGGCAATTGGGGTTAAGTGACTTGCCCAGGGTCACACAGCTAGTAAGTGTTAAGTGTCTGAGGCCGGATTTGAACTCAGGTCCTTCTGACTCCAGGTCTGGTGCTCTATCCACTGCGCCACCTAGCTGTCCCCCCAATTACATTTTAATCTGGTTCCTGCTTCACTTGGGAGTGTTGGGTGACATGCAATGTGAATTGGACCTCTCTATTGTAGTGGATAGCAAAGAGGGCCTTTGAAGTCAGGAAGGAAGACACATTTAGGCCTCTCTCTGCCACAGGACTGTGTGACCCTAGGCAAGTCAATTTGCTTCTCAGTGTTCTAGACCAAAGTTTCCTAAATTGTGGCTAACTGAATGTGGGGGGGGGGTCACAAAAAATTTGGCAGTAAATGTTTGATTTATATACCTATTTTATATACCTATATACTCAGGGTTGCATAAAAATTTCTGAGGTGAAAAGTAGAAAAAGTTGTAAGAAGCCCTGCTCTATACCAGTGGTGTCAATTTGAGGCCCATAGGCCCAAGCAGCCTGAAAAAATTCCACAGTGTGGCCAGAACCAAATTAAAAACACGATTGGGAGGGGCAGCTAGGTGGCGCAGTGGATAGAGCACCAGCCCTAGAGTCAGGAGGACCTGAGTTCAAACCCGGCCTCAGACACTTAACGCTTACTAGCTGTGTGACCCTGGGCAAGTCACTTAACCCCAATTTCCTTACTAAAAAAAAAAAAAAACAACAACAAAAAACACGATTGGGAAAAGTTTATAGCAAAGTAAATAAAAAAGATACAACATAGAGAATGTTAATGTGTGGTTTTCTAAGTCAGCTGCTAGGGATCCATTTCTATTTTACACCCTGGCTATAATATGTCAGCCTGCATGGCAGAGGGGCTTCCTTATCCCAGTCCCTGTCCTACAGATTCATATATCCAGCTTTTTGTCATTATCACTTTTTTCAAACAATAGGTGCTTAGGGTACATATATTAATTCGAGGGGTGGGCCCTTTCCTGCCTGTCTTTGCTCAGGCTGCTCCTTTTTCCTAGAAGGCTGCTCCTTTTCCCTTTGGTCTCTCCATGTTCTGCTGAGCCTTGTAGTTCCTGGAGTCTTTTTCACACTCCTGCAGGCCACACTTGAGCTCTGTTTCTTTCTCTAAACCCATCCCACTTGTTTTCTGTACTTTGCATTTGGACAGTAATTGCCAGCTGCCTTCTCTTGCTGTGTAAATGTTTTGTGTGATGGTGCCTCATTTCTCCAGCAACAGGCACTTATTAAACACCCACTGTATGTAGAGAACTGTGCTCTCTGCTGGACAAGGATGTACAAAATTTAGAGAAGACAGTCCTTGCCTTTCTGTAGGAACCTAATCACATAGCTATTATAAGCAAATTCCATTAGAATGTTAGAGAGATGTAAAACAAAGTGAATTCTGAAGTACAAGAAGTCATTAATCACTTTTATTGTTGTTGTAGTTGTTGTTGTTGTTTGTCCTTCATTCTGAAGAAGACCATAACAGCAGGGGTGATGTCATGACTTGCACTAAATTAGATTTAACTCACTCTCTCCTCCAGAGCCATCTGGGTCCAGTGGCAAGGTATATATCAGGATGATTGTAGCCATATGAAAAAATGCTCTCACTACTTATTGGAGAGATTCAGGTCAAAACACTTCTGGGGTACTACCTCATACCTATTGGATTGGATAATAGGACAGCAGAGCAAAATGACAAATGTAGTGGGGGATATGGGGAAAATGAGACATTAATACACTCTTGGTAAAGTTGTAAACTCATTCAAACATTCTGTAGAACAATTTGGAACTATGGCCAAAGGATTATAAAACCATGCATACTCTTTGACCTAGCAATACCACTACTAGGTTGATATCCTAAAAGATATTTTTAAAAAGTTGAATTGAAACTGGGGAGATGCCCATCACTTGGGGAAAGGCTGAACAAATTGTGGGATGAGATTAGGATGGAACACTATTGTGCTGTAAAAAATGATGAGCAGGATGATATCAGAAGGACTTATGAAAAATGCAATCCATCTACAAAGAAAGAACAGATGGTAGCTGAATACAGATTGAAGTATGATTTTTTTTGTTAGTTCTTCTTTCTAAAGTTTTTTGTCTGTTTTCTTTCACAACTTGATTAATGTGGAAATATTTTGCATGACTGCATATGTATAACTTATATTGAATTGCTTGAGTTCTTAAGGAGAGGGAAGGGAGAAGAGAATTTGGAACATAAAGTTTTAAAAATCGATGTGAAAATTTATTTATACATGTAACAGGAAAAATCTAAACAAACAAATAATTAAATAAACAAGCAAACAAACAAATAAAAGGGGGGGGGAGGCTAACTAGAGATGGCCCTAGATGTTTAAGGTGATTGGGATTAAGTGACTTACCAAGGGTCACACTAGCTGTAAGTGTCTGAGATGAGATTTGAACTCAGGTCCTCTTGACTACAGGACCAATGCTCTATCCACTGTGTCATCTAGTTGTCCTCCATTAATCACTTAGGAGCTCAGGGAAGACTTCCTGGAAGAAGAGACATTTGAGTTGGGTTTTAAATGATTGCTTATGTATGAATGGAGTCAGGACCATGACTTGAAAAGAGGACTCTATTTGAAATCAGAGAACATGGGTTCAAATTCTTACTTTTTACTTACTATCTCTGTAACCTTAGTCAACTCACTTTTCTGAGCTTCAGTTTCCTCATTTATAAAATGAATGGATTGGATGAGATTCCAGCTCTAACTCTAGATCCTTATCACCACTTCCCTGGACTATTGCAGTAATTTTATTTATTGTTAAAAATTACATTAATCACATATTAAGTACCAACTACATGCCAAGCTCTGCTAAGCACTTTATGAATAATTTTTCATCTGATCCTTACAACAGTCCTAGGAGATAGGTGCTGTTATCATCATCATCCTCATTTTACAGATGATGAGACTGAGTCAAGCAGAGGTTTAGTGACTTGCCCAGGGTCATGCAGCTAAGTGTCTGAGGTCAGAATTGAACTCAGGTCTTCCTGACTCTTAAGTACAAGGATCTATGGACTGTTCCATCTAGCTGCCTTTAGCCTTCTTATTGGTGTTTCTTGCTTCAAGCCTTTCTTCTCTCTAATTCATCTTCCATGCAGGTACCAAAGTCATATTTCTGAAGCATAGTTCTGACCATTCTACTCCTCTAGGGTCAAATACAATGTCCTCTGATTGGGATTTAAAGCCCTTCACAACCTGGCCCCAACCTACCCTTTCTAGGCTTGTTATATGTTATATATTCCCCTCTACACATTCTGTAGACAAGCTGAATTGACCTTCTTGCACAATGTAATGTCTCCCATTTGCAGGGGCTGTTCCAGGGGCCCCAGAATGTGCTTCCTCTTCACCTCTGCCTATTAGAATCCTTCAAAGCTGCTCAAATCCACCTTCCTTACCTGAGACCTTTCTTAATCCCCCTAGTGATTAATCCCCTCCCCCAGTTATCTTGTATTTATTTTTTTTAATTAATCAATCAATGTATACTTATTAAGCACCTATTATATGGCATTGTGCTTAGGCACCGGGGAATATGAATGTGGGCATGCTATCTTTTCTGATGTAATGTAAACTTCTTGAGGGCAGGATCTGTTTCATTTTTGTCTTTGTATCTCTAATGCTTAGCATTGAACCTGGTATACAGAAGGGGCTTAATAAGTGCTTGCTAATTAATTGATCTTCATTCCTTTTAATCCTTCTGGATCAGATCTTTACCCATTAGGGCATTTACAGCTTGAATTATCTTTCCTCCTTCACTTGGCCTCCTCCTTTTTTTTATGCCTCCCCCTCATTTCTCCAAGAAGACTTTTCTTGTACTCCTGTCTACCTTGAAGTAACCTGATGTGATAGGAAGTACTGGATGGGGCCTTGAAAGACCTGAGGCTCGATTCCAGCTCCGATGCTTTCTGGTGTCACAACCTCTCTGAAGAGGGCTTCAAGCTTTGTACTTAATGAAATGTGCCCAGAAAGGAAAACTCCTTCCCTCCCTCCCTTCTTCTTGGAGTGGTGCAGAATTCTCTTTCTAAATCTTATCACACTATAGAGATGTAAATGATGATGATTTTTAATCTTTTATTAATGATAATCTTTTGTTTTTACATCACCTTCATTTCTGAATATAGCACTTTGTAATTCTGTAACCTTCCTTTGTAACAGATTTAAAAAGAAGAAGAAAAAGCAGTTAGAATCAATTAACTCATTAAACTGTACATGATAGTACTTGCACTATTCCACACCCATAGCCTCTCACTTCTTCAAAGAAGGGAAGAAGGTGAATTTTCTCAACTCTTCTCTCAGATCATTAATTCATAGCAGTAAATTATTATTGTTGTTGTTGTTGTTGAAGACCTAGCACCAGGGCCGCCTTCTACCTGAAGTTTTTCCTGATTGTCCCACTTATCAGTATATTTTCTCACCTTGAAACTATTTGGTATTTACTTTATAGATTTTTTTGGGGGGGAGGCATTTGGGGTTAAGTTCATTGCCCAGAGTCACACAGCTAGTATCTGAGGTCAGATTTGAACTCAGGTCCTCCTGAATCCAGGGCTGGTGCTCTATCCACTGCGCCACCTAGCTGCCCCTACTTTATAGTTTTTTTTTAAGTTATTTATCTTTATATCTGTTCCCCCCTGCCCCAGGACCATTTTCATTTTTCCTATGTATCCCTGTACCTAGCACAGTGCCTGGCACATAGTAGGTACTTAATGCTTGTTGAATTGAATAGAGCACCTCCTTAGTTTCTATTATTATTATTTTTATTTTTGCAGGTCAATGGGGGTTAAGTGACTTGCCCAGGGTCACACAGCTAGTAAGTGTCAAGTGTCTGAGGCTGGATTTTTTTTTTTAAGTGAGGCAATTGGGGTTAAGTGACTTGCCCAGAGTCACACAGCTAGTTAAGTGTTAAGTGTCTGAGGCCGGATTTGAACTCAGGTACTCCTGAATCCAGGGCTGGTGCTTTATCCACTGCACCACCTAGCCGCCCTTAAGGCTGGATTTGAACTCAGGTCCTCCTGACTCCAGGGCCAGTGCTTTATCCATGATGCCACCTAGCTGCCCCACCCCCTTAGTTTCTTTGTCCTGTCTAACCTCTTTTGGGGAGCCTTGTTCTGATTCAGGCTCTTTCCTTCCTCAAGCTTGGGGGCATCTTGGTGGCTTCCCAAGTGATATGTGATGCAGCCATCAAACACTCATTCCTTTTCATTGAGTTATTGGCATTTAACTCTCAGGAAAAAAATACAAACTCAGCTATTTTGAAAAATTGACTGGACCTCCTGTGCAGGGAGTTCTCAATCACCAGCTTTTGCGGGTGCCATTTATATTCTAAGAGTTTTCTATTTGCCCAAGTTCTCACAACAGTATGTGTTGGAGACAGAACTTGAATTCATGTCTTCTTGTTTCCCAGGCTGCCTCCTTCTCCCCTTCGCCACTAACTCCCTTGAGGGTTTTGACCTGAGTGCTATTAGATCATAAATGCATCTGTTATAAGATGTGACGTGGGGCAGCTAGGTGGCGCAGTGGATAGAGCACTGGCCCTGGAGTCAGGAGTACCTGAGTTCAGATCCGGCCTCAGACACTTAACACTTACTAGCTGTGTGACCCTGGGCAAGTCACTTAACCCCAATTGCCTCACTTAAAAAAAACAAAAAGATGTGACGAAGCCAAGTGCCACCTCCTTCGAGAGACCTTTCCTGGTGCCTCCAGTTGCTAGTACTCTACCCTGATATTTTGTATTCATTTTGCTTCTACATTTATGTTTCAATATTGTTTCTTCCTACTAGAAAATAAGCTCCTTCTGGGCAAGGTCTATTTCATTTTGGTCTTTTCATCCCTAGTGCCTAGTACTGTGCCTGGCACACAGTAGGTAGCTTAAATGCTTGTTGAATTTTATTGAATTGGATCTAAGGAAGGGTTGTTCTTTTATAGGCATTAGAATATTATAAGGACCCCTGACTTCATCAGTACGTATACCCTTTTCATCAGTGAGGACTGGGATTTCTCCTCCAGCTGCAGCCCAAGAGTTCATCTTCTGGAGGTTAACCCTATGGATGAACCACTGATCCTTGGAAAACACTCTCAACTAGGGGATCACCCATTTAGAATTGGAAGGCACCTAAAATATCGTCTAGTCCAAACTCTTAACTCTATTTTTACAGAGGAGGAAACTGAGGAGTAGGAAGGTTAGGTCACTTGTCTTAAGTCACACTGGTAGTAAGTGGCAAACCAAGGATTTGAACTTAATTCCTCTACCTCCAAATTTGAATTACACCAAAGCCTATTCCAACTTGATTGGGACTTGCTAGAGCTTGTGCCAGGCTCCCTCCATGCCATGATGGGGCAAGAGAATGTGATGTTGTTGGAATTATTCATTATAATAATAAAAATGTTACTCTATACTTGTATACATCTTCTAAGAGTCAATCCTCTGGGCTGGGCAGGCCTGAGTGAATAGGAAAATTGTAGTCAAGGAATTGACTGTCATTGGCCATGAAGCACAGATTAATCACTAATAAAACCAGTACTTCCCCAGGAAAACACACACACACACACACACACACACACACACACACACACAGAAAAGCATAGATACAAACATGGGAGAAAGCCAGCCAGGAAAACCAAATATCTCCAGGGCTATTCTGTTCTGCCTTGAATAGGTTTCATTTGGTTCTTTTTGAGCTTCCTTTGAGAAAAGTTAACTCTGCACCTGCTGTACCTGAGGCAGCTAGGTGGCATAGTGGATAGAGTGTGGGGTTCAGAGTCAGGAAGTTGTTGTTCCGTCATATCAATTGTGTCTGCCTTTTTTTTGACCCCATTTGGGGTTTTCTTGGCAAAGATACTGGAGTGGTTTGCCATTTCCTTCTCCAGGTCATTTTACAGATGAGGAAACTGAGGCAAACAGGAGTAAGTGACTTCTCCAGGTCTCACAGCTAGTAAGTGTCTGAGGCCAAATTTGAATTCGTGAAGAACGAAATTCAAATCCAGCCTCAGACATTTATTAGCTAGGTAACCTTGGGCAAGTCACTTAACCACTGTGGATTTCAGTTTGCTCTACTGTAAAATGGGGTTAATAATAGCACCTACCTTGGAGGGTTATTCTGAGGATTAAATGAAATAACATTTGTAGAGTGCCTAGTACAGTGTCTCCTGCTCTCTCTTTCTCTCTCTCTCTGTATATATATGTGTGTATATATATATGTATGTATGTATATATATATATGTATATATGTATATATATATATATATATATATTTGACAGGGCAATGAGGGTTAAGTGACTTGCCCAGGGCCACACAGCTAGTAAGTGTCAAGTGTCTGAGGCCAGATTTGAACTCAGGTCCTCCTGACTCCAGGACCAATGCTTTATCCACTGCACCACCTAGCTGCCCCCTTGCAATTATATATAAATGCTTATTCCCTTCCTTTCCCTTTTCTGCTATATGGAGGGCCAAATGTCCTCCTCCCATTATTCACCCAGCAGTCCCACACTGGAGAGGGAGGGTAGCCCCTTTTCAGGGTTATCTGTAAGAGTGCTGCCTTCCTTCTCAATGGCCTTAACTGACCTGTTTCTACATCCCTTATCTCTATGACTCTTGAGATTTTAAGGGCAAAGGGACCTTAGAGATTATCTGGTCCAGCCCTCTCACTTGACAGAAGGGAAATCTCAAACTTGGAGAGGAAGTGACTTGGCCCAGGGTTTAGCTCATTTGAGCCTCTGCTGGAGAAGGATTGTTATCCCTAATTTACAAGAGAGGGAGACTGCAGTTTAGAGGTGTGAATTGACTTGTTCAATCATATGGCTAATGAAGAGACGAGCCAGCATTTGAATCCATTGCTCCCCCACTACTAGACTACAGTGTCAATATTCACAGAATACCTGATATGTGCCTAGTAGGCACCTAGGGATGGGATGGGGGTGGGGACAAGAAAGAAGAATACATGGTGGGGCAGCTAGGTGGCAAAGTGGATTAAGCACTGGTCCTGGATTCAGGAGGACCTAAGTTCAAATCTGGCCTCAGACACTTGACACTTACTAGCTGTGTGACCCTGGGCAAGTCACTTAACCCTCATTGCCCAGCAAAAAAACCCCAAAAAACAAACAAACAAAAAACACCCCACAAAAAAACCCAACAACAAAAAACAAAACAAAAAAAGAAAGAAAGAAGAATACATCATCCCCAACCACATGGAACTTATGATCTTACTGGAGGTGGTGGGGCTGGGAATGGGGGGAAACACACAAACGAGTGAACAAGAAAGTCTAATGAAGTGTAGAATTGTCAGGGTCAGCCAATGAGAGAAGGTAAGAAGATGGGGGTGGGAGGGAAGGAGGGGACTTTGTTGTATACTGATGAGCAAAGGGCCATCCTCTTACAGATTTTGAAGTCTAGTGCAGGGTTGTTGTTTGTCCTTTGTTCTTGAAGAGGACCATGATAGATGTCATGCCTTGCAGTGAATTGGATTTAAGTGAGGGAGGACTGTGCAAAGTCACCAGCCTCACTTTCTCCTCCAGAACCATCTGGGTCCAGTGGCAAGATATGTTACCAGAACTACTGGAGATAGCCCTGGATTTTTAAGGCAACTGCGGGGTTAAGTGACTTTCCTGGGGTCACACAGCTAGTAAGTGCCTGGGGTGAGATTTGAACTCAGATCCTCCCAACTTCAGGGCTGGTGCTCTATCCACTGTGATACCTAGCTGCCTGCACCCCCCAGTGCAGGCCTGGAAGCAAGAAGGTATTTGCTAAATGTTGATTAGAATTGATTAGAATAGAATAGAACCTGGGGACCTCCTGATTCTGGTTCTCCTTATTGTCAACATCAACAAACCATTGATTGTGAGGCAGCATGGCATACTTAAAAGAGCTTTGGTCTTAAAAGTCTGAAGATCTGGGTTTCAATCATGCTTCTAATACAAAGTGTGTAACCCTGAAGAACTCTGAACCTTGATTTCCTTAATTGTAAAATGGGATGGTAATATTTGCATTAACCTGTTATGAGAAAGTGGAAAAAGAATCTGTTATGAGAAAAGTGCTGTGTAAGGTACCATGACAATAGGGATTGTTATTGAATGCCTATCACATATAGGATGCAGTTTAATGTTGGTGACTCCTTGTCTATTCCTGACCACAGTTATTTGATAAGCCCTAGTCCTTACTTAGGGCAGCCATGTGGTGCAGTGGTTAGAGTGCCAGGCCTGGAGTCAGGAAGACTCATATTTCTGAGTTCAAATCTGGCTTCAGTGTGACCCTGGGCAAGTCACTTAACCCTGTTTGTCTCAATTTCCCTCATCCATAAAATGAATTGGAGAAGAAAACGGCAAACTACATCAATATCTCTGCCAAGAAAACCTCAGATAGGGTCACAAAGGGTCAGAAAGGACTGAAAATGCCTGAACAACAAGTCCTTGCTTCTCACTCACTCCCTGCCTTCTGAGCCCCTGGCCTGTATGCTAACACTGTATTACTGACTAACCCATGGCCTCCTGCCTTGAGCATTTTACTCTGAGCCCCCGGGTAGCCTTGATTCTCTTGTACTTTATGCTCCAGCCTGCCTAGGACATCCTTCCTGGTCCCAGTCAGCACAGCTTCTCCCATCCATGCCGCCGAGGTCTGGCTTGAAATAGTCTCCTCTTGTGGTTAGACTGCAGTGCCTGCCTCCCCCTCTCTGTGTAGAGGATGGGATGCTGTTCTGGTCCATTAGACCCATTACAAGGCCCAATTAGGAAGTGTTGTGTTTGCAGCTCAGTGACCCAGCAGATTGTAACAGTTCATTTTAGATCTCTTTTTAGCATAATTAAATACCTTACTTAACCCATCAAGGCCAACTGCCTGTGAAATTACTTCTTTTTTAAAAAACAAAACCTAGTTTCTTTTTTTTTTTTCTAAAAAAGGCAAAATATTTCCCTTTGTTGTAATAAGGATTTAGTGAAAGCCAGTGGGATATGATAAAGCACTGGACTTGGAGTCAGGACCTGAGTTTGCATTGGAGCTTAATCTGAGCCTCACTACTTATTTATTCCTTGGGTAAGTCATTTCCTTTCTCTATTTCCTCATCTGCAAAATGAGGAATTTTAATGAACCAAGCAAGCTCCAAGGTCTCTTGCAGTCCTAAATCTTAGGGTTTTGTGATCACAGACCATGCAGCTGAGTTCTTTGTAGTGTGCCCTTGCACACTTGCTGTTTCTACCATGACTGAATTTTCCCTTCAGTTGGTAGGGAAGCCTCATGACCTCAGCTCAATGCATGCTCCCTAAAGAGGGTATATACCTCAAGGCTCTGTCCTGCCTGCAATTCTCTCCTTTCTAGACTTTCTTTCACTTGGTGATCTCATCAGTTCCATGGGTTTGATTATCATCTCTATGCACATAGATCTATTTATTTATTTATTTATTTATTTGAGGCAATCAGCGTCAAGTGACTTGCCCAGGGTCACACAGCTAGGACGTTTCTGAAGTTGGATTTGAACTCTAAGCCCAATGTTCTGTCCACTGCACTATTTAACTACTAGTTCAGAGTCTCATTATCTCTCTCTATTTCAATGGCCTCCTACTTGGTTTTCCTGTCTCAATCTATTATTCTTCCTTCTCTAATCATGTTCCACAAAGCCGCCAAAATGATTTTCTTAAAATTCATAGCCAACCACGTCACTTCCATATTCCCTATTGCCTCTAAGATCAGATATTGTTTCATCTTTGTCTCTTTGCTTTTCAATTTCTATTTTGGGGTTTTATAATGTGCTTAATTATTAGTCCAGCCGTACATGTATATAAATTTATAAATAAATAAATAGACATATTTTGGGTATTCGTGTAAGCATTTTTTGGTGATGGGGTATATGATCAAAAAAATTTGGAGTGCACTGGGCTAGGTGATCTCTAAGGTGCCTGTTTGCTCTTGATCCTATGAAGTATTATAATTTTCTGTGTAACCATCTTATACTTCCATTTGTTGACCCACCAAAATCTGGCCTCAACCCACCTTCATTGCCTCATTTCACACACTCTTACAACCCAGCCAAATCAGACAATTTATTTTCCCACACTCTTGATCCTCCCTCTTCTGCCTCTACATATTCATACATACTTTCCCTGTGTCCTAAACACCTTCCTCTCATGTCCTATGAAAATCCTTTTCCCCTTTTAAGGCCAGGCTCAGTTGTCACCTTCCTCCTGGGCACTGTCTTTTGCATTGCTCTTGGTTCTGGCTTCTCCTTTGCTAGGTCAATGTCCATCTACCCCACCACTTGGCTTATGCAGGAACCAGATTTTTTGGCAGAGAGCCCTATTGTTGAATGTTCAGTGTGAGAATTTATACCTCAGAAATCAACAATCCTACAAATCCAACTTTGATTTATTGTTTTGTTGACTGTCTAGACTTGAGAAGGTGCTAATGTGCAGATTAAAGTCAAAAGTATGTGCTTACATTTTTCCCCCTTAGAGAAGCCTGGTTGTTAAACATTTACTACCACACCCCTGGGCATCACTGGAGGCCCTGTGCCTTTACTTTTCTCTAACTTCTCCTTGATCTTAGGCTCATACATTAGAGCTAGGCGGGACCTTGAAAGTTATTTAGTTCAGGGACCCTTTTTTTAAAGTTAAGGAAAATGAGGAGCAACTGAATCTAACTTGAGCCTAGGTGAGGGCATTGTTGGAGAAACTGGGAATGTGTGGCCTGGAGAAGAGAAGACTTGGAAGGATGGGATAGCTTTCTTTAAGTTTCTAAAAAATTTTCTGGGTGGCTAGGTGGCCCAGTGGATAAAACACTGGGCTTGGAGTCAGGAAGACTCATCTTCCTGAGTTCAAATCTGGTCTCAGATGCTTACTAATTTTGTGACCTTGGGCAAATCACTTAATCCAGTTTGCCTCAGTTTCTTCATCTGTAAAATAAGCTGGAGAAGGAAATGGTAAATCACTTCAGTATCTTTGCCAAGAAAACCCCAAATGGGGTCATGAAGAGTTGGACCTGACTGAACAAAAAAAAAAGTTTTCACATGGAAATAGGATCAGATTTGCTCTACCCAACTCTAGATGACAGGATGAAGAGCAAAAAGATGGTGGTAGAGAGGAAGATTTTGGCTCAAAGTAAGAAAAAACTTTCAAGCAACTGGATTTGTTCAAAATTGAACCAAGCTGCCTAAGGAATATGGATTCAGAGCTGAAAGGAACCTCAAAGTGTATCTAGTCTGGTGGCTCCCATACTTTTTGGCCTCAGGACCGCCTCTTAAAAATTGAAGACCTCCAAAAGTTTTTGAGCTTGTGAGTTTATTGATAACTACCATATTAGAAATCAAAACTGATGAACATTTATTCATTTAAAAATAAATATAAATGATTTATTCACTTAAAAACAATAACACGCCTATTACACTTTAGCACAAATAACATACTTTCATGAAAAACAGTTTCCAAAACAAAAAAATACATATTTACTTAGCAAAGTGGCTTTGTTTTACATCTTTTTGCAAATCTCTTAATGTTTGGCTTAATAGAAGACAGCTGGATACTAATATCTGTTTCTGCAGGCGATCTATTGTGATGTTGTTTTGTTTGAAGCATGTGAAGAACATATGGCCTCCTTACAGGTAGTCAGTCAGTCAACTTTTATTAAGCACCTACTATGTGCCAGGCACTGTATCAAGCATTGGGGATACAGAGAAAGGTCAAAGACACCCCCCCCCAAGATGCTCACAGAATAATGAGGGAGAGAACATGTAAATAGCTATGTATATGTATAGGATAAATTTGAAATAACAAGTAGTTGGAAAAGGGTGGATTATTTTACTAGGCAAATAATGTCTTAGTATTTTTATGACAATACTTTTGACCTCAACAACCCCTGAAAGTGTCTCAGGGACCACCAGTGGTCTGCAGATCACACTTTGATAACCACTGCTCTCATCCAATTCCCTTATTTTATAGATGAGGAAATTGAAACCCAGAAGGGGTGTATTGTCCAAGGTCACATAGTTTTTCATCATTGAAGGTCTTCAAGCAGTTATCTTTTATAATTGATACCTACTTGAGGTAGATGAGCCTATGTTCTGCCATCAGCTCGCTCTTTGACCTTCAGCAAGTCACTTTCTTGGGACTCAGTTTCTCCATGTGTTAGGGATATGATAGAAGGGATTCCTTATGAGTTGGACTAATTGCCCTCCGTGGTGCCTTCTAACCGTGGTTTTGAGATTCTATAGTTTTGTGGTCTTGGGTTCCTAGAGGAGGAATCCTATGGAGGGCCTATCAGGTTTGGTCCTATCTCTCTGGGCTGACCACTTTCCCCCAGGGCCTGGGGCCTGAAAGGGAGAGGCCTTCGTGCTATTGTTTCCAACTTCCCCCTTAGCCTGGTCTGTGGGGGAGCCCCCAGGCTGGCGCCCTGGGGGAGGCCTGCCAGCCTGGGGAAGCCTGAGCTAAACCAACTGGCCAGAACCTCTGATGGACAGACGACAGACGAGCGGTTTCAGTCCAGAGAGGCCGCATTCCTTCTGTAAACAACCCTGGAGGCCTCCTCCCTGATTATGAGGGGAGACATTGACACCAGTGATTAATGTGGGGGAGGAGGAGATGGGCAGAAGGAAGTGACCCAGGCAGTTTCCAAGAAGGAGGGAGAGATAGAGAGATCTTCCCCCCTCTCTTCCTACAACTGCAAAAATGGCAGGCAGGGAAGGAAGGTGTGTTTCTAGGGTAGCAGAAGCCGAGTCTCAGCCAGGGGGCAGAGGCCTGATACTGGGGGGAGGGCCTGCTCCTGTCAAGGAAGATGCATAGCTAAGGGCCTCGGGCCTCAGGTTTCTGTTGCCTCTTAAAACACCAGGTGTTGCCTCGTCTTTAGGAAAGGGTTCTCTGTGTTTGGAATTTTTCACTTCCTCTTCTGATTGAGACTCACTCCATTAACTGTGGGGTTGGGGGTGGGGTGGGGGAGAGGGGTGGAGAGAGGAAGGGAGGTCCTGACTCTAATGTTCTCCTTGAACTATGGCCCCCAGAATTTAGCATAATTCTCCAGAGGAAGCTCAGTAGAGGGCTGCTGTCATCTCCTTATTCCTCTCTCAATGTAGCCCAAGATCAAATTAGCTTTTTTTAGCTGCTGTACATTGCTGACTTATATTGTACTTGCTGTCCAGTAAAACCCCCAGGGAAGCTAAGTGGTGTAGAGGATAGAATCCTCGGCCTGGAGTAAGGACGACCTGAGTTCAAATCCAGCCTCAGACACTTTCTAGTTGTGTGACTCTGGGCAAGTCACTTAATCCTAATTGCCTCAGTTTCCTCATCTGTGGAATGAGCTAGAGAAGGAAATGGCAAAGCATTTCAGTATCTTTGCCAAGAAAACCTCAAATGGGGTCATGAAGAGTCTAATATAACTGAAAAACGACTAACCAACAACCTCCATGCATATTTCTCAATCAAATGATGTCTAACCATGCCTTCCCTATCTTCTACTTGTGAAATAGATTTTTTATATTCAAGTGAGATTTTGCATTATCTCTAGTGAATGTCATCTTGTTTGTTAGCTTTTACTCAGTTAGCTTTTCATCATCCATAAATTTGATGAGCATGCCATCTATGCCTTTATTTCTAGTCACTGATAAAAATGCTAAACAGTCTGGGGCTAGGAGAAAATCCCTGGGGCACCTCACCAGAGACCTCTGGCTGTATTGATTTGTAATCATTAACAAAGAATCCAGCCATCCAACCATTGTATTCATCTAATTGTGTTCTCATTTTCTCTATTCTCTATCTTCTCCATAAGAATAGTATGAGATATTTTATCAAAATCTTTGCTAAAATCTAGGTCATTAGGGGCAGCTAGGTGTCCAGGTGGATAGAGCACTGGCGTACCCGAGTTCAAATTCAGCCTCAGACACTTAACACTTACTAGCTGTGTGACCCTGGGCAAGTCACTTAACCCCAATTACCTCACTAAAAAAAAAAAAACAATCTAGGTCATTATATCCCTAGCATTCCCTTAATCTATCAGTATAGTAACCTTGGAACAGTGTATAGAGGACTGGCCCTGGGGTAGGAGGGCCTGAGTTTAAATCCATTCTTAGATACTTACTAGCTGTGTGACCCTGGGCAAGTCACTTAACCCTGTTTGCCTCAGTTTCCTCAGCTGTAAAATGAGCTGGAGAAGGAAATGGTAAACCACTCCAGTAGCTTTGCTAAAAAGACCCCAAACCGGGTCACGAAGAGTCAGACATGACTGAACAACAACAAAATAGTAATCCTGTCAAGAAAGGAAATGAGATTCGTTTGGCATGGCCTATTCTTGATGAAGCCTTGCTCGATTTTTGTGATCATTGCTTTCCTTCCTAGATGTTTATCAACCATCTTTTAACGATCCTTTCAAAAAATTTCCCAGGAATTGAAGTCAAGTTAACTGACCTCTAGGTTGCCAACTCTTCTCTCTTTTTTGAAAATCAAGACATTGGCCCTTCTCCAGTCTTGTGGTGTCTCTCCCATTCTCTCTTTCCTACTTATTAGCAGTGACTCAAAAGTCATTATCTCCCAGATCTTGGCATTAACTATCTTTTAAATATTTTGGCTATTAACTTCCAGTTAGCCAATCTGGTCCTGCCATTTCAAGGGCAAGGGTCATTCCCTTTGTGTGAAAAAAGATCTCCATGTTTTAATGGCCCACAACTTTAAGATTGAGTCAACAATATAACAGGAGAGCCAGAAAAAATAAATGCTTCCAGGTCCCTTAAGGGAGGAAGAAGTGTCCAGGACAAGGTGGGCTTTAATTTCATTGTATTCCTTCCTGGTCACGCTCTACATGGAGCATTGTCTTTAGCTCTGGGCTCTACTCTGAGAAGAGCACTAAGGACTGCCATAAAAGAATCAATAAAAAGGCAATATTTGGCCTGGAGAAGGAAATATGATCATCACATTCAATTGATTTCAAATAGGAAGCAACCTCAGAGGCTATGGAAACTAATGTCTTCATTTTGCAGAGGAGAGGAAACTGAGGCACAAGAGGTTAAGTGTTAAATTGCCCACCCAGTTACCAAGGGGCTGAGGAAGGATATGACTCCAGGTCCAGGGCCCACTTACACCAGCTAAGCAGGGCTAATCACCTTCTTCCCGGTGTCAAATGAGGTAATATTTGTAGCATAGTGCCTGTGGTACATGGTAGGGGCTTAATTATTACTTGTTTCCTTCTTCCCTACTTAGAAAGAAAAAAAAACTTTTCCAAAGCACTATGTACAAGCATAGTGCCGAACTCTGGGGATACACAGAAAAAAGGAATACGTTCAAGGTGCTCACTATGGGGAGATAATATACATAAACCCACACAGATAGCAGGGTTCTGCTACTTCTGTGATTTAGAGAAAGTAATTTTTTTTTTTTTGGTGGGGCAATCAGGATTAAGTGACTTGCCCAGGGTCACACAGCTAGTAAGTATCAAGTGTCTGGGGTCGGGTTTGAACTCAGGTCCTTCTGACTCCAGGGCTGGTGCTTTAGCCACTGTGCTACCTAGTTGCCCCCTAGAGCAAGTAATTTAACTTCCCTGGGATTCAGTTTCCTTACCTGTAAAATGAAGGGGTTGGGGATATAAGTGTCCCCTCAGTCCCTTCTAACCCAAGGTCTGTGATTCTATGATTTCTTGTGATCCTATAGGTAAGATGACATTCCATCCTATTCTTCCAAAAGTGTCACCACTTAGAATGTTTACAGCTAATGACAAACAACAGTCTTATCTTCCTTTCTCTCCCCATCCGACCCCCAGCCCCAGGCCATTCTCCCAGGATGAATATTTGTTTGTGTACTTAGATCCAGCCCTAGGCAAGCCTGATCTCTTGGACCTATGCACAGGGTAATTGAACTTCTGGTAGGCCTGCTGGGCAGCCCAGCCAAGCCTCTATAATCTGTGGATTGTTCAGAGGAGCGGGTTAGGGCCTGTCCCTTGTTGCCGTTATATTTGAGTGCCCCTAAATGTGTCGTAGATTACTTTTATTTTCTGCTATGACACCTCGCTATGAGGAAGGATGTCCCTGGAGTATCTTAAAAGACAACTCCTATTAAAGAGAAAAGGAGTTAAGCAAAATGCCGGCGGTAGATCTCACAGCAAGGGAGGCAGATATAATATAGAGCTCTTCGGTGGAAGGTTTAATTGGAAGGGGAGATGGGGCTCATGGCCCGACAGTCCAAGGTGTGGTTCCACTCCAAGGGTTTCGTTTGGCAGACTAAATAAATAACAGTCTTTGGGAAGAGTGGAAGAGGGAGCAAGTCCTTTAGAAGTGAGAGGTCTGAAGATGAAGAGACACTGGGGGAAATGGGAAATAAGATAGGAGATCACAGAGCCGGTTGGCAGGCTGGTGGAGACCACAAGAGTCCATCAGCCTCATCCCAGAAAGAAAGTCTTAGTCCTTTTCTGACCTCAAGTAGAGAATGAATCATAGAACACAAGAGCTGGAGGGGATCTTAGAACATAGAACACAGTGTCAGAGCTGGAAGGGACTTGAGAACCTAGGACCTCTAAATAGAATGGAAATTGGACATGGAAATTGAATAAACTGCCCACTTTTATATACCACTTTAAAGAGAGGTTGTGTGATGTAGAGGCTGCGTTCCTGGGATCATAGATCAAGAGCTGGAAGAGACCTCAGAGGTCATCTAGTCTAAATCTTCCTTTTGCAGATGAGGAAACTGAGTCTCAGGAGGGGAGATATAACATTTAGCTGCAAGACTTAGTCTCTACCTTAATGGAACTTATTGGCAGATGAATCTTAATGGAGACCTAGGTGTTTGGACTATTCCTTTTATGTACCAGAGTTGGTGGTTTTTTGTTTTTGTTTTTTTGGTGGGGCAATGGGGGTTAAGTGACTTGCCCAGGGTCACACAGCTAGTAAGTATCAAGTGTCTGAGGCTGGATTTGAACTCAGGTCCTCCTGAATCCAGGGCCAGTGCTTTATCCACTGTGCCACCTAGCCGCCCCTGTACCAGAGTTTAAAAAAAAAAAAATTTTTTAACCATATAGAATGGGAATCTTTTTTTTTTTTTTTTTTTTTGCGGGGCAATGAGGGTTAAGTGACTTGCCCAGGGTCACACAGCTAGTAAGTATCAAGTGTCTGAAGCCGGATTTGAACTCAGGTTCTCCTGAATCCAGGGCCAGTGCTTTATCTATTGTGCCACCTAGCTGCCCCTAGAATGGAAATCTTTTTAAACAAATCACACATTCCTGCTGCTCAAATGTGGATAATGCTACCTACTCCTACCCTATAAATTTGTTCGATCTAAATAAGATCAAATAAGATCAGATGAGACTATATATAAAGTACTTTTTACTTTTGTATAGCATTTTAAGATTTGCATAATAATGATAACAACAATAATAATTTTGCATGGATCATAGTTTCATTTGTGAGGGCACCTTTGGGTGAGTAAACTGTTTCTACCAATGCAGGAAGATTCATCTTGCTGAGTTCAAATCCAACCTCAGACACTTACTAGCTGTGTGATGCGGGACAAGTCACTTAACCCTATTTGCCTCAGTTTCCTCATCTGTAAAATGAGCTGGAAAAGCAAGATGGCAAATCATTTTTTCAAGAAAACCCCATACAGGAGTCACAAACAACAACCAATCCAGATCTTTAACTCTTCTGCAATTCTTGGTCCCTGGGCCCTGAGATCTGCCTCAGGTCACACAGCCAGAATCTGTGGGAGGTGGGACTGGAACTGGGGTCTTCCTAACTCAGAAGCCATTCTCTATTTATTACTTCACACTGTCTCTCTTTCTCCTTTTTTGTTGCTGCTGCCACCGCCGCCACTGCCTCCTCCTCCTCCTCCTCTCCTTCCTCTTCCTCCTCCTCCTCCATCATCTCTTCATTCATTCATTAATGGCATTCAGAAAGATATGCTCCTTGGACAAATCTCTATCCTATTATTGTTCTTTTACATTTATGTTCTATTGATCATTATGTGGGTCAATAAAATAATTGCCTTTTGTAGTTGAGTAAAAGTATTAACATCATCCTCTCTAGGGTCACTGAAAGTATTCTTGGTGTATGGACAAAAACATGTCCCATGGCAGACACGATGAACAGGAATGCCATGTACCTTATGCATCTGATTTTAACGTCTTCTGCTAAGTCTCTAGATTTTAAAAGCTATTTATTCCATCTATAGAGGAGATCATAAGCGCAATTTATTGGTTGAGTTCTCCAGGGTATTTTGAGGTCTGTATTTGTAAGTATGGGTATTTACTGACTGTCAGTCTATGAAAAATAATGTGTCTCTGATGTATAATTCTAGCCACTGGGTCATATCTTGCTAGGTATTTGGTAGGTGCTTCTTCGCATAATCTATATCCTTCATTAAGTCTATAATTCTTAAGGATAAGTCTTCTCTAGTTTCTGGCAGTGGCAGTCTGCTCTGGAATTGTCAATCACAAACCTCCCCATTTCCAAAAATTTGAATGACAACCATATTCTGTGCTACTTTGTCATTATACTCTTGGCTGAGATTATATGGATTATGCTGCCCATGGGAGTCTCTTGATTCCATGCTTGGATCATAGTCATCCATGGGCTCTCCCCCATCATCATCATCATTTTTTCATCATCAAAATCATATTCTTCTTCTTCTTTTTGATGTGGCTCAGCTAGAAATGATCCTGGGACAAGTTGATATCCTATAACTCGTCTTTCATATTATTATTTTTTGTTGTTATTTTGAGTATGCAAGCTAATAATATATAATATGTGAATATACATTGCAAAGTAGAAAATGAAATATATGGGTTAGCTAGGTGGCACAGTGGATAAAGCACTGGTCCTGGATTCAGGAGGACCTGAGTTCAAATCTGGCTTCAGACACTTGACACTTACTAGCTGTGTGACCCTGGGCAAGTCACTTAACCCTCATTGCCCCACAAACAAACAAACAAACAAACAAAACAAACAAAAAAAGAAAAGAAAATGTAATATATGAGAATCAACGCAGTTTGGTGGGAAAAGCAGTAGATTTGGGTTCAGAAGACCTGAATTTGAGAGCTGGCTCTCCAGTTTCTACTTGTAGGACATTGAACAAGTCACCTGAATTCTCTGGGCCTCCATTTCCCCATATGAAAAATGAATGTAGGCATTCAATCCATGGTTCTCAAAGGATCTTCTATAGCAATGAGTTTTCCGAGGTGTCACCTAGATTGTACAGAACTGGAACACAACTCTGTCAGCATTTTGCCAGTGTATATAATCTGTATATCTTAGTTCTTTGCAGCAAAGAATAGTACTACTGTATCCTGTATCCTTCCCCCCACCCAAATGGATAGCCATGGGAATAAGTGATTTGTAAAGTTTCTTCCAGCTCTGATATTGTACAATTCTACATTTTTTTTTGCTTTTAATTCTAGGATCCCTTGATCATTCTAGATGAACATTATATGTTTTGCTAGGTGGCTTCTCAGGATCATTATTAGAGGCACCAGTTAGTGGAATGCAGAGATACCCTTGTGGGCCTCTTGGAGCTTGGGGGACTGTTTCCCTGGACACTAAATGTCTCCAGATGGCTGGACCTTTTGCATTCTTGTGTCTGCTATTTATAATTCTTTTGTCTCTTTTTTCAGTGTCAGGCTGACCCTACCCCCCACTCCTCTTACTGTGCCTGCTTCTTACGGGCAGTGTGGTGTAATGGTGAGAGCCATGAATTTAGAATCAGAAGACTGGGTCTGAATCTTGGCTTGGTTACTGACTACCTAGGTGACCCTGGGTAAATGATAGTGTCTCTAGATCCTACTGAGGAACTAGCTAATCTGTAAGGTTTCTCCTGGCTTCTCATTCTGTGATTTTCTAAACATCTGTTTCTGATTTGCTGTGGTCCTAGGGGCCCAAGGAGTCCAGTTCAGTGAGAATTATGGGAAAATGAAAGTAAATGATCTCAGAGTGAAGCCTTAGGGCCCCCTGTCCCCTGTGTATGAGCTGAGGACAGGTACTTGGGACCACCTGCTTTCTCTGCTCAGAGGTCTCTTGTTTTCTTCTTGGTTCGCATATGAGTTCCATAACGTCACGGTTGGTACAAGGCTAAATTCTCACTAGTTGAACTAATTTCATCAGGAAATTTGCTTGGAGGGGGCAACTTTAGATGTAAGAATGGCCGGTGGGTTCATTCCTCATTCTTTCATTTTTCAGCAATGCTTTCCATCCGAAGTTCTGTTCTGTCAAGCAAAAATATGCAAGATCTGCCTTCGGGGTTTTGAGCCCCAAATGTCTAGAATTCATCCAAAGGCTTTCCCCAAATACTCATTCATTCATTCAGAAAAAATGTAATAAACATATGCATGGAGATAGGAAGTTTATATAAGACACAGTTCCCATAGTGAGCATGGGCAGGAGAAGGAAAGATGAGATCAGGGAACAGTTAGTAATATTTCAGTTTGATTGGGATGCAAAGTGTAGGAAGCAAGATAAAGCTCAAAATGTAGGTTGGCACCAGGTAATGGAGGGCCTTGAATGCCAATCTAGGGACTTGGCATTTTATTCTCTGGGCAATGAGGAGCCTAGTTTATTTTAAGTTAATTTCACTAAAAACAGCTGGAGATGTTTTGCAATGTAAAGAAATGCCTTCTTTTGCAGAGTAACTTGTTAGATCCCAGGATATCACTTTTCTAAACACCAGTACCAGGAAAACCCATCTGGTCCAGCCAAGTGACAAGGGACTGATTTCAGTAATTGATGATGTCAATGAGATTTCCGCAGCCTTCAACTCAACTGCCAAGTGGCTAGAAAAAAAAAGTTACCGTATAATTGAAACTCTGCTGGGAGAGAAATTAAGAGACTATCTTGCCAGCCATATTTCTGCCCATATTTTCCTCTATTAGTCTCCTGATGGTGTGTCCTTATGAAATCTGATTAGAATGGAATGACTTGATTTGCTAAGCAGGCAGCAGGGACAGCGCACATCTGTTTTGCCCGTCTCGATTGCAGAAATGGGATGGAATGTAACGTAACCTCTCTCTCTCTCTCTCTCTCTCTCTCTCTCTCTCTCTCTCTCTCTCTCTCTCTCTCTCTCTCTCTGCTGTTTCTCATCACAGAGCAGCCCAGAAGCTCAACCTGGCCTCCAAGAAGAAGAAGCCCCACCCACCCCTGACCCCCGCTCATGACTTTTCCATCTACGGGACAAACTTCAGTGGTGTGCTGCAGCTCAGCCCTCCCCCGGCACCCCCCTGCCTCCTGAGATCGGTGGCCAAAGCCAAGGAGAACCCAGGCATCGGGAAGGTAGGCCTGCAGACTTGTGCAGATTTGAGCCAGATTTGGGGGGTGGGTAGGAGAGCTTTGGGTAGACAAGAGCTACTGGAACAAGCCATAGATTCTTTGATGTTGCATGGGTCTGAGGGACAGGATCAAAAGATAGATATAGATATAGATGATATAGATATAGATATAGATGATATAGATATAGATATAGATATAGATATAGATATAGATATAGATATAGATATAGATATAGATATAGATATAGATACTGGGTTAGGAGTCAGAGGACCTGAGTTCAAATTCTAGCTCTTCTACTTATTATCATGTGGCTCTGGATAAGTCACACAGTCTCTCTGGGCCTCAGTTGCCTTATATATAAAATGAAAGAGCTGGATTCAATGACATAGCTCTCTGATTCTCCAGTTTGGATGTCCTCTCCAACATGGTAGGTTGCAGCTTCTCTTGAGCCTCCCATTCTTGGATACGTTTTCTGTAAATCCTCCATAGAGGAGTCACTCAGGGTTCTAGAGACTCTGTTCTTGGTCTTTTAATGAGTAATAATCCCTACGAAATGACAAAGCCATCACTACAACAACCCAGGGAGGGAGGGCGGCAAGTGTTATAATCCCTATATTATGGGCAGGGAAACTGAGGCACAGAGAGTGACATGACCTGCCCTGGGTCACACAGCTACTGAGGGGTAGAGCCAGTATTGAAACCCATAACTATGCCCCTGTTTAGCAATCTTTCTCCTTCATTGATTTTTTTTCTGACACTGTTGGGAGATGACCCCATCCATATGGGGGAGTTGTGTTGTGTTGCTTGTTAATGTGCTTGTTAATCCCAAGTTGTTTTTCTCCTGCTACCCATATATTGCTGTAGGAGCAAGAAGAGGTGGTACTGGAACTGAGATGGGCAGGATTTTAGAGGCATGGGCTATGCCATACTGCACAGCAATAGAGAATCAGGAGTCATTGAAGGTTTTTGAGTAGGAGAGTAATTGACTAAAAGCTATGCTTTAGGAAGATTAAGCTAGATGAGACTACTTGTGCATGATTATCCTTAGTGTTATTATTATCAAGCACTTTCTTCACAGTACCCTATGATGTATTTACAAGTATTATTCCCATTTCATAGATAGGAAAAAATAAGGCTCAGTGAAGTGACTAGACTATTGTGGGCAGTGAGAAGAAAATGACCACCCCCTCTCCCCATACCCCCAAGATTCTTGTGGTTGATTTCAGGTCATTGAAGTGATATCATCCAATGAGTCAGTGTGAGGAAATGCTTGTTGACTGACTTCAGGAAAGATTTGGGCTCAAGTCTTTTTGTCTCTCACTTCAGGGCCCTTCTTACAATGTCCACCATGCATTATGTCTGAATCTAAGGTCCTTGGTCTTTAATAGTAATTGAGAAAATCACATTGCATTTTAAGCCGGAGAATGGGAATTAAGAAGAAAGGAGTCAAACTAATGGAGAGCTAAAATATTCAGAGCCAAGCCAATTCACACCAGAGGAGGGAGGGAGGGAGGGAGGGAGAATGGAGACATGAGATGACGGGAGGTCAGAGGCTTCTCTTTCTAGGGTGATTGGGGAGAAAATAAAAAAATGTTGCCTGTGGGTCCAGGGGTTAGTGATGAGAGCTGTGTGTATCCCATGTCTATCTCTGGGCATGAGGGTGTACTTGGGTCCATTTCTTGGTATTGTTTTGTTTCTTTGTGTAAGCATACATACATCTCTGTGCTGTTCATTGACATTTGTGTGTATATGCTCATCTTTAGGAGTTTGAGTCTCTGTGGATCTGGAGTCTCTTGTGTGATTGTGCATGGGTGTAAGAATGTGGATGTGTGTGTGTGTGGTCATCTCTGATGGGAGGCAGATCTGGGAGTTTAAACGTAGGCACATCAGTATGTATTTGTGCATATATGTGGGGTTTATCTGTGTGAGTGCATATGTGTATATTTAAATCTCTGTGACTATGTGGTTATCTCTGTGGGGAGGTCATGTATGTTAGTGTATGGATCTGAGGTTCTCTGTGGATATACAACTGTGGGTGGTGCGGATGGGGCTTTCTCTGTGCGTGAGTTCACAAATACCACTCTTGATGGGAGTGTTGGGGTGTGTGCGTTTGAAGGTCTGTGTAGCTCTCTGTAGAGGTGATTGGGGTTTTTGTGTGTGTGTATGTATGTATGTATATTTGTGGATGACCTCTTTATATCTGTGTGTCATTGTGAGAGTAGGCATGAAGATCTGAGTATGTGCTCAGTGGGACGCCAGATTAAAGAGGATGATGGTCTTCCTCATTTGGCTTCTTAAAGTAAAATCTGATCAGGTGAGACTATAGAGGGCCAATTTCAGTCTCAGTGAAGAACAAGTCTTGGCGTTCCTCACAGAACCACAGAACTGGGACTAAAGGACATTGGAGCTGAAGAGGCCTCATGAGCTACCTAGTACACTCCTCCCTCATTTTTTTTTTCTGTGAGGCAATTGGGGTTAAATGACTTGCCCAGGGTCACACAGCTAGTAAGTGTCAAGTGTCTGAAGCCGGATTTGAACTCAGGCTCTCCGGAATCCAGGGCTGGTGCTTTATGCACTGCGCCACCTAGCTGCCCCCCTCCCACATTTTAAAGATGAAGAAACTGAGGCCTAGAAAGGGAAAATGTCTTGCTCTAAAGTCATACAACTTCTAAGTGGTAGAGGTGGAATTTGAACTCAGTTCATATGACTGAAAATCCAGTGATCTTTCCACTACACCAGTAATTTTTTCCATTCTGCAGGACTCTCTATCACAGCCTCCCTGAAAGGAGGTGATTTAGCTTCTGCTGGAACTTCTCCAGTTACAGTGGTTACCTGTGGGTGCTGGTGTTTGAAGGGTGTGTGTGCACACATGTGCATCTATGTGGTCATCTCTATGGGTGTATGAAGGTGTATGTGGGGGGACATCTTCGTTTCTTTGTGTTTCTGTGTGTGTGTGTCTGTGTGTGTGTGTATCTGTCTGCATTTGTGTGCATGCTAACTTTAAAAAGTAAATTCATTATTTATTTTTAACATGCATTAAAAAAAAATTTGAGTTCCAAATTCTCTCCCTCCCTCTGGTCTCTTTCCTAAGCAATGTGATATCAATTATACATGTGAAATCGTGTAAAACATATTTCCATATTAGCCATGTTGCAAAAAAAGAGGCGAGAAAAATGAAGAAAGTGAAAAAATTTATGCTTTAATCTGCACTCAGAGTTCATCAGTTCTCTCTGGAGGTAGATAGCATTTTTCATCATGAAGCCTTTGAAATTGTCTTGATCAGAGTAGCTAAGTCTTTCACCATTGCTCATCATTACAATATTGCTCTTACAATGTTCTCCTGATTCTGCTTTCTTCACTTTGCATCAGTTCATGTGAGTCTTCCCAGGTTTTTCTAAAACCATCCTGCTTGTCATTTCTTATAGCACACTAGTATTCCATCCCAATCGTATACTACAAGTTGTTGAGCCATTCCCCAACAGATGGGCATCCTCTCAATGTCCATGTGTTAATTTTTAATGGCTGTGAGCAATTCTAATTGTGCTACTCATCTGTATGATGAAAGTATTAAATTCGATTATCACTTAGACCCTTCCAGTTCTAAACCCTGTGATCCCACCTCCGAAGACAGCTTGTTTCATTATTTTAGACCTAGGGACCATGTCTTAATCAAAATTGTGTATCTTCCAGGACTAGGTCTCCACATAGGAGGTGCTTAATAAATGTTTGTGGAATATGAATTGCTAAATAATTCTGATTGTTAGGTCTGAAATCAGCTCCTCTCTAACTCCCTTCATGCATTGCTCCTATTTCTGCTGCAGAGGGCCCAGTTGTTCAGTTGTGTATGACCCTTTTGGGTTTTTCTTGGCAAATATACTGGATTTTTCCTTCTCCAGCTCACTTTACAGATGAGGCAAACAGGGTTAAGTGACCTGCTCAGGGTCACACACCTAGTACATATCTGAATCTGGATTTGAACTCAGGTCCTCCTGACTCCAGGCTTGGCATTCTATCCCCTGCTCCCCCTAGCTAACTCCCAGGGCCAAGTAGAACAAATCAAATTTCTCTGACATGACAGCTCTTTGGACATTTGAAGACATCTGCAATGTTCTTCCCTCAGCCTTCTCTTCTTCAGGCAAGAAATGGCCAGTGACTTAACTGGTCCTGATATGACAAAATCTCCAGAGCTGGTTCCCTCACCTTCCTGGTTGTCATCCTGGCTGAGGTCTAGTTGTCATTGTTCTCCCAGACTGGGTTGCAAGGAATCAAACACAGGACATTACCTGTGCTCCAAGGTTGGCATTCCTGTCCCATTTCAAAGCTGGCTTGCCATTTTTTTTTACCCATCAACAGTAGGAAAATAGCTTTCAGGGAAGTAAGCACATGCTGCATGATGTCTGAGTTTTCTATTTCCCCATATTCTGTGGTTTGCTGATATGATCATCTCTGGTAATATCTTCAGTAAGAAGAACCACTGCCGCCCTCCTTTCTTCTCCCCCCTCCCCTCCATTTCCCAAAGGGGAAAATAATAAACAGATGTGCCTAACTTGGCCACACCCTTCAAAGTCAGCCTCTCCTCATGGTTGTGGGGTGTCAGCCTGTTCCATGTCATCCTCTCAGTCAGCAACCATTTATTAATTATCTACTCTATGCAGGGTGAGAAAGCAATGAGGGGGAGTGGGTAGCCAGCCTCAGAGCCAGGAAGACCCTAGTTCTAGTTCTGCCTCTGACACATATTAGCTGTGTGAGCCTGTGGAAGTCGATTAACTTCTCGGAGGAGTTGCATGTGTGCTTTGATATAGGAAGTTTCCTCATGCAGAAGCTCCTTACACCAATGAAGTCACATCTGAATCTTTAAAAAATGTGCAGAGCATTGAGTCAGTATTAGAGGAAATAAAGGCAGCTAGGTGGTACAGTGGAGAGAACACTGGGCCTGGAGCCAGGAAGAATCATCTTCATGAGTTCAAATCTGGCCTCAGACATTTCCTAGCTGTGTGACCCTGGACAAATCACTTACCCCTCTTTGCCTCAGTTTCCTCACCTATAAAATGACCTGGAGAAGGAAATGCCAAACTACTCCAGTATCTTTGCCAAGAAAACTCCAAATGGGGTCATGAAGAGTCTGAAATGACTCAACCACAACAACAAGAGGAAACAGAAGGATAAATCAGATATGAGTGAGCCCTGCTTGCATCCATAATGAGCTTGCTGCATCTAGAGCACTGGGTTGGGGAAAGGGGAGATAGAAATTTTAGGTAAGATGGCTCACAGACTAACAAGGGGACAAGACACAAACAGTTAACGAATACATGACTGATCAGTCCATTAAAGGTCATTACTAGAGGGGGCTGCAGGGAGGGATCAGAGAAGGCCAGTAATGACTTGTGTTGGCCATCAATCAACTTGGAAGCTCTGGGTTCCAGATGCCAGTCTCCGCAGGAATTTGTGGTCCCCTCAGCAGCATCTGTGTTGGTGATGGGTTTCTTTGATGGCTTCCAAGCCAGCTGTGAGCCGCTCCTTGAACTTCCAGGATACAGAGCTTGTGGTTGGGAGAGACAAGACCAGGCCTCTCTTCTCCTGCCCCCCCCCCACGTCCCCCTATTCCCCGTGATAGCCCAGTCTAGGCACGTGGGGATGATATTCCATGCAGCTTTCCTGACCATACGGGTTTGCTCCCTTCCAATTCCTGTGTGATTGATTAGTGAGGAAAATGCCTGATAATTCACTGGAACAGATCACTGGAATGCACAGTGTGTTCTTCATTGGGGCACAGTGTTCCTTTCTTCCCAGAATCCTACATTCTGCGCCATGGTGGTATACGTTGTTTACTGAAAACATTCTCCCCTCAAACCTCAAGGAGTTGGCAATAAAGTTCTGCAGTGGAATGTCTTGTGTATTTAAAAATAAAAGCACAGCATATCCTTCATGTGGGGACCATGTGTCTAAAAGAGTGGTCTTCTTAGGGTTCACCAAGTCACAATCCAAAATCACAATCCCCGAGTACTATCACTATTTAGCAGGTGACTCTCCCCAGATTTCTGATAATGCTTTGCCTCTCCTCCCTCATCTTGGTGCCAGGCCTGGAGCAGGAAGACCTGAATTCAAACCCAGTCTCAGATACTTCCTAGCTGGGTGACCTTGGGCAAGTCACTTAATTCTGTTGCTTCAGTTTCCTCTTTTGTAAAATGAACTGGAAAAAGAAATGGCAAACCACTCCAGTATCTTTGCCAAGAAAACCTCAAAAGGAGCCAGGAAGAGTCAGACATGACTGAAAACCACTAAACCACAACTACCCCCAGCCCTCAGCACAAGGCTTTCTCCAATGAGCATCTATTAAAAACCTACTGTATGCAAGGCATTGTGATAGGCACTAATGATACAAAGACTGAACAGAAAACCAGTTCCTGCCCTTGAGGAACTTACATTCTACTTGGGAGAATATATTCCATAAACAGATAAGTTTAAATAGCTGTGATTATTTGAGGGAAACTACCTTTTCATGTAGTAGGCATTTAAGTTTAATTTTGAATTTAAATAGCAATGTGGGTCTTTATTTGAACTGAACTGTGTGCTCTCTTGTTTGCAAAATTGAGTCCAAAATATATATCCAAGAATTAAAAGCCCTCCATAGTTTGGCCCTGTCTTGTCTTTCAAGCTTTATTTCTAACTCTATATGGGCTCAACATGTCAACCATACTGCTTCCTAGGCGTGTCCTGCACACTCACACTTGAGTTTCTTTTGCTCACGTCCTTCCCTGAGTTTGTGAGTTCCTCCCTCATCCTCATTTCTACCTGTTGAAAGACTATCCATCCTTCAAGGCTCAGCTTGCATGCTGTCTCTCCCTAGTCATCTGGTGGGAATCTTTCCCTTTTGTGGACACATAGCACATTTAACACTTGTATGTTGTATGCATGAGGTGCAGTATGGTATGGTAGATGATAAGACCAGAATCATAGATCTGGGTTCAGATCCTGCCTCTGACAAAATTGACAGTGTGACCTGGGAGAAATCATTTAATTTCTTAGTGCCCAAGGCAACTCTACCAGATTATAGAGAACTGTTTCAGATCTATATTGGTATAAGGAGTTTTTATGCCAATGAAATCAAAAGTCAGGTCCGAAATTAAAAAAAATTATGCATGTCTTAACTTCCCTATTAGATTAATCTCCTATGTCTTATTCATCTTAGGACTTCTTCAGCACCCTGCACAGAGTAGGTCTTGAAATTGGAATCATATCACTGTGAACATTCCCTCTGCCAACATAGATCACACCCACCCATACCTTAATGAACAATTTGCATGAATGACTGTGGCCAGTCTTCCAATGATGAATCTCTTTGTCCTTGGTCAGGCTAGCCTTCAGGCTTCAAATGTCACAGACCCAGCACGAGGCCAAGAGCTGAAGTCTTTTCAGCTTGGTAGAACTGTTAGAGCTGGTGCTTGACTGCCTTTGATAGCTTTTGAGAGTCTATGATCACCTCTAGACCATGGGCAGACACTGTGCAAAGACTTCACTGGAGGGTTAACATGGCAGGAACTTAATTCTCTAACTAACCTTCATGTAATGATGACTTTTATTCTATGAAACATTTTAATGTCTACAAAGTGTTTTCTCACAGCAATCCTATCACGTAGGTTCTTCAGGTATTAATAATCCTATTTTATAGAGGAGAAAACTGAGGTTGAGTTGTGAAATGAAGTGACTAAAATTATGCAACTAATAAGTGTCCTGAGCCAAGACTCTAACCCAAGGTCTCCTGACTTCAGGTCCAACATTCTTTCATATTTAATGTATGCATGTATACACACATACATGTATGTGTATGAATGGATGGATGTACTGGTATATGGTACACATCTATATGAATATACACATGTGTGTGCACATATCCACATGTATATATTTAATTTAATAAGCTTTTCTCCCCTTTCCCCTTTCTCTATCTTTTATTGTCCCCATCTTCCTTGAAAAGAAAAATAAAACTCTCATTAGCAAATACGTGTAGTCAAGCAAAACAGATTCCCTCATTGTCCATGTCCAACAGTGTATGTCTCATTCCCCATCTTGAATCCATCACCCAGGTGGTGGGCAGCATAGCTCATCATTGTTTCTCTAGAATCCTAGTTGCATTGATCAGCAGTCAAGTCAATAAGTCAACAAGCCATTTATTAAGGGCATATTAGGTGTGTAGTTGTTTTCATCTACAGTATCTTATTGTATAAATTATGCTACTTACTCTGCTCATTTCACTTTGCATTTGCTCATACAAATCTTCTCAGGTTTCTCTGAAATGATCCCTTTCATAATTTCTTATAGTGCACTAATATTCTATTACACCCATATCCCATAATTTGTTTAGCCATTCCTTATTTGATGGACACCTCCTTAGTTTCCATTTCTTTGAGCTGCTATAAATATTTTTGTACAAATGAGTCCTTTCACTGATCTCTTTGGGGCCATGGGCCTCATAGAGGTATCAGTGGGCCAAAGGGAATAAACAGTTTAATGATTTTTTGGATATAATTCCAAATTACTTTCCAGAATGGTCCACCCGATTCACAACTTCACCATTATATTAGTGTGCATTAATTGTCTGTTTTCCCATAATCTCTCCAACATTTGTCATTTTCCTTTTCTTTTCCAATCTGAAGAGTGAGGTAGAATTTCAGAGTTGTTTTAATTTGCAATTATCTAATAATTGGTGATTTTTTTTTCATATGGCTGTTGATAGCTTGGATTTGTTCCTTTGAAAACTGTCTGTTTATATCCCTTGACCATTTATTATTTAGGGTCTAATATTCTTTCCTGGCTTCACATATGGGAGATTACCATCTACATCATAGAAACTCTTAAATGATTTCTCCAGTCCCAGTGAACCATCCCCCCCCTCTCTCTTTCTCTCTCTCTCTCTCTCTCTCTCTCTCTCTCTCTCTCTCTCTCTCTCTCTCTCTCTTTCTCTCTCTCTCTCTCTCTCTCACACACACACACACACACACACACACACACACACACACACACACACACTTACAAGGCAGGGGTGCATATTGTGGCCCTGGAATTGAGAAAAGCTAATTGGCTCTTGTGGGGATAGAACCCATGACCTTGGTCTCATTAGTCTGATGCATTAACCAGCTGAGCTATGGGAGATGTGTCTTGAGATAATCCAGAGGAGTTTCTTGAACAGGGGAAACCTATCTGTGCTACAAACTCTGGGCCAAGAAAAGCAGCCAAATCTTGGTCATTATCCCATAAGCTTCTTGGAGGTCTGGACCAAGCAAAAGTCTGCAAGATTTTCCAGAGGGCCTATTTATGCACAGCCTTGTGTCTGAGAGGAAGAGAAGACAGGATTCCTGCCCAAGAAGAATTTCTAATCTGGTTGTAGGAGTATAAGGTAAACATTCACAATATAGGCAGTGCATAAGACAAATATTACGTGTCATCATTATAATAACAGCATGACACACCAGAACTGTGACTAGAAATTTGAGCATCTGAGTCAAGCGCCACATATTGCATCTGGGACAGTTTGCATATAAGGTGCCTTCACCTGGGGGAAGGGATGTGACATACACTTTCCTGTCATGGGGAAGCCCTGGGATGGAATGAGGCCACTGGTCAGGAGGCTGCCCCAGGGAGAAGAAGCAGACCATCAGGTAATGTCCTCTTACTTTGTAACATAACTAGGTGCTAAGTTCAGTTTTTTTTTCATACTTGGCATCTTAAGGAGTCCATTCATAGAGTGGGGATGGAGTTCTCAACAAGGTGACTACAACAAAGATGGTCATGCTTTGGGGACTGGGACTGAGAGAAAGACTGAAGCTGCTACCCCCCAACCAACTCCCAAGGTATCTTGACAGAATATTAATTAGATATACAATCTCCTCATTTCATAGAGGAAGAAACTAAGAACTAGACAGAGTGTCAGAGCAGGGACAAGACCCAGATCTCCCTATGTTCAATCTGGTCCTCTGGGCAGATTGTTGATGTGGCCTTCAGAGCAGATGGTCAAGGGCTAGTCTGGTCCCAGGCTCATGCACCCCAGAGAGAGCAGCCCAAGAGACATGTCCATGGTGAACAGGGGCCTGAGTTGTTTGAGTATGGGCCTTGGAGGGGTAGTCTCTGCCCTCTGTCCTGGAGAACCCCTCTCCCCAACCTTGTTAAAAACCCCTATGGCCCTAATTCTACTTAAAAATGTTAGTTCAGGGGGCAGCTAGGTGGTGCAGTGGATAGAGCACTGGCCCAGGATTCAGGAGGACCTGAGTTCAAATCCAGCCTCAGACATTTAACACTTACTAGCTGTGTGACCCTGGGCAAGTCATTTAACCCCAATTGCCTCACCAAAAACAAAACAAAACAAAAAAACCACAAACAAACCAAAAAACAACCAAAAAAATGTTAGTCCATCAGGGCTTGGAGGGATTTTAGAACATCACATTTAGATAGTACCTTAAGGTTTTCAAAGCACTTTCCTTAGCTTGCAATTGCCTTGTGAGATAGTGCAAATGAGGAAACTGAGCATCTTAGAGAAAAACTCGTCCAATCCTCTCATTTTACAGATATGGAAACTGAGGCCCAAATTGCAAGCTGTTATGTTATATGACACATACATATACATAAACATTTATACACATACATGATAAAACTCCATCATGACTGAAAGTTTTTTATACCTCAGTCACCTGAGGTTACACAGTGATTTATTGGCAATGCCAATTCCAAGTTTCTTGATTCTGAGTCTCCCATTCCACTATATGTAGGAGAAAGTGAGAATTCTGGCATAATTGGAGATTCGGCAACAGTGACTAGATGGGAATCTATGTGGACCTGACCCTGGGTAGGGAAGAGAGGTGACTTACCCAAGGTCACATAATAAGTATCAGAGCTGGGATTTGCCCTCAGGTTGTCTAATTTCATTGCTCTTTTCACTATGTCCACATTGCTGCAGCCTCAGCAGAGTTTTGTTGTGGTGGTTCAGTTGTTTTTCAGTCATTTCTGACTCTTTTTGTCCCCATTTGGGGTTTTCTTGGCAGAGATACTGGAGTGATTTGCCATTTCCGTCTCCAGTTCATTTTAGAGATGAGAAAACTGAGGCAAACAGGGTTAAGTGACTTGTCCGGGGTCACACAGCTAGTAAGTATCTGAGGTCAGATTTGAATTCATGAAGATGATCTTGATTATTGATATATCCAATATTGTTATATCCACCATCTCTGTGAGGTGGTATGGCACATTTGGATATGGGTTCAAATCCTACCTCTGACGCTTGGTAGACTTGTGGCCATGAACAAATCAACCTCTCCATCCTCAACTCCCCCATCTGTCAAATGGAGATGATACCTGTAATATCTATATTGCACGGTTGTTCAAATGAGATGTGGGCTGGCTAGTGCTTTGCAAACTCTCAGGTAGTGCATAAGTGTCAGTACATAGAAAAGCAATTAAGAAATGCTTTTTTGGGGGGCGGCTAGGTGGCGCAGTGGATGAAGCACCGGCCCTGGATTCAGGAGTACCTGAGTTCAAATCCGACCTCAGACACTTGACACTTACTAGCTGTGTGACCCTGGGCAAGTCACTTAACCCCCATTGCCCCGCAAAAAAAAAAAATTAAAAAATGCTTTTTTGAATTTAATTATATTTCTCATGTTTGCTATTCTCCAAATAAGAGAAGACCAGGAGAAGCAGTGGATGAAATATCTCGGGGTAACGGAAATCATTTCCATTCTCCTTCCCCATCTTGATCAGAAATAACTAGAGTATTGTTCAGGTCTGGGTGTTGAATTTTAGGAAGGACTTTGACAAACACATTTGTAAGAGGGTAACCAGGGTGGCAAAGAGGCCACAGAAGGTGTGTGGGGATATGATAATTGTCTTCAAGGATCTTAAGGGTAATCATGTGATTTGTCTTGTTCTGTTGGTCCCAAAGGGCAGAACCAGAAACAATGAGGAGAAGCTGGAGAGAGATAGATTTTGGCTTTGTGTCAGGGAAGACCTCAATGATTAGAGCTGCCCAGAGGTAGAATGGGTTGTCTTGGGGGGAAGTAGCATCCCCCTCCTTTGAAATCTTAAAAACAGAGGCTAGATGACTTCTTTTCAATATGTTAAGTTATAGTAGAGATGCTGTCCAACTATGGATGGGTCCAGATGTCTGCTCAGACCCTTTCTGACTCTAAAAATTCTGAGACTCTGCATATAGAGAAAACTTCCTAAGAGTAACTTGTTCAAGAGTGGAGCAGTGTGCAGCCTTAAGAGAGACAGGTTGGTGTTTTCCCCATCTCTGGGAATTTCTCATTCAAGCAAAGGTTCAACTAATGACCTCTGAGTTCCCTTTAAGTCATGAGGTTGTGTGATCCTGTCATTCTTACAATGAATGAAATTTCCCAAGTTATTGCTTGCCAATTACGGAGCCAGCTTGATCCCTCTTCCTTTTCCTATTCACTCTGATGACAACAGAGTTCAGACCATTCAGGTGAACCTCTTTTTAAATGCAAGGAGCCTGTGTGGGGAAGAAATTTTAAAAAACTAGATCCTTAAAACACCGCCCCCCCCCCTCCCTGACACACCCACCCACCCACCCTCAAAATGGTGCCTGGTCTCCCTGGATGTCATTAACTTTAATGTCAGAATGGGAGGAAAGGTATCTGAAAGCCATTTAATATTGTCACTGAAAAGAAGTTAGATTATGCTCAATTTCTGACATTAATGTGCTACTTAAGATAATTTATCATATTGTGGTATTAAAAAAGACATCCTTTTCACTGGGGTGGCTGAGTCGAATCCTAATTTTCTTCCCCCCTGCCCACTGCCTCTGAGAACACCACTGTGTAGCTAGAAGCCTTTTTCATGTAAGATTTTTTTTTCTTCTGGGGTACTATTCAGAGCACTCTTTGTAATATCCCAACATACAGAAGAACCACTTAAAGTGTTCATCTCTTTTAAAGATGCTGGCGGGTTCCCCCCCTCCCCAATAGAAATAATAAAATCCCTTCCGTAGGAGACAATGGAAAAGAGGCACTTAGAGGAAAGCATGAACCAACAAACCAGTTCACAAGCTGGGCATCGGCAAAGACTACATTTTGTTGTCTGAGTACACTGGCTGGTATGTTGTTTAATCATTAGCTCCTCTCTGTCTTTTCCCTCCTTCAATTTTTTCTCAGGGCCCCAGCTAAGTACCAAGAAGCCCATTGACTCCCGGGATCACCTAGGTTGATGGGATCTCTCAGTGCCTGGCCAGGCTCGACAAATAACAAATTCGTGTTTAATTCCGCCCCCCCCCCTCCCCCCAGTGTCACTGGTTTCCTGGTGAGAGGAACATTTCTTAAAGCAACACAAATTGCCCGGCTCTCTGGAAAAAAAAAATCAACCCTTTATTCCTATCTTGAGATGCTCTCAAATCCAGAGAACACATTTGCCTGCCAAAGGCAGGCTAAGGAACAGAAAAAAAAAAAGAAATTGTTGAAAATTACCTGGAAGGATACATTTTCTTCTACTTTGCAGGACCATTTGAAAATGAAATAGTTTTGTTAGTGTCATCTGGGAATAAAGAATCGATTCGTGCCTAATAGAGGCCAGTTTCTAAAGAGTACAATATAAAAGTGTTTCTTTAAGGTTCTCCCTAGAGAGCCAGCTATTCAACTGCGTGCATAGCAATTTTGCATATAAATTTGCCATATGCTAAAAGGGGGAGTGTATGGAGGGCTTGTAAGAACTATCCACAGTAAACCAATTTTGCAAGGGTTATATATCTGTCACTTACAATTAAATCCATGAAAAATATTGGCTCTGAAATAAGACTTTGGTAATTTGATTTATGCTGTAGTTGAGAAATAAGAGATTCCATTGGAAAATGGACGGTGGCATTCTCCGGTGGAAAATGAAATCGGGTAATTTGATGGTAAGAAGTCTTAATTCAGATGGTTTGTGTCTAAATAAGCTTGCTTTACAAACCTGCTTGAACAGCCAGTTGTGGGCGGCGCGTTGCACAAGATGAATTTCTCTGGGTATCTTTGGCTTTCGATGCAGATTTCAGGGGTATCTGCAATGCCCCTGCCAACATGCTCTCATGATCTTTATTGCTATGGGCTGAGTTCTTTATTCAGTCACAGGATATGAGGATTGACTATTGTGCTGTTACGGAAATGGAGAAGAATTTCTGGAATCAGCCGCGTGCCTGGTGCGGAATGAAGATAATCATGTCTTCTCATGCTTTTAAAACATGCTAGATTAAAGCTTGTGAATAAATTCATTGATAGTCCTGGATACTTGTTAAATGCATATGGAAATCAATGGGAATTTATTGAGTTCTCCTAGAGTGCACAGCAGCATATGTCTTACTTAATTTAAAAAAATTTCTAAACTAAGTTTAGACTGGGAGCTTTCTGAGGGATTGGGATCATAGATCTGGAAGCCGTCTCTTTTTAGAAATGAGGACATCCAGGCCCACAGTGTTTAAACAGTTTGCCTGAGGTCACACAGCTATCAAGAGGCAAAGTTGGGATTCAAAGCCAGGTCTCTAAGGAGCTAGAAATGACTTTTCCTCCTGATACCTTCCTTCTCTTGACCTTGGCATAGGACTGGGCATCAGAGGGGGCAGAGGGAGGGAGAAATGTTTGGAGGCATTAATTGATCACTTCTTCCTTAAATTCTCTTGGAGTATTTTATTTTATTTGGACCTTGACTTTGCCCTCGTCACGTTCTACCTTAAATTGTCATTACATGTGTACATGTTGCATGACCCCTCTTAGAGAGCAGAGTCTCAAAGAGATGAGGAATTTAGGAAGCTGGTCATAAGGATGACATAGTGGGATAATATAATTGTGTTGGAGAACTTCATTGCTCCAGATACCTTCTGGAGTTCTCTCTGCCAAAAGCAGAGCATTGAATACATTCTTGACTTGCCTTAATGATAATTTTATCTTCCAAATGGAGGAGGAAGCAAAGAATGAAGCTACTCTTGTGTACCTTTCTGAAGTATGAAGGAGGAATTATTTACTGAACTAGAAATGATTTCAACCTTGCAGAGGATGGGCCATAAAGTGACCACTCCATATTGTTGTTGTGGTGGTTAGCGTATCCACTGGCACCTAAGCACAATCCCTTGTATGATTTTTGGAATCATCATTTCATTAAAATAAAGAACTCCCAAGTGAAGAAGCTCCTTCTGTTAATGCAGGCCTACGACTTCTCTGCAACTTAAAAATGTTAGGTCGTTTCTTGAGGCACTAAGAATTAAGTGACTTTCCTCTCAGTGTCAGAGGCAAGGACTCAAACCCGGGTCTTCCTGATATTGTTGCTTCATCTTAGCATTTGTGATAGAGAAGGAAAGGAAGGCTGGGTATAGATTGGGGATTTTTGCATTCTTTGCATTGGTACATGGTAGGTGCTTTCATAAATGCTTATTTTGTTTTTGTTTTTTTGCAGGCAATGGGGGTTAAGTGACTTGCCCAGGGTCACACAGCTAGTAAGTGTCAGGTGTCTGAGGCCAGATTTGAACTCAGGTACTCCTGAATCCAGGGCTGGTGCTTTAACCACTGCACCATCTAGCTGCCCCCCATCAATGCTTATTGATAGATTCATTCAGCAAAAAAGATAGATAGAATTTCAGGGCCTAAATCTTTAGAAGAGGGCAGCATAGGAGGGATGGGAAGCTCTCTAGAATCAAATTCTGAAGATGCAAAGGCAGTCTAATGAGGAAAGGGGAGAGTGGTCTAAAGAGACCAGAGTGGGTATACAGAGAATCCATTGAGCAATTTAGATTAAGGTGGGGAAATGTCAAGAAGATGGAAGCAAGAACAGGTAACAGAATAAATAGAAAAGCATGGAATGACCCTCCAAGACTAGTGTCTAGAATGTCAAGGATAGTACCTCCTCTGAACTTACTTTCCCTACTCCAATTCCCATTCATGGCTCAGGTCCTCAGTGGACAACTGATTATATTACTTCTATCAGGGTCCTAGGGTCCTTAATTGTCAAACTTTGTTCATAAGAACTCATTTAAGAAACCAGTGAGGCTGGATAATAGGCTGGGTCCAGATTACATAAGACCTTAAATGCTAGGTTAAGGACTTTGCATTTTGTCCTAGCTGTAATAGGTAGCCACCAAACAAGAGAGTGACACAGTCAGGACAGTTTCTTCAGATGATTATCTTGACAGCTATGTGATTGGAGAGTGGGAAGACTGAAAGCAGTAAGACCTGTTCGGAGACTATTACAGTATTCCAGGTGAGAATTGAAATTGCCTGACTCAGCATGATAGCTGGGAGAGTGGAGAGAAGGGGGCAGATTTGAGAAATGTGGTGGTGATGGAATCCTCAAGACTTGGGGGCTGACTGTGTATAGAAAGTAAAAGAGATGGAGAAAAGTCAAAGGTGACTTGAGATTTCAAGGCTCTGTGTGACTGGGAGGTTTGTTGTACCAGCAACAGAAAAAAGGACTTTAGAGGAGGTAGCTGTTTGGAGGGGAAGGTGATGACTTATTTCTCTTTTGGACATGTTGAGTTTGAGGTGCTGGTGGGACATCTGAATGAAGATGACCAGTTGGAGATGCTGGAGAAAAATTAGGGATGGATTTATGTACTTAATGGTCATTTGCTTTGAGGTGATGATAGGACCTATGAGAACGGATAAGAAATGTCATCATTAGAGTAAAGAGAGATGAGGATTTATGACAGGCTTTGAGACAGAAGAATAATGAAGAGAGGGAGAAATCAGAGAGGTAGGAAGAAGAGAACCAGTAGAGATCAGTGTCCAGGAAACTGAGGGAAGGAAAAGTATCCTGGCAGAAGGGATGGCCACTGGCATCAAATGCTATAGAAAGGCCGTCGAAGTCTTGTTGTTAGAAATTTAGATTTTGGATTAGTAACTGCTAGATGTTGGTGATTGGATAGAATAATGGTGGTAAAGTGGAAGGTCAGGAACCAGATTACAATGAAAGAATTCATGGGTAGTAGGAAAGGGAGAGGTAGAGGCTTAAACTATTTTTTTTCAGGAATTTAGGTTATGATATACACTACAACCTAATTATGGTCCTTGCTCTCAGGGTTCTTCTTCTTCTTCTTCTTCTTCTTTGGTTAGGCAATTGAGGTTAAGTAACTTGCCCAGGGTCACACAGCTCCTAAGTGTTAAGTGTCTGGGGCTGGATTTGAACTCAGGTCCTCCTGAATCCAGGGCTGGTGCTCTAAACACTGCGCCACCTAGCTGCCCCTCTTAGGGTTCTTCTAATCTCACTGGGCAAACCAGGCAGACATATAGACAGAAACAGGATCCAAAGAAGTGTGTGCTGCTCTTTGGACACAGACACCAAGTTCCTGGACCCTGTTCATATATTATGTTTCGATTCTAGGAGCAGGGATGGGATTCCTGCTCAGATGAACCCTGAAATCCGTTTTTTACTCTGAGATTTTCTGATTCAAGACTACACTGGCGCCAGCCAGACCAGGGGTCAATGCATCCCTTTGAGGAAAGGGTGGCTGGATACAGGAGCTGCTCTCTGTCCCTTCTCCATCGTGGCTGAGAAACCAAGCAAAGTTGCCTGGCCTGTATAGGGTTCAGACCCACAATTTTAGCTTTTTAGCACAGGAAGGGTCATGCTGGAGTCAGTGCAACATGACTGTTAAATTTTCAGAGTGAACATTTACACCTGGGAAATCAGCAATCAGCAAGTTGCTATAAATCAGGGCCTGCCTTATTGTTGTGTTGATTGTCTAGATTTAGGAAATGATGGAGAAAAATGTTATTAATGCAGATTAAATTTTAAAAATGTGTTGTGCATAAGTTTTTTTTTTTGGTCTTTGAGGGGGGGCAATCTGGATGTTAAACATTTACCAGCACGTGGTTGATGAAGGGCTTTAACCCATTGCTACAATGTGTATATATGTATATAAGGAGTTTGTGAATTTCAAACATCACTCCTTGTATTCTTTAGGTTTTTTTCTTCTCCTCCTAGCTGATCTTGTGTAAGATAAAACCAAGAAATGCCATTAGCCTCTTACCCAGGCTGAGGCTTCCCCTCTCCCTTTTACCTTCTGTCTATCCCCTTTCCCAGGTACTTGCAAATTCTATCAGCGGAATAATAACAAACAGCCTCATATTTTGCCCTTAGGGCATCTTTCATCTATAAATCTCAAAGAGAGGCTTGCGTGATTATGTTTTGCTATATGTAGAGGTAGTGATTATATTGGGGCTTCAGAGCATACCCCTTTTGTTTGTTTATTGATAGTATTAGCTGTAGGGCCTCCTGACAACTGGCAATTGGATTTATATCTTTGATTTTTTTTTTTTAATTCAGCAACATTGGTATATGCAGAGAGGTCTTCATGGAGCGCTTACCCCTGGATCAGTGAAGGATTGCCCCTCACTCTGCCCCCATCTTCTGCCCCTGTCCCCATCCCAACACCTTCTTTTGTTATCCTACCAGCCTATTCTGGTGGAACCTCTCACTCCCTTCCTTAGAGCAAAGGGAAAGGAGAGATCTGGATTATCAGCAGTTCTGTTTTTGTTTTGTTTTTGCAAGGCAATGAGGGTTAAATGACTTGCCCAGGGTCACACAGCTAGTAAGTGTCAAGTGTCTGAGGCTGGATTTGAACTCAGGTCCTCCTGAATCCAAGGCCAGTGCTTTATCCACTAAGCCACCTAGCTGCCCATGCCACCTAGCTGCCCTAACAGTTCTTGTGAAAAAGAGTTAGAGGTTCTCAGCTGACCAGAAGAACCCTTGAGCCAGCAATGCAGTATGGCTGCCAATGAAATGATTGTGATTTTAGGCTTCATTGATAAAATCTAGTTTTCAGAGGGAGGGAAGTCACAGGGCTTTTGTCTTCTGCCCCTATCAGATTATATCTGTGGTACTGATTCCAGCTCTGTTTTAAAAAATAACATTTTAGCCCCTCTCCCACAATTACATGTAAAGACTTTTTTTTTTTTTTTAGTGAGGCAATTGGGGTTAAGTGACTTGCCCAGGGTCACACAGCTAGTAAGTGTTAAGTGTCTGAGGTCGCATTTGAACTCAGGTACTCCTGACTCCAGGGCCGGTGCTCTATCCACGGCACCACCTAGCTGCCCCTAAAGACAATTTTTAACATTAATTTAAAAAAAAAATTTTGGTCTCCAAATATTCTCTCTGAGATGGTAAGCAATTTGATATAGGTTATACATGTGAGTCTAGCTCTGTTTACCATGTTTTAGGAGAGACATAGATAAGTTGAGAGACACTTGCATAGTGGATAGAGAGTAGACTAGGCCTTAGAGCTAGGAAAACCTAGGCTCAGATCCTTTGCCTGGCATATAGTAGCTCTGGGACCCTGGGCAAATCACCTAACCTCTCTGAGTCCCAGACAGGTCTCCAAGACTAGATATTGCGGACAAGTTAGAGGCCTTCATTGGTAGACGGAGTTCCTTCATTACAAGTCCCCACACCCATTAAATCAGAAGTTCAGATTAAAATAAAAAAGATTGGGGCAGCTAGGTGGCGCAGTGGATAAAGCACCGGCCCTGGAGTCAGGAGTACCTGAGTTCAAATCTGGCCTCAGACACTTAACACTTACTAGCTGTGTGACCCTGGACAAGTCACTTAACCCCAATTGCCTCTAAAAAAAATAAAAAAGATTAAGTTGGATCACCTCCAGAAAGGTTGAGCAAGATAGTTGAGCTCGAAACTGCTGTGTAAGGATGAGTTAAACGAAATGATGTTTAGTCCATAGAAGAAAAGACAGTGGGCATATGGTAGCTGACTTCCAGGGTCTGAAGGGCCATTTTGGGGAAGAGAGAGTGGACTTTGGGGCTATTTTTCAAGCCATAATTAGTTTCTAGAGGTGGGATGTTGAGAACTTGTTTGGCTTTCTCTGTTGTTTTCTCAGCCATTTTTGTCTATTGTTTTGTCTATACTTGCCGTAGCTATGTCCAACCTGTTGAGTTTTATCATAATTTTGTTCTTCGGTGTCTTAGTTCCTTCTCTTCCCCCTTTGATGTTTTTGCTAATGAGTGTGTCCACTCTCCCTTTTAATAATAACAATAATAGTTAACGTTTATATAGTTCTTTACAAACAGTTCATTTTATCCTCACATCAATGCTGGGAGGTAAGTGCCATTATTATCATCTCCATTTTACAGATGAGGAAACTGAGGCAGGCAGTGGTTAGTTGATTTGCCTTGAGTCATGCAGCTAGTGTCTTTGTCTGGGTTTGAACTGTCTTCCTGTCTCCAAGTCTAGCTATAGCTTATTGTGTTAATAGGAAATTCCAGTGTTGCTTCTAGTCTTCTTTTTCAAAATATGTTTTAATGATGTCTATTTATAAATTGTTTTTCTATATACACCCCACCCCCAACTGAATCCTTCTTTGTAATGAAGAAAAGCAATTAAGTAAAAATGACCAATACAATGATTGCATCTGATGGCGAATGCAGCATTCTGCCTTTGTCATCATCCCTGGTACCAGCCAGGAAGGGAGGGATATGTTCCATTATTGATTCCCTAGTACCATTATTGGTCCCGCGCCCCCCCCCCTTACTCAGTGATCATTTAATTTGCATTGTTGTGGTCACTGCGAACAGGTCTGAATATTTCACTCAGCATCGGGTCATGTTAATTTCCCCATGTTTTTATGACTTTCTCATATTAGTCAATAATATTCCATTACAGTCAAAAACCATTTTCCCCACTCATTCCCCAACTGATTGGCATCTACTCTGTCTCCAATTCATTGTTATCACACACAAACATTTTTCTTTTATATTGGACCTTTATTTCTGTGGTTTACATTGGGCTATATACCCAATATTGGGATTGCTGGCTCAGAGTATGAACAAGTTAGTGACTTTCCTTGTGTAATTTGACATGGTTTACCAGAATGGTTGAACCAATTCCCAGCTCCACTAATATTATATTAATGTTCCTGTCTTTCCACAGCAGCTCCAGCATTGACTATCTCTGGGTTTTTTCTGTTATTGTGGCTGTCCTTATTTGAGCATTTCTCTATCTTTCCCTTCCCTTCCCTCCCCTCCCCTCCCCTCCCCCTCTCCCTTCCCCTTCCCCTTCCCCTTCCGGCAATTAGGGTTAAGTGACTTGCCCAGGGTCACATAGCTAGTAAGTGTCTGAGGTCAGATCTGAACCCAGGTCCTCCTAACCACTGGGGCTGGTGCTCTATCCATTATACCACCTAGCTGCCCCTACTTTTCTTAATCCATTGTATTTTTTTCCCATTTAACCCCCCCCTTATTATTCCTTCACATTTTTAACCCCCCAAACAACATTCTTTTGAGGGTTTATGGTTGGTAGTTTTGCTTCCTTTTCCCTGAATTTCAGAGTTTGAATAGACCTTGTGGGCCACCTAGTTCAACTTGTACCTGAAGACGAATTTCTACTACATCAATTTCTACAGTATCTTAGTAGTTTCAGCGACAGGTCTCTCAGTAGCTGCCATGGAAGCTCATTTTGCTTTTTGAAGGCTCTGAGTGTTAGGCAGATGCTCCTGACTTTAAGCCTAAAGTCGTCTTTCTGCAGGTTCTGTTCATTGCTCCAAGTTCTTCTCTCTGGGACCAGACAGAGTAAGTTGAATCTCTCCTCATGAGATGCCCTTTAAATACTTAAAGATCACAGTCAGGTCCCCTCTTCTCTGAACTAAACAGCCCTCAGTTCTCTTGCTGTGAGGATCTAGTGAGATCCTGTTTGTCAGCTCTCAGCCCAGAGCCTGACACAGAGTAGGAATCCCAGTCCTCACCTTGCTGGTTGTCCTCTCTGGGATGTCCTCCAGCTTGCTTGTTTTCTTACAACCTGGCCTCACTGCATACATGCCAGGGTCCTTCCTCCCCCTGTGCCTCAGATCACCTTTCCAGCATTTCACGATTCCTAGCATTTCTTCCCCTCCAAATTCTATCCATCCTTCAAGGTCAACTCAAAGTCCCCCCTTCTTCCTGTACCACCTCAGCCCATAGGGACTTCTACCTCCGAACTCAGAACTTCTTCAGTTTTTACTGGATAGTAACTTACTTAAGATTGATATTGCCATGAATCTTGGCAGCAGAAGCAGGAACCCACGTGGTACATCCATACAATGGTAGAACCTCAGAGCTGGAGGAGACATCAGAGAGCTTCGAGTCCAATCCATAACTGATCCTTCCACTATGTCCTTCACACCCAGGTGTGCTTGAAAGAAGCACTGAGGGGCAGCTAGGTGGCGCAGTGGATAAAGCACCAGCCCTGGATTCAGGAAGATCTGAGTTCAAATCCAGTCTCAGACACTTGACACTTACTAGCTGTGTGACCTTGGGCAAGTCACTTAACCCCAACTGCTTCATGAAAAAGAGAGAGAGAGAGAGAGAGAGAGAGAGGCACTGACTTGAGCTGCTTCACAGGTAGGTGAGCTAATGGATAGAAAGCGGGATTTCAAAGTCAGGAAGATCTGAGTTCCAATCCTGTTTCATAGCTGCATAATTCTGGGCAAATCATTTCATTTGTCTGGGTCTCAGTTTCCTCATATGTTAATTGAGGACGTTGGACTCAATGGTCTCTGATGTTCTTTCCAACTTGAAATCTATGATTCTGTGATCTCTGTGGTTTGATTTCCTGCCTCAACTTCTTCACAAAGCTGATTAGGAGGATTAAATGAGATAATGGTGGAGAAATTAGTTTAGGGCTTCTGATTCTTGGGTTCTTTCTTCCTCACCAGAACTGATTATTGAACTTACAAATGCATCAGCATTTGTGGTATTCGTGTGTTATTATGGACTATCCACTTTATGCTATTCCATTCTGCATTATTCATCCATTCAATAAAATGGGCTACCATGAAAAATGGTGAATTCCCCCACTTTAGATGTCTTCAAGCAGAGGCTAGATGACCACTTTTTGTATATGTTATAGTGGGAATTCCTTTTGTGTGTGTTTGTGTGTGTGTGGCTATCGAGGTGCCACCTAATTCTTGAAGCCTGTGGTTCATTTATATATTAATTTAACATGTGAGAGGCAATGTATGGGCAGCTAGGTGGTACATTGGATAGGAGTGTTGGGCTTGGAGTTAAGAAGACTCAGACATTTGCTAGCTGTGTGACCTTGGGCAAGTCATTTAACTCTGTTTGCCTCAGTTTCTTCATCTGTAAAAATGAACTGGAGGGGCAACTAGGTGGCACAGTGGATAAAGCACTAGCCCTAGATTCAGGAGGACCTGAGTTCAAAGCCAGCCTCAGACACTTGACACTCACTAGCTGTGTAACCCTGGGCAAGTCACTTAATCCTCATTGTTCCACAAAAAACGAACAAAAATGAACTGGAGAAGGAAATGGCAAACTACTCCAGTATATTTGCCCAAATGGGGTCACAAAGAGTTGGAGAGGCAAGGTGGTCCAGTGGAAAGAGCACTAGAGTATGAATTAGGAGATGAGGGTACTAGGCCCAGCTCCAACAGTAATTTGCTTTGGCCTTAGGTGTATACATGCTAAGTGAAGTTCATGGCAGAATACTTCCTGTCTTGGGATTTGGGGGTTTAGGGGAATGGAATCGGGGAAGGCTTCTTGTAGGAGGTGGCATTTGAGTTGAATTTTAAAGGATGAGTAGGAATTCAATAGGGAATGAGTGAGGGAGATGAAGGACATTCCAAGGATGTTGTTCATCTTTCATTTTCTAAGGGGACCAATGATAACCTATGTGTGAATTCTATTTTTTTTTTTTTGGAGGTGGGGTGAAGCAATTAGGGTTAAATGACTTGCCCAGGATCACAAAGCTAGTAAGTATCAAGTGTCTGAGGTCAGTGTCACACAGGCTAAGTGAGAGTCAGGATTTGAACCCAGATCTTTCTGTTCCAAGTCCTTCACTGCACCACACAGACTCATCTATCTCTAAGCTTTTGAACAAGGTCAGGAGTATTTGTCCCCCAGAGGAACACATTTCCAATCTCACAACAAAAATTGATGTGAAAAATATGATTTGATAGGGAGAAATTTACTTTCTAGGCAGCCCCTCCCCAGCAATGCATTTATTCTGTTGTTAAGTGAGGCTAATGGGTGTGTGAGCCAGTCCAGGCCTCTGCAGCAGATGGCCCCAGGGCTCTGGGGGTCTTGTTAGGCCTTCTGGAGAGCATTCAGGCTGGCTGATGATTTGAATGAATTCTCTTTCTTCCTGGGCACAAAGAGCTGTACCAGGAGACAACCTTTTAGTTGTACATCCTAATGATCCAGGGCAGCCAGAATCTATAGAAGCCTGAATGAACCGGTTTCCTCCCTTCTGCCTGGGCTTTGGAGAGGAGGGATGGGGAGGGGGCGGTTCCCTGTTGTAAGGTCACCGTCTTCAGCTGGAGAATTCCGTCTCTTTCTGTTTCTCCTTCCTTCCTTGAGGCACTGCCTGAGGCAGAAGAAGGGGAGGAAGCTGCCTTTTGGGTCCTGTGGAAAGCTTAGTCTTTACTTTCACTAAACCCTTTAAACTGCTGGGGTGCAACAATACCCCCTCTCCTCCTCTCCCACCCAATGGATACATACTCATTGTAGTTTCTTTGGGGCAGCCAAGAGGAGAGGCAGGCGGCACAGCTCACGGGCCCTCAGGATCTTAGGAAAGGATATTAGAGTTGATCTAGTGCAACCCATTCTTTCACAGAGGAGAAAGTGGAGAAATGACTTGTCCAAGGTCACACAGTAAGTGGCAGGGCTGATTCTCAAGCCCCAAACCTTCTGACTTTGAATCCTCTGCTCTCTTCTTACAACATAGCACTCTTCCTGGCTGCTCTAATGCAATGCATCCCCATGCCTGAGTCCAGAAGCCACCCTGTCATTTCCTGTCTTTTTTGCCTACATTTCACCCTGTCTCCTCCTGCTGTGTTCCTACTCCTCCTTAAAGCCCACCTCAAATACTGGCTTCTCTTTGGAGCTTGCGCTGATCCCTGAGTTGATCTCCCCTTCAGTCAATAAGTCAGTGACAAAGAATTTATAAAGTGCCTACTATGAGCCAGGCACTGTGCTAAGCACTGGAGATGCAAGGGAAGACAGTTGAGGTCCCTGCCCTCGGGGAGCCCACTGTCTAGTGAGGAAGAAAGAATTCATCCAGCATGCAGTCCTGCATTGCACTTACAAATTATTTTGTGTTAGTTACCTCAGTTTGTGTCTTATCGCCTACTAGATTATAAATTTCACAGAAGTAGGGACTGTCATCTGGACTCTATCTCCCCTAATGTCCACTGCCACTGCCACCAGCAGACTGCTGATTGGTCTCCCTGCTTCCAGTCTCTCCCCACTCCGGCCCCTCCTCCACCCAGCTGTCAAAATGATCTTTGAATGCAGGTCTGACAATGTCACTCCCCTACTCCATAAACTCCAATGGCTCCCTATTACCTCCAGAATCAAATATAAAATCCTATGTTTGGTTTTCTTTCCTTCCTTCTTTCTTTCTTTCTTTCTTTCTTTCTTTCTTTCTTTCTTTCTTTCTTTCTTTCTTTCTTTCTTTCTTTCTTTCTTTCTTTCTTTCTTTCTTTCTTTCTTTCTTTCTTTCTGGTGGGGCAATGAGGGTTAAGTGACTTGTCCAGGATCACACAGCTAGTAAGTGTCAAGTGTCTGAGCCCAGATTTGAACTCAGGTCCTCCTGAATTCAGGGCCGGTGCTTTATCCACTGCACCACCTAGCTGTCTCCCTATGTTTGGTTTTCAAAGCCATTTGTGGCCTGTAACCCCAACCCCCTTTCAGGCTTCTTATATTGACCCTCCCATGTACTCTTTGGCCCAGTGACATGTGTCTCTTTGCTGTTTGTCAAACAAGATAAAACAAATTAATAATGATATTTATATAGAATTTACTGTGAGCCAGGCTTGGTGCTAAGTGCTTTACAAAGTATCCATGGGAAATAGGTTCTATTATTATCCTTATTCAAGGTCACATAGCTGATGTCTGAAACTGGATTTGAATTAATATTTTCCTGACATCAGGCCCAGTAGTAACATATAATAGGTATTTAATAAATGTTTGTTGACTGGCTGACTGACTGGTTTTTCTAGGCATCAGGTCCCATGATTATACCTGAGTTATACCAGCAGCTTCACAGGGCTAGAGACTGAGCAGCAGCACCCTTTCCTCCTTATCCAGAATTTCACTGAGAACTTCCTCTCCATGTTGGGCTGTCTTCCCCTGCAAAATATGAAATTATTGGAGCCCGGATTGCTTTTCTATGAACGCTTTGAAGTATGACCCTTTGTCTAGGGTCAGACCAAGGTATCATAGCAAGACTGGACCTGCTCTCCTTCTCTATCATGAACTCTAGGATGCACTAGTCACTGGCCAACAAGGTTCTCATAATTTCTGTTGTGCTGAAGATGAAGCTCAATGAGTCTCAGTTTCTTCATCTATGAAAGGGGGATAAGAACACTTAGACTCTCTGCCTCACAGAGTTGTTGGAGGGAAAGCCATTTATAAATATTTAAGCACTAGAGAAAAAGGAGCTCTTGATAGACTAACAACAACAACAGCAACAACAACAACAACTGATACTTGGGTAATATGTTAAGGTTTGAAAAAGTTTACATGCCTCATTTCATTTGGCACTAGAGGAATTAATTTTCCTTATTTTACAGAAGAAGAGACTGAGGGTCAGAGAGTTTAATGGGCATTCCCTTGGTCACACTGTTAGTTTCTACAGACTCCACATCCAGGGCTCCTTCCACTATACAAATTGTCTCTTTTTTTTTATATGAAGAAAGTGTTTTCAACTTCTGGAACATGAAAAAGGGATGTGAGTTTTCCTGTACCTCTGTCTCATTATCTGCTTATTGCTCTACTGTCCAAGAGCTTACTGGCCCCAGCTCGAGGTTTGCTCAGAGAGCCATGTCCTGTCTCTCTCCCTCTCAGGTAAAGGTGATGGTGAGGATCTGTACATCACCGGGTGCCCCTCACTCGTCCGAGCCCATGTCCTTCCTCAAGGTGGATTCCCGGAAGAAACAGGTGACGCTGTATGACCCAGCCACCAGTTCCCCCGCTAATGGGGGCTCCCGGAGAACCGCAGGTGCAGTCCCAAAGATGTTTGCTTTTGATGCTGTCTTCCCACAGGATGCTGCTCAGGTGAGTTAGGGCCAGCAGGACCATCTTGGGGAAGGAAGGGCCAGACTGGGATCTCTGGAACTTGGCTTTTGAAGCTGCCTCCTAATGGTTGTATCATTCTCTGGGGGTGGAGGAGGTAGTGAGAAGAGTGTTTTCATTCTCCTGTAATACATAATAGAGAGAATCGAGAACTCAAAATGTGGTCCTGCTGACAAGGCGGTTTCTCATTCCAGTAGGAGTGGTGACACCTGGTGAGATTTCAGAACATTCATGTTTTCTCCTACAAATAGGAGGCTTCTTGGCCTGTTCGGGTCTCTGAAGCTCATTGCTGTGTTCTCTTCAACTCTAACATGGGTCCACTCTGGAGAACAGGGAGGGGCTCAAAAGGTGCTGTCAGGGATGCATTGACCTGGTGATGCAAAGTTATTGGCATTCAGCCCCTTATTGTATATGTGCTGTCCTTCAAGACCTCAGGCAGTTCTCAGCCCAGCTCGCTGCATGAGACTTCCTACGGGGGAAGCAGATTGTACAGATCCCCATTGCTGTCCATGGATAGATCTCACTGGCTTCTCTTGCTCTCATCCCTGTCAGTACTCTCAGTGCTGGGAGGGCCAGCTTGGGAACAGCAAGCGAGTGACTCAGCAGCCTGGGCTCATTCAGCTTTTCCACGCTGGCTCTAGGCAACCACAGAAGAAGGGGAAGAGGAACTGGTTCCTACCTTGGGGTTATTAGCAGTGCTTGTTGCCTTCTCACCCCATAGACCAGTTATTCCACCTTCCCCACTGGATGGCACTTGAAGAGATACAGAAACCTGGCCTCAAGGTTCTTTCTCCCTTAGAGTCTCCTACTTAAAAAAAGCCTAACTTAGTATGTCATGAGACTCAAGACTATAAAAATGGATTTAAAGATTAGCTCATGTATTATACATGTTTACATGGAAGGCACATGTATGTTTACACATGTATCATGTGAGTGTGCCATTCTTCTTTGACTTTATTTGCATTTATCCTGAATGCATAAAAGGTAAGTTCTGCGTGGACTAATAAATCACAGTTTTCACTATTACTCCCTAGATCCTTTCCAGGGCTCAGCTTGAGGGCCATCTCTCAGTTCTCAGTGTCAGTCAATCAGTCAGTCAACAAGCATTTATGAAGTATTTATTTTGTGCAAAGCACTGTACTAAGTGCTGGGGATACAGAGAAAGGCAAGAGCAGCCTCTGCCTGCCCTCAAGGAGATGACATTCTAGTGTCCCACTGAAATTATTTTTTATCTATTTTGTATTTACTCATCTGCACACATGTTGTTCCCCCAACACCCTCCTTCCCAAAGTAGGTATAATAGTAACTATGAGGATAGGGACTATCTTGCTTTTGGTTTTTGTACACAGTAGGTACTTAATAAATGCTTGCAAATTGCCCAGAGGGAATATTTGGTTTCTGTATTCCAGGGGAGAACCTATAACTGGTTTTCTATGGACACTTCTTGATTTGGGTGGCAGGTTGGGTAGTGAGCAGGGACAAGGCCCTCACCCACTCCCACCTCCATGTCTCCTCTCCTGCAGGCCGAGGTGTGCTCTGGAACAGTGGCAGATGTGATCCAGTCAGTGGTGAACGGTGCTGATGGCTGCATATTCTGCTTTGGCCACGTCAGGCTTGGTGAGCACCCAGTTTCCCTTCTGATAATGACACCGTCAGTCTGATAATTACACGCTGTCAGCTCCCAGAACAATAAACCTGGAGTCTGGAAAGAGATGGGGATTTCTTCTTAATTAGCTTTGCAAACTTCCCAGGTTTATTTCTGCAGCATTAAAACCTTCAACTTTAATGGGGGAGGAGGTCGAAGAATGAAACCAAGGAGCTCAAGGGGCATTGAAGGGGGTCGATGTGCTGGGCCCTGTTTTGTGGAGTAATTGTAAAAATACTGGATTTAGGGTCAAAAGGTCTCGGTTCAAATCCTGGTTCCACACATTGGCCTGTGTGGCCTTTGACCCTTCTCCCTGAGCTGCAGTTCCATCACCACCATCATCGTTATCTTCATCATTCTCACTGATCTTCATATTTGGGTTTACATTTTGTAAAATGCTTAACATGCATCATCTCATTAAATCCTCAGAGACAAACTCTGTGAGGCAGGGACTATTGCTCCCATTTTACAGATAAGGAAACCAAGGCTCAGCACCTTTAAGTGGGTGCCTAATACATATTTGTTATATTGAATTAAATGAAGAGACTTGCCTATGGTAAGCATTGGAGGCAAGATTTGAAAATAAGGTCTCTTCTAATTTCCTCTAGGCTTCTTTCCATTCTAATCTGCTACCTTATCTGTAAAATGAGACAACTGGTCTGGAACAGGGGTTCTTAACTTTTTTATGTCATGGATCCCTTTGGGAATTGGTGAGGTCAATGGACACTTTCTCAGAATAATATTTTTAAATGCATAAAATAAAATGCAATTACAAAGGAAAACAGTAAATATTGAAATAAAGACATAGATTTTTCCTGTCTAAGTTCACAAACCCCCTTGAAATCTAAGAACCCCAGAACAAGTTGGCCTTTAAAGGTTCTTTCCGGTTCTAAAATTCCAAAATACTATGTATTGGAAAGATGAGTTGAGTTTGGAGATTAATATGTTGCAAGATTGAGTTAGAAGGAAGGATGTGATTAATAAATACTAATAGATCTGCCTTGAAATGGACACTGACTTCTCATGGCCTTAGGGATAGGATAAGGTCATTGAAGCAGCTGGTGGTATGGTGGATAAAGCACTCAGCCTGAAGTCAGGAGGACCTGAGTTCAAATCCAGCCTCAAGAATGTACTAGTTGAGTGACCCTGGGCAACTCATTTCATCTCTGTTTGCTTAACTGCAAAAGGGGGATGATAATAACACCTACCTCCCAGGGTGGTTATGAAGATCAAATGAGATAATATTTGTAAAAGTGCTTTGCACAGTGCCCAGCACATAAGGGGCTGGGTGTATTTGAGTTGAGTGTTTTCTCCCTAATGCTGCTGGGGCTGGTGTGGCTGGTGTGGCTGGTGTCCAAAGGATGGAGTCCCCCTAGTCCCTGTCTCCATTTCCCATCACTTGATGATAATTCTGCTCAGCCTTTTTTTTTTTCCTCATTGTTCCCCACAGGGAAATCATATACCATGATTGGGAAGGATCATTCCACCCAGAGCTTGGGGATCGTGCCCTGTGCCATTTCTTGGTTGTTTAAGCTGATCAATGAGCGGAAAGAGAAGACGGGCACTCGGTTCTCCGTGCGTGTTTCTGCTGTGGAGATTAGCGGCAAAGATGAAAACCTCAAGGACTTGTTAGGGGACGTGGCCAGTGGCAGCCTTCAGGACGGCCAGTCTCCTGGGGTTTACCTTCGAGAGGATCCTGTCTGTGGGACACAGGTATAAAGAGCAGCATGGCTAGCCCTAGCTAAGCCAGCCCCTTCCCTCTCTTGCCCGCCTTTTACTCTGAAGATGATTACAACAGTTTCTATGGTGGCTATAAAAAAAAGATAGTGCCTTTAAATTTTTTTTTCCGCCTTTAATTTTTAATCCCCTCTCCCTGGCTGTACATATTTATTTCTCTGATAGCCCTCGAGACTTAATCTGTCAGACAAAAAATGCCAGTCAGCCCTCTCTCTAATGAGCCGCTTCCTCCTTGGTTTTCAGCTTCAGAACCAGAGTGAGCTCCGGGCCCCAAGTGCAGAGAAAGCTGCCTTCTTTCTGGATGCAGCACTGGCTGCCCGGAGCACCAGCCGAGCTGACTGTGATGAAGAGGACCGGAGGAACTCACACATGCTGTTCACCCTCCACATCTACCAGTACCGGATGGAGAAGTGTGGCAAAGGAGGAAGTAGGTCTCCCCTCCTCTTCCCCTCCCCTCCCCCTACTCTTTTTAGGTTTTGTTCTGAGGTTTGGGACCTTCCATTGGATTTCCACAAGTGTCAGGATGCTACAAAGGCTTCATGGCTGTGTACCCTAGGTGCATGTTGGGCATGAGTTATGGTTGTGACCCAGGGAGGGACAGAGAGAGACAGAGAGAGACAGACAGATACACACACACAGACAGGGACAGAGAGAGACACAGAGAGACAGAGGGAGGGAGGGAGGGAGGGAGGGAGGGAGGGAGGCATGGAGGAAAGGAGAGAGAGTATTTATTAAGTGTTTTCTATTTGCCTTAGCACAGGCAGAGAGTGAAGAAGCACTGAGGTTCATTGTCTTGGGGCAAGGCTTTGTTCTTTGGTCCTAGACTGAGCCACGACCCCTAACCCTAGATTGAGCATAAGAGTATGGAAAATTCAGTGCAACCCATCTCCACTACAGGGGGAAAAATTCCTCAGTAGGTATATTGTACCAATGGGGAATCAGCAATATAAGCCTCATATGAAAACTGTATCTATTGTAAACAGAAGTGGTGAGCTCTTTCCCTCCACTGCCCAAGTCCTTTGTCTTTCATGTTACTCCAGCCTCAGAACAGTGAAGTTCTGTCCAATGTCCTTTAGCCTCAGGACAGTGAACTTCAGTGCCTGGCAAACAGGAAACACTTAATAAATGCATGTGCTCAACCTCTCTCTTTCCCTCTCTCTGTCTCTGTCTCTCTCTCTGTCTCTGTCTCTCTCTGTCTCTGTCTCTCTCTGTCTCTCTCTCCCCCTTCCTCGCTCTCTCTGTCTCTCTGTCATCTGTCTCTTTTTTCCCCTCCCTCCCTCTCTTTCTCTCTGTGGTCTGTCTGTCTCTCTCCCCCTCCTTCCCTCTCTCTCTCTCTCTGTCTCTGTCTCTCATTCTCTCTCTCTCTCTCTCTCCCCCTTCCTCCCTCTCTCGGTCTCTCTGTCTCTGTCTCTTCCCCTCCCTCCCTCTCTTTCTCTCTGTCGTCTGTCTGTCTCTCTCCCCCTCCTTCCCTCTCTTTCTCTCTTTCTCTCTCTCTGTCTCTCTTTCTTCCTGTCTCATTTTCTCTCTATCCATCCTCTGTCTATCCTATCCATCTATCTATCCATTAGAATTTCATTGAATTTCATGTCTCCGAACAATCAGGCCAAATATTGAGACTTGGAATTCTCTTGATCACAGACAAAGTTTAGATTTGAAGGGAATCCTCATGGTAGGACCTGATCAGTATTCTAGGGTTGATACCCTTGACAGTTAGCATTTGGTTTTCAAGACTGAAAACCAGTCAATGGATAAGTACAGATTGAGGACTTCTAAGTGCACTTCTCTCAGTATCTGCAATGGGGCTGGGAGCTTGAACTGTGCTATATACCCATGCACAGGCTGCCTGCCATCTGCTTAATCCTCTGTTTAGACAAGGAGCTGAGTTAGACTAATGTTCAATTCCATTCATTTGCCTATCTGAGCACTGACCCTGAGACTCATTCTTGGTTTTAGTGAAATGTCACTTAGCTCTTTTTTGTTGTTGTTCAGTTGTTCAGCCATGTCTAAATCTCTGGGACCCCATTTGGGGTTTTCTTGACAAAGATACTGGAGTGGTTTGCCATTTACTTCTCCAGCTCATTTTACATATGAGGAAACTGAGGCAAATAGGGTGAAGTGACTTGTCCAGGGTCACACAGCTAGTAAATGCCTGAGGCCAGATCTGAATTCAGGCCTTCCTGAGTTCTGCTAGTATTGCTTTTTATTTTTCATTATTATCCAGTTGGAGCCAATAGTTCTCAGTTCTTTGAATTGGTCCAGAGTTGTATCCAGAGTCCTTCGGTTTCCTATGATAACATTTTCCCTTTCTTTGGTTTCAGTGTCTGGAGGACGTAGCCGCTTGCACCTTATTGACCTGGGGAGTTGTGAAAAAGTGCTGAGCAAGAACCGGGAAGCTGGCGGTTCCCTCTGCCTGTCTCTGTCTGCCTTGGGCAATGTGATCTTGGCCTTAATCAATGGTGCAAAGCATGTGCCATACAAGTGAGTGAATGACCATGCACAGCTCATATAAGACTGACATCTTACCATGGGTCCACAGTTCAGGTCACAGATACCTCTGGGTATTGGTTTCTGGCATAACAGTACCTTGGTATCATATGGATCTGTCAGCCAGTCAACGTGCATTTATCAAGCACCTTCTATGTGCCAGGCACTGTGCCAGGCATCAGAGATATGGAGAGAGACAAAAGACAATCCCTGTCCTGCAGAAGCTTACAATCTAATAGGAAAGACAACAAGCAAACAAATAAACTATATACAGGATAAATAGCCAATAATTAACAGAGAGATGGCACTAGAATTAAGAGAGATTGGAAAGGGCTTCCTATAGAAATTGGGATTATGACCTTATCGAGGTTGGTTTTTCTTTCACTGGTACAGATTTCTACCCTCTCTTCTCACCTCCTATCCTATTTGATTGGAATTTATGGCTTTCTATAAATCCTCCATAAGACATCCAACCTCCTCTGGTTCTTTGGAAACTTTGTGTCTACTGGTATAATTTTCACACTGTAAGAACAGTAGCTTGAATTTCTGTTGGACTTTCAGATTCACAAAGTGCTTTCCTAACAACAATCCCATTTTATAGATATCATAGGACTTGTTATCCTCATTTTAAAGATGAGGAAACTGAGAAACCCATTGCCTTCTGGTCCACTACTCCTTCCTCTATGTCAATGGTTCCCATTTTTTTTTGGTTCTTCCATACCCTTTCAACAACAACAACAACAGCAACAACAAAAATATGTGTTGTGAACCCCCGGGATAATTTAATGCACTACTCAGAGTATATTTTTAGATTTGTTCATTAAGTGCTTACAGTAACTTCAGTGAAAACTTTTTTCCCCAAAAACTCTGAATTAAAATTTGCATTATATAACGATTCAATCTAAAAGTGTATTCTACCTATAATTATGAAAACGCTAAATATACAATGATAAAGTTCTAATTATAAAAGAATTATGAATATTTTATGTGGGCCATTCTGTAAGCATTAAAAGAAGAATTCCAGCAAGACCTTATATGCCCACAAATATTCAAGATTGTATATTCAATTTCATTTTACAAATTCTGGTCAATTGTTTGCAGCTTATGGTGCCGTTAAAATCTTTTAAATCGTGAATCCCTTGGACCTTGAACCATCGCACTATATGCTGTGCTGATCTAGGCCAAAGCTCCTGCACTTAAAATCGGCTCTCAGCTTCTTGAGAACGGAGATTTCTCAAACGCATGTTTCTTTTGGACAAAACATTTGTGTAGTTTGTGGCCAGCTGGGATCATACAGTGGGGATAAAGTGTCATTGGAATATAATGGTGTACTTGTAGTTCTTCCCAGAGCCCATACATTCCCATTCCTAAGGTCTAAACAGAACTTTGAAACTCACAAGCATCCTCTACTTGACAAGGCCCCAGGTGAGACAGAAAGTTTGTGGTCATGGAGGCTTTCATAGGTGACCCGTCCTTGTAATCTGTACTAACCCCAGACAGACCTCCCTTTTTTTTTCTGCCTATCTCCCCGTCTACCAAAAGGCTTTAAGGAGTTAAGAGACCTGGGTTTGGGTCTTGGCTCTGACCCTAATTCAGTTTGTGGCCCTCAGCCAAGTGCAGGTGGAAGTTTGAGCCTCAAATGTGACCCAGCATGTGTCCCTTTTGGCTCTTCAGATTTTTCATTTGGTTTGGTTTCGTTCAGCCTGTTGAGTCCCAGGACATTCCGAGTCTGAGTGCTGTCTCCCCTCCCCCCCCCCCCCGCATCTCTATTCATTGACAACAGCTCATGTGAAAAAGATCTGTACGTTTTAGAGGGCCATAAACTCTATATGAGCCAATAGTATGACGTGACAACCTATAAAATACTGGAGCTATTCAGTCTTTGGCTGCATTAATGGGAGGAAGCCTCATGCCCGGGCCCAGGGAGGAGGAGGAGACTGTCTCGCTGTCCCAGATTACATCCAGATTTCAGGACCAGGCCTTACATTTTAGGGAGGACATTGATAAACTGGAGTATGTCCAGAGGAGGACACGGAGGGTGGGGATGGGACTGGAGGGTGTGCCACGTGAGGATGGAGGGAAGGAACTCGGGGATGGATAGCTTGACAAAGAGAAGACTTAGAGGAGACACAACGACTGTCTTTGCCTATTTCAAGGGCTGTTGTGAAGAAGAGTGATTGGGTCTGTTCTGTTTGGCCCCAGAAGGTAGAACCAGGAGCAATGAGTAGGTGGAGGTTGGGGGATGGGTGTTGTACAGAGGGGCAAATTTAGACTTGGGGTAAAGAAAAAAACAACCCAAACTCCTGATCCTGTAGCCCTCTAAAATGGGAACATGATGTCTCTGGGAGGTGGTGAATTTCCCTTCACTGAGGTATTGAGGTAGGAGCCTGATGACTTCTGGTTGGGGTCATTGTGGAAAGGCATTGTTCTTGTTTGGTGTGGGTTGGGTTAGAAGACCTTCAGGGTCCTTCCAAGCCTATGATTCACTGTGTGCTTCAGGCAAATAACAATGTCTCTGATCTTTCCAGGCCTCATGTGAATGCCTGCATGAATGCTACCCAAAGTACCTTTTCAAATCTTTAGGCTTGTCAGAAGGTTCAGGGGGATGCATGGAAGAAATGAGATCCTGGAAAACGCTAGGTTCACTTGACATTTTTTGTGTAATTTAGAGAAGGTGCTACTTGGGACTCTGGTCTATGCATAGACTAAGGGAGAAAGGGGTTTTGCTTCTTGCTTACTGTTTCAGTTAGAATGAAAAGAAGCAGTAGTAGGGAGCAGTTAGGTGGTGCAGTAGATAAAACACTGGCCCTGGATTCAGGATGACCTGAGTTTGAATCCGGCCTCAGATGCTTGACATTTGCTAGCTGTGTGACCCTGGGCAAGTCACTTAACCCTCATTGCCTCAAAAAAAAAATTTTAAAGTAGTGGTAGTAGTGGTAATGTTAGTGGTAGTTGCAGTAGTAGTAGTAAACACATATAGTGCTTACTATGTGCCAGGCACTGTGCTAAGTGCTTTACAATTATTATCTCACATGATGTTTGCAACAATTCTGGGAAGCAGATGCTATTATGATCCTCATTTCACAGATGAGGAAACTGAGACAAGCAAAGGTTAAGTGACTTGCCCAGGGTCACAGGACTAGGAAGTGTCTGAGACCAGACTTGAACCCAGGTCTTCCTAATTCCAGACCCAATGCTCTACCTCACTAACTAGCTGTCATTATATTGGTAGTTCCATCTCTGCTCCAGATCAAGTATCTATCGCTTCCTGGTTTTGTGCCTGCCTTGGTTGGACCTTGTTGTGGACTGTTGTGAAGTGCAAGGGTCCTTTCCATTTGAATTTGTGACAGTTCCTTCCTTGCTCCAGGCCTCAGTTTCTCTATCTGTAAAATGATAGTGTTGGACTTATCTTTAAAGGGTGGGTCTGGAAGTGTGTAGGCATTCCAGGACAGGATATAGGTGGTTAGGAGAGGCCAACAGCCCTGACCCTTTGTCGGCTCTAAGGTCAGCAGTGGGCGGGTGTAACCATCATCTCTCTCTCTGACTAAGTGATCTCCAAGAGCCCTTTAGAAAGTCCATGATGAGAATAGCAATAACAGCCCCCATTCCACTAATAATTTGAAGTTTATGAAGCACTTTTGTCCCAAGAAATCTATGAGGTCAGTAGGGCAAGTGGTTTGCTTGAGGCCACATAGCTATTAAGTATCAGTACTGGGCCTAAAACCCAGGTCTTTTGACTCCCAAGTCCATGACTCACCATCAAGGTAGCTAAGTGGTACAGTGGATAGAGCACTGGACTTGGAGTCAGGAAGGCCTGAGTTCAAATCCTGATTCAGACACTTCCTAGCTATACGACCCTAAGTTCTCTGGGTCTTAGTAAAATGACAGGGATTCTACTCAGTGGTCTCTTCCTGTTACACAAATGCAGGTAAGTCCACAAGAGACATTTAATGGCATGAAATACGTAGCAGAAGTCAGATTGGGAGGCATGAGGGATGCACTTCTGGTTGGATGAGTGGAGATAAGGAAGACCTTGGAACTGACTTTCCCTATGCTCTACCAGGGACAACAAGCTTACGATGCTCCTTAGAGAGTCACTGGGCAACATCAACTGCAGGACCACCATGATCGCCCACATCTCTGACTCCCCAGCCAACTATGCAGAGACCCTTACCACGGTGCAGCTTGCCTCCCGCATCCACCGAATGAGAAAGAAGAAGTCCAAGGTGCGTTAACCCCTTGAGTTGGGGCTCGCCTGGGTCAGAATCATCACAACTGTAGACCTCTATCTAGCCTCTTTGCATACCCTTTGTTTTGTTTTTTGTTTTTGTTTTTTGCGGGGCAATGAGGGTTAAGTGACTTGTCCAAGGTCACACAGCTAGTAAATGTCAAGTGGCTGAGGCCAGATTTGAACTCAGGTCCTCCCTGTATCCAGGGTGGATGCTTTATCCACTGTGCCACCTAGCTGCTCCTAGCCTCTTTGCAGTTTACAAAACACCTTCCCATTTTACAATTGGGAAAACTGAGGCCTAGAGAAAGGCAACACAGTATTGTATATAAGGCAGTGCCCTTGGAGGTGAGAAGACCTGGGATCAAATCCTACCTCAGATATTTAACATTTGGGCAGTTTACTTAAACCTCTCCGGGCCTTAGTTTCCTCATTTGCAAAATGGAAGGGTTGGGTTTAATGGCTTCTATGCTCTGTAACCATGATACAATGATCCTTATAGCAACCCTGGGAAATTGTCACATCCTTTTTTTTTGTTTTTTTTTTTGGGGGTGGGGGTTGGGGGAGGGAGGGCAATCAGATTCAAGTAATTTGCCCTGGGTCACATAGCTAGTTAGTGTCTGAGGTTGGATTTGAGTTCAGGTCTCCCTGATTCCAGGGCCGGTGTGCTATCCACCATGCCAACCTAGCTGCCCCTATTATCCTTGTTTTAACCAGACCTGTGATTCCATCACCATAGGGATCTCTTGGTGAAGAACCCCTCCTTCCAGGACATGTCTCAACTGTTCTGAAACTTATAGCTTTGGAGGCTTGTCTGGGGGCACTGACAGGTTAAATGATTTGCCCAAGGTTACAGGTCAGGATGTATCAAAGTTAGGATTTGAACTCAGATCTTCCTGTGGCTGATAGAAAAATCACCCAATGGATCTTGGAGACAGGACTTGACCTCATAGCTCTTGATTGCCATGCCTACCCATTGCTTGTCCCAGTATATCAGGCTCCTTCTCCAAGTGAACCCTCCCCATGAATGCCTCTCTTGGAAGGCACTGTGTGATACCTAGAGCTTTTATCTTCTGGGGCTCTAAGTTCTGTCTGTTTTTTTTTTTTTTTGGTTTGTTTTGTTTTTTTCCCATGCTCCTTAAATTCCAAATTCAGGATTGAAAGTGTTGGTGGTCTGCTTGCGATCACGGATTGAATGTCAGGGATGAAGGCACCTCAGAACATGGATCATTAGAAATGGAAGGGCTCTTAGAAATGCAGAACCCTCAAGTGGTTGAGGGAGGGGACTTTTTAGAACATAGGCTCAGAACATGAAATATTAGAGTTGAAAGGGACTCTGTATGTCACTAGGGGGTGGCTAGGTGGCTCAGTGGATGGAATACCAGGCCTGGAGTCAGAAAGCTTCCTCTCCCTGAGTTCAAATCCAGCTGTGTGATCCTGGGCAAGTCACTTCATGCTGTTTGCCTCAGTTTCCTCATCTGTAAAATGAACTAGAGAAGGAAATGGCAAACCACTCCAGTATCTTTGCCAGGAAAACCCCAAATGGGGACATGACTGAAACAAGTGAACAACAAGCAATGATGCTATCTAGTTCAACCCTCCTTATTTACAGATAGGGAAACTGAGGCTTGTGGAGAGCGGGGTTTGGAGAGTCTTGAACATCATTTTGGACTCATCCCAGGAGGAAGTACGAGAGCCAGGATAGCTTTCCAAGCTAAGGACTTGAACTGATGGGGGCACTTTCTTTCTGTTTCAGTATGCATCTAGCTCCTCAGGAGGAGAGAGTTCCTGTGAGGAGGGCCGGGTGCGGAGGCCCCCACACCTGAGGCCTTTTCACCCACGCACGGTGGCCTTGGATCCTGACCTTCCTGGCCTGGGTCTTTCTAGTGATCCTGATTATTCCTCCAGCAGTGAGCAGTCCTGTGACACCGTCATCTATGTGGGGCCCAATGGGGCCGCCCTGTCTGACCGTGAGCTCACAGACAACGAGGGCCCGCCCGAGTTTGTCCCTATCATCCCATCACTCAACAAGAAGAGGGGTAAAAATGGGCTGGCTGGTCCATGGAGCTCAGACAAGGACCACTTCAAGTGTAACACGTTTGCTGAGCTGCAGGAGAGACTGGAGTGTATTGATGGGAGCGAGGAGCCCGCTCGCTTTGGTGGGGGCGACTCCTCTGGGTTAGCAAATGGCGGTGGTCCAGGCAATGCAGAGGCTGGCCCGGCCAAGTCGGCCAAGGAGAAACCACCCTCCCCATTGAGGGGGTGCAAGAAACCTGCGTTGCTGGAGGCAGCATCCCCCAAAAAGGGGCCTGGCCCTAATATCTCAGCAGGACCTCCCCGAAATGGTGCCTGTCCAGGAAACAGCCCCTCCCAAGGCCAAGTGGATATCCCGGCTCCCATGACTAGAGGTGATGGGAAAAAATCAGATGTGGTCTCAGATGGAGGGAGAGACACAACTCTACACTCATCAAGATCCTGTAAGCCTGATGTGACTAGGAATCCAGACTGTAGCACCTCCACAGAGCCAGTCGTCAAGGACAAGGCCACGTATGGGAAGCGACCTCTGCCCAGCCCAGCACCCCCACCCCCTCAGCAGAAGGATCTCACACCGCCTAGCAACACGTATTCCAAGCTGGATGATGGTGGGGTTCGGACACCTCCACTGGGAATGAGTAAGCAGATGGTGAGCTCTGGAGAGATGCCCTCTGCACAGGGGGCATCCCCACCACCATCCACTGGCACCCTGGAGGTACACAGCTTCCACTCTGCTTTCCGGGGTAAGTGCTTTGACCGAGACATCCTGACAACCACAGTGACCCTACAGCAGCCAGTGGAGCTGAATGGCGAGGATGAGCTGGTGTTCACAGTAGTTGAGGAGCTGTCGATCAGCGGCATGGTGGACTCAGGCAGGCCCACAAGCATCATCAGTTTCAACAGTGACTGTTCCCTGCAGGCCCTGGCCTCAGGCTCCCGCCCAGTCAGCATTATCAGCAGCATCAATGATGAGTTTGATGCCTACACGTCTCAGGCATCTGGTGTGAACATTGACATTGTCCTACCTTTCACAGAGGGATCCTTTCCCTCTGGAAGTCGCCGCTCTTCCATCAGCTCCTGGCTAAGCGAGGTCAGCCTCTGCACCATGGATGGTGATGGGATGCCTCCTGGGGACCTCCTCACTACATCTTCTCCCTTTGCCTGTGATCCCCCTGGGGAGAACTTCACCTTGGACTCTCCCGCTGTCACTGTCACATTTACTCCAGGGAACCTCAAGAACTCCCTGAATGACAGCGGGCTTTGTGTCTCAGAGCTGGACAGCTTGGAGAGCACCAGCTCCAGAAAGATGTCACCAGCCATTGCCAAGAATTCTCCGTCCTTGGGATCCACCAAAGCTGCCCCCGCTCCAGGCATCTCCAGGATCCCCAATCAGCCCAGGAGAGCGGGGAGGGCCGGGAACCCACAAGTGACACCTAAGATGCAAACCATCCATTCTAGTCTTCCTCGGACTCTGAGAACTACTACCTCAACCCCCAATTATATGGGTGCCATGCACCGTAGCCATGAACTGCCCAGTCCGGGTGGGCTGTTTGATGACCCGTGGCTAGTGCGAGTGGATGCCCCACCGGGCACCCACTCCACAGACCCACTGTCCTCTTCTAGCAATCCTCCATTAGCCAGTGACTCCTTAAAGGTGCCGTGCAGGGAGGCCACAGGGTGTAGGCCCCCCAAGTCCCAGACAATGTTTGCTTGTTCCCAGCGGGTGGTGGATGGATGTGAAATGTCTTGCAAGTCAGCCGGGGACCATGCTAAGAAACCAGAGGTCATGCCCCACATCCCGCCCCTGAGGAGAGGAGCCACCACACTGGGTGTTATGCCAGTGCCTCGAAATGGAGATAGCCCTGCTGAGGCCCTGGCCCGAGGCAATCCCGACTCGACCTTGACCGGCAGCAGCCTAAAAACCTCTATAGGGAAGAAGAATGTCCCCCAGAAGTCAAGTCTCTTACCCAGGCCCAGCGGGGCAGGACCTCCCGCCCCCCCAGTCCGGAAATCAAGCCTTGAGCAAAAAAGCGGCATTTCTCCATCTAGGGGAGCCATGGACCCTGCAAGAGCCCCCGCTTCCAAAGGGGAAGATGAGGCAGAGCTTCGGCCTAGGCCTGGTACAGGCATGGCTCCAGAGAGCCTGAAAGGCAAGGCTGGTGTCAAGGGGGAGCATTCTCTGCCCAAGAGTACATCCAGCCTGAAGGCGAGAGCAGCCAAGCCCGATATAGTACATCGTTACGGGAGCCACATGTCCCTGGAGCGATGTGAGGGCCTAGGCCTGGGTGGGGGCAAGGCCGACGCCGCTGGAAGCAACATCGGGAGGCAGGGACGGTCTGTGCCACGCTTGGGCGTGCCCCCCGCGGCCTCTTCTCCTGTATCTCCGACATCATACATGACTCCCGGTCCCTGCAAGGGCAGCTCCGCGAAGGGTGTGGCCAACGCTAAATCACCAGCCGGTGGAAGTAAGAGCCGGAACCTGTTGGCCAGCGGGTCCCGGTCTCTCAGCTCTTCGGTGAAGTCTCTGAGTCAGCAGCCTGCCGGGAAGAACCCCGGGGCCCCCGCCAACAGCAAGGTGGCCCCACGTACCACGCCCGGGGTCAACAGCAAGCCTAGCCGGGGAACCGTCATGGGCACCAAGCAGGCGATGAGGGCCGCCAACAGCCGCGTGAACGAGCTGGCCTCCGGGAACCCTGGCAGAGGGGGTCATTCCCGGAGCTCGGCGGACTCGGACAGCGGGAATGACAGCGGGGTGAATCTGGGAGATGAGAAGCTGCCGGTGCCCGCCCTGCCCTCCCCCTACAGCAAGATCACGGCTCCCCGGCGGCCGCAGCGGTACAGCAGCGGGCACGGCAGCGACAACAGCAGCGTGCTGAGTGGGGAGCTGCCCCCCGCCATGGGCCGGACAGCCCTGTTCTACCACAGCGGTGGCAGTAGTGGCTACGAGAGCATGATCCGGGACAGCGAAGCCACTGGGAGCGCCTCTTCCACCCATGACTCCATGAGCGAGAGTGGCCTGTCGTCCCCTGGGGGCCGGATGAGGAGCCTGAAATCTCCCAAGAAAAGGTCAACAGGTAAAAAAAAACCCAACAAAACCCCAAGTACTCTAAAGAAAAAATTTCCTCCCTTTTCCTCTCCCAGATATTCAGTATCTGAAAAGGGTGGAGGGTCTAGGGGACTTTATCTTCATTGTTTTCTGTTAGATGACCCAGGGAACCTTTAACTATGGCTTTTACCTTTCACAGCTTTCTGGGGAGGGGCAGAGAAAGCAGAGAGAGGGATGAGGATGACAAAACTGAGCTGACACCAGTGGTTTTTCCAAACCCTAACCCCTCCCCCCTCCGTCCCAGACCAGACATTGGGTTGAGGCAGAAACCACCTTCAGACTATGTTCTATATTCTAAGATTCATGCCAGCCTTGAGTACCCCACTCCCCATCTGGGCTTTGATGGTCCTAGGCATCCTCTGCCCCATGGTCTTTGATGTGAAGATAAGCGTTCAGCCCAGAGTTGAGGGATGTAGTTCATCCCAGGCAACTCAGCCAAATCCTGAGTGACATGCTACAAAACCAACATTCAACTCCACTTCCTTCTACTTAATCCCTCCTCCGAAAGGGGAACTCTATAGGCAACCTCGGGCAGTCTTTCAGCATCTAATCTCAGTGTAATCCAAGAAAGCCAGCAAAAGTTGGTCCAGTTTCCAGTTTGGAGGAATGGAGCAAGGCTTTTGGTATCCAGAGACCTGGTGCAAGTCCTGACTCTGACATTGAACTGCTATGCAACCTTTGGCAAATAACATCATCTCTTTGAGCCTCAATGTCCTCATCTATAAAATGGGCATAATAAATGCCTCACATTATATGAGGAAGAAAGGAATGTAAAGTGCTTTGTAGAGTGTAATAATTTAGGCAAATGCATTTTAGCCATTTTTGTTATCTGTATTTTACAATTGAGAAAGCTGAGGCTTACAGAATCATAGGACATATTATGTCAGGACTGGAAGGGATATAAAGATTTGAAAAATGGGCAAACTGAGACCAATAGAGACGATAGTGTGAAACAAAATAATGATTGTAGGAGGGCAGCTAGGTGGCGAACTGGATAAAGCACCAGCCCTGGATTTAGGATGACCTGAGTTCAAATCTGGTCTCAGACACCTGACACTTACTGGCTGTGTGACCCTGGGCAAGTCACTTAACCCCCATTGCCCCACAAAATAATAATAATAATAATAATAATAATAATAATAATAATAATAATAATAATAATAATAATGATTGTAGCTAGCATTTGCATAGTACTTTAAGGTTTGTAAAGCACTTTACAAATAGTATCTAATCTTATCCTAACAACAACACTGGGAGGTAGGTGCTATTCTTCTCATTTTATAGGTGAAGAAACAAGGTTAAGTGACTTTTCCAGAGTCACACTTCTTCATTTTTTTTAGTCTTAAGTCTTAACTTTTTCAAGTTTTTCTAGTTAGTTTTGAGGCTGAATTTGACCATACGTCTTCCTGACTCTAAGCTTATCATTCTATCTCTTGCACCACTTAGCTATTGTGTTTGGAGTCAGAAGATCTGGGTTCAAATCAAGACCAGTCCTGGGAAAATTCCTATCTCCCAAGGCAGGTCATTCCTCTTTGAAGCCAAGATTCTTAGGAAATTACTCTTTTTGTTGTTGTTCAGTCTTTTCAGTCACATCTGACTCTTTGTTACCCCACTGGGGATTTTCTTGGCAAAGATACTGGAGTGGTTTGCCATTTCCTTCTTCAGCTCATTTTACAGATGAGGAAACTGAGGCCAACAGGGTTAAGTAACTTGCCCAGGGTCACATAGTAAATATATGAGGCTGGATTTGCATTCACCAAGAGGAGTCTTTCTGCCTCTAGGCCCAGTGCTCTATCTGCTGCACCGCCTAATTACCAAGCCAAATCTGCTTCCCTGAAACTTTCCTCATTGCTCCTAGTTTGATATTCTGGTGCCAACCAGAACAAATCTAATTTCTCTTCCTCTTGATAGCCCTTCAGACATGTAGGCTACCCTACATCTCTTCCTTGGCCCGATCACTAGTCCTCTGTCCATCTGAGCTGCTTTCTTCTGGAGGTACCCTGGCTTCCTGTTAACTGTCCTTCCTGTTACTCACCACTGGGTACCCACCACTAGGGAGGGGGAATTGAGAACAGGATAGTTAATTTTCCAGTACCGAAGTTCAGCCTCAGTGAGATAACCAGCCCAGTTTGGCTGGAGCTTTGTGGGCAGGGTTTCTGAGTCCCTTCTGTGGGCGGGAAATAAATCAAACTAACGTGAGCTCCCTTCCCACTTAAGCCTCCCCCACAAATCAATATTAACGGCCCTGTAAAGTTGCACAGGAATTGAGGAGGGTATTACTCACTGATGGATTCGATTTTGTTTTTAGCCCCAGGAAATACTTGTGAGGTCTTTAAAGATGACAAACTATTTCTTTTCCAATAAGGGCTGTCTGTTATCGGTAAATGGGCTCTCTTATTTTGAATGCGTAATGCCTAAACCTGCTAATTTTTTTCCATCAGTCAATTATTCAGTCAACAATCATTTGTTAAGCACCTACTGTGTATCGGACACTATGCTAGGTGCTGGGCATACAAAGACAAAGAATGATGTAATCCCTACTCTCAAGGAACTTAAGTTCCAATTTGGGAGATAGGGGTGGGGTAGGTGGTAGATGAAGCGCCAGGTCTCAGTGAGGGTGAGGAGATGGAAGTAGAAAGAGGTCTAGCTTATAGAGTAATTTGTTCACTATGGAATGGTAATTCCAGGGGACAGTGGAAAGGGTGGCCACATGGAGTGGAACATGGGGGGAAGTGGAAGGGAATCAGAAAATGGGAGGCAGGGGTTGGGGTTAGTCGGCTCCACCTAGTCCAATTTGCTCATTTTACAAACGAGAGAATTGAGTCCCATGAAGATAAGTGACCAGTCTAAAGTTACACAGCGAGCATCAAGGGTAGGGTCACATCCAGTCTTCCAGCCCCAAAGGCAGCAACCTTTCCATCACAGAAATGCATTGAACTGAAGCATGAGACCAGTGTCAGTGGGCTTCTCATTAAGCACTGTTACTTACTATTGCTAAGCAATCTCCCTTCTGCTCTCACCTGAAGAAGAAAACATGTGTGCGTGGAGATGTGTGGCAGATAGCAGGAAGCTAGCCTGGGGAGCATCACTGACTGACGGCCTGGGGATGTTGGTTATGTGTTTGCAGGTCTGCAGAGGCGGCGCCTCGTGCCCACTCCATTGCCTGATGCGGCAGCGCTGGGCAGGAAGCCCAGTGCGACTGGGCAGTGGGTGGACCTGCCCCCACTGCCTGGCACTTTGAAGGAGCCTTTTGAAATCAAAGTGTATGAGATTGACGATGTGGAGCGCCTGCAGAGGCACCGGCGGGAGGAGCCCGAGGTCAGCCCCTCCCCTCTCCTTCAGCCCCCTCCCTTCCTAACCCCTTTGGTCCAGGTCCCTGAGGGAGGAAGGGGTTCAATTGAAAATGGCCACACAATTAGAGCTCCTGGCATGATGAATTTTCACTGTTTTGCATGTTTAGATCCCCTGAATAGAGAAACATCATTATAGGCTATAGTTAATTGTGTTTAACCCGATGGAGAACATGAGTGGAGAATGTGCATGCACTCATGATGAGGATGCTGTCTGCTCCTAGCCCTGTTGCAGCAGACTTTGTTCAGAACCTTTTAAGTCCCCCTTAATAGCTTCCCTCCAGAGCAAGGTCAGTCACCCTTAGTTAGGGCACCTCCATGTTGGTGGGGAGGGGGAGGCAGAGGGGGCTATTATTGGGAAAGTCATTCAGCCCAATGCCTGCGTCCTTCTGATGGCGTTTTCCCTTTTTTCCTCTCTCTCTTTTTCCTCTAGCCTTTCCAAGATGTGGAAAAGGTAAATAGCATGTTCCCTTCCCACGCTGATGTAGGTAGGGCTCCTCCAGGATTGCAGAACTTCAGAGCCTCAGAGTTAGGAGAAGCCTTAGAGATGACCCATAGGGATACCTTCCTTGGGAACTCAGCTTCATCATTTTTTATTCACTCATTTCCTTCCTTTGTTCCTTCCTTCCTTTGTTCCTTTGTTCCTTCGTTCCTTGCTTCCTTCCTCCCTCCCTTTCTCTTTCTTTCTTTCTTTCTTTCTTTCTTTCTTTCTTTCTTTCTTTCTTTCTTTCTTTCTTTCTTTCTTCCTTCCTTCCTTCCTTCTTTCCTTCCTCCCTCCCTCCCTCTTCCTTCCTTCCTTCCTTCCTTCCTTCCTTCCTTCCTTCCTTCCTTCCTTCCTTCCTTCCTTCCTTCTACTTTATCCATTTGGTTTGTTCATTTATTCATTTATTTATACATCATTTGTTCATTTACTTCTATCTATCTATCTATCTATCTATCTATCTATCTATCTATCTATCTATCTATCTATCTATCTATCTATCTATTAGAAGAGGAAAGTGAAGCCCAGGGGAAGGGAAAGGGTTTTGCCCAAGGTCACCCAAGTCTGCTACTAACCATTTAGACAACATTTATATACTATGTGTCAGGAATTTTGCTAAGAGTTTCAATAATATTATTTCATTTGCTCATCCAAACCTCATGAGGTGGGAGTATTATTATACCTGTTATTACAGTTGAAGAAACGGAGGCAAACAAGGTTAAGGGACTTGCCCAGAGTCACACAGCTAGTAAGTGTTTGAGGCAGCACTTGAACTTGGGCCTGACTCCAGGACCAGCGCTCTATCCACTGCTCCCCCAACTTCCTAATGTAATGGAGAGGGAAGACTATGGGTTTTTGAATTCAGAGACCTAGGCTTGAACTGTGGGTCTCATTACTTACTAACTATCACTCTGAGCAGATCCCTCCCTCTCTGTGGATGGGCCTGGGTTTTCTCACCTAGAAGACATTGGGGTAGGACTAAATGATCTTTAGGGTCTCTTCCTGCACCTCATCCTTTAATCTTTCACCTGCCTGAGACTGATGGCTACAGCATGAACTCAGATGCCTGGGAATTCTCTCTGTTTTCCAAAGGGTCTGATGTATTTTAACGCCAAGCTGAAGGTCCTGGAAAGGAGACATCAGCGAATCAAGGAGATGGAGGCCAAGCATGAACTCTTGAAGGAGGAGCTGGAGGAGACCAAAAGCCGGCTGATGATGGATCCTAACAAGTGGAGAGATGAATGTAAGTGTGTAGGAACAGCATCCTTTTGATGCTCCCTGTACCCTGGAGCCTCCTAAGACTCGGTGGCTGCAGGGACAAAAACAATGCCTGTGTCCTGCGGTCTTTCTTGCATTGTTGTCCATACTGCCTGATTCTGGGAAGAGTCTGAATAATTGAAATGTACAGAGAATCCCTAAACTCTTTCATTGGTTGGCATAGTCTGAGGTCCCACCACGGGGAAACATTCCCATTGATCCATCTTCTCAGGGCAAGGGCCAATGGAATGTGCCTCTAGGCGGTGTAGGCACTGCCAGTTCCCCCTCTATGTGCTGAGGGCTTCTGAGTAAGGACTGCCATTGTTAACTGCAGCCTGGCTGAAGTTTCACAGGATCAGAGGATTTAGAGATAATGTGGACCAACCCCTTTCTTTCTTTTTTTTTTTTTTTACATATAAGGTATATAAGGTATTTTATTTTTTCCATTACATGTAAAGATAGTTCTCAACTTTTGTTTATACAAGCTTTACAATTTCAGATTTTTCTCCCTCCCTCCCCTCCCTCCCCCTTCCCCTGGACAGCAGGTAATCTGATATAGGTTATATCTATATATCTATATAGATATAGATATAGATATATCTATACACACATATATATACACATAATAACATTAATCCTATTTCTGCATTAGTCCTGTTATAAGAGAAAAAATCAGAGCAATGATGAAAAACCTCAAAATAGAAAAAAAAAACAACAGCACCAAAAACAAAAGAAATAGTATGGTTCATTCAGCATCTATACTCCACAGTTCTTTTTTTTTTTCTTGGATTTGGAGATCCTCTTCTATCATGAGTTCCCTGGAACTCTTCTGTACCATTGCATTGGTGAGAAGAATATAGTCCATCACAGTAGATCAACACTCAATGTTGATACTGTGTACAATGTTCTGGTTCTGCTCATCTCACTCATCATCAGCTCATGCAAGACCCTCCAGGTTTCTCTGAACTCCTCCTGCTCATCATTTCTTACAGCACAATAGTATTCCATTGTATTCATATACCACAACTTGTCCAGCCATTCCCCAACTGATGGGCACCCCCTCAACTTCCAATTCCTTGCTACCACGTAATGAGCAGCTATAAATATTTTTGTACATGTGGGTCCCTTTCCCCTTTCCATGATTTCTTTGGGAAAAAGACCTAAAAGTGGTATTGCTGGGTCAAAGGGTATGCAGAGCTTTATCGCCCTTTGGCCATAATTCCAAATTGCTCTCCAGAATGGTTGGATCAGTTCACAGCTCCACCAACAATGAATTAGTGTTCTAATTTTCCCACAGCTTCTCCAACATTTATTATTTTCCTTTTTTGTCATTTTAGCCAATCTGATAGGTGTCAGGTGGTACCTCATAGTTGTTTTAATTTACATCTCTCTAATCATTAGAGATTTAGAGCATTTTTTCATATGGGAATAGATAGCTTTGGTTTCTTCATCAGAAAACTGCCTGTTCATATCCTTTGACCATTTCTCAATTGCAACCCCTTTATTTCAAGAGGAAACTGAGTCCTAGAAAAAAAAGTGATTTGTCCAAGGGCCAGGGTCTCTATTCCCCTTTCCCAGCCTGGGAGAAGGGCTTATGAATAGGTACCTACTAATGGATGGTCAGTCATCTGAGAGGAGAAAGGGAAGGACTGGAGCCTGGGCTGCTCATTTTTAGCCCCTGAATACTAACAATTCACATTTTAAAGTACCTTGACGTAAACAAAGGACTTTCCTCCCACCATCTTTTGTCTGGTATCTAATACACATGCTATTCTTCCCATTTGCAGAGGAAGAGACTGAGGCCTGGAGAGTGACAGTGGCTTACCCTTGATCATACATTTGGAGTCACAGGAGCCTGGTTCAAATCCAGATTCTGCCACTTCAATACCTATGGGACTTTGAGCAAGTCACTTTACTTTTCTGAGCCCCAGTTTCCTCTTCTGAAAAATGAATTGTACAGAGGTTGTGAGCTACAGAGGTTATGGGAGGGACCTCATTGACTAAATGATGAATGTTTCAAGTATTGAAGGAGTTTATTCTTGGATGCTTGCTTATACGACACATCAGTCAGTCAGTTAATACACATTTATTAAGCTCTTAGTATGCTACAGATATTCTGCTAAATTCTGGGGACACAAAGATGGATGGGTGGATAGATAGATGGATGAATGGATGGTTGGATGGATGGATGAATGGATGGTTGGATGGATGGATGGATGGATGGATGGATGGTTGGATGGATAGATGGATGGATGGATGGATAAATAGGTATACAGATCCATAGATAGGTAGATGTTAGAACACATATTAAGTGCCAGGCCCAGTGCTCAGTATGAGGCTTCAAATAAAAGCTTGTTAGTTATTTCTTGTCCTCAAGGAGCATATATTCTAATGGGGGAAGACACATAATGGGGGGTTGGAAAGCAGGGGGTGGAAGTGAGAGTGGAGAGGTGATGATACTGAAGGAAGTGGTATGGAGTCTTGGCTCTTTACCAGATAAGCCAAGGAGGTTCACCTTTCAAAGCTGGTAGTCAGGTATGGAGTCTGAGCTTCCAGTAGGTGTGGAGATGGTCTCAGGGGTAAAGACACCGTAGGAAGAAATACCAAAGTACATTCATTGTCCTCAGACATCTTGTGCAACATGCAAATAACTATGTACTTATGAAATCTATACTCTGTTAATGAAAATAATCTCAGAGAAGTGGGAGGGCAGGGTAGGCACACCTGGGAAAAGCCTTCCATAGTAAGTGGGATTAGATACAACTCCTAAAGGAAGTCAGGGAAGCTGGGAGACAGAGATAAGGGGGAAGAGAGTTCCAGGAATCAGGATCAGGCAGTGAAAAACAATGGGAGTTCAGAGATGGAAGAGACTCTGGTGTTTATAGGATATGGACAGCCAAGTAAAGGATGGATTATGGTGGAGGCAGGGAGACTTTCTTAGAGAGCACTTAATGTTCTGAACCCCATTATAATTTTGTTTGCAGTTGAGGTGGACCCAGAGCTGGATAAAGAGTCTGAAGAGTACCTGGAGGCTCTTGAACAAGTCACGGAAGACCTGGAGCACTGTGTGAACCTGTGCAAAGCCCACGTCATGATTGTCACCTGCTTTGATATTGGCGTGTCAGATGTACAGGAAGTAGAAGTTTGAGAGCTGACTGGAATGGACAGGATGGGACAGGAATGGGATGGGAAAGGGATGAGACAAGGAAAGGGGCAGAAGACAGAATCCAGGGCGATGCCTGGTTGTGCCAAGGTTGCGACGCCACAAGGAAGTGACAAGGGGAACGGGAATGTAGAGGTGAAAGGAACAGTGGGGTGGGAACGTGGGAGGGAGAGAGGGGATAGATGTGGGCAAGGAACTGGAATGTTTCACAATCAACATGGTGCCTCATTCAAGACCAAACTGTCCAGAGAGTGAGAATGAACCATGCCTGACTGACAAATGGACTGATGGACGGACGGACGGACGGACAGACAGACAGACAGGAACTGAGGATTAAGAACACCAACAGACATTCCCCTAGCAATGCCAAGTGCCTTTCACGTTAATTGGATTTTTTTTTTCTCCCTTTGGTGCTAGAAATTTGGAAGCCAGCAGCCCAGGCATCAGCTGTTTTCCTACAGACCCTTTGATATTGTATCACATACTTCTGACCCCGTGTAAAAACACAGTAACAAGAGCAATAAGCACATGACTGTTTCCCACTGGCCTTGCCTTCTGGTCTCCTAGAGAAGTGGTTTGATGTAGCAAAACTTAAAATGGCCAGAAAACCAATTTGGGGGTTCGGATCCAAGATATTTTTCATGGGCGTTTTTATCTTTCCAAAGGGCATGGAATGAGCTCTGACAAGGACTAGTTTTCATTCCCTCATCAGAGCAGAACCAAGATTGGCTTTTACTTCTGGTTGATACATATTTTTTAAAAAACTAAAAGTTTTCTGCCATCCTTATCTGATGCCTCATTGTAGTGTGGAGGTGACCCCCTAGGCTTTTGAAGCCTGTGTGTGGAGAGCTAGCCTAGCTAGAAAAGCCTTGAATACCGACCTCCATGGTCAGGGCTCATCGCCAGAGGATTAGCCACTAGGGGATGGAATATTTTTTTGGGGGGGGAGGGGTGCACAGCAACTCATTAAGACTGTCTTACTAAAATTGTAAGAGGGGTTAGGAACTGTGTTGTTGGAGGACCCACATGGATGAAAATAAATGTGGGGATTGAAGTATATTTGGGGCCAAGGGGGACCGTTAACTACGGAATGAGCTCATCCGTGGTTGAATTAACCTCATTTTTTACAAACCTGTTCTTCCCCCTTGGGGAAAGCAGCGGCCAAGGGCTTAGTAAAAAGCACCGAGAGCCTTCTTCAATGGCAGGAATAGAGCCTCCAATTTCTTACCAAAATAAACCAGCAAAAAAAAAAAAGTTGGGGGGAAGAGTTTTTGTAAATGTTTCATTAGGTTCATATTTTTCTATCGTTTTGACCATGAAGCCAATATTTGCATCAAAAACTTTGGAGTCAAAAAAATCGACCTTTTCCCAGTTTTTGTAATGATGAATGAATGCTCAGGATATGAGTGGGATGGACGGCTGCATGAGTTTGTGCTGAGGATGGAGGGGGGAAGGGGGGGAAGTGGGAGGGAAAGAGGCTGGCCCAGAGGTTCCCCAGTGGGGGGGCCCTGGGCCAATCAGTTGTTGCCAAATGAGGAAAAAAGGAAAAAGAAAACAAACTTTTCCCAGGGTTGAATACTGTATGTAAGGTCCCATTTCATACGAATCATATTTTCTGACCATTTTGATTTATAGGGGTTTTATGAGCCTTTGTATAAATGTGTATGATAACATGGCATCCCCCCTTTTACTTGTGAATAAAAGATACATCTATTGTTAATGTTGCTTTTTCATGCTTTCGAAAATGAACAAAAAGTCATATTTATATGGTCTTTCCTTTACAACCAATTAATCAAGAAACATTTATTTCATGTGTTCTGTGAGGACACTGAAAATACAAGGATAGAAATGAAATGATTGATGTCCTCAATTCATTATGTTCCATAAGGAAGAAATGATTGGGAAGCAATGACTACTATGGGGAGAGGAAGGTATTATGGGACTGGGGTACCTCAGAAGTTTTCTGGGGGAAATCAAGGAACCTTCTCCTTGAGAAACTAAACCAAAGGATAGGCACACCTAAAGAGATAAGTGGCACCGATCTGGACTGTTAGCTTTAGGACCCTTCATTCCAGTTTCCCCCACCCTTCGGGGAGATAAGATTAGGTGTGGCTGTTACCTTTGTTGCCTGATGGGGACAGAGATGGCTTGAGAGATCCGAGCTGTCTCTCACCCAACTTCCCCCAGCCACCACCAGTGCGGGATGATCCACCCCCAATAAGGAAACTTTCCACAGTCGAATGATCCCCCCATTAGACCACCATCAGTCCTCTATAGAAGTATCTACCTGTCTTCTGCTTGAGAAGATTGGTATCTCAGAGCCACGCCTCTGTGCCATGCCTTCTCCCCATGAGAAGAAGTCCAAGGACTTCTCTCTTGGTTTCCTTTCCCTAGTCCCTAAATAAACTCATTTTATTCTAATTGGATTTGCGTGCAAGAGGGTGGAATTCTTTAAAGAGGAATTCCTAAGAACTCCTATCCCAAACCCCCACTCTATTTCCCCCATAACAAAAGGAAGAAGAGAAAGAGGAATGGAGGGAATGGGGGAGAGAAAGAGAGAGGGAGGGAGAGAAAGGGAAGAGAGAGAAGAAAAAAAGAAAAAGAAGAAAAAAGAAAAAGGAGGAGATGAAGAAGAGAGACTAGACTTTGAGAGATGATTCAGACCAGTCTCTGCCCTCAAGGAATTTGCATTGTAATAGGGGGAGAGGGGAAACCAGCTAGGGATACCAATATCCACTCAGTGTGGGGCAGAAAGTATGCTCTAGGAATTCAGAAGAGGGAACATTAGCTCCCAGCTGTACGGCACTTTAGGGTTTACAAAACACTTTCCCTTTTTTTATGTTTGTGGAAACTGAAGCCCAGAAAAGTTGAATGACTCACCCAAGCTCAAAAGGCTTGGAAATATTATAGCTGGGATATGAACTTGCGTCTCCTAACCTCCATGTGCCTCAGTTTCTTTATTATAAAATTGGGGGTTTGGACTAGTTCGCCTCTGAGGACCCTTCCAGTTCTGTTCCAATGATTAAATCCAGGTCTCTTTCTATTGTCTCAGGTCACATCACAAAAATGTAGACATGGGGTGACAGCCACAGAGTCCCCTGGAATCCTGTGAGAGGATAAATAAAATGAAGTAACAGTAACTTTGTCTTCCATCACAAGCATTTGGGGCCTGTTTCCTCATCAGTGAAATGAGGAGGTTGGATTAGATGACTTCTGAAGTCCCTTTCAACTTTAACGCTGATGTTGGCATATGGAATTTGAGGTTCTCTAATGGGAACTTTCCAGGTTGAGTACATTCTCCATTTTGGTCAGAAGGTGTATGGAAAGGGTGGTGTGTGCGTGTGTGTGTGTGTGTGTGTGTGTGTGTGTGTGTGTGTATGTAGTGTATGTGAAGAAAGCTCTGGTCAAATGCAGATTCTAAGAACAAAGACCAACTTTATCTTTCTGGAACCTACCTAATGATTGCCCTGGGAGATAAAGCTCCAGTGGTTATCCACCTTTCATCAGGAAGGAGACTGGCTAAGAGTGGTCAATTGACATACTTAGTGTCTGAAGTAGGATTCAAATCCACATCTTCCAGCCAAAAGAAAGTCAGACCTGAGAATGACAAGAGTGTCATGGCGAAATTACATCATTGTTTTGGTCAGCCTATAGTGGGTTCTGGTCTGACCACTTTAAATCGCTACTGCCTCTTTGTCACTGGATGTAGAAGTCCAGCACTAACCATTTTGCCACACTGCTTCTTTCTAGCATGGCATAGGGTTGCACAGGAGGTGGAAGAGGAGGAGACCTGGGCTCTGGAGAGTTCGTAAATAGAAGCCAAAGGGAGTGGGTTTGAGCTGTAAATTGGGGAGATCGGTCTATTAGGGCACAGGAATAGACTGGAGTCCTGCTGTGAAAATGGAAGGTGGAGAAAGATTATATCCAGGAGTCAGGGCATACCGCCTGGGGGAGATGACATTTGGGATGGGTTTTTAAAGATGGGTGAGAATTCAACAGGCAAAGATTAGGAATGACATTCCACATGAAAAGGCATTTCACAAAGGCATTGAAAAGTGCAGAGACCCAGTTCGATTGAAGTGTAGGCTGTGGAGCAGAGGGAGTACAGATAAATATCGCAGGTAGGATGGAACCATATTGGGGAACGTCTGAAAGTTGGGCGAACAGGCTGGAATTTACTTCCGGAAAAAAATAGACAGAGCAGGCTTTTGAGGACAGGTATAGCGTGATCAATTCTATTTGTCAGAAAAATTAGTGAGTTGAAATGTTTGTTGATGGTTGTTAAATTCACAACAAAAGAAAAAAATTTAAAGTGAGAGAGGGTAGAGCTATTGGTGACAATGGTTACCAGTAGAAGCCTGGGTGAATAGTGATGTCACTGAAAGTGGTCTGGTGAGAAAATTAATTAACTCTTTCCTCGTGTGTGAAAGAGACAGGTTGGATTAGATAAGCCTTTCAAGGTTCTCTCCTCTCTAGTTCTATGATCTAGAACAATAGTAATTACTGAGGACTTCAAAGAGGTTTTATTTATATGGGTTATAGTTATTGTAACAGAGTTAAAAGCTGATAAAATTTAAAAATATTTCTTAATTCATTAAAAAATAATAATAATAAACCCACTACATTTAAATATAAGTAACATTTTTAATGAAAAATAGCTACATTTTCAAAACAAAAATGTAGTAAGAAGAGTAGCATTGTTTTATATTTTTTGTGAATCCCTTTAATTTCTCATTTAATTCTGGATTCTCATATCTGCTTCTGTATTCAATCATTGTGATAAACTCTTTTGGTTAAAGTATTTGAAGAAAATCCAGCCATACGCAGATATGTAGTTGGAAAAGGGAGGAGTGTTTCAATAGGCAAATCATGTCTTAGTATTATTATGAAATCAGTTCCATGGGTGACCATGATCTGTGGACCACACACACTTCCATCTAGATGCTCTCTCAGAAGCTGGTGATTGGGACTGTTCAGGAACTAAAGTCAGGCTCATCAGCCTCTAGACTGAAGATTCCATCCCTTAGTAAATGAAGGGGAGCTCCAATCATGGGGCACCTCTTTAATTCTCTTATTTTCATTTTTCAGAGATTACGAGTATCCATCCACTCAACAATTACATGGAATCATAAAATCTTCTTAGAGCTCAGTTGGCCCAACCATCCCATTTTACATATTAGGAAACTGAGGTGTGGAGATATTAGGTGACTTGTATAAACTTTCACGGATAACTAGTTCTTTAGGTACCTCATTGAAGATGCTTAAATGATGGTTTGGTATTGTAGGAGTTATGGAGTCTATGTATGGAAGGGTTAGAGGAGAGAGATGGGGAGGCTTAGTTGTCCTGTGACAAAGAAGGTCTAGTCAAAACCCTTCATTTTATGGGGGGGGCAGAAAGAAAGGGGAAACTGAGACACGGATCTAGGATTCATAAGGTATAACAAAGATTTAAAGTTAGAAGAGGCCTCAAAGGCTTGAAGAGACCAAGGTTCAGATAGGTAAAGTCTAAGGTCCATGCAGGTAGTGGGTAACACCTGAAGAACTAGAAGCCAGACCTTCTGACTTCAAATCTACTTCTTATTTCTCCCTTCCCACTTACCCTCAGCTTAAAGGTTTTTGTTATTGTTTAGTCATTTTCAGTCAGGTCCAAATCTCCATGACCCCATTTGGAGTTTTCCTGGGAAAAATACTGGAGTAATTTGCCATTTTCTTTTCCAGCTTGTTTTACACATGAGAAAACTGAGGCAAACAGGGTTAAGTGACTTGCCTAAGGTGACACAGCTAGTAAGTGTCTGAGATCGGATTGGAACTCAAAAAGATGAGTCTTTTCAACTCTAGGCCCAGTGCTCTGTGCACTGTGGTGCCACCTAGCTCTTCCTCCACTTAACCATAACAACTCCCATCGACAAGGTTTGCAAAGTACTTTCCTCAGAACAACCTTATGCGGTAGATAGTATGAGTATGATTATTCCCATTTTATGGGTGAGGAAATTAATCCACAGAGGGAAGGCATGATTGGATTACACCTGTAGAAGGTGAGATTTTAGCTGGGACTTGAAGGAAGCCAAGGGAAGTCAGGAGGCAGAGATGAGGAAAGGGAATACCAGATATGGGGGACAGTCAGAGGAAATGCCTGGAGTCTGGAGATAAAGTGTTTTGTGTGAGGAACCACAAGGAGGCCAATGTCAATGGATCCAAGATGACAGAGCATGGAAAATCCTCTTTGGATCGGGGAGGGAGTGAGATGTAAGAAGACTGAAAAGGAAGGAAGCGATAAGGTTGTAGAGGGCTTTGGATGACAGAGGAGTTTCTATTTGTTCTTGGAGGTAATAGGGAACCATTGGAGTTTGTTGAGGGGTGTGTGTGTGTGTGTGTGTGTGTGTGTGTGTGTGTTTGTGTTTGTGTGTGTGTTATAGGGAAGGTGCCATAGCCAGATTGGTGCTTTAGGAAGATCACTTTGACAGTCAAGCGGAGGATGGATTGTAGTGGGGAGAGACTTGAGGTAGGCAAATCCACTTTTGTAGCTTATGGCAAAAGTCCAGGTATTAGAAGATGAGGGCCACCATCACAGCAGTGACAATATCAGGGGAGAGTTATTACAAAGGTATTATCAAACTGACTTGGCAGCAGATTGGATATGGGTTGCAATGGCATTCAGTGTCAAGTTTAAGGAGACTGGATTATATGTGACTCATAGAATATTATTATTATTATTATTATTATTATTATTATTATTAGGCAGGGCAATGAGGGTTAAGTGACTTTCCCAGGGTCACACAGCTAGTAAGTGTTAAGTGTCTGAGGCCAGCTTTGAACTCAGGTCCTCCTGAATCCAGGGCAGGTGCTTTATCTACTGTGCCACCTAGTTGCCCCCTCATAGAATATTATAATAAGAACATTTTAGAGCTGAGAGAGGGGGTTAGATAATACAACAGAACATAGAAAGTCAAGGCTAGGAAGTACATTAGCAGATAGAACACAGAACCTAGGAGCTATAAGGGACCTTAGCACCTAGACAATACAAGGTCAGAATTGGAAGAAACCTTAGAAATCATTTAGTCCAACCCTCTCATGATACAAATGAAGAAACTGAGGCCCACAGATGGAAAGAAGGTTTTCCCTGGGCCACATAGCAATTTTTTTTTTTTTTTTTTACGGGGCAATGGGGTCAAGTGACTTGCCCAGGGGTCACACAGCTAGTAAGTGTCAAGTGTCTGAGGTCGGATTTGAACTCAGGTCCTCCTGAATCAGGGCCAGTGCTTTATCCACTGCGCCACCTAGCCGCCCCACCACATAGCAATTTAATGGCAAAGTTGGAATTAGAAGCTAGGTCTCCCATTTCTAGTCCAGGACACTTTTTACTACAAAATACAGCAAACAATGTAAATCTTAATTTTTGTACATAGGGCATAGTGATGACATTGGTCTTTTTCAAGAATGAAGAATGAACAACAACAAAAGGTCATGGGAGGAAAAAGATGGGGAATGGATTGGGAGGTGGCTGGTTCTTCAGGAGGCCTACTCCAGGCACTGAAGTCTTTGGGAGGCAGCAGAGGCTAATCAAATACTACCAGCTGTGGTCTTGTAGAGGTTCATGGCTTCACTTATGTTTTCATAGCTCCACAAGATACTGGAATTGTAGAGAGCATGTAGCATCTACTTACTACCTGTGTGACATTAGGCAAATAATTTGACTTTTTTTGGACTTCATTCAGTAAAAGATTAAAATTGGTGGGGGTGGGGAAGAGAATAAATATTTATATGACACCTACTACGTGCCAGGCAATGTGCTAAGAGGTTTTTTTGGATTTTTTTTTTTGCAAGGCAACGGGGGTTAAGTGACTTGCCCAGGGTCACACAGCTAGTAAGTGTCAAGTGTCTGAGGCCGGATTTGAACTCAGGTATTCCTGAATCCAGGGCCAGCGCTTTAACCACTGCGCCATCTAGTTTCCCCCAAGAGTTTTACAAATATTATCTCATTTGACCCTCACACCAATGCTTGTGGGGGGAGGTGCTATTATTGTCTTCATTTTATAGTTGAGGAAACTGAGGCATGCACAGATTAAGTGGCTTGCCCAGGGTCACACCGTTATTAAGTATTTGAGGCTGGTTTGAACTCATGTCTTCCTGACTTCAGGCCCAGTGCTCTATCCACAGCAACACCAACTTTTGTTGATTGTCCAGACTTAAGGAAGTGCTGCAGAAAATGTTAATAATGGAGATTAAAATGAAAAGTATGTCTAGTGTATATTTTCCCCTCTGGGAGAACTGGTCATTAATGGTTTATCAGTCCACTGCTGTTAAGAAATCAATTGAAAAAAAAAAAGAAATTAATTGAAAGTAGTATAGGTGGGAGTGTGCTTGGGGAGTAGGGGGTGGCAGGAGGAGTAGGGAGAGACCTTATGTAGGACATGGGGTTGGAGCTAAGCCAGCAAGTCTACATGGTGATGGTAAGGAGTCAGTACTGTTCAAGAATGAGGAAATAGCTCATGCAAAAGTGGAGAGAAGGGAGATGGAGGGCCGTGGTCCAGGAGGTGCAAGGAGGTCTCTTTGGATTGTAGCATGTGGAGGCCAGTGATAAAGGCCAGAACCTCTCATCTACCCAGAAACCTGTCTCTGCAGGATGACTTGATGTTTGAAGAGTCCAGGAGGGCCACAGAAGGGTCCAGGACCTGAAACTAGAAAAAGACAATTCATGTAGATAGACAGAAGCATATTAGTAAGCCCTTGGTACATTACTGGGGGCGGGGCAAGAAGAGGAAAGGAGGGAGGGAGGAGAAGGGGGCTGAAAGGAGGTGTTAGAGAGTTGTGTGTGGGTAATCAGAGAGGACTTCTGGGAGAGGAGTGGTCTTTAGCAGGCTCTTAATTGGCTGTGCAAAGACTAATGATGATGATGATAGCCAGAATGCATGCATTGCTTTAAGGTTTGCAAAGTGCTTAACAATTATTATCTCATTTGATCCTCATAACCGTCCTGTGAGGTAGGTGCTATTATTATCCCCATTTTACAGATGAAGAAAGTGAGGCTTAGCGAGAGTAAGGGATTTGGTGTGAACTTAGTAATACAAACAGAAGGAGGGAGACTAGAGCAACTAAAACAGAAATAATGAAGAGAAATGGGAAGATCAAGGGGGAGGCTGGAGAGAAAGGATGCAAGCAAGGTCTGGGGTATAGTACAGTTGTCCTTCCTGCTTGAAGAGGACCAAAGTGCCATCACTATGTGGGGTCAGTGTACAATGTGTCTGACTATGGCTGATCAGAACAATAGGAGTCAGAAGACTCTACCACAAGGGGCAGCTACGTGGTGCAGTGGATAGAGCACTGACCCTGGAGTCCAGAGCACTGACCCTGGAGTCCGGAGGACCTGAGTTTAAATCTGGCCTCAGACACTTGACACTTACTAGCTGTGTGACCCTGGGCAAGTCACTTAATCCCAATTGCCTTACACAAGAAGAAGAAGAAGAAGAAGAAGAAGAAGAAGAAGAAGAAGAAGAAGAAGAAGAAGAAGAAGAAGAAGAAGAAGAAGAAGAGGAAGACTCTACCACAGGTTGGGCAAAAATAGTCCATATGACCATTGGGAGTGGAGATGTCTAAATGTGTGCAGCTCACCTCTCTTTTGAGCTACTGCAATTCTGCTTCACTCAGAGAGCACAGTGCCTTCTTTGATGCGAGCATGCCATACTGGGTGGGCCTGTGCCAGTGTCTCTCATGTCTCACAATTGATTCCAAAGTTCTTCAGAGAGATTTTGAGAGTGTCCTCGTCTCTCTAGGGGACCAGTGTTGTTGTCATTACTGAGCCATTTTTAGTCATGTCTGACTCTTTGTGACCCCATTTGGGGTTTTCTTGGTAAAGATTCTGCAGGGGTTTGACATTTCCTTCTCCAGCTCATTTTATAGATGAGGAAACTGAGTCAAACAGGGTTAAGTGACTTGCCCACAGTCACATGGCTTGTAAGTGTTTGAGGCCAAAGTTGAACTCAGGAAGAAGAGTCTTCTTGACTCCAGGAATGATACTCTATCCACTGTACCAACTACTTGCCCCCAGGGGACCAGCATTAAGGAGCACAATTTGGGCCCTGGGATTTTTAGAAGGGCTTTCCCAGTTATGGGGAGGGTAACCAGAGACGGATTCAGTGGTTGGAACATCCCAGAAGAGGAAAAAGAGGAAACAGACCCAGGGCTTTTTTTTCAATGAGTTCACAAGATGATGTCGTCAGAGTTAGGGGAGAAGAGAGAGAGGAGGAAGAGACCTGGGTTTGGTCTTAGAAATCTCATAGTTGGGGGGAGACAGAGGAGGAGCAGGGCTGGATTCTGTCCTTAGAGCATTCATGGCAGAGAAGACAGAGGCAGAGTGATAGTCCTAGGTCCTGCCCCAAAGGAACTCACATCTGAGTGAGGAAACAGGACTTAACCTACCCACCCACAGGAAATGACTTAGTAACTTTAACAATCTTTCTGCAGATGTAGAATAAAATGGGATACACAGAGCACATGCTAACAGCTGAGGCTAATCAAATACTTCTAGTTGTGGCTCTGCAAGATGCTAAGAACATGCATTTCTATATTTCTTTAACACACTGACATTTTGGAAAAATAACAGAGCAAGCTTCCCAGTTTTACAGATGAGAAAACTGAGGCTCAGCTGTGCTAAATGACTGTTCCATAGAAAGCAAATGTCAGAGAGAGAGAGAGAGAGAGAGAGAGAGAGAGAGAGAGAGAGAGAGAGAGAGAGAGACGGAGACAGAGAGAGACAGAGAGACGGAGACAGAGAGAGACAGAGAGACAGACAGAGAGACAGAGAGACAGAGAAAGAGACAGAGAGAGAAGGCGAGGGAGGGAGGGAGAAAGAGACACAGAGAGAAAAGAGGGAGAAGGAGAGGGAGGGAGGGAGAGAGAGAGAGAGAGAGAGAGAGAGAGAGAGAGAGAGAGAGAGAGAGAGAGAGAGAGAGAGAGAAAGAGAGAGAGAGAGAAAGAGAGAGAGAGAGAGAGAATGAATGTGTCAGAGACAAGTATGAATCCAGGTTTTCTGACTCCAAGTCCAGTGCCCAGAGTGAGCTCAGCCAGGTGGAGGAGGAGCCAGTGACATCCCAGGGGGCACGGGAGCTTTGAGCTCCTCTCTTGTTTCTAGAGGTATAGAAACTAAATGACTTTCACCAGGAGGGAGATCATGCTAGGAGAATTGGCCTGAATTATCCAGATAATTGTGACCTCTCACCTCTTCATTCTCTGACTTTGGACTTTTTGCCCTAAAGCTTTAGGAATCGACTTTGGTTTCTTCCTGCCACTACCTGAGTCTCCAGGGCTTTGGACCAGTCACCTTCAGGCATTAGTAGTACTTTGGGAGACAGATGAGCCTGGGGCCTGCCACAATTTATCATATTTTTATAATATGCTATAAGTCATTTCATTAAGGAAGCCCTTGAGCAAAATTGCTTCTTATCAGCCAGGTCTTTACGCTAATAGTTCATTAGGACTAAATTCAGAAGGTAATTAATTCCCTGTTTAGAGTCAAGTAATGGAGTCAGGAAAAGGTGTATCTGCCACTTGACATATTTTTTTTAATACAAAGAGATTCTGTGGAGGCCCTGGGGAGTTTGCAGATTCTTTCCTCTTTTCCATAAAGGGTCTACAATTCTAGAATTTAAATGCTAGAGAAAGGGTTTTAGAACCTAGAAGCTCAGAGCTTACAACATAGGGGCTTTAGACTCTTGTTCAACAATGCAGTGCCTTCGTTGGGAAAACTGAAATATAGTTTGGTTAAACAACTTGCCCAAAATCAGAAAGAATTTACAGGGGACCCATTGTTGGCACCAGGTATGAATGGTGCTAATTGGCATTTCTATTGACCATATGCAGTTCCAGAATGGAGAGGAGCACTTGTGGTCTGTCACAAGGGAGCAGGAGGCCTAGTCACAATTCTAGGGTCAAGAGGAGTGCTAGTACTTGTAGCAGCAGAATAGTAGGGGACCTGGTCGCAGTTCCAAGGCAGAAAGGAGCACTAGAGCTTGTGGCTATAGGAGAAGAGGGACCTGGTCACAGTTTCAGGGCCAAGGGGAGTGCTAGTGCTAGTGGCTGCAGGGGAATAGGGACTCCTCCTGCATAAAAACCAGAGTAGGGACCAGGAAAGCAGTGACCACACCTCTCTTCAGATCGCACCACCTTGGAAGCACAGGAAACTTGCAGACTCCCAGAACTAACTCTGAAAGCAGCAGAATGAAAAGGCCTGAAGCTTGGGGACAGTGCCTTCCCATCTCCGAGGTGAGCAGAGCCCAATTTTAACATACAAGAAATAGGGTGGAAAAATGAGCAAACAACAACAAAAAAACTTGAGCATTAAAAGCTACTATGTTGGCAGGGAAAACAAAGACACAAACTCAGAAGAAAATACAAAAAACATCTATATGCAATGCCTCAAAGAAAAACTGATAATTGGACAAAAGCCTAACAATAATTCCTACAAGAGTTAAAGAGATAAGAGGGAAAGAGAAAAAAATGGGAAAAGAATTGAGAGAGATGCAAGAAAATTTTGAAAAGAGAATGAACAGATTGGTTAAAAAAAGACACAAAAAATCATTGAAGAAAAGAACTCCTTAAAAACTAGAATTGAAAGGGGCAGCTAGGTGGCACAGTGGATAGAGCACCAGCCCTGGATTCAGGAGGACCTGAGTTCAAATCTGGCCTCAGACATTTGACACTTACTAGCTGTGTGACCCTGGGCAAGTCACTTAACCCCCATTGCCCTACAAAAAAAAAATTAAAGGCAAAATAGATTAATTGGAATGTCAAAACATCATTTCATCAAATCTCTCTGATAACGATTTGATATCCAAGATTAATCAAGTGATTAATAAATATTAATAAAGGGGCAGCTAGGTGGCCCAGTGGATAGAGCACTGGCCCTGGAGTCAGGAGTACCTGAGTTCAAATCCAGCCTCAGACACTTAACGCTTACTAGCTGTGTGACCCTGGGCAAGTCACTTAACCCCAATTGCCTCACTAAAAAAAAAAGAAAAAAAAAGAAAAAAAAAAGCAGAATTGGCCAAATGGAAAAAGTGGTACAAAATCTCACTGAAAAATAGTTCCTTAAAAATTAGAATTAGACAAGTAGAAACTAATGACTCCATGAAACATCAAGAAATAAGGTCAAAAGAACAAAACAAAACAAAAAAAGAATGTGAAATATCTTATCAGAAAAACAACTGACCTGGAAAATAGATCTAGAAGAGATAATTTAATAATTTTTGGACTACCTGAAAGCCATGATAAAAAAAAGACCTTAGACATCATATTTCAAGAAATTCTCAAGGAAAATTGCCCTGATATCTTAGATCCAAAGAGTAAAAGAGAAATTCAAAGAATCTACTGGTCACTTCTTGAAAGAGATCCCAAAATGAAAACTCCCATGAATCTTATAGTCAAATTTCAGAGCTCCCAGGTCAAGGAGAAAATATTGCAAGCAATCAAAAAGAAATAATTAAAATATCATGAAGCTGCAGTACCACAAGATTTAGCAGCTTCCATGTTAAAGGAGCAGAAGGCTTGGAATATGATATCCCAGAAGGCAAAGGAACTAAGATTAGAACCAAGAATAACCTACCCAGCAAAGCAAACTATAATCTTTCAGGGGGAAAATGGATCTTTAATGAAACAGAGAACTTTCAAGCATTCTTGATGAAAAGATCAGAGCTGAATAGAAAATTTGACATTCAAACACAAGACTCAAGAGAAGCATAAAAAGATAAACATGAAAGAGAAATCATAAGGAACTCAATAAGGTCAAATTCTTTACATTCCTGCATGGGAAGATGATTCATATAACTCCTAAGAACTTTATAATAATTAGGGCAGTTAAAAGGAATTTACAGAGACAGAGGACATTGGTGTGAGTGAATTATGTTGGAATAATCTCCAAAAAATTGAAAGGGTGAGAAAGAGGAATGCATTGAGAGAAGGGGGAAGGGAGAGATAGAATGAGGAAAATTTCCTCACATTAAAGAGTTGTGCAAGGAAGACTTTTTACAGTTTAGGGGAAAATTCAGGCTGGGGGAGTGGGCAATATTTGAACCTTACTCTCATCTGATTAGTTCAAAGAAGGAAGAATATACATACATACATACATATACACACACAGTTATGTATAGAAGTCTATCTTATCCAATAGGAAAATAGAAGGTGAAAGAGATAAATCAGGGAGAGGGGAGTAGGAGGAGAATGATCAAAGAGAAGAAGGATTAAGGGAGGCAGTAATTAGAAGCAAAATAAACTTTTGAGGAGGGACAGGGTAAAAAGAGAGAGAAGAAACAGAATAAAGTGGGATAGAGGGAAAGACAGTAATCTTAACTGCGAATATGAATGGAATAAGCTCACCTGAAAACTGAAGTGGATATCAGAATAGATTAGAAATCAAAATCCCACAATATGTTGTTTACAAGAAACACACTTGAAAAAAGAAAGATATACACACAATTAAAATAAAAGGCTGGAACAGAATCTAATATGTTTAAATTGTAGTAAAAAAGACAGGAGTAGGGCAGCTAAGTGGTGAAGTGGATAAAGCACTGGCCCTGGATTCAGGAGGACCTGAGTTCGAATCTGGCCTCAGACACTTGACACTTACTAGCTGTGTGACCCTGGGTAAGTCACTTAACCCTCATTGCCTTACCAAAAAAAAAAAGGTAGCGATCAAGATTTCAGACAAAAGAAAAACAAAAATAGACCAAATTAAAAGAGATAATCAGGGAAATTACTTTTTTTTTTACAGAATTAAAATATTTATTTTTGTAACCTCCCCCCCCAGGGTGAACATACACTTTAAATAGTAAGACTTAATAAACTACACTGATAAATGCATGTTACTATTTGAACTTGGTAAACTTCAGATAACTGTGTTTATGACTTGTTGCTTAAACAAAAATGGAAATTACTTTTTTTTTTTTTTTTTAGTGAGGCAATTGGGGTTAAGTGACTTGCCTAGGGTCACACAGCTAGTAAGTGTTAAGTGTCTGAGGCTGGATTTGAACTCAGGTACTCCTGACTCCAGGGCCGGTGCTCTATCCACTTCACCATCTAGCTGCCCCTGGAAATTACATTTTGTTAAAGGTACCATAGACAATGATGTAATGTAAACATTTTTGCAGGAAGTTTCTCTGATAAAAGCCTCATTTCTCAAATATAAAGAGAACTGAGTCAAATGTATAAAGAGCCATTTCCCAACTGATACATGTCCAAAGGAGATGAATAGGTGGTGTTCAGAAGAAAGCAAAGCTATTTATATTCATGTAAAAATGCTCTAAATCACTATTGATTAGAGAAATGCAAATGAACATTAAATGTAAATTAAAATAACTCTGAGGTACCCCTTCACACCTATCAGAAATGACAAATGCTGAAGAAGATGAGGGAAAATAGATACATTAATGAATTTTGATGGAGTAGTGAACTGGTCCAACTGTTCTGGAGAATAATTTGGAACTATGTCCAAAGACCCAGCAATACCACTATTAGGTCTTTATGTCAAAGAGATCAAAGAAAAAGGAAATGGACCTATGTGTACAAAAATATTTTTAGCAGCTCAAAAAGAGCACAAAAAGTGGTGGAAATCGAGGGGATACTCATTAATTGGATGCCTGAACAAGTTGTGACATATGATTGTTACACTTTTTTTTTTTTTTAGTGAGGCAATTGGGGTTAAGTGACTTGCCCAGGGTCACACAGCTAGTAAATATTAAGTGTCTGAGGCCGGATTTGAACTCAGGTACTCCTGACTCCAGGGCCGGTGCTCTATCCACTGTGCCACCTAGCTGCCCCTGTGACATATGATTGTGATGGAGTTTTACTGTGGTATAAGAAATGATGAGCAGGATGCTTTCAGAAAAACCTGGAAAGACTTAGGAACTGATACAGAGTAAAGTGAGTAGAATCAAGAGAACATTACATATAATGTTCAGCAGTTGTAACAGCAATATTGTATGGTCAACAACTGTGAACGACTTAGCTCTTCTCAGTAATCTAAGACAATCCCGAAGGACTCATGATGAAAAATGCTATCCACCTCCAGAGAAACAAGTGTTGACATCTGAATATAGACCACAGCATGCTATTTTTCACTCTCTTTCCTTCTTTCATTTTTTTGAGGGAGTTGAGTTTTCTTCCACAAAATGACTAATATGAAAATGTTTTACATGATTGCACATGTATAACCTATATCAGATTGCTTACCATCTCAAGGAAGGGGTAGGGGAGGGAGGGAAGGATTGAACTTGGAACTCAAAACTTTAAAAAACCCAAATATTAAAAATTGCTTTTACATGTAATTGGGGGAAAATATATATATTTTAAAAAGGAAATGACAAGGGGACAATTTCAGAAAAACATGGGAAGACCTATATGAACTGAACCAAAGTGAAGTGAGAAGAACTGGGAAATCAATGTGTATAGTAACAGCAACATTGTAATGATGATCAACTTTGAAAGACTTGGCTACTCTAATCAATATCCATGACCCTCTGATCCAAGACATTTGATCCAAGACAATTCCAAAAGACTCATGATGAAAAATGGTATCCAATTCCAGAAAGAGAATTGATGAACTCTGAGTGTAAATCGAAGTATAGTTTTTTCACTTTACTTTTTGGGGGCAATATAGCTAATATGGAATTATATTTTGCATGATTTCACATATATAATTGATGCCATATTTCTTGCTTTCTTAGTGGATGGGAGAGGAGGTGGAAGGAAAGGAAAGAATCTGGAACTCAAAATTTAAAAAGAAAACAATAAAATAAATAAATAATGAATGTAAAATTTTTTTAAAAAGATACGTTAACTTGGGCAGCTAGGTGGTGCAGTGGATAAAACATGGACCCTGGATTCAGGAGGACCTGAGTTCAAATCCAGCCTCAGACACTTAACACTAGCTGTGTGACCCTGGGCAAGTCACTTAACCCCCATTGCCCCACAAAAAACAAAACAAAACAAAAACAAAAAAAAGATACGTTAACTTTAAAAGAGATAATTCCTGCGTTCACGGAGCTCACAGTTTAGTCATGGGATAAGACAACACAGTTAAATCACAATGCACAATATTTTGTTTTAACTTCATTAGGTTTAAAACAAAGGACCATGTGAGTTTAAGGGAAGTAGGAATGGTAGAGAAAAAGTAATCACTGACCAAGGGGATCACCTTCAGAGAGGAGGTGACATTTGAGTTGGACTTTAAAGGATAGGTAGGAATTTATCAGATAGAAAGGAGAAGACTGGATATTTTAGGTATATCAGGAACCATAGGGGATAAGTCTAGACCCTGGCGACTTTACGGGGGACATGTGCTGAGAACTGAAGGACTTGGCACTTTCGGATGATGCAGCAAAGCTGGGTGACCCTTTGGTCTCTTCTCCTTGAAGAATGGTCCCTCTGCTAAAATTACATTAAAGATCAGTCACTGAATCAGGAAGTGATGCCCGGTATACTTTCAGCCTTCTATCTCTTTTCCTTTTGATTGGTAGAACATGTATGGCATGCAGTTCTCTTTTAAGGGGCTTGTCATAAGGGACCCCAGAAGAAATGGCTGCTGCTAGCATGTGATAGCTAAATCAGGGGCTTAGATGGGTAAAGTAGAGCCTGGTTCATGGGCTTCCTCTTTTGCTTTGTGTTTTGTTTTTTTCCCCTGAGCACAGTTGATTGAACAGTGATCATTAGATGGACATTTCCAATTTTGTAGGCAGCTTTATGAGTTTGAGGGCTACTGGGTCCCTCAGCAAATATCAGCTACATGACTGTGAGGTAGTCCCTACAGTTGTAGGATTTGAATCCAGGTCTTTTGACTCTGTCCTTGTTCCACTCTACCTCTTAAATATGACAAACTGTTTCTCCTGTTGTGCTGTAAACTCCTTGAGGTCAGGGATTGTTTCATTTTTGTTTTTGTATCCTGAGAATATAGTAGAGTCCCTGCACATTTTAATCATTTTTCAGTGGTGTCTGATTCTTCATGACCCCAATTGGTTTTTTTTTGGGAAAAGATACTGGAGTGGTTTGCCATTTCCTTCTCTTGCTCATTTTATAGATTAAGAAACTGAGGCCAACAGGGTTAAGTGACCAGGGTCACACAGCTAGTAAGTGTCTGAGGCCAGATTTGAACTCACAAAGAGGAATCTTTCTGACGCTTTGCCCAGAGCTCTATCATGCTTTCTAGCTGCCCTCCCAGCACATAGTAGTCATTTAATAAATGCTTGGTAATTGATTAGAAATGAGAAGTGAAGAGGGAAGCATTCAAGATCACTCCAACGTTTTCAACATGGCAGCCTGGGTGAATGGTGGGGATACAGACAAAAATAATGAAGTCAGAAGGAGTGGATTTGGGGAGAGAGGTGCTGATCTGGGTTTTGGACATACTGAGACTGTCTTGTAGGCAGTGGGAGAGGTGAGTCAAACGTCAGAAGAGGTCAGGGCTGAGGATAAGTCTTTGGGAGTCATCTGCATAGTAAACCACTAGTAGCCAAAATATTGGGAATGGATGAAATTGCCAATGAACAAGAATGTAGAGTGCCAATGGAAAGAAGAGGAAGAGAGACAAAGATAAATCCTTGGGTGACACCTGAATTAAGGGACCAGGAAAAAATTAAGAGCAGAGAAGTTAGAGAGGCAGGAGGAAAAACAGAAAATGATTTGTCTCTGAAGCCAATGGAAGATTTCACATCCAGTAGGAGTGCCAGGAGCTACAGATGCCAAGGACTGAGGGGAGCGGCCTCTGGGTTTGGCTTTGAGGAGGTCACTGGAGGCTTTAGAGCAGCCTCAGCAAAATGGTTTGAGGGCAGGAGAGTAGAGTCACATTTCAAGGGGTTGAAGAGAAAGGATTGAGGAGACCAGAGTGTGTTTGTAGGCAGATCCTAAGGAACTTTTGTTGGCCTTGGGTTGTTCAAGATTTTTATAAATGACTTGAAACTTATAGATGGCAGACTTAAAGATAACACAAAAACCTGGGAGGGATAGCTGAAACATATAAGTGATGAGCTGACTAATGCAATAAAATTTAATAGAGATGAATTTAATGGACTATACATGGAATTAAAAAAATAAACTCCCCAAATATAGGATAGAGGAAATGTGTGACTAGACATTTTTCTTATTTAATTTATTTTTGTTGTTTTAATATTTTTTAAACTGTGTCTGACTCTTTGTGACCCCATTTGGGGTTTTCTTGGCAAAGATACTAGAATTGTTTGCCATTTCTTTCTCCAGATCCAGATAAGGAACTGAGGCAAACAGGGTGAAATGACTTGTCCAAGGTCATGTGTCTGAGGTCAGATATGAACTCAGGTTCTCCTAACTCTAGGACTGTCTATCTACTGTGCGACCTAGCTGCTTCAACCATGCTTGAACTGGGAAGAAAAGGAGATGCTGTTCAGGGAAGGAGGTTAAATGGATAAGGAGGAATAAAGGGTTGTTGAGTAGCAGAGAGAGTCAAGATGAAATTATGTCCTTAAATTTGTGGTGGGCGAAATCCGTTCAATATTATGGCTTTTTTTCAGTTATTTTCAACAGTTTGAGAGTAAGAATGAGAAACTAAATAGTGGGAATTACCTGAAACCAGATTTGCTCACGGGGATGTAGGATTTGGGGGTAATGCCCAGTGAGACAGCTATGGCATTGTGGATGGAGCTTGGGTTCAAAACCTGCCTCTGATACATACTGGCCATGTGACTCTGGGCAAGTCATTTAACTTCAGCATTCCCAAGTAATTCTCAAGGACTTTAAATTTCAGTTTAACTGACCATCTTTATTGGTAGAGGGAATTTCCTCATAGGGATTTCTATGCATGAATGACATAGCAGATCTGGTCCCTCTTTACTACTTGCTCCTTTCCCTATATCCCCTCAAATCTAGTGAGACATTAAAGTGGCAAATTATTGGGTCAAACTTGGAAGAAATTGAACCCATCTACAGGGAGTTGGGCTAAGAGAAAAGAAATGGGTCAAAGCTGGGTGGTGCAATACATAGAGTGCTGGACCTGGAGTCAGGAGGGCCTAAGTTCAAATATGACCTCAGACACTTAACAGCTGTATGACCCTGGGCAAGTCACTTAACCTCCGTTTGCCTCAGTTTTCTCAACTGTAAAATGGAGGTCATAATAGCACCTGGCTCCCAGGGTTGTTGGGAGGATCAGCTGAGATATTTGTAAAACACTTAGCACAGTTCCTTCCTTCATTCCTTCCTTCCTCCTTTCCTCCCTCCTTCCTTCTTTCCTTCCTCCCTCCCTCCCTCCTTCCTTCTTTCCTTCCCTTTTTCCCTCCTTCTTTCCTTCCCTCCCTCTCCCACTCCCTCCTCTATCCTCCTCCCTCCTCCCTCCCTTTCTCTGTCTCTGTCTGTCTCTGTGCCTCTTTCTGTCTATCTCTGTGTCTTTGTCTCTGTGTCTGTTTCTGTCTCTGTCTCTGTCTCTTTCTCTGTCTCTTTCTGTCTCTCTCTGTCTCCCTCTGTCTCTCTCTCCATCTCTGTTTCTCTCCCTCTCTCTCCCTCTCCCTTTCAGTGACGTGGAGGGATTGGAGACTGTTGTCAGAGAGCAGAATGTCCATCTTTTAGATGTGGTATAATTCTAAGAGCTGGTGATGCTAATGTGTGAGCAGCTCAGTGTGAGATGGAGAGAAAGGATAGATTGGAATTGTATTAAATTCTTTGCATGTACTTCCTTCTCACTGGTATCATTTGTGCTGTGCGCTCCCCACCCCCAATTTGTAAGTTATGGAAGATGAAGTCTAAGGTATCTTTGTATGCCTGTTGACTATTGCATATAATAAACCCTGACTACATATTTACAGACTTGGCTTGAGGAACAAACACTTGAGGTCTCAGGGCCAACATTGCTGGTGGGAAAGTCTTAGAGTCGGTCAAAGGGGCTGTGCCTCAGCTCCCCCAACTATGTCCTATCCATGATGGCTTTTCTGCAGAAAAGTTTGGGTGCTTTAATGGAAATCCCTGAGAAGCCCCAGGGACAGGAGTCAGACTTAACCTAGTCAGGGACTAAAGGGGGGTGAAGCTGCTGACACTTTATGCAGTGCTGAGCTCTCTCCAGAATGTTCTGTTCAAATCCTCCCTTTGCCACTTACTACTGGAATTACCACATCACAGGCTTTTTGTGAAGAAAGGGCTTAGGAAGCCTTAAGGGCACTAAAAATGGGAGTTCTCATTATATGAAGGTCACAGGATTTAGAACTGGAAGGGACCTGAGAGATAACCTAGTCCAATTACAGATAGGGAAACTGAGGCTTGAGAGGGGATGAAACTTGCTTAAGATCACCTTCTGGCCAGGATTGGAGGTTGGGGCCCCTTCCAGGATGGATGCTAATACCTGCCTGACTCGCTGCTCATTCTGGTTTTTCTCACAGGCCCTTTTTTCCCCTCTTCACTTAGCAACAAGATTGGTTTTCTTGGAAACACTGTTGTCCTGTGCTTAGAACCCTTTGAACTTCTAGGATCCCTTTCATCGGGGAATATCAAAGTACTTTCCACACCTTTATTAAAGCTTCACCACCCCGCTGAGCCACAGCTATGATTATACCCATTTAATGGATGGGAAAACTGGAGTGTTTCAGGTGTGGCTCCCTCAGGCCTTGGAAGGGGGAAGGATGAAGTTAAATTCCTAGTTTGGTAGACCATTAGAGCTGGCAGGGACCTTGGAACACAGAATTTCAGAGCTAGAGTATATAACCTTAGCTTAGAGTATATAACACTGTATATAGTATATAGCTGGAGGTGATCTTGGAACACAGAATGTCAGAGCTAGAGTATATAACCTTAGCTTAGAGTATATAGCGCCATAGCTGGAGGTGATCTTGGAACATAGAATGTCAGAGCTAGAGTATATAACCTTAGCTTAGAGTATATAGCGCCATAGCTGGAGGTGATCTTGGAACACAGAATGTCAGAGCTAGAGTATATAACCTTAGCTTAGAGTATATAGCGCCGTAGCTGGAGGTGATCTTAGAACACAGAATGTCAGAGCTAGAGTATATTAACCTTAGCTCAGAGTATATAGCGCCATAGCTGGAGGTGATCTTAGAACACAGAATGTCAGAGTTGGAACATGACTAAGGACTTGGAACACACCACAGCAGAAAGTGACCTAAGAGCCATAGCCTGCAGGGATGTGAGGGACTCTAGAAGTCCAGCCCCCTCATTTCACAGCCAGTTAGTGCTACAGCCTGGACTTCAACTCAGTAGAGATTCTAAAGTTAGCATTTTTAGTAGGGGAAGGGGCTACTGAGTCTCACCTGGCAGCTTGGGTCCAGAGCATAGGCTTTTCTGAGTATGGCCTGACCCAGATTAGAGAGAAGCTGTTCATGGGATTCTTCCCTCTCTGGCTCCTAATGTCCAAGCTTTTGCCTTAGGTCCATCTTTATCTATTCTCAATTGAGCTGATAGGTCATATCAGGTGATAGGATCTGCCTAAGAGCCCTGGGTGAGCTGGTATAGACCAGCAGACTTTGAAGACAACCAAACTGGGCTGCCTTAAGAAGTGGTAAGATCTACATCTTTGGAAGTGTTCAAGTAAAGACTAGATGACAATTTATTCATCAGGCAGGCAAGCAAGGGAGATTCTGGTACTGGATAGGAGGTCTGATGAGATGATCTTGGAGGTACCTTCCAATTCTCTGATTCTTTAATCTTATTCAACTTGCCCAAAGTCACACAGCTAGTAAATGTCAAATGTATAAGGACAAATTTGAACTCAGGTCCTCCTGAATCCAGGGCCAGTGCTTTATCCACTCTGCCACCTAGCTGCCCTGCATACAGCAAATAACTGTAAACTATAGACAAAGGAAATATAAAATAATTTCTGGGGGCAGAGACACTAGCATCTGAGAGGATGGATAGGCTTCTTGTAGGAGGCAGTCTGTGAGTTAAGCCTTGAAAGAAGCTAGGCCTTGTAAGAAGTAGAGGTGAGAAGGAAACTTTGCCCAGGCACAGGGAATGGTTTGTGCAAAGTGCAGAGCCAGGAGATGGGAGTGTCTTTGTGTATGGAGAATGCTAAGTAGCCAGGTTTGGTTGGAATGTAGCACGAACAAGAGAATACAGTTATCCCTTCCACATTGTAACTTTCCCCATTGTGGTTTTGATATGTCACAGGTCAGCATAAAAAATTAAATGGGAATTTTGGGGGAGTTTTGTGGAAGCCGCAGATGACACGTGAAGGCCTGCAGATGACACAGAAAAAAGTTTAGAAACTCAGAAATGCACAAAATATATATATAGTATTGCATAAGAACATATTTTATCTTTTAATATCATAAAAATTCAGACTTCTTCTCTGGTGCAGGGCGGGGGGGCAAAACATTTGACACAGATTTTCTAGATCACAGAAATGCCGTGCTCTTAACCCCTGTGATGTGGAAGGGATAACTGTTAATATGAAATAAATCTAGAACAGTAGATTAGGCCCTACTTGAAAGGGGTTTTTAAAAAATCCAACAGAGAGTTTGCAGTTCACCATAAAGACAAGAAAGAGCTTGAGTTTCTTGAGCAGCCGACTGAGGTGGTCAGTCTTAGGAACATCAATTTGGCATCTGGGTGGAGGATGGATTGGAGAAAGGAGAGGCTGGAGGCAGGGAGACCTCTAAAGAGGCTACTGTAAATGATACAGGGAGTGGAGAAAAAGGGAAAGATGGAGGCTAGACTGTGGAGGTAGAATCAACAAGACATGGTAACTGACTGGATATAGGGATAAAGGAGAAGGAAGAGCTGAAGGTGATTCAGGTGTTGTGAATCAAGGTGACTAGAAGGATGATGGACCCCTCCATGGGAATACAGAAGTTAGGAAGTAGAAAGAATTTGGAGGGGGGGGAGAAATGATGAGTTTAGTTTTGGCCATAAGACTGAGTTGTCTATGCAACATTCGCTTGGAGATGTCCAGTGGGCCATTGGTGATAAGAAACTGGAGGGAGTTAAGAGGGACATCGAGATCCATTTGGGAGCTATTTGTAAAGAGATGGTGGTTGATTTGCACAAAGTCATGCAATCAGTAAGTGCTGATATTGGGATCTGAGCTCAAGACTTTTGCCTTATTTGATTTAATTCTACTATGCCTTGCTGGCTTCTTAAGGCCACTTCCCGCTCTAGAGGTCCATGATTCTATGATTTTTTGTTAATGAGAAAGAAAGTTAGTTCCTAGGGATCTTTAAGGCTGGGGGAGGACTTGGCCACTGTCCTCGCCAGGTACTGATCTCATCCTTGACTTGGGAGCTGAGGAAATGGTGCCGCTTGGGTTTAATTCTCTGAGGAGAGTTTAACTGACCCTCTGAGAAAGAGGCACAGGACCTGCCTGTATGGGGATGTGTCTGGCCCCTGCTGACTCACAGGCCCTTGTCTGGAAATACTTGGCATTCAGCCCTGGTGCTGGAACTCCCAGAAAGCTGAGGCAGAGCCAGAGACAGGACTGGGTGGGGGAAGGGCAGGGCACGGCAGGCTGGGGAATCACTCACTAGGCTTGCTTCCCAGTCTTACTGACTTGGAGATTAATGTCCTTCCCTCCCCCTTTCCTACGGAGCAACCTGGAGGAGGTCAGTCAGGCTCCTTGGAAAGAGCTCTGGGCTGAGAATCTGATGCCCTAGATTCTATAATGAGTCCTATGAAACTTTAGTCAAGTCACAAGCCTTTCCTGGGCCTCAGTTTCCCCATCTATATAATGGGAATAATATTCCCTCCTCTGAAGGGTGTTGTAAGGAATAAATTAGGTCATGGATGACAACATACTTTGAAAATATTAAAGTATGAAAGCATGATAGGGGCAGCTAGGTGGCACAGTGATAGGGCACTGAGCCAGGAGCCAGGAAGATCCATCTGAGTTCAAATCTGGCCTCAGACACTTATTACCTGGGCAAGTCACTTAACTCTATTTGCCTCAGTTTCCTTATCTGTGAAATGATCTGGAGAAGAAAGTGGCAAACCACTCTAGGATCTTTGCCAAGAAAATCCCAACTGGGCTCACATAACTGGACATAACTGGGCAGGGAGGCTGGTCATCTAGTCCCACGATTAAAGCAGTATCTTCATAAAGGCTTCATGGCTGGGAATGATGATGGTGAGGGTAAGCTAATGATTGTAGTAATGGTCAGAGGCTTACAGATCTGGGGCTCCAAGGGACCTGCTGCATTTTACAGGTGTGACGAGATGAGAACCTATACCAGGAGAGTGGGCGTGGCAGAGCGGAAAAGGAGGAGAAGTGTGCAAGAGATGTTACAAAGGTAAAATCAGCAGACATTGACAACTGATTGGATGTGGTGGTTGGGGATGGTGAGAGAGAGTGAGGGGTTGAGGATGACACCTAGACTGTGAGCCTGGGTGACTGGGATGATGGCACTGTCCTCAACAGTAATAGGGAAGTTTGGAGGATGGGTTAGGGGAGGGTTCTGGGGGAAAGATATGAATCCTGTTTGGGGCATGTTGAGCTCAAGAGGTCTATGGGACATGTAGTTCCAGATGTCTAATAGAGAGTTGGAGATGCTAAACTGCATGTTGGCAGAGAAGATGGAGCTGGACTAGTAGCTTTGGGAATCATCTGCAGAGATGATAATTAAAACCATGGGGGATAAAAACAACAAGTGAAATAGTTTAGAGTTAGAGAAAGAACAGGGCAGCTAGGTGGCACAATGGATAAAGCACCAGCCCTGGATTCAGGAGGACCTGAGTTCAAATTTGGCCTCAGACACTTGACACTTGCTAGCTGTGTGACCCTGGGCAAGTCACTTAACCCTCATAGCCCCCTCAGGAAAAAAAAAAAGAGAGAAAGAACAGAAGATAGAGTCTGTAGTAGTAGTAGTAGTTATAGAAGTAGTAGTAGTAGTCATCATTGTTGTTGTCGTAGTAGTAGCAGCTCTCATTTCTAGAATGTTTAAGATTTATAAAGCACTTTTCTCATAAGGCCTATAGGAAGTTGGCACTGAAAGGCTGTTATTCCCATTCTCTAGGTGAAGGGACCAAGATCCAGACAAGTGAAATGGCTTTCCCAGGGCATCAGAGTTGGCAAAGGGGATGGGACTGATGAGGAAGATGGCAATGGTGAGAGCAGGTTGTGACGTGGTGTTGACAGCGAGTTATGGGGATGGCAGCCCCCCACAGGCAGGCAGAAAGTCCAGGCCTTATGACCTTCCCTGACTCTGAGGGCGCCGGGATTTTGCAGACACATCTAAGTGCAAAATGACCGCCAGTTTTAGGAGGAGCACAGGCCTCAGACCCCAAGGGATTTCTTCCCTCTACTTTTGCAGGACTCTTTGTTCGTTTTATATCCTGCACTGCCAGAAATCTGTGGAGAGACCAGTGGTGTCCTGAGTGGATGAGCCCTGTACCAGCAGTCAGAAGACCTGAGATTGAGTGTCAGCTCTCATCCTTGGTTCCTGTGGCATTTTGGACAAGTCACTTCCCCTATCTGAGACTCAGTTTCCTCACTTATAAAATGGGTATAATAATACTTATGCTACCTGTCTCGTAGGGTTGTTTTGAGGAGGGTGCACTGTAAGTCTTAAAGCACTATAGAAATGTGAATTATTAATATTAGTTGTTGTTATTGTTATTATGGTGGGGACAGAGGGAACACAGAACTTACACTAGGAGATGGTCTCTCTAGGACCCAATTTCCCCATCTGAGAAATGAGCCCAAGGCAAGATCACTAGCTAATAACCCTGGTTATTATCAACTCCTGCTGGACTTCATAGAGCCCTGGGTGTTAGGTGAGGTGAAGAATGGGGCAGGAATATAGCTGAGATGGTTAGGAAATGTTTTGAGATCCTTAGATGAAAGAGGCTACATAAATATAGAGTAGGGCCATTAATCATTTAACAGTTGTTTCACTTAATCATGAGGCATTGAGCCAGAGCAAAGTCCTGCCCAGGAGGCTCTCGGAGGGCTGAGCAAGCAAGGATTAAAGGCTCACAACTTCCTAAGAGGTGGTTAAATAGGGCCACCTCCTCCTTACAGATGAAAAACTGGTCTCAGAGAAGTTAAGCAAATTCCTTTTGGTCACACAGCTTGGTGGAGGTAGTTGTGTATGTGTGTATGTGAATGTGTGTGTGCATGTGTGTGTATGCACTCGAGTCTGTAAAGACTGATGTGGGATGGGAGTGCAGTTCTCCAAAAGCACAGGCTAAGTTTGTTTTTCTAATTAGGTCCAGTCAGGGGTGAACTGGAGCCAGCTCAAAGCTGCCAAGCTAATTATTAAATGTCCAGTCTGAGCGTTTACACCTCTGCAGTAGACAAATGCTACAAATCAGGAATTGGCTTGTTGTTTTGTTAGTTTTCTAACTTAAGAAAGTGATGGAGAAAATGTTAATAATTTAGATCAAATTTAAAAGTGTGTCATGTGGCACATTTCTCTCCATACCCCACAGAGCTGGTTGTTCCACATTTACCAGCACTTCCCTGCCCCAGTACCATCATTCCTACATCTTAGTTCCCCCCCCCCACCTGCCCCAAATAGTAGGTTCATAGGATTTAGAGATGAGAGGCCTGAGAGATCATCTGGTCCAACATCCCTATCTTAAGGATAAAGAAATGAGGCCTAGAGAGGTTAATTGATTTGTCCAAGGTCACACAGGTAATCATAATTAGTCATCTTTTGATGTTTACAAAACATTTTCGTTTCTGTAAAGCAAATAGCGTGTCTACTACGGGCATTTTGCAGATGGGAGAACCAAACCCCAGAGGAAAGAAAAGACTTCCAGGTCATAGAACCCAAGCACTGACTCCAACATCCCTCACTCTTTCCCCTACAACAGGAGTAGTTCTGGGCTCCAGGTTGGTATGGGCTACTCTGCCAAGATATCCAGCTTCTACCCAACTCCCAGGGCCTTAGTTCAGACTCGCTTAGGTATGCTGCTGCCCCCTTCAGGGCTGAGATAGTCAGGGCAAGGTGCCCTTGGAGGAAGACAGAAACAGGTGCAGCATGGATAAAGCCCTGAAGAAAGGCCTAGGAGAAGAGGAGGGAGGGCCCTAGTAATGGAAATGAGCATGGGGAGGGTGCTGGTGGAGGGGAGACAGCAGAGGCCATGGGCTGGGAAAAGGGGTCTTTTACCTGATTGTTGGATATTCCCACTTTGATGTTCCGTCAGCATCTCAAGCTCAATGAGTCCAAGACAGAACTGAGTATCTTCTGTTTACTCTATGTCTACCTTTCCTTCTATTAACCTCTCCAAGGTTCACAATCGTGGGGACATGCTTGACTCTTTCCTCTTCATTACTCATTATAGCCACCCATATGCCAAGTCTCCAAAATACCAAGATGACATCTCTTGTATCAGCTCCTTTCTTCCTACTCATGCTACCCAAACCCTAACTTGGGCTCTTTAATTGATCGGCTTCTGCTTCTGATCCTTTCCCCTTGCTAGTTTGTCTTCCACACAACCACCAAAATCATATTGCTAGAGCACAGATATGATCACGTCACCACCTTGGCCAAAACCTTCAGAGGCTCCTCTCCAGACATAGGTATGGTTTTATTCATGGGAATGGTGCTGAAGTAGAGGTAGCATCTGCGTTATCAGCATCAGTGCTGTGGCTGCCACCTAGGAACCTACTCATGGACCTTTCCAACTGATTTGTAGCTAAAACCTCCTGTGTTGTCTTCATCTCTTAGAACGGAAACTCCTTGAGATTAGGGACAGTCTAATTTTTCCATTTGTATCCCCAGAATGGAGCACAGTGCTTGACACAAGTTATATATTTAATAAATACCTGGTTCTATGGTTCCAGAGTTGCTCTCTGCTATTAACTTCTGGATTTCATCTCTTCATCCTCCATTATAGTGACAAATTCCTCTGGTGAGCCTTCTTCTTCTTCTTCTTCTTCTTTTTATTCCTCCTCCTCATTTGTCTCCACCTCCTCCTTCTCTTCTTCTTCTTCTTCTACTTTTTCTTCCTCCTCCTCCTCCTCCTCCTCCTCTTCTTCTTCTTCTTCTTCTTCTTCTTCTTCTTCTACTTTTTCTTCCTCCTCCTCCTCCTCCTCTTCTTCTTCTTCTTTTACTTTTTCTTCCTCCTCCTCCTCCTCTTCTTCTTCTTCTTCTTCTACTTTTTCTTCCTCCTCCTCCTCCTCCTCTTCTTCTTCTTCTACTTTTTCTTCCTCCTCCTCCTCTTCTTCCTCCTCCTCTTCTTCTTCTTTTCTTCTTCTTCTTCTTCTTCTTCTTCTACTTTTTCTTCCTCCTCCTCCTCTTCTTCCTCCTCCTCATTTGTCTCCACCTCCTCCTCCTCCTCCTCCTCTTCTTCTTCTTCTTCTTTTCTCCTCTTCCTCCTCCTTCTCCTCCTTGTCTTCCTCCTCTTCCTCTTCTTCCTCTTCCTCCCTCTTCTTCCTCCTTCTCCTGTATTATATGTGGTTTAATATTGACTAGGAAGAAGACCACTTAACAAAATTATCTTTGTGGTTGTATCTATCAAGGAATTTAATATGTTCTTACCATAAGCATAGTGGAGATCTTGCTGGAAGACAGTCTTTTTCTAGCTTTGTTTTGCTCTACTGATTCAAATGCTTTTTCCTTAAACAATTAAAGCAAATAAAGTATTCTTGACACTTCTCAGGCAATTGTGTAATGGTGCAGATGTAACCTGATGTTGAAAATCATTTGGAAAAGCCTGTCTGTCCACTCCTCATGTTTTCAACTAGGATACCCTACATGTGTATATTGTCCACTCTCATCACTATTTTATAGAGATGAGAAAGTAGCATCTGGGTTGGTAGTTGGCTGATGTCGTTTTGGTCACCTTGTGTAATGATATCATCCATGATCCTTTTTATTCTTTTGAAATTCCAGGAAAGGGAGTCTTGGGTTGTAGAGTTATTTGGACAACTTTGTTACTCAAGTAATACATCTTTTTTTTTTTTTGCTCTTAAAGGGTGTTTTTTTCTTTACTGATACTGATTTTTTTCTTTTTTAGATCACTGTCACTTCTCAATGACTCCCCCCACCAATTTTAATAACAAATCCTTATTATTCCCTCCCCCCCAAATTGTGCCATTTCACAGTTCTGCCAACAGAGCAATTGAAAGCATCGCACACAGCCCTGTCAGTGCTTTATTTTATCATTTAAAACTATCTTTTCCAATAAAAAACAATAAAAAGAAAAAAGTGGTATCTCAGAGTTGTTTTGATTTGCACTTCTCTAATTATTAAAAGAGGGCAGCTAGGTGGTATGGTGAATAGAGCATTGGGCCTAGAGTCAGGAGGACCTGAATTCAAATCTGGCCTCAGATACTTACTAGCTGTGTGACCCTGGGCAAATCATTTAACCTTATTTGCTTCAGTTTCCTCATCTATAAAATGAACTGGAGACAGAAATGGCAAACCACCCCAGTATCTTTGCCAAGAAAACCCCAAATGGGTTCTCGAAGAGTCAGATGTGACTGAAAACAACTAAACAGCAACCAATTGTTGAAGGGTTGGAAGACTTTCATGAAGCTACTGATAATTTTTATTATTTTTTTTTTTGGTGAGGCAATGGGGGTTAAGTGACTTGCCCATGGTCACACAGCTAGTAAGTGTGTCTGAGGCCAGATTTGAACTCAGGTCCTCCTGAATCTAGGGTCAGTGCTTTATCCACTGTGCTACCTAGCTGCCCCTCTACTGATAATTTTTGTTTCTTCTTTCAAAGGCTGTTTGTTTATATTCTTTGACCATGGGAACTGATCTTATACTTAAAAATAGGTATAAATTCCTTATAGATTTGTTTTATTAAACTTTTATCTAGTGTTTTTCTCCCTCAATAGAATGTAAGCTTCTGGAGAGTAGAGATTGTTTCATTCTTTGGTTTTGTATCATTGACACAGTGCATGTCATATAGGAGGTGTTTAATAAATGTTTATTAATTGACTGTTGAGTTACACTGTAAATATTTCTCCCAATCTGTTTCTTTCCTTTTTAGTCTAGATGCATTCTTTTTTTTGCCACACAGAAACTCTTTACTTTTATATAATCAAACATGTCTATTGTATCTACTATAATTTCTTCTGTTTGTTGAATAGATGAAAATTATCTTCCTCTCCACAATTGTGATAGATTTCTATTATCTTCCTATATATGTATCCATATCTGCAAATCAAAGATCTATTTGAAATTTACTTTTGTATACACATGAGAAATGGATCTAATCTATTTTTTAAACCACACTGCTATCCAATTTCCCCAACAATTTTTATTAAACAATAAATTCCTTCCCTATTGTTTTGTAGTCTTAAATTTATTGAACACTAGCCCATTGGATGCTTTTGGTTCTTGCTCTGGATCATCTAATCTATTTTTCTATCTTTTCTCTAATTACCAGTTTTGATAATTACTGTTTTATAGGATAATGGAAAGTTTGGTTGCGTAAGTCCTCATCTTTTCTTTTTCATAAGTTCCCCTGATATATTGAACATTTATCCCTCCATATAAATTCTGTTATTAGTTTATCTAATTCTGCAAAGTATCCCATTGGTATTTTAATTGGTGTTACATTAAATATATAGATTAATTTAGGTTGCATCATCATTTTTATGATATTGCCTTGGCCTAGCTGTGTACAATGTATCTCTTTCTAATTATTTAATTATTTCTTTAAACATGATTTTATAATTATCTTTGTTTTTATTATTAAAATAATATGTTATTCAAATTAAATTCTCAACCATAACTGTCAACAAAAGCAAATATAAATAGAAAATAAGGAATAAAGTCTTACATAAAAACTTCTAGTATTTAACAAAGTAGAATCAGCTAAATTAACAGATAACTAAAATAATGTGTTTACCTTGTATCTTCTTCCCATTCCAAATGAAGTTCTGCAACATGTGTGAATGAATGTATGTGTGTGTGTGTGTGTGTGTGTGTGTGTGTGTGTGTGTGTGTGTGTGTGTGTGCCTGGTCTCTGTCTGCATATATACTGAGATTGATTTCACATTACTTCATTTCATGTGCTCAACATTCCAGCCAACTTCACATACTTGCTGTTTCTTGTAATGGTTAATGGGCCAATCAGGGGGACCCTCCAGATGGTCTTTGACTAGAGTACCCACCTACCCCATCATGGATGGTGCCTGGAGCTGGGCCTTTTCCAATGTGCTGTCCTTGGAGTCAGGCCCCTTCTGCTGACACATTTACCCTGGCCCTTTCAGATCAGCCAGATGTGCTGGCTCAGGACTGAAAGACTTGGCATTTGGGGCTGAAAGAGCAATTTTTTGGCCCCACCATGACAGCAGGGGAAGGGAGGCTTCCTCATAGAGGCCTGGCCACTGAGGGAGGAAGAGCTACCTGCTCATTTTAAAAGGAGTGACTCTGCCTTCTTTTTTGCCCTTCAGAAAATATGACATGTTAACTAGAGGTATCCTGGTAAATTCTGCATGATTTCTTCCTCAAAAAACAGTGAGAAAGCAGAAAATTACACCATTTCACAATAACTCACAAGCAGCAGCCCTTCTGATACAAACGAACTTTACATTTTTGCCATGACATACTTTTAATTTTAATTGGCATTATTAATATTTTCTCCATCACTTTCTAAAATCTAGATAATCAATAAAACAATAAATCAACCCCTGGTGTGGTTGTGGTCCTTGCTGATTTCCAAGGTATAAATACATATTCACCCTGAAAATTTAATAATCAGTTGGCTTGAGCTGATGAGCGGGTTCCAGTAACCCCACCTCCACCCCAGTGTAACTTTCTCTCTAGAACTTTTTGTGAGGGATGGGGAGAGGACTCTACTCTTATGGTGGCTTTAAGTAGGTGTTATTCATTAAGGTTGAGCTGGGTTTCTGTGTGTGTGTGTGTGTGTGTGTGTGTGTTTTGTCTGAGCATAGTTGACCCAACAGGATTCCTTACTTGGATGTGTCCAGCCTTGGAGGCAATTTTGTGCATTCAAAAGGCTGGAAGCTCTTGGGTTCCTCAGTCAGTGCTAGCTACCCTATGGAAGGTAACCCCTATAGCCACTACTGAACTTCCTGGAGGAGAAGATGACCACTGACAGGAGGAGGAGCCTGGCTTTTGAAGACCTTGAGGAAAATGGTGCAGAGTTGAAGTGAAAGTGAATGTGGACTCAGCAGTCTTGCAAAATATTTCATGTTTTGATGTTTTAAGTATCAATCTTCCAGAAGAGTATAACAGTATTTGTAAATTACTGCTTCATGTTTAAGTTTTTGTCAATCTGTGCTTATGAGCCTTTTGTCTTTTAAGCATTTCTGTTGTTATTATGGAAGAAATAAATAGCTGCCCTATACTTGATCTATACCAGACATTGAATTTCTTCCTATGATCTCGTTTATAGATTCCTATTGACATTATCTAAACCTAATCATCAAGTGATTCTTATGGGGCTCAAGTAACAATAACGACTAACATTTACAAAGTGCTTACAAAGGTTTGCAAACCTCTTGGCATATATTTTCTTTTTAAAAAAAATAATCATGTTTATTTAAAGTTTTGAGTTTCAAATTCTATCCCTCCTTCCCTCCCTCACCTTGCCTCTCCCTGAGGCAGCAAGGAATCAGATATAGGCTATACATGTTTGCATATATTTTCTCATGTGATCCTTGTGATAAACCTGTGAAGCAGATCCTATAATTATCCCCATTTTACATATGAGGAAATTGAAGCTAAGAAAAGCTAAATGAATCACCCAAGGTCACATAGCTGGTAAGTATTTAAAACAGAAGTCAAACTCAGGTATAGCATTCAATTCACCATTATTGTAATGTGTCTAGGTATGTTAAATTTTAGGTTCTTAAGATTAAGGTCCTATAGATTCTATTTGCACTTTGAATCCTATTTTTTAAAAAAATAATTAACAAACTTTATTTTAACAACTCCCTGGAATATATGTTCAAATTCTTGTTTTAAAACATATTTTTCAGAGATGTCAGTAACTCTTGAGTTTTTGAAGATCTATCAGTTGCGCCATTGTGTTTTCTACTTTTGGGGATCATTCAGTAATTTTTTTATGTCTGTATTTCTAGCTGTGAAATTCTTTTTTCCACTTAACTATCTGATACTGGTTACTTCTGGGGATTTTTTTGTTGAGATTTTCTATTACAGTCTCCATACCTGCCATTTTCCTCTACTATTTTGTCCTGACCTTTATTTTTATTTTAAAGCACCTTTTAATTCTTTCTGTGAATGTCTTTTAGTTCTTTCTGTGAATGTCTTTACTTTCCCCAAGATTTCTCATTTATACTTGTGAATTTCTTATGAGGTTAATTCTTCTTCTTCTTCTTCTTCTCCTCCTCCTCCTCCTCCTCCTCCTCCTCCTCCTCTTCCTCCTTTTTTTTTTTTTAGGGCAATGAGGATTGAGTGACTTGCCCAGGGTCACACAGCTAGTAAGTATCAAGTGCCTGATACTGGATTTGAACTCAGGTCCTCCTGAATTCAGGGCCAGTGCTTTATCTACTGTGCCACCTATCTGCCTTGAGGTTAATTATTATTTGTTTTATTTAAATATGGCATTTATCTATTTGAAGGTATCTTGAATGTTTCCTTTTTCCATTTCAATTGCTTCTAGTATTTTCATCTATTTAGTTGCTCCAAGGACCTTTACTTTGTTAATTTTCTGATGTGGTTTATTTATTTATTTTCTTATGCAGTTTTTAGTTGTTCTTTCCTTCTCTGTATCTCTTTGTTGTTTTTCAAGGTATGTGTGTGAGAACCTCATTCATACTTCTCAGTGCACCATTTTGATTGAAAAGCCTTTAAAATGACCATTATAAAGATCTTGTTTGTGTCTTAATAAGTCAAAAGTATTAATAAATGTTTTCATTATTCTCATTCTTTATTCATTCTATCAATTTCTTCTAGGGTTTTTATCGTTGTTCAGTTGTTTTCCATACTCAGGAGGACCTGAGTTCAAATTTGGCCTCATACATTTGACTCTTTATGACCCCATTTGGGGTTTTCTTGGCAAATATATTAGAGTGGTTTACCATTTTCTTCTCCAGTTTATTTTCCAGATGAAGAACTGAGGCAAATAGGGTTAAGTGATTTGCCTAGGGTCACACGGGTAGTAAGTATATGAGGTAAGTATTTGAAGCCAGGAAGATGAGTCCTCCTGACTCCCAGCCAGTGCTCTATCCATTGTACCACCTAGCTGTCCTTTGTTTTGATTGTGGTTGTTAATGAGATGTAGAAATGTGAATAATATTTTTACACTTATTTTATATCTATTTATTGCTAGACAGTGAGGGTTAAGTGACTTGCCCAGGGTCACACAGCTGATAAATGTCAAGTGTCTGAGGCCAAATTTGAACTCAGGTCCTCCTGAATCCAGGGCCAGTGCTTTATCCACTACACCACCTAGCTGCTCCCCATATATTTTATTTTTTCCAGTTACATGCAAAGATAGTTTTCAACATTCATTTCTGTAAGATTTTTAGTTCCAGATTTTTCTCCTTCCCTCTTTTCCCTCCTCTCTCCCCAAGACAGCAAGCAATCTGATAAAGGCTATAGATGTACAATCACATTAAACGTATTTCCACATTAGGGACTATCTTTTTGCCAATATAGTCAGTTCTGCTGTAATGTTTGTTTTGAAAACATGAAATTGTTTCAATGTGATTGATATATTAAGGAACATTTTGAGCATAACTTTTTGCTTCTGCATGATTTCTTCCTCAAAAAGCAGTGAGAAAGCAGAAAATTACACCATTTCACAATAACTCACAAGCAGCAACCCTTCTGATACAAGCTAACTTTACGTTTTTGTTGAGACAAAGACATATTTATTGTTTATGTTCTGGTGCAGTAGGAGTTATGGGTTAGAGAAAAGCTGGTCCTCTCTACTCCCTACCCCATGGCCTCATGCCCCCAAGTCTTGAGTTTTTGGCCTGCCCAACTAGTGTGAGACTTTGGGATGTGTATGTGTGTGTGTGTGTGTGTGTGTGTGTATGTGTATGTGTGTGTGTACCCTTTGCACAGGCTGAGCAGCCAGCAGCCTCAGAGGTCGCAACTATTGTATTTATGTCTTTCTAAACCATTTAACATGTATAAAAATGTGTTATCTTTTTCTGTTCCATTCCTATCTATTTATTATGTCATCAACAAAGTTTTTGAGTGTTGTGCACCTAACCCATTTCCCCCATAAGCCCTTGGGGTTTTTCTTCTGTGATTTTGCATAGTGCTTTTTGGGAACCCATATGTCCTATTATAGCAGAATTGACTGAATTTGTATTCCTAGCACTTAGCACAGTGCCTGACACATAGTAAGTGCTTAATGACTACTCATTGACTTGACTTGATAAGCTCTTTACTAAACTACAAAGAAGAAGCAAAAAGTATCCGTCCTTAAGGAGCAGAGATACTAATGGGAGAGGTAATGTACATAAATAGGTATATATCAGATTCATACAGATTAGATGGAAGGCAGCTTTAGATAGAAAAGTACCAGAAGTAGGGGAAGGTAGAACCAGAAAAGACGTTGCAGAGGGTGGAATTTGAACTGAATCATGAAGGAAACCAGGAATTCTAAGAGGAGACAGGACACTACAGACATGGGTGACAGTCATTGCAAAAGCCAAAAATAACAGATGGAATATCCTGTGAGAAAGAACAAACAGTCAAGTATGGTTGGATTTTAGGATATACTTTGGGGGAGCAATATTTAAGAGGGCATCTAGGTGGCACAGTGGATAGAATGTTGAGCCTGGAGTCAGGAAAACTCCTTTTCTTGAGTTTAAATCTAGCTTTAGACAATTACTAGCTGTGTGACCCTGGGCAAGAAACCCTGTTTGCCTCAGTTTCCTCATCTGTAAAATGAACTGGAGAAGCAAATGGAAAACCGCTGTAGTATCTTTGCCAAGAAAACCCCAAATGGGATCATGGGGAGTCAGACATGACTGAAAGGACTGAACAACAACTGAACAATATTTAAGAAGGCTAGAAAGACAAGAAGAGACTAGGTTGTGAAGAATTTTAAGTGCCCAAAGAGGACTTTACATTGGATTCTATAGGTAATAGGAAGCCATCGGAGTTTATTGAATGTGTGTGTGCCTGTGTGCATGGGTGTGTGTGTGTGCTTGTGCGTGTACATGTGCATGTGTGTGTGTTTGGGAAGGGGGTGACATTTTTAGGTCTGTGCTCTAGGAAAATCAGTTTGGAGGATGGACTGGATGGAGAGAAACTTAAGGCAGTGAGGTCAATTAATGTGTTATTCCAATTGTCCAGGTAAAAGGTAATGAGGGTCTGAACTGGGGTGGTAGTGGTATAAATGAAGATAAGGGGATGTAACCAAGGGACGTTGTGGGGAAGAAATGAAAATATTTGGTGACTGATTGGTTATGTGGACTGATTGAGGGTGAGGAGTGAGGGTGACATTGAGGTTGAACCCTGGGTGACTTGAAGCCTGGTGATATCTTCAGCTGTAATAAAGAATTCAGAAGAAAGGTGGGCTTGGGAGAAACGAAAATAAGTTTTGTTTCTGGACATGTAAAGTTTGAAATATCTATGGGACATTCAGTTGGAAATGTCTAATAAGCATTTGTAATATGGAACTGTAATTCGGGAGAGTGACTTGGGCTGGATGTTTAGGTCTGGGAGTCATCAATATAGAGATGATAATTGAATCCACGATAGGTCCAGGACAAAACTCTTATGGGACACCCAAGGTTTGTGGCCATTACTTAGATGAAGATCTAGCAAAAGAGACTGAGAAAGAAGTGTCAGATGGATAGGAAGAAAACCACGAGGAAGCAACGTCATAGATTGTTGTTGTTGTTTGTCCTTCATTCTTTTTTTTGTGGGTCAATGACGGTTAAGTGACTTGCCCAGGGTCATACAGCTAGTAAGTGTCAAGTGTCTGAGGCCGCATTTGAACTCAGGTTCTCCTGAATCCAGGGCCGGTGCTTCATCCACTATGTCACCTAGCTATCCCCAGCCACTTAGCTGCCCCCATCCTTCATTCTTGAAGAGGACCATGACATTGGGGTGATGTCATTGCTTGCAGTGAATTGGATTTAAGGGAGGGAGGGCTGTGTGAGGTCACCAACCTCAATCTCTCCCCTAGAGCCATCTGGGTCCAATGGCAAAATATACATCAGGTGGGGAAGGGGAGTTTTGAGGAAAGAAGAAAAGGTTTGAGACAGTGGTTGTGGTGAAAGGGATAGAAAGTCAATTAGGGAAGAGTAGAAGGCTTGATTGCCTTGTTGAAGTGAGGGCCCAGTAGAGATCATGGGAAATTTTTGGTGGACTCATTCTACACAATTTCACGATTTCCTTTAGTTCTGTTCAGCAGCACAGGAATAGAAATGAAGGAGGTGGATGGTAAGGGTCTTCCAGTGTTGGAGTTAAGACTTGAGAAATCAAGATCATATTTACTTCATAAAAGGAAGTTGGTGGAGTTTGCTCTCCAGTCTTGAAAGTAATTTATATTGTACAGAGATTTATTAATTTTTTAAATGTTTGACAGAATTTACTTATAAATATATCTGGTACTAAGATCTTTTCACACGACATCTCCTTAATAATCTGGTCAATTTATCATTCTGATGGTAGTTGATTGGAGTCATCTGTTTCCTGTTTTGACAATCTGGGCATTTTATGCTTTTGCAAATATTGATCCATTTCTTTCATGGTTTGCCATATTGTTAATCCATTTCTTTCACGGACTTCTTTTATGTTCTTAAATTGGTTAGTATATAGCTGTTTCTAATAATTGTTGGTAATTTTCTTTAATCTTCATTTGCTATGATTTTCCCTCACTTGTTTCTAATTTTGGAAAAGCTATTTATCTTTCTATTCTTTTTGATTATACTTGCTAATAGTTTATCAGTTTTATTGGTCTCTTCACAAATCAAGTCTTTTATTTTAAAATTAGATTGTACTTTCATCTTATACTTTATTAATTTCTCTTCTAATTCTGACATATTCTTGTTTTGTACTTTTGATATGATAATTTGTTCATTTACTCTTGAAACTGCAAATAAGTAATTAAAATTTTTCTCTTATTAATATAAATGTTCGAAAATGTTCAGACATTTTACATCTTCACAATGATGTAAAATTGCCTCTCAGTTCTGATTTAGTTACCTTACATACATTTTAATATGATGTATTTATATCATCATTCTCTTTAATATACTTTTATTCTTTATATAATTTGATTTTTAAGTCAAGATGTATTTAATTGTAGCAATGTCAGACTGTTTTGTTAACAGCCATGGCCTTGTTAACAGCCATTTGGCTATCAAACATCCACTGCTCCACCCTTCACTATGACATTCCAGGCTTTTTATCTAGGGTTATATGACAATCATCATCTATCATATGTAGTTCTGTCCCAATTACTAACCATATTCCTTCCTTTCCAGACCCAGGATGTGGTTTTAGCCACCCATTTAATGGATTAGTTCAACAAGCAATTAAATCAAGTTAGATGAGAGCATAATAAATTTCAAAAGTCATAAATGCATTATTGAAAAGCACAATAAACACTCACTCCCAGTTCTGAAGCTATACAGCAATATGAGAAAAAATAACAACCCACAAAAACCCCAACCTTCCCAGGTTAGAGTTCAGTTCCTCTTTCTTCTGCCACTTGAGAGACAAACAACCTAGGAGCTGGAGGGACTTAACCTATAACTAAATCAATGTCATATTCTTTTTTAAAAATAAGTTTTTATGAATATCTTCTGTTTTTTACATATTTATCCCAAGTATTCCTTCCCATCCCATGTGACAAGTAGTATTTTTAGAGAAAACAAATCAACGCAACTAATCAATACATTAAAAAAGTCTAGGGGCAGCTAGGTGGCGAAGTGGATAGAGCACCGGCCCTAGAGTCAGGAGTACCTGGGTTCAAATCCGGCCTCAGACTTAACACTTACTAGCTGTGGGACCCTTGGCAAGTCACTTAACTCCAATTGCCTCACTAAAAAAAAAGTCTAGAAACATGTGCAATGTGTAATACCTGTAGACCCATACCTCCACAAAGTGTATGTATGTGGGTCTCTTCATTTGAATCCTGTTTGATTTTTATAATTTTGTTAGATTTATTTTGAATTTTTTTGTGTGTCATTGTTCTTTGTTGTTCTTGTGTCTATTGCTTCCTTGGCTCTGTTCACTCTTCATCAGTTCACATAGATCTTTCCATACTTTTCTGTATTTATCAAACACATCATTTCTTACAGCACAGTAGTATTCCATGGTATTCATATTCCACAATTTGTTTAGTTGTTCCCCAATGGATGGGCATCTTCTTTGGAGTTCAGTGCTTTATAACAGACATTCTGCCTCTCCTGATTGAGGCTGCACAGGAGGAAGGCCAATATTGCCCTGACTATGAGTGCCCACCAGAATGGGCACTGGGCTTCTCTATTAGTGTTGTTGCTTCCACAAAAACATTTAGGGCCACCTCCAGTCATCCTGATGTATATCTTGCCACTGGACCCAGTTGTCTCTGGAGGAGAAAAGGAGGCTGGTGACTTTGCCTTCTCTTAAATCCAATTGACTGAAACTCATGACATCACCTCCCCAATGTCACGGTCCTCTTTGGAATGAAGTTCAACCACCAACAACAAGGGCACCTTAGGCTTAGTTGTGGCTTGAATTGTCCCTGGTCTCACAGTGGCTTCCAGGGCGTGGGAGAAAGGAGGAGAAAACTCTCCAAGTTTTGTGTTACTTGGTTAAGGGAAAGAAGAGAAAGTCTTGGTTTTCACTGTTATTATTTCTCCTGCTTTGAACTCTACTTATGGTCCTGTATCTGATGTTACCTCCCCCATCAACTATCCATATGTATTCTTCCAGGACCCCTCCCCAACCTCTCCCCCATTAGTGTGCATTTCAAGAAGCAAATAGGAAGCTGAAACTTTGTTAGAGGTGGAAAGGCCACCATCCTTGGAATCAGAAATGCTAGAAGCTCCAAGTCTCACCCTAACTACCTGTGTGTCATTGAGCAATTAATTTAATTTCCTCTTGGGCCTCAGTTTCTTTCTCTGAAAAATGAGGCGGTTGAACTACAGGACCTTTAAGGTCCCTTGGAGCTTCAAATCTGTGATCCTGTGACTCCATTTTTTTTTTTGTGAGGCAATGAGGGTTAAGTTATTTGCCCAGGGTCACCCAGCTAGTATAGTGTCAAGTGTCTGAGGCTGGATTTGAACTCAGGTCCTCCTAAATCCAGGGCCAGTGCTTCATCCACTGCACCACCTAGCTTCTCCTGTGACTCCATTCTTAATAGGACACTCCCTTTTGCTCCCCTCAAAAATTGTAATTTAATCTCAATATAATCCTATACCCTTATCGAATTTTCTTAATTTGCTATTGTTTTGTTGCATTAAGATGTATAAATATAGTATTTAAACCTTCTCTTTTTCTGAATTCATTTATAGCAGACATGTCAAACTTAAGGCTAGAAAAACTCCTGAGTGAGACCTGAATCAGATTAAAACATAATTGGGAAATGTTTAATAAAATACAATACAATATAACTAATGTTAGTTTGTGGTTTTCTAAGTCAATTTATGGCAGGCTGGAATCTGTTTCTTTTTTTTTTTTTTGTGGGGCAATGGGGGTTAAGTGACTTGCCCAGGGTCACATAGCTAGTAAGCGTTAAGTGTCTGAGGCTGGATTTGAACTCAGGTACTCCTGAATCCAGGGCCAGTGCTTTAACCACTGCGCCATCTAGCTGCCCCTGGAATCTGTTTCTATTTGAGTTTGACAGAACTGATTTATAGTTTCTTTGTGTCTCCCATTACCCTTAATGACGGTGGGTCTTTCTGCCCCCCAGCCTGCATGGATGTTTGGGGTACAGGGGAACAAGATGAAAGGATGTCAAAGAAAGAAGGAAACCTCCAGTGGTGATGGATTTTTCCCCCATATCCTTTCCCCTCTCAAACTGAGAGAGATACTCAATTAAAAAAAAGAAACCAAAAAAAAAAAAAATGAAAGGAACAACACATCAACTAATTAGATATGCAACTAAAAACATATAGACAAGCAACAACTAAAAAAACAGAAAAAAAGAAATTCTGAAAAATCAAAGACAAGGTTAAATAAAATTGAAAGAAAAACCCCACATTTAATTGCTAAAAATAACCGAACTGTTTTTTTGAAAGAAAAAAACAAAACAAAACCTAATCAAATAAATAAACCATTAGCTAATCTGATAAAAAAGAAAGGAAAAAAACATTTCAACAAAAATTTAAAAAGAAAATTCACAATAAATAAAGAGGAAATTTAAAAAATTATTGGAAACTATTTGCCCCCTAAACCCAATAAATTAAATGGGTGAATATTTACAAAAATATAAAATACCCAGATTAATAGAACAAAAAAGAGAGACTTTAACCCAATATCAGAAAAAGAAATTGAATAAAACATTAAATAAATATGGTCTTGATACCTAAACCAAAGGAGTGACAAAGCAAAGAAAGAAAACTATAGACTAATGTCCTTAATGGCAATTGACATAAGAATATGAAATGAAATATTAGCCAAGACTGCATATTAACACATTAAAAAGATTTTACATTATAATCAAGTTTGATGTTTACTAGGAATATGGGGTTGGTTCAATGATAGGATGACTATCAGTGGGGCAGCTAGGTGGCGCAGTGGATAAAGCACCAGTCCTGGATTCAGGAGGACCTGAGTTCAAATCCAGCCTCAGACACTTGATACTTACTAGCTGTGTGACCCTGAGCAAGTCGCTTAACCCCCATTGCTCCTCAAAACCAAAAATAAAACAAAACAAACAAAAAACAAGAATGAAGGACTATCAGCATAGTAGACCACAGAAATAACAAAAACAATAAAAATCCCATTATATCAATAAATACACAAAAACACAGTGCCAATTTAGGTAATTTTATATTTTTTAGTGAGGCAATTGGGATTAAGTGACTTGCCCAGGGTCACACAGCTAGTAAGTGTCAAATGTCTGAGGCTGGATTTGAACTCAGATCCTCCTGACTCCAGGGCCGATTCTTTATCCACTGTACCACCTAGTTGCCCCTAGGTTAAATTAAAAAAAAAAAAACCAGAAGAAAAATGGACCCTTCCTCAATATGATAAATAATAATATAAAATCTAGAAAAAACTTTATCCATAATGAAGAAATGCTAAAGGTCTTTCCAGTAAGCCCAAGGGCTTAAAATAATAATAATGTAATTGGCACCTTGTTATTTAGTATGATTCTAGAAATGTTAAGCTATAACACTGGAAAAGAAAAAACTTGAGGAAATAAACATATACAATGAAGAAACAAAATTATTGCTTTTTTACAGATGATATTATAAGTAACAGGAAATAAAATGAACCCACAAAACCATCATCATTTCCATGTAATACCAAGAAACCCCAACAGAAAAAGAGAGGAAGAGAAATTCCATTCAAAACAACTACAAGAACATAAAAATGTATGGGAATCTATCTACAAAGACACACATGAATACAGCTATAAAACAGTCTTTTATAGAAATAAAGACAAATAATTGGAGGAATATTAATTGTTGAGAATGGGACCATACTAAATGGTTGTCATAAAAATGACAAGAATGATTATCATAAAATAACAATACTATATAAATTAATTTACAGATTCAGTGCCATACCAACCAAAGTACCAAAGGGATGATTTATAGAGCTAGAAAAAAAATTCATTTGGAGAAACAAAAGGTCAAGAATTTCTAGGGAAATAATAATTAAAAAAAAAACCCGGAGCTAAGTAGTACCATATGTCAAACTAACAAAGAAAGAGTAGTAATCACCAAAATGATTTGATTTATTGTAGATTACAAATTAGGAAAGCTGATCAATAGAGTGGAGCAGGTTCACAAGATCCAGAAGCAAATGAGGGGAGGGAATAAACCTATTATGACAAGCATTATGCTAAGTGCTTTACAAATATCATTGTAATGTTTTCTCATAGTATTATATTATCTGATTTTATTATCTCATTGGGTACTTATAGCAACCCTTCAAGGAAGATGTTATTATTATCCCTATTTTACAGACGAGTAAACTGAAGCAGGCAGAGGATAAGTGACTTATCCAGGGTTGCACAGATGGCAAATAGCTGAGACTAGATTTGAACTCAGGTTTTTCTGACTTCATGCTCTATCCACTGGGCCACTTAACTGCCTCAGAAGAACAAAAGTAGTATGGTGTTAAACTCAAAGCCCTCAAGAAATGGAATAAGACTTCATTGTTTAAAAAGTATCACAAAAATTGGTGGGAAAACAGGAAAGCAGTCTGGACAAAATCAGATTTAGAGCAACATCTTACATCATATACCATTAAATTGGCAATGATGAAAAAAATAGAAAATGACAATTTTTGGAGGAACTGTAGGAGAACAATCACACTAATGCACTGCTGGTGGAGCTGTGAATTGGTTCAACCATCCAGGAAAACAGTTAGGAAGGATACCTGAAAAGTCACCAAACTGTTCTTTTGACTCAGTGATGCCACCATTGTTCATAACAGCATAATTTCTTGAAAAACTGGAAGCAAAGGGGGTCTCACTTGAGAAATGACTGAATAAATTATACCATATAATTTATATATTCCATTATATAAATTATATATATCCCATTATGTGAAATTGTGAGCGAGACTGATTTAGGTAAACCCGGGAAGATGTATATGAACCGATAAAGTATGATATGAGCAGAACCAAGGAAACAACTTATAAAATAACAAAAACATTATAAAGAAAAACAACTCTGAAAGAGTTAAGAACTGCAATCAATGCAATGACCAATCAATCACGCCTCCAGAATGCTGATGATGCAACATGCTTCTCATCTCTTGAAGGAGATGTGAGGGACCAGAGATACAAAATGACACGTACATTTTCAGTCATGACCTATGTGTGGATTTTTTTTCTTTTTGTTTGAATATGTTTGTTTATGATCAAGGAGGGTTTTGGGGGGCAATACAGATAGGAAGGCCGATGATAGTGATGCCACACACACAAAAAAAGAAAAGGAAAACAATATATCAATAAAACACTTAAAAATACATGTAAGAGAATAGGAGGAAGTTTGAGGGGGGGGTGTAGACAAGTGGGACAGCTTTAGAACTAATGCATGGAATTTATTGTAAACTATATATTTAAAAAGCCCAAGTTGTAAGTAATAGAGATGTGTAATTTCCTATTTAATCCTCTTTGTCTATTCTTTGTATATGGAAATGTTCATATTTGTTGATGTTTATCAAGTTCACAATGATAAAAAAGAAATATATGTACACATGCATATACACATAAATGTCTATAGACATACACATACATATACACACATATATGTGTATCTCTCTTTTCTATTACTATTTTGAACAGGGTGTGGGAGGGGTTTGAATTCTTCCTGTGCACAAATCTTTATCTCCTTATGGGCTTCTTGGAATCCAAAGGGACCTTGCCTGATGTCCTGGGTGTAGGGGCTCAGCATTACTCTCTGGCTATATGGCCTCCCTTCCTCTCTCATTATCATCATACCGATGGACTCAGGAGGTTGAGGCCCCTGGATGAAACAGTCAATATTTGTCTGTAGATTTTGGTTCTATAAACTATGGGCTAAGATGATAGGAGATCGCAAGTAGCAGACCTCTCTATGCTCCAGCTACTCTAGTACTCTAGCCATACTAATCAGGATTAAAGGTTTGGTCCATGGATAGGTATGTTTCTCTCTCTCTCTCTCTCTCTCTCTCTCTCTCTCTCTCTCTCTCTCTCTCTCTCTCTCTCTCATATATGCCAAGGAAGAGTCCAAAGCCCTGCCTGTAAGCAAGATATTCTCTGATAATAGGTTAAAGGCAATAGGAGACTCCAGACAGGCAATTTACCCAAAGATTCTGGGTTCAGGTACTGTACTGGGGTGGGGGGAGTGAGATGTAATATAAGAAGATGGTAAAGTCTAGTAATTATGGGGCCTAGGGTCTTGTCTCAGCCTGACTGTAAGGTGGATTTAGGGGAAGCTCAAGTTTTAGGGAAAAGAACCCAGCTAAAATCTTAAAAATCTCTTTTCTAAAGAATTCCTGGGCTAAGAGATGGGAGACCTGGATTCATACACACCCTGCCTTTCCCACGACTTCCTTGCATGATCCTCTGACTGTGTCTTTGTGCCTTTGCATTCTGTTCCCAGTGCCTGGAATGCGGTTCTACTTCATCTCTGCTTCTTAGGATCCTTTGGTTCCTTCAAAATTCAGCTCAATCATTATCATCCACAGGAAGCTTTTCTTTATCTCCAGCTTCTAGTGCCTTCCCTCCAAAATTTTTTCCCTTATATTAATTCCGTATATATTCTTTCAATACGTATGATAAAGTATAAACTCCTTGAAGGCAGGGATGCTTCATTTTTGCCTTTCCTTAGCAAAGACAGCATTCAGCAAAATGTCTGGCACATATTAGTCACTTAATAATGGCTTGTTGATTTATGAGAAGTCCCTTTCCTTTCTCTGTGCCTCAGTTTTCTCATTGATACAATGAGGGAGATTCAGGGTTGAAAAATCCTGCCTTTGCTTTTTTTTGGTCAGCCAGCTAAGAATGGTATTTACATTTTAAAATGAAGTTTTTATTATATTTTGCATTTGAAAATGTAAAAACTGTTCTTAAGTCAATATCTTACCCAAACAGACCCTGGTAGTTTGCCTGATTCCCTGGTTACTAGATGATCCATCACTAAGGTCCACTTCGGCTTTGATTTTCTGTTACACAATTTCAAGGTTCCCTGACTTTGTAATTCCACAAAGTGGGATACATGGGGCCCTGTCCACATAGCCTCCTGACAAGTAGACTTTGGGTGATGTGGACCATGGAAACAGCTAGAAAATCAGATGATGTAGGCCCCAAATTCTACCTTAGGCACTTACATTTGAGGTTTCCTGTCTACAGGACCAATATTACGTTGATAAGTTCCTGACTGGACTGTAAAGATGTGACTTGAGAAGACGTGTTTTTGAAAACTAGAGCCAGCTGCCTTGTCCAGACAGTCCTCGGTTTCTCTGACGTCAGTGACAGAGGAAAAAGAGGCCAGCTCCCTGCCCTGTGGGCAAAACACATTTCATGAGCTGACGACTCTAAGCCAGGCTATTGCTTGACGTAGTGTTCTCTTGCTGCCTCTCCCCAGAGCAGCTATTCTTTCCTTGGGGACAATGATTGGAACTAAGCCCGGGGAGTTATTGAAGGGAGAGGTCTGGGGATGCTGGAGGATCATAGGACTTAGTGCTGGAAGGGACCTTAGATCATTTAGTCCAGCTCTCCCCTTTTACAGATGAGAGGACAGAGGCCCAGAGAGATCTTGGTGTGAGAGGCCATGTGGGCTACTCAGAGTTCACTTTTAGTAGTCATGTGATCCACTTCATTTCCTTATCTGCAAAATGGGGACAATGATACATGCACTACACAAAATAGGGTGGTGAGGAAAAGAGCTTTGCCAATCTTCAACCACCATAGAAATGTAAGCTGTTACTATTGAGGGCTTATGAGCAAGGGAATGACATGATCAGAGATGGGTATTAGGCAGGGAGGTGCTGGAACCAGCTCAAACCTGCTGAGGAGAGCTGATTGTTAAATTTTCAGTGTGAGGATTTATACCTTGGAAACTGGCAAACCAACAAAACAGGGCTTGGTTTATTGTTTTGTTGATTTGGAAATGTTGATAATTCAGATTAATTTTAGAGGTGTGCCAAACCTCCCCCTTTCCCCCATTTTTAAAATGTTTATCAACACACCCCTGATCTTTGGGTTTCTAAACTTCCAGCCCAAGGTGCTTTCTTTTACTCCAGGTCGATCATAGGATTTAGGATTGGAAGGAAATGTCATCTAATGCAACCATTTTATAGATAAAGAAACTGAGGCTCAGAGACTTAATTCGGAAGTAAATTCAATTTCCCATGGTCATATAGCAAGCAGAAGTTGAAGATAAGTTAATTTGAACCCAGGTCCTGACTTTAAATATAAGGTTTTCCCCACTATTCCAGTGATCTCTTGGGGAAATGAGGAATGGAGTTCACCATGCCCAAAAAGGAACAGTGGAAGAGTCCTGGGGTTGTTGGAAGTAGGCCAGAGGTCTCCAAGTTCTTCAGCAGCTGCTGTAAACACCTACTTTCTAGACCTGCCTAGAAGCTGCCAGTATTCAGGTCCATTAATTAACACAAGCCGCAGCTCCAGGGCCAGACCATGAAGGTGTGATGGGCCTGCCTTTGGTTCCATGCCCAGTGGGAAGGTAGAATGGAGAACCTGGTGTCCTCACCACCTGATGTCACTGACTGGACTGGGATGTGCTAAATGGGATGAGCTCTGGCTTCATCTGGATCAAGTCCCAGCTGACATCAACCTAATCACTGGCTGATGGCCTTGTGCCACCTCACCCAGGCCCTGTTCCTGTCTTCATTTGTCCGCATCTACATTTGGAACCTTTCAGAAGAACATGGGAGAGACAAAAGAGACCCCAGATAAACCCAAATCCTCTTTTCCCCAGGCTTATTATATTGGGCTGGAAAGAGCACTGGCCTAAGGATCAGAAAAATTGGGATTAAATCTTGTCAGGCATTAATTTCTTGATGACCCAAGGTGGGCACTTTCTCCTTTCTGACACTCAGTTTTCTTTTATGTGTTGTTATGCTGTCCTTTCAGTTGTGTCTGCCTCTTCTTGACCCTATTTGGGATTTTCTTGGCAAAGACACAGGAGTGATTTGCCATTTCCTTCTCCAGCTCATTTTACAGCTGAGGAAACTGAGGCAAACAGGGTTAAGTGACTCGCCCAGGGTCATACAGCTAGTAAGTGTCTGAGGCCAGATTTGAACTCAGGAAGATGAGACTTCCTGATGTCAGGTTCTAACCGCTACACTAACTAGCTGCCCTGGCAGGGATGATTTACACCAAAACGTAGATGAGAATCAAAGCCCAGAGAGCTCAAGCTACTGGTCCTAGGGACCCACAGAGTGTTAGCACCACAACTAGGATCATAGAAATGTTCCTCCTAAGATTCCATGCTCTAGGGAGAAGGATAGACTTGTAGCTACCATCTGACATCACCAGTGTGGCTTGGGTATGTAATTTGTGATGAACTCTGGCCTTTGTGTTAAGTGCTGGGGATACACAGAAAGGCAAAAACATTGTCCTGTCCTCAACAAGTTCACGTTTTATGGGAGAAGAAACCTGTAAATACCTCGGTAATGCAAGAGATATACTGAGTAATTGGAAAGTCATGGGGTGGGGGAGGGTCAGAGGATTTGAGCCGAGATTTGGGATCCTTAGAGGCAGAAATGAAGAGGAGAAAGGGGATAGACAAAATATGAGGGTAGAAGATGGTCAATCAGAGATTGCAGCTGGATTATAGTGTATGTGGAAAGAAATAAGGTGTAAGAAAGTTAGGAAGGGGCCAGGTGGTAAAGAGCATTAAATGTCAAATTGGGGACTTTACATTTGATCCTGAAAACATTGGAGTTTATTGAGTAGGGGAGGTTTCATAACCAGACCTGTGCTATAAAAAGGAAGATCACTTGAACAGTTCAGTGGGGGATGGACTGGAGTGGGGAGAGGCAGGCAGGCTGCTGAATAATCTGGGTGTGTGTGACGAGGGCCTGCACTAGAGTGGTGGCAGTGTCAGAGGAGAGAAGGGGAGAGATGGGAGAAATGTTAGGAAGGTGAAATCGACAAGTCCTGGCAACAGATCGGATATGGAGGGGATGAGAGTGAATAATCAAGAATGATGTTAAATCTGGGTGACTATGAAGATGGTGGTGCCCTCGGTAGTGAGTTTGGAAGAGGGGAGGGTTTGGTGAAAAGATAATGGGCTCTTTTTTGGACATGTTAAGTTTGAGATTCCCAGGGCCATCCAGTTTGAAATGTCCAAAAGGCAGCTGGTATGAGATTGGAGTGCTGGGGAGAGGGGGCGAGGGGGAAGAGAGGGGGGAGGAGGGAGGAAGGGAGGGGGGGGAGAGAGAGAGAGACAGAGAGACAGAGAGAGACAGAGAGAGAGACAGAGAGAGAAGGGGGGAGAGAGGGAGAGGGGGAGAGGGGGAGAGGGGGAGAGGGGGAGAGGGGGAGAGGGGGAGAGAGGGAGGGAGGGAGAGAGAGAGAGAGAGAGAGAGAGAGAGAGAGAGAGAGAGAGAGAGAGAGAGAGAGAGAGAGAGAGAGAGAGAGAGGTTAGGGCTGGATGTATAGATATGGGGTGATAAATGAATCCATGGGAGCAAACCAAGTTCACCTGGATGAAGTTCCAGCTGAGATAACTAGGATCTCCGAGGTCAACTAGCTCATTTTACAGATGAGGAATGTGAGACAGAGAGAGGAAGGGATTTGTCTAAGGCAGTAAATTATAGAACTGGGTTATAAATTTAGGTCATTTGACCTCTAATCTAGCATTCTTTCCCCCAAAATTCAGCCTCCGGGTCTCAACATTAAGCAAACAGTTAGTTTGTTTACAATGCCAGGCAGTTGAGGGAGGAGTGAGGCTGGAGGATGGAGGGATCCCATCACATTATACCAGGGAACCTTCTCTTGCAACAATGTTATTGCTTTTCTTCCCACACGGTGTAAACTCACTGAGGGTAGGAATAGTTTAATTCTTGTCTTTGTGTCTCCAGTACTTGGCACAGGGCCCGAGACTTTTACAATTGGATTTATGTCTCTATGCTGTGTGGAGAGCTCCTGGTTAGGGACCCTTCCCCCTCCATTCCTCACTGGCAAACATTCTGAAATTTAGTCTTAGAAAATTGCCAGGGGGCTCTGAGTTAAGTTAAGGGATTAGCTCAGGGTCACACATTCAGTAGGAGTCAGAGACAGGACTTGAACCCATATCCTCCTGGCTCTGACACCAGTTCTCTATCCACTACTCTGTAATGCATCTCTGATATCAATATCTACATCTATGTGCAGATATAGATACAGGTATACACATGTATATTTAATAAATGCTTTTTTTAAATTTCAAGAATCCTTAACCTTTTGTTTAACCGTGCAGTCTTCTGGTTTCCTCCCTCTTCCCCTCTCTCCTCAGTCCTGCCTCTGGAAGCAACTGTTAAACAGGACGACTATGATCATAGAATGTCAGACGTGACTCCAAAGGAACTTCAGAGACCATCTAGTCCAACCCATTCATTTTACAGATGAGGAAACTGAGGCCTAGAGAAGGAGAATGACTTGTCTAGTTCTAACCAGAAGATTCTAATTTTTTTGGGGGGGGGCATTTGGGGTTAAATGACTTGCACAGGGTCACACATCTAGCAAGTAAGTATCTGAGGCTAGATTTGAACTCAAGTCCTCCTGACTCCAGGGCCAGTGCTCTATCCACTGCATCACCTAGCTGCCCCTAAGATTCTTCTTTTTTTTTTTTTTTTGTGAGGCAATTGGGGTTAAGTGACTTCCCCAGGGTCACACAGCTAGTAAGTGTTAAGTGTCTGAGGTCGGATTTGAACTCAGGTACTCCTGACTCCAGTGCTGGTGCTCTATCCACTGTGCCACCTAGCTGCCCCTTGCCCCTAAGATTCTAATATTTCAAGAGACTATGTTTCTATGATACTGAGTAGATTATTCTAAAATAATAAGAATCTAAGATTTGATGACTTTGAATATTTGGGGTGCCTAAGAGTCTGTGTTCTTGGTCCCTGTCACTGGCCCGAGGCAGAGCTGCTCTCTAGTCGCTGTTAGGGGCACAGCCAGCAGTAGGCTACATGTGTAAAGAGGTTCACAGAGGCCTCAGCCCACAGTTAATTTTTTTCCCCTCTCCTTGGCTGAATAAATCTCCTCTGGTCCAGAGAAGCCCCAGCAGTGAGGGAGAAGGGCTGTATTTCTTTCTTTCTGGGCAGGATTGTTGTAGGAGCAGCTAAGCCCACCGATCCCTGGCAGGCAGGTGATAGCATCTTCAATCCTGGGGCCCCAAGGCCTGATTTGTGTTCCCGCTGTGCAAGCAAAGGGCTTGCTGGCTTTTTTATGAGTCTGGATGAGACTTAGCTGAGAACTTGGCCCATGCTGCTGATGATCTGTAGCCTGAGGAAGGCTCCTTTAATCCCCTTCCCTTCTTAAGCTAGTTCAGGTTGGGGAGGGGGAGATGGTAGTGGGGGGGTGGTACCCCAGGCTTGTCTAATCAAAGGATTTGAGCCCCTTGGGTTGCTCAGTGCATAAGCCTTCAAAAAGAGATAAGTTGTGCTCTGCTTCCCCGGCTGGACTACTGAGTCTGAATCACAGAGAGACTTCCTCTGGAGATGCTGGAAGCTAAATTAAGGATGCTGGCCTTCCCAGGGGCAGGGACATTTCTGCAGGGAGTCAGAGCTCTCTCCACCAATCCATAAACCAAGGAGATCTGCATTTTCTACTGCTCAATGTTCTCAAGTCTGTGCTGGACTCCAGTGTAGGGGATACAGAGAAGGAGCAGCCTGGGGGAGTGTAAGAGAGAGAGAGAGCAGACCTGGATCCTGCCCTCCCAGAACCCACAGAGGGCTGCTCTCAAGTAGCAAGGGCTGTTCTAGCTAGTCAATGCCACCCTTCTATTTACTCCAATACTATAGGGAGCCTTGGTTTTCAATGAGGTGGCTGTTTCCTTCACTGAGGCTGAGCCGAACTCTTTGCATGCTTTAATTGATTGTTCTTCCTCACTTGCTTTGGCCAAAAAGTATCATCCCCTGGTGTTCAGCTTCTATAAGGGATGGATCTTTCTACTCTTAGCTAGACTGTCCTCGTGCAATAGGCATGCTCATTGTCCACCACCTTGGTCCATCCTTGAGGTTTTTCCAGCTGACTTTATTGGCAACGCCCGCCAGAAGACAGCAGCCCCTCCGTGCCAAAATGAGGTCTTTCTGCCTTTCTTTTCGACTGTCTTCTTGGCCTCCCTTCCCTTTTCCTTCTTTCCTTCCTTCCTTCCTTTTTTCCTTCCTTCCTCCCTCATTTCCTTCCTTTTCCCATCCCTCCCTCCCTCTTGTCCTCCCTTCCTCCTTCCCTCCCTCCCTTCCTTCCTTCCTTCCTCCCTCCCTCCCTCTCTTCCTTCCTCCCTCCCTCCCTCTCTTCCTTTCTTCTTTCCTCTCTCCCTCCCTCCCTCCCTCCCTCCCTCCCTTCCTTCCTTCCTTCCTTCCTTCCTTCCTTCCTTCCTTCCTTCCTTCCTTCCTTCCTTCCTTCCTTCCTTCCTTCCTTCCTTCCTCCCTCCCTCCCTCCCTCCCTTCCTTCCTCCCTCCCTTCTTCCCTCCCTATCCCTTCCTTTCTCCCTTTCTTCTCATTTACCTGTATTCTCATTTTCTTGTCTTCTGCCCTTTCTGCCAAACATTCTCCCAACTTTAGTAAGCACCTACTACGTCAGACCACTGTACAGATGCTACAAGGGCTACAAAATTTAGATTGACACTTTACAGAGGACACTAAGCCTCAGAAAGGGGGAAAATGACTTGCTAAAGGTCATAACTAGTAAGTGGCAGAGCTGGGACCTACCTGGCCTTGGGTTGCTCTGGATTTAGCACTATTTTCACAGAGACACAGCCCTCTCCCTCTCCTAATGGGACCCTCCTTTAGATGGTAGTTAGTGCTGTAGTAGAAGTCATTTTGGCCCCATAGAGCCTGTTCCATTGTCAGGTTAACACTTCCCAAGTCTTCAAAGCACATATGTCTTTGCAGACTCTCCAGGCAACAGACAGGAGAGCTCACTTTCTTTCAATAGGCCTGAGTTCTTTTCTCTGTGTAAATTGAATCCCTCACTTAAAATCCTATTCCTGAAAATGAGTTTTAAAATGTTGAAATAATTCAGCAGGGAAACGTCTGGGAGGATTTCTTTCCTTTTCAAGGTTGGAAAGGTCTTCATCTAATGCTTCCCTCAGTTTGTCTGCAGGATTTTCACTGGCCCAGGCTTGGGGTTGTATTTCATGAAAAATTGCTACAAATTTAATGAAGGGACCAATTTTCAGGAGCCTTTTTCCTAAAGGGATTAGGTGGCTAGTGTAAATGCTCACTGCGGGGAAATGAGAATGAAACCCGAGAACCAATCACTCACTCAGAATGTCCTGATAGAAATGAGGGTCTCCTTCCCCTGCTCCTCACCTTTCCCCTCAATGGGCCATAGCTTTCAGTCACAGAGCTTGGAATGAGAGAGCTGACAGGAGCCCTAGAATCATACACCATACAGTGTTGGAGCTTAGGGGGCTTAGAAGTATAGGAAGGAGGATGTTAAAGTTGGAAGGACCCCTGGAAGATCATCAGGCTGAACTCTTCATCATTTAGAAAATGGGGTTCAGAGGCTCCTCCTTATGGTCCCCCTGAAAACAACCCAAGTTCAGAGAATGAGTTTGGTCTTCAGGCACTCAAAGCCCCAGCTCCTAATTCCCACCTTCATTTTCAAATCAAGCAGAGGCCTGCTTGTTCAAAACAAAGATAGTAAATTAAAAAGCAGAACAAAATTAATGACAAGGAAAATCAATGCATACAGCCAGGGATATAATCTTCCACAGTTACAAGGCAAGTCATCTCTCTGCTTCCCTTCTGGGAATCTCATCTCCGTTCCTTTGGTAATCTTTCCACACCCCGGGAGAGGGATTCCTAGAGTGGCAACCAAATAACCCTTCTGCCTCCTCAACACACCAAGAAGGGCTTACCCACTCATGGGAGGTAGTAGGGAAATGCTACAATCCTTGCAGACTCAGCAATGGAACTATATAGGATTGAAGCCAGTGGGATGGTAACCATGGGTAGGAATTGCTCCTGAAGGAAGAAGTTTCTACTTGGGAATCCCTGTCTTGGCATGATCTTGGTGCTAGTGAAGGGAAAACCTCCTGGAGGGAAGCTTGAGCCCCTCATCTTGTTACCTTGGTGCCACTGCTGGTTCCACCTGGGATGGATGCTATGGACAGGATACTCTGGGGCACTGGTATACTCTGGACAAGAATTAGACCCAAAAGCCATGATCTTCTTCTCCCTGTGTCTTTTCCTACCTGGGTCTCTTTAAAAACGTCCCATACATATATAACTTCACTCTGATCCTTGAACAAAGCCCTCTAGCATTTGATATACAAAAATATCTCCCAGTAAGCACAGCTTACTGTCCCAGGCCTTGGGAGAGATATAGCCCAATACTGGCTCAATCCATAAAGACTGGAAAACTGAGGACTAGATTGGGAAAGGGTTTTTCTTGAGGTCACAGAGAAAGAAAATGGCAGAACTGGGATCAGAAAACAATAGCTTGGGAGAGGTGTGGGTTGGATTAAATGACCACTGATGTCCCTTTCAACTCTGAGTGTCTGTAATTTTGTGATGCTTTGAAATTTTCCAGCCTAGAGTTGACAATCTTTAGGCCGGTCAGAGGGAAGAGATCAAAGGCTCCCCAATAATTTTGGCTCAATAAAAGGAAAAAGATTTCCTGAACTCCAGGTCTGCAATGGTTTATCTTACTAGGTAGTGAGAGAAGCATGATTGAAAATATTAAAAAAGAAGAATGATTCCCCCATCAGGAGACTGGACAGTAGTGAGGATTTCTACCCTGGCTGGGAGGGTTGGTTCTGTCATCTATGTGACTGTGAAATTTTGTGAGATGCCCATAGATCTGATGTGAAGGAAATGGCAAACCACTCCAGTATTTTTGCCAAGAAAACCCCAAAAGGGGTCACAAAGAATTGGACACAACTGAAATAACTCAACAGCAGCAGCAGCAGCAACAACAACAACGACAACAACAATGAGTCTTTCTACAAAGATTGTGATTGCAAATCCTTGGGCACTTGAATAGAGGAAAGCGTAGGATGGAGTGCAGGGTTAGGGGAGCAGAGAGATTGATCTCTTAAAAAGTATAGAGATTAAAAAAATTGCCCATCAAAGCTAGCATCTCTCTGTCCTGACATGAAACTGATGGGAGGTTTAAGCCACGAGGGAGTGGAAATTGTATGCTGCATCTGGGAGTAAAATTGTAATAAGCTGCTGACATGCACTGCGTCAAGGGCAGCAGCCTAGGCTGAGCTGAGCCAGCATCTTGGGAATAGCAGACACGGGGCAGGGGTGGGAGGAGGGGGAGCAAAGACGAGCCCCAGGTCTGAAGCCACACAGCAGCCTGGGGTTGAGTCTTGGCTCTGTGATTTACTACCCGACTAACCTTGAACTGGGTTCCCTTCCTTGGTCTCAGTTTCCTCATCAGTAAAATGAGAAGACTGGACCATCATAGGATTATAGACCCTTAGTGTTGAAAGGGACCCCAGAAGTCACCTAGTCTAGCCTATATCTGGAAAGACACAAGAAAGAAAAGGAGGGAGTAAGCATTTTTAAAGCCCCTTACTATGTGCCAGGCATTATGCTGAACAAATGTTATGTCTCTTGAGCCTCACAACAACCCTGTGAGGTAGGTACTATTATGAGCCCTAATTTACAGATGAGGAAACTGAGGGAGACAGAAGATAAATGACTTGCCCAGTGTTGACACAGCTGGTAAGTGAAGCTGGATTTGAATTCATGTCTTCCTGATTCTGGGCCCAGAACTTTATCCACTGAATCACCTAGCTGCTCAGTCCTTTCTTCTGCACCCAGACAGTACCCTTCCAGAATCAAGTCAATAAATCAATGAACATTTATCTATCTATCTATCTATCATTATATTATTATCTATCTATTCATTCATTCATTCATCCATCCATCTATCTATTTATTTATTTTTGGTGGGGCAGTGAGGGTAAAGTGACTTGTCCAAGGTCACACAGCTAGTAAGTGTCAAGTGTCTGAGGTCGGATTTGTACTCAAGTCCTCCTGAATTCAGGGCCGGTACTTTATCCACGGAACCACCTAGCTGCCCCCTTCAATGAGCATTTATTAAGTGCCTAGCATGTGCTATGATGGTGCTAGGAGCTGGGAATACAAAGACAAAAGTGTAATAGTAATTTCCCTCAAGGAATTTACCAGAAGAGGATCAAACTTGCTTTCTAAGATCTACAATGAAGAGGATTCTATAGCTCTAGTGACCTCTATCCCAATATTTATTGCTTATTATTGGGGAAGTCTACCCTTGAGCTGAAGGAGATTACTGTGTCCTGGTCAAAGCCTCACTGGCCTGGTAAGATGGGGATGTCTTTCCTAAGAAGACCCTAATTCAGTGATCCAGGGACCTGAATGAATATGGGCTTATCCACGGACCTTCAGTTTCCACACCTATAAAATTGGGTCCATACTGTTACTACCTGTCTTATCTCTAAAGGCTCCTCCAATTGTGGGACTTAAGGAAGATCACACACGTAGGACCAGAGATTAAGAGCTGGTAGGAGTCTCAGAGATCATGTAGTCCAACCTTTTCATTTTACAAGTGATGAAACTGAAGCTCAAAGTGAGTTGCCCAAGATCACGCAGATTTTAAGTGATTCTAAAATCAGTGCTCTTTCCACAATACTATTTGGGATATAAAGTACTTTATAAACCCTAAAGCTTTAGATGGGGCAGCTGGTCACTCAGTGTATAGAATACCAGGCCTAGAGTCAGGAAAAACCTGAGTTCAAATCCAGCCTCATATACATACTAGCTGTGTGACCCTGGGCAAGTCACTTAATCTCAGTTTCTTCATTTGTAAAATGGAGATAATAATGGCATCTTCTTCCCATGGTTGTTGTAAGGATCAAGTAATATAATAATTATAAAGCACTTCAGTTAGCACAGTGACTGGCACATAATAACCACCATATACATATTTATTGTCGTTTGGTCATTTTTCAGTCATGTCCAATTCTTTGCTCCATTCATGGTTTTCTTGGCAAAGACACAGAAATGCTTTTCCATTTTCTTCTCCAGCTTATTTTACAGGTGAGAAAAATGAGGCAAACTGGGTTAAGTGACTTGTCTAAGGTCACACAGCTAGTAAGTATCTGAGGGTGGATTTGAACTCAGGTCTTCCTGACTCTAGGCCTAGCATTCTATCCACTTTGCCACCTAGCTGCCCATAAAAATGTTGGCTATTATTATCATTTATCATCATTATTAAATGAATATTAATTATCATTATAGTTAGCTGGTTATTAAGAATGGAAAGACCAGCACTAATCTTGGAGACATTGGTAATAACATCAATGGTTTATGCCTCTATCCAGAGAATCTTCTTTCTGAGAATGTACAACTTTTGTTTGCTTCTAGGATATGGGAGTCAGCTTACCTGTTAGCATCAAAGGCAACCAATGAACACCAGTAACATAGGCATTTGTTAAAGCACATATGTAACGAGGAGACTAGTAGCTAACTGCTACACAGAGGACATAAATGGGACTCGTACCCAAGGCCAGTAGCAAAGAACAAGCTCACAACATCCAATGGGAAGCCCTTGCCACGTGGATTGGATTGGAGCTACTTCGTCCAGAGGTCAATGTCTCCTCTTGGCCCCCATCTTTCTTGTCTCTGACTTCCCCTTGGAGCTGTATTGTATCTGTCTCCATTCTCCAGTCTTTTCTGCACTGTCCACCCAAGGTACAACTCCCATAGATACTGTCTTGGTTCCAAAAATTTCAGACAACCAGCGCTGCTGTCTCTGTCTCTGGTGATGTTGCCACTGTCCCCTAGGCACTTGGTGCTTGTTTCTGCCATATGCTTTTGACCCACAGCACTCTGGGAAATGTAGTCTTTGTCCACAGTTACTGAGTCTGTTGCTGCCCTGACCTGCTCAGCCTCCTATCAGAACTGCTTAGATTTATTTATTAGGAAGCCTTTCAGCCTGAGGAGAAGCCTTATCTCTCCTCTGTTACATTATTATTATCTGGTTTGTGCTTGAATACCTTCAATGCTGGTGAGCTTAATTCCTCCCAGGGGAACTTATTTCCTTGTTGAGAAATTTTGATTGTTTGAAAGTTCTGCCTTAAACAAAGCCCAGACTTGCCTTCCTAAAACTTCTCTCCATTGATTTGGGATTTTGCCCTCTTTGGCCAAGCAGAATAAGAATCTTTGCTTCCTTCTATTATCCATGGTACCTTGTACAGGGCTGTATGTTGTGGTCCCTCAGTAGCTAGTTGATTGATTGATTTTTGTTGTTGTTGTTGTTTTTGTGGGGCAAGGGGGGTTAAGTGACTTGCCCAGGGTCACACAGCTAGTAAGTGTCAAGTGTCTGAGGCCGGATTTGAACTCAGGTCCTCCTGAATCCAGGGCTGGTGCTTTATCCACTGCGCCACCTAGCTGCCCCTAGTTGATTGATTGTTGACAGATCTTTACTTGGAAAAGAAACCCTCTCACCCCCTTTATAATCCTGCATCAGTCTTGGAGGAAGGATGAGAAAATCTGGAGCTAGATGGCCCTGGAGAAGAGATGAGAAAACACACCTTTCTTCCCTCTTTGCTGAGGAGGGACATGGAGGGTATGAGTTACTGCATCTACTGTGAGACATAGTGGCTTTGTTGGTTTTGTTGAGCTATCTTTTTTCCTTTTTCTTTTAAAATCCTAGTTATGAGGGATGAGTCACTAGAGGAGAGAAGGGTATATTGGGAGATGAGGATTATGGAAGAAACGAAAGATATCAGTGAGGACAAGATATTGTAAAAATCTAAGTGTCTAGAACTGAGCTTTGGATCCAATTTCATTCTGGGAGGTTGTGGATAGATGAGAAGGCCTTGAATCTTGGTGATATTCCTTATTAGTGCTGAAGGGGCCCTAATATGTGTCATTTGGAAAATGATGGGGTGGGATAGAATCTATGACTTCTGAGGCCCTTTCCAGTTCTGACTTTCTATGGAAGCTGGGTGGGGCAGTGAATAGAAGGTCCGGGCCTGGAGTCAGGAAGTCCTGAATTCAAATTTGATTTTAGACACTTACTAGCTGTGTGATCCTGGGAAAGTCACATACCTCTGTTTATCTCAGTTTCTTCATCTGTAAAATGAGCTGGAGAAGGAAATGGCAAACCACTCCAGTATTTTTGCCAAGAAATGGGGTCTTGAAGAGTTGGACATGACTGAAATGACTAAACAACAACAAGCTATATGACCCTGGGCCATTCACTCTCTCCCTTAATTTCCTCAATTTTGAAATTGGGATCATACAGTGCCTGACATGTAATAAATTCTTCTTACCGCCCCCCTCCTTCAGAGGACACTCCCCAGCCCTGAAATCCTATGATTCTGTGGGAAGGGGCCCAGCCCATCTCTGGCTCCATGTCACTGTTTGACCTTTGAGGAGGGTGCTGGAGCTGAGAACAGGAGAATGGGGGGCAGGAATTGATGAATGAGTTGAAGGCTTGTGAAAACATCGTTATTTAAAGAGCTTTTCCAAAAGCATCTGGGGAAATGATGGTCCTCAGAGGAGCGGCCGTTAATAGAGACATATAAAGACGCGCCTCTGGCGTGTCAGTCTTATATATATGGATCAGCATTTGCGGCATGCACGGGTGACAGATCACCGCTCTTGGGTCTAACGGGCTGCTTCAGATTTCAGAGAGACAGCACTAAATATTTTAGAGCCCTCGGAATTTGGAGCGTCTGCTTTATCTACGGGAAGGGAATAGTTCTGGCAAATGGCTTCTCTCTCCTGGAGCTGTGAATGAGTGATTGTTATGATTTGAGTAACTGGGATAACTTAGGGTGCTGCTTCAAACGATCATGGGATTTAAGACTGCTTGGGATCTTAGAGTTCATCTAGCCCTCCCTACCACACACCATTTTTTAAAAAATTTCTTTCTTTCTTTTTTTTTTTTGGTGAGGCAATTGGGGTTAAGTGACTTTCCCAGGGTCACACAGCTAGTAAGTGTTAAGTGTCTGAGGCTGGATTTGAACTCAGGTCCTCCTGACTCCAGGGCCAGTGCTCTATCCACTGCACCACCTAGCTGCCCTTCACACCATTTTTTGGATGGGGAAACTGAGGCCTGGAAGGAACTTGTCCAAGGTTGCACAAGCAAGAAGTAGCTAATACATGATTCAAATCTAGACCTTCTGCTTCTAAATCCAGGTTTCAGAAGAGACTGTGTTAACCTTCCAGGAGGTTAACCTTGTTGGAAGTGCTGATGGGAAGCTTATTTTTGTCACTCAGAAAGAAGGGTTTCATTGAAGCCCTAACTTAGGAGAAAAACCATCTGCTCTGGGGAGACCATTCTTAGTGGGTTTTTTGGGAGACAATCAGGGTTAAGTGACTTGCCCAGGGTCACACAGCTAGTAAGTGTCAAATGTCTAAGGTCGGATTTAAATTCTAGTCCTCCTGACTCCAGGGCTAGTGCTCTATCAACTGTGCCACCTATCTGCTCCATTCTTAGTGTTCTTGACAAAGGCCTTGAGCCATCCTGTCACCACATCTTTGACTTAGCCACTGTTCCCCTACCTGATGTGCCCTTGCTCCTTACTCTCCTCTGATCTGAAATCTATCTGTCCTTTGAGGTTCCACTAAAGTCCCACTTTCTCCAGGAAATCAAATCCCAAACTGTCAAACCTGTCATGAGATGAGGCCTCCCTCTTCTGAGCACCAGGTAATGGCATCACAAATAAAGGAGGCCAAATTGTATTAATTATAATAAATGTCAGGTGTAAAGCTTTGTAAAGTTTGCAGAGCTTTTACGTCACCTAGGGTCCATGGGACACCTTCCATAAGGGACTTCTGCTCTGCTTATCTTGAGAAGGCCTGCCCCCAAAGCCTCAGTCTCTATGGCCACTATCCTACCACTACAGTAAAACTCTGGAGGGAAATCTCTAAAGAAACCTTGTTGTTCAGTCCTATCTGGCACTTCATGACTCCATTTAGGGTTTTCCTGGCAAAGATACTGGAGGTGTTTGCCATTTACTTCTCCAGCTCATTTTACAGATGAGGAAACTGAGGCAAACAGGGTTAGGTGACTTGCCCAAGGTCACACAGCTAGACACATCTTCCTGATTCCAAACCCAGTGCTCTATGCACTGCACCACCTATATGTCCCAAAGAAAGCTTAGATATGGTTTATGTCTAGGGTCTCCTCAACAAAAGATTAACAGGGCTCCTTCTGGTAAAAGTACTCGGTATACAAAATGGGAGCAGGTACAGGCCAGCCATTGATTTCTTTCACCCCCCAAAGAAGGGTTTAAAACACAGAAGACTCACAGATAATTAAAACATAAAACCCATCACCATCATTATAATTTCCTAGAAAGATAAGGGAGTTTTGGGGGACTGCTGGTTAGCTATTTTCCTTTTTTGCTTCAGATCTGCTCTGTTCAAGAACACATGAGATTTCCTGACTTTTTAGTCCATTTCTATTCAGAATTAATCCTGATGGTGGATATCTCAGAGAATCCATGTGGGTCCAGAGAACACTGGGGAGCTGGCACCAACCAAGAATCCTGGACCTCTCAACTCATGAAAAAACTGTCAAGGCTAAATGTCCATCTCTTGGGATCACCGGCTGTCAGTCTGTGTTCAGAGAAGAAATATGAAAGTAGAAGAAAGCAGCCGGGGACTTGACTGAGATCCAGTATTGGACAAAAACATTCTCAATAATGATAATAGCTAGTGTTTATATAGTACTTTAAAGTCTGGAAAGCTCTTCACATATTGTCTCATTTTATTTTCACACTGCCCCTGGGAGGTAGTTGCTATCATTATCTCCATTTTTACAGGGAGGGAAACTGAGTCTGAGAGGACTTGCTCAGCATTGCACAGCTAGTGAGTATCAGAGGCTGGATTTGAACTCAAATCTGCCTGATTCTAAGTTCGGTGCTTAATCCACATAACTACATCTATGCTCTTAATGCTATGTCCTTAAGATGTGGGCTACCATTGCTGATGGGTGGGAGGAGGGGAAAGGAGAGAAATCCCTAGCCTTGATGTAAGCTCAAGGTAAAGATTGCCTAATCCCAAAGCAACACATTCAAAAAGGGGCTAAGTCCTTAGAGTTACTATGTGTTGTGTGTGTATGCCTGTCTTTCAGCAAGGGGTCAGATAATACCTTATGGAAGTTAGGTGATGCAGTGAATAGAATGCTGGGTCTGGAGTCAGGAAGTCATCTCCCTGTGTTCCAATCCGGTCTCAGACACTTACCATCTGTGTGACTCTGGGCAATTCGCTTAACTCTGTTTGCCTCAGTTTCCTCATCTGTGAGTGAGCTAGAGAAGGAAATGTTAAACCGCTCCAGCATCTTTGCCAGGAAACCCACAAGGGGGTCACAAAGAGTCAGAAACAACTGAAATGACTGAACAACAAGAACCAAAGAGAACATCTTCAACCCTAAGTCTTCTGCCTTGGGTACAATCCACAGCAAGGAGATAGAAGGACTCATCCGAAGTCCTTGGGGGCTTCTGCATATCCTGTTGACTGTCTCTCAGTCTCAGATCTTTCTAACTATGATGCTTCAGTGGGTCTATGATCATGAGATCATAGATCATCATATGATAATGACATCATGGATGCTTTCTCGATGAACAGAGATGACAACCCACCCTTCCCCAGCTTTTCATAGCTGTGTGAGTCTCATCCACTTCCTTCCATAAATCACCTGTAGAGGATCGATCTCATGCACTGGAGTTCTCCCTCTATTTCTTTTAATATTTCATGAGCACCAGTACAGTACCAGGCCTGTCAATCTATTATCCTTCTCTGCCGTTTAATACATGACTAATCCACCTCCTTTGTCTGGGTATACATGTCCTGGATGACAGATTTTATGTCCTTTCTTTGGTGAATGTCATCATTGGTTAGATGCTACATCTACCATATGTATTTTCATGGCTCCTGGACCACCTCCAGTATTGATTCTTTTGAAGTCATGGTACTCCATGATTTGCAACCATAATACATTGCTTCAGTCATTCAGCCGTGTCTGATTCTTTATGGCCCCATGGATTTGTCCTTGGGGTTTTCTTGGAGAAGATACTGGAGTGCTTTGCCATTTCCTTTTCCGTAGTGGACCCATTTTACAGATGAGAAACTGAGGCACTAGAGGAGTAGGTGCTTAAAATACAAAATTTTACAGTAAGGAGCAGGTTGGGACCAATGAAAGTACAGTACTTGTTCCCAAATGCAATTAAATCTGTTTTCTGCACCCAAGCCAAATCTGGGCTCAATTTATTATCCATCTATGGTGTCTGTCTAGGCAGCTACATGGAGCAGTGGATAGAGCCTTGGGCTTGGAATCAGGAAGACCTGAGTTCAAATCCTGCCTCAGACACTTACTGTGTAACGCTGGGAAAATCACTTCACCCTATTTGCCTCAGTTTACTCATCTGTAAAATGAGCTGGAGAAGGTAATTGCAAACCATTCCAGTATCTTTGCCAAAAAATCCCAAATGGGGCCATGAAGAAGCAGGAATAACTGAAATGATTGAATAACAAAGACTACCACAGTGTCTGTCCAAGATACATGGATACATGTATTAACTCATAAGCTCTCCATTAAACTATATCTAGGGAATGTGCATTCCTTCATGCACTTTTTGCTAGGCTGATCTCATTTAAGCAACCATGGATCTTGTTAAGGAGGCTCTGTACCCTTCTGGGGCTTGGTACAATTAACATGATGTTGTCTACAAACAAGAGAACGTGGAGGACCTTATAATATCTAAGGAAGACTTCTCTTTGGAATTTGTGCAAAGGATCCTCCACAACCTATGTTGAGCATATATCTCCCAGTTTTCAGATGATCAACGAACTAAGTTAACTCTATGGTTACATTGAGAGGTTTAGTTCAAAGCCTTTCCAAGAAAGGGCATTAAAGTAGCTGAGCAGGTGGAGAATACAATGATCATGCATCCTTGTCTTAGCTTTGCTGCTGTATTTACCCATTTATGTATGTGCGAAAACAGAAGAGGTTTGGAAATGGAGAATTAGGGAAACTTGAACCTCAAAATTCACCCAGAATTATTTAGCGACTTGCTCTTATGTAGGTAATGAATAGAGATAGTCTAGGTTTCAGAGATTAAAATTAGGAGGCATAAGAAATGCTTACATAGTGGGCAGCTAGGTAGCTCAATGGATAAAGCACTGGCCCTGGATTCAGGAGGACCTGAGTTCAAATCCAGCGTCAGACACTTGACACTTAATAGCTGTGTGACCCTGGGCAAGTCACTTAACCCATTTACCCTGCAAAAAAATGCTTGCATAAACTAAGGTGAAATTGTTGATAGAGACAGCCAAGTCCCTCGACCAGGGAGTCTAGCCTGAGAACATGAATTCACTGAGGATCTTGCTCTGTGTCCTAGAGCTTGGCACCCTGGGTAAAGAAATTCTTGCTGGATATGGATACACCAGGTAAATCACTAGAGAAAATGGAATTTAATTTACAAGAATTTAGCAGAGGTGTGACGTTCTTAGACTGCATACTCTGACACCAGAAAGGAATGATTTCTCTGCAGGTTTAGGTGTCTACTGTGTACAGTACTGTACCAGGTCCTGGGGAAAAATATGAAGTTTAGATAGGAAAATACCTTCATGGAGTTTACAATGTAGTAGGATCATAGGTATCATGTCTTTCCAGCCTCATTATACATTACTCCCCTTCAAACACTCTCTTATATAAGCAAACTGATCTTTTTGTGAATCTTTGCACACTATTCTTCATCTCCAACCTCTGTACCATTGCATTGGCTGGTCCCAATGCCTGGAATGCCCTCTCTCCTCTCCTTCATCTTTTAGAATCCCTAGTTTCCTTCAAAACCCAGCTCAGGCACAACCTTGTACATGAATCCTTTTCTGATCTCCCTATTCCACCCTCTATTACCTTGTATTTTCTAGATTCTAATATATAGACTTGTTGTCTCCCTTGATAGAGGAGGCCATTTTTGGTTTTGTACCACTGGTACCTGGCACATAGAGTTTAATAAATGTTTATTGATTGATTGATTATTTCACTAGGAGTATTCGGGAGAGAGTGGCATATTTAGGTTAGAAAGCCTGCTATCTATTTTTACTAACAGTTTCACCTAGAAGCAGGGGGGTAGCCTAGATGACCTTGTAGAGCCTGTCCAGTTGCAGGTCAAGATGCAGGTTCCTCATTCTGCTTCCAGAGTCATGGTCAGCATATGGAGAGAACTTAGACAGGATTTTAGAACTAGAAAGGACTTTAGATGACAACTGATTTTTATGGATGAGGAAACTGAAATTGATGATTCACCACCACCTCTGTGGGCCTCAGTCACTCAAGAGACCCCAAGGGTAGTTTCTTTTTTTCCTTTTTTTTTCTTTCTTTCTTTTTTTTTTTTTGGTGTGTGTGAGGCAACCACACAGCCAGTAAGTGTCAAGTGTCTGATGCTGGATTTGAACTCAGGTCCTCCTGACTCCAGAACCAGTACTCTATCCACTTCAAAGTACTCTGCCCCCTCAAAGGTAGTTTCTCTCCAACTTCTCTGTTGGCCACCAGTAGCTATCTTGGCCTCTAAGTGGCATATCTGTCTTGGGGTCCCTCAAATAAGAAGTAAAGACAGTGATAGAGAAGATGGGAGTCTGGCTACTTGTCATGATCAAGTGAGTATGAGTCTAGAAAGTTGAGGAGGAAGTTCATTCAGATCTGTAGGTTGGGCTCAGGGGTAGGAAGATATCCTAGGGTGATCAACAATGAACACTCAACCAATTTTTATTAAGCACCTACTTTTTGCCAACATGGGGTGTATTGGGTGTTTAAGGAGGACTAGCACTTCTGGTGTGAGAGCTGTTAAGTCCTTTTCAGGGCTGATCACCTCTGGTGTCCACCTGTCATCCATTGCTCACCTGTGGCTCCAAGAAACTGTAGCATGAGCATTGGCCACACCCTGGTAAAACCATCTAGGCAGATGGGCCAAACCAGGTTTAGGGTAATCAATAGGCTACAGACATTTTGGCAAATTAGGTGGGGGGTCTGCCCCAAGCGTGAGAAAACTTTCTTTGGTAGAATGACCGGATAAGAACAATTTGTTCCAGCGGCCATGAGGATAGCTAAAGCAGGTGCTGTGGAATATGTAGAGCTTGGTCAGACATCGAAGGCACCAAGGTCATCCACTTTTGCGTTGCTACTGGACTTTGATGACTCTGGAAGAGAGGGAGGGGCTGATGACTTTGTGCAACTCTGTCTCACTTCAATTCATGTACAAGTCAGGGCATCCTATGATGTTATTTGTTCTCTTCAAAAATGAAGGACAAACAACAAAAACAACAGCAATCACAATGATAGCAAAAACTAATTGCCAGACACTAGAGAAATAAAGGTGAAAGAGAAATAGTTCCTTGTCCTTGAAGATCTTATATTCTGCAGGAAGATGTAACATACATACATATATACATATATATATATATATGATCATATACACAATATTGGTATCACATTCAGCACCTACTTTTATTCAATCTCAGACCTTGTGAAAGTAGATAAATATATTGCTACCCAAAAAAAGGAATCAAGGCAGCCCCTCTTCTTCCTGCCCCCCCAGTCATCTCAGGATGCCTTTTAGGGATTTCTATGTACTTTTGAGGCTGGTATTGATGGTTACCTTAACCTAATATGGTTTGAAGGTGACCCAACGTCCCCACGCCTGATGCCCTCATCTCAAGCCTAAGCCTGAGTGGAAGGGACTGCAGGTTCTGAGCAGTGGACGAACAGAGCTCAAGTTCTGACAGATCTTGACAAGCTAGAGAGATTTCATTCATGAGTCCAGCTGAAGCCTAGGTATCTATCACTCTCAGACCAACCTGGCTGAATGTGGTAGGTGTCATCTCTAGAAAATTGGTTTTGAGAGAATTTTTTTTCAAAACAATTTACAAAGATTTTTCTCTTAAGGTGGGAGTGGGGAGTTGTGATTCGCCTTGGCAGAAGGAATACCCACACTGATGAAATCAGATTTATTTTGAAGCATTCCAAGTTCATCTGAGTAAAAATGGTGGAAGTAGGGAACCTATACTACCTACCCTCATTAAATACCTCCGGAGACTCCTCACGAGTTCTTTAAGTCAGAATCAGAAATCAGAGAGATACACATTTTTACCAGTGCCTCAGCTTTGGCATAGAAGGCACGGATGGCACATTTCTCCAATTTTCAGAGGACACGATGTGGGGAGGGAGAGCTAACAAGTAGGATGACAGAAATCTGGATCCAAAAAATTCCAACAAGCTAGAATGATGAGCCAAATCTAATAAGCGAAAATTTAACAGGGATAAATGTAAAATCCAATACTTGGGTTTTAAATAAAATCAGCTGCACAAGTAAAAGACATAGGCCTTTTACAAAGCACTAAAAAGCATCCTGAGATGCCTGAGGTGGTGTAGGAAAGAAGTGGGGCTGCCCCAGTTCCTTTGTTTGGGTAGCAACATCTTTCTACCTTCATAAGGTCTGAGACTAAGTAAAAGTAGGTGCTGAATGTATTACCAATATTTAGTTTATCATTGAATATGTACATATTACTTCTCCATAGAGAATGTAAGATTCCTGAGGGCAAGGGGCCATTTAAAAAACATAATTATAAACATTTTTATTTAAAGTTTTGAGTTTCAAATTCTATCCCCGCTTCAGTTCCTCCTCTTCCCCCTCCCTGAAGCAGTAACCAATCAGATGTAGGTTATACATGTGCAATTATGTAAAACATTATTATGCTAGTCATTTTGTATAAGAAAAGTTGGGGGCAGCTAGGTGGTTCAGTGGATGGAGCACTAGTCCTGGAGTCAGGAGGACCTGACTTCAAATCTAGCCTCAGACACTTGACACTTCCTAGCTGTGTAACTTGGGGCAAGTCACTTAACCCCAATTGCCTCATAAAAAAAAAAAAGAAAAGAAAAGTTGGGTAAAAAAGAAAAAAAAATGAAAGTGAAAAACAACATGCTTCAGTCTATGTTCAATCACTATCAGTTCTTCCTTTGGAAGTGGATAGTATGTTTCATCATTAGTCTTTTGGGATTGTCTTGGATCATTGTATTGCTGAGAATAGTTAAGTCATTCACACTTCTTCATCAAACAATATTGCTGTCTCTGTGTGCAATGTTCTCTTGGTTCTGCTCACTTCACTGTGCATCAGTTCATACAAGTTTTTCCAGGCCTTTCTGAAGTCATCCTCTTGTCATAATAATATTCCATCACCATCATATACCAATGAGGGACCATTTTGCTTTCATCTTTGTTTCCCTAGTGTCTGGAGAAGAAGATCTGAGGTCTTTAGTGGACACCAAAGCTCATTCAGAGCCAACAGGTATGGTGTAGTGGCCAAAGCTGATACGATCTTGGGCAGCATTCATAAGGCAATGTGAGGGAGAAAGTAGCCCTGCTCTCTTCTGACCACATCAAAAGTGCCACGTCTAGTTCCTTGAACCACATTTTAGGAAGGGGGTTGGCAAATTGGGCAGTCCAGATGAGGGTGATAGAATGGTGAGGGGACAATAGGCTATTCCATAACAAGGATCAGTGGAAGGAAATTGGAGCGTTTAAGCTGGTGAAAATGGCAGGGGGTGGGGGGAAGGGTGTCCATAGTCTTGAAATCTCTAAAGGGTTATCATATGGGTCAGTGCTTAAACATGTAGATTTTGGCCGTAAGTGTCAGAATTGAGGCCTGATGGGGTGGAGAGTCCAGGGAGGCAGAATTCAGCTCAATATAATGAATACCTTTCAGATAATCAGCTTTGTGGCAACAGCAGGGCCTCCTGTGAAAGGCAGCAAATTTCCCAGGCTAAAGTTGTCTGAGTGGAGTCTGGATGTCTTCTTCTTTGGTATGTTGTAGAGGGAAAGGATCTTGTGGAACTGGCCTCCTAAGTCCTTTCCAGCTCTGAGATCTGTGATTCTAAAAACTTTGCTCCTGGCAGGGATTCAGTGCTGAGTTGGTGGGTAACTGGGAAATGATGCAGGAAGAAGAATCTGGGATGCCAGGAGATCAGCTCTCCTCATACTAATGCTTCTGTTGTAGGTCTACCCTGAGGCAGTTAAACCAAAGGGAAAGGAGGCGATAAAAGGTTTAGAAAAAGCAGATTTTTAAAAAAAGCCACTTTTGGAACTAGGCAAACAATAGGGAGGACTTTTGAAGCCGAAGGAGGATCTGAGACAGCCCCAGTTCCAGGGCCCTTTCCCTTTTCCTTCTCCTCTCCCTCTGCTCTCTCCTTCACCATTCGCTTCCTCCTTATCTTCCTAAGACATAAACCAGATGAATTTACCCTTGAAAGCTCTCCTGGAGCGGGGAGGAAGGGGGGAGAATGACATATAAAAGGTATAAGCCAGCTTTCTAGAAGCTGTGACTCAGGAAGAGAAGGGTTAGAAGAGTCTTGGCCATGCTTTGTACAAATAGTTAAAACAGCATCATAGACAGATATAGAGCTTTTAGGCCATTGAACTGAACCTGCCCATTTTATAGATGGGAAGACCTAGATCTACTTGTCCATGGTCATACGGGGCATCAGTGACAGAGCCAGGAGAAAACAACCTCAGAGTGGGGAAGGGAAGTGATGAGCATCATCACAGGTTTGACTTAGGAGGCATCGTGGTGTCACAGTGATTCTCATGGTGGGTCTTGGAGACAGGAAGACCTGTCTCTTAAGTACCTGCTTCAGGCACTTATTTGCTAGTTATGTGACCCTGGGCAAATTGCTTAATCTTTCCCAGCCTCAGTTTCCTCATCTGTAAAATGGGGATAGTTCCAGCACCTGTCTCCCAGGGTTTTTGTGAGGATCAGATGAGATAACCTGTGTAAAGGCTTTTCTGAACTTTAAAGTACAATGTCAAGTGTATATAGCTATTATTATGACCTAGTTGCTAAGCCAGGAAACTACTCCCTAGAGAATAAATAGGTTTAGGAAACCCAGATTAAATGCTTAACTCTCTGGCTTACTTGCCATGTAACCTTTGGAAGCTTCTCTTGGCTTCAGGTCCCCCAACTGTGACATGAGTTGTATTAGATCACACGATTCCCTTGTTCCCTTCCAGTTTGGACACTCATTCTATGATCCCGTCTTTGACCCTCCAATGGAAATGGCGTAGTAGAATAAGTCCTGGATATAGAATTAGACCTGGATTCGAATCCTGGCTTTACTGCTTCCTAATTGTGGGAACTTGGGTAAGTAATTTCTCCTTTCTGGGACTCAGTTTACTCATCTGTAAAATAAGAAGGAAGGACAAGATGATCTTTGAACTCCCTTCCAGTCCTAACACCTATGATTAATGTCCCTGAGATCAGACTACACAGTGAGCTGACTCTCTACTGCTGCCTGTGTGGTCTTACTAAAGTTACTCCAATACCCCAAGACTCAGTTTCCTTTCTCTGTGAAATGGAGATAGTAATAATTTCCCTACTTATCACTTGGAATTTTGTAAACTTTAAAGTACTATGGAAAAGAGTTATAATTATTTTGTCATGGAGAATAAATCAAAATTCTCAAAATTCCACAGCCCTCCATGGGCATGCCTGGGACAAGCAGGCTCCTATCACAGAGGTCCGCATCCATCTTGTTGCCACCTGGCTCCAAAGCAGCACCTCGGCTCAAAGGTAGGAAAGTATAGAAATGTATTGCTTTCTTTGCTGGGCTTGGGTCCCAAACCTGCCGTCCCTGGTCTGGGGAGGGAAACCAGAGGATTTTTGGATGGATGAATGCAGCTCAGGCTAGATTCTGGTCATGAACAGTTTATTTGTTGCCATCGGGCAGTGTCCTCATTACCCATCTAGATGCTGAGAGGGCAAGAAGGCTCTACTTGACCCTTTTCCCTATTTGGATACAAACCCAAAGAGAGGAAACTGAGGATGGGATTGTGTCTAGGAAGGAGGTGATGCATCTTTCCAAAGAGATTCTCTTATAATAGAGGGTGGAATGAGAATGGCAATGGGGGAGCCACTGATTCTCTCAGATTACATTAACAACAAATTCAAGAGATGTTTATTATGATTACTATTTTAAATTAAAATAATTTATTTATATATTCATTCATTCATCCATCCTTCCATTCATTCATTCATTCATTTTATTCTGAACTTAAGAAATCAAACAAACATTTCCATTACATAATAGAATAGGAAAAAAAAGATGATTGCACATATAATGACAAATCTGTTCAATTCCTGTGCACAGGGCTGAGGAAGACACAAGGTTTAAATAACATGTGTTTGCTCTCATAAAATTCATAGTTTCATAGAGACATAAACACAAGCAGGAGTGAGCTGGTGGATGTTTGATAACCAGTAAACAACAACAAACAAACAAAACTTCCCCCCCAACAAAATAAAACGTATGCAAGACATATATTTATGTTTAATTTGCATTTTCCACAATTTTCCCATGATGTTCTTAGGCCCCAATAATCAACCAAATAATAAATTAAATAAATTAAACCCTGATTGATATTTGCTCATTTCTGAGGTATAAACATTCTCTCTGGAAATTTAACAAAGGGCTCTCTTTAGCCAGTAGGAGCTGGTTCCAGCACATTATTGTAAATAACTATTATCTATTCAACTATCTCTTCATTCAACATTTATTAAGTATCTACTGTATGTTCTGGGAGTTGTGGGACATGTAACATTTAGAATACAGGACCATGGATTTAGAGCTGAGTATCACTGAGGTGCTTGCCTTTACAATTTCATAGGAGAATGACATAAACATATGTAAATATGACACACAGATCAAAGCATTAAAGAAGTGCAAAAAAATGCTCTGTGAGGTCCTGTGGGTGGCATAGGAAGTGACTGCTCTTGGTGGAGATCAGAGAAGGCTTCTTGGAAGACGTGGCATGAAAAGGTCAGAGAGGGATTCAACAGGCAAAGATGGGGAGGGGATACTCTAATGCTGTGACGAACAAAGGCCGGGGATCTGGAGAGCCAGGGACATGGCCCTTGCCCTTGGGAGTTGGAATGAAGCATCTCCTCACTTCAGACAGAAGCAGATCAGGCCTAGAGCCTGATTACTATGCTCGCTGGGATTGCATGAATAATTCACCAGCATGTAGGCCAAAGGTGCCCTGTGCTTTGATGGCCAGTAATGACTCGGAGGTGTTCAGAGAAGGCCTGACTTGTAGGTGGGCACAGAGGATTTCATTCAGCTCTTTGTCTGATTGTTTAATTACCCACCACAGCCTTTTGAATCCTGGCTGGTTATTTCCTTTATAATCTCTGAGTGGCTAAAAATAGTTTCCCCCATTAAAGCAATAAAGGACTCTCCTGAACCGGGGTGGGGGGTGGGGTGGGGAGAAGGCTTACTGTATTCCTGCCTAGTCCTCCCTTACCTGAGCCAAAGTTTGTTAAATCCGCTTCCAGAATAAATGTTCAGACAAAACATACAGCAGTGCATACCTATTGGTTTGGAAGACACGACCTTGGAACAATAAATACAGGGGGATTATTAGTGCTTTGTATGGAAAAGGTAGGCTCATGGGCACTGGAGCAGGAAGGCACATGAAGGTCATTGAATCTAATCTACTCATTTTACAGATAAAGAAAGTGAAGGTCCAGAGAGGGGTTGGGTGGGAAATAGCTTGCCGTGATCACATAGGCAGTGAGCAGTAGAAACGGGATTCAAATCTGTATCCTCTGCACCTAAAATTCATGGTCTTCCTACCACACTTGGCTACAGAAGGATCTTACAGCGCTTCCCACTGTTTACTTTATAAAGCCCTCAGTACCTAGGAGAAAGGTCTGGTGCAGGGGGCAGAAAGTCAGGTTTAGAAAGAGATTTGGACCAGGGATCAGATCTCAGCTCAGCTAGATCAGATGACAGATTTGGACCCAGGATTCAATCTTAGATCTGCCACTAAGGAGTTGTATAAAATTGGGCAGCCATTTCCTTTCTGTGGGCCTCAGTTTCTTCATCTGTAAAATAAAACGGTGAGAGAGATGACCTCTAAAGGTCCATTTAGCTCTAGATCTCCTGAACCTATGAGCCTCTCATCCTTACATTCAAGACCCCTGGTTTGTCTTCCTTCCTTCCCTCCTTCCTTCCTTCCTTTCTTCCTTCCTTCCTTCCTTCCTTCCTTCCTTCCTTCCTTCCTTCCTTCCTTCCTTCCTTCCTTCCTTCCTTCCTTCCTTCCTTCCTTTCTTTCTTTCTTTCTGTTTTTTTTTTTTTTTGGTCTGGGCAATGATGGTTAAGTGACTTGCCTAAGGTCACACAGTTAGTAACTGTCAAGTGTCTGAAGCTGGATTTGAACTCAGGTCCTCCTGGATCTGGAGCCGGAGCTTTATTCACTGCACCACCTAGCTGTTCCCCTTTCTTTCTTTCTTTCTTTCTTTCTTTCTTTCTTTCTTTCTTTCTTTCTTTCTTTCTTTCTTTCTTTCTTTCTTCCTTCCTTCCTTCCTTCCTTCCTTCCTTCCTTCCTTCCTTCCTTCCTTTCTTTCTTTCTTTCTTTCTTTCTTTCTTTCTTTCTGGTTTTTTTTTTTTTTTTGGTCTGGGCAATGATGGTTAAGTGACTTGCCTAAGGTCACACAGTTAGTAACTGTCAAGTGTCTGAAGCTGGATTTGAACTCAGGTCCTCCTGGATCTGGAGCCGGAGCTTTATTCACTGCACCACCTAGCTGTTCCCCTTTCTTTCTTTCTTTCTTTCTTTCTTTCTTTCTTTCTTTCTTTCTTTCTTTCTTTCTTTCTTTCTTTCTTTCTGTTTTTTTTTTTTTGGGTCTGGGCAATGATGGTTAAGTGACTTGCCTAAGGTCACACAGTTAGTAACTGTCAAGTGTCTGAAGCTGGATTTGAACTCAGGTCCTCCTGGATCTGGAGCCGGAGCTTTATTCACTGCACCACCTAGCTGTTCCCCTTTCTTTCTTTCTTTCTTTCTTTCTTTCTTTCTTTCTTTCTTTCTTTCTTTCTTTCTTTCTTTCTTTCTTTCTTCCTTCCTTCCTTCCTTCCTTTCTCTCTTCCTTTCTTTCTTCTTGTGCTTTGCAAATTGCTTTCCTCACAATGAACTGGTTGGGGTAGACAAGGAAATATCAGAGCCAGAAATGAGAATTCTTACATTTGAGACAAGCTTCCTAAATTGACCCAGGAGTAAGCAGCATAAAAAGGACCCTCCCCCCCACCTTTTTTTTTTCTGAAGGAGCAGGGAATGGCTTGCTGTTTGGGGGAAACAGAGATTCAGGCACATTGGCCCCCATAAGCAGACATCCTGGGATGTCAGTACAGTAGGCTGCTTGGGAAACACCCCCTGGGAAAGGAAGTAAGCCATCTGGTATCTCCTATCTTAACTAATTATTCTTGCTAACTAGGTGCTAAGGTTACTTGTTGTTTCAAACTTGGCATCTAAGAAGGCTGATTTCCGGGGAGTGGAATGGTAACCATTCCATCAAGCTTCTAAGGAGGATGCAGAAAGGGGCCATGAAACCAACGTCCTCCCCATCCCTCAAAGGATTGTGACAGAATGTTAATGCTGAAAGTGACCTTAGAGATCAGTTAATCCAAACACTTCATTTTTATAGTGGAGGAAATAAAGAAACTGGGCACCAGAGAAAGAAAGTTATTTGCCCAAGGTCACAGAGCAAGGGCCTTACTGAATTTGAGGCTAAGCTGAGGTGGTGTCAAACATGGCCTAAATCCAGGCCTGTTGCCTGCTGGTCCAGGATTTTCCCTTCTCTATTCTGCTGCTGAGCCCCATAAATATATGCCTTTCCTCATTTTCATTCTGTTGGCCAAACCGCTGGTTTTTCCCTCTCACCTAGGCCTACTGTCTGACATTCCTCTGTGAGGTCCTTCTTAGGGAAGAATTATACCTGTTTGTTTGACTTGGGGAACACAAGCCCTACCCCCCAACCCCCACTCCCCAGCCTCCTTCTTAGGAGCCTTACCTTTTCCAGGTTCGGTTGTTTAGACTGACACTAGCCCATTAACAAGGACCCCGTAGGCCTTCCACTGATGGGCTATTTTCTAGACTGACAGGTTTATCATGACCCTTTTCAAATTGCTCCTGTGAATGATTAATGCTCTCCCCCAGCTTTTTCCCTGGGAGGTGACATCTAGAGACATCTGCTTCCCACTCCTAAGCTCTTGCATCTTCACCTCTCCAGAGCTCTGAGATGTGTGTTCCTGTCAACTCTCCTGAGGTTAAGAGGAAAGGGCCTGTGCATTTATAGAATCTTCACAGAAGGGAAGTAGCAAGAAGCAAATGTGGTCTCAGGGCTGGAGAATAGAAATCTCATGTCCAGAGCAAGGGAAGTGATAATTGCAGAATTCCAGAATCTCAGAGTCTTAGTGGGGCCTGCATGGGTCAGGCCATATTTGGGCTACCATGTTGGACTCTGGCTGCCACATTTTCAGGATGTTTCCAATCTGAAGCAGAGTGGTCAGTAAAGTAACAGGACTGACAATCACCCCTCCCTCCCCCAAGAAGGTACTGGAAATGTTTAGCCTGCAGCAGATAAGATCAGGGGGAGAGAATGTGGCATGGTACTGGACATGATAGCAATCTCCAACTACAAGAAGACTTGTTATGAAGAGTATTTGCTCCTGAGGGCAGAAATAGGAGCATTGGGTGGAAATTATGGGGATGCAGATTTTGGCTCCATACTAGGAAAATGTTTCCTACCTAAACTACCTAAACTAATTGACTAACTAACTAATCAACCAACTAACTTTCCTTAATAAATTAAAATAGTTTCCTAAAAGTATAGAATGAGCTACATTATAAGGCAGCGAGGTGACACAGTGAATAGAGCACTGGCCTGGATCGGAAAAGCTGAGTTCAAATCCAACTTCAGATACTTACTAGCTATGTGATAGTGGACAAGTCACTTGACTTGTCTGTCTCAGTTTTCTCAGTTGTGAAATGGGGATCATACTAACAATTACCTCTCATGGTTGTTGTGAGGATAAAATGAAATAATATTTGTAAAGTGTTCAGCTCAGTGTCTGGTACATAGTAAGTGCTTAGCAAATGTTTATTTCCTTCCTTCATCAGCCAATGAGTTCCCCATTACTGGAAGTCTGTAAGCAGAGGCTGGTTGGCCATATTTGTCAAGGATATTGTGGATGAAACACACTCAGGAAGGGGTTGAGCTCTTTAGGACAGTCACTAAAAACCTAATTTTATAGTAAGAGCAATTCAACTTAATTAAATAAACATTTGCTCAGTTCTTTCTATGGGAAGAGATCCTTGTGCCTGGTGATGAAAAGGCAAACATGAAAAACAACACAACTCTTGCCCTCAAGTATCTTACAGTCTAATGCAAGGACTTGAGGGGAGAGGGTGGTGGTGGGGAAAGAATGCAATCATAGAGTCATCAAATCTTGGTGTGAAAAGAAATTTCAGAGGTTCCTTTAAGAACCACAGGGTTGCTTGTTTTCTTTTAAACCGTTTTTGTGTCATGGATTCCCTTGGAAGGATCCTTTCTCAAAATGCTTTTAAATGTTCAAAATAAAATCCATTGAGATTACATAGTTACCAATTTTTTAAAAAGTTCCTAGACCCCAGGTTAAGTAGCCCTCCTTTAGTCAAGCCCTCTGCCCAGGGATGAATCCCTTCTTCCATTCTTCTTGACAGGTAGTCATATAGAGGCTGATAAATTTCTGCTCATTCAGACCTGCTTGTCAACGCTAGGGTCTGTCACAAACAGCACAGGAACCATTGGGCAATCAGTTTCTATCCCCAAACTGTACTTGCAGTGAACCTGCCCATGGTGAAAAACGACCTTTTTAATTTTTAAAATTTTTGCTCCAGAAAGGAGGCAAGAACTTCCCTCACCTTTTAATAAAGCAACAACGATTTTCTCTTTATATTGGAATCCCATCTTACACAGGGGCAGCTAGGTGAGGCAGGGGATAGAACACTGGCCTTGGAATCAGAAAGACTCACCTTTCTGAGTTCAAATCCAACCTCAGACCCTTACTAGTTCTGTGACCCCAGGCAAGTCACTTTACCCTGCTTGCCTCCATTTCTTCATCTGTAAAATGAGCTAGAGAAGGAAGTGGCAAACCGTGCTGGCCTCTTTGCCAAGAAAAGCCCAATTGGGGTCACAAAGAGTCAGAAACAACTGACCAAAAACCTTACACAGGGCTTAGGTTCTAAAGTCAGTGTATAAATGATCCAAGACAATTCCAAGAGACTCATGATGGAAAATGCTCTCCACAGCCAGAAAAAGAATTGTGGACTCTGAATGCAGGTTGTTTTCACTTTTGTTGTAGCTGTTTCTTGTTTATTCTTTCTTGTGGTTTTTCCCTTTTGTTCTGATTCTTCTCTCACAACATGACTAATATGGAAATATGTTCAATGTGATTGTGCTAAATGACTTATATCAGTCTGGTTGCTGTCTTGGGGAGGGAGAAAAATTTGGAACTTAAAATCTTACAAAAATGAATGTTGAAAGCTATCTTTACATAAAATAGGGAAAAATAAAATGTAATTCTATTTTAAAAATAAAGTGAGTGTATAAAACCAACATTATGTTTAGTCAAAATTGCCTTTTTTCCTAAAGGAAGACAGCAAAACCAGATTCATAACTTTGGAATAAGGATTGTCTTTAAGGACTAAAATGTGAAGTGGCAATGGACATGAACTCTGATTGCTTCCCCACAATATTTGCATTATTTCTTTCCTTCTATTTTCTCTTTCTTGTTCCATTCTTTCTCTCACCATTTCTGTCCTCTCATTTATTTCTGTCCCTCTTTTTTCTTTATCTCTGACTCTCTCCTCTCAGCCTCTCTGCCTCTTCATCTCAGTCTGTCTGTCTTTATCTCTCTCTGCCTCTGTGTCTGTCTTTCTTTCTCTGCAATCATGGATAGTGTGCATAGTTCATGATGAGACTCCATTTCCAGGGCAGCTAGGAACCACAGTGGATAGAGCACCAGCCCTGGATTCAGGAAGACCTGAGTTCAAATCCGGCCTCAAACACTTGATACTTACTAGCTGTGTGACCCTGGGCAAGTCAGTTAACCATCATTGCCCCACAAAAAGAAAGAAAGAAAAAGAAAGAAAGAAAGAAACTCTATTTCTGAAAGCATTTCATCTCTACAATCTCATTTGAACTTCGTGGCAACCCTGTGAGCAAGCAAAATAATTGTTATTTCCATTTTACAAAGGAGGAAACTAAGGCACAGAGAATCTTGGTGATTTGCCTAAAGCCATAGAGTTAAGTTTGAGGTGTGGCTGGGACTGAAGCCTAGGCTGCAGAACTGTAAGGAGAGAGAGAGAGAGAGAGAGAGAGAGAGAGAGAGAGAGAGAGAGAGAGAGAGAGAGAGAGAGACTGACTCTCTCCAGTGGCCCATTAGGCCTCTCAATCCTTCTCTCCATATATAAAGCTTCATTATGCATTTTGAATGCCAGAGTCAGTCACTAATTCAATTCTACAAACGTTCATTAAACATCTACTTTGGGCCCAGGCATGCAGTGAAAGTAGGGGTAGGAGGGAAAGGACAAAACCTGGTAATCATTTGTGGTCCAATTTAACTGGAGTGTAGAGTGTGTAAAAGAGCATAATGTGAAGTAAGACTGGGAAGAAAGGTTGTAGTTAGCTCGTGGGATGCCTTAAATACCAGGACGAGGAGTTTTTGAACTGGAGAGTGACAGGGTTATTCCTGTACATTAGGAAGATTACTTTGTGAGCTGTGTGGAGGTTGGGTCAGAGATCGGGGAGACTGGAGGAGAGGAGACCAATTAGGAAGCTGTAGCTAGAGGATGGGAGCCTGAACCAGAGGGGCAACCACGGGATTAAGGAAGAATGGGATGGAAGAAAGAGGAACTGCAATGGGAAAATGGACAGGTCTTGGTAAATGACTCACTGTGGTGGGTGAGGGAGGGAAAGAATCAATAACTCCAAGGTCACCTTGGAGGTGCCATGTAGAATCAGAGCAGGGAAGAAATCTATTTGTGTGGACTGGAATGGGTAGGGTGGGTCCTTGGAAGAGGTGGGAGTTAAGAAGAACCTTGAATGGTACATGGGAAGAATAAGCATTTATTAAACCCTTAATGTGTACCAACCATTGTGCTTAGTCCTTTACAAATATTATTTCATTTGATCTTATGGATGGCGTGGAGAATGGCATGGAGAATATTTGGAAGGAGGATGGCGGGATCTCTAAAGAAGAGTTGAAGTAGCTAGGGGGAGGGGAGGGGATAGGTTTGAAACAGAAAATACTTAGTTGGGGGTGGGGGGGAATGATGACCATGTTCAAATAGTTGAAAGGCTGACATTTGGAAGAGGAATTCAATTTTCGCCCCCAAAGGCTAGAACTTGGAGGTGTGTGTGTGTGTGTGTGTGTGTGTGTGTGTGTGTGTGTGTGTGTGTGTATGCATGTGAATCATAAGGAAGTAAACTTCAACTCATCCATCATAGGCAAAACAATTTAACACTAAAACTGGTCCAGAGTCCAGTGGGCTCTTTTGGGAGCTACAGGATTTCTTTGAATGGTTTGTAGCTGCTGTATTAGAGTAAATATATGATGAATTATTATGAATATTAATATTTCTACTACCTTGATTTTCAGTGGGGGTTCACCCACCACCAATCCAGAGCTCAATACCTATCAGAGGATTTGGGTTCAAATCCCAGCTCTGCCACTTACTGTTGGGTGTTTTTGGACAGTCTCTCAGCCTCAGTTTCTTCATCTGAAAAGTGAGAGAGTAGGTCCCTTCCAGCTCTAAGTCTATGATCCCTCTATTCTTCAGTAGATGCTTAGACCAGTTGGATACTGTATTTAATTCAATTCACATTTATTAAGCACCAACTATATACCAGGAATTATGCTAGGTACTGGAGGTACAGAGGAAAATTAAGGAATCCCTGACTTCAATGTGCTTGCATTCTCTTGAGGGGAAATAACTTGTATAAAGAAGATTAATGTATAATATCTACAAAGTAACTTCAGGAAAAGGGGAACAGGTTTAATACGCAGTTAGAAAGGCAGTTAATGTAATGGGTTCAGAAAGCAACTGTGGAAAGTTAGGTATAGGGACACTAGAGGAATGGGGCTGAGAAGACTGGGTTTGAGGATGGGCCAGGGTTGGTAAGAGAAGGTAGCTTCTGCTAAGGCAATTAGAGAAAAGCACAGGGCATTGGGTTGCCATGTCCTTCTCATGAACAATGATAATGTTGGTTTGATTGTCTTTCCTTGAGTGGAAAAGGTGGGGTTGTGGGAGTGGTCTGTAGGAAAAGAGTGAGTCTTGGACTTCTATTTGATTCAAGGTTAATAAACAGTCATTGACTGATGGAGATGGAAGCAGTCCCAGTTTATGTTGCCTTTATAACTTCTCTGCTTCCCTTCCTGGGTCATTGTGAGGATCTAACAAGTAAAAATATTTTGGAGTCCAAAACTTCTCACACATCTGTATTACATGTAGTTCTTACCACTCTTCCTCATCCCTCTCCTGAGCACTTTTCCTTTATCTTAGACCATTGGAACATAGATTTCAGATCTGGAAAGGCCTTTATACCATAGAACCTAAGTCCTGGAAGGACTTGAGAACACAGAACTTAGAGTGTTGGTGTGGAAAGGATCCTTAGACCATAGAATATCAAGGCTGGAAGGGGCCTTAGAATACAGAACATTGAAGGTTCTCTTATAAGAGGGATCTTAGCAATCAGATCACATTTTACATAGTAGGAAACTGAGTGATTTGTTCCTAAGGTTGTTTTGTTTTGTTTTGTTCTTTAGCAGTTAGCAGACTAGACATTTTAACCCTCTTTGTCTGACTATCAGTAAACTGCAAACTTGTTAACTCCCTTCTTGGGGTATTAAGAGGGGCTAACCCATGAGGAAAGCCCAGGTCTCTTATTTTATTGTTAAGTAGATGCAGTGGTTTCATGGATTTTACAGAAAGTCCCTGCCCCATCTCCAGCCAGTGTGTTATGTATGGGTGGCCCTTCCTTTCACCTTTGTCCAGCCTTGGTGAAGCATGTATAATCATTAGACTTAGCATGTTCCAGATGGAAGGATTAGGATTTGGGGCTCTTGGGCTCTAGGGGGGGTTGGGATAGGAAGGCTCAACATTAAGAGGCAAAGACCCCAGATGGTGTCTGACATTTGGCCAGGCCCTAGAGAAGTCCACTAGGCTTCTTTAAATGGGTTCCCCAGGCACTTGACAGCTGGTAACTGGGTATGCTATCAGCATCCTTCCTCACCTCTTAATCAATTCAATTCAATACAATTCAAAAAATATTAATTATGATTTGGCACAATGCTAAGTGCTGGGGATATAAAGTCAGATAGGGAAAAGGTGCTGTCCTCAAGGAACTTACATTCTAACAGGGGGGCAGTCTATGTACTTAAAGAAGCTAATATGATACAAGGTATAATAATGTAATAGGAAGACAAACTAACCAGATGTAGCACTCTAAGGACATTTGAAGAAGAAGCAATCATCTTTAGCTGAAACACTTGAATCTTTATGGAAACTTAAGCTGCTTAGAATGGGAGAAGGAGCTATCACCCCCTTCCTGAAAGGAGCCATTGGGAGATGCTACATCAGGTTCCCTGAGAATGGCATCCCTCAGGGATAAAGGACTGCTGTGTGAATTAACAACCTTAACACCCTCACTAGGGTACTCTGGGGTAGTGTAAAGAATGCAGGATTTGGAGTCAGGACTTCAGGTCAGATGTTGGCTCTGCTGCTTCTTTCTGACATTGACTAAATCACTTATTTTCTGTGGGTCTTAGTTGCCTCCTATGTAAAACAAGGTTCTTGAACTAAATCATCTCTAAGATCCTTTGTAGCTCTAAATTCAATGAGCCTCTACTCTCTCAGTCCCCACTGGACCAGTGTCAGTGTCCCTGAGCACACTGATTTTTTTATGTCTTTGGGACACATTGCATGTCATCCAAGGACTAGGGTCAAGACTTCCTCTGATGGAATGTAAGTTCTTTGAGAGCGGGGCTTGTTTCAGTTTCATCTTTGTGTCCCGAGTGCCTAGTCCAGTGCCCTGACACATAGTAGGTCCTAAATGCTTGTTGATTGATTACCTCTTCCCTGAAACTTTTCCTTCATAGCGGATATTCAGAAGCTGAATGATGTAGAAAGGATATGTTTCCAGTGGAGGTTGGATTAGATGTCCCCTGAAGTCCCTTACAACTCTGAGATTCTTGGTTCAAGTTCCAGCCCTTTCATGGAATGACTGTGTGACCTTGATAAAGTTGTTTTCCCTTTCTGTCCTCAGATTTCCCTATCTATACAATTAATGGGTTGCATTAAATAGACTTGGGGACCTTTTAGGGTGATGCAGAGAAAAATACAGTAGATTAGGGGATCAGAAGATATGTTCAAGCTCTGCCATTTCTATGTGACCCAAGGAAAGGCAACCTCTTTTACCCAGTTTCCTCATCTGTACTTGTGCTATTAACCTTGTAGAGTTGTGGGGAAAGTGGTGAAATTGTAAACGACTATATAAATTCACAGGGCAGCTAGGTGGTACAATACTGAACTTGCAGGCAGGAAGACTCATTTTCCTGAGTTCAAATATGGCTTCAGACAATTCTTAGTTGTGTGATCCTGGGCAAGTCACTTCACCCTGTTTGCCTCAGTTTCCTCATCTATAAAAGGTGCTGGAGAAAGAAATGGCAAACCATTCCAGTATCTCTGCCAACAGGGCAGCTAGGTGGTACAGTGGATAAAGCACTGGTTCTGGATTCAGGAGGACATGAGTTCAAAGCTGGTCTCAGACACTTGACACTTACTAGCTGTGTGACCTTGGGCAAGTCACTTAACCCTTATTGCCCAGCAAAAAAAAAGGGAAAAAAAGAAGTCCTGATCTAGAGGATCTCATGATTCACAGTATCTCTGCCAAGAAAACCCCAAATGGGGTCATGAAGAATTGGATAATTCAGAAATGACTGAATAGTGACATATATGTGTATGTGTGTGTGTGTGTATATATATATATATATAATATATATAATATATAATGAATCTGTACAGTGTAGGTTCATGGGCTAGTGAATCCTTTTTCCTGGCTCTTGGTTTCTATGTTAATAAAAGGGGCACAATAATATCAGTCCCACCCATCTTATGGTATTGTTATGAGAATCAAAGGCGATAATGTTTGGGCAAGTTCTTCGTAGACAGTTCAAAGTTCAACAAACAAGCATTTATTAAGTGCTTACTATGTGCTAGTTACTGTGCTAAAGGGAGTAGGAGGTACAAAGAAAGGCAAAAGACAGTTCCTGTCCCTGCTCCCAGTCAAATGGGAGAGACAACATGAAAACAGCTCTGTACAAAGAAGACATTTACAGGATAAATTGGAGGGAATTAATGGAGGAAAGGCCCTACTATTAAGCGTGGTTGGGAAAGGCTTCTTGTACAAGGTAGGATTTTAGCTGTGTCTTCGAAGGAAGCTAGGGAGGCAGGAAATAGATATGAAGAGTGAGAGTATTCCAGACAGGAGGTGGGTGGTGGGGGAGGGGAGCAGCCAGTCAAAACTCCCAGAGAGTTGGGAGTTTTATTTTTATTTTTATTATCATAGCCTTATGGCTATACCCACATATGGGAAAGGCTTCGGGAGTTAACCCCGAGGAAAAATCAGGAGTTGGAGTCTCTTAGGCATTTGGATGTTGGACATCCCTCTGGCAACTCCTGCGGCAACACTGGTGCCAAACTGTACTGTCTCTACCTCTCCTTTGGATCCACCAATGTTGCGGAGAGGGAAAACCTGCTGCATGGGCAACAGCTTGTTTTCCAATTGATCTGCCCAGGCCAGCACCCTGGAGAGGACACTCCAGCTACTCCTCATGGGGTAGATACAACACAGGATGCGGCAGTTACCAGTTATAAGTCACTCAGGAGCTGCAGCTCCTGTATCGGACTGCACAGCCACACTGTGGCCTGTGGCTCTTCAAGGTGCTGATCCATGGTCATCCACAACTGATGGAGGCCTACACATATATTATTAAATGATAACAGATATGAATAATGACAATTGATAATAACAACTGAAATTTTTATAGCCCTTTAAGTTTTGTAAGGGACTTTATGTACATTATCTCATTTGATTCCTACAATAATTTGTGAGCTATCATTGGCCCTATTTTATGGAGGAGAAGACAGGACCAGAGAGGTTAAGAGATTTGCTAATGGTCACACAGCTGATAAATATCATGATTCAAACTCAGGATTCTCTTTGTCCCACATGACCCCAAATATATAACATTGAAGTTGTTTTAATTGATTTTATTTCCTTTGGAGTTGGCTTGTATGAGGTTTATAAAATCATACTGCTTGTGGAGTCACCCCACATGAGCGTCCTAGGACTAGGGGAATCCCCTTGAACTTTGAAACAGATGATTCAAAGCAGGAGGTTGCAAATACTTGGGGATGTTACCTTGGGAGTTAAACATGGTAGAAATAGAATTCTTTCAAAAGAAGGCTTAGATGAATCTGTCAAACCTTTTCTGTGAGTCAGCTCCATGCAAAGCCCTGTGCTTGTCTATGTTGTGACACATTGGGGTGTGGGGGCAGGTGAGAGAGAGTGGGGATGCCATATATCTCTATTAGGGATTGGAGTGAATGAGATCAAGGCCTTTTTCTAGAATGGAAGCCAGGACTTACTCACATTAAGCAATTTAAGGCAATACAAAACAGTATAGACCCGAGGAATGCATCTTGTCTTACAATATGTGACGATAACATCCTACAAATGTATGAATGTACACTGGAGCAGTAGAAGGTTTCCTGGAAGAATGGGATTTGAACCAGGGCTTGAAAGATGCATAGGCCTTTCATAGGTAGAGAAGAGGGTCAATTAATAACAAGTCAATCAATAAACATTTATTAAATGCCCACTGTATGCCAAGGACTGTGCTAAGCAATGGAGATGAAAAAAAAGGTAAAAGATAATCCCTGCTCTCAAGGAGCTCACAATTTAATGGTTAATTCAACTAACTTAATTTCTCTAGGCCATACTTTCCTGAACTCTAAAAAGACAGGGTAGGGGGGCAGCTAGGTGGTGTAGTGGATAGAGCACCAGCCCTGGATTCAGGAGGACCTGAGTTCAAATCTGACCTCAGATCCTTGACACTTACTAGCTGTGTGACCCTGGGCAAGTCACTTAACCCCCATTGCCCCACAAAAAACCCAAAACCAAAATCAAAAGACAGGGTAGTGCTAGATGACCTCTGAGGTCCTTTTCAGCTCTAAACCTATATTCTTGGGACATTCAGATAGGAAGATGACCCTGAACAGAAACAAGAAAGCTCAAGAGATATTTGGGGAGGCAGTAGGTGGGAAGACTAAATCTGGTTGGAGCTAATGTAGGGAAATTCTGGGAAATCAGACTGGAAGCCACCTTTCCAGGATCTAGAATTTTATGCTGTGGCCACCAAGCAACTCCTGGAGGTTCATGAGCAGACTGGGAATATGGAGTCAACGTCTTATTTCTAGTACATGCCTACAATTGTATCAGGAATGATGCTACAGGTTTTATACCATACTTGCTCATGTTTAGGTAAGAATTACACCTGCCTGGGGCAGCTGGGTGGCACAGTGGATAGAGCACCGGTCCTGAAGTCAGGAATACCTGAGTTCAAATCAGGCCTCAGACACTTAACACTTACTAGCTGTGTGACCCTGGGCAAGTCACTTAACCCCAATTGCCTCACTAAAAAAAAAGAAAAAAAGAATTACACCTGCCTATTGACTTGTGTTTTGATACCTTGGATGAAGGAGATGATGCAACTATTCACACTCAAAACATCTCTCATTTGAAAGAGAAACTGAGAGATGCCAACTAAGAAGCCAGTTTCAGCTCTGAAGATTCATGAGAGAAATGAAAAATGTTATGATGCCAGAATATAGTGTGAAGACCTTCTACAAGGAGACAGAAATCTATTGAAGAACCTTGCCAGGGGCAGCTAGGTGGTACAGTGGAAAAAGCACCGGCCCTGGATTCAGGAGGACCTAAATTCAAATCCAGCATCAGACACTTGGCACTTACTAGCTATGTGACTCTGGGCAAGTCACTTAACCCTCATTGCCTCGCAAAACAAAACAAAACAAAAAAGAGGAACCTTGCCAAGATTTGTAGTTAGGCATTTTGTCACTGTAGCATTCTCCTAGGTGATGCTCTGGGTCCATCACCAGTCTTGACCTTTGTCTTACCACTAGATTTCTATGTACCTGGAGGAGAGAATGAAGCTGATGGCTCTGCATAGCCCTGCCTCACTTAAATCCAGTTCACTTGAAAGGCAAGACATCATCCTCATGATGTCATTGGTCTTCTTTGAGAATGAAGTACAAAGGGGCAGCTGGGTGGTGCAGTGGATAAAGCACTGGACCTGGATTCAGGAGGACCTGAGTTCAAATCTGGCCTCAGGCACTTGATGCTTACTAGCTGTGTGACTCTGGGCAAGTCCTTTAACCCTCATTGCCCCACAAAATAAAAGAGAGAGAGAATGAAGTATGAGCAGATATAACAATAGTGCCATATCTCCTACACGTCCTGTTAAAGTGCATTTGTGTGGGGCAGCTAGGTGGCGCAGTGGATAGAGCACTGGCTCTGGATTCAGGAGGACCCGAGTTCAAATTTGACCTCAGACACTTGACACTTACTAGCTGTGTGACCCTGGGCAAGTCACTTAACCCTCATTGCCCTGTACTCCCCCAAAGTGCATTTGTGTTATTTCAGTTTCAAGGGTACAGAAATCACCTTTGCTGTTTTGAAAAACTGATACTTGTATTTCTACTGTATATTTGTAGGTTTTATACTTGCCCCAGCTGATCTCTGCCAAGAGTTTCATTCCAGGGGAAGAATAATCCCAGTCCCAAAACCCATTGGTGTGGGACTCTCTTGTCTTTGGTGGAAACCGAATACCCTGTCCAATGTGAGGGGGTGGGGTGGAGCAAGAAAGAGAAGACCTCCTCTATTTGGATTTTCTTCAGGTGTCAGGACTCTCTTCAGTCACCTTGAGTCTCGTCAGCTTCTTTGAGACTCCTTGAGTCTCTTCAGGGTTTGGCAGTAGCTTCTGGCTCCCAGCTTCAAGAAAGAAGATGGAAGATTCCAACCCCACTTTAGGTCGCAATAGGAAAAGATTGTGGGGAGAAGCGGATGTGAGAGGAGCTGGGCATGTTCCTGTTCCCAGCTTGTCACACTAGAGACTTTGAGGAACTTTCCTTTGAATGAAATCTCGGAGTCTCTTGGCTGAGCTGAGTCACCTTTCTCCCAGTGGGAGAGTTCCTTCATTCTTTGTCTGGCATATACTCTCCTTTGCATATTCCCTCTGATTTCTATTTTCCTGTTGACTCGGATAAATGGTTTCTTTGCTACTTACTAGGTGTATTCATTGTGAAACCGGTTTACAGTGGGGAAGGGGTCAAGCCTTGGATATAAAGCTTGGGTCCTCCTTTCGCCAATGATGAATAGGCATCAGAAGTTAAGCTTGAGACTAAAAACCATATCCCTTAGACTAGTAATATTTAAGGGGACCAGAGAGATGTGATTCTAATCTTGTACAACTGATCAGAGTGGCCAGATTTCTGACCCCAACCTCCTGCTCCCCTCCTGTGAGGAATTAGAATTTCCCTTGGGAAGAGTTGAGGCCGAGGTAAAGAAGAGATCAGAGATAGCTATTCTGCCTCCCTTTGAACCACACAATGGCATCCGCATGCTACATGTTCGGGACAACTTCACTACATGCATTAGTAAGGTCACTTGGGTGTATATGTGAAGGAAAAGGGAAGAGAATGGAGGTCAGGAAATTAGTTTTCATAATAGTCCCAGTGAGAGGTGATGGGGGCCTGAACTAAGGTGAGAACCTTGAATATAGCTAGGAAGGGATGAATGGGAAAAGCATTTTAAAAGGCAGACAGACCCTTAAAGTGGTATAGGGGAAGAAAGATTCTTTAGTCATGGAGACAAAGGACCTGAACTCTTACTCTGGTCTGTATGGGGCAGGATTTGAACTCCTGACTCCAAGACCAAGGCTTTTTCTACTTCCCATGCTTTCTTGTTGATCACTTATGGTCATGTTCCAATTTCTTTCTCCTCCCAATCCCCTCCTAGAACAAAGATGGAAGCCAGTGGTGTCTGCCAGAGCTTGTGCCTTGACAAGGGTTAGGTGGAAGATACTTCGGTCATTTTTGCCCTGCTGTGATCCTGAGCCCATTTGTTCTTATCATCGAACTGGCCTCAATTTCTGAGCTGCTATTGCTCCTGAGAAGCCCTCTTGCCTGTGCCAGGCCAGTCTCACACTCATTAGGCTGAAATGATTCCAGATTGCAGGCCTAGGGGCTGCCTCTCCATTGCCAAGGAGCCGCAGAGAGATTTCTCCATACACGGTTGGATTCATTTTCCTCCTAACAAGCTCTGGGTTCCAGGAAACAGGAGGGAGAGCATGAACATATTCCAAGCCTTGAATCCAACAGTCTGGAAGGAAGTTTGGCTGGGATATTGTTCTCAAACTGCCTATCAGCTTTTAATGAGTTGGCTGCAAGTCAGGTCCCCTCTGTGTACAACACAGGTCAACTCTGTTGGAAATTTAGGAGGGGATGTCTTCCTGATTTTTGCCTGTCTGCCTCTTATTCCCTCCTCATTTTTTGCTTGATGTTTATCTGTTACCCCTTCCCCATGAGGGAGACAGGCTAGGTATAGTTATCTCTATTTAAATAAATGTGTGATGAAGGAAGGAAGAAATGAAGGAGGGAGAGGAGAAAAGGAGGGAAGGAGGGAGGAAGGAAGGAAGAAAAGGAGGGAGGGAGGGAGGGAGGGAGGGAGAAAGGAAGAAGGGAAAGGAGGGAGAAAGGGAGGGAGAAAATGGGAGGGAGGGAGAAAGGAAGGGAGGGAGAGTGGGAGGGAGGAAGGGAGAAAGGAAGAAAGAGAGACAGGGAAGGAGGGAAGAAGGGAGAGAGGAAAGGAGGGAAAGGAAAAGGGAGGAAGGAAAAAAGCAAGGAAGGAAAGAAGAAAGGAAGGGTAGGAGGGAGAAAGGAAGGGAGGAAGGGAGATAATGAGGGATTGTGGAGAAAGTACTGGTCTTAGGAGAGCTGGGTTTGAATCTTGCCTCTGTGACTAACTAGCTAGTTGACCATAAACTAGTTACTTCACCTCTCTGAGCCTCAGTTTCCCCATCTGTAAAATGAGGAGATTGGACTAGATCATCTGGAAGCAGTTGTGGATTTAGAATCAGAAGTCTTGGGCTCAAATCCTGGCACTTTCACTTAGGATTTCTGTGTCCTCAGGCAAGTCTCTTCACTTTTCTGATTTCCTTACTTGTTGGTTTTTTTTTTTTTTTTTTTGCGGGGCAATGGGGGTTAAGTGACTTGCCCAGGGTCACACAGCTAGTAAGTGTCAAGTGTCTGAGGCCGGATTTGAACTCAGGCACTCCTGAATCCAGGACTGGTGCTTTATCCACTGTGCCACCTAGCCGCCCCTGATTTCCTTACTTGTAAAATGAAAAGATTGGTATCTCCAAGGTGCCTTCCAGCTCTGGAGCTTGTGATGTTATGAAGTGAAAGTCAGAAGAACCAGTGGGAGAGATGGGTTTGGATTCTAGCTCTTCCACTTAATCTTTCTATGTGACCACGGGTAACCTCAATTTTCTCATCTGTAAGATAGGGCTAATAGCATTTGCTCTACTTGCCTCACCAGATTATGGAGGCTTAATGTGGTCTGTGAAGCTCACAGTGCCATGAAATGGGAGCTATAATTTGTGATTGTTATTTTACAGTTTCCCAGGAACTTTCAATGTTCTTTCACAGTAGTCCTCTGAGGGAGGCAGGGCAGGGGTTATTATCCCCATTTTATAGATGAAGAAATTAAGGCTCAGAGAGAGCTGAGTTGTGGTTGAGGTCACATTTCTGGAAAGTGGTGGAGTTGGGTCATGAATTCAGATCTTCAGACTCTAACTGTAACACAGGTGACTTATTCTGATGCTGAGCTTCGCAAGGCAATGGGGTACAATGGAAAAAAATTCTTAGCCATCAGAAAAACAGAGTTCTAGTCTCTGCTTTGCTCCCGATTTACTGTGTGACTTTCAGTAAGATAATTCCTTGATCTCAGCCTCGACTTCCTCAGATGTAAAATCTATTCCTTATTTTCTTCCTTCTTTTCCTTCCCTTCCCTTCTGCTCTCACTCCCTCCAGTCTGTCCTTACTTCCTTCATTCCTTTTTTCCTTCTTTCACATTTATTTAAATGGAGATAATCATACCTATGGAGAAGAGGGAATAGACAAATAAGACAAAGTATAAAAAAATTAATTAGCTATTTAGCTAATCTGGAAAAATAATATAATTGGACTTATGAAAAATTATAACTATATGAAAAATTACAATTGGACCATAAGTCCCATCTGGGTGGCCATTCAAATGAAAGAATATTTTGACTGACTGGGCCTAATTTGGGGGCTAATCTGACTGGAGGACTAATCTGGGGACTTTTGACTATTTGGCTGACTGCTATTAACTTAGCATGGGCAGTTTATAAAGTTCCACCACACTGCTCCACTCCCAAATTGATAAGCAAAATATTAAGAAGCCTCTTAACTAAATAATCAAAGCAGAGTTTATTTATGAGATACTATTTAAAATTAGGAATACAGGGAAATAAAATGTACAACCTGTTGGCCTCTCTTTTCTCTGTTCCCATTCCTTCTCATCTGCCAGCCTCCCTGAGTCTTCTTGTCCACACCCCCTCTAATCTTGTCAGCTGGCCTCCGGTCCTCCTGTCAGCCCTCTTTGAGTCTAACCCCCAGGTCTACATATATCTCTTTCTTTTCTCCACTCAAATCTTGGGGCTTTTTGTGCTCCCACACCCACCAAGCTAATCTGCCAGCCAGAGCTGCGGCTGGGGCTGGGGGCACGCTCGAGCATCACGTGCCTCAGCACAGGCTATGCCAGAGCCCGACCTGGACGAGCCCAGGATCTCTCAGATAGCTCTGCTCAGGGTGGAGGGAGCTAGTGCTCCCTCCCCCTAGCTTTCTGACCTGGCATCTTGTACAGCCCATGGGGCTTCTTGGCTCAGCTGAAGCAGAGGGGGAGGGGCACCAGCACCTCCCACACAGAAGAGACCCTGAGGGCCTAAGGCTTTCTAATCTCAGCCTAAAGGTAGGGTCCCCAAATCAAAATAAATTTCCACAGAAGATATGCAAAGAGTCTTTAGAATAAATATACTTACTTCACAAATATCTCATGTGAGTTCTCCTTATATCAATGCAGAGTACCAACTCCTTTGGGAAGGAGGGCTTCATGAGTTTCCATGACCAAAATCTGAATTCCCTAGTGACCAATCCTGAACCTCTAACACTAGTCTGATTCTCAGATGACAGACACAAAGTACATCTCTGGGTCTTGACTCAGAGCTGTTCCAGTATGGTAGAACCCAGGATGGTAGAATGGATAGACTGCTGGATTTGGAATTAGGAAGACCTGAGTTCAAAACCTACCTCATACATTTACTAGCTGTATGACCCTGAGCAACTACTATGGATGGCTCAGCTCTGAAGCATCAGGAACAACAAAAGATGAGCAGCAGCATCAGGACTTAAGCTGAATCAGAAAGAATTATTGACGGGGCAACAGATAAAAAGAAAAATTGAAAAGAGAGCTGAGCCATAGTAGGAGGGTGATATGGAGATGAGTTATCAAGCGTCCGGAGGCATCTAGAAACAGATGACCGGGACTGGAGCTATTGATTACACTCACCTCTTCAAGGGCTTAGGGAAATTCCAAAAGTTCTGCTCTTTCCCCAATTCCTACTCCCTCTCCCAGTCCAGGTACTGAAAATATACTCTTTTCTTTTATCTATGTCTTTCTAGTATCCTAATTTTGACCCAGATATAAAGAAATCAGGGGTGAGCTGGAAACACACAAATTTTAAATTAGAATGGATAACTAAAAGTCTGTCTGAGTGTTAGGAAATTTCCTAAATGGGGGCTCTGAGCTATTGTGATTGTATTAATAACTTTTTGTCTGATATAAACTCCTTAAAATAATAGAGAAAGGGAACAGGTAGAACTGAGGATCACCTTATTGCCTCTTCAATTTTTGTAGCAGGGTGTGGTTGGTTAAATCTTTACTCCTCAAGTGAAAAAGGAAGTGTGGGGGTGGGGGGGGCAAGGTGAATCAGTCAGTAAGCATTTATTAAGTACCTAGTCTGTGGCAGGCACAGTGCTAAGCATTAAGCATAAAAAAAAAAAAAAAAAAAAAAAAAAAGCAAAAACACTGTCTCAGCCATCACAGAGGTCAGGGTCTAATGCGGGAGAAACAATTTGTAATAACTAGGTACACAAGATTTATACGGAGTAGAGTGAAAACACTAATAGCAGGGGGAGAGAGGGGAGCAGATGGACCACCAGGAAATGGGATTTGAGCTGATTCTTGAAGAAAGTCAGGGAAGTTTAGAGACTGAGGAGGGTGAGCATTACACTTGGTGGTGGGGTGGGGGTGGGGTGCAGGGACAGCCAATGCAAAAGCATGGAATTTAGAGCTACAGTGATATACGTGTAAAACATCAAAGTAGATGACTGTAACTGGACTGTAGAGTATGTGTAAGGGAATACATTTTAAGATTTAAAGGCAGGAAGGTGCTAGAAAGACTTTATATTTTATCTTGGAGATAATGGGTAGCCATTGGAGTTTCTTGAGGGAGTGTGTGTGGAGGGGAGGAGGTAGGGAGATACTATGTGTGACATGTTGATACCTGTGTTTTGGGAAAATCACCTTGACAGGTGAATGAAGGATTGGTAAAGCCTGCGTGACAGACCTGGGTGAGATCCATCCTTTTCAGAAAGTTGGAGGAAAACAGGGTTACCTTTCAGCGTTATATAAGAATACTCAAACTACATACATGGGAAATACTAGGTAAACGGTAGGGGGGGAGAGCATTAAAAGCTATGGGGATTAGGAAAGACCTGCAGGAGATGGATCCTGAACTGAGCTCGGAAGAACCCTAGGAATTCTACAAGATGGAGATGAGGAGAGAGTGCATTTGAGGCCAGGGGGACAACCTGGACAAGGAGACAAAGAAAGAAGATGCAATTTTGCATGTGAGGAACAACAAGGCAGCCAGTTTGGTTGAATCATAGAGTGCATGAAAGGGATTAATGTGTAAAAAGCCTTGAAGGCTGGATTGGAGTCAGGTTGTGAAGGGATTAAACACCAAAGAGAAGAGTTTGCTTTTGATCCTAGAGATAATAGGAAGCCATGGAAACTTATTGATTGGGAGAGTGACATAAGTCAGACCTATGCTTTAGGAGTATCACTTTGGCAACTATGTGGAGGATAGATTCAAGAGGGGAGAGCCTTGAGGCCTGCCCTTCTCATATCTTGGATAGAAAATCCTTTAGACCCCTGGGGAGTAGGGGTGGGGTAGAGCAATTGCATAAAAGGTTATTATCTAGCAAGGAAAGGTGCTAAGGAGATAAATTATGGTCTGCACATTGGGAGAGGTGGCAAAGGGTCACTGATGAGAAGAAAGAAAAAAATATATAATCTCATTAGTACAAACTGTGTTTTCCCCTCATTGACCCTCCTAAGAATGAACTAGAAATTTACTAATGGAATCCTAGTTCATTGGATTTAGAACTGGAAGGGACTTTAGATTCCAACTCATTCAACCCTTTGTTTCACTGATGGGGAAACTGAGGCCCTCAGAGGGGAAAGAAATAGGCCTAAATAACACAACTAATAATGGCACATCTGGGGTCCAAACCCAGGCCCTCCAACTGCAGACCCAGAGTTTCCCCCACAAAGCTACATTGCTTGTTCAGATAATGGAGTAGTGACATTTTCTTGGCCTCTCATTAGTGATGGGAGCCTAGAACCTCTTAGAAATGCTTTCTCAGGCTCGGCCAATCTGTATTTGAGCCAAAAGAGTGTCTGTCAACATGCTTGCAATGGGAATGTCTGAAAGCTGGGCCCACAAAAGTGGCCTATCATTTTCTACCACCCACTTCTTACCCTGCTGTTCACTGCTCAACACCCTGCCCCCATTCATTGCTGACTTCCTGAAGCTCACCTTCCATCTTCCATTTTCTGCCTCCCACTGCCCAACCATCCACCACCCTTGGGGCCGTCCGTGTTGCTTGGGACCGAGGAATTTCCCCTTAGAAATCTCCCGCTACTCAGGTTCTAACGACAGATTCAATCACGCTCAGCTAATAAAGAAAGTGCTGGGAGCTGCCATTAAATTCTAGCTTCTGTCAGCTTTACAGGAAAAACTTTTAATGAGGAAGCCATTAGAGTTGACCTAATGAATCAGAAATGCTTTCCACACTGGCTAATTACAGAGTACCCAGGAGAGCTCCCAACATATGTAATTTAGACACGACTGATCTGTGGTGCTCCATGGCCTGGGAGCCTGTTGCTGTGTGTATGTTATGAAGGATGGTTAAAGGAAGGGGTGTATGTGTGTTGTGTTGTGTTGTGCTGTGTTGTGTTATGTTGTGAACCACAACTCATAGAACATAGTCAACCCTGTAAGGGACCTTAGAACACAGAATGTCAGAATTAGAGGGAGCCTTAGAACACAATATCAGGACTAAAAGAGGTCTTAGAACATAGAATGTCAGGGCTAGAAGGCATCTTAGAACACAAAAGGGATTTGAGAACATGCCAGGGCTAGAAGAGGCCTTAGAACACAGGACGTCAGAGTTAGAGGGAATATTAGAACACAGAATGTCAGAATTAGAGGGAGCTTTAGAACATGGAATGTCAGGGCTAGAAGGGGCCTTAGAATGTGGAATGTCAGGGTTGGAAGGGGTCTTAGATTACAGAATGTTGGGGCTAGAATGGGTCTTAGAATACAAAACATGCAGTGGCAGACGCATTGCCAGAGAGCAAAATATCTGTCCAAAAGAGTGAGGAGCCAGGGGCAAGTCTGTATGGATGAGCAAAAAACACTATACTGAGTTTCCAGAGACCTGGGTTTCATCTTAAGCCATCTTACACATTTGTTGTGTAAATTTGAGCAAGCCCTTACTATTTCTGAGCCTCGGTTTCCTCAAATGTAAGTTGCCGATGATTATCTCTGCCTCACTTCCTTCTCTGGGCTGTGGTTAGGATGTGAGGAGGGAAGAGGTGGGTAAAGGGACTTCTTTGAACAGGTGACAAAGAATATTGTCTCACCCCTTACTTTGGAACTTGCTACTTTCTCCATTCAGGCAAATCTTGCCTCTTCTTCTCTTTCAATCTCAGTAGAAACATCACCTCCTCTGTGAAGCCCTCCTAGGGTGCATTTAGAAGTTAAGGGTGTGGGACAGGGAACCCCAGAGACTCTTCCTTCCTTGGTCTGTAAGTCTAACCCTAGAGAACAATGCACATCAAGTGGAAACTGTGGGAAGACTACACCTGAGGTACTATCGACCTGTATTTGTCTCATAAAAACCATGGACTCGGGGCAGCTAGATGGCACAGTGGATAGAGCACCGGCCCTGGAGTCAGGAGTACCTCAGACACTTAACACACACTTACTAGCTGTGTGACCCTGGGCAAGTCACTTAACCCCAATTGCCTCATTAAAAAAAATAAAACAAACAAACAAACAAAAAAAAACCCATGGACTCTCAGAATTGGAAAGAACACACCCAGTCATGTTTTAAAATAGATTTCTATAGATTGCTTTTGTTTTTACCTTATCTAGATTTCCCTTATATGTTCTCCATCTCACCATCCTTCCTTCAGCCATCCCTTATAACAAAGAATTAAAAAGAAAAAGAAAAAAACCTATTTAGTAAAACCTATCAATATATAACACAGTGGATAGACGGCTGGGTCTGGAATCAGACAGACCTGAATTCCAATCCAGTCTCATCCACTTACTAGCTTTGTTGACCCTGGGCAAGTCACTTAACCTTTGTCTGCTTCAGTTTCTTCATCTGTAAAATGAGAAAAATACTAATAGCACTGACTTCCCAGGGTTGTTGTGAGAATCAAATGAGGTAATATTTGTAAAAGCAGCTACCACAGTACCTGGCACACAGTAGGCACTTTATAAATGTTTGCTCTCTTCCTTTCCTATTAAAAAAATCCTGGGGGGGGGGCGGCTAGGTGGCACAGTGGATAAAGCACCAGTCCTGGATTCAGGAGTTTCTGAGTTCAAATACGGCCTCAGACATTTGACACTTACTGGATGTGTGACCCTGGGCAAGTCACTTTGCCCCGCAAAAAAAAAAAAACCTGAAAATATATTATACATCTCTGTGTAATATTACCCTCCCCTTTCCTCCCCAACCCCTGCGAAGGAGTGGAGGAGGTGTTTTCTTATATCTCTTCTCTCTCTCTCTTTTTTTTTTCCTTATATCTCTTCTTTAGGGACAACCCTGTTCTTTAAATTTTTACAGCATTTGCATTTCACTGTTTTGTGACTGTCCTTTCCATTTACATTATTGTAGTCATGGAGCAGCTAGGTGGCACAGTGGATAAAGCACTGGCCCTGGATTCAGGAGGACCTGAGTTCAAATCCAGCCTCAGACACTTGACACTTACTAGTTGTATGACCCTGGGCAAGTCACTTAACCCTCATTGCCCTGCAAAAACACAAAAACAAAAAAACTATACATTATTGTAGTCATTCTGTATGTTGGCTTTTTGGTTTTGTCTTGGCTCTACTTACTTTAGTTTGCATTAGTTCATGTAGATCTTTCCAAGCTCCTCTGCGTTCATCTTACACATCATTTCTTACAGCACCATAATGTTTCATTTCATTCATGTACCACAATTTATTTAGCCATTCCCCACATGATAGGCATGTACTATGTTTCTAGTTCTTTGCTACCGCAAAAATGCTGCTATAAGTGTTTAGGTGTGTGTGGAGTTTTTCTTTCATCACTGACCTTTGTAGGGTATATACCTATCAATGGGTATTTTAATCACCTTATTTATATCATTTCAAATTATTTTCTAGAATGACTGTACTAATTCACAGCTTCACCAACATTAGGGTACCTGTTCTTCCACAGTTCCTTCAAAATTAAGTACTCCCATTTTTAAGGTCATCATTACCATTAGAATGTGAGTTCATTAAAAGTAGAGATCTTTTCTCATACTGGTATCTCCTGCTCCCAGAATACTGATTGGAACATAGTAGGAACTTAACTACTTGTAGTTTAATTGATTGATTTGCCAATTTGCTGGGTGTGAGGTAAAACCTCGGTGTTATTTTCATTTGCTTTTCTTAGTATTAATGTTTTAGAGCATTCTTTCATATAGTTGGTAATAGTTTGAGGTTCTTTTTTTATTCATATTCTTGGACCTTTCATCTATTGGGAAATGGCTTTTGGTCTTATGTATTTCTTTTAGTTGTCTATATATCTTGTATATCCAACGCTTTTCAGAGATATTTTGTACATTGATTTTTCCCCCAGTAGATTGCTTCTCTTATCTCAGACATATTAATTTTGTTTGTGCAAAAGCTTTTCAATTTCATGTATCCAAAATTATCTTTCTAAAAAATCTTTTGTAATTGCCTCTTACCTTAGCTTGGTTGAGAATTTATTGCCTTCCTTAAGCTGTGAAAGGTAATACAATCTACTTCTCTTCTAAATTGTTTTTATGGTATCATCTTTGATAATTCAGGTATAGGGATTGTCTCTTAACTAAACTTTCTATCTCCTCCATGACTTTTCATGGAGTTTCCCTTCTCATCTTACCTAGATGCATTAACGTTGTTTGTGTAAAAGCTATTCAATTTCATGTAATCAGAATTATCCATTTTATCTTTTATAATTGCTTCTATCCGTAGTTTGGTTAAAAATTCATCTCCTACCTCATTTATGCAGCCCATGTAGACGCACTCATTAGACATTAGACACATGCACCTTTATAGAAGAGAGAGATTTCCATTGCCTTCTCCTGAAGGGGAAGGAAATAAGCATTAACTACCAACTGTATTTCAGACACTCTGTTAAGCACTTTACAAATATTATCTCATTTGATCCTCATTTTAACCCAGGAAGACAGGTGCTATTATGATCCCCATTTCACAATTGAGGAAATTGAGGCAGATAAGTTAAGTGACTTGCCCAAGGTCACATAGCTAGTATGTATCTGAGGTCAGATTTTAACTCAGGTCTTCCTGACTCCAAGTTCAGCACTCCATTCACTGTATCATCTAGCTACATGGCAATAATCTCTTAGCGGTGTGTTAGAAAGAACATTTGGGCTTTGCTGTTGACCCAAGCTGTGTCTCTGAGCTTCACTTTCTTTTTCTGTATTCTGCAGGGTTTGAACGAGTGATCTCTGGGGTCCCTTCTTGTTCTGGATGCCCTCTGGTCCTCACTGGGACCTCTACATCACCCTGTAACTCTTGCATTGCCCTTTTGTACCCCACCTTATCTTTGTGTCCCTGTCTCATCTCCTCTGCAAGGCTGCTGTATGATCCTTGAGGGCAGAAACTCAGTCTTACTCACCTTAAATCCCACCTACTGACAGAGGGCTTAGTTCATTCCCTGAGGTTCCAGTGCTCCTTCTACCCCCACCAAATGTACCTGATACCTAACTTTGTATACAGGTGCTATGATATATGGGTGAAGAGCTGCAGAGGCAGGAAAACATTGTTTCCATTACTGCCATTGACACTTGAGCCAATCACTTAGCCTCTCAATATCCAAGGCAACTCTAAGACCACAAGGTCTCAAGGTGAAAAGCAAGTGCCTATCTGTATTGGTAAAGGGGATTTCCATGCTGGGACTTCTCTATACCAATGAAATCACAAGTTTGGATCACTTTTAATGATTTACTGAACTGTATACCAGTTGTTTTGCCCCTACTAGAATATTATATTTTTGAGGTCAGGAACTGTTTGTATTCTCAGGAAGGTGACACAGTGCCCAGAACACAAACATAGTGGAAGTTTAATAGATGTTGGTGGAATTGAATTGAATCAAATCTTTGTACCCCCAACACAGGGACTCTGAGAGAGATATAACACTGGGTTCTAGGCCTCAGCTTCCTGGGGTACCCACTTCTTCTTGGAACCTCTCAGAAAGACTTTGTCCTCAGCCTCATGGCTTTCATCTTTCATTAGCTTGCCTAAATTTCTGTGATCAGTGAACCTCAGCTTGAGGCCTGGAGCCCCTGACTTCCCCGGTCCCTGAACCGGCTTGGCTCCCTGGATTAGAGATAAACTAGTTCCCCCCTCCCCCCAAATTACCTTCTTCCTTCTCCATTTGCTGCCACAGTCACAATTTGGCACCTGAAAGAATTTGGCTAGCTTTAAAGTGCTATATAAATGTTGGATATCATTGTTTTCATTATCTCTCTTCTTCCTCATCTTCACATGTTCAAAAACTCAAGATTTTCTAGGCTTTTATTGACAAGGAAAAAGAGAACATGCAGTCAGGAAAAAATGCATCAAGAAAAAGTCATTATGGGGGCAGCTAGATGGCCCAGTGGATAAAGCACCGACCCTGGATTCAGGAGGACCTGAGATCAAATCCGGCCTCAGACACTTGACACTTACTAGCTGTGTGACCCTGGGCAAGTCACTTAACCCCCATTGCCCCGCACACACAAAAAAAAAAAAGAAAAGAAAAGGTCATTATGGGAAAAGAAGAAAATAAGAATTTATTAAGCCCCTTTGTTATTAAGCACTGCACTGGATGCTTTACAAATATCTCATTTAATCCTCACAATCACATTGAGACATAAGTGCAGAAAACCTAAGTGACTTGCCCAGGGTCACAAAGTGTATCTGAGAGCTAGTTTATATTTATCTGAGACTAGCTTTGAACTCACGTCTTCCTGACCCAATTCAGGCCTAATCCTTTATCCACTGGGCCATCTATGGGACAGTAGAGTGCTATTTAATTGATCTATATTTCCCTGGCCTATCTTGGACCTATGATTCTAGACATAGAGATCTCTGCTAGATTCCTCCCCTCCCCTCCCCTGTTTGTGTCCAAGAATATCCCCCACCTATTTGGTTTTGATGTACTTGGATGCTCTGGTATAAGTTTATAATTTCAGTCTTTAATCCTTGGCTTACACTTAACCAATCAGGAATCTTCTTGCTTCTGTTATGGGTTATCAGTTGAGTGCTCTGACCACATTCCTATGAAATTAGCTGCATCCTAATTTCCCTTCCTGATGGCCCCTATCTCTTCACCCCCTTCCTTGCCCCCACCCCAAGGAATGATCAATTCTTTAAGGACCTATGATTTCTTTGTGGGTGTGGGAACTCTGTCCTTTCTCTGAAGTAGATTTATAACTTGTAGTCTTAAGGATTTGCCTGAGGCCCACTACTTATGTGACTTGCTCGTGGTCACATAACTAATAAATCAGACATGGAAATTTTATTGCCTCAAAAACTAATGTGTTATCCTGTTTGGAATATACACATAGGCAAACCCTTCTATTCACTACTCATAAACTGTTGAATGATTGAATGAAAGAATTCTAGTGTTTGATGAGTCACCTGTTCTACTTATCTATCCATCTATTCAAACTATTTAACCACCAAGAGCTATTTAATCACCGTGAGGTGCTGCTGCCCAAATACTTGACCTTTTTCTGTGATTTATGCACTCCACTCAACACCAGAGGGGGCCTAGAAATAATGCTAAACTCTCTATGACTCTCAGGGAGCTGGCTACCTCTATCTCCTGGCTACACCCTTTTTTTTTGGAGTGGTAGCACACATTTCCTTAGGCTGCTCTGTATTGCATGTATTTATGAAATTAGACTCCTATGGTTAGTGGTGCTCCCACTCATTAGGAGACTTTGCCCTCTTTCCTGTGCTATTTCAAATGGAATTCAAATGCAAGTATGATTTACCTGTATACAGTTCTTTACTTATAACCCTAGAAGAAACTTAAAAAAAAAACACAACCACTATGAAGTTAAATGCTTATGGCTCCTCCCAGACCCAGAGAGTTCCAAACTTTTTAGTCTATAAGAAAGTTTTTATTTTTAAGTGATTTTCTTTTTAAAATTTGTATTGATATTTTTTGTTTTTGCATTACTTTCATTTCTCAATATATCCCTTCTCCTCTCCCACCCAGAGAGCCATTCTTTATCACAAAGAGTGAACAAAAGAGAAAGAAAGAAAGAAAGAAAGAAAGAAAGAAAGAAAGAAAGAAAGAAAGAAAGAAAGAAAGAAAGAAAGAAAGAAAGAAAAGAAAGAAAGAACAAAACTAGTCAACACCTCAACTGATTCCAGCAATATAGGCAGTGTTCCATACCAAGAATCTGCCATTCTGCAAAGGGAGGGAGGTATATTCTCCTATTTCTTCTTCAGGGCCAAACTTGGTAATTATAATCAGACATTATTATTTATTATTATTCAACGTTTGTTATTAGGGGTTTTTTTTTGTTTTTGTTTTTTTTGTTTTTAGTGAGGCAATTGGGGTTAAGTGACTTGCCCAGGGTCACACAGCCAGTAAGTGTCAAGTGTCTGAGGCTGGATTTGAACTCAGGTACTCCTGACTCCAGGGCCGGTGCTCTATCCACTGTGCCACCTAGCCGCCCCATAACATTTGTTTTGATAAGATTTCTAGTTTCAAATTTTTCTCCCTCCCTCCCCTCTCCCCCTTCCCCAAGACAGCAAGCAATCTGATTTGGCTATATATGTACAATCACATTAAACATATTTCTGCATTAAGTCATGCTGTGAAAGAAGAATGAGAGCAAAAAGGAAAAACCTCAAAAAAAAAACAAACCCCAAAAAATAGACATAGCATGGTTCAATCCAGATTCACACAGATTCCACAGTTCTTCCCTTCTGGATTTGGAGAGCATTTATCATGAGTCCCCTGGAACTATCTGGGACCATTGAATTGCTGAGAAGAGTCAAGTCCATCACAGTTGATCAACACAAAATACTGTTGATATTGTGTACAATGTTCTCCTGGTTCTGCTCATCTTACTCAGCATCACTTCATGTAAGTCGTTCCAGGTTTCTCTGAAATCCACCTGCTCATAGTTTCTTTCTTTCTTTCTTTCTTTCTTTCTTTCTTTCTTTCTTTCTTTCTTTCTTTCTTTCTTTCTTCCTTCCTTCCTTCCTTCCTTCCTTCCTTCCTTCCTTCCTTCCTTCCTTCCTTCCTTCCTTCCTTCCTTCCTTCCTTCCTTCCTTCCTTCCTTCCTTCCTTCCTTCCTTTCTTTCTTTCTTTCTTTCTTTCTTTCTTTCTTTCTTTCTTTCTTTCTTTCTTTCTTTCTTTCTTTCTTTCTGGTGAAGCACTTGGGGTTAAGTGACTTGCCCAGGGTCACACGGATAGTAAGTGTTAAGTGTCTGAGGCCGAATTTGAACTCAGCTATTCCTGAATCCAGAGCCAGGGCTTTATCCACTGTGCCACCTAGCTGCCCCACCTGCTCATCATTTCTTAGAGCACAATAGTATTCCATTACATTCATATATCACGACTTGTTCAGCCATTCCCCAATTGATGGGCATCCGCTCAATTTCCGATTCCTTGCCACCACAAAAAGAGCAGCTATAAATATTTTTGTACGTGTGCGTCCTTTCCCCTTTTTATGATCTCTTTTTTGGAAAAAGACCTAATAGTGTTATTGTTGGGTCAAAGGGTTTGTACAGCTTTATAGCCCTTTGGGCATAGTTCCAAATTGCTCTCCAGAATGGTTGGATCCATTCACAGCTCCACCAACAATACATTAGTGTTCCAATTTTTCCACAGCTTCACCAACATTTATTATTTTCCTTTTTTGTCATATTAGTCAGTCTGATAGGTGTGAGGTGGTACCTCAGAGTTGTTTTAATTTGCATCTCTCTAAGCAACAGTGATTTAGAGCATTTTTTCATATGGCAGTAGATAGCTTTGATTTCTTCATCAGAAAACTGCCTGTTCATATCCTTTGACCCTTTCTCAATTGGGGAATGACTTGGATTCTTATAAATTTTATTTAGTTCCTCATATATTTTAGAAATGCGGCCTTTATTAGAAATACTGCCATAAAATTGTTTCCCAGCTTTCTGCCTCCCTTCTAATTTTGGTTGCATTGCTTCTGTTTGTAGAAAACTTTTTAAATTTAATGTAATCAAAATCATCTATTTTGCATTTCATAATATTCTCTATTTCTTGTTTGGTCATAAACTGTTCTCCTTTCCATAAATATGAGAGGTAAACTATTCCTCCCTTTCCTAATTTACCTATGGTATCACCTTTTATGTCTAAATCATGTACCCATTTTGACCTTATTTTAGTGTAAGGTATAAGATGTTGGTCCATGCCTAGTTTCTGCCATACTATCTTTCAGTTTTCCGAGCAGTTTTTGTCAGATACTGAGTTCCTATCCCAGAAGTTGGAGTCTTTGGGTTTATCAAACAGTACATTATTAAAGTCATTTGCTACTGTGTCCCCTTTGCCTAACCTATTCCATTGATCTACCACTCTATTTCTTAGCCAGTACCAAATAATTTTGATGACTTCTGCTTTATAGTAAAGCTTCAGGTTTGGGTCAGCTAGCCCACCTTCCTGTGGATTTTTTTCATTAGTTCCCTTGATATTCTTGATCTTTTGTTTTTCCAGATGAATTTTGTTATTATTTTTCTAGCTCTATAAAATAACTTTTAGGTAGTATGATTGTATAGCACTGAATACATAAATTAATTTAGGTAGAATTGTCATTTTTATTATATTAGCTTGGCCTATCCATGAGCAATCGATATCTTTCCAGTTATTTAGATCTGATTTGTTTTGTGTGAAAAGAATTTTGTAATTTTGTACATAGAGTTCCTGGGTTTGTCTTGGCAAGTATACTCCCAAGTATTTTATATTGTCTACAATTATTTTAAATGGAGTTTCTCTTTCTATCTCTTGCTGATGAGCTTTGTTATTCATGTTTAGAAATGCTCATGATTTATGTGGATTAATTTTATATCCTGCAACTTTGTAAAGTTGTTAATTATTTCAAGCAGTTTTAAAATTGATTCTCTAGGATTCTCTAAGTATACCATTATATCATCTGCAAAGAGTGATAATTTTGTTTCATCCTTGCCTATTCTAATTCTTTTAATTCCTTTTTCTCCTCTTACTGCTAAAGCTAACACTTCTACTACAATATTATATAATAGAAGTGATTACGGACATCCCTGTATTATTATTATCATTATTATTATTATCACCATCATTATTATTTGGTGGGGTAATGAGGGTTAAGTGACTTGCCCAGGGTCACACAGCTAGTAAGTATCAAGTGTCTGAGGCCGGATTTGAACTCAGGTCCTCCTGAATCCAGGGCCAGTGCTTTATCCACCGTGCCACCTAACTGCCCTGATAATCAGATATTATTTCACCTTTATTTATTTTGTTGCATATTTTGCCCATTTAAATTGTTGTGGTTGTTGTGCATATTGTTTCTGGTTCTGCTTGCTTAACTTTATATCAATTCACGGAAATCTTCTATTTCTCTGTATTCTTTTTTACATCATTTCTTATGGTACAGTAATAGTCCATTACATGCTGTACTCCCTTGCACCAGCAGGCATAGACAATGTGAATTTCCACAAGGCATAGCTGGCCTAGATTTCTCAATCTGGTCCAGTGGCTATAGGGGAAATATCTAGGTGCCCAAGTACAATCACCCCATTTTCCTTTCCTCTGCCCTTTTCCCTTCAATTTCGTCTAACTATATTCTGGGTCACTTCCACTCCGGTATATCTGATATCACTTTTCCCATGTTTGTCAGCTCCTTCCCCTGTTCCTTACATCTATGCATTCTCTTCTTATGGGTTCAACTCTAGGTTTGTGCGCCAGGTTGTGTGACATACAGAAAGGAAAGTGTGTGAAGTCATGATTATGTAGAGTTAGACTATGATTATATAAAGTTGTGTTCTCACCCACATGGATATTCCTTCCAATAGTGTGGACTGTATTCTATCAATGCTAGCTCATCCAAGTGAAATTCCTTTTCCTACTTTCCCATGCATCCTCCGTAGATGATCCACCCAATGAAGTAAGGTTTTCCTCTTGGTCTTTTTATATTTATAGCCCTGCTGCAACACTCAGTCTGCCTGTTTATGATTCTTTGTTTTTCTAAATGACCAGCTCACCTCTTTTTTCTGATCACCTATGTCTTTGGGAACCTCTGGTATTATGATGCAGTCTACTTATACTCACCATGTGTCTCCATTGTCCTTTGAGTCTCCACCATTTTGATTATTTGGAGATTTTGGAGTTTCAAGGTTCACAGAATTGCTAGAAGATTATTTCCGTTTAAAAAAATGATGGCCATGTGCCTGCCCATATATGTGTGAGGAAGCAAGTTGGGGATTATTGAAAACTTCTGTTATGATATCCCATGTGACATTTAGGCCTCTCTTTAAAGGCACCTAAGTGGCACAGTGCATAGAGCTCTGGACCTGGACTCAAGAAGACCTGAATTCAAAACCAACCTCAGATACTTATTAATTCTGTGACCTTGGTCAAGTCACTTAACCTTTATTTGCCTCAGTTTCCTCAACTATAAAATTGGGATGATAATAGTACCCATTCCCCAGGATTGTTGTGAGTGTCAAAAATGAGAAAATATTTGTAGAGCACTTAGCACAACACCTGGGATATAGTAGGTGTTTAATAAATGCTTGTTTCCTTCTTTCTTTTTGTTCCCATTTAATTCTGGGTCCAGCTCATTGTATGTGTATGCACACATATGTATATGTATGCATGCATGTGTATATGTATGTACGCATGTGTGTATGTGTGCATGCATGTGTGTATGTGCATGTATACACTTACATGTGCATGTGTGTATGTGCATGTATACATTTACATGTGTATGTATCTATATCTACATACATAGCTGGACAAAATTCTTAAACTGTTCTAGCTGCTTTTCATAGTTTGAAAAAGAAATTCTTCATTTATTGGGTTTTTCTTCTTTTTTTTAACTGATCTCTTTTTTTGGGGGGGGGTGAGGTAACTGGGGTTAAGTGACTTGCCCAGGGTCACACAGCTAGTAAGTGTCAAGTGTCTGAGGCTGGATTTGAACTCAGGTCCTCCTGACTCCAGGGCTGGTGCTCTATCCACTGCACCACCTAACTGCCCTGTAACTGATCTCTTTTAAGCAGTTATGGATTTAGTTGAGGACATCCTGGAAAGCTAGGCAGAGTAGTGGTTAGAGTGATAGACTTGGAATTAGGACCCGTGTTCCATAACTAATAAATGTTAAAGGTGACATCTGAACCCAGATCCAAATCTTCCACTGATGTAGATGATTAAAGTAGGTCACAATAAAAACACTGGCACATTTGTTGCATTTTTCATCCATTTATTGTTCTTCCACTTTCATTCATAAGTGATCTTGGTGGCAAAGAATTGGAAATTGAAGTAATGCCCATCAATTGGGGAATGGCTGAACAAGTTGTGGTATATGAATGTAATGGACTACTATTGTGCTCTAAGAAACATTGAGTAGGCAGATTTCAGAAAAACCTGGAAAGACTTAAATGGACTGATGCTGAGTGAAGTGAGCAGAACCAGAAGAACATTGTACATAGTAACAGCAACATTGTGTGATGATCAACTGTGATGGACTTGACTCTTCTCAGCAATACAGTGGTCCAACATAAATCCAAAGAACTCATGATGGAAAATGTTCTTCATATCCAGAAAAAAGAACTATGGATTCTGAATGCAGATTGAACCATGCTGTTTCAAATTTTTGGCTGTTTTTTTTTCTTTTTTGAGGTTTTCACCTAGTGGTCTGATTCTTCTTTCACAATATGACTAATGCAGAAATATGTTTAATGTGATTGTACATATATAACCTATATCAGATTGCTTTCTGTCTTGGGGGAGGGAAGAGAGGAGAAAAATTTGGAACTAAAAATCTTATGAAAACAAATATTGAGAACTATCTTTACATGTAACTAGAAAATAACAAAATACTTTTAAGATAAAAAAAATTTTTTTTAAAAGTGATCTTGGGATGATCTGCCTAACTGGGTCTCGGACCATACCTTCTACAGACTAATTTACCCTTTATCACTCTTTTATTAGTGGTTTATGAGACACTGCTGCCACTATTCTCCACAATATTTTACAAATTAATTTACATTCTAAACTGGTGTCATCCTTGGCTGACAAGTTTTTCAACTTGGTAAGAAGATCATATGTTTGCTGACTGAAGTGGTTTCTGGTTAATTTTTTTTAGCCTCCTCATTTTTGGTGCCTTTTTCATCATTTAAACTTAAATTGTTCAAATCAGAGTCAATATTTTCTCCACTTTGCATTTCTGACATCAGTAGCACATTTGAATAGGATAACTTGGACCTGTTTCGGATCAATAGATTGTCTTTTCACCTTTATCTTTTCTTCTAGTTTGCTATTGAATCTGACCTTTGCTTTAACTTGCTAATGGACTGACTACATGAAGAGTTGATTAAAACTTTTTTTGCCCATCAGTCCCTTCCTATATACTGTTGTTCAGTCATGTCTGATTCTCTGTGACCCCACTTGGGATTTTCTTTTTTCTTTTTTTTTTTTTAGTGAGGCAATTGGGGTTAAGTGACTTGCCCAGGGTCACACAGCTAGTAAGTATGTAAAGTGTTTGAGGCCGGATTTGAACTCAGGTACTCCTGACTCCAGGGCCGGTGCTCTATCCACTGAGCCACCTAGCTGCCCCTGGGATTTTCTTGATAAAGATATTAGAGTGGTTTAGCATTTCCTTCTTCAGCTCATTTTACAAATGAGGAACTGAGGCAAACATGGTTAAGTGACTTACCCAGGGTCACACAGCCAGTAAGTGTCTGAGGCCAGATTTGAACTCATGAAGATGAGTCTGCCTGTTTCCAAGCCCAGTGCTGTATCCACTGGGCCATCTAGCTGTTCCTCCTATATATTAAAAATATAGTTATTTTCATTTTTTTGATGCTGTTCTATGTTTGACTCATCCAATGACTTTTTTTTTTAGTGAGGCAATTGGGGTTAAGTGACTTGCCCAGGGTCACACAGCTAGTAAGTGTTGTGTCTGAGGCTGGATTTGAACTCAGGTCCTCCTGACTCCAGGGCCAGTGCTCTATCCACTGCGCCACCTAGCCACCCCATTTCCAATGACTTTTAAATCTTTCTCAGAACTAAGTATTTGTGATATAAAGACAGAAGACTCAGGATCATAGGCTTAGAGATTTAGAGCTTGAAAGGTCTTTAGAGTCCATTCCTCTCATCTTACAGATGAAGAATATGTAGCCTAGGGAGAATAAGTGACTTGTTCAAAGTCACCCAGATAGCATGTTTGATACAGAATTTGAACCCAAGACTTCCTGACTTCCTCAACTTATTGGTTCTACCTCTATAAGCCTTTGGCCTCCTCAGTTGTTTAACATTGACCCATGTTTTCAAATGTATTTTTCTCTGTCCTTTCCTATGTTCACTTTCATGGGGAAGGCAACAATTACAATATACATGTTGACTTAATGTAAAAGATTTTTGCAAACATCGAAGCATTGTACAGATGTCAAGTTGTTAGCTTGGTAAAATCTTCATATACTTTTTCTATTTCCTTACCCCCTATAATAGACTTTGATGTGTAAGTTGCAATTATCTTCATTGTGGTTTTTTGCTTATGTTCACTGTCATGGAAAGAAAACCTACTGCTTATGCTTTAGGGAACAAGTCAATAAAAAGTGGGGGTTTTTGGGTCCATAGCATGGAGAAGCATTAGTTGGCACCAAGGAAAGGGAATCTTTATGGGATAAGTGGGTTTCTGAATATGAACTGCTTCCCACATTGTTATTGTACACAGAAAAGCATCTAGCCATTTTGGGTTACAAACATCTAGCCACCGCCCTTGTTGGTATTTTGTTGTGTTCTAGAGCAAGGGACAGAGACTTATTAACTTGCTCATCCATCCTTGCTCTTGGAATCCAAGATAAAGTAAACTTGGTTTGCCTTCTGGCTGGCCTTGTACACAAATTGTGATAAAGGAGTCCCCAAAGAGACGGGGAGGGAGACCATGACTACATGTTCACATCAAAATGAAGATTTATTTTAAAACTAAATTACTGATATCAAGAGAGGGAAAATCCATCCTCTCCCCCCACCATCATTATGAAGACTTTAGGACACACAGCAAAACCTGTTTTTAAATTTACCTTTCCAACCTGGGAAGACCTATGCTAAGTGAACCAATGCTAAGTGAAGTGAGCAGAACCAGAAGAATCTACATAGTAACAGCAATATTTTAAAGTAATCAACTCTGAAAGTCTTAGTAACCAATCAATACAATGATCCAAGACAATTCCAAAGGACGCATGATGGAAAATATTATGAACTCTGAGTGTAGATTGAAGCACATTTTTTCTTTAATTTTCTTGCTTCCCCCCAAACCCTCCCCTCTCATGACTACTGTAGAGATATGTTTAGCACAGCTGTATATTTATAATTGGTATTGTATTTCTTGCCTTCTCAATGAGTAAGGGAAGGAGTGGCAGGAGGGAGAGAATTTCTGAAATTAATAATAGTAACAATATAATACAAATAAATAGATAACAATAATAATTCAAATAAATGGATAAATAAGCAAATAAAATACAAATAAATAAATAGATGAATGAATGAATAAATAAATAAATAGATGATGATATAATAAAATTTGCCTTTTTAAGGAGAATCTATGGGCCTTCCATTTAGTTACAACTTCCTTTGTCTTCTGGTTTTGTTTCTGTGTAGTGAAACTGTCAGGATTGATATGGTTTAGTTCCTCTAGGAATATACTGACTCATTGGTTCTTGGACAAGAATCCTGCTTTCAGAGTACCAACAATGAAATTCAAATTTATAGACCGGTCTAAAAATGGTGTGATTATCAGCAAACCCAGCTCCCTTTTTCTCCACTCTGCTACCATTACTGTGAATGTTTTATGGGTTGCCATGGCCAAAGAATTCACTGCCTATTGGCCTATTGATTGGTGGTGAGCCTCCCTCTACCTACGTAGTCTAGTGCCCTGACATCAGGCAGATCCAACTGGTCTCTGGCCTTGCTCTCTCACTCTATCTTGTACAGGAGAGAACCTGTCAGGGTTTGTGCTTCATTGGCAGAGTCTTAGAGAGTTTTAGATCGCCTCTATGCCAAGGTGATATGGAACATTGGTGTGGTCCTTTCTTAGGACAATATTGTTGTCATTTATTATTATGAATGTCAATGGCTAACATTATTATAGTCATGTGTCCAGCCAATAAACTAACTAATGTGTCCATCTCTGGGATAGTTACTTTAGCCTTACACAGGTGAAAGAAGAACACTAATCCTTTCAGGTAACATGGGTCAAGATTTTTTGCACCAGGATCTGGACCTGTGATTTCATTAGTATAGGAGGAGACCTAGGACTCCCGCTACCACTGTGAGTCAGTACCTTTTATGCAACTTTTGATCTTGGAGAGCTGTCTCAGGGCACCAAGAGGTTATTTGGTGTTGTTTTTCAGTCATGTCCAACTTTTCATGTCCCTATTTAGGGTTTTCTTGGCAAAGCTACTAAAGTGGTTTGCCATTTCCTTCTCATTTTATGGATGAAAAAAACAGGGAAAACAGAATTAAGTGACTAGCCCAGGTTCACACAGCTAGTGTGTATCTGAGGTTGGATTTGAACTCAAGTCTTCCTGACTTTGGGTCTGGCATTCTATCCACTGTACCACCTAGCTATCCTAATGAGAGGCTAGGTGACTCGCTATCTTGCTATACATGGCCTATACTTAAAAAGGACTGATACACTACCTGCCTATATTCATCCACTCACTAGGTAATTGTTCTCCACTCCACTTTAGCTGTGAAGACATAGTGTTGTAGTCGTTGTTATAGTCAAAGTAAGTTCCTTATAAATGGGAGCTGTTTCACTTTGGGGATTCTATCTGTAGAGAAGGTTTTTTTTTAACTTGGGGTCTGGAAACTTGTTTTTTAAAAATATTTTGATAACTATTTCAGTATAATTGAATTCTGTTGTACAATGCATTTTCTTTTATGCACTTAAAAAACATTATTCTGTGAAAGGGTCTTTAGGCTTCATTGGACTGCCAAAAGGGGTTCATAATACACATACACAAACACACACACAAATAAGAATCCCTGTCCTAGAGCCTAGCACAGTTTCTGGCATATAGTAAAAGCTTAATAAGTGCTTGTTGATTGATTGTCATCATATAGGAGGAGCTTAATAAGGGTTTATTGATTGATTATCATTATTACTATTATTATTATTTTTTTTTACAGAGCCAGCCTTGGAATCAGGAAGACCCAGATTCATGTCTTGCCTCTAAGACATAATGGCTGTGTGACCCTAGGCAAGTTACCTAACCTCTTAGTGCCCCAGTTAACTCATTAAGATGGCAAGTTATAGGGACAGCTAGGTGGCACAGTGGATAAAGCACTGGCTCTGGATTCAGGAGGACCTGAGGACCTGACACTTATTAGCTGTGTGATCCTGGGCAAGTCACTTAACCCTCATTGTCCTGCAAAAAAAACAAAAACAAAAAACAAAACAAAAAGATTGTGAGTTATAGACTGATAGTTGATCTGCATCAGTGGAGGAGTTTTCAAGTTGTGAGTTTCTAATACCCATGAAATCACAGGCTGTTTTCCAGAAACAGAGTGATGATGATGATAAAGAAAATGAAGATGAAGATGATAATGACATTAATATGGTGCTGTTAGTTTGTTAAATGCTTTCTCTCAGGCTACAGATCTTTCTTTGTTCACCTGCCCACAACCTGAGTTGTTAAATACACAATTACTTTGCCAAGAAAAATCAAGAGAAAGCACTTTTGTCAGGCATGAAAGCCCAGAGGATTTGGTGAAATGAATGGATAAAAAGGGAGTTAGGCTATTTATGTCTGGCTAATGGTCAGCAGGGAATTGGCCTGGCCCAATCTACAAGGCCTTCCAGGGCATCAAATCAGAGTGTGCAAATGGTGGGGACAATCAGTGTATAAATATGGGCCTAGTGCTGACATCTTCTGTTATTCAGTGGGAAAGGGGGCCTATCTACCCTGTCCAACAAGACTCAGGATTACCTTTTACTGCTCCTCTGGCCTTCATTTCAACAAATAACATTTATGCTGCACCAACTGTGATGACAGGGAGCAGAGTTTTGTGCTAGATGGTAGAGGAGACAAAAAGTTTAATTAAGAGACAATCTCTGGGCCTGAAAATCAAAGGTCCTACCATAGGAAAATTAGAAGGGAAGCAGATAATATAACTTTCACATCTTTGGGAAGGGGATAAATTCATAATTAAACTAGTGATTATAAAACCAAAAGAAAGGTAATTTTGATTGTATGAAACCAAAAAGCTTTCCCACAAATAAAATGACTTTCTGGGATAAGGAAGTTTGTTGGGAAAAGAAATCTTTTTTATCAATTATATCTGAAAAGGGTTGACTAACCAAGATATATAGACAACTAACAGAAATACCCAGATCAAAAGCCATTCTCCAATAGAGAAGTAGTCCAAAGACAGGAACAAACAGTTCCCAGAAGAAAAATCCATACACAAATAACTATAAGAAGTAGGAATTGATATTAAGTGCAGACTTCAGCTTCCCTTCCAGTAAAATGAAGGAGCTACATTAGCTTTCAGGTCCCTTCCTACCCCCCCATTTTTTTTTTGTCTAGACATGATTTCATTGTTGTAAGGGGCTTACAGGTGAGGGAACTTCTTGTATCAAGACAGATAAGCAAATGCTCTGCAAAGATAGGCACTGTGGCCTAGAGCTGAACTCAGGCCTGGGAAGATGAGGGATCAGGAGCTATCTCTGATATTTATAAGCTGTGTTTTATTGTTTAGACATTCAGTAGTGTCCAACTCTCCCTGACCCCATAGACTATACCTTTGACAATGGACTTATTGTCTTTGTGTCCCAGGCAATTAAACTCTCTACAGACCCCTGGGGGGGGGGGTGATGTCTAAATCTTAGTCCAGGTGTTGAGGGGCATTGGTGATTGTTGAATTCATTTCAGGCCCCAAAGGATGGTGATAAGGACATGGCAGGGGCCCCAAGAGTCCGGAAGTGTCAGGCAGTGTGGTTCACTTTATGATGGCCCATAAGTAACAACATCCCTGCCCTGAGCCTCAGGCTGGGTTGTGCACAGTAAAATGTGGATGAACTGAGGACTCTTTGCCTGGAGAAGTCTCTGATCTATGGTCCATGTTTTCAAGTTTTCTAAGGCCTGTCTTGGGGAAAAGGAATTAAGCTAATTCTGCTTTGTCCCAGAGTGCAGAACTTGGGACACTAGGGAGAAGATAAAGAAAGGCAGAATTGAGCTCTAGGTAAAAAATTCTAACAATTAGACAAATTAAAAAGTGAAATTGACAATGTCAGGGTCTAGTGAGCCCCCAATTTCTAGAGGTCCCTTAGCCCAGGTCAAATGACCAACTATCCAGGATTTGGGGCAGGAAGTTCTGCTCAGGTACCAGTTAGATTAGAGGAGGGATGTTAAACTAATTAGAAAGGGATCTCTGCATATTGACTTAGAAAACCACAAATTAACATTATCTATGTTGTAGTGTTTTTTTAAAAATAAACATTTCCCAATTATATTTTAATCAGGTTCCAGTAAGATTCAGGAGTTTTGTGAGCAACATGGTAATTCTGACAACTCTGGATTAGATAACCTCTGAAATCCCTCTTAGCTCTGGGATTCTGTCATGCTGCAATGGAAGTCCCTGGCAGGTGACTGGGGGCTTGTATACCAGGGGGCACCATCAGCTCAGCTTACAGGCTCCCACACTCATCCTTCCCCCTCCTCTCACTCATAACAACTTGCCTGCCAGTAATAAAGGGGTGGGAAATGATTCGCCCTCTATCTACCCCTCTGCCTCACCCTGCTCTGCTGCCAAGGGACGGGCCGCAGGCTCCTTGTGTAATGAACTTTAATGGCCAGCTGTAAAAACGCCCTGTTGCTTGACTGGGGATGCTGAGTTACCTTGTTTAATGGTGCATGATGTAGGAACTGAAATGTTCCTGGCCCACAGGCATTTGGCCTTAGAAGTCCTTTGGTGAAGGTAGGAAATTGCCAACCTCTTGGGGATTCCCCTTGCCTGCTACAGTCACCAAGGCAAAAGTAATCCATTGCTGGGCCAGGGCCCCCATTGATGAAAATAAAATTATGTCCAGAAAGACCCCAGGAGTCTAGAATGGTGGGCCAAATCTGAAAAGATGAAATTTAATAGAGAAAAACGCAATGCCCCACATTTACTTTCAAAAAAGTAAGAATAAAGGATTGAAGAGGCCTAGATAATTTTATAGATGAGGAAACTGAGGCATGCAAGGTGAAATGACTTGCCCAGGGTCATACAGCTATTAAGTGGGATTTGAACTCAGGTCTTTCTGATTCTAGGGCTGGCATTCTATCCACTGCCACATGAAAGAGATTATATTGATATAAGATCAGGAGCTTCCTGTCATTGCAGAAGGAATTCTGCTCAGGAATGCGTTAGACTAGGTTTCTAAGGCCCCTTCCTACTTTAGAGATTCTTTATTTGAGATTCTGTGATTCTCTAGCTGCTGAAATACTTCCCTTTCTTCAAGGCCCAGCTCGAGGGCTATTTCCTCTATAAAGTGTTACTTGATCCCTCTAGCTAGACATGATCCCTTCCTTAAATCTCTTGGGTCTTTTGACTTTCCACTCTCCTGGGAACTTAGGATATCACCCATATCCTAGTTCTCTGCGCATTTGTTTGATAACATCCAACAAACACTCCTCAAGCATTTATCTGTGTGCTAAGCATAGAGAATACAGAGACAAAGGTGAAACAGCCCCTGCCCTCAAGAAGCTTACATTCTAATGAGAGGGGAGGGGACAACAGGCGCATATATAAGGGTTTACATAATAGTTGCAAAGTGAATACAAGGTGGTATGGGGAGGAAGGGCCCTCGCAGGTAGGGGTATCAGGAAAGGCTTCTTGTAGAAAGTGGTGCTGGAATTGAACCTTAAAGAAAAGCAGAGCATTCAAGGGGAAGGCACAAGGAGGCTGTACACTCCGGGTATCGGGAACTGCCTGTGCAAAAGCCTAGAGGTGGGAACTGGGATGTGGTGTATGTGAAAGGGCAGGTAAGCCGGATCACAGGGTACAAAGTGGGGAGTGATGTCTGAGAAGACTGGAAAGGGAGGAGGAGATCAGCTCCTTGAGAATGTGATTGTATCATTTTATCAATTTATATCCTCAACGCCTAACACAGGGCCTTGTATAAAGTAATTGTTTCACAATGTTTGTTGGATTGTTGAATGATGAGCAAAACTGATGGTGCAATTATTCAGGCCAGAGATTTTTTTTTTTCCTGAAATGACCCATTTCCCCTCCCCTCCCTTTCAACAAAGCTTCTTCTTTCTAGATTTAGATAGTCACTGTCTCTCTCTCTCTCTCTCTCTCTCTCTCTCTCTCTCTCTCTCTCTCTCTCTCTCTCTCTCTCACTGTCTCTGTCTCTCTCTGTCTGTCACTATCTCTGTCTGTCTGTCTGTCTGTCTGTCTCCCTCTGTCTCTGTCTCTCTTTGTCTCTCGGGTAGATTCTCTCAGTGCTACTCATGGGCCATCTATCTCTCCCCTCCCATCACCCTAACTATAACATGAGCGTGTTTATGTATTTCTGGGCCCCAAGTGCTGAATAAGAAACAAAACTTAGTTCCAGGAGGAACTTTTACTACCTAAAGGGTTGGCCCCTAAGGAGAAGGACTTTTTTGACCACAGAATATCCTTTTTCTGTCAAAGAAGGCACAGAGGGGACAACATGACCTGCATCTGTGGAGGGAGGACCAGGGCCCACACAATAAAATTATGGATCTCTTCAAGCATGTACCTTGTCTATAGATGGCAAGATAGAAACACATGCAACATATGTATGTATGTGTAAATATATGTGGTGTGAATGCTGGAGGCAAAAAGAAGAAGTTGCTAAAATGAAGCCAGATCAAGCAACTATTTATACTTGCAAATGAGCCCCAACCCAGCAAAACCTGCCAAATAATTCAGGACAGCCACTGCCTTGGGGGACCACTTTGAGGCAAAATGTAGCTGAATGCTTAGATCAGAGACACCTAGAATGTCAGAGGTAGGAGGGGCCTTAGAACACAGAACATGTAATGTCTGAGCTGGAAAAGGCTTTGAACATAGAATGTCAGAGCTAGAAATAATCTTAGGGACCATTTAGATGAACACTTTCATTTTAAAGTTAGAGAAACTGAATCCCAGAAAGGAGACTTCAATTTTCCAAGGATACATGGCAAGCTAGTTCCCATCAATTAGCCTGATGGTCAAGATGGGTATCGATGGAGTCCTGTGGCAAAGCTTTGAGAGAATTCTACTAAATAGTAAACCCCTTCGGGTTGTGGCACAAAGGGTAGCATACTCTTACTTCTCCCACTTCTGACTCACCCTCCTCCCCTGCCCCCCCATAACCCATTTCCTATTTATTGAGGAGAACTGATAGAATGTCAAAATTGCCAGAATATCTGCTTGGCATTTCAGGGGGACCTGGAGTGAGGCTGCTAGGTAGCACAGTGGATCGAATTCAAATCTAGCCTGCTAAGAATGGCACCTTACATCCCAGGATTGTTGGGGGGATCAATTGTAAAGTGCTTAGCACAGTGTCTGGCAATAAATAAGTGCAATGTTAGTAACTATTATTATTTTAGAATTTACCCAGGACCACTTGGTGTTCAGGGGGCACCCGACATGAGGCATCTAGATGGTACAGTGGCCAGAGAGCTGGACCTGGAGACAGGAAGACCTGAATTTAAACCCAACCTCAGATACTTACTTACTAGTTGTATGATGCCGGGCAAGTCACTTAACCTCTGACTGCCTCAGTTTCCTGATCTCGTTGGTTTCATCATCAGAAAAATGACAATCATAGCACCTCCCTATAACCCTGGGGGGTCATTATGAGAATGAAATCTCAAAGTTCTATTATTATGATCACACAGAGGTCACATTCCTGGAACAAAACATGAACATGACAGCACAAGCATGCCTATGTATATTACATGTATCCGTACCAGACCCAGAACTCCGTGGAATCAAGGTTCCTCTCTCATTCTTGATCGCCTCTCTTATAAACATGCACTGATTTGAATGAGAGACAAAGATTAGGATGCAGCCCCTGCTTTCATGGGGTCTGGGGTTCAGTTGGGGATTAAATGGGGGCAGTGATAAAACACAGCTGCTCAGAACTCAGGTCTCTTCCTCCACCTTGGCCTCTCCAAAGATTGTGAAGAGCCTGGCCCTGAGAGTGTTCTCCCCAAGAGGCTCAGTTTCTCTCTCTGGCTCTTTGCCCCCACCTGGAGTCAAGATAAGAAAATTTCCAAGTAAAGACTAGGTACAGCTTGCAAGTGTGAGGAACAGGGGGCTCCAACTCATACATAGGCATTCAATGTGTCAAAGGTGTCTTGGGTATGACACAACTTTTATTTCAACATAAAACTCTCAAGTAGCTCACCTCAGCCCTCTGTGTTTAGGATTGTTCTCAGAACAGCCCTTTGTCATTCACTCTTTTACATAGATGTAAGTCTATGGTTTGCTTATGATGGCAACTATATAGAACACAATTGCTGGACACAGTCCAGTTTTTTCCTCTCTCCCTTCTAAAAGTTTTCTTTTTCTTTCACTAAGTCTGATGGCATAGTCAGTTTAGATCACAAGGCCAATGTATTCTGAGGCTGGCTGAACAAGTAAACTTCTCTTTGAACCTGTAATGTACAGTTAACTCACTGGCTTTGTTCTCCAAATAGGACATCACGCAGAACAAATGTAGACTGCCTTTTTTTTTCTTCCAAGGAGCACATTGCATCAGCAAATCTCTAAATGCCTGAGTACTTGGACTTTTGAATTCAGGAGCTTTCAAACTTGGCATACCCACAAAGCAGTTTCCAAAGCTGGTGCTGCCCATCTCTCTTCTCTGGACAGAAGGAAAGTTTCTGGGACCACGCTGGCCAGGGAATTAAAAATTCCCCCTCCTTTATATGGGAGGTTGGGGTTCAGAAACAGCTTCCTTGATGCTTCCAGTGTTCCAGCTGTGAAATTCTACCATAACTCACCATTACTGCTACTTGTTGGGGTGTGAGGATGGAGGAGAGGAGATATCCCCCTTTGCTGCCCTTTGGAAGAAGGCACAAGGCAAAAGGTGAAGAGGAAATCCTAGCTAGTGTCAAGTCCTGAAATGAATCAAATCCACAAATTGAGGAATAAAGCCTCCTTAATTGAGATAACAAGGTAGTAAACTGCCACCCTGGGGGCTGTCCAGAGGATTTCCCAACTCTAAGACTCATGAAAAAAATTTTTATACTTTTTTTTCTGCAGGGCAATGGGGGTTAAGAGACCTGCCCAGAGTCACACAGCTAGTAAGTGTCAAGTGTCTGAGGCCAGATTTGAACTCGGGTCATCCTGACTCCAGGGCCAGTGCTTTATCCACTGCACCACCCAGCTGCCCCTATACTTTTTAAAAATACTTTTAGGAGGGTAGAGGGATGAGGTGGTAGCAAGGCCTGGTCATGAGACCCCCATGGCCCTTGGCAATCTGGGCAAGGAAAGCTACTGCATTCTGACTGTTTTGCCCTTCATGCCATGAAGCCCAATGGGAGGGGACAAAGACATGAGAAGCTGAGCTCCAGCTTAAGCTAGGTTCCTTTAAAGGTAAAATTCCTGGATATGGGAGACTTTGGGTTTGGTTCAGCTCAACCTAATCAAGAATAAATATCTTAAGAGTAGGAATGTAAGGACATTAGTGAAATTCTTACATTACTAGGATCATTAGTGGAGTGCAAGTAACATTACATAGTTTGCTTTTTTTTCCAGGGCAATGAGGGTTAAGTGACTTGCCCAGGGTCACACAGCTAGTAAATGTCAAGTGTCTGAGGCCAAATTTGGACTCAGGTCCTCCTGAATCCAGGGCTGGTGCTTTATCCACTATGCCACCTGGCTGCCCCCATCATTACATCTGATATTAACAATTTTCTGTCATATTAACAATTTTTTGTCAAGAGCTAGAGTCTAAAAGAAGAAAACCAGTTTGTTTTCTTAGTCTATGAAGAGGGGAGGTTGATCCTTAATCAACCATGCCTTGAGTCTCCTTTGCCCTATCATTTCTTGTTGAATTCATAAGATCCTATGATGATAGATTCAGGGCCAGAAGATCATTTCATCCAGACCCTTAATTTGTAGATGAGGTCTAGAGAGCAATCTTTTGCCCAAGGTCACCGAGATTATATGCCATGTAACAGGTAGTATTAAAAAGAGGTAGGGTTTGAACTCAAGTCCTCTGCTTCCAAACTCAACATTCTTTTCTCACAAAACTCAACTGAATACAAGACAGGACATGATGAAGGTAATGAAGGGGTATAGACACAGACTCTGATTGGTGGTGGTGGCGATCAGGGAGGAGGTGGCATTAGAATGAACTCTGAAATACAGGTAGATGTTTATATAGGAAGGAAACCTTGGAGGTGGGGAGGGGCTCGAGGAGAGACTTGTATGTTTTTGTCAGGGCAGTGAGTCATCCCGTTTGGCTGGAATATAAGGGGAGATGAAGGAGAGTAGGGGAAGATAAGTGGGAAAGGTGAGTTGGAGCCAGATAGGAGAAGGCAGTAAATGCCAGGCTGGAGGGCTTTGGACTTAATTTGACAGGCAACATACTTAACTTGGGCCTGGCACCAAAGCCAGGTAATGTGAAGACACCATCTCAGGGCTCCCCATCCTTCTTTATCCTTCATCATAAAAAGGGTGTGGCCTGTATTGTTTGTTTGTAAAAGATTCCTATGTGGCCCTGTGGAGCTGAAGTTTGGGGTGGGAGGCCTTGTGCACAATGGAATTTAGATGGATGTGAGCCTTAATTAACTAGTCACAGGGCATCCTGAGAACAGGCAGATACTGTGTCCTGTCTCTCTCTTGAGATAGAATGAAAAGTAACAACTCTAGGCTTTCATATTTCTCATTTGCTGTTTTATTCAATGACAAATAGGCCTGCCCAATATAGCAAAGGTGGTGAATTGATTTGATCAGATAAGAATATGGCCTTAAATCGGCTGGACACTCAGGCCCAAAAATTCTTTTAGATAAATGCTTGTTGCTTGAGCCAGACTTTGCCTTCTGGGAACTCACACTCTTGCAGAGAGAGGAGGAACTCGTCTAGGGCTTCAGTCATACAAATGAGGAAATAGGTCCAAAGAGGGGGGAGAACCTCTCCTTATAGAATCATAGAATTTAGAACTAAAAAGGACCTAAATACCTAATTTTACGCATGAGAAAACTAAAGCCCAAAGAGAAAAAGAGACTTCTTTTCTTGAAAAGAGACTTTTCTTTTTTGAAAGCCTAGCTTAAGAAACAAACAAAAAAACCTTTTGATTTTACATCGCCTTCATATTCTAAGGTATCCCTCTCTTTTCCCTTCCCTTATAACAAAGAAGTTAAAAAAAGAAAAAAAGAACCCACACCACAGTTCAACAAAACTGACACATCAACCAAGATGGACATTATATTCAGTATTCCATATTAATAATTTCCTATCTCTGTAAAGCAGGGAAGGAGATATATTCTCATATTTCTTCTTTGGTGTCAAGCTATATTGTAATTTCATAGCACTATTTAGTTTTAATTTTATTATTGTTGTTTCCATTTCTATTGTTATAGAAATTGCATATAGTATGTTGTTTATCTGGCTTTGTTACTTTATTTTGCATCAGTTCAATAGGTTTTTTTCATATTTTTTTGTACTCATTATCTTTATTGTTTCTGATAGCAAAGTAATATAGCAATTTAGATACATACCACAGTTTATTTAGCCATTTTTCAATCAGTGAATCTTATTTTGTTCAAAAGCCTATCTTAAATAAAAGCCTTATCTTAAGAGCTACCTCTTTTATGAAGCCTTTCTTGACCCAGGAATATTGATCTTTTCCAGCCTAATATTTCCTTAATTTTTTTTTCTAAAAAGTTTTTTATTCTGAATTTAATAAGCACTATAAAAGAGAATGTTTCCATATAAAAATGGAACAGAAAAAGAGGATTGTATGTGAAACCCCAAATAACTATTTCAAACAGCTTGCTTTTAAACTATAAATTTATGTTACATAATCTCAACTGGGCCCTCGCTGCAGCAAGGTAATCCTTTTGCATCTCCCTAATTCATTCACTATCCCACTCATCACAGTGAATTTTTTCAAATCTTTTCATGCTTTCTCAAATTTCCTATTTCTCCTCCTCCCTTCTGCCTGTTAGCTGTGAACCTTGCCTCATATTTCCCTGAAAACTTTCATCCATTTGCCAAGAACTCCCTCTTCTTCCTTATCCCACAATCAAATGCCTTCTACCACTAACTCCTCTTCACTCCTGTCTCACATGAAGTCTCCTTGCCAAAGCAGACTCCTTTAACATGCACAAGTGATCCCATCCCATCTTCTCCAGAACATTGCCCCCTCTATCTTTTCTGCTCTCACTAATCTTCATTCTCTTCCTGTCTACTGATTGCTTCCCTACTGCCTACAAGTGTGCCATTATAACTCCAAACTTCAAAAAGTCCTTGCTTGATCCATCCATTCCTGCTAGATAGCATCCTCTCTGTCTCTCTGTCTGTCTCTGTCTTTCTCTCTCTCTCTCTTTCTCTGTCTCTGTCTCTCTCTCTCTGTGTTTCTCTCACTCTTTTTTTCTCTCCTGGCCAAATTCTTTGAGAAGGCTAACTACAATAGATGCCTCCATTTCCTTTACTCTCACTCTCTTCTTAACTCTGTGCAGCCTGGCTTCTGATCTCATCATTAGACTCAAACTGTTCTCTCCAAAGTCATCAGTGATCTCTCAGTTCTTATCCTCCTTGACCTCTCTGAAACTGTTGACACTGTTGATTATTTTCTTCTCCTTTTCTTTCTAGTTTTCTTTTTTTTTTCCTTCTTTTTTGGAGACACAACTCTCTCCTGGTTCTCCTTCTTCCTGTTTGACCAATCCTTAGTCTCTTTTGCTAAATCTTTATTCAGATCCCACCCACTCATTCTGAGTTTTCCCTAAGGATCCAACCTGTTTCCTCTTCTTTCCTTCTATCCTATTTTTCTTGGTCAATCTCATCAGTTCCCATGGAGCCAATGATCTTCTTTTGGCAAATGATTTTCAGACCTACTTCAACCCTAACCTTTTTCTTGGCTTCCAGTCTTCCAACTGCCTGTTGGACATCTCAAACTGGACGTTTTAAATTCAACATATCAAAACTGATATGACTCCTCTATTTTTAAATTTACCTTTCCAACCTGGGAAGACCTATGCTATACCCAGTGGCTCCCCAAGTTCTTCTCTCTTCCTATATTTCCTATTCTTGTGAGGGATGCCAACTTGCTCCTAGTCATGCAGGCTTGCAACCAAGGTGTCATTCTCAAGTTATCACTTTCTCACCCTCCTCTTCCATATCTGATTGGATTGATTAATTGCTAAATCCTGTTGTTTCTTTATTTGTAACATCACTCCTATATGCCTCCTTCTCTTCCTGACACTGTTGCCACTCTGGCGCAGGCCCCCATCATCTCATACCTTGCTTGCATGTTATTTCTCCTTGAGATCAAAGACTGTTTGTTTTTTTGCCTTTCTTTATATTCTCAGAGCTTAGCCCAGTTCCTGATACATAGCAAGTGCTTCAGAAATGCTTGTTGACTTTAAAAAAGGTATATAATAAATTCAATGTATTTCTTTCAAAGCTGTCCTGTTTTTCTGTGTTTTCCTTTGAATTTCCTTCTATTCTTTTCTGAGAATTTTAAAGATGTTTCAATGAGACTTTAATTTCTCTCTCTTTTTTTTTTTTGAGGGGCAATGGGGGTTAAGTGAATTACTTGCCCAGGGTCACACAGCTAGTAAGTGTCAAGTGTCTGAGGCTGGATTTGAACTCAGGTCCTCCTGAATCCAAGGCCAGTGCTTTATCCTCTGCGCCACCTAGCTGCCCCCTCTCTCTCTTTTTGAATACATAATTGCTAGCTCTTTTCCTCCCTTTGCCCCTACAAAAGGGGGAAAAATACAATCCTTGTAAAAATATGTATAGTCAAACAAGACAAACCCACTCATCTGCCATGTCCAGAAATGGCTTTCTCATTCATGAGTTTTTCCTGAGTCTCTCTGAGGAGGAGGGTGGTGGCAATATGCTTTATCATCAGTCCTCTGTTGTTAAGTCATTTTTCAGTCATGTCTGACTCTTCATGACCCCATTTGGGGTTTTCTTGGCAGAGATACTGGAGTGTTTTGCCCTTTTCTTCTCCAGCTCATTTTACAGATGAAGAAACTGAGACAAACAGGGTTAAGTGACTTACCCAGAGTACATTCTATCCACTGTGCCATTTAGCTTCATACATCCTCTAGAGGTGGCCTAATTTTTATGGATTTCTTCCAGGTTGATATTTCTCATAGCACTTGCTCTAGATTTCGATTTTGTCCTTATAACATTTGATCATACTCATTTTCATACAAGTCTTACTTCTTTCCCTTTCCCCCATATATTTATAAGCACCTTGAGGTAAGGCCCTTTTTAATAATGGTATCCTCTACTGGAGAGCACAAGGCCTTGTATACAGAAGGTGTTTAATAAATATTTGGTGGATTGAATTGCTCAAGGGCACACTGGAGGTCAGTGATTTAGTGGGGGCTAGAATCCATGACTATCCAATTGCATTTTCAGCACACAGGATGGAAGATTTTTGTCATTCAGTGTTCAGAACCTTGCTAATACAGACACTTGTTTTAGTGAGGATGGAATTGATTTTTGGCCTGGAATCACTATAGATTTTATGCTCAACCTTACAGCTCATAAATTGGAACTGTCTTTCTTGAGACTGCATAAGACATGAGCACCCAAGTGTCAAGATAACCACAGCAACAACCAAACAACATCATACAGTTACTTGGCACTTGTCAGGGTCACATGACCTCTAACAGATGCCCCCAAGAATAGAGATGGTTGTTCAGGATGCAGCTATTCCTGACCATGTGAGACAGAGATATAACTTTTCAGTGTTTTATGAGCCTAAGACCTCAAGAAGATTACAGCATGGCCAAAACACAAAACATTTTTGGGAACAGCTTATAACACAAGGAGATACCAACACAAATGCACAGGGAAATCCACCCAGTTAATTGGACTCCCCAGAGTCCATCAATTGTGAAATGCTAAACAAATTATATGTGAATGTGATGGGCTAGAAGAAATGATGACAATGTTGAATTTGGAGAAGCATGGCAAAATCAATATGAACAGATGCAAAGAAAAGTAAGGAAGGGCAAGAAAACAGTATTTTGTATATGACGACTATGGAAATAAAAAAAAGCAACACTTGTCTGCCTCAAAGAGACTGACCTGCCTCTCACTTTCTCCCTCATTTCAGCATGTTCAGTGTCGCAGCTCCAGAATAATAAGGGCCAATTAAGGGAATGTCAATGCAAAGCCTTCTTCTTTCTAAACTTCAGTCCTCCCTTGACTGTGTACTTTTGACAATATCATGCTTCTGCTGCATCTTCACTCTAGAACCTCTGTGCCTGAGACTTTCTCACTCTGGAACATCCATCCACCTACCATGCCAAGCCCCCTTTCCCATTGGTGAGTTTCTCCTGGTACCTCCACTTTGGGGAAGGTTCTGGGCTGGCCAAACTACATTCCTTGTCCAGTTGTGCTTCTGACTTTCTGGACTTCACCCTTCCCTCCCCTTTGTGTGTTGTCTTCCTTCAGGGTAGGACCTGTCTTTCTTTTTTGCTCGTATTTATATCCCTAGCTCTTAACATGATGCTTGGTACACAGTATTACCAGTAAGTAATAGATGCTTGCTGCCTTGCCTCTCCTTGCTTTTAATGAGTGGGAAAAAATGAACCTGGAGTCAGGAGACCTGGTTTGGTAATTTCACCTCAGACACTTAGAAGGCATCTGTGTGAGCATGGGAAAGATATTGCCTGATGGATCCCTGGATTTTTCCATATCAATGCCTACCTTCTCTGAGCCTCACTTCCTTACAGGATCATAGATTCAGGGACTGAAAAGGACTATAGAGATCATCTCGTTCAACCTCCTCATTTGACAGATGAGTGAGCTGAGGCCCAGAGAGGTCAGTGAGTGGCTTGGTCCAGGGTTCCAAAAGTAGGAGGAGTTGGGGGAAGCTAGATGACACAGTGGATAAAGTGTTGGCCCTGGATTCAGGAGGACCTGAGTTCAAATCCAGCCTAAGACACTTGACACTAGCTGTGTGACCCTGGGCAAGTCACTTAACCTTCATTGCCCTGCCCCACCCCCAAAAAGCAATCTGGTCTGGGTGGAATTCTGGGATTCTGGAATTTACATGGTGATTAATTACAGATTCATAGCTGGGAAAGTCTTTAGAAACTATCTAATCCAGATCCTTCTTTTACAGCTGGGGAAACTGAGGCCTTAAGGGAAGTGACCCACCCAGTTTGTTCATAATCACTTAGCTATATAATCCTCAAGGATTTGGCTTAATGTTTCACTCCTAATTGAGTTGGAAGGGAATCTGGGTTTTCATTTCATTTTGCTTGAAATAAAAAAAAAAAACCCTCCAAAACCCATAAAATTCTTTGTTAAGCTCCACAATAGGGAGTCTTCATGGAGCAGGTCATTGGTCACACAGATTCCATTAATTCTCAAGGTCAGAAGAAGGAGATGCTGGATGGTGGTGGGTAAGCCAGGCTTGCTTGCTGCCACAAATGCAATTAAGGCCTGGAATTTGATTGTGCCTCTGCCCAGGTCGGAGAGTATCTCTGGAAGCTGGTTCCCAAGGGTGGGGCCAGAAGGAAAGCAATCCTAATACACACTGTGAACACTGAGGAGGTGTGGTGTGGGGGTGGGATGGAGTAGGGAGCCAGTGGTAGTGATTTTGTCAACAAACACATTTTTTCTTCTTCCAGCCACGGTGAGAATGTCCTTTCCTTTCACTTGGTCAGTATTGTGAGACATAGTAGACATATTTTTTCTCATCCTGTCCTCTCAGTTCTCTGTGCCTTTGTTTAAACTACCTCCCATGTCTGGATCACTGCCTTCACTTCCTCCATCCCCATTTCTCCCTCCTTAGGTCCCTCCCTTCCTTAGTTGCTGCTTCCTACATGAAGCCCTCTCTGTTCACCCCTTTCAAGCTGAAAGTCATGTCTTCTTCTTCTTCAGATCTCAGTGCAATGTATAACCTATATTTGATTGCTTACAGCCTCAGGGAGGGGGAGGAGAGGGAGAGAAGGAGGGAACTCAAAACTTTAAATAAAAATGTTTATTATTTTTACAAAAAGATTGCTGCTCTTTGCTATTTCATTCTCCCTTGACCCTTTAAATCCCAATGACTTATTTTTAATTCTGTGGGGAGAGTGGGACCCCCATACACACACCAAAGTGATGGTTTTTTACCTAATGAAGACAGGAACCTGGGCAAGATTGGGAGAGGAGAGGAGAATACTAACTTTGCCTCCTTGACTCACTTTTCGGTTTTGTTCTCAAAATCATTGGCCTGCTAACCCAGAAAGGATTTGGGGAATATCAAATCCTATGTGAAAGGGTTAATACAGGCAGAATGGTGCTGTGGATAGAGATCTGGTTTCCAAACTGGTAAGACCTGGATTCCAGTCCTGGTTCTGATACACAATATTTGTGTCATTTTGAGCAGGTCATTTAGCATCTTCTAAGGCTATAAATTATGGAAAATTTCCTCACCTAGGAATTGCCTAAACCAACTACTTTTGAGATCTAGTCCTTAACCCTACCCCATCTCTAAGAGAGGGCCTTGATCTCCAATCCACCCCTAGGGGTCAAAAAGAAAAGACTTAATCTTCACCCTGGATTGCTTTGGCAAGCTGGAGATTGTAGCTGTGATTAAAGAGAGGTCAGTTTGAGTTTAAGAAGGAGAGGTTCTAGTTATTGTATTCCATCAGACTGGACCTGAGATAGGCAGAAGAGATGAGCCCAGAAGAGCTAGCAGCAGGAACAACTTCCATTAGAGACAACCACCTGGAGCAGCTACCTGGAGAGCAGTGGCATCAGGAGTCCTACAATGTCTGGGGTGCGTAGTAGGGAACATTGTAGGGACCCTAGCCCTCTGGGGTTAAACAGGATAATGCCTTGACCTATAATGCCTCTCCATGGGATAGCTTCCCACACCCTTCTCTTCTGCAGGCTAAAGTTCTTTCAATCTCTTCTCATGTGACATGGACTCAAGAACTTTGTCCATATTGGTTGTCCTCCCCTGCACTCACTCCCGATTGGCAATATTGTTCCTAAAATGCAGTGCCTGGAACTGAACACCATGCTCTAGATGTTTTCTGACTAGGGCATAGTACAGAGGGATTATTATCTCTTTATTATGGAAACTGTCTATGCTTTTCTCAGTATAGCCCAAGGTCACATTAGCTTTCTGGTTACCATAGCACATTGCTGACATATTGGATTTGTGATACATTAAAAAACACCAATTTTCTTTTTTTTTTGGACAAACTATTGCCTAACCATGTCTCCTACAACCTTACTTGGGAAGTTCATCCTAAGGGTAAAAATAAACATAGGCCTCTTTTGAATTTCATCTTATTAGATTCATCTCAACACTTGAGCCCCGTGCTCTCCAAGATGGGTTGTACACTCTTCAGAGGTCACCCATATTGATATTTGGATATTTCAAATCGGATGTCCTGTTGGTATCTCAAATTCAACGTGCCCCAAACAGAATTCATTCTCTTCCCACCCCCACACTTTCCCCTCTTCCAAACGTCCCTATTTCTGTCAAGGGTACGACCATCTTTCTAGTCAACCTAGTTCCACCATGTTGGCATTAGAACAGGATGAAGAAGAAGAAGATGATGATGACGACGACGACGATGACATCCTTGATTTTTCATTCTTCCTCTCCCCACATACCTATTAGTTACAAAATCTTGTTATTTGTGCCTCCACATTTCTTACATTTACCCCTTTCTTTACAGTCACACAATAGCTACTACTGTAGTTCAGCCCCTCCTCATCTTTCAGCTGGAATATTGCTACAGACTGCTAATTGTTTTTCCTGGCTCAAACCTCTCCCTTCTCCAGTCCTCACATAGTAGCCAAGATGAATTTCCTCAAGTGTAGGTCTATGTTGCTGGGCCATCGCCATTCATCTTGATTTATATATTGCCACTGGACTCCAATGACGCCAAAGGAGAGAGTAAGGCTGATGACTCTGCACAGCTCTGCCTCACTTAAATCCAATTCACTTGCAAGTCAAGACATCCTCCTCCTGATGTCATTGGTCCTTTTTGAGAACTAAGGGTGAATAACAAGGTCTATTACTTTTCTACTCAATAAACTCAGGTTTAGCATCAAACACAAATGCTTCTGATTGTTACTTAAAGTCCTTCACAGACCTAGCCTAATCTACCTTTCCAAATTTTACTATAATCTACAATCTAGGCATAGTCTCCTTCTTAGGGGTCTGGGCTGGATTGGGTGTAAACATGTGCTGAACAGTGGCTTCCTCTGCTGAGACAGGAAGGTATTGGAGTAGATTCTCCCAACTTTTAGTTATCTCCTCTTCCTAGGTGTCCTATGCTTAGAATTCCATTCCCCAAATATTTATCGAGTGTCTGCTATGCATAGAGCATTCTGCTAGGGGTGGAGAGATCTAAAGGTTAGATAAAACATGGTCCCTGCTCTAATGGAAGTCATAATCTAATAGAGGGACATAAACACATGTTATCCAATAATAACTGTCATTATTTATATAGCAGTCAAAGTTTGACAGAATCCTTTTTTCCCCTCAGTTCACTGAGGTAGGTAGTGCAGGTATCATTATACCTTATAGATCAGGAAACCCAAGTTCAGAGTGTTTAAATGATGGGGTAGAGCCAAGGAGTTGCCCACATTTTTAACAATGACTTGAATAAAAGTATAGACAGAGTGTTTATCAAATTTGGAGATTGCACAAAGATTTGCTAATGTGTCAGGTAAGAGTCAGTTAGTCAATAAACATTTGTAGGTGTCTATTATGTGCCAGGCACTGTTCTAAGAGCTGGGGATACAAAAGGGGGCAATAGACAGTTCCTGCCCTCAAGAAAGGTGGCCAAATGGTGTAGTGGATAGAGCACTGGTCTTAGAATCAGGAAGCTTCATCCTCATAAGTTCAAATCCAGCCTCAGATGTTTACTAGCTGTGTGACCCTAGGCAAGTCACTTAACCCTGTTAGTCTCAGATCCTCAACTGTAAAATGATCTGGAGAAGGAAATAGCAGACCGCTCCATAATATTTGCCAAGAAAACCCCAAATGAGGTCACAAAGAGATGGACACAACTGAACAGCATCAGTTGCAGGCCTCAAGGAGCTCACAATCTAATGGGAAAGACAAGGGAACAAATATGTATAAACAAGTGAATGAGATAAATAGGAAATAATTAAGAGAGGGGAAGGTACTAGAAGTAAGAGGAATTGGGAAAGGCTAGAAGAAGAGTCAAGATGCAAAATGATCTTGACAGGTTAGAAAGATGGGCAGAATCAAATAAATTGAAATTTAATAAGGATTCATGTAAACTGCTGTTCCTGAGTGCAAAGAATTAACTATACAGCATAGGTTGGGGGATGTGGGGCTAAATAGAAACTTAATTGAAAAAATCTGAGGGTCGTAGTGGATTGTAAGCTCATATAAATCAGCAGGGGCAGGTAGCAGCCACAAACACACACAGACACACACACTCACACTCACACTCACACACAATGCAGTGATGAGGCATCGGAGTAGAATGTTCATGAAACCAGGGACTCTTGAAGTTGGAAGCAAATCCACAGTATATCCAATCCAGCCTATGCCAGAATAAAAATTCCTACAAAAACCTGATGAGTGCTCATCCAGCCTTTGCTTAAAGTCTCTCCTAGTGATGTAGAAAAACCCAGAGCATATCATACATCCCACTTTTGGATAATTATTAAGAACCATTTGTTATTTTTTATTTTAAATTAGTTTTTCATTTTCAAACTTGACAAACATTTACAGAAAAAAGAGATTTGCATACAAAACTTTTCTTATAGCACAATAGTATTCCATCACAATCATATGCCACAACTTGTTCAGCCATTCTCTAGTTGATGGGCATTCCCTAGATTTCTAATTCTTTGGTACCACAGAAAGAACTTCTATAAGTATTTTTGTACATATAAATTCTTTTTCCTTTTCTTTGATTTCTTTGAAATGCAGACTTAATAGTGGCATTACTGGATCCAAGGGTATGCACAATTTTATAGTCTTTTGGACATAGTTCCAAATTGTTCTTCAGATTGTTGGAACAGTTCACAACTCCACCAACAGTACATTAGTGTGCCTATTTTTCCATATTCCCTCCAGCATTTGTCCTTTTTCTTTTCTGTCCAATCTGATAGGTGTGAGGTGGTACTTTGGAGTTGTTTTGATGTGCATTTCTCTAATCAATAGTGATTTGGAGCATTTTTTTCACATGACTATAGATAGTTCTGATTTCTTCTGAATATAATTTAACCATTTATTAATTGAGGAAAGGCTCTTATTTTTATAAATGTTGCTCAGTTCTCTCTCTCTATATATATATATATATTTGAGAAATGAGAACTTTTTTTAGAGAAACCTGCTGTAAACCATTTTTCTCCCCAATTTCCTGCTTTCTTTCTAATTTTGGCTGCATTGGTTTTGTTTGTGCAAAAAGTGGTCGCCTCTTCTATTTTGTTTGACACCCCTGCTCTGGAGCACCACTGCTCATGGATCCCACAAACTTCCAGCCCCATGAGCTCATGCTAGCCTTTCCCTGCTCAGAATGTCTGCAAGCTTCAGGTTGGTCACCAAAATTCTGGCTTTCTTCCATCTCCCCAGTCTTGAACTCTCTCCAAAGTGCCTGCTGGCTTCCAGCTGTAACTTCTTGCTGGAACAGTCCTGGTCTGGATGGAAGAGCTTAATTCTATTTTCCTTTGGTTTTCTGGATCATTACTCTTTCTGGTGCCCTTTAAAGTCTATTTCCTAGAGCGTGTGTAGAAAGGTCAGGTTCCTCTTCAGCATTTCACATTGCCATCTTAACTGGAAGTCTGAAAAACATTTCTGAATGATCTTAATCTCTTAAACCTTATTAATTGCTAGGAAGTTTTTCTTTACATCAAGCTGAAATCTACCTTTTTACAACTTCCATCCATTTCTTCGTTGCCCTTTGGGGATGAATAGAACAAGTCCATTCTCTCCTTGCACGTGATGGTAGAAAACAAAATTTACATCCCTCCTAGGTTTTCTCTTCTCATTGGGTAAGTTGATGATGGAGTGCTGTCTAGAACACAGACTTTCCAATTCTGCTACCTTTCCCATACTCCTTTCCTTTGAATATCGAGGGCCTTTTGAATAATGCTGGAGGAAGTTGTTAACATTTGGTTAAGATTCTGATCTCAGGGAGAATATAAATGCACTTTAAAAAATGACCATGTAATATCCATAAGATCAAGACAGAATCTAGCACTCATAACTGGAATCGGCATCACAAATGTCAGGGTCTCATAAATGCTAATTTACAGGATTTTAAGATTTCTGACCTGGGCATTTTTTTTTGATGACCTGGGCATTCTAAAAAGAATTGGGAGTAAGGCTTTAGAAGGCTTAAGGAAGCAGTTTTCATTCACCTGACAACCTGGCCCTTTGGCTGTCTCTGTGGACAAGACCTCAGGCAGTTTATAGCCAAGTCTAACACAAAACTTTCCCAGAGTGTCATCTGATAAGGGGGTATACATAGTGTCCCAGGTAACCAGCTTCCCAAGATTCACACTGCTTTTCCACAAAGAGGTTTCATTTGGGTCTCTTGTTCTCCCTTCCATCAACACTAAGATTTGCAGCCACAATATAAAAAACAATTTGGAGAATAACAACCTGGGACCTGTACTTTTCCTTCTTTTATCTCTCTCTTGCCTTGGGGCAACTTCAGAAAGGGAGAGAGGCTGGTGACCTTGGGTGGCTGATCTCCTACAACTACATGACTTTCCTGATTGTGGCAACATCAAATTTCTCTCCCCTTTGCAGGCCTGTATTTCCCCCTTTCCTTTAATCTTTACAGGGGCTGTGGGTAGGTCTGCTGTATTAGTGAACTGCCCCATGGCCAGAATGACAAGCCCAGATTTTCATGCTGGCCCGTCTGCTTGACTGACAAGTGCCTTTACCGCATGCTGTATCATAATCACAATGCCTGGTGTGGGAGCTAAGGCCAGTATTAAAAATTAATCTGGCTGTCAATCAGGGGTCCTGTTTTGCATTCAGGATGGCTGGAGGTGAAACCTGCCATTGTTCTTGATGGGGGCCAGCAGTTTCAAGGTTTCCTTTTCATGATGGTGGAACTGTCTGGAGAGGGGTGGATGGGCATATGGTTCTTTCCCCCTAGAAAGTGATCAGTATGGAAGAAGAGAAAGAATATCAGACCCAAAGATCAGCCAGAGCAGATAAAGGCCCAGGTAAGACAAACAACAGATTTTTCCAACAAGAGAGACAGCATGGGCAGTGGGAAAAGCCCAGGACCAGGAGTCAAGAATCCTCTCTCCTAATTCTGTTTCAGTTACAGATTTGCTGTGTGACCTCAGACAAGTCACTTTCCCTCTCTGTTGTTCAGTGTCCCCTGTAAAAAAAGGGGCTATATGAACTCTTATGTTAACTTTAGTGCTAAAGTTCCAAATTTCCTCTCTTCATTTTATCTCTCAAAAGTTGAAAAGTATTTTATCCTTTCAACTTTTATTGAGAGATTATATACATATATGCATATATATTTAAAAAGAATAGAAAATTGTACACAATAGATTTATAGTTTCATGTGCAAAAAATTAAAATAAAAATAAAAAAGAGAGATTAAATGGATGCATGAATAAATAAGAATTTATTAAGTGCTTCTACTACACTAAGCATTGTGTGTGCCAAGTGGTTGGGATACAAATAAAAGCAAAAAATAAAATAAAATAAAAGATACTTCAGGCCCTCCAGAAGGTTTCATTTTAAAAAGGAATTCAACAAATAAAGGCAAGCTGGAGTTGGAAAGTGGGTAAGGAATGTCTGGGGATGTCAAGGAAAGATGAACGATTCAGAGTGTGAGTTCCATTGGAAGGAGGAGGAGAAGGAGGAGGAGGAGGAAGAGGAGGAAGAAGATGATGAGGAGGAGGAGGACCCGAGGTGGTGGAAACCTGGCTTGGAGAATGTCTATCACTTGGCCTCGGGTAGAATGAAAACATATTTTTACAGGTGATACAAATCCAAGAGGGAAGCAGGCTGGTGTTGGGGGAAGAATACTGGGCTTGGGTCTAGGAGTCCTGAGTTTGGATTCTGTCTCTGGCCCTTCAACATTATGTGACCTTGGGCTAGTTAGTTGGCTCTCTGAGCCTCCATTTACTCATCTATAAAATGGCAATTATAACACTTGAAATACTAATCTCACTGGGTCACATTGAGGATCAAATGGAATGAATGAAAATAACTTTTCTAACTTTCAACAGCAGATAAAATAGTGGTTTTAGTGGAAAAGAAGAGAGCTTTCAGAATTCAAAGCCCTCCATTTTGAGTCCTAGCTTTGCCTTTGTGAAGCCAACAAGGACTGGGAGTGGGGTTGGGGAAGAGGTAGAGAAACAGCTTGAACATAAAGAATAACTTCTTAACAAGGTGAGCTATTCCTCCAGAAACCTGAAGTGGGGTTGGTAGCTACCATCTTCTCTCTTGAAGTTGGAAGCCAGAGGTGCCCAAGACAGAGAGGAGATGACAGTCTTCATCACATCCTTATCCCTAGCTTGCCATGCCAGAGACTTTGGGGAGCTTTCTTCTGGAGAAGATCCAGGACTCCTCTCTCTTGGTTGACCTGAATTTTTGTTCTTCTTGTTGTTGTTTGGTTGTTTTAATCATGCCTAACTTTGTGATGCCTTTTGGATTTTCTTGACAAAGATACTGGAATTGTTTGCTATTTCCTTCTCCAGCTCATTTTACAATTTAGGAAACTGAGGCGAACAGGGTTAAGTGAATTGCCCAGGGTCACATAGCTAGGAAGTGTCTGAGGCTGGATTTGAATTCAAGGAGATGAGTCTTCCTCACTTCAGGATCCATATTCTATCCACTGTACTACCAAGCTACCCCATAAATAAAAACAAACTAACTAGTGGGGGGGGGGCTGCCAGTTGGGGAAGATTGGAAAAGATTTCATGTAGAATGAGGCCCTTAATCTGAGTTTTTAAGGAAACTAAGGATTCTCAGAGGAAAAGGTAAGAAGAAAGAATATTACAGACATGAGAGAATGTGTATACAAAGACACAGAGATGGAAGATGGAGAATCATATTCAGGGAATAACAAGAAGTCTTGTTTGGATGGAAGGGTAGACTAGAGAGCTAGCTTGAGAAGCACTTGAATAACGAAATGGGCTGATTTTCTATTTAATTGTAAAGGCTGGGCCTGGTGGCATGTGCCAATAATCCCCAATGCTGGGGAGGCTGAGGCAGGTGGACTGCTTGAGCTCAGGTATTCTCAGCAGAAGGGAACTGGAGCCAATCCAGGGTTTATACTAAGTCAGGGGCCAATATGGCAAATTTCTGGGAGCTGGGTTGTCTAAGGAGAGTTGAACCAGACCAGGTCAGACAAACAGGAGGTTAAAGCACCCATTCTGATAATTACTGAAAGCAGGCTACACTTCCAACCCAGGCAAAATAGGGAAACCCAGTCTTAAAAATATTAATTCTAAAAAAACATATAGGGAGGGGGCAGCTAGGTGGCACAGTGGATAAAGCACCAGCCCTGGATTCAGGAGGACCTGAGTTCAAACCCGGTGTCAGACACTTGACACTTACTAGCTATGTGACCCTGGGCAAGCCACTTAACCCTCATTGCCCCACAGAAGTTGTGCACTTTTCCAACTGTGTGCAGGATGAATGTGAGTGGGGAGAGAGCCAAGGCAAGGAGACCAATTAGGAGCCAGAGTGGGTGAGAGGTGATAAGGACTTCAACTACACTGGTGTCAGTGTGAGTGGAGAAGAGGTCAGACATGAGAGATGTTAGGAGAGAAACAACCAGATTTGGCTCCAGATTGGAGCTGTGGGAGACTCAGGACTGAGGATGCTACTGGGGTTGCAAGCCTGTGGCTGGGAAATTCAAAAGAGGAGTAGGTTTTGGGGAAAGGATAATGAATTCTGATTTGGACATGTCAAGTTTGAGATTGCATGATTTCATGATTCTAAGTCACTTCCCCTCTCAATGGGCTCTCATTTTCCTCATCTTTAAAATTAAAGTAATCATCGCAGCTCTACCCGGTTCACAAGAATGTTGTAAGGATTAGACGAGATGATACTTGCTTCAAGACGTCAATGGAGCTATGATCTCAATAATATCTCTGTGGGCACTCCCTTGAGGTGTGTAGGAGGCAGCCCATCTTTACCTGTTCATTCTTCCCATTTCTTGTCCATGTGTTCTCATAGGAGACAAAGCATAGTGTAGAGAGAGTGCTGGTCTCCGAGTCAGGAGGACCCAGGTTCAAATCCTGCCCCTGATACCTATTGGCAGTGTGACCCTGAGCAAGTCAGCCAACCTCTCAGTGACCCAGGATACTCTCAAAGACTAAAAGTTGCAGAGTACTTGCTGCTCTGTATTGGTAGAAGGGATTCACTTATTAGGTATTCCCTAGATCAGTTAAATCACAGATGGGACCATCCTCCATAAACAATCTACCCAATACCCTGAAAGCCTTCCTCTAAAATACTTTTTACCTTTCATACCATACATGGGGGATTTTTACTGTAATGGAGGGTCAAATTTATTTTTAAAAAATATTTGTTTATCTGTTTGTCATTCCAATTCCTCCACCTGGCCCTCCCTCCCTCCCTCCATCTATTTATCTATCTTGGAGGGAATTGGAGTTAAGTGACTTGCTCAGGTTACATAGCTAGTGTCAAGTGTTTGAGGTTGAATTTGAACTCAGATCCTCCTGACTCTAGGGACAGTTGCTCTATCCACTGCACCACCTAGCTACCCCATTTTTAATTTTTAATTTTTAATATGTTAATATATAAAAAGAAATTCTCTCTCCCATACCTTCTTCATCCACTAAGAAGGCAAATAATAAAGCTATATATATATATATACACACATACGTGTGCAATTATGTAAAACATTTCCATTTTAGCCATATTACCAAAAAAGCAGAAAAAAGCGAGAAAATTATTATCCAATTTGCACCTAGAGTTCATCAGTTTTTTTTTCCTGGAGATGGATATAATTTCTTCATCATGAGTCCTTTGCAATTGTCTTGAATCATTGCATCAATCAAAATAGCCAGGACTTTCACAGTTGATCATCATTACAATACTGTTGTTACTGTGCACAATGATCTCCTGATCCATTCACTTTGCATCAGTGTATATAGATCTTGCCATGTTTTTCTGAAAGCATTCTGCTATACATCTCTTATAGCATAATAGGACTCCATCACAATCATATGCCACAACTTGTTTAGTCATTCCCTAATTAATGAGCATCCCACAATTTCCAGTTCTTTGCCTCAACAAAAAGAGCAGCTGCAAATATTTTTTGTACATATAGGTCCTTTTCCCTTCCTTTGATCTCTTTGGGATACAGACCTAGTAGTGATATTGCTGGATCAAAGACTATGCAGTTTTCTAGCCCTTTGGGTATAGTCCTAAATTGTTCTCCAGTATAACCATTCTATTATTCCACCAACAGTTGATTAGTGTATCTATTTTCTCTCATCCCCTTCACCATTTGTCATTTCTGATAGGTGTGAGGTGGTACCTCAGAGTTATTTTAATTTGAATTTCTCTAATAAATAGTGACTTAGAGCATTTTATATTACTATAGATAGCTTTGATTTCTTCTTCTGAAAACCACCTGTTCATATCCTTTGAACATTTATCAACTGGACAATGGCTCTTATTTTTATAAATTTAACTCAATTCTCCATATATTTGAAAATGAGGCCTTTATCAGAGAAACTTTATGTAAAAAGTTTGATATTACATCATTGTCTGTGATAGCTTGTTGCAAAATTTAGTTTCCCTGATTATTTCTTTTAATTAGGTCTATTCTTGCTTTTCCTTTGCATGAGATCATGATTGCTAGCCCTGCCTTTCTTTTTACTTCAGTTGAAGTATATTAGATTCTTCACCAACCCTTTATTTTAACTCTGTGTGTCTCTGTTTCAAGTGTAACTCTTGTAAACAACATGTCGTTGGATTCTGGTTTCTAATCTATATTGCTATTTGCTTCTGTTTTATGGGTGAAACCATCTCATTCACACTAAGTTCTTATTACTGTATATTTCTCTCTATGCTATTTTCTTCTCTTTGTTTTTCTCTTCCTCTTTTTATCCTGTCTCTCTTCAGAAGTCTGTTTTGTTTTTAACCACTGCTTCTCTTAATCTAACCTCCATTTTGTTCTGCCCCCCTTTCTCTTATCCCTATCTTCTCTTATTTGTGTATTGAGTAAGATAGGTTTTTATATACAACTGAGTATATATATATATATATATATACATACACACACTTCCATCTTTGAACCAATTCTGATGAGAGTGAGGCTCAAGCATTGCCTGCCATCCCCCACCTCCATTCTCCCTCCCTTGTAAAAGCTCTTCCTTGTATACCTCTTTTATATGAGAAAAATTTCCCCATTTTACTTCTCCCTTCCCCCTTCTCACAGTGCATCCCTATTTCTCACCCCTTCATGTTTTTTGGAGATCATTCCAAGATAATCAACTCACACCCAGGCCTTCTGTTTATGTAAACTTCTTTTAACTGCCCCACTAATGATAAAGTTCTTAGGAGTTACATGAATCATCTTCCCCATAGGAATGTAAACACTTGGACCTTGTTGAATACCTTTTGACTTCTCTTTCATGTTTACCTTTTTATGCTTCTTTTGAGCTTTGTATTTGAATGTCAAATTTTCAGGAATACTTGAAAGTTCTCTATTTCATTAAAACCTATCTTTCCCTTTGAAGATTATACTCGGTTTTGCTGGGTAGGCTATTCTTGGTTGTAATTCTGACCAATTTGCTTTCCAGAATATCTTATTTCAAGCCCTCCACTCCTTTAACATGGAAGCTACTAAATCTTTTGTGATCCTAATTGGGGCTCCACAATATTTGAATTGTTTCTTTCTGGCTGCTTGAAGTATCTTTTCCTTGGCTTGGGAGCCCTGGAATTTGTCTATAATATTCCTGGGAATGTTCATTTTTGGATTTTTTTCAGGAGGTAATTGGTGGATTTTTTCAATTTCTGTTTTACTCTCTAGATCTAAAATATCAGGGCAGTCTTCCTTTATAATTTCTTAAAATATGATGTGTAGGCTCTTTTGTTTTGTTTTGTTTTGCTTTGTTTTGTTTTGTTTAGTGAGGCAATTGGGGTTAAGTGACTTGCCCAGGGTCACACAGCTAGTAAGTGTTAAGTGTCTGAGGCCGGATTTGAACTCAGGTCCTCCTGAATCCAGGGCTGGTGCTCTATCCACTGTGCCACCTAGCTGCCCCTAAGCTCTTTTTTTGATCATGGATTTATGATAATCTAATAATTCTTAAATCATCTCTTCTCTATTTTCCAGGAGAGTTTTTAATGAGATATTTAATATTTTCTTCCATTTTCATTTTTTTGGTGTTGTTCTACTATTTCTTGATGCCTCATGGTGTCGTTGGCTTCCAGTTGCCAAATTCTGATTTTTAAGGAAGTATTTTCTTTAGTAAGCTTTTGTACCTTTTTTCCCCATTTGGCCAATACTACTTTTCTTCAGTGAATTTTTGTGCCCATTTTGCCATTAAGACAATTCTGTTTTTTCATTTATTATTTATTTATTATTTTCTCTAGTATGTTTTTGTGTCTCTTTTTATAGAGCTGTTGGTAAACAGGGTATTTAAACCTCTGGTTTGAGAGCTTTTCAAACGTTTTTTAGGGCTGCTTATCCACCTTTGGTGTCCATTATCACCTAACTCTCACCTGTGACTCCAAGAAGCTGTAGCATGCAGAGCAGCCACACCCTGGTAAAACTATCTTGGCAGATAGGCTAAAACAGGTTAAGGGTAACTGTGGGGTCAGTGAATTAGGGGGATGTCTACCCCAAGCATGTAAAAACTCCCAAGCAGAATGGGTGATTAAGCACAATTTGTTCCAGTAGCCATGAAGGAAACTAAAGCAGGTACTGTTCAGAACATTTAGAGCTTGGTCAGGGATCAAAGATACCAAGGTCATCCAGTGCATACTGGACCATTGACAAGTTGTCTTGATTTTTGTCTTGCCACTGTATTTTGATGACTCTGAATAAGAGAGTGAGGCTAATAACTTTGTGCAACTCTGCCTCACTTAAATCCAATACATATGCAAGTCAAGACATTACCCATGATGTCACTGATTCTTTTTGAAAATGAAGGATGAACAACTAAGCTGTTAATTCTTTTTTCATAATTTTCTTGCATCACTGTCATTTCTTTTCACACTTTAACTCTACCACTCATCTTTTCTTTAACTCAAGAATTCTTGTTGGTCTTGGGTCCAATTAACATTTTCTTTTGAAGCTTTGATTGTAGATGTTTTTCACATTGCTGTTTCCTTTTGAGTTTGTATCTCAGTCTTCCCTGACACTGTAGTAACTTAAAGTAGTTTCTTTTTTTGTTGGTGATTGCTCATTTATACAGCCTATTTCTTGACTTTAAACTTTATGTTAAAATTGGGCACTACTCACCTCGGGATGGGGAAATACTGTCCCAAGCTTCAAGTTTTTTTCCCCATGTTGCTATCTTCAAAGCTAGTTTTGGGAGTCTTCAAGTTTTTGGTGCTTCCAGGGCAATGTGATCCTGGGTATGGTCACTCCTCTCCTGGACTATGCTCTGATCTTTACCCAGCTAGGTCCCCTGGCCCCCCCTGTAGTTGAAAGTACTCCTTTTGAATATGAGGTCCCTTGCTCTCCTGCAGTCACAAGCATTAGTGCTTCATTTTTCCTTGGAACTATGACCAGGGCTCTTAATCCCTTGTGATCAGTCATAAGCACTCTTCTCTGCCCTGGAACTAGGACCCAGAACTGTTTATGGGCAATAGAATTGCCAACCAGCACCAGCTGCATGCAGTACTAGCCAAGGGTCCTTTTTAATCTCTTTCTGAGCATTTGTCTGATCCTCTTACTGTCTCTGGGCTCCAGAAGATGCTGCTGGGGCTGCTATGGCAGCAGCTTCCAAGGCTCACTGCTGGTGCTACTGCTAAGCTCTGACTTGGTGCCTATCCTGTCACAGACCTCTCCTGTTGACCTCCCAAGTTGTCTTAGGCTGGAAAAATGTCCCACCTGGACCTTTTGTTGGCTCTGCTGCTCCAAAGTTTGATTTGAAGAGCTATTTTAAATTTGTTTGGAGAGGAGTGTTAGGTGAGTTCAGCTGGTTTGTTACCTATACTCCGCCATCTTGGCTCTAACATGGGTCAAGTTTAAATGCAGTAATCTCTCCCTCTTCCAAATTGCTACAGTACTAGTATCTCAGACTCATGGATTTAGATCTAGAAGGGACCTCAGAGAACATCTTTTGCATGGATATGCCAGAGCCATGTCTAACTTGCTGACAAGAGAGTGTTAAATTTTCAGTGTGAACATTTACACCTCAGAAATCAGTAATAGCTGTAAAGCAGGGCTTGATTTATTGTTCTGTTGATTGCCTTCACTTGAGGAAGTGTTTAATAATGCAGATGAAATGTGAAAGTGTGTACGTACTTTTTTTTTAGCCTGATTGTTAAACACTTACCAGCACACCCCTGTATCACTCTATAAACGTTACTGGATCTGAGCAGGAATGCAATGGAAGGTTAGGGGAATGAAGTCATCCCAAGACTAAACATGTGGTGACTTTAGGTTAACAAAAACAGCAGCAGCATTAACAGCAGCAGCCACCACCACAACAGCAAACAACAACAGCAACAGGCTTTAACATGGTACTTTAAGGTTTGCAAAGTGCTAACATCCATGTTCTCATTTGAGTCCCACAACAACCTTGATCTACTCCAGCTCCTTGATCATTGTTTTCCTAGTAACACTCCTGGCTATCACACATTGACCAAATCACTTAAATTCTCTGAGCATCAGTCTTCTCATCCTCAAGTACTCCTTCTGAAGAGGGTGAAAGTTTCCCTTTTCTGGGATGTGGTCCTGCCTCCCGACCTGGGGGTGAAGGAGAGTTCTGAATGCTTTCTCTTGGCTTCTTCTCCCTGATACTGACATCAGAGGAATCACTGAAGATGAATTTGGTCTCTAATGTTGGGCACACCTCTGGCCTCCCCTGCCTCAGGATGCCAGCATGTTAGGCAAGGTGGGGGGGGTGGCGCGGGGCATCTCAGTGTGGCAGCTCAAATGCCTTTCCCCTCTTTGGCAAGAGTCTGTAGACTAGAGTGGTCTACATCTTACTTTCCCCTCAGCAAAGCCACAAGGATTCCAATGGTTTTTTTCTATGAAATGACAATAGGTAATGGAGTCAGGAGACCTGGAGGAGAATCTATCTGTGAAACTCATTACTTGTATTATCATTGGCAAGTTACTTAAACTCTGTCCCTTGGTTTCCTCATCTGTATAATGGAAATAATACTTCTACTAACTACATCACAAGGTTGTTGTGAGAAAGGTGCTAGAGAAATATTAGTATCAGTCAGTCAGTCATTCTACAAACACTCATTAAACACCTACAATGTGTCAGGTCCTGGGCTAATTGCTGGGGACAGAAAGACAGACAAAAACACAGCCTTTGCCCTCAAGGAGCTCACATAATCATCTGTGCTGATGTGCTAATGGTGCTGATCTGAGATCCTATAAGCATTTATTAAGTGCCTTGTGCAAGGCACTATGCCAAGAGGGGACTGGTTCACCCTGTCTCAGTAACACAATCACATAACACCTGGTGGTTAGAATATAGATCAGAAGCTCATTCTCTTTCATGGACTAAAAGCATTTCTCCACACTACAAATGCAGACCTCCAAATGGCCTGAAGAACTAATTCAACTAATAAATTCAACTAATAAATTGTCCTGCATCATCAGCGTAGACTGAACTGTTTCTGACAATCACTTGGATGAACCATTAATCTACAAAAACTTAAGAATGCCATCTTTCCCTTCCCTTCCCTTCCCTTCCCTTGCCTCGCCTTCTCTTCCCTTCCCTTGCCTCGCCTTCTCTTCCCTTCCCTTGCCTTCTCCTCTTTCCCCCCTTCCTCTTCTCCTCTCTCCTCTCCTATCCTTTCCTCTCACCTTCTCTCCTCTTCTTTTCTTTTCTGAGACTATTTTGTCCAGGCTAGAAGTGTATCACCTGCTCATGGACCTAATTCCACTACTGATCTGTATGGGAGCTTTGACCTGCCCTGTTTTCAATCTCCTCAGAAAGCCTGGGTGACCACTTTTGGGTCTTTTTCCCAAATAGATCATGGAAAGGGGAAAGGGACCCACATGTACAAAAATATTTATAGCTGCTCTTTATGTGGTGGCAAGGAATTGGAAGTTGAGGGGATGCCCATCAATTGGGGAATGGCTGGACAAGTTGTGGTATATGAATGTAATGGAATACTATTGTGCAGTAAGAAACGATAAGCAGGAGGAGTTCAGAGAAACCTGGAGGGTCTTGCATGGGCTGATGATGAGTGAGATGAGCAGAACCAGAAGAACACTGTACACAGTCAGCTCGTCAGATGGGATCAAGAGTCATTCTTTTTTTTTTTAAGTGAGGTGATTGGGGTGACTTGCCCAGGGTCACACAGCTAGTAAGTGTTAAGTGTCTGAGGCCAGATCTGAACTCAGATACTCCTGACTCCAGGGCCGGTGCTCCATCCACTGCGCCACCTAGCTGCCCCCAAGAGTCATTCTGATGGTTGAATTTAAACTGTGTGGCTTTGATGGAGATATTTTGAGGACTTGAATTACACAAATTGATGGTAAGCTCCAAATTTTCCTTTAAACATTTGATCTATCAGGAAGCATTTATTAAGCAAGTACTATAAATAGAGGCTAGAGATATGAAAGCATAACTAAAAAAAACCCTGTCCTCAAGATGTTTACATTCTATAGAGAGGGAGAACATGCACACACATGAGTACACTAAGGTCCTGATTAGTGGGAATAATGAACTCCCGAAATGCTTGTTCAGATAAGTGTTATATAAAGTTATAATTATGTAAAATATGGCTATCAGTTCCAGCCCAATGGAAATATGCAGTGTGAATTCTAAGAATGTGACTACTTCACAGATATCATCATTCCCACTAATCAGGACCTAGCTGTATAAGCAAGATAAATATTTATAAAATGGATTCCAAATAAATAAAAAGGAGGCACTGACAGGTACCACCAGTAGGGGGGCTATCAGGAAAGGCCTATTGTAAGAGGTGGAACGTGAGCAGGGGAAGCTAAGGAATGTATGTTCATATGTGTATACACACATATCTATCGATATGTGCATGTACACATACAAAATATATATAGATTGCATGAATATATATATGTAGATACACAAATCTATATGCACACATGGTATACATGTATAGATATAGATACATATTGTCATAGACATGTACACATACAGATATATCTATACACATATGTGTGATAACATTTGTGTATATGCATATACACATATATCTATATACATGTAAATGCCCATATAAAATATCTATCGTGTCCATGCATCTACATGTGTATGCAATATATAAACTACATATACTACATGTACATCTACATATGTATGCAATAAATATATCTAAATATTTGTGTATGCCCACATACATATATTCATAAACATTTATATAGAGATACATGTATATAATTTTTGTTGTTCAGTTATTTTTTCATTGTGTCCAATACTTCATGACACTGGGATTTTCTTGGCAAAGATTGGAGAGGTTTGCCATTTCCTTCTCTAGCTCATTTTACAGATGAGGAAACTAAGGCAAACAGGGTTAAGTGACTTGCCCAGACTCAAGTGTCTGAGGCCAGATTTGAACTCATGAAGATGTCTTCCTGACTTTAGACCCAGCACTCTATCCACTGTACTACCTAGCTGCCCCATGTGTATAATACACACACACACACATGTATATACATGTAATACACAAGCATGCATCTATACATAGAGATACACATCAGACAACACACAGATATGTGTCTTTATGTATATGCACACACATGTGCATGCACACATGTGTATAACACAGGTGTGTGCATCATGTACACACGTGTATACAAATATACACACATCTATATATACAATGCATATATAAATATGCAAATAGATATATACACACATACATATATGCATATATATCACACATATATGCACATGTGTATATGTGTATGTATATACACATTATATACGTTATATACACACACATAAACTGGACTGGCAATTTTATCTGATGAGAGAATTCCTAGAGAGGAAATCTCTCTACCAACAGTCATCATCTTATACTCAGTAACCTATAGTCCCAGGGAGGTGTCTGGGGCACCAGACTTGGCGTTATTTTCTCAGGATTGTAGAGCATATGATGCATCTGAGGCAAGGCTTGTACCCAGGTCTTCCTGACTCCAAGGCCAGCTCTCTATCCACCACCCCAGCAATTTTCACAATGTGGTCCAAGGACTGCTTGGGGCACCTGAGACCCTTTCAGAGGGTCTACAAGATCAAAACTTTTCATAATTGATCTCAAGATATTTTATTTCAATTATAGCAAATATCAATAGATAAAACTCACAGGAACAAAAGTTCATGAGAGGGGAATCCTCAATAATTTTATTGAAAGGAGTTCTACGACCCAAAAGTCTGAGAGTGGCTTCACCCACCCTCCCCTGATGCCTCTCCAAACCCAGGATTCTCAGAGGTGAAGGTGAGGATATCAGACAAGGTGAGCTGGCCTTTCTGGACACAGCAGAAAGTACATGCAAATGCCCCCAAAATAGGCTAGTAAGCCTGGCTGTGGGTTGGGTGGGGCAGCATAAGAATACCCCTTGAAATAAAGATTTCTATACTTCCCTAGCATGGCTTTTTCCAAAGATGAAAGAAGCAGCTGATAGGGAAGGGTCTGCTTATGTAAGAGATTGCTTTTTACAAATAGGGTGAAGACAAACTCCATCTTCAAAGTACAATGCTTTTTTTGAAGGGGGAAATCCCAATGGGCTGAGATTGAATTCCTAATATTTTTCTTTTAAGGGAATTTGAGGCAACATGTGCTAATGTATACTGGTATTCCTGCTTGTCTACTCCCTCCTTTACTGCCTGTCCTCTGCCATCTTGGCTCCACCCAAAGGCAGGGTTTCTCCATGTGGTCCACTTTGGGGTCTTCTTCCTCAGTAGAGCCAAATTTTTCCTCCCTCCTACCACAATAAGAATTTCTGCTATCCCTGTTGACCTGATGCGTCTAGGTCCCAAATACTTAAAAAGCATTAGATTTAGAATCAAAAACTTGGATCCAAATTGTCCATCTGCTGCTTATTAGCCGTGAGATCTTGGCCACATCTGTTCTCTCTGATTCTTAGTTTCCCTACCTGTACAATGCAAGGGTTGGACCAGTTAGACTCTTACACCCATTCCAGCTGTGTCATTCCTTGTTCTGAGATCCAATTTCTGCCTATACTAAGGACTTGGAACTTTCCCCCAAAGAGGTAAAAGTCTTTATAGCCAGAGTACAGAAGGAGGGGGCAAAGTGTGTGTGTGTGTGTGTGTGTGTGTGTGTGTGTGTGTGTGTAAGATACGCCAGACAACAAACAAATAACAGGCAACTTAGAGAATTATAACAACCTGAAGAACTTCCCACCATCTGTCTCCAGTGGAAAATTTACTGGGAAGCAGGCATGTAATTGCGTTATGAATCATGTCCAATAATGTCCCCCTTACAATCCAAACAGACTTGTTACTAAATGATCTTTTATGATTATCAAGGAACCTCCAGGTAGTGGGCATTTGTGCCTAAACCAAAGAATTATTTGTGGAGATGATAGAGGCCATCAATTATTGATGGGGCTCCCTACCTCCCTGCTACCTTGACTTAAAATTCATGCTTCAGCCACTCATCAAATATTGATCTTGACCAAAGCTGATGCTTTCCCTTTAACATTATTATAATGAGGGATAAAAATCCAATTGCTTTCTCTGAAACTCAATCATTCTACACTACCATACACATTGATCTCTTTTCCAGGTTTTACCATAAATTATTCTATTCAATTAAGTAAACTCACACATAATGACATTTTGCAAACTGAATAATTTATTGACTGAACTGGGCCCAGGCATCGGGCTGGGACCCCCCCCCCGCCCCCAGTGCTTGCTAAGCCTGATGGTCAAAGGGAGGTGGAGCATGTGGTTTGTGGGGGACTTGGCCTCAGCAGGCTGGTTCTCTGGACACTGAAAAGGGGTTACTGGGTCTTTGCTCATGCCCAGTGTGACTAGTTGAATAGGGGCTTTTTGACTGGGGTTGAGCATGGAAGGTAAGGATTTGGGGGATGAGCAGGAGTAGAAAGAATGTTAAGCTTCGATTCACAGCATCCCAGAGGTCATTTTGCTCAACCTGTACCTATATCAATAGTATCCATAACAAAATAGTCATACACTTTTTTCTAAAAGACTTCCAGGGATGGAGAACTCACTACCACCCAAGGAGGCCTGATCTACCTTGGGGTGATCCTTAGGGAAATTTTCCTCAAATCAAGCTACAATACACCTCTCTGTGATCCCCCTTCAATTGCTCCTAGTTCTCGTCCCCTAGGGCCAAGTAGAACAAAGCTAACACCTCTTCCCCATGGCAGTCTTTCAACTACACAGAGACAAACCACTGTGGCCCCTGTTACATTTTCATTTCCTTCAGCTGATTGATGGATAATGTCCTCCAGTCCCCTGACCATCTGTTTGCCCTCCCCTGGACACTTCCCAGCCTATCAATATCCATTCTAAAACGTGGTGTCCAGACTGAACATGTGATGTCCAAAGCAATCTGGAGGACAGCCCTCTCCTTCTGGGGTCTATGCTTTTCTTGAGACAGGTTCAGATAGAATTTAGCTTTTGTGGCTGCCACGTCATGTTGCTGTCTCTAGTTGAGCTTACAGTTCTGAAGCTGCCATCTCTTTTGAAGAGAACAGCTCCCCCCATCTTGTACTCCCAAGGTTTATTTTTTGAACATCAATATAAGACTTTACATTTATCTCTATAAAATTTCATGGAATTGAGTTGCATTTTAGTCTGCCCACTGTCATTGTTCTTGCCTCCTAAGATCTTTGGGGATCCTCACTCTATTGGGCAACGTGTTAGCTGATTGAAATAGATATAGAATCAACATAAGGAAAAGTCTCCTAATGGTAAGAGCCATCCTGAAGGGCAACAGTGGGGCTTTGGGGATAGTGGGATCCTCTTTGAGCAAAGACTGGCTTATTAGTTGTCAGGGATATTACATAGAAAGAAGAGTCTTGGGTCAGGTTAAATTCTTTACTTTTTTTTTTTTTTGAGGCAGTGGGGTTAAGTATTTGCCCAAGGTCACACAGTAAGTATCCGAGATCAGATTTGAACTCAAGTCCTCTTGACTCCAGGGTCAGGGTTCTATCCACTGTACCATGTAGCTGCCTCAGGTCAGATTAAATTCAACAAGCATTTATTAAGCACCTCCTATGTGCAGAATACACATAGGTGCCCATGGGAAAGCAAAATTAAATAAAAACCTCCTAAACTTGTTCCTACCTTTTCATTCTCTATTGAGAAATATACCATTTTCACAGATAAGTAAATACAAGATAATTTGAGGAAGGAGAGACCATTAACAACTAAGGGGGTCAAGGAAAGGCTTTCCACAGGAGAGGTAGGTGGTGCAGTGGATAGAACACTGGGCTTGAAGTCAAGAAGACCTGAATTAAAATCTGACTTGAGACACTTACTAGCAGTGTGAACCTGGGCAAGTCATGTTAACCTGTCTGCCTCAGTTTCCTCAACTGTAAATTGGGGATAATAAAGGTACCTATCTTCCAGGTTTGTTGTGAGGATCAAATGAGATAATAATTGCAAAGGGCTTAGCATAGCTCCTAGCGCATAAAAAGCACAGCATAAATATTAGCTATTATTATTGTTACTATCATTGTTATAGGATGTAACATCTGAATTGAGCTTTGAAGGAAACTAAAGATTCCAAGTTGGGGTGGGGGCAGGGACACGGGGGATGGAGTGAATTTGAGGTACAGGGAGCCAGGTGTGAAGAGAAAGAAAGACTGAGTTTGAGGAACAGAAAATAGGCTAATTTAGCTGGAACTTAACAGCACGTGAAGATTGATTGATATGAAATAGAGCAGGATAGACTGCGAAAGGATTTAAATGCCAAGCTGGGGAGTTTGTATTCCGTTCTAGAGCCAATAGGGAACTAGTGAAGATTTTTGAGCTAGGGAGTGACATAGTCAAATCTATGCTTTAGGGGGATGACTTTCGGCAGCTCTGTGGAAGATGGATTAGAGATGGGAGAGAGGCAGGAAACAGGGAGACCAATAAAGAATTTGCTGCAAGAGTTTAGATTAGAAGTGATAAGGGATTGAAGAAGGTGGTGAATGGAGAGAAGGTTATGGTTGCAAAGTGCCTTCAAATTTTGAAGTTCTCAGATTCTGTAGAGATTCCTCCCAGAGGGGCAGCTAGGTGGTGCAGTAGATAAAGCACTGGTCCTGGATTCAGAAGGACCTGAGCCTCAGACACTTGACTCTTACTAGCTGTGTGACCCTGTGCAAGTCACTTAACCCTCATTGCCCTGGAAAAAAAGATTCCTCCCAGATTTGTATAATCAGAATCTGATAAGAACGCCTTCTATATTGTTGTTGTTTTTCAGTCTTGGGGTTTTCTTTGTAAAGATACTGAAGTGGTTTGCCATTTCTGCAGCTCATTTGACAGATAAGAAAACTGAGGCAAACAGGATTAAGTAGCTTTGCCCAGGGTCACACAACTGTCTGAAGACAGATTTGGACTGGGGAAGATGAGGACACTTCCTGACTCCAGGCCCAGCACTCTATGCACTATGGTGCCACCTAGCTGCCCTACTACCCTCCTTCAAGTCACTTGGCCCAGGGCCAAGGATGGATCCTTGTGCTCTTTCCACTATGCCACCTGGCTGCCCCTGACTAAGGTTACATTGGGTGTAAGCATCTCAGGTGGGATTTCACCCCCTGACCTCTGACTCTAGGGCCTGTTAAATTTTTCCAGTAGGAAGATTTGCCTTGGAAGTTTAACTTGGCCAAAAGCCCTCCTCTTGCTTGTTGACAGGATGAAATCCAAACTCTTTAGTCAGCCATTGAAGGTTCTTCACAATCTTCCCCCAACCCACCTTTCCAGCATTATTTCTCACTCCTCCCCCTTAAAGTCACCAAAATCTCCAACTACACTCACTATTCCCCAGACAAAGAATCAGAGAATGGTAAAGCACCTTTGATATCATCTCATTTAACCCCTCATATTTTACAGATAAGGAAACTCTGGCCCTTGGTGTTCCCCTCTATATCCAGACAAACTGGACTATTTGATATTTCCAATAAGTGGTCACCCATCTCCCACCTCCATACCTTTGTACAGGCAGACCTTGCTATGCCAGGAATGCTCTTCTTCCAATTCACCCTTTGGAATGCCAAGTTTCCTTGAAGTCTCAGCTCAAGGACTGCCTTCTCCAGGAGGGTTTGTTGGACTGCCCCCCGCACCCCGACAAGGTCCTTTGGACAAAGACTAAGTTTTGTCTTTGAGTCCCCAGGTCCTAGCACAGTGCTTGGCAAGAGGAGATGTGCAATAAATGCTTGTTGAATTGAATCGAAATGACTTGCACAAAGTTACACAGATAGTGAGCAATAGGGAAGAAAAAAGAACAAGCATTTGTTAAGCACTTACTAGCTACAATTATTATCTCATTTTATTCTCATAATAACCTTGGGAGATAGATCCCCATTTTACAAATGAAGAAACTGAGGCAAATAGAAGTTAAGTGACTTGTCTCTGAGGTGATATTTGAACTCAGGGCTTCCTGACTCCTTATCCACTGTCTCCTTATCTAGCTGTCTAAATTGGGATTTAATCCCAGTTTCCCTAAATCCGGTGGTGTTCCCACCCAGCCACCCTACCCCCACAAATTTTACCATGTTACCACTACCCACATATTGTCATTTCCTGTCTCTGCTTCTTTGTTCATACTTTGTTCATCCACCAGCCTAAAATTTCCTCCTCCCCACCGTTTGCTTTATTCATCCTCAGAATCTAGCTTAAATCTTGCCTCCCCTAGGAAACTCTTTCCCTGCTCACCCTCACCCACCAGGCTCTCTCCTTGCCTTAACCGGAGTGTAATACACTGGGCATGGCGCACAGATAACCACGTGACACCTCTTTTCTTGTTATCTTACTTCTCATGTTGTCTGAGCTTTCTCTTGACAACTAGACCGCCAGCCCCTCTTTCTTTCCCACCCGGGGCAGCAGCTGTGTCTCGTCTGTCTTTGTCTCCCCAGTCACTTGCCTGTGTGTATACTGTGACCACTCAGTAAATATTTGGAGATTGATTGATGTTCCTCACCTTACTGCCTCCCCGGGTTCTGCAGATTTGTGTGAGATCAGCTTGTTATTTGTTTTGGAAGAAAAACCAGAGGCTCCGAGTGTGCTGGTGGGAGATCACAGTCTCCTAATCCCCAGACTATCAGAGTTGGGAAGGCCTTCAGAATTATAGAACCACAGAATGTCAAAGCTGGGAGAACCTCCCAGTGCTGGAAGCCTAGGATATCAGAGCTGGGAGGACCCTCAGAATGACTAGACAACAGGATATCAGAGCTGGCAGGGACCTTAAGGACAATCTAGTACAACATCTTCATTTTAGGGATGAGATAGCAGGTGCCAAGAGAGGAAATAACTTCCCTAAAGCCACATGGTGAATTTGGTGGGGCAGAGTTGGAACCAGAGACATGTTTTCCCGATTCCTTGAACCAGGCTTCTTTTGGCCTCTCCTCGGACAAGCTCTCTGGTTCGTTGTCACTTCTCAAAGGTCCCCATTGTTTTGGCTCCAATTTGGAAGCTCTATGTGGGGGGAGGAACTGCTCTCTGAGCCAGGCAGTTTTGTTTTCAGAGTGTTCCTTGTGGGAGGCATCTTGCAGCGATTTGGGGATAATTGAGGTCTAATTGCTGTTTGGATCATGGCATTCACAAGCCTGGCCCAGGAAGCCTTTCCCAGACAATCCCAATTGGTAATTAATTTATAACTTGGCACAGGCTCCTTCTTCTGTGCCAGAGCTGCTTCTCCAAAGGGAGCTGTTTCCTCACTCATCTTTTCCAGGGCTCTCCTTTTCTAGGGTCATTCCCAGGGTGACTTCTACCCTCCAACATGTTCTTCACATACTGCCAGATTTATCTTTCTTAAATGTAGATTTGGTTGCCACTCCTCTGCTCAAAAATCTTCTGTATCTCCCTATTGCTTTTTTTTTGGTGAGGCAATTGGGGTTAAGTGACTTGCCCAGGGTCACACAGCTAGTAAGTGTTAAGTGTCTGAGGCTGCATTTGAACTCAGGTCCTCCTGAATCCAGGGCCAGTGCTCTATCCACTGCGCCACCTAGCTGCCTCCCTATTGCTTTTTGAGTAAAATTCAGACTCTCCCACTTGTTTTTCAAGGCCTTCCACAACTTTGCTCCAATGTGACTTGGGGGGGGGGCGGGGCATGAGGGTTAAGTGACTTGCCCAAGGTCACACAGTCAAGTGTCTGAGGCTAGGTTTGAACTCAGGTCCTCCTGAATGCAGGGCCAGTGCTTTATCCACACTGCGCCACCTAGCTGCCCCCAGTATAAATTTTTAGCCTTACCTGGTATTACTCTCCTCCATGTACTCTATGATCCAGTGAATTTGGATTATCTTCTGCCTCTGCTAAGGCCCTGCCCTTTCCCACCTCCTAGCCTTTGCTCAATCTGTTCCTCATACACATTATGTCTTCCTTCCCCCTCTTTGTCAACCCATCCCTCAAGTTTTAATTCAAGTGCTACCTCTTCCAGGAGGCAATTGCTGAGCCCCTTTGTCAATCACCTCCCCTCTAGGATCTCACACAGCACTATTTTGCTTTGGTTTTTTTAAACTTTCTAGTATGTTTTCTCACCATGCAGTATCTTTTTAAATAGTATTTTATTCTTTCCAATGACATGTAAAGACAATTTTTAACATTCATATAATTTTTTTTTGAGTTCTAAATTTTTCCCTTCTTCCCTCACCTCCCCTTAACTAAGATGGTAAGCAATTTTATATAGGTTATGTATATACAATCATGTAAAACACATTTCCATATTAGTCATGTTGTGGAAGAAGAAATAGATCAAAAGAAAAGAACCACACAAAAAAAATGAAAACCATGTGCTTTGATTTGCATTCAGCCTCCATCAATTCTTTCTCTGGAGATAGATAGCATTTTCCATTATGAATCCTTTGGAATTTTTTTAGATAGTTATATTGTTGAGAACAGCTAAGTGGTTCATTATTGATCATTGTGCAATGTCGATGATAATGTGCACCAATGTTTTCCTGGTTCTGCTCACTTCTCTCAGCATCAGTTCATGTAAACCTTTCTGAAATCTGCCCAATTATCATTTCTTATAGCACAATAGTATTCCATTACATTCATATAACACACAGTATCTTGCATTGTAGTTTTCTGTAACAGGGAAACATGGGAAGACAGTCTGGGGAAAACAGTGGTGGGGGGCTTTGAAATATCAGAAAGCAAAAGTGGGCATCCTTTACAAAATTGTGAAAGGACATAGACTAGAACTGCATAGGAGAGGTAGACATAAATGGGTTACAATCTACATTGTAACAGTGCAGTAATTTTATAATTTATACTGTATACTGTTGGAGGAGACATCAGGATCCATGAGATCGCAGAGCCTGTTTGAACATTCAGGAGAGTTTTCTGCAAATGCATGCTATCCCTCTTAGAGACTGTGTTCTAAGAGGGCTGGGACTGTTGCTTCCCTAAATTTTGTATCTCTTCCAGCATAATTCTCTGCACAAAGTAGGAGCTTAAATAATAATAATGCCTTATTGTTGAATTGAATTGAACTGAATTGAAAGTACTGGGAATTCAGAATTCTTTTTAAAAATTTCAACTTTTATCCAGCCTCAGACACTTGACAAGTGACCCTGGGCAAGTCACTTAACCCTCATTGCCCTGCAAAAAAACAAAAACAAAAAACCCCACACACAAACAAAACAAAAATAAAAACAAATTTCAACTTTTGTCAGGAGGGGCCTCAGTACACAGAAGGAAACAAAGTTGCAAAGGCCTTTAGGAATGATTTGGTTCGACACCTGTCCAAAATCACACAGCAAGTTATCAGATCCAGGGTGAGAATCCAGGTTTCCTGTTACCCCAGGCCCCAGTTCACCTTCCTAGTTTCTCTCTAAGCCTGGTAATTACTCTTTCCGAAATGAGAGATGAGGCTTAAAGTGGAAAGCCACCCTGGAAGGGCCTGAGCTGCCCTGTAATAGTATCTCTCTAAGGGGTAAATGACTGATCTCAGAATTTTTTCTAAGAGAAGGCTTTGGTGCTCTTAGAAAGGGAGGGGGGATCCCACGACCACCAGGGGTCTTTAAGAATAATAAGAGTAGGAAGGGATAGACAGAACTGAGGAGAAGCTTGACTCATTTCAAGATTTCCCAGAACCCTGGCCCAGAGTCACAGGAATAATAATAGTAACTTAGAACAGTACTAAGAGCAGTATTGACAACTCCCTTTTCTATAGGGCTTTAATATTAACAAAGGATCAAAACCTGGGTGGTGTAAATTTCATTATCCCCATTTTACATATGAAGAAACTGAGGTCTAGGAAAGAAAAACAAAAATTTTATAGAGAAAAAACAGGTTTGCTGTGGAGTCAAATAACCTGACATTGAATGTTGGCCTTGTGTAAGGGTTGGGCAAATCACAGCTCTTCTCTCTGAACTTCAGGGTTCCTTTTCTAGATAGACAAATGGCTTATCAATTCCGTTGTAGCTCTAAATCTTATCATTTTGATGTGGCCAGAGTCATTATAGCTAACTAGTTAAGTGGGTCGGTCAAGATTCGAACTAAGGTCCTCTTTCCCCTGGAATTCTGAAAATCATAAAATCACAGGATTCTGCAGGAGTCCAGAGATCTCCTCTCTGATAGGAGTCACCCAGCCTCTGCCTGGATCCTTCTAGGGATGGGGAGAAATGAGGTTATTGCCTCCATTTCCATATCGCCCTCCCTCCCTCTCCCCACCCCCACAAAGCCTTTGTAGTGAAGTCTCCAGGATGAGATGGCTCAGCCCATCCTGGGCACAGCCACTGAACACTCTCTGGAAGGGCCCTGTGACAGAGGCTTGCGGCAAATTGAACAAGATAAGCTTGTGCGTAGAAATATTTGTGAAATGTTAATTATAAAAACATTGGAGCTGCCTGAACTGCTCTCTATTCATGAGGAGCAAATTGCTGAGGAGAAATGCATAAAAATATGAAATGCCTTTTTTATTTACTCCTCCAAAAGGCGCCGGAGGCTGCTTCAGCCCAGGGGAGGAGGAATTGGAAAGAGATGGAAGGAGGGGCAGACAGCCCCCCCACTGGGATGGAACTTCAAGAGTCCTCACTGAGTCCTTGAGACCCAGAATATAGGCATGGCTGGGGAGACACGGGCAGGAAGATGGGAGGCCTTGACACATGCATGATAATTATAGCTCACCTGTGTATAGCACTACTAGGTTGACCCGCGTCCTCTTTTGGACCCCCATCCTGTGGGGTCCCAAGGTTATTCTGAACATTTTACATGTAAACTGAGGCCTAGATTGGTTACTTGATTTGTGTGGCAGAGTAGGAAGAACACTGGATTTGGAGTTAGATGTGACTCTGGTATATATTCTTGGTATAAAATTCTGACTCTGGTACATATTCCCAGCTATTTCCCTGTACATTTTTGCTTAGTTTTCTCCGTAAAAAGAGGGGCTTAGATGGGCCATATAAGGGCCTTTCCAGTTTTAAAACCTATAATCTAGGACCTATTGTGGCCCTTATCATGCCCTATTTATATTGTGTTTATCTTTGTCTTTACCTAATCCTTCCCCGCCCCCTTTCCTCCCCTTCCCCCCAAGGACTGTAAACTCCTGAATGCACCTGGAGAGTCAGGGGCTGGTGCTTTTCATCCCTGTAACTCAATCCTGCCATAGATCACCTTGCACATAATAGTTGCCTGGTAAATTTTGGTTGTTTGAGATCCCAAGGCATCTCCCCAGCACCCAGTTCCTCTTGCTCTGCCAAGTACCCAGTTTATTGCATTTAGTTTTTACTCATTTTATATGCAATTCTAATAAGCTTTCTTTATCTTGTTCCCCAGTCTCAGCAAATGAAAAGCAGCAAATGAGAAGCTTTTTTCTCGTATGTGAGCCTCAATTTCCTCATGTGCTAAAATTAGGTGGTTGAACTTGCATGGTCTCACAGGCATCTGGGCCGCCTAGTAGATTGAGTGACTGAGTTCTAAATCCTGTCTTCAGACACTAATTAGCTATGTGATCCTGGGCAAGTCTCTTCCTCTCTTTTTGCTTCAATTTCCTCACCTCCCAGGGATGCCATGATGATCAAATAAGATAATATTTGTAAAGTGCTTAGCAAGCCTCAGTGTGCTACATTCATGCTAGCTATTGTTAATTTCAGGAGCAGCTAGGTGGCGCAGTGGAGTCAGCAAGTCCTGAATTCAAATCAGATCTCAGACACTAGCTGTGTGACCCTGGGCAAGTCAGTGAAACTTGTTTGCCTCAGTTTCCTCATCTGGAAAAAGAGCTGGACAAGGAAATGTCAAACCATTCCAGTATTTCTGCCAAGTAAACCCCAAATGGGGTCAGGAAGAGTCAGACATGAAATGAACAACAACAAGAACAACAGAACTCTTTAGACAAAAGTTAAATGACCCCTTGTTAAGTCTTAGAACAGAGATCATAGAATACCAGAGCTGTCAGGGGTCTTAAAATTCAGCTGCACTCAAAAAGCATTTACTAAGTGCCTTCTAAGTGGCACAGTGGATAGAGCACTGGCCCTGGAGTCAAGAAGACCTGAGTTCAAATTTCACCTCAGACACTAGCTGTGTGACCCTGAGCAAGTCACTTAACCCCAATTGCCTCAAACATCCAGGGCCATCTCCAGTCATCCTGAAGTATATATTTGCCACTGGCCCCAGATGGTTCTGGAGGAGAGAGTGAAGTTGGTGACCTTGCACAACCCTCCCTCACTTAAATCCAATTCTATTTGAGTCATGATATCACCCTGATGTCATGGTCCTCTTTGAGAATGAAGGACAAAAAACCCAACAACCATGTTAAAGGCAGTGTGCCAAGGTCTTGGAGATATAAAAGCAAGAATAACAAATGACTCCTGATAATCTATTGGAGGATACAGAGAAGTAAACACAGACTAATTTGAGGAAGAGAGTACTGATGAGCTAGTGGAATCAGGGAAGGCTTCCTGTAGGAGGAGGTGACTGAGGAGACCCTTGAAGGAAGTCATAGATTCTGAAGGCACAGGTGACAAGGTGAGATAGGACATGGATTCTGGGCAGGGAAGACCACAGCAGAACATGGGGATGGAATGATGCTGGGGCTTGGGAGTCTCCTGGGATGTTGGAACTGGAAAAGATTTAAAAGTAGATAACTAAGAACAGTGAGATCCTATCTTTTGCTAGATCTGGTCAGTTCTACCACCACTCATCTAATTCATTTCTCTACCCTCACATAACCACTCTCCTAGTTCAGGTCCTCGTCTGACCATAACCCCATTTTACAGATATGGAAACTGCAGCAAGAAGAGCTACCTTTATTGATCATTTATCTATCATCTATCTATCTATCTATCTATCATTCATTCATTCATTCATTTATCTTCTCATTCATTCATTCATTTATTCATTTGTTCATTCCCTTATTTATTTGTCTGTTTATTTATCCCTTTATTATTTCCAATTTATCCTGTACATATTTTGTTTATACATAGTTTTCCCTGTAAAGATTGTGAGCTCCTTGAGAGCAGGGACTCTCTTTTGACTCTTTTTACTTAGCTCAGTGCCTGGCATACAGTAGATGTTCAATAAATGTTTTTGACTTGACTGACTGATTCCCTTCTCCCATCCCCACCCCACCTCCTCCACCCCAGGACAAACACCATTTTGTTTCATGTATGTATCTCCCCCTCCCCCACTGTAGCACAGTGCTTTGCACATAGTAAGTGCTTAATTAATAGTTTTGAAATTGATTCGAATTTGTTGAATGACTCAGTTGGATTGAGCCTCAGGTAAAAATAAAAATTTCTTGTTCAATTGTTTGTTTTTCTGTCAAGTTCGACTCTTTGTTGACCCCATTTGGGGTTTTCTTGGCAAAGATACTGGACTGGTTTGCCATTTCCTGCTCCAGTTCATTTTACAGGTGAGGAAACTGAGGCAAACAAAGTTCAACGACTTGCCTAGGGTCACACAGTAAGTGCCTGAGACCAGATTTGAATTCAGGAATTTGAGTCTTCCTGACTTCAACCCCTACACCACCTAGCTGCCCTAGACGGCTTCGTTTAGTTTTCTATAATTTTTGTACTTAGATTTTTTTTTTTAAGCATTCAATTTTTTAAAAAAAACTTTAAATGGGGATAATTGAATGAGAAAGCACTTTCTAAGTTAATCAGGCCTAGAGGATAGAAGCCGGGGCTATTTTGATCACCATGCCATAATGGGTGTTGAGCATTCTAACTGCAGGCAAAGTGCCTGAGGAAATAACAGCCTTTTGAGTATCAATCTTGTATGTTTATAAAGTCCTTAAAGCTTTTTTTTTTTTTTTGGAACCTTCTGGATCCCTGTTTTTAAAAGGCAGCAGTGGATGCTTTCTTCAGGAATTCATTTTCCTCTGAATGTGAAGATTAGTTTTACACAGTAGAAAGTAAACCCTTCTCATTTCTGTCCTTCTTTCTTCCCACCCGCGGCCCCCAGCCCAGGTTTCACTAATAAATGGCTGCATTATTAAGGGGGGCTTCATTCTCTGCCAGTTGCTGTTTGCCTAATTGTCTTTCCAATTAGTTAATTAGAGTCTGTATTTGGCATTTAAAAGTCTCCCTCCTTTCTGTCAGATCCTCTAGTTCCATTCCTGGTTGACAAAAGAGCCAAATATAATCTGTACTGGATGTCATCAGCCTACATCTTGCACCCTAAGAATTCTGGAGGTTTTTATGACTTTGGCTTCCTTGAGATGGGACCCAGAGGGTAGGTCCTTTGCCAAGCCTTCTCCTTGCCCCTCCACCCCTTTTCTCTTCCCCACACACAAAACACTTTATTATCACAGAAAGCATAGCGATATCTCCCCATGAGCCTCAGTAATGTGCTCTTTCAGTCATAGAAATAGTTCCTTTTAGAAGATGCAAAGGGACACAATTGGGAGGAAGAAGATTGCAGAAAGAGGATCACAACAAATTGACCTTTGTTCAATGAATGGCTTCCTGCAAACTTTATATGTTTATTTGGAGACAAATACCCCAAATGGATCTGTTTCCTAGGGGAAGTTTGTTGTTATTAAAATCACTGCAAAGCTTCTTAAATCTAATCTAACTTGCTCTCCTCCTTGGGTTTTGTGGGGACCAATTTTAATAACAATTCTTTACAGTTTTATGCATGTGTACATGTACACATATGTACACACATTATCTGTCTGTCTATCTATCTCTATCTGTTTGCCTATCTTTCTATTTATACTGTAGGACCAGCTCTAAAGGTTGTCCATCTATATTTATATCATAGTCTGGACAATTTTCATCCATTTGGTTTTTGTTGTGTGGATAGTTCAACTGAATTATTTTGAATGATAAAGGAACTCATCTAGAAGGTTCTACAATGTTCCAGTATGTGATACAAATGGCGCAATGTCATCTGCAAATAGAGACATCTTAAATACTTAGCATCTATAAGGAATTACTGATTTGAGTTCTATACTAGTCATCTTTTATGACAGTGGCAAACACCTTAGGCAAGCAAATATGTTCCTATTTTCTGTCTTATTTGATATTAATAATCAGAGGGTCATTGAGCAAATTTATCTCTGTTATATCTTTTGTGGAAAATGGAAGGAACATTAAGGTTCCTTTTAGATTTGGAGCTAGAAGGAACCTTAGAAAGATTAGCTCATCCAACTCCCTCATCTTATACATGTGGAAAATGAAGAGAAGTGATACAACTTTCCAAAGGACAAACAGATGAGGACAGAGCTAGAATTCAATCTTATTCTAAATCCAATATACTATTAATTGCACCATGGATATAACCAACTCTCACTCTCAGAAGATCAGCTAGAGTTGCCTTGAAAGTGAGCTTTCTGTCACTGTAAGTATTCTTTTTTTCTTTTTTTTTTTTGAGGGGCAATGAGGGTTAAGTGACTTGCCCAGGGTCACACAGCTAGTAAGTGTCAAGTGTCTGAGGCCAGATTTGAACTCAGGTCCTCCTGAATCCAGGGCCAGTGCTCTATCCACTGCTCCATCTAGCTGCCCCTGTCGCTGTAAGTATTCAAGCAGAGGCTATTAGGAATCCTGCAAGAAGGGATTCCTGCTTAAATTTGAGGTAGACTAGATGACTTCTGAGGTCCTTTCCTTTTCTGAGATGCTATGATTCTTCTAGTAATACATGAGAAAGGAGATTAACAAAGATGATAAGAAACCTGGAGACCATGACATATAAGTATGAGGGAAAGAAATGGGGAACTTTAATCTGGAAAAGAAAAGACTCAGGGAGATATGGCAGCTATCATTAAATATTTGAAGGGCTCTCATGGAGTTTAGTGATTAGACTTTTTTCAGTGTGTGTGTATGTGTGTGTGTGTGTGTGTGTGTGTGTGTGTGTGTGTGTGTGTGTGTGTGTGTGTGTGTAGGAGCTGAGAGAATTACAGAGAAGCAGATCTTTAATCTAAATAAGGAAAAACTTCTTAAAAACGAGGGCCACAGGAGGAGTTCAGAGAAACCTGGAGGGTCTTGCATGAGCTGATGATGAGTGAGATGAGCAGAACCAGAAGAACATTGTACACAGTATCATCAACATTGAGTGTTGACCTACTGTGATGGACTATATTCTTCTCACCAATGCAATGGTACAGAAGAGTTCCAGGGAACTCATGATAGAAGAGGATCTCCAAATCCAAGAAAAAAAAAAAGAACTGTGGAGTATAGATGCTGATTGAACCATACTATTTCTTTTGTTTTGGGTGCTGTTGTTTTTTTTTTTTCTATTTTGAGGTTTTCTATTTTCTATTTTGAGGTTTTGCATCATTGCTCTGATTTTTTCTCTTATAACAGGATTAATGTTATTATGTGTATATATATGTGTGTGTATATATATATATATGTATATGTATATAGATATATAGATATAACCTATATCAGATTACCTGCTGTCTAGGGGAGGGGAGAGGGAGGGGAGGGAGGGAGAAAAATCTGAAATTGTAAAGCTTGTATAAACAAAAGTTGAGAACTATCTTTACATGTAACGGAAAAAATAAAATACCTTATATGTAAAAAAAAAAAAGAGGGCCATTTTGTAGATGGAGAAAATGAGGTAAAAAGCAGAGAAAATAACTTAAATATTTATTACACTCATACTCACACCCACATACATGTATACACATGTACACACACATACATCTTATATGATGTAATGATAACTGGTTCAGACTGGTCAGGCTCCGTACCCTTGCCCCCTGGTGGGATGCCGGGGAATTGGTTGGATTAATAGGTTGCCCCAAAGGTGCTCAAGGAACTGGGCCCTCCTCCGGTGGGTCTTCTCATCTAACTTGCCTTTCACTGGAATGCTCCTACATGTGTGGGAATTCCCCTATTTGTGCTGGCACATTTCAGAGAGGGCACTGGCTCCTTTTTTTCTCTTCCCAAGTATAAAAAAGTATCAGTCCCAATTTTCTTTATTCATTGTTCCAGTCCCTTTTTAAAAAATTTTTTGTGAGGCAATTGGGGTTAAGTGACTTGCCCAGGGTCACGCAGCCAGCAAGTGTTAAGTGTCTGAGGTTGGATTTGAACTCAGGTACTCCTGACTCCAGGGCTGGTGCTCTATCCACTGTGCTACCTAGCTGCCCTGTTCCAGTCCCTTTTAAAGTATAGTTTAAGATTGTCTGGACAAAGCAGTGTGGCAAAGTACCATGGTGTCAGACTCAAATAGAAATGAGTCTAATGGCATATTGACTTAGAAAACTACAAATTCACATTGTGTTTTACTGTAAGGGCAGCATTATCTGTGTTTTATTGTAAGAACAGCTAGATGGCACGGTGGATAGAGGACTGGGCCTGGAGTCAGGAAGACTCATCTTCCTGAGTTCAAATCCAGCCTCAGATACTCACTAGCTGTGTGACCCTGGGCAAGTCACTGAACTCAGTTTGCCTCAGTTTCTTCATCTGTAAAATGAGCTGGACTGCCTTTGATAAATATCCTATTCATTTGCCTCAGACTTACTATTTCAGACCATAAGATGAGAGAGTATGGTATTGAGGGTAGAGGGCTAGAGCTAGAATCCAGAAGACTTGGGTTTGAATTCTATAATGTACTACCTTTGTGACCCTGAACAAGTCATTTAACCTTTCTGTGCAAAGGTTAAGTGGAACCTTTCAGTTCCCTCATCTATACAATGAGGGGGTGGAACTCCAAGAGATCAGAAAAGGGTCCAATTCTCTCAGTAACACACAGGTAGAAGCAGACCTGGGATCTGAACTCAGGTTGAACCCAGGAGTCTAAATCCAATACTCTGTTCACTACTCCTTAGATATTATTAGCTCTCTTACTGACTGAGAAGGTTGGTTTGAGTCTCTTGGGGGACATTGCCATGAAGGTTCAGGAAGATGCAACAACAAGTGAGAGGCCAACAAAAACAGAGAAATTGAAAGGAAGCCAATTTCCACCCACTTCTCCTCTTGGAAACCTTCAGACTTGATCTGGAACCATGGGCAGGTATATGATTTTCTAGAAAGGTGTAAGTGAGCACACACGTCTATCTACTCTGTGGGACAGCAGACACTTAGAGCTTGGGGGTCAAACTTGCTATCTCAAGGTTGTTTTGTTGGGTGAGAGTTGCAGATGTCAAGCTGATGATGACTCTGGCAAGCCCCTTTCCTGGTCTTGGCTTACTCTGAACAAGGCAGGGAAGGGCAGGGGGGGAGGAGGGTTAGTTCTAAGCACCGTACTGGTAAATGAGTAAGTATGAAGGTAACCAAGATGGTGGAAAGATTGGGAACAATGAAATTGGCGAGTTGGTTGGACAAACTGGGGATGTTTAGCTTGGAGGAGAGAAGGGTTGGGGAAAATGATCACTGCCTTCAAATATACAATCATGGGATCATAGACTTCCTGGGTGACACTGGGCAGATCACTTTACTGGACTCCCGTTTCATCAGCTAGAAAATGAGAAGGCTGTACTGCATGATTTCTTAAGTTCCTTCTATCTCTTTGACTATCATATCAAAGAAGTATTAGACTTGCTCTGCCTGGGGGCATCTAGGTGGCACAGTGGATAAAGCACTGGTCCTAGATTCAGGAAGACCTGAGTTAAAATCCGACCTCAGACACTTCATACTTACTAGCTCTGTGACCCTGGGCAAGTCACTTAACCCTCCTTGCCCTGAAAAAAAAAATAGACTTGTTCTGCATGTCCCCAGCGGGCTAAATGATGAGCAGTGATGGGAGGAAGTTGTAGACAGGAAGACTTCATTCAATGTAAATAAGAACGTTTGTTCAAAAATAAGAATGTTCTGATAATTAGAATTATCAGCCCATGGAACAGGCTGCCAAAGGTATTGTCCCTGGAGGTATCTAAACTGGCTGACCACTTGTCAGAGACTTTGTAGAAGGGGTTCATATTACATCTCCCTGAGAAGTTGGACTGATTTCTGGGTTCTCTGCTAGCTTTCTGAGATTCTCTAACTAGCTAACTTTTAAAATCGTTTACCCTTAATGAGGCAGGTGGGTGGCACAGTGGATAGAGCCTCAGACCTGGAGTCAGTAAGACTTAACTTCTTGAGTTCAAATCTGGCCTCAGACACTAGCTGTGTGACCGTGGGCAAGTCACTTAACCCCGTCAGCCTCAGTTTCCTCATCTATAAAATGGTCTGGAGAAGGAAATAGCAAATCACACCAGCATCTTTGCCAAGAAAACCCCAGATGGGGGTCACAGAGAGTTGGACATTATTGAACAATAACAGAACAACAATCACCTTTACTATCCTACATTAGAAATTTCGGAGTCGAAGCAGGCCCAGGCAAACAAATACTCTTAAAACCTTTTTCTCCCAAGGACCAGAAGCCAGAGATCCACCCCACCACTCCCTCATCATTCTCCTACCCATTCAATCACTCACCGCTTCACTGAGACACTTAGCCTTGGCTCCCAGACAATATAAATATTTAATCTTTTCTCTTCATGTCTTCCATGTTTATTATTCCATCGTCTGCATGTTTTCTACGTGTTCCTTCATCATATACTGTCTGTTTGGAGCTTATCCTCAGAGGACACGGGTGGGGCAAGTCAATAAGTCTTGACTAACCACCTCCCTCCACCCCACCAGCAAACCCCATGTGCCTAGTCTAGAGTTCTGCTTAGTTGTGGGAAAGAGAAGAAAGAGACAGAGCTCACTGTCTGGGAAGAGAAACAGGTCTTGGTCCTGTCCTCAGGGAACTCACAGTCTGGCCCAGACACAAAAGGAGAAGACCCTGGCCCTGTCCTCCTGCAGAGACAGAGGAGGAGCAGGCTCAGGCCCTACCCTGGGGGAGCTCAGTCTGTCTGGGTAGACACAATAGAGGATATTGTTTTGTCAGATGCTTAATTATGTGGCTCCTCCCAGAAAAGCTGCCAGAATTCAGCAAAGAGACATCATCATGAGTTAGAGTTAATCTGTGAATATGAGAGTTGGCAGGGACCTTAGAGATCAGCTGATCTTACCTCCACCCCTTAGTTTTCAGAGGGGAAACTGAGGTACAGAGCAAGGAGGTGACTTGCTTTTATAGCCCTCACAACCTGGCCTGAACCTAGACTTAATAGTATATTGGAGTTCTCAATATGTCCTCTCCTTCGCCCACTCTGTGTTCCAGCAAAACTGGCCTGTTTGCTTTTCTCTCTGCTTCTATTCATCTCCTATCTCCCTGACTGCTTTAACCCATGCCTGGCATGTGGTCCCTCATCATCTGCCCCTCAGAGAAGCCCCCATCTTCCTTCTTCTTTTTTTTTTTTTATAGTGAGGCAATTGGGGTTTAGTGACTTGCCCAGGGTCACACAGCTAGTAAGTGTTAAGTGTCTGAGGTCGCATTTGAACTCAGGTCCTCCTGACTCCAGGGCTGGTGCTCTATCCATTGCGCCACCTAGCTGCCAGCTCAACCACCTTCTACAGAAGTCGGCCTCTTACTGGTAGGTGTTTTGCACATACTTCTCTATGGACATACTGTTTCCTCCATCAGAATGTCAGCTCCTCGAAAGCAGGAATTATTTCACCTTTATTCATATCCTCAGCACCTAGCACAGTACCTTGCACATTGTAGGGCCTTATTGAATACTTTTATTTTGTTTTGTTTTTTGGTGAGGTAATTGGGGTTAAGTGACTTGCCCAGGGTCACAAAGCTAGTAAGTGTCAAGTGTCTGAGATTGGATTTGAACTCCAAGACTCATTCTCTATCCACTGTGCCACCTAATTGCCCATAAGTGCATCCTTTTTGAAACGAATTGCCCAAATTCACATTGCTTAAACTTAAAATGTTTAGCAGTAGCACATCTGAGATTAGAATCTAGCTCTTCTGATTTCCAGATTATTTCCACTGCTCAGCATTACCTAATCAAGTGCTTGATGAATTAGATAGTGTGGATGACAAGAGATAGCAGGGGACAGGGAAGAGAATGAGTGTGGGAGGGAGGATCAAAGAAAGTTTCCTGGAACTAAGGGAGTGTTGTTTGAAGAATATGGGATTTATAAAAAGCACAAAGAAAGTGGGAGTATTCCAGGTAGAGGAAAAGAGAGTAAGCAAGATTATGATTCTGTTTGTCAGTGCTCAGAATAGGATAGATTCATAATAAATACTTGTGTATCAAGAAGTACAAGGTTAGTCCCATGCATGCCTCTGCTTACTATTTCACTTATTCCTCTATCTAGCTATCTATGCATTCATTTATCTGTTTTTCATTCACTCATTCATTGATCTATCTAATTATGTATTTCTTATCCATTTGTTTATTTGTTTATTTGCTTTTATTCCAAATTATGGGACAGGGATTTTTAACCTGGGATCTATGAACTTGTCTTTTGAAATATATATCAATAAGAGTATTTCAATAGAATTGGTTTCCTTTGCAGTCCAATGCATTTTATTTTGTGCATTTAAAGACATTATTCTGAGAAGGGGTCCTTGGGCTTCACCAGGATGCCAAATGGTTCCATAAGACAAAAAAGAACCTTTGCTCTAGGATAATAAAGGGGGTATGCTTGTATTTTCCTCATTAATTAATAAAATTTTAATATCTCAATCAATTAAGCTCACAACCCTCAACTAACCTTCTTACCTGGCAGTACTCATATTGCTATGTTAAATCCCTTCATCTCCAGAACGAAATAAATATTAAAGCTAGTGAATACTCAGTTTACTAAGAATGAAACCAATAATGAAACTGACATAGATACTTATTTGCAATACTTTAGCAATGGAAACAGTCATGGCCAGAGTTACCTCAAGCTGTCACTGGAACAGCAGATGACTTCTCCTTACTTCTGAGAGAAGAGTCCTATATCATTTAGTTCATTCAAGATACCAACAGGCTCCTATCATGAATTCACTTTGTCTTCTCTGACAAAAAAAAAAGGTTAAAACATTCCATCATGAATGAAATTCCCTCCATTTTTTTCTCTCTGTGTTTTCCAGTTTCTCTCCAGTCATGACAAAGAATAGTATTCAGCATTTCTCAGGTTTTTATTCTCAATATTTCCTCCCCAAACTCCTCACAAAATTCTCTTTTTGAGAAGCTCCTTGTGGAAAAGGCAGCTTTTTAAGACTAGAAGTTACAGACCAGTTGTTGATCTACATTGGTGGAGGCACTTTCTGTATTGGGACTTCCCCACACTTGGTAAAATGTAGAGGTCCAGAACATCATCCCTTGCCCATGAAAACACCACCTCCAACAATAACAATAAAAGCAGCAACAACAGTTAGTCCTAGGTGTAGGCTATGTCTTACTTCCTTATATTTAAACAGACCATAATCATTATTTAATCCCTTTTTCCAGATGAGGAAACTGAGGCTCAGAGAGATCATAGCTGACAGGCTAGGATTTCAACCCAGGTGCTATAAGAATATGGGGTCATACAATGTGGAGATGAAAGGGACATTCAAGATCAGTCCAATTTTCTCATTTTACAAAGGAGGAAACTAAAGAGGGGAAGGGGAATGGAAGGAAACAGAGGAAGAGTCAGGATTTAAACTCAGTTGTTCTGTCGCCCAAGGCCAGTGTTATTTCTAAATGTATACTTTGTGGCCTACAGGTGTCTTTCTTGTGGGGTCTGGTTAAAGCTCCTCACTGGATTCTGTTTGAAGTCTCACTTCCATTTTCTTTCTCAAAGATTTTAAAAAGTCAAATGAGGGTATACATGGGGAATCCCAGTCTGTCCCATGAGGTGGGTGCCCTTGAGACTGGGACAGGGAATCATGGGTTGGAGCTTTCTGTGATTAATGAACCTCCATGGCAATGGTGACATTTTCAACTTGAATCAGTGAGAGAGCTTTTCAATTCAATGGATTAAGCCATTTCCTTGTCGGGGAGGGCCTTGAAAACTAGTTGAGTGAATTTTACTGATGAATCAATAGTCATAAGAGTTGAGCTGGAGAATAACAGTTTTTGCTTCCTTCTTTTTTTCCAGTTTGTAAATCTCAGGGTCACTCTCTTTCCCAATGGCTTTTAAAGGCTAAGATAGGGTTTATGATAGGAGTTGGGGGTTGGGATTGATGATGGCGGGGAAACGATGCCCTAACTTTGGCCCTGATCCAGGAACTCTTCTTAAGTCAGACAAGGGAGAACAATGACTTACGTTTATATAGAGTTTTACTGTTTAAAAGAAACACTCTAAACACATTTTCTCATTTGATCCTTATAACAACCTGTGATTTAGATGGTACAGATAAGGCGTACACTTCCCGCCCCAGACTTTTCCTCACCAGCTTGGAGGACTTAACCCTTATTTACCTGGAACTCTTGCTGGATGTCCCTGAAGTCCTCATTTCTGCCTGCCTCAGGGTCCTACCATAACTAGGCCACAATTCACTTCACTCTCTAACTCTTCAACCAAAAAATTCCTTCTTGTTCACCACTCTCTATATATCTTGTCTCTTGATCTCTCTCTTTCTTTTTTTTTTTTTGCAGGGCAGTTGGGGTTAAGTGACTTGCCCAGGGTCACACAGCTAGTAAGTGTCAAGTATCTGAGGCCGGATTTGAACTCAGGTACTCCTGAGTCCAGGGCCAGCGCTCTATCCACTTCACCACCTAGCTGCCCCCTTCTTGATCTCTTTTAAAAAAAAAAAAATTTAGGTAGGGCAATGAGGGTTAAGTGACTTGACCAGGGTCAAATGTCTGATGCTGGATTTGAATTCAGATCCTCCTGAATCCACAGCCATGCTTTATCCACTGAGCCACCTAGCTGCCCCTCCTCACCCTATTGTTCTCTTTATTAGAATATAAACTCCCCATGGTCAGGGAATGTCTTCACTTTTCTATTTGTATACCCAGTCTTTAATGTAGTGCTTGGCCTCACGATAAGCACTTAATAAATGCTTTTTCATTCATTCATATATTCTGAATATTCATCAAAGTAGCAACTCACATTTCCTTACAATTGCCTTGTGAGGAAGGCCACACAAGCATTATTATTCCCATTTTATAAATGTTAAAACTGAGGCTTGGAAAGAAGAATGCCCTTCTCTCTGGTCACATAGCTAGTAAATGTCAGAGTTTTCACTTGAACCCACATCACCTGACCTCATATCCAACACTTTTTCATGTGAAATGCTTACCTTTCATTTTTCTAGAGGCGGAAACTGAGGCACAGACTATAGAGACCATAATTTTCATGAATAAAAAATGTCTCAAACCCAGATTTCTTAGGATGAATTTCTGGCCAGATTGGCTCTATGCCAACCGAAGGTAAAAATGGCAAATGCTCTCATGATTCAGTGACTGCTGGCTGGGCAAGCTCTCCTGTCTTGATGACATCTGCCTCTTAAAGCACGGCTGTTGTCACATGACTTACAATGTCATCTGGGCTTTAGACATTCAAAAGTGAGCACAGGACTTTTTTTTTTTCCCCTCCCTCTCTCCTAACTAATAGAGACAGATTTAATTTTAAAGCAATTTAATTTGTCAGGTTGTCACAGACAACCAATAACAAGTTATCTGTGTACAGAAAAATGTGTCACACACCTGTTTCATTGTACACTAGATGTACTGGAGTTGCTAACAAGCAGAAGTTGTAGTTCCTGATCACATTTACTGGGGATTCTCTGTCCTAGACACTCATTTGAGCTCATCGGTCATCCCCGGGATTTCCTTTTCTTTCAAGGAAGAATCCACTCCAGGGGCATTATAATAACATTAATAAGTAAACACCAAACAAAACTCCTTCTTAGAATGCCAGAGCTTGAAAGAGTATAAAATAGATACCATAGAGTATAAAATGTCAGAACTTGAAAGGATCTTCGAATCATAGACCTTGAGCAGTGCTGGGGGGACTTAGAGACTATTTAGAGATCATTTTGCAGGTGGTAAAATTAGGCACAGAGAGTGGAAGTGACTATGAATTTAATTAAAGTTACACATCCATTTGCTGGTCAAGCTGGGACTGCAACCCATTGCCAGGTATTGTCTCAGTTTAGATTGGCCGGCTCATGTTTTTGGTTTTTGATATTAAAGAAGCTACTTTCTGGGGTCCACTCAACATGAAGACCATTCTGGTTCACAATCCAAATGTGAAATTTGGATTTCTGCTGCCATATAAGTGACGCTTGTACATGCTGAAAAGTCAATCTTCAGAAAACATGTCAGCATCTGAATTTATATAGCTGAGAACAACTCACCTATTTGAGAGGCAAGCTGGTGTAGTGGACAAAGTGCAGCCCCTGGAGTCAGGAAAGGACAGGAATCAGACACTGCCTTGGGCACTTCTGTTCTATGTGATCCTGTGCACATTACCTAACCTCTGTGGGTCTCACTTTCTTTATAAGGAGGAGGTTAGACTTGATGACTTCTAAGCTTCCTTCTGCCTCTAAATCTATAATCCTGTAATCTTCTACAACCCTATGAGATAGTGTAAGAATTATTATTTCCATTTTACAGATGAGGAAACTGAGGCTCGGCGAGAATGAACTGGTTCAGGGCCACCTGGCTGTAAGTGGGAGAGCTGGGGCTTGATGTAGGTGTTCCAACTCTAAGTCCAGTGTTCCTTCTAATATGCCAGGTGACTTTCTCTCTGTTCAAAATATCAAGTCCAACTAGTAATGTAGTATCTGACAAAAACTGCTGGGAAAACTGGAAGACAGCATGGCAGAAATTAGGCACAGACCAACATCTGATACCTTATACTAAAATAAGGTCAAAATGGATACACGATTTAGACATAAGAGGTGATACCAGAGGTAAATTAGGAGAGAAAGGAATAGTCTACCTATCAGATCTTTGGAAAGGAGAACAGTTTATGACCAAATAAGAGATAGAGAATATTATAAAATGCAAAATGGATGATTTTGATCACATTAAATTAAAAAGTTTTTGTACAAACAGAAGCAATGCATCCAAAATTAGAAGGGACGCAGAAATCTGGGAAACAATTTTTATGGCCAGTACTTCTGATAAAGGCCTCATCTCTAAAATATATAGGGAACTAAATCAAATTTATAAGAATCCAAGTCATTCCCCAATTGAGAAATGGTCAAAGGATATGAACAGGCAGTTTTCTGATGAAGAAACCAAAGCTATCTATTCCCATATGAAAAAATGCTCTAAATCTCTAATGATTAGAGACATGCAAATAAAAACAACTCTGAGGTACCACCTGACACCTATCAGATTGGCTAAAATGACAAAAAAGGAAAATAATAAATGTTGGAGAAGCTGTGGAAAAATTGGAACACCAATGCATTGTTGGTGGAGCTGTGAACTGATCCAACCATTCTGGAGAGCAATTTGGAATTATGCCCAAAGGCTGTGAAGCCTTTGACCCAGCAATACCACTTTTGGGTCCTTTTCCTAAAGAGATCATGGAAAAGGGAAAAGGACCCACATGTACAAAAATATTTATAGCAGCTCTTTATGTGGTGGAAAGGAATTAGAAGTTGAGGGGATGCCCATCAATTGGGGAATGGCTGGACAAGTTGTGGTATATGAATGTAATGGAATACTATTGTGCTGTAAGAAACGATGAGCAGGAGGAGTTCAGAGAAACCTGGAGGGTCTTGCTTGGGCTGATGATGGGTGAGATGAGCAGAGCTAGAAGAACATTGTACACAGTATCATCAACATTGTGTGTTGATCTACTGTGATGGACTAGATTCTTCTCACCAATGCAATAGTACAGAAGAGTTCCAGTGGACTCATAATGGAAGAGGATCTCCAAATCCAGGAAAAAAACAACTGTGGAATATAGATGCTGATTGAACCATACTATTTCTTTTGGGTTTGGTGCTGTTGTTTTTCTATTTTCCTCATTGCTCTGATTTTTCTCTTATAACATGACTAATGCAGAAATATGTTTAATGTTATTATACATATACATATACATATACATACATACATACATACACACACACACACACACATATATATATATATATATATATATATATATATATATATATATATATATATATATATATATATATATATATATAAAACCTATATCAGATTACCTGCTGTCTAGGGGAGGGGGGAGGGAGGGGAGGGAGAAAAATCTGAAATTGGAAAGCTTGTATAAACAAAAGTTGAGAACAATCTATACATGTAACTGGGAAAAGATACTTTATTAAAAAAACAAACAAACAAACAAAAATATCAAGTCCAGACTCAGCCTGGCCTCCAATGCCCTCCATGGTCTGTCCTCATTTAGTCTGTCTAACCTGATTTCCCATGGTCCCTCTCGCTCAGACCCCTCTGCTCTCTAGAGGTTAGACTTAGAGTTAGAGTACTAGGTTTGAATCTCGCTACGAACATTTGTGAACAGTGTGACCTTCGACAATGCTCTTTAGGCTTCATTTTTCTTACCTGGAAGATATGGGGGATGGATTATCTGATCTTAAAATTCCTTTCCAATTCAAGGGCTAGAGTCCTTTGATTCTATGAATTATCCCCTGTCCATCCTAAAAATAGTACTAATGTAATAACTAACATTTTTATAATACTAAGTGCCAGACACTGTGTTAAATGATTGACCCTCACAATAACCCTGGGAGATTGGGGCTATTATTATCCCCATTTTATAGATGAAGAAACTGAGGCAAACAGGGGTTAGGTGACTTTCCCAAGGTCATACAGTTAGTAAGTATCCGAGGCCAGATTTGAACTCAGGTCTTCCTGACTCCAGGCCCACCACTCTAAGCATTGTGCCTTCTAGCACACAGGAATCTGGCTTTCCTCTAAGCACTTACATCCTTGACTATATGTGACCCTCCCCAAAACTCAGAATTGGAAAAGTCCATCTAGTCCTCAGGATCAGGAGTATAGATTTAGACCCAGACTGATTATCTAGTCCAATCCCACTATACTACCTATAAGGAACTCTGAGAGGTTATACAACTTGCCAAAAATTATAAGAGATGGTAAATAATAGAGGCAGAATTTGAACCCAGGTCTCCTGACTCCAAGTCTAATGTCCTTTCCACTGTGTCTGTTCTCTGTAGGATGACCCTGGCAAGTGGTCATCCAGACAGTGCTCATCATCTCTAGGCAGATGATTCATAAATCTCTAATATCTAGTCTTAATCTCTCTCTTGAATTTCAAACTTATGTTATCATTTGCCTGCTAAATATCCCCACTTCAGTGATCCATAGACTACTCCAACTCAACTGGTCCAAGAAGGAATTATTTTTATTTCCCTTCTTGACATCCATATTTTTGTTAAGGACACTACCGCACTTCTAGTTACCTCAGTTTACAGTCATGGAGTCCTCCTTGACTCTTCCCTCTCCTTCATCTCCCATATTTTAACACTTGCCAATCCCTGTTGATTCCAACTCCACAATATTACTTTCTGGGGACAGCTAGGTGGCACAGTGGATAAAGCACTGGCCTTGGATTCAAGAAGACCTGAGTTCAAATCCAGCCTCAGACACTTGACACTTAACTAGCTGTGTGACCCTGGGCAAGTCACTTAACCCTTATTGCCCTGCAAAAAACAAAAACAAAAACACAATATTACTTTCTTCCTTCCCTTTTCACATTTGTAACTTTTACCCTTGTTCAGGCCTTCTTCACTTTTCACCGGCACTGTTTCAATAACCTCCTAGTATCAATAGTATCAATAACCTCCAGTATCTTCCCTCTTCAATTTATTCCAATCAGAGCTGCCATATTCCAGACTATGGCACACCCCTACTCAAAAACTTCAATGGTTCCCTATTGCCTACAGGATCAAATACAAAATCTCAGTGCTGATCTGGTCCTGCCAAGCCTCAGCATTGAATTACTCACATCATTTACTGTCTTTGCTCCTATTCACACATTGCTGAATGAAGCTGGAGAAAAATCATGAAACCATGCTGACTGGGTCTACTACAAATTTATGTCACATAATCTCAACCGGGCCCTCACTGAAGCAAGGTAAACCTTTTATACTTCCTGAAAAGTTTGCTATCTTGCTCACTACCATGGCTTTTTCAAATCTTTTCATCCCTCCTCAAATGTCCCATTGCTTTCCCTTTCTCTCTCCTCTCAGCGGAGACTCTGGTCTTATACCTCTCTGAAAAAATTGAGGGGCAGCTAGATGGCGCAGTGGATAGAGCACCGGCCCTGGAGTCAGGAGTTCCTGAGTTCAAATCCGGCCTCAGACACTTAATACTTAACTAGCTGTGTGACCCTGGGCAAGTCACTTAACCCCAATTGCCTCACTAAAACAAACAAACAAAAAAACAAAACAAAACAAAACAAAAAATTGAGGCACCTCTATAATTCCTGCTCTCTCAGTAATCTTCAGTTTCTTCCTGGCTGCTTTCCCAAGTCCTCCTCATTCTTACAACAAAACAAAACAAAACAAAACAAAACAAAACCCCACAAAAATCTCTCTTGAGAATGGCACAATGGTCTTTTAACAATTACATTTTAAGGAAAGCTAACAAATTCCCAACATCCATGAATTGCCATTATTTTCATTGATGTTTCCTATGTCTAATTGTTATACTAATGGGCTTAAAGAGCCACGTCTAGATTAGATACATAAAAGGCATATTGCTGTCTGATTTATGCATTTGGTTGGTATATCCATTTGGGGATCAAATTATATACCTTCAAGGTGATTTATAATTAATTTCCTTTTTGGAAATAAAACTCATTTAAAAATAATAATTCAGGTACAATGGATTTGGGTTTTAAATGGCATTTATTTGTAGTTTTGAACATCTACAATGTAAATACTGTAGGTGGCAAAAGTCCGATTTAGGTGAAAAGCAGCTTTAATTTTCCATCCTGCATGTAAATAATGTAGACTTGCTTTTCCTTTTGAGCTACTATAATATAATTTCTGATATCTCTAAACTATAAGCAAAAGGAAACAATTGGAAGAAGAACCTAGGCCTTAGCTCCCATGATGATTTTAGGGTTTTTATACAGTAATATGTGTGATGCTATTTGTCAACTGGATCTATCTATCTATCTATCTATCTATCTATCTATCTATCTATCTATCTATCTATCTATCTCTCTCTATCGCCTATCATCTGTCTATCATCTATCTATCTTTATATCTATCTATCTATTATTTTAGAAAGTAAAAAAAAAAAAAAGACAACCCTCCCTTGAGTATCACCTCATACCTATCAGATAGGCTAATATGACAGAAAAGGAAAATGACAGTTGTTGGAGGGGATGTGAAAAAATTGGGACACTAATTACTCTTAATGGGGTTGTGAATTAATCCAACCATTCTGGAGAACAATTTGGAACCATGCCCAAAGGGATATAAAACTGCATACCTAGCAATACCACTATTGTATCTGTATTTCAGAGATCAAAGAAAAGGGAAAAAGGTCCTATGTATAAAAAGTATTCAAAGCAGCTCTTTTTGTGGTGGCAAAGAACTGGAAATTGAAGGGATGTCCATCAATTGAGGAATAGCTGAAAAAGTTGTGGTATGATTGTGGTGGAATACTATTGTGCTATAAGAAATGATGAAGGGGATGGTTTCAGAAAAAAACTGGGAAGACTTATATGAACTGATGCAAAGTGAAATGAGCAAAGCCAGGAGAACACTGTACACAGTAATAGCAATATTGTATAAGGATCAACTATAAATGACAGCTATTCTCAGCAGTATAGTTATCTAAGACAATTTTGAAGGACTAATGATGAAAAATTTTATCCACCCCTATCCTGAATTCAGATCAAAGCATACTTTTGAAAATTTTATTTTTCTTGGGTTTTTTTGGTCTGTGTTGTCTTTCACAACATGACTAATATAGAAATATGTTTTGCATGACTACACATGTATAACCTCTATCAAATTGCTTGCCTTCTCAATTGAGGGGGAGGGAAGAGAGGATGAGAATTTGGAACTCAACATTTTTAAAAAATGAATGTTTAAAATGTTTTTACATGTAGCTGGAAATTTTTTTTAAAAAAATAAAGAAAAACTTAGGAAAACTTATAAGAACTGACAGAAAGTGAACTGAGTAGAGCCAGGAGATCATTGTACATTGAAACAATAATATTATATGATATTCAATGGTGAATAATTTAGCTATTCTCAGCAATGCAATGATCCAAGACAATTCTGAAGGATTCATGATGAAAAATGCTATCCACCTCCAGAGAAAGAACTAATGGAGTCTGAATACAGATAAAAGCATACAATTTTTTTAAACTTTCTTTGTTTTTCCTGTCTTTTTTTTTTTGGTCTGTGTTCTTTTTTGCAAAATGGCTAACATGGAAATATGTTTTGCATGACTGAACACGTATAAGGTATAGCAAAGTGCTTGTCTTCTCAAGGAAGGGGGAGAGGAGGGAGGGAAGGAATTTGGAACTTAAAAATTATAAAAATGAATGTCAATGAATTATAAATGATTGTAAAAATGCTAATGAATGAAATTATATAATATGTAATTATATAATTAACAAAATCACAAAAATATGTTAAAATGAATGTTTAAAATATTTTACATGTAATTTAAAAAATAAAATAAAAAACATTCTTTTAAAAAAACACAAACCCTCACTTGAGTTATCCATCCCCACTTGATGTCATCCCATATCTCTCCATCCTTGAAGATGTTGTCTACAATAACTGCTGTTTCACTGGCTGTTCCCCATGTCTGTAATTACCTCTTTCCTCATCTTATCTCCTGGCTTCCCTAGTTTCCTTCAAGTCCCAGCTAGAATCCTACCTTCTGCAAGAAGGCTCATTAATAGTAAGTCTAGGGGCAGCTAGGTGGCGCAGTGGATAAAGCACTGGCCTTGGATTCAGGAGGACCTGAGTTCAAATCCAGCCTCAGACACTTGACACTTACTAGCTGTGTGACCCTGGGAAAGTCACTTAACCCCAATTGCCTCACCAAAAATAATAATAATAATAATAATAATAATAATAATAATAATTCTATCTCCAATTTATCCTGTAGACTTCTTGCTTATATATAATTGTTTGAATGTTGTCTCCCTCTACTAGATTGTGAACTCCCTGAGGACAGGGACTGTTTTTGTCTTTCTTTCTATTTCCATTCCTTAGTGCGGTACCTGGAACATAGAAAGCATTTAATATATACTTGTTAACTTGATTTTTAAAAGCCAGGGGGTATCAACGAGGTAAAAAATCTGCATCTTTTTCTCACTAACAAGGAGGAACTTGTTGCTGCAGTGGAAGTGCAGCCCTGGAATCAGGGAAGTGGCCACTACCTTCTAGAATCTGTGATAAAGTAGAGGGCATCTGGACATAGCCTGAAGTATCTCCTAGATCTGGGTCAAGAAGATTTTAAAGGATTTAGAAAAAAGAAAGTTAAGATCCCATGGACTAAAATGCTTCCAGGGAAGTCAGTTCAAAAGGCACTGGAGAAGCTCAACAATGAAATTCTGAAGACAAAACGTAAGTACTTTCAATGAGGAGGAAAAATGGGATTTGTCTGAAAAAAACAAGGAACTCACCAACTCAGACTTTTAAAAAAAAAAGTATATGTATATAAAATGGAAGCAAGACAATAAGGTAAAAAAAAGATGAATATGTGAGTAACCTGGTCCTGAAAAAAAAAACAGCATGATGTCTCTAGTGCTTATCACATTACCCAGCCCACAGTAGGTACTTAGCATACATTTATTGATTGATTATAAAGTTTAGAATGAGCTGAGGCTGGCAAGGGAAGCTACAGAAAACAAAAATTGTTGTTGTTTTAAAAGCTATGTTGGGGAGATTTGGTACTTCTGAGCCATGTGCTTCTTGCCTATCTCCCCATGAGAAGTCCAAGGATTTCTTTCATGGTTTCCCTCCCCCCACCCTTCCCTTCCCTTGCTCCTAAATAAACTACCACCTTATTCTAACTAAAAAAAAAGGGGGGGGCAGCTAGATGGCACAGTGGATAAAGCACCGGCCCTGGATTCAGGAGTACCTGAGTTCAAATCTGGCCTCAGACACTTGGCACTTACTAGCTGTGTGACCCTGGGCAAGTCACTTAACCCCCATTGCCCTGCAAAAAAAAAAAAAAAGCTATGTTGGGAGAAAAGGGAGGATCAGAAAGGGTAAAGAACCTTTGCTTAAGCTGCATGCAATGTTGATAACCCACACCAGAGAGAAGGATAAGCAGCTTAATTCTTATCTGACTTTCTCCTTCTCTGCCAAGGAGAACCAATCACATATGCTTTAGAAACAAGAGAACAAAAATACCAATTAGAGAATTGATACCCAAGATGATTAAGGAGACACAGGAATAGGAATATGCTTGGTTACTCTGAAAGAACTGGCAGATGTGATTTTTGGAACCATTGTCACTGATAGATGGCAAAGATAAGGGAAAACAAGAAAGGTTTCATAATATTGGAAAAGGGCCAAAGTTCTGATTTTCAAAAATGGGGAAGGGAACAGAATCTGTAGACTGTATGCCACTGATCCCGACTCATATTTCTAGAGAAATTCTAAAAAGGATCATTGAAAAGACGGTTGGTGAATGTCTTAAAAAGAAAGGGATGATTACTAAAAAAATCAGTATGGCTTCATCAGAAACTCACGATGCCAGATTAACCCCATTTTCTGTTTTTGTCAGGATTGTTAAACTAAGAGAGCAAGATAATACTGTGGATGTAGTTGACTTAGATTTAACAAAGATTTTGATAAATGTTCTCATGATATTATGGAGAAGGTGGAGAAATGAGGACACTTAGAAGGATTCAGGAGCCTTTGGATAGTCCATTTCAAAGAGCTGTTAATGGTTCAATGTCAGTGTATTAGGAAGTGTCTATAGGAATGCCCCAGGGATCTCTGTGATTTACCTTATGCTGTTTTACATCTTTATTGGATAAGGTCATAAATTATATGTTCACCATATTTGCAGATGACACAGAGCTGGGAGGGAGTGCTACCATAGGATAATAGATTCAGTGTTCTAAGTGAGCTTGACAGGCTAAAGTTTGGGGCTGAAGTTAATCAGATAAAATTGGGTAAGGATAAATGTAAAGTCTAATACTGAGGTGCAAATAATCAGTTTCCCAAGTACAAAATAGAGGAGGAATGATTAGTCAGAAGTTATTCTGAAGAAACATCAGGGGGCTTTGGTGAACTGGAAGCTCTGTATAAGTGACCAGATGAGGCAGCTAAAAAAACTTATGCCATCCTGGGCTATATTAAGAGAGGCATAGGGGCAGTTAGGTGGAGCAGTGGATAAAGAGCGGGCCCTGGATTCAGGAAGATCTGAGTTCAAATCCAGACTCAAACACTTGACACTTACTAGCTGTGTGATCCTGGGCAAATCACTTAACCCTCATTACCCCACCAAAAAAAAAAAAAAGAGAGAGAGAGAGGGGCGGGGCATAGTATGTAGGTGAGTGTGAAGGTAGTCCCATTGTACTCTTTCCTTGTCAGATTTCATCTGGAATATTGTGTATAATACTGGACTCCACAGTTTGAGTTGGAGAGTATCCAAAGGAAGAACCTTGAGTTCATGTCATATGAAAATGGGTTGAAAGAACTAGGGATTTTTGGTTTGCAGAAAAGAAGATTTGAGAGGGAATGGGGTGTGTGTGGCATAAGTCTTCAAATATCTGAAGAGATGTCATATGGAAGAGGAATTAGACTTACTCTCTTTGGTTCCAGAAGGCATAACCAGAATTAGTGAGGGAAAGTTGCAAAGAGGATAATTTGGTTCCATACTGGAGAAAACAAACAAACATATGCGCGCGCGCGCTCACACACACACACACACACACACACACACACACACACACACAAACAGAAAACCTTCTTGATATTAGAGCTGTTTAAAAGTCATGCTGGTCAGGGGCAGCTAGGTGGCACAGTGGATAGAGCACCAGCCCTGGAGTCAGGAGTACCTGAGTTCAAATCCGGCCTCAGACACTTAACACTTACTAGCTGTGTGACTCTGGGCAAGTCACTTAACCCCAATTGCCTCACTTAAAAAAAAAAAAAAGTCATGCTGGTCACCAGATCTATGCTTGCAGTTTTTTTTCTTTCTCCTTTTTCAGTTTGCAAAAACCTCCAGGTATCTCAAGAGGTGGCAGGTTCCCTTTCCTTGGCACTCTTCAAGCAGAGGCAGGGAATGGACTGGCACCATAGAAAGTAGCAGACACATTAGAGGAAGAATAGTTTCCTAATGGAAAGAAATAAAGTGTCCCCTTAGGATGGGAGAAATGACTGAAATCTGCACAGGAAGGTTTATTCTATTTCAAAGTAAAAGCAAAGTTAAAGGGGAGAGAAGAATAGTATTGGATATTTTAAAGATGATATATGGAGAAATAAATCAATATGTTGACAAATATGTTCAAATAAATTTATATAGACATATAAACATACTTGAAAATAGTAATAGAATTTAAATTTATATAAATAAACATCAGATGCATGATATATGATCATATGAGGAGAACTAATGTCATAATTCAGGAAACAGAGAAGACCCACTGGTCACTCTAAGTTCCTGATGAAGAACAACCCAGCCTGTTTTCCTCCTTTTGAAAATATGAAGCCCAAGGATGGGTGAAAGGCTTCCCCTTTTTAAAAAACTCACCTCTACTTACACCCTCGATCTCAGCTTAGCAGATGATCTTTTCTTCCTATTTTGTCAATAATATTAAAGTCACCCATTGTGAGCCTCCTCCTCTCCTCTATTTCTCACCTCTAAACCCTTTCACATTTTTTCCTGTTCTCTCTTCCTTTTCTCTTTCTTTTCTTTTCTTTTTTTTTTTTTTTAGTGAGGCAATCGGGGTTAAGTGACTTGCCCAGGGTCACACAACTAGTAAGTGTTAAGTGTCTGAGGCCGGATTTGAACTCAGGTACTCCTGACTCCAGGGCTGGTGCTCTATCCACTGTGCCACCTAGCTGCCCCCTCTCTTCCTTTTCTCCAGGCTCACATCTTCTGATGGCCTCTGTCTTTGCCAACATTAACTGTTCAACTTGAGCTCTTGATCCATTCCTCTCGTTTCCTCTGGCAACTGGCCCCTTCAATGATTCCTTCTTTCTCTTTCATCTTCAGACTTTCCCTAACTACCTTCCTTCCTGTTGTCTAGAGACACTGTTCATCTTTCCCTAAGACTTAACCCCCCCAAAAAAAACCTTCATCTGACTCTGCATGCCCTTAAGCTACTGTCATATCAGCTTCCCCTTTCACTGCCAGACTACAAGAAATAATCACCTACACTCACTGCCTCCACTTCCTCACCACCCACTCACTGTTTCATGTCTTGTAATCTGACCTCTCTTTCTACCACCCAACTGAAACTGTTCTTTCAAAAATTTTCCAACTGCTGAATCCAAGGGGCCCCTTTGTAGTCTTCATTCTCCTTGATCTTTTTGCTGGTATTAGCACCACTGACTATCTCATTCTCCTGGATACATACTCTCTCCTTGGTTTGCTGTTCCCTGAATCTGACATTACATCTCTTCCCTCCGAGACATTCTCAAAGGCTCTTTCCCTTGCTTACAATGTGCTTCCTCCTCATTTTTGCCTCTTCAAATCCTTGTCTTCCCTCAAGTCGTAGCTCAGTGGCCACTTTCCCATTAAAGTCTTCCTGGATCCCCACAGCTTTTTCTCCTCTCTCCGACCTCAGATTAGTTTCTACTAATGTATCTGTGAATGTATTATATCCTCCAGTAGGATGTAAGTTCCTTGAGAGCATAGGCTACCTACATTAGTGTCTACCATAGTGCCTTTCACATAGCAATCACACAATAAATATTTCTTGATTTGTTTTGATTGTGGTTTTGATTTATATTTTATTTTCAAAGGTTTTAATTTTCTTTTCTTTTTTTACATTTCTGTCACTCCCCAATGACTCTTTTTACCCATCCTATAGAATCCTCCTTGTAACTGATAAATACATAAAATAAAATAAATCAACACAGTGGCCATACCTGACAATGAATAAATGCTTCCATACCTTTAGTCCACAACCCCTCTTTTGAGAAATAGGAGTCATGCTTTACCTCAGGTTCCTGGAAGTCATTGAGTTTATTGGTCACTGAACTGATCAGAGTTCAGATATCTTTGTTTCTTGTTGTCCTTTACATGATTTTGGTCATCATGTTAATTATTCTCTTGGTTCTGTTTACTTCTCTCTGCATCAGTTCAAGCAAGCCTTCCCAAGATTCTCTGAACTCTTCATAGACATCATCTCTTAGGTAACCCAAGACCCAAAGCCCATTTGTATAGGATTCTCTCCTCATTGCTCTGAGGTCCCTCAAGCAGGTTCAGGGCATTGATCTCTACCAGTGAGGCAAAAGTCTCATACCATTGGGCTTTGGGGATTAGGTTATAATTATAAAGAAGAACTTTCCATTACATTTCAGTAACATAACTTGTTCATATGTTCCCTAGTCAATGGACACTCTCTTCTAATTCCTTAATTCCACAAAAAGTGTTGTTATAAGTAATTTTGTATTTTGGAGCTTCCCTTTTGTCTTTGACCTTCTTGAGGCTATAGGACTAGTAATGGTATCATTGAATCAAAGGGGATGTACAGTTTAGTAACTTTTTATTAATCACAGAAATAATAAGAGCTAGCATTTATATAGCTCTTTAAGGTTTGTGAGGCACTTTACAAATATTATCTCATTTGACCCTTCTAACAACCCTGGGAGGTAGGTATAATTATTATTCCCATTTTACAGATGAGGAAACTGAGGCAGAAATGAAGTGACCTGTTCAGGGTCACACAACCAATTAGTATCTAAAGTAGAATTTGAACTGATCTTCCTGACTTAAAGTCTAAGTGTTCTTGGCTGCCTTTTTCTAATAAAATTCCAGATTATTTTTTCAGAATGACTGGATCAGTTCATAATTCAACCAATAATGCACTAATGTATATGTCTTCATACAACCCTTATAGCATTTACCATTTTTGTCTTTTGTCATTTTTGTCAATCAAAATAAATGGATGAGACTTCCCAGTCATTTAAATTTGTATTTATTTCTTTTACATTGTTGTTAGAGATTTGGAGCATTCTTTCATAGGGTTGTTGATGGTTTTATAGAATTGGTTTCCTAAGGCCCCTTTCTACTTTGACACTCCATGCTCTGTGTTCTAACACCCCTTTCTACTCTGGTAGTCTGCAATTCTGTAATTTCCTGTAATGCTCCAGAAAGTAAGATCAATTTCTTCATTTTTTGAGTAACTAAGCTATTCTTGATGTCTGCAGGACAAAAGACAGACAGAGTCCAATCTGGGCCACGAAAAGCTCTTGGGGTTTTTTGGTTTTACATATCTCTGGCCAACTATTGAGCTCTTCATGTAAAACAAACCAGACTCTGGGGACAAGTGAGGATGTGTGATACTCTCTGGGGGAACTGGGCTTTATAGAATAGAGCTAGGATTAAGCTCAGTCCAAGATACCATTTGTCATGGGTGACAGATGTCAGAGTGATGATAGTTTTCAGAAAATAAGCCCTTTAGAGAAGAGCCTTAGCCAGTCACTTCGATATATCCCCATAGGATGTGAAAGGAAGGAGAATAGAGTAGCTGGGGATCATGAAAAGAATGGAGGGAGAGAGAAACTTGTGATCTTAGTGCTGGAGGAATTTCAGAAGTCAATGTGTAGCTGAACAAGGAATCCTTTCTGCAACATTCCCCACAAGGGGCATATGGCCTCTACTTAAGAATCTCCAACAACGGGGAACTCACTACCTCATGAAGTAGTCCATTTCCCTTTTGGACAACTCTAATCATCAGGAACTTCTTCTTTTTCTTCTTCTTCTTCTTTAAAATGAAGAAATTGAATTCCCAGTAACACCCATCCATTTCTCCTGGTTCTGTCCCTTAGGGCCAAACAAAATACATCTAACCCTTTTCTTCTGGGAAACCTTTTAAGTACTTGAAGACAGCTAGAATGTCTTCCTTGAGTTTTCTCCAGGATAGACATCTTAGATTCTTTTCGGACAATACTTCTTAAGGCACAATCTCTAGTCCTTTTGCTCATCTTTTTCCTCTGAAAAAAGGGAGATTGTTTCAGCTTGTCCATATCTTTTAAATATGGTGTCCAGAGCTGATCCAAATGCTTTAGATGTGGTCTAGTGGGAGCAGTGGACAAAAACATTAATTTCCCTCATTCTAGACATTTGGCTTCTATTAAAATGGTCAGGACTGAGTTAGTGATATTTGGGTGTTGCATCATACTACTGACTCATATTGAGCTCTCAATCCATGATAAACCTTCAAGATTTGTTTTTAATGTGAATTATCATTTTGGTCATGCTTCTTTTCTTTTTTTCTTAAACCTAAGGGTATGACTTTATATTTATTACATTTAATCTCATTAGATTTGGTCTGTTGTTCTAGCCTGTTGAGATCTTTTTTAGGTCCTGACTCTGGAGTCTAATGTGTTAGTTCTCCATATCAAAGTGTGCTGGGCCTCCTTGTAAAAGTGAGGGCATGATGCCAGCTGTGATGTGTGGCCCATTTTTCCAAGAGGCAGCCGAAGGTACTGCCCTGCTATATAGACAGCTTCATGGCCTAGGCTCAGCTGAGGGAGAGAGGAGACTTGGTGAAGAGCTTGGCTTGAATCTCAGTTTGGACACTGCCTTAGACTGAGCTAAAAAGCAAGTCCCTTTCTTCCTCTGGTTTTCCCATCTGAAAATGAAGAGGTTGTACCACATGATCTCTAAGATTCCTTCCTGCTCTAAATGTTTTGAGTTCGTGATATTGGAAGGACCAGGTCCCAGGAACTACCCATTCTGTTGTCAATAAGTAGATGATATGTCGGATTTTCTGCTCAAAGGGTAATTTTTTTTTTTTCTGGTCACAGAGAGTTCAGATCACATCCCTTGGGGCTTCAACCCACACACTAATCTGGCAGAATACTAAGTGTTCCACCCTGGAGGCTGGGCCAATTCCTTTCATGCTCAGACACCCCTGGCTCTTGGAAGGTGAAATTTCCAAGGATTGGAGACACCCAGCATAATGTCAGTGAGTCAGGTGGCAGGCAAAAGCCTGGTGGATGCAGACCCTAGAAACTTCACCTCCTTTTATACCTGGGCCCTTTCTTGAGAATTTATGGGCCCCTCTAAAATGGCAGTGAGTTCAGCCTCCACAGTTTCCCTAAGGGTGGGAACGAGGGATGTGCAAGTCTATGTTTGTACCTGTTTGTGTATATGAATGTCTATGTGTGCATATTTGTATATTTGAATATTCCTGTGTGCGCATCTGCATGCAAATATTTGTATAAATCTGTGCATGCATTTGCGTGTAAATTTTCCTCCGTTCCCATTACCTATCTGTAAGTAATGCATCTGTGGAGGAAACTGTGCAATGGTCCTCCAGTTATTTTCATTAAGCGAAGTAAATGTTAAAAGGGGAGATGTATGTTCACTCAAGGGGCTCACCAAGTAAAACAAGGATCTCCTATCAATAATGATGTAGATGCTTGGCAGTAATATTATATTAACTGCACTGAGCCCTGGAGCACAAGACAGGAATCTCTGCCTCCTGTCTCTTCCCCTCCAATCCATCCTTATGAGCTGCCAGATTAGTCTTCTTAAAACACTGGCTTCAGCATGTCATTCCCTTGCTCAAAAATCCTCAGTGCCTCCCCTTGTCCCCAGGCTAAAACAGAAATTCCAACTTTTATTTATCTCTCTCTCTGTGTTCTAGAGATTATGAGCTGCTCTCCACTACTGTTCTGCCCTCTCCTGCCTCTCTGTTTTTGCCTGGAATGTTCCCCCCCTTCATCTTTGAAAAACCTTTTGGAATCCTTCTCCTCTTTTAACACCAGTCTAGGAAACATCTCCTCCACAAAGCTTTCTGATTGCCACTCTCTCTCCCATCTCTTCTCTCTCTCTCTCTCATCTCTTCTCTCTCTCTCTCTCTCTCTCTCTCTCTCTCTCTCTCTCTCTCTCTCTCTCTCATCTCTTGTCTCTCTCTCTCTCATCTCTTGTCTCTCTCTCTCTCTCTCTCTCTCTCTCTCTCTCTCTCTCGCTTTCGCTCTAGCTCTCGCTTTTTTTTTTTTGGCCTTTTCATATTTACCTTGTATTATACTTGTTAGATAGATGTGTACCCATGTAGGACATGTATCTTCATATAGGTTTCCTAAGTGTATAGAGGTACAGCTCAAGGGTAGTCTGGGCAAATATTTCTGGAATCTGGCTTACACCTCCTGGAGGGAAGCTGCTATTTCTACCTTGAGGGGAGCAGGAGAAGGGCCAAGCCTGGATACTTGTTCCTTCCCTCTCTTATCTCCAAAGGGGGTATCAAGTTAGATTTATATATATTAGATTCCTCAAATATTTCTGGACTAGGGGTATGTTTTTGAGGTTTAAAACAGATGTCATGGGGCAGCTAGGCGGCGTAGTGGATAAAGCACTGGCTCTGGATTCAGGAGGACCTGAGTTCAAATCTGCCCTCAGACACTTGACACTATATGTGTGACCCTGGGCAAGTCACTTAATCCTCAGTGCCCTGCCAAAAAAAACAAAACCAAAACCCAAAACAGATGTCACTTCTCTAATCACTGATAATGGGGAGGGTAGCTCTTAGCTTCTAGGAGCAGTTAGGTGGTGCAGTGGAAAGAAGACTGGACTTGGAATCAGGAAGACTCATCTTCCATGAGTTGAAATTCAGCCTTACCAGATGTGCGACTCTGAGCAAGTCATTTAACCCTGTTTGCCTCAGTAACTCATCTGTAAAATAAGCTGGAGAAGGAAATGGCAAATCATTCCAGGCCACAAGGGTCGCAAAGAGTCAGACATGATTGAATGACTGAACAGCAATAAAAGCTTAGCTCCTTTCTACCAAGTGCTGGTTACAGAAAAGACCATTACAAGTAGTGATTAGTAAGTAAACCTCCCTTTAACAATGCCGGTTTTCCAAATGACAATTTAATAAAAAGTACAAAAGATGAATGTTTTCAAATGCTTCAATTAAGGATGAAAAGCTGAGGAAAGGTAGCATTCTACATCACTGAAAGAAGTACTCATACCAATAAAATCATAAATGCACCAAATTACTAAAATGTGTTTATTTGTATGTGTGTGTGTGTGTGTGTGTTAGTCTTTCAATATTTTCAGGCATCTGTAATTCCATTCACTGTGGGTTCCCCTGTTACTGAGACAGCTCCAGTCTCTTACTAAGTACACCTTAGTAGTAGAGTCTCTCTCCACAAATTGCTATAGTTGAAAAAAATCTGTCCCTTGGTGAACAAAACCTCTGGTGAGGAGTGAAACTAGTCTTCATGTGACACACTCACGGTCTGTTGTTGAAACTATGTTAAAGGCTTTTCCAATTTGGTAGGCCTACTGAAGCAACCTTTGCAAACCCAGGGTCTTCTCCACATTCAAATGAGGCACTGGAAGATGATGTCAATAAAGCACATGTGTGTGTGTGTGTGTGTGTGTGTGTGTGTGTGTGTCTATGTATCAATTGGTCTGTATTCATCATCTGTCTTTCTCTGTTCACTGCTAACCCCATACTGAAATCCTGGTCTTTCAGGGATGTATCTAGATCTATGACTTTGGGCCCTTTATCCAATGGATAGAAAGAAATTCCCGAGTGATTACTGGAATTGCTCTGAACCTTTCCAAAATCTTCAAGGCCCAGTTCGAGCCCAGCCTTCTCCAAGAAGCCCTTCTCAATATACGCTAACATCAGCTCATATTGTTCTCTCCCTTTTTGACACCTTTTCCACTCTCTCCTACCACCCCCCTACCACAGTAATGTTTCCTCTCTCTGTCATCCATGGGCACAGCTCATATTTAGTTTTGTACTTTGTTGAATTTCTCTTTGGACCTTTCTACATTCCTTTCTTTTCTGTTTTGTGTGGGAGTCCCTCCTCCCAGACTGTGAGCTCCCAGAAGGAAGGGCCCTCTTGACTAACCTGCCCCCTTCTCCAGAGCACAGCAGGGAACAGTGTTAGGTACCATCTTAATTGAATTGAACTGAAGTTCTATTAGGATCCTCCTGCTGCCTCATCACCCCTCAGCATGTCTTTTAGGGAGAATTGCCAAACCTGAGGGTCATCTGTGGCAGATGCCCCTGGCCCTGGCTTATCAATTAGGCTTGCTTTATGAAGGAAATGTTTTCAATGGGCCTAGCACCTGTGTACCCTCCGAGGACCCCGCTGGTGGATTAGGGTGGCTATGCAGTCCATGCTGAAGGATCTTTGTTCAGGGATCAACCAGTAATAGGGTTTTATTTACCAAGCAATGGAAAGTCTCCCTGGGAGTTACTCTAATTCCACCCCCAATTAGCAGCAAAGGGAGGTTTGGGGCAGGGTTTTATGTTCATTTGAATTCTAAAGAGCCTTCCTTGATGGGAGGACCCTTGGAAGACAAGAACATGGAATATCAGAGCTAGAAAGGGGCATTTAAAATCAAGTAAGTGCCCCCCCTCCCCCCACCATTCAATAGATGAGAAAATCGGAGCTTTTGCATCATAGCCTAAGGTCACATGGTCAGTTGGGGTGGAGCTGGGATAGTCTGCTCTTTTGATTCCTGGTCCAAAGTTCTTTCCATGATGCTTGCTAGCACTGACTGACTTTCCTGTGTTTCCCCTGTTCACTCTGCTAGCCTGGCTGCCTCAACAAAGCCTTGTGGCTGGATATTGTTGGGAATCGTGGTGGGAAGGAGGAGGGAATTATGCTGAAGGAGTGTTAGGGTGTAGTCCTCTCCTCTGCGGTCTGTGTGGTTGGTCCTAAGCTCTCCCACCCAGTCCTGCCTTTGCTGCAGGGGACAATGCGGGGGAGGGCGGGTTTTTGTTTGTTACACAAGAAAAAAAAAAAAAGAAATAAATCAACTGCCTTTAATTAACTTCATGTGGAGAAAAGTGCAGCTCTATCACCAATAGACAGAACTCTAATCCTGACTCCAGACAGTGTCCTGATGCTACACCAGGGCTTCTTAATCTGGGGGCCCATGATCTAAACAAGTTAATATTTTGATAACTGTATCTCCCTAGAATTGATTTCCTTTGTCATTCTATGTATTTTATTTTATGAACTTGAAAACATTATCCTGAGAAAGGGTCTGTTCATAGCCTTTATCAGACTATCATAGGGATCTCTGCCTCAAAGGAGGTTAAAAGGATCTCTGACCTGATCCATTCCTTTCCCCAGGTTCCCCGCTTCTGGGAGTCATCTTTGATCACTTTTATTTACTGGTCTGGGTATATTCTGTATCCTTTCAGCAGAATGTAAGCTCCTTGAAGGAAGGGACTATTTTCATTTTTTTGTCTCTGTAGTCCCAGTGTCTTGTGCATAGTAGGCATTTAATAAACGAGCTCAATTGAATTGGATGAATCCCTCGCAACATAGATTTAGTTCTCTGCCTTATCTCTGACTGCGGCCATCCAACTAATCCTAGCTGAGACCCCAGAAGGCCCCTGACCCTGCCTGGTCAGTTATGTCATAAATGTGTGGACTGGAGAAGAGGGAATGGGAGATTCAGTTCAGCCTACCCAGGCTGCCATAAAATGAATTGATTTGACGTAGATGATGTCCACCACAAAATCCTAGGATGTGTGAGGTTTTCTGTGTAGGGTGGGCTGGGGAATTGTCTCTTTTGTCAGGCCTCCTCTCTCCCTCCAGTTTGATGTCTCTGTTTGAGGTGCTTAGTTAGCCCTGTAACTGCCGCCTGTCTTGAAGGACCATTAATTACAAACTTGAATTGCTATGGGTTTAGACGGCAATCTAATTGGGTATTTGTGAGGCGAGTGTAATGCCGTTGGTTGTAGGTCACTGCATCAGTGCTGCCGCTGATATCTCTTTTAAAAGGTTAACATCCCATTACCAGGCAGTACCAAGTTGCTGTTTGTCTAGGTAGAGAGACCTATTCCCTCCTGCCTCTCTCTATCTCTTCCCTGGATTGCAAATGCACAGATAGAAACATCTGCCCACATTTACATATACGTAGAGGCACTCACGCGCACACACACAGACACAGATGTATATGGGGACATACACAGAGGCACATATGCATATATACACATTTACTCAAAATGAATAAAATGAGATGGGATGAGGGATAGCTTATAGATTTAATTAGCATGCTCTAAAAGTTAACCACTGTCCTATATCTTTTCTGCCCTTTGCAGCTAACCTGCTCTAATGGACTGTCTATAATAGGTGTTTTCTCTCTTCTGTTTCTTCTTAACCCATTACAATCTGGCTTCTGACCTTATCACTCCCCGCAAACTGCCCTCTCCAAAGTTACCAATGATTTCTCAGTTGCCAAATCCAGTGGCCTTCTCTCTCTCTCTCTCTCTCTCTCTTTTTGGTGAGGCAATTGGGGTTGAATGACTTGCCCAGGGTCACACAGCTAGCAAGTGTCAAGTGTCTGAGGCTGGATTTGAATTCAGATCTTCCTGAATCCAGGGCCGGTGCTCTATCCACTGCGCCACCCAGCTGCCCCTAGTGGCCTTCTCTTTTTTTTCTTTCTTTTTTTTTTCTTCATTGAGGCAATTGGGGTTAAGTGACTTGCCCAGGGTCACACAGCTAGTAAGTGTTAAGTGTCTGAGGCCGGATTTGAACTCAGGTACTCCTGACTCCAGGGCCGGTGCTCTATCCACTGCACCATCTAGCTGCCCCCCTAGTGGCCTTCTCTTAATCCTTATTCTCCTTGACCTCTGTGCAGCTTTTGATACCATTGATCACTCTCTCTTCCTTAATGCTCTCTTCTCTCTAGGTTTGTGAGGCATGGGTCTCTCCCAGTTCTCTCAATCTCCTTTGCTGGATACTCATCCATTTGACACCCTCTAACCATAGGTGCCTCTTGAGGTTCTCTCCTGGGTCCTCTTCTCTTCTCTCCCTATATTGTTCACTTGGAGATCTCATCAATTCCCATAGGTTTAATGACCATCTCAATGCTGATGATTCTCAGATCTACCTATCCTGCCCCAAACTCTCTGCTGACCTCCAGGCTCACATCTTCCAATCCCTTTCAGACATTTCAAATTGGATATCCAGGAGATAATAAACTCCAAAACTGAACTCATTATCTTTTCCTCTAACCTCCCCTCCTTCCCCCCACTTTCCTTATTACTGTTCTCCCAGTCCCTCAGGTGCACAGGCTAGGAGTCATCCTGGATTCCTCACTATCTCTTACCCCCTGTAGCCAAGCTTTGCCAAGGATCATCAATTTCACCTTGCAACATTTCTCCTATATGCCACCTTCTTTCCTCTGACACTGCTACCACTCCAGTGCAGGTTCTCATCACCTCATACCTGGACTGTTGTTGTTGTTTGTCCTTCATTCATGACATTGGGGTAATATCATGACTCATAGTGAATTGGATTTAAGTGAGGGAGGGCTATACAACACCGCCAACCTCACTCTCTTGTCAAGAGCCGTCTGGGTCCAGTGGCAAGATATATATCAGGATGACTGGAGATGGTCCCAGATATTTAAAGCCATTGGGGTTAAGTGACTTGCCCATGGTCTCACAGTTAGGTGAGATTTGAACTCAGGTCCACCCAACTTTAGGACCAGTGCTCTATCCACTGCTCTGTGTAGCTGCCCAGACTGTTATAATAGCCTGCTGGTGGGTCTGCTTTGCCTCAAGTCTTTCCCCATTCCAATCCATCTTCAAAGTTTCTTTGAGATCCAGTGTTCTATAGCTATGCCACTCTTCATACAATAAATGTGAGGAAGTCAATATAGATCCCTTAGGTCTAAGTGGTCCTAGGAATCAAGGAATGAATAAGGGTCAGAGTTTCTTGTCTTTCCTGATCCACCAATTAATATGTGTTGGGGTCCCAGGTGTAGGTAAACTTTAGGCCTTTCATATAATAGACATTAGTGTTATTACTTTTGGTCCAAATGTGATTTTTCCATGTGTAGGACTCTGTGTGGAAACTCTCTCTACCAATTACAGAAATAATACTACTAGTTGTCATTAAAAAATGTATAGACACAACCTCATTTGATCTTCACAACCACCTTATGAGTTGTGTGGTTGTTCTATGATTATTCCCATTTTGGGGGGGGGGGGCAATGGGGGTTAAGTGACTTGCTCAGGGTCACACAGCTAGTAAGTGTCAAGTGTTTGAGGCCAGATTTGAACTCAGTTACTCCTGAATCCAGGGCTGGTGCTCTATCCACTGCGCCACCTAGCTGCCCCTGATTATTCCCACTTTATGGATGAGAATAGTGAGGGGGAATGTGTGCAAATAACTTGCTCAGAGGCACATAGCTTGTGTCTCTGCTAAGTTTAAAACTCAAGCTTTCCTGACCCAGAATCCAATACCCTATCTACTATATGCCCCATTGCCCCTCACCTGTAACATATAGTCTGAGAGAGTCATCTGGAGGTGCTGAGAAGATTTTTAACCATGACCACACAGTGTGGACTTGTAGGTATACATACAACTCCAACCTAGCTCTCTCTGACTCCAAGGTAGACTCTCCATCCACTTTGCCAAGCTGTCAGATAGTCAGCTTACACTGGATGTTCATCAAATTTCTCTCCCACCCCCCTTCCCATCCCATTGTATTTGCCTTGAATAAAGCACGCGGTATAGGACCAGAAACCAAGCTTTAATTTCATGAAATCCTAGGAAATGGAGCTTAGAAATCAACTTGTCCAATTCACCTACTTTATAGATGAAGAAACTGAGGAGGGGAAGTGGGCTTCTCAAGGTCACATGGGCATAGCTGCTAACCCAGGCATCCTGGTTTCAATTCCAGCAGTCTTACTCCATGTTCGGGCTACATTTATGAAAGGCTTGTAGGGATTGTAAAGCACCATAAAAATGAGAAGAATTGTTATTGTTATTCATTTATGATAATAATTACTCTCAATCACTTTAGGGGAAGTTTGCGAACACTCTGCTCCTTGGTGGTGGGGCCTGAGTCCTCACTGGAATGCCCAGTCTTATTTCATTAGACTACTGATTTATTTCTTTCCCTGAGGAAAAATAGTGAAGTCGATGTTGCCCAGACTTCTTCTCCCAACCCGTCTCTCTCTCTGTTGCTTCCTTCTCTGTCTCTGTCTCTGTCTCTGAGATCCCAGTAGTTATGTACTTTTTCAGAATGCTCAACAGGAGGGATGGAGGGCCCACAGAGGGAGGGTCCCCCTCTGCCTGGCATGGTCTAGCCTCCCCTGGCATCTTAGGGATGGGGCTTGGCTAAAGAGCATGGCGGCTGTATGCCAAGCCTAGTGGCGGAGCTTGGCTCTCGAACATCCTGGGGCTGGATCACCATTGGTATTGGAAGAACATGGACAGAAGTAAGACCTGTGAGACTCCTGAACCCACCTGACTGATGGGAGAGCCCCCTGTGCTTTTTTGCCAGGCTTTAGGAAGTCAGACTTTATGAGTGAAAACCAAGTGAGAAGGTCTAATCCCAAACATTTTTGTTGTCTTGGGTATGTCATTCATGGTGGTCTTGGGTAGGTAGGCAAGAGCTGAGACTTCTATGAACCTGTTTGTAGGGGGAAGGGAAAAGAATGGGATAAGTATTTATTAAGTGCCTACTATGTGCCAGGCACTGTGCTAAGTGCTTATCTCATTTGATCCTCTCAATAACCCCGGAAGGTAGGGGTTATTATTATCCCCATTTTATAGATGAGGAAACTGAGGCAGATTGCAGTTAAGTGACTTGCTCAGGGGTCACATAGCTAGTAAATGTTTGAGATTGGGTTTTAACTCAGGTCTTCCCAACTCCTGCTATTCACTATGCTACCTAAGCTGTTGATTTGGCCATATTTTTTCACCAGGTTGAGGCAGAGTCCTTCTAGGTCTTCTCTTATTAGAGATTTTTAGATTCGAAGCCTGATAGAGCAGGGAGGCATGTTAGAAGATATTTGGTTCATAGGATTTTATTATGAGGCCATCTTGTCTAACCCTTTCATTTTACCAATGAGGAAACTGAGGCCCTGAGAAGTGACTTGCCCAAGTTCACACACATGTAATAAGTAACAGAGTTAGAAAATTTGAACCCAGATCCCCTAACTCCAAATTCTGTGCTCTTTTCACTACTACATTCTCCCTCCCTTAGATGGAGGTGGGATTGGGAGATGTAGAAGTGCATGGGGTGAGGTATTGCTAAATGTTTAACAACTGGCTCTCCAAAACAAACAAACCGAAAACATACAACACACACTTGTAAGTTGAATCTGTGTAATTAACATTTCTCTATCAATCAACAGACAATCAACAAAACAATAACTCAAGGCCTGATTTGTGACATTTGTTCATTTCCAAGATGTAAATGGACATTTTACAATCGGCTCTTGCTAGATGGCCAGAACTGGCTCTAGTAAACTTCCAGTTGTGTGAAAAGTATCATGGACAGGGTACTAGATTTTGAGTCTGAGGACCTGGATCTGAATCCTAGTGTTCATTGAATATCCCTTGAAACTGGACATATTACTTCTTTCTTTTTGTTTGATCTGGAAAATGAGGTTGGATTAAATGACCTTTAAGGTCCCTTTCTGCTCTAAATCCTTCGAAGCTATAACTTTGTTGGACTTGGGAAGTCAGCGGTGACACAGACTTTTAGCCCTAACAATACCGTTTGTATCACTGAGCTGTTCTGGAAAGGGAGAAGGGCAGGGGGAGGCTAGCAAGGGGAAAACATGGAGGTGGGAGAGGGAGAAGACAGGTTTTACAGTTTTGGGGGTGGTGTTTTTAAAAACAAAAAACAAAAAACCATTAAGAGGCCAGATACAGACAGAGTGGCAAGACCTGGGGAGGGGGGATGGGGGGTGAGAAGGGACAGGACAAGGGCCTACACAGTCAGCACCAAGGAGAAAGAGAAGGGGGAATGTTTAGTCTGATTATTTTAAGAAATACCAGGGAGAGTAAAGAATCATTAGGTGATAAGATTGTCTGCTGGGAGCAGGAGAGAAACCAGGCACTGCAGACACTTGAAATAAGATAAAGAAAAAGCCTCAGGGGCATATGTGGGGAACCATTCCACTCTCTCCAGAGCCTGGGAAAGGACTGACTTATTTCTCTCTGATTAAAAGACACCCGAGTACAGTGGAAAGAGACCTGAGCTGGTGAGAATCAGGAGTTCCAACTCTGCCCCTACATCCTTGGGCAACCTCTGACAAGCCTCAGAACCTCTCTGGGCCTCAGTTTTCTCCACCGGAAAATGGGCATGGTTTCATGGAGTATTGAATCTCAGAGTTCAAAGGAATCTTCGAAGTCATTTACTCCAGTTTTCCTCCAAATAGAGGAATCTTCTCTACAATCTCCAATGGGGGTGCGAATAAGCTCTATTTTAGAATAACTCTGGGTGTTCTTTCAGGAATTTCAAAAGACCTTAAGCAAATTAGCTTGACCTCCCACCAAGTAAGGAAATTTCTGCAGTGAAGAGAGGGAGGGAAGGAGCATAGTACAATGGTAAGAGATCTGGATTTTCTATCCTGCCCTTGCCTTTTACTGGGCAAGCAATTTCCACTTTTAAAATAAGTATTTTTTTCTTAGATATGGATATCATTTCCCAGTGATCCCCACTCCACATGTAAAGAAGCACAGTTATGCAAAATCAGCTGCTGCAGTGACCTTGTCTGGCAGCATTTGCCTCTTTCTGCCCCCGTAGTCCACTACCTCCCTACCAAGATGAGTGAGAAGCCTGTTTCACCATCAGTCCTCTCGATGCATGATCTATTATTGCATTAATTTGAGTCTCTCAGTCTTTTAGTGCTGTTTTCCTTTTCATGTTACTGTAATCTTTGTTCATAGTTTTCTCTTCATTATCCTCTGTTCAATTTTTCCCTTCTGAGCCTCAGTTTTCTCCTCCATAAAACAGGGATGATGATATACTACATCCCTGGGTTGTTTTGGGGAGAATGCTTTTAAATCTATCTATCTATCTATCTATCTATCTATCTATCTATCTATCTATCTATCTATCTATCTATCTATCTATCCATCCATCCATCCATCCACACATTCATTCATCTATCTATCTATCTATCTATCTATCTATCTATCTATCTATCTATCTATCTATCTATCTATCTATCTATCTATCTATCTATCATGACAATTCTTAGTACTTGTCTTACTATATATAGTCCAGGGCTTCTTTATCCTTTCTGACTAATGATGGATCCCTATGGAACTCTTCTCAGAAAAAAATGTTGTTAAATGCACAAAATATATAGGCTCCACGAAGGAAACCAATTATATTGAAATCATTAACAAAAATTAAAAAGAAAAAGTTGATGGACCACAGGTTAAGGACCCCATTCTCCAGGCAGATGTTGTTGGGAAAAGTCCTAGATTTATAGTCAGAAGACTTGGGTTCAAATCCTGTGTCTGCCGATGACTAGCTGTGTGATCCGCGGCAGCTAATATCCTCAGTTTCTTCCTCTGAGATGCAAATGATCATTTCTGCTCTGCCTCCTGCTCAGGGCTGTTGTGAGGCCCTGGTGAGGGAATGTGTTTGAAAAGGCTTTGGAAGCTCCAACCCAGCTGGTGTGGCTATGATCACTCCGATTATGAGAAGGCTTCAAGCATTCTTGGCCCCCCTGAGGGGCGCCATCTTTCTTAGATGTCGCCACAGGCACCTGCCTGTTGGAGCCCTGGCCCTCTTGCCCAGGGGGTTGGGGTTTAAGGTACGGAAGGTGCTTGGGGGCTTTCATTGATCACCTCCTCATTACTGAAGCACAGAGGCAAGGAGGGGGCCTTCCGGAAGAAGAGATGAAAAGGGCCAGCATCCTAGGGGATACTGCACTGTCCCAGAGAATTACAGGAAGCACCAACATCAAGTAGGCTGGAGAAAGATGCCAATTACTGTGTGTCAGAGCTGTGGTCCCCAGGAGGGCCTGTAGCCAGATCCTGCCTTGAAAACCTAGTGGAGAATCGACACCCCCCTCCCCTACCCCCCCAGATCTCCAAGCACCACAAAATAGAATTATTAGTATAACCACTGGCTGCTGACAAAATGTAAATTCAGCAATTAACCTTTTCCCTGGTGGAGGATATATTTTAATGAACAGAGTGGCTAGGTTCTTAGGTTGCCATGGGAGAGTATGTGTGTGTATACATATGTATGCATTCACATGTTCATGTATGTATGTGTACATTTATACGTATGTGTGTTGAGGGTAGGGATATAGTATTAAGTGAGGGAGTGGGGTATTTCTGATTTAGGGGAAAATTCACAGGTGATATAGGACCTTGCTTAAGATACAAAAGAGCAATGGCTCTTGGCCAGTTGTTGTATCCAACAACTGAGATTTTAGGGGAAGGACTGGGTAAGGACATACCTATACTTAGCCAAGGGTATAAAATCAAATAATTATAGAAGAATAATCTTAGAATTATGCAATCTTAGAGTCAGGTATCACCAGATTTCAGAGCTAGAAGAGACCTCGGGAACTACCTAGTTCAGCCCATTCTCAAACATAATTCTGTTCTTCCTATTCCTGACAAATGGTCATCCAACCTCCTTTTAAAGACCTGTGGTGATGGTGGACTCTCTACCTACCAGGCAGTGACATTGACACTTTGGGACAGCTTAAGGAATGTTAGAAAGGTTTTCTTTATACCAAATCAAGGTCTGTCTTCTTTTGGTTCCTCCTCCCCCCCTCCCCCCAAATGCATATCCCTTACTTCCAGTTCTGCCCTCGGGGGCCAAGGCAACTAAGTCAAAGCATGCATTCTAATGTATGTTATACCTACTTTTATAAATGTTTTCTCTTTCTACCAAAAGCCCTGGAGGACAGTGTAAGAGTCAATAGATTTAGTTTCAAGTTCTGTCTATTGCCTACCTAAATCATCTAACATTTTGGCCTCAGTTTTCTTATCTATGAAAATGGGAATAATAATAGTTTCACTATATACCTCGGGGCAGCTGGGTGGGGCAGTGGATAGAGCCCTGGGCTTGGAATCGGGAAGACTCATCTTCCAAAGTTTAAATCTGTCCCTTAACTCCCTTTGCCTCAGTTACCTCTTCTGTAAAATGAGTTGGAGAAAGAAATGGAAAATCACTTACAATATCTTTGCCAAAAAAATCCCAAATGGAGTCAGTCAGACAAGACTGAAATGACCGAATGACAACTATGTACCTCACAAAGTTGTGAAGATCACTAGGATCATAGAGTTTGAGCTGAAAGGGACCTTTAGAAGCTTCCCCCTTTTACAAATGAGGAACTTAAGGTACAGAAAAGCTAAGTCATTTGCCCAGGGTAACACAGCTAGTAAGTGTTTGAGGTAGGGTTCTTACTCTTTTGTTCTCTAGTTGGAAAACCTATCCACTGTGCCACACTATCTCGGAAAAGAAGTTTTTTTGTAATGAGGAATGATAGTATCATGGATTTGGAACTAGAATAAGTCCTAGAGGTCATCTGGTCCATCACTTAGCGTAGTGCCTGGAATATAGTAACTTGTTCAGTTGTTTTCAGTTGTTCAACTTTTTGTGGTTTTCTTGGCAGAGATACTGGAGTGGTCTGCCACTTCCTTCTCCAGCTCATTTTCCAGATGAGGAAATTGAGGCAAACAGAGTGAAGTGACTTGCTCGGAGTCACACAGCTAGTGTGCTTAGTTGGTGCTTAATAAATGCCAGTAGTCCAACCTTTTCATTTTACAGAGAAATGACTTGTCCAGGGTCACACAGGTAATACAGAGGAGAGCCAGGATTTCATTTCAAGTCTGGGTCTGCAGATCCAGTGCTCTCTTCCCACTATTTCTCTGGACATTTCAAACAGATGGAGATGATCATAAAAGATAAAAGAGACAAATGAACAAAATATCCTGACAATGTTGCTGCAGGAATCAAATGAGACAAAGTATATTAAAAGTGTTGAATATGAGGGCGGCTAGGTGGCACAGTGGATAAAGCACAGACCCTGCGTTCAGGAGGACCTGAGTTCAAGTCTGACCTCAGATGCTTGACACTTGCTATCTGTGTGACCCTGGGCAAGTCACTTAACCCTCATTGCCCCTCAAAAAACAAAACCAAAAGTGTTGCATAAACAGTAAAAGCACATTTGGTATTAATTAGTCTATTATTATTGTTATTATTGTTATGCTTGTTGTTGTCAGACCCTCAGAGATAGAAGGGCTCTCTCAAGTCATCTAACCCAAACTCCCTGACAGGACTGAATCGTCTCCTCTGTTTGAGCAAAAATTCCATTCATTGCAGTGCAGCTCTGAGTTTTAGAAAGTCACACACAGAGGCTATGGATACTGAACTCTAGGATGAAGAATATTCCCTCTGCTGATACAGTTTGGGTCCCTTTCTGCAAACTTCTTGTCTTAGTTGCTTAGAGCACAAAGAGACTAAGTGACTTGTCAGAGGCAGGATTTGAACCCAGATCTTCTAGACTCCAAAGTCTATCCACTAATGCCAAGCTGAAGTTATTCATATTGACCTGGAGTCTGTCTGCAACTCCCCCCGCTCCCACCATTGCCTTCCCCATTGGTCCTCTGGGGATAGAGAGAACTAGTATGGTTCTCCTTCTTCCCTAGGACAGTCTAATGGGTGAGGGGAAGGGATGGGAAGGTTACATACCGAGTGCTAATATAAGGTATTATAGGTATTCTATGAGTCATGCATAGCAGAGGTACACAGCATGGGATGTAAGGAAGAGTCCCGAGTTAGACTAAAAGAATCTCCCCTTTGTGACCTTGGGCAAATCACTTCTGTTCAACCGGCCTAATGAGGAGTTGGGATTAGATGATCTCTAAAGTCCTTTCTAAGGTCCAGCTTTAAATGATCCTGTGATTATTTGTAAATAAAATCACAGAAATCAGAAATAGAAAGAATGTTAGAACACAGAACATAAAGAGGCCTTAGCAGTCCCTGAGACCAATCCCTTTATTTTACAGAAGGAGAATCTGTGGTCCAGAGTAGAGTGACTTACCCAAGGTCTCACACAGATCCCCGGGAAATAGACTGTTATTTAGAATCCAGCTCTCTTTCCGTTGTTCCCACTGTCTCTCACCCGTGTATCAGACTCTTGGCTGTGTGAGTTCAGTGTCCACAGGAACTTTTTTGATGTAAACTCCCTGAAGACAGCAACTCTGTCTTTTCTTCTTCCTGTCTCTACAATAGCTGAGCCAAGAATAGGACCAGGCACTTGAAGGGTAGCTCTTTCACAAGTGAAATTTAACAAAACAGTAAACCGAGGCAAGTTTCTCTGAACAAAACATTTTATTAACAGGTCATGAACTTGAGAATAAAATGGGTCAATGGCAGCCTTGGTTTATCTCCACCCCCCCCCCAAATAAAAGGATAGCTCTGCTTTTATAGGTTTGGGGGAGCACAAAACAAAGAACAGAACAGGGTAGGTGACATCATAGGGTTGAGGACAACATGATTGGTTACAGAGCTGAGGCATATGCTTAGTTGGAAGCTGGAAATGAGGGGCTAGTAACAGCGCCTTCCTTCCCTCCTGTGACCAAGAAAATTTTATTGTTTGACTCCCGCAAGGCCAAAGAGAATAGCTCAGACTTCTTTGGATAGCAAACCAGATGTCCTTAAGGATAGCTTGGTGGTGTAAAGATACTCCCTTGTGTCCACCCTCATTCCCTAAGTATAGCAGATTTCCTTGAAGTAAGAAAAGAACGGTGATTAGGAAGAGAACTGGATTTCTAAACTTAAGCCATTACAAGCCAGCTGAATTCTGAATTAAATTCAGAGATAGAACCATGAACAGGACAAAATTGTTTAATAGTAAATAGAATCGATTAAAAAATGATACAGAAACAATTTAATCTTCTCACCTCTTTGAATCAATAAATACATTCCTACTTGGACTAAACAGTTCTAGGACTCAGATTGTGAATGGAAGCATAAAATATAGATAGATGATAGATAGATAGATAGATAGATAGATAGATAGATAGATAGATAGATAGATAGATAGATATAGACATAGACATAGATATAACCTGGCATCATCCTCACTTTCTAGCTTAATACTATCTCAATCTCTTTAAAACATGCTGTGCTATAACTAAACTGGATGATTCGATGACCTTCTCTGAACTTCTCTTGCCTCTCTGTGTGCCTCAACCCAGGCCAACCACAATCTTGAAGCATACTCTTTCTTTATCTCCATTTATTGAAAACCTTCTGTTCTGTCAAGATATAGCTCAGATGCTTTTTCTTTCATGAAGCCTTCCCTGATTTACCCAAAAGAAAATCCTCTCTCCTCGATCAAATGTTCCTAAAGTATTTCATGTGGTTCTTTTTGTTCTTATCATAGGATCAATCAATTCACAAGCATTTATTATGTGCCAAGCTCTGTGCTAGACTTGGGATACAGTAGAAAAAAGTAAAATTCTAATTAGGAAAGATAACATACAAATGAATGTTGGGCATCAGGGTCAATGCTCTAAAAGTACGAAGGGGTAGCAGTGGAGTAGATGGTGAGGCCTAGTGGTCCTTAGATTAGCTAGGTCAGTAGGTCAGAGGATACTTTTGGGGTCTGCAGGGCACAGAAGCAGGGCAGGTGGTGGAGCTTGGAGGACATTGGGAGGCAATGGCAGTACAGATAGTAGGTAAGGCTTAGTGGTCTTCATCTCACTAAAAGGAATAGAGCAGACACTTCTCATCCAAACCATATAAGCAGCTGAGAAACTCGGATTATTGGTGGTAAAGGGTGTGGGGGGGAGACAAGAGGTTTGAGGGCCCCCTCCCTCTTGGGGTTCTTCCCTGTGGCAGCCCTGATCAGTGCTGGAATAGCCTGCCATGGTACAAAGGGGAAAGCATCCAGGTGATGACAGGTTTTCTGACTTCTCATCCCTCCTGGATGGGTTCTAGAATGTCTGGGAAAGCACAATGATTTTAGATACAGGGCAGTTTGGGGCAGGGGGGGGGGCAGGATTATAGATTTTGAGCTGGAAGGGACCTTCGAGGCTGTCTAAATCCAACACCTTTTTGCTACAGATTTAGAAACTAAGGCCTACACACCTAGAAGTAGCTTTCTACCTTATGCCATTTTCCTTTGGGGTCTCCCCCCTAACAGGTGGCAAGATCCTTGAGAGCAGAGACTATGCCAGTTTTAACCTTTTTATTCATAGCAGCCGGACCTTGCATGTGGAAGGAATTTATAGGACGTCTCTTGAAATTAATTGAGTAGACACAGTGCCATTGCACAGTTGAGGGGGACAAGCAACTTGGGATAGAGAGGAGATTTCTAAATTTAAACTGTATTCCCCTGTTCTCCTAGAGAGAGGGACATTCTTACATAGAATGGGTGTGATTTCAAGGGTGGTCCCAGGCCAAGACATTCCTTCCTCACCTGTTCCTGGGACCTTAAAAATCTCCTTTCTAGGAGTTTTGCAATTCTGGGCAAGTCACTTAATATTTTTAAGCCTCAGTTTCCTCATTTGTAAAATGGGGATGATAATATTTACCCTTCTTGCCCCTCCAGGTTGTCATAAGTAAAGTACTTTGGGAGCCTTACGGCACTATAGAAATAGGAGTTATTTTTATCCGTTTTCTATTGGCTAATCCCAGGTGCCAAATGAATTGAGCATAGATCTAGACCTGAAAGCTATCTTAAGGTCCAAACCCTTTCGTTTTACAGATAAGAAAATGGAGGCCCAGAAAGGTTAAGAGTGACAGAGGTAGGGGCAGCTAGGTGGTGCAGTGGATAGAGCACTGGCCCTGGGGTCAGAGTACCTGAGTTCAAATGTGACCTCAGACACTTAACGCTTACTAGCTGTGTGACCTTGGGCAAGTCACTTAACCCCAATTGCCTCACTAAAAAAAAAAAAAAAGAGTGACAGAGGTGGAATTTCAGCATAGGTGCTGGGATTCCCTGGGGGTAGCATGCCGTTATGGGAGGGAAGAGAGTGGGGAATCACATCTTTCAAGAGTTCACTAATCTAGCATTTAGCACAGTTCCTGGCACATAGCAGGCACTTAATAAATGTTTATTGAATTGAATCAAATCCCCATGTCCTTCCAGGTCTAGACCTGAGCAGAATATCTCTGCTTTCAGGAGCTATACCACCCACTTTACCATATCCTGCAGGACCCAGACCTTTTCCCTCTGAGACACAGAATGGGATTCCCTTTCTTGGAAAGTGCTCAGAACGTGACAAATGGGCAGATAGAAAATCCCAGAGTGTGGAGAGGAAAAATTTATTGTGAGGAATCCGTGCTCCAACTCTTGTAGGTTTTATAAATAGACTTTGCAGTACATAAATCCCACAGCTTGAGCCTCTCAGATAAGCAGGTACACTCCATCTGCAGGAGGGTGGAAGTGACAAATAGTATGGTGGGTCATGGAGACAGAGATTGAATCCCGGGGCGTGTCGGGAGCAGATCCAGCTGGTTTGGAAACCATTACCGGCCTTCATAGGTAACATTATTCTTGCACCTTACATCTGGGATGAAAATCATTGGATGGCCTAGCCCAGGGAGTGACTCCTAATTCTCAGGATTGTTGCAAAATGAGGGAGCCAAGGACTCCTCAGGACTGAATATCTGCTGAGATGCTCAAATAGCCTTGTAAAAGAAGCATAAAGGTTTACTGGGCTGTGGATTCTTCCTTAGGAAGATGCAGTGAGAGTTTAGATCCTGCCCTTAGGATACCTTTGTCTTTAGTCAGGCTTTATCTGCAGTGTTGCATTTTTTCAGCTCTGGAAGGTATGTTTTTAAAAGTTTAATTTAATTTTCAATGAACAAGGATTTTACTTTCTCTCCTATCCTGCCCATCCCCCAAAGAAAAAGAAAACCCTTGCAATAAAATGCATAGTCAAATAAAATAGAGATGTTTGACTTAGTAAAGACTTGGGGGCACAGGATACATATTTTTAAATACTGGAAGGGCTGTCATGGTGGAAGAAGGATGAAATTTGTTCTGTTTATTCCTTGGGACAGAATGAGGAGCAATAAGGAGCCTGGTACTGATGATAGCAGAGGCAGTGTATATAGACAGAGTAGAGGATTTAAAGACAGACTTGGGTTCGAATCCTAACTTTGCTGTTTCCTGCCTGTGTTACCATGGGCCACTCATTTCCTCTCTCTGGGTCTTGGCTTCCTCCTATTTGAGATCCCTTCCAGTTCTAAATCCTTGGCTTGTATAGAGAGAAGTGAGATAAAAGACATTGTCATCAAGAACAACATGGGATCCTGGTTTTTAGGGCTGGAAGGAAACTGAGGTCTAGAAAAGTGAAATGACTTACCAACCTCACAGAGGTAGCAAGGGGAAGAGCCAGGATTTGAACCCAGGTCCTCTTCCTCTAAATCCACCACTCTTTCTACTGTCCTACACTATCACCAGGGTATGACCAGGAAAAGGAGATGGGTTGTCTGTGCAGTAAGAATGAAATGCTCGGGGGCGGCTAGGTGGCACAGTGGATAGAGCACCGGCCCTGGATTCAGGAGGACCTGAGTTCAAATCCGGCCTCAGACACTTGACACTTACTAGCTGTGTGACCCTGGGCAAGTCACTTAACCCCCACTGCCCCACCAAAAAAAAAAAAAAAGAATGAAATGCTCCCAGTAGACAGCCATGGTGCTGGAGTGGAAACCATGAGACATGGAAAAAGACAGAGAATAGCATCCATTACATTTGGTGGATTTTCTGTCAGAAGCTATATGGAAAGACGTGGATGAGAATCATGAAATCATAGTATTTGGATCTGAAAATGACAACTTGGGGCCAGCTCCTTCATTTTACAGATGGGAAGGCTAAGGGTCAGAGAGGACTTGCCCACAGCCCCACAGATACTAAATAGCAAGGCTGAGATTCAAATCTGGATCCGTTGATTCTGGATACACTGTTCTTCCCACTAAATCAAACTACCTTCTTGGGGCTTCAGAGGAAGTTTGGATCTACTTTGAATTAGAAGAGTACCAAGGAAATTAGGGCTCTACCAGAATACCAAAGTGCTGATCCACCAAAGATGAGGTCACCTTACTGTTGGTAAGGCAAGGATCAACAGGCTGGGTCTGTGTGTCTCATGAGTAGGCCTCCCGCCTCTCATTCTTGGGATAAATAATGGATGTGGTTCCCTGGTTCTGGGAAAGAGACTTCCTGATCAGCCCTCTCTCTGTGCAGGCCACCTTCCCCATTAGAATGTAAAATTTTAGAGGGCAGGGACTGTTTTTGTTTTTTGTTTTTTAATCCCTAGCGTTTAGCACTGTGCCTGGCTGAGGGACTTGCTCAAGCCTGGTAGAGCCTGTATGATGGAGTTGAGAGCCAGGATTCAAGGGAACAGTGAGCCAAGAGAGAGCATTCTAGACAAACCTCTGAGAAGGGAGCACTAGGTGGGGGAACCTCATGAGATTGTAAAGATCTATAGGATTTTGGGATCTTGCATTAGCATCTTTTTTTTTTTTTTTTTGGTGAGGCAATTGGGGTTAAGTGACTTGCCCAGGGTCACACAGCTAGTAAGTGTTAAGTGTCTGAGGCCAAATTTGAACTCAGGTCCTCCTGAATCCAGGGCCGTTGCTCTATCCACTGCGCCACCTAGCTGCCCCTTGCATTAGCATCTTAAAGAATCCCTGGAAAGCAGAAACTTGATGACAGTGTCTGAATTAGGAACCAAGGACAGACTGGATGAGAAGATTCTAGGTGGTAGCTACAAAGAGTCCATTGGAAATGCCATATTACACTTATGGGGAATATCTTGAAGACTCCAGCAAAAGGACTTTTATTTTATTTATTTGCGGGGCAATGAGGATTAAGTGACTTGCCCAAAGTCACACAGATAGTAAGTGTCAAGTGTCTGAGGCTGGATTTGAACTCAGGTCCTCCTGAATCCAGGGCTGGTACTTTATCCACTGTGCCACCTAGCTGACCCTCAACCTATGATCTTATGATCTGCACTGAGGTAATAACATGCTTTTCTTGGTCCCAACCCTGAGGCTCTCGAACCTGGTTCCAATTGCTCACTAGAAGGAACAAGGAGGAATGACTCTGAGGGTGGGCATGCCAGATACATTGGTTCAGTGGGAGGGCCACGTCTGGGAATGGGGAGCAGGAGATAGGAAACAGGTGGCATCTGCTCTGCCGGAAGGGAAACAGAGCTTGGCATTGTTCTTCTAGCTTTTCCCCTCTGATGAGCTGTCTCCATGGTACCTGGGCCTTGCCTGAGGCTATGCCAGCTGCTTTGGGCTTCTGTGGTGAGAGGGCTGCCTGCGTAAACCTTCACCTTGGCTCAGCAAATTGGGCCTGAGGCAGCATGGTATAGAGGAAAGAGTACTAGATTTAGAGTCAGAAAACCAGGGTGTGAATTCCATCTTGGCCATTTACCACCTGTATGACCTCGGGCCACACAAGTTACCCATGTGATGTCTTTGGGCCCGGTTTTCCTATCTATAAATTAATAGGTTGGACTAGACAACGATACAGTTCCTTCCTGCTCCAAATTCCATGACTAGTCTTGGATCTGGTTGGGGAGACTCTGGGATCTACTCTGGAGGAAGGAGGGGTAGGAGTCCGTGGAGCAAAGGATGGAAAAGAAAGGGCCCTGTATTCTGCCCTTTGTCCTATGATCTGAAGGGATGCTGTCCCTGGTAAATATTTACCAATTAGTAGATGTGCTAATTATACTATTAGCAGTAATGATTATAATTATTATTTCACGTGGCAGTAGGAGGCAGTGAGATAAAGTGGAAAGAATCCCATCTTTATCACTGACTAGTAGAGAGTAAGTGTGACCTTGTGTCAAACAAGTGTGTGACCTTAGACTGGTGACTTCCCTTTTGTGAATCTTGTTTTCTTCATCTGTGATGACTCTAGTACTACATGGATCTGATTTGACTAGCAGTAACAGCAATGATGATTGTGGACATCACAATGATTACGGTAATGGTGACAGTGATGGTAGTGATCATGGCGGTGTGCTGATGATAATGATGATAGGCGATGATGGAGAATGGTCATGATGGTGAGAGTGAAGTACACTATTTTACTTTCCTAACAAAGATCAAAACCCATTCTGTATCTTCTTTATGAGTTATTATGATTGCCAGGTGATATAATGGATAAAGAGCCCTGGACTTGGAATAAACAAAAGATCTGAGTTCAAATCCTGCCTCCCAAACTTACTGTGTATATGTGACCCTAGGGAAGTCACTTAATTCTTCTCAGCCTCAGTTTTCTCATCTGTAAAATAAGGAAAAATAGCACCTAATTTGCTTCATTAATCTTTCTTTGTCATGATCAAATGAGATAACGCATGTAAAGGGTTTTGCAAACCCTAAAGTGATATATATATACACATATTTTTTTTTAAATCACCTCCTGGTAACCAACTCTGTGGTGATGAGCCTCTTTAAACTTATCCTGGCCTAGTCCTTGGATTACAGACACACATGAGTGTGTATGATGTGGTATAATGGAAGGAACAGTAGACTTGCGGTCAGGGGAGATAGTGGTTTGAATCCTCTCTGCTGTGTGACAATAACCCAGTGACTTGACCTCTCTGAACCACAGTGTTCCCATCTGCAAAATCAAGATAATAATGCCCATACCACCTATTTCTAAAGGGTTGATGTGAAGGGCAAAGTACTTGGAAACCCACCATATAAATGTCAGTTATTGTTATATCACTCTATACATTTATAAAGTACTTCATATTTTTTTCAAAGGACTTTGGTATTTTGTTTAATTTGATCTTTATCAAACCATGCTGCAAAGTAGTTAGGGTTGGTCAGTTCAATAAACATTTATTAAATGTCTACTATGTATAAGGTATGTATCATGGTTTCTATTTCTCAAGGGTTTTGCCATTACTGGAGACAGTATAGTTTTGAGTAAATCTCCACCTCAAATGGTCAATTGGTAAATCTCTGGAATGAATGGAGGTGTAGGGGAACTGCTGATGCAGTCTTCAGCACTGTCCTCATCAGATCCTAGATTTATACTTTTTTTTTTTTTTAGTGAGGCAATTGGGGTTAAGTGACTTGCCCAGGGTCACACACAGCTAGTAAGTGTTAAGTGTCTGAGGCCGGATTTGAACTCAGGTACTCCTGACTCCTGGGCCGGTGCTCTATCCACTGCGCCACCTAGCTGCCCCTTTTTTTTTTTGGTGAGGCAACTGGGGTTAAGTGACTTGCCTAGGGTCACACAGCTAATAAGTTAAGTGTCTGAGGGAGGATTTGAACTCAGATACTCCTGACTCCAGGGCCGATTCTCTATCCACTGTGCCACCTAGCTGCCCCAGATCCTAGATTTATAGCTGGAAAGGACCTGAAATGTGTCAGAGTCCACTTCTCCCCATTTTACAAATGAGAAAACTGAGGCGACAGAGAATTTAAGTGATTTGCCCAGGATCTCATGGCTAATAAGTGTCTGATATGTGATCTGAAGCCAGGTCTTCAGCTGTCTATAAGTCTAGTGCCCAAGCCAGGACTCTCTGCACCTCTCACCATCACGATCTCACCCACTCTGACCATCTATATTCTTCATTATCCTCATCCCAATTATTGCTATTGGCTTCACTACTATTACTATCACTGTAAACTAGAGTCTCATTATAATGTCTGTGGCCAGCATGATCATCACTGCTATTTCTATCAACTATTATCATCTAAGACAGTCCCAGGGTGATTGAAAGTCCTGCCTATTCCTATAGTCATAGGTCCAGCCAGCTCCCAACCCCTCCCTGAAGCTCTATGTCACTCTCCCGTGGCAGTTTCCCAAATCTAGTCCCACCAGGTCTCTGAAGGGACTCCTTTCTCCCAAAGTGGCATTTTCTGCCTCATTCTTGTCTTTGCTCACACAGTTCCTCAAACCTGAGATAGATTCCTCTCCTCTCTGGCTTTTAATCCTCCTCATCCTTCAATGCCTATTTTAGGTGCTACCTCCTCAATGAAACCTTTCTTGTTCCTCCCAGCTCTAAGCAGACCTTCCTTTCTTCAGAGTCCTGAAAGTGCTGTGTATCTAATGTACAGATCACATTCTTCTTTGTATTGTGCTTATGTCAACATCACATCTATGCTCCTAGACAGAAGGAACACAGCATGTTTAGCTTGGAATCCATCAGAAGAACTGAACATGTTTAGTCTGGAGAAGAGAAGACTGGGGGGAAGGGAGGGGAGGCACTATGGTTGAGGGCTGTCATGTGGAAAGGGATTAGATTTTTTTTCTGCTTGGCCCCAGAGGGATGAACCAGCATCAATAATTGGAAGTTACAAAGAGGCCAGAAAGAACTTCCTAGAGCTGCCTTGAACTGGTGGGTTCCCCTCCCTGGAGCCTGTTGAGAGAAGGCTGAATGTTCACTTGGCAAGAATGCTCCAATGAGGGTTCTTTCCATGTATGAGTTGGACTACATGGCTGCCCAGGTCCCTACAACCCTCCCTCCAATTCTGTGACCTTTCTAAGGACGGGAATCTTTCTTCTGATTCTTTACTTGTTTTTTTCTCCCTGCCCTTCCAGCTCCAGTAAGGAGCACACCATAGGTACTTAGGGTATTTTTATTCACTGAGATGTTTGAAAGAATGTTTATAATCTGGACTACATCCAAAGAAAGGTGACCAGGATGGTTGGAGAAATGGAGAGCAGGATTAATAGATGAAACTGGAGATGTTTGGCCCAGAAAACAGAAAACTTAGGAGGATGTGAAAACTCTGTTCAAGTATCCAAAGGACTGCCATGTGGAAAGGGAATTTAGATTTGGTCCAAGGCGGGGAAATTTAGGCTTAGGTAAAAATGAAAAGGGCATCCATGTCAGGATATAAGAAAAGACTTACTAATAACATTATTTGAAGTGAGATTGGTTTACTTTAGGAGGTACTGAGCTCCCCATCATTTCAGGTCTAGGTGTAGAGTTTGGATGACCATTTGTCAGGACCATAGGGGGGTAGGGTATATGCCCTAGCACCTCTCTCTCTCTCCCTCTTTCTCCCTCTGTCTGTCTGTCTGTCTGTCTGTCTGTCTGTCTGTCTGTCTCTCTCTCTGTCTCTGTCTCTCTGTGTCTGTGTCTGTGTCTGTCTCTCTGTCTCTCTCTCTCTCCTCTCTCTCCCTCTCTCTGTCTCTATCTCTCTGTCTCTGTCTCTCTCTCTTTCTGTCTCTGTCTATCTGTCTCTCCCCTAGGATTCCAAGTGGTAATCCTGAAGAATTGGGGGTGTTTTCTTTCTACTATCTTCAACTCTAGCCTGCATTACAGGGACCAGCATCCCAGTTTCATTTAACTACTTAACCTTCCTTCCTTCCTTCCTTCCTTCCTTCCTTCCTTCCTTCCTTCCTTCCTTCCTTCCTTCCTTCCTTCCTTCCTTCCTTCCTTCCTTCCTTCCTTCCTTCCTTCCTTCCTTCCTTCCTTCCTTCCTTCCTTCCTTCCTTCCTCTCTAAAAACAACAACAAAGTCTTCCTGAATCTCCTTCAGGGACGTTGGGGGAAACAGTGGCTCTTTCCAAACTGACAAAGCAATTTACAGGGGTCTCCTTCCAAACCCACTCTCTGCAAATGCTTTGCATCAACAATAGTCTGAGTGAATTGACAGCTTAATGAGAAAATTCCACTTTTCACACCTTCCTTTGCCAAGGCTGTCCCCCTGATTGCCTTTTCACACCTTGGAATCAGCTTCAGAAGTAGAACAAGGCTCACAACTGACCTCATCCCCTCCAGTTTCTTACTCTTGGGGATCAGGGAATATTTCTGTCTTGGGTAATTTTGCAGCATCTAAGAATGTAAGTGTGGAAAGGGACCTCCAAACATGCGAACATAGACTGTCAGAGCTGGAAGAAACCTTGGGAACCATGAAGTCTAACACACTTATTTTACAAATGGAAAAACTGAGGTTCAGAGAGCAGAAGTGACTTTCCCCAAATTCATGCAGCTGGTGAGGGATGAGATTTGAACTCAGGTCTCCTAACGCCCAAGGGTTCATTTCTAACACATCATATAATGGTATACTCCTAGTATGGTAGAAGGACTCAACCTTTGTGTGAATCCAGAAGTTGTGGATTTTAGTCCCAGGCCTGACAACACATAACCTCAGGAGAGTCACTCCTTGCTTTGGGTCTCTGTTTCCCAAGCTGTAAAATGAAAATGATAACTCCTTGCTTTGGGTCTCTGTTTCCCAAGCTGTAAAATGAAAATGATAATCCTTGAATTCTATACCTTAAAGGGATTTTGCAGAGCTGGAATATAATAACAAGACATATGGAATATTTTTTTACAGATAGTATTCTGGAATAGCAGAAAGGTCCCTGGACTTAAAATGACAAGAAGGGGGCGGAAGTTGTGGTTTAATTGTTGCCCCTTGATCCCTGTGTCATCTAGAAGGTCTCTAGGATCCTTTGGGGCTCAAAATATGATGATCCTTGATCAGCTTTTGACTACCTGTTTGGCTTTTGATAGGTCTGTCCCCTCTCTGACCTTCTGTGTCCCTACCTGTATAAGAAAGGTCCTGAAAATTCTACAGTTCCATGCTGACTGTCTCTCCTCAAGCTATTCTGGACTGGGGATTGTGGGAAGGGCACAGGGAGGTGGTAGGGCTAAGGGCCAGGACGTGTCCCAGGGGAGGACTTGTTGGAAAGAACCCCTGACAGCAACCCTATTTTCTTGCCATTAGCTTCTTTGCCCTGAGTAGGCAAAAATAGTGAGAGATTAGTTGCAGTTTCTGGTCTATTGGACTGAGGTCAAGTAGGCCTGTCTCTGAACCTTTGCTGATTTGATTAGATTTTAATTCGATTCATTGGGCCTTGGTTAATTGAGGTTTTCTATACATGGAAATCCTACATTACAGAACATGTATTCATTTATTCACTAAATAAGCACTTATTAATAATTGTATAGTGCTTTAATTTAAATAATTAAATTTAATTTAAATAATTATATAGTACTTTAAAGTTTGCAAAGTGTTTTATAATATCGTCTCATTTGTTCCTCACAGTAGGTGCTATTTTTGTTGTTGTCTTTTCAGTCATATCTGACTCTTCATGACCCCGTTTTGGGGTTTTCTTGGTAGAGATACTGGAGTGGTTTGCTGTTTCCTTCTCCAGCTCATTTTACTGATGAGGAGCTGAGGCAAACAGGGTTAAGTGACTTGCCCAGGGTCACACAGCTAGTGTCCAAGATCACATTTGAATTCAGGTCCTCCTGACTCCAGGACTAGAGCTCTATCCATTGAGTTACTTAACTGGGAAGTTAAATGACTTGCCATTCATTTCTTCATTGTGCCCTTTCCCCATCCCCCACCCCCAAATCATTTACCTCTACTTAGACTTCCCTCAGGTAAGGGAGAAAGCCTGAGAGGATAGGAGCCATTTTCTTTTATACTTGTAACCCCAGGGCCTAGCTCAGTGCCTGGGGCATGAATCCAATGAAATAATATATGTAAATTTCTTTGCAAACCCTAATGTGCTATATAAATGTGGGTTATTATTATTTTCATTATTATTTGGTAAAATGAGGAATTTGGGTTAGCTGATCCCTTGTCCCTGTTACTGTTCTGGAGCCTGGAGTCATATGTTCTGTGAGACAAGCCATGTTCCCTGTCCGCAGGAAGATTGCAGTCTAAGAATGGAGGTTACCCATATCTGTTAAGTGAGGCATGTTGTGTGGGACTGGTGCCACTAAGGGCAGTGGATTCAGGGGAAAAGGTGCCAAATTTGGGAGTTAGGATACATGGGTCAGAGTTTGGCTCGCTAATTTCCTGCTATTTTTGTTAAATCACTTCCCTTGTCTCTTCTACCAAATGAGAGGATCCTGTGACTCATCCCCAACAACCTCTGGACCTAGGATCACTTTGTAAAGCCGAGCACACCTGCGGCGCTTGGAGGCACTTTGCCTCTTGCCACGAGGCCTCAGGTGCCCATGAAACCCAGCGGAGCATGAATCCCGTCTGTCACACACCTTCCCATTCAGCGTGGCACCCTGGGCTCTCAAAGATGGTCTTTCCGGAAATGCAGGCAGTATTTAAAAGGGCTAAGTTTCCTTTAGGGCCTGACACTAAAGCTAATTGCTGCCTAATTGCCCTCCTTGCCCTTTTCACTGCATAAGCAGAAGCTCGCTTCCCAGGTCTATTGCAACCTGGAGGGAAAGACATCCTGGCCTGGAGTAGGATAGAAACTCATGTCTTCTCAGTAGAAATTCCAGCATTCATTGTTTCAAGGCTCCTCCCAGGCCTAACAGTGTATGACTGAGAACAACAGTAGCTGTGCTGTCCCTTTGTCCTTTGTTCTCAAAGAGGACACATTGGGAGGTAATGTCATGACTTGCAGTGAATTGGATTTAAGGGAAGGAGGGCTGTGCAGAGTCACCAGCCTCAATCTCTCCTCCAGGAGAGCCATCTGAATCCAGTGGCAAGATATGTATCAGGACATTTAGAGGGAATCAAGGTTAAGTGACTCACCCAGGGTCACACAGTCAATAAGTGTCAAGTGTCTGAGGTCAGATTTGAACTCAGGTCCTCCTGACTCCAGGGCCAGTGCTCTATCCTAGATAGATAGATAGATAGATAGATAGATAGATAGATAGATAGATAGATAGATAGGTAGATAGATAGATAGATAGATAGGTAGATAGGTAGATAGATAGGTAGATAGTTAGCCAGCCTAAGGTCACATAGCAAATTTATGGGACAGGTAGGACTAGAACCCAGATTTTCTGACTCCCAAACTACTGGGATTATCAGTACACCAAGCTGATTTTGTTTGTTTGTTTGTTTTTCCACAGGGCAATGAGGGTTAAGTGCCTTCCCCAGGGTCACACAGCTAGTAGGTGTCAAGTGTCTGAGGTTGGATTTGAACTCAGGTCCTCCTGAATCCAGGGCCACTGCGCCATCTAGCTGCCCCCACACCAAGCTGATTTTAATTTATTGCTTCTGTGAATGTTGAAATCCACTGTTAAAATTATGATGTAATAATTATAACTATATCTTTCTGGTTCCTTAATAGAGACATTTCATTAACATTATCAGATTGAATCTCATATTAAAGCTCTGTCTAGGACTACAGGTTCTATTTTATGGATGGGGAAACTAAGTCCTGGAAAGGGGAAGTGATTCCCTAGATTCAGATCTCCTGCTTCCCATCTCTGGTTGCTTTCCACTACACCTGGGAAGAGCTTTGTCTAAAATGAAGTTTTCTCCTTTTCCTGAACCTTTAACCTCTTTTATGAAGTGTCCCTTCTATGACAGGAAATGAAAGGCTGCATATCTTTAGGATGTGACTCAGTATTTTTGAAATGTCTGTTAAAAGAAAGGGTTTGTGACTAAAAAACTCCTAAAACAAGTCCATGGGTAGCTAGATGGCTCAATGGATAGAGTGTGGGAGGTCTGGCGTCAGGAGTCAAATCTGGGCTCAAACATTTAGTGATTGCATGACCTTGGGCAAGTCACTTAAGCCTCTTTACCTCAGTTTCCTCATCTGTAAAATGAGAAGGAAACGGCAAACCACTCTAGGATCTTTGCCAAGAAAACCCCAAATGGGGGTCACAAGAACCTTAAATGACTAAACAACAAAAAATAAGCCCATTGGCAATGGTAATAACTTCATTATAAAGTTCTATTTTCATTCAGGATATACCAGTAGGGCCACTAAGAACACAGGATCAAAGGATTCAGAGTTGAAAGGGATGTTAGGGATCATCCAGTCCAATTCTTGATTTTGTGGAGGCAGAGATAGATTGACTCGCTCAAGGTCATTTGTAGCAAGCACGTAGCAAAGCTTGGGATTCAAATATAAATTCTTTTACTTCAAATACAGGGTTATTTCCACCATAATTTGCTATCTCCTTTCTCTACAGATTCAGCTTCAGCCCAAACTATTAGCATTTAGCCTTGCTTTCTTCCCAGAAATAGTTAATAACTTCCATTATTATAACCATGACCCTATCCACCACCACCATCACCAAATATTAACCCAGCACTGAATATATAAGGTCATTGTCACCTCTTACTTGGATTAATAGTAATAATTAATTGGCTCCACAATCCTAACTCAGAAATCGCTGTGAGTGAGGGGGGATTACTGAGTCATAGAGTAAGACTCAGCCAGTGAGTGGAGTAGTCCAGGAGTATCAAAATCAAATAGAGGGGCAGCTAGGTGGCGCAGGTGATAAAGCACTGACCCTGGATTCAGGAGGACCTGAGTTCAAATCCAGCTTCAGACACTTGACATTTACTAATTGTGTGACCCTGGGCAAGTCACTTTTAACCCCCATGGCCCCACCAAAAAAAAAATCAAATAGAAACAGGGGCCACAAATCTGCACATAAGCATCCCTGAAAGCTGGATAATGACTTAATTTTCAAATTTTATATTATATCAAATTATATATTATCAAACTATCTATTATATTGATTATGTATTGATACTCTATATAAAATTATACATTATATCAATATCATATATAATGTGTTTTGTTTAATTTTTAATTTTAATTTTTCCATTATTTAAAATTTTATCTTATTATTTAATTTATTTAAAAATATTTCTCAATATAATTTTAATTGCACTAAGTAGTATTCTGGGCCACATGTCCCACATGTCCCACATGTGTTTAGTTAGCCTCTGGTTTATTTGACTGGGTGATGGACTTAAAGTCAGGATAGACCCAGGTATAGATCCTACCCTAGACACTTACCATCTCTGTGACTTTGGGCACATTAACCTCTCTGTGTTTCAGTTTTCTTTGTAAAATGGGGATAATTCTATCAGAGAGTTACAGTACCTCCCTCAGAAGGTAAGGTTCAAATGACCTTGAGGGGCTGCATCAATGTCAATGATTTATTCATTCAACAAACTTTTTTATTTCAGCACTTACTACCTAGTAGAGGCTCTAAGCTAGGTGCTAGGGATAGAAAGGCAGAAGGAATATTATTAAAATAGCAGACAGGTCAATAATTATTATTTTGTGTGTGTGTGAGGCAATTGGGGTCAAGTGACTTGCCCAGGGTCACACAGCTAGTAAGTGTCAAGTGTCTGAGGCTGGATTTGAATTCAGGTCCTCCTGAATCCAGGGCCAGTGCTCTATCCACTTCGCCACCTAGCTGCCCCCAGGTCAATCATTATAAACTCTTTACTCCATTTGAGGCTCAGAGCAACTATCTGTGAAGGAGGCATCTGTGTGTTTTACAGATGGGGAAATTGAGGCTCACACAGGTTATTGACTTGCCCATTACTCCAGAGCAGGTAAGCTCTCTTGCCTCCAGGCCCAGATCTCTTTCCACTAGACATTTCCTATTTCTGTGGGCTCCCTTCAGTGTGGCCCGGGCTCACAATCTCTCTTCCTCTGTGGAATTCCTACCTTCCCTTTAAAGCCCAAATCAAAAGTAATTCCTTCAGGAATCTTTTGCCCATTGTTGGTAACAAACATCGATCATCTCATACAGGATTCTGTTTTAAATTTACCCAACGTATCCTTTAACATTGAGCGTTTTCATAATGTTTTGGACCCTTTTAGTGACTAGTAGCCCCAGGCTAATTAATCAATTGGCTCTCTAAATCCCAACCCAGAAATCACAGTAATGCGGAGGGAGTCTGGTGAGCCAGTGGGGGTCCGTTTAAACTTTGCATTTCTCCTAAGGCTCTGCACACAGTAGGTGCTTAATAAAGACTTTCGCACTTGCACTAGTAATTGCGCCAGCTCTGTGTGTTGCATAGCACAGCCCTATGGGGCCGTTTCGGGCTTCTGCCTTAGCCTCACTGGACCGGGGAGGGAGAGGAAGCGCTCGCTCGGCGGAGTCTGTCTGGGCTTGACACAGTCACCACGGGGGATGCCGGTGGGAGGGGAGAGAACAGCCCGGAGCCAAGCTCTGCGCCGCCGAGGTCTGTTCCTTTGGATAAATAGTCAGCCATTGTCTTTAAAGCAGCCTCCAAATGAACGGAGGGTTGGCAGAACAAGACAGGGAGGAAAAGTCCCAATGGAAGGGGCAGGCCCAGACAAGCTGGAACACGCTTCCAGCCGCTGGTGAATGCGGGAGCGGAGCGGGGCGAGCTGAGCGGAGCCGAGCCGAGCTCCCGTGTCCCCACCCCCTCCCTGCCTGCCAGTCTTGGGCTTCAAAGAGCCCGGGGCCAGAGGCTGTCAGAGCAGAGCCGAGCGCTCTGAAATCTCCTGTTTGCATAAATTCCTAATTAAATACACTTGTGTGAAGGGGGAGGGAGACGCTTTCCCGGGTGCAGTAGCAGCACTCGGCGTTGCTTGTGCAAGTGTAGGTGCGAACGTGTGTGGGAGAACATGTCACAGGACCGAGAGCTAGAAGGGACCTCAGACATTCTTTAGTGCAATCCCCTGGGTTTTGTCTTCCAGAGGAAGAAACTGAGACCCAGGGAAGATGAAGAACTTGATCCACATCAGCCGGTGAGTCAGCGGCTGAGCTACACCGCAGTGTGCTTCCCACGATTTCGGGAGGCCACGGAAAGACATGAAGTCCACGTGTGCATTTTATGCATGTATGGACACGATTTTTTTTTCTTTTTGGTCACCGGCTGGCAATGATTCCTGGTGTGCTAGGAATGGTCCCAGACTCCAGAATTCTGTTCTGAGGTGAAGGAAAGAATCTCCGATTTGCCTCAGGGGGAGCTGGGAAAGTGCTGATAGATTGCAGCTGTTGTGGCCCTAGCACTGAGGGAGGGATTTTCCCCCTCGCCCCCTTCTCCCCCCTCCCTTCTCCCCCTCCTTCCTTCGGAGGCTTTCTCAGCTGCTACTGGAGTCAGGGAGTTAGCCCCATAGTCCACATTTCCAGACATTCTTTTCACTTCGTAGAGATCTAATAATAATAACGTCAAAAATAACAATAGTAGTTGATATTTCTGTACCGTTTCATGTTTACAAAGCACTTTACATGAATTACCTCATTTGATTCTCATCAGCCGATCAATACAACTCAAAGCCAAACCCACTGATCCCTTACAGGGAGAGTCTTAGTTATTTCTCTGGTATATTGGTTGCTCGAGGTCTTGTCCCAATGTGGCTTAAAAAATCTCGCACTGAAATGAACCTATTAGCTTCCCATCTTGACCAACTTATCACATTCAGTTTATTTTTTCCAATAGATAAAATTTTACTCCCTTCACTAAATGCATCCATAATTGGGCCTTTGGAGCATGCCAAGAATCCTCAGGCAGTGGGGGCCGGATGGCCACATTACACATCAATTAAACATTATTGACATCTTTTATTTTTATATCACCTACATTTCCCAATATACTTCCCTTTCCCAGAGTTACCCTCTGTAATAAAGAGTGGGAAAAAGCCAGTTCAGCCAAACTAACCAAAGCACCATTTCTTTAGAGGAAGGGTGACAGAACAGCTTCCCATAACTCTTCTTTGTGGCCAAGGTTTGTCATTATAATCTCACGGTTTGGGTTCTTTTGTTGTTGTTTTTCTATTAACATTGTAATAGTCCTCGTATATATCACTCTCTTTATTTCTGCTTATTTCATTTTGCACGAATTCAAACAGGTCTTCCCATGATTTTCTCTGTATCCAATGCTTTTTACTGCATCATGTATTCAATTTCTAAGTTCAAATTCAAAATAGACTCCATTTACCAAAGAATTCAGTAGTGGCTTATGTAGTATTGCTTTCTCAAAAGAGGAGATATTTTGAAAGCTACAATATTTTTGTATTTTGCTATTTCATGCCTCCCTAAGAGCTTATTTTATAACTTCATTTGACTCATTCCAGTCACTTTAATCAGCCCTTTTAAGAAAGCTTAGAATACTAGCTACTGAATATAAACTATGTGAAAAAGAGTAAATCTTTCTTTAAAAAAAAAAAACAAAAACCAAAAAAGGGGCAGCTAGGTGGCATAGTGGATAGAGCACCGGCCCTGGAGTCAGGAGTACCTGAGTTCAAATCTGGCCTCAGACACTTAACACTTACTAGCTGTGTGACCCTGGGCAAGTCACTTGACCCCAATTGCCTCACTAAAAACAAAACAAAACAAAACAAACAAACAAAAAACCCAACATTCTTTTCTCTTCTGCTTGCCTGTTTTCAATCTGGTTCTGGAGGAAGCTGGTTTAGTTGAGGACCCTGATTGTGGGCTCTATCAACAGGCTCATTCTTGTTATATCTATTTCACGAAACCCATGACTCTAATTCTAAGGAAATGAAATATTAGAAAGTGTATCGATTTACTCCAGATGCTTGCTTTCTTCCTTTGCAATGAGCTCCTGGTCCTATACAGAAATGAGTTTGGCCTTTTTTAGTTGTCTGGGAAAGACTGGGTCATAGTGGAAAGAGCCCTGGGCTGGGAGTCAGGAGACCTAGGTCCTCACCTTGGCCCTGGCACCAACCTAGATATTAGGCTAATGTTGTAGGAGTCGCTTTCCCTTTTACATTTCCTCACCAGATTTGGTTGGATTAGATGTTCTCTGAAGCCCCTTCCAGCAATGATAATCTATATTCTATGTTCTAAGGTTCAGCACTAACATTCTATGTTCTACCACTCTTTGGTTATTTCCAGTTGTGACACTTTGTTGTAAAGGCCCTTTCAGCACTGATGCTGTGAGATTCTCTTTCTCTGGTCTTGGTGGAAGTTAGCCCTGTATCATATGCTACCATTAAAGGAATGTGAGTTTGTGTGTGTGTGTGTGTGTGTGTGTGTGTGTGTGTGTGTGTGTGTGTGAATTTTGCGGGTTGACCTGGGCATCTGGTTGAATTATTTTGAATTTTGAGGTGATGGGAGCCTTGTCTATACTATTTGCATTTCCTTGTTTTCCTTTTCACTGGGGCTAGGGTGAAAGGGACAGGTCTGGTTTTTTTGAGTGATTACAAAATAAACTTTCTAACAATTGGAGCTATCCAAAAGTAGAACCGATATTCGGCCTGGAGAATAGTAGGCTAACCATGGAGTAGAGGTTAGGGAGGATAATGATTTTGTTTTAAGGCTTATCCTACTTGAAGGGTGATTAAATTTGTTCTGTCTGGCCCCAGGAGGTAGAATTTAGAACTAAGAGCAAACGATACAAGTCTCAAATGCACATTTCAGGTTAATGTAAGGAAAAACTTCCTAACAATTAGAGGTATCCCAAAGTGTGATGGTTTTTTTTTTTTTTGAGAGGTAGTGAGGTTTCCACCATTGGGAATCTTCAAATAGAGACTAGATGATCAAGTGTCAAGGATGTTATTTGGGAGGGGGGTGGGTGAGTAGGGAATTCCTGCTTACAGTCCCTTCTTGATCTGAATCCAAGTTTCTTGGATTCTATAAAAAAGCAGAGGGGAGGAGAAGAATATTACCATGGAAAAGAATATTAGAATCGTTCCTGTGACTTTAGAAAATCTGTTGATTTGTTCAGAGGATGGTGGGTATTTTAAAAGGGGCAAATGAGTGAGTTAGCATGTCCAGGTGGGGCATCACCAAATCAACATGGAGATGGGGGATAGATAGATGACACCATGCTTGACTGGGGAAAGCAGAGGCTTCTGGTAAAGAGAGAATCACATGAAGCCAATTTAGGCTCATGGCCCTATCAACTTTCTAGGGTATCATGAGGAGTTTTATGGATCAGAAAAAAAGCCTGAATAGAAAAATATAAGCCAGGCTTCTAATTACATTCCCCTGGCCCATTGTTTCAACATTTGTACATTCTCTTTTGCCTTGTGAATCAATGCTGGAAAATACGTTCTTGTGGTTTGGGGTATCCTGGAGGCATTGGGGAGAAAGGGAAAGAGGGAAGCAGGCACCAAGAAATAATCATAGATCAGGATAAGGGGGAAGTTAATGACAGATCTGGGCAGTAGATCTCTGAAATCAGGGAGTCGATTAGCCCCATGGTCAAAGGGGCTCAGAGCTTCCAGTTGGACTTATAGTGACAGGTTTAGAAAGAACTTACAGCCCTGGGGCTAAGGACAAAGATCCTATGGATTGACTCCAGAAGAAACTAATGCCCCATTAAACTGATACAGATCAGGGAAGCCCAAGACCCAAGATGGGATCCTTTTCAAGGAGTGTGGATTCTTGTAGGTCCTAACAAACTGGAAAAACTTCCAGAAGAGGCCTGGCCATGGACTAGTTAGTTTGGAAAGGCTTGTTTCCGGGTGGGTCACAGGCTGATGAATATTCTGGCCATAGTGATTCCAGCACACTATATATTTAATTGTATAGAAGTTGTAGTCTGCTTCAGTTGGGTTGTTGTCTGCTATGTGGGTGAAACCAATCAATTAATTGATCAGTAAATTAAGAAACATTTATTATGTGCCTATTTTGTACCAGGCACAGGTGCTAAGTTCTGGGGATGCAAAAACAAAAATGTGACAAGTCCTTGTCTTCATGGTGCTGAGAGAAATGATTATTTCTCTCTTATATTAATAACCAATTACTTTTGGGGAGATCCAGGATATTTTCCCCTTCCTATTTCCTCATTCTCTACTAGATCAAACCAACCCCAGAAGAGTAGGGCTGATGAGATTGGATTTAACTTTCTCTTCAATCTTATTCAGACCCCACCCAAGTGGAGAAGCCCATTGTGTTCTACTCAGGCTTTGGTAGGGGGGAGGGAGGGGAGGTAGATCTTTTGTCTAGATTGCCTGGGACTGGGGCTAGGGTTGGTCTGAGAATAAAAGTGACATAATCAAAATCATACCCCCCCCCCAACCCCTCATTAGAATAGATCTACCTCTTATTATAATATTCATTCTTCTCATGAATTTTTAACCAATCAGAGTTGATTTCTGCCTGTTGGGAATACTCGCTCTTTCAAGGGTGTATAAGTGGCAAGAAGCCACCATGATCTGTCTTTGGTTCAGGAGAGATGGCCAAATGACCATCTTTTTATTCATTACTCACTCACCATAATTAATAAAATGATTAATTACGCTCTTGAACTTTTTACACACCACCGTGAATATATTCTTTTGGGGGAGCAATAACTACAAATATTAGTGTAACAGGGCTCAAGCCTAATTGTTTAAGCATCTCCTCATTGGTGGGGATTGATTATTAAATGCTCCAGTGCATTTAATAGCTGACCCCAATTCCATGATTTTGATACAAAAATTCTATGATTCTAAAGGTAATACAGACTACTTTCATTGTCTAGAAAGCCAAGTAAGTAAGACTTTATCCTTCCTCCTTCCATACTCAGGTTTCTCAGATACCCTTAAGGGGTTGGGGGTATGTCTAGGCTCTCTGCAAATGGCTCTAGCCCTAAATGATGATGTTGCCTTAAATATAGGGGGTGACTCCCTGCACCCCAGTTCCATTTAGACACTAATAGGTTAATGGATTTTACACAGAAACATTTATTTCAGAGTGTATAATTACAAATATGCAGACACACTCTGTTGGCCAACACATGGGGGACATAATCCTCCTCCCTTCCTTCCTATTCCCCACACCCCAGTCTTTGGGTAGAGGAGGGGGTCAGGTTCATATCTTAGCTTAGCTTGGTTCCTACAGCACATAGTCCCAGTTCCAAGTCCCACACTCCACTAGGGCTCAGAGTCCCAGGCACCCTAGCTTCTCAGGGCTTCCATGCCAGCCTGGGCCAGTGGCCTCTAGGTCACCATTGCTCAAATTTCTCATCCTGTAGGGAACACCTTCAGCACTTGAAACTGAGGACAAGCAACAGAAAACAGAAATAAGCCCCCCCAGACTCATTTCTCACAACGAGGGTAAAAAAGATGGAACAGAGGAAGAAAGTCCTTTCCTGGTCACTGCTTTAGTTCATGGAACCCTTGTTGTGGTTGAACTAGGATCTTCACTCTCTGGATACGACAGCTAAGAGTTGCCAAAAACAGAGAAGCAGAAGGAAAGTGAACAGCTTAGTTTTTACAGTTTTAAAGATGTAGACAAGGGGCAGCTAGGTGGCGCAGTGGATAGAGCACTGACCCTGGAGTCAGGAGGACCTGAGTTTAAATCCAGCCTCAGACACTTAACACTTGCTAGCTGTGTGACCCTGGGCAAGTCACTTAACCCCAATTGCCTCACCAAAAAAAAAAAAAGATGCAGACAGCCAATCAAAGGAGGTTACCTCCAACCCACGTGGTAGGAGAGGAAGTGGCCTCCAAATTAGGCAATCTAGACATGCTTAGAGACCCCTCAGAGGTGAACTGGGTTTGCTCAGACATGCCTAAGTTATATAAGGAACACAAATTCTCTGATTTTAAGACACTACAATTCTTGGATGATGATGCTTGTCGGTCTAGTGCCAGATGACTTGGTGAAAAGTCTCCTTCTATTAGTTATTTAGCAGTGTCTTCTTTAATCTCTTGGTGGGTGCTCCCAACACTTCCGAGTTTCTCAGGAACAGGTCCCCTGCTGACAGCAGAAATGGGGCATTTCTCTCTCTGATCTGGAAGCTAGCAGCTAACACATCAGCCTGAGGGTGAATCCATGGACCCCATTAGCTCTAGCTATCAGCAATGGGGCATAGCTCAGGGGAGATGAAGGTAGAATAAAGATAAAAATTCCCAGTCCCTCTCCTTGGCCCCCTCTCATTATCTCAGCCCTTCCCAGATATGATCAATAAACAATTTGCATAGGTTTCCCTCTCTCCTCTTCTATTTTTAAAATCAATATTTAATGGGGGGCAGTGGGGCCCTTTTGATGGTTCCTGTCCTTCTGCGTCCTCTTTTAATGTGACAGAGACAGACACCCCAGCAGGTGCTCAGGTGTAGAGGTCAGGTCTCCGTTTGGAACCTTCGGGAACGGAAGGCCTGGATAATGTGTGCAGCTGGCCTGGCCGAGGGCAGGCAGGAGCTGGGGAGTGTGGTGATGAATTTTAACGATCTGGGAAGACAAATGAGCCTGAGCTGCCATGCAATTAGTGGGCTGTGGAAAGATGTGTTGGGTCTAAATGAGGGACATGATCTGCTCCTCGCCCGCAGTGGGGAGGCTGCCCTCCCTCTGAAGGCTGTAATGAGCAAGGGAGATGAGATCCCAAACAGGTTGACAGAACAATTAAGGGAAGGGAGGAAGGGGAGGAAATTCAAAATGTGGTAAACCATCAAGGGTATAGATAGGTGGTCAGAGATGGAAATCTGGGAGGGGTTCCAGTCCTTAAGAGGGACACCCTGTTGTTTTGGTATTAAAGAGTGGGGTGAGATCAAAAAACCTTCTCCTCTAGTAGGGAGAGAAGATAAACCTTTAAAAAAGAGGCAACAAAAAAAATTAATAAATTGCTGGGCTTGGAATCAGGACAACTGGGTTCATTTCCTAGCTCTGACACTTGTTCATTCTGACCTTGGTCAAATCACTTAACCTCTAAGTCCCTGAGTTTCTTTTTCATCTGTGAATTGGGAATAATGATTATTATATTATTCACATCAGAAGTTTGTTGTGAGGAGCATGTTTTGCCATCCTTAAAATGCTATAGAAATAAGAGTTATTATTACCCTCATCATTATTAATGACACGGTTTACCATCTTTTAAAAAATTAAACCAAGAAGCATCTTTTTAATATCAATATTCTTGCAGCCGTGGTGTACAGCTGCAAGTCATAGAATACCACAGTCTCTGAAGAATTAAAATTGAGTATCATCCAAAGGGCAGTGGAGAGGTGCACGATGGGCACAAGCTGGCTGCAACACATTACAAAGAAGGAATTATGCAGGAGGAGCAGTGTGAAGGATGTCATCAAAAAAATGTATGATTGAAAAAGAAGTTGGGCCAGTCCCATGGGGAGAGTGAGAGATGATTGATGGATAGCTCTTGTGCTCCATTGGTCTCCTTGTGATGTCAAGAGAATGTCAGGTGGGCCCCCAGCATTCAGCACGGCCTCCAGCACATTGGGCGTTCTTCCTATAGGGAACTAAAGGGAGGACACAGTAGTAGTAACACTAGGTGGGCAGGTTTGGATGGGTTGCTATATGTATACTTGGAGGCAATACTTTCAACCATAAGATTACAGATCCATTGGAATCTTAGAGTATTATTGTTTTTACTACTACTACAATGACAACTACTACTATGACTACTACGAATACCACTGTGAGGGCCAATATTTGATATATGGAGTGTTAATTGGGTGGCTCACCTAAATATTGGGGTCCTGGAAATATGAAGGACCTTTTAGGTTCAACCTCCCCTCTGAACAGCCCTTTTTAGATATTTTTCCCAGGCCAATAAGGAAGGAGCCTTATAGCTTTAATTCATAGAAGGATCAGATTTTATTACTTGGGAATTAATTAAACAACAAAGGTGAAACTAATAAAATCAAAGATAAGGAAATAGGAAAAAAAAATACAGATAAATACTCTTAACTCTAAACTTAGCCTATGCAATCCCCAGATTGTTTCTAATTAAACTAATTCAAAGGAATTTAGGGTTTTCTGTAATTAACTCACCAAAACCTGGACAGTCTACAGTTGCTCATGCCACTGGAACAGCAGTCACCAGAGAGAGAGAGAGAGAGAGCTAGCATTCCAGAAGTGTCTCTGCTTCCCTTCAGGGAGCGTTCAATCTTTCCTCCCCCAAAAGGGGAGGTCCTTCAAAAACCGCCTATGGAGAGCTCTCCTTTTGACCTCGGTAGTATATGTAACTTCAGGGTAGGCCAGGTGTGGCCCCTCCCAAATGAGTCAGCTAAAGACTGCAATAATAATTTTATCACAAATAATTTTTACCACACCACCACCATGACCACCACTACCTCTACTACCACTACTACCATGACCACGACCACAACCACTACCACTACTACTACTACTACTACTACTACTACTACTACTACTACTACTACTGTGTTGGAATAAATGACTTCATGCGACTATAAAAGTGCCTAATAGGAGGGAGGCCTTCTCTAAACATCAGGAATGACTTGACAGATTTGAGAGGGGGTACTGAAATAAATATTCAAATTTGGCATCTGACAAACATTTCCTTAGTTCCTATTACATAGAACAGTGGTGTCACACTTAAATAGAAATAGGAGGGCACAAAACTGTACATAAGGATCTCATGAACTACATATTGACTTAGTTTTAAAATGTAATATTTTCTATGCTTCACTGTATTTTTTTCTTCTTAAATATTTCCAAGTTATGGGTTTCTTTTGGGGGGGTGAGGCAGTTGGGGTTAAGTGACTTGCCCAGCATCACACAGCTAGTAAGTGTTAAGTGTCTGAGGCCGGATTTGAACTCAGGTCCTCCTGACTCCAGGGCCAGTGCTCTATCCACTGCTCCACCTAGCTGCCCCCCCCCCCAAGTTATGCTTTAATCTGGGTCAGATCACACTCATGGGTTGTTGGCTATGTGCACACCAAGGACCTTACATCTCTATCATAGAGGACCCTATAGCTGGTGCTTAGGTGGTGGAGAAGTGTAAGGTAGACACTGAAGACAAGGCGTCCACAGTCTGGTGGGGTAAGGGCAGAACACATGCGTGAATGGCTTCGTCAAATACTTTAAATCATCCAATATTTGGTCAATAGGGCTATTGCTTCCATAGATGCTGATTGCAACTCCTCCATTAATTAGTAGGCAATTGATTCTTCATGCATTGATGTAGCCAAAAATATTCATCTCCCAGTGTGTGCATATATGTGAGAGAGACAGAGACAGAGAAGGCTGATTGATTTGTTCTTTATAATGTGTATTGTATATTTGATTTCTATTCAACAAAAATTTCATTCATTCAACAACAAATATTTGTTGATTGAATGAATGAGTAAAAATTATTTAGGAGGACCTATTGTTAATATTCCTTCCTTCCTTCCTTTGTTCATTTGTTTGTTTGTTTCTTCTTCTTACCTTTCTTGTTCTTGTGCTTATTCTTGTTCTTGTGCTTATTCTTGTTCTTCTTGTTCTTGTTCTGCTGCTAAGTTCTATAATCATTGAGTAGAATTTGACTCAACTATGAATACAGGATAAAAAGCAAGTGGATGAAAAATGCCTTTCATTGACTAAGAATATAGTATAGTAGGTTAGAGAAGGTTAGTAGAGTAGGTTAGAGAAAGAGCTAGTCCATCAGTACATTTGTCTAGGATTGACACTGTAGAAACTGATGAGCTGGACCAATCATTGAATAGGAAGAAAATGGAGTCAATTGCCTTTGGGAAATTATGCAGCACTTTTAATTACTTCAGCCTTGTCCCTGATCTTTTTTATTTTATTAACTATCAATATTTTTCTGACAATACTATATGGCTATGAGTTATGGAATATTAGTCTCCAAAGACTTAAATTTGTGGGTCACCTGGAGAGCAATGGAGAAACATTTGAATAGGGGGCAATGATCTACTGACAAAGAATTGTGCAGGAAAAACAGCATAAAAGAGAGGAGAATGGCCTGCTCTTGTGTCTCCTTAGGATTCACACAATGCCAACTGAGCAAGAGGAAGACTTTGTTATTTATTTACTCATTCATTCATCCATTTATCTATCTATCTGTCATCTATCTACTTATTGATTTATTAATTTATTCACTCATCATTTATCTATCTACTTATTTGTTTGGCAGGAAGAATATACCTTGTGGAGGACTGATAGGAGGATATAGATACCAGTTGGATAGTAGCGGGAAGTAAAGCCAGGTTGTAATCTGTACCAGGAGAGGAAATCCACATCCGCATCAACGAGACCATAGAATCAATCACAATCTCAAAGAGTTAGAGAAGGAAAGGCCTTAGAGGCCAGTTAGTTCAACCCTCTCATTTTACAAATGAGGAAACTGAGGCTAAGAGATGCTAAATGACTTTCCCATAGTGATACAGGAAGCAAGGGATAGGATGGAAATTGATTCCTAGGTTCTCTGGCCCCATATCCAGCATACTTTCAGTCAGTAGTAAGTATCTATTAAGGATCTACTATGTGCCAAGTATTGTGGTAAGTGTTGTTGGTCCTTCATTCCGGAAGAGGAACATGACATTGGGTGATGTCATGACATGCAGTGAATTGGAGTTAAGCAAGGAAGGGCTGTGCAAGATCTTCAACTTCACTTTCTCCTCCAGAGATATCTGTGTCCAGTGGCAAGATATAGATCAGGAGGACTAGAGATGGCCCTGAATGTTTAAGGCAATTGGAGTTAAGTGAATTGCTCAGGGTCACACAGCTAGTGTCTGAGGTGAGATTTGAATTTATGTCCTCCCAACTTCTATCTACTGTGTCACCTTTAGGGATGTGAAGAAAGGCAAACAAACCAACAAACCAACCGACCAAAAAACAGTCCCGAGGAGCTCATGATCTAATAGGGGAGACAATATGCAAACAATTACACATACACAAACTGTATACAAGATAAAAAAAGAAAGAATGTTCAGAAGGAAGGTATTAGAATTACGAGAGATGGAGGAGGCAGCTAGATGACACAGTGGATGCAGTTTTCTTCCTCCAATTTCTTTTACAAGATATGAGTGTGTGAGGGCAGCTAGGTCATGCAGTGGAAAAAGCACCAGCCCTGGATTCAGGAGGACCTGAGTTCAAATCTGGACTCATACACTTGACACTTACTAGTTGTGTGACCCTGGACAAGTCACTTAACCCTCATTGCCCCCCACCAAAAAAAAAAAAAAAGATTGGAAAAGACTTCTTGTAGAGGGTAAGATTTTAGCTGGGACTTAAAGGAAGAGAGAATCCAAAGAATAGAGGCAACTACAGAGATAAAATACATGAAACTCAAAAGCTTTTAAACAAATAAAATTGATGGATCTAGGATAAGAAGGGAAGTGATTGAATTGGAAGAAATCTTTGTATCAGATAAGGATCTGGTATCTAAGATATATAGAAAATTAGTATTACTAGATATGTGACCCAAGGTAAGTCACTGAACCTCTCTTTGCCTCAGTTTCCCCAACTGTAAAATGGGGATAATTATGTTGTTGTTAAATTATTCAGTTGTGTCTGACTCTTTGTGACTTGTGTCTACCTAATATGTGAGGATCAAATGAGATAATATTTGTAAAGCACTTAGCATAGTGCCTGGTACCTAGTAGATGCATATGTACATGTGTGTGTGTGTGTGTGTAAGGACAGGAAAATTTCTAAAAGAATTGCAAACTATTAATAACTTTATGAAAGAATGTTCCAAATCATGAATAGTAAGAGAAATATAAACCAAAACAACCTTGAGGTTTCAATTCATATGCAGCAAATTGGCAAATTGATAAAAGATGGAAATAGCCAATATGGGAGGGATTGTGGGAAGATGTACACTAATACATGATTGGTGGATTTGTGAATCAGTAACATTTAAAAAAACTATTTGAAATTATGAAAACAAAGTGACTAAAATGTCCATATTCATTGACCCAGAGATTCCAGTAACTTATGCTTATACCCCACCAACGTCACTGATAAGAAAATCTACATCTATACCTACATCTATCTATATCTATATCTGTATATTTATATGATGAATAAAGAGAAGCATGTAAAGACTTAGATGATCTGATGTTGAGCAAAGTACACAGATCCAGAAAAGTTGACACAAAGACAACAGTATAAGGGAAAGGAATAACCACAAAATATCAGAAGTGAATATTGTAAAGAACTGGAAATTGCAGAGATACCCATCAATTGAGGAATGGCTAAACAAGTTGTGGTATATGATTGTGATGGAATACTGCTGTGCTATAAGAAATGATGAGCTTGATTATCTCAGAAAAAACATGGAGAGATGTGCATGAAATAATGAAGAGTGAAATGAGCAGAATCAAGAGAATGTTGTATGCAGTAATGGCAATGTTGTTTTGTGTATGGGTTTTTGTTTTTGTTTTTTTTGGTGAGGTGATTGGGCTTAAGTGAGTTGCCCAGGGTCACACAGCTAGTAAGTGTCAAATGTCTGAGGCTGGATTTGAACTCAGGTCCTCCTGATTCCAGGGCTGGTGCTCTATCCACTGCACCACCTAACTGCCCTTGGCAATGTTGTTTTAAGAACAACTCTGAGCAAATAAGTCATTTTGACTATTGCAAATACCCAAATTATCTGTAAAGGACATAGGAAGACATGCAGAGAAAGAACTGACAAACAGAAGTGTGTATAGAATGATTTTATATGTATATATCTTTATCACATACACATATTTCTGTCTAATGGTATCCATCTCTAGGATGGGATGGGGAGGGAAGAAAAAAATAAAGTGACATAATAACTTTATTATATATTTAAAAGAAATAGCAAGTTGTGCATAATAGATTTGCCATCTCATTGCAATCATTTTTTTATTCTATTATGGAAATACTTGTGTTATTTCATAAATTAAAAAGAAAATAAATTAAATTGTAAAAAAGAAGTGAATACTGTAAAGAAGCAAAAGAGGAATATGGGACAACTCCACTCCTTTGTGGGTGAAGGAGGTCTATAGGAGTGTAGCATTGCATATATATATATATATATATATATATATATATATATATGCAGGGCAATGAGGGTTAAGTGACTTGCCCAAGGTCACACAGTTAGTAAGTCTCAATTGTCTGAGGTCAGATTTGAACTAAGGTCTTCCTGAATCCAGGGCTGGTACTTTATCCGCTGCACCACCTAGTTGCCCCTTGCATATATTTTCAGACTTTTTCTGCATATTGATTGATTTTGCTGATTTTTTTCTCCTTTTCTGTAAAAATATTCTTTGCTCTATTGGATGGTTCTCTAGAAGGGCAAGGGATACCAGGAGAAATTCTGGTAATGTGAAAAACAAAAGGTTTTTTTTTTTTTTAACTTTAGTTTTGAACAATAATCCAAGTTAATTCCAAAGGACTCATGATGCAGAAAAAAGAACTGTGGAATCTGGATGCAGATTAAACCATACTGTTTCTAATTTTTTGTTTGTTTTTTTTTCTTTTTTGAGGTTTTCCCCTTTTGTTCTGGATCTTCTTTCACAATATGCCTAATGCAGGAATATGTTTAATGTGATCATACATATATAACCTGTATCAGATTGCTTTCTGTCTTGGGGAGAGGGGAGGGAAGGGAAGGAGGGAGAAAAATTTGGAACTAGAAATCTTATAAAGACAAATGTTGAAAACTATTTCTACATATAACTAGAAAATAATAAAATACTTTTATGATAAACAATAAATAAATTAAGCATTGATAGTCTTCTTGAAACTTGATTGATTAATAGGGTTATTGCCTGATTACAAAGGCCTGCAGTAGGCTCAGCTCTCTCTCTGCAGCTTCCGACCTCAAAGAGTGGGGACAACAACAGGATACCACACTGCCCTGAATCAGTTGCTTCACTTTATATTCTTGTTGATTGTCCCTCCCCTGTGATGGCTAGAGTACATTCCTTTTTGTTAACTGTTAAATGGGCTCTGAGCATCTCATTTCATTCCAATATCTGACCTAGACCACCAGGGGATGGGCACAAGTCAGGCCCCCGCCATCACACTTTCTGCTTTGTCTTGAAGCCTTAAGGTACAAGAGGAATAGCTGAGAGGTGGGGGAGGTGGAGGAGGGGACAGAGGATTGAGGTTTTTATTGTGAATTATTTCTCTGATATATTCTCATTGGCGGCAGCGCAGTGTTGGTGGTGAGACTGGCATTTGCTTTTTGGGTGACTGGGCTGACAGGTTGATTTAATAGGGCCTGGTGTCAGAGGAGCTTTCCCCTTTGTTGCTTCTTCAAATCCCTTCCTCCAGAGCTTCCAGTCCTAATAGGTCTCTCTGAGGGATGGGGGCGGGGTACCCGTTGGCGGACAGGGAATCTTTCCTAAGCAGGCTTTGGATTTGCCCCCATCTAACTTAACACCCATTTGGGCCCTTTATCAGAGAGGATGCCTTGGCTTCCATCTCCAGGGCCTGGCTCCACTTAGTTTTGAAAATAAATACCCCTGAACACCAAATTAATGCATCAAGTTAATTTCCTGCTCTCCTAGCCTCAGGCTGATTAGCACAAATTACATTTCACGGTCTTTGGCCTGGGCTCATCCAAGGCCCTGAGATCAGCCTCCCTGTCTGGTCAGGAATCATGGCTAATCCCTGGTGCAGAGTGGAAAGAACACTGTATTTGGAGTTAGTTTGGACATGGATTCAAATTCTCTTCTGTCACTTATAAACCATGTGTACTTGGGCAAGTTGATTTCCTTTTTGGGCCTTAATTTCCTTATCTGATGAGAGATGAGGAGAAGGGAATCAAGGAAGTATTAAGCATCTACTATGTGTCAGACACTACGCTAAGGGCTTTATAAATATCTCATTTGATCTCCATATCAATTCGAGGTAGGTTCTATTATTATCTCCATTTTACATTTGAAGAAACTGAGGCAGAGGTTAAGTGATTTGACTAGGGTCACACTCTATTATCTGAGGCAGGATTTGAATTCAAGTCTTCCTGATTCCAGCCCAAGCTTTCTATCTATTGAATCACTTTGATGTCTTGATGGGTATATAACTTGGAGAGGGTACTGGCTCTGAAATCAGAGGACCTGGGTTCAAATTCTGACACTGGGCAAGGCACTGACTTTCCTGCCTCTGACTCTTCATTTGTAAAATGAGGGGGATAGATTAGTTGGCCTCCAAGGTCCCTTTGAGTTTTATATCTATGAAACTGAGGTCCAGAGAGGTTAAAGTGACTTGCCTAAAGCCCCACAGATGGTAAGGAGGAGAGCAAGCATTAGAATCCAAGTCCTTTGGCCCCAAATCCACCATTCTTTCCACAGAACTATGCCTCAGCATCATTACAATTATTGTTGTTATTAGTGCATTATTACCATTATTGTTTCATCTTTGTACTCTGAGGGTCTTGAACAGGTGCTTAGTAATTGTTTCTTGAACTGAATTTGGTCATTCAAGGCCCAGCTGAAATCCTCTCTTCCATGAAGCCTTCCCTGATTTTTCCCAATGAAAAGTAATCCCATCTCTTCTTTGAACCATTCTCTGTCTCGTGCTCTCTCTGTCTCCTTGGCTCTCTTTTTCCTGTCTTTCTGTTCCTCTCAGGACTTTTCACATTGTGCTTTGTATTATAATTTATGAATGAGTCTTATCCCCATCCCTTACTCAATCACCTCCAATTAGACTCAGTTCCTCAAGGGATGGGGCTATATCTTATCTATAATTGTTTTTACGATAATGAGATCCAGCACAGAGGCCTACACTTAGTAGGTATTTGACAAATAGAAGTGAATTGGAGCTCATCACTGATTTTGGACAAGGCCTAAGTTTATTCCATAGCACCAGGTTTAGGAGGGTCCTCCTTTCCTAAGTAACTTTTCCAGAGAGAGGTTGTAAACCCATATTTTCCTCTCTTTTTTCCACACTCAACGCTAAGTTCTGTTCCTTGATCATGGATTTAGAGCTAGAAGATAATCTTTAAGGCTGCTAAATCCAATCCCCTTATTTTACAGACGAGGAATCTGGGGAACAGAAAAATTAAGGGACTAGCCTAAGGTCACACAGCTAATAAATATCAGAGGTGGGATCTGAACCCACATCTATCCTGATTCCAAGTTCAACATTCTATTCACTATACCCTATTGTCTCCTTTTCCCTCATCTCCTTGGGACTGCTTTCTGCCTTCTGTCTGAGAGAAAAATGTGAACTCACTTAGGCCTGCTCTTTAGACTAAGAAACAAAATAAAATAGGGGCAGCTAGGTAGTGCAGTAGATAGAGCACTAATCCTTGAGTCAGGAGGACCTGAGTTCAAATCCTGCCATAGATACTTACTAGCTATGTGACCTTGGGCAAAGTCACCTAATAACCCTGGTTACCTTCCCCTCATACCTCTCTCTGCTACCCCTGCCAAGTCAGATTCTTTGTGGTTTGAACTATAGAGAAGCAATGTAGTGTATCAGAGAATACACTGGGAGCCAGCCATTCATTCAGATACTAGCTCTGTTCCTTGCACTTCTATATCCCCAAGTGAGTCATTTTTCTTTTTATCTTCAGTTTTGTCACATGTAAAGTATAGAAATTAATTCAGGCTCTTCACTGGAAGGTCAGATACTGAATCTGAAGCTTAAATACTTTGGCCCCATGATGAGAAGACGGGACTCATTGGAAAAGACCCTGATGTTGGGAAATATTGAAGGCAAAAAGAGAATGGGATAGCAGAGGATGGGATGGATAGATAATATCATAAAAGCAGTGAACATGAACCTGGACAGACTTTGGGAGATAGTGGAAGATAGAAGGGCCTGGCATGCTATGGTCCACGGGGTCATGAAGAGTTGGACACACTGAATAACCGAATAGCAACAACAAAGGAAAGGTGTTGGGCTAGATGACCTCTAAGGTCATGATCTTAGATACAGTCTGGTTCAACCTCATTTTAGAGATGAAGAAACTGAGGTGGAGTAATGTGGCCACATTTATACGGAGCTGGGATTTGAACTCACATGCCCAGACTCCAATTCCATTCTTTCTACTATACTCAGATCTTTACATTTCTGAAATTAACTTTCTTCTTCTAAAACTGGGGATGGTAACATTTATACTATTTCACTTTCAGGGTTTTATGAGGATCAGAGGAGCTGTATTTATTAAGCTGTAAAGAGTGATCTATTATTATTTTAGCAGTAGTATTTATTAGTATCACTATTGGAGTTAGACAGCTATTCCTGTCAGAAAGGTCCTAATGGCCTGGAAATTTGCCTCTCTCTTGTCCCTTCTTCCCACTAGTCTGAGTTCTGACCTTTGGTGTTAGCCAAACAGGTTTCATCCTTTGGTCTATTAGCTGACCTTCAGACTTCAGGTCTACTCAAGTGATTCATGTAGTGATGCCTCCAGAAAGCATTTCTAGGGGTCATGAAGTTCTGGGTAAGAAGCCAAAGATGTCAGGAGGAGTCCTCATCTTCATCATGACTGCTGATTTGCTGTAGTCTTTAGAAGAAAGGTAGATTTGGGATGGGGACAACTGCAGGGGAAGATGTTGTCTGAGACTAGGTCTTCAGATATAGCAGTGATGGGTTCTGTTCAGGGATAGGCTGCACCTTACTGACATCTAAAGTGCTAATAAGAATGGACTGAAGGCAGCTAGGTGGCACAGTGGATAGAGCACCAGGCCTGGAGTCAGAAAGACTCATCTTCCTGAGTTCAATTCTGGCCTTGGACACTTACCAGTTTATTAGTACCTAGCTGCCCTAAAACACTGGGTCATTCACAGGTATAGTGAACTCCTGGATAAGGAAACTCTATTAATGCTGGTCAGCCTTTAACTGTGACTTAGGGGTTTTTTTTTTTGCTTGGTTTTTTTTTTGTTTGTTTGTTTGTTTTGGTGAGGCAATTGGGGTTAAGTGACTTGCCCAGGGTCACACAGCTAGTAAGTATCAAGTGTCTGAGGCCGGATTTGAACTCAGGTACTCCTGAATCCAGGGCCGGTGCTTTATCCACTGCACCACCTAGCCGCCCCCTGTAACTTAGTTTTAAAGAGTTGTCTAAAATGCACCGAAAGGTTCAGGCACAAGCCCAAGGTCACTCTGCCAGTATGTAGCAGAGTTGGGATTTGAACCCAGATCTTCCTGGCTCTGAAGCTGAGTCTCTATACATGAAGCCATACCACCTCTTCAAACCCACTCGGCAAATACGTTAGAACAGTTCATAGCATAATCTTACACCTCGTTCCCCATCTTGTATTCTGCCATCCATTGACACTGGCCTCACTGTTCCTCAAACAAGATTCTTCATCTCCCAACTCCAAATGTTTTCACTGTCTATCCCCCCCATACCTTCCTCATCTCCTTGACTTGGCTTCCCTGGCTTCATTTAGGTCTCAGCTAAAGTCTCCCTTTCACAGGGAATCTTGTAATCACTCTTAATTCTAGTACCTTCCCTCTGAGACTATGCCCAGTTGGTCATGTCTGTGTTTTGTTTGGATGCAGTTTTTTGCATGTTCTCTCCTCATTACACTATGAGCTCTTTAAGAGCAGGGACAGTTTTTTTGCTTTTCTTTGAAACTTTAGTGTTTAACACAGTGCTTGGCCCATATTAGGTGCTTAATAAATGCACAGTTTACTGATTGAATGACTGACATAGAAAGAAAGTCAGGAGAAAGCCCTAGTGTTTCTCAGGAGAAAAAATATGTGAAAAGAAGTGCAGCAATAAAACCCCTGGCTCTATACACAAATGCACAAGGTATAGGTCATAAACAGTATGATGTAGAGATCTTAATGCAAGGGAATAAATTTGACCTCATATATATCTGAAACTTGGTGGGATGGAATTTATAGTTCTAATGTGGCTCAGGAAGTAATACCTTATTCAAAAGGAACATAATAGATAAAAAGGAAAGTGGAATAACATAAACTCAGAATATATAATACATATCTGTCTATAATAGGTGCCTCCACTTTCTTCTCACTCTCTTTTTCACCCCTTACAATCTGGCTTCTGACTCTATAATTCTCCTGAAACTGCCCTTTCCAAAGTTACTAATGATCTCTCTCTCTCTCTCTCTCTCTCTCTCTCTCTCTCTCTCTCTCTCTCTCTCTCTCTCTCTCTCTCTCTCTCGGTGAGGCAATTGGAGTTAAGTGACTTGCCCAGGGTCACACAGCTAGTAAGTGTTAAGTGTCTGAGGCTGGATTTGAACTCAGGTCCTCCTGAATCCAGGGCCGGTGCTCTATCCACTGTGCCACCTAGCTGCCCCACTAATGATCTCTTTGTCACCAGATCCTGTGGCCTTTTCTCAATCTTCATTCTCCTTGACTTTTTTGGAGCCTTTGACTTTGCTGATCACTCTCTCCTCCCTGATACTCTCTTCTTTCCAGGTTTTTGGGACACACCTCTCTCCTGATTCTCCTTCTAACTATCAGACCACTCCCCAATCTCCTTTGCAGCCTCTAACTGTAGGTGTCCCACTGTGCTTTGCTCCAGGCCTTCTTTTCTTCTCCCTCTATACTTCTTCACCCAGTGATCTCATAAGCTACCATGGATTTAACCACTGTCTCTATGCTGCTGATTCTTAAATCTACCTTTCCTGCTCCCACCTCTCTGTTGACCTCCAGTCTCACATCTCCAACTGCCTTTCAGACATCTCGAAATGGATTGCAGCAGACATCTTAAACTCAATATGTCCAAAACTAAATTCATCACCGTCGCCCTAAACCTTCCACCATCCTTCTGGTCCCTCAGGCTCGAAATTTAGGAGTCATGCTGGATTTCTCACTATCCCCCACCCCCTTCTTCATATCCAAATTGTTGCCAATTGCCATCCCTTTCACCTGTGTGACATCTCTTGAATGCGCTCCCTTCTCTCCTTTGATGCTGCCACCACTGTGGTACTGGCTCTCATCACCTCATGGCTGGATCACTCAGCAGCTTGCTGGTGGGTCTGCCTGCCTCAAATTTCTCCCCACTCCAGTTTCTCCTTCATTCAAAGGGATTTTCCTGAAACACAGGTCTGACCTTATTATTCTACTATTCAATAAACTCCATTCGCTCCCTATTGCCCCCAGGATCAAATAAAAATAACAATAAATGTTGTCATTCAAAGCCCTTCATAATCTAGCCCCCTCCTAATTTTCCAGGCTTTTTACATCTTACTTGTTTTGTTTTTTTTTTAAATATTTATTTTATTTTTAATTTATGGAGTAAAACAAGCATTTCCACAACATAGTTTAATAAAAAGATGATTACACATAAAACTGAAAATCTGTTATGTACAACTCGCCTTTCCTTCTAAATATATAAAGTTGTCATGTAATTTTCCTTTTTTTTTTCTTCCCTCCTCTTCTCACCCTAGAGATGCAACCATTGGACACAAATATGTGTGTGTGTGTATATATATTTGTATATATATATATATATACACACATGTGTATATATATGTATGTAAAAACATTCTATATACACTTCTATTTATCACTTCTTTCTCTGGGTAGAATCTTCCTTCATAGGTCCTTTGTAGTTAGTTTGGGTATTTATAATAGTCAAAATGACTTATTTGCTCAAAGTTGTTCTTAAAACAATATTGCTGTTACTATATACAATGTTCTCTTGGTTCTATTCAGTTCATTATTCATTATTTTGTGCGTCTTTTTTCTTCTTTTTTGGGGGGAAGTCTATTTTTTAAGATACTTGAGCTCATGATTTCTTTTATCACAGTAGTATTTTTTGACAGATTGAATGTAATAAATGAGGACTGGCTAAATGAATCAAAGTTGATGAATATAATGATGCATTACCATATAGAAGAAATGATTAACATAAAGAATTTAGAGAATCATGGGAAGACTTAAATGAAGTGATGTAGAAGTAAGCAAGCAGAACCAGAAAAAAGTTTGTTCAGTAACTACACCAGTATAAATGGAAATAATGATAAAGACAAAAGAGAAGCTGAATACCCTGAAAATATAATAATCAAATTTGGCTCAGGAAGAGAGTTGAGAAAACGTACCTTTTTTCCTTCTTTGCAGAAGGAGAGACTTATGGAGGCAAACTGTTATGTGTTTTGTCAGACATGGGCATTGTGATGGTTAGCTTTGTTGAATTGTTTTTTCCCTCTTTCCTTTAAAATCTTGGTAACAGACGATGGCTTACAGAGGGGGAGGTGGGAATATATTTGGAAATGAATTTACTATAAAAACAAAAGTTATGACTATAAATAAAATGATATTTTAAAAAAGAACAGTATATGCTATTATATGAATATGAAGAACAGAAAATCAGTAAACCAGAGGTGGGAAGCACCTGTGGAAAGCACCTGTGGAGAACATCTGAGTGAGATTAAGGGAATAAGCATTTATTAAGTGCCTGTTACGTGCCAGGTGCTATGATAAGTACTTTACAAGTATTATCTCATGTGATTCTCACAGCAAACCATGGAAGATATTGTTATCCCTATTGTCCCTATTTGCTATTATTTGCTATATCCCTACTATCATCCCCATTATTCCTATTATGCTATTATTATCCCTATTTTCCAGTTGAGGAAACTGAGGCAGACAGAGGTCAAGTAACTTGCCTAGGGTGGCATAGCTAGTATCTGAGCTCAGATTTGAACTCAAGTCTTTCTGATCCTAGTCCTAGTGCTTTATACATTGTGTTACCTAGCTACCTCCAGGCAGGTTAATGAAATTTAATGAAGGAAGAATCAGAAATGATAGTGCATTGGAAATATACAACAGACTACCAAGATATAACAAGAAATGGATGAGGAATTTGGGATGATGAGATTTTAAGCCTTATATGGAGGCATGAGGGAGAGAAGTAATAGGGAATGTCAACAATTCATGAATCCATTGTAGCTATCTCTTCTAAGAGCACATCTGGAGAACATTATCCAGGAAGGGTCTGAGAAAGAAGCACTAGTAGTGATGCTAAGGAAGCATGTCTATGTGATGGTGACATCTGAGGACTCTGTTCTTTACTGGACCATATAGTAGAAATGTGGCAGAAATCCTTAAAAAACTTATCAGATCTGTTGGCCATCACCTAACTGTTGATTTTATCTGGGCACAAGTATTGCTGCCAGAAATAATTTGGATAGTATTGTTAAGGGTAATGATGCAATCAGTGAGACTGAAGACTATAGGGATACAAGTGGTGTTTTCATCACTGATGATGATCATCAAAGGCATTGAGAGACATATTTGAGAAGTGACCAATTGGTTAAGAAATATCTGAGAAAGAATTTTCAATTTCTGGATCATGCTTTGGACTCGGTTGGAATACATCTACCAAAAACTGGTAAAAAAAATTTTTTTTGGTTTGAAGTCTTATAAATCTAATCATAAGGGTTTTAAACTGAAAAGGAAAGGGGAAGAAGAAATGACTGTTCCATAGCCACCAAGAGAGGTTCCATAGAGAGGAAGCCTTAGAGGTACCAAGAAATCCACAGGACATAAAATCCTAAAAAGGAGCCAACAACAGAAACATAGCTTCAGACACCACTGAACAAACTACCAATGTGTGTAAGAAGTAAAGAGACCTTGGAACCTATTGAGAGAAGCAAACTTGACCTTGAAGCTATTACTGAGACTTGATGCATGAAACATGGTTCTGGAAAGGTTAAAGAGTAGATTAGCAAAGGAATGTCCATCAGTTGGGGAATGGCTAAACAATCCGTGGTATATGATTGTGATGGAATATTATTGTGCTATATGAAATGACAAGCAGGATGACTTCAGAAAGGCCTGGAAAGACTTATATAAACTGATGTATAATGAAGTAAGCAGAACCAGGAGAACGTTGTGCACAGTGACAGCAATATTGTTTGATGAAGTACTGTGAAAGACTTGATTATTCTTAGCAAAGCAATGATCCAAGACAATCCCAAAGGACTAATGGTCAAGCATACGATCTACCTCCAAAGAAAGAACTGATAGTGACTGAAGACAGACTGAAGCATACTATTTTTCACTTTAATTCTTTCATTTTTTTCTTTTATTTGAGTTTTCTTATACAAAATGACTAATATGATAATGCTTTACATAATTGCAAATGTATAACCTATATCTGATTGCTTACTGCCTCAAGAAGAGGAGGGGGGAAGGAGGGATAAAAATTGGAACTCAAAACTATAAATAAAAATGTTTATTATTTAAAAAAGAATAGATTAGGTAAAAGGGAGGTGGGTAACAAGGCTATATACAGCAATATTATTATTATTACCAGTAATTATAATAACAATTGACATTTACATAAGATATACTCATTTGAAGAAATTCAGGCACCAGATGGAGAGAGCATGGTGAAGAGCATTTTGTTAAAACTCAATAGAGGCAAGGGGCAGCTAGCTGGTGCAGTGGATAGAGCACTGGCCCTGGATTCAGGAGGACCTGAGTTCAAAACTGGCCTCAGACACTTAACACTTACTAGCTGTGTGACCCTGGGCAAGTCACTTAGCCCCAGTTGCCTCACACCAAAAAAAAAACAAAAAACAAAAAAAAAACCTCAATAGAGGCAAAATGAAAGGTGGTAGTGTTATCAGAGAAGACTACAGACCACCTGGACAGACTAAGGAAATAGATGAGGAGTTCAGTAAACACATCACAGGGCTGGCAGAGAACTATGATATATTAGTGACAGGAGACTTAATTATTAATGTGTCTGCAGGAGCTCTCTCTTTGCCAGAAAGACATCCTCTAATAATTTCTTGGCTTATGTTAATGATAATTTTGTTATTGGCTTAGAAAATGTCATTCTTCAAAATGTGAAGGAAGCAACAATCTGTACCTGATTCTAACCAACAAGGATGAGTTGGTTGCTGAAGTCAAAATGAGACCTTTGTGGGAAATGACCACTTCCTATTAGAGTTTGTGATCGAAGAGAGGAAAGCTGGGCATATTCTGCCAACGAATTTCAAAGACTTCAGAAAAAGGATAAGTGGTTTCCTAAGGATTAAAATTCTCCTGGAAGAAGTTGTCCTGGGAGGGATGGGGAACTCAAGAATAAAATTTTGAAGACATAAAGAGAAACAATTCCAATGCAGTCTTCCAAAGAGATCAATATGGCTGCCCAATATAGCTGCATAGGGACCCCATCTATTAATACATTTTAGAAAGCACATGTACCACTATATCAGCTGTGGTATAGAAATGTAATGCAATATCATAGCCACTGGCCTGGGATGTTGCAGTAGGCATTCCTACTCAGTCTAAGTTTGATGACCGACCTCTCATCTCTGAGAGCTCTTTTAGCGAAGTCTTTGCTTCTCTAGGTTAAACATCTCCAGTTCCTTGAGTATATCACTTAATCATTTGTGATGGAAAGACACATTCTGTGTGTAAGCTATTGAATGCTCAGTCCATTTCCTGGTCCCTTACTGAAGAACATTTGAGATCCATCTCCCTGAAAGGGGGCTCTTGAGCACAGAATTTGGTCATCAGTTGTACAGAAGAGCGCCTCTCTTTGTCTTGGTCTGGGTCCATGTTCCCTTTCTTCATAACTGGAAGTTCTTTGTGGGGTTAATGGTGAAGTGCTTGGGTGTGGCATCACATAAATATGGAGATAGGATAATGATTCACTTACTATGACCTCCTTATGAGCCAATGGCTTCTCTCAAAGGATCACAAATTTAGAGCTTGAAAAGACTTTAGATGACATCTAATTCAATCATCTTATTTTACAGATGAAAAAACCAAGTTTTAGAAAGTCAGATGACTTGCCCAAGGTCACACAAGCCTCAGAAAATGTCTGTTCCCTAGTAGAGTCAAGATTTGAATCTAGCTAGTTTGTGCTTTTCCCATTATACCGAAATGTCTCTCTACCTTCCAAACCGGACTTAAGAGTAGGCTTGTCCTAGACTCACCCTCTATCTATGGTCCCTTGCAGGGAGCCAATCTTAGAAATAAGTCCCTGATCCTGGCCCCCAGACTGATCTCTGACTCTTCCAAAGTAAGAAAAGCCTTGTGACTCATGACTTTTATTTTTTTATTTTTTAAATTTCAATTTTTTATTTTTATTTTTTGTAACTCATGACTTTTAACAACAACAGCAAAATATTCTTTCCCCTCCCTCATTAAATCTGTTGACTATCAATTTTTTTGGCTGTGAGTCAGTGAGCCTGCTCTTCTCTGTCTCATCCTCACTGACAGAGAAATCAGATTTTTAAAAAATTGTCATTTTGGATAAAGTAATGTTGTAAGAGTGGAAAGAGGACTAGAATAGAATTCAGGATACCTGGGTTCAAGATCATTACTTCCTAGTTATATGACTATGGGATGCAACTTGAGTGAGCTTTAGCTTCCTCATCAATAAAATGGGAATATTAATGTTTGTATGCTCTACTTCTTTAATTTTTTTTTTTTGCAGGACAATGAGAGTTAAGTGACTTGCCCAGGGCCACACAGCTAGTAAGTGTCAAGTGTGCGAGGCTGGATTTGAACTCAGGTCCTCCTGAATCCAGGGCCAGTGGTCTATCCACTGTGCTATCCAGCTGCCCCCTTGTATGCTCTACTTTACAGGATGAGTATGAGAATCAAATGAGACTATTATATACAAAACAATTTGTAACCCCACTGGCCACCCAGGAATGTTCCTCTACTGGCTTGCTGAAGCCGACAGAATTTCAGGATTGTAACAGGGAGTCAGCTTCCAGGTGTGACCAAGTTCAGATTTTCTTCTCCTGAGTTACTTTTTCACACTTGGTAATTTTAAGGCAACACTCAGCAAATCTACCTCTGAGGATCACACAGGAGGTGCTCAGGGAGAGAAAGAAGATGGGAAATAGGTAGGGGCTATTTCAGCCAGGAAACTGGATTTTGCTTTGATGAAACTACAGAGAATTTCAGTGAAGTGTTTCTGGGGAAGGATGAAATGAATTTCTGGTAGCTAAGAAGTAGCGAGCACGGCAGGCAGAGAGCGATAGCCAGACTAATCGGTCTCACCCCGTTTTAAGACCTTCTAGCAGGCAAAAGAATCAGGTGAAATCGAGGTTAATGTTTTCATTAAAGTCTGAATAGATTTTCATTCACTGAAGGAAAACAGGGAATGATGTGGCTATGGAGAATTTAGGTGAGGAATATTTCCTGAGTTGGGTGTGGATGCCAGGCTTGTTGAAGACAAAGGGGAGGCACGGCCATGCAGTGGAAAAGGCTGAAACTTTGGTATTTGGAAGGACCGGGTGCAAATCCAAGTGTAGTGGGTCACTGTTTGGATGAGCAATCAGGCTTTACTTCCTTCATTTGTAAAATGAAAGGCAGTATGGTGTAGTGGATAGAGTCAGGAAGATCTGAGTTTGTATCCAGCCTCAGATGCTAAGCTGTGTGACCCTGGGCAAGTCACTTTATCTTTCTGAGTTTCAGTTTCCTCTGTAAAATGTGGGGGTTAGACTCCATGTCTTTTCTTGACCCTTCCAACTAATCTTCCTCCATTTTACTGAGGTTCTCATGCAAGGGAATTACACGAGGGGTTGCTAGAGAGTTAACTCCTTTTCCATTAGTTTTGAATGATCCAGATTTTCTCCCCAACATTGTAGCTCAGTCCATTGCTGTTCCTCCAGTTCCCAAAGCCAAATGGTTGCTCCTTTCCTCTTCATGAAAACTCTCCTCCTACCTCTCTCTAGGAGTCTGGACCTTCCCCACTGTTGCCCCTACCTGCTTCCATCTTACAGAGTCACTTGTTTCCCTTCACTCCCTAAATCAGGGCTTCTTGAACTTTTTCCACTCATGACCCCTTTTCACCAGAGAAAATTTTATGTGACCCTGGCTATATAGATATGTAAAACAGGTACACATAACCTTTTACTATTGCCAAACACAACCCCACATTCAGTTTTGTGATCTCATGTTGGGTCATGACCCACAGTTTAAGAAGCTTTGCTCTAAATCACAAGATTTGTCTATTATAGGCTATCTCTGGTCAGATAGTTATAATGAACCAAAATCTGCCACCCAGTAACTTTTACCCATGGCTCCTTATTCCAAAACCTGACTTCAAGTAAGATTTATTCTAATTTCTTTCCACAGGATGTTCCTGACAATACATGAAGGCAGAGATCATATTCCCTCTCTCCCTTCTCCCAGGTCTCCCCACCTTCCAAGCTTAATAGCCCCAGTTCCTGACACCTCATTGTAGGGCATGATTTCCAGTCCCCTTGACATCGGGGTCACCCTCCTCTGGGTCTGCTCCTCTTTGTCCATATCTTTCCTAAACTGTGTACCACAGGTTGGAGCACATTCCTCTAAATGAGATCTGACGAGGCCAGAGGACAGGACCCCATGGGGGTAAACATTTACAGGGCCCCTGTGTGTCCTCTGCTCTGTACTGGTGCTTTGGAGGAGTTGGGAGAAGATTCAGCCCTTGGCAATTCGCATAGAGCCATAGATTGCTAAGAATGGAAAGAACTTTAGAGATCATTTAGTCTCCCCTTCCCCCAATCCTGTTTTTCTTCCTCTGGACACAGTCCAGGTTGTCATTTTCTCTCCTAAAATGTGGCCATTATGTTGGAGGGAGGTTTAGCAACTGCAGCCCATGAATACAAGCGAAACATTGACCATCGTCCCTCTTTTTCAGATTTGTAGCTCTCACACTGTGTTCCCCATCACTCATTTCCAGAGTACAGCAATTATGCTAGATGGGGTGAGGCAGCTTGGGATGGGAGCCAGTATAAAACTTGTTTGAAATATAGTCGCACTGAGATTTTTTAGAGGAGCCTGAGTTAGGAAGCAATCTAATATACAGAGCTGTCTGCTGGCTCTGTCATCCCCCCTAGATCAGCTCCTGGAGACGGAAGCGCATGCTGACCTTCTCTGAAAGTGAAGATGGAAAGGCTGAGCGAGAAATCACTGAACGTGTTTGTCTACAGAAGGCAGGAGCTGCTGATTTCTCCTCTGAGGCGGGGCAAGTGTTAGGGGATGCAATAAACGCCTTGATTCCACCAACATCTATTAAGCACTTGTGTTATGCAGGGTCGGAGGGAGAAAAAGGTGCTGCAGTGGAAAGATCATCCAGGATTGATTTAGAGCTGGAGAGGGAGCGCTCCCATTTTACAGATGAGGAACTAAGGTCTAGAGATGGTTAAGTAATGTCCAAACCTGCACAGGAGGTGCCAGGAAGAATCAAAGGATTGTAGATTTACAGCTGGAAAAGACCTTAGGGGCCAGTGAGTCCAAATCCATCATTCTGTATCTGGGCAAACTGAGGCAGACAGAGATTAAGTGACTTGCCTACAGTTACCCAGATAGTATGCATCTAAGTCAGGATTTGAACCCAGATCCCCCTAATTCCAAGTCCAGAACCCTATCCACTATACCAAACTCCCTCTCCTTGAGCTCTGGATTTGAACTCAGATCTTCTAACTCTGCAGCTGCCATCTGGTCCACTGTACCGTGTGGCCCCTAAGGACTTGCCCAGAGCAGCATTGCTATTATGATTGGAAGTTAGGCTTCAAATCCAGACCTCCTAACTGACTCTGAGTGACTCATTCTTTTCAGTACTGTACACAACAAACCACTCATCTAGAGGCAGCTAAGTGGTACAGTGGATTGAGCCTGAATCTAAATTCAGGAAGCCCTGAGTTCAAATTCTCCCTCAGATAATTATTAGCTGTGTGAGCTTGGGCTCACTGTCTAATACAGTTGCATAGAGGGTAATGACTTGTATTGGTAGAAGAAATTTCCTAACCTGGGAGTTCTATAGATCAACGAAATCACAGGTCTAGTCTCTTTCTCTACTCTCCTTTTTTCATCCAACCATGAACCATGAAGGAAGAAAATGTCAGCATAACATTTTGGTGTAAAGAATACTGACTTCGCTTGGAATCTGGAATTATGCCCAAAGAGATATTAAACTGCCTATACCTCTGATCCAGCAATACCACTATTAGGCCAGTTTCCAAAGATGATTAGGAAAAAAAGGAAAAGAACCTATATGTTCTAAAATGTTTATAGCAGCTCTCTTTGTGGTGGCCAAGAGCTGGAAATTATAGGGATGTCCATCCATTGGGAAATGGCTGAACAAGTTATGGCATATGAATGTAATGGAATAGTATTGTGCTACAAGAAATGATGAGCACCATAATCCTAGAAAAACATGGAAAGACTTGCATGAAATAATGAAGAGTGAAACAAGAACTCTGTATACAGTAATAACAATACTGTTTTTTATATGTCTTTTTTTATTTTATTTTTTGGCAGGGCAATGAGGGTTAAGTGACTTGCCCAGGGTCACACAGCTAGTAAGTGTTAAGTGCCTGAGGCTGGATTTAAACTCAGGCTCTCCTGACTCCAGGGCCAGTGCTCTAACCACTGCACCACCTAGCTTCCCCCATAGCAATACTGTTTTAAGAATGACTTTGAGTAACTAAGTCATTTTGATTATTATAAATACCCAAATTGACAACAAAGGACATATGAAGAGAAACTATCTGCATCCCGAGAAAGAACTGATAAACAGAAGTATGTACAGAATGATTTTACATACATATATATGTATGCATACATATTTGTGTCTAATGTTATATATCTCTAGGGCAGGGAGGCAAGAAAAAAAGGAAAAAAGTGACATGATAACTTTAATACATATTTAAAAGAAATAGCAAGTTGTACATAATAGATCTGTAGTTTCATGTACAATCATCTTTTTTTCCCCTATTCTACTATGCTATGGAAATGCTTGTTTTATTTATTTATTTATTTTTTTAAGTAAGGCAATTGGGGTTAAGTGACTTGCCCAGGGTCACACAGCTAGTAAGTGTTAAGTGTCTGAGGCCAGATTTGAACTCAGGTACTCCTGACTCCAGGGCCAGTGCTTTATCCACTGTGCCACCTAGCTGCCCCTTGTTTTATTTCTTAAGTTTGGAATTTTAAAAAAAGAATACTTGTTTGGAAATGAGAAGCCCCAGTATGACCTTATTTAAGTCCCTTCATTCATTCATTCAACAAGCATTTATTAAGCACCTACTGTATGCTGGGCAGAGCTGATATTGACACTTCTCTACTCACTGGCAGAATGAGGAACTCCACCTGGGGACACAGAGATCCATACGGTACAGGAGATCACAACCATGCAAGGAGGACTATGAAGAATGAAGATCCTACCCTGGCACCTAGATGTCTCCTCCCAGGAATACCAACTCCTTCAACTGGAGCCAATTCCCAGGAGTCTTTGGCTGCAGGTTTCTTTGACTGTGTCCTTCTCAGTAAAGAATACCTCTTGACTCCAGTGGAGGCCTAGAGCACACTGACCTCTCAGACTTCACCTGCTCATATCCTTGATCTCAGACTGTTGCCCCCAAATCCCTAATTGCCTGTCATCTTTTATTTTGCCACTACTGCTATCTCCAGGTGCCCTGTCTTTGGGCCCACTTCCCTCTTCCCCTCTCCCCACTGTCTCCACACACCCCAGGCCACAGGAATCCATTTCCTAGCATTTGTTTACAGAGGGAAAAGAGTGTATACAAATTTAGAAATAACAGAGAGGAAGTTCATCAGAAGTGCATGTAGGAGAAATCTGTTCAGTCCTGCACTAGGAGCTAGGTAGACTAAACGTCCTTAATTATCCAGATTCAAGATCCCCTTGGATCTATCCTGGCAATTCAGATCCTCCTTGGAGTTACTGCTTCCAAAGCCTTCCAGGCCTCAGAGTAGTAGTTTCCTCCCAGAAGGCCTCCAAGTTTGATTTGTAATTCTCTACTTAGACAAACTAAGGTCATTGGTCCATTCTACAACCCCTCGACTTCTCAACCAATCAGAAAACCCCATAATTGTCAGGCAAACTCATTGGGCTCCCCCATGATATACATTCACTTCTGAGTTAACTTGCTAGTTATCTCTCTGTACCTCTGTTATCTCTCTGTACACACCAGGTAGTACCACTTGTCTAAGAGAAGGGAAAATATTCAAGGTCACGTGGAGAGATCATGGGATCAGAGATCCCAAGTCCTTTGAAGTCATCTAGTAAACCTTCCTCATTTAAGAGAGAAGGAAACTGAGGTACAATGAGATTAAATGATTTGCCCAAGGTCACTCACATAGTTAATATCAGATGCACGATTTGAACCCAGATCCTTGGAATCCAGAGCCAGTGTTTTTTCTGTCATATTAGGCAGATCATTGGCTAGAATACAGGTTCATAAGCTCCAATGGTTTTGAGTTGAAAGGAACCTGACAACTGATGCAGTCCATTCCCTTTATTTTCCTATTGTGACCAGTATTTGCAGATGGAAAAATGGAGGCCTAGAAAGGGGAAGTGACCTTTATTTAGCTCAACTTAAACATTTATTAAACACTTATTATATGCAAGACTTTGTGCTGAGTAATAAGCATAGAAAGATGTAAAAGGAAATGGTCCCTTACTTTGAGAAGCTCAAAATTTACTTAGGGAGTGAAACACTTCTACTTTTAAGTACCATGGCAGGTAGAGAGAAAGACAAAGTTCTCCAGTAAAATGTGAAGAAGTAAAGGTTGTTGTGCAGCTAGGTGGCACAGTGGATAGATTCAGGAAGACCTGAGTTCAAATCCAGCCTCAAACAATTGACACTAGCTGTGTAACCCTGGGCAAGTCACTTAACCCTCATTGACATGCCAAAAAAAGACCATTAGTTGATTTTGGGGGGCAGTTGGGTGGCACAGTGGATAAGGCACCTCCTGGATTCAGGAGGACCTGAGTTCAAATCCGACCTCAGACACTTGACACTTACTAGCTGTGCAACCCTGGGCAAGTCACTTAACCCTCATTGCCCTGCACAAAAAAACCCAAAAAACAAACAAAAATAAAATCTCACTATTCAGGTGTGTGTGTGTGTGTGTGTGTGTGTGTGTGTGTGTGTGTGTGTGTGTGTGTGTGTGTGTGTGTGAGAAAGCAGGAAGTATAATTGGGGTTTATATAGAGGATTCCCAGAGCTTTCCTGATGGAGTTCTGCTGAGTACTCATGCTAGCTCAGCATTGGGATGGTTTGGGATGATGAAAGCCTGGGATGCTTCCTATCTTCCACGAGACTGAGCCTTGGGGCTGATGAAATCATCCCCTTATTGGCCACTGAGCAGGAAAGGCCCATGACTCATTGGACTATTAAAAGGGAGGGAACGATTGACTCTTGCTCTTGCCATCTGCAGAGCACAGTACAAGCCACCATGAGGGGTGGCTACCATGTTGGTGTGAGCTCATGGTAGCTAGAGTTGACTTACTTTACCCCTAGTCCCCAGATCAACTCCTTGTGGCTGAGACTGGTGCTCCCCAGAAGGCAGACTGCACTGTGGGGTGAGGATGATTGAGTAAGAACTTCTCTCCCTATTTTTCATGTTGAATGGGCCAGAATAAGTCACAGGGATGAGTGGGCAGGGATGGGTTTTGCTCTATATGCAAGACATAACTCTCATTGAATTATCTTTTGCCCCAAACTCACCTCTCCTTCAATTTTCATTTCTGTCAAGGGCATCAATCAGGTTCACAACCTCAGAATCATTCTTGATTGCATTCGCTTTTATCCAAGCAGTAACTAATCTTGTAATTTCCATCTCCGCAATATCTATAGCATCCACTGAATCCTCTCTACTCACACAACTGACACTCTGATTGAGAATCTCATCCCCTCTTGTCTGACCCATGACAACAACCCTTAGTTGATTTCCCTGCTTCATATCACACCCCACTCCTCCATGCTTTTTTCCTCCCAAAATACAGGTCTGACCACATCACTCCCCTACTCACAAAACTACAGTAACTCCCTATTGCCTCTAGAATCAAATATAAACTGCTTGTTTGGCATTTAAAGCCTTTTACAACCTAGCACAAACTTGCCTTATCAACCTTATTATTACCTAGGGTATTCAAAAAGTTATAGTTCAGTTTTAAGTTCTTAAAGTTTTAATATTAAAGATTTATATTTTGTGAAAATCACTTGGGCAGCTGTTTGGAGGATGGATTGGAGTGGGTGAGATTTGAGGCAGGGAAACCCAATCAGGAGCCCACTGCAGTTCTCCATGCAAGCTTTCATAGCTGAAAATGACATTAAGACTTTTAGAATCCCTAATAAAGGCTTCTCTTTTTGTACCCCAAAGTCCAGCCAAAGTGGTCCATCAGCTTTTCTTCTCACTCCTACCAAAACGCTTGTTAAATATCCAGATAAGAATAGGAAATTAAGGTATGACACCATTCATTAAGCAGAACCATGTAAAGAAAGAGGAATCGATTTATAGTAAATTGAAATCAAGGATAATTCACTTTTTCTTGGTTTTGCTTCATCTATGGTGAATCTCTACCCACAGAGAGTCATGACTCCTGATGAAAAGCTGTTATGTTCACTGCTATGACCGATTATTATTTTATTATATATTTATCTTTCAATTTAAAAGAACCTAGACTCTTTACCTGCTTGGTTAGGTACCTTGATCAGATTAATTGAATAGTAAATCATTGGCAGAAAATTATTATTTACAAGTCTGCCCTATTTCCTTGGATATAAACAGGGATTTTTGGGGGGACACAATTAAGTCACATTACTATCATAACAAAAAATGTCATTCATGTTTATGGTGAGAGTTAAAAGTTTTTGTTATCATTAATAAATAAAATTTTAGAATTCAAAATATTATTTATCTTTATATTATCTTTAGCTCATCCTTTTAAATTTGTGTATGTTTGATGAGCAATCAGCAAGTATTCATTATATACTCTGTCCCAGGCACTGTGCTATGCACTAAAGACACAAATGAAATGAATCAAACAATCACTACTCACAATGAACTTATATGCTAATGTGTATATATCAGTATATTTATATACACATATATAATTTAATATATATAATAAGGTGCATGAGAGAGGTGTGCTATTAAAAAAAAGTTTGGACACTACCATTGTAGGCAGTAGGAAGCCAATGAAGGTTTTTTAGCATCTGGAAAATATGGTCAGATCTATATATTAGGAGAATTATTTTGGCAACTGTAAGAAGGAGATTGTCAGGGAAAACAGTTAAAGGCTTATTCTACTAGTATCTTCAAATATTGGAGAGATCCTGAGTGAGGAAGCTGTTTGCCTTCAAACAATAATGGGTGGAAGTTGTAAGGAGACAAATTTAGCCTTTTGTAAGAAACATTAAAAAAAAAAATTAGAACAATTAGAATTGGAATGGGCTTCCTCGGGAGGTAGTGACTTCTTTCTCCCAAAAGATATTCAAGCTAAGTGGTATATGATTGTGATGGAATATTATTATGCTATAAGAAATGACAAGCAGGGTGATTTCAGAAAACTTGGAAAGACTTACATTAACTGATGCAAAGTGAAATGAGCAGAACCAGGAGAATGTTGTACACAGTAACAGCAATATTGTAGGATGAGGAACTGTGAATGACTTAGATATCAGCATCCAAGACAATCCCAAAGGAGTAATGATGAAGCATACTATCTGCCTCCAGATATTGATTGAACATGAACTGAAACATGCTATTTTTCACTTTCTCTCACTCTTTTTTATATAAGATGACTCAAATAAAACAAAAAAGAGTGAAAGTGAAAAATAGCATGATTGCAAAAAGAAAAGATATTCAAGCTAAGGCTAGATGACCACTTGGTGATTGGGCTATAGTGAGGATGCCTTTTGGCTTTCGGATGAACCTGATGTACCCCAATGTACTTCTACCCCTGCAATTCTGTGATTCTGTGATTCAGTGTGATTGGAGAGGAACAGTGAAAGGCAAGAGAGTTTTTGGACATAGAATCAGCAAGCCTTGGTAACTGTTTTGATGTGGAGGATGAGAGAGAAAGAAGAATCAAAACCAACTCTGCGGTTCCAGCCCTGGGTGACTAAGAGAGGGGTGGTGCCATCAACAGATATTGGAATGAACTGTGGTTTTGATGGGAAAGATGATAAAGTCATTTTTGGACACATTGAGTTTGAGGTGCCTCTAAGACATCCAGTTGGAGATACCTCCAATAGGCATTTGGAGATATAGCACTGGAACTCAGAAGAGGAATTAGTATTAGATTTATAAATTTAGTAATTATCTGTAAAAAGGTAATGCAGATAGGGGGCAGCTAAGTGGCACAGTGGATAGAGCACTAGCCCTGGATTTAGGAGGACCTGAGTTCAAATCTAGCCTCAGACACTTGACACTTACTAGCTGTGTGACCCCACCAAAAAAAAAAAAAAAAGAAAAGGTAATGCAGATGACATCATCAAAGAAAATGGTGTGGAGATAGAATGGTTCAGGTCTTAGTCTCAGGGTTCACCTGCATTTAGGGAACAGGACATGGATCATAATCCAACACAAAGCACTTAGAAAAAGTGTTCAGATTGGGTAGGAGGACAACTAGGAGAGAGCACAGTTATGGAAACCAAAGAGTAGAGTCAACAAAGTCACATGCTTCAGAAAGGTCAGTGAGGACAAGGACTGAGCAAACGAGAAGCAATTGATGACCATTTTGGGGGGAATAGTGGTAGTAATAGGGAGAGGATTGGAAGTTGGACTGAAAGAGTCATTAATTGATTTTTCAAGTTAGTGACAGACCTTAAAGAATAGTTGAAAGAACCTGGCATTTGGAATCAGAAGACCTGGGTTCAAATTTAGCTTTATACATACAACATTTATGACTTTGGGCAATTTTTTTTTTTAAACGTCATGGGCCTCATTTTCATCATTTGCAAAATGGGGTGGAGGGGATTGGAATAGATTACCTCTAAGGTTCTTCAGCTGTTATTGTTCAGTCATTTTTCAGTCATGTACGACTATGACTCCATTTGGGCAGGGGGAGGGGGAGGTTCTATGCAGCTCTAAAACTGTCATCCCATGATTAGAATCTAAGATCCTGAGTCAAACCTTAGACATGATCATGTTATTAGGCAGCTAGATTGTTAGTTAGATAAAGTCCTGGACTTGAAATCAGGAAAACTTGTGTCCAAATCTTGCCTTCCACACTTATTGCCCTGGGCAAATCCACTTAACCCCTCTCGAACCTCAGTTTCTTTATCTGTAAAATGAAGATAATAATAGCACCTACCTCCCAGTCTTATAAGAATCAAATGAAATAATTTTTTGGGGGGGGCAGGGCAGTGAGAGTTAAGTGACTTGCCCAGGATCACACAGCTAGTAAGTGTCAAGTGTCTGAGTTCAGATTTGAACTCAGGTCCTCTGAATCCAGGGTTGGTGCTCTATCCACTGCACCACCTAGATGCCCCCAAATGAAATAATTATAAAGCACTTAGCACAGTGATGAGCATACAGTAGGTGTTATCTATAAATATTAATGATGATGATGATACAATCTGGTTGTTTAGTGGCTAGAGCCCTGCACTTGAAATCAAGAAGACCTGGGATCAAATCTTGCCTCGAATACTTACTACCTAGGTGACCCTGGGCAATTCCACTTAGTCTCTCTCAGCCTCAGTTTCCTTATCTGTAAAATGGGGATAATAATAGCATCTACCTCCCAGTGTTTGAAGATCCAATGATATAACATATGTAAAACACTTTGCAAGTCTTAAAGTGTTTATATATATATATATATATATATATATATATATATATATATATATATATATATATATATATATATATATAAACCTTCCTCCTCCATTAGAGGAGTCTCCCTAAGAAGGGAAGGGCCTTGTTTAAGGTCACAAAAAGAAATTACCAGTAGAGCTTTCTCATACTGAAGCTGTCACCAATCACAAGTCAATACATGGGTCTGACTTTCTTTTGACCTAGTGATGTTGGAAGGATGGTAGTGCCAATAAGGCTTGTTTTCTGTACTCTCTCTCCGCCTTTGGCCGCCCCCCCTGCCTGTCCATGTGACTGGAGTTGGCTGGCAGGCACTGGGTCAGTGCCAATCCATGTCAAAAAGATTGCATCTGGCGTTGGTTTGGCAAAATGCTGCCAACTCTGACTTCCCCCTTCTGGTGCAGATGTTGGATGCACATACCTCCGGGTAGGGGTGGGGTGGGGGCAAGGGGTTATGTAACCTGTCTGCTCTCCACAGCTGCTGAGAGTAGAAAACAGACCCGAATTAACCTTGGCTCAGCTCAGAGGGTTCCCACAGTTAAAAGACAGAAAAACTTGGGTGTTCTTCAGCTTTTGGTGCTGAAACCCAGGGGGCATGTGTGAGCCTGGCAACTTGTTCTAAAGATCTCAACAAGGACATTAAAATACAATAGAGTGAAAAGAGGCCTGCTTATGTAGTCACCAGACGTGGCTTGGCATCCCTGCTCCAATGCTTACCAGCTTACCAAATTGGGTGACCTCTAAGAGTCTGAGTCTTCTTGTCCACAGAATGAAGACAATAATACCTGCATTAACTACCTCACAGGGTCATTCTAAGGAGCAAATGAGATAATGACTGCAAAATGCTTTGCAAATCTTAAAGTCCTATTTAAATGTCAGCTATTTTTATGATCTGCCCCCCCTCCCCACCCCATGCCTTGCTAGTTCCATATGTTTAAAAGTCTCAGAGAATAATTTTTAAAGAATCAATGTAGGAAGCATGGTCAATGCATAAGCCACCTCTAGCAGTTAAAGACACCCTTGAGTATTAATAGAATAAAAGAATGTCAGAACAGGAATCAGCATTTGGAGGGAGGAGGGATTTCAGAGATCCTTTAATCTAACCCCTTCATTTTTATAGAAGAGAAAACCTGGCCCCTGACAGGGCAAGTGACATCCAAAGTTGGAACAGAAACCCAGGTCTTCTCATTCCCCATCTATGACACCAGAAGGGGCCTTAAAACAACACACAAAGAAAAGCAGACCTTAACAGAGAACTTAGGACCTAGAACATAAAATGTCAGAAAGTGAACTTAAAATGTGGGAAAGTGAGGGGCAGCTAGATGGCGCAGTGGATAGAGCATTGGCCCTGGAGTCAGGAGGACCTGAGTTCAAATCCGGCCTCAGACACTTAACACTTACTAGCTGTGTGACCCTGGGCAAGTCACTTAACCCCAATTGCCTCACTTAAAAAAATAAAAAAGAATATGGGAAAGTGATTGTTCCATGGTTCTTTGACCTGGCCAGATCACTTCTGGAGTGAGAATTGGGTGGAATTCTGGGGCCACATTCTAGGAGGGACATAGAAAGACAAGAGGAGAGGGCAGCTAGGTGGCGCCACAGTGCACAGAGTATTGGGCCTGGAGTTAGGAAGACTCTTCTTCCTGAGTTCAAATCCCGCCTCAGACACTTACTAGCTGTGTGATCCTAGTCAAGTCACTTAACCCTGTTTGCCTCAGTTTCCTCATCTGTAAAATGAGCTGGAGATAGAGATGGCAAAACACTCCAGGATGTTTGCCAAGAAAACCCCAAATGGGGTCATGAAGAGTTGGACATGACTGAAATGAATGAACAACAACAAAAGAAAGTCTGGAGGGTATAGAAAAAATGTGAGGGTCCTAGACACCACGTCACACAAAAATGAGTCAAATCAATTTAACCTGAAGGAGAAACAACTTAGGGGTGGAACATGATCACTGTTTTTAAATATTCAAATATTCCTTATGGAGAAGAGGGATTAAACTTGTTCTATTTGGTCACAGAAGTCAGAATGAGGTACATTGTGGTACGTTTAGGCTGGATGTAAGGAAGGAGCTGGAGATATTCGAGAGTGGAATGTCTAGCCTCGGGCAGCGGGTGCCTCTTTTCTGGAAGCCTTTAAGTTTCAGACTTAGATGGGTGTTTGGGTATGGTGAAGAAGATTTCTATGCAGGTAGAGGTCTGATTGAATTACCTCTGAAGTCTCCTCCTGCTCCGAAATTGTGATGGATCATAAAATGTTAGCATTAGAAGAGACAAAGAAGGGCAGCTAGGTGGCGCAGTGGATAAAGCACAGGCCCTGGATTCAGGAGGACCTGAGTTCAAATCCGGCCTCAGACACTTGACACTAGCTGTGTGACCCTGGGCAAGTCACTTAACCCTCATTGCCCCACACAAAAAAAGAAGAGACAAAAAATTTAGAAATTAATTTGGGAACTAATTCAGGCTCTTCACATACTGAAGCTGAAGCTTAAATACTTTGGTCATATAATGAGAAGAGGGGACTCACTGGAAAAGCCCCTGATGTTGGGAAAGACTGAAGGCAAAAGGAGAAGGGGATGGCATAAGATGAGATGGATAGATTAGTGTCATGGAAATAACCAACATGAGCTTGGACAGACTTTGGGAGATAGTAGAGGATAGAAGGGCTTGGAGTACTATGGTCCATGGGGTCACAAAGAGTCAGACATGACTTGAACAATAAGGATTTAAAGCTGGAAGAACTCTTAGGTATCACTTCACCCAATCTCCCATTTTATAGATGAGAACACTGAGGCTCAGTAATCTACAAAATATTAATTGTCAGAATCAAAGTATGAACCTGGGTTTTCTGGCTTCAAATTCCAGGTGCTTTTCACTGCATCATATTGCTGATGGAGGTTTTATTTTTAGAGGAAATTGTAGGGGAGATTTTATTTTTAGAGGGATTGTCTCTGGTGAGTGAGGTGGGATATGGCAGGTAAGGCCCCCTAGGGCTCTAAAGAAGTTGACCCAGGGCAGAGAACCCATATTTGATTGATAGGTTAAAGATTCCAGCTCCTTTACCATGTGTGTCTTCCTGAGCCCATTTCACTAAAGTGATTATATATCCTCATTTCCCATTGACTGTGTTGAACAAAGCTTTGTAGACATCAGCTGTCTTATTACCATTTACATTCAACTTTTGGAGATTAATACTGTCTTAGAGAAATTTAACAGAGCTTATTCATGTTGGAATTGGTGGTGAGAATGTTTTCAGTCTTGTTAACTCCCAATGAGGCTGCTTGAATGACGATTCTTGTGCTTCCACACAGCTCCAAGCTTCCCTCTGCCTCAGGAGCCGGTCATTTTTTATGATATGGCCGTTTGTTTTAAAGAACACAGACCATCTGCTCTTTGAAAAGCAATGTGGTTTGGTGGGAAAAGCGCAGCATTTGGAAACAGGGGACTTGGATTCAACTCTCTGTTTTACCACATAGCACTTATGTGATCTTAGGGCTCACTGCTTTTGGGGGCTCAGTTTTCTCATCTGTAAAGTGGGGGCACTGTGCTATTTGCTCTACCCATCTCTCAAGGTTTTTGTAATGAAGGCACTTTGCAAAAATTTCAAGAACTTATAGAAACACGAATTTTTTTTTTCTTTTGGGAGAAAGAAGTCATGCTTCGTTTCAGATCTGTTTTGGAAGTTGCACAGAAGATATTGACTAGACTATCTTTGGGCCATTCTTTTTATGTGGGTTGAGACAAGCACTAGATTTAGAATCAGGAGGCCTGGATTCAAGTTCTTGTTTATGCACAGTTTATTAACTAAGCAGACTTGGGCAAGTCAATTAAACAAACATCTTTGAGCTTCAGTTCCTTCATCCCTAAATGAGTGGGGATAATTCACAGCCAGCCAACTTCACAGAGCTGTGTAAATGAAACTGTGTGTAAAGTGCTATGTGATAAGTGTAGTTAGGGGTGGCCCCCAATTGTCTCCGTTGATGAGGGTTCAGTCTGATATTGATGAGGTGTGAATTCCTTTCCCTCTTCAAGGTTGGACCCATTAGTGTTACTTTGAGGATAATTGATTCTCATCCAGCTCATTCACCTATGCTGTGCTGTGCTCATTCACCTTGAACTTGGCCTCTGAAAGGGAAAGAGCAGAGAGACCCAAGGACCAAGAGAATCAGAACTAGGGAGTTGTACTTGGTTCCCTACAGGGAAATCTGTACAGCCAGAGAAACTGTGTGCTCTAGGAAACCATGTGCACCAGGGAATCTGTGTTTTTCTTTTTTAACTAATTGTATCCCTGGTGCTTAAGGTATGCTGTAAGTGCTTAATAAATGTTATTTGGATTGGAAGCATGGGCCTCAAAGGCCCAGCAGCTGACAAAAGAGACCAAAGGGAGGAATTTTTCTTGGAACCTGTGGCATTCCTGAACCCAAAGAGAAGTTCCTGGCCTAAGTTTTTGGACTTAGCAAGAGCTAAATAAAGAGCAAATAAAATAAAATTAATTAAATATATCACATCATACCATACCATACCATACCATACCATACCATACCATACCATACCATACCATACCATACCATACCATACCATACCATATTATAGAGAGTAAAGCCCAGACTGATGGTGTAGACAAGCAAAGACTTTGCTTCATTGTTACTTACCATGAGTTATGTGGACTATGTATATTTGGAAAAAGGGAATGATGCTTTAGCAACCATAAGGGCTTTCCCCTAGTGGAGAGGCCTCCACCCAAGGGTAGTACTATAAATCTGGAGGAATACCTATTAATAATGATGGGATAGTTTGAATCACTAACCATTCAGGTCCCTCCTCTCCCACCAACTCCCCTTTTTTGAATACAAGTGGCTCTACTCCAGGTTAATACTAGAAGTCAGGAGGTCTCTATAGCAGTGGTATCAAACTCAAATAGAACTAGGGACCACTAAACCACCATAAGGATTTCTCCTGGCTGCATATTGACTTTGAAAACCGCATATTAACATGATCTTTATTCTATTTTATTTTTTATTTTGTTAAATAATTCTCAATTTCATTTTAATTTGGTTTAACCGGTGACACTTGGGAGTATTAGGATGGCATATAGCATGTTTGACACGGAGCTCACTGGATGAGGCAGGTTGCTCAATAACCCTGAGTTGTTACCTCTGGGAAAAAACCAGAACAAAACAAAACTATTCATTTTGGTGGGAGAAGGTTGTATGAAGAAGGATCCGAGCTGAAAAAGCAGTGATTGGTGAGTATCTTCTCAGGGCTACCAAGGCAACTATTTGTAGACCTTATAACATCTGAGGAGTCAGGGATATTTTCAGGGCATGTTTCAAAGACATTACAGAGAACCTCCTAAGAGTTATAAAAAAGATGGCTACAGGGGCAGCTAGGTGGCACAGTGGATAGAGCACCGGCCCTGGAGTCAGGAGTACCTGAGTTCAAATCCGGCCTCAGACACTTAACACTTACTAGCTGTGTGACCCTGGGCAAGTCACTTAACCCCAATTGCCTCAATAAAAAAAAAAAAAGATGGCTACTGCCTTATTCTGGCGATATGCATGGGGTACAAAGACAGAAAAATGAAATAGACGAAGAGTTTAAGAATCGGATCACACAAGCCTGGCTTAAAGGCATGATCGAGTAGTGACAGGGGACTTCAATTGTCCAGATATTTACTGAAGCTCTCACTCTTTCTGTCAAAAGCAGAACAGTAAAAAGCTACTGACTTGCCTTTTTAATAACTTCATCCTTTAAAAGGCAGAGGAAAAGACAAGGGGCAATTCTGTTCTGGACCTCATTTTCACTGATAGGGAGGAACTAGTACTAGTGAGGGAAGAAGGAAGGTGAAAAACTTTTGTTAATTGCCTACTGTGTGCTAGATATTGTGCTAAGCACTTCACAAATATCACCTCATTTAATCCTCAAAACAATCCTGGGAAGTGGGTGCTAGTATGATTCCTCATTTTACAGTTGAGGAAACTGAGGCAGACAAAGTGACTTGCCTAGGGTAGCACAACTACTGGGTCTGTGGGGTTGGTTTTGAATTCAGGTCTTACTGACTCCAGACTCAGTGCTCTATCCATTGTACCACCTACCTAGCTAATGGAAATGTGGGGAAGGAGGGAGGGAATGACTACTCCCTCCTACCATTCCTGGTAGAAGAAATCTGGACACAGTTTGACATGCAAGCTGGTGTTTTGGAAAGTAGATTTCAAAGGGTTCAGAGGAAGAACAGATGACGTGTGAACCAGAATTGTATTAGAGAAGTTAGTCCAAGTGGGATGAAAGTTGCTCAAGAAGGTCATGAAGACAGAAAGGGAAATAGTTGCAATGATGAGGAGAGATGGGAGTTGTCTGATGATGGTGATGTGGCTTTGTAAGAAACTTGCCAACCAATATAGATTTTAAAAAGGCATGTACAGAAGATAGAAGTCAGGACAGACAACAGGGGAGGAGCCATAAGAACATGATGAGGTCCTGTAAAAATAGTGCCAGGAGGGCTAAATCTCAGAATAAACTGAGTCTGATGAGGGAAGCTGAGGGTAAGAAGCAGGGTATTTTTTTTCTCTTTTAAGTTACACTAGAAGAGAAAGAAGAAGCAATGAAGAGAGAGGACCTCTGTTTAGAGTAGATGTGTTGATGCTCGCCCACAACAGGGAGATGGAAGAGCTTCTCAATTTATTTTTGCCTTCTGTTTCCTCTGCCAAGGGGAATGCCCTTTGCACTGGAAAAGGAAATTGGATGCATCCATGTTGAAAACAAAAGGACACCTGGACCAGATGCATGCATGGCTCAGATAGAGCATGAGACCAATGACAGTTCAAATCCAGCCTCAGATACTTACTAGCTGTATGACCCTGGGCAAGTCACTTAACCCTGTTTGCCTCAGTGCTTGGTTATATTCTATTTAACATTATTATCCACGACTTAGATAGGGTAAGCCATCATTCTCATCAGATTTCCAGATGATGCGCAAATGGGAAGGAGAACCAACACACTGGGATACAAAATCCACATCAAAAAGGATCTTGTTGTCATGTATAACTTATATTAAATTTCTTGATGGCCTCAGGTAGGGGGTGGGAAGGGAGGGTGGGAGAAAAATTTGGAACTCAAAAAATATCTTTACATGTAATTGAGAAAAGTTAAAAATAAAAATGAAATTAAATTTAAAAAAAAAGGATCTTGACAGGCTACAGCAGTGGTGTCAAACTGAAAAAGAAACAGGGACCACTAAACCATGCATAAGCATCCCTGCAGCCATAGATTGACTTAGAAAAACACAGATTAACATTATCTATGTTCTATTCCATTAAACATTTATTCTGTTAAATACTTATTTATTATTATTATTATTTTTTTTTACGGGGCAATGAGGGTTAAGTGACTTGCCCAGGGTCACACAGCTAGTGTCAAGTGTCTGAAGCCATATTTGAACTCAGGTCCTCCTGAATCCAGAGCTGGTACTTTATTTACTATGCCACCTAGCTGCCCCAAATATTTCTTATTTATTTTATTATTATTGAAGTAATTGCGGTTAAGTGACTTATCCAGGGTCACATAGCTAGTAAGTGTCTGGGGTTAGATTTGATCTCAGATCCTCTTGACTTTAGGGCTTGTATTCTATTCACTGCACCACCTAGTTGCCCCTCAATTATATATATATTTTAAATTATGAAAGTATTTTATTATTTTCCAGTTACATGTAGAGATAGTTTTCAACTTTTGTTTTTATAAGATTTCTAGTTTCAAATTTTTTCCCTCTCTCCCCTCCCTCCCGAAGATAGCAAGTAATGTAATATAGCTTATATATGTACAATAACATTAAACATAATTCTGCATTAGTCCTGTTATAAGAGAAGAATCAGAGCAAAAATGAAAAACCTCAAAAAAGAAAAACAACAACAACAAAAACAATAGAAATAGTGTGGTTTGATCTGCATCCAGATTCAACAGTTCTTTTTTTTTTCTGGATTTGGAGAGCATTTTCCATCATGAGTCTTTTGGAGCTATCTTGGACCATTGTATTGCTGAGAAGAATCAAGTCTATCACAGTTGATCCACACACCATGTTGCTGATACTGTGTACATTGTTCTCCTGGTTCTGCTCATCTCACTCATCATCAGTTCATGCAAGTCCTTCCAGTTTTCTCTGAAATCTGCCTGCTTATCATTTCTTACAGCACAATAGTATTCCATTACATTCATACACCACAACTTGTTCAGCTATTCCCCGGTTGATGGGCATCCCCTCAATTTCTAATTCCTTGCCACCACAAAAAGAGCAGCTATAAATATTTTTGTACATGTGGGTCCTTTTCCCTTTTTATGATCTCTTTGGGAAAAAAGACCTAGCAGTGCTATTGCTGGGTCAAAGGGTATGTATAGCTTTATAGTCCTTTGGGCATAATTCCAAATTGCTCTCCAGAATGGTTGGATCAGTTTACAGCTCCACCAACAATGCATTAGTGTTCCAATTTTTCCACAGCTTTTCCAACATTTATTATTTTCCTTTTTTGTCATATTAGCCAATCTGATAGGTGTCAGGTGGTACCCTCAATTATGTTTTTATCTAGTTTGACTGTACTTGGGAAATGTTGTGTGAAGAATTAACTGAATCTAAAGAGAGGAAATTCAATAGGCATAAATATAAAGTCTTACCCTTGGGTGCCAGAAATCAACTTTACAATTACAGGATGGGGGTTAATAAGCAGTTTGCCTGAAAAAGATCTCAGTTTTTCAGTGGACTGAAAATTCAACATGAGTCAAGAGTGTGATGTCACATTCACAAAGACCAATGCCATCTTGGGTTGTCTTTTTTTTTTTAATCTTGGGTTTTCTTAAGAAAACTATGGCTTCCAGGAAAAAAGGGATAGCGCCTCTCTCCTCTGCACTGGCCATCCCTCATCTGGAGAGTTGTATTCAATTCCAAGTGCCCCAGGTTAAGGGTGTTGATAAACAGGAGCGTGCCCAGGAGAGGAAGCCAGGATGGTGAAGGGGTCTATGTGACAGCAGTATTGATTCAAAGATCTGGAAATGTTTAGCCCTGAGAAGAGAAGACTGAGTGGGGAGATGATGACTGTACTTGAGTAGCCAAAGGGCTCCATGGACTTACTAGCATGCAGTAGTAGCCTTTGGCTGAAGTTGCAAAGATGGCAAATTCAGGTTTGGTGTCAGGAGAACGGTCCTGCCAATCAAAGCTGTCCAAAAATGAGAAGTGACAGGCTATTCCTCACTGGGGCTCTTGCAGCAGAATGAGCAATGGATCTCAGACATTACTCAATCCAATTTCTCGTTTTATAGATAATGAGAATTATAACATAATTCTTATAATACTAGGATGTAGTTAGTCTCGCCTGCTAACTTGAACTCATCAAGGGCACCTAGACACTCCTTTGCTACCTCATTATTTCTCTTGGGTTTTGATTCACTATTCACCATTGTTTTTGTTCTGTTCCTTTTAGTTTAAAGATTATTCTCCTCAGCAGAAAAAACAGGAGTAAAATTAGGTTTGTCTTCTTGTACTTCCCTGCATGTGGAAATGCCTTCTAAGCCACTTTGTACATTGGTCAGATCCAGGTCCACTTGTTTGTCAAAATTTTTCCAGGTCTTTGGGGGCCAGACTCTAAATTCACATTTAGATGGAAATGTTCTCAAAGTCTGTGGCCTGACAGAGGTGACTACTGACATGGATCTATTGTCTTTTTTAGGACACTGGGAGTACAGAGTGTTAATAGGCAGCAATTGATCCTAGGTCAATTAGGCCTCCTGGGTCAGCTGAACTATAGTCAGTTATATCTGAAAGATCATGGAAAGTGGGAAAGGTGCCACAGGACAGGAGAAGAGCAAATGTTATAGTTTTTTTTTTTAAAGATATCTATCTATCTATCCATCTATCTATCTATATTCGTCTATCTATCTATCAGCTATCTATCTTGATATGGATGCCAACTATGTGTTTATCTCCATTACTGAAAGAAATGTTAAACAACATAGGCTCTATCCCATATCACAGCATTATAAATCTAAAGTTGTAAGGGATCCCAAAGCCATCAAGTCCAGCCTCACATTTTATAGATCTATCTATCTATCTATCTATCTGTCTATTTATCTATCTATCTATTGAGAAAAGTAATGGCCTGTTCATTTTTCTTTGATTCCCACAAATATTCCAGAATTCATCTCTTTGGATGGATTCTAGTGAACAACTAGACAAAGAGTCATTACCACCGTGAACCAGCACAATCTAATTACAAGCTGATTTCATTTCCTTTCTTTGCCTTAGTCTACCAGGCGATTAGACTCATGTATAGATATGATTTGGGATGCATGGGGGTTTTCAGGGAGGACTAGCACCTCGGGTGTGAGGGCCTGCCAAGTCCTTTCCAGGGCTGCTCATCCACCTTTGTGTTCACCTTCACCTAACTCTTACCTGTGACTCCAAGAAGCTGTAGCATGTGCCGTGGCCATACCCTGGTAAACTGTGTTGGCAGGTAGGCCAAACCAGGTTGAGGGTAACCTAGAGGCCTCAAAGCCATCAGTGAGTTAGGAGGATGTCTACCCCAAGCATGTGAAGAAGACTTTCCTTGGCAGAATGAGAGGATGAGAAAAATGTGTTTCAATGACCATTGAGTCCCTGAGGAATGTTTAGAGCTTGGTCAGGCATGGAAGACACCAAGGTCATCCAGTGCATCTTGTGCCATTTCCAGTCATCTTGACTTTTGTCTTAGCACTGGACTTTGATGACTCTGAAAGAGAGAGTCGGGCTGATGATTTCTCATAGCTCTGCCTCACTTGAATCCAGGTCAAAACGGACAAAATCTCTTGTGCTATTTTGGTGAACAATGTGGAGAGATGTCGGCTAGACAATAGCACAAGTGGGTAGATTCAGAACTGGTCAAAGGGCTGTTTTTAATGATTTATGTCGAGTTGAAGGTCTCTGATGGAGTGCTACAAGGATCTGTCTACATTTTCATCAATGACAGATAAAATTATAGGTAACATGCTTGTCACAATTGCAGATGACACAAAGCTCTTAGGGAAGGCTTAAGCCCCACTTCTTTATGGCTTGGAGAGATTCCCCAAGAGCACTGAGGCAAAGACAGTGTCACTGAAGGACATGATGTTTCTAGAGTACATTAGAAAAAAAGTGAAATAGTGGAAAGAGGTTTGTCCCCAAAGTCAGAGGACTGCGTCTCTGTTTTGCTATTGACTTGCTGTGTGACCTTGGTCAAGTCTTTTCTCCTTCTCTGGACTTTCTCTGGGAAATACTGGATTAGAACTAAATGTCCCCAAGGGTCCCTTCCAGATCTAATATTCTTTAGACTAAGACCCCTTCAAGTTCTGTGAGTAACATTTTATCCAATTGGGTTAGAAGGTTTAATATCCCACCTAAAGCACTATCCCTAATTGTGTTCTCTACTAAAAAAGAAGCCTAATTGACCCTAAATTTCCCTTCTCACTCTATAAAGATTGCATTTCAGTTTAAGTCCTCGGCCTCTCTAGATCAGTCTCTCACTGGGGCTATAATAAGTCCCTGCTACATTTTCTTTCACCAAAAGCTCCCTCCTAATACCAAAGCAATTACTTACTAGGGATCTAATCCAGTTTTACAAGGAACAAGTGACATAAATAACTTGGTTGGAGCGGGGAAGGCTGGGTGTTCCCATCCGAACTCTTTATTTACTGAATGATAATGTGATCAGGGCCATGGCTCAGGGAGTATTTATGGTATTGGACTCTCTCCTTGAGCATCTGAGCGGTTGTGATGACTGTCTGTCTGTATTTATTGGCAGCTAATATTATATACAACCAACCAGCAGCTTGAGCTGGGGCCGGTTTATTGTTGTCCTCCAGGAAAGCCTCGGGGTGTCTCTCACTTTCTTAGAGCAGCAGAAACCTGAAGGAATGAATGAATGAATGAATGAATGAATGACAATCCCTATTTCTAGAGCACTTTAAAAAACGTTTTCCTAATAATTGATGTTTATATAATGCTTTAATGTTTGTAGCATATTTGTATACACTGTTTCACAATAACCTTGTGAGGTATGTGCTTTAGGTGTTATGATCTCTTTACAGATGGGGAAACTGAGGTTCAGGAAGTGTTGTTTGCTGTGATGTAGGGTCTCCAAGTATTATTATTCCCATTTTATAGTTGAAGTGACTTTTAAATAAGGATGATGGGCATCATTTGCCCCATTTTGCAAATGAGGAAACTGAAGTGCAGAAAAAGGCCTAGTGAGATGAAGTAACTTGCCGAAAGTTGCCCAAATAATATATTTCATTTCTGGAATTCCAACCGAATCCACTATTTTTTTGGTTGGTTGGTTGGTTGTCTTTCCGACCCCCACCCCCACCCCCACTACACCCGCTGCCTCCCCAGGAGCTATCTATCCACTCCCAAAGCATCTTGTCCTCACCCTCATGAAGAACAATTCTTTTTATCAAACATTTACAAAAAAGAAAAGAATGCCTGGTTGAATCTCAGAATTACTAGGGGTTTCCTTTGCTTTGTCCCCTTGTCTGTTTTTTTTTTTCTGTTCACTTTTGAGGCTAGATGGCTGTAGCTCCCCATTCTGCACAGATTCTATTCTTTGAGAGCCTTAATAAAGAGCATAATGTGATATGTGTGTGTTTTCCATAGCCAAGAACAGATATTATCTCTGTAATTCTATATGCAGCTTGTTGCTGCTTATCCTAGAAGTCCAGTAGCCTACAGCAGGGCCAGATTATCAGCACTGCCTTGCAGAGCCCTCCCGCTCAGCTCCGTGATAAATTGGACACAGGTCTAAAATTGAAAAGAAATCCTGTTTTTATTATTGGAGACAAATCTAGTAAGCAGGAGGCATATGTTGTGTTCAGAGCCTCATGCTGGGGCCAGGGAGCTAGAGGGTCTCACACCAATCACTTACTTCAAACAATACCCTGCATCCACCTGGGACAAAAGCACCTCTCTGATCCCTCCCTCCTAACCTGCCCCCCTTCCCCCTCCCCCCAGCCAGACTGGAGGGGGCTCCTGATGCCACCAGGCGAGGATGAACTGACAAACCGTCAGAGAGACGGAAATGATCGATAGAGTGACTATTGATTTGCATTCTTTCCGGTGATTTGATTTTTAAAAATGCATGTTGATGAGGCCGGAGGGTGGTGGGGCTTAGGTCGGTCTTAGGGGCCGGAGGTGGTTTTTAGTGGGATCGTTAATGTTTCTGAGCTGATGCTTGAGGCTTGTCCAGAAACAGCCACTCCCAGGGCTCTGGGTTTTTTCAGAGGGCACGGGTAAGAATTGATCTGTATTAGAAATGATAATGAGCATTTTCTTTTCTCTCTCTCTCTCTTTTTGGTGCCTGAGTGAAATACCTTAACTATTTCATCTCTTTCATGCCTCTAAGGCTGGAATAGGATTTTTTTTCAGGGGTAGGGCTTGGCTTCCTGTTTTCTTTTGTCATAAAAGGGACCCCAGGAGCTCCCCATGTCTGTCTAGTGTCACCACCCCTGAAGTCATGCCCCTTCAACTCCCCCCCGCCTCCCGCCTACCCCCTTAGCCACCTTAGCAAACTCGAGGTTGGCTCTCCCTCTTCCTTCTCCTTCACTTTTCATATGTAATCAGTTACTCATCTTTGGTACATACTAGCTATGTGATCGTGTCTAAATCACTTACCCTCTTAGTTTCCACAAAAATGGGAATAATAATATCTGTGGCATTTACCTCACAGGGTTATTATGAGGATCAAATGAGATAACGTGCACAAAGCTTCTTGCAAACCTTAATATACTACATAAACAAGGGCAGCTAGGTGGCACAGTGGATAGAACACTGGCCCTGGAGTCAAGACCTGAGTTCAAATCTCACCTTAGACATTTATTAACTGTGTCACCCTAGGCAAGTCACTTAACCCCAAATGCCTTAAACATCTGGGACTATCTCCAGTTGCCCTGATACAGATCTTGCCAGTGGACCCAGACAGCTCTGGAGGAAAGAGTGAGGTTGGTGACCTTGCCCGGCTCTCCCTCGCTTAAATCCAATTCAGTACAAGTCATGACATCATGATGTCATGGTCTTCTTCCAACAACAACTATATAAACATCAGCTAATGTAATTTCATTGTTTTTACTATGGCTCTCAGTCTTTTCACACAAATGAATCAATCAATGAAAGGCGGAAAACATCTATTAAGTTCTTACTCTGTGCCAAGCACTGTCCCAGATAGTGGGAATACGCATAACAAAGGGAAGACAGAAACTGCCCTCAAGGAGCTTAGGACTGGGCAGGGAATCAATTTTTGTGTGTGTCATGGAATCCTTTGGGAGTGTGATGACATCCTTCTCAGAATAATGTTTTAAATACATAAAATAAATAGAATGTCAAAGGAATCAATTTTATTGAAATACATTTATCAAAATATATTTTTTAAAAGTTAAAAAACCAAATGTTCAGAATTGTTTTAACATGTAATTGGGGAAAATAAAACATTCTATATTTTGAAAAATAAGGAGCTAATAGAAAAAGAAATAAGTTCATGAATCCAAGGTAAAGTCTAAACCCCTATGTCTGGCATTCAAGACTTTCTGTAATCTGACTCTAGTTTTCCTATCTAGCTTCATCTCATGCTCCAGCCAAACTGGTTCACTCTGTTCCTTAATTGTGTTATGTTACTTCTTGCCTCAGTCTTTTCAGATACTGTCCCTTGTGCCTAAAACATCTCTCTCCCTCTTTGCCTGTTGAATTCTCAAACATCCCGTACGCTAAAGACACTTTACCTTATTTCTTTTGTTGGTAATAATCTTCCCCTTTGACTTCATATGGTACTTAAAAAAAAAGCCTCTCTAATCCAGTTATGTAATGTGATGCAACCTCCTGATTGGTTACCTTGTCTCAAACCTCTCCCCATTTCAATCACCCTTCATATCACTACAGCTACCAAAGTGATGTTCCTAAAGCAGATCTGACCATGACAATACTGTGCTCAATGAACTCCAATTCCCTGTTATCACCAGGATCAAATACAATTCCTTTGTTTGGCAGTTACAACATGATCCTAACCTACCTTAAACACTGAGGCAGACAGAAGTTAAGTGACTTGTACAGGGTCACATAGTAAGTGTCTGAGATAAAATTTGAATTCTGGTCTTTCTGACTCCAAGCCCAACAATTTATTCACTGCACCACCTATCTGGACAGCATAGCATAGGACAGGACAGGAAATGATAGAGCAGGACAGGACAGGAAAGAATAGGACAGGACAGAACAGGACTAGATAGAATAGAACAGGATGGGAGAGGATAGGACAGGACAGGATAGGACAAGACAGGACAAGACAGGATAGGACAGAATAGAACAGGATGGGACAGGATAGGACAAGATAGAACAGGAGAGGACAGGACAGGATAGAACTAGATAGGACAGGATAGAACAGGACAGGACAGAATATAATATATATATATATATATATATATATATATATATATATATGAAATCAAGATTTATTTTCCTTCAAGAATCTTTTCCTGGGGCAACTAGGTGGTGCAGTGGATAGAGCACTGGCCCTGGAGTCAGGAGTACTTGAGTTCAAATCCAGCATCAGACACTTAACACTTACTAGCTGTGTGACCCTGGGCAAGTCACTTAACCCCAATTGCCTCACTAAAAAAAAAAAAAAAGAATCTTTTCCTTCTCTATTAGAGCACCTGGGATAAAACTTAGGACCACTCTGTGGTAGTCCCTACCCACTCAGTGGCCTGAGCAGTAGGAGCTGCAGACCAGTCCTCAGTAGCAGGTTGAGCACTCCAGTCTTCAGTAGGGAACTACTGAATGGGTACGGATGGCACCTGCACCCCTTCAGACCAATCAGCCACCTCTGGTTGAGCAGCAGTGAATTCTGGGGCAGGGGCATTCCATTCACCCTGAAATTCCTCCTTTTTCACTGCCTTCTCAACTGTGGCCTGCTCTTCCTTCTCAATCTCCTCTGGATCCCTGTAGAAGTAAAGATCAGGCATCACTTCCCACAGGTGTTCACGGGAGATGGTACCACACATACGTAGGACTTCACGGGCCAGCATCCACCACATCAGACCCACAGAGTGAGCTCTCTTGTTGTTGCATGGAATGGAAATGTCCACATAGTGAAGTGGAGAATCTGTGTTGCACAATGCAATGGTTGGGAGGTTAACATATGGTGCTTCAGTCAGAAGTTAGTGAGTGATCTGCCCAAGGATCAGTGACCACCAAGAGGCGAGGTTCCTGGAAAGCTGCCTGAATCTGGTTAGTGAAGGTGCCCGGGGTGAAACATCCAGCAATAGGTGTAGCGCCAGTGGCAGCAGCAAATTTCAGAACAGCTCACTGGCCAGTGTTCCTGGATGAGATGACACTAACATCAGCAGGGTTTTCAATGGCAACAATGGCATGAGCAGCGAGCAGAAGCTTTTCCCAAGTTCTCTTCAAATTAATGATGTAGATGCCATCACTCTTCCTCTTGTAGATGTACTGTTCCATCTGGAAGTCCAAATTACCCAAATGGGTTCCTGCAGTGAGAAATTTGAGGACATTCTCCTCCTTCATCTGCAAGACATCTAGGGCTCCGGATATTGTGGAAGTTTCCCTTTAAAGTTATGATGGAAACTGAGTACAACACCGTATGGACCCCTCTTCTGGGTAGCGCAGAAAGCAGGACAGAATAATATTAAGAGAATTTCCTAGTTTCACAGAACCAAAAAAGTGCCGGTCTCAGAAACTGGAGATTGTATTTGAGTGCTTTCTCCAATACCTGCCAGCTGTGTAACTTTGATTAAGTTAGTTCTGCTCTTTGAGCCTCATCTTTCTCATATGTGAAGTGGGCATAATATTTGTCCTACTGACTTCAGAGAGATGTTGTGATGAAAGTATTTTGTAGACCATCAGAAGAAATGAGATCAGGCATTAATTACTATGAGGTTTTTGGCCTCTCCCCAACCCTCTCCTCCCAATTGGACTTTGTTTTTTTTGTTTTGATTTTTGTTTTGTTTTTGTTTTTGTTTTTGTTTTTTGCAGGGCAATGAGGGTTAAGTGACTTGCCTAGGGTCACACAGCTAGTAGGTGTCAAATGTCTGAGGCTGGATTGGAACTCAGATCCTCCTGAATCCAGGGCTGGTGCTTTATCTACTGCACCACCTAGCTGCCCCCCAGCCCCAACTGGACTTTGAGTTCTTTGGGGATAGAGGTTATGTCCCAGGGATGTCTTTGTGTTCCCCTATTGTGTCTAGAATTGGGCTGAGGACTTAATAGGCACTCACTAATATCCATCAAGTAACCCTTATATTTCCTAGGATTCCATCAGTATTAAGGAACTATTGGTATAGAAACTCCCTCTACTCAGGTAACTCCTCTGTAATAGAGAGTCCCAGGGAACTGTGTGGGATACCAAGAGCTTAAATGACTTTCCCAGGGTCATACAGCTAGTCTGTGTCTGAGGCAAGACTTTGACTTAGGTCGGACTGACTACAATGCTATATCATTCTGACTCCACAAAGGTCTGGACCAAAAGACTTCCTACTTCACAGGGTTGTTGTGCACCTAGGTCCAGCTAGGCGGCGCAGGGGATAGAACACTGGACCTGGAGTGAGGAAGACCCGAATTCAAACACACAGCCACTTGCTAGCTGTGTGACCCTGGGCAAGTCACTGAACCTCTGTCCGCTTCAGTTTCCTCAACTGGAAAATGGGGATCATAATAGCACCCACATGCCAGGGTGGTTGTGAGGATCAGGAGATAAAAATTATAAAGTGCTTAGCACTTTAAATGTTAGCTAACTATTGTTATTTTTGTGAGGAAAGTCCCTTGTAACCCTTAAAGTGCTATAGAAATGTGAGCTATCACCTTTCATCACCAATAACAGCGCCGCCAATGATGTTTGAGCTGGAAGAATCTTTGGACAGCCAACTCACTCATTTTAATGGGGAAATCGATGCCCTGAGCCAGGAAGTGATTTGCCCAAAACCACACAGCGAATGAATTGTAGCCGTCATGACAAAACCCCACAGCATCTGCCTTCCAGGCCAGTCCTCTTTCCACTGAGTTTCATGTTTTATAACTAAATCAAATAGCTTGAATTTCATTTCTTACTGGCTTCATTGTTCAGCTTCCTTCAGGCTCCCCTATTGGATTTCCCTGCCTCCCTTTCTCTGAGGCTTGGATCACTAAGGCCTCTGTGTCGGGGCTCCCAAGGAGAGCTTCTTTGGCAGTTTGGTACAGTGATAATGTTCAAATACCTCATCTGAAGCTTATTACCTGTGTGACTGCAGACAGATTATTTAACCTCGCTGGACCTCAGTTCCCTCATATTTAAAACATGGAGGTTGGACTGGGGTCCTCTAAGGGTCCTTCAAGAGATCTATGATATTTGTGATATTCATGTGTTCTATGCTTTCCCAAAGCAGGGAAGGATAAATACTGACAAAATAACATAGATCTCATTTTCTGGAGGGTGGAAAGGAATGGGTTAGTTTCAAAATCATCAAATATTTATTAAATCCCTATTATCCTTAGGGCACAGGAGCTAGAAAGATGAATATGATTCAGTCCCTGCCTTCAAGAATTTAGAGTGTAATGGGACAACGAACAAGTATTAAGAACCTACTATGTGGGGAATCAAATACAAATGTGAGACAATTCCTGTCCTCAAGCCCCTTATATTCAGCTAATTCAGGGGCACCCGATCTTTTTCTGAGTTCTTCTGGTCAAGATAATTGACCCCTTTTCAAAATGATGATTTTAAATACATAAAATACATAGGATTGCAAAGTAAATCAAGTATACTGAAATACAGATATTTCAAAATATTTTTTGTTTTTTGGGTTTTTTTTTTTTTTTGCAGGATAATTGGGGTTAAGTGACTTGCCCAGGGTCACACAACTAGTAAGCATTAAGTGTCTGAGGCCGGATTTGAACCCAGGTCCTCCTGACTCCAGGGCCAATGCTCTATCCACTGCGCCACCTAGCTGTCCCTCAAAATATTTTTTAAAAAGTTCATGGACTCCAAGGTATGGGAATCATGGAATCTCAGAGTCAGGAGGGAATTCAAAGACCCATGTCATCCAAACCATACCTGAAAAAGAATCTTTTCTACGCTAAACCTGACAAATGGTCATCCAAAGACACCCCATGAAGGCGGAACCTTCTACTGTCTGAGGCAATCCATTCCAATTCTGGACAATGCTAATTATTAAGAAGTTTTCCCTTACATTGAGTTCAAATTTTAACCTGTCACTTCTACCCATTGATGTTGGTTCTAACCTCCTAAGACCAAGCAGATCATGACAGCCCTTTATATTCTCCACTGGACTTGAAGACCCTCTAAGTCTTCTCTTTTCCAGGCTAAACATTCCCCTGTCCTTAACAGATATTTGTATGGCATGATCCGGAGGTCCTCCATTATCTGGACTGGTTCTCTTCTGGATGCTCTCTAGAGCACTGATGACCTTCCTATAACATGGTACTCAGAAATGAATACTCTAGTTGTGGTCTGACAAGAACAAAGTGATGCTCTCATTGCTATGGTCTTGGTTGGTGTATTTCTCTCAATGTAGCTGAAAACTGCCTTAGATTTATTTTTACCTGCTATATAACAGTGTTAACTCATATTCAGTTTGCAATCCACTAAACCTTTTTCGTTATATTTATCTCTTTGTGATCACTTTTTCCCTAGTTATTGATTAATTGATTAATCATCCCTTTAATAATACTCTCTTGGATTTTGCCAGATATCCAAGTGAGTTAAGCTTTCTACACTTTAGTTTGCTAACTATATTCTCTTTCATTTGTTGAAAACCAGGCAGAGGGGCAGCTAGGTGGCGCAGTGGATAGAGCACCGGCCCTGGAGTCAGGAGTACCTGAGTTCAAATCCGGCCTCAGACACTTAACACTTACCAGCTGTGTGACCCTGGGCAAGTCACTTAACCCCAATTGCCTCATTAAAAAAAAAAAAAACAGGCAGAAATTAGGTTTAGACAAGCAAGTTATACCATATTCCAAAACAAAACTCCAAGAGATAAATGATCACAGTGTAAAAGGCCACATAATTAAAAAACCAAACCAAACAAACACAAAACACCTGAAAGAAAAACCTAGAGGAAAACAAGAGGACATATCTTTCAAATCTATGACTTTGTGAAAAAGTGGCCAACAAGGGATAGCAGAGGTTGCAAGATAGACAATTTTAATCATATAAAATTTAAATTTTTTTGCATGAACAAAATTAATGTGACTAGAATAAGTAGAGAAACCATTGGTTGGGGAAGAAATCTTCACATGAAATGCCTCTGATAAAAGTTTGATATATAAGACAGTAAGGCAGAGTTATAAATATATAAGACTGAAAGATATTCCCAGTAGATAAATTGTGGTATATAAATGTAATGGAATACTATTGTGCTGTAAGAAACGATGAGTAGGAGGAGTTCAGAGAAAACTGGAAAGACTAAAGTGGACTGATGCTGACTGAAGTGAACAGAACCAGGAGAACATTGTACAGAGTAAGAGCAACACTGTGTGATGATCAATTGTGATTGACTTTACTCTTCTCATCAGTACAATGGTTCAAGATAATTCCAAAGGACTTATGATGGAAAATGCTCTCCACATATAGAAAAAAGAACTGTGGAATCTAGATGCAGATGGAACCATACTGTTTCTACTTTTTTTTTTTGTTTGTTTTTTTGAGGTTTTTCCTTTTTGTTCTGCTTCTTTCACAATATGACTAATGCAGAAATATGTTTAATGTGATTATACACATATAACCTATATCAGATTGCTTGCTGTCTTGGGGAGGGGGAAGGGAAGGGAGATAGGCAGAAAAGTTTGGAACTAGAAATCTTATAAAAACAAATGTTGAAAACTATCTCTACATATAACTAGAAATAATAAAATACTTTTATGATAAAAAATAAAAAATAATTTAATAAAGACTTAATTTATTGATTGTACTAAAAGAACTGGATACACATTGATGGGCAAATAGCTAGACAAATTATGGTATATGAACATAATGGGTTATTATGATGCAAGAATGATAAATATGAGAAATGCAGGGAAAATCTAGAAGGCATATTTTAACTGATGCAGATCAAAACAAAGTTGAACCCAGAGATTAATACACAAGGAAAACAGCACAAAGGACATCAGAACATAGACAAATGCAATGACCTTGGCCCCCAAAGAACGATGAAAAAACGTACCTCACTCCTCTTAATAGAGAGGTGGGTAGACTTTGGGTACAGAATGAAACACATAAAGGTTAATGTTTTAGCTAAAAAAAACCAAGCAAACCGGGGCAGCTAGGTGGTGCAGTGGATAGAGCACTGGCCCTGGATTCAGGAGGACCTGAGTTCAAATCCGGCCTCAGACACTTTACATACTTACTATCTGTGTGACCCTGGGCAAGTCACTTAACTCCAATTGCCTCACAAAAAAGCAAAACAAAACAAAACACAAAAACAAGCAAATGGGGGGGGGCAGAGCCAAGATGACTGAGGAGAGGCTGTGACTCCTGTAAGCTCCCAACAAACTCATCTACTCACTCCCAAATAATGCCATAAAAAACCCCAGAGCAGCCTAACTCACATAAAAACAGAGTGAGACTATTTTCTAGCCAAATATGGCTAGTGGGATCACCTGCTGATCGGGCTGAGAGAGGAGCATGCAGTCTGGACCCAGCCAGGAACAGAGCATGCCTCCAGCTCCTTGGACTCTTCAGTGCCTGCAGCTTCTTCTGAGGCTTGGCTTGCAGACTGGTGAGGGATTCAGTGGTTGGCTGGGGTGAAGTGGCTGTGGCCCCTGCTGGAGTTGGGGCTAAGCGCCCTGGTTCTGAACCAGTGGGCTGAATCAAGTGGTGGTGGTCCAGTGGGGATGGGGCACAGGCATGCCAAGTTTCCAGCCGTAGAGAATCAGATTTCAATCAGACATCTGCTTCTGGGTTGAGATGAGTAGGCAAAGAAAGCAGCGGATTATAGAAAGCTTTTCTGGGGATGAAGTAGACCAGAATACACCCTCAGAAGAAGATAATAATAAAGTCAAAGCTCCAACATCCAATGCTTCCAAGAAAAATATGAATTGGTCTCAGGCCATGGAAGCGCTCAAATGGGACTTTGAAGAGAAAGTAGGAGATATAGAAGGAAGATTTAGAGAGATGGAGGAAAGAATGGAAAGAGAAATGAGAGCAATGCAGGAGAGTCATGAGAAAAAGTCAACAGCTTGAAAGCCAAAAGAGAAAGGAGATACAGAAGCTCTCTGAAGAAAATAATTGCCTAAGAATTAGGATTGAACAAATGGAAGCTGGTGATTTTATGAGAAACCAAGACACAGTAAAGTACATCCAATTGAATAAAAAAATAGAGGGCAATGTGAAATATCTCCTTGGAGAAACAGCTGACCTGGAAAATAGATCCAGGAGAGATAATTTGAAAATCATTGGACTACCTGAAAACCATGAACAAAATAAGAAAAAAAATAAACAAAACCAAAAAAATCCCAAGCAAACCTCTACTTCTTTGTTACAAGGGAGAATTCTATTGTGGGAGTGGTGTGTAGGAAGTATGGTGATTACATATAATTTTAGGTATCAAAATGGTTGAAAGCTTTAAAAAAGAAAAACAAAAAACAGGATAACATTTGTTTTCATCCTGTCCTGTAGCATTTCTATTATACTCATTGAACTTTGCACAGTTGCTCAGAAATCATGTCCTGTGCTTCTTACAATAACATAGGATGTCATTTGTTTGGGTTGAGTGACTTGAACTCATCAGGAGCAGCTAGGTGGTCTTTACATTTCTCCATACTTCCAACTTCCTATTAATCAGTTCTGCTCTCTCCTTTCCAGTCCAAAGCTTTTTTTGTCTCCTTTTCTAGATCATCATCTGTATCATGCCCCCTAACTGTGGGTGCGTGTATTACAAGACTTTATCATGGGCTCCCTTCTATTCTTGCTCTACATCCTCTCATTGGTGTCTCTATCAATTCACTTGAGTTTATCTCTATGCAGGCAATTCCCAGTTTTATATATTCACTTCTAGTTTCTTTCCTGAGCTCCAGTCCTATATCTCTATCTTTATTGGTGATTTCAAAAGTGAATGTCCCATAGGTATCTCAAACAAAGCATGCCTAAAATCAAACTAATTATCTTTCCCCTAAAGCCCATCTTCTCAGCTTCCCTATTTCTGTTGAGAGTGCTACCATCCTTCCAGTCATTCACATTCACAAACTTAGCATTATCCTTAGTTACTCACGCTCTCTTACTCCACATACCAAATCAGTTGCCGTATCTTGCATTTTATCTCCACAATACTCTTCCATCGATCCCCTTCTATATACTCACAAGGCTACAACCCTACTTTAGGTTCTCCTCACTTCTAACCTTGACTATTTCAATAGCCTCCTAATTGACCTTCTTAAACTCTTTCCCCACTCCGATCCATTCTTTCCACAGTTTACAATCCCTTAGTTTGCCTAAGGGATCAACTGTAAGGTACTTTGTTCATCTTTTAGAATCCTTCAAGATCTGACTCCAACCTATCTCTTTAACTATCCACACTGAGACTTTCCCTATCATGGTTATCATGGATTGGCATAAGAAATTAAATGGGAATTTGCTATGTTATTTTATTACTATATTATACATTATTCTCTTTCTTGAATTCTACAGTCCAGTTAAACTTGCCTTCTTTCTATTTCTCACTGGTGACGCTCAATTTCCTTTCTCTGTACCTTTGTTCCATGCCCTTGTTCATCCCTATTTCTTAGAAAACCTTGTCTCCTTCATAATTCTGCTCAGGAGACATCTTACATGAAGCCTTTCCTATTTCCTCCAACTTCTAGTACCCTCTTTTCCTAAACTACCTTGCTTGTATTTAATCTCCCTTCCTCCCTTGCTCCTTCCCTGCCTACCTGCCCAACGACCTACTTACCTCTCTCTCTCTCTCTCTCTCTCTCTCTCTCTCTCTCTCTCTCTCTCTCTCTCTCTCTCTCTTTCTCTCTCTCTCTCTCATCTCTATCTATCTATCTCTTTCTCTATCTATCTCTTTCTCTATCATCTATCTATCTACAGTTAGGTGGCACAGTGGACAGAGTGCCCATCTTGATGTTTGGAGGATCAGAGTTCAAATCTGAGCTCAGTCAGCTGTGTGAACCTGGCCAAGTTGCTTAACCTTGCTTGCCTCAGTTTCCTTATCTGTAAAATGAGCTGGAGAAGGAAATGGCAAACCACTCCAGTATCTTTGTCAAGAAAATTCTAAATAGGGTCATGAAGAGTCAGACATAGCTGAAAACAATTGAATACTCACAAGATCTATCTACATATGTATATATTTACATATACACATAAGATTTTATACAGACACAAACACTCCTCTTGGCTACAATGCAAGTCCCTTTATACCAGGGGCAACCTCATTTTTGTCTTTATATTCCTTGTGCCTACCAGAGATGATAGCAAATAGTAGTCACTTAGTAAAAGTCTGTTGATTTATTAATTGGTAGAGAAAATAGAAGCAAAGTAAGAGTTACATAATTCTGCCTTCTCTCCATCATTGGTTATGATAATCCTATCCACCCATCCTTTCTTTTATCATTCTCTTTTCTGCACTACAGCTAAAGGAAAAAAAACAAAACAGAACCCTTTTTTTCTTGTCATGATTTCATCATTCCCCATCAGCCTCTCAGTTCATTCTGAACTTTAATATTCTAGATGCTATTCTTACACGCTATACCTTTTTAATTGAATTTTTATTTATTTGCAGGGCCACGGGGGTAAAGTGACTTGCCCAGGGTCACACAGCTAGTAAGTGTCAAGTGTCTGAGGCTAGATTTGAACTCAGGTCCTCCTGAATCCAGGGCCGGTGCTTTATCCACTGTGCCACCTAGCTGCCCCCCCCCCGCCCCCGCTTATTCTTTCTATGAATTCTTTGGAATCTACTTTCCTTAAAACTCAAGCACATGCTAGACTATGTCTGAGGCTTCCTTCCTCTAGCCCAACATTCCCATCATTTCTACCTCAGCAAACCAGTTTCTCCTTGTTGCTGAGAATTTTGTCAAGAACGACAACAGCTCACCTCATTGTTTTTGCTGCCTTTTGAAGGATGCCCCCCCCAGATATCTATATAATTAAAGTCTTCCATCACTATCCCATCCTACTTCTATGCCAGGTTCACAATCTGTTCCCTTAACTAATCTGCTTCCTCTTTCTGTCTAGGTGGTCTGTAGTTTACTCTGATGACAATATTGCCTCTATTTCTTTTTCCATTGACTTTCTTCCAAATGTTCTTCTCCATTCTTCTCTCACTGGTTCTGGTATATCCTCATATCCTCACATCAAAATATGTCTCAATATATGCTGCTATTTAACTCCTTCTCATCTCCCCCCCCCTTTAAAATTTCTTCTATTCCGAGAGAAAAAGGTTTATCATTTCAGTTGTATAGCCCAGTTATGGGTCTCATCTCAATAAATCTCAGTAATATTTCTATTTTCAAATTTTGCTCCTTATACTGAGATTTCTAGTTTATCTTATTCTAGGTTACCTCACTAACTATCCATATTTCATGCATTTGCATATCTGGGGCCATGGGTTTGACTTCTAGTTATTTTTTTCTTGAGTTTTTGTCTTTTGTGAATTTCTGAACGTCTCTCCTGATAGTCTTCTTTCTACTTCGTAGCTATTCTCTATGTCATTTAATTGGTACTTTTATGTGAACAAATACTTTTCTTCCTCTTCTTCCTTCAAGTCCTTCAATGATGGGAAGTCTACTACTTCCCAAGGCAGTCCATTTTACTTCTGGACCATTCTATTTGATAGAACATTTTCTTTTATTTAATCCTAGTATCAAAATTCTTTTTCACAGAGACTATAAGAATTGTCATAATCTCTCCAGTAGGTTGATAAGCTAGGGGAGTTAACAATTGTAACTGTCATTCTATGAAGCACATCTCTTTATAGGGCCAAGACAAGAGTGTTTTTATTACTTACATATATAAGGATTTGTGAGGATTGTGAAAAGAAGATAGAAAAAGAAGGAGAGGAGAAACTTCTTTCTTGTTAGAATGATCTTAACTCATTTATGAGGAAACCTAATAAAGAGACTCTTTTGAGTCTGGAGGGAGACTAAAAAAGTAAGCAATTGAGAAAAACTGAAGATTTTTCTCCCTGTCATGGATGGGAAAAAAGGTTCAAGAGAAGAAAGAAAAAATATAGAGATATATTCTTTCATTATCAAACTATTACAGTTTTTATCCTGTTTTGAGGATGAAGAAGATTCTTGGGTAGATATTGTACTTGCTATCCTGAATGAATTGAATGGTGTGGTCACTGCATTATCAGAAATGAAGTCATCTGCTTTTAAATCAAGAGTCTAAGGTGACTCTTGCTGTGATCTTTCTTACAGTTAAATATTATAAATAATTATTTATGCCTTTGTTTTTATTATTTCTTTAATTGCTAATAAATTATATATTCAGTAACTTTAATATTAATTTAATCCTAGGAGATTAAGGGATTCAATATAGAAAGATATGTGAGTAACTACTTTTGGGAAAGGAGGTTTCCCCAGTTTATTAAATAATATTTGATGAAATAGATTGGAGGTTCTGATTTAGATGATGAGAGATATATTAGAATTTCATTAATTAATTAGGAAACATGCCAAACATACTTCTGGACTACCCAAAAACCTATGAAAATAAGAATAAATATAGGAATGAGTCAAGTAGCAGGTAGGGGGTGACCTGAAAGTAGGGTTATTCCACCCCCAAACCCTCTAACCCTACTAGATTTATTAATTACATTATATTTAATTATGATAATTATTATGTTGGCTATGGTTAAAATCTCTTGCTCTGCACCTATGCCTAATGCTTTGTATTCTAACTGATAGGGAGAACTAGTCCAATGTTTCTTCCCCAGCAGTCTCTCATTTACTTCTGGGATCATATTCCTCCAGGCTAAATTTCCTCAACTCCTTCACCAATCCTCATATAGCATATACCCAGTCCCCTTGTCATCCTTGAACAAATGCCTTTTCTCTGGGCTCCAGCTCATCCAGCTGAAATTGGTAGGGTGCTTCCAAATATGTTGTATGGTTCCTGCCACAGCTGATGGTTCATTGTCCCCACGTGGGCAGTGTACAAAGAGGACACAGGTCTGGTTGGGGACCTATGCTTATATCTCTCTCTGTTGTACTGATCAGTATCTTTTGGCTTTTTTATTTACTTGTCCCCACCTGCTGCGGGTTGAGTGACTTGACTGAAAGTAGAGATCGTGCACTCTGCCTTGATCTTCAGTTTATTAAAAGATGTGATGATAATGAATCTGTTATTCCTGTGAGCCCAGCCAAGTCTCATGTAGGATCCTGACAGCTAAAGTGTTCCTGCCTGAAGTGGGCTCAGAAATTGGCTCTTCTCTTCTCTGTTTCAGTACCTATCTTTAGCACAAGAACAATTTCCTTAGACATTTTCTTTCTTTTTTTATTATTATGAATTCCTTTTGTTTTTGACTTAACAGATACTTCTTTCCAAACACCCAAACCTACAAAGAACATTTCCTTAAAACAGTTAAATGAAACTGCCTAATTGCACGTTTTTGAATGGCAGTACATTTCAATTTGATTTTTGCACATACTTTGTATATAGCCATTGGAGTTAACCAGTAGTGGTAACCTATTTAATGATAGGTTACAAGAGGGGACTCCTGTGTGCTTTCACTTTGATACAATGACCCTAACATTGTCTGTTGTACTTGACCTGAGTTTTGTTGCCTTTTGGTGTTGTATTTATTTAAATAATTGTAGCCATCATGTATTTAATTATTTCATTTCCATTTTTTTCACTCTCCACCACTTCATACACATTATCTCTTGTTTATTCTTTATTTTTGTCATTCCTAATAGTATTATAGCATTGCATTCCATTCACCTGCTATCTGTTTCTGCCATTTTCTAACCATGTGACTTCGGGCAAGTCCCATAATCTTTCTGGGCATCAAGTTTCCTTATGTGTAAAACGAGGAGTTTGGATGAGATGTCCTTTAAGGTTCCTTCCCTTCCTGCTTTTGCTGGTGTCTGCAGTGCATTTTCTCCTCACCTCCACCTCTTAGAACCTCTATTTTTTCTAAAGCAATAGTTCTCAGAGGGTGGTTTATGAACCCCCAGGGGTCCCTGAGACTCTTCCAGGGGGTGTCTGGGGTTAAAACTATTTTCATAATAATACAAAGATGTTATTTGCCTATTAAAATACCCCTCCCTTTTCCAACTACAAATCTATGAGGTCAGATTTTTTTTTTCCTGTTCTTCAACCAAAACCATATCTTGCAACAAATTGAATGTAGAAGGAGATATAAAGCTCTTTTTGTTGTAGTTCAGTCATTTCAGTCATGCCTGACTCTTTGTGGCCCCATTTGGGGTTTTCTTGGCAGATACTGGAATGGTTTGCCATATCCATCTCCAGCTAATTTTGCAGATGAGGAAACAGGCAAACAGGGTTAAGTGACCAGGATCACACAGCTGGTCTGTGTCTGAGGCTGGATTTGAACTTAGGTCCTCCTGACTCCAGGATCAGTACTCTAACCACTGAGCCACCTAGCTGTCCTCATGAGACTATACCTGTCTTCTATTAATCCAGACATTAAAGATATTTGTAAAAAATATGTAAAACAATGCTACTCTCCTCGCTGTTTTTTGTGCAAAGTATAGTTATTTTTCATAAAAATGTTATATTGACCAAATGGGTTTACTATTGCCAGTTTAATGAATTAAATATAAATATTTTAAAATTTTATCCATTTTAATGTCTATTATATTATGGTGAATATTGATAGAGATAACCTACATAAACAGAAATTCTTAGAGGCTCCTCAATAATTTCTAAGAGTGTGAAGGAGTTCTGGGACCAAAAAGTTTGAGAACAGCTGCTTTTGGGGCAGCTAGGTGGTGTAGTGGATAGAACACCAGCCCTGAAGTCAGGAGTACCTGAGTTAAAATCCGGCTTCAGACACTTAACACTTACTAGCTGTGTGACCCTCAGCAAGTCACTTAACCCCAATTGCCTCACCAAAAAAACAAAAAAAAGAAAAGAAAAGAAAAGAGAACAGCTGCTTTATTTGTTTGTTTGTTTTTTTGCAGGGCAATGGGGGTTAAGTGACTTGCCCAGGGTCACACAGCTAGTAAGTGTCAAGTGTCGGAGGCCGGATTTGAACTCAGGTCCTCCTGAATCCAGGGCCGGTGCTTTATCCACTGCACCACCTAGCTGCCCCAAGAGCAGCTGCTTTAAAACAGAGCTCAGGAACTACTTCCTATATGAGCCCTTCCCTAATGGTTAGTACTCAGAAGTCTTCTACATGTGTTTTTCTCCCATTAGAATATGGGTTCCCTGAGAATGGAGACTGTTTCACTTTTCTGTTTCTATCCTTAGTGTTTAACACAGTACTTTGTTTGTAGTAAGTGCTTAATAAATGCTTTATTCACTTATTCACTCAATTACTTTATTCGTTTGTTTTGTTTTGTTTTTGTAAGGCAATTGGGGTTAAGTGACTTGCCCAGGGTCACACAGCTAGTAAGTGTCAAGTATCTGAGGTTGGATTTGAATTCAGTTCCTCCTGAATCCAGGGACAATTCTCTATCCACTGTGCCACCTAGCTGCCCCTCAATTACTTTATAATAATTTGTACTTACTCATCTGTTAATGAATATCCTTCCAGTAGAATGTGAGCTCCTTAAAAGCAGGTATTGTCTCAGTTTTCTATCTATATCCCTGAGCGCTTAGCACAATGCTTTGCATATCATAAGTGCTTAATAAATATTTCATCTTTAGCTTGTGACCATGGGCAAGTCACTTAACCCTGTTTACCTTAGGTTCTTCATTGGCAAAATGACCTGGTGAAGAAAATGGCAACCATTCCATTAGCTTTAACAAGAAAACTCCAAATGGGGTCACAAAGAGTTGGACACAACTGGATGATGACAACAGCAGCAGCAGCAGCAGCAGCAATTGCAACAGTAACAAAACTCTATTCATTCCTCTGGTCTACTTATTAAAAAGAAAGAAAAAAATATCTCATTCATTCTATTACTTTGAAATAATCTTTTAAAAAAAGAAATAATCTTGACTCAATTATTTGTGTATAGGTGGTATTTATTGGTATTTATCCCTCTAGTATAATGTGCTCCTTGGCATCCATTTTTATCATCTCCCCAGTGTCTTGCTCATATTTAGCTCTTAATGAATGCTTCTTAAATTCAATTAAAAAAAAAACATCTCATAGATGTTTTCATCTGTAGTAGCATGGACCTTGCAGTTGAAGACAGAGAATTTGGATTCAAATGCTGGCTCTGTCACTGCCTGTGTGACCTTGAAATCTCTCTCTCTCTCTCTCTCTCTCTCTCTCTCTCTCTCTCTCTCTCTCTCTCTCTCTCTCCCTTTTCCCCTCCCTCCCTCTCTCCCTCTCTCTCGCTCTTCCTCCTTCTCTCTACTTTTGTCTCCTTCCCTCCTCCTTCCCTTTCCCCCTTTCTTCCCCTCCCTGCACTTTTCCTTCCTTCTCCCTCCTTATACCTACCATGTCCTTCTACTTCCTCATGTCAAAATGGAAACCAGTATGTTCTCCTTAGAACGTATGGTCCAGATGTGAGCACATGATAGTTGAGGTGATGTTCTGTGAGTGAGATTTTCCCCAACCCTTAGAGATAAGTGATTTAACTATGGTAATCATCAGTATTTAAGACTACAAATTGTTATTTAATGTGTTTAGGCATTTTAGTGGTATTCTTTAGTAGCTTAAGCAAATGATAATAGAATAAGCAAGACAGATATTAGTAAACTTTAAGTATATGCTATGTGGTAGAATGATGCAGAAACTAAACCATTAGCTTAATCCATTGTGGTTAGGTATCCACCAATCAGCTTAAAGGTCAACTACTAAAAATAGTTACTCTGGACCAATCAGAACTTGAGAAAAGTTACCTTTGGAAGTAGATGGAGTTGATGGATTTGACCATCCAATTCTTTCAACTGTGGTTTCCAGCATTGTACGTGAAGTCCACTATGGTGGATCCACTAGTTGGATTACATAATTGTGCATAAGAGTGAGGTTTCCAATATTCAATGAGGATTTGTTGTACATACATCATTTGAATTATGTAGTGTAAATGGTGTTTCTAGGAGGGGTCTGTCTAAATATAGTATGTACAAATACTTTTGAGTCCTGATTTGAGTATAAATACCATCTCCTGGTACTGCTTTGGGTCTTTCGGTCCTAGACCTGAGACCAGCTTTATTGTGAGACACATAGCCTCTCTCAATAAACCTATTTCCCTATGGCTTGGAGACTTCACTGTTTCTTTTTCTTTGTCAGACTTAGAAATTTTCGCGACAGTTGTTTGGGGACAAATCAAAGCTGAGTTTGGAGAGACACCACACATAAGGTCCAAGAACTTACCCTTCTGGGGATGACGGTAATAATTAAAAACAAATGCCCCGGGGCAGCTAGGTGGCGCAATGGATTCAGCACCGGCCCTGGATTCAGGAGTACCTGAGTTCAAATCCAGCCTCAGACACTTGACACTAACTAGCTGTGTGACCCTGGGCAAGTCACTTAACCCCCCATTGCCCCGCAAAAACAAAAACAAGCAAAAAACAAACAAACAAACAAACAAACAAAAAACAAATGCCCCAAATTTCCAGATTCCCCTGCTTCCACTGGCTGCTTAAAGAACTTAATGGTTTATGTTTTTCGTGTAGCATTCATAGAGAATAGGATTGTCTCAGAATGGAAAAGACAGGAATTCAGCTCCCACCTTCCACATATATTGGCTGTGGAGCCCTCAGCAAGTCAATTAACCTTTCTGTGCCTCCAGGCAGCTCTCTGTATTGCACAGTGGGCACCAATTTGCATTGGTGAAGAGTTTCCTCACAGGGACTTCCCTATGAAATCACAGGTTGAGTCCCCAAAATATTGAGTGCAAATGCACTTCCAGGGTGGAAAAATCTGGATCTTTATATAAAAAAAGAATAATTACTGAACCATTATGTTTGGACAGTGCTTTAATTTCCAAAACACCTTCCATCCTTTGCCATCCTTTGTCTGTAGAAAGCTATTTGTTTGGTTACTTAGTTCTATTTGATAACAGTGGAGTGTAGGTTCCTGGATGAAAGAATTGTCTTTTGTTTGTCTTTGTTGGGACCCAGCACAATGTCATGTACACAGTAAGTACTTAATAAATGCTTTTTTTTTAAAAGTGTGGCAATTGGGGTTAAGTGACTTGTCCAGGGTCACGCAGCTAGTAAGTGTAAAGTGTCTGAGGCCGGATTTGAACTCAGGTCCTCCTGATTCCAGGGTCAGTGCTCTATCCACTGTGCCACCTAGCTGCCCCAATAAATGCGTTTTTACATTAGATGGGATTGTGGGCCTGAAGTAGCCTGAGCGAATCATGGTCTTTCAGGATCCCATAGTTAGAAGGGGCCTCAAGACTTCATTTGTTTGTTATCTCTGACTTTCTGAAAGAACTCCTTGGTATTGAGCTGAAATCAACTTCCCCATAACTTCACTAGCTGCTCCTAGTCCTGTTCTATCCTTGAGGGCTAAGCAGGCCGATGGATGGATGGATGGATGGATGAAAAAAGCTTTACAACCAAGCTTTGTTGATATGAACACTATCATTTCTTCCAGGAAGCCTTCTGATCCTCACCGCCTTTCCAACCCCCCATTGACCTTCCTGATCAGATTTCATATAGTCTTTGTACCTCTCCATTGCAGTTAGCATGTGTCACTGTTGTTGGGTTATTTCAGTTGTGTCCAACTTTTTGTGACCCCATTTGGGGTTTTGTTGGCAAAGATGCTGAAGTGGTTTGCCATTTTGCCATTGCAACTCATTTTACAGGTGAGAAATGTCATGTATATTATAGTCATCTGTATATAGGCCATCTCCCTACTAACTGTGAGCACCTTTGGGGCAGGGCTCTGGTTCTTATTCAAATGGAATCTCTCTCCAACACCAAGCATGGTGCCTTGTATACCGTGGACATATATTTGTTGAATGAAATTACCATTCTTTTGCAAACAATTTATGTGTAATAGAGGACTCTAATACCATCTTACACTAAAGGAACACCAAAGGGATGAATCTCATTCTACTATGTCTTTTTTATTTTTAAAGTAGTAAACATTTTTATTTATAGTTTGGGGTTCCAATTTTTATCCCGCCTTCCATCCCTTCCCTCCCCTCCCTGAGGTGGTAAGCAATCAGATATGGATTATACATGTACAATTATGTAAAACATTACCATATTAGTAATTTCGTACAAGAAAACTTGAATAAAAGAAAAAATGAAAGTGAAAAATAGCATGCTTCAGTCTGTATTCCATCAATATCAGTTCTTTCTTTGGAGGTGGACAGTATGTTTCATCACTAGTACTTTGGGATTGTCTTGGATCACTGTATTATTGAGAATAGTTAAGTCTTTCACAGTTCTTCATCGAACAATATTGCTGTCATTGTGCACAACATTCTTTTGGTTCTGCTCGCTTTATTATACATCAGTTCATACAAGTCTTTCCAGGCCCCTCTGAAATCATCTTGCTTGTCATTTCTGAGAGCACAATAATATTCCATCACCATCATATACCACAGCTTGCTTAGCCATTCCCCAATTGATGGGCATTCCTTTGATTTCCAATTTTTAGCCACCACAAAAAGAACTGCTATAAATATTTTTTCATGCTATCATTTTTTGAGAAGCCAGTTGGGGGAGTTGGGTACTTTTGAACAAGCAAAACCAAGGGAATACATACTCAAATATTCTATTATGCACCTTTTGAAGTGTATCCCATATGTATAGCATGTGTGTGGGAGGGTCCTGATTCTGATGCCCAAGTCCCCACTGGGAAGGGTATTGTGACATCCAGAGAAGAGTAGCCAGGCTTGAAGAGGATTGAAAATAAGGCTGAATGAGAACTGATTGAAGGAACTTGGGGCCGGGGGACATTTAGCCTGGAGAAGAGAAAACTTAGGAGCCACAGGATTATAGTTATCCTTTCCACATTGAGACTTTCCCCACCATGGTTATCATGGTTATCTCGGCATAAGAAATTAAATGGGAATTTGAGGACAGTTTTGTGGAAGCTGCAGATGACACACAAAAGCCAGCAGACACAGAAAGAGTTTAGAAACTCAGAAATTCATAAAATATAAGTGTAGTATGTAAACACCCCATAAAAGAAAAAGAAAAAAAATTCAGACTTTTTCTCTGATATGGAGGGAGGGCCAAAAAATGTTACATGGATTTTCCAGATCGTGGGGGTGCCATGCCTCTAGCCCCCACAATATGGAAGGGATAACCTTAGTGTGTTCAAGTATTTGAAGGGATGCCACATAGAAGAGACATTTGGCATATTCTGTTGAATCCCTACTGGGCAAATACTTCAAGGGAAGTAGGAAAAGTGAGGTTCAGGGAGGTAGAATAAGGCTTCATGTAATGAAATATTTTCTAATAATTTATTTTGTACTTTAACATATGTGAATGCATGTTATTTCATTTGATCCTCACAACAACCTTGTGGGATTTGTGCTATTATTATCTCCATTTTTTCCAAGATGAAGAAACTGAGATTTAGAGAGATTAAGTGACTTACCTCAGGTCACATAAAGTCAGTGTCTGAGGCAGGATTTGAATTCAGGTCTTCCTGACCCTAAGTACAATACTGTTCAGTATGTCACTTAATTCCACTCAGGGGCAGCTAAGTGGCACAGGGGATAGAGCACTAGTCCTGGAGTCAAGAGGACCTGAGTTCAAATCTGACCTCAGGCACCTCCTAGCTTGGTGACCTTGGGCAAGTCATCCCAATGGCCTTAAACATTCAGGGCCATCTCCAGTCATCCTGATATGTATCTTGCCAATGGACCCAGATGGCTCCGGAGGAGACAGTGAGCTTGGTTACTTTGCACAGCCCTCCCTCACTTAAATCCAATTCACTTCACGTCATGACATCACCTCCCCATGTCATGGTCTTCTTGGAGAATGAAGGACAAATAACCAACAACAACAATAACGTCAATTAACTGCCTCTCTATAGAAGGAGGAGATCTTACGTTTCTATATCATTTTAACTTTACAAAAGACTTCTTTCCCCCTACAGCAAACCTGTCGGGTAGGTTGTCCAAGGATTATTTTCCCCACTTTATAGATGAGGAAATAAAGACTCCTGGTTGAAGTGATTTGCCCATGGTCTCCCAGCCGCTAATACGTGATTCATAGTACAGGGCTCTTTTTTTGTTTTTGTTTTTGTTTTTGTTTTTGTTTTTTGCAGGGCAGTGGGGGTTAAGTGACATGCTCAGGGTCACACAGCTAGTAAGTGTCAAGTGTCTGAGGCCAGATTTGAACTCAGGTACTCCTGAATCCAGGGCTGGTGCTTTATCTACTGCACCACCTAGCTGCCCCCCAACAGGGCTCTTTTTGCTATACAGAGAAGAGTGAAATGAGGAAGAGGGAGGGGAAGAGAGAGAAAGAAGATAAAGTGAAAGATGAGGAAAGGGATGGGGAGAAGGGAAAAGAGGAGGAAGAAGAAGCAAAGAAGGAAAGAAGAAAGAGTAGCCCGGTTTTCAGGATAAGGCTGAAAAGGAAGGCAGCCCATAAAAAAAAAAAAAAAAAGATGAAAAGCATTTAGGAATCTATTCTGGTGAGGAGGAATTTTAATCCGTACAGTAAGAGGAGAAAAGGGGGAAAAAATGAATCTATGGCTCTTAGCAACTTAAGCCATCAATTCCTTGTCAAGCAAAGAAAATGCTTTTTAATGTGAAGATTAATTATTGATCTTAGGTAGTGGTACCCAATTGTTGCTCTGTGTTTGTTGACATCCAGTTCATGCTGAGGTTTCCAGTGGGAGGCTCCATTTCTTCAGGCCCTGGTGCTGACACCTCATTTATCATTATCTATCCAGAGATATTTAGAAGCAGAGATAAACTGAGAGCTATTAAAGCTGGGCTCTTGAAGCTCCTGCTAAGGAACTCTATCCATCTCTAGGTATTATAAAGGCTGCCTCAGGAAGCCTTGGTAATGCCAGGGTCCCTCCCCTGGGCTTCCTCCTTTCTTTCCTGCTTTCCTGACCTGTGCTATTTCAATAAAAGGAAACTCATGGGCATAAGTTCTAAATTGGAAAGGGCAAATTTTTAAAAGATCCTAGGATTTTGAGCTCAGGGAGAAAGAGAAAGGATCATAGATTTGGACAATGTCTCTATTCGTGCTGGGGCAGAGGGCAAGTAGCTAAGTGGTTCAGTGGGTAGAGTGCTGGGCCTAGAGTCAGGAAGACTCATCTCCCTGAGTTCAAATCTGGCCTCAGACACTTACTAGCTGTGTGACCCTGGTTAAGTCACTTAACCTTGATTGCCTCAGTTTCCTCATCTGTAATGAGCTAGAGAAGGAAATGCCAAACCACTCCAGTATCTTTGCCAAGAAAGCCCCAAATGGGGTCCTGAAGAGTCAGACATGATTGAACAACAACAACTATTCATGCTGCAGCTGTGTTTTCATTGATATAGGGAACTCCCAGATGAGGGAAATCCCTCTACCAATGCTAATTATCATCTTCCCTGCAATTTATAGTCTTAGAGATTTACTCATAACAGAGGTGTCAAACCCTCTGATGGATGGGTGGGTGGGTGGGGGTTCAGCATACCAGCAAGTGGGATCAGAACCAGATTAAAATGTAACCAGGAAGTATTTAAGAAAATAAATGGGGGGCAGCTAGGTGGCACAGTGGAAAAAGCACCAGCCCTGGATTCAGGAGGACCTGAGTTCAAATCCAGTCTCAGACACTTGATACTTACTAGCTTTGTGACCCTGGGCAAGTCACTTAACCCACATTGCCCTGCAAAAACAAAAAACCCCACAAATAACAAACAAAAATACATGAAAATACAATAAAACATAGATAACATTGCATTATGAGATCCCCGCCCCCCATTTCTACTTGAGTTTGACACCACTGATCTGGAGTACTTAAGTGACTTGTCCAGAGGGCATCATCTAACATGCATCAGACATGGGATTTGAACCCAGGCCTTCCTGGCTTTCTGGCCAGTTCTCTATCCATTATATCATAAGACTTCTCAAAACTCAGAATGTCAAAATGGAACTCAACTTTGCTCCCTTCTTCCTATTTCTGTCACAGTCACTACCATCCTTCCAGACATCCAGGTTCACATCCTAGGAGCCCTATTTAATATCCAATCAGTTGCTAAGTTTTTATATCTGTAACACCATTACTTGTCTTCCATCTCTTTGTCCCCTTCTCTCCATTCACTTGGCCACCACTCTAGTAAGGGACCCACCATCTCTCTCCTGGATTATTGAAATAGCCTCCTAATGGGTCTCCCCATAACCATGTTTTCCCCTTTCTCTAGTCTATCCTCTACCCAGTTGCTAAATAGATATTCCTAAAGCACATATTTGATCACATCACTCCTCTACTCAAGAATCTTCAGTAGTTCCCTATTGCTTCTAGGATAAAAAATCAGTCTGATTACAAACTAGTCTTCCTGGCCTTCTATGTGTATTATTCAAACTGACCTTCAATTTTTTCCCTGTATCTAAGAAAACATCTCCCATCTTTGTAATTTTTTATAAGGCTTTGTCTCTTAGAATTCAGGGAAGGAAATAAGCATTTGTATAGCACCTACTATGTGCTAGGTGCTTTACAAATATCTCATTTGAATCTCACAACAACCCTGGGAGGTAGGTACTATTATTATTTTTTTTTCCAGGGCAATGGGGGTTAAGTGACTTGCCCAGGGTCACACAACTAGTAAGTGTCAAGTGTCTGAGGCCAGATTTGAATTCAGGTACTCCTGAATCCAGGGCCGGTGCCACCTGGCTGCCCCAGTAGGTACTATTATTATCCCTTTTTTAAAGATGAGGAAACTGAGCCAGACAGAGGCTAAGTGAATGGCCATACAGTTAGGAAGTGTCTGAGGCTGAATTTGAATTTGGCTTTCTGACTCCAGGTCCAGCATTTTATCCACTGCATCCTCCCTTTGAGACTCAACTCAAGTGCCATTTCCCATGAGGTCCTTTCTGATGTTACTGCTTCCCTATCTGAAATTATTTTATGTCTTTCACACACATGCATGTATATGTGCATGTATATGCATGCATGCATGCATGTACATACATACACACGATATCCTCTCCCCTCCTTCCAAGTCAAATGTAAGTTCTTTGTGGACAGAAACTGTTTCCTGTTTTGTTTCTGTATCCCCAGAGCCAAGTAGAGAACTTGGCCCATAAAGGACACTTAATATTTAATTGAATTTCATACATGTGTGTGTGTGTGTACGCGCATGTGAAAGCAAGACTATAGAGTAGATTAGGTACTAAATGCATGTCAAATAGGTGCTGAATACTGAGAAGTGAATTTAGGCAAGGAAAGTTATCCAAATGTGGACCCTTAAAGCAGATTCTTTATTCAGTCTCCCAGGGAGGATGGGGGCCTAAGAGTAGATCTTTGAGGTGGTTCTATGATAAGAGTTTGGGAAAGGTGTTTTTGTTGTTGTTGTTGTTGTTTTAGGGAGGGGGGGGTTCAAGTGGCAGAAGACTCTTGCCTGTGTAGCTGTTTGGGAGATTGTTGGCTCTGAGTCCCAGTCCTAATGTCTCTGGGGCATCAGCATTTGGAGAGTGGTTAGCATCCAGAAAGATGCAAATATTGGCAGCCTTGTGAACTTCAAGGAGTTTCTGAACGGGAAACAAGAATATGGGGCCAATAAAAGTAGAATCTGGTGATGAGAATGTGTGAAGGTCTGTGTGTGTGTGTGTGTGTGTGTGTGTGTGTGTGTGTGCGCGCGCGCGCGCGCGTGTGCATGCACTCAGTCTATGTCAGATAACCTGAATGACTTTTTTTCACTTCAGTAATTATATCCTCAAAGTTATAAAGTCATATAGTTGTAACAAAGAAAGTGACAGAGAAGTCCTCAGACCAAGTCTTTCCACTACAAATGAAATATCTATTTCTTCTCTACTAAGAACAGAAGGGGGCAGCTAGGTGGCACAGTGGATAGAGCACTGGCCCTGGATTCAGGAGGATCTGAGTTCAAATCCAGCCTCAGACCCTTGACCCTTACTAGCTGTGTGACCCTGGGCAAGTCACTTAACCCCAATTGCCTCACAAAAAACCAAACAAACAAACAAAAAAACAGAACAGAAAAGATAACTGAGGTCCAGGGAAAGGAAAGGACTTGCCCAAGGGCATGCTGCATGTTAGTGTCACTTTGGGGATTAGGATCTAGATTTCGAAAAATATCTTATTTCCCCCCAATTATGTGTAAAGACAATTTTTAACATTCATTTAAAAAAAACTTGAAATTCCAAAATTTCCTTCTTCCCTCCTTCATTTCCCCCCTCACTAGGATGGTAAGCAATTTGATATAGGTTATACATGTTCAATCATACAAAACATCTTGGCATATTAGTCATGTTGTGAAAGAAGACACAGAGCAAAAGGAAAAAGAACTTACAAAAAAAAAGTGAAAATAGTATGCTTCAATCTGCATTTAGACTGTATCAATTCTTTCTCTGGAAGTGGATAGCATTTTCCATCATGAGTCCTTAGGGATTGTCTTGGGTCATTGAATTGCTGAGAAGATCGAAGTAATTTCATAGCGGACAACATTCTCCTGGTTCTGTTCACTTCACTTTGCATCAGTTCATGTAAGTCTTTCCAGGTTTTAGAATCCAGATTTTTACAAGCTTAATATCCAGTGCTTTTCTACTTTCTATACTGCCTTCTAGAAGAAGAGAGCCTAACAGAGGAGCCCCTGAGAAAGAAATTAAGGATTATATTAATTTAGATCTCGAAGGGACTTTAGGGATCATCTAATCTACCGTTCTCCACCCCACCCCACCCCCACTTTACAGTTAGGGAAACTAGGACTCAGAAAGGTCAGTGACATATAATGTTATGTAACAGTGTAAGAGTCAGGAGATACAGTTGTTATGGGCCCATAGCACCCCAGAAGTTCTCTGGGGCACATCAAAGAACCTTCTCCTTGAGAAACCAAACCAGAGGACAAACACGCCTAGAGAGATAAGTGGAACCAGATCGGATGGAGCTAGCTCTGAGACCCCCACCCTTCATTCTAGTCTCCCACAACCCTGGGGCGATAAGATTAGGTGTGGCTGCTTCCTTTGTGTCCTGAGGAGATGGCTTGAGAGATCTGCAGCCACCCCTCACCCAACTCCTCCAGCCACCACCAGTGGGAGATGGTCTTCCCTCACTAAAGGAACTTTCCAATCAGATGGTCAATCCCATCAGTCCTCTATAAAAGTACCTGCCAGTCTCCTGCTCCAGGAGGTTGGTATCTCAGAGCTACTCTCTCTCTGTGCCATGCCTTTCTCCCCATGAGAAGTCCAAGGACTTCTTTCATGGTTTCCCTTACCTTCCCCTTCCTCTAAATAAACTACCATCTTATTCTAATTGCTTTTGTGTGCAAGAGGGTGTAATTCTTTAAAGAGGAATTCCTAAGGACCCCAAACCCCTACCCCTTACTCCATTCTCCCCATGACACAGTGAATAATGTATATTTATATATACACATATGTAGCTCTCTATGTGCATCTATATATAGCATATGTCTATGCATACATATATGTACACCATTGATTTTAAATTCTATTCAATTAAATAAACATTTATTGAATGTCTCTAATATATAATGCACAGCATTTTCCAGGATAATTTCAATTTCAAGAAAAAAAATATTTTAAAAGGAATGACCTTTGTTATTTACTGTTAACTGTCTTGATCTTAAGTTTAGAGACTATGGTCCCTATAATTGGACCAGAATGCTGCCTAAAGAGTTGGTGGATATTTTCTGAGCACCTGCCACGTTCCCATCCTTGTATTTAGTTACACTGAGATATAGAGGAGGAGGAGGCAGAGGAAGAGGAGGAGGAGGAGATCTGGTCTTTCCATGATATTTTTTGGAGAAAGGAGGACATAGGTGTGACCCTTGCATGTAAGCTTGTCACTTGATGCAAAAGGATAGGCCTGCCTTTGGGGGGACTTCTCACCTGTCTATTTCATTGGTTCCACCCAGGAAATCTAGATGCCTCATTCTATGACCCTCCCCCCCCAAATGTGTTGCCATTAACTCATAAGCATCTAGCACACAGAATTCAAAGAAGTTTTATTTACAGGTTGAAGATAACAAATAGGACTCATAAATGGCTCATGGGAAACACTAACACCTGAAAATGAGTAACTCTTGCCCAGGAATTTGTAAACTTCCAGTCATTTATAGCGTCATAGAATCTCAGGAGTTGAAAGGAGTCTGAAGAGTCTACACCTTAAATAGTTAAATAGGAATTCCCTCTACAAACATACCTGGCATGCAGCCAAACATAGCCTCCAATGCAGGGGAAGCCACCACCTCCCAAGGAAGGCCATTGCTGAACAGCTCAAATTTAGGGAATTTTTCCTGGCATCAAGGAAGCAAATTTGCCTCCTTGCATCTTCCATCCACTATTCCTGGTTCCACTCACTGGGACCAAACAGAACAAATCTAACGCTCTTCCAGGTGATGTCTTCAAATACTTAAGCATGGTTATCATGCGTGTCCCAGTCTCTCCCTTCTCCTTTTCTCCCCCATAGTTTTTGTGATTATGAAGTGCCCTTGCTCCATACACACACAAAAAAAGAATAACAAAAAGATCCTTGCTATTTTCCTGGTAGTCTAAGAGAAACTTTGTCCTCTGACCCCAGGGTTATAGAGGAATTTCACCTTCCACTAGCAACTAATTCCCATTGCCACTTGGTGGCCCCTGAGGAGAGTTTAATATAGTCCTAGCAGCTGCCGGCTTTGGAGGACACATTAAATAAGCCCTCGGCCTCTTTCAGCTGTTGCTTGCCATTCCTTCAGGGCCAGCTGGGCATAAACTTTCCATCTTCCTCATTCCAGTCAGTGGAATCTTAAATTCAGAGATATTTCTTGGGGCCCCATGACATCTCACATTCAGCTCCTCTTCCTCCTTTTATCTTTTCAGAGCAGATGCTGATGACAAAACTGGGTGGTGAGTTGGGGAGGGATGTGTGTGTGTGTGTGTGTGTGTGTGTTTGTAAGCACCAACATTTTAGAAAATTGTAGGGTACTGTAGGGTTTTCTTTCCAAACTCTTGAATCTGATTAGTTTTAGCATAAACAGTAAGGCAGAGCAGTTGAGCTGTGAGGACAACAGTTGTTCCCAATAGTTGTCACAAAGAGAGTACAACCTCTTTCTTCCTAAGACTACATGTAGATAGCAGATAAAAACAGGGGAAGACCAGGCCTCCAAGTTGGTATTGCCTAACTAGTCCTTACATTATAGTTGCAGAATTTAGTGTGCTGATAAAAGGGAGGATAAAGAGAGTGCTTACTATGGCAATTGAGTGAGTGCCTTTGTGTTGTGTGTCCCTGAAAACACCTTGTATGTTTTGCTGTTTAAAGCTGAAAAAATGGTTCACATGCAGAACGAGCTCTTCTAAACTCTTCCTTATTTTCTCCACTGGACCAATGATAGAGGTTACATGACTCTGACAGTCAGTAGTCATGGGATCCTGGCATGAATCAAAACACCGGGGCGTATTGCCTGAAAATCAGCCTAAACCAAGCCCTAAGTTCCAAGCCTGAATATTCTCTAGTACTTTCTAATAGGGGTGACCATTTCAGTTAGTGTATATGGTTCAAGTAAAAAATAGCCTGCCATTCGCATTATTGAGCAAACTCTTTCTCAAAGCATATTTAATTGGAATTATTTTTGTAAAATGGAGATACCTAGATATCAGCCTTTAAATCAGGCATTCTTAACCTGGGGTCCATGAACTTAAGAATTTTTTGCATAACTATTTTGGTATAATTGTTGGTTTAAATAATCCTATGTATATTATTCTATGCAAGAGGTTCATAGATTTCATCAGATGGTCCGTGACACAACAAAGGTTAAGAAGCTCATTCTAATTACATATGTCTCTCTGTGTGTAGACGTACATATGCACACATTATATACCCACATAAACTCTCTATGTACATGTGAGTATAATAACAATAGTGGATATGGTGCTGAGTTTGGAGTTAGGATGATCTGGGCTCAAATTCCACTTCTGACATTTACTAGCTTTGTGTGCCCTACTACTAAGTTACAGATGGGCTGCAATCTGCATTGGTGGAAAGAGTCCATACACCTGTGAGTGCCCCAATACGGCTAAAGTCATAGGTTTTTAATATATTCATTACATAGGAACAACAATAAAAAACCACACATTTCTGAAGCATTTAAGGTTTACACAAATTCTTTTCCTCACAATCTAGTAGGTCTTACAAATGTTATCTCCATTTTACAGAGAAGGAAAGAGAGGATTACAGGAGTTCTACAATCCCAGGGCAAAGAAGTGTTAGAAATGGAACCGGAAGCCAGGGTTTCCGACCTCAGACCCTGTACTCAATTCACCCAGGAGTTATCAGTGCTAAAACACATAGCAGAGGAGAATAACAATTAGAGCTGTCCAACAATGGGAAATGGCTGCCTAAAGAGGTAGTAAGAGACTTGTCACTGGAAGTGTGTTAGAAGATTATGGATAATTGCTGCTCAGGGAAGCTATACAGGAAATTCCTGCTTTTAGTTGGGGTTAGACTAGATGACCTCTGGGGTTATTTTTCTGTTCGGAGATCCCAGAATTCTATTTCTAAATGACCAGAGGAGTGAATAAGGAGTATTATAATGGCTAGACCAGACAACTCAGGCAAGGTGGTAGTGCTGAGACTTGGGTCCCCAAATTTAGAAAGGCTTTTGCTTTAACAGAAGATGAGTTCATCTAGATTCCCTGAGTCCCCAGGGAAGGAGAATCACAGGATCCTAGGACCCTAGAAGGTCAGAGCTAGAAAAATCTTATAAATATAGAACATAGAATTTCCAAATTGAAACAAAGCCTCTAGGTCTAGTTTGACAAACACAGTTGACTGAGAACTGACTAAATTCCATTTAGTTTCATTCCCATGCCAATGAATTGCCTGGGACTAACCCAACATTATCATTTTGACTTTTGATTATTTTGTAAAACACCAAACTCTCCCCTCCCTGAGATTCCCAAGGTTTCTCCCTGGAATTTAGTTTATTGTGTAAAAGAGCCCATCTAATGAAAATGTGAGAAACTTATTCTTTCCAAAGTCAGTCTTGTGGTTCTTTTTGTTTTAGTACCCCATATAAACCCTGTCCCCAGTTCCCTTTTTCAGGTACCCCAGCACCTGATGTGTGGTACCACTAGCTGCAACTCCTCTGCCCTGATTAGAGACCTTAATTTTGTTATATTGTTTTCATTAAATTTCAGATTGACATGTTCTATCCTGCCATTTTTTGAGATGAGTAAACAGTGACTCAGAGAAAAAGAATGACTTGTTCAAGATCACCAACTTTCTTTCTTATAGAGACTTGTTACTAGGTTGATCCATCAGGAGACTGCTGCAGACATAGTTTATTTAGATTCCAGGATAGCATTTGTCACTATCTCTTGCTCTCCTTCCGGATAAGATAGGAGGAGTTTTGGCTAGATGACACCACAGTTAGGTACATTTGTAACTTGCTGAATGATCAGACGCGTTGGGTAGCCATTATCCTCTTGGTGTCAAGTTGGGAAGGAAATCTCTAGCAGAGTACCCCAGGGATTTGCCCTCAACCCCCGGTGATGCTAGTCAACATTTTAATCAGTGACTTGGATGATTTTAATCAGTGACTTGGATGAATCTAGCATGCTTCTCAGATCTGCAGAGGACCCAAAGCTAAAACACCCTGAATATCAGATAGGATCCAAAAAAATCTCAAGGGGCTAGAACAATGGAATGTTGATAGAGATAAATGGAAAGGCTCTTGTGAGATTAAAAAAAAAATCTAAGAACAATTGGTGGAAGCTATAGAGAGGCAAATTTCAGATAAAGACATACTTCCTAACAGAGAGAGAAAAAGACCCGGGGGCGTTAGTGGACTGCAAGCTCAATAAGAATCAACAATTGTGCTAATGTCATCTGAGGCTATATTGAGAGGTGGGATGCCCAGAACAAAGATGCCTGTTATCCAGACTGTGACATGCAGATGGAAGGCTAGTTCATTGAGGGAGTTTATCAGTACATATTATTAGGAAAGGGTGTGTACCTCTTTGGCATATAGGTTCCCCCTTTCTCCCTCCATCCCTCTCCCCAGTGCTGAAATAGGATTAGGGGTCCAAGCCCTAAGGGATATAGGGAAGGCTAGACTCTTCAATTCAAAAGGGTTTTTGAACAAAGACAAGAGATAAGCAAGCTGTGTATACTGTTTGTCTTCCCTGTCTGTTTACTGGGAGGCTTAATCTTAAGAATCATATAGATAGGTAGTCCTCACTGATTAGCTGGAAATTGCATTTTTGTCCAGGAATTTGACCCTACTAGGAAATTAGATCTGGCTGGAGCTGACTAAAGATAGGGGGCGGGGGGGTGGGGGGAGAGAAGAGGAGTGGGAAAATGATAAGTGGCCATCTGCAGGTGCTTGGGGTTGGGCTAGGGGATGTGTTCAGTGATACATAGACTTCTGCAAGGATGCACAAGAGAGAGTTGACCATTAACTGACCATTAGTGGACTGAACACTAAGTGTTGAATGAAGCTTTATCAGATGCTTACTTATATCATGAAGTGCCCAAGCTGCTATGCCTCCCTGGGAGCCCATGGCTATAGGAGTAGGGGATGGTGAGAACCAGTGCTATAATAGTCACTATGGATGGGTATTAAGGTTTTAAAAAAATGTATTTATACATTTGTCTTTATATTATAGTCATTTCACCCCCAACCCCTGTGTTGGATCCCTTATGACCAAGAAAGCAAAAACATCATATACAAAAATTTCACATCTCTGCTGCTGAAATCATTTTGCTATTTTTTCTTTAGGACCTTTACTGGTTTTTCTCCATCTTTATTATTATTATCATTATTGTTATTGTTGTTGTTGTCTTACCTTGCCTTGCCTTTCTATGCTTTCTTCCCCATCTCTCCACAATTATCTCCCCTTCACCAACTCGGGTCAGGCAGCTTCTTCTGCCTGGAAAATCTTCCTTTCTCTTTTCTTCTCAAAATTCTTCACACCAGACATTCCCCTTTAGTAACTGTTCTCAGAAGACTCCAGTCCTTGCTCTCCCTGCCCTTGGAATTTAAATTGTACTTACAAGCCTCCTCACACCACACAATAACAAACCAGTCTTAGATGGTAGTGGTTGCTCTCTTAGTGAATCCTGTCTCCCCTACAGGAGTTCCCTGAGGACAGGATCTGAGAATTATAGAACCTCTGAGTTAGAAAGGATCCTTGAGATCCTCTGGATCCCTCATTTTATAGATGAGGAAACTGAGGCTGGGAGAGGGGAATTGATTTGCCCAAAGTTATACCATGAGCTAGTGACGGCCAGAACAAACCTTGTGATAGTCCGTCCCAGCATTCTTCCTACTATAAACCACATTAACTTGGAGTCCCCTTGAAGAAATCTGGTCCTGACTAAACTCTTTTGATTCTTCACTAAAGTATCTCATAGCTTCCCCTAAAGAGGGCTGGATTTAGAGTTAACAGTTGTTCAGTCATTTCAGTTGTGTCCAACTCTTTGTGATACCACTTGGGGTTTTCTTGGCAAAGATACTGGAGCGGTTTGTCATTTCCTTCTCCAGGTCATTTACAGATGAGGAGAGTGAGGCAAGCAGGGTTAAGTGACTTGCCCAGAGTCACACAATCAGTGTCTGAAGCTGGATTTAAACTCAGGAAGAAGAGTCTTCTTGACTTCAGGCTGCCTGCTCTAACCACTATATCACCCACCTGCCCTGAATCAATAGACCTGGGCTCAAAATACGACCTTGTCATTTACTACTGTGTTGCCTTGGATAAGTTGCTGAACCTCTATGGGCCTCAATTTCTGTAAAATGAGAGAGTTGCACTAGTCAACTTTTAATGTCCTTTTTGACTATAAAATGATGATCCTGATTTCTGCCTCCCTTGTCTAGACCTTCCCTTCCTTGAATGTTTCTTTGAGACTAAGAGCTCCCTGAGGAAAGAAATTAGCTACCATATTGGGAGCTCCCTGAGAACTGGTCCCAAGTATGTCCCTTCTCCATCTATCCCAGAGTATAAGCTTCCCGAGGGCCAGTTCCCATTTCCTCCTTTTCCTCCTGTCTCCTGCCATGGCAGAGATAGGATAGAATGGGACAGGCTGATTCAAACCTTTTTGAATGATTGATGGGTCATATGAGTGGCTCAAATTCCTATACCAGATTTAAAAAAATTTTAAAATTTAAAATTAAAATTTAATTTTTTTGTGTGGGGCAATGAGGGTCAAGTGACTTGCCCAGGGTCACATAGCTAGTAAGTGTCAAGTGTCTGAGGCCGAATTTAAACTCAGGTCCTCCTGAATCCAGAGCCAGTGCTTTATCCAATGTGCCACCTAGCTGCCCCTGTACCAGATTTTAATCACTGATGATAATCTACACTCAGCAGAGAGTCTTGGGGGTCTTGCCTAAAGTAGGAGGTCTTAACCTGGGGTCCACAGGTTCCCAAGGGGTCTAAGGATAGATTTGGGAGGTGGGGGGGGTCTGTGAACTTGGATGGGGGAAAATTACACTTATTTTCACTACTATATAAGTTAAATTTACCATTTCCTTCCATGAATTAAAAACATGACTCTAAGAAAAGGCCAACAAGCTTCAGCACATTGCCAAAGGGGTCTGCCACACAAAAAAGGTTAAGAATCCCTGACTAGGTGATCTCTCTGGCTTTCCATCTCTGACATTCTATGGTTTCTATGATACCAACCAGCTGCTGACCCCTTAGGAATCCTATGTATTCCAGCTGCTTGTGTTTTGTGCTACGGTAACATACAAAAATGTCCTAGGAATGGACTAGATGAGTGACCCTGGGGGAAAGATTCCTTTCTCAACCCCGTAGCTGCCTGGCTTCAGCTTTTATGTGTGCCTGAGGTATAATTATCCCCCTCTCTCCATGCCAAAAATATCTCTAATTGTGATCAGTAAAGCTGGCCCCTCCCCAGGACCTTGTTAGAAATGTGGCTGTCAGCGGGTGGTCTTTCTGCTGTCATTCCCCCCTCCCTTGGCTCCCCACCCTTTGTTTCCAGGCCCCAGAACTCCTCCACAGGCTTTCAGATGAATAATGAAAAAAGGATTTTGAATTTAGAGTTGAAGGACTTGGGTTCAAATTTTGATCCTGATCCTTAGTCCGTCCCTATGTGATCTTGGGCTTCTTTACATGACTTCTTTATGCTTTAGTTTCCCCATTTCTAAAAGCAAAGGGTTAGACTGAATGGGTTCCAAAGGGTTTGTGTGGCCCCGACACTCTGAGTTAGGTATTCTAAGATCTTTATCTGATGATGTAGGTAGAGGAGGAAAAGCCTGTCTGATGCTGTCTCAGGGGTGGGAAGCTGCTGATAAGCTTACATTTATTGCCTGTAGTTGCCTTTGTCAGTTTCATTTACACTGAGAAGTGTGTGTGTTGCCTTCTCAGTCAACATTCCGTAATTTTGTTCCCACTTCATGTCCCAACATGTGTGTGCGTTGTTATACTGCCTACAAGTGACAAGCCTTCCCTGGGAGTCCTGCTCTTGGTTTTTGACATAGAAATCAATCAGGGGACTGTGAGCCATGTCTAGGGAATCTTCCCCTCTGCCCCCCTGTTTTACAAAATACTTCACGCTTTGGGTTGCCTTATTGGATCCTTAGAAGTATCTTGAGAAAAAAGCAGAGAAAATCTTATTATCCTTGTTTCACAGGTAATAATAGCTAGCATTTATATAGCAGTTTCAGTTTTGCAAAGTGTTTCACAATTTTCATCTCATTTTATCCTCACAATAACTCTGGGAACTAGGTGCTATTATTATCCTCATTTTATGGATGAGGAAAATGAGGCAGACACAGGTTAAGTGGCTTGTGCAGGATCACACAGCGAGTAAGTATTTGAGGCCGGATTTGAACTCAGGTCCTCTGGGTTCTGGGGCACTCCAGTGGATAGAGTTCTGGGCCTGAAGACTCATCTTCTTAAGTATTCTGGACCACCGACAGTCTTCCTGACTTTTGTCATGTCGCTGGACTTTGATGACTCTGGAAGAGAGAATGGGACTGATGACTTTGTGCAACTCTGCCTCACATAATTCCAAATCACCCTTGAGTCAAGACATCACCTTTGATGTCATTGGTCCTCTTCGAAAATGAACAAATAACAGCAACAACAACAATTAAGCACCTTCTATGTGTCAGGCTAAAACAGTCTTTTCTCTCAAGGAGCTCACAGTTTAATGGGAGATTTATGCAAGCAAACAAGATATACAGCAGATAAATTGGAGACAAACACAGGGAGAAGGTACTAGGATTAAGGAGAACCAGAAAAAGCCTCTCACAGAAGGTAAGACTTTGCTTGAGTCTTGAAGGAAGCCATGGTGCAGTCACACACCTCATGGTAGGGGCTTGAACTCAGGTCCTCTGCCTTTAAATCTAGAGGTGCTCCTTACAATCTACCTTGGCTGCGCTCAGTCTACCATAGAAGCCAGACAAGTGTAAGGAAGAGAGGCTGGGCTTCCCATGTGATGCTTGTAGGGCCCAGCAGTGGGGAGCCTTCTTGGGAGGATGAAATAAATGGATAATGCATGTGACAGAGCTTTGAAAATTGTAAAGTGCTGTATTCATGGAAGGGATTATTATTATTCTCTTAGGGTAAAAAATATGTGTGTGCTATAAATAAACATTTCTGTGCCTTTATATGCTATTTTCCCTGGGTCTTAGATAGGTAGTATCTATCTATCCTCGTGAAAAATTCCAACAGGGAAAGAGGGACAGGGGAAACAGGACATGATATCATGTCTGGAGTGCTTTCATGTTGAAGGAGGATTAGCCTTTTGTTTGGGCCCACAGGGTAGAACCAGGAGCAGCAGGTGAAAGATTCTGCCTGAATTCCTAGGGATTTCTTCCTTCCAATAGAGCTGTATAGTGTTGAATGAGTTGCCGTGAGAGGTAGTGAGTTCTCTGTCACTGGAGGTCTTTAAGAAAAGACAGGGCACTCACTTGTTGGGAATGTTACAGAGTGGAATTTCTGTTTCCAACATTTAGGAGGGTTAGATGAGAGACATCTGACATCTAATTCTGAGCTGCTCTGATTCTTCGAAAGGGGATCTGTCCAGCCCTGGTCAGGTCAGAGGCTTGGGAATCCAGGGGTGTTGGGGATAGAAACCACCCCGGCTCCCTGAGGGAAGGGGTTAGATGGGAAGCTGGAGCTGTTAGAGATGGGGAAAATTCAGGATGAGGAATGCTTCTGGTTAGCCAGGAGTCTGAATCCTTTTCCACTTGGGATTTTTTTCCTTATCATATCTTCCCATTTTCACAGAGGAGCAGGTTGAGGCCCAGAAAAAGGAAGGGACACATCTAAGGTCACAACATGAGTCAGTGACTGAGCTGGGACCAGAACTCCGGAGTCCCATGCCAGCGCCATTTTCACAGACCTGCGTTGCTCTTCCATTCCAGCTTTTAATAAGGAGGGAGTTACCCTGGACTTGGCCTGCTCTATTGTCAGGACCTACTGGCTCTTGGCCGGAGCTGCCTGCTCCATCAGCAGTATGGTTCTGCTGATCATTTCCTGACTCGTTTTGACCAAACTTTCATTGGTGCTTTTATGATCTCAGAAGAAGAGCCTGCAGGGAGAATGTACGATTGATACTCAGATCATGTCTGATGCGTCTTTGAAGGGAGAGAATAGAAAGACAAAGGCAGGATGTGATAGAATGTTATTTAATGCGTCGGCATGAAGTGTAAATACATCCGACACAGAGGCAGGAGGCCTCCCTCAGGCTGATGGGGAATAATTACCCAGGGGATGCTGAGCAAAGCCAGCCCTCCCCTCCATCCCCCCAGCTGCGGGAATGAATGTGGAGGCTGACCCTTTTCTGGCTCTGGAGCCCCGCCACCAACAGAAATGTGAGGGTGTGCTGTGCTCTAACCAGGAAACGGACACACACACAGAAATGTTAATATCCATAATTTCAGCTGAATGACATTGGCAGCACAGCACAGAAATCTCTACATAGAGGCAATAATAATAATAATGGAAGCTGGGATTTACATGGTGCTTTTTAAGGTTTATAAAGCAGTCTGTTGTAGCTGGTTGCATAGTATTGAAATATAACTTCTTGTGAGTATGTGTCTATGATTTCCCTTCCAGTTTACATCTCCATAAACTCTGTGTGTGTGTGTGTGTGTGTGTGTTTTGTGGTCTTTAAGGCCCCTTTTAACTCTAGCATTCTGTTATCTATACGGTGTAATAGCCAAATGACTGGTCTTAGAGTTAGAAAGATCTGAATTCAAATCCAACCTCAGACACTTTAGCTATGTGACCATGGGCAAAGTACTTAATGGCTCTCACCCTCAGTTTTGTCACCTGTGAAATGGAGATAATAGTAGTAGCTACCACACAGGGTTGTTTTGTGGATCAAATGAGATACTATATATAAATCACTTTACAAACTTTAAAGTGCTTTATAAAGGCCAGTTGGGGTGTTATTGCTGTTCTTTGTTCTCATGCCTCTTCCAGGCCTGACAAAATGTATTGTAAGGTCCTTCCCTAAATAGAATGTAAATTCCTAGAATTATGATTGTTTTGTTTTGTTTTCTTCTTTTTCTTTCTCTTTCCCTTCCCCTTCCTCCTACCCCTTTAAAAATATTTTTGTATCCCCAGAACCCAATGCAATTCTTGGCTCACCTTGGTGCTTAATAAATGCTTGTTGATTGATTAGGTCTCTTCTAGATGTGACATTCTATGCTTTGGTTCTTTAGTTTGGGAGATGAGACTTTCAAGAAAGCTAGGACCTCTCAAATGAACCAGAGCTTAAAGCTGAGTGACATCTTGACTCAGAAGCAAGTTGGGCCAGGGGGCAAGGAGTCTTCCTATCTGGCTCTACAGTGACTCAACCATTCCTTGAGTCTGTTCCTGAAAAGCCTCTGTTTTCCCTATGGGGACTAGCACCGGTCTAAATTCAGTGGAGTTGAAGAGGTTTTTGAGGGGGTCAGGAGATTGTTCTACAATTTCCTCTTTTTGCTAGACTTAGTTTTCATTTGGGGCTCAATGTTTGCTAGCATTTAAGGGGTACAGAGAGGGGTTAGGATTTCTGTTTTGCTAGAGCCGAAAGGAAAACTCATTCAACCAATGCAGGTTAACAAATGCTCTGCAGTTTATGGAGTTACCTGCCTGGGTCACTGAGAAGAAAAGTGACTTGTTTAGGGTCTTACAATATGTGTCAAAAGCAGGTATTTTGAACTCTGAAGTGATCTCTATCCACTAGACCACTTGCTTCTCCAGTGTACAGAGCTCCTCACTCCTACCCCCATCTCTGCCAAGAAACTCCTCCTGAGGATATCCAGAGGAAAGGAAACAGGAAGGTGACAAATATCAAAATCCCATCCAAGATGGAAGGGTTGAAGGAAGTAGAAATGTTTTACTCAGGATATGAGAAAGCTTCAGGATCAGGGTCTTGGCAATTGTCTTCACCTATCTTCAGTCTTGTAGTGCAGGAGGGAACAGACTTATTCTTCTCCACCCTGTAAGCAGAACTAGAAAGAGTGGTGGGGGATGGATTGGTGAAGAAGGGAGTTACTGGGAAGCAGATACTCATTGCCTTCTCTGAGATATGACCAGATCAGTGATATCACTGATATTATAATTCAGTCATTGACTAAGAAACTCAGAAGATCCAAAGGGAACTCAGATCTCTTATCTAATCTTCACGCAATATAGGACTCTCTTCTGCAGAGTTCCTAGGGTCATGGAAACTATGGGGTGTCTGCCTGAATACCTTCAGTGGTAGAGAGGACCCAACCTACCAAAGCAGCTTGTTTCATTGTCTTAGTTGTTTTTCCCAAATTGTATTTTATTTTTTCTAATCATACACAAAGATAGTTTTCAACATTCATTTTTTCATTTTTCATAAGATTTTGAGTTCAGATTTTTTTCTCCCTTACATGTCCCCTCCCCAAGATGACAAGCAATCTCATATAGGTTATACATGTGCAATCGTGTAAATCATATTTCCACATTAGTCATGTAGTAAAAGAAGAAAAAGAACAAAAGGGGAAAGCCATGAAAAAACCTAAAAAATATTCAAAAAAGTGAAAATAGTATGCTTCAATCTGCATTCAGACACCATAGTTACTTTTCTGGATGTGAAGAACATTTTTCATCATGAGTCTTTTGGAATTGTTTTGGATCATTGTATTTCTGAGAAGAGTTAAGTCTATCATATCTGATCATTGTACAATGTTGCTGTTACTGCATACAATGTTCTTCTGGTTCTGCTCACTTCACTCAGTATCAGTTCATGTAAGTCTTTTAAGTTTTTCTGAAATCATCCAGTTCATCATTTCTAGTTTGTTTCATTGTTAAACAGGCTCCAGATCTGGGCTCGAGTCTCTTACCTGATACTAATTATATGACCTTGAGTAAGAAATTTAACCCTCCAGAGCTGTCATTTAGTCATGTGTAAAAGATTTCTTCCAGTTGTGACTTTTAAAAAAATCTCATATTAGTTTTAATATTAGAATCAAGCACATAGACATGAAGGAATAGCATTGTGTTGACATGGACAAAACAAGATTATTGTTTTGTTTTCTCTTCAAGGCACACTGATTTTAAAATTTTTAATTTTTAATTTATGGAATAAAACAAGCATTTCTATAACATAGTACAATTAAAGGTGGGGTTTTCAGATATGACTTTCTGTGTTTCTGGTTCCCCATCTAGGCAAGGGAGACTTTAAAGAAAACTGGTGCTTCTCAAAAGACCCAGAGCTTAGAGTTGTGAGAAAGGTAAGAGGCAGGCATGTCCTGCAAAATGAGGGGAGAGGACCCTGCCTGTAACTTTGCTCTGTCACTTTTAGCTTTGTCTCAGAGAGCTGAGTAGGACAGATCCATTTGCTCTTCTATAGGAAAGTGAAGTTAGCTTTGTCGCCGCTTCTCTTTTCTTCTCTAAACATTCCTAGTTCCTTCAACTGATCCTCTTTTGCAGCGGGTTCAGCTATATTGCAGTGATGTCCTATTGTTGCATCTTTGAGCAGAAGCCCTTCTATTTCCCCCTATTACTTCCTTTCCCTCTCTGAGCCTCAGTTTCCTCATCAGCAAATATGTAAATGTAATGCTTCCCGCTTCATAGGACTATTGCTGGAAGAGCTCTTTGTAATTCTGGAATTGTCGTTACTAATAAAATAAACATCAAAATAGATATCCAGAGATAAGAAGAAGAAATCAGCCATACACTAAAATAACTATTTGGGGCAGCTGGTGGCTTAGTGGATAAAGCACTGGGCCTGGAGTCAGGAAGAACTGAGTTCAAATCCAGTCTCAGACACTTCCTAGCTGTGTGACTTTGGGTAAGTCACTTAGCCTCTGATTGCCTGACCAAATGGATCCACCGGAAAAGGAAATGGCAAACTACTCCAATATCTCTGCCAAGAAAACTCCCAGTGGGATAACAAAGGGTAGTACACAATTAAAATGATTGAACAACAACAACAAATAGGTATAATAAAAATCAGAATGTGAACAGTGTCAAGAAATGGTCAAGGAAAGTGCTTTGATAATTTCTAGGAGAGGAAGATCAAGAAAAGCTTCATGGAGAAGGTGACAACTAATGTAGAGCTTGAAGAAAAATTTTTAATAGGGAGAATGGGGTAGGGGGAAAGGAGTCAATTCAAAGAATGATAGATGACATCCCTAAAGACATGGAGATTGGAGGGGATGGCAAAAGAGAAAAATGGAGAGTTTGTCTGGAACATAGAACTGTGTGAAGGTGATGAATAAATGTTTAAGGGAAGGTGTAGCTAGGTGGCGCAGTGGATAGAGCGCCGGCCCTGGATTCAGGATGACCTGAGTTCAAATCTGATCTCAGACACTTGACACTCGCTGTGTGACCCGGGCAAGTCACTTAACCCCCATTGCCCCACCAAAAAAAAAAAAAGTTTTTAAGGGAGGAGCTGATTGCTGTACTCAATTAAGTCACTCCATTCCCACTTAAAGTAAGTGATTAGATGCCCTGTTACCTTAACCAGGTGAAAATATTCAATTGATAACAACCATAGGCTGTGTTTCAATCAATCAGTCAGTCAAGCATGGGCTTTAGACTATTGTTTTTGTTTGTCCTTCATTCTGGAAGAGGACCATGACATGGGGTGATGTCATGACTTGCATTGAGTTAGATTTAAATGAGGGAGGGCTGTGCAAGGTCACCAACCTCACTTCTCCAGAGCCATCTGGGTCCAGTGGCAAGATATACATAAGGACAACTGGAGAATGCCCCAGATGTTTGAGGCAATTGGGGTTAATTGACTTGCCCAGGGTCACACAGCTAGTAAGTGTCTAAGGTGAGATTTGAATTCAGGTTCTCTCAACTTCAGGGTCAATACTTTATCCACTGGATCACCTAGCTGGCCCTAGGCTTTAGACTAAGCATAGAAAAACCCTTAAAAGTACAGTGACTGAAAAGAAAGAGGGTTTGGATGGGCTGAGGTAAAGGGGTCATCTATTATCAAGCAAATCAAAAGGTGAATCATTCCAGAGACTAATGCAAATGTGTTATAGCAGTAACACCGGCCCCCCCCCCCCCAATCACCAGAGTCGGGGAGGGAAATACATCAGCTTTGACTTTGACCTAAGTCTCCTTCCTGCCCCCTTTTGGCTGGAGAAGGATTTTGTGAGCTTTGAAATTTCTGGAGGCTGCTGGACTTTCCATCTTCCCATCAGTGTCCTGGTGGCATTATGCCCATGGTGCCAAATACACCACACCTAAGGACAACTTCCTGAGAACCCCATTAATGGGAAAAAAAAAACTTACAGCAGCCAGGAGACTTGAGTTAGCCCTTTGTCACATCTGCTGTTGAAGCTTGACCCCACTTTCCCCTGGACCCTATAGGCACTAGTAGTAGAAAGCATCACAGACTTTTGGGAAGATATTCAGTACCAGCTCTTCTTATTGTAACACTTTAGTAAATACCTCTTTCTGCAAGTTACTTAAAGCTGGCTGACTGCAATAATTATCAACTGATAATCTTGAGGGTAGGGGTGAGAAACCTATTGATGGGAGCTTGAGCCAAGGGCATTAGAGAATCATGCCTGATCCCTAGAACCTAAGAGGGAGGTTTAGCATTGGTCTGGGACTGAAAACTCATCCACGAGAGTAGGGCTAGAGCTTATATGGGCTATAGATGATAAGGTTGGAAAATCAGGTTTGGACCCAGATTGTAGAGAATTTTTAAAAAATAAAAGTATTTTATTATTTTCAAGTCACAAATAAGTATAGTTTTCAACATTTCTTTTCATAGGATTTTTAGTTCCAAATTATTCTCCCACCACTCTCCCTTCCCTCCCTCTTCCCCCAAGACAGAAAGCAATCTGATATGTTATATATGTGCAATCACATTAAACATATTTCTGCATTAGTCATATTGTGAAAGAAGAATTAGAGCACAAGGGAAAAACCTTAAAAAACAAGGAAAAAACCAGCCCCAAAGTAGAAACAGTATGGTTTAATCTGCATTCATAATCTACATTTCTTTTTTCCGGATGTTGAGAACATTTTCTATCCTAAGTTCTTTGAAATTGTTTTGGATCATTGCACTGTTGAGAAGAGCCAAGTCTATCACAGTTGTTCATCACACAATGTTGCTGTTACTGTGCTCAATGTTCTCTTGGTTCTGTTCCTCTCAGTCACATCAGTTCATGTAAATCCTTCCAGGTTTCTCTGAAATCCTCCTGCTCATCCTTTCTTACAGCAAAATAGTGTTCCATTGTATTCATATGCCAGAACTTGTTTATTCATTCCCCAATCGATGGGCATTCTCTTGATTTCCAATTCTTTGCCACCACAAAGAGAGCTGCTATAAATATTTTTGTACATGTGGGTCCTTTTCCCTCTTCTATGATCTCTTTGGGATACAGACCTAGCAGTGGTATCAATGAGTCAAAGGGTATGAATGAATAGTCCCATAGCCCTTTGGGCATAGTTCCAAATTGCTCTCCAGGAGAATCTGAATATACTTGATTTTGTAAAGGATGGGAATCATCTAAAGGTTTCTGAGTGACAGAATGTATCAGAAACAAGACTGGAGGCACACACAGGAATTAGGGTTGCATGGAGAGAGACTGGGCATCAGAGATGCCAATTAGAAAACTATTACACATGCATGCAAGTTGAGAAGAGGGTCTTAGTTAGAATGGTGATTGTGTGGCTAGACAGGAGGAATACCATGGAGGTAGAATAGATAGGATTTATTAATGTTTGATTAGGTGGCATAGTGGGAAGAATGCTAGGCCTGGAATCAGGAAGACTCACCTTCCTGAATTTAAATCTGGGCTCAGACGCTTACTAGCTGGGTAACCCTGGGCAAGTCGCTCCACCCTATTTGCCTCTGTTTCCTCATCTATAAAATGAGCTAGAGAAGGAAATGGCAAACAACGTTAGTATCTTTTCCAAGAAAACTCTAAACAGGGTCACAAAGAGTCAGATATGATTGAAATGATTGAACAGGGGCAGCTAGGTGACACAGTGGATAAAGCACCTGCCCTGGATTCAGGAGGACCTGAGTTCAAATCTGGCCTCAGACACTTGACACTTATTAGCTGTGTGACCCTGGGCAAGTCACTTAACCCTCATTGCCCCCCCCAAATTTAAAAAAATCTAGGGGCAGCTAGGTGGCACGGTGGATAAAGCACTGGCCCTGGATTCAGGAGGACCTGAGTTCAAATGTGGCCTCAGACACTTTACATGTCCTAGCTGTGTGATCCTGGGCAAGTCACTTAACCCTCATTGCCCCACTAAAAAAAAGAAAGAAAGAAAGAAAGAAAGAAAGAAAGAAAGAAAGAAAGAAAGAAAGAAAGAAAGAAAGAAAGAAATGACTGAAAACAACAAAATTATTGATTGGAGTAGGGGTGGGGGATGGGATCAGAGGTTTCATGGAGAAAAGGAGATATAAGAACTAGGCCTTGAAGTAGGAAGTAGGAGGGAGATGGAGAAGTAAAAATGACAACCTTTGTGACTAGGAACATGGTGCTGCCACAGACAGACATAGGAAAGGCAGGAGTCTTTGCCTCTACCTCTGTGTCCTTGGTGACAAAGTGGAAAAACCCATTAACACCTATGTAACATTCAAATCAGGTGAGCTGCTGTCTGAGAAAAAGGGGAAAAAAACACAAGAAAAACACTCCTGATGTTGTTTAGGGGAATCTGCAGGGTCAGCAAATAAAGGAATAAAGCTGAGATCAATGATCAAATAAAAAAACTCAAGTAATACCACAATTGTCTGGCTGAAAACAGGAGGCTGCAGGCTTTCTAAAGGGAAGAAAGGTGAAGGGAGATAAGGCAGCTTCAAATGACTGTGGTTTTTCCTGGGTGGCTCCTCTTAGGTACAACGATGCTATTTGCCTGACCAATAAAAAGAAGCCAGGCCTTGGGGCAAGTTTAGACTTGAAAAGGGCACCATCCTCTCCACAGCCCTCTGAATCTAGGATGTGACTTAGCCTGCTTACTGTTATGACCTTGACAATCTCACTGCCTTGCCCCATGTCTCATGTTCACCATTTGCAAAATGGGCAGTTGGACCAGATGGCTTCTAAGGTACTTTCCAGCTCTGATAGTCTATGTTTTATCTACAGTCCAAGGGCCCTCAGAGCTTTGTCATTCTTTGCCTCTATGCTGTGCCTGAGGAAATAGTCTCATGCCCAGTTTCTTTCTCGAAAAATAAAGAGAGCAAAGTCTGGGAACCAGGGTCTTTCAGCACTTGTCAAAGGAATCTCAGATGAATGGATTTTTTTCCCCAGGAGTTGGAGACCATGAGAAAAGTGTTGCAGGAAATCAGAAAGCTCTGACAGGCTTTTGACAGGGTTACTAGACTGGTAGATTAGGGCAAGGCTGTAGACATTGCTTACCTTGAATTTAGAAAAGCATTTGATGAGGTCTCTCATGCTGTTCTTGTGGGAAAGACAGTGATGTGGGCTAGATCGCAGTGAAGAAAGGTGAATTTGGGACTTGATATAAAGAGATGTCAGCTTGGAAGGAGGTCTTAGGAGTGGCCCTGGGATGTAGCCTTGGCCCCAAGCAGTTTAACCTTTAACAATGATTTGGAAAAAAGGAAAGATCACAGGTTTATCAACCTTCTAGACCTCAAAAAACTAGAAGGGATAGCTAACATGGATGACAGACCTAGGCTTTAAAAATATCTCATCGGCTTAAAGCTTGGGGATGAATCATAGACATAACAATTTAATAGGGGGCAATGTAAGGAATAGGTGTACTTGATCTCCCAAAATCAACTTGGCCAGTTAGAGGTTTATCTGCAAAAGTCCTAGTTGCTATTGGTGTTCTCCAGGGGGAGCAATGGCCATGGAGTCAGAAGGGTCTGAGTTCAAATCCAGCATCAGACACTTGACACTAACTGTGTGACCTTGGGCAAGTCTCTTAACCCCAATTGCCTTGCCAAAAAAAATAGTGGACTCCAAGCTCAATAAGTCAATGGTAGCTTATGATGGCCAAGAAAGCTAATAGGCTCTTAGGCTTTTAAAATGGGGATAATAACAGCACTTACCATCCATATTTGTTGGGAAGATTAAATGAGATAACATTTGTGAAGTGCTTAATAGAGTTCTGGGCATATATGAGGTGCTTAATAAATTCTCATTCTCTTCCTCCTTTAAAATAAAAGAGCAAAAATGTCTAGGATACAAGAGAACAATAGTCTTGCTATATTGTGGTTTGATAAGAAGATGTCTAGAGTACTGTGTTTAGCTCTGGGTTGTTGTTGTTCACCCTTCATTCTCAAAGAGGAACAATGACATCAGGATGGTGATGTCTTGATTCGAAAATGAATTAGATTTAAGTGAGGCAGAGCTGTGCAGTCATCAGCCTCACTCTCTCCTGCAAAGTCATCGAAGTCCAGTAGCAAGACAAAAATCAAGGTGATTGGTGATGGCCAGGGATGCAGTGGATAGCTTATTTTAGTTAGGATGCTGGAGAATGTTTAGAGATGGGTGACCCAGATGGTGGAGGGCCTAGGGATTAAGAATCAGTTGAGGGCAGCTAGGTGGCACAGTGGATAGAGCACGGGCCCTGGAGTCAGGAGTACCTGAGTTCAAATCCAGCCTCAGACACTTAACACTTGCTGGCTGTGTGACCCTGGGCAAGTCACTTAACCCCAATCGCCTCACCAAAAAAAAAAAAAAAAAAGAATCAGTTGAAAGAACTGAGGATGTCAAGCTTGAAGAACAGAATACTCAGTGGAGATATGATCACTATTTCCAAGTACACACAGAACATGGGAGGGGGATTTTGTCCCGCTTGGCAAGTAAAACTAGGGTTAATGTTCCACCCATGCAGCTGTGTGATTCAGTTGGACATAAGGGGAGATTTCCTAACAATTGACTGTCCCAAAGTGAAGGGGGCTGCTCTGGGAGCAAAGTGAAGGGCTCCCCTTCACTGGACAGATCTCTGCCTTCTTACCTGTGTGACCTTGGTCAGATCTTTTAGCCTCTTTGAGATATTTAGTGTCCTCATCTGTAAAATCCAAATGTTGGGTTAGATGGCCTCTCTGGCCCCTCTGTGCTTTGTCTATGATCCTGTGATAAATATCTTTCTGCTTTGAAAGCATTAAATAATGATAGCTAGCATGTATATAGGGATACAAGTCTTGTGAGGAGGTAGCTAGGTGGCTCAGTGGATAGACTACTTGGCCTGGAGATGGTAAGACCTGAGTTCAAATTTGCCTCCAGATACTCATTGGCTGTGTGAACCTGGGAAAGTCATTTAACCTGATGACCTCAGTTTTCTCATCTGTAAAGTGAGGTGGAGAAGGAAATAGCAAACCACTCTAGCATCTTTGCCAAGAAAACCCCATGGCCAGTATTGGGGTGCTTTGGTCCACAGGGTCACAAAGAGTCAGATTCAACAGAACAACAAAAATAAGTCTTGTTAAGTGCTTTACAAATGTTATGTCATTTTATCCTAACAACAATCCTGGGAGGTAAGCATTATTACTTGTCACCATTTTACAGATGAGAGGAGTGAGGCACAGAAATTGTGACTTATCCAAGGTCACGGCTAGGAAGTATGTGAGACCAGATTTGAACTCCAAGTTTTTCCTGCCTTCAAATCCAACACACTGCACCACTTAGCTAAATCACTTAAGTATATTTTTACACATTTAATTTGATTTTTACTAAACCAATATCACAATCCAGTCAAATTGTACTTTGAGAGGATCATGGATTTACGAATGGAAGGAACCTTAAAGATCCTCCTCATCAAAGCTAACCTATAACACTTCAAGGTTTGACAAGTACTTTGCAGATAAGGAAACTGAGGCAGACAGAAATTAAGTGACTTGCCCCAGGGTTATATAGCTTATAAGTGTCTGAAGCAGAATTCAAATCCAGTTCCTCTTGACTCCTAAGCCCATCCCTCTCTCCAATAGACTCATTTTATGGCAGAAAAAAACCGAGGCTCAGATTGTTTTATTCAAATTGACACAGATAAATTCAGGTCCTCTGACTATAAATTTTGTGTTCTTTTACCTGTAGCATGTTGTCTCTCTAGACTGTTGGAAATGGAATTTCAGAGCTGGGAGGGATCTTCAAGCTCACCTGGTCCAATATTTTCTTTGTTGTTGTTGTTGAGTTGTGTCCAACTCTCTGTGACTTCATTTGGGGTTTTCTTGGCAGAGATACTGGAGTGATTTGCCATTTCCTTCTCCAGCTCATTTTACAGATGAGGAAATTGAGGCAAACAGGGTTGAGTAACTTGCCCAGGGTCACATAGCTAGCGAGTGTCTGAGGCTGGATTTGAACTCAGATCTTCCTGACTCCAGGCCCATCACTCTGTCCACTGCACCAGCTCTCTTTGTACACATGAGGTAATTGAGGCCCATAGAGAAAAATGACCTTCTTTCTTCCAAGTAATATAGCACATTTAAATGCTGGATGTCTGATCCAGGACTCTTTTCAGGGGGTGTATGGGAATGGATGAAGGAAGCTGTGGTAGCCCCCAGAATCCACCCCTCCAATAAAAAAGGGTACAACACAAAGGTGAAGAGAGAAGAAGAGATTGCTGCAGACTGATTTGCATGTAATTTGTTCTTTGGTGGAAATTCTGAAGGGCTTAAAAGCCTCACTAAATGCCTTTAAGGGAATATGACAGAGAAAAGGCCTCAAAAATCAATAGCCTTGATTCCCTTTCCCTGAGTCTGCATTAGCACCACCTCCGAGCTGAGTGGGGGTAATTTGGACGTCATCTAAATCTGCCGCTCAGACAGACGACTAAATGTAGCTCAACGAGACAGGGCCTCGCCTGTCTGATTGTGACTAATGTGGGGAAAATGAATGGCTGTGAGGGAGCTTCCCTCCCACCACTACTCACGCAGACTCAGGGGCCCAGCTCCCAGACCCGCACCATTAGCACTGATGGAACTGGGGCATTTAATTCAAGGGAAAACAGCCAAGGATCGGGCAATCGCTCCACCTCCTGTAGCACCTTAAGGTTTACAAAGCATAGTCTTCACAAAAGCCCTGTGACATATAGTATGTAGTCTGAGGAATATTAGTCTATATTTTAGAAGCTTATTATGACCTAAGAAGGCTGCAGTGCATTTCTCAGTCACACAGCTGGGATTGGAACCCAAATCTTTAAGGCCAGGTGGTGCAGTGGATTGAGCACTAGGACTGGAGTCAGGAAGACCTGAGTTGAAATCTAGCCTCAGATACTCACTAGCTGTGTGACCCTGGACAAGTCACTCAACCCTGTTTGCCTCAGTTTCCTCATCTGTAAAATGAGCTGGAGAAGGATGTGGCAAACCACTCCAGTATCTTTGCCAAGAAAACCCCAAATGGGGTCATGAAGAGTTGGACATGACTGAAAAACGACTTGACAACAAACATTTTTGACCTCAGGGCCAGTGATCTTTTTGCTATACCACACCATCTCCTTTGCATAATAATATGAGGTAGTCTTAGTTACTGCACAGGAGAGCTGGGGGGGGGCGCTGTTGATTCAATCATTCTGTCAGTCAATAAATATTAAGTGCTTACTGTGTGCCAGGCACTGTGTTGAGTGCTAGTGACACAAAAAGAGGCAAAAGACAATCTTTGCCTTCAAGGACCTCACAATCTGATGGGAAAGATAAGGCTGGTTATAAGTAAATTAAACATTTATTAAGTGCCTACTATGTATGGAGAGCATCGATGGCCCCTAGGGGAGAGAAAAAGGAAGCATTGTACCTATGGTATCTCCTTGTATTCTTACAACAACCCTGTTAAGCAGAAAAGGGAAGATATTATTATTCCTATTTTATAGGTGAAGAAACAGACCCAGAGAAGGAAAGTGATTTACTCAGGTTCACACAGATAGCAAGTGGTAGTTCACAGAACTCTAGGGTTCAAATCTAGGTTCAAATGACCCTAGGTGAGAGGTCATAGAATGTTAAAGCTACATGTAATCTTAGAAGTCATCGATTTTGGGGCAGCTAGGTGGCGCAGTGGATAGAGCACCAGCCCTGGAGTCAGGCGGACCTGAGTTCAAATCCGACCTCAGACACTTAACACTTACTAGCTGTGTGACCCTGGGCAAGTCACTTAACCCCAATTGCCTCACTTTAAAAAAAAAAAAAAGAAGTCATCGATTTTGCCACCCTCCTTCCCCTTATTTTGGGAATGAGGAAACTGAGGCCAAGATTCAGGAAAGGTACTTGCCCAAGTTCATACAAGTAGGAACAACCCAGGTCTCTTGACTTATGGTCCAGATCCTCTTTTCCTTTATGCTTTGGTCTTGGGTGGTAGCATGATGTAGTATAGCCCTGGATTTGGAGACCATGACCTGAATTCAAATCCTTGTTCTCCTACCTACACCCTGTGTGATCTTGGGAAGTCATTCCCTTTCTCCTCATCCATTTCTTCATCTTCAGAATTAGGGACTTGGATTTGTAATTCTAAGGTCCCTTCTAACTCAAAAGCATAGCAAGCTGTGGGGATAATAAGAGCCTGTGCCCTTCTAATAGGCTAGAGAACATAGACAGATGCTGGGACTTTTTGAGGTTCTTAACCTGAGACCAAGATGGCAAGAGCAGTGACAAGCATGTTAGGCGAACTGGCCAATGACGGCTGAGCATGCGACGTGTTTGTTGTGCCTGGAAGATGGACTTGAGAGGCCCTCCTCTTCACTTCAAAGGATGCTCAGATTGTCTATGGATGTTTCTGGTCCATTAACCACAGGATGAAGAAACGAATTTTTGATTGGCTGCTGAGATGGAACAGGCTCTACATTCAAAAGGCACTCCCTGGCCAAGGGGATCTCTTTTTTTCCTACTTACCTGAATTTAAGTGAGGAGGTGAGGTATGCTAAAAGTCTCAGGGTGGGGAGAGAGAGAGACAGAGACAGAGAAAGAGTCAGGCAGAGAGACAGACCAATAGAGACAGAGATGGAGAGAGAGATGGAGAGAGAGAGAGAGAGAGAGAGAGAGAGAGAGAGAGAGAGAGAGAGAGATGGAGATGGAGAGAGAGGGAGAGAGAAGGAGAGAGAGAGATGGAGAGAGAGAGAGGAGGAGAGAGAGATGGAGAGAGAGAGAGAGGGGGAGAGAGAGAGGGAGAGAGAGAGAGGGAGGGAGAAAGAGAGAGAGATATGGAGATGGAGAGAGAGGGAGAGAGAAGGAGAGAGAGAGATGGAGAGAGAGAGAGGAGGAGAGAGAGATGGAGAGAGAGAGAGAGAGAGAGAGAGAGAGAGAGAGAGAGAGAGAGAGAGAGAGAGAGAGAGAGAGAGAGAGAGAATGCTAGGTAGTGCTAAAGACCTACCCTCCCTACCCCAGGCTAATGTGTGAACCAGGAATGCATGATCTTGCTGTTACCTCTGCTTTTGTTCTTTCTGTTCTTTTCTACCTTAGGGGAAGGAGCATTGGAGATGAAACTGACTGAGATGCAACCTTGTGAGACCTTGTGAGCTTTGGAAGTTTGGAATGGCCACCATAGGTCTGGGAGCTAGAGTCCAAGTAAGTATTTGCAGACAACTGTGTCCAGTCTGCCAGCACAGTCCAGAGGAGTGACTTCGGATCGATCCCTCCCAGCAATGAACTGACTTGGAAGCTATATACACAATATACTGTGTCCTGCTGGAAGAAATGACTTGTCTGTTGACTCTGGAGTAAACTTGGTGGGGTTAATGCTTTGTAGCAACAGCTCAACGATTGAGTCTACTTACCTCAGGTGGACTGAGGTATATAAAGGAGCGTGTGCTCCCAGATGTTGAGGAGACAAATATGTACTTCTGTTCTTGCTATATCTTCTCAGCAAATATCTCTTTGTAAAAGCTAAATGATGTTAATTTGTTAAATGATACTGGGGCACGGATCACTGGAGAATATTGATAATATAAGATATATACTAATTGCAACTGGTGATTGATTTAGAAGGAATACACTCAAATAGAGGCTCCATTGCTTATAGCATTAGAAAGACAATACCCCAGCCTTAGAGCTAAGCCTAGAATCCTTAGGAGGAAAGTTTTACTGCTTCTCTCTCTCTCTCTCTCTCTCTCTCTCTCCCCCCCCCCCAATTACACAATGTATTTCTTGTTCTTCCTTTCCAGAGGTTTCCCTGAAGATGTGAGTTCCTCCCTGCCATGTGCTACTGTCCTTCCCGCCTTTCTGACAGCCTACAAATGACGAGGAAGTGTAATTAATTGCTTAAACTGCTTTCCCATTACTAACCAAATGATAATTTGACTAAATTGTTATACTGGTTTAGCAAAAGCAAATTAAATGTACATAAAAATATGTTTAAATGATTTAAAGTTTTTGAAGCAGAAATATGCCAGCTGTTTTCTCAATAGTGGTTTCTATGATGTTCGTATTTTATAATTTCTTTGAAATATGTGTTTACAGAACCATCCTCCCACCCCACCTTCCCCAAAGCAAAATTGAGCAGCATCACAGGTTAAACTGGGGGGAAATCCTGTCAGGAAACAGCTCCTGATCGGCTTTGTAGCAGTAGCAGTTTGTGTGCCAAACTCCTCTCTCTATGAAGCAGGGAGCCCCCTGAGGGCAGCGCAGGGTTCTGAGCTATTTAATTTAACATGCAGTCACCTATCTATCTATCTATCTATCTATCTATCTATCTATCTATCTATCTATCTATCTATCTATCTATTCATTCGTTTGTTTATTTACTTATTCTGTGCTATCTTTACGTTCCCTCATTCAGGGCATTTTTCACCTTCATTCAATCATTAAATTCATAGAATCATGGGGTCTCAGTTCGAGGAAACCTTGGAGACCCACTATCTAGCCCAAATCCAACCCTTTAAAAAAAACCCAAGCATTTATTAAGCACCTACTATGCTTCAGACACTATGCAAGTGCTTTACAAATATAATTTCTTTTGCTCCTCACAAATGCCCTTTGAGGTAGGTGCTATCAATTTCTTCATTTTAGAGGAAGCTGAGATAGAGATTAACTAACTAGTAAGTAACCCAGATAGTAAGTGCAAGAGGTAGGCTTTGAACTCAGGTCTTCACGACACCGAATCCAGTGCTCTATCCACTGTAGCAGCTAACTCACCAAGTATTCTCTCTATCTTATCATTACTGATAAGCATTCACTCTGCCTCTGCTTCTCAGCCTCCAGTGAGGAAGAATCCTCTGCCTCCTGAAGCATCCTACTCTACCTTGGTATAGGTTGAATTCTTACAGTATCTCTTTATGCTGAGCCAAACTCTGCTACTTCCGTGTGGTTTTGCCTTGTAGGATTAAACAGAATAAAATATAATCCCTCATCCACATCTTCAGATACTTGAAGACCACCATCCTGTGTCTCTACCCCCCCCCCATCCCACTCCCTCATGCATTCCAACTCTTCTCTTTCTAGTTAGAATCTGGTACATTACCAGATCCTTCAACTGATGCTTGTGGAGTATGGTTTCCTGGGCAAATCCTCCTGCTTCAACTCTTCTGACCTTGCTCTAGCTTGTCAATCACCAGGTCTGTGTCCTCATTCCACAGCAGAGTATAGAATAATGTCCCCATTTTGGATACTTGTCTCTCCTGTTGTAGCTGAGTTTAGTATCATTTTTGACAGCTGACATGTTGTGCTGTTGAGTCGTATTGAGTTTTTAAGTCACTAAACCCGCATCTTTTTTTTTTTTAAACAAATACTGTTATCCAGTCATGCTGTAGTTAATTACAAAGTAGATTTTTGTATGTAAGTATAGGACTTTACATTATCCCTATTAAAAGTCACAGTATTCCATTTATTCCAAAGTTAGAGTCTAATGAAATCTTTTTGAAACAATACTATCATCCCGCATGTTAACTATCCATTTTAGCTTTATGTCATCAGAAACAATGACAAGCATGCTGTCTCTAGCTTCATTTAAATCACTGGTGGGTCACTGAAGCACTGAGATGCTTCAATCTAGACATCCCTCTGACTTGGTATCCAATCATTCCACCAATTCCAAATCTACCTCCCTATTATCTAACCCATATAAGCTCCATTTTTGTTCATTAGCATATTATGTGAGACCTTTGATGAAATTTAAATACACTATGACTGGAGTCTTGGTGACACCATGGCATTATGACATATGACTTGGTCTTCCACCTAGTTCCTATACATTTTTTTTGGTAGGGCAATGAGGGTTACACAGTTAGTAAGTGTCAAGTGTCTGAGGTCAGATTTGAACTCAGGTCCTCCTGAATCCAGGGCTGGTACTTTATCCACTGTACCACTTAGCTGCCCTCTATTCCTATACATTTAATTGATATGGGTACTTCCTCCAAAAATGTAGATCACAATTCACTTATATCATTTCATCCTATAAAACCCTCTCCCATGGTCTCAATAAATGTTCCACCCAATGCATTTTGAGACTCTCTATAGGTATTTTTGTATGTGGGTGTGTGTGTATGTAAGACTGAGTCTCCCTATCTCCAGGATGGAAGGTCAGGGCTATTCACAGTTCAAAACCACTCTGATTGACTATATAATTATGATTGACATGGGTGCTTTGACCTGGTTTTTTTTTTTTGTTAACCTGGGCCAATTCACCCTTCCTTAGGAAACCCAGTTACCCTCTCCCCCCCATCCCAGAGTCTAACCATATCAATGTGGACAACTGATTGGCCTAGCCCACTGCAACTCAGAACTCTGAAGCTCAAGAGATCCACACTCCTCAGCCTCACTAGTAAATGGGGATCTTAGATGTGCACCACCATATCCATCTAAGTCTTTTAACATTATGTGGGTACTGGTGTAGCACAGGGGATGTCTACCTGTTATCCCTTGATCTTAAGAGCACATGACTGGCCTACCTCCTTTTCTGTTCGTACATTATCTGGATGATATCTGTTATACTCTTTGTTGTGTACAAGTCAATATTAGTAATGTGCCATGGCCTATTATCACCTGATGTATCTTTTGTCATTATCTTTTGAGTCACCCACAGTTTTGACTATTTTTGGTGATTGTGGTATTCTGTAATTCATAGTTATATAGTATCCATAGCAAATATTGATGTTAAAATGATGGACTTTTGGGGCAGCTAGGTGGCACAGTGGATAGAACATTGGCTTTGGAGTTAAGAGGACCTGAGTTCACATCCAGCCTCAGACACTTGACACTTACTAGCTGTGTGACCCTGGGCAAGTAGCTTAACCCCAACTGCCTCATACACACACAAAAAGATGGAATTTTGTCCACTTTTTGTCTCAAAAAAAAGGGTGTTTTATTAAAAGTCTGCTAGTTTTCAGTCATCACTGTTTCCCTTTTTAAACACTCATAAACCATCCCTTTAATGGTGTATTCTAAAATTTCATTGAGAATTTACTGGCCTATAATTTGAAGACTTTACCTGCTTTTTACTGAAAATTTGGACAATGTTTGCCCTTCTGCAGTACTGTGGCTCCTTTCCTTTTCTCTAAAATCTTTCAAAATATTTGTGATGGTGTCCAGGCAATCAAATCCAACTGCTCATTAAGTATTCTACAATGCAGTTTATTTGTGTTAGGTGATTTGAACTCATCTAGGGAAGCTAGGTGCTCTCTTACTACACTGCTACTTATCTTGGGTTTCAATTTCCTATTGGCTCTTTTTGGTCTATCCTTCCCAGTCCAAAGGTCATTCTCCTTGGAAGATAATGTAGAAGTAAATCATCATTGCATTCACCTTGAACCAATAATGGTCCCCTCTGTTCTCAGATCCTATTCTTGCCTCATTCATTCTTTACCTTAATGTTCAATATTTCATCATTTTTTGTTTTTTTAAAAGATGTGCATTTATCTTGTACCACATTAGCACTCATTTGTTCATTACATGCCATCTTATTCAATCATGCCTTCTATGTCATAATAATATTCATTCAGTTATTTATTCCTTACTTGTGTCATCTTGACACATTCATTCATCCATTCACCCATTCATTCAACAAATATTCATTGAAGTGCTGAGGAGGAAACACAGAAGAAAAAGAACTAATTCCTACCCTCAGGGACCTTTTTCAGGACTGGAGATTTTTAAACCATTCACCCCCTGTCTATATATAGATCTATAAACTATTTATTTTTTACTTTGTCTTTTTTTTGGGGGGGGGAGAGCAATGAGGGTTAAGTGACTTGCCCAGGGTCACACAGCTAGTAAGTGTCAAGTGTCTGAGGCTGGATTTGAACTCAAGTCCTCCTGAATCCAGGGCCAGTGCTTTACCACTGCACCACCTAGCTGCCCCTTACTTTGTCTTTTTTTTTTTAAAATAATATTTTGTTTTCTTCCCCAATTACATGTAAAAACAATTTGAACATTGTTTTTTCAAATTTTTAGTTCCAAATTCTCTCCCTCCTTCCATCTTCTCCCCCACATCCAACAGGCAAGCAATTTGACATAGGTTATACATGTGTAGTCATGCAAAACACATTTCCATGTTAGTCAGAAAAAGAAAAATAAAGAAAATAAAGAAAAATATCTTTGATCTGTGTTCAGGTTCCATCACTTCTTTCTCTGGGGACGGATAGCATTTTTCATCATAAGTCCTTCAGAATTGTCTTGGATCATTGTATTGCTGAGAATAGCTAACTCATTCACAGTAGATCATCACACAATATTGCTGTTACTGTGTATAACATTCTTCTAGTTCTGCTCATTTCACTTTGCATTTGTTCATGTAAGTCTTTACAGGTTTTTTTGAAAGCATCCTGATCATCATTTCAGATCTGTAAACTATTAGGAAGAATTGGCAGGGGGGAATGGTTGTTTTTCAAGTATTTCAACTTTCAGGTAAACATCTATCCTATCACTCACTCATGGAGAGGATGTGCCATGGGAATACAAGACGAAAGTGAAACAGTATTTGCCCTCAAAGAGCCTAAAGTCTACAAGGAGAGAGCCTGAGTTGGTGATGAAATGGTGGAATGGACAAAGTTTCCTAATGTGACCCTCTGTTTCACAAAGATGGCTCACTGCTGTGAACTGATCCAACCATTCTGGAGAGCAATTTGGAATTATGCCCAAAGGGCTATAAAGCTGTGCATACCCTTTGACCCAGCAATACCACTTTTGGGTCTTTTCCCCAAAGAGATCATGGAAAAGGGAAAAGGACCCACACGTACAAAAATATTTATAGCTGCTCTTTATGTGGTGACAAGGAATTGGAAGTTGAGGGGATGCCCATCAATTGGGGAATGGCTAGACAAGTTGTGGTATATGAATACAATGGAATTCTATTGTGCTGTAAGAAACGATGAGCAGGAGGAGTTCAGAGAAACCTGGAGGGTCTTGCGTGGGCTGATGATGAGTGAGATGAGCAGAACCAGAAGAACATTGTACACAGTATCATCAACATTGTGTGTTGATCTACTGTGATGGACTAGATTCTTCTCACCAATGCAATGGTACAGAAGAGTTCCAGGGAACTCATGATGGAAGAGGATCTCCAAATCCAGGAAAAAAAAGAACTGTGGAGTATAGATGTTGATTGAACCATACTATTTCTTTTGTTTTTGGTATTGTTGTTTTTCTATTTTGAGGTTTTTCCTCATTGCTCTGATTTTTCTCTTATAACATGACTAATGCAGAAATAGGTTTAATGTTATTTTATATATATATATATATATACATACATATATATATATATATATATAAACCTATATCAGATTACCTGCTTTCTAGGGGAGGGGGGAAGGAGGGAGAAAAATCTAAAATTAGAAAGCTTATATAAACAAAAGTTGAGAACTATCTTTACATGTAACTGGAAAAAAATAAAATACTTTATTAACAAAGATGGCTCACTGGCATGTTCTAGTTCAGATTAAATCAAAGTTCTGAAGAATGAAGGCGGTGGTAATCATGAGAGCCTCTTCCCTGGGAAGATCACACAATGGAGCATTGGGCCCAATCCCAGGTAGCACACTTGAGGAAGGACCTGACAAAGTGGAGTATGTCCGGAGGAAAATCACAGGATTGTAGATTTCAGAGCTGGCAGGTACCTAAGAGGTCACCTAGTCTAAAACCTCTTATTTTACAGATGAGGAACTTGAGACCCAGAGAGTTTGAGATTTGTCCAAGGTAGTGAACAGCAGAGCCAGGATGCACAGTCAAATCCTCTGCCTTTGTGTTTTTATGATCACGGTCCTTTCCATCCTCTGTGAATACAAGTGATTAGTTCTTCTATCGGAACTATAAAGGATCCAGGCAGCCCAGAATCCCTGGTCCGGTTTTTCCTGAAGACCCTAAAGAGTAAAATCCTCTCATCTACCATGAGTGATGGCATCAGAAGGGGCACTGCATGGTACTCTGAGAAGATGATTTCTGGAGGATAGCAGAATACCATACCCTGTCTCACTTGGCTCTATTCCCTTCTGAAGTGCCCTAGGGGATGCTGCTGAACAAGAATGGATCTTAGCTTCAACTCCCAGTCAGGCACTTGGCACCTATGATGATCTGCCCACATACCAGTCATGCAGGGCTTCTGATCCAGCTTCCTGGGTCCCAGGGAGCTCAGCCAGCAGTCTTTGTCACGGTCGTCCACTGACTACAAACTAGTATCTCAGCCCAATGGCCCAGACACACTTGGCATATGTGTGAGTGTTTGCCCAGACAAAAGTCTGGGGAGTCTTTGGGGATTCAATCAAGGGAAATGAATTGGAAAGAAAAACCTAATATTAAACTACTCTGATTCTGATAGCTGTCCTATAGGAGAATGAAAGCTCAGTGAGGCAATGAAGAGACCCAGTTCTGAATTTCCCACATGCCTCAGGGTTGCAGAGTTGTGAGGTCTGGATGACAAACAAAGGAATATGTTTCTTGGTGAAGATTCCCAGATCTCTTCCTGCAGCCCTGTCAGCCTTCCTCTCTTCCCTCCACCCCTCCCCCCTATTCGGGGCACAGTGAGCTGGACTGGAAGCCATCTCAAGAAGTAGGGTGGAGCTAGCTCTCTTTTGGTACAGGAAATCACTGAAAAAACAAAGGTTAGAGCTCTTGAGGTCAGTGACTTGTTTCCTCATCTGTTTCTCACTCATATGGCTGGAGGCAGTTAGGTAGAGCAGAAAAAAGATTGGGTTGAAATCCTAGCTTCAATACTTACTAGCCCTAGGGAAGTCACTTTAACATTCTCAGTCTCCCTTTCCTCATTTCATTTGTAAAATTGGGATAATTAGGCACGATCATCTTCTGTGCACTATCTACCTCACGGTGGTAGAGAAAAGTGCTTTGTAAATCTTTCAGCCAGTCATTCAGTAGAAATAGTTTCATATGAGACAAAAAGAGTTGAGCATCAGGCTCTGGATGGGGTGGTGGTTTAACTGACAGCAGGTATAGTTCTGCCAGGACCAAGGGCTGCGGAGGGGGAGGGAGAGGCCTGCAACAGGGGACCCTGAAGGAGTGGGAGGGAGGGGTTGCACCAAATAGGCGGCAGAAGACTGCAAAGATGATAGCTAAGATGATAGCCAAGGAAGCACGTCTTCCCTTCTAGCTAGCTTCAGCTGCTCCAGATGCCACTGCTGAATGGCAAAGTTCCATTTACTTTGTCTTAGTCAAAGCTCTGCTTAAGATTTTAGAAGTATGTGAGTGATTATTCTTATCATTATTAGTATCTTACACTCAACTAGCAGGACATCGCAGCTGAAGATCTTGGATGTGGGTTTCTTTTGGAAAATATGAACAGAGAGAAAAAACTTGGTCTCTTGCTGGTCACTGTACACTTGAGAGTGGCCATGGTATCCTTAGAGTCTCAGGGAGTTCAAGCCTTCAGACGGTCCAGCTGAATAAGCCATCATGGTTAGGGTGCCTGAGTGTGGTATGATGCTATCTGGCAGATGTGAGGGTCTTGTGGACCATAGGAAAGAATGACTTCTGCTTTGGGGGAGGGTCTGTGTCCACATGTTACCTCCCAGAGCCAATTCATCTTTTATTGGTTCCACATGGAAGGATGGCACATGTAATCAGCAGAACTATAACTAGTGATTTTGGCTCTTTGGCCAAGCCTCAGGAAGCAAGCAGTATAGTCAGTCCTTGCTCTTATTTTTTCTTCTTTTTTGGTTTAGAAAAAGTTCCTCATTTTATTAAAAAAAAAAAAACAGAGTCAGCATGGTATAACATAATGGAATCAAACTAAAATAGAAAAAATAGAAATGGAGAGCACTAAACCATACATATGCAGGTGCATATACATATACATGCACATATATATACATAGGAAATCACATTTTTATAAATGTATATTTTTAAAAATTAATACATCAGCACACTAAAATCATCTAGGAACTCCATTTCAATCTGGTTCAGGCCATGCTCAGGAGTGTTGTGTTTGACAGCTGTCATGGATAGAGTGCTGGCTAGTCTTGAATGGAGGAAGACACGGGTTCAAGTTCCTCCTGTGACACATGCTGGTGTGTAATTCCTGAGAAGTCACTTAATGGAACAGTGCTCAGTAGAACTCTCTTGATTCGAAGTGGACAAGAAGATGCTAACTCATATTAATAGAAGGACTTCTCTTACTTTGGAGTTCCCTATATCAATGTTATCTATGTTTGTATTTTTATTGATTTTGTTAAGTATCTTCCAATTCCATTTCACTCTGTTGCACTAAGGAGTGTGGCCAGCAGCAATCAGCTGGTGTTTGACACCTGGGCTGTAAAGTCTAACTAGAATAGGACTTTTTTCTAGGTATTTCAGGTCTCCATCATCTGGCTCCTGTGTGACCTTGGGAGAATAAACTAATCTTCCTTGGCCTCAGTTTTCTCATCTGTAAAATGGGTGATAGTGGTATCTGGACTACATGGCCTTTGAAGGTCTTTTCACGTTCTAGATGTTTGATATCCTTCTATCCCCACTTGGTAATAACCTTGCTCCTTGGAAATAGTAAAGCATATTATTGGTTTACACTTTTCTCATGTAGTTATCATGTAATGATACTTGTCAGGCTCAGTGCTTGGCACATAGCAGGAATTTTTTTATAGATTTTTTTTTTCAGGACAATGAGGGTTAAGTGACTTGCTAGTAAGTGTCAAGTGTCTGAGGCTGGATTTGAACTCAGGTCCTCCTGAATCCAGGGCTGGCACTTCATCCACTGTGCCACCTAGCTGCACCCCCCTTTTATGGATTTAAAAAAATTTTTATTAATTTTTTATTTAATTTATTTTTTACATAGCAGGTATTTAATAAATGTTTACTGACTGACTAATACTTCATGTTATAGTTATTTTTGTTGGTGTCATAAGTTCATGGGCTGGTAGGTGGTTCAGTGGATAGACTGCTGGGCCTAGAGTCAGGAAGATCTGGGCAAGTCACTTAACCCAGTTTGCTTAGGTTTCCCCATTTGTAAAATGAGCTGGAGAAGGAAATGGCAAACAATTCCAGGATCTTTGCCAAGAAAACTCCAAGGAAGTCACAAAGAGTCATACATGACTGAAATGATTAAACAACATAAGTTCATAGGAATAATACCTTTGAGATAATTTAGTGTAACCTTTCATTTTACAAGGGGTGAAACTGAGTCCTACAGAGGCAAAGTGACTTTCATGAAGTATCCTCCTTACTAATGGTATGGACTTTTTATCTCCCATGCCCAGAATAACATAGAGCTCTGCACATAGTAGGTGCTTAATAGATGCTCGTTGTATTCATTGTTGTTTATTTCCTAAGCCCCTGTCTAGCTATGATAAGCTACATTCTAGGTTTCAAGGTCCCTTCTAGCTCTGACATTCTAGATTCCACAGCCCCTACCCAGCTTTCACACTCTGTGGTCCTATGTCATGTTCAGCTACTTCTTCAACAAAACATCGATGCTTCCGATACTTTTTCTTGTAACTGGAATGTGAATTAGAAAGGCCTGGAGACTGTGCAGGATTTACAGTGATTGGCTGGAGAAACGGGAGCACCATGTGTTTTTTGCAGTGGAGATTTTTCCCCTCAGCGATAAACAATGAAGTCATACAGAAGGCCTGGTGTTTTTCTGGCTGAGCTCATGCTGCAATAAAGCGAACAGGTCTACGGAGAGAGTCATTATTTATGGATCTAAAGATTTGTTATAAAAAGTATTTCCTATTAATGACCAATAATAAGTAAAACCTGCCTATTTAAAGCCCTGTTGGGGAATTTTCCTTTGCCTTGCAAAATAAATAACGGGGCCCGTGGACGAGCAGGAGCCGTTATAAATAACTCCACCTCCCACCTCCCGCCAAACAGATCCATTTTTGTCAATTCTGGGATTTAATTAAAACCCAGAGGTTGATTCCAAATCCAACCAAATCAAACCATCATCTAATTATCCCAAGTGTTAATTACAAGCCTTGCTCTAACAGAATGACTAATAGAACAGGATGGCAAACGGCCCCCACAGCAAACAGATTTTGTGGGGAAGCCAGAGTGCGATGCAAATTGAGGGCATCTCCTTGCCTTTGAAATCCTGCCTGCTACCGTGGTGAATAATAATTGGGAATTGTTTTAGTGGGTATGGGGGCGCTGCTTATCGGGAAATCCTGGCTGGCAGTTTGAGCAGAGGAAAAGATCGAGAGGGGAAAAGACAAAGAAAGAGACAGAGACAAAGATGGAGAGATGGAGGGAGAGGGGGGGGAGAGATGGAGGGAGAGAGAGAGAGAGAGAGAGAGAGAGAGAGAGAGAGAGAGAGAGAGAGAGAGAGAGAGAGAAGGAAGAAGAAGGAGGAGGAGGAGGAGGAAGAAAAGGAAGAGGAGGAGAGGTGAGAGAGAGAAGAAAGTGGAGAGATAAACAGAGAAAGGAGAGGAGGGGGGAGAGAGAGACGGAAAGAGAAAGGAGAGGGAGGAGAGAGAGAAGAGTGAATGAGAGAGACAGAGAGGGGGGAAGAAAGAGAGAGAGAGGAGTGATGAGAGAAAGAGGAGAGGAGAGAGAAAGAGAAAATAGAGGAGGAAGAAACAGCACAGTTCTTAGCTAGGCTTACTGCTGCTCCCCACCCCCACTCCCCCACCCCCTCACACACAGCACTAGACAGGGGGAAAAGAAATAACCTGGAGGAAAAATAGATATTACTAAAGATTCAGGTTTCCAGCCAGCCAGAGAAGTAAAGTGGGAGTTAAGCGAGCTGCCACAAACCTCGCTACTCCCCATGGAGCAGACATTTATGGAGAGTTTATAACCTGAAGTGTTTTTGGACAGCTGTTCATGGCAAGAAGAGGAGGTCTGGCTTCTTAAGAGTGTCTGCTTTCATAGAACACAGAATGACAGAGCTACAACGACCCTTAGCAACCATCCAGTCTTCTAACCCCGAGATTTTAGCCATGGGGAAACAGACCACTAACTGAATGAGTGAACTTGGGAAGAAAGCTTCTTCACCTCTTAGACCTCAGTTTCCTGTTCTGTAAAATGAGGGGCTTGGATTGTATCATAATGATAATGAGAGCAACAACAACAATAGCATTTGTATATCACTTTATAATGTACAAACAAAGGTTCCTTCTGCTTATAGCTTTGCTTTGATTTTATCCTATAGGCCTGGAGTCCAGAAGAAAGATAGGCTCATTTGTCTCATTTGGCATGGGGAATACCTGGAGCTCCCCATGCCCTCCCCCCCAATCTGGTGTGAGGGCTCATTTAGAGCCCTTTTCAGGGCTGCTCATCCCCCTTTGGTGTTCACCTATCATCTACCTCTCACCTGTGACTCCAAGAAGCTGTAGCATATACATCAGCCACACCCCAGTAAATCTTCTCCAGGTTGAGAGTAACCGAGAGGCCTCAAACCCATTGGTGAGTTAAGGAGAATATCTACCCCCAGCACATGAAGACTTTCCCTGGTGGAATGGGCAGATGAAAATGATTTGTTCCTATGGCTGAAGTAGATGCTGTGGAGTACTCAGAGCTTGGTCAGACGTTGAAGATAACAAGGTCACCCGCTGTGTGCTGGGCCTTCATCAGTTGTTTTGACTTTTGTCTTGCCACCAGACTTCGATGACTCTGGAAGAGAAAGTGAGGCTGATGACTTTGTGCAACTCTGCCTTACTTAAATCCAATTCAAGCAGGAGTCAGGACATGCATGATGTCATTGGTCCAAGCTCCAGATACATTTTTGTAAGAGTTATTTTGGACAATTTAAGTATTTTTAAAAATAAGATAGTAGTTTATTTAGGGAGAAGGAAAGGGAATGGAAAGGAAACCATGAGAGAAATCTTTGGACTTCTCATGGGGAGAAAGGCATGGCACAGAGAGTGGCTCTGAGATACCAATCTCAGCTTTCCAAGAACAGAATTAGATACTCTTGGAGTTTTGAGCTCCTGTTACAGAAGAGGTCCAAGGAAGGGTGGGACATCCTGATTGGTGACTATCTCACTTGAGTGACTATTTCAGGAAGAGCACAGCCAAACTTCACTTCCCTCCCTACTTTACCTCTACCTTCTTGGTAGCTTGTCTCTCCAATGGTCTTAGTGCTTTGTATATCTACCTTCCCCAGTCCTGGAACCATGAATGGATAAACTATGTCATTTTTCCTGGATGGGATGTATTACTCTATTTCCTATACCCCATCTAACATCTCTGTAACTTTCCAGATCAATACCTTCTTCCCTGGCCACCATGCTCTTTTGTGGGTTGTTTCCCCCATTAGAATATAAGCTCCCTAGGGGGCACCTAGGTGGCACAGTGGATAAAGCACTGGCCTCAGATTCAGGAGGACCTGAGTTCAAATCCAGCCTGAGACACTTGACACTTAACTAGCTGTGTGACCCTGGGCAAGTCACTTAACCCTCAGTGCCCTGCCAAAAAAAAGAAAAGAAAAGAAAAAGAATATAAGCTCCCTGAGGACAAGGATGGTCCTTGCTTTTATATTTATATTCACAATGCTTAGCACATAGTGCTTAAAATGCCTTTTCATTCAGTCATTCACCCATAACGTAGGAGTTATATTTCAGTCAGGGGGTTAGACCTTGATAGAATTTTAGAAATCACTCAGTCTAGGATTCTATGATTATAGATTGCTTATAGATTGGGTTATTTGTTATTAGAAGGATGGTAGTATCTGGTCTGTAGCTCTGTGGTCCAAATAGCCATGGATGTACTTTAAAAATAATTCACCTTTCCATAGCATTTTAGATTGATAAAACATTTCCTTGTTTGACCCATTCTCTTATTATGATGCCCTTTGCTGTATACTTATACTTTTTTCTATTTGCAAACGGTTTCTCAACAACATCCCCCTCAAACATTCTTACATACAATGAGGGACCTTAAAGCCTCCTTGGGTTTCTGAAAATAGCCTTTGGTTTATATCCCAAAGACATCCCCCAAAGATAAAAATCTATTTGTACAAAAATATTTATAGCAGCTCTTTTTGTGGCAGTTAAGAACTGGAAATCAAAGGAATGTCCATCAGTTGGGGAATGGCTAAACAAGCTATGGTATATGATGGTGATAGAATATTATTGTGCTATAAGAAAGGATGAGCAGGGTGATTTCAGAAAAACCTGGAAAGACTTATATGAATTGATGTATAGTGAAGTGAGCAGAACCAGGAGAACATTGTACACAGTAACAGCAATATTGTGTGATGATCACCTGTGATAGACCTAGCTCTTCTCAGCAATACAATGATCCAAAACAATCAATCCCAAAGGACAAATGATGAAGCATACTGCCCACCTCCAAAGAAAGAACTGATATTGATTGAACATACTGAAGCATTCTACTTTCAGTTTCTTTTATTTTTCTTTTATTCAAGTTTTCTTGTACAAAATGACTAATATGATAATGTTTTATATAATTCCACATATATAATCTATATCTGATTGCTCACTACCTCAGGAAGTGGGGAGGGGAGGGAGAGAAGGAAGGATAGAATTTGGAACTCAAAACTTTATATAAAAATGTTTATTATAAAAAAAAAGAAAACAGCCTCTGACCGAACTATTATTTGACAAAAGGGAAGATTATCAATAAAGGAAATTTACCAAAGAGTGACATTCATTGGGTCCCTGAAAGTCAGACACAAGATTGGGCCTCACCATGTGCCAAACCATTCATGGAACCAAAGGTAGTGTAAGGAAACTCAGAAACATCTAAACCAGGGGTTCCTCACCTAGGATTCTGTGAACTTTTTTTTAGAAAAAGTTTTGATCCATGTTCTTCAATGTGATTGCTTTCCTTGGCAATTTCCTTTCTGTTTTCTTTTATTTATTTACAAATGTGATTCTGAGAAGGAAGGGTACATGGGCTTCACGGGATTGGTGCCAAAGGGTTCTATGACATCAGACCTAAGAACCCCTGATCTAAACGAAAGCTCTTATTGAATAGAATAACCGTATCCCAGAGTCCCAGGATCTCAGAATGGCAAGGGTCCTCTGAGATCATTCCCTCCAACCTGTACCTGAGCAGGAACCTTTTCTCTACCATCTCTGAGAAGGCCTTCTCGTGCAGATCTTGGGGTGATGGGAAATTTAGCATGGCAGAGTGGTGAAAACACTGATTCTTCCTGATGGGGTGACCTTAGGCCTGACACTTCTCTTCTCTTCCATTTAATTTCCTCATTTGCAAAATGAAGGCTATTTTCCAGGGTTGTCTCTCATGAGCAAAGGATTTTATATACAATAGAACCAGATAAATGGGAATTAATTTTTTTTAATGTTTCCTGAGGCAGCCCATTGGACTTGGGGGATGAATCTAGTTGCTAGAAAGTTTTTTCATTACATTAATCCTCATCTGTTACCTTTCATTGTCCCAATCATCCGTTTGCTCCTAATTTGGCCTTTTGAGGCCAAGCTTTTACAAGTCCGATTCTTTTCTCCATTACAGCCTTTTAGACCCCACCTCCCCACTTCCACATCTTCTCCTTTCCGGGCTAAACATCTTTGTTTCCTTCGATGTATCCTTATGAAATGTAGTTTCCAAGCTCCTGCCATTTTGACCTCTCTTTGGCTCTACTATAGCTAGTCTTAAACTGTGGCAGTGACTTCTAGTGGAAAGTGCACTGAATTTGGAGGCAGGAGATCCGGGTTCTAATATCGGGTCTATCATTTAAAGAGCCATAAAACCTGAGGCAAGTGACTTCCCTTTTCTGAGCCTCAGTTTCCTCCTCTCTCAAATGGGGAATTATGTTATTTCTGCTTCCTTCCTCCTAGAGCTGAAGTGAGGAAAGCGCTTAGTCAATCCCGAAGAGTTATGGAAATGTGAGCCGCAATCATTATTAGTAGTAGTTCCTTGAGGGCGAATCGTCTCTGTGCAGGTGGCCCCGCGGTTTTCACGTCTGGAGCTGCTGTTCAAGACCCTCATCACTAAGCAAGCAATTTCAGGGCTTAATCCGAGCAGTTCCCCTGGGGATGGGGCTGCCTTCTCTTCAGCCTCGGTGAGATCGGCAGGCCGGCCTCCCGGTGTGCCCGCGCATCTCGTCAGCTACTTAGCAGGGCCCGTTTTGTACTGTTTATGTTCCGACAAGATTAAATCCTCCTCCTTCCCCCCAACCCCCTCCGATTCTATACCAGCCTCCTCCAAATTAGATTAGGAGTCAATTCAATTTTTTCTTTGAGAGAAGTCATTTGTTGCTGATATATTGCCGGACTTACCGGGGCAGTGGAAACTACAGCTAGGCTGATGGGACGGCATCTGTTGGGTTAAGCAGCTTTAGGTCCGTTTCTGCCTTGGCTGGCTAAGCTGTGGAGATTGCGGCTGCCCCGTGGTCATCGAGGTATCCAGCATGGGGAAGCTGCCATCTTCTGGCACGCCACACTGATAGTATCTGTTGGGCTGTGGAGTTTGCTTTGTCAATATTGAGTTAGAAACCTTGCCAGTGTCTGCTCTGGGGGCTCTATTCAATAATGAAAATGCTGGGTATTGCAAATGAAACTGAGACTAATTAGCGATGATGCTAATAAGGCAGGATCATGAGCTCAGCCCGGGCAGCCACAGGCACGGGCAAAGTTTCTGTTAGGTGCTGGAATTTGGCAGCTCATTCCTTTTGCGGGTGGATGTGGGACGCTGGACAAGAGATCACTGGAAGCAACTCATCCCCGAGGAAGGAGAGGGACTGGAAAATGGAGGGTCTGAACAAAAACCCAGCCTGGGGAAGCAAAAGTGCTGCTTTAAACCCCATTCGTTCAGAGCTGTATCTGGAAAAACCTCGGTTTGAACATTGGTTCTGCCCCTTATTAACTGGAAGATAATGGAGCACAGTATAATAGAATACTAACTATGGAGTCCGGGGACCTGGGTTCAAAATTTACTTCTGCTATTTTTATGCATTCACTGTTCTGCAATACAGAATTTAGACTAGTAAGGGGCCCTAGAGGGCATCATTATTACTCCCATTTAGTTAATGCCCCGGGTAAGGAAGGAGCTTGCCTAACTAAGGTCTCACAACAGAACCTCATCTGTCAAAGAAGGGGGATTGGACCGGTTCAAGTCCAAGGCGGTTTCCATATCTAAGTTCCATTATCCTCTGACTTGTAAAATGAGCAGGGATTGTATGGAGGAAGTCATTAACCTGTCTTCTGGTTCAGATATTTTGTGTTCTAGGATTGTACAGTCTCTTCTGGTCTTGTTTTATTGGAATCCATTCAGCAACCTTGAGTCCCAAATTGAACCCCAAGTCAAGGTTGGGGGTGGCAGGCGGTTTTCATTTTTTTAAAGTAGGAAGTGTTTTTCTTCCTGGAGTATTGTATTCTTAGATCACAGCAAACAATCATTCTCTTAAAGGGGTAAATAAAGGAAGAAGCAGCTTCCTATTGGGAGTACTATAGGTAAGTAAAATAGAGTAAAAAAAAAAATTAAAATAGAAAGGCATATGCTGTTTGTGGGCCAGGATACCTGTCTTCTTGCACAGATCGCTCAAGTCAGCCTTCCTCAGATCTTGGAATCTGGCCCTGCCTGCTCATGTGCTCTCTCCCTTAGCAGTGGATTTTCCTGTTGCTAAAGATGGTACTGACCTTGGCCCCCTCCAGCTGAAGCCTTTCTCTTCCACCCCACCCTCCATGTGGGGGGGGGGCGGCTGTCTGTTAACCCCTTCTCTCCCATAGTGTTTGCAATGGCCTTCCATCTTGCAGGGGTATAACATTCCTTGAAGGACTGAAGAACTGAGAAAAAAGGGCTGGCAACTGCTTAGAGACAGAGCTTGTTAACATACCAGTATCTTTTCAAACTTGGATCCTCTTAATTATTCTCCCCCAAAGCAATCAGTCACAGGCACATCCTTTGTGCTCAGCCTGCATTAAGTTTCTCCCCTTCCCTTGGTGGTGGAGAGCAATCTTCTTTATTCCACTTCAGATCCAATGCCTACATCACGGGTTAATGCTGGTCATGGGCTGTCAAAGTCTGAGGGGGTCCTTCAGTGGGGCCAGAGCTGGCTTTCTTCCGTCAGGGAGAAGAAATAATACATCTCTGAACAGCTTCATATTTCTGGGGGGAAAACATTCCCCTCCCTAGCCTTAACACTCCCAGAGCTCACAGTGAACTTAGCCCAAATCTCAGGTGACTCAGGCATGGTGTGGAAATCATTCTTATTCATTGGAAATTAGATGGTAGAGATATGAAAAAAATAGTATTTGATACAAACATTAAAAAATTGTTTGGTGAGAATCTGTTTTTCTCACATATATTATCTTTCTCATCTCTGAAAGATGCATTCCAACTTTTGTTTTCTCAGTGATACTTGCATTAAAAGTTTTCCACCATAATTTGGAGAGAGATCATCTCATGCTGGTAAATGGCAACGGGTTATTTGGCCCTTACTTGGACAGGGGCTTTTCCTCATGGCCCAACAGGCATTCACCTACCCAGAGACCATCACTAGGCTTAAGTAACTTGCCCAGAGTCACAGAGCTAATAAGTGTTTGAGGCCATATTTGAACTCAGGTCCTCCTGACTCCAGGGCTGGTGCTCTATCTACTGTGCCACCATGCTCCATCTTCTCTTTTCCATTGACATAGCCGCCATCTTATTTCAGGCCCTCAATAGCTCTTGCCTGGACAACAAGATTCTAATGGCTCTTTCTACCCAGTGTTTTCCCTTAGAGAAGGGGTAACTCTGCTGTTCTCTCAGTGAGCATCAAGGATATCCAGAGTCCTTGTGATTGGTACGAGGAGAGATCCTGTCCAAATCTCACAGATCTATAGTTTAGGAGAGCAGACGAGACATGAGAGCATAATAGAATATAAATGCTAAAGGGCACTGAGTCCTGGGAGTGTTCGGAGGAGGGAAGGCTCATGGCTGCCTAGGGAAATCAGAGAAGACTCCATAAAGTAGTTGGTGTTTGAGCTGGGTCTTGAAGGATGAGTAGAATTTTACAGAATCATAAAATCCTAAAACTGGAAGAGACTTCAAAAGCTGCCTACTCCAGCCCACATGCCAGAGGAATACCTGTTATATAACATAGCTAATGAATTACCATCTAGCCTCTCCTTAAAGACCTCTAATGAGAAGGAATCAGTTACCCTTCCCCCAAGTTTATTTCATTCTTGGACTGCTCTGATTGTAAGACAGCTTTTCTCTACATCAATCCTATCCTTTTTTTTTTTATTTTGGTGGGGCACTGGGAGTTAAGTGACTTGCCCAGGGTCACACAGCTAGTAAGTGTCAAGTGTCTGAGGCCGGATTTGAACTCAGGTACTCCTGACTCCAGGGCCAGTGCTTTATCCACTGCGCCATCTAGCTGCCCCTATCCTATACATTTTTGTCTTTGTATTTCAGTCATGTCTGACTCTTCATGACCCCATTTAGGGTTTTCTTGGCAAACATCCTGGAGTGGTTTGTCATTTTCTTCTCCAGCTCATTTTACAAATGAGGAAACTGAGGCAAACAGGATTAAGGGACTTGCCCAGGGTCAGCTAGTAAGTGTCTGAGGCCAGAGTTGAACTCAGCAAGATGAGTCTTCCTGACTTCAGGCCCGGCACTCTATTCACTTTGCCACTTAGCTTCCCTTTACCTGTATTTGTCCCTTTTGGATCAAACAGAACAAATCTAATCCTTCCACATGCTGCTCTTCAAATACTTGAATAAGTAAAAGATAATCCTTGCCCTCAAGAAGCTTACAATCTAATGTGGGATACAACATACAAATATGTACAAAGTAACCTATATACAGGATAAATAGGAAATAATTAAAAAGAGAGAAAGCATTGGAATTAAGAGGTATTAGGGAAGACTTCTTATAGAATGTAGGATTTTAGTTGGACCTTAAAGGAAGCCAGGAGGTGAGTAGTTGGAGCAAAGAAGGGAGAATGTTACAGGTCGGAGGGAATACCCAGAGCCTAGAGATGGAGTGTCTGGTTCATGGCCAGTGTCACTGAATGGAAGAGTATGAGTTGGGGAGTAAGGTGTAGGAAGACTTGAAAAGGTAGGAGAGGGCTAGATTGTGAAGGGCTTTTTGCCAAAGAGAGCATTTTGCATTTGCTGCTTGAGGTAAAAGAAAGTGACTGCAGTCTCCCAGTTACATTTTATTTTATTATTTTTATTTTTATTTTTTATTTTGGTGAGGCAATTGGGGTTAAGCGAGTTGCCCAGGGTCACACAGCTAGTAAATGTCGAGGGTCTGAGACCAGATTTGAACTCAGGTCCTCCTGACTCCAGGGCTGGTGTTCTATCCACTATGCCACCTAGCTGTCCTCACCCTCTCCCTTTCTTGCAGGATCACAGCTGTGAGCCCCTTCACCTGATAAGAAGTCACACACTAACTATCTTCCAGGTGCATACATCTGGATGGGAAACTCCTTTTTAGCTAGATCTAGGAAGCCCCACCACCACTGGGCTTCCCAGAAGCTCTTCTCCTTGGCTGTCAGCCTCAAAGCAGACCCGACAAGTCACAGGAGTCACAAGCTCTTCTGATGCACAAAAGTCACACGTTAGTTTCCGGTAACTGACAACGTTCCATAGAGAAGGCACAGGGCTCTGTGTGGAGTATCTGTCCACAACAGATAGACATGTAGCGGTGCTGGTACCTGTTGGTATTTTCCCTTCAGTAATGCTGCTGGGATTTAAAAAACAAATAAACAAGAACCAAGATACTCTAGGCTGTAAAACTTTTTTTTTTCCTGTCCATAAAGCTTTTATTGACTCCTGAATGAGTTGCCTTTGAGAAAATAAGTATTTGATTTCTCCATTAAGCCTCCAATGTGGATTGAGTTTCTACCTAGACAGAACGTTTATATACTAAATTGTCAGTGCCTTTGTAGCCAAAGTGCTGCCTGCTAATCTAGGCTGTTGGGACACAGGATTGTCAAATTGAAGCAAGTCTTTCTCAAGCTTCAAGGCCTTGTCTAGATCTCACCTCTTCATGGAAGTTGGCCCTGCCCCACCTATCCCAGGACACACTGCTCTCTCTCTTTTCTGAAATCCCAAAGTTTGTTTTCTCTCTTACTTATCCTATGATCCCAAACAGCCTTGTGATACCACTTGTCCAATAAAGGTGTTTCATTAATGAATTTTCCACATTTAATTCCACATTTATTTCCACATTTCCACTTGTTTTCCAGTGCCATGGGGAAAAAAACTCCAGTGGATTTTTGAATTCAGAGAACTACGGTTTAAATTTCAACTTTGATGCTTATTAGCTGTGTGACTTTTGGCAAGTCACTTAACCTCTCTAGGCCTCAGTTTCCTCATTTGTAAAATGAAGAGGTTAGATTAGAGGGCCTCTGAGATACTTTTCAGCTCTAGATATGATCCTGGGAGACTGAGTTCTGTAAAGGCAGGGACCAGATTTTCTACATCTCTGTATTTCCCATAGGGTAGTCAATCACAGAATTCTACACACAATTCGGCTCAATTTATCAAATGTTGATTAAGTACTTACAGGTGCCAAACACTATGCTGAAAAGTGGGGAAGATACAAAATTTACATGAACTATATGCCCTTACAACCCATTGATATCATCCCACAGTTTAGAAGGGGGATAACAAGCAAGCACATAGCTTTAATGTATATCACATGATAAGAGTATTGGAGAAGTGTGAACAAAGTGCTAAGGAGGAAGATCTTTAACAAGCCAGGGTTGGCTTCATGGAAAAGTCTCATTTTACTTAAGGAGACTGTGCCGATATTTCAGTAGGCAAAGAGAAGGACCAAAGGCACAGGAAGTATAGGGCTGTTATTTGTTCTCTGTTTTCAAAGAGGACCAATGACATTCTGAGGGTTGTGTCTTTTTTTTTTTTTGCAGGACAATGGAGGTTAAGTGACTTGCCCAGGGTCACACAGCTAGTAAGTGTCAAGTGTCTGAGGCCGGATTTGAACTCAGGTACTCCTGAATCCAGGGCTGGTGCTTTATCCACTGCACCACCTAGCCGCCCCCTACTGTGCCACCTAGCCGCCCCTGGGTGATGTCTTGATGGGACTGTGATAGGGTGGGGAATGTTCCAGGGTCAGAGAATAGTCCATTTTGGCTGAAGTGTAGAGTGCATGGAGGCGAATAATTTCTGGTCAATCTGAAAGCATGGCACTAAGATTATGGAAGTCCCTCAATGCCAAGTAGAGGAGGTAGAAGAGAGCAGGTGCTCAAGGATTTGGAGGTGATCCGAATTCTTTCATTGGCAGCCCATAAGATGAGAAATAGGCCTAGAGGTAAGGTAGACATGGGAAGGTTAAGAGAAACCGGTGCTGTCTACTGAGAGGCACATGAAATAATAATGGCCAACTGTGGGTCAAGCTACGGCGTAGTAAAAAGAATATTGGATTTGAAGTTAGAGAGCTGGGTTCTAATATCTCACCTTCCCTCTCCCATCCCTCAGCCCCCTTTTATAAAAAGTTTACAAACTTCCTGAGGGAACTGATGATATCTGGGCAAGGTCCATCCATGGGCCTAGGGAGGTCACTTTGAGCGATGTTTCCATCACCGACTCCCACCTAATTCCAATTTTACTTGGATCTACCCTCCTGTGATTTCACCTTATTGTACAATGTCATGCCTCATAAATAATGAAGCTTAACGAATGGAATGAAAAGTTAATTAATTGTAAGCATAGTTACACACAGCAATGCTTTACCTGTCATAAAATATATCTTGTGTTAAAACTTATTACATTTTTATCAACTCTGCCTCTGGGGGCCTGTTTTATACTTGGGCTATGGAACGTTCTTGTATAATCAGGGTCCTTGGTACTTATGATTTGGCCTAATTTAGTGCCCTCCCCCACCCCCAATAGCTGGAAACAAAAGATGGTGTTGTTTGTCCTTCTTCCTGAAGTTGACAGAAGGCTATATCCTTTTCTGCCTGCCCAGGACTATTACCCTTAAGCAGACCCTCCCCTCTCTCACCTAGGCTATTGTATCACTGGATTACAGAGTGTCAGAATTGGAAAAGACCTCAGAGGTTATTGTATCCACTCATATCTGAAAAGGAATCTTCTCATTCAGCCTATTATTTGAATACCTGCAGTGATAGGGAACCCATAACCTCTTTTGTTTTTTAGTGAGGCAGTTGGGGTTAAGTGACTTGCCCAGGGTCACACAGCTAGTAAGTGTTAAGTGTCTGAGGCCGGATTTGAACTCAGGTACTCCTGACTCCAGGGCCGCTGCTCTATCTACTGCACCACCTAGCTGCCCCCCCATAACCTCTTAAGGCATCACACTCTTAGATAACTCTAATTGTTTTTTTTTTTAAATCCTACATTAAACCTAAATCTGGAGCTTGCATTCTGTTTCATTTCTTTACTGAGAATATTGAGGCTAGTCACTGTGACATCCCTTTTACCCCCTTCTCTTGATCCTACAACCCATTGATATCATCCCTAGTTTCCTCCTCTTTTACCTCAGATTCTGAGATGGACTTTCTACCTTGTTATGGTCAGCTCCTCTGATCCCATTTCCTTCCTGTCTCCTCCAGCAAGTTACCCCCATTAGCACTGCCCCCTCTCATCTTTTTTTTTTTTTTTTTTGGTGAGGCATTTGGGGTTAAGTGACTTGCCCAAGGTCACACAGCTAGTAAGTGTTAAGTGTCTGAGGCCAGATTTGAACTCAGGTACTCCTGACTCCAGGGCCACTGCTCTATCCACTGTGCCACCTAGCTGCCCCTGCCCCCTCTCATCTTAAAGCTTTTCTTATCTATTGGTTCCTTTTTAACACACCCAGATCACCTCATATTCTGGGTTTTTTTTGGGGGGGTGTTTTTGCTGGGCAATGGGGGTTAAGTGACTTGCCCAGGGTCACACAGTTGGTAAGTGTCAAGTGTCTGAGGCTGGATTTGAACTCAGGTCCTCCTGAATTCAGGGCCGGTGCTTTATCCACTGCGCCATCTAGCTGCCCCCATCACCTCATATTCTAAAGATATTCTCATTAAACCATGTTTCAAAGGAGGGAGAAGCATAGTAGATAATCCCAACACAAAGGTTGTTGTTTGTCCTTAGTTCTCAAAGAGCACCATGACATTGGTGAGGTGAGGGCATGACTTGCAGTGAATTGGATTTAAGTGAGGCAGGGCTGTGCAAATTCACCAGCCTCATTCTGTCCCCCGGAGCTATTGGAGTCCAGTGGCAACAAGATATACATCAGGATGACTGGAGCTGGCCCTGGATGTAATGGGAGACCTTGGTCTTTTTAAGCTAAGATCTTCCCCAGGTCTCAGTTTGTCTCAGACAATGGCCATTCAGTGATTCAGGGTAGGTAAGAAGGGAGGCAAAGAATAGCCCCTTTTACTTAGCCAATAGACAGACAGACAAATAGATCGATCGATCAATCAATCTGGGAAGGGAAGACCTTCAGGTTTTCTGGCCAAAACAGAAACACCTGCTATTTAGACCCACTCTGAGCCATAAAGAGGTCAAACAATAGCCAAATGAGGCTGGCACCTACATCACAAAGATGACAAAAGTCTGAACCAGGGTGCTGACTGTGGGAACAGGGATAAGAAGACAGAGATATGTGGAGGTAGAAATGGAAGAAATGTGGCAACCTATCAGATATGTAAGATGAGTGAGTGTGAGGAATCCAGGCTGACTCCAGAGTTATAAACCTTGATGACTGCAAGGATGATAGTGACCTCTAAAGAAATAGGGACATTCAGAAGAGGGGAAAGTTTTGGAAGAAAGATAGTGAAATGAGATCCGAGATACATAATAAGCTCTCCATACCTGCTTATATTTTGAGACTTATACTGTCCCCTCCCAAACCCAAAAAATGCGCTGGGTGTAGGGGAGTGCTTTTACTGTGGTTGCTGCCCCAGATCACAGAGCTCATCCTCTAAGAAGCACCGGATGCAGATATCAGGTGGTCTGAAGGGCAAAGGATAGGTAGGCTGAAGTGGGACAGTGCCTAGGAGGAGATCAAAATTTCCCAGTGGCCCTTGTATAACTTTACTGGCTAGATTATCGCTGCCCCAAGGGGCTTATGACAGGCTCAGAAGAGGGTAACATTTTTTCACAATGGCCCAGGAAAACAGGGTAGGGAAGTTTGGGGACTTGAGGATAGTTGTCGCTGTGCTGGAGAGAAAATTCATGGTTTCCTTTGGAAGGGAAGGTGGGATGCTATCCATTCCCATCCTCCCAGTGACTCATCACTTACCTTTTGGGATCAGGCCATTGCCATCACTTTGGACCATTATTGTAGGCAATGAGGAATGAAGCAGTCAATAGGGAGTGATTGAATAGTGTAATGAATAGAACACTGTACTTGGTGTTAGAAAGACATGGGTTCAAATACCACCTAAGACATTAGCTATGTGATGAGGGGTAAGCTCTCTCAGTCTTAATTTTCTCAAGCTAAGTAATTAGAAATATCCCTTAGTTCACAGAGATATATTGTGAGTATCAAATGAGGTGTGGAAGTTAGGTGGTTCAGTGGACAAAGCACTGGCCCTGGAGTCAGGAAGACCTGAGTTCAAATCTCATCTCAGACACTTAATTAACTGTGATTCTGGGCAAGCCATCTCCAGTTGTCCTGATATCTATCTTGGCAGTGGACCCAGGTGGCTCTGGAGGAGAGAGTGAGTTTGGTGATCTTGCACAGCCCTCCTTCACTTAAATCCAATTCACTGCAAGATATGACATCACCCTGATGTAATGGTCCTCTTAAGGAAGGAAGGACACAAACAAACAAATGAGGCAATGTATTAAAAGTGCTTACCAACCTTAAATGCCAGCTGCTACTGTTATTGTCATTTTTGTTATTATTTTGTTCTTCTTAACTTTATGTTCAATGGAGTTGAATTAAGAAGCTAGGCACTGTGCTGGATGCCAGGGATACAAAGATAAAAATGAAACAGTCCTTGCCCTCAAGGAGCTTACATACTAATAGGAAAGATAGCATGTGCTGAGTATATAGAGTCCTATTCCAAGATATATTTTTTTTTCAGGTTTTGATACTTTAACTTTACTCTTTCTAGTGTTCTTTAATCTCCCTACTTTGGTTTATGAGTGATTTCATCAAATTTACTTATTTTTTTGTTTTGTTTTTTGTTTTGTGGGGCAATGAGGGTTAAGTGACTTGCCTAGGGTCACACAGCTAGTAAGTGTCAAGTGTCTGAGGCCAGATTTGAATTCAGGTCCTTCTGAATCCAGGGCTGGTGCTTTATCCACTGTGCCACCTAGCTTCACCCTTTCATCAAATTTATGAAGAGTAATTTGCATTAATTCTCCTCTCAGAGCACTTACTTGTGGTTTGCTAGATTATAGTATTGATAATCTCATGCATCATTCTCATAAAATGAAGAAAGGTTAAAGTCACTCTCTTCTAGAACTTCTTCATCTCCTCTTTCCACATAACTTCTTCTATGAATTAGATGGTGTTTGCAATGTTTTCATGGATGTATTTTGACTTTATTGTTTTGTTTGTAGTTTTTCATTAAAGATTTAATAATAGAAATGTGAAATATCATTGGATATTAAATGGGTATAAATTTGGTGCTCAGGAATGAATAAAAATTTGTGAAATAGTGATTACCTTTTTAAGGAGTTTTCCAGAAATTACTTTCCTAACATAGGGAAAGACTGTAAAGGTATATAAAACTTAATTCAAAATTGATCAAAGGATCGTAGATAAGAAGTAGCTAGGTGGCGCAGTGGATAGAGCACAGGCCCTGGAGTCAGGAGTACCTGACTTCGGATCTGGCTTCAGACACTTAACACTTACTAGCTGTGTGACCCTGGGCAAGTCACTTAGCCCCAATTGCCTCACTAAAAAAAAAAATAAATAAATAAAGATCATAGACTTAGAGCTTGGAGAAAGCTTGGAAGACATGAAGCCCACCCTTCACCTTACAGATAAAGTAACAGGCACAGAAAGGTCAAAATATTTGATCAGTTTCCTTTAGCTAGCAAATATCTGAGGCAGGTACAAGGTGATTTGGGAGGCAAGGCCACTGGAATCTGGCAAAAATCAGGAAATGTTTCACTTAGAAGGTAGGCCTTGAAGGAAAAATTCTGAGAGATGTAAGTGAAGAGGAAGTGCATTCCTGTCATGGGAGTTAGCCAGTGCAAAGTCATGGAGGTGGGAGATGGAGTTCTGAGAATGAGCAACAAGAAGGTCAATTTACCTGAACTGTGCAGTGAATGTGTGGAGGGGAATAATGGATATCAAGGCTGGAAAGGTAGATTGAGGTGAGTTATGAAGGGCTTTAAATGCAGAAACAAGGAGTTTGTATAGACATAGAGGACAAAAACCTAACTTACTATTGTTCTTTTATGTTTAATGTCTGATAGATTATTGCATGATGAATAAAATAACTAATTTTCATAATTTAGTGACAGTTTTAGCATGTAAACTCATCTTTGGTCAACTCACTGAACATATCTTCAGGACAATTTCAGTAACAGGCATGATGACAAAGACATCATGACATCATGTTTATTTCTCTCTGACAATATATTTACTTCTCTCTGTGTTTTTTCCATTTCTTCTACTAAGAATCTATATTTGAGAGCTTTTCATTCTATGTAGTGTGGATGTTATGAATTTTAAGCATGGTGACATTTATTAAAATAGTTCTTAAATTATTATAGGCCAATGTTTTATCTAGGTTATTGTGAATGAGAGATAAGTCTGTGATAATGCTCTAAGACAGTTTATTAATTGTGTTCTCAATGCCATTTTAGGGATTTGTATTTATAATATGGTGATTTATCATCTGTTAGTTTAGAAAGAATAGTATCTTGTGTGGAGGAAGGTTAAAATAGAGATAATTCAGGCTTCTTGACCATGCCTGTCTAAGGTTTTCAGTAAGTGCAAATTTTTTTTGGAGCCTTCAACAAATATGTTTCACAGCTTCCCAATCAAAAAGTCTGGGTCTCTTAAGAATGATTCCCCCCTCCCCACACACACCTTGGGGCAATGAGGGTTAAGTGACTTACCCAGGGTCACACAGCTAGTGTCAAGTGTCTGAGTCTGGATTTGAACTCAGTTCCTCCTGAATCCAGGGCCGGTGCTTTATCCACTGTGTCACCTAGCTACCTCAAGAATGATCTTTTTATAATTGTGGCAGCAATAACGATCTTGTAATGCTATCATGAACTTTCTCTGCTTCTGTAAACAAATCTTAGCTCAGGACTTTGTTCAACATTTCTTTGTTGACATTATTGGTGGAATTTATGTGGATTTTATCCATGGAAGACCTTTTACTTCTATTCTTGAATCATAGCCATTTTATAGGTTCCATCTGATTATTGTTGTTGTTGCTAATAACAATGATAATAAAAAGATGAGTTAGAGATAGCCAATTGTCAGTGGGTCAGTATTATGAAGATGGCATCAGACTGTATTGAGGACACAAATAGAACAACTAACCTCCAGGTGAAGGGTCACATTATCATCTAAGACTGGAGTAAAGGAGGAGAGTTTGGGTGCAGATGTAGAATTTTAAAGAGGCCAGGGTGTAGGAGGAGTCTTCGCATGGATGTTTGTGTCCCCAGGTGTGTGGGCACAGGTTAGAACAGAGAGTAATGCTATGAGATTGGTAAGGAAAAGGAGGGGGAGAGATTCAGTGGCCAGAAGATGATGATAATGATAGAGTGAATAACAACAACAACCCTCTCAAAGTCCAACCAACTGAGGGGGCCTGATGCCAGACAGGGCAATGTACATTGCGGACCATGAGGCCATTACAAGTAGCTGTAAAGAACTGTCAGAAACCCTGAAGCACTACTGAATTGGACTCTTACTAAATAAGAAAATGTTTTATTAACCACCTATTAACACTGTCAATGCACACTTTTAGAACGATAACTTTTTTTTTTTGGCGGGGCAATGAGGGTTAAGTGGCTTGCCCAGGGTCACACAGCTAGTAAGTGTCAAGTGTCTGAGGTCGGATTTGAACTCAGGTCCTCCTGAATCCAGGGTCAGTACTTTATCTACTGTGCCACCTAGCTGTTCCCTAGAACCATAACTTGAAAGCAACTGTATATTAGGGAGGCAGAAGCTGGTAGATTGCTTGAGCTCTGGAGTTTGGAGTTGTAAGCCAGTTGGGGGTCTTCATTAAGTCCAGGAACCAGTACAGTAATCCTCTGAGACTAGGAGGGACAGCAGGCTGACTAAGGAGAGACCAAATGACCATTAGAAACAGAACAAGTCAAGGCTCTGGTGCTGATTAGTATTGAGATTGTCCCCTTGGTTGCTGCACTTCTAGCCTGGGTGATGAAGAAGATCTGGAAAGGAAGGAAGGAAGGAAGAAAGGAAGAAAGAAACAAAGGAAGGAAGAAAGGAAGGAAAAGGAAGAGAGGGAGAGAGGGAGGAAGCTCAGGTCTAATCTACTCAATAATCTCCAGTGGCTCCCTATTGCCTCTAGGAGCAAATACAAAATGCTCCATTTAGCATTCAAAACCCTTTATAACCTAGTCTTCTATCTTTCTATTCTTCTTAAACTCTCCTCCTATTATGTACTTTTTGATCCAGTGATACTGGCCTCCTGGCTGCTCCATGAACAAGATATTCCATCTCTAGGATCCTGGCATTTTTTTTTTTTGACTGGCTCCCATAGTTGAATTCTCTCCCTTCTCTGGTCTGACTACTGACCTCCTTACCTTCCTGTAAGGCCTAACTAAAATTCCATCTTCTGTAGGAAACTTTCCCTTACTCTTTTTTATTCCAGTGCCTTTCCTCTGTTAATAATTTCCAATTATCCTCTATATAGCTTACTTTGTATATATTTGTTGGCATGTTGTGTCCCCCATTAGAGTATAAGTTCCTCGAGGGCAGGGGCTATCTTTTGCATCCCCAGCATTTAGCACAGTGCCTAACACCAAGTTGGAGCCTAACAAATGTTTCTTGATTAATTGATTGGAAGGAAGGAAGGAAGAACAAAAGAAAAGTTTTATTGATCTTTTATGGTTTTCCTACAAACATTTCATGATTTCCTGCCATCCCCACCTTTGAATTGACTTTTTTTTTTTTTTTTTAGTGAGGCAATGGGGGTTAAGTGACTTGCCCAGGGTCACACAGCTAGTAGGTGTCAAGTGTCTGAGGCCGGATTTGAACTCAGGTACTCCTGAATCCAGGGCCAGTGCTTTATCCATTGCGCCACCTAGCTGCCCCTGAATTGACTTTTAATAAAGAAAAGCAAAGTAAGACAACATAGAAAATGAATGACACTGACAGTGTTATCTAAAATTCTACACCTGTGATGCCCTATCTCTCCACCAAGAGGAGAAAAATAAACCTCATCTATTCCCTGGCACTAAGATTGATCATTGCAACTAATTGGATTTTAGTTTTAGAGTTATTTCTATTTACATTATTTTAATAATTGTATATATTATTGTATTGATTTTGCTTACATGAGTTTGCATTAGTTCAAACATATTTTCTCATACTTCTCTGAATCATCATATTACTTTTGAGAAACAAATGGGAATGGTGGCGCTCCAGTAGAATAGGATTTATATAGACATACTCTATGGCAGAGGTGTTAAACACAAGACCCATAGCTATATTGTGTAGGCAACACCCCAGAGTATAAACCAATTAGATTAAAATGCAATTAGGAAATATTTAGTAAATAAAAATATAAGCTAACATAGATAATTATTAATATGTAGTTTTCTAAGTCAATATACTGCCTGAAGGGATCCTTATGTATAGTTTAGTGGTTTTCTGTTTGACTTTGACACCACTGCTTTAAGGGCTACTATGCTCTCTGTCCAGTCTAGTACAGAATAATTATGTGTATCCTGTAAAGAATAAAAAACCTCCCACCTTTCTATGTTTCTCTGAATTCTTCTTGATATTTATTGGTTTACGTTAGTGTAGCACATTGTGTTTAGCCAAGACATGTGCAATCGACTTATCTTCAAAAACATTTTTTTTTTTTTAACCACAGAAATAACAGATGGAAATGTCAAGTAGGCAACTGAAAATACTAGACTGGAATTTAGTATCAAGATAATTGCTGAATTTGTAGATGTGGAATACGTGAACATAGAGAGGATAATTAAGCAGACAATAGCTGATTAGATCACCAAGGGAGATAGTATAGAAAAAGAGATACGAGTTCTCAAGATAATACTTGGACTGAAAATTGTCACACATATGGTACCTTTCTGGTCTTGATCTTGGAAAGTATATGGCCAGTAACAAAATCACTAGACCAAAGGGTATGATCAGTTTTCTTGCAAAATTTTAAATTGTTTTCCAGAATGATTGGACCAATCCACAGATCCACCGACAATGTATTAGTATGTCTATATCCAATGGCCCTTCCAACATTGACTGATTTTGTCTTTGTCACTATGGTGGGTATAAGGTAAAATTTTAGGGTTGATTTAATTTACATTCCTCTTATTATTAGTGACTTGGAGCATTACATTTTTTAAAAGAATTTTCAATTCTTCCTTTGAAAACTCTTTGATTAAATCCTTTGACTTCTTATCTACTGGGGAATAGCTCTAAGTTCTTAAATATTTGTGTCAATTTCCTGCATATTCTAGATATCAAACAATCAGAAATATTTGATGCAAAGATTTTTCCTTGATAATTTCTTTTCTTATTCTACCTGCTTTGTGTTTGTTTTTACAAAAAGCTTTTTAAACTTTTAAGTAATTGAAAATGTTTTATATTTTGGTATAATCTTATAGGGGTATAAGCATACCTTATTTTATTGTGCTTGATTTCATTGTGCTTTGCAGATATTGCATTTTTTTACAAACTGAAGGTTTATGACAATCCTGTGTCAAGGAAATCTATTGACACCATTTTTTTCCCCAACAGCATATGCTCACATGGTATCTCTGTGTCACATCTTGGTAATTCTCACAATATTTCTAACTTTTTCATTATTATTATATCTGTTATGGTGATCTGTGATTAGTGATCTTTGATATTACTATTATAATTATTTTGAGGTGCCATGAACCACTCCCATATAAGACAGCAAACTTAATTGATAAATTCTGTATGTATTCTGACTGCTCCACTGACTGCCTGTTCCCCATTTCTCTCCCTCTCCTTGGGATATTGAAATTAGGCTGATTAATAACCCTGAAATGATCTCTAAGTGTTCAAGTTAAAGGAAGAGTCAATTGATGGGCAAACCTCATTGTCATATTTTAAGAGATTGCCACAACCACCCCAGCCTTCAGCACCCATCAACATCAAGGCAAGAATTTTCATCATCAAAAATGATTGCAGCTTCCTGTAGGCTCAGGTGATGGTTAGCACTTTTTGGCAATAAAGTATTTTTAATTAAGGTATATACATTGTTGAAAAAAGAATAAAACCCCAAATGGAGGCACAAAGAATGGACATGAATAAAAATGATAGAACAACAAATTACACACTTAATAGACTATAATATAGTACACACATAACTTTTATATCCACTGGGAAACCAAAAACTTTGTGTGACTTACTTTATTGTGATGGTTGCTTTATTGAAGTGATGAGGACCCAAATCTAAAATCTCTCTGAGGTGTGCCTGTATGTGTTGTAAAGTGTTGGTCTAAACCTATTTTTTATTTTTTTTACAAATTGGTTTCTAGTTTTCTCAGTAGTTCTTGTAGAATATTGAATTTTCCTAGTAGTTTTTAATTATTGGGTTTTTCAAACACAAGACTGCTGTAGGTATTCGATTACTGATGATCTCATAACTGCCCCATCCAGTGACTAATACTCAGTTCCCATCCCCTTTTATGTTTCTGCAGCTTTTGAAACTGTCAACAACCTTCTCCTGGACACTCTCTTGTCCTTTAATTCTTATGACCGGGGCAGTTAGGTGGCACAGTCGATAAAGCACCAAGCCCTGAGTTCAGAAGGACCTGAGTTCAAATCTGGCCTCAGATGATTGACACTTACTAGCTGTGTGACCCTGGGCAAGTCACTTAACCCCAATTGCCTCACCACCACCCCCCCCCCAAAAAAAAGAGAGAGAGAGAAAAAAAAAAGAAAAGAAAATAAATAATTCTGATGACCAGGCACTCTTGCTTGACTCTATTCCTAGCTGCCTGTCCACTCCTTCTTAGGTCCGTTTGGTAGGTCATCATCCAAGAAAATAACCCCTCAGAAAATGAATATGTTTCTTAGTGTTATAGTCCTTGGCACTGACAAATGGTTTGTCATCAGAAATGGATAAAGTTTTTATCAGCAGAAGTGACATTAACAAGATTCATTACCATTGACTTTACCCCTGAACCTTAAGGACCATGGAACTTTTCCATCTAATTTGCAGGTGAGATCTTTTATATGGGTGATCTCTAGCTTTTGTCTTTGCATCTCCAGTACTTAGCACAGTACTTTGCTTGCCAAATGCCTTTTCTTTCATTCATTCCTTCGTTCCTTTGTTCCTTCATTCATTCATCTCCCACCTATTTAGTATGAATATCCTGTTCTGTGCCCTCTTCTGAGCCCTCTTCTTTCTTTTTATAATCTTTCCCTTGGTAATCTTAGCAGCCAAGGGTTTAATTATCCTCTATCCTAAATCTACATATTCAGCTCTTATCTTGATCCTGAATCCAATCTAGCATAGCAAATTGCTTCCTTGACATCTCCATCTGAATTTCTGACCAGCAATTCAAATTTACCTTGTATAAAATTGAACTCCTCTTCATCCTCCACTTCCTCCTCCTCCTCTTCCTCTTCCTTCTCCTCCTCTTCCTCCTCCTCCTCCCCTAAAGCTTACCTTTTTTTCTGTCAAGGGCACTACCATCCTCCCAGTTACCTAGATTTGGAATTTCAACATTGTTTTTAATTCCTTTCTGTTCCCCGATCCCTTATAGTCAATCAGTTGACAAATACTACTGATTCTACTGCTACAACATCTCTTCAATGTGTACCTTTCCCATCATTCACACATGGTGAAGGAAGGAAGGAGGAAGAGGAGGAGGAGAAAATGAAAACCGCAGAAAACAACTTCACAATTTTGCCAAGGTCTGACAGTACCTGCTATTAATAATGGAAGAAGTTAGCATTTATATAATGCTTTAAGGTTGGCAAAGCAGAGATATCTCCATTTTAGACTTGAAGAAACTAAGGCTTTGAGGGGTTATGACATGCTTCAAATCACATGGTCATTATGTGTCAGAAGTGGGACACAAAACCAGTTTTTCCAGCCTCCAAAGCCACCCCTCTCCACTACTTCTAGCTTTCTCTCATTATTATTATTATTATTATTAATAATATGAATTTATTTATTTTTTGTGGGGCAGTGAGGGTTAAGTGACTTGCCCAGGGTCACACAGCTAGTAAGGGTCAAGTGACTGAAACCATATTTGAACTCAGGTCCTCCTGAATCCAGGGTCAGTACTTTATCCACTGTTCCACTTAGCTGCCCCTTCTTCCTCTCATTATTTTTATTATTCTCTCTCCTCAACTTTTTTTGATTGGGTTCAGATTGAAAGGTCATGGGACAAGTCTTTACTCTCTTGTTTTTCTTACATTCTGTGATTGACAAACTACTGCTGCTTTTTGCAGTTGAATAAAAAGTATTATGATGTAAATTCATCTTCAATAGACCCTGAATCCACTATGCCAAGAGATGTTCTATTTCTTCACAGAATATAGATCATTATGCTATACCAGACTTGAATATGGGACAGAATGACCCCAAGGGGAATGTATATAGTCCTCACATCTCTGGGACTCAGCTATTTCTATCAGTCATCAAATAATAACTTCTTTCCTTTCTTCCTACTCCAGGTCCATCCCATGTTCAGCCTCGTGTTCAGTCATGCTGAGGGACTCAGGAGAAGACACAGGCTTCTTTGGAAAGGAGAGCTATTTGACTTCTTATTTTTAGGCCCAAAGGAAAGAACCAGAAGCAATTGGGTGGAAGATACAAATAGGCATACGTAGTCTTGTAAAGAAAAACTCCCTTACATTTCCAGCTGTCTCATAGTGGAATGGGCTACTTTAGGGGGTAGTGAGTTTCTCCTCATAGGAAGCCTTCAGGTAGAGGCAGGATGGTGACTTGTCGTGGATTTTGTGGCAGGAATTCTTGGTCAGGTATACATTGAACTCGATAGCCTCTGAGGTCCTTTTCAGCTTTGAGATGATGTGATTCTGTAAGAGTCTAATCGTGTGAAAAGCCACCAGGGAAATCAAAATCTAAGAACAGACATTCAAGTGTCCCCCTCCCTCACCCCACCCCCCTCCTGGCAATCCCATGTCATATAACAGCCCAGTTCCTGAAAGGTTGTATAGAAATTAAATTTTTGTCCCAAGTTCCTGGTAGCCTGCATTATTCCTGAGCTAGGGCCTTGAGAGTTTGTAGGAGGAGACAGAGACAGAAAATATCTCACTAAAATGAAATATTCTTTCCTGATCATGTTGCCTGCATTCTGTACCTCTTCCCTTCTATTTCCCTTTTATATGTTATCTACTCATGAGAATGTAAGCTCCTTGAAGGTAGAGACTGTCTTTCTGGCTTATGTTTGTATTCCTAGCACTTAGCACAGTGCCCAGCACATACTAAGATCTTAATAAATGCTTCACCCATTCCTGCATCCATCTATCTATTTTCACTGCCACCACTACCACAACCACCACCACCATCACTATCATTATCTGACTCTATCTTCTATCCATGCAGTGGGTCACCTTTGCCAAACCATCACAAGTACACAGGCAAATGATCCGGCAGTTGTAGTTGCCGGGCTAGATCAATGAATAGAGTGCAAGGCTCCTAATTTCACAGCCTTAGGTTGAGGCAGTATGGCATAGAGTTGGAGCTGGTATCAAGAACAGGCATGTAATGCCATCTTAGGTGCTTGCTAGTTGGGTGACCCTGGGAAAGAGCCTTAACTTCTCTGAGCCCCAGCTTCCTTATCTGTAAAATGGGAATGACTATGCTTACCTTGTTGTGAAGGATTGTTGTGAAGATTAAGGAATAATTCTTAGAAAACCTTATATAAATGTAACTTTAGCACTTTTGTTAGTGCTACAACCACCACTTCTAAATAATATGAATTCAAGGGCTGGGCTCAAGCCTCAGCTCTAACACTGTCCAGGTGATCTTAGACAGAATCATTTTCCTTCTCTTGCCATCCTCCCTGCTTCTCTGCCTTCTAGACTCCCAGGCATTGCCTTTTGACTGCTGGCATACCCTATGGTCTTTATAGTTACTCTTTCATTCATTCATTTGTTCTGAGCCTCAATTTCCTCATTTTAAAACTGAAGTTAATAAGTTGAGGTTAAATTGAGGTTAATAAAATTTGTCCCAACTACCTTTCAGGATGGTTCTGTCCTGAACATTCTTCCCTTCTCTCTATTCTTTGCCTTGGTGACTTGATAAACTCCCACAGGCTTAATTACCATTCCGAGGTGATGACTTGCAAATCCATAACCAATACTAATCTCTCTCCTGAATGCCCAATACCACATCACCAATTGCCCAATGGACATTTCCAACTGGATGTCCCATAGGCATCTCAAACTCAACATGTCTGAAATAGAAGTCATTAACTTTCACTCCCAAACCTATTCCTTTTCAACTTTCCCTTTTAATACTGAGGTAACCATCATTCCTCCAGTCACCTAGGTTTGAAATCTCTGTATCACCCTTGAATCCTCTCATTTACCCCAGATATCCAAACAGCTGCCACACCTTACTTTTTGTATTGCCACATCTCTCATGTGTGTCCCCTCACCACTCACATGACCATCACCCTGGTTTATGTTTTAATCCCTCTTTACCTGAACTGCTCCCCCACCAAATAACCTCCTACTTTATCTCAAGCCTCTCTCCATTCCAAACCATTCTTCATTCGGCTGACAAAGTGATTTTCCAAAAGCTCAGATTTGATTTGCTTAATAAACTGCAGCAGCTCCCCGTTACCTCTAGAATAAAACGTAACCAATATAGAATAATACAGAATAGCATAAAATATATGCCAATAACATTTTGGCACATAAATTTCTTCACAATTTATCCCCTTACTGCCTTTCCAGTTATCTTGCATATTATGCCTCTCTTTACAATCTGTAATCTATTTGTACTGGCTCCTTTGAGGTTCCCTACCCAAGATGCTCCATCTCTCAGTTCTGTTATTTCTCTCTGGTTGTGTTCAATGCCTGGAATGCACTTCCTCTTCTCCTCCCCTCCAGTCCCTTCCCCTCCCCTTCCCTCTCCTCTCCTCTCTGAACCCCTTATTTCCTTCAAGATTCAGCTCAAGTATCACCTTTTAGATGAAACCTCTTCTGATCTCTCTAGCTGTTAGTATCTTTCCTAAAACTAACATGGATTCATTTTGTATATATTATCTACATACCTCTATATGAGGATGTTGCCTCACTTGTTCAATTTTAAGCTCCTTGAGGCAGACGCTTTTGCCTTTGCATCTCCAGTGCTTAGCAAAGAGTCTAATGCATAGTAGAATTTTAATAAATGCTTTTTGATCAATTCTCACCATCCCTAAGTTTTTTTGATTTTCTCATTGCTTGGTGGAGCTCTCTTTTTCCAAGCCTTGGAACCTATTTCTCCTATCAAAATCATTTCTGATTTGTTTCTAGAATGGCAGTCATTTGGAGCACGCTTGAATAGGGAAGGGAAGTGAAAAACCTGCCATCTCCCCCCTCCCCCAAATCCTCCTACCTCCACTGACTTGGAGGAGAAGGGAGGCAGCATAGTTGGTCATCCAGACTCTCTGGAATGATAAAGTCTTAAAATAGCTGGGGTTATTACTGCCCGAATGGCCTTCTTTGAATATATTTCTCCCCCAGCCAGAGCAGAGCTCTCCCTGGGGCCCCGCAGTTATTTATATATGCTTTCCTACACCTTCTGTCTATTATAATTCCAAGCTGTTCGGGGAGGTCTGTTCCTCCAAAATGACACCAGCTATAGCCAAGTCATGTGGGAGGCAAAGGCAAATGCCTCTCCCCCAACCTCCCCCCCCTCCGCCGCCGCCATCCATAAAAGATGCTGACGGAATCAGAAGAGGAACCACAAAATGTGGTGGGCTCTGTTTTCCCCAGGCTCCTCTCCTTGGATAGGAGCATCTCAGGACTTTTCCTCTGTCGGATTCTGTGGAAAGATAACAAGTAAGACTTGAACCCACATCTCCTCACTTGCTCCTTGCTTTTCTTTTCTATAATGTAGCACCATAGAATGTTAGAGTCAGAAAGAACTTCAGATGAATCCATTCATCTGCCCATCCATCAGTTGATAAGCATTTCTTAAATATCTACCATGCACCAGGCAGGATGCTAGGTGCTGAAGATAGAAATACACATGTGAAATATTCCATACCCTCCTGTAGCTTACTGTCTATAGGCAGAGGCAAGTTATGTATACAAAATAAATGCAAGGCAATTTGGGAGAGAAGACTACTAGCAGCTGGGGGAGTCAAGAATGACCTGAGGTTAGAAATAGCACTTGAGCTGGACTTTGAAGGAAACTAGGACTCTTCAAAAGTAGAAGGGGGAGCAGCTAGATGGTGCAGTGGTTAAAGCACCAGCCCTGGATTCAGGAGTACCTGAGTTCAAATCCAGCCTCAGACACTTGACACTTACTAGCTATGTGACCGTGGGCAAGTCACTTAATCCCCATTGCCTGCAAAAAACCAAACAAAAGCAGAAGTGGGGCAAGGTACATAGTTGGTGGATGGAGTATTGTATGTGAACATCCAAGTCGCTAAGTAGGCTGGGTTATACAGTGCATGAGGGGAGTGATGCAGAATAATCCTGGAAAAAGGTACTTTGGGGCCAGGTCAAAAAGTGATTTAAATGCCAACCGGTGGAGTAAATATTTGACCTGGAGGCAATAGGGAGCCACTGAAATTCACTGAGCAGTGGAGAAGTCAAGTTAAATACCCTTGTTTTACAGATGAGGATACTGAGGCTTTGAGAGGGGAAATAACTTGCTGGAGTTACTAATAAAAATTAATTAGTTGTTGAGTTTTCTGACTCTAAGTCCAGGACAAACCATGTGAATAATTATAGTCCCAGAACTGTTGTGAGGGAAGTACTTTGGAAACTGTGAGCTATCATATCTCTGTACTGTTGGAGTTGGGCTGTTGTCAGGCATGTATCTTTTTTTTTTTTTTTGCGGGGCAATGATGGTTAAGTGACTTGCCCAGGGTCACACAGCTAGTAAGTGTCAAGTGTCTGAGGCTGGATTTGAATTTGGGTCCTCCTGAATCCAGGGCCAGAGCTTTATCCACTGCACTACCTAGCTGCCCCCTAGGCATGTATCTTCTAAGTGGATGCCATCTTCACAGACAAACACTGGACCGCTTTACAAAGGTTGGCTTTGTGTCTAGGGGCTCTGGTTGGGAATGAGAGTAACTTTTCAAGGTAAATGGGGCTTTGTGACCCCTAAGCATCTGCCTGTGTGGGCATGTTGTGGGATCCCATATATACCTGAGTACTATTCAAAGACCTAGCTGAGAATTAGCTCATGAATTCATGGAAAACAGAATTAGGAGTAAAGTGTAGAAGTTGCAGATTTAGACTCAAGAGGAAAAAGGTCTTTCACATTCTCTTCTGTCCCTATATCCACTACATTGATTTAATCCATTTCCATAGGTTCATGTGGATCTCTATGCAGATGACCTCGCAAAGCTATATAGCCATGATTATAATAATAATAACTAGCCTTCATATGTTATCTCATTTGAATCTCACAACAACCCTGTGGTAAATTATTATGATAACCTTTTCCCAAAACTCATGTGTATGGGATTCTCTCATTATTGGTCTTGCTTTGCAAAAGGAATGAGGTGGAATTGTCAAAAGACAGGAGCTTCCAATCTGAGTCCCCTTTTTGGTCAAGCTTTAAATTTTCTTGAAGGGTCAAATTGGCTTCCAGTGTCAAGAGAGAAGGTGGAAGAAACCAATACTACTTCAGGTTGCTGGAAGAAAAGACAATGAGAAGACACAAGAGGAGATCAAAGTCTCTATCATGCCTATATTACCAGCTTGCTACACTAGAGACTGTAGGAAGTCTCCCTTTGAGTAGGATTCAGTTGTCTGTCTGTCTTTCTGCCTCTCTCTGTCTCTGTCTCTACCTCTCTGTGTCTGACCCCCCTCTCTCTCCCTCTCTCTCTCTTTCTCTCTCTGTCTCTGTTTGTCTGTCTCTGTCTGTCTTTCTGTCTCTCCATCTCTGTTTCTCTATCTCTGCCCCTGTCTCTCTGTGTCTCTGTCTCTCTCTGTGTCTTTCTTTTTCTGTCTGTCTGTGTCTTTCTCTGTGTGTGTGTGTCTGTCTGTCTCTTTGTGTCTCTGTCTATCTCTCCATCTCTGTCTCTGTCTCTCTCTGTCTCTTTCTCTCTGTCTTGCCTCTCTATCTGTGTCTCTCTCTCTCTTTGTGTGTGTCTCTCTATTATCTTCTTCCCACTCTGTATTGTCTGGTACACATTCTCCTGTGTATAGCTTCTCTCTTTTCTGTTTTGTTATGATTTAGATAAATGAGTTTCTTTGTGTTTGCTTTGTGTGTTCGTTATGGGACTGGTATTCGGTGAGAAAGAGGTCAGGCCTTGGAGTCCTCTCCCCCGACCTATAATGACAAATGATGAGAAGTTAGATGGAACCTTCTCCTCCTGGCAGGAATGAAAGTCTCCCTTGGAGAAGGGGAAGAGGCTAGAGATGGCTATTCTGCATCCCTTCAGGACACATACAAGGACAGCACCCTTGTCATATGCGAAGTCTCACACACATGTGGGGCTTAGTTTACTACTCTTATTCTTTACATTATTATCCCCATTTTACAAATCCCCAAAGGGGTCATGAAGTGTCAGGAACTGAAATGACTGAACAACAACAACAACAACAACAACAAACACATCAACAATAACAGTACCACAAATGAGGCAACTGAGGCTGAGGCATTAAGTGATTTGCTCTAGGTCACACAGCTAGTAAGTGTTTGAGGCTGGATTTGAACTCAGATCTTCCTACTTCCAGCACTCTTTCCATTGTACCCCCTAGCTGCTCATATTTTAATGCTGATTTCCAATCTTGCATCACCAACTACTTTTTAGAAACTTTCAACTGGATGTCCCAAAGGCTTCCCAAATTCACTATAAACCAAAACTCATTATTTTGTCCCTAAAACTGCCCAGCTTTCTAATTGTTCCATTTCTGTGGGGGTCACAACCATCCTTACAGTTATCCAGGTTTGCAACCTTAGAGTCATGCTTGACCTTCCCCTTGACCTCACATCTGTCTTCAACAGTTGCTAAGGTTTGTTGACTCTGTCTCTACAACACCTCTTACATCTGTCTCCTGCTCTCCAGTCACAAGGCCACCATCCCAATTCAGGCTCTCATCACCTCTCACCTGGACTCTTTTAACAGTTTTCTAACTGACCTCCTTGTCTCCAGTCTCTCCCCTCTCCAATCCATGTTCTACACAGCTGTGAGATCAACATTGATAAGTTCTAGATCTGACCTTGCCTCACCTGTCTTCTCCTTTTTTCCTCCCAAGAAACTTCAGTGACTCCCTAAGCTATGGGATAAAATATAAGCTCCTCTGTTTGGCATTTAAAGCCTTTCACAATCTGGCTCTGAATATCTTTCCAGACTGATTTCACATTAATTCCTCTAACATACTCGACATTCCAGCCAAACTGGCTGACTTACTGTTCTGCATATGCATATACATATGCATATATGTGTGTATGTGTATATATATGTATACATATATATGTATACACACATATATTTCATCTCCTGCCTCCAGCCTTTGCAGAAACTATCCCCAAAGCTTGAAATGCATTTCTTCCTCACCTCTACCTAAAAGAATCCCTGGTTTCCTTCAAAGTTCAAGTGCCATCTCCTTCCCACGCAAAGCCTTTCTTAACCTGCCCCCCTTAGTACCTCCTTCTTCTGAAATTACTTTGTATGCATTTTGCATTTATTTCTCTGTGTGTACATTGTTTCCATCCAGTGGAATACAAGCCTGTTAAGGGCAGCATCTGTTTGTTTGGTGTTTGTCTTTATTTTCTCAGCAACTAGTATCTTACCTTGCACATAGTAGGTGCTTATCAAATGTTTGGTGAGTGAATAGATAAGTGAATAAGGCTTACTCAAAAGTAGAATGAGCTGCTTCCAAAGATAGTGAGCTTTCTGTTGCTAAAAGTATTTAAGAAAAATCTGAGGAAGCCCATGTAGGGAATACATTCCTGCTCAGACACAGATTAGATTGAATGTCTATGAGGTATATTCTAATTCTGAGTTTGTGTTATTTTGATGTTATGCTCCCGGGGACCCCTGGGGGATTTGGAGAGTAACCTTTAGAAATCAGAGGAGTCAGTGAGGATTGCACAGAAGTTGGACCATTAGGATGTCCTGGCCATCCTGAGATCCTATAGTTAATCAATGCTATGCCACTACATAAGCACCACACCTGGATGATGCAGGGTCCTTGGAACCTGTGCTCAATCAACATTACTATTTTAGGTCACTAGGAATGCACAAAGAAAGGAAGGCAATGGGTGCTTTGGGGTTGACATATTAAAATATATGAAAACCATAGCATATTAGAGTTGGGAGAGATCTTGGGATATGGGATATGGAAGCTTGAAAAGATAGAATCTAGCATAATCAGCCCTGGAAATAGCCTTAATATAGAGCATGTCAGATCTGGAAGAGGCTTTAAAACAAACACTATAGGAGGGGATTTGGAACACATAACAGAAACTTTCAGAGCTGGTCATGTCACTTCTCTTTGAAAAACCTCTAAGTGCTTCCCTATTGTCTAGAGTAGGGCTTCTTAAACTTTTTCCACTCATGACCCCTTTTTGCCCAAGAAATTTTGACTTTATCCTGTGTATATAGGTATATATAACCTTTTACTATTGCCAATTTTTTTTTGCCGCCACCACATTCAGTTACATGTCCTCATATGGGGTTGCAATTCAGAGTTTAAGGAGCTAGGGTCTATAGCATAAATTACAAACTCATTAGTCATATATTTTTAGAATTCCTTTGGATGCTTCTCTCTTATCTTACTTAAACTCACAGGCTGTGTCCCTCAGTAGAGAACTACCCCAGGTTCAAAGTATTCTGTGGGCCTGGCCTCCTAAAATTCATGCTCATGAATGCTGATATGCTTAACCCTTAATAGTCAGCTAGAGTATTAATACAATGAGCTCCTAAATCACTATTGATTAGAGAAATGCAAATTAAAACAACTCTGAGGTACCACCTCACATCTATCAGATTGGTTAATATGACAAAAAGGGAAAAATGATGGACATTGGAGGAGATATGGGAATACTGGGACACTAATGTGCTATTGGTGGAGTTGTGAACTAATCCAAACATTTTAGAAAACATTTTGAAACTTAACCCAAGGGCTATAAAACTGTGATTTCTCTTTGATCCAGCAATACCACTGCTGGGTCTATATCCCAGAGGCAGTAAAAAAGGGGAAAAGATCTATTTGTTCAAAAATAATTATAGCAGCTTTTTTTTGGTGGTGGCTAAGAATTGGAAATCAAAAGGCTGCCCATCAATTGGGAAATGACTAAACAAGCTGTGGTATATGATTGTAATGGAATATTATTATGCTATAAGAAATGACAAGCTGGATGATTTCACAACAACTTGGAAAGACATGAACTAATGCAAAGTGAAGTGAACAGAATCAGGAGAATGTTGTACACAGTAACATCAGTATTATATCATGAAGAATTGTGAATGACAGCTATTCTCAGCAATGCAATGACCCAAGACAATCTCAAAGAAGTAATGATGGGGGGCAGTTAGGTGGCAGAGCGGATAAAGCACCGGCTCTGGATTCAGGAGGACCTGAGTTCAAATCTGGCCTCAGACACTTGATACTTATTAGCTGTGTGATCCTGGACAAGTCACTTAACCCCCATCACCCTGAAAAAAGTAATGATGAAGCATACTATCTGCCTCCAGAGAAAGAATTGATATCATCTGAATACATTCTGAAGCATGCTATTTTCACTTTCATTCTTTTTATTTTATTTGAGTCTTCTTGTATGAGATAACTAATATGGAAATGTTTTAGATGATTGCACATGTATAACCTATCTCTGATTTCTTACCATTTCGGGGAATGTGGGAGAGAGGAGGGGGCAAGAGGGAGAGAGGGAGAGAGAGAGAGAATTTGGAACTCAAAACTTTAAAAAATATATAATACAATGAGTTCAAAACTAAGGCATTTGGTGAAATTGTATAGTAAAAATAGAGCAAGAAAACAGCTCCCTATAAACCTGGGGTATACTCTCCCACAAATACATATATCTATGGAGCTTCTATTGCCTATAGAATTCACAAATGGAAAGTCACACTTACAAGCAACTCAGATGATGAAGAAAATTTACATCTCTGGTACCACAGGACCTCCAGTGTCTTCTTGTGATATCTTGATTCTATGCCTTGTGGGATGTGGGTTTTTTTTGTTGTGGCTCCCCTCCTTGGCCATATTCTTCTGCCTCCAGTTTCTTGATCTCTCAGGGAGAACCTGAATCCTTATCCTGGGAGTAGTAGGAAAACTAATTTGTTCCATTTCCCTGGAATTTCAGCAGCATCCCTGCTTCAGCCTCTAAGATCTAGCTCTCTTCCAACCACCACAACAGAAGATTGGATTTCAGGAAGACATCCTTGGATTTCTCCTCTCAGACTCTGCGCAAGTTCCCAACTCTGGAGGTCACACAGTGAGTGTTAAAGCTGGAATTTAAACCTAGGACTTCAGAAAACTAGTCAATTTATCCTATAGTATAAATATAAATATAGTATATATATATAAATATAGTATAAATATATATGGGGTATACCCCATTGCCTCCCAGTTGTGGCACCCCATCTTTTACCGCCTGTTTTCTATCAAAATATAGAGATTTGGTCTGAAATTTTCTGAATTTTTCTTCAGTGGCTCCCAAGAACTTTCCAATGAAATGATCTGAGAAATAAAGGCTGCTTGCTCTGGAAAGATCTTTAGTGTCATCTCTGGGGTTGTTCCTCATACCTTCCTTTGGGAGAGGGGAAAATTGGGTTCATGGTAGAAAAAAAGAGTGCCAAATTTGGAGTCAGAGGACTTAGGTTTAATTCCAGCTCTTCCCGTTACTATCTGTGTGATCTTGGGTAAGTGATTTCCTCTCTATGAATCTTAGTTTCCCTCATCTGCAAATGGGAAGGTTGGATTTAGTGACATGAAAGCATAAAGGTCATTTCCAGTTCTAAATTAATGACATAATGATACTATCACCCTAATGGGGTTTTTGAAGTTGAGATAGAATGTCCTTCCTCTTTTCTTCATTTAATTTGTTTTTGTTTTGTTTTGTTTTGTTTTTGCAGGGCCATGGGGGTTAAGTGACTTGCCCAGGTCACACAGCTAGTAAGTGTCAAGTGTCTGAGGCCGGATTTGAACTCAGGTACTCCTGAATCCAGGGCCGGTGCTTTATCCACTGTGCTACCTAGCTGCCCGTTCTTCATTTAATTTGACTGATATTGAATTCAGTTCCTACTGTATAACCCTATGGTAGGTCTTGGGGGAGAGCAAAGTCTATATTAGATTATCATATGAAATCATACAATACTAAAAAAAACCTTACTGGAAACATTCCAAGGTGTATAACAAGAAATATGAGTCATAGCTCCAAGTCTTGCCACCCACTTCTTTCTATTAAAAAATGAAGAAAAAAATCCAACTATATTTAACATATCAATAGAACTTAAATATTTTATTACAAAGAATACATTTGATATTTCTTCCCTCTTTCTGACATATATGTCCTTTCCTTACCCTAAAATTCACCCTTCACATCTAAGATAAATTCAACCTCAAAATTTTAACTTCTTTCCCACATTTAGTCCTTATATTCTTGTTTCCATTTAAAAATGTACTGAAGCTTTTCTTTCTATCTTTAACATTTCACAATAACCTCCCCCAAATAAATTTCAATATAAGTCTTCCTTCTATCAAAATGTTATAGTTAAGCAAAATAAAGTGACACATTGGCCATGCCTGGTGCTGTATATTTCATTACATGATCTTCCTGCGGAGGGAGGTAGGTATGTTTTACTGATAGTCCTATAAGGTCAGTTGGACACTGTAGCTTTCTGTATTATTTTCCTTCATATAGTGATCATTACTTAGATGATCTTCTTGCTTCTGTTTGCTTCATTGTACATCAATTCATACAAGTTTTTCCAAGTTTCCCAGTTTTCTTCATATTTGTCATTTCTTACAGCACAGTAATATTCTATTATATTAATATTTCCCAATTTGTCTAGCCATTCCCCACTTGATGGAGAAAAAAACTAAGAAATTTTTTTCTACTATAAAAACCATCGCTGCAAATTTTGGTACATGTTTTGGGACTCATTCATAGAAGCAGGATTGGTCAAAGACCACGTAACGGTGTAGTGACCTTCTTTTATAGTTCCAAATTATTTTGTGAAATGGTTGGACCAGTTCATAGTTCCACCACTACCATGTCTGTTTTCTCACAGTTCCTCCAACATTCACAATCATTTCCGAAATAGCAGCCTCCCAAATTTCCAATACAGGTTGTGAGTCTTCTCAATTCATTTCATGTGCCGGCTTATTAACCTGGCACTGTAAGTTAGTAAAAAAAGGAAAACCATGTTTGAAATTCCACTCTCTTTACACTCTCACACATGGCTATGTTAATAGTACAGCAACAGAGGGGAGGATAAGAATGGAGTAGGGTTGGGGGGTGGGGGAGGGGATTAGGAACTTGCCAAAATGATTGAACCCAGAAGCTTCGGGGTCTAAAAAGCCTTGTATTTCAACCCTGGATCTATGAAGCACCGAATTCTTACAAATGCACCTTCTCAAGACAGAGACCAAAGCTGGGAGGCTATCTGCAGTCATTGCTTTCTAGCACAGAAAAGGCAAAGCTTCTGTTATTAGCAGCAGGAGTTAGATACAGCTGTGGGGTAGCTTCCTGATTCTATGTCTATTTTCTCCTTTCTCTCCTCTGGAAGTCTGCTCAAATCTTTAAAAAAATTATATTGAAGCTTTTTTCTCCTTTCTTTATATCACTAACACTGTGTAATGTTACCCTCCTCCCCCCTCCCCCCTCCCCATAAACCTTTCTTCCATCAAAGAAGTATAGTTAGGCAAAACATGTCCCATTTCCCTTGCAAGAGTTTACCTCTGAGCCTCCCAGCAGGGATACTGAATATGGCCCTATCCTATCGGGGACTTTGCTGGAATAACATCATTTTCTGCTTTGACATAGGCTTGAGGGCGGGTGGAGGATATAGTTCCCAAGGAAAAATTCCCCATCCCCCACGAGCAGATGGAGACAATCTTACTAAATACCACTCAGTGAGTATGCAGAACTACAGAAACAGGGCAAGAAACCTGGTCTTTTGACTTGGATTATAGTTTCTGGTCCAAAAGACCACATTGATTTTGTAATGTCGGTGGTGGGATTTCCAGCCAGACAAACTATTAATAAAGGGTACATGATATCAAGGAAAGATAATGAATTTGGGGGATATTGGACAAAACACTCAGGCAGAGCACTGCTGATTGACTATACATCCTCTCTAGCTGATGAAAACCCAGCCAGCCTCCCAGGGGAGCTGTCCCAGGTCCCACTCTGTGTACAGCTGAGGCTGGTGCCCAGTGCTGGGTTGGTCCTTAATAAATGCTCATAACCATAAGTCACCTGGAGTGGGACCATGTGCGTATCTGCCGCATCAGTCAATAATAACCCAGTGAAAAGGTTTAATTTTCTCTCAGTCCTTCCCCACGTTCTTCTCGTCTCATAAATTACAGGTGTTTATGACTCTTGCTTCGGCACTTTGGCAATAGCTGATAATAGCAGAGTAAGTGGCAGATAGGATGAATTCTTCCACTGATTTCAAATAAACCTTACGAGGAGCAGCAGTAAATAATGTTAAGCAGCGTGCGCAGAATAAATTGCTACATATACTGCTTCAATGAATACCAAAGTGTTTTCATCTCAGATCCAATGGTGCAGGCAAACAGTTGAGTTAGGGAATAGTGTTAGTCCTTTATAACTTTAAGGCATTTCCCCCCAGAAGGAATCAGTTGAATATCCACCTGGGCCAAACAAGGGCTACTGGGGAAATTTTCACCAGTTTTATACGTAATGCCTCTACTTCCCAGGTTAGCCCTTCCTCCCCCATCAACTTGTTCAACCTGGTGTTATGGTATTTGAAGCTTGAAGGTATTTTAGAAATAATCTAGTCCAACCTCTTCATTTAATTGAGAAGACACATACACAGAAAGGAGAAGAAACTTGGCTCAAGTCCCACAAGTAGTAAATAACAGAGACAGGAGCCAAAATCAAGTTAAAAACAAAGACACAGGGCAGCTAGATGGCATAGTGGATAAAGCACCAGCCCTGGATTCAGGAGGACCTGAGTTCAAATCTGGCCTCAGACACTTGACATTTATTTGCTATGTGACCCTGGGCAAGTCACTTAAGCCTCATTGCCCCACAAACAAACAAACAAAAAAACCAAAGACACAAAGAAGAAACAAGTTTGAAGAGGCAGAAGGTAATCCTCAGCTATGTGAAGAAGTGAGAGGGTAGAAGATGGTTTGGAATGACTTGAGGTCAAATCTAGCTGCCTGACCCCGGGCAATGGTGATAATCATAGTAACTTCCTCACAGGTTTGTTGTGAAAATCAAATCAAATCATACAAGTAAAGCAAGGCTACAAGCTTTTATCAAGGATCAATATGTGCCAGGCAAAATACAACAAGCATAAAGAAAAGACTGTCCCTGTCTTCAAGTTGCTTACATTTCAGTGGGTGAAGGTAATACACAAAGGGGTACTGGAAACAGTGAGGGGCAGTGAAAAGGAAGGTTGACTTGCTTTGGCTCCTTCCCAAAATGGAGAACTGGAAGAAACTTCCCAAATGAAGAAGTGGCCGGCATGGAAGAGGGACACTCTGGGCTGAGGAGGCCACAGGTTCCAAGGGAAGTTTTAGTGCAAACCTGTAGCTGGGGCATGGTGGCAACATCTGGAAAATCAGAAGCATAGACAGAAGGGAAATAAAAGTCAGCCAATTTGGTCTCCTCCCCAAAATAGAGACTGAAGGGGGAACTCACTTGTGGGAGAAGAGGACTGGCCTGGTAAAGGGAGGTTTCAAAGGGAGAAGGCCACAGAAGAAGGGGGATAGATGGATAGATAGATATTCACCTATACGTATATGCTAGATATTGTTACTATATCATTGTAATTGTTGTACATTTCATATTATATCCACAGTATTTTTATTTCCTTGACCAGGTCTGTATATTTTTGTTCCATGTAACTTGGAGATTGGGAGTCTTGGGAATAGTAATATCAATTGAATATGTTCTTAAGATTTTATAAATAGGTGTCATGTCTGGGTGGTCAAGAGCAACAATTTGGGATGTAATAATACCATTACAATTCATTGGCTTAGTTCTCTAAATGATACAGGGGCAGCAACGCATTGAAGTAGATAGAGTGCTGGGCTCGAAGTCGAGAAGACCCGAGTTTGAATCTCACCTCAGGCACACGCTAGATATGTGCAAAGTCACTTAGTCTCTCAGCCTCAGTTTCCTCATCTGCAGGCTTGTTGTGAGCATCAACTGTGATCACTCGCTATTATTAATATGCTATTACTGTGGTCTGTATTTGTAGTCTAAGGATTTATTGTCTATTCATCCATGAAAGATACTGAGGTTCTGAAGTATCATTCTTGTCACTTGGCTATATTTTGCCAGGTATTTACTCAGGAGCTACTAAATTTTTATAGCCTGAAATGACGTGTTGTATTGTCTCTATAGTTCATATAAATTTCTGGTGGCACTGACTTGGTCTTGAATGACCCTCATAAACTCCTCCCTTACCACCAGGACATTTGTATGATTTAGCCATTCATTGAAGGTTTCTTTGCCACCCTATTGTTGGCTGAAGATGTTTCCTATAGGAGACCCTTGATCTAAGTAATTTCATTGGCTCCATCAGAAGATAAGTCACTTTCAGTTACATTAGAGAAATCCAATGACTTGTACCTTTTATCAGACTTTCCTATTGTTTGGTGAAATGATGCCTCTGTATTCCAAAAGCATTTATGTAATTTTTGGATAGGTTTTTCATATACACTAAAAGCGTAAATTAATTTTAATTTCTTTTCTGTGTAGAAGTGTCAACCTTTGGGCAAATCATTTGACACCTATGCCTCAGTTTCCTCATTTCTAAAATGAGAGAGTTGTAGGGACCCCTGTGGTTCCTTCCTGCTCCAGACCTGTGATTCTATGAACCTATAAACTTAAACCAGTTACTGCGATTATTGATTTAAGATGTGCTTTGTAGCTCCTATAATAACAGCTAATATTTATTATATAGTGCTACGGGACAGGCATTGTCCCAAGTGCTTTAAAAATATTATCTTAAAAAAATCCTGGGAAGTAGGTGCTATTATTATCCCCATTTTACAGGTGAAGAAAGTAAGGCAAACAGGAGTTGTAACTAGCTCAAGGTCACAGTAAGTGTCTGAGACCAGATTTGAACTCAGGTCTTCCTTGCACTCTTGACACTCTGTCCACTGTACCACCTATCTGCCTCTATTGGACTCCATCTCTATTTGCACTGGTAGGTCAGCTTCCCAGAGGGAAGTTTCTCCTTGGTCCCTCAGAGTGATAGACCCTATGTTTTGTTAATATTTCATGGGATTTTGTTAGTCAGTCAACAAGCATATCCCTATCACTTATTATGTCAGACACTGTGCTGTGATAGAATTTCTTTTTCTTTTCAATTTTTTTTGGGGGTGAGGCAATTGGGGTTAAGTGACTTGCCCAGGGTCACACAGCTAGTAAGTGTTAAGTGTTTGAGGCTGGATTTGAACTCAGGTCCTCCTGAATTCAGGGCCAGTGCTCTATCCACTTCCCCACCTAGCTGCCCCCTGTGATAGAATTTCAAAGCTGTGAGTAGGGGAACTAAGTTGAGTATCCACCTTACATCTGGGGCTTCATGATGCTGTTCATTGGGTCAGGTCTGGTACAATCCACTCTGCCTGTGCTTATGGAGAGAGTTTGCCCCTGAGGAAAAAGGGAAAATGGGGGTGAAAGAGGCAACAACCTGTGTAGAGGAGTGAGCTCTGGCCTGACTCATGGGCTTCTCAGATCCATAGAATCAGATCTTGTAAAGGTCCTCAGAAGCTCCTCATTTTACAGAGGAAGAGCGGAAGTGAGTTAATGAGCACCACACAGGGAGTGAGTAGCTGAAATGGGACTTGAACACAGGTCCTCTGACTCTACTGTTGAACTCTTGGGGGATCTCAGGGGTTCTTTTTCTGTCTGAGCCTCAACATCATCATCTAAATACATCAAGAAGAGGGGAAGAGTTCTCCTTACACAAAGAAGATTGATGCCAGAAGAATTTAAGAGTGCTGATTGTAGCCCATCTATACAAGAGTTGCAAGATAATTTTAATGTGAAAATGCTCCATTTTGCTGAATACTCATGCCTGACATCCCAGGGCAGAGAGTGGAGAAGAGGGACAGACTAACAAGAGAGAAAGGCATGTGGCTGAGAGAGACATTCAGGGGAGTGAGTATAAGCGAAGGCAGCACTGGGGAGGCATTGGCTGCTGGGATCTGTGGGAGTTCCATGACTAACCTGGCCAGGTGGTACAAAGAAGTAGGGGATGACATGTAGAATGCAGAAGCTGGAGGCTTCTGGTGCTGAGAAGCTATGGCTGAGAGGGTACACCAATGTTGAGTTCATCCAAGAAGATCCAACTCTATTCATGTTGCAGTAGTATCTCAGGGACTTCCCTGTTGATGTTGTGGATTTATTCTTTGCTTCTGGTCTGAGTTGAATCCTTTTCTGTTTTGTATAACTATGTTTATGTTAACTAACTCCTGTTAGTATGTGTCTGAGATGGGATTTGAACTCAAGCTCTTTCTTTGGCACCATGATGTATCCAAGCTCTGCCACTTACTACTTTCATGACCTTGGGCCAGTTATTTAACCTCTATGGGTCTCAGTTTCCTCATCTTTAAAATTAGGGAGTTGTACTAGATGACCTTTGAGGTCCTATCTGTGCTATAGATCCATGATTCTATCTATGACCATAAGCCAGAGTCTTTGATTATTGATGTTCTCAAGTTACTATACCACACCTCTATTTGTACTGGCAGATCAGATCTTCAGAGGGTGGTAAGTCTAAGGGTATCCCTGAGGGGTCTAGGGTGTCTTTTTTTTTTAAGTGAGGCAATTGGGGTTAAGTGACTTGCCCAGGGTCACACAGCTAGTCAGTGTTAAGTGTCTGAGGCCGGATTTGAACTCAGGTACTCCTGACTCCAGGGCCGGTGCTCTATCCACTGTGCCACCTAGCTGCCCCTAGGGTGTCATTTCAATGCTATATGAACTATAGTTCATGAGCCCCCATAGGTGGCTCCCTTCATTGATTATCAGTAATAACAAAGTCAGACTTAATTAGCTTTATAAAACATAGATTTACTATGCTAGTATGGTTGGTACAAAACATTCCCCCTCCCCACCCAAAGACTGCCACATACTATCCCAAAAGTATCTTCAGAGTCCAGAGAAAAGTGGGCTCAAGCTTAGAGAGATATGAGGAGCTCAGCTCCTAGATGCTGGAAGTCCTTTTCCCTCCTTCATGAAATTTCCCTTGAGCATCATGCAGTTTGGGGGTTTTTTTTGGTCCTAATTATATTTAGACTTTCTTTGGCTCCCAAAGTAGACATTACTGCCTCTGCTGTTCTGGGGGCATTGCTAGGATGCTGATGGAAATATCCAAATCTTCCAGCTAGTCCTCCAAAATTCATGAAGTTCTCCTCCAGCCAAGGAGAATTGGGAAGGACAACTAGACTGATGCTAGGCAAGATCTAATCTCCTGAACACCTCTTCTACCTCTTCCACCTCCTCCCTCCCCAAAGAGATTATTTCCCAAAGATTTAACCAGAAGGCTTCCACCAGGATCATCATTAGCTCAAATGTCCAGGATCGAAATGAGCTTGATGTTATATAAATGACTCAAAGAGTATGACTAAATTTCCCCAGTCCATCAAAACGTACCCCTCACATTTGTCACTCTACTTCATCCAGTGGCTTTCAAAGATATCTAAACTGACCAAAGACCTTCTGCACCTAATCTAAAGCCTAGGAATGATTGATTGGTTCAATAGAGGTGTCCAAGTCTTGTTTATACTCAATTCACACCTCAGAGTGATTAATCCAATTAAGATGTGCTCTCATTTTAGTACCAGGACTAAGTGGGGTGAGGGTGATTGAATAATTGGCTCACTTGACCCTCATCCCCCCAACCCTAGTCCCAAGAAGCCCTCAGTTCTGTCCATGTACATGTGAATTTTCAGCAATGGACCAGAGGCTATTTGTAAAATAGAAATGATAATCCTCACACTACCTGCCTTATAGGGTTCTTGGGAAGAAAATGCTGAGTAAACTGCAAAAGCATTATAGAAAGTGGAGCTGCTATTCTTCTGTGACATCCTCCCCATGGGGATAGATGGCTCATGAGTATGTATGGGAGAGCTATGGGGGAGGGCTGGAAGGGGAAAGCAGATAGTTCAGCATCAATGGATGGTGCTTGCTAGGGGCTGGGGGAGTCCCCAAAGAAGTGACCTTTTAATTGCTACCAAGAAATGACACCAGAGCTGCCAACTCAAAGCAAAATAGTTGGCTGCTCTGACTTTTAGACACTGCATTATAGGTCAGCAGGTTTTTTATTTAGAACAAGGTCCTCGGGCTTTTGACAAAGGTAGCACCGGGGCAGGGCTATGGAAAGTCAATGAAGTCAGGGAACCTCAAGCATTTCAGCTATCTAGGGAGGAAGAGATTTAGCTTGGGGTGTGGGGAGGGGTGGGCAAGGGCAGTGATTCCCACCCAGGGATGTGCATGAGCCACCTCATACCAGCTCGAGAGCCTATTTTAAAATTTTCAGTGTGAGCATTTACACCTGGAAATCGGCAAATCATACAAATTAAAGCTTAACTTATTTTGTTGATTGTCTAGACTAAAGAAAATGATGGGGTAAATGTTCATGGTATGAAGTAAACTTAAATGCATGTTGTAGGTACATCCCAGACCTCCCCCACCTGAGAACCAATTGTTAAACATTTACCAGCACATGAAAATCCAATTGCTTGTCCCTCCCTTAGGACAAAACAATCCTTAGGTTTCATAGAATGGTCCTTGTCAGAGACTTATGGTGGGAAAGTGATTTACTTAACTCTTATATGCCTTCATAGGCTTTAGAGCCAGAAGAGACCTCAGGACCCATCACATCCTAATTCTACAGATGAAGAAACTGAGTCACGGTGAAAGAAACTGACTTGTTCTGGGTTATAACGGTAATAAATTGTAGAGCTGGCATTCAAACCCAGGACTTTTCAATCCAAATCACTAATCTCCCCACTTCCTTCACTTGAAACCTTTGCAGAAGGAAGTTTTGTTTAAATAAGTAAGAATTTAAACATGACTTTTTAATCATTAACTATTTGTCCCACAAATTTCCCACTGTAAGTTCCCCAAACTACTTCCACTTCCAAATACAAGGGCTCCCCAATTTACTTCCTCCAAATCCTGTCTTCATCCACTGTCTTCCTCTGCTCATTGTTCATCCAAAGGAAGGGGGAAAGGTAGGGTTTTGGTTTTTTGGAGGGGTCGGGGGTGGGGTCCTCTCTAGCTTTGGACCTCTGGGGCTCACCTAATGAATTTGCTATAAGACGATAGCTTCAAAGGCTGGCCCTATGAGCTGTGGGGCTTTTCTCAAGTCTCTTTATCTCTCTTGTCCTAGATTACCTTGTTTGTAAAATGGGGGTTATACATGAACTCCCTACTTTATAGGAATAGTTTCAAGCATTATCAAATTATGAATTATTCCCCCCCCATCAAAATCTACTTTTTTCCCTCTTCCATGTGTCCAATTCTTCTTTCCCTCTTCCTTTTTCTCCACATATCTCCCACCCCAAGTCTTTTCTAGCCCTATTACCCTCACTTCTCATACTGTTTTATCAATATCATTCATTTCCTTCAGTCTTTCGATTAAAGAGAATATTGACTAAGAGAATTCTAAGCTGGCACATAGTAGGCACTTAATAATACTTGATTGGTTGGTTGGAAGGGACCATCTAGCATAACCCATTCCTTTGACAGAGGAGGAAACTGAACCCAAGGGGTTTGTCTTCCCTCTGATACAAACAAAACAAAACAAACAATACCTCCTGCCCTCCTGCCCCCCCCGCCCCCCCTTCAACCCACTGGCACAGCTCCTGATTAATCAGGAGTTTAAATAATTTTCCTTTCTCCCTGGCCCTTTGTCTGAGCTCTGGATGGGTACTGGGCCCATCAGTGAGGGGTATATGTTACTTCATTCAGGTCACTCAAGCCATTTCCCAGAAGCCCCCTCTGCTTGTCCCTCAAAGCTAAAAGCAGGACCCAGTTCTGCTTTCAATATGCTACTATAATAGACACAGGGACATGGCATATGGAAACAGACAGACATTGCTTGGAATGCTTGTCCCAGACTGGGTGCGCTTTAGCCTGACAACTAATAAATCATGTATCGTGCAGTGACCGAGTAAGGTTAGCCATTATTGAAAGGATATTGGCTGGGGGGGGTGTCGGAGGGGTGTGCGGGTAGAAGGAGGGGGTACTTGCTAGGCTGGGGGATTGATTGAGGAAATGAAAGATCTTGGAGACATTTGATATTCCTTGTGTCTTGGAAAGTTATTAGTTTACAAACAGTCAAGTGTTCCTCGCTCCCCTCAAGCCAGGGAGATAAAATGCTGGTAGAGAAATTTGCCCTTGGATTCCAGACGGATGCTAGAGCGAGGAGGGGAGGGCGGGCCTCCCTCAGCCTCCCCAGACTGCCTTGACAGGCCAGTCAGCAATCACTCCCCACAGCTGGTTCATGTTTTATGCAGCAAGGAAACAGACCTGTGGAGAGAGATCACCTCTGGTGCTGGTAATTAAAATATGGCCTGGTGCCCTCTGACTGGTGGTGTTCTGTGTTGCCCACTCACCCTTCACCTCGATGTCGCCCCAAAGCTGGCTCTGCCTGCATAGACACCTCCAGGACTTAGAAGGAGCCAGGGATGGGACCCACCAACCTCCCACCGACATTGGGAAATGATGATAACAAACACTTAGAATCTGTCACCTTTTACAGTTTATGAAACAAGAGAAATAAGCCTGTGGAATAGGTCACACGACTATTGTAATACCTATTTTATGGATGAGGGGAATGGAGAGGTGACATGATGGTATCATAGACTGATAGAAAACCAGAAGTCAGGAGTTCTGTGTTGGTGTCTATTCATTGTCACTCACTGGATCACGGAATTGGTGGCAAGAAGGGCCATTATCTCAACCCTTTTGGGGGCATGGCCCCTTGTGGCCATCTGGTGAACCCTTCCTGGAAGAATGCTGCTAATGCTTAAAATAAAATGCACAGGATTATGAAGAAAATGAATGATATTGAAACACAGTTATGAAAATATTAAAATAAATAAATTCATGAACCTCTTGAAAATTTACTCATAGATACTTTGGAGGTCTGGGGATCCCAGATTAAGAACTCCACATGTAGTCTCCAAATCCTTCATTCAGTAGGTAAGTTACTATCTGTGTGACCTTAAATAAGTCATTCAATATCATTGGGCCTCAGTTTCTTTACCTGCAAATAAGGAGGGAAGGGGAGGCCAGAAAGATTTGTAGACTATTAGAGTTGAAAAGAGCCTTAGAAATCATCTAGTTAAATTTCTTTCCTTCATTTTACATGCATATGGGACAGCTAGGTGGTGCAGTGGATAAAGCACCCGCCCTGGATTCAGGAGGACCTGAATTCAAATCCAGCCTTAGACACTTGACACTTACTAGCTGTGTGACCCTGGGCAAGTCACTTAACCTTCATTGCCCTGCCCCCCCCAAAACCCCCAAAACAAAAACAAAAAATATTTTACATGCATTCATTTTATAATTGAGGAAAAGAGGTCAAGAGAGAGGCAGTAACTCAACCAAGGTCACACAGCTAGTTGGTGTCAAAGCTTGAATTGAACCCAAGTCCCTTGATTCCCTTTCATAATTCCTAAGGTTTCTTGTTCCAGTTTCATGAGTCTTCCTCTTAGAGAGCTAATAAGTGACAATCAGACCGAAGCCCAAGGTCTTCTAATTTCAAGTCCATTGCTCTTGCCACTGCCCTTATACAAGCACTTCTCGCCCAACAATAATCCATGGCACAGCACCTTACATATAGCAGGTGCTTTAAAATATCAGTTTTTGACTTGACTGGGCTTAATTAATGAGACAGTTGGGGATGGTGGGTCAGGATAGTACCAATTTTTACATATATACACACTTCAATTAAGTAAGCAGCTTGGTACACTGGAAAGAAAATGGGTTCTAGAGTCAGGAGATCTGGGTTCAGATACTGCTTTTTAAAATTTATTTTAAAATTTTTATATATTTATTTTTTGTTCATTTATCTATCTATTTATTTATTTATCAGATACTGCTTTTGATGCTTTACTGCCTTCATGAACTTGAAAAAATTACTTCCTTGGACCTCAGTTTTCTCATCTGTAAAATGAGGGGGATTTTGCCAGGAGGGGAAACAGGAGGTTCAGCCAGAGGCTGGCTACTCTGCTCTCCTCAAGAGAGAGTGTACTGGGCTAGAATTATATTTCATTTCCCCCTTAAATATCATTAGTTTAGGGGAAATAATTTTCAGGTTCAAGCTGTGTTCTTGTTCACTGACTCCCTCCTTTTTTTTTTTTTTTTTTTTTTGTGCGGGGCAATGAGGGTTAAGTGACTTGCCCAGGGTCACAGAGCTAGTAAGTGTCAAGTGTCTGAGGCCGGATTTGAAATCAGGTCCTCCTGAATCCAGGGCAGGTGCTTTATCCACTGAGCCACAGAACTACCCCCTGTTCACTGTCTCTTAATGGGGAAGGGGTGTCCCAAGTTATATATCCAAGGCTTGACACCCTTCCCACCAAATACCAGTTCCACAATGAACACATGAATAGCAAACAGTGAATTAACCCACTTACTCAAGTCCATGTCAAAACAGAAATCAGAGAAAGGATATATAGAATATATGCCAGATAATACATAGAATAAATGAGATGTCCCATTCAGAGTGAGATAGCTTAGCCAAAAGAGAGCATTCTAGATTCCAACCAAGGGGAAATTCCCCAAAGAATCTAGTGTAGTAAGGTAGAGAGAGGAACATAACTAAGGTGTCCCCTCCTTTACATGTCAGCTTCTTCCCACAGTCTTTCTCTACCTTCAGGAATCTGAAGAGAATTTGAAACCATGTCATCTCTCTTGGAGTTGGAAGTCAGAAGATTAGAATCTCTCCTCTCTAGCTCTCATCAACTTCATCCTGCATCCAGGTATATAGTATTGAATAATCAGTCTTTAATCAATGAGGAGAATATTATGCAAATAGGTTCGAGTGATCTATCATACAAAGGCAAAAAGATGGGTCAGACTATGTATGATAAGGGCCCCATGAGTACTAATAAGAAATTGCCTTTCTACATGCTTTGGGGGTTTGAAAAGCACTTTTTCTCACAACTCAGTGAGGTAGTGCCGGTGTTATTATTCTCATTCAGTGACTGAGGGGCAATATATAGTTAGGGGTATAGATCTGGTCTCAGAACCAGGAAGACCTGGGTTCACATCCTGCCTCGGGCCTATACAAGGCTACGTGGTCCTAAATAAGTCACTTCAGTGTTTAGTTAGTTCAGTGTTCCAGGCAGCTCTGGGAGACTATAAATTGTAGAATAAACATCAGTCTGCATTGGTTAAAGAAATGTCCTCATCTTGAAGTTCTCTATATGAATGAAATCATAGATCCTGCCCTTATCCAAGGTACAGGGGATAGAGTGCTAAGCTTGGAGTCAGGAAGACCTTAGTTCAAATCTGGCCGCAAACACTTACTAGTTGTATGATCCTGGGCAAATAAATCACTTACCTCCGTTTGCCTCAGTTTCCTCATCTGTAAAATGATCTGGAGAAGGAAATGGAAAACCACTCCAGTATCTTTGCCAGGAAAACCCCAAATGGGGCCTGACAAAGAGTCAGGCATGACTGAAATGACCAAGTAACAAGAAATGATTCTACCTCAATTATATTTCTCAAGTTTATCAGTTCTTCATTCATACAACTAACTACCACCTTGGTGTAGGCCCACATCACTTCTTACTTGAACTATTTCAAGGGCCTCTTAATTGATCTCCCTGGCTCAAGTCCTTCCCCTCACCAATCTATTCTTTCTTTCTTTCTTTCTTTCTTTCTTTCTTTCTTTCTTTCTTTCTTTCTTTCTTTCTTTCTTTCTTTCTTTCTTTCTTTCTTTCTTTCTTTCGGTTAGGCAATTGGGGTTAAGTGACTTGCCCAGGGTTACACAGCTAGTAAGTGTTACGTGTCTGAGACTGGATTTGAACTCAGATCCTCCTGAGTCCAGGGCCAGTGCTCTATCCACTGCGCCACCTAGCTGTCCCGCCAATCTATTCTTTATACAGCTGCCAAAGTCATTTGCCTAAGGTACAATTCTGACCTTATTACTCCCTTACCCAAGGGATTCCAGCTGTTCCTTATTGGCTCCAGTTTAAAATAGTGTTTCATCTTTAGCTTATTCTTTTAAATGTCTACTTTTACACAAATTTTATGATATCTACATGATTATTAGTACTATAGTATACATATACAATTTATAAGTAAGTATGTATATTCACACTTGGGGGTGAAAACTCAAAAATGTTTTACTGATAAGGTGAGATAAAAAAATTGGAGAACATTATTTTAATGCACTGCTGATATATTTTTGTGTATTATAGCTATCAGTGTTTGTATTCTTTTTCCATTAGATTGTAATTTCAGTGATGACAAGGGTTGTACTTTATCTAAATTTATTTTTCCTCTTAGCATACAACACAGTGCCCAATGCAGTAGATGCTTACAAAAAATGATCGCTGCATTACATTACAATTTGGTCTAGCTCCTTCATGACCGGAGCCCATTTCTTTAGAGAATCCTCTGACATAAAGGGTGGTGAAGCCTCTGAGACTCCAGCCCTGGATCTCGTTTTTACCAATGTAATAGATCACCTCTCATTCTTTGCCGAAAGGAATTTGCTTCCTTTTTTTTTTTTCCAGTTCCCCTCCCACGAATGTCTCCCTGATTAAAAATATCCATGTCCTGTTTTACACAGGGGGCTATTCTGAGAAAACCTATTTTGAGTTCCAGACACTCCAGACGTGCCTCATTCCCGGCTGACTGTGGGGTGTCGTGCATTTGATTTTCTAATAATAATAGTTCTCATTTCCAAGGTACGTTAGGGTTTACAGAGCATGTTTTTTTTGTCACAATAATCCTGTGAGGTTGGTGATGCAAAAAATATTATCCTCATTTTATAGGTAAAGAAACTGAGGCTTATAGACCTGAATTGACTTGGCCAGGGTTTCTACAGAGCTGGTAAGTGTCTGAGCTGGGATCTGAGCCCAGGTCTTTTTGAATCCAAGTTTAGTGAACTTTCTATAAAACATCATCCTGGTTTTTTTAGACCCAAGAAGTGGTTCTGATCGAAGAGTTGACCAAAGTTGTAGGATTTCCTCTGTTCTCAACCCAGCTGGATTCATTCAAATCTGGCTCAGAGATTTTCCCTCATCCTCCAAGTCAATAATAGTCAACAAACATTTATTAGGTGCTTACCATGTGCCAGACACTGAGCTCTGTACTAGAGATACAAGCAGCTCACAGTCTAATGGGCTGGATGGGGCGGGGGCCGGGGAGACAACACACCAATCACACTGTGTGTACAGGGAGCCATCTCCAGTCGTCCTGATCTCTCTCTCTTGCCACTGGACCCAGATGACTCTGGAGGAGAGAGTGAGGTTGATGACTTTGCACAGTCCTCACTCCCTTAAATCCAATTCACTTGTGAGTCAAGACATCACCCCCATGAGGTCATTGGTTCTCTTTGTGAATGAAGGATGGAGTGAAGCCTGGAAGCAGGGCCCCACTTTAAGAAAGAGTTAAAAGTCAAGGAAAAGACAGCATGATTGGGGCAGCTAGGTGGCACAGTGGATAGAGCCCCAGATCTGATCTGATTTGAATTCAAATCCCACCTCCGATGCTTACTACCTGCATAACCACGAACACTTTATTTAACCTCACTGGGCTTTGGTTTCTAATCTGTAAAATTAGGGGATTGGACTAAATGACCTTTGAAGTTTCTTCCTGCCCTCAATCCTTTGGGTCTCCCTCTGCTGGACTTGTGGAAGAATATGGATAGGAGCCTTACTGGATGAGAAGGCATGGGTGGGTTGCTGTGGGAAGGAACATCTGGGTCTAGGAAGTCACAGAATATCTGAGAGGCTACTCCTTCCACCAATGCCCAGCCCAAACTCTCCAGACAATCCCTACCAAGCAGTCTCCAAAGGTAGCTATGTAGCACAAATTCACCACCCTGCCTCCACCTTGGGTCTGAGTCTTTCTTCCTTTCACTAGATTGGATGACAGATACAACTCTTGGCTTGCATAGTCTTCCAGAGCCCAGGGTGAGAGAAAGGAAGAGAATAAACATGAAGATCCAGCTTCAAATCCTTCCTCTGACATTCATCAGCTCCATAACCCTGGGTGAGTCACAACCTCTCTTAAACTCAATTTCCTTATCTATAGAATGAGACCAGATGCCCTCTAAGATCCTTTTGATCAATGAACATGTCACCTATAAAAGAAAGTTGAAGACCCTTCTTCACCTTTCCCCCACCACCCCTAGATATGGATCTGTAAGCCACCAATCCTGACCACCATATTGTTCAACCATGAGGGGTTCCATCTTTCTATTGGTTATTTCTCTAGGGCCTTGGGCCAGTTTTCAATGCTTGTGTTTGAGCCTGGAATAGCTTTTGTTAAACTGAGGCCAAGAGAAGCCAAGAATAGAAGGTACAATAGCATGGGTACTAAAGAATCACCCTCCTTAACTGTGGTGGACAAAATTTAGCTCTCTTGGCCAAGTACAAATTTTTCACTGAGTCAGAACATCAGAGAATCTTAGAAAAGAATTATAGGATCTTAGAACTAGAAGCAACCTCAGAAGATATCTGGATCAATGCCCCTTCCCGCCAATGAAGGAATTGCATCTATTATAGCGTCTCTCACTGTTTATATTATCATCTATCTATCTATCTATCTATCTATCTATCTATCTATCTATCTATCTATCTATCTATCTATCTATCATCTATCTATCATCTATCTATCTATCATCTATCCATCCTTCCATCCATCTAGCCACCCATCCATCATCTATTGTCTATCCTCAGTCTGCACTGCACTATCTCCATCCATCCATCCATAGATGTATCTATGTATTTATGTATGTATGTATGTATGTATTATCTATCTAAATATCACCTTTCTATCTATCCATTGTCTATACTAGTACAATTTCTAGTGATGGGGAGTTCACTCAGATTTTTAGAAAGTTCCTACTTACATTGAGCTGGAATCTATATCCCAGGACTTCTCTGATCTCTTGATCTGCCCTTTGGAGTCAAGCAGAACCAGTCTGATCTCTCTTCCATGTAACAGAGAGCCTTTCAAAAACTTTAGATTCAACAAACATGAATTAATGTTGAATATAGAGTCCCTCCCTGCCTTTAAGAACTAACAGTTGGAAAGGGATTTTGAGCTGGTGGACTGGTTGTGTTACTTTAGGTGAGATAATTATTCTCTTTTCTGGGTCTCAGTTTTCTCTTCTGTAAAATGGAAGTGGTGGCTAGATCTCTCTAAGGCCCTCTTCAACTCTAAATTTACTAAATGCTAAGCCATTGGAGAATGATAGAAGGTATTATCTACTTAAGTGCTTAATTGTGTGGTATAAACCAGCTATTAAGTACTCTTTAAGAGTTGAGGTGGGGACAGCTAGGTGGATAGAGCACTGGCTCTGGAGTCAAGAGTACCTGAGTTCAAATCTGGCCTCAGACACTTAACACTTACTAGCTGTGTGACCCTGGGCAAGTCACTTAACCCCAATTGCCTCACTTAAAAAAAAAAAAAAGAGTTGAGGTGCTTCATTCTTGCTACATCCTTCCCAGGGGCACAGATTTCCTTCAGTTCTGCTGAGAACATGTGGGGCCAATTGATAAGTTTAGAGCAGTAAGGAATCTTAGAGGGGCTTAACCCAACTTCCTCACATTCCAGATGAGGAAATTGAACCCCAGAGAGATGAAGTGCCTTATCCAAGTTCACAAGATGACCCAAGGTAAGTCACAATATCATCTCTGAGCCTCAATGCCCTCATTGAGTTGCCCTCTAATATCTCTTCTAGCTCCGAATCTATGATCTTTATAATTGTTGTTCAGGCATGTTGGACTCTTCCATTACCCCATTTGGGATTTTATTGGCAAATATACAGGGATGGTTTGCCATTTTCTTCTCCAGCTCATCTTACAGATGAAGAAACTGAGGCAGAGTTAAGTGACTTTCCCAGGATCACACAGCTAGTAAGTATCTGAGGCCAGATTTGAACTCAGGAAAAATGAGTCTTCCTGACTCCAGGCCCACTGCTCTCTTCACTACAATACCTAGTGACCCCACAATCTATGATCAGATAAATCTCTTCATAGAGTTAAATTTGAACCCACATCCTTTGACTCTAGAGCTATTTTTTTTTTTTTAACCTCTGTACCTAGTTGTCTTCTATGATCCCAGTGAGAACCTTCCAAAGTCAGGCTCTCTCCTGATCTGAAGAGATTCTGGGCTGACCTGCCTTCCATTTGATCTGTGACCTTCACTTTGAAAAATAGGGAAGGAAGTAGAAACAAAGCCTTTGAAAATTGTTTTAAGCTACCTTTGTAGGCCTTCGCAGCTGAAGGTCCCTTCTTACCTAGATCCCAAGTGAGTCAGGCCTTGAAAGAAACTCCTGGGAATGAGGTCTTTGCTTGTCACTGGGTGACCTCACACCCACCAAAGTTTGCCCACCAATATGATTTGCTTATCCTACTGTGAATCAGGAGCAGCTCTTCCCCCAGCTATAAAGGTAATTGATATCCCCAGCATTTTGAGAAAAAAAAATATGAGCATTAAAGATATACAGTACACCTCATAAAACTCCATCATATTTCTTCTTTATGGTAGATTCTAAAATTGGCAAAATAAATTCCTTAAAAGCCATTATACTTAAGTCCGGGAGTGTTTGGAGGAATGGGAATGCTTAGTTGAACTGCAGTTATCTCTGCACTGAGGTAGCTGGTGTTACTTGGTCTTTACCTAGCAATTCAGCCTTTTTTTTTTTTTATTAGAAACTCTATTAAATGGAAAACAGTAATTGTCTTGCTCACAGTTTATGACCAAAGACGGAGACTGGTCAAAGTTTAATCTTAATGCCAGGGAAATTACTCTCTCTTCCTTGAAGAAAATAAAAGCTGCTTTATGATACAGCAAATGCTATTTCTACTTAACTCGAGAGGAAAGCCCTCCATTAACTCTCCCGGGACTCCATAGCACCAATGCGTGTTTTGGTTATACTTGGGAATGATATGGAGACATATTTTTTTTTGCATGTTGGTTCAAATGGAGTGGAGTATTGGAAAAAAAAGAACTGGATGGAGACTCAGCAAGATATTTCCCAGGCTTTGCTCATGTTCCTTCCTTTACCTGGATCTCACCTCCCCCTGATCCAAGGGTCATAGGATTTGACACTGGAAGGGATTGTGGAAGTTGAGAAGTCTCACTCCCTTGTTTTACAGAAAAAGAAACTGAGGCCCAGAAAGGGGACGAGATTTGCCTCTGGTCAAGTAGATGTTGAGCAGTAAGGCTAGGATTCAGACCCAGGGTAGTAGAAAATTAGAGGAACTGTGGTTCCATTGATGGCTCTGCTACTTAGATCTATGATCATAGAAGGAGAGCAAGCGAGTGCTTCAGAGGTCAGCTAGTCCCACTCCCCAGTGTTACAGACAAAGAAACAGAGGTAGAGGGAATAATTTGGCCAAGAGTGTATAGGTAGGTAGTAAGAGTCAGAGGCAGGACTTGAACCTAGGTCCTTTGACTTCTTAATGATTAGACTACACTGCCTTCTCATCCTACTCTTCACTGCTTCAAGAATAGGAGGGGTGTGTGTGTGTGGGGGGGGTTGGGGAGATGGGGCAGCTAGATGGCACAGTGGATAGAGCACCAGCCCTGGAGTCAGGAGGACCTGAGTTCAAATCCGGCCTCAGACACTTAACACTTACTAGCTGTGTGACCCTGGGCAAGTCATTTAACCCCTATTGCCTCACTAAAAAAAAAAAAAAGAAAAAAGAAAATGAGGCAGAGCAATGTAATGGAAAGGGTCAACTGGTCAGATGATCACTGAGGTTCCTTCAAGCTCTAAATTTGTGACCTTATGATTTCACCTGTGCATGTTCCCTCTTCTGACACAGATTCTAAGGAGCAGCTAGGTAGCACAGTGGATAAAGCACCGGCCCTGGATTCAGAAGGACCTGATTTCAAATCTGGCCTCAAACACTTGACACTCACTAGCTGTGTGACCCTGGGCAAGTCACTTAACCCTCATTGCCCTGCCCCCCCCCCCCCAATACTACAGATTCCAACCCTTCTGCATCTTAATGGATGGTCTTCATGAACCATTGAGCTCACTCTTGTTCACAATGGTGTTGTACTAGAGCCAGCTCTTAATGACTTGGGTGCCAATTGCCTTTCCTTTTTTTTAATGAAAAAGCATTTATTAAGCGCCTCCCATGTTACGTACAAAACACTGGTGATACAAATATAAAAGTGAACACAGTCCCTGCTCTCATGGAGCTCACACTCCAAGGGGAAGACACCGTATATAGGAGGTTCCAGCTTCAAGTTGGATGTAAAGGTCTCATGGCCCTTACCTTCCAGTGGCAAAGCAGATGACAATCCACCTTATTTAACATCATTTCTTTTTTTTTTTTTTTTGCAGGGCAATGGGGGTTAAGTGACTTGCCCAGGGTCACACAGCTAGTAATTGTTAAGTGTCTAAGGCCGGATTTGAACTCAGGTACTCCTGAATCCAGGGCCGGTGCTTTAACCACTGTGCCATCTAGCTGCCCCCTTTAACATCATTTCTACCAGTAAAGTCTTATTTGTTTCTGATGTGGAACTACTTGACAGCATCAAGGACTTTGGTGAGAACCTTCTTTTCCTATTCTTTTGTAGCTGTGGTTGTTGAGGAAGGAAGGATATCAATGCCTGCAGAAGCAGATGCCAGGTCTCATCTCCATAGGGGTCACTTCCATGGATCCTGGATACATCGGCTGGTCTAGAAGCAGGTCTGGAGACCTCTGGCATTCCTGGGGATCTTGGGCTTACCTATGAAATAATGGTGATTGGTCAACAGTTGGCACTAGTGATGACAAAGAAGGTACGTCTCTTCTTCATAGATTTTGCTCACTTCAGTGACGACTATATGGTTAGGCTGGAAGCAGGACTAGTTCTTTGGGTCTCTTGGGTACAGGGTCCTGAGCTATCTCTGTTAGGGTTTGAGGGGAAGTGGTAGTAGAGGTGTTGGGTGGCAATTGTTAAACGTTCAGTGTGAGCATTTATATCACTATGAACATTTGTACCTCGAAGCCTTGATACTATAAATCAGGGATTAACTTAATGTTTTATTCATTATTTAGACTTAGGAAAGTATTAATAATGCAGATCAAACTTAAAAGTGTATCTTCTGCATTGAGATGGTCGTTAAACATTGACTAGCACAACCCTGGATAATGAGCTCCTCTGTATTTGGCCAAGCTGAGTTCCCTGTGACACACACACAGCCAATCAATGGGTTCACACTGAACATTGCACCAGCTCTAAAAGGCCTGGCCAAGCTTGCATTCTCCTGGCTTAGCTTGGAAAACTCAGGGTCTTCTCTAGATCATGATAAGATATAAGAATCCTAAAAAAGAATTCTTTTTTAGTGACGAAATCCTCAATGCTTTTCAAGACCCAGAACCAATGTCATCTCTTCCCTTGGTAAAGCATCTTGGTATCCAGGGGAGAGGCCCTTTGGACTCCCAGTCCAGCATTCATTTGGTGCTAGCACAACATTCTGCTCTGGGCATGAGAAAGTCAAGTGAATTTCAGGTCAGACAGGATTCCAAGTCAGGGAATTCCTGTCTGGATGTGATGAGATGACTTTGTTCTGCTTGCTTTTTTCCCAAAGTCTCCTTCTGATTTGCAGTATTTCCTCAGTAACCTTGCCTCCCTGTCCCCACCCCCACCCCCAAATCCAAGCTTCCATCTTCTGAAGCATTTTATCAGCCTCTGGGAGCTTTCCCCATGTTATTTAAATCCTTCGGCTTTTAGAGGAATTTGGGTATCACATGGATTAAGGAGTTACTGGAGAAATTACAGGGGAAGGACAAGAAAATGGAAGATCAAACGCTTATCTGTAAAAATAAATTCAGTGCAATCTACAATTAAGCAGCATTTGACATTTAAAAAAATATTTGATCCACATTTTGGCTCCCAGAATTGCTTAAGGGCACTGTGATGTGTAAATTACATTCAAATGAGGGTTAAATATAGTTCTTTGGGAAAGATTGTACAATTTAAATTGCCTAATTATTTGGGAAAAAATCTGTTCTCCAATAATTAACAGAATAAAGATGTTGGGATTGTTGGAGAAGAGGAAAGTTTGTATCAGACATCGATTCCTCGCAGCCCCCCTTTGGATGCCTGAAGATAGCCTCATTACATTGGAGTGTGTGTAGATGTGTCCACATTAGATAATCCCAGATTCCCATAAGCATACCAGTCACTTCATAGGGACCTAAAATGAAAGGCTAGGTATGGCGGTTCTCACATAGGAAAGAAAGGCCAAAAGTATTATTTATGGACCCCAGGGAAGGTGGCGCAAGGAGGGGGGGGGGAGAACCATTCAGAAACTAGAAACAGAATCCGTTCAGTGCGATCCTCAGCCAAGTCCCGAAGACAAGCCAATGAGCACCGTGGGCCAAATTTTCCCTGGCAAGCGATTTTAACATATGTAAGAGTCCTGGCCAATGGGCTGATTCCACCCAACGTGATGCCACAGATGCTGTGCGATATTTCAGGGAATGTGGCCCTGGTGCTGCTAGGAGACAGGAATAATCAGACATTTTCAAAAGAAGTTGTGGTGGGGGGCGGGGCTATGGCAGAAATGGGCTAGTAGATCATGTCCCTGCTTTCTGGCCCAGGCTGCCGACATGGCTCAGAAAGTCCATTGGTTCAGGAGTGGGGCCCTGATGGGCATGCTCTTTAGAAGGAACCTCGGACATCAGCTAATCTGAGCAACTTGGGTGAAGGATGGGGAAGGTGAGGCACAGATTAGGGAAGAAATTTATACAGGTACATATAACCAGTGAAGACCCAGTCTAGACTCAGGTTTCCTGGTTCAATGGTTAATCAACCTGATAAATGTGTGTGTGTGTGTGTGTGTGTGTGTGTGCGTGAGAGAGAGAGAGAGAGAGAGAGAATTATAGAATGAGAGCACTACATGTCAGAATTTCCGATCTGAGAGGGGCCTTAGAATCCCAGAATGGCAGAGTTAGAAGGTTTATTAGAAATCATTTGATATTGAGAGGTGGAGTCAAGTTAGTACAGCCTAGCTCCTCCACCAAATCCCCTCCATAAAGATATAGAAAATATACCAGATCAAATTCTGAAATCCAAGAAAAATTCACAGGGAGTTATTTTTTCTTCCAGCCCAGGAAAGCTTAGTGAGACAGATAGAGAAGTCTGTGGATACTGAATCTGTGGATGCTGGGGAAGGGTCTGCCATGTGCATACCAGGTAGAGAGCACCCAGTGCCCAGGGGTTGAAAAAGGGCCAAAAGAGCATTAGACCAGAAAGCACCAGGACAGGAAGAACTCCCAGGGGAAATCCCTGAACCAGCACAGGTGTTTCACAGAGGAACAGGTGATGTGTGGCATTATCTAGTCCTGGGTCATCGATCCAGGGCAGACTGAGGAGGAATGGACACTTAGGGAGGTCAGGGAGGAGAGAGCAGGTCATGGTGGAAAGAGTAGGTGATGGTATACTGGGCACTAGCCATGTACTGGATGAGAAATAGATTCAGAAGCAAAAAATAGCTGTGTTGCTCTAATATTGATACCTATCAATGCTCATACTGAAAATTTAACAATTGGCTGACTCCAGCACATCCGTACCTCAATGCCTATCACCATTGAATATCCTTTTTCTGCTATTACTAAGTAAATCTTTTGTTAAATATTAAATAACCTACAAATATCTCATCTTTTTACCAATATCAAACCTATCTACTGGGGAACTTGCCTGATTCAGTCACCCAGTTCACAACACTCTCATTTTATGGATAAGGAAACCAAGGCCAGAGAAGTATTGTTAATAGACTTCCCCAGGAAGCAAGTGATAGGGCTGGAATTTGAACTGAAGTTTACTGATTCTAAATCCTGCAATCTTTCTAAACTTGCCTCCTATTGTGAAAAAAGCACTTTATAAACCATGAAGGTCTATAGGAATGAGTTATTATTATCATGAAGCATTGTGCATTATCTCTAACAGAAAGGCAGCATGGAATAGTGGCTAAAAAGCAGGCCTTGGATTCTGATCTTGCTTCTTACACATGCCTGCTGTGTGACCTTGGACAAGTCACTTAATGTCTAAATACTTTAGGGAAATTTTCTTTTCTTTTTCTTTTTCTTTTCTTTTCTTTTTTTTGGTGAGGCAATTGGGATTAAGTGACTTGCCCAGTGTCACACAGCTAGTGTCAAGTGTCTGAGGCCGGATTTGAACTCAGGTCTTCCTGAATCCAGGGCTGGTACTTTATCCACTGTGCCACCTAGCTGCCCCAGGGTAATTTTCTAAAACTATATGTTGAAGAGAAGATGATGCCTTGAATTGACAGAGGGAGTTTGCTCACCTGGGAATTCCCTATACTGATGAGATCTTAGATTTAGTTTATATCCCTATTATGCATCATGGTTATTTACTGTATTATTAGGGTAGTAGCACCATTATAATTCACACTTCTCTCTCTTGTAGATCATGACATCCGTGAGGCAGGGATCATGCCATCAAAACCAGGTACCAGTGGGCAGCCAGGTGGCGCAATGAATAAAGCACCCGCCCTGGATTCAGGAGGACCTGAGTTCAAATCCAGCCTCAGACACTTGACACTTACTAGCTGTGTGACCCTGGGCAAATCACTTAACTCCCATTGCCTGCAAAAACCCAAAACAAACAAACAAACAAAAACCAGGTACCTCTCCAGGGCCAAGTAGAAAGTTCTTCCTATTGCTTCAGACACCCATGATTTCATCAATTGGGGGAATTCCTCCAACAGCTCAGATCATGACCCTTTCATGCAGTAGTGAGGGAAGAGAAGAAGAGATTGTTGTCATCCAGGTGTTTTCAGTCATGTCTGACTCTTTGTGATCCCAATTTGAGTTTTCTTAGCAGAACTACTGAAGTGCTTTACTATTTCCTTCTCCAGATGAAGAAACTGAGGCAAACAAAATTAAGTGACTTGCCCAGGGCCACAGAGCTAGTAAGTGTCTGAGGCTAGATTTGAACTCGGGAAGATGAGTCTTCCTGACTCCAGGACCTGTGCTCTATCCATTGTGCCACCTAGCTGTGAATAAACACCTATTTAAGTGCCTACTATGTGCTAGACACTGTGCTAAGAACTTTACAAATATTATTTCATTTGATCCTCACAATTACTCCATGAAATAAGTATTATTTTGATCTCCATTTTACAGTTGAGGAAATAGACATTATAGAAGTACTTTTTTTTTTTTTTTTAAGTGAGGCAATTGGGGTTAAGTGACTTGCCCAGGGTCACACAGCTAGTAAGTCTTAAGTGTCTGAGGCTGGATTTGAACTCAGGTACTCCTGACTCCAGGGCCAGTGCTCTATCCACTGCGCCACCTAGCTGCCCCTAGAAGTACTTCTACAATGAGCACTAGATCAGAAAGCACCAGGACAGGAAGAGCTCCCAGGGGAAAAAAAAAAAAAAAATCCCTGAACCAGCACAGGTGTTTCACAGAGGAACAATTTATTGGAGGCCCTGGGCACAGTAGATAATTAATGAATTTTTGTGAAATTGAGCTGTTGTGTCACCCCACCCCCAATCACTGACAGTGGCCAGCCCACTGGTGATGAGCCTTCTCAGTACTCTATCCCCCCACCCACATCATCAGAAGAGGGTTCCACAGTCTATTGCTGGGTCTATACTTGAACCTTTCCAAACTTGGTAAAAGATAAGTGGTATAGTTCAATAAGCCCCAGACTTAGAATCAAGAGACTTGGGTTCATCTACCAGCTCCAACACTTATTTGCTATTATGATGCTATAGTTAAATCACTTTGGGGGCAGCTAGGTGTTGTAGTAGTGCTGGATTTAGAAGTCATGAAAACCCAAGTTTCAATCCTTCTTTTTATTTATTTATTTATTTTTTAGTGAGGCAATTGGGGTTAAGTGACTTGCCCAGGGTCACACAGCTAATAAGTATTAAGTGTCTGAGGCCGGATTCGAACTCAGGTACTCCTGACTCCAGCATGGGTGCTCTATCCACTGCTCCACCTCGCTGCCCCTCAATCCTTCTTCAGATATTTACAAACTATGTGACTTTAGGCACATCACTTAACCTCTCTTAGACTCAGTTTCTTCAGCTGCAAAATGGGAATGATAATAGTATCTACCTCACAAGTTTATTGTCAGGATCAAATGAGAAAACCAATGTAAAGTGCTTTGCAAACTTTAAATGCTAAATAAATGCTATTCTTGATTATTGTCATCTTCTTGGAGCCTCAGTTTCCTCATCAGTAAAATGGAGATAATCCCACTTGCACTGTCTACTTTACAGAATCGTTGTGAGGAGTCTTTTGTAAACTCATATCACTATAGAAATAGGAGCTATAATTATTGGTAAGAGCTGTCAGGACTCATGTTCTCTGGATATGTCCTTGATGGGACTTTATTGGAGGCCCTGGGCACAGTAGATAATTAATGAATTTTTGTGAAATTGGTATCTGGGTATGTTTAACATGGGCTGAGACTGAGGAGTAAATAGAAACATGCTTAGATAACAAACCTCAGGTCTGAGACAATGTAAAAGTAAAAAAAAAACACACACACACAACAAACCCAAGTCTCTGTGTGTGTATGTGTGGGAGAGAGAGAGAGAGAGAGAGAGAGAGAGAGAGAGAGAGAGAGAGAGAGAGAGAGAGAGAGAGTGACTGTTTAGGCTGGTTTTAGAACTGGAAGATCCCCATCTCTAGTTCCATCTCTAGCCCAATACCTTTATTTTATAGATGACAACACTAAGACCATTGTGACTTGTGGCTTGTCCAAGGTCACACAGATAGTTAACCATACAGTTGAGGTACCTATTTGGTTTTTTTTAAATTAAAGCTTTATTTATGCCTTTTGTTCTAACCTCATAGTCATTATTAGCTATATCCCACCAACTAACCCAGTAACCCTTTACCTTTAACAATAACAACAAAGACAAATAATTAAACTAAACCAATAGAGAGAGACCATGGCTGATAATGCATACAATATTCTGCTCCTGTAGTTTTCTATTTCCCAAGGAAAGGAAGGAAATGCATCTCCTGACTCCTTCTTAAAGGCTGAATTGGCCATTAAAGTAGGCAAAGTACTTATTGATGATATTAGTTAAAGGGAAACTTAAAAATCACAAGTAACTGTCAACATTAATTGGCAATGTGACAGAGGAGGAGACGCCTTTGGTTAGCAAAGACTCTTGATATTTGCGTTGTAAGAATCAATACTTTATTTCCTTTTGAGGAAAGGAAAATGAACATGACAATATCTCAGTTGTCGCTTTAATCTTGGATCCAAGGAAGCTGAATCAGTTCTTTCGGTTACAGACTGGTCTCAATGGTCTCTGAGGTCCCTCCTGATTGAGAGTCTGTGAAATCCTGTTCCCAGGAAACACCTGCTTGCCTTATTAAAGTACTTCGGATTATTTGAGTGTGACCTGTAATGGACCTTGCTCTGCATGGCTCAGTTGGCTATGGCCTAGTGAGTGGCCTTTAGTGCTCTGACTGCTGACTGGGAGCCATCCCTTTAGAGAGCAGTACACATGACCCCCATTGTTGACCATTGGCAGTACCCATCCCTCCCCTGTCCCTGGCCTCCCTGTGGCTGTCTGGAGGAAGCGCTTTGCCTTGGTGACTTCATTAACATAATGACAGCTGCCTGCACAGCTGTCTCTCCCCTGTGTAGGCCACTCTGAATTTGTTTGAACTGGCTTTTGCAGGCAGCAGGGGCCCACAAAGGAATAGTTAATGTCTCCTTGTAAATAATAGATGGTTTTGAAACACACGGCTGCTGCTTGATTCTTTTGCTCAGAGAGAAACCTAGCCCTGTGGTCATGATGACTGCCAGCCATTCCCACACAATGTCTTCCTAGCCAACAGCAGGCACACCCTGTGCCAGAGGAGAGAGCACAGTTGGCTTAGACAAATTTCTCTGCAGTCTGCTTCTTCCCTGGGAAGTTGCATCTGGATCCTTCAAACGCTCCCCGGAGTTCAGACAGTTGCTGTGTCAGAGATGCAGCCTGGGTCTTTGAGGAAGGCCTTATCATCACACACCCACCTGTAAAAGAACCCTGAGCTTGGACCCACCACTGAGGAGGTGCCAAGTAGTCACAACACACAAGATTCTCAGGGAGATGTGAAAATGGAGACAGCATGAAGGTTACCCAATGCCTTACCATCACTCACCATACTGAAAAAAACACACAAATATCTACATGACCGGAAATGATCCTCAGGATCCCAAATAATGATTCCAAATCATGCAATGACACTTCTCAACCCCCTGGATCTGACTCTTTCTGCATCACCAACCATATCTGCCATAAAACTTCATCTAATAATTATTCCATTTTTTTTGGCTGATATGGGCATAATGTTGACTCATTAAACTTTGTAGTTTACTAAAATGCCAAGATCTTTTTCAGACCCATTATCCAGTTGCTCCATATGATGGGAATGGAGGACCGATGCCTAGGTATTCTGGGACAGGTGGTGTCATTTTAATTGATGCTGGAATTTGAACAAATGTAAACAGGCTCGAGTTGAATATATAATAAGAATATCAAGAATAATAATACTTTGTTGTCTCTGCCACTTACTACCTTTGTGATTTTGGGAAAATTGCTCAACATCTCTGCACCTCATTTTTTAAAATCTATAAAATAAGGGGATTGGACTAAATGACCTCAAAGGTCCCTTCCACTTTATTTTATTTTATTTTATTTTATTTTATTTTTGTGAGTCAATGAGGGTTAAGTGACTTGTCCAGAGTCACACAGCTAGTAAGTGTCAAGTGTCTAAGACTGGATTTTAACTCAGGTCCTCCTGAATCCAGGGCCAGTGTTTTATCTACTGTGCCACCTAGCTGCCCCTCTCTTCTACTTTATAATCTAGTTTCATGATAATTTATATAATAATGACACCCCCACACCTAGCAGCAGGCTTAGATAGCTCGTAAATAGGTAGTTCATAAATATTAGAATCAGAAGGGACATCTAATCCAATCTAAGCTCAATTGAGGGACAGAGAGAAGGGTCTTGTCCTAAGTTATGTGAGTAGTAAATGAAGAACTCAGGTCCTCTGATTTAAAGTACTCTGTTTACTTTTATCATAAAAGTATTTTATTATTTTCCAGTTACATGTAAAGATAGATTTTGTTTTGTTTTGTTTTGTTTTTTTGCGGGGCAATGGGGGTTAAGTGACTTGCCCAGGGTCACATAGCCAGTAAGTGTCTAAGGCTGGATTTGAACTCAGGAACTCCTGAATCCAGGGCGGGTGCTTTATCCACTGTGCCACCTAGCCGCCCCCGTAAAGATAGTTTTTAACATTTGTTTTCTTAAGATTTTTAGTTCCAAATTTTTCTCCCTCCTTCTCTTCCCTCCCCCTTCCCCAAGACAGAAAGCAATCTGATATAGGTTATACGTGTTCAATAACTTTAAACATATTTCTGCATTAGTCACATTGTGAAAGAAGAATCAGAACAAAAGGCAAAAACCTCAAAAAACAAAAACAAAAGTAGAAGAAGTATGGTTCAATCTGCATTCAGAATCCACAGTTCTTTTTTCTGGAAGTGGAGAACATTTTCCATCATGAGTCCTTTGGAATTGTCTTGGATCATTGCTAAAGTACTCTTTTTAAAAAGTATATTTTAAGTACTTTTTGCACTAATGCCCTTCATCCTTAAATTTCTGTCCCCAGGCTTTTTTGTTGCTGTTTAGCCATTTTTCAGTTGTGTCTGACTCTCTATGATCCCATTTGGGGTTTTCGTGGCAAAGATACTAGAGTAGTTTACCACTTCCAACTCCAGCTCATTTTATAGATGAGGAAACTGAGGCAAACAGGGTTAAGTGACTTGCCCAGGGTCATATAGCTAGTAAAGGTCTGAAGCCATATTTGAACTCAGGTCCTCTTGACTGTAGACCTGGAACTCTATCTACTGTCCCAGGCTTGTCCCAGGCTTACCTGGGTCTAATTCTCTCTCCAAAATAATTGAATCTACCAGATGCATTCCTGATGTTCTTGATCCACAACATTCCATTTCCAGGCTCCACATCAGGGATACTTTCCCTCCTTCCCTCCATCTCTTAGAATTCCTGGCTTCTTTCTTGCCTGTCTTGACTTTTAACTCCTTCTTAAAGTGGAGCAGTGCTTCCAGGACACATTGTCCCAAGCTTCAGGGGGTGCCAAGTGGTATGATTTAAGGAGAGGCTTCTCAGCCAGCCTGGCCTGTAAGTAACCACGGGCCTGCCTGCTCCTTTACCCAGAAACAGAAATCTTATTGAAATCCGACTCTCTGTGGTTGCAAGCTTGGCGTGCCTGTGTCCCTCCCCGACTGGACTGCTGCCACTTGGATCTGCTTACTGGTTCAGAACATGGGCACTCCACTTTAGCTCTTGCAGAGACCCCCTGCTATCTTCCCCCCACCCTCCAGCCAGTCACTGGACCCCCTCACTGGTCCATGAGTCGAGTTTCAGAAGTAGCCACTGATGCCGATGATTTTGAGGCTCTAGAGGTGCAGCCTGTCTGGGGCTGGTCTGCACCATGCATTGCACTCCTCTCTCAGCCTGGTACAGCAGACCTTCCCTGTTGCCCTTTTAAGAAGTCTTTGGTTGGAAAATTATCCCTCTTTGTTCTTTTGTGAGTTCTGCTGCTCCAGGAATTACTTACTGACATTTTTTGAAGGTATGTGGACAGATTGTGGGGAGCTCTGAAAGTTACAACCTTTCCTCCACCATCTTGGCTCCACTTCTAATAGTCTCCCTGGCTTCTTTCAAAGCTCAGTTCAAGCACCATTATTTTCCATGATACCTTTCTTAATCTCCCTAGCTGCTAGTTCCTTCCCTCAAAATTACCTGGCACTTATTTCTTTTGTATATTTATATTTCTTTTTTTATTTTAAAAAATGTTTTTTGCAGGGAAATGAGAGTTAAGTAACTTGCCCAGGGTCACACAGTTACTAAGTGTCAAGTGTCTGAGGCTGGATTTGAACTCAGGTCCTCCTGAATCCAGGGCTGGTGCTTTATCCACTGCACCACCTTGCTGCCCCCTGTATATTTATATTTCTTTTTTTTTTTTTTTTTAGTGAGGCAATTGGGGTTAAGTGACTTGCCCAGGGTCACACAGCTAGTGAGTGTTAAGTGTCTGAGGCTAGATTTGAACTCAGGTACTTCTGACTCCAGGGCTGGTGCTCTATCCACTGTGCCATCTAGCTGCCCCTTATATTTATATTTCTACTGTGCATCTTCATAGACTATAAACTCCTTGTGTGCAGATACAGTTTCATTTTTGTTACTGTATACCTAGTACCTAGTGGAGTGCCTAGCATGTAGTAGACCTTTAATAAATGCTTGTTGATTGAATCTTGCTATGTGACATTGACTAAGTTACTCAACCTCCTTCAGCCTCAGTTTCCTCATCTGTAAAATGAGCATAACAGTACCTGGAATACCTCACAAAATTATTTTAAGCCACAAAATAAATAAGATTTGAACCCCCCTCACCGACATAACAATACATAAATAGCTTTAGAAAGTAAAAGAAAGACATGGGTAGCATTGGAAGGAACAGTCCCGCCAATCTACTGGTTCATTATGACCCAGAACAAATTCCTTTCTCCCAATCCTAACATGGCCAGTGGAGTGGCAGCCTCAGTAGTTAGCTCTTTGTTATTTAGGGGTGTTAAAAGCAAATTCCACTGTGGTTTCTGCACCATGGCCCTTTGGATTTCTATTCGCAAGGAATCCCTAAGAGTTAGAAATGGTGGAGCCAAGAGTTGGAGACTAGACCCTGGTGAGGTCGTCATAATGACAGATGTCCTAAGACTTAGGAATCTTGCTAAGTAGAACCAAGTTAACAGTCCAGGTAGACTTAAAGGTCAGTCAATTATGGAAAGACAAAGAAAGTATAATGTAAGGGGAAAAAGACATGGAATTTAAAAGATTAATTTTTATTTATTTTATTTTAAATTTGTGGAATAAAACAAGAATTTCCATGACATAGTATAATAAAAAAGATGATCACACAGGAAACTGTATATCTATGATGTACAACTTGCTATTCCTTTTCTTCCCTTCTCCTCTGCCTAGTAGCTTTGCTACTTACTCATCATGCAACCTTTTTGCAAGTTACCTCCTCCTCTGAGTCCAAGCTTCCTTATCTTTCAAATGAAAGGCTAGGATTGGATATTTTCTCAGGTCTTTTCTAGCTTTAAAGCCTCTCCTATAGGCATAGGCAGGCCTGGGGATCAAGTTCAGAAAAATCAGTTCAGAGATTAAGAGAAGCACAGTGCCCAGAACATGGTAGAATCTGCTACACCAGTCAGACCATAGGGCAGACATTATCAAGTTGGAGCATGTATAGAGGAGGGTGATGGAGATGGTGAGGGGACTGGAGAACATGCTATCAGATGGTCAATTGAAGGAACTGGAAAGACCTCTTCAGGAGAAGAGAGGACATGAATGGAGAGAGGGATATAGGTAAGCTCTTTTTAAGTATTTGAAGGACTGTCACAAGGAAGAGGGGTTAGAAGTGTTGTACTTGAAGGAAGATGCTATTTGCATCCAGAGAAAGAACTGACAAGTGGAATTTTTATAGAATGATTTGACACACATGCATGCACACACACATACACACACATTTATGCCTAATGGTAGCCATTTCTAGGGTGGGGAGGGTGGCAAGGGAAGAAAAAAAAGAAAAAAATTCATGATAACTTTTTTATATATTGAAAAGAAATAGCAAGTTGTACATGAGAGATTTGCAGTTTCATATGCAATCTCTTTTCTATTATACTATGTCATGAAATGCTCATTTTATTCCATAAATTAAAAGTAAAATAAATGAAAATGAAAAAAAAGTGTTCTGCTTGGTCTCAGAGGGAAGGAGTAGGAACAATAAGGACCTACTGAGACAGAAGTTACAGTAGGCAGATTGCAGTTATGGGTCTAGAAAAAAAAAATCAACGAAAATTGGAGCTGTCCAAAAGTGAAATGGGCTGACTCAATAGGTGGTGAGTTCCCCTTGCATGGAGGTTGACTAAATGCTTGGTGAGATGTTAGGGAAGGGAGTGCAGCTAGGTGGCATAGTGGATAAAGCACTGGCCTTGGATTCAGGAGGACTTGAGTTCAAATCCAGCCTCAGACACTTGACACTTACTAGTTGTGTGACCCTGGGCAAGTCACTTAACTCTCATTACCCCACTGTGTAATTTAAGATTCTAAATGTGGATTCTAATGTGTTCCCCCAGTTTGGGGGAAACTGACTAAAAATCACTGATAAAACGAGTTTAGGTTTTTAAGGGTTTATTGGAAAATAGAAAGAAAAAGATTGAGAACAGAATTCTAACAGCCTGGCATTCCTATCTTTCCTCAAATTTCCTGTGAAGTCCTCTGCCGCCACCACCATCAAGTCCGGAAGCCAAAAGGCCAGCGCTCTCTGCGCAGGCTCCCTTTCCTCCTTCCTGTCTCCTCCCAGACCATAGGAGGCTCCTCCAGTTGATTGGCTGGTAGACTTGATAGACAGCACCCATGAGCAAACGTCATTTCCTGATGCCAAGGAAAAGCCACAATGCCTCTGAGGCATTTTCCTCATGGTGAAGCTCTCCACAGCAAGTCTCCAGTAGGTGGCGTCATTCCAATCATTACACCACCAAAAAAAAAAGTAACAAAAAAGATTCTGTGGTCTTAAATCCAGCACTAAAACCCAGGGGTCTCAACAGAGTATTCAGGGCTCTTCTTTTATGTCCTACTATACTTGGGCAGCTAGGTGGTGCAGTGGATAAAGCACCAGCCCTGGATTCAGGAGGACTTGAGTTCAAATATGGTCTCAGACACTTAACACTTACTAGCTGTATGACCCTGGGCAAGTCACTTAACCTTTTTTGCCCTGAAAAAAAAAGAGATGTTAGAGAAGGGTTCTTGTTCAGGTATGGGTTGGACTGGATATTCTCTAAAGTCCTTTTCAATTCTTGGATTTTGATGTAGGATCACAGGAGCAGAGACTTAGAGCCAGAATGGACCTGGTCACATAGTTCAATCTCCGCCCCCCTCCCCCCCCCCCACTGCATTTTATAGACGGAGCTCAGAGAGGTTGTGACTTGTCCCAAGTCACATTAGTAGCCAAGAGAGAAGTTGGTTAGGAGAAAGAACCCTGGCCTAAGCTTCTAGTGACTTGGGTTCTGATCTCATTTCAGTAGATGAGCTTTGGTGTACTGCAAGGTCCACATAGTTTTCCTAGAGTACTAGTGCTACTATCTCCCCCTTCCCCTCAGTAAGCTCCAGGGGCTCCCTATCACCTCTAGATCAAATATTTTGTTTGGTTTTTGGAGCCCTTCATAAGCTCCTCTCCCCACCCCCACTACTTTTCCAGTCTTCTTGCACCTTATGCCTCTCACTATAGTCTTCAGTCCAGTTATACTGACCTCCTTTCAGTTCTACAAAGAAGACATTCCGTCTCTAGTCTTCAGGAATTTTCTCTGGCTGTCCCTCATGCCTGGAAGGCCTGCCTTTCTCCTATCACCTTTAATTATAGTGCCTCCCCTTCATTAATAATTTTCCATTTATCCTGAATATAGCTTGTTTATATATTGATATTTACAGGTTGTCTTCTGCATTGGATTGAGGGCAGGGACTATCTTTTGCCTTTCTTTATATCTCCAAAGGCTGACACATAGTAGGTACTTAATAAATGCTTATTACCTGCCTGATTGGATCAGTATGAATCTTATCTGTGAAATGTCAGTCATGAAACTTCATTTAGGCAAGAGGACTATGGGGGTAGCTGCTCTGCTGTCCTTTGCTCTAGTCAGACCATTTGGAGTATTGTTTCCATTGTGGGCGCCACATATTAGGAAGGACATCAAGAAGCTGGAGGTCATCCAGGAGAGGAGATCCTGTTTGGACAAAAGCCTCATGTTCATACCATATAAATCAAGCCAATTCAAGAATTTATTAAGTGATTGTTAAGTACAATATGTGCCAGGAACTGTGATAAGCACTGGAGGATACAAAGAATGGAAGCAAGAAGAAAGACAATCATTACCCTCAAGGAGCTTACAATTTAGTGGGGGAAGACAATGCATGAAAGGGACCTGAAAAGGGGAAAGGGTCCCTTAGTTGGGGGAGAGTGGTAAAGTCCAGAGAGTGAGACATCTTTGTCCTGGGCCTTATAAAGATGAGTTGAAGGAAGACAGATCTTAACCCTTGAGAAGAGAAGACAGAAGGGAAATAGAATTGTCTTCAAGAATTTGAAGGGCTGCCTTGTGAAAGAGAAGAAAGATTCAAGCCCTTGCTTGGCCTCAGGGGCCAGAACTAGGAACAATGGGTGGAAATTGCAGAGAGACATGAACGTTTTATATAAGGAAAGGCTTCTTAATTAGATATCAAAAAGTGGAATGGACTGCCTTGGCAGGTAGAAGCTTCTCCCTTGGGGCAGCTAGCTGGCGCAGTGGATAGAGTGTCGGCCCTGGATTCAGGAGGACCTGAGTTCAAATCCGGACTCAGACACTTATCAATTATACTAGCTGTGTGACCCTGGGCAAGTCACTTAACCCCAATTGCCTCACAAAAAAAAAAAAAAAAGAAAAAAGAAGAAGCTTCTCCCTCACCTGAGGTCTTCAAGGAAAGGTTGGCTGACCACTAGTCTCACATTCTTGTAATTTGAGCTAGATGGCTCTTAGAGAATCTTTCAACTTTTGAAATTCCATGATTCTGCGTAGCTGGGTGAGTACCTGAGTAGCATCTCTGAACCTAAAGGTGTTTTCTTGTTGTTGTTTTTGTTTTGTTTTTGTTTTAGAGGTGGCTATGATGGAGAGAAGGAAACATTGGAATGGGAATGGGTAGACCTAAGTTCTAGACCTGACTTAAACACTGACTGGAAGTGTGTCCTTGGCCGTTTCTTCTCTTCTTTGGGTCTCAGTTTATTTCTTTGTTAATTTAGGGTTTGTGTTAAATGCTCATTGAAATTTATAGGCATCATTGTTTTGAACAGGTAAGCACCAGATTCCAGGTTGTTGGAACTCTCTGCCTCTCTCTATCATTTTATACACCCTGCTGGATGTGAGCAGCCCTGGCTATTTGGGATTTCATTCAGTGATAAGAAGTGATCAGAAATCTACCAATAATTATTATGTATCAGGTTGAACTGGTGACGCTGGAGTTATTCCACGGACAAAATGGAACCTACAACAATGACAGAATCTCTCTTCAAATGCCACCTTCCCGTTGGGAAGTGACTTTCCTCTTTGTACTATTTTGTTTGGTGTCTCTGATGTACTTGTCATGTATAACTGTGGATTATAGTGTTGCTATCTTGTTCCTAGACTATAAGATCCTTTCCAACAGCAGACGTCATGTCGCATCTAAATTTTGTATCTTCCCCAGTGCTAATTCTAATGCTCTTCTTACAGTGGTTCCAAATGAAAATCATTTGAATTACGACTTTAAGGTTTGCAAAAAAACTTTACAAATATCATCTCATTTGATCCTCACAACAACCTTGGAGGTACATGCTGTCTTTATTCCATCTGACAGTTCAGGAAACTGAGGTAGGCAAAAGTTAAGTGACTTGTCCAGGATCACATAGCTATTAGGAGATGGAGGCTAGATTTGAATTCGGATTCTCCTAACTCCACATCCGGCAATGAACTGAGTGTAATGGGCATGGAAACATAAAAGAAATATGGAATCCTAATCCCAATTGATTGTTAGGCAGCCAGTTACAGAGGATACAGGAGTGCTGGGGATGACATTGAACATGTCCTTCTCTCCCACTCTTTTGCTGATACCACAGAGGAAGCAGGTCTTGGGCAGCAGCACTAGAGCACAGAGTATATATGTTTGTTCTGAATGGACCAGAACATCATGTGGCTCCAGACTTGCATCTCTGACCCTCTGGTTCCAGCAGTAGTTGTGGCATTCTCTGGGGGCACTACTGAGAAAGCCGTGGTCCCTGTGGTTTTCCCCCTATAACTCTGTCTCCTGCTGGGTGAGTGCCGATGATGATTAATTTCATTAGTGGTAGATTTCCTTTAATATGTCTCTCTGTTTCTGCTCCCCACACTCTGTGAGTGTAGATAATTTTTTCCCAGCAAGTAAATCCAGGATGACAGTTTAATAGGCTCAGACATGCTTAGATCTGAAATGAGACTGTAATATTAATATACTATTGACCAGCTATGGATTAAGCAAACCTAGGGCAGCCCAAAGCAAATGCCATCCGAGGACAAGTTAATGTGCTAAGTGCTTTGCATGCAATGATTAAAAATAGCTTTGATTTACTTGGAAATTAATAGTTTTTTTAATTAATCTAATAAAACCAGCAATTGCGTGTCACCAGTTTTGACCCACGTTGTGCTTGGAGGTGCTGAATTGCTAGAATGTTGACTTTTCTCCTGCGCAATATTGGATCTTAGACATAGAGGGTGGAAGGCATCCACTGAGCAGTGATGAGGGAATGAGTGGCACAAGAGACAAAGGATAGTTTTCCATCTTTGGGGCTCCAAAACAACTTGTTTTCATTAGGAGACAGGATCAGGGTAAAAATGGAGCATCAGGCCTAGTAAAGGAGAATGAGGACATATTTTGGAGCATTCTATAATGATGAGGATAATGGTGACAATGGTAGTGATGATGGTGGTGGTGGTGGTGGTGGTGGTGATAATGATGACAAAAGGAATAAGGCAGGGATTTTGTTCATCTGACAAATTCTGAGGTAAGGAAACTCCTTCTACCAATGTAAGTTAACACCTTTTCTGCAACTTTTATCTTTTGAGAACTGCTTAGAGCTCTGAAAGTGCCAGTTCTAACCAGTCTTCTAGCCAGTACATGTTGGAGGTAGAATCTGAACCCAGTTTTTCCATGCTTCAAGGCCAAATCTCTAACCACTACACCAGAATACCAGCATTCTCACATGACATTAATATAGTAATAGCAACAGCTAGCAGTTATTTAGCACGTAAAAGTTTGTGAAGTGTTTTATATATAATATTTCACTTGATCTTCACAACATCCCTGGGAGACAGGTGCTATTTGCCCATTTCACAGATAAGGAAACTGAAACTGCCAGGTTAAGTGACCTGTCCAGGATGATACAGCTACTAAGTATCTGAGTCAAGATTTGACCTCAGGTCTCCTTGGCTCCAAGTCCAGTGCTTTCTCCACTGGGCCACCTAGCTAACTTTAAAGTTTACTAAATGCAAGACATAGATTATCTGAGTCATTATTTGAGTTTCACAACAATCTTGTGAGGTTGACAGGGGTGTGCTGGTAAATATTTAACAACCAGCTATTTGAGAATGCATGTCATACTTTTAAGTTTAATCTACATTATTACCACTTTCTCCATCACTTTTTAAAGTCTAAGCAACTGAAAAAACAATAAATCAAGTCACTATTTGTAGCATTTGCTTATTTTTGAGGTCTAAATGCTCACACTGAACATTTAACAATAGGTTCTCAAGAGTCAGTTCCAAATGGGGTCCAGCACATCTCTAAGTACATCGTTGTTATAGTTATTATAGTCTCCAATTTTATAGAGATACTGAACCTCACTGAGATTAAGTGACTCACCCAGGGTCACATAATAAATTAGTGTCAGGGGCAGGATTTGAAACCAGGTTTTCTTGATACCATGTATAACACTTTAGCTGCTAGGCCTCCTCATGTAGCCAGTGCTTAAATAGGCAGTCCTTTATTGAGTATTTATTCTAGTCCTGTGTTTGACTCTGCTGTGGTGGAATTAGGAGCCCATCCTCTTCAACTAGATGCTTCTGGTCCAGTGAGACTCATACACAGAGAACAGCAAATAATACAAAGCTATGCAACGAAGTGTCATATGCATAGTGTATCTACTTGATCAGCCAACAAACCTTTAGTAAGGATTTACTACACCCTTAGAACCAACTATATGCTAGGCACTGTGCTAAGTGCTAGGGATGTGACTGTAACGATTGGAATAACGCCACCTGCTGGAGACTTACTGTAGAAGAGTTCCGCCCATGAAGTGAAGGTCTTTGAGGGCAAGACCAGGAGTCTTTTCTTTGGCATCAGGAAGTGATGCGGGCTAGTGGGAGGAGGAAGGAAGAGACTGGCGCTCGGTCTCGGGCTCTTTCCTTTGGACTCTGGTGGAGAGCGGAGCTAGAAATGTGCTCTCCCTTTAATAGATAGGAATCTAGGCCTTTCTCTCTCTCTTTACCAAATTCTTATTCTCCTTAATAAATGCTTAAAAGTCTAACTCTTGCTAAAGCTTATAATTTATTGGCGACCACTCATTAGATATTTTAGACAGACTAGCTAGAATTTTAGCCCTTAACATGACAAAACCAAAAACTTTGGTCTCTGCCCTCAAATAATTTACATTCTAACAGGGAAGACAACATCACATATATAGTTATATAAATAATACAAACAAAGCAGATATGATGCAGCCTTGAAGACCTTAAAGAAACATTTACCCCAACATGTACCTGTCCCACGCATCCCTTTTATATACTTCCTACTTTGTGAGAATCTAGAGTTCTTTTGAAGATCGCTACTGATGGGGGCCCAATACCCCATGAGGCAGACCATTTTACTTTTTGGATAGTTCTAATTGTCATACTGCTTCCTTGGTTTGAGCTGAAATTTGTCTCCCTGCAACCCCTACCTCTCAGTTGCTATTCTGTTTTCTGGGGCTGTGCAGAACAATGAAAACCCTTCTAATCAATATTTGAAGACAAGCTATCATAGTCCCACAAAGTCTCCTCTTCTTCAAGATAAATATTGCCAATTCCGTTAATCAGTCCTCACACGGTGTAGTCCCTGGTCCCTTCCCCATCCCGGACACCTTCTTCCTGCCTACACTCCAGCTTATTAAAGTTCATCCCAAAATGTGGTGCCCAGAGCTATACACAATACTGAATTAGAGTCTAGAAGAGAACTCTGCAACTATCACATCGTGGATGTGAAAGTTCTCAATGCAGCGTAAGATTCTGTTAATACCTTCATGTTGAGTTTCCAGGCCAGTAAAATTAATCGAGGAGCTGGGTACTGGTGTGCTACTGAGTAAATTATATCTCTGACTTGTAAATATTTGTGTGTGTTTGCCCTTTTAATGAATGTTTATGTATTCATTTAATGGTTATGGTTGTCATATTTGACTAAGGGATTAAAGTATGGAGTCAGACAACAAAAGGGCAGTAAGGTGAGCCCCATTTAGATGTCTTTGTGAATCCTCTGTAACCCATTCCCAGCTTCCACCATCTTCCCACCTCTGGTTTCTCACAGCATTTTATTTGGTCCTTTCCTTTGCCCTTATTTCTTTTTTTTTCCTTTGCTCTTATTTCACACTCCTTTGAGCCATAGAGATTTATCTATCTGTCCTTTCATCCAGTGAGCTCCTTGAGGCAGGGCCAGTGAAATTTTTGTGTGGGGAGGTGGTATTTCTCCTTACACAGTGCACTGGTCATAGCAAATGTTTGCTAAGGTGAATTTCTTAAGTTTTTTTACAGAGGTGATGACATACACACATTTTGTGGGGGGTTTGGACCTGTTATTGTTGTTGTTCAGTTGTTTTCAGTTGTGTTTGATTCTTCATGACCCTGTTTGGGGTTTTATTGGCAAAAATACTAGAGTGGTTTGCCATTTCCTTCTCCAGCTCATTTTACAGATGAGGAAACTGAGGAAAATGGGGCTATGTGACTTGTCCAGGGTTACATATATACATATCTAGTAAGTGTCTAAAGCTAGATTTGAACTCAGGTCTTCCTTACTTGAGGCCTTGTACCCTACCCACCGCATCACCTAGCTATTTCCAGTTTTTGTTCTAAGAATCTATAAAACCTATTAGTCTTTTCCTTCTCCACTCTAATTTCTCCCTACTTCTCTTCCAGCTTGTCCTCTCTTCTTTTCTCCTCTCCTTTTTAAAAAATTTTTTTTATTTTTAGTGAGGCAGTTGGGTTTAAGTGACTTGCCCAGGGTCACACAGCTAGTAAGTGTTAAGTGTCTGAGGCCGGATTTGAACTCAGGTCCTCCTGAATCCAGGGCCGGTGCTCTATCCACTGCGCCACCTAGCTCCCCCCTCTCCTCTCCTTTTTATCTCCACCTGTCTCTGAATTTGCCTCTCTCCTTTTTGCTTCTCTTTTCTACCTCTCCCTTCCATTTAAAAAAAGGTTTATTTCCTTCACACAATCTCAGTCCTATAAAGCAGCTTGCTGGGCATCTAGTTCAATCCATCCCCAAACAGGAATTCCTTCTATAATGTCCCTGACAAATGGTCATTCAACTTCCACCTGCTGAGCTCCAGTGATGGAGAACTCACTATTTCTGAAGGCAGCCGGATCCACCTTTGGATAGCTCTGATTATTAAGGAATTCTTCCTTACACTGACCCCAAATGTGGCTTTCTGTAACTTCCGCCCCTTGTCCCTGGTTCTACCTTCTGGGGCAAAGAAAAGCCAACCTAATCTCTCTTTGCTGTTGAAGGCGGGTTGTCCTCTTCCTATTTCTCCCAACTTTTTACCTCCATTGCCTTTTCCCTCTCCCCTCTCCTTCCCTTACTTTTCCTCCTCCTCTCCTTGCTCACCTCACTCACTCCTTCTCTCCTTCCCTTTCCATTTCCATCCATAGGTCTCTTCTCTAGTTTTTGCCTCTGACTCTCTCACTGGGGTGACAACCAGACACCATATGTAAACACTGAGATTGGATCAGGAAAGAGGCAGCTGTCCCTTGGCTGCCCTGGAGTCCTAGTGTTTAAGCCCAAGTAACCAGGCTGGGGCAATTGAAGAGCCTGCAGTCAGGTCAGCAGATGGGCAGGGAGGCACGGGGGCAGGTGGCAGCCTGGTGCTAGTTGACATCTCCTACCAAGGCAGAACCCTTGTTGCCATATTTCTTAAAATGCAGAGCTGTATGCAAATGTAGAAGTCATTTAATATAATCGCCTTATTTTCAGATGAGCAAACTGAGGTCCATAAATGAGGAGTCACTCATCTGAGGTCAAACGGTTAGTAAAAGGAATGAATTCTTTTGAATTTTGCCCCATATCCTTTTCCCAACAGCCTGCCATAGCTAACCACAATGCAGCATCCAGGACAGGGGTGGGACAGTGGTGGAGAGGTTCTAGCTACTGGTGGAGGACCAGGAGCAGCTGCTGCTGAACAAAATACCCCTACACATTGTAAAAAGCTCAGAAACAAGAGCCTGAAGATGAGGATCTGTGTCCTCGTTCTACCATGACATAACCTTAACCTAGCCTGAGGCTCAGTTTCCTATTCTGAAAAACTGGGTTAAACATATTCCTCATGTTCTTGTAGAACTTTATGACCTACAAAACACTTTCCTCATAGAAGTGTGAGAGATTTAATGCAAGTAAGGCATACCTGGAGTCAGGAAGACCTAGGTTTGAATCCTGCCTCTGATGCTTATTAGCTGTGTGAAAATGGACGAGTCACTTACCCTCTCTGAGGCTCAGTTTTCTGCTTAGAAAATGGGAGTAATTAAATTTACCTTGTTTTTGTGAGGTTCAAAAGATATAAAACTTTCACACACTTTAGAACCTTATATATTTGCACACTTTAGAGTCCTGTATTTATATACATGGGACAGTTAGGTGGCATAGTGGATAGAGTACCAGGTCTGGAGTCAAGAAGACCTGAGTTTAAATTTTTCCTCAGACACTTTCTAGCTGTGTGACCCTGGGAAAAATCACTTAACCCTATTTACCTCAGTTTCTTCATCTGTAAAATGAGCTGGAGAAGGAAATGGCAAACCACTCCAGTCTTTGCCAAGAAAATCCCAAATGGGATCACAAAGAGTCAGACATGACTGAAAAAATGACTGAATACCAACAAATATTAAATACATGCAAGTTATTATTATTTCACTTAATAGAGGAAGATAGAAGGGGAAGTGACTTGCCCAAAGTCACACAGCTTATCAGTGGCATGACTGGCATTACTTTCAATCAATTATCAAGTGTTTATTAAACACCTACTTTGTGCCAGGCACCATGCTAGAAGCTAGAGATATAAAGGCAAGATGCAAAGCAATCCTTGTCCTTGAGGACCTTTCATTCTAATATGGGGAGACAGCGAGTGTTGGTGAGTGGAGACTAGAGTAGCCACGGGGACAGTAGTGAGCAGAGCCAGAGGATTGTAGATTAATTATGCCCTTTTCATTGCAATGGTAGAATTGATTTGATTATTGTTGGACTCTGGAGATCTTGGACAAACACTTAGCACAGTGCCCAGCACATAGTAGGTGCTTTATAAATGTTTGTTGATTGACTAACTGACTGGACAAGAAAGTCTCCATTGCATTCAAATTTGTCTCTTCTTAGTCCAAGTCCAAAGTTCTTTTGTTCTTTCCACTATCCCACAGTGACTGGCCTCTAGTGGAGAGGCTCCCTATCAAGGCTGTTATAAAGATCAATAAGCTAATGGCTAGGGGAATATTTTGCAAATTGTTAAGTGTTATCAGATAGAAGGGATTATTATAATTATGGTTGTTGTTACTATTATTACAAGGCTAAGATGGAGATCAGACTTGTTCTCAGCTCCTGGGAAGGAGGGTTCAGTAAGGGAGGTTGAGGTTGAGGGTGGGGGTGGGGAGAATAGTAGAATTGAGACTTTGAAATCATGGGACAGAGTCAGAATCCAGAAAGATCTTGGTAGGCAGAATGATGGGACAAATCTAATAAGAGGAAGCTTTCTTTCTCTCATCCCCTTCCCCCACGCCCCCCTCACCCAAGCTAATTCTTTTCAGAGGCTTGGTTCCAATTGCTCTTGTCTGCTTTATCACTTGTTCTGATTCCCACAATTCCAAACTAACTACTTTCCTGTTTTATACAAGCCTCATAGGGCATGACCAAACCCTCTAACCATCTGACCAGATTTTTCACAGCAACTAGTTGAAATACCCAGGTTCTGAGTATTTCACACCTGTGATTCATTTATTAAATTGTGAAGTGTATTCATTGGATAAAAGTATTAGGGCTAAGTGACTTTGCTGTCCCACCCTTACATTAAATAACTAGGTACATATAAGCTATATCTTAGCACTTTTCCTTGAGATCTCTTGGGAAAAATAGTTTGCTTCCCAGAACATATTACAACAGAACAAAACAAACTACTTTGTGAACCTTAAAGGGCTGGATAAATGGAAATGATTATCATTATTGCAATCTCAGCCAGACTATTAGAGAAAGTATTGCATAGTGGATAGAGACCTGGCTTTGGAGTCAAGAAGACCTGCTTTCATATCCTGCCTCTGACATGTAATGACTGTAAGAACCTGAGACAAGTCACTTAAACACTCTAAATTGCAGCCCCTAGAAGTTCCCTACAATAATACAATCACACAATCAGATAAAACAACAAAAACAAGAGATTATACATTTCAAGAGGGCAGGGACCTGGTGTCTTCACCCTACTTTTTCCTTGTTGGCTCCTAGCCCCAGGCTGGGCACACAGGGGCCTCAGAAAAGGCTTGTTAAAAGATTCGTGCATACGTTGGATAATTTGTAAAGAGGAGTATATTGTAGAAGTTGTTGTTGTTTGTCCTTCATTCTCAAAGCGAACCATGACAGATGTCATGACTTGCACTAAATTGGATTTAAGTGAGGCAGTGCTATTCAAGATTTCCCCCAGAGCCATCTGGATCCAGTGGCAAAATATACATCAAGATGACTGGAGATGGCCCCAGAAGTTTTAAGGCAATTGGGGTTAAGTGACTTGCCCAGGATCACACAGCTAGTAAGTGTCTGAGGTGAAATTTGAACTCGTGTCCTCCTGACTTCAGGACCAGTATTTTATCCAATGTGTCATCTATTTGCCCAAGTATACTATAAAAAGAACCCTATAGATAGAGAAAGAATTGAAGTCAAAGTAACTGAGTTCAAATCCCAGAGGGGTTAGACACTACCAATGTGACCTGGGCTAAGTCACTCAATCCTCTCTGGGCCTCAGTTTGCTCCTCTATAACATGGCAATTATTCTCCTATGAATGGTCTTCTAGAATAAGAAGGTTCCTCGATTCCTGCATTCCATTCTGGAACTTTAGAGCCTGGCATTATCATACCCTGTGAAGGTGTCTTCCAAATCCTTTGCCAGAGAGGACAGGAGGGACATTAAGCAGCTGCCTTGTAAAAAGGTTCACCATTGATTGGATTGGGGAAGAATTCCTTGAGGGTGGAGTTGTTAAATGCAGGAATGAGTTTGGGTTTATGGTATCTGGATCCCCTGGGACTTTTTAACCATGTATAGATAATCGCCTGTCTTGGAAATTTCATGTGTAAGCAGGCCCAGAGGCAGGTAGAGAGATGACATGATCTTCCAGGAGGTCACAGAAACCTCAGAGGTTTCTGGTAAGAAAACTCTCTCTCTGAATTGTCCAACCAACAGGCCTTGGAAAGGCACTAGGTTCTTACCTCCCTGGGGGGATTCAAATGTGGTTTTACCTAGAGGCAGGAGCATGTACATTATCACCCCCAAATGTCCTTATCAGCACTTATTACTGAAATCAAATTAGGAAATTTTTCCAGGTAAAAATTAGTAATACCTCACACATCTAGCTAGGGAAAGGTAAAAAATAGTAATAGCTCACACATCTAGCTAAGGGAATAACCATTTATTAAACATCTACTATGTTTTGGACATTGTGCTAAGTGTTTTACAAATATCTCATTTGATCTTCACAATAACCCCATTTTATAGTTGAGGAAACTGGGGCAGAGATTAAGTGACTTGCCCTTGATCTCACAACTAGTAAATGTCTGAGGCTGGATGTGTACCCAGGTCTTCCTGACATCAGGTCCAATGCTCTAACCACTGCACTACCAACTTGCTTTTAATAGCATTTTACAATTATCAAATACTTTACCTATATATTCCAATTTGATCCTTACCACTGCCCCTATAATGGTACAAGTAATACTAGCTAGCACAAATATAGCTTGTTCAAATATTATTTTCCCTGTTTCATAGATGAAGGAACTGAGGGTCATGAGAGCCTTTGCTTATGGTCACATGGTGACCATAGCTAAATGGTGCAGTGATAGAGTGCCAGGCCTAGAGTAAGGAAGACTCATCTTTCTGAGTTCAAAGCTGGCCTTAGACACTTCCTAGCTGTGTGACCCTGGGCAAGTCACTTGACCCCATTTACCTCAGTTTTCTTATCTATAAAATAAGCTGGAGAAGGAATGGTAAACCACTCTATCATGAAGAATTAGACATGACTGAAAAATAAAACAAAAGGATATAGAGGCGAGAAGGATCTTGGGGAATCATTTAGCTGAAGCCATCATTTTACAGCTCTTCTAGTGAAGGCGGGGTAACCACTTGTCAGATGTGATACAGAGATAATTCCTGCTCATGTATGTGTTGGAGTAGATGTGGTCCAATGGTGGGATTCTGGAATTCTGTTATTAACTTCCCTGAGCCCCATTTTCCTCATCTGTAAAACGAGGCTAGCACTTCTTACAAAGGACCACTGTGAGGAAGAGATGAAATAACAATCATAATAATAACTTGCAGATCAATAGTGACTTTTTTTTTGTTTTTTGTTTTTTGGTGGGGCAATGAGGGTTAAGTGACTTGCCCAGGGTCACACAGCTAGTTAGTGTCAAGTGTCTGAGGCCATATTTGAACTCAGGTCCTCCTGACTCTGGGGCCAGTACTCTATCCACTGCGCCACCTAGCTGCCCTTCAGTAGTGTTTGTTTGTTTATTTTTTAGTGAGGCAACTGGGGTTAAGTGACTTGCCGGTGCTCTATCCACTGTGCCACCTAGCTGCCCCACTTCAATAATGGTTTGTTTTTTTTTTCAATAGTGTTTTAATGCATATGTAGTGCTTTTGATCACAACCTTCTGGAAAGGTAGCATGAGTATTATTCTACTCATTTTATGGATGAGGAAATGAAGCCCTGAAAAGTTGAACAGTTGGACCATGGACATTCAGACAAAAGACATGAAGCCAGATCCTTGGTTTTCCAAGATTACAACTCTTCCCAATATACTGTACTGTATATAAACCCTAAAGTACTATACAGATGTATGAGATTTGTAACATTTCCCCAATTTTAGGACAGTAACAAGGCCCCAGTAGCAGCACCTTGCTTTGGCAGCATGTCTGCCTCACTTTCTCATGGTCATTTGCATGCTGTCCTTATACTTGTCCTCATGATGTCCCTGCCAGAGACAACATAGATAAGGGAAGATGGAGAGAAAGAGCTGGGATTGAATCCTGTTCCTGTTCTCTGGGATGGGTCACTATCACTTTATTTTCCTCGGTTTCTTTATTTGTAAAGTGAGGAGGTTGGGCTACATGATGTCCAAAAGCCCACCCAACTCTGAATTCCTTTTGAGTTGACTTCTTCCAAGTCCCAAGGGGAATCGGTGGGGAAGCAGGTTTTGAGGCAGTGTTGTCATGGAAAGAACACTCGACTGGAGGATGCATCTTCCACATCCACAAATTGTGTTCTTGAGCTTATCCTTTTGCCTCTCTAGGCCTCAGTTTCCCACCCTGTAAAAGGATGGTGTTGAGCTAGATGATCCCTACAGTCCCCTTTGGCTCTACGTCCTACTATCTTGGGAAACCTGGTCTCCAGATTTTTCTTTTCTATGGGACTCTATATTCAATGAATCAGCAAACATTTACTTGGATGAGGGGCTGTATGAAGTGCTCAGCATGCAAAGATGGAAGTGAAACCATCCCTGCCCTCTTGGAGATTACATTTTAATGGAATGAGACAGCAGACACATATAGTAGTATATACATAATAGAATTGAATGCAGAATTCCAGAGCATAGCAAGGAAAAATTAGGCTGCCTTAAATGAGCAATGCAAGGAAAAAGAAGGAAACAATAGAATGAGAAAGCCAAGCGATCTCTCTAGAAAATTAGAGATATCTAGAGGATGTTTCATGCAACGATGGGCATGATAAAAGACAAAAATGGTAGGGACTTAACAGAAGCAAGAAGAGATTAAGAAGAGGTGGCAAGAATACATGAAAAAAACTATGCAAGAAAGATGCTTACATCACCAGTAACCAGGGTGGTATTGTTGTTGTTTGTCCTTCATTCTTTTTTTTTTGTTCATTTGTTTTTTGTTTTTCCAGGGCAATGAGGGTTAAGTGACTTGCCCAGGGTCACACAGCTAGTAAGTGTCAAGTGTCTGAGGCTGGATTTGAACTCAGGTCCTCCTGAATCCAGGACTGGTGCTTTATCAACTGTGCCACCTAGCTGCCCCCTTGTCCTTCATTCTGGAAGAGGACCAATGACACCACAAGGATTATGTCTTGACTTGCTTGTGAATTAGATTTAAGTGAGGCAGAAATGTGCAAAGTCATCAGCTTCACTCTCTCCTCCAGAATCACTGGAGTCCAGTGGCATGACATAGGCCAGGATGAATGGCAATGGCTCAGTGCAAGATACAAGGGCCTGGTGTGCTGTGGTTCATGGAGTCATAAAGAGTCAGACACGGCTGAATGACTGAACAATCACAACAAAGGATTGCTGTGCTCCAGTAAGGGAGATTAGGTACCATCTATTTGGAATGGACTTAGCACGGTTGCTTGACTTCCTCCAATTCTGTTTAGTGGTACATGAGGAGGTGGTTGGTGATAGTAATTAAGGATTAGGATTTTGCAAGACCTGAGAGGCAGCAGAATAAAGAAGCAAAACATTCAGGAGAAGAGAATAGTGTGGAGTAGAACTAGTTTGCTATGAGGTCTAGAATGGGAAGGGAAAAAATGTAGCCAGAGAAGGGATGAGAACTGGAAAATTACCAATTAGCAGAGAGGTCATGGTGAGGACAAAAAAAAATCCAACCAAACAAAAACCAAACAGGCTTAGGAGGCATAAGGTGTGAAGAGATCTGGGATGATAGAATTTTTTAACGTTATCAAGAGATTTCAGAATACTTGATCATGGAATTAGAGCCATGCCCACTGTCATGGGGTGCAGAGAACCCCAGTAGTTCTCTGGGGTACATCAAGGAACCTTCTTGAGAAACTAAACCAGAGGACAGATAATGCCTAGAGAGATAAGTGGAACCAAATCGGACTGAGCTAACTTCGGATTCCCACCCTTCATTCTGGTCTCCCTTACCCTGGGGAGATGAGTTTGGGTGTGGCTGCAGCCTTTCTGTTCTGAAGAGAGATCTGTAGCCACCCCTCACCCAATTCCTCTAGTCACTACCAGTGGGGGATGGTCCTCCACTCCTCACCCAATTGCCCCAGCTACCACCAGTAGGGGATGGTCCTCCCTCACTAAAGGAACTTTCCAGTCAAATGGTCACCCCTCCCCCATCAGTCCTATAAAAGTACCTGCTAATCTCCTGCTTGAGGAGATTGGTACCTCTGAGCCACGTGCTTTGTGCCTATCTCCCCATGAGAAGTCCAAGGATTTCTGTCATGGTTTCCCTCCCTGCACCCTTCCCTTCCCTTGCCCCTAAATAAACTACCACCTTATTCTAACTACTTTCGTGTGCAAGAGGGTATAATTCTTTAAAGAGGAATTCCTAAGAACCCCAACCCCTAACCCAAACCCATACTCCATTTCCCCCATTACACCACCTTTGTGGGTAGCTGAGATGAAGTATAGGAGTATAATATGGGAGTTAAATAGACTAAGGTATTGGGAAATTAGGGTATTTTAGGCAACATCAGCATGTATATTGAGTTCCCCTAATATGAGGGAGACTGAGACGGCATTGAATTGATTGAGAAAAGAGGGAGTGTCCTGGAAATTGATAGGTAACAGCCTCAGAATCTGGGCTAGGTGATCAATTTGAATGGAATGAACCTCTAAAGGAGAAAAGATTGCCTAGTGATGGCAATAGAGGGAGAGTGTGGAAGTGGTGATGGGGAGCAAGGAATATTTCACCTTCATCTCCAGGACTAATAGCTTGGGGGACAGTGAGGGGTATAGGAGAAATTGTAGCCGGTATCAGGAAGGAAGGTTTAGGATACAGTATGATTTAGGAGAAGCCAGAGTTTGATGAGATTTAGAAGAAATAAACAAGAGGACGAAGTAAAAAAAAAAAAATGAAAGGAAATTTGTTAAGTATAGAGCAAGAATTCCAGAGGTTACAGTGGAAGGAGCAGACAGTTTTGGAGTTAGATTGAGGGGGAGGTTAGAAATTTGAGGTACATGAGAATGAGAGAGAAGGCGAGAAGGCGGCAGACATTGGGGGTACTCTTCAGCAGGCTTGGATTCAGTGTCACAAAAATGAAGGAAGTAAAAAGAAGTTTGCTCATCATTGGTGAATGAGTCCAGGCAGAGTGTCACTAGATGAAGGCAAGTGAGTAAGTGTTCTTCATCGAATTTTGTAACCTCCAAAGGCTCCCATAAAGTCTTTTTGTGAGAGGGGAGTGATGATTTTCCAGTCCAGGAGAATTTCCATTGCACTATATTGCTTCTTGTTATTTGTTAATGATTCTGGAGAACTCTCTGATTGCATTAGCATTGGTCGCCATTTCACCAGCTTGGATACCACCTCTTCCATATTGTAATTAGTAGATGGTTTTCCTTAGCTTAATGGATTGGTTGTGTGAGAAATGGGTAGTTGTCTCCTCTCAATGTGGATATAACAGTCAGTCATACTCCCCCTGACCTGTTTGTAGGACAAAGGTCTCAGATCCCCTCCTCCCCCTCAGGTTAGCAAGGTCACATGGTTCAAGGAGCCCTGGTCTCAATAAGGTCCGCTCCAGAGCTGTGTCCATATGAGGAAGTATAAGGTCCACTCCTGAGTCATGCCCATACAGGGAAGAGGGGTGGGAATACTGTGTTCTGATTAGCTAGTTTTTTCGCGTAGATTGTAACCCTTGAGTAATTGGACCATTGATGAAAAAGGGGAGGGTCCATTTGCGTTGGGGACTAGGGTATAAAACAGAGCCCTTTTGGGGCACCCACTAGCTGCACACTAGGGTGCCTCCTTCTCATGAGAAGAAAATAAAGCCTTTGTCACTTCGCTGCTGAGTTCCTGAGAATTATTGAGAAGAGGATGGATTTTTCCCTCACAGTTGTAAGTCCATTATTCAGAAGATGGGAGTGGGATCTCAGGAAGATCTCTTTCTCCAGTAGAGTTTTGATTTCCTGTTTATCTCTTCCTCTCAGAATCATCCTATGATGATCATTATCCTTCTTCAAAACTAAGTTCAGATGCCTCCTCCTCCCCTTTCCAGGAACCATTCCTTGATTGTACCTCCCCTCCACTGCTAAGGTTTCTTCCCTCCTCAAATTATGTTGTATTTACTTAACTGTATATATGCAAGGCTGCCAGTTCATACTGACTCATGAGGGCTGATTGTAAAATTTTCAGTGGCAGCATTTTCACCTCAAAAATTGTCTGATGCTAGAAATCAGGGCTCGACTGATTGTTTTATTGATAAACTAGAGTCTTAATAAAATGATGGAGAAAATGTTTATAATGTAGATTAAACTTTAAAGTCTGTTTCACTGCCCCGCCCCCCCCCCCCCAAGCCAGGTGTTAAACATTTACCAGCACATCCCTAGTATATCTTAGTAGAACTGTGAACTCTCTGGCAACAGAGACTGGCTTGTTTCTGTCTTTCTACCTCTAGTACCCAGCATAATATTCAATTCAATTGAATTTGTAGAGCTTGGACTAGAACCAAGGCTTTATAGAATCATGCAACATAGAATTACTGCTGAAAGAGCCTTGGGGTTTATCTAGTCCAACCCCTTCATTTTACAGATGAGGAAACTGAGGCCCAGAGAGATTAAGTGACTTGACCAAGGTCTCATAGGTAGCAATTAACAGGCTTGGAGTATGAACCAAGGTCCTCTGACTCCAAAATCTGGTAGCATTTCTATTGAACCATGAACTGGAAAGAACCTTTAAAGACCATCTAATCCAATCCCCTCATTTTACATTTTTACATTTGAGAAAACCGAGGCCCAGGGAAGTTAAGTGATTTGTCCGAGGTTGTAGGGACACTAAAGAATCAAAGGAGATATTTGAACATAAATCTTTTATTTCAAAAGCCACTGTTCCTTCCCTTGCCTTTTATCTGGTTTTGTCTAGCATTCCCCAGGAAGAACTCAGATAGCCAGAGGGGGAAGTAGTCTTTCTAGCTCTAAGCAGGGTGCTTTGCACACAGTCAGGGCTTCATAAATATTTGTTGAGTTGAATGGAGTATCTAATTGTTTCAGAGCAGTGGCATTTCTCTGGTGGGTGGGGGAGGGAGGGGTAGAGGAAGATTTGGTGAATTATTTAGAGTTGCCAAAGGTGTTGAGATAGGAGCTAATTAAAAGAAGCTATCTGCAATCCAATACCATAAAAGAATAATAAAATTCAAATCTCATCTGTTCCACTTCAGGTTTCTCGGGTGCATAAAACTCTATAAAAGGCAGCATCTGTGGTCCCTGGTCTGCTGGGGAGACATCACAGACACTAATTCAATTGGCGGTTTTAACTGCGCATTGTACCATGTATATTTCCATTTATGACATTTTTCTGCATCCCTTTGGTGGCTTGTGGAGGGAATAGGATATGGGGATGGAGCTGTTACTGACCATAATGAGGGAACTGGGTGGAGCCAGAACGGACTCTCAGCCCAAGGGATAGCTCCCCCCACCACTGGCCGGCACACAACTGGCTTTCTATTCCTAGTGGAAGGAGCATTGCATTTACAGGCAAATGGCCACAGTTTGTATCCTGGATCTGCAGCTTGCTAGATGTGTGACCTTGGGCACACCTTGCCCATGCTGAGCCTTCACTTCCTTTTCTATAAAGTTCCAGGGCTGGATTGGATCATCCTGAAAGTGTTTGCATAAATTTATAACCCACATTTCTGTAGAGTTTTAAGGTCGGACAAATGGTTGACAATCAGGCTCTTGTCTACCTTTGCAGGTTAATTATGCCCCTTATACTCTCCAGCTGCAGCCAAACTAAGCTGTTTGTTGCTCCCTATCCATTTCAAGCCCCACCTCTATGCCCCTGCCCAGAAATGCTAGCAATGTTCTACCTCTTCACCTGTGCTTCTGGACACTGCAGGTCTCCAGGAGCCTTAGCTTAAGCAAAACCTCCTTCTAGAGGCCCTTTCCCTTCTTTCCATCAGGAATAGTCTCATCCAATTACTTTGCATTTATTTTGTATATGTCCCATATTTGTTTTCCTGTTATCATATTGTAAAATCCTCCCCCTCTCTCAAACCTTAGAATATAATCCCCATAAAAGGCAAGGATTACCTCATTTTTGTCTCAGAACTGAGGACATTGCTTTGAGTAGGCTTGTTGATTGATCCAAAGGGATGGCCCCACAAAAGCCCATGGAAGTTGATAATACCTTATAATCCCTGTTTGAGACCATTTGAACCTGAGTTTGAACCCAGTCACAGACACTAGCTGTGTGACCCTGGGCAAGTCACTTATCTTTTGTTTGCCTTAATCTACAGGAGAAGGAAGTGGCAAACCACTCCAGTATCTTTGCCAAGAAAACCCCATGTAAGGTCACAAAAAGTCAGCCATGACTGAACATCATCAAGATAATAAAATTATAGGATTTAAAGATAGAAAGGATCTTATCCACTGCAACCTGATTATTTCACTGATGAAGCTCAGTGAGGTTTAGTAAATTGACCTAGGTCACACAGCTAGTAAATAAGAGAACCAGGAATTGAACCCTATTATCATGGAATGGTAGATTTAGAGGCCATCTAACCTATTCCCTCAATTTACAGGTGAGCAAACTGAGGAACAGAGAAGTTAAGTGACTTGCTCAAAGTCACAAATATTTGAGGCAGGATTGGAATCCAGATCTTCTTGACTCCAAGTCCAGGGTCCTATATATCACACCATACTGCCTCAGTTCCTCTGGTTCCCAATTTAGCATTCCTTCTATTGCACAAACTGCCCAAAGGCAAACAGAAATGGCCAAGCTGAGACTAGAATCTAGGACTCTTTGCTCTCAGGTTGTTATCTTGAGACTACATGATGTGGCCTGTGATTTGTGAGGTCTCATGTGGGAAGGCTTTGGGTGCAAGCTGGTGGTAGAATTCATGTCTGTTGTCTGACCACCACAGAGCTCTCCTTTCCAGAAGGTTGATCATCAGGTGAAGGATTTTTTTTTTGGATTGTATCAAAATTTGAAAAAGGGCAGCATGTCAGAATGGACAGAGATCTGGCCTTAGGGTCAGAAGGACCTGGGCTTAAAGTCCTGCCTCTGACGAGTTGTGGATCCCCAGGAAAATCACTTAATTTTTCAGGGCTCCTAACAACTAACTCTCTAGGACTCTTACGTTGCCAAGAAGCTATTGATCTGCATTGGTGGAAGGAATTACTTTTCTGGGAGGTTCCTATACTAATAAAATCACAGGTTCAATCATTTTTGTTTGTTTGTTTTTTTGGTGTGGCAATAAGGGTTAAGTGACTTGTCCAGGGTCACACAGCTAGTAAGTGTGAAGTATCTGAGGTTGGATTTGAACTCAGGTCCTCCTGATTCCAAGGCCAGTGCTTTATCCACTGGGCCACCTAGCTGCCCCCAGGTTCAATCATTATTCATCCATATTACAACACATAAAAGCATTTACTAAGGTGCAGAAGGGTCAAGGATGTGTATTGGAGAGGAAAAAGTCATGTGGCTCATTGTACTATAGTTGTATAGGCTAATGATGGTGCAGGTGACTCTTGCTGCCCAGCGCCAGGCTTCAAAAATAGAGGTGGTGGGGCAGCTAGGTGGCGCAGTGGATAGAGCACCAGCCCTGGATTCAGGAGTACCTGAGTTCAAATCCGGTCTCAGACACTTAACACTTATTAGCTGTGTGACCCTGGGCAAGTCACTTAACCCCAATTGCCTCACTAAAAAAAAAAAAAATAAGAGGTGGTTAGAGTTTTGGATTTGAAGTCAGAAAGACCTGAGTTCAAATACAGCCTCAGATACTTGCTAGCTGCATGAGTCCGAGCAATTCCTTTATTTCCTCATCTGTAAAATGGGGGAAATAATAGTGTCTACCTCCCAGGGCTATTGTAAGGACCAAATAGAATATTTTCAAAGTGCTTTGTAAACTTTAAACTACTATATAAATGCCAGCTTTTATTATTAACTATACTTAATAAAACTTCATCAATAATGATCATTGGTAGGCTGTCAAAGAACAGAAACAAAGCAAGAGTTGAGGAACTCTGGTTCTTTTTAGAGATGTTCTTGGTGGGAGTTTCTATTCAGAGACTCCCTTGGACTAGGCAGTATTAAAGGGAAAGAACACTGTTCTGTCACTTACCATTTGGAGTCTGTGGCTGCATCTTTTTTTGTGCGCCTCAGTTTTCTTATCTGTAAAATGAAGGGATTGGGTTACTTGAACTCTATAGTCCTCTTTGGTTTTAAATTCTATGCTCAGTCTGAAATTCCTTCTAGCTCTGAGATTTTATGACTGTAATGACAAATAAGTAGAGTTTAAAATAGGCCAAAAGGGGCTTGATTCAAAGCTATTTCTACTGGTGTACTACACACCTTGTTAGAGGGCTTTATGATTTTAAAAGGTGTTTTTCCTGACACAATAATCCTATGAGATAAGAAACATAAGTATTATTATTTTTATTTTATAGCTGGGGAAACAACAAGAGGGAGGTGACTTGCTCAAGGACATATAGTCTAGTAAATAACATAGCCAGATTAAAACTCAGTTCTCCTCTCTGGACTTTGTCTAGACCTCTTTCTACTGACCCACACACTGCTTGGTTTTTTCAATACTGGCTCTTTAGGGTGCCTGAAGTTGTACTCTGAGATGGTGGAGAGGGAAGGTAAGACCATGTACACACATCCTAGGCAGGGAAACACAGCTGTAACCCTTAGGGAGAATAGCTGCCTTCTTGGATGATTTTTGCTTTCATCCTGCCAGTTCCAAAGACATAGATGAGTTCCAAGTCTACCAGCTGACCTCTGAGCCTTATCTGGGCTGACCAGCTCTGTCCTTTGTGCCATCATCTCCCCAGTGCTGAGCTGAGCAGAAGAGAGACAGTAATAACGGGATAATCAGGACCCAGTTGCAGGACAGCTCCATCTCTGAGGATAATAGGAGTCAGAGGAACAATGTCCTCACATTTTCCATCAGAGAAGCTCAAAGCATATGAGTCATGTAGGCTGTAATTTGATACCATCAAAGTACAAATAAGTGCTGATTTCTCTAGGCTCGATGATATTGTTGTGTCTAAATGGGGGCACATTATCATTAGTCAAGTTGTGGATGAGATCCCATTGTCTCGCAGCCAGAGAAGTTGGATGGATTTAATATTTTTCATCTGGTCAGATTGTCCAAAGTATAATGGTAGATGCAAATGCAAGAGAAAGCCCAGTGAAAGAGAAATAATTGTATTTTGAAATACAATTATTTGAATGTCTATCCTCAGACTAGAGCTTAAGTTTGAATTACAGAATTTTGGAATGAAATCAGTAAAGGAGGAGTTAGTGCACAAGCACGGAGTGTTATTATATATTTAATACAAGTATTAAGTGTTCACTAGTGTCAGGTACTGTGCGAAGTGTTAGTGAAACAAAGAAAAGCAAAACAATCCCTGCCCTTAAGGAGCTCACATTCTGTTGAGAGAGACACCATAAAAATAGCTAGTAAGTAGAATGTAACTTCATGTTAGAAGGCGAGCTCATTGGGTATAAGGATTGTTTCATCTTTTGCACTTATACCCCCAGCATTTAGCACAGTGTCTGACAGGTGGCAGGTGCTTAATAAACACTAATTGGTTGATAAGTTTATTCAAGCGATATACAAAGTAGATTAAAGATAATCTAAGAGGAAGGGGATTAGCAAATGGGGGAAACTGAGAATGCTTCCTGTAGAAGGTAGGATTAGAGTTGGATCCTGAAGGAAGCCAGGGAGGCTGTGAGTTTGAGGTGAAGAGAAGGAGCTTTCCAAAATTGGGCACAGATAATGTAAAGGTGTAGAGACTGATGATGGAGTGTTATGACTGAAAGGCAGCAATTAGGTCCATGTAGCTTGATTTTAGCATGAGTGGAAGGGAGTACAATGAATGGAATGTAGCCTGTAGCCTGACCACAGTCTGGGGTCAGGGTCCTAGAATGTCATGATTTATATTACTCTATTTATGTTATTCCATGACATGGATTATTCTAATCATAATACACTATGCTTTAATAATGTTTTCAGGTCTACAAAGCCCATTCCTCTTGCCCCCTGCCAGCAACCTGCTACAGGTAAGTAGGATTATCCTCATTTTACAGATGAAGAAACTGATATACAGAGCGGTGAAATGAATTGCCCAAAGTAACATGGCTACTAAATGTCAGAGTTAGAATTTGAACTTGGGTCTTCTCACTCCATGTCCAGTGATTTTTCTATTCAATTATTTACAAATACAGACAAAGACACAGACACACAAACACAGACACACGCACACACACACACCCCACACACCAAAGAAGTCAAAGATAGAAAGGTTCTGTGTATACTAAAATATTTATTCTTTCTTTTTTCTTTCTTTCTTAACTGCTTATTTCCTTACACCTATCCACCTCAATGCTACCTCCTTAATTTCTTGCTCTGGATCTACTAACTTCTTCCACTGTGCCCTCTGAAATACCCAGTCCATTATCAGCAAACTTCCTTTCATTTTAAACTTCTTCCTTTTTCCACACCTCTCTTCTGGCACTGACTGAGGCCCACCCCCCTCTTGAAGACATTGCTTCCATTCTATCCTTTCCAGCACTGGCTATACTTTCTCCCATACTTCCTGACTCACTGACAATAATGGGGAGATTAGAATACTCTTGCCCCCAGTGCTATTCCAGAATGTTATTCTACCACCATCATTCAGTAGTTTCTCCTCCTTTTTGGGTCCCACTATTCAAATTTATCACCCAATCCAGATTCTGATGGCTATTATCTATTCCCCCCCCCCTTTTTTTTGGTAGGGCAATGAGGGTTAAGTGACTTGCCCAAGGTCACACAGCTAGTGTCAAGTGTCTGAGACTGGATTTGAACTCAGATCCTCCTGAATCCAAGGCCAGTGCTTTATCCACTGCGCCACCTAGCCACCCCCGGCTATTATCTATTGACCTTCAGGGTGATACTCTTTTTTTCCAGCCTTCCTCTCAGACTTTCTTTACCTTCTACCTTCATAATGAGGGACCTCAATATACATATTGATGCTCCCCCAATGCCCTAATGCCAGTTTCTCAATCAATTCTATGTCTTCTTCCTTTATTCCATCTCAACTATACACAGAAAAGATTATACCCTTGATCTATACCCATGAGTATTCCTCTTCTATGAAATGGAAAATCATTTATCTGATCACAATCTTTTATCATCTCATCTTTCCCTGTGTCCTATGACCTCTAGTCCTCATCATAATCTTTATTCCCTGTGCCCCTAAGTTCTTTCCAGGCCATTATCCCTACACTCTCCACTCTTTCCAGGGATTCTTGGCAAACCAGTTTAACTCTATACTATTCTCCATGCTTAAAACCCTTTCCCCCTTGTCTCATTCCTTATCATACTTGGTCAAGTTCTCTATCTGTAATGCCACACTGAATTTATATATTTATGTATGTACATCTGTTTATATACATGTTCATGTGTGTATATATTTACATGTAATATAAATATACATATTAAAATAACATAGACTTAAAATGTATCACAAAGACTCCTAGTAGAGATTTCTCATTACCTGAACAAAATAATATATACTTTAGATCTATGATCTCTTCAAATATCTTCTGACTCTAGAGGGTTCTATACTGATAGAGCTTCCTATTCTTTGGCTTTGGCCTCCCCAGGAACAGGAAGGATGTGGTCTACTGGGAAATCACACTGTCCTGGCAGTGAGAAAGAACTGACTTCAAGTCTCCACACAGATCACTAGTTGGGTATCCTTGAGCAAATACTCAAATTCATTGAACCTCAGCTTGATTAGCTATAAAACAGCTAAAAATTCATGTACTCTGTATCTCAGGGTTCTTAGGGGGAAGGTGCCTTGCCAAATTTTAAGAACTAAATACATATAATAGTGTCCTATGAATATTCATGCATCAATAAATATGTATTATTTGTTATCATCCCTGCTACTAAAATGCTCTTAGCTTGGCTGCTTGCTTGCTGTGTAATTGTGAACAAGTCTCTTCTCATCCCAAGGTCTCAGTTTCTTCACCTGTAAAACAGGGACAATGATACTTAAGGTGCCTTCTAGTGGCAACATTTGGTGATTTTATACTTTATGTTAATACTGTGATTTCTTGTTTACAAAGTACTTTTCCAATCATTCTCTCATTAGTTCTTCTCAACAGCTCTGGTAGGGTGGGTGCTGTTATCTCTATTTTACTAAAGGGAAACACAGATTCAGAGAATAGGAGGGAGTTTTCAGATATGAAGAATTCAAGCGGCTGAAAACTGGGAAAGACCCTGGGCCTCCAGGGTGCAGGTATATCACAGGAGGGAAAAAAAAAACCCATGTCCATGTTCACCTTGGGGATGGCCTTTATTATGAACTCCTGGCACAGAGTAGGCACAAGCTTCATGAATTGAATTGTGTTGATCCTGAAAGGTCCCCTCTAGTTTTTAATCCTACAATCCTTTAAAAGAAATTCATTTTCTGAACAGTTCTGCAGTTTAAGTATTTTTAAGCTTGGGGGTTCAATTCAAAAACCACATGGCGGGGAGCTCCAGGGGCACACCCATCCTGGATGGGGCATAAGACATAGGACTTTAGATGTTCCACCATTTCTGATTTTTATCGACAGCAGTTCCACATTCCCTAAACACAAAAATCTCTGTGCATTTTGAACGTCATCCAAAGCCTCACTTTAAGCCAAGCCACAAGGCACTCTGGGCCAAGGGGAATTCAGCAGCACTGGGGCCCACTCTGCTCCAGCCTCAGTGAGATGGAGCATGCTGGATAAGAGCCCAAATCCATTCTGTGCCCTTGGGAAAATTGTAATCCTGCTTCCCACTCACCTTTTCTCTTTTTTCCCCCTTAATGGGCTTTCAGCCTCCCTCCCCCTCCCTTCCCCCCAGCTGTGGACAGTTGGACTAAGAGACATTCTTGATGATGGCACATTGTGCGGTGATTAGATTCTCTGGGAGAACAATGCCTATGTAGCCAGCCTGCCTGTGAGAGCTGCTTAAATGGGACGCACCAGCGAGAGACAGAAAGTAGCTCAGCCAGCCAGAAAGAGAGGTCACAGCTTAAGAGCAGTCCTAAAGAGACCCCGAGAATAAAGGATTTCCCAAATCCAAGGCCCAAACTGAAGCCAATTTTCCCCTCTCAGTCTCTGAATGGAGGCAGAGGATTTATTGACATGTTGCTTGGAGGGAGACAGGCCTCCAGGGGTGTTTTACAACCTGCAGAATTAACTTGGCCAAATAACATTCTACAGGAACATATTTTGACCTGTCACTGCATATACTAAGAACATCTGGCAGGTTTCAGTATCTGTAAACTTTGGGGGTGGAATGATCTCTGTTCTCCCTGCTATCCTTGGAGCTCAGCCGTTCCCTTTTGACTGGCTCAGGCCATCTTTCAGGGAGTGTTGTCCTTCCTCCCCTTTCTTAGTCCTGGTAAGGACTAAGATCAGCAAGGCAAATGTTATGATTTCCTAGGTAGCAGGAAAGTTGCAAGATGTCTCATTTTGCCTGGGCAAACATGCTTTCTTTCCTAAGCAGCACCCCCAGCCTTCTCTGGATCTTTCTAATAGCTATGCTTTAAAAAATTACTGATAATTAGTATTTACCCAGAGCCTTCAGCAAACAATTCCTGAAGTGCTTGTTGTAATTATATATGCAAATTGTTATGGAAGAAAAATGCTCATGGCTTTGAGGGAGGGGCTGTCACTGAAGGATGAGGGAAGTGGGGTGGTGGTGGAGGGGAACATTAAGGTATACGATTGCAGAATGCAGTTGCTGGGAGTGAGGCATCGCTCATCGGTATCTTCCATCACAACCGTCAAGTCTTTAATGAGATGAAAACAGAAGATAATTTAGTTGATTTTGGATGGATGAAGTCAGCAGTGATGTTGGGGAAAGCTTTTCTTTGGAAAAGAAACAAAAGCTTATTTTTGTTCATATCCATATAGCATGGTGGACAGAGAGCTAGCCTTGGAGCCAGGAAATTCTGGGTCTAAGATCCTCGCTTTGATCCAGATTGACTGTGCCACCCTGTGAAAGTCACTTAACCACTCAAGGCTCTAAGCAGCTCTGTAGGACTATAAATTTCAGAGAAGCTGTTGACCTCCATTTGGTAGAGGGAGTTTTCTTACTCCGGAGCTACCTATGTCAAAAAAATCACAAGTTCTATTCCTTTTTTTGTTTTGACTTTATATTTGTTTTCGAATATATGCTTCTCTCTTAACCTACTTGTTGAACCATCTCTTGGAATGAATGAATTAATAAGAAAAGAAGATAAGCAAAGCCAACCAACATATCAGCTGTGTGTGCCAGATTATGCAACATTCCACGTCCACAGGCCTCCAATTCTGCAAAGAAGGGGAAGGGGTATATTGTCAACTCTTTTCATTATCATTATGTAGCCCTCATATTTTTCCTTTTTTATTGTTCTAGGAAAGCCTTCCTAATGTATGTGTGACAATTCTCTTATGTCCCCTGAAGGCAAATATATAGACTTTGGGGTCAAAATCATTCATCACAATGATCATGAGCCCCCACCTACTGAATATTACCGCTGTTAGGTGAATCAGGTTATATCACATGGCCTCAAATCTTAGTGATACTGGGGGAAGCTAGATGGAGCAGTGGATAGAGCACCTGCCCTGGATTCAGGAAGACCTGAATTCAAATCCAGCCTCAGACACTTAACACTTACTAGCTGTGTGATCCGGGGCAAGTCACTTAACCCCAATTGCCTCAAAAAAAAATCTTAGTGGTACTAAGAACAATTGACTAAAATTAAAATAACAAAAAATATAAAGTGATAAAAAACATTAAAGGCAGTCCCTACCCCAAAGCACCAGCTCCCAGGAGTCACCTGGGGAAATGCTTGTCTCAGCACAGCCCAGTTATGCTGGAGGCCCTCACAGCCAGGAGTCAGTGCAGGAAAAGCAGAGCCTTGTTGAAAGCCTTGTTGTTGTTTCCCCAAGTCAAAGCCTTCTCCCTAAGGGCATGTTTTCTCCCAGCTCCACTTCCTACTTTATCTTGCTTCCCTCCATTGGCCTTCCCAGCTGGACCCTTCTTGGCATGCAAGGATAGAAGTTTTCACAGGTCTGCCAGAGCACAACCATAGCAGGATTCCAATGACTTGCCATGCTCATGCTCCATCATGATCAATAATTACAGTGCTATAGCAGGATGGGAAACAGCTTGATGGATACTTTTTTGGCATCTGCTCTTCTTTCTCCTCCCCTTTTCTCCCCTCCCCTCCATTTTTTCTGCTTCATCTTACATTGGCTAATTGTGGCCCTACTGCTTCCTAGCTGTGTGATGCCAGGCAAGCAGGCATTGAAAGTGGGTCAGAAGGATAAGCTAATGGCAAAGTGCTTGGACACATGGTTTTGAGGAAGCTGAAGGTTGTATTTTTTCAGATGTGCCCCTACTTGGGTTTATCCCCTTACCTATTTGAGATAATTTGTGACTCACAGAATCAAGGAAGACAATATCAGAACAGGAAAGGGCCAGGGAGAAGGGAGGTTGATGGCAATCTAGTAAATCCTGGAGACTCATATGTTCTTTAATCCACCTCCTGCCTGGAAATGATCATTAGCCCTTCCCACTCACTCACCTTCTTTGGATGCTGTGGCAACTGTAGAACCTGTAAGCAAACAGACAAGACTTAGGGTTAAGAGATTGAAGAGTGTGCTCAGTCTGCACTATGTTTTAGAGTAGAGGTGGGGAGAGAATGATGAGGGGTTGTCTGGCAGTTCCCCTGGGTGCAGAAAGTTAAGAGAAGGCTGCTTGCTGGTGATCTCAGGCCCCTTTCGATTCACTGAGATATGGCTATAAGGTATTTTTGGCTGATTTTCAAAACTAGCTATGAAGTATCCAGAATTTTAAGCCACAGCAACAGAGTCACAGAGGCAGATTAGGTCTTTGGCACCATCAAGGAAAAATTATCTTGTTTTACAGATATGCACATGGAGGCCCAGAGAAGGGAAAGGAATTTTCTGATATTCTACTGCTAGTTAATAGTGGGGACAGGATTTGAATCCACATCTTATGACTCCAAGTTCCCTCTTCTTTCCAGGAAGCCATTCCAGCCAGATAAATGCATATTTATCTTCAATGAATAGATAAATTAAAAGCACATATTAAGTGGCAGGCCCAGTGATAAGTGCTAGGAAGCCTGATAAGATCCCTTCTATCTTGAGGTCTATGATCCCAGCTCTAATCCTCACCTCAAGCAGCTTAACAGGCAGAGAGACACCTAGCCTAGGGGAGCTGAGGGTAGAGAAGGTTTAACAAGTCCTGATGAGTGGAGACAATTGATATTCCCTAACAGAAGCAATGGTAATAGTGATTTTTTTTTTCCTGAGGCACTTGGGGTTAAGTGACTTCCCCAGGGTCACACAGCTAGTAAGTGTTAAGTGTCTGAGGCCAGATATGAACTCAGGTGTCCTGAATCCAGGGACGGTGCTCTATCCACTGCGCCACCTAGCTGCCCTGGTAATAGTGATTTGATGATCTCAGAGCAAGAGGTAGAAAGTGTGTTTGTATGGTGTGTGTGTTGGATTGATTGGGCTATGTACCCATGTGGTGACTTGGCAGAAAAAAGGGAGATGCCCAGGGCTAATTATGGGAGATGCCCAGATTCAGAGAATGGCCCAGGGTCAGGGACTGGGCAAATATGGTGGGCCGTGTGTCTTTGCATTGGTTGACATGTATCCATCAGGACTGTACTATCCCAAGACCTAGATTCCAAAGCTGAGTGGATTAAGTAACCTTGGGCAAGGTCTCAGGAGGTCCAGTGGTCTGAAGGGATAAGTGGCAGGGCACATAGTTAGGAAGTGGTCAGTGTCTGTGGAAACACAGCCAGGGGTCTGGGGTTGGTGAGATGTCCTGGGCCATGTGAGCTTGCATTGGGTGCAAACCACTGTGGGTATCAAGATAGCATGGCTTCAGGGCAGTGCATTAATTTCCCTATCATTTCCTTTTCCTCCTTTCTATAGTTCCTTCATGAAGTGCTTGTGATGATCATAAAGTCTCTTTTTTGATAATCCATATTTAACCCAAACTCGAAGGCACATCTCATAGAATCTCAGGGTTGGAAGGAGAATTTTCAGAGGCATCTAGTCCAACCTATACCTAAAATATGAATTTCCCTCTACAAATCCCAACTAAATGGCCATCAGTCATTTCTCACCAACCCCACACTCTGAAGATATCCAAGTACTTAGAATGAACTGATAGTCAATCAACAAACATTTGTTAAAAGTGCTTACTATATGCCAGACACTGTAGTAGACAACTAGGGATTAAAAGCGAGCAAAACCATAGTCCCTACTGGCAAGGAGCTCATATTCCAAAGGGGCAAGACAGCCTAGGTACAGATACAGAGTAGGTGTAAGGCGATCTCAGATGGTAATTTCAGGGTAGCTAGGTGGTACAATGGATAGAGCATTGTGCCTGGAGTCAGGAGGATCTGAGCCCAGATCTGATCTCAGATACTTAATAGCTTTGTGACCCTGGGAAAGTCACCTAAACCGATTTACCTCAGTTTCCTCATCTGTAAAATGAACTGGAGAAGGAGATGGTAAACCATTCCAGTATCCTTGCCAAGAAGACCACAAATGGCTTCAGGGAGAGTCAGATATGACTGAAATGACTCAACAACAGCAACAACAACAACAACCAGCTCAGATAGAAAGGCATCAGCAGCTGGGGCAACTGGGAAGGGCCACTTGTAGAAAGTAGGATTTGAGATGAACATTAAAGGAAGCCATAGAGACTAAGAAGTGGGGATGAGGAGAGAGCACCCTGGGCATAGGAAAGGACAAAGACATGGAGATAGGAGATGGGAGTGTGACGTGTGAGGATCAGCAAGTAGGCTGGTGTGGCTTGACTGCTATTTGTGAAGGGGAGCAAAGTGTAAGATGATTGGAATGATAGGAAGGGTCCAGCTTGTAAAATCCTTTAAAAGCCAGCTTTCTGTCTATTTAATCCTGAAGGTCATAGGGACCCAATGGAGTTATTTGAGCAGGAGCCACATAGTCAGGGAGTATTTTTTGTTGCTGTTGTTGTTTTTTGTTTTTTGTTTTTTTGGTGAGGCAATTGGGGTTAAGTGACTTGCCCAGGGTCACACAGCTAGTAAGTGTTAAGTGTCTGAGGCCGGATTTGAACTCAGGTACTCTTGACTCCAGGGCTGGTGCTCTATCCATTTCGCCACCTAGCTGCCCCAATCAGGGAGTCTTGAAGGAGCTCAGAAGGATGGATCTCAGTGGGCATTCTAGGAAGACTTTCCCAGGTAGAGTTTAGGATTCACTCAGTCTTTAAGGATGAATTCAGGTACATGGGGAATGGGAAGGATTACCCAAGGAAGGAGAGGAAGTCTTAAGGAAGGCTAAAGTAGACCTGGGGTACTCTGAGAAAAGTGGGCTATTGGGTAAAGGATACTAGGGGAAGAAAAGAATTCTCAAGGGACTGAGGAAGGAAGGAAAAAGGTTCTGGGAGGAGAAGTTATTTAAGGAAAGGGGTCAAGGAGATCATTTGGGAGAAGGATGGGGATAGTAAGAGAAAAGGAGGGTGCTTGGGGAAGAGATAAGTGGAGAAAGGGAGGATGGGTAAAGGAGAAAAAGAGATGGCCATAGGGTAACAGAAAGAATATTTGAGGGCAGGAGTCTACACTCCCTATAGGGAGTATTCACAGCTAAAGAACTGCATAGCCCAAGCGTTAGATGATGGTCCAACTATGAGTCATGGTCCTGCTATAAGTCATTGTCTATAGCTGAGCTGTGAAGTTCTCTTGCTCAAGACAAGGCAGCCTGGGGCAGCAGAGGTAGGAGCCTCTGCACCTGGGGCAGAGTATAATGTCAGGCAAAGAAGGAGACCCACTGACTACTTGTAATGAAGTAGAGGCTCACTGCCTGCCTGATGGGCCATTTATAGGAATCTAAAATAGCCTGTGGTTATTGGGTAAAGTTTTCCATTTTGGTCTGGTCATCAGGGATGCCGAAGCTACTCCCTCACATACCACCATGGATATGGGCTGTAGGAAATAGTTGTAATTCAGAAGGGGTCCTTTAAAGCAGCACTGAGAGGTTCTTGCTCCTGCCCTTCCTGACCCTGGGCTCCCTCCAGGGCTTCCCAAGGGCCTTCTGCCTCCTCCCTTAGCTCAGCCCCAATTCATGGACATGGATATCCAGGATACACAGCCTAATATGGAGCTCATGCGCCTCACCCAGAGTGACAGCCTATCGCTTTTTAAGATAGCTCTAATTGTTAAGGAGATTTTGTTGCTGTTATAGTGGTTTTATTAACCCAAAATATGGCTCCTGATAACTCTCTCTTCCCAATTTCCATCCTTCCCCCATACTGATTCTAGGTCTCATCTCTGGGAGAAAGGTGTTAGTCAAATAAGGTTAGTTCTACACTGAAGTCTTCCAAATACTTGAATTCAGTTATCATGTCACCTGCCAAGCCTTCTTTTCTTTGGAGCAAAGACCTCAGTTTCCTCCAAGCAGGCCTAATATGACATGGTCCCCAGTCTTTTCATCATTCTGGTCACCTTTCTCTATATGCACTCCAGGCTATTACTGTCCCTCCTGAAAGGGGGGTCCTCAAAACCTAACACAATACTCCAGATGGTGTCTGACCAGGGCAGAGAATAGCAGGTTTATCTATTACCTCCCTTGTTCTGGTAGACTTCAGAAGCTATTCAGGGAGATAATCAAATGAGATAATGTATGTCAAAAGGCTTTGGGAAACTGTAAAGCTGTGGATGACTGTGAGAGATCATTATCTCCATCAGGATAATCAACAGGCATTTGGCAAATTCAATCAGATTGCTTTGCTCCCAACACCCAGCTAAGACCTGGTTGTGGAGTGGAAGGAGAATAAGAGAAGGGATGATTTGATAGTGCAAAGTGCTCTTGGGGCTGGAAAATAAGTGCTCTTGGGCTGGGCAGGGGTCTAGGCTACTCAGGGAAAGCACTAGGAACCTAGGATACTGGAAGTGGGATGGACCCATTCTAATGTCGGCCATTTGATCACCATGCAGCAGGGCATAGGAAATGGCCAGAAGTGGATGAGGAACATTGAAAAGGAATTGGTAAGCAAATTTTACCAACTTCCACTTTGGTCCACTTTCTCAGAGCTGCCTTCCAGGTGGGGGCTCCCCTCCTTAATACACCATCCTAGGAGATACTGCCTGCAGTGGACTACAGCTGACAATAGTCTTTGGAGAGAGGAGAGAGTGTAATTCTGGGTGATTGTCTAGGAGAGGGGACAACTCAGCAGGTTCCCATGGTAACCTTGAGTGTTATAGGACAGGCACTTGGTGTCCTGGGGAAGCAACACAGGGAAATGATGCTAAATGAAATCTCTCAGCTTTTCTCTTTTTTCTCTTTCTCTCTTTCTTACCAGAATGCTGTCTTTGGGGGGAACTCTGAATGTGAATGCCCAATCATGCACATTACTCAATCATGAGTAAGCATACCAAAATACTAGCATGCCATGGATATGTGATTTAGTGCAAATTTCTTCTACTAGCAGCAGTCTTTGCCTTCATGGAGTTTTGGTACACAAACATAGGTCAGTATATGCACTCAAATAGTTTAGTGTTCTTCCTGATATGGGCACTGGAAGAGTTGATCACAATACCTCCACTCCTTCTCATACTGTATTACCCCAACACACTGGATGCCTTTCCTCTGAGGCTTTTTAGCATCTCATGAGTATAAACAGCATGCAGGATGTCCATCTCTTATCCCTTACTCTTATTATGTGATCTATCCAGCCTTCCTTTCCTTCCCTAGAGCATCACTGGGAGAATATAATGTTAAAAGGATGAATTTTTATGCCAGAGAGCTGCTTTGGATGTTTGAAAATGCAGTGAAAATTTCTGAATGCAAGCCAGCCCACTCCCTTCCTCATAATTAATTCTGGGACCAGATCTTTGTCCATCTTTAGTATCATTGAAAATATTTGCATAGATGGCTTTATTCTCTTGGTTTTGACTACATAGATTACTAAACTCATCTCATTTGAGTGCTCATAGAGCTCATTAAAGGAGTCCTATGAGAATTCTGGGGCTTGATCAAATCAGCATGACAGCCTGAAAGCAAACAGAAGACTCTGGAGGACCTGTTAATACATAGGAAACCCCTCTTCCATTTTGACTTGATGTTCACCATGGCAATGGTGAAAATCTTTCATAAGCTTACACATTCCAGTTCCATGCTTGACACCGATCATCAGAAAATCTTTCAATGAAGAATTGTCTCTGTGGTTACCTTTGTTAAGAAATCCTTTGTGACCTTAGCATATCCCAAGAGACACCTTGTTGGAATAGAATCCTTAAAGCTATATTTTGCTCCATCAAATCAATTCATTTTTGTAGTTACAAGCAAAACCCAGCAAAATTTTGCTTTCTCTACACTTTTCTGTGTGAGACTATGAAGATGTGATCTGCTATTGAAATTCCTCGGTGTTCCCTTCTTGTGTTTTGATGAAAGACATCTTCATTGTATGTGCAGACTGTTCTTATAAAAATTTTAGAGAAATAATAAAATAGGCATATGGGTTGGTAGTTGCTAATGTATCCTCTGTTACTTTTTTGGGTAATACTGTATGTTACTTTCTATTCTTTTAACATCTTTGGAAATCTATCTGAAATATGATAAAAATTGAGTTCTCTTAACATATCACCTCCAACCAATTTAGTATTTAGTGAGGTCTGTTTTCCTGACTTCATCTTTTTAAGTGACAGTTTCACTTTCTCATATAGTACACCATGAATTTGGTTGTTAAGAGACTAATTCAGTGATTCCATTTTCATCAATGATGAGAATATATTGCTATAGAAACACTATCAAATCTGTTCAGTTTTCTATCTACTTGTTGTCCCTCTTCCAGTTTCATCTATATATCATTTTAGGATGATCTGGCTAAGTCGAATCTCATGCCAAGCTTTCTGCAGGTTTGTTTTCCTGTCTAATGTTTCTCTCCCTTTTTTTGTGAGGTGATGCTGCTAATAATCTACTTTTGCTCTACATAATGTTTTGCAAATGAGCTTATACTCTAAACTAGTATTGTCCTTGGCTGCTATATCTCTTTGCTTGGCAAGCTGATTGAGTGTTTGCTGGCTGAGGTAGTTTTTGGCTTCCAAGTTATAGCAAGTGCTTTACAGCGGTTAAAACTGCTCTAAGAAATGATGATAATCAGAGGCAGTGTTTTTACTCTTCTCCACTTCTCACTTTTTGGAGCCAAGAACTTATTTAAATCAGTAAGTTGGAGAATTTACAATTGCACATATTGACTTCTTATCTTTATCCTTCAAATTTTCTGTTGAGTTTGACCTTTGCTTTATTTGATCATGTGGCTACACATAGACAGCTGATTTGGTAATGCCCCCCCATGTCAGTTATAAATCATTTCCTATCTGCTAAGACATAGTTTAATCATTTTTTTGTGATGTTGCATTAGGATTGCTATATCCAGTGGCTTCTGAATCTCCACTTGTGCAGGATATTTTTTTTCTTTTACCAGTTCTCTTTCCTTTTTAAAATTATTTTTCCATATTATATATTTTTAACATTCATTTAAAAAAATTGAGTTTCAAATTTTCCACCGCCCTCCCTTACTTTCTCCTTCCCTGAGACAGTAAGCAATTTGATATAGTTATACATGTGCAATCATGCAAAATATATTTTCATATTCGTCATGTTGTGAAAGAAGACATAGACCAAAAGAGAAAAAAAAAATAAAAAATAAAGTAAAAAATAGTATTCTTTGATCTGCATTCAGACTCCATCAGGTCTTTATCTCTTTATCAGGTCTTTTCATCATGAGTCCTTTGAAATTGTCTTGGATCATTGTAATAGTGAGAATAGCTAAGTCATTCACAGTTGATCACTGCACAATGCTGCTGTTACTATGTACATTGTTCCCTTGGTTCCACTCATTTCACTTTGCATCAGTTCATGTAAATTTTCCCAGGTTTTTCTGAAATCAGCTAGCTCATCATTTCTTATATGTGCAAGGTATTCTAAAATTCAGGTATAAGGTTTTGTAGAATTAATAATACTGATTTATTTTAGTTTATGAATCCTGAACCACATCATTTTGCTCTTTCCCAGGGCCACATTTAATTCACTGATTATCAAAGTAGGCATGTGAAATTATATTCATGGTGGGTGACCTTATCATGTCTATCATTGCTATTGCAAGAAGAAAGGAGCAAGGGTCCCATGAAATGATACTTTTGGTTGCCTTTGGGTTCACAATGAAACAAACTCAGCCAACTCCTTCATTTACTTCTCCAAGTGAGAAGAGCTCATTTGGGAGCTGTCACTTCATTTAACTACAGCTTCTCATTTCATTTATAGCAAGAACATGAATATTAGGGCAGCATAGAGCATGAGGGAAGGGGAAGGTTAGCTTGAAAATGTTTTCTTTTAAGGAATTAGGTCATATCCAGAGTTCTGGAAGCAAAGCTAAGATAGCAGAGTGAAACCAGGAAACTGCCTGAGTTCTCCCAAATTTCCCTCAGAAAGAACATTAAATTAAGCCTCTCAATAGATTCTGGAGCTGCAAAACGTGTAAAAAAACTGGAGTGAAACAATCTTCTGATTTAAGATAACCTAGAAAATCTTCAGGAAAGGTTTGTTTCATCTGGGTAAAAGGGGAGCACAGTTCAGTGAAGAGGGTGTCTAGGCAAGCCAGCAAAAAGCTCTTAGTCACAGTATAGATCAGCAGCTGAGGGCCCACAGTCCTAGCTCAGCAAGCTAGTATCACAGCAGGCCAGTTGTGAGACCCCCAACCCCAACCCAGAAGTCAATCTGCCAGCTGGGGTATTGGCTACCCAAGAGACCTAACTAGGCTGGGCCACTACAGTGCAGTGCGCAAGCTGCAAGCTGCTGATGCTTCAGAGCAGAAAGCTGGTGACCTGGTCCCTGGCCCCCAGCAAAAGAAACTTGGGACAGTTCATACTGTACTCCAGGAGCTGAACTCAACCTTAAAAGGTATAAAAGAGGTTAAAATATGAATAAGAAACATAAAACCCCCCTCACCATTGACAATTACTGTGGTGACAGGAAGAATCAAAACATAAACTCAGAGGAGGATAATAATGATAAAACACCTACACGTGAAGCCTTAAAGGTCTTGAGACCAAAAAACCCTCTGAAAAGAACTCAAAAAAGATTTTATAAACCAAATAAGAGAGGTAGAAGAAAATGTGGGGAAAGAAATAAAAGTTTTGCAAGAGAGAGTCAATAGATTGGAAAAAGAAGGACAAAAACTGACTGAGGAAAACAACTCATTAAAAAAATGCAATTGGCCAAATGGAAAAGGAGGTGCAAAAGCTGACTGGGGAAAAACAATTCCTTAAGAATCAAAACTAGGGAGATGGAAGCTAATGACTCAGTGAGACAACAGGAAGAAGTGAAGCAGAATCAAAAGAATATGAAAATAAAAGAAAATGTAAAATGCCTCTTCAGAAAAACAATAGACCTGGAAAATAGATCCAGGAGGGACAACCTACATATAATTGGACTACCTGAGGACCATGATAAAAAAAAAGAGCCTAGACAGCATATTACATGACATTATCAAGGAGAACTGCCCCAATGTCTTAAAACCAGAGGAAAAAGTTGTCATTGAAAGAATCCACTGATCACCTCCTGAAAGAGACAAAAAAAAAAAAAAAAGGAAAACTCCAAGGAATATCATAGCTAAATTCCAAAATTATCAAAAAAGGAGAAAATACTGCAAGCAGTCAGAAACAATTTAAATACCAAAGAACAACAATCAGAAATACATAGGACCTGACAGCTTCAACATTAAAGGATTGGAGGGCTTGGAATATGATATTCTGGAGGGCAAAGGAACTGGGATTACAACCAAGAATGTACTACCCAGAAAAATTAAACACAATCTTCCAAGGGAAAAGATGGGCATTCAATAAAATAGGGGACTTTAAAACTTTCTTAAAGAAAAGGCCACAATGGAACAGAAAATTCAATCTACAAATACAAGATCCAAAAGATGCATGAAAAGATAAAAAGGGGGAAAATGTTATTCAATGAGGTTAAAATGTTTGCATCTCTATGTGGGAAGAAGATACTTGTAACTCTTGAGAACTGTATCTTTATTAAGGCAGATAGGAGAAGTACACACAGACAGAAGGTGTGGGTATAAATTGATCTGATGTGATGAAGAGGCAGAAAATAGAGGGAAATACAATAGAGGGAAAGAAGGGAAGGATGAGCACTGTTTTGACCTTACTTTCATCTGATTTGGCTCAAAGAGGGAATGACATACACATTTATTTGGTTATAGAATTTTATCTTACCCTATAAGGAAGTAAAAGGGGAAAGGGGAAAGAAAAGGCTGGGGTGCTGATAGAAGGGAAGAAAAAACTAGGAAGTGAAAGTGAAAGATCAAAAGGGAGTTGGGGTTGATAGAAGGGAGAGAAACAGCTGGTCAGAAACAAAACACTAGTGAAAAAGGACAGGGGAAAGGAAAGAGAAAAGTACAAACAGGGGGAAAAATAGGATGAAGGGAAAGACACAGTTAGTAATCATAACTGTGAATGTGAATGGGATGAACTCTCCTATAAAATGGAAGCAGATAGCAGAATGGATTAAAAACCAGAATCCTACAACATGCTGTTTACAAGAAACACATTTGAAGCAGAGAGATACACACAGAGTGAAGGTAAAGGGCTGGAGCAGAATATATTATTCTTCAGCTGAAGTAAAAAAAGCAGGGGTAGCAATCCTTATCTTAGATAAAGCAAAAGAAAAAATTGAACTACTTAAAAGAGATAAGGGAAGAAACTATGTCTTGCTAAAAAGGTACCATAGACAATGAAATAATAATATCGGTACTAAATGTGTATGCACCAAAGAGGTACAACATCCAAATTCTCAGAGAAGTTAAGTGAGTTACAGGAAGAAATAAATAATGAAACTATATTAGTGGGGGACCTCAACCTCCTCCTCTCAGAACTAGATAAATCTAACAAAATTAATAAGAAAGAAGCTAAGGAGGTGAATAGAATCTTAGAAAAATTACATATGATAGACCTCTGGAGAAAACTGAATGGGTATAGAAAAGAATATACCTTTTTCTCATCAGTACATGGCATGTACACAAAAATTGATCATATATTAGGACATAAAAACCACAGTCAAATGCAAAAAGGCAGAAATAGTAAATGCATCTTTTTCAGATCATGATGCAATAAAAATTATGTATAATAAAGGGCCATGGAAAGATAGATAAAAAATGAATTGGAAACTAAATAATCTCATCCTAAAGAATGAGTGGATCAAACAACAAATCATAGAAATAATTAATAACTTCATCCAAGAGAATGACAATAATGAGATAACATAACCAAAACTTATGGGATGCAGCCAAAGCAGTTCTTAGGGGAAATTTTATATCTCTAAATGCCTACATGAATAAAATAGATAAAGTGGAGATAAATGAATTAGGCATGAAACTTTAAAAGCTAGAAAAAAAACAAATTAAACATCCCTAATTAAACACCAAATTAGAAATTCTGAAACTTAAAGGAGAGATGAATAAAATTAGAAGTAAAAAATCTATAGAATTAATAAATAAAATTAAGACCTGGTTCTATGAAAAAACAATAAAATAGATGAACTTTGGTTAATTTGATTTAAAAAAAAGAAAGAAGAAAACCAAATTACCAGCATCAAAAATGAAAAGGGTGAACTCACCACCAACAAAGAGGAAATTAAAGCGATAATTAGTAGCTATTTTCCCCACCTATATGCTGGTAAATTTGACAATCTAAATGAAATATATGAATATCTACAAAAATATAAACTGCTCAGATTAACAGAAGAGGAAATAAAATCATTAAATAAACCCATTTTAGAAAAATAAATTGAACAAGCCATAAATGAACTCCCTAAGAAAAATTCCCCAGGGCCAGATGGAGTTACAAGTGAATTCTATAAAACATTTAAAAAACAATCAATTCCATTAGTATACATCCCCCTCTGAGGATGTACCTCAATCTTCTTTGTCACTAAAGAAACTTTCTATGGTCCTCACCTTTCTCTGTCTGCTCATCTTGCCTTTCTTTTACTTGACTTTTAGCTCCTTAAAGTGGGGCACTATTTCCAGGCTGCACTATCCCAAGCTTCAGAAGGTCCCAGGTGGTATGATTTAAGGAGGATCAGGATCTTCACTCACCTGGCCTGTTCCCTGGTCTGTAGATGACCCCAGACCAACTTGCTAATCAACCAGCTTTGTGTGTTGTGGTTGTCAGTTCTGACAAGCCTGTGCCCCTCCCCCACCTGAGCCACTGCTACTCAAGCCTACCTCCTGGTTCCCAGCGGGGTTGAAAAACCCAATTTCTGCCTCAGCACCAGCATAGACCCCTGCAATCTCCCCCCTGTCAAGGGCTCAACCCTCTCACCAGACTGTGAGCTTACTTCCAGATGACACTGGTGTTGCAGCTGATTCAGAGGCTCTGGGGAGTCTCTTTCTCTGTTGAGGCCTTCCTGGGACTGGATCTGTGTCAGGGTGACTGTGGGGTTTGGCTTCATTCCTGTCTCAGCACAGCAGCTCCCTCCTTCCAGCCTTCTAAGCTGTCCTTGGTTAGAAGATGATTTCAGCACATTCTTCTGTGAGTTTTGCTACTCCAGGAATTGTTCTGTAGAATTATTTAGATGTTTTTTGGAGTGATCATGTCATGAGTTCAAGAGCTCACTGCCTTTCCCAAACTGCGAGCAGCAAATGTGATTTTGCTTTTCTCTGTCTCCCAGTGCTTAGCAGTGTTAGACATATAGTAGGCACTTTACAAATGCTTATTGACTTGACTTTAGAGTCCAAATCCTATCCTATTTTCTTTGACCCTGGAAGGTATTATTATACCCTCTTTTAATATGGATGAACTAAAGCCCAGAGAAGGACATTGACCTGTCTAAAGTCAGAAGTTTAGTTATAGAAGGGGCTAAAATTCTAGCTAAACTATCTAAAATCTAATGAGTGGTTGCCAATAAATTATAAGCTTTAGCAAGAGTATTTAAATGTTTTTTTTTTTTTAAGTGAGGCAATTGGGGTTAAGTGACTTGCCCAGGGTCACACAGCTAGTAAGTATTATGTGTCTGAGGCCGGATTTGAACTCAGGTACTCCTGACTCCAGGGTCAGTGCTCTATCCACTGCGCCACCTAGCTGCCCTTCCTATTTAAATGTTTAAGTATTTATTAAAGAGCATTAGGATCAGAGAGAAAGGTAAAAATCTAACTAATTCTAAGAGACCCCATCATCCGACCCACCATGGCGAGGTCAGAAACCAAAAAGAGACAGAATCCCTCTGCCAGCGTCTGCTTCCTACTTCATGTCCCCCTCCCAGAAATGGGAGGCTTCTCAAGTTGATTGGCTGGTAGCCTTGATAGACAGGACCCACGAGCAAATGTCACTTCCTGACGTTAAGAACCTTGATCACATGGCTTGCCCTCAGAGGCCTTCACCTCATGGCAGAGCTTTTCTACAGTAAGTCTCCAGCAGGTGGTGTCATTCCAATCGTTACAGTTATAAACATACCGCTTCATGTAATCCACAAGGAAACTAGATACAGTTCTAGGTCACAGTTCCAAAGCAGAGAGTACTTATGGTTGGTTATAAAGGAGCAGGAGTGATGGTGACAGTTTCAGGGCTAGATGAGTGCTAGTGCTCATAACTGGAAGGGACTAGGGGCCCTTCCTGAATAAAGTCCATAATGCAATCCAGGAGAACAGTGACCACACTTCTCTTCACATCATGCCACCTTTGAAGCACTTAAAACTTGAAGAATACTAGAACTAACTCTGAAAACATCAACACAAAAAAGTCTTAATCTTGGCACAGTGCCTCCCCATCCCCAGGTGAACAGAACCCAACTTTCACATAAAATTTGAAGTCAAGAAATAAGCTGGAAAAAATGAGCAAACAACAAAAAAGGAAATTGATCATAGCAAAACTACTATGGTGGCAGGGAAGACCAAAAATAAACAGGAGACTATGATGTGAAAACAGCTCCAAACAAAGCTTCCTAAAAAAAAAGTCAATTGGACCCAAGCCCAAGAAGAATTCCTGGAGGATTTATAAAAAGAGAGAGAGAAGAGTGGGAGAGAAAATTGGGAAAAGAAATGAGAGCGAAGCAAGAAAATTATGAAAAGAATTAATGGCTTGGTAAAAGAGGCACAAAAATATTAAAGAAAATATCAAATTAAAAACCAAAATTGGCTGAATAATAAAAGAGGTACAAAATTTCACTGAAAAAAAATGAACTCCAGCAGAATAGGATAAATAAAAAAGGAGGTACAAAAGCTCACTGAAGACATAGAATTACAACCAAGAATAACTAACTTACTCAGCAAAACTGAATATGATCCTTCGGGAGGAAATGTGGATATTTAATAGAATAGAGGTTTATTGAATATTCTTCTTTACTTTTTTCTTTTCCTGGGGCAATGAGGATTAAGTGACTTGCCCAAGGTCACACATCTAGTAAGTATCAAGTGTCTGAGGCTGGATTTGAACTTAGGTCCTCCCGAATCCAGGGCTGGTGCTTTGTCCACTGTGCCACCTAGCTGCCCCTTATTGAATATTCTTAATGGAAAAAAAAACAGGGCTGAATAAAAAATTTGACATTGAAACACAAGACTCAAGAGAAACATAAAAAAGCTAAACATGAAAGAAAAATCCCAAGGGGTTCAATAAGATTAAACTGTTTGTTTTCTTATATGGGAAGATGATTCATGTAACTCCTAAGAACTTTTTAATTATCAGGACAGTTTAAAAGAGTTTACATGACAGAGAGCATGGGTATGAGTCAATGATGTTGGAATGAAGGGTTGGGAAAGAGGGATGCACTGGGAAAGGTGTTGGGGGGAGTGAGAAGGAGAATGAGGAAAGTTTTCTCACATAGAGGTGCTCAAGGAAAAATTTTTACAGTGGAGGTTGAGGAATTATTTACTGGATCCCTATTTTATTCCTTTCACTATTAATCAATTCAGTATGATTCTATAGTGGTAATGATTGTTAGTAATTAATAGTGATATGCTCATCTAGTAATGTACATTTAGTCAGTCTAGTAAACTAGTATTAGTATAAGAATTATATATATTATAAATGTATATAAATACACATTTTAAATAGATTATATCTAAAGATTATTAGATAAGACATTCTCTCTTATAACAGGCCCTACACATTAGACTACAAGCTATAAGTTCACTGTTTCATAACCTATTATAAAAGTTCCAAGGTTTGCTTGCCTAATCACAAGAATTCTGATAAGGGGACCTCCACATTTTGGGGTGCTGAATATATGACAAAGCACAGCATGGGCTAATGTTCAAATGTGATACAGAAAGTCTCTTAACTTATTTTTGTACCTCCAGGCCACCTTCTCTTGCTCAACATGAGAAGGGGACCGTCTTATGACCATTTAACTGGTGGTGATGACCCTCACCTTGCTTGTCCTGTGACCACCCATGCAGATGCATCACTTCTGGTCTTCCAAGAGGGTAAAAATCAAGGTCTATCATCAATCAATGAGAGATTTTTATTTTACTTTGCTTCTTTTGTGTGTCTGGATTCTAATTCCTATTTAGTAAGGGCTCTGGGGACAAGGGGGCATCTCAGATCACGAGGAAGATCTGAGGTCCACTTCATTATATGGGGCTGTGGATCCTTTAATAAAGTACTATTGGGTCAGAGCTCTGTTTCAGTTTCTTTCTTGTAGGTTGAACAATTTTGGACTCTACAAGGGCAAAATGGAGGGTGGGGTGTGGATAAACTTTAACTTCATTCTCACTGGAATTGATTCAAAGAGGGAAGAATATATATATATATATATATATATATATATATATATATATATATATATATACATATTCAACTAGGTATAAAAATCTATGTTATCTAATAGGAAAGTAGAAGGGGAAGGGAATTAAAAAACGGGAAGATGATAAAAGGGAGGGAAGATTAAGGGAGGCAGTGGTAAGAAGCAAAATAATATTTGGAGGAAGAACAAGATAAAAAGAGAGAGAATAAATAGAAGAAAATGGGACAGAGGGAAATACACAATAATTGTATCTGTGAATGTGAATAGGATGAGCTCTCTCATAAAATAGAAGTGGAGAGCAGAATGGCTTAGAAAGCAGAATCCAACAATAGTTGTTTACAAGAGACACACTTGAAACAGAAAGACACACACAGAATTAAAATAAAGCACTAGGGCAGAATCTAATATTCTTCAGTTAAAGAAAAAAAAAGCAGGGGTAGCAATCATGATCTCAGACAAAGCAAAAGCAAAAATTGATCTAATTAAAAGACATAATCAGGAAAAGTACATTTTGCAAAAAGATACCATAGACAGTGAATCTTTTTTTTTTTTTTTGGTGAGGCAATTGGTGCTAAGTGACTTGCCCACATAGCTAGTGTCAAGTGTCTGACGTTGGATTTGAACTCAGGTCCTCCTGACTCCAGGGCTGATGCTCTATCTACTGTGCCACCTAGCTGCCCTGACAGTGAATTAACATAAGAAAATTTACAGCAAGTTTCTCTGATAAAGGCCTCATTTTTTAAATATGTAAGGAATGAGTCAAATTTATAAAAATAAGAACCATTCCCCGGTTGATAAATGGTCAAAGGATACAAACAGGTGGTTTTTGGAAGAACAAATCAAAGCTATCTGTCATGATTTGAAAAAACGTTCTAAATCACTATTGATTAGAGAAAGGCAAAACAAATTTAAGGTACCACCTCACACCTATCAGATATACCAAATGCTGGAAGGGATAGGAAATAGATACAATAATGAACTATTGCTAGAGTAGTGAACTGTTCCAAATTATTCTGGAGAACCTAAAGGGCTATAAAACTGTTCATACACTTTGACTCAGCAATATCATGACCAGGTTTGTCTTCCAAAGAGACCAAAGAAAAGGGAAAAGGACTTACATCAACAAAAATATTTTTGTGGTAGCAAAAAATTAGAAATTGAAGGGATGTTCATCAATTCTGGAATGACTGAATAAGTTATCATATATAAATGAGGGAGTATTATTTTGTTGGGCAGTCAGGTGGCACAGTGGATAGAGTTCTGGGCTTGGAGTCAAGAAAACTCATCACCATGAATTCAAATCTGGCTTTAGACATTTACTAGCTATGTGACTCTGGGCAAGTCACTTAACCTTGTTTGCCTCAGTTTCCTTATTTGTAAAATGAGCTGGAGAGGGAAATGACAAACTAATCCAGTATTTCTGACAAGGAAACCCCAAAATGGGGTCATAGAGAGTAAGACGCAACTGAAAAATGACTGAACAACCATAACAGCATTATTGTGCTGTAATAAGTGATGAGGAGAATGGTTACAAAAACAACATGACAAGACCTCTATGAACTGATGCAAAGTGAAGGAAGAAGAATGAGGGGATCATTGTGCATAGTGCACCAATGTTCTAATGATGAAGGACTTGGCTATTCTCATCAATCAAAATGATCTAAAACAATTCCAAAGGACTCATGATGAAAAATGCTTTCTACCCCCAGAGAGAGAACTGATGAACTCTGAGTACAAATTGAAGTATAATTTTCTTGCTTTATTTTATTTTTGCAATATGGTTAATGTGGAAATATGTTTTACATGATTTCATGTGAATAATTTATGTTATATTGCTTGACTTTCTCAGTGGGTGAGGGAAGGAATATGAGGAAGAGAGAAAATTTGGAACTCAAAAAAGAATGTTTGAAATAAATAATAAATTATTTTTAAAAGGAAGTCAAGACTGTCTTAATAGCCTCTGCTTCCTTTGTTTCTATTGGAGCCCTTCATGCTGGGGATTTCACTACTTAGGCCACAATTGATGCATTGAGTTCTATTCTAGTGACCCAGGAATGCTGCAGAAGGGAATATAACAGAGACCAGACTTCATTCAATTCAATTTAAAAAACACTTACTGAGGGCAGCTAGGTGGCACAGTGGATAAAGCACTGGCCCTGGATTCAGGAGGACTCGGGCTCAAATCCGGCTCAGATATTTGACACTTACTAGCTGTGTGACCCTGGGCAAGTCACTTAACCCCAATTGCCTCACAAAACAAAAACAAAACAAATAAACAAACAAAAAACCCACTTACTAAGCACCTTCTATTTTTTTAAGGTACCTGGAGTATAAAGATGAAAAACAACTTGATTTCTTCCTGAAAGGGGCTTACATTCTATTGGGAGTGTGGTGGGAGGGGCAGGGAGAGTACATACAAACATGAGAATAATACAAGTTAGGGAGTGATTAGGGCAAAAGTGAGATCCAAATAATGTGATCAAGGGGTGTTTGAGGTGGCAGAGAATACTTCCATCTGAGTGGGTTCAGAGAAGGCTTCATGCATGGAGTGATGTCTGAGCTGAGCTTCGAATGCAGATGAAGAATTTGAAAAGTAGAGATAAGGAAGAAGTCCATTCCAGGCATGGAGGGGTCACCCTGTATGAATTCCTGGAAGTGGGAAATGGCACACTAAGTTTGGAGAACAGTGAGTATTGGAATGTAGCTTTCTAAGGGGAAAATGTGGTAAAAGTCTTAAGTGTTTGGTGAGATCAAGATTGTGGAGGACAAAGGAATTTGTGTTTTACCAATAAAGTGCCACTGAAGATTTTAAAATATGGGAATGACATGGAGAGAATTTGGAATTTGGAAAATTACTTTTGCAAGTAAGTAGAGGATGGATTGGAGAACTGAGATTCCTTAGCTGATGGGATGAACATGGGCTTTTGATTTAGAATACCTGAGTTTGAACCTAGCTGTTGATCAGCTGTGTAGTCAAGGAGTCAAAGTCTCTTTGTGTGCCTCAGTTTCCTTTTCTGTATAATGAAGAGATTGAACTGGGTCCCTTCCAATTCTAAATCTAGGATCCAATTGATCCCTCTGAGGTCCTTTCCAGCTATGGAGATCTAAGATCATAATCCAGTCCTCTCTCTACCTCACCATAATGCTTATTTTCTTCCTGATCACTAACATTCCCCTCCCCATCCAAACTTATTCATTCTATGACTTTACTTTCTAAGGGTTCAGGGAGCAAGGTGGTTTTTCCCTCTTTGTGATGTTGAGGGAAGACTGGTTCAGTGGGGCCCAAATTCTGGATTTGAAAGGCTTCAAGTGATAGCCAGTAATGAATTGCATGTTCCAGCACCATCCCAGCTAAATGCATAGGAGCTCATTACCAGAAAGTGGGTCACCCCAAGATGAATTCTTTTGGCCAGAGCCTTATGTGGAACATGCCCTGTTAAGGTGTGGAAGGACCATGAAATGCGTCAGCAAGGGAGTACACCAAATAGGTGAAATCACAGATCCTTGAGGTAGAGGAAATAGTGACTCATTATTAATAATAACAGGTTATATTCCTATAGAACTTTATAGTTTACAAGGCACTTTCCTCATATCTTCTGCAGATAGTACACAGGGTATAGTATCCCCATTTTATAGATAGTGAAATTGAAGGTCAGTGTAGTGTAGCAACTTGTCCAAGGGCACACAGGTAGATTGTGTCAGGGTGGGGACTAGAACCTATGTCTCCCAATTTCAGTTACATTTTCAGAGAGCCCTTCCTTCAGCAGGCCTTGCAATCCAAAGGAATGGTTGTAATAGTAAAGGTTGCAGGTGTGTAGTGGCTGGACAGCAGAGGACGGATGTTGGTTTTGTTTGTTAGGAGATGGTTAATGGCTAACATGGAACTGTGAATTCATCCATGTAGGGAGATCTTAGTGAAGAAACACCCTCTTCCTGGTACAGAATGGCAACTCTCCTTAAACTTCTGTAGTTGTAGGGAGCTGTCCAGGGTGCTAAGAAGTCAGTGACTTGCTCAAGGTCATATTGTCATCATCACTGTTGTGAGTTTTTGTGACCCCATTTGGAGTTGGTTTGGCATTTCCTTCTCCAACTCATTTTCCAGACAAGGAAACTGAGGCAAAGAGGACTTGCCCAGGGTCACACAGATAGGATGTATCTGAGGCTGGATTTGAACTTATCTTCTTGACTCTGGGGCTAGAGCTCTATCCATTGCCCAAGATCATAGAGTTAGTGCATGTCAAAGGAAGGAGTTGAATCTAGGTCTTCTAGAATCATAGGCTGGACCACTATCCAATATACCATGCTGCTTCTTTGCAGGAATGACCATTATTAGGGGAGGGGGAAGGAAGAGTTAGGAGGGAGGTCCTCAGACATATATAAAACCACTTTTTTTTTTGGCAGGGCAATGAGGATTAAGTAACTTGCCCAGGGTCACACAGCTAGTAGGTGTCAAGTGTCTGAGGTTGGATTTGAACTCAGGTCCTCCTGAATTTAGGGCTTGTGCTTTATCCACTGTGCCACCTAGCTGCCCCCTAAAACCACTTTTGAATAGGCATCTACCTTTCTCATCTCTTCACCTTATTATTTATATCAGTACTTCTGACAAAAATGTCTCACCACCATTCTCTGCTTGTTTAAATCATACCTGTCCATCCTGCCTCCTCCAGAAAGCCTTCCCTGACTACCCCAACCCTCAGAACCCTGTCCAGTCACATTGTGGTTACTGGCCCATTTATTTCTTATAGTGTGCTTCTTTTGGCATTTTATTTTTTATGTCCCTATCTCAGTTATCCTCTTTATCTCTGAGACTCTTTAAGGGCAAGCACTGTGCATATTTACCTCTCTTTACCCCTTTTCTCTAACTTGCACACAATCAAGCACTATAGGTGCTTAGCAAATAGAATGTTGGTAATAGAGGCAGCTAGATGGCGCAGGGGATAGAGCACCGACCCTGGAGTCAGGAGTACCTGAGTTCAAATCCGGCCTCAGACACTTGACACTTACTAGTTGTGTGACCCTAGGCAAGTCACTTAACCCCCATTGCCCTGCAAAAAAAAAAAAAAAAGAACGTTGGTAATAATAGTGATGGTGACTTCACCATTAGTTTGTACTCCTTGGGTGCCTCAGTTCTACCCCAGGTCCCCCAGCCCACTACTTTAGATTGAAAAGTCTTCAGGCTAGGACTGTGTCTTCCTCATTACACTGTGGGCAGAGACTGACTCAGATAACTCAAGGGCAAAGACTGTATTTTTCCTTCAGAATAGGATCTCATTGAGGACAGAGTAAGGTCTCCTCCTTTGGCTCCCAGTTTGATATCTAAGAGAAGTTAGGGATCAAATGTTATCCCAGGGTGGGAGCCAGAGGGGGGATTGCATTTTCAAAATATTTTTATTGACATATTACATTTAGCATCATATTTCAGAGATTCATTTTAAGAGGAGCAAGGATAGACAGTTCTTCAACCCTTAGAGAGATGTTTTAATTTCTCTTTGAAAAATTAATTTCTATTAATATATTTTATTTTTTACATCCCCTGAATTTCTCAATATATATTTCCCTTTCACCCACCCAAAGAGCCATTCCTTATAAAAAAGAATAAGCAATTGGAGCAGGGGAAGAAGTCTATACTCTTCCAGTTCTGCAAAAGAGAAAGGAAAGTGCCTGCTCATGTCTTTTTGGGGACCAAACTTGGTCATTATAATTTCATAGCATTCAGAATCAATTGTTTTGTTTTCCTTCTTTCATTTTATATTGTTGTCACTTTAAGTGTTGTTTGCTTGCTTCTGCTAACTAGCTCATCTAAGTCTTTTGGGTCCTTTTCTAAAAAAAATTAAATTTTTAAAAATTAATTTTTGGGGGGTCCATTTTCTAATGGTAGAACACCAAGATGAACAGAGAAGGCCTCCTTCTTTGTAGCATCTCGGTGTAGGCAGCTGTCTGCCTCGTTGGATATATTGGGGGGGTTCCTAAGTAGGGGAAATGGTTGTCTCACAGAGTGGTAGACTCATAGAACATAGCAAGTATGCTAGATGAGTTGGAGTGGACTCCAGAGGCTATTTAGTTTGTCGGCCTCTTTATGAGGGGGTCAGCTGAGGCCCAGAGAGGCAGAGTCACTCCTCTGGAGCTGCACAGCAAGTCAGTAACAGAACTGGGCTTAGTCCTCCCAAACCAGTGAACTTTCCACTCCACCAGTTAGCTGATGTCCTAGTAATGAGCAATGTCATCTCTCGCATCTCCCCATACCCAAAATCACACCCACCCAGCATGTCGCTTGTTGATGGGCAGCCAATTAAGTCATGCAGCATCTCAGGGCTGAGCCTTATAAATCTTACCATTTGCAGCTATTGATGGAAATGAATCTACTCTATTGATCACTTGAAACTCCGTTCCAGGCGGGCTGGTCGCCTGCCCAACCATGCTGCCAGGAGCAAAAGCCTGTGTGATAAATGGGGAGCTCATAGGCTCACTCTACCCAGCAAGGGATTGTTCCTGGGAAAATTAGAAATAACGATCAGGCCTGTAAACAGATGATTACAAAAGACTCAGAATGACTTTGGAAATCATTTTGGCCATTCACGTAATCAAAACCTTCTAAAGAGACATTCTATTCTGAAGGCATTATTTTATTTGCGATCAGACAGGCTTACCTGAGTGATATTTATAAAGACATTTTTCATTATTTTTACTTCTCAGAATGGTTGAGAAGAGTGGGAGACTCCGGAGTCAAACTAAGGTTCATGTACACGTGTCAGAGAAGTGAGTCGTGGATGAGTTAGGTGGTCCCTTATTGGTTATTTAAGCAAATATTTATTAAGGGAGAATTGTCTCATGTCCCCAGAGAGGTCACTGCCTGTCTTACTGTGAAGAAATAGATTTATAAGTACCCAGAGAGGGAAAGGCAGACATGTATAGGACCTAGAGGACTGTCCTTGGAACCAGGAAGAGCAGAGCCCAAGTGCCACTTCTGCCACATATAAGCTGTGAGACTTTCTCTGCTCTAGATAAGTCTTTAGGAGTGGGAAGGTAAGTTGCAGAGACCACACCAACTTGTATGGGTAGAAAGAGCTTCTTTACCTGAGAGCTCCCTGTACCTATGAAATCACTGGTTCAGTCTCTACCCCTAGAGATGGATGTGGTCACTTGAAATGTCTTCTGTAGTTCAGTCCACATCTGTGAATACTTTTTTTCTGGGTCACATTTCCCTCTAGAGAGTCTCTTCCCAGAGGATTATAGGATCATAGATTCAGAATTGGAAGGGACCTTAGAACCCATTTAGTCCAGTCCTCTCATTTTACAGATGAAGAAACTGATACCCAGGGAGGTCAAGTGGCTTGCCCATGGTCACAAAGATAGTAAGTGTCTGAGGCAGGATTTGAACCTAGCTCCTCTGACTCAGGCACCTTACCTCTTTCCATTATAACAAAGAATGTTTTAGATCATATACAAAATTGACCTGAAGGGGAATTTAACCACTAAGGGATGTTGAGCAGGACTGCCCCATTTTAAGATGGTCTCTGAATGGAATGTGTGAGATGTGGATTAGCTTGTAATCCCCTTGAGAGCAGAGACTATATTTTGCATCTTTTTATAGCCCAGTGCTTAGCATAAATGCCTTACATATAGTAGGCACTTAATAAATGTGACTGATCAATAGATGTAAAGGTTATTGGAATGGCATCAAAGACACATAGACCTACAGAATCACAGAGATGAAAGCCATCTAGTCCTTCCTAATGCAATAGTCAGTCTACCTTTATTTGAAGATTGAGAAATTCCAGTGCAAGGAACCCCACCACCTCCACAGGCAGCCCACTGTACTATGTGGCAGCTCCAATTATTAACAAGTTCATCTTTATATTAAGTTGAAATCTGCAACTTCCTCTCACTGTTCTTGGTTCTGCCTTTTGGGAAAAAACAGGGCAAGCCTAGTCCACCTTCCTTATGGAAGTCTTCCAAGGACTCAATTTTTTTCCTGTTTTCTTTTTTCTAGACTCAGTAGGAGGATGGGGATAATAATAATAGTTTGAAGTTTACAAAAGGCTTTACAAACCCATCATTTGATCATCAAAACAATCCTTTCTTTGGAAGCATCTTGGGTATTTCTGCATGAAAGGTAAGTATAGTCACTAGTGCTTTATTAGGAACTCAAAATGATTGAGTGACTGATTCAAGACTCAAAGGCTGCACTCTTGTATGAGGAGTCATCCCTCTCTGTGGTCTATAAAATTGAGGTATAACATCGAATCTCTGTCTCTATTTCTTTGTCTCTGTGTTTCTGTCTGTCTCTGTCCATGTCATTGCCTCTCTCTCTTCTCTCTTCCTCCTCCAACTTTGAGAATAGATAGCCAAATAAGCTTGGGTTCTGGATGGGTAGATGGAAACCCCTGCCCATTCAATGTTTCCTCCCCCAAACCCTTACCGTTAGGAGCTGTTGATGGTGACTTGTGGTGGAAATGCATGGTAGGGGAGGTTTTTTATTGCTGGCATGAAGCCTGAGCAACAATTGTGAGCCCCAGCTCCTATATAGAAGAGAGAGATATTTTCAATTCCTTAGGAAGTATGATCCTAGAACCTAACATTCCAGTGAGAGAAGGGATATCTTCTTGGGCAGTGCCAGCTTTAGGAGTTGCCTTGTGGCTGAGTCCAAGTTTGAGACATTCCAAGTTGAAGAGTTTGTGTATCGGCCTTCTAAAGGAAGAAGGGGATTTCATGATGTAGTATGCATAGTTTATGGGCAATGTCTTACTTGGAGAGCAAAGCTTATGAATTGTATGGTTAGTACAAGCCTGAGGGAAAGCATATCTCACTGAAGTTAGTTTTGTTTTGTTTTTGTTTTGCAGGGCAATGAGGGTTAAGTGACTTGCCCAGGGTCACACAGTGTCTGAGGCCAGATTTAAACTCAGGTCCTCCTGACTTCAGGGCTGGTGCTCTGAGCCACCTAGCTGCCTTGGAGGAGTTGGGTAGAACTTAATGAGATAGAGGGACTCATCAGAATATCAAAGGCTTGTTCCAAATTCCATTCTCTTCCAAGGGAAACTGATAGGTTATTTTGGGTGCTTTACATTTTGTTTTTTCTTGCATCTGGCTTAGGGTTATTGTACATTCCTTGGGTCTTCATTTTTTTTAAATGGGATAAAATAAAGGCTGTCCCATTACTGATTTGCATGCACTACCTTGTGAAATAATCAGACCTAACAGTAGCCACTTTCAAAGTGAAAGCAGCCAGAATCTTCCCCAAGAGAGTTATTCTTGGGATTCCTTTAATCCACATTTGTTGAAACCTAAAAAGGAGCTATATACCCTTTGTTTATTAGGAAAATATCCTGGAGCAACTTTAGGAGGAAACAAAAAGCAAAAGAAAGAAAGAAAGAGAGAGGGGGAGAGAGAGAGAGAGAGAGAGAGAGAGAGAGAGAGAGAGAGAGAGAGAGAGAAGGAAAGGAAGGAAGGAAGGAAGGCAGAGGAAGGAAGAAATGAAGGAAGGAAGAAAGAGGAAGGAAGAAAGGAAGGAAGGAAGGCAGAGGAAGGAAGAAATGAAGGAAGGAAGGAAGAGAGAAAAAGAAAGAAAGAAAAAATAAAGAAAATAAAGAAACTGACCCTAAGATCATTATATTTCCAGTATCTTGGGGGGACTTGGGCTCATGGATTACAGATCTAATTATATACCACATTTCTCTTTGTCTAGTGATATCTTCTTCAACTTTCCTACTTTCTTCGTTTCCTGATTTTTCCTATATTTCCATTATTACAGCTTATTGGTCTCTTCCTAGCCCCTTATTTATCTTGGATTTCATTTTGGTGTTTAACATACTACTTCTGTTCTTCCTTGTCTGAAGAGTGTAATGATTGGAATGACGCCACCTACTGGAGACTTGCTGTGGGAAAGCTCCACCATGAGGAAAATGCCTCAGAGGCATTGTGGCTTTTCCTTGGCGTCAGGAAATGACGTTTGCTCATGGGTGCTGTCTATCAAGGCTACCAGCCAATCAACTTGAGGAGCCTCCTATGGTCTGGGAGGAGACAGGAAGGAGGAAAGGGAGCCTGCGCAGAGAGCGCTGGGGCTTTTTGGGTTCCTGACTTGATGGTGGTGGCGGCAGAGGACTTCCCAGGAAATTTGAGGAAAGATAGGAATGCCAGGCTGTTAGAATTCTGTTCTCAATCTTTTTCTTTCTATTTTCCAATAAACCCTTAAAAACCTAAACTCGTTTTATCAGTGATTTTTAGTCAGTTTCCCCAAAAACTGGGGGAACAGATTAGAATCCACATTTAGAATCTTAAATTACACAAGAGCATTCTTCGTTTTTTTGTTTGTTTTTTTGTTTGTTTTAGTGAGGCAATTGGGATTAAGTGACTTGCCTAGGGTCACACAGCTAGTAAGTGTTAACTGTCTGAGGCCAGATTTGAACTCAGGTACTCCTGACTCCAGGGCCGGTGCTCTATCCCCTGCGCCATCTAGCTGCCCCCATTCTTCCTAATAGTGAAAATAGTTTTACTCAGTAGAGGTGATCTACCTCTTTTTAAGAATTAGGAGCCACAATATTTCTAGTAAACTTGTGTCAGGGAGATGGTTCCTTCCCATATCATCTGATAAAGTCACAGAAGGTCCAAAATTTAGCCACAAGGTATTAATGGGGTATTGAATTTAACTGTTGAGAGGCTTATATATTCCAATCCCTTTATGAGGTATCTGAACCAAGAGGGGAAGACCATGCATTTTGGAATGAATTTCAGGTTTCCAGAGTCCTAGAAAAGTTAAGAGTCATTGCAACCAGGCTGCTTTCTGGGGAAGAGACCCTTTTAGGGAAGGAAGAGGGAATTTCTCTCTCCTCCCTGGACCCCTGCCCTACATTAACCCAGTAGCTTTGAAGGGGAGTTGTTGGACCAGTAGGAGACACTGTATCCACTGAGGTACAGAAACGTACACTCCTGACAGGCATGGATAACAAAGAGACAGTCACCCAAGGGAAGCAGCCGACTCAAGGAATGTGACCTCTGGCAGCAGAAAAGATAGTCTGACTAGAAGGTGAGGAGCATACCCTGGTAAGCACACTGTTGTAAACTGGTGAATTCTGTGATTAGCAGGGTAGCCCCACAGGATTATCTCTAAAACCCAGTGTAGCAGCCACCCTCTGGGAAACAACCTTTGAGTTCAAGTACAAGATAGGGGAGTTAGCTCAGAAAGAGGCCTTACTTGTTCTTCCTGGTCTGAAGGGCTAGAACTAAGAGCAATGGATATATTTTGGAGAGAGAGGGATATTAGATGGGTAAAAAAGAAAAAACAACAAAGAAACCCTAACTCGAATTATACTGAAGTAGAAGGCTGTTCAACACTAGAAATAATCTTCAAGTAGAAGCCGGATGAGCATTTGTTGGGGAAATTCTTTATTTTATTTATTTATTTATTTTTTTTTGGTGAGGCAATTGGGGTTAAGTGACTTGTCCAGGGTCACACAGCTAGTAAGGGTCAAGTGTCTGAGGCTGGATTTGAACTCAGGTCCTCCTAAATCCAGGGCCAGTGCTCTATCCACTGCGTCACCTAGCCGTCCCTGTTGGGAAAATTCTTGCTCAGATGTCAGTTGAACTTGATGATATCTGAGGTCCCTACTCACTTTGAGAATATGACATTAACTGTATGTATTAGTTCCAGCCTTTTTGTGAAATAGTGTCAATAGTAGTAGCTTACAGAGCAAAAGCAACCAGGATTTTCCCCAAGGGTGTCAATCCTTCACCTGGAATTCTGTTCCATTGTTGGGACTTCTATCCATTTGTCATGGAAGAGATTGTGGAGTGGAAAGGAAAGAGTAGTAGATTTGAAGTACTGGAGTTGAAACCTTGGTTTTGCATTTACTACATATATACTCTTGGGCAGGCCCAGAGTCGGCACTTTACCATAGTTAGACTCTTCTCTGCTGCCAGGGGTAATGTCTAAGGGCTTTTGGGGTCTTAGTTTCCCCTTCTACAAAATGAAGGGGTTAGACTCGAAGATTGCTAAGGTCTCTTCTAGCTCTAAATCTATGATTCAGCAGCTCTTTAACGAGCACAAATGAGAGGTCCAATCAAGATACCACAGAGATTCCATAATGGGAGAGATCTTTTGGAGGAGAAAGTAGGATCAGGGAAGGCTTCATGAAGGGCAGCTTCAAGAGTTGACACCAGGCTCATTTCATATTATTTCCTTTCAAATACTGTATATTGGAGCCAAACTCAATAACTTTGCCTGCTGACTTTGCCTTATGCTCCCCGACCTTTGTACCTTTGGTCAAACTGTTCTGTTTGCCTGGAATGCCCTCTCTCCCCTTATGCCCCTGTTGAATTCTTACCTATTTTTAAAAACCCAATTTATTATTATTATTATTCAATCATAAAAGTATCTTATTATTTTCCAGTTACATGTAAAGATGGTTTTCAACATTTGTTTTCATAAAATTTTTGGTTCCAGATATTTCCCCACCCTCCCTTTCTCCCTCCTCCCCCAAGACAGAAAGCGATCTAATATAGGTTATATATGTACAATCACATTAAACATATTTCTGCATTAGTCATATTGTGAAAGAAGAAGCAGAATACAAGGGAAAAACCTCATAAAAGAGAAACAAACAGTCAAGAAGTAGAAAAAGTATGGTTCAATCTGCTTTCAGAATCCATAGTTCTTTTCTCTGGATGTGAAGAACATTTCCTATCATGAGTTCTTTGAAATTGTAAAACCCAATTTAAATGTCCACTCCTCCAGGAAGTCTTCCTTGATGCAAAAATTAATAATTACCTCTTGTTCTCTCAGACACAAAGATAGCAATTTGTACTTCTGTAACATAATTAACATACCATCTCTCCCCCCACCCCATATGTATATATGTGAATATATAGCTCTCTAAACCTATAATTTTATCAGTATATTGAACTCCTGGTATGGAAACTCTCTCCACCAATGAGGATAACAACCCCCTTATAACTTAGATTTCGGGAAAATTTCCCGGGGAGAGTTCAAATAACTTGATTATGTTCACAGTGCTAGAATTTGTTATGAGGACTTGAACTCTAAATTCTGCTCCATTACTCTGTGCTGTCACTCCCCCCCCCCGCCCTTTGCCATAACACACAATATATTATATGATAAATGTGTATGTCTTATGTATGGTTGGGGCTATGCTAAGATTGCATCTCCCTAGGCACCCAGCACAGGGCTCTGTACATACTAGTTACTGAATAAAGGTTTGTTTAATTGCTTTTATTTGAATTAAAATGCTATCTAATGGGGAAAGAATAGATTTCACTAGAGTCTCAGGGCCTCCATTAATATCTTTGCTTAATTTCTCATAATGGCATGGAGCCTTATGCTTTTAAAGGCTGTTCCAATGAAGGGCAAATTAGAAAGGCTTTGAATCCCAGAAGTCCTGTCACTAGGCAAGGGTCATGGGACTTTGGCACATGACACCAAATGTTAGAGGGTAAAAAGTAAAACAAAAACAAGACAGATTCTGATAAACAGAAGCAACTAACCCTAGCAACTAGTTAGCATGACTAATTAGTTAAAATAGGAAGCTACAAGATGGTGGGAGTTGTTAATAAGACCCATCTGTCAACCAATATAGGAACTAATTCCCAATCTTGCTGAACTGAATTTGTCTTAATTCTATTATTTTTGTGTAATGAGGGCCCAGTCCTTAGGGGATATGCAATATGCTCTGCCTGGTACCAACCCACCTGGAGGTGTAGTGAGCAAGCATCCAGGCATGGATATTGGAGTGAGCCTGCCCCTGGATTCAGAGACTTTGAAGGTATTTAATAACTGTTTCCTGTCTGCTTGAAGCATGGGGATGAAAAGCCTTTTAATTGGCTGTTGAGTCAGAACTGAGTGTGACTACAAAAGGCTGGAACAGATGAAACTGCTTTTTCTTCCCTGGAGACTTTTGGGTGAGGAGGAAGAAATGCTGTAAGCCTCTGGGTAGGCAAACAGGGCATCTTAGAAGTGGCAGCAACCTGCTGCCTGCCACCAGCTGCCAAGAGGCTGCAAAAGCATGGTACTATCTCTGTTGTGTGTATTCTTTTCTGACCTTAAGTGAATTAGTATCAGAGACAGACAAGATCTGGCCATGACCTTGTAAGTATTTTTTTTCCAGGGCAATGAGGGTTAAGTGACTTGCCCAGGGTCACACAGCTAGTAAATATCAAGTGTCTGAGGTCAGATTTGAACTTAGGTCCTCCTGAATCCAGGGCCAGTGCTTTATCCACTGTGCCACCTAGCTGCCCCCAATGACCTTGTAAGTCTTGAAAGGCCAGAAGAACCGCCAGAGTTTCAGCAACTGAAAACCCTCTCATAGTCTATTGGTGGTCCAGTTCCAGTAAAGAGCCAGCCCTAAGAATAGGCCTGTTTGACCCAGCCAAGCAGTGATTGGCAAGAGAGCATCTCACCTATTGTTTATACCATTTCCAAGAATGAACGTGGTGGGAATGTTGGTAGTTACCACTTAAAGTCTAAGCCCATCTTTCCAGGAACCTCTGTTCCTGAGGATGTAGTAAAGAAAATGTGTCTCTCCCTCCTCATGGGAATGTGTTCCCCCTTGTTATACTTTACAAGTAAATATCCATTTAATAAAGCATTGCAATTGTTGTTGTTCAATTGTGTCTGACTCTTCATGATCCCATTTGGGGTTTTCTCAGCAAAGATACTGGAGTGGTCTGCCATTTCCTTCTCCAGTTCATTTTATAGGTGAGGAAACTGAGGCAAACAGGGTTAAGTGACTTGCCCAGGGTTACTGCTGGTAAGTGTCTGAGGCCAAACTTGAACTCAGGAAGATGAGTCTTCCTGGTTCCCATGCAAGTGCTCTATCCACTGTGCCATCTAGCTGCCCCTTGATAAAGTTAATTGATATTAATTGATTAATATTAAGGAGAGATCAACCTGTCAAAATGATATTGGAACAGTAATCAATACTGGTAAGAATATGCTAAATTGGGGCTCATAAGCAATGCTACTAAGGAAAAAAAAAAACAAGCCAAAAACAACTCAGCCACTTAGGAGTTGAATCCTGAGAGGGAGAAATATTCTTGCCTTGGGCACTTGACCTGTTAGTTTGAGGGGAGTTGGTAAATTAATTCCAGAGTTGCATTATAAATCACAAAGCTTATTTGAGAATCCCTTTTGTGCTATTTGTCTTTGGCTCTAAATTTAATGGTAATAGCTCTGTGGAAGGACTGGGTATTGGTAAAATATAGGGACCACGTTAGCTAAGTACAAAGATGCTCATAAGCATAGGGTTGGCCACCAGGAAATTTTTGTGTTGTATTATGTTAGTTGTTTTGATAATTAAAAAAATAACAACTTATTTTAAATGTTTTAAAGAACCAGTATTTTTAAAAAATGTTGTTTTAAGTAATAACTAATATTTTCAAATAACTATTTAAAAATAATAAATATTGAGCTAAAAAGTTTGCAGATATTATCTCATTAAAGGCAGCTAGGTGGCACAATGGAAAGTGTGGTGGGCTTGGAGTTAGGAAGGCCTGAGTTCAAATCAGCCTCAGACGCCTAGTAGCTGTGTGACCCTGGACAAGTCACTTAACTTTTGTCTTAATCCACTAGAAAAGGAAATGGCAAACCACTCTGGTATCTTTGCCAAGAAAATTGCAGGGAGTATCTTGAAAAGTCAGACATGACTGACCAATAACAGCAAATCTAAAGATTATAACAGCTGAGTACAAAGACACTCATCAGCACAGGGTTGGCCACCAAGAGACTTTATGTTGTACTATGTTATTTGTTTATTTGTTTTGATAGTAATGTAAAAAAAAACACCTACAGTTTTAAATAACCAATATTTTAAAATATTATTTTTAAAATAACATTCTAAAATAACTATTTAAAAATAATAAATATCATGCTCTAAAAAGTGCTTTGCAAATATTATCTCATTTGATCCCCACAACAACTGTTGGAAGTGCTATTATTAGTTTGTTTTTAGTATTAAGAGGAAATTAAAAGAAACAGGGGTTAATTCACTTATCCTGGCTCACACAACTCTTCTCTGAAGCAGAATTGGAATTTGAATCTTTCTGACTCCTAATCCAGTGTTCCATCCACTGAGCCACCTAGCTGCCTGGATGTCTACTTGCTACAATAATTTGTGAAGATCCTTTCTATAGAAACAGAACAATAGAGGTAAAAGAGCTTTGAATTCAGAGTCAGAGGACCTTGGTAACCCTGGGCAAATCACAACCTCTCTGGGACTATTCTATAAAATGAGAGGGTTGGATTAGACCCTTGATTCTTAAACAGTAGGTTGTGACCCCATATGGGGGTTGTGAACAATTTGGCAACAGTAAAAGGTTATGTAGACCTATTTTATATACCCATACTCTTGGGGTCAGGTAAAAATTTCTCAGGCAAAAAGGGGTTGCAAGTGGGAAAAGTTTAAGAAAACATGGGCTAGGTAAATTCTGGGTCCCCTTCCGGCTTTCTTCTATTTGCCTATGGTCTGTAAATTAGAGGAGAGTTGTGACCTGTGTTGGGGGTAGGGAGAGCCCACCTTGGATCATGGATCTTTGGAAGGATTTCTCAAGGAGATGAGAGTAGCTTACAATCAGTGAGTTCATCCTTTGTGTCCCCAAACTGTAAATGCTTGGCTGATGAGACAGATTTGTGGGTACTGGGAACTATGAAATTCTACAAATAGTCTTATTATTCCTATAATCCAGAATCTTGTTTGTTGGGGGCAGGGGGAATTCATTGGATCGTATGGTTAGGTCTGAGTGAAAATCTCAAAGGTAAATCTAAGTGTCCTTCCAGAGACTGTCAGGGTCAGGAAGCAATTAGTATGTTTGAGGCAGGTAATTGTCTCAGAGCTTAGGGTCTGGTTTCTGAGAGAGAGAGAGAGAGAGAGAGAGAGAGAGAGAGAGAGAGAGAGAGAGAGAGAGAGAGAGAGAGAGGAGTGAGAGAGTATGATTTCATAGCTGATGTCATCTTTACACATGAGCTAAGGCTGATGAATTTAAAACCATAGAATTGGAAGTATTGTTAATATTGGAAGGATTTCTGGACTATAAAATGCCAGAGCTTAGAGAGGCTCTAAAATATAGCATTTCAGAGCTAAGGGGGACCTCAGAGATCATCAAAGTCAGTCCTCTCACTTTCAGGGAAGGAAACTGAGTCTCAGGACCCAAAAGTGATTTTCCTCATAGTCACATAGCAAAACAGTGGCATGAGACTCATGTCTCTTGAATATTAAGTCCCGTGTTCCTTATGCCACACCACTCTTCTCTGTGAAAAAGTAGTAAATCACTGCCTGCTTCAAGGGGATGCATGATTATAGATTTTTAACTATAAAGTATAAAATTTTATATAGGGTCAAAATCTGTTGATTTTGAGGGAGCAAGAAGCACAGTTTTCAGGGTCAGTTATCTAAAGAAGGAAGGAAGGAAGGAAGGAATGAACGAACGAACGAAGGGAGAGAGGAAGGAAAGAAGAAAGGGAGAAAGGAAGGAAGGAAGGGAGAGAGGAAGGAAGGAAGGGAGAGAGGGAGGGAGCGAGGAAGGAGAGAGGGAGGGAAGGAAGGGAGAGAGGAAGGGAGGGAGGGAGGAAGGAGAGAGGGAGGGAAGGAAGTCAGAAGGGAAGGAAGGGAGGAAGGAAGTTAGAAGAGAAGGAAATAAGGAAGGGAGGGAGAGAGGAAGGAAGGAAGGAAGAAAGGAAGGAAGGAAGAGAGGGAGGGAGGAAGGAAGGAAGTTAGAAGGGAAGGAAGGGAGGGAGGGAGGAGAGAGGGAGAAGAAGAGAGAAGGAAGGGAACAATAATTTTCAAGTACCTCCTATGTGCCAGGCATTATACTAAGTGCTTTACAAATATTATCTCATTTGATCCTCACAACTCTAGGAGTTGGGTGCTCTTATTGTTGTCATTTTACAGTTGAGAAAACTTAGGCAAACAGAGGTGAGTGACTTGCCCAGTGTCACACAACTACTAAGTATATGACACTGGATTTAAGCTCAGATCTTTCAGACTTCAGGCTCAATGCCCTATCTGACTCAGACTACAGCTCATCCTAAGATTCTATGATTCCATTAAATGGGACTACTCAAGGCTAGACCATCAGTGGTGTAGTGAAAAGAGTGTTGATCTGCCTGGGAGTCAGAAGATCTGAGTTTTTTGGTTTTGGTTTTGTTTTGTTTTTTGTTTTTTAATTTTGGTGAGGCAATTGGGGTTAAGTGACTTGCCCAGGGTCACACAGCTAGTAAGTGTTAAGTGTCTGAGGCTGGATTTGAACTCAGGTCCTCCTGAATCCGGGGCCATTGCTCCATCCACTGTGCCACCTAGCTGCCACTGAGTTTTTGTTTTTTGATCATTAAAGTATTTTATTATTTTCCAGTTATATGTAAGATAGTTTTCGACATTTGTTTTCATAAGATTTTTATACTTCCAAATTTTTCTCCCTCCCTTCCCTCCCTCTTCCTCAAGACAGAAAGCAATCTGATAAAGGTTATATATGTACAATCACATTAAACATATTTCTGTGTTAGTCATATTGTGAAAGAAGAATCAGAACACAAGAGAAAAACCTCAAAAAAGAAAAAAAAAACAGCCAAAAAGTAGAAACAGTATGGTTCAATCTGCATTCAGAACCCACAGTTCTTTTTCTGGATGTTGAGAACATTTTCTATCATGAGTTCTTTGGAATTGTACAAGATCTGAGTTAGAATGTAGACTTTGTCAACCATGTGACCTTGGACAAGTCATTTCTTGGCACTGGGTCTCAGTTTCCTTATGTGTAAAATGAGGAGGTTGGACTAGGTGACCTCTAAGGTTCCCTTCATTTGTAGATGCTATGGTCTCACAAGGTTATAAGGAGGAAAATGCTGAATAAATCTGCAGTATAGCAACATGAGACATTACAGATTTCAAGGCATTTATTTATCCACCATTTGATCCCATCTTTTTCTAGATGAGTTCCTAAAGCCCCAAGAGATGAAATAAACACAGGAATTATGACTCTGGATACAATACCCTTTGGGTGATAAGTTCCCCTCTCCCAATTAACAAGCTTATATATTCTCATCTCTTTCCATCCAATTAAAAAAAGAAGGAAAAACCTCTTGCGACCATAGCTAATATGTATATAATATTTGCTATAGGCTAGCCACTGTTACAATTATTATCTCATTTGATCTTCCCAACAATCCTGAGAAATAAACTGCTTTTATTATCCCCATTTCACAGTTAAAAAAGCTGAGGCAAACAGAGGTCACATAGCTAGTAAGTGTCTAAGGTTGGATTTGAACTCAGACCTTCTCAATTCCAAGCTTGGTGCTCTGTTCATTGCACCATCTAGATGCCTAAAATATACAAAACTTCATAGTCAAGCAAAACAAATTTCTGCATTGGTCATAACCAAAATTATATATCTCATTCTATATCTTGAATGCATCACCTTCTGTCAGAAGGCAGGTAGCATCCTTTGTCATCCATCCTCTGAAATCATGACTGATCACTGTATTGATTAGGATTCTCAAGTCTTTCAAAGTTGTTTTTCTTTACAATATTATTATTATATAAACTGTTCTCCTGGTTTTGGACTTTACTTTGCATTAGTTCATAGAAATTTTCCCAGGTCTCTCTAAATCTATCCCTTTTATAATTTCTTTTTAAAATAAAATTGAATTTTAAAATAAAATTTTAATTTTATTTCAGGTCCACAGTTTCTCTATCTGACCTTTCATCATTTCATACAGCACAATAATATTCTATTACATTCATATGTTCTTTCTCTGGTTTCTTTTTGGGGTCTAGGCATAGTAATATTAATGCTGGGCCACATCTACTTTGGAGACATAGTTCCTGTTTTCCTGAATGGCTGGAACCATCTTCACTAATTGTACATTAATATATCTATTTCCCCACCACTCCAACATTTGTCTTCTTCCTTCCTTCCTTCCTTCCTTCCTTCCTTCCTTCCTTCCTTCCTTCCTTCCTTCCTTCCTTCCTTCCTTCCTTCCTTCCTTCCTTCCTTCCTCCCTCATCTTTGCTACTTGGACAGGTGTTAGATGGAACTACAGTGTTGCTTTAATGTCTTTCTCTAATTATTAGTTATTTGTAGCATTTTTTCATAAAGCTATTGATAACTTGAATTTCTTCCTTTGAAAACTGCCAGTTCATATCTTTTGATCATTTAATTATTGGGGAATGGCTCTTATTCTTATAAATTTGAATCAGTTTATTATATATCTTGGAGATGAGCTCTTTATTATAGAAACTTGTTGCAGTTTTTTTCCTCCAGTTATCTCTTTCCCTTTTAATTTTAACTGCATCAGTTTTGTTTGTGCCAATACCTTTTCCATGGCACTAGCTTGAGACCTTAGTTGTAGCTGGGCATAGAGCATAGGTGGCAATTAGCCACAGCATATGTTCCATACCCCTGCAATTAGTCTGTTTTGTTTCTGAGACATAAAAAGCCCATGGCTTGCCTTGTCTCATGCTTACTTCCCATTTGTATAGTTGGTAAGAAACCTCGAGGCGCCTTGGCTGCTTCTTAGGCTGCATCTCTTTTCTCCGGCTTCCTGGGCACTTTTGTCCTGGGGTGATATGTATGGCTAAAACCCCCCATATTGATCTGGAAGGAGACTGATAAAAGCCAGGCATTGTTATGAGCCCCCATCAGAAGGATTTCAGGCAAAGGCTATTGACTGATGAGCTTCAGAGATTTAAATTCCGGATCTGTGTTGTCTCTGCAGCTTGCAGGGGTTTTAATCACCCCTTTGAAGCTGAACAAATCAATTTGATATTTAAAAGACTTTAAAAAAGAATAGGGGTAGGAGGGAGACAGAGAAATACACATTACAAAATGAATTAGTACCCCAAATCACAGAATGGCAAAGCTGGTAGAGCCTTTAAAGATCATCCAGTCCAAATGTTCCCTCCCTCAATTTTACAGATAAGGAAACTGAGTTTTAGAGAAACATCATCTATCTCCAAATACTATGATTTCAGGATCTTATGTTAAAGAAAAAAATATTATAGAGTCAAGGTCACAGACCTTTGAACCTTTTTTTTTTCCATTATTCAATATGCCCCTCCTTGGACTTAATCGATTAATTCATCAACAAATATTTTATTAAGTGCTTATATGTCAAGCAATAAGGCTATGAAGACAAAAATAGAGCTGTTCCTGTCATCAAAGAGCTTACATTCTATTGGGGGAGGGAAATATAAATAGTTCTAAATTATATACAAAATAAATACAAGAAAAAATAGTTATTTGGGGGTGGAGATTGGGAAAGACTTCAAGTAGAAGGTAATGTTGAGGTTGTTTTGAAGGAAGATAAGGATTGCAAGGACAGAGGGGAGGGGGGATGCTTTTAGGATTCTATTCACCCCCAAGGGGGAATATGATTAGGAAAGGAGATGCAGGGTGGGTAGTTGGCAGGACACCTGTGTGTGCATGAAGCCTCTTTTCCTAAAATGGCACTGGGGGAAGTTGATAGTCAAGTCTCTGACCTTTCCCTTATGCTCCAACACACAATTTAATGGTGCTGCCCATTCAGTCCATACCCTCAAGCATGCATAAAACACTCTATCTTTCTAAGTTTTGCCTCCTCCAGGAAGCCTTCCCAGATCACTTCTTCTAAAACCTACTACTTCCTCCTCTCAACCTTGTTAATACTTAATCTTCTTATCATAGGATCTCTTTATTTTAGGTATCTCCTAGAATCACAGGATTTGGAGATGGATGGTACAGTGGAAAGAACATTGGACTTGGAGTTAAGAAACCTTTATTTAAATCTTGACTGATACTTATTAGATAGAAGATTCTGGGTTGTGAGCAATTTCTCTGGGCTTCAGTTTCCTCATTGGTAAGATGAGATAATAATACTTGGGCTATTCTCCCTTTCTCAAGTCTCTCCCAACTCAATTCAATCTTCCACTTAGCAAATTATTTTTCCCAATGTTCAGATCTGACCATATCATGCTCCCCCACCCTTTATTCAATAAGTTCCAACGGCTTCATACCACCTGTAGGATTAAATATAACATCCCCTGTTGGGCTTTAAAACCCCTTTATAACCCAGCCTTTTCCTACCATTCCATTCTTCTTAAACCTTATTGTCCTCTGTGTGCGCTACCATCCAGTGACACTGGTCCCTTGCTCTTCCTCCCATCTCCTAATTTCACGTCTTTTACTGGTAGTCCTCCTTGCTTCCATAGGATGTCCCTCCCCCTCCTCTTTGTCTCCTATCTCCCTTGGCTTTTCTCATTCCAGCTAAAATCCATGTCTTCTATAAGAAGCCTTCCTGATCCCCCTTTATGCTAATATATATATATATATATATATATATATATATATATATATATATATACACACACACACACACACACACACACACACACACACACACACACACACACACACACATATATATATATATATATATATATATATATATATACTTGTCCAGGGTCACACAGCTAGTGTCAAGTATCTGAAGTCGGATTTGAACTCATATCCTCCTGAATCCAGGGCTGGTGCTTTATCCATTGTGCCACCTAGCTGCCCCCCGTATGTATATCTTGTTTGTACATTGTTGTTTTCATATTGTCTCTCCCATTATACTGTGAATTTCTTGAAAGCAGGGGCTGTCTTTTGCCTTTCTTTGTATCTCCAATGCTTAGTGCAGTATCTGGCACACAGTAGGTGCTTAATAAATGCTTGTTGCCATTCTGGAGAGCAATCTGGAATTATGCCCAAAGGGCTATAAAGCTGTGCATACCCTTTGACCCAGCAATACCACTTTTGGGTCTTTTTCCCAAAGAGATCATAAAAAAGGGAAAAGGACCCACACGTACAAAAATATTTATAGCTGCTCTTTTTGTGGTGGCAAGGAATTGGAAATTGAGGGGTTACCCATCAATTGAGGAATGGCTGAACAAGTTGTAGTGTATGAATGTAATGGAATTCTATTGTGCTGTAAGAAACAATGAGCAGGAGGAGTTCAGAGAAACCTGGGAGGACTTGCATGAACTGATGATGAGTGAGATGAGCAGAACCAGAAGAACATTGTACACAGTATCATCAACATGGTGTGTTGATCTACTGTGATGGACTAGATTCTTCTCACCAGTGCAATGGTACAGAAGAGTTCCAGGGGGACTCATGATGGAAGGGGATCTCCAAATCCAGGAAAGAGAAAGAACTGTGGAGTTTAGATGATGATTGAACCATACTATTTCTTTTGTTTTTGGTGCTGTTGTTTTTCTATTTTGAGGCTTTTCCTCAATGCTCTGATTCTTCTCTTATAACATGACTAATGCAGAAATATGTTTAATGTTATATATATATATATAACCTATATCAGATTACTTGCTGTCTAGGGGAGCGGAGCAGGAGGGGAGGGGAGGGAGAAAAATCTGAAATCGGAAAGTTTGTATAAACAAATGTTGAGAACTATCTTTACATGTAACTGGAAAAAAATAAAATACTTTTATCAGAAAAATAAATAAATGCTTGTTGACTGACTGACTATATCTTTCTTTTTCTTTTTCTTTTTTGGGTGGGGCAATGAGAGTTAAGTGACTTGCCCAGAGTCACACAGCTCATAAGTGTCTGAGGCTGGATTTGAACTTGGGTCTTCATGAATCCAGGGCTGGTGCTTTATCTGCTATGCCACCTAGCTGCCCCCTGACTATATCTTTCAAAGAGGAACTAAGGAAAGTTTTCAATAAGATTCAACTCACTATAAAAATGTAATTTGTTAGTATGATCCTCCAGTCAAACCTCTTATTTAAGAGAGATGAAGAGATTTAGTACCCAAGAAGCTGTGACTTACTCAAGGGCACATAAATATTAAGTGGCTTAGTTGAGATTCAAATCCAGGGCTTCTGACTCCCATGTCATTGCCTACTTCTTGCCCTTTTTATTAATGAATGCAGGAAAAGGTGATATGCTGATCAGTTTTGAAGATGAAACAAAGCTGAAATGGACAAATAATACATTGGATGATTGGTTGGTGGGTTGATTGAGATCTATAATGGTTCCACTGAATTCATGCTTCTGTCAACCTGACTCAAAGGACTTGAAGCACTTGTGGTTGGCTCTGGGATTGGGTCATACCCCCCTCTTTAGAGGTGGCTCTTCAGTGAGAGCTCTGGGACATTTGTAGAAGACGTTCAGGTTGCCTGTACTGCTTTATCATTGTGTAGACACTATTAGGATGATCTAGTATATATCCCTATAGGTTGAGTAGTGTCAGACTTTAGTTTAGAACTAGGAACAGATGCATGTGGGAGGAAGATTTGAGGTCAATTTAAGAAGGAACTTTCTAATTATCAGAAGTACCCAGTAACAACAACTCGACTTAATGACAACTTAACTTAATATCTTACTAATAGATACGCAAGAGCCAGGTATGCCAAAGTGTAGCAGCATTTTTATGACAAAGATTGATAAACCATTTTGCATTATACAAGGTAGAAGGAATTACCAGAGATATCTTTTCCAAAGTTACTTTCCATCTACTTTGTATATATCTTTTTCCTATCCTTTATAGTGTCACCTCCTGAACAGATTATTAAGTTCCTTGAGAGCAGGACTTATTTGGGCCTTTATTTCTATCCCCAGCACTTAGCACAGTGCTTTGTACATGGTAGGCACTGACTAAATGCTTGTATGATTCATTGCATTTTACAGAGGAAAAAGAAGTTCAACTTAGGCACCCACCTCAGTAAGTGGTAGAGTTAAGATTCAAACCTGGGTCTTTTGAGTCCAAGCTTGGGATCTTTCTACTAGACTCCACTGTTTCACAGTGACATGAGCTACCTTAACATGCAGTGAGTTAGTTCATCATCACTAGGTATCTTCAAGAAAACATTAGATGGCCACTTTTCAGGGATGCTTTAAGGGAGTGATTCCTACTTCAAATGAGTGTTAGCCTCTGAGTCCCCTCATTCCTCTGAGATTCTGTTCAATCTGTATGATTCCATATGTAACACAGACCTTACTTACAAGGAATTTTTAAAAGACCTTACTTTTTTTTTCAGGGCAATGAGGGTTAAGTGACTTGCCCAGGGTCACACAGTGTCAAGTGTCTGAGGCCAGATTTGAACTCAGTTCCTCCTGAATCCAGGGCTGGTGCTTTATCCACTGTGCCATCTAGCTGCCCCCCCAAAGACCTTAGTTATTAAAGGAACACTTACTTCCAAAAGTATAATCACAAATGTACAAACTTACTCACCACACACATGGGGGAGCATATATAATTCCCTCCCCACCTTGCACCTCCTGTTTCTGGGGAGGGGAAGGGTTCAGAGCTTAGCTCATTTTTATAGATTGCAGTCACAATCTCAGTTCTTACTCTGGCTTGAGACTCGGGTACTTTTACCACCCCACCTGCAATCCTGGCTCCAAACTCCCAGTCCCATGGGGATCACCTCCAGCACCTGAAACTGAGGACTGACAACAGAGGATGGAAACAAACGGCACCAAATCTGTCTCTTGGAGTTGGTAAGAGAGAGGGTAAGCATTTTCCTTTCCTTTCACCAGTTCTTGCTGGGCACAGAAAATAGGGATCTCTCAAAAGGTTGTAGCCAGACAAATGCAGAAAAGAGCAGGAAGAGAAATGGCCAATGGCCCAGTCTTGTCAGCTTTAATGATATAGGACAATCAAAAGAGACTTCCCTTACCCATGAGGAAGGGTCCTGGCAGGCTCTATGTTAGAACCGGGCTTGCTTAGACTAGCCTCAGGTTACATGTAAAACCTCAGTCCTGCTTTGGAGAGACTCGTGGGCCAGACCCTGACCTTCCTACAGCTGGTAGAACCATTCCCTCCCCAAATGTACACAGGGCATTGATCCTGGATGTGAACAGAACATTCATCTCATTCAATACGGCTTCCCCTTGGAGTTCATTATGCCTACTCCAGACGCCCCAGTTTTCTTAGCTACATAGTGTTTTAATCAAATAATGTATTACAAAGGAAGGCTGTTCACATCCCAAGATCCTTAGGATCCGAGAATTTCAGAGCTGGAAGGGGCCTTAGAGAAATTTTGTTCTAACCCCTTAATTTTCTGTATGTCAAACACTGAGGCTCAGAGACAGAAGGGTTTCTTTGAAAAATGTGGGGAGGTTTGGACTAGAGCAGTTTTCAATTTTTATATATTTATTTCTGTTTGTTTCTGGCCCCATATTATTCTTTCCTGTGAAGAACAGAAGCACACTGACCATTTAAGTTGGTATCAGTCCCAGACAGTAGGGGAGATAGTTATTCTTCAATAAAAGCAACCCTTTTTGTTGAATTCTTTGTGAATTCAAGGTCTTAGGTTAGTGTGTATGTGCTATAGGCAAGCCTTCGTTGTTCTGGGAGCACTATACTCAATGCATTATGTATACTGCATAAGTAAAATTTATATTAAACAAAATTATTTATGTTTTCTTTTGGCATTATGAGCGAACCCCTTTGACAACTACTGAACTAGCCGATCTCTGGGGTCCCTTCCAGACTTAAAACCTATAATCCCATGGATTCTATAAGGTGACTCACACCATGCCATAGGTACAACAGACTTCAAATCCCAAAACTACATTTTCAAAGTCTAGCTATTGTCCCATTTGGTCAGGGCTCAAGCAGGCCAACAATGGAGTGCTCTGAAGGACAATCAGAGGTGACCCCAAGGGAGAGTGACAAGCAGAGCAGAGGAAGTCATTCACTAATGTTCCGACAGCAGCTCTAATTGTTAAGAAAACTATATTCAGCGGTTTTCCATCATTTTAATTCCATTTCGAGTGAGTTTAATCTAATTTGCCCAGTGACTAATTCATGGCCTTGGACAAATTAATACATCATGCGTTTTTTTCCCCTAAGGGACATGTGACCCTTGAAAAGGAGGTTGGAATTGCTGCCCAGACCAACATCAAAGGCTCCTCTGCTGATGTTTGACACAGAGTGCCATCCTTGGCAAGGCAAAGGAACCATTTTTCAGATGAAGACTGCCAGTAGGCAGAAGGCTGTGCTCCTTAGAATGCTGTTCAGCATTCACCAACCCCTGGGAACTTTTCAAGACACTCTCTTTCTTTCTCTTTTTCCTTCCTTCCTTCCTTCCTTCCTTCCTTCCTTCCTTCCTTCCTTCCTTCCTTCCTTCCTTCCTTCCTTCCTTCCTTCCTTCCTTCCTTCCTTCCTTCCTTCCTTCCTCCCTCCCTCCCTCCCTCCCTCCCTCCCTCCCTCCCTCCCTCCCTCCCTTCCTTCCTTCCTTCCTTCCTTCCTTCCTTCCTTCCTTCCTTCCTTCCTTCCTTCCTTCCTTCCTTCCTTCCTTCCTTCCTTCCCTCCTTCCCTTCTTCCTTCCTTCCTTCCTTCCTTCCTTCCTTCCTTCCTTCCTTCCTTCCTTCCTTCCTTCCTTCCTTCCTTCCCTCCCTTCTTCCCTCCTCTTTTCTTTTTTTTTCCCATTGAAGTATCCACCCTCTTTGTACCATGGTTTAAAGGGCTGATCTACTATTTGTTGGGTGACCTCGAGCCAATTACTTCCCCCTCTCTGAGCTTCACTGTTCTCTCTTCTGGAATACAAAGTTATTGGACTCAGTGGCCTCAGCGCCACTCTATGATTTTAGATTTCAGCACTATACCAACATGACCACCAGGGAGAAATGCCAAGCACTTGTACAGTCAGGAGTTGGAGGAAAAACAAATAGCTGTTCCCCCTGCATGAATGACAATGAGGATAATAATAAGTGATGGGGCAGCTAGGTGGCACAGTGGATAAAGCACCAGCCCTGGATTCAGGAATACCTGAGTTCAAATCCGACCTCAGACACTTGACACTTACTAGCTGTGTGACCCTGGGCAAGTCACTTAACCCCCATTGCCCCACACACAAAAAAATTTAAATAATAATAAGCGATGATGATAACTAGCCGTGATATAGTGCTTTAAGATTTGCCAAGTGCTTTATATATTTATTTTCTTTGATACTCATAATAACTCTGTGATTTTATAGATGAAGAAACTGAGGTTGAAAAGAGCAAACTGAGTTGCCCAGCTAGTAAATATCTGAGGCAGGATCAGGGTTCGATCTTCCTTACTCCAAGGCTAGAACTCTATCCACTGTGCCACTAGCATGACTCTGGAAGACAAACAAAACTGTTAGGGAGAGATATGCACCTCTGAGGCATGGGGCTGGACTCTTTAAAGTAGACTAGCTACTATCATTTTCTCTCACCATTTTTTTTACCTGATGCTTGAACACTGGCCAATTCAATTCAGCTCAATTCAATAAACATTTATTATGCACCCACTGTGCTGGGCTAGCTAGTGGGTAACCTAGGCATATAACCACAAAAACGAAACAATTCCCATCCTTAAGGAGCATGCACTCTATTGGGGGATGAGGGGTGAATGGAAAAGAGGTGGTGATGCGGTGGTTTACAATATACAAACAGATAAATAAACATGAAGTGATTTAATTGCACTAGCAATTAGGGTGTGCTGAATCAGGGAAGGCTTCATGAAAGAAGGTATTATTTGGACTGAATCTTAAAGAGAGATAAGGATTCTAAGAGGTAGAAATTAGGGTTGAGAGCACTCTAGGAGGAGGGATGGCTTGTGCAATTGCATGGGAGAGGAGATGTATTGTTGAAATCAGGAAACAGTTGTACTAGAATGTAGAGTGTGTGAAGGGGGAAGAGGGAGAAGAGTAATGTGAAGTAAGCCTGAAAAAGCAGTGTCCTGAGATGCTGTACTGTTTACTTTTTATTCTAGAGGCACTAGGAAGTGATTGAAAATTTTTGAGCAGGGGATGACATAGTCAGATTTATGTTTTAGAGAAAGGATTTTGGCATATGAGTTGGGGCATAGAATGGTGAGGGGGAAGACTGGAGACTAGGAGTACAATTAGGAGGCTCATACAGTAATCCAGGAGAGAGGCAATAAGGACTCTGACTGGAAGAAGGGGTATGAATGTAGGAGATAATTGTAAGTTGAGAATGAATAAAACTTCCAGCTGATTGAGTTGAAGGGTGAGGGAGAAGAAAGATTGAAAGATGATTCAGGGTTATGAACCTGAGTGATAGGAATAAAGTTGAAAAGAGGAACAGAGCTAGGGGGAAAATACACTGCATTCTGGTTTGAAAAGCTGGTAGAACATCCAAGTTGGAGCTGTCCAGCAGGTAGATGGCAATGGAGAATCATGGTAGTAGGATGTGGGTTCAGATGCTGCCTTTGATGCTTTATGACATGTGACTTGGAGAAAGTCACTTGGCCTCTCTGGGCCTCATTTTCTTCATCTGTAACATGAGGTGGTTGGATTTGATGGTCTCTGAAGTTCCTTCCAGCTCTGGATCTATGATGCTAACACAAGCCTGGAGTAGTTAGGGAGATTCTCTCTTTCTCTCTCCCTCTCTCTCTCTCATCCCACTCTTCATGACCCCATTTGGGGGTTTTCTTTGCATAGATACTGGAGTGGTTTGTCATTTCCTTCCTTGGCTCATTTGACTCCAGGCTGAGCACTCTATCCACTGTACCACCTACTTGCCCCATATACACATACATGTATGCGTGTATAAAATCTCCCCAATTAAACTCCAGACTTGTGTTAGAATTTATACACACATACATATATGTATCTCTTTATGTATATATGCAATGCATGTTATATACACATATATGTTATATATATATATACATATATAAAAATTTCCCTAAATAAACTCCAGGCTTGTGTTAGAAATACACATGTATATACTTACATACATATATATGCACACGTATATTAAAATCACCTACATGGAGCTAATAATTGAGCCCATGAGAGCTGATGATATTACCAGTGGAGAATGTATATAGAAAAAAAGAGGAAGGAACACAGGATACAACCTTGAGGAATATTATGCTTAAATATGTTAGAGATCAACAATGAGTTGGGAAAGGAAATTGAGAAATACTTGGACAGGAGTGAAAAACAGAAAGGAAAGAATAGTGTCCCAAAACCAAGGGGGTAGGGAGTTTCCTACTGAAGGGGATGCCCAACTAAGTCAAAATCTGCAAGAAGGATGAGAACTAAGAAAAGGTATTTATTTGGCTATGGAAGCTAAGAGACCACTGGTAACTTCAGTTGCATGCCAGGTTGTAGGGTGTTGAGCCATGAGAAGTTGTTGAAGAAGTATACAGAGAAAGCACAACACTCTCTTTCTAGGAGTTTGGTAGTGAAAGGGAGGAAACCTTCAGGACAATGGCCTGAGGGGATAGCAAGGCCAAATGAAGGTTTTCTGAGGGAGTATGTAGCCCCTTTTGCTGGTGATCATATGATCAATTAGGCTGCCATGAGAGTTCTTTCCAGCATGATTAAATTAAATTCAACAAACATTAATCATTGTGGCATGTCTGACAGGCATGGGAGTTTCTCTGAATTGTGGCCCTCGGGAATCCCTATAACCTGCTGAAGTTTGGGGTTTTCCTTCCCCATAGGTCCTCCTGGGTGGGCTCTGGTGCTGTCGGTCCTAGCTCCAGGGTATTTGTCTTGGGTATGTGTGTGCCTAGGTAGCATTCAAAGAGTTTGGCCTGTAATGGCCACAATTCGCTCAGGTAAAAGTGATTAATGGGGCTGCAATCTCTACTAGTGAGGGTCTGGAGGGATACCATTTTCTGGCATGTTACCAACGGCCATCTACCAGTGAAAGGTGACACTGACAAAATCACTAAAGATATGTGTTACTAGAAAAGGAAGTGAACCGGTCATGCTGGACATAATGTAGGGGAAGATCAGAAGTTCCTCCCAACCCTGAGGTTGTACTCTGCAGGGAGAATGCAAAGCAATAGATGGAGGGGGTACACTGGTCCCAGAAAGATATTAAAGGAAAAAGAGAAAGGACTCTCATACACATGATAGTCAATGGAAGAATCTATAGACAACATGGGTGAAGATCACATAAGTAGAGAAAGTGTGGGGAGAATCCACAGCAAAGAATGCTTAGATCCACCAAAACTCCAAGCAATACCTGATCCTATTTTTGAGACCTATACCTAGGGAAGTTCCCATCAATATCACTGCCAATACTATTGTCACTATCAGTAGCATCCATGTACAATAATGACAAACTTAAATAATTCTGAGGCCATAGGGTATAGTGTAGTCTTTCTGGCTCCAGGCCTAGTGTTTTATCTACTTAGCTATTTATCTACTTAGGTATTTTAGGTTCGGCCCTATCCCTATACAATTCACATTTCTGTAGGGCCATCGAGTTACACTGCACTCTATCTACCTGATCTCATTTTACTCCAATAATATTCTTGCTATAAGAGCAGTAGTTCAAGTAATATTTGGATGAGACTTGTCATTTCACTGGCATAAGGAACTTTTAGCACGGCAACTTCCTTTTCCAATGGAGACAGGTGAGTTCTCTCTAGTGCATTGACCTGGAGAGCTGCCTAGTGCCCTGATGAGGTTGCACAACTTGTTGATGTTTCACAGCTAGTATGTGTCAGAGACAAGACTTGAATAGGTCTTCTTAACTCCGTGGCTGGCTTCTGAATCTACCTGATCCTCCCTCTGGCAAGTTGTGTCAAACTAATTGTATTGCCGAAGAAAACTAAGGCCCCTCTTGCTTAAGAACCTGAGAATTACAGAGCCAGAATTTAAATGATGTCTTGCTAACTCTTCCCAGTGTCCAGTGCTGCTTCTGTCTACATCTCTTCTTGGAATAGCCCTGCACTGGGCCAAGTGGAGCCTACAGAGATGTAATAATAGCTAACATTGATGTAATACTTTAAGGTGTGCAAGGAACTTTACCAATATTATCTCATTTGATCCTGACAATAACCCTGGGAGGCAGGTGCTATTATTATCTTTATTTTATGGATGAGGTAACCGAGGTAGACAGAGGTTAAGTGAATTGTCCCAAGTTCCACAGCAGACAAGTGTATGACATTGGAATTGAATTCAGATCTTCCGGACTCCAGGTCCAGTCCTCTATCTACCATGCCACCTGGCTGCCTTGTATATGACACAGCCTCAGCCCTCCTGATATTTTTTTGAGATTTTGTGACAGACCATTGTCATCATCATCATCTTCAGCCCCCACAATCAGTAATCTGTGGTTAATGTTCTATTAATTAGAAACAACACATTGGAGAATTGCCTTTGATGGGGTTCTAGGGTCTCCCTCTCGGAAGTGGACATGAGCTCTATTCCCCATCAGTAAGGGAGGGAAGACTTAGGGAACAGCCTTGTCTAAAGTGGGCTGTGAATTCCTCCTGGTTGAGAATGATCTGATGACTCACTCCCAGAGCATTTATTGGTTTGCAGAGGACTTTCCATGCAACTCTGTGTGGGGGAGAGTAAAAGTATTAACATCTTTTTACAGGTGAGGAAATTGAGGGTCAGAGACACCGAGGTCACTCAGGTAGCAAGCATCAGAGCTGGGGTGTGGTCTGTGGTGTCCTGGCCCCAGGTCCAGTGCTCTAAGGCACAATCCACTTTCATTTTCACACAATGGCATGGCAAGTGGCAGAAGGGATTCCTGATATACCAGAAATACCCTGTCCTGTCATTTGAGACTGGAATTCTAGTCCTGCCTCAGTTGCTAACCTGATATGTAATTCTGGACAAGTCTATTTCCTCCCTCTGTGCCTTACTTTCATTTTCTGTAAAGTGAGAGAGTTGGAATTGCTGATCTTTAAGGTTCCACTCAACCTAAGCATGAGATTCTCTGAGGCCCATCAGGAGGTTTCTTTGAGTGTCTTGGCATGTTGGGAGGGGCTCATGTGAATTCTACAATCCCGTAGGCTTCCCATCTGTTTGTAGCAGAGGGGCTGGGGCTAGGATGAGACACGTCTCACACCTCACTTGAAGCCAAAACAGAATCCACTCAGCTTAGGGGATCTCAACCCCTCCCTTTCTCTTCCCTCCTGAGCACCCCCCTCTCTAGGCCACATGCTTTGCCAGCTGCAGACACACTGATGTCATCTCCCACATTTCCTGCTGATGGCATCCATCTGTGATAGACAGGACACATTGAGCCTAGGGGCACCCACAACTTAATTTGGAGCCCATGCATTCAACCAAAGACAGGTGCTGGGAAGCTCAGCTTGGAGGTCACACTTCCCAAGTGCTTTGAGCCCCTATACCAAGATCCAGAGAGTCCTTGCTCTAGACCTATTTAGGGACCCTGGGTGACCATAAGGGACTATCCTTTCTCCAGCAGATTGCTTTATTTTTTTCATAACTTTGGGCAGAGAGAAACTGGAGTTATTATGTTTTTGTGGCCTAGTACCTGTGTGCAGGGGACAGCCAAGATACAATCAAGCAGAATTATAGAGATTGCAAATTGGACAGGCCTTCTAAGGGCATTTAGTTCAACCTATACCTTAATAGGAGTGTCCTTTACAAAGCCAGATGAGTGTTCCCATCCAGTGATGGAGAACTCATTATCTCCAGAGGTAATGAGGTTTTTTTTTGGGGGGGGGCAATAAGGGTTAAGTGACTTGCCCAGGGTCACACCCCTAGTAAGTGTCAAGTGTCTGACACTTGACAGGTCCTCCTAGATCCAGAGCCAGTGCTTTATCCACTGTGCCACCTAGCTGTCCCCCATCTCACTTCTGGACACCTCCAATCATGGCAAAGTTTGTGCTTATTTCAAGTCAAAATCTGCCTCTTTGTAACTTCTACCTATTACTCCCAGTTTTGCCCTCTATAGTTTATCTTTTAAAAACCAAGAATCCTTAGAACATTCAAGGGATTCCATGTAAATATCTTGGTATCTCTTCTCCAGAAACCCTTCACTTTGTTAGTGTCTTTCCTAAAATATGACACCTGTAACAGCATACAAGGCTTCAGATATACCCTGATTAGGGCAGAGGAAAGCGAGACTAGTACTATATTGGTGCTGGATGAAGGATTTCTATTGTAATATTGTATCTGATTGCTCTAGCATAGTGCTGATTCTTATTTAGCTTATGTTCTACTGACCCTGGTCCCCCAAACCCTGAGTTTTTCCACAGACACCAATGTGGAGACAGGGCTTTCCCTGCCTCTACTTTTGCATTTGGTTTTTTACATCCAAGTGTAGGACTTTCAAATCCCTTTTAAATTTTATCTTAGTAGACTTGGCCTAATTAAGAAGGCAAAATGATCTCCTTTCTGGTCATTTCTATGCTTTTTTTTTCTTTTTCTTTTTTTTGTGAGGCAATGAAGGTTAAGTGACTTGCCCAGGGTCACACAGCTACTACGGGTCAAGTGTCTGAGGCCGGATTTGAACTCAGGTCCTCCTGAATCCAAGGCTGGTGCTTTATCCACTGCGCCACCTAGTTGCCCTGTTTCTATGCTTTTCAGAATGCATGATACCTTTCTTTTCCTCTCCCTTTCTTATTTTTGCTGTTTTTTTCTTTTATTGTGAATTCAACAATTATCAACACAAACTTTTCAAGATGCAAGGAAGAACAGGGGAAAGGAGTATACAAGAAACTAGTGTCATGTGTAGAGATTTAAAATATTTTATTTATATATATATATATATACATACACACATATAAACATATATATATATATATATATACACACATCTATCCATCTATCCATCATCTCTTACCTACCTGTCTATTTATCTTTCTTTCTCTATTATCTATTTATCTTTTAAAATTTTGTCTATTTTTATTTTTCATATATTATATATCTTTATTTTTAATTATCTTTATCTTTCTCTACCTGTCTAATTATCTTTATCTGTCTGTTTTTCTGTACATATCTATCTGCCTATTCATCACTTCATCTACCTACTTTTTCTGTTTATCTATAGCTTTCTATTTCTTTGCCTCTTTGTCTCTCTGTGTGTTTCTGTCTCTGTCTGTTTCTCAGTTGCCTGGAGGTATGGGCACAGTTAGCTTGGAGGCAGCATAGTGCAGTGAGAAGAAAACTGGATTGGGTGTGAGAAGACCTGGATTCTAGTCCAGCTCTTCTACTCCCTAGCCATATAACTTTGGGCAAATCACTTCACTTCCCATCCCAGTCTCAGTTTCCTCATCTATAAAATGGGGATAATAATGGTTATTGTACCTACCTTGTGGGAATAGTGAGGAAAGTGCTTTGTAAATCTTAAAGCGCTCAATAAATAGAAGTGGCTTTTCTTATTCCTACTAACCACATGACCTTGGGTGGGTCACTTCCCTGGTCTGGGCCTTGGTTTCCAACTGTGTAAAATACTGCTTCATGAAAAAAAAAAGTCAATCATTAAAGGTTTACAATTATTGTGTGCCAAACCCTGGGCTTGGTGCTCATGGAGGAGACCAAGATGATGAATAGATCCCTTGCCCTCAGGGATCTCACAAGTGAGTTCAAGTAACTCCAGTGAACATGCAGAGATTGATAAGGGTCCTAAGAGAGGGACAAAGTGCCTTGGGCATAGGGGAGGGGGAAGAAGAGAACCCTTCTGGATAAAGGGGATGGTGCTGTTGTAGAGTTAGAGCCACAGGGGGCCGAGAGGGCATCTCCTCTAAAGCCTTCATTTTACAACACACAGAAAGTAGGTCCAGAAAGGGAAAGTGACTTATCCCATAGGAAATCAGTGACTCAGACTCTCTGACTTCAGATTCAGCCCCGTCTAGACTCTGCCCCATTGAAAATCCTCTCAGCTCTTGCTGTATGTGAATCAAATGAAAGCATCTACAGGAAAGTGCTCTGAAAGATAGAAAGCCTGTATAAATGTAAGAAATTATTACTGGCATCAGACCCAGGAGGGAGGAAATGCTGAACCTAAGGAAATTAATCCCTAATGTGGGAATTCATAGGGGAAGTGCCAGGGAGAGGATGCTGAAGGTCATCTAGTCCAACCTGATCATTTGACAGAGGAGGAAACTGAGACCCAGAAAAGTTAAATATCCCAGGTCATATAGGAAGTAAGCAGCAGGACTGGGATTTGAATTCAGGCCCTGTGACTTCACATTCAGCCCACCACCTTCAACATCCTTTCCTCTGTATCATTCTGGGAAACCATTTTTGTCATGTGGGGACCTATGTGGAGACTGCCAAATTAGGCCAATTAGGACCCTGAAGGGTGGGGTAAGTGATAATCAGGAGCCTATTTCTCTCCTAGCATTTCTACCTCTGTCCACTTCTCAGAAGAGGAGTGCAAGGAAGATAGCAGTAGATTCTCTGATGCAGGCCTGCTTGAAGCAAATATCGTAGACAAGAAAAGTTCCTATGGCATGGGACAATGAGGGTGATCCAGAATCCATCCAGCATCTTTCCAGTCTTAATGGTCATGTGAGAGACCCCAGAAGCCCATCCCAGATGGCTACACATCCATCCACCAGATAAAGCATCTTTTCTGAATGGGGTATGGATTTGAGATTTGCCAAATGTAATATTATCAAGGTCAGTCCCTTGAGGTTTCCTGGTTATAAGGCAAAAGGAAGAGGAGATGAGCCTGATGATAACACAGTTCTTTCCCACTAAAGACAAATTACTCTCACTGCTTTCACCTATAAGCTTCTTCTTTTTTTTTTTTTTTTAGTGAGGCAATTGGGGTTAAGTGACTTGCCCAGGGTCACACAGCTAGTAAGTGTTAAGTGTCTGAGGCTGAATTTGAACTCAGGTACTCCTGACTCCAGGGCCGGTGCTCTATCCACTGCACCACATAGCTGTCCCAAGCTTCTTGAGGGCAGGGAATGTGTCTTTGTTTTTCCATCTTTGTCTCTTTGGTACCCAGCACTGAGTTCAACATATGGTAAGCATTTAACAAAGATTTTCTTGTATCATAAAACTGAAGCTATAGGGCTAACTTCTATCTGTAGACATCTGTATATCTGTAGGCACATCACACCCATGCCCCTCAGGATTGACCTGGCTGGCAAAAGTGAGAATCTGGACACCATTTATTTCAGTTAAATAGACGTTCAAAACATATTTTCCTGTGAGGGGCCTGTGGCCTATGATGCATGCATACCCATAACAATAGGAAGCTATGACTAAGGACACAAATGCTCCTCATCTTATAACAAAGAATCGTCACTGCATACCCTTGCCTAAGTCTTGATACTGTAGGACTGGGACAACCTGTGGTATGGCTTGGCATGCAGGATTGACTCAGGGACACACCTATCAAAGAGACATGCAGAGAAAACCGCCCAGATAAAACAGATGCATTGCTTTGCCACAAAGAGGTTTTACCTGGCTCATTCCCTCTCTCCCACCTTCTAAAACAAGACATTCTGAAAATGTACTATAATAAACATTCACCTATTGGTCCTACTTCACCATTAGAATATGTGCTCCTTGAGATCAGGAACTATCTTATTTCTATTTGTGTCTTCAGTTTTAGCCAGTTTAAGCCAGTGCCTTGTACACAGCAAATGTATAGTAAATGTCCATTCATTCATTTGTTATTCATTCGTTCGTTCATTTATTCATTCATTCACACATGCATTCATTCATTCAGTGTTTTATCTGCTGCCTTCAAGCAACTTCATGGTATGAGAGAGACTGGTGCCTTAGTTAGCATTATTGATTAGGGCTGCTACCTCATAGATTTCAAAGTTCAGCTGCCTTGGTTTCCTTATTTGTGGCAACAAATGTGCACTCTGGGCCCTGTGTTCACTGTCCCAGGTGATGAATAAAACAAAGTGTCTGTCTTCAGCATTCAGAAGGAGATATAAGACATGGATATGTATAAATATAATGTAAGAAATGTGATAAGTGTATTCAAGAGGTAATCATAATTCCCATTTCTATAGTGGTTTATGGTTTGCAAAGTGCTTTTCTCACACCACTGGGAGTTAGGTAGTGTTAGTATCCTCATCTTACATCCTATCCTCATTTATAGATGAGGAAATAGACTGAGAGAGAGGGTAAATGATTTACTCACAGTCACCCTGCTAGAAAGTGCCAGAGCTGAAATACAAAGTTAAATCTTCTGACTCCAAAGACAATCCTCTTTTTACTAAAAGGTGTCACACTTGTGGTCCCTGGAGGCAGCAAAACTCCTGAGTGCAGCCCCAAATGGATTAAAATGTAATTGGGAATATTTAACAAAATAAAATTTAAAATCTACCACAACATAGATACTGTTAATTTGTGGTTTTCTAAGTCAATAAGAGCTGCACTGAGATCTGTTTGTATTTGAGTGTGACACCATTGCATTGTACCAAACACACTGTGAGAGTGCCAGGTTTTTTTTTTTTTCAGATCTCCTCATTCATTCATTCACTCATTTGTTCATTTATTTGTTTATTTTGCCTTTCTCCTGTCTAGGATATCGCTTCCATGTGATACCACCTCCTAGCAACACTTAATCTTCTGGTAGAAAGTTTTCAGATTAAGACAACCAAGGTAAGAAACTGAATCCAAGGCATGTTTAAAGGAGTATCAGGGGAAGGAACTGGATATATCTAATCTTGAGAAAGAAAGATTTAGGAGGGATTGTCTTCAAGTTGCTACTAAACCTCTTTAGGATTGGTAAGGAATTTTTAATCTTTTCTGGGTCATGATGGAACCTCTTGGAAGCCAGAAGCCTATGCATGGCTTCTAAGAATGCTGTTTTTAAATGCATAAACTAAAATACACAGAGTTACAAAGGAAACCAATTATATTGAAATCATTATCTATCTATCTACAATACTTTTGTTGTTCAGTCATTTCAGTTGTGTCCTCCTTTTCATAACTCCATTTGGGGTTTTCTTGGCAAAGATACTGGGGTGCTTTGCCATTTTCTTCTCAAGCTCATTTCGCAGATGAGGAAACTGAGGCAAAGAGGGTTAGGTGACTTGCCCAGGGTCACAGAGCTAGTGTCTGAGGCCAGATTTGAACTCAGGAAGAGGAGTTTTCCTGACTACAACCAGGCACTCTATCCACTGTGCCACCTAGCAATATATACATACATACAAACATACATATATACATACATATATATATACACACAGTGTCACCTAGTGCTACACACACATATGTGTGCATACTATATACACACATATTTAATATCTATGTGTATATCTCTATGCAACTATCTATCAATCTATCTATGTATCTATTATCTATCTCTATTATCTATCATCTACCCATCTATCTATCTATCTATCTATCTATCTATCTATCTATCTATCTATCTATCTATCTATCTATCTATCTATCTACTGCTAGTTCACAGACTCCAGGTCAAGAACCACTGGGATAGAGGGATTAGATATATAGCTTGGTCCCTGAGGACAAAATTTAGAGTAATGAATAGGAGTTATAGGAAGGCAGATTTGTGTTCTACATAACAGCCAACTTCTTAACACTCAGAATTTTCCAACAATAAAACAGACAGCCTTAAATGCCCCATGATTTAAGGATTTATTACAGAGAGCTGCAGACTCACTGTTTTGGGTCCCACTCACAATGAAAATATGTGTGTGTGTGTGTGTGTGTGTGTGTGTATGTGTATGTGTGTTGGGGGACGTTGGGGTCATTGATCACTCTCCTGATGCCCAGAGTCCTCCATTTGAATTCCGGCAATTCTGCAGAAAGGGGGAAGGTTAGGTATAGAGGGTACAATTTCTTGATGGCATCTGTGTGGCTGCTGGAGGGGGTACTAAGTTGGGAGGGAGGAAAAGGAGAGGGGTGTGTTGGAGAATAAGGTAGGTGTGCTTGTGTGGGAGATAAATCCCAGATTGGCTGCTTTTGGCGGGGTGTGGGGGAGGTGGGGGGGGGAGGGTGGAGGGAGATGTGACTCATTTTACTGGTTGAATCATATACTCCCTGACATTAGGCTATAGTTCCCTAGGAAGCACAGCCCCCGCTGCTAAGTCCACTGCTCTGGATATTGCTTAGAGAAAGACAGCACGATGGTGGTATGGCCATGGGAAAATGTGGAGGGATAGACAGAAGGAGAAAGAAAGGCAGGCAAGGAGGGAAAGAGAGATAGAGGCAGCTTGTGGATTAACCCCTGGATTGAGAGTGATAAAGCGTGCCTCGAATCAGAAATCCCTTCATTGGAGGCTGCCCAAGTCCAAGACCATATGCTGTGAGCTCATAATTTCATGCCTTGAGCTGCTTTTTGTAGTTAAGAAAGGAGACTCGGCTCAGATCAGTGGTTCCTCTCCCCAGAATTACGAGTCCCCCGCTGGTGCCTCACTGTGGTGTGAAGGTGACCCCGGGCTTTTGAAAGCTATGCTAGAGAAGTCCTAGCTCCTATAGGTACTACTAGCTAAGAGAAAATGGCTTCAGGGACTAGACCACCATAAAGGTCTGTCTGTGTGTCCTCCAAAGACCAGGCTCGTGAGCTCAGAGTCTCATCATAAGAAGGCTGTCTGACCAATGTCATTTTTGGCTACAGCGTCTCAAAAAGACTATAGTCCAAGGTGGGTAGGGGTTGGAGTCCGATTCCAGTATGGGGAATTCCAGTGAACTCATGGATCCATGAAGTATCAGAACATTTCCTTGGCTCCCCTGCTGATATCCTTCCACAGAAAGGAAATGACCCATGGCCAGGGGTGTGCTGGACTCAGTTTATACCACTCAGATTGTTAAATTTTCAGTGTTAGAAATTAAACCTTGGAAATCAGCAAATCAGGGATTGAGTTACTGTTTTGCTAATTTTCTAGATTTAGGAAAGTGATAGAAAAAATAATAATAACTGAGATTAAACTTAAAAGTGTGGCCTGAATTTTTTCTCCTTCCCCCCTCCCCAGCCAGTTGTTAAACATTTGCTAGCACACCTCTGTCCAGGGCTCTTAAAGGTTAGGCTAAGGAGGAAGAATTTTTATTGGTTATAACAAGTTGGAGAGACTATAAATACCAGTTTGATGATACCATGTCGTCCATCACCTGAAAAATGCTGCCAACATAGCCATTAATGTAACTATTAACCAACATAAACCATTAACATTTATTTAATTCTTTTAAATTTGCAAAGCACTTTGTGTAAGTGATTTCACTGACCCTCATGAGAGCCCTGTAAGGAAGTACCATAGGCAGCCACCATTTTGACAATGGCAGAAACATGTGCAGAGAGTAAAGAAAGTGGCTTGCTAATGTTCACCCAGCTTAGCAGAAAGAGAAAAGAGCCAGAGGGGTGAGGGTATAGAGCCTGCTCTACCATTTACTTTCTGTGCATTCTTAGGCAGCTCTCTCTACCTCTTTAGGCCTCCATTTCCTTATCTATGAAATGAAGGGGGTGTACTAGATGACTTGTTTTTCTTTCTTTTTTTTGTCACTAAATAGTACTTTTTTCCAATTACATGTAAAGATAGTTTTCTACAATCATTTTCGTAAGATTTTGAATTTCAAATTTTTCTCCTTCCCTCCCTTCCTTCCTCCCTCCCCAAGACAGCAACAATATCTGACATAGGTTATATATGTATAATTGAGTTAAACTTATTTCCACATTAGTCATGTTGTGGAAGAAGAATCAGAACAAAAGGGAAAATCATAAGAAAGAAAAATCAACCCCCCCCAAAGTGAAAATAGTATGCTTCAATTTGCATTCAGATTCCATAGTTCTTTTTTCTGGATGTGGAGAGCACTTTCCATCATTAGTTTTTTGGCATTGTCTTGAATCATTATATGACTGAGAAGAGCTAAGTCTATCACAGCTGATCATCACACAATGTTGTTGCTACCGTGTACAATATTCTCTTGGTTCCACTCATTTCACTCAGCATCAATTCATGTAAATCTTTCTAGGTTTTTCTGAAATCCATCTGCTTTTCATTTCTCACAGCACAATAGTATTCCATTACATTCTTATACCACAACTTGTTTAACCATTCCCCAATTGATGGGCATCCCCACAATTTCCAATTCTTTGCCACCCAAAAAAGAAAAGCTATACATATTTTTGTGCATGTGGGTCCTTTTCCCTTTTTATGATCTCTTTGGGATATAGACCTAGTAGTGGTATTGCTGGGTCAAAGGGTATGCACAGTTGCACATGCCTTTTCAGCATGGCTCTAAATTGCTCTCCAGAATGGGTGGTGGAGTTCACAACTCCACCAACAATGCACATCTTCTCCAACATTTATCATTTTCCCTTTTTGTCATATTAGCCAATCTGATTAGGTGTGAGGTGGTACCTCAGAGTAGTTTTAATTTGCATTTCTCTAGTCAATAGTGATTGAGAACATTTTTTTATATGGCTGCAAATAGATTTAATGTCTTCATCTGAAAATTGCCTATTCATATCTTTTAACCATTTCTCAAATGGAGAATGAATTGTATTCTTAAAAATTTGATTCAATTCTCTATGTATTTTAGAAATTAAGCCTTTATCAGAAACACTGGCTCTACAAATTGTTTCCCAGCTTTCTGCTTTCCTTCTAAACTTGGTTGCATTGGTTTTGTTTGTGCAAACCCTTTTAAATTTAAATGTAATCAAAATGATCCATTTTGCATTTCAAAATGTTCTCTATCTCTTTAGTCATAAATTCTTCCCCTCCCCATACATCCAATAGGTAAACCATACCTTCCTCTCCTAATTTGCCTATGGTATTATCCTTTATGTCTAAATTATGTGCCTATTTTCTCCTTATTTTGGTATACAATGCGATGTTATTCCATACCTAGTTACTGCGATACAATTTTCCAGTTTTCCCTGAAGGTTTTGTTGATAATTTTTATCAATTATTTTTTATCCCAGAAACTGGAGTCTAGGTTTATCAAATAGTAGATTACTATAGTCATTTACAACTGTGTCTTGTGTGCCTAACCTATTCCACTGATCCACCACGTTATTTTTTAGCCAATACCAAGTAGTTCTGATAATTGCTGCTTTATAATATAGTTTTATATCTGGTACAGCTAGCCTATCTTCCTTTGCATTTTTTCATTAATTCCCTTGATATTCTTGACCTTTTGGTGTTCTAGATGAATCTTGTTATTATTTTTCTAGCTCTATAAAATGATTTTGTAGTTTGATTGGTATGGCACTGAATAAGTAAATTAATTTAGGTAGAATTATTATTTTTATGTTAGCTTGGTCTACCCATGAACAATTGATATATTTCCAATTGTTTACATCTGGTTTTATTTGTATGAAAAATGCTTTGTAATTGTTTTCATATCGTTCCTTGGTTTGTCTCAGCAGGTAGACTCCCAACTATTTTATATTGTCTATAGTTATTTTAAATGGAATTTCTTTTTCTATCTCTTGCTGCTTTGTTGGTTATATATAGAAAAGATACTGATTTATATGGGCTTGTTTTATGTCTTTGAATACTTCATGGTCACCATCTGAATGGTTGGTTTCTGTAATGTGGCTAAAATTCTAGCTATACTGTCTAAAATTCTAATGAGTGGTTGCCAATAAATTAGAAGCTTTAGCAAGAGTTTAGACTTTTAAGCATTTATTAAGGAGCATAAGAATTTGGTGAAGAGAGAGAAAGAGGCCTAGATGCCTACATCTATCTGTCTCAGGGAGCCAGCATTTCTAGCTCCACTCCCCACAAGGTCTTGATGAAAGAGAGAGAGAGAGAGAGAGAGAGAGAGAGCCTTGCCCCTTCTTTGTCCCACAAACCTCCTGTGAAACCCGGAACATCCTATACACACACACACACACACACACACACACACACACCCAAGCTAATTGGCTGGTAGCTTTGATCAACAGTACCCATGAGCAAACATCACTCCCTGATGCCAAGGAAATAACCTTCCAAGCCACATGGCTTGCCCTCAGATGCCTTCTCCTCATGGCGGAGCTTTCCTACAGTAACTCTCCAGCAGTTGGCATCACTCCAATTGTCACATCTTGCAACTTTGCTAAAGTTTCTAATTATTTCAAGTAGTTTCTAGTTGAATCTCTAGGATTCTCTAAGTGTATCATCATAATATTTGTAAAGAGTGATAGTTTTGTTTCCTCATTGCCTATTCAAATTCCTTCAATTTTCTTTTTTCCCTTATTGCTCAAGTTAACATTTCTGGTACAATATTGAATAATAGTGGTGATGAGGGGCATCCTTGTTTCACCCCTGATCTTATTGGGAATGCTTCTAACTTATCCCAATTACATATAATGCATGTTGATGGTTTTAGATAGCTATTACTTGTCATTTTAAGGAAAACTCCATTTATTCCTGTGCTCTTTGGCATTTTGTTTTGTTTTGTTTTAAATAGGAATGAGTGTTGTATTTTGTCAAAGCTTTTTCAGCATACGCTGAGATAATCATATGATTCTGGTTAGTTTTGTTATTGATATGGTCAATTATGTTGGTAGTTTTCCTAATACTGAACCAGTCCTGTAATCCTGGTATAAATCCTACCTGGTCATCATGTCTTATCTTGGTGATAAATTGTTGTAATGTCTTTGCTAATAGTTTATTTACAATTTTTGCATCCAATATTCATTAGGGAAATTGATCTACAATTTTCTTTCTCTGTTTCGGCTCTTCCTACTTTGGGTATCATCACCATATTTGTCTCAAAAAAAGAATTTTATAGGACTCCATCACCTATTTTTCCAAATAGATTATATAGTATTAAATTTAATTGTTCTTTAAATGTTTGGTAGAATTCACTTGTAAATCCATCTTGCCCTGTAGATTTTTTTTTTAGGGAGTCCATTGATGGCTTGTTCAATTTCTTTTTCTGAAGTGGGCTTATTTAAGTGTTCTATTTCTTCTTCTGTTAATCTGGTCAATTTGTATTTTTGTATATATCCATTTCATTTAGAATGTTAAATTTATTGGAATACAGTTGGGCAAGATAGGTTCTAATTATTGTTTTAATTTCCTCTTCATTGTTGATTACTTTACCCTTTTCATTTTTGCTACTGGTTTGATTTTCTTCTTTCTAAAAATTAAATTAACTAAAGATTTATCAATTTTTTCATAAAATCAGCCCTTAGTTTTATTTATTAAGTCAATAATTTTCTTACTTTTAATTTTATTAATCTTTCCTTTGATTTTCAGAATTTCTAATTTGGTATTTAATTGGGGATTTTTAATTTGTTCTTTTTCTAGCTATTTTAGTTCAATGCCCAATTCATTTGATCTCCTCTTTCACTATTTTATTCATGTAAGCATTTAGAGATATAAAATTTCCCCTAAGAATTGCTTTGGCTACATCCCATAAGTTTTGGTATGTTGTCTCATTATTGTCATTCTCTTTTATAAAATTATTGATTGTTTCTATGATTTGTTGTTTGACCAACTCATTCTTTAGGGTGGGATTATTTAGTTTCTAATTAAATTTTTAGTCTTTCTTTCCATGGCCCTTTATTATACGTAATTTTTATTGTATCATGATCTTAAAAGGATGCATTTATTATTTCTGTCTTTCTGCACTTGACTGTGAGGTTTTTATGCCCTAATACATGGTCAATTTTTGTGTAGGTGCCATGTACTGCTGAGCAAAAGGTATATTCCTTTATATCCCCTTTCAATTGTCTCCAAAGGTCTATCATATCTAACTTTTAAAAAATTATATTCAGGGGGCAGCTAGGTGGCGCAGTGGATAGAGCACCGGCCCTGGAGTCAGGAAGACCCGAGTTCAAATCTGGCCTCAGACACTTAACACTTACTAGCTGGGTGACCCTGGCCAAGTCACTTAACCCCAATTGCCTCACTAAATATATAACTCCTTTCTTGTTTATTTTGTAGTTAGATTTATCTAGTTATTATGGGAAGGGAAGTTGAGGTCATCTACTAATATAGTTTTGCTGTCTATTTCTTCCCATAACTTAACTTTTCCTCTAAGAATTTGTATGCTGTGCCACTTGGTATATGTTTAGTTATATTACTTCATTGTCTATGGTAGCTTTTAGCAAGATATAGTTTCCTTCATTATCTCTTTTAATTAGATCTATTTTTGCTTTTGCTTTGTCTGAGATAAGGATTGCTACCCCTTTACCTCAGCTGAAGCATAATATATTCTGCTTTAGTCTTTTACCTTTACTCTGTGTGTATCTCTCTGCTTCAAATGAATTTCTTATAAATAATATATTGTGGGATTCTGGTTTTTATCCATTCTGCTATCTACTTCTGTTTTATGGGAGAGTTCATCCCATTCACATTCACAGTTATGATTATTAACTGCGTATTCCCCTCCATCCTATTTCCCCCTTGTTTACACTCTTTCCTTTCACCCTGTCCCTCCTCACCAGTGTTTTGTTTGTGACCATCTCAATCTTCCTTCCCTTCTCTTAGCCCCTCCCTTTTCTTTCCTCTTTCCCCTATTTCTGCCATCTTTTCTATCAGCACCCTTTTTTCTTTCCCCTTCTACTTCCCTATAGAGAATTTATATATATATATAAACATTTCTATACACAAATGCGAGTGTGTTATTCCCTCTTTTTAGCCAAATCCAATGAAAATAAGGTTCAAACAATGCTCACCCCCTTCTTCCTTTCTATTTTAATAGGTCTTTTACCTCTCTTCATGTGATGTAATTTATCCCATTCAGCTTTCCTTTTTCTCTTATTCCAGTACAATCCTTTTAAAAAACCCGTTTCCATATCATTACATCCAACTCAACTTATGCCTTCACTCTCTGTCTATGTACACTTTGGATGTCTGCCCTAACAGTTCTCAAGATTTATAAGTATCATGTTCCCATGAAAGGGTGTAAATAGTTTAACCTTATTGAATAGCATATTTTCCCTCTATTTACCTTTTATACTTGTCTTGACTCTTGTATTTGAAGATTGAATCTTCTGTTCAGTTCTGGTCTTTTCATCAGGAAAGTTTTAAAGTCACATATTTCATTGAATGTCCATATTTTCACCTGGTTTTATGCTACTTAACCAACAAGATGAAGGGCTAGATGCTTTTTCTGATTCTTTAGACCTCTCAATCCTCTCCAAAATCAGTTATGCACAAGCCATAAAACAATTTCTGCCATCTTTTATGATCTATGACACCAAGAACTCTAATAATGTTAGCAACCCTAATAAGGTAACAGCCAAATGAACTAATAGCAGGGAAGGCTAATTCCTAACCCCCTAGTACTCATTCAGCACTCTCTAACACTTTGGCCACTGTGCTGTGGCAAGATTGAACAACACAACACATAAGCTTACAACAGAGCTCAAATCCTTGTTCCTTAGCCCCTTTTCCCTGTGCAGGGGAAAAAAGGCAGAAGCTTGTTCTGGTCAGACTTTAGTGTGGCAATACTCTGCTGCAACAGAGCCCAGTTAAAGAAGAGGGAATTAGGGCAAGACATATGTATGTAGTATTCCACTAAGCCCAAGAGAAAGGGGGACTGGCATCTAATTAGCACCAGTTCTCTCCTAACCTTAGACACTTGGGGCAGAGACTGAAGTTGGTGAAACATAGCATAGTAGGAGGCTGTGACAGTTTGACTTCTAGCCTTTAGAAAAACCATTGTCAAAGGGAAAGAAGTCAAAAAGTGAGCAATAGGGGAATGGAAGAAAAAAAAGACTGAAATTACTAAAGATCTCAGGAGCAATAAAATTAAGTTAAAGACCTTGAACACAAACATATAAAGCAACAGGGGAGATATTAGCAAGAGAAGAGAATGTGACCTCTAGATCAGTTTAATGAGTCCAAATATCTATAAATAATTATTTCAAGACAGAGGAGAATGGATAAATACCTGATGAGGCAGAGGACCCGGTGGATTCCCAAGAGATCATGGAAGCATTGCAGGGTGCTCCTGAATAGTTCAAAAGAAATATAAGAATTTTGAAAGCATAATTAATGGCCTTCAAAGCAGAAAAAATGAGCAGAATAGAAAAACTTGATTCCACAGTGGAAAACCTCAAGAGAAACAAAAGAGAGAACAACTGAGTGGGAATTCAAATACACAAAAATGAAGGACTATCTGAAAGAAGAGATGCAAAAAATGTTCATTTTAGAAGAAAACCTGGTCTCTAGGAAAGCAAAACATTGATCTAGAAAACACGATGTGTAGAGACAACACACACATATCTACACACATATGTGTGTATGTATATAAATCATATATGTTAAAGAATATGTCTCTTCGAAAAACACAAGCTTTAAAAAAACCCTAAACATAATGTAAGAAATGTTACAAAAATTTTCCAAAATTTCTGAACATTTTCATAAAATCATATTGGTTTCTGATGTATGTAAATAAGTCATCACCTCTATTGCACATCAGCTTCCTCATCCATAAAAGGAAGAGAATGGGCTCAATTATGTATTACGGTCCTTCCAGCTCTAACCTTGTTACCCTAGATTCAATGAGTATGAGAAGAACTTTTAGAAGGGATATTAACAATCGGGTGTTTGCCCAGAGGAGATTGACCATTTTGCTAGAAGCCTGGAGATCATGACCTAGGAGGACTGGTTCAAGGCACTCATACTTTTTTAACTTAGAGAAGACTGTGAAAGGAAATAATTATTGTCCTCAGATATCTGAAGGAGTGTCATGGGAAGGAAGGTTTAGACAGTCTGCTTGACCACAGGGAGTTGGAGTGAGGCACAAGTAGGAGAGAAATTAAAAGTAGATAGATTTCAGTTCAATATAAGGGAAAATTTCCTAACAGGGATTTTCAGTTAAGATAGCCCCACTCAGTGCCCCTAATTTTGAAATCATACAGAATGGAGTTAATCCTAGGGTCTCTGGCCTTGAAAGAAAGGGGTAAGGCTTTTGTTTCATCATCTTTGATTTCTTCCCCCTCCTCCAAAATACAACTCTAAAGACAATTGTTTATTTTTTTAAATCATAAAAGTATTTTATTATTTTCCAGTTAAATGTAGAGATAGTTTTCAACATTTGTTTTTAAAAGATTTCTAGTTCCAAATTTTTCTTCCTCCCTCCCTTCCCTCCCCCCCTCCCCAAGACAGCAAGCAATCTGATATAGATTATATATGTACAATCACTTAAACAAAGTTTTGGTTCCTATCTAGGATCTCTTCAAAAGGGTCCCTATAAAGAGCATCCCTGCCAGAATGGCAAACAATGAACATAGAGCAGGTATAGGGGACCTTTTTTCTCTCCTCTCCCATGAAAGAAATGTATATAACACAAATGACTATTAAGTGTGCATTGACGAATACTTATAACTTGAAATGAAACCCATAGCTCTCATTATACTCTACCAGGAGGTTGTTACTTAAAATATTCAAACCCTAACATTTCTGGAAACATGGAATAGCACTAAGCCTGTTTCCTCATCCACTAAATAGTGATAATAATTACTGCCCTGCCTACCTCATAGGGTTTTTGTGAAGATTAAATGAAAAAAATACACATAAAATGTTTCACAAACCTTAATGAGTTATAGATATGAGCTATTGTTATTGGGCAGCTCTGATTGTTAGAATGTTCCTTCTTAACTTGAGCTACATAACACTCCCTCCTCCTCCTTTCCCCCACTTTCTCTAACATGGCTCCTAGTTCTTCTTGAGAACTAAATATGCCTGTCATGATATTTCACAAAAATCTGCCTTCTCTCCACTCCTTCTACCTTCCCTGCCTCCTCCCCTCCAAAGCAGAATAACAAAGCCACTGTTAAAAAAAAAGCCAAGGAAAACAAATCACGGCATTGGCTGTGTCCAAAAACAAACAAACAAACAAGGAAACAAACCCATAAACCTTGACCTGCATTCTGAGCTCATCACTTTTCTAATAGGGTAACATGTTTCATCATGAATGGTCTGGAATTATAATTGGTCATTGTATTGATCAGAGTTCCTAAGTCTTCCATAGTTGTTTATTTTTACAGTATTGTTGTTCTACTGGTGCAGCTCAATTCACTTTGCATCTGTTAGTACAAATCTTCCCATAATTTCCTGAGACCATCATTTCTTATAACATAATAGTATTCCATCACATTTATGTATCATGACCTGTTCAGCCATTCCCCAATTCATGAGCACCCTATCAGTTTTCAGTCCTTTGCCACCACTTTGTGCATTTAGGTCCTTTTCTTCTTTCTTTGATTTCTTTGGGGTATAGACCTGGTGGTGCTATCCCTAAGTTAAAGGTTTACACAGTTTAATAGCTTTTAGCACTGCCTTCAAGCATGGATGATCATGGTACATAATCAGCATGTTGCCCCTACAGTCCTATGGGGTCTGGAGACATCTAGATTTGGCTTAGGCCATACATAAGTCCAGAACTGGGGCTATGGGCTGGTGAGATCCTGGATATCTTCCTCCATGCATAAGACAGAGAGACTGAATATTTAAAAGTGGAGTCATGGGAATGCCTGGCTTATCTGGCCAGGGACCAGTTTGATAGATGATAACCCAGGGGTGATAAGTGAGGAAGCAATAAGCTTGGACCTATGCTGTGGGTAATTCTGCACAATTTTCCCCCTTCCCCCAATGTATGCCTGTACTAAATGTGCTGCTAGTACACTTTGTAGGTAATGTGCCTTTTAACTGGAGGAGAATGTAAGAGAGGTTTTGAAGCATCCACTAGAAGAGCACCAGTGATAGGGCCAAACCTTGGAGGTCAGCAAGAAGTGGAATTCCTCAGACTGAACCCACTTCATGTGAATTCATCTCTGAGATCCCAAGGCACATTAGGAAAGGGTACAGATGAATTCTGTTTCTGATGAGACCTTGAGAGGAGGCCTGGAATGCCAGGGAGGTGCTTATGTTAATATGGGGGCATGAAGGCAGTGACTTTGGATCTAAATCTCAAGCTTGCTTCTGTCTCTTGCTGCCCATGCGAATTTGAACAAGTCAGATGACTTTTCTGGTCACTTGTCCAGGTGGATTCTATGGTCCTTTGCAGTTCTAGGTTGTATCAATTCTGTTCTCCACAAGTTTTTAGGGCTACGTGGTGTGAGTTTCCAGCCCCAGCTCATCACAGTCTACACAGCTGACAGTGTGTGAATGGCTATGCACAACAGCAGCCAGACTCCCCTGTGCCCTCATCTTAACTAGTAAAAGGACTGGTGGCATCACATTGTAGGGAAAGAGCCTTGGACTGGGTGTGAGATAACCTGGGTTTGATTACTGGTTCTGTTGTCTCCACATAGACCTCAGATTCTCTATCTGTAAAATGACCCTAACTGCAAGCCTCTTTTTAGCTCTGACATTTTGTGAGTTGGACTATTGGGCTAAGGACCTCCATTCATGTGTGAAAGGATGGACATTTTGGTCTAAGGCCCCATGTTGTCCTTTTTTAAATATTGGACAGGTCCTGAAGTCCGATGGTCATAGCCTGTTGCTGCTGCTGAAGATTAGGCATGCCCAGGGGACCCTGCCAACTAAAAGAAGGGGAGGAGAGACAGTTCCTGGTCACTGTCTTCTCCTGCTGAGAAAAGCATGCAGGGTCCTGGATTGTGGATGCAAAATATTATTTGATTATCTCATTTGCTAACAATAAATGTCAACAGAATGGGAGCCCCTCTCCCAAGCTCTTTGGAGAATGCAAATGTAGCCTTTCTATCCTGTGCCCTTTATTAAAACAACCACAGAGACAGGGTTGATAAACAAGACAATTACATGTAAATGATGTCATCTCTTGGCATTCATTGGCATTAATGAGACTGGCCAGACCCCACTCAGAGGGTAATAACTAGAAAGCTGGGAGGCTCAGAATCAGATTAAAAATCAACTAAGAGGCATCAGTGACCTTTCCTTATAACTAATGGCCCGGCATGGGGATGCCCCCATGTGGCAATTTGAACAAGCCTTCTCCCAATTTTGCTGATGATTAAATTTAAGCAGTGAATATTTATTATCTATCACCTAATGAGCTACCCTCCCAGGCCAATTGTCTCAAAAGAAGAATGAAGATGCTTGCTTCATTTGGGGAGGCTCATTTAGTCATTCAACAAACATTGTTTTTTATCTATTAGATAAAAAAATCCTGTACCTGCACTGTTGGGGGGCAGGAGAGAAAGAGACAAGAGACAGACAGATAGAAACAGAGAGAGGCAGAGATACAGAAAGTGAGAGGGGGAAGGAGGGAAGGAAGAGAGAAAGAGAGAAAGAGGGAGAGAGAGAGAGAGGAAGAAGAAGAAGAAGAAGAAGAAGAAGAAGAAGAAGAAGAAGAAGAAGAAGAAGAAGAAGAAGAAGAAGAAAAGGATTCATTTTTAAAAGGGAAATAGAGGGAAGATTTCTCTAACTCTAAGATCAATGAGTTTGATCTTCATTCCTTGCAAAATTCTAGAATGCAATATTTTACAAAGTAGTCTGTCAGTTGCCCCTAAATAACTGCAAAATATTCACAACCACATTAAACAGCACTTCAAATAACTGATAATAAGAGAAATGCAAATAAAAAACAACCTTGAGTTTTCACTCTCAACTGACAATAGGACAAAAAATGTCAATGAATAATCAATGCTGCCATTATGGGAAGATGGGTACACTAATACATTGTTGGTAGAGCTCTTGCAAGGTATTAGTAACTTGGAATTATACAAATAAAATGCTTAAAATGTCTATACCTTTTGTACCAGAGACTCTATTATTGGGCATATTCTCTAAGGAAGCCATTAATAAGAAAAAAGTCCCCATTTACTCCAAAATATTTATAGAAGCATTTTTTTGTGCTAGCTAAGAATTGGAAACATGGTAGATGCCTATCAATTGGGGAATGACTAAACAAATTGTACTTTGTGAATGCAAGGGAGTATTCCTGTGCTGTAAAAAACACTGTGTGTGATGAATATAAAGAAGAATGTAAAGATGTATATGAACTGATGCAGAGTGAAGTGAGCAGAGCCAAGAAAACAATATATACAGTAATTACAACAATGTAAATGGAAAGAACAATGACACACCAAAAAAAGTAAATATAACCAAATTATTAAAATCAAGTGTGACTCAAAGTAAGATACAAGAAGACACCTCCAATCTACCCCTTTGTGAAGCTGGGAGGTCCACAGATGTTACATATTGCACATATTTTCTGACTTTTTCAATGTAACCATCAGTTGTGCTGACTTTTTTTCCCTCCAAAAAATTTATTGTTGTTCAGTCATATCCAACTCTTTGTGACCCTATTTGGGGTTTTCTTGGCAAAGATACTGGAGTTGTTTACCATTTCCTTCTTCACCTCATTTTACAGATAAGGAAACCAGGGTTAAATGACTTTTCCAGGATCACACAGCTAATAGCTATCTGAGGCCAGATTTTAACTCGGGCCTTCTTGATTCCAAGCCTAGTGTTCTATCCACTCCACTACCTAGATGCCCTCCAAAAATGCCACTTGTTATATGGGATGACTCTTGGTGAAGGGGAGCTAGTGGAATACGGAGAATAGTATGGTGATAAAAGAAACAGAAAATATCAATAAAAATTGAATGAAAAAAAGCATAGTTTGTGAATACACAGAAAAGAAAGCAGTGATCACTAAGAACCAGCACAGCTTCATCCAAAGCAAGTCATATTTTGCTGATTGAAAAAAAAAGTTAAATAGCAAGTCATGCCAGGGCAATCTAATTTTCTTGTTCATAGAGTTACAAGATGGGGAGTTCTGTCAACCAAGTATATGGGAATTTCAACAAAGCACTTGACAAAGTCTCTCATACTATCCTAGAAGATAAAGGATATCTATAGGTAGGTGGTGTCTAGTGGTGGGACCTGCTGCTCTCTTTTGGGGTCTGTGGCAGTCAACCTTTTTTTTTTAAAGTAATGATTTCGGTAACAGCATAGAAGGAAAGCTTGTCAAATTGGTGGGTAACACCAAGTTGGGAGGAATATCTAATAGCCTATGATAGAATTGGGCTCAAAGAGGCTTTCAATAGGCTGTAGCAAGAGTGTGAAGCTAATAAGGTGAAATTTTAAATCACTGAAATAAGCATTTATGAACTCCTTTATATGCAAAAGGCAATCACAGGATTTATCTACTAAATCATAGAAAGGTTGTGATCTGCACTAGTGAAGATGTTCCCTCAGTCAGGGGTCCTCCATCCTCATGAGATCACAGATCCTTCATGTACCCATATACTAGTTTGTGCAAGGAATAGACAGACATGTGAGATATGGGGGATACAAACACACAAATAAAACCATCCCTGCCCTCAAGAGGCTCACATTCTACTGGGGAAAATATAACATGTACACAGAAGATTCCACAATCAAAGAAGATTCCATGTCAGGTGCAACCACGTGGATAACTGTTCAGCATCCTCTGAATGCTAGAATTAAAGGAGGGGTAAATGACGGAGATGTGCACCAAAGCTTTTGTCATGGAAGTATGTCCTACATAAGATCTAAATGAAAGGATTCCCTGTAGATTTTGAGAGTCTCTAGGTGCTTCTGTTTGTGAATGATATTGTGCTCCTTGTATCAAGCTCAAGAACATGGTAAAGATTTTGTCAGTGAAGTCCTTGACTACTAAAAGTGATGAGCCCAGAAATCTGTACAGTCAAACCCAAGTAGATAAAAAACATCTATTGCCCTGATAATCACACACATGGACAACTCATGATCCAGTCTGCTGTTGTTGCTGCTGAAGCCATCTTCATGCTATATACTTGTATTCAAACTTCTCCCTTCAACTCTGGTCCTCCCTCCCTCCCTGCTCACCAGGACTTCTGATTGATACCACAATGATGTTTATCCCTGGCCATCTTCATTCTATTCCTTGGCCACACTCCACTCCCTCTGATCTTCCTTCCTTCCTTCCTTCCTTCCTTCCTTCCTTCCTTCCTTCCTTCCTTCCTTCCTTCCTTCCTTCCTTCCTTCCTTCCTTCCTTCCTTCCTTCCTTCCTCCCTCCCTCCTTTTGTCCCTCCTCCCCCCCTCCCTTTTCTGTCTCTCTGTCTCTGTCTCTCTCTGGAAATTGTAATAAAAAGACTACATGCGAGCAGCTAGATGGCACAGTGGATAGAGCACTGGCCCTGGATTCAGGAGGATCTCAGTTCAAATCCGACCTCAGACACTTGACACTTACTAGCTGTGTGACCCTGGGCAAGTCACTTAACCCCCATTGCCCCACAAAAATAATTTTAAAAAGACTACAAAAGATATGTCAATTATTTCATGGTTCCACTTATCTCTGTGACATCCCTGACCATGGCACCCTCCCTGGTCCACTCCCGTGTGTGTGTGTGTGTGTGTGTGTGTGTGTGTGTGTCTGTTTGTCCATGTGGTTCACTATTAGACCATAAACTCTATGAGTCAGGTACTGTCTTTGTGTGTGTGTGTGTGTGTGTGTGTGTGTGTTTGTGTCTGCAGCATTTTGTATCTTCCAGACTCAGTCAATAAAGTGAATAGAGAATCAGCCTGGAAGTTAGGAAGACCTAGATTCAAATCCTGTTTCTGGATCTGTGACCCTGGGCAAGTCACTTAACCTCTTAGAGCTCTAGGCAACTGTCTAAGACTGTAAGCTGCATTGGTAGGTTTCCTTATTTAGTCATTCCCTATACAAATAAAATCACAGGACTTGTTCCTATCCATATCTTCAGTGCTTAGCACAGTGCCAGACACATAGTAAGCCCTTAATACACACTTTTCATTCATTCATTCATTCATTCATTCATTCATTCATTCATTCATTCATTCATTCATTCATCCATTCAGCACATTTATCCAGGACAGACATTTCAAATAGACTATGGACTGAGTCAAGTACTGAAAAATGGTGAATGGCAGCTAGATTGCATTTGAGAGAGTGTAAAATCTTTTAGGTTATACATATATCTATATATCTACATACATTTATAATCTAGCTCTCAAATTTCTGTACCACCCCATTAAATAACAAACAAGCAAAAAAAAAAAAAAAGGAACCCTCATCATAAATATCCACAGTCCAGGAAAACAAATGCCCACATTGGTCATGTACACTAGAATACTTATGCCTGGGCAGCTAAATGGCACAGTGGATAAAACACTGGCCCTGGATTCAGGAGGACCTGAGTTCAAATCTGGCCTCCGACACTTAACACTTACTAGCTGTGTGACCCTGGGCAAGTCACTTAACCCCAATTGCCTCACCAAAAAATAAAAAAAAAAAGAATACTTATGTCTTTCTCTGCATTTTAAGTCCATCACCACTCTGGCAGGAGGTGAGTGTTGGCATGTTTCATATTTAATCTTCAGAACTTCTGATTTATCATAGCTCAGAGTTCTTTAATAGTTTCTCTATAATGTCATTGTCACTGTATAAATTCTCCTGGTTCTGCTCATTTCATTCTGTACCAGTTCATACAGATCTCCTCAGTTTCCCTTGAAATATCTATTTTGACATTTCTTATAGCACCACAATATTGACATGTTCATTTACTGTATGTTTTAGCCATTCCTCAATAGGAAGGCATCCCCTTAGTTTCCAATTTTTGGCCACAGCAAAGAGCTGTAGATACTTTTGGGAAGGACTTTTAACAATTTAAAATCACTCCTGCTTCAAAAGCCTGTCTTTAGAATACCAAAATTCTCCTGCTGATACCATAGGGCAATGAATTATGGAACACTATTTCATGAAAATCTCAAAGTCACAGAATTTTAATTCTAGGGAGGACTTTAAAGAGAACTATCCCAGGGCATGCCTGCACGGGAGTAATTTCTGACATTACTGATATTACAAAATTACTGACAAATGGTCATTCAGCCTTTGGTTGAAGACCTCTAGTGAAGGGCAACCCATTCCCCGCAGAGGCAGCCATTTTGTATAGGCTTACATCTAACTCCCTGCAACCTCTGCTCATTGTTCTTAGTTCTGTCATTGAAGCAATTAAGTATTTATATGCAAGTGCACATAGTTATCACAACACCCTCTAAGACTTCTTTTCTCCAGATTATACATTGTCTACTTGATCCAAAGTTTCTTAAACTGTGCATCACACCCCCATATGGAAATAACATAATTGAATGTGGGGGGGGGTCATGAAAACTTTGGCAACAGTAAAAGATTATGTATACTTATTTTGTATACTTATATACCTGGGGTTGTGTAAAAATTTCTCAGGTGAAAAGGAGTCACAAGTGGAAAAAGTTTGAGAAGCCCTGCTCTCAATTATATATTCTCTAGATTATACATTTTCAGCTGGTTCTCATGGGGTTTGATCTCAAGGTCCTTCCCTGTTCTAGTCACCTTCCTCCTTACCACTCCTAAAGATTTAAACACAGTATTCCACATGTGATCTGACCATGGTAGAGTACTATAGGACTATCACCTACTTCATTCTGGATGCCAAAACATTTTGGTTTATTTTTTTTTAATATAGCTGAAGGTAGGATTAGTTTTTGGACTTCATTGTCAATATGGTTGTTTCATATTCACCTCATGATACATCAAGTTCCTTTTTTTTTTTCCAGTGAGGCAATTGGGGTTAAGTGACTTGCCCAGGGTCACACAGCTTGTAAGTGTCAAGTGTCTGAGGCCGGATTTGAACTCAGGTAGTACTCCTGAATCCAGGGCCGGTGCTCTATCCACTGTGCCACCTAGCTGCCCAAGTTCCTTGTTTTTAAAATTTTTTGAAGCATTGTTTGATCAAATGAGTTAAAATATATAAAGTGCTTTGTAAAACTTAATGCAGTATATTTTAGCTATTATTATTATTATCATGTTTTCCCATATTGTATTTATAAAATTGATTTTGTATGTATTTATCATAAATTATAGATTTATCTTAATTACATGTTGCCTTATTTGATTTTGCCCATGATTCTATTTGGTTAGAGTAGATTTTTTGATTCCGTTTTTGTCATCTAGTATGTTAGCTATCTTTCCTAGCTTCATGTCATCTGCAAATCTGATGAACATACCAAATAGAACTTTTCCAAGTCATTGATAAAAATGTTTAAGAGAACAGGACCATGTACCATGGATACTCCACTAGAGACCTCCCTCCCAACCAGGTTAACACAGACCCATTAATGGCATTCAGCCACTCTGGAATCCATTTAACTGTACTGTTGTCTAGCTAGCCCACATTTCTGTCTTATGCACAAGGATTGCATGAGAGACACTTTGTCAAATGTTCTTCTGAAATCAAGGAAACACATATACCCTTTATTGGTAAACTATATCTATAGTATTCTTATAATCTAATAGACTAGTAATACTGGTCTTAGAGTCATAGTTCTAGAGATCGAAGCAGGGAAGTTCTGGTAAATGTTTGATAACCATCTCTACCAAAAAAATGTATCACAGCATACTTTTGGAAGAGGTGGGGCAATGAGGGTTAAGTGACTTGCCCAAGGTCACACAGCTAGTAAGTGTCAAATGTCTGAGGCAGGATTTGAACACAGGTCCTCTTGAATCCAGGGCTGGTGCTTTATCCTCTGTGCTACCTAGCTGCCCCCCTCACAGCACACTTTTAACTTTAATCTTCTTTATTAACATTTTCTCCATCATCTTAAATAGATGCTTAACTAAACAATAAATAAAGCCCTGATTTGTGTTTGCTGTTTTCTAAGGCCTACATGTTCATACTGGAAACTTAAGAATTGGTAAACCTGTTTGAGCTGGTTCCAGCACATCCCTGACTGGGGGGGACCTTGAAGGCCATCTTTTCCACCTCCCTCATTTTACAGAAGAAAGCCTATGCTTTGTGATTGCTACTTCCTTTTCTAGATGTGCTCTTCCATCCCTTTGATTATACCTTGCATTTATTCTCTTTACATTAATTCTACAAACATGTATGCACTTGTTTCAAGTTTCTTGAGAGGAAAACTGTTTGATTGTAACTCCAGTGCCCAGCACGATGCCTGGCACAGAATAGGTACTTGCTTAATAAATGTTTTTATTGATTTACAGCTTTTTGAAGATTCCAAACTGAGGGTTCATAAGTAGGTAAGGAAAGAGCTGAGTTATTTTTGGAAGTTCAAAGAAAGTAAAAAAGAGACAGAATGACAAGATAAAAAAGAAAACATCCAAGACAGCATGACATTGAATGTGGGACCTGGTCCTGACCCTTCCTCCTTGGGTGACTTTAGGCAAATCTCTAAACTTTTCTGAAACCCATTTTCCTCATCTGTGAGTTAAAGAAATTGTACTAGATGGATGATCTCTTTCATCTAGTCTAGTCATAAATCCTATGTTAGGGAGATCTGGGGGAGTCAAGTAGGATTCATTGTGGGACTTCGGGCATCATCTGAATCTCAAAAGATGGATGGATGTTAATCATGTTAACAGCTCACATGTCTGAAGTCCTTTACAGTTGAAAAAGTACTTTCTGGGGTCAGCTAAGTGGCACAATGGATAGAGCAATGTCCCTGAATTCAGGAGGACCCGAGTTCGAATTTGACCTCAGACACTTGACACTTACTAGCTGTGTGACCCTGGGCAAGTTATTTAACCCTCATTGTCCCACAAAAAAGAAAAGAAAAGAAAAGAAAAGAAAAGAAAAGAAAAGAAAAGAAAAGAAAAGAAAAGAAGAGAAGAGAAAAGAAAGTGCTTTCCTCATAGTTACTCTATAAGTTAGGTAGTGCAGGCAATTTTTAAATACCCATTTTATGGATGAGAAAACCAAGGCTCAAAGAGGAAAAGTAATATTGGGATTTGGAGAGATGGGGAAGAAAGAGGGACTGCAGATGCTCAGAGGATGGGATAAGCAAGTGGAGAAGAGGGAGGACAGGACACCCACCTGGCTGAGTTAGAGAATGGGATAGATACGCTGGACCCAGAGAGCTCTTTCACTTTGTAAAGCCTGCAATGAAGGCAGAAGCCCAGAATGCAAACTCTCTGAGGGCAGGAACTCATTGTTTGGCTTAAAAAAAAAATCCCTGGTGCTCAGTGCAGTGTCTGGTTTAAGTGTAGGTGCTTAAGCCCAGGAAGGCTTTTCCTCCAGAGTGTTTCCTTTGAATTAGAGTCCCTGAAACACTGGCTACTTTGGGCCATATTTCTATGCAATTGCTGGAGGATCCACAGGGCCATTTCACGCAGAGTAAATTTTCCTCTCTTCAGTAGGGGAGGTTAGGGGGGGGATGCATGAACGGCCCTGGACAAACTCCTGAGAAGCGCAAACACTTAGACTTTACTGCAAATGTAACCATAACAATTCCAAGCACTAATTTTCTACCTCATATAATATAGGGAAGTGCATCCTCACAACACCCCTGGGGCATATAACGAGTAGAGTCTTCAGGCTGCCTGCCTTCCTGAGCAGGGCCCCCGCAGCTGCTGATTCACTGGCAGGTCCTGCTGGCCAACAGAGCTGGGAATGCTGGGAGAGGCAGACTGTCTGCAGGGGGTGGGGGCATGGGGAAAAGAGTGTGAGTCCTCAGCATAGTTGTGTGTAAGCTTGAAGAGAGATGCCTAGGTCTATAAGGATGAAGAAGTGCCTAGGTCTGTGTGTGAAAGTGTCAGTTTCTTTGGGTGTGTATGACTGTGTGAGCACACATGTATATGTGCATAAAGAAACCAATACCTCTGTGACAGACAGCAGGGTATAGTCAATAGGGCACTGGACTTGAAGTCAGGTGCACCTGGATTCAAATATGGCCATTAACTAGCTATGTGGCCTCAGGCAAGTCACTTAACTTTTCTGGGATCTAGTATCTACCCTGTAAAATGAGGGGATTGGATCTGAACGCCTCTGAGGTGACTTCTAGCTCTAAATCTATGATTTTGTGACTACATGTAGATATGGAACCATGTAGATGTGTGAGTGAGTAAATGTGTATTTCTGTGGAAGTGTACAAATATGAACGGTTATGATTGTGGGTCTATGCATGTTTACATGTGAATTTATAGCTATGTGTGTGAATTTATGTGTAAATATGTCCATTCGTGTATGTTTATTAGAACATATGGCTGTGTATATAAATGTACACATGCACATGAATATATATGAGAATGTCTCTGGTAACCTCCCAGCTGCCCGTTAAGCTAAGTGGAGGTGGATCTGTGAAGGGACTTATTTCCTTCATCTCTGTGCAAATAATGATTATGTTCATGGAGGGGGTGGGTTTCTACCTTTCTTTTTTGAACTACTCTTAGTGTTTATAAAAGAAAGAGAGATGAGGGATAGAAGAGTCTGGGCTGTGATGATAGAAGGAGGCAGAGATTTTGGAAGATCTGTTTGAGGAGGGTTGGTTGAGGAAAGATTCCATCATTCAAACCTGGTGGAGGTGACAAAATTGGGACTTGAGCTTCTCTGCATTGTTGACCAGGACCCATTGGCTAGTGCCTGACTGAACATGCTGATCCTTCCACACTTGTCCCAGGCTTTATACTTCCCCAAACTGTGGGATCTCCTTAAACCCTTCAGACAGTTGTGGGAGGAATGTTTCATAGGGATTGTTATATCTATTTAACAGAGAGGAAACTAAGTTCCAGAGAAGTGAAAGTCATGAAAAGATGCATTGGTAGGCCCAGGCATCCTGACTCCTAGCCCAGAGCTCTTAACATACCTTTCATACTCTATGGTGATATTCATGGTGTCATAAAAACTCAATCAAAGTCCACAACATGCAGACAGATGGTACCCAGAACATACACACAAATGAAAATTAGATAGCACATAAATTAAAGGAGAAAGCAATTGGGCCTTCAAGGACTTTCAAAGTGATCAGTAACTCTAACTCTAATATCAGAAGAACTGATTAATTGACTCCCAGAGTGACAAGATCTCAAAGTTGGAAGTAGCCTTAGAGAACCCGTAAATCTAAACATAATTCAACTCATACTTGGGCAGGCATTCTCTCTTCAACACCCCATCCTCTTATCCCTAAACAAATAGGACACAGAGACTATGGTTGAAGGCCCTCAGTAATGGGAAATCTCATGATCACTAGAGGCAAGCCATTTCGCATTTGGATAGCTCTTATTCTTGGAAAGTTTTCCCTTATACCACCTAAATCTGCCTACCTGTGCCTTCCCCTTCATTGCTTCTAGTTATGCCCTTTGGGGCCAAGAGGAAAAAATATAATCCCTCAACCAAATGATAATCTGTGGCTGAGTGTTATACCATCCTCCATTTATTCTCTAGGATATAGGATACACACACATATATTTATTCTCTAGGATATATATATATATATATACACACATACACATATATATACACATATATATATTTTCTAGGATATATACACACATATAAACATGTGTTTATATACATATATACACACAAATATGTATATACACATCTATCATCCATCTATCTATCTATCTATCTATCTATCTATCTATCTATCTATCTATCTATCTATCTATCTATCTATCAATCATCATCATCTATCTATATCTCCCTCATTCCTTGAAGGGATCTTCTTATAGTCTAGACCAGTCCTCTCATCATTCTGATCACTCTCTACTGTTGCTCCTATCAGTTGCTAAGTAATGAGGACACTGATGTGAATGACCACTTTGGCCTTCTGAGACAGAACTGGCTGAGAAGAAGAATCCCAGAGATCATCTCATCCAGACCTTGCAATCTGGTTTAGTCAGAGGCAGTGGAAAGAATGCTGTAGGATCTGATTTTGAAGGCCAGAAATACTACTTGCTATCAGTCAACTCAGCTTTCTGGCCCCAAGTTCCGTATATGTATAATAATATGTAATAAATGTTGTATAATAACACAAAACCACAGAATATCAACATTGGAAGGGATCTGAGATGCCATCTAGTCTAACCTGTGTTTAATCAAGAGTGTCTTCAACAACATCCCCAACAAGTGACCATCAGTTTTCCCAAACCTTTAGTGAAGGGAGCTTCATTATACTGGAGGCAGCCCATTTCACTTTGATTATCTCTAATCATTGACATCGTCTTTCACTCTAAGAATGCCTCACTGTAACTTTCACCCACTGCTTCAACTTATATCCTTTAGATTCGAGCAAATCAAATCTACTCCTTTTCCCCTGTGATGGCCTTTAAGTATTAGAATATGAGTATCATACTCCAATTAAAGATTCTTTTTTCTAGACCAACTTTATCCAGGTCCTACAACAAGTGTTTTATATGGAAGATTTCAAGACTTTTCACCATCCTTAGACCCCCCTTTGATACTCTCCAGTTTATCAAAGTTCTTTCTTTAGTGTGGCTCTCCAAAGTAAACAAAACCCTTTAGATGGGGGCGGGGTAATCTGATCACAGCAGGGTGCAGCTTTACTATTACCTTCTCTGTATTGTATACCATCTCTCTAAATTTGGTCCTTGGCAGAGAAAATAGAGACAAAATGAAAGTCTAGAAGGTTGTCTTCTCTCCATTATTATCATTATTTCATCTACTTCAAGTGGATGGGGCATCTCCCTTTCTTTGATCCTTTTCAGGCTGGCTTTTCAAATACCTTTTTGTTGTTCTTAGCATTTCTCACCAACCTCAGTTCATTCTGGGCTATTCTTAAAGGACTCTGCCAAGCTTCTTTAGTCATTCTCCATGACCTGACTTTGCTTCCATTTTTTGTATGTGTCTTTTAAGGAGCTAAATTGACCAATGAGTTCCCTATATATCCATATGCTTTAGACAGCTCCTTTTGCTTTTCAATGGAATTAATTCTCTTTGTGTCTTCAGAATGTGATTCTTAAGACCTTTGCATGCTTCCTGTAATTCTACCATAGAATTTCCCCCCATGGGATAATGACCATCCTATCTCTGAGCACTTTGAAGTTTGCTCTCCCAAACTCCAGTGTACATTTCCATTTATGTATAGCTTTCCTTTTCTTCTCTATTGCAAATTCCAAGGTGCAGGGTTCATATAGCTATAAGGTCCCATTCTTTTTACTTCAGTAATCAATTACTTTTTATTGGCAAAAAATAGGTCCAAAATAGCAGTTTCACTGATTATTTCCTTCACCTTTTGAAAGTTGAAATTACCATTCAAGTTAACTAAAAATATATTAGCTGTACCAGTGATTATATCATGTCTCTATGACAGCATTGTAATCTGTTTCCCAAATTAATCTACTTCCTTCTTCTGTTCAGGTGGTGTGTAGTATATTCCCATGATCTTTTGTTTCTCCCTGAATTAACTTTTTACCCAAATGTTATACATCATATGTCATCCTCTTGTGGAGATATACATACATATACATACATACACACACATATGTGTGTGTGTATATATGTCTATATGCATATGACTATGTACATATGCATATATACATATACACAAGAGGATGACATATGATTTCATTTGGGTGAAAATGTAAATTATAAATATAAATATATGTATGAAATTTCATAGGAACTACTACTGTGCTCATTTTTCCTTATCTATTTGTTTCTTTTGAGAAGGCTATATTGTTTCTAGTTCTCAGAACCATGCTGAAAGCATTATAGAAATATAAACTGTATATCTGTCTGTCTGTCTGACTGTCTGTCTATCTGTCTGTCTATCTAGGTATCTAATAACTACTGAAAAAATTATGGCCTTAGAGGCCGAGAGGCTGTTTCAGAATAGTGGGCCCTATTCCCAGTGGAGAGAGGCTGCTTCATCACTGTCATTCCAGTTCTCTAACTTTCTCTTCCTTTTTGAGTGCTGATCAAAAATCCTTATTGACCCCAGGAGTGTTATTTCTTTAACGATGGAGTGTGATGACTGTCGATTGCAGATCCCTTACCCAGCTTTCTCTGTCGCCTGGACACAAAGGGAGCCCTGGGAGGAGATGCACTTCTTTATTCACCAGAGTGTTTGGGTCTGACGTTAATTGGCCACAACAAAATTTAGTGTCAAACTTCCCAATGCTGCTCACAGCATCAACTCCAGCCAACAAAATCCAAAGCCGGGCAGTAAAACAGCAGCAACAACGGGCCGTAAAACAGCTTTACTGCAGCTGCTTGTTGGGCCCCCAGAGATGCTGAGCATCCTGAGGATTTGGGAAGAATGTTGAGAGTTAATTTTAAGAAGCAGTAATGAATATCAATGCCAATGTTCCAAATGACGGGGAGTCAAGCCAATTGGAGAGTCACTGGTGAGGATCCAACAATGAATGCACCCACCATCTTTTCTGTGTGGGCGCTATGGATTTTAAGTTTTTGCTCAATAGAATTTAAAGATCGAAGAGACCCTAGAGATCATCCAGTCCAAACACTTCATTTTACAGAGGAATGAACTGAGTCCCAGACGGGGCGAGGGTTTTGACTAGGGTAACATAGACAATAAAGTGGCAGAGTCAGCATTAAGTATCCAGGTCTTCTGACTCTAAGTTCCATGCCCTTTCTTATTCTGCTGACTTCAATAGCATTCTAAGTATGTATTATAATGGAGTCATTAGGTTGTCAATAGCTTATGTATGGAAGGCTTAATATAAGTTTGTAAGGCAATGGCCAAAAAATATAATAATTTTAGCCTACAGAAAGAGAGATATAACATCATGGTTGATGGAGATGTCCTACTGCTCTCTGCACTGGTCAGAATATACCTGGAATAATATCTTATTTTAGCAAGAACACTGAGCAGCCAAAATGCATCCAAGTGAAGATGAGAGGCATTCAGTTAAACAAACATTTATTAGGGACTTTCTTTATTTAAGCACTTTCCTGTGGATAATGCTCCTTGTCTTCAAAGATCTTTTTTTTTTGTTTTTTGTTTTTGGTGGGGCAATTGGGGTTAAGTGACTTGCCCAGGGTCACACAGCTAGTAAGTGTCAAGTGTCTGAGGCTGGATTTGATCTCAGGTACTACTGACTCCAGGGCCAGTGCTCTATCCACTTCGCCACCTAGCTGCCCTGTCTTCAAAGATCTTATGTTTTATCGCAACCTCATTCTGGGGACAGAAACAGGGGAGACCGGGCCCTTGAGAGAGGTTAGGGGGAGCCTAGAAGCTCCCTCTTCAGAAGCTCTGTGCTTCTTTCTGTACCCTAAAATGGCAGCTTCCCATTCTTAGCCCCACACTAGACTGACTGAAGTACAGGATATCCAGGAGGCTAGCCACCTTCCAAGGAATGTTATTCTTTTCTAGGGGGAGGCTGTTTCTGCTCAACTCACATTTTTAACCTCTTCTACAGATGCTGGATTTTCCAAAGCAATTCTGTAAGTTGACTAGAACACAGGAGTCATTCAATAAATACTCCATAGATGACCAGCTTCCTTCTAGCTTCTGGTGAGCCTTGAACATTTCTGCCCCAATTCAGATCCCTCCTCATGCTACTCTTCCCTAGCTATCTTCATACCATTTCTGGCTCTCAGAACAAATCAGAAGTATAATTCCTGAAAAGGACGTATTAAGCAGTTGCTCTGTGATGCCTCTTGCCATTTCTATGATTTTCTTCATTGGCCAATACTCCCTATTAGTATTGTTTTTCCCTGTTAGAATGCAAGCTCTGATTTTTCTATTCATATCTGTAAGGCTTAGCATAGTGCATAATAAGTAATTAATAAATGTTCTTCCTTCCTTCCTTTTTCCTTCCTTAATTTCCCCCCATCCCTGCATCTTTCTCCCATCATTCAAATGGCTTTCACCTAGATCCATGTGGTTATATGTCATCTTCCTGCTAAGACATAATATGGACTTAAATTTGTTACACAAAAGACCATTACAAAGAGTGTATAATGAGCAAAGTCATTTGTCTAAGCAGATAATAGACACAAAGTAGAGAAGTTTATAGATAGACTATTTCAGAAAACAGAAGAGAGGGGGCAGCTAGGTGGTACAGTGGATAGAGCACCGGCCCTGGATTTAGGAGTACCTGAGTTCAAATCTGGTCTCAGACACTTAACCCTTACTAGCTGTGTGACCCTGGGAAAGTCACTCAACCCCAATTGCCCCGCAAAAAAAAAAAAAAAAAGAAAGAAAGAAAACAGAAGAAAGAATGGGTTCTTTAGATGGGAACAAACTAAGATCTTACTTAACCAAATCTCACCCAAGGGGAAATTCACTGAAACCTCTAAGGAGGGAAACTGTAAATTAGGGTGTTGAGGAGCCAGCTTCTCCTTACAGGTCAGCAAGAGAGATTTCCTTTTCTTCATTTTAGTTGATTCTGGAAAGTCTTGATCCTATGTGTTTCTTGCTTTCTCTTGAAGCAAGAATGAAAAATTCCTTCCTTCCTTCCTTCCTTCCTTCCTTCCTTCCTTCCTTCCTTCCTTCCTTCCTTCCTTCCTTCCTTCCTTCCTTCCTTCCTTCCTCCCTCCCTCCCTCCCTCCCTCCCTCCCTCCCTCCCTCCCTCCCTCCCTCCCTTCTTTCTTTCTTTCTTTCTTTCTTTCTTTCTTTCTTTCTTTCTTTCTTTCTTTCTTTCTTTCTTTCTTTCTTTCTTTCTTTCTTTCTTTCTTTCTTTCTTTCTTTCTTGTAAACTTTCAGCCCATTGGTATGAAAGAATAGAAGCCAACAGATGTATTTAGGATGCTTCTATTAAGGAGCACCTGCATGGAAGATGGATTGGAGAGGAAAGAAATTGGATGCAATTAGCAATATATTTCAATATTCCAGGTGAGAGTTGATGAGGGCCTGAACTCTGGTGGTGAATATATACATGGAAAGAAAGGCTATGGATGGGAGAGATGTTGTGGAAGTAGAGAAGTAGTGTAGAGAAGACTTGGAAAATTTACTCCTTTGCCTTTCTCTTCTTCTTCTTCTTCTTCTTCTTCTTCTTCTTCTTCTTCTTCTTCTTCTTCTTCTTCTTCTTCTTCTTCTTCTTCTTCTTCTTGGAAAAAGGTTTATATCCTTCTATGATTTCCCCCTATTGTCCTATATCCCAGAACACCATAAGTGTATCAGATTGAAGCAACTGAGCATGGTTAACTTGGAAATGAATATACCTGGGAGAAGACATGACTCAATTCAACAAATATTAAGTGCTAACTATGTGTAAGCCACTGTGCTAGATGCTGGGGATATAAAGATAGAAATGAAGCAATCCTTTTGTCATGGGGTGCAGAGCACCCCAGAAGTTCTCTGGGGCACATCAAGGAGCCTTCTCCTTGAGAAACTAAACCAGAGGACAGATAACGCCTAGGAAGATAAGCTGAACCAAATCGGACTGAGCTAGCTTCGGAATCCTACCCTTCATTCTGGTCTCCCTTACCCTGGGGAGATGAATTTGGGTGTGGCTGCGGCCTTTGCGTTCTGAAGAGGGATCTGTAGACACCCCTCACCCAATTCCTCTAGTCACTACCAGTGGGGGATGGTCCTCCACTCCTCACCCAATTCCCCCAGCTACCACCAGTGGGGATGGTCCTCTCTCACTAAAGGAACTTTTCACGGGCAGATGGTCCACCCCCATCAGTCCTCTATAAAAGTACCTTCCAGTCTCCTGTTCGAGGAGATTTGGTACCTCTGAGCCATGTGCTTTATGCAAATCTTCCCATGAAAAGTCCAAGGATTTCTTTCATGGTTTCCCTCCCCGCACCCTTCCCTTCCCTTGCTCCTAAATAAACTACCACCTTATTCTAACTACATTTTGTGTGCAAGAGGATGTAATTCTTTAAAGAGGAATTCCTAAGAACCCCAACTCCTACCCCAATCCCGTACCCCATTTTCCCACCATATCACTTTCATTAAGAGTTTATATCCTCCCTGGGAGAAATACCATGTACCCACATAAGTATGAACCTGCATCAGAATCTGGCCCCGAGTCAGACAATAACTAGGGAGATGAAGAGCCTTTCCTAAGGATCTATTGGCTGCTGAGGTCATGGACCACAGTGTACCTAGGACAGTTTGCAAAGGGATTGGGGAAGAAAAAGAAAGCCATGACTCAGGAATCCAAGGCCAAGTAACCACTATATTGAGCCCATGAAGACTCTGGCAGAGTCAAACACTGAACATTTGTGCTTCTCTGGCCCCTCCTTCAAAGACTGAAAGAAGAGGGCAGCTAGGTGGTGCAGTGGATAAAGCATTGACCCTGGATTTGTGAGGATCTGAGTTCAAATCAGGCCTCAGACACTTGACACTTACTAGCTGTGTGACCCTGAGCAAGTCACTTAACCCTCATTGCCCCACAACCCCCACTAAAAATAACCCCAAAACAACCAAAGACTGAAAGAAGAGGGTGTTGCTTGGGCCATAGTGACCATCTGATTACAAGTCAACCAAGATGGGAGGAGGATGTGACTGCTAAACCTAGTGGACCCAGGGGTAGGAGATGATCCTACTGTCCTTAAAGACAAATTCCATAATGTCAACAAGGTGAATTTTACAACTCTAGCCAGTTTCCCAGAAAAGAAAATAGGACCTGATGAAAGGATTAATTAAAATTCAAAACCATCACAAAAATTAAAAATGGCAAGGAAAAAGAAACAAAAAACCAAGTGAAAAATTTGAGTCCTAAGGATGAGCCCCCACATGTAGCAGGGAGCACTCCTCACATTAAGAGCTACTTATATCATGCAATATATGTGTGTAACACCAGTTTCAAACCTGTAGTCTATTGTATGACTTCTAATAGATAGATCAACACTTCAGGCCTGTCTGAGTGACAGAGTTGACAGGAGAGTTTTGGAGCAGAGTTTTTCATTCTTATTTCAAGGCAGAAAGACAGTATCAGACTCTCCAGAACCAATGCTGAAGAAGAAAAAGAGAACATGCTTTGACTAATGTGTAAGGAGAAGTTGGCTCCTCAATATGTCCCTGATTTCCAGCTTGTATCTCTAGAGGTTTCAAGAAATATTTTCTTGGGTGAGATTCGGTAGAGTGAGATCTCAGCTTGTTCCCATCTCAAGAGCTCATGTACTCTTCTCTATTTTTTTGCAGGGTAATGAGGGTTAAGTGACTTGCCCAGGGTCACATAGCTAGTAAGTGTCAAGTGTCTGAGGCCAGATTTGAACTCAGGTCCTCCTGAATTCAGGGCCGGTGCTTTTTCCACTGCACCACCTAGCTGCCCCCTCTTCTCTATTTTCTAATACATTATAATTTGTAAAACTTCTCCACTTTCTCTTTACTGTGTGTTTGGATAAGTGAGTTTACTTTCTCCTCACCTTTTGTGATGATCTTTTGTGTAATTAGTAGTGGGTAGGAAGGGGCTGAGCTAGGGGGAATACCTTGATTTACCTTCCTTTTTTAAGGGATAGTGGTCATGGAAGCTAACGGCTTTGTTGGTTTTGACCATAAAAAATAAGTGTTCTAGATCAGCCATATTAATGGGAGTAGGAGAGATAGATGTAATTCTTGTCTAGAACCTTATTTCAGTAGAGAATAATGGACCCTTCTCCTGCTCCTTTCCAGAAAGGAACCAAAGGAAATCATTGGAGAGGAGTGAGCAATATTTCAAAGAAATCTTCATACCTCCCAATGAGCCACATTTTGATATCCCAAGTAGACATACACATCCAAATAGTCAGTACACCTCTTACATGTGTGTCAGGGTTGCCAAGGGTGAATCCAGGTGTAGCAATGAATACAAAAGGAGAGAAAAGAGGAGAGACACCCAAGAATGTTCTCCTTAAAGATTCCCAAGAAAGAACGCTCCTCCTTCTCTCAAATCCAGGCTTCTGGTTTGCCAATAACAATAGTCTAGGGGAAATTTATGACTTCAGATCTTAAATATCTCTCTTTGTTTTTGTTTCTCTTGCTTATCATCTTGGCCTGGTTAAGGAGTTTTAAAGCAGTGGGTCACTACTGGGTGGGTAACTTCCTGGGGAATAAATCATTACTTGACCACCTCCCTCCTCTTCTACCTCATCCTAGGTGTTTGATAGGTCTTCCATTTTTCCAGAATGCCCAACCTCCCCAAATCTTTACTGGTAAAGCTAACATCAAATATAAAGCAAAGTTAGTGACAACTAATATATCATATGACCCTAGAATAGAGAGTAGTGTTAGAAATTAAAGTGGACAGAAATTAAAGGGGAAAAAGGGAACTTCTATGGGTGTACATAAACTGGTATCAGCCAGTTACAACAGGAACCAGGGGTTTCTTGCAATAACTCCTACCTCTCTCTTCAGGGATAGGTCTGACAGGTAATTTAGATGCTCTAGCAAAAGAATCACTCCCCGGGTCATTCACTAGCTAACAAAAGGACATTTAGTTAACCACAGTAAGAGAAGGATATTCAACAAGGCTTGGTATTGAGAATACTTCTGGTGCATTCAGCTGAGCACAGTCCCTTTGTGATGCCTCAGAAAACCCCTAGAGCTCCCCAAGCCTACTTTGCATTCAGGTGATGAGGAAGTGACATCAAAAGCCAGAGACTTCAGTTCTCTTAGCTAACCAAATTTCAAGAATACTCATTACCTTTTTTTTTTAAGTGAGGCAATGGGGGTTAAGTGACTTGCCCAGGGTCACACAGCCAGTAAGCGTCTAGTGTCTGAGGTCAGATTTGAACTCAGGTACTCCTGAATCCAGGGCTGGTGCTTTATCCACTGTGCCACCTAGCTGCCCCCTTCATTACCTTTTAAGGAAAAACTATCCAGACTCGTGTGTGGCTAGGATATTGCTCCTACCACACACTCTCATAGAGAAGAGGTAAGAAAAAAATCCAGAAGAGTTTGGCAGCTGAGGAGGGATTTGTTTTCGAGGGTGGTAAGTGTTATCTCACACTAAGACAGCACTCATATCCTTGTCCTTCCTCAGCTGCATTGTTAATGAAGGTGGCCACTACTGTAACATCAATAGCATCTTCTTTCAGAATTTTTGAAGAGGAGAGCAGAGAAGCCCAAATACAAGGCTAAGTGCTTGTTTCTATTAAAGTCTGCATAGGCTCAAGATGGAGGTGACTTGATCTTGTATATCTGAGCTATGGTTTCCTCCTTTGACCTGAATTACTTGTGAACCATCAGGTACCCCCTGGTTCATGACCTCAGCAGTCAATGGAATTCTGGGGGAAAAACAAAAAACAAAAAACAAGCTTCCATCTCCATGCTTATTATGAGGATCAAATTCTAAATAAATACAAAAAGAAATTCAGTGAATATTGCACCCAGTGGTATAAGAGTAGGAATGTATCCATCAAAGCCATCCCATGAAATGTGTTCTGGAATTCCCCTAGAAACTTCTGGATACATCAGGGACATTTGTAATTGTTATGGGCCTGCGGTACCTGAGAAGTTTTCTGGGGGAAATCAAGAAACCTTCTCCTTGAGAAACTAAACCAAAGGACAGAAACGCCTAAAGAGATGAGTGGTCTCTCCCACCCCTTGGGGAGATAAGATTAAGTGTGGCTGCTACCTTTGTGACAGAGATGGCTTGAGAGATCAGAGCTGCCTCTCACCAAACTTCCCCCAGCCACCACCAGCAGAGGATGGTCCTCCCCCAAATGGGAACTTTCCACAGTCAAATGATCACCCCATCTGACCACCATTGGTCCTCTATAAAAGTATCTGCCTGTCTCCTGCTCAAGGAGAAAGGTATCTCAGAGAGCCACGCCTCTGTGCCATGCCTTCTCCCCATGAGAAGTCCAAGGACTTCTCTCTTGGTTTCCTTTCCCTAGCACCTAAATAAACTATTATTTTTACTCTAACTGTATTTGTGTACAAGAGGGTGTAATTTAAAGAGGAATTACTAAGTACCCCTACCCCAAACCTCTACCTATTCCCCCCATAACATAATGCAACACTGAAAAAACCTGGCAACTTGATTTGATGAAGCAATTGCCTTATTGGCCACTGATCAGAAAGAGCTGCTGACTCACTGGACCTCTAAAAATCAAGTAGAGTTAACAAATATTTATTAAGCTCTTAATATATATGCCATGCACTGTGCTTTAAAAGGTTTGCCTGTCTATAGGTTTCTCTTTCCCTTTGACTCTCTAAGTAGCATGATGTAACTCTAGGAATTCTGTAATAGGGAGGTAAACAGTGGCCTTCTCTACCTCTGGAAGCCTGATCACTGGATACTCTAAGGCAACAGCAAGAGGAATTCAACTGCCCCTTTATACTTGTCTTACTGCCCCTTTATACTTGTCTTGCTGCCCCTTGTACTTTGGGTTTCTTTTCCATGGTCATAGGCAATTGGGCAGCAATGCCAAGATGAACGTGTCTGACTCAGAGGCAGCCTAATAAATTGGAGAGGTTGAGAGATCTGGATAAGCCAATGGTGGTGGGTTCCATTATAAGAAGTCCCATCTTTATATCCACTACTGTGTTTCTTGGAGGGCAGGACAGCCTTCCATGGGAAAGATGACCTTATTCACCAACTTAGCTTGCCAGAAGACACAGACCTGGGGGCAGTTGTTACACAGTGCAGGACTGAGGTGAAATGTGAAATATTGATTTAGAAGTCCTAAAAACTGATTTATATTTTGATAGTCTAAAGTCTCAGCCTCCTTGGAGAGTGTAGCAAGAGCACTAGTTTGCTCCTGCTGCTGCCTGCATATGTGTTTCAGTGCACTCTTGGGAATCTTAAATGTATTGTAAATTTTTTTACATGGCTTTTCTATACCTGATCTATACTCTATATTGAGTACCTTTCTACTCACCAGTTTGAGGAGACACTAGACATAAGCCAAAACCTAATGTTTAAGCCATTTCCCCTAGCCTTTGGGGTTGGGATGTAAAGAACCAAGTGGGAGAAAAAAAAAAGCCTGATCCTTCTTTTAGGGGTTCATGCTCCCCTGGTATTGAACCTGATTTAGAACTGAAAAGAGATGTTTAGGAAAGAGAGGATGTGATCTTCTAGACCCTTGAGCCTGGCAACCATTATTACATAAGGACAACCTCTTTCCATTTTTTGCTCTTTTGTTCGGGCTGGGGCACAGGGCAATGAGGAATAAGTGACTTGCCCAGGGTCACACAGCTAGTAAGTGTCAAAAGTGTCTGAGGGCATATTTGAACTCAGGTCTTCCTGAATCCAGGGCCGGTGCTTTATCCACTGCGCCACCTAGCCGCCCCCCTCATTTTTGCTCTTAAGTAGCATGAGCTGCCTTGGGTTATAGTGAATTACTCATCACTATAGATCTTCAAAAACTTTCAAAAACTAGAAGTTTGGATTACAGGGTCTCTAAAGCCCCTTTCATCTCTAACATTTGCTGTTCTATGACTCTGAGGTCATAATGATCTAAAAGTCTGTGTTTAATATTCTGAAATACTTTCCAGTTCTGATGTGCTGTGGTTCTAGGAGATCTGAAGAGAAGAATGGAGAGAAAAGGGATGGGAAGAGCTTTGGCAGAAATCAGTCAGTCAATAAGCATTTATTAATTATGCCAGGCACTGTGCTAGGCACTGGGAATGAAAAGAAAGGCCAAAACCATCCCTTGTCTCAAGGAACTCTCAATGTAATGGGAGAGGAAACATGCAAACAACTATTTCTTTCTTTTTTTTTTTTTTGGTGGGGTGACTTGCCCAGGGTCACACAGCTAGTAAGTGTCAAGTGTCTGAGGTCAGATTTGAACTCAGGTCCTCCTGAATCCAGGGTCGGTGCTTTATCCACTGCGTCAACAAGATACAATTGATCCTCAACTTCCATAGGGGTAATATTCCTAGTAAATACTCACTGTATTTGTCATTTTCCTCTACTCATATGTCCATCTTCAGTTTCTGTAGAGAGGTTTTGTGTTTGGGTCAGACTCTACCCCATCTCACACTCCTAGAAAAAGGCACAAAAGTCAAAATGGAAATAGGAGCTTGGGTTCCCACGACCACCAAAAATTGTCATTTTTTGCTACAAATCGCTGAAAATGCACCTTTCTGCATATGATTTTTACAATAAAACATTAATTCTGATAATATGCACTTTTCCTAATATAGTAACCATGAAACAATTCATAAAATTCAGTATGCAAAATAAAATTGGTAACATGCAAAACATTTTTTCTCACAAGTGTTTCTTTAGAATTCTGTGACCTTTCATGCTAACATCTCAATTAAAAAATAATTTATTTTAGGCATATATATATATATATATACATACACACACGTAAAATCCATTTATCCATATATAAATTTGTATACACATATATAATATATACATACATACATATATGCATGTGTTTAAATGATAATATGTTTATGTATATAATAATATGTTTATAATAAAGTTGGTGTAGGCTCAGAGGGAAGACACTGAGGTTCAGAACCAGGAAAGGCTTCTTGCAGAAGGTAGGAATTTAGCTGATATGTGAAGAAAGCCAGGCGGCAAAAATGAGCTAGAAAAGAAATCCAAGCATGGGAGACAGCCACAGAAAACGCACAGAGATAAAGAGACAAGAGATCATGTCTTGTTTGTACATCAGCAAGGAGGCCAGTGTCACTGGATCAAAGAGTGCATGGAGGCAAGTAAGGCATAAGAAGACTGGAAAGATAGGAAGGCTATGAAGGGCTTTGAAAGCCAAACAGAGGATTTTATATTTGATTGTGGAGGTAACAGCAAACTACTAGAGTTTACTGAAAAAGAGTGTGTGTGTGTGTGTGTGTGTGTGTGTGTGTGTGTGTGTGTGTGTGTGTGTGTGTGAGAGAGAGAGAGAGAGAGAGAGAGACAGAGAGAGAGAGAGAGACAGAGAGAGACAGAGAGACAGAGAGACAGAGAGAGACAGAGAGAAAGACAGAGAGAGAGAGAGACACAGAGAGAGAGAGAGAGCTATGGTTCAACCTATGCTTTAGGAAGATCACTTTGGTGTATGAAGAATGATTTGGGATTTGGGAGAGATGTGAGCCAGGCCAACCCAGCAGGCTATTGCTGGCAGTGCCAGAGGAGAGAAGGGGATGTATATGAGAGATGTTACAAAGGTAAAAATGACAGCTAGGTGGCGCAGTGGATAGAGCACCTGCCCAGGATTCAGGAGGACCTGAGTTCAAATCCAGTCTCAGACACTTGACACTTACTAGCTGTGCGACCCTGGGCAAGTCACTTAACCCCAATTGCTTCACCACCACCACCACTGACAAGAAAAGATTTGATAACTGATTGGACATGAAGGGTGATAGTGAAGGAGGCTGACCCCCTAGGCAGTAAGTCTGAGTGATGAGGAGGAGAAGGGTTCAGTTTTGGACACATTGATCTCAAGATGTCGATGTGACACTAGTTTAAAATGTCCAGTCCAATAGGCAGTTGCAGACATGAGATTGGAGGTCAGGAGAATTCCTCTCCACCAAAAAAAAAAAAAAATCTCAGCCTGCACTATCAAACTTATAGAGAGTGAAATAGACCTCTTAGGCCTGGATTGAAGGCTTTGCTGGACCTGTGAATATGGAACATGCTAAGTATCTTTGATCCCCTTTTCTATCACAGTGAACATCTATATTTTCATGGTCTGATGCCTTTGCCTGAAAAAAATCCAATTCAGTTGCCTAAGGCTTGAACTATAAACCTGCTGGTATGCTTTTATTTTCCAGTGTAAGAAGGCCCTGCCCATGTCAAACAGGGCTTTCTGTATCTGTGGTTTTGGAAATAAAGCTTGTACCAAAGGGAAAACTGAGACTCAGTAAGGGGAAGAGACTATAAGAGAGGAAAATGTTTGGCACATTATAAGAGAATTCTTGCTAACAGTCAGAGCCACCCAAAAGAGGAATGAGCTGCCTTGGAATTTTTTTTTGTCTGAGATGTTGCAGAGGGCATTACTGTTCAGGGAGGGGCTGGGCTAGATGCCCACTGAGGTTCTTTTTGTAATCCTGAGATTTTGCAATTCTACGATGCTGCAAGTCAATGGTAAAGCAGAGATCCACCCTGATTTCCTGATGTCCAGTAATAGCATTTATAGCTGGATAGAACCTAAGAGAACATCTCATCCAAACTCCTCATTTTGCAAATACCCCCCCCCAAAAGATCCCCATAGCAGCTGTGACTTTCCAGAGATCACATGTAGAAAGTAGTAGGGAGGAGGGCACCTGGGTGGCACAGTGGATAAAGCACCAGCCCTGGATTCAGGAGGACCTGAGTTCAGATCTGGCCTCAGACACTTGACACTTACTAGTTGTGTGACCCTGGGCAAGTCACTTAACCCTCATTGCCCCTCAATAAAAGAGAAAAAAAAAAGAGAAAGTAGTAGGACAAGATTTGAACCCAGATCCCCAACTTCAAATCCAGTACTCTTCACATTACACACTCTGGGTCTGGTCTACTACCCGATGTGATATTGACACATACCTGCTAGTCCTTAGGATAGATATTTTATGCTGCTCATTGCCCCACAAAAAAACAATCAATCAATCAATCAATCAATTCAGGTCCACATGGGCCCTATCTCAAGGATTAGTAGAATGATGACTCAGATGGCTTCTTACAGATCTAGATAAGTCACCAGAGTGACAGGATGGACCAGTTTATGTCCTGTGACTAAGCACAAAGCCACCCTTACACACAATCCAACAAAATGGTGAGTGACCATCCTGGGACAATATGCTGGGGATTGAGAGAATGGGGACTGGTGAATGCCAGTGCTGCCTGGGCTTCAGTTTTCCTATCTGTAAAATGAAAAGTTTCTACTCGATTGTTTCTGAAACCCTTTGCACTTCTAATATCCCCGGGCTTTGTTCTTTATTTCCCCAGTGCTAATGTTCTATGCTCTAACCCAGCCTAGTCCAGGTTCCAGAGCTGGGGGCCCATAACCCTGTGTCCAAAGAGCCTGGAAGGAGCAGCTCTCGCCAGGCCCTTGATTTGTTTCCAGTCCAGTCTCTCACCTCCATCTGTGGTACTTCGGTTCTATCAAACATGTAATGTCTTTGGTGAGGGTCTGTGATTTGCCAGCTCCCAGTCTCAGCCAGAGTGAAGGAGAGAGGGGATAGAGGAAATGATTGACAGCCTTATGATATAGTTTGATGGTTCTTAAGTGTGATCTGGGGTTCTCTGGGGGTCTCCAAGACCCTTTCTTTCAGGAGGTCCTCAAGGTCAAAACTGCTTTCATAATAATACTAAGATGTTGTCTCTTTTTTTTTTTTTTAGGGCGATAGGGGTTAAGTGACTTGCCCAGGGTCACACAGCTAGTAAGTGTCAAGTGTATGAGGTGGGATTTGAACTCAGGTACTCCTGAATCCAAGGTCAGTGCTTTATCCACTCTGCCACCTAGCTGCCCCCCTTGTCATTTCTAATATAGTAAATATTAATAGATGTAACCCACATAAACAAAAACTCTTAGGAAGGGTGGTCTTCAATAATTTCTAAAATTGCAAAGGAGTCTTTCTAGCTTTCTTTTTTTTAGAGGCAATCTGGGTTAAGTGACTTGCCCAGGGTCACCCAGCTAATAAACATCTGAGGCCAGATTTGAACTCAGCTCTTCCTGTTGTTTGTCCTTCATTCTTGAAGAGGACCATGGCACTGATGTCACGACTTGCCCTGAATTGGATTTAAGTGATGGAGGAATGTTCCAGGTCACCAACCTCAATCTCTCCTCCAGAGCCATCTGGGTCCAATGGCAACTGAGGATGGCCTTGGATGTTTAAGGCAGTTGGGGCTCAGCAATAGTGATAACTCTGTTACAAAGTCAGCATCAGCATCAGCATCCTTAACACACTTTCTGAGCACTCTTGTTTCCTCAGGTGGATCCAGGTAAGAGACTGCAAGACAGTAACTACAGCTAACATTTATAACACGACTTATCATGGGCCAGGCACTGTGTTTGTTAAGTGCTTTACAATTATTATCTCATTTGATCTTCACAACAATCCTGGGAGGTAGGTGCTGTTAATATCTTCATTTTACTGATGAAGACATTGAAGAAAACAGAGGGGAATTGACTTGCCCAGGGTCACACAGCTAATAAGTATCTGAGGTAACATTTGAACTCAGGTTCTCTTGACTACAGGGCCAGTGCTCTATCCACTGTACCACCTAGCTGCCCTTAAACATGTAAATGAGTCTTGAGGCCAGAAATGTTTGACAGCCTCAGACACTTGACACTTACTAGTTGTGTGACCCTGAGCAAGTCACTTAACCCCAATTGCCTCACCCCCCCCCAAAATATGATTACTTCAGAAATGTTTGAGAACTTTTGTGTAGGAGGAGGAACACTATACTTGGGGTGAGATGATTTGGGTTCAAATTCTGACTCTGAAACTATGTTAACTGTGTGACTATGATTATGTTACTTAACAGCTCTGTGCCTCATTTTCCTGGTCTATAAAATTGGAGATAAAAATGTCTACCCTGCCTACCTAACATGTCTTTTTAAGGAAAGTGCTTTGTAAACCTTGAAGCACTATAGAAATGTGAATTCTGCTTTCAAGGCCTTGAAGGGACTCATAGTCCAATGGAAGATGCAAGGCTCCCACACAATAAGAGTATTAGAGAATAATATAGGATAATACCTGACCAAGTGAAAACATTTTTTTTTAAACAAGGTCTTCCCTGATGATGCCAGCAAAATGCCCTTCTCTGAACTTGGCTGGCATCTTTTCTCTGCCTCTCTGTTGGCCTTTCCCACATCTGGCCAGGTATCTTCCCTATTAAGGGGACTGCCACACTGAGCTCAGTGGGGCAGGGAGCCACGCCTCTTTCATGCGTGTGTCTTTCCCAGCATTGGTCACAAGGATTCATGTACAGTATCGGTATTTGCCCGACACCTTTGCCCCAGGGGCCCAGCACTCTGCCTAAGAGTCTACCCTTAGCACACTAAGCCCTAAACAAGGCAGGCAAAAGGCAGGCTGTGGAATGATGTTTGACAGGTAGCAAATCACCCCTAACTCTTAGGAGAATAACACAATTATTTTCCAGTGTTTTTCCAATACTTGCAACATCTGTCTTTACCTTTTAATTTATGAGAATTAACAATTGGTAATGACAGTTTAAACCTCTATGAAATATCCCCGCAGGAATTAAAGCTTGTAATAGTTCCAGTCATCACCTGGGTCTTTTAAAATCTGGAAAGGGGAAAGAGAAGGCAATAGGTGTTTCTACTGCACCTACTATATTCCAGGTGCTGTGCTAAACACTTTATAATCATTATCTCATTTGGTCCTCACAATAATCCTATAAGGGGTTGATAGCCCCATTTACAGTTGAGGAAATTGAGGTAAACAGGGGTGAGATGATTTGCCTACGGTTTATACTGCTAGTAAGTCTGAGGCTGAATTTGAACTCGGGTCATCCTGACTCTAGGCCCAGCACTCTATCTACTACATCACCTACTTGCCAAAAGCACTGCATCTGATTTCTCTGCTGTGATTTGGGAGAGATGGACCGCTGGATCCTCCTGGAATCCTTCAACCTCCAGGCTCATTCTTATGCTTGATCCCTCCCAGATCCTTCGTGGTTCAGGATCCCTGAGTCTTTCCTTTGGATCATTTCTGGGGATTCCTCTCAGGTTACCTACCTCTGCTCCCATAGGCTGTCCATCTGACTCTCTGGACCTCGCTAACCATGCCACTGCAAGTGTACCATCTTCCCCTCCATTTGTATTGTTTCTCCCGTTTAAATACAAGCTCTTTGGACAGGGACCGCCTTTCTTTTGCTTGTATTTATATCCACAAGGCTTAGTTCAATACCTGGCATGTAGTAAGTCTTTAATAGATTATTGTTGCTTACCTGCTACCCAGGGAATTTAGTGTCCCACAACACAGCAGGAGAGCTCCCTAAAGTCACCTTCATTGATCCGGTTGCCATGTGGTTGAGACTACCAAGTGACAGTCTGTGCTGGAAAAATCAGGACATAGAAACACATATATGTATACACATGTACACACACATATATACACATGTTTTGGTATATGTATTTTGATATAATACACACCTATACATATACACACATATGTATGAGTATATAGATTATGATATGATATGCACATATACATACACATGTGTACACATGTACATACGCATATACACAAACATAAAATATGTTTGCTTATATTTATTATTATATAATAAATACACACATATACATACATATACATATACACAGCACTTATACATACATGCCTATACACATGTGTGTATATGTATGTGTATGCATGTGTGCATATCTATCTATGTATCTATCTGAGAGAAAAAACTTAGAGATCATCTTCATGGTTCATGGGAAGGTTGCTGGATTTAGAGTCAGGCAAGACCTGGGTTTAAATCCTGGCACTGACTTTTCCTAGCTGTGTGATAGAGGGCAACAGAGCAGCCATATGACCATTCTTGTACCCAGCATTTGTTCAGGGATCCATCCCCTGGAACTTCTTCTCCCTCAGTACTTCCTGCCCTGGTGCCCTGTCAGGCTTCTTTTGGTCTCCAGGTGATGGAATTCTCCACTCCAAGGACCTGCTCCCCACCAAACCCCACCCCCAGTGTGTGCAGACCTGTCTGTCTTGCTAAGTTTCTCTAAGTTGGAAAAAAATGACTCACTGTGACTTTTTATTGGCTTTCTCCATCAGAAGTTAATCTGGTGGGGGTAGCTAGGTGGCGCAGTGGATAAAGCACTGGCCCTGGATTCAGGAGGACCTGAGTTCAAATCTGACCTCAGACACTTGACACTTACTAGCTGTGTGACCCTGGGCAAGTCATTTAACCCTCATTGCCCCACCAAAAAAAAAAAGAAGAAGTTAATTGGGTGCCTTTTGTAAATCTCGGCCAAGTTGGTGTTAGACTCTAATGCTTCCTCTCACTCTACCATCTTTGCAAAAACCTTTTACTAAGATATAGGAAAGCCAAAAGCTGTACTGGAGAAAGGAGCACGTACCAATGAAAGGGAGAAACCATGATGCAGTTTTGCCTCAGGGATAATAGAGCTCCAAGAACATCAGAGAGCATAGATAGACTCACATCCTTCTGTTTTCTTTGTATCAGTTGATAGTCTATAAGCACCAGACAAGGCTTTTTGAGAGAGGCAATGGAGCATGGGGGGAGATAGCATCCTTTTTATAGTTTGTAGCATAGTAAGTGTATCTGAGGCCACAGATGTCTCAGTTTGCTCTCCTTTCCTGATGGTTGAGATTGGATTTCAGGGGCAGCCTAGTGACACAGTGCATAGAGTACTGGGCTTGAAGTCAAGAAGACCTGAGTTCAAATCTAGCCTCTGATACTTATTAGGTGTTGCCCTGGGCAAGTCACTTCCCCCATTTTCCTCAATTAAGTAAAATGGAGATATTAACAGAACCTATCTCCCAGGATTGTTGTGAAGATGAAATGAGATAATAATTGTAAAGCACTTAACACATTGCCTGGCCCATGAAAAGTCATGTTATAAATGTTAGTTGTAGTTACTGTCCTGCAGTCTCTTACCTGGATCCACCTGAGGAAACAAGAGTGCTCAGAAAGTGTGTTAAGGATGCTGATGCTGATGCTGACTTTGTAACAGAGTTATCACTACTGCTGAGCCCCAAGTGATATGCTGGGAGCCACAGGACTTTTAGGGGCTGTCACTATGACACACAGCTCTCCCCAAGGACACGTACTATATACAACCCATGGGAATATGATATAGACACATGGGAAGGCCACCCAGCTAACCAGACAGCAATGTTCTGCCACACCATACTCTCACCCGACTTCCTTCTTCTACCTTCTGTCAACATGCTCACTTTATTGCATAAAGGCCAACTTAGGAAAAAAAAACAAATAAACAAATACATCAGAAATGAACAGTGGCCCAGAAGCTTTCAGGGAAGGTCTGCTTTTCTAAGCCATTTTGGAGGGGGTTTGGAGGAGGGGAAGACTAGTGCCCTTGTCACGGTTATCGGCAACAGCTGCCATCTTCCTACCCCAAAGATCAATTGTTCTGCCAGGCCTGATTGTGGGAGATCTGAGATGTGATCTTGGCATATATCATGACCAACAGCCAATTTCATCTGGGCATCCCTATCTGGCCTTGACAGGTGTGCCCCTACCCCCCACTGAAGGTGTTAATTAAGTCAGATCCAACATCTGGCCAGATAGCCCCATGGAACATCCCTCCCTCCTCCCCACATTGAGCCAGCCTAAGCTGGTCTGAGTTAATTAGCAGGCAATAGTCATGGCCCCATGATAATAGACCATGAATAACAACAGCACATGTTCCCATAGCATTTTGAGGCTTAAAGAGTGTCTCTGATGTGAAGTGGGCAGTGAAAAGATTATTGCCCCCATTTTACAGGTAAGGAAATTGAGGTTCCAAGGCATCAATCGGCTTGCTCGTGGTCACAGAAGTAGTAAATATTAGTCTCCTGACGCTAAAGCCGGTCTCTCCCACCAACCCAGGGGGCTGCCAACCTCAGAAATGAAGTCCCCATTGATTCTGTGTGGGACTGAGATAGGATGGATAGAAGCGTAGAGTGTCTTCTAGAAAAGACACATCAAATTCTTACAAATTAAATTTAATTTTCCCATCAACCTGCCTAAGCATGTGCCAGATACAGTCTCTTCCCTTTTGTCCCCTCTCGAGAGTGTCCTTAGCTTCATTTTCCTTTGCCCCTCTGCCAGCCTCAGTCTTTCTTCTAGGTACAAGCATGTCAGTACCCCAAAGGAGCTGTTTATTCAGGGACTTAGGTCTTAATAACTGTTGAATGTGCAGAAGTTCTCTTGCATTCACTTGGTAAATTCAGATTTGGGTGTATTGAGTTTTCTTACACAGAGGCTCATCCAGATACCTTAGAGTTTCTTTTTTTATTTTGACCTGGAGCTCTGATTTCATTGGTGTGGAACTCCCTCTACCAGTACAGTTCATCAGCTTCCCTTCAACTTATCAACTAATCAACATTTATTAAGTTCCTACGTTATGCCAGGCACAGTGCTAAGTGCCAACACTTACCCTCAAATACAAATATTTACAAATACCCTCGAAAAGGTAAAATACAGTCCCTGCTCTCAAGGAGCTTACAATCTAATGGGGGACAGAACATGTAAACAAATATATTAAAAGCAAGCTATATACAAGATAAATAGGAAATTGTGTCACTGAGAGGTTAAGTGACTTGTTAAGTCACACATCCAGAATGTGGCCTAGGTGGCATTTGAACCAGAATCAGAAAGATCTGGGGCTGGCTCACCAGCTATTATAAAAATGACCTTAGAAAATAGGTTTTCTGATGCCAAGATCACTACTTTCTTCATTTTACCATAATATTTCTTCCAAACTCTGGATTTCAAATGTTGTGAATAAGAGGATTGATTGGAAAGAAAGGTGCTATATTCAGAAGACGGAGAGATCTTAGAATCTCTATAACCTAAAAATATGCCCCATTGGGGCAGCTCGGTGACGCAGTAGATAAAGCACCAGCCCTGGATTCGGGAGGACCTGAGTTCAAATCTAGCCCCAGACACTTGACACTTACTAGCTGTGTGACCCTGGGCAAGTCACTTAACCCTATTTATCTCAGTTTCCTTATCTGCAAAATTATCTAGAGAAGAAAATAGCAAATCACAATAGTATCTTTGCCGAGAAAATTCCAAATGGAGTCATGAAGAGTCAGACATAACTGAAACATCTGAACAACAACAACAAAAGTAGGACTCAGGGAAAACTCCATAAAGGAAGTCTCATATGAATTAGGTTCTGGAGAATGGGAAGAATTTCAGTAGTCAGAGAGAAGGAAGGCCAGGTTCATTCCAGGAAATGGAGAAAGATTACAAAAATGTATGGAGACTAGAAAGGTCAGGATGAGAAGGGGATACTGGTCCACCTTGATGGACATATAGAATATGAAAGAGGAGTAGCACAAAATAAGACTGTACAGGTGGAAGATTGGAGACAGTTTGTCAAGGGCCTTGAAGGTTGGGATCAGTTATTTTTATTTTATTCAGTAAACATTAGGTAGTCATAGAAGAGAGATAAGTGATGCATTAAGAAGCTTACTCAGGTAGCATTTTTAGAATGGAATGGATTGGAGAGTGGGAATAAGAGACTGGAGGCAAGAAGTCCAGTGAGGGAGCTCTTAAAATAATCCAGGCAAGAGAGATCAGTTGTGAATTGGGGGGAAAGAAAGAAAGCGGGCTGTTGGTAGGAAGAAAAGACCAATCTGTTAAGAAAATATTCATGTAGCACTATCTGTAATAGCAAAAGGTTGGAAATAAATTCTATGCCTATCAGTTAGGGGATGGCAGCGTAAATTGTGGTCCATGAATATAATGGAATATTATTGTGCCATAAGGAGCAAAGAACATTAAAAATTTAGGGAAATATAGGAAGATTTATATGAAGTGACACAGAGTGAAAAAAATCAGATCCAACCCCCCATCATAATAAAGACTAGAACAAAATAACTGAAATAAAGATTAAATAGCAATAAAAGGCAAGTCAAGCATGAGGAATGATCTTGTTGCTACCTGGTCAAAGCAAACAGTTTTCTCTAGTCTTAACAAATGGCAATTACAAAACAGTACTGTGGCCTATACTATGTCACTGCATTGTTTTGACTGTTTTCTGAAAGACTCTATTAATTATTTGTGTTTGCTTATGTTTGTCTGCTATACTAAAGCATAGTTATCAATTATAGCAATTAAGGTAGAGACAATAGGAGTGGATAAAAATAAGATATAGGATAATAGCAGTATTTTAGAGCAGATTTTTTTTAGAGCAGTATGGGATAAACAGAGATAATCTAGCCCAACTCCTTTTTTCAAGGGAAGAAACTGAGGCACAGAAAGGTTAATTAACTCCCCAAGGTCGTACAGATGATGGGGTCTGAATTTGAACTCAGGTCCTATGACTACAAATACAACATACTCTTTCCAATAAACTACAATGTCCCACTTACATCACTGTACATTTCAGAGTTAAAATCAAAAGGTCCCAGAAAATGATTAGGTAATAAGTAAGGAATAAGGAATAAGGTTAAGAATGACAAGCTTGGGGCAACTAGGTGGAGCAGTGGATAAAGCACCGTCCCTGGATTCAGGAGGACCTGAGTTCAAATCTGGCCTCAGACACTTGAAACTTACTAGCTGTGTAACCCTGGGCAAGTCACTTAACCCTCATTGCCAGAGAGAGAGAGAGAAAGAAAGAGAATGCTATTAACTACTGACGGGCATATCTCATCAAAGAACTCCCTCCAGAACTTTTTCAATTTTATTAAATTCAACAGAATTAAGTACCAACTTATGCAAAACACAGTACTAGCCATTTAGGATACAAAGATAAAATCAAAACATGGAGAAAGCCACGTAGGGGTTGAGGTTTCTCTTCCTATTTCCTTTTCCCTATCTCCAGTGTCTCTTGCTTACTCTTTGACCTCTTAGGCTCTGAGCCCAACCACCTAAGAAAGAGAACTTGTTTGACCATTCCATTGTATCTACTCAATCCTTCTAGGTCCAATTTCAGGAGATTCAATTCAATCCAAATGAAAGAAAATCTATTCCAATCAGCAATCTTTCACCACCCTCTCTGCATTTATGTATGCAATTTCATGATGAATGCTAGGTATAACAAGGTGACAAAATGTCAGTGTCCACCTTGAAAGAGCTTATGATCAAATTAAATGGGTATGAAAATTACATATGCTTATAAGTATGCTATAAAATACAATGTGATAGGGGCAAAGAAGAGACTCGGAGTATTCTAAGAAATATTTGAGGAAGGAGATGTCAAGTTTCCCTGAGGATAGAGGGATAGCTGGGTAACTTCCTTGGAGGAAGTGGCATCTGATCCAGATCAATCTATTCAATTTACCAGCCTCTTTCTTTTGAGCAGAATTGCTACTAGAGGTCCTCTTTATCTAGTCTTGCCCTGAGGCCATCAATTTTCACTGGGCCAGTTATATCATTTGCCTTCCACTTTTATTTTTTTGAATGAAACCATTCAAATAAAAAAAAAAATCTGGAGGTTTTAGTGGCCTACAAGCTTAATATGAGAGGCAACAGTATGGTATGACAGGCAGAAAAGCTAATATGATCTTGGACCACAATAAATGACACTCACTGGTGCATAAGATGAGGGGAAGAGAGAGTTTAAAGTTACTCTGGCCTGGTCACATCTAGGTTACTATATTTAGGTTCCAAATTTTGGAAGGAGCATTGACAAAACTGTAGTATGTCCAGAGGGGAGTGACCAGGACATGACAGAACTAAAAATCACCTTATCCAAGAAGCAGTTAAAAGAACTAGGGATATTTAGTTTACAGAAGATTAAGGAGAACATGATTGTGGTCTTCAAGTATTTAAAAGACTATCATGTGGAAGAGGAATATCATTAGAAGATTCTCAGAACTGCACAATAATAGTTTTGAAAGTGAATTTAGAGATTATCTGGCACTTGATCCAATCCTCTATAATATAATTGACAAATGGTCATCCAGTCTTTGGGATTAAATTCTTGTATTTGATTTCTAATTTTTTCATCAAAGGTTCTTTGTTGAATATATTTCTTGCATTCTCAATAAAGCATGCATGAAATAGTTCAACTTTTCTGCATTTTCATTTTAGGTTTTTATATTCAAACACATGTTCAATCTTTGTTAAGGTCATCAATTGAGAAATTTTTAAATTCCTCCCCCACCCTTCATTTAACAGTTACCAGAGGTCCATCATATCTAACTTTTCTAAAGTTATATTCATGTTCTTTCCTATATATGTTTTTGCTAGATTTGTCTAGATCTAAAAGGGATACATTGAAGTCCCGCACTATTATAGTTTGACAATTTATTTCTCCTTGCAATTTGATTCACTCTTCCTTAAGTATTTAGATACTGTGCCATCTAATAGATACATCTTAAGTATTTATATTGGTTCATTATCTATGGCACCTTTAAACACAATGCAGTTCTCTTATTTATCTCTTTTTATCATGTCTATTTTTACTGTCATCTTGTCTGAAATCATAATTGCTATTCCTGCTTTTTTTAGTTCACCTGAATTCAAAGTATAATAGATTTTTCTTCATCCTCTTATTTTAACTCTGTGAAACTTTGTGGTTTTATATTTTTTTAAACTAAACAATATAAATTTCATTTCTGCTATCCTCTTCTGCTTTATGGGTGAGTTTGTCCCTTTTATGTTCAAGGTTATGATTATTACTTGTGTATTTATCTCTATCCTGTTATCTTGTGCTTTTCCCTCTCCTTTCTCCTCTTTAAGTCTCTCTCTACTCTCTTCCTGGCCTTACCTAGTTCCCTGTTGTATTTCTATCCTTAATGCTTTGGGAATGTATATATGTAGGAGAAGAATGAGTGAATGTTTTCAACCTTCCCTTGTCCTGTTCAAATGAAGTGAGAATCATGAGATACCCATTCCCCTGCTTCCTTCATATTTGTATATTGTTCGTCTTATAAACCCCTTCCTCTTCCCTTCTTCCCCAGTATATTTTCCCATGTTTGCCATTTCATTCTTCTCTGTTGAAAGAAAACAAAACTGCCACTAGCTTGTCTACCTGACTTATTCAACTTCATGATCCTTAAAGACTTTAAGATTCTGAGATGACACTTATTTTTGTCCTCCTGTTAAAATGTAAATAATGATTATATAGTTACTTTCAAATGATCAAATGTATTTACCTTTCTATGTTTCTATTGATTCCTGTGTTTCTATTCCAAAGTTCCTATTCAGTTCTGGCCTTTTCACGAGGAATGTTTTGAAGTCCTTTATTTCATTAAAGGTTATTTTTCTCCACATAATAATTTTAGTTTTTCCAGATGGATTGTTGTTGGTTGTAAACCTTTATGTTTTGTCTTTTGAAATATCATATTCTAATTTCTCTTCTAATATAGAATTGCTGTTGCCAAGTCTTATATGAATCTGACTGTCACTCTTTGGGACTTGAACTTTTTCTTTTTAGTTGCTTGCAGTGGTTTTTTTTTTTCCCTTTGACCTTGAAGTTCTGGATTTTTGGCTATGATATTCCTTATTTTTCATTTTGTGGTTTCTTTCAGGAAATGACTGTTGGATTACTTTTATTTTCATTTTGTGCTCTAATTCTAATAGTTTGTGGTGTTTCTTTCATGATTTCTTGAAATGTGGCATCTAGACTTTTTTTTTTTTGAGGGGGGAGGTTGCTATGAATTTTGGGAGAGGGTAATCTGATGATGCTTAGATTTATCTCTCCTTGACCTGTTTTTCAGTTTAGTTGGTTCTGGTAATATATAGCTTACATTTTCTTATTTTTCCCTAGTCTTTTGATTTTATTTCAATATTACTTATTGTTTTGTTATTGTTATGTTATTGTTGTTTTCTGTTTGGTCCTTAATTTTCCGGGAGTTTAGTTCTTGGATAAGGTTTATTATTGTCTGTTCTAAGCTATGAATTCTCTTTGCTATTATTTCCTCCCCCAATGTCATTTCTTTTACATTATGTTTCGTATCTCTCTAATTTCTTCTAAGTACTCATATAGTCCTTGTGGCCAGGACATCTTTTCTCTCTGAAATTCTACTTGGACTTGTGAGATTATTATCTTTTTCTGTGTTTGAATCTTGGACTTTTCTCAGTATGTAGTGTTTCTTCACTGTATTTGTCATTTTCCTCTACTCATATGTCCATCTTCAGTTTCTGTAGAGAGGTTTTGTGCTTGGGTCAGACTCTACCTCATCCCACACTCTTAGGTGATCTGGGAGGGCCTTGCTTGGTCTTGGAAGCAGTGGTTAAGACCAGGTCCCACCTTCCTACAAGAATTCCTGGTTTTAGCCTCAATCTACTGGTAGCTAGACTTAAGTTTTGGTTTTAGCTCCTTCACTGTCTTCTTCCTTTTGTATAATACTAAAATTGGAATTGAATGTACACCTTGCTTTTCCCCTGACAGTCCCAAATAAGATGTTGATTGTACTGGTAGTAAGCGTCCTGAAAGACCCCAGATGGTTCCTTGGTCCAATTTCCTGCTGTTGTTCATCTGTGGATTGCCTGGGCTCTGGGTTCTGCACAGGCTGCCTGGATTCTGGGTAAGGTGTGGGTTGCCTTGATGTAGGCCTGGCCCTGTCTTCTGTGCCCATTCTATGACGAGCTTCCTGGACCCTACTTAGGTTGTTTGGGTGCTGGCTTGGCCCTGTCTCTGGCAGTGGGTGTGGGCTGCTCATATACTTTGTCTTCTGCCTGGCTTATCTTGTGTCCATTTAGAGTTTCTGAAGGATGCTGGTAGTCTTTTGTGTAGTTCTTGACTGGAGGGAGAAACATATTGTTGTGCCTTTCACTTTATTTATCAATGCTTTCTCTTTTGCATTTTTGGACATTCACTGGGGGCCATTTGTGGGGGATCTGGGGTCCTCTCATCCTAATATTCTGCCATCTTCCCACAATTCCTGTCATTCAGCCTTCATTTGAAGACATTTAAAGGCAAACCCAATCCACTTTGGGAAGAGTGTGATCTTCTTGATGTACAACTTCCACTCATGACTCTTCTTCCCCCTGTGAGTAGGCTGAGGCAATTCCCTTTTCAGCTGCTACTCACATGGCAAAATTTCTCTGGACAGGTATGCTCCAGTTTATCAACATCCTTCCTACATTGTAGTCTCAGAAATGAATACATTATCATAGATATATCCTATCAGGGGCTTCATAAGGTGGTAGAACAATCACCTCCATAGTGTTGGACACTACTTTCTTAATCTATCTTAAAACTGAATTAGCATAGGGGGCAGCTAGGCGGTGCAGTAGATAAAGCACTGGCCTTGGATTCAGGAGTACCTGAGATCAAATCTGGCCTCAGACACTTGAAACTTACTAGCTGTGTGACCTTGGGCAAGTCACTTAACCCCCATTGCCCTGCAAAAAAACAAACAAACAAAAAAACCCAACAAAAAAAAAAAACAAAACCAAACAAAACCAAAACAAAAAAGACTGAATTAGCATGCTTGAATTCCAGGTCATCTTGCAATCCAGTGGTAAAGTAGATAGAATACTGGGCCTGGAGTCAGGATGAACTGAGTTCAAATCCAGCCTCAGACACTCACTAACTACATGACTCTGGGTGAGTCATTTAATCTCTGTCTCAGTTTCTCTAAACTATAAAATGTGGATAATAGCAACACCTACCTTATATGGTTCTTCTGAGGATCAAATGAGATAATAATCACAAAGCACAGTGCCTAGCACATTGTAAAATCATCATCATCATCATCAAGGGTAGTTGTGATGATCAAACAAGACAATATTTGTAAAGTACTTAGCACACTGCATAGTACATAGCAGGCATTTCATAAATACTTATTGCCTTCCTTTTCCTGAGATTCATTTAAGATCCAATGCTTGACAAAATAGGAAAATAATAAATGTTGGAGAAGCTGTGGAAAAATTGGAACACTAATGCATTGTTGGTGGAGTTGTGAATTGTTTCAACCATCCTGGAGAGCAATTTGGAACTATGCCCAAAGGGCTATGGGACTGTGCATAGCCTTTGAACCAGTGATACCATTACTGGGTCTATATCCCAAAGGGATCATAGAAAAGGGAAAAGGACCTACATGTACAAAAATATTTGTAGCCGCTCTCTTTGTGGTGACAAAGAATTGGAAATAGAGGGAATACCCACCAATTGGGGAATGGCTGAACAAGTTGTAGTATATGAATATAATGGAATACTATTGTGCTGTAAGAAATGATGAGCAGGCAGATTTCAGAAAAATCTGGAAAGACTTAAGTGGACTGATGCTGAGTGAGATGAGCAGAACTAGGAGAACACTGTAAACAGTAATAGAAATATCGTGTGATGATCAACTGTGATAGACTTGACTCTTCTCAGTAGTGTAATGATCCAAGACAATTTCAAAGAACTCATGATAGAAAACGTTCTCCACATCCTGAAAAAAGAACTGTGGATTCTGAATGCAGATTGAACCATACTGTTTCTACTTTTTGGCTTTTTTTTATTTTTTGAAAATTTCCCCTTGTGTTCTGATTCTTCTTTCACAACATGACTAATGTAGAAATGTTTAATGCTATTGTACATATATAACCTAAATCAGATTGCTTTCCATCTTGGGGAGGGAGGAAGGAAGGGAGGGAGGGAGAAAAATTTGGAACTAAAAATCTTATGAAAACAAATTTTGAAAACTATCTTTACATGTAACTGGAAAATAATAAAATACTTTTATGATTTAAAAAAAGATCCAGTGCTTTAGCTATCCCTCCTGACTTTGTGTCATAGGTAAATTTGGCAACTATGACATTTATGCCTTTATCCAAGTAACAGATAGAATTGGTGAATGGGGGGTGGGGGAAGCTAGGTGTTGCAGTGGATAAAGCACTGGGCTAGCATTCAGGAGGACCTGAGTTCAAATCAGCCCTCAGATACTTGACACTTATTAGCTGTGTGACCCTGGGCAAGTCACTTAGCCCTCATTGCCCCCCCCCAAAAAAACAAAGAATTGGAGAATGGCAAAGAGCCAAGGACAAATCCCTTAGGCATCATGCTGGAGACCTGTCTCCTTCCAAGTTGGCATTAAACCAATGATGACTATTCTCTGGTTCTAGCCTTTTAACCAGTTCTAATGCCAAAGTATGTTGCCATCAAATCCATAACTCTACCTCGTTCACAATAATGACATAAAAATTTATTGAATTATTTTTTTTTAATCTAGGAAATTTTATCTAAAACAGTCCCATGATATCTTTATCTAACCGTCCAGATAAAATATAGGAAATGGCCTGAACTATGACTGATGAAGTCTTGCAAGCTTTCATGCTCTCTACTTGCTTCTCCTGTTGTTCACTTGCCATCCATCTTAAATTGTTCACTACCTGTCCACTAAGATCAATAGGTGGAATTTACAAGGTGACAGCTTTGGTTCAATGAAAAGGGAAAAAATGTTAAAATCATAGCTTTCCAAAAGTGGAAATGAGTTGCTTATGGGAGTAGTGAGTTCTCCATTACCAGAGGTATTCATGCAGAGGCTAGATGAACTTTTGTTGGGAAGATTGTAGACAGAGTTCATCATTTAAGTAAGATTTTCTAGGTCCATTAGATTATCTCTTTGGTCCTCTCATGATTGCTCCCAAAGCTTTTTTGAGCCTCAGGAAAGGTTGGGTCCATGCTTGGGGTGAAAGGTTCCATCAGCATCTCTGATCCAACTTCCTCAGCCCCAGGACAAACACAACCAAGCATGACATTATTGCTGCTTCCGGATGTGGATGACAGGATTATCAGCCTCAATTCTTCATGCCTATACTTTTCCCCCAGGAATGCTATTTGAGGTTGGGCTTTTCCAATTTCCAAATTTTACTAGCATAAAAGATTGTTCTTATTGTTGGCAGGACTCCTGATGTGATGCCTCAGTGTACATTTTTTTTTGCAGCCCGAGCTAAAAAAGCCCAAATCAAAACAGGGGAACTGTTACTGGCCCATTAGGAAGGGTGTGAGGGCAGGAGAAGGGAGGGGAATGTTGGCAAGGAAGCCAGGGGTGGTGTAGGAAATGGAAAAGCAAGAAATCTGCACAGGACTCACAGCTGGATACAGGGCAGATTTTGCTCTGTCTCACCAGAGAGTGGCTGTTCTGGATGAGGTCTTCCTGGGAAGAAGAAAACCAGAGCTATCTATGAGAGAAAACACTATTGTACTCTATGGTGGCTGATGGTTTCTGATGGGGGAAACTGGAAGGCATCTCTGAAAGCATCAAGTCAAACTGATACCTGAGTAGGAATCTCCTCTTCAATATCCCTTATAAGTGGTCATCCAGACACCATTTGAAGATCTACAATGATGAGAAACTCACTATTTTAATCTAAATTTTTTCCTTTGAATTGAAAAAACATAAATAAACATGTACATTTCAGTGTACACAAAAAAGATTGTACTTGAAACCACAAATTTCAGTTGCATACAGGTTTTTATACATATATCTGTGTGTATATATTATGTTTATATATATATGTATATACATACATATTATTACTACCATATATATTACTACTATACATGTTACTACTACATATATGTTACTATCATATAGATGTTACTACCATATATAGTAACCCAATAGATAAAGCACCGGCCCTTGATTCAAGAGGATCTGAATTCAAATCCAGCCTCAGACACTTGACACTTATTAGCTGTGTGACCCTGGGCAAGTCACTTAACCCTCAAAGCCCCACAAAGAAATATAGATAGATAGATAGATATAGATAGTAACCTAATACATTTCCAGGTGCGCATGTAACCATGTATATGTGTATGTGTGTGTATATATGGCAGTAACACAATTACAATGTTTGTTGGTATCCTTTTCTAAATTTCTTTTTGTTTTCTTTGGTGTATTTTAAAATATTTCATTGGATGCTTTTTTCCTTATTTTTTTTTTCATTCTCTTCCTTCCATCCTGTCACTTCCCCAAGGTTACTTTCTGTCTATTTACTCTTGGAATTTTAAACTTTTTTTGTGTAATGAATCCCTATGGCAGCCTGGTGAAGCCTATGGACTCCTACTTGAATATTGTTTTTAAATGCATAAGATAAAATACATGGAATTACAAAAGAAACCAGTTATACTGAAAGTTATCCAAATATTTTTTAAAAGTTCACAGACCCAAGATTAAGAGTTCCTGACGGGGGCAGCTAGGTGGCGCAGTGGATAGAGCACTGGCCTTGGATTCAGGAGTACCTGAGTTCAAATCCAGCCTCAGACACTTGACACTTACTAGCTGTGTGACCCTGAGCAAGTCACTTAACCCCCATTGCCCTGCAAAACAAACAAACAAGCAAACAAAAACAAACAAAAAAACCCAAAAAACAACAAAAAAAAAAGAGTTCCTGACCATGGTGGGTAGCTAGGTGGCACAGTTGATATAGCGCCAGCTATTCAGGAGAACCTGAATTCAAATCTGGCCTCAGACACTTGATACTTACTAGCTGTGTGACCCCGGGCAAGTCCCTTAACCTTCATTGCCTGGCAAAAAGAAAAAAAAAAAGAGAGAGAGTTCCTGACCTACTCTGTATTTAATTTGTATGTATCAATTTATGTTGTCTCATTGAAATGAAGCAATGAAATGTTTTCTTGAGGTCAGGGACTGTTTATATTTTTAATTTATATCCCAAGCACTTAGCACAGTGCTTGGTCTATAGTAAGTACTTAGTAAAGGCTAATTGATTGATACGTGTATCACTTTCAATAATTTTCCCTAAGTCCCACCCCTCCCCCCCAAATAGAATACCTTCCTTGTAAAAAATAAGTATAGTCACACAAAACAATTAAATATATTGGTCAGGCTTGGAAAAGTATGTTTCATTTTGTACCCATCATAATTGGTCACTGTATTCTGTACTCCTTAAAAGTTATTTCCAGGGATGCAGTGGGTGGAGCAGTGAATAAAGCACTGACCCTGAATTCAGAAGTACCTGAGTTCAAATCTGACCTCAGACACTTGACACCAGCTGTGTGACCCTGGGCAAGTCACTTAACCCTCATTGCCTTGCCAAAAAAAAAACCCAAACAAAAACAACAACAAAAAGTTATTTCCTTTCCCAACTGATTGGATGAATTCACAGCTCCATCAACAGTATGTTGGTGTGTTTGATCTTCCATGATCTCTCCAATGATTGCCATTTTCATCTTTTGTTATGTTTGCCAGCCAATCTGATACTTGTGAGATAGAATTAGAGAATTTCTGAGTAGATTTAATGTTTATTTCTTTTGTTATTAGTGATTTGGAGCAATTTTATATGGTTGATACAATGTATTTCTTCTTTTGAAAACTGGTTTTCATATTGTTTTACTCCTCTATTATGGAATGATTTATTACTATATGTCTATATCAATGCCTTGGACATTTTGGATATATGACCTTTATCAGAGAAATTTGTTATAAAGATTTTCCCCTGGTTAATTATTTTCTTTCTACTTCTAACTGCATTGATTTTGCTTATATAAAAAACTTTTAATTTTATATAATTGGAATTGTCTATTTTATCTTCTACCTTTTCCTTTATTTAAGAATTCTCTTCCATTTCTGGGCAGAGTCAAAATGGTGGAGGACAAGCAGCGACTCCTCAGAGCTCTCCCCCAAATCCTTCCAAATCCCTTCAAATCATGTCATAAGACAATACCTGGAACAGCAGAACCTACAAAACGATGGGGTGAGATTATTTTTTAGCCAAAGACATCTTAGAAGGTTGGCAGGAGGGGTCTGCTGTGTTGGGGTAGAAGTGGAACCCAACCCCATGGTCATGCCAACACAGATCCAGCCACAGGCATGCTGCACCAGAGAAAGAGACCTCCAGAGCCTCTGAATTGGCTGAAGTGTTGGCTTATTCTGGAACTAAGCTCACGGGCTGGTGAGAGGGCTGAGTGGTTGGTCAGGGGGAGATTACAGGGGTCTCTGCTGGCACTGAGGCAGAGCTCAGTTGTTTTATCCCTGCTGGGAACCAGAAAGCAGCCTTGGGTAGCGGTGGACCAGGTGGGAGATGGGTGCACACTTGCTGGAACTATCAACCTAGCAAAACAAACATTTTGTATTCTGGTTGAAAAACAAGTAGGCCTGGGGTTATTTTCAGACCAGAGCACAGGCCAGGCAAGTGAAGAACCTTGTTGGACCCCCTGAAGCTTGGGACAGTGCAGTCTGGACTTTAAGTGCCTCACTTTAAGAAGGAGTTAAAAGTCAAGAAATAGGCAGGCAAGATGAGCAGACAGAGAAAGATGTGGACCATAGAAAATTTCTTTAGTGACAAGGAAGATCAAGGTGCACTCTCAGAAGAGGATAGCAACATCTGTGCTCCTATATCCAAAGCTTCCAAGAAAAATATGAATTGTTCTTAGGCAGTAGAGGAGCTGAAAAAAGACTTTGAAGATAAAGACACCTAAAGGGAAAAATGGAAACAGAAATGAAAGTGATGCAGGAAAGTCATGAGAAAAAAGTCAACAGCTTGAAAAGCCAAATGGAAAAGCTCTCTGAAGAAAATAATTGCCTAAGAAATAGGATTGAACAAATTGAAGTTAATGACTTTATGAAAAACCAAGAAACAATAAAGCAAACCCAAGCGAATAAAAAAATAGAGGGCAATGTGAAATATCTTCTGGGAAAAGCTGCTGACCTGGAAAATAGGTCCAGGAGAGATAATTTGAAAATTATTGGTCTGCCTGAAAACCATGATCAAGGAAAGAGCTTAGACATTATCTTTCAAGAGATCGTCAGGGAAAATTGCTCTGATATTCTAGAAACAGAAAGAACCCATCGATCACCTCCTGAAAGAGACTCCAAAAGGTAAACTTCCAGGACTATTATAGCCAAATTCCAGAGCTTTCAGGTCAAGGAGAAAATATTGCAAGCAGCCAGAAAAAAACAATGCAAGTACTGTGGAGCCCCAGTAAGGATAGCACAAGATCTAGCAGCTTCTACATTAAAGGATTGGAGGGCATGGAAAATGATATTCCAGAGGGCAAAGGAATTGAGATTACAACCCAAAATCACATACCCAGAAAAACTGATTATAATCTTTCAAGGTAAAGATGGGACTTCAATGAAAAAGAGGACCTTTAGGTATTCATGATGAAAAGACCTGAACTGAATAGAAAATTTGACTTTCAAATACAAGACCCTAGAGAAGCATAAAAAGGTAAACAGGAAAAAGAAATTAAGAGGGATGTTAAAAGGCTAAACTGCTTATATTCCTTCATGGGAATATCATACTTCTAACTCATAAGAACTTTCTCACTATTAGGGCAGATGATAGGAATAAATTTAGACAGAGGGCATAGGTGGGAAATGATTATGAAGGGATGATATCTGTAAAGCATTTATTTTTGTTTATTGGGTTTTTTTTGTGGGGCAGTTGTGCTTAGGTAACATGCTCAGGGTCACACAGTGGGTGAGTGATTTCTGTCCGAGGCTGAATTTAGGCTTGGGTCCTCCTGGGTCCAGGGTGGGTACTTTGTCCACTGTGTCACCAAGCTGCCCCATGATGACATCTTTAGGATAAAATTGAGGGGGGAGAAGATTGCACTATGGGAGGGGGAAAAGGAGGGGTAGAATCAGGTGAAATCTCACATGAAAGAAGCAGGAAAGGGCTTATGGAGTGAGGGGAGAAATGGGGGAGGAGAGGGGCAGTGAATGAGCCTTACACTCATCAGAATTGGCTCAAAGATCTTAATCTCATCAGATTTGGCTCAAGGAGGGAATAACATACACACTCAATTGGGTGGAGTAATCTATCTAACCCTACAGGAAAGTAGGAGGGGAAGGGGATAAGGAGGGAGGAGTAAAAGAAGGGAGGGGAGATTAGGGGAGGCACAGTCAGAAGCAAAATTCTTTTGAGGAGGGATAGGGTGAAAATAGAGTAAATATCATGGGGGGAGGGAATAGGATGGAGGGAAACAGTTAACAGTAGTAACTGTGAAAAAATTTTGAAGCAGAGGCAAGAGTTATGTAAGATGACGATGATATTGACAGTGATGGCAATGATGATGATGATTGGATGAAGATGAGAACTGATTGATGAGGAGGATTAATTGATGAATATGGGGATTGATTATTGATGATGATGATGATGATGATAAAACATGTGGTACTTACTTTGCTGGGCTATTTTGAAGAAAATTCTTTGTCAGGTATAAGGTAAAATGTTATCTATTACTGTTGTTGCAAGAATCAATCTCATGGGTTTATTGTAAGGAAATCTTTCTTTAAAGTACTATATAAGTGTAGTTTTCTATGAAAAAAATGATGAGTAGGATGCTATCAGAAAAACCCAGAAAGAACTACATGAGCTGATTCTGTTCTTTCTGGGTTTTTCTGTATAAAAAACAACAGCAATATTGTAAGATGATCTGCTGTGAATGACTTGGTTATTTACAGCAATGCAATGATCTAAGACAACTCTGAAGGTTTTATGAAAAATGCAGTCCATCTACAGAGAGAGAATTCATGGTGTCTGAATACAAATTGAAGCCTATTTTTTTGTTGTTTTAGTTCCTTTATCTGAAGTTTTGTTTTTGTTTGTTTTCTTTCACAACCTTACTAATGTGGAAATGTTTTGCATGACTGCTCATGTATAACTTATATTGAATTTCTTGAGTTCTTTGGGGGGGGTGGAGGAAGGGAGGAAGAGAATTTGGAGCAAAAAGTCTTAAAAATTTTTTGATGTCAAAATTTGTATTTATATGTAGTTTGGGAAAATAAAATTCTAAAATGCAAACAAATAAACAAATGAAAAAGAATTCTCTTCCTATTCATAGTTTGAAAGCTATCTCTTTCCCTTTTCTAATTGGTTTATCATATGACTTTTTATATTTAGGTGTTTGGAACTTATGGTGTATATAGTATAGAATGTGACTTAAAGTAATTTCTACCACACTACTTCTCAGTTTTCCAGCAAGTTCTTCTCTGCTCCATCCTCCCACCCCACCTCCACTAGGGAGTCCTTACCCAAGGAATATAGTGTCCTTGGTTTAATCAAATCCTGTGCTCCTATGTTTATTAGCTTCTGGGTCTTATTTACCTAATTTGTTATGCTGAATAATTTTTCTTTTCTTTTCTTTTCTTTTCTTTTCTTTTCTTTTCTTTTCTTTTCTTTTCTTTTCTTTTCTTTTCTTTTCTTTTCTTTTCTTTTCTTTTCTTTCTTTTTTTTTTTGGTGAGGCAATGAGGGTTAAGTGACTTTCCCAGGGTCACACAGCTAGTGTCAAGTGTCTGAGGCTGGATTTTTAACTCAGGTTCTCCTGACTCCAGAGCCCATACTCTATCCACTGAATCACCTAGCTGCCCCCTCTATTTCTTAAATAAATAATTTTAATGATTATTTATTTATAATATAGTTTAGGTCCAGTATTACTAGGCCCCTTCCATTTCAACCTTTACTTTTTTCATAATTCCCCTTGAAATTCTTGACCTTTTGTTTTTCCAGGTGAATTTTGTTTTCCTTCTTTCTAGCTCTATAAAGTAACCCCTTTGTAGCTTAATTGGTATAGTGCTATGTCTGTAAATTAATTTCAGTGGTATCATCATTTTCACTATATTGTCATGGCCCAACCATGACCAACGAATACCTCTCCAATTATTTAATTACTCCTTATTTCTATAAAGAGTATTTTGTAGTTGTATTCATATAAAGCTTGAGTGTGTCGTAATAAGTTAACTTAAAAATATTTTATTTAGTTAGTTGTTATTTTGAATAGAATTTCTCTTCCTCCTTCTTCTCCTTCTGCTCCATCTTTTAGTAATATACAAAAAGAATGTTGAATTTTTCTGACTTCATATTATATCCTTTGACTTTAATAGTTATTGATTATTTCAATTAATTTTTAGTTGAACCTCGAGGTTTCTCTAAATAAACCATTTTATTTTCAAATAGCTATAATTTATTTTTTATTTACCTATGATTGTTTCTTCAATTTCTTTATCTTGTTTTATTTCAATAGCTAATATTTGTAGAACCATACCTCATATTGTATTTATACCTGGACACTCTTATTTTACCTCTGATCTTATTGGAAAAGATTTTAGTGTGTTTTTTTTTACATTACTGCTAGTGCTAACCCTTGACTTTAGAGAGATCAAGTTTATCATGTAAAGGAAAGATTATTTATTCCTGTGCTTTTTAGTATTTTTAATATAAAGGGGTATTGTTTTTGATGAAAAGAGTTTTGTTCTATGATTATTTGATATAATGACTAGTAAATATGCCTAAGTCTAGAGGCTTTTTTCCTTTGGGGGTTTATTTATAGTTATTGAACCTAAGTATCTCAAAGTCAGTTTCTTACTCTTTTATTTTTGGTATGTCATATTTTGTAAGTATTCATTTCACTTAAGTTATTAGTTGTCTTGGTATATAATTGGCCAAAATAATTTCTGAAAGGGGTACATTGCAGTCTCCAATAATTATTGTTTTATTGTACATTTCTCCCTATAGTTCAATTAGCTTTTTCTTTAAGTATTTAGATGTTATGGCATTCAGTGCATATATGTTTAGTATTGATATAGCTGCATTATATTGTGCCTTTAAGAAAGTTATTGCTGTCCTTCTTAGGTCTTTTATTCATTACTATTTTTGCTATTGCTTTATTTGACATCATGATTGCTATCTCCTTTTTGGATTTGTATGAGGCACAATGAATTCTGATCCAATTCCTCATTTAAATTTTTTATGAATCTTTATATTTCAAAAATGTTTCTTGCAAACAACATATTTTTGGATTCTACTTTCTAATTCATTATGTCACTTTCTTCTGTTTTATAGATATGTTGTTTTGAGGATAAAATGAAATAATGTTTGTAAAGCACTTTGCAAACCTTAAAGCATTATATGAATGCTAGCAATTATGAGTTTGCTCATTCCATTCACATTCAATGTAATGATTTTCAGGTGTGCTTTTACCTTCATCATATTCTATTATAATATTTCTTCTCTTCCTCCCATCCTTTCTCCACCACTGCCAACCCTTGCCTCTTTGCAAAGAAAAAAGAGTAGAAAAGAAGGAAAATGAGTTCATTACTACTAATATAGTTGGAGTGGTTTGATTTTTCTTATCCATCTTTTTCTCTTTGATATGCCCAAATCCAAAACACTGGATTTTATTTTTACTCTTTTTCCTAGATGTTGATTTTGATGATTGGTATCTCACATATTCTTCATTTTTTCAGTCTTTTCACTGTTAATGTTTCTTGCTGTAGGTATTATTTACTTCATCCTATATTTCTTTTCTTTTAAATTTATTATTTATTTTAACATTAATTTTAATAAAATTTCTTAGTTTTAAATTCCCTTCCATCCACTGAGAAAGAAAAAATGTAATTCAAATTATACAAGTGAAATTATGCAAAACATTTCCATATTAGCCATGTTGCCCCCCCAAAGCAAGAAAAATAAAGGGGAAAATTATGTTTCAATATGTACTCATATTCCATTAGTTCTTTCTCTGGATGTAGATAACATTTTTTCAACATGAGTCCTTCAGAACTGTCTTAGATCACTGTATTGATCAGAATAGTTAAGCCATTCATAGATCATTGTACAATATTGTTGTTCCTGATTCTTTTTACTTTTGCATCAATTTATGTAAGTCTTTCCAAGTTTTTCCAAAAGCATCCTACTCATCATTTCTTATAGTACAATAGTATTCCATCACAATCATATACCACAACTTGTTCAGTCATTCACCAATTGATGGGCATCCTCTCATTTTCTGATTCTTTGTTTCCACAAAAAGAATTAATATAAATATTTTTGTACATATTTTTTCTTTTTCTTTTCCTTTGATTTCTTTGGGAGACAGGCCTAGTAGTACTATTGCTGGGTCAAAAGCATAGTTTTATCCCCCTTTGGGCATAATTCCAAATTGCTCTACAGAATGGTTGGATCAGTTTACAACTCCACCAATAGACATTAATGTCCCAATTTTTTCCACATACTCTCCCAATATTTGTCATTTTCCTTTTCTTTCTTATTATCCAATTCCTTATGTGTGAGGTGGTGTCTCAGATTTAATTTAATTTAATTTCTTTAATCAGTAGTGATTTAGAGGATTTTTCATGTGACTATAGATAGTTTTAATTTTTTCTTCTGAAAACTGACTTCATATCTTTTGACCATTTATCAATTGAGGAATTATTCACATTCTTATAATAAATTTTTACATCTCTATATATTTGAGAAATTAGACCTTTGTCAGATAAATTTGTTATAAATTTTCCTCCCAATTGCCCAATTTCCTTCTAATCTTGGCTGCATTAGGACAAACCTTTTTAATTTAATGTAGTCAAAATTATCCATTTTATTTCCCTTGATCCTCTCCATCTTTTCTTTGTTCATACATTCTTCCCTCATCTGAAAGGTAAAATTTTCCATGCTTTCCTAATTTGCTTATGAGATTAACATTTATGTCTAAATCTTGTACACAGATTGAATTTATCTTGGTATATGGTGTGAGATGTTGCTCTATACCTAGTTTCTGCCAAACTGCTTTCCAGTTTCCCAGCAATTTTTGGCAAATTCCTGTCCCAAAAGTTTGGATCTTTCAGTTTGTCAAACACCATTTACTATTGTATCTAATCTATTCCACTGATCCATCACTTTATTTCTTAGCCAGTAGTTGATAGTTTTAATAATTACTGCTGTGTAATCTGGTACCAGATTTAAACCTGGTACTGCTAGGCTACCTTCCTTCACATTTTTTTCATTGATTCCCTTGATATTCTTTTTTTTTTTTTTTTTTGTGAGGCAATGAGGGTTAAGTGACTTTCTCAGGGTCACACAGCTAGTAAGTGTCAAGTGTCTGAGGCCGGATTTGGACTCAGGCCCTCCTGAATCCAGGGCCAGTGCTTTATTCACTGTACCACCTAGCTGCCCCCTCCCTTGATATTCTTTATCTTTTATTATTCCAGCAGGTAGGTTTCATGTTTCATTTTCAGTTCTCTGGGAAAACCAAAGGGATAAAGAGTAACTATTAACTATATTATAAGATACAGTTGGATAGATAAGCTATATAGATAAGCATCATTCTACAAATACATACATACATACATACATATGTATATATATGGTGTATATGCATGTGCATATTAGGAATATGTATGTCTGTAAATCTATTTCTATATTTATCTCTCACACATCTTTTTTTAAGGTAGATGTTACAAATAAGCAATGAGTTGGGGCCAGAATTAAACAGAAGAACAGCAGACTAGACTGACTTAAAGAACTTACAAAGTTCTTTTAGTGAGACCAAACTTCTTTCTGAAACAGAATTCCATATTTTTAACACCATACACATAATTTCATACACCGGGTAAATTAGAGCTATCCTAGAAGGAAGACACGGGGTAAAAGGATGTCTCAAGGAGGGGTGGTAGCAATAACAGCCTATCTTGCAGAGGGTGGGATTTGAACTGAATCTTGGAAGAAAACAAGGAAATTAAGACAGAAAGGCGAGGATGGAGAAGATTCCAGGGCACCACTGAAAAGGTATGAAGTTGGAAGATAGAGCATCATGTGTGAGAGACAGCAAAAAGACATATTCTAGGATCATAAAATGTGTAGAGGGGAGTAAAGTGTAAGGAGACTGGAAAAAATAGGAAGGGGCAAGGTTGTGAAGAGCTTTCAACAGCAAAGAGAGGATTTCATATTTGATCTTGGAAGTCATAGGGAACTACTTGAACAGGTTGATGGCTATGTCAGAGGAGAGATGGGGACATATAGGCAATAGTGTGCTGGACCCAGATGATTGTAAAATTTTCATCATGAACATTCACACCTCAGAAATGGGTGAACACTACAAATCAGGACTTGATTTATTGTTCGGTTGATTATTTAGACTTAAGAAAGTGATGGATAAAATGTTAATAATTTAGATTAAACTTAAAAGTACATTATGTGTGCATTATTTTTCAGAGACCCAGTTTTTAAACATTTACCAGCATACCCTTGCATGTAAATAAGGTCTTTCAAAGGCAGAGATGACCAGATTTGACTATAGATTGATGTGTGAATGAATAGAGACATGTAAGTATTTATTACATGTAAGTTTAAGTAAGTGTGATCTGTGGCCAAATAGGACACTGAGATAAAGCCATTGTTGTGGTTTTTTATCCTTTGTCTCATAAAGGACCAATGACATCACAAGGGTAATGTTGACTTGCACATTAATTGTATTCCAGTGAGGCAGAGCTGTGCAAAATCACCAGCCTGACTCTCTCCTCCAGAATCATTGAAGTCCAATGGCAAGACAAAAGTCTTGAAACAACCATCTAGCAGTTCAGCCAAGCAAAATGTGGTATTCTGTTTTGGACACCACTTTTTAGGAAAATCACTGATGATCAAAAGCTTATTAATACAGAGGGGATGGTCAGGGCAGTCAGAAGACTCCAGACCATGTTGTGAAAGGATCCTTTGAAGGCACTGGATCTTTAGCCTTGAGACCTAGTGTTGGGAGTGGGAACTTCATATCTTTCTTCAAGTATCTGAAGGATTGTGGTCAGGAAAAGGGACTAGACTGGGACAGAATAAGGAGTAATGATTAGAAGCTATAGAGAGGCAGATCAAGCAAGTCTGTAGGAAGGGAAACACAAACATGATATAGTTGGGGAACATCTGGACAAATTATGGTATGTTAATACAATGGAATACTACAAACCATCTAAAGCCCTTTGTAATGTGCAACACCCCCCCTTCCTCTTTTATAGTCATCCTACATCATATACCCTTCCTTTACATACAGTATGATCCAGTGACCCTGCCTGCAGGCTGTTTCTCACACAAGACACACAAGGCACCATCTCTCACCTCAGGACATTTTTACTGGTTGTCCCCATGCCTGGAATGCTCTTCTTCCTCATTTCTGCCTCTTAGCTTCCATCACATTTTTTTCCTGAAATCCCGACTTCTACAAGAAGTCTTTCCTTATTTCCCTCAATACTAATGCCTTCCTTCTGTTAATTATTTACATTTTATCCTGTCTACATATCTTCTTTGTACATAACCATTTGCATCTTATTTCCCCCATTAGATTGTGAGCTCCTTGAGAGTAAGGAATATCTTTTTTCTCTCTTTGTATCCCTTATACTTAGCAGAGAACATGACTCATAGTAGGTACTTAATAAATGTTCGACAGAGTGACTGAATTTAGAGAAACATGAGAAAACTGGAATGAAGTGATGTAGATTAAAGAAAACAGAACCAAGAGCACAATATACCTGTCTACAATAATGTAAACCATTTTTAGACCTAATGCGATTTTATTTCCTCTATCAGTGCAGACCAACAATTGCTCTCCCTGGAGACTGTTCTGCCTATTACATTAGTGTGGGGGTGTCGATAGGTTAAAGAACTTGTCCAGGGTCATACAACCAATATGTGTCAGCCAGGCCTTGAACCACATTCTCCCTGTCCTCTGAGGCCATATCTACTACACAATGCTGCCCATGTCAATGGTTAAAAAAAAGTAAAAATTTCAGTGATGAATTATCATGAACAATTTCAGAGAATTAATAAAGAAAACTACTTTTCTTCCATTAGAGAGATGGGGACTACAGATGTGCAGTATGGATTACATTGTTATTGTCAAGTTGTTACGCCAGCTGAATTTCCTTAAATGCTTTTTTTTTTTTTTAAATAAGAAAATTGTTCAGCTGTAGGGTGGGGGCAGTTAAGGGGAAATGATTGTAGTTTAAAAACAAAAGGCAATAAAAAAAATTTTTTTTTAAACCCAGAATCTGCTGCTACCTCAGGAAACGGAGTCTCCCATCACTAAGAACATTTCAACATTTAGCAGAGGCTGGGTGACTGAGGAGATTCCTGCTGTGAGGGAGGGGAGGTTGGGCCAGATCTATTCTGATGCCTCTTCTAGCTCTTTTATTCTGTGTTCTGAAGGGGGAAAAAATCTATGTAATCTATGTATGTATATGTATAGTTTTGTTTTACATAAAGCCTAAAGACAATGTTTCTTTATGGGGTGTTTTTGTCTACTCTGAGATATCTCCATGGATGCATGCATGAATACACAATCATCTTTCAGAATTCAATCACCCTTACACTCCATGCTAGATTGTGGACTACATCACTCCTGAATAGGCCTGTTGTTCCCCTCTGAGTGAGTTCACACTTCATCATCCAGCTGCACTCCAGGGCCCTCCACATTCTGATGAGGCTGATTATTGTCATCCCTGCTGCCCATACATATTTTGCCTTTAAAGTCCCCCCACTGAGAGACAGCTCTGCTGCCGGGACTAGAAAATACAAGGGTCAGGCCTTATTTCTAATCACTTGGGGGGAGGGGGAAGGGAGAGAGGGCTATGCAGAGAGAAGTTTAAAGGGAAGGCACTGTAGCCCAGAGCCCAGGTAGTCATTTAGAGCTTCTCTTCTCCATCACTGTCTTCAGCAAGTTCTAGTCCTTTTTAGGAAGGCTGGGGAGCATCATGATATAGTGGGAAGAGACAGAGCACCTGGTCTGGAGTCCTAGCTATGCTACTTATTAGTTGTGTGGAATTGTGAAAGCCTTGTCTTCACTCTGGGGATGTGTCAAAGGATGGATGGATGGATGATGGATGGATGGATGGATGGAAAATATTTAGTAAGTGCTTATTATGAAAAGGAACATGGCATAATAGATAAAGAATTGGTCTGAAAACCAGCAAAACTTAGTTTCGGTCCTCCATCTTCTATATACTGGTTTAACTTCTCAATAAATACTTGTCTAGATGATGCTCTAAGACTACAGGTTGCAAAGAACTGCCAACCTGAAAAGAGGGGGGGAATGAATTTCCTTATGTAGGAGTTTACTACACCAGTCAAATCACGGATTAATTCCATATCCCTAATCCTATAAGTGCATTCTGGGTGCTAGATAATGTGAGAATTTTGGGAAATACAGCTAATGCAGTGATTTGGTACCTGATGTCAAGCTTATAGTCCAATAATAAGGGGAGGCAATACATATTGGGGAGTGGTAGCCAGGGAAGGACATTTTGGATTGGGAAGTCATAGGGATGGTGAGTTGATCCATAGGGCAACATGTTCATATGTAATTAATCATCTGGACCTTATGCTCTCTCCAGGAAATGTTGAAAAGATTCCTCCATGTGAATGTTTGCTTATAGCTCTATGCAAGAAGAAACCTTCCCCAAAAGACTTATTTGATGGCATTCCAAGGGCGGTAATTGTTGGGACTGGCTCCCTCTCAGCGAACTCAACCTTTCCTGACTGGGCTGTTGGGGTCAGTTGATCAGTATAGGAAAGAGGCTCTCTGAACTATTGTGCCAGAGTAGGATGTTTTAATTGGAATGCCACCTCAAATTCTCACACGTAAAATCAAATGCTCAGAGGAGCGGGGCCTCTTTGATTACAAAAATTAAAACCTAATTGAATTTTCCTGAGTAAAAATACATTGTAGAAATTTAATTAAAGAAGCAAAAGACCCTTTTCATTATCCAATGAATTTTCTCTTACTTCCCTCCTACCCTCCCAAAATATAAAAGATTACTTTAAGCTATGTGACCTTGGACAAGTCTCCTCATCTATAAAATTAAGGGGTTCTTTTAGATGATCTCTGAATTCCCTTCTAGCTCTAGAATCCTAGGATATTGTGGTCCCATGATCCTTTCTTCAAGGCCATTGGAAATAGGCTGGGATTGTTACTGGAAAATCCCACAACTGAATTGTATTCTTTAGTAATGAATCACAGGGGCAGCTAGGTGGCGTAGTGAATAGAGCACTGGCCCTGGAGTCAGGAGGACCTGAATTCAAATCCAGCCTCAGATACTTGACACTTTCTAGCTGTGTAACCCTGGGCAAGTCACTTAACCCCAATTGTCTCATCAAAAAAAAAAAGTAATGAATCATGGTAGTGAATCAAGACTCACAGATGTAAGCAATGGAAGGGATCTTGGAAAATAGGACACATAGAAGAATGTCAGAGCTCAGAGGGAGCTTAGAATGTTGGATGTCAGGGCTAGAATATAGTTCATCAGACTCTGGTGATTTTGGAGACTTGGACTTTTCAAGAAGTAAGAACATGTAGGTTCACGTGGGAGGGGAGTTAAATTTAACCATTTGGTTCCAAAGGAGAGCACTGCAAAAATAGGAGGGGACAAAAAAAATAGGAGGGAACCATGAAGGAAGGTGGATTTTCCCATCTTCTTACCCATATATGCTATTCACCTCCAGAGAAAGAACTCGTGTTCTCTGAATATTGACTGAAGCTATTTTTCACTTTCTTCCTTTTTTAAATTCAAGTCATTTTGTACAAAATGAATAACACGGTAACGTTTTACATGGTCGCACATGTATAACCTATATTGGATTACTTACCATCTCAGGGAGGGCAGAGGGGTAGACATAATTTGGAACTTAAAACTTTTTTTAAAAAATGTTAAAAATTGTTTTAACATGTAATTGGGAGAAATAAAATATTAGTTAAAATTTATTTTAAAATATTTAAAATAAAAACACAGCTATCCAGCAATGGAATGGGTTTCCTTAGGAGATAGTGAATTCTTCATCACTGTAGGTCTTCAAGCAGAGGTCAGAAGATTGTTGATTGGATGCTGTAGAGGAGATTCTAGGACCCAAATTAGGTCCTGAGCTTCAGATGCCAGACCTCTCACTTTTAGGACCAGAGCTCCAGGTATCAGAGATTCCAACAGTAGACCCTTACCTCAGAGACCCAGCCAAGAAAAAAGGATTCAGATGTCAGCTCTCTTGTCTGAATCTATAGGGAAATCTGCTAACAGCAGGTCCAATATCTTTTTTCTTTAGTGCTTGAAAGAGGAACTGAAGCTAGCCTCTGCAATTTACAAGGTCTCCCCAGGGTTGGAGTCGCAGTCAACTGAGCTTCCCTTACCTATGGCTAGCAAGCCTCTTCTCCTATTACTTGCAATGTTGATTCCCTGGCCACCTAAGGGAGCATCACCATCTTCCTTTCTACTCCCCATTCTCTCATTCCCACCAATCATATCCCTACCCCTCCCATGTTCCAATCTAGCTCTGACCACTTCCTTCGATGATATTACTTTAGACCCCCCCTACCTCTTTCTATGAATAACATGCTTCACTTCATCTCAGACCTGTTCCAATAATGCCTTTTCTATCTTCTGGTACTTGTAGAAACTTTAATTCACTGTATCCCTGAATATCTCCTTCATGTGCAGGATGCACTTCTCTCATGTCCTCTGATCCAGCAGATCAGGAGGAGGAATGACATATGCCTATTGTAAATAGCTTTATCAAGAAGATTAGTTGAGGAGGGAAGGAGAAATATAGGATAATAGCTAGTGGGAATGGTTATATAAAGTGAAGGTATTTTAAGGATGAAGGAGACATGAGTGTGCTTGTAGGCAGCAGGGAAGGAGTTCAATAGAGAGGAAGACATTGAAGATTGGGGGAAAGGGGAAAGAGGGAGAAGGAGAGGGAAGGAGGGAGAGAGAGAGAGAGAGAGAGAGAGAGAGAGAGAGAGAGAGAGAGAGAGGAGGAGGAGGAGGATAATGACTACTATGATGATGATAAGGGCAATCTGCTGTCAGAAGGGGATAGCTAAAAAGTGTGCATGTAGAATTGTCCTTGTCAAAGAGAAGGACCACCTCTGAATCTGAGATGTAAGTGAAGGAGATAGTGGGAGAAAATGTCTGAATGATCCAAGAAGAGGGAGATTTCAGTGAATGACCTCAATTTTTTCAATGAAGTATGATGTGAATTCCTTAGCTTGAGAGTGGAGGCAGGAGCTGCTGTGAACAGCTTGAGGAGATAGATTTGGTACACTTGCTCGTAGTATAGGAAAGTGAATGGATTAGGAAGAGTTGAATGATTGCCTTGCTTCAGTGAGAACCCAGTAGAGATTGATCCCATACAGTTTTAGTTGACCAGCTCCCATTCTATGTTTTTTTTGTTTGTTTGTTTTAAGGGCTCTTCCAGTTCTGACATTCATGGGTCCTGTTATTTTTCTAATGCATGCAGGTTTGTTCAAGGACCAAGAATTTCAGGTGTTGTGCGTGCTGTAGACCAAACTCTTAACAAATGTGTGTTTTGTTCATGTGTTTGGCTTGGCTTTGTTTTTCCCCCCAAGAGATAGTCAGATCCCCAATATTTGAGATATTCAATCAGATGACCAGCAGGAGTGGGAGTGTTACCACCCATTCTAAGGTCCCTTTAAGTTCTAAGATTCCTTGGTGCTGATGAAACAGTAATGGGAGATGAGACTGGCTGGAGCTGAGCCTTCAAGCCAAGCCAAAAGCGGAGTCAAACAGTGACAGCCCTTTAGAAAGAACATGTATTTAAGATGTTAGCACATTGTGTACAACAACAGTCCAGACGGTTGATGGGGAAAGGACTGTTTGTTTAGCACCATCTAGGAGACCTAGTTTTAGCACATTAAGCTTCCCTAATCCAATCCCTTCCTCATTTTAGAGGAGAAAAGAGAAGCCCAGAGGGAAAGTGACTTAGCCAGAGTCACAAAGTGAGCCAGTGGCAGAGTTAGGGCTTGGAGCCAGATTTCCTGCCTCCCCCCACCCAGTGTACATCATGCTCTCTCTCTGTTCTCATCACTGGTTTTGACCCTAAAGTATGTTTTCTTGCTTAGCCAATTTCAGTGGGCCCTCCTGCCATCTGAGCATGAGAAATGCAAAGCTATTTTATTTTCAAGTGATTTGAATGTATTTGATAATTAAAAGGTTTTCACTTTCCTTTCTTCCTTCTTCTTCTTCTTCTTTTAATCAGCAGAACAGCTTCCTGCTTGATAGCTAGTGGACCTGACGGGCATTTAATGTTTATTTATCAAAGTAGCAAATCCCTGATAATTCACGCTGGGATAACTTTGCACAATGAGGCTGATGTCACAGGAACACGTTTTAATTAAGCGAGGACAAGTGAGGTACTGAAGATGTTTAGGGATTGCACGGCTGGATCTAGCAATTCATTATAGCTCTGTCAATTCATCATGAGCCGGGCAGAATTGCAAGGGAGGGGCAGAGGGCCTGGCTGTTGTCTCTGACCAAGCAAAGTTTGCCAGAGACACACAGGGACCTGTGGGGGTAAGGTAGGTGCTGCGTGATATTTAGATCACATATTCTAGTATACCGAACTGAAAGAAAACTTAGCAATTAATTAAACCCATCCTCATCTTAAAAATGGGGAAGCTAAGGCTCTGCTTGTTACATGCCCAAGCAGGATTTGAACTCAGGTCCTCTAATTCTAAATTCGATGTTCTTTCCACTAAAGTATGTCACATCTAATCCAACCTCTTCAACTTTGCAGAAAGGAAATCTGAAGAGCAGAGAGGGAGAGGGACTTGATCAAGGTGGGCAGAGTCAAAATTGAACCCAGATCTCCTGACTTCAAGCAGCCTCAGACCTCTCAGTTTCCTCCTCTATAAAAAGGGACAAGAAAATTGGACTAGATGAATTTAAGATTCCTCCTACCTCTGACATTCTGTGCTGTAAAGATCCAACCAGCTCTGAAATTCTTGGTTCTAAAGTTCCTCCCAGCCCTGACATTCTATGAGGTACTGAGGCATAGCACATTGTGCTTTCTATGAGGAAAGAACACTGGATGTGATGTCAGGAATCCCTGGGTTCAAATTTTACTTCAGAGACTTAATAGCCCAGGGCAAACCACTTAATTCCTCTGTACCTCAGTTTCTTTATCTGTAAAATGGGGATAATAAGAGAACTCACCTTCCAGGATTGTTTTGATGATCAGATGAGATAACTGTAAAGCACTTAGCATGGTGCTTGGCACATAGTGAGCATGATATAACTGTTACCTATTATAATTGTTGTTGTTATTATTATATACGATCAGTTCAAGATCCCATTCTGATGAGGTTTTCCCCTATATTAATACCATTGGTTAGCTCCCTCCCTATCATTCAACCAGTTAATATTCTGCAATATCATCAATTTGTAGTCAACATCAATGAGCTTTTATAAAGGATATTTATTGAAAAAATAGGCATAAGAATAGACATACAAACACATTCTCCCTGAACACACTCTCCTTTCTATCACTACAATTCCTGGGAAGATTGCATTCAAACTGTGAGTGATTGCTGGAAAGCATTCCTCCTCCAAGTTCATTTCTGCCTGAAGTCTTGACGATGGATGGATGGAGTTGCTCCCTCACTTGCAGGACATGGTATCGCACCTGCAGGGTCGATTCACTGCCCGGCTGAATTCCACAGGTTGCTGCCTGGGGCTCTGCTCCTGCCTCACCAAGCTCAGTTGCTATGACTACAGCAGGCTCTTCCATGAACTCTTGCCACTCTTAGATGTCTGGAGACCCTTGCTACCTTTTGAGTGTCAAGTCATTCCATCTATAATGATAATGATAATAATCTATAATAAAAATGACAGCCAGAATTCATATAGCACCTTAAGGTTTGCAAAGCACTTTACAAATATGATCTCATTTTATTTGTGATGGACACAAACTCTGTATGAGTCAATAGCAGCCCCCAAAGATGATTCAATCTCAAGCAGAATTAAGAGCAGCCTGGTGATGAGAACCAAAGTGATGATTCTACTGACCACGGCCTTGGTCAGACCACATCAGGACCAATGGTTTCAGTTGTGGGGCTGTGTCTTTGGAAGGCCTTTAACAAGCTGGAGCTTAGCTAGAAGAAGTCAGCTGGGATAATAATAAGGCTAGAAACAACAACAAATAAGGCCTGGTTAAAAGATGTGAGGATGCTTAGAACCGAAAAGAGAAGATTTAGGAGCAACATGATAGCTGCCTTTAAGTATTCAAAGGGCTGTCACAGGGAAGAATTAGGCTTGTCTCGCTTATTCCCGGAGGACAAAATCAGAAACAAATGGGGGAGAGGAGATTTCAGCTATATAGCTGAAAAAACCTCCTCCCAATTTAGGCTATCTTAGAGTGAAATGGGCTGATTGGGGGGAGGGGGGCAGCAAGTTCATAAAATTATAGAATTCAGAGATGGCAGGAAACTTAGGGATCATTTAGTCCCATCCCTTCCATTTTATAGATGAGGAAACTATGCCTCAGGAAATGGAAATGATTTATCTAAAGCCACACAGTTAGTGAGAGGCACAATGAGATTTGAACCCATGTTTTCTGATTCCCGGGAAAATGTTCTTGACACTGCTAGACGTCTTTTAACAGAGACAATTTTATTCATGTATAATGTTCTGAGTAAGCTGAGTGGCACAGTGAGTAGCGTCAGGAAGATCTGAGTTCAAATTTGTACTCAGACACTTACTAGCCATGTGACCTCGGGCAAGTCACTTAAACTTTTTTGGGGGGAGGGTGGCTCAGTTTCCTCATCTGTAAAATGGGGATAATAACAGCATTTACTTCTCAGGGTTGTTGTGAGGATCAAATGAGATAATAATGACAAGGTGCTTAGCACAGTGCCCAGCTCATAATAAATGCTATATAAACGTTAGCAATGATGATGAGCAACACTGTAAGCTTTATTCCAGGTTCACTGTCCTGCTCATAGAATCACAGGGCTCTTCAAGGGCCATGTATAGAGGCCATGTCTTCTCACTCCTTCATTTTACAGATAAGGAGCAGAGTTCCAGAGAGGTGAGATGATATGCTTCAGAGTCACACAACAAAGGAAATGCACCAGGTGGGATTTGAACTCAGGTCTCGCTGCAATCTTTGGAGGCTAGAAAGAAATGACATCAGCCGCCACTGGGAGAGAAAGACTCCTTCCCCCAGTGGTGCCAAAAATGTGCCAGTTAGAGGAGAAAGAGCCAAAAGCAGAGTCGGTTTGGTTGGAGAGCGGGCGGGACTCTGGCACCTGCTGTTATCTCTCCTGTCATGTCCAATTCCCTCCTTGTACAGCTCCGGAGATTCGCTCTTTCATCACCATTGTGCACAGGCTGCAATCAATTCATTCTCTGGCTGTCTGTGGCTCAAGCCTTTGTTGGTTTGAACATGACAGAAGTTGAAAAGATTACATATTATAAATAGATAATTAATATATCAGAACAGCTTGTTCTCTTGAAAAAAAAACAAAAGAAGAAGCTCTAATATTCTCTCTCTCTCTCTCTCTCTCTCTCCCCCCCTTCCCTTCTGTCTCTGTCTCTCTATCTCCCTCCTCCTTTGTCTCTCTCTTTGTCTCTTTGATTCTCTCTCTCTTTCTCTCTCTTTGTCTCCCTCCCCCTCCTCTCTCTCTCCCCTTTCTGTTTCTCTCTAGCTTCCTCCCTTCCTCTCCTTCTCTGTCTCTGTCTCTCTTTGTCTATCTGATTCTCTTTCTCTCTCCCTCCATCCCACCCCTTTCTTACTGTCTCTTTGTTTCTCTCTACTCCACCTTCCCCCCACCTCCTCTCCCTCCCTCTCCCTCTTTCTGTCTCTCTTTCTCCCTTTCTTTCCCTGTGTGTGTCTATTTCTCTGTGTGTTCCTATTTCTCTGTGTCCCTTTCTCTCTGTTTCTCTCTTTGTTTCTCTGTCTCTCTCTGTCTCTGTATGTCTCTCTGTCTTTATCTCTCTCCCACTTCCCCCACTATTTCTTTCTCCGTCTCCCCCTTTGTGTGTCTATTTCTATCCTTCACTTTCTCCCCCCTCTCTCTATCTCCTGCCCTTCCTCTTCCCCCTTCCCCCCCTCCATGTCCCCTCCCTCTGTGTTTCTCTCTGTGTCCCTCCCTCTCCCCACTTTCTCCCCTTCTCTCTCCATCCACCCCTTCTCTTGCTGGTTCCTTCTGTCTCTCCCACGTGGGCATTCTCAGTAGATGAAATGTCTCTTGACAGTTTGATTAGAGTTTTCTCTCAAAGCTTTCAGGTATTTGGCTGTCTTCACTACAAAGGTTGGTGCCCCCAAATCCGCAGATAAGCAGCCAGTCATGAAGATGTGTGTGGTTCCCACCCCCTACACCTAGGGGAAGAAGGGTTTATGTTTTATTCTTATCACCTTCCTGCTGTGGGAGGGACAATCTTGGGATCGTGAAGTCTCAGCGTTAGAAGGGACTACATAGAACATAATAGAACCCCCAATCTAAACAAATATACTTACTACAACCTTTCTAATAAATGGTCACCCATTCTGAAGGACTCTGGAGATGAGAGACACAATATAACAATAAAAAACTCTCCCATCTCTTTAATGTTTCAAGGTTCACCATAGCCCTATGAGGTTGGTAGTGTATCATTATATCCACTTTACAGATCATGAAACTAAGGCTAGGGGAGTTGTGTGCTCATGGTCACTAGTAAACACTTGAACACCCACTCCTAATAATCCTAGTAGGGACAATTACTATGATTGGGAACTTGGCCGAGCTTGAATATGCCTCTCTACATGTTCTGCCTATTGATTCTAGTTTTGTCTCCTATGGGGCAGCTAGGGGCACAGTGGATAGAGCACAGGCCCTGGAGTCAGGAGTTCAAATCTCACCTCAGACATTTACTAGTTTTGTGGCCCTGGGAAAGTCACTTCACCCCAATTTCCTCAAACATCCAGGGCCATCTTCAGTTGTTGTGATGTATATCTTGCCATTGGATCCAGATGGCTCTGGAGGAGTGAGGTTGGTGACCTTGCACAGCCCTGCCTCACTTAAATCCAATTCAGTGCAAGCCATGACATTACCTGAATGAAGGACAAACAATAACAAGAAGAAGCCTCCTGTAGCCAAGGAGAATAAGTTATCTTAAAAGGCAGCAGCCCTGGGGCAGCTAGGTGGCACATTGGATAGAGCACCGGCCCTGGAGTCAGGAGTACCTGAGCTCAAATCCAGCCTCAGACACTTAACACTTACTAGCTGTGTGACCCTGGGCAAGTCACTTAACCCCGATTGCCTCACTAAAAAAAAAAAGGCAGCATCCCAAGGTCCAGATTGCCTAGGTGGTGGTGGGGCTAAGGTACCTCTAGTGAGGGGTCTTTCCTTTTATCCATGTTATACACAGACACACATGTCTATAAGCTTGATAGACCCAAAGGGAATTCTCTTAGGAAGGAATTCAGAGACTTGCCAATTCTAAAAAGAAACAGAGGAAATGAGTCTTTAGGAATGGGAGGGGTGATACAGGTAGTGAGCCTGGAGGTGGAAGGAAGGAGGCCCAGTTTAGTCCAAGCTCTATCACTAATGATGATGATGACAATGACAACAACGACAGTGGAAACAAAACAAAACATTTGAGCTATGGCTGCCCAGTACCAAACTATCCAAATATCACCGACTTGTGTTGATGGAAGTGACCCAATTCTCTGGATAGTTCAGACTTCATCTGTATAGCACCAAACTCTCTGAGCCAAATGGTGTCTAAGGTCCCTTCTAGCTCTGATGTTCTTAGAGTTCTAGGAGTCAAAGTTTCTCTAGATCCAAAAAAAAAAAGAAAGAAAGAAAAAAGAAATCTCTGCTCTGGTCTTTGTGCAACCTGGGGCAAGTCATTTCTCCTGTCCGAGCCTCAGTTTTCTCATCTGCAAAATGGGGGTGGGGGGCTTGGAATAGATGACCTTCAAGCTCTAACTCTATGACCCCCCCCCATACCTCTAATAGAGGGAGTTTGTCATTTATTTTCCTCCTTACCAAAATGAGTCCTAAGGATAAGGAACCTAGAAGGATCTAGGTCTGAAAGAGGGTTAATAGGGTGTAGAACTGGGCCCTAATGAGAATGTCACTGCTGTCCCACCTCATTGGGTGGCACTGCCCTCTGACCCTCTCTCCTCCAGGCTTCTCTGGGCAGAACGAGAAGCTCAGCCTTTAACTTCAGCCCCACCCCCAACACCTGCTTAGTGAACATCAGCAAGTCTGCCAGGATTCATAAAACTCCCCCAGCTTTAAAATGCATGGAGAAAGGAATAGGTTTTAAATTAGTGATAGCTTTACAGGGGACATGGTTCAAGGATAATGTTTAATTGCAAATAAAAAGAAAAAAATCCTGTTGGAAAAGTCACTTATGTGGAGGGCATTCAGAGGCCTACCAGTCCTGGAAAGAAATAGAGGAAATGAGTCTTTTGGAATGGGAGAAGTGGAACAAGGAATAAGCCTTGAGCTGGAAGGAAGGAGGCCTGTGTTCTAGTCCAGGCTTTACTACAAATAAATAATAATAATAATGATAATAGTAATAATAAATAGCTAATATGTATATAGCACCTATAATATGTATATAGCACCTACTATGTGCCAGGCACTATGCTAAGCACTTTACAATTATTATCTCATTTGATTCTCACAACAAACCTGTTAGGTAAGTGCTATCCCCATTTTATAGAAGAAACTGAGGCAAACAGGTTAAGTGACTTGCTAAGGGTCATGTGGCTAGTAAATGGCTGAGGCAGGATTTGTACTCAGGTCTTCCTGATTCTGGGCCTGCTACTCTATCTGCTTTGACAAAGAGGGTTCTCTGTGAATCTCAGATTGTTCTTTTTCCCACAGCTTTTGTAAGGATCAATCAGCAAGCATTTATGAAGCACCTCTTATGTCAATCAGTCCACAAATGGCCTGCTCTGCCCAGTCAATATGGGAGTTTCTGGGTATATAATTCTTTTAAAGTCAGTCCCTACCTCAAGGAGATTACATTCTATTAGGTATATCAGATTCTCGTTAATCAAGTACCTACTATATACAAACACTAACAGAAAGATGAACAAAGGTACAGTTCTCACTCATAAGAGGAAACTTGTGTGAATGATGTAGGGGAAAGTAGAACCAGGAGAACAATAAACACAATGCTGACAATTATCTAAAGGAAAAGCACACTAAAAAGTAGATGAGCTCCAATTAATTGCAATGACTATTCTTATTCCCAGAAAAAAGATGGAATTAGACATTTGTTGGTAGAGAGGTGGGGGACTACAGGTGTGGAATGTTGTATACACTGTGAGGCATGGTTTCTGCATTAGCTGATTTTGTTTAACTTTGTCTTCCTTACAAGGGTTGGTTCCATGTATGGGGGATGGGGAGGGGAAGGAGGGAATGTCTATATTGGAAGATGGTAGTGTTGTAAGGAAATTAAAAGGACCAATAAAAAAAGTTGTTTTCCTAAAATGTACATAAGTGAGAGAGAAATGTGATAATAGCAATGTAATTAAAAGAAGCAATTCATATTTATTAGCTGATTGAAAGAATCTCTCCTCTGAGATATCAGTTTAGTAAAGAAGACAAAATATCTCTATTTTAGCTATGGAAAGGAGCCATTTACCTAACCATCTGCAGAGCCCCACCCAGAGTCAGCCCCTGCCCAATCCCCAGGGCTGGGCATGGAGGGCTGTATTACAGAGAGAAACTAAACCCATACTTAGAGAAATAAACAACTCATCACCTGCAAGTTGCTTAATTGAATTTAGGGAGATTGAGGATAAAGAATTCAAAATATATTTTTTACATTTATTAAGCATGATTTCTAACTCACTTCAATTTGTGTTCTATGCCAAGGGACCATGCCAAAAGGCCTTGGAAACAGATACAAAAAAGCATAGGAGTTTGGTGCATGACAGAAGCATAATTGTGTCTTTATTGCTCATTAAATTTTGAGTTAATTACATAGCAACCAGGTTGGTGCTTTATGATATGATATCTGACTCAGTGTGTTCTTCCCTCCAAGGGGAGTCTGCTCCCCATGCCCATCAATGGGGGTGATAAACACTTTCATTTGGATCCTGACCAACAACCTAAGGTGAATATGGAATCTCTGATTCTAAGTCCCTCCTGTATTCTATGCTCTATCATCCTAATGTCCCTCCCAACTCCAACATTCTATGCTATGGGTTCTGTAAGGAATTAATTGTGATTTGGGGTTTCTATGACCCCATCTTTGGCTAGAGTTGGAGGCCCTGGAGTGTGCCCATGTGTGCTGACCTAACACCAGACACCGGCACGCCTGCATGGTCCTGGCCAAATTATGCTGTAGGGAAGCCTGGTGAGGGCAAGTCAGGTGGTCTTTGGCATCCGGAAAAGGCCGGCTTACATTTGTAAAGTGGCCTGTTAGTTCTGTCAATCAGAGCTGCCAGCCAATTAGCTTGGGACTGTGTGTGTGAACAGCCCTATTTCCTGTGGGAGGGGGGCTTCTGGGAGAGAGAAGGGAGGAGGTCTCACTTCTGGGCGAGAGGGAGAGGAAGAGAGATGGTGTGCAGCTGATTCTCTTTAAAACTGCTTTTCCGGGTGATGGTGAGTTTGTAGTTGTATTTTTTCCTTCCCCTATTCCCTTTTTCATTGTCCCTATCTTTATTTAGTTTTGTTTTGGTGAGGCAATTCGGGTTAAGTGACTTGCCCAGGCTCACACAGCTAGTAAGTGTTAAGTGTCTGAGGCCAGATTTGAACTCAGGTCCTCCTGACTCCAGGGCCAGTGCTCTATCCACTGTGCCACCTACCTGCCCCTGTCCCTATCTTTATTAACCTCACTTATGTTTTAAATTTGTTCCTATTAATAAATCCTGTTTTGTTTTTTGAAAGAGGCTGTTAATCTCCTTTCTTATCCTAATATTATGGCAATACACCCAATTAACTCTCCCCATACCAAATTTTGGCCCTTACAGTTCTAAGGTGTTTTGCAGTGCCAGCATTCTGGATTTTGTGCCCCAAAGCCCCTCCAGCCCCACCATTCTAGATTCTATGTCCTGAGGGCCCTTCCAGCTTTGATGTATCATATATTCTGTGTTGCATCAAACCAAGATTCCTGCGAAGGAAGGTCTCCTCAGAAAGAACCTTAGGCCTTCTTTGGAAGAGACCAGACTTGAGGCTTTTTTTAGCTGCCTTCAAGTTGTACCTTACCTAGATACATACTAGAAAAAAAAGGGGAAAAACCCACTTGGTCTAGGAGTCAGGACATCCTAATTCTACTCAAAGTGATCCCTCTGATTCCTGTGTGACCGTGGGTCAATCTCTTCTCTCTGGTCTCAATTTCTTCATTTAACAAAATGAAACTTTGACAATGCTTTCTCTGACTACCTTATAGGGATGTTATGATAGTCATATGATTTTGGAGTTAAAGAAGACCTTAGAAACTACATCATGTGAACCCCTTCTTATATGGATGGGAAAACTAATGGCCAACTAGAGGGATGGACATACTTATGATCAAATGGAAGATATATATATGCAAAGTTATCTAAATGTTTGCTATTGCCATCCCCATCAACATCATTGCCAATGTCAATATTATTGTTGCTTTAGCCAGTCCTACTGAAGACATCAAAAAGAGATCAGGACATTAGAGATGGATGCCTGCAGGTTAGGTAGAAATATCCCAGTGTCCTCCTCTTTATCTTTTTAAACCTGTAAATTAAGGAAACAATCAATATAGGAAAAAATAAGGTCTTCAATGGGACAGAGGAACATAGCTTGTGGTATTGCAAAGCAAGAAGCTGGGAATACTCAAAGATGGGAACCAAGGACAGGGTTTTTATGGGGTAACAAAACAAAAGGGAACTTAATGTAAATGAACCTTTAACAAAAGAAGCCATAGAACTGCTCCTGAGTTAGGTATAGAAGCTACTTAACTCTAAATAGAAACTATTTAATATAGGTGGATCCTTTTACATAATAACATAAAGCCCAGCGAGTAAGGTGGGGAACCATTGGAAGGGGATAGTTTGCTTGGGAGGAGGTGGGGGAGTCCATAAGTTGATCAAGAGTCTGGAATTGACAAAGCTTGGTTAGCCTCAGGCAATTCCTGGGAAGGGAGAGTAGGAGGGGATCAGTCAGTTCTCAATAAATTTGTAGTTATCGTTCCTTAGGAAGTTTCGTTCTGATTTTGGGACTGGCGGAGAGGACGTTTGCACCCTCCCTTTCCACTGTTAGACTTGTGGAAATAAGAAAAGGAGAAGTCTTGGAAGCTGGGAGAGGCAGCAGAGATGTAGATGCTTCCTCTGTGGGAGAACACCAGGAGGTTACCAGCATCTGAAAGCCATGTTAAAGTAGACCTTCAGCTTCTGAAATCTGGTCAAGCTGCAGATGGACGCCAGTGATTCTTGCCTTTTTCACTCTCTTCATTATTTTTCCTTTTTCTCCTAAGAGGTCAAGTGCTTGCTTCTGAACCTGTAGTTTTCCTGGGCATGGGAGGCTTCTTCTCAAGTTTATTTATCCTTGTGTGTATAAAAGGTTCCCCCCCCCCCGCCTCCCACCGCTCAAGCTAACAAATGTCAGTTGCTAACCAACCAAATTGCTAAACTTTGTGTGTTATTATTTAAATGCATTGTTGAGTGGGGCAGTTGGGAATAGTCTCAGTTGGGAGGGGAGAAGGTTTTGAAACTGTTTTATTTTGCCAGAATAAGATTTCTGGCTGAGGGCTTGGAATTTTAAAAGATGGTGCATTATTTTTTACAACTTTTCAGGGCAGAGAGAATAGTGTTATCAACTAAAGTAATTAGTAAAGCCTCTTCAGAAAAGGTGGATTGATAATTGAAGGAAGAAGATAAATATTCTGAGAATATAGAGGGGAGGAGAGTAGAGAGCTCAGGATGGATACTCAGTTTTCTGAGTAAAGTAGGAGCTAAGGTTATCCACGGAGAGAGACGAAGGATGTGGGTATCATAGAGGGCTTGAGGAAAAGGGAGAAGTACTAAAGATGAACCAGAAAAGAAAAGAATGCTATGTAGGGGCAGCAAGGTGCCCCTAGGTACTGTGGAAAGAGTGCTGGCCCTAGAGTCAGGAGGACCTGAGTTCAAATCTGACCTCAGACATTTACCATCTGTGTGATCCTGAGCAAGTCACTTAACCCTGATTGCCTTAAAAAAGAGAGAGAATGCTGTGTAACAGTGAGGGTCCACTTGAGATTACATAATGTGGATTTATAGTGGATGCAGTTGGTATAGTTACATGACTTCCTCTATTAGTATTGAGCAGCAAATAAGGTAGAAAGAAGGTGGATAAATGAATTTAAAATTATTTAAGTACCTACCAGGCCTTGTACTAGGCACTTTGCATACAAAAACAAAAACGAAACAGTCCCTGGCTCCAGGAACTCATATTCTATTGGGGAAAATAACATGCACATGTAAGCATATGAACAATATATGTAAAGGAAATACAAGGAAATTATGGCAATGGAAGGAAATAGAGATTTCCTGTAGGAGGTGACATTTGAGCTCAGCTTTGAAGTAAATTAAGGATTCTAAGAAGCAGAAGTGAGGGAAGAATGCATTTTGAGTAAGGGGCTAGCCAGCTGGTGCAAAAGTAGGGAGACAAAAGTGCCTCATGTCACGTGAGAAACAGCAAGATAGATTTGGGTTGGACCAAAGAATAAGTGAAAGCGCAATAAAGCATAATCTGGAGATCTGGGCTGGGTGATAGAAATGACTGAAGTGAATCTCAAAGGGTAAGGAGGATACTGAATGATACTGGAAGAATGTGGATGTGGCAGCAACAATTGTGAGGGCAGAAGCATCCAGGCTGGTTTTTTGTTTTGTTTTGTTTTTTTAATTGTTGACCAGATCCCCAGTGACCCAGCTGAACTCATCCCTGATGCCAGTTCATTTGCTTCTTCCCATAACGGCAGGGGATAGCACATACTCACAAGTAAGAGACCCACACCTAAAACCAAGCTTTGGCTACTGGTCAGGCTGGCTGTCTGAATGACAAGAACGGAGGGGGATGCATTTATTTTATCTTTTCTCTGGGGTCAAGCTTGCTCCTTCTAATTATACGGTATTTAGTTTTTTGTTTTGTTCTTGTCTTTTCCATTTACATTGATGTAGTCACTATGTATATTGTCTTCTTAGTTTTACTGACCTCACCCTGCGTCAGTGCATGAATCGTCCCATAATTCTCTAGATTCTGGACATTCAACATTTATTACAGTGTAGTGACATTCAATTATGTTACTGTTTGATACACTCTTTTTCTCAGACAATTTGGTGGTGTGGGACAGAGTAGGTGGTATGTCTACTTGGCAGTAGGCTCCAGAAGCCTCGAAATCTGAGGCCACATTTGAACTCAGGAAAAAAGAGTCTTCCTGACTCCAAGCCCATTGCACTATCCATCACATCACTTAGCTAACCCATTAGTTATTTATCTCTAGGAATTGGCAGCCTGAGCTGTTGGTACTACCACCAGTTGATCTGAGGCCTCCACTAGAGTTTCTGAGATATTGGGATGGGTGGGCTGACTCCTAGGATGCTAATACTCTGCAGAGGAGGCTCTGATAGCACCAACCAGCTCCAATATTGCAGCTGATGCTGGCTAAGTCTCTAGTGCCCACTTAAATGTTATCTGATGAGGTATGACAGAGGCTTCAATGGAGCAGGGAGCAGGACAGTGCTGACGAAACCCTCCAGTCTTCAAATATGACATTCCATGTGATTTGTTTTACTGCAGGAATTTCAATGTGGTGAATTTTATAGACCCAGGATTATAATCAATTGCTTCCCACTCTGCTGGGCCCTGCCTGCATGAAGGGGTGAGGTCTTTACCCACTAAGCAGTCAGTTTTGACATGCTGGTTAAGGGACAAGTAGCTAATTCTTACTAATCCTTTTATATGTTACAAAATTGGCTGTGAGTGCCATTTGGGGGGAAATCTCTAGACCTCTAAGTGTTGAAATACAAATTCTTTCTCTGTGTGTCTCTTTTCTATTCAGTCTTTTCAGTACAGACCAACTCCCCCCTCCATGAGTTCTAGTAAAGAATTTAAAATAGATGTAGCTTAACAATGGAAGGAGATGTCTGGCATATTGGTTTAGATTCTTGACAACCTATGATTATCTCCAGGATCTGCCTGGGTGAAAACAAGGCCTTTGGCAGAAATGAGATCTCACCTGGAGGGTTTAAAGATCCCTCCTATGGCCCACATCTGACTTCAGAAAGTTCCTTAGAGATAATATATATGAAAAAGAGCCTTAACTAGGAGAGGCAGGACACTGATAATGCTAACATCTCCCAGTGTGACCTGGGGCAAATCACTCCTCCTTGGCCCTTGGTTTCTTTATTCACCAAATGATTCTAGCAATGTCATTCATTCATTCATTCATTCATTCATTCATTCTTCATTCATTCATTCACAGAATCAGACAATCTCAGAGTTGGAAGCAAATGGAGACATTATGAAGGCCAAAATGTACCTGGGCCAGAAAGTCTCTAGTAATGCATGTGCTCATTATCCTCACTACCACTTTTGGACAGCTGATTTTTAGGTAGGCCTTCTTGATATGAAATAAATGACTTTATGACAAATGACCACTGTGACCTTGGGAAAATCATTTAACCTCTCTAGGCATTAATTTCTTTCTCTATAAAAAAGCAATCCTGCCATCTACAATGAACCAAGAGGTGTGAGACTAGCTGATCAGACTAAAGTTCTCTACTATTTCTAAACTGTATGATCCTGTGTTGGGGGGTGAGTAGGGCATCCCTGAATATCATTTTCCCCAAAGGGAAGTAGAATCTAGAATACAGGATAGCAAAAGAAGGTTACCAGAGAATTGGTGGTTGTAAACTATAGAGAAGTTGATTTCAGGCCAATATAAGGAAAATCTTTCTCATGATCAGACCTTTCCCAAAATAGAATGTTCTACTTTAAGAAGTCATGGGATCAGGGCAGCTAGGTGGTGCAGTGAATAGAGCACTGGCCCTGGAGTCAGGAAGACATGAGTTCAAACCCAGCTTCAGACACTTGACATGTACTAGCTGTGTGACCCTGGGCAAGTCACTTAACCCCAATTGCCTCACCTCCCCCCCCCAAAAAAATAAAAAAAGATGTCATGGGATGATAAGGTCATCCGTTTGTAACTTTAAGGGAAGTTTGAGGTTATCAAACCCAATTCCTTCATTTTCCAGATAAGGAAACTGAGGCATAGAATTTCATTACTGGATGTCTTAAGGCTTGGGTCTGAATCATAGAATCTTAGCATTCAAAGGTACCTTAGAGTCCATCTAATTACAACCCGTGCCTGAATAAGGATTCCTCTACAGCAGATCCAAGTGGTCATCTAGCTCTTGTTTAAAGAACATTAGTGAAGGTGAACTCATGACCTCCTAAGGAGACCCTTTCCACTCCAGGATAGCTCTTTCTGTTAAGAAATTTTTCCTAACTCTTTTCAATTCTTCCCACTACTAATTCTGCCCTCTGAGGTTAAGCAGAACAAGTGTCATCCCCCTTTCCCACCAAAGCCTTTCAAATGCTTAGAAACAACTTGTCCCCTCCTCAGTCTTCTCTTCACCAGGTTAAACATCTCCAGTCTTGCTAAGTGATACACATATAGCGTGATCTCGAAGCCCTCTAATACTCAGGTTACACCTATCTAGCCTATGAATGTCCACTACCACCACCATCATCACAGTTAACATTTACATAGTCTTTTCGGGGGTGGGGGGGGCGATGAGGGTTAAGTGACTTGCCCAGGGTCACACATCTAGTAAGTGTTAAGTGTCTGAGGCCAGATTTGAACTCAAGTCCTCCTGAATCCAGGGCTTGATGCACCACCTAGCTGCCCCCTACTTTAAGGTTTGCTAAGCACCTCGCAAATATAAACTTATTTAATCCTCACAACAATCCCTGTAGATTGCTATTAATAGTCTCATTTTCAGATGAGGAAACTAAGACATACAGAGGTTAAATGATCTGCCCAAGTAAGCAGTTGAGGCTGGATTTGACCTCAGGTCCATTGCTTTTTCTGCTTTGCTATCTAGGTATCTAAAATATAGTTCCCAGAGAGCAGGACTAATTACCTCCTTAGTTCCAGGCAACATGCTGGTCAGTTCTGCCTAAGATTATATTACTCTTCTTGCCTATAATAAGATTTGAGGGAAGAAAGGACCTCCAGAAAGCATTTAGCCCAACCTCCTCACTCCATAGATGAGGAATCTGGGGTCCACAAACGGGAAATTACTTCCCCAAAGTTACCCAGGCAAACTTCGATAGGTTTGTCAAGATTGTAAAGAAGAATATTTACTATCCAAGACTAAGTCAGGGGCACGCTGGAGAATGTTAAACAACAGACTGGGGGGGGAAAGAGACCAGGGAGAGAAATGCACACTACACACTTTCAAGTTTAATCTGCATTCATCACTTTTAAAAAAGCCTATTGATTTCAAGTAGTAGAAAAGCAAATAGAATACAATAAAACAATATGTCAAGCCCTGATTTGGATATTGTTGTATATGGTTTGCCTTAGAGAGAGCTTCAAATTTCAGGGATTAGAATGAATTGGGGAAGCATAATCCAACTTTCTATGTAGCAGTTTTGCTTCTTTCCTTCAATGTCTGAATCAGATTCCTTGAAAATTTCTCCTGCTTCATCTCTTTTGCCTTCTTTGTCCCCGTTCTTCTTCTGCTACGTCCAAGGAACAGAGAGAAATTATCATTATCAACCCACCCACCCACTTGTTTATCCATCCCTCCATCCATCTGTCTGCCCATCCGTCCATCCGTCCATCCATCCATCCACATCATATCTGGACTTGATTCAAGTACAAAAACCTTCCCATTGTCTTTTCAGCTTCTTGGTCAGATGTAATTTGTGGAGCTCTAGGACCAAGGCAGTGTTTGAGCCAGCTCGTATCAGCTCTAGTGAACTATTAAATTTTCAGTGAAGGGGCAGCTGGTGGTGCAGTGGATAGAGCACCGGCCCTGGATTCAGGAGGACCTGAGTTCAAATCTGGCCTCAGACACTTAACACTTACTAGCTGTGTGACCCTGGGCAAGTCAGTTAACCCCAATTGCCTCACTCCCCCCCCCAAAAAAAATTCAGTGTAAGCATTTATACATCGGAAATAAATCAGGTCTTTATCTCTTGTTTTGTTTATTGTCTAGACTTAAGAAAGTGATGGTGAAAATGTTAATAATGCAAATTAGGGGCAGCTAGGTGGTGCAGTGGATAGAGCACACAAGCCCTGAATTCAGGAGGACCTGAGTTCAAATCCAGCCTCAGACACTTGACACGTATTAGGTGTGTGACTCTGGGCAAGTCACTTAACCCTCACTGCCCCGCCAAAAAAAAAAAAAAAAGAAAGAAAAGAAAAAAAAAAGAAAAAGGCAGATTAAATATAAAAGTGTGTCTTGCCCTTTTCAGAGAGCCATCAAGGATCCATTCTATAAGTCCATCTGTTTTCCATCCTTTTTGCAGGACCTGATAGAACAATCCCTACTGCATTTCTTCAGCTGTTCTTTGCTTATCACATGACCCTGAAGGGAAATTCCATGTCTTTCTGTTTCACATTCAGTGACCTCAAGTTTTTGCTCTGTGGAGTGGATCCCCATTGATTATAGATAATTACACTAGTTTCCCTCCACCTTCATACATAGTTACCACCCACGTGCATGTTCACAGTCTGGTTTACACATGTCTCTTACAGAGGGAGAATCTATTTTAATGTTTATGGCTCTAATGCCTTCAATGATTCCCACATTTTATAATGGAGATAATTGAGATCCAATAGGTATATGACTTACCTAAGATCACATAGCAAGTTAGTGGCAGAGCCAAGACCAGAACCTTGATATGCTGGAGACTTTTAATTTGAAATTATTGGCTCATCATCATATTCAAATATTAAGATGGATCTGTGACACAACAATAAGAATGTCCCCTCCAAGGCTGAAGATCCATGACAGTTAATTTGTTCACCTCCTTTCATAGGATCATAAATGTAGAACTGGAAGGATGCTTAGGAGACATTTAACACAACCCTTTCATTTTCCAGATGAGGGTCAGTGAGGCTCAGAGGAGTGAGCTTACTTGCCCAGGGTCAAGCAGCCAGCAGCACTCAGAGGAAGAATTTGACCCCAAGTCTGTCTGACTCCATGTCCCCTGCTCTATCTGCTATTGTCCTGTTGCTTGTAAATAATAATTTGGATCATGTTTTCATAGAGTCAGAGGAGATTTTGCAATTATTCCTTTGCAAATTACTTGCTCATAGCTTTTGAGCATCTGTCTATTTGGGGGGCAGCTATTGGTTTTATTTACTCTTGCCGTCCAGGCACGACCAGGATGACCCAGCTGGTGAACTTCCCCAATCCCTATCCTATACCCTTCCTCATAGTATGCTTTGGGTTCATTACTCTAGAGTTTCTTGCCTTCTCAGTGTTTCAATTACACCTCCTACCTCACATGATTGAGGCACAATTTTATTTTTGGCTCTAGTCAAAGGACTTCTTCCCAATCAGGGAGAATAAAAAACAGTACCCAGGGTAAAAATATAAATCAAGCTTAGAACAGGTAGTTTTATTCTCATTTGAGAAAGAGACTGATAAGCAATGAAGAATCCTGGAATGATTGAGTCACTTGAAGGGCTAGTTATTTAAGCCTCCTTGAGACAGACATTTGCAAGAGGGTTGCTCATTAACTAGTTTAGATTTCACCTCCACTGATTACAGCCCAATCAACACATACTGGGCTCTTTCTTTTAGTAGTTTCTTTCTCTGTTGGAAATGTCTTTTCTCAGCAGCTCTCCCACTGGGATTGTTGGCACTGCAATTGATCTGATAGCCAATACCCCATTGCTCAGGTGCCCAGGAAGGGGAAAGATACCAGCTGCCTTTGGATACCTTAGAAAACACCAAAGGAAAGAAGACACAAAACGTCATTACAGAAATAGGCTTGGCTAGGAGGCCATAAGGTCACAACTTTTAACATGGTATAGGAAAGAGCATCCTCCGTGTCCCCATTGGCCATCTGGAACTCAGAGAGTTGTCCTTACACCTTGAGGCCAGCAAAGAAAGGAGGCTCAAGGGCTAGAGATTGTACCTTTAGTATATGCACATTGGATCAGCCGCCCATGAAAAGAGTCACCATGACTGATAGGAAACTGTCAAAGGATATCTGCACCTATTCAAGTGTGGGGAGCAAAGGCCCCCACCATCACACACCAAATCCTAAGGTCGTTACAATAGCACCATAGATTAAGAGCTAGAAAAGACCTTAGATATCATCTAGTCCAACCCCCTCATTTTACAGATGAAGAAACTGAGGCCCAGATATTCATGGTAACACAAGTAATCTGTTTGTTAATTCCTCATATATAATAATAGCATTTATATATGATTTTAAAGTTTGTAAAGCTCTTTCCAGAGTTTATCTTTTTTGATGCTCAGAACAACTCCAGGTAATATGTGTGTATCTCTCTCTCTCTCTCTCTCTCTCTGTCCCTCTACCTATAGCTTTAGCTCTACCTATACTTATATCTATACAATAATATACACAAAATTAAGCACAATAGGGTATATTATAAATATAATATAGAATATAGAACATATGCACACATATAAAGGTACGCTGTATTCCTACATACACACACGTATGTAGGTATATGTGTATATGTACACACATTATATATATTGTACACACACACACACACACACACACACACACACACACACACACAGAATATTAGACCTGGCTATCAGAGCTTTTAGTCTCTTCCTGATATTCTCTTTTCTCTAGGTTATCATGACACTGCTCTCTTTTAGCTCTTCTCCAACCAGTCTGATCACTTTTGCTCAGTTTAATTTACTGGATTTCTATCAAGGTGACACCTGCTAACAGTGACTGTGCTTTAAGGCTCTATTACATGCCCTCTTTTCTTCTATAATATTTCATTTGGTGATCTCATTAATTTCCATGTATTTGATTATCATCTTTCTGCAGATGATTCTCAGATCTACTTGTTGAGCCTAATCTCTCTCCTGACTTTCAGGCTCATATTTCCATTTGGATGATAGGTATCTTGAACTGTATGTATTGGATTTCCCTTCACTGAGGGTCTTTGAACAATGACTGGATATATGTCAATTAGTTAATCAATAGACTTTTATTAAGCACCTATGATATACCAGGGACTTTGCACCAGGGATATAAAGAAAGACAAAAGACAGTCCCTGCTCTCAAAGAGCTCACAGCTTAAAGAGGGAGACTCTAATGAATATCCACTTGTGGAGTATATCTTAGAAAGCATCTTTGTTAAGGCACATGTTGAACTATCTGTTCTTGATGTTTGATAAAAATATTTTTCTCTCCAGTTGATGATTTCTTTTCTTATTTTCTTTGCATTGTTCTTTCTTTTACAAAATTGTTTTTTACTGTATGTATTTTAAATTGTCTAATCTGTCTTTGACAATCACCTTTTATGATCCTTTGTTTAAAAATTCTCCCCCTAGCCACAGACATAAATGGTATCTTCTGTTCTCTTTTTTAAAAAATGGCATGACCTTTAATATTCAGGTTCTGTATTCTTTTGGATCTCATTGTTGAATATTGTACAATATAAGAATATAGGAGCTAAATGAATGAAGAGTCATGTATCTACAACCTTGGAAGGGACATTCATATTGGTGTGTTACATATATCATATCATATATCATATAACATATTATATCAGTATACAATATAAGCTATAGCATAATATAAGATAAATGTGATAGTTTCAACTTAGTTTCTGTCAGACCATTTTCCATGTAGTTCACATCATTAACTCCTAGGAGGCAGAGCCCCATTTGTTCCTCTTCTCTCTCCCTAAACTGTGCCAAGTCCAGATTCTAGGTTTATCATTTTTTTCACTCTGCCATATTGCTTCTGTTTTATCTTGGGGGAAAATGGATTTTGGGCAAATTGGCTACTTTCACTTTATCCATTTGTCAAACATGATAGGAAACAGAAAGTCAGTGTTGAAAGATTGGGGCATTAATACTCTATTGGTGAAGATGTGACTTGGCCCAACAATTCTGGAAACCAATTTGGAATTATGAATGAATGGATGAAAAGACACATGTTAAGCACTTACTAATCACAAAGCTAAATACTGGGGATACAAATAGGAAAGGAAATATAGTCCTTCATCTCAATGAGATTAAGTTCTAATAGAGGAAACAAAACAAACAGAGGAATGATAGGTGATAGAGGGAAATTATAGGGATGGTGAGTGGGACCATAGAAAAGCAAACTGACACACCCCATCCAGGAAGAATGGCATAGTTGCTTTGGTCATGGTTCATGGTTACAGAACTGGAAGAAGAACAGAAAAGTACTTTAGAAGTGACAAGATGGTTGTTGAGGAAACTGGGAAGAATGTAGTTGGCCAGGAGGAAGTGGAGTATAGTTCAGTATCCCATTGCATCCTGCCTTCTCTGGGAGATTGCCCATTCAATTATCCTATCTCTCACTTATCTCCAATCTCTGACTATTGGCTGCATCTTGTGCAATTTAAACTTCTAAATGTAGGTTCTAATCTGTCCCCCCAGTTTTGGGGGGAAACTGACTAAAATCACTGATAAACAAGTTTAAGTTTTTTAAGGGTTTATTGAAAGATAGTAAAAGAAAGAGAAAGACTGAGAACAGAATTCCTACAACCTGCAATCCTATTTTTCCTCAACTCCTCTGTGTAGTCCCCTGCCACCACCACGATGTCAGGAACCAAAAGAGACAGAGCTCCCTGCGCAAGCTCTCCTTTCTCCCTCCCAGAAATGGGAGGTTCTTCAAGCTGGTTGGTTGACTGGGCAGGAAGGTCAAAATTTGTTAGCTTCTGAGAACCATGCTTTCTTAAGTACTCTCAAGTACCAGCCAGATGTGCTTAGAATCTAGTCAACTAGTAATCCAGTCAAATCAGCCAGTAATCCATTCAGGTGGGCTCCTGAGTATCTGCCAAATCTCATCTATCACATTCCATTATCTTGACAGTCTCTATTACTTACAAACATGCCCATGCCTCCCCCAAGCTAAAAAACAAAACAAAACCTATCTTGGTTTATCCATCCCTACTAGCTATTATCCAACTTCTCTTAGAGCTTTCATGGCTAAAGTCCTTTGAGAAGTTCATCTACAACAGGTTCCTCCACTTCCATTCTTCTTCCTAACTTTATTCAGTCTGGCTGCCCCCCTCATAATTCAACTGAAACTGCTCTCTCAAGTTACTAATGATTTCCTAATTGCCAGATCTAATGACTTTTTTTTCTCAAGCCCCATCCTTCTTGACTTGTGTGTAATCTTTGACACTATTAATCACCCTCTTCTTGATATTTTCTTTTCTCTAGGTTTTTATGATACTTCTCTCTCCCAGTTCTCTTCCAACCTGTCTAATCAATACTTCTTAGTCTCATTTACTGGATTTCCACCTAGGTGACACCTGCTAACAGTGGTTGTCCTTCAAGGCTCTATCACATTCCCTTTTCTCTTGTTCTTCTATTATATCTCACCTGGTGATCTCATTAGTACCCATGGATTAAATTATCAGCCTTTTACAGATGATTCTCAGATCTACTTGTTGAGCCCTAATCTCTCCCCTGACCTCCAGGTTCATGTCCCTTAATGACTATTGAATGTCTTCAACTGTATATCCCATAGATATCTTAAATTCAACATTCAAAACCTTTCTCCTTAAACTCTCTCAACTTCCTTTTTTTTCTTTTTTGTGGGGCAATGAGGGTTAAGTGACTTACCCAATGTCATATAGCTATTAAGTGTCAAGTGTCTGAGGCCAAATTTGAACTCAGATCCTCCTGAATCCAGGGCCCATGCTTTACCTACTGCACCATCTAGCTGCTCCTCTCTCCTTTTTCAATTTCCCTATTATTATACTATTGATAGTACCACCAACCTCCCAAGTCACCCAGGTTCACAACTTAGGTGTCATCCTCAACTCCATACTATTTCACTGCCACCCCACCCTGACATATCAAAAAAAGATGTTAAGTTCTATTATTTCTACTTATATAACATCTCTTTCTTTTTTTAACGTTTTTAATAACATCTCTTTCCTATGCCTTTTTCTCTCCTCTGACATTGCAACCCACCCTATTGTAGGCCCTTACCACTTCATACCTGTATTATTAAAATAGCCTTCTAGTTAGTCCCCTTTCCCTCAAGTCTCTCTCCATCATAGTTCATCCTTCATTCAGCTGTTGAATTGATCTTCCTAAAGCAGAGATCTGAACATAATACCCTCCCTCCCCTCTTGAACAAAATCCAGGTTCCCTATTACCTCCAAAATCAAATATAAAATCTTCTGTTTGGTTTTTAAAGCCCTTTATCACCTGGCTTTTACTTACCTTTACAATTATTATTTTTAATAGCTTACTCATCTCCAGATATTCTCCAATCTAATGACACTGGCCTCTTTGCTGTTCCTCACTCAAAACATTTCATGTCCCTACTCCATTCATTTTCACTGGCTGTCCCTCATGCATGGAATTTTCTCCCTCCTCATTACTGCTTTCTGGTTTCCGTGGATTCCTACAAGTCTCACTTAATGTCCTCCCTTGGTCTTCCTTAAACCTCAGTGCTTTCCTTCCAAAACCATTCTCTGTTCCTCGACAACAGGGAATAACTCTTTTTGGCCTTTCTTTGTTTCCCTAGCACAATGCCTGCCACATAGTAGGCCACTTAATAAATGCTAGTTCACTGATGGACTAAAGTCCCACTTTCTCCAAGAAGCTTCTAAATCTTAGTGCCTTCTTTTTGGGACTATCCCAATTTATCCTGTCTATATCACGTATGTATATAGCTATTTGCATGTTATCTCTCCCATTAGCTCCTTGAAACCAGGTCCTGTTATCTATCTATCATTTATCTATCTATCTATCATCTAGCTCTCTATCCATCCATCCATCCATCCACTCATCCATCTATCTTTTTTCTTTGTATCCCCAGTGCTTAGCACAGTGCTTGGCACATAGTAAGCCTTAATAAATGCTCATTGACTTGACTCTCTTGAAATAGTGCTCTAGGAGAGGCAATCACAAATCAGGAAAGTCTCCTCTCTTGCAAAGGCTAGTTAGGTCCTGGGTGTCTGATTTGGTCAGGGAAAAGAAGAGCCTTTGTAAGAGGTAGCCTCCTTTTTATGAAAATAAATTGTTCCTACCCCTTTGGCTCAGTGATCCCAATATTAGTCATATACCCCAAGGAGATCAATGACAGAAATAAAGGTCCTAGATAAAACAAAATATTCAAGGTAGCACTCTTTGGGGTGGCAAAAAACCAAAAACCAAATGAATACCCATCAACTGGGAAATGACTGAGCAAATCGTGGCATGTGAATGTAATGGACTATTATTACACCATAAGACACACCAATTATGAAGAATTCCGAGAAACATGGGAAGGCTTTTATGCAGAGCGAACAAAGAACCAAGAGAACAATATACACAATGGATACAATAATGTAAATTATAACAATCTTAAAAGGCAGTCGAAATATGAAGAATTGTAATGAGCAATTTTGGTCCCAGAGTACTGCTAAGAAGCAGATACACACCTATCTTCTCTCTGTAAAGAGGTGGGGACCAAGGATGAGAAATGTTGCAAATATTGACAGATGTGAATGCTCTCTTGGTTGGCTTGGCTCATTTAGAGGGTTGTTTTTGCTACCAGGAAGGGTTTGAAGATTGGCGGCTTAAGAAGGATTGGCTATGACAAAAATATAGAGGTTCACAATAAAATCATTTTTTAGAAAAATGAGTCCATCCAGCAAGGATGCATTTTCATGTATCCCCATGAATACATGTATATGTCAAACATCTCTTTAGACATCTCCTTCCCAATTCAGACCTAACAGACAGTTAGAGGACAGGCACAGGTCAGCAGGCAAATAGGTTGCCTTCAATACTATTATCTCTTGGCCAAATGGTGGCTTTTCCAATACAGCCGGGCAGAGCTCTTGCTGTGTAATTGGACCATTCAAAAGTAAATTGTCTGCGGCTGGAAACAAGACAGTACCTTTTAACTCGAGCATTATAAGGTCAAGACTTAAGACATTGTGGGGAAAAGCAGTTATTGAAAAGTGATGGGAAAATCAAATTTAAAATTCAAAGCATAAATACCAGGCACGAATAGAAGGAGACAGTGATCTATTTGGCTGCTGCGGTTGCCAGGTCAGGGAAATTATTTGCATTCTTTATTTTGCTGATGCTGGGGAGCAATGAGAGGATGGTCTTTAATAACCAACTGATGGAAGGTGCCTGGAATTAAAATTGGAAGGCGTTCGTGGTGACCGGTCAGCTGTTGAAGAAAAAGACCCACAGTGGAATATCAATGATTCCTGAGAGAGCTGGAGGATGGCAGAAATTTCTCTAGGTCCTGTTCATGAGACCTAGGTTTGGGAAATCACTACATAGATGGACCTCATTCATGGACTATCGGTCAGTTGGCAAGCATTTATTAATTACTTGTCATTGTTGTTGTTCAGTCATGTCTAACTCTTTGTGTGACCCCATTTGGGGTTTTCTTAACAAAGATATAGGAGTGGTTTGTCATTTCCTTCTCTAGTTCAATTTACAGATGAGGAAATTGAGTCAGACAGGATTAAGTGACTTGTCTAGGGTCACACAGGGAGCAAGTGTTTAAGGTCAGATTTGAATTCATGAAGATGAGTCTTGCTGACTCTGGGCCTCTGCCACTAGATTTGGGGAATATTGAATAAAAAAATCAAACAATCCTTTCCTTCAAGGGAAGGAAACCTTAGGACACAGAGAGTCTGATTTAGAAGGTCCCTTAGAATCAAAGAACATAACATGAAGCTAAAATTGTTAAGCCTACATTTTTGCACATGATACGTATACATGTTAAAAGTAAATCTATAAGGGGCAGCTAGATGGTGTAGTGGATAGAGCACTGGCCCTGGATTCAGGAGGACCTGAGTTCAAATCTGGCCTCAGACACTTAACACTTTCTAGCCGTGTGACCCTGGGCAAGTCACTTAACCCCAATTGCCTCACCAAAAAAACAAAAAAACCCCAAAACCCAAAAAACCAAAAAACTATAAATCTTCCAAAAAAAAAAAAAGGTCTGGGCTACATAAAACTTCCTCAAGAATAAATGAGTCTTTAAGGTCATGCAGGTAGTAAGCAATAAAGCCTGGACTTGACTCCAGATCTTCTGATTCCCACCCCAGCACTCCTTTCATAGCTGCAGCGTACTTCTTCATGGTCCTCATTTCTCATCATTTCTCTCTTCCATGTTCCCAGCCCACCTTTCCAAATATAATGCATACTTCATATCTATGGGTCCACTATGGGCAAGGTGGCAGACTTGTTCTACTAGGATTTGTCCCAACCAATGTAATAGGCACCTTTGCATGTGACAGGCTCCCTGTGTGGGTAAGATAGGCTACCATCTTCTTCCTGTGCTACTCTCAAATTATAGGATTACTCATCACTCATGGCTCAGCCTCCAGCCAGTGAACTCAGAGTCTGTTTGGGTATATAATTCAATTAAGCCTCTGTTCACAGTCATAAAAAACACTTTAACTAGATTAGGGGAAATGCATGGTAATATCATGAAGCATTGCAACAGTTAATATAAACTCCTGCATCAACCTTTTCACAATAGCCATAATTGGGAATTTCCCCTCCCCTCTAGCATCAAGTTCAATGTCTCTTTCTCTTCCCTCTCCTACCCTTCCTGAGCTTCAGGAAAGCAAAGTAGAAACTTGGTGCCTTGTCATCTAATTTTCTATCAGGAATATGTTATTCACTTGAGGCAGAACGGTTGTCCAAGACTTGGGGACATTGTAAGAGTGCTGATGACCATCCTTTGTGCATCTAATTGGCCTTCTCTGACCTTTGTAGCTCCAGAAACTCCCATTCTTTCTTGGGCACCCCTAACTTGAGCAAAGCATCATGACTGGATGTAAAGGGACAGAGAGCATGGACTGGGTGTGTCTGCACACCCAGCTCATTTTGTCTGGATATTTGCCTCATAGAGCATGAATATGATAGAATCTAGGAGAGGGGGAAGAATGAAACTCTCAATATTTTTTATATTTGTATGCGTATGCTATGTGTCTTTATTTTTTCCCAATTACGTGTTAAAGGAATTTTTTAACATTTGGGGATTTTTAAAGTTTTTAGTTCCAAATTCTATCCCTCCCCTGGGGCAGCTAAGTGGCACAGTGGATAGAACACTAGCTCTGGAGTCTAGAGGACATGAGTTCAAATCTCACCTCAAACATTTACTAGCTGTGTGACCCTGGGCAAGTCACTTAACCCTAATTGCTTTAAATATCCAGGGCCATCTCCAGTTGTCCTGATACATATTTTGCCACTGGGTGCAGAAAGCTCTGGAGGAGAGAGTGAGGTTGGTGACCTTGCACAGCCCTCCCTCTCTTAAATCCAATCCAGTGCAAGTCATGACATCACCCCAATGTCATGGTCCTCTTGAGAATGAAGGACAAACAATAACCCTCTCTCCCTCCTTCCCCTTACCACATTTGAGATAGTTAGCAATCAGATATAGCTGATACATGTGCAATCACGTAAAACATTTCCATTTTAGTCATTTTGTATAAGAAGACATAAATAAAAGAAACAAAATAAAAAAAAGGATGCTTCAATCTATGTTCACACAATATCAATTCTTTCTCTGGAGGCAGAAAGTATGCTTCATCGTTAGTCCTTCGAGATTGTCTTGGATCATTGTATTGCTGAGAATAACTAAATCATTCACAGTTCTTCATTCAACAATATTGTTGTTACTGTGTACAACATTCTCCTGGTTCTGTTCACTTTACTTTGTATCAGTTCACATAAGTCAGGTTTTTTCCTGCAATCATCCTGCTTGTTATTTCTTTTTTTTATTATCCAAAAATCTTTTTATTATGTTTAGTAATTTATGCCATGAATTCAAAGGGAATTGGTTCCAAAAGCTCAGGTTCCTTTCCATTGGTCCTCACAAAGTGTGCTTCTCTGGGTGGAGCAGGCTGACGTTTCAGTTGAACCCAGGTGCCTTTTTCTTTGTCTTCCTTCTTCTGGTCATTTTCTTTTACCCTCTTCAGGAAGCTATCTCTGCTCTTAGAATGCTTAATATGCTCAATACGCACATTAATTCTCTTGGCTAAAATCTTGCCCTTAACCTGTTTGCTTACAACGATACCTACAACATGTTGAGTAACATTACAGACCCATCCAGTCTTGCCATGGTAATATTTGTAGGGCATACCTTGCTGAACTGTGCCCATACCCTTGATATCTAAATATCACCTTTCTTGTATATTTGCATATACATAGCCAAAGGGACAACACCATGTTTTCTAAAGGGCCTAGAAAACATGTAAGTGTCCCTCTTCTTTTTCCTTTTGTGTTCGTCATTTTGGCAAATCACTGGAATATGGCAGAGCCGGCAGAAAGCCTGCTTGTCATTTCTTATAGCACAATAATATTCCGTTATAATGCTGTACCACAGTTTAGCCATTCCCCAACTGATGGGCATCACTTCAATTTCCAATTCTTAGCCACCACAAAAAAACCTGCTATAAATATTTTATACAAAATAGGTCCCTTTTCCTTTTTTATGTCTTTGGGATATAGACCTAGCAATGGTATTTCTGGATCAAAGAGTGTGTACTGTTTTGTAGCTTTTTGGGAATAGCTCCAAATTGTTTTCCAGAATGGTTGAATCAGCTCACAATTCCTCCAAGAATGCATTAGTGTCCCAATTTTTCCACGTCCCCTCCAATATCCATCATTTCCCTTTTTTGTCATATTATCCAATCTGATAAGCTTCAGTGGTACCTCAGAGAACCCTCAGTAGTTATAACCTTAGGACAGAGAAGAAGAGTGTTCTAGTTGCCTTGAATCATAGTGTTTCTCTTCTTTTTCCTCCTCCACTTTTCAACATTTCAACATGACCTGGGGGCCACAAATCACACTCTTCTGCTTCTTCTGCCCAGAGAATGAATTCAGTTCATGCAGGCACCAATAGAGTGCTGGACTTGGAATCAGAAAGACCTGGGTTCAAATCCCATTTCACACACTTACTAGTTCCATGACTATGAGTAAGTCTATAATGGCACATTCTTCACATGGTTGTCTTGATGTTCAGATAACAGAAGGTGCATAAAGCAGTTTGCTAGACTTCAAGTCAACAGCAGACTGTTGTTACTGAGGTTGTTTTGTTTTCTTTTGTTTTGTTTTTTCCAGCTTCATGATTTCACTGGTGGAGGTACCTCCCCATGAGGGAAATATTCTGTCCTAAAGCAGATGGATCTCTGCTCAGAAAATTAGAGTTTTCTGAGGTTCTCTGGGGGCACTGAGAGGTTGTGTTACTTGTTTAGGGTCACACAGCAAATATATAACAAAGGCAGGATATGAATATAGATTTTTCTGACTACAGCTGACTTTCTTTACACTGCCTCTCAACAGTTTGCATTAAGTAGCAAGTGTGAAAGAGGGGTCTAAAATTCAATAATGATGATAATAATAGTAGTAATAACTCAAGCAATATTAATGAAACCCAAAACCCATTACCCCAAAGTAGCTCTAGAATAATGAACACTTCTTCAAACAATAAAAGAAAGGCAGTTGATAGACATTTTTGGAGTACATGATAAACAGGTTTAAAAAATTCACAGAAATACTTGTAGAATAAGCAGACTACCTCCTTGTGCAATGGTAGCACGTACATGCCACTGAATTTGTTTACATGGAACTGAGAGTGGTTTGCCTCTTAATATAATGAAAGGGCCCTCTGTGGGGGCCATCCACATGAGCTTAAGTCAAAATGGCAACCAAGAAGTGTCAAACAAATTGCTGAGTCATGCAGATTTGCTTGTGATGATGGAAGAGTTAATGATGGAAGTTCAGGAAAGGCTCATGACACCAGAAATTATAGAAGGGATGGAGGCACCTAAGTGGCACAGTAGATGAAGCATAGGCCCGGGATTCAGGAGCATCTGAGTTAAAATCCGGCCTTAGACATTTGACACTTCCTAGTTGTGTGACCCTGGGCAAGTCACATAAACCTCATTGCCCTGAAAAAAAAATGTAATTATAGAAGGGCTATCCTCAAAGATCTTAAATATAGAGATCATAGTAGATTATGTATGGATGATGTTATAAATGTTACAACCCATCACTGCAGGTTATGACAAATTTATACTTACTGAATAAGTAGCAAAATATGATTTGATGTCTGTAATTATACATGGACTGACAGATGACTAATTTTCATACTCTAAATATTGACTCAAGATATCTTTATTAACTGGACCAATAGCTATTAGAACTGGACAATTATCCAGGCTTGAATTGTAGCCCATAATCATCTGGACATAAGATTGATCAATACGAATGGAGGAACATTTTAAATAGATATTACCAAATCTCTTAACATTCTTGCCAATAGTTATAATCTCCAAGCTGCATGGAATGAAAAATTTTCAAAGTAGACTTTGCAGGAAAAAAATCAAAATCACATGGGAACAGAAAGAGGTACAGTTTATCCTGAGCATCCTTCACCTCCTGGAGTTGTACTGAGCATGCTTTTAGTGAGCCTATAGAAGTTACAGCTTTCAGAAGCAGCTAGGTGGCTCAGTGGGCAGAGCGCCACCCCTCCCCAAAAAGAATGATGAATTATAATAAATACATTGAAATACAGGGGAACAGAGTTTCTCTTTGTAACAAAAATTTCCAAGTGGTGACAGAATAATGCAGTATGACATTAAATACCATTAAATGTTGTGTTAAGTCTAAGTAACTGCTATAAATACACTTCAATGGTCTCAGAACTCACCTGATTTAAATTCCATTGAAAATTTACAGGCTTGGGGGCAGCTAGGTGATGCAGTGGATAAAGCACCGGCCCTGGATTCAGGAGGACCTGAGTTCAAAATCTGGCCTCAGACACTTGACGCTTACTAGCTGTGTGACCCCGGGCAAGTCACTTAACCCTTATTGCCCTGCCCCCCCCCCCAAAAAAAAAAGAAAAAAGAAAAAAGAAAAAAAAACTTTACAGGCTATAATAAGGACTAGTCTTGGAGAGGTGTGTGTGTGTGTGTGTGTGTGTGTGTGTGTGTGTGTGTACTGTTTTTCAAAAGTGTGCTTAATATCCAATGTGATCAGTGTTTCAGTGATTTAACCTTGTATTTGTCGGTCTTGCAGGCAGCTGGGTGGTTCAGTGGATAGAGTCCTGAGCCTGGAGTCAGGAACACCTGAGTTCAAATCCAGTCTCACGAACTCACTAGCTGTATGACCCTGGGCAATCACTCAACCCTATTTGCCTCAGTTTCCTCATCTGTAAAATGAGCTGAAGAAGGAAATGGCAAATCATTCCAATATATTTACTAAGATAATCCCTGTATTGCTGTGCTGTGGTCCTCAGGGTCATGAAGAGTTGGGCACAGTTGAACGATTGATAATAATTGTCTCATTTGTCTCCCCCTAATAGAAATCAGTACTTGAGGGTGAGGACCATGTCTTTTTCACCTCATTCTCACAATAGTAGAGTCAGGACTTGCCTTTCTACACATAATATGCATTTATTTAAAAACATGTTGATTGACCTCACCAAAAATGGACACCCATCTAATGTGTGGCTGATCATTCAAATGGAAGTGATAGTCTTCCTTTGAACAGACCTGTCCCTCCCCCACTCACATCCCCATTCTTCAAGGGAAAACTATTGCTGGTCTCTGTCCTGAGGCTCTGTCCATCTTACTGGATGAAAATGAAAGCTGATATCTCCATTACACCAGAGTTTACAAAGCACTTTGCTCATGAACAACCCTTAGAAATAGGTTGGAAATGCAGAAATATGTTTAATGTTATTATGTATCTATAACCTATATCAGATTACCTGCTGTCTAGGGAAGGGAGGGGGAAGGAGGGGAGAGAGGGAGAAAAATTTGAAACTGGAAATCTTATATAAACAAATGTTGAAAACTATCTCTACATGTAACTGAAAAATAATAAAATACTTTTATTTAAAGAAATAGGTTGGAAAGTAAGATCATCTCTATTTTTATAGATGAGAAAACCGAGAACCACAGCAAAGAAGTTAATTACCCTCATACAGGACCAGAAAGGAGGGCTGCTTTTCTTTGCACATGTATAACCTTATCCTTGGCCACACATGTCCCCTACTTATCCACTAGTCACATTCCCTATGTGTCTACTTATAACCTCTCTCTATGTCTACTCTCCTCAATGAGGCTGGGGATATTTGTAGGAAAGTGTGTTCCAAATGTATGGAGGAAATGTTTTATTGCTACTTTTCTTAAGATGTTATTTCAGTAAACACTTTTGCTTTGTGTTAATTATGTTTCCTATGACTTACTATTGAAAAGTTAATGCATCGGGGCAGATAGGTGGCATAGTGGAAAAAGCACCACTCCTGGATTCACGAGGACCTGAGTTCAAATCTGACCTCCGACACTTGACACTTACTAGCTGTGTGACCCTGGGCAAGTCACTTAACCCTCATTGTCCCACCAAAAAAAAAAGAAAAAAGAAAAGAAAAGTTAATGCATCAGTGGGTACTATATAGGTGTAGTTTTAGAGACACAGACCTACAGGCACCTTGAATCAAGAGTACCTGTTGCCCAGATGAAGTTGTCAGAGGACCTGTGAGACCTGGGCAAGCTTTTCTCTGACCCTCACTGCCCTCATGTGTAAGATGAAGGAACTGAACTAAGTAATTGTTAACAATAGGATTTTTATTTTAATAATAGGATCCCATGATTCTATGCAGAAATACAATGAGCAATTTTTGCAATAAGGACAATTCAAACTATATTCTTAAGCTAGTATACTCAATACCATACCCCTCCACACATATACCCCATACATAGAAAACCTAGGACACCTTGAGGTTGCTGCTAGGGAAGCTCAGGCTGGGATGAAGGGGGAGTAGGATGGATCCAGGCCAGGGGGGAACTCACCTGGAACCCCCAAGAGAGGAACTGGGCTATCTGGAAGCTTCCTCTTTTAATTAATTCTTAGTGTTAACTAGGTACTTAGTTCTGCCTTTTCTCCTGCTAAAGGACTTCTGCAAATTTTCATCCTTTAAACTGTGTGCCCTTAGGGCAAAGCCCCAATCACCCCACCCTAGTTATCTTTGGGATCCTATGGAATTATTGGTGTGGAAGCAGCTAGGACAGATCTATGCTTCCTTACTATCAAGGCTAACTGAATTCTGACCCCTACGGTGCAATTTCAGGAACTCCTCCCTTCTCCCATTCTTCCTACACTACTACCTTATGAGGCCTGAAGTTGCTCTCTCAGAGGCTAGAATCCATTCTCTACACACACACACACCCACACCCCCCCACACACACACACCATTGGGAGAGGGTGCCCGGAGATTGATATTTACAAGGAATGGAAGAGACAGAGATCAGAGTCTGAACTTGGAAGGGAATGTTAGAGCCCTGGCCAGCCTGGAGGGATGTTGAGGGGTGGGGACTGAAGCATGAGACAAATCTATCCACCTTCCTATTGTTGACCTGGGACAGGCTTTTGGCCCCCTGCCTCCATCAGTTTCTGGTCCCAGAGTCTGGGCTGTATAAACACAAGCTTCAAGAGGTCTTTTTGCCATTCGTCAGGACAGCTAAGGTGGTTCAAATGGATTGAGTGAAAGGACTTGTGAGTTGAAATACAACCTCTGACACTTATTAGCTGTGTGACCCTGGAAGATTAACTTAACCTCTTTGTGCCTCAGTTTCCTCATCTATAAAATGAGGCTAATAGTCTACAAGGCTGTTGTCAGGATGAAATAAGATAATGTATGTAAAATACTATACGAACTTTACAGTACTATATAAATGCTACCTGTCCGTTTTTAGTTCCTGGAATAAACTTTGATGATCAACTCTTTCATATACCCTTTACCTTATTGCCATAGGACACTGGCATCCCCTACTTGAATATTTCCAGTCAACATATAGACTATGAGAGCTGGAAAGGGTATTAGGTATAGAATGTTAGAGCTAAACCCAGAACGTGGGTCTCCTTTTTTTTTTTTTTGTGAGGCAATTGGGGTGAAATGACTTACCCAGGGTCACACAGCCAGTAAGTGTCAAGGGTCTGAGGCCAGATTTGAACTCAGGTTCTCTTGAATCCAGGGCCAGTGCTCTATCCACTGTGCCACCTAGCTGCCCCCTGGGTCTCCTTTTTACCAGTGGAAGGTGATTTCCACTGGAAAGCACCAACTCATTAGATTGAGGGCTAGAAGGAAAGTTAGAGGAGCCCTCTAAACCCCTCATTTTTCAGGAGGAAGAACTCAGGCCCCAACATGAAGTGGCTTTACAAGGTCATATAGGAGAGCCAAGATTCAAACTCAAGGCCTCTGCCTCTAGATCTATTCTCTGCTTCCACTGTCCCCACTTTTCATGATGTTTCTCCATTGGCATCTATGACTCCTGTTTCTTCTTGGTTCCTGTACTATTTGGTGCATCTTAAGATGTAACTTCGGGGGCAGCTAGGTGGCACAGTGGATAAAGCACTGGCCTTGGATTCAGGAGTACCTGAGTTCAAATCTGTCCTCAGACACTTGACACTTTACTAGCTGTGTGACCCTGGGCAAGTCACTTAACCCTCATTGCCCTGCCCCCCCCCAAAAAAAAGATATAACTTCTCTCTCTCTAACTTAAAGGCTTTAAGTATTTCCCATCACCTCCCAGGGGATAAAGTTCAAATTCCTTAGTCTTGTAACGATTGGAATAACGCCACCTGCTGGATACTTACTGTAGAGGAGTTCTGCCCATGAAGGGAAGGTCTTTGAGGGCAAGACCAGGAGTCAGGAAGTGACGCGGGCTAGTGGGAGGAGGAAGGAAGAGACTGGCGCTCAGTCTCGCTCTCTTTCCTGAGGACGCTGGCGGAGAAGGGAGCTAGAAATGTGGTCTCCCTTTAATAGATAGGAATCTAGGCCTTTCTCTCTCTCTTTACCAAATTCTTATTCTCCTTAATAAATGCTTAAAAGTCTAACTCTTGCTAAAGCTTATAATTTATTGGCGACCACTCATTAGATATTTTAGACAGACTAGCTAGAATTTTAGCCCGTAATATTATAATTTTAAAGAATGGTTCAATTTTTGTTTTATTATATGTTTCATGTGTAACAACTAAGATTCTGAATTCCCTTAGACATGTTTTTGAGAACTTTCATTGTTTGATTTGATTATTGACAAAGCTATTTTAAAGTTGTGTTAAGCTCAATTTTGTAGGAAATTTTCCTGGCTGATTACCAGCATCCACACATCAACCCCTGAAAAGACTTCCATTCCATGACTACACCTAGAGGACATCTGAGAAAAGACTTTCAGAGACTTTAAATGAACAGTTTTGATTTGTTCTTTTTGTTGGTTTTTTTCTCTTTTTGTTATAATATACACCATCTGTAACATGTATTCTCTGCAGAGGCCCTCCCTTTGCAAGACTAATGTCAAAGCGTCGGTTCATGAGGACAAAAAAAATCGCCCCTCTGGACAAAACTTTCCTCTCTTCCTTTTCTATATTGTTGTTCACATATTATTAGTTAGCAATAGTTATCATATTGTTTTTACTGTTCCGTCAAGGAAACATTTTGTTTCTTGAGGAACAACAGGGGGGACTGTAACGATTGGAATAACGCCACCTGCTGGATACTTACTGTAGAGGAGTTCTGCCCATGAAGGGAAGGTCTTTGAGGGCAAGACCAGGAGTCAGGAAGTGACGCGGGCTAGTGGGAGGAGGAAGGAAGAGACTGGCGCTCAGTCTCGCTCTCTTTCCTGAGGACGCTGGCGGAGAAGGGAGCTAGAAATGTGGTCTCCCTTTAATAGATAGGAATCTAGGCCTTTCTCTCTCTCTTTACCAAATTCTTATTCTCCTTAATAAATGCTTAAAAGTCTAACTCTTGCTAAAGCTTATAATTTATTGGCGACCACTCATTAGATATTTTAGACAGACTAGCTAGAATTTTAGCCCTTAACAGTCTAGTTACACATAAACATTCACACACATACACACACACACACACACACACACACACACACATACACACACACACATGAAGTGGACCCAACCTCCTTCAGGACTATCTGATTCTCCTTTTCTCTGGGGTCAGAGGAAGGACAATTTATTGACAGCTGCCATTCTGTCTCGTCCTCTAAGCTCCCTGATGGCAGGGCCCAGGACTGCTCTGGTCTCTTCCCAGATTGGGAAACCCTGTGTACTGATGTGAGCATGAGGTCCCTGTGGCTGGAGCTTGAGTTTGCTCCCCTTCTGCCTGTGCTAGAGGAGCACAGTGCCAGGCACATGGAAGAGAAGACTCCCTGGATGAATGTTTCATGAGCTGTTGCTCCCTTGGGGAAGAACTCCTAAAAGAGGGAGGACACAGAGATAACTATTGAGCTTTCCTGGGACACACAGACCTGTCTGGCATTGAAAGGAAGGGTTGCTATTTTGGGAATTGTTTATTTCCATTTCATCTCAGAGTCATGGGAGTGATAAGGAAGTGGCCCTAGTGTATCCCACTGACCCCAGAGTCCGGTCTGGCCTGCCGGTGCTCTCTCTATACCTAGAACACAAGGGAGAGGCCTGTCTGGAAAGGGAAAATGTGACATAGACTTTCCATCAATGTCCAAAACAGTAGAGCCCAGAATTCCAGGGCACTCAGGGCACAACAGTACAGTTTCCACTGGCTTAGGGTACACCCTCTGGAAAAATGGAAAGACACCCCCCCATTTCCAGAACATTGGAGATTAAATGAGCATTAGTAATTCTCTAGCCCAGGTAGGGCCAAGCGTGGCCTGTGTCATGTATCCCTTTTGGCAGCCCAGTAAAGCCTATGGACCCCTCCTCAGAATACAATGTATAAATGAGAAATGTACGAAATATACCAGGGAAAAATGTATGAGATAAATGCATAGGTTTATGAAGGGAACCAGTTATACTAAAATATGCTTGTCAAAATATTTTTTTAAAAAAAAGGTCAGGGATCCCAGGTTAAGAACTTCTGGCCTAGTAGATTCTTCTCATGTTTCAGAGAAGAAAAGCAAGTGATGGGGCAGGTATACCTTAAGGGGAGGTGGAAGGAGGGGAGGGGTGGGAAGGAGGAGAAAGAGAGAGAGAAAGGGAGGAAGGAAAAGGAAAAAAAGAAGAAAGAAAGAAAAAGGAGGAAAGAGAGAAAAAGGAGAAGGGGAAGGAGGGAAAGAAGGAAGGGAGGGAGAAAAGTCAATAATCTTTTTATTAAGCACCTACTATGTGCCAGACACTGTGCTAAATGCTAGGGGTACAATGAAAGGCAAAAGTTTGTTCCTGCTCTCAAGAAGTTCACATTCTAATGGGGAAAGACAATATGAAAATGACTATATACCAACAAGAAATAAGCCGAATAAACTACAAAGAAAGAAATAGAGAACTTAGGTTCAAATCCCATCTCTGCCACTTATTACCTACCTGGGTAACCTTGGCCAAATCACTTCACCTCTCTGAAACTCAGATTTTCATCTGTAAAATGGGTGGGTTTAACTAGATGGCCTCTGAGGTCCTACTGAGCCCTAGACCTCTGATCTCGTGACCTGTGACAACATGATTTCAACAGACCCTTCTATCACTAAGTCCGTGTTCTTACCGCAAGCAAGGCAGCCTGTTTTGTTCTTGGCCTGCTTCCTGATGTCAATCAGAAAAGAAATCTGCCTCCCTGTAACTACTTCCCACTAATGATCCTGGTTCTATCCCTTGTGGCCAAGCTGAATGAATCTAATTCTTATGTTATCTTATATTTGTCTCTACCCATTTCACCATGGATTAGTCTTATCTCTTGTTAGACTGGGAGCAACCAAGGGGAGAAACATTCCATGATCCTCTTGTTTTTTCTGTCTCCATCAAAGGACTTAGCACAGAGCTGGGCATATTGTGTGAGTGTGTTTTGTATTGGGGGAAGGATCAGTAAACATTTGCTGATTTTTTACCACAGAAGGCTGATAGAGCATCATTTTCTATAAACAAAACCTACTTCGACCAAATTTATAACTTAAATAATCCAGGAGGGAGAAGAGCCTGGCTTTTTCACCTGTTAAGGAGAATGTAAAGAGTCATAGAGATCAGCTTCTCATTTAATTTATGGTGACCTTGAGCCAATGAGACTCAGATCCTCATCTGTAGAATGGGTGCGTTGGACAAGATGGGCCTTTGAGATCCTATTCAGCCCTAGATCTCTGATCCTTTTCCAACAACCTTGATTGATGGCCAACTGGATTCTACTTGGAATTTCAGATTTGAAAGGGACCTTTCTAGCCCAAGCCACACCTGAGCAAAAATCCCACCCCTTAGCCCAACTGATGGAATTGGGGGTGTTTATCCTGGAGAAGAGTGGACTTAGAGTTAGCATAATTACAGCTGACTCAAGACTTCCTAGAAGTCTTCAAGAAAAGATATGATCGCTGCTAGCTGCTGAGTAGTTACAGAAAGAATTCTTGCTGAGATATGGCTAGACTCTGGGGAGATAAAGAAAATAAACTGGGACCTGCCCTCAAGAAACTTACATTCTGTTGTTGATTCAGGCTCTGGTAGAAACATTATGTGGATTCTGTGGAAGTATATGCAAGGGATGTAAACCAAACACTGTGGAAGCTGCTAGCTTGAAGAATCACTACTGTCTGGGAAGAGGAGGAAAGGATTCAAGGAGGAATATTTGTGTATTTGACTTCCTTACTTCACTGGACCCTTGCAACAACCTTATGAGACAAAGGTTGATGAGAAAAATCTAGGTTCAAGATGAGTAAGTTTGCTGTGATTGGGAGTTCCCACTGGGGCCCTCTGGACCACTTATACTGGGTTCAGGATCCTTCCCACTGCCCACATTATGTACCAGCCAAATTGACCTAGAAAGGAGACTGCATTTGGAGTTGGAGGTCCTGGGTGTGAATTCTACATCTTCTTACCTATTTGGGTGATCTTGGGTAGGCTGCTCAAATTTTCTAGGCTTTAGTTTCCTACTTTGAAAAATAAAGGGATTGATTAGACTGGATGACCTCTGAAGTTCCTGCCAGGTTCAAATTCTATGATGTTACCATTCAGTCTGTGTTCACATTGATTCTTCTACCTGAGCTATGCCTTCTTTCCCCATTTTTGACTAATGAATTCCTATCACTCACAGCCTAACTTCCTCTAGGATCCCTAGCAACCTTTCCAGTTGACCTCCTCTTAAACTTCGCATCTTTCCCATTGCACTTATTTAATACTATTCTCTATACTATCTGTATCTGTGGCTTGTTTGTAGGCTTTAGGAAAGCCTGAATTGCGTGTTATCTAAATCTCCCCCAGGCCTAGCACAGTCCTTTGCAAATAGAAGGTATTCAATAATGCTCATCAAAATGAATTTAATTGATTTAATCCCTGTAATCCACATCTTTATGGTGTGGGAAATAGCACTAGACTAGGGTTGACTAATTCTCTGAGTGATTTCAGACAAGTTACTTTGCCTTTCTTAGTTTTCTCATATGTAAAATGAGTCAGGAACCAGAAAGAATTCTGGGTTAGTTTGTGAAGAGGATTTAGGAGTGACTACAGAGAGAAGCATGACCTCTATAAGACAGAGGGCTATAGGGAAAACTTGGATTCAAATAGGTCACTCATTTTTTGGGGGGGGGGGCTGGGCAATGGGGGTTAAGTGACTTGCCCAGGGTCACACAGCTAGTAAGTGTCAAGTGTCTGAGGCCGAATTTGAACTCAGGTCCTCCTGAGTACAGGGCTGGTGCTTTATCCACTGCACCACCTAGCTGCCCCCCCTTCTGCTTTTATTATCTCACAGGTTTGTGAGGCTCAAATGAGAGGATTTTATTAAGGTATTCCTGGTGGCATTGCTATGGAGTTTTCTTGGTTAAAGCCAATGCCCTTATTCCTGGGGAAGACTTTGGCCAGTTGCTCTTTGTCTTGAGCTCTTAGGGATTAAGTAAGGGCCTAGTTCTCCGTCTGTGGAGTAGGGGCACAGAGGGCTTCCCCTTCTCTACCCCCTCCCCAGCCATGGGCTTTAAATGAAGAGACTCCCTCCCCCCTCTGAATCCCCTGAATCCCCCTCTACTCTCTAATTACTCACTGCCCATTATTCCCAGGCTCTGGCAGCTCCCGCAGGGGTCTTTATCTTCCAGACCTCACGGGGTCTGGGAAGTCAATATTTATTTGGATCACACTGGGAGACCATTTACAAGCACAACAAAGGCTTTGTAGGTGACTCTTCCCTCAGACTTCTGAGGATCAGCCAGTGCTAATCTAACACTCCGCCACTCTGTAAGAACCCAGGGCCCTTCACACATTTCCCATCCTCCCAACCTCCTTCCCTCTCTCTTACCACCTCTCTCTGTCCAGAGAGAAACAAAGAGAGGGGACAGTTTGGTGGTACCTCTCCAGTACATGCAGCCTGCACTCAAAGGAAATGTAAACTCTGAACCAGCAGAGTCTTTTGTCCTGCCACCATTTTATAGATGAGCCAAGCCAATCTTAGAGAGGGGAAAAGTCTCAACGTGAGAATGAGATAGCACTGGAACTAAAACCCAGAGCTCTTTCCAAGCCAGGAATCTTTCCTACTGCCTGACACACCCCACTGCTTACCTTTGCCACCATCCCTGTCATGGGGATGGGGAGGAGGGAACACCTCCCATTTCTTCACAGGATCCCAGAGGCAATAGGGAGTAGTGGACAGAAAGCTGGCTTGGGAGGGTTGTGCTCCAGTTCCATCCTTCCTGACTGTGTGACTCTGGGTAGGTCCCTTAATTTCTTAGCACTCTAGACAACTCTCCTAAGGAAACTCACTCTGAGTTTCAGAACAATCACAAATTTTTCTTGGTAAAACATTCTATGATCCTGAACACTGAACACTTCCATGCCACTGAAATTGCAAGTCTAGGACTATCATAGCTGTAGAGCTTGAAGAGACCTTAGAAGTCAACTAATCTAATTCTTTAATTTTTACAGTCAATAAACATTTATTAAACACCTACTGTGTGCCAGGAATTGTGCTGAGCACTAGAGATACAAAGAGAGGAACAGAAAGTCTCTGTTATCAAGGAGCTTACAGTATAATGGGGGAGATAACATTCAAACAAATATGTAGAAATCTCTGCTTACTTTCTATTGAATGCAGAGACCATCCAAACTTCCTCTTTTTTATTTGATATTTTATTTCCCCCATTATATGTAATTTGGGGGGTGCAATGAAGGTTAAGTGACTTGCCCAGGGTCACACAGATAGTAAGTGTCAAGTATCTAAGGCTGGATTTGAACTCAGGTCCTCCTGAATCCAGGGCTGGTGCTTTATCTACTGTACCACCTAGATGCCCCAAACTCCCTCTTTTTATCGCTGAGAAAACTGAGGCTAAAACAACCTTACTAAAAGTCACACAGGTAATAAAGAAGAAGGGATAAAGTGGAATAATCTGAAGTTTGTGGACCTGTGATTTTATCACTGTAGGAAGAAACTGAAGAAACCTTCTTGACCAATGAAAATCAGCAACTGCTCTGAAAACTTAAGAGTCTTAGGCAGGGAGGGGTTCCAAACTTGTTTTTGAGTCATGGACCCCCACTCAGAATAAACTCCTTAAATGCATATAATAAAGTACATAGGATTATATAGGTAACCACTTAGACTGAGATAGTTATCAAAATATTAAGCAAATTTGCAGACTCCCTCCCCCCCCAGTTAAGAAATGCAGCTATCAAAATATTTTTTAAAAGTAAGTTCACATGTTGCTGTATTTGATTGTGATGGAATATTACCATGCTATAAGAAATGATGGGCTTGATGATCTTAAAAAAACATGGATAGCTAGGTGGTGCAGTGGATAAAGCACCGGTCCTGGATTCAGGAGGACCTGAGTTCAAATCTGGCCTCAGACACTTGACACTTACTAGCTGTCAAGTCACTGGGCAAGTCACTGAACACCCCCCACCATTACCTGGCCCCCCTCCAAATATATATATATATATATATATATATATATAAACATGGATAGATATGTATGAAATAATGAAGAGTGAAATGAGCAGAACAGTTGGGTTCTGGTCCCAACTCTGCCCTTAGTTCATTGTGTGACTTTGGATGAATCACATCCTGTCTCTGGACCTAATTTAGGCTTCTGCAAAAGGAGAGGTTTAGATTAGATGGTTTCAAAGCTCTTGTCTAGCTTTAACAATATATTATTTTTCTTACTTATGCCAATTCAATTGGCCTCCTTGCTGTTCAAGACACTCTATTGCCTGACTCTGGGCATTTCTTTTTTATTTGTTTAGAATTTTATTTTTCAAATTACAGGTAAAAACAAACTTTGACATCTATTTTTTAAAACCTTGTGTTCTAACTTCTCTTCCTCCCTCCCTCTCCACCCTCACCACCAAGAAGTCAAGCAATTCAATAAAAGTTATACATGAGTAGTCATGCAAAACATCTCCACATTAGCCAGGTTGTGAAAGAAAACAGACAAAAACAAAATTTAAGATTAAGCAGCTATCAAAAAATTATGCTTCAATCTGTTTTCAGATACCATCAGTTCTTTCTCTGTAGATGAACTGCAATTTTCATTAGTCCTTCAGAGTTATATTGGATCATTGCATTTCTGAAAATAACCACATCCTTTACAGAAAATCATCTTACACTATTGCTGTTATTTTGTATACAGTACATTTCATTCTGTTTCAGTCCATGTAGGTCTTTCCAGGTTTTTCTGATAGCATCCTGTTGATCATAACTTTTATATAGTCCCTTAAACTTGACAAAGAATTCTCTTCACAATAGTCCAGCAAAGTAAGTACCATATGTTTTGCCATTATAATCAATCATCATAAACCGTTTCCCTCCATCCTATGCTCTTTCCATGATATTTATTCTATTTTCTATCTTCTTTTACCCTATTCCTCCTCAAAAGTGTTTTGCTTCTGATAGCCCCCTCCTCTGCTCTATGCTCCCTTCTTTCACCCTTCCCTCCTTATCCCCTTCCCCTCCTACTTTCCTACAAGTTTCGATAGATTACTCCACCCAAATGGGTATGTATGTTATTCTCTCCTTGAGCCAACTCTGAGGAGATTAAGGTTTTTGAGCTAATTCTGATGTGTGTAAGGCTTCTTCACTTCCCTACACCTCCTCTATCCCCTCCCCCACTTCATATGCCCTTTCTTGCTTCTTTCATGTGAGATTTCACCCCATTCTGCCATTCCCCTATCCCCACCCCCACTGTATTCCTCTCCCCTCTCAATTTTACCCCCCAAATGTCATCATGGGGAAGCTAGGTGACACAGTGGACAAAGCACCAGTCCTGGACCCAGGAGGACCCAAGCCCAAATCCAGCCTCAGATGCAAGACACTAATCAACCCCGACAGCCCCACAACCACCAAAAAATAAAAATAAAAAGAGAAACAAAAAAAATGCTATACAGGTATCATCCCTTCATAATCAATTCCCACCTGTGCCCTCTGTATAAGGAATATATCATCTTCCCTAAAACTCAGAAGGCTCTTATGATTTAGACATATCACCTTCCCATGTAGGAATGTAAACAGTTGAATCTTTTAACATCTCTCATGATTTCTTTTTCCTGTTTATCTTTTTATGCTTCTCTAGGGTCTTGCATTTGAAAGTCAAATTTTCTATTCAGTTCAGTTTGTGGTAAAAAGCGAAAGATTTTAAGAGTTGGTTAGGATAACTGAAAGACACCAGTTTTTGAAGGACCACCCTTTCGGGGAGGAGACCGTGATGAACCGCCCATGCGTCTGCTAAGCACTCCACTTCCAGGGTGCGAGCTTAAAAGCAAGGAGAGAATAGAAGTTGGTCTTTTTTTCGCTCGCTGGCTCGCTCGGCACACAGATGCTGACTCAGGTTCGATAGTGTGGTCCTTGGTGATCAGCCTGGTCCTCCGTAATAGCAAGTTCTTGACGCGGTTCTCAGCCTCAGAGGTGGCCTTGGGTTTTTGGTGAGTTCTATACGGAATATAGACTAAGCTTAGATCTAAGACTATTTATTTGTATTTCTACTTTCCTATCTCTCTAATCAACATCACCTTGTTTTGTTGGCTAATTAATTCCCAAAAAATAAAAAGCTCTAACTAAAGCTCAGAGGCTTCTTTCACTTACTGGTCTGGGAGATATATAAGAGAAAGGTTAAAGGGGAGTTTAATGCTCTTGTATCCAATTTTAAATCTCACAAGTTCTTCTCATCACAAATACCCGAATGTCCTTTTTTTTCACTGAAGTCCCATTTTTTCCCCTGAAAGATTAAAATCAGTTTTGCTGGGTAGTTGATTTTTGGTTGTAAACCCAATTCCTTTGCCCTCTGGAATATCATATTCCATGCCCTCTGATATTTTAATGTAGAAGCTGCTAGATCCTGTGCTTTCCTGACTGTGACTCCACAGTATTTGAATTGCTTCTTTCTGGCTGCTTGCAATATTTTCTCCTTGACCTGAGAGCTCTGGAATTTGGCTATAATATTCCTGGAAGTTTTCCTTTTGGGATCTCTTTCAGGAAGTGATCGGTGGATTCTTTCAATTTCTATTTTACCTTCTGCTTCTAGAATATCAGGGCAATTTTCTCTCACAATCTCTTGGAAGATGATATCTAAGATCTTTTCTCGATAATGGTTTTCAGGAAGTCCAATAATTTTCAAATTATCTCTCCTGGATCTATCTTCCAGGTCAGCAGTTTTTCTAAGAAGATATTTTACAGTGGCTTCTATTTTTTTATTCATATGGATTTGCTTATTGTGTCTTGGTTTCTCAAAGTCACTAGCTTCCATTTGTTCAATCCTAATTCTTAGGCACTTATTTTTGTCAGAGAGCTTTTCTATTTGGCTTTTCAAGCTGTTGACTTTTTTCTCATGTATTTCCTGCATCACCCTCATTTCTCTTTCCATTTTTTCTTCTACCTCTCTAACTTTATCTTCAAAGTCCTTTTTGAACACCTCTATGGCCTGAGACCAATTCATATTTTTCTCGGAAGCTTTAGATGTAGGAGCCCTGATGTTGCTATCCTCTTTTGAGGGTGTACTTCAATCTTCCTTGTCACTAAAGAAGCTTTCTATGGTTCACAACTTTCTCTGCCTGATCATCCTGCCTGTCTTTCACTTGACTTTTAATTCTTTCTTAGTGTGGGATCTTTCTTCCAGGATATACTGTCCCAAGCTTCAGGGGGTCCCAGATTTTATGATTTAATGAGGGGCAGTTTCTTCACCCACCTGGTCCTTTCTCTAGTCCATAGATAACCCCAGGCCAATCAACCAGGGAGCAAAACTCTTTGTGCTGTGGTTGCTAGCTCTGATGAGCCTGCACCCCTCCCCCACTTGGGCTGCCACTGATCAAAGTTTCTTCCTGGCTCCCCACTGGGGTAGGACATCCAAATCCCCACTTACCTCCTGCATACACCCCTGTAGACTCCCACTGGCCAGCTGTTCATCCCTCTCACTAGACTGTGCGCTTAGTTCCAGAAGACACTGGTACTGTAGCTGATTCAGAGGCTCTGGGGTAAATTTTTCTGGAGTAGCCTGCCTGGGGATGGATCCGTGTCAGCACAATCATGGTGCTGGATTTCATTCCCAGCCCAGCTTCCCCTTCTGCCAAACTTCTAAGATGTCTTAGGCTGAAAAATAATCTTGGCCATTTTTTTGTGGGTTCTGCTGCTCCAGGAGTTGTTTTCCGGCTGTGCTTTGAGGGATTTGTTTGTTTGTTTGTTTTTGGAGTAATTTTGTCAGGAAGTCTCAGCATTTACTGCCTTTAGACTCTGGGCATTTTCACTGGCTGTCCCCCATGCCTTGAATGTTCTCCCTCCTCATTTCCTGGCTTCTTTCAAGTCCCAGATAAAATCCCACTTTCTATTGCGAGTTCTTCTTGACGATCCTTTATAAAGGTAGCTGGTGGCAAAGTAGATATAGTGCTGGATTTGGCGTCAGGAAAACATGACTTCAAATCTGACCTCAGACACTGGCTATGTGACTCTGGACCTCAGTGGGTTTAGACCTCATTGACTTGCCTGGGTAAATCACTTAATCTCTGTTTGTCTTGGTTTCCTCATCTTTAAAATGGGAATAATAACAGGGATCATTAATAGACAGTGTTGGATAAGATAGGCACACTGGTATATTGTTGGTGGAACTGTAAATTAGAGATTGCATTATAACAGAGATTCCACTATCAGGAATATAGCCCAAAGAAGTTATTGACTCTAAGAAAGGCCCCACAAACATCAGAGTATACCAGAAACACCTAACTCCCATTACTGTTCTGAGGGTCAAATGAGATATTTGTAAAGTGCTTAGCAAAGTGCCTGGCACATATCAGGTGCTTAATAAATGCTTGTTTCCTTCCTTCCTTTTTTGCTTCCTTTAAAGCTAGTGCCTTCCCTCTGTCATTTGTCTTTCTTTGTATCCATATTGCCAGTGCTTAGTAAATAATAGGTGCTTAATAAAAGCTTATTGACTGATTGACTGGATTCCAAACTCAAAAGACAGAATCATTGCCAGTTTTGGACATTTATTTAAATCACTTACTTGGATGCCACCTAGTTTCTGGAGATGCTGAGTGGCAGTGGGAATTAAGGCTCTATCTTTAGGATTAGGCATACAAAAACTAGCACATCTGTGGTTTTTGAATAATTTCTCTTGCCTTTCTTTCCCTTCCTTTTGAGTCTGTTGTCCTAAATGCAGAAAGGCTTAACTCAAATCAGCTGGTGTGCACATGATTTGTAAGATATTAGCAAGATCCATGTAGTATGATGTGCTGGAAAGAATTCTGGATTCCAGATTCAGGAGACCTTAGTTAGAATTTCAGTCTTGACCTTTACCAGCTATGTGACCTGGCAAATCACTTGTGTGTGACACTTGACCTGCCTGTGCATTAATTTCTCTCTGCAGGGAAGCTTGGTGGTATAATAAATAGAGCACTGTCCTTGGTATCAGGAAGACCTACATTCAAATCCTGCCTCAGACATTTACTCTCTGTGTGACCCAAAGGAAGTAGTTTATCCTCGCCAATGCTCAGTTTCCTAATATGGAAAATGGAGATAGTAATATCACCCACCACACAAGTGGGAAGATCAAATGCAGAAAATATGTGCAAAGCACTTTGCAAACCTTAAAGTGCTTTATAAGTGATCATTATTATTATGAATCATTATGGCTGCAAAATGTGAGATAGCCGTGCTTACAGGAGGGATCATGAGGAAAATGCTTTGCAAACTGCCTTGCCTTGCATGCATGAGAGTTGTGATTATTACATGAGTAATGAAGAAAGGCTTCCGAAGGTTCTCCATCCACAGGGCCCATTCTTCAGGGAAGGGGAGGCTGAACAGCATGGGCAAAGCAAGCCTGATTGCAGAAGCAAGAGGGAGCCTGAAGAGGTAGGCCCACAGAACTCTCATTATGCGTAAGCTTAGCCATGGTGCATGGTAATGAAATGCTGGGTTAGTGCTAGAGGAAGTCTGTGACATTCAATAGCCAGAAATTCATAGTTATTGCTGCACACTGAATGTCAAATGAATTCATAATGGTGGTGGAGTTGAGCTAAAATATTATCTAGGTTTCAAATGACTGGATTGTTGAAACCTCACTGCAGTCAGAAGCGGGGTGGGAGGGGATGTGTAGCTGCAGTTACCAGCACAGGCAGGGATGTCTTATAGTGGGAAAGCAGAGATGGGGAGGGGAGAAACGGCCATCAATCAACCAAATCAGAGTCTGTAGGGAGTCCCCTATAGCCATCCTTGGTTTGCTGCTATAGGAAGACAGGAGAAGATACAGGTCCTGCCCTCCAGATATACCTTCAACTCCTGGAGCCTTTGGGAAAAGAAGGGACTTCCTTCCAATGCCACTCCATCCAATCCCACCTCCCAAGCAAACAGCCCCTAACACTGGACCCTGCTCAATATGACTTGTTAATAACAGGGTTTGTTCATTGCATGAAAGTGGAAGTGAGGGAAAACAAGGAAGGAAGGAGAAAAAGAAGGAAGGAAGGAAGGAAGGAAGGAAGGAAGGAAGGAAGGAAGGAAGGAAGGAAGGAAGGAAGGAAGGAAGGAAGGAAGGAAGGAGGGAGGGAAGGAAGGAAGGAGGGAGGGAAGGAAGGAGGGAGGGAGGGAGGGAGTAAGGAGGGGAGAAAAAAGGAAGAGAGGGAGAGGGAAGGAAAGGAGGAAGAAAGGGAAGTAGGGAGGGAAGGAGGAAGGAAGGGAGGAAGGAAGTAAAGAAAGGAATGAGAAAAGAGGAAGAGAGGCAGGAAGGGAGGGAGAGAAGGAAAGACAAATGGGGACTCAATCTGCTTCCTTTTCCAACAAGATCTTAGAAATCCATAATGCTTTAGAAAATTGGGGAAATTCCTTTTCTGTATCTCACTCTCACCCCTCATCCATATTCTAGTACAAATAAATGAGGTTACAGAAAAGGACTAGGGTCAATACCAAAAACACTATAGTTTGTGTATCTTGGACCTCCATGAGAAAACTCTGATCTTTGACCCCTCCAACCTTGATCCCACTCAGAGAAGTGAGCTACTGGGCCCGGGGATTCACAGTTCCATACACCAACCAATTGGTCCCTCACTATGTGTAACTTTGGGCTGGGGGCAGTGAATTATGTTGAAAATTTCCCCCAGACATCTTAAAATCATTTTCTTGAGGAATAGGAAGGCCCAGCTCCTCAGCACATATCAAAGAAAGTCAAAGACAGAAACAATAAGTTTCTATATGTACCAAAATTGTCACAGCAATGTTTTTTGTAGTAGCAAAAAATTAGAAATAAAAGAGCACTCATCAAATAGAGAAGGGCTAAACAAATTGTGGCATATAAATATAATGGAAAATTGCAATATGAGAAACAATGAAGATGAGGAATTCAGAGAAACTTGTGAAAATTTTCAGAACTGATGTAGCATGAAGTAAACAGAATAAAGAAATATACACAATGACTACAACAGTGCAACAAGAATACCATGTAATTATAGTGACCAAGATTGACTTGCCCCTACCCCCACCCCCACAAAAACAAACAAACAAACAAAAATCAGATGGGAAATGCCCCTCCTTCCTTTGGTTGCAGAGGCTGGAGAATTATGAGTGTGAAATATTGAATACACTCCCAGACCATCCATTAGTCAGTTGCTTTTTTTTTTTTTTTTTAGTGAGGCATTTGGGGTTGTGACTTGCACAAGGTCACGCAGATAGTGTCAAATGTCTGAGGCCGGATTTGAACTCAGGTCTTCCTGACTCCAGGGTCGGTGCTCTATCCATTGCACCACCTAGCTGCCCCTAGTCAGTTGTTTTTGTTTGTTTTCCCATTTTTTGTTAAAGGAGGTCTTACTGCCTATATGATATGAGTTTGGAGCATATTTTGAAATGACTATGATATAAAAACATAACACATCAATAAAACTTAACAAAAAATGAAAAATGAAAAGGCTCAGAAAAAACTAATTTTTGTCTCTTATTGGAAAACAAAAATTATCAGAAAAGGCCTGGAAGCTTGGCAAACCTGATCTTAATTAGAAAAATAACAACTCATATGTATACATATACAGGGCATCAAGGTTTGCAAGCAAGCAACTAGTTAACATTTACAATTATACTTGATGACTACATTTAGAAGATGAACACATGGAAGGATGATGAAAACTATATTGGGAAATATAGTTCAGGATTATGAAATTAAAGAGAGCAATGGTTTATAGAATACTCAGGAGCCTCATACCCATACTCATGCATGAATAATTCTTCAAGAAGAAATGATGGGGGGCCAGCTAGGTGGCGCAGTGGATAAAGCACCGGCCCTGGATTCAGGAGTACCTGAGTTCAAATCAGTCCTCAGACATTTGACATTTAACTAGCTGTATGACCCTGGGCAAGTCACTTAACCCTCATAGCCCTGCTCCCCCCCCCCCCCCCCCCCCCCCCGCCAAAAGAAGAAGACATGTTGGTACAATGGATTTGACTCTTCTCAGCAATACAATGGCCCAAGATAGTTCCAAAGGACTCATGATGGAAAATGCTCTCCAAATCCAGAAAAAAAGAACTATGGAATCTAGATGTAGATTGAACCATACTATCTCTATTTTTTTTGTTTGTTTTTCTTTTTTGAGGTTTTTCCTTTTTGCTCTGATTCTTCTTGCACAGCATGACTAATGCAGAAATATGTTTAATGTGATTGTACATATATAACCTATATCAGATTGCTTGCTGTTTTGGGGAGGGGGAGAAGGGGAGGGAGGGAGAAAAATTTGAAACTAGAAACCTTATAAAAACAAATGTTGGAAACTATCTCTACATGTAACTGGAAAATAATAAAATACTTTTATGCAAAAAAGAAGAAGACATGTTGGGAGTACTCAGGATGGGGAACCCTGAACAACATCATAACAAGCTCTATTTTTAAAAGCAGGCAATAACTGGTTATTGATGGGGGGGGGAGCATTTCAGAATCAACTATCTGTGTGAAGTTACACCATTGGTTAGATAGAACAAATGTTAAAATTAGCACCAAACTAGAAGAAAAAATATTGGAAGATGTATGTAGTTACAATAATTCCACTTCAACCTGTTCTTACAAGGCTTTGGTGACAAAAAAAGTGAAATGAATAAAAGAAAAGACACTGACTCTGATTACCAACCTTTCCTAAAGGAATTTTAAGGGATATAAAACAATTGTTATATCAAGGAGACCTCAGATAAAATCACATCAGTAAGTAATGACTTTGATGAAAGAAAGGATCCAAAACCCAGCAATCAGGAAATGTTGGGGGTCAGGGTGGGGGGAGGGGGAGAGAACCGAGCAGATTATGAGTGTGAAGAATGCAGTGGGAAGAGGGCTTGATTTGAAGTATAGGATTCAGATTCAAGTCTTGACTCTGTCATAGACTGGCTAAGCCTCAATTTACTCATCTGTAAAATGAAGGTATTAGATCATTTATGTCCTCTATGGTCCCTCACTAAATCTATGGTCCCAGATAAACATTTCAAATGCTATTCTGGAACCAATCAGCAGCCAAGAAGATCCTCTATGGGGAAATTGAAGCAATCAAAGGGACACAAGTTGCATATAATGAGAAGATGTAAATGTGGGGGGGACCTGCTCAGGTAATGGGAAAACTCATATCATGTAAGATTATTGAGGTGTTGGGCTCAGAATCCATCTGGTAGAATTGTCCCTCACCCTACTGACCCAGTCCTAGGCCTGTGTGGATATACATACATATGTATATCCATGTACATATATATGTATATATAACTTTTACTTCATAAAGAACTTTTCATGTATTATCACATCAGGGGGTATGTTATTTTGCCTGACTTTGGACTGTCTTCTGTCAATCTCTCTGTTTTTCATTCCTGGGCTCTTTTTAAAATGGACACAAAGACTTCATCTGAACTTCCACAGCTCTTTAGTATCAGAGACTAGATTTGAACCCTGAGACTCCAGGCCCAATATTCTGCCTGTCATACTGCAGGGCACAGCCTCTCCATTTAGGAAACTATAACAAGCCCAGATTGACTTTGTCAACCTCTGCAGGGGTTGATCTCATCTCTTGTCAGAGGAGAATCTCAGTATTTTAAGGAATATGGAAAGGGGCTCAGAGATCCCATTCCATTTCCTTCAATAGGACGATCCCCATGCTATATCTTGGGGATACAAAGACAGATGTGATATGAATTCTCTCAAGGAGATCATGGTCTGACAAAGAGATGGATGGATAAGCAGAAAACTAAGAAGGGAAAGTGAAATAATAACAGAGGAGAGAACCAGGCAAGGTGCTTTGAGAAATTTGAGCACTAAGAGACCAATGTCAGTTCAGGAAAAGAGAAGGCTGAGTGGATCAAGGAAGACTTCATGGAAGACATGAAGTATGAATTGGAAGAGAAAGAGTGATTTCAGCAGAAAAATACAGAAATCCAGAGGAGAGTAGGAATGGGAGATAGCATGGACAAAAGGATAGAGACTGGAAAGGATAGGAAGAGAATAAGGGACCCAGGATGATTCAGTTTATCTGGAGAAGAAAATATATAATGTGGGGAGGCTGGTCAAGTAGATTGGAACCTTGAAGAGATGTTCTAGTTCCAAGCCTTCATTGTAAAGATGGGGTCCTTCCTAGCCTCACACAGACTTTCTGGGAAAAGCTGAGAATAAAAGCCAGGATTTGTGACCCCCACCCAGGTTGGGGTTATGGCTGCTCCCCTACATCATCTCCCAATCCCTCCTCTTTCTTTCAGTCTCTTTCAGACATGGCTTGTCTCAGGTACAGTGTTTCCTTGTGGTTAACTTCCCCCCCTCCTTGATAAATATTCCTCTCCTTTCTTCCATCTGCATTTTCCCTGCCTTTGTTAGGGGACTGGAGGAACAGCTCTCAGAACAAAGGAATGACTCAGCGACCTGGTGGGCCATTTCTAAGCACTGAGTCATGGGCACCCAGCCCAGCCTGGATGGTCAGGACCCCCTCTGAGCTCAGCATCTCAGCAGGAGACCAGAGGAGTCAGGGAACAAGAAGAATGTGTCTGCCTTTCCTCTTAATGGTGATGAAAGGAATTTCGCCTCTCTTTTGTCTTCATCCCCCCCCCCCACTCCTGTCTCCATTCTCACCCTCCCTGCAAAGACCAGCTGAGATGCTGGCAGAAGCACTTGTGTGTGCTTGGTCAGAGAGTGGGGGATTGGTCCTCTGTGTCTGTGGCCAAGTGCCTTGATTTCTTCATCTGTAGAATGAAGGGGGAGGGGCTGGGTCAGAAGGTTTTTAAAGGTCCTTTCTGCCTCTAAGTCAGGGTTGGAGCCACTGAATCCCTTCCTTCCACAGGCACATCCATCCTGCAGAGAGAGCAGTTTTCTTTCTTGCCTGACTCTGTCATCTGGAGGGAATTGCCAACTATTATGTTAAAATTCTAGCAACAGCAGCAAAGACATCCATTCTCTCTGACATGAAACCACAAGTGGAGAGGGAAAAAAATCCGATAGTCAGATAGTCAAGAGTAGAACCTGGGAAGCTCAGTCCTTCCCTGCAGAGTAGAGCTCCCTCCTCTTCTCAGGAGGGGAGAGGTCTTTTGGGGGGTAGATACCCCTCATTTGGACTAGGCCAAAAGTTCAGCTGAGATATTGACAGTCATCACCTTGGCTGGCTCAGAGGTCCCCCACCCCCCCACCCCACCCGAGTCCATGCTATTAAGAGGAGGTCCAACTCAGTCATAGAATAGAGAATGTCAGAGCTGACAGGGGACTTAGAATCTCAGAACAGAAAATGGGAAGATTGGAAAAGGTTTTAAAATCACAAAACAGATGGTGTATAGGAAAAAGCATCCTGGACTCCGAGTCAGGAGATCTATTTGCCTCTGAATCCCAGCTCTGATGTCTATAACCCTGGACAAGTCACTTTACTTCTATGAATCTCAGTTTCCTCATCTATAAAATGGGGGAAATATTGCTCCTACTCCCTATGTCAGGATTCTTATGCAGATTAATGTTTTAGATTGAGGATACAAATAGGAAAGAAGACATTAATCTCTGACAGGAGGGAATATACATTCTTTTTCTTTTCTTTTTTTTTTTTTGGTGAGGCAATTGAGGTTAAGTGACTTGCCCAGGGTCACACAGCTAGTAAGTGTCAAGTATCTGAGGCCGGATTTGAACTCAGGTCCTCCTGACTCCAGGGCTGGTGCTCAATCTGCTGCCCAACGTGGGAGTATACATTCTTTAAAAAGACAACTCAAAACACACAGGGGGCACAGAGGCTAAGATGTAGTATTTTGATTTGGAAAGTTACAGGAATAGTGAGTGCAGTCATAGGGGAAAATAGCTTAACTCTTCCAGGAGCGATGGTAATATTGACTTTATTGTGGTTTGAGAATGGGAAAGGAAGACACAAAGGATAAAATCCTGGCAAAAGGGAAGCCACTGGAAGGATGGTCAGGAGAAGGATGGCTGAAGCCACCTGGATACAGTGGCCTATCTGAGGCTCTCACCAATCAGGGCCGTAAGGCCCCTCGACAGCAAATTCTGGGATGAAATAATAGTGATTTTGAAGCCTTAAAGGCCTGGACTCAGGAAATTGTTGTTGTTTCAGTCATGTCAGACTTTGTGACCCCCTTTTTTGTTGTTGTTGTTGTTTTTGTCAGAGACACTGGAGTGGCTTTCCATTTCCTTCTCCAACTCATTTTATAGATGAGGAAACTAAGGCAGACTAGGATAAGTGACTTGTTCAGGGCCACACAACTAGTAAGTTGTCTGAAGCTGGATTCAAACTCAGGTCTTCCTGACTGGCCTGGCACTCTATCCACTGTGCCACTGTATGACCTTGAGCAAGTCACTTAACCTCTACTTCGCTCAGTTTCTTCCACCATAAAATAGGGACATTAATAGCATCTACCTCCCAGGGTTGTTGTGAGGACCAAATAAGATAATATTTGTAAAGCACTTAGCACTGTCCCTGGCACATAATAAGTGCATAATAAATGTTTGTTTCCTTTCTTTCTTCCTATATAAATAAGCCTTGCTATTGTCATTATTGTTAATATAGAACATATAGAGATATATTCATTGTGTACAAAACTAGTGGCTGGAACTATTAAAATATAGGGGTAGGGGCAGCTTGGTGGTGCAGTAGATAAAGCATCAGCCTTGGATTCAGAAGGACCTGAGTTCAAATCTGGCCTCAGACACTTGACACTTACTAGCTGTATGACCATAGACAAGTCACTTAACCCCCATTGTCCTGCCCAAAAAAACCCCAAACAAAAAACAAAACAAAACACAGGGGTGGTGAGATGGGAGTAGAGGGATGGAATTGGAATGGGGAGAAGGGAATATGAAGTACTATGAGAGCTTCTGCTTTGCTGATTTAACCTCATCGATTTATAACTGATTTTTCATGAGCAGAACCAGGGGAACATTGTACACAGTATCGATAACATTGTGTGATGATCAACTGTGATAGATTTGACTCTTCTCAACAATACAATGGTCCAAGATAGTTACAGAGGACTCATGATGGAAAATGTTCTCCACATCCAGAAAAAAAGAACTATGGATTCTGAATGCAGATTGAACCATACTGTTTCTACTTTTTTTTCTTTTTTGATGTTTTTCCCTTTTGTTCTGATTCTTCTTTCACAACATGACAAATGCAGAAATATGTTTAATGTGATTGTACATATACAACCTTTATCAGATTGCTTTCTGTCTTGGAGAGGAGGGGAGGGAAGGAAGAGAGGGAGAAAAATTTGGAACTAAAAAACTTATGAAAACAAATGTTGAAAACTATCTCTACATGTAATTGGAAAATAATAAAATACTTATATGATGAAAAAAACCCTGATTTTTCAGTTCGGTTCTATAAGCATTTATTAAGCACTCACTGCAAGCAGGGTATTGTGCTTGATGCTAGAGGAGCTACAAAATTGACTAAGGTAGGATTCTTTTTTTACTAAAATCACCAAGATCTTCTTGCCCCCTTGTCTGCTGTCTCATTCCCATCTAAGTGCCATACAGACAATGGGATATGGGGACCCAGAGGAGAGTGATAATCGCTTGAGTTTGAGGGCATCGGGCAAGCCTCCATGGAGAAGATGCCACCTAATAGATGATGTTCCAGGGAAGGTGATTCTAATGGAGGGAACAGTGTGACCTAAGGCAGAGACAGGGTGTGTGTGTGTGTGTGTGTGTGTGTGTGTGTGTGTGTGTGTGTGTACACGTGATCATGAGTGTGTTAGACAGGGCAGGGAAGTATAGGAAGTCATCCTGCTGGACTGGAGTATTGAAGGAGCAAGAGAACAGTAAGAAATTAATAGAAACAAAGGTTCAATCACATATCTCATCTAAATTGTACAACAAAGGTAGCCATTACTATTCTGATTTTGTAGGTTAAAAAACAAAACAAAACAAAACAAAACTGGGACCCAGAAAGGTTTAGTGACTTGTCTCAGGTCACTTAGCAAATTAGAATTAGAACTAGGTAGGCCTTAATGCCTTGAAGCCCCCCCTACCCCCACCCCTTACCCAACAGGGATTGTCCCACTTGGCCATATTACTTTCTTATCCTCCTGGTCACAGTGCAATCCAATCTGTCACAGGTACAGCAGGCCACCGAGATGTGCAGAGCCTGGTCCTCCCAAGCAGAAATGATGGCCTTTGCTTCCTTTGATTAATCAAGCACATGTTCTCTTCTATTAGGAGGGATTAAGTTGGTACTGCACCAGGGGCCTGGTTTGCCTATAAATCATCCCCTGCTTGCAACAGCAATTCCCATCCAGGACTCACTCCAGCACTTATTATAAGGATGGTTAGCTGGGCCCTTTTCCTGCTTTATTAAATGAAGTCCCTATCTGAAAAACCTTCAATCTCATAGCCCAACAAAGTTGCTGTGTACACTGGGAGGTGGTTTTTCAGGTGCTGATGAAATGTGGCCATATCATTTTCCATCCCCAAAGGCCTAACCCTTATTTGTGAAAACTGGATTTCCATTAACAATCATTCCATCTGCCCAACCTCCAACATGAGATTTGAACAATGGTGAGGGAATGACATTGCTTCCTCAAGAATTCTGGAAAGGAACTGATCTGAAGAGGAAAGGGGGAACTTCATTGAGCTTAGAATCATGGAATATCTGAGATGGGAGAGAATTTAGAGATGATTTAGTTCAATTCCTTACTCCCCCCTCCCCACCTTTTTTAAAACAGAAGTGGAAGCTGAGGACAAGAGAGAAGTGGGGTAAATTGCTCACAGTCATGGTCATACAAGTGTATTAATGACAGAGTAAGGAGTAGAAACCAAATCTTCTGCATCTCAATCCCTTTCCCCTACTCTCCTTTCATTTTTAGTGGTTTGTGCTCTCTCTCTCCCCCATACACATACACACACACACACACACACACACACAAATATATAGTTATTATTGTTGTTCTTGTAATGATTATACATGATGACAATTATGATGCATTGGCCAGGCTGTACCTGTAACAAGGCCCAGCCTACCATGACGGTCATTTATATAGCTTTGCTTTAAGATTTACAAAGCATGGGGACAGCTCGGTGGCGCAGTGGATAGAGCACCGGCCCTGGAGTCAGGAGGACCTGAGTTCAAATCCAGCCTCAGACACTTAACATGACCAGCTGTGTGACCCTGGGCAAGTCACTTAACCCCAATTGACTCACTAAAACAAAACAAAACAAACAAAAAAAAGATTTACAAAGCATTTTCCCCACAACAATCCTGGGGAGAATCTAGTATACATATCTGAATCCCCCCTTTTACAGTAGAGGAAATGAAGTCTCATAGATTGCACATCTAGTGAGGAAGGAATCCTAGGCTCAGTTCAGGCTTCTGACTCTAAACTCAAGGCCAGCACTCTGCAGTCAGGAAGTCCTAAGTTCAAAAGAAGCTTCAGCTAACTGCTTGACCCTTGGCAAGTCATTTATTCACTCTTTTCCTCAGTTTCCTTTCATGTAAATTAGGGATAATAATACCTACCTTCCAACGTTGTTGTGAGGATCAAATGAGTTAGTGCTTATAAAGTGTTATAAATTCTTGGCACTTAAGTATCAATGAGTTCAGCCTTCCCTTTTGAGAGCAGGAGAGTTAGGGAGGTCTAGTTACTAGTGAAGGAGCAGCTAGGTGGTGCAATGGATAGAGCACTGGGCCTGTAGTCAGAAACCTGAATTCAAATCTGGCTTCAGTCATTTAGTATAACCCTGGACAAGTAACTTAACCCCTATTTTCTTCAGTTCCACATTGGTAAAATAAGAACACACAGGAGAAAGAAATGGTATCTTGTTTTTTTTGTTTTGGGTTTTATTATTATTATTATTATTATTATTATTATTATTATTATTATTATTATTATTATTATTTTGGGAGCAGGGCAATGAGGGTTACGTGATTTGTCCAGTGTCACACGGCTAGTAAGTGTCAAGTGTCTGAGGCCGGATTTGAACTCAGGTCCTCCTGAATCCAGGGCCAGTGCTCTATCCACTGAGCCACCTAGCTGCCCTTGACTTCAATATCTTTTCCAGGAAAACCCCATAGATTTTGTGTCTGGGATCACATAGAGTTGGACCTCACTGAATGACTGAAGAAAAAGATGATGGAGGAGGAGGAGGAAGAAGAGAGAGAGGAGAAAATGAAGAGGAAGAGGAAGAAGAAGAGGAAGAAGAAGAAGAAGAAGAAGGAGGAGGAGGAGGAGGAGGAGGAGGAGGAGAAGGAGGAGAAGGAGGAGGAGGAGGAGGAGGAGGAGGAGAAGGAGAAGGAGAAGGAGAAGGAGGAGAAGGAGGAGAAGTTAGTCTTGAAAGCTGATTAGTGGTAGGGACTTTATACTGTTAGGGTCTGGTCAGTGGAAAGATCATAGAATCATAGATTTAGACTTGGAAGGAGCCTTAGGGGCCACATAGTCTAACCCCATTATTTTACAGCTGATGAAACTGGGGCACAGAGAAAGTCAATGATTCACCCAAGGTCACAAAGCTAGTAAGAGGAAGAATTGGGATTCTGATCCAAGTGTCTTGACTGCTGGTACAACACACTTTCCATCGTGTGTCTTGGTCAGTGTATGGTTCTGGTTTGTAGGTCCTGGTTGACACATTTAGAGTTCCCAGAGCTACCCAGAGTTGGCCTTGGGACACAGTATCAATGGAAATAGTGCCACACATGTGATGGGAGGTACCTCTCACCCTGTGAACCCTGGGCCTCCTGAGCTGAGGAAAATGGGTGCCAGCTTTTTCCTTGAACATAGGTCCTCTGGGTTGGAGAAGATGGATTAGGGGTGGCTACTGCCTCCTCTTCCCCACTTCTGTCTCTGGCTTCTCTCCTCTCCCTGCCACAAATTCTCTGCTGATTATCTCTGAGGAAAGAAACTTAACAAGCCCTAGAATACATCCCCCATTCCAGCAGCCTCAGTAATAAAACAGCCGCCTAGATGAGGGGGGTCCCAGACCTTGCAGAGAATTTAGGAACTCCCATGTGGCTCCTTTGAGGGAATCACTGGCAGATTTTATGGGAAAGTCATCTCTAACCATCCCATCCCTCCGCAAACACTCAGAGTTTTCTCCCCAATTTTAGAAAAGACAGAAGCTTTTTAGAGATGGAATGGGAGTTCAAAATCACTTAGTGAAACCACAGAAGGAAAAAACAGAAAGGCAGATTTCAGTTTAACATGAGCAAGAATCAGAGAACCATAGGCAAGTAGAAGAAATGTGGACCTTCAAGAGAACCCAGAGATCTTCTGTTCCAATTTTTGCATTTTTCAGATAGGGAAACTGAGGCTGAATGACTTTGCCAAGGTCACGCAAATAGCCACCATTTGAACATAAGTCCCCTGATTCAAAATCCATTGTTAATTTCTACCATTCCTCAATGCATTCTAAAGTGAAAAGTCGTACCATTGGAAGTAGTGAGCTTTGCATAAGTCAAGCAGATGGTGGATGAACCACTATCAGTCAGGGAACAGGGGGAATTCCTAGGCTGAGTGAGGACTGCAATCAATGACTTTTGTGGTCTCTCCCAGTCCTGAAAATCGAAGACTCTTAGTAGTCAGGGGAGTGGAATTCCATGCTCTGAACTTTTCATTCTAACGGCTGTTTTTGTTCATTTTGGGGCTGAAGATGAGTGGTAACAATATAGATACACTTTGCAGGTTTTATGTGGATAAAATGTTAACACCAGACTAAAAAAAATTAATCCCTCACCCACTTAGTATTATTTTTATCATTATATAGAAGAATGGAACAGTAAATAGAGAACTTAAAAATCTAATAAGCAGGGCAGCTAGCACAGTGGACAGAGCACCGACCTGGAGTCAGGTGGACCTGAATTCAAATTTGGCCTCAGACACTTGACACTTACTAGCTGTGTGACCTCGGGCAAGTCACTTAACCCCAATTGCCTCATCCCCCCCCAAAAAAAAAAATCCAACAGGCTCTGGTTTCAGGTTCAGCCTCTGACCCATCCTGGCTGTGTGACCCTGGGCAAATCAAGGTTGGTATTAACTTCTCTGTATTCCAGGCATTTCCAAGGCATAAAAGCTTCCAAACTGCTTTGGTAGAGAGAGTTTCCACACATGGGAATTCCCTATACCCAATAAAATCACTTTTCTCATTGTTGTTATTGTTATTCAGTAATTTTTCATTTCTGTCTGACTCTTTGTGACCCCTTTTTGGGCTTTTCTTGGCAAAGATACTGGAGTGGTTTGCCATTTCCTTCTCCAGCTCATTTTGTATATGAGGAAACTGAGGAACACAGGATTAAATGACTTGCCTTGGGTCACACAGCTAGTGTCTGAGACTGAATTTGAACTCAGATCTTCCTGATTCCAGGCCCAACACTACTCACTGAACAACCTAGTTGCTCTACTAGTTCAGTTGCTATTCCTATAATTATTATGTTAGGAGCAATGTCATGGTGGAAAAAATGAGATGGTCCTGGAGTCAGGAAGACCTGAGTTCAAATTCAGCCTCAGACATTTATTTAACTGTATGACCCTGGGCAAGGCACCTCACTGCCAGACAATTTCCTCAACTGTAAAATGGGGATAATAATAGCACCTCTCTTCCAGGGTGGAGATCATACTTGTAAAGTGCTTAGCACAGTTCCTAGCACATAGTAGGTGCTTAATGAATGAGACAATATTTGCAGACACTTTGCCAATCTGAAAGCACTAAATAAATGTCTGCTGTTAGAAGCAGTAGCAAATGATAAAGTCAAGATTCAAACCCAGGTTTTCAGATTTCAAAACTAGTGCTCTTTCCATGTACTAAGCTAGCTTCTTCTTTGTTAAGATACTAGCAGTAGGGAGCAGATAGGTGGTGCAGTGGATAAAGCACTGGCCCTGGATTCAGGAGGACCTGAGTTCAAATCTCACCTCAGACACTTGACACTAGCTTTGTGACCCTAGGCAAGTCACTTAACCCTCATTGCCCCGCAAAAAAACAAACAAAAAAAGATACTAACAGCAGAAGCCAATTCAAGACGTTTGCTTGTATTAGGGGAAAGAACGGGGTTTGAGATGCTAAAGACAAGGGAGATGGAATACTGAAGAGGGAAACGAGAGGACAGGTATAGAATGATCAGCTCCCTGGAGCTGGAGACAGTGCCTGCTAGAGCTCACATCACGCATCCCCAGTCCTGGTATTTTACTGGGAAGGAAACAGGCTCAGGGAAGGGAACAGATTTATCTGAGGTTGTGGAAGAGGTAAAAAGAACTACCATTTGAATTCAAGTTAGCTGGCTGCAAATCTAATTCTTCTCTTTTCTCACATTGCTCCACCTTAGGCTGGGAGGCTCCAGTGAATGCTAAGAGCTGTCAGAAAGGAGAATCAGGAGGAGAGAGGGGAGGAGAAACGCCCCAGGTCACACTCAAGATGTTTTTTCCTAGAAGAAAGTGACTGTGAAAAGCCCATTTACGAGGTTGGGAGAGGAAGCCTTTAGAGAGCTGGCTTAGAAGTGAGAATTAAGGCTAATGTGTCCACTGGGAATAAGAGACTCCATGTGGATGGATTAGGCTGCTAGAATTGGAAAAAAAAGACTCCCCCTATTTCAAAGCCATCTCCAAATGGCACCTCCTCCAGGGAGCCTCCTCTGACTCATACAGGGCAAGGTAGGAGCCCTGAAGAGTGTTGATGAGACAATGGACACCCCCCCTTCCCTGAAGCCCCCCCATTCACTCAACCTCATGCTGAATAAGAAACTAGCGCTACATTCAGGGCTGGGGGCTCTTAGGAGAAGGCTGAACAATTGTTTCATCAGGCAGAGACTGCCTGGCAGATGGCTCCGAGAACAAAGAGTAGATTTTCCCTCCTTGATTTTCCCTCCTTTCCTTAGAATCACTTTAAAATGCACTCGCATCAATGAGATCATTCACACACGCATTCACTGGCTCTCGCCTGTGCACACACAGCGCATCGCCGCCACACGAATTTACATGCAGACCCGCATTGGCGCATTCACAAGTACACACACGCATTCATCCCCACACCCTCACTTCGACTCAGCAAACAATTCAACAAACAATCATTAAATGCCTGCCACGTCCTTGGCCCTGGGCAGTTCAATGTATTTATCAGTGTCTTGGAGGAAGGCATAGAAGGCACGCTTGTCTAATTTCCAGGTGACACAAAGCTGTGAGGGAGAGCTGATGCCTTGGGCCGCAGATTCAGGACTCTAAAAAGACCTGGATGGTGTGGTTCCCCCAGAATAGAGCTTTTTAGCCAGAGAAGGGAAGATTTCCGGGCACCAGCATTAAGGGTTATTTTCAAGGAGGACTCCTAGGTGCAGAATTTCTAAGTTCAGGAATTATTTGGCCAGATCCTGTAGAGAAAGGAGATTTCCTGATGGAGCATGCAGGTTTCTTGGAGAAAGAAGAGAATTAATTACCCACAGTTTCTGCTCAGGGCAAAACCTGGGAGGGCAAAACCTGTGAGTTACCTAGATAGCATAGATTCAATTCAGCCTCCCTCAAAATGTGTTTACCGTTTAGAAGGAAGTCTAAACCAGAGGGTGTTACTTCGAGATCGGGCAATTGTGTAGAACAATGAGGGTAGAGGGAGTCACTAGAATAGCAAAGGGATTTTATGATGGTGACCCCAACATCAGTCCCCTTTTTAGGGGAATAGGGAATGATGTGGCACTGATGAGTTGAGTACTTTATATGTTTTCTTTTGTTTGTGCAAACTCCTTTGAGTCTTTTGTGTCATATTCTATTTCTGTGGGGTACAAATAAGCTATCTTCACATGTGTGTGCCACCTTGAATGCTGAATGGGAATCTTTTTTTTTAATAAACAGAGAAATCTAGATTCCCCACCTTGAAAGAGTCTTGGGTTCCTCCCAGTGGTTTCTGGACCATACTTTGAGAACTTTAAGAGCCTGAACTAGATGAGGACAGATGTGAGAGATGTGGTGAAGGAAATATCGCTAAGACTTAGTAACTGCTTGGATATATGTGGTGAAGGAGACTAGAGTCACAAGTGAATCCAAAGCTGTGACCCCAGGCATAATATGTAGCACCAGGCTGGTGAGATCTCATTGTCCAGACATTTATACCCTTTTTCAAAAATGTAAGTCATCCCTGTGAGAAGAGGTGCAGATCCTTCACCTACTTGGGATGGGAAAGATGCTTGGCTTTTCATTCTCTTCCAGACAAGAGGAAATCATTTCTTTCAGCAGGATACCTGTTAGAGTTAGAACCTCGGAAACTGTGTATTGGTATCTGCTTTTCAGTTATAGCTTGGGTGAATGTGGCCTAAGAAAAGTTGTCCACCTTCTTCCTAATTGTGCCTCAGGCTGACCCCAGGGATTTTTTCAATGTGTGTAGGATGGATTGAAAAGCCTTCTGTTGGGTTGTATCTCAGGGAAACTGAAGTGACTAAGAGATTGCCCATTCTCAATCCAGAGTATCCAATAAACCCTAGGCACTAGTAAACACAATATAAGGCAGAGTATTATGATAAGGATCAAGAGATTGTTGCTTTTGTCAAATAACTTCCCACATGGGACAAGAGACAGAGAAGAGAGAGTCAGGAAGGCTTGGGGAGGTGGCCTGTGAAGGACAATGGCTGGAATGGCAGGGATGGTAGACTTGTAGAAGTTAGAGGAAGACAAAGTTGGTGGTTTTCTTTTTCCTCTAGGGATCAGATGCAAATTCCTCTTTGGCATTTAAAGTCCTTCACAATCTGCCTCCAGCTTGTCCTTCAAGACCTTTTCCCAGCCTACTCAAGGTCTTTAAGCCTTAGCCAAATTGGCTTGCTTTTTCTCCATGTATGGCGATCATCTCTTGCTTCCATAGGCCTTTACACAGGCTATTCCCCATGTCTGGAATGCTCTTCCTCCTCCCCTTCAGCTCTTGGAATCCTGGATCACTTCAGGACTCAGTCCAAGAGCCTCCTCTTATAAGAAGAGGTCTTTCCCAACCCCACCATGCCAAATTAATATCCTGCCACTCCAACTTAGATTATTTATATTGAATTTCCATTCATATTAATATAAAGAGAGATGCATTGTCCTGTCAATTAGGGCTTAGATAGGAAATTGGGGTCCTGGCTTATTCATCTTTTTATGGCCAGCACAGAGAAAAATATCATGGCAGAGTCTCCACTCTGAAAAGCCAGCAAGACCTGGGATCAAGTCCTGTCTCTGATACACAATGGTGATGATCCTGGGTCAGGATCCCGTCAGAGTCCTATACAACTTTCTAAGATCATGGATCCAGAAAAGGTGCCAGTCTGTAGTGCCCAGGTGGATTACCTCCCCTGAGAATTCACAGTCTTAATCTCTCTCTGTCTCCATCTGTCTCTGTCTCTATCTGTCATTCTCTCTTTCTCTGTCTCTGTCTCTATCTTTCTGTCTCCATCTGCCTTTGTCCTGTCTCTGTCTCTAATTTTCTGTCATTCTTTGTCTCTGTCCACATCTGTCTCTGTCTCCCTTTGTCTCTGTCCCTGTCTTGTCTATCTCTATTTCTCTCTGTTGTTCTGTCTCTCTCCATCTTTCTCTATGCCTCCCTTTGTCTCTCTTATTTTGTTTCTGTCTCCATTCTTCTATCTCTTTTTCTCTCTGTTATACTGTCTCTGTCTCTATTTCTATCTCTGTCCCTCTGTCTCTGTCTCTTTCCTTCTGCATCCACCTTTATTTTCTCTGTTCTTTTTCTGTCTCTGCCTCTTTCTTTCTTTCTCTTTCTGTCTGTTTCCATTTGTCTCTGTCCCTATCTCTATTTCTCTCTGTCACTCTTTTTTTTTGTCTCTGTCTTTCTCTGACTTTCCTGTATCTGTCTCCATCTGTCTCTCTCTATTTCTCTCTTTGTCACTCAATCTACCTCTCTCTTTTGTATGTATCCCCTCATCCTTCTTCCTCAAGTAGGGAGGGAAAAAAAGGGCCACAGATCTTTATGTCTCCACAAAATAAGGCTTAATTACCATTGGATTTTAGGGACAACCTCTGCCTGGAGAGAGGCCATTTCTGAAAATGTCCCCTGCTCTCTACAAGCTCCTGAGGGCAGAGACTAATTTGGTTTATCTTTGTATCCCCAGTGCTTTGAGGACACATAGTAGGTATTTGTCAAATAAATGCTTGCTGAAAGGATGAATGAATGAAGCACTTTCTGATCATGAAAGTTGTTCCACAGTAGAATAGGCTACCTCAGAAGGTAGTGAGCTAGCTATCCCTTATGGTCTTCAAGCAGAAACAGATGACCACTTGCCATCATTGGGGGAATTCTGACTTCAGATAAGGCTCAGACTAGATGCTCTTGGAGATCTTTTCCAACTCTGAGATTTGGTGATTCCATGAAGTGGGTTGGATTTTAACAGGCAGAAATTTGAGAGCTGACATTTTAGGTAAAGGTACTAAAAGAAACTAAAACAGCAGGACATAGAAATATGGAGATGGAGACACAAGAACTAGAATGTGATGTTCTTGTGTCTAATGGCAGCTGGTGGGCACAGTGGATAGAGTGCTGGGCCTGGAGTCAGGAAGACCTGAGTTCAAATCCAGTTTCAGACACTTGGTGTATGACCTTGGGCAAATCACTAAACCTCTGTTTGCCCCAGTTTCCTCATCCATAAAATGGGGATAATAATAGTACCTACCTCCTGGGGTTCTTATGAAGATTAAACAAGATCATACTTATAAAAGGCTTAGCACATTGTCTGGCACATACTAGGTGTTTAATAAATGCTTGTTTTCTGCCTTCTGACTTTGTGATACCAGATTATAAAGGGTCTGAGCTAATTGGCTAGATTTGGACAGGGCTTCTCAGCCTTGTATTTGTGAATGGAAAGTACTGGAAGTGGAAATTTGAATAAAGGAAATGCACATATGTATACATGCTGCATCTAGACAGTGCAAGGATAGAGTACTGGGCCTGCCTGGACTTAGGATGTTCTGAGTTCAAATCCAACCTCAGATGCTGTTACCCTGGGCAAGTCAATTAACCTTTCCCTGCCTCAGTGTCCTCATATATAAAATGAGGACAATAATAGCACCTACTTCCCAGGGTTGTTGTGTGCATCAAATGAGATCATCTTTGTAATGTGCTTTGCAAATCTTGAAGTAGTATGTAAATACTAAATCATCACCCTCATCATGATCATTGCCACAATGTATAGCATTCATGTATATACTTAGAAAGTGGTCATTAAAGGCTGGAGAAAGACAGAAAGGTTAATCATTTGTCATGGTGCCCAGAGCCCTACGCCTGTTGTCCAGGAGGCAGGCAAGGCATCCCTAGGCAGGCTCTCCCCATCATGGCTCTGGGTTGTCAGGCTCCCGATCGATCTCAGACAGGTAATGCTGTGAGCTTCCAATCATTTTAAATTCATTTGGAATTCAGCGTCATAGCAGGGGAGCTGGGTGAATTCATTAGACATTGTCAGAAATGGCCTCTCTCCTGGTGGAGGTTGCCCCTGAAATCCAATGCTAATTAAGCCTTATTTTGTGGAGACACAAAGAGCTATGGCCCTTTTTTCTCTCTACAAGAGCATTCATCTGCCTCTCTATTGCAAACATGAATTATTTAAAAAGGTCTGTTCAGACCTTGGACTCTAGATTCGGAAGTAGCTACTATGGAAGGAAATAGGGTTTCTCTGATAGAGGAGAGATAGGCTGGGATGAGCATGCCAAGCACCAAGAGACTCCCAGACAGAGCTGAATTCCCTTTGAAAGGCAGATTTTGGGTAATTGAAAGAGTTTTATAACTGACACCAGCAAGACCTGCATTCAAATTCTACCTCTGACACCAGCTGCTTGGCACCAACCAAGTTATTTGCCCTCTCAGTTTACTGGTCTGCAAAATGGGGTAATAATAGCACCTTTCTCACAAGGTTGTTGTGAGGCTCAAATAAGATAGTATATGAATAATATTTTCTGCACTACAATCAATGTAGAAACACCGTGTGCCAGGTACTGTACTAGCTGCTGGGGATACAAATGAAAAAATTAGGCAGTGCCTGCCTTCAAGAAACTTATGTTCTATAGGGAGATACAATGTGTATACATATAAGTGTATACCAAATACAGGGATATGGACTGGACTTGTGATTTCAGGGGTATGAGAAATTCACTGATGAGGAAAATCTATCTACTGACCCAAGTCTCATCTTCTGTGCAACTTTATAATCTTAGGGAGTTGCCTTGTACACTAAAAGGTTAAGTGACTTGTCTAGGGTCACCCAGTTAGGATGAATTAGAGGTAGGACTCAAACCCAGAGGGTTCCCTGAGGATAGGGACTGTTTTGCCCTTTTTTGTCTACTCAGAGATTAGACAGCACCAGGTACCTTTAGTACTTTTGTTGTTCAGTCGTGTCTGATTCTGCATGACTACATTTAGGGTTTTCTTGGCAGAGAGTGGTTTGCCATTTCCTCCTCTAGCTCATTTTACAGATAAGGGAACTGAGGCAAACAGGGTTAAGTGACTTGCCCAGGGTCACATAGCTAATAAGTGTCTGAGGCCAGATTTAACTTCAGATCTTCCTAACTAACTCTAGGCCCAGTGCTCTATTTATCATGCCACCTAGCTGTCCCACATAATACTTAGAAGGAGCCTAATGAATGCTTGTTGATTGATTGCTTCCAATCTGTAACTCCCTTCTCTTCTCCTGCCTTCATCTATAAAATGAAAAAAAAAAGTCCTTTGAAGCACTCTATTTAATATATTACAAAGGGAGGCTTTATAAGGATCCCATTCTGCCTGGCCTTCTGCAATTGAGTTCCATTATTCTTTGCTGTAACTCCTAAAATAAAGTCCTCCCACCTGATATTGAGCCTCTAAGCCCCAGAATAGGGCTATATATCCAGTTCTAGCCTGAAGCTGGACCATAGTCTCAGACTGAATCCTATCTGATGGACATCTTGTCACTGGGTGCTGTCCAGGGTTCTGTCGTCATTTGCTGTCCACAAATGACTTGGTGTAGGCCATCCCTACTATTGAAAGCAGCAAAAACCCAACCTTCTGCTGATGATGGGATGCCTAGTTTCCCCTTTGTCCCCATAAGACATTTGCATTGTATCACAAGGTTTGGCTGGAAGTTTGCTTGCTCTGGAGAAGTCAAGAAACTTTTATTTCTGTGATTCCTTCTTTGAGACTTGCTATATGCTACTTCATCTCAAAGCCCCCCTCCCCTCTCCTCATCAACTTGCCCTAAATTCATGTACTCATAAGATACAAGAACCCTGATAGCAGCTCATGCTTCCTTCCCCTGCCTCCATGCAGGGGCAGGAGTTTGGACACCCTGGAAAATGCTTAACCTTTTAGCCTTTTTCCCCAGGCTCTAACGATGACTCTCTAAGTATATAGGTGAATTCCTTCAAGTAAGTCAATGATGATAGAGGTGGTAATGATGATGATGGTAGTGGTGATGTTGGTGGAAATGATGGTGATGCTGCTGCTAAGATCTTCCCTTCTTCTAACTCCTATCAAACCCCTCCAGTCTCTTTCACTGCACTCTCACCTAACCCGCATTTCCTCATCTTGTCCACAAGGTCATCATGAGAAACTTGGTCAAAGGCTTTGCTAAAACCAAATTATGCTCCTCTGGCAGCTTTGCCCTCACTTACAAGTCTAAAGAATCTGTCAAAAGGGGGAATGAGATTAGTCTTACAGTACATGTTCTTGAGAAAAACATGCTGACTTAGTGATCTTTCTAGTTTTTCTTTTTTTTCTAGTTTTTCAATAGCCATCCTTTCAATGTTACTCCAGAATTTTTCTGAGATTCAAATTCAAATTACCTGACCTACAGTTTCTTCCATTTTTCTTTTCCCTTGTCAAGTAACTTGATGCCTTTCTCTTTCTCCATGACCGTTGATCATATCTACCAGTTCTTTCAGTAGCTTATCCAGGCCTGGTGACTTGAGTTCACAGAAGGCAAGTAGAATTCTCACTATTTTCTCACTTATCTTTGATTTTTAACTACCTATTAGCCATAATTTTTTCTGTTCTATTCAGTCTAAGTGGCATTTTTGTGGTAGAGAAAAAAAGAACCACCATGAGGATATGAAGACTAAGGATTTCTGCCTTTTGTATGTTGTCTCCCTTCTCTCCTGCTGTGTGTGATGTTTAGGACTCACAGGTGGGGCTTCTGATAGAGATCTTCTAGAGACAATAGGTGGGACAGCTAAGTGGTGCAGTGAATAGAGTGCTGAGCCTGAAGTTGGGAGAACTTATATTCCAGAGTTGAAATCCAGCTATATATATATATACTTACTAGCTGTATGTGACCCTGAGCAAGTCACTTAACCCTGTTTCCCTCAGTTTCTTCAGCTGTAAACTGATCCATAGAAGGAAATGACAAACCACTCCAGTATCTTTGCTTAGAAATCTCCAAATGGGGGGCAGCTAGGTGGCGCAGTGGATAAAGCACCAGCCCTGGATTCAGGAGGACCTGAGTTCAAATCCGGCCTCAGACACTTGACACTTAATAGCTGTGTGACCCTGGGAAAGTCACTTAACCCTCATTGCCCTAAAAAAAAAATTAAAAAAAAAAAGAAATCTCCAAATGGGGTCATGAAGAGTCAGACACAACTGAAAAATGACTCAACACCAATCTGAGAGAATGGCTACTCTCAAAGGAACAAAATTCCAAGGATAAAATTTCAGGCACTTTGGCAGGCCTCTGGCAGAAGGGTAGAGCAACATACGGGGAAGAACATGAAGGAGAAGTTTATGAATCCCATCATATCACACTATGCATGTGGCTGCCAATAACTAGTTCATCTCTTCTTCTTTTTATAGAGAGCTGGGGTTCTGAATGATAAAGTCTGACCTTATAAAACACATTGTAGTCTTACTAGAGGAATAGGAATTACCTAGAGGAGAAGAAGATCACATGACAAAGAAAAACTGGTCCTTTTTAAGGGGAGATGGCTCTGTGTGGTGGAATATATATATCTTGGACTGGACTTCCAGGCCCAGCTTTGCTATTGATTGGTTTCATGACCTTGGACATATCACTTCCCCTCTATGGGGTCTCTATTTCCTCACCTATAAAATTAGTTGGTTGGATTTAACTCAGTTTCCTCATCTGTAAAGTGAGAGGGTTGGACCAGATGACCTCTGAGGTCTCCTGCAGCTCCAGAGCTCAGATCTTAAAATCCTCTGAATAAGTGCCTTTCTCACTTTCTAATATCTTGTAATTCTGTTATTACAAACACCTGTAGGAAATATATTTTTCTCTCCATCCAGGAGCCTCTTCAGCCATTCTGTATGACTACTCATGTCCATGTTGTAATTTGTGTTATACTTCTCTCTGGATGTCTTCTTTTTAAAATATATTGTTTTACAAAAAGTGTATTTTCTCTCCCTCTCCCCTACCTTCACTCCACTGGAAAAAAAAAGAAAAAAGAAAAGAAAAAGAAAACAATTGTAACAAATATGCAAAATCAAGCAAAACAAATTCCTGCTTTGGCCATGGTCAGATACATACATAGAAATACATGTATGTGTATATACAGACATATTATATATTATTTACTTGTGTATATGTATGTATATCTATGTATGCATAGTATATTATATGTATATATACACATATACATGCACATATATATTTTATATACATACTATAACTGTGAATATATGTGTGTTTATTTACATACATATATTAGATGATAGATAGATGGATGGATGATAGAGATAAATAGAGAGATAGATGATAGATAGATAGATAGATAGATAGATAGATGATAGATAGATAGATAGATAGATAGATAGATAGATAGATATAGATAGAGTATTTAGCATCCTGAGTCTGGATGTTCTTTCTGCCTTTCTACTAGACCGTGAGTGTTTTAACTGACCCTTTTATTGTCCCTAGCATCTAACACAGTACACATAATAGGCCAGAATAAATTTATATTCAATTTATTTGAATTCTTTTGTTTCTCTCACAGTATAGGCCTGAGTAGGTATTCAGTAAATTCTTCTGCAACAATATGGTATACTGGAAAAAATGCTGAAATCAGATTCAATGAATTGGGGTTCAGATCTCCAGCCTGCCTCTGCTACTTCCTAGCTAGGCGATGTTGGTTACTTCTCTTTCGTACATCCTTTACTGGTCACCACTTCCATCCCATGCCTTATTCTGCCTAGATTCAGGCCTCCCCTTCATTTTTCAGTGACTTCTCCAATCTGGATCTCTCTGCCCCCTCCCTTGTAGTTTCCCTTTAAGCATTGCCTCCCCCCTTGAGATTGTGTGCTTCTTGAGGACAGGGCTTATAGTCTAGCTTATTTGTATTTATATTCCTAGGGTTTAGCAGAAATGCTGTCACATAATAAATGCTTAATCAGTCAATCAATCTATCTATCTATCTGGTAGAAAGCAATTTGTAATAATAGCTAGCATTTATATAACACTTTAAAACTTGCAAAGCACTTTTACAAATATGATTTCATGTGATTCTCACAACAACCCAGAGAGGTATGTGTGATTATAATCCACAATTTATATTTGAGGAAATTAAGGCAGAGAGAGGTTAAGTGACTTACCCAGGGTCACACAGCTAGTGTCTGAGGCCAGATTTCTGACCATTATCTCTCTAGTTTGTAACAGAAGAATATATATATATATATATATGTGTGTGTGTGTGTGTGTGTGTGTGTGTGTGTGTGTGTATTTAATTCAATTCTCTGCTGAACACTGAAGGAACTACAAAGGAGAGATGAGAAATTCTGCTCTCATGGGGCTTATGGTCTAGCTAATGGATAATAGTGAAATCTTATTAACTTCCAGATAATAAGTATACCAACGAGGTAAAGATTGGTGTGCAGCTTATGAAGGATAGATTCAGGGTTCTGTGAGGCTCAAATGAAATAATAGATGCAAAGCACTTTGCAAATCTCAAAGTGCTATATAAATACTTGTTGTTGTTGTTGTTGTTGCTGCTGCTGCTTCTCTACTAGATCTCCAGGCTGGTGATGACTTCATTCCTTGCACTCCTGCTGAGGTCAAACTCAATGTTTATAAAGCAATACAGGGGTGTGCTGGTAGATGTTTAACAACCAGGCTCAAAAACATGCATGCACACACCTTTAAGTTTAATTTGCATTATTAAAACGATCAAATCTAGAAATCAACAAAACAACAAATCAATCCCTGATTTGTAACCATTGATGATATGTGAGGTGCAAACATTTCTTGTGAACATTGAACATTTGGCTCTTACAAGCAGGTTAGAGCTGGCTCCAGCACAATGATGGAGTGATGAGTGATGAATGATGGAGTGATAGAAACTGGAGGAAGAGATTACTCTAACTGAGGGGTGGATGGATGGCTTTGGGAGAAAGTGTAGAGGGAAATGGCAGAGTTTAGCAACTTATTGGATATGAGAGATGAGAGGGAAATGTAGGATATCAGACAGGTAAGTAGGTTAATGCAACTGTTAACTCTCCCCATTTTACAAATAAAGAAACAAGTGCTCAGAAAGAGGAGGGACTTTCCCTTGGTCACACAGCTAGTAAGAGTTAGAGGCAGGTCTCAAGCCCGGTCACCTGACTTCAAGACCAGAGATCTTTCTACCACATCAGGCTGACTCATGGAGTGAAGAATGTGCTTTCTTTCAGGAACATTAAGCATCACCTTCACAACCTCAGGAGCTTAATAGCACAGAATTATATGAATTTTCAGAGGAGGAGGTATCATGTTAAAGTGGAAAAAGCGCAAGATTTGGAGTCAGAGAATGTGGGTTCCTATCCTGGTTCTGTTACTAACCTAGTGATTTAGGAAAAATCACCTCTAGTCATTAAGTCAAGTCAATAAGAATTTATTAAGCACTCACTATGTGCTAGGCACTGTACTAAGTGCTAGTGATAAAGAGAAAGGCAAATATAATCCATGTCCCTAGGATTTTACGGTTTAATGTCAGAGAAAATTTAATATGAGAGATAACTGGCAAATAACTATGTGCAATCAAGATATTTGTTGTTCAGTGGGTTTTTTTTTTCCAGTCATGTCTGACTCTGTGACCTCATATGGGTCTTGGAAATGATCCTGGAATGTTTTGCTATTAACATTTCTAACTCATTTTACTGATGAGGAAACTGGGGCAGATAGGATTAAGTGGCTTGCCCAGGGTCACATAACTAGCAAATATCTGAGGCTAGATTTGAACTCATGAAGAAGAGGCTTTCTAACTTCAGGCCCAGCACCCAATCTACTGTGTCACTTTGCTGTCCTTTATCAAGATATAGACAGGATAGGGAACAGCTGGGTGGCACAGTGGATAGAGCACCAGACCTGGATCCAGGAGGACCTGAGTTCAAATCTGGACTCAGACACTTGACACCTACTAGCTGTGTGACCCTAGGCAAGTCACTTAACCCTCATTTCCCCACAAAAAAGAGAGTGAGAGGGGCAGCTAGGTGGTGCAATGGATAGCGCACCGGCCCTGGATTCAGGAGTACCTGAGTTCAAGTCCGGCCTCAGACACTTAATACTTACTAGCTGTGTGACCGTGGTCAAGTCACTTAACCCCAATTGCCTCACTAAAAAAAAAAAAAAAGAGAGTGAGAGAGACAGAAAGACAGACAGACAGACAGATAGGATAAATTGGGGACTGTCTCAGAGGGGAAAAACCCTAAGATTAAGGATTTGGAAAAGCTTCTTGAAGAAGGTAGAACTTTAGCTGAATCTTAATTTACTCCTTTGTGAAATGAAGTGTTGATACAAGATGATTTTAAGGGATACTTTAATCTTTAAATCTTTAGGTCCCGTGAGATCACTTCTGGCTATAGGATTATCAGAGATCTTGGAGGAGGTAGCATTTAAGAGAAGCCTTGAATGCTGGATGGGATTTTAGCAATCAAAGATGGCAAGGAAAAACCTGGGAAGTGGCATGGGGTTGGGGGGAGACAATGAGTCAAAAGCTCACCTATTAGACCTGCTGGACCCCAGGAAGAAATCCATGGTACCTGTGAAAAGGAACTCAGAATAATGACCCCAAATTAGAAGGAACCCAAACCCAAATAACTACAATGTTCAGCAATATATGACCAGTGTATTCTTTATGGGGAGGGGGCAGGGCAATGAGGGTTAAGTGAGTTGCCCAGGGTCACACAGCTAGTAAGTGTCAAGTGTCTGAGGCTAGATTTGAACTCAGGTTCTCCTGAATCTGCCTCTACTGTCTTAAAGGTCTGAAAAAAATTTGCTGTGTGATTTATGAGAAGGAAGATCACTAGAGATAGGGGATAAATAAAAGAAGATAATATTTGCTTTTGGGTGTTTGCTTTTTGATCCCTTTTGTTTTTAACATTATAGTCACTTCCTGGTATTAATACCTCTACCTTCCCCATTTAAAATTTTTTTGGGGGGGAGGGGCAGGGCAATGAGGGTTAAGTGATGTGCCCAGGGTCACACAGCTAACAAGTGTCAAGTGTCTGAGGCCAGACTTTAACTCAGGTCCTCCTGAATCCAGGGCTGGTGCTACCTAGCTCCCCGCTACCTTCCTCATTGAAGCCTAGTAACATTAAAAAAAAAAAACAAAAACGAAACTGTTAAGCAAAATCAAGTGATACAATGACCAGGATTTCAACATTCTGCATTCATGATCTTCCACCTTTCTGCCAATAGGGAAGTATACTGTGTCATTTTCTATTTTGTCATTTATTCTCTTAAAGTTAGTCATTATCATTAAGCAGAGTTTGGCTGCTTTTCAGTGTTGCTTTTGTTGGCATCATTGTAATCATTGTGTATGTTCACAGGATTGCTGTTTTAGCTGGAAGAGCAGTCATGTAGTAAAGCCCCTAACCCTAACCTGAAATCATCCTCAACATATAGTCATGCAGCCTCTGCTTGAAGACCTCCAGATGAAAGGGAATCCTTTTCTTCCTGAGGCAGCCATTGCACTTTGGGGCTGCGGTAATTGCTAGGAAGTTTTGTTGTTGTTTTTTCCTGACATCAAGTCGACATTTTCTTCATTGCAACTTCCACCAACTAGTCTTCACTCCTCTCCTGGTTCCACTTCTGATCTTGCCTCCATGCCTCAGATGCTTTCTCATCCTGGAATGTCCATCTGCCCTTGAGGTACCTCCTCGCCCACTTCCATTTTGGGGAGAGAGCCTACCTGGCCATCCTTGATTCCTCTCCTGGCTTTGCTTCTGCTCTGTGGACTTTTTCATCATGTCCCTCCACTCAGCTTTTCAACGTCCTTTTATGTGCTGTCTTCCGCTATTAGAATATAAGCTCCTTGAAGACAGGGATGGGTTTTATTTTTGCTTGTATTTGTATCCCCAGCAATTAGAACATAATAAATATGTGTTGACTGATTGACCCTTTGTTCCTAATTATGCCAACTAGGGACAGTTAGAGCCAGTTTCTTATGACAACTCTTCAATATTTGAACACAGTTGGCATACCCTTCACCCTCTAACACAAACCCTCTTGCAGTTTTGACTGCCAAGGACATGGCTGGTTCATATTGAGCTGATAGTCCACTAAGTCCTCTGGAGCTCTTTCATTCAATCTGTTATCTGACCACACCTTCCCCATCTTATATTGGTGAATTTTTAAAAACTTAGATGTAAGATTTTACATTTATACCTACTGGTTTTCACCTTATTAGATCCAGCCAGTGCTCTAGACTATCAAGATCTTTTTCTGGTTCCTGGATCTGCCATCCAATGTGGAGTCCATTCCTCCCAGCTTTGTGTTATCTGTAAATTTGAAAAGCATGCAATTTGTGGCTTTGTCCAAGTTATTGAAATTAGCACAGGACCAAGTGACAGACTCCCAAGACACTCCACTGTAGATCTCCTGCCAAGTTGACATTAAGCTATTGATGACTACTCTTTGAGTCCAGACACTCACAGTTTCAAATCTATCTAATTGTCTAATCAATAAATCTACAGTTGTTTATCAGGCACCTACCATGTACCCTGCAGGCACTGGCACTGACATTATATACAAGTACAACTAATGAAACAATCTCTATTCAGAAACAGTTTACGTTCTAATGGAATAAACATACATATATAAAAACATACAGAATAAGTATAATGCGAATAAATACAAAGGAGTTAAGTACAATAATAATATGAGAAACTTTGTCAATTGATTAGCTGAAATATAATCTATATCTACAACATTTCCCAATATAATAGTTTAGTAATCCTGTCAAAAATGGAAATAAGGTTAGCCTGGAAGGACCTGTTCATGATTAAAGCCACGATGTCTCTGATGTTACTTTTTGCACATTGATTTATCTGTTTATGTTAAAAATCTTTGAGATGTCTTCTCCTTGGAATCTTTGGTACTTTCAGTCTCTACTTCCTCCTCTTTATTTTCCTCATCATTCATTTACTGACTCCCTTCCCTCTGATTGTGGTTTCCTTTGAGGTATTTCAGTCTCCTCTTACACGGAACAATTCATGGTTTACCAGCCTAGGTCTCTGCCCCAACTGATGTTTGTGTGGTCAAAACTGGCCCCAGTTGGGTGCTGTGTTCTTGTCTCAGCTTGGTAGAGAGCTGCACAGCTCCCAACTTGCACAGTATCCTGTCCTGGTGACCTGTCCCACTCCCTTTGTTCTTTAGTTCTGTAGCCTAGCCCTAGGCAGTTAAGAGCCTGTTGGCACCAACAGGTTAGAGTCTCTTTTTCTTGGTGCTGGCAGAGACTGCTTTCCCTAGCACTAGCATTGGTGATTCTGGGTTTCACCCCCCAACAGGTTTTTGTTCCTGAAGGGTTGTGACCAAGCTAGCTATTGAGGCTCAATCAAACTTCCACAGTCTGGAGCCAGGATGTACACAGCTCTGGAAAGAGGAGGGACCAGGGACCACGGAACAGGGGTGGGTTATAATGCAAGCCTGTGTCATGTCCTTGGTTCTGCTAATGCAAGTCTCCCTCCCAGCAGCATGGGAGGTAGGGGAAGGGTGCTGAGTGAGCTCAGGGTCAATGAGCATCAGTTCCTGGTTGTTTTTTAAAAAAACCTTCTTTTAGGGCAGCTAGATGGCACAGTGGATAAAGCTCCAGCCCTGGATTCAGGAGGAACTGAGCTCAAATCTGGCCTCAGACACTTGAAACTTACTAGCCGTGTGACCCTGGGCAAGTCATTTAACCCTCATTGCCCTGAAAAACAACAACAACAACAACAACAAACAAACAAACCTTCTTTTAGATTTCAGGTGTCCTAGACCATGGAAGCAGCTAAAATTGCTTAATCTTTGGTGTATGATTTCTATTTTGGAGAGATTTGAGAGGTTGTGGGAATCAGAAAAAAAAATGTCTAGTCCTCTATCTTGTTGCTCACATGACCTAGAAGTTTGCCATGAGGTCTCTATTTAATCATCACTTTTCTAGATTGAGACAGTAGAGATATCCCAAGATTGAAACTCAAAAGACTTGTGTTCAAGTCTGTACTTACTACTTATGGGACAACTAATGCCCAGGCCAGGGCCCTGGAGAAGACACTCCAGCTACTCCTCATGGGGTAGATACAACACACATCCATGGTCGTCAGCAACTGGTGGAGACCTACTACCAAGGTTATATATACTGCACTGTGGGCCATTGCCAGTCATCCTGACTTTTGTCTTGCCACTGGGCTTCAGTGACTCTGGAAAAAAGAGTGAGAGTGATGACCTTGTGTAACACTGCTTCACTTCCATCCAATTCACTTGCAAATCAAGACATCACCCATGATGTCACTGGTCCTCTTTGAAAATGAAGGAGGAACAACAACAAGATTGTTACAACATAACAGAAGGTACATTTGGGGGATATTTCAGCTGTAGGTGTAATTTAAAATGTCAGAGATTTAGGTTAGATATTATGACAGCTTATTTAACCGGGCCAGTTTTTAGTTATTAGAATGGGAAGGAAAAATGTAGCATCTCCCTATTAGAGGTTTATATATAGTGTCATAACTATAGAAATCGAAGGGACCCTAAGGGCTATTTAGTCCAACTGCTTCATTTTATAGAAGAGGAAACTGAGTCACATGGATATTAAGTAACTTTCCCAGGGTCACATAGCATCTGTCTGGTCCAGACCTCCGGCTGGGGAATGGCTAAGCTGACCCCGGGAGGTTTCTTGAGCAGTGGTTCTGATGGGGCTCTAATCTCAGCCAGCTTCCCTATCAGGACAAAAGGAGCTGGTAAGCTCTAATAGAAATTTAAAATTCAATGAGATGAAGAAAAAGAAGTGGGAAGGGGGACCCATGACCCAGGATGAGCTCAGTCCAATGAATAAATTCAAACCATTTAGTGAGTGTTTGGAAAAGACCAGAAGGGCACCTTTGCTAACAGCATTTTAACAATGGTAGTGAATTAACACACGCCAGGGCTGGGAGATGAGTGGAAGGGGCAAAGACAGCTCTATGGTAGGACTGGCAAGTAATTCAGCTGGATCACTAGAGAGTGATGAATGTGGAGGTGACATTGGAGGTGCCAGAGAAGTCATCTTTTCTAAAGCAATTGTGCTTCATTTTCCTGGACAAGAGATTTATCTGACATTTTCTGAGGGCAGTGACAAAGTAGGGAGAGGTTTTCTGGCTTTCCTTCATTTGGTCATTCATTCATTTGTCATTCATTTGATATATATGGTAGAGCACTGTGCTCTGGCTTTTGTCTGAATACCTCCAGTGCTGAGGAGATCACTACCTTCTTTGTTGGACAGCTCTAGTTATTAGGAAGCTTTTCTTTATAAGACTAACCTGATTTCCCTATAACTTGCTGTAATTCTTGTTAGTCCTGCCCTCTGAGGGTCAAACAGAATGAGCCTAATTACAATAACAATAGCAGCTAGCATTTATAATGGCATTTTAAGGTGTGAAAAGTGCTTGACGAATATGATTCCACTAGATCCTCACAACAACCCTGAGAGTTAGGTGCTATTATCATTCCCTTATTACAGATGAGGAAACCAAGGTACCATGAGGTTAAGTGATGTGCACAGGCTCATGCAGCTGGTAAGTATCTGAGGCTGGATTTAAATTCAGGTCTTTCTGCTTCCAGGTTCAGAATGTGGAACTTCGTGCTGCCTTCTTCTACAAGACATCCCTTCCACATATTTGAAAACAGATTATATTTACCAACACAAATGCCACCTTCTCCAGGAAGTCCTCCCTGATTTGTCTCCATGAGTATCGACTTTTCCCTCTCAGATCTCATGTAACATTTTATTTTTGCATATCTTTAATGGGCTTATGATGTATTCTTATATCCCCATCTTAGATTGTGAGCTTTGTGAGGGCAGGCACTTCATCTTAGCTAAACTTTGTAAATCTCTTTTCCTAACCCAGTTGGACACTCTACATACAGAGGTGACAAAAATCTAGAGAATGACAATGATGATAACCATAATTCTTCCATCTGGTGCTTTAATGTTATCTCACTCCATCCTCACAACAAACCCGGAGATAAGAACTAGGAAAAGAGAAATCCATCTTCACTCCTGCTAGGTTCAAATTCAGTTCAAATCAATTTAACAAACATTAAGTACCTACCACATCTATAAGATGACCTTCTGGGGAAACAAGATACAAAGTGATGACAATACCCAGAGTCCTGGGGGATAATCATTGGCAGTCACGAGGAGGGAACAGAGAGACAGGGTCTAGTCCTGGCTCTCTCATTTACTAGTCGTGTGATCGTGAGGAAGTTACTGCCCGTCTCTGAACTTCTGTCTCCTCATCTGTCAAATGGAGAACGGATAATTGTACTATACCTTTCACTGGGCTATTGTGGGCTTTTTAAAGAACAAAGTGCTATAGACAAGTAAATTGTTGAAACCTAGGTGGTGAAATGGATAGATTGCTGGACCTGGAGTCATGAAGATTTGAGTTTAAATCTTACCTTTAATACTTTCTGGTTTTGTTTTGTTTTTTTTTTTTGTGAGGCAATTGGGGTTAAGTGACTTGCCCAGGGTCACACAGCTAGTAAGTGTCCAGTGTCTGAGGCTGGATTTGAACTCAGGGACTCCTGAATCCAGGGCCAGTGCTCTATCCACTGTGCCACCTAGCTGCCCCCCTTTAATACTTTCTAACTGTAGCCCTGGTCAAGTCACTTAACTTCTGCTTGCCACAGTTTCCTCACCTGTTAGATAGGATTAATTAAGGATCTACCTCCCAGGTTCATTATGAGGATCAAATGAAAAAATAATTGTGAAGAACTTTGCAAGTTCTAAAGCGCTATATAAATGCTGCCTATTATTATCCTGGAGTCTGCCTCACAATATTGTCCACAGTGATCATCATATGTGGCAGGAACAGAGCTAGTGAGCTCTTGAGAGTGTGCCAGGCATGGACCAGGCCCATTGTTCTCAGGTGCAGGCTGAGACCCAAAGTCCTCGCGCATGGCTGAGCCCAGCAGGGACAATCTGGTGCATAAGGGCCAATGAGTGATCATTCGCTGAAGATCCTGATAATGGAGATTGACTGCAGAGAAACCTTTGCTGTGCCACATTTGTAATTCATGGTAATTCATTAGGTTGGGTTGGCTTGGGTTTCTACAAAGCTCAGAGGGTTAGTCCACGGGGATGATATATTCCCCAACATCACCATTTGATTGCCCCACGACTACTTAAATCCTCACAGAACATCTGCTCCAAAGGGACGTAGATGGAGCCTGGATTCTAGGCCCAAATTGAGTCCTGACTTTAAATACAGATTGAACCATGACACTGGGCTCTAGCCCTGACCCTGACCAAAGCCTGAGATTGATCTTTTGACCTTTGAGCTCTGACCTCAGTCACAGACTGAATCCTGCCTGTGGATTCAGGATTATTCTCAATACTCATTCTATGTTGAGCCCTGATCCCCATGCTCAGCTTACATCAGCTCGGGACTAAGGCCAGTTTGGTTCTAGACTGAACCCTAGACCCAAGTCCTGTCCCAGGTTTGACTCCATCTCCAGCCTTTTCCCAGCCTGAGCCTGAGTTTTGACTCTGAACCATAGACTAAGTTGGCCTCTGAATGAGTCCTGCCACTGGCTTAGATGAAGTGATGATTTTAGATGTAGGTTAAGCTTTTGCTTTAGTTCCCAAGCTGTTTCTAGTCTGAGCCCTAACCATGATCACAGGCTGATCTTTTAACTGGAATGACCCCTAACTTTGGCTCCTATTTCTACCACAGACTGAGATAATCCCAGTTTTAGCATTGGATCTGGCCCCACAAATAGCACTGACTTTGGAAAGTTTCAATCCAGGGTTCCTGAATTCTCAGTTACCATTCGATGATACCTTCTGCCTGGTGCACTGAAGCTCTTAAAACATCATCACTGATGGAAAGGGCTGAGAGGGGGCAGGGTAACAGAATTAAAAGATAATATGGCACATTCCCTGTCCTCAGAAAGCTCATATCTGCACACAGATAATTACAATAGAAAAGATAACACGATAAGTGAAAGGGAGTTGGTTCTTAAAAGCCCAAAACCTAATCACAGAAAGGAGGTCAATAATGTTCCCTATAAAAATTGGGCTACAGAAGGTAATCTCTTTATGAGGGGAAAACAAATCCCTTGAATGAATTAGAAAGAGAACAACTCTACAAGCCACATCCCTGGGACCTTTAAAAGTCAGTTCAAGGGGCAGTTAGGTGGCACAGTGGATAGAGCAATGGTCCTGGAATCAGGAGTACCTGAGTTCAAATCCGGCCTTAGACACTTAACACTTACTAGCTGTGTGACCTTGGGCAAGTCACTTAACCCCAATTGCCTTACTAAAAAAAAAAAAGTCAGTTCAAGAAGAATTAGGAAAAAAAGGAATCCAGATCCTAATGGTGAGAGGTAAAGAAAATGCAAGTCGGAGAACTGGGAAGTCAGGTAGAATTGGGAGAACTGAAGGAAGCCACCAACAAGAAAGAGTACAGGACTCTGAGATAAAGACTACTTGGGCGATTCCATGAGAAAGTAGGTGGGGACAGATACTATGTGGCTGAGACCAGCCACGCCCACCCCAAATTACAAACCTCAAGGTGGTAATGCTATATCTCGTCTTTTCTCCTTGGGGTTTTTTATGGGAATCTAAAACTTTTCACTCTAGGTATATGGAAAGACAATTTATCTTTCTTTGTTTTGTCTTTATACATAGTGCTTGCTGCAGGCAATATAGCTACAACTGGAGAGGAAGGAATGTACTCAGGAGGAAGAGAGCTCTATGACTGAGATGTTTCACCAGAACACTATCTCTGACTAGGGGCTCAGAGCTTAAAAAAGATAGAATAAAAGGATTAATTACAATCCTTTGATACAACTTCCAAGAGCAGAGGAGTGTTTATATCAGGAAACCTATTTAAATTAGTGGTATCCAGGTAACAGATGGGAGTTGTTGAACAACCCTACTCACTCTACCTCCCCACCACTACCACATAAGTACTTTCAATACAAATCAAAAGCCATGTCTACTGCCATATGTTACACACAATATTTTGATTTCCATTTGGGAGAGAAAAAGTCATAGCATTTTAGAACTGGAAAGGACATTAGAGATAATTCATTCAATCTTCTCATTTTACAGAGGAAGAAATAAATGCTCAGAGAAGAGAGGGACTTGCTCAAGAAAGTCTATGGGCTACATCCCTGTGACCTTTGAAAGTTAGTCCAAAAGGAATTGGGAAAAAAGTGGAAACCAGCTCCTGATGATAAGAGGTATAGAAGATGCAGTGAGCTAGAGAGTTACAGAGCTAGACACTGGGAAGTCAGGTACGGTCAGGAGAGCAGCCATTCTAGGCAACCAGTCAGTGGTATGGGGTCAGAGTAAGTAATCTCTAAAGCCCTTTCTAGCTCTGACATGCTACAACTCTTTTTCTCCCAAATGGAAACCAAAATAATTGGTGAAATATATGGCAGTAGACAAGGCAACAGAGGCAGGTGGTAGAAGAACCAGGACTAGAATCCAGTTTCTTGTGTCATAGCACCCTTCCTGGGCCATTTCCCCAACTTGACACGGATTTGCAGGGTAGGTCCCAAGGGCAGATTGCTCCTCCTGAGTTCTAGATTTCTCTGTGGGGCCAGTACAAAGTTCTGTTCATTGTACCATATTGCTTTTAAGGTAGATATCTGAGAAAGGGAGACCCTGGAGAATTAGGGAGCGTGTAAAGAATTTAGACACCTGTGAAGATTAGGTCCGCCTCTTCTCTGATGCACAGTACTAGGAATTTGACTGCAAAAGGGGGAATATGTAAGTGGAAGTGATGATATATGTCAGCAGCAAGGATGAAATGTCTTGAACAAGGTTACTGGATTTAGAAAGAGTGGGAACGTGACCTACCTCTTAACCTCCAGAAAGAGGAACTGAAGATCTCAAGGTCAAAGAGACCCTAGTATGGGGCACTTCTTCTTCTTTTTTTTTTTAGCAATAAATATTTATTTTATTTTTTCCAGTTACATGTAAGGGTAGTTTTCAACATTCATTTTCATAAGATTTAGAGTTCCAAATTTTTCTCCCTCCCTCCCTTTCCTCCCTGCCTCCAAAAGACAGCAACCAGGTTATATATGTACAATCCACAAGTGCTCTTTTTATCAGTTCTTTCTATGGGGGTGGATAGTATGCTTTGTCATTAGTCCCTTGGGATTGTCTTGGATCATTGCATTGCTGAAAGTAGTTAAGTCATTAACAACTGCTCATTGAACAATACTGCTGTCACTATGCACAATGTCCTCCCAGCTCTGCTCACTTCACTATACATCAGTTCATGAGTCTTTCCAGGATTTTCTGGGATCATCCTTTTTGCCATTTCCTATTGCACAAGACCATTCCACCACAATCATATACCACAACTTCTTCCATCATTCCTCAATTGATGGACATTCCCTTGGTTCTCAATTCTTAGCCACCACAAAGAGTTGCTATAAATATTTTTTGTACAATTTTTCCCCCTTTTCTCTTTTTCATGATTACTATTGTTAACTTTTTCCCTTCCATCCTGTTCCCTTCTCCATGATATTTACTCTATTATCCATCTTCTTTCATCCTATCCCTCTTCAAAAGGGATTTGCTTCTGTCTGTCCCCTCCCCCAACCTGTCCTTCCTTCTTTTGCCCCTCTCTCATTATCTCCTTCCCCTCATATTTTCCTGCAGGGTTAGAGATTACTCCACACAATTGACTGTTTATGTTATTCCCTCCTTGAGCCAATTCTGATGAGATTGAGGTCTTTGAGCCAATTCTGATGAGTGTAAAATTTATTTACTGCCCTGCTCCTTCCTCATCTCTTCCCCCACTCCATAAGCCTTTTCCTGTTTCTTTCATGTAGGATTTCACCTCTGCCCTTCTCCCTCCCCTAGTGCATTCCCCTCACCACTCAAGTTAACCCTAAAGATATCATCATGGGGCAGCTAGGTGTCAGAGTGGACAAAACATCCACCCTGGACCCAGGGGGATCCCAGCAAAAACCCAGCCTCAGACACAAGACAGTCACCTACTGCATGACCCCAGGTATGTCCCCCAAATCCAATTTTTTATGGTTCTCTAGGGTCTTGTATTTGAAAGTCAAATTTGCCATTCAGTTCAGGTCTTTTCATCATGAATACCTGAGAGTCCTCTTTTTCATTAAAGTCCCACTTTTTCCTCTGAAAGATTATACTCAGTTTTGCTGGGTAGGTGATTCTTGGTTGTAATGCCAATTCCTTTGCCCTCTGGAATATCATATTCCATGCCCTCCGGTCCTTTAATGTAGAAGATACTAGATCTTTTGCTATCCTGCCTGGGGCTCCACAGTACTTGAATTCTTTCTTTTTGGCAGCTTGCAATATTTTCTTCTTGACCTGAGAGCTCTGGAATTTGGCTATAATATTCCTAGGAGTTTTCCTTTTGGGATCTCTTTCTGGAGGTGATTGGTGGATTCTTTCAATTTCTATTTTCTCTTCTGCTTCTAGAATATCAGGGCAATTTTCCCTGAGAATATCTTGGAAGATGATGTCTAAGCTCTTTCCTTGATCATGGTTTTCAGGTAGACCAATAATTTTCAAATTATCTCTCCTGGATCTATTTTCCAGGTCAGGTGTTTCTCCAAGGAGATATTTCACATTGCCCTCTATTTTTTATTCATTTGGATTTGCTTTAGTGTGTCTTGGTTTCTCATAAAGTCACTAGCTTCCATTTGTTCAATCCCAATTCTTTGGCAATTATTTTCATCAGAGAGCTTTTGTACCTCCTTTTCCATTTGGCCAATTTGACTTTTCAAGCTGTTGACTTTTTTCTCATGTCTTTCTTGCATCACCCTCATTTCTCTTTTCATTTTTTCCTCTACCTCTCTAACTTTATCTTCAAAGTCCTTTTTGAGCACCTCTATGGCCTGAGACCAATTAATATTTTTCTTAGAAGCTTTAGATATAGGAGCCCTGACATTGACATCTTCCTCTGAGGGTGCACCTCAGTCTTCCTTGTCACTGAAGAAACTTTCTATGGTCCTCACCTTTCTCTTTCTGTTCATCTTGCCTTTCTTTTACTTGACTTTTAGCTCCTTAAAGTGGGGCACTGTTTCCAGGCTGCATTATCCCAAGCTTCAGAAGGTCCCAGGTGGTATGATTTAAGGAGGATCAGGTTCTTTACTCACCTGGCCTGTTCCGTGCTCTATAGATGACCCCAGACCAACTTGCTAATCAACCAGCTTTGTGTGTTGTAGTTGTCAGCTCTGACAAGCCTGTGCCCCTACCCCACCTGGGCCACTGCTACTCGAGCCTACCTCCTGGTTCTCAGCAAGGGTGAAAAACCCAAGTTCTGCCTCAGCACCAGCATAGACCCTGTAGTCTCCCCCATGCCAAGGGCTCAACCCTCTCACCAGACTGTGAGCTTGGTTCCAGATGACACCAGTGCTTCAGCTGATTCAGAGGCTCTGGGGGTCTCCTTCTCTGCTGAGGCCTTCCTGGGACTGGATCTGTGTCAGGGTGACTGTGGGGTTGGGCTCCACTCCTGTCTCAGCACAGCAGACCCCTCCTTCCAACCTTCCAAAGCTGTTGTTGGTTAGAAGATGATTTCAGCACATTCTTCTGTGGGTTTTGCTGCTCCAGGCATTGTCTTATGGCATTATTTGGATGTTTTTTGAAGTAATAGTGTCATGAGATTGAGAACTCACTGCCTTTCCTCTGCCATCTTGGCTTCTCCCCCACACATACTTCTTCTTACAAATAGTACCTACTGTGGAGTCCATTTCTTCTGCTTCACAGGCAATGAGCTAGCTATATCAAGACAGAGACAGGATTCACTGTCAAGAACAGGATCCTGGGGGTGGCTAGGTGGTGCAGTGGATAGAGCATGGGCCCTGGAGTCAGGAGTACCTGAGTTCAAATCCGGCCTCAGACACTTAATACTTACTAGCTGTGTGACCCTGGGCAAGTCACTTAACCCCAATTGCCTCACTAAAAAAAAAAAGAAAAAAAAAAAAGAACAGGACCCTGAAGAGAAATGCAACAGATGCACAGTAATGGTGAATACTAGGAGGAGGAAAAGTTAAGTCCTAGATTTAAAATTCCTAATGGCAGACTTGTCATGTGGTGTGAGTAGAATATAATCTGAAAAATCTCTCTATTTCTTTGCCCGCTGGTAGGAGAAGTACTTATAGCATTAGAAATAAACCCGGAGCAGCCTCTAATTTTTGGATCATTCTACATGAGCCACAACCACTAGACTTCAGCAAGGCTACCCAGACAGAGATAGATCTGGAAAATAAAACACAATTCATTTTCTGAGAACCACAGAGAACTTAGCATATCCCTGGTATGTCTACTTACTAGCTCAATTGGAAGTTGTCCCAACAACCAGAATGCGTGTGGCCTTTGCTCCAAATTTTGAACCTGCTGTTAAACAGGATCAGTTTAGTGCCCAGCAGTGCCACCTAGTGGTTAAAATTGATGATAATCTATTTCCCAGGTGGTTCTTTTCCTGGTCAGCTGAACTCTCTTAGAAATGACAATGGTACTCTCTTGCCTTAGTCAGGTGATCTTGAAAGTAACTTCCTACAGGAACAGATAGGATATGATCAATGGTATAGTGTTTTACTCTCAGTATAGGAATGATAAAAGAAAGACATAATACATAACAAAATATTTGCCTCATGGCTGTGTGCCTTCAACTTCTTCTAGACCCAGGTAGCCTTCTGAAAGTGTCTATACTGTTCCCAAACTAGGAGATCTAAGTGTATTTGACACCTTCTCCCTATCCCCTCTACCACTATTCCTACAATAGCAAATAAGAATTGTTAAGTGCCTACTGTGCCAGGTATTATGCTAAGTGCTAGAGACACTAAATATGAAAAAAATATAATTGTCTGCTCTCCTAAGCAAAGGAATGTAGATAACATGGCACAATTCCCAGCTGATATTCCATTTGTGCCAGGCAATAGGGCCAGTCATCAAGTGAATATTGGAGAAGTCTACAACCAGGACTTAGCTCCTCCTCATAATCTAGGGTTTGAACTTGGGATCCATTCAATATGCTATCCCTGGGAAGGTGCTCTAGCTCTGCTTCACTCCACTTATCTCATCATCACCTGGAGGCAGGGTATGGATGAAAACAAGCATGTATTAAGTACCTAATATGTGCCAGGTTGTGTGCTAATAGCTTTACAAATATTTTTTGATCCCACAACAATCATGGGAAGGTAGGTGCAATTTATAATGCTCATTTTACAGTTGAGGAAACTGAAGGAGATTAAGTGACTTGCACAGGGTAACACAGCTGCTATGTATCTGATTATGTGTTCAAACTCAAGTCTTCCAGACTCCCATCCTAGAGTTCTATCCAATTATGCCACCTAGTTGATGTGAAGCAGGTGGTATATACTCAGCAACTGAATCCAGAAAGCAAACCTTGCCATCTCTCTGACTTTGAGAACTTAGAAAGTCATAGGATAATAAATTCAGAGCTATAGGGGACCTTAGAGACCATCAAATCAAACTCTCCTCATTTTATTAATAAGGAAAACGAGTCATAGAGAGGTGAAGTGATTTGACCAGGATCACACAGCTAATAAGTATCTGGAGTGGGACTTGAATTCCTCTTCATGACCTAAAATCCAGTGCTCTATTCACTCCACCAGTTCCCCTTTCTGGTGGTAGGAAGTCTATCATGTCTTCTTTGTCTCAGTGACTATGTCCATATTATCTCTCCCTTGCTGTCACGTTTTGGTCACTTCTACTTGTACACTTCTTCTCTCGTTCCCCATCAGTCAGTCAACAAGCATTTGTTAAGGACTTACTATAAGCCAGGCACTGTACCAAGTGCTGATAATCCAAATAAAAGCAAAAAGATAGTCCCTGTCCTCAAGGACCTTACATTCTAATGGAGAAAGACACCTGAAGAAGATGAAAGGAGGGAGAGGGGAAGGAGGGACCATGGGCAACAGGGGAAGAATGATAGAGAATTCCAGGGGAATAAAGTCTGGAGAGAAATGAAGAGATGGCCAAACTGGGCACCCTCTTTAAGTGGAGGTTCTGGGAGGACCATTCAATCTGAGGGAAGGGTTGAAGGGGCAGAGGGTACATCTGAAGTGTGAATTGTAGGGCCCAAGTGATCTCCCAGGAAGACGAGGTTTCTTGACCATAAGAGAGAGGTTGGGAGTGTGCCTGGTAAGAAATTAGAAGAGGAGCAATACACACAGAGGGAAGCCAGTAGCCAAAGCCTTGCCTCTTGAGAGGGTCAGACAGAGTGAGAGAGTAATATGGGTAGATAACAGCACTATCCTCCTGGAGAGCAATTTGGAACCATGCTCCAAAGGCTATAAAACTGTGCATATCTTTCGACCCCACGATACCGCTACTAGGTCTATATCCCAAAGAGATAATGGAAAAGGGGGAAAGACCCACATATTAAAAAATGTTTGTAGCTACTCTTTTTGTGGTGGTAAAAAATTGGAAATTGAGGGGATGCCCATCAACTAGGGAATGGCTAAACAAATTGTGGTATATAAATGTAATGGAATACTATTTGCTGTAAGAAATGATGAGCAGCTGATTCTTCTTCCACAATATAACTAATGCAGAAATATGTTTAATGTGATTGTACATATATGAACTATATCAGATTGGTTTCCGTCTTAGGGAGAAGGGGGGAAGGGAGGGGAGGTGAAAAATTTGGAACAAAAAATCCTATGAAAACAAATGTTGAAAACTATCCTTACATGTAACTGGAAAATAATAAAATATTTTAATTAGAAAAAAAAAAGAAATGATGAGTAGGCAGATTTAAAAAAAACCTGGAAAGACTTACATGAACTGATATTGAGTGAAATGAGCAGGACCAAGAGAATATTGTACACAGTAACAACATTGTGTGATGATCAACTGTGATAGACTTAGCTCTTCACAGCAATTCAAGACAATGCCAAAAGACTTAGGGTGGAAAATGTTCCCTGCATCCAGAAAAAGAACTACTGAATCTGAATGCAGATTGGAGCATACTATTTTCATTTTGTTTTGGGGATTTTGTTGTTTCTTCTTTCTTGTTTTTTTTTTCCCATTTGTTCTGATTCTTCACAATATGATTAGTGTGGAAATATGTTTAATGTGATTCTAACATATAACCTATATCAGATTGCTGGCTTTGGGAGGGGGGAGAGATGAGAGAGATGGAAAAAAGTTCGGAACTCAAAATCTTGCAAAAATGAATGTTGACAGGGGCAGCTAGGTGGTGAAGTGGATAGAGCACCGGCCCTGGAGTCAGGAGTACCTGGGTTCAAATCCGGCCTCAGACACTTAACACTTACTAGCTGTGTGACCCTGGGCAAGTCACTTAACCCCAATTGCCTCACTAAAAAAAAAAAAATGAATGTTGACAGCTAGGTGGCACAGTGGATAAAGCACTGGCCCTGGATTCAGGAGGACCTGAGTTTAAATCAGGCCTCAGACACTTGACACTTACTAGCTGTATGACTTTGGGCAAGTCACTTAACCCTCATTGCCCCGCAAAAACAGCAACAACAACAACAGCAACAATAAAAACCAAAAATGAATGTTGAAAACTATCTTTACATGTAACTTGAAAAGAAATACTATTAAGATGGGGTGGGGGTTGAAGTTGTTGAAAGGGAAGTACTTTATCATCCTGAAGGCACTGTAGGAATGTGAACTATTCTTATTTTATTATTAGTCCGTCCTCTTTTCTACTCATACATATTCTTAAATGTGTCTTTTATATTCCCTCTTTTAAAATAATTTATTTTTAACATTCATTTAAAAATATTTTAATTCCTGGGCAGCTAGGTGGCACAGTTGATAGAGCACCGGCCCTGGATTCAGGAGGACCTGAGTTCAAATCCGGCCTCAGACACTTAACATTTACTAGCTATGTGACCCTGGGCAAGTCACTTAACCCCAATTGCCTCACCAAAAAAAAATTAAATTCCAAATTCTTTCCATCCTTCTAGTCCCTCCCCTACCCATTGAAAAGGCAAGCAATACAATACCCATTATGCATGTGAAGTCATGTAAAATATTTTTATATTATTTCTTGAACACAAATCACCTTTGGTATCAGCCAATGAGTATTTATGCCAGCCACATATTTTCTATTGATCTTTGACTTATTGGGCACTCAAATTTTTCTAGAGAAAGGAATTTGAGCTACATAATAGCATAGTTATATAGATTTGGAACTGGTTGAATATCCACACCCAGAGAATAATGATTCATGTTTTGATGCTAACCTGGAGGAAGGTCTCTGGTGGAATGCCCAATGCGTCTATCTTTGGTATTATGTGGTTTGACACTTCTTATCAATAACTAAGATGAATAAACAGCTTATATATATGCACATATAATCATTATGGGTGGCGTAACTTTGTGAGGGGCAGAAACATAGTGGTTGAATCTCAAAAGATCTCAACAAGTCATAACTAAAGACTGAATCTATAGTAGTAGTAGTAGTAGTTGTAGTAATAGTAGGCTTCCACCAGTCGCGGATGACCATGGATCAGGGCCTTGAAGAGCCATAGGCCACAGTGTGGCTGTGCAGTCTGATACGGGAGCCGCAGCTCCGGCCACAACAAGGACATCGGAAAACTGCACTCTCTATTGCCCATCGGTTCCTGCAGCTCATTCCTTTTTCTTCCTCCCGAGCTTGAAGGCCCATCTCAGCTGCGTGCAGGATACTACTGAGTACTGAACTCCATCAGTTGTGGTCCTTAGCCATCTCCTCCAAGCTGCTGATGTCTATTCTCAGAGCCCTCAAGTCTAGTAAAATTAAATTTAATGGGAAGAAATAACAAATTCCTATGTGTGAACTTAAAAGAAATCTACTCCACATGTACAGGATGAAGGAGCTCTACCTACACAACAGGTCATGGGAAAATATCTCAAGATTTTAATAAACTATAAATTCCATAAGAGAATGAGCTATTAACCAAAAGAAGGTAGTGTGTTCCTAAGAAGCCTAGGAGAGACATAGTATACAAAATGATTGGGTGATGCCTTGCTCAGAACACATCTAGCAGATTGAATTTAGTCCTGGGTGCCATGTTATAGAAAGGATTACAGAAATTTGGAGTACCTATAGTGATATTGGACAGAATGGGGAAGAAACTGGAAACTATGCCATGTGAGAATCCCCCCAAAGCAAAGTCTTAGGAGAGACATCAAGCTGTCTTCAAATACATGAAGGATGTCATTTGGAAGAAGACATGGTAGAGAAGAAGATCCCCCTCTAAAATTATCTTCTATTCTTTTTGTATATTCATTTTTATTGCCTTCTATGTGTACATGTTATCTCCTTCAATATCTCCTTAAAGACAGGGACAGTTTCCTTTTTGCCTCTGAATTTCCAGAACTCAGAGAAGTGACTCATACTTAGTACTTAATGAATATCCATTGGTCGATTGGTAAATTGATTCATTGTCAAGGAGAACTTTCTAACAATCATAGATGTCAAAAGATGGAATAAACTGCCTTATCTAGTAGAGAGCTCTCTATCACTAGAGGCCATTAAGCAGGAGCTTTCATGGGTATTGTTATACCAGATGACCTCTGAAGTTCCTTATGGCTCTAAGAGTGTATGATTCTGTGACTAGAGCCCAAATCTCCCTGTTTGAGTCAATAGCTGTTTTATGTCAGCCAGGTGGCTGCATTGTTCCAAATCCTCTAACATCTAATTAATGTGGCTGAATGGTTTTTGGTAATGACAGGATTTTGTTTGACATGTTGGGTAACAAAGATTTTGTGACTTGATGACCATTGACTTCCACAGTTCATCTGCATCTACTGCTCATGATGGGCTAAGCCCATGTGGAATTGTCTGGGAATCTCTATACATGTATACATGTTCAGCCAGAGCCCCACGCCTGACTCTGTTCTCCTTGTGGCCACACAAGCAGAGCCAAATGGAAGATCAAGGCAATTATCTGGATAAGCCAAGCAAAGAAGCCACTGGCAATTCTGACTCCATTATCTGGATATTTCATGCAGAAGAAGTTGCCCCATGCCTAGATGCTCCGGGGAAGTCAGCTTTGAAAAACGACAAATTACTCTCTGCAGTTTTATCGGTAGGAGTTCATCAGCATAGGCTTGTGGATGGCCATTTTGCTAATGAGCTTAGGATATGTATTTGTGTGGGTGAAAGAGGCACGTAGATATGAGAGGAGGGGCATAGATAGAGAGTGGAACAGAAAAGCAGAGATAGTCAGTGGGTAGGAGGGAGACACAACCTAAGCTTGATGTCAGAAAAAAAAACAACAACAACTTCCTGGCAATTAGAGTTGTCTAAAAGTGGCACGGGATTTATAGAGGGGTAGCAGATTCTCCCTCTTTAGGGGACTCCAAACCAAGATGGGAATACCACTTGCCCAGGGTTTTACAGTAGCTCTTCTTTCTGGTGTGGACCCTGAAGTCACTTGCTATTTACTGTCAAATTATGTGATTCTGTAATTCCTCTACTGTGTCTCTATCAAGTGACTATCCAGGTTCTCTATAAGGATCTCTGGTAATGGAAAAATCCTTTCCTTCTTTTTTTTTCTTTTTTTTTTGTGAGGCAATTGGGGTTAAGTGACTTGCCTAGGGTCACACAGCTAGTAAGTGTAAAGTGTCTGAGGCCGGATTTGAACTCAGGTCCTCTTGAATCCAGGGCTGGTGCTCTATCCTCTGCGCCACCTAGCTGCCCCAATCCTTTCCTTCTGAGGCAACCTGCTCTGCCTTTGGAAGCTTCCATTTATATTGAGCCAAAATCTGTCTCCCTTTGACTTCCTCCAACCACCATTGATTTAGTTTGGTGTGGTACTCCAGCACTGTTTCCACACCTCTGTTTTCTTCAGCATAACAGCTTCCTTCCAGAGTTCCTGAAGACTTACTCAGCCCTATGGTGCTTAGCCCATTCTAGTCCATAGTAGGCTGGTCCATGGTAGGAATAGAACAGACTTGGAAAAGCAGATTAGGCTTTTTCTACCCTTTGACTTGGTAAAAGAAACCTACCAGGATTTCCAGAGTTCTCTGGCAGTTGGATGTCCCTCAAACCTCCCTAAAATCAGTATAGCCTCTGGTTGGATCAGAAAGTGATTATTCAGCAACTCACAAGTAGAAATGCAGGAAGGGCATTTTCTATTTGACAGTAATTGGAATCAAGTCTATAATCACCCAAGTCAGAAAACTCAGTGTGCATAATCATAGGGTACAGGAAGTCAGAAGGGGTAGGTGGGCCACCTGCCTGGTAATTCAGGAAAGCAACATTTCTATCACTCATATGGACTTTAGGAAGAAGGTTCATTTGGAAAGAAATTGAAAGACTCCAACAAACATAGTCCTTAGTGAAGAACATTTCAGCTCCCGCTAGTCAAGCATAGGTTGAACTTTATAGGTGAATAAATCAATGTTTGGTTCCTATGACACCAAGAAGATGTCTGTCAGAAACAAAAAAGAGTGTTTTACCTTACAGATCTTCTGGACAGCTTTCTTTCTTTCCTTTTCCTAAATTTCCATCCTCATTGGCTGCCTCTTCCCTGCCAAAGACAAATGGAGATTTAAGGATGGTGTTGGGGTTATTCCAGGGGTAAACATGGACCTCTCTCAGGGCACATAGCAGGTAGTCAGTAAATGCTTGTGGAATTTGATGGAGTAGACAGGAATGGAGTGAAGTAGATAGAAATGGGATGAAATAGGATAGGATAGAATGTCATAGAATGGAAAAAACCCCAAAATAATCTAAAATAGATTGAACTGATGTGAACATTAATTACCATTGTTATACACAGCACTGACTCCTCCCATTCAAAGGCCAGAGAGGTGGTATCATAGAAGTGTAGTTAAGGAAATCTGTCCATTATGAAAAATTGTTCCAAATCATTCATAATAAGAAAAAGGCAAATTAAAAAAAACCACCTCTGTTTTCACTTCCACAAAAAAAAAGAAATACTCAATGCCAGAGGGACTATGGGAAAGCAGGCACATTAATAAACTGTTGGTAGAGCTATTCACTGGTCCAGTCCTGGAAAGCAATTAAGAATCATGCTAAAAAAAAGGGACTCAGATGACAATACCCTTTGACCTGAGATTCCACAGCTAGGCACATCCTCTGAAAAGATCAAAGACAGAAAGAGCTCATAGACATAAAAATATTCATAGCAGCACTTTTTTGCAGTAACAAAGAACTGGAACAAATAATGGTCCATCAGTTGGGAAATGGCAAAATGAATTGTAGTATGTGAAGGTAAAGGAATATTACTGTGCTGTAAGAAACAATGACTATGAAGAATTCAGAGACACAGGGGAAGACTTCTATGAACTGTGGCAGAGTAAAGTAAGCAAAACCAGGAAAACAATATTCACAGTGACTACAAAAATGTAAACAGAAAGAACCAACAAACCCTGTATTCGGAATAATTATAATAAACAAGCTTGGCCCCAGAGAAGAACTGAGAAAAATTTTTTTTTCCCTTTGTAGCTGTTGAGAGACGTGTATTTCACATTGCCTGTGTTGTCAGACACAGCTGATGTACTAGTTCACTTTGCTGAAATGCTACTTTTTCCTCTTTCTTTTTCAAAATCTTTGTTTTAAGGGCTATCTTGCTGGATAGAGAGGCAGGGAAGGATATATTCAGAAATGAAAATAATGCCAAAACAAAATGTATTGGTAAATATAAGACTAAAAATAAGATTTTATAGAGGGAAAAAATGTCTCTGTGTATAATTACAGAATCTAAATGATAACAGGAGTTGGAAGGGTCTTTAGGGTCTTGTTTTCCAACCTATACCTGAACAAAAATTCCTCTACAATAATACAAACACAGAGAGAGAGAGAGAGAGAGAGAGAGAGAGAGAGAGAGAGAGAGAGAGAGAGAGAGAGAGAGAGAGATTTGGTGACTTAGCTTTCCTCTGAAACCTCAAGTGAGAAAAAACCCTTTGCCTCCCAAGGCAGTTCACTTGACTTTTGTACAACTCTAATAGTTAGGAAGTTTTTGTTTTTTCTTTCCTTACATCAAGTTCAAATTTGCCTCCCTAAAGCTGCTGCCTGCCCTTAGTTCCTAATTCTGAGACCAACTGTAACAAGCCTAATATCAATTCTACAGGATAAACCATTTCCCTATAACTTCTCTCCAGGCTAGACACCCCCTGCCCTTTCAGTTTGTCCTTGTTAGGAATGGTTTCAAAGCCCTCTAGAATCCTCCCCTCACCCTCCTCTGGGTGTTTTCTACCTGTCAACATCTTTCCTAAAACTTGGTGACCAGAAATGAACACAACATTCTAGATATGATCTGATCAGGTCAGAATATAATGAAATGATCATTCCTTATGTTCTGTGACTCTTTTTCTTTAAAACCAAAACCACACTGAATAAATATTTTATTGATGCTATATTTTTTACATAGCTGTCATTTTCCAATGGCTCCCCAAAGACCCCAACCAACATAGACCTCAAAAGAACTTTCCCTCACCATGAAAAGGTACCAATAAGCTAAAAAAAAAAAAAATCAGTACACTGGCTGTGTTTGACAGTGTGTGCCTCTTTCTTAGGGATATGCTGGAAAATGTTCAAACGGCTTTCAAAAAAAAATTCCCATAATTCACTTTTAAGTTTAATCTATATTATTAACATTATCTCTATTACTTTCTTAAGTTTAGATAATCAACAAAACTACAAATCAAACTCTCAATTGTAGCATTTGCCAACATCTGGGGTATAAATGCTCACATTAAAATTTATCAATTGGCTCTCAAAGGTACTCCATTATACCCCTGTTTATTCTGCACCTAGTCTACTACATTTCCACTGAGGGGATGAAGCATCTACCCAAACAGTTCATTACATAATAATATTCAATAAAGATAATATTCCTTTTATATACTCCAATTTGTTCATTCATTCCCCAATTGATGGGTATCTGCTTTGTTTCCCAGTCTTTGCTACCACAATCCATGCTGATACAACTATTTTTGTATATGTGGGACTTTCTGTCTTTGACCTCATTTAAATATGACAGTTGTAGTAGTAATAGTATAATGGTACCACTATGTCAAAGGATATCTACAATTTGGTGATTCTACTTGTATGATGCCCAATTCTTTTCCTGAATTCTTAGCCTAATTAACAGGTCTAGCAACAAACTACTAATGTCTATAGCCACTCAAACAGTTACCATTTTCATCTTTTGTCTTCTTTACCATTATGATGAGTGTGGAGTGAAACAAAAAGGCTGTCAACTTTCATTGAGGAGATTTAGAGAACTCTCTCATATGATTATCCATGGATCATGTATTGAAAATGTTTTCTCTGTTGAAGACTACCTATACATATCTTTTTTTTGGTAGGGCAATGAGGGTTAAGAGATTTGCCCAGAATCACACAGCTAATTAGTGTCAAGTGTCTGAGGCTGAATATGAACTCAGGTCCTCCTGAATCCAGGACCAATGCTTTACCCATTGTAGCACCTAGCTGCCCCCAATCTATATATATCTTTTAAACATTTATTTATCTGTTGGGAGATTTTTTTTAGTGAGGCAATTGGGTTAAGTGACTTGCCGAGGGTCACACAGCTAGTAAGTGTTAACCGTCTGAGGCCGGATTTGAACTCAGATCCTCCTGACTCCAGGGCCGGTGCTTATCCACTGCGCCACCTAGCTGCCCCCGGGAGATTTTTTAATCAGAGATAATTGCTAAAATATTTTTTCTAATCATTGGCTTCTCTTCTAGCTGATTTTATTCATGCAAAAGTTGTTTAATTTTAAGTCTTCAAAATGGTCTATCATGCCTTTTATGATCACTTCTATCATTTGGATTAGAATTTCCCTTTTAGCCACAGTTGTGCAAGGTATCTCCTTTTTATTACTTCCTAATTTTTTTTTGTGGTGTGATCATTTATATGTAAACCATGTAGCCCTTTGTAACTTAATATGGCATGTGATATTAATCAAAACCAAATTTCTGCTAAACTACTTTTCAGTTTTCTAAGAACTTCTTATTAAACAGAGAGTCCTTCTGCTGGTGCCTTGTGATCTTTGGTTTACCTTTGATTTACCTAAGGTTTTCCCTCTCATAAATGTGACTTAAGATAACATTGGGGTGTTTTTTTGGAGGGGGGATACTGTGGTACTGTGCCACACTAGTAACTCATCTTATACTTGAAGTTCACTAAAATCTCAAGCACTTTCTCATATAATCTGTTGTCTAGCCATACTTTCTCAATCTTGTACTTTAGAAGTTGCCTTTTTAAAATCCAAGCATAGAACACTTTTATTATTACTAAATTTAGTTGTTATTTGACCCATCATTCTAGCCTATCATGATTTACTTAAACCTCAGTTCTGTCATCCAATATGTAATGGTCTCTCCCTCAGGTTTATGCCATCTGCAAATCTGATATGAATGTTATCTCTATCTTCATTCAAGTCATTACTAAAAATGTTAAGCACAGGGCTCATAATATTTCCCTGGAATGCCCTACTGGCAAATGAACATTAACCCATTAATGACTATTCACTTAGTCCAATTATTCACCTAGTTCCATATTCCTCTAACCAAGCTCTCCTTTATTCACATTTCTCCATCTTCTCTATAAGGATAAAATTACAGAATCTGGCAAGTGTTTCAATGAGATCTTTATATACTATTGAGGAATTGAGGGGATTGGAACAGCAAGTGGTTAATTGTAAGAATTTAGTGAACCACACTGACTCCATCTTGTTACTCAATTCTAGAGATAGCTCAGTTTCCCTTCTATTAAATTATGGATCTAGTTCAATGTCTGTCTTGTGAAAAAAAATTATCCAATTATTGGAATTGAGAGGAAACTTTATCGCATTTTTGAACCTAGCCCTGCATGGCTAGGAAGCTAGAACAACCCTACCTGCTACTTCGAAACCCTTAATTAAGGACCCAGTTATGCTGACTAGAAACTCATACTCCAAAATTGATGTAAGGATTTTTCTCATAATTCTATATTTCAAGAAACCCATATATCTTATCTGAAAACTGGACCCACACCAATCAATCAGTTATCATTTCCATGTTCCTCTGATTGTTTATAGACTCTTGGAGGGAGTGGGACACCTGCCTTTCTGATTTCAGGCAATGGTACCTATTTGCTCTCCTCCTCCAAACTTGGAAAGTTCCTAATATCACCCAAATTTGTCCTCTTTTCTCCACCCTCACAACTCTCACCCTAATTCAGGCCCTTATCACTGTCACCTAGATTATTGTGATAATCTCTCAACTGACCTTCCAGCCTTACCAATTCCAGGTCCAATCCTTTCTTCACATAGTAGCCAAATAGATTCTTCTTCTTCTTCTTCTTCTTCTTCTTCTTCTTCTTCTTCTTCTTCTTCTTCTTCTTCTTCTTCTTCTTCTTCTTCTTCTTCTTCTTTTTGTAGGAGATTCTCTTGAAGTTCAGGTCTGACCATGTCATCCTGCCTATGAATAAATGCTAATAGCTCCGCCTTAGGACAGGGCTTTGTAGCCTGCAGTTCATGTATTCATTTACAAAATACTTCTATAATATAATATAACTGGTTTCCTTTTTGAACTTAAATATTTTATTTTATGCTTTTTAAAAAAAAACATTAATCTAAGAAGGGGTTGATAGGCTTCAAAGGATCCATGTGACACACAATATTCAGAACTCTGGTTCTAGGGTCAATTATAAATTCCTATTTGGAATTAAAAATACTAGGCGGCAGCTAGGTATAAAGCACTGGCCCTGGATTCAGGAGAAACTGAGTTCAAATTCGACCTCAGACATTTTATACTTACTGGCTGTGTGGCCCTGGGCAAATCATTTAACCCTCATTGCCCCACAAAAAAAGAAAGAAAGGAATTAAAAATACTTCCCAACCAGGTCCAGTCTACTTTTCTAACCTTTTCATACATCACTCCATTCCATTCCTTCTATAGTCCAGATAAGCTGTCCTTGTCATTATGCTCATGACAGTCCATCTCCCTTCTCCATGCCTTACGATGACAGTCCCCATACCTAGAATGCCTTCCCTAGGCATCTCCGCCTTGGAGTTTCTGGCTTCCTTCAAGACTTAGCTCAAATGTCATCTTTTACGTAAAAGCAAATTCTGCCCTCCTCCCTTCTGTAATGATTGTAAGTTCCTTGAGAACACAGAATACCTTTTGCCTTTCTTTGTATCCCTAGCACTTATGCCAGTGACTAGCACACCGTAGATGCTTAATAAATGTATATTGACTCATGGATCCAGTATTTGCTTTATATTTCTTTTCACTATATCTGTATATGCATGTTCTCTTTAAGCTAGATGTAAACTCTTTGAGAGAAAAGTGTTTTAGTTTTGTCTTTGAATCCCTAATTCCTGGAACATAGTAGGTTTTTAATAAATTCTTAATGATTGATTATATTCTTCCTCCATTAAAAATCTCTGATCCTACTTTCTCCCAATATATTTTTCAAATCTGGGGGAGGGGGAGTGTTAATAAGTTTCCTATACTTTGATGAATATCTCTTTGAAGAAATCCCCTTAGATTTTGTTTTTGTTTGTTGTTGCCTCATCAGAATTATGTTTACATATGCAGAAATTAATTTTTGAAGACTTCCCATGCTTACTGGGCAGCTGAATTCCCATTTCAAATCTTAGGCCATGTGATCTCCACCTACTTTGCAGATGCAGACATCTGTGGTAACAGAGTAAAAGCAATGGATTTGGAGAACTGGGTTCTCTTCTATTTATTACCTGTAAGACCATGGGCAAATCACTTTAGCTTTCTGGGTCTCTGTTTTCTCTTCAGTTCAGTGGAGATAATAATACCTGTACTACCTACTTCATAAGGTTATTTTGAAAAGTCAGTGAGATAATGTTTGTAAAGTGCTTTGGAGCTGCAGATGCTCTAGTGCCCTGTACCTCTGGGATCTCTTTGGGGTGGTTACTGGCTCCAAGATGTTTTAGAAATGTTAACTTTTAGAATAATTTCCACCTATAACCCAGATGGTTCTACCATTTTGACTATAAATTTGCCATGTGAATGCAGTTGAAATTGTTAGCTGGACCTCATGGAGTCAGAATAATTGTGAGGATGATAGGTATGTATTAGTGCCTAGCTGGAAGAAATGGAAAGAAATGTTATTTCACTAATTCCAATCTGCACATGTTCACTACAACTGAGCTAAGGAAGGATTTGCTCCCGTTCTAACATAGGATTTGCTTTATAAAGTCATTGGGCCTTAAGGATTCAGAGCAGGAAAGAAGCTTAGATCAAAACGTATAATAGTAGTAGTTTTTAGAATGTAGAACACAGAATCTCAGAGCTGGAAGAAATCTTAGACCAGAGGTCTTTAGGACATGGAATGTCAGATCAGGACCTGAGGCAGCACATAGCTCCCGAGTTGTTAACCAGAGGTCAGAGAAGATTAATAATAATAATAACAAACTGTATTTCAATATAATTTTATAATCCTATGTATTTTATTTTATGCATTTAAAAGTATTCTTCGAAGAAAGGGTCCAGAGGTTTCACAGGATGACCAAAGGGGTGTTAAGAATCACTGGTACAGGGGCAGCTAGGTGGTGCAGTGGATAAAGCACCAGACCTGGATTCAGGAGGACCTGAGTTCAAATCTGGCCTCAGACACTTGACACTTACTAGCTGTGTGACCCCAGGCAAGTCACTTAACCCCCATTGTCCCGAAAAAAAAGAAAAAATAAAGAATCACTGGTACAGAACAACAGGGCAGAAGTGGAAAATAACTTGCTTAAGGTAATACAGGTAAATAAATAGGAAACTCAGAATTCAAACTCAGATCCTTTAACTCCAAATCCAGTGCTCTGAACAGATAAAAATGCATTACAATTATCTTATCAATTGTTTGCATACAATGAATCTGGGCAAAATCCAGGAAATGTTTTATCCTCTTCAATGGATTGGACAAGAGTAGACTTTTCCGAACATCTTCCCATCCCCCATTCCCCCATCCTCCAGACCTCATCAAAACAGGACTTTGTTCTCACAAATCCCTTATGAACTATCTTGGATTACTTTGCACTATAATAGTGCCTCCAGTGCCTCATTAGGACATAGGCAAGGATAGAGAAAAGAGGAAAGAACTAAAAGGAGACCATGGGCTCTCAGAAGCTAAATTCATAGAATACAGATTCTGACAGATACTGATCAAGTAAAAAAGATCTTTTATTATGGGCCTAGTGATGAACTGTCTACTTGTCATATACAATAATAATAATAATAATAATAGCATTTACATATCATTTTAAGTTTTCAAAATGCTTTATATCTTTTATCTCATTTGATCTTCACAACAATCCTAGGAGATATGTGCTATTATTCCCATTTTTTCATTTCAGGAAGCTGAGGCAAGTTAAGTCACTTGCCCAGGCTCACAAAAGTTGGTAAGTCTCTGAGGTCAGATTTGAAAACAGCTCTTCCAGATTCTACACCCAGCTCTCTAACCACAGTGTTGTCTACCTAAGTGCATAGAGATTTTTCACCAGGGGACTGACCACTAAGTTATTATCAGGGGGAGAGGGATGAGAGATAGGGGGGGACTCACAGAAACTCATAAAGATCATGTACCAAGTTGTAGAGGGATTGAAATCTGTGTGTAGGGAGAAAGCACCCATATCAATAAAATCACAGATCTTTCAAAGTATTAAAAAATTATTTGTTTTTATGTCTGATGCCTATAGTAGAATGTGAGCTCCCTGAAGATTCCCAGAAGACTCCATGAAGCTCTTGCCTCATCTATACTTGGCATCTTTTCCTGGCGTCTAGCTAGGGCTCTCCAAGAATACGTGCTTAACTAGTTTTTGTTGAATTAAATTGAGTTGGACCCTTCAATAATCTTTGTGATTTTCCTTAAGAAAACTTCCTTTCATACAAAGGTTTAAAGTCAGCTTCATTTGGACCCTGTGTGATGGTTAGCTTGGAAAACAGAAGATTCTGGGGAAAAGATGATCACCCTCTTCAAGGATCTAAAGGGCTAGAAAGAAGCAGAATTAGATTTATTGTGCCTCATCTCCCCCTCCTACTCCTTCCCTTAAAAAAAAGCAGAGATAGGAGCAATGGGTAAAAATTAGAAAGACAGAGGCAGATTAGATTGGCTACAAGGAGGAATCTCCTGTTGGGGTCTATTGCTGAGACTAAAAGAGACTTCAAAGAAGAATTAGAAGGGCTAGTCAATGATGAAAGCAATAGGCCCTGTCATTTGACATGTTTAAAGGAAGGCCACAGGATGTAATTGAAGACATTTCATCATAATGTGTGTGTGCTGGGTTGCCCTGTAAGTTATGTGTGTCTACATGGGCCTATAGAGACGTGGCCTATAGGAAAACATGAAGAGGTATCTCTCATCTCCTCCAACCACCTTTCTCCAAAGGAGAGATTCCTGGCAGGAGAGGAAGGAAGAAATTGGTGCCAGAGGCTGGTCACTCTGCTCTCTTTAAGGAGAGAGAATACCAAGCAAGAATTGTATGTATCTGTCTCCCTTTATTGTTAGCCCAGGGGAAATCTTTAGGTTCGAGCTGAGCTCCTTATCATTATCCCTTAGTGGGGAAGGAGTGCCTCAAGCTACGTGTCCAGGGCTTGAGTTAGTTCAAACTAAGAGCCAGTTCCACAAAAACCACAAATAGAGAATAAAAAAAAAACAACAAAACCCTATTCATCTAAGCCATAGCAAACATAAAGAAGAGGAGGTATATAGATGGGGATATAGCAGAAAATACACTGAGGGAATTCTTCCATTGGAAGTGAGATATTTCAGTTCAATCAGTCTCTAGGATGGTAAGCTGAAGATAAGGAAATAATCAAGGTGCTACTTCCTCTACATATTGGGTTCTTCTCAGAGTCCTTTTCTCCCTTCAGGAACCTAAAGAAAATCTGAAAGCCCATGTCTTCTCCCCTGAAGCTGGAAAATAGAGCACCAAGATTTCTCTTCTCTCAATTTCTTGCCAGTTCTGTCCCTCTTACAGGCATGAAGCAATCAACTTCCACTAGTGAGGAGAATCTTATGATAATAAACTTTGAGCAGAGAATTATAATAGTTTTCATATAATTGACTGAAAAATAATTGAAGAATTTATAATTCCCATTGAAAATATGAAAGATTTTAGACAACCAGGAGAATTCAATTAATTTTGCTTCTGGACAGCATGGAAATATGTTTCTTATAATCTTTTTTTGTTTGTTTTGCAGGGCAATTAGGGTGAAGTGACTTGCCCAGGGTCACACAGCTAGTAAGTGTCAAGTGTCCGAGGCTCGATTTGAACTCAGATCCTCCTGAATCCAGGGATGGTGCTTTCTCTGCTGCGCTACCTACTGCCCCCATACTTTTGAGAGAAAGGGTCTTTTAAAAAACACATTGTCATTACTGTTCTATTCTTAAAGGTCTTACATTAAGATTTTTTTGAATGTTGTATATATATTTAAAGAACCACTTTGGAAAATAGTTTGTACATTTATTTCCTAATCTATGTGCGATTTTTATGTTAATGTTTCCGTTAATAGCAAAATGTTTATTTAATGTATTGTCCATTTTATATACTGTTGTGAGAAGGAAATATAATGACAGCAAATCTGAATTTTTATTCATTGCAACACATCTTCTGTAATGATGAATGTTTGAAAAAGGTTTAGGCTAAAATGACTTAATCATGGAGTGTGTTGATAGCATGTGAATGCTGGGGCTGAGGAGGACTCCTCCAAATGAGGCCAGATTTGAAGTCAGGAAGATGAGTCTTCCTGACTCTACACCTGACTCTCGACCCACTGTGCCACTTAGCTGCCCATATTATAGTAAGAAGGAACATGTAGCAAGTGGGATCATGGCTAGGGCCTGTTGCATATAGAAGCAAAACTCAAAGATGTTTCCAAGACTCTACTACCTTCTGACAATTTGAACCATTCCAAAGTAGAATGGGAAGCCTCAGGAGACAGTCAGCACCTTTTGGTGGAGCTCTTCAGTAAGTAGTTGGATAATCACTTATGAGAGTAATAAGGGGGGGCGCAGCTAGGTGGTGCACTGGCCTTGGAATTTGGAGGACCTGAGTTCAAATCTGGTCTCAGACACTTGACACTTACTAGCTGTGTGACCTTGGGCAAGTCACTTAACCCCCATTGCCCTGCAAAAAAAAAAAAAAGAGAGTAATAAGGGGATTGAGATGGCAATATGCAGAGTGGCTGTGTAGTCAGAAGGCCTCAGTTTAAATCTTCCCTCACACCACCTGTGTGACCTTGAACAATTCACTTAGACTCTCGGTCTCAGTTTCTTTATCTATAAAAGAGATGGGTTGGGCAGCATATCCTTTGTGGTTGCTTCCAGCTCTGACATTCTGAGATTGATTCTAAGGGTCAGAGCTAGTATTCTCCTAAGATGGCATAGGAGACAGATTCTTGGTGAGAGAAAAACTTTATCTTGGTTCAAGCAAATCCTGAGCTTTCTCCACCATGCTAGGTTCTCCCCGGGAGCCACTTGAGGTGAGGGTTGATGCCCTAGAGAGATAAATATATATAACAAAATGCATTATGTCCTGGCCAGTATGTGTTAATAAATCTCCCTGACAAATGCTCTCTCAGAATAAAGGAACAAAGGCAGGGGAATTCATATTTGCCTACCAAAGGCAACAGATACTCACTGTACCCTGGAACAAGTCAATAGAGCCAAAATTTATGGCCTATTCAGGTCACCTCATTTATTACAGTGGATGTGACATAGACAGAACAAAGAATGACCAAGAGAGTGTGTAAGGCAGGAGAAGAATAGTAGGATAATGGGGTCAAACGGACTATCTAAACCTCATTAATTCCCCCAAGGAATCAACCTCAGGGTGGCCAAAAAGGAAGAAGAATTTTGAGACTGTATCTCTCTTAAGGGTGTCTAGTCAATCTAAACTTGTATTCTACATTACTAGGAAGGCTGGAATTGGCTTCAACTATTCTTGCCTCAAAATCTCAGTCTCTCTCAGTCTCTCTTTCTCTCTCACTCTCCCCCTCTCCTCTTCTGTAAAAGTGTTCATCTATTCATTATTTGAAAAGCTTTCCCTAGCCCCAACTAAATATTTTAGATGCCATCCTATATCTCTATCCTTTTTCATAAAAAATTTTCCGAGTGGTCTATATCTCTATTTCTTCAGCATTCACTCACTCCTCAACTCCTTAAAATCTGACTTCAGTCACTACCATTCTACTGAAACTGTCCTATCTGAAATTACTGATGGCTTCCTAATAATTTACTTCAGCATGTTTTTTACCTTATCCTAGGATCACTGATTCAGAGCTAGAAGGGACCTTATATGTCATTTGTTTTACAAATGAGGAAATTGCCCAAGCACACAACCCTGTGAAGCTGGTGTAATGATTAACACCCCCATTTTATGGGTGAGGAACCTTTAGCTGAGAGAGGCCAATTGACTTTTCTGGAGTCATACAGCTAGGTAGTGTCAGAATCACGATTTGAACTAAGGTCTTCCTCACTCTATATCCTTTTTTTTTATCCAGCCTCTACAATACCTAGCTAACTCCACACACCAAACTAGTTTTAGAATTTGTCGTGACACTCTCTTTCTCAAAAATTCACCCGTGGCTTTTTACTGTCTATAACCTGTTTGGCTTTGAAGGCCTTCCAACAATATGGCCTCAAAATAACTCTCTAATCTTATTTCATACTGCTTCTCTATGGGAAACCTCCTGTCAACAAGTCAAAAAGCAATTATTATAAGGGGCAGCTAGGTGGTGCAGTGGATAGAGCACTGGCCCTGGAGTCAGGAGGACCTGAGTTCAAATCTGGCCTCCAGACACTTAACACTTACTAGCTGTGTGACCCTGGGCAAGTCACTTAACCCCAAATGCCTCACTTAAAAATTTAATAAAAAAATTAAAAAATAAAAAAGCAATTATTATGCACCTCCAATGTGTCAGGCATTGTGCTAATTACTGGGGATAAAAAGAAAGACAAAAAGAGACCCTTTCCTCAAGGTGCTCACAATCTAATGGATTCCTTCATTTCAATCGAATGGGATAATTTTTTTTTAATCTTATGTCTTCCATGTAATCACCCTTAAATGCCTTTGCTTTTCCTCTTCTATCTACCTTCTATCAAATTCTAACTATCCTTCAAGGCCCAGATCAAGTACCCTCTTCTTAATGAAGTCTTCCCAGATAACCCAGGTCCACAGTGATCTCTATCTGTGCTCTCATAGTACTGATTATCAGGATTATTCGTTGTCACAGGTTGTATATGGTCTTTTGACATCAAATCAATAAATATTTTTTGGTTCTGTGTGCAAAGCACTATCCTGGGTGCTTTCCATCTTCCATCTGAGGTAGGATACTATGTTATGCTGATCTTTAAGGCAGGAAGTAAGGATCGCTGATCTATGGGGGAGGGGAATTAACAACTATAGGCAGTAGCTTTAAGGAGGCCGCCATATTTTCCAGGATTCTGATGCTGCCTTTAGGCAGACTACAGATAAAAGCAATGAAAAGCAGAACTTCACGTCTACATTTCTGTTAAATCAAGCCATGCTGCTGTTCTACAGAATTGCTTGTTTTGGAAAGAGGGAGTGATTATGTTGGAGAATGCATATTATCCATGAGAGATGTATAGATCCACATGGCTTGTTTTCAGGTGGTGCAAGGGGAAGCATGAGTAGCTATCTCTGGAATCTTGTCTACCTCTATTCAAATAAGAAATTCCCCTTGATTCTCTCTCCCCCGACTTGGGTTGGGGGGAATCAGGAAAAAAGAATCCTTAGTCTGGTGGTTTTGTTCTCCTCAGAGAGGAAGGAGCAGACAGGAATTATAACCATCTGCCCCCTAAATATTACTAACTATGAGGAATGATTTTTTTAGGTTTAAGAATTTTTCCCAGTCATTATCCCTTAAAGGGGAAGAGGTACCCCAAGCTTATATCCACAGGCTTGACCCCTCACCAAATACTGGTTACCTAAATGATCATCACAAATAATGAATAGGAGGTAAACCCATTTATCTAAGCAAAGTTCAAGGAAGTGTTGCATATTAGACCAGAGCTTCTTAAACTTTTTCCACTCACAACCCCTTTTTGCCCAAGAAATTTTTATGTTACCCCAGGTATATAGGTATGTCAAACAGGTATACAAATCAAACATTTACTGCCAAATTTTTTGTGACCCCCCACATTCAGTTACATGACCCTATATGGGGCTATAACCCACAGTTTAAGAAGCTTTGTATTAGACTATACCATAAAACACATAAAGTGAATGAACTCTCCTACAGAAAATATGTCTCAATTCAACCATGAGAGAGGAGCCCTGATCTCATCCAAAGGGAAAATTTCCCAAATGTCTAGGGAGGCAAGGTGGAAATCAAGGATATGTTGAGGAGCCATATTTCCCCTGCATGTCTGATTTCCAAGGTCCTCTCTTTGCCTCTCTGTCTCTCTGTCTCTGTCTCTGTCTCTCTCTCTCTCTCTCTCTCACTCACTCACTTGCTCACTCTCTCATTTAAAATCATGTGCCATCTCTTGAATCAGGAAAGATGAAGAATATCTCTTCTCTTCAAAGAGCTCATATCAACTCTTCTTCTCATTCAAGCACATAGAAATGAATCCAAATTCTACCAATGAGAGGGGAGGGGAGGGGTTTGGGTAGTTTTTTTGTGAGTATTTTGTGTTCCATTATGGTTTTTCCAACCTTAAGGGAAGTCATCTATGTGCTGGAAACTGTCTGAGGTCTTGGGCACAATTTACACCAAAAGATTCTTTGGGATAAAGTCTTTTGAGAACTATATATTTTAAAATATCAGGATTATTATTTTATCTTTTCTCTTGGGTGGGCATACATTTAGAGTTCAAGGACCTTGACCTTCAGATATTAGCAGGCTGAGTATCTACCTTGACAACACAGACATACTGGAAGAATTTTGCAATGGAATACTCCCCCAGGGAAACAAATGAGACAATCCCATGCTGGGCCAGTGATGGCTCATCCTCAGACCCTGGCAGAGCATATGAACTCAATACTTCAAGGTGATATAGAAGAGAATTGCCCATAGCTCCTAGAAGGGGATGATTAAACTAGTATAGAAAACCTATACACAAACCATTCTGCTCCACTCAACTGGCACATGTACTAGAGACAACGTTCCCAGAAGAGGCCCTAGATACCTTAGAGAAGATGACCATTGGTGAAAAGACTCTCCACATTCCCCAGTGCTTCATTTTACTGGTTGTTTCTTCACAGATAGGTGGTACTTCCTAACTCCCCCTTCCCAAACACATACTCACATACCCAGTGGTAACTGTTCATAGCTTAGGATCTCTGGCTCTGAATAGCTGAATGATTCCATTGCCAAATTTTCAGTGCTGATGAGATCTGGGATAACACGGTTACATTTTGCTTCTATCACCAATTTTCAGAATATGTGAATAACTTTCAATATGAATGTGTTCCCAGCAGGTTCTGTGACAAGCACCAGACTGAAGTGCAGAAAACCTATAATAAAGGCTGACATTCTTGTTAGCAACAGCATCTCCCCCCTACCAGCATACCCCTCGACTCCTAAGGGTTCCCATTGGCCTCATAGCACAATATTGATGTTCAAAGACATGTGCTAAGTTCTTCTTTGACTTTCTATCCCTATCCCCACAGCTACTGGCTGCCCTCCAGGGTTTTAACTTCTAATGCCCACAGAGTTAGCCTTTCCCTTTGTTTCTGTCCCTGTAACGTGTCCTACTGGCTTTGATAAATACCTACTATGTGCAAGGCTCTCTGCTAAGCACTGGAGAAGGAAAGACAACATGAAAAAGCCATCCATTATCTCAAGGAGCTTACATTTTGAGACTTCAGCATGCAAGCAGAGGATCATTCAAAGGTCCATGGAGAGGAGCATGGTGAGAGGCTGCAACATTTCACAGACAAGAGAATATGCAGATAAGGAGACAGACAGACAGACAGATATAGATAGAGAAACATTTCTTATGGCCAGGCATTGTTCTAAGAGTTGGAGATACATATACAAACCAAGAAGAAAGGAAGAAATAAAGAAAGAAAAGAAAAGAAAAAGCTCCTATTCCCAAGGAACTTATGTTTATATTTATAATATTATAATGGAGGAAGACAACTCATAAAAAGGGGTTGAAGAGAAGGAAGGACAACCACAAGGGGGCAAAGTGGAAAATTCCAGGGAATCAGGAATATAGCTGAGACAGAAGACCTTGCAAAGTATGGCCCTGCATGCAATGGTGCTTCTGGCAGATGATGGGGACTCAGGAGTGGAAAGGAGGTATAGGAAAAGTGGTGTAAAAAATGTTATTAAAGACATGTATGACTGAAAAAGAACTAGAGCTGGCCATATTGCAAAAGTGAGGATAGCCAGCAGACAGTCTGCAGGCTCTGTTGGCATCCTTGAAATGTGAAAAAATGTAAGGACAGCCCACAGCGTGCTGAGTGGACCCCCTGTGGTGAAATCATAGGACCATAAAGACAAAAGTCACACAGAATGGGTAGGTATGCTTACAATCTTCCTTTCTGGTGGGACTATCCACATTGATAAGATTACAGTCACTAGAGTTTGGAATTTTATTCTGCCACCTTTGTATCATAATCTTTCAAGTGGAACATGTTACTTTTCAAAGCAATAGATTTAGTAAGATTTTGCACTCCCTATCCCAACCTGTGAAGTCTTACGTTCATATGTTGTTATTCTTCCTTCACTAATTTTAATTCCATCTCTACAGATGTCATCATGTCTCTTATTAACTCCTCTAAAGGTACTTGTGATATATAGTTTCACTTCTAGAAGTCTTGCTATGGTTGTTGGGGAGGGTGTTGTTTTTTATGGAAACGTCTCCAATCTTTGTTTAATCAATATTGATTCATTTCATTGGGCTTCTCTTTTGGGAGCTTAATCTTTGCTTCAAGTAGCTTTTCCTCAGAAGCATTTCTTTCCTTCCCTCCATCTTTTTGTTATTCTCCCATTTTCCTTGGCCCATTTGTTGCTATTTTTCAATGAATAGGAACTCAGCAGAGGCATGATCACTGAATGCTTGACAGAACCTCCTTGGCTGAATGGATCAGAAGGCAAATCAATAAACTGAGAGTGAAAATGTTCTTAACACAATTGGGCTCCATGACACTTAATTACTACTTTGCCTGATCCCCCTCCATGCCTAGGTACTGGAGAAGACTTTTGAGTGTCCCTTGGACAGAAAAGAGATTAAATCAGTCAATACTTAAAGAAATTAATTAGTATTATTTGCTGAACATCCAATACTAAAGCTGAAACTTAAATATTTTGGCCACATAATGGGAAGATGGGACTCATTGGAAAGGGCTCTGATGTTGGGAAAGATTGAAGGCAAAAGGAAAAGGGTACAACAGAGGATGACTTATCTATGTATCTATCATCTATCTATCATCTATCTATCTATCTATCTATCATCTATTTTATTTATTCATTCATTTATTTGTTTATTCATTCATTTATGGGGGTATTCCCCAAGTTACATGTAAAAACAAATTTTCACATAGATTTTTAAAACTTTGTGTTCCAAATTTTCTTCCTCCCTCCTTCCCCCCTCCCTTAAGAATAGAATAAGAATATAAGTTATATGTCGGCAGTCAACAACAGAAGATGAAAAGGATAGTGTCATGGAAACAACAAGCATGGACTTGGAAAGACTTTGGGCAATAGTGGAAGATAGGACCTGGCATATTATGGTCCATGGGGTCACAAAGAGTTGGACACGACTGACTGACTGAACAACAACAAAATCCCTATGCCTGGGCAAAACACCTGGCTGTTTGGGTTCTATGTAGACACAATCACAATTCAAGTGTTGGGATCACTACTGCCCCATGATAATTTAGGGTATGATAAGAAAATGAGTATAGTTCAATGGAAATAGTGCTGGGTTTGGAGTCAGAGGAGCAGGTTCAGATCCTGATTCTACAGCTTATTAGCTCTTGGAGAACTCTCTTAACCTCTCTGAGACTCAGTTTCTTTACCTATAAAATGAAGGGATTAGAGCAGATGACTCCAACAACTCTTTGAAATATAAATTTATAGTCCTATGATGCCTCAGTGATTTTAAATCACCATGCCTGAACAAGTTATCTTCTGGCACATTAAGTACACTGCTGTAAATGAAGGCTGAGTTTAAATCTTTGAAACATTCTGAAAAACTGAGAAGCATGGAAATGAGGAAATGCTGTCCCATTTTCAAGAATAGAGAAAGGGTGCAATAGTTAAACCAAAGGCCAGAGAGCCAGATTTTGATGCCTAATTAAAAATACTACTACTAATACAATAACAAGGGGCAGCTAGGTGGCACAGAGGGTAGAATGCCAGGGCTAGAATCAGGAAAACCTAAACTCAAATCCAGTTTCAGACGCTCACTACCTGTGTGACCCTGGGCAAGTCACTTAACCCTATTTGCCTCAATTTCCTCATCTGATGAGTCGGAGAAGGACATGGCAAACTGCTCCAGTATCTTTGCCAAGAAAACCTTAAATGGGGAGTCAGACATGACTGAACAGACTAAACAACAACAAGAAAATAACAAGAAATCTGCCACAAGAAAGTGTAAAACACCACGAAATTCAGTGGTTTGTGAATAGTTATGAAGAAAAGCAGTGATCATTAAAAATATTCATGGTTTCATCAAAAACACTTCATGGCAAACTAACTTTGTTTCCTTTCTTTATTGGATTATTAAATAAAGGGAATGCTGCACAAACATAAGTGCCACATCACAGTGAGTCGGCAGGGAGCTCAGAGATCATTTCGTCCATTCCTCCCATGTGCTATACACAGTAGAGAGAGTCCCACCCTTGTCATCAAAGGACCCGGATGTGGATCTTGGCTCTTTGACTTACGTTTTTTGTGACCCTCTGTGAGTCACTTAATATCTCTGATTTACAGTTTCTTTATCTGTAAAATATAAGAGCAAGATGAGATGATCTTTGAGATCTCTCCCAGCTCTGAATTTACCATTCTATAATCTCCCCTACATATGCACATATTGCCCCTAACCTCTCCTCCATATAACAACAACCCCTCAAATACTTAAAGATATCCACTTTGCCCCATGCAAGTCTTCTCTCCACTAGGCCATCCATCCCTATTTCCTTTGACTGAGCTTTATGTGGCATGGTTTCTAGTCACCTTTCCACCTTGGCAGCATCTCCAACTGGGCATCAAACATCTTTTATTTAAACAGTCTCTTCCCTTCCTCTAGGCCACAGTCTGAAGTTGGCCAGGATCATCTCCAAAGTATCTCCCACCTCCGTTGAATTGGGCTCCATTGAATTCTCTGCTCTCCAATAACAGAGAGCCAACGCGTCTGAGGCATCTGATTCCATGACTGGGAAGCTCTGATTATAAGCAAGTTCTCCCTTAGATGGAGACCAGATCTCCTGTTCTAAGGTAATCCTGCTCACTCCACCCACCTTGGATCCTGATTCTCCTCTCTTGGGCCAAGCCACCTTTTTTTTTTTTTTTGGTGGGGCAATGAGGGTTAAGTGATTTGCCTAAGGTCACACAGCGGGTGTCAAGTGTCTGAGGCTGGATTTGAACTCAGGTCCTCCTGAATCCAGGGCTGGTGCTTTATCCACTGCGCCACCTAGCTGCTCCCCAAAGCCACCTTTTTGATGTGACCATCCACCAAATACTTAAGACATATAATATATCTGCTTTACATTTTCCTCATCAAACTAATATCTCCAGTTCCTTCAACAAGTCCTTGGATGGGCTTCAGTCCTCATTATTTTAGTTCTATTGGATAGGGAGAATCAGGACACTTGGGTCCTTAGCTGGAGATTTAACACTAACTGATGGAGTGACATTGGGCAAGTGCTTTCCCCTTCTGAGTCTTTTTCTCCCTCCTGAAAAATGAAGGGAATTGAACTAGATACTAATTCTAGGACCATTTCCAGTCTTGATATTTTCTTCTGTGAAAGAAATCAGGGGCATTTAGGTATCGCAGTGGATAAAGCACCAGCCCTGGATTCAGGAGGACCTGAGTTCAAATCCGCCCTCAGACACTTGACACTTACTAGCTGTGTGACCCAGGGCAAGTCACTTGACCTTCATAGAATCTTGGAATGTCAAAACAGGAAGAGACATTAGAGATAATTGAATTTAACCCCCTTGTTTTATAGTTTTATAAACTAAGACAATGTGGTTAAACTGAACACCCAGGTAATCAGTCCCACATCTGTTTCCGAGACTGATTTAATCTTTGTAATTCACGGGAAGGTAGAGACCTGAATCTCACCATATAGGATCTTGGGACTTAAAGCTAACAGACACCTTAGAGCTTGAGAGAATGAACCAAAGGGAGTGACTGAACCAGAATTGATACCCAGGTCCTTTGTTTTCAAATCCAGAGTGTTCCTTTGCATGAGAGAACAGGCTCCTAGGATAGCTATCCCATTCTTGGATTCTGACAAACCTTCTGTGTATTCAGTCTTTGCAAGCCTGCTCTCAGTTTCCTAATTGCTTTCTAACCCGCTTGTGAAAAATAGATGCTGGGTTTAGGCACCTTTGCCAGCAAATAGTTTCACCTCTCTGCTCTTGCTCTGGGATTTGCTTAATCTCTGGTTGATAACACGACAAACAAAGCTATTAATGTAATAAAGACGTGATTACCCAGCTAATCATGCTTTATCCTCTGCTATCCTCCAGCTAACCTCTCCTCCTGCAAAGCGAGCCTTGGCAAATGTTGTTTGCAAGCTTGCTGGTTTCCACAATAATATTTCATTACTAATTAGCAGGAATCCCAGGCTCTGGGAAGAAAGCTCAGTAAAATACTTAGTAAAACACTTACTTAGTAAAAAAAAAAACCAAAAAAAAAAAAAAAACCATTGTGTGCTAAGGCAGCATGGTGTGTGAGAATGAGCAGGGGACTGAGAATGAAGACTAGGCAGCTCTTCATTCCACTAGCTTTGTGACCTTAGGCAAGCCAATCCCCTTCTCTGAGCCTTGGTTTCCCTTTCTGTAAAAATGAAGAGATTGTCCTCTAAGTTCCTGATACTAACATTTTAAAATTGCAGTTCTGTTACTGAGAGTGCTGGAAATTGGTAGAGAATGTATTGGGAACATTAAAAAAAAAAAGACATTAGTTGGGTTTATTTTTCAACATCTTATTTGTATTGATTTTTTTATGTCACTTTCATTTCTAATTACATACCTTAACCCCTCCCCAAACCCTTGAGCCATCCCTTGTGACAAAAATTTAAAGAGAAAGATAAAAGAAGAACCAATCAGCACAGTAATGGCATGTAACCAAAGATGCAATATTTCATACCTAGAGTCCCCTTGCTCCTCCAGAGAGGGCAAGGCGGACAAGACCTCCATTTTATCTTGATCTTGGTGCAAGATGTCCTGGGAATCAAATCCCCTACCCCTCCCAGGTCCTGGCTAACTTGGAAGAACCACATGAGGGAGAATTACATGAGGGAGAACTACACAAAGGAGAACCACCCGTTTTCTTCTGAAATGCTGCCGATTATTCACCACTGAACAGAGCAGCCCTTCCTTATTGGCAAGTGGTCTGATGATAAGTGTAGCTTTTCCCAGGTGGAATGAAAGACTGAAAGATCACAAGAAGGACGGGGAAAGCCCAGGAACTTTTGTTCTCTGTGGAGGGGAAGAATTCAGGTCAGATGTTTACTCTACATCAGGGAGTCTTAAACACTTTCCATTCGTGACCCCTTTTTGCCCAAGAAATGTTTGCATGACCCCAGGTATATAGGTATATAAAATAGGTATACATAAGCTTTTACTGTTGCCCAGTTTTTAATGACTCCCACATCCACTTATGTGGCCCCGGGCAGCTAGGTGGCGCAGTGGATAGAGCACCGGCCCTGGAGTCAGGAGTACCTGAGTTCAAATCCGGCCTCAGACACTTAACACTTACAAGCTGTGTGACCCTGGGCAAGTCACTTAACCCCAATTGCCTCACTAAAAAAAAAACCACACGCAAAAAACCCCCAAAAAACCACTTATGTGGCCCCATATGGGGTAGCAACCCACAGTTTAAGAAGCTTTGCTCTAGGTGATCTGATGGCAAGGAAGGGTACTGCTATTGTTGGTCCTTCATTTTCTTCTTTCTTTTTTTTTGTGAGGCAATTGGGGTTAAGTGACTTGCCCAGGGTCACACGGCTAGTAAGTGTCAAGTGTCTGAGACCGAATTTGAACTCAGGTCCTCCTGTATCCAGGGCCGGTGCTCTATCCACTGTACCACCTAGCTACCCCAGTCCTTCATTTTTGAAGAGTACCAATGACATGAGGAGGGTGATATCTTGACTTGCAAGTGAATTGGATTTAAGGAGGCAGAGCTATGCAGAATCATCTGGGTCACTCTCTCCTCCTAAGTCATCAGAGTCCAGTGACAAGACTAAAGTCAAGGTGACTATGACTGGCAATAGCCTGGGATGCACTGAATGACCTTGGAGTCACTGATGTCTGGCCAAGCTCTAAGCACTTCATATCACCTGTTTCATCTACCTTTATGGCCTTGGAACAAATTGTTCTCATAGTCCCACACCACCAGGGGAAGTCTTCACATGTTCAGGGCAGACATCACTGCTACCCTAAACTGAATGAGTGATTGTAGTCTTGTTAACCTCACTTACCCACTTAAGGAGAGATTTGCCTGTTCAGAATTTGCTGTTTCCTTGAATGAACCTTCTTGCTTCACTATGGGACATGGTGCAGTTTTCATCCCTTCTCCACTCTGCCCTGATTCATCCCTGCCTAACCAACTGGTCTCCCTACCCTCAGGAATTTCTGGCTCTCTTTTTTAAACCTTGTTTCTTCTATGCCCATGCTTTTTATAAAGGGTTTTGTCTCCAGGTAAAAATAAGTTGGTTTGTGTGACACCGTGAGTGAGAACATGCCGTAAAGGAGTAAATAACACAAGAGAGGGAAGGTCAAAAGGGAACCTGAGACAAATTGCCTTAGACTTTAACTGTAAGCCTACATTAAGCTCCTTCACTGACTGAACAAAAGAAGGCTTCACAAGATACTGAATTCTTTGGGAATCTCTCTCCATAGTCAGAGCACTGTTTGTGAATCTAAACTTCAGAGGCAGGCACCAAATTGGAGGAGGGGCTTTGTTTGTTTGTTCTTATCACACAAATTAATTTTGTTGTTGTGTCATTGCAGTCCTGTCCAACTCCATTTGGGGTTTTCTTGGGACAGATAATGGAGTGGTTTGCCACTTCCTTCTCCAGCTCATTTTAGACATGAGGAAACTGAGGCAAGTAGGGTTAAGTGACTTGCCCAGGGTCACACAGCTAGTTAATGTCTGAGATCAGATTTTAACTCGGGATGATGAGTCTTCCTGATTCCAAGCCCAGTGTCCCTATCCACTGGGACACTGTGCTGGGGAATTAGAATTAGCGGGTTGGAAAAGTCACAGCATGTAGGAAATGAGAAATCACGTAAGCTCAACCTCCTCATTTTATTTTTGTTTGTTTGTTTTTTTAGTGAGGCAATTGGGGTTAAGTGACTTGCCCAGGGTCACGCAGCTAAGTAAGTGTTAAGTGTCTGAGGCTGGATTTGAACTCAGGTACTCCTGACTCCAGGGCCAGTGCTCTATCCACTGTGCCACCTAGCTGCCCCTCAACCTCCTCATTTTATAGATGAGGAACCTAAAGTTTAGGGATATGAAGTAGATTGGTCAAAGTGATACAGGTAGGAAGAAGCAATGCTGAGATTGAGACTTTGGTCCTCTAAATTCAGTTTATATTCTGGGAAATGGCATTTATGTACTAGAGGTAGTTCAGTGGCCCAGTAGATGGAACTCTGGGCCTGGAGTCAGGAAGACCTGAGTTCAAATTCAGCCTCAGACATTTACTGTGTGATGCTGGGCAAGTCATATAACCTCTGTCTGCCTCAGTTTCCTCAACTGTGAAGTGGGATTAATAATAGCACATACCTTGCCAGGTTGTTATGAGGATCAAATAGGATGATTTTTGTTAAAGGATCTAGCACAATACCTGGCACAATAGGTGCTTAATAAATGTCTATTCTCTTCCCTCCCTTTTAGCTCTGATGTTTGGTGTCCTATTGTTCTAAAGCCCCTCTCAGCTCTGACATTCTATGTTCTATGAATCTAAGGCCACTTCCAGCTAGGGGAAACTAGATGGCCCAGTAGGTGGAGAGTTGGTTCTGGAGTCAGGAAGACCTGAGTTTAAATCCAGTTTCATTACTAGCTGTATGACACTGAATGAGTCATAGAACCTCTATCTGCCTCAATTTCCTTACCTGTGAAATGGGGATAATAATAGCACCTACTTCTCAGGGTTGTTTTGAGGATCAAATGGGATAATATTTTGAAAGTGCTTAGCACGATTCTTGGCACATAGTTGGTGTTTAACAAAAGCTTATTCTATTCTTCCCCTCTAGTAAGCTCACCACATAGTAAAAGCTCACATTTACACTAGCTGGGGGTCATTGGGCAAGACACTTAATCTAAGTCTACTAATTCAAGTATAAAATGGGCATCATAAAATTTATGGTGCCTGCTTTCAGCAGTTGCTAGATGGTTCAGTGACTAGAGTTCTTGGCCTGGAGTAAGGAAGACTTATATTCTTGAATTAAAATCCAGCCTCAGACACTTACCAGCTGTGTGACCCTGGGCAAGTCACTTCACCCTGTTTGCCTTAGTTCCTCATCTGTAAAATGAGCTGGAGAAGGAAAAGATAAACCACTCCAGGATCTTCACCAAGAAAATCCTGGATAGGGTCATGAAGAGTTGGACACAACTGAAAAATGACTCAATGACAACTTTCAAGGGTTGCTATAGCAATTCAATAAAAGTAACATACAGGAGATTATTTTGCAACCTTTAGAGCCACTTACAAATATAAGATCAGAGGTTTGGATGTCACTTTGTTGTGAAGAAATTGCTCCGTAAATCTTCAAGGACTCTGGAAGTCATGCCTTCATTCTCACTATTTATTGTTTACAAAGATTCTTTAGCTCCAGCCTTGGGGAAAAGCCCCAAAAGTCTGGTTGGCAAAATGAAGTCATCATCTGGATTAGCAGACACTCATCCCACCCAGCCCTCGTCACCAGCCACTGGTCCCTGTTACCAAATATTGAAAGTCTTCCTCCTCCACTCACATGTGTAGCTCGTGAGTCCCTCTGGCTAGTCAGGATGGAATGTGGAGCTGTTCTCAACAAGTCCCGCTTTCCACCAGTCTTCAATCCGGCAGGGCTTAATGAGCCCACATGCTCCTTATTTCCTTTACTCCTTCATCTGGAAGTTTCTGCTAAACACATTGCCCATACATGACACGATAGTCACAAGGATACCAGCTTATTGGCACAGTTCATCTTATGGGGACGTTTCCAGAAACAGTCCATATAATAAAAGCAAAAGATACTTGTGTGGTCAGGCTGCTTTTTGAACTAACTTAGAGGATCATCTAAGATTGTCTTTATACAGAACTACTGGTTTGGCTAATTTAACTAGGTTGAGGGCTGTGTGTGTGTGTGTGTGTGTGTGTGTTTGAGAAACAATTTGCCCATTCCTTCATTTTAGACCTATATTTTTATTAGGGACTTGGATGAAGGCATGTAAAGCTATGTATAGGTTGTAGTGTAAGGAAGAAACATTGGGACTCAGGTCCTGTCAGAAGACCTAAGTTAAAATCCTGCCTCTAGCACTACCTGGGTAACCTTGAGCATAACAACAACTATAGTCTTCACTTTTGTCATCTGTAAAATAAAGGGTGTTAGAGTGATGAATTCTAAGATCCTTCCCAGATCTAAATCAAGCAGCAATGGTACTGACACCCTGTGAGCTTTGCTTATAAAATATACGAATGGTCCGAATTTGAAACATATTGGATGAAAGAATTCAGAATTGTGGGATTAATTTAATAGAATGAAATCCAGTAGAGAGGTTGGTTTAAAAAAAATCAACTTCACTAGTATAGGATGGGGAAATAATGGTTTGTCAATAGTTCACATAATGAATATCTAGGGGTTTTAGTGTACTACCAGTCCAATATGAGTCAACAGTAGATTATAACAACTATAGAAGCTAAAGGGACATAGAGATGCCTTAAATTGAGCCATCATGTCTAGCATGAGGAAGATTCATTTGAGATTCACTGTCCTGCTGGGACTCCTTCTCCCAATCTGTAGTATTTTATTAAATTCTACAATACATCATTTTAGGAAGAATTTTGATAACTTTGAGGGCATACAGGTTATTAATGATACTGAAGGCCACACCATATGAGAATCATGTTGAAAGGGGACTTTTAGTATCTGAAGGGTTGTCATACATGGAATCTTTGTGTCAGAGGCTCTCTCTTGACACAAAGAGACTAGGTATACTCTAGAAACTCTACTGAATTGTTGAACTTTAATACCTAACATTCTTCAAGGATAGTCGCCAGCTCCTCTTACAAGCACCTGGGCTCCAAGTTTCAAGACAAGAACAATTTTTTTTTCAAATAGATAGGACTCACATATGAGCCAGTAGAAGGTAAAGTAGATCCACAGTAAAGTACCCTTCACAGAAAACTATACAGTTTAAGTGACTTAGTATTTACCTGAGTAAGTTTAGGAGGGCTCTAATTAGGGGGCAAATGAGGCCTGTCCCCACAAATTGGTGCTGCCTTTCACAGGTCCTCTGAGCCTACGCTATTTGCCTTCTACAACACTCAGCCAGTGCTACTCTCAGTAGGAGTTATTGGTTGCCACTCCCCATTGGTGGCATCCTCTCTCTTCTACCTCTCCACTCGCACTTTCTCTAGCTCTCAGAAGGTCAGTTTACTACCATCATCCTTTGCAGCCCCTACATTCAACTGCCCAGCTATCACTCTGCTATACTACTCTCTTAGAGTGGCCCTCATGCAGAATTTGAACTAAGCACATTTTCCTTAATCCTTTTTATATACATGACTGCCTAGCCCCAGACTTCTGGAGGGGCAGGAACTATAGAAAATGTTGCACCTTCTTCTTTTTTAAACCATGCAGCACTACTGCCTCATTTCTGCATCATAGAATCCTGAGCTTCCTTCAAGGCTCAGTTCAGTTATTGGCTAATCTCCCAAATTGCTAGTGTCTTACCCCTTAAAATTATTCTATTGATCTGAACAAATGGAAAAAGATAAATTGTTCATGGGTAGGCTGTGCCAATGTAATAAAAATCATAATTCTACCTAAATTAATTTACTTATTCAGTGCCATTTCAATCAAACTACCAAAAAGTTATTTCATAGAGCTAGAAAAAATAATAACAAAATTCATATAGAAGAATAAAACATCAAGAATACCAAGGGAATTAATGAAAAAATTCAAAGGAAGGTGGCCGAGCTGTACCAGATCTAAAACTATATTATAAAGCAGCAATCATCAAAACTATTTGGTACTGGCTAAGAAATAGAGAGGAAGATCAATGGAATAAGTTAGACACAGAAAACACAGCAGTAACTGAATATAGCAATCTCCTGTTTGATAAACCTAAAGACTCTAGCCTCCAGGATAAGAACTCACTATGTGACAAAAACTGCTAGGAAAACTGAAAAGTAGGATAGCAGAAACTAGGCATAGACCAACGTCTCAGACAATACACCAAAATAAAGTAAAAATGGGTACAAGATCTAGACATAAAGGTTGATACCATGGGTAAATTAGAAAAGAAAGGAGTAGTTTACTTGTCAGATCTATGGTGAGGGGAAGAATTTATGAACAAAGAAGAGATAGAGAACATTATGAAATGCAGAATGGATCATTTTGACTACATTAAATTAAAAAGCGTTTGCACAAACAAAACCAATGCAAACAAGATTAGAAGGAAAGCATAAAGCTGGGAAAAAAATTTTACAGTCAGTGTTTCTGATAAAAGCTTCATATCAAAAATATATAGAGAACTGAATCAAATATATAAGAATACAAATCATTCTGAGAAATGGTCAAAGGATATGAACAGGCAGTTTTCAGATGACAAAATTAAAGCTATATACAGCCATGTGAAAAAATGTTCTCAATCACTACTTATTAGAGAAATGTAAATTAAAACTATTCAGAGATACCACTTCACATCTATCCAATTGGCTAATATGACAAAAAAGGAAAATTATAAATGTTGGAGAAGATGTGAGAAAATTGTAACATTAATGCACTGTTGGTGGAGCTGTGAACTGATACAACCATTCTGGAGAGCAATTTGGAACCATGGCCTTTGACCCAGCAATACCACTACTAGGTCTATATCCCAAAGAGATCATAAAAAAGGTAAAAGGACCCACGTGTACAAAAATATTTATAGCTCCTCTTTTTGTGGTAGCAAAGAATTGAAAATTGAGGGGACACCTATCAATTGGGGAATGGCTAAACAAGTTGTGGCATATGCATGTAATTGAATACTATTGTGCTGTAAGGAAAGCAAAGCAGATGGATTTCAGAAAAACCTAGAAAGACTTACCTAAATTGATGCTGAGTAAAATGAGCAGAACCAAGAGAACATTGTACACAGTATCAACAACATTTTGTGATGATCAACTGTGATAGAAGTAACTCTTCTCGGCAATACAATGATCCAAGACAATGCCAAAAGACTTATGGTGGAAAATGCTCTCCACATTCAGAAAAAGAACTATGAAGTCTGAATGCAGATTGAGGCATACTATTTTCACTTTTGTTGTTGCTTTTTTGTTATTGTTCTTGTTTATTCTTTCTTGAGTTTTTTCCCCTTTTATTCTGATTCTCTTACAACATGATGAATGTAGAAATATGTTTTACATGATTTTAATGAATGACCTATATCAAATCACTTGCTGGCCTCAGGAGAGGGAAGGGGAGGGGAGGGAGGGAAAAATTTAGAACTCAAAAAAAATTTACATGTAATTGGGGGAAAATTTAAATTTAATTTCATTTTTAAAAAAGAATTACTAAGCTATTGTTGTACCTTGAAACATATCAACCTTAAAAAGATGAATATAAGTAAAATATATATTTATTTTTCATGATATATAGTCATAATAAGATTATATTTTTGCTTGACATTAACGATAAAATGATATTAGCAAAAAAACAAACCCCACTCACAAAAAATTATTCTATTTTTACTTTGCCTGTATATCATAGTTACTTATCTATGTGCATATTATTTCCTTTCACAAACTTTTAAAGCAGGAACTCTGTGTATATGAGTTTTGTCCTTATATCCCCAGTACCTAACACATTGTCAGGTTAATAGGTGCTTAATAAATGCATATTGAGAAAAAAATATCTTCAATTACTGGAAGGTTCATGGTGAGTCATTGCTACCTTTTCTCTTCTTTTCCCAGCATCTATGTGGCACTTCTGCCACTTGCCTCAGCAGCCTCTGGTGGGTCTTGGAGTTTGGGGATAGACCCTTCTTTCTCTCCAATTATCCTTCCTTCTGCCACCATCTCTGGGACTGCTTCTAGAAGAGATCAGGGACAGCAGTTCCTTGGAGCATGGGTGCCTAGATATTGGGAAGGGGGAGAGATTTATCATTATAGTTGTCCATGGAATAATAATTTGATTTGTTTGGTTGGCCCAAGGGGGCAGAACTAGCAACTATGGGTGAATGTTGTAGATTTCTACTTGATATAAGCAAAACCTTCCTAACGAAGCTATTCGAAAGAGTAATGGATTTCTTAGAAAGCACTGAATGCCTCTATTACTAGAACTCTTCAAGGGAAGAAGGTTTAACCATTGTCTATTGTCAGGATGCTATAAAGAGGTAGCAGAGCCCATTTTGAAAGAACATTCTTTTTGGAGTTAGAGGAATTCATTTTAATCTGGTTCAGTATCTTATGGTTTGTGTGATTTTAGGATAATCACTTAAATTCCCTTGACCTCAATTTCCACATCTAAAACAGTGAGGAGAGAGAGACAGCACGGTGCAGTGGGTAGAATGCTACTCACTTGAAGTCAGAAAGAATGGGTTTAAATCCTGCCTCTGACATTTACTAGCAGTATGACTTAGGTAAGTCACCTTGGTTTGAGCCTTTATTTCCTTGTCTTTAAAATGAGGGGGCTGGTCTCAGTCTAATATGTGATTAGGCCTTTGCCATGAAGTATTCTACAAACTTTAAAGCATTATATAAATGGTAGTTATTATTATGATGATGATGATGATGATGATGATGACTACTACTACTACTACTACTACTACTACTACTACTACTACTACTACTACTAACATGCGTGGTTGTTAGAACTTAGCCAGAGCTGTCATCCTGAGAATAATGCCCCACCTCCTTCCCTTCTCTCCATTCCAAAAGGCAGAGACAGCCATCCATCCATCACTTGGTTGTGAATGTAAATATCACCTCTAATCTTTAAGGTCCTGACATCAGGGAGGGTGACCTACCATTCTGATAATGATTCACTATCGAATATGATGAGGAATAGGCTGATAGTTTCAAGGTAATGGCTTTTAATGGACTCGGCATTAATCCTTTACGGCTGCATAACTATATGTTCTGATGGAGTCTCTTAAATAAAGTTTACACTTGGCAATTAATTTAGCAAAATTCCAAGTTAAATGGCTTGCAATAAAAATATTAAACATATTATGGCAGCCATGACATGATCTCCTAAATGAAAGAGATGCTTAATTATTTTAGAAAAGAAATATAAATAGTGTCAGAGTTAACCACCAGACTCTTTTATATAACTTCCGCCCAATTTCTCAAATCATTATTTATACAGTGAAGAGGCATAAAGATTTAATAAATGACTCTTTGGGATATTGCTTTTGGTGGAGTTGGTAGGGCCCGCAATTATACCACTAATGTAGAGGGAAAAAACCCACCAGGGAAATCTCCAGAGTGCTTTCTCCAAACATAAGGAGCTGGGGATGAAAGATAATATGTAAAGAAGACGCTCGGGGGGCAACTCATTAGTTTGCTGTCTTAAGTTATGACTCAGAATGCTCTCACAGAGCCCGAGAATGTCAGTTCTTGGAAGAACTTTAGACACCATCCAATCTACACCCCCCCCCCCCAAATCCCACCCCATCGCCCCACCCCACCCTCATTCCCTCATTCCTCCCGACATAAATTTGCTCTCTTCTTTACATTTTCCATGGTTGTTCTATCTACTTTGTCCCTATCCTGTTTCACCTTGTGTCACTTTTATATGTATATCCACCTTATGCCATACCTGTTTAATTTAGAAGGGAGAGGAATTTGGGAGGGGATTGGAGGCTTCCTTCACAACTCACCTTCAGCACCATCCTCTCCATGAAGCCTTTTTGTGATCCCCATGGCTTCCCCAGCTGCTCGTACCCTTCCTCTAAAAACTATTCTTCTTGCATATATTCTGCATCTTTTCATACCTGATGTCCCTCCCTATAGAAATATAAGCATTTATTAAGTGCCTACTATGTACCAGGCATTGTAGATACAGGTACAAAAATGCTTATTTTTTGAATGAGTGCTACCATAAAAGGATTGGTTGAAGGAATTGCTGGTGTTTCAGGCTATAAGGAAAATCTTCCTAAGAATCAGAGCTGTCTAAAAGAGGAATGAGTTTCCCATCATGAGAGCAGCTGAATGATCATTTTCTTAGAGCAAATGTAGGCAGGTTTCCCTTCTGGCCCTGGAGTTCTGTGATTCTATCAGCTTCTCGAACTCAAGGAATGTATCACTTTTCAGATTTGTGATCATCTCCAATGACCAGCATAGGATATTGCATACAGCAGGTGCTTAAAAAAACATTAGTTGAATTTAATTGTAGAGGAAACTGAGTCCCAGAAAAGGGAGGTAATTTGTTCAAGGTCACACAGTCAGTAGCAGAACTTAGATTAAAACCTGTGCCTCCTGAAGATGATGGAGGAAAGGCAGTAAGCTCTCAGAACTCACAATACAATCACTCTAAAAAACCTCCAAATAATGCCATATGACAATTTCTGGAGCAGCAGAACCCACAAAATAATGGGCTGGGGTAATTTTCCAGCCAAAGAAGGTTTAGAAGGTCAGTAGGAGGAGGCTGCTGTGCCTGGGTGGGAGTGGAGCCCAACCCCGAGGTCATATTGACGCATATCCAGACCCAAGCATACCACACCAGAGAAAGATACCCCCAAGGCCTCTGAATCAGCTGCGGCAACAGCGTCTTCTGGAACTAAGCTCATGGTCTGTTGAGAGGACTGAGCAGTTGACTGGGGGAAGATTACAGGGTTCTCTGCTGGCACTGAGGAGGAACTTGGGTGTGTCACCCTTGCTGGGAACCAGGAGGTAGGCTTGAGTGGTAGTGGCCCAAGTTGGGGAGGGGTGCAGGCTCATCTGAGCTAACAACTACAGCACACAAAGTTTTGCTGCCTGGTTAATTAGCAAGTTGTCCTGGGGCTATCTATGGACCAGGGAGCAGGCCAGGTGAGTGAAGAACCTGCTCTTCCTTAAATTGTACCACCTTAGACCCCCTGAAGCTTGGGACAGTACATCCTGGAAGCAGAGCCCCACTTTAAGAATGAGCTAAACACGGGGCAGCTAGATGGCGCAGTGGATAGAGCACTGGCCTTGGAGTCAGGAGGACCTGAGTTCAAATCCAGCCTCAGACACTTTACACTTACTAGCTGTGTGACCCTGGGCAAGTCACTTAACCCCAATTGCCTCACTAAAAAAAAAAAAAAAAAAAAAAAAGAATGAGCTAAACACCAAGAAATAGGGGGGCAAAAGGAGCAGGCAGAGAAAGATGTGGACCATAGAAAGTTTCTTTAGTGACAAGGAAGATCAAGGTGCATCTGCAGATGACAATAGCAACATGAAGGTTCCTACATCCAAAGCTTCCAAGAAAAATATAAATTGGCATCAGGCCATAGAAGCACTCAAAAAGGACTTTGAAGATAAAGTAAGAGAGGTAGAGGTAAAAATGGAAAGAAAAGTGAGAATATGCAGGAGGGCTGTGAAAAAAAAAAGTCAACAGCTTGAAAAGCCAAATTGGACAAATGGAAAAGGAGGTACGAAAGCTCTCTGAAGAAAACCATTATTTAGAAGCAGCTAGATGATGCAGTGGATAAAGCACTGGCCATAGATTCAAGAGGACCTGAGTTCAAATCTGATCTCAGACACTTGACACTTAGTAGCTCTGTGACCCCGGGCAAGTCACTTAACCCTCATTTCCCTGCAAAAAATTTTTTTAAAAAAAAGTGAGCTCCAAGAAAATCATTACTTAAAAATTAGGATTGAGCAAATAGAAGTTAATGACCTTATGTGAAATAAAGACACAATAAAGCAAATCCAAATGAATAAAAAATTAGAGGGCAATGTGAAATATCTCCTTGGAAAAATGGCTGACCTGGAAAATAGATCTAGGAGAAATCATCTGAAAATTATTGGACTACCTAAAACCTGTGTCTCCTGACTATTTGTCCAGGGTCTTCTCCTTTGTATTGTTTTTTCCACTTCTTGCCCATTAGAAAAAAGAGTAGACAATTTTGGTGGTTGGGTTAGGAGACAGAGATTCTCAGCAGAATTTACCAACTATATTATCTTATGGTTTTGTCTCATCCAGGAAGAATTACAAGCAAGAATAATGATGATAAAATTTATTTTTGTTGTTATTATTATCATCACCATTATTATATTTCACAGAGGGCTATAGTGGATAGAGTGCTCATCTCAAGGTCATGAAGATCTGGGTTCAAATCCTACTTCTGACATATTTGCTATGTGACACTGGCAAGTAACTCAATTTCCCAGTGCTTTAGAGGCAACTCTTTAAGTCAGTGACATGCATTGTGAGATTTTCCTCACCTGGGAATTCTCTATACCATGGAAATCACAGGTCTAATCTCTATCCCTAGTATTAATAATGACAATAATCCATATTTCTACATCACCTTAAAATTTTTCAAGGAAATTTCCACCCAACCTTTTGAGGTAGGTAATACAAAATATTATTATCTCCATTATACAGATGAACATGAGATATAATGAAACTAAATGACTTGCCCAGGGTCCCACAGCTAGCAAGCTTTGGAGCTGGCATACCAAAGAGGACAAAGTCCTTAGCCTAGATTCTTTTTTTGTTTGTTTTGTTTTGTTTTTTGCGGGGCAATGGGGGTTAAGTGACTTGCCCAGGGTCACACAGCTAGTAAGTGTCAAGTGTCTGAGGCCGGATTTGAACTCAGGTACTCCTGAATCCAGGGCCGGTGCTTTATCCACTGTGCCACCTAGCCGCCCCCTAGCCTAGATTCTTTAGAGTTTTTGTTGTTGTTCAGTCATTTTTCAGTCCTGTCTAACTCTTCCTGACTCTATATGTATGGGTTTTCTTTTCAAAGATACAGAAGTGGTTTTCCATTTCCTTCTCCAGCTCATTTTACACATGAAGAAACTGAGGCAAACAGGGTCAAGTGACTTGCCCACAGTCACATAGCTGTTAAGTGTCTGAGGCCAGATTTGAACTCACAAAGTGTCTTCCTGACTCCAGGCCCAGCACTCTATCCACTGAGACATCTAGCTGTCCTAGATTCAACTCTAAATAAATGATCCTATGATCCTAGTGGGGCTACAATTCATCTGTGCCATGAGCTAGCTGATCACAACGGCAGCAACAGATCCGTTGTGGTAACAGAAGGATCAGGATTGTGGCAAGGAAAATGTCAGCATCAGAGGGACCACTAGAAAGAAAATCAGACACGGTTGTTTGATCAGACAATACCCAATGCATAGGTGATATGTGAAATAGCTAATTATCAAACTTGAGAAAACTGTTTTGCTTTTGTACTGGGACAGTATTTCCAAGCAGGCTTAGATGTCCCAGCTGACTTTACTAGTAGTAATATATTAAGCTACTGGATTCTGTTAAAAGTGATTCTGTAAGGTATGCTATAATTCTATTGTGCTTATATTGCTTTTTTCAAATAGGGATACATCATCTGTCATATTCAATTCATATCTGTATAGATAGTACTCACTTCTCCCTTTTATGGAGAAATCTTCAGACTAAAGTCAAAAGTAAGATTGTATCAAAGTAGCCTGGACTGTGATGGAGATATTTGGGAGAATTGATGATCCAATGAATGTGAGGAGCCTAGGATAACTGATTAAGGGTCAATCTTCTGTGGAGTCACCAATCCCTGTGGTTTCTGCCAATATGTGCCTCTAGCCCTGTGATAGTCTTATCTACATTCATGTTTTCTCTCTTTAAAGACTGTAATCTCTTTGAAGGTAGTAGGCCAACTCATTCATTTTTACCTGTTTCCCCAACACCTAACAGTAGTAGGTGTATAATAGATGCTCAATAACTGTTTGTTGGCTGATCGATCCTTGACTGAAACTGTAGTAAAAATGTACAGGAGAGAAAGGCTAGGTGAGCTGTGCTGTGCTCTAGGCCACGGAAAGGGACTGGGGTTGGCACCATGGGGAATACATGGAAGATAAGACTATGCACATGTGAAGTATGCCTCTTCTCTCTGTTCATCATTAGAATGCACTCTGAGTTAACATGAATCAAGTTAAGGCAAAATCAACAAATATTTTTTAATATTTAAATATTTATTAAGCACCTACTGTGTGCAGAGTCTTGTGTGGGGTCACTTCCCCGGTCCTTTCTCCATTCCTTTTCAAATGCTCATGTTCTCTGAGTGCAGCAGCAAACTCAGCAGCCACTGCCCACCAGCCTGTTTTAGCTTTCTGAGGCAAATGTTCCCCAGGAGGATGCAGGAAGGGGCATAATCCATGACTCCAAATCATTTGATCTTCACAACCGGCATTTTTTATTCCCCTTAAATTCTCCAGCCAAATGTAGCAGGAGACCGTGTAGATCATTTAAATAAAGAAGTCAATCCGTGAAACATTCAGGCCTCTCCAGAGCACCGCTGGGGTAATCTGCTCCTGACAAGCTGTAAATGGACCAGGCAAAATACATCTGCTAATACCCATGCCGGCATTATGCACCACAATGGGGCTGCGTGCTCCTTTCCTCGCTGTGCTATTGCAGAGAACATCACCATAATTCAAAGCAGGTGGAAGCAGTTGGTCTACAAATTTCCCTTTCCTTCCAACTCCAAACAATTTGCTCCTTTTAATGTGTGTGAGAGCGATAAAATCACAGGCTGATCCAATTCTAATGTTATTTTTATTTATATACCTGAATACTCAAGAACATCTGCTTTGCGGAGATTCATCATTCAAAAGACTTAATTAAAATAATGCTGAGTGTCTAACTCAGCATGGATTACCAAAGCAAATGTTTGTTTTGCTATCATCAATTAAGGCTGTATTCATAGAAACAACTCCTGCAGGAGAGTCTGTACTTTGAATCCCTCCTGCCAAACTCTTAGGGAAAGGAGCAAATGGAGCAGGACATGGTGATGGTGTAGGGGACCCTTCTTCATTGTTCAAACCCTCATTCAAGCACTATCCTTGGAACCACAGTATAGCCTTGTTAAGGGCTAAAATTCTAGCTAAACTGTCTAAAATATCTAATGAGTGGTCGCCAATAAATTATAAGCTTTAGCAAGAGTTAGACTTTTAAGCATTTATTAAGGAGAATAAGAATTTTGGTAAAGAGAGAGAAAGGCCTAGATTCCTATCTATTAAAGGGAGAGCACATTTCTAGCTCCACTCTCCACCAGAGTCCAGAGGCAAGAGCCTGAGACCGAGCGCCAGTCTCTTCCTTCCTCCTCCCACTAGCCCGCGTCACTTTCTGACGCCCGGTCTTGCCCTCAAAGACCTTCGCTTCATGGGCAGAACTCTTCTACAGTAAGTCTCCAGCAGGTGGCGTCATTCCAATTGTTACAGTCCCCCCTGTTGTTCCTCAAGAAACAAAATGTTTCCTTGACGGAACAGTAAAAAGAATATAATAACTATTGCTAACTAATAATATGTGAACAACAATATAGAAAAGGAAGAGAGGAAAGTTTTGTCCAGAGGGGCGATTTTTTGTCCTCATGAACCGACGCTTTGACATTGGTCTTGCAAAGGGAGGGCCTCTGCAGAGAATACATATTACAGATGGTGTATATTATAACAGAAAGAGAAAAAAAAACCAAAACAAAACTGTTCATTTAAAGTCTCTGAAAGTCTTTTCTCAGATGTCCTCTAGGTGTAGTCATGGAATGGAAGTCTTTTCAGGGTTTGATGTGTGGATGCTGGTAATCAGCCAGGAAAATTTCCTACAAAATTGAGCTTAACACAACTTTAAAATAGCTTTGTCAATAATCAAATCAAACAATGAAAGTTCTCAAAAACATGTCTAAGGGAATTCAGAATCTTAGTTGTTAACACGTGAAACATACAATAAAACAAAAATTGAACCATTCTTTAAAATTATATTATTATTATAGTCCCCCCTTATGGAGAGTAATTGAGAAGACAATTGCTGCGATGTTAATTTTTAAAAATAATTTTTATCTTTGTTTCATCACTTTTTGCATCATCTGCCTAATTATCCTCATGCCATTATGAGAAATTAGAAAATCTAATATAATTGGTAACAGGTGTCAAGGCCAAATTCAACACTGTTATTTATCATGACACCTGAGATAATTATGGGGGTTACCATAAAAGAACAGAGAAATGATGGGATATGAGCATTCCCACACTTGAGTAATATGTACTGCCCATACAGTATGCCAGGCTTAAAATAGGTGGATGGAATATATGTCCATGCCACCGAACATATTGGAAGAAACTGAGTCAGACTTAATCAGATGCATGGGATTGAGATGTCCATGGCATCAGGCATATAGGAGGGAGCATAGAAGCCAGGTGTAGAAGTGAGATGGGTGGGATGAATACTTCCAGCCATCTGTACAATATTGTGGGGAAAAAGAGAATAAAATATTAAACCAAGAGAATCCAACCTCAACATTTGTCAAAAGCCGTTCCCTCGGCCATACCTTGACTTCATGCATGTCTCCCCTCATGTGACAGTTCAGTGTCTGCTCTTGCATGTATTCCTCTTGTGATTGGATGGCATCTTGGCCAACTGGCATCTGATAACTCAGAATAATGGCAATTAATGTCTTAAATGATAAATTCCCATAATTTAAAATCTCATATGGATTTAAAAATTGAGGATAATAAATGATTGCAAAAAATGTGAATACATCTTGACTCAGAACACAATATATAATTATGCAACAATTTCAAATAATACCCCTTTTTTTTACTTAGTATACAATTACTTTTGTGAAAAATCAGAACATATTTGAATACAAGTTAAAGCACAACACAATCTCAAAGACAACTTTTACAAATGTTCCTCTCTTTTTTTTTTGAATATGCTTATCAAAAATAATACTTCTAGAATCAATTTACACTTGCCATGGCAAACAATTTGCCAGGGAAATGCTTTAAAGAGTTTGATCAAATAATCAGTTGAGAAAAAATAGCAAAAACAAATAACTCAGAATATGGGAGCACAATACTCCTAGAATTAACATTGTATAATAAAATCAAAACCATCTTGCAATGTTTCAAAATTAGATAGACAAATGAATAGAAGAAAATACACATGGAACAATAAAAGACAATGAAATTCAAACTAAGGAAATCTAAATGAATATGAACTTAATATTAATAAGAGTATTATAAAATATAAACTTGATTACATGACTATCAAAAGCTTTTACAAATATTCTCCTTGTTTTAGAAACTAAGTATAAGACACAATCTCAAAAGCATGAAAATCTCTATGAAAATAAACCGATACCATTAATTTCAAAATGTATATATAATAGCATAGAAATTCTATGTAACCTCTGAACTGATACTATTACTCTGAGTGAATTCAGAACACTTTTGATTCCTATATCTAAAATCCCCAATACTCATATCAATACCTTGCTGCTTACTTCTACATTTCTGTAAAATATGTACCCTTCCATGGCAAAAGAAGCGGAGTCTTGAACTATGGTGATGATTGACATTCTTATTCAGCTTAAGTTTTTCTTCTTTAACCCCTCTATATTGTCTGTCAGTCTTTTCACCATACAAATGCTTTATAATATTACTAATTAAAGACAAAAGCAGGTTAGCAAAATTATGAACAAAACGAGTATATCTGGAATTTAAAGGGTTTTCTAAGGTTGTCTCAGAAGCACAGCCAGGCTGGGGAAGGGCTGAGCCTGAAGCTGCAAATGTAGTTAGAGAAAGTTGAGCATGCGCATCAGATCTCTGGACTTCCCAGGCAGGGGAAGCTATGGGCTTGGCCATGGGGGGAGTAGAGGGTGGGGTCTGGAGAGGAGGGGAGGGACCAGCGCAATTTGAATCAGACTTGATTTTGAACTCAGGCCTGGATTCCTCTTCCCCCACTTTGCCTCCAGGTGCTAGGGGATTAAAAGCTTCTAGAGGGTGGGTCATTGCCTCCAGGCATGCAAAATTAGAGCAACAATTAGTGTTAGAACTGGGAAAAGCTGCGGGAATCTTTTCAGGTTACTCTGAAAAAGCATGGTTGGGAGAGGGAGAGATATTTCCTTGTGTGAGTAAGTTGCTGGCTCTTCTAACAAAAATAAAAAGAAAAATAGAAAATCCACAAAAACAAAGCATTAACATGATCTTATCTCCCATTTGTCTGGTTAAACAGACTAAAATCAAAAATAGGGTAATTAGGGAGTTTAAAAGGTCCATTCGAAAAAATTTAAAGGGAAAACACAGCCAGTGCACCAGTACTTAGCAGTTTAAAGGGTAGGAGAAATTTCTTACCCAACCGGAAGATCAGAAGTGAGGTTCAGCTTTCCTCTTCGTGGTCGCCATCTGTTAAGGGCTAAAATTCTAGCTAAACTGTCTAAAATATCTAATGAGTGGTTGCCAATAAATTATAAGCTTTAGCAAGAGTTAGACTTTTAAGCATTTATTAAGGAGAATAAGAATTTTGGTAAAGAGAGAGAAAGGCCTAGATTCCTATCTATTAAAGGGAGAGCACATTTCTAGCTCCACTCTCCACCAGAGTCCAGAGGCAAGAGCCTGAGACCGAGCGCCAGTCTCTTCCTTCCTCCTCCCACTAACCCGCGTCACTTCCTGATGCCCGGTCTTGCCCTCAAAGACCTTCGCTTTATGGGCAGAACTCTTCTACAGTAAGTCTCCAGCAGGTGGCGTCATTCCAATCGTTACAGCCTGTGCTTCTCATTCTGATGGATCCCTTCATGTCCTCAATGCATGTGATCCTCTACTTCACACTGAGACAGACAATACTCTCTCCCATGTCTTTACTCATCCACAATTTCCCAAAACAGAATTTCCTCGCAACGGGCCCAAGGAGTGGGTTATACAAGTGGCAATACTCTGAATTACAGATGAGGAAATGTAGGTCCTGAGAGAAGAGGCGAACTTGCCTTGTTGTTTGTCCTTCATTCTCACACAAAGATTCTTTTTTTTTTAATTTTTTTTTTTTTTAATGAGGCAATTGAGGTTAAGTGACTTGCCCAGGATCACACAGCTAGTAAGTGTTAAGTGTCTGAGGTCGGATTTGAACTCAGGTCCTCCTGACTCCAGGGCCAGTACTCTATCCACTGTGCTACCCAGCTACCCCCTCGTTCTTCATTCTCAAAGAGGACCAATGACATCTGTAGGGTGATGTGTTGACTTGCAAGTGAATTGGATTTAAGTGAGGCAGGGTAGTACAAAACCACCAGCCTCACTGTCCTCTAGAACCATCTGGGTCCAGTGGCAAGATATATTATCAGGACGACTGAAGATGGCCCAGGATGTGGTAGGAGACCTTGGCCTTTTTAAACTAAAGTCTTTCTCAGGTTTCAGTGTATCTGAGGTAACCCTAATTCAATGATTTAAGGCTAGGTAAGAAATGAGGCAAAAGATGGCCTATTTGCCTTTACAAAAGATCAATCTGGAAGAGGCAGACCTTTAGAGTTTCTAACCAAAACAGAAGCAATTGCTATTGACACTTGCTCTAAGCCAAATTTGCTTAGATGTCAAGCTAATAAGTGAGAGGGTCTGGAGGTTGAACCTAGGTCTTATTAAAGTCTAGTACACTTTCTACTATTCTACCTTGCATCTTGTGCCCCTCTTTTCTGTGTGATTCTCATCTGTTTCCTCACAGATCTTCTGTAGAAAACTTGTTCAAGAGACTGGTTTTCATCCTATGCATCCTCCCTATCTCTGCTAAACTCCTTAAGGAAGCTGCCTACACTCTTTGCCTCTGCCTTTTTTCCTCTCATTCACTTTTTTTTTTCCTTTGGTGGGGCAATGAGGGTTAAGTGACTTGCCCAGGGTCACACAGCTAGTAAGTGTTAAGTGTTAAATTGAATTTGAACTCAGGTCCTCCTGAATCCAGGGCTGATGCTTTATCCACTGCACCACCTAGCTGCCCCCCCCCAATAGTCTCTTTTTTGTTGTTGTATTTTTGGTGAGGCAATTGGGGTTAAGTGACTTGCCCAGGGTCACACAGCTATTGTCAAGCGTCTGAGGCTGGATTTGAACTCAGGTACTCCTGATTCCAGGGCTGGTGCTCTATCCACTGCTCCACCTAACTGCCCCCCCCCAATAATCTCTTAATTACCAAATCTAATGTCCCTGTTCTCACTCCTCATTCTAGTCCTTTCAGAAACACTGATGCTATCTCCCCTTCTCCTGAATGCTCTGTCCAGGTTTTCCTCCTACCTGCCTGACTACTCTTAGTCTCTTTGGTTGGATCTTTATCCAGATCACACTCACTAACCATCAGTGTCCCCATAGGCCCTATTATGGATGCTCTTCTCTTCTTCCTCTATACTATCTCATTAACTGATCTCATTGGCTTCCAGTTATTCAATTATCTCTCTACCCATTGCCATATGTATATATCCAGGCCTAATCTCTCCTGAGCTCCAGTCTCTCATCATCAACTGCTCTTTGGGCATCTGTGATTGGATGTTCTGTAGGCATCTTAAACTCAACATGTCCAAAACAAAACTCATTATCTTTCCCCCTAAACCCACCCGACTTCTTCATTACTGTCAAGGATTCTACCATCTTCCCAGTCACACACTGGATATCATCCTGGACTCTTTACTACCCTCACCCCACATCCCACATATCCAACCTGTTGCCAAGTCTTATTGTTTTGACCTGTACAACATCTCTCATCTTTACCCCCATCTCTCCATTCATCCTAGTGCAGGCCCTCATCACTTTAAGCCTGGACTGCTGCAATAGCCTGTTGATTAATCTCCCTTCTTCAGGTTTCTCCCAACTCCAACCCATCTTCCACCCAAAAGCCAAAATGATGTTTCAAATGTGCAAGTCTGATCATATCCCACATACATGCCCCCATTAAATAAACTCCAGTGGCTCCCTATTAACACCAAGATAAAATATAAAATCCTCTGGCACTTAAAACCCTTTGCAAACTGGTTCCTTCCTACATTTCCAGTTTTCTTATACTTAATTCCCCTCCATCTACTCTACATCACTTGCTTTTTTGCTATTGTTCACACAAAGCATTCCATCTCCCAATTCAGCAATTTTTCACTGGAGCCATCCCATGACTAGAACACTCTCCTTCCTCAATTATACCTCTACTCTGGCTTCCCTAGATTTCTTTAAGACTCAGCTCAAGGGGGCAGCTAGCTGGTGCAGTGGATAAAGCACCAGTCCTGGATATAGGAGGACCTGAGTTCAAATCCGGCCTCAGACACTTGGCACTTACTAGCTGTGTGACCTTGGGCAAGTCACTTAACCCTCACTGCCCCACCCCCCAAATACAAACTCAGCTCAAACCCCACATTCTTCAATAAGGTCTACTCTCCTCTTTCTTCCCCTGCTCTACACCCTCACTAATGACTCCCCCTTTATTGCCCAGCACATAGTAAGTGCCTAATAAATGCTTGTTGACTTTCTTTCCCATTAGAATGTGAGCTCCTTAAGGGCAAGGAAGGACTGGAATTTTGCCTTTCTTGCTATCCTCAATGCTTGGTTCAGTGTCAGCTATGCAGTGATGACTTATTAAATGCTTGTTTATGGACTGATATACTGCCCCCTTTATGGATGCTATTACAGCCTCTGCTGTCCATCTGTTATCCCTCACTCTTGATATGTGACCAGCCCAATTTCTGTTCCTATCCTACATGTCCATGACAACTCTTTTTTTTTTTAAAGGCAATTGGGGTTAAGTGACTTGCCCAGGGTCACACAGCTAGTAAGTGTTAAGTGTCTGAGGCCGTATTTGAACTCAGGTCCTCCTGAATCCGGGGCCGGCACTCTATCCACTGCGCCACCTAGCTGCCCCTATGATGACAACTCTTATGCCGCTTCTCACCCACAAGCCACTATTAAGAACAACCTGCTTCTGCCCATTGTGTGTGGCATCTTCTGCCCTTTGTGTTCCTTGGTAATTCTTGTGAGATTGTGACATTCCATGATAGGAAGCCATATACCATCACTAGGAGAACATTGATGTTGAAAAGATGGGATTTGATGTATAATCTATATCAGATTACTTGCTATCTTGAGGATGGGGGGAGAGGAAGGAGGGAAAAAAATTGGAACTCACAATCTTTCCAAAAAATAAATGTTGAAAATTGTCTTTACATGGAATTGGAAAAAATAAAATACTATTAAATTAAAAGGTGAAGATTTAAAAAGAAAAGAAAAGATGGGATTTGGTGGCACAGAGAAGCTTGGGATCTTTGAGAGTGCCATATAATTCCCCAACCTCATGGAAGTCCATTCTTCCCCTTCTCTTCAATTTTGAGCCCAGCTTGCTGTAAGAACACCTATATCCCCACTATGATTTTCTAGAAATCATGAGGTTACATCACATGCAAAGGGTTATAAGGAATTTAAGCAATGATCCAAATCAGTCAAGGCAATCTAATATACTTTGCCTAAATTTTCCAAATAATGGAAAATGGACTTATAAGCACTCAGCCGACATCAATTCTGGGATCCTGCATCTGGAGTTGCAGAATATCTCAACCATAGCCAGGGAAAAACTGTAGTCCCGCTCAAAAGCATGGGCACAAAGACTCAGGAGGATTTGCCTTGGATTGCAGTCATGGCTCTCCCACTGACTCAAGATGATACCCTGAACAAGCAGCTTTTCTTTTATGATCCTCAGTTTCCTTCTTGGTAAAATTAAGAGGTTGGAATAGATCATCTCTAAGGTCATTTGCAGCTCTAATATCCCTCATATGATATAAGGTTTCTACCGGGTCTTGATCATTGCACTACTTCTTTATTTCACCTTGTGTAGAGATGTTGTACTAAGCAGCTAAGTATCAAACATCAGCATGATGTACAGGCACAAACACTGGATTTGAAGTCAGAAGATCCACCTGCACCATAGCCCCAGCTTTGCCCTTTACTAGGATGTGTGACCTTGGTCAAGTCACTTATTTCTGAGTCTGTCTGTCTGTCCCTCTCCTGTCCCTCTCCTGTCCCTCTCCTGTCCCTCTCCTCCCCCTCTCTCCCCCTCTCATAATGTGTGTGTGTGTGGGGGGGGGGTCTAGAGATAGAAAGGCCTGAGTTTAAATCCTTAGACACTTCCTAGCTATGTGACCTCAGACAAAGTACTTAATTCTACCTCAGTTTCCTTAACTATTAAATAGGGATGATAATAATAACACCTACCTCTCAAGATTATTGTGTGGATCGAGTGAGATAATATTTGTAAACTATGGTGCCTGGTATCAAGTAGACACTTAATAAAGTTTTCCCCCTTTCCTTCATTATTTTCATCTGTCAAGTAGGTATAACTGTACCACCTCCTTTACAGGGTTGTTTACATTTTTTTAAGAATCAAAGGAAGGGGGGAAGCTAGGTGGTGCAGTAGATAAAGCACCTGCCCTGGATTCAGGAGGACCTGAGTTCAAATCCTGCATTAGACACTTGATACTTACTAGCTGTTTGACCCTGGGAAAGTCACTTAACCCTTATTGCCCCCCCCCAAAAGAATCAAAGGAAATTACATAAGGCATTTTATAAATGATAAAGTAATCACATGACTTATATTTTCCTAAATGTATCTTTTCTGCCAATTCATTCTGTTCTCCAACATTCAGTCAACAAACATTCCCAAGGTACCTATGAGGTGGAGGGTCCTATACTAGGCATTGAAAGAAATATAAAGATAATAGGATCATAAGGTGAATAAAACATTTCATATTGCTTTAGACATTGGGAATAAAATATAAAAGGAAAAAAAAGCCATTGAGCTTGTATTCTAAGACATAGGTTCAAATACGAATAGTGATATTTACTATCTGTGTGACCTTGAATAGGTCATTTCCCTACCCTGAGGCTCAGATCGCTAATAATTAAAATAGGATTATTAACCTTGGCAAAACCTGCCTCGCAGAATTGTTGTGAATAAAATGGTTTATGAGATGTTAAACAGGATAGAAATGTGAGCTATTATCAAGTACAGGAAACATGTAACTATGACATGAAGTAGAATGTGATAAGAACTATATGGGTGACATAAAGTCCTTGGGGGTTTCAATGTAAGGAGATACAATTCAATCAGGGTGGAGGTCTAAGCTCAGACATCAGCTTCTTGATCATGGTCAAGTCACTTGAATTCAGTTTATTTCTCTCTAATATGGGGATAACAGTATTTATATTATTATTTGTCTCAATGAGTTGTCATGATGAAAGCATGTAAAGCCTTGAAGTGATACACAAAGGCATTATCATTATTATTATTATCAGGTAAGACAATATAGAGGAAATAGAATCTGTGATGAGCCATGAAAAATGGGTAGGATTTTATAGGCAGAAATGGTGGGAGAGAATAATCAGGAAGAGATTTCATGAGCAAAAGTCCAGAGACAGGAAAAGATGGGGAATCTTAGGGTGGTTAGCCTGGAATAGACTATATGGAGGGGTGTATTAGAGATTTAATTTGGAAAGATAACTTTGAGGTAGGTAATGGAGAGACTTGAATGGAGATAAAGGCAAAATCATATAGTTTGTGAGGATTCATTTAAAGTGTCTGGGAAACAAAACTAGACTCTAGGAAGATTAGCATGTGGATGAATGGAAGCAAAATTGGAGTCCAGGAGCCTGGGTATGAGGTTATTGGTATACTCTAGGTAGGTGGCAATAATGGCCTTAATTTGGGTGACAGGGATGTGAGTAGAAAGGAACAGATAGACCCAAGAAATGTTGGAAAGAAAAAAAACAATAAAACCTAGTGACTGACTGGAGTGAAGAAGGAAGAATTTAAGACAATTCTCAAGTATTTATCTTGGGTGACTGGGAGGATGGTAATTGCCATCAACAAAAATAGAGAAATTTGGGTGAGAGATAGATTTAGAGGAAAATGATGAGTCTAGTTTGGGATGCGTGAGGTTTGAGGTGGTAGTGGGACATCCAGGTAGAGACATCTAGCAGGGTGTTGAAAATACAGGATTGAGACACTTGGGTTGAAGAAACAGGTATAAATGAGATCTCCAGGAGAGAGAATGTAAAGAATAAAGAGAGGAGGGTAGAGAGACAGTTAGGTGGTGCAGGGGATAAAGCACCTGCCTTAGATTCGGGAGGACCTGCATTCAATTCTGGCCTCAGATATTTGACACTTACTAGTTGTGTAACTGGGCAAGTCACTTAACCTTCACTGTCCTGCAAAACAAAAACAAGAGAGGAGGATCATGGTCAAGAAGTGACTTTGAGGGAGACAGATCTTAAGGGAGATAATCTGCAAGGGAGGATACAGAAAAACTGGTGAAGAAAAAAATCAGACTGATAGAAGAAAAGTGAAGAAAGCCTAACTAGGAAGTCAATGATGCAGGTCAACAGTGCTAACTGGTAAAGAGAAGTCAGGGCAGATGGAGACTCAGAAAAAAGCCATTGGATTTAGTAATTGTATTAGTTGACCTTAGAAAGCATAATTTCGATAGAGTGTTGGGTGTAGGGGGTAGCTAGGTGGTGCAGTGGATAGAGTGTTGGGCCTGGAGTCAGGAAGACCTGAGTTCAAATCTGACCACAGATACTATGTGATCCTGGGCAAGTGACCCCGTTTGCTTCAACTTCCTCATCTGTAAAGTGAGCTGGAGAGGGAAATGGCAAACCTCTCCAGTATCTTTGTTAAGAAAACCCCAAATGGGGTAATAAAAAGTCAGGAATGACTGAAAAATGACTAATGGGTATAGAAGATAGACTACTAGAGTTTCTCTGGATGCCATGAGTATAGATAATTCTTTAGAGGAATTTGGCAGTAAATAAGAAGAGGAAGATAGAATAGCATCTTGGGAAGGCAGCCAGATTGAAGGAAGACTTTTCTGGGATGGTATAGCACCTGAATATGCTTGCAGGTTAATGGGAAAGAGTTTAAAGATTGAGAGAGACTGCAGTGTTGAAATATTTTTAAATGACTAGCCTAATTTTGGGGGCTGAAGCTGACTGGAGGACTAATCTGGGGACTTTTGACAATTTGGCTGACTTCGTTAATTTAATATGGGCCGTTTATAAAGTTCCACCACACTGCTCCCAAACTGATAGACTAAAGATTAAGAAGCCCCTCAATCAAATAATCAAAGCAGAGTTTATTTATGAGATACTATTTCAAACTAGGAATACAGGGAAATAAAGTGTACAACCTGACTGCTTTCCTGTGGTCTCTTTCGAACCTGCTGCGCCTTGAACTTCTTGAATACAATAAGGGCCTTAGCCGCCTCCGGCCTCAGGGCACGTTACACTTTCTCTGGTTTGTATTAAGGCCTGTAACCTTGTCAGCCCGGTCTCTCCTTTTCCGAACCGAACTCTCCTCTGTCCTTGTCCGGGCTTCCCTCCAGTCAGCCTCTCTTCTAGTCCGTCCTCGAGTCTCCTCTAGTCTGTCCTCTTCTAGTCAGCCCCCCTTCTTTCTCTTCTGTCCTTGCTCCTTTTCTTTTTTTCTAGTCCGTCCAATCAGTCCTTCAAGTCTCCTCCCTTGCTCTAGTCAGCCGTTCTCTCCTTCCTCTTGTCTCTCTATCTAGTCCGTCTCCCTCTAGTCTCCTTCCTTCCTTTTTCTATCTCACTCCCAGGTCTATATATACCTTTTCTTCTCTCCACTCAAATCTCGGGGCTTCCTTCGCCCCCACAGACCAAGCTAATCCCCCAGCCAGAGCTGCAGCTGGTGTGTGTGTGTGGGGGGGGGTGCTCTCGAGCCTTATGCCTCAGCACAGGCCATCCGGTATCCTTCAGGTAGCTCCGCTCAGGTCGGAGGGAGCTGGGGGCTTTTTTTTTCCCCCAGCTGTCTGACCTGGCCTCTTGTATAGCCCACAGGGCTTTTTCTCCTCAGCTGAATCTGAGGAGGAGGGGGAGAGACCCTGAGGGCCTAAGGCTTTCTAATCTCAGCCTAAAGGTAGGGTCCCCAAATCAAAATAAATTTCCACAGCAGATACAGTCTCCTTGTGACTACATAGGAAGTCAGGTAACTTCTTTTAATTATCATAATTTGATTCATCAGATTACCAGATGTAATTGAATGTACTTGTATCACTGGCAATGTGAAATTTTTAATTTAGTCTCTGACCGTGACAGCATGTAAAGAATTTGAGTCATGTATATCACACACCATCTAGAGGGGGCAACTCTGGGTGAGGACCATATACCCTATACACACTCCTGCCCTCAATGAAGACAGCCACTATCCACATGCAGGTGGCTCAGGGGCCTCTCCTTCTGGGCTTGCAGAGGAGTACGTCTCCTTAAAGCAGTATGGAGAGCACTCCTCAGCCTCAAGGGGAATGTGGGGAGGGATCATAACACAGGGTAAACATCAGTATCTTCCTGGTCATAGGGCTACTGCCAGAGGTCTCCACCTTCTAGCTCCTGCCTCTTCTGTGATCATATCTTCCACTCCAAAATGCAGAATCACAGAATTTTAAAAGAGGAAGAAACCTCATATGACATCTAGTCAAATCCCTTTTAAAACCAGGAATCCCTTAACAAAACTTCTACAACTCAATTTAATTCGACAAATATATAAGAGCCTACTATGTGCCAGGCACCATTCCAGGTGCTAGGGATACAAGGACAAAATCAAAGCATCCCCTACCCTCAGAGAGATTATGTTCTGTTGGGGGAGAAATGATATGCACATAAGTAAATACAATATATATATATATATATATAATACCAAGAAATTTCAAGGAGAGATGGTTCTCCCATCTCTGCCTAAAGACTTTCAGTGAAGAGCAGCTAGATAGCACAGTGTATAAAGCACCAGCTCTGGATTCAGGAGGACCTGAGTTCAAATATGGCCTCAGACACTTGACACTTACTAGCTGTGTGACCCTGGGCAAGTCATTTAACCCTTATTGCCCCACAAAAACAAACAAAAAAGACTTCCAGTGAGACTTGGTATTAGTTTGTACATATTTTTGTATCTACTTACTAATAAATTAGTCAAACTTTTTAAATCTCTTAAAGCTCTTCAAATAGTTGATGATAGCTATGAAGTCAACCCTGGATCTCTTCTTCACCTGGAAAAACATGTCCAGTTCCTTCAATACATCTTTATATGATATGATCTTTACCACCCTGGTCACCCTTATTTGGACATTCTCCAGGTTGTCAATATCCCTCCTAAAATGCAGTACTCAGGTGAGCACAGTAGATATATATAGTCTGACTAGGACAGAGTATGGGGATATTGGGGGAAGAACTATCACTTCCCATGTTTTGGATATTATGCTTCTGTTCATCCAGCCAAAGATCACATTCGTTGATTGGGTTATTATATCATACCACTGACATATTGAGTTTGTGATCCACTAAAATCCCCAGATTTTTTTCCTTTCCCATGAATTGTTGTCTAGCCACATCTCCTTCATCTTACATTTGTGAAGCTGATTTTTAAAAATCTAAATGTAGAACAGTACATTTGAAACTAGTTTTTCAGTGGATAGAAAGAAGGTCCTCAGCACCAGCCTCTGGAAAATAGAGGGACTCACTGAGGGTTTTTTGTTTTGTTATGGGTTTTTTTTGTTTGTTTTGTCGTTATTGGCGGGGCAATGAGGGTTAAGTGACTTGCCCAGGGTCACACAGCTAGTAAGTGTCAAGTGTCTGAGGCTGAATTTGAACTCAAGTCCTCCTGAATCCAGGGCTGGTGCTTTATCCACTATGCCACCTAGCTGCCCAGGGACTCATTGAGGTTTTTTTTTTTTTACTTTATTTTTAATTATAAAAGTATTTTATTATTTTCCAGTTACATATAGGGATAGTTTTCAACATTTGTTTTTATAAGATTTCTAGTTTCAAATTTTTATCCCTCTCTCCCCTCCCTACCCTCTCCCCAAGACAGCAAATAATCTGATATGTTATATATATACAATCACATTAAACATGTTTCTTCATTAATCTTGCTGTGAAAGAAGAATCATAGCAAGAAGGAAAAACCTCAAAAAGAAAAACAGCACCAAAAACAAAAGAAATAGTATGGTTCAATCAGTATCCATATTCCACAGTTCTTTTTTTCTGGATTTGGAGAGCATTTTCCATCATGAGTCCTTTGAAACTATCTTGTACCTTTGTATTTTTGAGAAAAATCAAGTTTATCACAGTTAATCAACACATAATGTTGTTGATACTGTGTACAATGTTCTCCTGGTTCTGCTCATCTCACTCATCATCAGTTCATGCAATTTCTTCCAGGCTTCTCTGAAATCCACCTGCTCATTTCTTACAGCACAATAGTATTCCATCACATTTATATACAACAACTTGTTTAGACATTCCTCAATTGATGGCCAAACCCTCAATTTCCAATTCCTTGCCACCACAAAAAGAACAGCTAGAAATATTGTTGTACATGTGGGTCCTTTTCCCTTTTTTATGATCTCTTTGGGAAAAAGACCCAATAGTGGTATTGCTGGGTCAAAGGGTATGCACAGTTTTATAGCCCTTTGGGCATAGTTCCAAACTGCTCTCCAGAATGGCTGGATCAGTTCAGAGTTCCACCAACAATGCATTAGTGTTTCAATTTTTCCACAGCTTCTCCAACATTTATTATTTTCCTTTTTTTGTCATATTAGCCAATCTGGTAGGTGTCAGGTGGTACCTCAGAGTTGTTTTAATGTGCATTTCTCTAATCAATAGTGATTTAGGGCATTTTTTCCTATGGCAATAGATAGCTTTGATTTCTTCATCAGAAAACTGCCTGTTCATATCCTTTGACCATTTCTCAATTGGGGAAGGACTTGGATTCTTATATTGATCTAGTTCCCGATATATTTTAGAAATGAGGCCTTTATCAGAAGTACTGGCTATAAAAATTGTTTCCCAGCTTTCTGCCTCCCTTCTAATTTTGGATGCATTGCTTCTGTTTGTACAAAACCTTTTTAATTTAATGTAATCAAAATAATCCATTTTGCATTTCATAACATTCTCTATCTCTTGTTTGGTCATAAACTGTCCTCCTTTCCAAAGATCTGAGAGGCAAATTATTCCTTCCTCTCCTAATTTACCTATGGTATCCCCTTTTATGTCTAAATCATGTACCCACTTTGACCTTATTTTAGTATAAGGTATAAGATGTTGGTCCATGGCTAGTTTCTGCCATACTATCTTCCAGTTTTCCTAGCAGTTTTTGTCAAATACTGAGTTCCTATCCCATTGGGTTTATCAAACAGTATATTAGTAAAGTCACTTACTACTGTGTCTCTTGTGGCTAACCTACTCTATTGATTCTCCACTCTCAGTACCAAATAGTTTTGATGACTGCCACTTTATAGTAAAGCTTCAGATTTGGTACAGTTAGCCCACCTTCCTGTGCATTTTTTTTCAATAGTTCCCTTGATATTTTTGACCTTTTGTTTTTCCAGATGAATTTTGTTATTATTTTTTCTAGCTCTATAAAATAATTTTTAGGTAGTCTGATTGGTATGGCACTGAATAAGTAAATTAATTTAGGTAGAATTGTCATTTTATTATATTAACTCAGCCTATCCATGAGCAATTAATATTTTTCCAATTATTTAGATCTGACTTGATTTGTGTGAAAAGTGTTTTGTAATTGTGCTCATAGAGTTCCTGGATTAAGCTTGGCAAGTAGACTCCCAAGAATTTTATATTGCAACTGTTACTTTAAATGGACTTTCTCTTTCTATCTCTTGCTGCTGGACTTTGTTGGTCATGTATGGAAATGCTGATGATTTGTGTGGATTTATTTTATATCCTGCTACTTTGCTAAAGTTGTTAATTGTTTCAAGTAATTTTTTTAGCTGATTCTTAGGATTTTCTAAGTATACCATCATATCATCTGCAAAGAGTGATAGTTTCATTTCCTCCTTGCCCATTCTAATTCCTTTTTTCTTCTCTGATTGCTAAAGCTAACATTTCTAGTACAATATTAAATAATAGAGGTGATAATGGACATCCCTGTTTCACCACTGATCTTATAGGGAAGGCCTCTAACTTATCTCCATTACATATAATGCTTGCTGATGGTTTTAGGTAGATAGTGCTTATTATTTTAAGGAAAGCTCCACCTATTCCTAAGCTCTCTAGCGTTTTTTTATTAGGAATGGGTGCTATATTTTGTAAAAAGCTTTCTCTGCTAAAGTTGTTAATTGTTTCAAGTAATTTTTGATTTGATTCTCTAGGATTCTCTAAGTATACCATCATATCATCTGCAAAGAGTGATCGTTTTGTTTCCTCCTTGCCTATTCTAATTCCTTTGATTCCTTTTTCTTTTCTGATTGCTAAAGCTAACATTTCTAGTACAATATTAAATAATAGAGGTGATAATGGACATCCCTGTTTCACCCCTGATCTTATTGGGAAGGCCTCTAACTTATCTCCATTACATATAATGCTTGCTGATGGTTTTAGGTAAATAATGCTTATTATTTTAAGGAAAGCTCCATCTATTCCTAAGCTCTCTAGCATTTTTATTAGGAATGGGTGCTGTATTTTGTCAAAAGCTTTCTCTGCATCTATTGAGATGATCATATGATTTTGGTTAGTTTTCTTATTTATGTGGTTGATTATGTTGATAGTTTTCCTAATGTTGAACCAGTGCTGTATTCCTGGTATAAATCCCACCTGACTATAGTGTATTCATCTCCTTGCTAATATCTTATTTAAAATTTTTGCATCTATAATTTTCTTTCTCTGTTTTGGCTCTGCCTGGTTTTGGTATCAACACCATATTTGTGTCATAAAAGGAATTTGGTAGACCTCCTTCTTCGCCTATTTTTCCAAATAATTTGTATAATATTGCAATGAACTGTTCTTTAAATGTTTGGTAGAATTCACTTGTAAACCCATCTGGCCCTGGAGATTTTTTCTTAGGGAGTTCATTAATGTCTTGTTCAATTTCTTTTTCTAATATGGGCTTATTTAAGGATTTTATTTCCTCTTTTGTTAACCTGGGTAATTTGTATTTTTGTAAATATTTATTCATTTCATGTCAATTGTCAAATTTATTGGCATACAGTTGGGCAAAATAGTTCCTAATTATTGCTTTAATTTCCATTTCATTGGTGGTGAAATCACCCCTTTCATTTTTGATACTGGTAATTTGATTTTCTTCTTTCTTTTTTTTAATCAAATTAACCAGTCGTTTATCTATTTTTTTTCATAAAACCAGCTCTTAGTTTTATTGATTAATTCTATAGTTTTCTTGCTTTCAATTTTATTAATTTCTCCTTTAATTTTCAGGATTTCTAATTTAGTATTTAATTGGAGATTTTTAATTTGTTCTTTTTCTAGCTTTTTAAGTTTCATGCCCAATTCATTGATCTCCTCTTTCTCATTTTTATTGATGTAAGCACTGCTTTGGCTGCATCCCATAGATTTTGGTATGTTGTCTCATTATTGTCATTCTCTTGGATGAAGTTATTGATTACTTCTATGCTTTCTTGTTTGACCCACTGATTCTTTAGGATGAAATTATTTAGTTTCCAATTAATTTTCAGTCTACCTTTCCATGGCTCTTTATTATATGTAATTTTTATTGCATCCTGATCTGAGAAGGAATCATTTACTATTTCTGCCTTTCTACATTTGACTATGAGGATTTTGTGCCCTAATACATGGTCAATTTTTGAAATGTGCCATGTACTGCTGAGGAAAAAGGTATATTCCTTTCTATTCACATTCAATTTTCTCCAAACATTTATCATGTCTAACTTTTCTAACATTGTATTCACCTCTTTAACTTCTTTCTTATTTATTTTGTGGCTAGATTTATCTAATTCTGAGTGGGAAAGATTCAGTACCCCCACTAGTATAGTTTTGATGCCTATTTCCTCTTGTAATTCATTTAACTTCTCTAAGAATTTGAATGCTATACCACTTGGCGCATACATGTCTAGTATTGATATTACTTCATTGTCTATAGTATCTTTCAGCAAGATGTAGTTTCTTTCCTTATCTCTTAGATCAATTTTGCCTTTGTTTTGTCTGAGATAAGGATTGCTACCCCTGCTTTTTTTACTTCAGCTAAAGCATTAAATATTCTGCTCCTACCTTTTACTTTTACCCTATGTGTATCTCTCTGCTTCACATATGTTTCTTGTAAACAGCATATTGTAGTATTATGGTTTTTAATCCACTCTGCTATTTGCTTCCATTTTATGACAGAGTTCATCCCATTCACATTCACAGTTATTATTACTGTCTATTTCCCTCCATTCTATTTAACCCCTTTGTACTTTCTCCCCCGCTTCTTTCACCTTATTTCTCCTCACCAGTGTTTTGCTTTTTACCTCTGCCTCCCTCAATCTGCCTTCCCCTTTACCAGCCCCTCTCCCTTTTCTTTATGCTTTTCTCCCCTGCTTCTGCCCTCCCTTCTATCAGTGCCCACCTTTTCCCCTTACTCTTTTACTTCCCTAAAGAATAAGCTAAATTTCTTTATCTAAATGAACGTATATTATTCCCTCTTTGAACCAAATCTGATGAGAGAAATGTTGAAACAATGCTCACTCCTCCCTTCTTTTCCTCCATTGTAATAGGTTTTTTGTACCTCTTCATATGATGTAATTAAACCCATTCCACCTCCCCTTTCCTCTTCTCCCCATAAATTCCTTTTCTCACTCCTTAATTTTCTTTATATCATCACAACAAAGACAATTTATATTTATACCTTCTATGTATACTTCTGTCTGTCCAAATAGAGATACAGTTCTCAAGAGTTATAAGTATTATCTTCCCAGGTAGGAAGTAAACAGTTTAACCATATTGAATAACTTTTTTCTCCCTTTTACCTTTTTAAACTTCTCTTGAGTCTTGTATGTTAAGATCTAATTTTCTATTCAGTTCTGGTCTTTTCACCAGGAAACCTTGAAAATCCCCTATTTCATTGAATGTCCATCTTTTCCCCTGAAAGAGAATGATCAGTTTTGCTGGGTAGTTCATCCTTCATTGTAATCAAAGCTCCTTTGCCTTCTGGAATATCATATAAGCCTTGCAATCCTTTAATATTGAAGCTGCCAGGTCCTGTGCAATCCTGATTGTGGCTCCATGATATTTAAACTGCTTCTTTTGGGCTACTTGGAGTATTTTCTCTTTCATCTGATAATTCTGGAATTTGGCTACAATATTCCTTGGAGTTTTCCTTTTGGGGTCTCTTCCAGGAGGTGATTGATGGATTCTTTCAATGATGATTTTATCATCATTTATCATCTGATATCTATAATATCAGAGCAGATATCCTTGATAATTCCTTGGAATATGGTGTCTAGGCTCTTTTTCTGATCATGGCTTTCAGGTAGCCCAATAATTCTCAAATTGTCTCTCCTGGATCTATTTTCCAGGTCAGTTGTCTTTCCAATGAGGTATTTCACATTTTCTTCTATTTTTTCATTCTTTTGTTCTGTTTGACTGATTCCTGGTGTCTCATGGAATCATTAGCTTTTATCTGTCCAATTTGGGTTTCTCTCCCCATTTTTCCTTCTACCTCTCTCAATTGATTTTGAAAATCCTTTTTTAACTCTTCCAAGAAGGCTTTTTGGTCTTGAGACCAACTAATTTTCCCTCTTGAGGCTTCACATGTAGGCAATTTGGGAGTATTGTCCTCATCTGAGTTTCTGTTTTGTTCTTCCCTATCCACACAGAAGCTCTCAATGGTAAGAGCCCTATTCTGTTTCTTACTCATATTGCAGCTTATTTTTTTTTTTAAGTTGAGGTCTGTTCCTGGGCACAAGGGTAATTGTTTCAAGTTTCTTGTGCTGGGTTGTAGGGACTATGTCACTGGCTTTCTACTCTGGGGACTCTATGGCTTGTGGATTTCTCACGGCCCTGGACTTGCTCCCTGCACTTGCTTGGGGCACGCTGGGATGGATAGGTCTGGTTGTGCCTGTCCTGTCGGTGACCCTCCAGCTGGCAGCCTGCCCTCTCAACTGGTGATGGTGGATATCACCACTGGCCTGCTGCGTCACTAGATTGCCAAGCCAGGATCAAGGGGTCTCAGTTGTTTCACTGTGGTCAAGAGCTTCCTACTGACTTGCCTAGACCCCCTCAGTGCAGCACTGCACCGTGAGCTATGCTGTGCTCCCCCCTTGCCTGACTTAGACTGACCTTTCCTGAAGTCTTCCAAATTATCTCAATTTGGAAGATTGTGTCTCTCTGGTTTTTTGTAGGTTCTGTAGTTTCAGAATCCATTTAGAGGTTTGATTAAATGCTGTTTTTGAGGGAAACTTGGGAGAGCTCAATCATCTTCCTGGCTTCTCTCTGCCATCTTCAGGACTCATTGAGTTTTAAAGGGATAGAATCATTCCCCCAACCCAGACCCTGGAGAAGAAATCTTGTTGGAGACATGGTATTCACTGAGGTGTTGGGGATGAGCCAGGATGCGCCTATCTTCCCTTCTAGTTGTTTAAGAGAACATATGTTAAATACAAAGCTTTCTTATTTTTTAAAGTTGTTTCGGTATCAGGGCTTACCACATCTTACAGAGTACCCTGATGGCTTCTCTCCACATGAAGGAGCCTATGTCTCCTGCTTCCAGGAGCATCATGTGGTATATAATGGATAAGTTGTGGAAAGACTTCAGTGTTTGTAGATATTCTGTAGCTGGTCCCAGTTGGCAATGTGATAATTGGCAGCTTCTTAGTAGGCATCATAGCCAGAATTGGGGGTGTCTTCAAGAAATCACTCACAACCAGAGCCTCAGGCACTTTCCCCTCTTGGTTGCTCCCTCTTGGTTTGACTCCTTTGTCCATTGAGAGATCTACTGAGGCTGATGTGTGGCCATGATAGTTATGGGGCCCAGTTCTTAGTTTCTGAATTACCTTGTATATATCTCCAATGTATGTAGCATATTCACTCTGACCCTACCTCTTGTTAATTATATCTGCCTCCTCAAGGTTCTAGGGAGCCCTGAGGAGTTGAGGGATGTCTCATCTTTACTGCCCATTGACTTAAGCCCCCATTGTGCTCTATTCCTCCCCTTTTAGGGGCAAGTCACTAGCTACCCACTTCCATGGCCAGCACTAACAAACGTTTTTGAATATCTCCTGAGCAAATCAAAGGGTATCCTCTTTGCCATATGATTAGCAGACTGTACCTAGATCCTGAATGTTCAAATATGATTCACAGTTTCTCCAGGGGATTTCCATCCCATGTCATTGCCCTTGTCCCAGAAGCAGGGAACATACTTCCTACCATCTTCACCACATGAAAAAATATGATTCATGGCATTCTGTATGTGCTCAACTCCCATTACATGGACATAATGATTCTTTGCACATTTACTTATTTTATTTTAATTTATGGAATAAAACAAGCATTTCTATAACATAATATAATAAAAAATTATTGCACATAAAACTGCAGATCTATTACATACAGCTTGTTATTCAGTTCTGAAGACTTCTCTACCTGTCCAGATGTACATGTCTCTTCAAGCCAATTGAGAATAAGGTTCCACCATTACCAGCCCCACCCCAACCTGCTTCCTCTGTATTAGTTCTTCCTTTTACACCCCATTTTATTAGATAATTGCTCCTTTTTACCTTTTCCTACCCAATTTGGTTTTTTTCAGAATCATCCCCATCATACACTACTCAGCTCCAACCTTTCTTTCAAACTACCTCAGTAATGATCACAGTTTTGAGAATACTGATAACATTTTCATATATAATACATTAGCACTTTGATCTTAACGAGTGCCTTGTAGTTAGTCTTTTCTGTTTTCTTTCTACTTTTTCTGGATCTCTTATATTGGATTTTCCATTGAGTTCTGGTCTTTTTGTTACAAATACCTGAAAGTTTCAGTTCAGCAAGTGACCATTTTTTTTTCATTCAGTATGTTTCCTCCCCCATTAGAATGAAAGTTTCTTGAGAGCAGGAACTGTGATTTTGCCTTTCCTTGTATCTCCAGTATGTAGTGTGGTATCTCACATATAGTAAGTGTTTAAAAAATGCTCACAGACTGACTAAATATCTTGTTGTAAAAATTATTTGATGTTAAGTGGTTAAATAGATCTATGGTGCTAGTGACTAGCACCTAACAATGGCGGGGAGAAGTGGGGTGTTGAGCCAATGGCATTAGAAAATATGTATTTTCAACCCTTCAGGCTAAGCCTAGAATCCATTCAGGCATGACTGCATCCACACAGGGACTACCTTCTATACCAGAGTTATCAAGTAGTCTAAAGTACTTCTGAATGCACCCCAAAATAGATTAAAATATATTAAATTAAAATATAATTGGGAAATATTTAACCAAATAAATAAAAATTTAATAAAAACATTACATTTTAAATGAAGTCAATCTGTAGCCCCCAGAGATCCTTATATGCATTTTAGTGGTCTCGTTTCTATTTGAGTTTGACACCACTGGCCTATACCACTATTGCTCTCACATCCTGCCCTCCCCCTCTTCCTTCCCCTAATTAGCTGAATTTGCCTCAGGGGCAATTACAGTTTTGCTTATTACCAATTGCCTAGACTGACAATAGCCTCTTGACAATAATATCTTCCCCCACTCAATCCATCCTCTACAGTACACTGATACTAGGCTAGGCTTCGTTATGCATGTATCTAGTCATGTTAATTCTTCGTTCAAAATCATCAGTGGCTCCCTATTACCTAATGACAAAAGTCCAAACTCCTCTGTCCACCATATAAGGTTCTTCACAGGCTGCTACTTGTCTTTCCATCCTTATCCCATATTAGTCTTGTCCATGTGATATATTCTTCAACCGAAGTGGTTGACTATCTGCTCCCTGAACATGTCTTTCACTGTATATCTCTTTGCCTCCATTAATGTTCAATATGTCTTCAATGTCCTCCCTTTCCCTCTTCATTTATTGAACTCTTGCCTGTCCTTCAAAGTCCTTTTCATCTGCCAAGAAGCCTTTCCTGTTCTCTCCAGTTGGTAATGATTTACTATAGTACTTTATTTTATACCTCTCTAGTATATTTATTGTGTAATATTGAGCATTCGAGTTTTCTGTATTAAATAAACTAAAATGAAGTTTTCATGGAGCTTCAAGAAGTCTCCCATCTTTAACCCTTTACAAAACCCCACCATCCTCTCTACTTTTCATTCTATATTTCTCCTCCTTTATCAACCAAACTGTTAGAAAAAGCATTTTATGCCCACTTCTCAAGCCTCTAATCCTTTGAGACCTACTTTCCACCTCATCCCTCTGCTGAAAGTGCTCCAAAGTTACCAAATGAACTAATTGATTAACCTGATGGCCTGTTTTCAAGTCTTCTTAATCACTGTGCAGCATTTAAGACAGTCAGTCATCCTCTCCTTCTACATATCTTCTCCTCTGTGGGATTTTGGAACATAATTCTTCCTTTGTTCTCTTCCCATTTAACTTCTGAGTGTCCTTTGCTGGATCACTATCCATATCCCACCTTTTAACAAAGTGTAGCTCCTGGGTCTCTTTCTCTTCTCTTTCCAGACTGTCTCACTTTGTACTATGAAAGCTCCTATGGGAGCTTAAATAAATTATTATCTTTATGTAGATGATTCCCTCCTCTATGTAAACAGCTCTACTCATCCTTTCCCCTGAACACCATTTCTATGTGAACAATACTGGATATTTCTAACCACATGTGTCTTAGGTTTTTCAACCTCAATATATCCAAAATATAATTCACTAGCTTTCCTCCCAAATTTGTCCCTCTTCTTAACTCCCCAATTTATACCAAGGTCAACACTATCCTTCTAGTTACCCAGGCTCACAACCTTGGTACCATTTACAATTCACCACTCTCATTCACCCCTCATACCTAATCAATCTCCAAATCTTGTTTCTCCCTGTACAACATCTTTTGAATCTATCCCATTCTATCTCCTACACACAACTATACCCTTATTTCAATGCCAAATCACCTCTCACCTGCATTATTGCAACACCGGAAGCTAGGTGGCCTGGTGTACAGATTACTGGGCTTGGAATGAAAAATATTCATCTTTATGAGTTCAAATCCAGCCTGTGACCTTGTGTAAGTCACTTAATCCTGTTTGCCTGTTTCTTCATCTGTAACATGAGCTAAAGAAGGAAATGACAACAACCACTCCAGTATCTTTGCCAAGAAAACTCTAAATGGGGTCATGAAGAGTTGTATATGACTGAACAACAACAAAAATTGCTAGTCTCCTTGCCTCATATCTGCCCCCTCCCTAATCCATCTTCACTGTACCTTATATAGTGATTTTCCTAAAGTATAGGTTTGACTAGGTATCCCTTCATTACTTCTAGAATCAAAAACATCTCACTTTTATCTCTTCATCCCCAGTACCTGGGGGTTACATAGTAGGTGCCTGATAAATCCTTTTTTGATTGGTTGATTAATGTCTTATTTAAAGTTTCTATCTCCTTTTGTAGCTGGCACAGTGCTTTTAACATAGTGGGTCCTAAATGAATATTTTAAAATGAATCAAACTGAACTGAATCTGACTGGATTTAACCAGATGTTTTCAAAAGAATCTGTCTTGTGGCTGAATCCATCCACTCCTCCTCCCCACTCCCCAAACCCCAGTTGCATTGGATCTAGTCCTCCTCTATATGCTTTCTATAACCCCTCAATATGGAGTCTCTGGGGACAGCTCCTGAGCAAGCTGGGTTTCAGGAGCTGAGTTTATTGGCCAGAAGCGCAAGGGCTGTCTGAAGACGTCCTTGGCAGCTGTGGGTTGCCCGGGCAGCAGAAAGGAAAGATGGTACTTCTGGTTGCCAAAAATTGCTGGGCAGTCTCCAGCACAAAGACCCTCGAGTACTCAGGCCCTGTTTGCTTTTGAATGCTTTCCCTGACCTTAGCTGGGCAATGCTGGGGGCACCACTCAGCTTCCCTCTCTTCTTTTGTTTGTGCTGAGTCTTGGCAGGCAGGCAAGTCTAGCCTTTCCCCCCAAGGATATGCATGCAAGTGTGTGCATGAATATGTAGAGGGATATGTAGAAATAAACATGATTGTAAGCATGTGTGTACAGATGCTCATTAACACCCATTTGCACTATTCCAATAGCCTTCTGACCTCCACACTCTCCTTCCTTCAATCTCTCCTTCACACCATTGTCCAGCTAATCTTCCTTACTCATGAAGATAACAACAAGAAGAATATTTGACATTTACACAGCCTTATGGTTTTCAGTGGGCTTTGCAGACATTATCTCATCTGATTCTCACAACAACCCCATGAGGTAAGGGGTATGCTCCTTGCTTCCCATCGACATTTCAGATCCTCCCCCTTCTCCCATCACTCATCCCCTTCTCCTTTGAGGTTCCTTCCATCCAGATGTCATCACCTTGTCCGAATCCTCATGGTAGTTAGTTATTCATTGGTTCACTCTTTTCTTAAAGAGTCCAATATTTGGCTCACGATCTTTTTCTCTAGTCCAACTAAACTAGTTATACTCCAAGTATTCAGAGTTTCCTTATACTGGAGAATTTCAACATATATGTGGACATAACTTCAACTCTTAGGTATTAATTAACCTCTTCAGCTCTCATGACCTTCAGCTTCCCTCTATCTCAGCCCCTCAAGGGGATGATCATACATTTCCAAGACTGCTAATTTATGCCTTGAATTTTTTTTTTTTTTTAGTGAGGCAATTGGGGTTAAGTGACTTGCCCAGGGTCACACAGCTAGTAAGTGTTAAGTGTCTGAGGCCGGATTTGAACTCAGGTCCTCCTGACTCCAGGGCCGGTGCTCTATCCACTGTGCCACCTAGCTGCCCCATGATCATACATTTCATCTCATCATGAACCAAAAGTATTCTACCTCCAAGGACACATAACCATATCCTCTGAGCTCCACCAGAAGTCACACAGTCATGCTGATTCTATCCATTCCAAATCTATCACTCAATCCAAAATTAATTGCCCAATCAAGATTCTGGTAGCTGTTATCAGCCCAGTCCTCCACCCCCAACACCAAATATTCTTCCTCCTTAATGAATTCAGTCTCTAGTGAATTCTCTCTGTCTCTTTCTGTCTCTGTCTCTCTCTCCATCTCTCTCTGTCTCTGTCTCTGTCTGTCTCTGTCTCTCTCTCCACCCCACTCCTAACTCCTATTATCCTTCTATACTATCTTCCAGTTGCCATTGTACAAACCCCTTATCCCATCTCATTCCAATCTACCCAACACTCTTTTCTGCAATGGATAGTTAGAACTCAAGGGCTAATTACCCATTCTATTCTGTTCCCTGGGATGCCTGCTCAAAAGGTAACAAACTTGCTTTCATCTCTATCTTTTCCTTTCTCAGTCCTTCCATCTTCTGTCACTGAGACCCAACTCCTTCCTCATTACACAGCTTCCCTGTTCATGCTTTACAGAATTAATTACACTTTCATTCACTACTCCTGATTCATAGGTCATTGTAGGGGAATCAGAATACTCCATGATTTCCATTGACACTTCTATACTCTCCCTCTCCCATCATTACTCTCCTCCTTTGAAATTCATCAGTTCATAGTTACTATTAAATCAAGATTCTGATAGTTGTTTTTTATTAACTGAGAATGCTCTCCTCCTTTCCTTTGATAAGCTTGGTATTTGTCTCTTAGTCTTCCTCTCCCCAACTCCTACTGTGATACTAAGGGACTTCGGCATCCATGTTGATAATCTTTCCAACACCTTACCTCCCAGTTCTTCAACTTGCTTATTTCCAATGAACAATTTACTCCTTCACCTCCCTCAGTTACACACATAGTCATCCCCTTGATGTTTCCATACAAGTATTCCTCTTCCATTTTCATGAATTTCCTTTATCTGATCATAATCTGTTGCAATTCTCTTTTTCCCTCCAACTTGCCTCCGCTCACCTTGTTCTTTGTCCTTATTGTGACTTCTAATCCTTTGACCCTCTTAGTTCCTTCCCAAGCCATCACCCATGTGTTAGCTACCTGCCTCTCCTCTCTGCCTCATCATGACCCCTTAATGAACCAGTTCAACTCTATACTGTCCACTTCGCTCAGTTCCCTTGCCCCATTAACTTGCCACCCATCTTTCCCTCAGACTTGAAGCACAACCACCATTTGTTGTTTTTGCTTTGGAGAAAAATCACAAAATCATGCCAACTATATCCACTACAAATTTATATTGCATAATCTAAACTGAGCCTTTATTGTGGCAAGACAAGCCTCTTACACTTCCCTAAATTAACCAGTTCATCACTCACCACAGTGACTTTTCATCCCTCTTAAACCTCTCATGTTTTCCATACCCTCTCAGATGAGAACTTTATATTAGGGTCCAGCATTTCTGGAAAATATGATGACTCAAAAAGACAAGTTCAGGGTAATCCTGAATTTGGTAATCCTAATTGCTTCATATTTCATTTAAAAAAAATGAACTGAGAACTCCCTCTTCTCCTCTCCTCCTCAGCTCACATCACTCAAATGCCTTCCCCCAACATCTCCTCCTTCATCCCTGTCTCACATGCCATCTCCAATCATCCTGATATATGTCTTACCACTGGACCCAGATGGCTCCAGAGGAGAGAGTGAGGCTAATGACTGCACAGCCCTGCCTCCCTTTAATCCAATTCACCTGTAAGTCATGACATCACCCTCCTGATGTCATTGATCCTCTTTGAGATGGAGAAATAACAACATGAAGAAGTGACCCTATCCTTTGCCAAGACAAATCCATTTACATGTGCAAGTGACTCATTCTAGCTTGTCTTCTCTAGGAAAAATCTGCCTCTATCATCATTTTTTTCCTAAAGTTTAATCCCTCCATCTATTGACGAGTACTTCTCTGTGGCCTACACTCATGTCTCCCCCATCTTCAAAAAACCCTATTGATTGATTCATGCCCTCTAGCTATCATCCTCTATCTCTCTTCCCATTCCTCACTAAACCTTTTGAGCAGGCTGTCTACAATAGGCATCTCCACTGACTTTTCTTCCCACTTTCTTCTTACCTCTCTGCACTATCTCCTGATCACATTGTTCAACTGAATCTACTTTGCCCCAAATTACCAATAACTTCCCTTTTTTTGAAGCTGTTAACAACCTTGCCCCCTCCTAGATGTCTTACATTTTGCCCATGTACTTTACAATCCAGCAACATTGGCCTTCTGGCCGTCCCTCACCCGTGATATTTTTTCTCCTGGCTCCCTGCCTTTTCCTGGCTGTTCCCCAAGTCTGGAAGGCTTTCCCTCCTGGCTTCTTTCAGGTTTTAACTCAAATGCTACCTTCTGCAGGACATGTTTCTTGTAGACACACTCCCCTCCAACACCACCCCCACCACCACCTTACTGCTAGTGCCTTCCTTCTGAGATTACCTTCCCAATACACTAAATGCATTTCATATATTAGACTTTTTGCATCTGAGCTCTTTGAGGGCAGGGACTGTTTTAGTCCTCATTTTTTTAAATCCTTAGGGCATAGCAGAGCATTAGGCTATAGTTATACAGCTTAGAGTTGTATAGCATAGTGTTAGTAAGCACATCATAATTACTGGCTGACAGATTCTAACTGACTCAATTCTGCATTCTCCACCATGTTGTTCCAAACAAACCCTTCTCTCCTTGGGTCCCCTACCCAGTCCACTTAGCAAAATACCTCGATCCCATACCCTCCTATCATCTCTGAGAGCTTGGCCCTTCTATTATCCCTTCTCTCTTTAGAATCTTCAGTCTCATTTACTGTTTCTTTTTCTTTCTTTCTTTTTTTTGTGGGCCAATGAGGGTTAAGTGACTTGCCCAAGGTCACACAGCTAGTAAGTGTCAAGTATCTGAGGCTGGATTTGAACTCAGGTCCTCCTAAATCCAGGGTCCATGCTTTATCCACTGTGCCACCTAGCTGCCCCCCATCTCATTTATTCACGTATTCTTTCCCTATCATCAACAAACATGCTCTGATCTCCCCATCCTTAAAAAAATTCTCTTCATCTTACTATTTCCTTAAGCTATTGACCTATATTTTTTCTCATTTCATAGTGAGTCTCCTAGACAAAAAGCTGTTTACACTCACCTTCACTTCATCAACTCCCACTCATTTCTCAATCCTTTGCAATTTGGCTTCCTATCCTACCAATTAAACTAAGTTTAATGATCTCTTAATGACTAAAACCAATGGCCTTTTGTTGGTCCTTATACTTTTTTGCTTTTCCTGTAGCTTTTGACATTTTTCCACCCTATTCATCCTGGGTTTTTATGGCACTCACATTTACTGGTTCCCCTCCCATCCATCTAATCATTCTTTCTCAGTCTCCTTTGTGAATTCTTCTCAATGTGTATGTGCACATGTTTGCATGCATACATTCACCACACAATTCTCTCCTTGGCTTTCTTTCATTCAACACACTCTCTTTGATCTGGAGTATGGGGACAGCCTCCTAAATTGTTTCTCTGCCTCAAGTCCTTCACCACTTTAGTCTATCCTCACCGTCGTTATCAACCCAATGGGTAGACACACACATTTATTGGCAGTATTTTGCTACCCCCAAAAAATGATGCCAGGAATATTTTGGTCTATGTGGGACATTTCCTCCTGTCCACAAAACCCTGAAACTTGCCACCCTTCCATAACAATTATTATTATAAAGACTACTGATGGTTTTGCTTATTCCTGCTTGAATGGAGGAATATCAGGCATCTTGATAGGTAAGTGTGGGAGATGCTTTTGTTGATTATTTTTCCTGGGGTCCTTAAAAATCTCACCACCTCAGCAAATTGGGATAAATATGATTCATGGGCAGCTATGTGGTGCAGTAGATAAAGCACTGGCCCTGGATTTAGGAGGACCTGAGTTCAAATTCAGGCTCAGACACTTGACACTTGCTAGTTGTGTGACCCTGGGCAAGTCATTTAACCCTCATTGTCCCCCCCCCAAAAAAAAAGGAAAAGAAAAAGATAAATTGGATTCAAATACAATTCAGAGAGCTTGGCACCAACCAAATTGGAAAATTCAGACTTGGGAAAGTCAACCACCTCCCGACTACACTGGAGTTATCATTAGCCAAACTCAGTTAAATAGGAATCACTATTAAGGTTTGATTTCTGGGCTGTCCAACTTTAAGTCTTGGATTTCTTTTCATGGTGCTCCCATTGCTACCTGAGGTATGACTAAAATTTCAGAAGGCCAACAGCAGTGGTCTCACGACTGTGGGTCTCTTTCCCTCCTTATATTTCAGTTTGTTCAGTGGTCAATAAGCTTCATTGGGGAAGCAGCCAAGGAGATTAGAACATAAATACATATTTCCTTCAGGGATGCCTTTCTCTCTACCTCTAATAGTGCTGTGATCCTACTTCCATGCTAATGCTGGGTTCAGATCTCTGGGTCAGATACCACTTATGTGTAAGTCTTCTTCTTTATGGCTCAATTCAAATGCTGCTTCCTCTAATCAATCAATAAGCATCTATTAAATGGCTACAATGTGCTAGGCACTGGAAATACAAAAAAGAAAAATGAAACAGTAGCCTGTAGAATAGAATGGGAGCTCCCAAGGAACTTATGCTGTATTGGGGAAACAAGAAAGGAAGAAGAGAAAGGAAGGAAGGAAGGAAGGAAGGAAGGAAGGAAGGAAGGAAGGAAGGAAGGAAGGAAGGAAGGAAGGAAGGAAGGAAGAAAGAAAGAAAGAAAGAAAGAAAGAAAGGAAGGAAGGAAGAAAGAAAGGAAGAAAGAAAGAAAGAAAGAAAGAAAGAAAGAAAGAAAGAAAGAGAAGGAAAAGTACACAGATAGATATGTGTATGTATATGAATATGTTTATATGTATATGTTCATTGTACATATATGTACTTTATTGTGTGCGTATATATATATAATTTAACAATCTTGCTCTATATATAATAACCATACATACACATACATACATGCACACATACACATACATGCGTGTGCACACACAGAGGTGTGTCTGACACATAGTATGTGATTAAGAAATTCTTAGTCTATTCTTTATGAAAATATAGGGAAAGGGACTAGCCTTGTGCTTTCATTGATATAGAGGACTGCTGAATACCTCCCCTCCCACCCTGCCCCCTCTCCCACTCCACCACTTCAGGTCAGAAAAATTTTCTACCATTTGTAGCTTTAGAATATGACCTTGAAGCTTGGGAGAGTAAACAACTTGTCCTGAGTCACCCAGCCTGCATGTGTCAGAGATGATTCCTGACCCCAAGTCCTTGTGGCAACCCTGCTACCAATACAACTCAGCTATCCTCGGTATACAGATTACATCCAAAGCAGATACAAGCCTTCTTTCACCCCTCAAGTTGGTAATGAATGATCTTTCCCACCTTAGACCTCCAATAACAACACCTTGTTTTACAACATTCTAATGTACCCATCCGAGGTGTTATATATTAGCATTATATGCATCTTTCTACCAAACCATGAGCTCATTTCCCTACCAAACTATGGTCTCAGTGAGAATGGGAATTTTGTAACCTTGCCTCCATCCCTTCATCCATCCCCTATCCCCCACCCCCCACTTTCCACATCCTTAAACCTGAACACAACAGGACCTTAATCAATGTTTGTGGCTGTTGAGATGGCTCTTGCCACTAGGTACAAGTCTCTTAGACTAGCAGGGCATAGCCAGAATGGGAAGCTGCCCTCAGGCCTATGAAAGTGAAGGTGATAAGCGCCCTCTCTGCAATTGTGAAGCCTGCTCCAGTTGCCTAGTCATGTAAGCATGGAGAGGGATGTGTACTGTTCCCCGGAGTGGGGATTAGCCATTTTAAATTTCAATAGCTGATCAGAGACATAGATAACTCCCCTTCAGTTAAGCAGAGCAGCCAGAGTTAATCAGTGTTCAGTTTTTTGTTATATTTCTGCCTTCGAGAGAGTGTCAGATGCTTGGTTCTGCATCCCAATATCAGATCAAAGGGAGCTTAATCTAGCCAGTGATACTAGAAAAACACACTCTGTAAAACTTTGAACAGAATCACTTAGAGATATCAGGAATTTTTTTTTTAAATCAGCATCCATCCAACTGAAACTGCCTCATACCAGTGGGATCAGGGAGAATGAACAACATTCCTCCTTGAATGTAGCCTTTTAAGGAATAACTCAGATGTCTATTGTGTTTTACAAAGCACTTGCCTCTCAACCAGGTAGTTAACATGAGGACAACTATTTTAACAGGTGACGAATCTGAAGCTCAGAGAGGTTCAAAATAAATACACTTCAGAGCTGGGTCTCAAACACGGTTTTCTTCTGATGTCAGCATCCAGGATTTTTCTCATTATTTCAAATTACACATTTGCTTCAAGGAAGTGAGCAGGTCAACAAAGACTCAGGAAGGGAAAGGGAAAAGGATCTTGATTTAGATATGGATTGTTGTTGATCATGGTGATATTGTTCATCTGTTTCAGTTGTGTCTCACTCTTCATGACCCTATTTTGGGGGTTTTTGTGGTGAAGATACTGGAATGGTTTGTCATGTCCTTCTCCATCTCATTTTACAAATGAAGAAACTGAGGCCATTGAGGTTAAGTGACTTGCACAGGGGCACATAGCTAGGTAGTATCTGAGGTCAGATTTGAACTCAGGAACATGAGTCTTCCTGACTCTAAGCCAGGCACTCTATCCACTGCACCACCTCACTGCCCCTTGGACAGAAGACCTAGGTTCATATTTTTGCTTTGCTGTCCAGTTGATGTGTGATTTGGGACAAATCCCTTCCCCTTTCCTGGTCTCAGTCTACCCTTGTGAAAGATGAGGGGTGAATTGGATGATCTCTGAGGCCCATTCCAACTTAAACAATAAATAGTTTGATGATCCCAAGATGTCATGAGTTTTCTCCTACCCCTCTGAGGTACATGTGTGTATGGAGGTGGGAGAAGGTTGGAGAGAATGGGAAGAGAAGTCTTCGTGGTAATGTAGGCATGTGAGGACACTGTGAGCCACAGCTATTCCACTCAAGTAGGTGAAGTGAAGGGACAAACCACTGACCACAATTTTTGGATGATGATACACATTTATCTTGTAAAGCACTTACCTCACAATGACTTGGTGAAGCAGGTGGTACAAGTATTATCATCCTCATGTTACAGATGAGAAAATAATCTCAAAGAGATAAAGTCATATAATTAGTAAGTATCAGAGTCATGAACTCTGTTCTCCTAACCCTATATCAAACGGGCCTTCCTTTTGCCCCTACCACTTAGTTATAACCCTATCAAGGGCTCACCCTTGCTCTGCTTAGTTGAAAACTCAGCAACTTTGTGAACTGAAGACAGTTTATCTTTGATGGGTTCCTTACTTACCCTCTTGTAACCTTCTTCTAAAGACTCTACATGAATGCCCTGAGATTGGTCCCAACTAAACCTCAAAGAACTAGAGGGACATCAGAGAGTATCTAATTTAACTTGTATCTGGCCCGGTTTGGTTTGGTTTGGTTTGGTGGTTGTCCTTTGTTCTCAAAGAGAACCAAAATGACATCACTATGTTAGGGTCAAGGTACAGTGTGTCTGACTGGCTGATCAGACCAATATGAGTACAGGAAGTTCTGCCACATGTCGGGTACAAACAGTCTATATGAACATTTGGAGTGGAGAAGTCTCTAAATTTATACAGCTCATGTTTCTTTTGAGCTACTCCAATTCTGCTTTACTCATAAAACACAGTGCCTTCTTTGATGTGGGCATGCCATGCTGATTGTCCTATGTCAGTGTCTCCCATGTCTCTCAATCGATTCCAAAGTTCTTCAGAGAGACCTTGTATCTCTTCATCTAATGCCCATTGCAGTGCTTGCCTTCTGTGAATTCGTTATAAAATAGTCTTTTAGGCAACTGTACATTTGCTATTTGAACAGCGTGGCCAGCCCATCAGAGTTGTGTTCTCTGCAGCAGAGTTTGAATGCTTGGCAGTTCAGCTTGAGAAAGGACCTCAGTGTCCAACACTTTATCTTGCCAGGTGATCTACAGAATCTTCCTAAGACAACTTAAATGGAAATGACTCAGTTTCCTGGCATGGCGCTAGTATGCAGTCCAGATTTCATAGGCATGCAACAATAAGGTCAATCCAAGGGCTCTGTCGACCTTCAGTTTGTCAGACAGACTAATATCTCTTCTCTCCAACACTTTCCTTTGGCACATCTCAAACACTGAGCTAACTCTGGCAATATGTGAGTCAGCCTCATCATCTATGTGTACATCCCTGGAAAGTATACTGCCAAGGGAAGTAAACTTATCCACAGCATTCAAAATTTCTCCATTTCCTGTAATTAATGGTTTCACGTACAGTATGGGTGATGGAGAACCTCTGTTTTCTTGGTGTCATCAGGCCAAAATATTAGCACAAACAGCAGAGAATCAATCCATATTTTGTTGCATCTCAGCTTCAGAGGCTGCATTGAGTACACAATCATCTGTAAACAAAAAATCTTATACCAACTCTCCTTCCATTTTTGTCTTGGTTTGTAGCCTTTTCAAGTTAAATAATTTATCATCAGTGCAGTAGCTGACATTGATGCCATTTTCAACCTTGTTGCTTTCAACAACCGTGTTGAAAACATCATGCTAAAAAGCACACAGCCCTGCTTTACTCCACCGGTGACTTGGGAAAGCACAAGAGCATCATCCATTATCTAGAACCTGGGAAAGCATGCTGTCATGAAATTGACATACAATTCTGATGAACTTCTCTGGGCAGCCAAATTTTGTCATGGTTTTCCACAAGCCCTCATGACTAACAGTATAAAAGACCTTGGTCAGGTCTATGAATATTGTGTACTGACCTCCGTTCTGCTCCTGCAGTTGTCGGGCAGCAAATACAACATCAGCCATTCCTCAGTCTCTTCTGAAGCCACACTGTCTCTCAGGTACATGAACATCTTCCAGGTCAGTCTATTAAGGAGGACTCTGGCAAGAATTTTGCCATCAATGACTGAGAGACCCCCACCCCCCTTGATTGCCACAGGACAATCTATTTTATTTTCCTTTGTAGACATGGACAATGCCAACATCCTTTAACTTCTGGGGGATAACCTCCTTTTGCCATATAACCTGAAAGATTTCAGTCACTTTTTGTATGAGTAATGGTTCCCTTGCCTTGTAAATGTCAGCTGGAATAGAATCAGCACCAGGTGCATTGCCACATGAGAGCAGCCTAATGGGATTCAAAACCTCTTTTACAGTTGGAAGTTCGACTAGAGAGGGATTGACTTCAACCTGAAGTATATGGTCAATGGCTTCAGTGTTAATTGATGGTGGTCTGTTGAGAACACTATGGAAGTGTTCAGCCCCTCTCTCCAAGATTAGTCCTTATCACTAATCAATGTAACTCCATCAGCACTGAGTAGTTGAGAGGCTCCTCTTTGTCCCATAAATAGCCTTCAGGGCATCATAAAAGTGATTTGGATTGTTACCATCACCGTAAAACTGAATTTCATCTGCCTTCTTACTGAACCAAGAATCCTGCATCTCTCTCAGCTATGCTTGCTCCTTACTTTTGATGGCGTTAAACGCTGCCTTCTTAGAGATGGACAAACTATCTTGCTCATAAACCCTGTTGAGTTCTCATCTTCTGTTCAGCAGTTTCTTGATTTTCCCATCATTTTTGTCAAACCAATTCTGAAGTTTGTGATTATTATGGCCAGGATGAGTAAGTGCAGTGCCATACACCAAATCTCTGAAAACTGCCCGCTCCTCTGCTCCACTGTTGCCAAACATGTGTTGGCTCAGCTTTCCCTCCAAGTTAGCAACAAACTGTTCATGCGGGGAAAAGTGCTTTATTTTGTTGACATTGTCTTCTTGCCTTGGGGTCACCACTTTTGTTGCATGTGAATGTTTAACTTGGAGGTGATAAGTCTATGATCAGTCCAGCACTCTGTGCCACACATTGCCTTCATTATCCTCACCTCCTGTCTATCTCTCCTTACAATCACATAGTCTATTAAATGCCAATGTTTGCTGGAAGGCCACACCAGGAAGTTTTATTGTATTTAGGTAAATAGAAGACAGTGTTGATGATGAGAAGGTCATGAGATGCACAAGTCTTCAGAATTAAGGAACCATTGCTATTGCTGTTTACAACTCCATTCCTCCCAAGGACTCCCCGCCATGTCTGATAGTCTGTGCCTACTTTAGCATCATCACCCAGAATGATAAGCTTGTCCTCTTTTAGCACATTGATGATGAAGGTCTCCAGGTCTTCACAAAATTTCTCTTTGACCTCATCAGGGCTCATCAAGGTGGGGGGGGTATACTTATGATAGTGATGTAGCACTTTCCTGCAAGTGGCAATCATTGTCATGAGCCTGTCATTCAACTCATATGAGCTTGTTGACTAGATTAGATTGCTTCACAGCACTCCTCATCACTACAGTCACTCCAGAAAAAAATGTGTATCCAGTTCCAACTTTGGTAAGCTTGTCTTCCTTTACCAATCTTATTTTGTTCAGGGCTGCTACTTGGATGTGATACCTGCTGAATTCTCTCACAACAAAAGCCATTCATCTTTAAGGTCTATTGGATTTCTTATTGTCCAGAAGTGTGTGCACATTCCATGTAGCAATGGTGAGTGGAATCATCTTTGCAAATTTTTGTACATTTTTTTGTGTGTTTTGACCACAGGGTGGGATCCCTTACTTCCACAGTAAGTAGATCATGGTTGGGTGAAGCAGACAATTTTTAGGGCACCTTTTCTAGTCCCTTCCTCATACCAGGAGGTGAGCAGTGCAGTCCTTCTAAAAGACTGCTCAGATACCCAGGGAGCTGTCAAATCTTACTGCTGCTTCAGTCCAGCAAGAAGATGATCCCATGGCCTAAGTTGCCTGTGTACAGGGTTGTGACTACAGCTTCCAGTGTATTTGTACCTGCTTCTTTGTCACTTGCCTGTTGCTACAGAACTTTGAAGTAGGTAAAATGGTAAAATGGTATGGGTGATATCTTTTGACTCACATATAAATTGAATTTAAGTGAGGCAAAGTTGCTCCAAGTTGTTGGCCTCACTCCTTCTTCCCGAGTCATCAAAGTCCAGTAGGAAGATAAAAGTCAAGATGGCTGGTTATGGTTTGGAATGCAGAGGATGACCTTGGCATCTACTTCAGCCACCCTCATGGCTGCTGGAACAAATTGTTCTCATCTGCCCCTTCCTCTGGAGAAAAGCTTCACGGGCTCACTAATGGATCTGAGACCCCTCAGTTACCCTCAGCCTGGCTTGTGCCATGTACCAAAATGGTTTACTGGATTGTGGCCAATGAGCATGCCATAGCTTCTTGGAGACACAGGTGAGAGGTGAATCAGGTAGACAACAAAGGTGGAAAGCAGCCCTGAGAAGTGCTTAGCAGACCTCACACCAGACATTCCAATCTTCCCTGAACACCTGTACACCCCAACCTACCATTCAACATACTAACAAGGAATTATTCAGTCTCTGAAGACTTCCAGTGATAAGCCTCCTTACTTCCCTTAAATCTCAGTTGAAATCTCACCTTTTCCAAAAAGACTTTTCCTATCCCTAATGCTTCTATTATGATATCATCTCAGATTTATCCTGTATGTATCATTGTACATGGTTGTTTACAAATCGTCTCTGTGAGCTTTTTGAGAGTGGGGACCCTGATTTTGCCTTCTTTGTATCTCCAGTACTGAGAGTGTCCTGATGGCATATAGTAGGTACTTAATAAATGTTTGTTGAGTGACCTATTGACTGATGGGGTGCTTCTTTGGTGACCTATGAGATCTCTTTGAACTCTGAAACTCTATGATATATGAGACATTCCAATTTTTGACCATTCAAATTATTGGGAAGCCTTCCTTTCTATTAAACCAGAAATACATACTTTTCTTGTTCCTCCTTATAATTTCCCATTTTTTCCCCTAGTTCTACCCTTAGGAACCAAGCAGAACAAACCTAATCTCTTTTCCATGATAGCCCTTAGAAGACTTATAGACCATTGCTTTGTGCTCTCCTAGTTTTCAGTTCTTTAGACTAAATATTCTATATTCTCTTCAATTCAATCAAGCATTAATTCAATGTCAGCTGAATGCCAGGCACTGTGAGAGGCTTTGGAGTGACAAGGGTAAAAAATGAAACAATCACTTTAAGGAACCTACGAAGTATTGGGTGGGAGGGGAAGCATGTGCATAGAGGTTGAAATACAAAATCCAAAACACATACAAGCCATTTCTGGGGAGAAGGGTTCAGATCCACTATGAATGATGGTTTGTTAAAAATGGAACTCTGATTCCAGAGGGAAAAATAGAGGAGCAGAGAAGGAAATAGGTGTAACTGGACATGTGGATGGGTATGAGGGAGAAAAGAGTGTTGGTCAGGGAAGGGAGCTGTAACCAAGCCAGTTTACAAGCCAGGATCACAGCTATTATGTGCTTGAAAAACCCCGATTTCACACTCCCTCTCCCCAGCACATGGGATTTAGAGTCAGAAGGGATTTTAGAGATACCCCCATTTTACAGATAATGAAAACTGAGGCCAAGACAACTCAAAATGACTTCCTTAAGGTCACACAGGAAGTACTTAGTGGCACTGGGATCAGCCTGGCTTCTCCGTGACTGTGGCAGGAAATGTTAATGAGCAAGGATAGAGGAGCCCCACAACTAGAGTTGTCAGAACAGTGGAAGGAAGAGCTGGAAGTCCCTAAAGAGGGCCCATATGGTTGTTTTGCTGTTCTTATAAATATTTCAAATGTCAGTACAGGAGGCAGAGATGGTACCAAGCTGTTTGCTGTATTTTGAATAATTGCTCCCTGACGATAACCAAATATTTGTCATTGCAGAATAACACATTTAAATTTAGCTTCTTATCCTTCCATGTTGGGGGGGTAGGTGGTAGTTGTATATTTTTAGATGGTATTTTCTCTTCAGATTCAGAAACATGAAGCAGGCAGCAGCCATCCCGCAGGGCCGATTTGGATAGATTATAGGCTATAAAACCAAAAGAGACCTTTGCTGTCCTTGAGTATAACAACCTTATTTGACAGATGAGGAAATTGAGGATAATAGAGGGGGAAGGGATTGTGGACACATAGGTAGGAAGTGACAGTCAGAATCTGAATCCAGGTCTCTTGACTCCAAATTCAAGGCTCTTTCTACTATGCCTTTTGATACTGGGCAAATTACTTATCTTCCTTAAACCTCAGTTTCCTCTTGTGTAAAATGAGGAATTTGGACTAAATGGCTTTCCACTATTGGCTCTATGGTCCTATGCTGACACTCCTTTCCACGGCCAAAGTTGAGGAAGCAGTATCAGGAAGGGAGAGTTACAATCAGAGTTAGATGGAGAGACTGTTTCTGTGCTTGGGTCCAGGCTGATCAGTAAGTCAGTTAATCAGCACCTAAATATAAACATTTTTAAGCAGCTATTGTGCCAACACTGAGAAAACAAAGTCAAAAGATTATTCTACCCTCATGGACCTAATGGGGGAGACAACAAGCAAAGAACTATAGACAAAACAGCTACAAACAGTAAAAGTTGGAGACAATCAACAGATGGGAGGCATTAGTGTTAAGAAGGATTAGGAAAGGTTTCTTGTGGAAAGTGAGATTTTTACTGGGATTTGAAAGAAATCAGGAGGTAGAGATGGGGAGGGAAAGAAATCCAAGCATGGGGGACAACCAGTGTTAAAAGAACTGATAAATAGAAGTATGTATAGAATTATTTTTTATTTTTTGCGGGGCAATGAGGGTTAAGTGACATGTTCAGGGTCACACAGTCTCAAGTGTCTGAGGCCGTATTTGAACTCAGGTCCTCTTGAATCCAGGGCTTTTATAGGGGTGTGTGTGATATAATATGAGGGACTGTGAATGCCAAAAAGGGGGTTTATATTTGATCCTGGAGGTGATAAAGAGACACTGTAGTTTATCACATAGGGAGCTGACATGGTTAGATCTGTGCTTTAGAAAGATCATTGACAGTTGAGTGGAAGATGAACTGCAGTGGGGAGAGACTTGAGATAGTCAGAACAATCAGCAGGTTTTTGCAGTAGCCCAGGAGGGAGGTCATAAAAGCCTGCAGCAGGATGGTGGCAGTGTCAGAGGAGAGAAGGGAGATGTCACAAAAGTAAAATCAACAGGCTCTGGCAACAGATTGCATGTGAAGGGTGAGAGAGAGTGAGAAGTTGAGGGTGTCACCCACACTGCAAGCATGGGTGACTGAAAGGGTGATGGTACTCTCAAAAGTAACCAGAAAGTTGGAAGTTGGGGATGATTTGAAGAGAATGACAATAAATTCAATTTAGGATATTTTGAGATTAAGATGTTGAAAGATATTTGGATATTCAAGCCTGGAGGTCAGCACATAGACTAGAGTTAGATAAGTAGATTTGAAAATCATTGGCATAGGAATGATCATAGGAATCATGAGAGTCGATGAGATAACCAAGTGAATTAGTATAGAGAGAAAAGAGAAGAGGACCCAGTACAGAGCCTTGAAAGATACCCATGGCTAGGAGGCATGACATAGATGAGGACCCAGCAAAGGAGAGTGAGAAAGAGCAGTCAGATAGGAGACAGGAGAAGAAATAGAAGACAGTAGTGTCACAGAAATCTAGAAAGAAGAGAGTATCAAGAAGAGGGTGATCATCAGTTTCAAAGGCTGCAAAGAGGTCAAGAAAGATGAGGGCTGAGTAAAGGCCATTAGACTTAGCAGTTAAGACATTGTTAGTAACTTTGGAGAGAGCAGGTTCAGCTGAGTGAGGGATGAGTTCAGAAGCCAGACTTCAGAGATTTAAGAAGAGAGTAAAGAAAAGAAGTGGAGGCATCAATATACTTGAAGAATTTAGCCATGAAAGGTAGAAGAGATGTGTGATAATGGATAAAGGATTAAGTGAGAGTTTTTTCAGGCTGAGGGAGATTTGGGCATGTTTGCAGGCAGTAGGGAAGCCGCTAGTCAACAGGGAGAGATTGGATATAGGTGCAAGCGTAGGGATGATAGATGGGACTAGAAAAGATGAAATGGAATGGGATCACTTATGAACATAGAGGGGTTTGCTTTGGTAATAAGGAACATCTCATGTGAGATGGGTGAAGGAGGAAATGGTGGTAGAAGGCATCTGTGCGATTTGAGTTGAGAAGGAGGGAAGAAGAGAGAGAACTTGGTAAATGGCCTCCATTTTTTTAGTGAACTCTGAGGCAAGATTCTCAGCTGAGAGAGGGGGGAGGGGGAAAGAAAGAGAAGCCAAGTGAAGAAGCTTAAGGAGGGATGAATAGGTTTGGAAAAACCACTCTGGTGAATGAGAAGGTGAGTTAATTAGGGAGGTGTAGAAGGATTGCCTTGTTGCACTGATGGCTCAGTCAAGATTGTGTAACAAATCTGTAGTGAATCCAATCAGCATGGTTTTATGATCTCCAGTTTTGTTTGGCAGCATGTGAGTAGGAGTGAAGGCAGTATGTGATGAGATTCATCCAAATCTGAGACTTGGCAGGGCAAGATCTGTGAAGAGATTAAAGGGCAAGGTGGTTGAGAGAAGAGGACAGACAATGTAGAGTTGAACTGGTTCACTATGGAGTCTGCATGGTGAGAGAAAGAGAGTGTAGCCTATGTAAGGGTGATGACCTGAGAAAGAACTAGGGGGTCAAGGTGAGGATGAAGAACAGAATTTGGTGTTGTAAGAGAAAGGGAGTTCCTCTTGATTATGTTCAGATAAGGGAATGTCAGAGTACACAAATGCAAGTGATTTCATGAGTGATTACAAGATGGAAGGTTTAATTGTCTCTGTGCATAGGGAAGAATAGGTTATGAGAAATGAGCAGATTGAGGAACTGGGAGGTGAGGGAGTCACCTAGTATGAGAATAGGAGTTGAGGAGGAAAGAAAGACTGTGATCAAGGCTCTGAATTCATTGAGGAAGGGAGACTGTCTCTAGAGGTCAATAGACAATAACTACCAGAATTTTGATTGGAGGATAGATATGGATTGAGTGACTCTTTAAGGAAAAGAGGTTACTGAGTGAAGGAAGTAGAGGGAGAGCCAGGAACCAAAATGGGTGAATGAATAAACAGCTTGTCCATGTGGTTGTTTGGCTTCGTTTACGCTGAGGCAGCTTGAGCTCAGCTTGTATTAATGATTGTTAGCAATGTCATTTACCCCTTCATTCATTCTTGTCAGGCAGTGCAGTTCAGTGGTCATGGAGTCAGAAGACATAATTTTGAGTCTCAGTTCTGATTCTTAACAACTTGTGTATTAAACACCTCTACCCTGTCCATGCATAATTCTAGGGGTGATCAGTAGTCAAACATGTCATAGAGAAAGCAGAGAGAGTATGGGATATTGAAAGTTACAGAGCTTGAATGTAGAGAGAGAGGTTGGGAAAGTGGTATTCTGGCATGCATCTGAAAGCCAGGTAGGAAGGAAAGAAAGCAGAGAAGTTGCTGCTAAGGACAGATGCTAGGGCTGGGTGCCTACATGGCCCATGCTATCTTGGAGAGGTATGATATAGTAGACAGGGTACCATAATGGAATCAGGAAGACGTGGGTGCAAATCTCACCATAGGAACTTACTTTGTGATAGTGGACAAATCATTTAACATCTCCGAGGTTGATTTCCTCATTTGTAAAAATGAGAGGATCTACTCTGATTCTTGGACAAGCACCCTAAGCTACTTCTAGCTAGAAGTACTGAGATCTGAATGTATTATTAACTGCTGCTGAATATCTAGGTTTTGGAATAACTTATGTGTAGACGACAACTGAACCCAAGATGGTTTATATGGTGTCCAAAAGAGTATGAAGAAAAAGAATTGGGGGGTGGGGCAGCTAGGTGGTTAAGTGGATAAAGCATCAGATGGACCTGAGTTCAAATCTAGCCTCAGACACTTGACACTTAATAGCTGTGTGACCCTGGGAAAGTCACTTAACCCTTACTGCCCCACAAAAAAAAAAAAAGAAAGTGGAGAGAAAATATTTGGGAGCCATCTATTTAAAGGTGATAATTCAACTGTTGAAGCAGTAAGAATCACTGAAAGAGAGAAGGTAGAGAGAAGTACAAAGTCACACAGCTAGAAAAAAAGAAAAGCTAATATTCTAACCCAAGTACCCTGACTCCAAATTCACCTCCTTTTTCCTTTGTTCCAAGGAAGATAGGAAAAGTGGAGGCTGGGTGACCCCCTTGTTAGGAAGGCTATAGAAGGGATTCCTATAGAGAGGAAAAAAGGTTTAATTAAGGATCTCTGAAGTTCCTTCTGTCTCTGAGAGTCTGTCATTTTAAAGTTATTAGACATGAAATGATTTTCTGAACTAAAGTAGGGAAGGGAGTTGCTTATCACTAAGTACTATATTATATGATTCCAAATGGGAGTTCAATAGAAATTAGCAAATGATTCCAGCACAGCCCTCCAGGGAGAGATGGCCTAGAACCTGGCAGGCCAAAAGAAATATTTCCTCCTTCCTGAATAACAGGATTATTTCAACCTTCCTAGCACAGGGAGAAAATTCTTCTTGGAAAGATTAAACAACTGGAGCATGGTTGACCCAATTTCAGTCTCCCTTAGGGTTTTTTTCCTATAAAAACAAACATATTTATTCAAGGCAGAGTTGACTGCTGTCACATTGAAAAGGGAAACCACAGGACTCAAATGGGAAACTGATGGAGCCCTGGATCTAATGGAGAGTGACTCCATGAATTGGGACCAGAGCATCTGGGGTCCAAATGACGGGCTATTGTGTGGAGGAGGGATTAGGTTTAGTCTGTTTAGTTAGAGGAAAGAACAAGAAGACAGGCAGTTGAAAAAAAAAAAAAAAGCAAAGTTAAGCTTGATGTCAGGAAAAACTTAACAATTTGTTGTTCAGTCATGTATGACTCTTCATGATCCCATTGGGGTGACTGAGTGACCACTTCTCTGGTGTGCTTTGGAAGTTATCCTTTTGAGGTAGCACTGGATTTTGTCTGAGACCGCCCCCCTCCAGTTGTGAGACTCTGTGATTCTGAGTTCTCTGTTGTTTTTCTTTAAAGTTTCATTGATGTGTTTTGTTTTTACATTGCAAAAATTTACAGATTACTCCCTATGGCAGGGCTGTTGGGAGACTCCAATTGTTAAATTTTCAGTGTGAACATTTACACCTTAGAAAACTGCCAAATGCTATAAATCATGGCTTAATGTATTGTTTTGTTGATTGTCTAGCTCTAAGAAAGTGATAAAGAATGTTAATAAAGCAGATTAAACTTAAAAGTATGTCTGGCACACATACTTTCCCCTAAAAACTGATTTTAAATGCCTTTGTCACCATGAGAAAACTGATAACAAAGTAAAACAGATAAATAAAAGTAATAATAAAAAGTGACCTCTTTTGACAGTTCATACCACATTCCACATGTATAGCACCCTCCCCTTTTTAAATAAAGAGAAATCTATTTTTCTCCCTCCCATTCCCCTACCCCACTAGGAAAAAAAAAAGAGAAAAAAATCCTTGTAAGAAATATGCATAGTCAAGCAAAACAAATTCCTTCATTGCCTGTATGCATCTCATTTTGCAACCAAAATCTATTACCTGTCAAGAGTTGGAGAGCATGTCCCTTCTCTCGGGTCCTTTCCATCACTACCATTTCTAAGGATGCTCTAGCAACTTCCTTTTGGATTTTTTTTTGTTTTATTTTGTTTTGGGGATACACTTACTAAGAGGAATCCTGATAACTCCTTGGTCTGTGTTTGTGAACTCTGCTGAGCTGGGGAGTAAAGAAGACATCCACCTCTTAGGAAAGAACAAAGAAGGTGAATCCAACATCCTAGATATTTCAGTAGCAGAGAATGGGATTATGACATTGGAGGAGATTGAGTCAAACAGAGGTTAAATGACTTGCTCAACTAGTAAATATCTGAGGCCAGATTTAAACCCAGGTCTTCCTGACTCCATGATCAGAGCTCTAACCATTTAGCTCCTATCTCACCAAATGTGCTCCTGGTCAGAAAGAGGGCTGAACTAATGAAATACTTTGGTGTTTCTGAGCAAGCAACTCAAAAGACATGTCCAACTGATCCAACCCAAAATACTACCTTCAGATAAGGACAGCATAATTTAATTGGATGGTTGGAACAGAGAAATAGAGCCACAGATGAAAGATAGACAGGCAAAGCACGACTGTTTCTGAGAATGGTTCAGTGCTAAACAGCCTGGATTTGTAGTCAAAAGACTTACATTTGAGTGCCAGCTCTCACTTTTTTTAAACTGTATGACCTTGGGCAGATGTTTTATCCCAATGAACCTCAGCTTTATCATCTATAAAAAAAGATGGTAATAAGTGCTGCCCTGTCTAACTTAGAGAATTATTATAAAGGTCAAATGAGGACAGAGACCTAGAATTCATCTCTTCCTTGTCACCTGGGAGATAGTACATGTTCAGTGAATATTTGTTGAATTAGATTTAACCCAACCAACCTGAGACCTAGAGCCATTGTCCAAGTGAGATACCTCAATTAGGAGTCCTTTGAGTCCTTTGTATCCTAGTGGGGAATAAGCCAGCTGTTCTGCTAGTGGCCAGACCAGCTGTCATCCTATCCATCTACCAGAGAAAGCTTTGGTCTGACGATAATAGTAAAAATGAATTATTAAGTAGTGTTTTAAAGTTTACAAAATATTTCACATAAATTTTCCCATCAGAGACTCATAAAATCTTATAGGATAATACTATATATATATTATTCCCATTTTACAGATGAGAAAACTGAGGCATAGATGTTAAGTGACCTGTGCAGAACCATGCAGCTATTAAGTATACTTTAACTTATGATTTCCGAACTACAGGTTTTATACTCTATACACTGATACCACCCTGCCATCAAGACTACTGTTTTAAAAAGACAATATCTATACTACATACATTATTCTCAAATTTGAGAAAGACACTCTACTAAAGTCTTTTATGACAGAAATATACTCCTAATAATGAAACCAGTGAAAGATTAAGTGAGAGAACTAAAAACCAATATAATTAAGAATGTCAACTCAAAATTTTTAAATAGAATACTGGCAAAAATTATAGCAAAGTATCAAAAAAATTTATCGACTATAATCAAGTGAGACTTATACCATGGATACAAGTGTAGTAGGGATTACAAAATGTTCTGTGAAGTGCAATCCCACTTACACAAGGATGTTTCAACATTAGGACAATAATTAGCAAAATTAAGCAATTAAAATAAAACATCCCAAAGCATATAATCATATAAATAGATGCAGATAAAAGCTTTTAACAATGCACAACTATCATTTAGGCTTTAAAAAAATACAAAGGATAGGCAGAGAATGATCTTTGTTCAAAATGATCTTAAAGTATCTATAAAAATCTCCAAATAAGTATTATATGCAATGGGGAAACATTAGAAACTTTTCCAATAAATAAAGGAATAAAGAAAGGATAGCCTACTGTTATTTTACATAGTTTTAGAAATTCTAGCAACTACAATAAGAGAAAATAAAGAAATTAAGGGCATAAAATGGCCAAAAATGTTAAAGTTTTCTTTATTTGATGATGACATGGTAATTTACTTAGACAATCTTAGAGAATGAGCAAAGAAACAAATTGAGATAAAAGCTTCAGAAAAGCAGTAGAATAGGCAAAATAAATCCACAAAAATCAAAATTTCTCTTGATGAAATAAACAACCAAATACAAGAAGGATGATAGAAAATGAAGTCCCATTCAACTAGGAAATGCATAAACATATCTGGGAGTCAATCTACCAGAGTCCACTCAATATTTGTACAGATACAATTACAAAATATTCCCTAAAGAATAAAGGGCAACTTGAATAATTGAAGGAAGATTTAGTGCTCATGGCTCTTCCATGTTAATATCATTAAAATTATAATACTACTAAAATTAATTTATATATTTAGTATTATTCAAATCAAACTACCAGAGAGGACATGTTACAGACTTAGACAAAATAATAGCACAATTCATTAGGAAGAACAAAAAAAATCTAGAATGTCAAGAGAAATAATGAAAAAAATAATTTAAATGAAGAGGAAATAACACTTCCAGATCTCAAACTAAATAAAGTAGTAATCATCAAAAATATCTGGTACCTTTTAATACCTCACCTAACCCCTTTGTTGGCATTTCAAATTTTCTTCTCTGCTGTGGTCTTTTCATCAGGAATGTTTAAATGTTCTCTTCCATGGAAGATTCATTTTTTCCCTTGTAGGCTTATATTTAGTCTTACTGGATCAATTATTCTTAGCTGTAAGCCTTTGTGCTTTTCCTTTTGGAATATTATTTTCCAAGATTTTCTCTATTTAAAAGTAGTTGCAGCATAGTCTCATGATTTTGAATGTGGTTCTTTAGGAATTGACATCTTCCCTTCCAGTTGTTGCAATATTTTTTGTTTTGCTTTGAACAAGAAACTCTGAACATTGACTAATACCTTCTTTAGTGTTTTTAATTTGTGATTTCTTTCAGGAGGTGAATGATGACTTTTTTTTCTATTTTTACTTTGTCTTTTGATTCCAATAGATTTCTGCAATCATTAAGATATCAATAGAGCCAACAGGTTCTATTCTAATTTTCAGGGAGTTGGCTACTTGTGTCATGTTTTCTACCTTCTGTCTTAAGTTATTTTGTTTCTGTGTTTTTTTTTCCCTCTGAAGCTTTTTTTCAGTTTTAAAAAATAAACTGATTAATTAATTAAAACTCCAACTTCATGTGTTCTAAGTACTCTTGTAGCCCTTATGGGCAAATTTTTTTTTTAATTTCTCAGAAATTCTGTTTTAGTTTTCATGGAATTACTCTCTTCTGGGTTTACCTCCACGGCATTTATTAATTCATAGTATATCTTAATTGTGGTGAGTGTTTTCTTCTGATTATTCATATTCAATTCTAGGTTTGGGACACACACATACACAATCTTAGATGGGGTGGTGGTCAGGCCCTATCTCATATGACAAAGCTGCTTTCAGAACCTGATTGGCCTCAGTTTCCTCCTCCTTGCTCCTAGTCAACATGAGATAAGCCCAGGACAAAGCTTCCCCTGGGACCTGACTGGCCCTGACTTCCCTGATGCAGCTTTCTAGTCCTGTAGGGGCATAAAAAGGCCCATCCGTGTGGACTCTGGGTTTCCCATATTTGTTGAGTACCTAAAACTACAGAGGTCATCATGCCCAGATATCCTACTGACCAGACATATTTCAGGATGGAGATTGAGATTGGCAGGGAGAGAGACAGGTCCAGAGAAGGTAAGTATTTCTATATCTTTGTTGCCTATTCTTGCTGTGTTTAGGCAAAGCAAACTTCTTTTCTCAAATTTTCAGTGTCATTGTTACCCCATTTTGTCCCCACATTGAACCTGAACATTAAAGCCATGATTCCAACATCTGTTTGGTTATATCCCTGATATCTGGTGTCCTGTCCCTGATTTCAATTTTCCCTAGTGTATCTGTGCTCAGAGACCCCTTCTCTTCAGGGGCCCCTTGACTATCCCTAGTAAGCTCTATAGGCTTCCAAGTCCCTTGGATTGTCCCTGACCAAAGCTTTAGGGACCTTCTCATATCCTTGATGAGAGACCTGTAGGCTTCTGTGACCCCTAGAACTAACCCAGAGTCTTTTTGGTTTCTAAGGCCCCCAGAATGTTACTGGTCAGTGATACGTGCTCCAGATCTCCCTGGAGCATCCCAATCAGATGATGGCTTTGGAGCCTGTTTATCAGCTGTCTTCCCTAATAGGAACTCTCAGTGTCATCATTCTTCTGATTTTCTTTTTATGCAGTTCTAGGCTGGATAAAAGAGTTTAGTGTCTTTGCAATTCATGATTATTATATGACCTAGTGTCCTTCTCTTATCTTTGCTAGAAAATATGTGGGATAGCTGGGTTCCTCTACAACCTTTCATATCACCATTTTAACTGAAAGTCTAGAAGGTGAATTCTCCTCCTAGGAGAAGTAATAGAGATTATTATTAAAAAATAGATAATTTTGATTACATAAAATGAAAAGCTTTTGCATGAACAAAATTAATATAAACTAGGACATTGAAAAAATGTCAAATATTTCTGATTAAAGTCTCATATCCAAAACATGTAGAAAAAATTACAAAAATATAAGAACAAAAGCAGTTCCCTAACAAATAGCCAAAGAACATGAACAAAGTTTTTTTAAAAAATAATAACAATCTATTAACAACCACATAAATAAATGATCTGAATCACTAATAAGAGAAATTTAAATTTTAAAAAAACCTACGAGGTTTACTTCATGCCAAAAAATTGGTAAAGATGAAAAAAAGATGGGAATATCAATGTAGAAGTAGTTGTAGGAAGATAAGCACGTGAATGTATTGTTGGTGGGACTATGAATTGATTCAATAATTCTGGAAAAACAATTCAGAATTAAACAAAAAAATGACTGAAATACCATACATATTTAGCCAGTCTGTGCACTTATAATCAGTCATACGCCTCTATGGGGTCAGTGAAAAAAAGAAAAAAAGAAAAGTCCCATATACGTTATACTAAAATATTTATAGCAGGTTTTTTTTTCGTAGCAAAGAACTGGAAATAGAGTTGATGTCCACCAGTTGAGAATAGCTAAACAAATTTGTCTAAATCATCCAGTATGGTCCTGTCCCATACATACTTCACTCCCTAGCTATCTTTTCACCAGCTGCCTTGCTCTATTTCCCCTTGTAATTCTTGAACCATAATAAAATTAACTCCATTATAGTTCCTGGAAACAGCATAAAAACCCACTTCCCCATGATGCCAGTCATCATCATTATAATTTTTCAAGCCAAAATATCCCTGCCTGAGCATTATTCCCCCCCATATGTGTTTTTTCCTGCTATTCAATATATTTTATCAGTACCCCTAAGGCACAATGTAACACAGAGTGACTATTTAATTAATGTATTTTTCGTTGATTCATTCATTCATGGAATGAAACAGTACTGAGTTATTGGTTTTATGAACCAATGAGCATGAATACAGAGAAGCATGAGAAGATACATCAACTGATACAGAGTGAAGTGAAACAAGGAGAACAATATACACAAAGAGTACAATAATATAAATAAAAAGAACAAAACAATTGAAATAGAATACTTTTAGTCAACCAATAAGCATTTTTAAATGTCTACTATGTGCCAGGCACTTTGACAAGCACTGAGGGTACAATTACAAAAAAGGAAAGACATTCCTTGCTTTCAAGGAACTTACAATATAATGGAGGAAGATGATACATAAAAGGGAGGTGAAAAGGAAGAAAAGGGGAATGGTGAAAAAGTCAGAGAAGTCCCATAATAGTACAGTCAGATGAGAAAAGAGATGTTCTGAGCTAAGCTCCCTCCTTAAATGGAAGTTTGGAGTTTACAGCCTCATCCTCCAGAGGGACAGAGGGTGGGGATGAGGTAGAGGATGGAGTCTGATGGGGTGTTACAGGATGATGAGGTTATTTCAAAAATGAGCTTCATAGGGGTTGGTATTGGAAAAGTCAATTAGCGAATTCCAAAAAATAGTATAGTCATTCCACTCTGCATTGGCTGTTATTGCTTAATTTTCTTTCTTTTTTTTAAAAAAAAGTACACATTTTTATTTAGTTTTGAGTTCCAAATTCTATCCCTCCCCCCTTCCCCCCCCTTCCCCGAGGTAGTAAGCAATCATTGAAGTTCAGGGAACAAGATGTCCCTCTCAAGTTGAGCTCATCAATTCTAATCTCATCACCATACTGCTAACTCAAAACCTTGATTGACAGACCACTTTCCTAAGCCTCCTCTCCCCTCTGATTGGAGGGCTGGAGGATGGAGTACCAAATTTTCCCAGTGCTTTCCTTTAGAGAAGGCAGAAACTGGACTTTTCCTGCTCATTCCAATCTGCACCTACTACCAAGCCTAGTCTTTTTGTGTATTGTCCCCCATTAGATTGTAAACTTCTTGAGGGCAGGAACTGTTTATATTTTTATTACTTGTATCACAGTTCCTAGCACATTGTTGTGCTTAGCACATTGTTGCTGTTGCAGGCATGTGTGACTCTTCTTTGTGACCCCATGTAATATCTATGGGTTCTTCTTGGCAAAGATATGGAGTGGTTTGACATTTTCTTTTCCAGTTTTATGCAGGCAGGGGTTAAGTGACTTGCCCAGGGTCACATAGCTAGAAGAAATCTGAGGTCAGATTTGAACTTTGGTCTTTTCTGACACCAGGCCCAGACAACTGTGCCATTTAGCTACCCACCCTCCAAGAAGGCACTTAATAAATGTTTATTAGATTGGATTGGATTTCAGCCAGGTGAGAAATAAAGAAATATTAAATGATAATCAAAAAGATATGATAAGTTACCTCTGCCTGATTCTGACCAGATATGGGGAGTAGGTGTCCATTGGTTTGGAGCATTACATATTATGTTAGACTTTTTGTTTTAAGTTTTGCTAAACCTTGTGAAAATTCTTTATCATAATATAGGCTTTTTGTGAGGATGGAGAGAACCATTGGGATATAAAGATGATATAAAAATAGAAGATATAAATAGTATGTTTTTAAAAATACAGATTTTTAATGCTGCTGCCAGAGCCACAGTGACATATTTTAAAACAAGGGGGAGGAAAGATTATTGTGCTCATGGTGTTATGGTCTCTATCCTAACTTCTGTCTCCATTATTCTTGAGAGAATAAGTAAGGACTCAGGGGATATTGTTAACACAGCTGTTACTGACCTGGTGTTGCAATCATAAAGGTCACACCCTGTGGTGTTCTCTTGCTTAGGATTTCAGAGAGATTGCCACACTGCTCTGTGCATGAGACTTTCACTGAGACACACACAAGAAGGAAACACAAACACAGGCTATAGATGACATGTTTCTACCATCAGTGTGGCATTAGATACTTGTCTACTTCCTTTTCCAGAAAATTCCTACACAAGAATAATATAGAACATTCTAGTCTTTTTCCTAAAGTCTAAAATCCTTAGGTTTTTTTTCTTGCTGCGGGCAATGGAATGAGAAGGGCAGTCATTCAACTTTGTCTCACTGTATCAGACAACGTTGAGTATCTTTCATTTGACCCAGCCCAGTACTTACCACACATTCAAGAATCCTGGAACCTAGGAGTTGTTATTGTTGTTGTTGTTGTCCATCCTTCATTCTTGAAGAGGACCAATGAAGTCTGTAGGGTGATGTCTTGACTCACAAGTGATTTAGATTTAAGTAAGGAAGAGCTGTGCAAAATCATCAGCCTTTCTCCTCCAGAGCCTTATAGGTCCAGTGGCAAGATACATATCAGGATGACTGGAGATGGCCCAGGATTCAGTGGGAGACCCTGGCCTTTTTAAGCTAAGGTATTTCTTAGGTCTTAGTTTGTCTGAGGCAACACCCATTTCAAAGGCTAGGTAAGAATTGAGGCAAAAGATAGCCTATTTTGCATTCTCAAAAGAATCAATCAAACCCAGGGGTTTATTGAGTAACTGAAGTGTCTGTCTCCTAATTTTATATATCTTTGTATTAAACTTCATTTAAAACTATAATTATGATGGCCAAGAGTGGTTACTTCCTGAACCTCTAGACCACATTGTGATCTTCTAACCAGGTAGAAGAACTTAGAAAGCTATAGGGATGGGGGCAGCTAGGTGGCACAGTGGATAAAGAACTGCCCTGGATTCAGGAGGACCTGAGTTCAAATTTGGTTTCAGACGCTTGACACTTATTAGCTGTGTGACCCTGGGCAAGTCACTTAACCCTCGCTGCCCCGAAGGAAAAAAAAAAGTCAGCTTTTCTAAAAAGCTACAGGGAAAACCAGCCTCTCCAGAAGTTCACTCTCTGCCGTAGAAAGGTCTCACCAGGTTTCCATAATCTTTCCCTTTCCAAAACACTTACTTTAACTTCCACATTGAAAATGGTCCAGCTTAATGAGGTCATGGGTTTTTCTAATTCTATACACTCCCTATGGCGGCATCAGAGAAAGAGAGGGAGCAGAGCCCCCTCTCAGGGCTATTAGCAGCAGCTGCCTGATGACAGTAACATGTGGAGATAGGGAAGACGGGAGTTACATTGACCCAACGATAATCCCAGAGACCTGGTCTCAGGCAGCACCAGGAACCCAGCCTGGCCCAAGAAGAAGATTGGAAATGAGGCTGCTGGATGGCAACAAGAAGACCTCCCCTTTTGAAAAATCTCTTGCTACCCAAGGAGAGATTCTATCTCACTCCTCCCCACCCCCACCCCGACAGCCCTGGAGCTGCCCTTGTTTCCCTAATTAGTGTATGATGGCCACATTCCCGGGTGCTGGAGGAGGCCATATCACAGGGGATAAGTCCCGGCTTTAATTTAGCTTGGCTGAGGACGGGCATCTGCCTTCCCATCACCACCGACTGGTTTTAATTGTTTCTCCTTGACAGCAGGTCACACGAGTATTGGCTTTTTAATTAGGATTGAAATTTCTTCCCAACCTTGGGAAATTATTTAATTTCAATATTTCTTTTGCTGAGATCTGGATCCCGCCCCTCTTCCATCCCCTCTTAGACCTCTCATATGGGCACAATCTCTCCCCTTTCAAGCATGAATCCCCTGGGCTTCTCCTACCCTCCCCTCAACCCTCCCAGGTCTTGCTGAGATGCTTTGAAAGGATCATGATGCATATTCAAGTCTCCAAGGAAGATATCAGCCATTGCCACTCCCCAGATCTGCCTCCTGAACTCACTCACTCACTCACTCACTCACTCACTCACTCACTCACTCACTCACTCACTCACTCACTCCATCAGACCAAGCACAGGAGCACTGCTCCTTCCACCATCCCCACCGCCACTCCACCCCCACTAACTCTTCCCACTTCCTTTCCAAATCCCTTCCAGGCCCAGCTAACAATCCCACTTACTCCAGGAAGCCCTCTGAGAAATGTAGCTTGGCATTGGGGAAAAGAGCACTACATTACAAGTCAAGAGACCCTAGATTATGTACCAGCTCCATCACTGACTCACTGTGTGCCCTGGACATATCATTTCCTTACACTAAGCCTCAGTTTCCTCCCCTGTAAAGTGAGGGAGCTGGACTAGATATTTTACACTTTTTAGGTAGCACATTGGATAGAACACTGGACTTTAAGAATCAAGAAAAGCTGGGTCCAAACCCAGCTTTAGACATTTACTAGTCGTGTGACCCTGGTCAAGTCACTTAACTTTTGTTTGCCTCAGTTTCCTCATCTGTAAAATGGGGGTAATAATATCTCCCACGGTGGTTGTAAGAATAAAATGAGACATTTGTCAAAATAGTTTTGCAGACCTCAAGATGCTATGTAAATGCTAGTTACTATGTTTTCTTAAGGTCCTTTCCAGTTCTAACATTTGATGAGTCTAAGATTATTTAGGCCAATCTCCTCTCTCCACAGATAGGATGCCACAAAGGCAACAAATATTCATTAAGTGCCTGCTGTGGGAGGGCCCTGTGCCAGAGACTGGCGAAGGTACAAAGTTTAGCCAAGACACCATCTGGTCCCCGCTCTAGTGGAACTTAATAGAATAGAGGATTAAGGCACAAACACAAGTCACTATAATATGCAAAGTTAAGTGGTAAGTGCTTCAGAGAGTCCAACAAAGAAAAAAAAAGAAAAAGAAAGGTTATATAAGATTGGAGGGAGGAGATCTTTAGCAAAAAGGGAAGGAACTGTGAACCATGAGTCAACAAGAATTTCCTAAGCTCAAAAAAACAACAACAACCCACTAAATAAATAAGTAGACAGATGAACAAACATTAATGAATGAATGTATGAACAAATAAATGAATGAATAAAAAAATGGAAAAACAAAGAAACAAACAAATAAAGCAAACTTAGATTCAGAGAAGGCAAGGGACTTGCCCAAGATCACATGGAAAGTTAGTAACAGAGCTAGGGCTCTTTGTAAATCCTCCTGCCCATGGATATGCTAGAACATATTCACAACTTGGGAGAGCTGATTGTTAAATTTTCATTGTGACCACATATACTTTTGGAAATCAACAAATAGTATAAGTCAGGACATGATTAAATGTATTGTTGATTGTCTAGAGTCTTAATAAAGAGATAGAATTTGTGTGGGGGGGGACTGGGCAATTAGTGTTAAGTGACTTGCCCAGGGTCACTCAGCTAGTAAATGTTAAGTGTCTGAGGCCGGATTTGAACTCAGGTACTCCTGAATCCAGGGCTGGTGCTCTATCCACTGCGCCACCTAGCTGCCCCTAGAAAAAATATTAATAATGTATTTTAAAACTACAAGTGATCCATGTACATTTGTCTCCCTAAGAGCTGGTTGTTAAACATTTACCAACATATGCCAGATCCTCACACCCTCTCTCAAAGACAAGTTTTGTGGGTTTAACTATTTGTTTACTAGAAGAACTAAAAAGAAGGGTTGTAGGGAATCTGACAAGGGAGTAATCACCTCCAGCTTTGAGATAGTGCATATATTATGATTCCCTATCTACAGGTAAAACCAAGGTGCAGGAAAGTTAAATGACTTGAAATCAAGGTCTTCTATCTCTAAGGTCTTCTGTCTCCAAGGTCTTTCCATCACATCACAGTATCCCCTACTAACTTATTTTTGCTTTCTACAGCAAATGAATACACTCAAAAAAAGCAGTGAACAGCAAATCCCTGGGTCTCTCAGTTATTCATTTCTATAGTAAGTCTAATGATATACTGTTTTCCCTAATTAGGCTCTGTTGATCACTTGGAGGCAGATAAGAGAGGTGAAGCATACAGCTAGGAGAGAATTAGGGTCTCTAGCATGTTGCTGGCAAAGTTTACCTTCAATTCAGCGTCACTGAGGTCCCAGTTACAGGTTATCGCCCCGAAATCCTGGAAGAAGAAGACAGGTCCTAAAGTTATTGCCCCACTCCACCTGGTTCTGAAGTAAATGTGGGAGAACATTTCAGAGCTAGAAGGGGCTTTAGAGAACAGAACAAAAGTGGCTAGAGCTAGGTGGAGCAATGGATAGAGCACTGACCCTGGAGTCAGGAGGACCAGCCTTAGACACTTAACACTTACTAATTGTGTGACCCTAGGCAAGTCATTTAACCCCAATTGCCTCAAAAAAAAAAGGTGGCTAGAGATAGTTCATTTTAAAGATGAGAAAAACAAGGCCAAAGGAGGAGAATGAATGAATGAAAGAAAAACCACTTGCTAAGTGCTTACTACATACCAATATAGTAAGTGCTAGAAATCTAAATAGAAATGTGAAATAATCCCTTCTTTTAAGTTTATGAGAAAGCTGCACATGTGTGTATACATATATACATGTATATAATATATACTATATGTGTATATACATGTACATAAACATACTTGTACATGTATATATATGTATATACATGTTGTATGCATGCATTATATATCTGCCATAGAGTAAATGAAAAATCTGGCTTGGAAGTCCCAATGATTTAAGGGCAGGATAGATGTTAAGGTCCAGGAACCTTGGAGTGCATCAGGGGGTCAGATGGCAGTGCCTTAGCTCTAGAGGGCATAGAAGCAGAGTAGATGGCAAGGTCAGAGGAAATAGTAAGGAAACAAGCATTGTGTCAGCTCTGCAGTATGGACGGCCTAGGAAGGCCTGGTTCATCACCACTGGAAAGCTAAGACTAGGCCTGATAGCCTGATTAGAGTAGGAACTCTGTTTTCTGTCCCTTGGGCACTGGGATGTGGGAAAAGAGCACTGTCTAGATTAGAGGGGAAAGGAGATAGGGACATTGGCAAAGAGGCCGGAAGAGAAAAGCCTGCTGATGGTTGTTCCTATCTAGTACCCAGGATGAGGAAATGACTTGTCCAAAGCCACACAGCTCCTTAATGTCAGAATTAAGGTGAGAATCTAGATGTCTCAACTAGCGGGCCAACTCTCTTTCTTCTGTTCCATGCTGACTCCTTGACTTATAAGTGTTTTCTATATTTGTATTATCCCTACAGATAAGACTGTAAGCTTTCTGAGGGAAGGCCGAAGCTTCTATTCTCTGTTTCCCCCATAATGTTTATTTGTATTTATTTATTTTTTTTGCGGGGCAATGAGGGTTAAGTGACTTGCCCAGGGTCACACAGCTAGTGTCAAGTGTCTGAGGCTGGATTTGAACTCAGGTCCTCCTGAATCCAGGGCCAGTGCTCTATCCATTGTGCCACCCAGCTGCCCCCTCCCCCATAATGTTTAAAACAGAGGTCTATATACCTTAAATACGGATAACTTTTTAAAAGAAAGATTTAACAGGACTGGGAAAACCTCATATACATTTGTTGGCAGAGAAAATGGATAGATTGAAGATTGTAACGATTGGAATAACGCCACCTGCTGGATACTTACTGTAGAAGAGTTCTGCCCATGAAGGGAAGGTCTTTGAGGGCAAGACCAGGAGTCAGGAAGTGACGCGGACTAGTGGGAGGAGGAAGGAAGAGACTGGCGCTCAGTCTCGCTCTCTTTCCTCTGGACTCTGGTGGAGAGCGGAGCTAGAAATGTGCTCTCCCTTTAATAGATAGGAATCTAGGCCTTTTTCTCTCTCTTTACCAAATTCTTATTCTCCTTAATAAATGCTTAAAAGTCTAACTCTTGCTAAAGTTTATAATTTATTGGCGACCACTCATTAGATATTTTAGACAGTTTAGCTAGAATTTTAACCCTTAACAAGATCAATCTATCAATAAGCATTTATTAAACATCTACTATGATCCAGGTCCTAAGATGGGCATTGAGGATATACTGACAAAAAAATTAAATAGGCCCTGCCCTGAAGGAACTTATATTCTATCAGGGAAAGTAGTATGTGTTAGTAAACATTAAAATTTAGTAAATATGTAAGTAAATATAAGAAAATGAGAAAAAATCAGGAGAGAGTGAGTAGTTCTGAGACCAAAGTGCTTGGAAGTGCCTGGAATCAGTGGGATCACAAGCACAGGTAGGATTGGTCTTATGGAGGTATCGAAACAGCCCTTCTGGGATTGAAGGAGGGAGGACAGAGTGGATGATGATACTGAGAAGCTCTGAGGACTGCAGAAGAGGGATAGAAGAGCCCACATGGAGAACAGTCCCACAGTAGAATGGCCTTCCTCAGGAGACACTGAGATCTCCAGCATAACAGGTATTCAGACTGTGGCTGGATGGTCACTTTTTGGTGATGGCATCGAAGGGAAGGCTGTAGAAAGTTGGACTAAAGGCTAAACTTCCTTGGGAGGTTCCAGCCCTGAGCTCCTAAATCAGCCCAGCAAACAAAGATGTTCTCCTTGCAGGGAGCTAATGAACCACTCACCTTCCACATTGGCTACTTTCCATGGGCTTTACAAGGTGATTTAATTAGTATCATATGACTGGCCTGCGATGACTTGCTAGTCTGGGTAACAGTTTTTGTCCTCTCCCATTGCTCAGCCAGTCTGAACCCTTCTGTGCCAATCTGCCCTGGCACCAGAGCATTGGTCATGAGAACAAACCCCCAAACCTCAAATGGTTTTAGAAAGAAATGTATTAGGTCATTTGATAGTGAGAGAGTTGGAAAGAAGGGTTTCCCAGGTTCTGGAAGTTTAACATTATATAGGATATTACAAAGGCTTCTGAACAGGAGTCACGCATGAAGAGAACCTGAAATACAAGCTTTGGCAGACCAATCGCAAATCCTAAGTGTGGTAGCCCAAAATGAGAATTTTGTTGTCATTCAGTTGTGTCTGACTCTGTGACCCTGTTTGGGGTTTCCTTGGCAAAGATACTGGAGTGGTTTGCCATTTCCTTCTCCAGCTCATTTTACAGATGAGGCAAACAGGGATTAGTGACTTTCCCAAGGTAACACAGTTTGGGGTTTCCTTGGCAAAGATACTGGAGTGGTTTGCCATTTCCTTCTCCAGCTCATTTTACAGATGAGGCAAACAGGGATTAGTGACTTTCCCAAGGTAACACAGCTAGTAAGTGTATGAATCCAGATTTGAATTTAGGAAGATGAGTCTTTCCTGAACTCTGGACCAGAACTCTGTCCACTGGGCCACCTCACTGCTCCCCAAAACAAGAAGGCTTTGAGTAAATCCAGGACCTGGAGGAGCCTAATATTCCTTGTAATCATCTCCAGCATTCTTAAAAAGTTACTAGGGCAACATAACCTTAGATATGTCCTTTCTCTTCTCTGGGACTCAGTCTTTCTCATTTTACAGGATGAGGGTGTTGGGCTTGATCAACTCTGACCCATCTTACTTTGGAAATCAGCACTAGATCGATAGCAGGAGAACCGAGGGCAAACCTAGGTCAGAGGGAGCCAGTGCCAAAAAGGCCCCAGAAGATTTCTTCAGTTCTCTCTCTTCTCTAGTGTACCTTCCCACAATCTTTTCTCTTTTTCATTTCCTTACACCTTCTCTACATATCCTCCCTTGTCTCTGTCACCATGCTCCTTGTGAGTTCTCTCTGTATTTCACATTTTCTTTCCTCTTTTCTTTTCTGTTTCCCTCTTATGAAACTGAGCTTGTCCTAAGTCTTTATTCCTGCTCTTTTTATTTTTCTTTCTTCTTACTCCCTTTAAAAAAAGAATCTCTTCCCTTCTTTTCCTTTTTCATCTCTTCTCCTGGCTTTCATCTACCTTTTTCTCTCCCCTTCTCTTTCTCTGTTTTTTTTTCTTTTCCCTCTCTTTATTTCATTTTCCATCTCTCCTTCTCCTATATCTACTACCCTGCTCTCTTCCCTCCCTCCCCCAGTCCCCTCCCCTACTGTCTTGGCAGACCTCTCTCCCCTTCCTTTCCTCCCTCCCTCTCCCCACCTTTCCTGTTTAGGAAAGAAAACAAGCTCTTTTCATTGCTTCCAGGCAGAGTGGTCTTCAAGGCCCCAGTCAGGGGAGGCTGTTAATGAAGGCATCTGCTGGGTGGTTTCTCCTAAGTACTTGCCTGACCGGAGAAATTCTTAAAAGGAAAATTCTCACATTAAAGCGTCTTTTGAACATAGTCTGAATGAACAGCTAATAGGTTGCAGGGGCCCAAGCTGAATTATAGGAGAGATGGATTTTAAAAACCTGATGAATCTTTCATTTGGTCTCCGGGCAACATTTCCCAGTGTTCTTGAGGAGGCTTAACAGGCCTTGATGGCGGGTGAGGTGGGCACTCTGGGCTGATAAATTACCATCATTCCCTCCTCCCCTTCCTCTCCCTCCTCCCCCCCACCATGAGTTTATGGGTATTACAGACCCAGGAGGGTCGTAAAGACAAAATCTGCAATGCTCTGTATATAATATTACCTTCTTGGGAGGCAAATATTTACCTTGGAGGTAGCAAAGAGCAGGGTGCTTGCTAGTAAGTGAGCCCCAGCTCTCTCAGTAAAGGTGATGCAATAACCTTGAGCATCCATCCTAGCCCCTTTGGTAGCTTTCAGGTTAACATTAACTATGGCCTTCTCATCTTACTATCTTCCAACCTCCAAGGAGCCCAGGGCTTCCATCAACTTCAGGACTCAGGTCTGACAAATGCTTGTACAACAAGAATGGCTGTGTAGCATAGCAGCCTTCCTCCAGGTCACTGGATTCTAGAATAAACCATAGGAAGGGACCTTAGTGATTACCTAAAGCAACCTCCTCATTTGAAAAGTTAAGAAAGCCAGGCCAACAAAAGGTTGCCCAAGGCCACAGCATCAGGGCACCAAACACTGTTCTTTCCTCTGTAGTTCATATTGTATTCCTGATATAGTGCAAAGAACTCTGGACTTGGAGTAATAAAACCTGTCTTCTAGTCTTGCCCTGCTACCTACTAGGTGAGTGACCTTAGGCAGGATGAATATCTCCTCCAGTTTATCCATCTATATAATGAAGAGAATTATAACTTCCTTGACTTCCCCTCACAGGATTGTTATGAAAATTGAATGAAGTAAGGTCTATGAAAGTGCTTAGAAAACTAAGAAGAGCTGGGGTTCTTGTTAGAGGGAAATAATAATAATACTAACCCTCCTCTGACAGCCTCCTCCATAGGAAGGGTGTGGAAGGGAACCTTGGGCATCCTAGATGTTATGCCAGCAGAGTCTGGGCTCGAATAGGTCTTACCAAGGCAGAGAGATTTTGAGTACGTATCTGGTCATGGCCAGACACAAGCCTGTTTGTTATCTGAAGAAGCACCTGGCTAAGTGGAGAGAAACTCCACATCACTGAAAGGGTAGCCACTGGGCATGGTGGTGACCCTGGATTCTTGAGGTCGTCCAAGTTCTATGGCAACTGAGCAATAGCTCTGGCCTGTTCTGCCAAGCTTTGAAGGTGGAATTAACAAACATAGTGCCTGCTGTCCAAGGAACAATCTAGTTGAGCATGGAGAAGCCTATGACCAGCAGGCTGGCCCTAGGGAATGAAATCTGGTGCAATGGGCCATCCATTAAACAACTCATGATGTCAGTCTACTAAGATGTGCAATAACAATAAACAATAATAGTAATAAAGAGTAACAAGCAACATTCACATTTTGCTTTAAGGTTTGAAGAGCATTTTACATTTCCACATCAGGGCCTCATAACAACCCTGTGAGAGGGGAACTATTTTTAGCCCCATTTTATAGATGAGAAAAGTGAGGCTGAGAGAAATTCAAGGGTTTGCCCAAAGTCACACAACTTCTAAGTGTCTAGGGCAGGATTTGAACTCAAATTTTTCTCAGAACTCCTGTGTAGGGATAGCTAGGTGGCATAGGAGATAGAGCACCAGCCCTGGATTCAGGAGGACCTGAGTTCAAATCCAGCCTCAGACACTTGACACTTACTAGCTGTGTGACCCGGGTAAGTCACTTAACCCTCATTGCCCCACAAAAAAACAAAAAAACAAAAACAAAAGCAAAAAAAAAAACCTCCTGTGTAGAGCCGTTCTCTCTAAAAATGTCCTTAAATTGATCAAATCTCAGATCCTTAAACTTAAGAATATAATAAGAGCTAGCATTTATATGTCCCTTTAAGGTCTGCAAAGGGCTTTACAACCGTTAAATGGTTAATGAATGATAATTCATCTGATCCTTCCAGCAATCCTGTGAGGTAGTTGCTATTTTATCCCCATTAAACAGATAAGGAAATGGAGGCCCAGAGAGGTGGAGTGACTTGCCTAGGACACACAGCTAATCATTTTCTGAGTCAGGATTCAAACCGGATCTTCCTGACTCCAAGTGGTGCACTGTATCCCTGGCCCACCTAGCAGCCTTCTTTGGGTACAGTTGGCGTTTCCTATGTGACCGGACCTCAGAGACCATAGGGAAGTCCCTCTGTCACCAAATACCTGCCCCCCACTCACTGCCCCATGTCTGAAATGACATCATCAGTGCCTCAGCCTTCCAGTTTCAGGCTTAGATCTCTGGGACACACCCTGTTTCTCCCCGTCTCTGTATTTGGTTGGTCCCCAGAAGCCCGATGATAGAAGCGCCCTTTGGTGCGATTGGTTGTGACTTGGACTCTACCAGTACCGCTTCCTGGGACCCAGGATCACCTCTCCACCAAGACAGACAAGGCACTCTTGGGCGCTCCGTGAGCAGAGACAAATGTCAATAAAACTCCTGAGAAAATGCTCGTGGGGGATGGATCTCCCTCTCCCCGAAGGGTTTTGTAATCAGCTGAAGCCCTGGTTTGGAGGGGGATGCTCGCACTTCCGCCCGTGCGTGGGGTCAAACTCGGGGAGCCGGCGTGCAGATTTTCTCCCAGGGACTGCTGCCTGTCTTTCTGAAGTATTTTCTAAATGCTGGCATCGTGCCTTCTCAAGGGCTGCTGAAGAGAAAACAGCAATTAAAGCGTTGTCATCCAACTTGTTCAGGCCATTAACTTGTTCAATTTTGCATATAAAATCCACGAGTATATTTAATGTAGGCGCAGCACCTGGACAAGAGCTGTAAATGTAAATCAATACATAATGATATTCTCTCAGTCCTACATAGTCCGATGGGGGAGGGGGGAGGGGGCTTGCTCTCTCTCCTCTCCCCTCTCTGCTTCCTCTCCTTTTTCCTCTTCTTTCTCTGCTTTCTATCTCTTAAGTTAAACGACCAGATAGGGATGGGCCAGCATTAAGGGATAAAGAATCCCTACTAATCTTATAAGCAGACTGTTTGCTTCTCTTCCTTTAATACTAGCTCACATTTTTAATTAGGTTTACAGAATGTAAGAGATGCAGGATGGAGGCCCAACCTCAAAGTGAAGAAAGTAAGTTCTCTAAGTTCAAATCCTGCCTCAGACCGTGGGCAAGTCACTTAACCCTCATTGTCCTTCAAAAAATAAATAAAATAAAATAAAATGAAGAAGTTGAAAAAAAAATAAAGTAAGGTCTCAAATCTTACCTCTGACACAAGATGGCTATGTGACCCTGGACAACTCATTTAATCTCTCAGAGCTTTGGGACAGTGGTGTCAGACTCAAAAAGAAAGGGATCCCTGTGGCTGCACATTGACTTAGAAAACCACAAATTAGCATTATCTATGTTGCATTGTTTTATTTTATTAAATATTTACCAGTTACATTTTGAGGGGAGGTAATCAAGGTTAAATGACTTGCCTCAGGTCACATGGCTCCTAAGTGTCTGAGATCAGATTTGAACTGAGATCAATCCTCCTGAATCCAGGGCTGGTGTTCTATCCACTGCACCACCTAGCTGCCTCACCAATTACATTTTAATCTCTTTATTCAAACTCCATGGGAGCTTGATCTTTCTGCTCTAAGAAATTCTAAAATTCTTAAGTTGCAGAGAAAGTGCCATCTCCAATGGTGGAAGGGATTTCCTCACCTGGGAGTCCCCTATCCCAACTAACTCACATATTTGGGTCCTCTTCACTATGACAAAGCATCTTCCACAAGCACAACGCAAGAGGTAGGTACAAACACAACAAAACTTCATCAAGTATGTTATTGTACTAGGCACTGGGTGGTTGGAGGATGGCTAAACCTTTTATAAGTATGAACACTGAGTCCTAGAAAGGCAGTCCGGCCTAGTGGAAAGATTGCTGCCCTTAGGGTCAGGAGCCCAGATTTCCAGGCCCGAATCTGCCACTTCATAAATGTGTTGTGAGTGGGATAGGAAGTACACCCACTGACCTCTGTAATCGAGATTAGAGGAGAAAGGAGGCCAAAGCACTGATTTTATTTCTTTCGAAAGAAAGGTGTACCACACTCACTGGGACAACCAGGAGGTGTGACACACCGAGATTAGGTAACCAAGCAGTTTTTATACTCTTTACAGACATCTAATTTGAGCAAAATGCGGTAATTGGGTTAATACTATATGTTCAGCAATAAATCTCTCTCCTGGGATGTTCAGCAATAAGTCTCTTTCCTGGGTCAGAGTGCCCCAACCTCAGGGGTTCAGCCATAGGTTATTTTGCAAAATTTCCTGTTTCAGCAACAATTTATCATATCTACATAATGTCTCGGTGCAGACCCTATGAAGCAATTTTTAAGTTGATATGCCTATATTTAGAAAGGGGGATAGTAGCTTCCCATTATTGCCTCTCTCTAGAGAAAAAACAGAGAGAGAAATAGGGGGCTTTAAGGGGCTTTAAGACTTTGAGATCAGATCACTAGGCCGAGGGGGGGGGGGGGCACTTTCCATCTCAGTGGAGGGTCATATCCCTATATCCCTCTCAGTTGCTTTAGGCAAGTCACAATAATAATAACAACAGGGGGCAGCTAGGTGGCAAAGTGGATAAAGCACCAGCCCTGGATTCAGGAGTACCTGAGTTCAAATCTGGCCTCAGACACTTGACACTTACTAGCTGTGTGACCCTGGGCAAGTCACTTAACCCTCATTGACCCACTAAAAAATTAAAAATAAAAATAAAATAATAATAACAGTAATTCACTTTTCTATGACAGACAACATTGCATAGTGGGGAAATTTGGAATCAGAAAACCTGGGTGCAAATCTTGGCTCTTCTACTTACTACTTATGTGATGTGAGAAAATTATTAATAATGGGGTGTTTGGGGGGACTCAGAGAGAGAGAGACACACACACACACACACACACACACACACACACACACACACACACGCAGAGAAACTCTGGCTGGTTTTGCAGGGCCTGCCCAGAATTCAGTAAAGTTGGACTCTGAAAAGAGACAATAGAGATTAAAACCACACCTACCTGAAAGCCTTCCCCTGCCCCCTGCATGTACTATTTTGACCTCAGCATGTACTATTCATGAACCACCCTCAAATCCAGTAAACCAATAGATTTGAATGATGCTAGCCAATTAACTTTGAGCAGTATGTAAGGGCTGCCTCTCCGCCAGACTGCAGGGAGTTTACTCTCTCTCACACAGACTCTCTGGGCCTGGGATGCTGAAAGAGGCGGCCACACGGCCCACTCTCTCTCCCCTCCTAGGTATGTAGGGCTTCTGAACTTTCTGAGCCATGTGCTCTCTCCTTATTAACATTTAATATGATTTAATAAATGCTTAATGCCCCAAATTGATGCTAAAGCCTCTAATTTATAAGTAGCAATATATTAGAAACCCCAGCTAATTTTCCTTAAAACCGAGAACAGAGACAGGCACTCCCATATAATTTCAAACAACACAGTGACCTTGGGCAAGCAAGCAATAAATCAACCTACAAATATTTGTTGAGCACCTACTATGTGCCATGCACCAAGCTAAGTACCAGGGGGTACAAACTTCCCTGTTTCTGTCCAAGGTAGCACCGTGTGTTACTTTGTGGTACCTTTGACAGAAGGTACCTCCTCTGGTAGCATGAGAAATAGCCTCACAGATTAGAAACCTCTCCATTATCCTGGAATCCCTACCCTCCCTCACCCTGCTAATAATTAACCAGTTGTCATATCTTGCTATTTCTATCTTCACATGTTGATTTCTTCTCCCCACTCATACACCTAGCACCTTAATTCAAGCCCTAATCGCCCCTCTACTTGGTTATGACAACAACCTTCTAATTGGTCTTCTTGTCTCTAATCTTACCCCATTCTAGAGCATCCTACACCCTTGTGCCAACATGATTCTCCTTAATAGAAGATCCAATCATGGGTCTACTCTCTTCAGTCAACTTCATTGACTTCCTGTTGCCTTTGGGATGACATGTAAGCCCTTCTCTTTAGCTTGTAAAACCCCAACCTTTCTTTCTCCCCCTTTGTACTCTGCATTCCATCCACAATGACCTTCTCTCTGTTTGTCACATACAGCACTCTATCTCCTATCTCTGAGTCTTCACACTAGCCCATCCCCCATGCCTGGTATGCTCTCTCTCCTAACTTCCGCCTCAGAGAATTCCTTCTCTTCCTTAAGTTGCTTATGCATCATCTTCTGTACTGGTTTCCCCAATTGCTGGTACCCCTCCCCAAGCTACTTTATATTCAACTACTTTGTACCCATTTGTATTCAAGCCCTATGACCTCTTTGGGCCTTAGTTCTTTTCATCTGTAAAAGGAGAGTGTTGGACTAGATGAACTGGAATGGTCCCTTTCAACTATAAAACTATTCGACAGAGTCAATTTTGCATTTGCAAAGTACTTTACATATATTATCTCATTTGCTCCTCATGACAACCCCAAGAGGGAGGTGCCATTCTTGTTCCCATTATGCAGATGAGGAATTTGAAGCTCCAAGACTTGACCAGGGTCACTCAGTGTCTGAGGTGAGATTCAAACGCAGGTCTTCCTGACTCCCAGGGTCCAGAGTCCTATCCATTATACCGTCCTACCTCCTATAATCAATCCCCCTAAATCTGAGCTTCCTTATCTGTAAAATGGATCCCCAACATGGATGTATAGAAGAAGCTACTTTGTAGGACTTAAAGGCCAATGGAAATAGGAAATAATTATTCTATGATTTGCTGGAGGTTGCATAGACGGGTAGCTGGGCTGGGCAGATCTCCCCACTCTAGGTCCAGTGCTCATTTTATTATGTCAAAGTTCTTCTTTCTTTTTCCCCAAGGGCCAAGTACCCTTGTTTCAGACACTCAGCATCTTTTTGCTACATCTCAGAAGAAAGAAAATTTATTACCCTTGGAGAGAGTTTCATTTCTTCTAACACGTGGCTTCATTTCAAATCTTTATAACAACATTGGAGAACATACTAATAAATGTGCCACTGATAACGTAACAACAGGCCCAGTGTTTTCTGAAAGTAGATACATGGGCTGGTTCTCAGCAATTAAATCTTGGGAGAAGAGGAGGAGGAAGGGTTGGTCAGAGTAAATGAAGTGGGAAATAGTCATGCTCTCATCTGCAGGACTGCAGCAACTTTGGATTTTTACATTCGTGAGAAACAAATTTAAAATCACTGCCTCTCAGAGAGGGAAGGGACTTTAAAACATAAAATACAATATAAGGGTTTGTAGCTAGAAGAGAGGTGAGAATTCACTTGAATTCAACATATACTTAGTACCTATACCTACTGGCTTTGTGACCCTGAGCAAGTCACTTCAGTTATCTAAATAATATAATTTGCAGAGAAGGTGCCAAACTGTATCGGTAGAGGAAATTTCCTCACCTGGGAGTTCCCTATATTGATGAAAACACAGGTCCAATTCCTATCCTCATATTTTACTAGAAATTTGACATTTCAGTCTTTTTTTCAATTGTGTTCGACTCTTTGTGACCCCATTTGGGGTTTTCTTGACAAAGATACTGGAGTGGTTTGCCATTTCCTTTCCCAGCTCATTTTACCAATGAGAAAATGGAGGCAAAACAGGGTTAGGTGACTTACCTAGGGTCACACAGCTAAGTGTCTGAGGCCAGATTTGAACTCAGGAAGATGAGTCTTCCTGTCTTGAGCTCCATACTCTATCCATGGTGCCACCTAGCTGCCTCCTTCATTCCTTCATAAATACTTGACTTCTGAAAAGAGCTGAGTTCCTGAACACAGAATAGCAGAGTTGGAAGAGTTGTAAAAACTTAGACTGTTAGCACCACCAGAGACCTCAGAGGTTTCTAGTCCAACATCCCTCTTCATTCAAGAATACATGTATTCTATTCAATACAAAGTTTCAAGTGCAGAACTTGATAATCCATGATCAGTAATGTTGTCTTATACAATCCCATTTGTGAATAATAAAATAGAAGTGCATTGAATCTGTCACAATTTTAATGTGGCACGTCCTCTTTGTTTTAGGATGTTAAGACCAGAAATTTAGACGTGGAAGGCACCACACACAGTGGGGTATTGTAAAATGTTAAACAACAGGCTGGCAGTGAAGGGTAGTGCATACATGACACACTTTTAAATTTATTCTGCATTATTAACATTCTCTCCATCATTTTCTTGAGTCTAGACAATCAGCGAAACAATAAAGTCCCCTAATTTGTAGTGTTTGCTAATTTCTGAGGTATAAGTGCTCACACTGAAAATTTCACAATAGTTCTCAAGTGTTGGTTTAAACTGGCTCCAGAACATCTCTGACAGGGGTCATCTAGTCTAACCCCTTCATTTTACAGATAAGGAAACTGAGACACAGGCAGATGAGGTGACTTATCCAAAGTCTTGCAGGTGGTAAGTATCAGAGCTAGTGTCAGAACCTAGTTTCTTTTAGGTCAAATCCATCATTTATCCCACAAAATCAATGAAATAGAGACTACCTTGTATTTTAATTTCTTGAACACTCTTGTTTTCATTTTCCTTTCTTCTACCAGAATTTCTTGACACAGGTGAATGAAATTACCTGCTCTGAACTGTGTATCACTTTTTGTTTTTTGTTTTTTGTTTTTGTTTTTGTTTTGTTTTGTTTTTAGTGAGGCAATTGGGGTTAAGTGACTTGCCCAGGGTCACACAGCTAGTAAGTGTTAAGTGTCTGAGGCCGGATTTGAACTCAGGTACTCCTGACTCCAGGACCTGTGCTCTATCCACTGTGCCACCTAGCTGCCCCTGTGTATCACTTTTTAAATGTATTAGTACAGTAGCTTTCTAACAGGTCTTTCTGCCTCAGTGCTTACCCATGCCTGATGATGTTTTCTTATGTGTGGGTCCCCATGTACTATGTCTCTCCGATGCTCAGAATCCTTCAGTCACTTCCTGTTGTTGGTCATTTCCAAAGAGGACCGATAACATCACAGGATGGTGTCTTAACTTGTATGTGAATTGGATTGAAGTGAGACAGAGCTGTGCAGTGTCATCAGCCTCACTTTCTCATCCCGAGTCATCAAAGTTCAGTGGCAGGACAAAAATCAAGATGACTGGTGATGAACCAAGATGCAGTGCATGACCTTGGTGTCTTCCATGTGTGACCAAGCTCTAAGCAATCCACAGAGCCTGCTTCACGGTCATTGGAACAAATTGTTGCCATCCGCCCTTTCCACCAGGGGAAGTCTTCACATGCTTGGGGTAGACATTTCCCTAACTCACTGATGGGCTTGAGGCCTGTCAATTACCCTAGTGAGTAAAGCTCTGACTCCTTAGTCTATATTTCAAGGCTTTCTCCAATCTGACACCACCCTATCATTCCAACATTACCTCATCATAGGCTCCTAATAAACTCAGTTTATTAGGCAAACTGGATCAAAAGCCTCCCTTTTCCCCACCTCTACCCCCCACATTCCTTGTGCTTGGTACACTTTGTTCTCTTAGTCTGAAATGACCTTTTCCCCCATTTTTTCCTGCTGAATCCTACTCATCCTTTAAAACACAACTCCTCCTATTACCTCCTCTAAAAAGCCTTTCTTGCTGAGGGGGAAAGAAGAGACAAGACGACCTTCTCCCTTGGGATCTCTTATAAAACTTTGTACCTCTCTAATGCACTTACATAATATTCTACATACTACTTATCCTGCTACTTCATGTAACAAACTTTATAAAGATAAAGACATGATTTATCTAAATTCTATATATTCCCCAGTGCCTAGCAGAGTACTCTGCACATACTAAGTAATAACTAAATATTTCTTGAATTCAGATTATTTTTCCTCGTGGATTTCCATTTCCCAAATTATCAAGTAAGAGGGTTAGACTAGATGGTGCCTACTATCTCTAAAGTTCTATGACTTTATGTTCTTTATGTTTTCTGCCTCCATGACTTTTCTAAGACTTGTAAAGTCCCTAACTGGTAAAAATTACTAGTGTGCTGGACCAGGAGTCATAAAGGCCTGAGTTCAAATCCTTTCTCAGACACTAGCTGTGTGATCCTGGGCAAGTCACTTAACCTCTGCTTCAGTTCCCTCATCTATAAAATGCGAATAATAATGGCATCTACTTCTCACCTTCCTTCTTGGGATCAACTGAGATAATGATTATAAAGTACAAGGTACTGGGCCTGACACATAGTAGGTACTTTTTGAAGATGCTTGCTTCCACATATGAGTCATCATAATTTCTATATATTACCAACAAAGTGCAGCAGGAAGAGATAGAGAAATTCCATTTAAGGTAACTGCAGACAATAAAAAATATTTCAGAGTTCTACCTGCCAAGACAAACTCAGGAACTATATGAACACAATTACAAAACACTTTTCATACAAATAAAGACAGAGCTAAACAATTGGAAAAATATTAATTGCTCATTGGTAGGCTGAGCCAATATAATAAAAATGATAATTCTACCTAAACAACCCAAACATGATCTTATAGAGATAGAAAAAATAATAACAAAATGTATCTGGAAGAACAAATGATCAAGAATATCAAGGGAGTCAATGAAAAAAGTGTGAAGGAAGGCAGCCTTAGCAGTTCCAGATTTCAAACTGTATTACAAAGTAATAATTATTAAAAATCAATCTGGTGGTGACTAAAAAATAGAACACTAGACTAGATTAGGTACAGTACTAAATAACCAGAATAATCTAGTGTTATATAGACCCAAAGAGCCAACTTTTGGGGACAGGAACTCGCTATTTGTCAAAAATTGGGGAAACTGGGAAATGTTGTTTAGTTGTGTCTGACTCTTTGTGACCCCATTTGGGATTTTCTTTGCAAAGATATTGGAGGGGCAGCTAGGTGATGCAGTGAGTAAACCACTGGCCCTGGATTCAGGAGGACCTGAGTTCAAATCTGGCTTCAGACACTTGACACTTACTAGCTGTGTCACTTAACCCTCATTGCTCCCCTCCCCCCCCAAAAAAAAGATATTGGAGTGATTTGTCATTTTCTTCTACAGCTCATTTTATAGATGAAGAAACTGAGGTAAACAAGGTTAAGTGACTTGCCCAGGGTCACACAGTAAGTGCCTGAGGCCAGATTTGAATCCAGAAAGGTGTCTTCCTGATTTCAGGCCCCACCATACCGCTTAACTACCTGTAACTGGAAAGTAGTTAGGCAGAAACTAGATATAGATCAACATCTCACACTGAATATCAAGATAAGGTCAAAATGGATATAAAATTTAGACATAAATGGAGATACCATAAGCAAATTAGGAGAGCATGGAAAATATATCTGTCAGATCTATGGATAAAGGAAGAATTTAAAACCATACAAGAGACAAGGAGGATCAAAGGAAGTAAAATGGATAATTCTGATTATATTAAAAAGGTTTTGCACAAACAAAATCAATGTTACCAAAATTAGAAGTTGGAAAAAATTAAGGCAAGTTTCTCTGCTAAAGGCATCATTTCTCATATGTATAGAGGAATGAATCAAATTTATAATAATACAACTCATTCCCCAATTGATGTGGTCAAGGGATATGGACAGTTTTCAAATGAGTAAATCAAAAAAATTTTAAATGCTTTAAATCACTATTGATTAGATATATTCCCTCACACCTTTCAGATTAACTCATATGACAGAAAAGGAAAATACCAAATGTTGGAAAGAATGTGGGGGGTGGGAATACTTGAGGGATACTAATGCACTGTTGGTGGAGTTGTGAATTGATCCAACTTTTCTGGAGAACAGTTTAGAACCATGCCCAAAGGGCTATAAAACTGTTCCTACCCTTTGACCCAACAATACTACTTCTATTAGGTCTGTATCCCAAAAAGATCAAAGGAAAAAGAAAAGGACCTATATGTATGAAAATATTTACAGCAGCTCTTTTTTGTGGTGGGAAAGAATTAGACATGAAGGAGATATCAATCAATTGGGGAATAACTGAACATCTTCTGGTATATGGTTGTGATGGACTACCATTTTGCTATTAGAAATGATGAGCCAGATGGTTTCAGAAAAACCTGTGAACTAATGCAAAGTGTGAACTGTGAAATGATGCAAAGCAAAGTGAGCAGAACCAGGAGAAGATGATATACTGTAATAGCAATATTGTAAGAATGATTAGTTGTGAATGATTTAGCTAGTCTGATCAATATAATGATCCAAGATGATTCTGAAGGATCCAGGATGAAAAATACTATCCACCTCCAGGGGTAGCTAGGTGGCACAGTGGATAAAGCACTAGCCCTGGATTCAGGAGAACCTGAGTTCAAATCCGGCCTCAGACACTTGACACTTATTAGCTGTGTGACCATGGGCAAGTCACTTAGCCCCAACTGCCTCCCACACACAAAAAAGAAAATTACTATCTTCCTCCAGAGAGAGAACTAACTAATGGAGCATGCATATACATATTGAAGCATAATATTTTCTACTTTTCTTGTGTTGTTTTTTCATTTTTGCAACATGGCTAATATGGAAATACGCTTTTCACAATTTCGGATGCATAATTGTTACCACATTTTTTGTATTCTCAGTGGGTAAGGGAGAGGCAGGAGGAAGAGAAAGAATTTGGAACTCAATTTTTTAAATGAATATGAATATTGAAGAAAATAATAAATTGAAAAAAATTAATTTATTTTTTAAAATGCTTATTTCATTTCTATTTCTATGAATTTAAATCTACTCATTCTTCAAAGCACAGCTCAGGAATCCAGCTTTTCCATGGAAGTTTTCTCCAATATGAAATGAGTTCTGTCTCCTCTGAACTCTTAAATTGTATTTCAGAGTAGGGCATATTTTTCAGGGTGTAAATTGTATCGCAATTTTTTTCTCCACATCCTACTTTACTCCTATCAGAAGGTAAACTTCTTGAGGGCAGGTCTTATTAATCTTTGTCTCTCCCACAATGCAGCACATGTAACCTTGGGCATAATAGATGATCTGCAATAAATGTTTCTTGAACTGAATTTGGCAAAAGATATAGGTTAAATAGGAAAGGGGAGATTAGAGCTCAATCCATCAGGAAATTCTTACGATCATCCATGCATACCATGTAGGGGGCAAAAAGTGGTCATAGGCTTGAATTAACACTCATGCTGAGAGATTACTAAAATCCCTTCTAATCTTTAATTCCATAGGAGTTCTTGTAAAAATCCTCTTCTGATAATATGCTAATAGTTAGGAGACTTTAATGTTCCCCTTTCAAAGAGAGAAAAGTTAACAGGAAGATAAACAAAAGAGAAAATATAAAAATAAAAACTACTGGAAAAATTAGAGTTGATAGATCTATAGTATCTTCTGATTAGAAACATTAAAAGACATGTATATTCTTAGTACCACATATTACCTTTACAAAAAGAGACCATGTGATTGGGCATAGGAGAATTACAACAAAACAGAACAAAACAAAAACAGAACTATCCTTCATAGATCATAAGACAATAAAATTAGTCATTAATATAGAGAACACAAGCAAAAGTTATGGACCTAAGTGGAGATTAATAATGACATGCTCAATAATGAGTAGATCAAGGAATAAATTATAGAAATGATTAACAACTATGCAAAAGAGAGTAATACACCAAGAATTCTTAAAGCTAAAAGCAGTCCTCAGAGGAAAAATATTCCTAAGTACATATGTTAACAAAAATGAAAAAGAAAATTAACTGAATATGCAAAGTAAAAACTTAGAAAACAAGACTAAAACAAGCACAAAAGAGGAATTTATTTTATTTTATTTTATTAAATCATAAAAGTATTTTATTATTTTCCGGTTACATATAAATATAGTTTTCAAAATTTGTTTTCATAGGATTTTTAGTTCCAAATTTTTCTCCCTCCCTCCCTTCCCTCCCTCCTCCCCAAGACAGAAAGCAATCTGATATAGGTTATATATGTTCAATCACATTAAACTTGTTTCTGCATTAGTCATGTTGTGAAAGAATAAGAACAAAAGGGAAAACCCTCAAAAAAGAAAAGAAAAGAAAAGGAAAAACAAAAGAAAAATATTTTGGTTCAATCGGCATTCAGAATCCACAGTTTTTTTTTTCTTGATGTGGAGAACATTTTCCATCTTGAGTTCTTTTGAAAAAAGAGGAATTTTTAAAGGAGAAATTGATAAATTGAAGAAAAGAGAAATTATAGACAAAACAAAAAAATTGATTCTTTAAAGTCTAACAAAATTTATGTCTTTATCATACCTGATTAAAAAGAGGGAAAAAATTAAACTGTGAATCAAAGAAAACAAAGACATAAAATAAAAGGTTTATCTGAATCTACTGCCTTTCTGGGCTAACCTCTCACATCATATCTCATTCAGCCCCTTCATGTTCAAGATATTCTGAGTCTGACTCTTGATGTACAATGGGTGTTGTATTTCTTTGCCCTCTCAGTAGGTGATGGAGGGGTTGAAGGATGGAACCGAAGATGAAAATTTAATTTAATTTAAGAAAAAAAAAGATACTCAGTGAGTCTACACTTCTAAAACTATAGCTCATTAGTCCTTACTAATATGTTCATCTTTAATAGTCATCTAGTAAGGGGACAGCTAGGTTGCACAGTGGATAAAGCACTGGCCCTAGATTCAGGAGGACCTGAGTTCAAATCCGGCCTCAGACACTTGATACTTACTAGCCGTGTGACCCTGGCCAAGTCACTTAACCCTCATTGCCCCACCAAAAAAAATTTTAAATAAAAATAAAATTTTTTAAAAAATATTTATCTAGTAGATACAATTAACTAAAGCAAAAGCATTGACTTAAAAACAATACCATGATCAGAAATAATAAAATATTCCCCTTGAAATCTTGTCTCACACTCTCCCACAAATACATATAAGTATCAGTGGTAAGAGTGGATGCATATATAGAATATGCTGTTAGAGAGGCAGTCACATATGAGACCAAAGCAATTTCTATTTCTGGCACAAAAAGTCCCCAGTGGACTTTCCTTTCTCAGTGTATCTTCATGCTGCTTCTCCTTGGATATAGCATTTGAGTTGGGCTCCTTGTTCTTTGCAGCTCAACCCCATAGTCCTCTACAGAATTAGATGATTTTCATTTTTACATCAGCTTAAGGCATATGAGTAATCCTTTCAACCAAATATTAGATATTTCCTTTGTGGTGTTAGTTGCTTTCATCCAATGGCCAAGGTTGTATAATCCAAATGATTAAAGAACTTCATATCTCTCAGTTCTTTGTGACCCCATATGGGGTTTTCTTGGCCAAGATACTGGAGTGGTTGGCCATTTCCTTCTCCAGCTCATTTTACAGATGAGGAAACTGAGGCAAACAGGGTCAAGTGACTTGCCCAGAGTCGAACAGCTAGTAAAGTGTCTGGGAACAGGTTTGAGTTTAGAAAGATGAGTCTTCAACTGGGTGGAATAATCTCTCTAACCCTGCAGGAAAATAGGAGGGGAAGGGGATAAAGAGAGAGGGGCAAAAGAAGGAAGGGCAGATTGGGGGAGGGGACAAAGAAGCAAATCCCTTTTGAAGAGGGATAGGATGAAAGAAGATGGATAATAGAGTAAATATCATGGGGAAGGGAATAGGGTAGAAGGGAAACAGTTAACAATAATAATCATGAAAAAGAGAAAAGGGTGAAAATGGTACAAAAAATATTTATAGCAACTCTTTGTGGTGGCTAAGAATTGAGAATCAAGGGAATGTCCATCAATTGAGGAATGACTGAAAAAGCTGTGGTACATGATTGTGGTGGAATGGTATCGTGCTATAGGAAATGACAAACAGGATGATCCCAGAAAAACCTGGAAAGAATGTGAGCTCCTTGAACAAAGCAACTATTTTTACTCTGTTTCTCCAGAACTTAGCACAGTGTCTTGAAAAGATTAAATTACATTAAGTTAACTTAAAAAGAAAAGAAAGATGAGTCTTCCTGATTATAGACCCCGAATTCTATCCACTATGCCAACTAGTTGCCCCTAAAGGAGTTAATAAAAGTAAATATTTCTTTGTACTTTGGTGAGGAAACCCTGAGTTGATTCAGCTGAGTGAAGCTCCCTTGCCTCTCCTCCCTGTGGTCCTGCAGCCAAACATTGAAGTTACCTGGTCCTCCTTTAGCTGTTTTATACTGAGGCAACCAGCTAATGATGTCAAAAGCCTGAGCCATTAGCTCTCCTCTCTATGCTCCCACCCTCCCTAGTCAATCAAGTCTTAAGTATGGCTTTAATCGCTTTTTTTTTTTTTAAGTGAGGCAATTGGGGTTAAGTGACTTGCCCAGGGTCACACAGCTAGTAAGTGTTAAGTGTCTGAGGTCGGATTTGAACTCAGGTACTTCTGACTCCAAGGCCAGTGCTCTATCCACCACGCCAACTAGCTGCCCCCTTTAATCACTTTTTAAGGAATAATTAGCCTAACTTGTATGAGAGCAGGGCGTTAGTATATTGCAGCCACTACATAAATATCATTGATGAATATTAATTCAGTAATTTTAAGTAAAATCCTGACAAAAATATAACTAACCTATTTTTTAAATTCACTATGACTAAGTTGATTTTATAGTAGTGATGTAAGACTGATTCACTGTAGGGAAAAATTAATATTTAAACAAAAACAATGTTTATATGAATGGATACAGAAAAAAAAAACCTTTGCCAAAGTATAATATTCATTTATACTAAAACCCTACAAAAACACAGATATAAAAGGATTTTCTAAAAATATGATAAAAAAGTATATATCTAAAACAAAAACTAGCAGACAAACACACCAGAAAAAAAAAACTTTCCCCATAAATACAAGAATAAGCAAAGGATGCCTCCTTTCCCCATTGTTTTTTGATGCAGTTCTACAAATGCTAGCAATAGCAAAAAGACAAGAGAAGGGAATTAAAGACAAACAGGAAGAGAAACTATCCCTACTTGCTGGGGACATGATGGTTTATTTAGAAAATCCTCAAGTATCAGCAAAGAAACTAATTAAGACAATAGTTTCAGTAAAGTAGAAGAATACAAAATGAGCACAAAAAAGAAAGTGTTTCCGTATGGCTGTAACAAAATCCTGGAGACAATAATAAGAAGGGGATGTCGCACTGAAAATAACTGAATAAAATATAAAGAAGTGAACCTACCCACACGTACTCAGGATCTGTATAAATGCTAAAGAACAACTTAACTGTAAGGATAGACAAGGCTGATGGTTGAGCCATGGCAATATAATAAAAATGACAATACTACCTAAATTAATTTGCAGATTTAGTGCCATACCAATCAAACTACCAAGGAGATGCTTTATAGAGCTAGACAAAATAATAACAAACTCATTTGAAAAAAGACAAAAGATCTATAAACTCAAGGGAATTATTGGGATGAGGGGGAGTGGGAATGAAAGGGGGACAGCACTTTCAGGATTCAAATAATAGTATCAAGCAATAATCATCAAAATTATTTGATACTGGTTTAAAAAAAAGTTACAGAAAAGCAGATTGGTGCAATAGAGTAGATAAGGAGGTATAAAAAATAATTGAACTCAATAACCCAGGAACATAAATTACTTGGGGAAGATTTCCCTGTTTTAACAATAATTACTGGGGAAACTGGAAAGCCATTTGGCTGAAATTTGGTTTAGAGCAACATCTTACTTCTTATACCACAATAAGAGACCTGGATATGAAAGATAACATGATTAAAAACTATTACAAAAGAATTCAATTAGGTACTTTTCACAACTATGACCAAGGGAAGGATTCTTAATCTAAACAAAGGATAGAGGTGATTACTAAAAATAAAACAGATTATTTTGATTAGATGAAATTGAAAAGTATTCACACAAATAAAATGAACACAACTAGGTAAGAGAGGAAGCTTAGGGCACTAACACAAATGTCTGAGACTAAAAGTCATTCCCCAGTGCATAACTGAACAAAGTATATGAACAATTCTCAAAAGACCCATTGTTGACTATCAACAACCATATGGAAGATGAATTCAAATCACTAATAAGAAAAATGAAATCAGAACACCCAGGAAATTGGCAAAGATAACACAAGATGGGAAGAGTTAATGTTGATGGAGTTGGGAGACAGAGAGGGAGAGGAACGGGGACAGAGACAGGGAGCTGCATTGATCATCTGGAACTTGCCAGTTGGGTCCCCAGTGGGGCAGCTCTTACTCAGGAGATGTTGGTTGTTGTTTGTCCTTCATTCTTTTTTTTATTGTGAGACAATTAGGGTTAAGTGACTTGCCTAGGGTCACACAGCTAGTAAGTATCAAGTGTCTGAGGCCAGATTTGAACTCAGGTCCTCCTGAATCCAGAGCCGATGTTCTATCCACTGCACCACCTAGCTGCCCCCTTGTCCTTCATTCTTGAAGAGGACCATGACATTAGAAGATGAAGTCCTGACTTGCAGTAAATTAGATTTAAGTGGCTATGCAGTCACCAGCCTTACTCTCTCCTCCAGAGCCAGTAATAGCAGAGGCTTATCACCAAAGGAATGGCGTCCTGGTAATAACTTCTTTCAGACACAGCTGTTATTGACAATCATATATGTTAAGGAGTGAAAGAGTGGCTACCTGCATCAGTGGAGGGAACATCCACACTGATGAAGTCACAAATCCTGGAGTCACTGAAATCTGGATCTTAACAAGGCTGAGTAACAGACAAAGCATGGACTCACTGCCTACCAAATGCCATCTTCTCCACAAAATGAGACCTAAAAATAGCATTAAGTTTTGAAACTTTATAAAAAGCAATCCATATTTCCTAGAGATGAAATAAGAAGTTCTCCTTCAAATTCCCTCAGGATACACTTCCTCTTGGGAAGGACTCCTCCAGGATCAGCAGTCTCAGGAAAGGACAGGAGAGATCATATCTCCCCTCCTGGGACAGCACTTTAGCTTGTCCTCATATTCTTTTCAGCATCTACCTCCCCCTTTCCTTTCTCCCTAGAACTAAGCCCACAGACTGCATAACAACTGTTTTCCCATAGTACAGGGAGATCTTTCATGTAACACTGAATGTCCACCTGTTTCTTTCCCTGTTTTATGTATAACTCTCCTTGGTTCAATAAGTTTAATCTGAGACCAAGGTTAGCTGGGAGGGAGTAGCTAGGTGTCACAGTGGATAGAGCACCAGGCCTGAATTCAAGAGGACCTGAGTTCAAATCTGACCTCAGACACTTGACACGTACTACCTGTGTGACCATGAGCAAGTCACTTAACCCTCATTGCCCCACAAAACAAAACAAAACAACCCAGCCTGGGACCTAAGTTAGAGCTCATTCCATGACCAGGATGAGTACAGTTTAGGGACTCAACTGAGTTGAGACTCAGATTGGGAACTCGGTTAGGGTCTAGGCCTATATCAGGACTCAGTCTGGACTTACTGAAGATACAGCCTGAGGAAGAGAGGATGTGAGAGCGCCAAGATGGTTACCTTCAAATTCTGACTTTTTCTTTGTTCTGTTCTCTGCTCTACAGTCCCTTCCAGCTCTGACATTCTACACTCTGTGCTTAAGGCCCCTAACAGCTCTAAATCCTGTAATCCCATTTCCAGTAGGCCAGTCATGTAGGCCTGTCTTGTAACGCACCGTGCCCATCTCTGGGAAGCACACCCTAAGCCCTTGCTCAGTTTCATGTCATTTGTCTGCAGTCAACGCTAGAACTGTATTTATTCCTTCAGCTGGTGAGCCTACATTGGTAGAGATTTATTGAAAAGTGTTTGGGAACAAAACAGTTTAGTGAAACTTTAATTGAGCCTGGAACTGGGGGAACAAATGTTGCCTAGGACCCAAACCCCACCCCACCCCCTAGGCATCAGGGCAGTAATGATGAGAGACAGACAGAATTTCACGATTTGGAAGCAGATTTCATGTTTTCGTCATACCTCAAGTTCCAGAGATAATAGAATTTATTCATAGAATTTACACTCCAGTGGTGTAAATAAATGGTGCTGTGTTGTAAATATAGAATCACACAAAATCCAGAGTTGGAGCCTGGGCAATAATTCAGGTAAGGGTTTTCTTCACATCATAAATCAAAGGAACGCCAGTTGTCCCCACAGATGGGATGGTAGCCTCTGGTAATAGATCAGTATGTGGTGATTTTGTAGAAAACTTTAAAATAACAGTCTGGGAAAAGCATCTATCTTAGTTTATTTGGGGTGTGGTATGGCTGGGATATGTAGCTCAAAGAGGTCTTGCCCCTTTTTTGTTCTTCCTTCTACCCTCCTGGGCTACATAGATCGTGTCTAATCTCTCTACCACTTGACATCCTCTCAGAAATTTTATAGTAGCATAGACTCTTGGTCTGGGATGGGATATAGTGCAGAATCCATCTAATCAAAGATCCCTCTCTATTATCTCTGGATTATCCCTATCAAAAAGTCATCCAGTCTCTATCTGAAGACCTATGATGATGGAGAACCCACTTGAGGCAGCCTTCCCCTTTGGATGGTTCTAAATAGGTAGAGAACTAACAACGTGCATTTGCTTTATATTTAACCCAAATCAGCCTCCCTCAATCTCATACTGGCATCACTCCCTTTTCGGCTCTCTGGGGTAAAAGAGAACCAAACAAAACCCTCTTGGATATGATGGCCTTTCAAATGCTTGATGACATGTCTCCCCCTAAATCTTCTCAGAGTAAAATGCCCTCAGTTTCTTCAGATCATAGACCCCATGGCCAGGTTTCAAGTATTCTCGCCTCTGGAGTCACTCTGTGAAAAAGATCTAGCCCTGGAACTTAGGTTTTGATAAAGCAAGGCTTTATCAAAGCCCAGCTCCTCTATTCCAGAGGAATTGTCCTTGGTCCCAGTCAGTCAATCAATAAACATTAAGCACTTAGTATGTACCTGGCTTACTATGAGCCAATCTTTTCACCTTTCCTTATTTCTGACCCCTTAATAATAATTCCTAATTCTAGAGTCAATTTCTGTGTTACAGGTGCTTAAGGAACACAAAAACAATATCTCCATTTTATAGATGAGGAAACTAAAGCCCAGAGATGGAAAATCAGTGGCCCAGGTTTTTACCAAGGAAGGTTAAAGCCCAAACTCAAATTTCCTGACTTCTGATTCAAAGATCAGGGCTCACCTTTTGACCCATGTCCTGAGATCCTAAGCTCCCTAACTTATCCCGGCCCCTCAGCTTGCTTAGCTCCCTGGACTCAAAGAAGAGCTACAGTGATCCCTAATTATTTCTCCTGCTTGGCTTCCACTCACTCTTTCTTTTAGTACGTCCAATTTACCTGAAGTTCAAACAAGGATATTCACTGCTGTAGAGAACCATGGAACATGCATGTGGTCTGTTGCAGTGGGTCACACATGCTCTAGACCATTGTTAAAGGATATGAATGACTTGTGGTTTGGGGTTGGTCCCTTGGTCCCAATGATGATGGAAGACTGGGGGAGTGGCACCTGAGCCAAGAAGAGTCACCCACTATATGGGATATAGGGAGGAAAAGGTGGATTCTGGTCCATCTCAAAATGTCCTCTTTCTTAAAAACAATGGCAGTCATTGGATAGACCTTCTATGGAGGAATCATTAAAAGTCATGGAAATGAATCTCACAGGAGAAGAGAGCATGGAATGGTTTATATGGGTAGTAGTGGAGAGGATATCCACTCTGATGAGTACAGAGCGATAGAATAAAGTATTCACTTGCATCTTAAAGTCTAACCATCTCCCACCTAGTCCCCCAAGTTCTGGCTCAGCAGTCCCTGAATCCTCAGTTCTCCTTTACAGCCAATTAGACTATAGGACTTTTTGCCATCTCACAGTACCAGCCTCCCATTCACACATGATTGGAAATAGGCCCATCATAAGTTTCCATGTGGTTGCTTAGAGTAAAGCCAAGAAAAGAATAATTGTGTACGTTAGAAGGAATGGTCTCCATAGCACAATCTATCCATCCTATTGGATAATCAGTCCATACAATCAAATAGCACAGGTATGGGAAGGCGTGTGACTCTGGGCAAGTCATTTAACCCTGTTTGCTTCAGTTTCCTCATCTGTAAAATGAGCTAGAGAAGGAAATGACAAATCACTCTAGTGTTTTTGCCAAGAAAACATAAAATGGGGTCATGATGAGTCAGATACAACTGAAAAAACTAAACAACAACAAAAAAAGGGACAGATAGATCAGCAGACCACAGGAGAGCCAGGATAAGCTGATGAAGGACCAGAGTAACTAATGCTGACCCAAATGTAACTAATAAAATGGTCACACATGTGGCCAATCTCTCAGTCTGAAAGAATTCATTAAGTAATTACGTTGTGTAAGACACTGTAATAATCCCTCATATATGGAGAAAAGCAAAGCCAGAGTCCTTCCCCTAAAGAAGATTACACTCTTTTTTTTTTTTTTTTTTTGGCGGGGCAATGAGGTTTAAGTGACTTGCCCAGAGTCACACAGCTAGTAAGTGTCAAGTGTCTGAATCCAGGGCAGGTGCTTTATTCACTGCACCACCTAGCTGCCCCCAAGAAGCTTACATTCTAATGTAGGAGACAACATGCATACAAGAGGGATGTCAATAGAAAGTAAACTCAGAAAGAAGGCACAGATAGTGCAGATGGATGGCACTGGAAAGGGGAGACTGGGAAAGGCATCCTGCAGAAAGAGAAATTAGAGTTGAATCTTAAGGGAAGACAGAAAGTAGAGGTGAGGAGGGAGAACATTCTAGGCATGGGCGGCAGCCAATGAAAAGGCATGGATTTGGAGGGTGTAATGTCTTGTTCAAGGAACAGAAGTCTGGTGTTGCTGGATCATAGAGTACATGGGATGGAAGAAGGTAGGAAGGGGCCAAAATATGAAAGGTTTTAAATGTCAGACAGGGCTTTCTTTTAAAGAGGTGACATGTGCTTTAAGAAAATCACTTGGGCTGCTGTGTAGAGGATGGATTAGGGTGGGAAAGGGTGAGACAGGGAGCCCATTTAGAAAGCTGTTGGAATGGTCCAGACAAAAGTGAAGAAGACTTGACCTAAGGGGTTGGGTAATGTGTAGGATGAGTTGAGGGTGAGGATTTGAGCCTGTGAGACTGTGAAAATGGAAGTGTCCTCATCAGTAATTGAGAAGTTCAAAAGCTAGGAAAGTTGGGGGTGGGGGGAGTAAAAAAAAAAAAAGAATTTTGTATTGTGTTGAGTCTGAGATTCCTATGGTGCATCTAGTTCAAAATGTCTGAAAGGCAGTTGGGATAATGAGACTGTAGCACAGGTGATAAGCTAGGGCTAGATGTATAGATCTAGGAACCATTTGCTTAGAGTTGATAATTAAATACATGGGGGTTGATGAGATCATCAAATGAGATTTGTTGTTGTTCAGTTGTGTCCAACTCTCAGTGACCACATGGATTTGTCCATGGGGTTTTCTTGGCAAAAATATTGGAGTGGTTTGCCATTTCCTTCCTTTTCTACACGAAGAACTGAGGCAAATAAAGGTTAAGTGACTTGTCCAGGGTCTCATGGCTAGCAAGTGTCTGAAGCCAGATTTGAACTCAGATCTTCCAGATTCCAGGTCCAGCACTGAAGCACCTAGTGCAAGTGAGATAGTATGGAGTAAAAAGAGGAGGGCTTGGGACAGGGCACATCCATAGTTAGTGGGTATGATAAAGAAATAGCAAAGGAGACTGAAAAAGGACAGGCAGAGGACTAGTAAAGAGCAATGTCATGAAAACTTAAAGAGAAAAGAGGATCCAGAGGAGACAGTGATTGATAGCGCCAAATGCTGCATAGAGGACAAGAAAGATGAAGACTGAGAAAGGGGTACTAGGTTTGGCAATTAAGAGATCATGGGGGCAGCTATGTGGTGCAGTGGATAAAGCACCGGCCTTGGATTCAGGAGGACCTGAGTTCAAATCCAGCCTCAGACACTTGACACTTACTAGCTCTGTGACCCTGGGCAAGTTACTTAACCCCCATTGCCCCACCAAAGAAAGGGGGGAAGAGAGAGGGGTGGGGGGAGAGATCATTAGTAACTTTGGAGAGAGTAGTTTTAGTTGAAAGACAAGATCAGAAGCCAGGAGGGGTTTAGAAGAGAGAACAGGAGAAGTAGAGACACGGAATGTAACTGGCTTCCTCAAGAAGTTTAGTTAAGAAAGGAAGGTAAGATATAAGGTAATAGCTACCTGTGATGGGCTGAGGTTTTTTGATTATAGGGGAGACATGAGCATGTTTGTAGGCATTAGGGTAAGAGGACAGTATAGAAGAAGAGATTGAAGATGAGAGTGAGAATGATCATAGAGGCCATTTGATGAAGAAGTTGGGAGAGGATGGGATTGAGGACACATGTAGAGGATGCTTGGCAAAGAAAAAGGGCAACTCTTAGTTTGAGACCAGAATAAAAGAGATGGTGGAATGGGAATGTCTGAATGATGGAGAAGTAAGTAAAGTATAAGGAAGGAAGGAAGGAGAAGAAGGAATTCTCCACAGATTTCCTCATTTGTCCATGTTGAGGTAGGAGGTGCTAAGGAACATTTGAGGAGTTATGAAGAGGTTTGCAACAATCGCTGTGGAGAAGGGGATAATGAATCAATTAGGAAGCAATAGAATGTCTACCTTGCTTGGTGATGGTCCAACTGAGATGAAATAACTTGCCTGTAGTGTATCCATTAGCATGTGAATAGGAGCAAAGGTGTAGGAAGGTGAGAGTAATCCAAGGCTAGGTTAGATAAGGAATCATCAACAAAAGAACAGGAAAACAAGGGATTCAAAAATAGAAGATATTGTAGGTTAGATCTGGTTCTTCAAGGAGTCAGGATAAAGAAGTGAAGAGAGCATAGCAAGTACATGGGACGATGACCTAGGAAAGAATTGAGGGGTAGAGGCATTCTGAACTTTGTTGTCATCATTCAGTCATTTTTCACTTGTGTCCAACTCTTCGTGACCCCATTTGGAGTTTTCTCAGCAAGGATACCAGAGGGTTTTGCCCTTTTCTTCTCCAGCTCATTTTACAGATGAGGAACTGAGGCAACCAGGGTTAAGTGACTTGCTCAGGGTCACACAGCTTGTAAATATCTGAGGTTAGATTTGAACTCAGGAAAGTGTGTCTCCCTGGTCTCGGGACCCAGTGCTCTATTCACTGAACCACCCAGGTGCCATTCTGAACTTTAGTGACCATCTAGTCTAAATCCTTTCATTTTTTTATAGACGGTGAAATTGAGGCTCAAAGACATTAAGCAAATTGTCCAAGGTTACATGTCTAGTAAGGAGGAGAGCCAAAACATGAACCCAAGTCTGCTGACTCCCAAAGCAGTGGCCTTTTTCACTAATTCATACTGCTTCATGGAACACGCTCTAGATTTTCAGTGACCTTCCTAAAAAAAAAAAAAAATGATACGCAGAACTGAGCACGGTATTCCAAATGTGATCCCCCCAGGGCAGAAAATAGCTGGACCATCCCCTTTCTCATTCAGGACAACATGCCTCTATTCATGCAGCCTGAGGTTGCATTAGAGGATTGCAAGCTTTTTAGTGCTTTGCAAGATCAATATAAGTCAATAATGTGATATGGCAGGCAAAAAAGCTAATGTGACCGACCTTAAGCTGCATTAAGAGGAGTGGCAGCCCCAGGACTGGGAAGGGGATAATTTTACTGTCCTATGTCCTGTTCAGGCAACATCTGGTTGAACTATATTCACTTCTGGTGCCACGTTTTAACTAGAGTGTACACCAAGGAAGGTTACCATGATGGGGAACAACCTTTAGATCTTGCCATAAGAGGACTTACTGAAAAAATTGAGGATGTTTAACCTAGAAAAAATAAGACCTAGGGGCAGCTAGGTGGGGCAATAGATCAAGCACCGGCCCTAGATTCAGGAGGACCTGAGTTCAAATCCGGCCTCAGGCACTTGACACTTACCAACTGTGTGACCCTGGGCAAGTTACTTAACACTCATTGCCCTGCAAAAATAAAAATAAAAAATAAAAATAAGACCTTAGGGACATATGATAGTTCAATTATTTGAGGGATTGTCATATAAAACAGGGTTTAAACTTCTTAGCCTTAAAACTGTTGTTCAGTCATTTTTTCAGTCGTGTCTTACTCTTTGTGAACCCATTTAGGGTTTTCTTGTAAAAAATACTGGAGTGGTTCGCCATTTCCTTCTCCAGCTCATTTTATAGATGAAGAAACTGAGGCCAAGAAGGTTAAGTGACCTACCCAGAATCACACAGCTAGTAAGTGTCTGAGTCCAGATTTGAATTCAAGAAGATGAGTCTTTGTGATTCCATTTCTAGTGTTCTATCCACTGTGCCACCTAGCAGGCCTCAGAGGGCTGAATGGAAAGAAATTGCATGGGATCAGAGGATTTAGAATTGGGAGGCATATTAGAGGTCATCTAATCCAACCCCCTCATTTTATAGATAAGGAAACTGAGGCACAGAGGAAGTAAATGACTTACACAAGGTCACGTATTGAATAAGTTACAAAGCCGGACATCAAACCTAGGTCATCTGATTCCAATCCCATCATTCTTTCCAGTAGGATGCAAGACCACTAAGAGAGGCACATATTAGTTCTTTTCTTTTTTAGGGGGTGGGGGCAACAAGGGTTAAGTGACTTGCCCAGGGTCATGCAGCTAGTAAGTGTCAAGTGTCTGAGGCTGGATTTGAACTCAGGTCCTCCCGAATCCAGGGCCGGTGCTTTATCCACTGTGCCACCTAGCTGTCCCCAGGCACATATTAGTTCAATGTATGGAAATAATTCCTAACAATTAGTGGTATCCAAAGGTGGAATGGGCTACCTTAGGAGTTAGTAGATGACCCTAAACTAGTGGTCTTCAGGCAAAGGCTACATGATCACTTCTTGGGTTTGCTGTCAAGAACATTCCAGTTTGGGCATGGATTGGCCTAGCTGTCCTCTGAGGTTGCTTCTAATTCTACACACCTAGGATTAGGTGTTGTTTTTTTTTTGGGGGGGGGGCTTTTTGTTGTAGGTAGAGGACTGCATTGTCATATTGTGAATGCCTCAAGCTTATAGTTTTCTAAACCACCCAGATCCCTGGGTGGCACAGTGACTAGAGCCTTGGTCCTGTAGTCAAGCCGGCCTGAAAGAAAATCTGACCTCTCTCATGAGCTGCATGACCCAGGTCAAGTCATTTAACTTCATGGTGCCTCAGTTTCCTCATCTGTAAAATGAGGACAATAATAGTACCCATATCCCAGGATTGTTATGAGGATCAAATGAGATGATATTTGTGAAGTGTTTAGTACAATAAGAAGTATTTATCCTGCCATATAGTAGGCCCTTAATAAATGCTTGTTTCCTTCCTTCTTTCTCTACCTAACTCTTCTTATATTTGTACATTTGATTTGGGGGGATCTATGTGCAGCACTTGGCATTTTTTCCCTATAAAAACTCATTAAAGGGCAGCTAGGTGACGCAGTGGATAAAACACCGGCCCTGGATTCAGGAGGAACTGAGTTCAAATCTGACCTCAGACACTTGACACTTACTAGCTGTGTGACCCTGGGCAAGTCACTTAATCCTCATTGTCTCACCAACAAAAACAAAAACAAAAACAAAAACAAAAACAAAACTCATTAAATCCCTGCCTCTTCTCATTTCATGTCACTAACATGCTTTCTGCCATCTTTTCACTCTCTACCCCATTTCATATAATATGGTCCCACTTCTCCTTGCAGAGGCTAACCCTTTACATCCTCAAATGATGATCCTCAGATGGGATGCCATCTTCCTCAGAGGATTACCCTCCTCTATCTTCCTCACTTTTTCACTTACCTTCAATCTCACCTTCTCTACTGGATGTTTGTCTTCTGCCTACAAATAGGCCCATGTCTCCTCCATCCTCAAAAACTCTTACTCAATCCATCCTTCTCCACTAGCTATCGTTCCATATCTCTCCTCCATTTTGTAGCTAAATGCTTTTAGAAGATCATCTACAAAAGTTCTTCACCTTCCTTTCCTTTCACTATCTGTTCTGCTGTCAGGCTTCTGATTTCATTATTCAACTGAAAATATTCTCTACAAAGTTGCTAAAAATCTCTTAATTACCAAATTGAATGTCTTTTTCTCATTCCTCATCCTTGTTGCACTTCTCTGCAGCACTGTTGTTCATCCACTCCTCCTTGGTATTCTCTTCTCTCTAGATTTTTGGGGTACTCCTCTCCCCTAGTTCTCCTTCTACCTATCTGACCATTCCTTCTCAGTTTTCTTTGCTGAATTTTCATCCAGGTCATGCCCACTAACTGTGAGTGTCCCACAGTGTTCTGTCTAAGGCCCTCTTCTCTCCTCTCTATATTATTTCACTTGGTGATCTTATCAGTTCCCACAGATTCAATTATCTGTGTGCTGATAATTCTCAGATCTACTTATCCAGCTCTAACCTCTCCGCTGACTTCTAGACACATCTCTGACTGCCATCCGAACATCTGGAACTGAAGTCCCACAGACATCTTAAATACAGCATGTCTAAAACTGAATCCATTCTCTTTTCCCTAAAACCTTTCCCTCTTCCTACTTATCCTATTCTATGATGGCCATCATCATTGTCAGTCACCCAGGTTCACAATCTAGGTGTCATCCTCAATTTCTCATTTTTGCTCATATCTATATCTAACCTATTGCCAAAGTGACCCTGTTTGGAGTTTTCTTAGCAAAGATACTGCACATGTGTGCTCACACACACACACACACACACACACATTCTTTGATCAGTGACACTGGCCTCTTTGCTATTCCTCACACAAAACACTCTACTTCATGAAGGGGAATCATTGTTCCCCAATACCTGAAATGATCCCCGCCCCGGATTTCCTGGCTTCCTCCAAGTCCCAGCCAAAATCCCACCTTCTACAGGAAGCCTTTCTTGATCTCCTTAGTCATAGTGTCTTCCCTCTGTTGGTTATTTTAAATTTATCCTGTTTCTAGCTTGTTTATACGGAGTTGTTCACATGTTATCTCCCCTATTAGATTGTGAATTCCTTGAGAACAGGGATTGTCTTTTACCTTTCTTGTGATTCCCAGCACTTAGCACAGTGTCCGGCACATAGTAGATGCTTATGAAATATTTATTTACTGACTGCCTGACAAAAATCACCTAGCTTTAGCCTATTATAGTGAAGTGGGACTTTTCACTTTCCTTCCCAATCTAGGCCTTCTCCCTAATCTTTATAGCCTGCCTTATCCATCAATATCCCTTTTCTAAAACAGCCACAACCTAACCACATTCTTAGGTAGGGTGTCATGGTGGGAAAAGTATTTGGAGGCAGAAGACTAAGGTTAGAAATGAAGCTCCTAACCGTGTGACCCTGGGCAAGTCACTTAACCCCAATTGCCTCACAGAAAGAAAGAAAGAAAAAAAGAAAGAAAGGAAGGAAGGAAGGAAGGAAGGAAGGAAGGAAGGAAGGAAGGAAGGAAGGAAGGAAGGAAGGAAAGAAAGAAAGAAAGAAAGAAAGAAAGAAAGAAAGAAAGAAAGAAAGAAAGAAAGAAAGAAAGAAAGAAGGAAGGAAAGAAAGAAAGAAAAAGAGAAATGAAGCTCTAATGGCCATATTACATTTCTATGATCTTGGACAAGTTACATCTCTATGAGTCTCAGTTTCCCCATCTATAAAATGAGCATGATACCTTGCAGACCCTTTGTAAGGATCAAGTTGAAATAATGTATGTAACCCGCTATCTAAATATCAACTAATATTACTCCAAACTAAGCTGGCCTCCTCACTGTTCTTGTCCAGCTTGTTCCTACTTATTCCTGTCTTAGGACCTTCAGGCTATAGATCATGCATCCCTCGTGCCCTGCCTGTTTCTGTAATCTGTCCATATTCCAATTGTCCTTCCACTATCATCTCCTTCAGGAAATTTACCCTGACTATACCCAGACCACCAATGAAATGACTATGAAACATCATAATCCTATGTGACTCCTCCATGATGTTGTAGAGTAATAGAAAATAAATTGAACTTGAAGTAGGTCCACAGGTGCAGGGTTTGGGTAACAGCTTCAACACTGATCAGCAGTGTGCAATTTTAGAAAAGTCAATTCCCTTCTCTGGGCCTTAGTTTCTCCCTATGTCAAATGAGGAGATTGGGCTAAATGATCCCTCTTGCCTCTAAGTCCTGTGGCCATAGGTTTTGTGGGCTTCCAATGAACAGCTTCCATAAATATATGTTATATTCTGGGGAATAGGGTGGTCTAGTGGGAATGTACTGATATTGGGACTTATAGAATCTGATTTCTACTTTGGTTACACCACAAATTCACTGTATAACTGGGCAAGTTGTTTCTTCTCTTTGGGACTCAGTTTTTTCCTCCTATAAAATGGGAAGAATATTCCTCTCCCTGCCCCAGGTTCAGGTCTGGTGTGAAGAGGTAATAGGTGAAATAGGTTCGGGAAAAAGTAGAAATGCTCCATCCATGTTAAAAGATGATTGTTATTTGGAAAACTGGCCCATTTTTAATCACTCGGTAAAAGTAAATAAAATAAGAACCCCCATGAAGTTCAGGAGGGAAAAATATTTCCATCAGGAAGGATGAAAAACAGGAAGTTTTTTCATACAAAAACATTGGTAAAGGAAGACCTGATTCTGGGAGCGTGGGCAGGAAGGAACCTGGCTGGACCCCTCCTGGGGTTTTCTTTTTCCGTTTCTGTTTTCTGCCCGCCCGCCTGACTCCCTTCACTTGCCAACGCCTGAAGAGTTTCTTTGTCTCTCATGCTGCCACGAGGCCATAACTGATCCAGCCTGGATACTCATTTCTTCCTTCCCCTGACTCTCCTAAAGACAGAGAATAGATTTCAAAACAGCCTCACTTTCATTCAAAGGAAGACAATACAAACTTGCAGTTCTCAGAATTCTTGGGGTAGAGAAAAAAAAGTCTCATTGGCTCTCTTCCCCTACTTCCCACCCCAGCCGTAGCTCTGCTATAGCTTCCTGTGGCAGGAGCAGCATGGTGTTTTGTTGGTTTGTTGTTTTTTTTTCCCTACCAAACTGTCTGAGTTGGACCTCCACTTGTGGCCAAACCATCTTGCCTCCAGAGAAAGCCCATCTGTGTGTCCTCTCCCAGCTGAGGTTTCAACCAAGCTCATACTTTGATATTTCCATCTCACATGCTTAAAATCATAGAATGTCAGAGCCAGATAGGAACATAAAGGATCAGACCTGTAGGGAGCCTCAGAGCATAGAATGTAGATCTAGACTAGAACTTAGAGTCAGAACAAAGAACATCAGAACTATTAGGGGACTTCGAATCTAAAATCTTAAAGTTAGAAGAGATTGTAAAGACTGTCTAGCCAACCTCCTCCCAATTAGTCCAACCCCCTCAATTTATAAATGTGGAAACTAAGGCCCAGAAGATCTGCCCAAAGACACATAAATAAATGCTAGAGCTGAAATTCAAGCCTAATACCTCAAATTTCAAATCCAACACTCTTTCCAATTCACCACTCTGCTTTTGTTTTTCCCCAAACTGGGTCCTCTCTATGACCCTCCCAAGTTGGCCTAAGTTTTTCACATCAACAAGGTTCTACTCATTTTGATAAGTCAAAGTGTATCTCTGCCCCCCTCTCCCTGGGGGCAACTAGGTGGCACAGTGGATAAAGCACTGGTCCTGGATTCAGGAGGACCTGAGTTCAAATCTGGCCTCAGACACTTGATACATACTAGCTGTGTGACCCTGAGCAAGTCACTTAACCCTCATTGCCTTGAAAAAAAAAGAAAAGAAAAGAAAATTCCCCACAGGATTTTTAGTACCTCATATCCAGTAATATACAGTCATAGAATGACATAAAGGGTCCTGAAAGTTTTAATACAATTTTAAGCTTTAATAGCTAAGTTGTAAAGGTTTTAATACTAGTTCAATATCAGTTATTATTATGACATACGTCCTTATATGTTACCATGTATGAGTGTGCCTGTGTATTCTTGGATATGCATATGTTTTTATATGGATAACATATAACAAGCAGGGTGTCTCCACAGTCTTAGTGCAATATTAAGCTAACCAAGCTTAACAATTTAGAAATCATGGTTTTAGCCATGATCTCATCTGACCTCACAACAATCTTGGCATCATGTGTATGTGTGAGTGTATGTATTATGATCCCTATCACAATAATTGAAGGAACTTAGAGAACTGCAATGCATTCATTCATTCATTTAATAAGTATTTAAAAAGTACACATTATGTGCCAGACACAATTTTAGTCAAAGACAAAACAAAAACTGCCCCTGCCCTCAAGGAGTTTACATCTTGGGAGACAGGAGTGGGAGTGGGGAGGAATAATTCATGTGTATGTATGTGTATGAATGGGGCAGCTAGGTGGCATAGTGGTTAGAAAGACAGGCCTAGAGTCAGGAAGACTCATCTTCCTGAGTTCAAATCCTGCCACAGATATTTCCAAATTGTGTGACCCTGGGCAAGTCACTTAACCCTATTTGCCTCAGTTTCCTCATATGTAAAATGAGCTGGAGAAGGAAATGACAAACCATTCCAGTATCTTTGCCAAGAAAACCCCAAATGAGATCACAGAGTCAGACATGACTGAACAATAACAACAAAATGAGTCAATACAAAATATAGTATATTGGGGTAGGGGTGAGGAGTAGATTAGGATTTCCCTGATCAATTGATTTTATTTCAGTTCAGTTGAGGAAATTATGGAATATAAGGGGCAGAAAAAAAGACAACAGGATATTGTGTCTAGACTTTGTTGTCTTTTGGGGAACGTGAAGAAATTTATTAGTCAAGCTTGATGGAATTAAATTGCAACTTCCAACAGGATTTGGGTTGACCGGCCTCTGAGGGTCATCTGAGCTCTGAGATGTTCTATGGCCTATCTTCTGGGGACCCTTCTAGCTCTAACAAACTATGATTCTCTTAGTGGATTTCCCTAAATGACACCATAGTCGCTAGAGACACCTGACAATCTTTGTCTGCTCTGTCTAAATCAGGGGACTGTGGAACCCTTGGTAGTCTGGTGGAAACCTATGGACCACTTCTCAGAATAATGTTTTTGAATTCATTAAATAAATATGTACTGTTTCAAAGGATTTATTGAATAAAGTTATCAAAATATTTTTAAAAAAACAAATTCACGGACCCAAGATTAAGAACCCCTGGTCCAGGCCCAGTGAGATAGCACACACATAGTCCTTGCTGCTGAGGGGGAGGTTAGGGGGGGAAGAGGGCTAAAGCTAGTGGACCACGTGAATTCAGGAGTTTTGAGCTGCAGGAGGATTAAAGCTGATCAGGTATGTCTGTTAAATCAGGCACCACATGGTAATCTCTTGGAAGTGGAGGGCCACTGGACTGCTTAAGGAGGAGTAAACTCACCTAGGTAGAAAAAAATGGAACAAGCTAAAGCTTTTGTGCTGATCACTATTGGGATTACTCCTGTTAATTTTTGTAATTCGAGCCTAGGAAAGATAAAAAGACAGAGACAGACAGACAGACAGAGAGGCAGAGAAACACCCAGAGAGAGACAGAGACAAGAGACAGAGACAAGAGACAGAGAAAGGAAGGAAGGAAGGAAGAAAGAAAGAAAATGAAAGAAAGAAGGGAGGGAAGGAAGAAAGAAAGAAAGAAAGAAAGAAAGAAAGAAAGAAAGAAAGAAAGAAAGAAAGAAAGAAAGAAAGAAAGAAAGAAAGAAAGAAAGAAAGGCCACAGGTCCAAAATGAGCTGTGAAGGGAGCTGGTAAACCCAGCTAAAACCCTTTATAATTGTTGTTGTTCTTATTATTATTACCATTGCCAATATTGCTTTAATTTCAAAGAAGTGTAGGTAAGATATAGACCTTCTGCTTACAACCCCTCCCCACCCCCCAAGACCAGAAGGAATGAACAAATATCCTCTCTTTGAATAGAACAGGGAAAATTGAAAACCAGATGCATTATAGAAAACAATTATGGAAATGGAAGAATAAACTGAAATCCTATCTGCCACTGTAGGCAGGAAACAATGCTATGTCCTTGTCAGGGAACTAACTGCTTGTGATGTCAGAGAAAGGGCCCAGCTATAAAAGAGAGGTCCTGAAAGGTCCTCTCAGAGGGATCTGGGGTGGGGTGGGGGGAGAACAGACACAACAGAACTGCCTGTGGTCTTTTAGACAATCTCCCAGCAGATGAACCCCTCCTCACATTATCTAAAGCATGCTATCTTTACTTCTAGGTTCTCCCTATCACAGCCTACTTAAAAAAAGCAGCTGGTAGAAAAGCTAATTTCAAGGCTCAGCTCAGGAGACATGCCCTCCATGAACTATTTCCAAGCAGCCCCCACCCATAAATTACATGTCCCTCCTTAGATTTCCCTCCAGTGTTTCCTCTGGAGCTCTGCATGGTCCCCATCACATTCAACTTGTATCATACTGATTTGTGTGCAATGTAATATTTCCCAAGTAGATGGTCAGCTTCTTGAGGTCACAGATTGTGTTGTTTTCCATTTTTGTATCCCCAGGAAGTGCTTGATAAGTATCTGTGGAATGCAATGGAATTTTTAAAATAATAAGTATCTCCCAGTATTTGAAAGTTTGTCCTATGGAAGAGAAATTAGTTTTGCTCTACTTGGCCCCAGAGGTCAAGACTACTGTAGGACCAAAGAGTGGAAGTTTGACAGAGGTAGATTGTTTGGTGTAAGGAGACATTCCTAATGGTGCTGTTTGGAAGTGGGATGGGCTATCTCAGGATGCAGGGAATTACCCCCTTCCTGGTAATATTCAGCAAAGGCTGGATGATCAGAGAAGTCGAGGACCATAGAGAAGAGGATTCCCATTCCCCACTAAGGTCTCTCTCAGTGTCTCCAAAGCAACTCCCATTTTGGTAGCACCTCAAGCTTAACCTTCCTAGGGTAGCTGAGGTGGTCTGTTGCTATAGGTTTAAGGGGATTTGCAGAAGAATTCGACAAGCCAGTTAGGCAAGGCTAAAAGCAAAAGGACTTATGAGGCTTGACTAGAGACATCCAGAGGAACAAGGCAGATGAGGACGTGGGTATATCCAGGAAGCAAAGCACACAGGGTAAGTAGTGTTCAGTTACCATGGTGGCCAGAACAAGAATACAACCAGGACCTGTAGGAGGCTTGGGGAATAGGGCAGGAAGATGGAACTGACAGTGGACCAGGGAGAAGCTGTCCCCTGGATGTGGCCAATGATCACACTAAGTTTTCACCTTGGCCCATTAACAAGACAGGAATCTGGGAGGGAAACTCAAGGATCCAGAAAAAGATGAAGTGTTTTAAAGGGAGGACCAGGGTCTCACTGGTGAGTTTCTTACTTCTGACACTCCAAAGCAGACAAGTGTCCATCATTGAGTTTGCAAGGGAGAGATGTTCTTGAGATCCAACCTAATTTAGCGGCTAGAGAGCCCATGCCCAAGCCAGGATAACCTGCACTCAAGTCTCACCTCTGACACATACTCAACCATGTGACTCTGGGCAAGTCACTTAACCACTCAGTGCTCTAGGCAATTCTCTAAGACTATAAAGATACATGGAGGATGCCAACTGGTACTGGGAGAAATCGATGAAATCACAGGTCCAGTTCCTATCCCCATGAAAGTTCTTAATATGGAAGGTTCCTGAAAGATAATAAAAAGGGAAGGAGGTGCCAGAAGAGGAAGAAGATAGATCTTTGGGAAAAGCCTTCAGAGAAAAAAATAGACTCCTCCCTCATCTCCTCCCTCTCCAAGATCATCCCCTCCCCAGATTATAATATTAATGTGACTATGCAATTATGTCCATTTTTTGGATGAGAAAACTAAAGTTCAGGAAGGGGGAGTGAATTGTCCATGGTCACACAACTAGTAAGCTTGTGTAATTCAGCTTATCTGGGCTCTGATCCTAACTAATTTAGACTTCTTGGGCATTTTCATCTTGGAATGAATGACCTGTTATCTGGAGACAGGATTGTAGTGCTGTCAGAGGATGTGACAGATGCTGCCATTGAACCACAAGGTCAGCAGATTTAATATTCCATCCCTTAAAAAAAAAAGAATGTGTACTACATTTGTAGCACCTTTGTTTTTGAAAAAGTTGTTTTTTATTTCATTAAATATTTCCCTATTAACATATAACATTTTTTGACAATCATTTTTAAAAATTTTAAGTTCTACCAGGAAGACATTGTACACAGTATCAACAACATTGTGTGATGATCAGCTGTGATAGACTTAACTCTTCTCAGCAATACAATGATCCAAGATAATTCCAAAGAACTCATGATGAAAAATGTTCTCCCCATCCAGAAAAAACAACTGTGGATTCTGAATGCAGATTGAACCATACTGTTTCTACTTTTTTTGTCGTTGTTGTTTTCTTTTTTGAGGTTTTTCCCTTGTGTTCTGACTAATGCAGAAATATGTTTAATGTGATTGTGTGATTGTACATATATAACCTATATCAAATTGCTTGTTGTTTTGGGGAGGGGGAGGGAAGGGAGAGAGGGAGAAAAACGTGGAACTAAATACAAAAACAAATGTTGAAAACTATCTCTACATGTAACTAGAAAATAATAAAATATTTTTATGACAAAAAAAATTTAAGTTCTAAATTCTCTCTCTCCTTCCTACCCCTTGCCTTTCTTTGAGAAGGAAAGCAATTTGATATGAATTTTACATGTGAAGTCGTGAAAAACATATTTCTGTATTGCACAAGAAAACAAACAAAATAAAACAATAAAAATAAAGTAAAAGAAAAAATATGCTTCAATCTACATTCAGAGTTCATCAGTTCTCTTTGTCTGTCTCTCTCTGTCTCTCTGTGTCTCTCTCTGTGTCTGTGTCTCTCTGTCTCTCTCCCTCTCTCCCTCTCTCTCTCTCTCTCTCTCTCTTTCTCTTTCTCTCTGGCCAGAATCTTTTATCATGGATCTTTTGGAATTGACTTGGATCATTACCTGGATCCAAGTTGCTGAGTCTTTCACAGTTGATCATACTTACATTGTTGTTGTCGCTATGTACAATGTTCTTCTAAGGACCACATTTCACAATAAGCAATGGAGGAACTTGTCCCCAGTGTCCACTCCCATATGAATTCTCTCCTGTCCTGGCTATTAGGCCGGGTTTCTATATCTGGGGCGTGACTGGGTACTTGCTAGAGAGCTGAGCATTTGCTAGAAATAACTGCTGTGAGTTGAGGCTGCATGCGCTATTATTGTTGAGATTGATGGTCTACACTTAGAGCATCTCAATGGTTGCTTTTAGAAAGTGCTTGCTTCTAGCATCATCACAAATCCCCCTTGTTGAAGGTGCATTGTTCTAAAATGGGTCATTTGTCTCCCGGGCTCAGCATGCACCCCTTCAAATGCTTCTGGGAAACATTTATTGAGCTATTGCGTGTTGTTTGGCACACACACACAAATGCATAGAGTTCACGTAGGAAGGTGGAAACAGAAGGGCCCAGAAGTGTTCTAAAATGGGGAGACTGTGCTTTGTCCAAGAGTATCATTATTTAGAGGGCTCTGACAGCAACCATACTCTTCAACATGGAGAAAGAAGGCCTGCCAGTGGCCACGTGGGTGAGCCTTTGTCTGGTCCTGAGCCAGCCACTTCCCTGCTTAGTGGTGGCTTGGCAGTGTCCTGCCTCCCCACCATGATGAGGTATCCAGCGTTTCTCCTCCACCATGAGATCTGTTGCCTCCCATGCCTGAGATCTCTTTCTGTATTCTCTCACTCCCAACCCCAATCTTTGCCCTGGGCAATTAACTACATATGGCTTTTTTACAAAGAGACAGATCTCAACTCAACTGAAGGAAACACTTCCTCCCAATTAGAGTTGTCTAAAAGTGGGAGGGGATAGTTTAATAGCCTGAAAATTCCCACCAATGGAGGTCTTCAAGCAGAGTGTGAGTAGTGATCCAGGCCATGCTAGTACAGATTTCTATTCAGGTATGAGAGGGGTTGGACTCTGATGATGAGCAGCTAGGTGATGCAGTGGATAGAGTGCTGGACCTGGAGTCAGGAAGACCAGAGTTCAAATCTGACCTCAGACATTTACAAGCTGTGTGACCCTGGGCCAGACACTTAACCCTGCTTGCCTCAATTTTCTTATCTGTAAACAGAGCCAGAGAAGCAAATGGTAAACCACTACAGTATCTTTGCCAAGAAAATCCCAAAAGGGGACAGCTAGGTGGCACAGTGGATAAAGCACCAGCCCTGGATTCAGGAGGACCTGAGTTCAAATGCAGCCTCAGACACTTGACACTTGCTAGCTGTGTGACCCTGGACAAGTCACTTAACCCCAATTGCCTCACACACACACACACACACACACACACACACACACAAAAACTGATTAAAATAATTCAATGTTTTTAAAAAAAAGAAAACCCCAAATGGGGTCACAAAGAATCAACCATGATTGAAAAATGACTGAAGACTGATGAGAGAGACATAAGTATAGACTGAGCATTTGACTTGTCTGGGGTGATTGTGTACATTCCAAAGGCCTAGGCCATCGAGATGAGAACTGTGGTTGCTGTGATTGAGCATCTCCATAGCTACTTTAGAAGGCTAGGGAAGATAGAGCTTCCTTTAGAAAGGGGTAGTTGCCATGAGAATTAGTGAGGGGGGGAAGAAAGGAGCAAGTATTTATCAAGCATGACTATACGTGAGGAACTAAACATTTTACAAAGCTCTAATTTTTAAAATTTTTGCACTGGGCTAAGGGGTTTATAAACATCATCTCATTTTACAAATTTGCACCATGCTAAGAGCTTTGCAAATATTATCTCATATCTCATCTTGCAACAACCCTGGGAGGTAGGGGCCATTGTTATCCCTGTTTCATACCTGAGGAAACAGAAGCAAAGGTCAAGTGATTTGATCAGGGTCACATAACCAGTATCTGAGTGTGTATTTGAACTCAGGCCTTCCTGACTCTATCCAGTGAGAAAGCCTGTGCATGCTCTGTGCATTCTACTATCTAAATGGTGATAAAGTTTTGTGGAAGGGTAAAATTAACAACAACAATTCCCATTTTTATTCTCTTTTCTATATAAAGTTAAGGTTTCCAAAGCATTATTTTCCCAGCACCCCTGTGAGAAGGTGGTCCAAAAATTTTAAAACCCCCATTTTTTTAAACCCCCATTTTACAGAAGAGAAAACTGAGAACCAGATAGGAAAAGTCAATTGTCTGAAATCCTACAGCTAATAGAAAGGATTAAAATTTATATTCAAATCCTGGTCTCTTAACTCCAATTCCTTGAATTCTGTTGCTTTGGGTTGACATAATTAGGTAGTACCTAGGGGTCAATTATATTCCTCAAAACATAACTACACTTTCTAAAAACTTGCCGCAGCATGGTTTGCTTAACCTAAGGGCTAGATAATCCTATTTCAGTTTCAAAGGGATCCCACAATATTTTCTCACTTTTAGCCTGTGTACTAAATGACAGAGGCAAGATGAGGATTGCCTTCATTAATTAGGATCCTGTTCAGAGTTCTATTGTGAACCAATTCGCTTAAAGCAATGACTCTACTTCCTTGAGTACCAACTTTCTTGAAAGTACTGATGGAGCAGCTGCAAAGGAGGACTGCAAAGTATTGTCAACTCATCAGGGATTCTTATTATTGTCAAGCTCTTCCAAAGGAGAGTGAACAGGATGGAGATGGGGTCATAAGAGAACGAAATGAAGGAACAGGAGATGTTTAACCTGGAGAAGAGAAGGCTTAGTTAGGAAGCCATGAAGGTTGTCCTCACATATCTGAAGAGTGAACAATTAGGAATAAGGGTAGAAGTGGTAGAAAGATAGATTTTAGTTGAAACTAAAAACAACTTTCTAATAATCAGCCCTGTCTGAGTGTGGAATGAGCTTCTCTTATAGTGGTGAGTTCTTTGTCAATAGAAACATTCGGGTGGAGGCTGAAGAGACACTTGTAGAACATGTTCCAGCTAGGGTTGGATGGGATGCCCTCTCAGAGCCCTTCCGAGCCCAAGGACCTATAATTATTACTGCAGTTTTGTAAATAGACATTTTTGATGTCTACCCTATAACTTGCCTGTCATATCTCTCGATTCGTAAAAAAATATAAAATAATTTGACCTGAGACTCCTAGGAACTGGAAGCAACTTCAAGCCCCCTTTCTTCCTCCTCTGCTGACCTCTGTAGTTTTCTTCCCCACATTAGTAAGAAATGAGCTCATGGAAACATAGCTGAATGAGATCTTAGAGGTCATATATTTCAACCCTGTCATTTCATCAATGAAGAAACTGAAGACCAAAGAAGGAAGGTCATATTTGTCCAAGGTCACATAGCTAGTAAGCAGCAGAGCTGATATTTAAATCTAGGTCTACTGGCTCCCTATGCATTCCGTGCCTTACCTCCTCTAGAATTTCTTCTCTCTTCCCCTCACTCTGCTCTTATCATTCACAACATAAAGTTGGTATTCTGGGCAGGAAAAGATTCCAAAACCATAGAGTGGGGTGGGAAGGGGAGAAGGGGTACTGTCAATCATTCACTGGATGTTTGTTGAGCACCTACAGTGTGTCTAGCCCATTGTTATAAATGATACAGAGAAGGCAGAAACCTGAGTCCTGCTCTTCCTTACCTTCCACAATCCCAGCTTTTTAGCTTCCTTCCCATTAGATTTTAAGCTCCTTGAGAACATGGACAAACTTTCTTTTTTTGTATTTTCTTAGCACACAGTAGGTGCTTAATAAACATTCATCAACTGACTGACCATTCTCAGGAAACAATAAAGTAACCACTATGTGCCAGCACTGGGTATACAAAAAGAAAAAAGGAAGACAGACCCTTCCCTCAAAAAAATTACATTCAAAAGGGAGACAATAAGTATGTATATAAATATATATGCCATAAATACAAATATATACAATGCAGTGAAATACAAGGCAGTTTGGGGGAATATTCTGGTCATGGGAGGGATGGCAGGGAATCTGTAAAGTTCTTCATGAAGAAGATGGTACTTGAGCTGCATCTTAAAGTAAGAGAAGAATTCTGAGAAGTATTTTTACAAGAAATTCCCAGTCACAAGAAGGGTAGACCCAGGTCCTGCATTTAGAAAATTCACGATGCGTGAAGTGAGGAGGACATGGTGGCAGAGAAGAAACAAGCCTAAGGAGCTCCAAGTCTGGGGATGATGGGAAGGAAGGGCAGTGCTCGGTCCTGTCCTTATGGAGATAAGAATTTGGCTGTGAGCAAAGGACCCGCACACATGAAACAAGAAGATGAAAACAGGACAGTATATGACCCTGGGCAAGTCACTTAACCCTCATTGCCCTGCAAAAAAAAAAAAAATTAATGTATGGAGTCATTGTTGTTGTTTGTCCTTTGTTCTCAAAGAGGACCAATGACATCACAAGAGCCATGTCTTGACTTGCCTGTGAATTGGATTTAGGAACACTAAAGAAAGAGAAACAGATTGATCAACTTGATCCTCAGGGCTCAGCTGTTCCAGCCTCCTCATTTGATAGATGGAGAAACTGAGGTCCAGAGAAGTTAATTTGTCTAAGACTAAACATTTAGGTAAGGCATGGTGTGACTGCTTAGAGGGCTGGCCTTAGAGCCAGGAAGATCTGGGTTCAAGTCCCACTTCTTATGCATATTGGCCACTGACTGTGAGCATATCATTTAGTCCCTCTGGGCTCTAGGGAACTCTCTAAACCTGCTACATGGGAGATGCTGAGTTGTATTGGTGAAGGGAGTTCCTCAAAAGAAGCTCCTTCTACTAATAAATTCCCCACAAGGTAGGACCTTATACAGTTAGCAGTGGGAAGAGCCAAGACTCACAACAGGGTCTTCTGATTTAGAATGACAGGAAGGGATCTCACATGTCATCCAAGGTGAACCATACTTGAAAAAAAAAAAGTGTCCTATTCCATCCAGTGCCTGACACGTGATCATCTTTCCTCTGTTTGAACATCTCCAGGGAGAGAACTATCAAAACAGTCCATGTCACTTTTGTTTGGCCCTAATTGTTAGGAGCAGCCAGATGGATAGATCGTGCATAGAGTGTCGGGTCTGGAGTCAGGAACATTCAGCTTCCTGAGTTCAAATCTGGCCTCAGACACTTACTAGCTGTATGCCCTTGGGCGATCACTTAACCCTCATTGCCTCAGTTTCCTCATCTGTAAAATGAGCTGGACCTCAAAGGGGGTCACAAAGGGTCAGATACAACTAAAAACAACTGAATAATCCACAGAACTGTTAGTAAATTGCTCCTAAAGGTTAAATTTGCCTGATCCACTCAGATTCTCCCCATTGATAGATGTTTCCTCAGTTCCCCTCCATAGGGACCTTCTTCTTTCTGTCTCTCTGAATAGGGATGTTCTCAGCTGCCAATGTTGTGAGGATATCTCCTCTCTCCTTGTTGGACAAGAAGCTGCTTTGACCTCAGACAATTCTTCTCTCTTGTGTCCAAGAGGGAAGAACCTCCTATCTGGGCAGAACTAGATACCATGTTTATAAGTTGCAAAGGGACAGGCTTTAAAAGCTATCAGTTGTGTTTAGTCCCTTCAGTCATATCTGACTCTTCATGACTCTCTTTATGGTTTTCTTGGCAGAGATAATGGAGTGGTTTTCCATTTCTTTCTCCAGCTCATTTTCCAGATGAGAAAATGAGGCAAACAGGGTTAAGTGATCAGCCCAGGGTCGCACAGCTAGTAAGTGTCTGAGGTCAGATTTGAACTCAGGTCTTCCTGACTCCTGGCCCAGGGCTTTCTATCCAGTGGAGCCACCTAGCTGCCTCCTTATCAATTAGAACTGTTCAAGTGAAAAATGAGCTCTTAGTCTTCAAGTGAAGCTGTTCTTTGGGATATGGTAAGGGGAATGCTGTCCAGGTTTGAACCCAAAATGCTATGAGAAATCTGAATATCACTTCCACCATTTGTCATGTATGTTGTATAGGGGATCCATGGTTCAGTTAGGGAATTTATAATCTAAATGTCCTCTAGACTTTAAAGGCAGCTGGTGATGGGGCACTGGATCTGGAGTCAAGGAAGAGCTGAGTTCAAATGTGGCCTCAGGTACCTACTAGCTGTGTGATCCTGGGCAGCTCACTTAACTTTTGTTTGCTTTAGTTTCCTCAAATGTAAAATGGGGGTAAAAATAGCACCTGCCTCTCTGGGTTGTTGTTGTCAGGATCAAATGAGATAATTTGTAAAAAAAAAAAAAATGTTTAACATAGAGTGCTATATAAATGCTCCTTCCCTTCCGTCCCTCTGAAGTCTCTACCAGCCAAGACCAACCAGTTGGGAATTACGGTTTTAGATTAAGATTAAGAATGGTTTGATTGAAGATTACAAATGGTTTATCTTCTAACAGTCTATGATTTATGCCCTTCCTTGAGACTGAGTAGAGTGTGGTAAGAAACAACACTGGATTTGTGGTCAGGATACCTGAGTTCAAATCCCAGCTGTGCTACTTACTAGTTGTATAAACACCCCCTTTCTTCACTTCTCTGACCCTCAGTTTCTTCATCTGTAAAATGGGAAGATAAAAAAATAATTTATTTGTACTTCCAGCCTCACAGGGCTGTTACAGGGAAATTCATCACAATTCCACAAACACCTATCAAGTACAAGGCACTGTGCTTGGTACTGGAGAGGGAAGAACAAAAACTGAACTAACCCCTGCCCCTCCAAAGGATTACATTCTAGGGCAGTGTTGTATGGGGTGGTCCATGTATAGCACCTAAGTGAAAGAAAACAAGGCAATTAAACATTACCAGCTGGGAGGGGCAGAGAATAGGAAAGAATCCTGTAAATCTGAAATGCTATAGAAATTGTGAGGTGCTATTATTACTCCCAGGCCAAAAGAGAGCAAGCCTCTCCCTTCCTGTCTCTCTTCTTCCTCTGGATTGTTGGTGCCCTGTATGATAATGTGGGCATTTATTTACTTTTCTGTTTTAAAGCAGAACTGGAAATGTGTCTCAGCAGCCCTGGAACAGTGTCTCTGAGCGTGGCTGTGCCATTTTCACAGTTTCTCCAGTTCCAAAAGCATTGCCAAGTCATTTAAATGCCTTAGCATCGTGGACAGGGTAAATCTGTCATGATTTATGGGACACAGGCTGGTCGGGCTAACTGTTTGCCAAATGTCTTCCCTTAACAGGGGCAAATGAAAAACATATTGCAGAAGAGAAAGGGATAAGAAAGGCTAGGTAGAGAGGCATAGAAAGGAGAATGATGGATGACAAGGTATAGAATTTGGAAGCAAAAGAGACATTAATGGAAGAAAAAAACCCAAGCATTTATTAAATGTCCACTATATGCCAAGCACTAAATGTTTTATGAACACTATCTCTTTTGATTGGTCCTCATAAAAATCCTGGGAGGTAGGCACTATTATTATCCTCATTTTATAATTGAGGCAGAGGTTAAATGACTTGCCCAGGTTCACACAGCTAATAAGTGGCTGAGATCAGATATGAATCCAGATTTTCCCAACTCCAGGCCCAGAGCTCTGTTATCCACTGTGCCACCAAGCTACCTAGAAGGTCATTTTGTCCAATTCTCATTTTGCATAAAAGGAAACTGAGGTTCATGGAATTGAAGTGGCATCCCTCACATCATATGTGGCAGTCAGGATTTGAACCTAGGTCCTTTGGTTCTAATATATATGTATGTGTGCATGCATACTATACATAGTATTTATGTATATATAATATGTATGTATGTGTGTGTGTATATATATATATATATATATATATATAATTTTTTGCTGTATCATACTAGAGACAGCTATTGCCTCTACATCTAACCTTCAGCAAGTCTTTGCTATGCACCTCAATTTTCCCAATTGCAAAGTGAAAAGATAGTGGTTGGTGATTTGTAAGAACAGTACCACTCTGATATTCTGTGATTCTGCCTATATGTTAGGGAAAGAAAAGGGGAGGGAGGAGAGAACAGGGGGAAAGCAGGGTCGGTCTTCATCCTAGAAAGAGGGCCTGTCCCCTCAGATCTGAAGGCTGGGGGGCCTCAGAGACTGTCGGTCTGCATAATCCCCTCAGTCCCTACCTATTGCCTAATGGGAGTTTATGATACCAGCAAGGGGACAATTACCACTATTCATCTTCTCTCTGGAAGATTATCAGCTTTTGGCTTTGGAATCACAAAACCTAATTTTCTGGAAACTGGGGAGGAGCAGAACAGTTATCTGTGAGGCTGTGTTTATTCAGCGATAGCTTTGTTTAAAGCCCAGGCCTCCGTCTGCATCTGCTGCTGCAGCTGGCCTCCCCACTCCTCAGTCTTTATCGGGCCGCACACGGCAGCTGTAACATTTCATGGTGGCTCTGAGCGCGCGAGAGGAGTCATGGTCCACCAGTTTTATGGCCGCTCGCTCCGAGTTGACTTCCATTGCCGGGAAGAAGGACAGCTGTTTTATACATACTTGGCGGGAACACCTGAAGGATTTTAGTGTTAATTAAGTTGGGAGGAACTGTTCTTAACAAGCACCTTTTGGAAAATGTCAAGCTGTTGTATCGTGTTCCCTTGCTATTATGGAATCGGGAATGAGCCCAACCTGCTACCAATTGGTCACATCTCCTTGACCCTGCAGACCTCGAAGTGGCTGAGCTCCAGGCACTGCCTGTCTTGAGATCTCCCTGCCAGACCTAAAGAGGGCAACAGGGCAGATTTCCATCCCCTTCCATTGCATTCAACCCAACAAACATTTGTTAGGCCTGGGCTCTGAGTGAGGTTTATACTGGAGATGCAAAGGTGAAAATGACCCAGTCCTTGCCTTTCAGGAATTTGCGGTATATGAGTTGGGGTAGGACTCATGGAGATAATTTTGCCAACTCTGTGATGAGTTTAAAGGGGAAAGATTTAATGCAGGGAAACCTGATAGAGAAACCTAGTACCTCTTTTCTATGGGCCTCAGTTTTCCCAGTTACAAACTGAAGGGACTACAATTGGTGATCCCTAAGGAGAGTTCCGATCCTGGCTACATGATAGGGATAGAGAAGGGGAGGTGGAGAGAGTAGGGGTGGGGAAGACAGACAGAGACACAGAGAGAAAAAGATACAGAGACAGAGTCACAGAGAGAAGCAGCGTCTATCTTCATCCTAAAAAAAGGACCTGTCTCCTCAGATCTGGAGGCTGGAAGGCTGGGGGTCCTCAGAGACTATCAGACTTCATAATCCCTTATTGCTTAATAGGAGTTTATAAATCCAGGAGAGAGGTGATGATGGTAGCAAGATGACTGGTGGTGATATAGAGAGAGATTGTACAGATCACAATTGACAAGCAGTGTGGTTTGGTGGATGGAGAGCTGGTCTGGGAGTCAGCAAGAGATGGGTTCATGTCCTGCTCCTGATACATACTGACCATGTCAACTTGAATGTGTCCCTTAACCACTCACTGTTCTAGCAGACTTTTTAAAATAGTATTTTATTTTTTCCAATTACATGTAAAGACAATTTTTAACATTCATTTTTTATAAAACTGTGAAGTCCAAATTTTCTTCCTCCTTCCCCTCTCCCTTTCCCTAAGATAGGAAGCAATTTGCTATAGTTTCTATCCATGCAATTGTGTAAAATCTATTTCCACCTTAGTCATGATGTGAAAGAAAAAACAGACCCAAAGGAAAAACATGCACATAAATAAAGTAAAAATAGTATACTTCGATCTGCATTCAGACTCCATAGTTCTTTTTTTCTGGGTGTGGAGAGCATTTTCCATCATGAGTCTTTTGGAATTGTCTTGGATCATTGTATTGCTGAGAAGAACTAAGTTAATCATGATGCAATGCTACTGTTACTTTGTTCTCCTGATTCTGCTCATTTCACTCAGCATCAGTTCATGTAAGCCTTTCCAAGTTTTTCTAAAATCTGCTTGACCAACACTTCTTACAGCACAATAGTATCCCACTAAATTTATATACCACAACTTGTTCAATCATTATACAACTGATGGGCATCCTCTCAATTTTCAATTCTTTGCCACCACAAAGAGAGCTACTATAAATATTTTTATACATGTGGGTCCCTTCTCCTTTTTTATGATCTCTTTGGTATACAAACCTACTAATGATATTGCTGGATCAAAGGGTATGCACAATTTGGTTGCTCTTTGGGCATAGTTCCTAGTTGATCCCCATGTTGCCCATCAATTGGGGAATGGCTGAATAAGTTGTGGTATAGGAATATAATGGAATACTATTGTGGTATAATAAATAATGAGTAGGCGGATTTCAGAAAAACCTGGGAAGATTTACATGAACTGATGCTGAGTGAAGTGAGCAGAACCAGAACATTATACAGAGCAACAGCAACATTGTGTGATGATCAACTGTGATAGACTTAGCTCTTCTCAATAATATAATAATCCAGGATAATTCCAAAAGACTTATGGGAAAATGTTCTTCACATCCAGAAAAAGAACTTTGGAATCTGAATGCAGATTGAAGCATATTATTTTCACTATTTGTGGTTTTCCCCTTTTATTCTGATTCTTCTTTCACATGACTAATGTGGAAATATGTTTAATGTGACTTAGCAGAGGTTCAATTACTTGCCCAAGTTCTTCCTGACTCCAGGCCTAGCCCTCTATCTACTGCACAATCTTGTTCCTAGGTTATCTATAGCCAAAGACCAATGTGTCAGAGGTATTCACAGGTCAAATCACATGAGAAACATCTCCCAAGGACTATTCAGACTTCATTTCCTCTACTTCTATGAATTTTTTCTTTCTTCAAGACTCAGCTGAGGTGTCTCCTCCTCCTTGAACCCTTTCTTGATTCCTTGAGAAGAGTGACCCCTCCCTCCTCTAGTTTCCCTAGAGTCTAGCTTCTTAAACTGTGGGTCATGACCCCATATGGGCTCATATAACTGAATGTGGGGTCACAAAAAATTTGGCAACAGTAAAAAGCTATGTATACCTATTTTATATACCTATGCATCCGAGGTCATGGTAAAGATTTCTCTGATGAAAAGGGGTCATAAGTGGAAAAAGTTTAAAAAGCCCTGCTCTAGAGTGCTTGGTCTGAATCTCTCCTTTGCACCTACCACATTCTACCTTATAGAACATCTACTTGTGTACTTGTTAGTCCTATTCTCCGACACCACCCTGTAATTTGTAAGTTCCATGAGGGAAGATGGCACTGATGTTTTTTCATCTTTGTACCCCAATTCCTAGTATGATACCTTACATGAAGTTAGAACTCAATTAGTTTCTACTGGATTAAATGGAAGTGAATTGAATTTGCTGACACATGCTAGAACATATCTCTGCCTCCCATCCTTCCATCCATCCATCCATACTGTGGCAAAAATTATTTGTGATAAAATTATTATTGCAGTTTTTAGCTAACTCATTTTCCAGAGACAACCAGAGTCCAGACCAGAGTCCAGCTTTCCAAACCAGAGTCTAGTTTTCCCCTGATGACATCTTACCACTCCAGGAAGACAATAACTCAGAGACTTTAAATGAACAGTTCTGTTTTGTTGTTTTTCTTTTTTCCTTCTGTTATTATATACACTATATGTAACATGTACTCTCTGCAGAGGCCCTCCCTCTGCAGGCCAGTGTCAAAGCGCCAGTTCATGAGGGACCGCCCCTCTGGACAAAACTTTCCTCTCTCCCTTTTCTATATTGTTACTAACATATTGTTTGCTAGCATAGGGTATTATATTCTGTTATTTTTTACTGTTTCATCGAGCAAAACATACATGTTTTCTGAAGAAGCAAAGGGGGGGAATGTGGTAAAAATTATTTGTGATAAAATTATTATTGTAGTTTTTAGCTGACTCATTTGGGAGGGGCCACACCTGGTCCACCCTGACGTTACATGTGCTACTGAGGTCCACTCTCCATAGGCAGTTTTTGAAGGACCTCTCCTTTTCGGGGAGGAAAGATTGAACGCTCCCTGAAGGGAAGTGGAGGGTTCTTCTGAAACACTAGGTTCTTCCAGAATGTGCTCTCTCTCTGGTGGCTGCTTTCCCGGTGGCGTGAGCAACTGTAGACTGTCCAGGTTTTGGTGAGTTAATTACAGAAAACCCTAAATTCCTTTGAACTAGCTTAATTGGAAATGATCTGGGGATTGCATAGGTTAAGTTTAGAGTTAAGAGTATTTATCAGTATTTCTTTTTATCCTATTTCCTTATCTTTGATTTTTATTAGTTTTACCTTTGTTGTTTAATTAATACTCAAGTAATAAAATCTGATCCTTTTGTGAATTAAAGCTAAAAGGCTCCTTTCTTATTGGCCTGGGAGAAATATCTAAAAAGAGCAGTTCAGAGGGGAGGGTGAACCTAAAAGGCCCCCCATATTTTTGGGTCCCCAATATTAAGGCGAGTCACTCAAATAACACTCCATATATCAAATTTTGGCCCTCACAATACATACATACATACATATCAGCCTATTAAAACTCTTCCCTTCCTTTAAAGTACAGCTCAAATATCTTCACAAAGACTTTTTTTTTTTTTTGCAGGGCAATGAGAGTTAAGTGACTTGCCCAGGGTCACACAGCTAGTAAGTGTCAAGGGTCTGAGGCTGGATTTGAACTCAGGGCCTCCTAAATCCAAGGCCAGTGCTTTATCCACTGCGCCAACTAGCTGCCCCTACAAAGACTTTCTTGATTTCTCCCCGCTCAACCCCAACATAAAGCATTCTCTCCCTGCTTGAATATCTCTGTACTTTCTGTTTGATGTCTACTGCCCATCCCCTCATGCATGTAATCATTTTTTGATTTGTATTATAGTTATTTGTGTATATGTCTCTTTCACAAACTATGTAATTTTGAGGTGGAAAAGCAAAGTCACGTGATTCTAGAAAGAGCCATTTGGATTTATAATCACCAACCTATAAATGTGATTTGAACATTAGTTTCACAGAATGTCAGAAATGGAAGGTATTGGAACAATAGGATGGTGAGTGAGATGAATGTAGAACTTGGGTTTGAATTTTTCCTCTTGTACAAACTATGTGAGCTTGGGTAAGTCACTCTGGGATTCTGAATCTATGATCTTATCATCCTATGATCTGGTTCATTTCCACTCTCTGCCCCTCCACCCTGCCCCCCACCCCCACCCTTCTATGAGAGCTACAGCCAGAGTAGCTGGGCTTTGCCTGAGGTGCCAACACTCAGGGGGCACCCAAAGAACCATCCCAAAGTGGGCATCTTCCACCATGTCTGTAGCCCCTCAGGTAAACTTTACCATACTAGGGACCACCATCTGGTAAGGCAGTAGCACCAGTGACTTCATTCTAGGGTGTATTTCCTCTACTCTCCCTTCTTTTGGCCTGGCCACATCCTTGGCCCCAAATCCATCCCATCCTCTCAGTAGCAGCCATTGAATTCTTTTTTTTTTTTTTTGGTGAGGCAATTGGGGTTAAGTGACTTGCCCAGGGTCACACAGCTACTGTTAAGTGTCTGAGGCTGGATTTGAACTCAGGTCCTCCTGACTCCAGGGCCGGTGCTCTATCCACTGTGCCACCTAGCTGCCCCTACAGCCATTGAATTCTAACTGTTTCTCTCTCCTTTAAAACCATACCCTATTTTGGGGCCTCGTCTGCCTCTCTCCCCATTTTGTCCTTCTTTTATCCTAGGTACAAAAATTCCAATTTAAGCCCTTCTCTCTAGGCATACTCTCTCTCTGTTTGACAGAGATGGAGACCCAGATTAGGTAAAGAGGCTTGTCCAAAGCTTGCTCTATAGCTCAGGCCTCAGGCTGCTACTCCTGGGCTCTTTGTTCTATTACTACAGTAGCCTTATTTTCATATCAGGGCAGTGAGGTGGCATAGGAGATAGAGCACCAGGCCTGGAATTAGAAAGACCGGAGTTCAAATCTGACCTCAGATACTTATTAGCTGTGTGACCCTGGGCAGGTCACTTCACCCTGTTTGCCTCAGTTTCCTCATCTCTCAAATAAGCTAAAAAAGGAAATGGCAAACTACTCTACTATCTTTGCCCCCCACAGAAAAGGAGTCACAAAGAGTTATACATGAGGCAGCTAGGTGGGCAGTGGATAGAGCACCGGCCCTGAGTTCAAATCCGGCCTCAGATACTTGACACTTACTAGTTGTGTGACCCTGGGCAAGTCACTTAACCTCAATTGCTTCACCAAAAAAAAAAAGAGTTATACATGACTGAAACTAATGAACACCAACAAATTTTTATGTCTATAATCATCTTTCAAGTATTCTTTGTAGGTGGGGTAAACACTTGGGTATATTGTATGGTGCAGTGAAGAAATCACTACCCTGTGGGTCTAGAGGCCTGGGCTTGAGTGCCAGCTCTGTCTGTCACCTACTAGCTGTATGATTTTGGAGACATCATCATTCTTCCTCCAACCCTTGCTTTACTCATCTGTAAATGAGAAGGATGGATAAAATAGCTTCTGAAAGCTCTCCCATCCCATGAGAGGTAGTGAAAACCAATTAGGAATCATCAAAGTTGTTCTGCCCTGATGAGGAATTGGCCTGCACCCCACAGCACAGTTTGACATAACAGAAAGAGACAATATTAAAGGCAGAATACACTGATTTAAACCCTGCTGGTGACATTAGCTATGTAACTGTGGTCAACTAACTCTCTGGGTCCCCCAAAAGGATAAATAATACTTGCACTGTTTGTCCTGCCTGGTTGTTTAACAGGAAATTGCTTCATAAACCTTAAAGCAATAGTGAAATCCATGGGGTCATTCACAGAGGATTCCAGAAGGTTGAAAAGGCTCATGACCTAGCAAGGTCAAATCAACAAGCTGGTGGCTCTGTGGCATGGCTCTCTGACTGTGAGGAGTTAGAAGGACTAAGGAAGGCAATAAGCAACAAGTACTTATTAGATGCTTAGTACTTGCCTGTGCAAATACAAACCCAGAGAAAGACAGTCCCTGTCCTCACATTCTAATAGGGGAAAGTCACACATGAAAGGAAGATGGAAAATGTATATATGGGGTGGGGTTAGGGGAAAAGAGATGCATGTAGGCAACATGGCGGTGTAGTATGGAAAGTCCAGAGGGTCAAGGGTATGGTCTGGGGAGAAAGGAAGACATGGATGGCTAGAGCATCCTCCTTAGAGTGGGGGTTCTAGGAGGAATCAGCCAATTGGAGGGAGACGCCGTGAGGACAGAGCCATGGGGTGGAGAGAACCCCCAAGGGAAGGGGTCTCTGTGGTACAGTAGAGAAATTTGGGAGAGTCAGATATGCAGCCTGGAAGACCAAAGACCAGGGGGCCAGGAGGTCCTTTCTTCATGCCATCCAATTCACACAGCAACACCTCAATAATCTACTACTTTACTTTCCATAAAGGCTGTTTCTTTATAATGGATCCTATGGCCTCAGGCCTGCTGATTAATTTTCAGGCCAAAGGGAACATGTCCCTTGGCCAGCCCTCAGACCATCCCAGGTGGTCTCTCCATCTCTGACTTCCTATTTTCCTGGGGCCAGGCTGGGGGAATCAGAAATCACACAATTTTCTTTTTTCTCTTTTTTTTTTTTTTTGTTTTTTGGTGAAGCAATTGGGGTCAAGTGACTTGCCCAGGGTCACACAGCTAGTAAGTGTTAAGTGTCTGAGGTCAGATTTGAACTTAGGTCCTCCTGACTCCAGAGCTGGTGCTCTATCCACTGTACCACCTAGCTGCCCCAATCACACAATTTTCAAGCTGGTCAAATTCTGATGTTACAGGAGAGAAAACTGACCTTGGACAGATGGTCTCTCCTCTTGAGGCTTCTTCATCTGTAATATGAGTGAAGTGGATTACATGATCTCTGAGGACCGTGTAGCTCCAAATGTATGATCCCGTGAGGCCCAGAGAGGGCTCGTCACGAAGGTTTCTAGTAGTAGAAGAGAGGCTGGAACACAGATTTTTGGGCCTCCCAGGCTGATGATCTCACCACTGTTCTATGGTATAGGGGAAGCTAGGGGAATCAGGGATCCATTTCTGAAATGCAGCCTTTACTTGTTCCTGTTTCAGTGATCCCTCTAGGCCTGCCTATTCTAACCCTATTCTAACATGTGGTCAGTGCTCCATTCCCAGTGAGCACCCCAACTAGACACTGCTGACCTGTGGAGACCCCCAAGACCCCATCTTTGTTTATCTTAGGATAAAAAGGATACAGATGAGGAAATGGAGTCCCCCAAACCATTCCCATCCCCTCCTCCCAAAAAAAGATGATCACCAAGGAATCATGCAATTCATCAGTCACAGACTGGCTCTTTACTCCTTGTGCCTTTATTTTTATTGTTGCTGTTGTTTAGTTGTTTTCAGTTGCACTCAACTCTTTCTGACTTCATTTGGGGTTTTCTTGGCAGAGATACTGGAGTGGTTTGCCATTTCCTTCCTTCTCCAGCTCATTTTACAGATGAGGAAAATGAGGCAAACAGGGTGAAGTGACTTGCCCAGCTAATAAGTGTCTGAGGCCAGATTTGAATTCAGGTCTATCCTGACTCTAGGCCTGGTATTCCATCCACTGCACCACCTAGCTACTCCTGTTGTCTTTATTACATGACCCCTTTCTTCCCCAACCTTCAAAAGTTCTCCTTTGCCTACAGATGAAAGATGAAACTCATGACCCTGGCATTCAAGACTCCTCAATTATCAGACTCCAACCTATATGTCTAGTCCCATCTCATACTACTCCCCTCATATGGTCTACATTTCAGCCAAACTATTCTTCCCATCCCCTCCGTGTCTTTCTTTATTAAGCATTTCTGCAACAAATAGTACAGAAAGAACATTGCTTGTAAAATAACAATAATTAATAATAATAGCATTTGTATAGCATTTTAGGTTTGCAAAGCACTCTACAATTATTAACACATTTTCATCCTTACAATAGCACTGGGAAGGAGTTGATATTATTATCCTCATTTTACAGATGAGGAAATTAAGGCAAGAAGAAATGACTTAGCCAATCATATAAAATTAAGTGTCGGAGATGGGATTTGAACTCAGGTTTTCCTGACTTTGAGTCCAGTACTCTATCCACTGTACCAACTTGCTGCCTCAAAGGACCTAGCTTTTAATCCCAACCTCCTACAAACTAGCATTATGACTGTGGACAAGTCACCACAGTTCTCTAAGCCCCAGATCCCCTATCTGTAAAATGAGTTTGCTGAACAAGGTGACCTCTCGGCAGCCTTCCACCTCTGACATTGTGCAGTCTGTGCTCTAGGTTCCATCTCACATATTTCTAATTCCATGGCCTGTGATTGCTAAGGCCCCTTCCAGCTCTGACATTTTGTGTTCTTTGTTCTAAGTCCTATGATCCATAACTAGAATGAATTTCCTCTTAAACTATCACATCTGCTAAAGCCCCTCCCATTCCTTGAAAGCCCAGTTCAGATACCATTTCCTCCATGAAGCTTCCCCTTGACTCATTTGAACTATATTAAACATTCCCTCATCAAATCTATTAGAGCACTTTCTCAAGATCTCTTTGTATGTATTTCTCTCTCTTTCTGACTTCCTTCTTTCTTTCTCTTTTTCTTTCTTTTCTTCCCTCCCTCCTTTCCTTCCTGTCTTCTTTTTCTCTTTTTCCTTCCTTCTTTTCTTTCTTTCTTCCTTCCTTTCCTCCCTCCTTTCTTGTCTCTTCCTTCCTTCCTTCTTTAAGTTTTTATATAGCTTTTGTTTTTAATTGCCTTCATTTCCAAAAATATCGTTTAATCACCTACACCTTCTAATAAATAATTTTTAAAATAGCAAATGAATAACAAAGTAAAAAGTATGTTAAGAAACTGACCAAAACATCAATCAAGTCTGTTAAGGCATGCAATATTCTATGCCCATAGTCTCCCACTTCTACAAAGAAGGGAGAGAGGCCTTATGCACTTATTTCATTTTCCCTCATATAATATTACTTATTGTGCACCACCACCACCACCCCATTAAATGTAATGGTACTCCTTGAAACTAAGGTCTGTGTTAGGAGCTTAAGAGATGTTTCTTGAGCTGCATTCCATTTCTGAGCTGGCCTGGGTTCCAGGGTTCACTTTCTGGTTTCATTCATTTGCTAACTTTTAGGTAAGCCCTTGCCCACACAGCTTTGCTCTTCAGGACTCTGTGCATTCAGCATATCTTAAGACCACAAACGGGAGCCCAAATGAACTAGGCTCCCAGAGCCTGCTGAATGTCTGAGTTAGCATGTTTGGTTTTTGTTTGTAGAGATGTCTATAAAAGGGTTCAAGAATGAGGCAGAATGTCTTCCCCTCCCAATTCTTCCCTTTCTTTCTCTTCTCCCTCTCTTTCTAGCTCTGGGTGTTTTAATCAGCTGCCTTTGGTCTACAGATGACTGCACACATGTGCAAACATCTGCTTATGCTCTCGGATCACTGGCCTTCACTCCCTCCGGGGGGATCAGGATGGAGGGGGGGCAGTTTTAGAAGTAGACCAACTGATATCCGCTGCTAAAAAGACAGCAGGGAATGAACTGGGGCAGAAATGGGGGGCATGGCCCCAACCTTGCATAGACCTTATAACCCTTGGGAACATTACTTTGGTGAAATACCTGGGGAGGATAGAAGGGAAGGAGTGTGTAAGCAGAAAAGGGAGGAATGGTCTGCCTTGTCAGAAGTCCTTTGGAAATCTCCTACTTCAGGCAAGAACCATCTTTATTGAGCCCCGCAATATGCCTGACCCTGAATTCAGCTCTGCTGTGGGAAAGACAAAGGAGGCACAGACCCAGGCCTTCCCTTCCAGGAGCTCAAAGACTGAAGGGGTCAGGTAGAGTAGGTGTGATAGAGTAAATAGATGCTAAACGGTATGTTTCATCTTCTTGGGGAATTAGGAGTTCAGACAAAGAAAAGAATAGTGTGGGGCAGCTAGGTGGTGCAGTGGATAGAGCCCCAGCCCTGGAGTCAGGAGGACCTGAGTTCAAATCTAGCCTCAGACACTTAACACTTACTAGCTGTGTGACCCTGGGCAAGTCACTTAACCCCAATTGCCTCACCAAAAAAAAAGAAAATAGTGTGGACCAAGATAATCAAGGAAGGTTTACTACTGAGTATGACTTGGAGAAGTGGAGAGGAAGAAGGGGTAGAACTCTTTCTGTATCACAAGGCTGGGGTAAGGAGAGCAAGGTTAGATTTTAGAAAGCCTCAAATGCCAGGTTAAAGACTTTGGAGTTGCTGTATTGGGTACATTGTACATTCGTTAGATAATTTGGCTCATTCCTTCTTCATGAAAATAGACTTAACTTCTATGATTCTGTATTATCCTAGTTCCCCTCCTACACCTCTGACCTCTCCTTCTCCCTCTCCATCACTACACTCTCTTTCTTCAGCTCTATAAGTGCAGATATTCATTAAAGTTCCATCTTTGACCTTCTGTTGTCTCTCTACATTTCCTCAAGTCTACCAGATATATCCTATTATATATTTATGTATATGTGTGTGTATGTGTGTATTCACATATATATATATATAATATATATATATACATCATAGATATATATATCCACCTCTGAGCTCTCTCATTAATCTTGCTTCTCCAACTACCTGCTGGATGCTTCCATATGGCTGTCTCCCCAAAACTCCTACTCATTATGTCTACAAATATACTCAGCCCCCTTCCTCCTATAGCTAAACTTGTCCTTCCTCCAAAGTTCCCAATTTATGTTGATATGATGATTCTTCTAGTCATGTAGACTTGATGCCACCAACTCTACTTCCTTCCTCTCCTTGATCCCACCTGTATCCAAAATTTTCCACGATCTTATAAGCTTTGTCTCTCTCCCATCCATCCTCCTTTCCCATCTTCGCCCTTATCCTAGCTTACCTGAACCATTCTAACTCCAATTCCTGTAATAGCAGTCTCCTACTTCTAGTCTTTCTTGTATCTCTTCATCTAGGCAAAGATTTCTTAACATTTTTTTTGAGACAGTTGAGGTTAAGTGACTCACCCAGGGTCACACAGTGAGGAAGTATCTGAGGTCAGATTTGAACTCTTGTCTCCAAGGCTGGTGTTTTATCCACTGTTCTACCTAGTTGCCCCTTCCTAACCATTTTTTTTTTTTGCACCTTGGAACTCTTTGTTAGTTTGATGAAGGATGAATCTCTTCTCTGAAAGATTTTTAAATAATTGAGGAAATGCTAACTTTAATTAGGAGTTGGTGAAATAAAGATGTAACTTTTTTCCCATCCAAATTCATGGACATGCTGAAATCTCAGTGCACAGGTCTAACTATATATCTGTCAGGTCCCAAATCTTCTGTGGTTCCATCATCTAACAGATAAAGTCTGGTTTCCTTTGCTTGGCACTCAAGGTCCTCAACAATTTGGGCTCAATCCACCTAATGTCCCAAAGCTCCCCACAGTCTGCCCTCTATTCCATGTAGATCAGACTAGTTAAAATTCTTTGAACCTGACTTTTTCTCTCCCATCTCTGGGCCATTGTTTGCATAGTTTTGCTCATCTTAAATACCATTCCTCTAGCCCACATCTCTACCTGTTGGAATCCTCCTAATGCCTCACCAGCCATCTCATGCCACCAACTCGAGGAAGCTTTTCCAGGCTTCTTTCTCCCTTTTCTATGCTCCCATAACATCCATTGTGCAGTGTTGATCATACTTTGTATGTTAATATTTATGTCTCTGTTTCCTCCTCTGACCAGGACAATGAGCTTCTTATCTTTTTCTATTCCCCCCAAGTCATTTAAGAAAATCCCCATCTATATCTACAGGAATGTAGTGACTAAGGTCTGTCTGGCATTGCCCCACCCCCAAAAGGCCCAGAGGCATTATCACATAATAGGAGCTATGTGTGAGTGGTCTGCCTCAAACAGATAGTGAGTTTCCTATCACCCTGGATCTTCAAACAAAGGCATACCAGGTGAAATGTGCTGAAAGAAGATTCTTGCTCAGATAAGGGTTAGATGAGATAACCACACTAGATTATAATCAGAGAACATGGGTTCAAATCTTGCTTATATCTGAGTGGCCTTGGGCAAATTACTTAACCTTGATTGTCCTCAGTTTCCTCATTTTTAAAATGAGGAGGTTGGACTAAATAGCTTGGGGGCCTTCCATATCTATATGATTCCAAGACCTGGGTCTCCCATTTATTAACTATAGAATAATTATTAATAGTCTATATTTCCTCTTCTCTGCAATGGTACAGTCTCCCCGCTTCTAGCTCTACATTTTGTCATTCTGTGACCCCTAAAGTCTCTTTTTAATTCTGAGCTTCTAGTAATTCCATAATTTGGGCAGAAGAGCGAAAGGTGGAGAAGATTTAACAGATCGTGAAATCGGCCACGGAGGTTAGTTACACAGCCCTTCTCGGGGGACTCAGAATCATGGGATCACAGATTGAAAGCTGCACATTGTCCAGTCCTTTCCCTTCACTTGACACATGAGAAACCCGAGGCCCAGAGAAATTATATGACTTGCCTGACATCATCCAGATAGTGAGTGGTACGCTGGATTTCAAACTCAGGTCATTGGCCTCCAAATCTCCTTCACCCTTTGAGCAACCAGCTGTGCCTTCATCCTGCCCATTCAGGACTCTTTCCATGTCTATGGGCTTGTGCAAAGTCTGGCTGATAAGCCCTGCAAACAAAGCATCTGTGTATGTGGGGAGGTGCTGACAACTCTCTGGAGCTGATGCAGGGGGCAGGCTCTGTCTCTCAGGTGCCTTTTCCCCAAAAGACTGGCCACCATCGAGTGGAGGGCACTGACCCTTGCCTCTCCCATTTTGGAATGTCCTGGAAGTAGAAAACCCTCAGCTGAGCCAAGTGGGCTATAAAGACAAGCACAGTTTCCTGGGGGCGGATGGGGGATTGGGGTGAAGGGGGGGATATATAACCAGAGTGACTCTCGTTGCTTACACGTTATGATATGACCTTGGTCTTTGGCCATCATTTTTTATTATCACATAAACTAGAGTGATCTACAGCTCGCTGAGCTCGCTGGGCACAGTCTATCAAACCGACACAGCCGGGGTCTTTTCCTTGCATTAAAAACGTTCCGTGATTAATTTCACTGGTAATGAAGTTTTATAAGAAACTTGCCAGCCGGCTGGTTATCCCTGGTGTTATCAAATCTCTGTTAGTGTTGCTGGAGGCAGTTAAAGGATAAATCTTTGGAAACAGGTAAACCAAGCAAACCCAACTTAGGATGAAGCGAGGGACAGAGGAAAAAAGAGCAATGGATTTAGTGTCAAGAGGCCTGGGTTCCAAACCTGGATCTACCACTTGTTCCCTTAATGACCTTGGGCAAATTCAGTTCCCCACCCTACCCACCTGCATAGAATAAATAGGATTGGGAGAGGGAGAGGTTGAACTAGATAATATCTAATATCCTTTCCAGGTCTAAATTCTATAATCCTATGATCTCACAATCCAAGAATAGTCAGTGCTGAAGTAGAGCTCAACGCTTGGTGCTTTTTTCAAGGGAAATACATCTAAAGGAAGAAGTGAGCCATAGATAACCAAGCTAGGCAGGAGAGAGGTAGGACCCATCATAGTCATAAAACCTTTCCCTAAATTCTTTGGGAATGTTTATATATTTCTCTAAGATACAATAGGTTTTTTTAAATTTTTTTTTTGGCAGGGCAAGGAGGGTTAAGTGACTTGCCCAGGGTCACACAGCTAGTAAGTGTCAAGTGTCTGAGGCTGGATTTGAACTCATGTCCTCCTGAATCCAGGCCAGTACTTTATCCACTGCACTACCTAGCTGCCCCCCACAATAGGTTGTTTATTAGGATTTCTATACAACTTGTTTGGCTGAATACAGAATGTGGGAGATGCTGTCCTGTGCTTCAGTGAGTTGAGCTAAAAGTCACTGGAGAGAATAATAATAACTAGCATTTATGTAACACTTTAAGTTTGCAAAGCACTTTATAGATGTTCTCTCATTTGTTCCCCACAATAACTATGCAAAAAGGTGCTATTATTATCCCCATTTTACAGATGAAGAAACCGAGGCAAACAGGGGTTAAGTGACTGGTCCAGGGTCACAAAGCTAGTCTGAGGCAGTATTGGAACTCAAGTCCTCCTGCTTCCAAATTCAGCACCAATTTAGATCACATTAGGGGCACTCTTTAATGCCAACTGCATCTAGTGAACTCTTCCTGCCATACTCTTCTAGTACTCTGAAATTTTCTTAGGAACTTAAAATATCCTACCTTGCATTTTAGTCATCTGTGTTCATATCTTATTCCCCACTAGAATTATAGGTTTAAAACTGGATAGGACCTTAGGGATCATTAGTCCAAACCCTTCATTTACAGGTGAAAAAATTAAGATCCAAAAAAAGGCCTTAAGAGTCCCAAGAGACTGGCTCAAGGTTATATGACTGATAAATAATAGAGCTTGGGATCTGATTTGAACTTAGGAACTCTGGCTCCATATCCCCTTACTAGACTGTTAGTCCCCTGAGGGAAAGACCTAAGTCTACTTACTAAGTCTATTTTCCCTAAAGTAGAGCACAGTACTTAGCACAGAGTTGGATCATATTATCAGAGATTTAGGGGTAGGTACTTATAGGATTCAGAGATAAAAGGAATCCATGAGTGTAATTCCCTCATTTTAAAGAAAGAAGATGTGACCCACAGTCACACAGCTAGCAAGAAACAAATCTAGGAATTCAGACTCATGTCATCTCAATACAAACCCAGTGCTCTTTCTGCTATCTATACTACTTTTGGGGGAGTGGGACCTGGGGGTGGGTAGGAGTGTTGAAATGAAAATGATGAATATAGGGAAGTATGAATAGACTTACATGAACTAGTGCAAAAGGAAGTAAACAGAACCAAGAAGACAATGTATACAAATAACTACAATAAGGCAAATGGAAAGAAGAGTTACAAAACAATTAAAAAAAAAAGATTGTCATGAAATTATAAAGCACAAATTTGGCCTCAAAGAAGGGATGGGAGAAGACATTCCCACTCAGGGGTATTCTGGAGCCAGCTCCTAAGCGGTCCTGATTGTTAAATTTTCAGTATGAGCATTTATACCTTGGAAATCAGTTTAATTTATTGTTTTGTTGAATGTGTTGATTTAAGAAATTGATGGAGAAAACATTAATTATTGAAAGTATTTCCTGTTTTTCTGAAAACCAGGGTATTAAATATTTACTATCAGACTCCTTCCCCCACCCTGCTAATTTGCAGAAGTGGGAGGTCTACAGATATAGAGCATTGGATACTTTTCAGATGATATATATATGTATCACTTTCACTGATTATTTTTCTCTTCATTCTTTTCTTTAAAGAAAATATGGGATGGCTCTCTAGGAATGGTAAAGGTGGAGGATTCAGGGGGAAATTTAGATGATGTTAAAACAAAATATATCAATAAAAAAATCAAAAAATATATCAATAACTTTTTTAAAAAGTATTTAATGTGAGAGGCAATGTGGTCTAGTAGAAAGTTCACTGAATCCAAGAATCAGATAGTCTGGGTCCCACTCAGGGACAGCAAGATGGTGCAGTGGATAAAGCACAGGGCCTGGCATCAGGAATTCCTGAGTTCAAATCTGGCCTTGGATAATAGCTGTATGACCCTGGGCAAGTCACTTAACCTTTATTGGCTTCAGTTTCTTCAGCTGTAAAGTGAGGATGTTAACAGTACTTATTGCAAAATCAAAAAGTTGTTGTAAGGACCAAGTGAGATGATATTTGTAAAGATTTTAGCACAGGGCCCAGTACATATCAGGTACTTAATAAATGCCCCTTTTTTTCTTTCTTCTATTCTGTTATTTACTAGCTATGTGACCTTAGACAATGTATTTGGTGTTTTGGGGCTCCTATTTCCACTTCTGAGGGAAAAGTGGGTTAGAAAACACTGGATTTAGAGTCTGATTTAAAGGATGTGAAATCATAACCCAACTTTTCTTCTTATTCCTTGGGTGACTTTGAGCCAGTCATTGTCCCTGTCTAGCCCTCAGCTTTAGTTTTGTTATCCATGAAATGAGATTATTAGAACATATATGAAGTGATGCAGAGTGATGCACAGTCAAAAAATACACAGACTACATCATTATAAACAAAGTTGAGGGGTGGGGGGGGAGTTGTGGAGGGAGTAAAGGGTTTTATTGGAAATTGATTGTTTTGTCCAAACAAAATGTATCAAGAAGATGACTTTATTTTGAAATGAATTGACTGACTATATGATATATGAGGTCCCTTCTAGGTCTAAAATTTTATGTTTTATCACTACGTGATTTCTTAATTTATGACATTCTTTCTTCCTCTGAGTCTATGAATGAATGCATAAGGTCTTGTGCTTGGCTTTCCTATGGAGGAGAAGGAGATGAAGACAAAGCTTCGAGAGCTTGTGATTGGGTGGGGATGGCAAGACATAAAGCCTTTGAAAAGTAAAATATCAAGGAGACCAACACAAGAAATGTTATACCCATCAAGCATTTTTTTACTATACCTTCATAGTATCTCTTATATCCATCTCTCTCCATTCACTTGGCTGTCACTCCTTCAAGGCTCTCATGGCTTCTCAGCTGCAGTATTAAGTGACTTCCTAATTATCCCTGTTTCCAGCTTCTCTCCAGTCCATCCTTCATATAACTGCCAAACTGAAATTCCTAAAGCTCAGGTCTGACTATGCTACTCTTTTACTAAAAAAGCTTCAGTGGCTGTTGCCCCTATGAAGATATATACATTCTCTTGTTTTACAGTAAAGTCCTTCAATGGTACATTCCACTTTTCCAGACTTATTTCCTATTATTCCCTTTCATGACCCCTAGGCTCTAGCCAAACCGACCTATTCATTGTTTTCTGTACACAGTTCCATCTCTTTTCTCAGAGGCTTTGCTCAGTCTGTCCCTAGCACCAAGAATGTTCTTCCTCTTCACCAATGCCTCTTGGAATCCCCAATACATTTCAAGGCTCAACTCAGGTGCTACCTCTTAAACAAAGCCTTTCTTCGTCCTCCCAGTTGTTAGTGCTCCTCCTTCACCCCGCTCCAATAGAGGATTCTTGGCGCATCCTTTGTATTTTCTTAACTATGTATTTCTTGAATCTTCCCAGGAAACTGCAAATTCTTTTTGCGTTGGATTTGTATTTTTGTTTGTTTTGCTTTGTATTTGTTCACCTAAATGCCTAGCACAATGCCATGGGTGTTCAGTAAAAGCTTGATTTAAATTAATTGCTGAGTGGTGATAATGGACAGAATCCTAGTCTGCTGATTGTCATCCCAGCATAGGGCAATGGAAAGAATCCCGTAATTGGGGACCTGAGTCCCATGAGCTTCCTCATCTGTAAAGTGAGGGGGTTGGACTCAGTGGACTCTGAGGCCCTCTCCAACCCTCCATCTCTGATCCTAAGCTCCTATGTTCTTTCTTTCTACTGTACCTCACTTCTTCTCATGATTCCCCAGGGAGGGGCATCAAACTAAACATGCCCATTTCCTTCCATTAATTCTCAGTTGACATAATCTACCTACTACATACGTAGTACATATAGTCTCCAGATAATTCATATGGTCTACAGTCCCTTAATCAGAAGACTAGCGGGCAGCTAGGTGGCGCAGTGGATAGAGTCCTGGAGTCAGGAGGACCTGAGTTCAAATCTGGCCTCAGACACTTAACACTTACTAGCTGTGTGACCCTGGGCAAGTCACTTAACCCCAATTGCCTCACTAAAAAATAAATAAATAAATAAATAATCAGAAGACTGCTCATCATCTTCTGGATGAGTTCCTGTGTCTCCTTTGCTTTCCCATAATATGGCTCCCACAAGTGAACATTTGACTCTCTCTCACAACCACATCCCTCCTGCACTACATCTCATCCCTGAAATCCAACACCCCACACCCAGTCCAAGGGATTGGGACCTATTTTTCCCCTGGAAGAACTGAGGCTTTGAATGAAGAGTCTAAATGGTAAGCTTTCTTGAGGAAGAAGGGAAAGAGGACAGAGTCCATGGAGTATAGATGGGAGGAAGCAAGGGGTGAGCTTTAAAGAAGCACTGAGTCATGGCATTATTGTTTTCTTATTCTAGGGGTATGGGGCACCAGAGTGAGAGCATTTTATAAAATCTTCTCTGAGTTCTCTGGGTAGCCAAGAATAGGGAAGACCACAGGCAAACGGCTATTTACAAAACTATATGGTGGGAAAGGCACTTCATAAACCCTCAAGTGCCCTAAAAATGGGAGCTGTTGTTTTTATGACAAAGAAGTCAGACCTGCTATTTGTCTTCAACTTAGAAACTGAGAGTTAGGATTGGCCCCTTGGGGCTAGGCTGGGCTCCAGCAGGCTGATTTTCAGTTAAAGGCCCCACCCAAGTATCTGCAAAGAATAAGAGACTGTGAAATGGGGGTCTCCAGGGTGGCTATCAATAGTAGCTTTGTGGGTGGTCTCATCTCAGGAAAGGGTGTGTGAAGGAGTAGTATAACTCTGGAGAATTCCCATTTCTGGGTGGGGGCACCGTCAGTGACAGGCAGACATACACACACCCTGGGAAAGTCTTCTGGTTCCTGTCTTTTCCCCCCATATGCCACTGGTGACTCAGCCCTCAGGAATGGTATGAGGGAAGGAGAGAGTTTGGGGGACCACCCAAAGGGTGCAGATGGAGAAAAGTCCTTTGGGGTGAGCTTATAGATTAGAGTGGGTAGGGCTGGGGAGGGTGGTAAATTCCAGGTAGAAGACAGACAGATATTAAGGGCCAGCTTCTCTTTTTAACTATCAGATGGGCACCTCCCTCTTGGGCCTCATGTTTCCCTGATTTGTTTTTGTTTGGTTTTTCTTGTTGGTTTTTTTTCTTTTTTTGCAGGGCAATGAGGGTTAAGTGACTTGCCCAGGGTCACACAGCTAGTAAGTGCCAAGTGTCTGAGGCCGGATTTGAACTCAGGTCCTCCTGAATCCAGGGCCTGTGCTTTATCCACTGTGCCACCCAGCTGCCCCACCCTGATTTGTTAAGGCTGTCTATTCACTGTTTCTCTAATTTTCCTGAATCTCTTGGTCATTTCAGGGACATAGGACACCACTTATATCACCCCAGGTGTAAACATTTATTAAAGGAGAGAGACCATTTATTTTTGCTCTCAAGACTTCTAAGCAGAGGATCATGGTGTAGCATTATAGATGTAGAGGTCAGAGAGGCATTAGAAGCCGTCAACTCCAACCCACCTATTTTATTGATGAGGAAAATGAAAGCCAGGGTAGTTGTGACTCACTGAGGTCACAAAGGTGAATAAGCATCAGAAGAAGGGGCAGCTAGATGGCGCAGTGGAATTTGGAGTACCTGAGTTCAAATCTGGCCTCAGACACTTTGACCCCAGACTCAGTGTTTTTTTCCCCTGTGCCACAAACCTAAAAGGACCAGGCCTCTTTTACTTTACACATCTGGAAACTGAGGAACAAACAGAGAGAAGTGCCTTGTCCAGGACTCAAATCCAAACGTTCTACCTCCCCATCCCAGTTTCTTTGTACTAATCTGCACTGCCTCCATATGCCACTGCCAAATTTTTCTTGCCCAAAGGTTTGGTGTTCTTTCCCCATTTATTCTCATTCCTGATGGTGCAGGGACAAGACTGTCAAAGTAATGGTCACAGATATGTGGAGTTAGGATGTCCTGAACTTAGAACTGGATGAACTACTGAGAACAGACTCTCAACCTTCTGGGATGGCCCAACCATGTAGAAGAGGCTACTGAAGTCTTGGCTGGGAGTTTGATCTTGAGTATTAATTTCTAGTCTTAGCTGAATAGCCACATGGCTGAGGACACCATAGAAAACCAGGATGAGACATTGCTTTCATTCAGTAACTTCTTTTGACAGATATTTATTGAGTGATTACTAGTACTATGTGAAGTACTATGCTAAATGCATGGTGGAGAATTAAAAAATGACTAATGTGGAAAAATGTTTAGCATGATTGTACTGTATAACCTATATTAGATTGCTTGCTGTCTTGGGGAGGAGGAGGGAGAAAAACTTGGAACTCAAAATCCTACAACAAATGAATGTCAAAAACGATTTTTACATGTAATTAAACAAAATAAAATACTATTAATTTAAAAAAAAAAAGATGTAGCTAGTTCTAGCCATGGCTCCTCTTGATTCTGTCCATTAAAGAAAAATATTTACCCAAATTTGTTCTAGGCTATCTCTGAAGACTTGCTTGCCATGTCACATAATCTTGTTCTGCTTCTACCTCACTGATCATTCTTTCTTTGTCTTTCTCACCGGTGCCTATTTCTCCTCTTGCACCTTATATAGACAATCTCCCAAGTCTCTGACATTGACCCTCTTCTCCTTCTTTATACTTCAGTGACTGATCAACTTTACTCCTATGGGCTTACCTACAACCTCTATGTAGACAACTTTATGTAGAGTTGTAAGGAATAGAATACTGAGCCTGGAGGCAGAAAGATCTGAGTTCAAATCCAGAATCAGATACTGACTAGTTGTGTGATCCTGGGCAAGTTGCTTAATATCTTTCTGCATCAATTGATAATAATAGCACTTACCTCCCAGGGTTGTCCTAAGGATCAAATGATATATTTGCAAAACACTAAACATGGTGTCTGACACATAGTAGGTGCTTAAAAAATGCTTATTTCCTTCTTCCTTTCCTTTCTTCCTTCCTCCCTTCCTCCCTCCCTCCCTTCCTTCCTTCCTTCCTCCCTCCCTTCCTTCCTTCCTTCCTTCATTCCTTCATACCTTCCTTCTTTCCTTCCTTCCTTCCTTCCTTCCTTCCTTCCTTCCTTCCTTCCTTCCTTCCTTCCTTCCTTCCTTCCTTCCTTCCTTCCTTCCTTTCTTCCTTCCTTCCTTCCTTCCTTCTTTTCTATATCCAGCCTTGATTTCCTTTCTGCTTGATTGACCCACATTTCTAATCGTCTATGCCCCAAATAATTTCTACCAAGATATCCCAAGAGCAGCCAAAAAACAACATCTGTTTCCTCTTGTAACGATTGGAATGACTCCGCCTGCTGGAGACTTACTGTAGAAGAGTTCCGCCCATGAAGCGAAGGTCTTTGAGGGCAAGACCAGGAGTCTTTTCTTTGGTGTCAGGAAGTGACACGGGCTAGTGGGAGGAGGAAGGAAGAGACTGGCGCTCGGTTTCATGCTCTTTCCTGGGAACTCTGGCAGAGAAGGGAGCTAAAAATGTGCTCTCCCTTTAATAGATAGGAATCTAGGCCTTTCTCTCTTTATCAAATTCTTATTCTCCTTAATAAACGCTTAAAAGTCTAACTCTTGCTAAAGCTTATAATTTATTGACGACCACTCATTAGATATTTTAGACAGACTAGCTAGAATTTTAGCCCTTAACACTCTCCTGTAAAATGAGACAATTATAGTAGTGATTCAATTTAATTCAATAAACATTTATTAAGTGCCTACTAAGAGTCAGGCATTGTGCTAAGCATTGGAAATACAAGGAGGCAAACAGAAGTCACTAAAATTAAGGAGCTTACAATCTAATGAGAGCAAACATACAAATATATATAGGAAATAATTAACAGAGGGAAGGCATTGGAATTAAGAGGGGTAAGAGAAGATTTCCTGTAGAATGTAGGATTTTAATTGGGACTGAAGGGAAGCCAAGAAAGTTGGTAGTCAAAATGGAGGAGGAAGAGTATGCCAGGCATAGGGGACGGGGAAAATGCCTGAAGCTGAAGGATGGAATGTCTTGTTTGTGGAACAGCCAAAAGGTCAGTGCCACTGGATTGAAGTGTACATTCTGGAGAGTACGTTATAAGAAGATTGGAAAGGAAATTATATAGGGCCAAATTAGGATATTAGGATAAATTAGGACTTTAGGATAAATCAGAAGTTTGTCCTTTAAGAAGCAAAACTAAAGGATGGACACACCCAAGAAGTAAGGAGAGATAAGTCCATTAGGTGCAGCTACTACTTGAGTGACTCCCAAAGACAGAGATAACTCTAGAAGTCAGGACCACTACCCCTCATTCAAGCTTTCCCCACCCTACCCCACCCCCAAAAGGAACTTTCTATTGTCAGGAACTTTCCATCTCTCCTCTAGAAAGGCTTTGGCCTTTCTTCTATTCTCAGAGGGGAAAGATGTCTCTAAGCCATCTCCTCCCCTTGGGTCAAAGTCTTCGAATTCCTTCTAGGTCACTTTCTCTAGCACAGAAGTTTTTCCAAGTTTGTAAGGCCAAATTTAGCTGGATTGTTCAAAGTGCACCCAAAGGGGAATCCCTCAGATCTCTCTGCCCCATGGGAGGGTCTGAACATGGTTCAGACGTCTGGCCAAGCTTTGAGAGAGAGAGAGAGAGAGAGAGAGAGAGAGAGAGAGAGAGAGAGAGGGAGACACTGCAGCCCGTGGTGTGGAAAAGCTGACCCCACCTCTATCCCTCAGTGAGCTCCAACAGGGGATAGAGTCAGGTGTGAGAGAGAGAGAGAGAATAAACAAAAAGAGTTCTTACCTCAGGGTTTTGTGGTGAGAGGAAAGAGGAATTTCCCATGGCCCATGTTGGGTTCCAGAAATATGTCAGGGAGAAATAGGTGTGTGGGGGGGGAAGGGCCTTATGTATTCCTCTGTAAAGAATTACACTCTCGTACAGTCCAATTAGAATAAAATGGTCTTTTATTTGAGCACTATGGTGGGGTAGGAAAAGTTTGAATGAGGAATATTGGTCCTGATTTCTAGAGTTAGCTCTGTAGCCATGCCTAATGGACTTATCTCCCCTTACTTCTTAGATGTGTCCATCCTTTAGTTTTGTTGTTGTTGTTGTTGTTGTTGTTGTTGTTGTTTTGTGGAGCAATGAGGGTTAAGTGACTTGCCCAGGGTCACACAGCTAGTAAGTGTCAGGTGTCTGAGGCCAGATTTGAACTAAGGTCCTCCTGAATCCACGGCCAATGCTTTATCCACTGTGCCACCTAGCTGCCCCCATCCTTTAGTTTTGCTTCTCAAGGGACAAACTTCTGACTTATCCTAATGTCCTAATTTAGCCCCATGTCTAAAGGAAGGGGGTAGTTTATGAAGGGCTTTGAAAAACAAGCAGAGCATTTTGTATTTGCTCCTGGAGATAATAGGAAGCCACTGGAATTTATTTGAGTAAGGAAATGCCATGATTAAAGTGATCTCTAAGGTCCCATGAGCCTCTAAAATCCTATGATCTTATGTCCAAAACCAAATTCTCTTCCTGTTTAAACCTAGATCTCCTCCATTGTGGAGGGGAGGGTGGGGAATGAGGGTTAAGTGACTTACCCAGGGTCACACAGCTAGTAAGTGTCCAGTGTCTGAGGTCTGATTTGAACTCAGGTCCTCCTGAATCCAGGGCCAGTGCTTTATCCAACTGCGCCACCTAGCTGCCCCCCTCCTCCATTTCTACTGATGGTACTACACCCCTCTCCCCCAATCACTTCAGAATTTTCTCTGATTCTTCTCTTTCTTTTCCCTTTACAGCCAAGAAATATCCAAGTCTGGTCAGTTCTTCTTTCCCAATATACCTCAAATGTATCCACTCTTTTTATTCCAGTAGCTATAACCCTTAATCTGGTCTTCATTACCTCATTCTTCCAATATTAATCCACAGACTTAGGCCACCTCTTACTTGAACAGAAATCCCCTTTACAACCTTCTGGAGAAGTCATCTCCTAGTGTCTATTTAAAGACCTGCCTCCAGAGAAATTCATTCCATTTTGGGCAACTCTGATTGTTAGATATTTTGTCTTTGTTTTTCTTTTTTTCTTTTCCATTCTGGAATTCATTTCTATGTGTATTAAATAAAGAAAATAAATCCAAAATAAGAGAACTATATTTCTTTTCTCTCCCAGTTGTCCATAATTATCCTGCCCAACCTAACAGATGAAAGAGTGCTTTATTTAGAGTACTGAACTTGGAGTCATGGAACTCCAGTTCAAATATTGGCTTTGTCACTTACAGTCGTGTGACCTGGGGCAAGACACAACCTGAATGAGTCTCCATTTCCTCATCTGTAAAAAAACGACTGGGGCAGCTAGGTGGCGCAGGGGATAGAGCACTGGCCCTGGATTCAGGAGGACCTGAGTTCAAATCCTACCTCAGACACTTGACACTTACTAGCTGTGTGACCCCGGGCAAGTCACTTGACCCCAATTACCCTACCCAAAACAAAAAACAACAACAAAAAATGACCCCTGATGTCCACTCCCCCTAGATTGATGACCCTAAGCAGCATAACCATTGCTTCTTCGATCTTTCCCCAGCCTCAATATGACAGAGGAAGGATTTGTTTTCCCTATTGGGTAACAAGTCTCTGTCTTTAACCTCTGTTCTATTCAGTATTGTGCACTTTTCCAATGCACTTACCAAGGAATATTAGTGTTATGGGGGAAATTGATGGGGGGTTGGGGAAGAGGTTCTTAGGAATTCTGCTTTAAAGAATGCCACCCTCTTGCACACAAATCCAATTAGAACAAAATAATAGTTTATTTAGGTGCTAGGGAAAGGAAACCAAGAAAGAAGTCCTTGGGCTTCTTCTTGTGGAGAGAAGGCATGGCACAGAGGCGTGGCTCTCTGAGATACCTTTCTCCTTGAGCAGGAGACAGGCAGATACTTTTATAGAGGACTGATGATGGTCCCTTGGGGACCCTTATTGGGCGGTGGGTTGGAAGCTGTCTGGTAAGGGGTGGTTGTTCTGTGCCCTCGAGCCACTTTGGCAGCAGCCACGCCTAATAGGGTTACCTCCTCAAGGGGTGGGGGAGACTGGAATGAAGGGTGGTGGTCTTAGAGTTGTCTCAGTCCAGATCTGGTGCCTCTCATCTGTCCTTTGGTTTAGTTTCTCAAGAAAGTTCCATGATTCCCCCCAGAAAACTTCTGAAGTACCCCGAGTCCATAACAATTAGGTACCATTGTAGGGGGGTTGTAGGAGGGGTGTAGCATAATCTTATTTTCCTGCTAGACTGTGTGAACTCTAGAAGCAGAGACTGTATCTTATCTAAACTTTATAACTCTTCCTATACCCAACAGGAGTCTCTGCACACAGTAGGCACTTAAATGCTTTCTCAATGAATGAATGAATTTCTTGAGTACAGGAGGTATCTGCTTAGCACCTGAGGGAGATAAAGAAGTCAATGTGTCACTACTCCTCACAGGCAATTCCTAGGCTAGTAAGGGAAGAATGATGCATATGAAGTCAGATCCATCTTCAGACACATACTAGCTGTGTGGACCCTGGGCAAGTCATTTGACCTTGGTCTATCTCAGTTTCCTCAACTGTAATATGTGGATTATAATAGCACCTATCTCACAGGATATGAGGACCAATGAGATATTTGCCAAGTGATTAGTGAGGTGCCTGGCACAAAGAAGACAATAAATGCTTGTCTCCACCCTCCATTTGCTAGTACTCTCTCTATCTCTAGCATATTTAACTACCTTATAGTTACATTAACTTCCATACAGTCAACTACCCTATATTTATTTTGTATTTATTCTGCATATATTTACATATATTGTTGCTTCTCCCTTCAGAGTATAAGTTCCCTACCTCATGAACTGTTCCATTTTGGTCTTTGTTTTCCAGTTAAAGGCCCCACCCAAGCATCTCCAAAGAATAAGAGAAATGAGGGGTGTGGGTCTCAAAAGTGGCTATCAATATGGTATCTTTATGGGTGGTCTCAGCTTAGGAAAAGGGATGTGGAGGAAAGTGCAATTCTGGAGAATTCTAGTTTCTGGGTGGGGTGATCAAAACTGAAAGACATTTTAGAAGTCATCCTTTCTACCTCTTCCCTCCCCCCCATTTTATATATGAGGAAATTGAGGCCCACCAAAGTTAACATAACTTACCTAAGATGTTCACAGGTTACTACTAGGCAATAGAGCCAGTATAGTTGTCTTCTTCTCAAAATGTGAAAGGAGTTCAGCTTTGCAGAAATCCATGTTAAAATAAGAACAGCCGTTTCTGAAACCATGCCCCCGCCTCCTCCTTTCCTTCCCAGCCTATCCATGCTGTATTAACACCTTATTTCCAAATGTTTAACCCAGAACCCTCAGGCAAAAGGAGAAAACCTTCATGGATTAAGAGAAAATTAGAGTTTGAAGGGCCTAAAGGTCATCTCATCCACTATCGCCCCCCCCCCCCCCGCCAAATTTTATAGATTAGAAAACAGAAGTCTAGAGGTGAAATGATTTGTCCAAGGTCACATGACCAATCAGTGGAATCTCTGGGGCTTGAACCCTGGTCCCTGTAGTTCAAGGCAGAATTCTTTCTCCCACAACCACACTTACTGTAACAGATCAGGGACAGGAGAAGATTTGAGAGGAGGGCACTCTAACATAGATTTGGTTTGAATATGTTTCCTTTAGTACTGCAGGGGTAAAAGGCTGGAAAGAACACTACATTTGGAGCAAGGAAATTTCACTTCTCCCAGTAGCTCTTCCATGACTCACTATGTGACTTTGGGAAGATCCCATCACCTATCCTGAGCCTTAGTTTCCTCATCAGAAAAACAAGGGACTAGATCTCTTTGCACTATCAAAATTCTGTGATTCTGGGGACAGTGAGGTGGTGCAGTGGATAAAACACTAGCCCTGGATTCAGGAGGACCTGAGTTAAAATCCAGCCTCAGATACTTGACACTTAACCAGCTGTGTGACCCTGGGCAAGTCATTTAACCCTCATTGCCCTGCAAAAAAAAAAAAAAATCTGCGATTACAGTCTTTTCCTTCTGCCTCCCCAATCTGACCAACCCCAGGTAACCAGGGTTTCTTTGAAGAGCACTATAACTAAAAACCCTAGAGCATGATGGGAGAGGCAGAGGCAGACTGGACTTGCTTTCTGTTTGTTTGTTTTCTGGCTTCCAAGAAAAAGCAAATATTTATATTGCAGGATGAAAAATAAACATTCCAGGAAGCAGTCATTATTTTAGAAAAGCTCAAAGACCACTTTGGGTAGCAATGCTTTTGTTCTGTAGTTTCAGTCATGGTTGACTCTTTGTGACCCCATTTGGGGTTTTCTTGGCAAATGGTTTACCATTTCCTTCTCCAGATCATTTTAGAGATGAGGGAGTAAGGCAAACAGGATTAAGTGACTTGTCCAAGATTACCCGGTTAGTAAGCAACTGAGGCAGGATTTGAACTCAGGAAGATGTGTCTTCCTGAATTCAAGCCCAGTGCTCTAAACCAGGGCTTCTTAAACTTTTTCCATTCATGACCCCTTGTCACCCAAGAAATTTTTACCCATGACCCCAGGTATATGGATATATAAAATAGGTATACATAACCAAATATGACAAATTTTCCGGGACCCCCACATTTAGTTATGGGACTCCATTTGGGATTGTGACCCACAGTTTAAGAATCTTTGCTCTATCCTAGTTGCCCCAAACTGGAGAATGTGGGAAGCTAGGTGAGGTGGCACAGTGGATAGAGAAATGAACTTGAAATCAGGAAAACTCATCTCCCTGAATTCAAATCTGGTCTCAAGATGGGTGACCCTGGGCAAGTCACTTAACCCTCAGTTTCTCATCCATAAAATGATCTGGAGAAGGAAATAGTAAACCACTCCAATATCTTTGTCAAGAAAACCCCAAAATGGGGTCAGGAAATGTCAGAGAAATGGTAGGTCTGGCTGTGAAGGTGAGAGCAACATTTCATTTGTATTAGAGCCACAAGAGTATTTTAGGAACAGTCCAGGAACCTTGCAACTACCTAGGAGGGACCTTGCTTTCCCATTATATAGTCCCCCCCCCCCAGCTTAGGATCATAGTTTTTAAGACCTTAGAGATCAGCGAGTCAAACCCCTTATTTTTACAGGTGAGAAAGTTATGTAACTTATAGTTACATATGTAATATATGTTGTACTTTATGTAACAAAGTCACGACCCAAACACTTGTACTCGTACATACTTTATGTGACAAAGTCACAACCCAAACCCTCTGATTGCACACTCAAGCATCTTCTCCAGTACACAACTGGACCTCTTTGCTTTGGAAAGAATATGAGTGACTCCATTAATTAGGGATCTTTGTAGCTAGTGAATTGTCTGATGTCTGGGCCCATAGCACAATCAGCACCAATGCCATAAGCATTATATGCCATTGTTAGGCTCTCTGGAAACTCTCAGTTGCCTTTCTGTCCTGAAGAATTCTAACAAAGAGCAGCCCATGATAGAAACCAGCTGCTTCCAAGGCAAACGTCTTTATAGTCATAGGATTATCCCAAGATTGTCTCCTGTTTTCTGGGAACTTTCTTCTCCTTCCCCTTTTAGTTTTGTGAGATGAACCTGTATAGGGGAGTGTATGACTACTTAGTGACCACTGTGATAAGCATTTAAACTGAGAAAAGGGGGATGAAACAAACACAAAAAGAATGAATGAAATATCTGTAAAGATAATTTTGTATTTCACTCCTCCTTTTAAGGATTTATAGTTGGAAGGGAACTTGAAGATCAAGTAGTCCAATCTCATTTTATAGAGGTTCTCAAACTTTTTGGTCTTAGGACCTTTTAAAATTTTTGAAGATCCCATTGAAAGCTTTTGTTTATTGGGTTATAGCTATTGATATTTGCCATATTAGAAATAAAGACATTTTAGTATTATTATGAAATAGTTTTGACCTCACAGACCCCTGAAAAGGTCCTGGGGATCCCAGTGGGTCCCTGAAGCACATTTTGAGAATATTTGAGGGAACTGAGGCCCAGAGAAGTATAATTTTAAAAATCCTTTCTTCTCGGGGGCAGCTAGATGGCGCAGTGGTAAAGCACCGGCCCTGAATTCAGGAGGACCTGAGTTCAAATCCGGCCTCAGACACTTGACACTTACTAGCTGTGTGACCCTGGACAAGTCATTTAACCCTCATTGCCCTGAAAAAAAAAAAAATCCTTCCTTCTCAGGGACTTAGCTCCCTCATCTGTAAAATGAGTGGATTGAACAGACAGCCAGTGGTAAAATCAGAATTCTACTTCAAGTGAGACCCCAAATCCAATATTCTTTGCATTGGACCATCCATTCCTTCCTTTCTTGTTCTTCCTTCCCTTTTCTTATTTCTCTTTCTCTTTTTATTACTTTCCTTCTGTAAGAAATAATGGGTTTTTGCCAACCCCCAAATCCCCCAACCAGAGGAGATTGATTTGGATTGATTGAATTAAGTGAGACTGACTGACTCTGCTGATTAACTCACTTAAAGTTGACTTGATTAAAATCACACCTGCCTGACTCCCAAGAGGGAGTGTTCTCAGAGGCGGTGAACTATGACATCAACACGAGACCACCCTCAAGTCCAGTGAACCAATGGATTTGAGTGATGCTAGCCAATCAGCTTGAAGCAGTGTGTAAGGACTGCCTCTTCCAGGGGACACAGGAAGTGCTGTTCTCTCTCTCTCTCTCTCTCTCTCTCTCTCTCTCTCTTCATTGCTAGAACAAGCTCGTGGTGGCGGAAGACTTGGGAGAAGAAGGAAGCCAGGCTGAACTCTTTATCTCTCCTCTAGGGTAGATAGGCTTTCCTATCTTTCTGAACTTCACGTTCTCTTTATTCTTTAATAAATACTTAATGCCCAAAGACTAATGCTAAAGCTTCTAATTTATAAGTAAAGCCTAGTTAGCTTTCCCTACACTTGAGACAGAAATAGGCTTCCACACATTTAGTTTTACTCATCACACTTGTGCATTATAAAAGTCTAAATGTGGGTTCTAATCTGTTCCCCCCCAGTTTTGGGGGGAAACTGGCTAAAATCACTGATAAATTCACCAAGAGTTTAGGCTTTAAGGGTTTATTAGAAGATATAAGATAGTAAAGAGAAAGATTGAGATCATATTCCTTATAGCATGGAAAATCCTAGCCTTCCTAATCACTCACTTGAAGTCCTGCCACCAAACCAGTGTCTCAAACCCAAGAGGAAGAAGTCCTCCTCCAGCATTAACTTCCTCCTTCATGTTCTCCTCCCAGAAATGGGAGGTTCTTCAAGCTGATTGGCTAACATCATCAAATCCATTGGTTCACTGGACTTGAAGGTGGTCTCGAGTTAAGCTGAAAGTTTTTATCTTCTGAGAACAATATCTCCTTGAGGGCTAGCCAGATGTGCTTACACTCTAGTTAACTAATCACTCTCACTTAATTCAATCAGTTTCTCTTTATTTCTTCCTCTCTCATTCTTTCCTTTTATTTCCCTGCTCTTTCTCTTTCTTCTCTATTCCTTTCTCCTATTTCTTCCTTTTCTCTCTTCCTCTTTTTCTTTTTCCTTTTTCTTTCCCTTTTTCTCTTTTTCTTTATTTTCTCTCTTCCTATTCTTTTCTCATTTGTTTTATCTCTTCCTCTCTTTTTCTCTTGCTTTTTTCTTCCTTTCATTCTTTCTTTTCTTTCTTCCCTTTTCTCTTTCTCTTCATTTTCTTCTTTCTCTCCTTTTTGCTCTTAATTTCTTCCTTTCTCTCCCCTTCTGTTATTTCTTTTTTCTTTCTTTCTCTTCTTTCTTTCCTTTTCTGTCTTCCTTTTTTCCTCTTTCTATCTTCTCTTCCTTCCTTCCTTCCTTTCTTTGTCAGGCAGCTGCCATCCATGGAGGCTAAGATGGGCCAAATGCTTTGCAGTTCTTTGCCACTAAGGGTGGAGGGACTTTGTTATGCTTAAGGGATTTATCCCAGCACAAAAGCTGCCTCACCACTCTGATGTAGATTAAATACACATTTTGGTGGCTGAGATAATTTTTATAGAGCCAGCCTGGGATTCATTATTTCTAGTTATCCATCAATTGATAGCAGCCAGAAACTCAGCAAAGCAAACAAGAGGATAAATGCATTTTTAAAAAAATTGAAACAGACCTAGCCAAAAAGAGATATGAAAAAAATAGATATAGGTGCCCATGTTCCCAAGCAGATCCAGATTCTGCCAAGAACTGCTTCTCAGGGAAGTTAGTGAGACTAATAACCTCATATTCCTTCCCAGAGCTCCCTGGAGTAGAGATGCTTACTGGGGAAGATGAAAACTGAGAAAATATTCCTCATCTCAACCTTAGTGGACCTTCTATTGTGGCAGTGTAGTATAAAAAAAGACCCACTGCTTCAAGGGGGTAGTGTGCCCTCTCTCACTAAAGGACCTTGGTTCTAAGCTCATTTCTACTGGGTTTCAGCCTTGAGGGAGTTTGTCCTTTAGGACAGAGGTATGAAACTCAGGGCCAGGGCAATAAGCAGCCCCCACTATTCCAGAATGCCACCAAAACCAGAATAAAATGTAATTGGGAAATGCTTAACAAAATAAATTAAAATACAATAATATATAATGTTAATTTCTGATTTTCTGAATCAAAATCTAATCCCTAGGGATCTGTTTCTTTTTTTTTTCTTTTAAAATAGTATTTCCTTTTTTTCCAATTACATGTAAAGACAATTTTTAACATTCATTTTTTAAATAAAATTTTGAGTTCCAAATTTTCTCCTCCCCTTCTCCCTAAGACAGTAAGCAATTTAATATAGGTTCTAAATGTGCAGTCATGTAAAACATGTTTCTATATTAGTCATGCTGTGAAAGAAGAAATAGAACAAGAGGAAAAAACATGAAAAAATAAAGTGAAAATATTATGCTTCAATCTATAATCAGACTCCATCAGTGTTTCTCTGGATGTGGATACTATTTTCCATCATGAGTCTTTTATAATTTTCTTGGATCATTGCATTGCTGAGAAGAACTAAGTCATTCATAGCTGATCATAGCACAATGCTACTGTTAGTGTGTACAATGTTCTCATGGTTCTTTTAATTTCATTTTGCATCATTTCATGTAAGTCTTTCCAGGTTTTTCTGAAACGCACCTGCTCATCATTTCTTATAGAATAATAGCATTCCATTCCATTCATATAACACACCTTATTCAGCCATTCCCCAATTGATGGGTATTCAATTTCCAATTCTTTGTCATAGGGATTTGTTTCTATATAAATCTGACTCCACCGCTCTAGTGTGGTCTGACTTTCTCTGACTAACTCAGATCCTTTTTATACCCCCAAACCAGAGTAAGTTTCTATGGATAATCTTTCAAGCAATGCTTAACTTCAGTTCCTGTCTAGGGTTTCCCCAAAGGACAAAGGCATTCCATACATTATGTAGATCAGATATAGGGAAGCTATTTATTGCCCCCACACAAAAGAAATGCTTAAAACACCAAGGTCTTACAAATGTGCATTGACAAAAACTTAAAACATGAAACTATAACCCCAAACTCCTGACATACTCTGCCAGCAGGCTGATAATGGAAACATTAAAGTAGTCGTAGAAGGGCTAAATAGGAATTTCACCCTCAACTCACCTCAACTCTGCTCTGTGTGAACAGCTACCTCAGAGGACAGATATGGCAAGCCAGGACTTGGTCCTGGCTTGTTATCTTTTTGGCAGTCATCTACTCCTCTGTGAAGCTTTATAGTCACTGCAGAAGGCAGGCAACTATCTCTGGCTGAGGAACCCAGGGACTCTTCAAATCCCAAGGCAGCCACTACTGAAACATCTCTCATGATCTTTGGTCTCCCAGGCTCAGAGGAAGAAACACAGCAAATAGGGAAAGAACGCAAAAGAAGAAGCCTGGCACATACCATTGGGTTCTGAGAATCCCAAGCCATACCTTCAGAAGCACAGAAGAAGAAAACCAAGGCAGAAGTTGTCTTTGAAGTCTATAAACTGGGCAGCTTTTGCTACTCAGGGGTCAGTCCTCTTAGACACAAACTCTGAACTCTCTCTACCCCCAACTCCCATCACAGCAAATAAGGGTTTAGTAAAGGTATTGCTTTGTCATCCACAAACACTGAGATCACCAGAATGGCAACAGAAGGGTCCTGACCTCAGGCACACACTCCCCAGCAGAAATGGCCTTTGTCATATTAGGATGGAAAAGAGGAAACAAGCATTTATTAAATGGCTACTATGTTCCAGACACTGTGCTAAGTGCTTTATAAATAGTGTCTCATTTGATAATAATAATAATAATAGATAACATTTATAGGACACTTACTATATACCAGGTACTATGCTAAGTGCTATATAAATATTATCTCATTTGGTCCTCACAACAACCCTGAGAGGTAGAAACTATTATTATCCTCATCTTGGGAAGCTAAATGGTACAGCAGATAGAATGCTAGGCCTAGAGTCAGGAAGATCTGAGTGAGTGCAAATCCTGCCTCAGGCACTTACTAGCTGTGTGACCCTGAGCAAGTCACTTCATCCTGTTTGCCTCAGTTTCCTCATCTGTAAAATGAGCTGGAGAAGGAAATGGCAAACCACTCTAGTGTCTTTGCCAAAAAAAGCAAAACAAAACAAAACCCAAAATGAGATCATAAAGACTTGGATACTACTGAATAACAACAATAACAAACATCCTCTTTTTACAGTTGAGGAAACTGAGGCAAACAGAGGTTACATGACTTGCCATGGGTCAGACAACTAAGAAATATTATTAGAAAGAGGCACAGCCTGGGAATCAAGAAGTTGAGATTCAAATCATATATGTAGTGGTGTATGACTCTTGGAAAATGTGAGAAAATAATAGGTTTTGGGATGCCCAGAGACCCTTGCTGGAGGGAATAATAATAAGATTGATTAGATTGATTTTGCTGATTAACTCACTTAAAGTTAACTTAATTAAAACCACACCTACCTGGAATCCTGGCCCTCAGAGTGTGTGTTATCTGAACTCTGATCTTAGCATGTTCTGGTTATGGACCACCCTCAAGTCCAGTAAAACAACAGATTTGAATGATGCTAAGCCAATTAGCTATGAGCAGTGTGGAAGGGTAGCTTCTCTTGTGGACCCACAAGAAGCTTCCACTTAGACAGGCACAGAGACTTCCTCTTGACCAGAGACTCAGGGGTGGAACCTTGCTCTCTCTCACTCTTCTATCCGAGGTACATAGAGCTTCTCAACTTTCTGAGTCATGTGTTCTCTCTTTATTGATATTTGGTATGCTTTAATAAATGCTTAATGCCCAAAACTGGTGCTAAAGCTTCTAATTTATAAGTAGCAATATATTAGAAACCCCAGCTAAGTTTCCCTAAAACTTGGGACAGAAATAAGGCGACCATGTATAATTTTTTTTTTTTTTTAGTGAGGCAATTGGGGTTAAGTGACTTGCCCAGGGTCACACAGCTAGTAAGTGTTAAGTGTCTGAGGCTGGATTTGAACTCAGGTACTCCTGACTCCAGGGCCGGTACTCTATCCACTGCACTACCTAGCTGTCCCGACCATATATAATTTTAAATGCCACAAAAGTCACTCAATCTCTCTGTTCCTCCGTTTCTTCCATTATAAATTGGGAATGGGAAACTCATAAGGAAGTACAAAAAAGCTGGGTAGTTTTTATTTTTTGGGGGGGGTTCATTTTGGGGTTTTTTTGGTGGGGCAATGAGGGTTAAATGACTTGCCCAGGGTCACACAGCTAGTAAGTGTCAAGTGTCTGATGTCACATTTGAACTCAGGTCCTCCTGAATCCAGAGCCGGTACTTTATCCACTGTGCCACCCAGCTGCCCCCAAAGCTGGGTAATTTTGAAAACAATGAGTAAACAGTGTGAAATGGATATTTGTGATTGTATACTGAATCCTCTCTATGTCCTGCTGTGTATGTGGGAATGTTTTTTTGTTTTAAATGGGAATGGGGTTGCTATGGGATCTCTCTGTGAATCTTAGAGCACCTTGGGCATCTGAGACATTGTAATGACAGACCATTGTGTCAGGGAGACAATGCTTCAGATGGGGACTATGAACTTGGAGCATCTGATGGAGCAGTGGAGCCCGGAATAGTGCTCCCCTCACTGAAGGAGCCTGAGACCCTCTTGCCAGATCTGATTTCAGCCAGGTTATTGAAGTTTCTAGACCTTGAACCTCCATTCCCTTTGGCTGATGATGGATTCAGGGTTTTAGTTAAAAGCACCACCCTGAAGCCCAAAGACTTGTATGTATCTAACAGAGTAGGAAGTAGGATTTTAACTTTAGACCTGGAGGGAACTGTGCACAGCATCTAATATAACCCCTTCATTTTACAGGTGAGGAAACTGAGGCTCAAAGAGATATGTGGAAGGACCAGGATTCTTACTCAGGTTCTCTTATTTTAAAGCCAATACTCTAAGGGATTTGTAGAGAAGGAGGACAAAGGAAAGTAATGACTAGGGAAGGGCTGAGGCTAAGTTTACTGAAGAGCTGAGACGGAGGCTAAAAGCCAGTGAAAGAGCTTAGAGGTTCTGTTGGGAAGGAGGGGAGGCCACAGTCTACCCCATCCATTGGTAGGACACCCTAAAAGAACAGTATACTGGCCATGTAACCTTGGGGAGATAGTAGCTCAGGACGTGTAAGAGAGCCAGAAGAGATAGACTGTCACTGGGAAGGGGCAAAGAGCTAGCATAGGAAAGGGGAAAAAAGGAATTGTACCCTTGGAATGTCGGTATGTGGGAAAAGGCTTCTGTCACCCTGTATTAGTTCCAGCTGTGGTGCCAGATTAAGTACCCACTTCTCTTGGAAGTTCAGCGCCAATACACAAGGGCTGGACAAACTCTGTTCAGTCAGTCATGGTCTGTGAAAGCCAAAATCTGTTTTCGTCTTTGAAGGCCATGACCAGCCATATGTTTCCCATTAGAAGAGAAGAGGAAGTCAATCAGTATAACAAGTCCATCAGAGGTCACAGTGGGCCTCTTTCTTATTATTTGAACTTTCCCCTAGAGATAACCTTACTTCACCATAAGGAGACTGGAATAGAGTCTCAGAATCCAAGTCAAAACACCCAACATGTATCAAGCACTTAAGATCATACGATTGATGATAGGCTTAGAGTTTGACAGAACCTTAGCAGTCATTTTATAGATGATGGAATAGAGTCCCAGAGTGAATTTTCTAAGGTCACACAGGTAGTAAGTGAAAGAATGGGGATTTGAATCTGGGTCCTATTATATAAAATTCAGAGATCTTTTCTTTTTCTGCTTCTCAGGTCCCTGCTAGGGTGCTAAGGTTAGGAAGATGAACACAACAACAACAACAAAACACCATTCCAGCACCTTACAGTCTAATAGTGGCATGCAGAAGATGCACATTAGAATATGTGCAGCCTAGAAGAGGTCAAACAGAGAGGTCTGACCAAAAAGTTTCAAGAAGGGAAAGGTCATTTCTGGCTGAGAGGAATCGTGGAGGAAGAGTAATGAGGGGAAACAGTACTGGATCTGTAGGGAAGACTTGGGTTCAGATCCTCACCCTGATGTATACTACCTATGTGATCATAACCTCTTTGGTCCTTTTTCATTATCTATAAGGGAATTGAACTAGATGATCTCCAAGGTCCCTTCTGTAACTATAATCTATAGGTTTTTTTTTTATTTAATTTTTTTTTTTTGTAATCATATTCTAATGTTGCACTCCTGCCTTGACCCAAGGGGGATGGAACACTGCCCTTCTCCCTTTCCACTAAGAGGTCCATTTGTTCCAGACCCAGACCTATATAGAGACCAGATTCAGTTTTACTGGATCCAAACTTTCTCTTTCTTTCCTTCTTTCCTTCCTTCTTTCTTTCCTTCCTTCCTTCCTTTCTCTCTTTCTTTCTATGTTTCTCTATAGCCTGTTAAGGGCTAAAATTCTAGCTAACCTGTCTAAAATATCTAATGAGTGGTCACCAATAAATTATAAGCTTTAGCAAGAGTTAGACTTTTAAGCATTTATTAAAGAAGAATAAGAATTTGGTAAAGAGAGAAGAAAAAGTCCTAGATTCCTATCTATTAAAGGGAGAGCACATTTCTAGCTCCCTTCTCCGCCGGAGTCCTCAGGAAAAGAGCCCGAGACAGAGCGCCAGTCTCTTCCTTCTTCCTCCCACTAACAAACATCACTTCCTGACACCAAAGAAAAGACTCCTGGTCTTGCCCTCAAAGACCTTCTCTTCATGGGTGGAACTCTTCTACAGTAAGTCTCCAGCAGGTGGCGTCATTCCAATCGTTACAAGCCTAAGAGAAGGGTGAGACTCCCTTTCTCTATTCTCCTTCTTGTACTCCCTTCCTAGTGCCCCAGGGGAATAATTAATTACTTAAAGCTAAGGATTAGGCACATCATGACTAGGATGTTTCCTAAAAAGAAAGTAGAAAAGAACTGAATGTAGAACTTGAATTGGAGATGGGACAAGTATTTATTTCCCACACATAAAATAAAAACTTAATGTAAAAGGGTCTTGCATGTTCAAATTAACAGAAAGAATTAAAACAAGATGAAGTGAGTTATTTTTGCTTTTATTCAGTTGTGTCTAAGTCTTTATTGACCCCATTTGTGGTTTTATTGGCAAAGACACTAGAGTGGTTTGCCATTTTCTTCTTCACTTCATTTTGCAGATGAGGAAACTGAGACAAACAGGGTTAAGTGACTTGCAAAAGGTCACACAGCTAGTAAGTGTCTGAAGCTGGATTTGAACTCAGATCTTCTTGACTCTGGAACTGCTGCTCTATCCACTGAGCTACCTCCTGTTATATTTCCCCTGGGTAGTTGATATTTAAAACATCAAGTCATGACAGAATTTGTAGAACTTCTGAACAGGCATTTTACATTTCACCTCAGCTCTGTCTAAACAATTACCTCAAGGTCCATATCTTCCAGAAGGTTGCCCAGGGGTTAAACTAGTTCTATTGTAGGTGTTATTCTTTCTTTTTTTTTGTGAGGCAGTTGGGGTTAAGTAACTTGCCCAGGGTAGTAAGTGTCAAGTGTCCGAGGCCAGATTTGAACTCAGGTCCTCCTGAATCCAGAGGCGGTGCTCTATCCACTGTGCCACCTAGCTGCCCAGTGTTATTCTTTCTGATGCAGAAATTCGCCTTTGCCACCAATCAGCTCTGACTGAGATCTCAGGATCTCTGAATCTCTGAATCTCTCAAACTCACAAGGATGCTTCCAAGACTTGATGTGTCCTTTGGGGGATCACAGTTCAGTCATCTGTACTCAGGGGGGAAAAAACACAACATAAGAGGCATCCTAAAACATGAGCATAGGCTTTGTCTAAGATGTAGATGTGCTTTAGCTACCACATGCTCAAAGTTTAATATTTCTTCTGGAGTGAAGGAAAGGGTGGTCCTTTCCCTCCCATCCCCAATGGGAACACTACTTGCTACAGAGAATTGAAGGGAGAAGTGTGATGAGAATGAAATAATTCCTTTTTAAAAGGTCTACTAAGAGCTAAACAAATTGTGGTACATGAATGGAATGGAATATTATTGTACTGTAAGTAATGATGAGTGTCTTGAATACAGAGAAAGAAAGAAAGAAAGAAAGAAAGAAAGAAAGAAAGAAAGAAAGAAGGAAGGAAGGAAGGAAGGAAGGAAGGAAGGAAGGAAGGAAGGAAGGAAGGAAGGAAGGAAGGAAGGAAGGAAGGAAGGAAGGAAGGAAGGAAGGAAGGAAGAGAGAAAGAAAACTGCATACCAGCATTAGCACTCAGTGGCCATCCTAAATTCTTAGTTATGATGATTACTGGATCCCCAGTTCTGGCTAGAAGTCTTTGAATACTCCACAGAAATGCAAAGGTTATCCATTGATCTCTCAGCAAGTATTTGTTTACAATCTAAGTGAGAAGATAAGAAATGAATTGGATATTCCAAATGTTATCAAAGTCCCTCCGTGCCCAGATAAGGCTAGATTTCAGTCTTATCTCCCAAAGAGAGATAAGGTTTAGACTAATGAATCAGCCAAATCCCCTGGCCTCCTCTACTTCCAAAGATACAGCTGTTGATCCACCACCAGAAAGACTTTCATTATAATTTCAGCTCATATTTTGGGTTTTACCATTAACGAGGCCAGGTCTCCACAACCAAACCCTTGAGTAAGTTACAGTAAACATTTTTATCCAACTAGGTTTAGAGAGGACTTTGCCTTTAACACAGTTAATAAGTTCCTGATCCTCTCTGGGAGTTCCATTCCTTCTGACTGCCCAGAACTGATTTCTATTGTTGCCTAATTGCCTTTGCAGTTGTGTTCCCAGAGGCCGGGATGGGCTATCATGACTCTACACTCTTTCTTCAATCCCACTTCTGACCAAGGATACACATGTATGTGCAAAGTTAACCTAGGTGACTCCATGTTTAAATCTTGCTTGACCTCTGGGTACACATACATGAAGCCTGAAGGAAATGGTGGTCTGGAAACACCCCTATGCATGCATACTTAGATGTGAGGAAAAAACTGAGGTGGCCTAAAACCCATTTCTTCTTACTTGTACCAATCAGCATTCTTTTGTCCTTATATGGAAGACATTGACTCTTGTCTATAAAAGCTGTGGGGATGGGGGGTGGGGGTGGATTGTAAATGGTGCTGGCCTCACCCCAACTGTATGCTGCCTTGGTGTGCTAATAAACTACCTTTGCCTTATTTCTTGAGTTTGCCTCATTGACCAGAGCAAGGCCCAAGCCAACATTGCCAACATTTATGATATAGCTATATCATAAATTAGCCCTTATTCTGGGTCCAGGGTGGAGACTCAACAAGTGGAAAGAAGAGATTTTTAACCATATAAACAAGGCTGAGTATTAGAACAAAGAAAGATCACCTTTATTGAACGAATGACTTCCAAACTCAAGAATGGATTGGTGAGGCCAATATGGCCTCTATAGAGAGATGAGGATGTGGATTATAGCTGAGGACCTGAAGACAGACTCTTCTCTCCCATGAAGGGTGTCCTAGTTGTGGTGAGCATCTGTACTTTGGGGTATCATTAGAGCTGATCAACTATCTGTGGATCCCAGGCTCCAGGCTTTCTTTGGGTAATAGAAGCTCTTTGAAGAATCCATAAGTGGATCTGGCACCAAGGCTGATGTGGAATGGAATTTGGGGTCCAATTAATAGTGAGTTGTCCCAAAAGAATTACAAGACTAAGTGACTCAGTTTCCCAAGTTTTATTGCAATACTATGGGTGACCACAGGGAGAGAACCAGAACATTGGAAAGGTATCTCTCAAATAAGGAAAGGAAAGACAGTTATATTTATAGTATGGGTAAATTGATTATCAGTCTCATTATAATAATCTCCACCTAGGAGTGTTTCAGGGGAGGGCTTATCCTAATTTGGAGTTCCTGGGGTCCTAAACCAAACCCCAAGGTGGGTACCTTTTTCAGTGGAGTTGTGTTTGGGGGGTTTACATGACATAAGGTGAATCTGGGGACAAATTTAGCCTTTTCTGCACATGTCTCTTTCTGATTCCCATGGCTAGTTTCAAAATATAATCATTTTTCTTTAGAATTTCTATAGTCTTGTCAGGTCTCCATGGCCTAGCTCCCTCTGTTCCCGTTATGGACACTGATTTCTGTGGGTAGAAGAACCTAGCATTTTGACTTGCATGTTATCCATGAACTGGGGTCTGACTGCCTTTTGGAGCTAATATCTGAATTAGAACTTGGGTCTTAGGTTTTTCTATTAAACCTTTTTTGCCTCCTACATCAAGGCCACACTAACTACAACTAGTCACTCAACTTTTTGGAATGTCATCAATAAAATGGAAGTGCATGCATATATGTGTGTAGGAGTGAGAGATATATAAAAACCTGTCGGTTGGGCTGTGAGGCCTCTTCCAGCTCTGAAATTCAGTGTTCTATATTCTCAAAGATTGTTCAACCCTGGTATTCTTTTTTTTTTTTAATCATAAAAGTATTTTATTATTTTCCAATTACATGCAAAGATAGCTTTCAAGATTTGTTTTTATAAGATTCCTAGTTCCAAAATTTTCTCCCTCCCTTCCCTCCTCCCTCCTCAAGACAGAAAGCAATCTGATATAGGTTATATATGTACAATCACATCAAACATATTTCTGCATTAGTCATGTTATGAAAGAAGAATCAGAACAAAAGGGAAAAACCTCAAAAAAGGAAAAAAAAAAAGTAGAAACAGTATGGTTCAATCTGCATTCAGAATCCACAGTTCTTTTTTCTGGATATGGAGAACATTTTCCATCATGAGTCCTTTGGAATTGTCTTGGATCATTGCACTGCTGGGAAGAGCTAAGTCTATCACAGTTGATCATCACACAATGTTCCTGGCATTCTTTAGATGAATTTACAAGGAATCCATTCTAGTTGTATACTCTAAGTGCTAAGACTTCTTCCCCTTCTGACTTTGTGATCCTATGTGATCCACTTTCTGTCTCTCCTTGGGATACCCAGTAAGCCTCTGTCAGAACTGGAATCCCGGCCTCTGACTTCCAGTCCAGAGCTGTTGGCTCTGTCTCTTCCAAGTTCTTTTCCAGCTCTTGCTGATTTCACGGTGTAGCTCTGTTTGTCCACAAAACCCTGGTAGCCTCTGCTCATAACCAGCTTGGATCCTTTCCTGCCTCCAAATACAGGATTCCAAGGGGGCAGCTAGGTGGCACAGTGGATAAAGCACTGGCCCTGGATTCAGGAGTACCTGAGTTCAAATCCAGCCTCAGACACTTGACACTTACTAGCTGTGTGACCCTGGGCAAGTCACTTAACCCCATTGCCCCACAAAAAAAAAAAAAAAACAACAAATACAGGATTCCTTCCCCGACAACATACCTTCTCCATACTAAGCGCCTAAGTTTTCATGAAACATATGCTAGTGCCCTATATTTCCTCTCCTTCCTTAAGGACCCTGCTGATTTTCTCTATAACCAGACATCTTACATATGATTAGAGTAGAGTGGAGAGAAGAAGAGGCCTTTGTCTCACATTTTAATTCCTGAAAAGCTGAGAACATGGCACATTTTGAATATAGTAACAGCTTATCTTCTCACTAATGTACAAGATCAGCCCACAAACACTCCTAAGATCAGCTGTAAGCAGGTGACCATAACTATGTTGAGGAGAGTAGGGCTGTGTTAAAGGTCACCTAGATTTAAAGGGAGCTGAAGACACTTGTGTTCTTGGAACACAAACAAAACAAAACAAAATAACAACAAATAACTGCGTCTGGCAATTTGCTAAACTCTAGTTAGCAAGAAAAATTAGTCTTGGAATGATGTGCCCAGAAGGAATTCTTTGAAAGCTTCCCTGATTCCCTTAATTATTAGTTTTTTCTCTCTTTTAAACTTGAATGTACTTTGTATCAATTTGTATTTTTTCTGTATATATGTTTATGTATACTTATCTCTTCCATTACTAGAACAGTGCCTGACACACAGTAGGTGCTTAATAAATACTTGATTAGGGGCAGCTAGGTGGTGCAGTGGATAGAGCACCACCCCTGAAGTCAGGAGCCCCTGAGTTCAAATCTGACCTCAGACACTTAACACTTACTAGCTATGTGACCCTGGGTAAGTCACTTAACCCCAATTGCCTCACTTAAAAAAAAATACTTGATTAATTGATACCCTGGTATCTCTGCCTTCCCCATATGGAATGATATTATAGTTCCCTCCCCCATAAGACTTTTTTCCCCCACATCCAAGGCCTCTTTTCATGACCTCTGTCTTTACCCCAGGTGCATGTTTGATCATGTTTGCCCTGGGTGTAAGAATTGCTAGTTATCAGTCTGGGCACAGGATCTTGATAGGCCAGAGTTGAAAGAACCCTATCTCTGGATCTTGGTCCTGATTTATTGTGAAACTAAATGATAAATGGGCAGCTAAGTGTCACAGTGGATAAAGCACCTGCCCTGGATTCAGGAGGACCTGAGTTCAAATCCAGTCTCAGATACTTGACACTTGCTAGCTGTGTGACTCTGGGCATGTCACTTAACCCTCATTGCCCAGTAAAAAAACAAAACAAAACAAAACAAGAGTAAAAAAAAAAAGAAATTTAATGATAAATGCACAGAGAATTGGTAACAAAGTACTTTAGGGATCTTGAGGTGATGAGTGTAAAATTCAACCCCAGAGCTTCTGAATCAGTTGAAGTGTCAGTGTTGTCTGGAACTAAGCTCACAGTCTGGTGAGAGGGCTTAGCCCTGGGCAGGGGGCAGACTACAGGGGTCTATGCTGGTGCTGAGGCAGAACTTGGGTTTTTCACCCCTGCTGGGAACCAGGAGTAGCCTTGAGTAGCAGTGGTCCAGGTGGGGGAGGGGCACAGGCTCGTTGGAGCTGACAACCATAACACACAAAGCTGGTTGATTAGCAAGTTGGTCTGGGGTCATCTACAGACCAGGGAACAGGCCAGGTGAGTGAAGAACCGGATCCTCCTTAAATCATACCACCTGACCCTTCTGAAGCTTGAGATACTGCAGCCTGGAAACAGTGCCCCACTTTAAGGAGCTAAAAGTCAAGTAAAAGAAAGGCAAGATGAGCAGACAGAGAAAGGTGAGGACCATAGAAAGTTTCTTCAGTGACAAGGAAGATCGAGGGGCACCCTCAGAGGAAGATGTCAACATTAGGACCCTATATCTAAAGCTTCCAAGAAAAATATTAATTGGTCTCAGGCCATAGAGGTGCTCAAATAGGGATCTTAAGGTAGAAGGAATCACTTCTGGAAATGAAAAGAAGGGAAAAATCAGGGGAGCCCTTTTGGAAGAGGTGGCATCTGAGCTAAATTGTGAAGGACTGATGGAGTTTTAATAAGTATTGATGATGAAGGGAAGGGAACCAATGAAGGCAAGAGTTAAGAAGCCCAACTTATTGGGGGTTTCATTGACTCTTCCACCTTTGTTGGGTAAGAACACTTCTCAGTTGAAACTAGCAATCAGAATTGAGTGTGAACCCAGGCCTGTGCCAGTCAATCAAATCAAATGTGTGAGAGTCATGGTCACTCTCCCAGAAGTTTATATAAAAGGGAAGAGCTAACTCAGAACCAGATAGAGTTTTCCTCCAGTTTCCTTAGAGATTAGGTTTCTGAAGGTCTAGAAGTAGAAAGAAGTAGGGAGAGATGGAGGGAAGAATATATACCTGAGCCAAGAATAATCAGCCCTGAGGACAACCAAGGAAAGGGGGAGGAAGAGGAGGTAGAACTGAACTGAGGCAGAAAAAGGAGATAAGGAAGAAGGCTGTTTGTTCTGCAGGTATCTCAGAGCAGAAAACTCAGGTGATGCTACCAATGCACCCACCTACTAAAGGACTGAAAAAACCCCACCTACTAAAGGACTAAAGGCTTGAAAAAATGGCTACTTCCCCCTCCCCGCCCCCAACTCCTCCTCCTGGTGCTTGTCTATGCATAGACACTATAATACAGTCTGTTGTCTTGTTATCCAAAAGTTTGTAGTGACCTGAATTTTGCCATAAAGGGTCCAGAGATTAGTCAGTGATAAACGTGAATATAAACTTGGGTTAGGAATTTTCCTAACCGGGAGCTCAATGAGATTATGATTAAACTCATAAGTTTTTGGCTAAAACAAACTCCATAAAATCACAGAGGAGGGAGGTTATATTGCCTTTAGGATTAAAATGAGCTAATTATTGCAAAAGGATGTTACGAGGAGGAGTCCAGAATGACTGCAAGGAGACTTGTAGAAGATAAGACCTGCAATTAGACCAAGAATGGAATGGCTTGAATCTAGGTTTGAGGGAGAATGGTTTATTCTATAGAAAACAGGGAACCACAGAAGGTTTTTGAATAGGGGAGGGCCAGGGCCAAAACTATGCCTTATCCAGTACCTTGTAGAGAATGGACTGGAATAAAGGGAACCTGAAGGTCAGGAAACCAATTGTGAGGCTGTTACCGTGGTCCAGGAAAGCCCTCACCCAGGAGGGACTGATCCTCCCTGAGCATCCTTTTTAGGGCTACTCATCTATCTTTGATGTCTACCTGTCAGCCAGCTCTCACCTATGGCTCCAAGAAACTACAGCTCATGCAGAGGCCATGCTGTCTCAGAAAGCAAATGGGTTAAACCAGGCTGAAGGTAACCAAGGAGCCTCAGACTCGTAGGTAAGGGGGATGTTTACTCCAAGCATGTGAAGACTTGAGGGGATGGGGTAGAAATGGTTGTATAAAAAGCATTTTGTTCCAATGGGCCAAGAAGGAGGCAGAAACAGGTACTGTGGTGTGCTTAGAGCGTGGTCAGACATGGAAGACACCAAGTTCATGCACCACGTCATGGGCCATTACCAATCATCCTAACACTGGACTTAGATGATTCTGGAAGAGAGAGTGAGGCTGATGACTTTGTGCAATTCTATCTCATTTAAATCCAATTGACCGGCAAGTCAAGACATCACTGAAACATCATGATGTCATTGTTCCTCTTCAAAAACAAAGGCACAACAATGGTGGTGTAGGCAGACATATCAAGAATCGGAATTATCCCAAAGGTGCTAAAAGTAGAGAGGGGTGTCAATGGATGGGAGGGGGAATAGGATTTAGAAAATGAGAGGAGGAAGTAGGTAGAGAAAGGGAAAAGACTAAAAGAAAAAAAATCACTTCCCTGTAGCATTTCCATGAGCAATGGAAGAAAGTGGGGTGTCTCCAGACCTGGGATGCAAGCTGCTGTCAGACCTAGTGATCCCTGGTTTATCTCTGATTCAAACCAGCCATAAATAAGGCAGTGACTACCTGAGGCTGGGATTTTCAAGGCTTGAAAGAAGATTGCTTCTCAATTCAGAGACAAAGAGAAAGACTATTCATTTTAAAGGGTTCCCTAGGGCTAAGATTCTCATAAACCTGCTCTGGAAAGAGGCAGACCTGGTACATTGGAAAGAGCTGGCGCCCTGTGGATGTAGAAGCCCGTAGTTCTAATCCCAGAACTGCCGGGAACCCCTTTGTGTACCTGATCTTGGAGAAGTCCAGGGACTTCAGTTTCCTTATTTGTAAAATGAGGGGTTTGAACTGGACAATCTCTAAGGTCTCTTTCAGGTCTGACAGTGTACGTTCCTATTTTCTGAGGCTGCTTCCCAGCCTTGAGAATCTGGTCAGAGGGCTGGGAAGAGCTCTGGTTTTGTGCCAGCTAAGTAACAAGACTTACATATATTACCACTCATTTGTTTTCCCTGAAATTGTTTCCCACCTTCAGGGGAAGTTTCTCGAGGAGATGGATGGAGATGTGAAGGAGGGCCATCCGCAGTGCGACAGATACCATGAGGTACAAATGGCCCATAAGGATGCACTGGAGTGTGAAGGAATGAGAATTAGCTGTTGGCATCAAAAGACCTGACAAGTTCATTTGACATTTGGCATTCATGTTGTCTGGCAACTTGTTAAGAAAAACAGAGGCATTTTTTTTTTCAGCTCTAACTAGAGCTAATTGTTTTCTATAGAATCAAGGAACAACGGTGGCAAGACAAGTTGTGTTTATTCAGGCAGAATTAAGCACATCTAAAGGACAGAACCTAAGGTGGAAAGACGAAAGATGGGGCAAAGGTGAAATTGACAGGCATTGGTAATAGCTTGGGGAGGAGTCAAGAATGACTCTTGGGCTTTGAGCCTGGGCACCTTAAAACGCCCAAATTCTGAAAAGAAGTTGTATAGCTCATCGTGAATTTCCCATTATTAGAAACCATCAGGATGTTCTCTTGATGCTAGAAATTGGTGGAATAAGTGTGATTAGAGAGCAATCACTGGTTGTTTGTAACAACAGAATCTGAGGTCAGATTTTAATTCAGGTCTCAGGTCAAGTCAAAAATGAAAGTATACGGGGACAAAAGGTATTATAAAACACCTCCTATTGCTTGTGTGGAGCAGGATGGTGTTTGAGAGAGGATTGGGGGGCAATTTGAAGGTCAGTTTAGTTCTTTAGATAGGGGCCTGAGGTGAGTTGTCCCTTCAGGCAAACCTTTCATTAGGAAGAATGCGATGATTTAGAATCAAAGCAGTGAGTGGTGGAGGTAGAGAAACCCAGCCTCAGAGCTAGTGAGATTGAAATTGTTTTGGGTTTTAGTGTTGATTCCCCTGATCATAAACTGTAGAGACTAACAGAAATGGTGGCAAATCCTCTCTGTGATAGGCATAGTTCTGAGGTCCCTGTGGTCTCCTCGTGGAAAATAAAAGTGAGAGAAGCACAAAGGAACCCAAGGCCAGAGCATGAATGTGTTTATGAGTGGTCTGTATCATCAGAAACCAAACATTTCTGGGAATCAATCAATCAATCAATCAATCAATATTTATTAATTTACTACTATGTATCAGTTACTGTGCTTAATGGTGAGGATGAAGCGAAACAGTCCCTGCCCTCAAGATGTTTACATTCTAATAGGAAAGACAACATCTGCATGTATAGGTGTAACACTCCCCTCTGGGGTACTCTTCCAGCTTACATCCACACTTGAAGGCTAGGTCCCTAAAAGAAAGATTGCTATCTAGGATTTTTAGGAGTAAGCCTGTGAATAGTTACTCTTTTTTTTTACGTCCCAGGGCAATGAGGGTTAAGTGACTTGCCCAGGGTCACATAGCTAGTAATTGTCAAGTGTCTGAGATCAGATTTGAACTCAGGTCCTCCTGAATCCAGGGTCTGTGTTCTATCCACTAAGCCACCTACCTGCCCCTATGATTACTCTTTACACTGATTTAGTTAATAAGTCACACTACCAAAGGGTTTCCCCATAACAATCAGCCAGTAGACTTAATTAGCTCTTACCAAAGACATTTCCATAGTAGTAGTAGTAGTAGTAGTAGTAGTAGTAGTAGTAGTAGTAGTAGCAGCAGTAGTAGTAGCAGCAGCAGTAGCAGCAGCAGCAGCTAACATTTATATAGTTCTTACTATATGTCAGGCACTGCATTAAGCACTTTACAATTTTTATCTTATTTGATCCCCACAGCAATCTTGGAAGATAGGTGCTATTGTTATCTCCATTTTACAAATGAGGAAACTGAGACAAACAAAGGTTAAGTGACTTTCTCAGTTATATAGCCAATAAGGGTCTGTAACTATTTGAATTCAGTCATCTTGACTCCAGGTATAGTAAGAACAGTTGGAATAAAACATTCTCCCACAAAAAATCTTGTAATGTACTCTCCCACAAATACTTACTATGTCCAAATGAAGAGCAGGCCCAAATTTTAAAGTATAGTGTTGGGCACATATGTAGGTCATACATGAGGGAAAAGGTAACTCACTATATCCCTAGCCAGTGAGCCATCCATTATTACAAAAAATGTTAAAGAGAAAAATAAAAAAGCATTTCAGAAGAAATATTTTTAGACCAACCATGTCTGACATTCTATGCTACAGTCCCCCACATACAAAAGGAAGTTCCCTGGGGCCAAGCTTGGTCATTATTATTACATATAACCTTCAGGGTTCATTTTATCATTTTTGTGAACATTGTTGAGTTATTATGTATATGGTGTTCCTGGTTCAGATTATTTCATTATGTATCAATTCATGATTCCCTATATTCTTCATATTCATAGTTTCTAAGAGGGTAGTCAATATTTCATTATAGTCATGTACCGTAGCAGCTAGGCCACATAATGGATAGAATGTCAGCTTTATAGAGAGGAAGACCTGAGTCTGAGTCACAGCTCAGAGACTCACTAGCTCTGGAACCCTGGATAAGTCACTTATTCTCTCCCAGTCTCAGTTTCCTTAACTGTAAAATGGAACTTGAATTAACACCTACTTCAAAGACTTATTGTGAGAATCAAATGAAACAAAGTAGTTTTTGTAAAGCACTTTGCACATTTTAAAGCATTATATGTTAGCAATAATAATAATGATAATAATACATTGGGGAGATATATTATTATTAATACATCTATTATTATTATCAATCCCCCATCTGATGGACAATTTTTTTCTCTAATTTGGGCTATGAGAAAGAATGCAGCTATGAAAATTTTGTATATATTGAACTTTCTTACCTGTTTTTAACTTGGGTTTTTTGTTTTTGTTTTTGTTTTTTTTTGGTGAGGCAATTGGGGTTAAGTGACTTGCCCCAGGTCACACAGCTAGTAAGGGTTAAGTGTCTGAGGCCGGATTTGAACTCAGGTACTCCTGAATCCAGGGCCAGTGCTCTATCCACTGCGCCATCTAGCTGCCCTTTAACTTGGTTTTATAACTAGCAGCGATGTTTTTCATCAAAAAGTATAGGGATTATATTTCTTTTTTAAGTATGATTCCAAATTGCTTTCCAGAATGTCTGGACCAATTCACAACTCCACTAATGATTTATTAGTGTGCCTGTTTTTCCAGAACTACTTCAACATTTAATATTTCTATTTATTGTCATCATTGACAATTTGCTGGATTAAGTTGAAACATCAGAGCTATTTGGATTCATTCATTCAATCTATCAACCAAGCATTTAAAAAGCATTTACTATGTATGTATGGAGAACTATGCTAAGCATGGGAGAAACAAAATGGAGAGCAGACATAAATGAGTCAGTCCCTATCCTCAAGGAGCTTATATTGTAATAGGGGAAACAACATAGTTATATAAAAGCATAACAGATACACAATGGGTGTCTACACCCAGTGTAGGACCCCATACTTTTCATATTCTCTAGGCTCACTCATTCATCTTCTCACATACTAACAGGTCCAGATTTTCAGAGAATAACCATCACCCTGTGGTTATACTCAAATTCCCTTAGCATCCTAGAATTGAAACACTTTGGGGGCAGAGGAGAATTCACTTTGCCCACTCACCGCTTCAGCTCTCAAGCCCTCACAAATGTGTTTATATTTTCCACAAACCAGTTCATTGCAATCATAAGACTTTTATATGTTAAGTATAGCCATTTACTTGACAATGAAGCAAAATAAATAAGAGTAAATACTAATATCGCTGGTACTCATAAATCAAACTAATTGCAGGAATAAGAAAGAAATTACAATCCACACAGACTTGAGTCACTCACCTGCTTATGCATTCAATATCTGTGAAGGAGAGTAGACAAACACTTACAGAAACCTGTTAATGAGAACGTGAGTGAGAAAATCCCACGTGCTTAGGGATAACTCACAGCTATAGACCTATAAATTTTGGTGTCCTGTTTTTGTACCTAAAGATTCTTTGATGAATGTAGCTTCTATGTTGAACAGAGTCCTCTCAGGCTTGTTATTGTTCAGTTGTTTCAGTTGTGTCCAACTCTTCATGACCCCATTTGGGGTTTTCTTGGCAAAGATACTGGAGTGGTTTGCCATTTCCTTATTCAGCTCATTTTACAGATGAGGAAACTGAGGCAAACAGTGTGAAGTGACTTGCCCAGGATCACACAGATAAGAAGTGTCTGGAGGCCAGATTTGAACTCAAGAAGATGAGTTTTCCTAACTCTAGATCTAGCACTCACATTGTGCTTAACTAGCACATCACTGGGCACATCTCTACCAAACTAGTGAATTCACTGGGTGACTTCTCTAATTCTCTTCTAAGCTATTCTTGGACATTATATTTCAAGAAATCTCTCTCTCTCTCTCTCTCTCTCTCTCTCTCACACACACACACACACACACACACACACACACACACACACACACACACATATCTGCCTAGATTTATTTAGCACCATGGGACAAAGTGAAAATGGAAGGAATTTACTGATTACCTCATGAAAAAAACCTCAAACTGAAAAACCCAGAAAGTTCTGGCCCAAATCCAGAGTTTCCATGTGAAAGGAAAAAAAATACTACAAGCATCCAGAAAGAGTTTAAATGCCAAAGAACTATAATCAGGATCACACAGTACTTGGCAACAACTACATAAAGCAAAGAAAAAGAAAATCTTGAGATATAGTATTTCAAAAGATAAAGGCTAACAACTGAGAATAATTTACACAGAAAAACTTAGTATATTCCTACAGGGAAAAAATGGACCTTTAATATAGTAGTGCACTTTTTTTTTAGTGCATGTTTGACAAAAAAGGCTAGTGTTGAGTAGAAATTTTGAAATATGAACCCAGGCAGCAAGAGAAACCTAGAAAGGTTAAATACATTTGAATAATGGAAAGGGTCTAAACAATGAAGTGTTTATATTCTAATAGGTGGAGAACTAAGATAAATATCCCTTTTGAATTTTAATATTTTCATAGTTCTCAGAGAGAATTAAGTAAGATGTGACCAGGGTCTGACTGGGTTTTTTTTTTTTTGTTTATTGTTTTTAAGAGGAAAGAAAATAAAAGAGAAAAGGAATCTAACCCTCTAGCCAGAAAAGAGAAATTTTGGAGGTATTATTAGCTTTCAGAGTTACTTTGTGGGTAACCCCAAGTTCAAGAGTTTGGAGATCTAGAGCAGAAGAAAAAGGAATTCCCTAAAAAAGGGTGTTTCTTCAAGAGAGAAGAGAATCAGTCATGTTCTCTCCACTATTTTCTTTTTTCTTTTTTTTTTTTTTTTTTAGTGAGGCAACTGGGGTTAAGTGACTTGCCCAGGGTCACACAGCTAGTAAGTGTTAAGTGTCTGAGGCTGGATTTGAACTCAGGTACTCCTGACTCCAGGGCCAGAGCTCTATCCACTGAGCCACGTAGCTGCCTCCCTCTCCACCATTTTCAAGAGAAGTGGAACTAATGTCATGCCCTCAGAGAGTAAAAGGCCTTGGCTTTTCTCTGTGCTATTATGGTGAATTATTGGGATAGTGTAATTGCCTGAGGAACAGCACTAAAGTATGTCTACACCACAGGATAGCACTTTGAGTCTGGAGGTTGTATTTCAGAACTTGTGGGAGGGAGAGACATGGAGGAAACACAGAGGATCAACCATAGAGGAGACAGAGTTGTCCATTGCTTACCAGCTACTTTGAGTCCCTTTACATATTTTCTACATTAGTTTATCAGCTCCTGTGAGTCCTTTGCATTTTATAAATTTTATGTAGTGTAAACTAAATGTTGTCCTATATGTGATACCAGCATTAGAGTACTTGTTACAGTATTGACATTTAGGTGGAAATACAAAGCTCGATTTAATTAATTAACAACAACAACAACAATAGCTAATATTTACATAGCGCTTATGTGCCAGGTACTATGTTAAGTAAAGTGCTTTACGATATTATTTCATTTAATCCTCACAACAACTCTGGGAGATAGGTGCTATTATTAACACTATTTTAAAGATGAATAAACTGAGGCAATGGAAGTTAAATGACTTAACCAGGTTCAAATAGCTAGTAAGTTGTCTAAGGTTGATTTTGAACTCAAGTGTTTCTGACTCTCAACTCAATGCTCTATCCACTGAGCCGCCTAGCTGCCCCATCCCATGTGCCCCCCCCAACATATATATATATATATATATATATATATATATATAAATAATTATTTTTTTTTTCACTGTAAACTCTAGAGGGCCAAGCTGTTGAAGTTGTGGATCCAAGATTGTACTTCATCTGACTCATGAATCCAGGGCTTGGAAAATAGAGACCTGAGCCACATTTTGACATATTACTCTATCAGGCAAAACTAATTTTTAAATGTATCATTTTGGGGGTCAGCTAGATGGCGCAGTGGTTAAAGCACTGGCCCTGGATTCAGAAGTACCTGAGTTCAAATCTGGCCTCAGACACTTGACACTTACTAGCTGTGTGACCCTGGGCAAGTCACTTAGCCCCCATTGCCTCGCCAAAAAAACCAAAAAACAATAAATGTATCTTTTTTTCATATAAAAATGGGTTTCCTACTCAAGATGATGGAGAATTCCCTGGAAACTCATCTTTACAAACAGCTGTCCAGAATTGGTGATCATAGAATTTAACCCCAAATAATTTTACAGATGGGGAAACTGAGAAGCAGAGAAGAGTAGAGTGACTTGTTCAGAATGACACATTTGGTAAATAGAAGGTCCAAGATTCAAACACAGGAGTGTGCAGCCTCTACATCTATGAACTTCCACTATCATCTCCTGGATTTAATTTCAGAAAGCCCAGGAGGTGCTGGATTCAAATTAAACAGGCTCAAATAAAATTGTTAAATTTTCAGTGTAAGCAAACACTACAGATCAGGGCCTGATTTGTTGTTTTGTTGATTGTCTAGACTTTTTTTTTTTTTTTTAGTAAGGCAATGGGGGTTAAGTGACTTGCCCAGGGTCACACAGCTAGTAAGTGTTAAGTGTCTGAGGCCGGATTTGAACTCAGGTCCTCCTGAATCCAGGGCCTGTGCTCTATCCACTGATTGTCTAGACTTTTAAAAATGTTCAAAAATGTTAATAATGCAGATTAAGCGTAAATGTGTGTTGTGAGTACTTTGGGGGGGGGTGGGGCAGGGAGCTGGTTGTTAAACATTTACCAGCACACTCCTGGATCTGTCCATCTTCAATTTCTTTCTAAAGCATTTTGTTTGGGTCTCTGCTATCACATTTTACCCTGGATCATTTTTTTTTTTTGCAGGGCAATGAGAGTTAAGTGACTTGCCCAGGGGCACAGCTAGTGTCAAGTGTCTGAGGCTGGATTTGATACCCTGGATCATTCTTATTTCTGCATGTAAAATATCCCTTCTCTTCGACTATGCTGTCCTTGAGGACAAGGATTGTGTTACTTTTTATTTTGGAGTGCCAGGCACTCAGAAAATAGCACAGCATCAATCAATTGATCCAAGTATAATAAAGGTTTGGTGAATTGAGTGGAATTGTTGGAATATCAACTGTCTATAATATAGAAACAAAAGGTCACATCTTCAAAGGGAAGAGATCGTGGCAATGATAATGAAGAAAGACATTTTTACACTCTTCAAGTCACTGGAAATTTAGGGTAGTTAATAATAGCTTCTATTTCTATATTGCTTTAAGGTTTCCTCATAGCAGTCCTGTGATATAGGCAGTGCAAGCATTCTGATGCCTGCTTTTTGGGTGAAGAAACTGAGGTCCAGAGAGTTTAAATGACTTGCTTTAGGTCACAAAGCCAACAAGTATCAGAACCAGTATTTGAACCCCGGTCTCCTGACTCTAGAGCAACAAGGTGGTGCAATGGATAGACAGCCAGCCCTCAAGTCAAGAGCACCTGAGTTCAAATCTGGCCTCAGACAATTACTAGCTGTGTGTCTCTGTGCGATTCACTTAACCCTGTTAGCCTCAGTTTCTTCATCTGTAAAATGAGCTGGAAAAGGACATAGCAAACTACTTCAGTATCTTTTCTAAGAAAACCCCAAATGGGGTCACAAAGTGTTGGACATAACTAAAATGACTCAACAACAACGCATGATTCTAGCAGCATGATTCTTTCCACTAGACCTTGGTTATTCATTCAGTGTGTAAAGTCCACATGAAATGTGATCAACAAAATGGTAAAGTAACTGTTTTCCACATATGACCCCAAACTAACAATCTCAAAACAAAAACAAAAAATATGGAAGTTGAATCCGTAAGTTACCAAGACAGAAACACCAAAAAAAGATCAAAGCCTCATAAAATAACACTGGGCAACGGAAATACTTAGAACTACTTTTGAGCAACCTTACCACAAAGCTCGTGATGCATACCCAGCCAGTCCAAGAACCCTTGAAGGCTCGTACTTTGCAATCTAGTTGTAGGCATCCATAACTGGTCCCCCTCCCCCTCCCAATTACAATGTTTAACTCTGAACCACATCCACATAAAAAGCAGAAGAAAATTATTTTGTACAGTCGCATAATGTGTTTGTTAAAGTTTTTTTGAAAAGAGGTGGATTGGGAGAGGTCAGCAAAATTCCTTATTTCATTCTGCCATCTTGGCTCCACCCTCTCTCCAGCCACAGGAAAGGAAGAGAATATAACTGGAAGTGGGCATGAGAACAGGGGATGAAATATGGCAGTACAGAGACAGCTAGAGATGTCCCTAACTCATAGAAAGGGAACTTGACATATATTTGTGCTAATTTTTTCCTCATGAAATTTACTTTAGGTGAAGAGTCTGATCCTCCAATACTTTTCAAATCGAATAAACAGAATGTTGAATAAATATTATACTATGCAGGAAAATGAACCCAAAAGACATCATGAAACAATAGTGAATATCACCAGAATGGTTCAAAAGAGAAATACAAGTTTGAAAAGAAGATATTAAGACTAAAATCAGATTAGGTATTGTCTATTATGTTTGTAGTTTTCCTGATATTGAAACAAGCTTGCATTCCTGGAATAAAGTCAACGTGGTTCTGATCTTTTGGATCTGTTAGTATCATCTCTTTGTTAATATTTTATTTAATTTTTTGTTGCATTATTTATTAAGGATAATGGTCTATAACTTTCTGTTTTGTCTTGCTCTCATACTTGTATGAAAGGAATTTAGCAGGAGACATTCTTCCCTCATTTTTGCAAAGAGTTTATATAATCTTAGAATTGATTATTCTTTAAATGTATAATAGAATTCATTTGTAAATGCATATGGTTCTGTTTTTCTTCTCCCCGGAAATTCATAAATACCTTCTTCATTTTTTTTTTCTGAAATTGGGTAATCTATATTTTATTCTATTTATCTGTATATTTTATATTGTTAGCAAATATATTCATACACTTATTCTAAGTTGTCAGTTTTATTGTCACAATTGGGCAAAATAATTTATAGTATTTTTCTTTATTTATTATTCAGTGGTTGTGAATTCTTTTTTCATTTTTTGGTACTGATTATGCAGTATTCCTCTCTCTGAGTGTCTAAATTAGACTAATTAATAATTTCTCTATTCCATTACTTTCTTTCTTTCCTTCCTTCCTTCTTTCTTTCTTCCTTCCTTCCTTTATTTATTTATTGTCTTCCTTTATCTATTTTGGTGAGGCAACTGGTGTTGAGTGACTTGCCCAGGGTCACACAGCTAGTAAGTGTCAAGTGTCTGAGGCTGGATTTGAACTCAGGTCCTCCTGAATCCAGGGCCGGTGCTCTATCCACTGTGCCACCTAGCTGCCCCTATTCCATTACTTTAAAATAAAAACTCACCAATTAGATTTATCAGTCAATTTTTGGTGGTGGTGCTAGTGTTTTTGCTTTCAATATTGTTAATTTCATTTAATTTTCAGAATTTCTTTTTTGTTATTTAGTTCAATTTTCTTTATTTCTTACTCTTCTAGTTTTCCTTCAGTTGCATGACTAATTGATCTGTTTTTTTCCTTATCTGTCTCTTTCTCTTTCTCTCTATCCCATTTAGAGACATAAATCTTCCCCTAAAGACTGCTTTGCCTTCATCTCTAAAGATTTTTGTATCTTTTCTTATTGTCATTTTCTTATATTAATTTTTTAAAATATTCTCCTTCAAATTATTGTTCCCCTAGAGCTCTCATTTAATTTTTAATCTTTTGCTCTAGAGCTCTTATTTCAAAGCATCAAATTTTAACTTCATTTTTTTTACTTCTCCTAGGGAAAGACATTATCAACTTTCTATTATCATTTGCTTTGCAACTGAACCATAATGATCACTGGTCCCTTTTATTTGACTTGCTTCTGGGTTCTTTCCATTAGACTTGCTTCTTTAAGTTCCTTGTCTTGTTTTTTCTTTCCTTGTATCACCCATGCTTAGCATAGTGCCTTTACACATAGTAAGCAATCAATAAATACTTTTTCATTCATTCATTTATTTTCTGACTCTCAGACCCTTTATCTACAAAATAGCCATAAGTACTCACACTAACTACCTATAAGTAGCACTTTTTTTTTTTTTTACTGAGGCAATTGGGGTTAAGTGACTTGCCCAGGGTCACACAGCTAGTAAGTGTTAAGTGTCGGAGGCAGGATTTGAACTCAGGTACTCCTGACTCCAGGGCCAGTGCTCTATCCACTGTGCCACCTAGCTGCCCCTAAGTAGTACATTTTTAACTACCTGCCTGTAATTAAGATTCACCATGAGGAAAGAATCAATCAATCAATACTTCTTAAGTGCCTAGTATTTTCCAGTCCCTATGCTAAGCACTGGAGATACAAACAGAAACAAAGACTCCTTAACCTCAAGGAACTTACAGTTCAGGGGGGAGACACATATACATATGTATAGATACACATATATACAAACAAACTACATAAGGATAAAAAGGCAACCATTAACAGAGGTGGGGTATGAGAATTAAGAAGGGATGAGGAAGGCTTCTGGTAAAAGATGGGATTTTATTTGGGATTTAAAGGAAGCCAGGAAAGTCAGTAGATGGAGAAAAGGAGTGAGAGAATTCCAGGAAAGAATTTAAAGTTCCTATATGATAGGAGAGTTCACAACTGTGCCATGTTGGTGATCACTTAGATCTCCATAAGAATGATTAGGTTTGGGGCAGCTAGGTTGCGCAGTGGATAGAGCACTGGCCCTGAAGTCAGGAGGACCTGCGTTCAAATATGGCCTCAGACACTTAACACTTACTAGCTGTGTGACCCTAGGCAAGTCACTTAACCCCAATTGCCTAAAAAAAAAAAAAGAATGATTAGGTTTGGGGAAATCTTTCATTTATTTAATATTTATCAAGGGACCATTATGTAAATACCACTGTGCCAAGCACTAGATGAGATAGAATGAGTAGATGTTATATCACTTGCCTTCATGGAGTACAGTCTGGTAAAAGGATAAAACAAATATTCTTCCTTACTATTGGACTAATTGTCCTTTTCTCCTTCTTCTCTCAATTCCTAACCATCCCTTTCTTCTAATACAAGCTCAAACCTCACCTTCTCCAGGTATTTTTCTTGGATTAAGGCCCAAATAATACATATGCTAATATCACACTCTGTTCACTCAACCTTTACAAACACGTAATTGAAAAGAAGTTATCCAGGTGACTGATATAGTCAGACTGTTGATGATGAGACAACATGATAGAGCAGAAAAAAGGATGGCTTTGGAGTCAGATGGCCAAGGTACAAATCCCAGTTACCCATGTGACCCTGGGCAAGTTACCTAACATCTTAAGAGAGGAGGATATTTCATTTTTTGTGTGTTGAAATCCCCCGCTGGCATTTATATAGCACTTACTGTGTGCCAAGCACTGTGCTAAGTAAGTACTTTACAATTATTACCCCATTTTACAGTTAAGTTAACTGAGCCAAATAGGAATTTAGTGACTTTTCCAGGGTCACATAAGTCTCTGAGCCTGGATTTAAACTAAGGTCCTCTTGACTCCAAGACTGTCACTCCACCCACTGCAGCACCTAGCCACCCTGGCATAGCAGGCCTTTAATAAGTGCTTGTTGACTGATTGATTGATTGTCATCTGTTTCCTCAGATGTAAAATATGTGGGTTGAGTTGCTTAACCTGTAAGGACAATTCTCAATCTGTGATCATCTTGTAGGTTCCAATGATTTGTCATTTTGTGCTCTCAGCAACTATGCTGAAGCTGGGCATTTTGAAGCTGATCTGTGTCTGCTATAATTCCTTCACAATTTGGCATCAACAAATCTTAGAGGTCAAGTAGTCCAACCCCCTGCCCCACATAAGAATGTCTCTAGAATGTACCTGACAAGTGATTGTACTTGAATTGCTTCAGGCAACTGAACTACCTTCCAAGAAAATCCATTCTTTTGATGGATAGTTCCAATTATCAGGAAGTTCTTCATGTTTAACCTAATTCTTCTTCCCTGTGGCTTCTCCAGTTATCCTAGTTCTCCCCTCAAGAGCTATACAGATTTCAGCTATTCAAAATCTATGACAGTCCTTGAAATACTTTCAGGGACAGAGTGCTCACTACCTCCATGATGAAGTCCATTCTCTTGTTGGATAATGCTCATGGTTAAGAAGCATCTCATTTTTCTTAATACAGAGGGTCCCAAAAGTCTTTGTGCAGTTTTAAATGTAAAGGTCTTGATGCAAAAATCTTCATGCAGGTTTAAGCTTTAAATAAGTTATTAAATCTTCATGAAGACTTTTGGGGCCCTTGTACATAAGTCAAATCTGCTTCCTTGGAGTTCCATTATACTATTCCACCTCAATTCTTTGGGTCTCATTATCTGCTCTAAAGAGGTAGCATTTTACTATTTATTCAAGGAGGAAGGAAGGTAAGAAGGAAACAAACATTTATTAAATACCTATGGTGTTCCAAGTATACTGCTAATCACTTTACAATTATTATCTCATTTGTTCTTCACAACAACCCTGGGAGGTAGGTGCTATTATTATTCTTATTTTATAAATGAAGAAAATCAAGCAGAGACTAAATGACTTGCATGATAGAGTGAATCCAGAATTTGTAGTCACAGGTGCTGACTTGAAGTCCTGATCCTGCTACTTCCTACAGTGAGGAATTTAACCCTTCTCAGTCTCAGTTTCCCCTCTATCAGAGGAGAGTTTTGGACTCAGTAGCCTCTAAGGCCCCTTCCAATGCTTCCAATCCCCAGTTGTAACAGGCTGCCTCTCTTTCCTGCTTCACTGAGGAACAGGCAGCTTCAGCAGAGGATTGTAGCCTAGGTGGCTTTGTTACCCAAGAACATGTAAAGTGTTATGACTTGGAGTGAAAACAGATAGTTAAGTGTAACAATGCCTCCATGGCTTCCCTATAAATCATGTTAACGCCACTGTTGCAGAAGCATCACCCGGCCCAGAGATGAAAGAGGAAAACATGTTTAAAACCGAAGATGACGACGCGAAGAGGCCATCAGCCCAAGGAGTGGGGCTTTGAGGATGAACATAAAGGTAACAGTCTGGTTCATTAGGTTTGTAGCATCATCTTGATGGGGGATGCTCAATAAACAGCAATGATCACACACAGATCAGGAGCACAAAGGGGACCATGTGGGTGGCAGGTATGCATTATTAATAAACTGCAGTGCTTATGTCTAGATGATTATAGATTCCCATGGAGACAAAAGAGGGGGGCGAACACAAAAGAAACATTAAGAAAATGGAAGAATGACACTGACAATAATAACTCCTATTCCTACATATGCCTACATATGCCTCCTATTCCTACATATGCCTACATATGCCTCCTATTCCTACATATGCCTACATATGCCTACACATATTCCTAAAGTTTAAAAAGCCCCATGAGGTAAGGTGCTGCAAGGATTTTTATTCCCATTTTGCAGATGAGTTTGAAAGGTACCTTGCTTAAAATGGCCCTGTGCATGTATTATTAGCATTGCTATTATAAATATTATCCCATCTTCTAGATGAGACAACTGAGGCTCAGGAAAGTGAATGTGCAAAATTGCCCCTCAAATGAGGGCACTGGATTTAATTGTTTCTGAGGTCTCTTCAATTATTTACATGTATGTATCATAAGGAGGGTGGAAGTCACAGAATCAGTTATAAATTCAGTTAACTGAATTATCATTTTTTAGAATTATGTTTTACATTTTCTAAAATTTTGAGTTTCAATTTCTTTCTTTTTTTTTGCAGGGCAATGAGGGTTAAGTGACTTGTCCAAGGTCACATAGCTAGTAAGTGTCAAGTATCTGAGGTCAGATTTGAACTCAGGTCCTCTTGAATCCAGTGCTGGTGTTTTATCCACTGTGCCACCTGGCTGCCCCTTGAGTTTCAATTTCTCTCCTTTCCCACCCCTCCCCCCACTGAAAAAAACAAGCAATATGATATCAATTATACATGGGAATATGCAAAACCTATTTACATATTAGCCATATCACAAAAAAGCAAAAAAATTAAGTGAAAAATAAAGTGAGAAAATTATTCTTCAATTTCCACTTAGGGTTCATCAGTTCTTTCTCTGGAAATGAAAAGAATTTTTTATCATAAGTCCTTTGGAATTTTCTTGGATCACTGTATTGATAAAAGTAGCTAAATCTTTTACAGTTGATCATCATTACGATATTGCTGTTACTATGTACAATGATCTCCTAGTTCTGCTCACTTCTCCTTGCATCAGTTCATATAGTTCTTTTCATGTTTTTCTGAAACCATCCTCTACTTCATTTCTCAATGATACTCCATCATGATCATATACCACAACTTTAATTATTCCCCAACTGATGGCCATCCCCTCAATTTCTAATTCTTTGCTACCACAAAAAGAATTGCTATAAATATTTTTTGTGTATTTAGGTTCTTTCCCTTTCTCTTGATTCTCTTTTGTGTTCATACCTAGTGGTATTGCTGAATCAAAAGTTACGCACTTTAGGACAGTTGGACCAATTCACAATTCTACTAACAGTACCTTAATGTACTATTTTACCTAATTCCTTCCAGCAATTTTCATTTCTGATTGGTATGAGGTGGTTCCTCAAAGTTATTTTAATTTTTATTTCTCCAATAAATAGTAATTTAGAGGGATTTTTCATATGACTATACGTAACTTTGATGTCTTCTTCTGAAAACCACCTGTTTATATGTCTTGACATTTTGTCAATTGGGGAATGGCTCTTATTTTTTAAAAAATTGAATTGGTTCCCTATATATTTGAGAAAAGAGATTTTTATCAGAGAAACTTACTGTAAATGTTTTTGATATTACTTCACTGTCTGTGGTACTTTTTTTAGCAAAATGTAGCTTCCCTGATTCTATCTTTTAATTAAGTCTATTTTTGCTTTGTCTGAGAAAATGGTTGTTACCCCTGACTTTTCTACTTCAGCTGAAGCATAATAGATTCTGCTCCATCTCTTTATTTTAACCCTGTGAGTGTCTTTCTGTTTCAAGTATATCTCTTATAAACAGCATACTGTTGGATTCTGGTTTCTAATCCATTCTGCCATCCACTTCTGTTTTATTGGTGAACTTATCCCATTAACATTCACAGTTATGATTACTAACTATGTATTCCTCTCCATCCTATGTACTTCTGTTTATCCTCCTCTCTCTTTTTATCCTGTTCCTTCTCTAAAGTCTGTTTTGCCTCTGACCATTGTCTCCCTTAATCTGCCCTCCCTTTTATCATCTTTCCTTTCTCTTATTCCCCTCCTATTTCCCTGTTAGGTAAGATAGATTTCTATAACAAGCCGAGTGTACATACACACACACACATATATCCATATCCATATATATGGATATATGTGTGTATGTGTATGTATGTATGTGTGTGTGTGTGTGTGTGTGTGTGTGTGTGTGTGTGTGTGTGTGTGTGTGTATATATATATAGAGAGAGAGAGAGAGAGAGAGAGAGAGAATTTCCTCTTTGAACCAATTCTAATGAGGGTGAGGTTCAAACATTGTAACCCTTCCATTTTCTCCTCCGTTGTAAAAGCTCTTCCTTGCATGCCTCTTTTATGAGATAATTTCCTCCATTCCACCTCTTCTCCCAGTCTATCTCTCTTTCTCCTTCCTTAACCTTTTTTTTTTTGAGATTATCTCAACAGAATAAGCTTACACCTATACCCTCTTAATATATAGACTTCTTCTAAATGCCCTAGTAATGATAAAGTTCTTGGGAGTTAAATGTATCAGCTTCCCATATAGGAATATAAGGAGTTTAAATTTATTGAATCCCTTATGATTTCTCTTACATGTTTACCTTTTTATGCTTCTCTTGAATCTGATGTTTGAATATCAAATTTTATATACAGCTCTGGTCTCTTCATCAGGAATGCTTGAAAGTCCTCTATTTCATTAAATATCGATTTTCCCCCCTGAAGGATTATATTCGGTTTTGCTGGATAAGTTATTCTTGGTTATAATACTAGCTCCTTTTTCTTCTGCAATATCACACACTTTCCATACCCTCTACTTCTTCAATATGCAAGCTGCTAAATCTTGTGTGATACTGTGACTCTACAATATTTCAATTGCTTCTTTCTAGATGCTTTCAATATTTTCACCTTAACTTTGGAGCTCTGGAATTTGGCTATAGTATTCCTGGGAGCTTTCATTTTGGGATTTCTTTCAGGATATGATTAGCAGATTCTTTCCTTTTTTATTTTACCTTCTGGAATTAAGACATCGGGGCAGTTTTCCTTTATAATTTCTTGTATTATATTGTCTAGACTCTTCTTTTGATCTTAGCTTTTAGAGAGTACAATCATTCTTAAATTATCTTTCCTGAATCTGTTTTCCAAGTCAGTTGTTTTTCAGATGAGATATTTCACACTTTCATCTATTTTTTCATTCTTTTGACTTTGTTTGATTGTTCCTTGGTGTCTCATGGAGTTGTTAGCTTCCACTTGACCAACTCTAATTTTTAAGGAATTATTTTCTTCAGTGAGCTTTTGTATGACTTTTCCCATTTTGCTTTTTAAAGAGTTTTTCTCTTAAGTGAATTTTTGTGCTTCTTTTTGTACTTAGTCAATTCTGTTTTTTAAGATGTTACTTTCTTTAGTATTTTTGTGCCTCTTTTACCAAGCTATTAATTCTCTTTTCATATTTTTTTGCATCACTCTCATTCCTTTCCCCAAATTTCCTCTACCAGTCTTATATTTTTCTTGAACAATTCTAGAAATTCTTTTTGAGCTTGTGTCTATTTGACATTTTTCTTCGAGGTTTTCCTTGTAGCTGTTTTCACTTTGTTGTCTGCTGAGTTTTTGTCTCAGACTTTCCTGCCACTGCAGTAGCTTTGTAGGGTCAAGTTCTTTTTTGGGGGGGGTGAATTTGTTCATTTTTTCAGTCCATTTCTTAAATTTTAAATTTATGTTAAAATTGGACTCTTCTTACCTGTGGGTGGGGAGACACTGTCCCAACTTCAAGCTCTTTTGTGCTGCTGCTTTCATACCTAGTTCTGGGAATTTATAATCTTTCAGTGCTTTCAAGATGATGTAATCCAAGAAGAGGTGTGTTCCTGGCTTCCCTTGTCTGTGCTCTAATCTTTACCCAGGAAGGGCTCCTGCTTCCCTTCAGTCACTAGTGCTAGTGTTCTTTTTGGCTCTGGAACTATAATCAGGTGTCCTAGCCCCTGAAATTAAAAGTTCTAGTGTTCTTCTCTGCCACTGAACTGCAATCCAGGGTCCCTTGTGACTGACCATAAGTGCTCCTTTCTTCCCTGAAACTGTATACAGGCAATTGAATTGCCAATCAGTACAAGCTGCACCCAGTGCCAGCAAAGGGTCTCCTATAATCTTTTTCTGACCAGTTATCTGACCATCCTCACTGTCTCTGGGATGGGAGGTCCCAAAGCTGCTGCCTGTACAGCCACCTCCAAGACCCACTGCAATGCTATGCTCCGGGCTGGCCCCTACCCTGGTGTCACAGCGTTCTCCTGCTGACTTCCTAAGTTGTCTTAGGCTGGAAAAATATCTCACCTTGATCTTTTGCTGGCTCTGCTGCTCCAAAATTTGATTTGAGGCATTATTTGAAAGTTGTTTGGAGTGAAATGTTGGAAGAATGTTTTTGGTTGCTGCTTCTACTTCACCATCTTAGCTACATCCCCCTCCTAACCCTAGATTATCTTTTAGGTGACATATTTCCAGATTGTCCACAAAAATAATGTATGAGAGACATTTTTCAAATGTTCTGCTAAAATAATAATAAACTATAGGGATAGGGAATGCCCTGGAGAAGATATTCCCTCTACCAGTGCAAGTTGGCAAGTTCTCTGTAACTTATAGTCTTAGAGAGTTGCCTATAGAGTTGAGAGATTAAGTAACTTGTCTCAGGTCACACAGCCAGCATGTGCCTCAGGTAGGACTTGAAACTGGTCTTCCTCTCTCTCTCTCTCTCTCTCTCTCTCTCTCTCTCTCTCTCTCTCTCTCTCTCTCTCTCCTATATCTGCCTCTCAGGTAAACTCTATCTACATTATTCTCCTGATCTACTAATCCCGTAGCTCTATCAATAAGGGACATATTCTTTTTTTTTGTTTTTTTGGGGGGTTTTTTGGGTTTTTTTTTTATTTTTAGTGAGGCAACTGGGGTTAAGTGACTTGCCCAGGGTCACACAGCTAGTAAGTGTTAAGTGTCTGAGGCTGGATTTGAACTCAGGTACTCCTGACTCCAGGGCCAGTGCTCTGTCCACTGAGCCACCTAGCTGCCCCTAGGACATATTCTTAATGAAGCCATACTGGCTTTTTATAATCACTGTTTCCTTTTCTAGATGTTGACTAGCCATCCATTAAATAATCCATTCTAGAATTTATCTAGCAGTTGAATTTCAGGTAACTGACTTATAATTTGAAAGCAACATTCTCTTTCTGTTTTTGACAAATACAACATCTGTCCTTCTGTAGTCCTACAGCAATTATCCATTCCTTAAGAACTTTTAAACATGATTGACAACAAGTTAGCAATAACATCTGCCAGTCCCCCCACCCCACCCCCCACCAATATCTTAGCATATTATTCTGGACTTTGTGGCTTGAATTAATCAAGGGCAACTAGGAGAACTTTTACTATCTCTCTATTTTTCTCAGGTTTCAATGCCCTCTTAGTCATTTCTCTTATGTCCTTTCTAATTCAAAGTTTATTCTCCTTGACAGATAAAACAGAAGAAAAAAGAGTTAGACCCCTCCCTTTTTCCCATTGGTTGTTGTAATCATGTTTTCACTCCAAGGAGCAATCTTATTATTTTTTTGATTCTTCTCCCACTCTTAACATAGTTGGGGTATTTTTTATACTTTTAACATTCTTCACCAACCTTAGGTCATTCTGTGCTTCAATGTTCTTAATGCTATTCTTACAAGACAATGTTATATTTCTGTATTCCTATTGTGCCACCTGCCCTTACTTCCATGTTCTGTATATCCTTTTAATATCTAAGTTAGGTGATCACATCAGCATTCCTGACACATACTAAATGCTTAATAAATGTTATTTGATTGATTGTCTAGATGTCAGAATCAATTATGATCACTTAATTGCTGATAGTGATGGCATCCCCAACGATCTCTTTAGACAGCTACTCTAATTCCTGCTCACTGAAAATATATCTGTCCTTCTGGAGGTAGAATCATAGGCTACGGGATTCTATCCCTTCTTTCTCTTAGCCTTGTGAAATCTGTTCTTCCAAAATCTAAGATACTTGTTAGATTAGATAGCTTTCCTTTCATTTTATAATACAACTTCTAAGGTAGTCATTTCCCCCTGGGGTTCCCATCATTTCTACATCAGCAATCAGATCTTTCTTGCCTACATTCAGAAGCGGTGATGAAAATGCCACCTGTGATCCCAAGTCCCCCAGTTTCATCTCCAGCACTTTACAATTCTTTTCTATTTTCTAGATTCCCCTGACATCATTTGTTGCTATATAAATCACCAACAGTAGTTAATGTTCCAGGAAAGCCCAGACTTCTCTATTATTAATGTCAGGTCACAGATATCTGCCTCAGTACCCCTTAGCAGGAAGTGATCAACTTACTCTTAATCACAACTTCTTCTGATGACTCCCACCTGATGACACCTATGGATTCAAATTTCAAATAATTTCTCCCTGATCCCTTATCTGATAGGATAGTTGCATATCACTCACTTGGTTTCAAGTGTTCAGAGATCCTTCTCACATATCTCTTCAATGTAGCATTCTTTTACCCCATCTTTTCCTTTAAATCTTTTTCTTCTTTGATTCTACATTGCTGTCCCTCTTCCTTTTTATTTTTTAAAGAAAAAAGAATATTTCACTGTCCTTGGAACTGTTCAGAATAAAGAGGTATTCTTTGATTTCTTCACTTGGAGCCATAGATAATTGCCACCTGTCTGTGGTGATAGGATAACCATTATGCAATTGATGCAGGCAACTCAATGCAATGGCAAGATTTTTCCTGCTCTCCATACTTGCTGTAAGTGAGATTCTCAGTCCTTTATCATTCTTGCCAGTAGCTCTTGTGCAACAGAAATCCATATAAAGTTCACCTGGCCTGTGATAGAGACATGCCTAGGAAGTAGGGGGAGATCACAGAAGGTGCTAGGAACACAGCTGTCACTGACTTTGAGACACGGGATTATTATCACCTAGGTTTCTGATGTTCTCTGATTTCTGATGAGCCCAAATACATACAGCTTCCTCAGGAACATGGGGAATGTAGGAAAATCATGATATTGATGAATCCTTTTTTTTAATGGCCTCTTAAGGTTTACAAAACAATTTCCTTATAAATGATGCTCTGCATAGGTTTTATGGCTATGGAAAATGCGTCTCAGAGTGGGAAAATCACTGGCAATGCTCACATTGCTGGTAAATATTAGAAACTTTAAGTTTAATGCTCTTTCTACTACATACCACTACAGGAATTCAGGGAAAACTATCTAACAACCCTAGATGTCCACTCCCATCATGCCTCAGAGAGGTCCCACTTGCCCCTTTCTCTCCTGCTTTTTCCAAGAAAAACAGCCCTGCATTTACGATATAATGGGTCAACCCAGAACACCAGCCCAGAGAGCTTTGATCTGCTGCCTACAGGCATCCAGCCTCAGAGAGATATTAGTGCCCTACTCCAGGCTGTTGCCTGAGGCTTCGAACTTATTACCCCTTCTTCTTATCATATCAAGATGTCCAAATGCCTTAAAATCCCATAAATCACAGATGAAGCCTATCTGATTCCCAGATCAGTCACACTGTCTGTTAATGTGTGACTTTAGACACCTGGAGTTGGGACAGGACAGAAACCACCCCCAGGACTAGCCCTTTTACCTCTTTTTGACTGTGTCTGTCAGGGTCTCCTTTAAATCTATTTTCCTCCCCAAGAGCAGAGGCCTCCCAGACCCCCTCCAATCCTTACCTAGAAACACTAGGAAATTTTTCTTGGTTTTGACTCTCCCAAATTAAAAGATTTATTACCATGGAGGGCCCCAACTCTATCTGCCAGGGATGTAGAGCTTTCCTATAAGCGGGGAAAAGACTTAATTGCCGCTTTGTATGGTTCTTTGAAGTGGAACAATTCTCTTGGAAGAAATTATGCCCAGGAAAGAGTCCGGAAATTTCTAGTTCTTCTAAGTGATCACATTATACTGCTGTCGAAATGCTCGTCAGAATCCAATATGATTACTTAATTGCTAATAGCTAGTGATGGCAGCAAACATTTTTTGGATTGATGAAATGGAAACACAGGTCCCTAATGTTTGCTCTGACTCAGGAGTAAGACTAGTGGAGGCAGAAAGGAATAAATCACCGCCAAGCTAACGAGACCCCTTTGGCTGGGCTACCAGACACAATGGTTTACTTAAAGGCAGTGGGCTCTGAGAAGAAATAAAGCATTTTTGTAGACTCTTGGGCTACAGTTGTGGAGGGGTTGTACTTTTCTATAGAGGGATTGCAACATCCATCTGTAGATATAAGCAGTGTGTGCTGGAGCCAGCTCTGACCTATTCAGGGGAGTTGATTGTCAAATATTTGTTGTGAGCATTTATACCTTGGAAATCAACAAACCAAAGCTTGATTAATTGTTTTGTTGATTATCTAGAATTAAGAAAGTGATAGAGAAAATATTAATGATAGAGATTAAACCCAAAGTGTACCCTGTGTAACCATTTTGTTTTCTGAGAACCAATTGTTAAATATTTACCAGCATAAATGGTTAAAATGTTAATCTCCCTTGGACTTGTGCTAGTGTTAGGTATATGACAAGAGATGACTTACTTCTCTCAGTGACCCTGGGCAAGTCACTTAACCCTGTTTGCCTTTGTTTCCTCATCTGAAAATTGAACTAGAGAAGGAAATGGTAAACCACTCCAATATCTTTGCCAAGAAAACCCCAAATAGGGTCACAAGGAGTCGGACACAATTGAAAAATGACTCAACAACAGCAACCCAGTGTTACTGTGAGAAGCAAGTGAGATAATAATTATAAAGCACTTACTTAGCACAGTTCCTGGCACAAAGTAAGCTCTATATGCATATTAGCTATTATTACATTTCTTCTCTGGGGCCTACACTGGTTATTGCAATTGCTCACTATTGAATTCTTTTCATTTACATTTTTATAGTCATCATCTCACACTATTTTCTCGATTATGCTTATTTAAATTTGTATTTGTTCATAGCTTTAGAGCTGAAATGGACCTCAGAGATCATCTAGTCGAATGAATATTTAACAAATGATGATCTGAGACCCAGAGAAGTTAAATGACTTGCCCAATGTCTCACATGTAGTAGGCAAGATTTGAACTCAGGTCTTTTGACTTCGGAGCCAGTGTTCTTTTCACTGTTTCAAGTTGTCTCAGATGTGTCTTTGCATATTGCTCAGAATTCTTCACATTAAGTGTTTCTTTTGGTAAATTACTGTTCCATTACAATCATATACTACATTTTATTGTCATCCCCAATCACTTTGTGACCAAGGTTTAGCTACAATTAAAAGTACTTATTTTAATATTTTGATAATATATAGGACTTTTCTTTTAAACTTAGGGTCATAAAGTTAGAAGTGACCTTAGAAGTTTACCTTCCCCCCATTTTGCAGTTAAAGAAATTGGGGGGGGGGCGGTGAGCAGCTTGGTGATGCAGTGGATAAAGCACTGGCCCTGGATTCAGGAGGACCCGAGTTCAAATATGGCCTTAGACACTTGACGCTTACTAGCTGTGTGACCCTTGGCAAGTCACTTAACCCTCATTTCCCCACAAAAAAAAAAGAAAAAGAAAAGAAACTGAGGCTCAGAGAGGTTAAATACCTTGCCCAAGGTCATATAGATCATAAGCACAAATGACAAGATTTAAACCCGGGCCCCCTCCCTCCATAACCCATGTTCTTTCAATTGTACCATGCTATCTCTAACCTCTTTAGTCATGAGTGGCCATGGGATTCCTGGCTAAAGGATATAAACAAAGTTTAGTAAGTTTCCTTGTTTGTTCTAAGTTTTTTTCACAAAACAGTTGGACTAACAGTTCTACCATAATTGGTGGTCCACAGTCCAACCTCAGTTTACTAGCACACCTGTCTTCTTGCAGTCTCACCAACATTAACCATTTCTATCTTTTGCCTTGTCTGTCAATTTCCTGGGTATGAAGTGAAACCTCAGTTATTCTGATTTGCATTTTTCTTTATTATTATTATTATTATTAATTATTGTCCTGGAGCAGTCCTTCATGTGGTTAATGACAGTTTGTAGTTCTTTTTTTTTTTATTTTTATTTTTTGGTGGGGCAATGACTTGCCCAGGGTCACACAGCTAGTAAGTGTCAAAGGTCTGAGGCCAGATTTGAACTCAGGTGCTCCTGAATCCAGAGCCAGTGCTTTATCCACTGTGCCGTCTAGCTGCCCCCAACAGTTTGTAATTCTTACATTGAAATCCATTTGTTTATAGCCTTTGATCACTTATTTATTGAGGAAAATGTGTTATCTTCTCACTGGAGCCCCCAAACCTACCTTGGGCATCCCTGCCCCCTCATAGAAATATTACAGATCAAATTCCTTCAGGTCAGGGTTGACTAGCTGACCCCAGGGGTGCCTTCCATTTTTTAGATTTGGATTGCTTCAGGTGCTTGTTGAATGATACTTTACATCCTCCCTTTTCTGATGCCCATCTCTAAAGCCTCATTTGAAGTGGGTCCAGGAGATCCAAGCTTTTTAGAGATTCCTAGGGAATCATTTGCTCTAGCAGGTTCTACCAACCTGTCCTTCCAAGTAAAGGCCTGGAGACAGAATGTGGGGCTGCTCCCCAAAGACTCAGCAAAGCCCAGTACTCAGAAGCTCATCGCTAAAGGATGGGTCTAAAAGGGAAGAATTTTTTCAGCCATAGCAACTCATGAAATTATCTAATAAGGCATGAAGGGGTTTGTGAACTGTGTTAGGGAAAGGAGCCCCTGTCCTGATGAAATCAGGGACCCTTGAAGTGCTAACCCATTAAAGACCTTATCAATTGGCTGAGGTACATCATCAGAGTGCTAGGGAGGAAACCTCAAATGAGGTCATGGGGCAAAATGTCAGGCAGGTCTTTCCAGACAATGAAGCAGTTTTGTTTTATCTCCTCTTCTGCTGGAGTGGTAGCAGCTGCCCCCCCTCCCCCCGCTTTTCAGTTCTCTCTCCTTAATTGCAGAACACAATATTGTAGCTTAATATAAAGAACTTAATAATCAGACCTGCCCAAGAGCAGAATGGGCTTCCTCTAAAAGTAGTAAACCCACTGTCACTGGGGGTATCCATGCCAAGCTCCGCATCAGAAAGGATGTAGAAGAGATTATTCTATAAGCAAGATGGGTAGTGGATACAGTGCTGGATCTGAAGTCAGAAGGACCTGAGTTCAAATTCTGTTTTCATCATTTATAAGCCATGTGACCATGGACAAGTCATTTTACCTGTCAACCTCAGTTCCCTCATCAGGAAAATGGGGATTTAAAAGGTAAGGTTCAAATGAAATGAGGTACATTTCTTTACACACATTAAACCCTACACAAATCATATGCTTTCCCTCCTCCCATTCCTTTGCTCATACCAGTCCCAACTCCCAGAATTCTCCCCATTTCTACCTGTACAAAGCCTAGCCCTGGTGCTGCCTTCTCTGTAAAATCTTCCTCCAGTAGAAAGAATCACTTCTTCTTCTGAACAAAGTGTACAGACTCAGACATCACATTTTTCCTTGTTTGAATATTATCTTTGAATGTCTTACCTGTTACTTATTGATTCATTGTTTGTTCATTCATTAGTGGTCCCCACTTGTGATGTCATTGATGTTGGGAATTCCCTCCACCAAAGTAGATCAGCATCAGTCCTGCACCTTCTGGTCTTAGGTGAGAGTTGCTTGGGGGTACTGAGGGATGGAAGGGTGACTTGTCTAGGGTCACACAACTGTGAGATTTGAATCCAGGTCTTCCATCTCTCCATTCATTACCTCACAGTCCTTCTCCACTTGCCTATTGTCTTATGAAACACTGAGCTGCTTGAGATCAAGGACTGAATTTAATTCATGGGACTTTGCATATTGAATAAATACATTGACCTATAAATTGAAATGAAGAGTCTTACCAAGGTTCAAAGAATCAGTTGTACATGAATCATAGGGGGATGTGTGCCACTCCCCTACTCAATAAACTCCCTTGGTTATTGCCTCTAGGAACAACTATAAGCTCTTCCGTCTGGTGTTTAAAGCCCTTTACTACCTGGACCCAATATACCTGTCTACCCTCATTATATATCACTCTTTTCCATGCTTTACAACCAAGCCAAACTGACCTCAGCATTCCTCATGAAAGCTATTTCATCTCATCTCTGCACCTTCTAACTGGCTACAACGCATTTCTCCTTACCTCCACTTGCTAGAACCCTTTGTTTTCTTCACAGTTTGGCTCAAGTCCTAGCCTTCTACGTGATGCCTTTCCTCAAACCCCACTTATTAATACTCACTCCAGAGAAAAATATGCATATTTATTTTATAGACAGATAATGCATTTATTAAGGATGTATTATACATCAGGTACTGTGCTAGGCACTGGCAATACAAATACAATCAAGCAACAAAATTCCTATCAGTCAAAAAGCTTATATTGTAATAGAGGAGGAAGACTATAAATCAAGGATGGCACAGTGGATAGAGCTTGGAGTGGGGTTGGAATATGGAAGATGTATTTTCCAAGTTTCAAATCTGGATTCAGACAAGTAATAGCTGTGGGACCCTGGCTGAGTCACTTAACCCTGTTTGCCTTGGTTCCTCATCTGTAAAATGAGCTAGAGAAGGAAATGGTCAAGCACTCCAGTATCTTTGTCAAGAAAACCCCAAATGGGTCACAGAGAACTAAAAACAACTCAATAACAGTAGCAAAGGTAGCTGGGAGGGTGGAATAGAGGTTGTAGGAAAAGAGGAAGTAGGAAGTCAGAATTGTGGCAGCCTGGGGCTAGCAAGATAAGGTAGAAGCCTCTATATTAGAGCCAAGGTTTTGGTGGGAGGAGGATAAGAATTATGGCCAGAGAACAAAACACTGTTTTGCTCCCTATTGACCTACTTCCTTCTTCAAATGAGATAGTATTTATAAAGAAAAAATGCTTAGCACAGTGCCTGGCATATAGGGTTGTTTTGTTGTTTGTTTGACTTTTTCAGGGCAATGAGGGTTAAGTGACTTGCCCAGGGTAACACAGCTAGTAAGTATCAAGTGTCTGAAAAAGGATTTGAACTCAGGTCCTCCTGAATCCAGGGCCAGTGCTTTATCCACTGTGCCACCTAGCTGGCCCCACTATATAAACTCTTATCTCCTTCCTTTTTCCTTCCCTTCCTTATTTTCTCAACTCATACTTGAACTGATGGTCTGGGTCACCAAAGGGCAATTATTACCACTATCTCAAGGTCTTAGAGATAACTCTGAGCATTGCTGGGATTTTTAGTACTTTAGCTCATGAGCCCTCATAGGTGTGCTTCCTCTTAATTATTAGGCAAATTTAATTAACTTTTAGAAAGGACACTTGGTAAGCAGGTATTAAAAAGACAGTTGTAATAAAAACAATTCTTCCCAAACTGAAGGCATACTCTCCCCCTGCACACAAGTTTCCTGAGAAGAGTGGGTTCAAACTTAAGGCATGAAGGTAGTAGGACATACATGTAGAGAACACATGGAACAAAAGGGGAATTCACAGCTCTTGGTTATGGGGGGGGGGGCGGCGAGGTGTCCTTTTCTCTGTTCATAGAATCCTCAGTGAGATCCCTTTGGGAATATCTCTCTGCTTGGTTCTAAGGGCCAGTGCCTTTCTAGGATGCACAACCAAGTATTTTGCTTAGTCATAAGAGGTCATTATCCCTGAGCGGCATTCAGGTGTTGCCTCTGTCATTGGCCACTATCATTCCAGTGACTGATGCTACTAATTTGGGGTGAGGGGTGAACTCAAGAGAAGCCCTTCTCTCTACTTCACCCCTCAGACAATTCTCTAAGCCATCCTTCCCACTTGGCTAACTGAAACTGGAATGATTGGCTCTGAACTATCTTACTATTTTCATAAAATACTACTACTAATAATAATAACCTTACATTTATATAAATCTTTAAAGTTTGCAAAGCATTTCACAAATGTTAATCTCATGTTATCCTTACCATAACCCTGGGAGGTATTATTCCCATAATTATCCCCATTTTACAGATGAGAAAACTAAGGCAGACAGAAACAAGAGTCTGAGACTGGATTTGTATTCAGGTCTTCCTGACTATAACTTCACATGTAGACTAAAGATATGCCTGATTATTTCATCTAATCACAAGACATTTCCTATGCGTTATCATCTGTTTCTATCCAATGTTCAAAACATTTTCTTCCTCTCAAATTGATTAAAAACTTGTTTGGACCCTTGTTTATTCTTTTGATTGATCAATTATCTCCTCATTTCCTAGCACAGTGCCTGGAACATAGTAGGTGCTCAATAAATTGACTTATGGTATCCAAACCTCATAAGGATTAGAGATGACAAAAATCCAAATGGCCTGCCTCAGTACATAGTGAATTTCCATTTAGTGGAGGTCTTTATGTGGATGCTAGATTGGTCAGAGATATTGTAGAGGAGGGATTCTTAATCAGGGGTCTGTGAAATTTTTAAAAATGAAAATTATAACTATGTTTTCATATGAGTAGCTTTCTTTGTAACACTATGTATTCTATTTTATTAATTTAAAGAAATATTCTGAGAAGGGGGTCATAGGATTCACCAGCCTCCCAAAGGGGTCCATAATACAAAAAAAAAAAAGAGGCTAAGAACTGCAGGTATAGAGGACATTTCTGCTCATATGTGGGCTGGACAAGGGAGCCTCTGATGTCCTTTCCATCTTCCAGGTCCTGGGATTCCAGTGCAGCCTGAGTTGGACTGGGATACATACCAATGAGTGCTATACAAGTATAGAACCTGGATCCTTTGGGATGGTAAAGTCTTCCCCTTATTGGCCACTGAGCTGGATTAGTTATCCCAGAATGCCCAAGTCCTTCCAGTCTGAGCTGTGTCCCCAGAAATGGTCAGAGAGCAGAGCTCATCACTCCTGGGTTGCACTCAAATCTTCCCCCGGTCCCATAACATATAAAATGAATCAGTGGAAAACATCCACGGACCCTTATCCCACTGCTCAAATATAGATCTGCTCCCTCTCAACTTTGCACATTTTCCATTCTCTTGAATGAGTCTACCCTTCACTGGGACCTCCCCACGTGGCCTCTGTGCATGGAGGCCATCATTCCTCTGAGAAGCCAAATGACTGTCCAGATAAAATCCCCAGCACCATTCCAGCAGAACAGGAGACTTTCTCCCTGGCCCCCACCCCCACCCCCAGACATTGGGCCATCTGCCTGAGCCAACTAAACACAGAGCTCCCAGCTGCTCCCAAGGAGATGGCAGCTTTGTTTGCCATGCCATTGGGGAAAAGCAAACAAACAAACCCACTCACCAGCTTTGTGAGAGCAACGCATTTGGAAGCTGAGCCAGTGTCTCAGACCAGAATAATGGCTCGAGCTGCTGTAGGTTTCCACATTTACAAAGTCTTCTGTCTACACAGCATCACAGAATTTTAGCCTTGGCATGGACCTCATACCCCACCCATACCCAAAAGGAATTCCCATAACATTCTACCCAACAGGTGTTCCCTGAGACTCCACTTGAGGCTTCCGAGGCTCAGGAACCCACCACTTCCAAAGGCAGTCCATCCCACTTCTAGCTACCTCTAATTGTTAGCAAGTTTGTTTTTTTCTCCTGATATCAAACCTAAAATGGTGTCTTTGTGATTAAACCCTCTACAGTCATCAGAACATGTTTAATAAATATTCCATTAGCCCTTCACATATTTGAAGACAGTTATCCTATCCCCTCCAACTCCTACTGTGTACTCTGTGAGGTGTTGTTCATCCTTTGTTCCCAGAGAAGACCAATGATGTCAGAAGGGTGAAGCCTTGACTTGCAAGTGAACTGGATTTAATTGAGGCAGAGCTGTGCAAACTCACTAGCCTTACTCTCTCCTCCAGAGTCATGTTAAGGCTAAAATTCTAGCTATACTGTCTTAAAAAATCTAATGAGTGGTCACCAATAAATTATAAGCTTTAGCAAAAGTTAGACTTTTAAGCATTTATTAAGAAGAATAAGAATTTTGTAAAGAGAGAGAGAAAGGCCTAGATTCCTCTATCTATTAAAGGGAGAGAGCATTCCTAGCTTCTCTCTCTGCCAGAGTCCACAGGAAAGAGAGAGAGTCAGAGCGCCAGGCTCCCCCTTCTTCCTCCCACAAGCAAACGTCACTTCCTGATGCCAAAGAAAAGACGCATGGTCTTGCCCTCAGAAACCTTCACCTCATGGTGGAGCTTTTCTACAGTAAGTCTCCAGCAGATGGCGTCATTCCAATCGTTAGTCATAATGGCAAGACTCAGGTCAAGACTATTGGAGATAGCCCCACAGTGGGAGACCTTGACCTTTTTAAGCTAAGGTCTTTTCCAGGTCTTAGTTTTTCTGAGGAAACACCCATTCAATAATTAAAGGCTAGGTAAGAATTGAGGCATAAGATGGCCTAGTTTGCCTTCATAAAAGAATCCATTAGGGAGGGGACGACTCTCAGAATTTCTGACCAGAACAGAAACAATTGCTTTTGATACTCACTCTGGGCCATCAGAACCCAAACAATGACCATGTGAGACTTGAACTGGGACCTGTTACTGGCCAAGCAGTGGGAGCCAGAGTAAACTGGGTTTAAGGTAGAGTCAAGTACCTTCATTTGAATCCCAAATGGGCCTTATCAAAACCTAGTTTTCTAGAGCTCTATTTTAAGAAATCATAAATGAAACTACATGGGAGGAAAGAGGTAATTGTCCAGGTTTTTTTGCAGGGGAATGATAGAATAAATAAGTAGGGAAGAGAAAAAAAATCTAGCCACCCAAATCCAAGATATTTTGTGAGGCTTAAGTGATCAGACTTTATATTCCTTTGGGTAGAGAAACCATATGTGAGGGTGTGAGGGTATGATTCCTTATGTGGATAGATAAAGAGGGAGGGACAGAGGGAGGGAGGGAGGAAGGAAGGAAGGAAGGAAGGAAGGAAGGAAGGAAGGAAGGAAGGAAGGAAGGAAGGAAGGAAGGAAGGAAGGAAGGAAGGAAGGGACAGCGTTGTCCAACTGGAACTGGCCAGTTGGGTCCTCAGTGTGGCAATTACTACTGCTCACAAATTGTTGTTTGTCCTTCATTCTCCAAGAGGACCAATAACATTGAGAGGTGATATCTTGACTTTCAAGTGAATTGGATTTAAGTGAGACAGAGCTGTGCGAAGTCATTAGCCTCACTCTCTCCTCCAGAGTCATCTGAGTCCATTGGCAAGACATAGATCAGGATCTCTGGAGATGACCCCACACCCTGTGAGGTAGTTAGTAAAGCTTAGACTTTTTTTCCTTCTGGACCTGTGATTTCATTGGTGTGGGGAATTTCTAGTGAGGAAAATCCCTCTACCAATGCATATTGAGCAACTTAGCTACAATTTACAGTCTTATGCCTAGTACACTGAAATAAACTTGAGGAGTAGTTCAGTTGTGTGCAAATGTGTGTGCACGCATGCATGTGTGCATGTGCATGTGCATGTGCGTGTGCGTGTGCGTGTGCGTGTGCGTGTGTGTGTGTGTGTGTGTGTGTGTGAGAGAGAGAGAGAGAGAGAGAGAGAGAGAGAGAGAGAGAGAGAGAGAAGAGTAATTTGAACCCAGGTCTTTCTGACTTTTTTGACTTTTTTCTGACTTTTCTGACTTTCTGGTGGAGGCCAGCCCTCTACCCATTCCACCCTGGCTACCTCTTTGGTGTGACAGATTAAACCATGATTTCACTGACTTTTACTCAGTTTTAATGAGAAAAATGAGACTTGGAGGTGAGGAAGGTACTTGTCCAAGGTCACACAGTTAGTAAGTGGTAGAGCTGATATTAGAACCCAGGTCTGCTGAATGCAAGTGGAAGGATAATGGGTGAGGAGACCAGTTGAATCATGAGGCCATGTATGACTTTGACTTACATGGAGAGCACCAGCCATGGGAGATCAGAGGGCTCCAGAGTGGGAAGTAAGGGTATATAGGTTGCAAGGCAACTCATGATGGAGACCAGATGGCATAGTTCAGGAGAGTCTGGACTTCATAGAAGTAGGGAATGTTATGGGAGTGAGACTAGATGACTTTGGGGTCCTTTCTGAAATAAGGTTTTATGATCCCATGATTCTAATTTTAAGGTTGTTTGTTTGTTTGTTTGTTTTAGTTTTTCCCACTGTGGTCCACTTCTGTGGGGAGAGAGGAGAAAAAATGGAATTAGAGATAAGATCCTGCTTTGGTGAGGTATGGGAACCTAAAATTAAGATTTCAACCCATCAGCTCACCCATAAGCATTATTAAGACCCTCTCAGACAGTCTATTCAGTACACAGGGAAGTAAGAAAGCACTGTCCTTTGGTCAAACAGTTCTCTGTCCCTCAGCACAGTGCCAGCCTAAATGTCTTTTTCTTTTTTATACCTTTGTCTACATGGGACCAAGACACCTGGGATGCCTCCTCCTCTCAATATCTGTCTGATCTATGGTTAGAATCCTGTTGATCCTCCAAGGCCCAGCTGAGAGGTCCTATCTACATCTCCTCATTTGATTTTATGACTGACCACTGAATAGGAAAAATCGCTTCTTAGAGCCAGAAGGGAACTTGGGGGCATTTAGTTTAGCCTTTACCTGGAATTCCTCCTCATGATATCCTTGACAAATGGTCGTGGGGGCTGTGAGACAGCTAGTTGACACAGTGAATAGAGTACTAGGTCTAGAATCCAGAAGACTTGAGTTCAAATCCAGCACTGATCACTTATTAGCTATATGACCTTATATACAAGTCACTGTGAGAAATGATTGTTTCTGTCTTGTATTTAATAACTATTTATTGAATTAGGATCAAGGTTTTTCCCCTTTTCTACTTCCTAATCCAGAAATCAACCAGTCTGGGAAATCTTCAGCAAAGACTTACCCCCATACTAAGATCTAATCAAAGATAGCAGAAGAAATTCTAAATTTGGGCTAATGAGTGCACTCCTGCTCATTGTGTTTGCTTAGAAAGGTCTGGGAAGTGTTGATTCTCCCTTTTGTCTGACAGGTGATACGGAAATTAATAAATCTCTTTGACCAAAAGTTGTGTGACCCAAGTCACTTACCCCAATATCCTCATTGTAATATTGTCCACCCTCTCATTGTAATATTCATTCTCTCATTAATTTATTAACCAATCAGAGTTGATTGCCACCTTCAGGAATACCTACTCTTTGAAGGGCATAAAAACTTTGAGCCTACTGCCATGAGGGGTTTTTGGTCTAAGAGGGATGGTTAAATGACCATCCTTTTATTACAATTTTGGCATTATTTTTAAAATGATTAAATTACCCAGAAATTATGTCTCTTGAACCTTTTTAAACATCACATTACTTAACCTTTGTCTGCCTTAGTTTCTTCAACTGTAAAATGGAAATAATAATAGTACCCAACTTCCAGAGTTATTGTGAGAATCCAGTGAAATATTTGAAAAGTGCTTAGAACAATGCCTGATACATAGTAGTTGCTTAATAAATACTTCTTTCCTTCCTCTGGCTAAATATCTCCACTACTGCCTCATTCCGCTGTTGCATAGTGCTGATCTGATTGTTAGGCACATCTAGCTCAAATCGGCCTTCACAGAATCAGAGTAGGACAGAACCTCAAAGATAAACTAATCCAACCCATACTTGAGCACTATATAAATGTATGCTATTATTATTATGGATATGTATTAATATCATATCAATTCAGATTAGTAATATTAATGAAAAGCAATTAAGAGCGTGCTGATGGTATTGCTTCTGACAGATGGTGCTTCCCTGAAGAAGAAATCAATTGCAATGATGGTACTTCCTGAAACAATTACCCCTTGGACTAAGGGTTGAGCAAACTCAATAAAGGAGAGAAGGCTAGCCAGGGATTCGATGGAGCAGAACATGGGGCACGAGGAGTGACAGAGCAGATAACAAATCTCACCCAGGCGAGGGGGGGGGGGGAAGGGGTTCAATGCTTTAAGAGGCAATGAGGACAAACATGGGCTAAATGGTCACTTGATCCTTCATACATACGCACATATACTTGACAGAATCATGGGATTCAGAGATGGCAGTGATAATAATTGGGATGAAATCATATCTGTTAAGAGCTTGGCACAGCGCCTGGCACAGAGTAAGTGCTTATTCCTATTCCTATAAGTACCTATAAGATTGAATGAGCATTTTCCACAACTAGAACCTGGGGGGTGGGTAATGTATTGATGATGATCTGTTTTGTAGAAAGGGACAATGAGAGAGTTCATAAGATCATCGAGTTTGAACTGGAATGGACCACAGAGGCCATCTACCCAAACCTCCTCATTTTATTATATGAGGAAACAGAGGCCCAGAGAGGTGAGGAGTCTTGCCTCAGGTCACACAGTAAATGGTAGAACTAGGATTCAAGACCAGATCCTCTGACTCCAAACCTGGGGCTCTCTCCCTTACTCAATTCTGGTATCCCAGTGAGTAGAACACAGGCAATTAGGCCAGAGAGGGAAGGAAGGTCTAGAACCCAGACCCATGCACTCCAAAGCCAAGGTCTGTGGTTTTGTTTTTTGTTTTGTTTTGTTTTTTTCCTGTAAAACCAAAGTGTCTTTGAAAAGCTATCAGTATCCTTTATTGATTAATAATACCACATTCACAGTCTACTTTTCAAAGATCTCTCCACTGGTTATCACTCCTGATCCTGACATCAAGGGACCTGGGAAGGTGTTATCTCCATTTCACAGGTGAGAAAACTGAGGTTCAGAGAAATGAAAGACCTTAGGTGAAATCATTTGGGACTTCATCAGGTCACTCTTTGATTCCAACTCTAGGGTTCTTTGCACTGGTAGCACAGTGATTAGAGCTCTGGGCCTGAAGTCATGAAGATCTAAATTCAGATCTAACCTCAGATACTTCCTAGCTGTGTGGCCCCTGGACAAGTCACTTGCCTCAGTCTCTTCAACTGTAAAATAGCAATGATCATAACACCTGCCTTGCAGGGTTGTTGTGAAGATCAAATGAGATGTTTGTAAAGGATTTGCTAAATACTTGGTACATAGTAGGTGCTTAATAAGTGCTTGTTCCTTTCCTTTCTTTGCATTACTCCAAGTGGTCAGCTAGAGAATGCCATCACTTTAGTTTACCTTCTTGAAAGAGCCTACCAAAAGAAGAGAACAGGATGATAGAGAGCCTGGGAGGTAGGTCCATGATCTAGTCACTTAACCCCAATTGCCTTAAGCCATCTGGGCCATCTCTAATCATCCTGATCTATATCTTGCCACTGGACCCAGATGGCTCTGGAGGAGAGAGTGAAGTAGGTGATCTTGCACAGCCCTCCCTCACTTAAATCCAATTCAGTGCAAATCATGACATCGCTCCAATGTCATGGTCCTCTTTGAGACCAAAGGACAAACAACAATAACAAGGAACATGATCCAGTGAGCTTCAGAACAAAGCCAGAAGAGGCTTTGGCTACATTTGTTTTGTTTTGTTTTGTTTTGTTTTGTTTTGTTTTGTTTTGTTTTGTTGGGTAATGAGGGTTAAGTGACTTGCCCAGGGTCACACAGCCAGTGTCAAGTGTCTGAGGCTGGATTTGAACTCAGGTCCTCCTGAATCCAAGACCAGTGCTTTATCCACTGCGCCACCTAGCTGCCCCTATTTGGCTACATTTGTGATGATGTCATTGTCCCTAGAAAGCACTCTCCACATGCTACCTGAGTTTCCTGGGAACAGAATTTTTCCTTAAGGAGGACTACTTAAGTGTAGCTAGATTAGAAGGGGAGGAAAGGAACTGCTAGTACCTGGGCAGCCTTGGGTTCACTCAACCTCAGTTTCTTCATTATTTGTAAAATAAGAAAGTTGTACCATGGTCCCTTCCAGCTCTAAAACCTTGGTTCCTCTTTTACCTGGTCCAGTGGGATAATTAACAAAAATACTAATACTAATAATTTTATACTGCTCTTTCCAATTCTGATCTAGTACAACTCTGTCATTTTATAGATGAAGAAACCAATCACAAAAGAAGTTACATGACTTACCCAAAGTCTCACACAGAGTTAGTGGCAGGTCCTAGACTTGGACCCTGGTCTAAGTGTAATGTGCTTAGCATTGTGCTTGGCACATAGTAGGCACTTAATTACTGCTTGTAGCTGGAGCAGTGGATGAAGTGCCAGGTCTGGAATCAGGAAGACCTGAGTTCAGCTCCAGCCTCAGGCACTTAATAACTGTGTGATCATGGGTAAGTCACTTGCACTCATTAAATAAGATTCCTCGGGCAGTCATGTGAAGAAGGACAGGCTGAAGAGGGGACAGACCAGAATCAGGCTGGACCAGGAAGGATTAATTCTGGCAGAAGATGACAAGGGCCTAGGTGAAGGGAGACAGTGGTGGGGACGCAGTGGGGCTGTGGGGAGGAGGAGACAGATTTCCAAGCTGACCTCGCTGGAAAGTGGGCTGAGGGGGGATTGTATGATGAGGAGGAAGAGGGGAGAAAGGAGAGTCTCAGAATTTTTCCCAAGGTCTCAGTCAGAGGGCTTCACATCAGTGTTTCAAAGGATCTTGCCAGGATGCCTGTGTTGGCGAGAAGGAAGTAGTTCCTGAAGAGCATCTGCAATGAATGATGCTATAGAACGGCCTCTTCAGAAGCCCCTTTTAAAGACTGAAGGGCTCTAAAATGAGAAATTAAAGGATGTGTTGAGGCAGAAACCAATTAAATGCCAAATACCTGAGGCAGTAGGATTATCAATAGCCAAGAGCCCATCAAGGTAATGGGAGGGAAGAAAAGAGGGACCTATGGAGAGAGAAATGCTTTTAAGGAAAAGAAATGGCACTGCACAGCCTGTGGGGGTGGGGGAGGAAGCTTTTAAATCTCCACCTTATTTCATGTGTTTCTGCCTTTGAAATGCAGCCACAGGGACCCACTGCTTCCACAGAATCCTAGCCCAACAGAGCTAGAAGGGCTCTTAGAACTCAGAATGTCAGAGCTGGGAGGGACATGATAAATAGTATGACTTGACACATAGTAGGCACTTAATATATGTTTGTAAGTGATTCAATGGATTCATAGCACATGGAACATCAGAGTTGGAAGAGTCTCTTAGACACCTGGGAACTAGTTCATCATTTCCCTCTTTAAAGAGAAAAACTGAGCTTCAAAGAGGAAATAAATTATCCAGATTCACAGAACCAGTAAGTGTCAGAACAAAAAGTCAAACCCTAAAGTTCCTAACTCCATGTCTGGAACTTTTCCCACTATCATACTCACATTGTCCTGGAGGCCACAAGGACACCTTTGGGAGATATATGACTCTCCTTCAAGTAATTTCTATGTTTCTCCACAGGCTCATTTTCTTCTTCCGACAATGAAGATGTAGGACTAGAATAGAACTAAGGGTTCTCAATCTGGCATCCATACATTTTTTTAATATTTTGATAAATAATTTTATATACTTGGCTTCCTTTGTAATCTAATGTGTTTTATTGCCTACATTTAAAAACATCATTCTGAACACGGGTTAGAGACTAAGAATCCTTAGACTTGATCATCTCTAAAGTCTCTAGGGCCAACTAGGTGATACAGTGGCTAGAGTGCTGGGCCTAGAATCAGGAAGACCTGAGTTCAAATCCAGCCTCAGATATTTCCTAGCTGTGTGACCCTGAGCAAGTCACATAACCCTGCTTGCCTCAGTTTCCTCATCTGTAAAATGAGCTGGAAAAGGAAATGTCAAAGCACTCCAGTATCTTTGCCAAGAAAACCCCAAATGGGGTCATGAAGAGTCCAACTCAACTGAAAACAACTGAACAACAAAGTCTCTTCTAATTCTAAATTCTATGATGCGTTGGTCCTATTGTTCCAATTGTGACATCCAGGGCCCTCCATTATCTTAGGCCAAGGCTTTCCACTTCCCCTTTTAATAATGATAATAAAAGCCAGAATTTATACAGTGCTTTAAGATTTGCAAAGCGCTTTACATAAAAGATCTCATGTAATCTTCACAACTACCCTGGGAGGAAGGTGCTATTATTATCCCCATTTTGCAGATGAGAAAATTGGGGCAAGAGAGATTAAGTGAGGCAAGGTTAAACTGAGGCAAGAAGTTATGCTTCAGACAAATTGAATGACTCAGCATACCCCCAAAATATTCTCTGCTATTCCTCCTCCGCATCTCTGTGTGCCCATTTCCATCACCTCACATGCTATTTCTTTTTTCTTTCTTTTTAAATTTTTTTTTTTTATTTTTAGTGAGGCAATTGGGGTTAAGTGACTTGCCCAGGGTCACACAGCTAGTAAGTGTTAAGTGTCTGAGGCCGGATTTGAAATCAGGTACTCCTGATTTCAGGGCTGGTGCTCTATCCACTGCGCCACCTAGCTGCCCCTCTTTTTTTTCCTTCCTTCCTTCCTTTCTTTCTTTCTTTCTTTCTTTCTTTCTTTCTTTCTTTCTTTCTTTCTTTCTTTCTTTCTTTCTTTCTTTCGCAGGGCAATGAGGGTTAAGTGACTTGCCCAGGGTCACTCAGCTAGTAAGTGTCAAGTGTCTGAGCCAGATTTGAATTCAGGTCCTCCTGAATCCAGGGCCAGTGCTTTATCCACTGTGCCACCTAGTTGCCCCCACATGCTATTTCTTTCACCTCAGATACCCTCCCTCCCAAGCTCCATCAGTGATTCTTGCCCATGTTTCAAGACCTTTCTCACATACTCCTTCTCCCTGAATGCCTGATGTGGAAGTGTTCTCTTCCTCCTCCGTACCAACCACCATCTTCTGTTATTCTCTTACTGAATGATTCAATTCAACAAACACCACCTAACTTCCCCCTGTGTGCAAAGTCTTGTGCTGGGTTCAAGCGAGATGGGGATTTGTAGGGAGAAGAAGGGATGCATAAATCCTAGCTCCTGTGCCATGGAGTTCACACTCTATTGGGCTATGAGACTTAGATACACCAAACTACAAACACAAGGCAAAGTTTGTATGGTAAGGCTGTAAGAGGGATTCTAAGTGCCCCGAGCTCAGAGATATCCCTTCTGGTGGAGTGTGTGTGTATGTGTGTCTGGAAGGTAGGGAAAGTGTCATTAGTGGGAGGCACCACACCCCCAAACAAATCTACTAGCACTAACACCAGGGTCCCTTGGTATAAGCTTGTCTCCTGAAGGTGCTGTCAAGCCAGTCAGAGAGTAATTAAAAAGTGTTAATAGAAAATGAAAGGAGAACAAGGGAGCACTAGCTTCCCCCTTCCCTTTTTCCTCCAGCAACTCCCCCTTCCCTGCTCACCCCCATGTGGATCCAATCATGGAATCCTCAGTTGCCTTGACCTCTGGGTCTGGGCCTGGACCTGTCCTATCATGTTCCTGCCATTCCCTTTCACTTACGGGTCTCTAAGCTGAAAAGGCCTTAGAGATCATCAAGTCTAGCACCCTCACTTAATTTAATTTATTATTTGTTTAATTGATGTTTTTAGTTTTTATACCATCATCATTTACTGTTATCTCTCCTCCCCAAACTGAACCCTTTCTTAATAAAACAAAAATAAAAACAAACAAAATTAAGCAAAACCAATAGATAAGGCCCCCAGGTCAGACAAACCTCCACCTTTTTAAGAGAAGGAAGGTGATTTCATAATCGTCTCTCTAGAACAGAGTTTAATCATTATAATTTCATAGTGTCATGGATTTAGAGCTCATTTAACAGATGACGATGGCTAGCATTTACATAGCACTTTGAGATTTGCAAAGCCCTTAACAAATATCCCATTTGATCCTTCCAACAAATGTGCAAGTTGGGTGCTATTATTAAGCTCATTTTTACAGATGAGGAAACTGAAGCAAAGGGAGGTTGAGTAACTTGCCCAGGGTCCTATGGTAAGTGCCTGAGGTAGGATTTGAACTCAGGTCTTCCTGATTCTAAAACCAGCCTTCTATTTGCTAAAAAGCACAGAGAATAAAAGTGATTTGTCCATGGTCACAGCAAATATCAGAGGCAGTTTTTGAAACCAGGTGTTCCTGACTCCAAGTCCAGCATACTATCCTTGCTGTCATGCTGCCTTTCAATTATGCCTTTAGTGTTGTTTTCATCTTTATTTGATGTGTACAATTTCTCCCTGGTTATTTTTATTTCCCTCTGCATCAGTTCCTACAAATCTTTCTCCACATTTCTCTGAGTTGCTCATGGCCTCTTTGTAATTCTTCATACGAGACATTGCATTTCCCAGACCAATTCCTTTGAACCAGTTGCTTGACCCCTGTGCCTGGAAGGCAACTCTCTCCTTACCTCCACCTCTGAGAATCCCTAGTTCCAGATAATCTCTAACTTGTGTTCAAGCTCTTTTTGTGTTAGCCAAACAATGGAAACTGAGGGGATGCCCATCAATTGCAGAATGTCTGAACAAGTTATGATATATGATTGTAATGGAGTACAATTGTGCTATAAGAAATGATCAGCAGGAGGATTGGAGAAAAACCTGGGAAGACTTACATGAACTGATACAAAGTGAAATAAGCAGAACTAAGAGAACATTGTATATAGTAACAACAATATTGTATGATGACCAACTGTGAATGTCTTAGCTATTCTCAAGTCAATACAATGAATCGAAACAATTCTAAAAGACTCATGATGAAAAATGCTACCCCCTTCCAGAGAAAGAACTGATAGAGTCTGAATGCAGATCAAAGCATACTGTTTTTCACTTTATTTTTTGTATGTTTTTTATCTTTGTTTTCTTTCACAATATGAATGATATTGAAATATGTTTTGCATGATTGTACATGTATAACCTATATCAAATTACTTACCATCTCAAAAAAAAGGGAGAGAAGAGAGGAAGGACAAGAATTTGGAACTCAAAATTTTTTTTAAATGAATGCTAAAAATTGTTTTTACACATAGTTGGGGGAAAAATAAAATATTATTCAAAAAAAGGATGACTATTCTATCCTAGTTGAATATAAACTACTTGAGGGCAGGGGTTGTATTGTTTTTTTGTCTTTGTATCCCTAACACCATTTTTGTTGCTGTTGTTCAGTCATATCTAACTCTTCATGACCCCATTTGGAGTTTTCTTAACAAAGATCCTGGAGTGGCTTACCATTTCCTTCTCCAGCTCATTTTACAGATAAGGAAACTGAGGCAAACAGGGTTAAATGACTTGCTTAGGATCACACAGCTAGTAAGTAATCTGAGTCCAGATTTGAACTCAGGAAGATGAGTCTTCCATGACCCTAGGCCCAGCACTGAGCCACCTAGCTGCCCCAGGGGAGAAGATTTACCCAAGGCCAGGGGAAAGATTGTCCTTTCCTGTAACAGAGAAGTTGGGATTTGAATCTGGAAGAGGGCTACCATATACTAAAAAGCCAAGATGGTTAATTCCACTGTATCTGGACTACAACGGGATGGGGGGTACAGTATTGCCAGAGTTTCAATAACAGCTAGGGAAATCTATTTAAAATCAGGAAGTAAACTGAATGGAATACCAGGAAGCTACATGGTGGTATGACTGAATTTATCTCCCCAAAGCTTTTTTTGGTATTCCTAAATCCCCTGTCTCATAGCCAATATGCTGGTATAGTCAGAGGCAAGAATCATCATATTCTTTCCTAACTCAGTGACATCCATCAGACCAAGGGCTCCTCCAGCTGAGGTAATAAATAGCAATGCTTGAATCTGAACCCATGTCTGTTCCTACTCCTGACTGCACTCCATTCAAGTTAGGTGATCTTTCCACTATGTCAAGCTATTTCCCGACTCCTTTGGAGCCTAGCCTTAGGAACCCCTTCTATTCTCGCAAATTGGACCATTGGTATGATTTAGAAGAAAGCTGAAACCCTGCCTTCCTGCCTCAGAGAGCTTGGCAACAACCAGCATGTGTCTAGTCTGACCAGCATATTGTCTGAGATTCTGCTGACTCGTCTGCTATTGGGACTAGAGCCCATTGTGGAAACAGTCTTCGCCCTCCCACACATCCGGGAAAAATTATCCACAGCCCAAGACATCTTCATTTTTCTCTGTCTAGGGATATTCAGGCTGAGAATGCACAACAGAGAATGTATTGGACAGAAGATACATTGCTCTCCTCATCTACTCCTCTGGATCTCTCCAAATCCCATGCATTAAGGCCAAATTCAAGCACCACCTCCATGAGGTCTTCCTCAATGCCTGTGAAGGAAGTCACCTAACTGTGCCCAGTGAATCCCAGCTGGTATTAACTGCTGCTATGCAGCATTCCTTTTTTCTCCCCCTGGTTAACTCTATTGTACTTTTTTTTTTTTTTGGCAGGGGCAATGAGGGTTAAGTGACTTGCCCAAGGTCACATAGCTGGTAAGTGTCAAGTGTGCAGTGTCAGATTTGAACTCAGGTCTTCCTGAATCCAGGGCCGGTGCTTTATCCACTGTGCCACCTAGCTGCCTCCTATTGTACTCTTTATAGCAGTTGTCCCAGGCCTTCTCCTCTCTCATCAAATCCTCACCTTCACCTTCGGTCACCTCACTTGAAGCAGACAAACCCCACTTTACTGAGAAAATTGGGTTTACTGGTCCTCAGCTCCTTCATCTTGCATGTAGCACACCTACAAACCCTTCTGCATCTTCACTTTCCCAATGCCAATCCATCAATACCCCCCCAACTTCGACTCTCCGCATCTTTGTTCTACCTAAGCTACACAAGGATGATAATCTCTTTGATCTCATTATCACATACAAATGTTCCATCTGCACAATCTGTGTCTTTGAAACTCTTCCATATGATCCTGACGTCTCCTTCTATGTTGTGAATGAGATTTTTCCCACCCCTTAGTTATAAGTGATTTAACTATAGACTAGAAACTGTGATTTAATGTGTAGATATTCTTTAGTAGCTTAAGCTAATAATAATGAAGGAAGTAAGACAGATACTAGGAGAACAAATTCAAATGCTATATCGCCATCCAGTCTAGAAATCATCTAAGTGAAATTCATCTATTTGGCTTACAATCATCTAGTTTCCCCTCTTGGGGGCAGCTAGGTGGCGCAGTGGATAAAGCACTGGCCCTGGATTCAGGAGGACCTGAGTTCAAATCCAACCTCAGACACTTGACACTTATTAGCTGTGTGACCCTGGGCAAGTCACTTAACCCTCATTGCCCCATAAAAAACAAAACATACACACACACACACACACACACACACACACACACACACACACACACCAATCATCTGGTTTCCAACGTAGGAGAAACCAAGCACAGTGGATTCCACCTTAGTGGCCAACAACCAAGGTAGCATCATCTTAAGTGGAACGATGAAATCCAATGGCCTAACCACTTGGATGATGAAAGACTGATGGTTTCTTTCTCCCTGCTTCAGACTCTCTCAATAAACCTATTTTCTTTGGCTTGGAGACTTTGGTTTTTCTTCCTCTAACCCTGCGACTTAGAAATTTTTGCAACAATGTCCCCCCCCCCCCTCATTCTTGCTATCACCACCAGTTGCTCCACTCCCTTCCTAGGTCACCACCCCTTCTCTGAATTAACTTTCTTCCCTTCAAAATTGTGTGCCTATTATTTCAATTCTAAAATCCCATTCTCCCACATCCTAGAATCATTCATTCCTTTTCAAATCCAGTCCACGGTAACCCCCACTGTTCACCTTCTCCACTCCCACTTACCTACTGCTGAACACTAGTAAAGTCATACTACCAAGTAGGGTTTATTTTGTAAAACATAACTATATAATTGAATATAAAAATTTAAATGAATTATAAAATATATAAAACAATATGTGAATATATTATAACATATTTTATATTATATTTATATTATAAAAATGTATGTTATCTGAAACAAACTTTTTAATATGATGCCTAGATGTGACCAGTGTAATCTGACGAGGGCAGAAGATAAAGAAGCTGTCATTCTTCTCATTCTAGATGCTACAATTCTCTTCTTTCTTCTGGGTATAACTTTGCAACTATGAAATGCCTTAAAAAAATTAAGAAAAAGCCAAACACAAGCTACTATTCCCTGTGCAGCCAGTGGTTGTCCTGAAGGCAACAGAGATGGGCAAATGTAGACTGACTTTTGCCCACGTGATTCTCTCCAGCCTGGCCCTCTGCACATTGGCCCAAAGTCAGGCAATGTCTTCTTGGCTTTACATAAGCCCCTTTACAGTGATAAATGACGTCTTTGGCAATCCTGCAGCTCAAAAACATTTCAAGCATCAGGTGTGGACAAATCACCAAGATCTTGGCAGGAGGTTCTGACAAAGGCAAGAATTAATTTAATTTCTCTAAGATCCTCTATCTGAGACATCATCTTTCTGCACATACCTGTTCCATGAATCCAATCTTCTCACTGCTAGTGAGCCCCACCCTCCCTCAAAGGGGCGGGATGTTATTGGGAGCGGGGAGACATGTTCCAATGGGCCAGTCTACAGTGAGCCTGTGTCTACACAGGCAAAGTGAAGAGGCCAAGTGGAACAGTTATCTAGGTAATTGGAAAACTCTCGTGAATCATTAGGGACAGACAAATCCTTCAACATGATTTCTCTCCATTCTTTGCTTAATGGAATGTTTGTAAAGCTCTTCTTCCACTTCTCTATGTACCACAGGCTCATAGATTTAGAGCTAGAAAAGATCTTAAAGGCTATATAATCTAAACTTGATTTTTTTTTTTTTTTAGTGAGGCAATTGAGGTTAAGTGACTTGCCCAGGGTCACACAGCTAGTAAGTGTTAAGTGTCTGAGGTCAGATTTGAACTCAGGTACTCCTGACTCTAGACCTGGTGCTCTATCCACTGGGCCGCCTAGCTGCCCCTAAACTTGATATTTTATTAAATGGAGAAACCAAGGCTCACAGAAATTGAGTGACTTGCCCGATGTCACTCAAATCGTGTCAGAGGCCAGATTTGAACCCAAGTAATCTGATTCTAAATCCAATTCTCTTTCCTGGGCAGATGGGTGGTGCCATAGTGCATAGAGTGCAGGGCCTGAAGTCAGAAAGACTCAGCTTCCTGAGTTCAAATCTGGCCTCTAATGCTTACTAGCTGTGTGACCCTGGGCAAGTTGCTTAACCCTGTTTGCCTCAGTTTCCTCCTCTGTAAAATGAGCTGGAGAAGGAAACGGCAAACCACTCCAGTATCTTTGCCAAGAAAACTTCAAGTGGAGCCACAAAGAGTCAGATATGACTGAAACAACTGAACAATTCTTACTGCCTCCCCACTAGATGAGGTTTCACCTCCTCCACAGAATTTTCCATGACCATTCTAATCTTCATTGGTCTTTCTCATATCCAGAAGACTCTGAGAGACAATGATAGGGCTCTGCACTTGAACTAGGTAGACCTGAGTTCGCATGCTGCTTCAGACATTTTTTATGTCTGTGACTTCTGATTCTCCTTCCTGATCTGTAAAATGAGGAGATGGAATAAATGACTTCCAAGGTCCCTTCCATCCTTTCCTGCACTACTCTATGATCTCTTGAGTTATTCTCTTTTCCATGTTCCAGTTCTCCTTACCAGTCAGAGTGGGAGCTTCCTGAACACAAAGGCCTGGGTCTGATCCTTCTTTGTCTCTACCAGGCTTTGAGGGCATGGCCTTTCCTTGTTTCTCAGATAACAAGGGAGCACAGGGCCTAGCACACTGTGGAGCTCAGGAAAGATGTGTTAATTAACTCTGATGACTAATACAATTAAGTGCTTCTCTCCACTGGGACTTTACACAGTCTTGGTGAGTTAGACCAGAGTTTCTCCAACTTAAAGGTACCTGAGGAAAAACACAGACTACTTATTAAGCAAAGAGAGGTAAGTTTCAGACACATGAAGGTCCATCCTATTTTGGGCACAGTGGGATACAAACATTAATTTTATTTTGATCCATTCATTCCCTTGAAAGGCATTTATTAATCACCATGTCTGTGAAAGGCATGAAGATATAAAGACAAAATGAAAAACTGTCCTGATCATCTTGGACGAAATCTGCTATTGGGATGTCTCATTCATTTGGATTTCTTTCTTTTTTTTTTTTTTTTTGTGAGGCAATTGGGGTTAAGTGAGTTGCCCAGGGTCACACAGCTAGTAAGTGTTAAGTGTCTGAGGCCAGATTTGAACTCAGGTACTCCTGAATCCAGGGCCCATGCTCTATCTACTGTGTCACCTAGCTGCCCCCTCATCAGGATTTCTACAAGGAATCAGAAAGAAAACTCAAAGATATCTGTCAGGGCAACTATTAGAAACATGGATTTAACATGGGAAAAAGTAGCAATTATTGGCCATCCTCAGTACTGGATTTGGATTTAGAAGGGTTTTAGTAGTTATCTAGTCCAGTTCCCTCCTCTAGGCCCAATTGACCTGTCCAAGGTCATGTGAGTAGTAAAGAGCAGAGCTGGTATTACAATTTATGTGTTCTGACTTCAGAACCAGTTTTCTTTACAATATATCTTGAAAGAATTGTGCCATGGTGGTCTGATATAGTGGAAAGAGGCTTTGATTGGAAATCTGGTTATATTCGAATTCTAACTGGGACATCGATTCAACATGTGACCTTGGACAAGTCATTTCTTCTAAACCTATGGTTTCTCCCTCTGTAAAAAGAGCCTTGCCAGCTTGAGAATTTAATGTTCTGGACTCTAAGGATTATTTCAAATCTCTCAGTCTATGGCCTTCTCATCCCCAGAGAAGTATAGTCAGAAAATACCAATAGCACTCATTTTGTTTGTGTGTTTGTTTATTTGTTTTTATATTTTGGGCAGGGCAGTAAGGGTTAAGTGACTTGGCCAGGGTCACACAGCTAGTAAGTGTCAAGTGTCTGGGGCTGGATTTGAACTCACGTTCTCCTGAATCTAGGGCTGGTGCTTTATTCACTGCACCACCTAGCTGCCCTCTAATGAGTTTTTAAGGGGAAACTAGAGATGTTTGCACACATGACCAATCCATGAGGCCTCTCTTAAACCTTCCCTCCACAGATCAGAATGAGATCCAGTCCTGGGTTGAAAGGATGATGGCCTTGACCCAGAGGGCATTGCTAAGATATTTGGCTGGGGTTCATAGGCAGAATCAACATCTGGAATAGGGAATGATATCAGCCATGAGCTGACAGGAACCTCCACAGATTCCCTTCCCTCTCTTTCTAATCAAATTCAGAAATATCTCTAGGATTTTCCTCCTGGCTGTGCCCTGACTTTTCATGCCTCTGCTGCAGTCTCACCTTCCTCACCCTAGAAGAGCCATCTATTCTTCCAGTCTGTCTTCCCATTATTGAATTCCTCTCAGGGCTGCCATTTTGCAGGGCTAACCTTCATTCCCCTCCCACTTGTGATTCAGTCTTTCTGGACTTCAGCACCATACCCCCATAAGTACTCTTATCCCCTCTCCTCCCACTTTTGGCTCTCTTCCTCTTAATTAGGTAAGATTTTGTCCGTGAGGACAGAAAATGTCTTTTTTTTTTTCTCTTTTTGCTTATATTTGTATGTCTTCTTCCCCCCTCCCCATTCTTCAGAGCTTAGCACAGTATGTAGCACATCATGAGCACTAATAAATACTTCTTGTCTTGTTTAGCCCTTCTAGCCCCTCACTGTCAGAGGAATGAGCCACACAATCAAAACCCCTACAAGGACCCTCAGGGGTCATCTAATCTAACCTAGATCTGAGCAGGAATCGTATCTTCTGTCTCCCTGACAAGTACCCATCGAGGATCTATTCAAAGACCTCCAGTGATGGGAACTTTACTTTCTCTTAACACTTCTAATTGTAAAAAAAATATATTTTCCTCATATCAAAGTAAAATCTTTCAGCAGCTGTCACCCATGCTCCTAGTTCTGCCTTCTGGAAACAAGTAAAATAAGTCTAATTACTTTTCCAAATGGGTGATTTTTTTTTTCTTTTCTAGACTGACTATCTCTAGGTCATTTAAATGAGTCTTATGTTTTCAAATTGTGATCTTCAGACCTACAGGAGTTCTCAAGACCCTTTTAGAGGTCAATAAATAAAACCGAGCCATCTTAATTTATTTTTTGTTTGTTCATGTTTTTTTTTCATTTTATTTTTCCTCAATTACATACAGAAACAATTTTAACATCCATTTAAAAAAACTTTGTGTGCCAAATTTTCTTCCTTCCTCCCTCCCCACCCTCCCCCCTTTAAGAAGGCAAGCAATTCAATATGGTAGATGTGTGTCATCTTAATTTCTAATATGGTAAATATCGATAGCTATAATTCACATAACTAAAAGATCCCAGGGTAATCCTCAATAATTTTTAAGAGTATAAATGAGTCCTGAGACCAGAAAATTTAAGAGCATGATCCTTGGTTCTCTCACTAAACTAAAACTAAAACTAAAACTAAACTAAACTGAAGACAGTTTACTGGCCAGGTCTGCCTGATCAATGTCTAGTAGGAACATATCCCTCTTTGCCAGGCAGAGGGGGTACTAGAGTCTCAATGGAAATACTAGGTAGCATTAAAGGGAGTTTTAGGAGCTGGGCTCCCTGTGAAGCATCCCTTGGGATACCCCATGGGGGTGCAGTACCTGTCCTTACTCTTAGAAGCCCTCTGGACCAGAGGGATTGTGAAGGGCTTTAGGAAGATGTGGACTGGTATTAGTAAAAGTTTCCAGGTGTGTCTTTATTCAGCACAAGTCAAGAACTGTTTGGGGCCTGTTCTGAAGTCTGTGGTGAAATACTGGGATGGAGACAGGTGAACTTCCCAGTGAAACACCCCTTTCTTTCTTCCTTCAAAGACTCATCTAATTAACATCTAATGTATCCACCTAGAAACAAGTGGGAAACAGAGCCTTCCTTGGGTTTGTGACTTGAAAATATGCCTCACCCAGTGACCAGGGTGGATCAGGCCAGATGTAAACTGAGCCATAACAGAGGTCAGAGGCACACGTAAGCTTTTTGAGAGTAAGAATTGTTTCCCTTCATTGTACTATATCCTTGGCCCCCAAAACAGTACCTAGCATAGATGTGTCATGGGGCGCAGAGCACCCCAGAATTTCTCTGGGGCACACCGAGGAATCTTCTCCTTGAGAAACTAAACCAGAGGACAGATAAGGCCTAGAGGAACCAAATCGGACTGAGCTAGCTTGGGATTCCTACCCTTCATTCCGGTCTCCCTTATCCTGGGGAGATAAGTTTGGGTGTGGCTTCGGCCTTTGTGTTCTGAAGAGGGATCCGTAGCCACCCCTCACCCAATTCCTCTAGTCACTACTAGTGGGGGATGGTCCTCCACTCCTCACCCAATTCCCCCAGCTACCACCAGTGGGGGATGGTCCACCTTCATTAAAGGAACTTTTCACGGGCAGATGGTCCACCCCCATCAGTCCTTTATAAAAGTACCTTCCGGTCTCCTGTTCGAGGAGATTTGGTACCTCTGAGCCATGTGCTTTATGCCAAATCTCCCCATGAAAAGTCTAAGGATTTCTTTCATGGTTTCCCTCCCCCCACCCTTCCCTTCCCTTGCTCCTAAATAAACTATCACCTTGTTCTAACTATGTTTTGTGTGCAAGAGGGTGTAATTCTTTAAAGAGGAATTCCCAAGAACCCCAACCCCAACCCGTACCCCATTTTCCCACTATATCAGATGCTTAATAAAAAGCTGGTTGACTGATTGATTGATCTCTCCCAACTAGGGCTTTGGGTGAGTCCAGTCTGAGTAATTTCCTTTCTCTAGTGACAGGAAGTGTTATGGTGGGAAATGGGGTACAGGTTGGGGTTGGGGTTCTTAGGAATTCCTCTTTAAAGAATTACACCCTCTTACACACAAAACGTAGTTAGAATAAGGTGGTAGTTTATTTAGGAGCAAGGGAAGGGAAGGGTGGGGGGAGGGAAACCATGAAAGAAATCCTTGGACTTTTCATGGGGAGATTTGGCAGAAAGCACATGGCTCAGAGGTACCAAATCTCCTGGAACAGGAGGCTGGAAGGTACTTTTATAGGGGACTGATGGGGGTGGACCATCTGCCCATGAAAAGTTCCTTTAGTGAGAGAGGACCATCCCCCACTGGTGGTAGCTGGGGGAATTGGGTGAGGAGTGGAGGACCATCCCCCACTGGTAGTGACTAGAGGAATTGGATGAGGGGTGGCTACAGATCCCTCTTCAGGACACAAAGGCCGCAGCCACACCCAAATTTATCTCCCCAGGGTAAGGGAGACCAGAATGAAGGATAGGAATCCCAAGCTAGCTCAGTCCGATTTGGTTCCTCTAGGTGTTGTCTGTCCTCTGGTTTAGTTTCTCAAGGAGAAGATTCCTCGGTGTGCCCCAGAGAAATTCTGGGGTGCTCTGCGCCCCATGACAGGAAGGAAGTCTTGTAATCACAGAAGACAGAAAGCCAGTACTGGAAGGAACATTTAAATCCCTCTGCAGCCTGTTTCCAACCTACCTTTCCAGTCTTATTGCACATGATTCTCCTTCATACGCTTTACCTTCTAGTCAAACTGACCTTCTCACTCTTCCTTACACACAACACTTTATTTTCTATCTCTCTACTTTTGTAAAGGTTGTGCCCCAAGCTTTCAATGCACCCTGGCTCAGAACTGGAAGGATTGATGTCAGCTACAACTGCATTTGCATTCAGAAGGATCAATGTGCCCCTCCCTGGGTTCTTTTCCTTTTTGTACTTATCTATTCCCAAACAACTCATTGAAAAGGATTGCTTGGGATGTGGAGCATGGGTGAGGGGCAGCAGGCCCTGTCTCCCACCCTGCTTTGAGGTGGTCCTGAAGGATTGGAAGCTCTGTTTCTTTTATCTCTTTGTGTTTATTCTTTCTTGATCTTAGGTGATTGAGTGTCTGGAGATGAAGTTGACCAGGTTATGACCTTGTGAGTTTCAAAAGGTCAGAAGAGACATCCAATGCTTCCTTAATAACCTTAGTGGAGGAGACCGTTGGAGCCAATAAAGGTAGGAGTTGGGTCTGGTGAGGAGCCAGATATGAGGAGTGACCTCTTGAGCCTGCCAAGCAGTATATTGAATGGGAGGCCAAAACATCCCATCCTTTAAGAAACTAACTCAGCTGAGTGAGGGAGCGACTCATCTAAAAGCTATACATACACAGAAGTAAACTTGGTGGGGACTCCAATTAGAAAAAAACAAGGATGCCCCCTAAATAAGTGCCTCATTATCTTTATGCTTTAAGCTTCAACCCAGGCAACCCAAGAACTGAGGGCACCCCCAAATCTGGGATTTTAAAAGAACTTCTGTCCTTGCCATACCAACATCCCTTTGTAAACTGATTAATCCATATGTAGGGGCCACACTGGAGAGGGGCCAGTGAAAGATATTTTCAGAAAGCACAATCCCATGGATTCCTTCTAGGACCCTAAGAGGAGCAAAAGTAGCAGCCCCTTCTTGGGAGCCAACCCACCAGTTAGATTGGGAGGTTAGGAGGGTGAGTCCAGGGTAGGCACTACATGCATATGAATTTCACACCAGTAGGAGAGAGACAGAGACAGAGAGAGAGAGACAGACAGAGAGAGGGAGAGATGAAGACACAGAGACAGAGAGGGAAAGGCAGAAAGAAACGGAGACAGAGAAAGATAGAGAGAAAGAAACACACAGAGACAGAGAGAGACAAAGACACAGAAAGACAGAGATAGAGCGAGAGAGAAACACACAGAGACAGAAAGGGACAGAAAGAGACAGACAGACAGAGAGAGAGACCGAGAGAGAGAGAGAGAGAGAGAGAGAGAGATTCACATAGAGACAAAGACAGAGAGAAATAGACACATACAGAAAGAAAGAGAAAGAGAGAAATACACATAGAGTGTTGTATTAAAGGAGAGGAGAAATACACAGAGAGACAGAGATAGAGAAAGACACACAGAGACAGAGACAGAGAGAGAGGAAAACAGAGATAGAAATAGAGAAACTGAGAGACACAAAGAGAGAAACTGAGAGCTATTTAGTAGATGTAGATCTCGAAGGAGAGCTAGCTTCTCTCTAAACCAAGAAGACCTGGGTTCACTTACTGGTTCCATGACCCCAGTAACTCACAACTCTCAGTGCCTGAGGCAACTCTCTAAACGCTAAATTGGAGAGAGGGTGCTGGGTGCTGACCAGTATAGGTAGAGGGAGCTGCCAATACCCGTAAAATCCCAGGTCTAGACTCCCTGCGTTCTTGTCTCCCTGAAAAAACATAAACTCCTTGAAGGCAGAGGTTCTTTCATTTTAACGTTTATATCCCTAGTTCCTAGCTTGGTGCTAGGCCCCTGTTAGGAGTTTGGTAAATAGCTGTTTGTTGATTGATTTTTTTCATTGATAGAATATGGAGCACGGAATTTTAAGGTTGGAAGGAGCCTTAGAACATAAAATGCAGACAGTCTAGTCAGAAGTTTGCAGCTGCCAGGCCCAGCCACCCATTTGCATTTTAAGTATATATGTGGGCTTTTTCAGTTAAAAGAAACATAAGAGTCTGTGCCTGTCTGTTTGATGGCTCACTGAAAGGAGAATCCCTTTCTAAGAACAATGAAGGAGGAGCCTGAGGGGAATAGCTTTGAGGTCCAGAGGTCTCAGGCACTTCCTACCCACCCCCAGAGTATAAACCCTGCATTGGGGTGCCAGGTTTTTCTTGCCTTGCAAGGTGATAATGAGCTAATCTGATATAATCTCATCCTGCTAATGGGCCAAAAGGCCAGAGAGAGAGAGAGAGAGAGAGAGAGAGAGAGAGAGAGAGAGAGAGAGAGAGAGAGAGAGAGAGAGAGAGAGAGAGAGAGAGAGAGAGCGCGAGCACTAGTGCTCCTCCTGGCTCTACTTGTGATTTCCCCAACTCTGTGAGGTTAAAGCAGAGGCCTCCTGGAGACAGTAAAAGTTCATCTTTCTACTGTGCTTGTGTAAATTGAATAAAATATTAAAAGTCTATTCACCAGGACAGATGAAGTTGATGTAAAATCACTGGCATCAAATTAACAGATGTGTATGCTCACTCACAGATAGATTTTTATTATAATAATAATACCAAAATAGCCACTTGTATTTACATAGCACTTCAAGGCTTACAAATGCTTGGCATACATTATTTAATTTCATTTTCACAGCAACCCTATAAGGCAGATGCTATTATTGTCAAACCTCTTTTACAGAAGAAGAAACTGAGACTCAGAGAAAGTTTTTATCACTTGCCCAGGGTAAATGATTAGTAAGTGTTTGAAGCAGAATTCCAAGCCTGGTGCCCTCTCTAGAATTGCGTGATAACAATAATATCAGTACTAATACTAATTATTACTACTACTACTACTACTAGTAATAATAATAACAACAGGGGCAGCTAGGTGACTCAGTGGATAGAGCACCAGCCCTGGAGTCAGGAGTACCTGAGTTCAAATTCGGCCTCAGACACTTGACACTTACTAGCTGTGTGACCCTGGGCAAGTCACTCAACCCCAATTGCCTCACTAAAAAAAAAAAAAAGTAACAACAAAAATAATAATGATAATGGAGTTTGAAAAGATATAATACAAAAAAATTACCTCCAGAAAGAACTTACTAACTCCGTGTTAAAAGGTTGTGGATCCCTGGTCTATCCTAATCTCATTTTACAGATACTAAAACTGAGGCCCACAAGGTAAGGTGACAGCTAATATCACAGCCCGACCTCAGTTCTGTTGTTTCTAAGTATTTGGTTAATAGCAATTAACTAAGTCTCCCTAGGTTCGCAGTTTGGCACTCCAGCTATTTTATGGATGAGGAAAAGGGTCAGGAGTAGGTATAGGACCTGTCCTTAGGGAACTCACAGTCCCAGAGAGACAGACTAGGGCTCGACCAGGCACTTGCCCTCAGGCAGCTCACAGTCTAATAAAATGGAGAATAAAGAGGGGGCAAAAGAAGTGGATTGGGCAATAATGCCCTCGGGAAACTCCCAGTTGATGGGAAGCAGAGAAAGATCAGATCTATGCCCTGTCCTCAAGGATCTCACTGACTCAGGGAGACAGAGAAGGTAGAGGGCAGACCTGGTCTTTGCCCCTGGGAGTGCTGGTAGGGGACATGCAAGAAATAACCGGATGACAAACTAACCAATAACGGTAGAAAAACGTCATTTGTGGGGAGGTAGGGCAGTGTCCATAGGGCAAAGGGAGGAGGAAGCATTTCCATGACCTATTTAAAGGGACAGGATAGGTGGTTGTCATTTGTTGTCATCTTTACTGGGTCCATCGAGTATACCTGAGCACCCTAAGGGGTAGCCAACTTTCCATTTGTCATCCAGGTGAAATTTCAGTTTCTCCTAGAGACTGGATAGAGAATCATAGAGACATGACTCTCAGAGCTGGGAAGGACTAGAATTTCCCCTGTCATTTGGGTTTATAACCTCTTTCCCATCCCTTACAAGGGATAGCCAATCACTTGAACTATAGTGTAGCTTCTAACTCCCAGCATCTCTCATATCCCAATTCTTCCTCCTTAATTTAACTGAACCCTGATTCAGACTGTTCCTCCTGGTTCATCTTTCTACCTCTGGACTGGTGCCTGGTTAAGAGCACTGAATTTGAAGGACCTGGGTTGGAATCCTGTCTCTGTCATTTCACTGTGTGGCACTGAGAAAATCACTTAACCAATCTGGGTATCAGTTTCCCCACCTGTAAAATGAAAGAGTTGGACTGGATCATCTCCAAAGTCCCTTCTAGCCCTAAGTCAATGAGCCTATGACTATTGTAATAATAGTCCCCGCCTCTTATTTCTCTCCCCCATTTCCCCCATCTATTCTAGCCTGAACATACTACCTGAGAAATTTTCCAAAAGACCACATCACTCCCTTATTTAAAAAACATTGGGGGCAGCTACGTGGCACAGTGGATAAAGCACCAGCCCTGGATTCAGGAGGACCTGAGTTCAAATCTGGCCTCAGACATTTGACACTTACTTAGCTGTGTGACCCTGGGAAAGTCACTTAACCCTCACTTCCCCTCCCCCCCCCAAAAAAAAACTAGAGAGGGAAATGGCAAACCCCTCCTGTATCTCTGTCAAGAAAACCCCAAATGGGGTCAAAGAGAGTTGGACAGGACTGAACAATAACAAATCTCATTCATGCAGCTCCCTAACATTTCCAACTCTTTGTTACATTGTCTCACCTGCTTGCTTCCTTCCCCTCCCTAAAACTAGAATGGGCTTCTCTTCTACCTCTGTTGAAGTCCCTCCATTTAAGATCCAACTCTAGTGCTAAATCTTCCACAAAGCCTTCTCCGACCTCCCCAACTGGAAGTGATCCTCCCTTCTTCAATTTTTACGTCGTGCTTGCCTGGCTCCTCTCTTCTTTGCCCTTTGCTCAGTTCTCCCTTACATTATAGTGATCCCCATTGATATCTTTCTCACTATTGACTTGTAAGCTCCTTGAAGGAAGGGTCTGTATACCCTTTGCCTTATATATTTCCTGCACTGAACACAGGACTTTGCACGTAGTAGGTGCTTAATAAATCTTCAGAAAATCTAGAGGATGTTCCATGAGAAGTAAGGGTCCTCACTTAACCAGGGCTACCCAGCCTTCCCTGGCATCAAGTGAGAAAACACTGCTAGCATAATTAGAAGTCTTCCAGGATGAGAGAAGCCTTCCCAAATTCAGAAGACCAGCATGGAGGAGGGTAATCCAGTCTTGGATGGGGTTTGAAAGGTACTTCCCTAGATAAGCCCAGTGGCAATAAGAAGAGTGAAATCTCACACCTTTTCTCATCAATCTGATCTGGCCTCCTTCCCACCTCCAGCAAAGACAATGAATGTCCCACCTTGGGTTCCGTGGAATCAGGGAAAGGGACTGTGTGGGTTGAATTGGCTAAAGCCAGGCTCCCCACAAAGCCTCTCCCATCTGGCTCTGTAGTCATCTCAGCCCTTGTGGTGGAGCTGAGGGGCAGGGCAGGCCAGGAGAACAAGTTCCGTTGAAGGGCTGAGGACAAACCCACTCTCTTGCTCAGAAACCTCAGAGACCTCAGCTATGTTTGAGATATGGAGCTGGGCCCTGGCCAGAAACTAAGGAGCCAGAGACTCCCTCGGCCTCTCAGCACTTCCCAGAGGCAGCCCTGCCAAGGCTGGGACTCTACACTCCAGGGACTGGGGAGAGAAGAGGAGTCCAAGGAATATTCTTGAGCATCCTCAGTCCTTCCCTCAGGAAGTTTTAAGTCTAAGAGACTCAGAAGAGGAAGGACTGACCCTTCTGGGAGGTGGGGCAGGGCAAGGAGAAGGCTTATTAGAGAACAGTGTCTCTTCAAGTGTCCAACTGTTTATGCCGTGAAATGAGGACTAAGCAGAGAGAGAATTGGGATTGGAGTCAAAAGACATTCATTCAAATGCCTCAACTTTGCCACATACTAACCTAGGTTATCTTGGACAACTCACCTACCCCTTTGAGCCTCAGTTTTCTCATCTGTTAAATAGAGGGGATGGGGTCAGACTAAGTGACCTCTGAGTGACCTTCTGCATCTCTAAATTTAGTTTACTAACTAACATTTACTAACAGTAAATGAATGAAGACTCAGTTCTTCTACCCCAATTGGGTATTCCTCCTGCAGGGCACTGCCTATTCCTAGGTGTCAGCAAAAGATTGAGGCTGCTTGTGGTGCAGTGGATGGAGCAATGGCCTGGAGTCAGGAGGACCTGAGTCCAAATCTGACCTCAGTCACTTACTAGCTGTGTGATCCTGGACAAGTCACTTAACCCTGTTTGCTTCAGTTTCCTCATCTGTAAAATGAACTAGAGAAGTGTAATGATTGAAATGATGCCACCTACTGGAGACTTGCTGTGGGAAAGCTCCACCATGAGGAAAATGCCTCAGAGGGCAAGGCCATGTGGCTTTTCCTTGGTGTCAGGAAATGACGGTTTGCTCATGGGTGCTGTCTATCAAGGCTACCAGCCAATCAACTTGAGGAGCCTCCTATTTTCTGGGAGGAGACAGGAAGGAGGAAAGAGAGCCTGCGCGGAGATCTCTCGCTTTTTTTGGGTTCCTGACTTGATGGTGGTGGTGGTGGCAGAGGATTTCACAGGAAATTTGAGGAAAGATAGGAATGCCAGGCTGTTGGAATTCTGTTCTAAATCTTTTTCTTTCTATTTTTCAATAAACCCTTAAAAATCTAAACTCGTTTTATCAGTGATTTTAGTCAGTTTCCCCCAAAACTGGGGGAACAGATTAGAATCCACATTTAGAATCTTAAATTACACAGAAGGAAATGGCAAACCACTCCAGTATCTCTGCCAAGAAAAACCCAAATGGGGATACAGAGAATTGGACATGACTGTAAAATGATTCAATAGCTAGCTGACCATAGCTAGACAGTAGATTCAGGAAAACCTGAGTTTAAATTCCACCTCAGGCATGTAAAAGCCGTGTCCCCCCTCCAGCCCCCAGACAAATCAAGCAGGCCTCAGTTTCCAAGCCTCAGTTTCTTCATCTGTAAAATGAAGCTGTTAAACTCAGTGGTTTAACTCTGAGGTTCTTTCTAACTATAAATCTAGGATCTTATCCTACAACTGTCAGAGACCCAGTACCCAGAGGCAGAAAGGAAGAAGGTACATGTGGGATGAGAGCTATGTGGTTCTCTGACTTCCTACAAGCAATGCCAGGTCATGTAGATGCCCTCAAGGTCCACTGACTTGGCAATGGGGTTGCCATGAAAATGAGCCATGGGACCCTTTTGGTGGAAAGTAGCCAAGGTTGGGTAATTTTAAGTCCTATTCCTCTGTGCCTGAAGCCCCAGGAGCAATTCTCACAACCTGTTTAAAGATGCATCCTCCTCCCCTTCTCCCACCCTTTTATTTCCCACACTGAGACAACTTGTCAGGCCACCCAAGGATTCAGCCCACTCTGTAGCAGCATGTTGTATCATCAATAACTCTACAGTCAGGAAACCTGAATTCAGGATGTGGGTCTCTGTTAATTCCCTTAACTTCTCTGGGATTCAGCATTCTCTCTAAAAGTCCTATGTCAAGAAAATCTCAGCAATCATCTTGTTTGTGTATGTGTGTATTTTAATAATTTATTATTTTTTTTTTTGGTGAGGCAATTGGGGTTAAATGACTTGCCCAGGGTCACACAGCTAGTAAGGGTTAAGTGTCTGAGGCCGGATTTGAACTCAGGTCCTCCTGAATCCAGGGCTGATGCTCTATCCACTGTGCCACCTAGCTGCCCTTTGTGTGTATTTTCAATTTGACAAACATCAATTTAGCTCTTTTCTCATGCTCTTCTTATCCAGTACTTCAAGGGATATTGTTTATTATTTGTGAAGTGGCTCATAGTGATTGAGACTGGACTTATGATTTATTGGTATAGAGAATTCTCAAATGAGAGAACTCATCCAATGTAAGTTCTCACCCTTTCTGCAATTTATAGTCTTAGTGGGTTGATAGAACACTGAGAGATTAAGGGATTTTCCCAGGGTCACACAACCAGTATGGGTCAGAAACAGGACTTTAACTCAGGTCTTCCTGGTTCCAACACTAGCTCTCAATCCACTACACCACTACCACTCTGCCTCTTATTGATTATAATTGGCTTACAAACTTCCAGAATGACTGTGAAGACCCCTAAAAGACCTTATAGTCTAACCCTGTCTTTAGCCAATAAGGAAACAGAGCCAGAGAGGAGAGTGACTCAGTGGTTAAGGCTGGTACATGAGCCCACACCTCTTCCTTCTAAGCTTTGTGCTTTTTTTTTTTCTGTCAAATAATGAGCATTAAAACCTATGGGCCACAGACCCTGGAGGGTTATGGAATTGTTGCAAACTTAAGCGACTGCATATAATAAATAAGCAAATATACCTTCTGCAAACTAAATTAACAATACATCTAGACTATACACATATTACCATTTTTAAAAAGCATGTAGATGCCATTGGGACTAATAAAATACAAAATCATTTAAAAGAACTGCTGAATTCACCGAACCTTTTAGTCATTACATTTGTCGCCACATTTGTAACATTGCAGTTCCCAAGGTGCCACATGGGGAAGGAAAAATGACACAAAAACCAAACTACAAAGAAAGATAGGAAGATAGGCTAGAGAAGGCTAAGGGCACACAGTGGAGGACCACGTAGGAGGCAAAACAACTTTTAGCATGGTGAGGGCATCCACTCACAAGCTATCTAGAAAAGGAGCCTATAGGAAAGGCTTACAAAACAAACAAGACTCAGACATTATCATACCCCCCAAAGCCAGCCAAGGGCTATCAATAACTACAGCTCTATATGCCCACCTAAATTCACACTTCTACGAAATGTTTATGAGAATAATCTACATACATTTCAAAGGCTTCTTTGATGAAGTAAGAGGGCAAGTTTATGCAAATGATATTGTAGAGCAGCCCACACCTTTATACAACTGAGTGAAAGGTTTACATAACAGGATCCCACAGTGCTTTTTGTTTGTTGACTATGAAAAAAGCATTTGTCTCCACAGGACAAAACACTTTCTTAAAGATTCTCCTCTGGCAAGGGGTCTCCCAGGTATGTGTCAAAATCATAAATGATTCCTTGAGATATTCAACAACAGAGAGAACTTTGTTCAATGGCCCCTGTGATGTTGAACATCAAGCAAGTGAACTGGTATGTAGATGCTCTTGCTGAAGGTATTTGTCACTGTCAATGGAAATGTCCATCATAAAGTTAAGATCAAAGAGAACTTCCCTAGAGAACAGGGTGTGATGGAATCTCCAAAGCCAAATCCAACCTCCTCACTTTATAGATCAGGAAACTGAGGTCCAAAGTGGTTAAATGAATTGCCCAGATCACAAAGCTAGGTTCAGGTATCAGAGGTAATAGTCAACCCCAAGCCTTGTTGACTACAAGGTCAATGCTTTCCATCCACCACACTTTACTACCACTGAGGGTGGAAAGGTCCTTCAGATACTCTTGTTTGTACAATGTGTTGTGCTAATCGCATCAAGCCCTGCTGCATGGAAAAACCTTTCCTGTAAGATCCATAATCACTGAAAAGACTTGCTTGAGAATCCACATAGGAAAAATCAATTGGATGAAGAATATCTATTGTCCAGGCAACTGATTGCACAATCTATGGCAGTCAATGTTGTTCAGTGATTTTTCAGTCATGTCTGACTCTTTGTGACCCCTTTTGGGGTTTTCTTGCCAGAGATGCTTGAGTTTCTCCCGCTTATTTAACAGATGTGGAAACTGAGGCAAACAAGGTTAAGTGACTTGCCCAGGGTCACAAAGCTAATAAGTGCTAGATTTGAGCTCAGGTCTTCCTAACTTCAGGTCCAGTACACTCTATCCACTGAGCCACCTAGCTGCCCCCTAGAGGTCAATGAGTTAGACCTCAAATGTTTTTGGTTTTTGTGGGGCAATGAGGGTTAAGTGACTTGCCCGGGGTCACACAGTTAGTGTCAAATGTCTGAATCCAGATTTGAACTCAAGTCCTCCTGAATCCAGGGCTGGTGCTTTATCCACTGTGTCACCTAGCTGCCCCCTAGACCCAAAAATTGAAAAGGAAAAGGAAAACTATTAAGTAAACAAATCAATAAGCATTTATTAAGTGTCAGACACTGTGCTAAGTGATAAGGATACAAAAAAGGATGAGAACAGCACTTGCTCTCAAGGAGCTCACAATCTAATTAATTGTTTAAGTTGCCTTTGGCAAATTTCACCTTTCTTTTCCAGGCTCCAAGCTCCTCCCTGAAGGGCCCCTTCCCCAACCCCTACCCCTTTTTAGCACTAGTTTTCTTCTGATGATGTGATTTGGCTAAATATGATGAAATTCTACAATCTCCACTTAAAGGGCAGTGGAAATAGGTGTGATGAACATGAACACCTGCAAATGTGGCCTTGCATGGCAAAAGCTTGTGAAGGATGTTGGCCAAGAAATGTCTGCTTGGAAAGAAAATGGACAGGTCCCTGTATACTCTATTATTTTCCATTCTTTGTTCTGCTCTTCTCTTGGTTCAACTCTTGTCTCTCTAGACTTTTCCACCTACTCCCCAACAGCTTGTTCACTCTGGAGATACTGCTGCCCCTGGGCCCTCTCCTCTGATTGGAGAGATCTACCATTGGACTGAGGACCACTATTTCATCAATTGCCCAGGACATTCATGCTCTCTTCACCCTTAGATCCTCTCCCGACTCTCTGGACTTTCTACCTTGTCCCAATTTGTTGTACAGTCATTTTTAGTCACATCTAATTCTTTGTGACCCCATTTGGGGTTTTCTTGTCAAAGATGCTAGAATGGTTTGCCATTTCCTTCTCCAGATTATTTTACAAATGAGGAAATGGAGGCCGACAGAGTTGAGTGACTTGCCCAGGGTCACACTGCTGGTAAGTGTCTGAGGCCAGATTTGAACTTGGGAAGATGAATCTTCCTGATTTCAAGGCCAGTGCTTTATCCACTTCACCACTTAGCTGCCCCTGTCCCAACTTAGGAACTTTAGCACCTACCCCTTCCAGTTTCATTTTATGTATTGTCTTCTCCCATTATAATATAAGCTTCTAAAGAGTAGGAACTCTGTTTTTTGCTTGTATTTGTATTATCTCCATTTAGAAATGTGTCTGACAAATAATAATTGCTTAATAAATGTTCTATCTATCAATACAATGTTGGGACCTAGAAACCCCCACCCCAGTACAGGTGGAGCTTTTGCTGAACATTTATGGGCAGATATAAACCAAGAGCAAACAGGGAGGGCATGTGTGGACTGGTGATAATCTGTATATCCACATTACTGGACATAATATCCACATAGATTGGCTCTATCAAAGTATCAAAGCAAGTGTTTTCTTAAGCAACAAATACTGAGGGCATAACTATTATTGTATGGGGTACCTGATGTTTTTGACATTAGAAAGGGGTCCTCATGCTAAATCTACTATCTCCATGAAGTCTCAAGCTTTTCTAGGCATCTTATCCTATCAAGTTTCCTGATAGAAGAAAATTGTCATCCTTTCTTCTCTGTAAAGAGTATGATAAAAAAAATCAAACATTTGTACTCTTCCCTCTTCAATGTTAAGTAGACAAAGGGAGTAGCTCACTCTCGGATGGTAGCAAATCATGGAGACATGAGGCCAGGGAGGTCTCCTCAGCCTTATTTAGGGTAACTTCCCTCCTATTGGCATCTCTCATAAGCAAACATCCTTCACTAGCAAATGGCTCCCACCAGCAGTTACCATTTGTGGCCCAGGTCACTGCTGTCCTCTTGGAATAACCCATAGCTGGGCTCTGTGGCAGCCCTCAGCAGCAAGCCTGGGCACATGTAGATCTTCCCAGGGATAGCTCAGCAAAGGAAGAATCTGTATGAGGTTAACAGTCATGTAGTACAATGGGAAAAAGTCTTGCCACCATAACTTTCATTTTCACTTATTACTAACCCATCCCTGAACTCCATCATCAAGGTCCCAGCCCCTGTGTGACCTTCTTGTTCCTTGAGCCTGGTTGACTTCCTGAGCTCTTCCCCACCATTCTTAATTATCTTTCCCCCTGCTGAAGCTCTGGCAGTTCTTTCCAAACACTCATTTTTCTCTCCCCCTTCTCACCCCATCACATATATACTCTAGGTCATAAGAGAGTATTTTCTAAAGCCGAATCACAAGGGAAAAGAGAATAAACAAATCCAGAAATAAGACACCAGGCTAAGGTGATTAGAAGCATGGGGACCAAAAAAACTACTCGGTGTCAGATTATGGGGCCACTAAGCTTTCTTATCTAATCCTTAGCTAAGGGCCTGGTCTGGCCCATCCTGACTTCCCCCCTTCCCCCAAGGTGCAGTGAATCTAGCTGGCTCATGACTTCAGACAAGAGTAATGTCTTTATCCCCTGAACAGCCTTCAGCTCCCCAAATGCACACATTTTGGGGATACACAGCAAGAATACATAGTGCCTATTGAGGAAAGGCCATTGGCTCTGTTAATTAACAAGGGAAAATTGTAAAAGGTTATCAGAGGCCTCGAAGACTCCATAAAACCTCAGGTTTATGTACAATACTGTCCTTCAGGGAGAGAGATTGTTAGCTTGCTCAGCAAAGTAGCATAAATAAATCTGTATCCAGAAAGGTAGACCTGTATAAGAAGGTTGCATGCTCTGTGTGTATGTGTGTGTGTGTGTTGAATGTGGATATGGAAATTCATTGAAAATTTCATTTGAGAGGCAGAATGTTATAATAGAAACAGCATTGACCTGGAGTCAGGAAGACCTGCGTTCAAATTCTGCCTTAAAAACAACTATCTGCATGACCCTCAGCACAAGTTTGCTTGATTTCCTTATCTGATAAATGTAAATGACAATAGCTTGCTACCTCAGAGTTGCTGGGAGGATCAAAGGAGATATTTATGTAGATATTTATGCAAACCTTGAAACACCATATAAGTGTCAGTTAATGCTATTATCTCATTTGTTCTGTTGTCCCTCACTTAGGTAATAATTCCATGAGGTTAGGAACATCCATCCAATAGAGAGCTTTCTGGGGATGGAATCTTGTGTGAAGGATCCAACCATGTGCCTTAGCTTTTGTTCACTGGAGACAGCTTCTGGAGTCAACTATTCCATTTGGAGCCAGTCCAGCTGACTTTAGTCCTTTTTTTCACTTTTCCCTAATTTTAAGTATTCTTCATCCCTGGACCCCAATCCAAGATCTCAAGTTCCCTGGGACTTCTTGGCCCTTGTACTGATGGGGTTCCCTGGGCTTAGAGATCTCCCACATTTGAACCCAAATTTTTCCCCTCTTTCTCTTCCCCCTACTATCTATACTCACCCCAGATCTAAAGAACATACTTTATAGATTTTGTTCAGATGGACAAAAAGACAATATAAATTCAAAACTAACACACTAAGGCAGATCATCAAATGTTTTGATTAGTCCCTGACAAGGTGGTATCTAAATTTTGTCATTTAGGCTCATAGAATCATCAAGCTAAACCTGGAAGAGACTGTAGAAACTATTTATTCCCAGTTAATTCTTAACTAAAGCTCCTTAGGTCCAGATTGGCCCATCATGATCTTTTTCTAGACTAGGGATGCATGGCTCTTTCAAGGATCTCAATGAAAATGGTATTTTCAGCCTCAGAAGATCTAAGTTAAAGATGGTTATAAGGGACTCAGTTGGTGGGAAGAGATGGGACAATCCAAGGAAATCTTAGCCTTGAAATTTGGGCAGAGCCAGGACTCATGTGGAGGTCTTACCAATCATCCTAATCTGTTTCACTTATGGACTGCATTGAGAGGTACTGAGTTCCCCATCAGAGGAGCTCTTCAAGGGAGCTAGAAGACCACTTGTCAGGAATGTTGTAATGGTGATTCCTTCTTCTAGTATGGTTTGGAAAAAAAAAAAGCCTGCCTCTTCTTCTTCCAGTGCTGAAATCATATTTCTTCTAGGGGGTTAGACTAGTGATTATTAGATAAAGCCAGAAATTGGTATAACCTATACCTCAGAATAAGCCCATACCTTCAATCAATCACCCAATCAGTAAACATTTGTAAAGTGACTACTATAGGCCAGGCAATGTGCTTCACATTGGAGATACAAAACAATGTCTGCCCTCAAAAAGCTTAAATTCACTCAGGGCTTTAGTGGTCTTATGGCTATACTTCTTCCTACATAATCACTTGTCATCTAACTTTGAATCCCTAAAGAAATATAAAGAGGGAAGAGAACAAGCATTTATTAAACACCTACTATGTTCTGGGGACTGTGCTAAGCACTTTACAAATATAATCTCATTTGATCCTAACAACCCTGGGAGGTAGGTGCTATTGTTATCCCCATTTTCCAGTTGAGGAAGCCTCTATCTAGAGGTTGTGACTTGCCTAGGATCCCACAGCTAGTAAATATCTTAGGCTAGATTTGAATTCAGTTCCTCCTGACCCTAGGGCTAGCACTCTATCCACTATGCCACCTAGCTGCTTCATCTATAACCAAATATAGACAGTGTCTTCTCTAAACTAAAAAACAGAATGCAGCCTCACTCCAAACAATACACAGAGACAATCCATCATCCGACATAAAGGCCTTCTTTCATCTTACTCTTCCTCCAACCCCACTAACTCTCCAAAGCCCAAGCATAGACAATGCCTTTTTCTCCTATTCTTCTCACTGAGCATACATAGGGGATGAGAACACAGCTTCTCCCATCTAGAAAGTGATATCCTATGAGAAATATTCTGTGAGTAAGGGGAAAGTTCTTTGTAGATGGGAAATGCCCAGGGTGCTAACCTTTGACAATACCCAGGAGCTGGATTGAGGCCTAGAGGTGCTCTGGCTGTGAGTCCAGGCCTACCTCAGGACTGGATTACACATGACCTATGGTTCTGGCCTGCCTATTCTCCTCTGATGCTCCCTGTTAGTTTTGAAGGAATCTTGCTTGAAACAGCAAATCAGAGATAGTACTGATTAAAATTAATAGGGCTGAAGGATCAGTGCTGTGTTTTATGTGGGGTTTAAAAGATTAAAGATTCTCAGATAGTCACACTGTACACAAATCACATTTTGCAAGCATCTCTGGGAAAAATTCCCAATGAGACTCTTAAAACAAGTTAAAGGAGCCTGCTTTATTTAATTAAAAAAAAAGAATAAAGCAAAAATAAAGGTACCTTCCAACTTTCCTGTGCTTTGGATGGGGTTAAATCCTAATTCAATTTGCTTCGTTCTATTTTCTAATGAATAAACTGGGTCAGGAAAAGTTATTGGATGAACCTCCTATATAAAAGAAAAGGACAAAAAGAGATGTCACTTATATATATATATATATTTTTAGTGAGGCAATTGGGGTTAAGTGATTTGCCCAGGGTCACACAGCTAGTAAGTGTTAAGTGTCTGAGGCCGGATTTGAACTCAGGTACTCCTGAATCCAGGGCCAGGGCTCTATCCACTGTACCATCTAGCTGCCCCTTTATATTTTTAAAAAAACTTTCAATCACCAGCATCCTTTTAACCTGCTGGTTGATAGTACCCACCTGTCAATATGCTGAATTTTATACATAGGAATGTAGGCTGTGATTTGAGTCCCCAGATAAGATTGGGGTTGTTACTCATCCATATTCCTTTTCTTCTCCCGACCTTACCTCCATCCTCAATCCAGCTTCTCTCAGGACCAATGGAGCACACTTATTTGTTTCTTTTATTTTTTTTTAATTTTTTAGTGAGGCAATTGGGGTTAAGTGACTTGCCCAGGGTCACGCAGCTAGTCAGTGTTAAGTGTCTGAGGCTGGATTTGAACTCAGGTACTCCTGACTCCAGGGACGGTGCTCTAGCCACTGCGCCACCTAGCTGTCCCATGGAGCACACTTATAAGGCAGTTGGTCTCGGTGAGGTTTCAGTCAGAGCCCCACTGTACAAATGTCTCTAAATCATGCATGCTTTGTCTCCAGATGCATGACTATACTCATTTATTCATTTAACAAGCATTTATCAAGGACTTTTTATTGCAAGGCTGGGGATTTTTATTTTTTTGTTTAGACCCATTATTCCATTGGTTTAATGAACTATTGGTGAGGAAATTCCTTTTACCTGCTTCAGATGAGTAACTTTTCTGCAACTTGTAGGCTTAGGGAATGCCTAAGGACTCGGAGAGGTAAGATCATTGCCCCGAGCCACATGGCCAGTATGTGAAAGAGGCAAGACCTAAACTCAGGGCCTCCTGTCCCCAAGGTTGGCTCCCTTATCCACAACATCCTGGTACTTCTTCAAGGATGGGAATTCAGAAACTAAACGAAAACATCTCTTTGCCTCAGACAGTTTGTCCAAAGTTTCCTAGGCTACTCTGTCTCTGTACCAGATCAGCTGGTTTTCCTTGTGAAATCCATCATTATATCTTTTCTGACATCTCCTGCATGTACAACTATGTGTTTATTCATTCATTTACTCACTCACTTACTCACTCAACATTTATTATGAGCTTACTGTGTGTCAGGCACCATGTTAAGCACTGGGGATAAAAAAAAAAAAGGCAAAAGATAGTCCCATCCCTTAAGGAGCTCACAACATGCAAACAATATATACAAAGTAAGATATAGCTAGGATAAATAGGAAATAATTAACAGAGGAAAGGTACTAGAATTAAGAGGGGCTGGAAGAAGCTTCCTATGGAAGATGGGATTTTAGCTGAGACTTAAAGGAGCAGAATAGACCACAGGCCCTGCCCTCAGGGAACTCACACTCTAGGTGTGACAGAGAAACAGACTTGAATACCAACTTCAGGAAGCTCACAACCTAAGGAGGGAAGAGAATCACAACCAGAGAACAGTTAAAGGTTGGTAGAGGGCAGTGAGTGAGTGAGTGAGTGAGTGAGTGAGTGAGTGAGTGAGTGAGTGAGTGAGTGAGTGAGTGAGTGAGTGATCAGGGCTCCTCTGAGAGGCTGAGATGATAATCACTTATAAGGGGTCAGAGAACAGGGAACCCATTGTGGGAAGTTGTTCAAATTCGTGTTTCTCTGCCGCTGAGCCAAACTTGTTTCTGTTTCCCACCTCTGCCTTTGATAAAAGTTTTCAGACTATCTCTGTCTCTTTTGATGTTGAAATCACATTTCTTCTTTGTGGTTATGGTGGTGATTATTATACACTTAATCAGGAACTGGGGTAGCCAGTCTTGACTGTCATGTTTCCTAGACTTGACTCTACATTCCCGCAAAACCACAGAATCTCAGTTTCTCAGGGATAGAAGTAGCTTCAGAGAACATTGTATATCTAAAAAGGATTTCTCCCTAAAATATACATGACAAATGGTCATTCAGACTCTACTTGGAGACCTCTAGTAATTGGGCAATTAGGTGGTGAAGTGGATAGAGCACTAGGCTTGGATTCAGGAAGACTCATCTTCCCAAGTTCAAATCTGGCCTCAGACATATACTAGCTTTGTGACCTTGGACAAGTCACTTAACCCTGTTTGCCTCAGTTTCCTCATCTATAAAATGAGCTGGAGAAGGAAATAGCAAACCACCCTAGTATCTTTGCCAAGAAAACCCCACATGGAGTCATGAAGAGTTGGACACAACCGAACAACAACTACAACCCATATCTGCCTTCAGTCTTATCTTCTATCCCCAGTTGCTTTAAATGATCTTCATCGAGCATGGGCTGCAGTCCTACTTGCATCTGGCACTGAATTATTAGACATGTTTCCAGTAACATTCATTTCCATGAAGTCTGCACAGACAAGCCCAAGACATGTCGAGTTCCCCTGCAGTGTCTCCTTGTAGGCACTGTGTGTTTTGGATCCCATCCTTGCAAACTGTGTTATGAGGCCTGGCTGGTTCCACGGTGCCATCACCCATGTCAGCTTTTCCAGGGCCTAGAGCCAGGTCATTGATTTTTTTTTCTTTTGTGATTCAGTTTTCCAGGAAAGCTCTGCTGGAGCATCTGGTTTCTAGCAAAGTCCTCTTTTGATGAGACAAATGTAGAGCAGAGCTGAGCAAGGCTGCGGCTCCAGCAAACCACACCAAGCCGTGCCTCCGAGGTATTAAATAGCTACCCCATGCTTCATTTCCCTCCCTTCCATTTCCCCTCAGGATAAAGGAGAGATCATTAAGTCCTAAATTTTCTAGTTCCCAGGAAAACCTCTATCCCAAAAGGATTGCAGTACAGCAATCATGCTGAGGATATAAGAAATAATAATAACAACCCAACATGTATGTAGACTCTACTATGCACCAGGTATTGTGCTTGGTTAATAATACAAATATCTCATTTGATCCTTAAAACCTTGGAAGGTAGGTAATTTTTATTATCCCCATTTTACAGATTAGGCAAATGGAGGTTAAGTGACTTGACCAGGGTCACACAACTAGTAAATGTCTGAGGCAGGATTTGAACTTCAGAACTATTACTCTATCCTCTGTACCATCTTGTTGTTGTTTAGTTTCTCTTTCAGTCATGTCCAACTATGATTTCATCTGAGGGTTTTCCGGCAAAGATACTAAAGTGGATTGACATTTCCTTATCCAGCTCATTTTACAGATGAAGAAACTGAGGCAATCAGTGTTAAGTGATTTGCACATGGTCACAGTCAACAAGTGTCTGAGCCCAGATTTGAACTCCCTGCCCCAGGTCCAGCATTCTATCTACTGTACTACCTAGCTGTCTCAATTACAGATTGACAGAAAGATTCACTTTTGAATACCTCCACCAACCTATTTCTGTTAGCCATGTCATCTATTATCTACTGCTCACTGCTCTTCTACATTCCTTAAGGACAGTTCAGCCTAAGGTCTTATGGTCTGGATGGAGGTGGATTCAAATTCCAACTCTACCACATTTTGCATTTGTCTGGTACTGTGTATGTCTCTCCTCTCTGAACTTCAGTTTCCTACTCTAGTAAGTGGGAATAATAATTTTTAAGCATGGAGTTGAAATCAATCTACCCTGCTTAGCTCTGATACATTTACTATTATTACTATTATTATTATTATTACTATGTCCAAAAATTTATGCTTCAATCTGCACTCTAAGCCTATCTCACCTCTCTGTCAGGAGGTTGGCAGCATCTTTCATCATAAGCCATATGGGCTTGTGGAGGTTTTGTGGAAGACTATCGTATGACCAGAGTTTCCAAGTCTTTCGGAGTTATTTGTCTTTACAACATTGTTGTCAGAATATAATTTGTTCTCCTGGTTCTGTTCACTTCACTCTGTATCAGTTCATACCAGTCTTCTATTTTTGTCCGAAACCAACCCCTTCATCATTTCTTGCAATACAAATGTATTCCATCATATTCATATAGCAAAACTCATTCAGCCTTTTTCTAATTGATGGGCACCTGATCAGTTTCCAATTCTTTGTTACTCCAAAAAGACCTGCTATAAATATTTTTCTACATGGGAGTCCTGTTCCTTTTCCTCTTTCTTTGATGTGTCATGGACTACTGAGGATATGATTGTACCCATTTTTCTTACTGTATAACTTTTAGTAAGTAACGTTTATTAAAAGTTAATTGCCCAACTAACATAATCATAAAGAGGAGGACCAAACCAATGAGGGTTGGTGAGCTATAACAGGAGAAGCTTTTCTCTACAATCCTTCAGGGTTACCTCTAGATTCTCAAAGGATAAGTAGCAAGTATGCCCTGGGGTTGTAAATGCTTATACTACCTACTTTACAAGGTTGTGGTGAGTAAGGTATTCTGCAAAACTTAATGCATTCTGGGGGCAACTAGGTGGCAGGCACAGTGGATAAAGCACCAGTCCTGGATTCAGGAGGACCTGAGTTCAAATCCAGCCTCAATTACTTGACACTTACTAGCTGTGTGACCCCAGACAAGTCACTTAACCCTCATTGCCCCACAAAAAACAAAACAACAAAAACAAACAAACAAACAAATAAAACCCTAGTGTATTCTGGAGGGATGTCTTGGAAATCTCATCATGTTTTGAGAGTAATAGCTAACATTTCTATAGGCTTTTGATTTCATTGCTATTGGGAATTCTCTAAAGGAGGAATCTTCTATCTATGCAAGTCAGCACCTTTCCTGAAACTTTTAGGTTTTAAGGGTTGCCTAGAGCACTGAGAGGTTGAGTGAATTGCCCAGGATCACATAGCCAGAATATGTACAAGGTTCTAGGTACAGGTTTTCTTTTCTTTCTTTCTTTCTTTCTTTCTTTCTTTCTTTCTTTCTTTCTTTCTTTCTTTCTTTCTTTCTTTCTTTCTTTCTTTCTTTCGATATGGGGGAAAATTAGGTACGGGTTGGGTTAGGGATTGGGGTTCTTGGGAATTCCTCTTTAAAGAATTACACCCTCTTGCACACAAAACGTAGTTAGAATAAGGTGATAGTTTATTGAGGAACAAGGGAAGGGAAGGGTGGGGGGAGGGAAACCATGAAAGAAATCCTTGGACTTTTCATGGGGAGATTTGGCATAAAGCACATGGCTCAGAGGTACCAAATCTCCTGGAACAGGAGACTGGAAGATACTTTTATAGAGGACTGATGGGGGTGGACCATCTTCCTGTGGAAAGTTCCTTTAGTGAGGGAGGATCATCCCCCACTGGGGGTAGCTGGGGGAATTGGGTGAGCAGTGGAGGACCATCCCCCACTGGTAGTGACTAGAGGAATTGGGTGAGGGGTGGCTACAGATCCCTCTTCAGAACACAAAGGCCGAAGCCACACCCAAATTTATCTCCCCAGAGTAAGGGAGACCAGAATGAAGGGTAGGAATCCGAAGCTAGCTCAGTCCCGTTTGGTTCAGCTTATCTCTCTAGGCGTTATCTGTCCTCTGGTTTAGTTTCTCAAGGAGAAGATTCCTTGGTGTGCCCCAGAGAACTTCTGGGGTGCTCTGCGCCCCATGACTCACTCTTTCTTTCTTTCTTTCTTTCTTTCTTTCTTTCTTTCTTTCTTTCTTTCTTTCTTTCTTTCTCTCTCTCTCTCTCTCTCTCTCTCTCTCTCTCTCTTTCTTTCTTTCTTTCTTTCTTTCTTGGCAATGAGGGTTAAGTGACTTGCCCAGGGTCATACAGCTAGTGTCATGGGGCGCAGAGCACCCCAGAATTTCTCTGGGGCACACCGAGGAATCTTCTCCTTGAGAAACTAAACCAGAGGACAGATAAGGCCTAGAGGAACCAAATCGGACTGAGCTAGCTTGGGATTCCTACCCTTCATTCTGGTCTCCCTTACCCTGGGGAGATAAATTTGGGTGTGGCTGCGGCCTTTGTGTCCAGAAGAGGGATCCGTAGCCACCCCTCACCCAATTCCTCTAGTCACTACCAGTGGGGGATGATCCTCCCTCACTAAAGGAACTTTCCACAGGAAGATGGTCCACCCCCATCAGTCCTCTATAAAAGTACCTTCCAGTCTCCTGTTCCAGGAGATTTGGTACCTCTGAGCCATGTGCTTTATGCCAAATCTCCCCATGAAAAGTCCAAGGATTTCTTTCATGGTTTCCCTCCCCCCACCCTTCCCTTCCCTTGGCCCTAAATAAACTATCACCTTATTCCAACTAAGTTTTGTGTTCTGAAGAGGGTGTAATTCTTTAAAGAGGAATTCCCAAGAACCCCAACCCCAACCTCTACCCCATTTTCCCACTATATCATAAGCGTCAAGTGTTGGATTTGAACTCATGTCCTCCAGAATCCAGGGCCAGTATTTTATCCACTGTGCCACCTAGCTGCCCCCCAGTACAGGTTTTCTATCCTCTCTACCATGCCACCTCTTTCTCTTAAGCTTTTCTTTGTAAATAGAACTTTTGAGCTTTCATAGGGATCTTTTGAGGGAGATAGAGCAGATATTATTGCTTCCATTTTATAAATGAGTAAACTGAGGTCCAGAGAGGGTTGAGAGTCACACTGCTAGTAAACAATAAAATGAGGACTTGAACCTGGGTCTTCTGGTTCCAAATCTAGCTACCTCAGTTCCTGATTGTGTCCACTAATCACAACCAAAGGATTGTAGAGATCTTCAGATAGCTGCAAATAGAAGAAACATGATCTTAGCTTTGGAAGAGCCAATGACAGGCCTCTAGACCAATTCATGCCAGAAGCAGGGATTCTCACTAGAACCTCCCTGAAAAGTGGCCTTCCAGCATCCTTGAGGTGCTCAGTGATGGAAGAACTCACCACTTCTCAGCACAGCCCATAAATAAAACAGACCTGGATGATTGGCAAGATCTCCATGTAAGCCCAGGCTCTGCCAAACACTCAAGGCCAAGGATTCCTTGGACTGCCCCATCTCCCCTACTAAGTGCTCCCTGATCCCTCTATGTCCCCTATTTTCCATCAACTTCCCTGTATCCCCACACTTCTTGTCACTGAGCTAGTGTTAAGGGACCAGAGGAAGGGGGAGTCTGAGTTAGTGAGACTGGGTGGAGCACAATACTCTTGGCAAGGAAGACCTGATTTGAGGGGCTCTGGGAATGGGCCCTTGCCCAAACCTCTCTCTCTCTCTCTCTCTCTCTCTCTCTCTCTCTCTCTCTCTCTCTCTCTCTCTCTCTCTCTCTCTCTCCCAGTAGCTTGGCATACTTTCTGACATTCCATCATTAGCATTTCATCCCTCTGGGAGAAGGCATTTGGCAGGAGTCCCATGTGATAGTAAACACCTTTGAAAGGGTAACCTGTTAACCCATCATTAACCATTCACACCTTAATGGATATTAGCTCATTATATAATCAGTAACTAATTCAAATTGCTTTTCCCCCAGTAACAATGGCTATCCCCTGCTGTTCAACCTATCTCAATGCATGATCTGTTAAATGTAGATGATCCTCAGAGATCTCCTGTCCTCTCTCATTCCCTCAGTACAGATTCAGAAGCTTTCTCCTTTAGCTTCAATAAGTATGCCACAAGTCCCCCCACCCCCACCACACCATTTTTCCTCCCTTACACAGAGCTCAGAATACCTGGTTTCTAATCCTAGCTTTGGGGAAGCTGCTGCCTTGCCTCTGGGTCTCAGTTTCCCCATCTGCAAAATGAAGACATTGGAATAAACCAGGGGTTCTTAACCTTTTGTGTGGAACCCTTTGGCATCATGGGGAAGCCCAGAGACCACTTCTCAAAATAATGCTTTAAAATGCATAAAATATGTAGGATTTACAAAGGAAATCAGGTCCTGTACATTGAAACAAAATAGTCAATTAAAAAAAAAAACAAGTTCGTGGACCCCAGATTGAGAATCCCTGGTCTTGAAGGGGCAGAGCCAAGATGGCAGAGGAAACACTGTAAGTCTCTGAGCTCCTGACAAATATACCCACATACCTCAAAAACAAACAAACAAACAAACAAAATACCATAAGACAGCTCCTGGAGCAGCAAAACCCACAAAAGAACAGAGTGAGACTATTTTCCAGTCAAAGATGGCTTGAAAAGGCAGCAGGGATCGTCTGCTGTACAGGGTGAGAGAAGAGCACAGCACGCAGTGCAGATCCAGCCCCAGGCAAGCCGTGCCTCCGGAGGCTCTTAATCTTCAGCGTCAGTGGCCTTTTCTAAAACTCGGCTCGTGGACTGGTGAGGGGGTCCAGCAGTTGGCTGGGAAGAAACAGTAGGGGAGTCTCTGCTGGAGCAGAAATGGGAACACTGTGGTGTTACTCAGGCAGTGGACTTAAGCGTCAGTGGACCAGTGGGGGAGGGGCACAGGCACAGCAAGCTTTCGACCATAGAGAATCATATTTAAATCAGATTTCTGCTTCTGGGTTAAAGAGAAAGCAGCCCCATGGTTACTTACAGGCCAGGCGGGTCAAGAACGAGCCTAAACTGAACCATTTGGGACCCCCTGTAGCTTGGGACAGTACATCCTAGAAGCAGGGCTCCACTGTGAGGAGTTAAAAGCCAAGAAATAATCTGGCAAGATGAGCAGGCAGACAAAGCAGCTCACCAAAAATCCTCGGTCTCAGTGGCTTCTAAGACCCCTCCCAGCTTCCAACATCCCATGTTCTGTAATTACAGCAGTCAAACATTGTTCAGGCTGATTATCATGCTTGTCGGGAGTGACCTCCCCAAACTCCCCAGCCAAGCCTCTCATCCTACCTGTGTGGTTTCTCTTTAAATCTGAGGACATCATTCATCAAGCCCAGCTGCCTGTCAACTTTTAATACTTCTAATTGCCAATCCACTCCTGCATAATCATAAAGTCTTTTAACATTTCACTATCCCCCAGGAACAAAAGTGTCCCCTTGCTGGGATTGTGACCTTCAGAGGTTTCTGAGAAGGTAAAGCATCAGTCAGCCTGTCATTGGGAGCAAGCTTTCCTCTCCCCAATTCTACACTTCTTGTTGCATGTAGTATGGTGCCTTGTACACAGTGGGTATTTAATAAATGCTTGTTTTATTGGATTAGATGGTATCATTGATGATCTTCATGTATTTTTTGCAGTACTGTGGAATTTGGGGCATTTTAGAAGCAGTTTGGTATAATGGCTTACAGGTCAGGGATTTGATTCCTGGGTTTTCCTTACTATATGTATGACTTGTAAAGTCCTCAACCTCCTTGGGATTCAGTTTCCTTCATCTGTAAAAGGAAGGGAATGGAACAGAAGACCTCTGTTAGAGGCAGATGGTGGCACAGTGGACAGAACACTAAGCCTAAAGTCAGGAAGACCTGAGTTGAAGTACAGCCTCAGATACTTAGCTTTGTGATCCTGGGCAAGTCACTTAAACTCTGCCTGCCTCAGTTCCCTCAACTACAAAATGGGGATAATAATAACATCTAACTTGCAGAATTGTTATGAGGATCAAATGAGATATTTGTAGAAATTCTTAGCACAGAGTTGGTGCTACCTAAATGTTTATTCCCTTCCCTTAAATTTCCATAAATTAAGATTTAAACATGAAAATTTTCCATTCTAGATCCATTTCCTCATTTCTAAAACAAGGATGTCAGTCAAAGTCATCTCTGATAGGTATTCTATCTCTGACATTCTATTTGTTTCCCCAATTAGTACAGTGCTTGGTACATTTCAATCATATTTGACTCTTTGTTACACCCCCCCCCCTGCTCCCGCCATGGGGTGGTTTACCATTTTCTTCTCCAGTTCATTTTACAGATGAAGAAACTGAGTCAAATAGGGCTAAATGACTTGCCCTAGGTTACCCGAGGAGTTAATGTCTGAAGCCGGATTTGAACTCAGGAAGATGAGTCTTCCTGACTCCAAACCCAGAGCTTTAGCCAATGAGCCACCTCACCGCCCTTGCTTGGTACATAGTAAATGCTTATTAAATGTTTTCTCCTTCCACTCTTTTCTATGTTCTGAATTTAATTCTAGCTCAAACAGTGTATGGATCTATATTTAAAGTTGGAAAGGACTTTATAGTTCATGACATCCAATTTATAGGTGACCAAGAATTCCTTCTCCAACATCTGTGATAAGGAATCTGCCAGCCTTTGTCAAAGGCCTTCAAGAAGCCAGAAGAACCTAATGCCTTTAGGACAGATCATTCCACTACTGGACAGCTATAATCATGATGAAGTTTTTCCCTATATGGAACACAAATGTGTATTTGAGAGATGTTGCAAAGGTGAAATGGGCAGACCTTGGGGATAGAGATAGTGAGGAGTTGAAGATGATATTCAGGTTGCAAGCCTGAGGGATTGGGAGGATGGTATTGTTCTTAACTGTACTAGGAAAGGTAGGAAGGGGTGGGGTCTAGGGGGAAAGATAATGAATTCTATTTTGGACATCTTGAGTTTAAGGTGTCTACTGGACATTTCACTTGACAAAAATAAAAACAAATATTATTTATAAAAATACAATAAAACATTGATAATATCCCATTTTAAAAATATATCAAGCGACAGCTAGGTGGTACAGTGGATAGAGCACTGGCCCTGGATTCAGGAGGACCTGAGTTCAAATCCAGCCTCAGACACTTGACACTTACTAGCTGTGTGACCCTGGGCACGTCACTTAACCTTCATTGCCCCGCCAAAAACAAAATACACCAATATGTAGCCCACAGAGGTTTTTATATATGGGGTTTTATTTGAGTTTGACAGCACTAATGTAGCCTAGATCTCTCCATCTTTCCCCTTCCATCTGTGTTCCATATTCTAAGGTTTCTTCCAATGTCAGTATTCTGTATTTTATGTTCTAGGGAGGCAAGTGAACGGAATGGAATCCTGGCCCTGCAATCAGGAAGAACTGATTTCAAATCGCACTTCTGATACTTGAGTTACATGACTTTTGATAAGTCACTTAGTCGGAGACTTAGTTTTCTCAGCTGTAAATTAGTGATGATGCCTTAAATGCCCATCACACAGGATTGTGAGGCTCAAACAAGATGAATTGTATTTACAACCTCTAAAACAAAGCTTCTTAAACTGTGGGTCACGACCCCATGTGGGGTTGCATAACTGAATGTGGGGGTCACGAAAGATTAGCAACAGTAAAAGGTTATGTAGACCTATTTTATATATCTCGAAACCCAGGGTAGGGTAAAAATTGCTCTGGCGAAAAGGGCTAACAAGTGGGAAAAGTTTCAGAAGCCCCGATCTAAAATACTGTATAAATGTCGGGTTTTACTGTCCTAAAGCCCCCTCGGGCCCCAGTGATCTATGCTGTCAAACATCTTCAGGGTCAGGCACTCTATGGTCTGAGGGCGAAGGCCCATTTCAGACTCTGACATTGCTCAATTCTTAATCGCTTGCAAACAAATAATGAACTCTTACTTAATGCATGGGCTCCACCTGTGGGCCATATCCTTTATGAAGCTTTCTACCCCCATTGATGGATCATCGGAGAAAAATCTACTCCTTTGAGGGCTAGTAGAAGGGATTTTAAAGAGACTCAGGGCTTAGGGATGAAATCATTCTTTAGGATCCAGGACATGTATCTCTGTTCCTTCCGGAATGTTGTGGTTTTCTACTTCCTGTCAGCTTGTAGAGCTCACCCAGACCTCCTACTGTTGTGGTCTTTTGCTAAGGCAACCATTGAGCACTGAGAGGTCAAGCTTGGGTTTACTCATTCCTTCCCTGGCTCAACCAGACTATGAGTTCCCCAAAGGGCAGAGAGACAGGTCTTCTCCCCCTCATTTTTCTGCTCCCCATCCCTCCCCCACAATGCAGTCCTGTGACTGGAGGAAATAAGTTACATTTATTTCTTTCGACTAAAACAATTCAATTGGTGTTATTAAGTATTTATGAAGTACCCAATGTGTGCAAATATATAAGGCAAAAGGTCTGGGAAGGCTAGCTTGGCTGAGTGGCTGATTGTGAGAGCCTCAGGAGAGGGGAGCTGCTTTTTTGTCTTTGTTTTTCCTGGAGAAGCTGCTTGGAGAAATGGAAGAAACTGGGAATGCAATTGGAAGAAAGAAATAAGGGAAGTGAAAGGGTGGATGGATTGGAACGGGGAAGGGGGGAGGAGCAGAGGATAGCTACTTACAAGAAATGGAAAGGATTGTCCTTTGGAAGGCAGATTAGAGTTATTCTACAGGGCTTCAGAGAGATGGATTTGGAACATTGTGGGAGAAGGCAGGGGGATGGATTGGTGCACAAGAGATTGATTTTAACTCAATATAAAGGAAAATGTGATAATTGCAAGAACTGCACAATGGTAGAGTTCTCTGCTTCCTTAAGTACTGATCTCTCCTGTGTTGTCAGTCTTCAAGTATGTTTTAGAAGCAATTTCAACTTGGGTAATTGAAATGACTTCTGAGATTCCGGGCTCTGAGATTTTATTATTTGGGGTTCTCTTCAAAGGTCAGTATACTGGGGGCAGCTAGGTGGTGCAGTGGATAAAGCACAGGCCCTGGATTCAGGAGGACCTGAGTTCAAATCTGACCTCAGACACTTGACACTTACTAGCTGTGTGACCCTGGGCAAGTCACTTAACCCCCATAACCCCATACACAAAAAAGGTCAGTATACCTTTTTTTTCCCACTCATAACATTTATGTGTGATGCCACCATCCTTGTTGAGCCCTAGTAATAATGGTCATGGCCTTAATATCTGGAATCTACCTCTCGATTCTTCTCTTCCACTTAGTACACTTTCCTCTTGGAATTCTCCAGCTTTAAACTTGGCTGAGCTCTCTATCTAGACTTAGAGTATTCACATACACCTACTAAGGGCCTGGAGCCTTTATTGTGACCCTATATTCACCCAAACCTTCCAGTTCAGATGGATGACTTTGGGGAGGCGGAGCCAAGATGGCAGAGAAAAGGCAATAACTCGCCTGAGCTCTCCCCCAAACCCCCCAAATACCTTCAAATAATGCCATAAGACAATTCCCAGAGCAGCAGAACCCACAAAAGGACAGGATGAAATAATTTTCCAGCTAAAGACAATTTAGAAGGTCAGCAGTAGGGGCAGCTAGATGGCTCAGTGGATAAAGCACCAGCCCTGGATTCAGGAGATCCTGAGTTCGAATCCGGCCTCAGACCCTTGACACTTACTAGCTGTGTGACCCTGGGCAAGTCACTTAACCCTCATTGACCCACTCAAAAAAAAAAAAAAGAAGGTTGGCAGGAAAGGTCATTTGCACAGACATAAGAGTGGAGAGCAATTCATCAAAGACTGCACCAGCATAGGACAGGCCCAGCTCCAGCAAACTAGGAGTTGGCCTGAAGGTCTCTGAATCAGCTGCAGCAGTAGCAACTGCTTCTGGAACTCAGCCCACAGGGGGTCAAATAATTGGCCAAAAGGAGATTACAAGGGTCTTTTTGCTAGCACTGAGGCAGGACTCTTGTTTTGCTTATACTCAGATCCAGGTCACAATCTTAGGTTGTAGTCCCAGGTGAGGGAGGAGCATTAGCACACTGGAACTTACAGCCACAGTGGAACTACACGCTTTTCACAGTTCCAGGGAAGAAAAGCAGGCCTGTGGTTGCTTGCAGACCAGAGCACAGGTCAGGAGAGTAGTAAACATACCTCTCCTTAAATCATACCACCTTGGAAAAACTGAAAACTTACAAATCCCTAGAAGTATCTCTGAAAATAGTTACATAAACCCCCTGAAGCTTGGGATAGTGCACCCTGAACCCTGGAAGCAGAGCCCTACTTTAGCAAAGAATTAAAAGCCAAGAAATAGGCTGGGAAGATGAAAGGCTGGGAAAATGAGCAAGCCGATTGATGACTTTGGGTCATGGCATCTCCTAGCCTGACTCATCCTGTATCACCTGGAAATCTCTTCCTATAGGGACGCAAGGTATCAAACTCTGGTAGGCTGGGACTAGGATCTGGGTCACGTGATCCTGGACAAATCACCTTTGTCCTTCTGAGCCTTAGTTTCTCTCTCTGTTAAAATTCATGCAAGGGGCAGCTAGGTGGTACAGTGGATAAAGCACCAGCCTTGGATTCAGGAGGACCTGAGTTCAAATCCAGTCTCAGACATGTGACACTAGCTGTGTGACCTTGGGCAAGTCACTTCACCCTCATTGCCTCAAAAAAAAAAAAATTCATGCAAGATCCACCCCACCCCTCAAGGCTCTTGTGAGGAAGTTCATAGATCAAGTTCCTAGAATCTGAAGCTAGAAGAGACCTTAGAGAATGTCTACTTCAATTTCTTCATTTTCTAGAAGAGGGAACTTAAGCTTAGAGAATGAAAGCTATTTACTTAAGGCAGCATAGGTAGTCATTCAGACCCAGATTTTCTAATTACATAAGCAGTTTGAGGGCAAGAACTGTTTCACGTTTGGTTCTGAATCCCTGAACCTAGTATAGTGCCTAGCACATAGTAGATACTTAATGAGTGGGTACTGACCTGGCTGATTTTGTATCTGAATTATCAAGCCATGGATTCTTCCTTTGATTGAATTAACCTGTTACTTCTGGGCAAGTGCTAAGTCCAATCACAGAATACAAAATAATGCAGTTAGAAAAATAGATTTAGAGCTGAAAAGGATCCCTGCAGCTCTTAACCTGCGTCTATGTACAAATTTCAAGAGGGGCCATGAACTTGGACAGGAAAAACAACACATCGTTATTTCAATACAATTGGTTTCCTTTGCAGTCTTATGTATTTTATGAATTTAGAAAGATTATTTTATGAAGGGGTTAATGGGCTTTGCTAGACTGTCAAAGGGATCCATGGTACAACAAAAGTAAAGAAGCCCTGTTCTACTTCAACTTCTTCAGTTTACAGATAAGGGGAGGCAAGTTAGGTGACTTGCCCAAGGTAATACATTTAGCAGTAAGCCCTGGATCAAACGTAGAATTTGAGCCCAGGCTCTTTGTTTCCAGAACTAATCCTCTTTACACTCAATTGTGCTTCCCCCCAATGCTCAGATATACCATTATTTCCCCCTTTCCTTTCTGAAATGTACATCATCTTCCCTAGTTTTACTCTTAGCTTCTTTGGGAAGTCAACCACTTGTCCTACTTTTGCATAGCATTGATTATAAGAAGGTTATTTTTTTTCCCTGACATCAAGCCAAAATTTGCCTGTTTGAAAATGTCTCCCATTGGCCCCAGTTCTACCCTCTGGGGTTAAATAGCCAAATCTAATCTGTCCTTCACATGACATCCTTACAATCTAGTCCAGAAGTTTGGAGATCTGGAGAAAGTTTGCACAAAAGTCAGACAGACCAACAATGTGCAAAGTAATAGACTTATTATATCATGTTTTTTAATTCACTCAAGCAGTCTAGAATGAAATTCACAGGAAGGGGCAGCAAGATAAGAGAGATTCAGGTCTTAGTTTCTATCCATTTTGGTCACAGAATGGGTCAGATATTACCATTTAAAAATTTTGGGGGGGGGTGGGGCAATGAGGGTTAAGTGACTTGCCCAAGGTCACACAGATAGTAAGTGTCAAGTGTCTGAGGCTGGATTTGAACTCAGGTCCTCCTGAATCCAGGGCAGGTGCTTTATCCACTGGCCACCTAGCTACCCCCTTAAAAGTAATTTTTAATTATATCTTTTATATGACCTTCATTTCCCAATATCCTTCCCCCTCTACCTGCATCTCTTATAATAAAGAATAAAGAAGAGTAGGGTTTGGGGAAGGGAAAAGTTAATATTAACCAACATATAGAAAAAGTCTGGTGTGATACATAGCATCACACACCTATGGTTTTGCATCTCTGAAAAAAAGGGGGGGACAAGTGCCTTTTCATATCTCTTTTTTATTTTGAATCAAATTTGGTCATTATAATTTCACAGCTTTAATTCTTTTGTTCTTGTTGTCACTGTTGTTGTTGCTCTCATTGTTGTTTCCATGCACGTTATTGTAGTCCTTATATATTTTTCCTTGATTAACTCACTTCCCTTTGTATTAGCTCCTATAAGTCTTCCCATACTTCTCTGAATTGATCATATTCATTATTTCTTATATCACATATTATATCCAGATATACCAGATGATGATGATGATGACGATGGCGACGACATTGATGCAGCATTTACTCTGTGCAGGCACTGTGTTTTAATCACTTTATTATTTCATTTGATTCTCACAACAAGCCTGGGAGATAAGTGCTATTATTACCCCCATTTTATAAATGATGCAAGTAGAGATTAAGTGACTTGCCCACATTCATTTGGCTACTAAGTATCCAAGGCCATATTTTAACTCAGGTCTTTCTAACTTTAAGTCTGGCACCACCTAGCTGCCCATTATATACCATATATTATAAATTATTTATTATACTTTTATATCCATATGTCACAATTAGGCCATTTCCCAATCAATGGACATTTACTTTGGCTGTGGTTCTTTGCTACCATTAAAAAAGATGTAGCTGTAAATATTTGGGGGGTATAAGGGACTGTTTTTTTTTATCATTGACTTCCTTGGGAGTATATGCCTTGCAGTAGAATCTCTGCATCAAAGGATTAGGATATTTTAGTCATCTCCTTTTCATAATTTCAAATTACTCTACAGAATAGTTGACCCAACTCATAGCTCCACCAACAGTCCACTAATGGTGGACCTGCCCTTCCACAATCCTTCCAACATTGACTATTCCCATCTTTTGTCATCTTTGCCAATTTACAAGGTGTGAGGTGAACCCTCAGGGTTGTTTTCATTTGAATTTCCTCTTATTATTAATGATTTAGAGCATTTTCCAAAGCCTCAGGTGCAATGGTCTTCTGAACACAATAGAAAGAGGGATATGAGTCAGTAATGGTCATTTGGGAAGGTTGCCCCTGAACTTGGCACACTAAACTTTCACCAAGCTCCTGGCCACTGTTCTTCATTCATTATAGGAGGCCTGGACCCTTCATCTCCTTCATGCCAGTGCAGCTTGCTAAGGTAGAAAAAAGTCATGGGTTTTGTTGTTGTTGTTGTTATAGCAATAGGATGGGTTCTTGATCAGGCATGTTTGATTGATTTTCTATTTCTGCTGTTTATAAGTAGAGAGATGCCAAATTCTGTCTAAGGAATCAGATAGAGAAAACAAACATGGGATATGAAAGGTTCCCCCCCAAAAAGAGGGAAGGGGTTAAATTAGACACCAGCTGGGGTATGTTCAGAAGAGAGACATACTTATGAGTCTCAAAGAGCTCCCTGAAACCAACCAGGTTTTTTTGTTTTGTTTTGTTTGTTTGTTTGTTTGTTTTGCAGGGCAATGGGGGTTAAGTGACTCACCCAGGGTCACACAGCTAGTAAGTGTCAAGTGTCTGAGGCCAGATTTGAACTCAGGTCCTCCTGAATCCAGGGCCGGCGCTTTATCCACTGCACCACCTAGCCGCCCCCAACCAACCAGTTTTTTTAATAGAGTATCAGAAAAATACACAGATGAAAATAATATGTGATGTTACATGATCAGTGCGTTAGACTATACCAAGTGAGGGACCCAAGAATATTTAGCCTGGAAAACTTTGTCTTTTAATAATCTATCCTGTTCCTATATTTCCAGTTTTCTTATACATTACTCCCACCATGTAATCTATGGTCCAATGACACTGGCTTCTGTTATTTCTGACATGACATTTCATCAGATCTATGACACTTTCACTAGCGGTCCCTGTGCCTGGAATTCTCTTCTTCCTCATGTTCCCCTTCCCTTTCTTGGCTCCCTTCAAGTCCCACCCTCTTTAAGAAACCTTTCCTTACCCTCCTTAATGATGATGTTTTCTCTCTGTGATTTTTTTGCATATAACTTGTTTGTGCATAGTTCTTTTCTTCATATTATCTCCTCCATTAGACTGAAATCCTAGAGAGCAGGGACTATGTTTGCCTTTCTTTGTATCACCAACATTAACACAGTACCTGGTACATAGGAGGTGTTTAATAAATGTTGTTTTTATTAAAATAAAAACAACAAAAGAATTAGGGTAGACATTATATCTATCTTTAAGTGTTTGACAGACTGTCATGGGGTAGATAGAAGGTTTGAATTTGTTTGGCTTGGCCCTAGAGGGTACAATTAAGAGCAATAGGGATTGGGATTGGAAGAAGAAGAAGGTCCAGAGGCAGATTTGGCTCAATATAATGGAAAACTTGCTAATAATTAGATCTTTTGCCCAGCCATACCTCCTCTGACCTGTGCTTGTGCTGGGATGGGATACACGGTAAATACATGTTGAATAAGATTGGATTGGATCAAATTGAAAATTGTAACATGTGCTGTCTCAGCTTTAGTCAGAAAGGAGAAGCGATGGGCAGCAGAGAGGAGCTGTTTTACAAGGGATTTGCCTCCAGGCATGGCCTCATATCATTTGATGCAATGTGCTTTGTTATTAGTGAACATAGAAATTCTTCTCCTTCCTTTCCCTTCTCTCCCCTGCCCCCACCAAGTTGTATTGATCACTGTCATTCATTATCAGATATATTTACCTTTGCCCTTACCCCATGAGGGTCTGCTCTAGAAACAACAACCATTTGGCAAAACCAATGCAATGACTGCTCTGACTAAATAGAAAACATTCCCTCCCATATTCTCCCTCCTCCTCCTCTTTCAAAGAAAGGGAAGAGGTGCAAAGAACATAGAAATGTTGGCTATTATACTTCTCTCAAGTACCAGTTTCCTCTGTAAAATGGATTTAATTTAAGCATCCTACCCACTTTTTGTTTGTTTGTTTTTAAGTGAGGCAATTGGGGTTAAGTGACTTGCCCAGAGTTACACAGCTAGTAAGTGTTTAAGTGTCTGAGGCTGGATTTGAACTCAGGTACTCCTGACTCCAGGGCTGGTGCTCTATCCACTGCGCCACCTAGCTGCCCCATCCTACCCACTTTTAATGGTTATCATGAAGCTCAAATGAGCTAAAGACCTTTGTAAAACAGAAAACACTCTAGAAATATCAGCTATTATAATAGGTCCCAATTAGTACGGATAATGAATCCTATAAAGTGCTTGTATTATTTGAATTTGCATAGCATGTTTCCATTGGGTTGGAACTAATTGTCATATTTCATCAATTACCATATTTATACCCTCCTGTTTCCTCTAGGAGCTTGTCCATATAAGCACTCAGTCATTCCATATTCTGTCTGTCTCTGTCTCCATGTCTGTCATTGTCTCTGTTTCTCTGTCTCTGTTTTTGTCCATCTCCCTGTCCATGTCTGTGTCTACATCAATGTGTGTGCGTGTATGTACATCTTTCTATCTGTCTCTCTTAATGAGCTTTAAATGCCATTTACAGTGTTTAAACTTCATCCATCCATTAATAAAAAGCCACTGAAGTTTCTTGGGCAAGGGAGTGACATGGTCAGAATTGTACTTTATGAAGATTGTTTTGGCATCTATGTGGCAGACGGATTATAACTATTATATTCTAAGAGCCAAGAATTCAGTGAAAAGGCTGTGACAACAGTCTAGGTAGGAGGTGACAAGCACCTGAACTAATTCAGGTCTCTGTGAGTAGAGAGAAGGAAAGAGATGCCAAAAATAATGCAGTGGTACAATTGATAAGACTTAGCAACTGGAAGGATACAGGGCAAGGAGTCAGGGTGAGAAAAGGGGTCAAGGATGAATCTCAGTTTATGAGCTAGGTGTCTGAAAGGATTGTCATCCCCTTAACAGAAATATGGAAGTTTGGAGGAAGTTAATGAATTTCATTTTGCACATATTGAGTTTGACATGTCTATTGGATATAAAGGCAGAGATGGCCGATAAAAGTAGAGTATAATAGATCTGGCAATCATCTGCATAGAAATGATCATTGACCCTAGGGAGGTGATGAGATAACTAAGAGAGAGCATAAAGCAATGGTTCTTCATCTGGGATCCATGAACTTGTGGGTGTCTTTTTTCGTGTGTGAGGAAATTGGGGTTAAGTGACTTGCCCAGGGTCACACAGCTAGTAAGTGTCAAATGTCTGAGGTTGGATTTGAACTCAGGTCCTCCTGACTCCAGGGTTGCTGCTTTATCCCCTGTACCACCTAGCTGCCCTGTGGGCGTCTTTTAAAAAATATTCTGATAGCTATAGTTCAATATCATTTCTTTTCTTTGTAATTCTATGTATTTTACTTTATTATACTTAAAAATATTATCTGAGAAAGTGTCTATAGGCTATATCAAACTGCCAAAAGAGGTCCAGGCACATAAAATGGTTAAGGATTGTCTGGACAGGAAAGAAGAAAAGGCCCCAGGACAGAGCCAGAGGGATATCCATAGTTAGAGAGTAGTGCACAGTTGATGATGCAGAAGACTAAGGAAAAAATCATCAGACAGTCAGCAAGAGACAACCAAAACAAAATTGTGTCACCAAAGAACAGGGAGAAGAGAATATCCAGGAGGCTAGGTGGTCCACATTGCCAAATGTTGAGGAGAGGTCAAGACGGATGAAGACTGAGGGGAAGGAAGAAAGAATAGGTATTTATATAGCATCTACTATGTACCAGGTACTGTGCTAAGCATGTTTACAAATACCATCTCATTTGAGATCAAATGACTGAGAAAAGGCCACTGGATCTAGCAATTAAGAGATCCCTTGGGTGGAGAGAACTTTCCACTGAGTGGTGATGTCAGAAGCCATATTGCAACGTGCTGAGAAGCAAGTAGAAATAGAGGGAGTAGAAGCAATGAGTAGATGGTTTTCTCTAGAAGGTGGGCAAGGAAAAGAAGAGAGATGGGATGATGGTTTGTTGGGATGGCAAGGTGAAGAGGTTTCTTAAGAATTATCAGAAGGACACCTGGTCAATGCTATTTATTCTGAAGTCATTAAAGGCTTTGGAGTCTCCTGTGGCTTAGATGAGCACTTTAAAGGGTCCAACATCTCTCCAGGCCTTCTAAGTCCACATACCTTTCCTAGTAGCTTAGAACACTGGAATTTTTGTACATTCTTCCCAAGATGTCTGTTGATTTTGTTTTGATCCTTTCGCTTTCATTTTGGTTGTTGAGATAATCTACCTCAGATTATTAGCATCTTCCGAGAAGGTCTTGTTTCTCAGACCAGACTGTGTAAGTTCCATAGAAAACTCTGATTCCTTAATTCTTACTTGAATATTTTTCTCCTATCTCACCACTCCTCACTTACCTTGTTATATCATTACATATTTCCCATCCAGGGCTCTCTTCTGGCTCTCTGCACTTTTAACCTTTGGGTCAGGGACTATTTGTTTTCATTCATATCCCAAGTACCTAGTATGGTCCCTTGAATGCAGTATGCCTTAAATAAATGTTTGTTGATTGAATTAAATTTGTTGTCCCTGTGTAGAGGACATCTAAATCTCTGTATGTAGTCTCTCTCCTGTATGTAATCTCTCTCCTGAACTGCAGTCCTACATCACTAACTGCTTGTGGAAAATTGATTCTCAGCCACCCCATTAGAAACTCTACATTTCCAAAAGGAAATGCAGAGGTGGGGGGAGTCTGTAGGTGTGGAATACTGAATATAATGTTAGTTGATGGGGTTGATGTGTTGGTTAGTTTTGCTGAACCATTTCTTTTTTTTTTATAATTTTTTATAATTCTTTGTGATAAAAGATAACTCTATGAAAGGGGAAGGAAGGAAGGATATACACTGGAGAATGAAAGTGATGTCAAAACAAAAGATATCAATCAAGAAAAAATGGAACTCATTATCTCTCCCCGTAAAAATACCCGTTTCTCCAGAAAACTTCCCTATTTCTGTTGAGGGCACCACCATCTTTTCAGTAACCCAATTTCTTAACACTAGATTCCTTCTTGACCCCTCCTTCTCCTTTACCCCCTCTATCCAATTAGTTATTGTCTTTTCATTTCTACCTCCAAGCCATTTCTTGTATACATTCTCTTCTCTATCTTGCTACTATCTTTATTCAGCCCTTTCTCACCTCTCTCTTGGATTACTGTAATAGCTTCTTAATTAGTTTCCCTACTTCCAGTCTTTTTCTTCTCCTACAACTAACCAAATATTCTTTCTGAAGCACGTCTGACTATGTCATGCCCCTAATCAAAATGCTCATATGTATATGTATATACATACATATATACACACATACATATTTGTCTATAATGGTAGCCATCTTGGGGGAGGGGGAGAGGGAGAGTAGAAAAAAAGGGAAAAAAGAAATTTACATGATAACTTTATTATATATTTTAAAGGAATAGCAAGTTGTACACAGTTCCATGTGCAATCATCTTTTTTATTATTATACTGTGTTATATAAATGCTTGTTTTATTTCCCAAACTAAAAATTAAATAAATAAAAATTTTAAATATATCCCATCTCCCACCTCCTACCACAGATTGTCTCTCATTCTTGAAATGTGCACTTTCCTACCTCTTAGATTCCTTAGCCTTTCTCAAGATTCAGCTCATATGGGAAATCTTTCCTGACCCCTCCCAGCTCTTGTATTTACTTATCTGAATTCTTGTTGCATCTGTCTCTCCACCCCCATCCTAAAAGAATAGAGGTTCTTTGAGAGCTTAAGAATTTTATTCCCCTTAGTTTCCCTTCCAGTCCCTGTTCTTGACTTTCAGACTTCAAAATCCTCCCTCTGTTGCTGCTTCATTGTGGCACTCCTATCAGCACCTGAGAGAGAACACATGGGAGCTGTTACTGTCACTTTGCTTGGGATATCTAATCTTTCCTGTGGCCTTTTCTTTTTTTAAGTGAGGCAATTGGGGTTAAGTGACTTGCCCAGGGTCACACAGCTAGTAAGTGTTAAGCGTCTGAGGCCAGATTTGAACTCAGGTCCTCCTGACTCCAGGGCCGGTGCTCTATCCACTGTGCCACCTAGCTGCCCCTACTGTGGCCTTTTGAACCTGGACTATCCCTTTGCAAGGCCTGTTCCCTACCCCCTATGGTGAGTTTCTCTGGAGAACTCCATTTTATAGAGGGCTCCAAACAGTTTTCATCCTCCTCTCAGCTCTGTTCCTGACTTCCAGATTTTAAAACCATGCCCCTTAAAGAGTACTTTCATTTCCCCTACTCCCCTTTTTTCAATTCTCTGTTTTCTTCATCATTCAGAGTATAAACTCTATGAGGGTAGGGATTGCCTTTATTTTTGGTTGTATTCGCATTCCTAGTGATTAATGTAGTGCTTGGCACATGATAAGTGCTTAGTAAATATTTGTCTCCTTCCTTCCCCAACACCTAGCATAGTAATTTGCCCATGGTTAATCTCTTTATATGTTTCTTTAATATTATTCAGTTGAATTATTTTTACTAACTCCCAAAAGTCAGGTAACCCTAGAGACTGTCCAAGGACACACAAGTAATAAGGAGCAGAACTAAAATTAGACAAACAACTTCCACATCCTCTTTCCTCCATTTATCTAGCCATAGCATTCTACTGTGCAACTTTGGGTACCTAAGTTAGTATACATGTGTTCTTCCTTTCTGAAATCATCCTGAAAAGTCCCTATCTTAAGGCACAAAAGAATAAACTCATGGGGGGCAGCTAGGTGGCACAGTGGATAAAGCACCAACCCTGGATTCAGAAGGACCTGAGTTCAAATCTGGCCTTAGACACTTGACACTTACTAGCTGTGTGACCCTGGGCAAGTCACTTAACCTTCATTGCCCTGCAAAAAAAACAAACAAAAAACCAAACAAAAACCAAAACCAAACAAACAAACAAAAAGAATAAACTCATGGCCCAAAGCCAAAATAATACTGACCTATGGTCAAGCACTGAGGTGTTATAACCTTCATAGATATTGTTTCCAAGGCAGGCAGCCCTAGACTGTGTCTGACCTCATCATGTACATATGGCAAAGCTCTTTGGTTCTTTATGGATCCCCTAATAACAGTTCCTAATCTTTGGTGATTTAAGACTTATCAAGCTGTTTTCCTACAACCTAGTAAGTACGGTAATATTCATAGAATTACTTCTATTTTATGGATAGCAAAACTGAGATTTGGAGAGGTTGTGTCCTAACCACAATTGCACAGCTAGTATAAGTTGGAGCCAGAATTATGAACTCAGATCTACTGACTACAAATCCAAAGAACTTTGAAAGTATAATATAGTGTTTATATACTACGTAAAGTTTGCAAAGTACTTCACATTTGAGGCCACATAAGTATTATCTCATTTGGATTTCATAATGCCCCTGGGATGAAAATGCTATTATTATTGGGGCAGCTAGGTGGCGCAGTGAATAGAGCACCGTCCCTGGAGTCAGGAGTACCTGAGTTCAAATCCGGCCTCAGACACTTAACACTTACTAGCTGTGGGACCCTGAGCAAGTCACTTAACCCCAATTGCCTCACTAAAAAAAAAAAGAAAAAAAAAGAAAATGCTATTATTATCCCCATTTTACTGTTGAAGAAACTGAAGCAAACAAAGATTAAGTGACTTGCTCTTGGTCACACAGCTGGTGTCTAAGAAGGATTTCAAATCTGGATCTTCCTGACTCCCAAGTCCAATACTTGTGTATTAATCCATTTCAAGTTGAAAAGGGTATCAGAGATCTTCATTTTATATAAGAGGAACTTATGTTAGATGGTGACCAATTCAAGGTCACACAAGTAGTAAAATGGCAGAGTCAGGATTCACACCCAGGCCTCAGGACTCCAGAGCCAGAATTCTTTGCACTGTACAATGTATGTTATCTTATTAAATGAAGATAGAGTAAAAACAGAAATATATCTGTATGCTAGGATGATCAGGACAAACTTCTGGGAAGAAATGGGACTCAATATTAAGCCTGGAAAAATAGTTGGGGTTTAAAGAAGCAGAGATCTCTAGAAGGAAATGGAAAACAACTCCAGTATCTTTGCCAAGAAAATCCCAAATGGGGTCACAAAGAGTCAGACATGATTGAAACGTCTGGACAAAACAAAAGCAGAGATGGGAGAGCGGGAGTTCCTGGAGAGTAAATGGACCACCAAACCTAAAGACCACTTAAATCACCATTTGCTTCCCTAATGACCAGGTGTGTTTCCAAGTGAAGAGCAGACAACCATCTCTATAAGACCTTAGTGCTACTATATATCTTTGCTCTATTAAGGATAAGTAAATCTCTGTGTGTTAACTGTTCAATAATTTATGAGTATTTCATTTTGTCCCAACAAGGAGTGAACAGAAGCACAAAGACAGGTGTCTGAGAATCAATGAGGAGAATGGAGCGTGCATCAGGAAGCAGGATGAGATAAGGCTGGCTAGGTAGAGTGGGGACATATTGGGAGGGCCCTGAACACCTAGTAGAGGAGTTTGGATTTAATGATGTAGGTAATAGGGGACAATCTCCTAGAGGACTGAGGTTGATTTTTCACATTGGCTTTGAATACCCTGTATCTAGTACAATGTCTTACATGTAGCGTGGACTTAATAAATGATTATTGGATGGGATTGGATTGTAGGGCCTCTACCCAAATCATACACCATTTCAGGCACTATATAAATGTGAGTTTTTGCTACTAATCATGATTATATATTTTTAAATTGTTTTATTGATCCCTTCTCTTTACATTGCAGCTAGTTCCTTCTCAACCCGAGCTTTTATACCCTCCCTTGTGCAAACACAAAGCAAAAATATACAATGCAAAAACTTTGGGGCAGCTAAGTGGCACAGTGTATAGAGCACCGGCCCTGGAGTCAGGAGGACCTGAGTTCAAATCCGGCCTCAGACCCTTAACACTTACTAGCTGTGTGACCCTGGGCAAGTCACTTAACCTCAATTGCCTCACTAAAAAAAAAAAAAAAAGAAAGAAAAAAAACTTTGTTTGATGAGGTACACAATAGTCTTCTTTAAAAGCCTACCTTCTTTCTTTTATGAAGGAAGGAAATACACATTTTATTAAGTTCATATAATGTGCCAGACACTATACAAAGCATTATACAAATATTATCTTATTCAGACTTCATAACAATCCTGGGATGTAGGTGCTGTTATTAGCTCCAATTTACAAATGAGGAAGCTGGGGTAGATGGTTAAGTGGCTTGCCCAAGATCACACAGCTAGTTTAGTATTTGAAGTCAGATTTGAACTCAGGTCTTCCTCAGTCCTTCTATGATGAAAAAGGCAAGATTTTTCACATTTTATCTAGGATGTTTATGGTTTTTTCTATTACTCAGAGGTCACCTTCTAGTTAAAGGTCTTTTCATTTACATTTTATATGACATGTATTTTGTATGTTATTCTCTTGGTTCTTATTTTAATATGCATCGGTTCATACAAAATTTCCCATGTTTTTCCAATTTCTTCATTTCTTAGAAATAGAATCTTTGATTCCATTGGTTTAGGGAACTCTAAGGTGAAAAGACTTCTTTTAACAATACAACAATGCAACATAGAGTCACAACTCATTTCTTACAGCACCATAATACACCTTTACATTCTTATTCCATAATTTTTTCAGTCAGTTTCCAGTTGATGGGAACCCACATTGTTTCCAGTTCTTTGCTACTGCAGTGTTACTATGACAATCTTGGCATAGATTGGCTCTTTGTTTCCATCTTTGACATCTTTGAGGTATATGACCGATAGGGGAAAATAAGGCATAGACACCAAAGGCTTTAGGCAGTTCAGTCATTTTCTTATAATCAAAATTTTAAAATAAATGCAACTGCCGTCTTCTACAAGGAGGACCACAGATAATATAATATGCTATCCTTCATATAGTAATGTCATGGGGAAATGGTGGTGGAAGTCCTCAGGTATTCTTCTGTAAAGAGTTACACACTCTCACACAGTCCATTAGAATTAAAATAGTCCTTTATTGGGTGCTAGAGAGAGTGACCAAGAGGGAAGTCGAATACTTAGCCTCAAGGAGAGGAGATGGTTTAGAAACATCTTCCTCCCAGAACAGAAGGAAGGTCAAAGCTTTTATAAAGGATAGATGGGGTGACCATCTGAAAATGGAAAATAAATTTCTTTTGGGGGTGGGGTGGGGAAAGATTCCAGAGAGTCAGAGGATTTTCTTTTTTTTGGAATGATATTTCTGTCACCTAGTTCAGGTACTAGCCACACCTAATTGACTTCCCTGCTATAGAATTTTATCTCCCCTTACTTCTTAGGTATGTCTGTCCTGATGTAGGCCAAGCTAAACTTTAATAGTACCTATGTCTGTCCTGTTATCTGATCACCTTTGGTTTTGCTTCTCAAAGGAGAAACTTCTTCTGAGTTATTCTAATATCCTAATTTAGCCTCATGTCAGTAAATGGCTTTCTGTCAGCAAGCTATGGGCTCTGAGTTGGCCAAAAGTGCTTTGAAAATATCAGGTACTTAATAAATGTTATTGAATTAAATCCAACAGTGAGCTTGGACTTCACTGCGACAACTATACTCTTGTCACCCTTGCACCAAAATTGTGAGATGACTATACTGCAGGGAGACCAGTCTCACCTGGATTAGGTCCTGAAATACTGAATTTAAGAACATCTACACATTCTTTTCTCTTCTGACACTGGCTTTGGCCACCTTAGTTATTTTCACATTCTTCAATACTTTTCTCTTTACATAGCAGTCACTTCGTACCCTACCTCCAGATTGGCCCTTTCCTTGTGCAAAAACAAAAAGCAAAACCACCTCAGGTAGAAATCTTGTCCGATAATGTATACAATGGTCTCTCACCTTTCTGCTGGGATAAAAATTCTTACTAAGCCCAGTGGAAATGATGTGGCTGTTGCTGCTACAGACCCCTGCACATTACCAGTGCTTCTCAGGGCAAGTCAGGAGGTCCAATCACTGACTCAGGTCAGTCTCATCTATGTATCTAATTTCTCTCCAGACTATACTGAGACCTCTACCATTTCAGAGAAACAACTTCAACCTGAAAGCACACTCCAGTCCTGGAATTCACAACATAGTCAATAATTCACAATATTTCAATAATTCACATTAGAAGTACCCTCTGTGGGGCAGCTAGGTGGTAAAGTAGATAAAGCACTGGCCCTGGATTAATGAGGACTCGAGTTCAAATCCATCCTTAGACACCTGACACTTACTAGCTGTGTGACCCTGGGCAAGTCACCTAACTTTCATTGCCCAGCAAAAAAAAAAAAAAAAAAGTACCCTTTGTCCTTGAGGCCTCTCCCTCTGATCCCATCACTCCTCCCAGAACCCCTATTTAGGAAGGGTGCCCTAGTCAGCTGTCACTAGGGAAATAGGTGGTGTGGAGGTTCCCTTCACACACAGTCCAATTATAATAAAATAGTCTTTTATTTGGGTGCTTAGAGAAAGTGACAAAGAGGAAAGTCAGACTTCCCTCAAAGAGAGGAGATGTCTTAGAGACATCTTGCTCCCCCAACAGAAGAAAGGCAAAAGCTTTTATAGAGGATGAATGGTGCGGGGATGGATGGGGTGGCCACCTGACTATGGAAAGTTCCCTTTAGGGATGGGGAAAGCTTGAATAAGGGGCAGTGGTCGTGAATTCTGGAGTTCTCTCTGAACCCTGGCTCCCATCAGGCAGCATCCATGCTCATCTTTTACTTCTTAGGTGTGTCCATCTTGATAACTACTTGGCCAGTTTAAACTTTAATGACCCTGGGGCAGCTAGGTGGTGCAGTGGATAGAGCACTGGCCCTGGATTCAGGAGTACCTGAGTTCAAATCTGGCCTCAGACACAACACTTACTAGCTGTGTGACCCTGGGCAAGTCACTTAACCCCAATTGCCTCACAAAAACAAAGAAAAAAAAACCCCAATGATCCCAACCCCCATCTCACCAACCAAGACCCATTCCTCCACAGGATACACTCCAGACTTCCTCTACCATGCCCCCAGGCCAGAGACCTTCTTTGTCTCCCTCCCCTCTACCCTTTTCACCTTCCTCTTATGAGTTCTTTTCCTCTACCACTTTGAATGAAAGCTTCTTGAGGGCAGAAGTTTATTTGAAACATGGATTTAATTATTTGCCATGCATGTTATACTCATCTTTTACATGATGCCTGAGTTTTAAGTGACTTGTAGAAGTATTATTAAATCCCTTAAGGATCAACTGAAATGCCACCTCATCCTAGAAGGCTCCCCTGATCACCCAAATCCCCTTGGATCTCAATGAGGGAATTTTTTTCTGTGCGTTTTAACTACAGTTCTCATATTACTTCATATTATAGTTACCTAAGCATATGTTGTGAGAGACAGCTTGTCATAGTGGATGGAGTCAGGAAGTTGGCCTCAGAATCAGGAAGATGTAGATTCAAGTCTTACCTCATATACATAGTGACTGTCTATGTGACCCTGAGTAAGTCTGTTTGTATCCCAGGGCCCATCCTTACAGAACTCTTTAAAATTATAAATCACAGACTAACAATCATCTGCTTTGGAAGAAGGGTTTTCCTTACTGAGAGTTCCCTATAGCAATGGACTTGTCATTTAACCAGGGGTTCTTAATCTGGGATAGATGGTCTTCAGGTAGATTTCAGAGGCCTCTGTAAACTTGGATGGGGAAAAATATGACATCTTTATTTTCACTAATCTCTAATTAAAATTTCCTTCAATTATTTAAAAATATTATTCTGAGAAGGATCCATAGGTTTCACCAGATGGCCAAAGGGTCACACACACACACACACACAAGGCTGGGAAATCCTTACATTAGGATAACTCAGAAGAAGTTTCTCCTTTGGGAAGCAAAACCAAAGGTGACCAGACAACAGGACAGACATATTGACGAATTAAGGGACTATTAAAGTTTAGCTTGGCCAACCAGATATCAGGATGGACACAGCTAAGAAGTAAGGGGAGATAAAATTCTATAGCAGGAAAGTCATTTAGGAGTGGGCTACTACCTGTGCTAGAAGACAGAGATAACTCCAGAGGACAGAGATATCATTCTATGGAATGCTTCCTGAATTTGCTTCTTATCCTTGCACAGGGGTGTAAGGGCTAAAATTCTAGCTATACTGTCTAAAATATCTAATGAGTGGTCACCAATAAATTTAAGCTTTAGCAAGAGTATTTAAATGTTTAAGTATTTATTAAAGAGCATTAGGATCAGAGAGAAAGGTAAAAATCTAACTATTTCTAAGAGACCCTATCATCAGACCCACCATGGCAAGGTCAGGAACCAAAAAAGACAGCACCCCTCCCCCAGTGTCTGCTTCCTACTTTGCATCCTCCTCCCAGAAATGGGAGGCTCCTCAAGTTGATTGGCTGTTAGCCTTGATAGACAGTACCCATGAGCAAACATCACTTCCTGATGCTAAGGACCTTGACCACATGGCTTGCCCTCAGAGGCCTTCTCCTCATGGCAGAGCTTTGCTACAGTAAGTCTCCAGCAGGTGGTGTCATTCTAATCATTACAGGGGCCATGCAAATCTTCTTTATATCCTTCCAATTTTAGTATCTGTGCTGCTGAAGCAAGCACCAGGATTATCATTCTAAAAGAAAAATCCCCCTGACTCTCTGGAATCTTTCCCCACCCCACCCCCAAAATAAATTTTCCATTTTCAGATGGTCACCCCATCTATACTTTATAAAAGCTTTCACCTTTCTTCTGTTCTGGGAGGAAGATGTTTCTAAGCCATCTTCTCCCCTGGAGGCTGTCTTTGACTTCTGTCTTGCTCTCTTTCTCTAGCACCCAATAAAGGATCATCTTAATTCTAATTGGACTGTGTGAGAGAGTGTAATTCCTTACAGAGGAATACCTAAGGACTCCCACCATTTACCCCCCAACACACATTTTTGTAAACCAAAAAAGGTATGTGATATATATCCATCTCTCTCTCTCTCTCTCTCTCTCTCTCTCTCTCTCTCTCTCTCTCTCTCTCTCTCTCTCTTTCTCTCTTTTGGTGGGGTAATAAGAGTTAAGTAACTTGCCCAGGGTCACACACCTAGTGTCAAGTGTCTGAGGCCAGATTTGAACTCAGGTCCTCCTGAATCCAGGGCCAGTACTTTCTCCACTGTGCCACCTAGCTGCCTCTCCATATCTTTTTAATAATATGTTAAGTAGTGCTACAGCAGGGAGGGTGTCTTATTTAGACTTTGTTTCTCTCCCAGTTCTGAACATGAGGCTCTGCACACATTAGGTACTAAATGCTTATTGAATTGTATGCAAGGTTCTTTGCTGGTGGCAGGGGAGGAGGGAAGGGACTAAGAAAAATGGCATAATCTTCCCTTTTCAGTTTAAAGAAGGGAATACAATGTTTTATTTCCTTTTTTTAAGGCAGGGAAATGAGGGGTAAGTGAATTGCTTAGGGTCACACAGCTAGTAAGTGTCAAGTGTCTGAGGCCAGATTTGAATTCAGGTCCTTCTGAATCCACGGCCAGTGCTTTATCCACTGTGCCACCTATCTGCCCCCAAATTATTTTTTCTTTCTTTCTTTCTTTCTTTCTTTCTTTCTTTCTTTCTTTCTTTCTTTCTTTCTTTCTTTCTTTCTTTCTTTCGGCAGAAGGAGTGCATTGTTTTCAGAAATAAATCTATTATCTGCAGAAATGGATTTTCCATTGCCCATATTCTCTTAGATCAAAATATCTCATGATAGGAAAGACCCATGGATCTTTTGGGAGATCATACAGAAAGAGACATCTGAAGCCAGCTAACTCAGCCCATCATTTTACCCACGAGGAAACTAAGATTCATTGATATTAGCTGATTTGCCTAAGGTCACATAGATAACAAGAATCAGAGGCAGGATTTGAATGCAGGTCCTCTGATTCCAAAGCCAATGTTCTCTCCATTGCACCATTCGATTCTCATACTTTTGGCACCTAGCAGGGAAGCTGGGCACGATCCTAAGACTAACACCTCATTTTCCAATGTGAAATCCATCATATTAGAGATGTGCCTTGTGCCCTGGAGGCATCCTAAGCATCACTTAACTGAGATTATTAGTAGAAGAACTGGGTTCAAATCCTGGCTGTGCAACTCGTTACCTATTTAGTCCCAGGTAAGGAATTTTCCCTCCCTGGGCCTCAGCTTCTCATCTAAAAAATGGAGGAGTTGGTCCAGATGACCTCGAAGTTACCTCTCAACTTTGAAGCCTATGCTGCCATAACCTCTTGTACTCAGCTTTTCTCTCTGCAAAAGGAAGGTGTTAGGGGTGGCTAGGTGGTGCAGTGGATAGAGCACCGGCCCTGGATTCGGGAGTACCTGAGTTCAAATCCGGCCTCAGACACTTAACACTTACTAGCAGTGTGACCCTGGGCAAGTCACTTAACCCTAATTGCCTAACTAAAAAAAAAAAAAAGGAAGGTGTCGAACAAGCCCTTCTCCAAAGTAACATAAACTACTACCAATCACTTGAAAATTCTTGAAAATTGAGAATAATCAGAAATGCAAATTAAAACCACTCTGAGTTGCTAGTCAGTTTTGCTGAACTGATTTTTTTCTCTCTCTTTTTCATTCTGTTACAAGGAAGGGTTCTCTGAGAAGGGGAAGAAAAAAGATTATATTGAACAGTTAAGGTGATGTAAAATTCAAAGATATATAAAAATCCCTCTGAGGTTCTTTTCTTTTTTCTGAGGCGGGGGGGGGGGGGGGGGGGGGGGGGAAGTCCTGTGATCTCATTGTTAGAGGGAACATCTACCTTCTACAATTTAAGTTGGTGATTGTTCTGCAATTTGGAGTTTTAGAGGGATTCCAAGAGCATTCAATGGTTCAGTGATTTGCTGAGGGACATAGAGATAGTGTATATCAGAGGGAGAATATGAACCCAGGTATTCCTAAATCCCAGGCCAGTTCACTAGCCAATATGTAACTGTAAAAATACTTTTAGATCTAGAATGAGATCATGGCATCATAAGGTTTAGAGCCTTTGAGACTATCAAATCCCATCTCCTTTCTTCCAGATGAAGAATATGATGGCAAAAGAGGTTAAATGACTTGTTTAGGATCACACAGCTAGTAAGTGCCTGAGGCAACATTGGAACTCATATAGTAAAATATGATAAAATTCAGTCTTGGAAAGTATACAGGAAAATAGGCATAGCAAATTACTTCTGGTATAGCTGTGAATTGATTTAATCATTTTGGAAAACAAGATGGAATTATACAATCAAAGTTACTGAAATATTCATTCCCTTTGGCCCAACAATCCCTACTTTGGGGCTTAAAATATACTGAGGTTGGTGACAGGGAAAAAAGAACCCATCTGTACAAATATAAATATATATTCCTAGTAGCACTATTTATAATAGCAACAACAACAACAAATATGGAGAGAAAACACTCACCTAGAATTAACTCTGTTCAGATTGTGGTATTTGAATCTATAATGGAATATCATTGTACTGTATGGAATGAAGTACATGAAAAATGAAAAAAAATGTCATAAGGATTATAAGAAATGGTGTGGTGATGGGGGGAGGGTGGTAGTGGAAGCAAAATAACATTACACTCACTGACTAAAACTATATGAAAAAAGATAACATCAAAGAGAGACTAAACACATCATATACCATGGACAGCAACTTTACAACCTGATTAGAATGCTCCATGTCTTGGAGTCTTCATGACTCCAAGTAAATGACGAGGATGCCATTTCATGTCCAGTCATTTACAACCATTTCTATGTTCTTTTCCTTAGCTGTTTTCATGGGGTTCTGTGGCTGTTTTTATTTGGAACTGTATTTGGTTTTCATTCTTGCTGATAATTTTGCTTGTTTTGTCTTTGGTCTTTATGTTCATATTTAAATTCCTACGTCTTCCAATGAAAATAAAAACAAAACAAAATGTGCCAGTAAAAGTAAAAGGAGGCAGTTGAGCTAGATTATCTTCAAAGTCCGTTATAGCTCTAAATCCTATGATTTTAGTGATAACTTTGTATAATTGTCATGTCTGATATCTCTGTGTACCTTCTATACTGTGAAGTACAATGCAAGGCACATGAAATATGCCTTTTTTTTTGTTTCAGTTTGGGGGGACTTGGGTTTGGTTTTTTTGCAGAGCAATGTGGGTTAAGTGACTTGCCCAGGGTCACACAGCCAGTAAATGTCAAGTGTCTGAGGCCGGATTTGAACTCAGGTCCTACTGAATCCAGGGCCGGTGTTTTATCCACTGCACCACCTAGCTGCCCCTGAAATATGCCTTTTAATTAATGTATTAAGAACAACTAAATTCAAACTCTGCCTAAGAAATTTGTTTTTCTGCTCATCTAAACATCACTGTCCCCAAGATGAGAATCAACCAATCAACCAATAAGCATTTCTTTTTTTTTCTTTTTCTTTCTTTCTTTCTTTCTTTTTTTTTTTTTTTGGTGGGGGGCAATTGTGATTAAGTGACTTGCCCAAGGTTACACAGCTAATACATTTCAGAGACCAGATTTGAACTTAGGTCTTCTTGACTCCAGGGTCAGTGTTCTATCTACTGTAACACCTAGCTGCCCCTCAACAAGCATTTATTAAGCTGGTTGCTTGTTGTCCTTTGAGCCCAAAGAGGATTAACATCACTTTGTTGGGGTCAAGGTAAAGTCTGTATGACTAAAGCTGATCAGACCAACATGAGCTCTGAAGGCTCTACTACAGGTGGGACACAAATAGCCCATATGACCATTTGGAGCGGAAATGTCTCTATTAAGCACATACTATTTAATACATATTGTGCTGGGTAAAGGAGGATACATTGTTGTTATTCCTTCATTCTCAAAGAGGACCATGACATCAGGGTGATTTCATGACTTTCAGTGAATTGGATTTAAGGCAAGGCTATGCAAAGTCACCAGCCTCACTCTCTTCTCCAGAGCTATCTAGGTCCAGTGGCAAGATATAGATCAGGATGACTAGAGATGGCCCCTGACGTTTAAGGGAATTGGGGTAAAGTGACTTGCCCAGGGTCACATAGCTAGTGTCTGAGGTGAGATTTGAATTTAGGTCCTCCCAACTTCAGGGCCAGTGCTCTATCCACTGCTCCACCTATCTGCCAAGGTCAAAAATGAAGGTGGGAAGGAAATAAGCATTTATATAGTGCCTACTATGTTCCAGACTCTTTGCTAAGTGCTTTCTACAAATATTGTTTCATTTGATCCTCATAACAACCCTGAGAGGTAGGTGCGGGTGTTGCACCCATTTTATAGTTGAGGAAACTGAGGCTAACAGAAGATAGATGACTTGCCCAGGATTACACAGGTAATAATTGTTTGAGGTCAAATTTAAATTCAGACCTTCCTGACTTCAAGCCCAGTGCCCAATCCACTGCATCACCTAGCTGCCTCAACCTTAAAAATGTAATAAATCTCCACTCTGGAGCAGTTTATATTCTCAGAGAAGAGGGAGTCCTTATATGCTTGAGGGACTTCATGTCTGATGAAATTTGACTTGTTCTACCAGCCTGCCTGTATTTGACTGGGGAAATCTTTATGATGATATTGACCTTTTGCCATCCCTGTCTCTCACTCTGACTTAACAAAATGCTTTTTTTTTTTGCTCCTCTATCATGTTTTTTATCATATATCTGTGCAACATTCATTCAACATCTTCTTAGGTCTCTACTGTATGCATGATATGAACTCCTTTATTTGAAGTTTTACATACTTCCACATACGCTATAGTCCAGCCATCCTGTTTTATTCATTGTTTCTCACACACATGGCACTCTCCATTTCCTGTCTGTCCTGCCTAAAATGTACTCCCTCTTCACCTCTACATCTCAGAATTTCTAGCCCTCATCAAGACTCAGCTCAATCGCAGGAAGAAGCCTTTGCCTTCCCCATCTCCTGCCCAGCCACTAGCCTTCTCCCCTCTATGGTTGCTTTCCAATTACTTTGTATGTATCTTTTACATACCAGGGCATTGAGGTAGCACAGTGTACAGTCAGTGGGCCTGAGTTAGAAAGACTTGAGTTAAAATCTGGCCTCAGACACTTACTAGCTGTATAACCTTGCTGTACAACTAGCTGTATAACCAAGTCACTTAACCTCTGTCTCAGTTTCTTCAACCGCAAAATAGGGATAATAATACTATCTACCTCACAGTGGTTTTATGAGGATGAAGTGAAATAATATTTGTAAAGCATGCATAGTGACTAGCACATAGTAGGTGCTTAATAAAAATGCTTGTCTTCTCTCTTTACATACAATATTGCCTCGACCTCATTAGAATTCAAGGTCCTTGAAGACACACTCTGTTTTTGCTTGATCTCTGTTTCCCCAGCAATTAGTACAGTGTCTGGAGCATAATAATTTCTGGATAAATGTTTTTAGATGGAGGGAGGAAGGAAAGGACAAAGGAATTATTGGAGTTAGGAGAATACTATGGGGTTTTTGTACATGTCATATTGTGCATGAACCTGTGACTTCCATGAGAGTAGGGATTGCATCTTATCTAAATTTCATCTCTTCCCCCACCCCAGTACCTAGAATAGGGCTTTGCACACAGTTGGTGCTCAATCACTGTTCCCTAAATGGAATGGTGTGTACACAGCAAACCCAGGCAAGAAGGCGATGTGAATGAAACTCCAGTTAGCAAAGACTCCAAATGCTTTTTACCTATCATACTATAACAAGCTGCTTGTGGCTTAAAAAAATCCATTCATGCGATAAATACTTACAAGAGGATTACAGTTTTACAAAGGATGCTGGGCTTTTATTCGCTGCTTTCTTTTCTCTCTGCAGCAGCTGGATTGAGGACTCCTGAAGGCTTTGAGTTGAGCCATTTTCTGCTACATACAAAAGATTTGCCTGTGACCCACTGCCCCTCATGCACAGGAACTAAAGCAGCTTTCTGTTCTCCTCTCCAGGCTGGACTAACTGATTCTTCTGGACAAATTTGTGTCTGTGGACAGCCTGGGATCACACTGTGAAGGCTCTTAAGTGAGTTCCCAGTGCCTTGGCCAGCCTCCCTGCTACTCTGTCCATGGTTCTGTACCCCTGGTATGTTCCTGTCCTTCCTTGATGGGAGGTAGGTGGGGAGGAATGTTTAAAGCACCCAGAGATTCCCCAAATCCTGGAGCTGGAAAGGATCTCAAAGGGCATGTAATCAAACATATAGTCCCCAATATATGGTTCTCCAGCTCCCACTATTGGAAGATTTCCCAGTGACAGGGGACTCATTACCTCTCCTGACAGCTCATATTGTTAGGAAACTTGTCTTACATCAAACCTTTTGTTTTGTTTTATTTTCTGACCATATCGGGTTTTCTAAGTACATAGTTATGCCATCTACAAGAAGATATATTTGAACTTTTTCATAGCCAAAGTTTTTCTCCTTTAATTTCTTGTTCGTGCCGTGTTGCTTTTGCCGGTAGGTACTGGATGTGTGGCCCTAGTCAAGTCCCTTAACTTCTCAGTGCTCAAGATAATTCTCTAAGGGTATATATATATACATTGCAGAATACTTCCCAATCTGAATTAGTAAAAGTTCCTCCCTGGCAATTCCCTTCACCAACAAAAACACAGGTCCAGGGCAGCTAGGTGGTGCAGTGAATAGAGCACCAGCCCTGGATTCAGGAGTACCCGAGTTCAAATCCGGCCTCAGACACTTAACACTTACTAGCTGTGTGACCCTGGGCAAGTCACTTAACCCCAATTGCCTCACAAACCAAAAAAACCCCACAGGTCCAGACCAAAAAAAAAGAAAAAGAAAAGACAATTTCTCACCTTTCTAAGACTGAGGAAACAGGATCATAGACCTAAAGTTGGAAGTCATGCAATCTAACACCTTTTTTACAAATGAAGAAACTGAGATCCAAATAGGTAAAGTGACTTGTCCCATGTCACTCATAGAATAAGTGGAAGACATCATCTTCCTGTGACTTCAAGTTTGGGAGTTTTTCTACTATGCCACACTGTCTCATAAAAATGGCGAATGGACAGCCCTGTTGCACAATAGCTAGTTATATACTGTTTTAGTGGGGATACTTCGTGTTTCTAAACTATATATAATGTTAGCTCATGGCTTAGAATGTGCATTTTTTATCACAATAAGGAAATATCATTTTAGGTCTATTTGTAACATTTTTAATCTAAATGAATGTTGTCTTTTATTGAAGGCTTTCTCTGAGTCTAATGATATGATCATGTAGTCTTTACTTTTTCTCTTGTTAACATGATTTATTACATTGATTGTCTTCCTGGTATTAAACCGTCCTACATTCTAGTTATAAATCCTACTTTGTCATGATGGATAATTTTTTTATGTACTGCTGTATTCTATTTGTGAGTTCTGCATTTAATATTTTACATCAATATTCATTAATGATATTGTTTCTTTCTCAGCCTTGCCTTTGTTTTGTGGAGGGATCAAAACTATATTTGCCTCATTAGCAGGAATTGGGGAGTCTTCCATGTTTCCTTTTGTTTTGAAATAATCTATATGGCATAGTTCTTTTTCTAAAAATGATCGAGGTTATGTTTCCCTTTCCAACTCCCCCCCCCAGCCCTCTACTCCAAAGATTTTCCCTCTTCTAGCTCTGATGCTCTATTCAGTCAGAGTCTGCGATCTTGACCCCTGGCCTTCATCTCCCTCCCTCCACCTCTCCTCATTCATGGAGCACTGAAGCTGAGGGTGCCAGTTGTGAGGCTGAGAGTGATGGAGGGGATCCTACTGCAGCCTTAGCTGAAAGAAGGATGGCTTCTGTGGCATTATCTGCCGAGACTTTGGATTAGGTGGCAAGGCAGTGCAGAGGGCTAGGGTACTAGACCAACTTTATGAACACTCAACCACCTGCCTCCCTGTCTTTTGGGAGCTCCCATCTTTGGCAAAGCACCTAGGTGATATAAATGTTGTTTCCAGGACATACATTGTCCTAAGCAGATGTAGCTTGGTGGATGAAGGAGGAATATAGCAAGGCCCCCGAGAAAAGTATAGGGGTGTTGTCTGGTCTCCTCTTCTGGTACACACACTGCACTACTGGGACCTCCAGGGCCTCATTTTCAAACCTGCCTTCCACATAAACCTTCCTGCTGCTTTCCTTTGAGAGAGGAAAGATTTGGTCATAAGATACAAGTCACCTGGGCCCAGACAAACATACCCACAATGTTGTATCACTGGACAAGGAATTAGAGAAAAGATGGGATCCGGAGCCTTAACAACCACCTTGCATTATTCATTATTCATGTTGGCTTCCAGTTCTTGCGGCTGGACACAGTTATTGAGCTTTGGCAATTTACTTGATAGTATCTGTGGATTAGAGGTAACTAGATGGCTCAGTAAATAGAGCACTGGGATTGGAATCAGAAAGCTCTGAGTTCAAATATGGCTTCAGATACTTCTTTTGAAATGTTATTATTTATCACTTGACTGTCAAAAGAATAGATGGGTCCCACTTAGTGTGAACAATAAATCCCATGAAGTGATCATATGTAAATTTGTACCATTAGAAGTTTTAATTATGGAAAATATTAGCCTCAGATACGTGCTAGCTGTGTGACCCTGGACAAGTCATTTAACCATTGTTTGTCTTAATCCGCGGGAGAAGGAAATGGCAAACCACTCCAGTGTCTTTGCCAACGAAAATCGCAAGGACAGTATGTATGCTCCACATGGTCATGGAAAGTCAGACATGACTGAATGACTGAACAATCTGCAGATGGCCCAGAAAAGGAGCTTCGACCTGGTTGAGATTCTGTCATTCCTCTTCCATTTCAGCTTCTCTACACTCAGGAGGATTTTTTTTCTCAGCAAAGATTATTCTAGGGCAGGCATGTATGATTCCCTGCTCAGTCTCTCCAGGATTTGGGGTTGATATTCCAAAGGAAGAGAAATCCTCCATAAAACTATCTCACTCTCTGGGCTTCAATTTAGAAAGCAGACACTATCTGTATGCTTCCCCTGAATTAGAACTTCAGATGGACTCATTGTTCTCTGCTCTGAGAGATTCTATTGATTCCTCAACCAGGAGGTAGCCTACAAGTCACTCAGGAAAGTGTGCAGGAGGCCATTGCTAATGGTGCCATAGGCCAGCAGATCATCCATTTCCCAAAGAGCACATCCAGTGATGTTGAAACAGCCTCTAGTACTGCCCCACATGATCACTACAGGAGATGCAGTCTGTCAGCTCCCAGTGGTGGGAATTGTATTTCCCCAGGTATCTTTCAGTGGAGAAATTGTTATATACTTGTTCCTACCTTTATTTTCCAGGTTACCGGGCCACAGCATGACTTACAGGATTCTAGAGTATATTTTTATGTACATCAGAACCTTTCACTATTTGCAAAGTGAGGTGGGGGGAAAAGATGCCAGAATTCATTTGTGTGGAATTCACTTTTTTCAAATATCTATCTATCTACTCATTCTTTCATTCATTTATTTAGATCATAAAAGTATTTTGTATTTTCTAATTATATGTAGAGATAGTTTTCAAAATTTATTTTTATGAGATTTCTAGTTCCAAATTTTTCTCCCTCCCCCCTCCCCAAGATAGCAAGCGATCTGATATAGGTTATGTACGTACATTCACATTAAACATATTTCTGCATTAGTCATGCTGTGAAAGAAGAATCAGAACAAAAGGGAAAAACCCCAAAAAAGAAAACCAAAAAAAGTAGAAATAGTATGGTTCAATTTGCATCTAGATTCCACAGTTGTTTTTTCTGGATTTGGAGAGCATTTTCCATCATGAGTCCCTTGGAACTATCTTGGACCACTGTATTACTGAGATGAGTCAAGTCTATTGCAGTTAATCAAAACACAATGTTGTTGATACTATGTACAATGTTCTCCTGGTTCCATTCATCTCACTCAGCATCAGTTCATGTAAGTCCTTCCAGGTTTCTCTGAAATCCACCTGCAAATCGTTTCTTACAGCACAATAATATTCCATTACAATCATATACCATAACTTGTTCAGCCATTCCCCCATTGATGAGCATCCCCTCAATTTCCATAAAAAGAGCAGCTAGAAATATTTTTGTACATGTGGGTCCTTTCCCCTTTTTTGTGATCTCTTTGGGAAAAAGACCTAAGAGTGGTATTGTTGGGTCAAAGGGTATGCACAGCTTTAGAACCCTTTGGGCACAGTGTAGAATTCACTTTAATAGAATTTTATATTACTGTTCAGGGCACCACCAACCTTCTAGTCACCTTAGGTCACACCACAAAGTCACTTTTAATTGTTTCCTTTCCCTCTCATTACCCAATTTGTTGCCAAGTCTTGTGGATTCTTCCTCCACAACTCCTGAATCTTTTTTTCCCCTTTTGCCCACTCATACCATGTAACCCTAGTTAAGTCTCTCATCACTTCTTGCCTTGACTATTGAAAGAACAACTTAATTGGACTCTGCATTCAGTTTCTCAGTTTCTGTAGTACATCTTCCACCCAAGCTTCAAAATTATGATGACTAAGCTTGACTGTAAAGTACAACTATGAGAAGTCACTTCTCCACCCTTCTTTGCAGAGATAGGGACTGTGGGTATGGAATATTGCTAGTAACATTAGACTTTTTATATATGTTGGTTAGTTTTGTTGATTTTTGTTTTTTTGTCACTTTTTAATTTTATTAATCAATCAATAAACATTTTTAAGTACATACTATGTACCAGGCACTGTGCAAAGTAATAGGGAAAGCAACTCTTTAGAAGAGGAAGGTAATGGTTTATGGGAAATACAGGTGATATAAAAGCAACAGCTTGCAATAAAAATTAAAATAAAATAAACCCCTTCACAGTTTGATTCTGACCTTTCTTTTCAGAAATATTTCATATTACTCCTCTTCACAAACCTCACATTCCATAGCATTGTCTTACTTGCTGCTTCTTAAATTCATCTCATATCCTTGCCTTTGCACGAGTTACCTAGAAACCTTGGACTAAACCTTGCCTCTGCCTCATGGAATCTTTAAATTCCCATACGGTTTATCTTAAATTCTACCTGTTTGGAGATGTCTTTTCTGATTCCCCGAGGTTATCAGGACTCTCCTTCTAATAATCTTCTGTCTCTTTGTGTGCTTCTTTCTTTCTTTCTTTCTTTCTTTCTTTCTTTCTTTCTTTCTTTCTTTCTTTCTTTCTTTCTTTCTTTCTTTCTTTCTTTCTTTCTTTCCTTTTTTATTTTTCTGGGCAATGAGGGTTAAGTGACTTGCCCAGGGTCACACAGCTAGTAAGTGTCAAGTGTCTGAGGCTGGATTTGAACTCAGGTCCTTCTGAATCCAGGCCAGTGCTCTATCCACTGTGCCACCTAGCTGCCCCCTCTTTGTGTGCTTCTTATCTGCTCCCCTCCCCCACTAGAATCTAATCTCCCTGAGGGCAAAGGCTGTTTTCCTTTTTTGTCTTGGAATCCTGGGTGCCTAGCACGATGCTTTGCATACAGTAAGGACTTAATACATGTTTGTTTTATTGAATTGAATTGTGAATTTATTGGAGTCTAAGGACTGTAGGGCACCTCTTTAATGTCCTGTGTGATTTTACCTTATCATTTTGGTAGTGCTCACATACACACAAACACTTATTGTTGAGAGGCAGACTGGCAGACGTGATATTGCATCACCTGACATATACTGTCACAAATATACTGACTGTCACTTAACTTCTCAGTTACCTATACACCATTCTCTAAAACTATGTTAGAGAAAATACATTTTTGTTCATTGAAAAAATTAATAATAATATTAATATTTTTGAAAATTGTAGTCTACTGACCTAGATTGGTACAAAGAGTTTCTTCATCTAGGAGTTTCCCATTCATACAAGGGAAGTCACAAAACTCCCTTATATGTTGTCAAACAGAGCTGGAAGGGACCCTAGAGGTCGCCTAATACAGCCTCATCATTTTAGACTTACAGAAATTTTCACCCACAAAAGTGAAATAATTTGTCCAAGTTCTTAAAGATAGCAAGGAGTACGGCTATGATTTCAACTCAGTTACTTTGACTCTAAGTCCATTGCTTTTTCTATTGTGCATCCCCTCCATCATAGAATTGTGTGTGACAATTTTGGATAATTTTCTTGATTTCATTTGTCTTCATTATGATGTTTTAAGGATAAATGGTAACGTGGAAAGAACTCAGGCTTATAATAATTTTATTTCTATTACTTACTACCTATTTGACTTCAGACAAGTTGCTTAAAGTCTCTGGATGTTAATTTTCACATCTGTAAAATAGGAGTTGAATTAGATAGTTTCTAATTTCCTTTGAAGCTCTATAATCTCTTCTTTCCCTTTTCTCATTTAGATGATTTAGGTTTGCTCTCATTTAAAAGAAATAGATTTGTTAATTATTTACTAATTTTATTAGTCCTGTCAAAAACACTTCTTGGATTTATAATTTAATTTTTTAATTTTTAATTATATTAATTTCTATTCAACTCTTTCTCTGTGTGTTATGCTGATATATGTGTGCCTTTGTTCTTTTTCCAAGTTTTTGTGTGTTGTTTTTTAAAAACAGACAACTCAAATTTCTCTTTCTTACTGATTTAGCCCTTCAGTACTATGATATTGCTTCTAAATACTGCTTTGGCTGCATCCCATAGATTTTGATATGCAGAATATATATTGTCATTATCTTTGATGTAATCTATGTTTTTATAATTTCCTCCTTTACTCGGATATTATTTAAGAAATAATTTTTAGTTTCTATGTAGGCCTACACATTTTATTCATTCTATGATTATTTACTGAAAATGTTATTTTATTGTGACCCATAAATGTAGTATATAAAATCTTTGCTTCCATATTCCTTGTCACTCAGCACATGATTGATATACATTCTATGTGTATTTGAATTAAAAAAAGGAAAGAAGATTATTTGTTTTTTTCTGTTGAGCTTTGTCTATATATCTACTAGCTCTATCAATGTAATTTCTTTGTTATTTATTTTTTTTCTTGGATTTATCAAATTCAGATAATGGGATGTTAAAATCTCCCATCATTATTCATTTAGCTTCTTATAAGATTATGAACTTTTCCTTTTTGAATTTTACTGAGACATTATTAGGTATATATAATGGGGATAATAAAATGTTTTTCCCCCCAGAGCATAGAAATGTTAGGAGAGAACTTAGCTCCTCCTTAGTCCCATCTCTTACTCAGGAGTGCAGTGGAGCAACCTCAGCTAATTTAAATAATCCCACCTAGTTATTGCCAGAGAGATTCATCATTTATATCACAATTGGGGAGGTAATTGGAAATCTTCAGAGTCATTTGATCCATGGAAGATTCTGACATATTTTGTGGTGAGAGATAGAATACATCAGACTATGAAATTCACCTTCACCCAACTTAACTCAGAACTCTCAAGCTTCAGTCTCCCCAGTAGTGGGGACTAGAGATGGACATCACAATTTTGTGCAATGTCTTCTTAACTGGTCTCCTTGACTCAGATCTCTCCACCCCAGTCTATCCTCTAGACTACCGCGAAAGTGATTTTCCTTAAGCAAAGATCTAATCATATCACTCTCCTACTCAATAAAATCCAATGTCCCCCTAGAATAAAATATAAACTTGTCTCTAGAGTGTCTCTAAAATAAAGTACAAATTTCTGTATTAAGTTTTTACAGCACTTAATCTAGCCTCAATGTATCTTTTCCAACCTCCTTGTCCATTGCTACCCCATCCACATTCCGTAATTCCTCCAAATTGTCCTTCTTTCTTTTCTTCACTCACTCTGCTTCTCCTTTCTCCAAGTCTAGACTAATTATCTCCCATATTTGGAATACACTTCCTCCTCACTTTCATCTTGTGGAATCCCATTCTTCCTAGGATATAAATAATATCAAATTTACCATTTCTTCAGGTCTATCGTTGGATTTTTGCAAGGTTTTTTTATTCCAATAATTCGGTTATTTCATGAATTTGTTTTTCCACTTAATCTGCATTGTTTGTACTTTTATTTTCCATTGTATATAATTTGTCTGGTATTGGTTACTTCACTTGATTTTTGGAAGGGTTTTTTTAGATTACATTATCCATACTGGCCATTTATTTATTTGCTTATATATTTATGTATTTCTTTTTATTCTTTCCTTTCTTTATTCCCTTCCTTCCAAAGACCAATTGGGAAAGGTACTGAGATGTAGAATGGTATAATGGTATAATGGAGAGAGGACTCAATCTAATGTCAGGATTCAAATACTCCTCATGACACTTACAAGTTATTGTAGTTGTCTGTCCTTTGTTCTCAAAGAGCACCATGACATTGGGGTGATGTTATAACTTGCACTGAATTGGATTTAAGTGAGGGAAGACTGTGCAAGGTCATCAACTTCACCCTCTCCTCCAGAGCCATCTGGGTCCAGTGCCAAGATATACATCAGGACAACTAGATATAGCCCTGGATATTTAAGACAAATAGGGTTAAGTGACTTTCCCAGGTTCACACAACTCATAAGTGTCTGGGGTAAGATTTGAACTCAGGTCCTACTGATTCCAGGGCCAGTGCTTTATCCACTGTCCTTCATGATACTTACTACTAGAGTAACTATGGGAAGGTCTTTTAACCTCTCAGCATCTCCAGGCAATTCTCTAGGATTTCTGCATGCCTCAGCCAATGAATCTCTGATTCTCTGCATGCATCCTTCCTGCCCTTTTTAGTATTTTTTAATTCTATCTTGCATTCTTGTCATTACTACATATATGTGTGTGTATATATGTATGTGTGTATGTGTGTGTATATATGTATGTATATGTGTATATACATATATATGTATATATGTATGCAAGATCTTTATTTGTTCTTGTGATCTTACTACTCTTGTGTCTTGATTAATTGCTTAAAAGGTGTCATTTACCCATTTGAGAATGCCTTGAGATATCTTATGTTGTTTCTTTTATCATGTATACTCTCTCTGGGACTTGAGTCATTTCAATTATTCCACAATAATTATCCAGGACTGAGGGGCAGGGAGGGTGTTACTTTGCAGTCTCCCTTTCTTTCTTATATAATCCTGTATGAGGTTGGAGGTGATTGGTGTAAAGGAGAAACCAACTCCTTCCTTTTATCTGACCCCTGCCTTTGTGTGTGGGGAACCTCTCTTTCCCAATTCTTCCTTTAACCCATTCCTATAAGAAGGGTTGGGTGTGACTCCTGGAACACAGGGTTGATTAAGGAGTCAATTGATGGCCAGTCTATGGGCATGTAAGTAAACCTGCACCACAGGGAAGAAATGGGGTCCTTCAGTCCCATTCAAACCTAAAAAAATCTAAAACCTTCACCCCACTTGGCTATAAAGAACTAATAGACAATAGCATCAGGGTTACTATCATAAAAAGTATCTCTAGATGGTTCCCTTGAGGGCACTTCAGTTTTCTGGGTATAGTTTGGAGGGCAGACCACCTAGAGAAGAGGCTTCATGAGCACAAGTAAGAAGTGACGCCCTGAGATGGGAAGAGACTTGCCAAAGGTCACATAGCAGCAACCAGGTAGGATTTCAAACCTCTGTGCTTTGGCTCCAAGTCCAACATCCTCTTCACTTTAATGCAGGTCACACACCCTGCTGAGGCCATCTCCTCTTCTTTGGTTATCTCCTATTTTGTTCGGTTTTTATTTTCATTTGTGGTTTCCTGGGGTGTTTTCTGTGTATATGGATAGTTGTCTTGAATTATTTGATGGGCTTTCCCATTGGAGAGGGATCCCGTTTCTTCACCTTGGGCCTCAAAGATCATAACAAAGAACAATGGATTCATGTGAGAGAAGCAAATTTCAGCTTGGAGTCAGGAAAGATTTCCTAATAATCTGAGCTGTCCAAAACGGATGGCCTCTAACATAAACACACACACACACACACACACACACACACACACACACACACCACCACCACCACCACCACCACCACCACCAGCAATGCCTTATTGGAGATATCAAAGAAAGAGTGAAGAATTACCACTTGTTGGAAAGGTTGAAGAGGGAATTCTTAGTCAGGTACAGGTGGTGCTAGATAGCCTTAGAGTGTCCTCTAACTTTAAGATTGTGTGATTCTGATTCAATCTAATAGATGGCTTTCTCTTTCTCCTCTTATCCCCAAGGATGATCTACACCAGCAATCCTTAACCTGAGGTCCAGGTAATCATCTTTTTCTTTGCATTGTGTTATGAAAATGCTCATTTTGTTCTGTGGGTTGAAAATTTTAAAACATTTTTAAAGAAAAGACAATATTATGGTCTCTGTATTTCAATATAATTGGCTTTCCATGTAATCTTATGTTGTTTATTTTATGTATCTAAAAACATTATTCTGACAAGGGGGTTCACCAAACTCCCAAGGAGGGTTCCAAGAAAAGCTTGGGATTTACAAATCTCACACAATGAGGACCTGCTCACCCCTCCCCTGAAGCACGAACGGGCAGGTTTCAAAAAGCAATAAATAAACAAACATGTAGAATACAAGACTCTAATCTTTCTGTTCTTGCAAGGAACAACAACAAAAAAAAAAAAACACCACAAACCACTGACTTTTAACAGAAATCAATATTTCTTAACTTCAAGCAAACCCGTTAAAGTCTGACCAAGAAAGCAATTTGCTCTTTTCCGAATCTTCCACGGAAGAAAAGCTCAACTCAAAGCCACGTGTTCCTCCCAGGGGCTTTGTGGTATAGCTTCCCAGCAAAGGTGAGAAATACTGGGGCTGCAGCTACACTGATATTTCCAGAAAAGCAGGATAAAGGCAAGAGGAAGAGCCCCTACTCAGTAGATGGAGGGGGCAGTATGGGGTGGGGGAAAGTCCAGAATGGTGAATCATGGAGACAAAAGCCCTGGTTCTGACACCGATTGGTTCTGAAAGTGTTGAGGAAGTCACTCTTCCACTCGGAACCTCAGTCTCAACATTTGTAAAATGGGAATAATAACAGTTACATTGATCCCATTCACAGGGTCATAAAGAAAGCACCTTGGGTCAGAGTGGTTATATTTGGAGGACTGCTAGAATTAGACCTGCTCTAAACCCTGATCGTGAGACCTGGGTTTGAATTTCGGCTCTTACACTTGCTGGTTATGTGACTTCAAGCGAGTCTCAGTCTCCTCTTCTTTAAAATAGAGATAAGAATGTTTATGACTTCTAATCTCCCAAGATTTGTGGGTATTACAAAGTATTTTGTAAACCTTAAAATATTACAGAAATGAGATTAATAACAATAATGATAATACATTTTTAGACCGGCATAGAAATATCAACAAACTTTACATATCAAGTGCTGATTATGCACAAGGCCCTGTGCCCTATGCTTTGTTCTGGGAATACACTGGCATAAATCCTGCCCTCAATGAGTCTCTAATCAAATCGAAAGATAATCATGATTTTGACAGCAGTATTTGTCCAAGCTAGGCACCAACCACAGAACTAGCCTACACTACAAGGGAAACATAACCAACATTTCAAATAAGGAAGGACTAGGGCAGCTAGGTTGCGCAGTAAATAGAGAGCTGGCCCTGGGGTCAGGAGGGCCTGAGTTCAAATCTGGCATCAGACACTTGACACTTACTAGCTGTGTGACCTTAGGCAAGTCACTTAACTCCAATTGCCTCACCAAAACAACAACAACAACAACAACAACAACAACAATAAGGAAGGACTATAGTGGTTTCTAACTCTTCCCTGGGCCCTCATTTCTGTTATTCTAAAATCCATTTGAATCCTACACAACATTGCACTAGAAGAAAATCAGGGTAGGGTTGTAGAATCAATCAACTGACAAGCATTTTCTGAAACAAGAAATAATAATAATAATAATAATAATAATAATAATATCCTCAGATTCCAACCTATCATCTATGTCCTAAGTGGGAGGAAATAGCAAAATAAAGAAATGCTAGCGAGGAAAATGTATCAAATGGGAGTCTGTGTGTCTTGAGATCTCTATAAGCCATCTGTGACTTAATTTGCTTGGCAACTCCCCCACACTTCCATATTCAGGAGTTCCAAACAGTTTTCTTTTTTATTTCTTGCTTTATGGTGTTCAGGTTTATTGACTTATCATTTGATCATTAAGTTTTCTCTACATATCCTGTCTTTAAGATCAATATATTTTCCTTATGTGGAGATTACATATCTTTTAAAATATTGCTTTTTCCTTCTATTCTTTGATCGTTCTTCTCTTCTTTATATTCATATTCCCAACCCATTGTTCCCTCCTTCACTACTTTGGAGAGCCTTTCTACCATAGATTCAAGTTTTGTTTTGTTTTTTAATTCTGTCTATTGTTTCTGGTTGTATACGCCACACATTCTGCTTTCATCATTTTTATTTCTCTCTAGAACTATTCAAGAACATTCTGCTGTGGTTACATACTCTCCAGGAAATCCACAGGGTCCCCTGCCTCCTCAGGGGTTGGTTCAATATCCTTTGTCTTGCAATATTGTAGACATCTTACCTTTGGTATGAAGATTTTCCCTGTTGATTTAACTTGTGCCCAAGACTTTTTTTTTTTTTTTTGCAGGGCAATGAGGGTTAAGTAACTTGCCCAGGGTCACACAGCTAGTAAGTGTCAAGTGTCTGAGGCCGGATTTGAACTCAGGTACTCCTGAATCCAGAGCCAGTGCTTTACTATTGCGCCATCTAGCTGCCCCCTGTGCCCAAGACTTTTAAGTGAATTTTCTTTTGACTGAGTCTTTTAGTAATTTCTGATTTCTTTCTTTATATTGTTTTTTGTTGTTCATTTTTTAATCCTTTCTCTTTGATGTTGGATTCCTAAAAACTGTTCCTCTCTCTTTGGGAATTAATTTTTTTTTTTGCCATCCTCAACCCTTGCCCCAAATTACTTCAGGGTGGGGGGACAGAACTGGCTCCAGCTGAAATCCAGTTTTCTTTCTTTCAGGTCTAGTGTAGACCTCCACACATGTTGTTACCCTTCCACAGTTCTCTTTGATCTTTAATTATCTGTATGATTACTGCTACAGCACAATACAAGATGCAGAGCACACTTCCACGTTCTATACTTTAACCTCCTCTGCAATGTGGAAAGGAAAGAGGGGCAGATAGAGATCTGTTGATGGGTTCCATAGAATGGTGGGATTAGGGTAAGGATATCTGCAGCAGCAGCAGCAGCAGCAGCAAGGAACACAAGTCATTGGGTCAGGATATGTTGGTCTGTCAGATTGAAAGGACCAGTGGGGAGGAGGTGCTGAGTGAAGTCATTAGGGATTACACTCTTCCACTGTTAACTCATTGGGTTGTTACCTCATTAGATTTCTTGGTGTCTTAGCTCATGGAAATAGCTGCAGCTCCTTTACCTCCTATGGATAATTCTTATGTTGAGAGTTTTGAGAATTTACAAGTTTTGGAGATACTGTCTACTCTTCCATCTTGCTGACCACATGATTGTGCCCTGAGATCTTTATAGTAGCTATGAAGGTCTAGAAGGAACCTTGAAGCAGCAACCAACTGGAATCTGGCAATACCACCAGCTGTGTTAGCACCTTCGACAGCATGCTGCTATGAACCTAAGAAATAGATGTTGCATAAAGTTGAAGCTGGCCCCACTCAGAACCATTGTAATTATCAGCTTGGCATGGAAGGCATCACAGTGAGTGAGTGGTGCTCCTTTTTTCTTCTGGAAGCATAAAAAGGTGAGATATGTCAGAAGAAATCAGAAATACCAGTTCCCTGCCTGCTGGAAATGCTTAGGTGTAGCTGGCCCTGACCATGAAAGCAGACAGACCACAGGTGTACATGAAATGGCCTAAAGACATAAGTGCATGTGTTATGTATCTGTACTACTTCATGGCACAATTGGAAACAGATCTTACCATTTCAAGAAAGGATATCAGGCAGCTAGGTGGCGCAGAGCACTGGCCCTGGAGTCAGGAGTACCTGAGTTCAAATCTGGCCTCAGACACTTAACACTTACTAGCTGTGTGACCCTGGGCAAGTCACTTAACCCCAATTGCCTCACTAAAAAAAAAAAAGAAAGAAAGAAAGGATATTATACTGCTCTTTGTTAACCCTATCCTAAGTTCCAAGTTATACAACAAAATATTAAAGATCAATGCAGGGTAAGGATAAGAAACAGATTCATTCCTGAATCCTGATTAGATGAAAAATAAAAGCAAAAACTAAGAAGTTACTTAAATATGAAGAGGGAAAAGATGAAGAAAATGAAGGCATTGAAAATCAACACAACATCAATTCCAGGACAACCCCAATAATGAACCAGATGGCACAAGCAGTGCCAGTGTCTCAAGTGATTTTCAAAAAGAGATAGGCATATCTCATAGCATAGAATTTCAAGAGGTTTACCTTGGGTAACATCCACATAAACTCAACCAACAATATATTGACAAAGAAGCATTGAACAAATGGCTTAGTCATGTGGGTTCATTTTACAAATACAGGGATTTATGATTGTGATTCAGAATGAGATTTTTGCTACCAGAAATTAGAAAAAAGTTATTCTTAAGGATCCCGGATTTATTGAGCAATGAAGATTATGCAATAAAATGGTAGAAATTGTACAACATATCACACTCCAGGTTGCAAAAATTTAGCAGTTATAGCATACCTAGGAAGACACAATCTGGTGTTGAAAATTATACACCAGTAATTCTCTAGTCTGCATAAAATAAAAGAACACAATTCCCAATCTCATAAGTACAACCTTCAATATATCTGACAATTCAACAAAGCTGTAAAACCAAAGCATCATCACAGACAAAACTAGTGTCCACAAATGCCTAGACATAGCATTGCTCCATAAAAGTAAAGAGTGTTTTTAATAGAAGTAAATGATGCCAAATTCTCATAATCTCCAAGCTACATGAAGTGAAAATCTCTCTGAATAGAGCAATTGAGTAGAAGAATCAAAACCATGTAGGCAAAGCATAAGATATCCATGATCATTCCTGTCATCCTGGCAGCAATTGTCCCAAAGATGATTTCAGTGAGGCTACAGAATTACACGAATGCTCTCATTCAGTTTCAACAAAGCAAGCTCTGTATCCATCTGCCCACTAAATATTAAATAAAGAATATTAAATATTTAAAGAATAATAGTGGGAGATTGACTAGTCATAGAACAATTTCTATCTGAACTCCACTAAACAGATTAGAAATATAATAATGAGTGGTAGTTGATATTTATATTGATATTTTAGGGTTTGTAATCTCTTTTAATGTGCATAATCTCAGTGAAGCCTCAAGAAAACCCAATGAGGTAGTGACTACAGGTATTATTACTTCCATTATTACAGATGAGGAAACTGAGGCTCAGAGAGCTTAAGTGATTAGACCATAGACATACAGCTACTAAATATCAGATGACATATGTAAATGAGGCTAAAACAGTGGACATGGCCACTTTCAGGAATGTGGGGCCTAGGAATCCTAGAACTGAGAGGGGTCCTTACATTGTCTCTAGTCTGACCTTCCTCCTCCATGGCAGAACCCTGTCTCTACAGCCTTTGCTTTGATATTCCAAGTGATAAAGACTTCACCACATTTATGAGGTAAGCAGTTCTACTCTTAAATTGCTCTGATTAGTAGCTCTGATTGCTCTTAAATTGAGTTTAAATTTGCTTCCTGGTAACTTTCCCTTCTCTCTATCCCTCCTTGCCCTGTGACTGGTACCAAGCAGGACAAGTCTAATCTTTTCTCTAGGACAATTCTTCAGATATTTATAAATGGTGGTCATAGCCCACTTAGAGACATTTTAGATAGGACTCAACTAACACTCCTTCATTTGGGCTCTATGGAAATGGACAAATAACATTGAGCACCTACTATATAGCACTATGCTAAATTCTGGGAATACAAAAAGAAAAAAAATAATTCCTGTCCTCAAGAAGCTTACAATCTAATGGGTGAAGACAACACACAACAGGAAGCAGAAAAGGAGGGGAAGAGGGAAATTACCTGTGAGGGGAGAAGATGGAGAATTCAAAGGAATGTAGCCAGGTGGGAAATTAAGAGAAGGCTGCCCTGGATCATACGTAATTAGCATGATGACAGCTATTAAAGATGTTGTTTGTAGATTTTTTACGGGTCTGGGTAATTGTTGGCAACACTTCAACTGTAGGGAGCAGCACTGGCCCTAGATTCAGGAGGACCTGAGTTCAAATCTTGCCTTAGACACTTGATACTTACTAGCTGTGTGACCCTGCACAAGTCACTTAACCCTCATTGCCCCACAAAACAAAACAAAACAGTTCAACTGTGATGATGCTCCAGTTCTAGTACTATTTAAAAAAATTCTCAAGGGCATTTCATGGGGTGGGGCAGGTTGTATTGGTAATGTAGGGATATATAAAAGTTGATGAGCTTCTGATTTATAATTCTGGCCACTTGATCTTATCTTTTGTGGTGGTGGTGGTGGTGGTGGTAGTCGTCGTAGTCGTCGTAGTAGTAACTGTATTGGTATTATATAGATAGCAGTGGAGTAGAAAGAACACTGAATCAAAAAGTATCAGACATGTTTACTGGTCCTGGTCTTGCTATTTCCCCTTGGTGTGACCTTAGGAAAGTTTTCAGTTTCTTTATCCATCAAATGGACAGGATAATCCCTACCCTGACTCCTTCATAGTTTTGTGATCAAGATCAAATAAGATATCACAGGGGAAAGTGCTTCGTAAATGGCAAACTGGAAAGGACCTGGACTGGAAGTCAGAGAACCCAATATCAAGTCCCATATATCATATAAATCCTATGTGAATTTAGGCAGATCACTGAGACTTTCTGAGCCTTAGTTTTCTCACTTCCAAAATGGAATCAGACTAGATTAATTATAAGATTAGAATCTTTCCCACTCAGACATTCTATGATCCAGTGATTCTGATTTCCCAGGTAGTTTGAAAGCTTTCAAAAAAATTCATTCATTCATTCATTCATTCATTCATTCATGCAGCTGGTCTTGAGGGGTCATACAATGAGGGCCCGGGCTGCTTCCTTCAACATGGTATTCAGAGGCTGCTTAAAAAAAAAAAAAAGTCTGGCTCTGGAAGAGATTTATAGCCTTTTGTACAGTCAGGCTGAACTCATTCCCTCTCAGGGTCCACAGAGTTGTTAAGTCCTTCTACTGATTACTTTTATTGACTTCATTGGCATTCTGAGGTCTGAACTAATTTCCCAGCCCTAGGAAGGAAGGGACGGGATGACTAAGCTTGAGCCATGCTTTAGATAAGATCTTAGAAAATCCACTAGAAAGAGGGTCCAGTTTAATCTCAAACTCAGCCTTTTGGGGATTTCATTAACTCCTCTCATTAACAGAAGCCTTGTTCCAATGCAAAAATACCTGCTGGAAACCTTGGGCAGGGGAGGAGGGGAAGGGAAGCTACTCCTCAGAAAGGCACATCCTCACCTGACTCATTAATCACACCAGGGTAAAAATGTCTTTATTTATTCCTGGACAGCCCTCAAAGGAGGGAGGAAGTTGCCTGGCCAAGCAGCCCAGCTCTCTGAAGGTGTTCAGGAGGAATTGTTGTGACCGAAGCTTTTTCCAGGGAAGGGGGAGGTAGACAATTGCTAATAAGTTTGATATTTTAAAATATCATTCGTGGATGGGGCCGACATCGAGTGCCTATTAATAGCATAGCCTTTATTAGCACCATGAAGTTCAACCTTTCTAACACCAGTCCTTGCTCATTGGTGTCCATAATGAATATTCATTGAGCCTTCCATACCAGTGACTAGCCAGCAGCTCCTCCACTCTGCTGGGTCAGCACTTTCAAGAGAGTTTACTTCTCTTATGATCTCAAAATAGGAAAGTAAGGCATGGGAGTTGGGGTTCATGAGGCTGGCTCAGTTTAAGACAAAAAGCATACACTATAAAGCTGAAAGTTGTCTGTGTTTGAGTCATAGTCCTGCCTAGACTATAAACTCCATGTGGCAGGGGCTACATTATATAAATATGTATATATACTCTCATTCATTCATTCGTATGTGTATATATGTAAGTATATAGACATAACCCTCACTCTCTCCATATGTATACATGCATACATGCACACATCATATATACATGCATACATGACTACACATACACACGTACATACACAGAGCTGTTAGATGGTATAGTGGATAGAGTGCTGGGCCTAGAGTTAGGAAGACTCATTTCCCTGAGTTAAAATCTGGCCTCAGACACTTACTACCTGTATGACCTTGGGCAAGTCATTTATCCCTGTTTGCCTCAGTTTCCTAATCTATAAAATGAGGCGGAGAAGGAAATGGCAAGCCACTCCAGTATCCTTGCCAAGAAAACCCTAAATGTGGTCACAAAGAGTCAGACATGACCGAAAATGATTGAATACCACCATACACACACATACATATGCATATAGACACATACAATAAACATACACATAAGTATATATAAATGGATTAAAATGATTATAGATATGTGCATATATACACACACATATATACATATATATACATACATCTTGAAATTTTGAATGACTCACATTATCTACCACAATGCTCTGCAAATGCTTAATTAGTAGTTGTTGGATTTTGGGGGGGGGTGTTTTTATTTTGTTTTGTTTTGTGGGGCAATGAGGGTTAAGTGACTTGCCCAGGGTCACACAGCTAGTAAGTGTCAAGTATCTGAAGCTGGATTTGAACTCAGGTCCTCCTGAATCCAGGGCCAGTGCTTTATCCACTGTGCCACCTAGCTGCCCCATTGTTGGTTTTTAAATGAATGAACTTTAGAAACTATTCTATCCAACCTCTTCATTTTACAGATAAGGAATCTGTGGCCCTGAGAAGCTAAGCCATTTCCCCAAAGTTACATATTCAGTAGCTAGAATTTAAACTGAGGTCCTTTGAGTATGAGAGAAACCTCATCATCTATTTTGTTCCCTCCTCCTAGCTTGCTTTGCTTTTAAATGCACCAATGCTTAGGTTCCTGATGGATTTTTGAGTTGCAGACTAGAATTCCAGTATGGTCAGTGGAAAGAGTTAGAAATTATTGGAACCTTTCCCTGGAAGAGGTGCTGACTTTGTGCTCCTATCATTCAGACTGATCCTATGGCTGGTGTATAGCAGTAGAGCCCTGACAAATAATGAACTCATCTCTCTCCCCTTTAGATTAGTATTCTTTACACTCCAGTGCAGAGCCCTAGTGTGCTTGAAGTTACACTGAGTCTGTTCCAAGATGCTATCCCCTGAATCCTCCAGAGAATAGTTTCCTCCTTGAGGGAGAGTTGGGAAATGTAACCTGACTCCAAAGAAACCTCAGAGGGGGAACAATGAACTAGTTTCTGCCTTCAGGGAGCTTACATTATACTGAGGGAAACCTGTTTTCCTATCACCTTCTCTCAGAGTCAAGGGAGGACATCTCCATAATGGGAGAGACCAGTTGGAAAGCCATGGACAAGGAATCAATATGGAGAAAAAAATTTATGATTTGGAAAAAGAAAGAATATGGAAGAAAGGACTTGATGGAGATAGGCAGATGGGGGTGGAGAGGAGGTAAAGGAAGGGTGGTAGGGGAAGCAACATGTTGAGGTGGAAAATAAGGAAGAGAGAGGAGTTGAGATAACATCTCTTGGGTGGCTTTATCCCCAGTTCAGCAAGAAAGGAACTGACCTTCCCAGAATGATATGGTTGAGAACCTGAAAAAGTAGGCACGAGCTTTCATCTTCTTTTTTCTCCTCTGTAACATCACATGGGAGGTTAGTGAGGGTAACATGAAGGTGGTTGAAAGGAGGTAATGACCACCTGGCAGATGGATCTGGGCTTTCAATGACAAAATATCAAGAAATCTTGCCTGTCCCAAGAAACTCACCAAGGTTAATTGAGGTGAACTGTACACCTATAGAAAGTTGTAAAATGAATTAGAGCCTCTTTAATCAAAGTTAGGTAACTCTGAATTGTATTGTAGGCAAAAGAAAGATAAAGTTTTAGTCAGAGGTTGTTGTCGTCATGTCCAACTCTCCATGACTCCATTTGGCAAAGATATTACAGGGGTTTGTCATTTCCTTCTCCAGTTCCTTTTTTAAATTTTTGGTATGAGGCAATTGGGGTTAAGTGACTTGCCCAGGGTCACACAGCTAGTAAGTGTTAAGAGTCTGAGACCGGATTTGAACTCAGGTCCTCCTGAATCCAGGGCTGGTGCTCTATCCACTGCGCCACCTAGCTGCCCCCTCTCCAGTTCATTTTACAGATGAGGAAACTGAGGCAACAGGGTTAAGTGACTTGCCCGGGGTCACACAGCTAGTAAGTATCTGAGGTTGGATTTGAACCCAGGTCCTCATGACTCTAGGACCGGCACTCTATCCACTGCACCACCTTGGCTTAAAATCTCAGCTCTGCTACCTACTACATATATAACCTTGAACAGTTCAGTTAACTAACCTTAGTTATCCATAAAATGATCTATAACCTTGAATCTATAAAACAAAGTCCTTTCTGGTACTAAAGCTACAACTTTAAGAGCATATGAATGCTACAAATGTTATATGTGGTAATTGGGCCTGATTAATTTGGAAAAGATGTAGGGGACCTAGAATTACTGTATTCAAGTGTTTAAAAGTCTAATGTGGAGAAGAGGTTGTAAGCTTGTTCTGCTTGGCCCCCAAGGGACGAAGTAAGAGCAGTGGTGTAAGAGTTATGAGAAGCATATTTTATTTCATTATATACACACTTTTCTAGCAACAATAGCTGCCCAACAATGGAGTTCAATTCAATAAATGAAGGGCCTACTGTGTTAAGGGCACCTGTAACAGGCCTGACCTGACCCAGGTCAGTCTGGCAGCTCAGGTTTGAGACTGGAACAAAATGAGACACTGAGGGTCTATTTGTTATCAAAAGGAGGTTAGCTTCTTAGGAAGCTGCTTCCACCACAGGACTCTGCTGTTAGTCCTTCATTTCTGAAGAGGACCAGTGGTATTACAGTGATATCTTGATTTGCTGTGAATTGGCTTTAAGTGAGGCGGAGTTGCACAAAAAGTTGTCAGCCTTACTCTCTCTTCCGGAGTCATCAAAGTCCAACAACAAAAGTCAATTTGACTGGTGATAGCCCCGGATGTTGTAGATGACCTGGTGTCTCCTACGCCTGACCAAACTCTAAATGCTCTGCAGCAACTGCTTCAGCTGCCTTAGTGGCTATGGAACAAATTGTTCTCATTTACCCATTTGGGCTGGGGGAAGTCTTCACATGCTTGGGGGAGACACCCCCCTAACTCACCAATGGGTTTGTGGCCTGTCAGTTACCCTTAATCTGGTTTAGCCTGGCTGTCTAGAGGGTTGTTTTTGGTTTTGCTGAGGCAATTGGCATTAAGTGACTTGCCCAGGGTCACACAACTAGTAAGTGTTAAGTCTCTGAGGCTGGATTTCAACTCAGGTTCTCCTGAATCCAGGGCTGGTGCTCTATCCACTGCATTACCTAGCTGCCCCCGTCTAGAGGGTTTTACCAGAGTGTGGCCACTGCATATGCAATACTCTTCTGGGCTCTGGTTGTTTACACAAACACACACACACACACACATACATATACAGAAATTCTAGACAGTTCCTGATCAGAAGAGCTTACAATCTACTGGGGTATACAACATATGCACTGATAAGTAAATACAAAGTAAAATTAGGGAAGAAAGATGGAACTAAGAGCAGGAGGCATCAGAGAAGACTTACTGGTAGAACCTGAGCCAAACTTTGAAGGAAGATAAGTATTCTTAGAGATGGAGAGTATGGAGATGAGATGCTGAATCTGGAGACAAGGTAGAAGTTGAGTCTCAATGGGCTAGAGACGCTATGTAGGGAGGGGTGTGCTGAAACCAACTTAGATTGGGTCTCCAGAGCCAACTGTGTGAGCATTTATACCTTGGAAACCAGTTGGATTGTGTAGGCTCAGGAAAGTGATGAAGAAAATGTTAATAAATGCAAATTGCACTTAAAAGTATGCCATGAGCACATTTTCTCCCTATGAATAGGCAACTAATGTGAAATAAGACTATGCTGGCTCATGCAAGAGTGAGTTTCCCATCACTAGAAATCATAGCATCACAAGATCATATAATTACATCTGGAAGGGGCCCCAGAGGCCTCCTGGGACAACCCCCTCCCCCCACCATTTTCCAGATGAGGAACTGTGGAGTCCATGGAGGTTAAGTGACCGGTGTTCAAGAAGGGGCTGGATCACTTCTTAGGGTTGTTAAAGGGATTCCTGCTTCAGGTACAGGAAGAAATATCAGGATAGAATGGGAAAGGTCCTAGGTTTTCAACTGGAGCCCAGAGTTTAAGTCCTAGTTCTGCTCTGCAACCTCTGAACTCTAGAACCCTTGGATTCCTCCTCTATAAAATGGAGATGATTGCTAAGTGAGTACTCTTCTACTTCTAGATGCCACAAACAGATGATTCGTGAGGTTCTTTCCAATGCTGACAATCTAAAATTTTTTGAGCAGGAAGAAGAAAGCTATCATCATAGAAGAATAAATAGAGGAAAGTGATGGGGTAAAGGGCCTAGCCCCTAAATAATAATGGTAGAAATTTACATAGTCCTTTAAGGTTTGCAAAATGCTTGGCATATATTGTTTCTTTTCTTCTTCTTCTTCTTCTTCTTCTTCTTCTTCTTCTTCTTCTTCTTCTTCTTCTTCTTCTTCTTCTTCTTCTTCTTCTTCTTCTGGTGAGGCAATGGGAGTTAAGTGACTTGCCCAGGGTCACATAGCTAGTAAGTGTCAAGTATCTGAGACTAGATTTGAACTCAGGTCCTCCTGAATCCAGGGCCAGTGCTCTATCCACGGTGCTACCTAGCTGCCCCTTGGTATATATTATTTCAAATGTGCTTCTTAAAAACCCTGTCAGGTAAGTGCCACAGACATCATTGGCCCATTTTACAGATGTGAGGAAACTTAGGATGCAGTAGGTTAAATGACTTACTTCCTGGTCACACAGCTAACACACGTCTGAGTTAGTATTTGAAGGCTGCTTATCTTCCTGATTCCAAGTCAATCATGTCATTCCCTACCATGCTGCCTCTGAAGACCTCAGGCACTAACCAAGCATCTCTATCACTGTTAAGAAATAAGGAATGGAAGGTGAGGCTCAGAACCTGCCCCTGGCTGGAGAGGGAAGGAAGCCGATAAAACAGATTTTTCAGAGCACCAGAGCAGATAATGGTGTCATTAGAGCCCATACAGCTATTAAAAGTTGACAAAGTACCAGGCTCAGAGGGAATGCACGATGGAAGATAGGAGAGAGGGGTGACAAAGTCCTCAGAGATCTGGCTGAGACTGTGAGAAGTCAGGCAGAATGTTCCATGCATTTGGATGGACAAGGGAAGGGGACACACAGAGGGTGAAGCTAGCTTCTATATTCAAAGGAAAAATTGGGCACAGCAATGAATATCATTGATCCTCTTCCCCATCCTTCTTCTGGATCGGGAGTTCTTAACCTGGGCTTTGTGAATATTTTTTTTTATTTGATATCTGAATTTCAATATAATTCATTTCCTTCATAATTCTATGTATATTTTTTGTATTTAATAATATTATTCTGAGAAGGGGTCCATAGGCTTCCCCTGGTTGCCAAAAGGGGTCTATGACTCACAAAAATGTTGAGAACCCCAGGTCTAAACCGTAAGCCCCCTGAGGGTAGGGCCTACAGCTTATTTCTCTTTCCCATACATTTACATATCAGGCCCTTCAGAAATATTTATTGCATGAAATAGACTCTTTCAATGCTGGCTCATGGCCCACTTCCTCTAGAAAGCTTTGCTCAGAACCTGGCATCTCCTCTAAACTCTTGGAATTGACTATGTCAGTCAAACCGTTCCAGATGTGTCTGTCCATAATGGTCCTCAGTTTCCCTTATCTGTCTAACCACATTAAAGGCTCTTGCTTTCCTCTTCTTCCCTACCTCACTTTCCCCCACCTCCACCTAGATGTTCAAGATCCCCTGAAGACAGGAGCTGGGGCTGCTTAGGGCTGTTAGGTCCTGTCCAGGCTGTGAGTTTTTTTGAGAAGGCCCCAGTCTACAGACCGTCTGACTCTAGAGACTTTGCCTTCCTCTATCCCTTTGTCTAACTAGAGCTCTCTGAAGGCAGCGTCTAGACCTGTTCCCTCCCTCTCACCCCAGAATAGGAGTTTCCAAAGAGGAGGCTGAACTTGTCCCTCCGGGACCTTGATCTGTATCCCCAGATTGGAAGCACTCTGTGGGCAGGCCCTGGATCTGTTCCTCCTCTGACTAGCCAACTAGAACACCCTGAGGACAGGGCAGCCTGAATAGGCTAGGGTCAGTTCTAATGGGTCAAGAGCTGTTCCCACACTAGGGACTTGAGAGGCACAAGGCCAGGGATTCAAAACACTTCTGAGTGTTCTGTAGCCAGGCCCAGGGCTTCTTCCGCTCTACTGCACTACCTCTATAATACAAGGGAAATTCATTGGAAAGATGCTGAGGAGATGGAGGTGGGGTGAGGGTCAATGGAAATGGCCAAGATTATTATTGGCTGAGGGCATTAGGGAAAATATCATGGAGGAGGAGAGTCGTGCTTTTAAAAAATGGGAAGAAACTGAACAAGAAAAGAGGGGAATTATCAGAATGACAATTTCAGGTGACCCCAAAGGTAATAAAAAGATTGATGGTGGGAGAAAGTAAATTTGAGCATATTTCCAATAATGACTTGCTCTGGAAAAGTGGCATAAAAGATTATAGATAATCAAATGTTAGAGCTGGCAGAGACCTAAGGTACTTGACAAATGTTTGAATTATGTTATATCGTTACCCAAGCTTTTTTCACCCAAAATTGTTTCTAAAAATTGCAATATGAAGATTTTTAAATAGACTGGAAAAAAGCCCAGGATTTTTCCAAGAAACTCAGAAAAATGAGTCTTTATACTTACTTACTGTGTGACCTCCAGTGCCCTCTGGGTCTCAGTTTCTCCATATGTAAAGTGAGGAAGTTGAAAGAAAAGATTCTTATGGTTCCTTTTAACCTAAATCCTATGATTTTCCCAAAGGCAGATGTTCTAAGGTGATGTTTCACGGGCACCTTTGAGCACAGGACAGGATAGATAAGCCACATGTTTGTCCCCAGGAGTATGTGCTGTAAGGAATCAATTAGCCAATCATCAAATGTTGACTGAGTTTCTTCTGGGCTCTGTGCTGAGTGCCAGGGGAGACAGCAATGGCAGACTAGGCCCCTGCCCTGAGGGAGCTCATAGTCTGGCAGGAGAGATAAGCCATTGACACTGATAAATATGCTAAGTACTTAAAGACAGTTACAGATAATTGGTAAACAGACACAAAGAATCTCAAGAATTCAAAAGGACCCTAGCAATCATCTTGTCCAACTTGCACCTGAAGCATGGATTCTTTCTATTAACAATAATAACTCATATTTCTGTAGATGTTTTCAAATATCTTCCCTTGCAACAACCCCACATACCTAATAAGTGACGATCCAGCTTATCTTCTTGAAGACTTCCAGATAGAGAGAACTCACTACCTATTGAGGCAACTCATTCCTCTTTGGGGCAGCTCTAATTCTTAGGAAAGTTCCCTTCCCTTCCCTTCCCTTCCCTTCCCTTCCCTTCCCTTCCCTTCCCTTCCCTTCCCTTCCCTTCCCTTCCCTTCCCTTCCCTTCCCTTCCCTTCCCTTCCCTTCCCTTCCCTTCCCTTCCCTTCCCTTCCCTTCCCTTCCCTTCCCTTCCCTTCCCTTCCCTTCCCTTCCCTTCCCTTCCCTTCCCTTCCCTTCCCTTCCCTTCCCTTCCCTTCCCTTCCCTTCCCTTCCCTTCCCTTCCCTTCCCTTCCCTTCCCTTCCCTTCCCTTCCCTTCCCTTCCCTTCCCTTCCCTTCCCTTCCCTTCCCTTCCCTTCCCTTCCCTTCCCTTCCCTTCCCTTCCCTTCCCTTCCCTTCCCTTCCCTTCCCTTCCCTTCCCTTCCCTTCCCTTCCCTTCCCTTCCCTTCCCTTCCCTTCCCTTCCCTTCCCTTCCCTTCCCTTCCCTTCCCTTCCCTTCCCTTCCCTTCCCTTCCCTTCCCTTCCCTTCCCTTCCCTTCCCTTCCCTTCCCTTCCCTTCCCTTCTCCTCTTCCCTCTAATTACAGCTATTTGATGACATTTTTTTTCTCCTCTAGGTTTTCTTCATGATTTCTTCTTTGTAACATATTACAGCTCACTCACACCCATCATGCTCCCAACCAGGGCTCTCTGGGCCATCCATTTTCAGTTCTTCAGAAACTAGGCTGTTCTATGACTCATGGCTGTACAATGTCACTGTTTCAGGGAGAAATCAGGGGTCATTAAGACAACTTTGCAATTTCCCAAAGGTAATCTAGCACGTGTTCTTCCTTTTCAATTCTGGGTCCAGCTCACTATCCATTTTGCCTGTCCCATACACACACACATCTCTATCTCTATCTCTATCTCTATCTCTATCTCTATCTCTATCTCTATCTCTATCTCTATCTCTATCTCTATCTCTATCTCTATCTCTATCTCTATCTCTATCTCTATCTCTATCTCTATCTCTATCTCTATCTCTATCTAATCCATAAGTTCTACAGTTTGTCCCTCCTAATACATATAATTCAAGAAAATAGACACTCTTCATCCACTCAAGTCTTTCCTGTGGATGATTGGGCCAAACCCTTTTGAGGGGTTTATAGGCTCTGCAATATTCTGAGGCTTGATGCAAGCAGCACATTAACATCTACAAACAGGACTGGCAGGAGGACCCCACCACTAATCAAGGATTCTACTTTGTCTTGGACCCTTCACTGGGTCCCTTCCATGATGATGGTGAACACCTTTGCTTAGCATAGATCTCCCTGTGCTTGGGCTGCTGTTATTCATCAGAGGGTCACACATCATAGTTCTTTCTGCTGTTCTATTCTTCACAGAATCTTGTATGATTTTGACATAGGCATGGTAAATACCTTGTTGGAGCAGAGCCTTGATGAGGCTAAAGTTTGCCCTATTTAACCACATGCTTTCCAAAAGTCAACAAAGTACAGTGGATCATCTTTCAGTTAACATGTTATGGGAAAGATGTGGTCTACTGTGAAATATTGCCTACAAAATTGCCTACAATATGGCCTTTTCTAATACCCTCATCAAGGATGCCCTCAATGATAAGTATTCCCATAAAAACTGATATCCTCTTGGTCACCTCCCTCTTTTTTTTTTGAGGGGCAATGGGGGTTAAGTGACTTGCCCAGGGTCACACAGCTAGAATGTGTCAAGTGTCTGAGGCTGGATTTGAACTCAGGTACTCCTGAATCCAGGGCTGGTGCTTTATCCACTGCGCCATCTAGCTGCCCCAGCTCCCTCCGTCTTTTAAGTAAAAAGGTCTTCTATTTTTTCCATGCCTTTGGTATTGTTTGCTTCCTTCATATACCTTGAAGAATCAGTGCCTCATCACCCTCACAACTATATCTCCTATGACATGGGCCTTCCTTGTAAATACTTGGTCCAGTCCAACAATTTTTCCCATCTCTGTTCCCTTTACTGTCATTTCTCCCTCCTTTATAAGGATATCTGGACTATTATGACGTGTCTATGTGAGGTGGTTCAACTATACTTAATAGTAAAAAATTGGTAATAAAATCATTGCTGATGTTTTCATAATGCTATAGAATTTGCAGAGCACTTTACAAATCTCATTTGAATAATATGACAAACCTGAAAATCAGGCATGACATGTATTATTCCCATTTCCTTTTGGTGAGGCAATTGGGGTTAAGTGACTTGCCCAGGGTCACACAGCTAGTAAACTGTGTAAAGTGTCTGAGGCCAGATTTGAACTCAGGTCCTCCTGAATCCAGGGCCAGTGCTCTATCCACTGAGTCACCTAGCTGCCCCCTTATTCCCATTTTTAAAATGGAAAAGTTGAGATTCAGAGAGATTGTTTTGTGCAAGACTAGGCATCTAGAAAGTAATTTGAACACAGGCCTTCTTTACTTTGAGGGCAGCTGGATGGTGCAGTGTATAAAGCACTTCCTGAGTTCAAATCCAGCCTCATATACTGCTAGCTGTGTGACCCAGGGCAAATCACTTAACCGTATTTGCCTCAGTTTCCTTATCTATAAAATGAGCTGGAGATGGAAATGACAAACGACTCTTGTATCTTTACCAGGAAAACCCCATATGGGGTCATGAGGAGTCATGCATGACTGAAAATGATTCAACAACCACAATTTCCTTACTTAAAGCCTAGTACTCTGTCCACCATGCTAGGCTGGCTCTCATCGCATGAAAAATTTAAAAATAGCAAATGTTCTGTGAATGGCTTGACTATACTCAACAATACAATGATCCAAGACAATCCCAAAGGAGTATTGATGAAACATACTATCCACCTCCAAAGAAAGAACTGACATTGATGGAACAGACTGCAGCATACTCTTTTTCACTTTCTTTCATTTTTTCTTTTAATCAAGTTTTCTTGTACAAAATGACAAATATGGTAATGTTTTACATAATTATACATGTACAACCTATATATGATGGTTTGCCATCTCGGATAAAAATGGGAACCCAAAACTATAAATAAAAATGTTTATTATTAAACGAAATAGCAAATGTTGAATATCAATAACATAGTTTAAGATTTTTGCACAGTGTATCTCATTTTATTCTCAGAACAACCTTGGGAAGTAGGTACTATTAAACCTCCAATCAACAGTTGAAGAAACTGAGGCAGACACAGAGGTTAAGTGACTTGCTCAGGGTCACACAACTAGCAAATGCCCAATGCTATGTTTTCCTCATTCCAAGTCCAGCACTCTAGCACCACACCACCTAGCTTCCTCTAACTCTTTTGCACCATAAGTTTTCTCTCCCAGCTCAGCACCCCAATTCTGTCAATGAATCCTTAAATAGAATAGCCACTATTTCAATTGAAGTCGATGTAACAAACATTAATTGTAAATGCTCATCACATAGGTATTGGTCTATAAGACAAAAAAATGAAGCAGTCCCTTTTTTGTGGAGCAATGGGGGTTAAATTACTTGCACAGGGTCACACAGCTAGAGCAGTTCCATTTTTTAAAGAACTTATGTTCTACTAGCTTAGGCAAAGGGAGAATATAATATGCATACAGAAAAGGGAGCACAAAGTATATTCAAAATAATTTCAAGAGGGAGAGAGGGGTAGAGATATAAGGAAAGGGCTCATGTGGGAGGTACCATCTATGCTGTGTTTAAGGGACTTAGGAATTCTAGGGGGTGGAAGTGAGGGGAAGAATCTATGTCACCCTGGGCAAGTCACTTAACCTCTTCTGCCTTAGTTTCCTCCTCTGTAAAATGAGCTAGAGAAGGAAATGGGAAAACACTCCAGTACCTTTGGCAAGAAAACCCCACATGGGGTCACAAAGAATCAGACAAAAATGAACAACAACAAAATCAAGTGGCTAGTCCAAATGGAATAGAGAGTGTATGAAGGAGAAAAATATGACATCTGAACAAAAAAAGGTGGGAGCAACATTATATGAGGTTTTAAATACTATGTCAAGGTTTGTATTTTACCCTACAGGCAATAGGGACCTATTAAAGATTTTTGAGTAGCTTTGATCTGGTCAGCTATGGGTTTTAGAAATATCAGTTTGGGGGCTGCTAGGTGGCACAGTGGATAAAACACTGGCCATGGATTCAGGAGGACCTGAGTTCAAATTTGGACTCAGACACTTGACACTTACTAGCTGTGTGACCCTGGGCAAGTCACTTAACCCTCACTGCCCCACAAAAACAAAACAAAACAAAAAAGTATCACCTTGGCAGTTGTGAGTATTCTTAAGGTTTCAGACATGGGAGATCTTTGGGGGAAGGAGGGATTTGGATGCAAATATTATGAATTCCATTTGAGGCATGTGGAACTTACAATGCCTACAGGATATTTGGGTAAAAATGCGAAGCAGGTGCTGAAGTCCAGGAGAGATATTCTGGATGGGTACATTCTTCTGTTTTCCATCCTTTGGATGTGCTCCATTTTGTTGATGTCCTTTCTGGAATGTGACACTGAGAACTGGGTGTCATATTCCAGATGTCTGACCAAGGCGAGAGCATAGTGGGATTGTCACCCTCCCCCTCATTCTGGACATATTGCCTCTTGTTATGTTGCCAAAGATCACTTTTTCTGAGAGGATCAATCATCACAAGGTTGGGTGCAGAATGATCACATTTTGGTCATAGCAACTCTATAATAAACAGACTACAGGTATGTCCCAATTAGAGCAATTAATGAATTCTCCTGAAGTGGTTGCATTATTTGAACTCATACAGCATATTTCTATTGAATTGGAGCCAATTACCATATTTAACATAATTATAACTTCAAATAGTGCAAGTTCTAATTCACTTGAGGGGATTCATTATTCACATTAATTGGGACCAGGCTGTGCTGTTACAAAGTGTTTGCAGTCTCTGATAGTAGAGGGAGTCCCCACAATCAACAAAATTACAGATCCTTGATATATTGAACATGACTAGTCAACACATGGTGATTACAAAGGGCCAGTATGGCTTCCTTATAAACAGATCAAGTCATACTCATACCTCATCTCTTTTTTGACAGGATTGTTAAACAAGTAGATGCAGAGAATGCTATGAATATATATTACATGGGTTTTAGTCTAAGGGTAGTCACTGATTGAGTCAATTAATCAATCAGTTACCCCACTTAAATTAACCAACAAGATGCAATGCCCTGATACTATATCTTGCAGGAACACCTCTATTGAATCAATCAGTCAAAGGTTTTAGAAGAGGTACAAAAAGTCCTTCAGAAGGAAAGTCAATTTAGAAATTCTTGAAAGCCACTGGACGAAATGCGATGTTGAACAGGAAAATATTTGGATTGGTTTGCGAAAATTGATCACATGCTGTAGGGCCTATATAAAACCAGAGCATTAGTTTGGAAATAGATATTCCTCATGTCTGATAGCTTAGTCATTCTAGTTAAGTCCTTGGGCAAGAATTTCCTGGCAGGAGGGTGGAGAGGGTTTTAGCCGTCAGTCTCAGTCTCCTTCCACCCCTATACCACAGGAAGACTCTCTGAACTTCAGAGGGCTTAAGGATTTTGACCTATGCATCAGCATCCTAGCAGTAACTCTGGATCAACAGTGACTGGCAGCACTCTCTCCATGGGTGTTGGGACCCAGCTAGACACCCTGAGGAAAGGAAACCTCATGATATGGCAAGAAGCCAAGCAGAAAAGATATAGTGTGACTAAGGAAACTTCATGAGTACCTTCAGGAAGGAGAGAAAAAGTCTTCCAGCTACTAGGATCTGTGAGTTACTTCTTTGCCATGTCTGTTCCCTAGGTTTGAGTCCCTTTTCTCCTAGGTTTGATATGTTCCAATGAGACAATGTATCATACTTTTTTTTTTTGGGGGGGGGATATACAAAGTTAATAGTTAGTACAAAGGTACTAACTATTCTTACTATACCGCCTTATTAAATAGCCATTTCTAAAAGTTACATAAGGCTGGCTGACTATAATGATTCTCACCTGATAATCTTGGGGAAGGAAGATTGGGAGTTTGTGAGCTATAGCTTCATAAATATACTCCAAACCCCTCTGGATTACCCCTAGCACTAGGCGGGAGAGACATAGTAGTTGACCTGTGGGGACCCAGCCTACCAGTGTAAAGGGAAATTGGAAGAGTAGCTCCAGAGTGGGTGTTACATTAGTGAAACTTGAGATAAAGTTAATCTCATTGTTCTTGAGGAGAAGATGAAGAACTCTGGGTTAGATGATCATATAATAAGATAGATTCAGGCTCAGTTTGATGACCAGACTCAAAGTGTGGTTATTAATAGTTGGCAGGAGGTCTCCAATAGAGTACTTCAGGAATCCATGCTTCGTCTTGAGCTGTTTAACATCTTTACCAACCACTTGGATAAAGGCAGAGATGATATGATCATCACGTTTGCAGATAACATATAACTGGGAGGTATGACAAACATGCTGGATGACAGGGTTGGGATCCCAAAGTTGCTTAACAAGCCAGAGCATGGGGCTGAATCTAGTAAGCTTAAATGTAAAGTCTTGCACTTGGGTGCAAAAAGTTAACTTTATGCATACAGGATGAAGAAGTCAGAGCTAGATAACTATTCTGAGAAGGATTTAGGGGCCCAAGTGTCTTGAAAGGTCAATATGTGTCAGAAGTGTGATGTGATCTAATGAAATCTTAGACTGCATTCTGAAGCCATCACTTCCAAGACTAGGAGATCATTGTTCCACTGTACTCTGTCCTTGTCAGACTACATCTAGAGTGTTGTGTTCTTTCTGGGTATCATGGTTTAAGAAGGACATCAAAAAACTGGAGAGCGTCCAGAAAGGGTACATGACGGTGTGGGGTCTTCAATTAATAAAAATGAACATTGCTTGAAGGAACTGGACATGTTTAGGCAGAATAAGGCCCAGCAGGGACAAGATAGCTGCCTTCCTATCTCTGAAGTGCTGTCTTTTGTAGAGCAACTAAACTCTTTTTGTTTGTCCTCAGATATCAAAACCAGGAGTGATGGGTAAAAATTGCAAGGACTCAGTTTAGGCTTGAGGTTTGGATAAACGTCCTAACCATTAGAGCCACCCAAAAGTAGACTGCTCTGCCTCCAAAGGTGGTGAACTTCCCCTCTTTGGATATCTTCAAGAAGAGGCCATGCTACTCTTTGTTGGGTTTATTGGAATGGATAATCTTTTCATGGGTTGGTGGCAAGGCATAGTGGGTAAGGAACAGACTTCAGATTCAGGGACACTTGGGTTTAATTCCTGCTTCTGACCCGTACTTTCTATTTGAGCCTGAGCAAGTCATTTAACTTATTCTAGGCTAGAAGTTGTGGAGAAGGTTCTGATTCACTTTATTAGATGGATTTTTTCTTATTTGGAGTTCCCTGTTCCATGAAATGACAGGACCAATCTATGTCCCTATCCTTTTGTGTTCAAGATAGACGAAGTGGCTGTGGAGGTCCTTGCTAACTCTCAGATTTTGTGATTCTGTGATACAAGATCACCTTAACCTTTCTGGCTTCCACATCACACCATTGATTACTATTGAACTTGCAGTGCCCCAGTACAGGCAGGATTTGGATGGGTGAGAAGAGTGGATGGGGTATTCTATACAGCAAGAATAGCATGAGCAAAAGCATAGAAATGGGAATAAGTGAGGCAGCCTGAGGGAACAGCAAAGAGACCAGCCTGGTAGGGTAGGATGGTTCATGTAAGTGAGTAATAAGAGAGGAAGATTGGAGCCAAACCACAAAAGGCCTTCAACACCAGGCTGAGTAATATCACAGAGATATGGAATCTGGCTTCCTGAGTTTCCATTTTCCCTTTGTCATTGAGAGACTTTGGGAAAGTGGCAGTGGTGCATTGAAGGAAAAGAGATCCGGGGAAAGGCTGTTCATAAGAACAGGAGGATGTTTGGGTGGGGATTTCCCGGTATTGTGAACATGAATTTCAGTCCACTAGGTGTGCATCCTTGGGTTTGGCCAATCTCCCCTTGGGAGGATGGGGATGATTGAGAATGCAGGTAATATGCAGAGACAGCCCCCCATATACCCATATACAGCCCACAAGACACAGAGCACATTGAGTCTTCAGTTAGGGTTTGGTTTTTGTTGTTGTTATTGTTGTTTTTTGTTTTTTTTTTCAGGGCAATGAGGGTTAAGTGACTTGCCCAGGATCACACAGCTAGTAAATGTCAAGTGTTTGGGGTCAGATTTGAACTCAGGTCCTCCTGAATCCAGAGTCGGTGTTTTATCCACTGTGCCACCTAGCTGCCTTCACACTGAGACTTAATGATAATCCTCAAAGAGCAAACCTAACATTTAAGGAGCTGACATCAAAGCCTTGGCATATGTGAAGGCTCTAATTGCCACAGTTCAGAGCACTCAGCAAGGTGGCACAGTGGAGAGAGAGCCAGGCCTGAAGTCAAGAAGACTCATCTTCATAAGTTCAAATCTGGTCTCAGATTCTTACTAGTTGTGTGACCCTGGGCAAGTCACTTAACTCTCTGTGCCTCAGTTTCTTCATCTGTAAAGTGAGCTAGAGAAGGAAATGGCAAACCATACCAGTATCTGCCAAGAAAACCCCAAATGGGGTCATGAAGAATCAGATACTACAGAAACAAATGAACAACAAGACCCCCCAGTAATATCCATCCAGGAAAAGAACAAATCTGGGGAAAGAGGAAGGGTGGAATGTGGAAATGAATTTATAGCCATAGATAGCATCTAGGGGTGGGAGTGGGGGGGGCAGGGTAATCATGCTTTGCCAGCATCTCTACTTATAAGCTTCTGAGGCCTTGGGTAAATTATCATTGCTCTCTTAGCCTCGTTTTCCTCATCTGTAAAGTGGAGACAATAATGTTTTCACAACCTTCCTTATAAAGCTCTCTGAAAACCTTAAAGCACAACAGAAATGGGACTGATTTTTGTTGATGTTGTTGCTACCATGCAGCCCTCCTTTTATGGAACAGAAGTAATTGTCTTTTTCTTCCCTGAGAAAGATGTAACCCGTGGCAGGCCCGAATGGCCAAGAGGTTGTCATGAATTAATTATGAAGAATGATGAGCTAGAGTAGGACTTGAGAGCTTAGGGGGTAAAAAAAAAAGAAGATTAAGGTGGTTGGGACCTCGAGACATAAAGGAGGCACCTGCTGGGAGATGAGTCGATAAGGAGAAACAAACTGTATTAGGTTGTAGCTATTGAGAAAGGGACACGGTGCAGTTGTTGAGGAGAATAGGCTAATTTTTTTCTGGCTGGGACTCACAGAACCCCCAGTGCTAATTTATTGGAGAAATAGAGAACTTTGGTAATAGAAATGCGGCTCCACAATTCAAGTGGGAACAACAAAAAACATTTGGCAACAAGGAGACCGGCAGCGGGTTATCCCTGAACAGGATATGAAGAGTGCACGTGATGATCTAGGCAGGGTGGGGACCTCCCCCATTTTTTGGCAGAGATAGCTGGTGGCTGAAGGCATTATCTTCCCCTGACTCTCACCAGTCCCCACAAACTGACCTCCTTGGCTATCAGGAACCAATCAACAATTCAAACCACTGAATGGGCCAGTAACTGATTTCCTGGGATCTCGGATCCTCCTCCCAGAACTAAAGCTGTAGCTTAGAGGCCCCAGGACACAGTGTGGAAAAGCTTTGAATTAAGAGTCAGGACCATTATTTGGAGTAACATTTCTGCCACTACATTAACCTAGAGAAGTTATATGACCTCGATAGGCCTCAGTTTCCTCTTAAATAAAATAAAATCAGTCAATCAACTAGAATTTGTTAAACTGGAAGATGGAAGATAGAGCACTGTCTGTAAGGAACAGCAAGGAGGCCAGTGTTGCTGAATCATAGATTTGGGAGGAGGGGAAGGTGGAAGGGAAAGGAAAGAAAGGTATAAGGGGCAGTTAGGTGGCACAGTGGATAGAGCACTGGCCCTGGATTCAGGAGGACCTGAGTTCAAATCTGGCCTCAGACACTTAACACTTACTAGCTGTGTAACCCTGGGAAAGTCACTTAATCCCAGTTTTCACACACACACACACACACACACACACACACACACACACAAGGTATAAGAAGACTGGAAAGAGAGGAAGAGGTCAGGTTCTGAAAGGGCTGCAAAATCCAAAATGAGGATTTTATACAGGCTGTCCCAAAAGTCTTTGTGCAGTACACTAAAACTACACAAAAACGACTTTTGGGGCAACCCATATTCTTTAATAGCTACTGAAATGATCTTCCTAGAATGCAATTATGATCATATCACACCCAACTTAATAAATAAAAAGCAATTGGAGTTTATTAGAGTGTTATATCATCAGGATTGCATTTTAAGATCATTTTGGTAACTATTTGGTAGGAGGAGAGAAGTTTTTATTTTTTTTAAGTATTTTATTATTTTCCAGTTACATATAAGGATAGATTTCAACATTTGTTTTCACAGGATGTTTAGTTCCAAATTTTTCTCCCACCCTCTCTTCCCTCCCCCTCTCCAAGACAGAAAGCAATCTGATATAGGTTATATATGTGCAATCACATTGAACATATTTCTGCATTAGTCATCTTGTGAAAGAAGAATCAGAGAACAAGTGAAAAACCTCAAAAAAGAAGAAAAAAATAGCCCAAGAGTAGAAACAGCATTGTTCAATCTGCATTCATAATCCACAGTTCCTTTTTATGGATGTTGAGAACACTCTCTATCATGAGTTCTTTGAAATTGTCTTGGATTGTTGCACTGTTCATCACACAATGTTACTGTTACTGTATACAGTGTTCTCCTGGTTCTGCTCCTCTTAGCATCAGTACATGTAGGTCCTTCCAGGTTTCTTCTCCTGCTCATCATTTCTTACAGCACAATAGTATTCTATTACATTCATATACCACAACTTGTTTAGCCATTCCCCAATTGATGGGCATTGCCTCAATTCCCAATTCTTTGCCACCTCAAAGAGAGCTACTATAAATATTTTTGTACATGTGGATCCTTTTCCCTCCTCTATGATCTCTTTGGGATACAGACCTAGCAGTGGTACCACTGGGTCAAAGGGTATGAACAGTCCCATAGCCCTTTGGGCATAGTTCCAAATTGCTCGAGGAGATAATTTTTAAAAAATATTATAATTCATTTGTTTTAACATCAATTTAAAACATTTTTGAGTTCCCAATTCTTTCTCTCCTCCAACTTCTCCCCCACCCATTAAGAAGGCAAACAAAATATCAATTATACACATAAAGCCATGTTGAAAAAATTTTAAGTGAAAAAAGTATAATTAAATCTGCATTGAGTTCATCAGTTCTCTTTCTGAATATAGATAGCTTTTTTCCTTCATGAGTCCTTTTAAAATTTTCTTGTATCATTGTATTGTTCAGAGTAGCTACATTTCACAGTTGATCATTATTGCAATATTGCTATTACTGTGTACAATGTTCTCCTGGTTCTGTCCACTTCACTTTGCATCAGTTCATATAAGTCTTCCCAGGCTTTTCTGAAGCCATTCTGCTCGTCACTTCTTACAGAGAGCACAATAGTATTCCATCACAATCATATACCACAACTTGTTCAGCTATTCCCCAATTGATGGGTATTGCCTCAATTTCCAATTCTTTGCTCTCACAAAAAAAGAGCTGCTATAAATATTTTTGTAGTCTAGTCTTTTCCTTTTCCTTTTATTTCTTTGGAATACAGACCTAAAAGTGGTATTGTTGGATCAAAGGGTATGCACAGTTTTATAGCCCCTTTGGGAACAGTTCCAAATTGCTCTCCAGAATGGTTGGATCAGTTCACAACTCTACCAACAGTGCACTAGTGTCCCAGTTTTACCATTTTTCATTTTCTTCTTTTGTCATATTTGCCAATCTGATAGCTATGAGGTGATATTTCAAAGTTGTTTTAATTTGCATTTCTCTAGTCAATAGTAATTTAGAGATTTTTTTATGACTAGATAGCTTTGATTTATTCTTCTGAAAGCTATCTGTTCGTACCTTTTAACCATTTATCAATTGGGAAATGGCTCTTGATTTCATAAATTTGCCTCAGTTCCCTATATATTTGAGAAACCTATTGTGAATGTTTTTTGCCAGTTTCCTGATTTCCTTCTAATTTTGGTTGTATTGGTTTTGTTTGTGCAAACCCTTTTTAAAAAAAAAAAAACTAAAAGTATTTTATTACTTTCTAGTTACATGTAGAGATAGTTTTCAGCATTTGTTCATATGACATTTCCAATTTCAAATGTTTCTCCCTCCCTCCCCTCCTCCCCTAGACAGCAGGCAATCCAATATAGATTATACATATACATAACAACATTAAACATATTTCTGCATCAGTCATGCTATAAGAGAAGAATCAGAGCAATAAGGAAAAACCTCAAAATAGAAAAACAACAGCACCAAAACAAAAGAAATAGTATGGTTCAATCAGCATCTATATTCCACAGTTCTTTTTTCTTTTTTTTCTGGATTTAGAGAGCCTTTTCCATCATGAGTCCCCTGGAACTTTCTTGTACCATTGTATTGGTGAGAAGAATCCAGTCTATCACAGTTGATCAACACATAATATGTGCAAACCCTTTTTAATTTCATGTAATCAAAGTTATTGATTTTACTTTCTATGATCTCTATTTCTTGTTTGATCACAAACTCTTACCTTATCTATAACTGGGGAGAGACTAGAGACAGGGAGACCAACCAACAGGCTACTGCAATAATCCAAACATGAGGTCATAAGGGCCTAAACCAAGTTGATTGCAATATCATAAAAGAAAAGAGGGCATATATGAGAGATATTATAAAGATAGAAATGACAGAAATGACTTGACCACTAATTGGATATAGGAGGTGAGAGAGAATGAGTTGAGGATGACACTTGGGTTGTGAACTTCAATGATTAGGAGGATGGTGGTACCTTCTACAGCAATAGAAAAGTTAGGAAGAGCAGAGGGTTTGGGAAGAAAAGCTAATGTGTTCAGTTTTGCATATGTTGAGTTTAAGATGTCTATGGGACATCCAGTTTAAGATGTCTAAAAGGGAGTTGGAGACGCAAGACTGGAAGTCAGAAGAGAGATTAAGTCTGGACAAGGAGTCCTGACAGTCATCTTGTATAGAGGTGATAATTGAAACCATGGGAGTTAATGAGATCACCAAGGGAAATAGAGTGAGAAGGGAATAGCATCCAGAACAAATCTTTGGGGGATTCCAACTGTTAGCAGGCATAATATGGATGAAGATCCATTAAAGGAAACAGAAGAGATGTCAGATGGGTAGGAGAAGAACCAAGAGAGAGCAGTTTCATGAAAATCTATAGATAATTGAGTAGCAAGGAAAAGAGGGTGATCAACAGTGTCAAAGGCTACAAAGAGGCCAAGAAAGATGAGGATTAAGAAAATCTCATTACATTTGGTGATCAAGAGATCATTAATAACTTTGGAGAGAACAGTTTCCATTGAATGATATGTTCAAGTCAGCCTGCAAAGAGTTAAGAAAAGAATGAGAAGAAAGGAAGTAGAGGCATCTATTATAGATGACCTTCTGAAGGTTAGTCACAAAAAGAGGGGTGGGGAGAGGAGATGGCATAATAGCTAGCAGAAATGGACAGGTCAAGTGAAGATTTTTTGAAAATGGAGGACACATGGGCATATTTGAAGATAGCAGGCAAGCAGCCAGCCGATAAAGATAAGCGAGAAGGAAGAAATAATAGATGGGGCAATCTACTGGAGAAGATGGGCTGGCAAGGATCAGTTGTATACACAGAGGGTTCTGCTTTGGCAAGGAGAAAGACCTCCTAGTCATGTGAAACAAGGGTGAAGGGGAGATGATGTCTGAGTGACATGAGATGAGGAGGAGAGAAGAGAGAGCTCCCTGTGAATGACCTCAATTTTTTTTTTCAGTGAAAACTAAAGCAAGGTTCTCAGATGAAAGAGTTGGGGAGAGGAAGTTGTGAGAGGTTTAACAAGGGTTGAAAAGGTTTGGAAAAGTTGCTGTGGTGAGCAGGATAGTCAATAAGGGAAAAATAAAAGGATTACCTTGCCACAGTGAGGGTCCAATTCAGATTATTGTAATGTAATCTTGTTATGGACCCAGTCAGTACAGTCTCTTGATTTCTCCAGCTTTAATCAGCAGCAGTTAATGATGAGCAAAGACAGAAGATGGTGGAGATGATCCAGGGTTGAGATTTGGAAGAACAAGACCTTTGATAGGATAAAGGAATAAAGAGACTTAAGAGAAGAGGATGATGTTAGAGCTGAAATTATTCACCAGGGGATCAAGGTGGGCAGTACAAGAGAGTGTGACCATGCAGGGATGATAGCTTGGGAAAGAACTGAGGAGTGGAAGGGTTGGAGGTTGCAGTGAGGAAAAAGAACAGAATTTTGAGTTGCAAACGAGAGGGAGAGTTGGAATAACAATGGATTGTGAAAAGATAAAGGGATATCAGAGTTCCCAGATATGGAATACTTATGGGCAGGGATATCATGAGGTTCAAATGAGATAATGAATGTAATATAAGTGCCAGGCATTCTTATTGCTATTAATTTATAGTTACCAGGTTTCCAGTCTTCTGATGACTTCATTCCTTGAGCCTTCTACTGAACTCCTTGCTGAGTTCAAGCAATATTTATGGAGCATTATGGGGTGTCTGGGTAAATGTTTAGACTCTCAGTGGGGGGAATGTACCAACACACACTTTTTTTTTGGCAAGGCAATTGGGGTTAAGTGACTTGTCCAGGGTCACACAGCTAGTAAGTGTTAAGTGTCTGAGGCCAGATTTGAACTCAGGTCCTCCTGACTCCAGGGCCAGTGCTCTATCCACTGCACCACCTAGCTGCCCCTCAACACACACTTTTAAGTTTAATCTTCCTTATTAACATTTTCTCCATCACTTTTCTAAATCTAGACAATCACAAAATAAGAAATCAGGCCCTGATTTATGATAGCTGATTTCTGAGGTGTTACTAATCACACTGAAAAGTTAACAACCATAAGTGGTGAGAGCGAATTCCACAGATCCTTATTTGTGTATATGGCAAGATCAAGGGTAGGACCATTTCTGTGTATGGCTATGGTGGGATGGAGGAGAAGATGAGGGTAGGAAATGAGGAAGTTGAGTATTTGGGAAGCTGAACTAGGTAATCTCTAAAATTTCTTTGAACTCTAAGACTCTATGGTGACCAGACTTTACATAAGTCATTTCTCCCCTCAGGGTTTATGAGGACAGGTTAAACAACTTTTCACTGAGTATTTATTAAGACTACCATGTTTGGGGCAGCTAGGCGGTACAGTGGATAGAGCACGGGCCCTGGAGTCAGGAGGACCTGAGTTCAAATCCGGCCCCAGGCACTTAACATTTACTAGCTGTGTGACCCTAGGCAAGTCACTTAACCCCAACTGCCTCACCAAAACAAACAAACAAACAAACAAAAAAGACTACCATGTTCCAGGTACTATGCCAGGTGCTAGGGATAAAAAGACAAAAAAAAAAATTGTCCCTGCCCTGAGGGAGTTTACATTCTATGGGGAGAATGACTAAAAAAAATCTGAAGTTTCTTCTAGTTCTAACCATTTGAGGGGGCAAGATGACCTACAACATCTCTTCCAGCTCAAACATTAATTGATCCTGTGACCTGAAAGTACATTTGTGAATTTGTAGAAAAAATACATAAATAGATCATGAAAGAAATGCTTAAAACATAAAACTCTTAAGCAGCAATCTTGTTGTTTTCAGTAGTGCCCAACTCTTCATGACCCCATTTGGGGTTTTCTTGGCAAAGATATTGGAGTGGTTTGCCATTTCCTTCACCACCTCATTCTACAAATGAGGAAAGTAAGGCAAACAAGATGAAGTGACTTTCCCAGGGTTACACAGCTAGGAAATGTCTGAGGCTGAATTTAGTTTCATCTTTCTGATTCCAGGCACTATGCCACCTAGCTGTACTTAATAGGGTCACAAAGGGAAGCAGCAATGACAAATCCTTATATTTCATTTTCACTTGGCATTTCATGTACACCTTGGATCTGCCATCTAAGCAACTCATTCAAGGTCCATGTCTTCTGGCCAGCCCAGTATTCACAATTCATCCTCCTATGGGTGGTCATCTTCTCCAAGAAATTCTGGCTGCATGGTAATCTTCCTACACAGCAGCTAGTACCAACTGAGAGATGCAAGAATTCTAAAACTCCTGAGGTAGCCGCCATTCTCAAAATGTCCAACTGCCATGCCACCTGTGTTCAGGACAAGAAACGAAAAGTGCAAGAAGCTACAAGGACCATGAAATCTAGGTACAAGGCTATTCTGAGAGCATAGGAACTTACTGGCATACAAAAGAGGCTGGAAGAGGCCTGAAATGCTCAACAGATGGGGAAAGAGAGAGGGAGGAGAGAGAGAGAGAGAGAGAGAGAGAGAGAGAGAGAGAGAGAGAGAGAGAGAGAAAGAGAGAGAGAAAGAGAGGAAGGAGAGGGAAAGGAGGGAGGGAGGAAGAGAGGGAGGGGGAAGAGAGAAGGAGAGAGAAAGAGAGAGAGAGAGAGAGAGAGAGAGAGAGAGAGAGAGAGAGAGAGAGAGAGAGCAGGAGAAGGCAGGGTCAGTCCTTTAAAGTTTACTGGGTGGGTCATTCTTTCTAGCACAGTGGCCAGTCTTCTTTGATCACACTTCAGTTCTGAGTTGGGGTAGAACAAACACATGCTGACCAATCAGAAGCTTATGGTCCTGCATCTCCTGTAACAAGGGACCTTCCCCCCAGAAGGGGCAAGGTAGATGCTCAGCTCCAGGGGATGAAGCCTAATCCAGCAGATGGGGGAGGGGCCTCCCTAATTATCCTCGTTACATTCACATTTGTAATTATGCTTGAAAAACATCCCTTGACCAGGATTTCAATTGCCCAATTATGTGTCGGCTTTATGATAAGAACAGCACCGTTTCTATGCTACATCACTGATCACGAAATGCTTTTTTTTCACCATAGATTCACTGGGTTACACACAGACATACAGCTAATCAGTGTCAATGTGGGGCCTCATCCCCAAGTCATCTGCTTCCCAATCCTTGCCCCTGAATCATGCCTATTTTCTATGTATGTGTGGAATGAGTGGGATCTGAGCTCCCTACTTTGGCAAAGATTTATCATGGCTGACTCCCTCACTATAAGTCAACACTGAATAATTAAAAGGCTTCTGATTAAAGGCTAATTTAATATTGATCTTGTACTAGGGTGGGGCCAGTGCACCATGCTGTTCTTCTGTCCTGACCCAGGTTCCTCAAGGCAAAATGAGGAATTGTAATTGGCCCATGCTGTTTCTAGCCTCTGGACAGTGACCCTTTTATTTCTGTTCTGATTCTTGGCCTACATCCGTCCATGACCTATGCCTACCAGGAAGCCTGACCAGAGAGAGCAATTATTTTCTAAATCAAGTTCTTCATCTCACAGGCTACCCTCAGGCACATTGGGTGGGCTTTTCTTGAAATATTTTCCTCTCCCCCCATATCTCTCCAGGCTCATCTGTCCATCCCCACCAAAGCATTTCTCATCCATTCAATACCCTTCTATATCCTGAATCATGAAGCTGAAATGGGTTATTTGGTTCCCGGTCTTTTAGCAGGGTCAATTTCAGGGGTTCCCACTTATGCATGTTGTTATTGTTTAGTCATGTCTGATTCTTGGTGACCCCATTTGGGGTTTTCTTGGCAAAGACACTGGAGGGGTGTGCCATTTCCTTCTCCAGCTCATTTTACAGATGAGGAAACTGAGACAAACAGGGTTAATCGACTTGCCCAGGGTCAGATGGATAGTAAGTGTCTGAGGCCAGATTGGTTTTGAAGCCAGGTCTCCTTGACTTTAGGCCTGGCTCTCTATCCACTGCTCCACCTAGCTTCTCAGAATTCCCCAGGGTAGGGCATAATAAGCCAGAAACAAAACCAAAAAAGACTGAATCTTCTCTTTAGAGCATATTCTTTCCATGTCCCTGAACCAGGCTAGGAACCATGAGTGGAACAGGATCTTCAGGCCCTGGGCCTATGAGCCCATAAATACATAAATCTCAATAATTTGGGGACAAAATATATTATAGTGGGTGGGAAAAGCACTAGATTTAGAGCCAGACGACCTGCTTCCAAAGCCCCAGTTGCTTGGATAAGACACCTAGCATCTAGCTTTCTCATCTGTAAAATGGGGTTAATGCAGGGGCAGCTAGGTGGTGCAGTGGATAGAGCACTGGCCCTGGAGTCAGGAGTACCTGAGTTCAAATCCAGCCTCAGACACTTAACACTTACTAGCTGTGTGACCCTGGGCAAGTCACTTAACTCCAATTGCCTCACTAAAAAAAAAAAAATGGGGTTAATGATATTCACACTAGCTACCCAAGTGCTGATTCAAGGAAAAAGCTTTGTATGCATTAAAGGACCACAGAAACTCAAATTATTATTATTGATTTGAGAGACAACAGGGAGCCAGGTAGGTTCTTGGACAGTCCCGTGATGTGACAATTGATTTTTATTTATCACCTCATAAGCGACCCGAATTTCTTTGTTTCTGCTCCAGAACTTAAACAGAGGCATATATTACTATTTCAACCATACCATATACTCTAATAAAGAACACCATTGAAGAAATAATTAAAGGTCTGCCTGCTAAGGAAGGCTGTAAATTGTTGAATATCACACAGACACCCTGGCCCCATTCCCGGGATTAATGCCCTAGCCTTTCTTAATCATTTTTTTAATTACCAAAACCAGATAGGACATATTATCAACAAATTGCTCGCCTTTAAAAAAGAAGAAAAGGAAAAAAGAAAGAAAGGAAAAAAAAAAGAAAAAGCCCCAGCCTCTCTCTGAGTCACACTATACAAATATATAAACTGTGCCCCCAATCAATGCCCCTCAATCATTTTCTAGCCTCCAAATGGAATCGTTTTTAATTTTTTTTAAATTTTTGACAAAGAGAAGTGTCTTCAAGGTGAATCTTTTCATTCCTTCTCCTATTCAGGTGTCAATTCTGTCAGCTGAAGGTTCCTTCCCAGAGCAATGCAGATTTTACAAAATGCAAAGAAGACAATATTGACATCAGTCTTTTTGTAAGCACTGTGAATGGTGCCATGTAATTATCTCCTGGTAACTTCCATTAAGCTCTTCAAATGCCTCCTCCGTTCTTAAATAAGCAACATTTTACATTAATGCTCGAATCCATTAACTGGATCCTGACTTCTTTGGGTCAGGGCACTCTGTTTGAGGGGCAGTGTGGCACAGTAGAACACCAACTGGACTTGGAATCAGAGGACCTGGGTTTGTATCTGGGCTCGGCTCCTTGATGGCTATGAGACCTTGAAGAATTAATTCACTTTCTTTTTCTGGGCCTCTGTTTCCTCATCTGTAAAATGAAAGGTGGCCCTATGAAGAGTACAGTCTTTTTTGGGGGGTGGGGCAGGGCAATGAGGGTTAAGTGACTTGCCCAGGGTCGCACAGCTAGTAAGTGTCAAATGTCTAGGGGGCAGCTAGGTGGCGCAGCGGGTAGAGCACCAGCCCTGGATTCAGGAGGACCTGAGTTCAAATCTGGCCTCAGACACGCTATACACTTACTAACTGTGTGACCCTGGGCAAGTCACTTAACCCCAATTGCCTTACCAAGAAAAAAAAAGTGTCAAATGTCTGAGGTCGGATTTGAACTCAGGTCCCCCTGAATCCAGGGCTAATGCTTTATCCACGGTGCCACCTAGCTGCCCTGAAGAAATGGATCAAAATAACTTTCATTCATTCATCATTTATTAGGTACCTACTATATAGAGAGCACTGTGATGGATGCTGGAAGAGACACAAAGTTTAACTAGCACACAGTTCTTGCTCTCACTGAGCTCATTTGGGGGAAGGTGGAAGGGCAGGTGGAGGAGGAGGGACAAGACTGATAATACACATTACTAAATGATAAATCATTAGAATGGCACAAACATAGTCAAGCAGTTGAAGGGAGGAGATTGTTACTCACATGGGTAATCGAGTAGGGCCTCATGTAAGAGGAGACATCTATTGGAATTAGGCAACTAGAAGAAATAGGTTGTGTTAAATAAACTTGTGATGCGCTTAAGAGAGCACTGAGTATAGCATCAAAAAACCTGGATTTGAATCCTGGTTCTCCTATTTACTATCTATTATGAACTTAGACAAGTCACTTCTCTTTTCTGAGACTCAGTTTCCCCGTTATGTAAAATCAGGATGTGAGACTAGCTATCTTCTAAGCTTTAAGCTTAAAGCTTCTAAGCTATCTCTCAGTTTTAAAGTTTCTGATGCAGAGTTAATCCCACCCCCCCCATCTCCTAGCACCTTGCAGAGCGCAAGGAAACAAGAAGACATAAGCCCTAAATCAGTACTAAGACTGTGGGTAGCTGGACAAGTGAGGAGATGGGTCAGGGAGCAGATATCAGAATCCTGTGATACAGGCTCACCAAAAAGTAGAAAAGGTCTCAAAAGGTGTGGCCAAGCATACTGCTCTCACTGACCCCCATCCATGCCACAGAAACATTGTTGCCCAGCCCTTTTGGTGAATTCTGTGCCTAAAACCTTGGAAAACTTGCAGCATGGCCAAGTCCATAAGACTTTCCCAAGGACATCCACAATGCAAAAGAATACAAACATGAACACAGCAAAGCTCACTCAGGAAACGCAAGTTCTCCCCTGGAGATATGCTTCTCTTTCTTGAAGAGGTCTTACCCAGCTGTCTCTTTCTTTCTCCCCCCTTCTACTCTAGACAGATCTGCTCCTACACTTAAATACCGGTTCACTATCCAGGGCCTTCATGGGATTTGCATCCTATTTCTGGGCAGTCTCACAGTGGGAGAAAGGGAGTCTTTTTCAGGGCTACTGATAATGGCTGTTGTCTTCTTCCCCCAGAGATCCACTGTCCAAACTTCCTGGTGGTGGTAACAGAGAGAGAAAGGGAAACAGTGGAAAAAGAGAAGGGAGATGAGAGGTAATGGATGACTAATTTAAACAGCAAGACCAGAAATTGCAGTCCAGGTTTATATTCCTCACAGTGATTTTTGCCAGATTGTGTTAGGTTGAGCCCACCCCATTAAGTCAGGGAGAAAATGAATAATCATGTCAAGGCTGCCCTAAAGTGTCATACATATATCATTTCTGGTCTATATTTCTTTGTGAGGCTGTGTAGTTAATCCAAAGGCCTAGCTCATGATAAGGGCAAAAATATCTTCTCCTCCATGTCACAGTGCATCACACTTGGTTCCCTCGGTTCTTGAGTCAATAGGGATCTTCCCCTCCTTTTGTTGTTGTCCAGTTATCTCTGACTCTTCGTGACCTGATTTGGGGTTTTCTGGGCAAAAATACCAGAGTAGTATATCATCTCCTTCTCCAGCTCATTTTACAGAAGTGATTTACCCAGGGTCACAAAGTTAGAGTCTGAGACCAGATTTTTTCTTTCTTTCTTTCTTTCTTTCTTTCTTTCTTTCTTTCTTTCTTTCTTTCTTTCTTTCTTTCTTTCTTTTTTTTTTTAGGCAATTGGGATTAAGTGACTTGCCCAGGGTCTCACAGCTAGTAAGTATCAAGTGTCTAAAGCCGGATTTGAACTCAGGTCCTCCTGACTCCAGGGCCGGTGCTCTATACACTGTGCCACCTAGCCGCCCCTGAGACCAGATTTTAACTCAGGAAGATGAGTCTTCCTGAATCCAGGCCTGTCACTCCAACCACTAGCTGCCCCTTATCCCTCCTTAGGACTCCTAAATAGCACTGATGGTTTATATCATCACTTTGGCCCTTAGCCATACACCTAATATGGACCACGCTAGACCTGGAAGGGAACACAAAAACCACTTGGATCCACTCATTTTATAGTGGGGGAAATGGAGGCCCAGAGATGGAAAGTGACTTCTTTAAGGTTTCACAGTCACTGGCAGCCACTTGGTCCAGGACTAAGATTCGGGCTTCCTAGCTTCTACATTCACCTACCTCAGGATATGTCCTCAGAAGGACCCATTTTAAGTGTTCCCTGACTCTTTCCTTCTTGCAGTGGGAGCTTCCTGGTCCTCTGGGTACAGGCATCTTCCTATGCCCCAGCCCAAAGCCCCTACCGTGGGGGTGGAGACTTTAACATTTCTAATAAGTCCGAAGGGAGAGCAACCATAAGCAAATAGCAATAGGCAGTTGTTGAAACTGCAACCTCTTGGAGTCATTTGCATTGATAAGTGAATTTGCGTAATTACTCTGTGGAAATAACACAATTTACGAAATCAGAGGTCAAAATGCCCAGCGTCCCCCAGGATCCCATTTTTTGCTGAGGTCGACACATTAAGCCTCAGAAGCAGCCCAGATAATGAGTCTGTAACCCAATCATTCAGTTAATATAATTACTTATTTATTTGCCTTCAATTGGAGCCCCACAGCGTTCCCTAATGTTAGACCCTTCCTTAAAATGCCATAACTTGTTTCTCTCCCAGTCACCACCATAAGTCAACAGACTTAAGAGCTTAAGTGGATGCCTGTGGTAGTTTAAAACCCCAGGCACCTTAGCCTTTCTTGGGGTGCTATTCATATACCTTCTTCCTGGATTCTGAACAACTACAATCCAATGCATCCTCCCGACCCTTAACCTTTCCCAACCCCGATGCCTTCAGCACCCAAAAGGAGATTGATCACTTTGATCATGTTATTCCTCTGTTGTTAGATTTTCTGTGGTTTGCTGTGGCTTTTAGAAAAAAGTCCAAACACTGACTTGCATTGAAGATCCGCCATAACCTGCTCCTAACCTACCTTTTCAGCACGACTTCCTGATGCACTGAGTAACACACACTATTCTACAGCCAAACTAGGCAATTCACCAGCCCCCTAAACATACCCTATACATTGGCATGATCTGCCCTTTGGAGCATAGTATTCAAGCATGTGATTTAGAGCTTAGAAATCATTGAACTTAACCCCTTCCTTTCATAGGTAAGGAAAATGAGATCCCAAGAGATCAAGTTACTCCTTCATGGTCACGTAAGTGGTAAGAAGCAAGGCCAAGATTAAAATCCAGGTTTTCTGACTCCTCATCCAATGCATTTCATTATTCTTCAGATATATCACTGGACTTGCCTTAGAGAATTAAATCCTTTTTTTCCTGAGCCAACCACCCGGGGTCTTTGTTGCAGTGATTGGTGATCACCTACTTCTTGTCCAGCTTCCCAATAGTCAACTTGCTTCATACCCATAAGCTTCACCACACGGAGTTCCTAACCACCATTTCTTCCTCCCTAGGTCCTTGTACTATAATCAAATCAATTCTGTCACAGATCCTGAAACGGATTTATCAACCTACTCCCCTCTGGTTCCACTCACCACCCACATTTGGGGGGGGGGGGCAATGAGGGTTAAGTGACTTGCCCAGAGTCACACAGCTAGTAAGTGTCAAGTGTCTGAAGCCAGATTTGAACTCAGGTCCTCCTGAATCCAAGGCTTGTGCTTTATCCACTGTGCCACCTAGCTGCCCCTCACCCATATAATTTTTCTAACCAAAATACTTCTCCCTGGCTTTTGTTGTCTCCCCCATGAAACTAGAAGGTATTCAAGGGAAAGAACTGTGTTTGCTTTTTTTCTTTAGTGCGCATTAAATTCTTTTTCAGTCATTCTACCAGTTGCTACTCATTCCTCTTCACTCATGCGATCCCCAAACCCCAATGCTGCCTTTCAAAATTGCATTTATTTTTCAAGACCAAAATTAAATGCTGATGCCTACATGAAGTTTTCCTGGCTATCCCAGTGCTGTTTTGTGCCTCCATGACCTCATGTCCAATTTTGTAAGTTTTGTAACATGTATATGGAATGACACCTCACATGCAACAAAGTTAGAGACAGGGTTACATTGGTACTTGTGTGTGTGTGTGTGTGTGTGTGAGAGAGAAAGAGAGAGAGAGAGAGATGTCTCCCTACTAACTTATGAGGTATTTTCTTTTTTTTCTGAGGTATTTTTTATAACATTATAGATTTTGAGTTAAATGAAACCTCCAAGGCCATCTAGTTCAATGCCTTTCTTTTTGGGGGGGGAGAAAACAGAGATTTAGGGAGGTTAATGTAACATGGGTGGTAATCATTAGGGATTGGATTTGAACCCAGGTCCCCTGAGTCAGAGTCAATGCTCTTTCCCACTGTTTCATGCTTTGTGTCCTTCACCATTTTTGGTTGAATTTTATTGAGAACAATTAGCCCCTAAGTTTCAAAGAAGAGCTAAATGTCCTAGGAGACGAGCAAGAATTACTCGCTTTGAGGGCAGAGCCCCACATTGAGTACACCAACCATAATGCCATCTATCCATTGTAATGAAGGAGGATTTTTTTCATAGGGAGAGATGAAGTCTTGGAACTCCAGAAAGCAGAATAAACACTGATCTTTACAGTGTCTTCAAGTGAACAGCTATGTCAAATATCACTTAGGGAAAGACATTCCAGATGGGAGATTGAGAACTGTTAGAATCAAATTCTCTGGGAGAATCTTAACTGGAAAAGACATAAAAGGAAGTTCTTTGTGCCTTTTGATGTTATTTTGCAGGCCAGTTAAAAGGCCTCTCCCTACTTCCGTCTATGTTTTCTGGGAGACAGGAGGGATAAAGCTTCTTGATTAGCCAATAAGGCCAAAGTTTGGGGCGCTTTGCTTCAATTATCACTCTTCTTTTTTCCATTGGCTACTTTCCATCTGTCTACAAATATGTTCAAGCCTTCCCAAACAACCCTCCCCACAAATAAATCTGACTCTTCTGCCCCACCCATCCTGCTCCTCCCTTTTATGGTCAAGCCTCTGAAAACAGCTATATAGCTTCACTTCCTCACTATCTGCTCTAACCCCCATCCCCTGTAATAGGGCTTCCTCTTCCACCATTTTATGAAAATTTCTTTCTTAGAGGTCACTAATAACCTTCTAATTTCCCCATCAGAAATGACCTTCCTTATGTCATCCTTATGTCCTTTCTCTACAACTCTTTTTTTTCTTTGCAGGGCAATGAGGGTTAAGTGACTTGCCCAGGGTCACACAGCTAGTAAGTGTTAAGTGTCTGAGACCAGATTTGAACTCAGGTCCTCCTGATTCCAGGGCCAGTGCTCTATCCACTGCGCCTCCTAGCTGCCCCAATAGCTGTCTTTTAAAGCACAACACAAATGCCACCTCCTCCATGAAGCCTTTTTTAAATCATTTCTAATAATCTTTAATGTATTTAGTATGTATATTATTTGTTAGTGGCTTATCTCATCTAGATAGGAAGTGACATGTTTTAATAAAACTTTCTACCTCCCCCAGCCATGAAATTTGCACACAGTAAGCATTCCGTGAGTGTTAACTGTATTATATGATAAGATGTATGCAAGTACATGGATACACGGGTGTACAGCTCAGTTTGTGGTCAAGAAAGCAACCAAAAAGAGTGTTGGGCTCAACAAATTCAGAAAGCATTTAAGTGTCTGCTGTGTACAGAGTACTGTATGGGCCCTGGAAGTCTTCTTTCCTCTTGGAGCTCATGAAAGAATTGAGGCATGCGTACACCCTCCCCTTGGAATCCAGACCCCAGCCTGCCTCCCATCCCATTTTTCTTCCCTCTTCCTCTCCTCCCCTGAAGAACCCTGCTGCCCTAGAGTTAGCCCCATTTTATCCTTTCCCATTGCAGCTTCACCCAGTTCTTAAGCTCTATAAAGCTTCTAATAAAGCCAGACCAGAACTCAAAAAAAAAAAAAAAGAGTTGAGGCATGGGGAGATTTGAGATTGAGGCATTGCTGACAATAGAGTCATGGACTGATCAGAAACCAGACAGACCCTTAGATCTGACAGGGGCTGGGACATTTTTCCAGCAGAGAGGCTTTGGTGTGATAAGACTTGGCTTTGCATCTTAATTTTACTATTTACTTCCTGGGTGACTTTGGACACATTAGTCCAGATGACTCCAAAGACTCATTCTATCTTGATGATGTCATGATCAGTAGTATCAAACTGAAATAGAAACAGAGGCTACAAAACCATGCATAAGGATCCCTGCAGGTAACATAATGACTTAGAAAAGCACATATTAACATTATGTTCTATTGTATTTTTATTTCTTCAAATGCTTCCCAATTAAATTTCAGTCTGGGTCATGCTGCCCTCAGGAGGCCTATAGGGCACATGTTTGACACTTCTGTTCCATGATCTTGGAGGAAGTCTAGTCAAGCAAAGGCTAGAGGTACAGGGCCCTGGCAGAGGACAGCAAGAGGAGAGAGGATAAGATCCAGCAAGATCTATCCAGGGCAGCTAGGTGGTGCAGTAGATAAAGCACCAGCCTTGGATTCAGGAGGATCTGAGTTCAAATCCTGCCTCAGACACTTGACACTTACTAGCTGTGTGACCCTGGGCAAGTCACTTAACCCTCATTGCCCCACAAAAACAAACAAACAAATAAAACATCTATCCAAAGAAAGTGGGTGAGAGTGCAGACGGATAGTCACCATCAAGGAAGCCCAGCAGCACACAGAAGTAACATGGAGAGAATGATTGCAATCCTACATGGAAATGGGAGAGGGTTGACATGGAGAGGGAAGGTAGGAGGGAGAAGTTATTCATAAGTAGGAGCCCTATTGTGGAAGAATCAGAGAACTAGGCAGGGAATCAAAGAAGGAACAGTTATGGGTATAATGTAGAAAAGTAGAGGGGGGAGGGCACAGAGGGAAAGATTCAATTAAATAAGCATTTGTTAAGATCCATATCTTGCCACTGGACCCAGATGACTCTGAAGGAGAGAGTGAAGTAGGTGACTTTACACAGCCCTCCCTCACTTACATCCAATTCATTGCAAGTCATGACATCACCCCAATGTCATGGTCTTCAAGAAAGAAGGACAAACACAACTACTACTAATACATGCCAGACACTGTGTTAGGTGCTGGGAATAGAAAGACAAACACTAAAAAATAATGCCTGCCCTCATAAAGCAAAATGTATATAAAAAATTAAATAGAATATGTATATGTGAGGGTTGAGTTAAAACCACCACCAACCTATTTTAGCCTTGATACCTTAACTAGATGAGGCAATGTTTTAATCAATAAATAAATCAGTTATAGGTGTTAGACTAAGTGTAAAAAGATCTTCAAACTGGAATTCACTTACACAAAAATCTTGCTTTGATAAAACAGAAAACTTGGTCACATCCCAGAGATAATCTATAAAATTATCAGATGTCAAGGGATATGAACAGGAAGTTTTTGGATGAAGAAATCAAAGCTATCTATAGTCATATGAAAAAATGCTCTAAATCATTATTGATTAAAGAAATGAAAATTAAAACAATTCTGAAATACTGTTTCATATCTATCAAATTGGCTTAAAATGATAGGAAAAAATGACTGATGTTGGTAAGGATGTGGGAAAATTAGGACACTAACATACTGATGGCGATACTTTGAACTGATCCAATAGTTTTTTTTGTTGTTGTTGTTGTTTTTTGGTTGGTTGGTTTTTTGGTGGGGCAATGGGGGTTAAGTGACTTGCCCAGGGTCACACAGCTAGTAAGTGTCAAGTATCTGAGGCTGGATTTGAACTCAGGTCCTCCTGAATCCAGGACCGATGCTTTATCCACTGTGGATCCAATGGTTTTGGAGAGCAATCTGATATTATTCCCAGAGAGTTATAAAACTGTGTATACCTTTTGACCTAGCAATATCACTATTAGGTGTGTTTCCCAAGGTGATTGTGGGAAAAGGAAAAGAACCTATATATTCTAAAATATTTATAACAGCTCTCTTTGTGGTGGCAAAGAACTGTAAATTGGGGGGTTGCCCATCATTTGGAGAATGGCTGAACAAATAGTGGTATATGATTATGGTGGAATACTACTGTGCTGTAAGAAATGATGAGCTGGGGGGCAGCTAGGTGGCACAGTGGATAAAGCACCAGTCTGGATTCAGAAGGACCTGAGTTCAAATGACACTTACTAGCTGTGTGACCCTGGGCAAGTTACTTAACCCTCATTGCCCTGAAAAAAGAAATAAAGAAAGAAAGGAAGGAAGGAAGGAAGGAAGGAAGGAAGGAAGGAAGGAAGGAAGGAAGGAAGGAAGGAAGGAAGGAAGGAAGGAAGGAAGGGAGAAAGAAAGAAAGAAAGAAAGAAAGAAAGAAAGAAAGAAAGAAAGAAAGAAAGAAAGAAAGAAAGAAAGAAAGAAAGAAAAAGAAATGATGAGCTTGTTGATTTTAGAAAAACATGGAAGGACTTGCATAAAATAATGAAAAGTGAAATGAGCAGAACCAAAAGAATACTGGGTACAGTAACAGTAATATTGTTCAAATAATAACTGTGAACAACTAAGCTATTCTGAGTATTATAAATATTCAAATCAACTATAAACTATAAAATCAAATCAACTATAAAGGACCTATGATGGAAGATGCCATCCAACTCCGGAGGAAGAACTGATAAATAGAAGTATGCATAGTATGCTTTTACATATTTATATATCTGTATCAGATGGTGACCTTCTCTAGTGTGGGAATATAGAGGGAGACAGTGTAGAAATTAAAATGTAACAATAAATAAGTAAAATTTAGTTTAATTTTTTTGGGGGGTGAGGCAATTGGGGTTAAGTGACTTGCCCAGGGTCACACAGCTAGTAAGTGTCAAATGTCTGAGGCCAGATTTGAATTCAGGTCCTGCTGAATCCAGAGCCAGTTCTCTATCTACTGCACCACCTAGCTGCCCCACACTTAGTTTAATTTTAAAAATAAAAATTATCAAATGAGTTGAGAAGAGTTTTATTTCCAGAAAATGGAGCAAAGGGTGTTTTTTTTTAGCACATCCGTAAGGAGGAATTGACCGAAGAAGAGAGTCCTTGGCCTCTTCTTTGACCTTAGCTGGGTCTCCTTCTCCATCTCTCCTCCCTTTGTCTGGAGAAGGACCCTGGGAGCTTGCCCCAGGGTCTGGAAGATTTCGTACTTCCCATTTTCCTATTGATATTGTGGAAATTTATTTTGATTTGGGGACCCTACCTTTAGGCTGAGATCAGAAAGCCTTAGGCCCTCAGGGTCTCTTCTGTGTGGGAAGTGTTGGTGCCCCTCCCCCTCTGCTCGAGCTGAGCCAAAAAGCCACGTGGGCTGTACAAGGGAGGTCAGACAGCTGGGGGAATAAAAGCCCCCAGCTCCCTCTGACCTTAGTGAAGCTATCCGAAAGATCCCAGATAGCCTGTGCTGAGGCACGGGAGGCTGGAGGGCAGCCCCCCCGCCCCCCACCAGCCTCAGCCCTGGCTGGTGGATTAGCTTGGTCTGTGGGGGCGCAGGAAGCCCCGAGATTTGAGTGGAGAGAAGAAAAGGTATATATAGACCTGGGGGTTAGACTGGGGAGGGCGGCGGGGACACAAGGACGGACGAGAGAGGCTGAGAAGAGCTTCAGATTGACAAGACGAGGCGGAAAAGAGGTCAAGCAGCGGCTGACGAGATTAGAAAGGTTGGAGTGCGACAGACTAGAGACGGGGCTACAAGGACACAGGAGAAGATGAGAAGGACTAGGAGCAGGGAAAAGAGAGGCCGAAGGGCAGACTGATGGAACAGATAGACAGAAGGTCGGTGAGAGAGAAACACAGGGGTTCAGCAGTAGCAGTAAGGAGAGGAAAGTTAGAAGCAGGGGGATTTACAAAGTGAAAGGGGCTCGGAGTTAGAATAAAGTACCTGAGTGCCCTAAGGCAAGTGGCAGCTAAGGCTCTTATTGTATTAAAGACGTTCCAAAGAGACGCAGTGGAAAGAGAAGTGCTGCCATGCAGTCAGGTTGTACATTTTATTTCCCTGAATTCTTAATTTTAAATAGTATCTCATAAATAAACTCTGCTTTGATTATTTAGTTAAGAGGCTTCTTAATATTTTGCTTATCAATTTGGGAGTGGAGCAGTGTGGTGGAACTTTATAAATGGCCCACATTAAATTAACAGCAGTCGGATAGCCAGTTAGTCAAGAGTCCCCAGATTAGTCCTCCATAGATCAGTCCCCCCCAAATTAGGCTAGTCAGTACAAATATTTTTTTTATGAGATATTTTATTTTTTCCGTTACATGTAAAGATAGTTCTCAACTTTTGTTTACAAATATTTTTACAATATCCTATTTGGCACCCTGGATCAGCTGGCCATAGTGTATGCATCAGTACCAAAAGACAGACGTGGATTCACTCTGCCTAAGGGAATTTCCTGAGCTCTCCATGATTTGGAGAAAAGGACTTCCAGCAACCAAGAGCTATGAGCTAATGTTTTCCAACTTGTGCTCTTAAGCTAGAGCCCACTTTCCCCTAGAATCCATATGTACTTGTATATCAGACATTTTTGATGCAATGTTTTATACCAACTCCTCTTAAGGCAGAAACAAAGTCATTGTGGTAATCGAGGAATTATGTGATGAAGCCCCATACTAGCATGGTGGAAGTGTCACAGGAGGGAAGGGAGAATATACAAAACAAGTTGTGAAGATAGAATCAACAGGACTTGGTGAGAGATTGGTAGAAGGAGGTTAGAGGGAGAAAGAGAAGAGTTGAGAATGAAACCTAAATTACAAGGCTTAGTAACTAGGAAGATGATGGTGCCCTCAACAATAATAAGGATATTAGAAAGTGGGAAGAGTTTTAAGGGAACGAAAATGGGTTCAGTTTTGCACATGTTGAGTTTAAGATGTCTGCAGGGTGGTCAGTTTAAAATCTCTATATGCAGTTGGAAATGTGAGGGTAGAGACCAACAGAGACATTAGGATTGGATAACTAGATCTGAGACTCATGACATAGAGATGATAATTGAATCCATTGGGGCTGAGATCACCAAGCGAAATAAGAGCAAGATGAGAAGAGGGCCCAAGACAGTCTTGTGTGACACCTGTGGTTAGTAGATATGACCTAGAAAAAGAGACAGGAAAAGAGACAAAGAAGAAGTGGTCAGGCAGGTAGGAAGAGAAGCAGAGGAGAGCAACATCACTAAAACCTAGGGAGGAGAGAATATGAAGAAGAGAGGGATTGATCATATCAAAGACTGCAGAGAGGTCAAGAAGGATAAGGATTGAAACATGGCTATTAATCAGTTAAGAGATTATTGATAACTTTGGAGAGAGGAGTTTCAGTCAAATAATCATATGGGAAGTCAGATCACAGAGAATTAAGAAGAGAATGAGTGACATCAATTACAGACTTTTCAAGGAGTTTAGACACACACACATGCATGCACGCACAAAGGAGAGATATAGATCCATAGAGAATAGGAATAGACAGATCAAGGGAGGGTTATTTATAGATGGGGGGAAGCATGGGCATGTTTATATCCAGTAGAAAGGGGGATATTAAAAATTAGTGAGAGGGGCAGCTTGGTGGCACAGTGGGTAAAGCACCAGCCCTGGATTTAGGAGGACCTGAGTTCAAATCTGGCCTCAAACACTTGACACTTAATAGCTGTGTGACCCTGGGCAAGTCATTTAACCCTCATTGCCCCTCAAAAAGAAAAAAAATTAGTGAGATGGGAGCATAGGCAATCTGCTGAAGAAGATGCGATGGCATGGGATCATTTGTCTATGTAGAGGGATTTGTCTTGGAAAGAAGGGCTGTCTCTTCATGTGAGATTTGTTGTTGTTGTTTATCTTTCATTCTTGAAGAGGATCATGACATCTGGGTGATATCATGACTTGCAGTGAATTGGATTTAAGTGAAAGAGGGCTATGCAAAGTCTCCAAACTCACTTCTTCTCCAGAGCCATCTGGGTCCAGTGGCAAGATAGATATCAGGACTACTGGAGATGAGTCTGGATGTTTATGGCAATTAGGGTAAGTGACTCACTCAGGGTCACTGTCTGAGATGAGATTTGAACTCAGGTCCTCTTGGCTCCAGGGCCAGTGCTCTATCTACTGTGCCCAACTCATGTGAGATAGTGGTAAATGACAAGATGGTGAGGAGAAACATCTAAGTGTTGTAAGATGAGGAGGAAGAGAAAAGATGAAACTCTTAGAGAAAGGCCTCAAATTTTTTCTTTCTTTCTTTCTTTCTTTCTTTCTTTCTTTCTTTCTTTCTTTCTTTCTTTCTTTCTTTCTTTCTTTCTTTCTTTCTTTCTTTCTTTCTTTCTTCCTTCCTTTCTTTCTTTCTTTCTTTCTTTCTTTCTTTCTTTCTTTCTTTCTTTCTTTCTTTCTTTCTTTCTTTCTTTCTTTCTCTCTTTCTTTCTTTCTTTCTTTCTTTCTTTTTTTTTGGTGAGGCAATTGGGGTTAAGTGACTTGACCAGGGTCACATGGTTAGTAAGTGTCAAGTGTCAGTCTAGATTTGAACTCAGGTCCTCCTGACTCCAGGGCCACTGCTTTATCCACTGCATCACCTAGCTGCCCCCTCAAATTTTTTTCAAGTGAAATATGAGGCGAGGTTCTCAGCTAAGAGGTTAAGGGAAGGGGGAGACATGGGAGTTTTGAGAAGAGATGAAAATGTTTAGAAAAGCCACTACAGTGAGAGAGATGATGAATTCATTAGGGAGGTCTAAAAGGATCACCTTGTTACAGTGAGGACCCATTTAATATTGGGTATCTTTTTTTGTTGTTTTTTTGCAGGGCAATGAGGATTAAGTGACTTGCCCAGGGTCACACAGTAAGTGTCAAGTGTCTGATACCAGATTTGAACTCAGGTCCTCCTAAATCCAGGGCCAATGCTTTTTTCACTGTACCACCTAGCTGCCCCCAGGGTATCTTTTATACATAAATTTTTAGTGAGCTTTATCATTATGCTTTCATGGTGCAACTAAGTGGTACAATGCATAGAGTGCCAAGCCTGGAGTCAGGAAGACTCGAGTTCAATTCTTGCCTCAGACACAATAACTGTGTAATCCTGGGTGAGTCACTTAATCTCTATTTGCCTCCATTTCTTCTTCTGTAAAATGGGGGTGATAACAGCACCTAGCTCCCAGGATTATTGCAAGGATCAAACAAGATAATAATTATAAATGAAGCACTTACTACAGTACCTGGCACATAGTAAGAATTATATTAATGTTGGCTTTCATCATTTCTCCAGCTCTGTCCCACATCACATGAATCATAATAACAGCAGTGGGAATATTCCAGGGTTGAGGATTGTCAGAGAGAGATAAGCAATAGGATAAGGGAGCAAAGAATTCAAGAGAAGAGGACAATAGAGTTGAACTGGTTCACTGGTGGGGTCAAAATGGGGAAGGCAGGAGAATATAGCTGGAAAGAATAGGATGGAGCCATTGGAAGTCCTGGTTAGAACTGAGAAGAGGGTTTGGAGTTATAAGACATAGGCAAAGATGGAATGACAACATGGAAGAGGAGGGTTCTGGGACTAGAAAACAGCCAGAGTAAAGGAATGAGAGTAGAAGCTTTGAATAAATATTTGTTGAATAGAATTTAGACTGGAATAGAATAGTTAGAGTAGAATCAAATGAAATCTATCCAAAGAAATAAGGAATCATTGTCTTTCTGGGCTTCTGTTCTTGTGGGTAGACTATATCCAGGGGTCTAAAGTGACTCTCTACTATATTTCACAATCCTTGACTTTTCTATGTGCAGTCCTGCTCCCATTTCCATACTGTTTCCTCCTTCTTGGGCCTATAGACCAGCCTGGACCACCCTGGACTTTCTCCCCCCAGTGATTAGGAGAAAATATCTCTTTAAAATATTGATTGGTTTTCACAAGCCTTCTTGCACTTGTCACAGCATTAGTGATGAAGAGGCCTTTTTTGCATGCAGATTAGATTTTTCAGCAATTCATTAACCCTTTTCTTCTTTGCCATTTGGTGCAGGTCTCTTAGTTATGCAGAGAGGGTGTGTGGAATAGAGAGCTGAGTGATTTATGCCAAGTCTGAACTCGCCCAGTAGCCTGTATATTAGAAGAGCAGTTAAGGACACTGTTGACATGACCCATTATTTCCATGCTGATTAGGGCCATAAAATGGTTTCTAAGACTTGGGTTTTTCTGGAAATTGATAAACTGTAGATATTAGGAAACCTCCTGTTTATCGCCATTGCAGAGAATTCATAGAAGGAGCTTATTGACTTCCAGAGCTAGAAGGGAGGTTAATGAAATCCAAGCTTCTTCTTTTCCAGATGGACTGGAGGCTTAGAGAGGGAAAGTGAACTTGTTCCAGGTCCCACAGTGAAAGAAATAGCTCAGACTCAAAACTAGGGCTCATGACTCATAACCCAGTGCTATTGCCACTCAACTATGTCGCCCCCAATTCTCATGGCTACCTTGTTGCCAGATCTCTCATACAATAGGAACTAGTCTTCCCTAAAAGGTAACACAGCAGTCCCTGTGACTTGATTGGCCCCTTAATGAAACATCCTAGTCATCAAAAGGCATAAAAAAAACCCCACACCTCAGTGGAATCTGGGACTCTTTCATTTGATGGATTTTTAAAGTGCACATGAGTCACTTTCCCTTTTCCTGCTGACTAGATGGGTTTCCATTTGGAAACAAAGGAGGAACCACATTCAAAGTAGCTGAGGATCCCTGTAGCCTTGTTGAATATTCTTGTTGCATTGTAAACATCCTTTTGTTAATTATACCATAACTTCCAAGTGACTTATTTTATCCCAATATCAAACCTGAACTGAAGGTGCTGACATTAGGTCCACCATTTAACACACACCAAAGATGAAACACGACTCCTACATTCGATAATAACAATAATATCTCCTTCTACAGCCAACACATGTATACACACTTCTAGAACTGAATCAGTTCTCAAATAGTGTACTGCCTGAGGTCCTGAAATGTTCCCTGAGGCAGATGGGGTAGAGTCTTAGACCAATCATCTCATCAAAGATGTAGTGTAGGCTATGTTTGAATTTCTGTGTCATCATAGACTAACCTTGCCTCAAAGAGCCCCCTGCTCTTTGTCAGAGGTCACACAGTTTCAGAAACCCAAATGCATTGAGCATGGAAGAAGACGGAGATTTCAACTACAATGGCTGTTTCCCAAGCTACCTTCCCAATAGGACAGCACACTGGTGGAGCACAGAGATATGTCTCTCCAGGATAACTAGAAGCTGTAATGGTGCTCTCCCACTCAAAAGAAAGACTTAGAATCATAGATTTATCAAGAAGTCATCAAGTCCAACTATTTCATTTTTCAGATGAGGAAACTGAGCCCAGAGAGGTTAAGTAAAAAAGTCAACAAGCATTTATTAAAAACCATGCCTATGTCAGGCACTGTGCTGAGTACTTGTTGCTTCAGTCATTTTCAGTCATGTTGAATTCTTCATGACCCTTATTTGGGATTTTCTTGGCAAAGATACATCTTCAGCTCATTTTACAAAAGAGGAAACTGAGGCAAACAGGGTTAAGTGACTTGCCCAGGGTCACACAGCTAATAAATGATTGAGGCAGAATTTGAACTCAGGGAGTTGAGTCTTTCTGACACCAGGCCCACCATTCTAGGCACTATGGTGCCACCTACCTGCCCTACAAAAAATGCTAGGGATACAAAGAAAGGCAAAAGATAGCTTCTACTCTCAAGGAGTCTTTGATCTAAAAGGGTAGGCAATGTGCAAATCACTATGAACCGACAAAAAAAAAAAAAAACAGGAAAAACTGGAGATAACCTCAGAAGAAAGGCAGTAAGATTAAGAAGGATTCATCCAGGGTCACAGTGTCTGGGGAAGAATTAGAATAGAGATTTTTCAGACGTCCAGCACTCTATTCATTATACCTCTTATTTGGCCCGATTTCTCTCTCCATTAATAAACCAATTCTGCTCAAAGGCAAAAGGGTCTGTCAACCTTGCATCCACCAACAATAGTTACCATCCTCCTTTGTACTTAAATACTTCAGCTTAATGACACTTCTGCCTACCAGAACAGCAGAACAATCACTCTTGGCACAGGTTTCCTGCTCCCCACTGATTTTGTCTAATTACAATCCACCTTCTAGAACAGAAGTTCTTAATCTTCTTTTGTGTCCTGGGCCCCTTTGGCCCCTCTGGTGAAACCAAGGACCCCTTCTCAGAATGATAATTTGAATGCATAAAACAAGATACATAGAATTACAAAGTAAACCAATTACATTAAAATATATATGCTTATAAAGTTTGTTGACCCTAGGTTATTAAAAGCCCCACTCTAGAATAAGAATCTAATTTTCTTTCTTTTTAAATCCTACCCTGATTATTGCTAGTGAAATGAAAAATGAATTCTTCCTTCAGTATTTTACAGGTACCTATGTCTGCAGAAAGAAGTCTGAAGAGAGCAGTGATTTCTGGGTAATTTCACCCAGTACCTAGGGCTTACTTGGCCAGGCTCAACCCTCTTCTTTCAGCCTCCACACTTAGGACCTGAATGACCCACACTTGTCATCAATGTACTATTCTCCTTGAACACCTAATTCCCCACCTTTGAGAGGAGAAAAGCACCAGCTTTTCACAGAATCTCAGTACTGAAAGGCATTTCAACAGCCAACTAGCCCAACTGAGCATCCCCTCTGTAAGATTCCTGCTAAGCGGTCATGTCCTCTAAGTCTGATGATTTTCCGTGATAGGTAACTCACTACTATACATGGCAAGCCATTGCACTTCCAGGCAGCTCTGATTATTAAGGGATTTTACCTTACATAGGATTAAAGTCTACAACTTGTCCCCGCTGCCCACAGATCTGCCCTGTGGTGCCAAGCAGAACAATTCCAATCTTTCTGCATAGCAGCCTTTCAGATAGTTGAAGACATCTTCCCCTCTCCAAGTTAAGCATCCTCAGTTACTTCAAGCATTGTCTCCGGGACCTTCATCAACCTAGTCGGTCTCCTGTGGAGATGCTCCAGCTTATCCTTCCCCTGGAGTTAATCACAGTGTTCCTTCAGCTACAGTCTGACCAAGATTGGAGGCACTTGTTCTGAACACTATATTTCCATCAATATAGTCTAAATTTTAATTTTCTTTAAAAAAAATCTTTATTAATGTCTTTGGCTTTTATCTATTCTTCTGCCCTCCCTTGCCTGAAGGACCATCCTTTATCACAAGCAGGAAAAAAAAATAAGAGGAAAAAAGTAAAACCAGTCAACATATCAACTGAGTCTGACAATGTATGCAAAGGTACACACCCATTATCCTCACCACCTGCACAAGAGAGGGAAAGAAGTCCATTTTCTGAACTCTTCTCCAGAATGAAGCTTTTTTTTTACTTTCCATGTTGCATCATTGTCATCATCGGGCTTATTGTTTTATTGGTTCTGCTCACTTTGCTTTTCATTAGTTCACAGGTTTTACAGGGTGGAATGGTGGTTACTAGGGTGCCAGACTTGGAGTCAGGAGTAATAACAGCTAACAGTTTAAATGCCGCTTTAAGCTTTGCAGAGCACTGTAAATATAATTTCTCATTTATAAGCCTGGGAAGTAAATGCTATTATTATCCCCATTTCGTAGATGAGGAAACTGAAGCAGTCAGTAGTTAAATGATTTACTCAGGGTCACAAACTAGTAAGTGTCTGAGACTGGATTTGTAAATATGGGTAAATATGGAGCTCAAAGCTAGAATGAACAAGAGCCTGAAATCAAATCTTCAACATTGAAGAGTTCTCTGTTCTAGGACCCACATTTTAGGAAGAAAATTACAGATGAAGGGAATGAAGTTGGTAAATAAAACACATGCTACAAAAATAAAATATGATAAAATGGGGGGGGGTTCTCCTAAAGAAGAGATGAGTCAGGAGGACATGATATTTGTCTTCATGGATTTGGAAGGTTGTCTTGGGGAACAGTGACTATACCGATTCTGCTTGACCTCATAGGTAGAACCAGGAACAGTTGTTGGGAGGTGCAAAGGAACATTCTGGAGAGACAGTGTGATGGAGAAGAAAGAGAGCTAGATTTGGGTCAGAGGACCTGGGTTTGAATCTGAGCTCTTAAACTGCCACTTAAACTCTGTGGGCCTCAGTTTGCTCATCTGTAAAATGAAAGGTTTAGACTCTAAAATCATTCTGTGTTCTAAATCCCATAACCCTAAGAAGGAACTTCCTAAAAAGCAGTACAGTCCGAAAGCAGACTAAGATGCTTTGGGAGGTAGTGAACTCCCCATGACTAGAGAACTTTATTGTTTTGTTTTGTTTTGTTTTTTGCAGGACAATGAGGGTTAAGTGACTTGCCCAGGGTTACACAGCTAGTAAGTGTCAAGTGTCTGAGGCCGGATTTGAACTCAGGTCCTTCTGAATGCAGGGCCAGTGCTCTATCCCCTGTGCCACCTAGCTGCCCCCGAGAAATTTAAATCGGGTATGTTGAAAAGGGGCTTCCTGTTCAAGTATGATTTGGAACAGAACGACCTCTGAGGCTGCTTCCAAATCCGAGGTTCTGCACATCCAGCTTTCCTATTCCTTGCAGTGGTATTCCATCTCCTCTAATAGTCTAAATCAATTCCCTCTGTTCAGTTTGTGAAAGACAGCCTTAAAAATGAGCTCCCGTCCTCCACCATTCCAGGACCATCATTAATTCTGCCCCCTACCTCATATTAGGAGGCCTCCCGTCTCTGTGGTATCTCTGTTCCTCTGATGTATTTGTTAGCCATAATTCACTTGGCTTTTTGTGCTTCTCTTATCTTTCTCCTGCAAGCTTTAGCTGATGCAGCAAATTCTGATTCTGTTCCTTTGCCCCCCCCAACCCCTCCCTCCTGCCCCTCCCCACTCACTGACACCATGTTTATTTCAGATACCTTAAAGATATTGTTGGGAACACTGTGAGGGCTCATGACCCAAGGTGAAGGCTGCTAGGGAAATAGAAGCAGGCACACAACTAACAGAATCACAGCCCCTCCCCCAGGATGAACAGACCACAGCATCCTGTCATGGGAGAAGGTTGGACAGATCCTCCCAGGTCTAAAGAAGAGAGAAGAGTGAGTAGGGAAATGCATATAGATAGAATAATAACAAAAGCTCCACTTCTTCCATCACTTCCCACACAACACGCTCCCCCTAATCACCATGAAAAGGGTTATTATCACCCAACTCAATAGAGTTGTTGTGAGAGACAAATTATATATGCACATATATAATTTTATATACAGGTATGTGTGCAGACACATATATAGGAAGCATTTATATCATGCTTTAAAGTTTGCAAAGTGCTTTATATATTATCTTATTTGATCCTCACAACAATTTTGGGAGGTAAGTGCTATTATTGCTAGTTTACAGATGAAGAAACTGAGGCAGGGTCCTAGTTAGTAAGTATCTGAGGTCAGATTTGAACTCAGGTCTTCCTGACTCTAAGTCCACTGTGCCACCCAGGTGCTTAAAAGACATCAATAAAAAGACATCAATAATGCTTGCTAGTGTTACCCCCATTTTAAAGAGGAAATTGAGGTTCAATAAGTACAAGTGATTCACTCAAGATCATTCAAGAAGTAAGGACTAGAGCTCAAGTCTTCTGATTTCAGAGTCTATGTTCATTCCATTAAATCATACTTCTTTCTCAATTATGAACAGGGTAACAGAAGTGTGTAGAGAAATTTCTAAATGTGGAGTGGATGAAAGAGATCATTAGGCAATATTTATGCTTCGAATCACCAATAATAAGAGAAAAGCAAATCAAAACAACCCTCAGTTTCATCTCGCACCCTGCAAATTAGCAAAGATGATAAGGTAGAAAATAGTCAAAATTGGAGGGGTTATAGGAAGACAATTGCGCTAGTGCGTTGTTGGTGGAGCTGTGAAATAATACAACCATTTTGAAAAGCAATTTAGAATTATAAAAATAAAGTTACTAAAATGGCCACACCTTTTGACCCAGAGATTCCATAACTAGGCTTATATACCCCAAGAAGGCTATTGATAAGAAGGAAGTACCCATATACACCAAAATGTTTATGATAGCAAAGAATTGGAAACAAAGCAGATATCCATCAGTTGGGGAAGTGACTCAATGAATTGTGATACATGAATGTAATGGAATATTACTATGCTATAAGATGATAACTACAATGAATACAAAGAAGTAAGGAAAGATCCACATGAATGGATGCTGAATGAAGTAAGCAGAGTCAAGGAAATTATGACTATAATGTAAATAGAAAGATTAGCTGCCAAAAAAAGCGAATGCTGCCAAATTATAAAGGACAGGCTTTTAGAAAGAGATAGGAGGAGACATTTGCCACCACCATGCATTTGCCGAGGCAAAAAGTCCCCTGGTGCTTTTTAAAATATATTTTAATTTATTTTGTTAAATAACTTCCAATTATATGTAAAAAATTCTTAATATTCATTTTAAAATTTTGAGTTCCAAATTCCAGCCTTCCCTCCTGTCTCCTTGAAAAGTCAAGCAATTTTTAAAATTGCTCATACATATGAAGTCATACAAATCATATTTCCATATTAGCTATGTTTCAAGAGAAAACAGACAAAAACAAATAAAGAAAGTAAAATAAAACTTATGCTTTAATCTGCATTTAGATTGATTTTTTCCTCTGGAGATGTATGTCATTTTTCATCATGGATCCTTTGGAATTGTCTTAGATCATTGTCTTGATCAGAGTAGCTAATTTTTTCCTAGTTGATCATCTTTACAATATTGCTGTTGTGGCATATAATGTTCGCCTGGTTCTGCTCACTTTGTTTGCATCATTTTATATAAGTTTTCCCAGGTTTTTCTGAAACCATTCTGCTTGTCATTTCTTATAGAAGAATAATAAGTATTCCATCACAATCATGTGCCACAACTTATCCAGCCATTCCCCAATTGATGAGCATCTCTATCCAATTCTTTGCTACAAAATTCTTTGCATAAAAGAGCTATAAACATTTTTGTACATATTGATCCTTTTCCCCTTTCTTTCATCTCTTTGAAATACACCTTGTAGAACTATTGCTGGGTCAAAGGGTATACATAGTTTTATACTCCAAAGTCCACTGGTGTTGATAATGTACTTATTTACAGTCTTTTCAAATGTATTGATCAGTAATGCTGGCGGGGGGGGGGGGGGTTCTTTTTTCTGTGTATAAAACTGGTAGTTATATAAAATGGTTCTCTGGGAGAAGGAGGGAAACTACAAGAGATTATGGTAATAAGAAGAAACAGACATTAATAAAAATTTAGTTAGTTAAAAAAAAAGAAAGAAAACAAAAGCAATTATGGTCTCCCTCAGTCTGGTCCCTAGTATGAGGCTGAAGTTGTCTGAGAGGTTAGGGTGGTTTACACACGTCTTAGATTTTTAGGTTAATAATTTGCAATTCCTGAAGTACCTACCACACAAGACTGTTATGAGGATTAAATGAGCTCTCATATGCAAAGCACTTTGCAGTGTTAAGGCACTGTATAAATGTCAATTATTTTCTTATCTATGTAGGTATATGAATGCACTCAAATACAGGCTAAGAACTGGGAGGCCATGGAGATAATCTAAGCCAGGCCCCTCATTTTACAGGTAAGGATGCTGAGGCTCTGAGAAGAGAAGGATACTTCTCTGAGAATAACTCAAGATTACACAAATAATAAATAGCATACCTGATTGGGATTTGGATCTACGTCCTCTAATGCCACAGCTTACACTCCTTCCACTATATCCCACTGAAAAGTAGATCATTTTTTATATACATATATGTGTATATGTACACATACACGTGTGTATATGTATATGTACATGTATCTGTATATATGCATGTGCATGTGTATATGTGTGCATATGCACATGCACACACGTGTCTATGCATATATGTGCGTGTGTGAGTATGCATGTGCCTATATATGTATTATGTGTGTACATGTGCATACATAGACACACACATATGTATGTAGATAGATAGATAGATAGATAGATAGATAGATAGATAGATAGATAGATAGATAGATAGATAGATGATAGATAGATAGATAGATAGATAGATAGATAGATAGATAGATAGATAGATAGATGTTCCTTTTCATTCTAGTAAGGGGTCTTGAAGGCTCACCTTTTGAGAGACTGTCCAATCAATCACTGTTTCTAACTCTGCTAAAATAAAGCAACTCAGAATCAATGCTCTTGTAGGTTCATTTCTGGTGGCCAGAAGTTGACAAGGACAGAGCAGCTCCTGTGTTTATAGAAACTGGAATACAGACTATGTGGAAAGCCTCTTTGGGGTCCCATGGATCTGTCAAGTTTCCATTTAGGAGTTCATTAAAGTTGTTTGGGGAATATGTAGATAAGACCATATACAACAACAACTTGACAATCACCCTTTATGATGGACTTGGCTCACAAATTCCATGAGGGCTAACCGTGATATCACACACGTGTGTGGATAACAGGATAGACTGAGGAAGTGGGTGAGTGGGGTCTTTTCCAAGTAAAATCCCACTATTCAACAGCCTTTGGTTTTCATCTAGAAGGCATGTAACAAGTCCAGCTTGTTTACCATCCCTCACCAAGAACAGTAATTAGAATGCAGGGTCATCTCCATAAAATGCATTATGACTTTAATATCAGTAAACTCCACTTAAATATTAAACACCGAGAGGAAATATTAGTGAAATTATCATGGAATAATATGATCAGCTTACTCTACGATGGAATATGATAAATGTGTTTTAATAAACTGTAGAGAATTATTTGGATCATATCTGTGGTCCCTGTCAATTTTATTTAGCGTTCAATGCCATCGTGATAATTAGTTGGGTTTTACTGTGTTCATTAAAAGCTTTTCTAATGATCGCGTGGAGGAATAAGTTAAATTAATTTCTTTCTTTAAAGTCGGGGGAATCCATCACAGGCACAAAAAGCAAAGACCAACGCATGTGCATGATTGGGCAGACACCAATGCTATCACATCCTGCTATCCCCTTTTCACCACTACCACCCCCTACTTTGCATAAAACTTGAGGGATACTGTCTTGGCAGACTTTGGAAGTGATATAGTCCAGTGCCTTCATCTTACAAGGAGGAATCTAAGTATTCCAGCAGTAAAAATGATTTGTCTAGGATTGCCTCTATAGTAAATAAAGCTTAAAAAAAGTTTTTAAGAAAATAAGATTTTCTCCAGGCCTAACACAAAACTGTGTCTGCTCATTTTCTCCAATGGATAAATGCAGGTCAAGGCTGGGGGTCCTTCTTTTCTTTGTCAGGAATTCCCTTGTCAGCAAAAGGAATTATTCCTGACATCTCACCTTTTCCCAAGAAGTCTTTCCAGTTCTGTCTGGTGTCTCAGAACCCCTTTCCTTTCTGATCTCCCATAACACACTTAACAGTTTGTATCCCAAGTGTTTGGGGCAGCTAGGTGGTAAAGTGGAAAGAGAGCAAGACCCGCAGTCAAGAAAACCTGAGTTCAAATTCAGCCATTGATACTTACAAGCTATGTGACCCTGGGCAAGTCACTTACCCTGTTTGCCTCAGTTTTCTCACCTGTAAAATGAGCTGGAGAAGGAATTGGCCAAACCACTCCAATATCTTTGCCAAGAAAACTCCAAAAGGGGTCACAAAGAGTCAGACATGACTGAAAATGATTGAACAAAACAACCATAATGGCCGAGTCTTTCTGCATTTAAATTTGTTCTTTTTTTATCATGGGGCCAGGAGGATTAAATGACTTGCCCAGGATCATACAGCTAGTAAGTGTCAAGTGTCTGAGGCTAGATTTGAACTCAGGTCCTCCTGATGCTTTCTCCACTGCACCACCTAGCTGCCCCCTAAATTTGCTTTTAAATTCTAAACTTTGAAACCATAAAGAAAAGCAAAACCTTCAAATGAACGTACATGAAATGGTAAACTCCATTATTTACTGTTTGTTTTTAAAAGGGATCTAGTAACTTTAACACCATAACAAAAGGATCCTAAATTGCTTCCACGTTCTCTCCTGGATTCCTTCTTCTGTGTATTTTTTAAGCATTTCCAGCTATTATTTTTAACACAGTTATTGGCAATGTGTATAGTCACCCTCACTGGGCTTCATTCACCCTCTCTTCCCCCTTTTCTTTGCATTTATTCATATTTGTTATTTCTTAGGGTATAATAATAATTCCATCATGATTGTATTTTACAATTTATTCATTCGCTCACCCATTATTCATACTCAGCATTTTGGCATTTGATTGCATTCCGTCCCTTATCGTGCTTTAGTTGTTACATATGTACCTATTATCACCCCATCCAGACAGCAACTGTCTCTTCCATCTCAGGCCTTCCTGGTCAGAACACACAGGAGGTCCCCCTTAAAGACTTGTTACTTAAAGTGAGTCGGAAAAAATTGAGCTGAGCTGAGCTCAGCTAAACTGAACAGTTGAAGAAAACAAGCTCTGTGGATTGAAATTAGACAGTGTGCCTTCCAGTTGACATTCCTCACTGGGAAAGAGGAGGCCTGAGCCACTTATTAATCTTTCCTTTCCTTTTATGGCTTACTGGGCACACAATGGAATGAGAGCCCCCTCCCTTTATCTGGCCTTCTGTCTTCTCCCTGAGCCAGTGCAGACCCTTCTCCTGTCATCCTCTCATCTCTTTTTCTTCTCCTTTGATCCTAGGAGGGAAATAGTGAGTTGTCTCTCCAGATCCGGAAATATGCTACTCAAATTCCAGCAGGCCCCAAGTTTTATTCAAAGAAATACATTTTCCTAAGCCACCAGCCTCCCCGCACTGTGACCAGTGAGCAAACATAGGCTCCTGGTCACTGCATATGTTCCGAGATTTAGAACCGGGAGGAACCTCACTGGTGATCAAATATATCCCGCTCATTCTGTAGGGACAATGACTTACTCAGGGTAGCATAGTTAGTAATTGTGTCAGAGACAGGATTTAAGCTCACATATTCCTGACTCCAAGTCCAGCCCCAGGACTGTAGCACATTGAGATCTTCTTGAATTTGCCATGGGATGATTCAATCCTCCTGGATATAGAACCTTATCTCTTAGGGGACACTGTCCTGACAGTAGGCATTAGAGCTAGAAGAGATATTAGAGGTCATATAGTCAGACCCTCCTCATTTTATAAGGGGGAAAGAAGGAGCTGGCTAGTATCCAGTGAAAGGTAAAGATAGAAGTGGCTTCAGTATAAAGAAGAAAAACACTTTTTTTTTTCCAGAGCAATGAGGGTTAAGTGACTTGCCCAGGGTCACACAGCTAGTGTCAAGTGTCTGAGGCTGGATTTGAACTCAGGTCCTCCTGAATCCAGGGCTGGTGCTTTATCCACTGTGCCACCTAGCTGCACCCAGAAAAACATTCTTAATGAGCTTAGTTGTACAAATGCATAGTGTATGACCTCAAGAGAGTGAATTCCTCATGACTGGAATTCTCCAAGACAAGACTGCATGATCACTAGTTGGAAATATTATACAGGGAATTATTGTTCAAGTATAGATTTGACTAGATGACCCCCAGGATCCATTCCTGGGTTCTGTGTTTCTCTATTTCCACTGTGAGCAAGAAAAGACTCCTGGACTAGATTCTTCTTCTTCTTCTCCATTTTTTTTTTTTTTAGTGAGGCAATTGGGGTTAAGTGACTTGCCCAGGGTCACACAGCTAGTAAGTGTTAAGTGTCTGAGGCTGAATTTGAACTCAAGTACTCCTGACTCCAGGGCCGGTGCTCTATCCATTGCGCCACCTAGCTGCCCCTAGATTCTTCTTCTTTTGAGGTAATCAGGGTTAAGTGACTTGCCCAAGGTTACACAGCTAGTAAGTATCTGAGGTTAAATTTGAATTCAGGTCCTCCTGACTCCAAAGCCAGTGCTCTATCTACTGAACCACTTAGCTGCTACCTGCCCCCCCCACACACACAGTAGCTTCTGAAGGCCAAAATCTATTCTCCTCCCTCAAAAAACAGGCCAAGCATCTGGATTTTCTGGGTAATTTAACAATCCCCTCCCAATTAATTTTGTCTATAGAGACACAGTCATAGTCTGATGTGGGTGGTAGAACTGGTCTGAGAATCAGAAAGGGATTCTATTCCTGTCTCTACCACAAACTCAATAGGTGTCCTTAGATAGTCACTTAGCCCTGTTGGGCCTCATTTTTTCTTATGTGTGGATTTAAAGGGCTGGATACCATGCTCTCTAAGGCCCTTTCAAGCTTGGCTATTCTGTAGTGAATATTCTAGGGTTCCTTCTAGGTTTTGGTCTCTAACATTCGATGACTCCATGAAATTCAAAAAGAAAATTATAAAAAAACCCCACAATTTTTCCTGTTCACACCAGAATGACTAAAACAGAGATGTGCTTGCTCTTTTCACATACCTGAAGGGCTCAGCTTATTCTGCTAAGGGTTAACTTATTCTGCTTAGCAGTAGAGGACAGATGTAGGAGTACTAGGCAGAAGCTACAGAGAAGCAGATTTCAGTTTAATGGGAGGGGGAAATCTATCTAACCATTATAGCTGTCCAAGAATGGAGAGGACTACCTCCACAGGTAGTGAGGTCCCCGTCACTGGAAGTCTTCAAGTAGAGGCTGGAGAAGGAGTTCTAAACGATGTCCCTCCTCCAAGGTCCTCTCCATCTTTAGATTCTGTGATACTATGATTCTACACTCATTGCCAGCATCCATCCATTGACCTGCCATCTATTATGTCTAAAAAAATCCAAAATATCCCAACCCAAACAAAGCTTTGGAATTTTCCTTAAGGAGATTGCAGCCTTTTTGAGGTCATTGATACATGTCTTAATCAATTCTGTGTGAGCCTCGGCTCTAGACACCAGCACTCCCCACTTGTGGTAGGTACTAATGATGTTTGTCGGATTAAAATAATAACTAAATAAATAAATGTCAAAAATAAAAATAATAATCAGCGTCAATGAACCAGAAAACAAGAACTGTAGCACTGTCAGATTCAGATAGTACTTTCCTCCCAACGACCCTGTGAATTAAGTAGTGAAGGATTATTATCCCTATTTAATAGATGAGGAAACCTGGTCACAGAGAATTAAAGAGACATGCCTAAGGTCACATTGCTGGAAAGATCAGAGGAGAAATTCAACTCAAGCCTAACCCCAAATCCTTGGGCAAGGTCGGCTACATCACACTGTCTCCTTCAAATTGAAATTGATTGAAGGGAGATAAGTGGCACAGTGGATAGAGCACCAACCCTAGAGTAGGGAGGATCTGAGATCAAATCCAACCTCAGACACTTACTAGCATGACCCTGGGCAAGTCACTTAACCCTGATTGCCTCCCCTCTAATTTTTTTAAAAGAAATTAATTGGATTGTTATGCATTAATACTTGGGCTGTGGGAAATCTTTTTAGAGGCAGCCAGGTGGCACAGTGGATACACTAGTAGACTTTGAATCAGGAAGTTCTGAGTATGAAACTTGCTTCAGGTATTGACTAAGCTTCTTGTCTCTCAATAAGTCATTTAACCTCTCTCAGCCTCAGTTTTCTCATCTGTAAAATGGGAATGATAATAACACTTATTTCCCAAGGTTATTGTGAGGATCACATATAAGTGACTTTGCAAACCTTAAGGTGCCATATAAATTCTACCAATCCTTATCGTTATTTTTTATCATTATTATTAAATTATATCATGTGGTAAGTTCAAGAGAGAGTTGGACTTGGCATCAAAAGTCTAGGGTTTTAGCCCCAATTCTATTACCAACCCACTCTATAAACTTGGGCAAGTTCTTTTCCCTCTCTGCTCCTTACTTTGCCCAGTTATAAAGAGAGGTAAGGGAGGGAGATTGGAGAGAATAACTGATGTCCAAGGGAGCTGCTGGTGCCTCTGCTGTTTTAAGTTATCTGATTCTTTATCTTCTATTGAGCTGCTCATTAATAATGAGAAGAAATGTGTTTACCACCTTCTCTTTAGGACCAGAGAGAGTAAGAGAATCATGAAACATCTGAGAGTACTCCAGAGATCATCTAATCCAGCTAAGAACTGAAAATGACTCCTACAATTTCCTTGGCAAATATAGCCATCCCTTCCACATCACTGGGGTTAGGGGAACCCACATCCCTGCAATCAGGAAAATGTGCATGAAATTATTTTGGCCCTCCTTGCTTACCAGAGAAGAAGTCTGAATTTTTTTTTCTTTTATGGAGTATTTGCAGTACCTTATTGAAAAATTTGGGTTGATATTATACAATACTCTACATAAATTTTATGCCATTCTGAGTTTCTAAACTTTTTCTGTGTCATCTGCTAGCCTTTGTGTGTCATCTGTGGCTTTCACAAAACTTCCCCAAAATTCCCACTTTATTTCTTATGCCAACCTGCAATATATCAAAACCACAAGGGCAAAGTTGTGTGTGATGTGGTAGGGGTAACTATAGTCTTTCAAACTCTTTTCAAAAACCTTCTAATGCAAAGGAAGTCACTATCTTCCCAAGAAGCCCATTTGACACTTGGGCTACTCTATATGTTAAGGATTTTTTCCTTACAGTGAGCCCAAGTCTGCTTATCCTACAGTTTCACTCATTGCTCCTAGTTTTGCCCTTTGGGACTAAGTAGAATAAGTCTAATCTCTTATCTTCAAATATTTGAAGACAGCTATCACAGCCCCCATCCATAGTTCTTTCAAATGATGGCCTACCATCCTCTTACCTGTTGCCCTTCTCTATACGCATCCAGTCTGTCACTTCCTTCTTCTAATGTGGTGTCTAGCATCAGACGTGCTCTGACCAAGGCAGAAGATTCATTTGTCTGTACTGGCCAACCATGTTCGCTTTAGGGAATGCTGAGGGAAGAGGACAGGTAACGTCCCGGGTGGATGGGAGACTCTAATGCCAATGGAGTGAATCATGTCAGCCTAATTGGAAAGCAGTAATAAAAAGTAATTGAGTTTAATACATAATTTAGATCATTACCAGTGAGGCTAATGCATCCATCCCGCTTAGGTGCGGCAGTGGGGAAAAATTATTTATCTCGTGCACAGTTAAGATTTCATTTGTTTGCGTAGTGGAACACTTGCCAATTGACTTTAATAAGAGCCGTTTGTTAGATCAGATTTTGAATCGCGGCATAAATTTGGAGTTCATATGTTAATTTTTGACATGATATACTCAGCACTTACAGCCTCCCCACAAAGGGACGGGATTTATTCTCCCATGAGATTTAATATTCATTGTTGTCTTATATTACAGAAATTAAATTGGTTTTCCCTGATGGCTTGATGGGAGGCAATTTGGTTTCAGATTTTTTTTTTTTAAGAAGATATTAAGGGACTTTTGCTGCTTTTTGAATGACTTTTTTTCCTCTCAAAAACTGGTCACATGGATGAGCATAAAATGCTTTCCTTAAATACTGAAAAGAAACAGATACATAGAAAAGGAACTTATTACCTTACATTTTCCTGGTGTCTTTATGATACATTATTAATAACAATAATGATGATGATCACTTATGTTTATGTTTATGTAGCTTCTTCAATAACAGTTCATATATTAACTGTCTACTGGGTGGGGTGTACTCTGCTGGGCTGAGATGAAAGAGATGCCAAGTTTAAGACCATTTATGACCTCTCACCATCCAGGTCACCAGCAAATTAGTGGCAGAGCCAGATGCTCACAAGAACACAAGCTTCTTCAGTCTGGTGTTTTGGGTGCTATATCCTACAGCTAAGATCATGAGAAATAACTTTTTTTTCTGGGGGATAAGGAACAGGATGGTAGGAAGGGAGAATACAAGGGAATATAAAGAGAGTAATTTGTTTTTCTCCCCAGCGTCTGACTCTCCAGCACTTAAAGTAAGGGACTTCAGTCTAAAGGGGCCATCTCTGCTGTTCATTCTCAATTAAGAACCTATTCTTTCTTCCCCTGGGCACTGGGCATCACGGGCCCACCTCCTCCATGAAGTCTGCCCTGACATCATCCGCACCCTACATAACAATGATCTCTACTTACCAAAATTCTTCATAGTACTTTACCTTTATATTATCACACTTTATACCTTGTCACTATAGCCCTTGTACCACAGCAACTGGTGCACACACCCCTAAACCCCAATTAGAATGGGAGAGTTTTAAGAATGTACATATTTATTTTAGAACCACCAATATCAAGTAAAATGATTTGTAGGCCCTTTAATGACTTTTTTTTTTTGCAGGGTAATGAGGGTTAAGTGACTTGCCCAGGGTCACACAGCTAGTAAATGTCAAGTGTCTGAAGCCGAATTTGAACTCATGCACTCCTGAATCCAGGGCCAGTGCTTCATCTACTGCGACACCTAGCTGCCCCCTCTTTAATGACTTTTTAAATGGAAGGTAATATTAATTCAAGTTCGTAATTCTTTCTTAATCATTCTTGTATGACCAATCTTGTGCTAAGTTGTAGTGTTTGGGGAGGGGAAAAAAATTGGTTTACCATCAGGGAGCTTACAGTTTAATGTTCCTTGGGCTCGATTTCTCTGTCCTTCAGGAAAAAAAAATAGATTCATCAAAGGCATGACAGACATTCATTTCTGTTATTCAATTACTTATAAGAAACTGATTCATTGAATTATAGTCATTAAATGTCAGAATGGGATGTAAGGGTGGTCAAGTCAAAGGGGTCCATGTCACACAAAAAAAGGTTAAAAACCCTTGACACAGAATGTCAGAAGTGGCTAGCACCTTAAAATATAGAAGCACAGAATACCCGATGATTTTGCTATGCCCTAAACTTGTTGGGGGACGTAGATCCTAGGATCTTTTGAGATATTGGATATAGTATATCTGGAAAACTAGACCCCAACATACAGTTTTGTTTTTGTTTGTTTTTTGGCAAGGCAATGAGGATTAAGTGACTTGCCCAGGGTCACACAGCTAGTGTCAAGTGTCTGAGGCTGGATTTGAACTCAGGTCCTCCTGAATCCAGGGTTGGTGCTTTATCTACTACGCCAGCTAACATACAGTTTTAAAATTTAAAGAGGTTTAATGGGTTACATGAAGCATATGGATTACCAGGGGAATTCCTAAATCAGCGGCAAACTTATTTTTAGGCACATAGAGAAAGTAAAGTTATTTTTAGGCATAGATCAAAACAGTAACAGATGAATCCAAGTTAAACTATCAAGCTCATGGACTATCAGAGGAAACAATTAGCATATGTGTGTGTCCATATTATATATCCCAATACATAGATTAATATATAAATCTGTCAAATATGAATCCTATGTGTATGACATCCCCTCAGAACTACCGTTCACTTACACTCACGAGTCATGTAGGGAATTAACTCAGATTCCAGATACTCCATAGGTCCACATTCCTAAAACTATAGCTCATGAGCCCCAATCTACCTGTTTACCTTTTCATAGTCAGGCTCATAGGGGCAGCTAGGTGGCACAGTGGATAAAGCACTGGCCTTGGATTCAGGAGGACATGAGTTCAAATCCAGTCTCAGACACTTGCTACTTAACTAGCTGTGTGACCCTGGGCAAGTCACTTAACCCTCATTGCCCTGAAAAAAAAAAAAAAAAGAAAAACATAGTCAGGCTCATAGAATTCACAAGTAGAGAAGCACATATGTAGGGAATAAACATGGCCAAAGCAACTCCTGCCTCTGGCATCACCAGCCCAACCATCTTTCTGATGTTCTCATGTCACGCTCCACGTATGTTGTTTCTCTGAGGCAAGTCACTCCCCACACCCCTCCTTGGGTGGGGTAGATCTGATGTCTGGTAGTGGTCTCAATTGTTTCCAGGAGAAACAAACACAGAGGGGAGTGTGGTGGACTTGGAGTCAGAAAGATGTGAGTTTAAATTCTGCTTCTGCTACTTACTAGTTGTGTGATCTTCTTTCTCATCTTTATAAAGAGGTCAACTAGATGATGTGCCCTCACAGGTCCCCTCCAGCTCTAAATATGATCCTACAATTCCACTTTGAGTCAGCTGAAATCCCACCTTACAATCCTCTTATATACTGCTGGAAAACACCAGAACCTATACCCTAAGACCAGCAGGCTCATAATTTCCTGAGCAGGATCCCAGCTCCAAAGGTGGGACCTGACTTCTCATATAAATTCAAATGGACTCTGCTGTTGGCCCCTTCTGTTAGCATGCTGGTGTCTACCCCAAGCGTGAAGACTTCCCCAGGTGGAATGGGCAGATCAGAACAATTTGCTTCAATGGCCCTGAAAGTGATTGAAACTGTCACTGTGGAGGGCTTAGAGCTTGATCAGATGATGAAGAAACCAAAGTCTCCCACTGTATCCTCGGCCATCACCAGTCATCCTGACTTTCGTCTTGCCACTGGGTTTAGATGACTATGGAAGAGAGAATGAGGCTGATGAATTGTGCCTCACTTAAATCCAATTCTTGTGAGAGTCAAGACATCAGCCCATGATGTCATTGTCCTCTTTGAAACAAAGTACAAACAACACAACACCGTGTAAGACCCCATTGCCAATTCACGAAGTGAAGAGTTTTCCCTCTCCCCTGTTGTACTCTCCAGTAGGCATAAAGCAAACACACAAAGTGAACTTGAAAGTGAGTTCTTGCTCCTAAGCTGATTAACTTAGAATAGACTAGGCCACAAAGGGTAACACTGATCCTCTGAGCCAGTCACTGGAAATTCCCTGTGCTCCTTTGGCTCCTTCATCCAATGGAGCAATAGCCACTCATTTCATGGAGTCAATTGGGATACTTTTCCATCCTTTATTAGGGGTTGTTTAGGAAAACTCCTTTATAGGCCCTTCACAAATTATTAAAGAAATTCTCTGATTTGATCAGAGACTATATATCTCCTTTACCTATGAAAATAGACTCTTTTTTTTCAACTTTCCTAAAAATAGAAAGCTCATAGTTATTTCTAGGGGAAAAATATAACACCAGAAGATGGCACTGGATCATCTTTCCTAGGGCCAGTTGGGCATACTTGAACACAAGACCATGCAGACTTCCTATTTTCTAGCACAAAGAGATAACAAAAGAAGAAGGAGGGGAGAAAAAAGCTGCAGAAACCAGTCTCCACTTCTTGCCTCAGCTCTAGATTGGAGCAGATAACAAGATTTGACCTTGCTATTCCTGCGTGGTCACATGCAAAAGATGAGAGGGTAAAGGACAGCAGTCTGTTCTCTTATCATCAGAAGAAGGAAAACTAGGTAAGATGAAGAGCCAGTATTTCAAAAGACTTGAAGGCTGAAGGCTCAAATTGGGTTACATGCTCTCAGTCCTATGCCCTCCTGCTGGGAACTAAGGCATCTTTATGCCCCTTCCCCCAAGGATGAGGCAGTGCCCATCTACAATGGAAGCTCTCCCCACAGAACTAGCCAGCTTGTAATGAAAGGAGCCTAAACTCCATTTAAAGAACAAAAAGTCATTTCATTTAATCCAGGCTATGGGACACATGGGGGACTGCATCTCTAGACCAAGAAGTTCCTATTGTATTTGCCATTATCCCTTCTACATTGTGGGGATTAGGGGCACAGCACCCCCGCAATCTGGAAAATCCACAAAACAGTTTTGTCCCTCCTTTTGTACCACAGTAGGTCTGTCTTTTTTCTTTTTCTCTTATTTTTTTACAGTACTTTATTATAAATTTGGGGTTAAGTATTTAACCATAGGCTCTGTGTCATTTGCTGACCTTTGCATGTTGTCTGTGGCTTCCACAAAACTCCCCCAAAATTCCCATTTAATTTCTTACATTGACCCACAATATATCAAAACTGCAATGGAGAATGTCATGATTTGGAAGAAATAACTATATAATAAGATGTTGCCTTCTTAATTGCATGGTTCATAGGGAGCCATCACTGCCCTAGAAGAAGCTAAGTGGGTAAGGGAAAGTTATTCTACCTCCTGGCCATTAAAAATATTACCAGGGATAGCAGAGCTCACTACACCTTAGCACCCAGAACTAGAAAAGTAGAGCTGAACAGGGTCTTGTGCATGCACCACCTGGGCCAAGTTTCTCATTACACAAAGAAATCAGTCTCAAAGAAGGAACTGATTTGCCCCAAAACACACAATGAGGAACAGAACTGATAAACTTTAAAGCAGAAGAGACCCTCAAGGTCATCCAGTTGAACCCTCTTATTTTCCAGATGAAAAAATGAGTAAAGTGAGGCCCAGAGAGGTCCAGTGACTTGCTTATGGTTTCACAAATAGTCAGTCATGACTGAACCAAGATCCTCTGCTCCCAAAGCCATCACCCTGTCTATTGTACTACACTCCTTATATCACCATGATCATCACCACCATTATCAGAAGCCACAGTTCTAGAGGGCAAGGCTAACGCTCTCTCCAGCTCAGCTCCCATCCCTCTCAGTGAATTCCACACCATAGCTACTTTTAAAATGTTTTCTCAATCAAAATTGAATTGAGCTTCTTCATTTTACAGTGAAACCCTAGCCACAGCTCCCAGTTTCTAATTATTTGTCAATCAATTAGTGAACAGTTATCTATTTTAGGAGAGAGGTTACCAGAGGAAGAAGAGACGAGCAGTGTTTGCGTGTAGCTCCTGCCAGATGAGGCAGCTATTTTCTGACCTGACATAAATAATAGAGAGAGCTGCTGTCTTCTTGGGTGATGTGTCTGAGATCTGACAGAGAGCCCCCCAAGACTTGACAAACCTGATGAACATTATTCATTTATGGTGATTCAAAGGAGATAATGAGACAAAATGAGATAATTTATGTAAAACACTTTGGAAACCTTACAGCATTACACCAAATGCCTGCTATTGTCATTGCTGTTATTACAGTTAATATTGTTATTATTATTATTATTATTATTATTATGAATTATAATGCCAGGAGAAACCTAGAAGCACTAGTAAGGTTTATAATTACCTATGCAAATGACTGAAAACCTTAGGGTCATAGATGGTATTTTCATTATTATTGCCACTTGAAGATGGGAGCTGGGAGATTTAGAAGAGAAAGGTGACTTTGGGAAGTTGAATATGTGGCTAAGAAGATGGTATCTGAGAACATGATCTCAATTTCTGAACCATTGCTTAAAATATAGGAATGATGGGCTCATGGCCAGGTGGATGTATTCCTAATAAAGACATAAACATTTCTGGCTGGAGTCTTTTGAATCTGACCAAGGGGAATTTAAACTGAAAATGAAGAGTGTAGGAAACTGGCCACATACAGCTGAGAAGTCGGATATCATAGAGAATAGTATTTACAACAAAGGAAGAATAACATAAAAGAGGCCAAATAATTCATTAAAAAACAAAATCCAAGAAAGGATTCAGCAATAAAATCTATATCTGTAGACATGTAAACCTATTGTAGAAATGCAGCTCTAGACTCATAGGCTGAGTCTTGGGAGGTCTCCTGAAAATCTTTCTGGCTCATGCCCCCACCCAAGTTTCCTCTGGGAACATTTGAATTTAACTTCCGTCTCTCTAAGAGTTCTTAGCTCCTACCTAGCTAACAATACAGGACAAGGAAAGATCAACTCTAAGTTTTATTCAATCCAACAGAAAATGCAAGGACTCCTACCTGAGCCCATACACAATCAGCACAAGGCCCCTGTGTGACCTTGAGCAAATCATTTCATCTCAATGGGCTTCCTTTTCCTTATGTGTAAAAGGAAGGGGTTGAACCAGATGATCTGTATGCTTCCTTCCACCTCTAAATCTATGATCCTATCATCCATTCCTTCTCTGGTGGGCCTCTGCTTTCCCCAGTCATCTGGACTGATAATGTTTCCTTTGTTGGGCTTCCCCTGCAAGTAAAATGAACATAGGATTGTGGGGACTCCAGCATTGCTCCCCTTCCCACTTGACTCATAGTGCCGACGATGGTTAGAAGTTGTCCCTCTGCATGCTGGCTCTCTGCTGTGCCAAGTCTTCCTTCCCTTCTTGACTCCGTAGGGAGTGGGCTGTGTGCATATGCTGGCCCCCTCCAGGTCCTAGTGCATACGTATCTCTGTGTCTCACTTCAGCTCAGTCTGTGTCTCCATCTGGCATCAGATTCTCCTCTCCTGGAAGGTCATGGGGATTGTCAGGTCTCTATCCAAGGAGCTGTGCTCATGTCTGTGTGTCATCAGTCCCTCTTCTTTCTATGCATCTCTCAACTGGGATTTCATTTTCTATATTTAGAAATTCTGGTCAGTTCTCTTCTGTTGTTTCCTTCATTGTTGTGTTAAGGTTTTTTTATCCTGTCTTCTTCTTCTGGGTGACCTATGATCCTTAGGTTGTTCAGTCGTGTCTTCATGACCCCTTTTGGGGTTTTCTTGGCAAAGATACTGGAGTGGTTTGCCATTTCCCACTCCAGGTCCTTTTACAGATAAGGAAACTGAGGCAGACAGGGTTAAGTGACTTGCCCAAAGTCACACAGCTAGGAAGTGCCTGAGGCCAGATTTGAACTCAGGTCTTCCTGACTCCAGGCCCAGTGCTCTATACACTGCACCACCTACCTGCCCTCCCACATTCCTTAGGCCTCTCTACACATCCTGTCTTTGGAATCTGCATGTTTTGCATGCACAGTGACTATATTTTCTTTTAACGTTTTTGTTTTTTTAACTCTGAGGTACCACCTCACACCTATAAGATTGGCTAATATGACAAAAAGGAAAATAACAAATGTTGGAGAAGATGTGGAAAAATTGGGACACTAATGCATTGTTGGAGCTGTGAACTGCTCCAACCTTTTTGGAGGGCAATTTGGAACTATACCCAAAGGGCTATGGGACTGTACATACCCTTTTACCCAGTAATACCACTACTAGGTCTATATCATAAAGAAATCATAGAAGAGGAAAAAGGACCCACATATTCAAAAATATTTATAGCAGCTCTCTTTGTGGTGGCAAAGAATTATAAATTGAGGGAATGCCCATCAATTGGGGAATGGCTGAACAACTTGTGGTATATGAATGTAATGGAATACTATTGTCCTGTAAGAAATGATGAGCAGGAGGATTTTAGAGAAAACTGGAAAGACTCACATGAACTGAAGATGAGCAGGTGAGCAGAACCAGGAGAACATTGTACACAGTAACAGCAGCATTTTGTGATGATCAACTATGATAGACTTGGCTCTTCTCAGCAGTGCAATGATCCAAAACAATCTCAAAGAACTCATGATAGAAAATGTTCTCCACATCCAGAAAAAATAACTGTGGATTCTGAGTGTAGATTGAACCATACTGTTTCTACATTTTGGCTGTTTTTTTGAGGTTTTCCCCTTGTTTCCCTTCTTTCACAATATGACTAATGCAAAAATACGTTTAATGTAATTGTACATACATAACCTACATCAGATTGCTTTCCATCTTGGGGGTGGGAGGGAAGGGAGAGTGAGAGAAAAATTTGAAACTAAAAATCCTATGAAAACAAATGTTGAAAACTATCTTTACATGTAAATGGAAAATAATAAAATACTTTTATGAATAAAACAAATTTTTTAATGTTTTTGGTTTTTGCTTCTCTTGTTCTAGCTTGTCTTTCACTTCCCTGTATTTCCACTCCCAATCTATTGTTCTCTCTTTTGTTTATTTGGCGAGATTTACAGACTCAAGTTTTTCTATTCTGTTCATTCTTTTTGCTGTGTAGGGCATAAATTCTGCTCTCATAATTCTCATTTCTCTTTTAAACCACTCAGGAGCATGTTGTGGTTCCATGTTCTCAAATACCACAGGGTCCTCTGTCTCATCAAGCATTGGATCATTTTGTAGCATTTATTCATAGATGGCTGAAGTTGTTTACTACATCTGGAAGCCATATTTCCTTCTGTTGTTGCTGGGGTTTTTTTCTGTTGATTTATCTGTTTATGTTCAAGGTCTTTGGGATTTCTCAACCTCCTCCTCCTCCCACTCCTACTCCTCCTCTTCTCCTCTCCTTCTCCTCCTCCCACTTCTCCTCCTTCTTTTTCTCCTTTTTCTTCTTATTTTTGATATAAAAATTTCAGTCCTCCCCCATTTTCCTTATCATTTACTTCTTGAATCTCTCACCTCTGATTGTGCTTTCCTTGGGGACTGGATCTAAAAGTATTTCAGCCTCCTACCACACTGGATAATTCATGATTCATCAGCTTAAGTCTCTACTCAGCTGACTCTTGGGTATTCAGAACTGAACTGACCCCAGCTGAATGCTGTACTCTTTTCCTTAGGCTTCGTGGAATGTTCCCTACAACCAGGACTATCCTGGTGACTTGTCTTTCTATCTCTGTTCCTTAGTTCTCTAGCCTGGCATTAGCAGTTCAGAGCCTGCTTTCCCTGACATTCAGAAACTGCTTTTCTTGGCACCAGCAGGTCAAAGCTTTCTAGCACTGGTACTTCTGGGTTTCAGCCCTTGACAGGCTTTTGCTTCTGACGGGCTGCGGCCAAACTGGTTGTCAAGGCCCAAAAAACTTTCACGGTCTGGCGTTAGAGTCTTTATGGCACCGCAAAGGTTATGAGGGGAGAAGAGGGAGGTTCTAGGATGCAGGGGTGGGTTTTGATATAAATCTGTGTTGTCTTTATGGGTCTGCTAGTGCAAACTTGTTGTCCATAGAATGGGAGATGTAGAAGAGTGCTGAGTTGGGGCAGCTATATGGCGCAGTGGATAAAGCAGTGACTCTGGATTCAGGAGGACCTGAGTTCAAATCTGGCCTCAGACACTTGACACTTACTAGCTGTGTGACCCTGGGCAAGTCACTTAACCCTCATTGCCCTACAAACACAAAAAACAAACAAACAAAAACCAAAGGAAAGAAGAGTGCTGAGTGAGCTCAGAGTGAAAAAGCATAAATTCCTGGATTTGGGTTTTTTAACCTTTTTGGTTCTGGGTGTCCTAGAACCATAGAAACAGCTGGAGTTGTTTTCTCTTTGGTGCACAGTTTCTATTTTGGAAATGTTTGAAAGGTCTTGGAGATCAGAGAAAATGTCTAGTCCACTATCTTGGTGCTCACATGAACCAGAACTCTCACTCTCTGTCTCTCTCTGTCTCTCTCTGTCTCTGTCTGTCTGTCTGTCTGTCTGTCTGTCTGTCTGTCTCTCTCTCTCTCTCTCTCTCTCTCTCTCTCTCCCTCTCCCTCTCCCTCTCCCTCTCCCTCTCCCTCTCTCTCCCTTTCTGTCTCCTGTCTCCTTATTTCTACACTTAACACCCTGGGGCTTCAGTCAATGCTTAACCTCTGGCAAAGAGGTGTACTGGGAAGATTGGTTAAGTCAATTATCACAAGAAGATGTGTTCCAAACATGGAAGCGAGGGCAGCTAATAGAGAATGAACACAAAAGGATAGAACAACTCTGGAGTGCCCATGTTACATAGCTTGGAGCATGCTCAGACCAACTAAAATGAAGGCACCCCTGTATGAGACACCAAGGACCTACTTAAGCGAGACAGAAGACGTGGTGCATGCAAGGAAAGCAGACTTGATTGCTTTAAAAAATGCAAAGCATTTTACTGACTCTAAACTTCCCATAACAGCAAAGACCTATATTTTCAATATTAGCATTTTATGAGTGTTGTTGAACAACCACAAAACTTGGAGCACAAATTGATTCTAAAGAATTAAAGATGAGCATCACACTGAGGGCAAAGGAACATGGTACATGATGGTTGTATAGAGACTGCAACAAATAACTCTAAGGAACAGGAGTAAAGGATGTTATCAAATAATTGGATGACAGAAGAAGAAAATAGGCTGGTCATACAGGGAGAACAAGGGAAGACAGAGTTCTCCACTGGTGCCTTTGTTTTAGTTGTTGTTTGTCCTTCATTCTTGAAGAGGACCATGATATCAGGGTGATGTCATGACTTGCACAGAATTGGATACTTGTACCTTTGAGATACTGGAGGAAAGAAGACCTCCAGCATGTTGGACAGACCCCAGCTTGTAGAAGCTTTGGGGAGGACATGGAGGAGAGCTTCATAGAATGTGGAGGCAAAGATGGCTTGCAATGATCATTGGTAGGAATGGACTCCTGAATTGATAAGATCACAGATCCATTAGAGTCTCTGGGTCCTGGAAGGATAGAACAATTCCATTCAATTCCATAAACAGGCATTAAGTGTCTATCATGTTCAAGGCCCTGGGCCTGATTTTTTAAAAATGAAAAAGTGAGATAGCCCCTGATTGTAAGGAACTTATGGTGAGTTATGATTCATATATATCTCTAGGACCTTCTCTCTTGGTTGAGCTAAGATTTCTTGCTCCCACTGGGAGAATTCCTTTGCTCTATGTGTTATATGATATCTATTTTTATCTCTATACTTTCTCTGATTTCTGTTGGCTCCCAAACCAGATAAATGGGCTTATTTGCTATTTGGGATGTGTGTTCATTGTGGAACAGGTATTTGGTGAGAAAATAGTCAAGCCTTGAATATATAGCTTATGGTGCTCCTTCCCCTCTAATAAATCATGGTCAGGAGCTCAACTTGAACCTAAAAATTACTTCCCTTGGACTGACAGTTGTTAGCAGGGTTGATAAGTATAATCCAGCCTGGTTCCTTCTCTTTCCAAAGTAGAAAATTAATTGTTATTTGAGGTTTTTATGCCTCTGCGGGCACTGGCCTGGGGCTCCGCAAACCTCACTGTGCTCCATCCACTGGTTGTAGCCGTTGCCATGGCGCTGGCACCTCCGACGCCTACATGGGCCTGGCAAAAGTATAATGATTGGAAGCCTAGTGAGGGCAGTCATGTGACTGTCAGAGAGGCCATCCAATTGGCTGGGGCTGTGTGGCGTTTTTCTGGGATTGGGGGAGGAGAATTGGGCATTCTAGCTGGATGCTGGAAGGTGACAGGAGTTCTGCTGTGTATTCTCAGCTGATTCCTGGTCGGTGGTATCTTTTCAAGTTGCATAATTTCCCTTTCCCCATTTTATTTCCTTTCCCTTGATCCTACTGATCCTGTTTGTGTTTGTTTGTTTTTAAGTTCGTTCTTGTTAAAATAAATCCTGTTCTGTTTGGAGGGAGGCTGCCGGTCTCCTTCCTTGCCCCAATATTGCAGCAAGTTGCTTAGCTAACACTCCCCAATTAAAAATTGGTCCCCAACTTCCTACTCTCCTCCTGACAGGAATCAAAATTTCACTTGGAGATGGGTTGGAAGAGGAGACTTTAGCTCTGTCCATTCATGCCCTCCCTGTGAGCCTCCTCTAGACAGACCCACATGGACAAACACAATCTACATGGGAAATAAAGAAAGCTCACATACCCCTTACATACAAATAAATACGAAACCAGTCAGGATGTGATGGGACAAAGAAGAGATATGGACAATAAATCATTTGAGAAGAGATCATGTTCAGCTCCAGGGATGAGGAGAGGGCTCCTGATCTGGGCCTTGAAGCCACAGAAAACTTCAACAGACAGAGATGAGGAGGGGGTGCATTCTACACAGGGATGGCTTCCTGTAGGAATAGTGGGAGAGGCAGATGAGTAACATGAAATAAGGCTTGAAGAGTAAGTAGGTTGAAGCCAACTTGTGGAGGTCATTAAATGAGTTTGGACTTCATCCTTTAGGCTAGTGGTATCAATTGCAAATAGAAATGGAGCGCTAAACTTTACATAAGGATTCCTGTTCATATTGGGACCACATGTTAACATTAACAGTATGTTAATATCACCTATGTGTTATTGTATGTTTATTTTGTTAAATATTTCCCAATTACATTTTTTTAGTGAGGCAATTGGGTTTAAGTGACTTGCCCAGGGTCACACAGCTAGTAAGTGTTAAGTGTCTGAGGCCAGATTTGAACTCAGGTACTCCTGACTCCAGGGCCGGTGATCTATCCACTGCACCACCCAGCTGCCCCTTCCAATTACACTTTAATTCAGTTCAGGGAGCACTCAGGAGTCTCGTGGGCCCCCATAGTGTTTGACATGTCTGGTATAGGCCATGGACGTTCCTAGTAATGGTTCCTGAGAAGTTGGAGTATGCATTAAGAAGACCTTAGAAGTACATGCAGGGCAAAGTAGAGGTGGGGAAGACTAGAACCTGAACAAGGGCTGTGAGTAACCGCCCATTGTCTTACTGTGTAACCTCAACCACCTCTCAACTTCTCTGGGCGTTTCTCCCACCCCTCATAATGTTAGGATAATAGAGAGAATGCGAAAGCTACTCCAAGGAAAGGCTTTTTTTTTCTTCTGCTAGTCGCTGCCCACCCCCATCTCCTCTTGAGACCCTCCCTCCCCAGGAACCTCCATGCTCCCTCTTCATCAGCTACTATTGTTCCCTGGCTGGGAGAACGTTATCTCCACAATCATTCCCAGAGAGAATGAGACAGGGCCCAGGCATAATGAATTGTTAATAATTATACCAATTATCAACAGAAAGCTTAAATAAGCTGCTGGAGAATGAATAGGCAACCAAGAACTGTGTGATTTTGCCTGAACAAGAAGACAGCGAAGACTTCTGTACGTTTAAACATTTTTGAAAACAGGAGTCATAAATATTCATAAGTAGTTGAGGAACGAGGGCTCTTGTGAGAATAATAGCATCAACAACCCCTCGTATGTGGAGAACCCTTTTATAATTTCCTGGGAATTTTGTAGACCACACAACAGTGTAGCTAGTGATGCTGAGGCAGCTACAGATTACAGATGAGGAAACTGAGGAAGATGAAGTGAATTGGCCAGTATCCAATATTTATTAAATGTCTGAGGCTAGATTTGAACTCAGGGCTTTTTGACTCCAGGACTCTATCCACTTCTATACAGGCTGAAATGCCATGCTTAAACTTTATTCAGCAGACAATAAGGAGCCACTGAAGGATTTTGAGCAGAGGAATGTAGCATGACCATAGTATAATAGAACACCAAGGACTTCAGGAAATCATTTAGTGCAACCCCTTCAATGTACGGATAAGGAAACTGAGGTCCTGAGTCAGAGGGAGTAGAGTTCTGTTCTGTGGATATTTCTTCTATGCAGGGGATATTTCCACTAGTCTTCTGGGAGTGGTCAGGGAATGGTCTGGGAGGGGTGGTCTCCCACAAATCCTTCTAGCCTGAAATCCTGAGGATCTATAAGTGTGTATGCAATTTTCACAACTCCTCCATATACCTCATCAAAAATTGAGTTGGGGGCGGGGGCAGCTAGGTGGTGCAGTGGATAAAGCACTGGCTCTGTTTTCAGGAGGACCTGAGTTCAAATCTGACCTCAGACATTTACTGGCTGTGTGACCCTGGGCAAGTCACTTAACTCTCATTGCCCTGCAAAAAAAAAAAAAAAAAAAAGAGTTCAGAGACCTCACATGGACTTGTCAAGAGCCAGGCTCTCTATACCCAGAACGAAGGACAGGGTTGTTGTTGGTTTTTTTTAATCTCCTCCTCATAGTACAGGGTTTTACCTTCAATAGGAAAAAATATATACAGGCTACTTCCTTTAGGATGAATTGCCACCAATCACCAACACACATGTTCCATTTCCCAGCAATCAATTAATCAATACCACTACCTGACCATCTTTTGCTTGCAGTACACACAATTTGTCAAATGTTCTTCTTATGAGTGACTCTAGTTCGAGGTTGGCAGGGGTGGGAAGCATTTGAGAATAACCTGTTCTTTTCTTCCAGCCATATGTCACTGCCCCATTGGTTCTTATTCCTCATCACTAAAGAAAACTTATTGAATCAAGCAATAGATATTTCTTTATTAACTACTCAATGTATATCGTTCTGAGAATATAAGTAAAAAGAATGAAATAATTCCTTCTGGCCAGGAATTTATATTCAAATGCATGAACAAATGAACGAATGAATGGATAGAAAAAGCATTCACCAAGTATTCCTATGTGCAAAGCAATACAAAAAGAAAAGTAAGACCATCCTTGCTCTCAAGGAGCTCACCTTTTTTTTTTTTTTTTTGGTGAGGCAATTGGGGTTAGGTGACTTGCCCAGGGTCACACAGCTAGTAAGTGTCAAGTGTGTCTGAGGTCAGATCTGAACTCAGGTCCTCCTGAATACGGGACTGGTGCTTTATCCACTTCTCCACCTAGCTGCCCCTGAGCTCCCCTTTTAACAGGGGAGACAGCACACATAGAAGGTTTTAGCTATAGGTCAGAACATAGTTCTTAGACTACAGTGCCATAGCAGATGGCATTACTTTGAATAAAATAGACTTGTTTTGAATAAAATGCATAAGATCAATGAATATAATAAAATAGAAAAAAATAACAAAACAAAATAGAACAGACTAGACAAAATCTTCCTTAAAATCTGATCAGTTTCTGGTGTTGAATCATTTGTCATAATTTCGTGGAAAAAGCTTCCTTTTGGGGGGTCTTCAAAAGATGTGGCTGTAGCACCTGTAGCAGCAGGGACCATGTTGCATTTCCATGGGCATCACTTCCCAGAATAATGGCTGTGGGGATTGGGCTGGAAGTATTGCTATTCCCAAGGCTCTTGGGTTGAAGGTCCAGGGCTGTCTCCATCCGAGTCTGAGGGATGATGGAGATCAAGGTGGTGGTGATGATTCGATCTTCCTGACCCACGCTGCCTCCTGTCTGCCTCCTTGGCTGTCCTGCTGCTGCAGCTAGTCCAACTTGTCTAATGGGGGAGCCAACAGGAATATAAAACATGGAGACATAAAGAGTGAATATAAATATAAATTGATACCAAATAGTTCAATAGAAGATTGTGAAGGAAAGAATGTGTTCCAGTGATGGAAGATAGCCAGATGCAAAGGTGCAGGGATGGGAGGTAGAATGTCTCAGGAGAGGAAAAGAGAGAGAATGCCAGTCAGGTAGGATTATAGACTACAGAAGAATTAATGTACAGTGAGGGTTGAAAGATAAATTGGGACTAGGCTGTGAAGGGCTTAAAAACTAAACAGAGAAGTTGATGCCTGATCCTTAGAAGCCACTGGAGTTGATTGAGAAAGGGACTAATGGCCAGGTCTGTGCTTAAGGAAAATTAGGTGGTCAGCTATATTTCATAGGGAAAGAGCAGTGGAAAGAATCTGGAACTTGGCAGCAGCAAGTCTCGGTTTGACTCCTCAGCCTGACGCAATGACTATTATGACCCTGGGTGGTTCATTTAACATATTCAAGTCTCAATTTCTGCTTCTGTAAAATGAGATAGTGATAGTTGTACTACTCCCCTCATGAGACGATTGTAAGGAAAACATTTTGTGGACCTTAAGACACTATAAAAATGTAAGCTATCCAAAGAAGAAATCTCACATAGGGTGGATTTCCCTAGAACTCAGAAAAAACTCTTAACATTTATTGGAGCATGGCACAGCACGGGTTTTCAAGAGCATTTGTCCAGGACAGCATGGAGTACAGTAGAAAGAGAAATGCCAGAGGCAGCTAGGTGGCGCAGTGGATAAAGCACTGGCCCTGGATTCAGGAGGACCTGAGTTCAAATCCGGATTCAGACACTTACTTAGCTGTGTGACCCTGGGCAAGTCACTTAACCCTCATTGCTCTGCAAAAAAGAAAAAGAAAAGAAAAGAAAAAAGAAATGCCAAATAACTGGTGATGCCCCAGTACCAGAAAGTATACTGTGTTTAGAGTCAGAAGACCTGGGTTCAAGACCTAGTGTTACTAATTCCTATCTGTGATACTGGAAAAATCACTTAACTTTGGTTCTCTCTGTTCCTCAGTTTAATCCTAATGTAATAAGACAATAAATCTAAAGTTGGAAAGCACCTTAGAGGATGTCTTGTTCTATGCCTCTCATTAGCTATAATAGCTGTATATAGCTATATAGCTATAATAGCTAAGAAACTGAGTTTCAGCAAGGTTTAGCAGCTTGCCCAAGGTCCAACAGAGACAGGCTTGACCCTGGAGTCAGTGTGATGTCTGAGACAGTCTCATAACATGAAGGGGCCCAGGTGCACCATGGGGAATTCTCTCACTCTTCCTGGCTCATGGTTTTCACTCGGGAAGCCTGGGAACATGTATGTATGATAGACTGAGGCTGACTTCCCAATTTATAATTCGTCATAACTTCAGAAAGTTTTATTAAAAGGAAGAAAACAGGGGGCGGCTAGGTGGCACAGTGGATAAAGCACCGGCCCTGGATTCAGGAGTACCTGAGTTCAAATCCGGCCTCAGACACTTGACACTTACTAGCTGTGTGACCCTGGGCAAGTCACTTAACCCCCATTGCCCTGTAAAAAAAAAAAAAAAAAAGGAAGAAAACAACAGAAATTCTTGAATTGGTAACCATTAATCCTCTAAATTTCACCTACATGCTTGAGTATGAGGATTTCCCTGATAGGTCCCAGATGTGAGTCCTGCCTTGACCCCACTGCACCCTAGAAGTCCAAGAGGTGAGACGAGAGTGAGGGACACACTCCAATTTCTGGCCATTCTTTTATCATTATTCTAAATAAAGCAGACAACAAGAAAGTTACAGGTAAATGGAAGGATGTCTCACAGGTTCTCCTTGGGAAGTCAAATTAAAAGAGACAGTTTTATCATTGCACTAAAAGCAATAAGAAGCATCATTTCACGGGAAACTTAGTCATGAGTATTTGAGGCACCTAGGTGGTTCAATGAATAAAACACTGGGCCTGGGGTCAGGAAAGATTGTTCAAATCTGATCTTAAAAACTTACTAGCTGGGGGCAGCTAGGTGGCACAGTGGATAAAGCACTGGCCCTGGATTCAGGAGGACCTGAGTTCAAATCCAGCCTCAGACACTTGACACTTACTAGCTGTGTGACCCTGGGCAAGTCACTTAACCTTCATTGCCCTGCAAAACAAAACAAAAACAAAACAAAACAAAACAAAACACCTCATTAACTGGCAAAGAATTTTAAATCAAGAGAATGCCCATCAATTGGGGAATAGCTGAACAAGTTGTGGTATATGAATGTAATGGAATACTATTATGCTGTAAGAAATGATGAGCAGTCAGATTTCAGAAAAACCTAGAAAGACTTAAGTGGATTGGTATTGAGTGAAGTGAGCAGAACCAGGAGAACATTGTACACAGTAACAGCAAGATTGTGTGATGATCAACTGTGATAGACTTAGCTCTTCTCAACAATACAATGACAATACAACAAGAAAATTCCAAAGATCTCATGATGGAAAATGTTCTCCACATCCAGAAAAAAAGAACTGTGGATTCTGAATGCAGATTGAACCATACTGTTTCTACTTTTTGGCTTTTTTTTCTAATTTGAGGTTTTCCCCTTGTGTTCTGCTTCTTCTTTCACAATATGACCAATGCAGAAATATGTTTAATCTGATTATACATATATAATCTATATGAGATTGCTTTCTGAATGGGGAGGGAAGGAGGGAGAAAAATTTGAAACTAAAAATCTTATAAAAAAAAACAAAAATAAAAAAACCTTACTAGTCTTATGACCCTAGGTGAGCCACTTAACTTCTGTTTACCCCAATTTCCTCATCTGCAAAATGGGAATAATAATAGCACCTACCTCCCAGGGTTGTTGTGAGGATCAAATGAGATAATAATTGTAAATCTCTTAGCTTAGTGCCTGGTAGATGCTATAAAGTGTGATTTTTTTTTAATTAAACTTTTTACTTATTTATTTATTTTTGGTGAGGCAATTGGGGTTAAGTGACTTGCCCAGGGTCACACAGCTAGTAAGTGTTAAGTGTCTGAGGCCGGATTTGAACTCAGGTCCTTCTGAAGTCAGGACAGGTGCTCTATCCACTGCGCCACCTAGCTGCCCCAGTGTGATTTTTAATTATGGCAGCTTATACTACAACATTGTTTGTGGGAATTGAGTAGTGAACATTAATCTTATAAAGAACCTGGTGAGATTCTCCAAATTAAATTAACATATTAACGTTAATACTAGTAACTTCATTGGGGGCTGCTAGGTGACACAGTGGATAAAGCACTGGCCCTGGATTCAGGAGGACCTGAGTTTCGATCCAACCTCAGACACTTGACACTTACTAGCTGTGTGACCTGGGCAAGTCACTTAACCCTCATTGCCCCTCCAAAAAAAATACTAGTAACCTCAATGCAAGGATAAGTATAGGTGAGGATGCTGAAAAATGTGTTTTGGAATTAGAATTAAAAGAAATGAGAAGCCAAAAGCTTCTAGACTCTGCAAAAGTCTCTCGCCTAAATATATTGAATATCTGTGAGAAGAGACGTAGGAGACTCTGGACCTGGCAAGCCCTAAAAAACATCATAAAGCATTCATTTGATTTTATTTTTATAGGAAACAACTGGTTACAAAAGTACAAACTAGTCCCAATTTATCTTTCAGCCCTCATTGTACATTACTTCTCCTCCTGTAGTCTGTTGTCTGTGTTCATTCAGACCACTGACTTGTTAGAGCAAAGATAAAAATGCAAAATTATGAGAAAGACTCAAAATGAGGATACATGGCACAGAGCTGAGGCAATTCCAAGCTGGACTATTTGAACAAGTTGTTGACCCAGAAAAATGGGAAATGTATAAAAAGAACAGACATCTCTCAAAACAAACGGTCTCTATTTCCTAAAGAAATTTAACCTGTGTGAATCAATCACCAGTCAATCAGAATAACAAAACCAAAGAGCCTAGAAATCAACTTGGGTAGCAAACATTTCATTTCCTTACCAAATAGAGAAATATAGCAGCCAAAGAAATACCCAATTTAGAGTATAAACTTCTTTATAAAATATTGAGAGATAGCATGGAGTAATCAAAAGAGAGCTGGTCTCCAAGCCAGGAAGGCCTGGCTTCAGAGCCCCCTTCTGACACATACTGGCAGCGTAACCCGGGGCAAATCAATTAACTTCTCAGTGTTAACGCAGTTCTCTAATCCTCGAAGTTGAAGAGGAGCTGACTTCCATTGGTAGACAGAGCTTTCTCATTAGGGAGTTTTCTGTATCAATCAATAATAGGCTTGGTTCCTTCCTACCCCTAATGTTATATTATAAAGAAAGTTAATAGAAAAGTATGAGCAGCATCTCTTCATAAAAATGGGAAGAATCATTGTCATTGATTGGTCAGTCATTGGATGGGAAAAAACAAGTTTACAGAAGGCTGGAAAAGAGACCCAATTTAGCCAGATGAAACAAGAAAAGAACCAGAAATAAATGGAAAATGTAAAAAAAAAAAATCTGTCAGGATTGTTTGTAACAAATAGCTTTCTCTGTCGATGACAATATAGCCATTATATCTTCCCACATGAAGAAATAGAAATTGTACAAAAGAAAAGAAATGTGGAAAAGAATAGCTGGGTTAGATCATCTCTCACAAAGGAAGGCCATGCTTGGGAAAAAATCACCAGGCTTAGTATTACTAAAAAAAAAGAGTCATAAATACTCTTTATGATAATGATTTGCACATGCCTTGAGGGTGTCCTTGATAAGGACAACAAGCAGTTTTTCACAAATAATATTCTACAGCAGACACTGCCTTTAAAGTCATATAATTGACTACAAAGTGTAGAGAATATAAGATCCCACTTTGATTGTTGTTTGTTGAGTATTTTTTGAAACATTTACTCCAACAGAGCAAAATACCTCCTTAACAGCACTCCTCCAATAAGATGTATCACATGTATATGTCAGTCACATGAGCCATATAATAGTTGTATTAGTAGAATACATAGTAGGTGCGTTATAAGTGAAATGAGTAGTGGATGTAGTGGAACAAGTCAAGTTAAAAAGCATTTATTAAATGTTTATTATGTGCCAGGTTCTATTCTAAACACTAGAGCAAAGAAGAGAGAAGAAAAAAAATCCAACCACCTGAGCTCTAATCCCAGTTATGACATGCGACATCTAATCCCAATAAAGACTTGGATTCTGATCCTAGTTCTGACATGTACTAGGCCTAGGAATTTTTGCTAATATATGAAACAGAGTTAATAATAACTAATCATCTACATTTCCTTCAAAGTTGTTGTGAGAAGATGGCAGAGTAAGAGAAGCCTGAGCTCTCTCAAATTCCTCTGCAAACAACTTTAAAATAACTCCTAAAAACAAATTCTGGAGTGGCAACAACAAAGACAGGATGCAATGATAGTCCAGTCTAAGACAACTTAGAAGGTCAGCAGGAAAGGTCTAGATGACTAGGATAAGAGGGGAATACATTTCAGTGCAGGTCTTACCCAGCAAGGTAGCAGTGAGGCCTCACAACTTGGTACAAGCCAACAGCCAGGGTCTGTGCCCTGGCACAAACCAGAAGCAAAGCTCCATGATGCACTGTAATCCAGTAGAGAGTCCCTACAATACAAGCCAGCAGCAAGGTTCTGGGCCTCTCTACCAGGCAGCCAGTAGAAGACCACACTAGGTACAAGCCAGAAGCAGGCCTTGGGAGCAACTGAATCTGGAGCAGAGACTTCTGGATCTCTCAGCCCACAGACAGTAAGGGAGTTGGACAATAGGTCAAGTCAGAAGGAAATTACAAGGGACCCTTTGCTGGCAGTGGGTGCAGGACTCACTGGGTGGGTTGCCCATACTCAGTTCCAGGTCACAAGGGAAGAAGGAGCACTAGCATACTAGAATTTCCAGCCTCAGGAGTGCAAGGACCCTGGTCATAGTTACAGGGCAAAAGACAGTATTTGTGATCACTCACAGGTCAAGAGAGTGGTTACCTTATCTCTTCTTAGATCATGCTACTTTGGAAGAACTAAAAATTTACAGACTCCCAGAACCAGCTCTGAAACAACAGAATAAAAAACCTAAAGTTTCAGACAGTGTCCCCTCTACCTTGATGGGGACCCCAACTTTAACATAAAGCTCCAAATCAAGAAATAAGGTGAAAAATGATCAAACAAGAAAAAAAAAGAACCTGACCATAAAATGCTGCAATGGTGACAGGGAGGATCAAAAAACAAACTCAGGAGAGTTTTCCAAAACATCTACATACAAAGTCTCAAAGAAAAATGTGAATTAGTTTCAGTCCCAAAAAAGAACTCATGGAAGAGCTTGAAAAGAATTTTTAAACCCAAATAAGAGAGGTAAAGGAATGAGAGTGATGCAAGAAGAAAATAACACCTTAAAAAAGCAGAAAAGGCCAAATGTCAAAAGAGGTAAAAGAGGGAGAGGTGGAATGCCCCCCTCCCCAAAAATCCACTGAAGAGAATAACTCTTTAAAAAGCAGAATTGGCCAAATGTGGAAAAGATATAATAAATTGTTAAAGTTCAGTGAAGTTCACTCTTTAAAAAGCAGAGTTGGCCAAGTGGAAAAGGATATACAAAAGCTCTCTCAAAAATAATTCCTTTAAAATTAGAATTAGCCAAGTGAAAGCTAATAACTTCATGAGACCTCAAGAAACAATCAAACAAAATGAAAAGAATGAGAAAACAGAAGAAAATGTAAAATATCTCATTAAAAAACTGACCTAGAATATAAATCCAGGAGAGATAATTATTGGGGTAGCTGAAAGCCATGATCAAAAAAGGAGCTTAGCCATCATATCTCAAGAAATTATTAAGGAAAACTTCCTTGATATCCTAGAACTAGAGGGCAAAATCGACATTGAAAGAATCCCCAATCACCTCCTGAGAGAGATTTCAAAATTAAAACTCCCAGAATTATCGCAGCCAGATGTCAGAGTTCTCAGGTCACAGAGAAACTATTGCAAGAAACAAGAAAGAAACAATTCAAATATTTTGGAGCCACAAATAAAACAATTTATCAGCTTCTAAATGAAAAGATTAGTGATCATGCCACATGATATTCTGAAGGGCAAAGGAGCTAGGATTACAACTAAGAATCATCCAGTCAGGAAAACTAAGTGTAACTCCTCAAGTGAAAAATTCCTGATGAAAAGACCAGAGCTGGAGGCAGCTAGGTAGCACAGTGGATAAAGCACTGGCCCTGGATTCAGGAGGACCTGAGTTCAAATGTGGCCTAAGACACTTGACACTTACTAGCTAGGTAACCCTGGGAAAGCCACTTAACCCTCATTGCCCCACCAAAAAAAAGAAAAGAAACAAAAAGAAAAAAACATAGCTGACTAGAAAAATTTACTTTCAAATATAAGACTCAAGAGAAGCAAAAAAAAAAAAAAAAGGTAAATAGGAAAGAGAAATAATAAAGGATCCAATAAGGTTAAAATGTCTACCTTCCTATGTGGGAAGATGATACATGTAACTGCTAAGAACCTTTTCATTATTAGGCAGTTAGAAGGAGTATACAGACAGAAGGCATGGGTATGAGTTGGTTGTGATGGGATGATATCCAGGGGAAAAAAAAGGTGAGAAAGAATGATGCACTGGGCAAAAGGAAAGGGAGAGGTAGAATGGGATAAATTATCTCATATATAAGAGGCACAAAATAGATATTACAATGGAGGGGTGTCAGGCAACAATTGAACCATATTCTCACTGGAATTGGTAAAAAGAGGGAATAGCATATATACTCAGCTGCGTATAGAAATATTACCCTACAGGAAAGTAGGAGGGCATAAGAGAAATGAGGGGCTAATAGGAGGGAAGGCAGATTGAGGGAGGTTGTGGTCAGAAGCAAATCACTTTTGAAGAGGTGAAAGGGGAAGAAGGATAAATGGGAAAATAGGTTAGAGAGAAATATAGTTAGTAATCATAACTAAGAATGTGAATGAGACAAACTCATCCATAAAATGAAAGTGCAAAGCAGAGTAGATTAAAAACCAGATTCCTACAATATGTTTACAAGAAGCACACTTGAAACAGAGAGACACACACAGAGTAAAGGTAATGAAATAGAGCAGAATCTCATGATTAAGACAAAGGAAAAGAAACAGAAAAAAATCATGATCTCAGACTAAGCAAAAGCAAAAATAGATCTAATTAAAAGAGATAAGCAGGAAACTACTTTTGCTAAAAGGTACCACAGACAATGAAATAAAATCAATACTGATATATGTGTGCCAAATGGTATAGTATCCAGATTCTTAAAGGTAAGGTTAAATGAGTTACAGGAGGAAATGGACAATAAAACTATGCTAGTAGGGGAACCTCTGCTTTCCCCTCTCAGAACTAGATAAATCTATCCAGAAATATAAACAAGAAAGAAGTTAAGAAGATGAATAGAATTATAGACAAGTTACATATGATAGTCCTCTGGAGAAATTTGAACAGGAATAGAAAGGAATACACATTTTTCTCAGCATTATATGACACCCACATAAAAATTGACCATCTATCAGAGCATAACAACTTCACAACCAAAAGTAGAAAAGCAAAAATATCAAATACATATTTTTTTCAGATTATAATGCAATAAAATTATATTTAAGAAAGGGCTGGGGAAACATAGATTCAAAATTAATTGGAAACTACATAATCTAATCCTAAAGAATGAGTGGGTCAAAGCACAAATCATAGAAACAATCAATAATTTCATTAAAGAGCATGACAACAATGAGACAATGTACCAACATTTATGGAATGCAGCCAAAGCAGTATGTAGGGGAAAATTTATGTCTACAATAAAATGGAGAAAAACCAGATCTCTGAATTAGGTGTGCAACAACAACAACAACAACAACAACAACAAAAAACAAACAAAAAAACTAGAAAGAGAACAAATTTAAAATCCCCAAGTAAACACCAAATTGGAAATCCTGAAAATCAAAGAAGAGATTAATATAATTTAAAGCAAGAAAACCATTGAACTAATGAATAAAACTAAGAGCTAATATTATATTTTAAAACAGCAGAAAAGATAAACCACTGGTTAATTTGATTCTAAAAAGAAATAAGAAAACCAAATTACCAGTAGCAAAGATGAAAAGGGTGAATTCACCATCAATGAAGAGGAAATTAAAGCATTTATTAGGAACTATTTTGCCCAATTATATGCCAATAAATCTGACAATCTAAGTGAAATGAAAATTTACAAAAATATAAGTTGCCCAGATTAACAAGAAGTAGAATATTTAAATAATCCTATTTTAGAAAAAAAATGAAGAAGCCATCAATGAACTCCCTAAGAAAAAATTCCCAGGACCAGATGGATTCACAAGTGAATTCTACCAGATACTTAAAGAACAATTAATTCCACTACTATATTAAACTATTCAGGAAAATAGGCAAAGAAGGAGTCCTACCAAATTCCTTTTATGACACAAATGTGGGGCTGAAAAAAACCAGGAACAGTGAAAACAGAGGGAAAAAACTATAGAACAATTTTCCTAATGAATATTGATGTAAATATTTTAAATATAATACTAGCAAGGAAATTACAGCAATATATCACAAATATCATACACTATGAGCCAGTAAGGATTCATACCAGGAATGCAGGGTTGGTTCAATATTAAGAAAACTATCAGCATAATTTGCCATATCAAAAACAAAACCAATAAAAATCATGTGATTATCTCAATAGATGCAGAAAAAAGCTTTTGACAAAATTCAACATGCATTCCTATGAAAATTTCCAGAAAGTATAGGAATAAATGGACCTTTCCTTAAAATGATAAGTACTATTTTTCTAAAACCATCAGCAAACATCCATAATGGGAATAAGCTAGAAGCCTTCCCAATAAAATCACGGATGCTGCAATGATGTCTATTATTGCCCCTATTATTCAATATTGTACTAGAAATGTTAGCTATAGAAATAAAAGAAGAAAAAGAAATTGAAGAAATTAGAAAAGGCAACGAAGAAACAAAACTATCACTCTTTGCAAATTATATGATGTATAGAGAATCCCAGAAAATCAACTAAAAATCATTGAAATAATTAACAATTTCAGCAAAGTTGCAAGATATAGAAGAAACCTACATAAATAATTAGCACTTCTATATATTACCAGCAAAGTCCAGCAGGAAGAGATAGAGAAATTCCATTAAAAATAACAGCAGACAATATGAAATGTCCAAGAACTTTATATGCACACAATTACAAAACACTCACAGAAATAAAACCAAATCTAAATAATTACAAAAATATTAATTGGCTCACTGGTAGGCTGAGCCAATATAATAAAAATGACAATTCTATTTAAATTAACATGCTTATTCAGTGAAATACCAAACCACCAAAATTATTTTATAGAGCTGAAAAAAGTAATAACAAAATTCTAGAAGAACAAAATGTCAAAAATATCAAGAGAATTAATGAGAAAAAATGAGAAGGAAGGTGGCCTACCTATACCAGATCTCAAAAACTGTACTGTAAAGTGATAACCACTGAAACAATCTGAGATTGAATAAGAAATAATGTCCCAATTTTCCCACATCCCCTCCAGCATATATCATTTTCCTTTTTCGTCATATTCGCCAATCTGGTAAATGTAAAGTAGTATCTCAGAGTTGTTTTAATTTGCATTTCTCTAATCAATAGAGATTTAGAGCATTTTTTCATATGACTGTAGATCACTTTGATTTGACCCAGTAATACCACTATTTGGTCAAAAGAGATAAAAAGAAAAGAGTAATAGGAACTACATGTACAAAAATATTTAGAGCAGCTCTTTTTTGTGGTGGTAAAGAACTGGAAATTGAGGGGATGCCTATCAACTGGGGTATGGCTGAACAAGTTGTGGTATATCATGGTGATGTAATACTATTGTGCTATAAGAGATATAAGCAGGATGTTTTCAGAGAAACCTGGAAAGAATTACATGAAGTGATGCAAAGTGAAGGGAACAGAACAAGAAGAACATTGTACATAATAAAAGAAATATCACATGATGATCAACCTGTGACTGACTTAACTATTCCCAGCAACACAAAAACAAGAGACAATTCTGAAGTACCTAGAATGAAAAATGCTGTCCCTCTCCAGAGAAAAAGCCAATGGAATCTAAATGCAGATTGAAGCATATGGTTGTTTTACTTTATTTTTCTTGGGGTTTTTTTACTGTTTTCTTTCACAACATGTCTAATACAGAAATATTTTTGCATTACTGGACATGTATTAGCTTTATCAAATCGTTTGCTTTCTCAATGAGGGGAGCAGGGAGTGAGGATGGGAGAGAGTTTTGAACTCAAAACTGTAAAAACTGAAGGTTATTTTTTTTACATATGATTGAGAAAAATAAAATACCAAAATAAAAAAAAAACAAGTTGTTGTAGGGCTATGAGATAATGTATGTAAAGTGTTTTGCAAACCTGAAGGCATGATATAAATGCTGATCTTATTTTAAATAAGGAAAAATACATCTATAACTCAAAGGGCCCAAGATGTCATTGTAATATTCCCTCCACTGGTACATATGGCAGCCCTTCCTTAACTTCTCATTTTATGCAATGATTGTCTTTGTCTGTCCATAAATCTTTTTCGGAGAATTTTCTCAATCTGCTGAAGGTCCTCTTCTGCTTCTCTGAATCTTTCATGGATACCAATGTAGCACTTGGGCTGTCCATCTGTTATCTCTCACTCTTGCTACATGACTGGCCCGACTCCTTTTCTAGTCATATATGTCTTAATGATGTATTTTCCTTTACTTCTCATGCACAATTCATATGCAGTAACATCCTACAGCCTACTTATACCCACCATGCATTTTTTCCATTGCCCTTTGGGTCACCTACAATTGTTATTCTTCTGAGATTGTGGTGTTCCATGATTCTCAGCCATATACCATCACAGGGAGTAAACCATAAAGCACTATATAAATGTCAGCTCTCATTATAATTCTTATTTTGCAGCTTGGCCTGGGAATATAACTACTACCATAACATTGTTTCTAAGAGGGAAATCATTCTAACTCCCAGACAACTGACTTACAAACAAACCTGGGGAACAGATCCAGTACTTAAGTTCAAAGATCACATGATTTACAACTAGAAACAAATTAGGGATCATGTGTCTGGTGCCCTGTGGATTCGGTGAACATTAATAAAGGCAGCTAACATCAGGAGGAGTTTTTCAACTGACAGGAGTTTGAGTAATTTGATAGAATGGGGCTCAGCAAGAATAAGGTCAGGCTTAAAACTCATATGTGTCTGTGAAGCCCTTGATTTCAGTAAATTTGACCCGTGCTCTTTGTCTATCTCAACCTCATGTCTATTGCCTAGCACCAAATCCTCGCAGCCTAAAACCCAGGCTTTGACTCTTACCAGCTCCCTAACTCCTTGTCCCTTGGGGTGAATATCTGGTTTTGACATTGGGGAATTTCTAGCTTTGATAATATGTCTCTGGTTTTTTTTGTTTTGTTTTGTTTACAGCTTAATGACTCATCTGTCCAGTTCTTGTTACTAGATGGTTGGATCCTGCTTGCACCTTTTTCTGCATTGGGATTCCCCAACTACCCTTCTTCTAGCCATTCTCCACTCCCAGAGGATTTGTGTGTGTATGTGGGTGAGTGGGTGAGTGGGTGTGTGAATAAGAGAGAGTATATACCTATTCAATCAGCACTATGGACATCACCTAGTCTGTCTTCCCTTTGGAAGACCACCCTTTGGACCATTTCCATAACTAAGAGCATTCCTGTCGTTCCTCGTTGGGAACCGACTTCACATTCAGTTTAAGAGTCACACAGGTATATGACTTGTTACTCTAGATTCACATGTTTGGTTTTTGTTTTATTTTATTTTATCAGAAACCTGTTTTCTGAATTCAATCACCCAACCTTTTCACCAGATGTGGCTTCAAATCCACTTTTATTTATTTATTTATTTTTGCAAAATCCACCGTTAAAGGATGACACTTTCCCACCAATAATGCTATTCAGAAAAATATGCTACAAACTCTGGAGAAATCCATGGTGATGTGGTAGAAAGAGCACGAAATCTAAAGGCAGAGGACCTAGATTTGAGTTCCAGACCAATTCCTTCCTCCCTCTATAGCCAAAGAAAAATCACTTCGCTGTCCAACTAAAAAGGAAGGGGTTGGACTAGGTCAGCTCTATGGTTTCTTGCAATTCAAAATTCCATGGTCAACCCTCAAAAGAAAATTTCAAAAATGTTTTAAGCAATGGAAGCATCATTAGAATTAGTGTAGAGTCTTCTAAAATAATCACAATGCCATCATATCCAGGAGATCTTCATCCTACCTCTGCCCACCCCCAATCTTCCATCCCACCAGATGAAAGTGATCTCTCTTTCCCCAAATTTCTCACATCACTTTGCTCAGACTTCTCTTGTGATATCAGATGTGGATAGATAGATAGATAGATAGATAGATAGATAGATAGATAGATAGATAGATAGATAGATAGATTGATAGATCGATATGTCTGTGTGTGTATGTATGTATGTATGTATAAAGTGCCTGGCATATAGTAGGCATTTAATAAACTCTTGTTTTTTCTCCTTCCCTCTATAGTTCTCAGTGGGAAAGATATGAAAATTTACTCAAATGTTTGTATTTGATAATACTCTATTTCTGTATGTTTCATTAATTTTTTCTTAACTATATTAATATAAATTTGTACTTTTAATTAAAATGGGATGTTTGTGTAGAAATGTATATTACCATTTCTCTTTGGTTATATTATTCCATTAATCCTACCTTTGGGAAGCTGGGCCATTTGAACCATTAGGTTCAACCCAAAACACTACCATCCACCAGCACCCTTTGGCAATATGCCCTAATAACCCACAAAGAACCCAGAAAGAAATAAACAGCCTTTTGAGTGCTGACCTCACAAACCCAGACCTATAAAGAGATAGTAAATGTCACATCAGCAAAGGAAAGAATTGCTTCAGTCAGTATGACACCATCTGCCTTCAGCTTGTGCCGGTTATTGTTACTTGTAGGAAGCATCAGCTTAAAATTCACCCACCCAGGAATCCTGAATGAGTCAGTGATCTGGACTGTAACAGTATGGCTTTCTTACTCTCAAACACACACACACACACACACACACACACACACACACACACAGAGACAAATACAAATATACTACTAACAAAAGCTTACCAAGTAAAGGTCTCTCAGGAGCTACTTTAAAGAGGAGCTTATGTGAAAAGATAAGTCATTTAGAGCAGCTGGGTAGCACAGTGAATAGAGTGCTGGGCCTGGAGTCAGGAAGACCTGAGTTCATAACCAGCCTCAGACACTTACTAGCTGTGTGACCCTGGGCAAGTCATTCACCCCTGTTTACTCATCTGTAAAATGAGCTGGAGAAGGAAATGGAAACCACTCCAGTATCTTTGCCAAGAAAACCTTAAATGGGGTCATGACCACAAGAGTCATTTGTTTTCCAATACATTGATTGTCTGCAGATAAATGATGATAAAGGTATGTCCCAAGGAAGTTTGTAAAGCTTTACTGGAAGCACTATCCAGCATGTTAATTATCCTGATTTCCTTGATTATACCTTGTTTGCACTCAAGGTCATGCCATTTTTACATTTATTGTCACAACTTGTTCTCTTATTTACCTTCTCTCTGATCCCCGCTTAGGCTCTACTCTTCATTCTCTTGTTTACACTATTCTGATTTAGACTGTTTACACTCTTGTTTGAAGCTGATGTTCTGACTCTCACTGTTTATACTCTTGTTTATGTTGTTTATAAAACGATTTTTGCGGGCACACTATCTATGCTCTTGTTTTCAAGGCAGAGCAGAAGTAACAGAGTCGAATGTCAGCTCCTGGAGGGCAAGAACTGTCTAACTTTGGTGTTTGAATCCCCAGTGCCTAGCCCAGTTCCTGGCACTCTTCATGATCCCTTTTGGGGGGTTTCTTTGTAAGGATGCTGATATGATTTGCCATTTCCTTCTCCAGAGGCAGCTAAGTGGTGCAATGGAGAGGAAGTTGGGACAGGAGTTAGAAAGACCTGAGTTCAAATCTGGCTTCAGACATGTACTAGCTGTGTGATCCTGGGCAAGTCACTTAAGCTGTTTTTCTCAGATTTCTCTTCTATAAAATGGGAATAATAATAATAATAATAATAGCATCTATCTCTGAGGGTTCTTATGCAGATCAAATGAGATAATCTTTATAAAGTGCTTAGCACAGTGCCTGCCACATTTGTTGTTGTTCAGTCCCATCCCCTACTCTTCCTGACACCACAAGGGCTTTTCTTAGCAAAGATACTGGAGTGGTTTACCATTTCCTTCTCTAGTTTATTAAAACAAATACAGGTTAAGTGACTTGCTCAGGGTCACACAGCTAGTAAGTGTCTGAGGCCAGATTTTTACTAAGGTCTTCCTGACTTTAAACCCAGAGTGCTATTCACTGAGTCATTTACATGCCTCCACCTGGCATAAAGTAGGTACTTAATCAATTTTGTTCCTTTACCCTTGAGGCAGCTAGGTGGTTCGGTGGATAGAACACTGCCCCTGAAGTGGGGAGGACCTGAGTTCAAATATCACCTCAGATACTTACTAGCTGTGTGATCCTGGGCAAATCACTTAATCCTAATTGCCTTAAAACATCTGGGGCCATCTCCAGTCATTCTGATCTATATCTTGCCATTGGACCCAGATTTCTCTGGAAGAGAGAGTGAGGTTGGTGACCTTGCACAGCCCTCCCTCACTTAAATCCAATTCAGTGCAAGTCATGACATCACCCCAATGTCATGGTTCTTTTTGAGAATGAAGGACAAACAACAAGCTTCCTTTCCCCTTAATAATATTTATTGATTGAGTGTTGGACTTTATGTGACCTAGGGCAAATCATGTATTTTTTTTTCTGAGATTAAGCAATCCTTTAATACAAAGATGCTTAACATGTGGTCTAAGAAATTTTTTCTTATAGACTTTTTATTTTTTTTATTTTTTGGGAGGTGGGGTGGGGCAATGAGGGTTAAGTGACTTGCCCAAGGTCACATAGTTAGTAAGTGTCAAGTGTCTGAGACAGGATTTGAATTCAGATCCTCCTGAATGCAGGGCCAGTGCTTTATCCACTGCACCACCTAGCTGCCCCTTCTTATATACTTTTTAAATAACTATTGTTACTCAATTGCCTCTCAGCCATGTCTGATTCTTCATGATCCCCATTTGGAGTTTTCTTGGCAAAGATGTTGGAGTAGTTTGCCATTATTTTTCTCCACCTCAAATTACAGATGAAGAAACTGAGGCAAACAGGGCTAAATGACTTGCCCAGGGTCACACAGCTAGTAAGTGTCTGAGGCCAGATTTGAACTCAGAAAGATGAGTCTTCCTGACTCCAGGCCTGGCAATCTATCCACTGCATCACCTAGTCAACCACATATTATTAATAACTATAGCACAATATAATTGACTTCCTTTGTAATCTTATATATTTTTATTTTGCACATTTAAAAACCTTTTGAGAAGGGGTGCGTAGGCCTCAACAGATGACCAGAGGAATCTATGACATGGAGGGCGTTCAAAAGGCCTACTCTAAGACTACCTTCTAAGTTACAGAAGAGTTCTGTTTGGAAATCACAGAGAGAATACCCCCAGACCCTTGCCTGGGATCTCTGGTTTTCACTATTTAGAATGTTATTTACTGTGCTTATACTTTGTTTCTACCTCAGCTTACACTGGTCATACCCTTGTTTATACTGTCTATACTTGTTTTTAGGAGGTTTATACTCAGATTACTATTGTTTATTTTGCTTATGCTCTGGTTTCCCCTGGTTATACTCTGATTTGTCCTTTATTTACTCTCTTCCCATTGACAATGCTAAAGTCAGCTTCAGGACAACTGACATAATGAAATGTCCCATTTGGGAAAGGAAAACATTATTCTGAACCCCCATGCCTGGCCACACGTACTGAAATTATGAACTGGAATCTACTTTGGCAGCCTAAATCTAAGGTATGGGGCACCTAGATGGCACAATAGATAGAGCTCTGGCCCTGAAGTTGGGAGAACCTGAGTTCAAATCTCACCTCAGACACTTACTAGCTGTGTGACCCTGGGTGAGTCACTTCATCCCTATCGCCCCAAATCTATCTCCGGTTGTCCTAATGTATATCTTGTCACTGGACCCAGATGGCTCTTGAGGAGAAACTGAGGTTGGTGACCTTTTACGACCCTCCCAAACTTAAATCCAATTCACTGCAAAGTCATGACATCACCCTGATGTCATGGTCTTCTTCGGGAGTGAAGAACAAGCAATAAGAAGTTTAAGGTTCAAGCTCTAAGGTTTTCTTATGACTTTGTCACTAGATCACATCAAGGCCCCATATGACCTACCAGAAACAGATGGACCAAGGATACAACAAGACTCGAGCTTCAGCCATGTCCTGACAAGACCCTCAATCGATACTTTAATCCAATCATCGTCAACATTTCTACAATGGTATAAAGGCACCTGTTGTTTTTTTTTTTTTTAAGTACAATATAAAAGGAAGAAAAAATCAGGAATAATTTTAATTTTCTGGAGTTGCTAAAGAAAACAACTTCTTTCACATTTTGTCAACCACATTAATAATGATCAGAATAATTCACATCTCTCTAACGCTCGAATCACATATGCCTGCTATCTCTTCCGGTCCCTACCCCAAAGTGCCTGCTGCCGGGCTGGAACAATAGGGAGAGATCTTGTTTACAAATTGTACATTGAAATGTAGGTTACCAGCAGAGGCAACAGGTTTATGCTGACAGGTCACTTTAGATTGGAGTTTAATTTATGAAGATTGCTTTACCTGGAGCTGTGGTAATCTATGCCTATGGAGTAACTCACACCCTGCCTCATTTCGAATGCAGTCAAAGGCAGCCGTATTTCACAATGACAATGTAATCACAGATCCACATTAAAAAGTCATTATTGTTTAGAATCCAGCTTGGTTTGAAAAACACTTACTATAAAATTCAACAGCCTTTGTAAATTACAGAAAGGTTTACTCAAGAATACAAGGTGCCGTGATTTAAATCAGGAACTTACTTCTTTATTGATTCAATAGGTCACTGCATTTATGGGGACTGATTAGTGAGTAATCAAAGTAGTAAACTCCTCCCTTGTCGGTTCATAAATAATTATGAATTGAATTTGCAGTCCCTCAGTTTCACATACAAACACTCCCCCCCCCCTTCATATCACAGATGAGGAAAGTGACCTGCCCAAGACTGCCCAGGTATCAAGTGACATAGGTGGGAAGCCCACCCAGATTTCCTCACTCCAGAACCAGACATCCTTCTGGAGCATGTGTGAAAGCAGGAATTTGAAGCCAGAGTTTCCAAACCCCCCAGTTCTTTTGTCACTCAAATGGAAAAAGGAAAGTGAGGACAAATGAATCTAGCCCTCACTCTGCCCTAGTCACTGTTTTGTCCTCTTGAACTTTGGGTCAGAGGCTTTGGACACATTGGGCTGAAAGAGGAAGGAGGCTGAGGATTACATCAGCAGCCATCGATTAAAGGCCTATGTGGTCCCAGGCGCTGTTAGGTACTGAGTACACAAAGACAGAAGTGAAACAACCCCAGCCACCAAGGACCTTACATTGTACAGAGGATGGAAGGGTGACAGGCACACATACGGATGGATGCAAAAAAAGATCCCACGTGATTTTGAGAGGGCCCTAGCAGCAGAGGGGAGGGGATGAGCAGGTGAACTGGCTGGCAGCGATTCCAGAAGGCTATCGAGGGGCATCAGGAAACAGTCAAGGAGCACTGTGGCTTTGGGGTGGATGAAAAGGGGCCTGGCAGTATACAAGGACTAGGGCTGGAAGGAAGGAGAGGCAGACATTGCGGCACACTTCAGGTGTGCCTTCTCTATAAGGACAAGGACCTAGGAGGTGACAAAGCGGAGATTAAGTGTCTGATTATGGAGTCAAGCCCACTTGGGGACCTCATGATCCAGTGATTGCTGAGGTGTAGATTAGAGCTGGAAGGGACAGACCTTAGAGGTCATCCAGTAAACACCCTCATTTTATAGATAAGAAAGTTGAGCCTTATGAAAGTTTTTCAGTTGTTTTTTAGTCATGTCCATCTCTTCATGACCCCTTTTGGGATTTTCTTGGCAAAGATACTGGAGTGAGTTTCATTTATTTCCCCAGTTCATTTGGTGGGGTGGGGCAATGAGGGTTAACTAACTTGCCTAAGGTCACACAGCTAGTAAGTGTCAAGTGTCCAAGGCCGGATTTGAACTCAGGTCCTCCTGAATCCAGGGTGGGTGCTCTATCCACTGCGCCACCTAGCTGCCCCTCCAGTTCATTTTTACAGATGAGGAAACTGAGGCAAACAGGGTTACATGACTTGCCCAGGTTTATACAGCTAGTAAGTGTCTGAGGGCTGGATTTGAACTCAGGAACATGAGTCCACTGATCAACTTGGCTGCCTTTATGGAAGTTAAACTCACCCATAGTGGCACAGATATAAGTCGCAAAACCAGGATTTGAACCCAAATTCTCCAGTTCTAAATCTAACTTTCCACTGGTGTGTGCACAGGGTGAGGGCTTGGTTCTTATTACCCTGTGACTTTTCTATCCCTGCTCCCAAAATAGTGTTATGTATGCAGTCATAAAATGCTCTAAGATCAGATTTTATCCAGTGAAACTTAGAAGAGTTATAGAAGCTGAGCTCACCTCTCTTTTTTCTGCTTTAAAGAGTTTGTTTAGTGAGGTACAGGGACAGAATAACTTAAAATTCACCAAAGGGGGAGCAGGAAACTTCATCAGACCACCTCTGCCAATAGAAAGGCCATGTTTACAGGAGCCATGGGAGCATTGCTCCAATAAGCAGATAAATTCTGCCTACTTAGAGGAGTTTTAAGCTCCGGATTTATATATGTACAAGTGTGCCGTCATTTGTACATTACTGTACATGCTGGGCTTATTGAATTCCTACTTATCTTTGCACCGATGGAGATCATTGTCCTGTATGGGCAACTGGGGATGCCTGGGATGGAATGATGGTACCAGGGTGGGGGCAATAAAAGCAAACAGACCAACGAGGCCATTTTAGTTTGTGGTTTTCCTTTACAGAATGATTCTGCGTGACTCCCCTTCACACACTCTTCAGTGCATCCAAACTGGCCTTCTTGCTGTTCTTCATACTTATCTCCCATCTCTGTGCCTGTGTGCCCTCCTCATTTCCACTTCTTAGAACCCTTTGCTTCTTTCCAAACTCAGCTTGTGTCTCCTTCTACAGGAAACTTTAACCTTCCCAGTCACCCCCCTACACCCAGCTGTAAGTGTCTCCCTGTCACCACCACCAAATAACTTGATTTTTATCTTGTTCATTTATATTTTTGCATATATTTATGTGTATGTATTGTTTCCCCCACTAGATTGTAACCTCTTTCAGGGGAGGAATTGCATGGTTAGAGCTGGCCCTTGTTTGATGTAGCCTGGGCTAGTTTTCCGGCTATCTCCTATTATTACAATCTATAATCTACAAGTGTCTCATTGCATCCTGATCCCAAACTTGAATCACAAGGGTGGCTAGGTGGCGCAGTGGATAAAGCACCGGCCTTGGATTCAGGGGGACCTGAGTTCAAATCCAGCCTCAGACACTTGACACGTACTAGCTGTGTGACCCTGGGCAAGTCACTTAACCCTCATGCCCCTAAAAAATATAATTAATTAATTAATTTGAAAATTTTTTTAATTAAAAAAAACCCTTGAATCACACAGCTTGCTTGAGCTACTTCTAGTCCAAAAATAGACCATTTCATTCCTGTCTCTGTATATCAGACCTGATAGACACTTATTTTAATAAATATTTGTGGATTCAAATAAATAAATAAACTTTAAATTCAACAAAGATCTATGAATTAAAAGAAAATAAATAGTATGCATTTAATAAATATTTGTGGATTGATATTTTCAGAAACTTTGAGAAAGTATAAACCAATATACCACCCATTCTTCTGTTGTTGTTTGTCCTTTGTTCTCGAAGAGGGCCTTGACATCAGGGTGATGTCATGACTTGCAATGACTTGGATTTAAGTGAGGGAGGGCTGTACAAAGTTATCAGTGCCACTCTCTCCTCCAGAGCCATGTAGGACCAGTGGTAAGATATATATCAAGATAGCTGGATATGACCCCGAACGTTTAAGGCAATTGAGGTTGACTTGCCCAGAGTCACACAACTTGTAAGTGTCTAGATGAGATTTGAACTCAGGTCCTCCCAACTTCAGAGTCAGTGCTCTATCTACCACACCACCTAGCTGACCCTACCCATCCTTCTAGAATCAGGTCCAATGACACTATCTCTATGAGCATAGGTTTACAGCTGGGAAGGGACTTAGAAGTTTTCTAGTGCAGGCAGCTAGGTAGCACAGTAGATAAGGCACAGGCCCTGGATTCAGGAGGACCTGAGTTCAAATCCATCCCCAGACACTTGATACTTACTAGCTGTGTGACCCTGAGCAAGTCATTTAACCCTCATTGCTCCGCAAAAAAAAGAAGCAGCTTTCTAGTACAACTCCCTCATTTTAAGGCAGAGAAAATGAGGTTCATTGAGGTTAAGTGACTTACCCATAGTCAAACAGCTAATGTGTAAGCTTGTAGGTTTCAGAGGTGGGCTTTGGACCCAGGTCTTCTTAACTCCAAACCCAGCACTCGATCCCATAATGAGAATCTCTCGCTTTTGTGGGGGGGGGGGCATCAGCCAGAGTACTGATGCCTGTGGCTTTGCCATGGTTGGAGGTCATGTGGTGTGTAGACCACCAGGGCTTTCATATCCCTGCTCTGCTGCTGACCACCAGTCAATGATGCTGATCAGGGGAGTTTCACTCCCTAATTCTCAGTTTCTTCATTTATAAAATAAAGACAACATAGCACAGTGGAAAAATCCCTGACTCTGGGTTCAAATATCTCTTCCAATGCTTACTAGATGTGTGACCTTGGGCATTCAACCTCACTGGGTCTCAGTTTCCTCAACTGTAAAATTAGGGGAATGGGGGTCAGCTAGGTGGCGCAGTGGATAAAGCACCGGCCCTGGATTCAGGAGTACCTGAGTTCAAATCCAGCCTCAGACACTTGACACTTACTAGCTGTGTGACCCTGGGCAAGTCACTTAACCCCCATTGCCCCACCAAAAAAAAAAAAAAATTAGGGGAATGGACTAGATCATCTCTGAACAGACTTCTAGCTCTCAAGCTATGGCCCTGCAAACTGTAAAATGGGACAAGGAACAAGCATCAGATATGATGTCTAGTGGATGTGATGTCTAGATATGATGTCTAGATATATCTATCTATGTCTAGATATGATGTCAAATTTTAGACCTCAGCTTGGCTCCCTATTAGTTGACTCTACACAAGTTACTTAATGTCTCTGTGTTTCAGATTCCACATTTACAAAATGAAGACTTTGGGGCAGATGACCTCCAAGGTCCATCCCAGTTCACCAGGCTCACCAACAGCCACCTCATAGTTCCTTCCCACCATCCTCCAGGAAACATGGAACCACAGAGCCCTTCTGCAAGACCCTTGTATTTTGAGGAAGACACAGCTAATGCATTCCCAAGCAGACCTGCACACTAAAACACAGGGTAATGCAAAAGCAAATCCCCAGACTCCTGTGAACAAAGAGCTCCTGAGCAGGCCTGAGCATCTGCTTGCACAATTACACATTTTCCCTGTTGTAGCAACTTGACCCAACCTTAAAGTGGTTCCCCATTACCAGGCATTAGAGGATAAAATCCCAACTTCTCATCTTGACATTTGTGACCTCCCAAAATCTGGCTCCAGTCTCCTTTTCAAGCCTTATTTCTACCACTCCCCTTCAGTCCCCCTAACTCCAAGCTTGCCTGCCCTGCTCCCTCTTCTTTTAGAGAGGCAGTGTGACATTCTTATGGAGTTCTAAACATAGAATCAGAAAGAACTTGATTCAAATCCCACCTCAAACACTTACTAGTTATGTGCCCATGGGCAAATCACTTGATCTCTCTGATTCTCGTATTCCTCATCTATAAAACGGAGATAATAAGCTGTGTAGTACCAACCTCACAGGCACAAATGAAATCATGTATGCAAAGGACTTTGCAAACATTAAGGTACTATGTCTCATTTCTCAGGGCCTCATAAATAGGAGGTTGGTAAGGAATTATTTTTGGTTAAATTATAATGCTGAAAAAAAAATGATGAGCAGGATGCTATCAGACAAAACCTGGAAAGACCTACATGAACTGATGCAGAGTGAAATGTACTGTATACAAAATAGCAGCAATAGTGTAAGATGATCTTCTGTGAATGACTTGGTTGTTTTCAGCAGTGCAATGATCCAAGACAACTCTGAAGGACTTATGAAAATTGCAATCCATCTACAGAGAAAGAACTGATGGTATCTGAAAACAGATTGAAGGATAATTTTTTTGTCAGTTCCTTAATCTGAAGTTTTGTTTTTGTCTGTTTTCTTTCACAACCTGGCTAATGTGGAGAGGTTTTGCATGACTACTCATGTATAACTTATATTAAATTGCTTGAGTTCTTGGGGGGGGTGGGGCAGGGAGGAAGAAAGAGAAGTTGGAACACAAAGTTTTTTTTTAATTGATGTCAAAATTTGTTTTTACATGTAATTTGGAAAAATAAAAATTCTAAAGATAAATAAATAAATGAATAAATAAATAAATAAATAAACAGATAAATAGATAGATAGATAGATAGATAAACAAACAAACAAACAAACAAATAAATAAATAAATGATGCTGAAGGAAAGGAACAGATCAAAATCAGATTGCCTGTTGCCAGGGTATCCCTGCCACTGGTTCTGATAAACCAGCCAGACAGTCATCAACAACTTATGATACAGTAAAACCCTCCAGATGTGTAACCATGGATACTTTTCTTCTTCTACTACAGGAAGTGGCTCATGCTTCCTCCATCTGGGTGTACTAGATTTCTGCTGGGCATCCTTTGTTGAGGGTGTGGCTGCTCACCAGCTGTTCAATGCTTGCTTTTAGCAGGGATGTGTCCCAGCTTTCAGATGTGCATCTTTGACACATGCAGCCTTCCTCGATTCTCCCCCATTTTGAAATTATCTTCATCATTTGATTTCAACTAGTATTTTTATACACATTTAATGGCATATATCATGTTTTTGTCTTTTTAAAAAATTTTGTATTACACGTGTTGTTCAGTTGTTTCAGTCATATCCCACTTTTCATGACCCCATTTGGGACTTTCTTGGCAAAGATATTGAAATGGTTTGTCAAATCCTTCTCCAGCTCATTTTACAGATGCGGAAACTGAGGCAAGCATGTTAAGTGACTTGCCTAGGGAAGTAACTATCAGAGACTGGATTTGAACTCAGGAAGAGGAGTCTTCCTGACTCCAGTCCTGTACTCTATCCATTGTGTCACCTAGTTGTCCCTCAGAAGTAGCACAATACAATAATATTTCAATGTAATACAGTGCTGGACTTACCGTTAATCTTGAGTTCAAATTCTTTCTCTGACCCAGAACGGACTATTTGATCCTGAGCAAGTTACACAATCTCTTCAAACCTTAGTTTTCTCATCTGCAAAATGGGGATAGAGATGTCTACCCTCAGAGCTGTTGTGAGGAAAGTGTTTTATGAGCCTTAAAAGCAAGATAGATTATAATCATTCAATTCAACAATTACTTATTAAACACCCACTATGAGCCAGGCACTGCTATGTGCTAAGGATAGAAAGACAAAATACAGATCCCGCCCTTGAGGAAATTACATTCTACTGAGGAAAAATAACATGAATGCACAGAAGTCATTATCAAATAGGAATAAAATTATTACTAGACCTGTCATTATCATTTGGTCTCATCTTCCCCTGTTCACAATGAGATCCCTGAGGGCAGAGATTATGTCTTATTCATCTTCCCATCTACTTCCCCTCCCTCCCCCAGTGTTCTGTACACTTCAGATATAAAGTTGTTCTTGTTATTATTGTTTTTCGCTCATTCTCAAAGAGGACCACCACACCGGAAGGTGATGTCATGAATTACAGTGAATTGGATTTAAGTGGGGGAGGGGGGCTGTGCAAAGTCACCAACCTTACTCTCTCTTCCAGAGCCCCCTGGATCAGGTGGCAAGATATAAATGAGGACAACTGGAGATAGACCCAGATGCAGTGGGAGACCTTGACCTGTTTAAGCTAAAGGCTCTCCCAGGTCTCAGTTTGTCTGAGGCAATGCCCATTCAGTGATTAAGGCTAGGTAAAACTTGAATCACAGGGGCAGCTAGGTGGTGCAGTGGATAGAGCACTGGCCCTGGATTCAGGAGTACCTGAGTTCAAATCCGACCTCAGACACTTAACACTTACTAGCTGTGTGACCCTGGGCAAGTCACTTAACCCCAATTGCCTCACTAAAAAAACCCAAACAAACAAACAAACAAAAAACAACCTTGAATCACAGAAGCAGTAAAATAGAAAGAATCCTCTGGATTAGACATCAGGAATATTGGGATCCAAGCAATACAATCTTGGGTCTATCATTCATCAGTTGTGTGACTTTCTCCAAGTTATTTCCTCTGACTAAACCTCAGTTTCCTCATCTATAAAATGAGGAGGGTGGACTTAGTGCTTTAAAGGGTCCCTGCTATGTGCTAAACAGCTGTGAATCTTTGATGGAGTCGGACTGAATAACAGACCATATTAACCTAATTCTGTAATGAGGCGCTTGATTCTGTGCACCCAAGGTTGACATGTATATTTTAATCCAGCTGGAAGACATCAACTTCATTTGCCCATCCATTCATCGGAAGAACATTGGTTGAGCATCTGCTATGGAAACTTTGAAGAATTCAATCAATATTTATTAAGAATTATGTGCAGGGAGTTCAAATCTGGCCTCAGAAACTTGACACTTACTAGCTTTGTGACCCTGGGCAAGTCACTTAACCCTCATTGCCCCACAAAAAATAAACAAACAAACAAGAGTTATGTGCAGAGGGGCAGCTAGGTAGCACAGTGGATAAAGCACTGGCCCTGGATTCAGGAGGACCTGAGTTCAAATCCAGCCTCAGACACTTGACACTTACTAGCTGTGTGACCCTGGGCAAGTCACTTAACTCTCATTGCCCCACCCCAAAAAAATAATAATTATGTGCAGAATCCTATGCTCACTGGTGGACAATTCAGAGACAGACAACAACATAGTTAGTTCCTCTCTTTACACAGGTAAAAGCCTAATAGCCATCCCTCCAAATGAGTGGCTCCTCCCACAACCTACATTTAAGGATGGTGCCCAAACCAGCTTCATGTCCCAGAACCCTGTGGTTTCCTTCCTCCCTTTTATGTCTTGTCTTCCCCCAATAGAATGTAAGCTCCTCAAAGGCAGGGACTTTTTTTTATTGTATTTGTATTCCAAGAACTTAGCACAAGGTCTGGCAAGTGCTTAATAAATGCTTGTTGGGGCAGCTAGGTGGCACAGTGGATAAAGCACCGGCCCTGGATTCAGGAGGACCCAAGTTCAAAGCCGGCCTCAGATACTTGACACTTACTAGCTGTGTGACCCTGGGCAAGTCACTTAACCCTCATTGCCCCGCAAAAATACATACATACATACATACATACATACATACATACATACATACATGCTTGTTGACTGACTAACTAAAAATATAGCAGAGGAAGACAAACATATGTATAACTATGATTCAGGAGAGAATAGGAAAATGGAAGATGAAAGTTCTTGACCAAAACCATTAGAAATCAGAAGAGAGAAAGGTCTTTGGGGCATAAAGGGAAAGTTCCATGGAGGTGATTCCTGACCTGGACTTCAAAGAAAGAGATGAATTTGCTTATTTTGCATTTATGGGCTTCATAATCTAGGAGGTGAGTAGGAGGATTTAATGAAGGCTGAGGAGAAGGCCGTGTGACATCATGAAAGGGTCACTGGGTTAGCAATCACGGAATCTGGGATGAAATCATGGCCCTTCTACTGTGTGATCTTAGGCAAGATCCTTGAACTTTCTGGGGCTCAGCTTCTCCTCTGTAAATTGAGGGGGTTGGACTAGAGATCCAAGGTCCCTTCTAGCCACTGGTCACTACTAAATTATAGCATTTGATAACTTTTTTTTTTTTTGGGGGGGGGGGACAGACTCATAATGCCATTGATGTAGGAAAGGTCCTCTACCTTTCATATCAGCAACTGCCCTGTATGTTAGTCATAGATCGTTTCTTGGGGCCAAGAGAGGTTAAATCACTTGTCCAGGATCACCAGTGTGTGTCAGAAGCAAGACTGGAGCCCAGCTTGTCCTAAGTCCAAGGCCAGCTTGCTATCCCCTATACTAATCAGCCTGTCTTAGGGTTCAGCCTGACTCTCTTGAAACGGTAGTTGTTTAGTCATTTCAATCATGTCTAAATCTTCATGACCCCATTTGGGGTTTTCCAGGTTGTTTGCCATTTCCTTCTCTATCTCTACAGATGAAGGCACTGAGGCAAACAGGGTTAATTGACATGCCCAGGGATACTAGTAAGTGTCCGAGGCTGGATTGGATCTCATGAAAATGAAACTTCCTAATTTCTGATCCAGCACTCTATCCACTGTACCACCTAGATGTCCTCTTTTAACAGAAAGGTGTCCAAATAGAAATATCATACTGGGTATCAATTTCCTAGTTTTCAACAGATTTTTAGTCAATTTTGGACTCTAGGCAGAAGATGTCAGAAAATGAACTCGGGATCAACATGGAAATGTTGGAGGGGCTCCCCTCCTGGGTATGTGCAGAATCTACTTGACTGGCTCTGTGCTTATACACACATATACTACATACATACACATACATGTACAATGTACACGCATGCATACATTAACACACATACATACATATACCAGGTGCATAATCTAGGAATGCCTTATAGAACACAGTCACTAGAGGGCAGCTAGGTGGCACAGTGGATAAAGCATCAGCCCTGGATTCAGGAGGACCTGAGTTCAAATTTGGCCTCAGACACTTGACAATTACTAGCTGTGTGACCTTGGGCAAGTCACCTAATCCTCATTGCCCTGAAAACAACAACAACAACAACAACAAAAACAAACAAACAAAAAACCCACAGTCACTAAAACCAAAACCCTCTTGAAAACCTCTTCATCGTCTTCCAGGGCCTTGATGACTGAAGGAGTTTGTGAACTTCATTTCTATCATGTGGGGTAGAAGACCTGTCTGACCCTCACCCTCTGGATAGAGCCCCAACACTTGTCTTGAAGTTTAGGCAGGCTGTTATGGAAAAGAAATGAGCCTACCCACTTTTATTTTCCCTGAATCTCATTTCCAACTGACCTAAAAGTATAGTGATTTAAATTAGGCATAAAAGAAAAACTTCCTGACTGACGAGACAATAGGAAGATAAGGAGATCTTTTCAAATGTCATAGGCTGTCTCTGACCTAGTCCATGACCTTGGGAGGGGTTGCCATCAATTATTCTTCAGTTGGCCCCTGCTCACAGCCTCCCTGTGCTCCAAACCCTACAATAGCTCCCCATTGCCCACTGAGCAAAGTCCCAACTCCTTTTCCTGGCATTCAAGGCCCTCCACAATATGGCGTCCTCTCATTTTTCTACTCTAATACACTCAACCCACCCTGGGGTCTGCACTGTCCTGGTGAGCCCATAAGTTTATTTCTTTTCTTTTCTTTTCTTTTCTTTTTTTTTTGGTGAGGCAATTGGGGTTAAGTGACTTGCCCAGGGTCACACAGCTAGTAAATGTCTGAGGCCGGATTTGAACTCAGGTACTACTGAATCCAGGGCCAGTGCTTATCCACTGCGCCATCTAGCTGCCCAAGCCCATAAGTTTAAATTCACATGGCCCACCGTTTCTAGCCATCCCTAGCCATGCTTCATGTCTCCTTCCTATCTGCTGTCTTATCTTCTCAGCCAACCCTCTGTCCTTTCCTTCTCTTCCTCTAGGAACCTTAATCAAATCAAAACTATCACTGCCACTAGACAGAGCATCTCATTCAACTCCTCCATGACTCCACTCACCATCCCTTAACTCCCCAAACTCAAAACCCTCCTCTCTGGCCACCACTCCCCCATTAAAATGTAAACTTCCTGGAGGGTGGCTTGGGGAGACAAGGATTGACTCACTGTCTAATTTGTATCTCCAGTGCTTGGCACCCAGTAAGCACTTAACAAATGCTTTTTCATTCATTCATTCATTCATTCATTCATTCATTCATTCATTCATTCATTCATTCATTCATTCTTGTCTATCTCTTTAACTAAGCTGAACTACTCTGGTCCCCAACTTGCCATGAGCCCTTCCCACTTTGTGCCTCCACTATTCCCAATGCCTAGAATTGACTCTCTACCTTTCTTTGTCTGTTGGATTCCTACTTTCAAACCTAGCTCATTTGCCACTTCATACAGGGAGCCTTCTCTGGGATTCTTTGGTGGTTAAAGCCCTGTGTCCCACCCAGACTTCAGGTATCATACTGCATTCATCACAGAACAGAGGCTGGTATAGTGACTTGCATCTGTATTTTATCCTTCTCATGGACTATGAGCTCATTGACGGTAGGACCTTAAGCCAAGCCTTCTGACTCACTGAGCTCTTGATGCCTCTATACCTGTCACCTTCATCAAGAGCTCCCTGGGGACTGAGCCTCATTTGCTCTCTTTCCTCTGTTTTCTAAGACTATCAGCTCCTTGAGGGCAAAGCCCAGTCTGCTATTCCTCAGCATCTCCCAGATTCCCTATGTACAATGCCCAGAGATGTGTTTCTATTGCTTCCTCCCCTCCCCGATTAGGGACTCCCTGTAGGCAGGGTCAGTTCTACTTCTTTGCAGCCATCCCAGACTGAGCCCTCCAAAGGTGAGATCACAGGTCTTGCTCCTTTTCCCATCTTTCACAGCACATCAGAGAACCATCCTGGGCACACTATAGGAACTCGGTAATAGCTTGTTGAATTTAATTGAAACTGAAATTGGAATGGTATTGATTTGGAATTGAAAGTGAATTGAATTCAATTGCATCGCATGAGAATCCAAATCTCCAGTGAGTGTTAGATAGATGAGCAGAACCCTGGGGACCTTAGAGGGGGCAAGCCCAGGGCAAAACGAAGGAAACCATTTACCCTGTATGCCCTTAGCCCTCTGGGGACAATCTAGTCATGAGATTAGACTGCTAATTGAAATTGTAAATCAAAAAAAGTCCCATTGATAGAGTCCCTTTAATAAAAGCTGAGATAGTGCTCAAACAATCCTTCAAAAGCCAGGATCAGAGATTTGTCATCAAGAGCCGCTGATCACAGAATTCTCAGTAATTACTGCCATAAACCACAATGTTAAGTGGGCCAACCCAGGTCGGTGCACTCTTCTCATCTCTCATTGCTCCCTTTGCCTCCAACCCCATATTTTCAAGACATTGCAGGCACACTCCCTGGCACATAGACTAGAAAAGCTTGTTGATCAACTCATACATATCCTTATTAAGAAGACACTGACGGGGGCAGCTAGATGGCACAGTGGATAGAGCACCAGCCCTGGAGTCAGGAGTACCTGAGTTCAAATCTAGCCTCAGACACTTAACACTTACTAGCTGTGTGACCCTGGGCAAGTCACTTAACCCTCATTGCCCTGCAAAAAACAAAAAACAAAAAAACAAAAAAAAAAAGAAAACACTGACAAGGGGCAGCTAGGTGGCGCAGTGGATAGAGCACCGGCCCTGGAGTCAGGAGTACCTGAGTTCAAATCTAGCCTCAGACACTTAACACTTACTAGCTGTGTGACCCTGTGCAAGTCACTTAACCCCAATTACCTCACTAAAAAAAAAAAAAGAAGACGCTGACAAATCAGACCATACCCAGAATCAGGCAGCAAGGATGATGAGGATATCGGAGAGCATACCTTGTAAGGTCTGAATTAAAGAGTCTAGAGAAGTCTTGGAGAAGAAAATGTCAAACCACTCCAGTATCTTTGCAAAAAAAAAAAAAATGGGGTCACAAAGGAGTCAGACATGACTGAAAAACACCTAAACAACAATAACAACAATAAGGGAAGCCTCTTTATAAAAGGATCACAGAGCTGGAAGAGACCTCTAATCTGGCCTCCATATTTTTTACAGATGAGGAAACTGAGGCCCCAAAAAGTTGAGACTTCTTCAAGGTCATGCAAAAAGTGAGCAGCAAAACCATGATTCCCACCCATAACCACTGACTGATTCCAAATCTACCACTTTTTCCAGTGGGGTAAAAGGGGAAGAGGTGACATTACTATCTTCAAGAATTTGAAGGGTTCTCATGTGAAGAAGGTATTGAATTTGTTCTGCTTAGCCTCTGGGAGGTAGAAGTGGGAAGAAAGGGAAGCTGCAGAGAGGCAGACTTTGGTTCAGTTTAAACATTGGATAAAAGGAAAACTGTCCCATCCAAAACAAAATGCTCTGAGCTACCCTGGAATCTCCAAGTGAAGGTCAGCTAGCCACTTGTCAGGGACATTATAAAAGGGCTCTCTGCCCAAGAAGGGGTGACCTCTGGAGCTCTTTCTGGATCTGGGATCCTAGTATCCTACTCAAATGGCTCTTCCCCAGGAATCCTTCATATGAGTCCTTCAAGTCAGCCATCCTCCCAAGCCTGAACTCAGGACAGGCCCGATTCGGTGAAGTTTAGAAAAGTGACCCAAATGGTAGAAAGATGGAGGCCTGCCTGATCACAAGGCCAGGTAGCCCACGTACCACCTCCTGCCAAAGAACTGCAGGTTCACCTGGGCTGATGTGAATTGCCCCAAAAAAACCATTTTGCAATTCCACACTAAGAAAGCCATCCTCAAAGTTACAACCACCAAACTCAGGAAGGCAGAGAATAGTCAGAGGGAGATAGGGGGTAGTAGATAGTAGAAAATAAAGCTGCCATTCTGAACTTAAATCATATTTCTGCTGTCCGTGTAGTCCCTAGACTGCATTTGAAGATCACATATGGGCTCCATTTGAAGCTGACAGCTTACCCCAAAATATAGCCTATGAAAACACTCTCCTTTGTGTCATCCTCCTCCTTTGGATCTGTTGAATTCCTACCCAATTTTTTTTTTTTTTTTTGGTGAGGCAATTGGAGTTGTGACTTGCCCAGGGTCACACAGCTAGTAAGTGTCAAGTGTCTGAGGCCAGATTTGAACTCAGGTCCTCCTGACTCCAGGGCTGATGCTCTATCCACTGCACCACCTAGCTGCCCCCCTACCCATTTTTAAAAGATTGATTAATGCCAATTTCTTCCCTGATTATGCTCAGGTAGTAACAATCTTCCCATATGGGACATCCCATAGCACCTTGCTTTCTATTTCACCAACCCATTTATTACAGATTGTAGTTGTTTATGATGGGGCAGCTAGGTGGCACCAGCCCTGAATTCAGTAGGACCTGAGTTCAAATCTGTCCTCAGACGCTTGACACTTACTAGCTGTGTGACCCTGGGCAAGTCATTTAACCCCAATTGCCTCACACACACACACACAAAAGAAGTTAGGGACTAGATGACCTCTAAGGTCCCTCCCAAATTTAAGATTCTAGGACCTCATATATCTCCTCTGCCCAGCACAGTGGTGTGTATAAAAGAGATATTTAATAAATATTTATTGATAATGAATTGAATTGAATTAAACACCACAAGGAGGTTCCTGTTTCCTGCCTGCTCAGAGGCCTCTCTCACCCCAGGGTACCACTTGACTTATAGACGAGTCACTGAATTTCTCTAGATTTGCTTTCTCTGTGGGTAAAATGAGGACATTGGACTAGATGAAACCAAGGGCCCTTTTAGGTCTAGCTGTATGCTCCAAGAGCCCCATCCCCAAATCTGACATTCCATAGCATAGGTTTTAAGACCTCTTCCAGCTCCAGACACAAATCCTGTGGTCCTAATGTGGGGGAGTGGGGCAGAAGCAGCTTGAGATGATGGGAAGTTCAGGCATCAGGAAGGAAGCTTTCATAGGGCAATAAAAGAGAGTGATCTATCCCTGTCCACCAGTGTTTGTAAACATATTGTAAACAAGTAGAAATGAACAGCTCATCTCTCGGAGGGGAACAGATGCATCCTTAATCCTTATTAACTGTTTGTTTCTGCCTTAGTGTCTGGCATTGGTTCATGCTCCTGGAAGAGGAGGAGATGGAGGAGGAACAGCCTTGGGGCTCCTGCCTCTGACTGGGGACATGTGTGATGATGCTGGTGTCACCAGGGGCACTGGGGCAGCTGGAATGGCATAGTGGATAGAGGCACTGGGCCTAAATCAGAAGGATTTGAGTTCAAATCTGGCCTCAGACACTTTCAACTATATCACATGGCTTACTATCTCAGGGAGGGCAAAGGGGAGGGAGGGAAGCAGGGATAAAATTGGGAACTCAACTTTTTTTTTAATGTTAAAAAAATTTTAACGTGTAATTGGGGAAAAATATTTTTTAAAAAGGCACTTAGCAGAATGCCTGGCATACAGTCAATACTTAATAGATGTTTGTTACCTTCTTTCCTTTTTTCCATTGCTTCATGTGTCAGTTTCAATAAATGACATTCACACCATGTCACCCTCATTGTTGTTGTTTTCCGGTCTATACAGCACCTTCCTTACAATAAGTAGCCTTGTGAAGTAGATAGTGTATCTTTTATCCTCATTTATATGAGCAGCTAGGTGGCGCACTTGATAGAGTCAGAAAGACCTGAATTCAAATTCAACTTCAAACACTACTAGCTGTGTGACCTGGGCAAGTCACTTAACCCTATTTCCCTTAGTTTCCTCATCTGCCAAATGAGCTGGAGAAGGAAAATGACACAACACTCCAGTATCTCTGCCAAGAAAACCCCAAATGGGGTCACAAAGAGATACAATTGAAAACAACTAAACAACAACAAACATCCTCATTTTAAAGATAATAATGCTGAGTCTGTTAAGTCATCGGGAGTAGGATTCTAAACCAGGATTTACTGACTCCTACACCAGGGTCTCTGGGATCTCCTGATTCCGAGTCTACAAGGGTTTTGACTACATTACAGTCACCAAATTTTCACTAGAGTCAGCACCACAACTAGCCTCTCTGAGGACCACCAGGTGCAAGTGTCTCTGGGAAGCAGGAGTGAATGACCCCAGAGCCATTCTGAGATGCATCCCAGTTGTCCCAGTCTCATCTGAGCTTCCAAAGAGATCCACCCAGGGGAGGTGCCTCAAGACACTAGGATGAAGTGGCTTAGGTAATGGCCTTCTCTATTCTGCTCTCAACCAGGGATCCTCCCTAACCCTTTAGACCAGCTCATGACTGGCCACAGCCAGGGCCTCACACTATACTATCCCAAGAAATATCCCTGTCCTCTGGGGAGACATTTAGTATTCAATTAATTTCAAAAAGTCCTTCCACCTGGAGTCATTTGTTGAGCAGAAAGCTGACATTTATATAGGCTTTAATGTTTGCAAAAAGCTTTCTGCCTTGTCTCATTGGATTCTCCCGAAAAGCCTGTGAGGGAAGTACTAAAGGTATTATTATCAACATTTTACAAAGGAGGCTCTGAGGGGTTAAGTGATTTGCTCATTGTCACACAGCTAGTCATTACAACAGTAATTGTTTGCTCCTGGCTCCTCTCCTCTCCCCTTCCCTTTCCTTTTTTTCCCTCTCTCCTTCCCTTTTTTCTCTTTCCCCACTCCCTACACATCTTTCTTCTTCCCCTCCATTAATATTACCTCCTCCTATTTCTTCCTCTTCCTCTTCCTTCTCCTCTTGCTTCTCTTTTTCCTCTGCCTCCTCCTTTATCTTCTCCCTCCCTTTCCACTCTCCCTCCCTTCTCTCTTTCTTCTTTCTCTATTAGCCAGGCCCCCAACACAGAAACTTCAAGTCCCAACCCTCTTCCCTTCCATCAGATACAAAGTGAGGCACTAAAGGGACCAGCTCATCCACACACTTCATTTCCATTTCTAATTTCCTCCCCAGGGCTTTGTCTGGGGTGGGACAGAGTCTCATAGCACTCCCTCCTTAGCTGACCAGGATTATCCATTCTGCTTTTCCAAAACTGGCTTTTATTTCCTCTCCTCTTAGGGATCAGGGAGTTTTTAAAAGTAGTGAAAGGTGAAAGCCCTAAAACAAGGAACAAACCTCTGAGATTAGCTCTGAGGAGCAAGACCCAAAGCTGCAGTCTCCACAACAGGATTTTGTCCTGTTGTCCCACCTCTTGTTTGGCATTTAAAGTCCTTCCCAACCTGGTTGCAACTTACCATTCCAGCCTCACAATATACCACTCACTTTCCTCAAACTCTATATAGTTCAACCAAATTGGCTGATGGCACTTGTCCTAAACCCAGGTAATAGTTAATGGAAAGGTATTAGTGACTCTCGACCTAAGCAAAGGGCTATAAAACGGGTTGGCTGAACTCGCAAGGATACTGTGGCCAAACACATATCAAGAATATATGTTAAGGGGGCAGCTAGATGGCACAACGGATAAAGTATTGGTCCTGGATTCAAGATGACCTAAGTTCAAATCCAGCTTCATATACTTGACACCTACTAGCTGTGTGACCCTGGGCAAATCACTTAACCTTCATTGCACTGCAAAAACAAACAAAAACAAACACCACCACCAACAAAAACCAAGAATATATATTAAGAATAATGCATTGGGGCGGCTAGGTGGCACAGTGGATAGAGCACCGGCCTTGGAGTCAGGAGTACCTGAGTTCAAATTCGGCCTCAGACACTTAATGCTTACTAGCTGTGTGACCCTGGGCAAGTCACTTAACCCCAATTGCCTCACTAAAAAAAAACAAAAACAAAAACAAAACAAAACAAAAGAATAATGCATTAACTTATTTTTGCTTAACTATGCATATTTATAATAAGGGTTTGGTTTTTCTTTTTTCTCCTAATGGGGAGTGGGGTGAAAGTGAGAGAAAATAGATTTTTGTTTATTGAAAAAAATAGCAAAATAGTTTATTAAAAAAATAGCAAAAAGAATCAATGTTGGTAGCTCTGTGAGTACCCTATATCAGAGTCACTCACCCTATCCCCAATTCTAATTTTTCCTCTCACACACTTGCTCAGACCCGTGGCTGGTGCAGCCCACAGAGAGTGAGGAAATTTCCCAGCAAAGTGCCTCCCATGTGATGGGTGCTTTTATATGTCCATAGGGCCTCTAGGTGCTTTGTCAACAGCTAAAATCTTTCCAATTATGCTGGAAACAAAGACATATTTGTGTTCTAGCTTCTCATATGAAACATGGGCCTGCTGGTCACCAGAATTTCCTTGTTTCAACATGGCTTAAAATTTTATCTGTGTCACAGCCTAAAAATATCTCCCTTAAATTTCTTTCTGAGCCGGGGCAGCTAGGTGGCGCAGTTGATAAAGCACCGGCCCTGGATTCAGGAGTACCTGATTTCAAATCTGGCCTCAGACACTTGACACTTACTAGCTGTGTGACCCTGGGCAAGTCACTTAACCCCCATTGCCCCACAAAAAAAAAAAAGTTCTTTCTGAGCCAGCCAACTTGCTTCCTTTCTTGTAAGGGGCATAGGTCTGGTCCTAACCTACAACCTTGATCTTACACACACACACACACACCATGCTCCATCTCCTATTGATGTGGGATGGAATTAATTGATCAGATGGATTGTGAGTCATCCCAAAAGAATTACAAGACTCAGTGACTCAGTTTCCCAAGTTTTGTTGAAATACTGTGAGTGAACACAGGGAGAAAACCAGAAAAGTGGAAAGGTATCTCTCAAATAAAGAAAGAAAAGACAATTACATTTATAGTATGGATAAACTGATTATCAGTTTCATTATAATAATCTCCACCTTAGGGAGGTACAGGGGAGGGCTTATCCTAATTTGGAGTTCCTGGGGCCTTGAGCCAACCCCTGAGGTGGGTACCTTTTTCTGTGGAGGTGTGTTTTGGGGGTTTATGTGTCATAAGGTGAATCTGGGGACAAACTTGGCCTTTTCTGTACATGTTATCTCAACTCACCAAGGACAGATTATCCCTGTATTTTTCATTCTCAGGCCTAGTTTAACATTTATCCATTAAAATTTCTATAGGCTGTCTCTTATGTCTTTGTTATAGTTAAGGTCTCTATGACCTGCCTCTTTATGTTCTTGTTATGAGTGGTGATTAATGTGGGTAACAAGAACCTAGGCCTTGACTTGTTTCCCAAGTTATAAATTATCCATTAATCTCTTTTGGAGCTGGGGTCTGTAAGTTATAGCCCCTCTTAGAGCCCAGATCTAAATTAGAGTTCAGGTCTTGGGTTTTTCTGTTAACCCCTTTTTTTACCTCCTGCATCACTATCTCCATGATTTTCTTCTAGTCAGCTCCTATCCCAGGTATGTACTTCCTCCTTAACTCCAATGCATAAAGTCCCCTATTTAATTCAAGATTCACATCAAGAATCACCTTCCACAGGGGGCAGCTAGGTGGTACAGTGGATAGAGCACTGACCCTGGATTCAGGAAGACCTGAGTTCAAATCCAGCCTCAGACACTTGACACTTACTAGCTGTGTGACCCTGGGCTTAACCCCTGTTGCCCAGGCAAAAAAAAAAAAACAAAAGAATCACCTTCCACAAGAAGCCTTTCCTAATTCCTTATGTTACTCTATCTACCCTCTCCAAACTAGTTTGTGTTTATATGTATATATCCTATATGTTTTATATATGTACATGGCATCTCCTTTGCTGGAATGTAAGTTCTCTATGGGCAAGGGCTTTTTTTACTTTTGTTGAAATGAGGTTTGCCTGACACATAGCAGGCATAAATGCTTTTGGACTGATTACTTTCCCATCCCAACTATCCCCACTTCTGCTAGTGCTACTGGAGAAAATAAAATGGAGCTCAGAAAAGGGGTGAGGACTGGATTTGTAGATTCAGGGATCATTTCCATTAAAATGATAGTTATATATAAGAGAACTGATGAGGACCTCACAGAGATAGAATTTGATACTTGGAAAGAGACCTCAGCATCTAGTTTAACCCATACCCAAAAGGAATGCAATGTTTACAACAAAGAAAAGACTCTTCATCGAGAGAGAAAGTAGAGAAAGAATAGGAGAGGACCAAGAAAAAGCCCCTAGGAACACCAATATTAAGGGTGCAGGACATGGATGATGATTCTGCCAAGGAGACAAAGGAGTTGTCAGACATCAAGGAAAAGGAATAGTAACATGAATGCCCAAGGAGGAAAGAGTATTTAGAAAGAGAGAATAGTCAACAGTGTCAAATGCTGTAAAAATGTCAAGAAGACTAAGAAGAAACCATTAGATTTTAAAACAAAAGGATCATTGGTGACACTGAAGAGGGCAATTTCATTGGAGTGGTAAGAGTAGAAGATTGAAAGATTTCAAAGGATTGAGAAGTAAGTGGCAGGTGAGAAAGTGGAGGCAATGAGGATAAATAGCTTTTTCCCAGGAGTTTGGCTGAGAAAGTAGGGATAGAAATGACATGATAGCTTGAGGGAATGGTAGGGTCAAGTGAAGACTATCATGGAGGAAATTAAGGAGATATGGATGACAGATCATTCTACAAGGGTGAGAGGAAGAAAAGAAGAGCAGTGATGGTTGAAGATTCCTCAGAGAATCCTGAAAAAACTATTTTTTAAAAACTGAAAACATCCATAGAGACCTCTGTAGTCTTCTTGGGGTATGTGTCCAAGACATAACAGAGAACTTTGGAAGACTTGTCAAAAGGAAAGACTATAATACAATTCTAGTGATCTAGATGCATACACATGATACTACCACTAAAAAGCATTAATAGTTACAGAGTCTTGGTCAAGAATTTGTAGACCATAAGTGCATAGATTATATTTTCCTCATTGTTGCACATTAAAGGCAAGGTGTGCAGAAAAGGAAAATTGACTTAGGAAATGAGCATCTAAGAAGATGGTGTCTAGGAATGGGATTTAGATTTATCAGCTAGAGTTTAAAATCCAAGAATGACAGATGCATGCCCAGGTGTGGAGTATGCCTAAGGAAGGCTGGTGAGAATATATTTGCCTACTGTCTGGAAAATGTAATCAAAAGAGGCATACCCTAAAAAGCACTATCTACATGTGTGCACCAAATGAGATACCATGCACAACAGCAACCAATGTCCCCATTTTTTAAAAAAAAGCAAGAGAATAGAACTGGCAAACTATAGACGATTACAGCTGATTTTGAGTCCTAGAAAAATCCTAGAAAAGATTATTAAAGAGACAGTGAACATATAGAAAAGAGAATGGCTATTTTGAAGATCTATATGACTTCATCAAGAAGAAGTTATACTAGATTAACCTTATTTCCTTTTGTAACAGAATTATTTAACTGATGGATCATAGGCAGACTATAGCCTTAGTTTACCTAGATTTTAACAAAACATTTAACAAAATATCTCATATTATTCTTATGCATAAAATATATAGATGAAGACTGAATAATACTACAATTAGATAGATCTAGAATTGATTGAATGGCTATATTCAAAGACTAAATATTCAGCATTCATTGTCAACTTGTCAGGAGGAGCCCAGGGATCATTACTGGGCCCTTGCTATTTAACATTTTTATCAATAACTTGGATAAAGGCAGAGGTGGAATGCTTATAAAATTGCAGACAACATGAAGATTAAAAGGATAAAATGCTGAATGATAGGGTCAAAATCCAAAAGGATCTTGGAGGCTAGGTCAATATAAAAAAAATTCAATAGAGATAAAGCAAAATCATACAGTTGGGTTTAAAAAAAACAACTTCATGAATATAAGATGGGAGAAGCAGATCGGAGTCATTCTGAAAAAGATCTTAGGGTCTTAGTGAACTGTTAGCTAAATATGTTAGTAGTTTGGTGCTACAGCCAAAAAGGCTAATGCAAACTTAGACCACATTAAGAGAGGCATAGCTTCCAAGAATATGATGATAAGAATCCCACTGTGTTTTGCCTTGGTGAGATTACATCTGTATTGTGGCTCAGTTTGGGGCAACATTTTTTTTAGGAAATACCTTGATAAGCTGGAGAGAATGTCCTTGAATCCATGTCATATAAGGGTTGATTAAAGAAACTGGGTATGGTTAGATTGGAAAGGAGACTACCCAAGAGGAAAATATTAGCTGTCTTCAAATATTTGAATAGCTATCAGGTGGAAGAGAGACAAAGATTTTGCTCTTGTTGGCTCCAGAATACAGGACCAGGAACACACGGTAGAAGTTACCAAGCAGAAAATTTGGACTGGATATCAGAAAAACCTTAGAGCAGTTTAAAAGTAGAATGGGCTACCTCAAGAAGTAGTAGGTTTCCCCTCACTCGGGCAGTTTGTCAATCAACTAACACTTACTAAGTATCTACCATATTCCAGGCAGACACTGTGCTAAGCATGGGGATTCCAGAGAAAGGAAAAACAAAATTAAAAAAAAAAAAACCCTGCTCAAGTTTTTAATCTAGTACAGAAGACAACCTGAAAATTGTTATATACAAACAAACAATAGACCAGATAGATTTGGGGAGGTCTCAGAGGGAAGGCACTGAAATTAAAGAGGACTAGGAAAGGCATCTTGCAGGTGTGTCTAAAGCCCCACCAGATAAGACCTGAAGGAAAGCAGAGAAGTCAGGACACAGAGATGAATGAGAAGGTCATGGGGGACAAACAGTGAAAAGGCCCAGAGTCAGGAGGAATAGCAAGAAGGCCAGTGCCATTGAAGGACTTCAAGCAGAGGCTTGATGTGTTTATAACAACAATTTCTTTCAAGTAAAGTCTCTCCCAATTCTAAAATTCTGGAATTCTGTGATGTGCATATCCACATCTAGAGTTATAAAACCTAATCCAAGAGAACTGTCTGAAGGAAGACTTCAATCAATCAATAAACATTTATTAAGCACCTACTATATGCCAGGCATTGTGCTAAGCTCTGGAAATACAAAAAGAGGCAAAAGACATTGCCTGCCCTCAAGGATGTTACAATCTCATGGGGAGACAATATGCAAATAAATACATAGGAAGCAAACTATATACAGGATAAATAGGAAATGATTAAAAGAGGGAGAGCAGTAGAATTAAGAAAGATTGAGGAAGATTTCCTGAAAAAGGCAGGATTTTAGTTGGGACTTAAAGGAAGCCAGAGAAGTCAGTGGTCAGAGCACAAAAGCAAAAGAGTTCCAAGTACAGGGGCAACCAGAGAAAATACCCAAAGCTGAGAGATGGAGTATCTCGTTCATGGATTTTGTCATGAACAACAGAATGTTCAGGTGCAGATGCTCTAAGGTCTCTTTCAACTCTAATATTTTAGTCCAGTAATATTAAACTCAAAAGGGTCACTAAAGTACACATAAGGATCCCTGCACCTGGAATATTGACTTAAAAGAAAAATTTGTGTACACATATATGTTATCTATGTTTTATTATATTTATGTTTGTTTTGTTAAATATTTGCCGATTTGCATTTTAATCTACTTTGGGCCACATTCTGAGATGGTATGGATTCACATGCATTTCTGATACCTCTGTTCTAGTCTATGCTTCTACTGTTTTCTATTTTTTTTAAATTCTGAACTTTAAAAAACACCAAGGGGCAGCTAGGTGGCACAGTGGATAAAGCACCGGTCCTGGATTCAGGAGGACCTGAGTTCAAATATGGCCTCAGACACTTGACACTTACTAGCTGTGTGACCTTGAGCAAGTCACTTAACCCTCATTGCCCCACCAAAAAAAATAAATAAATAAAAAACACCAAATAAAATAGCCATTCCCATATACTTAGAAGAACAGAAAAAGAGAACTGTATGAAATTACATGAAACTGCAGAACTCTATGATGTATAGCTTGTTCCTAAGCATATAATAATTCTAACCTGTAGCTTTCAAAGCTATCCTATATGTGTGTGCTTCTTTCTAGCCTCCCTTCTCTTCTCTGCTCTGCTCTGTGCTGAATTTCTACAAAAATACTTCAGTGATTCTCTTCTCTTTTTTTGTTGCTATCCTATCCTTATCTTGCATAATCCCTCTCCCCCCCACACACACACACACCTACATGGGGAGGGGAGAAAAAATAAAGCCCTTGCAACAAATATGGACAGTCAAGCAAATAAAAATGGCAAACAGTTTGGTGGTTGAAAAGGAAAGAAAAAAAATGTCTTTGTTTAATAAAAACTGCCAAAAATTCATGGTAAAAATGTTGTTTTCAAATTTTGAAATTGGAAATCTTATGTAAACAGGTGCTAAAGGCTGTCTCTGCATGTGGCTGGAAAATAATAAAATACTCTTAGTTTAAAAAAATTGTTTTCAGATAGATTCTATGAGTAGTTTACTAAAATGGCTAGAAAATGAACTTTTGCATAAATAAAAATCTTTTAAATTATCTTGGAATGATGTAAAGTGACACTTTAGCATATGAACATTTTAATGGCTGAAAGGGGCAGGACAAAAGAACTTTTACTAAAATCTTTATAAAATGCAAGTGTGAAGAAACATAGGTTTCAGAAACAAGGTTGAAGATGAGTTTGAGGACTGAACTATAGCTGAGATTCCAGGGCACTGTGGTCCCTCAGCTCATGTGCATGTAACTTTTTAATGTTTAAGACATTAAACTTCATAAAATGATAAATCAGATAACTGAAGCCTATGGGATAATTAAATAAGGGCTTCTGGTTTTAAAACAGAAAAAGAGGAGCTTGTGAATTTTTACACTCTAAGGGAAAGGTGAATCACTAGTACCAAAAAGCTCTGGTTTGAGCAACTGAAAGTAGCGAAGAACCTGACTGGAACTGGGAAGAAAGTGGTGAGGAGAGAAGAGCGTGCTGAAGGGTAAAGAAAGCTCCATCTCTGATGGAGCTGTGAGGGGGTCAATTGGGAAGGCTTTGGCTGCTAGTTCTTTATTGGCTAGATAAAGGCTGAAGCACATCAGAAGACAGCTAAATTGCCATCTAGCACAACCTACAATTTGAGAACAGTGAAGCCTCTCTGATGTGCTGTTGCTCTCTTCTGCCCTCTCTAGTCTGACCAGGAAATGCATAAAGCTGAAAGGTAGGCTTAGCTGCCAAGTTTTGGGAATGTTTGGTTGATAGCTGATAGGGCAATGCAGAATCCTTGTGAAGGAAGGGCAAGCTTGTTTGCACCAGCCAAAGAACCCACCAGATGAGCTTTGGCTGAAGGAACCTACTATTCAGGATCCTTACAATAGTGTAACATTCTCTTAAGACCATTTTAAGGTATCCTAAGGTAAAAAATAAGTTGTTTCTCCATCAGTTTGAGAGTAGAAGAGGGGGGCAGCTAGGTGGCACAGTGGATAGAGCACCAGCCTTGGAGTCAGGAGGACCTGAGTTCAAATACGGCCTCAGACACTTGACACTTACTAGCTGTGTGACCTTGAGTAAGTCACTTAAACACAATTGGTTCACAAAAAGAAAAAAAGAGAGAGAAAGAAAGAAAGAAAGAAAGAAAGAAAGAAAGAAAGAAAGAGTAGAAGACGATTTGCTCAGCAGGTGAGCATCAAAAAAGTATCAAAGTATCTAGCAGAGAAGAGGCTTTGTATGCTTCAGATAGTTTCTGAATGTACAAGGTATGCCCTCTCACCTTTGATGGAAGAGCATAATCCAGGTTTATGTATGGATTGTGATGCATTGATTATTTGCTAGGCAAATCTATGATGCATTGGTTATTATGGCTTTTGCCTTGTGGTTAAGTAAATGGTTTTGCTTAAGTTATGATTTTGGTTAAGTAAATGGTCATGATTCAGATCTTATAGAATCATTGTGCCTGATTTTGTTGTGGCTGGTTTTGTTTAAATGGGAATCACATTGGTGGGGGCTCAAGAGCTATAGTAGTGAGTAGGAGGAATATATTCCCCCACAGAAGGAGAGCCCCCAGAACCCAGGAGGAGTTTGAGTTCCCAGACCCACTAGATAGGGGTAAACAGGCCAGCCCAGAGATAGATTAGAGAAGGATTACACCATTAACCTAATAAAAGGTTTTAACCCTTATAAAAGGAACTAAAGCGGGCAGCTAGGTCATGCAGTGGATAAAGCACTGACCCTGGATTCAGGAGGACCTGAGTTCAAATCCAGCCTCAGACACTTGACACTTACTAGCTGTGTGACCCTGGGCAAGTCACTTAACTCTCATTTCCTACCCCCCAAAAAAAGGAGCTAAAAAGAATAAAAAGGTAAAATATTTAGGCCCCCAAGACACCTTTTGCAGACTCCTTGCCTCATACCAAACATGTTCAGTTCCTTCCCTTGCTGTCAAATCCCTGGTAAAAATGGACCATAGGATCCTATTTTTAGGGACCCTAGAGGCCATTTAGTCCAACATCCTCATTTTTTTCTGTTTGTTTGTTTGTTTTTATTGTTGTTGTGGGGAGGGGGGTGTTTGTTTGGGTTTTTTGGTGGATAATGAGGGTTAAGTGACTTGCCCTGGGTCACACAGCAAGTTAAGTGTCAAGTGTCTGCATCTGGATTTGAACTCAGTTCCTCCTGAATCCAGAGCCAGTGCTTTATCCACTGTACCACCTAGCTGCCCTCCATCCTCATTTTTTTTTCTGAGGAGGAAACTGAAAACCAGAGATATTAAGTGATTTTTCAGAGGTCACACATCTAGTAAGTGACAGAGCTGAAATTCATATCCAGGTCCTCTTATTCCACATCCAGCATGCTTTACTATATGTACCACGCCATGATAACTACATACTGATTCAGCCTTCTCTGTCCTGGAATGCAGATATTGCCTGATTAAGCCTTCTCAGGGGTGGGGGTGGGGGTGGTGGAGAGTTGTGAGCATGTGTTGGAATAGGTCTAGTGGCTAGCATGGGTTGATTTGTCCTACATCTCCATGCACCCAGAACACATTGCTTGTTGCGAAAATAACACAGGAATGTGGCCAATTGCAAGTTGATAAGTCATTTTTTCCATTGTTGGTAAAATCAGTCGAGTGTGAATGAGAGGACAGGGGAGACCCTGAAATTGTACCAAAATGGTTCTAGTCTCTGATGATATACACATCTGGAAGCAATTTCAACATTAATTAGTGTATTGATTTTTTTTTTCCCTCTGGCTATTCTCCACTTAACTCTTTTTCCAGTGTGATTTGTGTTATCTCTCTAGCGGAAAAGCTGGGCTTGGACTTGGCTCCTGGAGTGTGGAGCAAATGAGAAATCTAACTGGGGTGGCCAACTATTCCTCAAATGATTATTAAAAATTCCAGACAAATGGACCTCCCCAGGAGCTGAGCAGAGTGGATTCTTTTAAACATTTGAGAGAGAGAGAGAGAGAAATAAAGGAAGGAAGGAAGGAAGGAAGGAAGGAAGGAAGGAAGGAAGGAAGGAAGGAAGGAAGGAAGGAAGGAAGGAAGGAAGGAAGGAAGGAAGGAAGGAAGAAAGAAAGAAAGAAAGAAAGAAAGAAAGAAAGAAAGGAAGGAAGAAAGGAAGAAAGGAAGAAAGAAAGAAGAGAAAGGAAGGAAGGAAAGAAGGGAGGGAGGGAGAGAGAGAGAGAAAAAGAGAGCAAGCCTCCTGAAAAAGCTGAGGTTTCTCTTTCTGGATCCAGTGTGATGAAAGGCCAGAAATAGCACGAGAGAAGGAGAGGGAGGTATAAGAGAAGATGTAGGTCCTTCTCACCCAGTGATTATGGTTTCGGTTCCCTGTACCCATATATCTCAGGGCTCTTAGCTGAAGAGACCTCCTGGATAAGAATTTATTCCTAGAATGCCAGAGCTGGGAAGGTTCTTAATACCTAGAACACAGCATGTCAGAGCTGGTAGGAACCTTAGAACGCGAACTATCAGAGGTGGAGGAAACCCTAGCATTGCTCTAGCCAGACTTCAATATACAGATAGGTAAGAATGCTATTTGGTTGGTCTAACTTTAGCTTAAAGGTGACAGGGCAAATGACTTGCCTAAGGTCCCACAGTGAGTTCGTGAGAAATCTGAGACTAGAACCCTGCCCACGACTCTTCCTCTGGATGCTAAAATGTATTTGCCATTGATCTTTATTGGTTTTTTTTTTTTTTACCTATTTCCCCCTCCATTCTCCTGATAAGTTTATAAAAAACACTACCCAGGCAAAAATGCCTTATTTCTCTGCCCCTTTTTAGTGGGTTGAGATCCCCCCTGGTGTCCTTTGATCATCCCTATTCCTCCTCCCCCACAGGCTGCCTCACATCCCTCCCTCTCCGTCCTGTTAAACGGTGAATTGCCCACCACTGGTACTTAATGCATATGTAATGAAGTAAAAAATCAGGACTGAGTAATGCTTATGGCCACCTTGACCTTACTTTGTACAACGGGAGGCCATCTCGGGCAGGAGTGATCTCATTGTCGCTCTAATGACCTCATCTAATTATTGCTAACTCCAAGACCTTTCCTGCTTTAATGGGAATCACTGAAGGCACACACGCCAGCTGCCTAATGAACTCATCTCACAGCACTGGTCCTTAACCAGAAACAGAGATTCGTTTGGAAAATTAGAAAAGGAAAAAAAAAAACACTACATTAAGGGGAGGAAGCCTGACATGATTTCGCATTTATTTCTCTGACTTGAAAGGGGAGAAGATAATGACATTGCTGGGAAGAAAAAAAAAAAAGAAACAGACGGAGAGAGAGATTAAAGAACCTGTTATTGATGGCTACAAACCCTCCCCTTTGCAGCCAGGATTGTACATCTCTGATGGCCACAGATCTGGCCACTTTGGGGTAATTACTGGCCACATGTGTACCATGACAAAATATCTGTATGGAAAGTTCCGGCAGTCATCTGGGTGCTTGGTCAACAAGGCCATGCACATATGGATGTCATCACTGACTGTAGTACTTCCTTTGTTCCTCAGAGTCCCTCTGGGCAGAGGCCAATCCATGCCAAACAAATTAAATGATAGTTATAGAACTTACTGTTGGAAGGAACCTTAGGGATCATCTGGGCCAATCCCCTCATGTTATGATAGGTGCCTGAAGAGAGGAGATAACTGGACCAATAAAATACAAGGTTTTTTTGTTTGTTTGTTTTTGGAGGCAATCTGGGTTAAGTGACTTGCCCAGGGTCACACAGGTAGTAAGTGTCTGATGTCAGATTTGAACCCAGGTTCTCCTCCATTTCTGGTGTTCTATCCATTGTACCACCTACCTGGCCTCAGTACAAGTATTAAAGGGTAGAATCAGAACTTGGACCTATGTCTTCTCATGCCATCTCTTCCATGGTCTTCTCTGAACTCCAGAGCTGAAAGTGATCTATCCCCTCTTCTCATAGCACTTGGAACTTTTGAATCAGAAGTTCCCCCTGATATGAAGGGGCTAAATACATTTTGAGTACCTCTTATTTCTTTGACATGTTGCCCTTACTACTTAAGGTAGAATATGGAAATGTCAATATATGACTCTCCTTCATAGCAAGTCACCAGAACTAATTACAAGCCCTTAGGCTCACAAGGCTCAAAATATAAGTTTGATTTGCAAATGAATGCTGAGAGACAGGATTCAAAACGGAGCTCCTAGAGAACTGTCCACATCCCACCCATGGACTATCCTCTCAAGCACAGACCTCTCTGATTTCTGTGACTTATAGTACTGCCCTGGTTAGAACTTCAGAAAATAGTTACACTTTCATAGGATCAAAGCTTTAGAGCTTAAAGGGATTTTAAGACATCATCTAGTCCAACTCCATTATCTTAAAAAGAATACTGAGGGGGCAGCTAGGTGGCGCAGTGGATAGAGCACCAGCCCTGGAGCTCAGGAGTACCTGAGTTCAAATCTGGACTCAGACACTTAACACTTACTAGCTGTGTGACCCTGGACAAGTCACTTAACCCCAATTGCTTCAAAAAAAAAAAAAAAGAATACTGGGAGTAAAGACAATGAGCTCCTGAACTCATGACACGATCACTCCAAAAAACATCCAAATAACGCCATAGGAAAATGCCCGGAGCAGTAAAACTCACAGAAGAATGTGCTGAAATCATCTTCTAACCAAGAACATCTTAGAAGATCAGAAGGAGGGAGCTGCTGTGCTAATACAGGAGTCAAGCCCAACCCCACAGTCACCCTGACACAGATCCAGTCCCAGGAAGGCCTCACCAGAGAAGGAGACCCCCAGAGCCTCTGAATCAGCTGAAGCGCCAGTGTCATCTGGAACTAAGCTCACAGTCTAGTGAGTGGGCTGAGCCCTGGACAGGGGAGAGACTACAGGGGTCTGTGCTGCTGCTAAGGCAGAACTTGGATTTTACACCCCTGCTGAGAACCAAGAGGTAGGCTCGAGTAGCAGTGGCCCAGGTGGGGGAGGGGCACAGGCTCGTCAGAGCTAACAACCACAACACACAAAGCTGGTTGATTAGCAAGTTGGTCTGGGGTCATCTAAGGACCAGGGAACAGGACAGGTAAGTGAAGAACCTGATTCTCCTTAAATCATACCACCTGAGACTTCTTAATCTTGAGATACTGCAGCCTGGAAACAGTGCCCCACTTTAAGGAACTAAAAGTCAAGTAAAAGAAAGGCAAGATGAGCAGACAGAGAAAGGTGAGAACAATAGAAAGTTTCTTCAGTGACAAGGAAGACCGAGGGGCACCCTCAGAGGAAAATATCAACATCAGGGCCCATATATCTAAAGCTTCCAAGAAAAATATGAATTGGTCTCAGGCCATAGAGGTGCTCAAAAAGGACTTTGAAGATAAAGTTAGAGAGGTAGAGGAAAAAATGGAAAGAGAAATGAGGGAGATGCAGGAAAGACATGAGAAAAATGTCAACAGCCTGTAAAGTCAAATTGGTCAAATGAAAAAGGAGGTACAAAAGCTCTCTGATAAAAATAATTGCCTAAGTATGAGGATTGAACAAATGGAAGCCAGTGACTTTATGAGAAACCAAGACACAATAAAGCAAATCCAAATGAATAAAAAAAATAGAGGGCAATGTGAAATATCTTCTGGGAAAAACTGCTGACCTGGAAAATAGGTCCAGGAGAGATAATTTGAAAATTATTATTCTACCTGAAAACCATGATCAAGGAAAGAGCTTAGACATCATCTTCCAAGATATTCTCAAGGAAAATTGCCCTGAAATTCTAGAAGAAGAAGCTAAAATAGAAATTGAAAGAATCCACCGATCACTTCCAGAAAGAGATCCCAAAAGGAAAACTCCTAGGAATATTATAGCCAAATTCCGGAGCTCTCAGGTCAAGGAGAAAATATTGCAAGCTTCCAAAAAGAAAGAATTCAAGTACTGTGGAGCCCCAATCAGGATAGCACAAGATCTAGCAGCTTCTACATTAAAGGACCGGAGGGCATAGAATATGATATTCCAAAGGGCAAAGAAAATGGGATTACAACCAAGAATCACCTACCAAACAAAACTCGTCATAATCTTTCAGCGGAAAAAAAATGGGACTTTAATGAAAAAGAAGACTTTCAGATATTTGTGATGAAAAGACCTGAACTGAATGGCAAATTTGACTTTCAAATACAAGACCCTAAAGAACCATAAAAAATTGGAGCTGGGGGACATACCTGGGGTCATACAGTGGGCGACTTTCTTGTGTCTGAGGCCGGGTTTTGGCTGGGATCCCCCTGGGTCCAGGGGTGATGCTTTTCCACTGTGTCACTTAGCTAGGTGATGACATCTTTAGGGTTAAATTGAGGGGTGAAAGGAATTCACTGGGGGAGGGGGAACAGCAGAGGTGAAATCCTACATGAAAGAAACAGGAAAAGGCTTATGGAGTGGGGGGAAGAGATGGGAGAGGAGCAAGGAATTAAATGAATTTTACACTCATCAGAAAAGGCTCAAAGACCTTAAACTCATCAGAGCTGCCTCAAGGAGGGATTAACACACACACCCAACTGGGTGGAGTAAGCTATTTAATCTGGGAAGTAAATGAGCCTAACACTCATCAGAATTGGCTCAAAGACTTCAATCTCATTAGAATTTGGCTCAAGGAGGGAATACACACTCAATTGGGTGGAGTAATCTCTCTAACCCTGTAGGAAAATAGAAGGGGAAGGGGATAAAGAGAGAGGGGCAAAAGAAGGAAGGGCAGAGTGGGGGAGGGGACAGACAGAAGCAAATCCCTTTTGAAGAGTGATAGGATGAAAGAAGATGGATAATAGAATAAATATTATGGAGAAGGGAATAGGATGGAAGGGAAACAGTTAACAATAGTAATCATGAAAAAGAGAAAAGGGGGAAAAATTATACAAAAAATATTTATAGCAACTCTTGGTGGAGGCTAAGAATTGAGAATCAAGGGAATGTCCATCAATTGAGGAATGATGGAAAAATCTGTGCTATATGATTGTAATGGAATGGTCTTGTGCTACAGGAAATGACAAACAGGATGATCACAGAAAAACTTGGAAAGACTAATGAACATCAATGTATAGTGAAGTGAGCAGAGCTGGGAGGACATTGTGCATAGTGACAGCAGTATTGTTCAATGAGCAACTGTGAATGACTTAACTACTCTCAGCAATGCAATAATCCAAAACAATCCCAAGGAACTAATGAGGAAGCTTACTATGCACCCCCATAGAAAGAACTGATAAAAAGAACACTTGTGGATTGTACATATATAACCTGGTTGCAATCTTGGGGTGGGGGGAGGGAGGGAGAAAAATTTGGAACTCTAAATTTTATGAAAATGAATGTTGAAAAGTACCCTTACATGTAACTGGAAAATAAATGTTTGTTGCTAAAATAAAAAAAATACTGAGGGGGCAGCTAGGTGGCATAGTGGATAGAGCACCAGCCCTGGATTCAGAAGTACCTGAGTTCAAATCCGACCTCAGACATTTAACACTTACTAGCTGTGTGACCCTGGGCAAGTCACTCAACCCCAATTGCCTCACTTAGAAAAAAAAAAAAAAAGAATACTGAGATCCAGGAAAGTCAAGTAATTTGTCCACAGTCATACATTCATTGGTAGAGCAAGGATTCAAACCCAGGTCCTCTGACTCTGTGCTCTTCCCAGTGCCCCTTATTTCAGGAGGCTCTATTATTTGCTCCATCTAGTCACTGTCCTAAGCTTCCCCAACAAAACATTGGATTCCTTGCTTTGCTATATTACCCCCAGTCAGTGGTGTCAAATTCAAATAGAAATAGAGATCACTGAAGCATACATAATGATGATGGCATATTGACTTGGAAAACCACATACTAACATTATCTATGTTTTAGAGGGAGAAAAAATAGAAGCAGTATAATATTTTACATTCTTGGGCTCAGAAATCACTGCAGACAGCAATTACAACTATGAAATTTAAAAATGCTTCCTCCTTGGAAGGAAAGTTATGGCAAATCTGGACAACAGACTGAAAAGCAGGGATAGCACCTCGATGACAAAAGTCCACAGAGTCAAAGCTGTGGTTTTTCCAGTAGCAATGCTTGGTTGTGAGAGTTGGACTATAAGGAAAGTTCAGTGCCACAAAATTTACACTTTCTAATTGTAGTACTAGAGAAGATTTTTTGAGAGTCCCCTGGACAGCAAGGAGATCAAATCAGTCAATTCTTAAAGAAATTAATTCAGACTCTTCATTGGAAGGTCAAATACTGAAGTGGAAGCTTAAATATTTCAGCCTCATAATGAGAAGACGGGACTCATTGGAAAAGCCACTGATGTTGAGAAAGGCAATAGGAAAAGGCAATGGCAGAGGGGGATACATAGTGTCATGTAAGCAATGAAGATGATCTTGGACAGACTTCAGGAGATGATGAGGACAGGTGGCATACTATTGATGGAGGAGGCTAAAAGGGGTTAATAGATAATCTAAGACTTGAGTTATGAACAGTAATTAAAAGGGTTAACAGAAACTAAGGTTTGAGTTTTTGTCAACTGTAACTAAGACCAATACTGTAACCAATCAATACAATCAACAGAAGCTTAGCGAAGGTAACCAGGGACCATTAACCATTAATAGCAGTTAATATTACTAGATGACATGAAACAGAAACTGTACCTAGAAAACAGATAAGAGAGACCCTCTGGCTCTGACAAGTTTGAGCATGTCTTTATGAGTATGCATAGAAAGACCAAATGTGTTGTTAGGTTCACCTTATGACATTTAGACCCCAAAAACACACCCCTAGTGAGAAAGGTACCCACCTTGGAGGATGTCTTAGGATTCCAGGAAATCCAAAATAGGATGTGAACTTCCCACAAAGAGGAAATTAAAATAATGAGGAGATAACCTATTTTTTCTACTATAAATATAACCATTCTCCTCTCCCTATTTGAGACACCTATCTCCTTTGGTTGTTCTCCCTGTGGTCACAGTATTTCAATAAAACTTGGGAAACAGAGAAACTGAGTCTTAGAATTCTTTGGGATGCCTCATGATCAATTTGATCAATCAAATCCATCCCCACATCACTATGATCCATATATTCAAAAAAAGATAGATGAAATTGAATGACTGAACAACAACAAAAATGCTTTATTGTATTTTTTATTTATTTTGTTAAATATTTCCCAATTACATTTTAATCTGGTTAGTATTGTGGGATGCCCCATATTTGACGCTTCTGTTCTAAGTGATCTTTCCCTTCCCCAGTTAAGAAGAAACTGGGGGAAAATAAGCACTCATGAAATGCAAATAGCTATGGTTACTATTCACCAAAATAGTCCAGAGGACACAAAAACACTCCTGGCCCTACACCATTGCCTTTCAAAAGTTTGGAGATAGGATAGAGCACTGGCCCTGGAGTCAGGAGGACTTGAGTTCAAATCCGGCCTCAGATACTTGAAACTTACTAGCTGTGTGACCCTGGGGCAAGTCACTTAACCCCAATTGCCTCACCAAAAAAAAACAAACAAAAAAAAAAAAACAAGTTTGGAGATAGCTCTTATCTTGTCTTCTTCAAGATAAATATTCCCAATCCCTTCAATTACCTCTTGGACATCATATACTCCAGCCTCCTCAGCCTCCTGGTCACCCTCTGGAGAAACTCCATTATGTCCAACATGTTTCTCAAAATGTGGGGCCCAGAAATGAAAATAAGAGTACAGATGTGGTCTGGTCAAGGTAGGGGACACCCTGCAGGATCCTGTCCTTTTTCTCATTGTAGACATTTTGCCTCCTTTCATCAAACCTGGGCCAGCACTCTATCCATTGCACCACCTAGCTGCTCCACAACAAAGACCTCATTAGCCTTGGCATTGCACACTGTTGACTCCTGTTGACTATGTTGTCTCCTAAAACCCCCTCTCTTTGTCTTGTACTGGTGTTACCCTCCATCCTCTACTTAGGTAGTTGACTTTTTGTTTTGTTTTGTTTTGGGGTTTTTTTTCAGGGCAATGGGGGTTAAGTGACTTGCCCAGGGTCACACAGGGTAGTTGACTTTTTGAACCCAGCTGAAGAACTTTATATTTATCCCTATACTATTTCATCTTATTAGCTTTACTTCATTATTCTAATATGTCAGAATCTTTTAGAATCTAGATTCTGTATTTTCACTGAAATCATTTATCTAAAAAAATTGGGGGGGAAAGGCATCATGAATGCTATAAAAGAGTATTATTGACATCAGTGCTTTTTATATTACAATCATTCTAAATATATTTTACTTCCTTCCCTGTCACCTTACCCCTAGCCCAAAACAGTTCCTTGTAATAAAAACATCTAAGCAAAAGCAAAGAATACAGTGAATGCTTCTGTCAAAATATACCACACTTGGGGGCAGCTAGGTGTCCCAGTGAATAGAGCACCGGCCCTGAATTCAAGAGGATCTGAGTTCAAATCTGGCCTCAGACACTTGACACTTACTAGCTGTGTGACCCTGGGCAAGTCACTTAACCCTCATTGCCCAGTCAAAAACAAAAACAAACAAAAAAAAAAATACCATGCTTTGAATCTGTCATACCCTGAATATACACACAAACATCATACTCCTCTACTGAGAATGTCTTAGTAGTTATTATGATATACTCTTTTTTTTTTTTTTTGCTTTGGAGGCAATCAGGGTTAAATTACTTGCCCAGGGTCACATAGTTAGTAAATGTGTAAGGTCAGATTTGAACTCCTGACTTCAGGGCTGGTGCTCTATCCATTGCACCACCTAGCTACCCCTTTGGGATACTCTTAAGAGTAAGGATCTTGGAGTAAAAAGACTTGAGTTCAAGTTCCATCTCTCCTACTTGCTACAATCACAGAATTTTGAGTTTTGTTCCTTCATTTTGCAAGTGAGGCTTAGGAGCCTCTATGGAATTTGGGGAAGTCAGTATATTCTTGCAAATTTTCATATTTGTACAATAGGGATAAGACTTACTTGCACTTAATCTATATCCTGGGGGAATGTACTTTGCTGTGATAAAAGCTCTTTGGTAGCCCAGCCTTTTAAAGCAATTTGGAAGTAGGCTCCAAATGTCACTAAACCATACATATTTTTTGACCCAGTAATACCACTATTAGGCCTATCCCACTAGAGAGGTAAAAGGTGAAGGGTAAGGACCAATAAGTGCAAAAATAATTGTAGTAGCACTTTTTGTTGCAGCAAAGAACTGGCAGAGTGTCCATCAAGTGGGCAATGGTTGAACAACTTATAGTACATGAATGTGCTGAAATATTATTGTACCATAAGGAATCACAAAAGGGATAGATTCAAAGAAAGCTGGGCAGATGTCTATGAATGCACTGAACTGAGCAGAACCAGGGGCCAGAGAGCTATGATAGCAGAGCCAGGATTCTGACCAAGTGCTCTGCTTTTTTTCCTTTGTACAGTAATCCCTCATGCAATTAATCTCCAGAAATTAGAGATAAACCTAAGTGAGATTTAATTTGAATCTTAATTGATGTTTTTCTGGTTTTGTTTTTATTTTCTTAAACCCAAATGATTTTTCAGGGGAAAAAAAAATAACAGCACTATTAGAACTGTTCAAACTAAAACCATGTCTATATTTTCTAAATCACTAGACAAAGCCAGAGCATCAAAATATTTTCTGGCTAAATTCATACTTCAAAAGATCTATGTGTGTTCCTTAGAGCTACCCAGAGAATGAATAGTGAATGGGAAAGTCACAATAGAAAGCCCGGGGTCAGAGGGGACCACAAGTTGACCTTGGAGTGTGATTACTGAAAAGACAAGCATGATCCCTATGTCCTTGTGGGGATGAAGCATTCTATTGGACTCTAAGGATTACTGGCTTCCATGGCAACAGTGACTTGGATAGAAGCCTTAGAGGACCTCCCCTGGGGAATGAGGCCCTGAGGCTGTAGACACACAGGATGGAAGGGGTGCCTGCCTCAGTGCCTGGCTTCTCAGATCCTAGGCTTAAAGGCAGAGTTGCTGAGCATCAGGAGTGTGTGTGTGTGTGTGTGTGTACTTTATGAATAGGTTTATATAAGGATATGTACTATGTGTGTAAATTTCAATCTATGTACAAGCATATATTTGTGTGTATGTATGTGTTTTTATATATATTGCATTCATTTGCATGTGTGTATGTATGTGAGTGAATGGGACTATGTAATATCGTATATGTATTTTTATATATAATATGTATTTATGTATATTTATTTGGGTTCAGTGGATAGAGTACAGGGCCTGAAGTCAGGAAAACTCATCTTCCTGAGTTCAAATATGGTCTCAGACAATTACTAGCTATGTTATCCTGGGCAAGTCATTTAACCCTATTTGCCTCAGTTTCCTTAACTGTAAAATGTGCTGGAGAAGAAAACGGTAAACCACTCCAGTTATCTTTGCCAAGCAAACCCCAAATAGGGTCATGAAGAGTTGGGCATGACTATGGACATAAAAAAAATGATTGAACAACAATAACAATAAAACTTACTTGCTCTACTTCAAAAGTAGAGACAAAATTGGGAGTAGTGTGATATGCAGGCTCTATTCAAAAATATCTCCTTCATTAGCTGGGATCCATTAGATGGTTATGCCTTTAGGTTAGCTGCCCCTTGGGAAGGGGAAAGTACTTGTAGCCCTCATCAGCCATTTGTACCTCAGAGTTAATTAGCTGATCAGATCCTTTGGGGGCTTATAAATGAGAAAAGTAAGGCCATGATTGTGTCAGTATGAATGGGTCAATAGGGTTACCTTGATCCTTGACCCAATAATACTAGAAAGAGAAGAATCCTTGGGGTTGGGGTCAGATTTGAGGAGCCCAGAGATAGTGTGAACAAAGACTCTGAGTGGGCAAGGGACTTTAGCATGAATCCCATCTCCTCCCTTTAAAAGGGAAGAAACTTGTAGATACTGTCAACTTTATACAGTAATTTTTTTATACAGGAAATATTAAAGCAAAGATTCACGTAACCATAGATTTTTAGTTGAAAGGAGCTCAGCAGCCATTTGGGTCAACCCATTCCTATAAATGACCATCCCACCTCTGTTTATAGATCTCTAAGGAGAGGCAATCTCTAACTCCTGGAACCAGCTCATTCTCCTTTTCATAGTGCCAGTTGTTAGGAAGTTCTTCCTGACTTTAAGTTTCAATTTGTCTCTTTGCAGCTTTCACTATTTCTTTCTGGTTCTACCCTTTAGAGCCAAACACACATGATGGCCCTTCAAACATCTGAAGATATCTATTATGTCCACCCCTGAATCTTCTCTTCTCTCAGCTAAACATCCCCAATTCCCATAGGGCAGAGTCAAGAGGTGGAGTCAAGATGGTGGCATGAAAGGAAGTGTTTTTGTCTAGCTCGACTAGTACACCTCCTCCCCAACAAGCGAGAAATAGTACCAAACCAAATTCTAATCAGGAAAGTCAAAAAACTTCACAGTGAGTCATTTTCCAGCCCAGGGCAGCTTAGAGAGACCAAGAGAAAAAGAACTATATACTAGGGCAGAAAGAGGTCCTAGGGGGATCCCTGAACTAGTATTGTGCGTATGAACTGGTGTCATCTATCAAGTCTGGGGCCCATCACTCAGTTCCAGGTCACAGATCCAGTACAGAGAAGAGCAGATGAGAGTGAGCAGGCACCCTCACTAGGTACTGAAAAAGATCAAATTCCAGAAATGTAAACAAGTGGCTCTGAGCCCAGGAGCAGGGAAGGAGTTCAGTTCTAGCCTTTAGCCCAGCATTTGGGCTAACCAGAGCAGGAGAACAAGACCAAAGGACAGCATCAGTATAGTCTTTCTAAACCTGCCCCTCTCAGCAGACTCAGTGACTGAGTTCACTAGGAGTCTACTAAAACTTATCCACTGCAAGCCAATGGACCCAAACTTGGGTCAAGGATATGTAGTGATAAGACTGGGAGTTTAGTGAACAGACGTCTTCCCAGAAGGACCCAAAACTTGCAGTCCCCCAGACTGAGCTGTGAAAGCAGGACAAAGACATAAAAGGATGGAAGATCAGACCAGACATCCCCTTCCCCACCCCAGAAGTTAGTAGAATTCATCACTAGCATCAAGAACAAAGTCAAATAGAAGACTAGAAGAATGAGCAATCAAAAAAAAGATCCCAACCATAATAGAGCTACTGTGGTGACTATAGTGACTACTATAGCAAAGCCGGATAGGATACTAAAAAGCAGACATCACCTTGCTGACAAAGGTCTGTAAAGCCCAAGAAATGGTTTTTCCAGTAACAATGTATGTCTGTGAGAGTTGGAATATAAGGAAGGCTGAGTGCCATAGAATTAATGCCTTCTAATCATGGTGCTAAAAAAGACTTTTGAGAGTCCCTTGAACAGCAAGAAGATAAAATCAGCTAATACCTAAAGAATTAATTCAGGGTATTCACTGGTAGGTCAAATACTGAAGCTGAAGCTTAAATACTTTGCCCATATAATGAGAAGACAGAACTAATTGGAAAATACCATGATATTGGAAAATATTAAAGCAAAAAGAAAAGTGGACAGCAGAGGATGAGATGGACAGATCATGGAAACAATGAACATGAACTTAGACTTCAAGAGATAGCAGAGGATAGAAGGACCTGGCATGCTGTGATCCATTAGTTCATGAAGAGTCAGACACAACTGAGTGGCTAAACAACAACAGCAAATGGTGATAGGAAAGCTCAAGACACAAACAAAAAATAAAACAATCACTTGAAAATGTCTACAGGCAAAACCTCCCAAAAAGGCAGCTTAGACGCAAGCACAAGAATTCCTAGAAAAATTAAAGAGCTTTTAAAAATGATTTTATTTCATAGGATTTTTAGTTCCAAATTTTTCTCCCACCCTCCCTTCCCTCCCTCTTCCCCAAGACAGAAAACAATATGATATTGTTTATATATGTACAATCACATTAAATGTATTTCTGCATTAGTCACACTGTGAAAGAAGAATCATAGCACAAGAGAAAAACTTCAAAAAAGAAGGGGGAAAAATGGCCCAATAGTAGAAACAGTATAGTTCAATCTGCCTTCATAATCCACAGTTCTTTTTTCTGGATGTTGAAAACATTTTCTATCATGAGTTCTTTGAAATTGTTTTGGATCATTTCACTGCTGAGAAGAGCCAAGTCTATCATCATTGTTCATCACACAATGTTGCTGTTACAGTGTATAATGAATGTTCTCCTGGTTCTGCTTATCTCAGTCAGCATCAGTTCATGTAAGTCCTTCCAGGTTTCTCTGAACTCCTCCTGCTCATTGTTTCTTACAGCACAATAGTATTCCATTACATTCATATACCACAACTTGTTTAGCCATTCCCCAATTGAAGGGCATTCTCTCAATTTCAAATTATTTGCCACCACAAAGAGAGCTGCAATAAATATTTTTGTACATGTGGGTCCTTTTCCCTCCTCTATGATCTCTTTGGGATACAGACCTAGCCCCTTTGAGCATAGTTCCAAATTGCTCTCTAGAATGGTTGGATCAGTTCACAGCTCCATTAAAATTATTTTAAATACTGATTAGAGCAGCAGAGGAAAAATGGGAAAATAAATTATAGTTATGGAAGAAAGATATTAAAAGAAAATCAATACTTTGGTAAAAGTGGTAAAAAAAATTTCTAAAGGAAATAGACATTCCTCATTCCTTCAATCAATTTTTATATGACATAAATTCAAGGTCCTTCAGCATCTTGGTGTCCTCTTGGTGAAACTGACCATAACATTTCAATGAGGTTTCACAAAGGCAGACGCCAGAGTGGCTATCACCTCCTTATGCTTGGAATCTGATTCTCAGTGAAACCCAGGATTGCATTAGCTATTTTTGGCTATCACATCATACTGCTGATTCATATCAGACTCAATGTATTGACCTTACTTTAACACAGTGCCAGGCACATAGTAGGTTTTAATAAATGCTTATTTCCTTCCTTCCTTCTTTGACATCCACTAAAATATCCAGCTCTTTTTCTTACAAATTGTTTTCTAACCACACCTTTTCCATGTTGTACTTGGGACAAAATGAAAGACTTTACATGGGACAGCTAGGTGGTGCAACAGATAAGAAAACTCATCTTCCTGAGTTCAAATCCAGCCTCAGGCACTTACTAGCTGTGTGACATTGGGCAAATCACTTAACCCTGTTTGCCTAAGTTTCCTCATCGTAAAATGAACTGGAGAAGGAAATGGCAAACCACTCTAATATCTTTGCCAAGAAAACACCAAATGGGGTCATGAAGAGTTGGACACGGGCAGCTAGGTGGCACATCGGATAGAGCGCCGGCCTTGGATTCAGGAGTACCTTGAGTTCAAATCTGGCCTCAGACACTTAACACTTATTAGCTGTGTGACCCTGGGCAAGTCACTTAACCCCAATTGCCTCACTAAAAAAAAAAAAAAGAGTTGGACACAACTGAATAACAAGGAGAATGTTACACTTGCCCCAATTGAATTCCAACTTATTAGAATAAACCCAATTATGGATCCCAGCTCTACCATCCTGTATATTAATCATTCTTCCCAATTTTCTGGGTTTCCAACCCAGGTTGTCTCACTCTAAGTTCAGTGCTCTTTTTATTATTTCACTCTGCTTTCCATTCAAAGAATGCTTGGAACAAGAGACTAAAGTAGTCTATATAGGAAGCATTAAAAGAAAAACAAAGGACATGAACAGGGAAGATGGGAGAAATTAAAGGAAAACTTGCCCATTTCATCATTTTCCCAAGTGTATGCCAGGAGCCTGGCTGGCCTACTCACTGATTTACCAGAGGGCTTACTATTGGCACCTTCTCCCCACACTAATCCCATCCTGGTTTCTGCCTTCTGGTTACGTGCCAGCTTCATATGTCCCTATTAACTTTCATCTTATTTAAATTAACTCGAGAAATATTTACTTGGTGCCTACTGTGAGCAGAACATTGTCCTGAAGTCTGGGAAGCAGGGGGCAGATTATAACAGTCAGGGAGTTCATAGTGGAGTAGGAAGCTTTCCTATGGACACCAATATTTATAACACGAAATAAATATCATTTGTTATTGCCATTGGATCCACTTCATGTGGCTACAATATTCCTTCAATAAAGAGCCAATAGTCGACAAGCATTTATTAAGTGCCTACTATGGGGACAGCTAGGTGGCACAGTGGATAAAGGTGAGTTCAAAACTGGCCTTAGACACTTGACACTTACTAGCTGTGTGACCCTGGGCAAGTCACTTAACCCTCATTGCCCCGCCCTCCCCCCGCCCCCCCAAAAAAGTGCCTACTATGTACCAGTGCTGTGCTAAGTGCTGGAAATACAAATAAGAAAACAAAAAAGACTGTCCCTTCTCTAAACTGATTAAAGCTAAAATTGATTAAAGGCTCAGAGTGAATTTCATGGGGGAAGACAATCCACAAAAGGAGCTCTGTGTGTGTGTATATCTATATATCTATATCGATGGATATATCTATATATGTACATATCTTTATAGAGAGATCTACATCTCTTTGTGTCTGTGTGTATATGTATAGAGAGAGATCTATATGTAGATGTCTATATAGATACACATAAACAATCTCTCTCTTAGTTCTTTTCCAGGCCATCACCCCTGCGCTATTTACATTCTCTTCCTTTCCCCATCTTGACTTTCTGGTAAGGCAGTTCCATTCTACCCCCTCCTCTTCCCTTGCATCCCCTGCCCCTTTTGTCAGATTGCCAATCTTGCTCTGCCAAGCCTCATCCTCGGGTCTCTCCTATCATCTGCTGCCTTTGCTCTGACACACACACTGCTGAATGAAAGCTGGAGAAAATCACAAAGTTCTGCTAATGGAGGCCACTAAAACCTTATGTTACCCAACCTCAAGGAGGCTCTCACTGCTGCCAGGCAATCCTTTTACACCACCCCACCACCAGTTACCTCACTATCCCGCTCACCACAGAGGCTCTTTTAAATCTTTTCATCCTTCCTGAAACCTCCCATTTCTCCCCCTCACCCCTCTTAGTTAAGAACCTGGACTAATATTTTACTGAAAAAAAAAATCAAAACTGAGACCTCCTTTTTCTCCCATCCTCATTATCTCCCATCTCCCATGTGTCTTCTGCAACCATTTCTTTACCCCAATTCACACTAAGAAGGGGGCCCTTCTCTTTGCCAAGGCAAACCCCTCCAAATACACAAATAATCCCTTATCTTCTCCAGCAGATTTGCCCCCTTTATTACCCTTACTCTATAGCTTATCTTCAATCTCTTCCTAGCCACTGGCTGCTTCCCTACTGCCCATAAACATGCCCATGTCCAATCCATCCTCAAAAAACACTTGCTTGATCTGTCAATGTCCACTTTCTATCACCCTATATCACTCTTCTTTCTTGTAGATAAACTCCTTGAGAAGGCAGCCTACAATAGGTGTCTCCACTTCCTTTGCTCTCACTCTCTAACTCTCTATGATCCGACTTCCAGCCTCATCACTCACCCAAAACTGTGCTCTCCAAAGTTACTAACAATTTATTAATTGACAAATGGAATGGACTTGCCTCGATCCTCTTCCTTCTTGAGTTTTCTTCTGCTTTTGTCTCTGTCAAGCCTTCCCCCCCTCCCCCCGCCCTTTTTCCTTAATAGTCTCTTTAGGTTTTCAAGACAGTTCTCTCTTAGGGTTCTTCTCCTACCTATATGACAATCCTCAATCTCCTCTGCTGGAACTTTAACCACATCACACCTGCTCACTCTGGGTATCCACCAGGGCTGCATCCTGAGCCCCCCTTTTTTTCTCTATGTTATTTCACTGGGTGACCTCATCAGCTCCCTTGGATTCCATTATCATTTCTGCTGATGATGCTCAAATCTTCTTAGCCAGCCCTAACCCTTTCTGCTATTCTCCAGGCTGGCACCTCCAACTATTGGCTATCTCAAATGAGATATCTTTAAAGGTTTTTAATTCAACCCAGCCAAAACTGGGTTCATTCTTTTTCTGTCCTTGGACCTTCCTTTTTCTACTTTTCCTTTTACTGTTGAGGACACCAGCATCCTCCCAGCCACCCAAACTCACATCTAGGTGACATCTTTAACTCCTCATTCTTTCTCACCTCCCCCTATAGCCAATCTTTTGCCAATGCCTGTCAATTTTATCTTCATAATGTCTCTCACATATGCCCCCTTCTCTCCTGTGGCATAACCACCACCCTGGTGCAGGGCCTTATTACCTCATGCCTAGATTATTGCAACAGCATGCTGGTTGGTCTCCTTGCCACAGGTTTCTTCCCAGACCAGTCCATCCTCCAGTCCAGATATCAAAGTGACCTGCCTGGGGGTGGCTAGGTGGCACAGTGGATAAAGCATCAGCCCTGGATTCAGGAGGACCTGAGTTCAAATCCAGCCTCAGACACTTGACACTTATTAGCTGTGTGACCCTGGGCAAGTAAGTCACTTAACCCCCATTGCCCCACGCAAAAAAAATAAAATAAAATAAAAAGTGACCTGCCTAACATACAAGTCTGATCATGTCACTTCTATAACCAATGAACTCCAGTGACAAGCGGAATTGGGCATAGTTGCCTCCAGGATTCCTGGATACATTCATTTATTGGTGGAAATTGTGGTTCACCATTTTTTTCTGGGGCTGATGAAATAAGTGGACCCCTTCACAATGATTTCTCCCTTCAATGATGACTTCAGGGACTAGGCTGGAAGTAGACCAAGTATCCTGTGCAAAACTACTATTGCCTGGGTTTTGGGATTCAAGATCCTGAGCTATCTCCATCAAGGTCTAAAAAAAGATAGGGATGGTGGTAGTTTCATCATCATTATCATCATCAAGACCAGTCTTAAATATAAGTAGCTTCTTAGATGATAGGATGGGAACAACTTTGAGGAAACCCTCCCTGTCCCCAAATGTTACTCCTTCTGGTTTTTTTAAACTACTATAGGGCATTGTTGGTGGAGCTGTGAACTGATCCAACCATTCTGGAGAACAATTTGGAATTATGCCCAAAGGGCGATAAAGCTGAGCATACCTCTTGACCCAGCAATACCACTTTGGGGTCTTTTTCCCAAAGAGATCATGGGAAAGGGAAAAGGACCCACATGTACAAAAATATTTATAGCTGCTCTTTTTGTGGTGGCAAGGAATGGGAAATTGAGGGGATGCCCATCAATTGGGGAATGGCTGAACAAGTTGTGGTATATGAATGTAATGGAATACTCTTGTGCTGTAAGAAATGAGCAGGAGGAGTTCAGAGAAACCTGGAAGGACTTGCATGAACTGATGATGAGTGAGATGAGCAGAACCAGAACATTGTACACAGTATCATCAACATTGAGTGTTGATCAACTGTGATAGATGAGATTCTTCTCACCAATCCAATGGTACAAGACAGTTCCAAAGGACTCATGATGGAAAAGGCTCTCCAAATCTAGAAAAACAAAAAAAAGGAACTGTGGAATATGGATGCTGGTTGGACTATACTATTTCTTTTGGTTTTGGTGCTGTTGTTTTTCTTTTTTGAGGTTTTTTCTTTTTGCTCTGATTCTTCTCATATAACATGACTAATGCAGAAATATGTTTAATGTTATTATATATACATATACACACACACACACACACACACACACATACACATATATAAAACGCCTATATCAGATTACCTGCTGTCTAGGGGAGGGGGGAGGGAGGGAGAAAAATTGGAAATTGGAAATCTTATCTAAACAAATGTTGACAACTAAAATAAATAAAATTTAAAAAACAAAACTATTATAGGGGCAGCTAGGTGGCGCAGTGGATAGAGCACCCACCATGGATTCAGGAGGACCTGAGTTTAAATCTGGCCTCAGACACTTGACACTTACTAGCTGTGTGACCCTGGGCAAGTCACTTAACCCCAATTGCCTCACCCAAAAAAAAAAAAACAAAAAACCTATCATAGACAGTGTAGTATGGTGTAATGAAATGGCATCAAACTCAAATGGTGGGCAGCATTTTGACTTAGAAAATTAACCACATATTAACATCTATGTTGCATTGTATTTCTATTTATTTTATTAAAGAGTTCCCAATTATATTTTAATTAGGTTTTGGCCACTTTCAATAGTCTTGCAGGTGTACAGGGCCCAGAAGGACAGGAGTTTGACACATCTGATGTAAAGGGCATTGGTCAGAAGCCTTGAATGCGAGCCCGGGCTTTGATGACTGCTAGCTCTGTGACCTTGAATGAGTAGCTTCGCATCACTGGCCTTCAGTTTGCTAATCTAGAAAATAGCAACAATGGTATTTACACTTTATCTATCTCACTACATAATTGCAGGGAGTAAAAAGAGCTTAGAGTACTATTTTAAGAGATTCTTTTCTCGGGCTTAAGTTGTAAGGGCTGTGAGAGCTTCATTCTCACCCCACAAGCTTTATAGCAGCTGCCTGTGTCACTCTGGGGACATGGAGTGCACACTCTACAGCTTTCATCCACCTTCCCCAAGGAGAGAGAGAGAGAGAGAGAGAGAGAGAGAGAGAGAGAGAGAGACAGAGACAGAGAGAGAGAGAGAGAGAGAGAGAGAGAGAGAGAGAGAGAGAGAGAGAGAGAGAAACACCCTTTTACTAGGATCAACAGTCATCCTCAACTCTGCTATGGTGTAGCTATACCTACAAATGCTGGACTTGAGATGTTGGTCTAAAGAACAGGAGACTACCAAAGTCCAATCCAGCCAGAAACTCTGTGTTGAGGAAGTCATATAACCCAAATCCCCCACCACCACCACCCTTTTTTTATTCATTTTTTATAAATAAGAAAATTTCAGTTTGAAGAGGCAAAATGAAGCATTGGACCCTGGAGGAGAACCTGCCACTATCCTCATTCAGGTCCTCAGCAGCTGCACTATTGCAATAACCTCCTAATTTGCACTCTCTGCCTCATTTTCCCCTACTCCAATCCATCTTCCACACAGGTGCCTAAGAGCTTTTCCTAAAGGACACGTCTAACCATTCTATTCCCCTTCTAACAAAGCTCCAATGGCTCCCTCTTGTCTTTACAACAAAATATAAACTCCTCTGTTGAGCATTTAAAGCACAATGTGAAATGTGGCTCCAACTTGCCTTTCCAAACTAATTTCACATTGTTCCCAGTGTACCACACTGGGAAGTCTGGAAAGAGGTTGTTGTTGTTGTTCAGTCATTTTTCAGTTGTATCTTACTCTTTGTGACCCCACTTGGGGTTTTCTTGGCAGAGTTACTGGAGCGGTTTGCCACTTCCATCTCCAGCTCATTTTACAGATGAAGAAATTGAGGCAATGAGGGTTAAGTGACTTGCCCAAGGTGACACAGCTAGTAAGTGTCTGAGAGCAGATTTGAACTCTGGAATTAGAGGACAAGTTCAAATCCTCTAAACTCTTTGGCCCTCAGTGTCGTCCTCTGTAAAATGAGGGAGCAAGACTAGAGGGCATCTAAGGTCCCTCCTAGCTCTAAATGTCTTGTACTTATACTACACAATCCTCAGAATTGTCATGAGGAAAACACTTTGCAAACTTTAAAGCACTATAGAAATGGATAGTATTTTATTCTTGCAAGACAAATGTGAGCTATGTACATCCTTAATAATTTCCTGATCTACGAACCTGCTAACCTTGTAACAAGAGGGTTCTTCCTGAAGTGCTTTGATTCTTGGGTTTTATCAGCACATCCCACTCCGAACCCTAGCCTGCCCCTCCAATAGGGTCTTCTCAAGCTCCAGAATTAGCTTTACAAGATGAAGCTCATCGGATGGATAATGAGATCTCATTATCCTTTACATGTTCCATTACAATTACACAATGAAATAAAATGTCCACAAAACCCAGATCAAATTTGCTTTGACAAAGGCAAGGGGGAGATGGTGGGGCCTGAGACATTGATGATGAATCCAGGGTTCCCTGAGCTTCTGTATTAAATGTGTTTAATGATCATCCGGTAATATAATTAGATATTAAAAATCTCATTGTGTAATCATAAAATAACATGGACTGAATAATAAAATATCATAGTTATAAAATCTAAATGTAATAAAATTGTGTTATTACAAAAGCTTAAAATTTAATGATGGCTTTTCTGTGTGCCACTTATGACATAATGAAAAGCACCAAATAACATACAGTAATTAAAAAAAGAGAAGCAAGTCTATAAGGACCGTGGGATTTAAGGGTTTTCCTCTAGGTGGCCCTGAAAGAATCTACTTATAATCATGGGATTTGACAGAGCCAAATCTCTCTTCCCAAAAGGAATGAAGTTAATGTGATATAGATCCTGATGATCAATCATCTGGGGTTGATTGGCCTAGCTCATAAGCACAAGCTTAATGGTTTGATCCCTGTAAGATCCAGGGAGTTTCAAAATGTATGACTTATACTGACCTCAGACTGAGTCCTAATCCTGATGCTAAATCGAGTCCTGACCCCAGTTCTAGACCCACCTATAATTAACTCAGTAGGGAACTCTTCACCCTGTCCAGCCATTTGACAATATGTGCTGGGATTATTAGGCAGACTGGACATCCAATGATCATCTCTACCTCCAAAGTATTGAGTAACATCAGGTCAGATCTGGCAGAAATTGTGTTCAGGCCAACATTTTACACCATATGCCACCCTCAATTCAAAGAAGATTTGCTACCTGATTATTAAAGGTTATACCATGAAAAAATATTTGAAGAGAACTGGAACCTTTCATAGTTATGGCTAGGGGATGGAGTCTTTCTCTTTGTCTCTCTCTCTCTCTCTCTCTCTCTCACACACACACACACACACACACACACACACACACACACACACGCACACACACGCACACACGTGCACACATGCGCGCGCACACACACATATACACAAATATAATTTTAATTATATGAAATTGAAAAGATTTGGAATGACAAGATCATCACTACAAGGATAATAAGAGAAACAATATTTGGGGAGGGGGGAATCTTTGCATTGAATATTTCTCATAATGGTCTGACATCCAAGATAAAAAGGAACATAACACAAATATATCAGACCAAGATCAATTCCTCAGCCGATATAAAGATCAAAGGATATAAACAAACTATCATCAAAAGAAAAATTGCAAATTATTAACAACCAGGAAAAGAGGCAATATAATGTAGTGGAGAGAGAGCTAGTGTCAGCAAATACCTCTCAGTGCAGTTGGAAACTCTTCCCTAAGTTTCAGAACTGTTGCCAATTTGCATTTAAATATCCTTACAACCTCCTCCACCCCATATCCTTCCAGTCTTATACATTCATTACTTCTTTCCATGAACTCTATCATCCAGGAATCCTTTCAAGACCACAGTTCCTCCCATCCAGTGCTTTGTCTTCTTTTTCTCTCCTTTTCTATGGGTTGTCCCTTATGCTTAGAATATACTTTCTTTTTATCCCTGTTTCTTGGAATCCCTTATTTCCTTTGAGATTCAATTCAAGTGCCACCTTCTACACAAAGCCTTTCCTTATCCCCCAGCTGCTAGTGCCTTCTAACCCAAAATAACCTTGCATTCATTTTGTATATAATTATGTATATACTTCTATATATAGTTTCATTGTCTCCCCTATTGGAACATAAGCTCCTTGAGCTTCTCGTTAAGATGGAGAAACAAAAGGTCATAAAGGAGCAGAGCTTTCCAACATACACTACAGCACATACTGTTAAAACAGAATAGTTATCACCAAATAGAATAATTATCAAGATATCCAAAGAGAAAAGGAGTAAGCTCATTCTTCCAGCCCAGAAATGTACACAAAGATAGACTGCAAGTACTAAGAGATAAGGCGCTGCCAGAAAAGCAAGTAAAAGCTTTGGTAAAGAGACCTGAAGCCTGCCAGCACTCTGATGAGCATGATCCAGAGTGACATGAAGTCCGCAGTAACCAAGATGCTCCAAGTCACCACATCTGACCAAAATGCTCAAAGTGGTACTAAAGCCCATGGTGTTCTGATAAGGAATATTCTGAGGGTCTGAAGCACACAATTCTTACTAGGGACATTCTAGGGGGACCTAAACACAGGTGTTCCAAGGATATAGAAGCCAGTGACAAAAGCATAAAAAATCAAGGACAAGACCAAATAGGATATAACCACTTCACACAGGAGTAGAGGAGGATATAACCTGGCAATATGAAACAAAGTATCAATGAGGAGCTGAGACTGGAGACATGAGAAAACAGAAGAAAGCATAAAAACAATGAAGAAATACAAGGGATTAAGAGGAGCCCCAAAAGTAAACCTAGAAAAATAAAGTAACTCCCTAATTAGAAGCAGAGTCTCAGAGGAAAAAAAAAAAGATGGCTTAACCACAAGAATTACAAGAAAACTTGGGAAAAAATTAAACAAGAGTTGTTTTGTTTAAAAAAATTAAATAAGAGCTCTGGAAGGGGCAACATGAAGAAGAATAGTTTAAAATGGAAGATGAAAAACTGTGCCAACACTGGGGGGGGGGTTGAAACAGAATGGAGTAAACAAAATTCAACAATTCTAGGAGACAACAGGAAATCATAAGACAATTAAAAGATAGAAAAATATAAAAAGATATAAGGCATCTATATCAAAAACAGCTGATCTGAGAAACTTGTTTAGGAGAAAAAATTTATGAGTGATCAGATTCTCTGAAAACCACGACCAAACAAAAAACCTGGTCACCATATTTCAAGAACTCACAAAAGAAAACTAACTACACCAAAGGACAAAGTAAAAACACAATGAATCGTCAGGCACCTCCTTAAACAAATTGCAAACTGAAAACATCCAATACTGTTATAATCAAATCCAAGACTTTTCTTTTCAAAAGAAAAAAACATACTATAAGTATCCAGAAGCAAAGAGTTCAAGTACCAAGGAACCATAGTCAGCATCAGACAAGACTGCACTTCAATTACTATAAAGGAGATAAAATCCTGAAATAGAGTATTCCAAAAGGCTTACAACCAAGAATAACTTACCCTGAAAGATTGGGCATAATTCTAATGGAAGGAAAATGTATTTTCAACAAAAAAGAGGACCTTCAAATCATTCTTAATGAAAAGACCAGAGTTGAGCATAAATTTCAAAATTCAAATACACAGGAGTGAGGTAAAACTGGAAAGTCACATACATTTGCACTGCTGAAAGGGACTAAGAGCTAATGAACTGCTTAGTAAGATATACATTCTAGATGTGAAGCACTTTGAAACTGAGGGGTTTGTGGGGTTTCTCAAGCCCCACCAGCTGCATTGCAATTTGTTAGAAAACAAATGACTGATTCCCCAATTCCATTTAACAGGTATGTTATGGGATTAGGACTATTAAAGTTTAAACTGGCCAGCTGACCATCTGGCCAGCTTCTCCTTGAGAAGACAGACACAGCTTGAAGCAAGGCAGATAAGCACATTAGGCGTGACTGCTGCCTGAGTGGCACCAGGGGGACAGAGATGGCTCCAGATCAGAGCCTCCTCTCCCCTAACTTCTCCCTTCCCACCACAAGTGGGGGATGTTCCACCCTCAGGTGATCACCCCCAATGAGGGAACTTTCCACAGTCAGATGATCATCCAATCGAGCCCTCCACCATCCATCCTCTATAAAAGTTTTTTACCTTTCTCCTGTTCAGGGAGATTGATATCTTGGAAAACCAAGTCTCTAACCCATCTCCAAGAAGAGAAGTCCAAGGACTTCTCTCTTGGTTTCCTTTCTCTATCACCTAAGTAAAATATTATTTTATTCTAATTGGATTTCTGTACAAGAGGGTGTAATTCTTTAAAAAGGAATTCCTAAAGACCCCCACCAACTATTTCCCTGTGACAGGTAGGTTTTTTTCTTTATTTTTTGAAAACTTATTTAATTTTTTTTTTTGGTGGGGCAATGAGGGTTAAGTGACTTGCCCAGGGTTACATAGCTAATAAGTGTCAAGTGTCTGAGGTCAGGTTTGAACTCAGTTACTCCTGAATCCAGGGCTGGTGCTTTATCTACTGTACCACCTAGCTGCTCCCAACAGGTAGGTTTTTAAAAGGGATGGTTACTTCAAAGTTATAGCAAGAAAGGATGTCCAAAATTTTCCCTAAGGGCTTGAGAATATGTTCTCCTATATCACCATAGTCTTGGAGTAGACTCAACTTAGTTCAGTTCCTACATAGCACTGTTTCCACCAAATTCACATCCAAAGTCAACATGACTTCCAGTTGATTCCTTCTTCTGGGCTGATGTCCTAAAGATTACTCCGAAAAGTCATTACTTGGGGAAGCTAGGTGGTACAGTGGATAAAGTATTGGCCCTGGATTCAGGAGGACCTGAGTTCAAAGCCTCCCTCAGACACTTGACACATACTAGCTGTGTGACCCTGGGCAAGTCACTTAACCCTCATTGCCCTGCAAAAAATAAAAAATAAAAAAGGCACTCCTTGCTCCTTGGAGCATAGATACTGAGTTAGCTGTAATACTTAGTCTGGATTCCAACTCCCATATTCCTTTGGCCTACTCTCCAGACCTTTTGAAATTCCTAAGGTCAAAGACTCCATTCCTTTCATTGAACTCCATAAGAAAGGGAGTTACTAAAACACCCCAGAAGCAAATTTGGTAAAGAGACCATAGCTGAAGATGAGAGGTCTTTTTAAATGCCACCATAGCCAATCAAAGAACCTCCTCTTTACCATGTATTTGGCCAATCTGAATCAGTTTCTAAATGTCCATACATGCTTTAGTCTCTCCAAAGCATTACTCTTATGCAAAATAATCATTCTCCCAGAAATAGGTCCTTAATATCTGTCACATAGAGATGCTGTCTGTCCTCTACATACAGGAAGATACCCTCTGAGGTAACCTGATGTGATTTTCACCTAGATCAGACATCTATTACATATTCTAGTAGGACCAAAGAGGCCTTCAGAATCCTACTCTCCTCAAGTGTCCATATTTGGAGTTAAGAAAAGCAAAAAAGCTGGAGTTTGGGGGGTTTTCTATTGTGAAGCTTATAAGAAAGGTAAAAAGGAAGAGTAGAGAAGGAATTCACTAGAATAGGAATGAGAAAGAATAAGGAGAAACTTGCTTTGTCTTATAGTTGGGGTACAGTACGCATCTCACGACCTTCATTGTTTTTTCCACTGGATAAAGGAAGATTGAACTCACACATATATATAGAGAGAGAGAGTTTGGTGCTAAAAGACCCTTCATTCAAATAGGAAACCAGTAGGGACTAGGAAAGGGAATGAGGGAATTTTAAAAAGACAATAGAGGAGCAGCTAGGTGGGCAGTGGATAAAACACTGGCCCTGGATTCAGGAGGACCTGAGTTCAAATCCGGCCTCAGATACTTGACACTTAACTAGCTGTGTGACCCTGGGCAAGTCACTTAACCCTCATTGCCCTGCAAAAACAAAAACAAACAAACAAACAAAGACAATAGAATCTAAGATGGAATAGAAAGAAGCAAAACAATCTTTAACTTCTGAGGATGGATTGTAAAGTAGGATTAAAAAGAAAGAAGGGGCAAGAATGAGTGATTGAGCTGTGGGTGAGATCAAAACAGGAGAAGAGGTGGAATGGAAGCAGACTCAGATATAGTTGGTGTGGTAAAATATGAAAGTTTTTAACAGTCGGTTAGGATACTGAAAGACGCCAGTTTTTCAAGGACCACCCTTTTGGGGAGGAGATGAACAGTCCGCCTGCTGCGCATGTCAGACTGCCTGCCGGGTTTTTTTTTTTGACTTCCGGGGTGGAGAGAACGAGGGTAGGCCTTTTTGCCTGCTTGGCGGGACTCCTGGCTGGCTCGCCAAACTGTGAGATTTAAAATTGGATATTAGATCATAAATCTCCCCTACTTAACTTTTCCCTTAATTTATCTCCCAGACTAGTAAATGGAAGAAGCTTCTGGTTTTCTAGATAGAGCCTTTATTGTATATAAGGTGTTGTTGATTAGAAGGATAGAAAAATAGAAATACAGTACAAATCGTCTTAAATCTAGGCTTAGTCTATATTCCTTATAAAAACTCACCAAACCAAAAAGGCCACCTTTGGAGTGAGGGAGACCGTCTGTGCCGCGCCGCCAGGAGTCCCGCCAAGCAGGCAAAAAGGCCTACCCTCGTTCTCTCCACCCCGGAAGTCAAAAAAAAAACCCGGCAGGCAGTCTGACATGCGCAGCAGGCAGACTGTACCTGGCAGGCAGTCTGACATGCGCAGCAGGCGGACTGTTCATCTCCTCCCCAAAAGGGTGGTCCTTGAAAAACTGGCGTCTTTCAGTATCCTAACCGACTGTTAAAAACTTTCATATTTTACCACATTGGGAATGCTGATAATATTCACTTTCTTTCACCAACTTCTTTGTAATTAGGGGATGGGGCAAGAAAGACTGGGATAAAAAGGATAAGATTGAAGAAAATATACAATAAGCATTTTATAAGTATGTATTATGTGGCAGGCACTAAAATAATACTACAGAAACAAAGGCAAAAGTGAAATAGTCCCTTCCTTCAAGGACTTTATATTCTTTTTTTTTTCTTTCCTGGGAATACAAATAAAAGAGACAATCCCTGTTCTCAAGGAATTCATGATATAAATAGGAAATAATCAACAGAGAGAAGGCATTAGAATAATAAGATTTGGGAAAGGCTTCTGGTAGAAGGTGGGTTTTCATTGGGATTTGAAGGAAACCAAGGAAAGCAGGTGGCAGAGATGAGGAGGGAGAACATTCTAATCATGAGGGAAAGCCAGAAAAAATGTCCAGAACCAAGAGATGGTGAATCTTATTCATGGAATAAAAAGGAAGTATGTGAAGGATTATAAAGCATAAGAAGACTGGCAAGGTGGGGGAAGGGCTAACTCATGAATGGCTTTAAACACCAAAAAAGAGGGTTCTAGATTTTATCTTGGAGACAATATGTATTCGCTGGAGTTTATTGAATAGAGGGGTCACATGGTAAGACCTGTGTTTTAATAAAATCACATTGGCAGTTGAATGAAGGATGAGCTGGAATAGGGAAAAAATTGTGGCAGGAAGACCAATCACCAAGTTATTGCGACAATCTAGAGATAGTCCAGAGAGGAGGACCTGAACCGGGGTGGTGGTAATATCAGAAGAGAGAAGGGGTCATATTCCAGAAATGTTGTAAAGGTGAAATTGGCAGGTCTTGGCAACAGATTGGACAGGAGAAGTGAGAGATAGTGACTAGTTGAGGATGACATTGGCATGGGGGGAAAGGTGAGGGCCCTTAGATATTTCTCAATAAAGAATTACAATCACCCACAGTCCAATTAGAATTAAAGTGGTATTTTCTTTGGCGCTAGAGAAAGTGACCAAGTGGGAACTCAAACACTTCACCACCACCACCCCCCCCCCAGAAGGTAGCTTAGAAACATCCTCCTCCTAGAAGAAAAGGAAGGCAAAAACTTTTATAGAGGATACGATGGGGTGTCCACTTGAAAATGGAAAGTTCCCTTTTGGGGTGGGAAAAGCTTAGATGTTTGTCATATTCTTGAGAGTCGAGGTGGATTTTTTTGAAATGATGGTCCTGACCTTGGGAGTTCCCTCTGTCTCCTAGTTCCTGTCACACCTCTGACTTTACTGCTAAGGAATTTTTTTATTTTAGAATTTTATTTTCCAAAATATATGTAAAAACAAATTTTGACATCAATTTTTTAAAAATGTTGTGTTTTAACTTTTGTTCTTTCCTCCCTTCCCACACCCCACCCACAAGAACTCAAGCAATTTGAAATAAGTTATACATGAGTAGTCATGGAAAACATTCCAACATTAGATAGGTTGTGAGAGAAAACAGTTAAGAAACAAAACTTCAGATTAAGGAATTGTCAAAGAAAAAAATGGTTTTTTAATGTGTTTCCATCTGTTTTCAGATACCATCAGTTCTTTCTCTGTAGATGGGTTGCAATTGCTGTTACTTTGTATACAGTACATTTCACTCTGCTTCAGTTCATGTAGATCTTTCCAGGTTTTTCTGATAGTACCCTGTTCATCATAACCTGTAACTGCTATAGAATTTTATCTCCCCTTACTTCTTAGGTGTTTCTGTCCTGATATCTAGTTGGTTGATCTAACCTTTAATAGTCGCTTGGTTCCTCCATATGTCTGTCCTGTTATCTGGTCATCTTTGGTTTTGCTTCTCATGGGAGAAACTTCTTCCAATTTAGCTTAAGCCCTATGTCAAGATGAAAGTTGCAAGCCTAGGGGACTGGGAGGATTGTGCTGCCCTTGATAATAATAAGGGGAATTTGAGGCATGTTGAGTTTAAGATATCTGGCAGACATCCATCTCAAGATATTTGAAAAGCAGTTGGAACTATAAGACTGGAGGTCAGCAGAGACATTAGGACTGGATGGGTAGATTTTTAAATCATGTAGAGATCATAATGGAATCCATGGGAACTGATGAGATCACTAAGTGAAATGGCACAGAGGGAGAAAAGAAAAGGGTCCAGTACAGAGTCCTGGGAACACTCACAATCAACAGGAATAACCAGGCTGAAGTTCCACCAAAGGAGAATGAGAAGAAGTGATCATTGAATCTATGGCACCTATAAGATCACCAAGTGAATATAGAGTTCTACTACACAGACAACATATACCCAAAATATATAGAGGATTGATTCAAATATATAAAAACAAGAGCCACTCAGCAATAGATAGTCAAAGGAAATGAATAATCAGTTCTCAAGGGAAGAAATGCAAACTAAAGAAAGAAATATGTTGATGAATCATTTCAAAAATACCCAAAAGAAATCAGATGCAAGTTCAGAATGGGAGACAGACTACTAGGTCAACACTGGTACTTCCACATTAAAATATGTGTGTGTGTGTGTAAATATTTGCATGTGTGAATATTTACATTATGCAAATAAGTATGTTTGTATACATATATTCAAGTAAGGTATATAATAGATTTGAGGTTTCATATACAACCTTCTTTTTCTAGTCTTCTTTGTATATGAAACTACTCATGTTTGTATATTATTTTCTTGTTTGTAATTAAAAAAAAAGGAAAAGGAAAAATGGACGAAAGAGAATGTAAGGAATTTAGAAGGAGAGACAGACAAGAAGGGCAAGTTTGGAATTAATGTGTTGAATTTAGCATATACTTTAACTACAGTCTTCTATCTCTCCCCTTTGTGGCTACACTCCTTGAGAATGTCATCTACATCTCCTCTCCCTCTCTTCTAAACTCTCTGCAATCTGGCTTTTAAACTCATTATTCAACAGAAATTGCTCTCTCCAAAATTAACAATGATCGCAAAGCCATAATGGCCTTTTTCTCAGTCCTCATACTTTTCTGACCTCTCTGCATCCTTCAGCCCTGTCAACCACTATTTCTTCCGACATAGTCTCTCCCCTCTGAGTCTTGATGACGCTGCTCTCTCTTGGTTCTCTTCCTAATAATCTAGCTATTCTTTCACAGGATCCTCTGGCTGTTCATCTGTGTCATATCCACTAATGGTATGCCTCCTGAGAGACATTCTCTTCTCTTTTCACTCTGCTATCTCACTTGGTGATCTTAACCAACCGCTCCCAAAGTTCAGTTATCCTCTCTATGCAAATAGTTCCCAGATCTCCATATCCAGTCCTAGCCTCTTTCCTGAGCCATAGACAAACATCACCAGATGCTTCTTAGACATCTTTTTTTTTTTTTTGGTGAGGCAATTGGGGTTAAGTGACTTGCCCAGGGTCACACAGCTAGTAAGTGTCAAGTGTCTGAGGCCGCATTTGAACTCAGGTACTCCTGACTCTGTCCACTATGCCACCTAGCTGCCCCCTGCTTCTTAGACATCTTGAAGCAGTTTCCCTGGAGGCATCTCAAGTTCAACATGTGTGAATTAGAACTCAGTACTTTACCCTCAAATTCTCCCTTCTTTCCTATTAGGGCACCACTGTCCTCCCACTCAGCTGGGCTCCCAACCTCAGGGTCATTCCCAGGTCTTCAATACTGCCAGCTCCATATAGCCAATTGGTCATCAAATGTTGTCATTTCCACCTTCACAGTATCTCCTGTTTATATCCCATCTTCTCTCTTTAGACACAGCTACTATCCTATTTCAGTCCCTCCTCAGCTCACACCTAGACCACAAGAGCCTTCTTGTCAGACACTCTGCCTCAGATCTCTCCCTACTCCAGTCCATCTTCTACTTTAGTTGCCAAAGTGATTTACCATCTGACCTCCATTTTGGGGAAGGCAGCTGGGTTGGCACAGTCAGTAGAGTACTACTAGGCCTGAAGTTAGGAAGACCCTGAGCAAATCACTTAACCCTGTTTGCCTCGGTTTCCTCATCTGTAAAATGAGCTGGAGAAGGAAATGGCAAACCACTCCAGTATTTTTGTCATAAAAACTCCAAATGGGGTTACAAAGAGTTGGGCATGACTGAAAAAAATGACTGAACACTACTCCCTCACTTCTGCCTCTCAGTTTCCCTGACTGAACAATAATAACATGCCTTGGTAGGTAAACTAATTTATACTATTTTATTTTGTAGTTTTTTTTAAATGGATTTTTTTATGCCACTTCTTCCTGTTGTTTTTTGTTGGCAATATACCAAAAGGCTGAGAATTTATGTGGATTTAGTTTATATCCTGCAACTTTGCTGAAATTAGTAATTGTTTCAATTAAATATTATTTAATCTCAATTATTCTCTAAGTAGACTGTCATGTCATCTGTAAAAAGGGATAATTTTGTTTCTTTTTCACCTCTGCTTATTCTCTAGATTTCTTTCTTATATTATTGCTATAGCTAGTCTTTCTAGAACTATATCAAACCATAGTGGTGGTAACTGACATTTTGCTTTATCCCTCATCTTATCGAAAAGATTTCTGAAATGGTCTGAGAAAAAAAAAAAAGATCTGAAATGACCTTTTTATTTCAGAGAGAGAGAGAGAGAGAGATGTAGATGTAGATATGTAGAAATAGAGAGATATGGATAGAGATAGAGACAGAGACAGAGGCAGAGATAGAGATGATAGATGTAGATGATGTAGATAGAGATAGAGATGTAGATGTAGATAGAGATGTACGTAGAGATAGATAGAGATAGAGATATGTAGAGATAGATAGAGATAGAGATATGGATATAGATGTAGATGTACATAGAGATAGATAGAGAGACAGAGATAGAGATAGAGATATGTAGAGATAGATAGATAGAAATAGAGATATGGATAGAGATGTAGATGTAGATAGAGATGTACATAGAGAGAGATAGAGATATGTAGAGATAGATAGAGATAGAGATATGGATATAGATGGAGATGGAGATAGAGATGTACATAGAGATGTAGATATGTAGAGATAGATAGAGATAGAGATATGGATAGAGATGTAGATGTAGATGCAGATATAGATATGGATATGGATATACATATATACATATATACACATATACACATATATACACATATACACATATACATATATAATACTAACTCTTGACTTCAGAGAGATATAATTTAATATATTAAGTAAAGGTAAATTTATTACTTTGTTTTTTCATGTTTTAAATAGAAGTTTCTTGTTCCAGTGCCTATATTTCTATTCCACAGTAGCTGCCACATAGTAATGATAAATGATTGTGATTGGTTGACTGATTGATGGTTCCTAGTCCCCTCCTCGTGCCGGTCATCATCCTCTGCACTTTATCTCACTTGTCAGTTGACCCTCCTAAAGCAAGGTGCCCAACAAATACTCTAAAGTAGAATACATTAATACTTGTCCCCTATGTTCCTTGTGGGGAGTGTGAAGTAAATGGCTGACTAAACGGTGAAGTGCTTTTTAATCTCTAAAAAAGCACAAAGGTTTCTTCCACTGCCATATTCCCTTTTGCTAAGGAAAAAGACCATCTATAATGAATGAGGCCAGGGCCCCACCAGAAGGGGGGAAACAGCAGCACTAATTAAGTATTGTTTGCTAATCACGCATTTGTTATGGTAAAAGCAGGGCCTGAGGAAATAGCACAGATCACCAGTAGAGCAGAAATCAGAGGCTCCTTGCATCTAAAGGAGATTTGATGCTGGGTGCAGGGGAGAATGGGGCCTTTGAATTTTAAATGGCCAATTTTCTCGATGAATCAATTTCCTTTTGCTGATGAGAGAGCTTAGATGAAAGTGGTCTTAAGGCTAATTGAAAGCTCTGATACTCTATCTGTCCATGCTTTCTTTGCAGGGCCTCCTAATATTTCCTTCACTATTCGTGGTTTTGTTTTTTTTTCTTTCAGTACTCAAAGTATTATGGTTTTGTTGGGCTGGGTCCTCCCTCCACAGATGCAGATCTGAATCCTCTCATGAACTGTTAGCCACAAACAAGCCATCACATGCTAACCGATCTGGTTCTGATTCTCTCCAGTCTTAAGGTTGTTAGGTGACAGCTACACACTTGTTTGCTGCACCTGTACCAGAAATCTTCCCATTTTGGTAGGACTTTCTGGAACATATACTCCATTGCCTTGACCTTTGAGAAGGTCATCTCCAGTGTTTTATTGTAGCTTTGAGAATGACTTTAGTAGATGATGGCATTTTTATAGTATTCCAAATAATAGACCTCACCTAAAAACTGGAACAGAAGAAAAAAAGCGAGGAGGAGACATGAGATGGGGTGGAGAAGGAAGAAAAGGGTGAACAAAGTGGAGGAAATACAAGTACACTGCAGTGGGAGAGACACTTTAATTAAATTAAATTCTCATTTTCACAGTCATGACATGTAGGGGTTTGATTTGCAAAATTCAGGAACAACATAGGCGTGTTCTACTTGATGTTGTCTTCACCAATCTCATTTGTCTTATTAATATTCTATAACCAAACCCAATCTTAACATAAAGAAACCCCAACACAATGTTGTTCGGCCAATTACCCAAGACACAAATTGGTCGCTTGACAATGATCCAAGCTGGTGCTTAAGTCCCAGAAGCATTTACTCCCCTGAGCATCAGTCTGCTGATTGCCACCATGTTGTTTACTGCATGTGCATAAATACTGATCTATTGAATTCATTTATTGAGTGAAATCAATTTACCATGACCTCTAATAATAGTGAGAAAAGCACACTTCTACTGGTACATCCATAATGCAGAAAACATTTAACTTTGGAGTTTAAATGGTGCTGAACAATTTCCCAGAGTACTTATTTATCTTCAGTCTAATGTTTATTTTATTGTTTGTACTTAATGTTCATTATTGTAAAGATTATAGAGTCTTGTGTCACTGTAAAAGTCAATTTTAAGTTTTTACAATCTGAATTTTACGCCCCCCCCACCCCGCCCCGTCCAGAACAGATCTCCCAGTTCTGTGTGACAAACTATGTCATGTGATGTTGTTTCACCTAAATCTAAAATATAACTAACATTCAATAAGTACCTATGGGTACAGAGCCAAGAGTTTAGTTTAGACATTTTACTACACTGGGCTCTCTATTCAGTTCAATTCAAAAAGCATTTATTAAACACCTTTTGTATTCTGGGGGCTCTCTTCTCCTTAGTGTTAAAGATACACATTGAGATAGAACACAGTGCCTGACTTCAGAGCTTACAATGGAGGGAGGAAAAAAGGTTAAAACACCATCACAAATAAATACCTAAGATAAAAAATAAAACATTAGTGCCTTTGAGAGGCATAAACCAAATATTTTTTTAAAGGTCAAGGGGCTTTTGTGCCCAACTAATTAACTGACATTAGGCACAATTCTGGGTTTAATCCAAATTAGTTCAACATCTTATTTAGAGCAGCCATACCTCCTGCAAGATGGGAAGTAGGCGAAAGCCCGAGAACTCAACAGTCCTGAAGCTTTCTCCACAGGAGCTGTTTCTTTCCTGTTCACATGAAAACTTAAGGCAACCTGAGGAGCTGAATCATAGCTCCTGGATCCAATTACTACTAAATGAGGATTGGCCACAATTCAAGCCTGGCTGGGCTGAAATTTACATTGGCCCTATCTATCGGGAGAATCACGTTTACTTAGCAAATTAATAGAGCAAATAAGATCGCAGAGAGATATTGAAATTCTTCAGGGAACAGTTTCAAGCACTTTGGAAGCACCCATTGATATAAAGTTTCTCTTCTAATTGAAAGCATTTAGGGGGAGATCCTTGAGGAAATGGATGACCGGGAAAGAGGACAGATGGGTCATTTATGGAGAGCAAAGAATCACAGGCGGAAAGTCCAAGTGTTGGATTGGCACACCCCCACCCAACACCAAAATACTAGGAGGCACAGCAGCACATACTGCAAATCTTCTGAGTTGGATCTATGGGGGCAAAAACCCCATAAGAAGGCAAAGTCAGTTTAGGATTTGCACCTTCACAATATCTCTCAAGTGTGTCTCATTCTCTACCTTTATTCTGCCATAGCTCTTGTTCAGATCTTCATCTCTTACCTCTGACCTGGACTATTATCATGCCCTTTGAACTGATATCCCTACCTCATGTCTTTCTCCTCCAATCCATCTTCTACTGATTTGCTAAAGCTATTTGTCTAAAGCCCAGGTCAGATCAGATCATGTTACCACCACACACACACACACACACACACACACACACACACACACACACACACACACACACACACACTGGAACTCCAGGTCCCCTATTACCTCCTCCATTTGGTATTTAAAACCCTTCTTACACTTTGCTTTCTTCCAAGACCTCTATAATCCAGTCAGGCCATAAACTTTTACAAAGTGCCTACTATGTGCCGGGCACTGTGCTAAGGACTAGGGACACAAAGATATTTTTTTAAATCCCTGCTTACAAGGAGCTATGTCACAGTCATATGGGGAAGATAAGAAATAATAACAATAAGAAACATTTATAAAGCACTTACTATGTGCCAGATACTGTGATAAGCACCTTACAATTATTATCTGATTTGATTCTTACAACAAGCCTGTGAGGTAGGTGCTATTATTATCTCTGTTTTACAGATGAGGAAACTGAGGCAAATAGGAGTAAAGTGACTTGTTCAGGGTCACACAGCTACTAAGCATCTGAGGCTGAATTTGAATTTAGGTCTTCCTGACTCCAGGCCCAGCCAGGCAAATAAATAACCACTTTCAAACAAAAGAGACCAAGGATAAATCGGGGCTAATCTCAGAGCAGGCTGCACATAATAGAAATCGCTACCTTCAAGTACAAATATCTTTTTTTGTCCTATGTAAATGGAAATATCCATTCTATATAATGGGTTGTTGTTGCTTATCATGTCCAACTCTTTGCAGCCTCATTTGGTGTTTTCTCGACAAAAATACTGAAGTGCTTTGCTATTTCCTTCTTCCACTCATTTTACAGATTGGGAAACTGAGGCAAACAGAGAGTAAGTGACTTGCCTAGGGTCACGTTTTTGTTTGAGGGCAGATTTGAACTCAGGTCTTCCTGACTTGAGGCCAGGTGCTCTATCCACTGTGGCACTAGCTGCCTATGTGGTGTATAAAAATCATTCAGTATAAAAATAAAAATTAAGGTGTGTGTTTTACAATATTTATGGTCAGTCTAACTTGGACCTTTTGTGATTTTATGAGTCTAAATCCTGGAGACTTAGGCCTACACTGCTAGGCTCCCATTTCATCTCTGCTGAACTTTCTGTGTTACCTGAGCATCAAAACAATCCATACTTGCTTTCTAAGAAATGCAGGCAGTTGCCCTCCCTGAGGAATCAAGACCCTGCTTTCGATTTCCCCTTATCTGCAGACAAAACATTATTAACAAAGGAAAAAACACAGCAATACATCACTAGGCAAAACACAAACCCCGCAAAAAAAGGAGGGAAAAAGCCAACATCTCTCCTCCCCTCACCCAAAGCAATTATAAAGTACACATGGAGACTGCTAATAGTGTGGTATAAAAGCATAGAATGGATTGGACTCTTTTCCCTTCACCAAAAGCCAGCAGTGACACTCACTACAGATGAGCATCACCACCTATGCAAGATGCAGGTCTTTCCTTTGTGGGACAGCTCTCCTTGTGACCTTCCTTAAAATGAGGCAAATTCCATTTCACTGGTCCACTCAGTTCAAAAGTTCAGTGGAAAAAGAAATCATTTGGTGTTGTATAGACTGTTCTAGAAGAAGGCAGCTAGGTGGCTCTGTGGATAGACCTCTGGGCCTGGAGTCAGGAAGACCTGAGTTCAAATCTAGCATCGTGGCACTAAAGAAGTCACATAGCTACTGTCTGCCTCAGTTTCCTCATCTGTAAAATGAGGATAATAGTACCACTTAACCACTCAGGGTCATTGTGAGCTTCAAATGGGATAACATTTGCAAAGGATAATATTTGCAAGTCTTAAAAGCACTATAAGAATGCTAGGTATTATGTAGAATATGTGTTATTATAAGTGTTAGATATGATATATTATTATAACACTGTATAATTATATATTATATATGTTATTCTATATTGGAAATATTATTATGTAGAAATGATTTTGCAAGTCAATGAGGAAACGAGATTTGATTAACATAATTGGTGCAGTGTTTTTGTTTTTGTTTTGGTGAGGCAATTGGGGTTAAGTGACTTGCCCAGGGTCACACAGCTAGTAAGTGTTAAGTGTCTGAGGCTGGATTTGAACTCAGGTACTCCTGAATCCAGGGCTGGTGCTCTATCGACTTTGCCACCTAGCTGCCCTTGGTGCAGTGTTAAGAGCAGAAATGAGTCAAGTCCTGGTTTCAACGTTTATAAGACCCTGGACAAATCTCTTCTATTCTGAGTTCTATTCTCAGTTCTTCATCTATAAAGTGCCACTAGATTATTATGAGCACATATTATTTAAACCTTTTCACACAATGTACACAGGTAACACTGCAGAGCCTCTTCCATAAAGCAAGGTTTGCCTGCATACAGCCTAAACCTCAGTGATGCTCAGCTTAATTCATCAAAGGGCCAGCAAGCATCCAGTAGCAAAGACCCAAGGAGGGCCTGGGATTTGTAGTTTGGCTCCTGGCCAGAGAGAGTCAGCCAGCCCAAGTGGGAGTCTGGAAAAAGGCCAGGGTTTCCAGCATTTTGTCCTGGGTTTCCATTTAGTTAAATTAGGCCTTTTGTAGTGCCTCCAACTGCTAGGGCCTTGCCCTCAGATTTCCTCCCCATTCACTGTGCAAACATCTTGCATGTCCCTAGGTGCTATTTATCCTTTGTTTTGGTAAAGGACCAATGACATCACAGAGTGATGGTGAATTGGACTGAAGAGAGGTAGAGTTACACAAGGTTCTCAGCCTCACTCTCTCTTCCGGAGTCATCAAAGTCCAGTGGCAGATCAAAAGCCCCCGGATGCATCATGGATGTCTGACCAAGCTCTTAGTGCTCCACAGAACAAATTATTCTCAGCCACCCATTCTGCCCTAGTCATCTTGTCTAGCTCATCTTGTCTCCCCCTTAGACTATAAAGTGCCTGAAGGGCAAAGGCCAGTGGGGTTTGTTTGTTTATTTGTTTTTTCTTTAGATCCTCAGGGTTTAGCAGAGGGTCAGATACCCAGGAAATGCTTAATAAATGCTCATTGACATGGATAAGTTCTTCCTTCCTCTGCTGGGTCCTGAGGATACACATCTGAGCCTCACTATAGCCCTGTGAGTATTGAGTAGACGATTTACTTATTCATTGCTCCATTTTGCAGATGAAGAAACTGAAACTCAGAATAGTTCCTAGTAAATAGCTTGATATTTAAAACTGGTTTCTCAGCTCTCAGCTCACTGAGCCACACTGCCCTCAGTATTTTTTTTTTCAGTGAGGCAATTGGGGTTAAGTGACTTGCCCAGGGTCACACAGCTAGTAAGTGTTAAGTGTCTGAGGCCAGATTTGAACTCAGGTACTCCTGACTCCAGGGCCAGTGCTCTATCCACTGTGCCATCTAGCTTCCCCACACTGCCCTCAGTATTAAGAAGACTAGCTCACATTGTATAGCTCCCTTAGACTTTACTAAGTGCTTTGTAAAATAGGAGCATCTTTATCTCTGGTCTACAGATGAATGAATTAGAGACACAGAGAGGTGATTGTTTTTGAACAAGGTCACACAGCTAGTGATGTCAGAGCTGGGATCCAGCCAAACCCACGTGTCCTGATTCCAAATCTAATGATATTCCTATTCTCCTGGGCTCCTTAAGCAGTTTACAATATATTGGGATGTGTATGTGGGGAGGGGGCAGAGGGGATATACTCCAATAGCAGTGATACAAGGGAGGAAGGAAGAAATACTAAGGGGAGATTCAGACAAACTCATGGTAATGACTGATGTGCATATTGTACTGTTTGTAAAGCACTTTGCTTATATAAGTTTTGATAGCTTAAAACTGCACTAAGACTTAAGGGATACCTGGGGTTATCTAGGTTGATCCTTACAACGATCTTGTGAAGCAGTATTAATTCTCACTGTTATTACTCTCATCATCCTCATTAAACAAGGAGACTGAGGGTCAGAGTTACCCTTGGTCACCCAGCTAGTGACTAAATGTCGAGATTCAATTCTAGGTCTTCCTAATCTCTGGTCTACCATATAATTCCAATTTGGCATTTTGCCTTTGAAATTACATTAAGAATTTAAGGAGGAGGGGGGCAGCTAGGTGGCGCAGTGGATAGAGCACCTGCCCTGAAGTCAGGAGGACCCGAGTTCAAATCTGGCCTCAGACACTTAACACTTACTAGCTGTGTGACCCTAGGCAAGTCACTTAACCCCAATTGCTTCACCAAAAAAAAAAAAAAAAAGAATTTAAGGGGAAAGCTAGATGGTGCAGTGGATAAAGCACTGGCCTTGGATTCAGGAGGACCTGAGTTCAAATCCAGCCTCAGACACTTGACACTTACTAGCTGTGTGACCCTGGGCAAGTCACTTAACCTTCATTGCCCCCCACACACACACACACACAAAGAATTTAAGGAGAAAGAGTTCACTTTCAGCTGGAAGCAGGAGGAAGATAGGAATATCATGGAAGGTTTCACAGAGGCAGTGGCATCTGAGATGAGCCTTTTAATAATAATAATAATAATTAATAATAATAACAATAATAATAATAGCTAACATTCATATAACACTATGTACCAGTCACCATGCTAAGCACTTTACAATTATTATTATATTTGATTCTCACAACTCTACTAGGTAGGTGCTATTATTATTCCCACTTTACAGATAAAGAAACTGAGGCAAATAGGGATTTAGCAACTTGCCCAGGGTCACAAAACTAATAAAGGGTTTGGGGTCACATTTGAACTCAGATCTTTCTGACTCCAAACCCAGAACTCTACCCAAAACACCAAAACATCTGCCCCTGATAGGAATAAGACTTTAACAGAAGACTATTTCAATAGTCAAGGTCAGAGGTAATGTGCTCCTGAACTAAGGTGGTATCCTTTGAATACTGTTCTGTAGGATGGCCTGGAGAAATCTCACCCCAGGTGAGAGCTCAGTACTTCTTCCTACCCAGTCCTACACTCTGGGAAAGTGTCCAGCTTGTATATAGAGGTTGGGGTCCTTGCTTAGAAAGTCTTTATATGATAATCTTACACGATCATTGAGCTATGAGATGACTTTTTAAAATAGATCCAGAATTAATTTTCTTGGTTTTTAAAATGTGAACTTATTGTTGTATATCTAGTATGCAGGGGATGAGAGAAAGAGAGAGAGAGAGAGAGAGAGAGAGAGAGAGAGAACAAAAGTAAGGAGTATATAAAAGGAGAAGTGTCAAGCCCTTGGAATGATAGTGACAGCTAGCTTTTATGTTTAGTCATTTTTCAGTCCTGTCTTACTTTTTGTGACCTGACTTGGGGTTTTCTTGGCAAAGATACTGGAGCGGTTTGCCATTTACTCCCCCAGATCATCTTACAGATAAGGAAACTGAACTTTTATATAGCACTTCAAAATTTTCAAAGCACTCTACAAATATATCTCACCTTATCTTTACAATAACCCAGGAAGGTAGGTACTGTTATTATCCTATTTTACAGATGAGGAAACTGAGGCAAACAGAAGTTAAGTGACTTTCCCAGGATCACACAGCTAGTAAGTGTCTCAGGTCAAAATTGAATTCCCATCTTCCTGACTCCAGGTCCAATTGTGCCCTCCCACCTAGCTGCTTAGAGTGAAGCAGCTTCTACCTAAGATGCTCTTTTCCTTAACTTCCCAGTGGTCAAACCTTCCACATTGATGCTTTTGTCTCCCTAGGAAGAGGGCTGCCTTTCCAGGCATCCTAGGATTCAGCAATTCAGAAATAGCAGGTACTGGACCATAAAAGCTCAAAGGCCTAAGTCCAGAGTTGGGGGTTCAGTCTCAGCCTGCCTAGGGCCAGAGTTTTTATTAAAGTGCTATATAAATTTATTCAGCATAAATTATTTAAATCTTCAAGGCTGAGTGGCAAAGTAATAAGTTTTGACTCCCCACTCCCACACCATCCAAGTGTCTGATCTTGGATATCTCTTAACCCCTCTGAAGCTCAGATCCTACATCTAACAAAGGACCTTTTCATTACTTACCATGTGGGACCTTGTGAGGAAAGTACTTAGTATACATTAAAAAGCCCTACACAAGGATGAGTTTTTATTATCATCCAGGGTGTCCCAAAAGTCTTAGCTCACTTTTAAGTTTTAATAGCATACAGCAGAGACTTTGGGGACATGCCATATTCACCTGCTTGCTCTTAGCAGCAGCCGGTGTTTCAGGAACCTCGTCACACACAGGAAACATGTAGAATCACCTTTGTCATTTCTCAAGGCTCAAAAGCATTCAGAAATAACAGGTACTGTATTGCTGGGACACAATTGATCCATGATTTCGTGGAGTTAAGATTCAGAATTTGACATTCCCATCATGCTAAGTACTGTGTGGGCAAGGGGCCACAGGAGAGCAAGCAGGATGGTGAAAGGCTTGGAATCCACATCATTTGAGCATCTGTCAAAGAAACTGGGAATGTTAAACCTGTGATAGAGAAGACCAATAAGCCACAGGACGGTTGTCTTCAGGTATCTGAAGACCTGTCAAGTGGAGGGAGGACTAGGTTTGTTCCATGTCATCCCAGAAGGCCAAATCAGGAATAGTGAGTAGAAAAGGCCAATTTAAGCTTGATGTTAGGAAAACAGCAAAGCTGTCTAGAAATGGAATGAATTGCCTCCAGAGCTCAGTCAGTCAGTCAATACGCATTTATTAAGTGCTTACTATGAGTCAGGCACTGGGCTAAGCAATGGGGATACAAAGAAGGCAAAAGACAGTCCTTTTTTTCCAGGAGCTCACAGTCTAATGGGAGAGGCAACACAAGGACAACTGCATACAAACAGGATATAGACGGGACAAATTGGAAATAATTAACAGAGGGAAGGCATTGAGATAAAGGGGGATTGGGAAAGGCTTCCTATAGAACGTAGGATTGTGGCTGGGATTTGAAGGATGCCAGGAGGCAGGGATAAGGAAGGAGAGCATTCCAGGTATGGGGGAACAGTGAGTAAAATGGCTCTGAGTTAGGAAATTGAATGTCTTGTGGCTTCCACCTCTTTGGATATTTTTATTTTGTTTTTGTTTTTTGGGGGGTGGGGCAATGAGGGTTAAATGACTTGCCCAGGGTCATACAGCTAGTAAGTGTCAAGTGTCTGAGCCCAGATTTTAACTCAGGTCCTCCTGAATCCAGGCCAGTACTTTATCCACTGCACCACCTGGCTGCCCCTTCTTTGGATATCTTTAAACAAAGTCTAGATGATCACTTGTTATAATGGGACTGCATTTTATAAGGGTCAGACTAGATGGCCGCTGAGGTCCCTTTCAGCTTTCAAATTCTGTGATTCTATTTTATTCTGTTGTTCAGTCATTTCTCAGTTGTGTCTGATTCTTCATGGCCCTAGTTGGAGTTTTCTTGGCAAAGATACTGGAGCAGTTTGCCATTTCCTTCTCCAGCTCATTTTACAGATGAGGAAACTGAGGAAAACAGGGTTAATTGATTTACCCAGGGTCACACAGCCAGTAAATGTCTGAGGCCAGATGTGAACTCAGAAAGATGAGTCTTTTTGACTCCAGGCCAAGTGCTCTATCCACTGTGCCACCTAACTGCCCAAGTCTATGCTGTAAATCTAAGTAATCTATCATCTATCCTTCTGGCAACAATAGTAAGCCATGAATGGGGTCAATGTTGTTTAGTTTGACTTATCCTTAACACACAAAAGTTTTTTCACGACATTTTTCAAATAAATAACACATTTCCTTCTTCCCCACATAGCACCATGATATCAGCCAAATGATGCATTTGTTTTGCTTGGCTATATTTGTTACAAGTCTTTCTTGTTATTTTTTTACAATTTTTTTTAATCATTCACTTTTGTTTGTTTGTTTGTTTTTAGACTTTTATTTTCCAAACTACATGTAAAAGCAAATTTTGACATCAATTGTTTTTTAAAACTTTGTGTTCCAACTTCTCTTCCTCCCTCCCCTCCCACCCCCACCCCAAGAACTCAAACAATTCAACATAAATTATACATGAGTAGTCATGAAAAACAACTCTACATTATCTAGGTTGTGAGAGAAAACAGATAAAAACAAAACTTCAGATTAAGGAATTGTCAAAAAAATGTGTTTCAGTCTGTTTTCAGATACCATCAGTTCTTTCTCTGTAGAGAACATAAGTTCTTCAGAGTTATGCTGGATCATTGCCTTGCTGAAAATAACCACGTGCTTCCCAGCAGATCATCTTATACTAATGCTGTTATTTTGTATACAGTACATTTCTCAATATATGTCATACGTGTGGCGTTATGCAGAACATCTTCACCTTCCTCAAAAGTGTTATAAGTCTTTCTTTTTTTTCTTTATTTTTTAATTTGGGGTGGATGTAGAAGGAAGAGAAAATAAATGCTCGTTAGTTAAAAAAAAAAGATAAAACGGGGCAGCTAGGTGGCACAGTGGATACAGCACTGGCCCTGGAGTCAGGAGTACCTGAGTTCAAATCTGGCCTCAGACACTTAACACTTACTAGCTGTGTGACCCTGGGCAAGTCACTTAACCCCAATTGCCTCACTAAAAAAAAAACAAAAAAAAAGATAAAACTTACAAGAGATACAAAGAACAAGGGAAAGACAAGTTTGGGTATAAGCAGGCTATCATGAGATTGCCAACAACAATTCCAGCAACAGATGTGTGTGACCAATCATTGAGATCGGTGGCTCATGTTCCAAGAATGAAGCAACAAATGGACAGCTATCTGGGTGTCCTCAGGATATAAAAAGGACCAAAGGAAGGCCACCAGTGTATTGAAAAGATCCTTTATGGTGCAGTAGCAGAAGGATAGGCAAGAACACCACAGAGGATGAAAAAGCATGGAATATTTTGAGTTCAGTGAGTTGAGGGGAGGGAGGAAGCAGAGTATGAAACATCAGTGGGATTATTGTCTCTGCACTTTTTTCTTTTTTAAAAAAAATTCTATTTTCTCTTTAAGAAAAAGCCATTCCTGACTCCTTTCCCACGGTCCTTGACTTAAATCTGCATATCACATGTAGTTGCTTAACTAAGGTTGCCCCTGGTATGTTGAAAAAAACTCTAAAAGATTTTTTTTCTCAGTAAACTTTTCAGTAAACTTAAATTATACCATGCGGCTAGAATGATTGGAACAAGCAATTGAAACAATAGAAAAAAATTAAGCTTTTGTCCAAGGAGGAATAAGAATTAAAAGTATGAACTTGGGGTTAAATCTATTAATTAATTAATAAACATTTATTAAGTACCCACTATGTTCAAGGTGCTGTGCTATGGGGACACAAAAAAGAGGCAAAAAACAGTCCCTCAAGGTGCTTACAATCTACTGGGGGAGAAAACGTGCAAATATGTACAGAGGAAACTATATACAGGATAAATAGGAAGTAATTAATAGAGGGAAAGTATTGGGAAAAACTTCTAGCAAATCCCCTTAATATTCCTCAACATAAAAGAAGAGATTTTATTTGGGACCTAAAGGAAGTTTAGGGAGGTCAGTAAGTGGAGAGGAGGAGGGAGAGCATTCTAGGCACTGGGGACAGTCAGAGAAAATGCCCAGAGAGAAGAGATGGAGTGTCTTGGTCATGAACTGGCCAAGCGGCCAGTGTCATTAGTTCAAAAAGTATGTGTAGGGACAGCTAGGTGGTGTAGTGGATAAAGCACTGGCTTTGGATTCAGGAGGACCTGAGTTCAAGTCCAGCCTCAGACACTTGACATTTACTAGCTGTGTGACCCTGGGCAAGTCACTTAACCCTCATTGCCCCTAAAAAAAAAAAAAAAAGTATGTGTAGAGGAGTAATGCATAAGAAGCCTGGAAAGGTAGGAAGGGGAGGGGCTAGGTTATGAAGGGCTTTGAATGTTAAAAAAGAGCATTTTGCATTTGATGCTGGAAGCAAAAGAGGACCACTGGGGTTTATTGAGTAGGAAGATGACACGGTTAGATCTTCACTTTAGAAAAAATCATTTTAGTGACTGAATGAAGGATGGAGTGGAGTGCAGAGAGACTTGAGGTAGGAAGACCCAAGAGTAAATGATGGCTATAGTCCAGAGTGAGATGATGAGGGTCTGCACTAGAGTGGTGGCAGTATCAGAGGAAAGAAGGGAGCATATGAGAAAGATGCTGCAAAGGTCTTGGCAACAGCTTGGATATGATGAGTGAGAGATAGTGAGGAATCTGGAATGATTCCTAGACTGTGAGTCTGTGGGATTGGGAGGGTGCTGATGCCCTCTATAGTAATAGAGAAGGTGGAGTTGGGGAAGGTTTACGAGGAAAGAGAATGAATTCTGTTTGGGGCATGTGGGGGCATAAGATGTCTACTGGACATCCAGTTGTTGAAAGGCAGTTGGAGAAATGAGATTAGAGGTCAACAGAGAGAGATTGGGGCAGGAAAGGTAGATTTGTGAATAATCCACATAGAGATGGTAATTAAATCCATGGGAGCTGATGAGATCACCAAGTGAAGTAGTCTAGAGGGAGAAGAAAAGAGGCCTCAGCTCAGAACCCGGAAGGATGCCTATGGTTAGATGGCTTGGTATGGAGCAGGATCCAGCAAAGGAGATAGAAGAGTGATCAGATAGGTAGAAAAAGAACTTGAAAAGAATGGTTTCCAGAAAACCTAGAGAGAACAAAGTATCAAGTTGTAGAGAGTGCTCAATGCTGCCAAAGGCTGCAGAGAAGTCAAGGTGAATGAGGATTGAGAAAGGCCACTGAATTTGGCAACTAAGAGCTCATTGGTAGGGGGCAGCTAGGTGGCGCAGTGGATAAAGCACCGGCCCTGGATTCAGGAGGACCTGAGTTCAAATCTGACCTCAGACACTTAACATTAACTGTGTGACCTTGGACAAGTCATTTAACCTTCATTGTCCTGAAAAAAAGAAAAGGGAAGGAAGGAAGGAAGGAAGGAAGGATGGAAGGAAAGAAAGAAAGAAAGAAAGAAAGAAAGAAAGAAAGAAAGAAAGAAAGAAAGAAAGAAAGAAAGAAAGAAAGAAAGAAAGAAAGAAAGAAAGAAAGAAAGAAAGAAAGAAAGAAAGAAAAGAGTTCATTGGTAACTTTGGAGAGGGCAGGAATGGGAAGAATGATAAGGTTGGAAGCCAGATTGTAAGAGGTTAAGAAGAGAATAGGAGGAGAGAAGGTGGAAGCATTTGCTGCAGACGGCCTTTTTTAGTTTATCGACAAAGGGCAGAAATGATCAAGGATGTAGTTAAGGGAGTTCTAGAATCACATATTCCCCAGTACTTAAAGTGGTATGTTTCATCTTCTCAATTTCCTTTCTATAAGATCATCTATGATGCACCCAGATGGGAAAGTCCTCCAAGCCTCTATTCTGCGCTTCCTTCTCTTTCTACTCCCATTCTCTTCATGATCTTATCAGCTCCTTTGGTTTCAGTGTTCACTTCCATGCATATAATTCCTAGATCTTTATATTGAGCCCTGATTGATCTCTCCTGAGTTCCAGTCCAATGTAATGAATGGCTGATTGGACATTTTAAATGAAAATCAAGCTCAGCCTGCCTAAAACAGAACTCGTTCTCTCTCCCTCACCCCCATTCCCTGCCATGCAAATCAATCCCTCTTCTCTGTTTCTTTGAAGGGCATCACTATCCCTCTGTGCATCCTGATTTGCGATTCCAGTCATCTTCTTGATGACCAACTCCCCTTAACTCTCCATATTAATAACCAATCAACTGGTCAGTTTTTTCCATTCTACCTCCACAAAGTACCTGGACTTTAGCCCTTTCTGCTCACTCAGACTCACCACATCAATCCAGATCCTCATTATTCCTCACTTGGACTGTTGCAGTGACCTCCTAATGGGTCTCCTGCCTCAAAGAAATGTGATGCAGTGACCTTTTTGACCACACTGTAGCCTTTGACAGCCTAGATTTGGGGAACACCATTCTCTCTAAGTTCTCCTCTGGCCTACCTGACCACTTCTCAGTCTTCTTTGCTTGATCTTCATCTAGGTTATGTCCACTGAGTATCCCACAGGGACATTCTTCTCTCCTCTCTCTCTACTACTTCACTTGGTGATCTCATCAATGCCCATGGATTCAATTACCACCTCGATGCTGATGATTCTCAAATCTACTTTTCCATCTCTAATCTCTGCTCACCTCCAGGCTTGCATCTCCAACTGCCAATCCTGAACTGAAAGTCTTGCAAATATCTTCAACTCACCATGTTCCCAAACTGAATTCATTATCTTTTCTCCCAAATCCTCCCCTCTTCTAAATGTCCCTATTATCATTGAAGGTCCCCCGTTCTCCCAGGCCCCTAGGCTCACAACCTTAGTGTTATCTTCTCTTTCCCAATATCTCTCATTTCCCCTCCCCTACATACAAGCTGTTGCCAGGGTCTGTCAGTTTCACCTACAGGCCCCCATTTTCTTACACCAGGATTGATGGTCTGCCTACCACAATTCTCTCCCTTCTCCAGTCCATTTGCTATTCATTTGTCAAAGTGATTTTCCTAAAGTGAAGGTCCAAGTACGTCACCTTACTCCTCCCCACCATTTCCCCACATACTCTTCAAGCCAATGACCCAGGCCTCCTTACTATTCCCAAAACAAGATATTCTATCACCCAAGTTGGAGCATTTTCTTTTTATTATTCATTCATTCATTTTTTAATTGTGAAAGTATTTTATTATTTTCCAGTTACATGCAGAGATCATTTTCAACATTTGTTTTTTTGTTTGTTTGTTTTTTGTGGGGCAATGGGGGTTAAGTGACTTGACCAGGGTCACACAGCTGGTAAGTGTCAAGTGTCTGAGGCTGGATTTGAACTCAGGTACTCCTGAATCCAGGGCCGGTGCTTTATCCACTGCACCACCTAGCCGCCCCCCAACATTTGTTTTTATAAAATTTCTAGTTTCAAATTTTTCCCCCTCCCTCCCCTTCCTCCCCGCCTCCCCAAGACAGCAAGTAATCTGATACAGGTTATATATGTGAAATAACATTAAACATATCATTCACTCATTTTTAACATTCATTTTTTAAAATTTGAGTTCCAAATTCTCTTATTCCCTCCAAGTCCTCCCCCACTGATGAAGAAGGCAAGCAATATGATATCAATTATACATATAAAGTTATGCTATTTCCATATTAGCCATGTTGCAAAAAGGCAGGGCAAGAAAAAGTAAAAAAAAAGTTTACTTCAATTGCATTCAGAGTTCATCAGTTTTGTCTATGGAGGGGGATGGCATCATGAGTCTTTCGGACCCATCAGAACATTTTTTAATAGCTACCTCCATGCTTGGACTGCTCCTGCTCTTCATCTCTGCCTTCTGGCTTTCCTGGCTTCTTTTAAGTCCCAGCTAAAATCTTACCTTCTACAGGAAGCTTTTCCCAATCCCTCTTAATTCTAGTTTCTCCCCTGTTGATTATTTTCTTATTTATCTTGTCTATAACTTGTTTGCACATAGTTCTTTGCATGCTGTCTCCCCATTAGATTATAAACTTTTTGAGGCCAGGGGCTAGTTTTTCCTTTCTTCAAATCCCTTTTCCTTAGCATAGTGCAGGCACTTAATAAATGCTTATTGACTGACTGACTGGCAGAAAAGTCATTTAATTTGTCTAGGCCTCAGTTCCTCAGCAGTAAAATAAGGTCTGGCTAGATGCTTTCTAAGTCCCTATGAAACTATGAATGTATGATGATAAGTATCTCTTTTCTATCCATTCTTCACCCAATTGTCAAAATGATATTCCTAAAGCATTGGCCTAATCATATCAGTCTCCTGCCCAAAATAGTCTGGTAGCTCCTCTATTTGACATTTTAAACTCTTCAAAATCTGACTTCAGCCTACTTGTGCAGAGTTATTACCTATTACTCTTTTAATTCACTCTATCTTTGGCCTAATCAACTCCAGGGTTGACCAGGCCAGGCCCCGGATCATTTAGGTTTGAGATTGGAGTAAAATGAGATACTTGTAGTTCATTCATCTAATACGTAACAAAAGGAAATTTACTTAGACATAGCAGTGGAAGGATATTCAACAGGGATACTTGGGAAGGACTCCTCACTGATTCAGCTGAGTGTAGCCTCTCTCCCTCTGAGGTACTGTGAGGGTCTGCTAGCCAAGCATCAGTAAGATACTGGGACTCCTCGTGGCTTTTTGCACTCCAATATCCTTTAGTACTCTCACCCAATTGACTTATGAACAGTTTCAAACATTTTAATAAAAAGGAAGAACCTGACCAACATGGGAAATGGAAGTGGGGGAGGTGGGGGAGAAAGGAATAAAGTCTTTATTAAACCCCTGTGTGTCAGGCACTGTGCCAAACAATCTGGATACAAAGAAAGGAAAAAAGTATTCCCTGGCCTCAAAGACCATATAATTGAATGGGGGAGACAACATGCAAAGGAAGCAGCTAGGTGGCTTGGTGAATAGAGTACTAAGACTGGAGTCAGGAAGACCTGAGTTCAAATCCAGCTTCAGACACTTATTAGCTATGTAACAATGGGCAAGTCACTTAAGCATTGTTTGCCTTGATCCACTGGAGAAAGAAATGGCAAACCCTTCCAATACCTTTGCCAAGAAAACCCCATGAACAACATTGGAATGCTATGGTCCGCAGGGTCACAAAAAGTCAGACATGACTGAACATGTGCTGGGCATTGTGCCAAGTGCTTTACAAATATCATCTCATTTGATCCTCATGACCTCCTAGCAGCTAGGTGCTGTTATTATCCCCTTTTATGGTTGAGAAAACTGAGGCAGAGATTAAGTGGTAGACCCAGGGTCATGAGGTTAGTAAGTGTCTGAGGTCAAATTTGAATTCAGGTCTTTCTGACTTTAGGCCCAGTATTGGTAGGAACATCTGTAGATCTTCCCCCTTCCACATAAACAAACTGTTCTAGTCAACAAGTCAAGTCAATAAGCCTATGTTAAGTGCTTACTATGTGCTAGGCACTGAGATAAGCCCTGGGGATACAAATGAATGAGTCAAATGTAGAAAAAGTCTTCAGAGTCAGTGCAACACAGAGAGGAATGAAGACATGGCTGGCCTGGGAAGAGTCAACCAACCAGAGAAAGAGGCTACAGGGGCAAAGCAGAATTACAGTGTGTAAAGTCCAGAGGCAGAGTGAGCTTGCAAGGTGGAGACGTTTCCATGGCAGAGAAAGTCCCGAGAGTCATTCAATCATTGTTGCCAAGCTCTATATATTTATTAATGTATAGTGTCAAGCACTATGCTAAGTGCTTTAGAGATAGCTCATTTGATCTAGGAGGAACAAGCATTGTGAAGAGAGAAAATGAATCGGAAACCCCTAGAGTTTATTCAAGAGTAAGAACCTGGGCTCAGTCATATCTTATATTCTCTAACTTGAGGAGGCAATTAAGAAAGGAAAGGACATTGAGGCCATGATGTGCTGGAGGTGTCAAAAAAAAAAAAAGAAAATATGCTTCAACGTATACTTTAAGTTTATCTGCTATCTATCTGGAGGTAGATAGCATGTTTTATCATGAATCCTTTGGAATAGTGGTTGGTCATTGTGTTGGTCAGAATTACTTTGTCTTTCAAAATTAATTATCATCACAATATTGGTGTTATTGTATAAATTGATCTCCTGGTTCTGCTCCCTTCACTTTGCATCAGTTCATACAAGTCTTACTAGGTTTATCTGAAACCATTCCTTTCATCATTTCCTATAGTACAATCAATCAATAAACATTTATTAAGCACCTACTATGTGCCAGGGACTGTGCTAAGTGCTAGAGATACAAAAAGAGGCAAAAGATGCCCAAAAGATGCCCCCTTGCCTTTAAGAAGCTTACAATAAAAAAAAACAAAGAAGCTTATAATCTGATGGGGATAATCACATTCCATCACATTCTATTCCTTAGTTGATGGGCATCCCCACAGTTTTCAGTTCTTTGCCACTACAAAAAGGGCTGCTATAAATATTTCTGTACATGTGTCTCCTTTTTCTTCTTCTTTGATCTCTTTCAAGAATGGCTGGACTAGTTCACAGTTCCACCAACACTGTATTAGTATACCTGTTTTCCCATAGTCCCTTCAGTATTTGTAATTTTTCTTTTTTCATCATCTTAGCCAATATGATGGGTGTGAGATGGTACCTCAAAATTGTTTTAATTTACATTTCTCTAATTATTTGTGATTTAGAGCATTTTTCTCACATGGTTATTAATACATGCATGCCATTTCATTAAACACCTTTACTTGGTGTTAATTACATCAACTAGCTGAGTATTAAAAGTATCATAGTTTTAAGACTATAGATCCATGGCCATACCTTGAATCTAAGGCAATCAGATCCTGGAGACCCATTCTCTGAGGAGAAGTTGGGGGTAGTAGTGTGGTATGTAGCTCAGAGCAGGATCACTGCAGTTCTAATTGTTAGGAAGGTGGATTTTTTCCTATCATTAAGTCTAAATTTACCTTCATGTAACTTTCACCCAGTTGTTCCAGATTCTGCCCTCTGGGGCCAAGGAGAACAAATATAATCCCTCTTCCATATGACAGCCCTCCAAATACTTCAAAACTGTTATTGCATCTCTCCTAAATCTTCTCTCTTATAGGCAGATTATTGTTCAATTTTCAAAATCTTCTCAATTTCTTCCCCCACTGGTCTTCACCCAAAGCATGCTCTCTGTCATGCTTTCCCCACTCTGGTTCTCAGGATTTCATCAAATGAGTACACCTTCTTAATGTTCAATGCCACCTACTGCTCACTTCACTATATATCAGTTCATATAAGTCTTTCAGGCCTTTCTGAAATTATCCTGCTTATTATTTCTTATAGTGGTTTTGTACAATTTCTTGCTGATATCCAGCTATATTGTCATAATACTTACTCCCACTTTACCTATCCTGTTTCTTTTAAGTAAGGTATGTCCTTCCAGGGCCATATAATGGTCATGAGTATCTCAGTAAATCTCAGTAAAATCTCTGGGGATAAATTCCCTCGTTACCTCTAGTTTCTCTTATTTATCGTCTAAACTTTTCTCTTATTTATTGTCTAAACTTTGTGTATAGGCAAATTTTATGACATGTTTCTACTATTGATTCCTCTTTGGGGATTTAATCTCCAGTGAACTTCTTGGTATGTCAAATGCTAGTCTTCTTCCTTGACTGTAACTACAATCTATGAAATCCAGTTGGGTGGATATACCAAAGCAGTTGTCATCCTGCTTCATTCTCTTTTTTTAAAAAAAGCAAATGTAGAGCTATTTTGATTTGATTTGTAAGATGCCAGGGAATTATGTTCCTACTAGATTTTGTTCAGTGCACTCTTTTCCTGGCCAGGAATCACTCATCCCTATTGTGTTTTGTTTTATTTTACTTTTCAAGAAAACTTTGTGAACTTTGTATTATCATTTGGTAATTGGTGGGAGTACCTTGCTTATAAATAATGTGATATATATCAAGCTAACCCACACAGTTTTGTCCTGATTGAATAGTCTTACAGTTTTGTATTGTCTAATAGATCATCTGCCTTCTAATTTTGCTGCTCTTTTATAAAATACTTCGTTTTCTCAGATGAATAATTCAAGTTCTTTGGTAAAGACACTCAATATATTTTTTGTTTGTTTTAGTGAGGCAGTTGGGGTTAAGTGACTTGCCCAGGGTCACACAGCTAGTAAGTGTTAAGTGTCTGAGGCCGGATTTGAACTCAGGTACTCCTGACTCCAGGGCCGGTGCTCTATCCACTGTGCCACCTAGCTGCCTCAATATATTTTTTATATATATTTTGTAAAGAATACTCTTTTCTTTTTAGTTAGGCAAATGGGGTTAAGTGACTTGCCCAGGGTCACACAGCTAGTAAGTGTTAAGTGTCTGAGGCCGGATTTGAACTCAGGTACTCCTGACTCTAGGGCCGGTGCTCTATCCACTGTACCACCTAGCTGCCCCTATATTTAATTTTTAAAATTAATTGGCGGTTTTTCCTCTTCCTCTCACTGTCCTGTATCCTTGGGCTGGGGGAGAAGAAATAGAAACAAAACACTTTTAACAGACATGCATAGTCAAGCAAAACAAATTTTCACATTGACCATATCCAAAAGGATAGGTCTCATTCTACCTTTTGAGTCTATCATTTCTCTGCCAAGAAATTCACTAGAATCATAGTTGGTCATTGCATTAATCAGAGTTAAGTTTTTCCAACTTGCTTGTCTTTCCAATGCTATTGTAATATAATTTTCTCTCTTGGCTTTATTCACTTCATTCTGCATTAGTTCATATATGTATTCCTAGTTTTCCCAAAATTATGCCTTTCATCATTTCTTATAGGGAAAAACTATCATATATTTATATATCCTATTTTGTTCAGCCACTCTCTAATTGGCAGGTACCTCATTTTGTTTCTAGTTCTTTGCCACTACAAAAGGAGCTATTACAAATATTTTACACAAATGGATCCCAGTTACTTTAGTCACTTTTTTTTACTCTCTCCAAGCTCCCCTACACAAAACTTTCTCCAGTTCCTTTATTAAAATGAAAACACTCTCTCACAACAATTTATTGGCTCTCCCCATTCATACTTCTACTTCCACAACTTCTGGTCTTGTCTCTCCACTTCTAATGGTCAACATGGACCTTAAGATGACTTACCAAGTGTCTTAAATACATTTGAAGAAATGAGATGCATCGTTTCTCCCTACAACATCCATGGTGGCTATTTCTTTCCCTTTTATTCCCAAGTCATCACCTGCTACTGTCATTTGTCTTTATTATATATAGCAGCCAAGGTGTACTATAATCAATATCCTACCCTAATCAGTGTAAAGGATGCTCTCAATTAATCTCATTCATCCCCACCTGACACATACAACATCCAGTGCCAAGGGGCTGTCTGTAGCAACCACCAAATTCTCTCTTTATCTTGGGCCAGCACCAGGGGTCTTAGAGCTACTGGTGGGAGACCACCTGTTAGATCAGTTCCCTCTCCTACAGCCCTCAAAATGAACATCCTGCCATGTTGTGGTGGTGGTCGTTCAGTCATTTCACTCATGTCTGACTCTTTATGACCCCATTTGGAGTTTTCTTGGCAAAGATATTGGAGTGGTTTGCCATTTCTTTCTCCACCTCCTTTACAGATAAGGAAACTGAGGCAAACAGAATTAAGTGACTTTCCCAAGGTCACACAACTACTAAGTGATTGAGGCCAGATTTAAAAATACAACAAACATTTATTAAGCACTTACTGTGTGTACACAGAGAGGCTTATGTTGGGTGCTGCCAGAAATAAAACATGACCCCTGCCCTCATGGAGCTCACAATTTATTAAGAGCATTTGAGGGGCAGCTAGGTGGCGCAGTAGATAGAGCACTGACCCTGGATTCAGGAGGACCTGAGTTAAAATCTGACCTCAGACACTTAACATTAGCTGTGTAACCCTGGGCAAGTCACTTAACCCCAATTGCTTCACCCCCCCCCAAAAAAAAGAGCATTTGAAACTAGAAATTGGTAATTGGTGGGAGTACCTTGCTTATAAATAATGTGATATATATCAAGCTAACCCACACAGTTTTGTCCTGATTGAATAGTCTTACAGTTTTGTATTGTCTAATAGATTATCTGCCTTCCAATTTTGCTGCTCTTTTATAAAATACTTTGTTTTTTCAGATGAATAATTCAAGTTCTTTGGTAAAGACACTCAATATATTTTTTATATTTTTTTAAAGAATATTCTTTTTTATTACATAAAAATGGATTGAGGAGGTACAATAATAAACCCTATGTGAGGACTTATACATAGTAGCCGAGGAGTACTATAAGCAATATCCTACCCTAATCAGTGTAAAGAGATCTAAGTAGGGGAAAGGGAAAAAGTTGTTGCTATCAATAGTTGACTGGAGATGTGGTATTTCTTTGTTTTTGTTTTTGTTTTTTTTTCCAGGTCAATGGGGGTTAAGTGACTTGCCCAGGGTCACACAGCTAGTAAGTGTCAAGTGTCTGAGGCTGGATTTGAACTCAGATACTCCTGAATCCAGGGCCAGTGCTCTATCCACTGCGCCACCTAGTGGCCCCCTATTTCTTTGTTCTTATACGGCATGTAAGAATTAGAGTGGACAAAAGGGTAGCAAGGGTATTCAGGTACTGGTAACACTAAGCAAAGGCACACACTGTGTATGTTTGAGGAGCAAAGACTTGTCCAGTTCACCTGAAGCAGAGGTTATGCATAGAGAGGAGTTATAATATGTAATAAGTCTGAAAGCTAGGATGGTGTTAAGCTACAAATGGCCTTGAATGCCAAGCACAAGAATCTGAACTTTAGTTAACATGCAGTTAACTAAACATGCAGTCGGGTAGCACTGAAAATTTTATACAGAATAGTAGTATAACCAGATTTGTGCTTAAGAAAGATTATTCTAGGGGCAGCTAGGTGGTACAGTGGATAAAGCACCGGCCCTGGATTCAGAAAGACCTGAATTCAAATCCGGCCTCAGAAACTTGATACTTACTAGCTGTGTGACCCTGGGCAAGTCACTTAACCCCCATTGCCCCTCCCCCTCCCCCCCAAAAAGAAAGAAAGATTATTCTGGCATCGATGTAAAGTACAGATTGGAAGAAAAAGGTCATCAAGGTAAGAAGACTTGTTAGAACCATAGCATTAGACTCAAATAGAAACAGGATCCCTGTGACCACATGTGGACTTAGAGAACGACAAACTAACATGATTTGTGTTATATTGTATTTTAATTTATTTTGTTAAATATTTCCCAGTTATATTTTAATCTGGTTCCTGATATGCTAGGGTGTTTTACTGGCAAGCTCCTCCAGTGAGCTTGATACCTCTGTGTTAGAAGATAGTGCAGAATTCTATGCATGTAGTAAGAGCTTCCTATGATGATGGATAGGAGTGGCCATGGTTATAGAGAGTAAGGGTTAGATGTGGGAGATCCATTTTTTTTTCCCTTGGGCGTCACGGCTGGCCTCGCCTCACAGCCTCTGGGGGACAAACAGGCATCATGTCTTCCGCAAGTAAGCTGCAGGAGAGCCCCACATGTCAAGACAGCGATTGAACTCTCTGTTTCATCTCCGATACTGTGTGTGGCAGCCCAATCATGCTCAAAAATGCAATTCCATCAACCCTAACAAAGACTAGAGATCAACTCTGATTTGTGGTCCATTGGGCTTGGGAAATGGCTCATTCACTTCAGCAAGCCCCCGCCACCACGCTGTTGTCGCAGCCAGTCCCAGGTCAAGCAAGACTTCCTTGATCTTGCGTTATTTCCATAATCATCCCTGTCATTTCAGAAAGAATAAGCAGGTAAGAGCAATTCTGTTGCTCCAATGAACACAGCAAAGCGATCTTCTGATGCCACTTAATTAGATCCATTTTATCTTCTCTGACCGAGCATGACATGCCAGAGCCCTTATTTATGAAAGAAAAATGAATGTCTTATGGTTTCTAACAAAATTGGAGGAAAAATTACCATGGCATTCAGCTTAATCTGTGTTTGTATCCGACATAAATGATCTGAAGATAAATTACAGGAAATTATTTTCCACTCCGTGTAACCATAACAACAGATGGGAATCGCTCCTCATCCAACTTTCTGAATGTTCCCCAACTCCTCAACATCAGGGGAAATCAAACTTCTAGGTCTGAAGTCAGTTGGGACTCAAGGATTATGCTTATGCCCAGTGAAAAAAAGGTCACTGGGGATCAAGGCTAGATTTCATTAGTGGCACACACCGTAGGCTTCAGCTATCCTTTTCCACCCTCCACCACCCACCTTCGCTAGCCCTTTGGAGATGTCTTAGCCTGAACAATTGACTCCATCTTCCTTCACTAGCCTTATCTCATGATGTTTCAGATCCTTCCTATCATAGTCTCTATTTTCAAGGCTGGTCACCAGTCTCAGGTAGTAGAAAAAGCACTAGATTCAGATTTAGATAATTCTGTATTCAAATTCCAATTCAGCTACTTAAAACCAGTGTGAACTTGGGAAAAGTAATTCTCTCTTTCTCAGTCTGATTCTTCCTCATCTATATAAAATGAAAGGGTAGACTAGTCGATCTCTAAATCCCCTTCCAACTCAAAATCCTCTACACCCTAATCTAACACTAGTCTCCCCTGCCTCTGTACATTAGTATAGGTCAGGGGTCCTTAATCATTTTCTTGTTGTGGAACCCTTTGGCAGTGTGGTGAAGAGCATGGAGTCCTTTTCAGAAAAATATATATTTAACATTTTTTTAAAATAAAATATGTAGGATTACAAAAGGAAACCAACTATATTGAAATGAAGTGTTATATATATGTATATATACATACATACGTACGTACATACATATATTTTTGCAGGGCAATGAGGGTTAATTGACCCAGGGTCACACAGCTAGTAACTGTCAAGTGTCTGAGGCTCCTAAATATATTTTTTAAAAGTTCATGATGGGGCAGCTAAGTGGTGCAGTGGATAAAGCACCAGCCTTGGACTCAAGAGGACCCGAGTTCAAATCCAGCCCCAGACACTTGACACTTACTAGCTGTGTGACCCTGGGCAAGTCACTTAACCCTCATTGGCCCTCAAAAAAATTTTTTTAAGTTCATCGACCCCCTTTTGAGAGCCTTTGGGTAAGCCATCCATCTCCCTTGCCAAGAATGTACTCCTCCTCATCCCCACCTTTCAAGGCTTGGCTCAGGTGCCATCTTTCCTGTGAAGCATTCCCAAATTCCCCCCAACTAAAAGGAATTTTTACTTCCTTTGATTTTCCTATAGGGCACTTTGCCTGGATCTCCCCTCATCCCTGATTTCAATCTTCCTTTTATAATAAAACTCCCTCCTTCCCTCTCCTTCCCACCTCATTAACAAGGCAAACAATTTGATTTAGTGAACCTCACCTTGTAGAGATAAGTTTTAGAAATAAGAAATAAGATAAGAGATAGAAGATAAGAAGATGGAGAAACTTGCCCAGGGTAACACAGCTGGTCTGCAGTAGGAGCTGTGACCTAATTTCAGGTTCTCTGATTCCAAGCCCAATAGTCTTTCCCAATAGATGTAGAATTGGAAGGAACCTCAAAAGCCTGTTGTTCAACACCCTCATTTCAACAGCCAAGGGAGGTTAAAAAACCTTACCCAAGGGGACAGCTAGGTGGCACAGTGGATAAAGCACTGGCTCTGGATTCAGGAGGACCTGAGTTCAAATCCAGCCTCAGACACGTGACACTTACTAGCTGTGTGACCCTGGGCAAGTCACTTAACCCTCATTGCCCCTCAAAAAAAAAAAAAAACAACCAAACAAACAGACAAAAAAACCCTTACCCAAGCTTACACAGGTAGTAAACATGAGGCAGGACTTGAACCCAGGTCCTCTAACTCTAATGTCAGAACTCTTTTCCCTGTACCATATAACAGCTAGCATTTAATGATAACTTGCATTTATATAGCACTTTTAAGTTTGCAAAGCCCTTTATAAATATCTCATTTGATCTTCACAACAAAGCTGGGAAGTAAGTGATATTATTATTATATCCATTTTACAGATGAGAAAACTGAGGTACCATGAGGTTAGATGGCTTACCCAGTGTCACACACAGCCAGTAAATATCTGAAACTAGATTTGAACTCATAACTTCTGAGTTCAAGTCTAGCACTCTATATATTATGATGCATAGCTGAATCACCAACTGTACTGCTTCCTTGATGGGGTGGAGGGAGGCAGGAGGGGGGCATATAAACCCCTTCTGAGACTGTAATCTACTAAGAACAGGAATTGTTTTTCAAAGTTGTATCATTGTTACCCGATGCAAAGCTCTGCCTGTGGACTGTACACTGTGCTTAATATTGATAAGTCCAATGTTTGGAAAACTTGGAAAATGATGCTATTTACTACTAAATCCAAAATAAAAGGTTTATCTTTCCTTTCTTTGGCTGATGCAAGTAATCTACATAACAGATTCCCCAAAGTCTCCTCTGAAACATCCCTCCAATAATGACCCTCTAACATGACATTTTGCTTGACATTTCTAATTCAGTGATAGAATGGGCAAGTGGCCCAGTGGATAGAGTATCAGAACTGAGTCAGAAAGACCTGAGTTCAAATCTGGTCTCAGATACTTATTAGCTGTGTGACCCTGGGAAAGTCACTTAACCCTATTTGCCTCAGTTTCCTCATCTGTAAAATGACCTGGAGAAGGAAATGTCAAACCGCTCCTGTATCTTCACCAAGAAAACCCAAAAACGGGGTTAGGAAGAGTAAGAGATGACTGAAAATGACTAAACAACAAGGAAAAATTCAGTGATAATGGACATGAGTCACAGAAACATAGAATCTCAAGTTTGGAAGAGACCTAAAAAAGTATCTGGTCTACCATTTACCTGATCAAAAGTTTTTTCTACAGCATTCATGACAAGTGTGTCTCCATCCTTTAGTTGAAGACCTCAGGCAAAAAAGAAACAACTACTTTGCAAGGTTGTCCATTTAATATATAGATTCCTCTACTTAAACTTTTTCTTTATATCAAGTAAACTGGCTTCTCTTTAACTTCTTCCTCTTGTTCCTAATTCTCCCCTATGGGGCCCAGAAGAATTATTCCAATCCTTCTTTCTTTTTCTTTTTCTTTTTCCAATCCCTCTTTCTATATGAAAACCCTTAAGATTTTTGAAAACAATTATCATGTAACTCCCACACACACACACATACACACTGCTATACCCCCCCCCCCAATCTTCTTTTACTCAACCTAATCACTCCTCCTTCCATCGATCCTCATAGAGCACAGTCTCGAGGTCTTCATCATCTTTGTTGCTTTCTGTTGAACACTTTCCGGCTTATCAAAGTCCTTCACGGGGGCGGCTAGGTGGCGCAGTGGATAGAGCACCGGCCAAGGAGTCAGGAGTACCTGAGTTGAAATCCGGCCTCAGACACTTAACACTTACTAGCTGTGTGACCCTGGGCAAGTCACTTAACCCCAATTGCCTGACCAAAAAAAAAAAGTCCTTCACAATATGTGGCATCAAATACAATAATCTAGATAGGATGTGATCAGGACAAAATACAGTAATACTAACATACTATTCCTCTGTTAATGAAGCCCCAAATCCCATTAACTTCTTTGACTGTCATGTTGCATGGATATATCAATATAACATCAAACATGCTGTATACATATATTATGTTGTTGTTGGTCCTTCATTTTTGAAGAGGACCAGTGACATCACAGGATGATGTATGACTTCCATGTGAATTGGACTTCAGTAATGCAGAGTTGCACAGTCATCAGTCTCACTTTTTCTTCCAAAGTCATTGAAGTCTATTGACAGGACAAAAGTCAAGATGACTGGCGATGGCCTGAGATGCAGTAGGTGACCTTGGCATCTTTGATGTCTGACCAAGTTCTAACCACTCCACAGTACCTGCTTCAGCCACTTTCATGGGTATTAGAACAAACTGTTCCCATCCACCCATTCCACCTGGGGAAGTTTCATATACTTGGGGTAGACATTAGGAGGATATTATGTTGCATGTATATGTCAATGTAATACCAAACATAAAAGCCACCAAAACCCCAAATTACTTTTGCATTATACCTGTTATCTAATTACATTCCCCCTAACTCCTTATTAGCTTTTTTTTTTTGGTGAGGCAATTGGGGTTAAGTGACTTGCCTAGCGTCACACAGCTAGTAAGTGTTAAGTATCTGAGACTGGATTTGAACTCAGTTCCTCCTGACTCCAAGGCCAGTGCTCTATCCATTGCACCAAGTAGCTGCCCCTCCTTATTAGCTTTTTGACTCTGGGGAATTCACTTAATCTTGGGGGCCTCAGTTTCCTTTCTTTCAAAGGAGAGGATTAGACTAAATGACCTCTGATGTCACTTCCTGTTCTATTTTTTTTTTTGGCATGGCAATGAGGGTTAAGTGACTTGCCCAGGGTCATATAGCTAGTAAGTCAAGTGTCTGAGGCTGGATTTGAACTCGGGTCCTCCTGGATCCAGGGCCAGTGCTTTATCCACTGGGCCACCTAGCGGCTCTATATTTTTTATCCTACTTCTAGCTAAGGGCATCAGGGAAGGCTTCATGAAGTAAATGCCATTCATTTCAATGGGTCCATGTGCAGGAATTGCACAGTTTGAGAAGACAAACAAGGAAGTTTGAGGAAGAGGGAACAAACATTAAATAAAGTCAGGAAACCATGGAACAAGTTTAACCATAATATATCCAAACATAGATATCCCACAGGCAGCTAGTAAATGGTTTAGTTTAGTTGGAGCACAGAGTTCATGAGATGAATGTGAGGTACTTCTGGTAAGGTTCCTGGGGGCCTTAAATGTCAAGATGACAAAATCTTTTTGACAAAACCAGTCACAATGGCATTTAAGCCTCTTCCCTGGGACAATGGGGAGCCATGGATTGAAGGGTTTTGTTGAGTTTGTTTTTAGCAGAGTAATGGCATGACCTGATGGCTGAGATTAATCTGACTGCAGAGAGCAACATGAATTGGAGGAATGACTGAAAGTAGAATGTTTAGGTGGTAAGGGCTTCAATGAGGATGATGGGAAGCAATGAATATTGAGAGGACATGTTAAGGAAGACTGTTTTTGCCTAATGAGACTGCTGCCCTTATTGTAGAGGGTCAAGGTTTCAAATACTACCCTAATATCTAAAACCATTCGCCCCGGTAGGCTAACTTATTTACCATCTCTGAAAATGATAGGGATTTCTGTCTGAGGCAGAATTTGATTCACTTTGTAGGCCCCCTGAAGCTACCGTCCTGATACTTAAAACCACATAGTCTGTAAGACAGAGAGAATTTCAGAGGACAATTATTCCAACCCCTGCTTAAAGCTTAAATCTATTCTAGAAACCACTAGACTGGTTCCTTAACCTCCAACACTCAGAAGCTCCCTGATTCCAAGCTACCTGCATTGATTCCAATTCCTAACTCCTAATTTCCTAGGTTCTATCTTTTTGTGTGTGTGTGTGAGGCAATTGGGGTTAAGTGACTTGCCTAGGGTCACACAGCTAGTAAGTGTTAAGTGTCTGAGGCCGGATTTGAACTCAGGTCCTCCTGACTTCAGAGCCAGTGCTCTATCCACTGCGCCACCTAGCTGCCCCTCCTAGGTTCTATGTTGACCTTGGCTTCCAGGAAGTCCACAGGACTGACCTTCTAATTTCAGCCTTATGTTGGCACTATAGATCTTGGCTTCCTACAGAACCTCTGCAGGTCCCTTCTTAGTTTGGGATGGAATAGCTATGAAAAGTTTATTGGAGGAAGTGGGGCTTAAACTGTGCCCTAAAAGAATGGATAGAATTCATATATGTGGTTCAAGAGAGACATCCCATAGGAAGATGGAAAGACACAAAGGCAGCAAGAGAGAAAGAAACATGACTTTGTCAATCAATCATGTCCATTGGGGCAGCTAGGTGGCTCAGTGGATAGAGCACCGGCCTTGGAGTCAGGAGTACCTGAGTTCAAATCCGGCCTCAGACACTTAACACTTACTAGCTGTGTGACACTGGGCAAGTCACTTAATCCCAGTTGCCTCACTTAAGAAAAAAAAAATCATGTCCATTGATGTGCCCATCTCCAACTATTAAGGTTGAAAAAACAAACAAAAATATTGTTTCATTCTGTTAAGGGCTAAAATTCTAACTATTCTGTCTAAAATATCTAATGAGTAGTCACCAATAAATTACAAACCTTAGCAAGAGTTAGGCTTTTAAGCATTTATTAAGGAGAATAAGAATTTGGTAAAGAGAGAAGAAAAGGCCTAAGCCTAAATCTAAATTCCTATCTATTAAAGGGAGAGCACATTTCTAGCTCTGCTCTCCACCGGAGTCCTCAGGAAAAAGCGCCAGTCAGAGCACCCAGCTCTTCCTTCTTCCTCCCACTAGCAAACGTCACTTCCTGACACCAAAGAAAAGACTCCTGGTCTTGCCCTCAAAGACCTTCGCTTCATGGGCGGAACTCTTCTACAGTAAGTCTCCAGCAGGTGATGTCATTCCAATCATTACAATTCCAGAAACAGAGATATAAATATATACATATATGTATATATACCCTAATGTATGTGTATATACATACAACATATGTGTGTGTGATGTTGTTCATCCTTCATTCTCAAAGAAAACTAATGACATCATGAGGGTGATGTCTTGAATTGGGAGTGAATTACACTTAAGTAAGACAGAGCTGCACAAAGTCATCACTCTCTCTCTCCTCCTCATTCTCATTGGAGTCCAGTGACAAGACATAAGTCAAGATGACAATTGATGGCCCAAGTATACATGGATATATACATCTATTTGTATAATACAGTATTTATTAATTATTTTCTTATGCAGAGCATTGAGGGGAAATAATTAGACATGACATGATCTCTGACAATTTGTTAAGATCCTACTATGTGGGGGCAGCTATGTGGCACAGTAGATAGAGCACTGGCCCTGGAGTCAGGAGGACCTGAGTTCAAATCTGGCCTCAGACACTTAACACTTACTAGCTGTGTGACCTTGGGCAAGTCACTTAACTCTCATTGCCCAACCAAACAAAAACAAACAAAAAGATCCTACTATGTGCCAGGCACTGTGCTAAGTAATAGAGATACATAGAAGGCAAAAGCTATCTCCTACTCTCCAGGAATTCACTATATAATGGGGGAAACAACATGCAAACAATATGGACAAACTATATAGAGGATAAATTGGGAACAATCAAGAAAGAAAAGGCATTATTAAGGGAGTTTAGGAAAGGTTTCTTGTAGAAGATAGGATTTTATTTTATTTTATTTTTAGCATTTCTTTTATTTCTTTTTATTTTTTCCAGATTTAAAAAAATTTTAATAAAAGTATTTTATTATTTTCCAGTTACATGTAAGGATAGTTTTCAAAATTTGTTTTCATAAGATTTCTAGTTCCAAATTTTTCTACCACTCTCCCTTCCCTCCCCCCTCCCCAAGATGGAAAGCAATCTGATATAGGTTATACATATACAATCGCATTAAACATATTTCTGAATTGGTCATATTTTGAAAGAAGAATCAGAGCACAGGGGAAAATCCTCAAAAAAGAATGAAAGAAAAAAAAAACAGCCCAAAAGTAGAAACAGAATGGTTCAATCTGCTTCCATAATCCACAATTCTTTTTTTCTGGATGTTGAGAACATTTTCTATCATGAAGTTCTTTGAAATTGTTTTGGATCATTGCACTGCTGAGAAGAGCCAAGTCTATCACCATTGTTCATCACACAATGTTGTTGTGTACAATGTTCTCCTGGTTCTGTTCCTCTCAGTCAGCATCAGTTCATGTAAATCAGAAGATAGGATTTTCGTTTGTACTTGAAGGAAGCCACAGAACCCAGGAAGCAGAGATGAGGAGGGTTAGCATCCCTGGTATGGAGACAGCCAGAGAAGATGCCCAGAGCTGAGATATGAAGTATCTTGTTCATGGGACAAGAAGCCCAGTGTCACTAGATTGCAGAGTGCACGGTAGGGTATAAAATATATGACTGTTTCACAACATGGCCAATAAGGAAATATGTTTTACATGATTGCATACACATGTATATATGTGTGTGTGTATATATGAGTGTATATATACAAACATATACATACATGTACATATGTATATTGTACGATATATACAACCTATATGAAATTGCTTGCTCTCTTAGAGAGAAAGGAGGTGAAGAAGAAAGGGAGAAAATTTGGAACTTTAAATTTTATTTAAAAATGAGTGCTAAAACACATTTTAAAATAAATAAATAAATAAATAAATTTTTTTTGAAATTAAAAAAATAAAAATGAGTGCTAAAAATTGTCTTTACATGTAATTGGAAAAAATACTATTTAAAAGGGGGGGAAACAATGTAAGATTAAAGTGGAGGGGCAGCTTATGAAAGGTTTTGAATTCCAAACAGAAAATTTTACATTTTTGAAGGTGATAGGAAGTTGTTGGAGTTTATTGAATAAAGACAACCTCAGGGGAGGGGCAGGGGAGAAAGAGGTGCTTTGTGGAATGGTAAGACCTGCATTTTAGGAAGCTCACTTTGACAAATGAGTGGAGAATGGATTGTAGTGGAAAGACACTTGTGACAAGGAGACCAACCAGCCGGCTATTGCAAGGATCCAAGCATGAGGTAATGAAGAATTGCAACAAAGTGATGGCAGTGTCAGAGGAGGGAAAGGAACACATATGAGAGATGTTACAAAGATAAAATGGATAGGCCTTGGCAACAGATTGGAAGGAGTAGGGTGAGAGAGAGGGAGGAGTTGAGGATAAAGTGCTATGTGCAGTCAGAGAGGGGATGTGACTACTCACAGAAAGCATCAGTAAGTCTTCATGGAGGAGGTGACATCTGAGTTGGATTTTTAAAGAATTAGGAAGAAACTTACCAGGTGAAGAGATAAGAAGGCATTCCAGGTATATGGAAGAACAAAGACACTGAGGCAAGAGACTGCAAAATGAGTTCAGAGGCAGAGCTGTTCATGTATTTGGCAACAAAGTGCCAGGAGTCGGGCACTGTGCTAGATGCCAGGTTAGATGAATATGGTACTAGGGGACAAGTATAGAATGGTCGAATGACACCAGATTGTGGCAGGCCTTGAATGCCAGAAAGAGGGATGTGGATTTGACTCAGTAGATGATGTAGAGTCAGTTATGCTTTCTGAATGGAGGAACGAAAGGACCAGATCTATGCATAAGAAATCTGGTAGCAACAACATAGAGACAAAACATTCTTGTCACTGAATCCAGTGAAGCAGAGATCTCTTCCTAGCCTCACTCCATATAATACTTCCCTAATAGAAAGTCTAGGGTCCGTCTCTCTCCCCGTCTAGTTCTTATTTTCTTCAAAAGCTTAGAGTTTATTTTAAGTTCTCCCATAGCTGGAATTGTATCCTCTGTACTTTTCTCTAGTGCAAAAGTTCTCAAAGTGGGACCCGGTGGGACCTCTGGGGGTTTCCAAGAGGTCAAAACTATTTTCATAACAATTATTGTTGTTCAGTTGTATCCAGCTCTATGTGACCCCATGGACCATACTGTCCATGCAGTTTTCTTGGCAAAGATAATGCTATAGTTTGCCATTTCCTTCTCCAGCTCATTTTATAGATGAGGAAACTGAGGCAAATAGGGTTAAGTGACTTGTGAAGGGTCACACAACTAGTAAGTATCTGAGACTGGATTTGAACTCAGGTCTTCCTGATTCCAGGCCCAGCACTCTACTCACTGCACCATCTAGCTGCCATGGACTCAGGAATTTTTGGATTCAAATCCAACCCCAAACTCTTTGTAACTGTGTGACCCTGAGCAATTTATTCATAACAATATTAAGAGGTTTAATTTTTAATAAATAAAAGCTCTTTGGGACAGGATCCACAGTGATTTTTAAGATCTTAAAGGTGTCCTGAGACTAAAGAGTTTGAAAAACACTGCCCTAGTATATAAAGAAGGGTTAGACACACCTGAGGAATTAAATGAATGCTTGTTGAATAATTAAGAGATGAGGAATGAAGGAATCAATAAGACTCTAATAAATACATTAGGAATGAGTGGGCAATGAAGAAATAAGAATGAATGATCAATAAGTAAAAATGACTTGATGAATAATGAATGGGTGGATGAACAAAGAATGAATAAATGAGGAATCAAAGAATAAAAAATGAGTTCAATAGTCCACAGAGGCAATTTTATAAGGTACGACATCATAAAAATGTATAAGGTACAGGATATTTAGCTCACTCATCACCATTTAATGGGGACTGGATACCAGCTGAACATCTCTATGGTGCAGTGGATAGAGCACCTGCAAACACTAGGGAAAAGGATGATCAGTGAGGGTCCCAAGTAGAGAGCAGTGGAAAGGCTGCTAGAGTTGGTTCCAGAAGATAAAACTAGAAGCAGTTTTGAACTCAGAGGATCTGAGTTCAAATCCCAGTTTTGCCATTTAGGCAAGTCATGTACTACCTGTGAGCCTCAGGTTCCTCATCTACAAAATGAGGAAGGTCAGGCCAGATGGCCTTTAAGGCCCTTTGTAGCTCTGAATCAATGATCCTACGAATCTCCCTAAAGTGGGTACATCAACACCCTTTCCCCCTTCCTTATAAGGGAACTACTTTCATGAAACCTTCCCTAACTACCTCCGGTGAAAATGGTCTCTCCCTCCTCAACTTTCTCAAAGTGATTTACCTGAGCCTTATTTATACATCCCATGGTGTCATTGGTTCTCTTCAAAAGAGGACAAAAAACAACAACAATAACAACATTTTCAGAGTCATTTGTGTTTTTCAGTTCAGAACTGGAAGAGACGTTAGAAGTCCAAGCTATCCATAGACATGAATCTCCTCTTTCTTGTCCCAGTTAGTGATGGAGGCAGATAAGTGGTACAATGGTTAGTTAGTTCTCTGGGCATGGACTCAGGAAGTCTTGAAATAAAATCCTATTCAGACACTTTGTAGCTGTGTGATCCTGAGCAAGTCACTTAACCTCCATTTGCCTCAGTTTCCTCATTTGTAAAAGGAGGATAACAATAGTATCTACTTCCCAGGGTTGTTGTGAGAATCAAATGAGAAAATATTTATAAACCACTTTACAAACCTTAAAATGTCATGTATGTATTAACTATTAGTATTAACAGGCAACTAGGTGGCACAATGGATAGAGTGATGGGCCTGGAATCAGGAAGACTCATCTCTCTGAGTTTAAATTTTGCCTCAGACACTTACTAGTTGTGTGATCCTGGCAAGTCACTTAACCCTGCTTACCTCAGTTTCCTCATCTGTAAAATGAGCTAGAGAAGGAAATGGCTTATATACTTATACACTCCAGCATCTCTGCCTAGAAAACTCCAAATGGGGTCACAGAGAGTCAGACAAGATTAAAAAAACAACTAAACAAAAAAATTATTGTTAATAATAGAAAATGTACTACCTCTCAAGGGAGCCCATTCCACTTTTGGACAGCACCAATGGTTAGAAAGTTTTTCCTTATATTGAGGCTAAATCTTCTTTGTACTTTCTGCTCAGTGCTTCTGGATCTATCTTCTGGGACCAAACAGAAATTTAATCCACCTGCCACAAACAGTTGAAGGCAAAGATCACCCCTAACTGCATTTCAAAACCTTATTCTAAGATGGGCTTCACCATATTGCCCAAGTGGTCCATGATACAAAAAAAAAAAATAGGTTAAGAATCCCTGGAGTAGATTGAAATTTGAGGTAGGAGACCGATTAGGAGATGTCACCTGTAGGTATACCCAAAGGCTCTGTCCTGTGCACCCCCCTCATTACCCTCTCTTGTAACCCTGTCACCTCCATTGTCTCTGCACAGATGATTCACATATCTATATAGCCACCCCAAGAATGTCTCCTTAACCCTTATAAATTAATAACAGTAAGAAAGCAAGGAAGCATTTATTAAGCACCTATGTCAAATCAATAAGCATTTATTAAACACCTACTATGCATCAGACACTATGTTAAGCCCTCTTGTCACAAAACATGCTGGCACAGCCACTCATCAGTAACTGCCTAGTGGAAATTTCAAAGTAGATGTCTCATAAAAATCTCAAACTCAACATTTCCAAAACAAAATTCATCATCCCTTCCCTCCACTAGATTTCTCACTGCCATCCTTTCATTCTCCCAAGTATGAAATTTCATTGCTATCCTCACTCTCATTTATCCATATATATCCATATATCCCCATATATCCACTGGGTTGCCAGAGCTTACTGTTCCTACCTCCATGATATCTGTCACATATGACTCTTTCATTGTACTCATACAAGCTCACCATTTCTCCCCTAAAAAATAGCAATTCTTCTAATTGGCCTCCCTGACTTAGGCTGTAGGGGTCTTAACTTTTTTGTTTCATTATTTCCTTTGCGGTCTGGTGGAGCCCTTCTCAGAATAACTTTTTTTGTGTGTGTGTGAGGCAATTGGGGTTAAGTGACTTGCCCAGGGTCACACAGCTAGTGTCAAGTGTCTAAGGCTGGATTTGAACTCAGGTCCTCCTGAATCCAGGGCCGGTGCTCTATCCACTGTGCCACCCAGCTGCCCCGTCAGAATAACATTTTAAAACACATAAAATATATATGTTGTTCAGTCATTTTCCAGTTGTGTTCAACTCTTTGTGATCTCTTTTAGCGTTTTCTTGATAAAGACACTGGAGTGGTTTGCCATTTCCTTCCTGCTCATTTTGCAGATAAGGAAATTGAAGCAGAGTTAAGTAACTTGCCCAGGGTCACACTGCTACTTAGTATTTGAAACCAAATTTGCACTCAGGAAAATGAGTCTTCCTGACTCCAGGCTGGGTGCTCTACCCACTATAACACCTAGCTGCCCAAAATAAATATATGGGATTACAAAGGAAACTAATTATATTAAAATGCAGTTACTGGGGCAGCTAGGTGGTGCAGTGGATAAAGCACCAGCCCTGGATTCAGGAGTACCTGAGTTCAAATCTAGCTTCAGACACTTGACACTTACTAGCTGTGTGACCCGGGGCAAGTCACTAAACTCCATTGCCCCACAAAAAAAATGCAGTTACTAATATTTTTTTTTTTTAGTGAGGCAATTGGGGTTAAATGACTTGCCCAGGGTCACACAGCTAGTAAGTATTAAGTTTCTGAGGCTGGATTTGAACTCAGGTCCTCCTGAATCCAGGACCTGTGCTCTATCCACTGCGCCACCTAGCTGCCCCTCAGTTACTAATATTTAAAACAAATTCACAGATACCAGGTTATCAACCCCTGCTACTGCAATCCTGTCCTCCTTGATGCTGCCAAAATGATTTTATAAGCACCTCTGACCACATTTCCTCCTCCCCTTCCCCACTTGATAGACTCTAGTCAGCCTCTCTCCCCCTAAAGAAAAATATAAGGTCCTTGCTACAACTTTTGAAGCCCTTAATGACTTGACTCCAACCTATTTTTCTGGCCTTATTCTACATATGCCTCTTCCTGCACTTTATGATGTAGTCAACTTGGACTTCTCTCTGATCCTCACACATGATATTGCATCACCCTTCTCTGTGCTTGTGCTATGTCCAGCAAAACTCTCAAGTACAAATGGAACCAAATTAAAATGAAATCGGAAATTATTTAACAAAATAAATAAAAATACAATGTAACATAGATAATGTTGATTTGTGGTTTTCTAAGTCAACAGGCAGGGATCCTTTCTATTTGAGTTTTGTATACCTGTTCTAAACCACACCTCTCCTGATCCTGGATAATTCTTAATGCCCTTCCTAAGTACTTTGGGTTTATATCATATTTATTGTGTATATATTTATGCTGCATATTATACATGTACAGATGGTCTCCCCTGAGAGAATGTAACTACCTTGAGAGAAAATACTGTTTCACTTTTCTCTCTTTATGCCTGGCACCTGGTTCGGTACCTGGCACATAACAAATACTTAATAAATGATTTTGTTGATAGATTGAATCTTTCCATCTATTTCTTTTCTCCAGGCTAACCATCCAACATGCATTCAACTTGTCCTTAATATTGCAAACTCTTTGAAAGTAAGGCCTGTGACGTAAAACCAGCACTTCACCTCAGGCTCTGCATATGGTAGATGCTTCATTAAGTGCTTTTTGAATGAATGAAAACACGAGTGAAGAGTATGGGCTACTCATAGAAAAGGAGACAGGAGGACAAGGATGGGTGGGTAACCTTCAGAAGGTAGCTGACCTGCATTGAGGCTTTGAGGTCATAGTTGTTTGGAGAGCAGGCCAACTCCCACACACCAGCCTGACCATGTGATATCTGACTTTTCCTACATAATAGCTGGCATTTGCCAGTTTAGGTAAATACTCAGCTCTTTAAGGTTTACTTGACATATGGTCTCATGTGACCATCACAATGACCCCTTGGGATAGGCACTGTTATTATCCCAATTTTACAGAAGAGGGGTAGCCCCTCACATACATCTCTTTCTCCCGTGCTGTACACTCCATTTTAATTCAGTTCAATTCAACAAACATGAAATACCTACTATGTGCAGGGCCTGATGCTTCGTGCTAGGGATATATCACTGAAAAGGAGCTCATAGTTTACTGTAAAGCCCAGAAAGTAGGGAAAGGGGAACATTACATGGACAAAGGTAGGTATAAGATAAGGTTTGTTGTTGTTAGTCCTCTGTTGTTGGAGAGGACTGATGATATCAGGAGGGTGACGCCTTGACTTGCAAGTGGGTTTAAGTGAGGCAGAGCTGTGTGAAGTCATCAGCCTCACTCTCTCTTCCAGAGTCATTTTCAGCCCAATGACAAGACATTGGTCAGAACAAGGTTTTTCCCAGGTCTCAGCTTGTCTGAGGCAACACTCATTCAGTGATTAAAGACTAGGTAAGATAGAGTACCAGCCCTGGATTCAGGAGGACCTGAGTTCAAATCCGACCTCAGACACTTGACACTTACTAGCTGTGTGACCCTGGGCAAGTCACTTAACCCCAATTGCCTCACACACACACACACACAAAAGACTAGGTAAGAATCAAGGAAAAGATGTCCTAGTTTGCCTTCATAAAAAATCAATCTGAGAGGGGAAGACCTTCAGAATTTGTCATAAGACAAGGTAGATTGTGTTGGGGTCTGAGGCTAGATAGGGGATAGCTGGTACAGTAGAAAGAGTACCTGTTCTTGAGTCAATGGATCTGAGTTTCAATCCTGCCTTTAATACTTGCCCCTTGTATATGTTTAGGTAAATGACTTAATCTCTGTGGATCCATCACCTCAATGTAAAATGTTGGGGGGTTAGATTAAATAGTCTCTGAGGTCCCTTCTAGCTCTAGGATATAAGTCCTTATTATATGATATGATCCAAACAGTGGACTCTAGGAACATTTGGAGGGATCACTTTTTGCAAGGACAAGGCTTCATGGAGAAAGTGGCATGTGAGCTGGCTCCAAAAGAAAAAGCTGTAGAGTTGAGGTAAGACTGAATCCTAGGCATGGTGGAGAGGAGAGGAGAGAGTGAATTCCAGGCATGGAAGCAGGAGAACAGAGATGAAATTATTTAAGATGAGTCGGTGAATTGCTAGACAGAGGAAAGACTTCATTGTTCCCTTTCTTTTCCTTTCCCCCTTTCATCCACCTTCCCCCACCCCCCAATTTGGTTTTCCTTCATCTGGGAGCTTTTCAATAAATGAGAATAATCAAAAACGACCTGATGATTTCACCAGATAGCTGCTGCTTGCCTGGAGAGCCAGAACAGAGCCCGAGAAGATAAACCACCTTGGGGTTAATCACTCTGATCCCAAATCTCTTCGGCGGTGCTGTTGTCTGGTAGCTGAAACATGAAAAACCCGAGTTGTTTTGTTCCACCAGCCCAGACAGGAAGGATGCAGACTGTGCAGGCAATTTTCTCTGAGAAACAATTTGGGGGGAGGGAGAAGATTACAGTAACCAAGCAAACAGTGTCTATTTTTGAGCTAATTTCCAAATAACAGAATAAAAAGACTTCCCTTTACTTTCCACAAATCTCCTTGGCATAATAACAGAAACTGGGTGAGCTGTTGAAGCCAGGGGCTCAGAGATAGCCTCATTTTTTAATCGATCAAGAGGGGATTTGGGAGGGAGGATGTTACTCAAAATGGGAGTCCCCCAGTAACACCACCTTGTGCTTGGACCTCATCTAGGACTTTATTTGCTGCTCTCTAATGTATATTAGTGTCATCTGAACTGAGGTCTTATCTCCTTACTAGACTGTAGTCTTTATGTGGACAGGGTGAAGGTCACAGGACTGAAGATTTTGATCTCAAAGGGACACCTCCCACCTTCCCCCTACCCCACCCCACAAAATCTTGAGTTCTATATTTAACGACAGGCTTAAGATGCCAATTGACCACCTTGAGTTTAAAGTGCATAGCTGAGAGAAGGACTTTGGTGTCTTGGGTCAAGGTCTTTTCTTTATTGTTCATACATATGTGGGAAAAATTATTGTTCATACATCTGTGCTAGGGACAGCTAGGTGGTGCAGTGGATATAGCACTGGCCCTGGAGTCAAGAGGGGCTGAGTTCAAATCTCACCTCAGACACTTACTAGTTGTGTGACCCTGTTCAAGTCCCCAACTGCCTTAAACATCCGGGGCCATCTCCAGATGGACCCAGATGGCTCTGGAGGAGAGAGTGAGGTTGGTGACCTTGTGCTGCTCTCCCTCACTTAAATCCAATTCACTACAAGTCATGCCATCACCCTGATATCATGGTCCCCTTCAAGAATGAAGGACAGGGGGAAGCTAGGTGGCACAGTGGATAAAGCACTGGCCCTGGATTCAGGAGTACCTGAGTTCAAATCTAGCCTCAGACACTTGACACTTACTAGTTGTGTGACCCTGGGCAAGTCACTTAACCCCCATTGCCCCGCCAAAAAAAGAATAAAGGGCCCACAACATATATATATATATATATATATATATATATATATATATATATATATATATATATATATAATACCGCAAGAAAGCACATGGTCTGGGGAGTCATAGGACCTCAGTTCAAATCTCATCCCTAACACCTCTTAGCTGTGGGCAAGTTGGAGCCTCTCCAGGCTTCATTTTCTTCATTTGCTAAAAAAGAGCCAACCCTTACATTTTGTGTGTGTGTGTTTTTTGTTTTGTCGTTTTTGGGGTTTTTTTGTGCTGAGCGATTAGGGTTAAGGGACTTGCCCAGGGTCACACAGCTCGTGTCAAGTGTCTGAGGCCAGATTTGAACTCAGGTCCTCCTGAATCCAGGGCTGGTGTTTATCCACTGCACCACCTAGCTGTCCCCAACCCTTACATTTTAAAGAGGACATCGAGCCTTATCTGAATTTTTAGTCTCCCCCAGGACCTACATATTAGCACTATAAACAGTAGATGCCAGATCTAATTTTACTAGATTGTTGCACTGCACCAGAATGTTAAAACTGGAATGATCTTCCCAGATCATCATCATCCAATCCCCTCATTTAAAGGGGAGGGAACCACAGCCCAGAGATAGAAAGAGATCTGCCTAATTGAGACTCACAATAATGGAGCTGGGACTTGAGCCCAGGTTTTCTGGTGGCAACCCCAGTCCCCTTCCAAAGTACCACACCACCCCCAGACTTCTACAAAGGGAATCTCAGAAGGGCTGCCGAGTTCAGGGACTCCCAACAGCTTTGACAAAATCCATCCTAGAAGCCAAAGCCAGTCTTCCACTCATTACATGCAGCGGGAAACACTGTCTGGTGGGGAGGCAGCTGGGAGTTGCTGAGAACAGTTGCATTTCACCATAATTTCCCAATTGAATAGCAGATGCTAGTCTAGGAAAAGCTGCTATCATTTTATCTGCCTTACAATATGCCGTGTGTGTGTGTGTGTGTGTGTGTGTGTGTGTGTGTGTGTGTGTGTGTGTGTCGCCCATAAGATTCTGGCTCTCTGGATAGTTCCCTGCACAGCCTGTGAGCTCAGCCTATGCTGGAGGCCGAATCTCTAGGTCAGAGGCAAACCAAAGCAGAAAAGATAGCTCACTCATCCCATCACTGTCCGGTGCCTTCATCAGAACAAATGTGTGAGCTCTGGCTGGTCCACTGATGCCTGAAATGTGGCAAATGGAGCTCCAACTCAAGCCACAGGGAGGAGAGAAGGAAGCTTGGTGATCTGCTGAAATGTGGCTCCATCCCAAGAGTTCCCCATAAGAGATTAAATCACAGTTCCGACCCCCCAAAAATCTGCATAGCATGGTGTTTGACAAGGAAGGAAAAACAAGAATAAGTACAGAACATTTCCCCTGTCTTAGAGGAGTTTACAATCCAGTGGGAGAGTAGAATTAGGAGAGGGAGATTACTGGGAAACAAAGTCACAGAAGGCTTTGGAGAGGACATGGAATGAGAACTCAGAATTGATGGGTGGATAGAGTAGATAGGAGAGAGTATTCCAAGCAGTGGGAACAAATAAGAAAAGGTTCAGGGAGATAGAGGTAGAGAAGAGCCTGTTGTATGGGTGTAGGTAGAGGAGGAGATGACCAAGAAATATTTAAGCATGACTAGAATAGATGGGGAGAGGGGGTTATATAGGAGAAAAGTCTAGAAAGTTGAGTAGGGCCAAACCTGGGGCCAAGGGTAGAAAGTGGATTTAATGATAAGCCAAGGATTGTGGTCTTCATTCCATAACCACAGAAAGAATTTGATTCAGAGAGTGAGAAGATAATGATGTTGAGGTCTATAAATGGCTTGACTTCATTTGGAAAATGAGCCAATTCAGAAACAGAAGCCCAGAGAACTTTAGGGATTTTCCTCCCTAAGAAATATCCCTATGGGACCTCCTTTTTTGAAGACTTTCCAAGACTAGCAGGTGCTATGGCAGTAGTATGAAAGTTCCCCCATGATCAACTCAGTTCTTAGCAAAACTAAGAATAAGCCTGGCATTGTATTAACTTCAAGAGTCTAATTTATTTTTTTCTTAAATAATAAACATTTTTATTTAAAGTTTTTTATCATAAAGTATTTTATTATTTTCCAGGTACATGTAAAGATAGTTTTCAACATTTGTTTTTATAAGGTTTCTAGTTCCAAATTTTTCTCCCTCCTCTTCCCTCCCCGCTCTCCCAGACAGATAGCAATCTGATATAGGTTACATGTGTACAATCACATTAAACATATTTCTGCATGGGTCATGTTCTGAAAGAAGAATCAGAACAAAAGGGGAAAACCTCAAACAACAAACAAAAAGTAGAAACAGTATGGTTCAATCTGCATCCTGATTCCACAGGTCGTTTTTTGTTTTCTAGATGTGGAGAACATTTTCCATCATGAGTCCTTTGGTATTGTCTTGGATCACTGTATTGCTGAGAAGAGCTAAGTCTATCACAGCTGATTATCACACAATGTCATTGATACTGTGTACTATGTTCTCCTGGTTCTGCTCATTTCACTCAGCATCAATTCATGTAAGTCTTTCCAGGTTTTTCTTAAATCCACCTGCTTACAGCACAATAGTATTCCATTACATTCATTTACCACAACTTGTTTAGCCATTCCCCAAATGATAGGCATCTCCTCAATTTTCAATTCTTTGCCACCACAAAAAGAGCAACTATAAATATTTTTGTACATGTGGGTCCTTTTCCCTTTTTTATGATCTCTTTGGGATATAGACCTAATAGTGGTAATCACATAAGGAAGGAAATCTCCCCAAATAGGGGAGATTATCCAGGGTTTTAGTATGCCATAAACAACAAAAGAATTCAATCTGATACCAGGCTTTGGTCCATCCCTTAGCCTTACTTCTATAGGTAGGAATACTTACCTTGGTAGCACTTCAAATAGTCAAGTGAGTGGGTCACAGTGATCACCCACTGCCAATAAGAAAGCCAGCCTTGCAGCATGTGCCAGGGCACATATTCATACACATTTTCAATGACTGAAATGTGCTAGGCTGGGGTGACAGGATTATCCAAACTCTCTTGATATTCCCAAAACATGCTGCCCAAGCAGGTTCTATCAAAGCAACATCTTTGGGTTCAAAAGAGGTAAATTTTATCAAATTGGGAAACTAGAGAAAGCTGCTCCTTTCCCACCCCACCCCCCACCCCCAAGCAGAAAGGGTTTCCAGTAACTGAGGCTTCGACAAGATTGGGTTTTTAAGAGCTTCTAAATAGCTCAGTTGTTTACAACCTTTAATCCAGAGATCCCACCATGGATTCTATACCCGGAGAAGCATATGGACAACAGAAAAAAGACCCATCCACACAAAGCAATCCATAGCAGTTATTTTTGTGTGTGTGATAAAAATCTGGAAACAAAGCATGGGCCCAGTAATTGGGGAAATGGATGAGCGAACTGGGGGCGGTATAATAGAAAGAACAATATGAAGAATTCCACGAAAGGGAAGCAATGTAGAGTATATAATATACACAATGATGACATTGATATAAATAAAGATACAAAGAGCTGCAAAACTCAAGTCAAATATAGTGGGTAATATTGGTACCATGCTATTCAAGTCAAGCAATGCACTCCTCCTTCCCCTTAATAATCAATAAATTACAAAAGTGTAAAATAACATGCACTTCCACTCACAATCATGCCATTAGGCAGTTTTGCTTAACTGTGTTTGGGGAATGGAATTCTAGGGAGATTGCTTAGGTGTTTGGGGGGAAGTATCTCACGTCAAAACAAAATGTATCAACAAATGTTTTAAAGAACAAATAGCTTTTGACTGAGTGTAACGAACTATCATGAACCACAAAAGTAAGATAGAAAAAATACACGTTCTGGTGTGCCTCCACCCACATTCTATCATGGAAGCCAAAATCTAGAGTTTTGTGTGATCAGAAAGTCCAGACTCTCAGACTCTCAGAAGTGGATGGGATATCATCAGACACTAGTCCAGTCTGTACTAGAGAAGAAATTTCCTCTACAATATTCCCAACAAATGGTTCACCCAGTCTCTGCTTGAGAACATCCAGTATTGGAGAACTCACTAGCCCTCAACCAGCATTTAGAAAATCAACAAGCATTTAAGCTCTTACTATATGCTGGGGCTACAAAAAGAAAGGCAAAAAGAGTCCCTGCCCTCAAGGAGCTTACATTCTAAAAACAGCCCGTTCCACTCTGACAGTTTTGATTATTTGTTTATTTTGTTTTTCCCTCAGAGCCTAAATCTATCTCCTTGCAGCTTTCCCCAGTGTACCTATTTTTGGTCTCTGGAGCAAAGCTGAATTAGCCCAATCCTTCTTCCACATAATAACCCTTAAATGACCTAAACACAGTGATTTTGTGCCCCTGCCTCATTCCCCACCCAATATTCTTGTCCAAATCTCTAAAGCTAAATAATGTAGGATTTTTTTTTTTAACCTTTACTTATATTGCACAGTCTTGAAGCCTCAGTTCCTTAATTCTTCTATAGGTTTTCTGATATCAAAAATAACGAGTAGGGGGCAGCTAGGTGGCGCAATGGATAAAGCACCAGCCCTAGATACAGGAGGTCCTGAGTTCAAATTCGGCCTCAGACACTTGACACTTACTGGCTGTGTGACCCTGGGCAAGTCACTTATCCCTCATTGCCCCGCCCCTCCCCCCAAATGTAGGCCCCGCAAGGCAGGCTCTGAGCCTGGCAGCCGCCGCTGCTTTGGGGCTGCGTGGCCGGGTGGGCCTGAGGTGGCCCAGCCCGGCGGGCGAGAGCGGGCGTGGGGGTGGGGAAGGGCGGGCCGGCCACTCACTCTCCTCCGCCCGTAGTGTTGCGTCTGGACCAAGACCGTGAAGAAGGCGCCGCGGGTCATCATCGAAAAGTACTACACCTACCTAGGCAACGACTTCCACACCAACAAGCGCGTGTGCAAGGAGATCGCCATCATCCCCATCAAGAAGCTCTGCAACAAGATCGCGGGATATGTTACTCACCTGATGAAGCACATCCAGAGAGGCCCTGTGAGAGGTATCTCCATCAAATTGCAGGAAGAAGAAGAAAGAGAAAGGAGGGATAACTATGTCCCTTAGGTCTCTGCTTTGGATCAGGAGATCATTGAAGTGGACCCCGATACCAAAGAAATGTTGAAACTCCTGGACTTTGGCAGTTTGTCCAACCTGCAAGTTACCCAGTCCACTGTTGGGATGAACTTCAAAACACCAAGAGGAGCTGTTTAATGTTTAATTTTGTGTTCCTTGCAATAAACTTGGGAAACTCCCCCCCAAAAAATGTAAAAATAATGAGTAGACTTACTTTTAAATGCTAAAGAGCATTCATTATGGCTTACACACACACACACACACACACACACACACACACACACACACACACACACAGGCAACTCATTCTGACTACATGTTGGTACAATTGATGTGGCAATGGGAAACTACTAATGGAAGCACTAGAGTAATACAATAGGAATACCACTCATGTGTCATTGGAAAGTCACAGACCTTTTAAGGCAGCACTGAAGAGTGATTGACTTAGGGAGCATTTCAAGGTGATTGCTCCCATGTTCAGCCTGCACATCAGTCCTCAGCTGGAATACTGGTGCAGTCCTATGTAGACTACAATCGTCCTGCCTCTACTTCTCATCAGGTCTCTTTGTTGTCCCTTATTCTGCCTTTGGACATTCATCACAATAATTCCAATCCATCCTCCATGGATACAAAGGCAAAAGATAATCCCTGCTCTCAAGGAGATCACAGTCTGATGGGAGAGACAACATGCAAACAATTATGTGCAAACAAGACACAGACAGGATAATAGTTCCTCTTGTCACTTCCTACACTTTTGGAAGGATAGAATTATCAATAAGGCAAGTAATGAGCATAGCAGCTGCTCAGCTTTTGATAGAGAGAAAGATCAGCAGATGTCCTGATAATAGAAGTCCCTCATCACTAAAATATAATGTTTCAATGCTAAATTTGTGTTGTTTCCTAAATTCTTTAGCTGATGCCTCCCTTTGCCCAGGTGTTTATAGCAGACCATTCCAACAAAGCCGGGTGAGAGTTGTCCATTCTTCGTGGACTAACCCCCCAAAGAATGTGTTAGATGAGCCACAAGAATCTACTTATCCATGGGGGCAGCTAGGTGGCACAGTGGATAAAGCACTGGCCCTGGATTCAAGAGGACCTGAGTTCAAATGCGGCCTCAGACACTTGACACTAGCTGTGTGACCCTGGGCAAGTCACTTAACCCCCATTGCCCTCCTAAATTAATTAATTAATTAATTAGATTTTTTTTTTTTAAAGAATACTTATCCCTTATCCCAGGACCATAGACTTAGAGCTGTGAAAGACCTTAGAAGCCATTGAAGCTAACCCCTCTTCATTATTACAGATAAACCAAGGTACAAGAAGGTTAGAAGACTTTCCCAGGGTCATACAGGAAGTATCTGAGAAGGGATTTGAACAAAGGTCATCCCGACTGCTCTATCCAGCACCCTGTCCACTGCACCACACTACCTTTCCTTTCTCTGTACTGGGCATCATATTATCAGAAGGTCCCTGGATCATAGATTTCAACACAGAAGAGATATCCCAGTGGCCACCCACCCCCATTTTACAAATGAGAAACTGAGACCTAGGAAAATTCAGTGATTTGCTCAAGATCAGAGTGGTAGTATGTAAGAGAGTGGGTGCTTGGTTTTCTCTTCGTTTTCTCTGATTAATTAAAAAATGAATTAGTCACTTTCTCCCAAGTTCCCAACATTGCTGCTTCAGCAACCAGTTTCTCAACACTGGTCAAAATCAGATCCCAGACAGAAGTTCCCATCATGATTTTAGCCCAACCTTTGAAAATGCTACTCTCTGATGTACTTATCATATATCACTGTGTGTTATGGTCCTCTGCCTATGTTTCCAATCTCCCTGCTAGGCTGTAAGCTCCACTAAGGCCTGAAATGTGGTCTCATTTCAATACTGTTTGCTTCCCCTCCAATGCTAGGGACAGGATTCCGGACACAGCAGGTGATTAATGATGTTCATGGAAATTAATTGAGTTGAATTATCAGGAAGGAGAAGAACAAAGGAGAAAGGGGGAGGGAAGAAGAAAAGGAGGAAGAAGAGTAGATAGGTGAGAGGGAGAAAGAAAGAAAAGAAGGAAGAAGGGAAGGAAGGAAGGAAAGGAAAGAGAGAAAAAGAAGGGAGGAAGGCAGGAAGGAGGGAGGGTTAGGGAAGGAAAGAGAGAAGAAAGGATGGAAGGAAGGAAGGAGGGAAGGGAAGGAGGGAGGGAGAGAAGGAGGGAAGAAGGGAGGAAGACAGAAGTGGGGCAGAAGACGATAAAGGATGGAGAGGGAAGTGAAAGAAGAGGGATTCTCCTGCAACGTTGTGGCCAAATATTGTTCTCTATGTCTACCTCAAAAACAATAAGAAATGTGCTAAGTGAAGTCAAAGAATAATAGTCAAAAGAGGAAAAATAAAAAAGACATCCAGAAAGGTAATCTCCAATAATTTTTTTTAACGATAAAAGTTGTATTATTCAACCTATTCCCCTACCCACTGAAGTCTCCTCCCTTAGAATAGTGGTAATAGAGGTTAGGAAACTAACTAGGGGGAGGGGTGTTGAGACCAGTACCCAAGTGCCCTCACCACCTATTCCAGAATCCACTGGAGCCAGTGACTCCCTGCTAATTACCCCCATATGGACTCTAGGCAAAAAGCTCCTGACCCAGAGATGTGGCTGCAGCAGCTACTGAGTCAGGAAAAGTTTAGAACTGCAGGTGGAGCAGACATTCACCAAGGGTCCTCACTAGCCACTCAGCAATTTAATAAGAATACTTTGACCCTGAACAAGGGTTCAGGTGTTGAGCCTTCATAGAGGAGGGGTCAGTGCAATGGAAAAAAAATTACCCCAAAAGGGTAAGTGTGTTGGAGGTGGTGGGAAGAAAAGTTGATAGGGCGACACACTGCCCCTGACCCCATCAATTGATTTCCCCCCAACCCTATTGATATAATCACACCAAGCAAGACAATAGGATACTAAGATCTTAAACAAAGTGTAAATCAGGGTCTATAGTGGGATATCCCCTTTATGAGTTAGAAAGAAATTCTTCATTCAAGTTTTATGGAATTAGAGGGCAATTAGCTACTGACTGAACAAAGAATCTTCTATGTCCCTGGTCATGCTTTTAAAAAAACAAGACATAATTGCTTGGCAGTTGGTCAAGATGTGGGACAGTTCTAAAGAATGTGACTTCCAATAGCAGAGAAAAGATCTAATTATGAAAGAAAAGGAAACAGCTAGGTGGTGCAGTGGATAGAGTGGCAGACCTTGAGTCAGGAAGGCCTGAGTTCAAATCCAGTCTCAGACACTAACTGTTGTGACCCCGAGTAAGTCACTTAGCCCTGCTTGCCTCAGTTTCCTCATCTGTAAAATGAGCTGTAGAGGGAAATAGAAAACTACTCCAGTGTCTTTGCCAAGAAAAGCCAAATGGGACCATAACATCAGGGTGATATCATGACTTACAGCAAATTGGATTTAAGTGAGGGAGGGCTGTGCAAGTTCACCAACCTCACTCTCTCCTCCAGAACCATCTACGTCCAGTGGTAACATAGATAGATAGATAGATAGATAGATAGATAGATAGATAGATAGATAGATAGATAGATAGATAGATAGATAGATAGATAGATAGATAGATAGATAGACCAACAGGTCTGGAGATGGCTCCAGATGTTTAAAGGCAATTGGGGTTAAGTGACTTCCCTAGGGTCACACAGCTAGTGAATATCTGAGGTGAAATTTTAATTCAGGTCCTCCCAAATTCAGGGTTAGTGCCCTATCCACTGTGCCACCCAGCTGCCCCTGACAAATGGCCATCTAAGCCTTCCTAAACACCTTCAATGTGGCAGAACTTCAACCTGATCGCCCTTAAATCATTTCCTTTGTCTCTAATCTTCAGTATCTCCTTCTCTACCAATTCTTTCCCTGCTGCCTAAAAATATTCTCAGGTGTCCCTTATCCTATGACAAGGTAAGATACATATGAGGGATGCATGGTGAGTTCAGTATTAGGAAAACTGTAAATAGACCATATTAAAATCAAAATTACAAAGCCCACATGATTATATGAATAGAAGCAGAAAAGCCTTTTAACAAAATATAACACCCACTTCTATTTAAAACATTAAAAGCAAAGTAATAAATTTACCTTTACTTAATATACTACATTGTATCAATCTAAAGCCAAGAGCCAGTATTATATAATTTTTATAATAAAAAGCTCTTGTCAGAGGTCTTTTCAATAAGAGGGGTAGAGCAAGAACGTCAATTACTACCACTATGATTTGATATAGTTCTGGAAAGATTAGCTATAGCAATAATTTTAAAAAGAAATCTAGGGAATACGCATTGGCAAAAAAGAAACAAAATTATTGGGTTTTGCAGATGACATGATGGTCTACTTAGAGAATAATTGAGATTCAACTAAACTTAATTGAAATTAGCAGTATGTAAAATAAATCCCCATAAATTATCAACCTTTTGGTATATTACCAACAAAATACAACAGAAAGAAGTGGTATAAGAAAATCCATTCGAAAAAACTAAAAAATGCATGAAATAGTTTACGTGCCAAGACATTATTATGATTCAGTCATTTTCAGTTGTGTCCAATTCTTTGTGACCCCATTTGAGGTTTTCTTGGCAAAGCTGCTGGAGTGGTTTGCCATTCCCTTCTCCAGCTCATTTTACAGATGAAGAAACTGAGATAAACAGGGTTAAGTGACTTTCCCAAGGTCACAGAGCTAGTAATTAAATGTCTGAGGCCATATTTGAACTCAGGGAGATGAGGCTTCCTGACTCCAGACCTGGCACTCTGCACACTCTGTCACAACCAAGACATACACAAGAATTTTATGGCTACAACTGCAAAACAGTTCTCACAGAAATACAGACCTAAATATTTGGAAAGATACTCATTGGTCATAGTTGAACCACACGGATAAAATTGAAATGGCAATAATACATAAATTGATTTCTTAATTCAGTGCCACACCAATCAATCTACCAAAGGGTTACTGTATGGAGATAGAAAAAAAGAGAAGAAAAATGTTAAGAATCTCAAGGAAAGTAATGAAAAGGAGGGAAGGAAGGGGGTCTTGCAGAACTAGATCTTGATACCACAAAGTAGTAATAATTAAAACTATTTGCTCCTGGTTAAAAAAAATAGGAAAGTTAATCACTGGAACAGATTAGATACACAAGTCCCAGTGGCAAAGAAACATAGTAAGAAGACTTCCAGCCAAGTTGCATGCCTAAGAGAAAGCAGACAGATCTGCTCCCTCATACCTAAATCTGAAAATCATTCCAGACCAAATAATGATAAAAAATCCAATTAGAAACTACAATGACTTCTTCTTCCCCAGAATTTCACAAGAAGATAGCCAGAAGGCCAGGAGGATACCAGCAAAAACCAGTGTCAGCATGGGCAAATAAGGAAGCCGAGTCTCAGATGAGAGACAAGTGTTGTCTGACAGTCTCTGTATCTGGAAGTATAGAGAATGGCTTCCCCCAGAAAGCCCCAGGGGTCTAGAAACCCACAGCAGAGACCTTGAAAGCCACAGAGAATCACAACCAGGGTTGGCACAGCAGGGCTCAGACCAGGATAACTCAATGACATAGAGGACCCTGAAGATCCAGCATTCTGAATTCCAAAGACCCAGGAAGAACTATCCCCAAGAGTGAGAGGTCAGAACAGAAATTCAGTGACCCAGAATAAGAATAAGCAGGTCTGATCACCTTACCCCAAATCAAAATGGGATGATCCGTGGTCCTGTCACAATGTTCCAATTCAGGAACTAAAGCTGGAGAGGTAAGTCAAAGAAAACACCATCTAATACCAAAAATTATTGCAAACTTAACTCCATAATAATTGTAAGAAGAGACACAAAGGGGGAAAATGGATTTTTTTCACAAAGACTACATGAATATTAGAAAAATGAAGCAATACATAAAAATAAACTTTTGAAGAAAGAACTGGAAAGTGAATAAGTAGCCTAGAAGAGAAAATTGCAGAGATGACCAAGGAATGGAATCTCTGAGAACTAAGAATAGACCAAACAAAAATCAATGACTCCATGAGGCAGCAAGAAATATTAAAACAAAATAAAAAGATAGGGAAAAAAGAAGAAAATGTAAGGTAGCTGATATTTTTCTTAAAACTGACCTTGAAAAATTGGTCAAGGAGACACTTTAAGGATCTATGAACTCCCTGAAAACCATCACAAAATGAAAAACTTGGACATTAGATTTCAAGAAATCATAAATGAAAACTGCCCAGATCTATTAGAAAATGAAAGTAGAAAAAATCCACCAATCACCTAAAAACACTCCAAAAAATGCTTCTACTTCATAGCTTCTACTTCAATTAAAAAATACTTCAAACAGCAGGAAGGAGTTCACATACCAAGGGACTATGGTTTGGATTACAAAAGAACTGCCACCTTCTATTACCAATGAGGTGAGATTTCAGAATATAATAATCCAAAAGGGAAAATGTATTGGCTTACAAACTGGCATAACACCCCCCCACACCCCCCACCCCACCCCCCCGCCAAAGCTGGGTATAATCCCCCCAGAGGGGAAAATGGTTCTTTAAAGGAATAGAAGACTTTCAAGAATTTCAGGCAAAAAAGAACAGAATAGAATAGGCTTTGAAATGTGAACACAAATGTCAAAAAGAAACCTATAAAGGTAAATATATTTGAGCATTTTGAAAGGGCTGTATGATGAAGAAGGGCCAAAATTCAAATAATTGGAGAGGAAACAAGCATCTCTTAAGAACTTTAATGTCTTCAACTGGTTTTGAGGGAATTAAATAAGGGGGGGAGTATTATAGATGGATTGATTCTGGTTTTAGGTCCTTAAGAGAGATAAAAGAATGGGTAATGGGCAGCTAGGTGGTGCAGTAGATAAGGCACTGGCCCTTGATTCAGAAGGACCTGAGTTCAAATCTGGCCTCAGACATTTGACACTTACTAGCTGTATGACCCTGGACAAGTCACTTAACCCTCATTGCCCCCCCCCAAAGAATGGTTGGTAAATAAAGGAATATACTACTATACAAAAGAGAAATAAAGGGTTCAACTTATTTTTCATAATTGGGTACATGAGAAGAAGATTATACAAGCATAGAAGATGGGATAAGGGATAAAGCATTAGATGAACATCATTCTTACCTGAAATGAACAAAGGAAGGTTGAACACACATACAAACAATTTGGGGTAAAATATATCAAACTCGACAGAGAAACAAGTGGGAATAGAGGGTAAAGGGATAAGAGGAAGGATGATACTGGTGAGGGGATAACCAGAAGGAAAACAAACTTCCAGATCTTAAAGGGAGGTTTAAGTGAAAGAAAAAGAATGAAAGGAACTATAATCTAAGGGGGTTCCCATAAACTTGAGAATGGCTTAATTGTGGTATATGAATGTACTAGAATGTTATTGAGGCTTAAGAAATGATGAAAGAAACTATGACAGAAAATCCTGGGAAGCAAGAATTGATATGAAGTGAAATGAGCCAAATTGGAAACATTGATATGAAGACAACGACATTGTAAAGAAAAATATCTTTGAAAGGTTTAAGAAGGAAAATGATAAATTCTGGAGAGGTGTTGGGTTAAAAACACATTAATACACTGTTAGTGGAACTGTGAATTTGCTGTCATTCTGGAAAGTAATTTGGAATTATTTCCTAAAAAGTTATAGTGCTTATCCTTAGGCCCACACCACCCCACAATTAGTCCTATACCTCAAAAAGATTTTTTTTAAAAAAAGAAAAGCACCCAAGAACTGGAAATGAAGGGAGTGTTCACCTGTTGGTAAATGGCTAAATAAATGGTGGCTTATGGATGGAATGGAATATTATTGTGCCATAAGAAATTATGAAATGGAGCATTTGAGAGGAAGCTGAGAAGACCTTTGTGAACTGATACAGAGAGAAATGAGCAGAACAAGGAGAACAATTTAAACAATGACAGTATTTTAGACAAAAGCAACTCTGAAAGTCTGGATCACAGGCTTTGGTGGGGATGAGCAAAGTGTAAGAAGATGGGGAAGGTGGAGGCAAAGGTAATGGATTATGAGGGGCTTTGAATGCTAAACAGAGGTTTTGTATTTAATCTTGGAGGTGATAAGGAGCCACTGAAATGTATTACATGAGGAGGTGATATGGTCAGATGTTCTTCTTAGAGAGATCGACTTGACAGCTGAATGGAGGATGGACTAGACTGAGGAAAATCTCCAGGATTGGAGTCAAGGGGTCCACATTATGGCCCCAACACTTAGAAGAGCCACTTTAGAAAGAGTCCTGGAGGGGGGCAGCTAGGTGGCACAGTGGATAGAGCACCAGCCCTGGAGTAAGGAGGACCTGAGTTCAAATCCAACCTCAGACACTTGATACTTACTAGCTGTGTGACCCTGGGCAAGTCACTTAACCCCAATTACCTCACTAAAAGAAAAAAGAAAAAAAAAAGAGCCCCAGAATCAGAGAACCTGGCTTCAATCTCTGCTCTGCTACATGGGGCCAGGAGAGCTCAGGCTATTGGCATCCTCAATCTGGCTCTCCATTTCACAGAATCAGTCATTCACAGAGCAGGAAGGCACCTCAGACACCACATAATCCAACCTGTATCCTATATAAGAATTGCCTAGATGACATTTCCCCTCTGTAAAGTGGGAAAGTTGCTCTAGTTAATCTCCCATCTCCTTTCCATGAGGAAAGAATGCAAGCAGAGAAACAGAGCAGCAGGCTACTGCCAATAATTCAGGTGTGAAGTGATGATGTCTTGTTGTTGTTGTTTTAAATTACTTGTAATTCTTCTGTTTTTTATATATTATTTCTATATGTACCCCCTACACACATCAAACATCTCCCTTGTTACAAAAATAAAATAAAATAAAATAAATAAGTAAATAAATAAAATTATTGGGTTTGATGATGTATTCAACATTCCACACCCACAGTCCCCCACCTCTCTACCAAAAGGAAGGAAATCTGTTTTACCATTATATTATCACTCTAGAGCCAAGAGTAGTGATCACAAGCATTAGGAATTTGACTTTGTTTCAATGTTCTTTTCATTTATGTCATTGTATTCACTGCATATATTGTTCTCCTGATTCTGCTCAGTTACTCTGTATCATTTAATAAAGGTCTTTCCATCTAACCTCCTTGTTTTATATATGAGGAAAGTGAGGCCCAGAGAGGAGAGAATTAATTGTCCAAGGTCACATAGCTAATGAGTCTGGGAAGTGTTGACTTCTAGCCCAAGTTAAGGGAGAAGTTTGGCAAGCTGTCCTGGTTTAGAGCAGATGGGATAGTAGTCATCTCTGATACTTATTGGGAGAAGTGATCAGGCTGGGGACCTGGAGAAGATGGGTACATCAAAGCTGGGGAGCAATATCTGAATGGGATAACCCCTTTCTTCCTCCTTCCATTGGTCAAAGAGCATTCTACCCAAAGTCCAACCACCATTTCAGTTCTTGTTTTTCCCAGTTGCCCTGATCACCTTGCATTTCTAACCTCTCAGTATTGTTGTTCATCATTTGCTCTCCAAGTGAACCAATGACATCATGGGTCATGTCTTGACCTCTTTGTGAATTGGATTTAAAGCTGTATAAAGTCATCAGCCTCTCTCTTCCTGAGTCATCAAAGTCCAGTGGCAAGACAAAAATCAGAATGACTGGTGATGTCCAGGGACACAGAGGGACACCTTAGCCTTTGTAGCTAAATTCCTCAAAAATGATTTCTATAATAGGTGCCTCTACTTGCTCCCCTTTATCTCCTTAAGTCAAGAGCTTTCCTTTGAGAGAGCTAGAAATGTACCAGATAGAGGCTTGCTTCATTCAGCATTCCAAAGTCCACTCCAAAGTCTTTAAAACTACCATACTAGGGGCAGCTAGGTGGCGCAGTGGATAGAGCACCGGCCCTGGAGTCAGGAGTACCTGAGTTCAAATCCAGCCTCAGACACTTAACACTTACTAGCTGTGTAACCCTGGGCAAGTCACTTAACCCCAATTGCCTCACTAAAAAAAAACAAAAACAAAAACAAAAACAAAAACCAACTACCATACTAAACTGAGACAGATATTTTCACAACAGTTATCTTATTAAAATATGACTAGAGAACCAGGGCAGACAGGTTCTTCAGTGGATAGAGTGCCAGCCTTGGAATCAGGAGGACTTGAGTTCAAATCCAGTCTTAGACACTGGGTGACCCTGGGCAAGTTGCTTAACCCCATTTACTTCAGTTTCCTCATCTGTCAAATTAACTGGAGAAGGAAATGACAGACCACTCCAGTATCTTTGCCAAGAAAACCCCAAATGGGGTCATAAAGAATCAGACTCGCTGAATAAACAAATAACAGAATAAAAAGGGGAGGCAAGATAGTCATAATTTTCTCCATTTTTCAGACTAGGAAACTGAGACTCAGAGAAATTAAAGGGTTTATTTCAGGTCACAAGGGTAGGACAAGTCTTGTGGACTCACTCCAATGTTCTTTTCCCTCTGCCACATGGAGAGGGGAAAGAAGACAGAGAAAAGAGGAAAGTAGAAAAGTAATAATTTCCTAAAGCCTTTTGATCATTAGATGCTTTGTCAACTCACATTGTGTATTAAAAGCTCTCTGTGTTTATGTTTTATTGATCTCCCAAACTGTAGTTCCAGAAGGATAGGAAATTGTGTCAGATGAATTCTATCTTTCCCTCTACCAGCCCAGTGCTCCACATACAATAGGTACTTAATAATAATTATTTATATAGAACTTTCAGGTTTACAAAATGCTTTCCTTCCAGCAGCCCTGTGAGATAGATTTTGCAAGTATTGTTTTCCCCAGTTTACAGGTGAATAACTTAGAAGAGATTAAGTGATTTACCCAAGGTAACACAGCTAGTTTACATTAGATCTGGGATCTGAACTAAGATCTCCTGATCTCTGTGTTCAAAGTTCTTTCTGTGACATCACACCCTTTCTCTCAATATTATTTAGTTAATAATTAATTATAAATTGGAATTCTAATGAATATTTATTTATTTAAATTTCTTGAAAAATAAGGTGGAATGGGAGGTAGGAGACTATTTTTATTGAGAGACATCTTTGGCTCTGGAATGCCCAAGAACATATGGGTAGGAGGACCCTGCAGAGAAGAAGCAGGGATTTGGCTGCTCCTGGCTGACTTGGAGCTCTAGCCTCAGGCTAGAGAGGGGGATGGGAAACAAGGAGACCTCATCTCTTTCTCCTGGGAAGGAAAGGAGCTAGTCAGACTTTTCTTTAAAGCATGATGATTGTGTCCTGGCCTACAGCTTCCCCAAGCCAGATCTCTGGGCATCAGGATGGTATACCAACCCACCACCACCCTCTAGTTACAAATAGCGAAGTCAAGACCCCACATGCAAAGGTCTCCAGGATCGGAGTCAAGGGGTCTACATCCCGCAGGTGGGTGATGCTTTAGGAAGAGCCCTGACAGAGGACCTGACTTTAATCTCTGCTCTGCTACATGGGGCCCGGGAGAGCTCAGGCTATTGGCATCCTCAATCTGGCTCCCCATTTCACAGAATCACTCTTTCACAGAGCAGGAAGGCACCTCATACACTACATAGTCGAACCTGTAACCTATATAAGAATTCCTTAGATGACATTTCTCATCTATAAAGTGGGAAAGTTGCCCTAGTTGATCTCCCATCACTTATGGGATGCTAACACTTATGAGTCACATGACTTAACCTCTGCCTGCCCCAGTTTCCTCACCTGTAAAATGGGGATAATAATAACACCTACAGGGGCAGCTAGGTGGCGTAGTGGATAGAGCACTGGCCCTGGATTCAGGAATACCTGAGTTCAAATCCTGCCCCAGCCACTTGACCCTTAGTAGCTGTGTTACCGTGGGCAAGTCACTTAACCCCCATTGCCCTAAAAAAAACCCACCTACTTTTTGTGAGGATCAAATGAAATGATATTGTAAAAGCACTTCACAAATAAATGTTAGCTATTATTGTTACTACAACTTCTTCAAAGGGCTGTTGTAAAGAAATTCTTTTCATATATATACATTATATGGAACATATAAATACATATGTATGTATTATCTGTGTATATAATATATATCGTTACATATATATGCCATAGAAATATAAGCACCATAATAGCAATGGCAGCTTCCCCTAGCTCTCTGCTCAGATGGGTTCCATTGCCAGTCCCTAAACAGGCACCTGTCAGCTTCATCTGGCCTCGTCAACCTTGTCTTCTCCCTGCACTGTAGAAACCTTGATGATTCATTAATTGGGGCACACTATTTAAGGTGAGGATGTTTTCGGTGCCTGGGCAAGCAATAAAATCGAGCGGCTGCCCCGTTTATGGCTCCATGGGGTTATTATGAACATCAGCAGACGAGAGGGTGAATTGTAGATATTGATTCCTGGCCCAGTGAAAAAGTGCAGCTCCTGGCACGGGGGGCCATAAATCTCCATGTGGGGGTGACATGAATCTCGATTCCTGGGCCGCCTGTCAGGGAGGGCAGATGGTGATGAAAAAAGATAAACCGTGATCAATAAATCTCTTTTTATCAACATGTTTGTGGAACATTTGATCTCTCAGGGAAAGAGAGGCAACCAATCCTGATAGAAAAGCCCACTGTAAAGTCCAATTAAAAGATTTTTCTCCTACTTGCCCCAGGCCTCACTGGCAGAGGAATTGGAAATTTCCCCATCTTAAACCTAAGAGCCAGAGCTTGAGGACAGGGAGTCAATATGAACAACGAGCCCCCAAGAGTTGATGTGAACATATCCCTGGACCCAAGAAGTTCAACGACTCCTATTTCTATCATTCCTAAAGATTTACCAAGCTCTTTCCCCACAGCAACACTAGAAGATAGGAAGGACTGGAATTATTATATCCACTTTAAAGATCCATTCATTCTGCAAACACTGGTGAAGAGCTTACTATGTGCAGAATATTGGACGGGAAGGGACATGAAAAGTTTTCCATGGAATTCACAGTCTACTGGGGAGATAAGAAACAAACAGACAGATAGAAAACCCAATAGTACATGACAGGCAGTGCCATATAATGGGAAAGGGCTAACGTTGGAATCAGGAAGAGCCTAGCCTCTGTCACACACTGGCTATATGACCCTAGGCAAGTCACATCCTCTTAACACTGCCACAACTCTGACTATCAGTTGCAGGACAGCTGTTAATCTCAGTCTCCAATGGTAGAATGAATCAATGAGTAAATGAATGAATCAATGAAAAAACTTTAAGTGCTTACCATGTACCAGGCAGGAAATGTGTTAAATGTTGAGAAAACAAATACAAAAGGCAAGACAGCCCTTTCCCTCAAAAAACTCACATTCTGGCCCTGCAATGTTACAGAGATGGTGCATAGGGTGACAAGACAATCTGCTGATGTATCCTTTGCAAAGGAATTCTTGGTATCGATTAAATCAGTGAAAAGTGGGGGGGGAGGGAAGAGAGGGTGAGAAATTACATAAAAATAGAAAGATAGAAATCAAAGTGCTAAATAGAGTGGAGAGGTCATCGTGAACTAGAGGATGTCAGGGAAGACCTCCCAAAGAAAGTAGCATTTGAAATAGGCTTTAAAGGACAGTCAAACTGAGACCCAAAGAAGTTAACTAGTTTGCCCAGGATCAATCACACAGATAGTCAAAAACCAGAATTCAAACTCAAGTTTTCTGGGGGACAGCTAGATGGTGCAGTGGATAAAGCACTGGCCCTGGATTCAGGAGTACCTGAGTTCAAATCCAGCCTCAGACACTTGACACTTACTAGCTGTGTGACCCTGGGCAAGTCACTTAACTCCCATTGCCCTGCAAAAAAAAGACCAAACAAACAAACAACAACAACAACAACAACAAAAACTCAAGTTTTCTGACTCCAGGACCTGTATGCTATAGAACTTTCCATCCAAGGCGTAGCTCCAAGTGGTGATTACTCTCCAATGAGAAAACCATCACCACCCACATTTGTGATGTAGCCCAGCCTTGACCTCCCCACAGAAAGGAGAAATAATGAAAACTACATGGAAAATCTTATTGAAGGGTAATTAAAGAGTGTTGAAACATCACAAAAAAATAACTGAACCCCTTACCTAAATCATCACATCATTGAGAACCTACTCAATGAGTGTGCAATGAGATTCAGACAGAGAGGGGCAGAAACAGAGAGGAAGAGAGAGAGAGAGAAAGGAGGGAGAGATGGAGAAAGGAGAGGGGAAAGGGGAGAGGGAGAGAGAGAGAGGGAAAAAGAGGTAGGAGGATAGGAAGGGAAAGGAGAGGAGGGGGAAAGGGAGGAGAGACAGAGAGAAGAAAAGATAGAGATGGAGAGACGGAGGGAGGAGAGAGACAGACACAGAGGAGAGATAGAAAAAGATCGATGGAAGACAAAGAGAGAAACGGGAAGGGGAGGAAGAGAAAGGGAAGGAAAAGAAGGAAGGGGGAGAGAGGGGGTGAAGAGAGAAGAGAAAAGACAGAGAATCTGTTCAAAAATATATAACGCAGCATTATTTGCAATTTCAAATAATGAGAAATAATAGCCATGTCCAACAGTTGGTAAATGACTGAATGAGTTGTGTTACATCAATGTAGTGGAATACTACAGGATGAATATGAGAAATAGAAAGGAATTTGGAAAGACTTATATGAAGGTATGTGCTGCAAAGAAAGCAGAAGTAGAACAGTATCTGCCCCGAGGACAACAATATGAAAGAAAAATGCATACACCAAAACAGGCTGGAATGAACAAACAGAGAACAGAAGGGAATACAGAGGGAGTGACAAGCTGTTATGGACATATTCTATGTGGAAACTCATTTTTAAGTGTAAACAGTTATAAATGTATGTTGATTTGTTTCTAGGGGTTTTGTTTCTTTCTTTAAAGTTAAGGGCTTAACGCTGTTTTTAAAGTATGTGGGGAAAGACCAGCTGGAGGCTAAATTAGCCCACAAACATCCCAAGCTAAAAGCAGCTCTGAGGAGCTTTTTCCTCAAGGTCTGGCAGCATAGTTGGATGGAGACAAAAGGGCATCAGGCTGTGAAATCGAGCAGGTAAACATACAGAGGAAAAATGACTTCATTGAAGAATCGGGATGTTAGACTTCTCCTCTATCCCTGAGATGAGAGGCAGGGATCTACATTCCCTTATCCCCTCTCCAAAGATGGGAACCCTTGTCTTTAAGAATTGTAGCAGGGGCAGCTAGGTGGTGCAGTGGATAGAGCACCGGCCCTGTAATCAGGAGTTCCTGAGTTCAAATCCAGCCTCAGACACTTGACACTTACTAGATGTGTGACCCTGGGCAAGTCACTTTACCCCAAATGCCTCACACAAAAAAAGAAGAATTGTAGCAGGGTCAGTTAGGTGGTGCAGTGGATAAAGCACCGGCCCTAGATTCAGGGGTACCTGAGTTCAAATCCGACCTCAGACACTTCATACTTACTAGCTGTGTGACCCTGGGCAAGTCACTTAACCCCAATTGCCCTGCAAAAAATATACTTGCCATGGGGCAGGTAGGTGGCATAGTGGATAAAGCACCAGCCCTGGATTCAAGAGGACCTGAATTCAAATCCAACCTCAGACACTTGACACTTAGTAGCTGTGTGACCCTGGGCAAATGACTTAAGCCTCATTGCTCCAACAAAAACAAACATACAAAAAAAAATACTTGCTATGAGCCAAGGACTGTACTAAGTATTGGGGATACAAAGAAAGAAAAAAATGAAAGAAAAAAATAATTCTTGCTCTCAAGGCATATAAATTCTAATGGAAAAGATAATATGCAAATATTTAAGTACATACAAGATATAGAGAGAGGATATGAAGGTGTTCTGAGAAGAGATGACAATAGCAGCTACATGGATCAAGAAAAGCCTCTCACAAAAGATGGGATGCAAATTTCATTTCAGATACTTATTATCTGTCTGATACTTTTAACCTCTCTGTGCCTCAGTTTTAAATCTAAGTTATCAACAACCATATGAAAAAATGCTTCAAATCCCTCATAACTAGAGAAATGTGAATTAAGGCAACTTCCACCTCACAACCATGAGACTGGCAAATATGACAATAAAAGGAGAATGACAAATGTTGGAGTTGCTGCAGGAAAACAGGCGCATAATGCACTCCCGGACAATCTATGAACTGGTCCAGCCATTTAGGAAAGCAATTTGGAACTATGCCCAAAGAGTTATTAACTGTGCATAGCTTTTGACCCAGTGATAGATACCACACCTACGTTTATGGTCCAAAGTGATCAAAGCTAGAGGAAAAAGACATACACGTGTATGTTTATAGCAATCCTTTTTGTTGTAGCAAAGAACTAGAAGCAAAAAAAGGTGGCCTCTCAATTAGGGAACTGCTAAAACTAATTATGGTATATTCATGCAATGGAGTATTATTGGAGTGTAAGAAATGAGTAAGGCGATGGTTTTTAAAGAAAATTGAGAAGACATATGAAGTTGAGCACAGTAAGGTGAACAGAACTAAAAGAACAATTCAAGTAGTAACAACATTATATAAAGGAAAGAACGTTGAAAGACTAAAGAAGTTTCAGGGGGCATTGACCAACTCTGATCCCAGGGAGCATGCCACCCGTCTCCTGGCAGAAAGGAGATGCTATCAAGGAGCAGAATGAGGCAGATGCTTTTCAACATGGCAAATGAGTGTGTGCTGTTGGTTTGACTGTGTATTTGTTACAATATTGTGGTTTTTCATTTTTTTATTGAGGAAGGAACAGACTTTTTTTTTGCGGGGCAATGAGGGTTAAGTGATTTGCCCAGGGTCACACAGCTAGTAAGTGTCAAGTGACTGAGGCCAGATTTGAACTCAGATACTCCTGAGTCCAGGGCAGGTGCTTTATCCACTATGCCACCTAGCTGCCCTGTCTTTTTTTGGGGGGGGACAGACTTTTAAACGGGGAAGCTAGTGACAACGTTGACAAAAAGAAAAAGAAAGGAAATAAGAGGTTATTGAAACAGTTTGTAGAATTTACAGAACAAAAAGAAGTTCAGAAAGAAACAGAGAAGTAGGACTCCCTCAAAAGTAACACATTCATACAATTAAACTGTGACTTGATAGCACCTAAGAAAGTCTTTTAACCTTCTACATCAGACCTGTAGATGCTTACACTGACAGCTTGTGAGATACAAAACTCCTCAAGGCCATTGCCCTTTGCACACAATGCTCATAGGGAACAATAGGCCTACAGACAAGCTGTTCCACCCTTGAGTATGGGCCTGGTGACAGAAGATTTGTTTGTCATCAAAAGACTAACCTAAAAAAAAAGACTAGCCTAGGGGGCAGCTAGGTGGTGCAGTGAATAAAGCACTGGCCCTGGATTCAGGAGGACCTGAGTTCAAATTTGACCCCAGACACTTGACACTTACTAGCTATATGACCCTGGTCAAGTCACTTAACCCTCATTGCCCTGCAAAAAAAAAAAAAAAAAAAGACTAGCCTAGCTGGTTCAGAAGGACTCATCCCCAGGGTGACCAAAGGTGATGGATTGCTTGACCATAACAGCTGTCAAAGACGCTTTAGTAAAGTCTTTGAGATCATAGAGAGATGGGGATTTTTGTCAGTTCAAAGTACACATGTCAGTCATTGAAGCTTGGAAGGATTATTATAATGATTCACATCTCTATAGTACTTACCAGTCATATAGTGCTTTGGATGGATTCTTTCATTTGACTAGCAGGACAACTCTGTGAAGGGCAAATATAATCCCCATTTTACATATGTAGAGACTGAGGCCCCAAGAGGGAAAGGTCCTTACCAAAGGTGACACAGGAAAAAAATGACAGGTGCTGTTAGAACTAGAGGCCAAATGGTGCCTGTCGTAGTAGAAAAATTGCTAGATTGGGAGCCAGATAAACTGGGTCTATGTCCCAGTTGATTGCTACTTGTGTGACCTGGAAAAACTCCCCTCCCTTTTCACCTCTGTTTTCTCCTCTATAATTAGGGAGTTGGGTCCAGCTTTGACAGTCTGTGTTCAGATTTGAAACTCATTTTCCGTTTTGAAGCCTATGATTTTTACTCTAAGTCCAATGTTCCCATCATGTGATAGAATCAGATGTTTATTTATATCTCCTCACACGGTTACTGTGAGAAAAGTACTTTGCTGTTGTTTGTTTTAAATAAAGTATTTTATTTTTTTCCCCCCGCTACATGTAGATAGTTCTCAACTTTTGTTTATACAAGCTTTCCAATTTCAGGTTTTTCTCCCTCCCTCCCCTCCCTCCCCCCTCCCCTAGACAGCAGGTAATCTGATATAGGTTTTATATATATATATATATATATATATATATATATATATATATATATATATGTGTGTGTGTGTGTGTGTGTGTGTGTGTGTGTGTATACATACATAATAACATTAAACATATTTCTGCATTAGTCATGCATGTTATAAGAGAAAAATCAGAGCAATGACGAAAAACCTCAAAATAGAAAAACAACAGCACCAAAAACAAATAGTGTGGTTCATTCAGCATCTATACTCCACTGTTTTTTTGGTTTTTGTTGGTTTTTTTCCCTGGATTTGGAGATCCTCTTCTATCACGAGTTCCCTGGAACTCTTCTGTACCATTGCATTGGTGAGAAGAATATAGTCCATCACAGTAGATCAACACTCAATGTTGATGATACTGTGTACAATGTTCTTCTGGTTCTGCTCATCTCACTCATCATCAGCCCACGCAAGACCCTAAAGGTTTCTCTGAACTCCTCCTGCTCATCGTTTCTTACAGCACAATAGTATTCCATTGCATTCATATACCACAACTTGTCCAGCCATTCCCCAATTGATGGGCATCACCTCAACTTCCAATTCCTTGCTACCACATACAGAGCATCTACAAATATTTTTGTACATGTGGGTCCCTCTCCCCTTTCCATGATCTCTTTGGGAAAAAGACCCAAAAGTGGTATTGCTGGGTCAAAGGGTATGCACAGCTTTATAGCCCTTTGGGCATAATTCCAAATTGCTCTCCAGAATGGTTGGATCAGTTCACAGCTCCACCAACAATACATTAGTGTTCCAATTTTTCCACAGCTTCTCCAACATTTATTATTTTCCTTTTTTATAATTTTAACCAATCTGATAGGTGTCAGGTGATACCTCAGACATGTTTTAATTTGTATCTTTCTAATCATTAGAGATTTAGAGCATTTTTTCACATGGGAATAGATAGCTTTGGTTTCTTCAGCAGAAAACTGCCTGTTCATATCCTTTGACCATGAGAAAAGTACTTTGTAATCCTTAGAAACTATAGATGTGGAAATTATTGTTTTGTCCTTCCTAAGAGGACCAATGACATCACAGGTGATGTCTTGACTCGCCCCTAAATTGGATTGAAGTGAGGCAGAGTAGCACAAAGTCATCAGCCTCACTCTCTCTTCCAGAATCACCAAAGTCCAGTGGCAGGACAAAAGTCAAGACACTGGCAATGGCCTCAGATAGTGTATGGCCTTGGCATCTTCAATATCTGACCAAGCTCTGAGCACTTCATAGCACTTATTTCAGTCACTTTCATTGCCATTGGAACAAATTGTCCTCATCCATCCATTCTGCCATGAGGATGTCTTCACATGCTTAGGGTAGACACCTCCGCTAACTTTCCCATGAGTTTGAGGCCCATTGGTTACCCTCAGTCTGGTTTAGTCTCTCGGACTAGACAGTTTACCAGGGTATGGTAAACTGTATGTAGCAGGATATGTAGCACATGCTACAACTTCTTGGATCCACAGGTGAGAATTGGGTGAAGGTGGACAGCAGAGGTGGATGAGCAGATCCGAAAAGGGCTTGGCAAGCTCTCACACCAGAGGTGCTAGTCTTCCTTCAATACCCCATATACTCCTGGACTCTAGTAACTCTAGTAAAAGGGGTAAAGAAAGAGGAAAGGAATTTGACCCCTCCCTTAAATACTCCCCAAAACTCTACTCCCAATGGAAACAAACATCTTCCTTGTCCTCCCATTGCCAGCTGAAACAAGTCCAGATTCCTCAGCCTAGTATTCAAGACCCTCCATAGTCTGTCTCCTCCTTATCTTTCCATCTTTGTTCAAAGTCCATATACAGGCTACATCTCAGTCAGACTGTCTTCCAGGCCACTTCTCAGAAAACAATCCTTTCCTGACCTCTTTCTTGCCCTGTCAAATTACTGCCGATTCCCCCAGGTCCAACTCACAAGCTCCTCCACCTTGCCTGATTCTTCAGTCCCACCCCAGTTATCAAATTTGAGTTCTCCCTCTCAGCATTTTCCCAGAACATTGTTTCTACCTTTCTTTTCTTTTTTTGTTTTGTTTTGTTTTGGTTTGGTCTGGTTTGGGGGTTTTTTGTTGTTGTTTTTTTGGTGAGGCAATTGGGGTTAAGTGACTAGCCTAGGGTCACACAGCTAGTATCTGGGGCCAGATTTGAACTCAGGTCCTCCTGACTCCAGGGCCGGTACTCTATCCACTGTACCACATAGCTGCCCCTCTACCTTTCTTTTGACCTTGATCATGTTCTGGCTTATAAATTATTATTACTTTTTCAGTGAACAAGAATTTCTTTTTTTTCTCCTACCCCTAACTGAAAAACAAAACCCTTGTAACAAATATGCCTTTCTTGATTCTAAGTACCTCTCTATTTCCCTGCCATCCCCCACCCAAAATTACTTTGTAAGTTATTATTCTATTCTTAAATATTATATAATATATAATAATGATAGTTATAATATCTATATTTTATAATACATGAATAATGTCTAATATAATATATCATTATATTCTAATTTAAATACTAATAGTTATATATTATATAATATATAAGAATAAAGAATAGAATAATTATATATGATTTATAGTATAATCATATATTACATATAAGAATATAATAGAATACTTATATTTTGAATAGTACATAAGAATAATACATGTTATGTGTTATACAATTCATAATTTGCAATATAATCATGTTATATTATATGTTACAATACATTATGTATTATTGTTGTATATTATGAATATAATTATTCTATATATGTTTATATACTATATAAGATTGAATTATTTTATTTATATTCTTATACTTGTACAATATAATTATATGTGTTTATAATATATTAATTATAGTTTATGTGATTATGTATACTTGTAATATATTAATTATAGTTTATATAATTATATGTGGTATACTAAAATATTATGTGTGTCATTAATAGGCATAATATATCAATAGAGGAACAATATTATGTAATATGCTTTTATATTATTTATAATATAATTATATGATATATCATTTCATATCATATCACACATACCACAATATAACATGTGATATGTATTTTATTGCACATATATAGTCTTCCCTAAAAGAATATAAGTTCCTTAAAAGCAAGTATTTTTTCATTTCTCTCTTTGCATCCTTAGTACCTAGTACCTAGTACCTAGTAGATACTTAATAAATATTGATCGATTGAGTGATCTTTCTTATTGGGGGAGTGGTGCCAAGTCATGGGAACTGTCCCACGTGATACTTGTAGGATGAGAAAGTTAAGGGCACTGGGTGGATACACAAGCACCAAATTTTCCTCGTAATTGAAAGATATTTTTCCTTTATGCCTGATTACCTTTCTTGTCTTTCCTCCAGGATTGAACTATGTTCCCAGGAGAAAAATAAAACAAAAACCAAACATCAGAATTACACTCCTCAGAAATAGAAATGATCTCAGTAGTCGGCTAGTCCAATTTCTACCTGAATTAGATTTTTCTTTTCAACATTTCCAAAAAGTGATGGGGAGGTCACTAATGATCACTTTTAGTTACTGTATGCTCTGTAGCCTTCCTGAATCAGATGCTGATGTACTATTTGGTATTTTTCCATTTTGCTCACTCCATCTGATTGAAAGGCCGAATATCTATTTTCAAAAGATTTATAACATCAATGACAGTGAATGATCATTAGGTTCCTATAATCAAGAATTATTAAATGTGACCAAAGTGCCTCTTCCAACCCTGCAACAGTCCTATTTACCCAAACCTCAGCAGTTTCCAGCACCACAACTTTTGAGTGTTTCCTTATATCAAGCTGAAATCTGCCTTCCCTATAACTTGGAAATTTCCAATCATAGAATCTCAGAGGGACTCCAAGCAACCCTTTTCTGAATAGGAGTCCTCCCAATGGCATCATCAATGTGGAGTTCACTTATTTTCTTTTCCTGTAAATGTGGTAGGGTGGTTATTTTTATGTGTTTTACAGATTTCACATTTTGAACATTTTACAGATAAGGAAATGGTTCAAAGCGTTCAAGTGACTTGCCCAAGGTCATATAATCAGGAAGCATAGGAGATGGGATTCAGATCCTTGGGAATTACTGAGATCTGGTAATCCATTTCATTTTGGGGGGCAGCTCTCATTATTGTGAAGTTTTGCTGACACAGATGAAATCTGACTTTCTGTCACTTCTCCCTTTGTTTCTAGTTTTACCCTCTAGAGCCAAGAAGACTATGTCCAATCCCTCTTTCCCATGATGGCCTTTCAATTACTTGCTTTTCATGTCCAACTCTTCATGACCCCATTTGAGGTTTTCTTGGCAAAGATACTGGAGTGGTTCACCATTTCCTTCTCTGGTTCATTTTACAGATGAAAAAAAAAAAAACCTGAGGCAAACAGAACTAAGTGACTTGCCCAAGGCCACACAGCTAATTAGTGTCTGAGGCTGGATTCAAACTCAGGAATATGACTCTATACTTGACTCTAAGCCCAGCACACTATCCACTGCACTGCCTAGCTTCAGATATCTATTACTTCCCCTTAAGTATTCTAATAATAGCTAACATTTATGTAGCCCTTGCTATGATCCAGGCACTGTGCTAAGCACTTTATAATCATTGCCTTATTTGATCTTCCCAACAACCCTGGAAGGTACAGATAAGGAAACTGAGTCAAACACTGTGACTTACCCAGGTTCAAACAGCTAATAAATGTCTGAGGCCAAATTTGAACTCAGGTCTTCCTGATTCCTAGCCCAGTGCTTTATTCACTGAGCCACCTAGCCGTTAAATACTTCCAGTTCCTTTTGCTAATCTTTGCCCATGTTGACACAGCCACGATATCTCAGAGGTAAAATTTTAAAGCAGGAATAACTTCAAGTCTCTTCCCCATCCTGGTCACCCCAATCTTGACACTCTTTAACTTGTGAGTGGTGTACAGCCTCAACAGAAGCACAGTGCTCCACTTGAGGTCCTGGGGTCACAGGAATTGGGCTAAACCTTTCACAGATAAAGAAAATGACCCACAGAAGACAAAACACCCAGAAAGCATCTACTCACTGGCATTGGAATAAAGCTCTCCTAAAACAGCATAACGTAGAGGAAAGTGCATAAATCAGAAGACCCGGCTTCTTTTTTAAAAAAATTTTTTGGTAAGGCAATGAGGGTTAAGTGACTTGCCCAGGGTCACACAGCTAGTGTCACATGTCTAAGATCAGATTTGAACTCAGGTCCTCCTGAATCCAGGGCCAGTGCTTTATCCACTTTGCCACTTAGCTACCCATAGAAGACCTGGCTTCTTAACCCACCACTGCTACCCACTGACTGTGTGACCCTGGACTAATCCCTTATATTCTTTAGCCCTCAGCTTTCCTCACTTATAAAAGGAGGGGCTTGGATCAGCTCTAAATTCTATTATCTTATGACTTCATTTAGAGAACTGTCAGCTTTTGACTCACTGATCTCTATGAACCCTTTCTTTTCTAAAACCTATCATCCCATACAATCTTAACCCAGCCCCAAGCTGGCATGGCGGTGGTGCACCACAGAGCCTCCAAATTGTTCCTGCCCTGCGTGGGTGAGGAGGTGAGGGTTTTATCTGAGATATTAACCACGGCTCTGAAACATAACATGGCTCTTCCAATGATGACATGCCCGCTCCCAGATGGCTCCCTGTGCATTCCCACATTCGTTAGCATGCTAATTTATTCTGACTTTTTCAGAGGCTGCTTAACACCCAGGGGCTGAGGTACCCACCTCACTGCAAGGGCCTACAGAGGCCCAGCTTGGTTTCCAGATGGAAGAGGGATCTGTCCCCAATTGCTGTCATTAAGATGCTGCAACTAAGGGAGGAAATTCAGCCAAAACAGGACATGTTTTGAACACTCCTCTCTGATGGACTGTGATTTCACCTCCAACTGTCCTGTATTGCAGAGGAGGCTCACAGGATGCCCCTAGAACAAAGAAAAGAACAAGTTCCTAAAATTTTATTTTAAAATTAAGCAAATAATGGTTAAGTGTATATTTTATTTATTTTATTTATTATTATTATTATTATTTTTTTAGTGAGGCAATTGGGGTTAAGTGACTCGCCCAGGGTCACACAGCTAGTAAGTGTTAAGTGTCTGAGGCTGGATTTGAACATAGGTACTCCTGACTCCAGGGCCAGTGCTCTATCCACTGAGTCACCTAGCTGCCCCCTAAGTGTATATTTTATACAAAGTTAGAGGGGCACCATGGGGTAGTGGGGAGGAAACCAGCCTTGAAGTTCATGCAGCTAGTGTCCTGCCTCTGATACCTACCAGTTGTGAGACTTTGGGTAAGTCACAACTCTCTAAGACTCTAAGTCGCAAATTAATCAGAAATCTCATAATCATGATTCCCTTTTAGTGATAAAATCACAGATCCAAGTCTAATCATTCTAGAAAGTAATTTGGAAAGTAAATTGGAATTATGGGTACCCAACATATTCATAGACTTTAACCCAAAGAACCAGGAAAAATATATATACAGAATAAGCACAACAATGTAAATAGGAAGAAGGGGGGGGAATCACAATTGAACGCTGAATAATTATATTAACCAAGCTTGGCCTTGGGGGGAAAAAAGAGAAATGAGAATGCATCTCTCTCTTCTCTGTAGAGGTGGGCATGGAGGGGGAGGCTGAATATACTGTCAGACTCAGTTGATATGCTAGTTAATTTTGCTGAGCTGTTTTTTTCCTCCTTTTTCATTCTTTGTTATAAGGAATGATTCTCTGGGTGCGAGTAGTATATTAGAAAATGAAGATGATGCAAGGGAAAAGGTAGCCATAAAGTTTCTTTAAAATAAAATAGTAAAAAAGAAATCACAGCCTTTCCTCCGTACAGTACAAAGCTATGGGATGACTAAAATCCAAAGAAATATAATCTCCCCAAGGCCAAGAACTGTTTCATTTCTGTCTTTGTGTCCCCAAGGCCTGGAACAGAATCTGACACACAGGAGGCATTTAATAAATGCTTTTTGAATCAATCAATCAATCAATCAAGAGAAGAAACTGCAGGTCCCTTGGATCTATTTCTTCTCCTGACTTTCACCAAATAGTCTGAAAAATCAATATCAATCAACTATTTATAAACATCTTTGTAGCAGGGGTAATAGGGAAACCCCCGATTTTCTGGACTAGGGCATGTCCCCATGGAGCTAGACATGCCCTCTGGGAAGGAAACAGAATGACAGAAAAAGGCAACCAGGATCTCCAACTTGCCAGGCAAGCATGCCTCCTACTGTCCTGTGTTTGTACGGCAAGCCACCATTGTCTCTGGTGGTAATTGAGGGGTGAGGGTGGGGGGTTGAGGGAAAGGAAGAAATCCTCGTCCTGTTCCTGGAAGTTCAAAAGACAGAAAGTTCGGGAAAGGAATCTCCAAAGAGAAGAATGAACCCATCTCCTTAGCTCCCCTTAGAGGGTAGAGTTCCAGGAGGTGCCTCCCCAAAGCCATCCATTCTCCCCCCTTCCCCCATTCCCTTCCATGCTCAGATGCCCAGCCACCAATCACATGGCACACATCTCTTGTAACAGGGGACCGATGGGAAGTTCTTTTATGCCATCCCATCAAGGAGTACAAGCATTGCAAAAGCACCACAGCACACACCTCTGTGAGAGGTGCTCTACTCCAGTAAATAAGGGGATTCCCTGGCCACCCTTACTATATATAAAAAAGAATCACATGCCCATTGAAGAAATATCTTGAGCAGTTCCCATAGAAAATGCTAACGTAAAATTTAAAGAGAAGCATGTCAGTAACACAAAGTTACACAAACAAGTGAGAGAGCTGCCTTCCTCTGGGACAAACAATGCAAACGAATATAAACATAGACAAACAAAAAAAAAAAAAAGAGAAAAACCCAGGAACATTAGATCCTCAAAGTTAAACTCCTGCCAGAGACCTCACCATATTAGCTCCCTAATTACAAAGTAACTGGAACTTGAGCAGCAGCATAGTGGGCTAGCCTTACAAACATCAGCAAAGAGCCCTGCTTCTTTCTCTGCTCTCCTCTTTTAGTTAAAGGTAGTCCTAGCATGACTCAAGAAGGAAGGGGCAAACCACTCCGGGAGCTTTGCCAAGAACACCACAAATGGGGCCATGAAGACTCACAGATGATTGAACATACCTGTGGCCCTGTCAAGACCATTGGCATTCACAGCTTTGCTACCCTCTCAGTTTCTCCCTGCCTTCCTTGTGGCAATGACAAAAAGTGAAGGAACAGACCGAGTGAGTTCACTGGTGAATGGAGAGTTTCTGTTGAACACGGTTGTGGCAAGAACCAGAAAGAACATCAATTGGCTTATAAACATTTAAAAATAATTTTTAAATTTTTTTATAATTTTGCTACCATTTGCTATAAGGTTTATCTTTAGGTGAACTTTAAATGCAAATCGCAACAAACAGGTATTAGCATTTTACTTTATAATAACATTTTTCCTCCTGTGATCTCTGGTGTGTGCAAATGCACCAAACCACTTGACACAGTTTAGTTATTCCAGATATTGTTAAATTCTAGTCTTTTAAAACCTTTAAGGGGGCACCTAGGTGGCGCAGTGGATAGAGCACCGGCCCTGGATTCAGGAGGACCTGAGTTCAAATTCGGCCTCAGACACTTATCATTTACTAGCTGTGTGACCCTGGGCAAGTCACTTAACCCCAATTGCCTCACCAAAATGAAACAAAACAAACAAAAAAACAAAACAAAAAAACCTTTAAGCTGGGGCAGCTAGGTGGCACAGTGGATAAAGCACCAGCCCTGGATTCAGGAAGACCTGAGTTCAAATTTGGCCTCAGACACTTGACACTTACTAGCTGTGTGAACCTGGGCAAGCCACTTAACCCCAATTGCCTCAGCAAAAAAAACAAAACAAAACAAAAAACCTTTAAGCTTCTAGTGGCTAGGTGGTTCAGTGTATAGAGCATCGGACCTGAAGTTAGGAAGACCCAAGTTCAAATCGAGCCTCAGACCACCACACAAACTGTGTAACCCTAGGCAAGTCACTTAATCTCTTTTTGCCTCAGTTTCCTCATCTGTAAAATGGGAATAATAATAGCACCTACCTCATAGGATTGTTGTGAGGATCAAATGAGATCATTGTAAAGTGCTTAGCAGAGTATCTGATACATGAGAAGTGTTATATAAATGTTAGCTACTATTATTCTTATTATTATCAGTGCTTAAGTCACCCAAGCCTATCTTTGGCAAGGCTGTCATAATAACAGTGTTTTTATAGGGTTGTAGCTGACAAGGGTTTATCTCACAGCAACTCTTCACGGTCAATAGTGAAATTATAATTACCTTCATCTTGCTAAATGGGGAAACTGAGGCACATAGAAACTTGTACAAGGTCTCTCTCTCTGTCCAATGCACACTGTATATGTTGCCAGATTAATTTTATCAGTGTACAAGGATGAGGAGCAGCAGCTAGGAGGTACAGTGGATAGAGAGCCGGGACTGGAGTCAAAAAGACTGATTTTCATAAGTTCAAATCTGGCCTCAAATACTTATAAGTTGTGTGACTCTGGGCAAGTCACACAAGACTATTTGTCTCAGTTTCCTCATCTATAAAATAGAGACACAGTGGAGAATGAAATGGCAAATCATTCCAGTATCTTTACCAAGAAAACACTATGGAGAAGTCTATGGGGCCACAAAGAGTTGAGCATGACTGAACTACTGAACAACAACATGACACATATGGTGATAGTTCTAATAATCCCCAATAATTGTATTCAGAAGGCCTTTGATATCAGAAGACATGGGATAAACAGCAGGTATGTCATTAACTGAATTTAATCAGCTTATCTTTTTCTTGGAAATTATGAAATACAAAGAAAAAGCATCTAAAAAAAGCTATTTTGGATTGAAAGAGAGAAGTCTTGGTATACGAGAAGCAGACCAATGTAGTAGCAAAAGAGCTAGATTTGGCACTAAGGACCCAAATTTCAAATCCTGGCTCTACTACCTACTACATGTATGACCTTGTGCAAGTCATTTAACCTGTAAGGGTCTCTGTTCTTGCATCCATAAAACAAAAACTCACTAATAAACACTGGTATAAAAATATTAAATGCATGTGAGCAAAGAAGCCACAATAGCATAATTAGAAAATGAATAGATTTGTATAAGTAATGAATGGATTTGTTGATATTAGAAAAACTCTAGATATATCATATTAATAGCAAAAAGAATAAATACCACATGACCAGATCAATAGATGTATGAAAGGCCTTTGACAAAATACAATAATGTTGTGATTCAATCATTTATCAGTGGTGCTTTTCTTGACAAAGACACTGGAGCAGTTTGTCATGTCCTTCTCCAGCTCATTTTACAGATGAAAAACACTGAGGCAAACAGAGTTAAGTGACTTGCCCAGGGTCACACAACTCATAAGTGTTTGAGACCAGATTTGAACTCACAAAGATCAGTCTTCCTGACTCCAGGCCCAATGTTCTATGCACTCAGCCACCAAGCTGCCTGCACAATGACTACAATAACCATAACTACAAAACAATCAAAAGTTAATGTTACAAAATGACAAAAAAAAGAAACATGGTCCCCAAAAAAGATATATGGGGCAGCTAGGTGGCGCAGTGGATAGAGCACCAGCCCTGGGGTCAGGAGGACCTGAGTTCAAACCCGGCCTCAGACACTTTAACACTTACTAACTGTGTGACCCTGGACAAGTCACTTAACCCCAGTTGCCTCACCAAAAAAAAAAAAAAAAAAGATATGAGAAGACATTCCCTGGTGGAAGGGGGAGGTCCACTGGTCTGCTTATTTTTTTTCTCTACTTCTTTTTTCTTTAAAAAAATATTTTTGTTATATGGGATAGCTCTCTGGGAACAAGATGGGGAGAGATACTGTGAGAAACTTTAGTAATGCCCTCCCTCAAAAAAAAAGATATCAAAACTTTATCTTAAAAAACTTAATGATAACTATCCTAGAGATTTAGCTGGTCCCAAGGGACTAAGGCTGGAGCCATTGACAGATTCCAGGTTGAATAAGTACAAAACCCAAAACACAAAGAATGAGGGCTGGCACATGCTTTCAGATCACTGTGTCACTATAGCAAATGCAGTATAGGGAAGCCATACCCAAGCTAACCAGTGCTGCATCCCTGTTAAATATACTTTGGGGGCGGGGCAGGGCAAAGAGGGTTAAGTGACTTGCCCAGGGTCACACAGCTAGTAAGTGTCAAGTGTCTGAAGCTGGATTTGAACTCAGGTCTTCCTGAATCTAGGGCTGGTGCACTCTGCCACCTAGCTGCCCAAGTTAAATATACTTTCCATGCTATGGTTTAGGTAAGCTTCCTTTTGTAAACAGCAAAATAGTCTATGAGATTTTCACTTTCTTTCATTTCCAAATCTAATCCTAGCCTAGAACAAAGCTCTTTAAACTGTGGGTCTTGACCCCATATGTGCATGTAACTGAATGTGGGAGGGGGGGTCACAAAAAATTTGGCAGAAAATGTTTGATTTGTGTCCTTATTTTATATACCTGGGGTTGTGTAAAAATTTCTCAAGAGAAAAGGGGTCATGAGTGGGAAAAGTTTGAGAAGCCCTGGCCTAGAACACTCTCCACAAATAGGTTTTTGGGAAGCACTCTCAAGTGCCCCAACTTCAGTCTCATGGAAAAGGCTAAATTGATCTCCCTTTCATCCTTCTCTTGGCCAACAAAGCAAGCCAAAACTCTGCACTTTGGGACCTTGTGATAAGTGCTCTCAATTACTAGCTGCTAACTAGGTGAGCTTTGACTTGGATTGGACAGCTCATCCAATTGCCCCCAGCACTGGACAAGTAGGCAGGTTCTACCTCCTATCTCCTTCCACAAGCCTCCAGAATCAGTCTCTAGGGTCCTTACCAACCAGGCTGCAGGGGCCACACCTGGCAGCAATTTAAGTGCTGCCAGCTCTGACCCCCAGACATCAAGAGTCAGAGTCCTCATAAGAGGAGAGGAATAATGGAGGGGATGAAATGCTGACTAGTCTTTTAAAAGTTCCTCCAGGGCCTATAACCCGTCATGATCCTGATGGCTGTCCCTTATAACTGTAGAGTCTTCTAACCCCTCTATTAGCATCTCATTGGGGGCTAAGAGAAAATGAGGGAAAAAGCATACTAAGTACCCATAGCTGGAGAAGGGTTTCTATGACCAGGGGTTAAATTTGTATCCCTAGAGCCTAGGCTGGTATTTTTTGTCTCATAGTCAATTAATAAGTATGTGTTTAGGGGCAGCTAGGTGGCGCAGTGGATAGAACACCGGCCCTGGAATCAGGAGTACCTGAGTTCAAATCCAACCTCAGACACTTAACAATTACTAGCTATGTGACTCTGGGCAAGTCACTTAACCCCAATTGCCTCACTAAAAAAAAAAAAAAATAAGTGTGTGTTTAAATAAATAAAATTCAGCTCATCAACTGATTGCTCAGTGGACAAAGATCAACTACTAATTCTTGATGTTGGCAGACTGAAAAATTGTGTGATTCTTAGCCCCCCCTGCCCAGTCTTCCACTACTCCTTATCATTGCAGATTCAAAAGGGAAGTAAGCAGTACCAAATCGTTTTTAACTTTTGTTTAATGGGTTACCATGGCCAAAAATTTCATCAACAGAAAAAGAGTAGTAGTAACCAACTGGGAGGGGATTTGCAAGAAGTAAAGTGACTCTGCATAGTACAGATTTCTTCTCAGATCAGGCTCTGTATTGTTCCCACTTCTGCCCTCCGGAGCAGGGATCAGATTGGCTATTTATTGCTCCGGAGGGCAGAAGTGGGAACAATACAGAGCCTGATCTGAGATCAATAGGAAGAAAAACTTCCTTTTTTACAAGCATCATGGGAGGCCTGGGGAGGGCTGAAGGTGAGCACTGAAGGGGGCCTCAGAGTTCATTTAATCCAAACCCTTCTTCTTACATGGGGGGAAAACCATAGTGGGAAGTGGTGAGTTCCCCATCACTACAGTAGCTTGGCAAGTTGAGGCTGGATGAGCACTTATAGAAGTGCTGCAGAGCAAGATTCTAGTCAACTTTGGGTTTGACCAGATGACCTCCGACATCCCTTCCTGATCTGGGATTCTATAAAGCACCAGTTAAAAAAAAATAATAACAATTCTCCACGTAGTTTATAATCTTAGGTGGCCAGGGTGGCCCCTCCCCTCCATACCCGGTTGCTGTATATCACCCATCAAGGACACGGCCCTGGTTATTTACAGGCTATAATGAGACTGTCCACTGTTTAATGTTACCATAAATAAGCAGCTGAAACTGCTGAGTTTCATGTATTTTGCTCTGATTGCCTGTAAGGCATTATTATTTTAATAAAAAAGAAAGTCACGTGCAACCCGTTAGTTTATGCAGTCCCCAAACTCAGATTTAATTACCAAGAGACTAGCAGGGAGAGTGTAGGCCTCAAAGCCCAGGTGGCCTGGAAATGAGCTTTCTTCCCTCATTCATCTTTCCCTTTCCTTTTTGCTTCTGACTGACACCACCGTCCTTTTCAGAGACAGAACAGATGCTAAGCTAGGAGGGGCACCCTTAGAATGGAAGGAACCAGGGGCGGCTAGGTGGCGCAGTGGATAAAGCACTGGCCCTGGATTCAGGAGGAACCAAGTTCAAATCCGGCCTCAGACACTTGACACTTACTAGCTGTGTGACCCTGTGCAAGTCACTTAACCCCTATTGCCCCGAAAAAAAAGAATGGAAGGAACCTTGAAGTCCCAGGTGCAGTGGCTCTCAGATCAGATGAGAGTACCTCTCTACTCTTCTTCTTCCCGCCTCAGACACTTTACTAGTTAAGTGACCCGGGGCAAGTCACTTAACCCTGATTGTCTCAGTTTCCTCATCTGTAAATTCAGCTGGAGAAGGAAATGGCAAACCACTCCAATATCTGCCAAAAAAGGGTCATGAAGAATTGGCCATGACTGAACTAACTGAACAACAACAAAATTATCCTCTAATGATCCATTCATACCCCAGTAAACTGTGCCACCTTATGACTGACCCCCTTTCTCATCTGAGGTATCTCTCTAGTCTGAGTCTCTCAGCTTTGTCACCCTCCACGCTGCCTCTGGAGAAGTCACTCCCTAGCATTCTCCAAACTTCAATGCTTTTTCCTTTTCAATTCAATATAGTTTAATCCAATTCAAATAAACATTTAAAAACACCAGCTATGTGTATGCTCAATGCCAAGGGCTGTGAGGAATACAAAGCTTAATAAGATTCAACTTTGCCCTCGCAAAACTCACAGTAAGGAGATGATCCCAGACAGGCAACAAGAATATATAATGTATATGTATATCAAAAAGGTATAAACAAATGCTGTGTGAAGTCTAAAGGGAAAAAGTCATTAATACCAAAAACAGTCAATTAAAATCTTCCTTGAAGAGAAGGTACTTGAATTGGGCTTTAAAAGCTTAGGAGGAATTTGACAGGCAAAGATGGAGAGGGAGGTTATAAGCTTCTCTTTTATTTCTGGTACCTCTAGGGGTATGCTGGAGCCAGCTCATACCAACTCTTGAGAGCCAATTGTTAAATTTCCAGTGTGAACATTTTTATACCTGGGAAATCAGAAGATGCTACAAGTTGGGGCCTGATTTATTATTTTGTTGATTTCTAGACTTAAGAAAGTGATGGGAGAAATGTTAGCAAAGAAAAATAAACTTAAAAGTGTGTCATGGATACGTTGCTGTTTTTTTCTTTTTCAAGGAGCTGGTTGTTAAACATTTACCAGCCCACCACTGAATACCTCCCACCATTTTCTGTATTCATGGTCTTCCGGTGACCATTAGTTTTCAGCCCACCATTAGAACTGAGAAATATGAGCATCAGATGGAATTCTAGAGCTATTAGGAATTTTAAAGATTTTAGAAAACAACCCCTCATTTTATAGAGGAGAACCACTGGTGAGCAGAGAAAGAAAGGGTCTTGTCAAAGATTACATAGCAAATTAATGGCAGAACTGGGATTAGAACCTGGGTGTTCTGCCTCCTGGCCAGGGATTTTTTTTTTGGCCTTTCCAGGCTAAATTTAATATTTCATACTCATTCAGGCCCAGCTGCTGGCTCCAGTCCCTTCACTAGGGCCTCATGGTGAGTCATGATTGTCAAACAGGCTTCCCCACCACCCAGAAGAATTCCCTTACTCTGGGCCCCTTGATATCTAAGACCTGTCTCTATGTCTGAGCTAAGAGCTCACCCTTATCAGCCCTGCTATGCTCAGCACACATCAGGAATAAAAATGGTGACAGTTTATGTTGATAAAGCACTTCACAGTTTGCATGATCTCATTGTTTACATAGGTAAAAGACATTCTCATGACATAAAGCTCCCCGGTACACTTTGGGAAAGTTCTCATCTCTTAGGATATGCTCCCCATCAGGGAACCTGAGAACGAATGCCCAAATACCTTAGAGGTAAGAAAGCTTAGAGCCTTAGGTACTTGTTGCCAGCAACATACCTATAATAAAGACAGGAATTTGGAAAAAGGGACTGCGGTGGGGAGTGATATCTCCTCTTTAGGCTCTCCCCAGGGATATTTGCTACTTGCCTCTCTCTCTTCCTTTTATTTGCATGGGAAGCTCAAAGGATCTTGGACTGAGAGGAAATCAAAGTGGTTCAGACCCATGTAACTCTTGTAGGGTTTCTTTGACCCAGCCTTTTCACTCATCAAAATAGGTAGTAAGCAGATGCTTTTTTTGCATCTCTATTATTACCCACTAATCCCTCCCCCACCGCCAGAGAAGCTCTCCCTCATAACAACGATGTGGATTCAAGCCAAATAAGTCAGCCCATTAAGCCCATACAAAAATATGTGTCTCATCCTTGTGCCAGTATCTGTGGTTCCACAGTCCAAAGCACAGGCTATCAGTTTCTCAAGCAAGATGAGATCTCCAATCCTCCTGTAACATCTCCCTCATTCGAGATGAGAGTACAAGTGCCCATCTAAGTCTTTCTCTGCTTTTCTCTCATGGTGGTCATTGATATCTCACTGCTGGTGCTTCTCAGCATCTCCCCTCCCACCCCTACATGGGCGCGCACACACGCACGCACACACACATACATACATACACAGTTATTAGTCTCTTGCCTGTTTCCTATACCTGCCCATCATTATGTACATATATATCCCTTAGGGGTAGACAGTTTATTATCTCCATTTTCTCAAATGGGAAAGGGAGGGGGAAGAGGCTAATATCCCAGCACTTAATACATATATATGACCTCATTTTCATATAAATGATTTCATTAGAGCTTTAAAACCATAACATATTGCTCTGCACATAGTAGGCACTTCATAAATGTTGAACGAATGGGTAAGTGAAGAGATAACTGTCTTTATTTTATGCTTCAATACTAGGATCCATGAGCTAATCCTCTATCTCTACAAAGCACAGTTCCTTCATTTTGAACAATTCTTATCCATCTATTTTTGTGAATTCTTCCCCTATTTTGAACATTTCATGGATAACAGCACTCAGGCTGTCTATCTGTCCTTCCTCCCTTTTGTTGCACAGCTGGCCCATCTCCTTTTCTAGGTTTCATGTCCTTGGTCCTCTAGCCCATCTTCCAAAAGACAACACTGAGGTTTGGACTTGGAGCACTTTGGGCAATATCATACAGCAATAGAGCCAAGACCTGAACTGAAGTCTTTTTCCATTTATTTTCCATTTATTGTCTCACATCACCTCTAAAATCTTCTATGGGCAACATTAAGTGATGATCAACTGTGATAGACTTAGCTCGTCTCAGCAATACAATGATCTAAGACAATTCCAAAGAACTCATGATGGAAAATGTTCTCTACATCCAGAAAAAAGAACTGTGGATACTGAATGCAGATTAAACCATGCTGTTTCTACTTTTGTTTTTTTTTCTTTTTTGAGGTTTTACCCTTTTGTTCTCATTCTTCTTTCACATCATGACTAATGCAGAAATATGTTTAATGTGGTTGTACATATATAACCTATATCAGATTGCTTTCTATCTTGGGGAGGGGGGAGGGAGGGAAAAAAAATTGGAACTCAAAATCTTAAGAAAACAAATGTTGAAAATTATCTTTACATGTAATTGGAAAATAATAAAATACTTTTATAATTTTTTTTGGTGAGGCAATTGGGGTGAAGTGACTAGCCCAGGGTCACATGGCTAGTAAGTGTTAAGTATCTGAGGCCAAATTTGAACTCAGTTCCTCCTGAATCCAGGGCCAGTGCTCTATCCACTGCGCCACCTAGCAGCCCCAAAATACTTTTATAATTAAAAAAAACTTTCTGTGACCCCCCAAATAAGACCAAAATGAAGTTCTGATATACACCAAAATGTGACCTGTATCCTGAGGGCATAGCAAAGAGGCTGGTTCAGAGAAGGAATCTCAGAAGTGCTTAGGGATTGACTGGGTCCCTGTTGATTGAGGGATAGCTTTTTTTGAAAGCTATGTAATTTTGGGTGGAGAAAAGGCAGTGAGCTCTCAAACTTACAACACAATCTCTCCAAAACCCTCCAAATAATGCCATAGGAAAATTCCTGGAGTAGCAAAATCCACAGAAGAATGTGCTGAGATAATTTTCCAACCAAAGATGGCTTAGAAGGTTAGCAGGAGGGGGCTGCTGTGCCAAGACAAGAGTGAAGCCCAACTCCACAATCACACTGACGCAGATCCAGTCCCAGGAAGGCCTTACCAGAGAAAGAGAGCCCCAAAGATTCTGAATCAGCTATAGCACCAGTGTCATCTGGAACTAAGCTCACAGTCTGGTAAGAGGGCTGAGCACTTAGCAGGGGGGCGGATTGCAGGAGTCTCTGCTGGTGCTGAGGCAGAACTTGGGTGTTTCACCCCTGATGGGAACCAGGAAGTAGGCTTGAGTAGCAGTGGCACAGGTGGGGAAAGGGCACAGGCTCATCTGAGCTAACAACCACAGCACACAAAGTTTTTCTGCCTGGCTAATTAGCAAGTTGGCCTGAGGTTATCTACAGACCAGGGAACAGGTCAGACAAGTGAAGAACATGGTCCTCCTTAGATCATACCACTTGGGACCCCCTGAAGCTTGGGACAGTGCAGCCTGGAAATAGTACCCCACTTTAAGGAGCTAAAAGTCAAGTGAAAGAAAGGCAAGATGAGCAGACAGAGAAAGGTGAGGACCATAGAAAGTTTCTTTAGTGACAAGGAAGATCAAGGTACACCCTCAGAGGAAGATATCAATGTCAGGGCCCCTATATTTAAAGCTTCCAAGAAAAATATGAATTGGTCTCAGGCCACAGAGGCACTCAAAAAGGACTTTGAAGATAAAGTCAGAGAAGTAGAAGAAAAAATGGAAAGAGAAATGAAGGAGATGCAGGAACGACATGAGAAAAAAGTCAACAGCTTGAAAAGCCAAATGGAAAAGCATTCTGAGGAAAATAATTGCCTAAGAATTAGGATTGAACAAATGGAAGCTACTGACTTTATGAGGAACCAAGACATAATAAAGCAAATCCAAATGAATAAAAAAAAAATAGAGGGCAATGTGAAATATCTTCTTGGGAAAACAGCTGACCTGAATAATAGATCCAGGAGATAATTTGAAAATTATTGGACTACCTGAAAAGCATGATCAAGGAAAGAGCTTAGACACCATCTTCCAAGAGATTGTCAGGGAAAATTGCCCTGATATTCAAGAAGCAGAAGGTAAAATAGAAATTGAAAGAATCCACCAATCACCTCCTGAAAGAGATCCCCAAAGGAAAACTCCCAGGGAATATTAGAGCCAAATTCGTGAGCTCCCAGGTCAAGGAGAAAATATTACAAGCTGCCAAAAAAGAAAGAATTCAGGTACTGTGGAGTCCCAATCAGGATAGCACAAGATGTAGCTGCTTCTACATTAAAGGACTGGAGGGCATGGAATAGGATATTACAGAGGGCAAAGGAATTGGGGTTGCAACCATGAATCACCTATTCAGCAAAACTGAGTGTAATCTTTCAGAGGAAAAAATGGGACTTCAATGAAAAAGAGGACTTTCAGGTATTCGTGATGAAAAGACCTGAACTGAATGGAATATTTTACTTTCAAATACAAGACCCTAGAGAACCATAAAAAGGTGAACAGGAAAAAGAAATTTAGGGATGTTAAAAGGTTTAACTGTTTACATTCCTACATGGGAAGATGATACGTCTAACTAATAAAAACTTTCTTAGTATTAGGGAAGATGAGAGAAATAAATTTAGACAGAGGGCACAGGTGGGAATTGATTATGAAGGGATGATATCTGCAATGTATTTATTTTTTGTTTATCTCTTTTTGTGGGGTAGTTGGAGTTGGGTGACATGCCTGGGGTCGTGCAGTGGGTAAGTGTCTTGTGTGGTCCTCCTGGGTCCAGGGTGGGTGCTTTGTCCACTATGTCACCTAGCTTACCCATGATGACATCTTTAGGGTAAAATTGAGGGGTAAGAGAAATGCACTGAGGGAGCAGGGAGGGGAGGGGTAGCATGAGGTGAAATCCCACATGAAAGAAACAAGAAAGGGCTTATGGAGTGAGGGAAGAAATGGGGGAGGAGAAGAGCAGTAAATGAATTTTACCCTCATCAGAATAGGCTCGAAGACCTTAATCTCATCAGAATTAGCTCAAGGAGGAAATAACATACACACTCAATTGGGTGGAGTAATCTATGTTACCCTGCAGGGGAAGGGAATAGGATGGAGGGAAACAGTAAACAATAGTAATGGTGAAAAAGAGAAAAGGGGGGAAAATTGTACAAAAAAATATATAGCAACTCTTTGCAGTGGCTAAGAATTGGAAATCAAAGGAATGTCCATCAATTGGGGAATGACTGAAGAAGCTGTGGTATATGATTGTAATGGAATATTATTGTGCTATAAAAAATAACAAGCAGGATGATTTCAGAAAAACCTGGAAAGACTCATATGAACTGATGTATAGCGAAGTGAGTAGAACCAGGAGGGCATTGTGCACAGTGACAGCAGTATTGTTGTATGAGCAATTGTGAATGACTTAACTACTCTCAGCAATATAATGATCCAAGACAATCCCAAAGGACTAATGATGAAGCATAGTATCCACTTCCAGAGAAAGAACTGATATTGATTGAACACAGACTAAAAAAAAAGCACTTGTGAATTGTACATATATAACCTATATCAGATTGACTGCTGTCTTGTGGAGGGAGGAAAGGGAGGGAGGGAGAAAAATTTGGAACTCTAAATCTTTTGAAAATGAATGTTGAAAACTACTTTTACATGTAACTGGAAAAAAGAAAATAAATGTTTGTTACAAAGCAAAAAAGCTATGGAATTTTAATATAATGGAGTATTATTATTGCAGTAAAAAATTGCAAATATGAGAAATTATTATTAGCTAACGTTTAGGCACTTACTATGTGCCAGGCACAAATATTCTCTCATTTGATCCTTACAACAATCCTGAGAAATTAGGTGCTGTTATTATCCCCATTTTACAGATGAAAAAACTGAGGCAAACAGTGGTTAAGTGACCTGCCCAGAATCACACAACTGGTAAGTGTCTGAGGTTGGATTTGAACTCAGGTCTTCCTGACCTCAGGTCCAGTGTTCTATACACCATGACATCAGAACCAAGAGAATAATATACACAAGGACTACAAAAATCTAAATAAAAGGATGTGGGATTCTGGGCAATGGACAAATACATAGTGAATGTCCTGGAGAAGAAAGTATGAAACTTGCCTATTCCCTCACTGCAGAGAGGTAGGAGGTTAACAGGACAGAATATTGTATGCACTGGCAGACACAGTCTCTAGGTTGAATACTTTTGCATAATTGTTTTTCTTCATCACAAGGTAGATTTCATTTTGGTAGAGGGAAGGATTGAATGATGTGAAGACATGAATGAAACATAACTTTTTTTTTAATAAAAATTTGCTACAACCTCCTGTGAGGCTGGGCCAAGGCTTTAGGTGTGAGGAAATACCCCAATCCTACCTGGGTTTCTTCCCTTTAAATGCAGTATCATGAACTTTACATTACCACATATTAATATGCATGTGCATTTCCTAAGAAATATACCAAAAAAGAAAGAAAGAAATATACAAAGAACAGAAAAAGATTGTATACAGCTTGTTTGTTTTCTTTTAAAAAAAAAAGAATATAGGATAATAATAGGATAGAGCACTGGCCTTGGATTCAGGAAGACCTGAGTTCAAATCTGACCTCAGACACTTAACACTTACTAGCTATGTGACCCTGGGCAAGTCACTTAACCCTCATTGCCTTGGAAAAAAGGAATATATTAAATTTAACTTAGTAGTTCCAACATTGCCCTGCTTTTCTATGCCTACTGAATTTCCTCCTGCTCTCTTTATAGTTTTAAAATGCATCATGGATTATGTTTTCTTTCTTTTCTTCTTTTTAGGGGGGGTAACAATTATCATGGGCTTCTACTATATTCATAACTGTCCCCAAAAAAGCTCTCCTTTGTAATAAAGAATTATAATAAAAGCAAAAGAAATTTCTCTATCACCTGGGTCTGAACATGTATATCTCATTCTATACCTCTAACCCATCACCTGTCTGCCAAGAAGGGATGAGCATGCTTCATCATCTGTCTTCTGAAGTTGTAATTGGTCTTTGCATTGATCAGAGTTCTTACGTCTTTTACATTTGTTTCCTTTACAATTTTATAGTCTTTGTATAAATTGTTTTCCTACTTCTGCTCACTTCATTCTTTTTTTTTTTTTTCGGTGAGGCAATTGGGGTTAAGTGACTTGGCCAGGGTCACACAGCTAGTAAGTGTTAGGTGTCTGAGGTCAGATTTGAACTCAAGTACTCCTGAATCCAGGGCCAGGGCTCTATCCACTGCACCATCTAGCTGCCCCCATCTCTCTCTCTCTCTCTCTCTCTCTCTCTCTCTCTCTCTCTCTCTCTCTCTCTCTCTCTCTCTCTCTTTTTTTGCTCACTTCATTCTATAGCAGTTCACCCAACCTTCCTGGGTTTCTCTGAATCTGTCCCTTTAATCATTCCTTAGGAATATAATATTGCATTACATTCATAGACCATAAGCTATTCAGTCATTCCTCAATTGATGGGCACTACAACATCAACAATAACAAATAATAATTTATAATATAATATAATAATTTTGTACCTCTCTCTCTCTCTCTCTGTGTCTCAGTGTGTCTGTCTTTCTGTATCACCATCTCTTTGTCTCTCCTCTCTGTCTATCTTTGTCACTGTGTCTCTAGCTCTGCATCTGTCTTTCTGCTTTTATCCTTCTCTCTGGTGGATATTCATCATCTGTGGCCCACCTCCCCCACAGTTTCCCTAGTTGGAGTGTTACTAGATTCAGTTACTCTTTGAGTATAATTCCAAATTGCTTTCCAAAATGGCTTTCACAGATCCACCAACAGTGCACTAGTGTCCACATCCCCTCCAACAATTGCCATTCCTTTTTTGTCACTTTGCCAATTGAATAAATGTGAAGTAAAAACTCAAAATTGTTCAATTTTGCATTTCTCTTAATATTACTGATTTGGAACATTTTTTTCATATGACTGTTAATAATTTTTCTTCTTTTGACAACTGCTGGTTTAGATCCATTTACCATCCATTGGGGAAAGGCATTTGATCTTATATATTTGTATCAATTCCCTAAATATCTTGGATATCAGACCTTTATCAGAGAAACTTGCTACAAAAGTTTTCATGAGTTAACTATTTCCCTTTTTTTGCTTTGGTTTTTGTTGTTGTTGTTGTTGTTGTTGTTTTTTGGCGGGGCAATGAGGGTTAAATGACTTGCCCAGAGTCACACAGCTAGTAAGTGTCAAGTGTCTGAGGCCAGATTTGAACTCTTGAAGTCTTCCTGAACTATTTCCCTTCTAATGCTAATTGCATTGATTCTGTATGTGCAGAGTTTTGAGGTTTGGGGTTGGGTTTTTTTTTTTTCAGTTTTTTACAATCAAATTTTTATAATCAGATGTTTGCAAATTTTGTAAAAAAATCCATTTTATAATTATAATAAAGTCAATTTCTGTAATTTTGTAAATCATTTTTATACTTTTTCAAATTTTACAATGTATGCAATTGAGTTGTGCTTTTTATTTATATGATCATCCCTAGTCCTTATTTAATCAAAAACTCTTTACTTAGCCATAATTATAAAAGTTATCTCTTTCTCTGATTCTCTCATTTGTTTATGATGTGACCTTTCACATCTAGGTGGAAATTCTTGTTGGTTAATGGCTGCCAGACTGACTTCCAATTTTTCTAATAATTTTTGTTAAATAGAGTTCTTTCCCTAGTAGTTGGAGTGTTTGACTTTGTTGAATTCACTGCTGCTATGTTCATTCACTTCAATGAGTGGGATACCTGTTGTTGTTAGAACATCCAATGTCCCATTTTTCTATTTTTTTTAACTAGTACAAAATAGTGGGGTTTTTAAAAATGATTATTGCTTTGCCGTATAGTTTGAGGTCACATATGGCTAGACTGCCTTCCTTCCCACTTCTGTTCATTATTTCCCTTGAGATTCTTGACCTTTTGTTCTTCCAGATGACTTTCGTTATTGTTTTGTCTGGCTCTATAAAGCCATTCTTTGGTAGTTTGATTTCTATAGCCCAGAAATGGTACTGTTTCTTTTCAAACTTTCCTAGGAATCAAAAAGCAGCATATGTCTCCCCCTCCAAAGAGAAACCATTTGCTGCTACTGCCTCTTGCTTGTTTAAAAGCCATGCTTTTGATTTGTTGAAGAAAATGGAGATGGTTATCCTAGAGAAAAGAAGACTTAGGGGCAGCTAGGTGGCACAGTGGCTAAAGCACCAGCCCTGGATTCAGGAGGACCTGAGTTCAAATCCAGCCTCAGACACTTGACATTTACAAGCTGTGTGACCCTGGGCAAGTCACTTAAACTTCATTGCCCTGAGAGAGAGAGAGAGAGAGAGAGAGAGAGAGAGAGAGAGAGAGAGAGAGAGAGAAGACAAACATACTTGCTATCCATAAGTTTTTTTTTTTAATTGCCATGTGACAGTGGAATTAAATTTGTTCTTTTTTGGCCCCAGAAGACAAAGCTAGGTACAATGGAATGAAAATGACAGAGGAATATTTCAAAGCAATGTGAAAAACATTCCTACCTACAGAATTATACAAAAGTAGAATCAATTGCCTTAAGAATAATGATTTCTCCATCACTGGAGGTCCTTAAGTGGAGGCCACTCGTCAGGTATGTTGTACTAGGAATTTCTGTGTAGGTACGGTTAAAGTTAGGATCTTCTGTAATATCTTCCAACTTCATATTTCTGTAATTCTAAGTACTTAAGATATATTCATACCGACAATGAATAGTGTTCTAAAATATCGAAGGAAGAAAAAATCTCTTTTAATTAAGGTAAAATCACAAGGATTCAAAGGGGAAGTGTCATCTTGGTTGTGTGTGTCTTGAAAGATGAATAAGATTTCCAAAGCTGGAGATGAGGCCATAGGAAGATCATTATAGGTAGAGAGGATGTTGTGAGCAAACTAGAGGCAAGGGGAAAATGCAGGATAAGTTCAGGTAAATGGCAAATATTCCAATTTACCTGGAGCAAAGGTAACATGAAAAGGATAACAGGAGAACAGGCCATACGTAGCACAGGCCTAACAGTGGTTCTTAACTGTGGGCTAAATATCAAGGCAGGGTGAGGGTATGTGTACTCCCAGGGTAGAGGGTGCCCACAGCAATCTCTGTGTCTTGATTTGCAATCACTCATTGCAGAGATATACCAACATTAATGATCTACCTCCCCACCAAGCTTCCCATGACTGTAGCATGCCTTTCTTAGGTACTGATTCCTTTTAACCTTCCAACAGAGGAAGAAGTCAAACCACTTCAACTGGGAAAGATTGTACCAATGTTCCAACTACTCTTTCTCTCCCTCTGGTTCCTCTATATGGATGACAGATTTTCACATATCCAATAGAACCTTGGAATTGAAAGGGGCCTATGGGCTAATGCAGAGTTGACCCCAAATCACTTCATCACTGACAAGGGATAATCCAGTATTTAACTGAAGCCCCACCCAAGGTCTCCAATCTCCTCTGGAGGTGGCCCATTCCATCTCTGATGACTCTAATTGTTAGAAAAGTGTCCCTTGCATCAAATCTAAACCTCTGTGCCTCCATGCATCTCTGAATTCTGTCATTTGGGGTTAAGTAAAATTAGTTGCATCTCTCTTCAGCATGAGAGTCCTTTTGATACTCTATCCAATTATCTATTGAGATAATTTAGGTAGATATAACATCTGCCAAAGTTTTCTCTTCTCCAAACTAAACACCCACAGCTCTTCCTATCTATCTTTTCTACAGCAGAGTCATCAGTCAATCCTTTCACCATCTTTCTTGCCTTCCTCTGAACTCTGATTTAAAATCTGATCTCAGGAACTGAATATAAAACTTGAAGATGAGTTCTAACCAGCTCTCTAGTCCAATCTCTTCCAAATGAGTTCTGGGTTCCAGCCCCAGTTCTGTCCTGCATTATTCCCATACACCATAATTGTAGCACACTCTACAGATAGACAAAGTTGTGTGTAAATGGGAAGCTGACAGACATTTTGACCCCAGATGTCCTTAGGCAGCAGAGCCTGAAAAGTTTCCCTAATCACTGACCCCATTCCATTATTAGGGGCCAGGACCAACAATTACAACATCACCTCCCAGTATTACTGTCTTGTGACAGTGATGGACGCTCCAGAGATCCTGCCGTTCATAACCATCATTTTATCTGTCCATTGGAAATGTGACCCCCATACAACGGTCATGGTCTACCAGGCAGATTCTCTTCCCTAGCAAGACTCCACACCCACCCATCTCTCTACTCAATGCCTTGGCCCTGAGGCTGCTCCCTTACATCATCTCGCAATTAAGGCGCCTCTACTCTGATAACAAGGAGGGGGTGAAGCAGCTGGAACGGAGCCACCGCATGGGACAACTGATGGAATTAGCTTCAGGAAATCTATTTTGTAATAAAACTGTTCATAAAAGTGAAATGTCATTTAAAGGCCCCATTTCCATGGGGAATAAGTTTTTATGTCTGTGTGCATCTTTGAGGGGCGGAAGTCCTCCTTTTTAAAATTCTTCTTTCATTTTCATGTGTTCATAAAGGCTTGGAATATGCAGAGGCATTTCCAGACCCCAGGGAGACACATGTTAGACACTGCGTATTACTTCCCTGGGAAGAGAGAGGTGACAGTGGGACACGGGTGTACAGGAATCTTCAAGAACGGAGAGATGTGGAGAATTAACAGAAAGCATAAAAAAATTAGCCAATTTCCTTCTGGAGGGGAAAAAAGAAGCAATTGAAAATTGGTCAGAAAGGCCTGGTGAAATCTGCTTCTCCCCCACTCCTTCCCTCTCCCTCCACCCCAGCACCAAACAAATAATGCTGGACACAGTCGCCTTCCTCTTTGTGACTAGCTGTCAATGTTGAAAACACAACCACGGACCAGTGAATAGATTATGGAGCCATCTTCCCCATACTGTGCGGAGCTACTTCTTTCCACATACAGAATCAAAACTGGATTGTAGATCTGTGTTTGAGAAAGTGAATCCATTGTGAACCTCTTTAATCCACCTTGAAAAAGTGATGCTCCAACCTTCAGTTAACAACTACTATGAACAGTGAACTCAAGGTTTTGTACCCATTCCACGTCTGGACAGCTCCGACTGTGATTTCTGCTCCATTTGTCCTAATATAGAACCAAAACCTACCTCTTTGAGGCTTACACCCATTGAGCCTAGTTCTTCTTTCTGGGACCAGACATGGTTAGTCATATCTCTCTTCCTGAAGACGCAGCTTTACAAATAATTAAAGACAGTTATCATCAAAGTAAGGAAAATAACAATCTCCATACCTTTATAGAGAGTTCTACGAGGAACTTTCCTCGTAACAAACCTGTGACACAGACAGGGTGAGTATGACTATGCCCACTTTATAAAATGAGGAAATGGAAGCTCAGAGAGGCTGAACTGCCCAGAGTCACACAACTGGTGAGTAGGAAGGGCCAGGATTCAAATCCAGCAATGCTCCCATTTCACTAGAGGTACATCAAGTGCCTTCTAATTCAACTCCATATAATGAACACTTATTAAGTCCATAGGAAACACTACAATGTAGAAACCCCTGCGCTGGAGATAATACAAAGATGAGGAACAGTACAGATTCTAAGTTGGGGGGTGGTGGAGGGGAAGAAAGGAAGGAAACAAACATGTTTAAAGTACCTAATATGTGCTAGAAATGTGCAAATATCAGCTCTAATAATAATAATTAATAATGGCTAACATTTATATGGTGCTGACTATGTGTCAGGTACTGTGCTAAGCACTGTATAATTATTATCTCATTTGATTCTCACAATCATGGGAAGTAAGTGTTATTATTAGTCCCATTTTTAGAAGGAAGGAAGGAAGGAAATAAGCATTTATATAGTACCTCCTATATGCCAAGTACTATGCTAAGCAATTTACAAATATTATCTTTAATAATAATAATAATAACAAGAATAATAGGGTCAGCTAGGTGGCACAGTGAATAAAGCACCAGCCTTGGATTCAGGAGGAGCTGAGTTCAAATCCAGCCTCAAGCACTTGACACTTACTAGCTGTGTGACCTTGGGCAAGTCACTTAACCCTCATTGCCCTGCAAAAAATAATAATTATTATTATAGCAGCTAGAATTTATATTGCTCTTACTATGTACCAGGCACTGTGCTAAGTGCTTTACAAATATTATCTCATTTTATCCTCACAGCAACCCTGGAAGGTAAGGGCTATTATTATCCCCACTGACAGGTGAGAAAACTGAGACAGACAGAACGAGTTTGAGCTACATTTGAACTCAGGTTCCTGACTCCCCATCTACCACCCAGCTGAGGAATCCGTATGCATAAAAAGTGATGTATTAGAATTTAAGCTCCTTGAAGCCAGGTACTGTCTGGGGTGTTCCCCCAATGCCTAGCACTTAGTAGTAGCTGAGTCAATCTTTGCTAATTTAAATTGATTTGTGTGATAAGAGAAAGGAGGGATCCGTCCAAAGTATTCTAAACAAAATTGGGCAAATGTCATGTCTAATTCCACTGCCCAGGGTCCAAGGTGAAAGGCGGGGGGAAGTACTGGTACTACTGTAGCTGGAAACCTAGAGAGGCCCTGGGCTCACCCTGTCTTTTGTAAAAAGTCGCCTGCAAATTCCCTGTTTCCTACACCTGAGTATCTCCCAGGATTCTATTGAGGAAATGTTTTGCAAATTTTAAAATGACACATAAATCAGTTACTAAAAATCATTATTACTAGGATAGTAATCTCCTTAAGGGCAGAAAAATATGGCTTTTTTTTTTTTCATTTTTCTTACTTCTGCTCACTCTCACTCATCCCCAAATTGGTTTAGGCATAATAGGTACTTAACAACTAACTGGGTAATTGAATAATCTCAAGGGTCCCTTGAACTCAGACAAGGTCCCACGATGTGCCGTGAGCATTTTTCCTCTAGCCAGACTTCCCCATAGGCAGGGTTGCTGGTGAAGGAGAAGGGTACAATGTACACTGTCTGGTAATCAAAAGACATGACTTGCTCATTCTGTCAATGACTTACTGTGTGACCTTGAGCAAGTGTCTTCCCCTCTCGGAGATCATTCCACTCCTCGGTAAAAATGGGAAGATTGGCTGAGAGCTAAACTCCGAGGTCCCTTTCCGTATAAACATTCTGTGATTCTGTGATTTCATTCTGGGCCTCAGTTTCTTCATCTATACAATGCACCTTCTACCTTGTTGTTTTGTAATAGGAAGGCAATCTGTAAACTATACAAAGCAGTGATGTCATCAGAGGAGGGTGAGATCACTTATATCCAGGGTGAGAAGAAAGAGGAATCAGAGAGGGTTTTCCAGAGGAGGTGTCACCTGAACTGAGCCTTGAAGAATAAGGTAAGACAAGACTAAAATATTTAAATAATAAAGACGTAGGGGCAGCTAGGTGGCGCAGTGGATAGAGCACCGGCCCTGGAGTCAGGAGTACCTGAGTTCAAATCCGGCCTCAGACACTTAACACTTACTAGCTGTGTGACCCTGGGCAAGTCACTTAACCCCAATTGCCTCACTAAAAATAAATAAATAAATAAATAATAAAGACGAGCTATAACAGAATGCCTAATGGCATCTCTCAGAAATAAAATACAACAGAGGGCTTAATTGTATATCATCTCAGTGCTCTGGGGGTCCCAAGATGAGAGAAGTTAATGAGGCCTGGAGAGTTGTGCTTAGTTATAGGTGCCACATTTTAAGGCCACTAAATAACTGAATGAGACTCCAGAAGAGGGCAGGCCACTGAGATTGTGAAGAGCCTAAAGACCTGGAAATGTCTATTGTTGCTGCTGCCACCACCAGAAGGCAAGAAGCAAGTCAGATAAATGGTCCTTGGATGAAAATGTGGTTCCCTGGCATGAGGTATGAGCTACAAATGAGAGGGAAGCTAGGTTAGCTGGCTTGGGCTCTGAAAGGAGAGGAGAAATCTTGGTGGAGGACAGGAGAAAATATATGTGTGTGTGTGTATACATGTGTGTGCATGTATGTACATATGCAGGCCCACATGCATGTGTGTGAGTGTGCATAGGTGTGTTCCTGTATGTGTGCCCACATGTACATGTGTGTGAAGCACACATTATATATACATCCGTGTGTATAGGGGTGTGTATGTATGTGAAATGGACAATAATAGTAACCAGTGGCATAAGAGTAACTTTGTCTTCCTTTCTCATCTTCTACTCTGCAGTTTTCTGTCTGAAGCAGCACCTAGTACTATAAAGGCTAAAGGGTCAAGTGCCAACATGTGTTAGAGACAGGGCTTGACCCCAAGACAGAGCCTGACTCCCTCCACCACCGCACTGGGCCTCTCTGTTGTAGTAACTAACCTTATGAAAATCTTGGAGTCCCTCTGGGGCTGGCCCTCGTGGGCCTTGCCTTCAAATTATGGGCATACCCAGGTCTGGGCCACATTTCTTTTTTTTTTTTTTTTCAGAGCATACTGCTGCCCAGCAGTGCCCTTAGGGAATAGCTAAATAGAGTTGCTAGTCCGAGTCCCTCTTTCAACTCAAATGGAGATTTAAAGCCCTGGATATGAAATGTGCCCGTAGAAGTCACCAAGGTCTATGGTTAGATACAATCTTCCCAAGCTAAAGTGATCACTTCTTCTATCAGTCGTTTTTTCAGGACTTCATGAAGGTTTAGTTCAAGCATAAGAAACTCCCCCGTTGGCCCCCCCGCACTGGAGGCCCAGCCAATCCCCATGGCTGCCCCAAATATCTGGCCACAGATGAGCTCCAGCGTGATAAATTAAAAGCGCTCATCCAATATTTCCATTACAAACGGCTTCCATTACCTTAGGTAGCTTCCTTAGCAGCCTCGGGGGCTCTGGCCACGGCTTTAATTTAAAGAGGAATCTTGTATCTAATATGTGTCTCCCAGTCAGAGCTGAGCCATCTCATGGGGCAGTCATTTGGAACAGCAATCTGAGGTGCCGGCTGCAGATGGAAGGCCTGATGCCTGCCTTCTGGGATACCAGCCTCTCCTCCCAGATTTGGAGCTTCCCCTCCTGACAGCTCCAACACAGAAACAGATACGGATATGCAGGAATCTTTGCATGCACACCAAGTCTCAGAAAGCCCTGCACAAGGGACAGTTTCCCTTCACTTAAGCTGAAATTGGAGAAATGAGCACAGAGAGGGGATAAGGACCAGACCTGCTACTTCATTGGTTTGAGGAAATCCCAGATGAGGAAATTCTCTCCATCAATGCATGTTGGTACCCTCTCTACCGCTTACATTCTGAGTCACCCAGAGCACTGAGAGGTTAAGGGACTTCCTCGGAGGCAGAGATATGTCAGAGCCAGTACTTGAACACATCTTTCTCATAAGCAAGTTCTCTATCTGTTTAAACTAAGAGGCTTAATAGACAGCTCTCAAGTCAGGGGACCTAAGTTCAAATCCTGCCTCTGAAATTTACTGTCTTGGTGTCCCAGGGCAAATTGTTTAAACTCCCTGGGTCTCAGTTTCCTCATCCTTAATATAAGAGGGTTGGACGAGAAGACCTCTGAAGTACCTTTTAGCTCTGGTTCTATGATCCTGGAGTCAATCAACCGTTCTTTGTTAAGGACCTACTATGTGCCAGACACTATGCTAGGTGCTTCAATAGAAAAAAAAGAATAGTCCCTGTTCTCAAGGTGTTCACAGAATAATGGGAGAGACCACAGGCAAACAACTATGTAGAAAAGATAGATAGATAGATAGATAGATAGATAGATAGATAGATAGATAGATAGATAGATAATTAGATAGATAGATAGATAGATAGATAGATAGATAGATAGATAGATAGATAGATAGATAGATAGATAGATAGATGATGGATGGATGCATGGATGGATGGATAATTAGGAAGATAGGTAGGTAGGTAGATAGATAGATGATAGATTTGCCCCAGGATGCCAGTAAATTCCAGAGGATGACCAGCTTGTGAAGATGACTGGCCCTCAGAGATACTGCTGTCACCAATGGCTCTCTGATACTTTCCTATGTGTGACTCCTATTTCCCTAGTCAGAATTCATGCTCCCACAACAGAAGCTATGTCTTCTCTTTCAATTAGCAAACCTTTATCAAGCATCTATTATGTGCTAAGCCCCGTGCTTAAGTCTGGGAAGCTGAAGATGGATACCACGCAAACCAGATGTAGTGGCAAGGATTAGCTAAGAAGCAGAAAGAGTCCTGGTCTTGTAATCAGAAGACTAGTATTGACACTTACTAGCGGCATAACCCTGGACAAGGCATTTAATCTCTCTGAGCCTCAGTTCTCTCATCTGTAAAATGGGGATGATGATAGTTGCCTTATTCTCAAGTGTGGGCATCAGGGCTATATAAATTTCTTTAAGCACTGTGCATTGTGGTATAGTGAATACAAGACCAGTCTTACAGTTAGCAAGACCTGTGTTCAAGCCTGCCTCTGACATATACTAGATGTTGGACTCTGGTCAAGTGACTTAAGTCTTTGTACACTAGGAAAGCATCTAAAATGTTAAACTACAGAATGGGTGTTGATCTGATATCCTAGAGGCAGTTGGCTCACTGGAAGTTCCCTTCAGCAAAGAAATCACATATCTTCACAAACAGAATTCTATAAATACGGCTTTTTTTTGTTTGTTTATAACTATGATACAAGGAAAAATGTATATAGTATAAAGGAGGATTGAGAAATACAAGGGAGGAGAAATCACTGTCAGCTGAGGGGGAGGGGTGCAGGGGGTTGAAGAAGCTTCCATGGAGCATCTGGCACATGCAATGAGCCTGGAAGGAAAGGCATTATTTTAACTGGAAGGTCAGGGCCAAGGAAGCAGTTCATCAGGCAAAGAGGACACTGTGAGAAAAGGCATGGAGATGGGAGAAAGTCAGAAGAGAATAAAAACAGAGAATAGTGCAATTTGATTGACTCAAAGATCAATCAACAAACACATGGTAGGCCCCTACTATGTGCCAGGTGCCATACTAAGTGCTGGAGGTACAAATACAAAGAATGAAGCAGTCCCTGCCCTGGAGGAGCTTACATTCTGCCTTCTAAAGCATATGTAAAGGAAAATAATAAAGGACAAGTCAGGGGAGGAAGATGGTCTAAGGGATTTGTATTTTACCCTTGAAGAAACAGGAAGCCAGGCAAGAGTTGAGCAGGAAAACAATGAGATGAGAGCAATGCATTGAAAAGATAAAAGAAGTCCTGTGATATCTCCAGGACATTACAGGGCCAAAAGGATGACTTAATAGAGGTGCAATAAACGAGGCCAACTTCACTAGGTACCTGTGATGTCAAAGGACAGAGAGGGTATGTGAGACAAATGTTTGTTGATGGTGGTGATAAGATGCACGAATTTTGCTAAATAGAATCTCCCAGATGGCCTGTTCTTCCTTTGACTTCCTCATGCCCCAGGACACGTTTCAGTGATGGCAGGATGGCAGAATCTTCTTATGCCTACCATGAACCTTTCCTTTGCTCTTTGGGTGATCTGTAATTTCAATTTTTTCTGAGATTGTGGTATTCCATTATTTTCAGTCATATAGGATCATCATGAGAATATTGGTATTTTAAAAGATTTTTTTTTATTTTGGGGAAAACTTAAGATCTTTGAAAATGATCCTATTCAGTTGTGGCCCCAGATCATCATCCAGTCCAAAATATATTGACTATGGAGTATCCATCTAATCGTTAGGCATTTATCATCCACTTGGTTTTTCCTGTGGATTACTGTTTGACAACTCTTGACTGATTATGAATCTCATTGACATGGAGGATGATGTACATGATCACTGCAGTCAAGAAGCCTGGGTTCAAAGCCCACCTCAAATACTAGTCATCTGCAAAATGAGGATAATAATACTTGCATTCCCTACATGGATTTTTTGTGGAAGGTACTTTGCAAACTTTAAAGTAGTATATAAAGATGATTTGGGGGAAATGAAAATCTGTAGAGTTCTGGTTTTGAGGCAATCCATCCAGTATCATCTGCAAAAATATACACTAAAAGACCTCGTCATAAATGAGGCAATGTAATAAATACAGTAGAAAGAACACTATATTTGGAGTCAAAGAACACAGGTTCAAATTCTGCCTCTACAACTTACCACTTGTATAAATTTGTACTAGTTAATCAGTCTCTGAGCCTCGGTTTCCTGTGTAAAATGAGAAAGTTGGAGAAGATGTTCTAAAGTGCCTTCCATTTCTCATTCTTGGATCCTATGATCCATTTGGACATCATCTACCACAGTAACAAACACCTTCAATGAGGATGCCCCCCCATATAATCACTTTGTCAATAATTCCAATGCCCAACTTCAATGAAGACTGAGTCCTTGCTATGGAAGAAGAAACAACAGAAAAACCTAATCAGTGCTTACTTGCTCCTGCTGCTGGTCTTCTCACTACAGTCATTGAGGGGAGAGGTGAGGAGTTCTATTACCTTGTCCTGATGTGTAATATATCCATGAGGCAGATCAAGAGCTGTTGATGGATGCAGACAGTGGCATGTCTGGGGTGCCATTCATTCATGTTTTAGATAGGAAATCAACAAAGGGGAGGGCATTCAGAGAAGGTCAGTCAGAATAATGAAAAGCCAAGAAACTGTGCCACAAAAAGCACCAACTCAAATGATTACAGGATCATAGATTTAGAGTTGGAAGGGATAGTAGAGGTGATCGAGTCTACCCTGTTTATTTTACAAATGAGAAACTGAGGCTCAAAAAGGTATAAGGAGTTGCCCAAGGTAACACAAGGAGCAGGGCTCAGCACCAGGATTCAAACCAGATCCTCTGAGTCCAAACCTAATGCTCTTTCCACTGTGCCCCACTGAAGGAGTTCATGAAGTTAAACCCAGTGAATAGAACACTTCAAGAAAAAATTGTATTTGTGGTCAACATTTTGAAAGGGCTATCAAGGTAAAGAGTAACTTGTTTTATTTATTGGACTAATCTGTGGAAGGTACAGGGGGTGGTCTCCACAAACATCAGGTAAAAAGAACAGAAGTGGAAAAAGACTTGGGTATAGTTAAGAGGGGCTTCCTAACCTCAGATAGTCAGCCCTAGCCACACACAGACAGGTGATAGAGCCAAGCATTAGGGCTGGGAGGGTCCTTAGACACCATGAGCCCAGCCCTCCACTTTACAGTGGGGGGAAGCTGGCTATTTATGTGGCCATCTCCATCTCAGTGGGGAAGGATTTGTGTAGAGACACAATCACAAATGCATTGGGGCCAATCCCATTTCAGTGACACAAGGGGACATTACCACGGTTGTGACAGATCGGTTCATCCTTTCAAGCAGTACATGCAGAGGAAATTATCACCATCAATTGAGTGAAACTGACACAATAAAGGAAGAAATTGGAGATTTGGTACATTTCTCCCCTCAAAGAAAGGCAAGAACAATTTTCTACTATCTATATGTCTTAGGATCAAATAAGGTGATTCTGCTTTGAGAAGCTTAGCATCCAAAGCACAGAAAGTAATAGATCCTCTCTCCTCTGCCCTGGTCAGACCCAATCTGGAATATTGTGTCCAGTTCTGGGACCATATTTTAGAAAGGACATTGATAGCCAGGGCCCATGAAGGCAAGGGAGAGCAGATGGAGGGAGACTACAATCTGGAGATGGTGCCACATAAGTTGATAGAACTGGTGATGTTAATAAATGTTTAGTGACTGACTGATGTTCAGCCAAACACAAAGAGAAGATTTGGAATACAGATGAGAAAAATGAGGTGGAGAGGGGTTAAGTGACTTGTCTAAGGTCACCTAGCTAATAGCTCTGTGAGGATTTTAATTTAGGTGCTCTGATTCTAATCCAGTGTTCTTTCCACTAAAGCACACTGTTTTCTGAAAAAAAAAATCATAAAGTAGACAGATTACTGGCATAGTGGAAAGAGACTGGAGATGAAATCAGAAAGACTTGAGTTTTAATCTTGCCTCAGATACTTATGATTCAACCATGGATAAGTCATAACCTTTCTCAAGCCTTGTTTTTCTCATCTGTAAAATGGAGATAATAAATAGCACCTCCTTTGCAGTGCTGTGAGGATCAAATGAGTTAATACATGCAAAGCAGTTTGCAGTCTTTAAGGACCATATAAGTGCTAGCTAGCTAATATCATGATAGGAAGCACATGTAAAGGTTATGCTAATGACCAGGCAGATTTCAGAAAAACCTGAAAAGACTTAAGTGGACTGATGCTGAGTGAAGTGAGCAGAACCAGGATAATACTGTACACAGTAACAGCAACATCCTGTAATGATCAACTATGATAGACTTAGCTCTTCTCAGCAGTGCAATGATCCAAGACAATTCCAAAGGACTCATGAAAGAAAATGCTATTCACATCTAGAGAAAGAACTATGGAGTCTGAATGAAGATTGAGGCATACTATTTTCACTTTTTGGTTGTTTTTTTTCTTTCTCATGATTTTTCCCTTTTGTTTTTCTCTCATAATGTGACTAATGTGGAAATATGTTTAATGTTATTGTGATATGTATGCATATGTGTATGTGTATGCATTGTGTGTATGCGTATATACACAGATATATTATATATACATATACATATACAAAACTTGAGTCATATTGGTTGCTGTCTTGGGGAGGGGGGAAGAAAAGGAAGGAGGAAGAAATATTTGGAACTCAAAATCTTAACAAAAATTAATGTTGAAAACTATCTTTACATGTAATTGGAAAAAATAAAATACCAGTAAGTGATCAAAGAAGATTGTAGTGGCCTATAATGATTCAATATAATAAATAGAAATGTAAAAAAATTTTAAAAGGTTATGCTGCTGTAAGAAATGATGAGCAGGAGGAGTTCAGAGAAACCTGGAAAGACTCACATGAACTAATGCTGACTGAGAGGAGCAGAACCAGGAGACCATTGTACACAGTAACGGCAACATTGTGTGATGAACAATAGGGATAGATTTTTTTTTTTTTGGTGAGGCAATTGGGGTTAAGTGACTTGCCCAGGGTCACACAGCTAGTAATTGTTAAGTGTCTGAGTCCGGATTTGAACTCAGGTCCTCCTGAATCCAGGACCAGTGCTCTATCCACTGTGCCACCTAGCTGCCCCAATGGGGATAGATTTGGCTCTTCTCAGCAGTGCAACGATCCTAAACAGTTTCAAAGAACTCATGATAGAAAATGTTTTCAACATGCAGGAAAAAAAGAACTGTGAATTATGAATGCAGATTGAACCATACTGTTTCTATTTTTGGACTGTTTTTCCTCTTATTTTCTGAGATTTTCCCCATGTGCTCTGATTCTTCTTTCACAAGATGACTAATATAGAAATACGTTTAACGTGATTGTACATATACAATCTATATCAGACTGCTTTCCATCTTGGTGAGGAGAGAGGTTAGGAAAGGTGGGAGAAAAAATTTGGAACTAAAAATCCTGTGAAAACAAATGTTGAAAACTATCCTTATATGTAACTGGAAAATAATAAAATACTTCATAAAAGAAAAGGTTATGCTGCCCAGCCACTTTTTATGAATCAAATACTATCTTCAAACTTAGCAAGATGACCTTTGTAACATTGTTTAACAGAAAGACCACTGTACTTTGGGACATAGGGTATGAATATAGCTATTTAGCTATATTAGCTATTTAGCTTGAGGAAGTCCCTTTCCTAACCTGGGTCTCATGTTTCCCTACATGTATATAAAGAATTTATACTATATTTTGTAATCTCATAATGCTTTTGATTTCTGTGGCCTCTAGAAGTCCTGCAGAGGATGTCATATTGAGCTAAAGAAGAAAGTAAAATAGACATCTGTGGCTCAGTTCCTCAAAATGAAAAAAAAAAACCATCCTGTAGCATGATAAGAGATCCCAAAGTCTCCTATCACAATCTCCCCACAAAAAAAGCCCTCTGGACACTTGACACTTACTAGCTGTGTGACCCTGGGCAAGTCACATAACCCTCATAGCCCTGCAAAAAAAACCCTCTGGAGTTCACTTATGAACTATGATTGTTTTTAAAGTGACATAAGTGCTATTATGTCTGAAATGTTTATGTATGCCACCGTTGATGGGGCAGATCTTGAAAAAGAGACCTATAGGGGAAGCAAAGCCACCCACGACTGTCTCAAAAAGGCTTTTTCGTCCCAGGCTCCCCTTTACCTGCAGTGTTTCCATACCATGGCCATTAGAGAAGTACCAAGGATAATGCCAGAACACAAGATGTTCAAGGAGAGCAAATGCTGTACATGCTCCTGGCTTCCTTCCTACTGATCTAAGTACCACAAAAGACATACAGAAATTATCCCATATCAGAGAAGAATCTCAAAAATGCAAATCCAGGACCTGGTTCTGAATCTCTCTCTGCCAAATGCCAAATCTGCCAAGAAGGCTCCATAGCTGTGGCCAATCTAATTACTACTAGCAGCTGCCACTGTTCTCTCTCCTTAGATTTTCCCACAATGTGTTGCCCAGGATTCCCATAAAAGTGGCATAAATACAAATTCCTCTGTTTGGCATTGGAAATCCTTCACAACCTGCCTCCGTTCTACCTTTCCAGCCTCATTAAATATTATTCCCCCTCATTCATTGGCTTTCTTGTTGTTTCTCACACACTACATCTCCCTTCTCCATACCTCTGCTCTTTGCCCCATAATTGGAATGCTCTCTCTCATAACCTCCAGCTTAGAATCCCTGGGTTCCTTCAAACCTTATTCTCTCAAGATCTGCCTTCTATATTGAGCCTCTTCTAATCTGCCAACTGCTAGCGCTACCCCCTGAAAGTACCTTGTGCTTATTGTATATATTTATATATTTACATGAGCTTTCCCTTAATAGAATATAAGCTTCTTGAGGACAAGGCTGTTTAATTTTTGTCTCTGTATCTGGACTTAGCACAATGTCTGCCACACAGTAGAACCTTAATAAATGTTTGTTGATTGATTGATTGACCAGCTGGTTACTATAACCACCAATACTGTCCCTTGTCCATGGTCACGAAGTCTAGGTACACCATTACACAACAATATTAAATACAGTTTTATAGGATTCATAAATGCGTTGACTGGTTAAATCAATTTGTGTTCACTTAAGATGACTTCACCTGTGTAGACTAAGAATCTATTCTTTGTATTTGACTAGATGTGGTGTGTTTGGTAGTTTTTATGTTGAATTGTCACCAAGTTTTTGATCAAGAATACAATCCAAATTATGCTATTGTTTCTAAGAGAACAGAATTTCAATTTATATAATTTCATTTTATAGCCCTGCCACTAGATGACTCCCCTCCTGTGACTTAGATAGAGGATATATTTAGAAGTTATGTATATCGTTCCCTGACAGAACTTCTGGAATGATGTCAGCATTGTCTGTTGTACTATGCAGATTGAGCTGTGTGTTCTGTAAGAAGGGAGAACAAGAAAGTCAGGAGAAATGTTTGACTCAAGGGCCTGTTCTTAGGGAACACAGTAAGGGAGAGAAAAGACCCATACAATTTAAAATTAGAAGAGGACTGAGTTGTGTAAAGGTTAAGGAATTCCAGGTGGCATAAGAAGTCAACAAGGAAATTCTACAATAGAAGGAATACTGGACATTGAGTTAGAAAATATGAGTTTGAATTTCAGCTCTGCCACTTATTAGCTTTAGGACTGTGGTAAAGTCATTTAACCACTCTCAGTATCAATTAACTTCCCTTCCAGCTCTATCCCAGAATTATAGGCTGCCATTACTGGAAGAGACCTTAGACACAATCTATTCCAACACAGTCACTTTATAGAGAGTTAAACTAAGACCCAAAGAAGTTAATTTACTTATCCAAGGTCACACAGCAAGTCAATGCCAGATCTAAGATTCAAATTCCTGTCTCTGATCTTCTCATCCAATGTTCTTTCCATTTCAGTGAGGGAGGAAAAGAAGTAGAAGAGTCTTTCTAATACCTTCACATCACACCAGAATGATGGTTTTCCTTTCTGCCACCACATTACATCTTTTTGTAATTTGTATTGGGGATCCAAAATTCATACTTAATGGGAACAAAATAATCTCTATGGACCTTCCTCATCAAGTCAGTGGTAAGGGAAGCCAAGTAATAGCATCACCACCACCATCCCATCCTAAGGTATCTGTGGACATCCTCTGATGGGAATCCATGTTGAAATCCCACTCTAGAGATATAAATTAGCAAGGCTACCCCCAGACCAACATAGTCACTGAAAAGTGATTAGGAGAGGAGAGGAAAGGCAGAAGGTTGTATTAGAAAAGATGGTTCCATATCAGTCTTGTTTATCCTGCCCAATCAAGGGGATATATTTGAACAAAGCTGTCAGGTTCTGGGAGGTTAGTCACACCTGCAACTCATTCCTTGGAGAAGATTAAAGTTGATAAGAAGTAGTTAATGGGGCATAAATCTCCCCAGACTTCTCCAGTGGGGAATAGATTCTCCTCCATTATGTGCCAGTGACCTTCACTTCACTTCAATTTACCAGCCCCCCACCATGACAAGCCTCGAAGAGAAACATTTCTTCTTTAAAAGTGATCTGCTGACTCATTCAATGTTCTATTCTCCTAGTTCCTATAACCACAGACTCCCAAAGCTGGAAGCGTCCTCCAAAGACATGCATTACAACCCAGACTTGAGTAGGAATCCTTCCTTCTTCAGCATCTTCTGCATCAGATGGTCATCCAGCATTGACTGAACTTTTCCAGTAACAAAGAACCCACCATTCACCAAGGCAGTCCATTCCATTTTTAGACAACTTTAGCTGCTAGGAAGATTTTCCTTCCCTTACCTTGGGGGATCTGCTTCTCTGTAACATCCACCTTCTACCGTTTGTTCTGTTCTCTGGGACCAAGCAGAATAAATCTAAATCCTCTCTCATGTGGCAATGTTTAAAGAGAAGGCCTTTTCAGTGTCCCCTTAGTCTTCTCTCCTCTATCCCCAGTTCCTTGAGATCTTCATATTTCTTGGTGTCTAGTCCTCTAATCATCTGGATAAATCTCCTCTGAACCCATTCCCAGTTTGTTGGCGTGCATCTTTTTTTTTCGATGTGTATCTTAAAGTTCAGCTCTCTGACACTTCTAATGATGTCAGGTCAATGTGGAAGATAACAAGACTATCACCTTCCTCAATCTGGACTCTACCTTCTTCTCTGTCAATGTAGCCTAAAATCACACTCATTTATTTCAGCCATCATAAGAGCATAAATCTAAAGGCAGAAGTAACCTCGAAAACCATGTAGCTCCGCCCCCTCATTTTATAGATGAAGGAACTGATGTGGAGAGAAGTTCAATGACTTACCCAAGGAGGAACAACTCACAATTACACAGGTAATAAGCCTCATCTGAATCTGAAGTCACATCCACTACCTCCAAAGTCAGTGTTCTTTCCCCTGAACCACTCATGTCATAATGCTTGTAAATACTTAACTTGAAGTTCACCAGAACCCCTTGATGGATTGTATATGAAATAACCATCAGTTCCCCATTCTTTCACAGAATCACAGACAGTGAGAGCTGGAAGGGACTTCAGCACCATCTCATCCAGCTCCTACACAACAGAAAGTCCCTGGGAAAATGGAGAATAATACGTTGTTGATGGAGTTGTGAACTGATCCAACCACTCTGGAGAGCAATTTGGAACTATGGCCAAAGGGCAATCAAACTGTGCATACCCTTTGATCTAGCAATATCACCACTAGATATGTATGCCAAAGAGATCATAAAAAAGGAAGGAACCTATGCGTACAATAAATATTTATAGCAGCTCTTTTTGTGAGGCAAAGAATTGGAAATTGAAGGAATGCCCCTCAATTGGGGAATGGCTGAACAAGTTGTGATATATGAATATAATGGAATACTATTGTACTATAAGAAATTATGAATGAGGGAGGGCAGCTAGGTGGCACAGTGGGTAAAGCACTGGCCCTGGATTCAGGAGGACCTGAGTTCAAATCCAGTCTCACTTAACTAGCTGTGTGACCCTGGGTAAGTCACTTAACCCTCATTTCCCCACCAAAAACAAACAAACAAACAAAAAAGCAATTATGAACAGGAAGATTTCAGAAGAAAAATTGGATAGGCTTACATAAACTGATGCTGAGTGAAGTGAGCAGAACCAGGAGAACATTATACACAGTAACAGCAACACTGTGTGATGATCAACTGTGATACACTTAGCTCTTCTCAGCAATATAATGATACAAGACTCATAATGGAAAATGCTATCCATATGCAGAGAAATCTCCATACAGTCTGAATGTAGATCAAAGCATAGTGTTTTTCCTTTTTTATTTTTTGTTTTTCACGGTTTTTCCCTTTTTTCTCTGTTTCTTCTTTCACAACCTGACTAATGTGGAAATATGTTTCCATGATTGAACATGCATTTATTTTATGACTCTAAACGTATTCTGTCATCATCCATGATGAGAGCATTTCAATTCGTTAGTTGAGCCTGTCAGGGGAAGGTTTGGTCCACCTGGGGTCAGGTGGAGACAGCCACCAATGGAGAGCCAAGCCTCCGTGATGGTCCTCATACTTTCAGCTCAGCACCATGGAGAGGGGTGAATTACCAGCAGACTAGAGAGAATCCGACAATTTAAACTGGTCCTGGGATTGTGAAAAATCAGACATTGAAAGATACAAAGCCACAGCAGAGCTACATTAGTAAAGTAAGTCGAGGCCCAGAACAAGTGGAAGTGTCCAAAGGGTGGGAGCAAGACTAGTCAGAAGTCATTCATTGATACCGGTGGCATCTCTTTGGGTCTGAGTTTTTTTTTTCTTTTTTTCTTTTTTCTTTCTTTCTTTCTTTTTTTTTTTTTTTTGGTGAGGCAATTGGTGTTAAGTGACTTGCCCTGGGTCACACAGCTAGTAAGTGTCAAGTGTCTGAGGCTGGATTTGAACTCAGGTCCTCCTGACTCCAGGGCCAGTTCTCTATCCACTGTGCCACCTAGCTGTCCCACATGTGCTTTCTCTTAGAGCAGGGATACTTAACCTGGAGCCCACAGATTCCAAGAAGTCTGTGGATAGAAGGAAGAAGAGGGTCCATGAACTTGTATGAGAAAAAAATTTAATCTATTTTCACTAACTTTTAACTGAAAATTTAGCATTTCCTTTGATTATTAACATAGACAATAAATATTATTCTCAGAAAGGGACCTCAGATTGTCAAAGGGGTTGATAACATATACAAAAAAGATAAAAACTCTTGCCTTAAGGAGAGGGAAAAACAAGTGACTTTGCCCAGGGTCACACAGTTAGCAAGTGTCTGAGGCCATATTTGAACTCAGATCTTCTCAACTGCAGGTCCAGCATTCTATTCACTGCACCACTGCCTACCTCTAGTAGGGAGATACAACCTGTGAAATTGTTGTTGTTGTTTTTTTGTTTTGTTTTGTTTTGTTTTGTTAGTGAGGCAATTGGGGTTAAGTGACTTGCCCAGGGTCACACAGCTAGAAAGTGTTAAGTGTCTGAGGCCAGATTTGAACTCAAGTCCTTCTGAGTCCAGGGCTGGTGCTTTATCCACTACACCACCTAGCTGCCCCTGTTGTTGTTTTTAAAGAGACTATTGTTGTTGTTGTTATTATTATTATTATTTCTAATGTTACTTTCAGCTCTTTGTCCTAGTTCTCCAAGTAAGGTAGAAGCCAAGTTTTTTTAAGCCTGTGTGAGAGATGGGAGTAATTCACAAAATGAAACAGAGCTCTCATTGCAGTCCTGGGAAGCTGCCCTTGAACCAGATGGCTCATCTCAGGTGCCAACTTCTCCATAAAACCTTCCTTGATCCCCTGAGCTGAAAGAAACATTAGAAATCATTTAGTTTCTCTCCCCACCCTCATATACAAAAAAAAAAAAAACCCTCTCATTGTATAGAGGGAGTAACTGAGATGCCAAAAGAGGAAATGATTTATCCGAGGTCACAGTGAATAAGTAACAAATTCAAAATTAGTTTTCTGATGCCTCTCAGGGGATTTCTCCCTCCTCCAATTTTCCTAGTGTACTTTGACTAAATTTCTCCTTTGATCTTATCAGCTAGGTGGGTCAGTGGATAGATCAGTGGTCCTGGAGTCAGAAATAGCTGACTGAGTTCAAATCTGGCCTTGGACTCTTACTAGCTGTGTGACCCTGGGGAAGTCATTGAACCTTTCTTTGTTTGCCTCAGTTTTCTCAACTGGAAAGTGGGGATAATACTAGAATCAATTAAAATAATGTTTGTAAAGCATTGACCATGGAACTTAGTAAAAAATGTTGTCTCTTGTTATATCATCTTCTACCTGTCAGTCTCCCTCCTTGTATACATGCTCATCTCAACTCCCCTAGAATTCAGTTGACTATAAACATATGGTATATGTGTGTGTGCTTGTGTATGTGCTAATGTGTGTATGTATATTTATATGGATATATATATATATATACACATATATACATAGACACATATATATTCTTAATGCTTGGCATCATGCATTGAACATAATATGTGCTTAGTAAATGTGTTTTTATTAAAATTGAATTTAATCGGAGAGCTGGCATGTTATGCTCTCCCAAAAGCCCCAAGATCAGGAAAAACAGAGAGCCCACAACTAAGAAAGACTAGGGAAGAAATCGAGCTATGTGTTTGCCTATAAATATCACTGATCAGAGAGGACTCTTCCTCCTTCCACCCCCCTCCTCATACCCCTCTCCCCCTCCTCAACCATATATCTTGTCAGCCTGAATTATCCAACATCAGCCAGGATGCTTGGTATTACCTGACATGTCTCTAGAACACATGTAAATCCGCTTGTAGATGTGCTTTAGAAGAACCCAACCAGCCAGCCAAAGAGATTTGTGCTCTTGTGTTCCTGGGGAAGCAGCTGCTAGTTCCTGATATTCTTTTTCTCCTACATCACTCTCATGTCAATCACCGACAGCAGGCCCCCCGAGAGAAAGATAAGGAGCTGTATAATTGAAAAAGGCTAAATTCCAGTCTCTTAATCTGTGGCCTGACATCAGAGCTGGGAGTAAGGAAGAAGAGAATTAGCCCTAATTTGTTGGTTTGTTTGTTTTCCCCCGATCAGAATTCCTGTTGGAGACATTGGCTCTCCATCCTCCTTCCAGGACTAGGAAATGTCATGGGTTTCAACATCAGAGGAGGCTGTAAAGATTTCCTAATTCAGCCACCCTCATTGTACAAAGAAATAGACAGACTCACAGAGGTTTAAAAAATAACTTGCCCAAGGTCACACTAATAATAAAAAATAATAATAACTAACATTTAGATGGAGCCTACTGTGTGCACTAAGGGCTTTATGATCTATTACCTCATTTGATCCTTAAAGCAATCCTGAAAGGAATGTGCTATTATTACCCCCAATTTTACAAATAAGGAAACTGACGCAAATGGCAGTTAAGTGACCTATTCAGGACCACACAGCAAATAGGCATCCAAGACCAGATTTGAACTTAGGTCTTCCTGACTCCAGGGCAGGCACTCTCTTTATTATACCACCTGGTTGTGTCCCAGCTGAGATTTGAACCTGTTGTCACCTCTTGTGACTATTGACCCTACACACATTCCTCTGTACCAGGAGAAATATCCCACCAACATTGGGAAAGAAGAGAGGCAGAGCAGCAAAAATGTGGAAGGATCAGCCACTAGCACCCTAAACATCCCTCCCTGAAGACAAAACCAAGTATGAGGCCTGAAGCAGCAAGCCTGTAGTAAAGTGAATAATAGTTAACATGGAGGCTAGCTATAGCAGAGATACTATGGGTTAGGGCAGGGGTTCTTAACCTTTTCTGTATCATGGACCCCTTTGACAGTGCGATGAAGCCTATGAGCCCATCCTCAGAATTTGTTGTTGTTCAGTTGTTTCAGTCACGTCCAACTCTTGCTGACTCCCATTTGGGTATTTTTTTTACAAAGATACTAGACGAGTTTTCCATTTCCTTGTCCAGCCCATTTTACAGATGAAGAAAGTGAGGCCAACAGGATTAAGTGACTTGCCCAGAGTCACATAGCTAGGAAGTGTCTGAGGCCAGATTTGAACTCATGAAAATGAATCTTCCTGACTCCAGGCCCAGCTATCCATTACACCACCTAACTGCCTCAGAATAATGTTTTGAAATTCATAAAATGAGGTTCATAGGATTACTAAGGAAACCAATTATATTGAAATACAGTTGTCAAAATACCACCACCCCCACCCCCCCACCCCCACCCCCCACCCCCTCCCCCAGCAAAAAGAAATCACAAAGCCCAGGTTAAGAATCCCAATTATAGGGGAAAGAGCCGTGTATTTGAATTCAGAGGGCTTTGATTAATATCTTGACTCTGCTGTTTACTAGCTGTGTGAGTGTGTGTGACCCCCTCCTTATTCTGTTCTAGAAGGTTGGGGAAGAAGGTCAGAATAAACACAAGTCTCATGCTCTAGGTCATTTCTGCTCATAAAGGTTCCAAGGGTGGTCTTTCCTTCAGTTTAAAATAGGGCAAGAACCCCTGAGAGGTAGGGATTTGGTAGAAGTCACTGGCCAGGAACTGCAAGTGAGCAGAATGTGGGAATGGGATATGCCAGATTCAAGTTTGAGAAGACTTGAAAGGATTCTCTCTGTATTTCAGTCTATCCTGACTCTACCCCCTTCAACTAACAAGGGATTGGCTGCAAGCATCAAGGGCCCTGCCCTGCCCAGAGGATGAAGAGGTCATACCAAGAAGCAATTAGAGGGCAGGATTGGAGCTCCCAGGGAGAAACAGAGCAGTGAGTGAGGAAAAGCTGTTGAGAGGAGGAATTCGTGCCCAGGATCCTGAATCCTTGAAGGCCATGAGTAAAAGAGAATTGAGGATAATTGCTACTTCCTGATGGTACCAACTGACAGGGAGGTCTGAGTCTAAGCACCTTAACTGTCTCCCTAAAGTTCCAGGGTTTGGAGCCTGCCTCTAGACTAGTTTGGGGCTGCCTAGATTTAAAATAGTGTGTGATTTCATAGTGTGATTTCAGGCCCTGAAATAACTTGTTTAATACAGCTGATTTTATTCATTTTGTTTTTGAGGGTACAAGAATGATATAATGGTAAAACATACTAATATAATTAACTCAATCAAAATATAACAAAGAAGCATGGTTTTTTTCTAATGGGTAAGGGCTGAGCCAAGAGACTAATTAAATAAATCCACACAGACAACTTCCTGAGACTAATAAGACTAACAAAAACACTGCCACCAACAAATGGGACAGAGTGAGGGGACAGAGATAATGTGCTCTCTGCTAACTATAGAAGAGATCTTGACAGCTTACCCCAATCATCCTCTGGTGTCCAGTAGAAGGCATTACCCTCAACACAAGCAATGAGACTGCCAGTGGCTGGTCAAATAAGATCAGCCACCAGCATTCTCAAGTAGTTAAAGACGCATCATTCAACCACCAGGAGCCTATTTTCCTCATCTGGAAACAAAGAATGCCAGAACAGGTACCTGGTCTAAGGTGCATTTCAGTTCTAAATGCTATGTGCCTATAACCTTCCCAAATAATAATGCCTTGGCTCTAGCCACCAGTCATATTAGAAGACTCAGGGAGTAGTTGTGTTGATTCAGAGTAAAGAGAAGTTAATACCCTTAGCTTAACTGTTCCAATCCCTCAGCTCAGAGTCCAGGAGCCAGTGACTGAGATCTGTCCAGGAAGCAAGAAATTAGGAGCTATTGTATCCTGACTGTGCCTAGGAAGGTTTGCTTTCCTGTTTAACCAGTCAGGATAACTTATGGGGTTTATGCCTCAGGGGGAAAGGGTTTGAAAGGAACTTCAAAGTGTTAAAGAAAACACATCACTTGGAGGGGTGTAAAGCACTCAGGGAAGGATGTGTGATGGTGATTGCTTCTAAAGTAAGGACCATTAAGGAGCCTTGTCTCAGCTCACACCAGACAAATACATCTGTCGTGATGTAAATAGCACATGCCGAGGGTGTCATTGTAATGATAACACCAAGCCCATTTATAGATCCCTTTAAGGTTTCAGCCTCTTGAGTCTCTCTCTCTCTCTCTCTCTCTCTCTCTCTCTCTCTCTCTCTCTCTCTCTCTCTCTCTCTCTCTCTCTCTCTTCCACCCCCTGCTTCAATCCATCCTTCATATCCCTGCTAAATGATCTTTCTTCTTCATACACGTGGTCATGCCCTTCCTCATCTCAAAAACTACAGCATATAGTTCCCATGTCTTAGATTGGTATTCAAGGTTTTCTACAACCCCCTACTTTTCTAATGCTTTCTCACACTTAGTTCCAAGAACCCTGTTCTCTAACCAAACAGATCTTGTCCCTGCTCTCTGATCTCTGAAGATGGCTTTATTCTCAGAGCACTGGGTCTTATTCCTGGAATGCTATCCCTTGTCAACTCTGGGATCCTTTTTTTTGTTTTGTTTTAAAGCAGCATAAAATTTTACTGGCATGAGAAGATTCTAATGAAAAAACTTCCTTCACCAAGGAAGAGCTGCACCTGTTATGCAAATTAAAATCTTAGAGAATGGCCTGAATGCTCAAAAGTTACGTGGCCTATCCAGACTGTCAGTGTGTGCCAGAGACTGGACTTGAACAAAGATCTTCCTGACACAGGGGCCAGCTCTCTATCCACTGTTGTCATTCAGTCATTTTTTAGTCATGCCCAATTCTTTGGGACCCATTGGGGATTTTCTTGGCAAAGATACTGAAGATAATGGCTTGCCTTTTCCTTCTGCCCATTTTAAAGATGAGAAACTGAGGCAAGCAAGGTAAAGTGACTTATCCAGGGTTGCACAGCTAGTAAATGTCTGAGGTCCAATTAAAACGCATGAAGATGAGTTTTCCTGACTCCAAGCCCAGTGCTCTATCCACTGTACCACCTAGTTGTCTCCACCTCTATTCACTACTCTTTCTCAACTGAATTCTTGTTTACGCTTTAAAATCCAATTCAAATGTGACCTCCTCATTCTTCTCCTTGGAAAAAAAAAGAACATCTGTTCATCTTTAGCGTTATTGCACCTCCCCATGAAATCTTCACGTATGTTAGTGTGGACCTCATAAAGCACTTACTGCTGGGTGGTGCAGTGGATAGAACACCAAGCCTGGAATCAGGAGGACTTGAGTTCAAATGTGACCTCAGACACTTACTAGCTTTGTGATCCTGGGGAAGTCGCTTAATCCTGTTTACCTCAGTTTCTTCATCTATAAAATGAGCTAGAGAAGGAAATGGCAAACCACTGCAGCATCTTTGCCAAGAAAACCTCAAACAGTGTCATGAAGAGTTGGACACAAAGGGAGTAGGGTGAGATGGGGAGTAATGAATTTTTCTTGCTAAATTGTTCCTAAGATCTGCTCTTTCTAGGTTTCAGGTGGTCTTCAAATTCAATTGGTCAGGGGGCAGCTAGGTGGTACAATGGATAAAGCACTGGCTCTGGATTCAGGAGGACCCAAGTTCAAATCCGGCCTCAGACACTTGACAGTTAACTAGCTGTGTGACCCTGGGCAAGTCACTTAACCCTCATTGCCCAACGCAAAAAAAAAAAAAAAAAACCACAAAACAAAACAAAACAAAACATCAAATGCAATTGGTCCCCTCTAAATTTGGTTCCTAGAACCATCTCCCATAAATTCCCTCCACCCCTTAGATATGGCTCTGAACAAGAAAGCGGAACTGGATACTTACTCCCAGCTCTAAACCCAATGAGACTATGCCTCCTCTTAGACATAAATCAAATCAAATGCCCCAACTGAAGAGACTCTGAAAAGAGAGAGAGAGAGATAATTTCTCTCTGTGACCCTTGAAACATAGCTGCTTTTAGCAGGGCTGCGAGAAAGCAAAGGATGGAGGGAATCTCAGATGAATGAACACACCGCTTCACTCTGCCGTGACACTTGCCATATTTGCCTCTGATACCATTGGCCGTCTGCAGCTAGAACTCTCCCTTCTGACCCCTCTCCAAGCTGCTACCTTAGTAACACCGCCCGGGAGGCCAGCATGTTCCTCAGTAAGCCATTCCTCATCTCAACCCTGGCTCCTTTTGAAGAGATCCAGCCGGAGCTTTCTCAAGCTCACGATAATTTACAAGCTAGCCAGTGCGCAATATATTTTTTTAATAAAAATTAGGTACAGGCAGATACAGGGGATTAATAGTTGTATTATGATTTTATAGTTCTCAATATAGCCCGCCACAGCAAATACAATCAAATGTCGGGAACATCTCAGGGATGTAAAATGGGGTATTTATTTTTAATGGAAAGAGAATTTCAGGAATTACTGAGCCGTGGAAAGCTGATGAATGCACTCGCCAGGCAAAACAAAGGCCCCTGAGGAGGTGCAGGGAAGCCACAAGAGAGAACAGCCAGGCTGTGATGGGAAGGCACCGTCCCTGAGTCTGTTGGGGGTAGGGTGTGGGTGGTGGGTTAGACTCGAATACAGGCTCCGAAATAGCCACGGCTAATGGCCCTTTGGGATCATAGGATCTTATGAGAGGCCTCTATTCATTATGTAGTAGAGAGTTGTACTCACCCCTAAGTTTGAGTCCCTCCTGAGACATTTACAAGCTATGCAACGTAGGGCATTTAATCTCTCTAAGCCTCAGTTTCTTAATCTATAAGGAAAGGTAGGGAATAAGCATTTACATAGCACCTGTTATAGGCACTATGCTAAGTGCTTTACACTTATTACCTATTTGATCCTCACAACAACCCTCGTAAGTAGGTATAATTATTATCCTCTGGGGCAGCTAGGTGGTGCAGTAGAAAAAGCACCAGCCCTGCATTCAGGAGGACCTGAGTTCAAATCCGGCCTCAGACACTTGACACTTAATAGCTGTGTGACCCTGGGCAAGTCACTTAACCCCCATTGCTCTGCCCCCAAAAAAATTATTATCCTCATCTGTAAGATGAGGAAACTGAGGCAGTCCCATTTAAGTGACTTGCCCAGGATCACACAGCTAGTAAGTGTCTGAGGCCAGATTTGAACTGAGGTCTTTCCAACTCCCAGCCCAGTATTCTATCCACTGTACCACCTAGCTACGCCATGAAATGAGTAGATCCAGCACTAAATTTATGATTTTATGTTCTATGATCTGAGGATTTAAAGCTAGAAGAACCCTTAGAGATCATTTGGTCTGACCTCTTTAGATGAGAACCCTGTAACTCAGAGAGGGACGGTGATTTCCCTAAGGCCACACAACAAGTTCGTGGCAAGAACAGTATCAGGGCTCATCTTCCTGAGTTCAAATCTGGCTTCATACATTGACTAGCTGTGTGATCCTGGGCAAGTGACTTAACCCTGTCTGCCTCAGTTTCTTCATCTGTCAAAATGAACTGGAGAAGGAAGTGGCAAACCACTCCAGTATCTTTGCCAAGAAAACTCCAAATGGGGTAACTAAGAGTCGGACACAACTGAAATGACTGAACAACAACAACAAAAAGTAAAGATGTTTTGACGGTTACCATTTCTTAGAAAAATGTAACAAATGTGTAGAATTTACCACAACAAAGAAGCCAAAAGAGCCCTGAAACCACCACTTTATTTCCTTGCTAGATATTACAACCAGGAGTACAGGATCACATGCAAAATATTCTGAAGGGGGGCAGCTAGGTGGCGCAGTGGATAGAGTACCAGCCCTGGGTTCAGGAATACCTGAGTTCAAATCTGGCCTCAGACTCTTAGCACTTACTAGCTGTGTGACCCTGGGCAAGTCACTTAACCCCAATTGCCCCACAAAAAATTAAAAAATATTCTGAAGGAAGAGGATTTGTTGTTATTCAGTGGTTTCACTCGTGTCCGACTCTTCATGACCTCATTTGGGGTTTTCTTTTATTTTATTATTCATTTTAAACTTCAATACAGAAAGACCAAAAAAAAAATAACATTTCCATGTACACAGCACAATATAAAAAAAGAATTCAATATAAAACCATGAATTTCCATTTCACACTGTTTACTTCATTTGGGGTTTTCTTGGCAGAGATACTGGAGTGGTTTGCCATTTCCTTCTCCAGTTCATTTTACAGATAAGTAAACTGAGACAAACAAGATTAAGTGACTTGACCAGGGTCACACAACTAGTGATTAAGGTCAGATTTGAATCCAGGTCTTCCTGACTGCAAGGCCAGCGTTCCACCCATTGTACCATCTAGCTACCCCAAGGAAGACAGTAGATTACAAATTACATCATCTCATTTGAGAAAATGAAATTAGTTATATTCTCTTGATATAGCCCATGACATAGTGGACATTGAGCCATCCTCTGAGTCAAGAAAACCCAGGTTCAAGTCTTTTCTCAGATACAAACTGGCTGGGAAAGTCATCTAATTTTCAGTGCTCCAAGGAAACTTTCTAAGACTGTAAGTTGTGGAACTGGTGCCAAATTACATTGGTAGAGAGAGAATTTTTTCATCAACAGAAATCATATGAATGAATATACTGTGTTCAGATAATGGAATTTGGTAGACATCCAGGGGTCTGACTTGATTGACTTAGTAGTGTTTGAATTGGGTGTGAATGAGGAACTACTAAGTACCCACTTAAAGGTGATTAGATTTTAGCAACTAGCCAACACTGAGGTCAGTGTGTTCTCAGAGGCTATGGACTGTGACATCAAGTGTTCTTAGAGGCTATGGACTACGACATCAACAGGAGATGGCTTTCAGCCAATCAACTTGAAGAACCTCCCATTTCTGGGAAGAGGACAGGAAATAGAAAGCAGATGCTGGCAGACAGAAACTGCGTCTTTTGGTTCGAGACATCAGCTTGGTGGCAGGACTTCACATGGGCAGTTAGGAAGGCTAGGATTTCCATGCTATAAGGAATCTGTTCTCAATTTTTCCTCTCTCTTTACTATCTTATATCTTTTAATAAACCCTTAAAAACCCTGAACTCTTGGTGAATTTATCAGTGATTTTAGCCAGTTTCCCCCCAAAACTGGGGGGGGACAGATTAGAACCCACATTTAGATTTTTAAACAACACAATACCATATGCCAATTAATCTAATACATAAATATAAATAGATAATCTATATTTTATAAATGCATACATAATGGAACATAAACATGAGGACTGATAAATAGCTAAACAAATTGTGGCACATGAATGCAATGGAATATGTATATGTATATGTAAGTATTTGTAACTGAGGCAAACAGTTTTTATTTTACTTTATTATTTTATTGGAACACTAATTCATTGTTGGTAGAATTGTGAATTGATCTAACCATTTTGGAGAGCAATCTGGAATTATGCCCAAAGAGTTAATAAACTGCCTATACCCTTTGATCCAGTAATACCACTACTAAATTTATTTCCAAAGATGACTAAGGGAAAAGGAAAAACGTATATGTTCTAAAATATATATAGCAGCTCTCTATGTGGTAGCAAAGAACTGGAAATTTCAGGAATGCCTGTCAATTCAAGAATGGCTGAACAAATTGTGATATAGAAAAATGATGGAATACTACTGCGCTATAAGAAATGATGAGCTTGATGATCTTAGAAAAACATGGAAAGGCTTTCACAAAATGATGAAGAGAAAAATGAGTGCAACCAAGAGAACATTGTATACAGTAACAGCAATGTTGTTTTAAGAACAACTTGAGCAAATGCCATTTTGACTATTATAAACACCCAATTTAACTACAAAGAACATATTAAGGAAAACACTATCTGCATCCAGAAAAAAGAACTGACAAATAGAAATAAGTATAGAATGATTTTACATGCCTACACACACACACACACACACACACTCACATACATATACCCCACAATTTATCTAGTTTTTTCCCAACCAAAGGGGCATCTACTTTACTTGTGATTCTTTGTTACTACAAAAAAATGCTGCTATAAATTTTTTTCTCCTTATTGTTTTTTTCATTTACATAACTGTACTCATTGTATATAGTTTTTCTGTTTCTGTTTATTTCACATTACACATGTTTCTATGTCTTCTCATGCTTTTCTACATTTTTCATATTCATCATTTCCTAGGACACAGCAGTACATTGACATACGAGAAAGCTGCTGAGCTTTTCCCCATTCAGTGGGCATCTACTTTGTTTCTTCTTCTTTGCTATCACACAAAGTACCACTATAAATGTTGTGGTGGATATGGCTTCTTCCTTCCTATCTTCCACCTCCTCTGGATGTATAGCTAGCCATGGGATCTCTGAGCCAAAGGATATGGACATTTTGGTCACTTTCTAAGTATTATTCTAAATTGCTTTCCAGAATGATTGGACTCTTCACAATTCCACCAGCTATGTATTAGTGTGACATAGTCTTTTCTGGACTAAGCCATGTTGGCTCTCCATGATCACCATTTTCCTTCCTACATGCACACAAAAGGAGAAGAAGGTGAAATCTATTGTGTCAATGTAGTGAACTTAAATTATTTTTAATAAGACATTCTATAATTTTTGCCACAAATTTAAGTTCACTACATTGACACCAAAGATTTCACCTTCTCCTTTTTTTTAAAATAGAACATCTGTCCATCTTTAGCATTATAGCACCTCTCATGTTCACCATGATTTTTCAGAGACTATTGGTGGTGGCTCCAAAGTCATGTCCATCAGTTCTTTCCCTACCCAGAGACATAGTTTGCTCTTTCCCCCTGCCTTGAGTTTGTCTAGTCCAAAGGCTACTCACCCACCCTTTCCAGGAGACACTTAGATTTTTGCCTAGAGAGGAACAGGAGATGGATACCCCTAGTCTGGTTGCTCTATTCTTCTCAGAGTGGGGTCACACCTAAATTGGTTGGTTGTTCTCCTTCATTCACACAAAGGATCAAAATGACATCACTATGTTGGAGTCTAGGTACAGTGTCTCTGTCCATGGCTGATCAGACCACTATGAACTCAAAAGGCTCTACCACAGGTCAGGCACAAATAGTCTATATGTCATACCTAAGTAACCTAACTCAAGCTCACCATTTCCCAATAACTCAAGCGCAGACATTCGTGGAGTACACAGTGAATGTGTACAGAATGTGTCAGCATGCCCTACACAGACTGTATGATTCCAGGGGCCCCTAGACAACTCAGCCAGCTCAATGATGAGTTCACTAAAGTAGCCTGTGAAATCTTCCTACTTCCCCTTCAGCTCCTACTTCCCCTACAGCCCCTACTGCTCCCTAGCCACTAAATGCCAACTGTTCTCACCAGGATCTTAGCTGGTAGCCAAGAACAGGTTAGCTGATAATGAGCTGATAAAGAGATTGATTGTAACTGGGCACTGGAAAACATAAAGTTCTCAAGATCCAAAGAAAGCTCATTAAGATATTACAATCCTCATTTTGCAGCTAAGGAAACTGAGGCCCATAACAATGATAATAATGATGATGATGATATTAAGAATAATGGCTACAATTTACATAGCACTTTAAACCCCTTATGCATTAGTATTTTAAATATCTCGTGAATCCTTGCAATGACCCTGGGCGCTAACCTTAGGAGTTATGGCTTACCCTCATCTCTACAGAGCTGAGAGTAGGACTTAGATCTCCTGACTCTTAGGACTCTTGAGTTAAATGATAGAAATGCATTCACTCCTTTAACTATTAGAGTCTTGGAAGGCAATTTACCTAAAGAACCCAGGATTTGGAGTCCAAAGTCAAGGGACTTGGCTGTGATTCCCACATCTACTATATTTACTACCTTGGGCAAGTCATTTCCTCTCACTGAGCCTTGGTTTCCTCCTAGATAAAATGAGTGCCTTTGGACTAGATGATTTCCAGCTCTAAATGCCATTATTATGACCTGGCTTTGCCCCAAGCATCTTGGTGAGTTCTGATTAAGGGCTTTGAAAACTGGCAGCCCTGCCCCCTATGTGCTGGAGAAATGATAAGGCATTATCCTCAGATGCTTGTTCCCTGGGAATGGGAGGTCCTTCCATGAGGCTCAGCCCAATTAGTCGCTTTTCAGCTGAGCTACTAAATATAGCCCCAGAACCTGACTTTAAAAATCCCCAGTTAATGATACTAATTACCAAAGCAGGCTCCTTCTCCAAAGACCCCAAAGACTTTACAGGACTAACAAGGCTTTGAAGCTAGAGGCTACTGTTGTGGAAATATTTGAAAGGGGAGCTGTCAGGGACTTTGACACCTTCAAATGAGAAACCCAACCCTGGTGCTCTTTGGAGGGAGGGATGAATGCCAGCTGAGGAGTAGCCTCTGCTGAGAACAGTCCTCATCCATTCAAAAGGTCTAACTCAATAGTCTGGAATTATCATTAATAGCATGGAACCTTTGATGAGGCCCTCCTTGGAGACAGGAGTCTTTGAAGTGATCCAACAGGAATCCAGTCCTTTGGAAAGGCGAACTTTGGAGGGGAGGAAGAAGGGAAACAGTGGCTCTGAGGGCGGGCAAAATCACGAAATTTCAGAACTAGAAGAGAAAGCAGATTCAGAGCTGGAATAGACCTTAGGGAACATCTAATTGAACCCTTTCATTTTTCACATGAAGAAACTGAGATACAGAGAGGGGAATAAATATACCCAAGGCTGGCACACACAAGGAGAAACATGCAGGGAAGGTACAAACCCATGTTCTCAGCTCTTTCCACTATAACACACTGCCTCTAAATTAGAGGACATTTAATCCAACCCTCCAAGAAACAGAATTTCTTCTGTAACAATGCTAACAATTCAAATTCTATTTAAATCAAATAGTATTTATCGAGGTTATATTGAATACCAGGCACTGTGCTAAATTTTGGAACTACAAAGACAAGAAGGAAAAAAGGAAAGAAAGAAAGAAGGAAGGAAGGAAGGAAGGAAGGAAGGAAGGAAGGAAGGAAGGAAGGAAGGAAGGAAGGAAGGAAGGAAGGAAGGAAGGAAGGAAGGAAGGAAGGAAGGAAGGAAGGAAGGAAGGAAGGAAGGAAGGAAGGAAGAAAACCATCCCTGCCCTCAAAGAACTCACATTCTACTAGAAGAAAACAGCAAGTGATAGATAGTTGATAGATAGATAGATAATAGATAGACAGACAGATACACATATATACACATGTTTGTGTGTATGTATGTATATGTATGTGTATATGCACGTATGTATATATAAAAATTAAATTCGTACAAAATAAATTCAAAGTAATTTCAGAGAGAAGCATGAACAACTAGGGGGATCAAGCAAGATGTCTTTCCCATAGACAAGAGGCACTTCCAGTGATGAGAATTCTACACTTCTAAAGCAAACTATTCCACTTTTGGATAGCTCTAATCAGCTTAAAACTTCCTTAAAATATTCAAGTATATGATAAATTCAATATATAAATTTCTTTTTTAATGTAAAAACTTATTAATTGCTTACTATGTGTCAGATATTGTGCTAAGCTCTGAGGATACAAATACTAAAAAGCAAGATAAGTCCTTGCTTTTAAGGATCTGCATTCTTTATTTTTTTTTTCAACAGAGCAATGAGGGTTAAGTGACTTGCCCAGGGTCACACAGCTAGTGTCAAGTGTCTGAGGCTGGATTTGAATTGTAAAGAATTAATTGTTATTTGAGGTTTTTATGTCTCAGCCTGGGGTTCCACAAACAGCATGGTGCTCCACTTCCTGGTTGTAGCTGTTGCCATGGTGCTGGCATCTCATGTCATCACCACTCGCCTACGCCTACATGGGCCTGGCAAAATTATAATGATTGGAAGCCTAATGAGGGCAGTCATGTGACTGTCAGAGCAGCCATCCCATTGACTGGGGCTGTGTGGGGTTTTTCTGGGATTAGGGGAGGAGAATTGGGCATTCTAGCTGGATGCTGGAAGGACAGGCGTTCTGCTGCATATTCTCAGATGATTCTAGGGCGGTGGTATTTTCTCAGGTTGTATAATTTCCCTTTCCCCATTTTATTTCCTTTCCCTTGATCCTACTGATCCTGTGTTTGTTTTAAGTTCATTCCTGTTAAAATAAATCCTATTCTGTTTTGAGGGAGGCTTTCTGTCTCTTTCCTTGCCCTAATATTGCGGCGAGCCGCTTAGCTAATACTCCCCAATTAAAAATTGGTCCCCACAGAGCTCAGGTACTCCTGAATCCAAGGCCAGTGCTTTATCCACTTTGCCACCTAACTTCCCCTCGGATCTGCATTCCTTTTTTTTTTTTAAACAGGGCAATGAGGGTTAAGTGATTTGCCCAGAGTCACACAGCTAGTTAAGTGTCCAGTGTCTGAGGCTGGATTTGAACTCAGGTCCTCCTGAATCCAAGGCCAGTGCTTTATCCACTGTGCCACCTAGCTGCCCCCCCTTTTTTTTGGATCTGCATTCTTTTAAAAAATGTTTTATTGGTGCATTTTGACTTTTTTTACATCCCCATAATTTCCTTCAGCTTGCCTTCTTCTCCCCCTCCCAGAGAGTCATCCCATTTAGAAAATGGCATTTTTTAAGAACAAAAAAAAAAGGAAAAGAAAAGGTAAATAAGAGGGGGGAAATCAACTTGCCTGATAGAACATTGGAAAAAGTCTGAAAATATGCACAGTGTACACTAGTGGATATTCCACAAAGGGTTAGAGAGGGAGTGTCTTCTCATATTTCATCTTCCAAGTCATTTCTATTCTTTATAATTTTTCAATATTCACTTTTGATTTTCTTGTGTAGTTCTTTTTATTTCCATTTATATTGTAGTCATTGTGCATATTGTTTTATTGGCTCTGCTTTCTTCTTATTGATGTCCTCTCTGGGGTATAACCTTGATAATGGAATCATTGGGTAAAAGGCTATGGATATTTTAGTCACTTAATTTGCCTAATTAGAAGTTATTTTCCAAAATAGTTTTATTGATTCTCAGATCCACCAATCATGCACTATCATGCCAATCTTCCCATAGTTCTTCTGACATTGACTCTTCCAATTTTTTTTTTTTGCCATTTTCACATTGTGAGGTGAAACTTCAGGGTTGTTTTGATTTGTGTCCTTTCATTATTAATTATTTATGATTTGAAACACTCATTCTTATGGTCACTAATAGTTTGCAATTCTTCTTTTAATTGTTCATTAATATCTTTTGACTACTTGTCTATTAGGGAATGGCTTTTGATTGAAACTAACATATTATATGCATGTGTACACATGTAATATATACTTACAGCAATATATAATTGTTTTTACAGGGTTAGTATTAAGTTTGAATAGTTTAAAACTTCACTAAGATTTTTGGGATACTCTGTATATTTTGGACACCAAATTAGAGAAATTTGATAAAAAGATTTTCCCCATTAAGCTGATTCCTTTTTCATCCTATGTGCATAAAATTTTTATTGCAGAAGCTTTTTGGTTTCATGTGATTGAAGTTATCTATTTTCATAACAAATATGTATGCATAGTCAAGCAAAGAAAATCCTTTCAATGGTCATGTCCAAAAATAAGTGTCATTCTGTGTTTTGACTCTATCATCTATCTATCAGAAAATGAATAGCATGCATCATCCTCTGTACAATGAAATCATTTGTGGTCATTACCTTGATCCAAGTTTTCAAGTCTTTCAAAATTGTCTTTAAAATGTTTTTGCTAATTTGGAACTATGCCCAAAGGGAAATCAAACTGTACATACCCTTTGACACAGCAATACTAGATCTGCATCCCAAAGGGATCATAAAAAGGGGGAAAGGATTCGCGTGTACAAAAATATTTGTAGCAGCTCTTTTTGTGGTGGCAAAGAATTGGAAATTGAGGGAATGCCCACGAAGGTAGAATGGCTGAACAAGTTGTGGTATATTCATATAATGGAAAGCTATTGTTCTATGAGAAATAGTAAGTAGGCAGATTTCAAAAAAAAACTAGAAAGAAATGAACTGATGCTGAGTGAAGTGAGCAAAACCAAGAGAACATTGTACATAGTAACAGCAACATTGTGTGATGATCAGCTGTGATAGACTTAGCTCTTCTCAGCAATACAATGGTCCAAGACAATTCCAAAAGATTCATGATGGAAAGTGCTCTCCACATAAAGAGAAAGAACTATGGAGTCTGAATTAAGATCAAAGCATACCATCTTCACTTGTTTTCCCATGGTTTTTCTCTTTTGTTCTGCTTCTTCTTTCACAACCTAACTAATGTGGAAATATTTTTAACATGATTGTATTGTATAACCTATATTATATTGTTTGACATCTTGGGAAGGAAACAAGGAGAGAGGGAGAAAGAAAAATTTGGGACTCAAAATCTTATTAAAAATGAATGTTGAAAACTATATTTACATGTAATTGTTTTTAAAATAATAATAAATATTTTTATTTCAAATTTAGAGCTCCAAATTTTATCCTTCCTTCCTTCCCTTCCTTCTCCCCTCCCTGAGGCACTAAGCAATCAGATATAGGTTATACATGTGCAATTATCTTTACATGTAATTGGAAAAAAATACTATTTATAAATTAGTTTCGCTGTTGTTGTTATCCTTGTTCTGTTTACTTCACTCTATATCAGTTCATATAGGTCTCCCCAATTATCTCTGAGACCGCTCATTTTATCACCTCTTGTAGTAAAATAATATTCCATTATATTCATATGTCATAATCCGTTTAGCCATCTCTGATAGGTGGACAACAATTCAGTTCTTTGCCACTGCTGAACGAACTGCTACAAATATATTTGTACATGTGGGTCAGTTTCCTCTTTGTTTGATATCTTTGGGTTTTAAGCTTATTAGTGGTATTTCTGAATCAGAAGGTTTACAAAGTTTAGTAACTTTGGGGACATAGTTCCAAATTCCTTTCCAGAATGACTGGACCAATTCACACTATCACCAACAGTACATGTTCCTGTTTTTTTCTGTAGCCCCTCTAACATTTGTCATTTCTGTTTTTATTTTCATCTTTGACATTCTGATGGATGTGAGGTGGAACCTCAAAGTTGTTTTAATATGTATTTCTCTAATTATAATGATTTCAAGTATTTTTTCATATGGTTATAGATAGTTTGATTTCTTCCCTTAAGAAGTGCCTATTCATGGGGACAGCTAGGTGGCGCAGTGGATAAAGCACTGGCCCTGGATTCAGGAGGACCTGTGTTCAAATCCAGCCTCAGACACTTGACACTTACTAGCTGTCTGACCCTGAGCAAGTCACTTAACCCTCATTGCCCTGCAAAAACAAAAAACAAAAACAAAAACAAAAGAAGTACCTATTCATATCCTTTGACTGTCAGTTGGAGAGTGGCTCTTGTCATTATAAATTTGTATCAATTCCTTATATATCTTGGAAATGCTACAAAGATTTCTTTCCCCAGTTAGCTGTTTTCTTTCTATATTTAAATGTATTGGTTTTGTTTATGCAAAAACTTCTTAGTTGTATGTAATCAAAATTGTCCTTTGGAGCTTGTGTATAGGAGGTTTTTTGTTTATTTTTTGAGGGGAAGTTTCTTCTGGAAGGAAATAGGAAATAGATGAGTAATTGTTTTGTTGTTATTGTTTGTCCTTTTTTCTTTTTTTAATTTAATTTTAATTTTTCTCAATTAATTACGTGCAAAGATATTTTTTGAGTTTCAAATTTTTCTCCCACCTTCCATTCCCTCCTCACTCCTGAGGCCAGCAAGCAATTTGATATGGGTTATACATTACTATCATGTTAAACATATTTCCACATTAATCAGAACAAAAGGAAAAAATGCAAGAAAGAATAAACAAGAACAAGAACAAAAAAACAACAAAAAAGTAAAAATAATATGCTTCAGTCTGCATGCAGATTCCATGGTTCTTTTTCTGAATGTGGAGAGTATTTTCCACCATAAGTCTTTTTTTTTCAAGTCAACTCCAGAATATTTATTACATGCCTAACACATCTGGGGAGGGAGGCAGGGGGCAAAGATTGTAGAGAAAACCTATCAAGTTCCAATACTCTTCAAACAAACCTATTAGCCTTATGAGAAATGAACATAGCCTGGACCTTAAGCCTTGAAATAATGCAAGTAAATATGACACCCATTGGAATCCAGTGCTGCCCAAGTCCTGCTTGCCTGGAGAATCCACAAATAACATAATTTTACTTTCTGATATTTTTTTAGCAACAGACATTTATTTTATTTTTTCCAGCTACATGTGAGGGTAGTTCTCAACATTCATTTTCATAAAATTTAGAGTTCCAAATTTTTCTCCCTCCCTCCCTTTCCTCCCCACTCCACAAGATTGCAACCAGGTTATATATGTGCAATCCACAAATGTTCTTTTTATCAGTTCTTTCTATGGGGGTGCATAGTAAGCTTCCTTATCAGTTCCTTGGGATTGTCTTGGATCATTGCATTGCTGAGAGTAGTTAAGTCATTCACAATTGCTCATTGAATAATACTGCTGTCACTACACACAATGTCCTCCCAGCTCTGCTCACTTCACTATACATCGATGTTCATTAGTCTTTCCAGGTTTTTCGGGGATCATCCTGTTTGTCATTTCACAAGACCATTCCACTACAATCATATAGCACAGATTTTTCCATCATTCCTCAATTGATGGACATTCCCTTGATTCTCAATTCTTAGCCTCCACCAAGAGTTGCTATAAATATTTTTTGTACAATTTTCCCCTTTTCTCTTTTTCATGATTACTATTGTTAACTGTTTCCCTTCCATCCTATTCCCTTCCCCATAATATTTATTCTATTATCCATCTTCTTTCATCCTATCCCTCTTCAAAAGGGATTTGCTTCTATCTGTCCCCTCCCCCACTCTGCCCTTCCTTCTTTTTCCCCTCTCTCTTTATCCCCTTCCCCTCCTATTTTCCTGCAAGGTTAGAGAGATTACTCTACCCAATTGAGTGTGTACATTATTCCCTCCTTGAGCCAATTCTGCTGAGATTAAGGTCTTTGAGCCAATTCTGATGAGAGTTAGGCTCATTTAATGCCCAGATTAAATAGATTACTCCACCCGGTTGGGTGTGTGTGTTAGTCCCTCCTTGAGGCAACTCTGATGAGTTTAAGGTCTTTGAGCCTTTTCTGATGAGTGTAAAATTCATTTACTGACCTGATCCTCTCCTATCTCTTCCCCCACTCCATAAGCCTTTTCCTGTTTCTTTCATGTCGGATTTTACCTCTGCCCTTCTCCTTCCCCCAATGCATTCCCCATCACCCCTCAATTTAACCCTAAAGATGTCATCATGGGGCAGCTAGGTGACACAGGGGACAAAGCATCACCCCTGGATCCAGAGGGATCCTAGCCAAAACCCAGCCTCAGACACAAGACAGTCACCCACTGCATGACCCCAGGCATGCCCCCCAACTCCAATTTTTTATAGTTTTCTAGGGTCTTGTATTTGAAAGTCAAATTCGCCATTCAGTTCAGGTCTTTTCATCACAAATATCTGAAAGTCTTCTTTTTCATTAAAGTCCCATTTTTTTTCCGCTGAAAGATTATGACGAGTTTTGCTGGGTAGGTGATTCTTGGTTGTAATCCCATTTCCTTTGCCCTTTGGAATATCATATTCTATGCCCTCCGGTCCTTTAATGTAGAAGCTGCTAGATCTTGTGCTATCCTGATTGGGGCTCCACAGTACTTGAATTTTTTCTTTTTGGCAGCTTGCAATATTTTCTCCTTGACCTGAGAGCTCTGGAATTTGGCTATAATATTCCTAGGAGTTTTCCTTTTAGGATCTCTTTCTGAAGGTGATCATTGGATTCTTTCAATTTCTATTTTAGCTTCTTCTTCTAGAATTTCAGGGCAATTTTCCCTGACAATCTCTTGGAAGACGATGTCTAAGTTCTTTCCTTGATCATGGTTTTCACGTAGACCAATAATTTTCAAATTATCTCTCCTGGACCTATTTTCCAGATCAGCAGTTTTTCCCAGAAGATATTTCACATTGCCCTCTATTTTTTTATTCATTTGGATTTGCTTTATTGTGTCTTGGTTTCTCATAAAGTCACTGGCTTCCATTTCTTCAATCCTAATTCTTAGGCAATTATTTTCATCAGAGAGCTTTTCCATTTGGCTTTTCAAGCTGTTGACTTTTTTCTCATGTCTTTCCTGCATCACCCTCATTCCTCTTTCCATTTTTTCCTCTGCCTCTCTAACTTTATCTTCAAAGTCCTTTTTGAGTGCCTCTATGGCCTGAGACCAATTAATATTTTTCTTGGAAGCTTTACATATAGGGGCCCTGATGTTGACATCTTCCTCTGTGGGTGCCCCTCGGTCTTCCTTGTTACTGAAGAAACTTTCTATGGTCTTAACCTTTCTCTGTCTGCTCATCTTACCTTTCTTTTTCTTTTTCATTTTCTTTTTTTTTTTTAGTGAGGCAATTGGGGTTAAGTGACTTGCCCAGAGTCACACAGCTAGTAAGTGTTAAGTGTCTGAGGCCGGATTTGAACTCAGGTACTCCTGACTCCAGGGCCGGTGCTCTATCCACTGCGCCACCTAGCTGCCCCATCTTACCTTTCTTTTACTTGACTTTAGCTCCTACTCAAACCTACCTCCTGGTTCTCAGCAGGGGTGAAAAATCCAAGTTCTACCTCAGCACCAGGATAGACCCCTGTAATCTCCCCCCTGCCCAGGACTCAGCCCTCTCACCAGACTATGAGCTTAGTTCCAGATGACACTGGAACTTCAGCTGATTCAGAGGCTCTGGGGGTCTCCTTCTCCGGTGAGTCCTTCCTGGGACTGGATCTGTGTCAGGGTGACTGTGGGGTTGGGCTCTACTCCTGTATCAGCACAGCAGCTCCTCCTTCTGACCTTACAAGCCATTCTTGGTTAAAAAATGATTTCAGCACATTCTTCTGTAACTTTTGCACTCTGATTTGTTTTAATGAGAAGGTTTGGGGCCAGGGATTCTACCCAATAAAGATTCGATTAAGCAAGCATTGACTGTGTCCAAAGAATCACACCAGGAGCTGGAGGAGAGACGATTAATTATGAGACAGCCTCAGTCCTCAAAGACCTCATATAAGGAGAATGTGGCACAGATAGCATCCTATATATGGTTAAGCGTGTGTGTTCAGGCCCCAGGTGGCAGGGAAGGGAATCCTTCCCCTCCCTTATTAACTCTTCATTTGGAAGGTGTATCTAATGTGATGTTGGCCAGTTCCTTCTGAGTCCTGTGCCTGGCACCGTGGTGGACTCTCAGGAAGCCAAGCAAGGAATGAGACGCCATTCTGCTGGCCATGGCGCAGGCCGGCCCGTGGACCCCCACCGTGGAGTCAGGGGGGGGGGGGGCTTGGATGACCATGGCCCCAGAGCCCCACATCACTGGCAGGAGTGGCAGCAGCACCAGCCTCATCCAGCAGTGGCAGCGGCAGCACAGGCCTGACCCCAACCCCGACCGGGCCGCGGTCACAGGGCCACACCCCCCCACACCATAAGTCTTTTGGCAAATCGTCCTTTGTTTTCAAACAGGACCAGCGACATCATGGGGTGATGTCTTGACTTGAGTGTGAATTGGATTTAAGTGAGGCAGAGCTGTGCAAAATCATCAGCCCCACTGACTCTTTCAGAATCACTGAAGCCCAGTGGCAAGACAAGAGTCAAGATGCTGCCAATGGTCCCAGATATGGTGGATGACCTTGGCATCTTTGATGTCTAACCAAGCTCTAAGCAGTCCACAGCACCTGCTTCAGCCATCTTCATGGCCACTGGAATAAATTGTCCTCACCAACCCATTAGGGCTGAGGGAAGTCTTCACATGCTTGGGACAGACGCTCCCCCTAACTCACCAGTGGGTTTTAGACCTATAGGTTATGTTCAACCTGGTGTAGCCCATCTACCAAGACAGTTTTGCTGGGGTGTGGCTGCTGCTTATGCTACAGTTTCTTAGAGCCACAGGTAAGAGTTGGGTGACAGGTGGACATCATCAGTGGATGAGCAGCCCTGAAAAGGGCTCAGCAGCCCTCACGCCAGAGGTGCTGGTCTTCCCTGAACACCCCATATACCCCATGTGAGTAATATCATGGTGGTAAAAGACCATTTCATCTGACATTTACAAATATACCCAATATCTATAGTTGCTAAGGCATATTGTTTTTATGTGACTCTCAGGATCTACTCTGCCCAAGACAGAGATTTAGCAAGCCAACTACTTAAGGAAGTCAGGAATTGTCAGGAATCCAAAAGCACACCTGACCACTCTCAGGGAAACCTAGTCTGCATGTTTCAGCAGTATCTTGTTGTATATATTGGGTGCCCTAAAACCTGAGCAAATGATTCAATGAAGTCAACATAAAATTTCTAGTGCGAGCCTACAATGCTGCCAAGAATGATGTCTTATGCCTTATTCCATATCTGACGATGGTGGGAGAGAACCAAACTTCCTTATTATTTCAGAGTCTTAGAAGATGGAGGAATTGTGAAGTGTCTGGACTGAAAGAAAAGTTAAAGTATACCCAAACCTATTTATATAGCCTAGGCTCAGAAAATCTCTGGTATTAAGAAGAGACAAGATAATAATCAATTTCATTGCCAAGATAGATGTTCAACAAGATTATAGAGTGGTACTAAGCAATCTTGATCTGCAGAGAGTAGATAAGATAGTAGACTGATGGAAAAACATCTCATACCAGGTATCTGAAAGATTGAGCAATCTACTACTCATCAAGAGAGCCTCTAGACGAATGGCTGAACAAGTTGCGGTATATGAATGTAATGGAATACTATTGTGCTATAACAAATGATGAGCAGGCAGAGTTCAGAAAAACCTGGAAATACTTAAGTGGACTGATGCTGAGGGACGTGAGCAGAACCAGGAGAACATTGTACACAGTAACAGCAACATTGCACAATGACCAACTGTGATAGATTTAGCTCTTCTCAGCAATACAATGATCCAAGACAATTCCAAAGGACTCATGATGGAAAATGTTCTCCACATCCAAAAAAAAAAAAAAAAAGAACTGTGGAATCTGAATGCAGATTGAACCATACTGTTTCTTTTTTGTTTTTTGTTTTTTAGGTTTTCCCCTTGTGTTCTGCTTCTTCTTTCACAATATGACTAATGCAGAAATATGTTTAATGTGATTGTACATATATAACCTATATCAGATTGCTTTCTGTCTTGGGGAGGGAAGAAGGAAGGGAGGGAGAAAGAAAAATTTGAAACTCAAAATCTTATAGAAATAAATGTTGAAAACTATCTTTACATGTAACTAGAAAATAATAAAATACTTTTATGATTTAAGAAAGAGAGAGCCGGGGCAGCTAGGTGGTACAGTGGGTAGAGCACCGGCCCTGGATTCAGGAGGACCTGAGTTCAAATCCAGCCTCAGACACTTAACACTTACTAACTGTGTGACTCTGGGCAAGTCACTTAACCCCAATTGCCTCACAAAAATAAATAAATAAATAAATAAATAAATAAAAGAAAGAGAGAGCCCCTAGACAATAACTGGGGTCCAACCAAGATAGTACATCTAAACCTCTTATTGTCGCTTATGGAGTTGGTAGTGTTCCCTGGCAAATAAAAGGAAAGATGAAGAACCTATCAGGTAAACTCAAAAAAAAGTCCTTTTATCATCTGCAGAAATACGGTCTAAGCTCTTGGATTAGGAAAAAATTAAGTTCTGGTACCAACCAAAGAGTCAGTGAATCAACCAAGTCTGTTCTGACCTTGTAGGGACCTGTTTGTGGGGAGGGGAAGGACAAGGGCTGAACACAGAACCAGGCCTTTCTTCCCTGATACTTCATTTGTGGAGGCTTCTGTGGAGCAGTTGAAATCTAGAGAACTTGGAGATAGTGATAGGCAGCCTGGGCTCTACCTATCAGATAGGTGCCAGACCTATCTGGCTGGTGACCAAATTATCTCCCAATTCAGAGAAATTGGGAGAGGTGGTTACTCATATAAAAATGATAACAGCTGGGGCAGCTAGGTGGCGCAGTGGATAAGGCACCAGCCTTGGAGTCAGGAAGACCTGAGTTCAAACCCAGTCTCAGACACTTACTAGCTGTGTGACCCTGGGCAAGTCACTTAACCCCCATTGCCCTGCCAAAAAAACAAAAAATTATAACAGCTAACTTTGTGTAGGTCTTTAAGGTCTGCAAAGCACTTTATACTTGTTCTCATGGGATCCTTACATCAACCCTAAGTAGCAAATAAGTGGTGTGTGGGCCCTACATGTATAGAGAGGCACATTACTTATGGGAGGCACTGTCCTTGTGTGGCTTTAAGAGAGGTAGACTAGACATCTGTGGCTTCTTTTCTATTCACTTTTCTCCAGGGGAGAATTTTATTCTTGCAAGGATGAGATGCGGGAGTTTGGGGCCAGAGGTCACCACTCTCTTCTCCTCATAGATAGGAGATACTGGGCTAAAAGTATACTGGCTCCTTTAAAGATTGTTAGCCTAGAAGATGTGCTCAAGTTCCAGCTAAATTCTGATCCTTTTGTCATTTTGGAGGGGAAAGAGGATCACAAGCTCTATATCCAAGGCTTGACCACTTCCCCACCTAATGTCAGCTCCACAATGAACACACATAGCAAATAGCAAAGAACTCATGTATCCAAATCATAGCAAAACAGAAATTCAAGAAGGTATATAGAGGAGAATATATATCAGAGAGTACAGAATACAGGAGCACTTCCATTAGGGGCAATGTCACTCAACTCAGCCAAGGGAGAAAATACTAGATCTCCCCAAAGGGGAAGTGTCTAAAGTAGCAAGCTGGAAATAGGGGCATGATGGAAGCTGCCCATTCCTCTCATTTCTTCCCAGAGTCTTTTCTTTCAACAACCTGAAGTGGTGTTGGCCTCTTCTATCTTCTCTCTCAAAATTAGATGTCTCATAAAGGAGACTCTAACTTGTAGAATCCCTGAAAGGAGGGACAGCTAAAAACTGAAGCTCTCTGTCTCTCACCAGCTCTGCCTACCCCACCCCCACCCCTCATGTAAAGCAAGATCTTCATCTCCACCAATAAGAAGAGAATCCAACACCCATGGACTTTGGGACAGGGGTTATGCCAATAGGGTGGTGGTTGTCACTGTATCCATTCTACAGCTTGACATTGCCAAAAGATACCCATTTTTTTTGTTTTGTTTTGGCTTGGTTTTTTTTGCAGGGCAATGGGAGTTAAGTGACTTGCCCAGGGTCACACAGCTAGTAAGTGTCAAGTGTCTGAGGCAGGATTTGAACTCAGGTACTCCTAAATCCAGGGCCAGTGCTTTATCCACTGCACCACCTAGCTGCCCCTGACACCCATTTTTGAAGGGAGAATAACATATACCTCATTTTTACCCCCAGATATGCCATTATTTTACATAGAACTTGTGTCTTGCTACAAGGTTTGCTCTTCATACTGCCCAACTATACTTTTTTGCTATATACCCTAATGCACAATGTTATGCCTGTACAGTAGCCATATTTAAGCATTGAACATCAGCCCAATACACCAAATATTTATCAGATGCTTGTTATGTGTTGAGTCCTATGCCTGGCTCGGGGGATATGTAGTCAGTCACAAAACAGTACCTACCCTCAAGGAGCTTATACTCCACTGGGGAGATAAGGTATGTGTATGCAAAATAACCATAAAATCATTTCAAAGAGATGATAATAGGGTGGAGATAGGAAAGGAAATCAGGAAAAACCTTGTGAAGGAAGCAGCATCTAAGCTGTGTTTGGAAGGAAGCTAAGGGTTCCATAGGTCAGTGATGAGGAGGGAGCACATTCCAGATGTGGGCTCTCTCATGTGGAAAGGCTGAAGGTATGCTCAGGAAATAGTAGGCCAGTTTGACTGCAACAGAGGAATGATGTGAAATAAATCTGGTAAGGTCAGTGGGAGCCTGCTGATGAAGGGTTTTAAATGTCAGGCTGAAAATTGTGCATTTTATCCAAGAGACAATCGAGAATCCTTGAAGATTTTTGAGGGGAAGAAGAATGATTTGGTCATATTTCTGTTTTAAGAATATGAATTTGGTAGCTGTGCAGAGGATGGATTGGAGAGGGAAGAGACAGGTAATAAGGAGAAGAATTAGGAGACTCACTGCAATAATTCAGTCAAGAGGTGATGAGTTGTGAAGTTGGCTAGAGTGTGCATGAGTAGAGATAATGGCATAGATAAGAGCAATAATGTGGGATTAGGATCAACACATCTTAGTCATTAATTAGACATATGAGTTAAAGAGGGAAGAGTCACAGATGAATCCAAATATAAAATATATTTTTTTCATGTGCTGTCCCTTCCCACCTCCCAGCCCCCCAAATTTTTACTGAGCTCTGAGTATCACTTTTGTTCTCCATTGGCAAGTTATTCCATTTATCAAATGATGTCATCTTTCTCCTGGCCACATCTTATGCTCTTTCTCTCTGAAGCCAAGAATAACCAAGGTTCTCTTGGTGGCGATGGCTGAGCACCTGCTTTGGGGAGACATCTAGACCACCTTCCAAGTTCCATAAATCAAAGAGAAGCCACCTCTGTCCTCTTGTCACAGTGCAGAGTCCCAGCTTCCAACAAAAGGAAGAAAAGGAGAGAGACCATCAGGAAGAAGAGAAAACAGGCTCTTAGAATCACCGAATCTCAGTGCTGGGAAAGTCCTCAGACACCTTCAAGACCAACTTGTGCCTGAACAAGAATCCACTCTATAGAGCATTCCTGAAGAGTAGTCATCCAACCTTTGCCTCAGGACCTCTAGCAAGGGGAAAAGAGACTCAGGAAGCAGTCCCTTTTTCTTTTGAAGAATTCTAGTTGTTAAGAAGTTTGGCTTTATATACCCAGATGCTCCAGTGGACCTTTGATATGGGCTTTGCCTCCAATTATGCAGAGCCCAAGACATCCACACCTTTCCATCTTGTTCTGCTTTGGTCCATGTCCTTTCATCAGCCCAGCACCTTTTTCAATCTCTCTTCATATAATAAAGAAACCAGCAGAGCCCATCAGCTGTCCCTCAGTCTTGCCCTAGGACCTGCCCACCATCTTTATCACTTATACATTTCCTTGATCACATGTGGTTCTCCTTCTTAATTTCTCTGTTGCCATGAACTACAACCTCTGCTCACATTCACCACATGCCTCTCCAGTCTACTCTGGGTGATCTTCATTCTTTGGAAACTGTCATGTCCCATGGCTTATAGCCATACATACACAGAATAGTATGATTAAAATTTTAGCCTTGATCTAATTCCATTATCTTAGGCCAAAAATCTCTGTAACATCTTCCTCTTGCTCCTAAACCTGCCCTTTGGAAATAAGTAAAAAAATGGGATCCCCCCACCAGCTCTCATGTGCTCCCCCTCCCAATCTCTACCACATTCTTCTCTTGTCCAAGATAAACATCTCCAATTTCTGTAATTGATTCTCATATGCTGAGATCTCCTTCGTAGTTCTGGATTCCATATCCCTGTTTATGAAGCCCAAGGTCACATCAGCATTTTTTTTCTGCTATGTCATATACCTATCTTGTATTGAATATGTAGCCCACTCACCCCAAAGAAAAAGAGGAAGAAGAGCCTGAAACACCAGAGAAAGAATAGGAAGAAAGAATTTGAATTCTATCTATATTGCTCCCAAATACCCAGCTGCACCATTTTTCAGTGAAGAAAAGTGGACAGTCCATTGTGAATTATAACTGATACCCATTCCTCTCTGGAGTCCTTAATTATATACTTTACTCAGGCTGAGAAGGGGCAAGGCAAAAGCATACATTCTTCAGGACCTTGGACATGGAAGGGCTAATATCTTGAGTGGGGAGCTAGATCATCAGGCCTTCAGAAAACACCAGTGATCAGAGAAGAGTACAATGCTTTCCCCTCCAAATCCAGCAAAGCAGACCTCCTACCCGGCACAACTTCCTTTAATCTAGGGAGTAGATGTGTCTGGAATGCACAGACTTTCTAAATCACCCAAATTAATTTTAAAAACAGCCATTCCTGCTGCTCATCTGCAGATTTCCCGACAGCTTCACAAATGAGCAAGTCCCCTTTAAGAAGATGGATGATTCTGAATCAACAGTGCTGATGCCCTGCTTAATTATGCATGCGCTTTTTCTAAGCATCTTTAAATATTAACAAACTGTGGTTTTGCACTTATGACTCTAGTTCTTGGGTCTCAGAGCTGCAACCCTTTGCTGAGTGGAAGGCCTCTATTACCCTGCTTCTGGGACAGCACCTACCCTCATGGAATCATGGGCCCTTTTCAGAGTGGTCCTACTCTCAGAAATGAGTTGCTTCAACCAGGACCAAGCAATGTAGCCTGCAAGTCTCTGGCACTATTCTGTGTACTTAATGGCCACCTGTTACACTGGAAAGAGCAGTGTCAATCAGTCAACAAGCATTTTTAAGCACCAGTGTATTTTTAAGTGTACCAGTCACTGTAATAAACACTGGAGATACAAGGAAAGGCAAAAAGCACTCCCTTTTCTCAAAGAGCTTACAATCCAATGTGGGAAGCAACATAGGCACAGCTCTATACAAACAAGATGTAGACAAGATAAATTCAGAATAGTCTCAGGGGAAGGCACTGAGATTAAGAAGAACTGATGGGGCAGCTAGGTGGCACAGTGGGTAGAGCACCAGCCCTGGAGTCAGGAGTACCTGAGTTCAAATCTGGCCTCAGACACTTAACACTTACTAGCTGTGTGACCCTGGGCAAGTCACTTAACCCCAACTGCCTCACTAAAAAAAAAAAAAATAAGAAGAACTGGGAAGGGCTTTTTCTGGAAAGTGGGACTTTGACTGAGACTTGAAGGAAAGTCAGGGAACCCAGGAAGCAGAGATGAGGAGAGAATATTCTATTCATAGGGCAGAGCCAGTGAAAATACCAAAAGTTAGTGGTGGAATATTGGGTCCAAGGAATAGCACAGAAGTCAATGCCACTGAATCAGAGTATAGCAGAGAGGATATAAGTTGTAAGAAGATTGGAAAGGTAGGAAGGAACTAGGTTGTGAAAGAGTTTTAAAGTCAAACACAGAATTTTATATTTGATCCTGGGATTAATTGGAAGCCACTGGACTATTGAATGGAGCAGAGGCAGGAGGGATGACATGATTGAGCCTGAGCTTTAGAAAGATTGATTTGAGACCTAAGTGAAGGCTGGTCTGGAGCAGGGAGAGAGTTGGGGCTGGAGACCAACCAGGAGGCTATTATAGTAGCCTAGGCATAAGGTGACAAGGGCCCAGACCAGGGTGGTGGCATTGTCAAAAGACAGAAGGGGGCAAATGCAAGAAATATGATGAAAGTAGATATGGCTTGAAAATTGATTGGATATAGGAAGAAGGTGAGAACAAGTAAGGAAATAAGGACAATGGGACAATGGTGGTGTTCTTTACAGTTTTAGGGAAGTTTGGGAAGGAGGAAAGTCTGGAAGGAAAAATAATAGGTTTAATTTTGGGCATATATAGTTTAAAATATCTGTGGGACATTCAATTGGAGATGTCAAAGAGGCAGTTGGAGATGAGAGACTCAAGGTCAGGAGAAAAGTTAGGGCTGGACAAATAGAGCTGAGAAACATTACCATTGATATGATAATTGAAACTATGGGAGCTAAAGAGATCACCAAGTGAAATACTGTAGAGGAGGAGACAGCTAGATGGAGAAGTGGATAAAGCACTGACCCTCAATTCAGGAGGACATGAGTTCAAATGTGACCTCAGACACTTGGCACTTACTAGCTGTGTGACCCTAGGCAAGTCACTTAACCCTCATTGCCCCATCAAAAAAAAAGAAAGAGGAAGGAGAGAAGATGGGCCAGGAATTGTCAGATCAGTAGGAAGAAAACCAGGATAGAGCAATGGTGTGAAAATCTACAGAGAAAAGAATATCAAGGAGAAGAGGGTGATCAATAATATCAAAAGCTGCAAAGGGACCAGGAAGGGTGAGGACTGAAAAAAATGCCATTAGATTTGGCAATTGGAGATCATTGGTAACTCTGAAGAGAGCAGATTGAGTTGAATGATGGAGCTAGAAGCTGGAGAGGGGAAAGGAAATGGAAGTATCTAATGTGCATGGCTTTTTCACATAGCTTAGTCACAAAATGGAGGAGAGACAGGGAAGGGAAGTGTTTTAGAGGTTAGGACACAACAGCAATCAGAATCTTGATTAGGTGATAAGTATGGATTGAATGACCTCAAAGAAGGAGAAGCTACTGAGGAATGGTGTTAGAGGGAGGACCTGGAAATGACAATGGAGAGCAAGCTGTATTCCAACTCCCCCAACATGACCAGTGCATCAGAGATTTAAATGGAAATGTGGCCAGTGTTGGAGAGGGTATCCAGGGAAGATGGATCATCAGGAGAGGGCCAGGCCTCAATGAATGCAAGAATTTGGAAGAAGTGAACATGGAAAAGAGTTAAGATGAAAGCTAGTTTGTACCTTTGGAGGGGCCATCACAAAGTACAAAATGGATTTTGAGCAAGGAAACCTGTTTATTCCTGGAAACAGGATCGTAGATTTAGAGCTGGAAGTAACTTTAGAAAGCCTCTATCCCCAATTTACAGATGAAAATATTGAGGCCCTGAAGTTAAGTGACTTGTCCAAGGTCACATAGCTAAAGAACAGAGATCAATTCTGAGCCCAGGTCATTGGATCATAGATTAAAAACTAGTAGGGACATTAGAAGCCCCTGAGACTAAACCCTTAGTTTTACATTTGAAGAAACAGAGAAACAGAGAGGGTAAGTGATTTGCTCAAGGTCATGTAACTAGTACACACCTAAAAAAAAAAATTAATCCCAGGTCTTCCTGACTCTAAGACCAGCACTTAATCCACTACACCACATGGCAAACTACAGCTCACTGGACAAATATGGGCCATTGCCTTTCTTTTAAAATGAAAAAAAAAAAAACATCCTTAGTTTAGGGGTTGTACAAAAACAGATGGTGGACCAGATTTAGCCTTTGGGCTCTAGTTTGCTGACCCCCCCACCCAACACACACATACACACACACACACACACACACACACACACTACCTATTGCATGCCTCCTTCATGAGTCTAGAGCCAAGGGTCTCTTCTAAGAGAAGGGATTTGAGGATGGGCAGCAAAAAGATCAGGCCAGGAGTATGGGCCAAGAAATACTTTGTGATAAAGTCCCCAGAGCTGAACTGAACCCACAAGTTGCATCAAACTGTTGGCCTCTTCACAAAATGGGGATGGATGAGAAACACTTAGAAAATATCCACTTGGTTCATTAGCCTGAGAGAATAACATGAGAAGCCTCAACTGAAGATGATGGCTTGTAATCAGAGGCTAGGGATGTTAACCCCAGATTTGCCAGCCTACTGCTGTGTTCTTGGACAAGTCACTAACCTCTTTGGAATGAAGAGGCGAAACTCTATTACCTCTAAGATCTTCATCATGGGAATAGTCTCTGTTTCTGCCTTCACAATTTTGTTTATCCTTTAAAGGATACCCACTCGACTTCCTCTGATGATTTTTAAGTCAGGGGATGCTACCTATCCTTTCTCAGAAGCCTTGGAAATCTGTTTTTCTAAAATCTAGAGTACAGACTATGCAGGAATTTCCATTTCAGACTATGCTTATCCTCTATCATGAATTATAAGATAAAAGGATCTCTTCCTCTGACAGTGCCTATCTTTTGGTATTATAACCAGTTTCTCTCAATTGATCCGAATTGGGTCAAAAATGGTATTTCTCCTACATTTTTTTTTCATTTTTTTAAAGGATGAAATTATCATTAAAGAAAGCCAAGACCTGGCTTTCCCTTTTAGTGGAGAGTTCTAGCAGATAACTAGATACTTAAATTCTCCTATCACTAGTATGTCATACTTTTATCCTAGAACCAGAATCCATTTCTTGGATTTCATCCTTCTGTTGAAATGGTAAATTCCCAAAGCAACACCATGTCAGTTTCTCTGTTCATCCTCACTTAGCATCATTCTCCACCTCCTCAAGTTCCTAGGTGGTCTCACATCTTCTTAATACACAATGCTATTCTATTTTCCCCTTCTCCTTTTTCTAATCTATTGCTTTTGAGTAAGGTAGAACCTTCCAGAATTCTATTCTAGTCACTAGTCCCTTCCCATCAAGCCTCAGTGATCCCTAGGAAATCAAATTTGCCTTCATTCATTAGTCCTTTCTTGCTACCCATATCTTGCATATTTGTGCATAGATTACGTCTTTAAAACTTCAAAGAAAAGAAAGGGGGTGGAGGAAGGTCTTTTTCTAATGAAAAAATATGCTAAAACCTTATGCTTCATCCATTTATAATGAAAATTTTCAATTCTAATCATTGCTTGAGCAAGAACTCCAGGAATGGCTGAATGAGTTGTATATGAATGTTATGGAATATTATTGTGCTGGAAGAAATTAAGAACTAGATTATTTCAAAGAGACATGCAAAGATATATGAATGGATGCCTAGTAAAGTAAACAGCACTAGAAGAATATTTTATACTAAAACATCCATAAGATTTTTTAAATGACCAATTTTGAGGACATTGTGAGCTCATGTGGAATGAAATGAGCAGAACTAGAACAATTTTTAAAATAAATACAATACTGTTCAAACAATTTTGAAAGCTGTAATCATTCATGATTATAGAGGACCAATGATGAAACATGCTATCCATTAGAGAGAGGAGATATATTTGAGGGGTGGAATGAGGCATATATGTTTTTGTTTCAATACGTTTTGCTTCAATTCCCCCTCCTATATGCCTGATGCCATGGACATGTCAATCCCATGCATCTGATTAAGCATGACTCAGTTTCCTCCAATGTGTTCGGTGGCATGGACATATATCCCATCCACCTATTTTTTGTTTGTTTCTTTGTTTGTTTTGGGGCAATGGGGGTTAAGTAACTTTCCCAGGGTCACACAGCTAGTAAGTGTCAAGTGTCTGAGGCTGGATTTGAGCTCAGATACTCCTGAATCCAGGGCCAGCGCTTTAACCGCTGTGCCATCTAGCTGCCCCACCTCCCTCCACCTATTTTAAACCTGACATACTGCAAGTTGTTCTAGCTACTCCACATCAAGAACCTGAGAGTCCTCTGCAAGATGGCAGAGGACTTCAGGAAGAACCAGACCCAACTGGAACTCTAGGCTAGACAGGCCTTTTCTTAACTTTCTGAATTCCACATGAATATCTGGTATGCTTTAATAAATGCTTAATGCCCAAAGACCGGTGCTAAAGCTTCTAATTTAAGGCAACCACACATTAAATTTTAAACATCACAGTTTGGGGGAATTTGTTTTGATTGACTCTCTATATTTGTTAGAAGAATTTTTTTCCTTTTATTTTTCAATATGGTGGGGGCGGGAGGCAGACAAAATAGATTTCTGTTATTTTTTAATAGAGGGAAAAATACTATAGATGTCAAATATCACAGATACTTTCAGATGAGGTCAGCTCATTATTAGTTTTACTTACATGTTTTACCTTATTACAAGAGACCTCTCAACAATTGTAATGTAAAGACAAAACTCATCAACAAAACCGAAGGTGACCAAAAAAAGAAACAGCAAAAACCATAATACATGATTAAATACCAGTTTATAGGGTTCACACTCTAAGTTTAAATATAATGGAAATAGAAAAAAAAAAGTAAATTAGATATTAGAACTGGAAAAATCCTTAGAAATCACCAAAAAACAGTCTATACACCTAGTTCCCACAGTAAATAAAGTACTGGAATTAGTCAGGAAGAAATCTTCCTGAGCTGAAATATAGCCTCAGACATTTAATAGCTGTGTGACCCTGGGCAAGTCACTTAACCCTGTTTGCTTCAGTTCCTCAGCTACAAAATGAGCTGGAGAAGCAAATGGGAAACCGTTCCAATATCTTTGCCAAGAAAACCCCAGAATGGAGTCACAAAGAATCAGACACAATTGAAAACAACTAAACAACAACAAAAAACAGGCCACTGGGGCTAGCATCAGGAGACCTGGGTTTGCACTCTAACTTCTGAAGCCTCACTGGGCCAAGGCCAGAGACATTCCCATCTTCTTGCCATTCACAAATCTGATCAACCCCTAGTAGTTTTACCTTAATCACCAGAGGCTGCTCATTAATTAGCCAGTGCTCCCCTGTGGGTCAGACATTGTTCCAGGAACTCCAACACACAGTCTCAATTCACATTCACAAGCCATAGAACTCAGGTTTGAGATCAATACAGCTGGGCAGAATACACAAATGAAAGCAATAGATGTTAGATAATGTCACAAGAGAATAAACTGAGTATCTTAGAATCATAGGATATCAGAGTTGGAAGTGATCTTAGAATTCTGAATGTCAGAATTGGAAGTCAGCCAGTCCAACCCTTGCACCTAAGAGATGGGAAAACCAAGACCCAGAGATGATTAAGAGACTTGCCCAAGGTCACAGAAATACCTGGGATTTGAACCCAGACCTTTCAGTCCTAATTCTGCTTCAATTTCTACATCATATTCAACTTTCATGTGGATTTCTTTCAGTCCTTCCAAATACATCAAAAATGTGTTGGGGTGGGGGAGGGGAGAAGGGGGCGGAGTTAATAATGGAAAAGATCAGCTTCCCATTGGGGTTAAATACGTGCAGAATTAAGTTCATGTTAAGAGAGATGGGTAAGGATGCACAGTTACTGCCAATCTATCTGCCTCCTCTCTCCCCTTCCTCCAGTTTTCCAAGCCTGCTCAGGGGATACTCCACATTTTCTCACTAACTCTCCCTCTCACCACCCCCCACCCTCCAAACAGCAGTAACTCACTCTCCCCAGCATGAGCCAATGGGAATTGTGGGCTCTGTGTGGATAGAGAATTAGTAAGCTTTCCCTCCCTCCTTTGGGAAAAGGGGGCACTCCTGGGAAATGATTGGATTCATTGACAACAGTGCCATCTTGTGTCTCCTGTTGCAGGAGGAAGAAACCATAGAAACCTTCTCATGGGATTTTGGGGTCTTGGGATCCCGGGATTTAGGGCTAGAAAGAAGCTGAAAGATGACCTAATCCGACCCCCTCACTTTACAGAGGAGGAAACTGAGCACCAGAAAAGGGAAAAGAGGTGTCCAAGAGTACGTATGTGACCGAGCTGGGATTCAAACCCAACTTCTGGTGTGGATTTCATCCTATCCCAACAAACAGGTTGTTAGCCATTGTCAAGGCCTTCAGCCAAGGACTGAAGGGAGAAAGATGAAAAACAGCATCATCCCTGCCCATGTGGACCTTATCATCCAACAGAGGGAGGTAGATAGATTGCAAACAAACCTAATACAGAGGAAATGGTGACAGGGGCAAAGAAGAGATCTAGACAAAGTCAAATCTGAGTTAAGAAAGAAGGAAGAAAATCTTTCTAAGAATGAGAACTATCCAAAACTAGAAAAGGCTGCCATCCAGAGGTAAGGGTTCCCTTCCCTGGAGATCTTCAAACAAAGACTAGACGACCACTTCTAGGGTGGATGTTCTCTGATCTTCCTTCCAACTCTGGGATTCTGTTGGGGGTGGTGTGGAGAGAGAGTGGGGAGAGTTCAGGGAAGACTTTGTGGAGGAGGTAGATTTTGAAGGAAGAGAAACATTTGAATAGGCAGATTAATCCAGAAAAAATGTTAAAAAATAATTAACCAGGCAGCTAGGTGGCGCAGTGGATAAAGCACTGGCCTTGGATTCAGGAAAACCTGAGTTCAAATCCAGCCTCAGACACTTAACACTTACTAGCTGTGTGACCCTGGGCAAAGGGCAAGTCACTTAACCCCAATTGCCTGGCAAAAAAAATAAATAAATAAATAAATAAATAACCAAACTCCTTCATTTTTAAAGGGGAAAAAAGTGTGCCCCTTGGGTTGGGGGCGATGACTCACCCAAGGTCACATGGTATCAATACAAAGCTAGAACTGGGAACCAGATCACCTGATTAAAAGTTCAAAGAAATTTCATAGAATCACAGAATTGGAGAGCCGGAAAGGACCTCAGCTATCATTAGCCCAAACCATAGACAGAAGGAATCCCCAGTATAACATACCCAACAAGAGAATATCCATCCCCAAACAGGGGGGAAGCCCACCAGTTCTTGACATAGGTCATTCCACTTTGGAACTGTTAGAAAGTTGTTCTCGACATTTAGCCCAAATTAGTCTCTTCACAACTTCCATTTCTTTCTTTCTTTCTTTTTTTTTTACAAGGCAATGAGGGTTAAGTAACTTGCCCAAGCTCACACAGCTACTAAGTGGCACGTGTCTGAGGCCAGATTTGAACTTAGGTCCTCCTGAATCCAAGGCTAGTGCTTTATCCACAGAACCACCTTCTACAACTTCCATTTATTATTCCTGCTTCTACCCTCTGGGGCCAGACAAAAGAAGTTTAAGTCTTCCACATGACAGCCCTTCAGATACTAGAGGACAGCTATCATACCCTCCTGGGTCTTCTCTTCTCCAAGCTACACATGCCCAGTTCCTTCAACCAATGCTTAACGTGACATGGACTTTCAGCATCCCAGTTAGCCTCTTCTGGACACTCTACAGCTCATCAATGTCCTGCTTCAACTATGAGGCCCAGAACCAAACACACTCCCATTGCTGCTTCTACCAAGCTGGCAAACCCAAGGACAAGAAATCTTAGAGAAATGTAGGTAAACTCTGCAATTTTATATTGGCAAATTGGCAAAGAAGATGCAGCTTACCTAAAGTCATCCAGTGAGTAATCATCAGAGCTATAATACGTGGAGAATTTTCTCAACAAAGAGAATAAAATGGTCAATGGGGTAACGATAATTGGGTCTTGACCAATTTTGTTGTTTGCTTCTGTTTGATGCAAGACAAGAGGGGCGGAGATAATGCCTAACTTTCTGTTCTCTCCATCTCTCTATGAGGTTGAATGACTGCCTGGGGTTTCTGGGCAAGGACTTTCCAAAGACACACACAATTGTCAACCAGTAGAACCTTTCAGTAGTGGGTGTCCAGGCGAAGAATGGGTGGGGGGCAGCCTTTAATCAATAGGGCTTTGCACAGGGTTATTGTAAATAAACCCAGCCTAGCCCAGCTCAGAGTACCTCCGCCTTTGTAGTTCACTTTGGAAAAATGTCAGTTCAGCACTATAGCTAACTACCTGCTATAGATATGGCCTTAAAACTGTCAAGGCCAATAAATCAGGCGTAGAATTTAAATAAGCAGTGGTGGCAGGTAATTTTTCAGAACTCCCAAATACTTACTGTGGCCAGAACGCACGATAAAAGAAGTTACACAGGATTATGGGCAGAATTGAGAGAAAATAAATTGAGGCTGGATTGGGTTCATGGCAGGCTTATCATCTCAATATCAGAGAAGTTATCATAGTTAGAGACGAGGCACAGATGAGGGGGAGGACAGCACTTCGTCTGAGGGGTCAATTATCCTGGTACAGAGATTCTGAGTGACTGGGGAGGTCAAGGAATGGGGGGGGGGGAGAATTAAAGGAGATGAGAAATAGTCCCAGAACATCAGGAATAACCCTTCCATTCCCAGGATTAGAATTACATTGCTATAAAATTATAGGGTTAGAAGACACCTTAAAACATATCACATTAATGCACCACTGAGCTCTGTACTAGGGAAGGAATTTAACCAAGGTCACACAGCAAGCAAGGACTATAGCTCTCAGGGGCAGATAGGTTGAGCAGTGGATAGAGCACTGGCCCTGGATTCAGGAGGACCTGAGTTCAAATCCAGCCTCAGACACTTGACACTTACTAGCTGTGTGACCCTGGGCAAGTCACTTAACCCTCATTTCCCCATCCAAAAAAAATTGGAACCCCAAACTCTAAATAAAAATGTTTATTGCTTTAAAAAAAGAGAGAGAATTTGTAATAGACAAGAAAAAACCCGAAGCATAATTTGATGTGATACCTTTGATTTGGGGAGAACAGATTTGAGTGTTCAGAAAAAATACGGGTAAGATCCTATGGCCTAAGATTCTATGAGAGAGGGGGCAGCTAGGTGGTGCAGTGGATAAAGCACCAGCCCTGGAGTCAGGAGTACCTGAGTTCAAATCTGGCCTCAGACATTTGACATTTACTAGCTGTGTGACCCTGGGCAAGTCACTTAAGCCTCATTGCTCTGTAGATAGATAGATAGATAGATAGATAGATAGATAGATAGATAGATAGATAGATAGATAGATAAATAGATAGATAAAAAAATTTTGGTTTTGACTCGTCCTGGGCTTATTTCTCCCATAGACTCTTAACCCTCATTTCCCCACAAAAAAAAAAAAGAAAAGAAAAGAAAGAAAGAAAGAAAAGGCAGAGATACTTAATTCTTAATTTGGTCCCATTTTCTTTGACAAAGAAAATTTTTAACTGGGCAAGACAGATGAAAAAAGGCTAATAGGGAGTTTACCCAAACTAAGTAGAGAGTAAGAGAGCATCTAACTGGCCTTGTGAGTTGAAGTCATAGTGTAAGAAAAGGCAGGTGTGATACCTGAGCTCCTGTCTGAGATTTTTGAAAGACATTAGACTATAAGAAATATACTACAAGGGGCAGCTAGGTGGCGCAGTGGATAGAACACCGGCCCTGGAGTCAAGAGTACCTGAGTTCAAATCGGGCCTCAGACACTTAACACTTACTAGCTGTGTGACCCTGGGCAAGTCACTTAACCCCAATTGCCTCACTAAAAAAAAAAAGAAAAGAAAAGAAAAAGAAATATGTTACAGGGGGGCAGCTAGGTGGTGCAGTGGATAGAGCACTGGCCCTGGATTCAGGAGTACCTGAGTTCAAATCTGGCCTCAGACACTTGACACTTACTAGCTGTGTGACCCTGGGCAAGTCACTTAACCCCCATTGCCCCACAAAAAAACAAACAAACAAAAAAAAAGAAATAATGCTACAGGATCGAGAAAAGCCAAAATTTTGATTGCCAAAAAAGAGAAAAATAGATAATATACAAATTATGAACCAATAGGCCTTATAAATTCCTGTAAGTATTTAAGGAAAATTATTAAAGGTATAATAATGAGTGAACATCCAGAAAAGAAAGAAGTGATCACAAAAGGTTTCATAATGGACAAATAATTCCTGATAAACATCATTTCTGGATTTGATGAGGATACCAGACAGTGCCCCGAGGAGAAATAAAGTATGCCCAATCTCCTATCCCCAAACCCTAATATTAAAGTTGAGATAATACTATAAATTTCAGGAAAGGGTTTAACAAAGTCTTACATACTTTTCTTGTGGAAAAGATGGAGATATATGGTGTAAGCAAAGCAGGTGGGGATATTTAGGGATGGTTGAATACCTAGACCCTAAGAGTAGTCATGGTTAGGTAAATGCCAATTTGGAAGGAGGTCCTTGACCCTACGTTATTTGACATTTTTATCCATGACTTGTATGACACACATTGGATTTTACAGAAGTCACCAAGCTGAGGGGGATAGTTAACATACTGAATGACAGTTGGGAATCTAATAAAGTCTTGACAGGCTAGAACATGGGACCAAATTTAATAAGATGACATTTCATAAAGATAAATGTAAAGTCTTTCACTTTGATTCAAAAAATCAATTAGACAAGTACAAGGCATAGAGAATACATCAATGTTGTCTGGCAGCTTAAAGAGTTGATGCAATTCAAGTTAATGCTATGTTAAGAGAAAATATAGGGGCAGCTAGGTGGCGCAGTGGATAGAACACCGGCCCTGGAGTCAAGAGTACCTGAGTTCAAATCGGGCCTCAGACACTTAACACTTACTAGCTGTGTGACCCTGGGCAAGTCACTTAACCCCAATTGCCTCACTAAAAAAAAAAAAAAAGAAAGAGAGAGAGAGAAGATATAATGCCCAGAACAGGGGAAGGGAGAGTTTGGCTATGTTCTGTCCTGGTCAGAGCACATCTTGTATACTATTTTCATTTCTGGCACCACATTTCACTTAGGACTTTGGTCATCTAGAGAGCTTCCAAAGGATTCAGCTAGAGCTTTTAAGATGGTAGAAGTCTCAGATTCATGCCGTGTGGGGATCAATTTATGGAATTTGAGATGTTTATACAGGAGGAAAAAAAGAGTGTTTGGGGTGGGGTATGGGGACAGGAAGGAGAGAGGGAACACTGATGTGCAGGTGTGTATATGTGTATGTGCATGTGCATTTATGTGTATGTGTATAGGTATAGGCATATACATAAAAATGGGTATATATAGGCACATATCTATATGTATGTATATATAGTTATATATACATACATATGTGTGTGTGTGTATGCACAGAGTCAATCCTCTCACAAGAGTAACGTCACTAGAAAATGGCACAAAAGTTTAAAAAATGCAAATGTTGACATATTGAACCTATGGGAACTAGAGCATTAGGTTCCTGCAACCACCAAAAACTACAGTGATCTTTCACTAGAGATTGCTAAAAATGTACTTTTCTGCATACAGAATTATAAAAAAATTATTTATAATGAAACATTAATTCTGACAATAGGCACTTTTCCTAACAGTAACCATGCAATAACCAATAAAATGAAGCACACAAAATAAAATTGTTAACACGTGAAATACTTTTTCTCATTGTTATTGCCCTAGAATTTTATGACCTTTTGTACTAACATCTCAATTTAAAAATAAAAAAAACACTGATTTCAGACAATTATAACACATGAAATATACAGTACTATAAATAGTGCACAGCAAATAAAGTTCTTAAAATGAAAATTTTTTTAACCTGACTCTTGCCTCCCACTGTGTCAAAGGGCAGTATGAGTGTATTGTACTATCTACAACACTGCTCTACCTTGGCCACCCTCTGAAAACCAAAAGAGAGGTTTCTGGGACTTGAGTTGCTGCCGGTGGAAGACCCTAAGGCTGGTGAGGTCTCGACATCACCTCCAACACTGTCCTTCGAGACTTGTAGATGGCTTTGGAGATCATGAAGGACACACCAACTTGAAATAATCCATCAGTGAGGTCGGCTTCATGGGCTAAGAGTCTTGGAGTATGGGAGCAAGGAAGAGGCAAGTTGGCATTTAATCTTCAGACCTAAATAGATGATGGGGTGAGCAAACCATGAAAATATGCAATGAATGTGTGGGGAATTCTTCACTCTACAACAGGTAGCAAAGTGCCTACCTAGTAGGATACCATCCTCTCCACAGACTTGTGCTCATTGCACCTCTCATTTTTTTTCTCTACTGTGTATAGCCATGAATGCCCAAGGTTGTCAATGGGAAATTACTAATAAAATCACAGGAATGCTTGAAGTCTCAAAAAGTTAAATGTAAGAATGTTGAAGATCAACTATGTGTATAATCTATGGTTACTTTTCATTCGAGGCCTAAAGAACAGCTTGCTTATTCATTCTAATCTAATAAAGCTGAGCCTCCCTCTCTGATATGGCAGATAATCTAGTTCCCTGCACCTTCTCCATTATGGGAGTCATAGAAATGATAGGGGGTTGCCTCAAGTTTAAGCCTGACCCAGAGGCTCATTTCAACTTTTCAACAATAGTGATGCAACCAGATAACTAGATAAGAGTTGAGAGGAATGAAAGAATGAATGAATTGGTTAGTTAATGAATCAATCGAAAAGCATTTATTAAATGCTTATTATATGCCAAACACTGTGTGCAGGGGATACAACTAGAAAAAGCAAGAGAGTCCCCACTTTGAAGGAGTTCCTACTCTAATTGAGGGAGACAACACACAAAAAGGAAGTTTAGCTGCAGGGCAGATGGCAAGGCCAGAGGTTCCTCAGGTGGCATATGAAGGGCCTGGGCCTCTGGAGGGAATCTGCAGACCATATGGTAAACCTAGTGGTCCTCTATCTCACTGGAAAGAATAGAGCTGATAATTCTCATTTCACCCAAATGTTGTGAGCAGTCATTTGGCTGGATTAAGGCATCCAAGTGGCACAGTAAATACAGTACACTGAGCCTGGAGTCAGGAAGATTTGAGTTCCAATTTTTCAGACATTTGTGAGCTAGACAAGTCACTTAAGCTTCCTCAGAGTCAGTTTCTTCAACTGTAAAATGGGAATAATAACAGTACCTACCTTGCAGGCTTGTTGTAAGGATCAAATGAGATATTTGTAAAATACCTTGCACAGTGCCTGGTACATAGTAGGTACTTTAAAAATGCTATATTCGGGGGGCAGCTAGGTGGAGCAGTGGATAGAGCACAGGTCCTGGAGTCAGGAGGACCTGAGTTCAAATCCAGCCTCAGACACTTAACACTTACTAGCTGTGTGACCCTAGGCAAGTCACTTAACCCCAATTGTCTCACACACACAAAAAATGCTTTATTGTCTTCTCTTTCCTCCCCTAGACCTAAAGCTGGAAGGGACCTCAGAGGCCATTAAATAAGGTTTAGGTAGGGGAAGGAAGAAGGAAAAATAAAGGGGAAGTCTGCCCCCAGGCAGTTGCTGCAGAGGGTGGGTTTTACAGGTAAAGGAGTGCCTGCAAAACCTGTCACTGTGGAGTTCCAAATCCAGCAAGCTCACTCTCCAGCTAATCCAACACCCATGTCGTGGCAAGGCTGCCAAGGATGTCAGGAGAGAAGGGAAGAAATACAGGGAGGACTAAACAGCAGGCTGCATCAAGAGCATATGTGTGAAATGAATTTGCTAATAAAACAGATGTGGGAAATTACATTTAATAATGTTCGACAATTCCCTAAGCAACTAACGGTTTGCTAGAAATGTGTCCGGGATGTTCAAGGGCTATCAGATTGTTTCAAGTGCATGGGAGGTGCTTTCCAGGTTCTCTTTCCCCTTTTAGCTAATCAACATTCTTTTCCTCAGTCCAAAAGACCAGCTCCCTTCACAGATTACAGAATCTCAGGACTGGGAAAGAGCCCAGAGCCCAGAGCCTATCTAGTCCAACTTTTACCTGAGCACAAATCCCTTCTAAAGTATCCCAATAAATGGTTATCCAGCCTCCATGTGAAGACCTCCAGGAATGGGCACTTACTATCCTTCAAGACTCTGGGACAGCCTTATTTCTATGAGGTAATAAAGGATAGTAGAAAGTGCCATGGATATGGGATGGGAAGACGTGGGTTTGAATGCCAACTCTATCACTTATTTTTGAACAAATCGCTTAAACTCTCAGAGCCTCAGCTTCCTCATATATAGAATGGGGTTCACACTACTTGTACTACTTACCACACAAAGCTATTGTGAAGAAAGTGGCTTATAAACCTTAAAGCCCTATAGAAATGTGGGTTGTTATCCTTAAAAAAAAAAAAAAAAAACCATGGGGGCAGCTAGGTGGAATAGTGAATAAAGCACCGGCCCTGAATTCAGGAGGACTTGAGTTAAAATCCAGCCTCAGACACTTGACACTTGCTAGCTGTGTGACCCTGGGCAAGTCATTTAACCCTCATTGCCCCACCAAAAAAAAAATTAATAAATAATTTTTTTTTTTAAAAAGCATGCCTGGAACCAAACTCCATACTCTAGAAGAGATGTCATCTGATTAGCCTAGAGTACAGATTGTCCCTCTTCCACCTGAATTCCTCCCTCCCATCTCCTTCTTCCCTATTGACTCATATTCTACTCATCTTTCAAGATCTAGCTTGATTCTCACCTTCTCCATCTCCCAACATCAATGACTGCTTACTGTATAATGACTTATTTTGTCATTTCTCTTTTCGGTTAGTAACTTTTTGCTGTATTGAATGGAATCTGTGTAAATGTATATTTTCTCTCCTCTAGCATAACATAGTAAAAAAGTAAACTAGAGCAATAGTGAGAAGACTTGGGTTCCTTTCGAGACTATGTCCCTTCGTATGTGACCATAAACAAGTTCCTTCCTTCCTCTGGGACTCAGCTTTCCTCATGTGTAAATAGAAGGAGCTGGACTAAAAAGTTGCTAAGATTCCTTTCTGGTCACTGAATCTGTGACTTCTACTAAACGATAAAGACCTGGAGGGTAAGAATCATGTCCTATTCATTGCTCTGTGGTAACCTCCACAGCATGGCCAAGGACAATATTTGATGACTAGCTAACTGGATCATAGAACTTCTGATTGCTCCCAATGGAGTAGGTAATCAGGACAGCTCATCCGGATCCTCCTTCTCTGCTGCATATCCTTACTCATGGAGTACTCATTGGAACTGGTATCCAAAGTCAGATGTTTAGGAACATCGTCAGATTAAACAATTTAATACCAGGAAACCTCAGAGATATCCCAGTCCAATCCACTCATTTTTGAGATGAGGAAATAAATTAAGAGATCTTATTCTATCATTAACTTAATCATGGGCGGGGGGGGGGGGGATGTTTCAAATGACTTAAAATAAGAAAAACGTAAATGCTTCCACCTTATAGCAATTTCCTCAACTAAAAAATGGGGGTAATCATAGCACCTACTTCCCAAGTTTGTTGTGAGGATCAAATGAAGTAATATTTGTAAAGCACTTAGCACAAATATAAACTATTCATTGGAAGGACATACTGAAGCTGAAGCTTAAGCACTTTGGCCACATAACAAGAAGAGGGGACTCACTGGAAAAGACCCTGATGTTGGGAAAGGTTGAAGGCAAAAGGAAAAGGGATTGGCAGAGGATGAGATGGATAGATAGTGTCATGGAGGCAAAAAATAGTATGAGCTTGGACAGACTTTGGGAAATAATGAAGAATCAAAGTGCCTGCTATGAGAAAATTATTAATAATAGGGGTTTGGGGACTTCCAGGGGCCCCCACTGAGAGAGCCTGGCCTGACCTTTCTTAAGGCCAGCCCAGAGTCAGGAAGTTACCTCATTCAAAACCACACCCACATGAAAGCCTTGTTCCCACCAGAGGATCTGTTCTCTGGGCTCTGACATCAGCATGACTGCTTGGAACCTCCCTCAAATCCAATGAATCAATAGATTTGAATTATGCTAGCCAATTAGCTTTAAGCAGTATTTTAGAGTGGGCTCTGTGCCTTCCCTCAGAGAGCTTACACTCACTGTTCTTTCTCTTGGGCACAGGAACTTAGTGAGAGCAGACACAGCCCACTAGGGTTCCCCATTTTCTCTCTTCTCCCTCTTCTATTTCCTAGCTAGGCTTTCCTATCTTTCAGAGCCGTGTGCACTCTCTTTACTAATATTTAATATTTTTAATAAACGATTACTGCCTCAAACTGGTGCAGTAGCCTCTAATTTTTAAGTAACAAATATATTATAAACCCCAGCTTATTTTCTCCAAACTTGGGACAGCAATAGGGTGACCACATATTTTACTCGCCATACTGCCATGTAACAATCCATGGGGTCATGAAAAATTGGACTGACTGACTGAGGTGCTATATAAATTCTAGCTGTTATTTCTATCATTAGTTCTTACTACAGTCATCAGATCAGCAAAGATGACAAAAAATGAAAATGGCAGTGAATGAAAATGGCGATAGCAATGTCTAGCCACTCAGAAAAACTACTTGAAACTATACTAGAAAAGTCACTAAACTGTACTTAACCTTTGACCTAGTAATATTACTACCACTAACTGTATACTCAGAGGAAGAGTTATAACAATATTATGGTTGCAAAAAATTAGGAGCAAAATGGATGTCCATCAATTGACTCATGGCTGAACAAATATGGCATATGAATTCCACCATAAGAAAGGACAAATATAAAGATTTCAGAGAAACTTGGAAAGGCAAAATTTAAAAAACAAAACAAAACTATTTATACAATGGCCACCGTAATGTAAAAGAAAGCAATATGGAAAGATATCAGAATTCTAATCAATGCAGTGACCCATCTGTCTCTCAAAGAACCGATGGTGATGAAGGATGGTATCATCTTTTCAGCAGAAAAGTAGCAGTCTACACATACAGAATGTGGCAAACGTTGTCAGACAGTGCCAATGCATTAATTTCTTTCCTCAACTCAACTCCTTTCTTTAAAAGGAAGTTTCTGTGGAGGTAGGAGGTGATGGTGACATAAAAAGCATCAATCGAAAAGGTTGTTCGTTTCGATTTTATTTTAGTGAACGTACAAATCCAGCGTAAGTCAAAACCTGCCAAGCATGTAGACTCTGAGGAGGAATTTCTAACTCAGTAAAAACATACAATGTTATCAATGGTAACTCCAATGAAGTTCGACTCAGATTAAATATGATGACCAGTTTTGGTTCTGGGGAATAAATGGTAAAGTATACTTCATGTCTCTCAGCAGAAAGGTGGGAAACTATTGCTGAATCTTTTTTCAGTTGTGTCTGACTCTCTTTGATCCCATTTGGGGTTTTTCTTGGCAATGATATTGGAGAAGTTTGCCATTTTCTTCTCCAGCTCATTTTACAGATAAGGAAACTGGGGCAAGCATGGTTAAGTGACTTTCCCAGGGTCACACAGCTAGGAAGTATCTGAGGCCAGATTTGAACTGGAGAAGATGAGTCTTCCTGGTTCCAAGCCCAGAGTTCTGTGCACTATGACGCCACCTAGCTGCCTATTGGATACCAAATGTTGCATCCGATATCAAATGCTGTCACTTTGTTAGCCAGTTTTGTCTATTTTCATTTGTTACAAAGGAGGGTTCGATGTTCCTTTGTTGTCTGGGAGAGAAAATGAGAACAAAACCCCCTTGTGCTCTACAGAGATACCTAGTGTTACACTAATATCCTTTCTACATGACAGCCCTTCACATACAAACTGTTATCACACTCACACCCACACAGAGAGAGAATCTTCTCTAGACTAAGCATTCTCAGCTACTTCAAATGATTCTCATAGGGCAAGATGTCTGGTCTCTTTACTATCCCAGTCACTGTCTTCAGAATCTCTACAGTTTGTCCATCTCCAAAAATTAGACCCAGCACCTTGGTGTGGATCGATTGACTGGGGAAGTGGACAGAACTATCACTTCCCACATCATGGATGTTATGTCTATTCTTATTTATGTATTTATTTATTTTTGCAGGGCCATGGGGGTTAAGTAACTTGCCCAGGGTCACATAGCTAGTAAGTGTCAAGTGTCTGAAGCCAGATTTGAACTCAGATACTCCTGAATCCAGGACCGGTGCTTTATCCACTGCGCCACCTAGCTGCCCCAATGTCTATTCTTAATACAGCCTTTGTTAGTGGTCATTTCATTTTTTGAACTCACATTTAAGCTTGAAGACCTCTAAAAAACCCGAATCTTTTTTCATACTAACTTTTGATACAGAAAGGAATTATTAGAGTTCATGGGTGGGGCTAAGGGAATGAGGAAGGTGCCGAAGAAGTGGTGGGTTTTCATCTGGGTCATGAAGGATAAGTATGATTCCAAAAGGTGGAGAGATAAGGAAAGAAGGAGAACATTCCCAGTAGAAGGAGCCTTGGGTTTGTGTAATTTAAAATTCTAAATGTGGGTTCTAATCTGTCCCCCCAGTTTGGGGGGAAACTGACTAAAATCACTGATAAACAAATTTAGGTTTTTTAAGGGTTTATTGAAAGATAGTAAAATAAAGAGAAAGATTGAGAACAGAGTTCCTATAACCTGAGGATCCTAAATTTCCCTAGCTTCCACTTCTGAAGTCTTCTGCCACCACCATGATCTCTCCCATCCAAAGAGCTGAGCTCTCTGCACAGCCTCCACCTCCTCCTTCCTGTTCCCCTCCCAGAAAATGGGAGGTTCTTCAAGCTGATTGGTTGACTGGGCCCGAAGATGGTCAAAGTTCAAAGTTGTTAGCTTCTGAGAACAATTACTTTCTTAAGTACCCTTAAGTACCAGCCAGATGTGCTTACAATCTAGTAAGTGGTCAACAGTCAGTCACCTTATCTAATTCAATCAGTTTAAATCTCCTAGTGGGTCCCTGAGTATCTGCTAAATCCAATATCTTAACACAGTCTTAATAGATAGTGACTTATGGATGTTTGATAATTGCATTGAATTAATAGGCTCACAGATTATTCAATCAAATTCCTTCTTTGTGTAGATGAGGAAACAGGGCCAAAGAGAAGCAGTCATTGTAAATCCCATATCTGTAGGACTTGAAGATTTACAAAGCACTTTTCTCACTCCTCCCTTACAGGTTAGGGAGCTGCAGATGGTTATTCTCCCCATTCCACAGATGAGCAAACTGAGCACCAGAAAGAGCTAGTGGCTTGCCAAAATCTTACTACTAGCAAGTGGCAGAGCCAGCCAGGATAAGAATGCTCATCTTTGGCTAGGCTCGGTATTATTTCCTATAGAAAGCACTGACTTCTAACTGAATAGGACTGAACTAAATTAAATGGAACTGAATGAAAATGAACTGAATCAAACTAAATGAATTGGTTTAGCAGGAAAGTCTGAATCAAGTTTGACTATAGCATAAGCATTACTTTCAATTTACATGTGCATACATGTATGTACATGCATAAGTCTGTGTTATATGTTAAGTTGTATGTGTTCTTTTTCCCAATAGACTTAAAGCTCCTGAAGGACCAGCTGTTCTCATTTTGGCCTTTTAATACTCATCATTTAATGTACTGTCTGACATAGACTTTTTTTTTGTGGGGCAATGAGGGTTAAGTGACTTGCCCCAGGGTCACATGGCTAGTAAGTGTCAAGTGTCTGAGGCCGGATTTGAACTCAGGTACTCCTGACTCCAGGGCCGGTGCTCTATCCACTGCGCCACCTAGCTGCCCCACAGACTTTTAATAAATGCTTATTGAATTGAATTAAATTGAGTTGAATTGAATATATACAAGTAGTGGGAGATGAGACTGGAAAGGTAGGTTGGCCCCAGATTGTGCAGGGCCTTAAATGCCAGGATCAAGCGTTTCTGCTTTAGGTACTGGCTCTTAAGCAGATGGGGAGGAATCTGCATGGGGTAGCAAAAGGAACACTGGATTTTGAGCCAGAGGACCTGAATTTGAATCTTCTCTGTTACTTAACTACATGAGCTTGAGCAAGTTCAGGGACTAGGGGCCTCAGTTTCCTCATGTGTCAATTGAGGGGTTTGGATGAGTCCTTTCCAGCTCAAAAATCTGTGAGGCTAAGACAACAACAGTGAGAACAGTTACCCTTTCAGAGGAGGGGGCAGGCAGCAAAGGGTGTGTGGAGTTTGCATAAGTAGTGATATTGATCTTGAAATAGCATTTTGATCATCAGAAATATCTCCCTTCCCCAGGGGGCTGAAACACAATAAAAAGAGTGTAAATGAGAGAAATTAGAAATGGCCCAGGCAGAAACTCGAGATGCTCCTGATTGCTAATCAAATTCCCATTCTCAAAGATCTTTAAGACCCTACCCAAGCGAGATTATTGTCTCCAAAGCGCTGTTATTACTCTTATAAAAAAAACTTATAAAAAATTCTAATCAGCATTGGTCTTAAACCACTGCATCCCCCCCTCCTATTCTCCCCTTAAGCATGGGCAGCCGCTCCATCGAATCAGTCATGGTTTCAAAAAAAAGAGCATTTATGAGATATTTCATGGTTTATGGCTTATTCCTGAGCCTTCATTTCTTCTGTTACATATTGGTTGGGATAATAAAAGTTAGCACTTTGTGCCTCACGACATTATTTATTAACACTCAAAATTTACAAATAAGGAAAGGAAGCTGTTGTCGGAGTAGGCCTGAGCCTTTGGTGGGCAGAGGGATGGCAGAATGGGATGGTACCAACATGAAATGGAACTTCCCTTTTCCCAAGGCTTGCAACCGATAACCACCAGGCTTCCAAAGAGCTTAGGACCCAGAGCAGAGAGAGATACTATAAAACATTGAGCCTGGGGGTAGCTAGGTGGTGCAGTGGATAGAGCACCAGCCATGGAGTCAGGTGGACCTGAGTTCAAATTTGACCTCAGACACTTGACACTTACCAGCTGTGTGACCCTTGGCAAGTCACTTAACCCCGGTTGCCCCACCAAAAAAAAAGAAAAGAAAAAGAAAAAAGGGGAAAAAAGGAAATCAAGGCTGATATATCTAATATTCTTTTTCTAAAAATTAAAAAATTAAAATTAACAAAAAATAAGAAAAAATCTTAAGAAAACATTCAGCCTGATCCCTTCATTTTACAGATAAAGAAAATGAGGCCAAGAGAAGAGATCTATCCAGTGGTATAGCTGGGATTTGATCCTGACTTTTCTATTTGCTCCTTCCCCTAGACTGACTGACTAAATGATGCTAATTATTTAGCATGAATATTTTGTTCAAAAGGAATATCTGATGCCTAGACTGACATATGGGTCAACCTGTTCATGTTGAAGACCAAGAGAAGGGGCTGCTTGGGGTCACTGAGTCAAGGGTGTCAGAGCTGGGAGGGGACTAAGGGAAGACTGGAACGGCAGAGCTGCAAAGGGCCTAAGAATCGGCCATGTCAGAACTAGAAAGCACATGAAAAAATCTCTTCCCCTATCTTCTCCTTTTACAGAGAAGGAAATTGAGACCTAAAGAAGGAAAATGACTGAACTAAGGTCTTGCGGCAAGTAACAAACATAACTAAGATAGCATTAGACTAGAGACATCTAGTACAGTTGACAGAGTGCTGGACTCCAGAGTCAGGAAGACCTGAGTTCAAATCCAACCTCAGACACTTACTAGCCATGTAGGTACTCAATAAATGCTTATTCTTTCCCTTAGAGGCCAAGCTCAAGGCTTTAGCATTTTTCCCCATGCTTTCTCATCACATTAAATAAAGCCACTATATACAAAAACCATTCAGTCACACCCATCCTTCTTATCCAACATTCTAATGCATTTCTTGGCCAACTTAAAAGGTTCCAGTGCTTCTTAGAGTGTCTTATATACACAGGGAGTACTTGGAGAGTCCATCCCCACCCCAGGAGGCCAGGCCAAGAACTGAATACAGTTTCAGGCGTAGCTACCTGCTGCCATGGGGAAGGAGAAATCCAAAAGAGAGGGCTACCAAACTAAAACCATGGGGATTCCTCCCATATTCAGGCCTAAAAGAAACCTGAAACCCCTCCCCATCCATATTCATTACTTAGATAGACACTGAAGCCATGAGAAGGGCAATGCCAAGTCTCATCCAACATTACCCAGAGAGGCGATCTGAGCCCAAGCCCCCTAAGTCCAAATCCAGTGCTCTTTCCCCTCTACCACAGACCCCACTGCTTCCTGTGTTACCCCTAAGATCTGTTTTCCCCTCCCCTCCTCCACTGAGTTCCAGCTGTTCATTATAAGAAGGCAAAATTGAATTCGAAATAGAGAGGATAAGCCTGCAAGGAAAGCAGGAATTCCCTCGAGGAAAAGCACATGTCAAAAGCCTATATCCCATAGATTAATCCCATGGGCTACAAAACAAAGTTTTGCTTGATAATAATAATAATAATATCAATAATAGCGAGCATTTATGTAGCAGCACACTCTGAGTCTTGGAAAGTGCTTCACAACTATTATCTCATTTGGTCCTCACAACAACCCTGGAAGGTAGGTATTATTATTATCCTCATTTTACAGAGGAGGAAACTGAGTCAGGAGAAAGCTAGGTGGTTTGCCCAGGATCACATAACTAGTAAGCATCTGAGGCTGGATTTGAACTCAGGTCTTCCTGACTCCAGATTTATTCAAGATCAGACAGAAACATCTAGGACCAATCGCTAAACTGCTATTATTCTTTTATATTTAATGTTCTATAGGCTATAACAACGGTGAATGAATTAATAGTATAGAATAGAAATTATTCTCATATTTTTATGGTGCTCAGATACTATTATTATTCCTTGTCTAATGCCTTGTTGTGACATGAAGGTGTCTTTGAACTATGCCAGTGAAGACCAAGCTTTGTTAAATCTCAACTACATTTATAATAACAACAGTTAAACTAATTATTTCCTAGACAGTCTCATAACTGTGATTCTAGGCACCATCTGTCTATCCCCCCCGCCATCTACTATTCTATTACCATCATTGTCTGAATTGAAGAAACTGGGTTTGGGGCAGCTAGAGGGCACAATGGATAAAGCACCAGCCCTGGATTCAGGAGGACCTGAGTTCAAATCTGGCTTCAGACACTTGACACTTACTAGCTATGTGACCCTGGGCAAGTCACTTAACTCTTATTGCCCCACCAAAAAAAAAAAAAAAAGAAAGAAACTGGGCTTCGGTTTTTTGTATAGTTATCCTTCCCACACAGCTAGGGTTAGGGACGTGGTATCCCTGCAATCTAGAAAATACATGCAAAATTTTTGGCCCTCCCTTTGTACCAGAGAAGAAGTCTGAATTTTTTCTTTTTCTTTTATGGGGTGTTTATAGTAACTTATAGTAAAATTCGGGTTTATATTATATAATATTATAAATCTATTTATGCACTTCTGGGTTTCTAAACTTTTTCTGTTGTTGTCTGCTGACCTTTGAATATCATACTTCTGCAAAACTCCCCGCAAAATTCCCATTTAATTTCTTATGCTGATCCATGATATATTCAAACCATGAAGGGAAAAGTTTCAATGTGGGAGGGACAACTCTTTTCCTTTGTTGGTTGCATTTCCTTTGTGGTGAGGCCTATACCCAGCACCTCTGGTATGTGGCCTACCAAGCCCTTTTCCGGGAGGCTCATCTACCTCTTACCTGACTCTCAACTGTGGCTCCAAGAAGCTGTAGAATGCACAGTGGCCACACCCCAGTAAAACTATCTCTGCACATGGGTTAAACCTGGTTGAGGTCAACCAGCCCTATTAGTGAGTTACCCCAGAAGACTAGGTGGATGAGAACAATTTATTTAAACTCCATGAAAGTGGATGAAGCCGGCTCTGAGGAGTTCTTAGAGCACAGTCTGACAGCAAAGACACCAAGGTCATCCATTACACCAGTTGTCTTGACTTTTGTCCTGCCACTGGACTTTGATGACTGAGGAAGAGAGAGTGAGGCTGACGACTTTGTACAACTCTGCCTCACTTAAATCCAGTTCATGCACAAGTCAAGACTCATGCCGTGATGTCACTGGTCCTCTTCAAAAATGAAGGATGAACATGACTAATGCAGAAATAGGTTTAATGTTCTGATATATATAACCTACATCAGATTACCTGCTGTCTAGGGGAGGCGGGGAGGGAGAAAAATTTGAAACTGGAAATCTTATATAAACAAATGTTGAAAACTATCTCTACATGTAACTGGAAAATAATAAAAATACTTTTATTAAAATAAATGGATTTTTTTTAATGAAGGATGAACAACAACGGCAACACCTTGGCCAAAGAATCCATTACCTAGAGGTCATCTCATTGGTGATTGGCCTCTCAGGACTTAGTTGGTAGTGTGCTAGGCTAGTTCTTGGGCGGCAGTCATAGTCCGTCACAGGAAGCCTTTACAATCAGCTAAAACCTGTTAGGACTTGGGTCCTGCCAGCATGGTCTTATAGAACCCAGGGTCACCGACCAGCTCCAATGAGATGGAGAAGACATGAACTCCAATAAATACTCTAATATAAAGAAAATGAGAAGCAGGAATAGAAGGGGCCAAAGAGAAAAACCAGAGAGACTGGTAGGGAAAAGTCATACTAAGCTGGGTGGAGCCAAGAAGATTTGGGGCTTTCTTGGTTGGTTTCTAATTATACTCACTTGACTTTGGAAACGACCTCAGATGTCATCACTTCCAACCTATATGTCAACCTACCCCACAACTATTCATCCATTCTCAGTATGAAAACCTCCAGGGACAGAGAACTCACAGGCTCATGGAGGAATCATGTAACTATTACAAAGTTCTTTTGTATATTCAGTAAAAATCGGCCTCTCTGTCTATCTGCTAACTGTCCCCACTTCCCCACCGCATCCCTACTCCTTACTGCCCCTAGTTGTTCTCTCTAGAGCCCAGCAGAACAAGTAGTGACAGCCCTTTCAATATTAATTCACAGAATCCTAGATTTCCAACCCTATCATTTCACAGATGCAGAAGTTGAGACCCAAAGGAGTTAAGTGACTTGGCCAGGATTACATAACTAGTAAGTGTCTTAGGCGGGATTTGGACCCATGTTTTCCTGACTCAAAAATTCAGTGCCCTATTCACTATATCAACAAGCATTTATTAAATACCTACTATGTGCCAAGCAGTATGCTAGGTGCTGGAAACATGAAGTCAAAAATGAAACCATTCCTGGCTTCAAGGTGAGGGGTGGGAATGAGGGTGGGGAGTAGAAAGACAATATGTACAAAGATAAGTCTATAATATACAAAACAAATGCACAATTATTTTGGGAGCAGCACTAAGAACTGAGGAATCAGAAAAAGCCTTTTATAGGACATGGAGGAGAGAAGGGAAATCATTCTTGACATGGAAGACAGACAGCCTGTGTAAGGAATGTGAAAACCAGTGAGAAGACCAATTTGGCTGGACTATGGAGTACTGAGGGGGAGGAATGTGTAATTAGCCTGGAAAAATTGGTTGGAACAAGCAGTCTTATTCTCCCTGAGTCTTTCTTCTCTAGGCTAAATCTCTAAGTGAATCATTTAACAACCATGAAATGTTTCTTATTTCATTTTATTGGACTTTTTTTTAGCTTTTCTATGTGATTTAGGGGGCACTAAATACTAGCCCACAATTCATCTACCACTACACACACACACACACACACACACACACACACACACACACACGTTGGCTAGCATCTGAAGCAGACCAGAGGCTGTCCTTCTTCAGACACAACTTGGGAATGTTTAAAAAGCAGAGATTCTTGCAGGAACAAGGAGCCTGGGGATTGACCTTCCACTGAGGGGGAAGGAATTGGGAGAAAAGACTTGACTAAGAGTAAGTTAGCGAGAAAGCACTCTTAAAGGAAAGGGCATGGAAGGGGATCTCACAGAGGTGGAGCAAAAGCTCAGGATGGTAAGATGGGTCATTGATGGCTCATTTGGCCAAACACATATGTGCTGTGCCACTGCATTGGATTGTCTCTAAGCATTTATGGGCTGTGTCTCCAAGGTGTCAAAGATGAAGTTGGACTCTCTGAATTGAGAACTTCTTTGAAGATCATGAAGAGCTCACACAAGGTAAGCACTCAGATGCTTACAGGTCAGAAGATGCAATACAAGTACACACTCTCAAAGTCTCTCTGAAGAACTTTGGTATTGATTCTGAAACATAGGACTGCCCAGCACGGGGTGCCCCCATCAAAAAAGGTGCTGTGCTCTATAATGTGACAAATAAAAAACCTGAGAGACAGAATTTCTGAGTAATTCACAATTCATTTATAATAATCAATATATTGATGGTCACTTGTTTCTCTCAGTAATCAAAAACAAAACCACAGAGACACTGAAAGCCTTAATATACTTTTGGAAAAGGGGGTGCTCTGACAGGTGAAAATCAACCCTGACTGAAGGACATTTAATGAGGAAGTGGGATAGGAGTCTTTAGCTCCTCCTGGCTGAGAACATGGCTTGATCATGAGACTCAACCACCTCCAGCACTCTGGACGGAGGAATTCATCTCCACCCAGACCACTCTGGCTGGTTTTCACCTTCATGACCTGGGTCATCCTAAATTCTAATAGAAGATTTTAAGGACAGGGCTATTCTCCTTGTGGAAAAAACTAACTCAGACCAGATTCTGTTTATAACACCCCACCCCCCCCAAGATTGAGGAGTATGTTCCCCTAGGGTTAGAGGTAATCTCATCAATCAGCCTTGTCCTTCAGAGACTGACTGACTGACCTTCTAAAGGGCAGACCCTAAAGGAGAAATAAAAAGCCTGAATCCTAATTAATAATTTATTATTAATATCATGGTAAAAATAATAACTTCTCTCAATGAGCAAAACAGAATTACAGCAGTACAAAGGAAATATGAGATGCACAAGTCTAAGGATATCTCCATCCCAAAAGTTCTAATGGAATATTTGTGCTCATCATGTGGTAGAGTCTTCTGAACTTGTATTAGACTGATCAGAAAAGTCAGATACATTGTACCTTGACCCCAACATCATGATGTCATTGGGTCTCTTCAAGTACAAAGGATGAACAACAATAACTCGCCACAAACATTCTACAATTATTGTACTTGTTGCATTCGAATATTTGGTCAGCTGGGGAATCCCACTCAACAATTCTCTTCCTTGATTATCCAGGGCCTAGAACTGATAGTTCAACTCATCTGAGAGGTCAGGATTTCCCTAGTAAGAAATCTCCTAGCATGAATTGGCTCCATACATTCAAAATGACCAATTCAGTACTACCAAAGCCTCATAAGAGGCAGTCATTTAATTTGGGGCTTTTGTTGTTGTTGTTGTTGTTAATTGTTGTTTTTGCATGGCAATGAGGGTTAAGAGACTTGCCCAGGGTCACACAGCTAGTAAGTCTGAGGCCAAATTTGAACTCAGGTCCTCCTGTATTAAAGGCTGGTGTTTTTTCCACTGTGCCACCTAGCTGCCCCCATCAGTCATTTAACTTTAACAAGCATTGTGTCAGATCCTATGTCAAGTGTTAGGGATACAAAGAAAGACCAAAAAACACAGTCCCTGCCTTGAAGAGATCATATTCTAATGAGAAACAAACATGAAAAGAACTAGATATCTACAAGATATAGAGAGTAGATGGAAAGTCATATGAAAGAGGAAGATGAGAACTTACCTTCTGAACAAGCCAGGGAAGCTAACTGCTCGGGTAGTAATAACCAGCTGGGTACAATGCATGGCCTTCAGACACAATCAATCCAAAGTCAGTGGGCGCCTCCAAAATCAGACAGCCTGAAGTCTGGTGATGCCACAAAGGAACCTACCCAAGCATCTTCTGAGAAACATCAGCCAGAGGTACCCCTTCCAGGTTTAAACCTATAATCCTATGACCTTATCATGCCTTGTCGCATTTCAGTAGCTTTTCAATGCCTTGTGAGAAGTCTATGACTTTTCAGTGAAACATGGGCTGTATCTTTGTTACACTAATATAGTTTTCAGTGCCCCTAATAAATGTTTTGGGGATTTGAAGACTGTTCTGTTCTTAATGAATAAAGGCAGTAACCTTGGACAAACCCCTTACTCTAGCTGTGCCTCAGTTCCCTTATTTCTAAAATAAGAAGATTAGACTAAATCATCCCTAAAGTCTATCCCAGCCCTGACATTCTACATCTTATTTTCTAATGTCTCCCAGCTCTGATGTTCTGGGCTTTCTGTTTCACTTATGGTTCTGTTATTCCAGTTGTTTTACATCTGTGAGAGGCCAGCAGTTGATTTGAACATGGTGCAACTCGTAAACACTGATAAGAAGCTTCCATCAAGTGTTGATCAAGAGCCAAGATGAAGGCCTCTGGAAAGGCCAATATCTGAAGAGGAGGGGTAACCTAACTGCCCTTTGGGAGCTCATTAGGCCTAACAGAATGTCCATAAGGAGGCCTCCACCCAGAGTTATTGAGCACATCTTTGTAGACATTGGAAGTTCGGAGATGGAGTCAAGAAAATGGAGTGACAGTCAGCATTTTTCCCCAGCTCACCCAGCATACCTCCTCCACAACTTAGAAAATGTACCAAACAGAATTCTGATGGGGAAAGCCAAGAAAAAGTCACCATGAGACATGGAGGGTGGTGGAGGTAAGAAGCTGAAACTGAATTCAGCCCCAGACACTTAACGCTTACTAGCTGTGTGACCCTGGGCAAATCACTTAACCCTCGTTGTCCCACGAAAAAGAAGAAGGAGGAGAAGGAGGAGGAGGAGGAGGAGGAGGAGGAGGAGGAGGAGGAGAAGCAGAAGAAGAAGCAGAAGCAGAAGAAGAAGCAGAAGCAGAAGAAGAAGAAGAAGAAGAAGAAGAAGAAGAAGAAGAAGAAGAAGAAGAAGAAGAAGAAGCTGAAACTGAGCATCAGGGAAGGAATAACCAGCAGAGAAAGTGATTCCATGAGATACTTGAATCACTGCAGGGAACAAGAACATGTGATGGGTGGTAGCTCTGTCACCTATTACCTTGTTCCAAAAGGGCGAAAAGGAGCAGACATGGTCATAAGTAAAAGGAGCTCAAACTGTTTAGGAAGCAAGGAATGAGTTCCAAAAACTTAGCTTTGTGACTCTGAGCCCAAGAGAAGAGAGGACTTAGTCCTAACCTTCAGCCCTACACATAAGCTTGCACTTGAATAATGAGGCCAGGAGACCAAAACCAAAAGGGATTCAGTAATTTAGTTGTTCTGAACCTGCAGAACCTCCTGGGGGGCTCACAATGACTGAGTCTACTAAAATTCCACCACACATAATCCAATAGACCCAAATCCAGACCAGGTACTTGCAGAGCACAGACCTGGAGGGCAGTGAACAGAATTCTTCCCAGATCTCTTCACTTAGAAGAACTGAAAACTTACAGGTTCCCAGACTAAACTGAAAAAAAAAACAGCAGATGGACACTAAAAAATAGCCATGAACCCTAGATGCCATATTTCAAGAAATTATCAAGGAGAACTTCCCATAAATCTTAGAACCAGAGAGAAAAATAGACATTGAAAGAGTCCACTGATGTCCTCCTGAAAAGAGATTCCCAAATGAAAACTCCCAGGAATATTGCAACCAAATTCCAGAGCTTCTAGGCCAAGGATAAAATATTCCAAATAGCCAAAAAAGAAAGAACTCAAGTACAATGGAGCAACGGTCAGGATCACACAATATTTATTGGCCACCACTATAAAAATATAAAGGGCCTGGAAGATGATATTTTGGAGGACAAGAGATCTAGGGTTATAACCAAAAAAAAAAAAAAATCTAGCAAGCAAAACTGAGTGTAATCCTTCAGGAAGGGGAATGATTATTTAATGAAATAGAGGAGTTCCAAGAATTCCTGGTGGAAAATGTGATATTGGAAAACAGGACTCAAGAGAAGGATAAAACAGCAAATATAAGAGTGAGGTACTAAATAAGGTATGAAATGAAGTTAATCTGTTTACATTATTATATCAGGAGAGGATACATGTAACCCCTCAGAACTTTATCATCACCAGGAGTCTTAGAGAGAGTCAAAAGGCATAGGTATGATAAAAATTATGTTGGGATGATCTCAAAAGAAGAATAGAAGGGTGGAAAGAGAAATACACTGAGAGAGGAGAAGGAAAAAGAATAGGAAAAATTATCTCATATAAATGAGGCACACCAATAAAAATGTATAGTAGATGGGCAATGGTGGGGAACAGCAGACAATATTCGAACCTCACTCTCATCTGAACTGGTTTAAGGAGGGAAGAACACACACACACACACACATACACACACACACACACACACACACACACACACACAATTGGGTATAGAGATTCATCTTACCCAACAGAGAAGTACAAGGGAAGAGATTAAGAGAAGGGAGCGGGGAGAACAAAAGGAAGGGTAGATTAAGCGAGGCAGTGGTCAGAAGCAAAACAAACAATTAAATTGGGGGAAACAGTTAAAAAAAGGATAGATGTAAAAATAGGATGGAGGAAATTATACATTTAGTAATTACAACTATGAATGTGAATGGGATGAACTCACCCAAAAAATGTAAGAGCAAATCAGAATGAATTATAAAACAGAATCCAGTAATATGTTGCTTAAAACAAACATACTTGGGGCAGCTAGGTGATGCAGTGGATAAAGTACCAGCCCTGGATTCAGGAGTACCTGAGTTCAAATCCAGCCTCAGACACTTGACACTTACTAGCTGTGTGACCTTGGGCAAATCACTTAACCCCCATTGCCCCCCCCAAAAAAAAAATTTTGAAACAGAAAAATACACATAGAATTAAAATAATGTGTTGAGGCAAAATCTATTATGCTTCAGCTGCCTGGGCGGGGGGAGGGGGGAGGGAGGGATAGAAATGTGATCATGATCACAGACAAAGCAAAAGCAAAAATAAACCTAATTAAAAGAGATAGATGAGGAAACTAGATTTTGTTAAAAGGTATCATAGATGATGAATTACTATCAATACTGAACATATAAAAAAGAATATGTATAGGGGGCAGCTAGGTGAAAGCACTGGCCCTGGATTCAGGAGGACCTGAGTTCAAATCCAGCCTCAGACACTTGGCACTTAGTAGCTGTGTAACCCTGGGCAAGTCACTTAACCCTCATTGCCCCACAAAAACAAAAACAAAAACAAAAACAAAAAACATGCATACATCAAATGGCATAGCATCCAAGTTCTTAAAGAGAAAGTTAAATGAGTTACAGAAAGAAATAGAGAGCAAAACTATATTAGTGTGAGACTACAATTTATACTGACTCAGACTGAAATGAATTTAATCATAAAATAAACAATAAATACATTAAAGAGATGAATCAAATTTAAGAAGAAAAAAAGATATGATAGCCCTCTAGAGAATAATCAATGGGAATAGAAAAGGATATACCTATTTCTCAGCTGTGCATGGTCACAAAAATTGACCACAAAAAAACTCATAAATGCAAAAAAGCAAAAATATTAGATGGAGTTTTATTAATGCAATAAAAATTACATTCGATAAAGGAACTTTAAAGCATAAATTAAAAATTAATTGGAGGAGCAGCTAGGTGGTACAGTGGATAGAGCACCAACCCTGCATTCAGGAGGACCTGAGTTCAAATCCAGCCTCAGACACTTGACACTAGCTGTGTGACCCTGGGCAAGTCACTTAACCCCAATTGCCTCACCAAAAAAAAAAAAAAAAAGAATTGGGTATACAACTATTAAAAACAAAAAACTTGAAAAACCAACAAATTAAAAATTCCCAATTAAGACCAAAATAGGAATCCTGAAAATCAAAGGATAACTTAACAAAATTGAAAGTAAAAAAATTAATTGAATTAAGAAATAAAACTAGGAGTTGGTTTTTAAAAAATACATAAACCATTGGCAAGTTTGATTTTACTAAAAAAAGAGGAAACCAAATTGCCACTATAAAAAATGAAAAAAGTAAATTCACAACCAATTAAGAGGAAATAAAAGCAACTATTAGCATATATTATGCCCAGCTAATAAGTCAATAAAAGTGAAAATCTATGTGAAATGGATTAATATTTATAAAAAATAAAAATTGCCCAGATTAACAGAATAGGAAATAGAACATTTAAATAACCCTATCTTGTTAAAAAGAAACTGAACAAACCACATATGTACTCCCTAAGGAAAAAAATAAATAGGACCAGATGGAATTACAAATGAATCTTCCCATGCATTCATAGAACAATTAATTCTAATACTACGTAAGTTGGTTGAAAAAATAGGCAAAGAAGGAATCCTACTATATTCCTTTATATGGCATAAATATGTTCTTGATCCCTAAACCAGGGAGAATAAAACAGAGAAAGAAAACTATAGATCAATTTCCTCAATGAATATTGATGCACACTTTTAAATAAAATACTAACAAAGCTATTACAGCAATATGTCACAAAGTTCATACACTATGAGCAGGCTGGATTTATAACAAGGATGCTGAGTTGGTTTAATAGTAAGGAAACCCTAAACATAATAAATCCACAGCAATAAAAAAAATCATAGGAGTATTTCTATTCTATTTTATAAATGCAGAAAAACATTTTAACAAAATGAAACACTCATTCCCGTTTTTTAAAAAATTAGCACCAAATTAAACGGAGCTTTCCTTAAAATTATTAGTATTTCTCTAAGAGCAAGCTAGAATCCAACAGTATGTTTTTCCAATAAGACCAGGAGTAAAGCAATGTTGTCCATTATCATTATTACTATTCAATATTGTACTAGAAATGTTGTTTATAGCAGAAAAACTAACTGAAAGAATAAACATAGGCAATGAGGAAACAAAACAATCACTTTTTGCAAATAAAATGATGCTTTACTTAAAGATTCCTAGAGAGACAACTAAAAACTAATTGAAACAATAACTTCCATAGAGTTGCAGGATATAAAATAAACCTGCACAAATCATCAACATTTCTGTAAATTCCCAATAAAATGCAATAGGAAAAGAGAGAAAGAGAAATTCCATTTAAAATAATTACAGATAGTTTAAAATACTTGAGACTCTGTCATGATACAAATGGGAACTACATGAACACAATTATAAAACATTCCACAGAAATAATTACAGAAATATTAATTGCTCATGGGTAGACTGAGCCAATATAATAAAAATTGTAATACTATCTAAATTTATTTATTCAGTGCCAGACCAATTATACTGCCAAAGAACTACTTTCTAGAGCTAGAAAAACAATAACAAAATTCACCTAGAGAGAACAGACCAAGAATATCAAGGGAATTATTTTTTAATGTGAAGGAAGGGGACCTGGAAGTACCAGATCTCAAACTATGCTACGAAGTTGTAATCATTAAAACAATTTGGTACTGGGGCAGCTAGGTGGTGCAGTGGATAAAGCACTGGCCCTGGATTCAGGAGGACCTGAGTTCAAATCCAACTTCAGACACTTGACACTTACTAGCTGTGTGACCCTGGGCAAGTCACTTAATGTTCATTTACACACACACACACACACACACACACACAACCAATTTGGTACTATGTAAGGAATGAGTGTCTGATCAGTAGAAAAGATTAGGAACACAAGATACAGAAACCAATGAGCCTAAAGATCCCACCTATTGAGGCAAAAACCTACTATTTAACAAAAAATGTTGGAAAAGTTAGAAAGCAGTATGACTAAAACTAGGTATAAATGAACATCTCATGCTGTGTACCAAGATTAGTTCAAAATGATTGCATGATTTAAATACAAAGGGTGATATAATAAGCAAATTGGTAGAATAGGAAAGAAATTACCTGTCAGACTTATGGATAGCAGAAGAGTTCATGACCAAACAAGAGATAGAGAGGTTCACAAAAGATAAAATGGATAATTTTGGTTACATGAAATTTAAAAGATGTGTATTAAGATAATCAATGCATCTAAAATTGGAAGAAAAGCAAGAAACTGGCAGGGGGGGAATCTTTGCAGCAAATTTTCTCTAAAAAAAAGTCACATTTCTAAAATACATGTGAAACAAAATAAGAACCATCCACCAGCTGACAGATAGTCAGAAGATATGAATAGGCAGCTTTCAGAGAAAGAAATTAAAGCTGTCAATAGCCATATGAAAAAGATGCTCTAAATCACTAATCATTAGAGAAAGTTAAATTAAAATAACTCTGAAGTACCACATCACGCCCATTAGATTGACAAAGATTACCAAAAAAGGGGAAAATACAAATGTGAAAAAAATAGGTACACTAATATTCTGTGGAGCTGTTCAACCATTCTGGAAAGCAATTTAGAACTATGCCCTAAAAGGTATTAAATATATATATATATATATATATATATATATATATATATATATATATACACACACACACACACACACATACATATATCCTTTGACTACCCAAAGCAAGAGGGGAAAGGTGCATATGTACAAAATTAGTTATAGCAGCTTTTTGTGGTGACAAAGAATTGGAAATTGATGGGGTACTTATCAGTTGGAATGACTGAGCAAATTATGGTATATGAATATAATGGGGAAATATTGTGCTGTAAGAAATGAAGGGGGCAGCTAGGTGGTGCAGTGGATAAAGCACCGGCCCTGGATTCAGAAGGAGCTGAGTTCAAATCAGGTCTCAGACACTTGACACTTACTAGCTGTGTGACCCTGGGCAAGTCACTTAACCCTCTTTGCCCCCGCCCCAAAAAAAAAGAAAGAAAGAAAGAGAAAGAGAGAAAGAAAAAAGAAATGAAGGGGGTGGTTTTAGAAAAACTAGGAAGAACTATATGAACTGATGCAGAAAATGGAACCAGAGAACAATCTATATCATAACAACAATATCATAAAGATAATGAACTGTGAAAGACTTAGCAACTGAACAACACAATGATCCACCACAATTCCAAAGGACTCCTGATTAAAAATGCTATCCACCTCTAGATAGAGAACTGATGGACTCAGAGTACAGATTGAAGCATATTTTTTCTCTTTCTGTCTTATTCTTGCTTTTCTTTAACATGGCTAATATGGACATTTGTTTTGCATAATATAGTAGGTCTTTCTTTTCTTGCCTTCTCAGGGGAAGTAGGAGGGAAAGGAAAAGAATTTAGAAGTGAAAAAATAATTGAAAAATCTCTGTTTTTAAAGAATTTTTTTTTTTTTTTGCGGGGCAATGAGGATTAAGTGACTTGCCCAGGTCCACACAGCTAGTAAGTGTCAAGTGTCTTAGGTGGGATTTGAACTCAGGTCCTCCTGAATCCAGGGCTGGTGCTTTATCCACTGCGCCACCTAGCTGCCCAAAGAATAATTTTTTTAAAGACTTTAGAAGGCTAAAGTGAGTCACACTCAGTGTCTGTATCTCACCAAAAGCATCTACTTTATTTGAATACTATGGTCACACTGAGTTCTTCTTCCCCCTCAGGTCTAGCAGGCCTCATAAACCTTCTCCTGATTTCTCTTAATCTTCCATCTCCCTCTCAGGACTAGTTTGCACTAGTCAGATAAAAGGTCGGCTACTCCCACATTCTCAGCCTGGAAGCATCCCCCATCTCTGTTATTGGTTCTACAAGAACCAGAAGAAGGAGCTAAGGATGTTTAGCCTGCAAAAAGGAGACAGAGGGAGGGGAGAAGTAGCAGAGATGTGAAGACTGTCTTTAAGTGTTCAAAGCTTCCATGTGGAAAAAATATTAGACTTGTTCTATCCCCAGAGGACAGAACTAGGAACAATAGGAAAGTGTGACAGGAAGGCTAATTTAAGCCCCATATAACTAAAATTTTCCTAATAATCAGAGCTATTCAGAAGTTGATTGACTTGCCTCAGTAAGGAGTGAGCTCCCCATTGCTGGAAGTCTTAAAAAAAAAGAAAAAGGCTTGATTCCCACTTACAAGGGATATCACGGAAGGGATTCCCGCTCAAGTATGAGTGGGACTAAATGCCCTTTGAAGTCTCTTCCTGTTCTGAGTTGCTAATATTCTATGCTTTGGTCCCTCAACCTGTTTTCCCTCAGTCTAAGGCTAGGCCACAGCTGAGGTTCTGAGGATAACATGACAGATCCAAATGGGGAAGTGAAAACTCCACAGTATGGAGTCATGAAATTTCCCATGCTGTTTTTCAGTAAACCAAACCAGAGAATGAGCCCCCATGGAGTGTGTGACTCAAAAGGAACAGACAACAATGTGAATGTTCCAGCCAAGTCTGTGAATTTGCATTTTTATATCTGATTTCCCTTGACCTAAGAAAGCCTTCATGATACCAACCCTGCCTTCCTGCTTTGAGCCAAGGCCCAGATTATTTGTTGGCTCCAGCAGCTCTGCTGCTCTTAAAACTCCCCTTATAGAGCACTATTACAGCCCATTTCTGCTAAAAAGAGGGAGAGAACCTGAGAAATACTCAATTCTACTGTCGCAAGGGTACTAGGAGGTGAGGAAGTGACTGGTTGGGAGAGTATATCATAATAGTGTTGAATATTAATATGAATAATTACATTAATTAATAATTATGTATAATTTGTCATCGTAATAGCTCATGTTTGTACAACCCTTTGCAGTTGACAAAACACTTTCCCATCCATCATCACTTTTCATCCTTGCAATAGTTTTATAAGGGAGGAAGGGCAGAGATTTCTAGAGGCCTAGGATTTAGAGCTCAAAGATCATCCAGGTAGGCCCCTCATTTAATAGGTAAAGAAAATTGTAATGTAACTTCTCCAAGATCACACAGGTAGTGTGGATAAAGCACCGGCACTGGATTCAGGAGGACCTGAGTTCTAATCCGACCTAAGACATTTGACACTTGCTAGCTGTGTGACCCTGGACAAGTCATTTAATCTTCATTACCCCACAAAAAGAAAAAAGAAAAAAAATCAAACAGGGAGTCAGTAGCCCCTTAAAGTTTCTGTCCAAATATGCTGCTCTTTTCCCACTACAGTATTCTAAATTATTATTCCCATTTTACCAAAGAAAAAACTAAAGCTCATGTTTCTAAACAGTTTATTGTTCATAGAATTATCAACATAAAGTTGGAAGGGAACTTAGGGGTTACCTACACCGAGGCTTCTTAAATTTTTCCACCTGTGATCCCTTTTCACCAGAGAAATTTTTACATGACCCCAGGTATATAGGTATATAAAATAAATAGACATAACCTGTTACTATTGCCAATTTTTTGCAACCCCTACATTCAGTTAGACCCACATGGGGTTGTGACCCACAGTTTAAGAAGCTAGACCTAAGGGCAGTGGTGATGCAGTGAATAGAGCACTGGCCCTGGAGTCAGGAGGACCTGAGTTCAAATCTAGCCTCAGACACTTGACACTTACTAGTTGTGTGACCCTGGGCAAGTCACTTAACCCCAATTGCCTCACCGAAGAAGAAGGAGGAGGAGGAGGAGGAGGAGGAGGAGGAGGAGGAGGAGGAGGAGGAGGAGGAGAAGGAGAAGGAGGAGGAGGAGGAGGAGAAGAAGAAGAAGAAGAAGAAGAAGAAGGTAGACCTAGACTAACCCCCTTATTTTACAGATGAGGAAACTAAGGCCCAGGGATATAAATGGAGTTGCCCAATGTCTACTATCATTATCTCTTTTCTTATCCCTCCATTTCTTCCTCTACTACATTCCTCCTTACTAATGTATTTTGATCATAGCTCTCCTTTGCTCAAATACCTCTGTAAGCAGCAAATATTGTTAAGGAGCTAGGCAAGCTGAGCTGTCAATCATTCCCTAAACCACAGGACTTATTAAACACACTTCAACAATTTACTCCCCCTTGGTTTGTATGGGCAAAGCTACCCTAGCAACTGACTCCCTATCAGGCTCATGACTTTCCTGTTCTAAGCAACTTCCTTCCCTATCTTTACGTGGGAATGACTTCATTTTCTTTTTTTTTTTTTCGGGGCAATGAGGGTTAAGTGACTTGCCCAGGGGTCACACAGCTAGTAAGTGTCAAGTGTCTGAGGCCAGATTTGAACTCAGGTACTCCTGAATCCAGGGCCTGTGCTTTATTCACTGTGTCACCTAGCTGCCCCTGGAATGACTTCATTTTCAAAGCCCAACATGGCAAATGGCCAACACCAGCAAAAAGGGAAAGTGAAAATTGCCTGGAGTTTGTTCCTGTCACAGATTGGAGTTCTTACTTACAACTTTGTGATCAGATTTAGGAATATCTGGATTCTAAAATGATTGTCAGGTTTAAACAGTTCAGTACCAACCCCCTCCACTTTGCCCAGCAGTTCTAACTTAGCTCCAAGCCCCCACGTATAGTCTAAACCAAATATTCCATCTCTCTGAAACAAGGAATGCTCTTTTCACAAAGAGTTTAGCATTGGGGGGGGGGGATTCATAGTTCACAGTATTTGTTGACTCAAGAAAGAAAGTAAACATTTATAAGAAAGGTAAACAAAGGCCTCCCAAGTCCAGAGGGAGCAGCTAGCTTAAAGGGAGTAAATGACCCACCATACAGTTGACCCTCTCAGGAGAAAGAGAGAGACAGAGTGGGGGGGGGGGGGAGGAAGGAGAGGGAAGGAAAGAAGGGAGGAAAGGAGGAAAGGAGGAAAGGAGGGAGGGAGGGAGGGAATCTTTTGCCCAGGATATAGTTTAAACCCAAAATATACTCATGGTACTGGCTCAGACTTCATCATCACTACTTATGACTTCTGTCATCTGCTTTCTATAGCCTCACACTCACATCTGATTGCAATGGCATCTGCTTCTTTCTCTCTTCACCTCTGCTTGCTTGACTTCCAGATCCTGTATCTATAAATTACCTCCTCATCAAGATCAAGTTCAGGGGAATTATGAGTACTTGGCCCCCAAGTCAAGTCCTAAATGATCCTCAGAGCTTAGGGAATGCTGGGAAGACTGCTCACCCAAAGACAGTTCCTCTCTCTCCTTAATTCATGCCTAGCAAAGCCTTTTGGCAAGACAGTAAGAAGTGGGTAACAGCTTCATTGGCCTTATTCCCTACTACAAACAGGATAAACCCCTGGCTTTGACACTCAAGGTTCTCTATCATCTCCTTGCAATCTACCTGCTCAGTCTTGTTTCACAATACTCCCCTTTTCTAGAACATTACATTCTGACCAAACTAGAGGACTCTCCATTCCCCAATATCATTCTTCCCTCTCCTCTTAACTCTGTCCCTTAACTCACACTATCTCCCTATTTTTGGGTGGCACTTACCCCCACCTCTACCTTCTCTCTCTCTCCCCTCCTGCCACATTGCCTAGAATCCCTCTTTGCCCTTTTGTCAGTTTCCTTTACACCACAGTTACTTGTGTGTTTACTCTTCTTGGCTGATTTCTAATTCATTTGCTCATTTATCATGAACACTTTTTATTGTAAAAGATTATTCCTCTTCCCCAGCGTAAGTTCTCTCATCCTCAAAAAAGAGAGCTTCATCTCATCCATCAGACTGTCAAGCAGTGCTTTAGAGCTAGCTCTATGTTAATTGACAGATGTAGTTTATATCAATAATGATTTGCTATTTACCCTCATGCAAAGACCACATGAATCAAGAAAATGTGAGTGGGTACAGGGAGTGATGCTTAGGGAACTTTAGTAGGAAAACTGCTTTGACCTGGATCTCAACCTGTTGCTGGACAAATCAATAGATCAACCAACAAGCATTTATTAAATACCTCCTATGTGCTGGGCACTGGGGTAAGGTCTGGGGATAGTAGCCAGAAACAAAATAATCTTTGCCCTCAAGGTGCTTACATTCTAATGAGGTAGCCAATAGCCAGAAACAAAATAATCTTTGCCCTCAAGGTGCTTACATTCTAATGAGGTAGCCAATAGCCAGAAACAAAATAATCTTTGCCCTCAAGGTGCTTACATTCTAAAGAGGTAACCAATAGGTATATATATATATATATATATATATATATATATATACATGAAAACTAAAAAATAGATACAAGGTAATCTGAAAGTGGAAGACATTAGCACCCAGAGGAACCAGGAAAGGTTTCTTACAGAAGGTGACAATTGAACTGAGACTTAAAAGAAACCAGAAAAGCTTCTAAGAGAAAGGAAGCATTCTAGATGTACAAGACAGACAGTGACAAGGGACAGTGACCGGAGGTGGAGAATTATGCATGGAGAATAGCAAGCAGGGTAGTATTGCTTAATCATAAAATAAGTGGAAGAGAATAATCAATCAATTAGGATTTAGTAAGTGCCAACTATATCCCAGACATTTAGTTAAGTACTGGTGATAGAAGTGCAAAGAACCCACCTTGAAAAAAAAAGGAATACAGAGAGATCAGTGGCTGGGTATTGAAAAGAAAACCTCTAGAGGAGAACAAAAAGAAGTTGATGGCCAATTGATGAGAAACAGAGATTAAGGGGAAAAAAGCAGAAAATTATTATACTTTTAATTTTAATTAGAGAGATAAAGAACAATCTGAGGTGAAAGGATGGAGTAAGAAGACTAATTCCTAAACAATGCTTCTATAAGTAACTAAAAGATGAGGAAGTTTAGAAATGCATCTATCAGCAAACATAGATTTCCAAAAACCTGTATTTTATGTAAGTGATTGTGTGTTTTGTATATGTGATAGTATGTATATATGTATTCAGAATCTAGTGCTGATCAGATACTAGTGAAATAAGGTAAATTGTACCTTGTGCTGATAAAATCAAATAATACAATAGGGTATGTTAGAAATAAAAAGAATTTTTTGGGGGTGAGGCAATTGGGGTTATGTGACTTTCCCAGGGTCACACAGCTAGTAAGCCTCAAGTGTCTGAGGATGGATTTGAGCTCAAGTCCTCCTGAATCCAGGGCCAGTGATCTATCCACTGCACCACCTAGCTGCCCTGATTAAAAGAAATTTAATAATTATAATTTTACCTGCAAATGGGCTGAACTCACCTATAACAAGAATGATAATAAAATTGTTGCAAAAGCAGAACTCAATAATATGTCACATGGAAAACACATACAGATGTCCACAGATTTAAAGTGGGAAGTTAGAATATGTTTTTTCTGCTGTAATGGAATCCAAAGAAAATCAAGATTTGTCATCATAATTTTAATTAAGCACAAGATAAGAGAAAGAAAAGACAAAATCGAGAGAGAAAAGGTAAAAATATGCCATGCCTAGCTCTTCTGCAGACAATAAAATAATATGTAACTATCTAAATTTGTGAAGGATCTGTGATTTTGCCAGTCTGGAGAACTCCTGAAAACTCCCTCCACCAGCTCAGAGATTTATCTGAGCTTGCTGTTGTTCAGTCGTTTCAGTCATGTCCAACTCACTTTGTTAACAAGAATACTGAGAAATCAATGGTTTGGTATTGAAAGGAAAACCTCTATAGGAGAGCAAAAAGAACTTGATGGCATTGATTAGGAACAGAGAACTCTTCATGACCCCATTTGGGATTGTCTTGGCAGAGATACTGGAGTGATTTGCCATGACCTTCTCCCCCTCATTTTACAGATGAGGAAACTGAGGCAAACAGGGTTAAGTGACTTGCCCAGGGTCACATAGTAAGTGTCTGAGGCTAGATCTGAACTCAGGAAGATGACTCTTCTTAACTTCAGGCCCAGCTCGCTATGCACTATATCAGCTAGCTAAGGTGCATAGAACCAATAAGATTAGCTAGAAGTCACCTAGCAAGTAAATGTCAATGACGAGATTTTAAGCCCAGCACTCTATCCACTATCCCACACTGTCTTAATAAAAGCTTTTTTTTTTTTTTTTTTGCCTAGAACTGTGATTTCGGTAATGTAATGAAAACTCCCAGTGTAGAAACTCTTTGTACCAACAAATAAAGCGTGATTAATAATTCCTAATCAGTTGGTTCTCTCTTCCCAGTGTTTTACAACTTAAAGAACGGTGCTACTATAAATATTTTGGTAAAGATGTGATATTTCTTTCTCTTTGTCCCAGAGTCCCTATGAAAGGGAGAAGTAGTACGTCATCCAGCATATACCTGCTGCTACTTTACATCCCAGCTTGACTGACCAAAGAGAGAGAAAAAGCTGGCCTCCAAAGAAAGCACTCACTCAAGCCATAATGCAGCTTCCTATTTTAACTAATTGTTATTGCTAACCAGGTGCTAAATTCTTGTTTATACATTGATGAAAGACTAATCATGATGATGATGGTGAAATGCTTTAAAGTTTACAAAGTGCTTTACATGTCATTTGATTGAAAGTGTGCTCAGCATCTTCTAAATGTGGTACACTTAATCATTTCTCCCTGCGATAAAGTTCTGGTTTCTCCACCCTTGGTATAACAACCATTTGTTGTTGTTTCTTTTGCAAAAACAAAATTTATTAAGAAAAAAATAATTCTTAACTGTCTATTGGGACATAGAAGAGAAGATATCTACTTTGGTTAATTAATGTAGGACCTATACCATAGAAATCATAAATCCTTGAAATATTTATAGTGTGAAATAATATCGTGGTGATCATGATGGTGATTATAATCATAATAATTCACACTTACATAGGACTGCAAGTGACCTCACTGGCTTAGTTTCTTCATCTGTGAAATGAAGATAAATAAACAATCAACAAGGATTTATTAAGTACCTATACCATGTGTTAGACCCTGGGGATACAAAGCAATAAATCCCTGCATTCAAGATGTATTTTATAGAATATAGATATTTGTAATAGTTGTCAATAGGTTGTTGAAGAAAGGCACTTTATAAACCTTAAGGCACTATGGAAATAGGGAATTATCCCTCTTTTTAATTCATAATGACATGGTGTAAATGGTGTTGTGTAGGAGGACCTGAAGTGGCTAGGCCCTGTTATGAGCAGACCTGGAGCTCTGGACAGGAACCACAGCAAGCCCAGCATACAGGCAGAGGCTATATCAAAGATGATGTGTCACCAGGATCCGGACAATAACTCTGTCTGACTTTTGCTTTGGCTTGCGCTGCATTATCCAAAGGCCGTTTATCATCCTCTTCTTCCTCCTCCTCCTCCCTGAGCTCAGGCCCCTGCTCGGTTCCTCTAATCGATCATTAGGCAGAGAACATCCAGGGAAGATGGATGAGAGCCATCCATCCTCATGGCAAAGGGCAGGAAATGAAAATGGCTACACAGGGAAGCCAGTTCTAGAAGAACCTGTTGGATTCCAAAGGGGTGAAGGGACCCCAGTGGTCACAGAAACCAAGACACTCCCTGACTGAACACTCAGCTCAGGATAAAAACAATTTCTTGCTTGTTCTCACCAGTCAAAGAACTCTTGGAATTGTTGTACCTAACTCACTATTGTGACTTGGGGTTCTAGTTACCCCTTTTAAGGGGCAAATTAGTTTGTTCTGTATCTTATAAGAAAGAGAGGTATTAAAGATGCTTTGTTTTGTTTTGTTTTGTTTTAACAGAAGGATAACATATGATAGTTACGAACAATGCCCACTTAAGTATGTGATAGACTGGCTCTAATCTAAGCTCTGCCACTCTTTTTTGTGACCTTGAGCAAGTCACTTTCCCCCTTCCTCTTTTCTCTAAGCCTACACTTTCTCATTTACACAATGAGGAGTTTGTAATAAATTATCTTTAAGGGGGCAGCACTGGCCCTGGATTCAGGAGAACCTGAGTTCAAATCCACACTCAGACACTTGACAATTTCTAGCTGTGTGACCCTGGGCAAGTCACTTAACCCTCATTGCCCCACAAAAAAAAATATATATATATATATATATAACTTTAAGTTCTTTTCCAATTCTAATTATCTATGGAGTATTATGTGGAAAAGGGATTAAACTAATTCTGTTAAGCTTCGGAGGACAGAACTAGAAAAAATGAAGGGTTAGAATTTGATTTGGGAGTGATGAAAGTTTCAAAGAGGCAAATTTCAGTTGGACAAAAGGAAAAACATCCTAGTATTCAAAGTAGTCCAAACATAGAAAGGGGTATGTAACAAAGGCCTGACCAATAGGGTTCTAGTCTTTAAGCATGTGTAGTGTATTCTACCTACTGCCAAGCAATAGAGGTGAGCTCCCTATAGATGTTCCCTTGGTGAGGCTGCTTCCAGGTATACATAAAGGAGGACCCTGTCCTCTACTTTGGAGCATGCCCAAGTGTTCTATGATACTTTCTTCTTAGCTTACTGTGTGATGATGAAAAGTATTTTCATTGCCTGCTGAGCCAAAATGGTATACGTAAACAAATGGCTCCAACCTAAGAACTTGACTCTTCTCTCTTTCCTGTTGGTGAGCAAGGAAGAAATGTTCTGAGCTTCCAGGTGAGGAGATAGCAGATGCTACTGGATGGATGGATGGATGGATGGATGGATGGATGGATGGATGGATGGATGGATGGATGGATGGATGGATGGATGGATATGTGCATGCATATATATGTACATACACACATATATAGACAGTTATGAAGTATGGGAAGTATACATAACAACTGGAGTGAGGGAGAGAGGGGCAAATACTGCTGGAAGATGAAGAAAGGCCCAGTGGAGAAGGTGGAACTTGAGGTGGTACCTTCTCACAAGAAATTAGGGACACCAAGAGGCTGGATGGGAGAATATATGGAGGAGGGATAAGATGTCAGGCTGAAAAGATAAGGGTCCAGAAGAAGCCAGGACCAGGACCTAGTAGCATCCCCTGCTACCAAAGCCAGTTCTGGACAGTTTTTTATCTCTTCCATCTCCATCCTCACTATGCCCACTGGCAGAAATTACAATAGCTAAAGCATCCTTGCTCTCAGTTCTTCCTGAGAGTCCAGGAACTCATGGCACAACTCACTGTGCAGCAGCTGAGATTCCCTCACGCTAAAACCAAGCTTTCCCTTCCCCCCTGCAGAGTCCTCCTCTATTCCTCTGGTATAACCTTGATGAATGTGACCTGCTTAATATGGAGAAGACAGATGAGCCAATAACTCTGGCGCTGGGCTCTGGGCACCCGCATGGTTCTGATTTACTAGGCTATGCTCACTCCCCTCCTGCTTCGTGTTTTCTACCTGCCTGTTGGCTGCATTCCTCACATTTCCCACTGTCTTCATGATTGTTAACCAAGGCAAAGGCTCTTCAGAATAAGAACAGCCAGACCCATCTCCCAAATTCTTCCCATTCCCCTAACTTCCCAGCTGAGAAGTCCACTAGAAAAGATTTGGAAACTGGAAAGAGCTTTGGATTGGGGGTCAGGAGCCCCTAATCCAAATCTTTACATTAACACACTCTATATGACTTTAGACAACTCACAGTCTCTGTACTTCATCTTCCATCATCAATATATTGAAAGGGTTGGGCCCAGTGATCTTCAAGGTACCTTCCAACTCCAAGTCTTTTAGAATGTAGAGATTCCTCCTCCGATCTAGCCCAGAGTCTGCCAGATGGACTTCCTGAAGCTCACCTTTAATCACGTTCCCTCCTTCCCTCAAAATTTCTCAATGACTTCCTGTTTCACAAAAGATAAGGTCCAGCCTCTTCACACTGGGATTCAGGACCCCACAGTCTGATCTCAGCCCACCTTTCTAGTCTTATCTTACACAGCTCCCTTCAAAAACTCTATTTACCAGGAAAACTGGAACTACGATCTGCATCCTAAACCTGTTCCAAATTCTTCCAGCCTTTGGAAATATGTTGCCTTTGATCACATTATTCTCTTTTCTTATAAATGCCAGCCCATTCCCCAATTAACAGTTGAAATCCTAGGCAGCCTTCCAAAGATAAGATGGAATGCAGTCCCCATTAATAAATGTGGTCTCCCTGCTCCATACTTCTCCAGCTCCATGCATACCTCTCATAATCCTGATCACAGTAACTGTTTTGTAGAATCTATATCTAATTTCCTTGGTTCAATTCAATTTAACAAAAATTTATCATGTACCAAACAACATGTAAGACCTTGAGCTTTCTCTTGGGAAAAGATATAACACAGACCCCAAAGATAGTGGGAAAGCAAGAGGTAATGACATTTACACAAATAACTATATACCATGAACGTGACATAAGGACAAAGAAGGGAGTCAGGCAAAGTGCAATGACAAATTTGAGTCAGGATTGATCATTTTCACTTGGAGAGATAGAAAGGACAGGAAAGAAAGGTTCCTACCAGATTGTAAGCTCAATGAAGACAAAGACAATTTTATTCATCTCTGTGCTCCCCCCAACCCATCTCTTGGCACAGGGCCTTGACTATATAGGTGATCAATTAATATGTATTTAGCAAATGAATGGATGGAACAAGTACCTTACAACTGGTCCCATTCCATCAGCACATGTGTTGTGGGAGATGGAGACATGACATGATGCTCCTCTTTGTGTCACAGCTGGTTCACGCAGGATATATACGTAGATGAGTCTCACAAGGATCTTATCAAGATTGATATGATTCAGTTCCTCTGGTGATTTATCCAATGGTAGATCATTGGACAAGTATTTCTTATGTGGAATATCAACAGCCAACTTAGTTTATTAAATAGACTAAAAAATTATATGATTCTGAGTATCTCTGTCTCCTTTCCCACAATTCCACAGCTCACTACAGAAGGAGAATGGAGCCACATAGGACAGAAGTCCAATTTGACTTTTTCTTTGTTTTATGGATTGCCACAGCCAAAGGAGCCTGCCAGCCTACTGGTGGTGAGTCTCTCTTTAATTAGCTTGTCTTGTCTTCATTACATGGGCTGGTTCTGTTGCTATGATCACGCTTGAAGCCTTTCCAACAATGATCAGACTTGCCAGATGTTGTGTCCACTGGCATAGGTTTCCAGAAAGCAGTCCCTTCCATGCCACAATGAGGCATAAGGGTAGAACTTTGAGGAAGGAAACAGAAGGGATGTTACAGAGCATAGGATATAGAACCCTGATCAGTGAAAAAGAATTTATTAAACACATTCTCTGTGCCAGGCACTGTTCTGGGAGGGAACTCAGAGAGCTGCTAGCCCAAATCCTTCCTCCTGTGCATGGGGAACCTACAGCTCAGAAAAGGGGATCGTCTCCATAGTCACCATTTCAGATACCTGTGTTGACTTATTTAACTTCAATGTCCTCAGGGGATTTTTCCTGACCTTAGCCCATGTTAAAGAGCTCAAAGCCCTCCAAGGCACTGATTTGTCACAAAATCAGTCCTGGGGATAGGTGAAGTCCCCTTTGGATCATGGGCTTCATACTGGAAGAAACCTTAGAGGCTACCCAGTCCAGCCCCCTTATTTGACATGTGGAAAAAGGATCCTATAGAGGGTTCCCTGAGAGTGTGTGTGGTAGTAAGTTAGAAGAGCAAGGAGCTGAATCCAGGGCTTTAAATGCCAACATTCCTTCCACCAGCCTATGCTGACTCTCTGGAGAGGGAACTAGGGTCTCAGAGAGGGAAAGAGGGAGGATCACCCTTAAAGCGCTGGGCCTAGCAGTGCTCAAGCAGGGAAGGGAGGTAAAGAATGAATTAGACAAAGGGATATGATTATTACACAACTGCAATATTTCTCAGATAAGATTTCTGGCCCTCACCAAAGTGTAATTGAATTAAGTTAATTATATTCCAGAGTGAAGCTATTTTGAGGCAACACATATGTGCAGGCTGGAAGGAAGGGGCTTGTTTTCATTCTTACAGTTTTCAAGGGAAATGTCTATGCTTTAATTATCCAACTGTGAAGACGTTTTAGCTTAATAGCATCCACTGTCGCAGGTCCTAGGAGACCGAGGTTCATTTATAGAGTCTTGAGTCCTATTCTCCACATTGCATGTGTGGGGGGGGGGGGGGAGAGAGAGAGAGACAGAGACAGAGACAGAGACAGAGAGAGAGACACAAACACAGACACAGACAGACAGAGACAGAAACAGGAACATAGGCATTTCCTGATTCCCCCAACTCCCCAGCCCAAAACCATCTATTTTCTTTTTACATATTTTATCTATACTTATATAAGTTGATGCTGTTTTCCCTAATAAAATGTAAGGTACTTGAAGGCAAGTTTTAGTATCTCCAGCAACTAGCATCATGCCTAGCATGTAAGTACTTAGTAAAGGTAGAGTAAGTAAAAAACAGAGACAGAGATATTAAGAGAGCCAGAGACTGGGACAAGAAAAAAGAGAAAGAGGAGAAAGAGAAAGGAAAAGGTGAAAACAAAAAAGAGAGAAGGGAGGGAGGGGAAAAAATTTAACAGCAAAAATGTTTTCTCATTTTTGTATTTTAGAAATTACTCCTTGGGAAGACTAAAAAGTTCCTACAAGCCAGGGACCATGTTGTATATGTCTTCTGCACTAAATACATAGTAGGTTCACAGCAAATTCTTAAGAATTGAGTACGACACCCAAAAAAGCCCTCTTCTTTTCTCTTTCTCTTCCCTTTTCTTCTTCTTCTTCTTCTTCTTCTTCTTCTTCTTCTTCTCCTCCTCCTCCTCCTTCTTCTCTCTCTCTCTCTCTCTCTCTCTCTCTCTCTCTCTCTCTCTCTCTCTCTCTCTCTTCCCCCTCCCTCCCTCCTCTTCCTCCCTTTCTCCCCTTCCTCCTTCCCCTCCCTCCATCCCTCCCATTCTCTCTCCCTCCCTCCATCTCTCCCTCTCTCTCTCTGTCTCTCTCTATCTGTCTGTCTGTCTATCTCACACACACACACACACACACACACACACACACACACACACACACCCTACTGCACTCTCCCCTTTTCAAAGAAAGAATAATCTCAGGGAAGACATCCAGGAGAGACTGATAGACCCTAGGTTTGGAAGGATGGGTGCCATTTTGAGAGCAGAAGAAAACCAATATGGGATAGCAAAAAGAGCCCTGCACTTAGAGTCAAAAGACCTGTATCCAAATCCAGACTCCAGCATTTATTGTCCATGTAACCTTGGGGAAGTTACATCATCTTTTTTAGTCTCAGTTTCCTCACCTGTAAAATGGAGACAAGAATATTTGAATTAATTACCTCAAAGGGTTAGGGTGAAGAAAGCACTTTGTAAACTTCATAACCCTATAGAAATTAGAGATATCATTATGTTTGTATAATTCTTTAATTTTTCAAAGTATTTGACTATTAATTATCTCTCCTATTCATCCTGGGGAAGATGGGACTGCCTGGAGGAGAAGCAGTGAATTTCTACAGCCCTCAAGTGATAGGAAATGGAGAGAACAGATAGGGAGGAACACCACCCTCAACAACACACTGAATCTAAAGGACCATATAGGTCTTTGGGAAAAATGGAGGCCAACTGGAAAGGGCAAGAGAGTAGCTTGGGCTACTCAGCAGTTATGGGACGAGTCTTTTATGATTTGTTGTCTGGCTGGTAAAATCTAGCCTGTCCTATAGTCACTCCATTGTTAGGCTGAGTATTTGCACGAAGTTGAGGCTCTTTACTTTTCCTATAGAGACCTAGATGTGGATCAAATTTTGATTCTACAGGAGAAACTCCAAGATGGGGGCTTAAAACCCTTTAAGTTCAAACCCAAAGCTTTGGTTCTGGAACATGCATTCCAACAGCGAACACCCCAGCCCCGCTCTTCCTTGGTCTACCTTAACCCAAACTCATATTTGCAAACACATGCCTAATGTCAGTGTGAGGGTCCATAGTGCACCTTGTCCTTTGGTTAGAAAAGTTTGAATTGATGAATGTAAGAGAGGGAAGGAAAGCTTCTGGACTCCTAGGGAAGGACATATTCTGAAAGTAAAACCTGATACAGGGACAGCTAGGTGGTACAGGGAATAGAGCACCAGCCCTGAAGTCAGGAGGATTTGAGTTCAAATCGGATCTTAGATGGGGGCAGCTAGGTGGTGCAGTGGATAAAGCACCAGCCCTGGATTCTGGGGACCTGAGTTCAAATCCAGTCCCAGACACTTGACACTTACTAGCTGGACAAGGCACTTAACCTCAATTGCCTTAAAAAAAATATACAGAAGAAAATGTTTCCTCTTGAGGTAAAAAGAGAGGGAAGATGGGAGGCATAATGGAAAAAACACTAAATTTGGTGTCACAACACCTAGGTTCAAATCCTACCTCTGTTGCTCACTTCAACTCTGAGGTTCAGGAAGGGGTTGGATTAAATGCCTAAGGGCTTTTCTATTTTAAAAAAGAAAAAAAATATTATGATACTCCAGTTCTGTTCCCACTGTCTTTTCTTCTTTCATTATTATCAGAGATGCTTATTCTCCCTCCCTCCTTCCCTCTCTCCCTCTGCAACACCCTCAGGTCTTAAAGCACTATGCAAATGTGGATCCATCTTATTCTTTCTCAGGAGGCTGCTCCAGTGGCTCGTCAGAAGACATGGGTCCTAGCTCTGACACAAGACTATAGATTAAAAAAAATAATAACAAAAATCTTCATTTTAATTTTAAAAACTTAAATTTAGATAAGAAAAAGTCTATAGGTAAGTCACTGAAACTTTCTAAATTTGCTTCATGTGTAAAATGAGAGTAATATCTACCTTACCTATGTTACAAGGCTGTTGGGAGAAAAATACCTTCTTCCTGAAAACTATTCTTATTACCTCTTTGCTTCAACCCCTCTACCTTTTCATCTCTGGCCCTAGAACCTTCGATTTGTGCCCAAGCATGTGGCCCCTGAATTCCTTCCAACTTGGGCCAAACATCAGCAGTTGGAAGTAGCCCAGGTCAAAGGGATCTCCAGTTTGACAAAGACTGAGCTCCTGACTTGGCAAGCTCTGGAGCCTGACTCCCCTGGAGCAATCATTCCCCCTCCCAAAGAGTAAACTGATCATTTCCCAAGATAGAATCAGAGAAATTCATCAAACTGGCTTTTAAATCCACTGACGGGTGCCCCCCCTCCCTCTCCCCCTCCTCCACCACCCAACACAGCTGAGATTAAAATGCATTATCCTTTGATATGGGGGCTAATAAACTGAACCATCCCTCAGCCTCAGGACTCAGACCATAATTCACTCTGGAAAAATTGTAGATATCCACCCAGATAAATTCTAAATATACCACTGAGGAGATAAATATTCATACTTAGGAGGCCCCATGGAGGGTACAAATCTCCTGCTAAAACTGCCATCCAAAGTCTTCTTTTGATGCTCAGATAAAGCTAATCTTCAGAAACTTGGGGTCTAAAGAAAGAAGGAAGCTGGGGATTCTAGGAGCTAGTGAGTACTTCCAAGGATTGAGCTCTAGATTTGGATTCAGAAGATCAAGGTTCAAGTCCTTGGTTCTACTATTCATGAGGAAGATGATCTTGGACAACTCCCTCCTATGTTGGGGGGGGGGCGGGGAGCCTCTTCCATCATTATCTAGAGAATGGGGTCAGATGGTCTCTAGAACCACTTCTCATAGACTGTGCCCCCTTGAATAAGGCCCTTCTGCCAGAGCTGTAAAATGAGGGAGTTGAGCTACACGATTTCCTAGGCCATTTCCTTCCTTGTGATTATTGTGTGATGAGGTGATGAGATTCTGTCATTCCTGCTACAGCGAGGGTCCTAAACCTGGGCTCCATCATTTGTGGATGAATTCAGGAGAAGCCATGGGGAGGGTGGGGGAGGGGAAGGGAATTGCATCTTTATTTTCACTAACCTCTACCTGAAATTTAAATTTCCTTCCATTTTATTTAAAAACATTGTTCTAAGAAGGCATCATCAGACTTCCAGAGGAACCATAACACAAAAAAGGTTATGAACTTGACCTTCAGCCCCTCCTCAGGACTGGGAAATAGCTTATGCTATGGATAGATGATGGATAATGATAAGGTTCTGTTATGGGAGTATTATTTTTTTTTATTTATTTTTTTTTTTTAGTGAGGCAACTGGGGTTAAGTGACTTGCCCAGAGTCACACAGCTAGTAAGTGTTAAGTGTCTGAGACCGGATTTGAACTCAGGTACTCCTGACTCCAGGGCCGGTGCTCTATCCACTGCGCCATCTAGCTGCCCCTATGGGAGTATTATGGGCCCTGTTACCCCAGAAGTTGTCTGGGGAGGTCAAGGAACTTTTTCCTTGAAACCCCAGGAGTTTTCCCTTGAGGAATAAGAAGAGATAACATGAATTCTTATTATTACATACAACATGCCTATGAGGTAGGTACCAGGGAAAACACTAGCAATTGGGAGGGTGGAGAAAGAGACAGAGAGAGACAGTCAGAGACAGAGTGAAAGACAGAGACAGAGAGAAACAAAGATAGAAACAGTGTGGGGAGGGAGGGAGGGAGGAAGGAAGGAAGAAAGAAAGGATAGAAGGAAGAAAGGAAAGTGAAAGAAAAAAGAAAGACTGGGGGGGGTGGAGCCATGATGGTAGAGGAAAGGCAATAACCTCTCAGAGCTCTCCACATGATCATGCTAAAAACCTCCAAATAATTCCATAAGACAACTCCTGGAGCAACAGAACCCACAAAAAGATGGGGTGAGATCATGTTCCAATAAAAGATGGCTTAGAAAGTTGGCAGGAAAGGTCTGTTGTACCAGGGTAAGAGCAAAGCACAGCCCTGTGGCTGTGTGTGCAGATCCAGCCCCAGGCTGGCTGCACCAGAGAAAGAGACCCCCAGAACTGAATTGCTGATTTGGCAGCAACAACAGCGTCTTCTGTAACTAAGCTCATGGTCTGCTGAAAGGGCTAAGAGGTAGTCCAGGGGGAGATTATATGGGTCCCTGCTGGTGCTGAGGTGAAACTTAGTTGTTTCACCTGTGCTAGGAAACAGGAAGCAGTCTTGAGTGACAGCGGCCCAGGTGAAGAGGAGTTCAGACTCACCAGAGTTAGCAACCACAGTGAAACGGAATTTTTTTTCCAGGTTAAAGAGCAAGTAGGCCTGAAGTTATTTATAGACCAGAGCACAGCCCAGGTGAGTGAAGAACCTACTCCTTCTTAAATCGTACAACTTTAGACTCCATGAAGCTTGGGACAGTGCATCCTAGAAACAGTGCCCCACTTTAAGAAGGAGTTAAAAAGTCAAAAATAGGTTTGTAAAATGAACAGATAGAAAAAAATGGGGACCATAGAAAGTTTCTTTGGTGATAAGGAAGATTGAGGTGCACCCTCAGAAGAGGATAACAAGGTCAGGGCTCCTACATCCTAAGCTTCCAAGAAAAATATGAATTGGTCTCAGGCCATAGAAATCCTCAAAAAAGACTCTGAAGACAAAGTAAGAGAGTAAGAGAGGAATGAGAGTGAGGTAGGAAAGTCATGAAAAAAAGCCAACAACTTGAAAAGTGAAATTGGCCAAATGGAAAAGGAGGTATAAAAGCTCTCTAAAAACAATAATAATAATTGCTTAAGAATTAGGATTGAACAAATGGAAGCTAATGACATTATGAGAAATCAAGACACAATGAAAGCAAATCCAAATGAATGCAAAAATAGAGGGCAATGTGAAATATCTCCTTGGAAAAACAGCTGACCTGAAAAATAGATCCAGGAGAGATTATTTGAATATCATTGGACTACCTGAATACCATGATAAAAAAAAAAAAAGCTTAGACAAGAGGGAAAAATTGCCCTGACATTCTAGAAGCAGAAAGTAAAATAGAAATTGAAAGAATCCACCAATCACCTCCTGAAAGAGATCCCAAAGTGAAAACTTCCAGGATTATTATAGCCAAATTCCAGAGCTCTCAGGTCAAGAAGAAAATATTGCAAGTAGCCAGAAAGAAAGAATTCAAGTACTGTGGAGCCACAGTCAGGATAGCACAAGAACTAGCAGCTTCTACATTAAAGGATTGGAGGGCACGGAATAGGATATTCCAGAGGGCAAAGGAATTGGGATTATAACTAAGAATCACCCACCCAGCAAAACTGAGTATAATCTTTCAGGAAGGGGCAGGAATGAGACTTCAATGAAAAAGAGGACTTTCAGGTATTCATGATAAAAAGACCTGAACTGAATAGAAAATTTGGCTTCCAAATACAAGACCCTAGAGAAGCATAAAAAGGTAAATAGGAAAAAGAAATCATGAGGGATGTTAAAAGGTTAAACTATTTACATTCCTACATGGGAAGATGATACTTCTAACTCATAAGAACTTTCTCAGTATTAGGGCAGATGAAAGGAATAAATTTAGACAGAGGGCACAGGTGGGAATTGATTATATAGGGATGATATCTGTAAAGCATTTATTTTTTTGTTTATTTTTTTGTGTGGGGTGGTCAGGGTTGGGTGGTATGCCCAGGGTCAAGCAACTGGTGAGTGTCTTGTGTCTGAGACCGGATTTGGGCTCAGGTCCTCCTGAGTCCAGGGTGGGTGCTTTGTCCACTGTGTCACCTAGCTGCCCCATGAAGACATCTTTAAAATAAAATTAAGGGGTGAGAGGATTGTACTGGAAGAAAGGGAAAGGGAGAGGTGAGATGAGGTAAAATACCTCACCTAAAAGAAGCAAGAAAAATCTTAACGAGTGGAGAGAAAGATGAGGGAGGAGCAGGGGAGTGAATGAGCCTTACACTCGTAAGAATTGGATCAAAGAAGGAATAACATACACACTCAAGTGGGTATAGTAATATATCTTCTCCTGCAGGGAAGTGGGGGAGGAATCAGATAAGGAGGGAAGGGTGAAGGAAGGGAGGGCAGATTGGGGGATAGGGCAGTCAGAAGCAAAACACTTTTGAGGAGGGGATAGGGTAAAAGAAGATAGAAAAAAGAGTAAATATCATGGAGAGCCAATAGGATGTAGGGAAACACAGTTAGCAATAGTAACTTGGAGGAAAAAATTGAAGCAAAGGCAAGAGCAATGTAAGATGAGGATGATGATGGTGGTGGTGGTAGTGGTGGTGGTGGTGCTTACTTTGCTGAGCTATTGTGAAGAAAATTCTAAGTCAGGTATAAGGTACTATATAAATGTTAGCTATTATTGTTATTGCAATAATCAACCCCATGAGTGTTTTGTAAGGAAATTTCCCTTTAAAGTACTATATAAATGTAGTTTACCATTAAAAAAAAATGATGAGCAGGATGCTATCAGAAAAACCTGGAAAGACTTACATGAGCTGATCCAAAGCAAAATGTACTGTATACAAAATAACAGCAATATTGTAAGATGATCTGCTACAAATGACTTAGTTATTTTCAGCAATGCAATGACCCAAGACAACCCTGAAGGACTTATGAAAAATGCAATCCATCTACAGAGAAAGAACTAATGGTATCTGTTTCTGTTTTTGTTTTTTTGGCAGGGCAATGAGGGTTAAGTGACTTGCCCAGGGTCACATAGCTAGTAAGTGTCAAGTGTCTGAGGTCAGATTTGAACTCAGGTCCTCCTGAATCCAGGGCCAGTGCTCTATCCATTGCACCACCTAGCTGCCCCCTGAACTAATGGTATCTGAATACAGATGGAAGTATATTTTGTCGTTGTTGTTAGTGCCTTTTTCTAAAGGTTTTTTTGTCTGAAATGTTTTGCATGACTGCACATGTATAACTTATATTGAATTGCTTGAGTTCTTAAGGGGAGTAGGGAGGGAGGAAGAGAATTTGGAACACAAAGTTTTAAAAATCAAAAGAAAAAAGGAAGGAAGGAAGAAGGGAGGGATGGAAGAAAAGAAGGAAGAGAGAGGACAGAAAGTGAAAGAAAAAGAGAAAGAAAGAAAAAAGGAAGGAGGGACATATGGAAGAAAAGGAAGGGAGGAGGAAAAGGAGAAGGAAGAGGGGGGAGGAGAGACAGAGAAGAAAGTGTTGTTGTTTTTCCTTCATTTTCAAAATTGGATTTAAGTGAGCAAGAGCTGTGCAAGGTCACCAACCTCACTCTCTCCCCCAAAGCCATTGACTAGAGATGACTCTGGATCTTTAAGGCAATTGGGGTTAAGTGACTTGCCCAGGGTCACACAGCTATTAAGTGTCTGAGATGAGATTTGAACTCAGCTCCTCCTGACTCCTAAAAAGGAAGGGAGGAAGGAATAAAGGAAGGAAAGGAGAGAGGGGGGAGGAAGGGAAGCAAGAAAGGAAGGAAGGAAGGAAAGAAGGAAGGAAGGAAAGAAGGAAGGAAGGAAAGAAGGAAGGAAGGAAGGAAGGAAGGAAGGAAGGAAGGAAGGAAGGAAGGAAGGAAGGAAGGAAGGAAGGAAGGAAGGAAGGAAGGAAGGAAGGAAGGAAGGAAGGAAGGAAGGAAGGAAGGAAGGAAGGAAGGAAGGAAGGAAGAAGTCCTTACATAGAAGGTGGTGCTTGGGCTGAGTATTAAAGTAGGCCAGGCTTCTTTAGTTGGGAAGGCAGCATAGTGCAAGTCATAAGACCTGAGTTGAAAGATCACTAGCTCTAGAGTCAGAGTACATGAGTTCAAATCCCACCTCTGATGTTTTTTACCTGCATGACCTTATATGTCATTCATCCTGGAGCTCAGCTTCCTCACCTGTAAAATGACAGATGATCTCTAAACTCCAAATCCTAGGACCTTCCAAAAGTTCTTACAACTTTGATGAAAAGCTTCCGACACTACCTGGTTGAAAGGCAACATCAGCCACCCCTCACTCATTACAGCACAGGAGCTATTAAATGTGAAGTAATGATAATTGTCAAAAAAAAAAGATGATAGTCTAATAGAATCTCTATCATTATCAAAGCAGTATCATAACAGCAATAGCTCGATAAAAGCACTAAATAAACTCCCCAAAAGGAAAATAGGAGAATTTTACCACAAAATCAATTCACCTTTAATTCGAATGTGCTGAAAAAGGTATTTCATCTTAATGACTCAATTATTTCATTATAAGGTGAGTAATAAAGTTTCCTATCCACTCTTTGCTTGACTATTTAATCCTCTTTTTCCAACGTCTTCTGGGGAGGATGCATTTATAGATTCGCACTTTGTAAATTGAGTACTTTGTTTCCATTTTATTAGTGATTTTATAGAATATTTAGCCATTTGCCTTAATGTAAAGTCTATCATTTAATTAGTCATCGGTGGGATTCTTGGAATACTAATCTCAGTGTGTTTGTTTGCATGCACACCCACAATGCAATTACACCCTATCCTGAGTTCCCATCATAGTACTGGGACATAGGTTTGATATTACATACTCTCAAATTCATTATGGCCAAGGAAAGGAAGCTAATAATTGTGCTTCAGTTTCTGACTCACACCACTGTTTCTGCTTTCTGCTGCAGCCTGAAAAGGCCCTGAATTATAATATACCCTCATCTTCCCAAAGCAGGGTAAAGGAAAGATTAAGCCCCCCCCACCCCCCCACCCCCACCCCACACACACACACACACACACACAAAGAGCCAGGCTAGATCAATTCTTGCTAACCCACAACTGGTGCTGCTGACCTGGAAACCTTTGTTATAGAGAAAATCAAACTCTGGGAGTGCTGGTATGTGTCTGTATGTGTCTGTCTGTCTGCTTGCACACACACTCACACACAGATGCTCAATCTGTGGCTGAAGCACTTAACATACATTATCTCACCTGATGCTCACAACAGCCTCATAAGCTAAATGCTTTTGTTATCTTTGTTTTGAAGGTAAGGAAACTGAAAAGTGATGTGGCTTTCCCAGTGTCAAGGGGGAAAAGGGTGTGGGGATCCTTAGGTATTCCTCTTAAAGAATTACACTCTCACACACAGTCCAATTAGAATTAAAATGGCCTTTTATTTGGCACCAGAGAAAGTGACTGAGGGGTAAGTCAAAGACTTTACCCCTGGGGAGGAGCACTCAAACATTCTCCTCCCCAAATAGAAGGAAGGCAAAAGCTTTTGTAGAGGATAGATGGGGTAACTACCTGAAAATAGAAAGTTCCTTTTGGGGATGGGGTGGGGAAAGCTTAGGTACTTGTTATTCCTGAGAGCTAAGGGGGATTATTTTTTAGGAATTATGGTCCTGACCTCTAGAGTTATCTCGGTCTCCTGGCTCTAGTCAGGTGATGGCCATGCCTAATTGACTTTCCTGCTATTGCATTTTATCTTCCCTTATTTCTTAGGTGTGTCTGTTCTGATATATAGTTGGCCAGTTTAAACTTTAATAGGCCCTTATTTCCTTGATATGTCTGTCCTGCTATCTGGTCATCCTAATCCCCATGTCCCCAGGCTCATACAACTAGTAAATATTCGAGGGTGGACCTGAACACCAGTCTTCTTAACATCTCAAACAGTTCTTTATCCAATATACCATACCCCTTGGACATTCCCTGGAGAAACCTAGCAGAATAATGTGGGGTTTTTTTTGTTTTGGGTTTTGTGTTGTTTTGTTTTTTTGTGGGGCAATGGGGGTTAAGTGACTTGCCCAGAGTCACACAGCTAGTAAGTGTCAAGTGTCTGAGGCTGGACTTGAACTCAGGTACTCCTGAATCCAGGGCCGGTGCTTTATCCACTGTGCCACCTAGCTGCCCCTCAGAATAATGTTTAAAGAGAACACATGTCAGATTTCCAGGTCATGTGAGCAACAAGATGGCAGACAAGACATTTTCTCAGATCACCATTACCTCTCAAATCTCTCCAAAACAGAAATTTATGCACCAAAGATAAAGCATCTTCAGCTGTTTCCATGGTTTAGGACACCTAGAATCCAAATAGAAGTTCAAACAAAAAACAAACCCCAAAACAGAACTGACTCTCTTTGATCCTGAGTTCACTCAGCACCCCACGCCAACATCCCATGCTACCAGCAGCAAGGCTGCACTAGCAGACCGAAGCCCACAACACAGGCTTCCATCAAAACCCATCCCTGCAACTCATTGCCCCATCCCCTTTCTAGGGCCATAGAGACCCTGGCTCAAGGTTGCAAAAGTTTGCTTGTGCCTCAACAGCCTGCTTGGTCACAGCTCTTCAAGATCCAAAGCCTGCTGAAGGCTGCAACCCAGAAGCAACAGTGCTATAAAATTCTGAACAAGGGAAAGCAGGCTCAGGACCACCAGTGCTAAGCCAGAAACCTAAGGAATAGAGAGAGTGGAAAAGGTCATCAGGATAAGACACTGGTCATGTTTGGGGGGGGGGGTGCAACGATCCACCAAGCCTGAGGGAAAGAGCACGGCACCCAGCTGGGACATTTCTACATAATAATAACAAAACAGAAGAAGCAATAATAAGAGGGGAAATGCCATTCTAAATAATTACAAAATGCACAAACTATCTAGGGATCAACCTCCCAAAGCACACAAAAGGCTTGTATAATTCAATTACAAAGCATTCCTTAAAAAAGAAATCTAAATAGCTAAAAGAATATTCAGTACTCATGACTAAGCCATGCCAATATAATAAATACCACCAAGATTAATTTTTACTTTTAATGCTATACCAATCAAATTACCAAGGGGATAATTTTCCAGAGCTTGATGAAATAGTAACAAAATTGATTTGGGAAAACAAAAGATCAGGGAAGTGATGAAACTAAGGACAAAGGGGAAATAGCACTTCCAGACCTCAAATTATATTATAAAGCAGCAGACATCTAAACCATCTAGTATTGGTTGAAGTATAGAGAGATAGATCAATGGAACACACACAGAAAAAAAATAACTCAATAACTCAGTGTTTGACAAAATAGAAAACAGGAAAAACTAAGGGAAAACTCTCCATTTGATAAAAACTGTTGGGAAAACTGGGAAGCAATCTGGAAGAAATTAGATTTGGACCCACATGCTAATCTACATTCTAAATGAATACATGACCTTAATATTAAAGAGAAACTATAAAAAAGAATCAGAAGAGAAACAGATAATATACCTCTCATATAGCTATAAGTAAGAAATGTATTCTTAATCAAACAAGAGATAGAGGCAAATATAAAAGATAACTAACTGATTAATTGAAACTGAAAAGTTTCTGCATAGACAACATTAATGCTTCTAGGAGAAGAAAGGAAGAGATCAAATAGGGGAAAGTTGCACATCACATTTCTCTAATAAGGTTTTGATATTTGAGATATATAAACAATAAATACAGATTACATATGTGTATATACATATCCATACATATGTGTGTGTGATTATATACATTCATCTATATGTGTGTGATTCTATATATGATATATGTATGCATATATACACCTGTGCCACCTAGCCACATATACACATATATATGACATATACATTTACATGTAATGATTGGAATGATGCCACCTGCTGGAGAGCTACTGTAGGAATGCTCCACCATGAGGAGAAGGCATCTGAGGGCAAGCCATGTGGCTTTCTTTGGCATCAGGAAGTGATGTTTGCTCATGGGTACTGTCAATCAAAGACCAGCCAATTAGCTTGGAGCTGTGTGGGGGGGAATTTCCCAGTTTCACAGGAGGCTTCTGGGAGGAAGGAGGAAGTGTTGGGTCTTTTTTGTTCCTGACCTTGCCATGGCAGGTCAGATGATGGGGTCTCTTAGAAATAGATAGATTTTTACCTTTCTCTCTGATCCTAATGCTCTTTAATAAATACTTAAACATTTAAATACTCTTGCTAAAGCTTATAATTTATTGGCAACCACTCATTAGATTTTAGATAGTATAGCTAGAATTTTAGCTCCTTACATACACATACATATACATCATATACATGTACATATATATGACAAAGACATAATACACACGTACATCATATGCGTGTGCATATGCATACACATACACATACACATACATATACATATATATTAATAACCATTCCCCAACAGGGGAAGTTAGGTGGCAAAGTGGATAGAGCACTGGCCCTGGAGTCAAGAGGATCTGAGTTCAAATCTCATCTCAGACAATAGCACTTAACCCCAATTGCCATAAAGTATCTGGAACCATCTCCAGTCATTATGATATATATCTTACCACTGGACACAGATGGCTCTGGAGGAAAGAATGAGGTTGGTGACTTTTCACAGCTCTCCCTCACTTAAATCCAATTCAGTGCAAGTCATGACATCACCCTGCTGTCATGGTCTTCTTTGAGAATGAAGGACAAACAACAAAAACCTTCTTCCCCAACAAATAATCAAAGTAGATGAACAAATAGTTGACAAAAGAACTGCAAAGTATTCACAAACACATGAAAAAATGCTCCAAATCACTAATAATAAGAGAAATGCAAATTAAAATAACTCTGAGGTTTTACCTCACATCCTGCAAATTGACAAAAATGACAAGAAATGGCCACAGTCAAAGTTGAGAGAGTTGTGGGAAGATAGGCATACTAATACTTTGTCAGCAGATCTGTGATTTTGAAAAACAATTTGGAATTATGGAAATAAGAGACAAAAACATCTATATGCTTTGAACAAGAGACTCCATTATTGGATTAATACATCAAGGAATCCATCAGTAAGAAAAAAGCCCCCTTATACTACAAAATATTTATAGAATGACTTTTTTTGATAGCTAAGAATTGGAAACAAAGCAGATGTCCACCAATTGGGGAATGGCTAAACAAACTGTGGTACATGAATGTAATGGAATATTACTGAGCTTTAGAAAATGATAAATACAGAGAATCATGAAAAGATCTATATGAATTGCTGGAGAGTGAAGTAAGCAGAACAAAGAAAACAATTTGCACAGTAACTGTAACAATATGGAAATGGAAAAAGCAGTGATGCACCAAAAAATCAAAAGTAAATGTAACAGAATTATAAGTGGGACTTGAATGAAGACATATGAGAAGACACTCCCAAATCTACCCTTTTGTGCAGATGAGAGGACCATGAGTGTTAATGTATTAATCAGTTGTGCTGACTTTTTTTTTTCTTCTTAAAAAAAATATTATGGGGGGCGGCTAGGTGGCGCAGTGGATAAAGCACCAGCCCTGGAGTCAGGAGGACCTGAGTTCAAATCCGGCCTCAGACACTTGACACTTACTAGCTGTGTGACCCTGGGCAAGTCACTTAACCCCCATTGCCCCACAAAAAACAAACAAATAAACCAAAAAAAATATATTATTTGTCATATGGGATGACTCTCAGGGAGAGGGAAATGGAAGGCTACATGGGATACTATGGTGATGAAGGAAACAGAAAATATCAATAAAAACTTTTTTATTTTTTATTTTAGTGAGGCAATTGGGGTTAAGTGACTTGCCCAGGGTCACACAGCTAGTAAGTGTTAAGTGTCTGAGGCCGGATTTGAACTCAGGTACTCCTGACTCCAGGGCCGGTGCTCTATCCACTGCGCTATCTAGCTGCCCCAAAAACTTATTTTTTTTTTTAAGAGAAAGACAACATATCATAGTGGTAGAGTGATAGATTTGAATTCAGTTAGCATAAGGTTCAAATTCTACTGGCAATACGATGAAAGAAATTATTATGTTAATAAACAATAATTATATCCATAACCAAATATTGAATTAGGACTAAGGTTTTTCCCCTTTTCTACTTCCTTATTCATAAATTATCCCCTGTAGGTTATTCAGGCAGCCTTTGAAGGGCTGATAATAACAGGGAAAACTCAAATCTGATCTGTTCAAAAGGTAAAGAAATTTTAGTTTAGATGAATTGATAGATTTGGACTCATTGTATTTTACTCAGACAGGTCTGGGTAAAAGTGAATTCCCCCTTTTGTTTAGATTACCCTAGGCAGGGTGATATGGGTACAGATAAGTCTCTTTGACCATGACTAAATGATCAGTCACAGCCCTTGGACTCATTAGAATAAACCCACCTCTCATTATAATATCCATTTTCTCATTACTTGTTAACCAATCAGAGTTGATTTCCATCCTCAAATGCACCCCCTTTTCCAAAGGCTTTATAAGTATTGAAGGTTCCCCAGGTTAGGCCTCTTTGATTGTCGAGAGGAAAAATTAGTCCTTTCTTTTTCATTATTTACTAGCTGTAGTTGGTAAAATTGATTATCATTTACCCAGAAACTCTGTCTCTGGGAAATTTTTACTCAACCACAATGGTTACATGACTCAAATGAAATATTATATATAAAGTGCTTTATAGCCTATATCAATATCAGTCATTACTTACAAGAAAACCAGCAAATAAGACAATGGTCACCAAAAGTGGTTGCTTGAAAAGCTAGAGGTTGGCCACTCTCTCTGTGTGGTTAATGAACAGAGCCTCTGTGTTCTTCACAGCAGTCAGAATTTTCTGGATGATGTAAAGATTCAGAAGCGAAAAGTTTAAAAGACACACGGACTAGGGAGAATCAATCACAAAGGAAAATTTCACCTCTTTTATAGATGTTACTCAGCTACTCTCTCTAGTACCCTACCCCTGCTTGAGCATCTCAAACCCCCTCCCTCTATTTCCAGACACACAAAGCTAGCTGCCCGATGCCCTGGGCATGTCCTAAGTGCACACTGTCTACCCCAGTGGATGATGATAACCTACCTGAACTCATTCCTCAATAATGAACATACTTCTACCCTATCATATTCACCTCATCTCATTGATTCTGAACCCCCAGTTGCCATTATTCAAACCCCATATTCTAGCCCCCTTTATTCTGATCCCCCTTTATTCTGATCACCCCTTTATTTTCAACCCCCTTGAGAGTGAGAGGGAGTAAGAGTGAGAGCAGACCAAGAGCAAGAGGGAAAGGGAAAGGGAGAGGGAGAGGAAGAGGGAGAGGGAGAGGGAGAGGGAGAGGGAGAGGGAGAGGGAGAGGGAGAGGGAGAGGGAGAGGGAGAGGGAGAGGGAGAGGGAGAGGGAGAGGGAGAGGGAGAGGGAGAGGGAGAGGGAGAGGGAGAGGGAGAGGGAGAGGGAGAGGGAGAGGGAGAGGGAGAGGGAGAGGGAGAGGGAGAGCCCTGATCTACTCTAAAGGTACCAAATTTTTCTACTGTGCTCTCAGAAACACCAGCTCCACTGGTAGCTTTCGTCTTATATCTTTTTCTTTTCTTGCTCCCTCCATCTCCTTGCACTCACTGAGACAAGGCCACTTTCTGATAACGTCTTTCCTAGCTACCCTTTCCAGCACTGGTTGCACTTTTGCTCATACCTCTGACTGATCAATGTGGCATGTGGAATAATCCTTGCTCCTCCTCTTCATCTCCATGCTAATGATTCTCAAATTTACTTATCCAGCCCTAACCTCTCTCCTGACCTCCATTCCCTCATCTCCAACTGCCTAGTGGACATCAGACTGAATAGAAATCTTAAGGTCAACATGTCTAAAACTGAACTCATCACCTTTTCCCCAAAACCCTCCCCTTTTCCTAACCTCTCTATAACTGTTGAGGGCAGTACTCTCTTCCCAGTCACTCAAGCGCACAACCTAGTTATCATCCTCACTCTCTCATCCCCCCTCTATTCAACCAATTGTCAAATCCTGTCATTCCAACCTTCCTAATAGCTCTTGTATTATCTCTCCTCCAACGTTGCCACCACTCTGCCTGGGGTAAGTTCTCATCACCTAACTTCTGGACTATGCAATAGCTTACTGGTTTGACTCTCTGCCTCAAGTCTTTCCTCTCTCCAAACCATCCTCCACTCATTTGTCAAATTGATCTTCCTAAAATGCAGGTCTGACCATATATCACCTCCATTTTGATTGACTCCAGTGGCTCCCTTACCTCCAGGATCAAATATCAAATTCTACATTCAGTCTTTAAAGTCCTTCATGATCAGGTCAATTCCTAATCTGTTCCCCATGCCTGGGTTATATGCATTCATGCATACATACACATATATACACATGTGTGTATATATTCACCTATATTCCACAGTCTTGACTTTACTTTGCATTTGCTCATGGAGAAGAAGTTGATGCTATCACCTTCTTACACTCTGGAAACTCCCGTCATGCTGGTAAGATTCTCCTAAAATTGTTGTCTCCCTTCAAAGCCCAGCTCAAATGCTACCTTCACCACGAAAACCTCCCTGATTCTCTTGCCCCTTTCTTTACCACGCACACAGTCTGCTGGAATGTGATTTTCCCCTCCTCCCATGTTCTGATAGGTGTGTGTGTGGTTTTTTTTCCCTTGGCTCTCCTTTGTCCTTAAACACTCTCACTAGTCCACATCTTATTCTCCATTATGGAAGCCACTTGATGCAAAGTAAAATTTTGTTGAATTGAATTGAACTGTATTGAATCGACAAGTATGGGGGGGGGGTGGAAAACTTTTTAAATGACTCTTTTTCTGATGCTTAGTCACTTAAAAAGCAGTAAAGCCAGAGATGTCCTAGAAATGTGTAATTGAAATGCAAATAAGAGGCCCCTGGCTCATCACAGCCAGACTGTGTGGTTAATCAGAAATAGAAATGAACCATAACAAAGGGAAGTCCTGCTCCCAGCCAAAGGGTGTCTACCAATGCAAATTCTGAGCACACAAAGTAACCTATCTGCCTATGGCCTCTGTACCCAAATGGGCCCTGCTCTAGAAAAAAACTGTCAGAGCCAGAACAAGTCAGAATTGGACCTAGGGCCAGTTTCTTTGGGGTAAGGGACACAGACACACTGAAGAGAACTAGGCAGCAAGGTTCAGTGGAGACAATGTGTTACAGTCATAAGATAGCTGGATTTGGGGGCAGCTAGGTGGTGCACTGGCTAAAGCACTGGCCCTGGATTCAGGAGGACCTGAGTTCAAAACCGACCTCAGACACTTGATACTTACTAGTTGTGTGACCCTGGGCAAGTCACTTAACCCTCATTGCCTCGAAAAAAACTTTTTTTTTTTTTAAATGATGAGCTCAATGATCCTAGAAGGGCATGGAAAGACTTGCAGGAAATGAAGAGTGAAGTGAGCAGAACCAAGAGAACATTTTTTCCAGTAACAACAATTTTTTTTTAAGAATGACTTTGATCAGGGCAGCTAGATGGTGCAGTGGATAAAGCACTCGCCCTAGATTCAGGAGGACCTGAGTTCAAATCCGGCCTCAGACACTTGACACTTACTAGCTGTGTGATCCTGGGCAAGTCACTTAGCCATCATTGCCCCATCAAAAAAAAAAAAAGTAAGAATGACTTTGAGCAACTAAGTCATTTTGACTATTACAAATACACAAATTAAAAATAAAGGATATATGAAGAAAGATACTATCTGCATCCAGAGAAAGAACTAATAGAAGTATGTATAGAATATATATATATATATATACCTATTTGTGTCTAATGGTAGCCATGGGGGGGGGGGGGTAAAAGGAAGGGAAGGAAAAAAAAGAAGAAAAAAGAAATTTACATGATAACTTTGTTATTTGGAGGGAATAGCAAATAGCACATGGTAGATTTGCCGTTTCATGTGCAATCATCTTTTTTATTGTCCTGTTATGAAAATGTTTTTTTGTTCAGTGAATTGAAAATAAAATTGATTTTTTAAAATTTAAATGGAGAGTATTGGCCTTGAAATTAGGAGAGACCTTAATCTGATTGCTGCCTCTGACACTTTCTAGCCTTGTGACCAGGGAAAGTTCTCTTAATCTCTCTCAGATTGGATTTCTTCAGCTATAAAATAGAGATAATAATGCCTGTAGTCCTTAACTTAAAGGGTTGTTTTGTACCTTACAGAATCCACTGAGACAACGTATGTAAATTGCTTTGTGAGCCCTAAAGCTTCTATAAATGTCACTTACTATTACCTAACTGTACCTTCTCCAGGCATCTCTGTTCACTGTAGCTGCTTGTTGTGTTGGTTGAGTTAAATTGAATTTCCCAACAAGCACTCTACCTGGAGAGCACTGGATGATTCACTCCTGCCCTCCAAAACATTCTGAAAGCACCTGCCAATGTCAATTGGCAGAAAGCCTCCTTAGGATTCTCCCTTGTCAGCGTGGCATCAGGCCTCTGAATTCTCCTAGTCTGCTCTCTACACACCAAGGCAACCATAGCAACACAAAGGGGTAATCAGTAATGGCACATTTAGAACCAAGCATTGGTCTAATGGGGAAAGTGTTGCATCTGGCACCTGAACTATAATCCTGGCTCTGCCAACAAATCACTGACCCTCTCTGTGCCTCAGTTTCCCATCTCATAAAATGAGGGGATTGCTGTTGATTCCTTCTAAAGTCATCTAAAAAATAAACATAAAATCATATATGCTACCTCTTGGAAGAGGCCTGTTCTGATGTCCCTAAGTGATCTAATACCCTCCTCCCTTCAAATTGTTTTTCATTTATTTTATGTGTGCATACTTAAGTGTGTGCATGTTGTCTCCCCCAATTCGATATGTTTCCTTAAGGCCAGGCATTGTTTTACCCTTGCCCTATATTTCCCACTGTTAAGGGCTAAAATTCTAGCTAAACTGTCTAAAATATCTAATGAGTGGTCGCCAATAAATTATAAGCTTTAGCAAGAGTTAGACTTTTAAGCATTTATTAAGGAGAATAAGAATTTGGTAAAGAGAGAGAAAAAGGCCTAGATTCCTATCTATTAAAGGGAGAGCACATTTCTAGCTCCCTTCTCCGCCAGAGTCCAGAGGAAAGAGCGCGAGAGCGAGCGCCAGTCTCTTCCTTCCTCCTCCCACTAGCCCGCGTCACTTCCTGACTCCTGGTCTTGCCCTCAAAGACCTTCGCTTCATGGGCAGAACTCTTCTACAGTTAAGTCTCCAGCAGGTGGCGTCATTCCAATCGTTACAGTCCCCCCTGTTGTTCCTCAAGAAACAAAATGTTTCCTTGACGGAACAGTAAAAACAATATAATAACTATTGCTAACTAATAATATGTGAACAACAATATAGAAAAGGAAGAGAGGAAAGTTTTGTCCAGAGGGGCGATTTTTTTTTTTTTTTTTTGTCCTCATGAACCGACGCTTTGACATTGGTCTTGCAAAGGGAGGGCCTCTGCAGAGAATACATGTTACAGATGGTGTATATTATAACAGAAAGAGAAAAAAAAACAACAAAAACAAATCAAAACTGTTCATTTAAAGTCTCTGAAAGTCTTTTCTCAGATGTCCTCTAGGTGTAGTCGTGGAATGGAAGTCTTTTCAGGGGTTGAGGTATGGATGCTGGTAATCAGCCAGGAAATTTCCTACAAAATTGAGCTTAACACAACTTTAAAATAGCTTTGTCAATAATAAAATCAAACAATGAAAGTTCTCAAAAACATGTCTAAGGGAATACAGAATCTTAGTTGTTACACATGAAACATATAATAAAACAAAAATTGAAACATTCTTTAAAATTATAATATTACTATAGTCCCCCCCCTTATGGAGGGTAATTGAGAAGACAATTGCTGCAATATTAATTATTAAAAATAATTTTTATCTGTTTCATCACTTTTTGCATCATCTGCCTAATTATCCTCATGCCATTATGAGAAATTTTAAAATCTAATATAATTAGTAACAGATGTCAAGGCCAAATTCAACACTGTTATTTATCATGACACCTGAGATAATTATGGGGGTTACCATAAAAGAACAGAGAAATGATGGGATATGAGCATTCCCACACTTGAGCAATATGTACTGCCCATACAGTATGCCAGGCTTAAAATAGGTGGATGGAATATATGTCCAAGCCACCGAACATATTGGAAGAAACTGAGTCAGACTTAATCAGATGCATGGGATTGAGATGTCCATGGCATCAGGCATATAGGAGGGAGCATAGAAGCCAGGTGTAGAAGTGAGATGGGTGGGATCAATACTTCCAGCCATCTGTACAATATTGTGGGGGAAAAGAGAATAAAATATTAAACCAAGAGAATCCAACCTCAACATTAGTCAAAAGCCGTTCCCTCGGCCATACCTTGACTTCATGCATGTCTCCCCTCATGTGACAGTTCAGTGTCTGCTCCTTGAGCAATATGTATTCCTCTTGTGATTGGATGGCACCTTGGCCAACTGGCATCTGATAACTCAGAATAAAGGCAATTAATGTCTTAAATGATAAGTTCCCATAATCCAAGTCTCATATGGATTTAAAATTGAGGATAATAAATGATTGCAAAAAATGTGAATACATCTTGACTCAAAATATAATATATAATTATGCAACAATTTCAAATAATACCCTTTTTTTTACTTAGTATACAATTACTTTTGTGAAAAATCAGAACATATTTAAATACAAGTTAAAGCACAACAGAATCTCAAAGAAAACTTTTTTTTTGAAAAAAGAAAACTTTTACAAATGTTCCCCTCTTTTTTTTTTTGAATATGCTTATCAAAAATAATACTTCTAGAATCAATTTACACTTGCCATGGCAACCAATTTGCCAGGGAAATGCTTTGAAGAGTTTGATCAAATAATCAGTTGAGAAAAAATAACAAAAACAAACAACTCAGAACATGGGAGCACAATACTCCTAGAATTAACATTGTATTATGAAATCAAAACCATCTTGCAATTTTTCAAAATTAGATAGACAAATGAATAGAAGAAAATACACATGGAACAATAAAAGACAGTGAAATTCAAACTAAGGAAATCTAAATGAATATGAACTTAATATCAATAAGAGTATTATAAAATATAAACTTGATCACATGACTATAAAAAGCTTTTACAAATATTCTCCTTGTTTTAGAAACTAGGTATAAGACACAATCTCAAAAGCATGAAAATCTCTATGAAAATAAACCCATACCATTAATTTCAAAATGTATATGTAATAGCATAGAAATCCTATGTAACCTCTAAACTGATACTATTAGTAATCTGAGTGAATTTAGAACACTTTTGATTCCGATATCTAAAATCCCCAATACTCATATCAATACCTTGCTGCTTACTTCTACATTTCTGTAAAATATGTACCCTTCCATGGCAAAAGAAGCGGAGTCTTGAACTATGGTGATGATTGTCATTCTTATTCAGCTTAAGTTTTTCTTCTTTAACCCCTCTATATTGTCTGTCAGTCTTTTCACCATACAAATGCTTTATAAGATTACTAATTAAAGACAAAAGCAGGTTAGCAAAATTATGAACAAAACGAGCATATCTGGAATTTAAAGAGTTTTCTAAAGTTGTCTCCGAAGCACAGCCAGGCTGGGGAAGGGGTGAGCCTGAAGCTGCAAATGCAGTTAGAGAAAGTTGAGCATGCGCATTAGATCTTTGGACTTCCCGGGCCAGGGAAGCAATGGGCTTGGGCTTGGCCATGGGAGGAGTAGAGGGTGGGGTTTGGAGAGGAGGGGAGGGACCAGAGCAATTAGAATCAGACTTGATTTTGAACTCAGGCCTGGATTCCTCTTCCCCCACTTTGCCTCCAGGTGCTAGGGGATTAAAAGCTTCTAGAGGGTGGGTCATTGCCTCCAGGCATGCAAAATTAAAGCAACAATTAGTGTTAGAACTGGGAAAAGCTGCAGGAATCTCTTCAGGTTTCTCTGAAAAAGCATGGTTGGGAGAGGGAGAGATATTTCCTTGTGTGAGTAAGTTGCTGGCTCTTTTAACAAAAATAAAAAGAAAAATAGAAAATCCACAAAAACAAAGCATTAACATGATCTTATCTCCCATTTGTCTGGTTAAACAGACTAAAATCAAAAATAGGGTAATTAGGGAGTTTAAAAGGTCCATTCGAAAAAATTTAAAGGGAAAACACAGCCAGTGCGCCAGTACTTAGCAGTTTAAAGGGTAGGGGAAATTTCTTACCCAACCAGAAGATCAGAAGACAGGTTTAGCTTTCCTCTTCGTGGTCAGCCATCTGTTAAGGGCTAAAATTCTAGCTAAACTGTCTAAAATATCTAATGAGTGGTCGCCAATAAATTATAAGCTTTAGCAAGAGTTAGACTTTTAAGCATTTATTAAGGAGAATAAGAATTTGGTAAAGAGAGAGAAAAAGGCCTAGATTCCTATCTATTAAAGGGAGAGCACATTTCTAGCTCCCTTCTCCGCCAGAGTCCAGAGGAAAGAGCGCGAGAGCGAGCGCCAGTCTCTTCCTTCCTCCTCCCACTAGCCCGCGTCACTTCCTGACTCCTGGTCTTGCCCTCAAAGACCTTCGCTTCATGGGCAGAACTCTTCTACAGTTAAGTCTCCAGCAGGTGGCGTCATTCCAATCGTTACACCACATATAGCCCAGTACCTGGCACAACAGAAGTGCCTGTTGATTGATGGATATACTTCAGAATTCCAAGAACAGTAATCACACTGACTTTTTTTGTTGTTGTTATAAAGGACTTTTCTACACTTTCTTTTTGTTGTTGTTTCTGTTTGTGATAACACTTTCAAATTTCACATACCCTTGTGAGAATCAGACAAGAATTGACTTGCCTAATGTCACATAGCTAGTAATAATCAAAGCCTACACAGAAATCTGTCTACAGCAACAGACCACACGTACACAGTTGAATAAGAAAGAAAAGGAAGAAGAGGATGCCTATCCCTATCAGTGAAGGGTATGCTCAAAGCATCTCAAGTCAACTGGTTCAGAGAGCCTAAATTTTCAGTGTAAGCATTTACACCTGAGATACCATCAAATACTTGCTTTACAAGGCTTAATTTATTGTTCTGTTGATTGTCAGATCTAAGAAAGTGACCAGAAAAAAGGTTAAAAATGAAGGTTAAACTTAAGTATGTCATGCATACTTGGCAAGTCAGTTGTTAAGCACTGACCAACAAACCCCTGCAGGGAAGTTGCTTTTGATAAACTTTCATCTCACCAGTTCCAGCTGCTCCTTTCTCAATGGGCTGTCGCTGGACTATTCTGTGCTGGTGTCCCTGATTTAGGACTATTACTCTTAATTCCTTGAGGAGTCCTCCTGAGGCTCTATCACTGCAGTTTGGTATATTTTCAGGAAATGATTTTTTCATAGGAACCTAGGATTTAGAATCACAACAGAACTTGGAGTACATTTTGCCCTATACCCTCAATTTATGGAAAAAAAAACATGATTCCCAGAGAAGGTGCCCAGAGTCACACAATGAATAGTCTACTCAGATTTAAGGAAATACTGGAATGTTTGGCCATTTCTTTCTCCAGCTCATTTTACAGATGAGAAAAATGAGGCAAACAGGGTTAAGTGACTTGCCTGGGGTCACACAGCTAATATGTGTCTGAGGTTAGATTTGAATTCATAAAGATGAGTTTTACTGATTCCAAGCCAAGTGCTCTACCCACTGCTCCGCTTAGCAGCCACCTAGCATTTATATTGAGCTTTAAGTTTTTCAGAGTGCTTTACATATGTTATCTCATTTGATCTTCACAGCAACCCTAGGAGATAGGTGCTATTATTATCTCCATTTTACATATGAGAAAATCGAGGCTCACTGGTCACATAGGAATAGGACTTTCCTGAAGTCACTGAGTTTATTAATGTCAGAGATAGGATTTGAACTCATGTCCTCTGATTCCATGTCCAGTAGTACTCTTTTTTGGGGGGTGGGGGAGGCAATGAGGGTTAAGTGACTTGCTCAGGGTCACACAGCTAGTAAGTGTCAAGTGTCTGAGGGGGGCAGCTAGGTGGCACAGTGGATAGAGCACCGGCCCTGGATTCAGGAGTACCTGAGTTCAAATCCGGCCTCAGATACTTAACACTTACTAGTGACCCTGGGCAAGTCACTTAACCCCAGTTGCCTCACGAAAAAAAAGAAAAAAAAGAAAAAAAGTGTCTGAGGTTGGATTTGAACTCAGGTACTCCTGAATCCAAAGCCGGTGCTTTATCCACTGATTCACCTAGCTGCCCCCAGTAGTACTCTTTTTTTGTTTGTTTGTTTGTTTGGTGAAGCAATTGGGGTTAAGTGACTTGCCCAGGGTCACATAGCTAGTAAGTATCAAGGGTCTGAGGCCGGATTCGAACTCAGGTCCTCCTGATTCCAGGGCCAGTGCTCTATCCACTGCGCCACCTAGCTACCCCCCAGTAGTACTCTTTTAACTGTACTTCTTCCAACTCCTGAAAGAAGCAAGAGACCCACATGGGCTTGACAAGTCAAGGAGGGCATCCTGGTGACCTCTTGGGGTTTAGGCCAGTGGAGAAAAGGGAGAGGGTGGGGTGGGGCAATGGGATCCAAGGTCCAGAACAAGTCTGATGTGTCCAAAGGGCGACAAGACCAGGGAACATTTCTAACTGGCAGACTGGGGCAGTCACTACCCCTGGCCTCCTGCCCTGGTCTCTTGCTTGTTTACACAATCATATGCTAAATAGAATGGCCAGAATGCCACACTTTGCTAGGGCTTTATTTTGGATGCAGACACTCTAGTGCAGAGATAATTCTAGGGCTTTGGAACCAAAGTCCTCCCCTAGGAATCTCCCCTCACACACACCCTCTCTCACTGACAAGGGCAACCCCTCCTCCCTGGAGGGCAAAGAATCATAGAATGATAGAGCCTGGGGGCCTTTGAAATCATTTAGGCCATTCTCTCACATATAGAAGGGGAAATCAAGGTTTCAAGAAGTGAAGGGACTTATCCAAGGTCTTCTATCAAGTTTGTGACAGTATTGGGACTCAGACCTATGAATACCTCTCGACTCCAAGCCCAAGGTTAATTCTGCTAGAATCTTAGAAATGACGAACCTCTGAAATCACATAATCCAGTACATGCTCGAAGGTGCCTAGGAATTGTGACAATTGGCATGAGACCACCTGTGGAGAGATACTGTAGGAAAGCTCCGCCATGAGGAGAAGGCGCCTGAGGGCAAGCCATGTGGATTGGAAGGTCAGTTCCTTGGCATCAGGAAGTGACTTTTGATGTTTCCGCTGTAAGGATTAGAATGATGCCACCTGCTGGAGACTTACTGTAGAAAAGCTCCGCCATGAAGTGAAGGTCTTTGAGGGCAAGACCAGGAGTCTTTTCTTTGGCATCAGGAAGTGATGTTTGCTTGTGGGAGGAAGAAGGAGCCTGGCGCTCTGACTGGGTTTTTTCCTGAGGACTCTGGTGGAGAAGGGAGTGAGAAATGTGCTCTCCCTTTAATAGATAGATGAATGTAGGCCTTTCTCTCTCTCTTTACCAAATTCTTATTCTCCTTAATAAATGCTTAAAAGTCTAACTCTTGCTAAAGCTCAGAATTTATTGGTGACTACTCATTAGATATTTTAGACAGACTAGCTAGAATTTTAGCCTTAACACCTGTTTAGACAGGAGGCTTGTGGGACAAAGAAGGGATGAGGCTCTCACTCTCTTTCATCAGGACCTCATGGAGAGTGGAGGCAGAAAGGCTGGCTCCCTGAGAGAGAGAGATGTAGGCATCTAGGCCTCTTTCTCTCTCTTCACCAAATTCTTATGCTCCTTAATAAATGCTTTAAAGTCTAAACTCTTGCTAAAGCTTCTAATTTATTGGTGACCACTCGTTAGATTTTTTTAGACAGACTAGCTAGAATGTAGGCAGCAACCATTCAGTATATAGAATGTAGAATGTCAGGACTGGAAAGGACATTAGGGCAAAGAATGTTAGAGCTGCAAGGACCACTGGAGCACAGAACATAGGAAGTCTTATTAGCAAAAGATCTTAGAAAGAGAACATCAAAGACTACCAAATCTACATATCCAACCCTAACATCTCTCTTAAATTCCGGCCCTATGTTACAAGTCAGTCTTCTTCTAGACATCTCCCCTAGATATCCCATAGATACCTCATGGTATGTCCAAAGCAGTATGGTCATCCTTTCCACATAGAGGGGATTAGGAGAGATATGGAAAATCCATGTACAAAATTTTGGCCCTCCCTTCATACCAGACAAGAAGTCTGAATTATTATCATTTTAAAAGATAAAATAGGTTGATATTGTACAATATTATACATATATTTTATTTCTGAGTTTTTACACGTTTCCTATGTCATCCGCAGGCCTTCACATTTCATCTGCAGCTTCTGCAAAACTCCCAAAAAATTACCATTTAATTTCTTATGCCAACCCACGATATATCAAAACCTTGACAGGAAAAGTCATAATGTGGAAGGGATAACTGTACACATTTTCCCAAAAATGTATTCCTCTTTCAAACTTTCCTATTTCTATTTAGGGAACAATTACTCTTTCAGTCACTTGGACTTGAACCGTTAAAGCTATCCTTGACTCCTTCCTCTCCCATATTCCCCAAATCTAGTCAAGTATGAAGTCTCATCCATTTGACTTCCACAATATCCCTTGCATTGACCACCTCATCTCTATTCATTTGGCCTCCATATTTCTTTAGACTCTCACCTGGACTCAAACAATAACCTCCTGATTGATCTCTCTGTTTCCAGTCTCTCCCACCTATTAACCATGCTACACAAATCGATATTCCTCAAACACAGATCTCACCATGTCACTCTCTCAACTCAGAAATCTTCAGTGACTTCCTATTGCTTCTAGGATAAAATATTAAATCATCAGCTAGCCATTTAAAGTTCTCTAAAAAGTGGTTCTCTTTTAGCTATTCCCTATGCATGACATTCCATCTCTGTTCCCTGTTGTACCTTTGCACAGGTTGGCTCCATTTCTAGACTGTTCTCCCCTTGACTTCTACCTCTCAAAATCCCTAGCTTCTTTCAGAGCACAGGTCAGATGCCACCTCCAAATAAGGTCTTTATTTACCCTTCTGCTAGTTCTTAGTATTGTCTCCCTCTTTGAAATTTCCTTACATTTATTAATCTGTGTATGTGTTATTATGTTCTTCCCAACAAGCCCACCCAGATCCTTGGTAGCTGGGGATGTTTCGTTTTTATTTTTGTGGCCCTAGAACCTAGCCCAGAACTTTGCAAAAAGGAGGTGTTTGTTGCTGAACTGAATAGAATGTACGACATGTGTGTGCCCATGTGCATGTTCATATGGGTTATTAGAGGTGGTTCACAGATGGCATGGATAAATATCTCTGGACTCTGGCTGACTCCTTCCCAAGGGAGTCTTTGATTTCTACCTTGAGGGGAGCAGCAGGACTACACATTACTAGTGTAGAGGTACAAGTCTGGTTCAGAACAAAGGCTCCCTCTTGGATTGCTCTTAGTGGGACGGGTAGCTACAAGCTTCCACCCGCCAACTTGACTTCTTCCCATCAAACACTGGTTACATAAAATATTATCACAAATAGCAAATGGTGCAAAAAATCCATTTATCCAAGCAAACAGAAAGCAGAGAAGCTATGCAGATTAGAATATATCAGAAAATAGACAATAATGAATGAGCAAGAGATAGGAGTAAGATAAAATCCCAGCTCCAACCAAGAGAGAGAACTCACACGTGAAGAAATTTTCTAGCCACAGCCTCTAAGGAGGCAAGCTGGAATTCAGGGACCTGTTGAGGACTTGATTTCCCCTACATGTCTGTAGCTTCCAAAGTCTTTTCCTCTCTACACATCTCTCCTGAATAGTCTCTGGAACCACCACTGTTTCTCTCCCAAGCAGCTCTGAAACCAAACTACCCCTTCTATGGTAAGTAATAATCGTCTCAGCATTCTCTCTACCAATTAGAAGTCCCATTTCATCCCACATACCAGAAACACACAAAATGTCCCGGTTTGGCTGGAAGTCCAGGTAACAAGAACATAGACTACGAGAGAAGTAAGAGATCATCCAACCTAATCTTATTAGTGTGCAGATTGAAACACTAAGGGGACGAGGGAGGAAAGACTTGCCCAGGGTCACACAGTGACTTTTTAGTGACTGGGTCATTATTTGAGTTGCATTGTTTTTCTTTGCAAACACACAAAGAACAGAGTCTTGGAGGGTCTAACTCCATTGGACAGCTCCAGGCCCTGCTGGGTTTATGTGACATGATGGTGAAGGAAGATAAAGACCATATTGATGAAAATTTCTATTAGAAATCAAGGAAAAGAAGGAAGGAAATAATATTTTTTAAGTCCCTACAATGTGCCAGTCATTTTGTTAATGACTTAAGGAATTTATTTCATTTAATCCTCACAGCCTTAAGTGGTAGGTACTATTATTATCCCCATTTTACAGTTTAGGAAACCAAGGCAGAGAGAAGTGAAATAACTTGCCCAGGGTCACACAGCTAATAAGTGTCTGAGTCTAGATTTGAACTCAGGTCTTCCTGACTCCAGGCTGAATGCTCAGTGGATACACTGCACCACCTTCTCTCTATATGTCTCTCCTGAAAGGTCTCTGGAACCACCCTTTCTTCTCTCCCAAGAAACTCTGAAACAAACTCTAGCCCTTTTGCATGTAGTCAGCATTGCTTCAGCATTCTCTCCACCGATTAGGATTCATGTTTCATTCCACATACTAGTAACACCAAAAAATGTTCAGGCTTAGTTAGAAGCTCAGATTACAAGAACAAAATGTCAGAGCAGTTTAGAGACCATCTCATCTAATCATACTGTACAAATTGAAATACTGAGGGGAAGAGGGGAGTAAAGAAGACAGTAAATCATCCTCTGATGTCTCACTGTAATGTGGCTGTGACCGTAGGCTGCAATAGCTGAAGATAAAACTTATCTGTAAAACGAGGGCATTGGACTGGAGCAGGAGTTCTTAACCTTTTTTTGTGTCATTGACCCCAAGGGCAGTCTGACAAAGCCTATGAGCCCTTCTTAGAATAATGTTTTAAAATGCATAAAATAAATACAAAGCATTACATAGGAAACCAATTATATTGAAATACAATCATCCAAAAAAAAATTAAGTTCATGGACCCCAGGTTAAGAACTCCTAGACTAGGGGCAGCTAGGTGGTGCAGTGGATAGAGCACCGGCCCTGGAGTCAGGAGGACCTGAGTTCAAATCCGACCTCAGACACTTAACACTTACTAGCTGTGTGACCCTGGGCAAGTCACTTAACCCCAATTGCCTCACTAAAAACAAAAACAAACAAACAAAAAATATGAAAAAAAAAAAAAAGAACTCCTAGACTAAGGGGGAGCTAGGTAGTATAGTGGATAGAGCACTGGCCCTGAAGTCAAGAGGACCTGAGTTCAAATCTGCCCAAAGACACTTAATAGCTGTGTGACCCTGGGCAAGTCACTTAACCCTGATTGCTTCAGAAAAAGGAAAAAAAATAGAGCTCTTAGACTTAGATGTTTGCCAAGATGTTTGCTTTTGTTTATAAGACCCCTTCCAACTCTTAATTTTTTATTTCTAAGGTTCAGCCCAGCTCTAGGATTCTTTATAGAATTATACTCCCAGAATCCTTCAAGCTCTGCCATGTGATGTTTTATTCTAATATCTAGTTCTTGACTCCCAGATCTAAATCGTATGATCCCTTGAGTTAAAGCCTTGTCAGTAAAGATATTCTTTCTAGGGGGGCAGCTAGGTGGCACAGTGGATAGAGCACCAGTCCTGGAGTCAGGAGGACCTGAGTTCAAATCTGGCCTCAGACACTTGACACTTAGTAGCTGTGTGACCCTGGGCAAGTCACTTAACCCCAATTGCCTCAGCAAATAAAAAAAAGAAAGAAAAGAAAAGAAAAGAAAAAGAAAAAAAAAGATATTCTTTCCTGCAACCCCATTTGTTAGTGAATGAGATCTCCCCACCCCCACCTCCAAGCCTTTCTCCTCTGGCTTCTGGCACTTCTCACAGGACAGCTTCACAAAACACCAGAGGCACGGACCTTTGAATGAATTCACCAGGGAAAAGCCCACAATTTTCCTTCCTGGTTCATTCTTAAGCTTGGAGAAATTCAGTCTTCAGTTCAATTCTGAATGGTTGCTTATTGGGGATGTTGTAGAAAGGGATTCTTGTTTAGGGATGGGTTAGACTAGGTGGGCTCTGAGGTCCCTTCCAACACAGAGCTCCTGTGATTCTGTGACTGCTCTTCAGAGGGCCTTGTGACTGACTGTTATACCACTGAGAATTCGATTAGCCACCTGGGGACTCTTATCAGAAAGCCATTAGTGGGTTTTTATTAGATGCTTCTCATTTGGGTTTGACTTTTCTAGGTCTCCTTATTGGGTTACTGTGTGCTCTGTAGACATTCACTGATAAGGTTACTCACTGTTCAAATGTCTCCTGCCAGCTTTCATTTGGGTCACCCTGCCCTACCAAGCCCCCCTACTCACCTTGCACTGATGTATTTTGAAGAAAAGTGAAAATACCATGCTAATAAATAGGTAACTCATGAGGAAACCGAGGTTCAGCGAATTGGAGGGGCTTGCCCAAGTTCACTAATTGAGTTGGTGGCAAAACAACAACAAAAGTATGGTCCGCCTGACTGCAAGTCTTGCACTTTAAGTAGTATATAGTGAGAAGAAGCTGTAAAGAGAGATGGAAGAATCCTGCATTCACAGTCATAGAATGTCAAAGCTGAAAAGAACCTCAGAGTCCAACCCATATGCGAGAAGGGATCCCTTCTTTAACACCCCTGACAGGTAACACCCCTCCAATGATAGGGAATATCCTCCCAAAGGAGACTATTCCACTTTAGGACAACCTGCATTGTTAGGACATTCTTCCGTACATAGAACCAAAATCAGCCTCTGTTCAACTTCCTTCCATGGCTTCTGTCCATCCAGTCATTTCCCCATCCCTGGACCTCAGTCACCCACTCTGTAAATGTAGTGGATTGAAAGGTATGATCTCAAAGGCCCTGTCAGCTCAGATATTCTGTGATTCCGTTGCTGTTTCATTGTGAAAGCAACTTTTAGAATGGTGGGTTAGAGAATGGAAAGCTGTGAAGCAAGGTCAGTGTCCAAGACAGGCCTGACCTCTCAACTAGGCCAGTATCTCCCATAGTGAGTATCTTGGTGACATCCTCAGACAAAATACTAAGGGGACTCTTGAAGCTAAATGATGGTATTTCCCATTCAGCTTCCCTCACAACTACCCAGAGAATAATGCACAGTGTTTACATTATTACCCCATTTTACATATGAAGAAATCAAATCCCAGAGAGAAGTGACATTGACAGTAAAAGGATGAAAACCCAGGTCTCTTCCCACTATACAATTTTGTCATTTACTGGTGGCTATTTGTGTATTTCTTATCAGTGACCACAGTAGTTTCCTTTCTTTAACATCTCTCTGAAGGAGAAAAGTAAGTCAATTACCATGTTTTCAAGTAGTATCTACTATGTGCCAAGCACTGGGGATGAGGTGGGGAAGTGGGGAGAAGAGAGAGGGGAAAGCTAAAGCTAAATGTGTTTTAGAGAGACAGACAGACAGACAGAGAGACAGAGACAGAGAGGGACACAGAGAGAGACAGAGAGACAGAAACAGAGACAGAGAGAGACAGAGACAGAGAATGGAGCAATTCAAGCTGTCTCCAGCCGTGGAAAGAGTCCAGAACTGAGAGAAAAAATGTCTGGGTTGTTGGCACTAGATTTCTGGGCTAAATTTGATCAGAATATATGCTATATGTCAAGTGTTTCAGGGATTTCCAGGTGGATCAGACCTGTTCCATTTGACCTCATAGGGCAAAAGTAAGATGGTCATTTCAAAGAAGATTTAGACTGAATAAGAAGGAAATGTCCTTAAAATCAGTTGTCTAAAATCAAATAGGCTGTCCCAGAGGTAGAAAATTTTCCCACATTAGAAGTGCTTAAGCTGCCAGTGGAACTTGATGATGGCTTGTCATTAAGGGGATTCCATCCTGAGTATGTTCTGGACTTCCAACTCAGTCCTGTTATGCTTGCCCCAGCTCTACCACTGATAGACTCCTGAGGCCACATGAAGGTGAGAGAGACCCTTCCCCTTTCTGGTCCTCAGTTTCCTCTTTGGTATAACTAGGGGGCTTGGACCCTTCTGATTCTGACAGTCAGGGTTTCTGGTCTGGTGAGAAAATTTCTGGTTAATAATTTTACCCCCAGCAGTCGTCTTCTTCTTCTTCTTCTTCTTCTTCTTCTTCTTCTTCTTCTTCTTCTTCTTCTTCTTCTTCTTCTTCTTCTTCTTCTTTCTTCTTCTTCTTCTTCTTCTTCTTCTTCTTCTTCTTCTTTCTTCTTCTTTCTTCTTTGTCTTCTTTCTTCTTCTTCTTCTTCGTCTTCTTCTTCTTCTTCGTCTTCTTTCTTCTTCTTCTTCTTCTTTCTTCTTCGTCTTCTTCGTCTTCTTTCTTCTTCTTCTTCTTCTTCTTCTTCTTCTTCTTCTTCTTCTTCTTCTTCTTCTTCTTCTTCTTCTTCTTCTTCTTCTTCTTCTTCTTCTTCTTCTTCTTCTTCTTCTTTGTTTCTGTATCCCTAGCAGTAGAACAGTGCCTGGCATACAGTAGGTGCTTAATGAATGCTTGCTGATTAATCTTTTTTTTTTTGGTGGGGCAATGAGGGTTAAGTGACTTGCCCAGGGTCACACAGCTAGTAAGCGCCAAATGCCTGAGGCTGAATTTAAACTCAGGTCCTCCTGAATCCAGGGCCAGTACTTTATCCACTGTGCCACCTAGCTGCCCCCTAGGACCTAGCTTCTTAAATTATGGGTCGGGAGTCCATATGGGGTCGAGTAACTGAAATGCCTGGGGGGAAGAGCAGGGTGTGAAAAATTTGACAACAGTAAAATGTTATGTATACCTCTTTTATATACCCACATACCTGGGGTCCGATCAAAATTTCTAGGGCAAAAAGGGGTCGCGAGTGGAAAAAAGCCCTGCTCCTGGGGGCAGCTAGGTGGCGCAGTGGATAAAGCACCAGCCTTGGATTTAGGAGGAGCTGAGTTCAAATCCGACCTCAGATACCTGACACTAGCTCTGTGACCCTGGGCAAGTCACTTAACCCTCATTGGCCTGCAAAACAAACAAACCAAAACAAAAGAAGAAGAAGAAGCAGCCCTGCTCTAGGTCTTTGAAGGCTTCTAAGAAACATCAAGGCCATTAGATGAACCAGGGAAACTTCCCCACTCAGACAGAACCCATCCTGCCCTGCATTCTGGGGGCTTTCAACACAGAATCTGCTGCTCTTGTTTGCAGACACCCCATAGCAAAGGAGGCGGATGAAATGGGCCCTTCCCCCCTCCTCCTATCTTCACCCCCCTCCTCCTATCTTCACCCCCTCCTCCTATCTTCACCCCCTCCTCCTATCTTCACCCCGTCCTCCTATCTTCATCCCCTCCTATCTTCACCCCCTCCTCCTATCTTTACCCCTCCTCCTATCTTCACCCCCCTCCTCCTATCTTCACCCCCCTCCTCCTATCTTCATCCCCCTTCTCCTCCATCCCTACCCGCTGCCCCTCCCTTTCTTCCTCCTGGCCCGATATCCTCCCAATTTGCTCCTTCTCCCAGCTCCCTGCCATCTCCCAGCCTTCCCTCTTTAATTCCCTAATAGTCATCTCCCGGCCCCTCCTCTTCCTCCCCCTCCCGCTCCCAGCTCAGAAATTCCAATCCCCGGACCCTTCTCCGAAAAGATTTGGGATGGCCTGGGGGCGGAGAGGGAGAAGGAGAAGAGGCGGAGAGGGGAGAGGGGGAGGAAAGGGGAGGAGGAGGGGGACAGGGAGGAGGGATGGGTTGTGTTTGCAGAATATTCCCAAACCGGGCTCGAGCTCGCAGGCTCCTCCACCTCCGGGCCGTTTCCCCCCCGAACCCGGCTGAGTCGGAGAGGAGGGGGCGGCAGAGGAAGAGGAAAAAAGTGGAGGGCCGATCCCTGCTCGGGAGAGTAGGAACCCCGCTTCTTCCCCCCACCCCCCAAAAAAATAGGCCACAGGATCCGCCAGGGAGGAGACAGGCCTTGGCCTGAGAGAACCGGACCCAGGGAGGATCTTGGGACTCCAGCGGCAAAGAGCGGGGCCGCGGTCCCCTGAGCTCCACCGCTCCCTCCGGAGCTGCTGTGTCCCGCCCCCGGAAAGCTTGGGGCTAAACAGCCACCCCCTCCCTCCACCTTCTCGCCACCCCCATCCCCCACCCAGACTTTCCAGCTGCAGCTGGAGAGACTCAGGTAAGACCTCAGAGAGAACAGGGCGGGCTCAGTCTGACTTCCTTTGGATTTGGGAAAGAAACAAGGCACTGTGTACAAAACATCCATTTTCCAGGGCTTAGAACTAGAAGGGATCTCAGCTGTCCTAGGATTTAGATCTCGTCCAACCCTCTTATTTTATAGATGGAAAAACTGAGACAACCTCTCGTCCTCAGGCTAAATTAACCGAGTAAAGGTTGTGGAAAGATGACTCGGCCAGGGAGCCATGGGAACTGAATTCTAACCGAAGCGCGTCCATGCAAGTATGACCCTGGCCAGTTTGGGGGAGGGGGGGAGGGGAGAAGGGACGGCCTTAGTTTCTTTATTTGAAAAATGGTAATAAGGCTCAAAAGAGAATGCACTTGGAAAAGCTGACCAAAAGTAGCCAGCTTGGAAAAACCGTTAGAGATAATCTCGTCCAGCCCTCTTGTTTTATTACAGAGACAATGAAAGGTCAATCCTCTCTTCAAGTGTGGGAAGGTTTATCCTGAGATTTCTCTCTTTCTTTGTGGCCCTAGAAGGGAAAAGTAGAAGGAGAGAGAGACAGAGACAGAGACAGAAAAAGAGAAATAGTTACAGGGAAATATTACAGGCAAATAGATTTTTAGCATGGGGAAAACTTCCTGACAATCCTGTTTGAAAATGGAAGAGGGATCACAATCCCTTTGTCCCTTGAGGTATTCAAGGGAAGGATAAATATAAATACTTGTCAGGAACGCTATGGACAGGCTTCCTGGTCTGGTAGAGATCGGGCTACATGTCCTCTGAAACTTGTCATTTTACATTTTGGGGAAAGACTAAATTCCCACTTTCCTGTTATTCCTCCTTTGCATAATTAGGCATTCGTCATCCTTCCTTATCCTTTGAAGTCTCAGGCTTGCCTTGTATTTACCATTTGTCAAAGCTGGAAAAGATCTCAGAGATGGGAAGTGATTTGTTTAGTGTCCTACCAGAAATTAGGGCCAGAGCTGGGTCCAGGATCCAGGTGCCCCATTTCCTCCTTTTTTCGATGCTGAGAGGCTAGAATTCTAGCTTAGACAAGTTTCGGGATCACTTTCCAGGTGAAGGTGTGAGGAATCATCATCTTTCAGTTGATAACAGACAGCTAGCAGTCAAAGGCAGAAATTGATCCTTGAGTTTCTTTTTGGTTTCTTCTCTTTCCTGTTCACTGGAGTTTCCAGTCCCTACACCTAATAAGATAATTACTCTTACTCTAGACTCCCTGAGGGGAGTCAAAGATTAAAGTCATCAAGAAGTTTTCTCTATTCAAAATCAGCTGATAATTAAAGTCTGTATTTTTAGACATTCATTTCATTTTCTGAGCAGGCTATGGCTGCCAAGCAGGCCCCTGGGGCTATTGTATAGTCCGGAAAACTAAGCTGAAACTTAATGACTCATTTGGTGAGATAGAAACTAGACCTGTGTTTTCTAGCTAATCAATATTATGGAGCAAACTTCTCTTGAAAGATCCACCTCTCCTGAGGGAGCGAAGATGTATATTTTACATGAACCTCAGTGGGGTCAGATAATGGTAACTTAGGGTACACTTGAATTAATGTTAGCAGGCCTTGCTTCAAACTCTGGTTCTGATGCCTGTGACCATAGGTAAGCCATTGAACTGCTATAAGCCTCAATTTTCCTATCTGTAAAATGAGCGAATAGGACTACATTTTTTAAGTGTTACTTTAAAAAAATAACAGACAGAAAAAGTAAAACTCTCCTGATTTGATATTGACAGGGCATGTTAAGATTTCAGTCAACAATTTCACACATTTTGGGGTTTTTTGTTGTTCAGCCGTGTCCGACTCTCCATGACCCTATTTAGGGTTTTCTTGTCAAAACCACTGGGGTGGTTTGTCATTTCCTTCTCCAGTTCATTTTACAAATGAGGAAACTGAGGCAAACAGCGTGAAGTGACTTGCCCAGGGTCACACAGCTAGCAAATGTCTGAGGCTGGATTTGAACTCAGATCTTCCTGACTCCAGGCCCTTAACTCTATCCCCTTCACCACTCACTAAATTAAGGCCATAGTCATTTCCTAGCAGGGAGCCTTTGTTGAAATCAATCACATTTTTGGAGTAGGGATATGCAGAAGAAAGAATGGCAAAGGATGAAAGAGAAAGAATAAAAGGAGATGTAGTCAGAGGATGATAGAAAGGAACAAAAGCAGCAGCCTGGAAGGGAGAAAAAAGGAGCTGGGAGGCTGAGGAAATTTTGAAATATTCAGTAGTAAACTCCTTTTTTCCTTCTCTCTGCTATTTATATGAACTATTGACACGCAAGTCAGCAGCATCTTAACATGGGAATTAGCTGGTTAAGCACAGTGAAGATTTAAGTGGAAAGGGCCTTCCAGATCATCTGGTTCAACCCCTTCATTTTACAGATCCTTATTCTTAAAAGCAAATATTGGAGGGGAAAGGAGTGGGGGCGGGCAGCTAGGTGGTACGGTGGATAAAGCATGAGCCTTGGATCCAGGAGGACCTGAGTTCAAATCTGGCCTCAGACATTTGACACTTACTAGCTGTGTGACTTTGGGCAAGTCATGTAACCCTCATTGCCACCACCACCGCCCCAAAAGAAAAAAGCAAATGTGCAGCCACCCTAGCAGAGGCATCAAGTAGAGTGGACTTCAGAGTCAGAAGCCCAGGCGCTGTGCAACCATGGACAAATCACATAATTTCTCTGAACCTCAATTTCCTCATCTGTAAAATGGAGATGATAATACTTGGCTTCCCTGCCACCCAGAGTAATTTTCAAAGCAGAAATAAGGTCATGTTTGTAAAGTGCTACAGAAATGTCAGCTGTGATCATCATTATAACTATAATTATTATTGATAAAAACATCCAGATGGCCCAAGCCTTCCCCCCCCCCATTCCCCCAAAAATGCTTGTTTCAGTTATTTATGAGGAATAGAGAGTATGTTGTGGCCAGCACTGTATTTGAGAGTCAATAGATCTGACCTCTAGTACCATCTAACCCACCTGCTAGCCACACGACCTAAGGGATGTCCCCTTGTCTGGGCTTTAGTTTCTCCCTCTAAACCGGGAATAATGATCCTTTCTGGGCTTCCCTCTCAGAACTGCTCTTAAGGTCCATGGAAGTAATGGGATGATATTTTGGAAGCTGTGATTCCCCTTACATACTTGAGGAATTATTATTATTGCCTTTACATCCATTAATTGCATGTCTTGTGGATTGGTGATATTTTTTTTGGTTGACAATCCCCAACATCTCACTGTATGTTCAAGTCTACTTGGTGTTCAGCAGTCAGAAGCATCTCTCATGTCATTAATATTTCCTGACTCCATTCCATCTCAAGTGAGGAATATAAGAATGTCAGAATTAGAAGAGCCCCTTAGAACACAGAGCATAGAATGTCAAGACAAAAAAACCAGTCATTTTTTTAGTCATATTCAACTCTTTGTGACTCCATTTGGAGTTTTCTTGGCAAAGATACTGGGGTGGTTTGTCCTTTCCTTCTCCAGCTCATTGTACAGATGAGGAAACTGAGGCAAACAGGGTGAAGTGACTTGCCCAGGATCACACAGCTAAAGTGCCTGAGCCAAATTTTAACTCAAGAAGAAGAGTCTTCCTGACTTCAGGCCTATCACTGGCCGCCAAAAGACCTTAGAATAAAATAATGACTATTATTTATATAGCATTTTTTAAATTTGCAAAGCACCTATTATATATTATCTCATATAAACCTGACCCTATGAAGTAGATATATTATCTTCATTTTTCCACATAAAGAAATGGAGGTTTACTGACGTGTTAGCAAGTTATATGACTAGTTAAGTGCCTGAGAACAGGGACTTTTGAACACAGGCAGGGGTGTCCCGGAGTCAGCTCTTGATCCCATCATTAAATATTAGTGCAAACATCAGAAATCAACAAACACTACCAATGAGGGCTCGATTTATTGGTCATCTAGGCTTAAGAAAGAAATGGGAAGGGGGCAGCGAGGTGGCACAGTGGATAAAGCACCGGCCCTGGATTCAGGAGGACCTGAGTTCAAATCTGGCCTCAGACACTTGACACTTACTAGCCGTGTGACCCTGGGCAAGTCACTTAACCCTCATTGCCCTACAAAAAAAAAAATTGAAAAATAAGAAAAAAGAAAGCAATGGGGAGAATAGTAACAATGCAGATTAGACTTAAAAGCATTTTGTGGGGTTTTATTTCCAGAGAGCTGGTTGTTAAACATTTATCAGCAAGTCTGCCTCCAGAATTAGTTGTTATCCTCAACACCACAGTATTGTCATTGTCATAACTGACAGGCCACTGAGAGCCCATCTAGCCCAACCTTCTCATTGTACTGAAAAGAAAACTGAGGACCAGAGTGGGTGGAGAAAGGATTCATTCAAGTCATGCAGCTTATTCCTTACTACCATGGAGTGAGCCTGGCCAAGCTCCCTCTATCATCAGCATTCATTTGGGAGGAGCAATGTTTAAATTGGCTCTGCCCCTTCTCCCCAAACACAATTTGCAGCACACTGTTCATTATGTTGCTTTATTTTTCCCAGAAAAGGAAGCAAACTGTGGTGTCGCATGGCTTTTTGTCTTTTCAAAAGAAGACACAGTGTGAGATAGTGTTAAGGGCAGTGAACTGGGAGACATAGGATGGTAAATTTTAAGAACTAAAAGAGAACCCAAGAAGACACCAAACCTAGTCCAACCCCTACCTGAACAAGAGCACCTCAACCATCCTCCACCTAAAGAGCTCCTGGAATGGAGAGCTTCCCCTCCTGAGTCTGTTCCCCTTGAGGGCAATTCCATTTGTTAGAAAGTTTTTCCTTTGGGGGCAGCTAGGTGTCTCAGTGGATAAAGCACCAGCCCTGGATTCAGGAGGACCTGAGTTCAAATCCAGACTCAGACACTTAACACTAGCTGTGTGTCCCTGGGCAGGTTGCTTAACCCTCATTGCCCCACCAAAAGAAAAAAAGAAAAGAAAAAAGAAGGAAGGAAGGAAGAAGGAAAGAAAGAAAGAGGAAAAAAGTTTTCCCTTCATCAAACCAAAATCTACCCCTGTATCTCTCTACCACCACCATCAGCACTAGTCCTCCACCAATGTTGTTGTTCTGTCCTCTGAGGTCAAGCTGAGTCTGATTTCTAATTGCTCTTCCTTAACTAATCCAGTATCTTGGCCAAGAAAACCCCAAATGGGATCACAAAGGGTCAGACATGACTGAAACGAGTGAACAACAACTATATGCAGCCCATTCATCCCCCCTCAAATCAGATCCCATCTATGAGACTTCCTAACTTCATGAACTTCTAAAATGGGGATGAGTCCTGATAATCACCTACTTCCCAGGCTTTTATGAGAAAAGGGCTTCATGGAAACCTAAAAGCACCATGGAAATGAGAGTTGATTTTATTGTTGCTATTATTTCCATAATGTATTTTCATAACATTATTTTCATGATAATAGCTAGTTTCACTTTAAAGTTTATAAAGCCGTTTATATATGGTATTTTGTTTGGTCCTCACCACAACTCATTGAAGTCTAGGCTCTATCCCCATTGATTTTACATATGAGGAAACTGAGGTTCACAGGAGTTGAATGATTTACCCAGGGTCACCCAGCAGTAATTTCCTGAAACAGGATTTGAACTCAGGTCTGCCTAACTCTTAGGTCCAGCACTATATTTACTCACTATAAATACTCACAACACGGCCGTGTCATGGGCTAGGACAAATTAATAAATGAACAACATTTATTAAATACTTACTATGTTCCAGGCATTGTAGGAGGCCTAGAGATACAAAAACCAAAAAGGCTTTGCTCTCAAGGAACTAGGGAACAATATGTACACAGAGAAGATATACAAAGTAAATCAAATGGTCTACTTTATTACTTTATATGCTTTTCTATTTGATCCAGTAATAAAACATATCCCAATAGGGTAGACTTTAGACTGAAGTTTGTATCTTGTTCCTGGAGTCACTGGAAGAAACAGCCCATCATTGAGCTCACAGCAGGGTTTCTGGCCTCCTTCCAGGGGGTGTTGGCTCCTGGGCTGCCCCTCCAGCTGGCAGGATTCCCCAGAGGACTCTGCAGTGAGTGAGCAGCCCTGTGTTTCTAGTGACTCCTTCTCTTCTTTTCCAGCAGTTGTGGTTGTCTTGTTGCCTCGTGGATGGAAACTTTAGAGTTGGTTTTGAACTTGGTCAGTGAAGCCAGATGCTCCTTCTTGAGATCCGGTTCCCTAAGTGGCCTTGGGGGATCTGGTTCTGATGCTCTGGTCTGATCGCCACAGCCACAACAGCGGCAGTCCAGGAGAGGGTTTGGCCAGGCTCAACAGGCCATTGCTTTGCTGACGCTGCTCTCCCTGGGAGAAGCTGGCAGGTCCTCCAGCTCAGCAAGGAGATGTTCCTGGGACATCTCATCCAAAGCCACAGGTAGGTCAGAAATGTGACATGCTAGCATGAAAGGGGAAGGATCTTGTAAAGAGTTCTCATTTTATGGGATGTAGTAAAGAAAAGGGACAGAACAAGAAAGACAGAAACATAGAGACAAGGAGAGAGAGAGAGGCAGAGGCAAACAGAGACAGAGACACCAGAGAGACAAGGAGAGAGAAAGAGACAGAGGCAAAGACAAAGACACAGAGACAGAGGCAAAGACAGAGACAGAGACACAGAGACAGAGGCAAAGACAGAGGCACAGAGACAGAGACAAAGATAGAGACAGAGACAAGGAGAGAGAGGGACAGAGGCAAAGACAGGCACAGAGACAGACACAGAGACAGGCAAAGACAGAGGCACAGAGACAGAGAGACAAGGAGAGAGAGAGACAGGCAAAGACAGAGGCACAGAGACAGAGAGACAAGGAGAAAGAAAAACAGGCAGACAGAGACACAGAGACAAAGACAGAGGCAAAAACAGGCACAGAGCCAGAGGCAAGGAGAGAGAGGGGCAAAGACAGAGACACAGACAAGGGGAGAGAGACAGAGAGAAAATAAGAAGTGAAAGAGAGAGAGATACAGTAAAATATTATAAAAGAATATCATATTAGTCCTGATTTGAATCCTTGCTCTGCCCCTTACTACCCATGGAAGACCAAGCTTATCTCTTCATCTCACTGGGTCCCAGTTTTCTCTTCTGGGGAATGAAAGGGTTCATTCTCTCTAAACCCAATGATCCTGAGTGACTTAGCATCAGATTTTTACCCAAGCTGTCTGAGATCTGGGCAAGGATATCTGGAAGAGTATGTCTCCATCCCCAAGGAAGGCAGAGGGGAGAAGAAATTGGCTGAACTTGGCATGGAAGAAACTTAGATTTTTAAAAATGTAGACTGTGACCTCTTTGAGAGCAGGGATGTATGTATATGCATGCTTGCTGCTTTGTAGGCAATTAATAAATGCTAGTTGACTGACCAGGTGACTGAATTCTAGAATACTGTGAGATTCTGAAATAGGCGATCAAAAGACACTAGGAATCTCAGGGCATTTTGTCTGAATCCCTCAACCCCCTACTAACCCTCATTCTACCCTCATCCCCAAGATGAGTTTGATTTATCTGACTCTCCTTTGTCTCATTTGGAATTTGTGACCATGTCTTTATCCTTTTAAGTAACTTCCTGAGGTCAGATATTGTATCATTTTTCATCTCTATAGCCCCAGCACCAAACACAGTGCATAGCATATAGTAGGTGTTTACTACATCTAGTGATTTGAAGTAAGGTCACATTAGTCCAGAGGTGTCAAACACGTGACACCTGGCTAACAGCACTCCCTAGTCCTCTAGAACCAAATTAAAAAGGAATTGGGGGGCAGCTAGGTGGCACAGTGGATAGAACACCGGCCCTGGAGTCAGGAGTACCTGAGTTCAAATCCAGCCTCAGACACTTAACACTTACTAGCTGTGTGACCCTGGGCAAGTCACTTAACCCCAATTGCCTCACTAAAAACTAAAAAAAAAGACAAGAACAACAAAAAAAGGAATTGGGAAATATTTAACAAAAATGAAAAAAAATACAGTAAAACATTGGTAACATTATACTTTAAAACTCTTAATATGTGACCCAAAGGAATCTTTATGTATGGTTTAGTGGCCCCCATTTCAATATGAGTTTGATGCCACTGATGTAGCCCAACCTTCTAATCACTGCTAATTAAAGAGGGATGGTCTTCTCCATGGTGACTAATTGTGGCGTTTGCAGATGACAGATTTGGAAGGGACTGGAAGGCAGACTTGTCACAAGAACATTAAAACATGGTGGCACACTTTGACAAGCAAATGTTAGTTTCAGAAACTCTTTGTGAAACTCCACCCCCTGTTCAATCTCAGGATTGAACCCTGTGATGTGGCCCTGGAGGTGGTGTGGTGCGTCAGAAGGTATCCCAGTCTTAGAGCCAGAAGGCTTGGGTTCAAATCCTAGCTCAGAAGCTTACTACCTGTGTGATCTTCAGCGAGTCCTTTTGCCTTCTCTGGTCACCATTTTCCCCATCTAGAAAATGAAAACATTTGGCGAAGGGATCTCTGGGGTCAATTCTAGCTCTAAATCTTGCAATCTCATATCTCTTCATTCAGTCCCCTCAGCCTCTGCTTTTGAACCTGATACTGACCCTTCTGATCTAGATGACACTTTCCACCTCTGAGCCCTCAGCTCAGCCATGTGGCCCTGGTCTCCAAGTCTAGCTTATTGTATGAAGTTCTAGGTCCAAACTTCCTGGACACTGTCTTTTCCTCATTCCAAAGCTAGAGAGCTTTCAGCCTACACCACAGAACAGTCTGAGCCTAAATCCATGGCAAGTAATATCCCTAGCCCTGCTGTTTCTAAGTTAATGCTGAGTCCATTCTGCAGCACCTCCAACATCTCTGTCAAGGGCTCATCATCAAACCTCAACTTGGACACTCCCATTAATAGGGAGCTTACTACAAAGGAGGAGCAGCTGGGGGGCCCAGTGGATAGAACACTGGCCCTGGAGTCAAGAGGACCTGAGTTCAAATCTTACCTCAGATACTTACTAGCTGTATGACCCTAGGCAAGTCACTTAACCCCAATCCATCTCTAAACATCATGATGTATATCTTGCCTCTGGACCCAGATACTTCTGGAAAGTGAGGTTGGTGACCTTGCACAGCCCTCCCTCACTTAAATCCAATTCAGTGCAAGTCATAACATCACCCTGATATTATAGTCCTCTTCTAGAACAAAGGACAAATAACAACTACAAATGAGAAAACCCAGAAATCTTTCCTATTTGTGAGTTTGGTTACATCACTGTTCTGCTCAAAAATATTCAGTGGTTCCCTATTTCTTACTAAGTAAAGTTCAAACTCCTAATCAGAATATTCAATGCACTCAACCATCAATGTAGTCATTGAACCTGGTCATAGAACCTGAAATACATCCCTATCTCTACCAAAAGTCTACCATGGAGTCAAAGTAACTGGATGAGTTATGTGATTTCTCTGGGCTCCAATAGCCTCACCTTTAAAATAAGAGGTAATAGTAGTAATACTAGTGGTGGTGGTGGTGGTGGTGGTAGTAGTAGTAGTAGTAGTAGTAGTAGTAGTAGTAGTAGTAACAGTATTTATATAGCAACTGCTATGTTCCAGGCACCGTGCTCAGCACTTTACAAATATTATCTAATTTGATCCTCGCAACAGCCCTTCAAAGTAGGTGATATTATTATGCTCATTTTACAATTGAAAAACTGAGGCAGACAAATTAAGTGACTTGCCCAGGATCACACAGCTAGTAATTGTCTGAGGCTAGATTTGAACTCAGGTCTCCTGAGTTCCAAGCCAAGAATTCTTTCTATCCACTGAGCCACTTTGCTTACTTCAAAGGTTCTTCTAGCTCTAATTCTATTATCCTGTAATCTTTTCTAACTTTATCTCATATTACTCACCTTCACAAACTCTAGAGTCCCACTGAATTGTATTTCTCCCTGCCCCAAACATGCCCTTTGCTCTCTCCTCTTTATGCCTTTGCTCATGCTATTCTGTATGCCTGGCATGCCATCCCCACCTTAACCTGATGAATTTGCACCCATCCTTTAAAGCCACAAACATGTCACCTCTTCTTTGAAGCCTTCTGGCAACTCTCTTTTCATAAAGTTCTTCTCCTGTTGAACCTCACATAAAATTGTGTCACTCACTCTCTTATGTGCATATTGAGTGTTGTTGTTCTTCTTCTTCAGTTGTTTTTCAGTCATGTCCAACTCTTCATGACCCCGTTTGGGGTTTTCTTGACAGATGCTGGAGCGGTTTGCCATTTTCTTCTCTAGCTCATTTTATAGATGAGGAAACTTAGGCAAACAGGGTTAAATGACTTACCTGAGGTCACACAGCTAGTAAATGCCTGAAAGCAGATTTGAACTCAAGGAAGATGAGTCTTCCTGACTTCAGGCTCAGTGTTGTATCCACTGGGCCACCTACCTGCTTATTGAGTAGTATTGCATATTACTGGTTTTTGTGTTGATGACTTAAGTATGGATTTATATTGAAGAAGTGGTTCATCCTTCCTCATCCTTCTGACTTCTAAGCACATTCTGCCTTGTCTTTTAGCTGTGCATGTAAATGTCATGGCCTCACAGATTTACAAGACATCAGTTCTGGGAGGGACCATAGAAATTTTATAGGAAACAGGTGTGGTGCAGTAGACAGGAGTATTGGGCTGGGAGTTAGAAAACCTGGTTTCAGTTTTTCCCTTGTATAACTAACAGGCACTGTAATATGGGGTGGTAGTGGGGTATACTGTGGGGCAAGATCAATACATATTGAGTTGTTGTTCATTTTCAAAGAGGACCAACAGTATCACAGGTGATGTCTTGACTTGGCATGAATGAATTTAAGGGAAGTTGTCAGCCTTACTCCCTTTTCCTTAAGCATGGAAGTCCAGAAGAAGGACAAAAGTCAAGACAACTGGTGATGGCCCAGGATGCAGTGAATGACTTTGGCATCTTCAATGCCAAGCTCTAAGCACTTCACAGCCACCCTTTGAGCCATTGGAATAAATTGTTCTCATTCACCCCTTCTATTGGGGGAAACCTTCACATGCTTGGGGTAGACATCCCCCTAACTCACTGATGGGTTTGGGGCTTGTCAGTTACTTTCAACCTGGTTTAGTCCATTGCCAAAAAAGTGTCCCTGGGTATGACCACTGTGGGTAGTATAGCTTCTTGGAGCCACCGGTGAGAGTTGGATGAAGGTGGACACCAAATGTGGATGAGCAGCCCTGAAAAGGAATTGGCAACCCTCTCACCAGAGGGGCTGGTCCTCCCTGAACACCCCATTCACCCCATATTGAGTCCCTACTCTGCAAAGGACTCCATGCTAGGATGGGGCCCTACCAGGGCCATTCACATCACTCTATCATAGTTAGCCTCCTACTCTACTCAGCCTATGGCTGAACTGGTCATTTCCCTAGTTTCTCAATCTGAACAGATGAGATTTGTTCTGTGTTTCCCCAAAAGATAGAACTTTGACCAAGAGGAGGAAGGAAGCAGATTTCTACTCAGTGTAATAAAACACTTGAAACAGATTGCCTTGAGATGGAGTGAGAGCCACAGAAAGTATCCAAGCAGAGGCTGGAGTGACCCCTTCCAGGGGAAGCTACAGAGCAGGTGTGTTTCATGGATCCTCTTGGCAGTCTGGTGAAGCCTATGCAGGCTACCTCAGAATCAGGAAATAATTGAAGAAAATGCTAAATTTCAGTTAGAGGTCAAGGAAAATTAAAATACCATTTTTCCTATCCAAATTCATGGACCTGCTAAAACCTACCCACAGACCTCCATGCCTGGGAACCCCTGCTACAAAGGGATGCAGGCACTGGGAGGGCGGCTGAGCCAGATGACCTCCAAAGTTCCTTCTTCAAGGATTCAGCCAGTTCTACTCCTTAAGCACTTACAGTGCTCCGCTCCTATTGTATGCAGAGCAATATTCTAGGCCTTGGATAAAAACAAATTTAGTTGAGCCACAGCCTCTGCCTCCCTAGAGCTCAGCCTCTAGGGAATGGTGCAAGACTATGTCTACACTGGGACATTTCTGATCATGCATCACACAGTGTTGGAGTTGGAAGGGAGCTTAGAAGTTATATAATCCACTCACCCTACTTTGCAGATGGGGTCCATAAAGGGGAAAGTACTTACTTAAGGTCACATAGTCATTAACTGAGCTTGGATTTAAACTCACTTCTCCTGCTTCCAAGTCCAATGCTCTTTCTTAACAAATATTTCCATTTGATAAATATGAAATACCTATATCATGACATATGACTAGAAGAGGAGGTGGACTGGTTGCCCAGGGAGATAGATAGAAGACCTGAGTATTGCATTATTATCCAAGAAATTTTTTAAGTTCCAAAGGAAGGTCCATAGTGCATTGGGTAGGTCCCCTATAAAGGATTTATTGAAGGATAAGGTGAAGAATTGCATGGAAATCATGGAGAGGTTTCCATATGTTCTAGTGGAGGGACTCCTCACACAGAAGAAAGCTCATGGATCCCTCAAAGTACAAACCAGATGCTGCCAGGCACTGACACAGTCTCTGCCTTCAAGGAACTTAACTGTACCAGGGCAAATACTAAGTATGATACATGACAGGATGTGATGAGGCTGAAGAGGGATCCAGACCAACATAGGAAATTTTCAGAAGGGATAATTCATTTTCAGGTGGGAAGCGCAGGGAAAGTTTCATGGAGGACTTGGTCCCTGAGCTGGAACTTGTATAAAGAAGAGGGTTTCTATCATAGAGTGAGAACTGATTGAGCTGCAGAAAGGTACGGAATCTAGAGAAGGCACAATGAGCTTTTCACAATTGGGAGCTGTCCAGGGTGAAAGGAGTTTACCTGGGAAGTAGTAAGCTATCTTTAGGGAGCACCTAGGTGACACAATGGATAGAGTGCCAGACAGGAAGGTAGGAAGGCAGGAAGACTTGTCTTCCTGAGTTTAAATCTGGCCTTGGATACTTACTAGCTATGTGACCCTGGGCAAGTCACTTAGCTTTATTTGCCTTAGTTTCCTCATCAGTAAAATGAACTGGAAAAGGAAATGGCAAACCTCTCCAGTATCTTTGCCAAGGAAGGGGGGTCACAAAGTGTTGGGTACAACTGAAAAACAACTGAACAAAAAAGATGTGTGACAACATGTTAGGGATCTCTTAGAAGAGATTCCTGCCCAGATATGGGATCAACTAGATATTCCTTCTCTGAAATCCTACAGGAGATATATATAACTCTCACCCATGTTTGAAGCCAACTGGAATCCTCCAAACTAATTTTTCTGGGCCCATTGGGTGCCCCTTGGTACAAGATTCTAGCACAAAGTCCTGATTCTAGGACCCATTTCACAAATTAATTCTTGCAGGAACAAAAGTCTATGCTAGTGGCTTTCACGTCCTCTCCTCTCACTTCTCAAGCCCTTGCAGTCTATCCTTTCTCATCACTCAACTGACACTGCTCTAGGTTTACCTCTTAATTGACAAATCTGAAGGCCTCTTTTCAGTTATCCTTCTTTATCTCTCTACAGCTTTTGACATTAATGGCCTACCTTTAATGGCCTAGCCTTCCAGACATTCTTCCTGTTGCTTCTAATTCTCTTAATGCCTGATTGCTCCTTTTCGGTCCCCTTCACTATGTCCTTCTTTTCATAGATGGGTATACTGCAGGGTCTTGTCACCTATGACCCCTCTTCTCTTGCTGTGCTCTCTTTTGGTGATTTCCTCATCTCCCGATTCAATCATCAATGACTACATCGATGGCATATTGACTGCCATGGGCCTCAGTTTCTCCATCTGTAAAATGGAGGGAGTTGAAGTAAGTGGAAACTGAGGTCCTTTTCAGCTCCAGAACACTAATCCTATGATATCTACAGAGATGACTCCCAGCTTTATATATCCTGACCCAACCATATTACCAACATCTTTTTTTTACTTTTTTTTTTGAGGCAATTGGGGTTAAGTGACTTGCCCAGGGTCACACACCTAGTAAGTGTTAAGTGTCTGAGGCCAGATTTGAACTCAGGTCCTCCAGACTCCAGGGCCGGTGCTCTATCTACTGCACCACCCAGCTGCCCCACCAACATCTTAATGCTTAAAATGTCCAAAACAGAACTTACTATCTTCCCCACTAAGTCCTCCCCACTCCTGAACATCTCTCTTCCTGTTGAGGACTTCTCTTTCATTCTAGTTAGCAATCTCAGAGTCATCTTCCCCTCCTCATTCTCCCTCACCATAGCTCGTCATCATCCAATCATTTGCCAGTCAATTCTATCACTAAAATCAATCTGTACTCTCCTCTTGATTCACATAGCTAACACCTTAATTCACATCATTATCCCCCTCAAGTGGGCTATCACAGTAACCTCCTGATTGGTCTCCCTGCCTCCAATCTCTCCTCCCCAATGCACCCTTCTCACAGCTGCCAATTTGATAGTCATAAAGCTTAGGTTTGACCATATCGCTCCCTTGCTCAAGGTGCCCCAGTTCAAGGCTTCAGAACTTGTTTGTTTCCCTAACATTTCAATGTTATTATTATCCCCATTTTACAGATGAAGAAACTGAAGCAGAAAGAGGTTAAATGACTTGCTGACTTGCCCAGGGTCACACAGCTAATAAGTGTCTGAGGCCAGATTTTAATTCAGGTCTTCATAACTCCAAGCGCAGAGCTCTATCCACCGAGGCGTCAGTGGCACAGTGGAAAGAGTGCTAAACTTGGAGTCGCCCACTTGCAACTTACAACACTCCCAACTGTACCTGAACCAGAAAAAAATGAAATGGGAAAGTATTTAACCGGATAAATAAAAACACAATAAGACATAAATAATATTACATTGAAAACTAAGTCGAAATGGGATCCTTATGTGCAGATTAATGACCCCTATTTCTATATGACTTTGACACGACTGATCTCAGCTCGATTGTCACATGGGAGACAGAATGGATTTGTTCTGGGCCCCCTAGGGAGGAACAAAAAGAGAACAATGGGAAGAAGGCAACATAGTACAGTGGAAAATGAGTCAGTCCACAGGTCTTTTTTATCAAGTGGGAGGGGGTACAGAATGGAGTGTCCGGGCCTGAGTTCTAATCTTACCTCTCTTCCTTATGGATTTTTATGACCTGGAGCCCAATCACTTTAAGAGCTTATTGGGCCAACATTTTGTTAACCATTAAATAAAGACCTTTGGACGAGATGATCTCTAAGAACCCTTCCAGCTCTAAATCCATGATTCCGAATTGTAGGGAGATTTTGTCTTAATATATAAAGAAAGAAATGAAAAAGAAAGCTTTTCCACCAATCGGATGGCATGCCACGGTGCAAAGAGCCTTTTGGCTCGACCTATATTCAGATTTTGACCCTGAGTCTTACTCTCTGGTTTGACCTTGGATGAGTGCCATTTTTTCTACTGACCTGATTTTCCTTGTATGTAAGAACAAGGATAGACATTCTTGCCCACTCCTGCTTGATGGGATTGTTGTGACCAATGCCTTTTAAGCCTCAAGGGCTTAAAAAGGTAGAAGAAGCTCTAGGTTCAGAGACAGAGGTCCTGAACTCAGAATTCACATCTGCCACTTATTGGTTCTGTGACAACGGATAAGTCATTGGACCCATCAGCCCTTTGGTTTCCTCATTTGTAAAATGGAAGGTTGGACTAGATCTTTAGGGTCCCTTTTGTTTGTTGTTCATTTCAGCCATGTCTTTGTGACCCCACTTGGAGCTTTCAGGAGAGAAATCCTGGAGTGGTTTGCCGTTTCCTTCCCTTAGGGTTCCTTTGAGCTCTAAATTTACTTGAATTTTATTAAATTTAATTTATTAAAAGTGGGAGGCAGCTAGGTGGCACAGTGGATAAAACACCAGCCCTGGATTCAGGAAAACCTGAGTTCAAATCCAGCCTCAGACACTTGACACTAGTTGTGTGACCCTGGGCAAGTCATTTAACCCCAATTGCCTCACAAAAAAAAAAAAAGCCTATTCTGTTCCTGACTCTATGCTAAGTCCTGGACATACAGAGACAAAAATAACAACCGCCATCCTTGCCCTCAAGGAGCTTACATTCTACTGTTTGACCATTGAACACATACTTCTATAAAATGAACACATTCAATAAAACATCCTATGAACTCACATTCCCACAAAACCTTCAAATCGACAGAGTGTGAGTATATCTCTCTGCAAGTGTGATCGTGAGAGTGTATATGAGTGTGTGTACCTCTGTGAGATTGTACTAAGAGCATGCCTGGCTATGAGATTGTGCCTGTGCGGCCAGATAAGTTTGGATGCCTGTGCTCAACTGCCTCCCCGACTATTGTGAGTGCCAACCTCAGGCAAAACTTAAAGGCAACAAAGTTGGACTTTGGAGTCCTGTTTTGTGGCGGCTTCTTCATCACTTATGCATCAGCCTCCTGCTGTTCTCAGGTTCACCCCTGCCACCTCCAGTTACAAGGGCCCCCCCTGGCTTGATTTAGGTTGTCCAAGAAAGACCCAGATCTCTTGTTATTAATCCGCCTGCAGGAGGGGGAGCTGTGGGTGGGGGAGCTCAGGCACGCATGGTGGGCAAGCCTGTCTGAAGTGTGGAGAGCTGAGATAAACCACATTCCCCATCAGTCCTGATGGCTGGCTCCAGCTATAACCCTATTTGCAATAAAACCAGATTCAGTGATATGAGAAAATTGCTTGGTTTCGGGATAATTGAACCAGCCAGGACAGATCTGCACAGAGGCATCATTAACCGAATACTTTGCTCATCTGCAATATTTATTCCTGCGGCAACATGAACAGTCACCCACCCTGTTATCTCCCAGGCGTAAAATTGTTTTATGGCCCCACACACCGTTCTCTATCTAGCTGTCCTCACCAAGGAGCAACCTGCCCCCAACTTTCCACCTCCCACTTCTCAGAGGCATCTGTTCCCTTCTAGAGCAGTCCAAGGGTGAAGGAAATAATAGAATTCATGGGACTTAGAGCTGGAAGGGACAATCTGGTCTAACTGCCTCCTTTTACAGATGAGAAAACTGAGGCTCAGGGGGGCTGACTTGCTAGAGGTCCCACAGTTCATAACAGAGGCTGTATCAAACCCAGGACTTCCTGCTCCACAGACAATGCTCTTGCCATAGAACATGGCCAGATTTCTTTTTTCTTTTCTTTTCTTTTTTTTTTGGTGGGGCAATGAGGGTTAAGTGACTTGCCCAGGGTCACACAGCTAGTAAGTGTCAAGTGTCTGAGGTCAGATTTGAACTCAGCTCCTCCTGAATCCAGGACTGGTGCTCTATCCACTGTACCACCTAGTTGCCCCCAGCCTCAGACTCTTAATGGGCAAGTCACTTCACCTCTTTTTGCCTCAGTTTCCTTAACTGTAAAGTGGGGCTAACAACAGCACCTACTTCCCAGGGTTGTTGTGAAGATCAAAAGAGCCATTTGTAAAGTGCTTAGCACAGTGGCTGACACATAGTAGGTACTTTACCATTGTTTTTTTCCTTCCCTCATCCCCCACTATTACTTTTACTGACTCCTGTACTACTACCCACCCTCCCCTGACACATTATTTCCCTCTTCCCATCACCTCCTCTTCTTTTAGGCAGAATGGTATAATTCTAGATTTAGAATTACAACCACTGGGATTGAATCTCAACTATGACACTTCAGGCTTGGTGACCTTGGACAAGCTGCTGAATCTTGGGATTTTTTTTATCACCCTAATAGCTCCCACTCTGATCCTGAGACCCCTTCCCTCAGGCCTCAAGCCTCTGTTTCTTCATCTGTGAAATGGGGCTAGTAATTCTAATGGTGGGGAGGTAAATTCTTTACAAGTAAACCTTAAATCTTAATAGAAGTGAGTTTTTTGTGGGGCAATGAGGGTTAAGTGACTTGCCCAAGGAGTGTCAAGTGTCTGAGGCCAGATTTGAACTCAGGTTCTCCTGAATCCAGGGCCGGTGCTTTATCTACTGCACCACCTAACTGCCCCCTAGAAATGAGATTTTAAAGATGATTATTATACAAGCTGCCTCTTTCTCTCCACAATCCAAGGGAAAGTTCATCAATCACTAGGAGAGTGCAGCTAAGCCCTGTGGCTAATTATAGTCATCCCTTCCATATCCAACTTTCTCTATCACAGTTTCAATATATCACAGGTCAGCATAAAAAAATTAAATGGGAATTTGGGGGGAGTTTTATGGAAACTGCAGATGATACACAAAAGCCAACAGATGACAAAAAAAGTTTAGAAACTCAGAAGTGCATAAAATATATGTAGAGTATTGCATAATGACATTTTATCTTTTAATAGCATAATAATTCAAACTTCTCTGGTACAAAGGGAGGGCCAAAAAATTTTACACAGATTTTCCAGATTGAGGGGGTGCCATGCCCCTAACCTCCATGACATGGAAGGGATAACTGTACATTGGGTTTTCTACTTCCAGCCCCCAGACATTTTCATCCAGGTGTAGTCAAGTCAGAAAGTCCCCAATTCTGTTTTCTGCTCTTCTTGCTGAAGTCGCCGGGTAGCCTTAGCCAAGTCAGAATCTCAGAATTCTGAGGGACCCAAGAAGCTCTCTAGTTCAAGCCAAAGATCAACAAGCATGCCCTCAACCATACACCCCACAAATGTTTGAAAAGGAGCCTGGTACCTTCCAAAGCAGACTGTAACTTCCAATTTTCAGACTGTAACAATTGTTAAGTCTTTTCTCAGGGGGCAGCTAGGTGGTGCAGTGGATAGAGCACTGGCCCTGGATTCAGGAAGACCTGAGTTCAAATCCAGATTCAGACACTTGACACTTACTAGTTATGTGACCCTGGGCAAGTCACTTAACCCTCATTGCCCTGCCAAAGAAAAAAAAGTTTTTTCTCATCTAAAATAAAATTTACCCATTTCAGTCTTCCCTGTCCTAACACTAAAAAGTGATTCCACCTTCAACCAATCTACATATGTCATGAACCTGAGGCTCATCATGCCCCCTCTCAATGTTCTTCATCTTATTATTCTCTTCTCTAAAATAAGGGCCCCTGAAACTGAACACAATATTCCAGATGGAGATTTAACCAGAGCAGAGGATAGAAGGGGCTATCTCCTCTCTCATTCTATATACCAAATCCTTCAATACAGACCAAGATCATAGTAGTTTGTTTTGGTTTTGGTTTTTTTTGCTAATATGTTATACTCTTAAATTATACTAAGCTTGCATTCCACTAAGAACCCCAGATCTTTTTCAGATGAACTGCTGTCTAGTTGGGCCTTTACAATCTCATACTTGTGAAGATGACTATTTTTAACCAAAGACTACACATTTAGCCTATTAAATTCATCTTGCTAATAGATTTGGCTATCTGGGCCTGTCAAACTTTTTTTGAATCCCAATTCTGTAAGCCACCCAGTTTTATTTCATCTGAAAATTTGATAATTAAGGTCACCTAGGTGGCACAGTGGATAGAGCAGTGGACCTGGAGTCGGGCTCAGTTCAAATTCAACCTCAGACTCTTACTAGCTATGTGACCCTGGGCAAGTCACTTAAGTTCTCTTTGCCTCAGTTTCCTTATCTGTAAAATGGGGATAATAATAGCACCTACCTCCCAGAGTTGTTGTGAGGATTAAAGGAAATAATAATTACAAAATGTTTCGAACAGTGCCTGGCATGTAATAAGTGCTGTATGTAGTATGTTAGCTGTTGTTTGTTGTTGTTGTTGTAGCTATCTATCCAAGTAATTAATAAAAATCTTAAACAGCACAAGAGCAAGAGCAGATCCTTGAGACGGTTCACTTTACATGTTTCTGTTATTTAATTCGACCTCACAAAAATCTCATGAGATAGTTAGCACAGCTCCTACCTCTTTGACAGATAATTGTTGTTGCCGAGTTGTTTTTCAGTTGTGTCCAAATACTCATGATCCCACTTAAGGTTTTCTTGGCGAAGATCCTGAAGGGGTTTGTCATTTTCTCCTCCCGCACATTTTACAGATGAGGAAACTGAGGGAATCAGGGTTAAGCGACTTTCCCAGGATCACACAGCTAGTAAGTGTCTGAGGCCAGATTTGAACTTAGAAGATGAGTCCTCCAGACTCTAGGATTGGCATTCTATCCACTGTACCCTGTTATCTTCCCACTCTATCTTGGACAGATAGAAACCATACCTGTTTTTCAGAGAACTAGAAACGTTGGGGAGGGGGTCCCTAATGTAGCCTACACACCCAGTCAGTCTTTCCTATTGTGGCATCAACTAGTTTCATCACATCCCTGGGAAACCTGTGGAAATCATGACATCCTGCACCAAGGACTGTTCCTCAGATTTGGGTCTAAGGGGAGGTATCTGAAGTTGAGAAACACTGATGTGAAGGGAAATTTAAAATATATCCTTCTTCTTTTCTCCTTTTCTACATTGTGAGGTCTTACCACTTGGGACTTTCAGGAGCAGGCCCGGCAAAGATCCAGGCCAGAGGCACGGCATCAGCTTGGGACAGTATGAGAACGCAAAAGATTCAGTTACTCCAATGCACAAGAAAGAGCAGGTAAGGCAGCCAGGTCAGTGTCATCCAAAGAGTCACAGAATCCCTGGTCTGGAGGGACCTCAGAAATTGGCTAGTCCAACCCATACAGGCGTTCCCTCTGCAGCATCCCCAAGTGGGTACCTAGCCTCCACTTGGATAGAACTGGTATTATCTCAGCAAGTAGAAGGTGAGAAGAGAAAATACCAAACAAAGAGACCAGCACAAACAAAGACTTGGAGACCAGAAGTCAAGCTCTCCAGCCTCTTAAAAAGAAGGGTCAAGTATTACTGACATCACCATAGTGATGTATCTAAATATCTAAATATAGAAGCCATTTTAAGGCTATTTGGCCCCTGTCAGAAGAACAAGGAGAGAATCAGTATATTATACTTGAAAGACTGATGCTGCGGGCAGGTAGGTGGCTCAGTGGATAAAGCACCAGCCCTGAATTCAGGAGGACCTGAGTTCAAATCTGGCCTCAGACACTTGACACTTACTAGCTTTGTGACCCTGGGCAAGTCACTTAACCCTCATTGCTCCACAAAAAAAAAAGAAAAAGAAAAAGAAAAAGAAAGTAAAGACTGATGCTGATAACAAATATAGCAGACCCAGGTTTGAATCTCAGCTCAGCTGTTTTGTTACCTTTAGACCTGGAGCAAGTCATGTAGCTTGGCAGTACCTGAGTTTCTAATCTGTAAGATTCTTTGGTCCTTAAAGTATTATGGGAACAGGTGTTACTGCTTTATTAACAGGGCTTTCAAAAATGGAAGGGACTGGGGGCAGCTAGATGGCCCAGTGGTTAAAGCGCTGGCCCTGGATTCAGGAGTACCTGAGTTCAAATCCAGCCTCAGACACTTAACACTTACTAGCTGTGTGACCCTGGGCAAGTTACTTAACCCCCATTGCCCCGCAAAAAAAAAAAAAAATGGAAGGGACTGCCCTGAGTTACTCAAGGCATTAAGACAGAAGATGCCAGTCCCATGAACTTGCTGTCATGTCAGCACTGTCCAATAATGGAGCTCATGGCATCTGGAGGTCATGAGTTCTGTGTCACCAGAATTGTTCAGACAGAGGGTGGCTGACCTCATGTCAAGAATATTGTCTAGGAGATTTCTGCCCTTGAAGGGAGTTTGGACTAGGTGCCCAATGAAGTCCCTTCGAGCTCTGGGATTCGATGATTTTATAATGGTATGAATCACCTCTGACAGCTAGGTCCTGCCTTGGGGCAGGGCAGTTAGCTTTAATGCACATGGAGAGAACTGGGCTGAAGTAACAGGCTGGGAGCTTTGAAACTCTGGTACTGTAAATCAGGTGGAAGCCGTGCTCCCAGCACTAAGGGTGACACCTCCATGGAGACTTAAGCCAAACCTTCCCTTAATTGCTGAAATAATGGACCCAGTGTCGGAGGCTGCTGTGAACGTTCAGGCATTGAGATGGGCGGGGGGAGGCAGAGGAAGAAGAGGTGAGATACAAGCTCTGGCAGAGAGATCCGTCATCCTTCTATGAGCTCCATATATTCAGTCATTCTGACATTTAAGATCAGCGATGTTGGAAATGGAATGGAGAGGTAGGGGAAGGGAGAGGGTACAGAGGTGAATACCATGGGGTCCTGATTTCAAAGGCATGTGATTTATACTTGAATTACAGGGGCAAGGAAGACACCTCCAGCCTCATACAACCCAAGCCATTTGGGTTGTATTGGACTGAATTTGACCAGAACTGTCAGGGTGGGTAGGCAGTGGGGAAAAGGGAAAGGAACAACAGACTGGGAATTAGGAACTCACATCTCAGCTCCTCCATTTAATACCTGAGTGACCTCGGTCATTTCCCTTCCCCTGTCTGTCCTCTTCTGAAACAAAATAAGGAATTAGACAAAATGGCCTAGATTTCCAATTTAGCCTGTCTATATATTGTTTGTACAGAATTATTTCCATATTGCCTTTCCCATTAGACTATGAGATCCCTGAAAACTTGTGGGGTTTGTTTGTGGGGTTGCCTTTCTTTGTATCCCCAACACTTACTACAGAACTTGGCACATAATGGGTGCTTAATTGAGTGAGACAGGGAGATAGTGCCTGAAAGGGTTAACAGATAAACTAACCTTTGTGTTCTTACAGTAACCAAGAGGATTTGTCCCTATCAACCCTCACCATCAACAGAAACAATAACCAGGGACCATTAACCATTAATAGCCATTAATGCTCCTGGATGACAGAACACCTAGATCAAAGTACTGGGCAGATGGGGCCCAACATTTCTTCCCTTCAGGGACTTTATTATCCAATCAAACTGGCCTTCTTGCAGTTCTTCAAATACAACTACTCATCTCCTCTCTCTTCACCTTTGCATGTGCTGTTCCAGATGCCTGGAAGGCACACCCTGGTCATCTCTCTCTCTCTCTCTTAAAGATCCCTAATTTTCTTCACAACTCAGCTCAAGTGCCACCTTCTACAGGAAAACTTTCCCAATCCCCTCCCCTCAAAAAATTACATTGAATTTATTCTGTATCTACATATACACACATCCATACGTCCATACATACATACATACATACATACATACATACATACATACATACATACATACATACATACATCTTCCCCCAATAGAATATAAACTTCCTGAGAATAGGGAATATTTCACTTTTGTATTTCAAATTCCAAGTACAGTTCCTGGCACACAGTCGGTGCTTAATAAGTGCTTATTGATTCTTTAACCAATTAAATCTTATCCCCTTCCCAGACTGGAGGCTGTAAGTGCCCACCTTCCATCTTGAGACGGAAGCCACCAGAGTACTCTGTGACAGGTGACAGAAAAAGGGCTGAGAGGCGGGTACGCTTCCAAGAGCCCGAGGGGACGGCTGTGCATGGTATGTATGCAGTGGTATGTATGCTGGAGTGGACATGGGCAGTGGTGTGAGCCTGCAGGAGGCAGTGGATGAAGGGCTGCAGATTTTTGGATGTCAGATCCAATGTTCTTTCCACCACTACCCTCTATTCCCTTCTCTTCTCATAGATGGAACCATAGGGCCCTTTGCAAAGACTTAGTTGTGTCATCCGCTCCCACTTTGAGAATTTATTCATTTGTTATTGGTAACATCAAACCCTCTTGAACTTCTGAAGTGAAGGGAAATCCTATTTATTCCAAATCCACTAATACTACCTTCTTCCATGTGCACAGCCCTATACAGCTTAAAGGAGTTTCAAGCACACTCTCTTTTGATCTCTCTAACAACCCTGTTAGAAAATCAGGGCAGATGGTATTATCACCATTTTATAAATAGGGAAATGGAGGGCCAGAAAGATGAAGTGACTTATCCAAGGTCACACAGCTCACCAGTATTGGAGCAAGACGTGGGAGACAATTGTTCCAATTCCTAAATCTATCCACTGCACCACTTAGCTGCCTATATTTTTATTTTTGTTACCCTGAGTTACTTCTCTATAAAACCAGAGAGTTCAAATTCTCAAAATAATGTTTACATCTAGTACAATGACAAATGAAAATCATAATAATGACTCTGTGTCATGGTGGAAAAAAAAATCTGAATCATTAGGGGAAAATCATTATAATCCTATAGCTGAGAGCTATAGTGGAGCAGTGAGCAGAACACTGTGCCACCACCATCATGATCAATTTAGACCTGAAAGTGACCTTAGAGTGATGTGGGGATGGATTTAATTGATCGAATTGATCTTGAGGCATTGCAGAGAATTATAAGACTCAGTGACTCAGTTTCCCAAGTTTTATTAAAATACTCTGGAGGCAGCTAGATGGTGCAGTGGATAAAGCACCAGCCCTGGATTCAGGAGTACCTGAGTTCAAATCCGGGCTCAGACACTTTACACTTACTGTCTGTGTGACCCTGGGCAAGTCACTTAACCCCCATTGCCCCGCAAAAAAAAAAAAAATACTCTGAGGCCACAGGGAGACACCAAGGAGATTGTGTCTCAATTTGGGAGATGGAAATGGTTATATTTATAGTGAGAAAAAGTAGGTTATCTCCTCATTATCTTACTCTCCTCCTTAAGGAGGTTCATGGGAGGTCTTATCCTAATTTGGACTTCCTGGGGTCCTAAGACAACCCCCAGGTGGGTACCTTTTTCTTGGAGGTGTGTTTTGGGGGTTTGCAAGTCATAAGGGAAACCTAAGGACACATTTGGTCTTTTTCTGCGCATGTTCCGAAAGACCTGCTTAAACTTGTCAGACCCAGAGGGTCTCAGTGTTTTTGACATTTCTTTACTTAAGATCTGGTTTCTAGGTGTTCTGTCATCCAGGAGCATTAATGGCTATTAATGGTTAATGGTCCCTGGTTATTGTTTCTGTTGATGGTGAGGGTTGATAGGGACAAATCCTCTTGGTTACTGTAAGAACACAAAGGTTAGTTTATCTGTTAACCCTTTCAGGCACTATTGATAACTCAAGTCTTAGGTTATCTACTCACCTTTTTTGGAGCTCCTGTCTTAGAGCTCAGATTTTAGGTTGTCTGTTAACCCTTTTTAGCCTCCTCCATCAAGAGAACTCCTAACCCAACCTCCTCATTCTTCAGATGAGGAGACTGAAACCCAGGGAGGCTGAATGATTTTCCTGACACCTGACAGGTCAGATTCAAACTTGGGTCTTCCTGACTCCAGGCCCAGCACTCAATACAGTTCTCTAGCTACCTGTCTCCATGATGAGCACATGTCATGAATTAGTCCATAAGGCCTTAGGATTTAGGGAAACAGACCTTAGATAAGATCATCTTGTGCTGGGGTTCTTCACCTTTTTTATGTCATGGCAGTCTGATGAAGCATAGCTTTGGACGCCTTCTCAGAATCACATTTTTTATTTTTATTTTAAATTTTTTTTTTTAGTGAGGCAATTGGGGTTAAGTGACTTGCCCAGGGTCACACAGCTAGTAAGTGTTAAGTGTCTGAGGCCGGATTTGAACTCGGGTCCTCCTGAATCCAGGGCCTGAATCCACTGCGCCATCTAGCTGCCCCTAGAATCACATTTTTTAAATGCATAAAACAAAATACATAGAATTCCAAAGGAAACCAATTATATTGAAATACAGTTATGAAAATATTATAAAAGCAAGCTCATCGACCTCAGACTAAGAACCCTTGATTTAGTCTAATATTTGATAGGAAGTAGTTGAAGCCCATCGAGTTTAAAAGGACTTGCCCATGGTTACACAAATAGCGAATAATAGAATCCAGATTCAAACCTAGATCTCCCTTCAAATTTATATAGTACATTGTACTGCCTTTCCTAAAGAGAAGTCACCAGAAAGAAAAAATAACAGATTATCTTCAATAGCCACCCAAGAAATGAAGCTTGATCTAATACCAAAAATAAAACAAACTAAGCAATATCAGATAATAATTGCTCTAAAGGGAATTATCAATTATTTTTGGTATCTGTAAAGAAATATCTATTATCTATAATGTAAGTTCTGTCATCAATAAAAATGAAACAAACTGATAGCAGAAGTCAGCTACATGGAAAAAGCAGTGGAAATTTTAAATAAAGAAATGGGATCAATGGGAAATGATTCTCTTGCTGGAAGGCAAATTAGAAGCAGCAGAGCATGAAGCAAAACAAGGTCAAAGGATAACTCAACTGGAAGAACGTTTGATGACTTTAGAAGCAAAAATGGAACTAGTAGAGAGTTTAGAGAGAGAATTTGTTATTATATTACCTGAAAATGAAAAGAAATCAAGTCTAACCACTTTTTTTCATAAAAATGTTTAAGAAAAGTTCCTGGAAATAACAAGATTGCAAGACAACTATAGATGAATGAAATTCAGGAAACCTCCTAAGAGGTACAAGTCAGATTCAACTCACCCAAACACTTATTGTCCTCAAACATCAAAGGTGCCCCAATTTGAATTTCACAGGATTATTCACCCATCATGAGAAAACAGAGAAAAAGCTGGAACATGATGTATAGAAAGTAAAGAAAATTGGACTTCATCTGTGACTCTTCTACTGAGCTAAACTATGGAAAATATTCAAAGATAAACAACATATGTTTGATTCCCCACAACATTTCCAAGTTTCTATAGTAAAAAGACTGACTGGTGCCTTTCAAATGCAAATCAACCCAGGAACAAGCCTCCAGGTGCTATAGTTCCTGGAGAGACCTTATTTGAAATGCAAATCATTGGTGACCATGAAGTAAAATTCTGAATCAGTAAATCACTAGAAGGGAACTCTGTGTAAATGTTATATGGGGTTAGCAAAATAACAATAGTTGTGTTATGACCTGAAATTATCTTTCGGGGCAGAGGAACAGAAGTGCATGGAAAATAATTATCATTCATGCTCAGAGGGAACAAAAATTCAGATGGGTTGTTATAGTCTGATATGCTCTCATGGGATGGAAGCATAGACTCTGAAAGGGGAACATGGAAATGTTGTACAGAAATAGAAACACTTATGCAGCTAGAGAGAGAGGTCTGCAGCTGTGTTGTTGGAGTATGAGGTATCAGAAAGTACACAGGAATGACCAGAATGTAGACATGGTTCTTGTCCTGGAACCATCATGTGGGATCGTCCAAAGAACTAAGGATTTTTCACAATGAGGAAAGGCCAGAAGCAAGGTCTTTTTGATTGATAATTAAAGGTCACGAATGGACTCCTGGTTATGGGGAGGGGGGTGAGGAGAGGGAAGGGAATGCTAGAGATCAATTAACCAACAAATAGTATTTATAAGCCTAATATAACAAAGGAACAAAAGTAAATGGAGGGTCACAAAGAGGAGGGTTTTTATTATGAAGGTCACAAATACCAAATTAAAAAAATATTGGGAGAAAGAGGGGAGAGTGGGTAATCTTTTTTTTTTTAAATGGGTAATCTTAAAAGCTGGGAAAGGTGAGAAAGAGAAGAAAAAGCATTTAAGTTCCAACTATATGACAAGCATTGTGTTAGGTACTATTGTAATAGAGGAAAATGGGGTATGGTTTGGGTTAGGGGTTGGGGTTCTTAGGAATTCCTCTTTAAAGAATTACACCCTCTTGCACACAAAAGTGGTTAGAATAAGGTGGTAGTTTATTTAGGGGCAAGGGAAGGGAAGGGTGGGGGGAGGGAAACCATGAAAGAAATCCTTGGACTTCCCATGGGGAGATAGGCACAAAGCACGTGGCTCAGAGGTACCAATCTCCTCGTGCAGGAGACTGGCAGGTACTTTTATAGAGGACTGATGGGAATGGACCATCTGCTTGTGGAAAGTTCCTTTAGTGAGGGAGGACCATCCCCCACTGGCAGTGACTGGAGGAATTGGGTGAGGGGTGGCTGCGGATCTCTCTTCAGGACACTAAGGCTGCAGCCACACCCAAATTTATCTCCCCAGGGATAAGGAAGACCAGAATGAAGGGTGGGAATCCGAAGCTAGCTCAGTCCAGCTCAGTCCGATTTGGTTCTGATTATCTCTCTGTAGGCATATCTGTCCTCTGGTTTAGCCTCTCAAGGACAAAATTCCTTGTGTGCCCCAGAGAACTTCTCCATGACACTATAAAGGGAGAAAAAGCACTAGTCAGTTGAACCAGTCCAGAAATTGAAGTTAATGCTTTGTGAATGTGTTGAGGTATCTGGTTTGAGGAGCTATAGGGATTGGTGAGGAGGGGTGCAGTATAAATACAGAAAAAAAGAAAAATCCAAACAACTGAATGTTTCTTGTGCTGGGCACTGTTCAAAGCCCCAGGAACATAAGGAATAAGGGGAGAAAGCCCTACCCTTAAGGAACATACTATTAGAGATAAATGAACTAATCCAGAAACTGGGGTATCTGGATTCAAATTGTGTCAAAGGTTTGGGTTGTCACAGGAAGTATGTGTGTATTAAGTGTCTCAACAGGTGGAGTCTAAAAGGCCTAAATTCAAATCCAGTCTCAGACGCTTACTAGCTATGTGACCCTGGTCAAGTCACTTACCTTCTATTTGCCTCCAGTTCCTCATCTGTAAATAAAATGTCAATAGTAATAGCACCTACCTCCCAAAATTGTTGTAAGAATCAAATGAGATAATAATTTAAAAGTACCTAACATATAGTAAGTGCTATATAAATATTAACTATTATTAATTTACACAGAACATGTAACCAAAAGATGTAGGCCCAAATATAGATTAAAAAGCAAAAATGACTTGGTTACGACTGAATTAAGGACCAAATTATAAAAAAATATATACTTATACGTATAATAATACAGAATACCAAAATTTATGGAATGCAGCTTTAGTAGTTCTAAGACAATTTGTTTACTTATTGATAAAAGAGAAAAAGAGGAGATTGGTGCACTCTTTCCAGTTTTAAAAAATTGGACACCTAAATGAACTCTAAAAAAAACTTTAAGGTCAAATGAGAATTTTTTTAACTTAAATAAGAAAGCCTATTTAATTAATAAATAAAACAAAGCATTGACATGGGGATTGGGACCTATCATGGAATTAAGGGACTTAAAGTTTAAACTGGCCAACTAGATATCAGGACTGATGCACTTTAAAAGTTTGGACAGACTAAGTTCTATAGCAGGAAAGTCAGTTAGGCAGCTACTACCTGAGCTAGAAGACAGAGATAACTCCAGAGGTCGGGACTATCATTCCAAAAGAAAATCCCCCTGACTCTCAGGAACTTTTCCCCACCCCACCCCACCCCCAAAAGGAACTTTCCATTGTCAGGTGGTCACCGCATCTCTCCTCTATAAAAGCTTTGGCCTCCCTTCCTGTTGAGGAGAAAGATGTTTCTAAACCATCTCCTCCCCTTGAGGTGAAATCTTTGATTTCCCTCTGGGTCACTTTCTCCATCACCCAAATAAAGGACCATCTTTATTCTCATTGGATTGTGTGCAAGAGTTGTCATTCTTTAAAGAGGAATACCTAAGCACCCCCACCACCTATTTCCCTTTCCCCATGACAGCATTTAAATTAATAAACTATTACCTATAGTGACAAAAAAGAAGACAAAACAAGTTGGCCAGGATAAAAAGCAATAAGAAAGAAATCATAAGTCATAAAGAAATAAAAGAAATTATTAGAGAATATTATGCAGTGTTATGGCAAAAATAAAAATGTAAAAGAAATTAATACCTATAAAAATATAAAATTTTCAAATATACAAAACACAAAATAAATTATTTTATTTTAGTAAGTAAATATGGAAAAAAGCCACCAAGTGAACTCCCCTATAGGAAAAAAAATCACCAGAACTAAATATATTCTTGAATGCATTCTAGCAAACATTCAAAAAAACAAATGAATTCAAGTTCTCAAAAATTAAGAAGAGATAGTACTCTACCCAATTCCTTCTATGAGACAAATGTGGTTTTAATATATAAAATGGGGAATGACACGGCAGAGAAAGAAAACTATAGGCCAATAAAATGAATATAGGTACAAAAATATTAAATTCCTGGCAAATACAATATGTCCATAATTTACTCATCATGATCAAGTGGGACTTCCAGGAAGATTACAAGGACAATTAAATGTTAAGAAGTTAATTGGCATAATAGAAGCTCACCATTATTAATCAACATAATCCTAGAAATATTGGCAATAGCAGTAAGAAAAATGAATGGATGAGCATTGGCAAGGAGAAAGCAAAAATATTTCTCCTTGCAAATGACTTGATAGTTTATTTAGATAAACAATAGAATAACGCAGAATAATAATAACAGCTAACATTTAAATAGCACCTTCTATGTGCTGGGCACTGTGCTAAGTGCTTTACAGTTATCATTTGATTTGATCCTCACAACAACCCTGGGAGGTAGGCACTATTATGATTCCCATTTTTACAGTTACTTGGGGGTCACACAGTCAATAAAAGTGATCAAGGTCAGATTTCCTGTCTCTAAGGCCCAGTGCTCCATTCACTGAACCACTTCATTGCCTCAGTCTCAAAACTTCAGCATAGAAAGAGATGTCAGAGGCCACGTAGTCCAAACTATACCTGAACAAGAAATCTCCCCACCGTGTAATCATTTATTATGACTAACATGAGATCACTTAGTTTTTGCTCATAGTCAGTTCATGAGAAAGAATCTGCTAGTCTTTCTGCCATCAAAACTTAATCTAGAGGCAGGTAGGTGGCTCATTAGATAAAGCACCAACCCTGGACTCAGGAGGACCTGAGTTCAAATCTGGCATCAGACACTTGATACATACTAGCTATGTGACCCTGGGCAAGTCACTTAACCCCATTAGCCCTGCAAAAAAACAAAAACCAAAACCAAAACCTTAATCTATATCTATAGTTCTGCCCTCTGAAGCTAAGCAGGTTATTGTAATCTTTCTACACTTTAAATATTGAAAATTGCCTCACCTTAATTTTCTATTACCCATGCTTAATTTAAATAATGTAGGGGGGGACACAGTTGATAGTGCACTGGACTTGGGAACAGGAAGACCAGAGTTTGAATTTGCCTCAGACATTTCCTAGTTGTGAGATCCTGGGCAAGTCACTTAATCTCTCTCAGCCTCAGTTTCCTAATCTATAAGATGGCTATAATAATAATACCAATTTCATCAGATTGTTGTGAGGTTCAGGTGAGTTAATATATGTAAATTGCTTCGCAGAGCTTAATGTGCATATATAAATGCTATCTATGAACTATTCAATTAAATATGTTGGGGAAATAGGTTAGTAATTTGGTAAAAAAAAATGGAACCTTGCCAACATCTCATATCATAAGCCACAATAAATTCCAAATGGATCAATGAATTAAATATGAAACACAAACAGATAAACATCACTTCTTTTAAAAAGCTATAGGATAAGAGAATGTTATATATCTTCACAACTGTAAAAATAATGAAACTTAAATTATGACTTGAAGGAAATTTTAAGAGCTAAAGTTAATGAAATTTATTCTATAAATTCTTTTGCACAATGAAAAGAAAATGCATCCAGAATTAAGAAGAAACACAAATGAAGGAAAGTGATTTTTCATCAGTCTTTTCTGATGAAAGTCCAACATATAAAAATCATAAGAAACTCATAAAAAGAATAAGAGTCATTCTCCAATAGATAAATGCTCATTGTATCCAAAAGACATTTCCTCAGAGAGTGAAACAGAAATTTACAGCATGAAAAAATGTCCAGAATCTCTCATTCTCAGTAAAATACAAATGTAAGCAACTGAACTCCTACTGAAATTCATCAGTTTGACAAAGATAATAAAAGATACAAAAATCCATGGCTAACATTGCTAAGGGAAAACAGATACACTGTCAATGCTGCTGGAGTTGCAGGTTCCTAGTATGTTTTTGGAAGGAATGTGAAATTATACAGTAAGACAATGAAACACAAATGGGTGTCCCTTTTGACCCATTGATCTCATTCCTGGAAATATTCTCCAGGGTGATTATTGACAGGGGTTGGGGGGTGGGGGAGTTATAAGTACATAAATATTCCTATTTATAACAGCAGAAAATGTTAGAAACAAACTAGGTATCCATCCATTGTGGAACTGCTGAACAAATTATGGTAAATAAATGCAAATAGAAAAGTAGTGTGTCATAAGGAACAATTTAAAGAAATATCAGAAGATTTATATGGAGTGATAAATGCAAAAAAGTAGAACCAAAAGAACAATATACATGTTAATAACTATGTAGTTAAAGTCAACAGTAAGAACAACAAATTCATCTTATACACACAGTGAGAAAGTTCAAAAAAGATTGAGAAAACAGGGATGAAATGAGTTAAAGACAATATACACATTTTTAATAGGGTCAAGGACTGGTAAGCTTCAGGAGCTTATAAACTCATCCACTTATTTACAATATCGTGTTTGCTTCAGCTTTTATCCTTTTTTCTTGTTTCCTTCTTCTTAGTCATTTGTTTACATATTTCGATGCCTCTCAGTGGAAATTAAAATAAATTTCATATTTAAAAAAACAAAGATAATTTGCAGTTCTCCAGCCCTAATGGGGTATGAGCTGTTTTGATTAACTGGGAAATTGAGCTCATTTTCCAACCAAACCATGATTCACACCCCACCCCCACCTCCCGCTTTCCTATTCCTTCCTAGACACAAAACCTTGCAATAATATTTTACTCTCTGCAGTCCTTTACTCCCCCACCTCCCACATCAATCAGTGTCCAAGACTTTCATTCCCCTCCTTTTCATTCTCATTTCTATGACCTTAGTTCAGGCCCTCATCAGCTCTTACCCACACTTTTATAATAACCTCTCAACTAGTCTCTCTGCCTCCTATCTCTTTAATTTTTCAAAACTCTTTCAATTAATTACAGAACAAACATATGTTGGGCATGCAGAATCCTATACTTGACTTCACTGTGGGAGAGTTTTAGATGGATATGAACCTCCCATTATCAACAAGCATTACATCAGAGCCCCAGAGTGTTTTGAACTAATTGCTACTGTTAGCCAATGCAGTTAAATTACAATGGTCCTAAGTACATTTCAAAAGGATTGCACTTTCAAAACCCCAATGAGTTATGCATAGTCCCTTATGCTCTTTGGAGAAAAGATGCTATTGTGCACAAAGCAAAACTATAAGACATTACCTACCAAAGACCTAAACTGAAGGTATTAAACTCATTGGCCCACCAGGCATTTGACCAACTCCTGAGTGGGTCCTGGACCAGATCAAAAGATAATTAGGAAGTATTTAACAAAAATAAGTTAAAATATAATACATTAAAAAGAAAAGAAAAAGGCAAGTAGCTTTTGCTAAGGGACCAATGAGAGTAGCACCTGGAGTTCAAAGATCAGTGTGGACCAAAGCAATCTTGAAATACTTCCAAGAGGCTGCTGGGGGGGGCGAGGCGGGGGGCGGGGGGGGGGGGGGGAGGGAGGCTGGACCTGGAGTCAGAAAGACCTGAGTTCCTCCAGCCTCAGTTACTAGCTGTGTGGCTCAGGACAAGGCACTTAAATGCAATCTACCTCAGTATCTTCGACTATAAAAGAATAATAGGAGCATGTCCTTCACAGGATTGTTATGAGGATCAAATGATATAACAGCAAATGTTTAACGCGATGCCCGACACATAGTCAGTTCTTATTAAGTGCTTGTTCCCCTCCCTGGAAGATCTGGGCATAGAACTAGACCCATAAGGAAGGGAAGAATTCAGGTACCTGTACTTAGAGTGAGAAGCATTGGGGTGTTCCATCTACAATCTCATTAGGAAGGTCTCACTCCCTTTCCCTTTGGATTGGCCCTTTACTCTGTAGTTTGGACTAAAGGATAGAGGACCACCTGACTGCTAATACAACTAAGCTCACCACCTTTTCCCCAATCCTGCTCCTCCTTCCAATTTCCCTGTTTGCCTAGTGCGACCTCCATCCTCTCAGTCACTAAGAGTGTCAGAGAATCACAGAATTGCAGAAGAGTGGGAAGGAATCTCAACAACCATTCAGTTCAGCTCAATGATGATATACTTACCAATTGGTCCTCCAGCTTCTGCTCCAAGACTTCTCTATCCTGGCTCTGTCACTTTCTCCTTGTGTGACATTGGCCAAGTCATCTAACTTCTCTCTGAGCATCAGTTTCCTTATCTGAAAGATTAGGGAGCTGTACTAGATCATCTCAGGAATCCCTTATATCCTCATAACCCAAGATCCTTTCTTCTTCTCCTGACTTGATACCACTCTCATTCCTAGTGTACTCATGATGTCCCTTGGTTGCTCACAGCCACCACCTCCCCAGACCCCCAGTATTAAGCCCTACTTAACTCCACCTCCCTGATAGTTCTCCAAGATCCAAAATTATCTCCCCCTATTCCCTCTAGTTCACAGTCCTACTCCCTAATGGATGGTACTGCCAGCCATCTGAAAAGCCATTTATAAATTCACCTACACAGAGGTGTGAATGATTGATTAGAGCTTAAAATAAGCCTTTCTGGGGGCAGCTAGGTGGCACAGTGGATAAAGCACCAGCCCTGGATTCAGGAAGACCTGAGTTCAAATCCGGCCTCAGATATTTGACACTTACTAGCTGTGTGACCCTGAGCAAGTCACTTAACCCTCATTGCCCCCCCCCCAAAAAAAGCCTTTCTGGTATGCTGCAGTTGAAAAGAAGCCTAAAGGGAAAGGAATTAGGTGCTCATGAGTAACTTAAGACATGAAGCCAGGTCAGAGAGGCTTTCCCTAGTCTGCCAACATGTAGGGCTTACCTGAGGAGTCAAGAACCCTATACCCATAGTCTTCATAGAGAAGTAATTTGTGAGATCAATGTGATGGAGTTAAAAAAGCAAGAACTGGGAGTCAAGAGACCAGGGTTCAGGGGCAGCTAGATGGCGCAGTGGTAAGTCACCGGCCCTGGATTCAGGAGTACCTGAGTTCAAATCTGGCCTCAGACACTTGACACTTACTAGCTGTGTGACCCTGGGCAAGTCACTTAACCCTCATTGCCCTGCAAAAAACAAACAAAAAAAAAGAGACCAGGGTTCTAGAATCAACTTCCTTCTGGGTCTAGTTCTATGCCCAGATCTTCCAGGGAGGGGAATAAGCACTTACTAAGAACTGACTGCATTTGCTGTTATATCATTTGATCCTCATAACAATCCTATGAAGGAGATGCTAAACTCTAAGGTATGAGGGCAGGAAATGTGTCTGACCTAAACTTTATATCTCCTCAACCTTTGACACAATCTTATGTGTAGACTGCATGCAAGACAGGCACATTCCTAAAGACCTACTCTATGGCGAGTTAGCCTCAGGCCAAAGACCTGCTGGATGCCCTCAGCTTTACTGCAGAGATGTATGCAAGTGAGACTTGAGGGCTCTGGGAATAGACATTGGCAGCTGGGAGGAGATGGCCAAGGACCACGCCCGATAGAGTGCAGTACTCAGGAGCAGCTTGCGTGCAGTTGAGATGGACCTTCAAGCTCGGGAGGAAGAAAAACGAATGAGACGCAGGAACCAACGGGCAACAGAGAGTGCAGTTTTCCAATGTCCTCGTTGCAGCAGGAGCTGTGGCTCCTGTATCGGACTGCACAGCCACACTGTGGCTTGTGGCTCTTCAAGGCACTGATCCATGGTCATCCACGACTGGTGGAAGCCTACTACTACTATGTGTAGAGCATATTGTATTGAATATGTGTAGATGCTTGTTGCATTACATCATTAATGTTGCCATTATAATTCTCTCTAGTATGGTGGAATGACCTCTGGTCTTTGAGTCAATTGGGACTTGAATCCCAACCAGCTCTGATGCTTGTCAGCTGTGTAACCTTAGGATAGTCACATCACATCTATGATCTTTAATTTTCTCACCTGTAAAAAAAAAGGGCTCACAATTGCAATCTCTACCTCATAGGGCCATTGTGAAGAAAGTGTGGTTTTTTGTAAATGTCAAAACACTCTAACAAGAATATTATTATTATGATCAAAGGATCTAGGAATAAATGGATCTAAGAAATCATCTATTCAAACCCCCTCACTTTCATCTAAAGAAAGGGGCGATCAGAGAGGGGAATCTTCCTCAAGGTCATGTAGACAGTCACAGAGCCAGGATTCCAATTCAGATTCTCTCCAAATCAAGTGTTTGTTTTGACTCTAATATACTAATGCCCCATCCCACCTTGCCCCAGCTGAAGAACATGTGTTAACACTCCTGTTTTCTCTTTGAATTCCTAGACGACATCTGCATGGACACCATTGTAGGTAAGTGTTGAGTAGTACCCAGTGCTATTTCCTGCCTGGCTGGCTTTGTACTGGGGCTGGCTCTGAACAAAACCTAACTGTTCCCCAGAAACAATGACTCCAGACTATGTGGGAGAAGCTCAGAGGAAATCTTGCCCCTCTCTACCCTGCCTCTTACTCCCACACTGCTCCAGAGACCAAGAGTCAGGGAAAGAGAGCTTTCCCCACCTCCCGATCCTACCAGGTAATCCTCACTCAGACCTATCCTAGGTACTGTGAGAGAAAGGAGAGAAACAAGATAGAATTTTAAGGTTTCTAGCAATAAGGAACCATGGAGAACATCTCATTCAACCCCCTTACTTTCTTTTTTTCTTTTTCTTTTCTTTTCTTTTCTTTTTTTTTTTTGCAGGGCAATGAGGGTTAAGTGACTTGCCCAGGGTCACACAGCTAGTAAGTGTCAAGTGTCTGAGGCCAGATTTGAACTCAGGTACTCCTGAATCCAGGGCTGGTGCTTTATCCACTGAGCCACCTAGCTGCCCCCCATACCCCCTTACTTTCTAGATGAGGCCTAGGGTGGAAAAGTCAAAGTCACACAAGAAGTAGCAGGGACAGTATTTGGATTTTTTTCTACTCATCAAGACACAAATTGTCCCCTTATGTTTCCAATCAATGGGAAGATAAGCCTTACCCACAGTAATCCTTGGGACAAGACAATGTGTAGCTCAGAAGAAATATCACAGAATCAGCATCTCAGAGTCCCAGAGAACTGGAACAGAGGCAGAAGAGGGAAGAATAGGCATTTCTATAGCATCGATTGTGTGCCTGGCACTGTGCTAAACACTTTACAAATAGCATCTCATTTGATTCTTGCAACAACCCTTGGAGGTAGGTGCTATTATTATCCTTATTTTACAGTTGAGTAAACTGAGGCAGGCAGAAGTTCAGTGACTTGCCCAGGGCCACACAGTTAGTAAATGTCTGAGGTCAGACTTAAACTCTGGTTTTCCTGATTCTAGGACCCAGAACTCTATCCACTGTACCACCCAGCTGCCTTTGCCTTCCAGTCCAACCTAAACCTATCCAGGCAACTCCTCTTTCGTTGTTTGTCCTTTGTTCTCAAAGAGAATCATGACATCTGGGTGATGTCATGACTTGCACTGAATTGAATTTGTGAGACAAGACTGTAACCAAGTCACCAACCTCAGTCTCTCCTCCAGAGCCATCTGGGTCCAGTGGCAAGATATATATATATATCAGTATGACTGGAGATGGCCCTGGATGTTTAAGGAAATTGGGGTTAAGTGACTTGCCTAGGGTCACACAGCTACTAAGTGTCTGAGGTGACATTTGAACTCGGGTCCTTCCAACTTCAGGGCCAGTGCTCTATCCATTGTGCTACCTTGTTACCCCTAACCCCTCTACAACATCCCTTATAAATGGATATCCAGGCTCTACTTGAAGCCCAATTCACTTTTAGATGGGTCTCATTTGGGGGAAGTTTTTCTGACATCAAACCAAAATTCACCTTTTCATTCGATTCTACAAACATTTATTAAGCAGCTGCATATTGCTAAACCCTTTACTAGGCATTAGGGATCCAAGACCAAGTTCAAACTTGGAGGGAGTTCCAAAATGTTACCTCTCTTTAGCTTGTATTGTGCATTGCCCCCACTCAGAGTTCCCTGGTGTTGGTGGTGTTCAGTTGTGTCCAACTCTTTGTGACCCTGTGGACCATAGCTTGCCAATACTGTCCATGAGGTTTTCTTGGCAAAGATACTAGAGTAATTTTACCATTTCCTTCTCCATTGGATGAAGGTAATAAACAGAAGTCAAATGACTTGTCCAGGGTCACACATCTAGTAAGTGTCTGAGGTCAGATTTGAACTCACATCTTCCTAACTCCAGACCCAGTGCTCTATCCACTAACAATCATCTGGAGTTAAGTCTCAAAATACAGCTCTGTGTCTATAGATGTGAATTAAAGGACACCTAGTGCAAGCAAGCACTCAAGATAACAATGCACATATTGGGTTAAAAAAAAACAGCCTTTTTTATACCTTACAGAAAATGCAAAAAAAAACTAACTCACGGTAGCCCATAATGGTAAATATAATTCTCTTCTCTTGATGAATCCCACCTTTCACCAATGCCTCTGCAGTCCCCAGCCAACCCCCATTCATAGGACCACCTTGGGGTTTGGCCTTCATGTGATAAGGAATTTAATTCACTAAGCATTTATTGAGTTCCTACTATTTATTGTGCCAGCCACTGTGCGCCAGGGATAACTTGAGATTGCTAGGAAAATAGCCCCAGAGCATTGTATTGAATCCTACTTTTGCCTCAGAGACCTATGAAGACATCCAACCTATAGCCTCGGATTCCCTCAGAAGGGAAATGAACTTGGTGTTTCTAGTGTCCAAAGAAACATATAGAACCAGAGTCTCTTACTCTCCACTGTCAAGGATTATATATTTCCTTGCCACTCTTCAAGCTGTGGAGGCCACAGGTTTGAGCCTTTCCAAGAGGCTGGCATTGACAAGGAACTTCCCTTCTCCTTTAGACTGGACCCAGGAACTCTCACTGTTTGGCCACTGTTTCCCCCTCCTGGGTATGTTTCACTATTATTTATGTTTTCCCTTACCTCTTCAGGATTGGGTTCAGAACTCCATAGATTCACTCCACCACCTACATTTCCTCCCTTCCCTCAAGAGCCACGTCAGATGCTTTTTCTCTATGAAGCTGTCATAACACTCTTACCAACTGTATCCCACCCCAAATGCATAGAACCTGTGTCAGGGACACAAATTTCTCATTCCACTTTGTCTGGCTCTCCTTTGCTTTTTGCAGCATTTATTCAGGAGTGACTTTTCCAATCCCAACTCAGACTTTCCCAATCCCAAAACAGACAAGCTGCTTCTTATCCCCTCACAGTCTGTGGCTTACTCTCCCACAAATGTACAGAGAATCCAGGGGGACGTGAGCTCATGTTTACAGAAAGTACTAACAGCTTCCAATTCCTGGAAATTCTTTTCTCCCTTTACTAGAGGCATTCATGAATTTCCATTTCAGCACAATATACAGTTTTTCTACTGGGCTCCTTATTGGAGTCTTAATGCTTTGTTTGCTTATTGTATCTTGTTTGTCTTCAGTTGCCACATAGTAGCTAGAGGCTGGTGCTCCAGGGACACTGTTAGGATGCAAGATGAAAGGGAGCCACAATGTAGCAGATAGAGAGATCGCCTTCGAGTCAGGAAGACTTGGCTTCTACCCATTAAGGCATACTAACTATGTGCCCACAAGCAAGGAATTTAATTGGCCATGCCCTTCAAAGTTCAAGAAGCCAAATATAGGGGCTCTTCTCCCCTCCAAGCCATTTCTTCTCTGGAGCTTGACTAGAGACTCCCCCTTGTGGAGGCTGTCAAAACTTTGTGTCCCATTTCTGAATAGGCTTCCTGTTTTATAAACAGCCTCCAGGGCATGACCATATCTTCTCAGCCAATACCAATAGACCTCTTGTTGAAACTCCCTCCCTTTCATCTAATGGCTTTCAAGGTTTGATCAAGGACTTTTCACATTTTGATTTATTGGTTTAATAGAGTTATCTACGCCTTGTTCATGCCTATGATTTATTGATTGATTGCTCTCACCTGACAAATTTATCAGAGCATAGCATTTTGTTGGTTACTTTAAGAAGGAGTGATGTGATAGATCAACTCAGTCGACCCCACCTTTACACATTCTTCCTTATATCATGGTTATTTCTGTCCATGTCCTATCTCCTCTAATCAGACTATACGTTTCCTTTAGGGTGAGTCAGTGTCATAAACCATAGCATCACAGAATTCTAGTTAGAAGGGGCTTCAGGGACCATCGAGCCTAACCAATGCCAGAAAAAGAATCCCTACTATAATACATCTAATAAGTGGATGCAAGCCCATACTTGAAGACTTCCAATGAGGCCAAGGACTTGTGACTAAGACTTTATTTTTAAGGGGAAAAAAAATTCTTTTAAGCATATGCAGGATTTAGGGTAAGGAGAAAGAAAGGTAGGCCCACACCTCATGCCTGGAGAAAAACTTTGGTCCCAGTTTCCAGGGTCTGCTTTCATCCTGCTTGACCCCAAGCATGGTGAGGGAATGCTGCCAATGAACCAACACTAACCCTATTCTGTTGCTGTTTCCTTCTCCTGTACCTGCAGCCCCAGACAGGTGGTCATCTGGGTGCTCTCTGTTCCTGTGCCTCTGCCTTTGTATCCTGCTTGGCTTAGCCCTGAGCCTCTATTGTGGTCACACCAAGCTGGGCTCAAAAGCCCTAGAAGAATTCCGAGCCTGGATCCTCTTCGTCCTCCTTCGGGTAAGACACATGGCCGTGACCTTCTGGAAGTGGTTTGGGAGGCAGTGACAGGCCTCCACAGAGCCCCAGCATTTGTACAGCTGCAGCCCTTCTGCTTTTCTCCGTTTGAGGAACCTCTTCAGTTGCAATTCAGAAAAACGACTTCTATAGCCCTATACCCTCCAAGGCAATGAATGGTGGCAGAGCCTGGAATATGAGAGGTTCTGACATGAAGTCCCAGGAAGCTGAGGGTCTTCTGAGCTGCATAGTCAAGTTCAAGGAGAAACAAACAGTGGGTCTACTAAAAAAGCTCCAACCACCCATGTTCTAATGGGTTCTCCAGGGCCAGGAGTAAGTGGGTTATAAGAACTTCTCTCTATCGCTACTAAAATACACATGCATGCCTACATACACACACACACACACACACACACATATGCATACACAGGCATATACACACACAGGTTCAGAGCTGGAAGTGATCTCAAAGAACATCAGGTTCAATTTGTAGTTACCTGGGAGAATCCCTTCTCAACAAGTCCAATAAGTAGTTATCCAGCCTCCACCTGAACACTTCTAGTTATGAGGATCTCATTATGTTCAGGGGCAAACCACTCCACTTTGGGTCAATTCTAATCATCGGGGACTTTTACCTTAAACTGTACTAAAACCTGCCTTTTATTAACTTTCACCCATTTCTCCTAATTCTGCCCTCTGGACCAAACAGAATAAGTCTCCCCCATGATAGCCCTTCGGGTCACTGAGTGTAGTGACCGGTGTATCTGCTGAGTTTTCCCATCTCTAGGCCAAATATCCCCAGGTCTGTCAACATATCCTCATACAGGGGGGCAGTTAGGTGGCGCAGTGGCCCTGGATTCAAGAGGACCTGAGTTCAAATCCAGCCTCAGACACTTGACACTAGCTGTGTGACCCTTGGCAAGTCACTTAACCCTCATTGCCCCACAGAAAAAAAAAAAAGCATATCCTCATACAGGATGGTCTTCAGTTCTCATCATTTGGGTCATCCTCCTCCCTACACAGTCCAGCTTTTTAGTGTCTTTCCTAATAGGTAATATGCAGAAATTCATACTAGCTATGTGTGTGCCATGGCAGAGGCCAGCCAGATGATCGCCTCCTTTGTTCTGGACACTAGGACTCTTTTAATGCAACCTATAATTGCATTTGCTATTTTGGTTACCCAGTCATCCTGTTCACTCATATTGAGCTTGTGGTAAATCAGTTAATCCCATGTATACTTATCCCCATTCACATATATGCACTTACCAACACGTGCATACAAGCATACACATGCATGTGCACACACACACACACACACACACACACACACACTCCTCTAGAACTCTCAGAAGCCCAGACACTGCCAGGTTAAACTGCTGTTCCACTAATCTCAAACTGGACTCATGTTACTATAATTTTTATCAGGGAACACTGGATCTTGAGCACATCACTTTCTCAATAATTAAAGAAAGTTTCGCTTGTTTATCCACAAATAGATCCATTCTGTTTTCCATATTTGTCGCCTTTCTCCAGTTTAACTCAAGCCCCGCAATAACCATGAAGCGATTATGCGACATGCAAGGTGAAAGATTGCCAGGGTATGATAGAAAGAGAGATGGCCTTGGAATCAGAGAGCCCTAGCTTTCATTCCTATCTCTAACACATACTAGCTATTGACCATAGGCAAGTAATGTACTCTTCCAAGCCCTTAGACTTCTCAAGACTATAACTTATAGATGTGTTGCTGGTTGGCATTGGTGGAAGGAGTTTCCATAATGAAATTTCACCTATGGAATCACATCTGGAAAAAAAAATGTATGACACTCTTTTAAGTGCTGGCTAAACATAGCCCCTCCCTTCAAGAAGGTTACGCTCTAATGGGGGAGGGAAGGAAAGGAGTAGCTACAAGTTGTAAGTAGATAAGTATGACACAAGAAAGAGTTATGATGACAAGGATAACCACAGACAAAGTGATTTAGGAAAATTTGAAGGGGAGAATTTTCAGCCAAGGAGATTTGGAATAGGTAACACCTGAACCGGGTTTCAAAAAAAGATGAATATCTCAATAGGCAGAGGTGAGAAAAGCTTGAATTTTGGTCATGGGAGGATAACCTTCAGGGCTACACCAAAGTGGAATACAGTGATAATGTCTACTAACATTTTAGAGAAAAAGAGTAGTCCATTTTGTCTGAAATAGACAATGCATGAAGGTGGAGATGAACAAGCTGACAGGAAATGTAGGTTAGAGGAAGATGATAGAGAGCTGCAAATGCCAAGCTAACAAGTATTTGTTTTATTTATCCCATGTAAAGAGCTACCAAAGGCTTTTGGACCTAAGAATAATATAGTGAGAGCTATGTTTTAAGATTCTTTTAGCAGTTATTCAAAGGATGTGTCCTGCTCTATGAAAATGAAAGTTCTTTGAGAGGAGGGCCTGTGGTTTTGCCTTTTTTTGTATCCCCAGTACTTAGCACAGAGCCTGACACATGGTAAGCACTTAATAAATGATTATTAACAGACATGACTTAGTTCTCAAAGATAATGTCATCTGTGAAAGCTCTCCTAGTTTCTACCAAGCTGGGAAGGCTTCCAATGTAGTCAAGGCAACAGACATTCTGGCTGGTGACCTACCTAGCTAAGTGGAAAGGCACAGCAGGTTGGTCACAAGATAAATGATTTCTTGGGCCATGGAAACCCATGAAAAACACTTTAAAATGAAATAGTCCTTAGTCCTGTGTGACTCCCTTCTGTGGTCTGCAGAATGGCTAAAAATGAAGGAGAGAGTACTAAGAATCAGTTTTTACATAATCCACAAGCATTAACTGTTGTTTCTTTAAATATCAAATTTTTGTCAACTGACAAAAAGGTTGACATACTACCAGAGGAAGTGAAATATACCAAATGATTGTTTTCACTGATAATGAAGTCAGAAGTCATCAAAAAAAAAAAAAAACCCTTACATGTAAGTGTAAACATCACTCAGTCATTTATTAGATGCCTGCTAAGTGCCAGAGACCATGCTAAGTGAAAAAGTGGCGGGGGGGGGGGGGGGGGGGCAGCATGTAGGCAAGTAAATAGAAATATACAAAATAGAAGATAATTTGTGGAGGATGATGATGACACCTCCTGAACTATTTCCTATTCTCTCAGGGTGCCTGGATCATGATTGACTCTCAATTATAAAGTAAGGGATCAAGCTAGATGATGACTTAGGTTTCTTCTCTAAATCCTGATCCTGTCATCCTAGTGTTTTTTCCATATGAATACAGTTGGAAATGGGAAAGAGGCAAATGAAGAAAGCCATAGATAATCACAAAAATAACAGGCACTAAAAAGTCATTTCTCAGGGACTACTGAAAAGATGTAGTATTGATATGTCGCAAGAGAGTCTATCACCTCAGTATACCTCCCAACAAAACAATAAAAATGTCCCTCTCCTCAAAGAAGTAAAATTAACAGAAATGCTTTAATGAAATTTTTGTTTAGGGTAAAAAAATGCTCAGAGATAAATAAAGAACTCTAACAGTATAAAAAATTATATGCATTAAAAATAAAAGATAAAATTTTTTTAAATAAGAGACAAAAGCAACAAAGTATATGCAAATTACACCAGAAGCACTAGGAATAAAATTAGAATTTTCTCATTAATACAACAAAATGGAAAATAGTGAAGAAATTAGAAGTAAGATATTGAATATAACAAAAAAAAACTCAGGGCAAGATGATTAAACTCAACAGTTTAGAAATATCTGTAGAAAATATTAGCAAAGGAATAAACTGAAAAACAATTATTTCATTGGAGGACAGAACTGTGGACCCATCAGAGAAAGTAGAAAAGTACAGAAAATTACACATCTAGGGAAAATTCATAATCTATACAGATGAAAATAATAGTCATACTTCTAGAGCTGAAAGAAGCTTCAGGGTCATCCATTCCAACCTACTCATTTTACATATACAGGAAGCAGAAACTGACATTCAGGGAGGTTAAGTGACTTGCCCAAAGACACACAACTCATAAATAAGAATGTCAAGGTAGAATGAGAGAAAACTTAAGAGTCATTTTGTTTCCAAAAATAATTGGATGAAGAAAATAATAAGGAAATTTAATAAGAATTTTTTCCAACAATAAAAATGTACAGATTTCAAATCAACAGAATTTACATAGAGCACCAACAGAGTGAACCCCATATTCAACTCACATGGAAACATGATTATTAAGCTTCAATACTACAATGACAAGAGGATACTTCAATAAGAAGGCAAGAAATAAAGCATAACATATCCAAAATTATCTATTTTTATTATAGTAGGTTCTTCTTTGGAAAAATAACAGGGAAAGTAGAATATGATAAAGTAAAAATTAAGAGATATGAAACTTCATACTAAATCTAGTGTCCCAGAAAATACAATTATTCTTTTCAAAAAAAAAAAAGAGTCATTTAAGAATCTGCAAGAATTAAATATTTTGTAAAGGACAGAGCCAAACAACAATCTGAGATGCTGCATCAAGGGGAGTACTAAAATCAATAAGTTCATTATAACTGTAATCACCATAGAAGGAAAAATTAATGTTGTTTTGATTAGCCACTTAATTACAGAAACAGACTTCAGGGCATGGTGGGAAAAAGAATGAGGAGACAGAGGATGTGTAGCAGAGTTTGCATGGAAGAACAATCCCTGAGTAATGTATACATCTCGAATAAGCAGAAGGTAGAGAACTCAAAGTCTTGTAAAAGTTAGTGTTAATTAGTATTATATAATAAAAGAACTGTGAATGAAAAACACAAGCACAGAGATTGAATAAGTAGGTCTTAAGATTGTAATAAAATTAAGAAACAGGTAAAATTAGGAATATTATATTATCTTCTGAAAATAATAAAGTATGGTAAGATAATGAAGTATTATACATATTACTGTTGTGAAAAGATGGAAAATTTTTTGCTATTCAACAAATAGAAGATATTATAGAACACAAAATAGGTCAGTTTGATTATGTAAAAACAACTACCTTTTGCAAATCACAAAGTAATGTTCCCAGAAAGGAAAGAAACAAATTAGAAAAATCTTCATTATATAAGTTCCTGATCAAATCTGACATTAAACTCTATAAGAAATAGGCACACATTTGTAAGTAAGGTACATTCCCCAATAGTTCAATGGCTATGAACATACAGGACATGAAAGAAAAAATATATTAATTATCAATACGAACTGAATAATTGTTCAAGAAAGTATGATAGAGTTTTCAAGTGCTTATTGATCAGAGAAACAGCAAAGCAAATTAAAACAATTCTGAGATATCATCTTAGCTAAAGGTGTTGGGGTATCTTGAATCTCATCCATTCCATTAGTTATCTCAGTCAATCAGTCAATAAGTATTTATTAAGCACCCACCTGTGCCAAGCACAATTCTATGCTCTAGGAATACAAAGAAAAGGACAGTCCCTGCTCTCCAGGAGCTCATAGTCTAGTGAGGAAGATGATATGCAAACAACTATGTACAAACAAGTTATATACAGAATAAATAGGAAATCACTAACAGAGAAATTACTAAGAGAATTGTGAAAGAATTTCTGTGGAAGGCGGGATTTTGGCAGAGCCCTGAAGGAATCCAGGGAAACCAGGAGGCAGAGATAATGATGGAAGTCTTTCCAGGCATTAGAAAATGCTTAGACTGGAATCAGGAGAGACTTATGACAGGCAAATGCACCAGGAAGCTATTTCAAGAATCCAGGCATGTGAGGAGGGCTTATGATAGAGTGGTGAGAAAAGGGGGCTTATACAAGAGTACAAGAGATGTTGCAAAGGTGAAATTGACAGGCCTTGGCAACAGATTGAATTGGGGAGGGGGGGAGATAACAAATAATTAAGAGTTTAGTTTAGTTGTAACCCTGAGGGACTGGGAAGATGGTAGTACCTTTGACAATAATAGGGAAGGTTGGAAACAGGGAGGGATTAGGAAAAAGATAATGAGTTCATTTGTGGACATGTTGAGTTTCCAGCTTTGCATCATCTGAAAATTTTATAAATATGCCATCTGTGCTTTTATCCAAGTTGATGATAAAATTTTTAAAGAGGATAAGGCCTAGCACAAATCCCTGGGGCATTACAATAATTATTATTTGGGGTTTTCTCATCATTTTTCAGTTGTGTCCAACTCTTCATGATCCCTTTTGGAGTTTTATTGAGAAAGATACTGGGGTGGTTTGCCATTTCTTTCTCCAACTCATTTTACAGATGAAGAAACTGAGGCAAACAGGGTTAAATGACTTGCTCAAGATCACACAACTAGTAAGTGTCTTAGACCAGATTTTAACTCAGGTCTACCTGATTCCAGGCCTGGCATTCTATCTACTTTGCCACCTACCTGTCCCTAATAATTATTATACTATAGCATTATAGCTACATATGAATGTGTTTTATCCCCATACAAAACTATGCTCTCCACACAGCCAGGGACTTTGTGAAATCTAAACGTTGTATCTCTTCTAGCATGTAGCACTGGGTTTTATACCCAGTAACCACGTAATAAATGTTTGTTGAATTAAAATATTTACTCAAGGGGCAGCTAGATGGCGCAGTGGATAAAGCACCAGCCCTGGATTCAGGAGTACCTGAGTTCAAATCCGTCCTCAGACACTTGACACTTAGTAGCTGTGTGACCCTGGGCAAGTCACTTAACCCCCATTGCCCCGCCAAAAAATATATATATATATATTTACTCAATAGCATAGAGAAGCCATTGTAGGATCTAACATTTTACAAAGATCATTCACAGAACTGATCATTCAAAATGTACCATTTTTCTCAGGAATCTCAATCTCAGTAGAGCCTCCAAGAGTCTAAGTCCTATAGATAAAATGGGAAATGGCCAATGCCCTCCATTTATACCAATGGGGCCATCCTCAAGAAATAATGATAACTGGTATTTATATAGCGCTTCAAAGTTTGCAAAATGCTTTACATGTATCAATTCCCAATAACCTCATTGAAGAAAATAATACTGTTACTATCCCCATTTTACAAATCATAAAATCACGGATTTTCTTTGATTTTATCTATATTCTAAAGCTAGAAGATATGGCAAAACTCATCTGGTTAAATCACATCTCTTCCACTTACCACCTGTGTGAACTGAGTTATATATTTTCAACTCTTTGAATCTCCACAACCTCCTTTAAAAGATGGCAAGTATAACAAAGGGCTACATAGGTGTGCATTAATGATCATATGAGATAACATGTGAAATACTATGATACCACAATCCTGAAGGAGGTAAGTAAATTAAATTGTGGGGCAAAGGAAATGGAACACTCATAGACCCCCTGACATTTAACAAAAGGAGTATTACTTAACAATAGCATAGAAAGGACAAGAATACAGCATTGATTCCATTGAGTACAGACCCTGATTGCCTTCGCATTTGCCATGGCTACACACCAGGTCAAGAAACATGAGTCAAGGGGATAGCTAGGTGGTGCAATGGATAAAGCACCAGCCCTAGATTCAGGAGGACCTGAGTTCAAAGCCAGCCTCAGAAACTTGACACTTACTATCTGTGTGACCCTGGGCAAGTCACTTAACCCTCATTTCCCCTCAAGAAAGAAGAAACATGAATCAAACCTGAGGAGTCCCAGCCTCTTCATGCACTAGGTTTTTGTTCTTAGGCCACCAAGAAACCATGCCAAGTGCAAGCCTTAGAGGGAGCTCACAAGGCATCAGTCTTTTCTCTCTCTGCCCTACCACCACACACACACACACACACACACACACACACACATTGCCTATAGCCATACTATTAAAGGAGAGTCTAAACCTTTGGGTATTATTTTCTAAGATATTCAAAGCAACTTTCCCAAGAATACAATCATTATTCTAACTGCCAGAACTGGGGAATTGAACCCCATTTCTCTGAGTCTATATCAGCATTAATTCTACTGCCCTGTGTTCACCCAACCCTTTCATTTTATAAATGAGGAAAGTGAGATTGAAAGAGATTAAGTGACTTGCTATGGGTCCCACTGATAGTTTGAGGCAGGATAAAACTAGGTCTTCCAGACTCCAAATACAGCATTCTATACACAAAACTCCCTCTGTTCTTTAAGCATTATCAACTCATGACCTTGCCAACAATGTAGACTGAACATCGAATCCTGTATTTGTGGTGGAATATGACTTGGTAGGAAGCTGCCTGCTCAGGAGATCGACACACCTGGGTTCAAATTCCACCTTTGTCCTGAACTTGGGCCATACCTTTCTAGACTACAATGTTCTCATCTGTGAAATGTCAAGGAAGAGTCAGAAAACCTGCCTCTGAGTTCCAGTTCTACCATAGCTTGTGTATATCAGTTGCTCAGAGCATGTCAGTTGCCATCTCTGGGCCTCAGTGTCCCCATCTGTAAGATGAGAAATTGAACTAAATGATCTCTAACACGATCCCTTCAAGTTCCAATTTTCTGACATTCTCAAATACTGAGTGTCTAAGTGACCAGTCCCTGTTCTGCCTCTTAACACAGCTATGATGAGGATTGGGTAAGATGCATGGAAAAACACAACCTTGCAAAGATACCAAAATGGTTCATACTTACATATGATTTTATGTTTTACAAAGTTGTTTATGTCTCCTCTCATTTGTTCTTCAAAACAGTTATGAGAAGTAATTACTGTAAGTATAAGTATCCCCATTTTAAACAAAAACAAACTGAGGTTTAGAAAAGGGAAGGACCTTGCCCAAGATCAAACAGGAAGTCAATGGCAGAACCGAGATTGACACTCGGGTCTCCTGATTTGAAATCTAAGACCCCTTCCAAAGCACCTAGATCCCTGTTACTTAAGAATCTGGGGGGCAGCTAGGTGGTGGATAGAGCACCAGCCCTGGAGTCAGGAGGACCTGAGTTCAAATCCGGCCTCAGACACTTAACACTTACTAGCTGTGTGACCCTAGGCAAGTCACTTAACCCCAATTGCCTCACCAAAAAAAAATTTTTTTTAAAAGAATCTGGGATATAACGATGGTATAGAAAGATGAACTGTGCTTACAGAGAGGAATCATTTTGCTTTTATGAAAGAAAGAAAGGGGAAAGAAGACTCTTCTGTTCTTCTCTTATCATGCGGAAAGTAAATGCATCTTCTATGAAACCAGGTCAGCCAGATGACTCCCAGCTGTCCCCAGCTCCCCCGGGGACCTGAAGCTTTACAAAATTCTCAACTGCCAGCAAGAGCAGCCCTCGATGGGCACTGAGCCCAAGCAAGGGCTCTGAGAGACTGACAGACGCCTTAGGGGGGGAAAGAGATGGGGCAGGCTGAACTCAGCAGGAGGGATAGCAAGTCAGGGCCCAGACAAGAAACAACCACAGAGACAAATGGGCCAGAAGATTATTCTTGCCCCCAGCTGGCCATCATGAGCTGTCACCAGTAATTAGGGTGAGACATGGGCTGTCCAGGCTAGTCACAGGCTGTCATGGGTACTCACAAGTGGTCATAGGCAGTCGTGTAGTCAGAGGCAATTACAGGAGGTCAAAGGCAGTTGTAGGCAATGATAGTCAAGGGAGAGATTCAGGCAGTCACCAATTGCCCATCATAGATAGTCAAGAGGAGCTAGAGGCAATCACAGGAAATTAGGGTTAATAATTGGCAGTCGTATGTCATCATGGGAAATCATTCATGATCACGAACAATCACAAATAGTTGCAGATTATCATGGACAGTCCTGTTCACTCCCAGACCGTTCTTGGCAATTCCTGGCTTCCATATCTCAATTTAGCCCACCCCCACCCCCACCCCCACTCAGCTTCCCCTCCTGGATCACTACCTTGTCATGGGGGTGGGGGGTAGGGGGGACAGACTTACATAGCTCAATGAAACTATGATCTATGGAGTACAGGGTTACCTAAAATGGACAGGTCATAGTGGAGAGATCCACTGGTGAAGGCAATGGCAAACCAATCCAGTATCTTTGCCAAGAAAACCCCATAAACAGTTGTGCTATGGTCCATAGGGTCATGAAGAAACAGACGAGACTGAATGACTGAGCAACAACAACAGCTTGGCTTCTCAAGTGGAGAACAGAGAAAGCAGAAGGATAGCATGAACCCAAAAAGCAGCCAGGTTTAGAAATTATTCCCAAGGGACTTTGCTTCTTAGCTTAAAAAACCCATCTCCAGGCCAGGCCCAAGTTGGATTCTTCCTTCAGGTCAAAAGGGACCACCAACGTCATGCACTTACTGCCATCCAAATGCCCAAATAAGGTTTGAAGTCCCTTATGATACATTGGGGAAGATGAGGTTCAGACCTTGGGGATGCGTCTACTGATCAGAAAGGAACTTTGCAGGGGCATCTAGGTGGCACAGTGGATAGAGCACCAGCCCTGGAGTCAAGAGGACCTGCGTTCAAATCTGGCGTCAGACACGACACTTACTAGCTGTGTGACCCTGGGCAAGTCACTTAACCCCAATTGCCTCACCAAAAAAAAGAAAGAAAGAAAGAAAGAAAGAAAGAAAGAAAGAAAGAAAGAAAGAAAGAAAGAAAGAAAGAAAGAAAGAAAGAAAGAAAAGAAAGAAAGAAAGAAGGAAGGAAGGAAGGAAGGAAGGAAGGAAGGAAGGAAGGAAGGAAGGAAGGAAGGAAGGAAGGAAGGAAGGAAGGAAGGAAGGAAAGAAAGAAAAAAAGAAAGAAAGAAAGAAAGAAAGAAAGAAAGGAAGGAAGGAAGGAAGGAAGGAAGGAAGGAAGGAAGGAAGGAAGAAAGAAAGAAAGAAAGAAAGAAAGAAAGAAAGAAAGAAAGAAAGAAAGAAAGAAAGAAAGAAAGAAAGAAAGAAAGAAAGAAAGAAAGAAAGAAAGAAAGAAGGAAAGGAACTTTGCAGCCATGGCCTCAGCCATGAAACGAAAGGCACTCATCTCCAACCACCATGCCTGTGCCCAACGCCCAGGCAAGATTACTTGACCAGGCCCAATTAAAGATCTCCGCTCTATTACAAATTGCAGAAGTACCCCCAGTTAGGGTAGAGCTGCACCCCACTGACCATGATGAGTCTCACCCACAGCAAGAGGATTCTGAGTATAGCCTGAACCACCCATGGGTGCCTGTCAGGACCCTCCCCTTTGCCCAACCCCTCTTCTCCATGACAAATGGCCAGGACTTGCCCTTCTTGTCAAAGCAGGATCGTGTTCATCTTGCCACTCACTCTTCCTCAGGAACTGGTTATCCTACACCTTCCAGGACAACAATGACAAACTGGATAAAATTCATCTTTTTTTTTCCAGAGCAATGAGGGTTAAGTGACTTGCCCAGGGTCACACAGCTAGTAAGTGTCAAGTGTTTGAGGACAGATTTGAACTCAGGTCCTCCTGAATCCAGAGCTGTTGTTTTTTCCACTGTGCCACCTAGCTGCCCCCAAAACTCATCTTTAGGGATGGGAGAGAGCAAGAAGAGACCAGCTACCCACATCCTTTCCTCCCCAGGAAACCTGTGGACTCGTATAATGATCTTTCAGAGAAAATGCCTCCAATGCAATTCTCATTATTGATTTGTAGGATCATGGAATGTTAGAGATATAAGGGACCTCAGAGGCCATTTACCCTGACCTTCCCATTATACAGATGGAGAAACTGAGACCTATAGGTCTCAAAAAAAATTTTTAAAAGAAGAAATGACTAATTCACAGTCAAACAGAAAATCATTGACAAAGCCAGAATTCCAACTCAGGTCTCCTGACTCCTCTCCCAATGTCCTTCCCATTCCTCTATGCTTAAAACTATTGACTAAACAACAAACTCCTTTGAGCTGAGAGTGGTTTTTTTCAGGCCATGTCAGAGGGGACATTAGAGTCATGGCATGCAGGTGAGAAAAATATTAGGCCAGGTAGGACCATTCTGTGCCCTTCTAACACTGTGTAAAAGAAACTCCTTCTCTACCGACATAGGCTATAAGACCTGCCTGGTGAGAGATGGTATAGCCATCCTCCAATCTGCTTCTTGGTCATGAGCACACTTCCTTTTTTTTATTAAGATTATTAATTAAGACAATAAAGTATGGGCCATGGGAGATCACCTCAGTTTGATCAAGCATTTCTCTTTTCAATCCCCTCTTTATTTTTTTCCTTCAGGAAGGGGCATTGTGGTACAAAGGAATGAGCACTGCAGCTGAAGGAGAACCTGAGTTCAAATCCCAGCTCTGCCACTTGTTATCTTTGTGACCATGGGCAAGCCATTTACCCATTTCCTCATCTGGAAAATGAGGGGTGGGGCAGCTAGGTGGCACAGTGGATAGAGCACCAGCCCTGGAGTCAGGAGGACCAGAGTTCAAATCCGACCTCAGACACTTGACACTTACTAGCTGTGTGACCCTGGGCAAGTCACTTAACCCCAATTACCTCACCGAAAAAAAAGAAATAAAGAAAATGAGGAGCTATAGACTAGATGGCTTCTAAGGCCCCTTTTGCCACTATACCTATTCTCTTATGAGTGATTCTCCTATTTAGTTACAACTTCCTTGGATCTTTTGGTTTCTTTTATAGAAGCAGTGGCAAAATTGATTATGCTTTGCTTCAGTTCTTCCAGCATTATGTCAATTCACTGGTCATTGGACAAAGATCTCACACATGCAGGGCAATAGGCAAATTAATATTTTATATGATAACGAAACATACCTCCCCCCTCTTGGAGGTGGGGGTTGAGAGGACTTCTTACAAATATAGAATATGCTATACACAATCAGGTATAATCACTTTGTATGTTGATTTTGCTTAAAGGTTTTTCTTTAATACCTAGATGGATGGGGAGAAGGTAAGAGGATAGAAGTTAAGGGGTACAAAAACAAAAGATAATGATAACACTTTAAAAAAATAACATAGAAAGTCTAAACTCTATGATTAATAGAATCATCTGCCCTTTTCCCTTCACTTATTGAAGTCACTGAACCAAGAGTCATTTTGCATTTTTCTTTGTTTCATGGGTTGGCACAAAGAATTCATCATCTAGTAATTGGACTTGAAGTTGAGCAATCTGTATTTAAATCACAACTCTTCCATTTATTTACTACCCATGTGACCTTGCATGAGTCATTTTAATTTTCTGAGCTTCAGTGTTCTCACCTACAAAGATGGGGTAATGATAATGGGGTCAAATGTTTCATAGGTTTATTGTAAATGATCTTATTAGGACAATATATGTGAAACACATTACGGGACCCCAATCCTAAAATAAGTTCTGAGACAAATCTGAGTGAAATGATCATAAACCATCTAACATATATTTTCTAATTCAATTTTATTTTATTTTCATTTCCAGATTCTATTTCCAGATTCATTTCCAGATTCCCTCTCACTGATAATTCCTCCCTCATCCTTCGAGAAGGCAAGAAATATAAACCCATCACAAATACAGTCATGCAAACCAAATTTCTGCATTAGCCATGTTCTGGGGTAGGGAGAGAGGAGGAAGAACTGCTTCAGTCTGCACTCTGAGTCCATTAGTTCTCTGTCTGGCAATTTTTATCATGAGTCCTTTGGAATTGTGCTAGATCAGAGTTAATGACTCATTCAGTTGATTATCATTACAATATTGCTGTTACTGTGTAAATGTTCTCCTTGCTTTGTATCAGTTCATATAAATCTTCCCAGGTCTTTCTGAAACCATCCACTTACAGCACAATAGTATTCCATCACATTTACATACCACAAATTGCTCAGTCATTCCCCAGTTGATAGGCATCCCCTCAATTTCTAGTTCCACAGAATTAATCACTTTTATAAATTATGTTTTATAAATATATTATACATTATAATATTACTAATAAGCACATTACATAATGAATAAAAGTAACATTTTTAGAAATTGTACATTATAAACATATTGTATAAATTATAATAATTCAAAGAATAATTTCAAAGAATGTGGTGGTTGGCCACCTCAAAAAGATCTGCTATAAATATTTTTCTATATATGGGTCCATTTCCTTTTTCTCTCATCTTTTTGATGTAAAGACCTAGTAGCAGTATTACTGGGTCAAAGGGTATGGATAGTTTTATAGCTTTCAGAGCATAATTTTTTTTCTGAATTTTTTTTTCCAGAATGGTTGGATTAGTTCATAGCTCCACCAACACTGCATTAGTATACCTATTTTCACATATTTCCTCTAGCATTTGTTATTTTCATGTTCTGTCATCTTCAGTCTAATGGGTATGAGTTGGTACCTCACAGTTATCTTAGTTTGCATTTCTCTATTAGCAATTTAGATAATTTTATATGGTTATTAATAACTTTGATTTCTTACTCTGAAAACTGCCTGTTCAAATACCTTGACCATTTAGCAATTGAGGAATAACTCTTATTCTTATAATTTTTCTCAGTTCCATATATATTTAATAAATAAAACTCTTATCAGAAAGATTTGCTGCAAAGACTTTTTCACAATTTCCTGCTTGTCTTGATCTTAGCCACATGGTTTTGATTGTTCAAAACCTTTTATACTTTATGTAGCTAAAATTATCCATTTTATCTCCCATCCACCTTTCTATCTCTTGTTTGCTCATGAGCTCTTCCCTTATCAATAGATCTTACATGTAATTGCTTCCATTCTCCACTAATTTGCATATGATATAATGTTTTATGTCTAAATCACGTACCCATTTTGAGGTTATCTTAGTATATGGTATTATATATTGGTTTATGCCCAGTTTCTGCAAGACTCCTTTCCAGTTTTCCTAGCAGTTTTAGTCAGAGTTCTTGTCACAGAAAGTTATGATCTTCAGGTTTATCAAGCATTATGTTACTATGTTCATTTGCTTCTCTATGTTATGCACCAAATCTGTTCATTAATCAACCACTCTATTTCCTATGCAGTACCAAAATATTTGAATGATTACAACTTTGTAGCATAGTTTAAGGTCTGGTTCTGCGAGGCCTCCTTCTTTTCCATTTTTTTCATTGATTCCATTGAAATTATGGACCTTCTGTTCCTCCAGATGAATTTTTTATTATTTTTTCTAACTCTATAAAGTAGTTCTTTGGTAGCTTGATTGGTATGGCATTGAATAAGTAAGTGAATATAGGTAGTACTGTCATCTTTGTTATGTTGGCTCAGTCTACTCATGAGCAATTATTATTTGCTCAATTATTTAGATCCATCATTTGTTTTGTTTTTTTGTTTTTGTTTTTCATTTTGTTTTGTTTTGGTGTTTTGGGTTTTTTGCAAGGCAATGAGGGTTAAGTGACTTGCCCAGGGTCACACAGCTAGTAAGTGTCAAGTGTCTGAGGCCGGATTTGAACTCAGGTACTCCTGAATCCAGGGCCAGTGCTTTTTCTACTGCACCACCTAGCTGCCCCACCATCATTTGTTCAGACTGTTTTGTAATTGTTTTCATATAGTTCCTCTGTGTGTGTTGGCAAGCTGACTCCTAAGTATTTCATTATGTCTGTAGTTATTTTCAATGGAATTTCTCTTTTAAACTAACACTTAACGAAGGACTTTTGCTTAGCAATAACATGGAAAGATGCAGCATTGATTCAGTCGAGTGCAGCTCCTCACTGCCTTCCCATTTGCCATGGTGTCACACAAGATCTGCCAGAGGAAGCCTGGATGCCCCCATGCACTAGGCTTTTGTAATCAGGCAAGCAAGAAGTATGCCAATAATTCAAGCCTTAGAAGTGACTGAAATACAGCAACCAGTCCTGAACAAGGAATCGGTCCCTCTCCCCTCAATGTTGTCTGCAAGCAAAATATAAAAGAAGAGCCCAGATTTCTGGTCATTCTCTTCTAAGATGATCATTATATTGTGGTTATACAGCTGAGTATGTTAGAAAAAAAGAGAGCCCAGTAAGCCATAATTACAGCAAAGCAGCACAGCCATGTGAAATGGTGACCTATATGTTCCCCTTGGCTGCATGTCCCATGAAAGTCTGATACACCATAGACTTGGAAGGAACCTCATACCAACCCATATCTGAACAGAAATTCCCTCTTCAATATCCCCAACATGTTGTTAAATAGCTTTTGCTTAGGCATTATTATCATCATTAGTGGTCCCCAGGGATAGGGAATTCAGTGCTCCCCATTTCATTTAGGGACAGCTCTGCTTGTTAGAAAAATGTTTGTTACAGCAAACCAAGACCAGCTTCTTGGAAATTTGTACCCATTACTCTTTGCTCTTCCCTCTAAAGCAAAAAAGAACAACCCTAATCCATCTATCCCATCGTAGTCCATCAGTAATTATCTCTCCAGCCCCAAGTCTCTCCTCAATGTTAAATATCCCCAGTTCCTTCAACTAACCCTTATCTTTAAAATCCTTTCCCAATCCTGGTCACCTTCCTCTAGGTAAACTCCAATTTCCTAATATTTTTTCTTTAAAAAAAGATAACCCAGGGGCGGCTAGGTGGCACAGTGGATAAAGCACCGGCCCTCGATTCAGGAGTACCTGAGTTCAAATCCGGCCTCAGACACTTGACACTTACTAGCTGTGTGACCCTGGGCAAGTCACTTAACCCACATTGCCCTGAAAAAAAAATGATAACCCAGAACTTAACCAGAGAAGATTCTATCCCAACTATTTTGGATCAGGGATGACAATTTTTCTAATCTTCCCAGGTCAGTAAAGGTCCCCTAGAGGACTAGTCCTCTAGAGGACTAGAGGCATACAGCCAGAAGCACCTCCAGAATCATGGTAGCCAACAGGTGTAAGAGTCCCTTATCAAGGTATCTGATCGAGGCATGTAGGATTCCTCTCACTGCACATTGCCATTCCTCCCCTTTAACTATAAAATTAGCCATGATGTCAGTCTTACCCAATCTTGCTAACTCCTACAAAATGATGGAGGTCAGTCTTCCCTTAGTACCATCCACTGTTTTCAGATTCAGAACTGGAATGAAATTAGACACTTGTAGACCTTTTACTAGTTAATACAAGGAAGTTTACTTAGCCATAGCAAGGAAAGATCATTCAACAAGGATGTGGCACTGATCCAGCTGCACTCCACTCCTCTGCCTCCATGTGCTGTGCTAGCACACTGGGTCAGAAATGGGTCTCGAGCCAATGGAGCCTGTGACTCCTAGTGCACTGGGTTTTTGTACTTAGGCAACCATGAAGCTATGTCAACAGGGCAAGTCTTGTTCCCTTGGAACAATAATGTCTAAAAGACAGTTTTATTACCCTTTAGGGAAAAACTAGCCTGACTGAAGTGGCAAGAACATTCTAGCACCCCACCGCACAATGGTTTCTCTCTCCTCTAAATCCCTGAGGTACTGAACAGTTTAGGCTTGGGTCATATATGCTGTCATGTGATTTCTTCGTATTAGGCTTAGGTCCAGGAAGTCCTCCCTTACCTCTCATCATCCCTTCCTTGGTCTTTTCCTAGTACTCTGTCCCTCTTTTAAGTCATCTCATTCTGTCTTTCATTCTAGTCCATGTCTTATCTTGTCAGGACCCCATAATCACCAACTCCAAACTAGATATGCAGAGGAGCATCGAGAAGGGAATAGAGAACCAGAAAGCATGGCCAAAGATGAAATCTCCACAGGCCTTGTGTTAAGGGCTAAAATTCTAGCTAAACTGTCTAAAATATCTAATGAGTGGTCGCCAATCAATTACAAGCTTTAGCAAGAGTTAGACTTTTAAGCATTTATTAAGGAGAATAAGAATTTGGTAAAGAGAGAGAGAAAGGCCTAGATTCCTATCTATTAAAGGGAGAGCACATTTCTAGCTCCCTTCTCCGCCAGCGTCCTCAGGAAAGAGCCCCAGAGTCAGCCCAGTCTCTTCCTTCCTCCTCCCACTCGTCCGCGTCACTTCCTCCCGCCAAAGAAAAGACTCCTGGTCTTGCCCTCAAAGACCTTCGCTTCATGGGCAGAACTCTTCTACAGTAAGTATCCAGCAGGTGGCGTTATTCCAATCGTTATAGTCACCCCTGTTGTTCCTCAAGAAACAAAATGTTTCCTTGACGGAACAGTAAAAAGAATATAATAACTATTGCTAACTAATAATATGTGAACAACAATATAGAAAAGGAAGAGAGGAAAGTTTTGTCCAGAGGGGCGATTTTTTTTTTTGTCCTCATGAACCGACACTTTGACATTAGTCTTGCAAAGGGAGGGCCTCTGCAGAGAATACATGTTACAGATGGTGTATATTATAACAGAAAGAGAAAAAAACAACAAAAACAACAAATCAAAACTGTTCATTTAAAGTCTCTGAAAGTCTTTTCTTAGATGTCCTCTAGGTGTGGTCATGGAATGGAAGTCTTTTCAGGGGTTGATGTGTGGATGCTGGTAATCAGCCAGGAAAACTTCCTACAAAATCGAGCTTAACACAACTTTAAAATAGCTTTGTCAATAATCAAATCAAACAATGAAAGTTCTCAAAAACATGTCTAAGGGTATTCAGAATCTTAGTTGTTACACATGAAACATATAATAAAACAAAAATTGAAACATTCTTTAAAATTATAATATTACTATAGTCCCCCCTTATGGAGGGTAATTGAGAAGACAATTGCTGTGATATTAATTTTTAAAAATAATTTTTATCTTTGTTTCATCACTGTTTGCATCATCTGCCTAATTATCCTCATGCCATTATGAGAAATTAGAAAATCTAATATAATTGGTAACAGGTGTCAAGGCCAAATTCAACACTGTTATTTATCATGACACCTGAGATAATTATGGGGGTTACCATAAAAGAACAGAGAAATGATGGGATATGAGCATTCCCACACTTGAGCAATATGTACTGCCCATACAGTATGCCAGGCTTAAAATAGGTGGATGGAATATATGTCCATGCCACCGAACATATTAGAAGAAACTGAGTCAGACTTAATCAGATGCATGGGATTGAGATGTCCATGGCATCAGGCATATAGGAGGGAGCATAGAAGCCAGGTGTAGAAGTGAGATGGGTGGGATGAATACTTCCAGCCATCTGTACAATATTGTGGGGAAAAAGAGAATAAAATATTAAACCAAGAGAATCCAACCTCAACATTTGTCAAAAGCCGTTCCCTCGGCCATACCTTGACTTCATGCATGTCTCCCCTCATGTGACAGTTCAGTGTCTGCTCTTGCATGTATTCCTCTTGTGATTGGATGGCATCTTGGCCAACTGGCATCTGATAACTCAGAATAACGGCAATTAATGTCTTAAATGATAAATTCCCATAATTTAAAATCTCATATGGATTTAAAAATTGAGGATAATAAATGATTGCAAAAAATGTGAATACATCTTGACTCAGAACACAATATATAATTATGCAACAATTTTAAATAATACCCCTTTTTTTTACTTAGTATACAATTACTTTTGTGAAAAATCAGAACATATTTGAATACAAGTTAAAGCACAACACAATCTCAAAGACAACTTTTACAAATGTTCCTCTTTTTTTTTTTTTTGGAATATGCTTATCAAAAATAATACTTCTAGAATCAATTTACACTTGCCATGGCAAACAATTTGCCAGGGAAATGCTTTAAAGAGTTTGATCAAATAATCAGTTGAGAAAAAATAGCAAAAACAAATAACTCAGAATATGGGAGCACAATACTCCTAGAATTAACATTGTATTATGAAATCAAAACCATGTTTCAAAATTAGATAGATGAATGAATAGAAGAAAATACACGTGGAATGATAAAAGACAATGAAATTCAAACTAGGGAAATCTAAATGAATATGAACTTAATATTAATAAGAGTATTACAAAATATAAACTTGATCGCATGACTATAAAAAGCTTTTACAAATATTCTCCTTGTTTTAGAAACTAAGTATAAGACACAATCTCAAAAGCATTAAAATCTCTATGAAAATAAACCTATACCATTAATTCCAAAATGTATATGTAATAGCATAGAAATCCTATGTAATCTCTGAACTGACATTAATAATCTGAGTGAATTCAGAACACTCTTGATTCCGATATCTAAAATCCCCAATACTCATATCAATACCTTGCTGCTTACTTCTACATTTCTGTACAATATCTACCCTTCCATGGCAAAAGAAGCGGAGTCTTGAACTATGGTGATGATTGTCATTCTTATTCAGCTTAAGTTTTTCTTCTTTAACCCCTAGTCTGTCAGTCTTTTCACCATACAAATGCTTTATAATATTACTAATTAAAGACAAAAGCAGGTTAGCAAAATTACGAACAAAACGGGCATATGTGGAACTTAAAGGGCTTTCTAAGGTTGTCTCAGAAGCACAGCCAGGCTGGGGAAGGGTTGAGCCTGAAGCTGCAAATGTAGTTAGAGAAAGTTGAGCATGCGCATCAGTTCTCTGGACTTCCCAGGCCGGGGAAGCAATGGGCTTGGCCATGGGAGGAGTAGGGGGTGGGGTTTGGAGAGGAGGGGAGGGACCAGGGCAATTTGAATCAGACTTGATTTTGAACTCAGGCCTGGATTCCTCTTCCCCCACTTTGCCTCCAGGTGCTAGGGGATTAAAAGCTTCTAGAGGGTGGGTCATTGCCTCCAGGCATGCAAAATTAGAGCAACAATTAGTGTTAGAACTGGGAAAAGCTGCAGGAATCTCTTCAGGTTTCTCTGAAAAAGCATGGTTGGGAGAGGGAGAGATATTTCCTTGTGTGAGTAAGTTGCTGGCTCTTTTAACAAAAATAAAAAGAAAAATAGAAAATCCACAAAGACAAAGCATTAACATGATCTTATCTCCCATTTGTCTGGTTAAACAGACTAAAATCAAAAATAGGGTAATTAGGGAGTTTAAAAGGTCCATTTGAAAAAATTTAAAAGCAAAACACAGCCAGTACACCAGTACTTAGCAGTTAAAGGGAGAGGGAGGGGAAATTTCTTACCCAACCAGAAGATCAGAAGAAGACTGAGGGTTAGCTTTCCTCTTCGTGGTCAGCCATCTGTTAAGGGCTAAAATTCTAGCTAAACTGTCTAAAATATCTAATGAGTGGTCGCCAATCAATTACAAGCTTTAGCAAGAGTTAGACTTTTAAGCATTTATTAAGGAGAATAAGAATTTGGTAAAGAGAGAGAGAAAGGCCTAGATTCCTATCTATTAAAGGGAGAGCACATTTCTAGCTCCCTTCTCCGCCAGCGTCCTCAGGAAAGAGCCCCAGAGTCAGCCCAGTCTCTTCCTTCCTCCTCCCACTCGTCCGCGTCACTTCCTCCCGCCAAAGAAAAGACTCCTGGTCTTGCCCTCAAAGACCTTCGCTTCATGGGCAGAACTCTTCTACAGTAAGTATCCAGCAGGTGGCATTATTCCAATCGTTACACTTGGGACATAGAGTCATCCTCACTGTTCCCTTTCTTGTATCCCAGATTTCAGGTATCCCCAAACCCAGATCAATGCATGAGACCTTGGGAGGAGCAGGAAGAGGGGAAGAAGAGCAACTACAATGTATTGACTCATCACTTTATGGTCTAGAAAGCACATTTTTCACAATGACCCTGTGAGACATAACACTGGGTGGCACAAACAGGGAAACCCAAGGCAAGCCACCCAGCAGTATCCAGTGTTCCCAAAACCACTTGGCTCTGCAACAGAGGCCAATTGCTCTTCTTTTAATATAATTAGTTTTACAACCACAATATAAAAGTCAGTTTAGGAAACACTGACTCAGAGATTCAAGCTTTCCCTAGTTTTTAGTGGCTGCCTTTGGGTAGCCCTAACAGGAGAAAAAGACAGCTTTGCTCATTAGGGATATTGGCACCGGTTGCTGCTTCCTGCTCAGCTTCCTGCTTGTAATAACACATCAGCTGGTTCTGGGATGGGAGTTGCTTATGGGACGAGAGCCTGTAACTTACTTTTCAATCTCTCCCAAGAATTTAACAAATGGCCCTAGACAAAAAAGTTACATGATAAATGGTTTTGAATGAATAAATAAATGAGTGGATGAAAGAAAGAAAGAAAGATGTAAGAAAAAGAGAGAGAGAGAGAGAAAGAAAGAAAGAAAGAAAGAAAGAAAGAAAGAAAGAAAGAAAGAAAGAGACAGGCATGTGTGTCTCCTTCCCTCCTTCCATTCTCCACAGTATATCCCTAAAATATGTTCCCCATAAGAGACCAATAAGGACCAGAAGCAGGACTTTCCTGTCTCTGTATGCTCACAAGCTGGAGTTGCCTGGTGTTCCCCCACCCACCCAGACGCATAGTATAGATCCAGCCTTTATTGTGGTAAGTGCTGGCTCTGTAGTTAGAAGGCTCAAATTTAAGTTCTGACTGTCGACCACTAACCATATGGTCTTAAGCATGTTCCCTAACTTTTGTGAGCCCCAGTTTCCTTCTCTATAAAAAGAAGGGATTGTGCTAGAGCATCTCTAAAGACCCTTCCAGCTTTAATCACCTCTGATTTTTTGAAGCATCCCAGTACTTCTAGAAGTGGCTCAGTCCAGCTATGGGATGGCTTTTGTCAGCATTTCCACCAAAGTCTCCGCTTATCCAGAAAGTTTAGAAGAGTTGGACAGAGGGAATGAATGGAGGTGGTTCAACAGTGGTCAGGCAGGTGGCTTGGCAAATACATGGTGGTGAGCAGAGAACAGAGGGGTAGAGGGCTGGATGAAGGGGCAGTGACAAGCACTTGCTGTGTTGGGGATACCATGATGTCTTCCCTCCTATCATCTTTAGGGTGAGTGTGGGTTATTCCTGGTATCTGTGTGGATTTGTGGTAATGATTAAGCTACTCCAGAGTCAGACACCTACTAGCCATGTGGCTCTGGTCAAGTCATTCTCCTGCCTATGCCTTAATTCCCTCCTCTCTAAAATAAGAATAATAATAGTTGGGATTTATAGAATACTTTAAGGCTTGAAAATTTTTTACAAATATTATCTCATCTGATCCTCAACCCTGAGTGGTGAGTGCTTGCCTGCTTCCTAGGGGTATTGTGAGATCAGCAATTTATAAACTGTAAAGTGCTAAGAAAAGTAAACTAGGGGGCAGCTAGGTGGCACAGTGGATAAAGCACCAGCCCTGGATTCAGGAGGACCTGAGTTCAAATCCAGCCTCAGACACTTGACACTTACTAGCTGTGTGACCCTGGGCAAGTCACTTAACCCTCATTGTCCCACAAAAAAAAAAGAAAGAAAGAAAGAAAAAAGAAAAAGTAAACTAAAAGAAAAAGATCTTTCTATCAGAGAGGGGATGGACACAAGATGAAGAGATACACATTTTTTAACATGGCCACAGTAAGGATGTATCTCACTTAACTATGCTTATTTGTTATCAAGGTTTTTTCCTTTCAGTTAATTAGGGGCCCGGAGCAGGAGTTAGCAAGAAGAGCCATTGGAACATTTGAGGGGGGTGGGGGGGGCTGGGGAGTGCCAGGGCATTGAGGGTTAAGTGACTTGCCCAGGGTCACACAGCTAGTAAGTGTTAAGTGTCCGAGGCCCGATTTGAACTCAGGTCCTCCTGAATCCAGGGCTAGTGCTTTGTCCACTACCTAGCTGACCCCGGAACATTTTTAATGCAAAGAAGTTCAGAAGGATGCTCAGATAAGCAAGACGATTTTGAAAGTAATATATAGAATAGAGGTCCTTAACTTTTTTGTGTGTGTGTCATGCCAGGGGTAGGCTGGTAAATGTTTAACAACCAGCTCTCTAAAAAATGTATATATTACACATTTTTAAACTTTAATCTGTATTTTTTACATTTTTTCCAACATTTTCCCAAGTCTAGACTATGAACAAAACAATAAATCAAGCCCCGTTTTGTAGCATTTTCTCACACTGAAAATTGAACAGTTAGTTCTCACTGATTCCAGCCTGCCCTACATGGTCCCCTTTGGCAATCTGGTGAAACCTACGGACTTATCAGAAGAACTTTTTTAAATGCATAGGAATATAAAGGAAACTAATTATGTTGAAATACAGTCATCAAAATATATTTTTTAAGTTCATGGACCCCAGGTTAAGAATCTATTGTATATTATATCAAATTGCTTACTCTCTCAGGGAGGGGGAAGATGAGGGAAGAAGAAAGAAAATTTGGAACTCAAAATTTTTTAAATTAATATTAAAAATTATCTTTACACGTAGCTGGGGGAAAAGGTAGTTTGTTTTTTGTTTTGTTTTGTTTTGTTTTTGTTGTGGAATGAGAGTTAAATGACTTGCCCAGGGTCACACAGCTAGTAAGTGTCAAGTATCTGAGACCGGATTTGAAATCAGGTCCTCCTGAATCCAGGGCTGGTGCTTTATCCACTGTGCTACCTAGCTGCCCCCAAAAGAAAATATTTTAAAGTACTTTGTAGCCATGAATTGCTATAGAAATTATCTTAAAATTGCTATATAAAATTTTCTTAAAACACCAATAGTAAAAATAGTATATATGGATGGGGAAAGAATCTATGGTATAGAATTTTATTTTATACCTTTAAAAAATTCAAGTGGTAAGAAATAGAGATTCACAGTCTCATATAGAATTCACTTTCTGTTCTACTGTGCATGTGGTATATATGGAAATGCTCAATGAGAACATATAGATCCCATAAAGATGCTACATTTCTCTTTAAAGGCTATTAATTTTTTGAGTTTAAGGTTGGGGAAAAAATTAAATATATACTGATATACATACATATAGATGACCTCATGCCTTTCTCATTCTCAAGTCCATAGCTCTATGGGATGACCAATACTGTCTTGTCCTATGGGACATTTCTCTCCTGGGGAGCACAATAGCCCTAGGTCCCTGGTCTCCCTGGAATGAGTCTAAAAGGTGAACTAGGGGCAAGGAATAAGGTATCTACACTCAAGGAGCTCCCTGTCTGGAGGAAGATCTGCCCACAAACTCAGTGATCCTTTGTATCAATGGGGGGAAGATATGATCCTTGACACTGAGGACTTTAGCTCTCAGAGTGATGAGAAAGATGAAGATGGAAGGATTAAACTCTGGACATAACTTCTAGGTATTATGTCAAGTGATCCCAATCCAGTATGATAAACCTGGTAAGGCTTCCTAGAGGAGTTGAGTATTCAGCAGATCTTTCAAAGAGAAGATGGGCCTCAAAGACTTGGTGGCCCCATCTATAAACTGAACCGGGTTGACTAGGGTCCCTTCCAGCTCTGATGTTCCATGACTCATTTGGAGCTAGTCCAGAATAGGCTTGTAGAGATGCTTTTCTGATTCTCTCCAATGACTTTACTCTCACCTTTCCAAAGGGAAAATGGCAGCATTGAGGGAAGAGAGAGTTGCAAAGTACCTCAGCACACAGAGGGAAGCTCAACCAATATAGTCTGTTCAAGGCTTGTAGATACTGGGGCATCGTTTTGCAGGTAAAAAGCAAAGTCCCAGTGATTTCCAATATCAGTGATGACTTTCCCCCAGAACTTCCCTCAACACTTATCATATATGTGTGTACATGTATGTATGTGTGTATCATATATGTTTGTGGTTCCCTCCTGGCACAAAGAGTCTGAGTCCATTTTAAAGGAAATCTCAATCCTCAGATTCATTTCCCCCACCCAGACAATCTGGGAATTTACTATATGACAATAGCATGTTATCACCACCCACCCTCATGGTGACACATGATTGTCTTGGGAGCCCACAAAGATGCTCTCTTTCTCTTGAAGACTACATTAATTCAGGCACTTATGGCACCCAATGGCCAGGGCTCCCACTGGAACTCTGCCTTGTGGGCCTCCTGTGTATCCCATGGACTCCCATGGACTTCTTCTACTAGCTTAGTCCCACATCATTTCAGTCACACCACTCTGCCTACAGATCCCCTTGGTTTCAAGCAGGTAGTGTGAGCCTTCTCTGTGCAAAACTTCTGGCACAGCTCTGATAGTCCTCAGATGGACAATCCATTGGAATAATGACCCTTTCTTGTAGTCAGCAGTTTTCAGACAGGTGTGTAGAATACTCACATCATTCTTTTGAGCTCAGTCCATTTCTGACTTGCAATCTGTCATTCAAGGCTTGCCTCTTGTCATAAGATGCAAGTGTCTTACCTTACAGGGGAGTGTCCAGCTTCCAAGGGCTCTCCTTCAGGAGTACCACACTCTTCCCCACACCCATGTTAGATCTTATTTTATTTTATATTTAGAATTTTATTTTCCCAAATTACATATAAAATACAAATTTTGACATTGATTTTTTTTAACTTTGTGTTCCAAATTCTATTCCTCCCTCCCTCCGCACCCCTCCATATTAGATCTTAAAGGCCAAAAATACTCCCCAGCTTCTTCTTCCTCCAAGTTCCCTCTCCTGATGTCTCAGGAGGGAGGAAGCCACACAATCCCAGGTACCTTCCAATGAAATGTGGAGTAGAGATGAGACATGGGAAGAAAAGATATGCAGTTCCACTGACCTATTATTATAATTATTTGTTTTCCTTTCTCTTCTCCCCTATTAGAATGTGAACTCCAATGATGGTAGGACTGTGTCTTGTGGACAGTTAATAAATGTTTGTTGAATTTGAATTTGAACCCAGCTCCATATAACCCTTGGCACCATTATATTCCCCTATTGAAAATTTTCCCTGTGCCATGTATCTACTATGTAATTTCCCCATCCAAAAACCTATTGGGAACATGTCCCCTTGTCCTAGAGATATAAAAGTGAAAGTCTCTGTGCTGTGCTATGAACTTATCATAGGTGATGAAGAGATTTGGTCTTTGGGTATGTACTAGAAATGATTATCAGAGCTTTTAGAACATATAGAATAGAGTGTCAGAGCTGAAAGGAGCGTTGGAATAAAGAAAACCAGAACTGGAAAAGCCCTTGGAAATCTTTATAGTCTAATTCTATCATTTTACAGATAAGGAAACTGAGGCACAGGTAATAAAAGTGCCTTGTCTGTTGTCCCACAAGTAGTAAGAGTTGGAGCTAGGATTTCAACCCTATCTTCTTACTATCTAGACCTCTACTCTTTCTTCTGTGCCAAACTGCTATGTAACTTTGGGCTTAACTTTCTGTCTCAGTTTCTTCATCTGTAAAAAAAAGAGCTTTGCACTAGATGACTTCTATAGTTTCCTGTACTTATAAACTACTCCTCATTTCTAACCCTCCCTGTTCTAAGATTCTTTGATTTAAGGTAAGTAAACCATAAATCTTGGGACATGAGACTTGACCCCAATGCCTATTCTTTCCCATGCCAAGGCAATGATGGGTTCATCTGCACTGGTCTCCATGATGCTCTAAGACACCCAACTCTAGCCTCTCCAGTGGCTTTTGGAAAGCCATGGTTTCCCCAGTAGCAGAGTTTAAACTGCCTGACCCAAATGAGAGGTGCCAGGGGGCACAAGATAGGAAGGAAAAGTGCTGCACCTAAGGCACAAAAGCACACCAGACACATGCTGAAGACAACTTTATTGAGAGAGGGTACAGAAATGAGACTGAGACACATTGAAGGGAGACAAGCAGAAAGAGGAGGGAGCCATGATGCTGGTCAAGGGCAAAGGAAGCAGAGTCACCCTTAACTGAGGAAAATTCCACTTCATACAAGCAGCAGGAAGAAAACATCAGGGGCTCAGCAACAGATGTAACTGTCCATCTAGGAGGCAGCAAAACAGAGGGTGAACACACTTGAAATCTCTCCTCAGGCCTCAGGCTGCTTATGCCTGGGCCCCAAACCTCATACAAAGAAACTGATGAGAGAGGAGAGGAATCTATCAATCCCTTGATGTCTACCCAGGCAGTTCAGCACCTGCTCTGCAACTAATAATCTTAATGAGGAGCCTGGGCTTTAAGGGACTTCCCTGGGGTCATGCATGAAACGCGTCTAAGACAGAACTGAACCCCAGATCTCCCTGACTCAGCTATGCATCTAGTACACCATGTTACCTTACTCCTAGTAAATACTTAGAGGTGAAAGTGTTTTTAACAATGTATATACAAATGATATTTTAAAAAAAGAAAAAGAAAAAAGATTGGGCGAAATGGAATTGAAATCAGAAAACCTGTGTTGGAGCCAAAAAGCTTTTTCACTTAGTAGCCGTGTGACTTTAAGTTACAGTTTACCCCTCTGTAAAATGGGAAGGTTGTACTGTATGGTCTCTCCCAGGTCTAAAGCTCTGAGAGCAATCACTCCATAGTCATCAAATAAAGGAGAAAAAAAAAAAAGAAATGGACAACAGTCAGATTCCAGCCCATAATTCTGTTTGGTCCATCCAGAAGGCTCATGCCAGAGGCTCTCTCATGACACACAAGGCCCAGGTACATTTGGGGGAATTCTGTCTCTCTCTTGGCTTACAACCTTGGAATTGCAAAGGTCTTGTCTCAGCTCCCTGCTTTGGGGAGGAGAAGGAAGGGTGGGAACCTTCTCATCTCCTCTCTCTTTCATTGACCTGATCTCTGAGATATCTGAAATCCATTTTTCCCTCTTGGAACAACCACCCTTCAGCTCTGGAAATGAATTCCTCTTCTTCAAAAAGTGATCATTCTTCCCAGGGAAACTGATAACACCCCCGATCATTGCTATTTTCTACCTGTGTGGCCCCACACAAATCACAGCCTGTGTCTCCTCTTTTGAAAAAGAGGATGAAAAGACATGATCTCTATGGTCTCTTCAGACTCTAAGAATGATACCTTATAGAGAGAGCTTAGTGTCACCCTTAGCAAGAACCAACTACGAACTTCCTTCACTCTCATACAAACTCTCCTTCCAGTTGACACAATGCAGAGGGAACTTCCTATGAGCTTAGATCCTAGATTCGGAGTTAGGAGGGACCTTAGAAGTCAGCTGGTCTGCCACCCTCATATGCATTTTTTTTGTTTTGGGGGGGTTTTTTGGTGAGGCAATTGGGGTTAAGTGACTTGCCTAGGGTCACACAGCTAGTAAGTGTTAAGTGTCTGAGGCTGGATTTGACCTCTGGTCCTCCTGACTCCAGGGCTGGTGCTCTATCCACTGTGCCACCTAGCTGCCCCATATGCAGTTATTTTTATAGACATTTTACAGAAAAGGGAGGTTAAGAACCCTGGCTAAGGTCACATGGGTAAAGGCTGGCTCCAAACCCAACCTTCTTGTTGCTGTCCCAAAAGCTGGTTATAAAGCCCTTCAGCTCCACTAGCCCTTTTCATTTAACAAGCCTGTGATCTAGGCAAAGCAAGTGTCAATATTCCCCTTTAACAAATGGAGAGACAATGAGGCTCAAAGAGTTTAAATGACGACCAAATCACACAGCTGCTAGGTGACAGAACCTGGGTTTGAACTTAAGCCACCTTCTTCCAAATTCAAGGTTCTTTCCACTATACCATATCTGCCTCCCAAGTGGAAAAGACCATTTTTGGTTATCAAAAGCACCTTAAAGATCTGGCAGCAGTAGGTCAAGGTCATGATTATGTGCCATCTAGAGTACTTCCGTACCACGAAATAGCTAAATCAATGTAAGATGAGGCAACATGATCAAGTGGGGAAACCATTAGAATTGGAGTTTGGAAGGCCTGCATTCAAATCCTGTGTGAACTTCCAGGCTTCAGTTTCCTCATCTATAAAGTAAGTAAGACGCTTGGCCTCCATGATTCTGAGTTCTCTTTTGGCTCTCAATCTAAAATTCATATAATCTATATGATAATTACAGAAACAGCAGTGGGTAGTAGAAAGAAGTCTAGACTTGAACTCGGGATACCTGGATTTAAATTCTGGCTCTTACTCTTCATAATTGTGCAAACTTGAGCAAATCACTTCATTTTTCTGATCGTCAGTCTTTTTATCTCTAAAATGGAGCCAGTAACATTTGAGGTACTGATGTTATAGGACTATAATAAGAAAGCAATTTACAACCCTTGAAGGACTATAAAAATGAGAGTAGTTTATTGTAAATAAGGCACAATACTTGCCACTATGAAGTTTATAGACTAGCTTGAAATCTCTCAGATTCAGCTAGAGAAATCCTTAAAAAATATTATTCCTGAAAACCTTTTTTTCTGTACTCAGGGACTATACTGGATCCCAAATATCACAAAATCACAGAATCTCAGATTTGTTCTCCAAACAAGAGCTCCTTTTTCAACCAACCTGACAAATGGACATCCAGATAAGTGATCCATAGGGAGAGTGGACTGCCCACTCTCCCATCGATCAAAAGGGGAAAAATTGAGAGAATTGAGGGAATTAGGACAGCAAGTGGTTAACCATGGGCATTGAGTGAACCACACTGACTCTATCTTGTGACTCAATTCTGGGGCTAGCTCAGTTCTCTTTCTATTCAGTTATGGGTTTAATCCAGTTTCTGTCTTGTGAGAAAACATAATTGCATTGTTTGAACCTAGCCCTGCCTGGTGGGAAACTGGACCACCTCTACCTGTTACTTAGAAACCCTTTAGTTAGTTAATTAATGAGTTGGGATGTCCAGAAACCCAGTTAGATTCAAAGACTGATGCAAGGAGTTTTCTCTCAATTGTACATCTCAAGCAATTCATATGTCTTGTCTGAAAACTGGCCCCATACTGATCAATCAGTTATTGTTTCCATGTTCGTTTGATTGTTTACAGACACTTTGGGGGAGTGGGACACCTCTTTTTCTGAGTTCAGGAAATTGCACCTGTCCACTCTCCCCCTCCCAACTTGGAAAGTCCCTAATCTTTCCTCCGATTAGAAATCAGATTTAAAAAAAAAAGAAATCAGATTACCTAAAATTATCTTGTTTCCTTTTAATTAATTGGCTTATTTGAGTAATTTTTAATGCATAAAAGTGTATTTCCATGTGTAACCTATATCAGATTGCTTGCTGTCTTAAAGAGGGGGATAGTGAAGGGAGGGAGGGAGGAAAATTTGGAACTCAAAATCTTTCCCACAAAATGAATGTTGAAAATTATCTTTACATGTAATTGGGAAAAAATAAAATACTATTAAGTGGGGGGTCTATTTTCCCCTGTATTTGGGGACCAGGGCTAAGCTGAGGTGGTCTGGTCCCAGTTTGTTGGGCAATTGGCATGCACTGCTTAATGAATCAATATGATCAGAAGATGGGACCTTTGTTAGGTCAGTGATTTCATCTTTCACATGCCACACTGCTAAGGCTTCTCTTTTCCATGCTGAACATCCCTAGTTTCTTCATATGGAATGGCCAAAAAGGCCTTCCCCCTCCTGGATACCCCTTTCTCAGTATAACAATAATAATTATTAATATTAATATAATTATTGTTCATATTAGTATCATAATTAATCATAATTAATAACTAGTGTTTATATAACACCTGAAGGTATGCAAGATGTTTTATGAATATTACTTGATCCACATAACAACCCTGTGAGACGATACTATTAACATCCCTATTTTACAAATGAGGAAACTGAGGCATATAGAAGTTAAGTGACTTGCCCAGAATCACACAGCTAGTGAGCATCTAAGGCCAGATTTGAACCCAGGTCTATCCTGAATACAAATCCACATTCTATCGACCATGTCACATTATCAATCATCTTCCTATGCTGTGGTATCCAGAACTGAACACAGTATGCCAGATGGGGACTGACCAGGTGCTAAATAATATCTTTTTTTAATGGCTGTGTGATTTGGGTCCTCAAAGGCCCATGGGCCCCTCACTGTTCTAATGGCTCTCCTTTGGATGAGAGATAATTCCACATGACTATTATCTCCCCTTATATCAGATCCATGATGAGACCTGATCTAGGGCAGACAGCTCTAAGGTCTGCTGCTACAGGGTTTGGAGGCTACTCCAAGACCTCAGACCCTATGGTGGTCACAAAGCCAAAGATTTCTAGAATTTGGAATGAGAAAGGACCTGAGAGATCAGTGAGTGCAACTCCTCATTTTATCTATAAGCAAACTGAGGCTCAGGGAGAATAAGGGACTTGCCTGGGGCATGAAGGTATAACCACTCACCCAGTTGTGAAACTTCCTGAGTTCCTAAGACATTCAAAGACATGAAAACTCAGTAGCCCAAAGAAAGGGTTACTGCGGTATCTGTCGGGAGTCCCCTCCTGGCTAGGAAATGCCAAAGCATCTGAACATTAACTGAAATGCCTGCCACACATCCAGATGTTTTGCCTGCATGGTGCCAAATACAGGGATGCTGGGCCTTCGTGATGACCATTATCCAGATGTTTCTACTTGGGGAATTGAAGCAGCAATCCTGGGAAATTAAAGGGAGCAGCTGAAGAAAAAGGGAACATTGGTGATGATAAGGTTGGGGACGGTTTGGGGTCTGACTTCTGTGGGTTGATGCCCAGCCCAGTCTCGGCTCCCCAGGAATCATGTAAGACACTGACATGATTTCTGGTCAAAGGAGTGAGATCTGGGGCTAGCCTCAGACTCTGAAAAAAGGAAATACTGAGGTCAAAATAGGGAGTAAGAGAGAGGCTTTGTGACTAGCCCAGTTAATTGGGTATATAAGATTTAGTAACAGAAGAGATGACCTCGTCCAGCTCCTTAATTTTACAGAGGAGGAAACTAAAGATGAGAGGAAAGGATGATTTGCCCAAGGTCACAGTCAAATAAGGATCAGGTTGGAACCCAGGTCTTCTGACTCTAGGTTGAACACTCTGTTAAATGACATGGCCTCGATGATCCCTTTTATCTGAGTCTGAGACAAAATCTACATCCACAGATGGGAGAAGATGTCAATTGCAAATAAGACTCACTTTCTAAATGGGGCTGTTGGCTGGGTTGGTCAAGTCATGCTCACAGGGGATAGGGAGATAGGAGGTAGCTATTCATCATTGTTCAAAGGATAATGGGTTTAGAGCCAAGAAGGGGCCACCAAGTCCACATATTTCACTAATGAGGAAAGTGAGACCCAAAGGGGTTAAGGTACTTTTCCAGTGTCACACAGCTATTAAAGGTTTAAGGCAGGATCTGAACCCAGGTTTTCATGATTTCAAAGCTAATGTTCTATATACCATACCATGCTGCCTCCAGGTACTGAACAACTTATATTCAGTAGTGAAAACTGTCCTTGGGGTGTTGAGTGGAAAGTTGCTGCAAAAATGACTTGGGTCCACTTGGCATATTACAAGGCAATTTTAAACACCAAATAAGGTAAGCTTTAAGTTAAGCAATTGGACTAAACAGTTAATAAGTCAAATCAAATCTTACTAATTCAGACCTACTCCTTAATAGGTGCTCAAGAAATATTTTTTGATTGAACTGACAAAAAAGATTAGAAACTACTTCAAAATGGGGTCTGTGCCCTATCTTTGTATCCACAGCCCCTAGAATTATGTCATATACATTCTTCAAGGATCTGTAATTTTGGGGGGTGAGAATTCACCCCCTCCCACCACCACCACACCACAGAGTATTACTCATCCATAACTTGGTAGAGAACTTGTAACCTGTTGCCAAAGACCCAGAGACACTAAATGGCTTGCCCTGGGTCACACGACTAATTATTGTGAGAGGCATTATTTAAACCCAGGAGTTTGGGCTTCTGATTCAGTATTATACCAGGTTGCCTGTCTTGCACAAAGTAGGTGCTTCTTAAACATCTCAGGGATTAAAGTTCAAATTTACATTAATTCAAGCGGTGAATATGTTATTCTCAAGCAGAAAAAAAGTGATTACAAATTTACTGCTAAAATGTTCTCCAAGCAGAAATCACCTCAGTGACATCAACCACATTGATCCTGCTGATGTGAAAGGAAATGTGAAGCGAAACTGATTTGTCTAAGTCCTTTTAAAATTATTTGTTCCTGAAAGCAGTTTAAACATGCCTCTTCCAATCTTGTTCATCAATTTACTTCACAAACCCTTTCTTGAGAGGCCACTCAAAATTCAACATTAGCCCCGTTAAACAGTGAGCAAAAATTAGCTACCCATGCCACATTAATTGCTGAGTCTATACTGTAGCTAAAACACTGGCACCATTTGGCTAGATGGGCACTGCCAGGACAAGAGAAAATGACAAAACAGCTGGGGGAGGGAAAGCCTTGAAAGTAGGGCTAGGGAGGACATAGAATAAATAGCCTCTCAATGCTACGTGGGACAGACCAGCAGACATTTCAGGTGGACACAGGTGACTTTAAACCAGACCTAATTACAGTCCCAAAGAGCAATGCCTTTGCTTCAGCAAGCACTACCAGGGAAAGGCCAGGCCAGGGGTTCTGGGGCACAAAGGGGAATGGGAGGAGGGATGGGATATTGCAGGGAAGGGGGGAAGGAGGGTGGCCCTGGAGTTAGATCATGCCACTCTTCTCATCTTGAAAAAAGGTCCTCGACGAGGCTCGGCCCAACAGCAGCTCTTTCTCGTGGATGAGGTTCTCCAGCAGGTCCTCCTGCCGGTAGTTGTGGTAAACCTTCAGGAAGGCCAAGATGGTGATGCCCAGCCAGGCCAGCCAGGCAGCCCAGAGACCAAACTAGGACAGAAGGATAGAGTGGAAGGGTCTGAGGGGGGTACAAGGGAAGGCATCATCTCCCTAGGGTTGGGGCTTAGGAGTCAATAGTTCCAAGTATTGGGAAGCGTGTTCAGTAAAGAGGAGGTGCAGAGAGAAAGGAAGGTTGGCACTTGGGCGATCAGTTCATCTGCTGAGTCAATTCGGAGCTTTATGGTGTTCCTGGGCCACTGGCACGAGCAAGAGAAAAACACAGAGTCCCTCTGCCCTGGGCAAATCTCCAGTTTCATTAGTGCTCAAACAGAGACTGGATGATGGCAGGATGTAAGCTCCCTGAGGGCAGGGACTGTTTGTTTTTGTCGGTACACCTAGTGGCTAATGAAGTGTCTTGCCCATAGTAGGTACTTATTAAATGTTTATTGAATTGAATTCAATAACTACTTGTCAGGGATTATCATGTATGTGTTAGCCTAGATGCTCTCTGAAGTCTGCTCTAAAATTCTATGATTTGATGACCTGAGAGAGAAATAAACCAAAGACAATCAGGTACTGAACCTTGGTTCAGTCAAGTAGGAATTCAGGGAGGGTGATAACCCTGGAGGTCAGGATAATCAGGGAGGACTTCATGGGGGAGGTGGGCCCAGGTCAGTAACATCTTCTCCATCCTCCAGTTGTTCCATCGAAAAATGAGGCAAGGAATCCCTGCCTTGCTTACCTCATGGGGTGTTTATGAGGAATAGGTGAGCAAATGAATGGGAAAGCATTTTGAAAAGTAAAAATAATGATTCAAAAATAATCATAATAACAGTAATAAATGATAATAATATATAACTCTTTCTATAGTGCTTTAAGATTTACAAAGTATTACCCTGTGAGGTAGGTGATAAAAGTATGATTGTCCCCATTTTACAGGCAGGAAAGCAGAGTCTCAGAAAGGTTAAGTTGATTCGCCCAATATCACACAGCTGGTGTCTGGCAGGGTCAAGAAATAACCCCAGGTTTCCTGAATGAGGATTTTGCCACTCAACCATTCTTCATCCCATGACAGATTGACTATCATTGTTTATTATTATTTTCCAATTTAGCAATCAACATGAACCAAATAAAGCACATAGCTTCCCCCTCTGTACTCTGTGAGCCCCGGCAGAATCTAGCCCGATGGGTATAGGAGCCCAAAGTCTTCTTGCGATCCCCTCCCAGCCTTGATGTCTGTGGCTCTATCTCACCTTCAGGGGCAATGGGGTTTTTCAAGAAAGGGCCATCCCCCAACACAAACCACTACTCCTTTAGATGGTGAGCTTTCTGAGGGCAGGAGCTGTCTTTTGCCTTTTTGTATTCCCAGCACTTAGCCTAATGCCTGACACAAAATAGAAGCTTAAGAAATGTTCGTTAATTGATTGTCTTAACCCCAGCCAAAATCAAAAGACCAATGGGAGCAGCCTCTTATATTCCCTGGAAGGATGCATCTCTTGTTTCTGAATCCAGGGGAAATTATGAAAATACTTTGATGACAACTAGCAGTATCTGGGCCCCCTTCGCTGCCTGCCTTTTATACACACATCAGCATCAGGGGATCCTTATAAGGATAAGGACACAATCTGTGACTCCCTTGGGATAGTGTGGTCTTTGGTCCCCTCCACACACTTCCCCTTCCTGAGGACGGACAACCAGACAATCTCCTCATTTTACTGACGAGAAAAAAGACTCAGAGAGGGCGATCAGCTTGCTCAATGTCACACAGCATTTGAGCATCAAAGCCAGGAGCAGAACCGAGGTCTGACTTCCAGTGCAAAGTTCTCTCTGCTATGGCCAGCCTGCCTAGTGAGGGCTTAGCCAAACTAAGTCAGCTTCACTTCAGCACTAAGGAATGTGGAAAGCTAACTGTCCTCCAGTGGCTTGGATGACTGGAATCTCTTGTTTTTCAGACTTTGGGGGAAGCAATCAATCAAGAAGAAGAAACAATTTTGTGAGCTTCAAGAAGGAAAAGTCTGACTAAGAGTCTGCTGTGCTCAGGAGTGGGGGACAAACTAAAGCTGGTACATGTTAGACAGCATTTGCATAAAAATCTCTTTAATATTTATTTGGAGGGTCTTATGAAAAAAGTTTATTTTTACATAAATACAATTGTTATTTCTACCACATTCTTTTAAAAATATTTCCTCTATCATTGAAATAAGTACCATGGGGGAGAGGAAAGGGCACTGGATTAAGAGTCAGAAGACATGAATTCAAATCCCAGCTCCACCATTTTACTGCCTGTGTGACTTTGGGCAAGTCACTTAACCCTATTTGTTTCAGTTTCCTCATGAGCTGGAGAAAGAAATGGCAAACCACTCCAGTATCTTTACCAAGAAAACCACAAATGGGGTCATGAAGAGTTGGATACAACTGGAAAAAAAAACAACTAAATTTCTCTTTAAAATTCTGTGAAGTAGGCAGTACACATGTTCTCATCTACTTCTGATAAAGAAGAACCAAAGTAACTTGCTTAGGGGCACAAATCAAGGCAGCAGCAGGGGAACTTGGTCTCAACCTCAGGACCTCCTGAATCAGAGCCAGTGCTCTCTACATTAGAATTACAAAACTCAAGCTGGAGAGGACCTCAGAGGCTGTCTAGTCCAAACTTCTCATTTCACAGCTGAGGAAACAGAGGACCAGGGAGGTCGTGACTTGCCCCAAGTCCCATGGACAGTAAGCATCAGAGAGGTGGTATATGAATCGGGTTCTCTGACTCCAAAGTCACTATCCTTGGCCCACTGTACCTCACTTCCTCACAACAAGCACAATTGCCAAGGTCTCTCTCTCCTAACTCTCAGTGCTCCTTACCAGCCTGTAACGGTCTGAAAGGATGTCTAGTGTAGGAGGGTTCTGGCTTTTTCTGCTCAGCCCCAGGGACACTGGAGCTAAGAATAAAGGGAGAAAGTTACAGGGAGGAAGACACTGACTCACTACAAGGGAGAATTTGGTAAAACAAACAAACAAACAAAAATCCAACTGTCTAAAAAGTGGAATGGTCTATCTCAGGATAGAATGAGTTAATGACTTCTCTGGGCCTTGGTTTTCTTATGTGCAAAATGGTAGCACTGGATTAAATGATCCCTAGGGTCCCCTCTACTTCTAGACCCATGATGCATGATCCCAGCTAGATGGTGCAATGGATAGAGCTCTGATCCTGGAGCCAGGAAAACCTGAGTTCAAATCCAGCGTCGAGCACTTACCAGATATGTGACCCTGGGTGTATCACTTAACATCTGTATACCTCGGTTTCCTAAACTATAAAATGGGGACAATAATGGCACCTACTTCCCAGGGTGGTTATAAGGATCGAATGAGATAATAGTTATAAAGCAATTGGCACAGTACCTGGAACATAGTAGGGACCTAATAAATGTTGATACCCTTCCTTATGGTCTCCTTACAACTAGATATAACCCAGCAGAGTCTGAATATCCATTTATCAGAGATATTGTAGAGAAGGTCCTTTCTCATGCAGAAATGGACCAAATACTCTCTAAATTCCCTTCTAGGTCTGTAGAATGGGCCACAGGGCCAAGGTCAGCAGGCCTCCCCCTCATCCCCAGAATGGTCCTCCTTAACAGCTAACAGCATTCCTCACCCCATCTCACAATCACTCCTACCTGGGCAAGAGAAAACTGGTCATAGAAGGCTGAGTTTTCAGGGTTCAAATCCAAGTCCATATTCTGAAGCTCTTCACAGCTAAAAGAGCAAAGAGATGGGGACAGAAAGTTATTTCCCAAAATTCCCCTCTACCACCAAAGGGAGCAGTCTCACTTCAAACGATTTCCTTCAGTGGTGAAAAACCTCTGAGAAGAAAGCAATGTAAATGCAAAGAAGAAAGCAAATCCTAGGCTTTGATGCAGCTCCTTCTAACAAACCTGATGTGGTCTCCTCCCAGGACTTAGAAGAAATCAGATACTTCCAGTTCCAAGGACTTTTGGTGAAAAGGAGTCCCACAAATGTTTTGTAATTCAATTGGAAAAAAGCTAGATAGTCTACTGCAAGAAGCCATCCAGGCCCAACACCCCCTTCCAACTTCATTTTACAGATGAGGAAATGGAGGTCCTCACCCAGGTAACCCATGTCAGTTGCCTTTTGATCTAATTCCTTACCCCTCCCCTTAAAGTCCTCCCTCATTTCCTGCTCCAGCCTTAGGTGTCCCAGAACCCATCCAGGACTGCCAATGGGTAAGAATGAACCCCACCACAGGGATGCCCAGTCCTCTTGCCTTAGCCTAAGATGCTGGTTGCTCATGTACCTCGGATGATATGGGAGTCAACAACTCCATTCCTTCTGATGAAATAGAAGACCACCCATCCTTTACCACCTGCCCTCCCACTGCCTCAGAAAATCCTCCAGACCTTAGCAATTGCCCTGTCTCTATAGCCCACAGACACCCAGTTCTATCATCTGGCCTCCTTATGGAAGCCAAGAACATCTGGACCTTGCCATGTACAATGCCCATCATTGTATCCTTCTGGATCTTTCTATCCATGCTGTAGCCACACTTTCTTTAAATGTTGTCTCTCCCAATAAGAATATGAGTTCTCTGAGAGAAGAGACTAGCTTGCTTTTTCTATTTGTATCTCCAGAGTTTAGCACAATGCATGGAACAGAGTTTGCAATTAGTAAGATCCTTTTTTTCATCCATTCATTTGAACATAGAGCTTTCTTGAACTTGACTTCCTTTCATCCTCAAACACACACACACACACACACACACACACACACACACACACACACACCTTCTGCCCTGGGTACAGGGAGCAGAACACAAGCACATACCTGTTGGGCATGCTTCCTTTCTCTGTGATGGCATCACACCACATGTCAAATCCCACACTGATGATAGTACAGGCGATGAAGACAACAAAGAGGATGAAGATATTAAGCATCAAGGCTGCAAAGGATTCAAGGCAGGTCCTGTAGAGAGGAGAGCAAAGAAATGGAGCTCAGAAACAGCCAACCCGTGGCATCTGCAAGCTCTCTGGGAGTCCAGAACCCACTGCCCTCCATCCTGGCAGCTTCTCTTCAGAACCCCACATAGCTGCCTAATCCAGACCAAGCAGATCTAATTCCATCTTCATTTAGATGTATTTTGTAAATGACTAGTTGGGACATTAAATTGCCAACAGTAGATAAGATGGATGAAGAGTCACACATGAACCTATCTTCATTAACCTCAGGGAAGGAAATCCTAACTGTATAAATGATAGCTCTCATTTTGATGATTTTCTAAGGCTTACAACAGTCTTTCTTTACAATAAACCATAAGGGTAGGGAACCCCCTTTGTATTCCCCAGTTTAGTACAATGCCTGGCACAAAGGAGTTGCTTAATATTGGTTGATTGATTATTAATTATTATTTTGCAGATAAAGAAACTGAAGACTAGAAAAGTAAATGATTTACCCAGGGACTCTAAGTCAATTCTAAGGAAGAGCATGAAATCCTTAAGGCAGGATATGAAAAGACCTGCTGGGAAAACTGTAGAGTAATTTGAAAGAAATTAGGATTAGACCAACATTTTATAAATTACATGCCACAAGAAGCTCAAAATGCTTATGGTACCCAATTGTTATGAGTCAAACCATTAAAAAAAAAGGAAAGGAAAGTAAACCAAATCAGAAACTTTTTTACAACTATGACATGGGAAAAGATTCTAACCAAATATGGGACAGAAGTGACCACAAAGGATAAAAAAGATCATTTCAATCATTTTCAAGAATTCTTGACTTTAGGTCATCATCATTTTGTTGTTCAGTCATTTCAGTCGTGTCTGATTCTTCATGACTTCCATTTGGGATTTTCTTGGCAAAGAGTGGTCTGTCATTTCCTTCTCCAGCTCATTTTGCAGATGAGAAAACTGAGGCAAAGAGTGTTTCTTAAATGGCTTACCCAAGATTACATGGGTAGGAAGTGTCTGAGGTCATATTTGAACTCAGGTCTTCCTGATTCCAGGCCTGGCACTCTATCCACTGACCACCTAGCTGCTCTCCTCAACATTAATCCACATCATAATTTGTATCATGATTATTGAACAACTAAATTGGAGGTAATACTGATACTCTAGAAAGAGGAATCATCCCACTATGTACCCAGGCCTAGAAATATGTGTGCAGAGCTTCCCCAGATGAAACACACACACACCCTACCTTGGAGAAGCACCTCAGCTGAGAGGCAAGAAACTACCCTCCCCTCAGAGAATCAGCCAAGTTGAATAGTTGGATCACAGGGCCACAGTGTTTTCTTTTCAACATGAACACAGAACCACACATTATTAGGGTTGGAGGGGCAGGTCCAACTAAAGGCAATACCATGTACTTAGATCACTGAATTTAAAGAGAATCTTCTTTTGAATCTTTCCTCTGCCTCTTTGAAAAAATCCAATCTGCGAAACTAGGGGGAGAGGGGAGAATACATGATTTGGATCTCTTCTAGCTCTAATTCTAGGACTCTACAGACCTGCATTTCATCTGCAAGGAAACATAATAATATTTCTATTCCAGAGCTCACTAGATTCAATTCAACACCTATTATGAGCTAAGTGCTATGCTCATGAGGTGGTAGTGATGACAAAAATAAAATTAAACAGTCCCTGATCTCAAGGATTCAACTGGGGGTGAGGAGGAAGGAGAACATTAGCATAGACAAACAAATACAAAATAGAAGAAAAAAAGATCAATAAAATTGACTAAATGAAAAAAATCACAAATAATTAAATTCAACAAATAAGTGCTCAGTGAACCCTAGAACATAAAATCCTTAGGAAAGAACCCCATATTTGACATGACCATCTAGAAAAAAATCATAAATTAATTTGGAAAAAAATAGTTGTAGACAAACATTTTACAAATTACATACTGGAATATAAGTTCTATATGGATATGGTACTTGATTTTTGCAGGTATTTGCAGGCTTCTAAGTCAGTAGCTATTGATGTCATATTTTTGGAATCAACATGGTCCAAGATTTTTTTACATTACTTTCATATTTATAGCTTCTTTATATATGTAGCAATCCTTTTTTAAAAAAGCAAACTAGTCTGGCATGAATTTTGACAAAGCTAATTATTTTTTTCAATGAAAATCTGTGTTCTCTCCATTCCACATCACCCAACAAACACATTAGGAAAAAACACTTTTTATAAACATATATAGTCAAGCGAAACAAATTTCTACATTGGCTAAGTCCAAAAATAAAAGTCTCAGTTTGTACTCTGAGTTCATCACCTCTCTGTCAGGAGATGAGTTGAATCTCATCAGTCTTCTGAAATTATGATAGGGTCATTGTGTTGAGCAAAGTTCCTAAGTCTTTCAAAGGTACTTGTTTTACAATATTGTTATAATTGTTTAAATTATTCTCTTGATTTTGCTCACTTTACTCTGCATCAGTTCATACAAATCTTCCTAGGTTTCTGTGAAACTAGTCCCTTTGTCTTTTTCTATACTATTCCATCATATTCATGTGCCAAAACTTCTCTACCTAAACTGTTAAACTGTTGTCCTAGTTAGCTTTCCCCAAAAGGGGACAGGATGACAAAAAATAAAACTGTAATCATCAACAAATATTAGACATGTTCTATGTAGTTTTTACCACAATGCCCAAAATTATGTTATATCTTAAGAAAAAGGAAAAATGATTATCAATTTAAGAAAAATTTATGAATTAATTGCCCATGTGAAGTCAGACCAACAAATAAAGCAATGATTGAAATAAGTACCAAAGTAGAAGAAAAAATAAAGATAAAAAGAGCTTATGGGCAATTAGAACAGTTCAAATCTGACTTACTTAAATCAGTTCTTCTTTCTTTCTTTCCTTCTTTCTTTCTTTCTTTCTTTCCTTCCTTCTTTCTTTCTTTCTTTCTTTCTTTCTTTCTTTCTTTCTTTCTTTCTTTCTTTCTTTCTTTCTTTCTTTCTTTCTTTCCTTCTTTCTTTTTTTTGCAGGGCAATGAAGGTTAAGTGATTTGCCCAGGATCACACAGCTAGTAAGTGTCAAGTGTCTGAGGTCAAATTTGAACTCAGGTCCTCCTGATTATAGGACTGGTACTTTATCCACTACGCCACCTAGCTGCCCCCTCAAATAAGTTCTTGATGGTGAAAAAAGATAAATGAAAAGACATTAACTTTGTCACCATTTCTTACAAAAATTTAACCAGTATGTGGCAACCACCACAACAAAGAGGCCAAAAGAGCCCAGAAAAATACTTCAGCCAATCAACACTTGAACTCCTTGCTAAGTAGAAAGACCACTGATATCAGTTTAGAATTTAAGCTGATTTATAAAATATTACAAAGGAGGATAGTAAAAGATCACAAACAATATCAATTCACAAAACAGTAAACAGTGGTGGGAACAAGTGGGAGAGGGGACAAGTCTGCAAAAACCTAGGCATGAAAAAATAAAATAAAATAAACTTGGCATTGAGATCCATCTAAGCCATACTATTAAGAGACAGTTTATAAATGAAACCAGGGGCAGCTAGGGGGCGCAGTGGATAGAGCACCAGCCCTGGAGTCAGGAGGACCTGAGTACCTGCCCCCTCCATAATTATAAATGAATTCCCAATAAGCAGAAGTGAAAATGACGCCTCAGAAAATAAAATCACGAAGAACATCTGTAGCACTCTGACAGAAAAATTCCATCCTGGAGGCAAAACAATTTTGAAAGCATTAGAAGGTTGTTTTGAAGTTGTCTGAAAGAGGGAAATTTATGAACCATATTCTTACCAAGATAAAGAAAATTGAAAGGTAATCAATAATTATCAAATCATATGACCACTCTCTCATCTCTGTAAACTCTTTATAAGAATGACTTACACATGCATTGAGGGTATCCTTAATGAAAAATGAGACTAGAATAATCAGACATTCCCACAAAAAGTTCTTCTGTAGCAGGCTACATGTTAAGGCACATGATTAAAAGACACAGTGAACACAAGATCTTCCTGTGGTTGTTGATTCCAAAAAACACATTTGGCTTTGTAGAACAAAATGCAGCCTTTAAATCTCTCCCTCTAAGAAGGAGACTTATGCTTCTATTAAAATTACACCTTAGGGGCAGCTAGGTAGCACAGTGGATAGAGTACCAGCCTTGGAGTCAGGAGGACCTGAGTTCAAATCCGGCCTCAGACATTTGACACTAGCTATGTGACCCTGGGCAAGTCACTTAACTCCAATTGCCTCACCAAATAAATAAATAAATTTTTAAAAATAAAAAATAAAATGTCTTGAAAGATGCCGCCACAGAGCTATAACTTTATTCAGTAATCATTGGGCTATAAATATGAGTGAAGCACAAAACAAGGAGACGAATGCTTACCGAAATTATTTCTTTCTGTCATAAAAGATGCCCTGAGTAAATCCCAAAATAAAAAAGAGTCTTGGTAGAGAATGCAACCCTCCAGATGCTTCTATCTGTACATAATATTTTAACAATTGCATCAAGCCCTAGAATACTCAGGACTTCTTTAACCAGATCCATGGCTACTCAAAAACCATTGGCCTACCAATTCAAACAAGAAAAACCAAATGGATGAAGAATGCCATACAGTTAGGTGAGAGAACAGTTCATTGAATTAGGACATCAGTACTTGTATCTTGGGCACAAACTTCAGATAAACAATGAACTTGTCCCAGAACTGAATAAAAGGGAAAAGGTAACCTAGATTGTATGAAATATTGCTCAAACTTCTGCCTCACACAAAAGTAGTCCTTTTTAACACCAACATTCTTCCAGTATACAGTATATAGGGTGCCATAGAATGCCATGATTTCCAAAGAATACAATCAAAGGTGACCCATAGTGCATGTAAGTAGGCTTAGCTTATTACCAGCAATGATTTGAAAGCAAAGAACAGCCAGAAAAGATTTTATCCTGGAAATTATGATCAGAAAAGAAGGTGGTACTGTTTTGTAGCAATAAGCAGAGATGACAAATTGATAATCCATGAGCTGCACTGGTTACCATAAATTTTTTTTTAAGTGAGGCAATTGGGGTTAAGTGACTTGCCCAGGGTCACACAGCTAGTAAGTGTGTGTTAAGTGTCTGAGGCCGGATTTGAACTCAGGTACTCCTGACTCCAGGGCCGGTGCTCTATCCACTGCGCCACCTAGCTGCCCCGCCATAAAATTTTAAATGCAGTTGAGGAAAGCTTCCAATTCATTAAGTAGATCCTTTAACAAAGATATATTGGAAAACCTAGGCATGAATGACAAAGGGTGAGAAGAATGGGTGAACTGCAATCTGTTGCATAGGAAGGAAGATCCATATTGATGAGCTCCTGGATACATTAAATTATTGAAATATTACAGTATTAAAATATAAGCCTTGGGGGCAGCTAGGTGGCATAGTGTATAGAGCACTGGCCCTGGATTCAGGAGGACCTGAGTTCAAATCCGGCCTCAGACACTTGACACTAGCTGTGTGACCCTGGGCAAGTCACTTAACCCTCATTGCCCCACCCAAAATATATGTGTGTGTGTGTGTGTGTGTGTGTGTGTGTGATGTATAGATGTATACACACACATACACACACACACACACACACATATATATATATATCTTGTCTTTATTAAACAGGATCTCATAGGCTAGGAACACAATGAGTGCTCAGAAAATGTATACTAATTAACTGATTCAAAATTAATAAATATTTATTAAGCACCTACTATGTTCGGGGCCTTTGATCAGAGCTCAGAATAAAAAGATGAAAAATGAAAAAAATTCCCTTCCCTCCAGGAACTTATAATAATAAGTTATAATAATAATAACTTATAATAAGGAGAACATGATGGGTACCTTCCTATTAATATCAATAATAACATACTTCAAAGACTAGTGATATCATTAGGGTAGGCTATTCCTATACCAACACAGATGCCAACCCCTCCACACCATATCAGATAGGCTTCTTAAGTTATGTTTATCTTGAGGATAAGGAATTTATCTTAGGAAGGCAAACCCTCTGTGGATAAGCCCCTTGAAAAGGAAAGAAATTTTGTAGGGCTTCCCTGACTTCCTCCTCAGACCTTAGGACCTTTCTAAACAGTAGAGAGCCTCATCAGATTTGGGGAGGGGAAACAACAAAAAGAAAGAATGCCATTCCTGAGAACTAACATAGGTCTACAACCTTCTAAATATGTACAGAAAGGTTTTAAAAATTAAATTGAACATCCAAATGTTTGACTACACAGTGTGCCCAAACACCTGAGAGGGTTTTAAATATCCATATATCTGTATTGCACAGATGGGGAAGTTAAGTGGATACAGTGGAGAGAGTATTAGAACCTGAAGTCAGGAACACCTGAGTTCAAATCCTACCTCAGACACTTCCTACCTGTGTGGCCCTAAGCAAGTCACTTAACCTCTCATTTTCCTCCTGTGTAAAATGGGGGTAATAATAGCCTCTACCTCACAATTGCATCAAGCCCTAGAATATACAGGACTTCAACCAGATCCATGGCTACTCAAAACCTTAAAAGGCTAAATAAATTCTAGCTATTATGAGATCTAAGTATTTTCTCACGTTATCTCCAGCTGGGTGAAGGAAGGAGTGTAATCAGTATTATGCCTATTTTGCTGACAGAGAAACTGAGACTCAATGAGGTCAAGGAGCTAATGTCAAATGGCTAATTAATCAAGTGGCTAATAGATGCATTGACTCAAATGCCAGCTACCTAGATTAATGACTGATTTTTCCCATCCAGAATGAAAGAAATTTGTTTGTAGGAGAATGAGGTGAAAAAAAGGCTTTTGTCTCCTCTCCTCACTCAGGCCTCAACCTGGCCCTTTCCCCCCTCACTCTGTACCAAGTCTCTCCATCAAACAATAAGACTATGGGAGAAGTGTCCATGGTACTAACGGGAATATTCTCTAGGCCAGAGTCAAGCTTGGAGAGATGACTAGGCAATATTTGCACCGGGAAGGAGGAAATTTGCCTGGGGCAGGAGGAGTCAGAGGGGTCAGATCTTTGGACGGTGGATAGAAAAATAGTGTTTGTAGAGGAGGATGTCTATTTGAAGGGATTGGGGAAGGATAGAGTTCAATAATGATGGGGACAGCTTGTTTGCATTGCGATGATTTTTGCTTGGGAGTGGAGACAGTTTCCACAGGAAGGGGATGTTTTCCGGTGGAACTGTTGGAAGAAGGCTGTTTACAGGGGGCTGCGTGGAGGGATCTGGGAGAGGGTGGCTTTTTACATTTGGGCGGGGATTGTTTACAGGTGAGGGAGATCGTTGCCTATGGGGCCCAGAGGAGAGAGTTGCGCCCTAGGGCCATAGCTCTTAGCCCCAAGCAGGTTAGGCTGGGGCCAGGGGCCGCGTGGGAGCCGCCACTACTTACTCGTCGAATCCCTTGCACAGGAGATAGAGCGACCGCCAGGCTAACCCGATGGCCACAGACAGGGAGAGAAGGGCAGCGAGCAGAGAGTAGTGGCAGGCAGCGGGCGAGCCCCATTCCTGCACAGTGAAGCGCTGGTGCTCCTGCACGGTCAGATTGGTGTTCAGCCACATACCCTCAGTGAAGAGCAAGCAGCGGCCGTGGAAGTCATGGCAGTTCTCAGTCAGTGGCACCACCACGATGAAGCTAAACAGGAAGGCAAGGAAGTAACAGGAGCCCTGGGCGAAGACTAATTTGTTTTTCCCCATGGTCGGGCCTGGGCTCAGGAGCCCCGGAGGGGGAGAAGAGATGGAGGAGGGGAGATGAAGAGGAATGAAAGGAGGAGGAAACGAAGGGGGGTAGTAAGAGATAAAAGAAAAGAGATGGATGTGAAAATTCTGAGCGGCAAGAGAAAAAGACAGAAAGGAAGGGAGAAGAAAGGGGAAAAGAAGGGGATGGGGAAAAAAGAACAAAGACGAGGAAGAAGAGGTAAAAACAAAACAAAAAAGAAATGCAGGAGAAGCGGGTAGAGGAGGACTGGGAGAAAGAGAGAAGGATGCAGAGGAAGAAGAGGAGGTGGGGGCAGTGGGCAGTAAAGACCTGGAAATCCGCAGTGAAGGGCGGTAGTCTCTCACCGTTGGTGCAGGATCTGGGGCTGGGACTGCAGTCTAGGGGTGGGGGAGCCGAGGAGGATGCGCAGTGGGATCTTGTCCAGGCCACGGCCTCCTCCCCCAGGCCCCTTCTGGATGTTCTTCCCACCCTACAACAGGCGCTTGCGCACTTCCTTTGTACTGCGGAGTTTTCAGGACGGTGGACAGCTCCCAGAGGGTTGTAGATGCGTTGGCCCTGGTAAGAGAGCAATAGGGAAGGGGGAAGTCAAGGATCTAGGGATGAGGGATTATGTATGGAGATGCAGTCAGAAATTCAAATTCTTAGTCCAGTTTTTGATCATTAGATTCTAGTCAATTAGACTTGTGGCAAAGTAATGGGGGTAATGGATGAAAATATGACCTCCACCTCAAAGATCCACCAGGGTGACCAAATCTCAGACCTCACTATCAACTTGAAATTACTACACCTCCAAGATTCTGAAGTCTGAATATTTCCACTCTGGCCATGGTCTCCTGCCTGCCAATTCTCCTTATTCCTTATTCTTCTCCTATCTTTTGCCCTCATCCCATTCAGTCCCAGTCAGTTAACCCAGTTCTAAACTTACTTTCCTTCTTACCCAGTCTTAACCACTTAAGTACTCCTGTCCTTGAATCTCTTGGACCTGAATCCTTCTACCTCTTACTCCTTGTAAACCTTCAATATTTAGTACCTCCTACCATCCAACTACTCTAATCCTCCTCCTCCTCCTCAGGCATCTAATGCTACTGGGGGGGGGGGGGCGGGGCGGGGAAGACAGGAAATTATTAACTGGATCCATTACAGATTCATGTCATTTAACCTCAGCTATGACCTCACAAATGCACAGTAATCTTTTTTATTCACTTCTGAATGAGTACCTTTCATACTCCACATACTTATTGTTCGAAATCTTCTCTCTCCTCAAATCTCTAACTCAACCCCTATCCTCTTCTCACAGAAAATGGCCATACGTCTAACTTTAATGAGAAAATTAAGACTATCTGTTGTAAACTATCATGTCTCTCCTCCTTCATTCCTCTATACCTCAATGTCCTTTACCCATTCTCTTCTTCCTTATGGCCTCCAAAATTCTCCTTGCTAAAGCTAACACCTATTCCTGTACCTTCCATCCCATTCTTTTCAGCCTCCTCAACAGCACCAATTAATTCTTCTCTCTTACACCCAAAATTTCTCCTTCTTTGGGGCAGCTAGCTGGTGCAGTGGATAGAGCAGTGGACCTGGAGTCAGGAGGACCTGAGTTCAAATCTGACCTCAGACACTTAACACTTACTAGCTGTGTGACCCTGGGCAAGTCACTTAACCCCAATTGCCTCACCAAAAAAAAAAAATTCTCCTTCTTTGTAATGACATTCTCCTCAGCCTATAAATCAGTGCTTTGATACACCACCTCCGGCTGGACAGAGAGGGAATTTTGTCATGGAGTACTGGTACAAGTCACACTTACTAAGAAGCCCTAGGAAATCTGGTTGGTGGTTTGTTCCTAATGGGATTAATGTTTGTATTGTAGATAATGTTTGTGCTTAGATAATCTAAAATAAAGTCTTCATGCATTTGATTAGTAAAGTTTAGTTGCTGACACTGCAAAATTTAAGTATGATTCATGTTTCCATCACAGTAATTAGCATATGTTACAGTAAAATGGTTTTTCATATGTATCATGGTTTACACTACATGGGTTACTACAAGGAAGAATCACAGAATCAATGTCTTAGAACACTCATGAAATCTAGATTCTCTAAGCTGAAAGGGACCTAAAAGAGCATCTAGAAAAGCCATGTCAGAACAGAAGAACCCTCTAAAACCTGATTATGTTCCTCTGGCCACTGCCTCCATCCAAGATTTTCTTTTTCTCTTTTGGACAATTCAAGAATTAAAGGAACATATGACACTAGGATTTGTATGACATTAACCTTAAAAATAATTTAATCTGATCAGGCCTCTCAATTTTCTATATAAAATCTTTTAATTTTTCAATTAAATTTTTTTTATTATTTTACAAGCATTTATTTTCTCTCTTCCAGTTCCCCATTGGATATTTTTTTTAAAACCTTCATAACAGAGATGCATAGTCCTACAAAGCAAATTCCCCCATCAAACATGTCTAAAAATATATCTTATTCTGCTTTTTAGGACCATCAGCTCTGTCACAGGAAGTGTATAATATGCTTAATCTTCAGTCCTCTGAAATCATGATTTGCATTGCTTTGATGGGAGTTCTAAAGTTTTTCAAATTTGTTTTTCATTATTATGCTGTTGTTCTATAAATTGCTTTCCTAGTTCTGCTCACTTCACTCTTTATCCATTTATAGAGAATTCCCTCATTGCTTCTAAAACTGTCCATTTTGGCATTTCTTGACATTCACATAATATAATTTGTTTAGTCATTCCCCCAAGAGGTGGGGACCCCCTTCATTTACAATTTTTTGCTACTATAAAAAGATCTGCTATAGCCATTTTTGTATAAATGTCTCCTTTCCCTCTTTCTTTGATCTCTTTAATTATTCTTTTTAATTGTTAGTAAGTTTTCATTTATATCAAACCTAAACCTACATCTCTGTAATTTCCACCCATTGTTCCTAGCTCTGCACACTTGGACCAAAATGAATAAGTTCAACCTTCCATGAAGCAGCCCTTCTAATACTTAGAGATAGTGATCATGTTCTTCCCCACCCTCCACCCCCTACCTGTCAGTCTTCTCCTGTCAGGACCAAAGTACACTTCATTTCCCTTAGATGGTATAGTCTGTAGTCTTAGTATGATTTTTATCTCCCTCCTAGATTTAGTCATGGATTTTAAAGCTAGAAGAGACTTCAGGAATTATCTAGTCCCTTATTTTACAGTTGAAGAAACTGGGAGATAGAGAAATTAAGTGACATGCCCAGGGTCTCATAAGAGGCAAGAGTCAGGACTGAGATTTGAACCAAGGTGCTTTAGCTTCCAATCCAGTGCTCCAGATCACTCTGAATGTGTCCCAGTTTCCCATTTGTCCATTCACTGATCTGAGTCTGAAAGAATAGATAGAATTTTGATAAGGTCAAGGAAAGTGCTACAATGAAGCCAAAGAATATAAGCAAAGGCTTATGAAGACTTTAAGAAGGAGGTAGGTCTTACAGTAAAAAGGAGACATGTGAAAAATTAACATATGAGCTATAGACAATATAAATGAAAGGTAATCTCAGAGGAAAGGCACTAGAAAGGGGTTACAGGGGAATAGAAAGGAAATAGAAAAGCCTCTTTCAGAAGGTGGGATTTGAATTCATCCAATCAATTCCACGTCACAATGAAAAATACAGCAAGGAAGTAAAAAGGGGAAGAATTCATATCTCTCTTTGGCAATTCACTTCTATGGAGAAATTAGCTAAGCACATAAGGGTTGACCAGCAAACAATGAATTCTTTTGGTGATAGTTACACATGAAGACCATATACAATAGCATTTAGGAGTTGGGGAATGTGTATTAAGGGAAGAAAGAAATTCATGCAACCATTCATTCATTCATAGACATTTTGAAGTTGAAGAATATGATAATTGAGGAAGCTGATGATCAGAGAAAGGAAATGCCTTTCAAGTTCAGGACAGATCCAGGCCTGACTTTCGGCTGTGCTCATCCCCTAGACTCTCTGGTGTGAAGCAGAACCATACACCTGGAAGGCAGGTATGACCCAGCACCACGCCGTTGGTTCAAATCTAGGAATCAATAGCTTTACCTTAGTAACAATTTTATGATGGTAACAATTTTAGCCCTTAAGGAAAGAAGTCCAAATGCTTGCTCCTCTGGCCCCACCTGCCTAGGTCAGGGCCCAAACCCGGAGACCCCAGGGGCACTCACAGCAGGAACAAGTATGTAAATAGAATCCCACCCGCTATTGAGGAAAGGACAGGAAGATAAGCCCCCAGCCCAGGTGTGGGCTGTCCTTTTTTTAAGAGAGAAATTGTACATCTATACACAGTGAGACAGACACTAAAAAGAGATCTATTAGCAGCTCCTTCTTCGGGGGACAATTACAGGGCAACAGATTTGCACATATGGGCAAATACTTGGTTCTCTGAAAAAATACAATTTGCTCCTTTGCTGAATGTAAATGAACTACTAATTGCTCTTTGCAAACAATATTTATGTAAATGAGTCCAACATCCTGCACAGCCTGTGGATTCCCATTTGTGTTTGTATCTTTTTTATCATCCCTTGCAGCTGTAGTGAACAGGCCTCTCCCCTAGGCCAGCTTCCTTCTCCCATCCCCCTGTGTCTCATCCCATATGCCTTTTCTCCCTGCAGGTGCAGCTCTGCTGCCTCATCTCAGCCTGCACTGAGCAGGCAGGCAAGTAGCAACATATGATATCCCGGATATCTTATTTCTTCTGTCCTTGAGCCCCAAACTCACCAATGTTTCCCATCTTCTACTAAACTCATGACTTTAGTCATAATATTCTCCACATCCAAAACACAATCGCTCACTTTCTCGGATTTTTGAGTGCCTACCACTCTTTTAAAGCCTTGCTTAAAGCTCCAGTGCCACAGTATCTTAGGCCAAGTTCTAAATGCAAATTCAAGATCTAGAGAGATTGATTCAATGACACAATAAGTGGAAAGGTAGACAGACAGGCAGGCAGAGAGAGAGAGAGAGAGAGAGATGAGCAAATGAATAAATAAGTAATTGGATGACTGGATGAATAAATAAATATGCATCTATATATCTATGTGTCTTACTCCATACAAAATTTGGTAAGGAGATACAAAAAGACATTCAACAAAGATATTCAGGTATGGTTTTCCCAGTCCCTTGGGAAATGCATCCAGGTCATTAATAAGAACAGCCCCTATGGAAAGAAAAGTTTATCAAATCTGAAGTTAGCCTCACTTGTATAAGGGTTTATATAAACATAGCAGAGAGTCGGCACATCCCAAGACCACTTAAAATGGAGACATCCTGGGGCAGCTAGGTGGTGCAGTGGATAGAGCACCAGCCCTGGAGTCAGGAGTACCTGAGTTCAAATCCGGCCTCAGACACTTAACACTTACTAGCTGTGTGACCCTGGGCAAGTCACTTAACCCTAACTGCCTCACTAAAAAAAACAAAAAAAAAAAAATGGAGACATCCATATAGGAAGTGCCAAGGACCTACTTCTGGGAGGCAGGAGATTTGACACTGTGTGAACATTCTACCTTAGCCTACCACATGGTTGGGAGAAACATTTTTCCATTGGCTGCATCTTTAAACCAACATGACTAAGACAGTCTTCTCTCTTTCTGTTGATGTCTAGGAGTGAAGGATTCATTCACTCATACTAGCTGTACCACATGGTAACCTGGGACTATGTGGCCCCAAGAAATAGGCTTAGGGTTAGCTTCATTTGTCTTTTTCGGTTCTAAGTGCAAAAAGTAGAGTCCCAGACCCAGGATTTTGAACCATTGGGACTTTGGAATCCAATATTCCAGGTCAGATATTGCAGCTAACCCAACAAGAAATCCTTGAGAAGCCAAGGTCCCAGGCAGTGATGTGCTGATAAATGTCTAACAACTGCCTCTCTGAAAAAATGTATGCAGGATACACTTTTAAGCTTAATATTAATTTTATTAACATTTTCTCCACTACTTTATGAATTCTAGGCAATAAACACAACAATAAATCAAGCCCTGATTTGTAAACTTTGCCAATTTCCAAGGTGTAAATGCTCACCATTGAAAATTTAACAGTTGGATCCCTAGTATAAGCTTGCTCCAGCACTCTTGTGGCCTACAATTCCAGTCAGAAAGGAGCTTTGGGCTGTAAGTTAGGGGAGCTAATGCTAAATAGGAACTAGGTTAAACTGTGAGCCTAATTCTCTTCTCCTCCAAGAGTCTGAGATGTTATAAAGGGGAATTATATCCCCAAGATGTTAGAAGAAATGATTATCCCTTAGTCTTGCTGTGCCTTTGAAGTAAATAGTCTTTTGTAAAATCAGATGTAGGGTCCAGCTAGGTGGCACAGTGGATAAAGCACTGGCTCTGGATTCAGGAGTACCTGAGTTCAAATCCAGCCTCAGACACTTGACACTTACTAGCTGTGTGACCCTGGGCAAGTCACTTAACCCCCATTTCCCCAGAAAAAAAAATTTTTAATCAGATGTAAGTAGTTAAATGGAACTGGGGTGCTTGGATCCCTAAAATTGGGGGAACACAAATTGGTAAGGACTCCAGCCAATAGCAGAGACTCCCTAACATCCTGGGGTACTGAAGAACCCTGGGGGAAGAATGAAGCATAACAGGCCTGGCCCTTAAACAGCAGGACCAGAAAAAATGCAGGTTAAATGAGATTATTCCTCAGTCTTGTCTCCACGAGCAAGGGCTACATATATATTTCAAATCATTAATGGAGGGTCCAAGGTCTGGCCAAACAAATAATGTCTCCACTTGGGTCCTGAGCAATGAGACATGTCCATCAACTCTCCCAACACAAACTCACCACACAGCTGCTTTCTGGGCATCTTCATGCCTCCTGACTCCTGTCCAGTTCTCCAGCTCCTACCCTGAAACCCTGGTTCTTGATTGGTCAAAGTCCTCCATAACTATAAAGCTAGAGCAGCCACTCTCCAACTATCTCCATGCCATACATTTTCTTGTCCCCCCATTCCTTTTCCATGTTTTGCTCTGGTAATAATACTACCACTTCTGGAAAGGATCTGCCATGAGGTCACTGTGACATAGTGGCTAATGTGCTGGAATTGGAGTTAGGAAGCTTGAATCCAGTCTCAGACATTCATGATATGGGCAAGTTCTATTTTTTTTTTTGCGGGGCAATGGGGGTTAAATGACTTGCCCAGGGTCACACAGATAGTAAGTGTCAAGTGTCTAAGGTTGGCTTTGAACTCAGGTCCTCCTGAATACAGGGCCAGTGCTCTATCCACTGTGCCACCTAGCTTCCCCTATAATTATTATTAATAAGCCTTGTAAGATATTATATATGCAGATGACTCCTGAATTTTTGTACCCTTAGGGGGTTTGCCTATGGTATAGGGACTATTGTGTAGAAAGAGATGAAAAAGTTTGAGTTTGTTTGTTTTCCCAGATGCCAGTTGAATGGCACTAAGGAAATCATAGGAGAGTTTTTCCCATGAGAGTTTGATTTCTTACCTAAAGGTGAGGGCTTGACTGGAAGTCCAATCCAATAAACATCTATTAAGTTCCTTCAATGTGCCAGGCATCATGCTTAGCAATGGGATACAATTAATTTAAAAAGAAAGACAGTACCTGCCCTCAATGAGCTTGCAATCTAAAGGGAGAGACAACACACAAAATTGGAGGCAGGAAAGCAGGGGTGTTATGTTGTTCCATAGAATTGAAACATACAGTGCAGAAGATGCAAAGTGGAGTGATCTGAGAGTCCAGTTGCTACCCTCTAAAGGAAGGCAGTGAGTGGGGTTTGGTACTCCACTTTTGAGCTCTCAAACAAAAGGGGAGAGGAGTTACCCTAATCCCTCCCTATTATGAGAGCCCCATATGTTCTAGAATCTTTGTAGAAACCAGGGCTCTAAAAGAAATCCCCCAAAAGAGAAAAAGACCTATTTTTACAAAAATATTTATAGCAGTTCTTTTTGTAGGGGCTAAGAATTAAAAATCAAAGGAATGCTCATCAATTGAGGAATGGCTAAACAAGCTATGGTAGGGGCATCTAGGTGGCTCAGTGGATAGAGCACAGGCCCTAGAGTCAGGAGGACCTGAGTACAAATCCAGCCTCAAACGCTTGACACTTACTAGCTGTGTGACCCTGGGCAAGTCACTTAACACCAATTGCCTCACAAATATATATATATATATATGTGTGTGTGTGTGTGTGTGTGTGTGTGTGTATGTGTGTGTATATATATATATATATATAGTTTGGGGGCAGCTAGGTGACACAGTGGATAAAGTATCAGCCCTGGATTCAAGGGGACCTGAGTTCAAATACAGCCTCAGAAACTTGACACGTACTAGGTTGTGACCCTGGGCAAGTCACTTAACCCTCATTGCCCTGCCCAAAAAACAATAACAAGCTATGGCATATGATTGTGATGGAATATTACTGTGCTATAAGAAATGATAAGCAGGATGGTTTCAGAAAGGCCTGGAAAGACTTATATGAACTGATGTATAGTGAAGTGAGCAGAACCAGGAGAACGTTGTGCACAATGACAGCAATATTGTATGATGAAGAACTGTGAATGACTCAACTATTTTCAACAATACAATGATCCAAAACAATCCCAAAGAACTAACAATGAAGCATAGTATCCACCTCCAGAGAAAGAACTGATATTGATTGAATACAGAATGAAGCATGCTATTTTTCATTTTCACTTTTCTTTTTTTTCTTTTATTCAAGTTTTCTTATACAAAATGACTAACGTGGTAATGTTTTACATAATTGCATATATATATATATATATACATATATATATATATATATTACTACCTCAGGGAGGGGGGAGGGAGAGGGAGGGAAGGAGGAATAAAATTTGGAATTCATAACTTTAAATAAAAATGTTTTTTAAAAAAAGAAACCAGGGTTCTTTCTGAGATATAAAGTTTTATTTTCTTTTCTTTTTTAAGTTGATTAATGACTAAAACTGGTTTGGGTAAGGGGTAGGGAACAAGAGCAAAGGGCGAGGGAATCTCCCAGGATCCAGTGCCAGTTTGTTGTAGTATTTGGTAGCTAAATGAACTCAGAACAAAGGTACCCCCTCACTGGGAGATGGCAAAGGTCAACCCTCTCTCCTCTTCTTCCCCACCTCCATCCTCAGCCAATTGATCAGTGTTGCTACATAAGTACCCAGCTAAATGGTTTGCTTTCTCACTTGAATGGTGACTTCCAGTAGATCCAAAGTAATCTCTTTGGGGAGAGCCCAACATAATCTAAGGGCCTCTGTAAGGATCAGGCTTTCCCTCTGAGAAGGGAGGCTTGGTATTCTCCTTTTTATGTTTTTTTATGATCTACATATTTTATTAGAGACTGGAGAAGGCCTTTTGCAAGCACAAATACAGATAGAACTTTAAAAGTGATGTTTTTTTGTTAAATCGTATCACCAAGAATTTGAAAATACAGGAGAATGATAAGTTTTTAATTTGATTATGACTTTTCCTGAGATCCCTTAGTGTCAGGCACTGAGGAATGTATCCAAAAAAAATAATGCTGACTCTGCCAGGTCACTAGCAAGCTATTCAAGATTTGCACTGCTGCCTTTGCCAAAAGTACTCCAATTGATTTGCTGAGGACAGCAAATGTTAAACTGGAGAGAAAATACAAGGTAGGGTCCACCCCACTTCAATCAAACACAGAAGGCCCAGACTTCTCACTAAATCAATCAATCAAATGTGTAAAACTTAAGGCCTAGACACCTCTACTGAATCAAGTCAATCAATCAAAGGCATAAACTCTGTGTGAACAAGCTAGTTAATCAAGATGGGAAAGAGTAGAGTGTTTTGAGGCATTGAAAATGAAATAATTCTACAATGGAAATATATTAAGTTGGTAAGAGAGTACCCTGTGAAAATGTCCTGTGAAGGTTGAATAAAAACAGCAGGCTAGCAGGGAGCTACGTGGCACAGTGGATAAAAACTGGCCCTGGATTCAGGAGGCCCTGAGTTCAAATCCGGCCTCAGACACTTGACACTTATTAGCTGTGTGACCCTGGGAAAGTCACTTAACCCTCATTGCCCTGCCCAAAAAAAAAACAAAAAACAAGCAAGCTAGCTCATAATCTGGCATTCCAGTGGTGGGCCAACCTGGAGGTGGAAAAGCCTCAACTAAGCCCCTCGGGGGAATCATATGGGGGCAGAAAAGAGGAAGGGTATCCGTCTCCTGCCCCACCCCCATTGCCAGAGGAAGACCTAGCTTTGAAAAGTTACAAAATTTGGTACTTCCCAATAAACATGTTATTGGAACAGCCGAGGCGACAGCACCATGAACAGCTGAGAGACTATTTGGCAGTTAACCAGACGCTTTGCAGAAAAAGGCACCTTTGGGACTTTACAAGGATCCCCAGCAGAGGGATACACCATGCCTAAGGGGACCTTCAAGAGGACCCCATTAAGGGACCCCAAAAGAACAAATCAATTATTTCAATTATTTGAGTCTAAGTCCACTTTCCCTGGACTCTGCGTGTACTCTTGAGAGAGTGTGCCTCTGGTTTGGGATGCTTTGTGCCATTTTTTCTACCTTAGTCAATATCTATTTCTTTTTTGCCAGGCAATGAGGGTTAAGTGACTTGCCCAGGGTCACACAGCTAGTAAGTGTCAAGTGTCTGAGGCTGGATTTGAACTAAGGTCCTCCTGAATCCAGGGTGGGAGCTTTATCCACTGCGCCACCTAGCTGCCCCCTAATATCTACTTCTAAAAGCTAATTCAATCAGACTAGCTAATTGATATAAACCAATTATCAATGGGTAGCACACTGGTGGCAGTTTGTGAATAATAGTATTAAAGAAAAACACCCCCTCAATCCCTCAGTATTAACTCTAGAAACCTGAGAGAAGCAGTAGCCAGCACCCTCTGACAACCCAACTGAGTAGTGGGAGTGAGAGTTGGGAAGTAGTCCTAGACCCTATGCTCCATAACCTGACTCCAATATATCTTCCCATCCTCATTATGCATCAATCACCTTCACACACTCTACAACATTGCCAGACTGAACTTTGTGCTACATGTAATAATCTATCTCCTATTTCGATGTCTTTCCACGAGCCGTCCTCCCTTTTCTAGCTTCTTTTCATAGTTCCCATTTTCCAATAAGAAACTGAGTTGTTTGTTTCGTTTTTTTTAGTGAGGCAATTGGGGTTAAGTGACTTGCCCAGGGTCACACAGCTAGTAAGTGTTAAGTGTCTGAAGCCGGATTTGAACTCAGGTACTCCTGGGGCCTGTGCTCTATCCACTGCGCCACCTAGCTGCCCCGAGCCGTCCTCCCTTACTTGAAATACACTCTCTCCTTCCTTCCAACTCCTAGAATCCTTAGCTTCTTTCAAAGAAAAGTTCATGAGGCCTTTCCTGATCCCTCTAGATATTAAAGCCTCCCCCCAAAACTGTCTTGTGTATGTTTTGTGTGTGCATAATATATATAATATAATGTCTCCCCAAAATAGACTATAATCTTGGAGAGGAAGCATGGTGCTGTGGAAAGAATACTGGCTCTGGACTCATAAGACCAGAGTTCAAAACCCCTTCTGCCATTATCAGTGTGACCTTGAGCAAGTCAATTAACTTTCTTCAGTTTCCTCATCTGTAAAATTAGGTCATTGGGTGAGATAGTATCTGAGGTCTCTTCTAGATCTAGATCTTATGACCTTTGAGGGCAGGAAATATGTTATTTTTATATTTGTATTGCCAAAATTTAGCACTGGCAAATTCATTCATTCTTTTTGATTGATTGATTGATGGAAGCAGAACCTTCATGTCTTCTCTAAACCATCTCTCCTTAGCCCAGTTTCATATTCAGAGTATTTAATAAATATTTATTGAATTAAATTGAACAGTACTTAGGATGATTTGGTTCCCTAAGGAGGACATTTTGTATTTTAAAATGATAGTTTTATGATGTTTATTTTTCAAGTAATAAATATTTTTTATTAATCTGTCCCTCCTCCAAATCCCCCACTGAGCAGGGTTTTTTATACAAAAACAGAAAAATAAATCTTTTAATACATATTTCCATAATTTAGCAAAACAAATCCCCACATTAAATATGCCAAAAAATGTTTGTCTCTTTCTCCATTTTAAGTCCATTACTTTTCTTTCAGGAAGTGAAGAGCATGTTCATCTTCATTGTGTTGGGCTTCTGGTTAGTCATTGCATCGATCAGAATTCTAAAGTCTTTCAAAATAGGTGTTTTTCCTCTATAATGTTGTTATCATTATATAAACACTTCATGTCATTATATAAATCTAGTTCCACACACTTCAGTCAGGCATTCCCAGTTTCCTCTGAAATTGTCCACTTTGTCATTTCTTCTGGTACGATAATTTTCCATTACATCCATGTGCCACAATTTGTATAGCTATTCCATAATAGGATACTCCCTTAGTTTCCAGCTTTTACCTACCATGAAAAGAACTGCTATAAATATATTTGTACAAACAGAATTTTTTCCTCTTTCTTTGATTTCTTTAGGGTATAGGCAGAAATCTTTCCCACTCTTCCAGGAAAAAGCGAAGGAACAAAATCAATGTTTCTATAGAATCCTCTTTATCACCTCACTCTCCTACTTAAAATCCTTTCCAAACTTACACTGGCTACAAAATAAAACCCAGCTCCCTTGGCTTGCCTGGCACTCAAGGCCTTCAGCAATATGATCCCAACTGCCCTTTCCAGTCTTCTCTCTCATTAATCCCCATAGGACCCTATACTCCAACCCTCTACATACCCTGACATTCAAACCCCTTTATCTTTACTCCACCCACTTCTACCTGAGTCAGTTTCCCCCTTCTGAATCCTACTTTTCTTTCAAATGAATTCCAGCCTCCTTCCTAAAACCTTCCCAGACCACTCAAGAGACTGACATCTGAATTTCACAATCTCCAGAAATTCATTATTCTGCAAGATTAAATCAGCTCTATAACTCACACCTCCACAGATCACTTCTCAACCCAGAGGTGGGACTTCATGCTCCAAGGCTGGGTAACCTTTTCCCCTCCCCCTTTTCAGTTGTTTTTTAATGGTTGCTTCCCCTATTATAATGTGAGTTCCTTGAGCACTGTCTTACTCCAATGCCTAATACAGGGTCTGGCACATAGTAGGCACTTAGTAAATATTTATTGACTCTGACTCTGACTCTACTCCAGCACACACTGGACTCTCCATTCTCTGGACTCTTACAGAGCTTAGAGTCACACAATTTAGCTCTTAATTATATACTTTGCATTTTTTCAGTAATTGATGTGTGTGAATAGTGTCTCCCCAACTACACAGTGAACTACTTTGAGCACATCAACTGTGCCTTATTTATTTCTACATTCCTCATTGACTCTAGATAAGATTTTACACAGAGAAGAGGTTCAATAAATATTCAATCGAGTGAATAAATACAAAGAATGAAGTAAAAGGTAGATTAGGGAAACTACTTATGCCTGTCCATCCCTGGCAAGATTCTAGAAGAGATTATTAAACAAATTGTTTATAGAGTGGCAGAAATTGGGCTTAGATGAACACCTGGCACTATATTCCATAATATATTCTAATTGGATACATAACCTTAATATCAAAGACCACGCTTCGAAAAAATTAAAAGAGAAACAGATCATAAACCTCTCACAGCTATGTCTAGAAGATTTATTCTTAATCAGACAAAAGATAGAAGTAATTACAAAAGATAAAATAGATAATTTTGATTACATAAAACTGAAAAGCTTCTGCACAGAAAAAAATAATGCACCCAGGATAAGAAGAGAAGTAGTTAAATGGGAAAAATGTCTACATCAAATTTCTTTGATAAGAGTTTTATTCCAAGATATTTACATAATTTCTATAAATATGTATGTGAATATATGTGCTTATATATACATACATATGTATGTAGATGGCTATGTCATATAGATATAGATACAGATACAGATACAGATACAGATACAGATACAGATATAGATATAGATATAGATATAGATATAGATATAGATATAGATATAGATATGACATGGCCATTCCCAAATAGATAAGTGGTCAAATGATATTAACTAATGGTTCTCAAAAGAATTGTAAAGTATTTACAACCTCATGATAGAATGTTCCAGATCACTAACAGTAAGAGAAATGCTCATCAAAACCACCCTGGAGTTTCACCTCACAACCTATAAATTGGCAAAATATGTCAATAGTCAATGTTGGAGGGGTTGTGAGATTATAAGCACACTAATACATTACTGGTAGAGCAGTGAAATGGTACAACTAATGGTATAACAGAAGAATATGAAATTATGCAAATAAAGTTACTAAAATGTCCATAACCCTTTGAATCAGATACTTGATTACTGAGTTTATATGTCAAGGAAGCCATTGATAACAAGAAAGTCTCCATGTACATCAAAATATTTATAGCAGCACCTTTTTGTGATAACAAAGAACTGGAAACAAAGTAAATGTCCATCAATTGAGGAGCAGCTAAACAAACTATAGTTTGTTAGCCATATCCAAATGTAATAGAATATTACTATGCTGTAATAAATGACAAATACAGAGCATCATGGGAAGATCTACATGAACTGATATAAAGCGAAATAAACAGAGCCAAGAAAACAACAAACACAATGACTCCAACAATATAAAGAGAAAGAACAATACACCAAAAAATAAAAAGTAAATGTAACAAAATTATGAAGATCAAGCAGTACTAAAATGAAGAGATATAAGAAGATAGCTCCAATCCATGCCTTTGGGGAGTTTGGGGAGTTTTTCAGTTTATTAGTGGTCATACTGATTTTTTTTTCTCTTTTTTTTCTTTTTCTCTTTTTCTTTGTCTTAAAAAAATACTATTATATGGGATGGCTCTCTGGGAGGGTGAGGGAGTATAATGGAGAAAACTGCGATGATGTTAAACACAGAGGAACTCAATAAAAATTTATTTTTAAAATTAAATAATTTTAAATTGTTTGTAGACACTTAGAAAAGCAGAGCTAGGATGATTTCACTAAGAATTTTTCATGCCAAATTAACATCATTTCTTTTTATAATCGGTTTCCCAAACTAGTTCCATTATATACCATAGGATCATAGAGTTTCACTTTCTTAAGTCTAGACAATCAATGAAGCCCTGATTTGTAGCATTTGCTGATTTCTGAGATGTAAGTGCTCACACTGAAAATGTAATAATCAATTCTAGAAGCAATACTCCCAAGATGACTGATGGACATTTCTGATTATTGCCCACGTCTTGCTTTTATGTAACTTTTATTTTATTTTACTTTTTTCAACTAATAAGTAATTGTTTTCTCTCTTTCCCACCTCCTCCCCCCTTTGAAAAAAAATAAAATAAAATACAATCCTTATAACAAATGTGGATGGTCAAGCAAAACAATTGTATGGGGCAGCTAGGTGGCACAGTAAATAGAATTCCAGGCCTAGAGTCAGGAACACTCATCTTCCTGAATTAATCTGGCCTCAGACACTGACTAACTAAGTGACCCTAGGCAAATCACTTAACCTTTTCTCATCTGCAAAATGAGCTGGAGAAGAAAATGCCCAGAAAACCCCAAATGGGATCATGAAGAGTCAGACACCACTGAAAATGACTGAACAACAATAATGACAAGAGTAGTCCCAAGGTGAAGTGGGTGGCCTCGGAAGATAGTAGGTTCCCTGTTATTTACTGATAGACCTCAGACAGAAGCTGAGTGCCTACTTAAAAGAATATTATAAAGGATACATAGTGTTCAGAACACTAGGAAACATGCCTAAAGAGGACTCACATTCATCTGAGATCTCAAGCCTCTGAGCACTGGACATACCAGTGGGAGTCCAGTGATACTTCTAGATGCTCCTGTTGGCTAACTTCACTCTGCAGCCTCTCCTCCTTTGAATTTTATTCTCCAAACATCTCTATTACTTTGGAAAGAGCCTTGTTGTTACAACCTACCTGTTTCCATGAGACTTTTCCTCATTTCTCAAGTGATTCAGTACCTGATTTTAAATCTTCCTTTCTACCCCTTCCCCTGTCATCAGGAGCTTTGGAGCTTATAGAAAGATAGATAGATAGATAGATAGATAGATAGATAGATAGATAGATAGATAGATAGATAGATAGATAGATAGATAGATGGATGGATGGATGGATGGATGGATGGATGGATGGATGGATGGATGGATGGATGGATGGATAGATAGATAGATAGATAGATAGATAGATAGATAGATAGATAGATAGATAGATAGATAGATGGATGGATAGATGATAGATAGATAGACAGATGGATGGATGGATGGATGGATGGATGGATGGATGGATGGATGGATGGATGGACATGTGTTTACATAAATATACATAGATGTTTACATAGATATCCATGTATTTATATAAACGTACATGTGTTTTACATAGATATGCATCTATATATGTCCACTTGAACACTGTGGCCTCCTAATCACTTCAGCTTCATGACTTACACCTTCACTGTTCTCACCCACAAAGGTGATCATAGTGAATTAACATACACAAAACAGAGAAACCAATATGATAGAGTGTGATGAAGACCCTCCCTAAGCCTCAGTTTACTAATCTATAAAAATATGGAAAATGTTACTTGTACTACCTCCTTCATAAGGCTGAGGTAACAATACAAAATAATAGGTAGGTAGGTAGATAGAATTTTATCAACAATTTAACCCTATGGAAGAATCTGTTATTGTCATTCTTCTTTCACAGAATTTTGCATATCTGACACATTTTGCAATAAGGAAGCAAAGTGAAACCTGACAAGGATCCTAGAGACTGGCCAGCATCCCTTGGACCTTCCCTGAGCAGTATCCATGAAGGCCAGAGTCCCAAGACCCTGCTGTACCTTCAATCAGAGAGTAGAAGCACATGTAAAAATGGTGCCTCCTGCAGTCACACACCAAAATAGCATGGCTCCATCTGTCTCCGACTATGGGTTAGGCTCCGTATGCATGATGGTGGCTTGGCACACATACGGACCGTGTAAGATAGTGTCATCCCACTGGAAGACTAAGGAAACCACTCCCAGAAGACTGGAGAACTAGAGCACTTAGGACATTCTCTGAGGGCCTACCACCTGTTTAGAAGCAACCTTTCTCCATTGGCAGCATAACTAGAACTGCTGGAATCTTTAAAATAGTCTGACTCAGCACCTGATTTCCCTCACATCATGGGGTAAGAAGGAAGGACCTTTAGGATTGCCTTCTTCCAACCCCCCAGCTAAGCTATATGATCCCAGAGAAACAGACTCTTGTATTCTTGTTAGGTCTTTTCTATTCTAGGTGGAGGGAGTGGAGTCTCCAGTCTGCACCTGGAGCATGAGCCACAGAGATCTGGCTGTCAAGGAATAGTGTTCAGTGTTGCAGTCAGCCCAGCAGACGCTAGAATTGATACTGACTTTGGACATGAACCTGGTGGGGTCAGTGTTATATAGGAACTGATCATATAAGGAGAGTAGTAGGTATTATGTCCTTGAAGTATTAGGAGAAATATTTATATATTTCTTCTTGCTATATCTTTGATATAAATTTATTTTTATCTGTTTTGGGTTAAATGGAACTGGGACGCTAGACATCGGGCTCTCCAAAATAAGAACACAGTTAGTGGGGTCTTGAGCCACAGGCAAAGGAAAAAGACTCTCTAACCCTTTCAGGATACCAGAAAACCTGTAGGAAATAAAATGTAACAGGCTGGGCCCTGAGAGGCAGGGCCAGATTCATACACCTTAAACATAGGAGTCTATCAATAAAGTCATGCTCAAAGAATGCATTGTAGCAATTAGTCTGGTCTACCTGCCTACAAATTTGCCATCCCAAACCATAGAAGTCATCCAGTGTTTCTGGCATATATAGAAGAGACCTGCCCAAGCTGCCTCCTCTCAGTCCTTCACCACTATCTTAATCACCTTATTCCTCCACAGTCCCACACCAATCCAGTTCACCCATCACCAGATACATTGCATTGTACTCTTTGGAAAGCCATTCTGTTCTCCACTTACAGTCTTAAATTTTTCAAAACCAGTTTTTTGAGGGTTTTTTGTTTTGGTTTGGTTTTTTTGCCAATCCAGTTCTTCAAATCCTCAGGTCTGAGAGATTCCCACGATCAGATTTCTTTATTTTTACTTCTGGGCTGCTTAACTTTGTTGGATAAAATCATGAAATTGAGCTGATTTCCTCTACTGAAAACTAATGGGACATGACCTCACCTAGTCCCTTGATTCTATGCAGTCCTTCTACTTGACTCATTTCATTCACTCATGGGTTAATCCCTCTATCATGACCCTTGATCCCAGACTCTCCATCTTCCACCAGAACCTTGATCTAAAAAGGCATCCCTTCTGTCTCTCTCTTTCCCCACTGGCCCCTTTCCTATACAAACACACCAAGGCATTCTCAGTATTGAAAATGCCTTCTTTTGAGTTCATCTAGTTATCATCCCATCTCTCTTCTCTCTTAACTGTTAAATTTCTTCAAAACAAATTCTATATTCAATGTCTCCTCTACTTTTCTACAATTCATTTTTTCTACATCATCTTAGAATTAGACTTCTGGGCTCACCAGTCTAAGAAGACTTCACCATGGTCACCTATTGCTTCTTTATTGCCAAATCCAATGGGCTTTTTGTCATTTATCAGTTTCCATTAGCTCTTTACAGCTTTTGAAGCTGTTAACCACCCCTTCCTATGGGATACCCTTCTTTTCCCTTAGCTTCAAAATCTCTACTGGCTCCTGACCCTCTTCCTACCCTTCTAACTGCTTCTTCTTTGGGTCCTTTTCTGAACCTCATTCTATTCCTAACCCCATTATATAGATGGTCTCCAAGGATCTGACCTTGGTCTTCTTCTCTCCTTTCACTACTCTCTGTCCATTGGCAATCTCGAGCATTCAACTCCCACCTTCATGTAGGTGATTCCCAAATTTGTTTCACCAATCCTGACCTTACTGTTGAACTCTAGAACCATATCTTCAACTACCCACAGGACATGTCAATGTGGAAGCCTTAGCTATACCTCAAACCCAATAAAATAGAGGTAATTTGATATAATGTAAGCTCCATGAGAGCAGGGATTGTTTCATTTTTTGTCTTTGTAGCTCCAGGGCCTACCACAGTGCCTAGTGCATAGTATGCATTGAATAAATGCATGTCAACTGGTGGAGATTGCTTCTGGGCCTTAATTGATGTTTTCCATGGAAGCTTCAGTTGGCTCACAGTTGTATTCTATGCTGGGTTGATGTTTCTTGGGGAAATGTTTCAGGAAGCAAGAATTGCAGGGTGTCTAAAGAGAGATGGCAGCTACAAAAAGAGTCTTTGACTTGAGCAAATTCTGGCACAGGTGACAAGTGCCAGACTCACCACCCAGGTCTCTGGAATAAGTGCCAGAAACTCATTTTGCATCACTGCTCCACCAGCTGCTCCATGAGGCTGCTATATCTCTCTCCTAAGTCTATGACACTCTACCTGGATGCACAAGGCATCTCAGGATCCTTTAAAGCCAGAGCTTTGTCCAATGAGCAACTATGGACAAAGCAAAACTGCCTAGATGTTGTCTGAATGACAACAACAATCTCTCATTATTAGATGAGTGTATGCCAGAGCAGTTTTAATGTTCTTCCCCCTAAAACTGTTCCTCCTTCTGACTTCTCTATTTCTATCTGTGGTGCTGTTGCCCGAGTTCATAGTGTGTGACTTTTCCTTCTTTCTAATTTCTAATATCTAGTTGGATAGCAGTTTATTTCCATCCTGTCTTCACATTTCTTGAATATATCCTCTCCTCAGCCACCACCCAATCCACTTTCCTGGATTATTCAGATAGTTTTCCCTCCACATTCTCCCCTTCCCCCAAGTATCTTTTGTGATGAATAAAAACCTTGAGAGGGGCAGCTAGATGGCGCAATGGATAGAGCACTGGCCCTGGAGTCAGTAGTACCTGAGTTCAATTCCAGCCTCAGACACTTAATACTTACTAGCTGTGTGACCCTCCGTAAGTCACTTAACCCCAATTGCCTCACTAAAAAAAAAAACAAAAAACAAAAAACAAAAAAAAACCTTGAGAGACAGAGTTTCTGGGTAACTAATAATCAATTTATTAATTAGGCTAGCCTGTAATCAATTAATTGATGGCCAGTGGTTTCTCTCAGTAACCCAAGGCTCCAAGGGAGATATGAGGAAAGAATTACTAATAGTGGGCTTGGGGGGACCCTTTCTCTCTTCACCCCTACTTCAGAAAGTTCTGCTAAACTCAGGGCTTAATCCTGTGCAAAGAATGGAGACAGGGGCGGCTAGGTGGTGCAGTGGATAGAGCACTGGCCCTGGAGTCAGGAGTACCTGAGTTCAAATCCAGCCTCAGACACTTAACACTTGCTAGCTGTGTGACCCTGGGCAAGTCACTTAACCCCATTGCCTCACCAAAAAAAAAAAAAAAAAAGAATGGAGACAGAAACCACAACTATCTGAATTTGCCTTTGCCCTCAGGGGGTCTGTCTCCCACTAGACCTTGATGTCATCAGGAAAGAGCTTATTTTAATATGGATCACCCTCAAGTCAGTCAATCAATGGAATTGAATCACACTGACCAATTGGCTTTGATCAGTGTGCAGCAACAGGCCTCTATCAAAAGAGGACAAAAGTCAGGAATACAGGAGGCTCTGAGCCAGCCCCATCTCAGAACTCACTTTTGGTCTGGACCTGCAAGCTGTTGGTGAAAGCTCTCCTCTTTAGGTAATATAGGGCTTCTGAACTCTGCTTGAGGCCACATGTGCTCTCTCTCTCTCTCTCTCTCTCTCAGTAGGGCTATGAGGGTTGAGTAACTTTCCCAAGGTCACACAGCTAGTAAGTGTCAAGTGTCTGAGGCTGAATTTGAACTCAGGTCCTCCTGAATCCAGGGCTGGTGCTTTATCCACTGCGCCATCTAGCGCCCCGTCATGTGCTCTCTTAGAGACAATATGGTGATTTGGGGAGGGGGGGGTCAATTCTTTACTAACATTTAATGTGCTTTAATAATAAATACTGTCTAAACTAATACAATAGCCATTAATTTATAAGTAGTAATATTTTAGGAAAACATAGTCTAGTTCCCCAGTAATTAAAAAATAGAGACCCTGAAACACATTAAATCCCTTCTGAAAGGAAACTCCCCTGACAAGTGAAAAACAACCCTGATTGGTGGACATTTAATAAAGAGTTGGCCTAAGAATCTTCACTTCCTCCTGCTGAGAATGTGCCTTGATGATGAAACCCTTCAGCCTCCAACAATCTGGTCAGGGGAAGCCATCTCCATCTGTACATCTCTAGGTAGTTTTCTCCTTCATGATCTGGGTTGTCCTGAACTCTAATGGAGGGAATCAAGGACAGGGGGTTCCTCCTCCAGGCAAAGGCTAGCCCGGACTGGAATATGTTTATACTCTAATAAAAATTAGATCTCTCAGTTAAGTGGGGTCCTACTTGAACCCCAGCAGTTGGACCTTAACAGTAACAGGGAAGAAGGGGCAGCTAGGTGGCGCAGTGGATAGAGCACCGGCCCTGGAGTCAGGAGTACCTGAGTTCAAATCCAGCCTCAGACACTTAATACTTACTAGCTGTGTGACCCTGGGCAAGTCACTTAACCCCAATTGCCTCACTAAAAAAAAAAACAAAACAGTAACAGGGAAGAAAGGATGGATTACAAATTAATAGTTATTAATATAATAGCATAATATTAAATTTCTCACCTTAATACAAATTACAAGTCATCTTTCCCATACAGCTATACAGAGATCTAGTCACATCACTCATCTCTGCACTCGCTATTCTCCAACCAAACTGAACTACTCTACTGCCCTCCCCACACCTTGCACTCTCACCTCCATCCCCCCCTTTGAAGTTCAACTCAAATGTCATGTCTTCCATAAAGCCTTCCCTCTGGTTGGTAATGATCATCTCACCCAGACCTCAAATTATATTCTTACATAGCTCACATATTATATGATATTGTGTGTCTTATTAGAGAGGCAGTGTGGCCTCTCTATAGTGGATAGAGAAGTAGCCTTGGAGTCAAAAAAGCCTGGGTTTGGGGGCAGCTAGGTGGCACAGTGGATAGAGCACTGGTCCTGGAGTCAGGAGGACCTGAGTTCAAATCCAGCCTCAGACACTTAACACACACTTACTAGCTGTGTGACCCTGGGCAAGTCACTTAACCCCAATTGCCTCACTAAAAAAAAAGAAAAAGAAAAGAAAAGCCTGGGTTCAATCCCTGCCTCTAACACATAACAGCTAGGTGAACTTGATCAAGTCAATTGTCAGCAAAGGTCTCACTAAATGAGTGATTATGTGATGACTTGGCATCCTCATTGGGGGGGTGGGGGGGGGACACACCCAAAAACTGCATTTCCAAAAGAGATTGATTAAAGACTATTCTGTCTAGCAATTCAATGCCGGAGCAAGGCTGAAGTTTTGAGTGGGTGGTTGCAGTCCTCCGCATCTGCATTCAGATTGGGAATGATGCTACTTCAGATGGTTTCCCAGCTTGCCTTTTTTGTATAGAAAAAGTCACATTTCTTATGAGTATTTCAAATGTTTCCCCATTTCCAGTGTTCCCACACAGTCATTGGTGGGAAGTGAGATGCAATCTTTTGTATCCACTTTCAGGTCTACACTTTGGGATCTTTGATTGCAACTGGCTGAGGGGGATAAGAGCACAGGGTTGAAATGTTTCCAGGTTTAGACAAGGTTAATAAACAAGGGGGATATGGAGGTTTTTATCTATTACTCGAGGTGTACCAGGGTCATTTGGGCCTAGAAGGTTACGCTTAGAGAAAAAAGGGAGAACTCAGCTGATTTCAAGAGAGGAATGAAGAAATAACTAAAACTATATAGGTAAACAGGATACTGATCAATTAATGGGTCTACCTAGAGAGTTCCACCTCTAAATTCTGTGGCCATTACCAGGATGGTAGCCTTAGACTACCCTCTTAGAGTAAAGAACAAAGGCCTTATAGTGTTACCTTGGGATTCCACATTGGAATTCCAACTCAGATTCCAGAGGGTTTGAGCAATAAATTATCTTTTTATAAAAATGTGTTAGTCTGAACTTGACAAACACCAACAAACATGAACATTTATGCATACAAAGAACATAAAAAGTTCATAAAACTGGAAAATCTCTGATACATACAGTTTATACTTTTTAAACATAACAAATTAAATAACTTAGTTTCAAAGTTGTCCTGGTTGCATGTCTCACATAGATTTTTGTTGTCTTTGGGTATCACTCCACTAGTCCCCATTAACTTCCCTTTTCTCCTCACCCTACATTTTAAAAAACTCACTGTAAACCCTCCCTTATAAGAATAACCATAGTCAAGCAAGACAAATCTACACACTGGTCAAATCTAAATATATATGTCTAATCCTAAGCCTCTTGCTGTTTTTCAGTCATTTCTAATTCTTCATGACCTGATCTGGGATGTTCTTGGCAAAGATACCAGAGTGGTTTGCCATTTCCTTCTCTAGCTCATTTTACAAATGAGGAAACTGAAGCAAACAGGGTGAAGTGACTTGCCCAGGGTCACACAGCTAGTAAGCATCTGAGGCCAGATTTGAACTCAGGTCTTCCTGACTATAGTCTCGCCACTCTATCTGCTGCACCACCTAGCTGTACCAAACCTGTAGTCTATCACTAATCAGTCAGGAAGTGGACTTGATGAAGATATGTCATCATCAGTCCTCTAAAATTCTTGAATCTTTCAAAGTCTTGTAAAGTTTCTGCATAATATGATCATTACATATAAAAAGTATACTTCTGGCTGTACACAGAGGCCTTCCCAAGTTTCTCTAAATTCATTCCCTTTGCCCTTGCTTCTGCCATAAAGTATTCCACTACATTCGTAAACCATAATTTGTTCAGCCATTCTACAATTGATAGGCATCTCCTTAGTTTCTAGTTCTTTGCTGCTTTAAATATTTTTGTACATAGAGGTCCTTTTACTCTTTCATCTCCTGGTGCAGGAATCCAATAGTGGTATCTCTAAAACAAAGGATATGTACTTTTGTGGCTTGGAGGTTAAAGTTCCAAAATGCTTTCCTGGTTGGTTGTACTAATCCATATTGCCACCAAGGAAGGAAGAAAACAAGCCTTTATTAAGTACCTACTATGTGCCAGGTGCTATGCTAAGCACTTTACAAATATTATCTCATATTATCTCCTTACAACAACACTGGGAGGTAAGAGTTATTATTATTGCCATTTTTATAGTTGCAGAAACTAAAGCAAACAGAGATTAAGTGACTTCCCCAGGGTCACACAGCTAGTAAGTGTCTAAGGCTGCATTTGAACTCAGGTCTTCCTAACTCCAGACCCAGTGCTTTATCCAGTGTGCCATCCTCTCTAACAGTTGTCATTTTCCTTTTTTGCCATGTTTGGGTGAGTGTGAGCTGGAAACTCAGGATTGCTTTAATTTGTATTTACCTCACTACTTGTCACTTGGAGCATTTTTTCTTATGTTTATTGATATCTTGCATTTGGAAAATAACTGTTCAAATTCCTTAACCATTTATCTACTGGAAAAATGGCTCTCGTTTTTTATATACTTGAACCAGTTCCCTATATATCTTTGATATTAGATCTTTATCACACGCAAAAATGCTACAAAGATTTTTTTTTTTTTTGCGTGGGACAATGGGAGTTAAGTGACTTGCCTTAGGGTCATGCAGCTAGTAAGTGTCTAAGGCCAGATTTGAACTTGGGTCCTCCTGAATCCAATGCTGGTGCTTTATCCACTGTGCCACCTAGCTGCCCCTTAAATATTTTTCAGTTAACACTTTCCCTTCTAATTTTAACTACAAGGATTACTAATGCAAAAGTTTTTTTAATTTCATGTGATCAAAATTTTCCATCAGATCCTATGATCCTCTCTACCTTTAGTTGATCAAGAACTCTTCCCCTATCCATAGTTGTAAAAGCTATCTCCTTTCCTGTTCCTTTCATTTATTTATAACATGATCTTTTATATCTAGGTCCTGTATCTATCCATTTGGAGTTTATTAAGGTATATGGTGTGAGATGTTAGGTTAAGCCTACTAGACTACATTCCAGTTTTCCAGAATTTTTTATTAAATAGTATAATCCTTACCCTGGTGATTAGGAGCTTTCGGTTTATTGAACACTGTGCTGCTAGGCTCATTTGCTTCTGGACATAATTGTAGTTGTGTTGTCTGTTTCTCTTTGCAACTCAATAAAGCTTTCCCTTAAGTACTTAGATGCTATGCTATTTTGTAAATATATATTAAACATTCATATTATTTCATTGTCTATGGTGCCTTTAAGAATAATGTCATTTCCCTGTTTATCATTTAAACATGCTTATTTCTACCGATGCCTTGTCTCAGATCATTATTGCTTTCCCTGCTTTCTTGAGCTCTCCTAAAGTATAATAAATTCTGCTCTGATCCCTCATTTTAACTCCCTGTGAATCTTTATATAAAAAGTATTTTTCTTATAAATGTAGAGTATGTTCTGGTGCACTGTTTGTTGTGATGTCCATGTAGACTATGCATGTCTATATATGTCTGTCTAGATGTAGCTCAAATGAAGGAAAGAATAGATATCTCTAGATTCTTCTTCCTTCCTTCTCCAAGGGAAACTTGGATTCCTGCTAGAAGGGAAGGCAGGAGATGGAGTGAGAGGTTAGCCACTCTGCTCTCCTCAAAAGGAGGCAGTTCTGGGCTAGAATCATATCTACTTGCTCCCTTAAATATTGTTAGACATGGGGAAATAATTGATAGGTTCAAGCTGCATTCTTGATCACTAGTCCTTAATGGAGGAGTATTCTAAGCTATATAGCCAAGGCTTGACTCTCTTTCCACTGAATGCCAGTTTCACAATGAACACACATAGCAAATGGTGAATAAACCCTTTCATCCAAACAGAGAGCAAAACAGAAGTCAGAAAAAGGATACATTGAAGAACATATACCAGTCAATATACAAGGTAAGTAGGCTTTCTCATTAGGAGTGAGATAAATGGAAAGCAGAAAACTGGGGAAAGTTTTATTGCAAATTTCTCTGATATAGGCTTCATTTCTCACTCTTATCAATGTAATGACAACCAGGATTCCAGAGAACTAATGATGAAACATGCTACACACTTCCTGACAGAGAAGAGAAGAACTCAAAATGCAGAATGAAACAAATATTTTTTCTGGAAATGACCAATGTGAAAATTTGTTTTGATTGATTATAAATGTTTGTGATGGGTTTTGTTTTTCACTGGGGAAAGGGGGGAGGGGAGGGAGGAAGACCAAGAGATAGCTATAGCTCTTGGCTGATTAAAGCAATTTTACATTGTGAGATTTAAAATTGGATATTAGATCATAAATCTCCCCTACTTAACCTTTCCCTTAATTTATCTCCCAAACTAGTAAATGGAAGAAGCTCGCAGGCAGTCTGACATGCGCAGCAGGCGGACTGTTCATCTCCTCCCCAAAAGGGTGGTCCTTGAAAAACTGGCGTCTTTCAGTTATCCTAACCGACTGTTAAAAACTTTCATATTTTACCACAACATATATGTGTGTGTGTATACACACACACATATATGTATGTATTTAGCATTTATATGAATATTTACTTTCTGCCTTTTTCAAAGTACAGCAGATAAAATTAGTACTTTGGACAATATACAAGAAAATTTGTTGTACATTTATAGTACTATAAGAAAGGTACAATTTATATTATACATGCATATATCTATGATAAACAAAAATATCTTTTAAATGAAAAAAATGGGAAGATGTGAAAAATGAAAAAGCCAAAAGACAGGGTTTCTGGGTAATTAATAATCTATTAATTAGGCTAGCTAATAATAAATAGATGGTCAGTGGTTTCTCTCAAAGAAATGAAGAGACTGGAAACCTTAATATATTTTTAGAAAAAGGAGTACCCCTCACAAAATCAACCCTGATTGGTGAACAATTAATGAGGAGGTGGAGCAAAAGTCTTCAGCTCCTCCTGTTGAGAACATGGTTTGATCATGTAACTCAGCTGCCTCCAGGAATCTGGACAAAGGAATCCATCTCTACCCAGACCAGTTTGGTTGGTTTTCTCCTTCATGAGCTGGGTCACCCTAAACTCCACTGGAGGGGTACTAGGGTATGAGTTCATTGCTTTGAGGCAGAAATTCACCTAAATTAGATTTTGTTTACACTCTAAACAAAAATAAGGTCTCCTAGGTGAGTAGAGAACTGCCCAATATCAAGGAGCATGTACCCAAAGATTAGGGCAATCTCATCTATCAGCCTTGTCTTTTTTTTTTTGTAGGGCAATGAGGGTTAAGTGACTTACCCAGGGTCACACAGCTAGTAAAAGTCAAGTGTCTCTCATCAAAATTGGCTCAAAGACCTCAATCTCATTAGAATTGGCTCAAGGAGGGAATAATGTACACACTCAATTGGGTGGAGTAATCTCTATAACCCTGCAGGAAAATAGGAGGGGAAGGGGATAAAGAGAGAGGGGCAAAAGAAGGAAGGGCAGAGTGGGGGAGGGGACAGACAGAAGCAAATCCCTTTTGAAGAGTGATAGGATGAAAGAAGATGGACAATAGAATAAATATCATGGGGAAGGGAATAGGATGGAAGGGAAACAGTTAACAATATTAATCATGAAAAAGAGAAAAGGGGGGAAATTGTACAAAAAATATTTATAGCAACTCTTGGTGGAGGCTAAGAATTGAGAATCAAGGGAATGTCCATCAATTGAGGAATGATGGAAAAAGCTGTGTTATATGATTGTAGTGGAATGGACTTGTGCTACAGGAAATGACAAACAGGATGATCCCCAAAAAACCTTGAAAGACTAATGAACATTGATGTATAGTGAAGTGAGCAGAGCTGAGAGGACATTGTGCATAGTGACAGCAGTATTCTTCAGTGAGTATTTGTGAATAACTTAACTACTCTCAGCAGTGCAATGATCCAAGACAATCCCAAGGAACTAATGAGGAAGCTTACTATGTATGCACCCCTATAAGAAAGAACTGATAAAAAGAACACTTGTGGATTGTACATATATAACCTGATTGTGATCTTGTGGGGGGGGGAGGAAAGGGAGGGAGGGAGAAAAATTTAGAACTCTAAATCTTATGAAAATGAATGTTGAAAACTACCCTTACATGTAAATAGAAAATAAAAATAAATGTTTGTTGAAAGAAAAAAAAAAAGAGTCAAGTGTCTGAGGCTGGAATTGAACTCAGGTCCTCCTGAATCCAAAGCCAGTGCCTTATCCACTGCACCACCTAGCTGCCCCAACCCTTGTCTTTCAGAGACTGGCTGACTAAACTACAGGGGCCAGTCTCTGAATAAGGAAATTTTAAAAAGAAAAGTCTGGATCCTAATTTAATAATTGGTTATTAACACAATAGAAAAATAATTTTCCTCAAAGATGCAAAGAATTAATGCAAAGTGAAATGAGCAGAACCAAGGGAACATTGTACAGAGTAAAAGCAATATTCTATGATGATCAACTATGAATAATTTAGCTATTCTCAGCAATACAATGATCCAAGACAATTCCAAAGGATTTATGATGAAAAATGATATCCACCTCTAGAGAAAGAACTGATGGAGTCTGAAAGCGGATTGAAGCATACTTTTTTTTAACTTTATTATTCTTGGTTTGTTTTTGTTTTTTTGGTCAATATTTTTGCAACATGGTTAATATGGAAATGTTTGGCATTTCTGCATACATATAATGTATATGAAATTGCTTGCCCAAGGCTAGACTTACTGGATTAGATTTAGAGCTGAGTTTATAAAGGTCATCTCATTTACTAGGGCAGCTAAGCGGATAAAGCACCTGCCCTGGATTCAGGAGGACTTGAGTTCAAATCCGGCATCAGACACTTGACACATACTAGCTGTGTGACCTTGGGTAAGTTACTTAACACTCATTGCCCCACCAAAAAAAAAAAAGTGAGTGTTGATACACTAGACCTGTGGGAAATATCAGGTTAGGTTTCCTTGACCACCAAAAACTGTACCTTTGTTGTTCTCAGAAAACCAAGGGAGAGGTTGCTAGGATTTCAACCACTGCTTTTGGGAGAGGTCAAGACTGGTGAGACCTCAACATCACCTCCAACACTCCTTCATGGCTAATGGATGACATTGGAGATCATGAAGGAAATACCAACTTGAAATAGCCCATCAGCAAAGTCTGTATCATGCACCACTTGAGACACTTAAGAGTCTAGTGGCTGCAAACATCCCAGCACAAAGTTTATCAAACACCTTTATTTTCTCACTAAGCTGCATCACTGACTTTGCACACTTGGGCTTAGAACCCAAATGACTTGCACTACACTTTGGGGACATAATTGCAACTGTGAGAAAATATTGGGTTTTGGAATGCCCAGAGGGCCCCCCTCTCTTCCCTCCCTTCCCCCCTTCAAGGGGATTATATTAAGATTGATTGGGGGGCAGCTAGATGGCGCAGTGGATAGAGCACCGGCCCTGGAGTCAGGAGTACCTGAGTTCAAATCCGGCCTCAGACACTTAACACTTACTAGCTGTGTGACCCTGGGCAAGTCACTTAACCCCAATTGCCTCGCTTAATTAAAAAAAAAAAAAAGATTGATTGGATTGACCTTGTTAATTGACTCACTTGAAGTTGACTTGATTGAAACCATACCTACCTGAGTCTGACCTCAGCACATTCTGCTGATGGACCGCCCTCAAGTCCAGTGAACCAATGGATTTGGGTGATGCTGGTCAATTAGCTTGGAGCTGTGTAGGGGCGTAGTTGTACCTCTTGTGTGGACCCAGAGGTAGCTTCTACTCTCACAGGCAAGGGAACTTCCTCTTTTTGGCCAGAGACTCCAAGGTGGTGGCTAGATAGGCTTCTTAACTTTCTGAGCCAGGTGTTCTTTTTTTTTTTACTAATACTTGGTATGCTTGAATAAATGCTTAATGCCCAAAAATTGGTGCTAAAGCTTCTAATTTATAAGTAACAAATATATTAGAAGCCCCAGCTAATTTTCCCCAAACTTGGGACAGCAATAAGGTAATCACATATAGTTTTACTTGCCACACAACACAAAACTTGAATTTCAAAGGCAAAAAATGAAAATATGCAATGAATGTGCAGGGAACTCTTCACTCTACAATACTAGGGTGAACAAGACCAGTGAAGCATCTAGTAGGATACAAGGTGTTCCACAAACTTGCATGCATCACACCTCTCATTTTTTTCACTACTGTGCATACCCGCAAATGTACACAACTACCAACAAAAAATGACAATGAATTTACTAATAAAGTCATGGGAATGCTAGAAGTCATGAAAGTTAAAGGCACAAATCTTGAGGATTGACTGTACCTTCACAAGTATAATCATTTATTATACTTTTCCCTCAATCACATCCTCATTCTTCTTCCTGTCTTCTCATCTCTTCTCCTTACTCTCTACCAAAAAGAAAAAAAAGTAGTGAAAGAAAAGGAGTGTGATCGATACAAATGATTTACAATTGAAGTCATCTGTTTCCATACTATGATCCCTCCCCCCCCCCACTCTTCCTGTAGCCTATCACTGCCCAATAATCTATCTAGCCCAATCTTTGGTTTTTGCACTTTCTTTAATTCCTTTTAATACCCCTTTAATAACCCACCCTCAGAATTTGATGTTGATTTTGCTTGTAAATACTTCCTCCCCAACCTTACCCCCTCTCTCCTTCCTCCTCATCTCACCCTGTTTCTTTGTGGAGTTTAATATATTTCTACACCAAATTCTTTTTATGTACATATGTGCATGTGTGTATTTAACCCTCTTTTTTAAAGCTCAGATAAGAATGAGGCTCACATTATGCCTACTTTCCCTCTTCCTTCTTCCATGTTTCTATATTTTTCTTCTTGCAACTCAAATTATGAGAAATACAATTAAGTTGTACCTCCTTCTTCCTCATTCTTTCCTGGTGTGTTCTTTTTTCCCTTCTTTTCTTCCTTTCTAAAGCCCATCAAAAAACAAACAAACAATCACATACCCAGGTCCTCTGTTTTCTTATTTAACTCCTTTTGTGATTGTTGAAGATATTTGGGTTCTGAAGGGTTTCTTCTCTTCTATTAGGATGTAAGCATTTTCATCATTTAGAACCTTCCAATCACTCAAAGCATTTCTAAGGTGGTGTTGTTTTTTTAATTCATGTGATTGAAATTTTTAAAATCTCAATTCTGATCTTTTTATCAAGAATAGTTAAAAGTTTTCTATTCTGATAAAAGATCCATTTGCCCCTTATAGATTATGCTCAGTGTTTTAAGATAAGTTATTCTTATTTATAAGCCTTTATCTTTTGCCTTTTGGAGTACTTTATTCTATAATTTCCTTCCTTTATAGTAACAGGTACCAAATCTTGTATGAGCCTAACTGGTTGTTTAATATTTGAACTATTTAATTTTGGTTGCTTTGTAGTATGTTTCTTTTATCTGGAAGCTCTGATCATACCTCTGGTTATCACATTTCTGGAAGTTTTCATTTTAGGGTTTCTTTCAGGAGGTGACCAGTGGATTCTTTTTATTTTTACTTTGCACTCTAGTTCTAATAGATCTGATCATTTTTTCATTTATGATTTCTTAAAATATAGTATTCAAGTATTTTGTTTGGTAGTGTTTTCAGGGAGTCCAGTGATTCTTGAATTATCTCTCCTTGACCTATTTTGCATGTCAGTTGTTTTTGATCAGTAACTTATATTTTCTTCTACTTTTCTATCTTTTTATTTTGTTCTAATATTTCATTTTTTGATTCATAGTCATTGAGTTCTATCTGTTCCATTCTATTTTCAGTGAATTCATTATTTGAGTAAAGTTTTAAATTATTTCTCTCAGATTTCTAACTTCATTTAACTTTAGTTAAATTTTTTCCAAATATTCTTGTAGTCCTGGTGGTAAAGCCATTTTCTTCTCTGAACTTTTGCTTATATTTTTGGCATAATTACTCCCATCTTCTGGGTGTACTTCTTGAAAGTGTTTGACCAATAATACTTATATATGTGTGCATATATATATATATATATATATATATATATATATATATATATATATATATATATATATATATATATATATATATATTTTTAGTGAGGCAATTTGGGTTAAGTGACTTGCCCAGGGTCACACAGCTATTAAGTGTTAAGTGTCTGAGGCCAGATTTGAACTCAAGTACTCCTGACTCCAGGGCCAGTGCTCTATCCACTGTGCCACCTAGCTGCCCTGACCAATAATACTTTTGTAATAATATTCTACATCTTCCTTTGTATATTCATATCTCAAGTCACATTTCCCAATTTGAGATTTTGTGCCAGAACCAGGCTTTACCCTATCCTTCTATTTTTGGATGGGACCTGACCTCAATTACTTGCATTCCTGCCACTGAGTTCTATCTCCCTTTGTGTATCTGTTCTCATAGTGATGGCAGATTTCATACTCTCCTAGGTAATCTGGGGGTCAGTCTTTAAAGTGTTCTGAGGCATGTCAATTCATAATGCTGTAGCCTTCCAGCCCCTAGAGATGCCTATGAAAGAGTACTAAAGTGATTAGGAGGACACAATGTTCAAGGGGACATTTCTATATACAACTGAGTGTGTATTCCTCCCCTCTATGAACCAATTCCAATGAGAGTGAAGGTCAAACTTTGCCTACCATCTTCCTATCTTCCCTTCCCCACTGTAAAAGATCTTGCTCGTGTTCCTCTTTTATGTAAGAAAATTTTCCCCATTCTACCTATCCTTTCCCCTTCTCCCAGTGCATCCTTCTTCCTCACCCTTTTTTTTTTTTAGATATTTCCAATATATATTGTTTTTCCCTTGGGGGATGTTCAATCTTATTTCTGGAATATTATCTTCCATACACAGCAAAGGTAATTGTTTAAAGCAGTGATTCCTAATCTTTTTTTTTTTTTTGCAATAGCACCAGAGCTTCCCCAATTATCTCAAAACCATTTAAAAAATATCAACAAACCTTTTTCCTTTGATCTTCACATCAGCCCTGTGAGGTAGGCATACATTATTATTCCTATATTATAGATAAGGAAGCTGAAGTTCAGTGACTTGCCCAAGGTTACAGAATTGATATCAGCAGCAAGATTCACACCCTAGTTTTACTACTTCCAGGTCCAGCACTGTTAAAAAAAAATTGATATATCTATACATGCACACATTTAGATATAGATATAGATATAGATATAGATATAGATATAGATATAGATATAGATATAGATATAGATATAGATATAGATATAGATATAGATATAGATATAGATATAGATATAGATATAGATATAGATATAGATATGTATGTATATGTATGTATGCATGTGTATGTATGCATGCATGCATGCATGTGCTGAATTTTGCCACAGTGCTTTAGTTGCCTTCTCCCTGCTCCTGGGCCAGTTGTTCTCCTCCTGTTGGCTAAGTTCCTCTTGGAACCTCCTTTCTAAAGGAAGAGCCTAGACGAACTATACTTCACTCTTCAGACTTTGTCACCCTGCTCCCAGATGGGGACCCTTCCTAAACATTCCCCACTGCACCTTTTTATGTGCTGTCTTCCCCCATTACAATGTAAGCACCTTATTGATTGGCACCCTTTTTGCTTGTATGTGTATCTCCATCACTTAGCACAGTCCCTGGCACATGGTAAGTGATAAATAAATTCCTGTTCATTTGACACATGGAATTATTAGGAATGTATGTACATATACATATAAAGTGATCGTGTATTTCCACAACATTAGGAATCACGAGTCTTAGTGGTAATTTGCAGACAGAGAAATTATACACATGCTTATTTTCCACAATTCTCAATGTAGGGGAGTCCCATCAACAATAACAGCTAACATTTGTGTTGTGCTTTAAAATTCACAGAGCACTTTTATACACTATCTGATTATGGGCATTGTTATCCACATTTTACAGATAAGAAAACTGAAGGTTTAAAGAGAATCAGTGATTTGTCGATAGCCACATAGCAAACATTAGAGGCAAAATTCAGCCAGTTCTCCTGACTCCCAGGCAGCATTCTTTGTACTACATCATACAGGTTCTCAATAACTTACAAGTTCTTCCTTACCTGGGACCTATGTCAAATGGACACTGTATCAATCTGATATTTGACACGTGTTTGACAACTGAGATCTCTGAAAACTTCCTAGAAGTTGGATGAAGGGTAGTGGTGGGGAAGATATGCACTGATGCTATGTTTCTGGCCAGGAGAAATAGTCCATGGGGGTTGGTGGGGGGATATAGAGAGGTAATTCCTGATTGAAGAATTCTTCCTTCTCTGGTTTGAGCATGAGAATTTTGTCATACATAGAAGCGTTTTTGCAGCCTACATCTGTGTGTACTGACAGATACTGAAAATCTGACATCCCTTGAAATTTATAAACAGTTGTAATGATGCCCAAAATTTCCATGTCAAAGTTGACTTCTGCAACAGTCCCTTTTCCACCATCTGCTCTCCTCTGTCTTGTCTTCTTCTTGATCTTAAGCAGCAAACTGCTGGTAGGAAAACGGTTGGCACACACAGGATGGCAGTATGGGTCCTTGGGCTGAAAGTATAGCTCCAACCTTTTGGCTGAGTCTGCATAGATCCGGGAAACTCCTTCCTCTCCACTCAGGGTCTGTAGCATCTTGGACACATTCCGCACAACACCTGAGTACACACCAGAGGCTGCTCCTGTTGTAACTGCATCCACACTGCCACCATGACTACCTACTTCACCCTGTCACCCTTTCTTTTTTTAAGAGATCATTTTTTTTTAAGAGATCATTCCAACATAATCAACACACACACACACGTGCCTTCTGTCTATGTAAACTCCTTTTAATTGCCCTAATAATGATAAAATTCTTTTTTTTGTTTTGTTTTTGTTTTTTTGTTTTGTTTTGGTGAGGCAATTAGGGTTAAGTGACTTGCCTAGTAAGTTTTAAGTGTCTGAGGCCGGATTTGAACTCAGGTCCTCCTGACTTCAGGGCCAGTGCTCTATCCACTGCTCCACCTAGCTGCCCCGATAAAATTCTTAGGATCTACATGTACCCTTTCCCCATATAGGAATGTAGTTTCGCTTTATTGAGTCCTTTATGGTTACTCTTTTATGCTTACCTTTTTATGCTTTTGAATCTTCTCTTTGAAAGTCAAATTTTATATTCAGCTTTGATCTTCTCATTAAGAATGTTTGAAATTCTCTATTTCATTAAATTTCCATCTTCCCCTCCAAGACTCAATTTTACTGGGTAGGCTATTCTTGGTTATAATCTTACCTCCTTTGCTTTCCAGAATATTATATTCCAAGCTCCTTTGATTTTGACTGTGGTTCCATGATATTTGAATTGTTTTTGTCTTTCTGTTTGAAGTATTTTCTCTTTCACCTAGGAGGTCTGGAATTTGGCTATAATATTCCTGGGAGTTTTCATTTTGGGATCTCTTTCAGGAGGTAATTGATGGATTTTAAAATTTTCTATTTTACCCTCTGTATCTAAGATATTGGGCGGCAGTTTCCCTTGATAATATCTTGAAATATTATGTATAGGATCTTTCTTTGATCATGGCTTTCAGGTAGTCCAATAATTCTTAAATTATCTGTCCTCAATCTATTTTCCAGATCAGCTATTCTTCTGGTAAAATATTTCTCATTTTCTTCTATTTTTTCATCTTATGATTTTGTTTTATTGTTTCCTGATGTCTCATGGAGTCATCATCTTCCACTTGCCCAATTCTAATTTTTTAAGGAGTTCTTTTCTTCAGTGAATTTTTGTGCCTCCTTTACCATTCGGCCAATTCTGTTGTTTAAGGTATTTGCTTCAGTATTTTGTGCCTTTTTTACCAAGTTGTTAATTCTCTTTTCATAATCTTCTTTCATCACTCTCATTTCTTTTCCCAATTTTTCCTCTACCACTTTTATCTTTTTCTTTAATTCTTTCAGGAATTCTTGTTGAGCTTGAGACCAATGTGCATTTTGGATGCTTTTTGTAGCTGTTTTCATATTGTTTTCTTCTTCTGATTTTATGTCTTGGTCTTCCCTGCCACTACAGTAACTTTTTATTATAAAATTATTTTGTTGCCTTTTTTCCAGCCTATTTTTCTCATTTTGAACTTTATGTTAAAGTTGGGTTTGGCTCACCTAAGGATGGGGTGGCACTGTTCTAAGCTTTAGGCTTTTATGCTGCTATTTTCAGATCTGGTTCTGGGAGTCTGTCAGTTTTTGGTGCTTCCAAGGTGGTGTCATCCTGGTAGAGGTGTGGTCACTGTTCTACTGGTCTGTGCCCTGGTCCCCTGGCACAGAGTAGTGCTCCTCTCTGCTCTGGAACTGGGATCGAGAACTATGAGTGGGGAATGGAGTTGCAAACCAGCACCAGTTGTATCCAGTGCCATCAAAGCATCCCCTGTATTCTCTTTCTGACAAGTTGTCCAACTCCCTTACTGTCTCTGAACTGAGAGCTCGCAAAGCTGCTGCTACAGCAGCATATATGGGTTCTGGACAGACCTCAACTCCGGACTTCTCCTGCCTAAGGTTTTTTAGGCCAGAAAAATGTCTTACCCCAAATTTTTGTTGGTTCTGCCACTACAAAATTGGATTTGATACATTATTTCAAAGTTGTTTGGAGGCAAATGTCAGTAGCCTAATCTGCCATTTTGGTTCTGGCCCTAATGATAAACTTTCGATCCACAAAGATTCTAATAAAAGAAGAAAGTCCTTGATTGTTAACATGGGTAGGTGAATGTGTTATTTGTGTATATATTTTATAGCAAATAATATCAAATCATTTACTGATGCAGTGACAAAATTCTAAGAAACAACCATATCCTTATATACATTGTAAGGAAGGTCATAAAAATCATAAAGCAGACATTAAGATATGGAGGCATGCAATCATAGTTTAACAGATCCTATAATAGTTGAGCCAACTACAATGGAGCAAGGGTGGGAAACAGATCTGTACAACCTCTCCTTTTCTTTGAGCAAATGAAATGGGATGGGATTAGTTTCCCAAATCTGCCCTTTAGAATACTAGAATATAGACTATCAGAACTGGAGGGATCTGCAATAATCACAGAACATAGAATTTCAGAGCCAGAATGGACCCAAGAATAAAAGAGTATAGGCAAATAGAGAGCATAATAGATAGTTAGACCTGAATTCAAATCCAGTCTCAAATACTTGCCAGCTCTGTGATGATAGGCAAGTCACTCATTTATAAGATAAGGATAATAATGGTACATACCTCATAAAATCATTATGCAAATCAAGTTAGATAACATGTCAAGCACTTTATAATCATTAAGTGCTATATTAAAACTAGCTATTATTATTATAACTAGAACATAGCCTGTTATGTCTCAGAATTATAGAACAAAGAATATTAGAGGTGGAAGCACCCTTAACAACACAGAATGTTAGAGATGGAAGGTACTTTACCTAGTTTGAAATATCTTCAATGTATAGATGAGTAAACTGAGGAAAAATCTGTGACAAAGAAAATCTACGACTGAGACACACTCCTTCTGTCCTTCACCCCCAGCCAGTGTCCTTTTCACTAAGCCATGTTGCCTACTTTTTTCACTTTCTTTATTTTTCTTGGGATTTTTTGTGTGTGTTTTCTTTTGCAACATGGCTAAGAGGGAAATATTTTTGCATGACTTCGCATGTATAATCAATATGTTGCTTACCTTCTCAAGGACTGGGGGAGGGACAGGAGGGGAAAAGAATTTGGAATTCAAAATTCTTAAAAATGAATGCTATATTATATGTAATGGAGATAGGTTAGAGGCCTTCCCGATAAGATCGGGGGTGAAACAGGCGTGTCCATTTTCACCTCTATTATTTAATATTGTACTAGAAATGTTAGCTTTAGCAATCAGATAAGAAAAAGGAATTAAAGGAATTATAATAGGCAAGGAGGAAACAAAACTATCACCCTTTGCAGATGATATGATGGTATACTTAGAGAATCCTAGAGAATCAACTCAAAAATTACTTGAAGGGGGCAGCTAGGTGGCGCAGTGGATAAAGCACTGGCCCTGGATTCAGAAGGACCTGAGTTCAAAGCTGGCCTCAGACACTTAACACTTACTAGCTGTGTGACCCTGGGCAAGTCACTTAACCCCCATTGCCTCTCAAAAAAAAACAAAAAAAAATTACTTGAAACAATTAACAACTTTAGCAAAGTAGCAGGATATAAAATAAATCCACATAAATCATCAGCATTTCTATACATGACCAACAAAGTCCAGCAGCAAGAGATAGAAAGAGAAATTCCATTTAAAGTAACAGTAGATAATATAAAATACTTGGGAGTCTACTTGCCAAGACAAACCCAGAAACTCTATGAACACAATTACAAAACACTTTTCACACAAATCAAATCAGATCTAAATAATTGGAAAGATATCAATTGCTCATGGATAGGCTGAGCTAATATAATAAAAATGACAATTCTACCTAAATTAATGTACTTATTCAGTGCCATACCAATCAGACTTCCTAAAAGTTATTTTATAGAGCTAGACAAGATAATAACAAAATTCATCTGGAAAAACAAAAAGTCAAGGATATCAAGGGAAATAATGAAAAAAATGCACAGGAAGGTGGGTTAGCTATACCAAATCTAGAGCTCTACTATAAAGCAGCAGTCATCAAAACTATCTGGTCCTGACTAAGAAATAGAGTGGAGGACCAATGGAATAGGCTAGGCACAGGAGACACAGTAGTAAATGACATTAGTAATGTACTGTTTGATAAACTCAAAGACCCCAGCTTCTGGGATAGGAATTCAGTATTTGACAAAAATTGCTGAGAAAACTGGAAGATAGTATGGCAGAAATTAGGCATAGACCAACATCTGACACCTTATACTAAAATAAGGTCAAAATGGGTACATGATTTAGACATAAGAGGTGATATCATAGGTAAATTAGGAGAGGAAGGAATAGTCTACCTTTCAGATCTTTGGACAGGAAAGCAGTTTATGACCAAGCAAGAGATAGAGAATATTATGAAATACAAAATGGATGATTTTGATTACATTAAATTAAAAAGGTTTTGTACAAACAGAAGTAATGCATCCAAAATTAGAAGGGATGCAGAAAGCTGGCAAACATTTTTTATGGCCAGTACTTCTGATAAAGGCCTCATTTCTAAAATATATAGAGAACTAAATCAAATTTATAAGAATCCAAGCCATTCCCCAATTGAGAAATGGTCAAAGGATATGAACAGGCAGTTTTCTGATGAAGAAATCAAAGCTATCTATTGCCATATGAAAAAATGTTCTAAATCTCTATTGATTAGAGAGATGCAAATTAAAACAACTCTGAGGTACCACCTGACACCTATCAGATTGGCTAATATAAGAAAAAAGGAAAATAATAAATGTTGGAGAAGCTGTGGAAAAATTGGAACACTAATGCATTGTTGGTGGAGCTGTGAACTGATCCAACCATTCTGGAGAGCAATTTGGAATTATGCCCAAAGGGCGATAAAGCTGTGCATACCCTTTGACCCAGTAATTCCACTTTTAGGTCTTTTTCCCAAAGAAATCATGGAAAGGGGAAAAGGACCCACATGTACAAAAAATATTTATAGCTGCTCTTTTTGTGGTGGCAAGGAATTGGAAATTGAGGGGATGTCCATCAATTGGGGAGTGGCTGAACAAGTTGTGGTATATGAATGTAATGGAATTCTATTGTTCTGTAAGAAACTATGAACAGGAGGAGTTCAGAGAAACCTGGAAGGACTTGTATGAACTGATGATGAGTGAGATGAGCAGAACCAGAAGAACATTATACACAGTATCATCAACATTATATGTTGATCAACTGTGATAGACTAGATTCTTCTCACCAATCCAATGGTACAAGAAAGTTCCAAAGGACTCATGATGGAAAAGGCTCTCCAAATCCAGAAAAAAAAAAAAAAAGGAACTGTGGAATGTGGATGCTGATTGGACCATACTATTTCTTTTGTTTTTGGTGCTGTTGGTTTTCTGTTTTAAGGTTTTTCCTTTGTGCTCCAATTCTTCTCTTATAACATGACTAATGCAGAAATGTGTTTAATGTTATTATGTATATATAACCTATATCAGATTACCTGCTGTCTAGGGGAGGGGGGAAGGGACAGGAGGGAGGGAGAAAATTGGAAATTGGAAATCTTATATAAACAAATGTTGAAAACTATTTCTACATTTAACTGGAAAATAATAAAATACTTTTATTTTTTTTAAATGAGGGCAGGGGGCAGCTAGGTGGAACAGTAGATAAAGCACTGGCCCTGGATTCAGGAGGACCTGAGTTCAAATTTGGCCTCAGACACTTGACACTTAATAGCTGTGTGACCCTGGGCAAGTCACTTAACCCTCATTGCCCCTCAAAACAAAAAACAAAAAAAAAATGAGGGCAACTAGGTGGCACAGTGGATAAAGTACCAGCCCTGGATTCAGGAAGACCTGAGTTCAAATCCAGCCTCAGACACTTGACATTTACTAGCTGTGTGACCCTGGGCAAGTCACTTAACCCTCATTGCCCCCCCCAAAAAAAATGAATGCTATAACAATTTTAATGTAATTGGGAAATATTTAGTGAAACAATTTTTTTAAATGTAACTAGACAGTGGCAATCATCAAAACTATTTGGTACTGGCTAAGAAATAGAGCAGTAGATCAATGGAACAGGTTAAGCACAGGAGACACAGTAGTAAATAACTATAGTAATCTGTTGTTTGATAAACCCAAAGACTCTAGCTTCTGGGATAAGAATTCAACATTTGACAAAAACTGCTGGGAAAACTGGAAGATGGTATGGCAGAAACTAGACATATGCCAACATTTACACCATATACCAAAATAAGGTCAAAATGTGTACATGATTTAGACATAAAGGGTGATACCATAAGTAAATTAGGAGAGGGATGGTTTACCTCTCAGAGTTATGGAGAGGAGAAGAATCTGTGACCAAACAAGAGATAGAGAATATTATGAAATGCAAAATGGATGATTTTGATTGCATTAAATTTAAAGTTTGGTTTGGTTTTACAAACAGAAGCAATATAGCCAAAATTAGAAGGGAAACAGAAAGCTGGGAAACTATTTTTACAGCCAGTGCCTCTGATAAAGGCCTCATTTCTAAAAATATATAGGGAACTAAATCAAATTCATAAGAATGCAAGTCATTTCCCAATTGAGAAATGGTCAAAGAATATGAACAGTTTTTAGATGAAGAAATCAAAGCTATTTATTGTCATATGAAAAAATGCTGGGGCAGCTAGGTGGTGCAGTGGATAGAGCACCGGCCCTGGAGTCAGGAGGACCTGAGTTCAAATCCGGCCTCAGACACTTAACACTTACTAGCTGTGTGACCCTGGGCAAATCACTTGACTCCAATTGCCTCACTAAAAAAAAAAAAAGAAAAAAGAAAAAATGCTCTAATTCACTATTGATTAGAGGAATGCAAATTTTTAAACTCTGAGGTATCACCTCACACCTATCAGATTGGCTAATACGACCAAAAAGGAAAATAATAAATGTCAGAGAAGCTGTAGAAAAAAATGGAACAATAATGTATTGTTGGAGCAGCTAGGTGGTGCAGTGGATAAAGCACCAGCCCTGGATTCAGGAGGATCTGAGTTCAAATACAGCCTCAGACACTTGTCATTTACTAGCTGTGTGACCCTGGGCAAATCAGTAACCCTCATTGCCCTGCAAAAAAAAAAAAAATTGAGGAAACTGAGGTCCAGGAAGTTTCAATTATTTGCCCAGGGTCTCACTGGAAACAAATGGCAGAACTTGGATTTAAATCTAAATCCTCTGACTCCAATTCTAGGATCATGCTGCTTTTCTCTCCCCTACTAACTTGGAAACTCTCTGAGAGCAGGGACCACATGGTCCCTATAAGGCAGAGCCCAGTAGTTGCTGAGGGAATTCATTTCAGTCCCATTCCTTAGATCTCCACTCCTTTGTGGATACTAGCTTAGGGTAGAACAGAGACATTCTCTGGATCTTTTTCTAACTCAGTGAGTCCTAAAGAATTCAATTTAATTTAAAACACTAACCATTTACTAACGACCCACTATGTGCAAGGCACATCCAGCAATGGGGTGCTTTCCTTGCTGTGGGCACTCCCTAGAAAAAGCTAACTAGGGGCAGCTTGCAGTGGATAGAGCACCGGCCCTGGATTCAGGAGGACCTGAGTTCAAATCCGACCTCAGACACTTAACACTTACTGGCTGTGTGACCCTGGGCAAGTCACTTAACCCCAATTGCCTCACCCCCCCAAAAAAAAAAGCAGACTAAAACCCCTCTGTGGCTTAGAGTTGGAGGTTTTCATGCTATAGGTATGTTATTTTGGACCATGATATCCATCATCGAATATAAATCTTACCCTTTTTTTGAGGATTAGAATGTTTCTTGCATTTCTTATCATATTACATAATACCCTTTGCAATTTTTCTGAATTTGTGCTTTCAGGAAACTCATACTTGACTCTGTAAGACATACATACAATTTCTTGATTTATGATGAAATATTAAAAATGTTGAATAAGTTGTTGAAAAATAATAGAATTTTGTATGGCACTTTATGTCTTCACAACAACCGGGGCGGGAAGGGGGGGGCAAGGGGGGCGGGGTAGGTGTTGTTATTATCTCCATCTTACAAATGAGGAAACTGAGGCAGGCAGACAGGTCAAATGACTCGGCCCAGGGTCACATAGTGTCTGAGGCTGAATTTGAACCCAGTTCTTCATGACTCCGGTCCCAGCTGTTCTATCCCCCGTGCCATCTGGCTTCAGTCAGCCTACACCTAGGTGCACTGGTCCTCAAGAAGCGGGCACCCGATCCATCCTTATCTCCCTAGTCAAAGCTTCTCACCAAAGAGCCAGACAGGGAGGAAGCTGGCCCTTCCCCCACCCTCTAACATTTCTCCCCTACCCCACCCCAGCATCCGGCCTCCCCGCGCGTGCCCCATCTCCATGACGACCTGGACCAGCCCACTGAAAGACGGGAGCTGCCGAGGGTCTCACCGAAAGTGCCCACAGGCGGGCGTTGACGGAAGCAGGCAGAAGCGGCTGCTTTAAGGGGTCACGTGTCGGAGCAGCCTCGTTTCTCCCCACCCCCAGCCATCTCGGGCGAGCTCGGAGCTGTCCGGTGCTGCTGTGCTCGCTTCGCCGCGGGCCCAGCGGCCTTCCCAGCAAAGACTCTCCCTCCCACGGGGGCCTCTCCTCCGCCCTCGGCGCGGCAGGTCAGAGGAGCAGGACGGCCTCCCCGGAGGCCCAGTCGCAAGCGCAGGTGTGGCCGCTGCCGGGGCCCAGCGCCCGCGGGTGCTCACGGGGGCCTCACGCCCACGCCCCTCTCCGGCTCTGGCTCTCCCCCGCGCCCTGTCTCGCAGAAGGGCCCCCGGATCATGCTGCTGCCCGAGCTGGCCAAGCTGAGCCCCGAGGCTTGCACCGCTTCTCGCGTGCGCCTGGCGCCTCCCGGCCTCTGGTGGCCCCTGTGGTGGCCTGGGCCTCAACCCCCACCTTAGCCGACATCTTACCTGACCGAGAAGTTGGGGGGCCCAGCCCTCACCCCCGCCGAGCCTGCCCGGCCCCGGGCGCCCGCCCTCCCCGCCGCGCGAGGCCTGCTCCCCCCGAAGAAGCCCCCAGGTCATGAGGAGGCCCCGGGCCGGGTGGGGTGCGGAGCCAGCCGGCTCCAGGCAGAAGGAATATCCCATGAGGGCCTGCGCACTGCGGGTCCTCTTCCAAGGGTGGTCCAGGATGCGTCTCTAGTGGACGAGAGGCGAGCTGGGTTTGGGGAAGAAGCCCCTGCCGACCCAGCCCCCACCGTTACCACCACCACCACCCCGCCTCCACAAGCCACAAGCCACCCAACCCGACATCCTGTTCCGACCCTTGCAAATATTGGATTAACCATGACAGCCAAAAACAAGATGTGACATCCCTGCCAGTCATCCTTAAAATGACTGAAGGGCCCATGTTGGGCCAGCCAACAACCTCTTTGCCACCTGCCTGACACTCAATTCAGTCTGGTCAACCACTTCTAGCCAAGGTCATTCCAAAGCTAATTCACTGTGGATGGGCTCAAGATCTGGACCAGCAATTTGACTGACTGCCTTCTATTTTTCTTCAATGGTCTTAAATCCTAGAAGTCACTCTAACTGTCAAGTATTTCTGCTGTCAACATGCAATCAAGGAGCCCAAAAAGGGGGCCTCCCGATACCTCATGGTCCTTGACTCCCCAGGATTTTCAAATCCAGTCCTTTAACATGTCTGGTGGAAACTTCTCCTGTGCCAATGACTGCAGCCTTCTCCCCTGCATCTGAACATGACTGGCCCCTTCTCTCTTCATTCACTCCTCCTTCAGCTGTGAGTTTGTACAGATTCTTCATCCTCAAGACCATGGACCTTTTCAGTGAACAGCACAAGGAAAGCACTCTCTCTGTGCCCCTGATGGAGTGACTCCACAGAAAACTGTAGGTCTGCTTAGGTTGTAGAGGGATGTAGCTCTCCTTTTTTTCCTTCCCCTCTGAAGAGCTACCAGGAGGCTCTTCTAAAACTGGCCTCCTTCATGGTCCTCAAACAACATTCCATCTCCCAACTCTGGGTATTTTCACTAGCTGTGCCCCATGCTTGGAATGTTCTCCCTCCTCATCTCCATCCTGGCTTCCTTCAAGTAACTGCTAAAATCTCACCTTCTCTAGGAAGCCTTTCCCCTTAATTCCAGTGCCTTCCCTGTGTTGATTATTTTCAGTTTATCCTGTATATACCTTGTATGTACATGGTTGTTTGCATGTTTTCTCCCCCATTAGACTGTAAGCTCGTTGAAAGCAGGGATTGTCTCTTTGTATCCCTAGCACTTAGCACAGTGCCTGGCACATAGTAGGTGCTTAATGAATGTTTATTGACCAACTGACATCTTCTATCACCTTCTCCCCCTAACAATCCAATTCAGCAGGCTTACTGTGCTTCGTGCTAGGAACACAAAGACAAAAATGAGGCATCCCTTACCTTGGAGGAGCTGGGGGTTGTTTTGTTTCCCAGTTCTGCCCTTCCCACGTAGAGAGAATCCACAGGTAGGGTTCATAAATTTAAACCTGGAGAGGACTTTATAGGCCATGCATCTGGTTTTACTCCCTCATTGTATAATGTGAACATCACACCCATTAAATGACTTGCCCAAGGTCACAAAGACAGGTAGAATTTAAACCCAAATGCCCTGACTTCAAATCTGGTGATTTTTTTTTCCCATTGTACTACCCTGGTTCTGGTCTCTCTGTCTCTTACCTTCCCAACCACTGCCTGGAACAAATACCTCCCCCTTGAAATCCAGGGAGCTAAAGGGCTTTGGAATACCCCAGGGCATCCCATTCCTAGCTATGAGTTCCCTTCCTTCCCCTTCCCCTTCCCCTTCCCCCACTGACACTCAGGGAGGCAGCAGCTTCCAATCACCCTAACTCCCCTCATGCTGGTCCAGAGACGTGTATGTATCCATTCCATCTGTGAGAAAAATTCTTCATTTTGAGGGAGAAGCCACCAAAGCTCCTCAAACTCCATTCTTTTTCCTTCCTTGCTAGCTGCCTACCCTTATTTATTCCTTCCATATTCTCCACATTAGGAAGTTATGGGTTCCCCTCCTTGGAGGTTTGTAAGCAAAAATTGGATTACCATGTGTTGGCTAAGATTATTTGGAATTCTCATTTGGGGTATAAATTGTATTAGATAGCCTTTTCTAACTCTAAGATGTTGTGAGAATCCTTCATTAGGCATCAGTAACATGGGTTGTACAGAGTATGGGCAGATTACTCTCTGCCTGATTCCTTTTGACCATGTGGGAACTTTGGGGGCCTGCTTCTGGCCATTTATGATTCATCAATGAGGGGATTTCACTGTAGAGAGCTACCTTCCATCAACCCTGTATTTAACTGATTTCTATATATGGTCTCCTACAAGGACTTTTTGATTTTGTTCTTTGTACCTCAAACAGCACAGTGCCTGGTATACAGTGAGCATTTAATGAATGTTTGTTGATTGATTAAAGACTCTCCTTTTTTCTGCTGAGCCACAAGAGCACAGTAGAATCAACTTATCAAAAGGGTTTTCTACCTTCTCAGCTGTGAATATATTGACTGGTTCCAGCCAGGTCCCTAGAGTTGGTTGGGAAACAGGGAATTGCCCTGACTCCCACATGGCCTCCATGCGGCCTCCTTTGTCTTCTTTGGTTTTGTTCCCTCCTGATGTTGGTCAAACAAGTATTCCATGGTTTATGTGTCCAGAACTGACAACAACTTTATGGATTCCTAAAGATCTGAGGGTCTCTATAGGCCTGCAAGTACAACAACCGAAATTTCCACAGTGGTTCATGGCAGGAAAAGCTTTTGCATTAGACTTTATGACCACCAACAAGAGGACCAGCCCATGTTAATCAGCAAATTAGTGCCAAGAGTGGTTGGACAACACAGAGCTGAGGTGAAAGCAAATACTTGATTGGTAGTCTTGTAAAACATATTTATGTTCAAATGATTTTTAAATATTAACCTCCGAACTTATTGTAACAATAGTTCTAAGTTAAGTGACTGACTCTTGTTAACTGCTGTTAAAACTATTTGCTCTTAATGTAATTCTGCAATTCTGTGATTCTTCTGTGTTTAGCATTTCTTTCTGTGTAAGAATAAACAAACCAAAAAAAGAAATCCGAGTAGAACATTAATGAAGGGGGAAACATAGACACAAAGAAGAAACAGCAGTTTCCCTTTGAGGAACTTAAAGACTACTGGAGAGTTGGGGAAAAAGATAAAAGAGATATCTTGTATATATCCCTAAGTAAATGTGATAAAAAGAAAAGAAAGTACTCTAAGAAAATATGTAGAAAGGGTCAGCAGTGGGAAAGGTACTGGATTTTGAATCAAAGGACATGAGTCCAAATCCTAGCTCTCCCATTAACTACCTGTATAACCTTGAACAAGTCCCTTCACCTGTCTCAGCCTCAGTTTACCCATTTATAAAGTGAGGGAGTCAGACAAGATAACCATTGAAGCTCTAGATCTATGATCCTGCAGTGAGGGTGAATTTCTTTCTGGGATCAGCTGAGGGAGCATGTACCCAGACCTCCCCTAGAAAGCTCCAAGTCTCCCAGGGATATTTTAGTCCATTGGTTGGGCCTTTCAAGAATAACAAATTTCCTGGTCTCTTCTGGCCATGGTAGCCCAGCACTGAAAGGACTCCTAATATGACATGGTGGGGCAGCTATGCACTGGATAGAGCACCGGCCCTGGAGTCAGGAGTACCTGAGTTCAAATCCGGCCTCAGACACTTACTAGCTCTGTGACCCTGGGCAAGTCACTTAACCCCAATTGCCTCACTAAAAAAAAAAAATATATGACATGGTAAACTCTGACTCCCTTAGTCATCACCGTGCCCATGAAAGCAGCAAAGGGGGAAGATACAGTTAAACTAAAAATGTTTCCAGCCCTCCCCTTGTGACTGCAACTCTTGTGTGTCAAAAAGTGCCCTGTCGCTAGACTCCTGTAAAGGTGGAGAGGGGAGTGGGTAGCATTTGGTCCCCCTGCCCTGTTATTGCTCCCCAGTTGGAGTGTAGACTCAACTAAACAAGCTTACACCTGGGTCCCTGGCTGTCTTCTCTACTTTGTGTTCCTTAAGAACAAAGACAGTTTTAGAGGTTTAGAGAAGTCTTTTTAAATATGAAAGGCAGGAGTTCCATGAGAGAGGTTAGAGGAGCAGTTGACTTTGGAAATGGCTGAGTGTGACATCCAGAAGCTTTGGGGTGGAGTAATGGTTCAGAACCCAGGTAAAACACAAACTGCCTCATCTGTAATCCCACACACTGCTATGTTCTGGTCAGATTTAGGGACCATCCTCCTAGCAGATTATATCAGTAATTACAAGTTAAGTTACTGAATCTTGTCCTATTAAAATGCACTCTTGTGAGTCTTTTATGTTTAGCATTTCTTATATGTTTAGGAATAAATTACCTGCCCCACGTATTTATTATATATTGACCTTTACTTTACTCCCTTCCCCATTTGGGGGAAGCCAAGTTCACTCTGGGAGTTCTGGGGTGGGAGGCTTAAGGAGCCAGTGAGTAGGAAAACAGGGAGGGCTTCCTCTGGTTCTTTGCATATTTCCTGGATACAGGTGCTCAGGCCTTCCATTTGTCATGCTTCACTCTCAATGCATGTTGTACAGACTGAGTCATGCCCAGCTCTCCACTTCTCCCTGCAACTAAAGCAGCTCCTGGCTGCTTGGATATTAGTGGGCCGACATCCTTGTTTGGTGGAGATGAATTGTTTTATTAAATGCAGGATAATAGGAGGGCATTCAAGCAAACCCCAGCTAATTTACCAGGTTATCACTGCAGGCACAGCCACTTCCTTGCAGAAATCACTCAGAGGCTTGTTTTCTCCCCAGTAAATAGCAGGGCTACCCCTCAGAAGGTTAATTACAAGCTGTAGTCAACAAAGGTGTCTCTGCCCTCATGTAGGCCTTCATCACCCCTTGCTCAGGCAAGGTAAGAGCCTTCTCTCTCTCCCTCCCAGCCACCCTGCACATCTTTTTACCGCATGGCTATGAGGGTGGCATTCCCCTGCTCCAAACAAGCCTACAACCTAATCAATCAACAGGCTTTTATTGAGCATCTGCTGCATTTCCTGCTTTGTGTCAGGGGCTTCCAGGAGTATAAAACAAAAACAAATTCTCTAACTTACAAACTCTAGACTTGTGATACATCAACCCTTATATTCTGGTAGTTCCAAGTCCTAACCTCTGATGGTGGTAACTGCCCTCTGTTATGCAATTCAGAACCCCTGAAAGGGAGTGAGTAAAAGATGGACAGCTCCTTATATAGAGGTAGAGGTATAGGGAAGGAGCTTCTCAGACAGGTGATAAGGGCTTTCTCATGCAGTGGTAGACATGAGAGACTGTCTCTTATACAGATGCAGAGGTACAGTAAAGGCCTTCTCTTATATGGGTATAGGAACATAGATTTAGGCTTAGAAAGAACTTTAGACTCCATCCTGTCCAGCCCTCTCATTTTACAGAAGAGGAAACTGAGGCCCAGAGATGTTCAATACAGCAAACCTTTATTAAGCACCTACTATGTACTGTGCTAAGCACTGGGGATACAGTTAAGAAAAAAGAGATAGGGGGCAGTTAGGTGGTGCAGTGGATAAAGCACCAGCTCTAGATTCAGGAGGACCTGAGTTCAAATCTGGCCTCAGACACTTGACACTAACTAGCTGTGTGACCCTGAGCAAGTCACTTAATCCTCATTGCCCCACCAAAACAAAACAAACAAACAAAAAAAAAGAAAGAGTCCCTGCCCTCAAAGAGCTTACAATCTAATGGGGAAAGAGAACACACAAAAGGAAAATAGGGAAGGAGAGCCTAAAGAAATTAGATGATGACTATCCAAGGCTGAATTAAATAGCATGATGAGATTTCTGGCGATCAGCTTATTCCATGGAGTTCAGACCAAGCTGAGCTATATATAGAAACCTACCCAAGATCATACAAGAACTAAAGAAGCAAGAGGTAGGATTTAAACCCATATCCTCCAACCCCAAATCCTGGCCTCTTTCCACCATAACTCACTGCCCACTATGATATGAAATGGAAGTGCCTTGGAGAAACTGGAGTACGTGTGAAAATTCTATAGCTGATTCTGGTTGACTAACCACATGGTGAAGAGGAGGCTCTTTGGCCAAAGGGGCATTCAAAAAGTCCTGTCAGCCTCAGCCTAGGCCTTCTTTGCCATTTTCTCTTGAGTTGCATTTTTGAGCATTCTCATTGACTCCTTGGGGCCTTCTCCCCTGGGAGGCCATGTGTTCCTGTGAAATTTCTTCTTTTATATTCTAGTTAAATGGAATGGAGCCTCCAGCTTTCTGAGTTTCAAAAGTTCAGAAAGGCACCCAGCATCCTACCATTCAAGAATCATAGCATCAGTGCCCCTAAGGAGCAAAGAATGACCTTTCTCTGATTCTTTGCTGATTTTCTGGATACAAGTGTAATATCTGGGCTATCCAATTGTCAACCTTCACTCTCAATGTATGTCGTCCAGACTGAGTTGTGCCCAGTTCCCCACTGCTTCCCATAACTAGAGCAGCACTTGAATGTTAGTGGGACCAGTGTTAGTGGGAGATCAGCACAGCACAGCATCAATGGTCCAAGAACCAAAGAGTGACCTTTGAGGTAGTGATGTTTTGCTGAATGTAAATTTAGATTCTGGAATGCCAGGTTTCTGGGGTGCCTTCCTGATCTCGTGATACTCATAAGACTAAAGGTTCCACTCCCTTTTTCTAGGATATAAAAGAACAATAATAGAGGCCAAGAACAAAGACCCTTTCACAGGAACATATAGCCTCTGAGGAGAAAAGGTCACAAGGCCTCTCTGGTTGGAGCATTGCCTTTCACTGGACTCCATGAATAAAAGAGTCAATGAGATCTTAGGGAATGATCTTTAAGAGCCCAGCCCAGCAGAAGCTGAGATAAGGGCATATCCAACAGTAATGCCACCTTCAGACATGAACTGGGTAGTACCAATGTTGCAACATTATGTAGAAACTATATTAAGAGTGAGCCCAGGCCTCAGACACTTGACACTTACTAGTTGTGTGACCCTGGGCCAGTCACTTAACCCTCATTGCCCTGCCAAAAAAAAGAGTGAGCCCAATAAACGAACATTTTTTTTTAAGTGAGGCAATTGGGGTTAAGCAACTTGCCCAGGGTCACACAGCTAGTAAGTGTTAAGTATCTGAGGCCGGATATGAACTCAGGTACTCCTGATTCCAGGGCCGGTGCTCCATCCATTGCGCCACCTAGCTGCCCCTGAACATCTTAAACCATATACCAAAGTAAGGTCAAAATGGGTACATTATCTAGACATAAAGGGTGATACCATAGTTGTTAGAAAAGGAAGGAATAGTTTACTTGTCTGATCTATGGAGAGGGGAAGAATTTATGACCAACAAAAGATAGAAGGGGCAGCTAGGTGGTGCAATGGATAAAGCACAAGCCCTGGATTCAGGAGAACCTGAATTCAAATCTGGCCTCAGACACTTGACACTTACTAGCTGTGTGACTTAACCCTCATTGCCCTGCAGAGAGAGAGAGAGAGAGAGAGAGAACATTATGAAATGCAAAATGGATCGTTTTGATTACATTAAATTAGAAAGGTTTTGCACAAACAAAATCAATGCAACCAAGATTAGAAGGAAAGCAGCAATCTGGAAAACAATTTTTACAGCCAGTGTTTCTGATAAAGGCCTCATTTCTCAAATATATAAAGAACTGAATCAAATTTATAAGACTGCAAGTCATTCCCCAATTGAGAAATGGTCAAAGAATATGAATAGGAAGTTTTCAGATAAAGAAATTAAAACTATCCATAGTCATATGAAAATATGTTCTCAATCACTACTGATTAGAGGAATGCAAATTAGAACTACTCTGAGGTACCACCTCCCACCTATCAGATTGGCTAATGTGACAAAAAAAAGAGAAATGATAAATGTTGGAGAAAATTGGGAAAAAATGGAACACTAATGCATTGTTAGCAGAACTACAAACTGACCCAACCATTCTGGAGAGCAATTTGAAACTATTCCCAGAGGACTATAAAACTGTGTATACCCTTTGACCCAACAATATATCCCAAAGAGATCATAAAAGAGGAAAAGGACCCATGTATACAAAAATATTTATAGTTGCTCTTTTTGTGGTGGCAAAAAAAATGGAAATTGAGGGGATGCTCATCAATTGGGGAATGGCTGAACAAGTTGTGGTATATAAATATAATGAAATACTATTGTGCTATAAAAAATGATGAGCAGGCAGATTTCAGAAAAACCTGAAAGACTTAAATGAACTTATGCAGAACCAGGAGAACATTGTACACAGTAACAGCAACATTGTGTGATGGTCAACTGTGACAGACTTAGCTTTTCTCAGCAATACAATAATCCAAAACAATTCCAAAAGACTCATGATAGAAAATGCTCTCCACATCCAGAAAAAGAACTATGGAATCTAAATCCAGATTGAACCATACTATTCTCACTTTTTTATTGTTTTTGTTGTTGTTGTTGTTTCTTCTTTCTTGTGGTTTTTCCCTTTTTTCTGATTCTTCTCTTACAACATGACTAATGTGGGAATATGTTTAACATGATTGTACTATATAACATCAGATTGCTTGCTGTCTTAGGGGGGAGGTAAGGGATTCTTCCTGGCTCTGAGGTCAGCTGTCTATGCACTATGCTATGCGCTACCTCTCTGAAGATGAAATAATCCTGGAAAGGTAGGTAGCAGCCAGATTGGGGGGGGGGGGGCTTCAAATGCCAAACTAGAGAAGTTCTATTTTATCCTAGAGGCCATTAGGAGCCACTGAAGGAAAGGAAGAGGGACTACTAAGCAGGGGAGGCATGTGGTCAGAATAGTGCCTTAGGATTATCATCTGGGGAGTTGCATGGAAGAGAAGAGAGAGAAAATAAATGCAGGGACACTTGACTTGAGTGGAGAGAAGTGAACAGATGTGAGAGATGTGGAAATGTTTTTGAGAGTGCCAAGACTTGAAAAACTGATTAAATAAGTGGGGAGGGTGGCAGGGGGTGGAGGGGAAAACTGAGGGAGGATGCAGAGCCAAGGGTGACTCTAAGATTATGAACCTGTTGGGGCAGCTAGGTGGCACAGTGGATACCGCACCGGCTCTGGATTCAGGAGGACCTGAGTTCAAATCTGGCCTCAGACACTTAACACTTACTAGCTGGGTGACCCTGGGCAAGTCACTTAACCCCAATTGCCTCACCAAAAAAAAAAAAAGATCATGAACCTGTTGACTTGTAAGATGGGGTGTCCTTCACAGAAAAGGGAAGTGGGTCGGGAAGGAGGATGACTAGGGGATATCTTCTTCTCAATTCAGTTGTGTCTGAATCTTTGTGACCCTATTTGGGATTTTCTAGGCAAAGATACTGGAGTAGTTTGCCATTTCCTTCTCCGGCTCATTTTACAGATGTGGAACTGAGGCAGAAAGGGTTAATCGACTTGCTCAGGGTTACACAGCTAGTAAGTGCCTGATGTCAGATTTGAACTCAGGAAGATGAGTCTTCCCAACTCTAGGACTATAACTCTATCCTCTTTGCCACACAACTTCTCTGATTAACTAATAGTGAATAATAGGGATATAGGACCTGTGATTTCATTGACAGAGAATTTCTAAGTAAGGAAACTATCTACCAAGGTAAGTTATCACCTTCTCTACACTTTTGACTTAGAGTTGTCCGGAGTACTGAGAAATTAAGCACCTTTCCCAGGTTCATGTAGACAGTGCGTGTCAGAGCCAGGGTTCAAACCATGTCTCTGGCTCCAAAGCCACTTGACTCCACAACACCACACTACCTCCAACACCACTCCACTAATTCTAAGTTGCCAGTAGTTTCATGAAGCCTTAAGGTTCACAAAGGGCTTTACATCTTCACTTCCATTTTGTACATAGTGAGTTTGAGTTATAGAAGGAATATCCAGGTGAAGAAGTCCAGCGGGCAGTTAATGATGTATGAACAACTGGAGCTTGAGATGGAAAGGAAGAGGGGCAGCTAGGTGGCACAGTGGATAAAACACTGGCCTTGGATTCAGGAGGATCTGAGTTCAAATCCAGCCTCAGACACTTGACACTTAACTAGCTGTGTGACCCTGGGCAAGTCACTTAACCCTCATTGCCCTACAAAAAAAAAAAAGAAAGAAAAGAGATGGAAAGGAAGAAAGGAAGCATGGAAGGAAGGAAGGAAGGGAGGGAGGGAGGGAGGGAGGAAAAGGCATTTATTATGTACCTACTATGTGCCAGGCACTGTATTAAGCCTGGAAATACATATATGAGCAAGCAAGCCTGTGTCTGTGCTCAAAGGCATTCTAATAGAGGAAGACAATACATAAAAGGTAGCTAGAAAAAGGAAAAGCGGTATGCAAGGCAGTATGATGGGAAGAATGTGGTGCTGATTGCAGACAAGATAAGACAAAAGCTGACCTATCAAAGCCAAGGATCCCAGGGCCAGAGTCCAAATTCCTGTGAGAGAAGGGAGAGAAGGATGATCAGAGATCACCCTAATCATATCCCCATACTCCATAACTCCCCTAGTCCCCAGCTTCTCTGGCTTAATACTAATCTAATACTATCTCAATATTAAAGCCCTGTATCTGCCCAAGCAGTCCTTATCCTCTCCTAATATTATTAAGTACCTATTACATGCAAGAAGCTTTTGGTTCTAATAGGACTTAGGTATCCTCCTAATAAGAGTTATGCTATGGGCCACCAGACAAATATCAGGAGATTTGTAAAGGATGGTAGATAAGTGCCAGGGTTGCCTAGCAATGGCCTGCTCTATGGGGAAAAAAATCACCCCTGGCTGAGTCATCAGAGAAAGAACAGGCAAAGAAATCGGGAGGGGCTTATAGGGAGCAGCCTGTCAGATACAGGCTTAGGATCATAGAATGTCAGAGCTGTAACGAAATTGAAGGGCCCTCAAGCCCTTTTTTGTGTATCATGGACCCCTTGGCAGTTTGGTCAAGTCTGAGGACCCCTTCTCAGAGTAATGATTAGTTATCTAAATTCGAAAGGCTCAATTTCAGTTAGAAGTTACTAAAAATAAAGATGTAATTTTTCCCATCCAGGTTCACAGACTTCTGACCCCCTGTTAAGAACCTCTGATCTACAACTGTGATAGACTTGGCTCTTCTCAGCAGTGCAATGATCCAAGACAATTCCAAACCACTCATGATGGAAAATGTTCTTCACATCCAGAAAAAAAGAACTGTGGATTCTGAATGCAGATTGAACCATACTGTTTCTACTTTTTGGTTGTTGGGGTTTTTTTGAGGTTTTTCCCTTGTGTTCTGATTCTTCTTTCATGACATGACTAATGCAGAAATATGTTTAATGTGATTGTACATATATAACCTATATCAGACTGCTTTCCGTCTTGGGGGCGGGGGAGAAGGCAAGGAGGGAGAAAAATTTGGAACTAAAAATCTTATGAAAACAAATGTTGAAAACTATCTTTACATGTAACTGGAAAATAATAAAATACTTTTATGATTAAAAAAAGAACCTCTGATCTAGCCCAATCATCTTATTTTGAAGTTAAGAAAACTAAGACACAAGGGACTTCACACCTAGGATCCCAACTCGTCAGTATGTGGCAGATTTGGCCGGAAGAATTCTTCCTGATGTGTCTGCTTGTCGGGTAATCCTTCATTTTTATTTTGGTGACCCTACTTATAGATATTCAGACAGATGGATTTCCCAGTCAAGGCATTAAGCCACTGAACATTCCATTTGATAAAGCCTCATCAACATTTCTCCTCATGGGTGGGCAGGTAGGGCAGGGGGAGAGAGGCAGTGCCCCATTCATTGCATCCATCAGCCTCTTTCCCAAACCAATCATTACATCTGGGCCACTGGACACCTAATTACGAGTTGTGCTGTGTCTGGTTGAGCTCATTCCCCTATGATTCTCTTAAGAAGCCAGCAGTTCCAGGTCTTCATCCTTTCCCTGTCTTGTTCTTCATAGCTTTCCTGCTAACTCCCAGTCTTCCTGATGGCCTGGGAAAGCAAACACCTCATTTATTTTGTTATGAAGTATTCCTCTTTTATACTTGATCTATTCCATCCAATCCATCTTTCATCTCCTCAGCCCATTTCCAGGCTCCGGGGGACTTGGCACTGATTAAATGCCTATAATAGAGAACATTCATTTCCCTGTCAGTTAAGAAATCACCATTGGAAATTGTCCCATCATTTTGCTCCCTTCTGATGGATCGACTGCAGACACTAGCTGAGGCCTGCTACTGGAAAAGGCCATTGGAGACCCAGGCCTGGGTCTTAGGGCATTCAAGGCCAAGTGGCCACCTCAGTAGACTGGCAAATGAACCTGTGGAGAGACTACTTCATCAACAACTAACATTGATCAAGTGCCTGCTATAAGTATATAGCACACAGGGAGCCTCCTAAAACCTCTGTATTTGTTAGTTCCTGGCTCCAGACGTAACAGACAAGGGCATACATTTTTGGTGGGAGTCTCTCACAAAACCTTTCCAGCTCATGTCCCCACATCCTTTGGAAGCTGGCTCGTGTCTCTCACCAAAAACAAAAAAAGCAATGAAGGAAAAAACCATTACTCCAAATCTGAGAAACCCTGGAAACAATCAGTATCTGGGTCATTCTGTGCTCCCTTAGCTCCCATGCAAGCATTCAGACTAACAAGACAATAAATACAGGATGGGTTTTATTTAATTCAACAACAAAAATACCCACAATCAATCAACAAACATTTATGAATTGCCTGCTACATACCAAACACAGCTAGGTACTGGGGATACAAATGCAAATAAAGCAATCCCTCCTCTCAAGGAGCTTACATAAGACAAGATCACACCTTAGCCTCTCAACCTTCAGGAAAGCTTTCCTCCCTTCTTTGAGATCCTCAAGCATCCTTCCCGTCTTGTGGGACCCACCTTCCCTTAAAACCTATATAGTGGAGCAGCTAGGTGCCACAGTGTATAAAGCACTGGCCCTGGATTCGGGAGGACCTGAGTTCAAATCCAGCATCAGATACTTGATACTTACTAGCTGTGTGACCTGGAGCAAGTCACTTAACCCTCATTGCCCCACCAAAAAAAAATCCTATATAGTGCACATGACCCAGAAGGGAAGAGATGGGTCAGGATTGACGCTAGGTGTACATGGTTCCCTAGAGCAGAGCTTCTTAAATTTTTTCCACTTGCCACTCCTTTTTGCCCTAGAAATTTTTCCATAGATACGTATAGATATAGATATAGATATAGATATAGATATAGATATAAGTATATGGGCACATAGGTATATTAGATATATAGGTATATTATATATATATATACATATATATATATGACCTTTTACTGTTGCCAGATTTTTCATGACCCCCACATTCAGTTATGTGACCCCATATGGGATCCCAACCCACAGTTTAAAAAGCTAAGCCCTAGAAGGACATGTAAATGTATAGGCTTCTTTCCTGGTTCACCTGAAGCTCAGTATCTCTGTCTCTTCTCACTATCTGTGTCTTCTATCTAATACAGAGAAATAGATCCTTCTTGCAAATGGGCCCTAGGCATCCACCATGTGGAAGTAGGAGGGGCTTATCAGCATGACCACTACATTCTGCCTCCAGTAGAAAATGTGGCTGTCCCTTATTTATAATGAAGCTAGTATGCCCTCTTCCCCTGAATGTTTTGAAGTGATTCGTGTTAATATATACCAGCAGGCCACTTGCAAGAGTGACAATTTTGCTCATTAACCCAAAACATTGTTAGTCCAGTCACTGGTTAGGTAGTCCAGTCACATCTGGGATGATTTACTATCACTTCTGAATATCCTATCTCTTATCCCCTGCTGGGGAGCAGCTATCATTAGGTCCTGCAGCCCCAATTCTGGATCCATGCATAACCTAGAGCAAAGAGAGCTCTCTTCAGCTCGCACAAAGTCAGGATCTATCTGTGGCCTCTGTTCCATTGGCACCTCCAAAGCTGGATCAGTGGACAGGAAAGGAACAGCTTCCAGATTTGCCTCCTCTTCCTTCTCCAGGCAGAGGCCTCCCTCAGGCTGAGGCAGTCAAGGCAGCCTTCTCCATTCCGGGGGACTTGCTTTCCACTTGATCCAAATGTTGACCTGAATTGTTGCCAAAAGGGCTGTCCTCTGGTGCCCCTTGTGACTCCACATCTAGTAGATAGAGATGGCCTTTGTGGTACCTGATTCCTCAACTGTTCTGTGCTCCTGTCTTCCTATTCGCTGGACAACTATGGGCAAAAAGTGGCTGTGATGCATGATCTTTTTTTTTTTTTTTGTAGGGCAATGAGGGTTAAGCGACTTGCCCAGGGTCACACAGCTAGTAAGTGTCAAGTATCTTGAGGTCAAATTTGAACTCAGGTCCTCCTGAATCCAGGACCAGTGCTTTATCCACTGCGCCATCTAGCTGCCCTGTGTGATGCATGAACTTTGTAGGAACTCAGTCATCCTCTGGGCCTAGTTTGTAGACTAGCACCCAGTGATTTGGGTTCAGGCAGCTTCCAACCAGACTGCTATCTTGTATTTTGCCAGAAGAACAAGATTTTATAACAGGATTCATCTCCTGGCTGGAGTTCTTGACAATAAAGTAGAAACTGATATCTTTGCTCTTGACATTCTTCCAATCCATGGCCATCATTAGGAGGTAGACCACCCTCAGTCAAGTCTCTTAGTCAAGTAATATAACGGTTAGGATTCTCTATATCTTCCCCATCCTTAGAGATTCAAAAGCACAAATCAGCAGGCAGCTGTGAGTAAAATCTGCAATGTCCTTCCTGATGACAATGTGGCAATATACTAAAAAGGACACATACTAACTCCACTGATCCACTGGGTAGCTTGCCCAGGTTCCCAGCTCATTCAGCCAACAAGCATTTATTAGACACTTCCCACATACCAGACATTCAGCAGAGTGTGATTTGACTATTTTGATGGTGGCTCCAGCTTGAGTATAGTATAGTATAGTTATAGATATTTTGATTTCTGCCTACTCCAGCACTTCTTTAATTGACTTGCTCTTAAGATCCCAACCCTAATCAGAGTAATAGCTCATGGAATCATCTATTTAGAGCTAAAAAAAACTTCTAAAGGTCAATATCCTCATTTACAGATGAATTAACTAAGGAATATAGATATTAAGAGACTTCCCCAGAAGCACACAATTTAAATCTGAAGTGGAATCGAACCCAGATCTTCCTGACTCCAAGTCCAGGGCTCTATACTCAACAATATTCTGCCTCTCTAATCCCAGCTGGGAAGTCATTCACCAAGCACCAAATGCTTCTTATTTTGTCCATTTCTGGATAGAACTATGATTCCATCACATATTTATTGATCTATTAGAGTTGGAAGGCAGCTCAGAGATCATTCTACAATGGAGGAAACTGAGACCCAAGGATATTAAGTGACTTGCCCAAGGCCACACTGGTAATAAGTATCAGAGGCAGGATCTGAACCTAATCCAGGGCTCTTTCCACTTTGCCATTCTAGATCCTACTCATGTTCTTCTGATGCTCTTCTAGAGAGACAAGAAGTCTATGCACACCAGCTTGGGGCATAATCATTTCCCTTTTATTTAATACAATGGAAATGGATCAAACTTCTTGTGTGTTTCCATTGCCATTCAGGGTCAATGTGAATTTCTCTGCAACTCAAGCCAGATTTTCCTTTTGGCCCAGATGCTCAAAGCATTATAAAATCTTTCCCTAGGCATGACAGGCTTTGGAAAGAACTTATTACCCCAGAAAAAAAAAACAGTTATAATGTTATAATACATCATTCCCTGGCAAACCAACAGCATGCTCAGTGCAGGAAAAATATCAGCCCCAAAATGAGTATCTTTCTCCCTAAACCCACTCCACCTCCAACCTCTGCCATTCCCACAACAGTGAAGGGTCCCCTAGGGACCTAAGTCTGATTCCCCAAAGGTCATACTCTCTTCTCCTGTCCAGGATCACCCTTATTCCTACAGCTGAGCTTGGTTTCAGTTGCCCACATTCGATTCAATTCAACCAACATTGACAGGACATCTGGTTTGCTCCAGGCACTGTCCAAGATCTTGGGACTGACAAAGACAAAACAAGAGAGTCTGACCTCCAGGAGCTTATGTGTCATCAGGAAGAAACAATTTGTGTACATATTAAGTAGATAAATATAAAATATTTTAAAAGTAATTAGTGGGGGCAGCTAGGTGGCGCAGTGGATAGAGCACTGGCCCTGGAGTCAGGAGTACCTAAGTTCAAATCTGACCTCAGACACTTAACACTTACTAGCTGTGTGACCCTGGGCAAGTCACCTAACCCCAATTGCCTCACTAAAAAAAAAAAAAGTAATTAGTGGGGCAGCTAGGTGGTGCAGTGGATAAAGCACCGGCCCTGGATTCAGGAGGGACCTGAGTTCAAATACGACCTCAGACACTTGACACTTACTAGCTGTGTGACCCTGGGCAAGTCAGTTAACCCTCATTGCCCCCCCCAAAAAAAGTAATTAGGCACAGGCATAATATTCAGTTCAATTTGATAACAATAGGAGTTCTAAGGGGTAGAAGTAGAACAGTAGGGAAGAATGGGATAGGGACACCAGAAGGAAGGGCTTGGATATGGATGGAAGTGAAGGTCTAGGGAATAATGGTCAGTGCTATGGCCTACACAATCACAGCTAGAAATCACAGGGATTCTGAGTGAAGTCATCATAGGGCAGTGGGCTCTTCACTATAGCAAATGTAATGTTGATTTGATTATAAATACAGAAGAGGGGAAAACAGAATGTAGGGTGCATATGCAGGAGTAGAGAAGATAATGGATCCCTGGTCCTGCCTGGTGATTGAGGAAGTTCTGAGGAGAGTCCTGGGGCCAGGCTGTTTATAGAGGGATGAAAGATATTTAAGTCACTCACCTTCATCCAGGTCATTTCTGGCCAAGGACTCACTCCAGTGTTAAATAAGTTTATCTCTTTCAGGATGTGTGTGTGTGTGTGTGTGTGTGTGTGTGTGTGTGTGTTGATTGTGAGTATGTGTATTAGGTAAGGAGAAATGGAGATCACAAAGGGTTTTTTTTTTCTGAACTGGTGATAGGAGGAGAGGCTAGTGACATCCAACATAACACTTGTCAGTATATTTAGGTCAGTGCACAGTAACCATATCAGCTGTTTTTGTTTCACTATTTGTTGTTATGATAAAGGGTTCAGTGGTGGAGTGAGTGGGGGAAGAGAAGATATACAGAAATGACTGAGATGTAAAAAAATAAAAAGCCATCAATAAAAATGAGGATGCAAAGCTTTTCAACCATAGCCCATGTTAAGGCCAAGAATTACAACTTGTTGATGGCTTAATGAGCCTCACTGGGGCTAAGTAACAAATCTCCTACAGGCAAAGGCTTCTGACAAGCCATCTTCTAGCATAAAACTACCCCAGCCCCTACCCCACCCACCCCCAGACCATCTAATCTGGCTTCAGTGTGTAAGACAAAGGGACTGTGTAGCTCTGGTAAAGCTAACATCAGTGGGTTCAGTGTAAATCTTTAAAGGCTACATTTCTAGCCCAGTAATATCCAAAAGGCACCTGTTGGTTCAGAATGTCCACTTCCATATTTCTGCTAATTCCTCCTGGTCAATCCAGAGGTGAAATCATCTAGAAGTTTTGTAGTGATGGAACAGTTCTTCACATGTTTGAGAACAGCAACCACAAGCTCTAGAAATATCATGACCTCTTATTAATTCTGCAGTTATGGCTAGGTGACAAGGGCTTCCATCTTCCCTGGGTCAATGCTCTTTCCCTGGGACCCATGTACTTGACAGAGGCTCAGCAGAACTGGCACTTCTCAATTTTATTAGCATTAAATCAATTCTACTTTGACTGAATAAGTTATTTTGAATATTATAAATACCCAAATTAACTATAAAGGTTATATGAAGAAAGATGCTATCAGTATCCAGAGAAAGAACTGATAACTAAAAGTATTTATAGAATAATTTTACATATATATATATATATATACATATATATATACTTATTTGTGTCTAATGGTTACCATCTCTAGGGCAGAGTGGAGGAGGGAAGAAAAAAGAGGGGAAAAGAAAGTTACATAATAACTTTGTTGTATATTTGAAAGGAATAGTAAATTATGTAGAGTTTCAGTTTCATGTGCAATCATCTTTTTATTGTACTAGGTTATGGAAATGCTTGCTTTATTCCATAAATTAAAAATAAAATACATCTTTTAAAACCCATAAGCCAAGCTAATACTTCTTCTCATGCTTGTCTAAAACCTTACCCAAAATAATGAGCTCATCCAGATAAATTAATACTTCTAAGTATTAATGAGAGTACCTTGGGTAATATGTTTATATTGAAAGAATAGCACCAGACAGATAAAGATTGTCTTTCCATTATCTCATCCTGTCATGGGGAACTGAGAGAGGTCCAATACTGAGAACCACTAATATCACATGGTATAAAACCCCAAGAAGCTTAGAGGAGAGGGAGATGTGGGCGGGGAGTAGGGGGAAGGGAAAAGAAGATCAAAAGTCCTGGTTTTTATCATGTTGAGTTAAAAGTTATGGAATCCTTATCAAAAGACCTGATATCTCCTGATCTACAGGAAAAAGGCAAAACTCTTTAGCCTGGAATTCAAGGCTCACCACAATCTGGCCTCAGCCTACTCTTTCCATCATAGTTGCTGTACTACTGTCCCAAACCTTCTACTCCAGCTAAAATGTTCTCCTCATTCTCTTCCAAATATTCCAGGATAATTTCCACCTTCTTGTCTTTGCTCAAAATGTTCCTGGTGCCTAGGCTACCTTTCTCTTCCCCTTTCCCTCTCCAAATACTTCCCATTTCCATCATAAAGGTTTTTCCCCCTGACAATGCCAGACAAGGGTATATGTTCAGCAAACATTCCAGTGCTGCTGAAAGGAGCCTATATGCCTCAGAAACTCTCTGCTAGACCCTCTCAGCAAAACCTTTTCAAATCCAGGAGAGGAAGCCCTGGGAAGAGAATTCACTGATGACAATAAACTCATATTTCTAGAGCACTTTACCTTTCTACTTCTTCCTGAGTAATATTTGTACTCCATACCTCATCACAGCTCTGTTGGGAGGGATGCAGTTATCCCCATTTAACAGATGAGACCCAGAGAGGGAAAATGACTTGACTAAAGGCGAAGAGCTAGTTAGTGATATTACTAGATCCAGAATCCAAATCTCCTGGTTTCAAGCTCAGGGTTATTTCCATTCTTCTATAACAACTCCAACTACCTCCATACTATCCTAGTGACCTGAACATATCCAAAATACAGATAGTGTGTATACATATGGGTGTACATATATACATATATGTGTGTCTATATACAACACATCCGTCTATACATGCATGTACACATGCATGCATATGAGATGTATGTGTATATATACGTATATATATATATACACATATGTGTATTGTGTACATGTGTATAGATATCTGTAAGCTGGGGCTGGCATTCTCTTCTAAATTGAGCTCTTCCCTCTACAGAAGGACTCTCTGCAGGTCTTTTCCACCTATTTACACATTCATTTACACATCACTGGACACTTGGCAATGACGATGTGGAACAGAGAAACTTAAAACTCCAAATAGTTCCTCCTCCAAAGGGAATTTTTTTTAAAACCTTCCCTTGACATCCCTAAAGCCAACCTTGAAATTCACAAAGTATGTTACCCTTCTCTTCCACTTTATATTGTCATTTAGGTGATAACTCCCTTTTTAGAATTTATGGTCCATGAGGAAAAAGACTGTCTTATTTTTGTATCTCTGCCAGTGCCACACAATGCTCTGTACATAGTAGGTGAAATAATAACTAACCAACACAGTAGGTGACTAAGAAAGCTTTGTTAGCTTGACACTTAATTTAATTAGGAATCTCTGCTTATTGATAATCCTTCAGCAAAAAAATGCTTCAGAAATGTATGCATTGATAATGCAATCCAGGGAGCAAAGTAGTTGAACTGGTGGGGGCAGGAAGGAAGCAGATGTGGCAAACAGTCCTAAAGAGGGCATCTCTTATGCCAAAATTGCCTACAGGCAATAGATGAAAGAAGAACCAGTTCTCTAAACTAGCTCTTACTGTAGATGTTGAATGTGTTCAGAAAGAGACAGAGAGAGGAAGGGAGGGAAGGAGGGAAACAAAGAGAGAAAGAAACACAAAGAGACAGAGAAAAAAAACACAAAAGCACCCAGTTAGAATGTCTTGCAGCAAAACAGTGCAATTCTAGGAGTGTGCTATTCATGGATGTCTAAGTTCTATTATCCATATGTGTCTCTGACAGTCTTGTACATCAGGCAATGCCATGAGCTGCTTGAATCCTTAGGTGTAGAAAATACTTAAGGCCTGGATGATGTTATTGGAGGAGGGGGAGGAGAAGGAGAAGGAGGGGGGAAAGGAGGAGCAGGAGGAAGGGAAGGAAAGGAAGGAGGAGAAGGAGGAGAAAAAAGAAAGAGGAGCAGGAGGAAGGGGAGGAAAAGAAGGAGGAGGAAGAGAAGGAAGGAGGAGGAGGAGGAGGAGAAGAAGAAGAAGAAGAAGAAGAAGAAGAAGAAGAAGAAGAAGAAGAAGAAACAAAGTCAGCAATAGCTAAATCCTTGAAAACACCTTTTGAGTCATTCTCTGTTCTCTCAAGAAATGTAACATATATTATAAGACCAAATTAGAGTTGACCAAGGACAGAAAGGGCTGTCTCAGAAAGTAGTAGATTCCTCCTAACCACAGGTATTGAAATAAAATCTGGATAGTCACTTTTGGGGGATGTTGTAGAGGGGTCTTTGTCCTTATCCAAGTATGGGTTGGATTAACTATGTGGTCCCTGAGGTCTCTTCCAACTCTGACATTCTATGATTCTTTGATCCAGACTGATGCAAGCAACAGTCCTAAGTTTGTTATAAAGCGTGAGTTCTGTAAATAGATTTCAAGGCATTCTTAAACTTGGACAAGAAAGAAAGACATCTTCATTTTCACTTACCTTTGACTGAAATGTAATATTTCTTTCCATTATTAACATAGGCAATAAATATATTTTGAAAAGGGGTCAATAGGATAAATCAGACTGCCAAATGTTAGGGAAAAATGGTTAGGAGCCCATGTCGTTGATTGTACATATATAACCTATAGCAGATTGCTGGCTGTCTTGGGGAGGGGGGGGGCAGGGAGGGAGAGGAGAAAGATTTGGAACTCGAAATCTTACAGAAATGAATGTTTAAAACTCTCTACATGTAACTGTGAAAAATACTATTGGGGAAAAGGAACCCATGTTGTACGGCAAAGAGCATTGAATTTGAAATCAAAAGATCTGGGTTTGAATCCCAGCTCTGCTTCTTTGTACCTTGTGAAAATCCCTTTCTTCTCTTTGGGCCTTATTTTTCTCATCAACAAAAGGAGAGGGTTGAGCTAAAGATTATCCAAGGCCCCCTTCCAGTGTGAAATACTATAAGCTCCCTTCCCCAAAGTCTCTGAACCCACTCAGGGAAGAAACAAAACTACTTTGTCAGCTGGTCAAAAATCCTAACCTAGTTAAGTGTGAATGACCCATCCTGACTTCCCGATAGCATACCAGCCCCAAAGATTGCTCACCAAGACATGAAAACTCACAGCCAGATACACCAAGTTCCGCATTTCTTCTGCTGACTTAATCCTGGAGCCAAAATTAATCACCCATCCTCACTCAGAGGGTCAAGAAAAGCCATAAATTATCCTGCCTCCCTTCGAGCAGCAGCATTAAAAGTCCCCAGAAGGCGGGGCCTCCCCTCTGATTAATCACTGTTTAAGTTCCCTCTAGCACCTTTGGAGCCTCCTGCCGACTGCAAGCCGTGAGCAGCATTTTATATTAAATGGTACAAAGGAGCATTTTCAGAGATGATGGACGAGGCAGGTCCGACAGGGAAATTAAGTGCTGTGTGTGCAGAAAGCTGACAAAAAAGCCCTCCCCCACCTAGCCCCTGACCCTCCCCCTCCTGCCACTTCAAAATTCCCCACCCTTCCTGACCCCATGAAAATCAGCCCATCTCTAGGCTAATTCCCCAATGGAGCCGCAAGACAGAATTGTCCTGGGAGCTGGGACACCTTGGTTCAAGGCCCAGCTTTGTGCATTTATTCACTACCTGACTCTGAGTCACAGATTGTTAGAGATAGAAGGGCCCTTTGAGGCTGCCTAATCCAATCCCATCATTTTTCCAGCAAGGAATTGAAGCCCCAGGTCACATCAGGCCATAGAATGGGAGGGCTGGAGGCTATCTAGTTTGACCTCCTAACTTTACAATTGAAGAAACTAAGACAGAGATGAGAAGTGACTTTTTTAAGGGAACCCAGGTGGTATAAGAAGAGGGACTTGGATCCATTTTTCTTACTTTTGAGTCTAGTGTTCTTTTCATTAGTCCACATCACCCCACTCCCACTCCGAAGGCCTGGTGGAGTCGAGCAAGTATTGGACTGGGAGTTGGAAGATCTAGAATTGAAGACCAACTCTGATACTTACTTACCATCTGGGTGACGTTGAGCAAGTAACTTCCTTCTGGGCCTTTGTTTCCCCACCTGCAAAATAAAGGGTTTGGACTTAATGACCTCTAAAATCCTTCCAGTTCGGGGGCAGCTAGATGGCGCAGTGGTTAAAACACCGGCCCTGGATTCAGGAGTACCTGAGTTCAAATCCGGCCTCAGACACTTAACACTTACTAGCTGTGTGACCCTGGGCAAGTCACTTAACCCCCTATTGCCTGCAAAAAAAAAAAAAAATCCTTCCAGTTCTAATGTTCTGTGAGCTAATGTGTGGACTCAGTTTCCTCATCTGTAAAATGAGGGTAATAATCCCTACCCTACTACTTCACTCATAGCATTGCTGTGAGACTCAAGGAAAGACGAGATTTTAGAAACTGTGAAGTGCCTTATAAATGTCAATGTAAGAGATTGTTATCATTTTCATTCACTAATACAGTTAACCCTCCCACATCATGAATTTTTCCATTGTGGTTCCAGTATATTGTGGGTCAGCATAAGAAATTAAATGGGAATTTGTGGGAGCCACAAATGACACATGAAGGACAGCTGATGAAGCAAAAAAAAAAAATTTAGAAACCAGGAAATATACATATCATACTGTATAATATCTTCTCTGGTATAAAGGGAGGGCCATAGAATTTAATGCAGATTCTCCAGATCATGGAGGTGGGGAGGGGGCGGAGTGGGGAGAATCACACCCTTAACCCTGCAATGTGGAAAGAATAACTGTAATACTATCTCTCTCACAAAGAGAGGAAACAAACCTCACAGTGTCTGTTTTCCATATGAACTCATTCTCATATGAACAGTGGTGGCTTTATTATACCTATATATAGGTAATCCCTACTAGGATCCCTAAAAAGGCAACTAGTTTATCCATCTGGAAAATGGGGGTAATATTAACTCAGACCTCCTAGGGTTATCGTGAGGATCAAATGAGATAATATTAGTAAAGGGTTTAGCATGGTGCCTGGCACACAAATGTTTATTCCATTCCATTCCATTCCTTCCAGCTCTAAATTCTATTATCTTACTTCATATCACTACTCTTCGGATCAAGAACTCATTTAGCCCTCAGAGAAGTGTCTTTCCAAAGTCTTATGTGCTTTGCCAATGCTCTCCATGCGTTGTGGCTGTAAAGAAAGGAATTGTGCTTTCTGAATGTTGGGGGTGACCTTTGTGTTGGACTAAATTAGTCTGACTTTAGAGGTAATAAGAGTCAGCACTAAGGTCAGGAACAGTGGCAAAGCTGGGAGCAAAGAGCTGGGTCAGCATGACAAGAGACAGTTGTTCACAAATGAGCAAAATAGGAGAGCTTGACTAGAACCGAGGTTCCCAGGCTGGGATATGCCAGCCCTCAGGAGCATAAAAAGCTTGTCAAGAGAGCCTGGACACTACTTGGTAAATAATTAGATAATCCTGTCAAAATATTTCAAAAGGAGTAGTTTTAGTGGAAAATAAAAATCATGGAATAGGAAAACAGTGAGAAAGTGGGGAGTTGAGGTATAGCATCTGAAAAATTTGAAAATGACAGTGAGAAAATAATTCCTAGTGACAGACACCAAATAAATGAGGTTTGGATATGAAACATTTTTCATATCGAGCTAGAAAAAAAAAAAGCAGCAACAACAAGTCAGTGAAAGATGAGCTCATTGATCTCTGCAATGAGCAGAAACTCCAAAAAGTTCTGATGTACCCTTAGAGAAGTATGTCCTATTCTTTTTTTAATTTTTATTTTTTATATATAATTATATTTTATACATCTATCAAACAGATATAATATACACAAAGACACATATATGACATATATTATATAAATTTTCTACATTATTACATTTGGGAGTACGTCCTATTTTTGCTAAATGTGTTCACAAAGCTTTAATTCCATCTTTCTTTTTTTTTTTTTTTTTTTTTTTTTTAGGCAACGGGGGTTAAGTGACTTGCCCATGGTCACACAGCTAGTAAGTGTCAAGTGTCTGAGGCCGGATTTGAACTCAGGTACTCCTGAATCCTGGGCCGGTGCTTTAACCACTGATTCCATCTTTAACAAACTAGCTCTACAAATCAGCATTCTCAGTACTAAGCAATCAAAGCCAAAGCAACGATTAAACATGACACATCAGAATCTCAAAAACTATACCAAGAATAAATCCAGGGACAAGAAACAAGACCAGGAGTCTCATTAATTTCTTTGACTGTCTTCTGATAAAAATAAATAAATTTTATGATACTAAAAGTGTTATGTGCTGAATTAAATTCTCTTTGTGGAAAAAAAAAGAATCTTTTTTTTTTTTTTTTTAGTGAGGCAATTGGGATTAAGTGACTTGCTCAGGGTCACACAGCTAGTAAGTGTTAAGTGTCTGGGGCCAGATTTGAACTCAGGTACTCCTGACTCCAGGGCTGGTGCTCTATCCCCTGCGCCACCTAGCCGCCCCTATTTTATTTCTTATTGCGTTTGTGAGATAAATGCTAGAATTCATTTCCTTTCTTACTGAATAGAAGGTATGGAAAGGTTTACTGAAAGCCAATGGATACAGGGACCAAACAAAGTTGGGAACTGTAAAGTTGATATCTGTATAGGGATAAAATTCTAGCTAGACTGTCTAAGAATCTAATGAGTGGTCACCATAAATTATAAGCTTTAGCAAGAGTTTAGATTTTTAAGTATTTATTAAGGAGCATAAGAATTTGGTGAGGAGAGAGAAAGAGGCCAAGGTTCCTTCATCTATCTATCTAAGGGAGCCAGCATCTCTGCTCCAGCCAAGTCGCAGTCCCCGACGAAAAAGAGAGCCCCTCACCCCTTCTTTGTCCCAGAAGCCTCCTGCAAAAGATGGAAAGAGGGCAGTCCACATACACACAGCTCCAAGCTAATTGGCTGGTAGCTTTGATCAATAGTACCCATGAGCAAGCCACATGGCTTGTCCTCAGGCCAGAGCTCACATGTTGTTCCTCCCAGCAGGGGGCATTATTCCAACTCTCACAGAACCCTTAAACCAGAAGATCTCTGAGGCACTTTGTTTTCCATTATCTATGGCATTCTGTGTATTTTACAGTTATTAATTGTCTTTGAGAAATTTGGGAGGAAGCCCTCTCCTGGTATTTCTAACTCCACTACATCATTTCACATAAGGGACTCCAGGATTTTTTACATTTTTTCTGAATCCTGCTTTTCAGATGCCTCTAAATCTTGCCATCTATAATATGCTGCCTCTTTAAACAGTTAAGTTCTTTCCATGTCCCAGCCCACAACCACTGGCACCTTGAAGGTGCAAGGCTGTGTCTCTCCCTCATAATCATGGCTGCCTAATATCTCCCTCCCCAGGGCCCACATGAGCAAAAAGACAAGCCAGATAGCACATCATTCCTCCATATTCAATGTGAGCTGGACTTGGGTCATGCTTCATTGTGATGAAAGGCAGCATAGTACAATGGGGAAAGCACCAGATCTGGCGTCCTAACCTGCATCCCAAGTCTCTAATCTTTCATTAACTAACTGTGTGACTTTAACTTTGGTCCTTTCCTTCTCTCTCTCTCTACCTTAGTTTCCTCATCTATACAATGAGGTAAAATCTGAAAGGTTCCTCCCAGTTCTAAAATCTATGATCCTTTGATTTCTAAGAGGAAAAAAAACACCTTAAGCAAATGAGGTAGTGTTTGTAAAGTAGTTAACACAATGCCTTGCACACAGTAGGCACCTAATAAATACTTTCCTTTCATCCTTCTTTCATTCCTCAGTTACAGAGTAGTAATTAGGAATTCTTTCAGGTAGTAGAAAAAAAATGGTTGAGGTAAGGGTAACAGTAGATCAAAAGATACCTCAATTTCAGGTTTAGTTGCACTGAGAAGGAGGGTAGTCCATGCCCAGAGAGCTCAGCCTTCTCTCCTGTGAAGGTTAAGGAGGAAGGTGGTCCTTGAGCAAAAAGTGATGGCCCCCTGGTGCTGGTGGTCTGTGGCTGGGCAAGGGAGAATGTTTGGCTCAGATGATTCACTCCAGCAGAAGACTGCAGTCTCAGGTGATCAAAAGAAGAAAGTCTACCAGCCTCCATGGCCCCATGGCATAAAGTCCCAATCGTTATTCTTTCTGCCCAGTCAGGCTGCAGACACCCAGATACCTTGAATTGCTTTGAGTCCCCAGCTAGGCTAGATATCCAGAAGGCCAGTTCTGTCAGCCCTCCCTGTACACCCAAGGAAGGGTTGTTTCCACCTTCTCTACCCTGCTGCTAAGACCACGAATACTTCATGCGGCTCTTTGGATTTAATAGCTCACATGGGCAACTATCTGAATTACTGCCTTTTATTTTATGACTAAATTAATATTATATACACAAGAGCACATTTAAAACACCCAATAGAGTAAAAGAAATGATGGCTATGTTGAAAAATATAAATTTTGATGCCTAGGAGTTAGACATGCATGCCTTCGCTGGGCCCATTAAATTGCGCACAGTGAGATTTTTCTCTTCCCTTTGACCTTTATTTCCAGATGCTTTGGTGAGTTCTCTTAGTGCTTTAATAAAACAGTAATTCAGTCATGCTTTTTATGGGCCACTAATTTGTCTGTGTTCACAATATATTGGGTTTCATAACTTTTATATGCAAATCAATAAAAAAACAACCTTTGCTATCTTATTTAAATCATTGAATAATTAACCAGGCCCAACTCTTCCCCCAGGCCCAGCCCCCACTTCTGGACTAAACTGTAAAAGAGGAAAATGTTGCTTCTAGGAGTTAATATAAAGTGCAGCAAACATCCATTCTTAATCTCAAACACAGTAGGGTCCTGTCATGACACCCTCCATCAAGGAACCTCACAGTATCCTAGAATCCATAAATAGATTCTCATACTTGGGAGAAGTCAGTCAGCAAACAGGTAAGTACATAGATGTGTCAGACACAAAGGTCTCTAATCCAGCTCTCCATTCAGGAGCCTGTCATAGTGTCATCTGGCTTTTGCTGGATTGTTTCCAGGGATGAGGAGCTCACTACCTCTTGTATCATTCTTGAACAACTTTGAATCGAAATCCTTTAAAACTAGACATCATATCATTGATTTAGAGATAGATATCCAGAAGGCCAACCTTTTCATTTTATAGATGAGGCCCTGGGACTCAGAAAGTTTCTGTGACCTTGCCTAAGGTCACACCAATAATAAGTAGCAGAGCTGACATTCACATCCTTGTCCCCTAACTCCAAATCTAGCACTCATTCCATTGTACCACACATTACTTTATAGTCTTCAAAACGATTTCAAATCTGTTATCTTATTTGATGGTCAGGACAGCCCTAAAAGGGAAACAGAATAGGGAGTGTTTTCTTCATTTAACAGATGGAAAAACCAAGGCCTGAAGATATGAAATGATTTGTTCAAGATAAGCATGTGTATCCTAAGGGAAAACTGGTCTCTGTTCTATGAAAGATAAAAGGTCTGGGAGAGGAATGCCTCTCAGCTCTTTATTTCATTGGGGAGAAAGACATATCCCATAATAGGAAAGAAAAAAGACCCAAGAGGAAAACAGAAAAGAAAAAGACTCAGGGAAACAGAGAATACAAACCAGTAATATAAAGGGTAGAAAGTAAAACAACTTGAGGCAGAGAAGAAGGATAGAAGCGGGACCTCCCAGTATTTAAGGATATATCTAGATACAGGGTCCTTCCCATAAAAGAAGTTAGCAGGTACTAAGAATCACAGTTGGCTTCCCAAACACACCTTTTCATCCCCTGCAAAAGAATAAGAGGGATTTGAAGCTCTACTAAGAACAAAGGTTGGGGCAGCTAGATGGCGCAGTGGATAGAGCACCGGCCCTGGATTCAGGAGTACCTGAGTTCAAATCTGGCCTCAGACACTTAACACTTACTAGCTGTGTGACCCTGGGCAAGTCACTTAACCCCAATTGCCTTACTTAAAAAAAAAAAAGAAGAAGAAGAACAAAGGTTACCAGAAGAAAAGACCTCTGGTAGTAGTAGTGGACTACTTGCTGCTGAGGGACAAAGAAGATCATAAGTCAACCTGATGTAACCTGTCAGAAGGTGATCTCTGTCTCCAGGGAATATATGGGGGGAGAGTCAACAGAATGGTTCCCAATATTTGTCACATCTGAGGACTGCTGCCTATTTCTGGTGATCGGGAGAGGGTATGTTATGTTACCATATTGAAAGAACCCCTGGGGATTATGAAGCCTTGTGGGGGGGACAGAAGGATGGGGGAGTGAAGGGTAGAGAATGAGATTTCAAGAGAAAACTGAGGTCCAGAGAGGGATCGTAGATTTAGAGAAGGAAACTCAGAGACTATGTAGACCAACCCCCCTGTTTTGTTTTGGTTTTTGGATAGAGCCCAAGAAGGTTAAGTGAATATCCCAAGGAAGAAGAAGAATTCACAAGTCTTTCCATTCATTCAGCCACAGTAATAGGGCAGTTAGCTGGGGCAGTGGAGAGAGAGCCAGGCCTGAAATGAGGAAGACTCGACTTTCTGAGTTCATATCTGGCTTCACACTTGAATGTGAATGCAAAGAATGTGCATAACAAATAAGTGGAATCAAATGTATTAAAGCAGATCGGTAAATACGACTTCCTAGGTATGCCTGACACTTGATAAAAGATATCTCCTGACTTCAGTGCTATAATGGCAGTAAGGTGTGCCTTATTCAATAAGGATAGAACTGGTAGAAGGGGAGGCAGGGTAATAATAAAATGACTGTAAAACCCACAAACCCAGAAGGAAGGTATGGCGGACAGTAATTGGACCCAGACACAGAAGAAGGATACAAGAATTATATGGGTGTAGTAATTCATTTCAGATCCCACCCCAGTCCCTGTATCAAGCAATTGAAAGGAAGCATGGAGGTGTTTCCTGATGTCTCAAAAGCTATTCTGAGGGGCAGCTAGATGGCGCAGTGGATAGAGCACCAGCCCAGGAGTCAGGAGGACCTGAGTTCAAATCCAGCCTCAGATACTTGACACTTACTAGCTGTGTGACCCTGAGTAAGTCATTTAACCTTCAGTGCCCCACCCCACCCCCCCAAAAAAAGATATTCTGATTATACAAACCCGTATACCATCCATGCCTTTTAAAGTATGAGTTCCTAATCTGGGAACTGTAGCCCCATAAATAGGACCATGGGTAGATTTCAGGGGATCCATTATTCTAAATAGGGGGAAAAATACATCTCAATTTTTGTTAACCTCTAACAGAAATTTAGCATTTTCTTCTATTATGATTATAGCCAACAAACCACACAGAACCGGTGACTTTGTCACGAATAAAAATCACAAATATTTTCATATCCTTACAGTTGTTGCAAAGATCTCAAAATGTACCTTATTTTGAAATTGCTGGACCATTAGACCTGCTACTAGATCACAGGATCTCAACCTTCCTGTCCTATAGATTTTCATATGATAATAATTGGCCAACTCGGGTGGCTAGGTGGCACAGTGGATAGAGCACCAGCCCTGGAGTCAGGAGTACCTGAGTTCAAATCCGACTTCAGACACTTAACACTTACTAGCTGTGTGACCTTGGGCAAGTCACTTAGCCCCAATTGCCTCACTAAAAAAAAAAAAAAAATTAAAATTTGGGGGCAGCTAGGTGGCACAGTGGATAAAGCACTGGCCCTGGATTCAGGAGTACCTGAGTTCAAATCCAGGCCTCAGACACTTGACACTTACTAGCTGTGTGACCATGGGCAAGTCACTTAACCCCCATTGCCCTGCAAAAAAAAAAAAAAAAAAAAAAATTGGCCAACTCTTGGGCACTTTTGGCGTAGTGGTTATAACACGAAGGAGTAAAGTTATATATTCTTACATTGCTGATTCTGGTATCTCTGTTGCTTTCCAGTATTCCTTGTCTACAATTATTTGTTGATCAATAGGTGAAAGGATGGAGCAGCTAAGTGGCACTGGCCCTGGAGTCAGGAGGACCTGAGTTCAAATCTAACCTCAGACACCTGACACTTACTAGCTGTGTGACCCTGGGCAAGTCACTTAACCCCAATTGCCTCAGAAATAAAAATAAATTTTTAAAAATAGATGAAAGGAGATGCGTCATTTTCATTGTTTGTTAAAAATTTTCAAAATTGAACATTTTGAATGAGAATTCTCTGAAAGGTAATGTGGCCTTTTGTGATCTGGAGAGGCTCTCGGGCTACATGTATAGACCAGGACAACTCAGACATGTCTGATGTATGAAATAATTATTGAAGTGTGTTATTTAAAGTAACTTTTTTTTTTGGCAGGGCAATGAGGGTTAAGTGACTTGCCCAGGGTCACATAGCTAGTGTCAAGTGTCTGAGGTTGGATTTGAACTCAGGTCCTCCTGAATCCAAGGCCAGTGCTTTATCCACTGCACCACCTAGCTGCCCCTAAAGTAACTTATTTTTGCTAATAGATTGAGAAGGGAGAAAGGCCATAGAGCCTTAAGGCCTATGAGTTGAGAGCTTTGTTCTTTTACTTGTCATTCTCTTTCTTCATGCTCCATTTTTCTACACTATGTGTGTTACAAAGTAAAGACATGCAGACTCAATATATCATACAAGTGGTGTTTGTTTATTATAATTCTATGAAAAGAGCACATTTTTTTCATAAAAGTATTTTATTATTTTCCAGTGACATGTAGAGATAGTTTTCAACATTTGTTTTTAGAAGATTTCTAGTTTCAAATTTTTCTCCCTCCTCCCCTCTCTCCACCCTCCCCAAGACAGGAAGCAATCTGATATAGGTTATATATGTACAATCACATTCAACATATGTCTGCATTAGTCATGCTATGAAAGAAAAATCAGAGCAAAAAGGAAAAACCTCAAAAAAAAAAAAGAAAAACAAAAAAAAATAGAAATACTATGGTTCAATCTGCATCTAGATTCCATAGTTCTTTTTTTCTGGATGTGGAGAGCATTTTCCATCATGAATCCTTTGGAACTGTCTTGAACCATTGTATTGCTGAAAAGAGTCAAGTCTATCACAGTTGATCATCACACAATGTTGCTGTTGCTGTGTACAATGTTCTCCTGGTTCTGCTCATCTCACTCAGCATCAGTTCATGTAAGTCCTTCCAGGTTTCTCTGAAATCTGCCTGCAAAAGAGCACATATTTTAAAAATAAACTTATTAAGAAAACTGTAAATGTATTAGTATGGTACAAAGAGTCTTGCAATTCTACAATAATTGCCAGATCCCAGCAAGAACATGACTTCTGGGCATTGAAACCTTAAAAGCAATTAAGAGTGCCAAAACTCTGGACAAATTCTAAAATCTGTCTTACTTGTCATGCAAATTTGTTGTATGTCTTCCACTTTACTTATTAAAAATATGAACTACTGATATCGGTACAGATTTAGCAAAAAAAAAATCACTCAAAAACTATATAAATAGAGGGGAAGCTAGGTGGTGCAGTAGATATAGCACCAGCCCTGGATTCAGGAGGACCTGAGTTCAAATTTGACCTCAGATACTTGAAACTTACTAGCTGTGTGACCCTGGGCAAGTCACTTAACCCTCATTGCCCTGCCCCCCCAAAATATATATATATACATATACACACAAATAATATCTTCCCCTTGTAATGCAAGCAGTAGAAACTTTAATTCCATCTGCAACAATATAAATTTCTGAATAAGGATTTTCAAAACTTGTAAGCATCAAAACAAAAATCAAAATCAACATGGATATCCAAAATGGCAGGCCTGTTGTCTTGTCCAAGACCATTCAATAGTCTAACATTTCTTCTTCAAGCTCAGCAACAGCAACCTTCACACTGACATATCTTTAAAAAATAAAATTTAACTTTAACTTCCTCATATTTTAAATGTATTAACTTGTTATTTAATGTTAATAAAGAAGTACATCTATTACTTTATCACAAATTTTATGTTTAATGTTTTGATAAATTTATGTTATGAATTTTATTTTATGCTTTTAAAAATAATTTTCTGGGGGGCAGCTAGGTGGCACAGTGAATAAAGCACCGGCCCTGGATTCAGGAGGACTTGAGTTCAAACTCAGTCCCAGACACTTGACACTTACTAGCTGTGTGACCCTGGGCAAGTCACTTAACCCTCATTGCCCCACAAAAAAAAAGGGGTGGGAGGAAAAAAAATAATTTTCTAAAATGTGGTCCATAGACTTCACCAGACGGTCAAAGGGGTCCATGAGACAAAGAAAATTAAGAATTCCTACTTTAGACTAACATGAGCGATGCCACTCAGCAAGAAATGGAAATTGGATGAAAGAGTTTTCCAGTTCTCTTGGAACCATAGAGAGCTTGACACTTCCCCAGAGAATCCTCTGGCATTAGAGTACATCAGTGTTCCCCCATTGCCTGGTTTATATTGCAAACAGAATGGGGTTAATGGCAAGCAGCACCCCCTGGTGGTTAAACCAACAACAGTCAGTTGCCTGCATAGCCCTATTGCCCACCCTTTTGTGTACTTTACATTCCAACCAAACTATACCACTTTTCAACCTCCCATTCTTGCCCCTCTCTTTCATCTCCATGTCTTTACTCACTCCATCCTACATGCCTGAAAGATTCTTCCCTTTTCCCACCTCATCACTATGTTGAAATTTTCCCTTTTCCTCAAGGTCCAACAATAGTGAAACCTACTCTAGAAACCCTTCCCTACAGTCCCCTGTTGAAAATTATATAACCTAACTCATATTTCTTACAATATTCTGCCTGGACCTCTCCTTTACCCTTACTCCATTCTCCCTCATATTGTTACTTATTTGGAAGCATGTCATACACTTCCCTCCCCCAATTAGACTAGAAGTTTCTCTTTTATTTTTTTCTTTTTTTTTTTCTTTTTTTTTTTTGCAGGGCAGTGAGGGTTAAGTGACTTGCCCAGTATCACACAGCTAGTAAGTGTCAAGTGTTTGAGGTCGGATTTGAACTTAGGTCCTCCTGAATCCAGGGTCAGTGCTTTATCCACTGTGCCATCTAGCTGCCCCAAAGACTAGAAGCTTCTCAAGGAGAAAAAACTATCCTACTTTTCATCTTTGTTCCCCTAGAACCCAGCACAGGCTCCTGTACACAGCTAGTGCTTACTTTGAAATCAAAGAATCTCAAATATGATGCCCTTGGTAAACCTAACACCATTATAGAAATGTCAGCTATTTTTGTTGTGGTGGTGGTTTTTAATTCATTTCATAGTGTTTTATATTATTTTTTCTAATTACATGTAAAGATAGTTTTCAATGTTCATTTTTGTAAGATTTTGCAATCCAAATTTTTCTTCCTCCCTCCTTCCCTTCCCTCTCCTCTCCTGAGCCCAGGAAGCAATCTGATAGAGGTTATACATTACCATCACGCTAAATATATTTCTACATTAGTCATGTTGGGAGAGAAGAATCAGAAAAAAAGGGGAAAAAACACAAGAAAGAAGAAACAAAAGAAACAACAACAACAAAAGGGAAAATAGTATGCTTCCATCTGCATTCAGAAATGTCAGCTATTGGTGGTGGTTTTTATTAACAACAATAATCCTAGTAAATGTTTATTGAATTCGAATTTCTATTCATAAGTAGCTTTTCCTGTAACTAGTTTAGCAATGATTTCCTCATCTGATTTCCTAGCACTCCCTGTTCTTCTCTTATATCTTTATCAGATTCTAATTTCAAAGAACCGCAAAATTTTAGCATTCAAATGGATCTCAAAGACTGACCTGTAAACTCCTTCTGTTTACATGTGGGAAAACTGAGATCTCAAGTCATGGAGAACTCCTAATTCTAAATGCAGCTCTAAATTCTAAATCTCTACTACCTCGTGCTGTCTATGTACCAAGGGGCATTATCTATGTTTGTGTCTGCTTCGCCTAAGACTTCCTCTGCTACCTCATTGTGGTGGTGTGGTATGATGAAGATCACAGGGTTTGGAAAGTTACACCAGAAGAACTTATGCTCTAACAGGTCCTTCAAAGCTAGAAAGGCTTGAATCCTGGGAACCCAGTCTATATATTTTGCTTGAGAATGAACCCAACTGTAATGATTGGAATGACGCCACCTGCTGGAGACTTACTGTAACAAAGCTCCACCATGAGGTGAAGGCCTCTGAGGGCAAGCCATGTGGTCAAGGTCCTTAGCGTCAGGAAGTGACGTTTGTTCATAGGTACTGTCTATCCAGGCTACCAGCCAATCAACTTGAGGAGCCTCCCATTTCTGGGAGGAGGACATGAAGTAGGAAGTGGACACTGGCAGAGGGGGTTGGTCTCTTTTTGGTTCCTGACCTCGCCATGGTGGGTCAGATGATAGGGTCTCTTAGAAATAGTTAGATTTTTACCTTTCTCTCTGATCCTAATGCTCTTTAATAAATACTTAAACATCTAAAGATTATAATTTATTGGCAGCCACTCATTAGATTTTGGATAGTTTAGCTAGAATTCTAGCCCCTTACACAGCTAAATGTGGGGACACCCATCGCAAGAAGCTCGGCCACTGAGCAATGAATTTTTTCTCCAACAACTTACAAAAAACATCCAGCAATACTCTAAATCCAGTTCTCTCTCCACTATACCACAGTGTTTGTGTCTATATATTATTGGCATAGGTCTGCTGTGTAAAAGTCTTCCTCAAATGCCTCTCACCACTTCATGGAGGTAAGGCCCAGACCAGTGAAATTAAAGATCCATGGAGGCCCAGTGTAAATGAACATATCTTACTTCCCTGACAAGATTACAAGCTTCAAGAAGCTAGAGGCTGCATGATGCTACTTGCTACTATTGGTGGAACAAGGTGTTCTAGCAACATTGAACACATATCCCTCTATACAATAAGCATTTAATAGATGTATGTTGATTCCAAAAAACTTGGAAGAACTTAAAATTCTCATCAACTCAGTGACCAAATTCAACTTCAGAAGACTGGGGATGAAGCAAGCTTCCCGTCTCTCAGCAGAGAAGAAATGGACTAGAGATGCAGAATAAAACACATATTTTCAGATTTGACTAATGTGTTGACTTGTTTTGTTACAAGGGAGAACTTCAATTTTCAAAGAGAAAAGGATGATTTAGTGGATAGCTATAAAGATACAAAAAAGAAACAGAGCATCAATAAAACATTTAAAAATACAAAGAAGAAAAAATGTTCAGAAGGGAGAAACAGCATTTCATTACTATCTTGTTCAATTTAACATATGCTTTTTTTTTTTTTTACAAACCACATAACAAAAGTTCATGGCTCCATGTACAATCCTCTTTTTCATTCTTTGCATCTTAAAACATTTGCATTTGTTGACAATCGTTAAGTTCTTAATAAAAAATTAAATGCTATAAATAAATGTTTGTTGAATGAAGTGTTGTCAAATAATGATCCCAGAGATGAATAACTTAGCCTACTGGAATTTACACTCCCAAACTAGAGTCTGTCATATTTTCCAAAACCTTACAAAAGAGTCTTGGTGGAAAACAGATTCTTCCAAATCCTGCCAGTACTCTATGGAATCCAAATGGGTTCTTTTAGGGAGAAAACAAACACTCCTTCATGTAAATGTTTAATTAGGAATTAATATTTATGAAGCTCTTGAAAGACATGGCTGTGAGTTTAATAAATATTAACACAGAGGAGGGTCCCCTCCCTGCCTTCCCTCCCAAATCCTTGCTTGTTAATCCATATATTTGTGGAGCCATCTATTAATTATTCATTTGTTCATTTCCAATCCCAGCATCCCAGCAAGGCCTCTAGGGAGAGGACCACAGCTTCAGAGCCCCTTCCTCCAATGAGGATTTCTCAGTGCTTTGGTCCTGGGGTAAGGATGTATGACTGTGAGCAAGGTGGATTCACAGCCACATAAAAAGCAGTTTTTCAAAGGGAAGGTCAACAGTAGGTTCAGGCATAAGGGTCATATACCATGATTGCCCTTGTCCTATCAATTCCCCCACATGCAGGTTCTACCCTGACTATAGAGAGAAAGTCTGCACCAGACTTTCTACATATCTTCTATGAGCATTATTCAGGAAGCTATAATTGTCTCTATGATAGTTTGGTACACAGAGACATTATAATAATTAAAATTATGCTCACTAGTAAAAGAAGGGGGAAAGCAAAGAAACAGTATTTAAGTGGGCACCATAGATTGCCTCTTAAACAACTAGAGAAAGGCTAAACAAATTGTGGTAAATTAATATAATGGAATATTATTTTGCCATAAGAAATGATAGATACAATTTCAGAGAACACAGGGTACTATGAACTGATGTCCAGTAAAGTGGGCAGAAAGAGAAGGACAAGTACATCAGTGTAAAGGAAAATAATTTCAAAAGACTTAAGAACTCATCAACACTTATAACGTCAACTGCTATTATAAAGCACCTGAGATGAAGGATGGTACCCACCTCCTGACAGAGAGCCAATGGATGGACACCAGGTGCAGAAAGAGGCACATTTTTAACAGAGTCGCTTAACTATGCGCATTTGTTCCAAATGGGTTTTCCCTCTTCTTTCTCTTAATTTTGAACTGTGAGGGGAGGGGTGCCGGATTACTAGTAGTGATTTTTTTAATGTTTTTATAACATTTTTAATGCACAGAAAAAAAAGTTTAGAAGAAAACATAAGCAAACATGGAAGTTTTTAATGTAATGTATAAAATAGAATATATCTTTTGTTTCCAAGCAAGAGGTCTGAAATGGAAATTCATGGTTTCATAAAGCCACTACTCCAAGATCTCCAGTGATGGGGAAGTCCCTTCCTCAAGAGATAGTCCATTTACTTGGGATATCTAGAATTGTTAGGAAATGCTTTTCTCTAACAAAAAGCCAAAAAAAGTCAGCTGTGCAATTTTCCCCCATCAGCCTTAGCTTTGCCTTCCAGTATCAAACCAAGCGAGTCTAAAGTCTCTTCAGCATGACAGTTCTTTGAATGCTTGAAGACCACAAGGAAAGCCACTTATCTCCCCTCAAATTGTCTCTTTTCCAAGCTAAAATCCTCAGTTCCTTTAACCGATGCTCCTAAGATGTGGTTTCCAGTACCCTCTCCATCTTGGTCATTCCTTTCCAGAAGAAAGCTCCAATTTAGCAATGCCCTTCCCAAAATGTGGTACCCGGAAATGTACGAAATGTTACAGCTGTGTTCTGACCAGGGCAGAGGACAGCAGAACAAAGGACTAGCTCTTCTTTCTTTCTGGGTGTTAGGAGATTTTAGTCCAAAGACAGAAACACATGAATGTGCTGTGCACACACACGCGCGCACTCACACACACAAGTATTTTTTTTCTCTAAGCTATTGTCCAGCTTTGGCTTTCTCTTCTAAAAGGTAATAGGATTGAGCAGCTAGGTGGTGCAGTGGATAGAGTACCGGCCCTGAATTCAGGAGGACCTGAGTTCAAATCCAGCCTCAGACACTTTACACTTACTAGCTGTGTGACCATAGGCAAGTCACTTAACCCCAATTGCCTCACCAAAAAAAAAAAAAAAAGTAATAGGATGTGAATTCTTCTCACAGTCTCTCAGATTTCTTCTTTATCCCTCACTCTCACCACCTCTCCCTAACTAAGGAGCTGTCAGGCCACTGATTCCCTGGCTTTGGGGTCTACAAACTTTTCTTTCTTTAGCTCTACTTCAAAGAAACTATATCCTTTTTCTCCAAGTAAGGTCCACACTTAAGACAGTCACTTTCCCTTTGACTAGAGAGGCATCATAATAATAATAACATTAACTAACATTTATATAGCTCTTTCTATATGCTGGGCACTGTGCTAAGTACCTTATAATTTTTCATTTAATCCTTGCAACAACCCTGGGAGGGAGGTGCTATTGTTATCTTCATTTAACAGATGAGAAAAAGTAAAGCAAACAGAGGTTAAGTGACTTGCCCAAGATCATAGAACTAGTAAGTGTCTAAGGTCAGATTTGAACTCAGGTCTCCCTGATTCCAGACCCAATGCTCTATCCTCACTACCTTATCCAGAGGTACTTGTGATGTAACTAAAGGAATCCTAAACTGGGAGTCAGAAAACCTGGATTCAACTCTACATCCAGAGACTGAACAAAATGGGTGACCTTGGCCAAGTCCCATAACCTCCCTGATTTCAGTTTCTCTTTAAAGCGGAAATAATGTTTGTACTATCTACCTCATAGCGCTGGTATGAGAAAGTAATGGAAATGAGAGTAATAATCATTATTATTAAATATTTAATCCCACCTGGCCTTTAATCAGTCTTCCAGGTGGCCTAAACCCTCATTTTTATCTCATCTTCTCTATCTTCCTCTTATCCCTCAAAAAGTCAAGTCAATGCTACCCCAAAGACCAATCTGTAAATTGAAACTTCGACACTTGGAAAAGGGTCATTTTCAAGGTCAAACAGAGCTTACCAGTACTTGTCTCACACAAGTACTGGGGCCAAAGCCCTTTTAAAACACTGAAAAGCAGAAAAAGTGGTAGTAAGAGCATCAGCTTTGTAGTCAGAGGTCCTGGGCTCTGTAACTTGGGACAAGTCTCTTGGCTGGGTTTTCTCATCTGTAAAAATGGGCAGATTGGTTTAGATGATCACTAAGGTCTCTTTGAGATTTAAATTCAATAAGACAAGCATTGATTAAATAACTAATAAGAGGAAACATGGTTTAATGGATAGAGAACTGACCTCAAAGCCAGGAAGATTTAGGTTTAAGTCATTTCTATGACAAATTCTAACTCTACCAAGTCACTTCACCTCTCATTGTCCTAAGTAACTGAGGCTGCAAATTGCTGAGAAGGTGCCAACTTACATTAATGGAAGTTTCCTATACCAATGGAATCATACATGCCAAACTATGTTTAGAATTTTACTGTAATTTGCATATTTTTTTGGTAAGGCAATTGGGGTTAAGTGACTTGCCCAGGGTCACACAGCTAGTAAGTGTCAAGGGTCTGAGGCTAGATTTGAACTCAGGTCCTCCTGAATCCAGGGCCAATGCTCGATATACTGTGCCACCTAGCTGCCCCTTTTTACTGTAATTTGCAATGATTTCTCCTCTCTATGCAAGTGTACTTTAAATAGGAATAATTATAAGCATATATCATAATGCTGTTTTGTAATAAAGTTTTTCAGTGTACCATCTCTATTTTCTGTTTCTTATGGATTAAAAAAAATACATTGTGTCAATTGACAAAGTTTGGCATTTCCAGGTATCCTAAAATGTACCTACCCTGTGATAGTCACTGGGGCTATAAAGATAGAAGCTGAGGGGTAGCTAGGTGGTGCAGTGGATAAAGCACCAGCCCCGGATTCAGGAGGACCTGAGTTCAAATCCAGCCTCAGACACTTGACACTTACTAGCTGTGTGACCCTGGGCAAGTCACTTAACCCTCATTGCCCCACAAAAAAATAAATAAATAAAAAGACAGAAGCTGAAACAATAATACGTCACATATAAATGAATATAATAAAGTAATGGGGTTGGGGAGGGCTGGTGGCACAGTGGATAGAGTGTTAGATCTAGAGACCAAGAGAATCATGTTCATGAGTTCAAATCTAGCCTCAGACACTTACTAGCTGTGTGACCCTGGATAAGTCACTTCACCCTATTTGCCTCATTTTCCCCATTTGTAAAATGAGCTAGAGAAGGAAATGGCAAACCACTCCAGTATCTTTGCCAAGAAAACCCCAAATGGGGTCACAACGACTCAGACATGACTGAACAACAATGGCGGGGAACGCTAGCAATTGGGAAGATCATAAAAAAGTCCACTTTAGGAGGTGGCATCTGATCTGAGTTTTGAAGTTTTAAAGCTCAGGATTCTTTTTTTTTCCCTAATATTTTATTGATAATGTTTGTGTTCACATCAACTATATTCCCCATTTTTCTCACTCCTCTCCCCCTCCCAGAGTCACTCCCTTAGAACAAAGAATTTCTTTAAAAGAGGAGAAAAAAGCAGTTCCAAACACATCTCCCATGTTCAATATTATATGTAGGGTTCCACATCCATAGACCCCCACCTCTGTACTGAAGGGAGGTAAATGCTTCTTTGAAGCCAAGCTTTATGTGACAATTTCATAGCCTTTGGTTTCAATTGTTTTGTTGCTGTTGTTCTCTCCATTTACATAGATAGAGTCATTCTGCATATTGTTTCGCTGGATGTGAGAGACAGAGATGAGAAGGAAGGCTATTCCAGGAAAGAGAGCCAGCCTTCAAAAAGGCAGACAAGAGGTTCTAAAACAGGATATCTGCTTATAATTATTTGTATTTTCCCCAGAGCCTGGGGCACCTCCACCTGGCCTCTGGTTCTTCCCATCTCTCCGCTCTATAGTCCCAGTCTCTGCCCCCAGGGCCTTCTCAGGTCCTCGGGCCTATTAGCCACTGCTGTCTTTGAAGAAGTGCCAACCTAGGAGAGCATTAAAGATGCAGATGGAGGAGACCCCGCTCCCCCGCTCCTGCTACCAGCCTAACAGACATTTTAGAGACATGGATGTAGATGTGTGTGCTCAAGTGTTTTTGTATGTAAGCCAGACATGTGTCTCTCTGTACACCAGGGGCACCTCCAGGTGGCTTTTCTCTCTGGATCAAGTCAGTGGGGCAAAGATTAGAGGGGGCGGGTGGAGACGGGGGTGACATCCGTAGCTGCTGCAGCTGTGACTCCCGCCTTTAAACAAGTCGGAGTGCAAAGCTCTGCCCAGGCTGATGCTGCCCAGAGAAATCATCCTGGGACCTGTCAGCTCTCCTGAGGCCGAGCTTGTCCTCCATACACCTTCCTAAGGGCAGCCACTATCTAGCTGCCTAGTACTGGTTGAGAAATTACCTTTCTCCTCTCCTGGTCTGTCTGGGATAGCGCCAGGACCAGCCTCCCAACATGGAGCTTTGGTGCCCCCTAGTGTCCCAGTTGGACCTATGCCAGTGAAGGAGTAGAGATGCTAAGACTGTATGCAAGGGGAGAGTCAAACCAGAGACCCCTTATCTCAGGTCCCTTAACCCCAACATGATTTCTCACATTTCCAGGTCCCTGGGCCAAGGGAATTATGCACGATCTATAATCCGAGGTCCAGGAGCCTTGGGAAGGATCCTCACACTTGAACACCCTAATCTCAAACTCAGGGGTCCTGAGAGGTGCCCTCACACTTAAAACCCTTAATCACAAATCCAGTGGCCCTCAGGGGGGCCCTAGAAACTTTAACCCCTCATCCCAAACCCAGATACCCTAAGACAAACTATCATACATCAAGCCCCTAATCTTAGGAACTTCTGAATGATCTAATCTCAGATAAATAACAACATCCTATAAATAATAAAAAATCTCCTGAAATGAATAACCATCAGTATCCTAATCCCAGGCACAAGCGGCCTGAAAGAGGCTTTCACATTTGAGAGCCTTCATTCTAGCCCTAAAATCCCTGAGAAGGGCATTTATACCTCAGATCCTAACTTCAGGGTTCTTGAGAAAATTCTTTCACACCTAGACTCCCTAACTTTGGGTCTGGCAGCTCTCATAGCTAAATTCCCTAATCTTGGTATTGCTGAGGTATTCCCAGGTTCAGGAACACTAATAGGGCTCTCATGTATAAGCTCCCTATTCATAGTCCAAGGAACTTTGAGAAAGCCCCCCCCATATCTTTGTTTACTAATCTAGTTTCATGAGCCTTGAAACGGACCCTTACACTGTAGGCTCCTAATTCCAGGCCTAGAACCTTTTAAAAGGGATCTTCCTATAATAAATCTCTAATCCCAAGAAGTCTAAAGAGTTTTCCTCACACACAACTGCCAAGAGCCTACAAGCAGTGGTGTGCTGTTTAGTGTTTAACAACAAGCTCTTCAGGGGGAAAGTGTGCAAGACATACTTTTTAATTTAATTTGCATTATTAACATTTTCTCTATCACTTTCTTAAATGTAGACAATCAAGAAGTCAATAAAACATCTTGGTTTATAGCTTTTTCTGAGTTCCAAGGTATAAGTGCTCACATAGGAAATTTAACAATCAGCCCTTGAGTAGCTCCAGCATACCACTGCCTGCAAGAATTCCTCTTAACCTAAATCCTTAGTCCTAGGGACTTTGGGAAAATTTCCTTATACTTGAACTCCCTAATCTTAGGCCATGGAGCCCTCAGAGGGGCCCTTATCCCTGAAATCTTCAATCCTATAAATAGTACATCTAGTAGTCACTTAATAAATGTTTGTTGCAAGACATTCCGCAATAGATAAATGGTGTATATGCATATATATATATATATATATATATATATATATATATATATATATATATATATGTGATACATACATATGTGTGTATGCATATACATACTATATGTGTGTATATATGGTATATATGTGTGTATGTGTATAAACAAGTAGTTTCCAATGAAAGAAATTCAATCTATTAATAACGATATTAAAAAATTCTCTAAATCACCAATCATTAGAGAAATGTAAATTTTAAAAATTTTGAAGTTCCACCTCCAATGATAACAAAAAAATTAAAATGACAATTGTTGGAGGAACTACAAGAAAACAGGCACTTTTTTTTTATTTTTTTTTTGGTGAGGCAATTGGGGTTAAGTGACTTGCCCAGGGTCACACAACTAGTAAGTGTCAAGTGTCTGAGGTTGGATTTGAACTCAGGTCCTCCTGAATCCAGGGCTGGTGCTTTATCCACTGCGCCACCTAGCTGCCCCGCTGCTGCAGAGTTTGAATGCTTGGTCATTCAACTCCAGAAAGGACCTCAGTGTCCAATAACTTATCTTGCCAAGTGATCTTCAGAATCTTCCTAAGACAATTTAAATGGAAGTGATTCCATTTCCTGGCATCATGCTGGTAGGCTGTCCAGGTTTCACAGGCATACAACAATATGATCAGCACAACCAATCTATAGATGTTTAGTTTAGTAGGCAGCCTGATACCACTTCTCTCCCACACTTTCCTTCAGAGCCTCCCAAAGACTGAGCTAGCTCTAACAATGTGTGCATCAACCTCATCATCTACGTGTACATTCCTGGCAAGTATACTGCCAGGTAAGTGAACTTATTCACAGCATTCAAAATGTTTCTTTTTCCTGTAACTGATGGTTCCACGTATGGATGGTGCAGAAAACATGTTTTCTTTTTTTTTTTTTTGTGAGGCAAATGGGGTTAAGTGACTTGCCCAGGGTCACACAGCTAGTAAGTGTCTAAGGCTGGATTTGAACTCAGGTACTCCTGAATCCAGGGCTGGTGCTTACCCACTGTACCATCTAGTTGCCCCAACATCTGTTTTCTTGATGTTAATTGTCAGCCCAAAATCAGCACAAGAATCAATTCATGCTCTGTTGTATCTCAGCCTCAGAGGCTACACTGGGTACACAATCATTTGTGAACAAAAAGTCACACACCAACTCTCCCTCCATTTTAGTCTTGACTTGTAACTTTTTCAAGTTAAATAATTTACCATCAATGTGGAAACTGACCTTGATGCCATGTTTGTCCTCATTGAAGATGTCTGACAATGATACCAAAAACATCATGCTAAAAAGCATGGAAGCAGGCTTACAGTTCTGCTTCACTCCTTTGGTGACTGATTTAATCATTTATTTGTTTTGAACATTGCCATTAAGATGATTCCAGAGGAGCAGCTAGGTGGCGCAGTGGATAGAGCACTGGCTGTGGAATCAGGAGGACCTGAGTTCAAAGCCAGCCTCAGACACTTAACACTTATTAGCTGTGTGACCTTGGGCAAGTCACTTAACCCCAATTGCCTCACCAAAAAAAAAAAGGTGATGCCAGAGAGCATCATCCATTATCCAGAACCTGTGTGAACTTGCCATTATGAAACTGGAGTACAGTACTGCTGAACCCAGGCAACCACATTTTGCCATAATCTTTACAATCCTTCATAATTGGAAGTATCGAAAAGGTCTTGGTCAGGATTCACTCAGAGCTGCTATTTGGATGTGATGCCTGCTGAGTTTTCTCACAAGAAGAGCTGTTCATCTTTCAGGTCTACTGGATTTCAAGTTGTCCATAATCATGGGCACATTCCATGTATCGATGGTGAGTGGAATCATCCTTGCAAAAGTTTTTGTACTTTTTTGTGTATTACAACTGCAGAGTGGGATCCTTGTCTGCCATGGTAATCAGACCAGCATTAGGTTTGTTGAAACAGACAATTTTGAGGGCACCTTTTTCTGGCACCTCCCTCATGCCAGGAAGTGAATGGTGTGGTCCTTTAAAAAAAACTGCTCAGACACCCAGGGCACTACCGAATCCCACTGCTGCTTCAATCCAGTGAGAAGATGACCCTATGGCCTGGGCTGCCTGTGAGCAAGGTTGTGACCAAAGCTGCTGCTTTGTCACTTGCCTAGGTATGTAAAAATGGTAAAGTGGTAAAGGTGATGTCTTTGGACTCACACATAAATTGGATTTAAGTGTAGTAGAGTTGGATGAAGTCATTGGCCTCACTCTCTCATCCAGAGTCATCAAAGTGCAGTGGCTAGACAAACGTCAAGACAAGTGGCAATAGCTCAGGATGCATCTTTTTTTTTTTTTTTTTAGGCAATGGGGGTTAAGTGACTTGCCCAGAGTCACACAGCTAGTAAGTGTCAAGTGTCTGAGGCCGGATTTGAACTCAGGTACTCCTGAATCCAGGGCCGGTGCTTTAACCACTGCACCATCTAGCTGCCCCCTAGGATGCATCTTTGATGTCTAACCAAGTTCTAAGTGCTCCACAGTGTCTGTTTCACCTGCCTTCTAGGCTGCTTGAATAAATTGTTCTCATCCACCCACTCCACCGCGGGGAGCCTTCATTTGCTTGGTGTAGACACTCCCCTAACTCACCAATGGGTTTAAGGCCCCTCAGTTGCCTCCAACCTGATTTAGCCCAACTATTGAAACTTTAGCTGGGTGTGTATGCGGCTTATGCTACTGCTTCTTGGAACCCAGAGGAACTGATTTAATCATTTATTTGTTTTGAACATTGCCATTAAGAAATCAATGGAGGGGCAGCTAGGTGGTGCAGTGGATAGAGCACTGGCCCTGGATTCAGGAGTACCTGAGTTCAAATCCAGCCTCAGACACTTGACATTTACTAGCTGTGTGACCCTGGGCAAGTCACTTAACCCCCATTGCCCCACAAAAACAAAAACAACAAAAAAAAGAAATCAACGGATGGGGGCAGCTAAGTGGTACAGTGGATAAAGCACTGGCCCTGGATTCAGGAGTACCTGAGTTCAAATCCGGCCTCAGACACTTGACACTTACTGGCTGTGTGACCCTGGGCAAGTCACTTAACCCCAATTGCCTTACAAAAAAAAGAAAGAAAGAAAGAAATCAATGGATGGGGCAGCTAGGTGGTACAGTGAATAGAGTACTGGCCCTGGAGTCAGGAGGACCTGAGTTCAAATCCAGCCTCAGAAACTTAACACTTACTAGCTGTGTGACCCTGGGCAAGTCACTTAACCCCAATTGCCTCACCAAAAAAAAGGGGGGGGGCAGCTGGGTGGTGCCGTGGATAAAGCACCAGCCCTGGACTCAGGAGGACCTGAGTTCAAATACGGCCTCAGACATTTGACACTAGCTGTGTGACCTTGGATAAGTCACTTAACCCCCATTGCCCCACCCCCCCCAAGAAAAAGATTAGAAATCAATGGATAAGATTCAGGGCAGCTAGGTGGTGAAGTGGATAGAGCACTGGCCCTGAATTCAGTAGGACCTGAGTTCAAATCCAGCTTCAGACACTTAACCCTTTTTAGCTGTGTGACCCTGAGCAAGACACTTAACCCTCATTGCCCCACACCCCCCAAAAAAGAAAGAAAGAAAGAAAGAAAGAAAGAAAGAAAGAAAGAAAGAAAGAAAGAAAGAAAGAAAGAAAGAAAGAAAGAAAGAAAGAAATCATTGGATAAGATTTAAACACAGTTTGAGCAAACATCATTAAGCAAACATCATTAAGCATCTTACCCACCTCTAGGATTCAATTTCCCCTTCTGTAAAGTAAGGATATAGTAAGGAAAGTATTTCCTATACCCCTGCTACAAAGGCTGATAGCTTTCCTAAGGCCCTATCCCACACAGGCTAAGCATTTTTTTCCCTTAAAAGGTATTAAGGGGGCAGCTAGGTGGCACAGTGGATAGATCACCGGCCCTGGATTCAGGAGTACCTGAGTTCAAATCTGGCCTCAGACACTTAACACTTACTAGCTGTGTGACCCTGGGCAAGTCACTTAGCCCCAATTGCACTGAAAAAAAAAAAGGTATTAAAACTGTCTTTGAGACTTAAGTGGCTTAGGAGACTAAGCCAAGGTATTGATGAAACTTCCTGGTCACCCAAATTGAAAAGTTATCCCCTCTAGAAGCTTCTTCCTCAAGCTTCTAACCAGACCAGCATAGCCAATACAAAAGCAAGGAAGTACCACAAGACTGAATCAATGCTGTATCCTTACTAAGCATCCTTTCCCTGCAATAACTATGTGCCTTTAATTAACTATTAGATGGTTTATGAGCACCACATTTTGTTCCAATCCCAACTTGAAGCATCAGACCAGCCTGAATCAGTCCCAGTCTACAACATGGGCATGGTCAGCAGTATTGGATCAGAATGGACACGTTGAAGGTAGGGTAGTGTGATGCAGAGAAAGGTGAACCCTGGGTGGCTTTCTACTAGTCAAATAGAATGAAGCATCTCTCACTGTCATAGGAAGATTGGAGAATAAACTAGGTATGGGTATTTAGCAACTAGAGACAGATCTGATTATGCTATAAACTGTCATTTGTGGAATTTGCATAATTCTTGTGTTTGGGGATAATAGTGAACTCCAGGCCACCAGTTATGGTAACCCTGGAAATTACCCAATGGCTGAAATTTAGGGATCATCTTAGAATGGTGCTGAATTTTTGTATGGAATTTGGAATGTGAGTTTTTCTGGTATTCTTTGATTCACAGCGCTGGGGAAGGCAGTGGAATGGACCCCAGAATAGGACCTAGTATAAGAGGGGCAGCGACAGCACACATAGTCACATTCAATTCAACACAGTTCCTCCATTCAGCTGTGGGGAAGAGCTCAGACCCCAACCATCTAACCTCTAGCACAGGGGACCAGTGGCAGCATGTACAGCAGTAATCTAGCTCCAGAACAAGGGACAGGGAGAGCAGGGAGAAGAGGAAGGAAAGCTGCAGCCCCAGCACAAGGGCTACAAGACTTTGCTGAAGCTGCTATAAAAGAGAGGAAGTCTTGGAATAATGATATTCCAAAAGGCAAAAGAAAGTGGTTTAAAACAAAGAACAATGTGTCCTAGAAAAGTCAGATAATGGTATCACTCTGGATCTAAAGAGCCCTCCATCTAACTGATAGGAGCTGGTACAGGCAACTGTGAACTGAAGATCCTCCCAGGAGCAAATCAGAAGCCATGTTTCTAGAACCAATCAAGGAACTAGAGTCTAGAAATCCCAGGAGGGCAATAATCAGACTATACCTCTAATTAGATCACATAGGGTCTACTGACAGTTTCCAGATCTTTGTTCAAAGTTAACCCTGTGGGGGCAGCTAGGTGGCGCAGTGGATAAAGCATCAGCCCTGGAGTCAGGAGTACCTGAGTTCAAATCCGGCCTCAGACACTTGACACTTACCAGCTGTGTGACCCTGGGCAAGTCACTTAACCCCCATTGCCCTGCAAAAACAAAAAAAACAAAGTTGACCCTGTGATACTTGAAGAACACAGCACACAATACTCAGAGGAAAATTAACAGTAGTAATCCACATAAGACCAATAGGAACATAAAAGTTCACGATTCCAAAAGAAGCACTTAGAGCCTATACAAAGTCTCAGTGATGGAGATAAGACTGGAAAAATGCAAAAAAAAAAAAAAAAAGGAACTATTACTATGTCAGGGATGTTTCAGACACAGATCCAGAAGAGAAGACACTTATAAGCAAAGCCTCAACTAAAAATACAAATGGTCCACAAGATCAATTAGAATTCCTTGAAGAAATTAATCAAGAGGGGTTTTTAAGTTAAAATGATATAAATGAAATGAGAATGCTAGAGGAAAGAACTGGAAAATAAATTAGTATTATGGAGAAAGAATAGGAAAAAGAATTAAGAGTAAGCACTGTTTAAATGTTAGCTATTAGCATTGTTATTATTACAATTAGAGCATTCCCCGATTAGCCCCATTTTCCATTCATTCTTTATGCCATCTTTCAGAAGAGCACTGGCAACTTGGAGAGTACCCAGAGGAAGATAGCCAGGATAGCAAAAAGACTAGGTACCTAACATAAGAAAATTATTTTGAAGCAACTGGAAATGTTTAGCCTAGAGAAGAGAAGATTTAGGGAGTAGATAATAGCTTTCTTCAGGTATCTGAAGAACTGTCATATGGAAAGGAAATGAAAATTTTTCTGCTTATCCCTAGAAGGACAGAACTAGGAACTAGTGAAGGGAAGTTATAGAAAGGCAGGTCATGGATGGCTATAAGCTCACAATGCTTTAAGTTTTTTTAAAACACTTCCCTCACAACAACCCTGTAAATTAGATCACATAATCATCATTATTATTTTATAGCTGAAGAGACCAAAGATCAGAAATGTTCAATGATTAGTAGGAGGTAAGAACCTGGGTAAACTTACTAGCAATTAGACCTTACAAAAAGTGGAATAAGTAGCTTCAGTGGAAAATGAGCTCACCATCACTAGAGGTCTGCAAGTAGAACCTGGATAACCATTGGTCAGAGAAACTTTAACACAAATTCATGATCTTATTTCATGACACACACCTATGATACTTGCTAGTGGGACAGCTAAGGCTGATGGATCACTTAAGCTTAAGAGTGCTGACCTGCAATGGGGCTAAAGCCTGCTGGGTGTAAAGAATTAATTGTTATTTGAGGTTTTTATGCCTCAGCAGGCACTGGCCTGGGGCTCTGCAAACTGCACGGTGCTCCACCCACTTGTTGTAGCCATTGCCATGGCGCTGGCACCTCATGTCATCACCACTCGCCAGGCCTACATGGGCCTGGCAAAATTATAATGATTGGAAGCCTAGTGAGGGCAGTCATGTGACTGTCAGAGCGGCCATCCCATTGGCTGGGGCTGTGTGGGGTTTTTCTGGGATTGGGGGAGGAGAATTGGGCATTCTAGCGGGAAGCTGGAAGGCGACAGGCGTTCGGCTGTGTATTCTCAGCTGATTCCTGGGCAGTGGTATCTTTACAGGTTGTATAATTTCCCTTTCCCATTTTATTTCCTTTCCCTTCATCCTACTGCTCCTGTTTGTGTGTGTGGTTTTTTTTTTTTTTTAAGTTCATTCTTGTTAAAATAAATCCTGTTCTGTTTTGAGGGAGGCTGCCGGTCTCCTTCCTTGCCCCAATATTGTGGCAAGCCACTTAGCTAACACTCCCCAATTAAAAATTGGTCCCCACATGGGTATCCAAATTAAGTTCTGCATCAATATAGTAAGCCCCCAGGAGTGAGGGGCCACCAGGCCCCCTTCTTCAAGAAAAAGAAGACATTCAGAAGGGGGTTGGACTAGATACCCTCTGAATTTCTATACAATTTTGAGATTCTGATTCTATTAGAAAAGAATGACCTCTGAGGCCCAGCTACTTAGGAAAGTCAGGCCTTCTAGAATTTATATTGATGCTCTTAACAGGGGCAAAGGGTAGCCTAGGATCTCTTTCTGGACATATCAAGAACCTATGAAAAAAGGTTCTAGAGCTCTCAAGAGTGAACAGGTAAGGGCAGCTAGGTGGCACAGTGGATAGAGCACAGGCCCTGGAATCAGGAGTACTTGAGTTCAAATCTGGCCTCAGATACTTACTATCTGTGTGACCCTGGGCAAGTCACTTAACTTCAATTGCCTCACTTTAAAAAAAAAAAAAGTGAACAGGGAACTGAGGTTACCAAGGCAAAATTGTAAAAGCCCCTGACCTCAAGGAATTTAGTAAGTGAGCCTCCCATGACTTAGAGGAGCCAAATATTAGGAATCTGTACGCTCAGGGTACAGATGATACAAAAAGGACCATCTTCTTATTAGGCTAAAAGTGGTAAGAATAGGGTCAGATTTCAGGGGAAAGTAGGGGATGTAAAGATAGTGATTTGGTTCTAAGATATAAAGGTGTTGGAGTTACAAAGCCTGATGGAAAGAGGAGAAGAGATTAAAACATACTTTAAGTACATTCAGCTCCTAAGGTTCACCTCTACCTTCTTGAGGGCACCTGCTATTCATGACTTTGGCCACCAGAGGGAGAGGAAGAACGCAGAGTCTCGGGTTGCCTGTTGGGCTCTGGTTTCTGAGAAAAGTTTAATATCGAAGTTAATGAGGTTTGGGAGGAACAGAGAAGGTCTTGTTTCACCTCCTCTCTCCTCCCCCTATCTCAGATCAGAGCCTACCTGAAGATAGAAACTATCTCAGCTTTCTTCTAATTTCTTAGAGGAATTTTGTTCAAGGCTCTGCAACCCCAGCAATGCTAAGTGGTTATGATGAAGAGGAACCATAAGGTCTCGAGGATCACAGGATCCTAAATTTAGAACTAGAAGGGGGATCTGGTCCAGATCTTCCATTTCACAGATGAGGAAGCAAAGGCCTAGGGAGTTTAAATGTTTCTTTCAAGGACACACCAGGAGTAAGAGACAGAACCAAGATTTGAATTCAGGTTCTCTTGCCTCCAACTCTGATACTTTATCTTCTATGCCATGCTGGCTCACCTGTAAATGTAATTCATCATCATCATCATCATCATTTTTATTATTGTTGTTTTCTGGGTCAAGAAACCCAACAAATGGGGGCAGCTAGGTGGCGCAGTGGTTAAAGCACCGGCCCTGGATTCAGCAGGACCTGAGTTCAAATCCGGCCTCAGACACTTGACACTTACTAGCTGGGTGACCCTGGGCAAGTCACTTAACCCCCATTGCCTGCAAAAAAACCCCAAAAAAACAAAAAAGAAACCCTACAAATTCTTTATTTTCCCTATGGAGAATTGCTATTTCAAATGTACAGTGTGACACCCATGGGTTCTGCAAAGATTACATGCACACAATCCTGGGATTACTAAATATATACATATATATGTGTGTGTGTGTGTGTGTGTGTGTATATGTGTGTGTGTGTGTATATATATATATATACACAATATACATATACACATATATAATATATATGTTATATCAATTTTTTTAAATTTGTTTGTTTATCAGGTAGCTACTATGTGCAGGATCCTTTGTTCAATGTTTTAGATACAAAGATGAAAAGTGACAGTCGCTGACCTTAAGGATCTCATAATCTAATGGGGAGAATATAACACTGATATGTAAACTATTGCCCAGGGCGGGAAAAACCTTCTGAACTAGGTTCAATATTGAGTATTTTTTCACATCATTACATAAGTTTGGATCACACCTTGGTCTGGGACCTCTAGAGAGTCAGTGTCATCCCCAATTCTTCATGCTATCCCAACTTACCCAGTTACCCAAACTTACCATTTCTATCTTCATAACAGCTCTTGTATGTTACCCCCTCTCTCCAGTCACCTAGCCATCACCCTAGTTCAGTCCCTCCTTACCTGTCACCTGAACAATGGCAAAGAGACAATTCTTTTCTGGTCCTATTCTAATCCATCCTCTACACAATAAGCAAAGTGATTTTCCTTTAAAAAAAAAGTCACCCTTCTACTCCATAAACTCCCTGTTACCCCTATGATTGTATTACAACCTGGTTGCATTCTACACTTCCAATTTTCTTACACATTACTCTCATTTACACCCTCTACAATATTGTTGAAATATCTATATTGGCCTTCTTGCTGTTCCTCATGCATGTCATTTCATGGGCATACCCTGAGCTTTTCCCTCTGCCTCTTAGAATCCCTAGTTTCCTTCAAGACTTAACTCAAGAGCCACCTTCTACAGGTGGCATTTCTTGATTTTGCCTTACAGTTCCTAGTGTCTTTACACTCCACAAAGTTTACCTTGCATCTGCTTGGTATATTTTATATACGTCTAACTTTGTGCATGTTGTCTCCCCCGTTAGAATATAAACTCTTTGAGGGCAGGGGCTATTTATAATTTTGTCTTTCTAGCCCCATCTCCTAGCACAGTGTTTGGCATAAAGCAGGGTCTTGATGAGTGCTTGTTGATGAATTGAATTTTGTACATGCTGTTGGATTCAGTTAGTACAGTGTTCATATATGCTGAACTGCTTTTCTTTATATTCTTTGTGGCAAGACAGGTGGCTAGAGAATATATTCAGAAGCGAAAGTGGTATAAAAACAAAAGATGTCAAATGAAAAAAATTTTAAGCCCTTCTGGGGAGGACCTGGCTGGCTGGACTATGAGAAATTCCTATATATCCTGGAAGCGATGCGGGCATTAAACTCTGGAAATTGCTTTATTTGATAAGAGTAGAATGACTCCCAGATGTAGAGTGTAGGCTCTGAGAAGCAACAGAGGGCTCATTAGAAGGTATTCTCTCAAGAGGACTACAGCTGCTAAAGCTTCTTCCGTCAGCCTCCCTCCTTCCTCATCCCCCTCCATCCTACTTCCCTTCACGTAAACTCAATAAATGGGGTATATTTTAAAAAACACAAGCCAGATCAGGATGCCCCAAAAGAAAATCTCAGAGAGGTAGAGCCAAGATGGTGGAGTAGAGGGAGCCAGCCAGCCAAATTTTCCTAATTTTCCCTTCCGAATAACTTTAAAATAATGACTCAAATCAAATTTTGTGATTGAAAAGCCAACAAAAGATATGAGTGGGACAGTTTTCCAATCTAAGACAATTTAGGAAGTTGGTGAGAGAGGTCTGTGACACCTGAGTATGGACTGGGCCAGAGTGCAGGGGGCCTTGGAATTAGGCGCAGTAGTCATAGCAGCAGCAGCAGCGACAACAGCTTTAGGAGCTCCCAGCCAAGATGTGGTAAGGGAGTCAGACAACTGGTCAGAAAAAAAATTGCAGGGGATCCTTTGCTAGCACTGGATGTAACTGGCACTGACTGGCAACTGTATTGTCCATATGCAGTTCCAGGGCAGAAAGAAACACTAGCACTCATGAGTACAGAGAAGCAGGGGCTTTTCCTGGGTAAGGATCAGAGTAAAGAGCAGAACAATAACCACACTTCTCACAGCACTTAGGAAGCTCTGAAAATCTACAAGCTCCCAAAACTAGCTCTAAAAACAGTAGCACATGGCGCAGCTAGGTGGCGTAGTAGATAAAGCAATGGCCCTGGATTCAAGAGGACCTGAGTTCAAATATGACCTCAGATACTTGACACGTACTAGCTGGGTGACCCTGGGCAAGTCACTTAACCCTCATTGCCCTGCAAAAAAACAACAACAACAGTGCCTCCCTACCCCAAGGTGAGCAGAACTGAATTTTAAAATAAGGTTCAAGGTGGAAAAATGATCAAACAGCAACAAAAAATAATTTGACCACAAAAAAATGACTACAGTGGCAGGAAATACAGAGACACAACCTCAGAAAAAAGTAATGATGTAAAAAACACCTACAACCAAAACCTCAAAGAAAAGATGCTAATTGAACATAAGTCCAACAGGAGCTCCTATAAGAAATTTTAAGAGAGATAAGAGTAGTAGAGGGGAAAAAATGGTAGCAGAGAGTGGGGGTATGAGAGATGCAAGAAAAATGTGAAAAGAGAATTTGGTAAAAGAGGCACAAAATAAATACTGAAGAAAATAATACCTTAAAAAACAGAATTGGCCTAGTGGTAAAAAAGACAAAAAATTAAATTAAATTAAATTCACAGGAAAAAATAACTCCTTAAAAAGCAGAATTGGCCAAATTGGGGGAGGGGACGGTACAAAAGCTCACTGAAGAAATTAATTCCTTAAATATTAGAATTTGGCAGCTAGAAGCTTGGGAGAAGCTAGATGCCTCAGTGGATAGAGCCCTGGGCCTGGAGTCAGTAAGACCTGAGTTCAAATCTGTCCACAGACACTGACTAGCTGTGTGACCCCGGGCAAGTCATCTTACCTCTGTTTGACTTAATCCACTGGAGAATTAAGTAGAAAACTCCTCCAGTATAATTGCCAAGAAAACCCCAGGGACACTATTGTAATGCTATGGTCCACAAGCTTATGAAGAGTTGAACATAATTGAACAGCTGAACAACAGCAAACTAGAAGCTAATGATTCCAGGAAACATCAAGAAACAATAAAACAAAACCAAAAGAGTAAAAAATGGGAGAAAATGCTAAATATCTCATCAGAAAAATAACTGACCTGGAAAATGGAGTCAGGAGAGTTAATACAAGAATTATTGGACTACCTGAAAGCCATGACCAAAAAAAGAGCCTAGATATTATATTCCTAGAAATTATCAAGGAAAATTGTGCCAATATCTTAGGTGCAGAGGTAAAATAGAAATTGAAAGCCTCCACCAAACACCTCTTAAAAGAGATCCCAAAATGAAAACTCCAAGAAATATTATATCCAAATTCAGAGCTCCCAGGCCAAGGAGAAAATATTGCAAGCAGTCAGAAAGAAAAAAATCATATATCATGGAACCATAGTCAAGATCACACAAGATTTAGAAGCTTCCACATTAAAGGAGCAAAGGGCTTGGAATGGAATATTCCAGAAGGCAAAGGAGTTAGAACTCTAGCTAAGAATAACCTACCTAGCAAAACTGAGTACAATATTTCAAGGGGGAAAATGAATATTATGGGAAATAGAGGACTTTCAGGTATTCCTGATCAAAAGACCAGAGCTGAATAGAAAATCTGACATTTAAATACAAGGCTAAAGAATCATAAAACGGTAAATATGAAAGAAAAAATATGAGACTCAATAAAATTAAACTATTTACATTCCTATGTGGGAATATAATACATGTAATTCCTAAGAACTTTATCATTATTAGGGAAGTTAGAGGAAGTCCACATAGACAGAGAGCATGGGTGTGGTCAATTTTGTTGAGATGATCTAAAAAAGAAAAAGAAAAAAGAATGAAGGGGTGAGAAAGAAGGATGTACTGGGAGAAGTGGGGAGGGAGTGGTAGGATAGGTCAAATTCTCTAACATAAAACAGACATGTAAGGAAGAGCTTTTATAATGAAGAGGTAATTGGGAGAGGTTGTGGGCAGTAAGTGAACCTCACTCTCATTGGTTTAAAAAGGGAGAGAGGAGAAAGAGAGAGAGAGAGAACTCAGTTGGATATAGAAATCTATCTTGCCCAATAGGTGCTGTGATTTAAATTAAGGTTAACTGAAGCACAAGCTCTAAGCATGATCAATTTATTAGCAAAACTCAAATTTGCCAATCAACAGAATCTCAGTCTTCTCAGAAAGATAAGATCCCAAATGAGTGCTGACAGATCATTTTTTTATAGACAAAAGAGGAACATCCAAAAAATAAAAGGCAGCATCATAGATGGGAAGGACAATATGGTTACAAAGTCAGATGCATCATAGAGAACAATGTGATTGGCTGGAAAGCAGAAATGCAGAGCTAGCAAAAAAATCTTTATTGATTTAGTCCACCTGTAAGAATAACTAATAATATATACATAATAGATTTGCTCTAATTGTAAAAGGACAACTAGTAGTATAGAGATAACAGATTTCTTTTAATTAACATAATTTATAAGAAAACTAAACTATTAAACTTAACTTAGAGAGGAAGACTGAACTTATCAACTTAATTCAAAGACAAAGAAACATAATTTAGTTACACAAAATGTCAACAGTGATACAGAATAGAATCAATTATAAAATAGAATCAATTTTTATTTTCTCACAGGGAAATAGGTGAAGAAGATAAGAGAAGAGGGAAATGACAAAAGGGAGAGGAAGATTAAAGGAAGCAGTGGTCAAAAGCAAAACAGACTTTTGAAGAGGGACATGATAAAAAGAGATAGAAGGATAAACAGAAGAAAATAGGATAGAGGGAAATACACAGTAATCAATCATAGCTATGAATATGTATGGAATAGGCTCACCCATAAAATGAAAGAGGATAGCAGAATGGATTAGAAACAAGAATCCAACATATGTTCTTTACAAAAGATACACTTGAAATGGAAAGAAGCACACACAGAGTTAACATGAGGTGATGGAGCAAAATCTATTATGCCTCAGCTGAAGTAAAAAAGGCAAGGGTAGCAATCATGATCTCAGACAAAGCAAAAGCAAAAATAGATCCAGTTAAAAGAGATAATCAAAAAAAAAAGAGATAATCAGGGAAACTACATTTTGATAAAAGATACCATGAACAATGAAGTAATATCAAAACATTTTATGACAAGTTTCCCTGATAAAAGTCTCTTTTCTCAAGTATATAGGAAATTGAGTCAAATTTATAAAAATAAGAGCTATTTCCCAATTGATAAGTTGTCAAAGTGATATGAACAGGCAATTTTCAGAAGAAGAAATTAAAGCTATCTAGTTATATTTTTAAATGTTCTAAATCACTATTGATTAAAGAAAAGCAAATTAAAACAACTCTGAGGTACCACCTCACACCTCTCCAGAAATGAAAATACTGGAAGGGATGAGGGAAAATAAGTACACTAATGAACTGCTGGGGGAATTGGAAACTGGTCCAACCATTCTGGTTTAGAACTATACTCAAAGGGCTAAGCTGTGCTTCCCTCTTAATTCAGCAATAACACTACTAGGTCTGTACCCCAAAGAGACCAAAGGAAAAGGAAAAGGATCTATATGTACAAAAATATTCGTAGCAATTCTTTTTGTGGTGGCAAAGAATTGGAAATTGAAGAAATGCCCATCAATTGGGGAATGGCTGAACAAGTTGGGGCACTCAATTGTGATGAAGTACTATTGTGCTATAGGAAATGACAAGGAGAGTGGTTTCAGAAAAACAAGGGGAGACCTATATGAACTGATGCAAAGTGAAGTGAGCAAAACCAGGAGATCATTGTATATAGTAACAGCAATATTGTAATTATTGTGAAAAAATAATTATTAATAATTGATATCTTGGGAAGGTTCAGTCCTTCCCTCCACCCCCTTCATTCCAAGTCCTTCAGGTTTTTCTGAAGGGCTTTACTGATAAGATTTGGACTAACTTTCTTACATTAGACTACACCTAGATGGAAACTATCATGTTTCAATCTACTTGGGTGAGGTCTACATTCTTTTTCTGAGGCCTTTTTGGCCAAGATTTGAGTGACTTAAGTCAAAGCTTCTTAAACTGTGGATCTCAACCCCCATATAAGGTCACATAACTGAATATAAGGGTTTCAAAAAATTTGGCAGGGGCAGCTAGATGGAACAGTGGATAGAGCACCTGCCCTGGAGTCAGGACCTGAGTTCAAATCCAACCTCAGACACTTAACACTTACTGGCTGTGTGACCCTGGGCAAGTCACTTAACCCCAATTGCCTCACCAAAAAAAAAAATTGGCAACAGTAAAAGCTATATATATATATAAAACATACCTATACACGTAAAAATTTCTCAGGCAAAAAGGAGTCATGAGTGGAAAAAATTTAAGAAGCCTTGACCTAAGTCACATATCCCAAGACCTCATTTTAATATAACCCCCCTTAAATCACACCAACCAATTAGATTTGATTGCGATGGACCTCCTACAGTTAGAAGGGTATATAAACTGAGTCCACCACCATGTTGATCTTTGGTCTGGAAAGATGTTCATTGACCATCCTTTTATTAATAACCTGCAGGTCTATTAATAGAATGATTAAATAACCCAGAAACTAGGTCTCTCATATTTTTAATCCTCACATGATGATCAACTGTGAAACACTTAGCCACACAGATCAAAACAATGATTCAAGACAATTCCATAGGATTTATGATGAAAAATGCTATCTACCTACAGAGAAAGAACTGGTAAACTCTAAGTGCAAACTGAAGTATAATTTTCTCACTTTATTTTTCTTGCTTTTTGTTTTGTTTTGTTTTTTACAATATGGCTAACATGGAAGTGATTTCACATGTATAATGAATATCACATTGCTCGCCTTCTCAGTGGGTGGAGGAGGGACAAGAGAAAGGGAGAGAATTTGGAAATCAAAAAAATTTTTAATGCTGAAAATAAATAAATAATCATAAAAAATTTTTAAGAAGAAAGCTCAGCTACTTTCAAGTTTCCTCTCCTGACTCTATTCTAGGAGGGGAAAGAAGAGCAAGACCCTCATTAGTAAGCTCTATCTCTATCTCCTACCAGGCCTTCACTCTTGCAAGCCTGGGGGATAGGGAAGGGAAGGATGGAACCAGAGAAGAGTGGGCACAGCAATCTCCCACAGTATCTGCTGAAAGAACCAGCTATGAGATGAGTCACATCCAGATTTGTATTGGGAGTAATACATAATCACCAAATCCTAGAGCCAGAAGGGACTTTAGAAGACAAGTAGTTCAACTCCTTGACCATAATCCTTCCCATAACATCCATGACAAATGGTTATCCTTACTGCTTAAAGATCCCCCCCATGGTGGTTGGAACTACATGTCAGTGCCTGGGGGGATTTACTGGGCATAGGAATAAATGAAAGAGAGTTGCAAGGCCCCAGTCCTGAAAGAATAGGCTTGCTGGTTAGGGATCCACAGCAAGAATTCTGCTACGAGGGGCAGCTAGGTGGTGCAGTGGATAAAGCACTGGCCTTGGATTCAGGAGGACCTGAGTTCAAATCCAGCCTCTGACACTTGACACTTAACTAGCTGTGTGACCCTGGACAAGTCACTTAACCCTCATTGCCCTCAAAAAACAAAAAACAAAACAACAACAAAAAAAAAAGAATTCTGCTACTGCAGGCATCTAGGTGGCACAGTGGATAAAGCACCTGCCCTGCCCTGGATTCAGCTATGGGACCCTGGGCAAGTCACTTAACCCTCATTACCATGCAAACAAACAAAAAAAAAAGAATTCTAGTACTAAGAAATTGGACAGGAAACCAGCTAAGGGACATTGTGTTCAGATAGAGCCTGGTCAATTGAACTCAACTAAACAAATATTTAGTAGGTATTTACTACATGCAATCTCCTAGTCTAGTGCTGGAATTACAAAGATATTATATGGATAGGTCTTATAATCTAATGGGGAAAGAAGTGTGCAAAATAGAAAGCCCCAGATTTGGGGTCAGGGACCCTAGCTGAAGATTCAGTTCTGTACTTCTGTGGCTTGGGCAAGTCTCTTCACTTTCATCAACTATGAAACAAGGAAATTAGATTCAATGATCTCTAAGGTCCCTTCTAGCTCTTAGTCCTATGATCTTCTGATGTGAGAAAATATGAGATGAGAGCAAAGGAGTCAAAGTAGTAGGAGTTGAATGGGGAAGGAGAAATCAGATATAGTTTGAGGTAAGGGATGAAGGGATGTCAAGGAAAACTTCATAGAGTGAGGTGGCACCTGAACTGGACCCTGAAGGAAGGGAAGGGAAGAGGCAAGACTTTGATTATTGTAATACATGGATCACGTCAGAGGAAATCCCACAAAATTGAGAATATGGAAGTACCCAAACTATGGATTCCCTCCAGCCAAGGATCAAGATTTGTTGTGGGTAGGGGCCAAATCTATAGGCTAGAGTGGCACAGTCCCAGATAAAAGGAAGCAAGGAACCAGGCTAGGTATAATAGGACCAGGGTTCCCCATTTCCCTTCAGTAAGGGATTCATTTTCTCTAAAATACAACAAAACTTTAACTGCAATTTGACTGGACCTTGCCTCCTTAATGCAGTTTCCCAGTCACTTAGGGACATAAAAAGTCCCACCCACAAGAAGTCAGGGCCCCTCTTACCTGGTGGATTTCTGAAACCATTCAAGTTACCGTACCCTGGTCTTCAAACCAGATGAATTTCCATATTAAGATGGGGAGAAGGGGGGCATCTAGAAAGATTGTCACTGTGTTCTCATTGCATATTCTTTCTGTGTTAGGACAAAGTAAACCTTCTTTTGTTAACTTTTCAATGGTTTTTGAGTGCCTCATTTCATCCCAAAATCAAACCTGAACTAATAGGTTTATGGTATTAGATTTGCCTCTAATATGCGGTGTGTTTAGTGATTGGGACAAGATGAGATATACTCATGGCTGACAATGTGATTGAGTTGGAGGAAGAGCATTGCAAACACAAAGGATGAGGTAACCAGGTGGCAAGACTACACATACCTAGTCATCAGAGTCCTTCCGATCATATGGAGAGTTCTCCTTATGGAACAGAGTGGAAGTTCCCATTCAGTCAGAGCAAATGACTTAGTGAGGTCTTGCAGAAGTTCCCCTAGAAGGGTTTGGGTTTTTTTAATGTAAAATCCAGAATTCTCTGGTTATTGCTGACCATCCTGCAAAAGTTCTACTATTAGCATTATAAGACAGAAAGTGAGTTTTCTAGGTCATGTAACTAACAAAATGGAGAAACAGATATTTTCTCTGATCTCCATGACCTTTTAAACTTCCCCCCAAAAAAGTTATCTATGTGAAAGAAATAAAGCAATTTCAGTTGTCTCCACAACATAGGACACCAAGAATCTAACCAGGTAATAATGTAATAAATTAACAGCAGAGAAGGCTATTCCCTAACTCCTCACTCAGCACTCCCTCACCCACAGCCCACTACTAGAGTTGGGGTACACAAGATGATCTACAGGCTTGCAATAGAACACAAATCTACCAGCCCCCACTCCAGTGTCAGTGAAAAACAAAAGACAAACTTTCTCTAGCTAGGACAGCAGTGTGGCAAAGCTCTGAGCTAAAAACAGAGCTCAAAGAACTACAGAACAGAGGGAACTGGGGCAGGACACATATTGTGTGGGACTCTACTAAGCCTGAGGGAAAGAGCACAAAATCCAGCTGGGGCCAGGTCTGTCCTCACAGAAACCACTTAGGGCAGAAACTGAGGCCCTGTGAATTATGAAATTCACATGAGTGAAATATGAATTGCCCAGGATGGGAGGAGACTGAAATGGCTTTGAGGTCCAGCCCTCAAGGAAACTTCAGGCAAAGAGGAAAGAATCAGAAAGTGAACAATAGGGGAAAATAAGCAAAAAATATTAAAATTTCCAAAGATCTCAGGAGGAATAAAACTCAGTTAAAGACCTTGAGTGTAAACAGAGCAATCAACAGCAAAAATATTAATCATATTGAGCAGAACCAGGAGAACATTGTACACAGTATCAACAACATTATGTGTCGATCAACTGTGATACACTTGATTCTTCTCAGCAATACAATGATCCAAGATATTTCCAAAGGACTCATGATGGAATATGCTCTCCAAATCTAGAAAAAAAAAAAAGAACTGTGGAATCTAGATGCAGATTTATCCATACTATTTCTATTGTTATTTGTTGTTATTGTTTTTCTTTTTTTTTGAGGTTTTTTTTTACTTTTTGCTTTGATTCTTCTCACATAACATGACTAATGCAGAAATGTTTAATGTGATTGTACTTATATAACCTATATCACATCACTTGCTATCTTGGGGAGGAGGGAGGGAGGGAGAAAAATTTAAAACTAGAAATTTTATAAAAACAAATGTTGAGGGGCAGCTAGATGGCACAGTGGTAAAGCACCGGCCCTGGATTCAGGAGTATCTGAGTTCAAATCCGACCTCAGACACTTGACACTTACTAGCTGTGTGACCGTGGGCAAGTCACTTAACCCCCATTGCCTTAAAAAAAAAATGTTGAAAACTATCTCTAAATGTAACTGGAAAATAATAAAATATTTATATGGAAAAAAGATATTAATCATATAAGGGAATATGGCCTCTATGTCTGCTAAAAAAAAATCCAGACTTCTATCAATAAGTATTGCAACACAAAGACTAAAAGTGAATTGACCCAGAGCATTCAACAACAAGAGAGAGATATCAGTTGTCATGGACCTTTTTATGAAAGTCCAGATGCAGCTAATGGAATTTGGTAGCCTCAAAAGTGAAGGGAGCCAATAATTAAACACAACCCTCTCAGGAGTCTGCTTCTTGAAAAATTTGGCAGTGTAGTCATCTTGAGTTTTAGCATCTTTGCAGATAGCTCACCATGCAGATCTTTGTGAAAACTTTGACAGGCAAGACCATCACCTTGGAGGTGGAACCCAGTGATACTACTGAAAATGTAGAAGCCAAAATCCATGACAAAGAGGGCATCCCTCCTGACCAACAGAGCCTCATCATGGCAGGCAAGCAGCTGATAGATGGCCACACCCTGTCTGACTACAACATCCAGAAAGAACCAGTAAAGACTCCCCATCTGGTCCAGCATCTTAGGAGTGGCTGTTAATTGTTGACCTTATTATGCCAATGATAGCATTGTTATGCACTTATAATTCTTTAAAGTCTTAATATTAAGTTTCGAGATTACCAGGTTCAGTAACAGCTGAGCCAAATTCCAATAAAGGTTTTTGTTGTACATTGAAAAATAATAGTGAAGGGATCTCTCCTGGTGGGGGTGAGGGTAGAGCCACAACCAGGAACATACTGTATGGTCTCTGACTTAGGGATTCTGGTTCCTATGGAGATTGGATGTCCCATGAGTTGGGAGAATGAGATTGGAAATGAGGTAGAGATTTGGGAACTCCCATTGATGGTAAGATAGATCAAGGCTAATCCTATTAATGCTACCCAGAGGAGGGTGATTCCCTGACCTGAGGGAGCAAAGGGTGGGCAACATTCTCCAGGGATAAGGTCAAGTATAAACCTAATGAGACAATGGAAAAATGGATATTAAGGGTGTGGTCTAATGGAGCCTATGCTGAGATGCTCTCTGCAACTGACTTCCATAGAGTGGACTTACTTTTTTTTTTTTTTAAGTGAGGCAATTGGGGTTAAGTGACTTGCCCACGGTCACACAGCTAGTAAGTGTTAAGTGTCTGAGGCCAGATTTGAACTCAGGTCCTCCTGACTCCAGGGCCGGTGCTTTATCCACTGTGCCACCTAGCTGCCCCTGGACTTACTTTTATAAGCCTCCAGATGAGGAACATTCTTTGTCCCTTTTTAGGTGGGACAGGAAGCTATCTGTAATTGGTCTCATAAAGATGAATTCTAATTAGAACCAGCTCCCCCGGTGAGGATTTGAAAGGGAGAAGGTAAAGTCCAAAAGGAAATAAACTTGATAGTTTGAATATATATGGCTTTGCTATATATGGTCTCACCCTATGACCAGCCTGCCTTAGGGATTATTAGATCCTACCTACTGGGTGGATAACAATTAAAATAGCTTTAGACTTTAACTATGAGTCTTCTCCACCTCACAACTATATAAGTGAGGGCTAACGAACTGTTGAAATTTCAACAGTATATAGGGATAGTTGTGACTTGGACAAATACTAGCATCAGTGCAAATGACCATTTGCCTGCTAAGTGGGAAGAGGAAAATGACACCCTCTCCTGAAGAGAACTTTTATTGTGGCTCCTGAAAGATAGGTTTGACAAGAAATCCATTGATGGCCAGCTTCAGGGAGGGGAGAGAGGTAACAAAATTATACAGGGAAATCCAATACCAGGACACCAAGGACCCTTTGGGCCCACCCAAGCTTGAGTCATCCTCTAAAGGCCTTGACCCATTTGGATCACCCAGGAAAACTACAGAAGGAGGACCATGGAAAGAAGGAGTATTAAGAACTCAATATCTCCAAGGGCCCTTACAACAACCTTATAACATGTTACTGTGGGTAGAGCCAAATAGGAACCCTTAGAGTAACTCAAACCATCCCATGTAGGGTGAGGGAAGGATAAAAAAAGATTATCTCTAGTGATAGATATAAAGGAGGTTAGAGTAATTCTCTATACAAACTCCCTTTACAACAATCCAGTGTAGTCAGGTAGATGGCACCTGGAAGGTTATAGTGGATGGCAGGGAGCTAAACAAAGCTGTCATACCCATTGCTGCAGCTGTTACCAACCTCATCAATGTGGTAGACCAGTTAGCCAAAGCCTGCAGTGAGTGGTATGTTGTTATCAATCTAGAGAATGTTTTTTTTCTCTAATCTTGGGACTGAAACTAATTGGCAATAGTTTGCTTTCACCTGGGAAGGAGTCCATTATGCGTTTCACTACCCTTCCCCAGAACTACCTGAACTTGTCCTCACACTTCCACAATCTAGTGGGCAAAGACAAAAAAAAAAAAAAAAGGCTTCCCTTCCTGCAGACATTGGAGTATACCACTATTCTGATGACATGTTGACGGGTTCAGATGAGGCTACAGTGGCTGAGACTTTGGATCAAATGGTGGTTCATATGAGGGAAAAGGGATGGGAAATCAAGCCTAAGAAAACCTATTGTCCAAACCATTCAGAGGATGGAAGAATCAAGATGATTCTAGACACAGTATGGTATAAATTACTGACACTGGCTACCCCACAATCCCAAAAGAAAACCCAGAGTCTATTGGACTTTTCAGGTTCCAGAGAATTCACATTCCCTACTTGGGTATTCTAATGGCCCCCATTTACCTGTAAATCCACTTCTTTCAAATGGGTCAAGGACCTTATTAGGCCATCCAGCAGTTTCTCACCCTGGACCTTTTGACTCTAGAGGGCCCACATGTTTAGAGGTTTCTGACCACAAAGATCAGCCAAAATAGAGCCTTTGGCAGACAAGTAGAAGTGGCCAGACTAAATGACCATTGGGTTTCTAGAGCCAAAAACTTCCCCCAGCAGCCACTGGCTATACCACTTTTGAAAAGCAAATTACTGGGGGCAGCTAGGTGGTGCAGTGGATAGAGCACCAGCCCTGGATTCAGAAGGTCCTGAGTTCAAATCCAGTCTCAGACACTTAACACTAGCTGTGTGACCCTGGGCAAGTCACATAACCCCAAGTGCCTCACCAAAAAAAAAAGAAAGAAAGAAAGAAAAGAAAAGAAAAGCAATTACCCTCCTGCTTCTGGCCCTAGTTGCTGAGTGTATTACTGATTCAAAGTCATTTGAAAAAGTCATTCAAAGTCCTTCTCCCAGAGTTGTCTATATGGTAGGCAGTATAAGACAGGTTCTCTAAAAAGGTGGGTAGGGCATCAGAGGTGTCTATTGTTAAACAGAAATGATACATTCAAGACTGAGCCTGCCCAAGCCCCTCAGGTGTTAGTGCCCTTCACAAACATGTTCAAAGTTTTAAAGTCTACCAGAAATTGAGTCCTCTAGCCTAAGCCCCTATACTCTGCCTCCTTCATTAGCCCAAAGGGAGTGCACCTATGATGACCTAATTCCTAAGAAATACTCTTTTTTCTGGATTGTTGACAGCTCTGTCTGTTGTTATGAGACAGATGTAAAAAACTAGACTTCAGCAGCTATTAATCCAGTAACAGGGGATACTCTAAGGGATTGGTTGGGGGGTCATGGCAAGTCCTTTCAGTGGACTGTTTCAAGTAACATGGCTGGCATGTGAAAGAACCTTGATGAATGAAGTAGATAATCTTTATACTGATTCCTGGACAGTGGCTATGGGTCTGACCAAGTAGTCTGTGGACTGGAGAGCACAGAACTAGACATTCAAGACTCTGCCCTATAGGGTCAGAACCAGTGGAGGAATTTTTCCAGTGACTCCCACTGTATACAGTTCTTTGCAGCACACATTATATGTTATTATTATTATTATTTGGTGAGGCAATTGGGGTTAAGTGACTTGCCCAGGGTCATACAGCTAGTAAGTGTCAAGTGTCTGAGGCCAGATTTGAACTCAGGTCCTCCAGAATCCAGGGCAGTGCTCCATCCACTGCACCACCTAGCTGCCCCTACACATTATATGGTGGGGTTTTGGGGGGGGGGGTTATTGGGGGTTTTTGCGGGGCAATGGGGGTTAAGTGACTTGCCCAGGGTCACACAGCTAGTAAGTGTCAAGTGTCTGAGGCCGGATTTGAACTCAGGAACTCCTGAATCCAGGGCCAGTGCTCTATCCACTGCACCATCTAGCTGCCCCTCACATTATATGTTAAACAACTGCGTTGGAGCCATTACAAGAGCAGCAGAGAAGGGGAGTGGGGAGGTCCATTGCCAATAAGGACATTGGGGTGATGATGTCAGGTTGTACTGGGCATAAGACCATAAGATTCCCCTAAGTACAAACCAGTTATTCCTGTCCAGCTGGGATCTCTGTGCCAGTGGGAGAACTCACTTAACCTATGTGGAATTCAACCTATCCCCAACTGGCAAAAATTGCTCTCCCTCATCTCAGGACAAAAGGTTTATCCCTGTTAGTCAACAACTACATCATTATACACTTAACTGCCAGCTCATTGTCCGACCTCACAGAAACCATGACTGTGGCAAGTCAGTGTCATCCTAGGAGAGGAAAGGGATCTTTGGCCCAGTGGTTTCTGGGATCCAGTCTCCAGGAAGACTTATCTGATAAGAATAGGCTGGTTTTGAACATAGTTCTTCCTGACACCCTCTGGCTCTTTCTTTCTCAGTTAGAATTGTCTTGACCTCAAGGGCCTTACTCCCTCAGATGGCTCCATCTACCCTGGAGAAGTAACTCCAGTCCCCTTGAATTATAAAACTTACATTTCTCTGGGATAGTTTGGACAACTCTTTCTCAGAAATGGTTTGGGGAACCAAAAGGTATTGTTGGGAGATATCTTGCTTTCTAAGAACAAGGAAAAGGTGAAACTCTCGCTATGTAACTATAGTGGATGAGTCTTACTTGAAAATAAGAGAATGTCATAGCTGACTTAGCGGTAATTCTCAGTCCTTGTGCGAGGTTGTGGGAAAGTCCTAATTTAGCCCATGTGGAAGAAGGAGGACAGCCCTTTCACACGGACAAGTGGGGCAAAAATTTTCTATCATTCACCTGATGAGGCTCTCATGAAGGGCACACTTTGATGAGTGATCCAGGGAATGCCAAGTGGATGGCAGTATTAGAAGGACCTCAGCATTGACTTAGATCCCAAGACAGATTTTATGCCAGAGATTTATGACCTCAATCTATTTTACTACAGATAACCTTGTTGCATGATGAAGAATCTGTAACTGGACTGGAGGCATTATCATTTGAGCTGTGTTGCTGATATTCCTGGTGCTGTTCTGGCTCATCAACTCATCATCCCCTTGAGTTGGAGGCCAGCTGTGAAATACAAAGATATGGTATCACCCACCATATGGACTAGATCATTGAGAACTATAACACCAACTTTCCAAAAAGAGTAGAAAAAGCCTAGGATTTCTGGCTTTGGTCCTACTCCATTTTTTTCCTTCTTTCTTTTTGGAGATTTCTTGGGATGGGTAGGGTCCCCCCCCCCCGCCCCCCGCCTTCCCTTTTTCCCTAGTACTGTCAGTGCCAGGAGGATAGGCCAACAAAAACCTCTAGAAGCATTTAAATAAATAATAATGTTTAAGTGTCCCCTAGAAGATATGGAGGACCCTTCCACCATGAGATGGTGATAGAGCCAATGTTCCCCTTTTTTCATTGCAGTAGACATTAGTTTTCCCTAAAAAAAAAAAAAAAAACAATAAAACTGTCCCTGCACATTGATTGGTCCCTTTCTTCTTTTTTGTTTGTTTGGTTTTGGGTTGGGTGGTTTTTTTTGGCGGGGCAATGAGGGTTAAGTGACTTGCCTAGGGTCACATAGCTAGTAAGTGTCAAGTATCTGAGGTTGGATTTGAACTCAGGTCCTCCTGAATACAGGGCTAGTGCTTTTAGCCAGTGCACCACCTAGCTGCCCCCAGTCCCTTTCTCTCTTAATGCAGTTTCCTCTCACCTAAGAGCACAAAAAAACCACCCACGTGGAGTCTGAGCCCTTCTGACTTGGTAGATTTCTGAAGAGTATGTAGGTCACCATACTTTATTCTACTAGATTCATTTCTATACAGTGAGTAGAAATTCTATGTCCAGAGAAGCCAAGTGCTGCTACATCCTTACTGCATACCCCTGCTGTGTTAGGGCAAGTAAACCTCCTTGTGTGCACTATTTAATGACTTTCAAGTGCCTCATTCCATTCCAACATCAAACTAACAGGATGTAGGTATTAGGTCCACCTCTAATGGAAAGCAATTTCGGCAACCAAGGTATGTTCATCACTTCACTATATTCTTAGGACAGAATGAGCTGTGATGGGGATAATACCTAAAAAAACGATTTTTCTTTTATTTGAGAAGGTCTTTTGGATATATATTTGAATATGGGATGAGGAGAGGGGTTAGGAGGAGTTTTGCTATTCCTAGAACTGATTAACTACACTCAAGTTAGGATTACCTCTATAAAGTCATTAACAAATGTTCATCACCCATCCACCACTTGAAGAGATGCAGTGAGGGAGTGTTTACTACCTCTTAAGGTAGACCATTCCTCTGTGGGATGGCTCCAATTGTTAAGGAAACTCTTCCTCATACTAACCCCCATCAAGTGGCTCGTCCTTCCTGCCCTCATCCAAAGCTGAATCCAAATGTAGAACCAGATGCCCTGATTTCTTTAGCTGTAGAAAGACCCCACACACCCTAAAAACCATCTCCCTAGTTGATTCCCTGATGCTGTCGATTCTACCACTAGAGATTCGTTAATTGCTTGAAACTAAACACACCTTTGTCAACAGTTTAAATTCAGCCTGGCACCACCACCGGAAGCCTTATCAGTTCAGATCATCATTTCCTGAAACCAGTTTGTGACTGGGGAAGGGAGGAGATTTAAGAATCCTGAGCTTAGAAGCACTCGGAGATGGGGGAGGAGGAAGCAGCCCCATTCTATTCCATCTACTTCTTGAGATCACTTGGAGACAATTTATTCTAACACCTTAAAAATCAAGGCTCTGGGGGCAGCTAGGTGGCGCAGTGGATAGAGCACCGGCCCTGGAGTCAGGAGTACCTGAGTTCAAATCCGGCCTCAGACACTTAACACTTACTAGCTGTGTGACCCTGGGCAAGTCACTTAACCCCAATTCCCTCACTAAAAACAAACAAAAAAACAAAAATAAAAATCAAGGCTCTGAATAGGGAACTAATTTCCCCAGAGGTTATATAATCAGTAAGCAGCAGAGCCCCACAGGATTCATGTGTCCCCACAAGATGAGTCCCCCAAACCAGCCCCATCTACAGCCTCAAATATAAGCATCTAGAGTGCAAAGACTGTTGTGTTCTGGTCTTCGTCTTTGCTTCCCCAGGACCCAGTACATACAAGCTTCTTACTCATAGTAGTCATTTAAAAAATGTTTGATGGATTGAATTGACGTCCCTGCCCAGGGTGTGGTTCCATCCTTCATTTACCTTCTGTAATGTCCTAAATCAATTGCTCAGGCTCTGACTTTAGCAGGCCCCAGCCTCTTGCCTCCTAGGAATGTCCAGTCCTCTCTGGAAGAAAGACTTTCTGTCCTAAGCACTCCTGTTCCCTTTATTCCATCCCATCCCCCAAAGAGAGTCATATTCTGTCCCCATCCATCAAACAAAGGCCTTCTGTTAGCCAGCCAGGCTAAACCCCAAATCTTCTTATCATGAACAAGAAAAAAACCCAATAACAAGCTGAAAAGCCTGGTCCAACTTCACTCATTTGTTGTTGTTTTTTAATTTTAACACTCTCAGTTTTATTGATGTGTTTTGTTCTAACATTACAAAACATTTACCAATCATTCCTACTTCTTGAGAGGTTTCTTATTAGTAGGTAAAACAGAGAAGTAAAGGAAAATTAATAATCCAGTGACCTCGGGGCAGCTAGGTGGTGCAGTAGATAGAGCACCGGCCCTGGATTCAGGAGAACCTGAGTTCAAATCCGGCCTCAGACACTTTACACACTTACTAGCTGTGTGACCCTGGGCAAGTCACTTAACCCCAATTGCCTCACCAAAAAAAATAAAATAAAATAATCCAGTGACCTCATCTGAAAGTTCATGTAACAATTCATGTCTACCCTCTTTTTTTTTTTTAATAAACAAATCTATTTTCTTTCCCTCCCACTCCCCAACTCATTGGGGGAAGAAAAGAAAAGAAATTTTTGTAACAAATATGTGTATCCAAGCAAAACAAATTTCCCCTATGGCTATATAAAACATAAGTAGAAATATAGATATTTATATATACATAGATATCTATATATATAAATATATCAATTATATATGTATATAAAGTATGTAATGTGTATGTATGTATGTATGTATGTATGTGTATGCACATAGCGAGGGTGAGGGGAGATCTCATTCTGCTCCCTGGGCTCATCATTTCTCTGTAATGGATAGCATATGTCCTCTGGAACCATGAATGGTCATTGATCATAATTCTTTTTGTTTTTGCGGGGCAATGGGGTTTAAGTGATTTTCCCAGAGTCACACAGCTAGTAAGTGTCAAGTGTCTAAGGCCAGATTTGAATTCAGGTACTGCTGAATCCAGGGCCGGTGCTTTATCCACTGTGCCACCTAGCTGCCCCCCATTGATCATAATTCTTACAGCTTTCCAAGCAGCTTGTTTTTACAGTGCTGTCAATATATAAATTATTCTTTTGGTTCTATTCATTTCATTCTTCATCAGTTTATAAAAGTCCTCAAAATTGTTATTTTTTAAATATTGATGTTATGGTATAAATTATTATTTACTCACTTCACTCTGCATATGTCCTTCCATTCTTTCTGAAATCATCCACTTTCTCATTTCTTTTAACACAATAGTATTCCATTGCATGCACACATCACAGCTCATTCAACCATTTCTCAATTGTTGGGCATCTTCTTAGTTTCCAGTTTTAGTTAGGGTTTTTTAAATAATTTTCTACCACAAAAAGAACAGTTATAAATATTTTTGTACATAAAGGGCCTTTTCCTCTTTCTTTGATCTCTTTTGGGAATAGAACTTTTTTTAAACAGTTCATATCTTGGGGGGCAACTAGGTTGCACAGTGGATAGAGCACTGGCCCTGGATTCAGGAGGACCTGAGTTCAAATCCGGCCTCAGACACTTGACACTTACTAGCTGTGTGACCCTGGGCAAGTCTCATTGCCCCACCCCACCCCCAAAAAAAAAGAAAAAGAAAGAAATCTACTAGGAGGAGGGAAGGGAAGGCTACCCATCTGCAAATAATTACACTTTCTGATTTGCTTCCCCAGATTCTAGGGCATGGTGTTAGGTCACCAAGAGGAATATGACATCCTTCTCTGGAGCCTCAGCATAGCATGAAGGATTTGCAAAAGCCAAGAGAGCAAGCTCTAATGGGTCCCTACCCAACTGAAAAGTTCCAAGTATGGGACAAGGGAAAAACCATTTGCCCTCCCAGTTCCAGGCTATTTATTTCTATTTTGCAAATTTTTTTTAAAGCACCTACTATGTTCCAGGCATTCTGCTAGGCTCAGGGAATACAAAGATAAAATGAAAAATCATTCTTACCCTCAAGGAACTTACATTCTACTTGGAGGAGTCAAGTGCAGGAAAGTTCATAGGTTACCAAAGGATTAATTTTTTCATACATAGCAGCTCATGAATCCACTTATGAAGGTGTGGAGGATGTGGAGAAGTGTATTAGTATAAGAACTACCCACATTTAGAAGTCAGGATATTGCAGTAAGTTCAAACACAGGCACTTGCCCTCTGCCAGGCCAGAAGTGTACTCAAAATCACAGAATTTCTGAGCTGGAAAGGACCCCATGAGCCAAAAGATCATGGAATTGTAGAATTGTAGAATTGCAGAGGACCCTGTAATCACCTATCCCAACTTATATATAAACAGTCACTCTCTCCTAGAACACCCCCAACAGTGCTTCTCTATTCTGCTTGAAGACTTCTAGTAATCGAATGTTTCTGGAAGTAGCAGCAACACTTTGGAACAATTATAATTTTTGGAAAAAAAATTTCATTTCTTGAGCTGAAATGTATCTCTCTGTCCCAGGGCCATCACCAAGTCATCCTGACCTATGTCTTGCCCCTGGACTCCAATGACTCTGGAGAGCAATTGGGGTTAAGTGACTTGCCCAGGGTCACACAGCTAGTAAGTGCTAACTGTCTGAGGCCGGATTTGAACTCAGTTACTCCTGACTCCAGGACCAGTGCTCAATTCACTGCGCCACCTAGCTTCCCCAAGCTGATGGCTTTTTTTTTTTTTTTGAGCTGATGACTTTTAACAGATCTGCCTCACTTAAATCCAATTCACAAACAAGTCAAGACATCACCCTCCTGATGTCATTGTTTCTCTTCTAGAATGAAAGATAAACAACAACAATCCCCCTCTTACTTCTAACCAGTGGTTCATTTCCTTCATATGTCCCAAGCAGATATTCAATCAGTACCCCCCTTATGATGGTCAATCAGCCCTATTGTGCTGCTTAGGTAGCACAGCAACATTTCCTTACAGGTCTTGAGCTGTGGGGACCACAAGTGACAAGGACTAGAGCATACCCTGGGGTTGCAATCTTCCCTACTAAACAATTAGCCTCCTGTGGACATTTTCCAAGCTGTCTTCCCTTCTATCTCCCCCAGATTATAACATTGCTGAGGACGGAGTCTGGGCTGACTCCTTTTGGGGAGGATCACAGTTTGGCAAAAGGCAGGGGTCCTACAATCAATCAGTCAATCAGCAGGCATTTATTAAGCTCTTACTGTGCACCAGGCAATGCTAAGGCTGGACACCCCCAGAGGATCCTGGAATGTAAATTGAGTGAATTAATGAGAAGCTGCTATAAAGGGAAGAGAAAAGAAGAATGATGGGGAGAGAAAAATGCAGGAAACAAAATCAGCTACATTTTCTGCTAATGTATGGGTAAGTGCTGGACTGAATGCAAAAATGTCCCTGAGCCCTTTTATAGAGCATCCTAATTCAGTATCCTTGAAAAAATGTCTGATGCTTGGGAAAGGAGAAGGGAAGAAGAATCCTACATTCTAAAACCATTCGTTGAAGATCCCACCCCCGACCACCTACACTGTCCAATACTTTGCTGAAATATTCATAGAGAGGCACATTGTCCACAAGATTCTCACCACCCTGGCCTTGTTTAATAGACGGAGCTCCAGAGTCGGAGTCATGAGCTGTCTGGTCTAGTCTTGGCTCTACTGCTAACTCACTGTGTCATCTTGGGTAAATCACTATACTTCTCTAGATGTCATTATCCCCTTCTCTAAAATGGGCATAAGCATTTAAGCAGCATGCCATAGTGGAGAAAGCTAGTTTCTGCATCACCTAGGTTCAAGTCTCACCTCTGACACATACAGGCAACTTGACTGTGGAAAAGACACCTTGTCCTTCAGTGCCAGGGTCAACTCTCTAAGACTATATAAATCATAAGTGCAATCCAAGCATCCCTGCCCCCTAGATTCCAGTGAGAGAACTTAGGGGAAAGCCCGTTGGAAACTGTAAGCAACAATCCTCACACAGAGGGTGTTGACTTTGGGGGAGGTGGGGGTGGGCCAGGAATAGGAGGGACCTGTGATTTCATTGGTGCAAAGAGCTCTCTGTGAGGAAACATCTTTCCTGGTGCAAATGGGAACCTGCTCTGAAACGTTCAGATTTACCTGGAACACTGAGAGGTTAAGGGATTTACCAAGGGTCAAAAATCCATTTTTTTGTTCAGAGATGAGACTTGAACCATGATCTTTAGGGCTCTGGGGTCAGCTCTCTATCAACTACATCAGACTGTAGTTGGTATTGTTAGTAGTACTTCAAGAATCAAGTACTTCCTTGGTATGGGTTCTCCAGACCATGGAACAAAATAAGATTCTTCTATTTAAGAGTCTAAAGTAAATACCAGTCCTTGGTACCTTACTTAGTAGGTCTTCACAAGTTAGCTAACCAGATATCTTTTTATTTTTTATTTTTTGCAGGGCAGTGGGGGTTAAGTGGCTTGCCCAGGGTCACACAGCTAGTAAGTGTCAAGTGTTCTAGGCCAGATTTGAACTCAGGTACTCCTGACTCCAGGGCCAGCACTTTAACCACTGCGGCCACCTAGCTGCCCTTGCTAAATAGATATCTTGCTAACTTAAGAATCATAGGGCAAAAATATATTACTATACCTACTTGAGTATGTATGTTACTTCTTTGAGGCAATTCTGATGATATTAAGGTTCATGTAATCCCCAACTCCTTTCCCCTCTTCTCCTCCTGTCCATAAGCTTTTTTCTTATTTCCTTCATGTTAACTACCTCTCCCCAGACCATCTCTCCCCTTCTCCCTCCCCAGTCTATTCTTCCTACACCTCAACCCTATTTTAATGATGTCATCATGGATTAGTTAGGTGGCACAGGGGACAAAACACCAGCCCTGGACCCAGGAGGCCCCAAGCCCAAATCTGGCCCCAGAAATAAGACACCCCACCCTGTCTGCCCCACAAAGAACAAAACAAAAATGTTTTACAGATATCACCCCTTCATATTCAGTTCAGACCTGTGTCTTCTGTGAATTCCTTACTGAGATAGTTCTTATGAGTTTGAAGTATTATCTTCCCATGTAGGAATGTAAACAGTTTGATCTTTTAATATCCCTCATGAAATCTTTTTCCTGTTTATCTTTTTATGCTTCTCCAGGGTCTTGTATTTGAAAGTCAAATTTTCTATTCAGTTCAGGTCTTTTCATCACAAATGCCTGAAAGACCTCTTTCTTATTGAAATCCCATTTTTTCCTCTGAAAGATTATACTCAGTTTTGCTGGGTATGTGATTTTTGGCTGTAGTCCCAATTCCTTTGCCCTCTGTAATATCATATTCCATGCCCTTCGGTCCTTTAATGTAGAAGCTGCTAGATCTTGCTTTATCCTTATTGGAGCTCCACAGTATTTGAATTCCTTTTTTCTAGCTGCTTGCAATACTTTCTCCTTGACCTGGGAGTTCTGGAATTTGGCTATAATATTCCTGGAGATTTTCCTTTTGAGATCTCTTTCAGGGGTTGATTGGTGGATTCTTTCAATTTCTATTTAAACTTCTGCTTCTAAAATATCAGGGCAATTTCCCTCACAGTCTCTTGGAGGATGGTGTCTAAGATTTTGTTTTGGTCATGGTTTTCAGGTAGTCCAATGATTTTCAAATTATCTCTCCTAGATTTATTTTTGCCCTGAGGAAGGGGAGGGAAATGGGGGGGAGGGAAGGAGGGAAGGGTGGATTGGGGGAGAGAGCAGTAAAAAGCAAAACACTTTCAAGGAAGATGAAGATGTTCTGCATTACTGCACCAGTGTGACATATTGAATTACTTGATCTCATAGGGAGAGTTGAGGAGGGAGGGAGGAAGAAAAATTTTAACACAGAATTAGCTCAGGGACTTTGATCTCATCGGAGTGGGCTCATGGAGGGAATAGCATTCATACCAAATTGGGAGGAGTAATCTATTTAACCCTGCAGGAAAGTAGAAGGGTAGGAGGGTAAGGAAGGAAGGGTGAAAAAAGAGAGTGCAGAGTTGGGGAGAGGATAGTCAGAAGTAAAACACTTTTTTTTTTTGGTGAGGCAATTGGGGTTAAGTGACTTGCCCAGGGTCACACAGCTAGTAAGTGTTAAGTGTCTGAGGCCGGATTTGAACTCAGGTTCTCCTGACTCCAGGGCCAGTGCTCTATCCACTGCACCATCTAGCTGCCCTCACTGCGCCATCTAGCTAACACTTTTGAGGAGGAATAGGTAAAAAGAAGATAGAGTAAATTTCATGGCAAGGGAGTGGGATGAAGGGAAATAGCTATGATGATTGATTATAATGGCAAAACGTATGTTTTTTTTTTTTGCTGGGCTATTATGAAGAAAACTCTCTGTCAAGCTTAAGGTACTATATACAGGTTATAATGAACAGGATACTATCAGAAAAACCTGGAAAGACATACATGAACTGAACCAGAGTGAAATGTACTGTATACAAAATAACAGCAATAGTGGGGGATGATCTGTTGGGAAGTATGTGGTTATTTTCAGCAAGGCAATGATCCAATATAACCCTGAAGGACTTATGAAGATTGCAGCCCATCTGCAGAGAAAAAATTGATAGTATCTGAAAACAGATGGAAACACATTTTTTTAATTCTTTTTTTCTTTTCCTCTTTGACAATTCTTTAATCTGAAGTTTTGGGGATTTTTTACTGTTTTCTCTCACAACTAGCTAAGAGGGGAATTTTTCCATGACTACTCATGTATAACTTATTTTGAATTGCTTGAGTTCTTGTGGGTGAGAGGTGGGAATGGAGGGAGGAAGAGAAGTTGGAACACAAAGTTTTAAAAATTGATATTAAAATTTGTTTTTACATATATTTTGGAAAATAAAATTCTATTCAAAGTGAAAAAGAAAAAAGAATGATAGGGATGGGGCAGCTAGGTGTCACAGTGGATAAAGCACCAGCCCTGGATTCAGGAGGACCTGAATTCAAATCCAACCTCAGACAGAACACTTACTAGCTGTGTGACCCTGGGCAAGTCACTTAACCCTCATTGCCCTGCAAAAAAAAAAGAATGATAGGAACACAAGCTGTAGTGGGACCTGTGCTGGCTGTCCCCCACAGCTAAAAGGTTGTCCATCTTCACCATTTCTTAGTCTCTGGCTTCCTTCAAGATTCAATTTAAAAATCATCTTCAGCAGGAGATCTTTCCTAGTCCACTCCACCTTTTCCTCCTCCCCTTCCCAGATCTCTCCCCTAATATTATCTTTCATCTTCCCTTTATATATATATTTATAACAATTTACATGTCTCTCCCCGTCCTATAAGAATGTAAGCTCTTTAAGGGCAGGGAATGTTTTTGTTTTTCTTTGTATTCCTAGCTATTTTTACAGTATCTAGCACATAGTAAGCACTTAATAAATGTTTGTTGATTTATTAATTAAGCAGTGTAAAAGAGTCTGCTTGGGGCAGCTAGGTGGCGCAGTGGATAGAGCACCGGCCCTGGAGTCAGGAGGACCTGAGTTCAAATCCAGCCTCAGACACTTAACACTTACTAGCTGTGTGACCCTGGGCAAGTCACTTAACCCCAATTGCCTCACTAAAAAAAAAAAAAGTCTGCTTTATGAAAGTCCCATAGACAGAAATTTAGTCACAGAAACTTATATTGGCATAGGAGACAGAGAAAAAGAAAGGAGGAAATGGTCCAAGTGTAGCTCCTAAATTAAATTATGTAATTTGAAGGGAAATCTTAGAATAATGTAAACTACTACACAAAATCAGGATATTTGAAATAGCACAAGAGGGTTTTGAAGCATGCTTAGGTCATCAAAGATGGAGGGATCACTTCTGGGAGAAAATATTCTGTGTTTAGCTAACTCTCCACCTTCCATCAGCAGCTCTGCTCAATCTGGACTCCAGAGAACATCATGGCCCACCCAGGATGAGCTGATGACCTGAAATCTCATTATCATACTTAGTGACTCAGCCTTGGATGCTGAACACCTTCTCAACTCCCTTAGCCTTCTTTTCCCTATAGAGGACTGGAAAGTGAAATACTAAACTCCTCCCAAAACTTTCCTTTATAGAGGGCTAGGATCTGAACCTTCCACTCTTCACCTTCCATTAGCAGTTCGACTTGGTTTTGACTCCTGGGAACATTATGTCCCTGAGCTAGGAATACCTCCCCACTTTCTAGTTTTCTGTGATGTCTTCTTTGATTAGATTGTAAGCTCTTTGAGGGCAGGAACTGTCTTTCTTTCATTATTTGTATCTGCAATGGCTCAGCACAGTTCCTGGCAGATAACAGGTGCTAAATAAATGTTTATCAAATTGAACTGAATTGAATTATTCCCCTACCACGTGAGTGGGAGGAGCCACTTTGCTTTTAATTGCCTGCATAGCCAAAACAAGTTAGGTCTTTAAAGCCTGTCAAACTGGGACACTTTCCCTTTCCTATGGGTCTGGTGAAGTTCCAGTTCAGCAAAACATGGGTGGCATGAACTGAATTGGTAAGTGGGGAAAGAGTGGCCTTGTCCTCCACCTTCCTCCTCTCACAGGTCCCATGTTCTGAAAAACTGGCTCAGAGTTTTGTTTTTTGTCTCTTTCTGTTGTCCTTTTCAGATGTAGGTACAGACAGGGGAAACCCTGGACCTGGAATTCAGCCATGGCAACCTTGGAGGCAGGATTCCAGACTGGATAAACAGGTATCAGCCCCAGCAGGAAAACCCTGAGAAGCCAAAATGCCTGGGACTCAAGCCCAAGGTGTGCTTTTGGACTTGGAACTTGGTGGCACTATGATATTGTCACAGGGGAAAGGTGGGGGTCCTTAGGTATTTCTCAATAAAGAATTACACTCTCAGGGGCAGCTAGGTGGCACAGTGGATAGAGCACCAGTCCTGGATTCAGGAGGACCTAAGTTCAAATCCGGCCTCAGACACTTGGCATTTACTAGCTGTGTGACCCTGGGCAAGTCACTTAACCTTCATTGCCCTGCCAAAAAAAAGAAGTTGTTTTGGGGTAGCTAGGTGGTACAGTGGATACCAGCCCTGGAGTCAGGAGGACCTGAGTTCAAATCCAGCCTCAGACACTTTACACTTACTAGCTGTGTGACCCTGGGCAAGTCACTTAACCCCAACTGCCTCACAAACAAAAAAAAAAAAAAGAATTACACTCTCCCACATAGTACAATTAGGATTAAAGCGGTTTTTTTATTTGATGCTAGAGAAAAAAACTAAGAAGGAAATCAAAGACTTTGCCCCTGGGGAGGAGGGCTTAGAAACATCCTCCTCCTCCTCCAACAGATGGAAGGCAAAAGCTTTTACAGAGGATAGATGGGGTATCCACTTGAAAACTGTAAGGTTCTCTTTTGGGCTGGGATGGGAAAAGCTTGAATACTTGTCATATAGCTGAGAGTTGAGGGGGATTTTTTTGAAATGGTGGTCCTGATCTTTGGGGTTATATTTGCCTCCTAGGTCCAGTCAGGTAGTAGCTATACCTAAGTGATTTTCCTGCTATAGAATTTTATCTCCCCTTACTTGTTAGGTATGTCTGTTCTGATATCTAGTTGGTCAATCTAAACTTTAATAGTCCTGGGGTACCTCAATATGGCTGTCCTGTTATCTGGTCATCTTTGGTTTTGCTTCCGATAGGAGAAACTTCTTCTGATATATCCTAAGCCCCATGTCACTATAAAGAATCTGAACTAAGCCATGCACAGAATCTCCCTTCTATCTCCAGAGACTGAGATGATATGGAGAATTAGCCCCCAAGTTGTTGGAGGGATGTTTTATGTTTATTCTTTTTTTGTTTGTTTTTGGTTTTGTTTTGTTTTGTTTTGTTTTGTGAGGCAATTGGGGTTAAGTGACTTGCCCAGGGTCACACAGCTAGTAAGTGTTAAGTGTCTGAGGCTGGATTTGAACTCAGGTACTCCTGACTCCAGGGCCCGTGCTCTATCCACTGCGCCACCTAGCTGCCCTTTTATGTTTATTCTTGATAAATCTTTGAAGTAAAAATTCCTTTGTAAAAGTTAATCCAAGTAGTTGAATAGAACTAAGATGCAGGTTCTCCCAAAATTGGGATCAGTGGGGTTGGAGCCAATGATAGACACTGGGGAGAAAAATAAAAACCCTAAAGTTACCAGAAAACCTAGGTGGATGCATGAAATGTAACATGCCTAGCCTTGGGGGGAGGGGGGTGGGGCCATGAGGGTAGGCGCTATTACAATTGGATTTAATTTTTTAAAATAACTTTTCAGAAGACTGGCTACTGAATGGAGAACAGAAGGCCCTGTCAAAAGCCATGCTTTCTATCAAAAAGAAAACTTGGGCCAGGCTGGCAAATATATCCTGTTCTGGACAAGAGGACAGCAAGACATGGAAGAAAGAATTGTTTGTGAAGTCTATAAATTAGACTTCCTCTCCTTCTTCCTCTTCCTCCTCTTCCTTTATCTTCCTCTTCCTCCTCCTTTTGTCCCCCTCTCTTTCTATAGAACCCTTTCTATTCCTGCTCCCTTTTTTCCTCCTCTCCCCATTCATTCCTTCCCCTCCCCACCCTCCTCTCTTCTCCTCCCCATGCTCCTTTTTGCCTTTCTCCTTCTTCCCTCCTCACTTCCTTCCTTTCTGCCCCTTCTCAACCTCTTCTCCCATTCCTCCTCCTTTCTCAAAACCTTCTCTTCTTTCATTATTCCTCCTCTTCTTTCTCCTCCTTTATTACCTCCACCCACTACTTTCAGGCTGGATCCAGATGGTGGTAGAAACTTTAGTTCTCCAATTTTCCAGAGAGTGAGTCAGCATCCTGCCTCACAGTCCAGTCCTTACAACTCAGAGCCCAAGTGCAGACACTTGGTACCCCAAGAGGATTTCCCTGAACTCTGAGGACTTGCCTTCAATTCAATTCAATTCAGTTTGGTTGTCCTCAGTGAGTATTTATTGAGCACCTACTGTGTGAAAAAAAAAAAGGTCCTGTTTTGGGGGTGGGCAACAAAGTAAATGTAAATTTGTTGGGGGAAATTTGAGACCTGGATCAGGGGGCTAACTCACCCAAAGAAACGGAGGCTCATCACAAATCTTATAAAATAAAAAGAAATTTATTAGGAGAGAGGAATAAATGGCCAAGAGACAGAATCACTATGTAAAACTGTCTCCCTTGAGTAAGAGAAGATCTGGTCTTTTTGTATGTTTACTAAACAAAAAAAGGGGAGGGAAATGCAAAACTGGGAAGAGCAAAATAATTGGGAGGGGATTTTTGAATAATGGGGCTACAGTAAAATATGCAGCACCCATCCATATCTTGCATATCATCTTGCAGACCTTAATATTGCTTTATCGGCATACTAGGGTAGTCCGGAGGTGGGAGGCAGAGCTGTTTCACTTAGGAGAGTTTAAAGATTTGTTATGGGTCTGGGGTACTTCGGCCCCATCAATTTCCCCCGTAACAGATTCCTTGGGGGTTGGGGGTCCCTTATTCCACAACAGAATGAGATGAGGACAAAGGATAGATCCAAACAAAGCAGCTCTAGGGGAATTAGAGGAGAGGGGGGAAAAAACACCACCTAACTGGAGGGATCAGGCAATGCATCTTAGCTCCACATTCATGAAGTCTGTTCTGCGGGTAATATTCCATGTTGGTATACAACAAAATCTCCTGCTTTGTAGAAGCTCACATTCTACTAGAAGGCTTTAGGAAGGAAGTGTAACCAGAACTGAACCTAGAAAGAAAAGGAAGATACTGAAAGTTGGAAGTGAGAAAGGAATGTATATCAGGCATTCAGAAAAGCTTCACTCAGGCAAAGAATTGGAAATTGAGGGAATGCCCATCAGTTGGGGAATGGCTTATGTGGGAAATGTGGGCGCCCCGCCCCCCCAGCCAAAAAAGCTAATTGAAGTTGTCTGGGGAACAATTAATGTCAGGGAGGTGAATTCAGATTCAGCTGGGAGAATGAAAGCAGGTGCTTAAAATGCTAAAATCCACAAACAGGGGTTGGGCTCCTCCCAGTTTAAGAGGGGGCTGCCTCTCCTCCCCCTCCCCAGTGAATAGGATCACATGATGAGGGATACACAAGGCTGGTCACATGAGGAGGAGTTTAGAGGGCTGTTCCTGTGTCGCCTCCCCCATTGACTATACTGCATTCCTATTGGCTAGTTTTGGGCACCAGTCTTTGGCTAGCAGATTATAACTGAAAAAGAAGGGAGAGGCCAGTCATGTTAAGGAATAAAAAGGCTCGCACCATTCCACTAGGGAACTAGGCCCATTCTCTTGAGAATGTAAATAAAGACCTTTGATACTTCTCCAACACTGAGTCCCAGAAATTTTAAAATACGGTTTCTCTCTTTTTCTTTTTTTTTTTCTTCTTTTTTTTTTTTTTTGTGAGGCAATTGGGGTTAAGTGACTTGCCCAGGGTCACACAGCTAGTAAGTGTTAAGTGTCTGAGGCCAGATTTGAACTCAGGTACTCCTGACTCCAGGGCTGGTGCTCTATCTAAAATAGGGTTTCTCACAGCTAAACAAGTTGTGATATATGAATGTAATTGTTATGGGGAAATAGAGTCGGGGGGTTTGGAGTAGGGGTTGAGGTTCTAAGGAATTCCTCTTTAAAGAATTACACCAAGGCAGCTAGGTGGCACGGTGGATAAAGCACTGGCCCTGGATTCAGGAGTACCTGAGTTCAAATCCAGCCTCAGACACTTGACACTAGCTGTGTGACCCTGGGCAAGTCACTTAACCCCCATTGCCCCACAAAAAAAAAAAAAAGAATTACACCCTCTTGCACATAAAATCAATTAGAATAAAATAAGAGTTTATTTAGGGTGCTTGGGAAAGGAAACCAAGAGACAAATCTTTGGACTTCTCATGGGGAGAAGGCATAGCACAGAGGCTTGGTTCTGAGATACATATCTCCTCAAGCAGGAGACAGGCAGTTTTTGTTTGTTTTTTTTTTGCGGGGCAATGGGGGTTAAGAGACTTGCCCAGGATCACACAGCTAGTAAGTGTCGTGTCTGAGGCTGGATTTGAACTCAGGTACTCCTGAATCCAGGACCAGTGCTCTATTCATTGCGCCACCTAGCTGCCCCTAGAAAGGCTCTTAAAGATGATCTAGAAGCATTTCAAGATATGAGAACACTGAAGTTCAGAAAGGTAAGTGGTTGGCCTAACTAAGGTCACACCAACTCTATAAGCCAGCTACACTTTTCTCCTTGCAGTTCTTCTCCATCTCCCATCTCCAGGTCTTTGCTCTGGTTGTCCCCCAAGCCTTGAATGCTGTCTCCTACCCTCTCTCTTTTTAGTTTCCCTGACCTCCCTCAAGACTTAGCTCAAATCTAAATTTTCTGCAGGAGGCCTTTTCCAGCCCCATAAATCCTTCTCATTTCAGATAACATTCCACCTACTTTGTATGTATTTTAGTGCCTACCAAATAGTTAAGTGCTTCACCACAAATGTTTGTTGAGTGACTGTTGACTCATGTCAACAGGCAAGGACTCAGATGGGTAAGGGAGTGCTCTGAAGAGAGCACGGTCATTGGGTTTTTTGTTTTGTTTTGCTTTTTAATTAGGGCAACAAGAAGGAACTGGAAGTGCAATCAGGGACTGAGGTGCAAACTGCAGAAGGAATACGGAACCATGTAGAATACCTTCATGACGTCTCTGAACCTAGGCAGCCAGGCAGAATCCTGACAACCCTGGAGCTTGGCTGATTCCAGCCTGTCTCAGACTTTATCACTTCTCTGGGCTGCACAGAGAAACATCCAGAGAATTCTGTGATGTAGATGGTCCTGAATCCTAAACTTTCACCCCTGGGACTATGAGTTTTGAAATAGCCTAGCTCCTCTCCCACAGTGTGGAGGGGGAAAGGGGGAATCAGTGAAGATTAGGGAAGAATTAGGTTATAATACCTCTGAAGGGTAGACCCCTTTTTATCTGAGAATAGAAAATGATTCTTCCTTTCCTTTTTTTTATTTACATAGCTTTTGTGTAGGAATTAAATGCATTTGCTACTGTTGACTTTTGTAAGTTCTAGTAATAGGGAGTGTGGTAATAATGGAGGTTCAATTGTCAGTAACAGAACTAATCAAAACAGGACACACCAAATTCAAGGAAAGTGACAAGGAACTTCAGAGCTAACATTTCCAGGGGCTCAGGTGTTTTAGGACCCAGGAAAATTGGGAGATAAGGCAGGTTTTAGGGGAATGTGATAAGTTCAGTTTTGTACATGTTAGGCAGTTGAAAATTCAGGCTTAGAGCTGGGCAAGGGTGGGAATTAAAGATGTAGATTTGGGAATCATCTTCAAAGAGGGATAATTAAAGCCCTGGGAGAGGATCCTTGATAAAAGAGAGAGTACATAAAGAGAGGTAGGTAGGTGGCACAATGGTGGCCCAGCTGGACCTTGAGCCACAAAGTTTCATCTTCCTTGAGTTCAAATGTGACCCTGGGCAAGTCACTTAACCCTGTTTGCCCCAGTTTCCTCATCTGTCAAATGAGCTGGAGAAGTAAATGGTAAACCATTTTCTAGTATCTTTGCCAAGAAAATCCCAAATAGGGTCACAAAGAGTTGGACACAACTAAACAATAACAAAAATAGAGAAGAAAAGCACAGGGACCCAGGGAAAACATTCACTTTTAAGAACCAGATGCAGGAAAATCCAGCAAAGGAGGGAAAAAAAGGAATACTCAAAGAGGTAGAAGAGAATCCAAGAAAGTATGATGTTGTTGAAATCATTGGAGAGGGAGGGAATGGTCAGTGGTGTCAAAAGCTATAGAGAAAGGAGAAAAAATGAAAGAAAAATCAATGATCCTGAGTGAGATGAGCAGAACCAGGAGAGGGTTGTACACAGTATCAACAACATTGTGTGTTGATCAACTGTGATAGACTTGACTCTTCTCAGCAATACAATGATCCAAGATAGTTCCAAAGGACTCATGATGGAAAATGCTCTCCAAATCCAGAAAAAAAAAAAAAGAACTGTGGAATCCAAATGCAGATTGAACCATACTATTTCTATTTTTTGTTTGTTTTTCTTTTTTGAGGTTTTTCCCTTTTGCTCTGATTCTTTCACAGCATGACTAGTGCAGAAATATGTTGAATGTTATTGTACATATATAACCTATATCAGATTGCTTGCTGTCTTGGGAAGGGGGAGAGGGGGAGGGAGGGAGAAAAATTTTAAACTAGAAATCTTATAAAAACAAATGTTTAAGACGATCTCTATGTGTAACTAGAAAACAATAAAATACTTTTATGATAAAAAAAAAAGAAAAATCAAGGAATATGGAGCACTGAAAAGAGGTTAGGGAGATTGGTAACTTTCAGAAAACTACTAGTAACTGAAAAAAACAGGTTCAGTGGGTGGCAGGGCAGATGTCAGATTTATGGAGATGAAGGAGGGGTTAGGTGGACATCAATGACATTCCTAACTGACTACAGGCCAGTGCCTATGAGAAGAGCAGAGAGTGAGTCACCCTCTGCTATTTGGCCTTAGGGAGGGGTAGCAGTGATCTCTGTCCCCTTACCAAGCCAGCATGAAGCCCTGTGACAGAGAGGGTAGAGAGACTGAACTATATGATCAAGAAGAATATAAGCTACTACAACATGTACATGCCCTCTGCTATTTCCACCCACCCCAACCCTACCTCGACCTCAACTCCCCACCATGCCCCCCATCAGCTCAGCTTGGGACCCTATAGTATTAATGCCTTTACTGAAGGAATACTGGGAGTGTCATTGGCCATGCCTGCCCAGCCATTGCCCATCAAAGAAACCACAACTAGGGGCGTCTAGGTGGAGCAGTGGATAGAGCACCAGCCCTGGATTCAGGAGGACCTGAGTTCAAATACGACCTCAGACACTTGACACATACCAGCTGTGTGAGCCTGGGCAAGTCACTTAACCCCAATTACCTCACAAAAGAAAGAAAGAAAGAGGGGCAGCTAGGTGGCGCAGTGGATGAAGCACCAGCCCTGGGTTCAGGAGTACTTGAGTTCAAATCCAACCTCAGACACTTGACACTTACTAGCTGTGTGACCCTGGGCAAGTCACTTAACCCTCATTGCCCAGCAAAAAACAAACAAGAAAGAAAGGAAGGAAGGAAGGAAGGAAGAAAGAAACCACAACTATCTCTCTCTTACTCTCTCCTTGGAACAGCAAGTGTTGTTTGTCCTTCATTCTCAAAGAGGACCGTGACATTGAGAGGTGATATTGTGACTTGCAGTGAATTGGATTTAAGTGAGGGAGTCACCAACTTCACTCTCTCCTCCAGTACCATCTGATTCCAGTGGCAAGATATAGATCAGGATGACAGGAGATGGCCCCAGATGTTTAACATAATTGGGTTTAGTGACTTGCCTAGGGTCATACTGTTGGGGGATTTGTCACCTGGATCAGGGGGCTAACTCACCCAAAGAATTGGAGGCTCATCAAAAATATAAAATAAAAAGATATTTATTAGGAGAGAGGAACATATGGCCAGGAGACAGAATCACTATGGAAAACTGTCTCCCTTGTGTAAGAGAAGACCTGGTCTTTTTATATGTTTACAAAACAAAGAAAGGGGAGGGAATTACAAAACAAATGGGAGGGGATTTTTTAATAATGAGGCATCAGTAAGATAAGCAGCACCCAGGTCTTGCATATCATCTTACAGACCTTGGTATTGCTTATCAGGGTACCACAACTTATTCCTGCGGTGGGAGGCAGAGTTGTTTTTCCCTTGGGAAAGTTTAAGGATTCCTTGGGGGTTGGAAACTTTCCATTTTGGGGGATCCCACTACAACACAGCTAACAAATGTCTGAAGTCAGATTTGAACTTAAGTCCCAACTTCAGAGACAGTACTCTATTCATCGCACCACCTAGATGCCCCTAGAACAACAAGTATAATGAAAAGAGGAGTGAATTTGGAGTCAGAAGTTCTGAGTTCAAATCCTGGCTTCCTCACTTAATATCTGAGTGCCCTTGTGAGAGGAAAACAACCCCTACTCAATAATTTTCTCAGCATCAAAGGCTCTTTTATTTCTTTCTCATGAGAGAGCACACAGAGAGCAGTGATTCAGAGTTGCAGCAGGCAAATGCAAAGAACAGGAGCATGCAGACTCCTTTTATCCTGTTCCCCTAACTCATGTAAGTCCCTCCCTCTTTCACCATTGGCCTGTTACTAGAGAGTTACAATCTGACCCTGAAATCTAGCTAATCAAAGGGTGTATTTAGAAAACCTATTTACATAATTATTCAATGTCTTAATATCCTATCAATTTAGAGTATTTCTCAATCCATTGGTTTTGTATATCCCCCTTCCATCTAAATCCTCCTCCACTTAGATTGTCTCATGTCACCATGTCCTGACATTATTTCAGGGAAATTACACATTCCCCAAGCTCGAGTCTCTAAACTTAAATCTTTTCCTTTTTTGAGAGGAGTCCAGAGCCTATTCTCACACCTTGGATAAGCAAGTCCTTTCTCATCGATTTTCTCCTCCAAAAAATGAGGGGTAAAGATAGATTTTCATCGGTCTCTTTCACCCTCCTCCTCGAAACCCTCCCTTACTGTCCTAGAGAGAAAGACAGGGACATGGAAACCTTCAATACTAATTAATTTTCGAAGCCTTGTCCCTTCTGCTAAGACAAAGGCAAGTGAGGGGCGGCTAGGTGGCGCAGTGGATAGAGCACCGGCCCTGGATTCAGGAGTACCTGAGTTCAAATCCGGCCTCAGACACTTGACACTTACTAGCTGTGTGACCCTGGGCAAGTCACTTAACCCCCATTGCCCCGCAAAAACAAAACAAAAAAGACAAAGGCAAGTGCCTGAAGCTGACCTTGTCCCCATTCTCAGACCCAAGCCTCAGTTGCCTGAGGCTGACCAGGCATGATCCCTGACAGCCTTTATTTTGTAGATGTCCTAAATTCTCCCTTCCAGGATTCCCAAGCTTTCTCTAAGGACTTTCAGTTACCTTGGGAAACCTTATGTTTGGGACAAACTGCCTCAGTTTACCCAAATAACTCGAGGAGACCATCAAGTCAAGCAGAGACAGATTTATTACATCCTCATGAGGATGGGCAAAACCCAATTACACATTGAAGTCTTGCAAAGATATGCCCAATCCTCTAGGTTTTTATAGTAATCTTGAAAAAGGACTGTCCCCACGTACACCTAGGGTGGATGAGCTCACAATCTAACATCCAATCCTGTCTCACCCAAGATGCGTACCCAGCTTATGATCCATGTATGGAGACATGTCCAAGAACAAAAGGGAGAAGGGGAAGGGGTACAAGTCTGAGGAATGTCAAAGAAAGAGGGAGGCAGAAATCACTCCCTTATCTGACTGCAATTAATCCATGACAGGGACTGGGATTCTGACATGTGAGAGGGGAGTTTTTTATTACAGGCCATAAACTAAGATGTAGCTGACATGTAGGAACAAAGCAGAAGTAATGTAAATAGTGCTAATTGGTAGAACTGTGACAAGTAATAAAACTTACTGGGGGACTGGATATCTCCCAGACCCCATCCCCAAAGTTTACAGAACTGTCCCAAGTCCATTATCTCAACAATAAAACTTAAAGGAGACAGTGAGAATTTGACAAGCAATTAACTTTTAAGCAAAGCAAGAGGCTAACTATTCTGGGGGGGGGAGGGGGAGGGCTAGGTTTCTTTCAGACTCCATCCTCAGAGTTTAATCTGACTCAAATCCATAATTGTCCCACACATCTTAGAATGTCCCAACCCCATGGCACCTGCAGCCCCTCACCCTCTGCCCAAATACTTTATAAAAAACCCTCCCCCTTTCGGGTTCCCCAGCACTTGCTGCTGAGTGCCCCAGTGGCTACACCTTGCCCCAAGTAAAAATCACACTTTTTGCTATATCAGCTACCTGCCCATTAGTTCAGGTTAACAGCTTGTATGTGTGTTTGGGGGAAGTGGGTGCAGGGAGAGAGATGGGAAAAATTCTGACAGGCTCTAGTCCAATATCCAAGTTATTCTCATGCATTTCAGTGGACCAAGAAGTAACCAAGTGTGGAGTTCCTCCCCCCCCCCCCCATGTGGGCTGCATTCTTCTACCTCCATGGGAAAGAAATCTGGGCCAGGTTTGCCCTTTATTATTCCTCTTCATCCCCCTCCCTAACGAAAAACAGGTCCCAAGAGGTCCCAGAAGGTCTCAGAAGGCTCCTTCCCACACTCAAACTGCATGATTCTCCTTCGCTGACCAGTGAAAACAATTCCTACTAAAAAACCCTGGTGACCCTCCCTCCCCTCCCCCATCACTTCAGTTCTGATGAGTCAACAGGGAGCGATGCTCCTGGGATGAACTGTGCAGATGACTACAACTGAGTGAGAAGAGCAATGGACCATTCTAGTTCTAAATGATCCTCATGGTAGACTTAAGATTGAATCCCAACTCTGACACTAAACTGTGTGGCCCCAGGCAAGTCACCTCCCAGCTCTGAGCCTCCCTTTCCTCCTTCCTGGGGCTTATAGTGAGGTAGATAAACCACTTTATAAACCAGAAAGCACTGTCATGGGGCGCAGAGCACCCCAGAATTTCTCTGGGGCACACTGAGGAATCTTCTCCTTGAGAAACTAAACCAGAGGACAGATAACGCCTAGAGGAACCAAATCAGACTGAGCTAGCTTGGGATTCCTACCCTTCATTCTGGTCTCCTTTATCCTGGGGAGATAAGTTTGGGTGTGGCTTCGGCCTTTGTGTCCTGAAGAGGGATCTGTAGCCACCCCTCACCCAATTCCTCTAGTCACTACCAGTGGGGGATGGTCCTCCACTCCTCACCCAATTCCCCCAGCTACCACCAGTGGGGGATGGTCCACCTTCATTAAAGGAACTTTCCACAGGCAGATGGTCCACCCCCATCAGGCCTCTATAAAAGTACCTTCCAGTCTCCTGTTCGAGGAGATTTGGTACCTCTGAGCCATGTGCTTTATGCCAAATCTCCCCATGAAAAGTCCAAGGATTTCTTTCATGGTTTCCCTCCCCCCACCCTTCCCTTCCCTTGCTCCTAAATAAACTATCACCTTATTCTAACTAAGTTTTGTGTGCAAGAGGGTGTAATTCTTAAAAGAGGAATTCCCAAGAACCCCAACCCCAACCCGTACCCCATTTCCCACCATATCAGCACCATAGAAATGAGAGCTGCAAAGGGAATTGGACTTTCCCAAGAGTTGTCCACTAGGCCCTGTCCACACTCATTTAGGGATTGAACTCCCCCCCCCAAAAAAACCTTCCCCCTTGTTAATTTGTCCATTACCATCAAGGGTTTCCCTGAGGATCATTTAGAACAATGCATTGCTCTTCTCTCTCAGTTGTAGTCATTTACACAGTTTATCCCTGGAGCATGGCTCCCTGTTAGGGACTCATTACCAAGTGTCATTCTGGACTTTTCTCTCTCAGCCCCTCCCCCCATATCAAATCAGCCACCATCTCCTGCTACTTCTATCTTCACAGCGTCTCCCCTGGACACCAGCTTCTCTCTTCTGACGCTGCCACCACCTTGGTGCAGGTCCTCATCACTTCACACTTGCTCTATTGCAATAGCCTCCTGGATGGTCTCCCTGCCCCAAGTCTTTCTTCACTCCAGCCCACCTTCCCCTCAGCTGCCCAAGTAATCTTTCTAAAGCACAGGGCTTATCATCTCACCCTCCCTCCTATCAATAAAATGCAGGGGCTCCCTAGCACCTCCAGGATCAAACATAAAGTCCTTTGGCATTCACAGTCCTTCACAACCTGCCCCCTCCTTCTCTTCCAGTCTTCTTACACCTTACACTGCCCCCATGTACTCTGGGATCCAGTGACACCAGACTCTTTGCTGTTCCTTCAATAAGACACTCAACTCTAGGCATTTTCTCCAGTTGCCTCCCATGCCTAGAATGGGCTTCATCTTTATCTCTGGCTTCCTTAAAATCTCAGCTAAAAGCCCACCTTCTGCAAGAAACCTCTTCCAATTCCCCTCAGTGCTGGTGACTTTGTTTGGGGGTTATCTCTAATTTACCTTTCCATATTTTGTTTGTTTATGGTTATTTTCCTGTTGTTTCCCCGATTAAACTGAGCTTGTCCAGCGCAGGGACTGTCTTCTGCCCTTCCTTGTAGCCCCAGGGTTTAGCACAGTCCCCAGCACATAGTAGGAAATTAATAAATGCTTGTTGACTTGACTTTTCCCCAAGCCTGGAATCCCTCATCCCAGAATAATTTTCCACCAAGAGTTGATTCCTTTACTTTGCTATCCAAAGTATTCAGCAAGAGATACCTTCTGAGTCTCCAGAGGTGACAAGGCAAGAACTAGGTCCTGCCCTCAGGGAACTCATAGTCTGGAGAAGACCAAGGAGGAGCTGAGCCAGGCCCAGCACTGAGCTTTGAAGGGAGACAAGATTCATATGCAGGAGTGTATGCTCCTATTATTTGAGAGAATAATACTTCAAAAAAAATGGTATGATTAAATGCTGTGATTATATATATGTTATAAGATAAATGTTAAATGTAATATATAGGGGCAGCTAGGTGGTACAGTGGATAAAGCACTGGCCTTGAATTCAGGAGGACTTGAGTTCAAATCCAGCCTCAGACACTTGACACTTACTAGCTGTGTGACCCTGGGCAAGTCACTTAACCCCAATTGCCTCACTAAAAAAAAAAAGTAATATATAAATATAATATATAAACATTATAATTATATGGGTGTGCTATATTATGATTGAATAATTATTAAAAATTAAATAATGTTATGATTAAAAATAATGATGCTTCATGTATAACCTATATCATAATGCTTACTGTCTCAGTGAAGGGGGAGAAAAGTAAGGGAAGGAAAGAATTTGGAACTCAAATTTTTTTTGTTTTTGGGGGTTTTTTGCAGGGCAATGAGGGTTAAGTGACTTGCCCAGGGCCACACAGCTAGCTAAGTGTCAAGTGTCTGAGGCTAGATTTGAACTCAGGTCCTCCTGAATCCAGGGCTGGTGCTTTATCCACTGTGCCACCTAGCTGCCCTTAATTTTTTTTTAAAGAATGTTAAAAATTGTTTTTATATGCAATTGGGGGAAAAGAAAATGTTTTTAAAATAAAAATAAAACCCAAATTTAAATTTAAAATATAATAAAAATAAAGGTGATTCAGACAATTCAATATAGTAGTGAGAAGTGGATAAAATATTAGAGCTTACATGAATGTTAGAGGTCATAAGATCATAGATTCAAAGCTGGAAAGAAACTTCAGGTGACCTCATTCAATATCCTCACTTTATAGATAAGGAAACCAAGACTCGGTGACTAAGTCACTTGCCCAAGGTCACACAGGCATAAAGTGTCAGAAGCAAGATTTGAACCCAGGTCCTCTGAAAGCTTATCTACTCCATTTTACTGATAGGAAAACTGAGGCCCATACTCAAGCTAGTAAGTGACAGAGATAATATTCAAACACTGGTCTTATAGCTCCAAACCTCTTTCTACTTGGAAACATCTTAAGCTAATGCAGGATAAGTCATAGATTCTCAGAGGGCATTTTAAAGGGCATGTGCCTTCTCTCTAGCATCTTGCCCTTGCAGATATTATTGCTTCATGAGTCAGGCTTTCCATGGAAGGACGGAGGTCATATTTTTAGAGGTTCTTGTAATGGGAAGGATAACAGTCATTTTCATTTCCCTTCTCTATTTTTAAATATTATAAATGATATGGGTTTTGTGCTAGCAAGCAAACATTCTAGTAGTTTTTGCCTCCTTTTCTTGTAATAGGTGGGGCAGGGGGAGAAGGGAAGAAGATGCTCTGGTTTTGGTTTTTGTCTTTGTTTTTGGTGTATCTGTAGCTTAGTCCCAAGGAGTCAAGCTCTCGACGATTACATCTATCCCATACATCCCCATTCTCTCTATTCATGCCACAACAACACCCTAGGCCAGACCCTCATCCCCTTTCACCTAAGATAACTGCAATAGCCTCCTCACTGGTTGCCATGCATTCTGTCTCCTCTGCAACCCATCCTCCATACAACTTCAAAGTTGGTCTTACAAGCACAGATCTGACATGGTAACTCCTCACTTCAAGAAGCTTTAATGACTCCTTATTGCTTTTGGGTTAAAATGCAAACTCCTCTGCTCAACATTTTAAATCCTTCACAGTCTAGGTCCAGCTTATCTTTGCAGTCTCATTACACATTAACCCATACGCTTTGCTCTAGCCAAACTGACCTGATCTTTTTTTTTTTTAAAGTGAGGCAATTGGGGTTAAGTGACTTGCCCAAGGTCACACAGCTAGTAAGTGTTAAGTGTCTGAGGCCAGATTTGAACTCAGGTACTCCTGACTCCAGGGCCGGTGCTCTATCCACTGCACCACCTAGCTGCCCCTTTTTTTTACTTCTATATGACATTGAACCTCCTGTCTCTGTACCTTTGTACTTTGAATGTTCTCCCTCCTCACTTCTAGGACCCACCCCCCCACTTGATTCAAGTGCCACTTCCCTCATCTTCATCTGTGTGTGTGTGTGTGTGTGTGTGTGTGTGTGTGTGTAGTTTATATTCTAAATGTATTTATCTTTGAACACGTCTTCTAGTAGAATAAAAACTCTTTGAGGTCAGGGACTGTGTCACTTTTTGACTTTGCATTCTCAGTGTGTAACACAGTTCTTGGCTGGTGCTTGATCATGACAATAGGTCTCCTGTTGTTGACTGATTGACTGTTGGTCAAGGGAACTGGAGAAGCTACTGCAAACCTTTACCATGTGAAGGGGTTGGGGCAGGGTATAATTAACTAAGAACTTCTGGTGATGGGCAATCATCCACACTGTCCCCCTGAGGTCCCTGTTCTTCATGAAATCCTCCCTGATCACTACCCCTCACTGAACTCTCCCTTTTCTGACTTCCTACAGGCTACCTGGTACAGATAACAAACAACCTTATGTAGAACCCTAACTCTTCCATGATAATGAGTATGTTTACCACCTCCCCCAGTCTGTGAGCTCCTTGGGGGGGCCAAGTTTGTCCCTTCCCTGTCTCCCCCAAAGTGAAGCACAGTGGATAGAGCACCGGCCCTGGAGTCAGGAGGACCTGAGTTCAAATCCGGCCTCAGACACTTATCACTTACTAGCTGTGTGACCCTAGGCAAGTCACTTAATCCCAATTGCCTCCCCCAAAAAAACAAAGTGAAGCCAGAGCACCAGCACATAGGAACATTAATAAGCTTGTTTTTGATTGACTAACAGACTGATTTCCATCATATCATATAAAGGGTAAGGAACATGAGAAATAATTCATTTGGACCCCTGCTCTATTTTAATCAGTATTAATCCATTTGATATGATAGTGATAATTTCTGTATATTAGGCCCCAGAGCTGTGAGCTACAGGTTGTAAGTGTTAAGGGCTAAAATTCTAGCTAAACTATCTAAAATATCTAATGAGTGGTCGCCAATAAATTATAAGCTTTAGCAAGAGTTAGACTTTTAAGCATTTATTAAGGAGAATAAGAATTTGGTAAAGAGAGAGAAAGGCCTAGATTCCTATCTATTAAAGGGAGAGCACATTTTTAGCTCCCTTCTCTGCCAGAGTCCCCAGGAAAGAGTGTGAGACCGAGTGCCAGTCTCTTCCTTCCTCCTCCCACTAGCCAACGTCACTTCCTGACGCCAAAGAAAAGACTCCTGGTCTTGCCCTCAAAGACCTTCACTTCATGGGCAGAACTCTTCTACAGTAAGTCTCCAGCTGGTGGCGTTATTCCAATCGTTACATAAGTTCACTTGTTTAATCATAGGAAGCTAGCTAGAGGTGATCTACCTTTGTTTTTCCTTGTCATGGTGACCAAGCCCAGTATGACAGAGGTGATTCTGTTAAATGGAAAGTCCTCCAACTCATTTTTGTACCTCCAGACCACTGTCTCTTGTCTAACATGAGCAAGTGACCATTCATGCCCATCTAGTCAATGGAGATGCCTCATGCTTTGCCCAACCTGTGACCCTGCTGATATACCATTTTTGCTTATTCTAGCATATGCAGCATATGTCGAGGAGGTAAAGTTTTCATTGTTCAGTAAGGAAACCCTTCTGGTAGAGAATAAAATGTCAGAGGTGCACAAAGTCACCAGTCATTTCCCTTTGCCTATTCTCTCAGGCTTTGGGGGTAAGGGGGTTGCCTCAGGTGTCTCCTCATTACAAGATCTATGAGTATTTTATCAACTTGAGTCAAATCAATCTTCCATCAGCAGACATTTTAGGTTTCCCATTGGAGTATGTGTATCTCCCTCAGCATTATGAATAACCATGGAATATAACAATTCCAGAGTTTAATGGAACCACTCAGAGAATAGTTACAGTGGATAAAGTGCCAGGTCTGGAGTCAGGAAGACCTGAGTTCAAATCTAGCCTTACTTACTAGCTGCATGACCCTGGAAGTCACTTAATCCCTGTTTGCCTCAGTTTCCTCATCTGTAAAATGAGTTGACAAAGGACATGGCAAATTACTCCAGTATCTCTGCCAAGACAACCCAAATGGGTCACAAGGCTTCTGTCACAACTGAACAGCAATAAATCCCCTCTAGAGGAAGAGCTTATCCACCCTCCAAAGGAAGATCTCCAAGAACGGGGAGTTTACTATCTCTGACACCCACTAACTTGAGTGAATGTTATTTCAGGTTTCAGTTTTCTCATCCATAAAATGGAAATAATAATACAATAATACCTATACTCCTTACCTCACAGAGTTGTTGAAAGACACCTTATAAGCTTTTCTAGAAATGAATTTCTATAAATTCTATAGAAGTGATAAGCTTTTCTATAAGCCTTATTAGCTTTTCTATAAGCTTTTTTTTTTACAAGCTGTTATTCATAGGTGGCAAGGAGAATGGGAAACAGAGGATATGGTGATCTCTCAGGACCTGAGCCACACATTACAAAAGTACCCTAGTTGGGGAAACAGAGTCCAAGAAAGGTTAAGTGATTTATTAAAGTTCCTTAAATGGGTAGTAAGTGGCAGAGATAGAATTTGAACCCAGATCCTCTAATTTCAAATTCAATATTCCGTTCACTGCCCACACTTCCTTCAAGGATGGTACACCCTTATCTGTTCTCTCAATGCATTTTCATAAATTTGTTTCCACATTCCAGGCTTTGTAAATTCAATGCTCACCTTACCTAGAGAAATTGAAGGGGATGAACCATCAGATCCCAGAGGGAGGCCCTGGGTAGGGTGTCAAAGAGTATAACTATTGAGAAGCCCTCAGGATTGGGTCTGGGACAGGAGAACTGGAGTTTATTATTATTATTATTTTTTTTTTTTTTAGTGAGGCAATTGGGGTTAAGTGACTTGCCCAGGGTCACACAGCTAGTAAGTGTTAAGTGTCTGAGGCCGGATTTGAACTCAGGTCCTCCTGACTCCAGGGCCGGTGCTCTATCCACTGCGCCACCTAGCTGCCCCCTGGAGTTTATTATTGTTGTTGTTGTTATCATCATCAACATCATAGTTTTGAGTCCCTTCATCATCCCAGTTGCCTTCCCCTGGGTATATTCTTTTTTTTTTTTTTTTTTTGCTGGGCAATGGGGGTTCAGTGACTTGCCCAGGGTCACACAGCCAATAAGTCAAGTGTCTGAGGCCGGATTTGAACTCGGGTACTCCTGAATCCAAGGCCGGTGCTTTATCCACTGCGCCACCTGGCTGCCCCGGGTATATTCTTGTTTGTTCATCTTCTTATCAATTTTTGCCAAATTGTTGAATTCACAGGGTGAACTCCACTCTCCTCCCCTCAATCTGGAATGTGCCTTTAAGGAGTAAAAACATGACACATATCTATGTCTATAGTTCACTTTCACCATATCAGGAGGGGAAGGTAGGTAGAGGATTTTTTTAATCGTGCCCATTTAACAGAAGAAGGAACTGAGGTACAAAGAAGCTGACACTTCACCCAGATCATGTAATTATGAAATGTCTGGGCAAGGAGTCTGGCTCAGGTCTCCTGATTGCAAGTTCTGGTCTTTTTTCCACAAATGCCAGGCCGCCTATGTGCACCTCCTGGGAAGTGGGAAAGCTGGCAGAGGAAATGTCATTGGAAACTTAGAGGGTCAATCTTCATCTGTATCCTACTGATCTCTAGGTTCTTCTGCCTTGTCATTGTCAGATGACCTAGTAATCGTTAGCCTGATGAGTGTTGTAAGGCTTAACCCACAGCTGGAAACTGGTTTCACCAAGCCTGAAGTTGCTATTCCTGTGACTCAGAGTTCCCTCTGGAAACAGGAAAAACAGTTTTACATTTTAAATTATTTGGAGGATTTCTTCTTTGGGACGAAAGAAAAGAAAGCATCTCCAGGTCTCTGCAGAATGGCTGTAAACTGCATTAACACTGAAATGTGTTCATATGTTGGGTTTTATCCTTTCCCTCCCCTCTTTCTTTTTTATTCTTTGTTTGGAGAGGGGAAGATATACAAAATGAAGATGATGTGAAAACAAAAGGTATTACTGAGGGTTTTTTTTTTCCAAAGTAAAGAAAAAACTAACCTAGTGGTCATAAGTCATAATTCACAACTGGCCCCAAGAGGGTGAATGCCTTAGGAAAAACTAATATGAAGAACAAGGGTGAAGATGGAAAGAGGTTAGAAGACCTAGATTCTCGTTCTATCCCCCATCACCAGCTCACTAAGTGATCTTGTCACCTTGCATACTCCAGTCCTCAACTTTCCTATATGTAAAATGAATACAATACCTCACCTCCATCCCTCACAAGGTTTCTGTTTCACACCGATAAAAGAGTATGTTTCATGCCCATCAATCGGGGAATGGCTGAACAAGTTGTAATATATGACTGTGATGGAATACTACTGTGCTATAAGAAATGATGAGCAGGACAGTTTCAGAAAAACCTATGAAGACTTATGTGAACTGAGGCAAAGTGAAGTGAGCAGAACCAGAACGTTGTACACAGAAACAGCAATACTTAACGATCATCAACTGTGACAGGGGCAGCTAGGTGGCACAGTGGATAGAGCACTGGCCCTGGAGTCAGGAGTACCTGAGTTCAAATCCGGGCTCAGACACTTAACACTTACTAGTTGTGTGACCCTGGGCAAGTCACTTAACCCCAATTGCCTCACCAAAAACAAAAAACAAAACAAAACTGTGACAGTTATTTTGATCTCCAGAGAGAGAACTGATAAAGTCTGAGTGTAGACTGAAGCATAATTTTTTCACTTTATTTTTCTTGCTTTTTTTTCTAACATTGCTAATATGGAAATGTTTTGCATGATTTCACGTGTGTGATTTATATCATATATCTTGCCTTAACAGTAGGTGGGGGAAGGGTGGAAGAAAGAGAATTCAGAACTCAAAAAAAAAATGAAAGTTAAAAATAAAGAATGTTTTTTGAAAAATATGTATCAAAGTTAAAAATCCATTGTACCTAAGAAAATAACTCAATGCATGCTGGGAAAGGGCGAATAATAATCTTTTTGCATAACAAACTGGCAGAGAGGCCATTAGGAGAAACCAACTTGGATAACACACTGTTTGCCAATCTCCTCCTGCCCTCTTCTGCCTCCTGTCCTGTAATCATGCAGGCTGTGGCCAGGCCTATAATGCACTTCCTCATCTCTACCAGCTGAAGTTTTTACTTCTATGAAATCATCCCTGATCTTTCCAATTAAAAGGGATCTGCCCATTTCAAATTATGCATGGCATCTTACTTGTGTGCATCATGGTGCATCATTAGACAATAAGCTTCTTTAAGAAGGATTATGTCTTTTTTTTTTTATTCTTGCATCCCCAGTGCTGTGTCCATAGACAAAATAAGTGATGAATATTTCTGTAGTTGAATTCACTCATTTGTTCATCAATCATTGACACTATAGCATGAATTAGGTACTAGGGGACATACAAAGTTTATATTAGGCCCTGTGGAGCTCACAGTCTAATGGCACAAACACAGATAGCTGTATTACATAATAAGTACCTTAGAGAGAAGCAAAACTCAGGCAACTCCCTTCCTTCCATGTGTTCAAGTTTCCCCAACTGCAAAATTATGGAATTGGGAATAAAAAATTCAAAGATCCCTCTACAACAGTCTTGCAGTTTTAGAGATAGAAAGGACCTCAGAAGCCGTCTCATCTAACCCTGAAGGCCAGGGTGGGGCTCAGTGACACCTGATAGTAAAAGAAACCAGATGCGGGGCAGCTAGGTGTCGCAGTGGATAAAGCACCAGCCCTGGATTCAGGAGGACCTGAGTTCAAATCCGGCCTCAGACACTTAACACTTACTAGCTGTGTGACCCTGGGCAAGTCACTTAACCCCAATTGCCCCCCCCCAAAAAAAAGCAAAAAAAAAAAAAGAAACCAGATGCTCACTCAGATCCCAGAGTACTTTTTCTGCTTCACTGTCCTTTCCAATTGTAAGTCTGTGATCCAAAGAAAGTGCTAAGTAAGGACCTGGTCCCTCCCCTCAGGAAGCTTGCTTACTTCTGATTATGAAGTCCCAGGGGAAACAGCCCTCAGAGACTCACAACTGCCTCACTGTCCAATCCGCACACTCCAGCTCCACCCCTTGGCTCTGTCCAGAACAGTGTAACTTGATCTGGCCTGGCCTGAGCTGGCCCTGCAGATCTTTCTCCAGAAGAGGAAAAGGCTGAGGTTTCCTGTTCCTAAAGCAGCTTGCTATTGGTCAAACATGATCTGCTATCCATGTTCTGCAGGACTCTTTGGGTTGGGGGAGGGGGACCCATGGGAAGACAGACAGACAGAAAGAGGGGAACAGCTATGGCTCAGTACCCAACAAGCGATTATGGTGGTACAGATGATTTCTGCTTCCATATGGTCCTGAGGAGCTGAAAGCCTTTCTTGAGTCACCAGATGTAGAGGAAGACTCAAATGGAAGTGGTGGTGATGGGTGAGGAGGACAAGCATATTGAGAATAAAATTTTTAAAAGAAAAGAAACAGGAATCAAACTCAAACCAAACTCTTCTCCTTCAAGGACAGGATATCTGAAGTTAAAGTTACCCTTTCTTTGTCGTGTGACTATGAAGGAATCTCATCCAAGGATGATACTGTCACAGCTGTTTAATTCCCTCACTATATAGATAAAGAGACTGAGGGTCAGAGATGTTAAATGATTTCTCCAGGACCATACAGGTATTAAATAGCACAGCTGGGATTCAGATCTAACTCTTCTAACCCCCAATTCAGTGTTCTTTCCTATGTCAAGTTCTGGGATAAATCAAAGCCATGAGTTGAGGAATAAAGCATCTTTAATTGAGATAGCAGGGTATATGGGCAGCTAGGTGGTACAGTGGATAAAGCACTGGCCCTGGATTCAGGAGGACCTGAGTTCAAATCTGACCTCAGACACTTGATACTTACTAGCTGTGTGACCCTGGGCAAATCACTTAACCCTCATTGCCCCACCAAAAAAAAAAAAAGAGAGATAACAAGGTAGCAAACCTGCCACCCTGGGGGATGTCCAGTGGACTTCCCAACTCTAAGACCCATGAAGAAGTTTTTATAATTTTAGGAGGGGGGGGGGAGGCAGAATGAGGTAGCAAGGCATGGCCATGAAACCCCAGTGGCCCTTAGCAATCTGGGCAAGAAAAGCAGCTTCATTCTGGCAGTTTTTACCCTCGATGCTATGGATCCCAATGAAGAGGGCAAGGACCCTAGAAGCTAAGATCCATCTTGAGCTGGGCTCACCAACAAGGCAAAATCCCTGGGTGAGGGGGTCTACAGTATGGTTCAGTTCAATCTAATCAAGAGTAAAGATATTAAGACTAGGAATCTAAGGACTTTACTGAAATTCTGACTGTTACAAGGCTCATTTAAGGGAGTGGCAGTCCATATTATATTTGGTATTAACAATTTCTGTCATTATATTAACAATAATATTAACAATTTGGGGCAGCTAGGTGGCACAGTGGATAAGCACCAGCCCTGGATTCAGGAGGACCTAAGTTCAAATCTGGCCTCAGACGCTTGACACTTAATAGCTGTGTGACCTTGGGCAAGTCACTTAACTCTCAATTCCCCACCAAAAAACAAACAAAAATAATATTAACAATTTTCTGTCACCTACATCATACTTCTCTGAAGGAAGCAATCAAGGTCATTACTGCTTACCATTTCATCCCTCTGCTCTGACTTTCTGTGTCTATGGCAGATCATCTAGAGATGCCATCTGCGCTTCTAGACTGAAACAGACTGGTGTTGATAAAGATACTCACTCATTAAACAAGCCATCTATTAGATATCTACTACTCGGAAGGTACTACTGGACTAAGCACTGGAAATATAACAAAAATTAGTCCCTGCCCTCAAAGAACTGACTCCCCACTGGAAAACTACAGTAACACAGTTAAAGCAGATGGATATGTTCAAAATAATTTGAAGAGGGAAAAAGTACTAACCAAGGATATCAGGAAAGATTGCCCACAAATGTAGCAGCTGAGTTGAACCTGAAAGCACTTCAAGATTCTAAAAGGCAGAAGGGAAAGGTAGAGGGGGCAGCATTCTTAAGGTGAAGGCATGAGGAGGAGGTGGGCAGCCTGGAGGCAGGAGCATTGATGCCTGGAGAAAGAATGGAATTCAGAGAACAGCAAGTTCCCTGTTCAGTTTGCCTGGAACCTAGAATGTATGAAGAGAAGTAAATGTGAAGTGAGTCTGCAAACATAGACAGGAGCCAGACAAGGAGAGGCTTCATTGACTGGGAGTCAAATAAAGAAGCTAGGTGAGAGGTGATTGCATGTGATATAGTGGGAAATTGGGGTACGAGTTGGGGTTGGGGTTCTTGGGAATTCCTCTTTAAAGAATTACACCCTCTTGCACACAAAACTTAGTTAGAACAAGGTGATAGTTTATTTAGGAGCAAGGGAAGGGAAGGGTGGGGGGAGGGAAACCATGAAAGAAATCCTTAGACTTTTCATGGGGAGATTTGGCATAAAGCACATGGCTCAGAGGTACCAAATCTCCTCGAACAGGAGACCGGAAGGTACTTTTATAGAGGACTGATGGGGGTGGACCATCTGCCCGTGAAAAGTTCCTTTAATGAAGGTGGACCATCCCCCACTGGTGGTAGCTGGGGGAATTGGGTGAGGAGTGGAGGACCATCCCCCACTAGTAGTGACTAGAGGAATTGGGTGAGGGGTGGCTATGGATCCCTCTTCAGAACACAAAGGCCGAAGCCACTCCCAAACTTATCTCCCCAGGATAAGGGAGACCGGAATGAAGGGTAGGAATCCCAAGCTAACTCAGTCCGATTTGGTTCCTCTAGGCGTTATCTGTCCTCTGGTTTAGTTTCTCAAGGAGAAGATTCCTCGGTGTGCCCCAGAGAAATTCTGGGGTGCTCTGCGCCCCATGACACATGGATGAGGGTGATGGCCACAAGTGGAGAGAGGGAATGAATATTGAGCTGTACTGAAGCTAGAACTGACAAAATCTAATAGATGATTTATATATGGAAAGTAAGGGGAAAGGAAGAGTTGAGAATGACTCCAAAGATTAAAAATATTCACTGAAGCTTAGGTTTTGCTTCATACCTTGCAAATTAATAAAGATGACAAAATGAGAGGTGTGTTATAGGAAGACTATCACTAGTGCATTGTTGGTGAAGTTGTGAATCAGTAAAAATCATTTTGGAAAGCAATCTGGAATTATTCAAATGAAGTGACTAAATTGCACAAACTCTTTGAACTGGAAATTTCATACCTAGGTTTATAATCCCAGAAGGCCATTAATAAGAACAAAATCTCCACATATACGAAAATATTTGTAGCAGCATTTTTTGTGATAGCAAAAAGTTGGAAACAAAGTCGATGCCTATCAGTTAGGGAAATGGCTAAACAACTTGTGGCACATGAATATAATTAAATATTACTAAGCTATTATAAATGATAAATACAATAAATATAGACAAGCATGGAAAGATCTACATGAACTGATACAGAGTGAAGCAAGCAGAGGCAAGAAAACAATACACACAATGACTGCAACAATGTAAACAGGAAGAACAACCACAAAAAAAGAAAAAAAATCAAAAGTGAATGTTGAGAAATTACAAATAACAATGTGACCAGAAGGAAATAATGAAAAGACATCCCCAGACTATCCTTTTGAAGAGTTGGTGGGGGGGTCCAGTAAATGTGTTGCATTACACATATTTTCAGACTTTATCCTGATACAGAAGAGAAAATGTTGTGGGACCCCAACCCCAAGGAATACTTGAACCTTCGGGGCAGGGGGCGGGGTTGGGGGGATGGGAGTGGGGAGCAGCTCTGTCTCCCACCTCAGGAATGGGTGTTGCAGAGCATGACCCTCATACAATGATAAAGCAATACCAAGGTCTGCAAAATGATATACAGGATATGGATGGATGCTGTATATTTTACAGATACCAGTTATTCAAAGATCCCCTCACAGTTATCTTGCTCTTCCCAACTTCTGCATTTCCTCTTGCTTTGTAATTTCCTCCCCTTTGTTTTGTAAACATACAAAAAACCAGGTCTTCTCTTACTCCAGTGGGACAGCTTTCCATAGTGAGCTGTCTCCAATAAATCTCTTTTTATTTATTTATTTTTTGTTTTTGTTTTTTTAGTGAGGCAACTGTGGTTAAGTAACTTGCCCAGGGTCACACAGCTAGTAAGTGTTAAGTGTCTGAGGCCGGATTTGAACTCAGGTACTCCTGACTCCAGGGCCAGTGCTCTATCTACTGTGCCACTTAGCTGCCCCCAGTAATACTCTTTTAACTGTACTTCTTCCAACTCCTGAAAGAAGCAAGAAACTCACATGGGCTTGACAAGTCAAGGAGGGCATCCTGGTGTTATGGGGGAAATGGGGTATGGGCTTTGGGTTAGGGGTAGGGGTTCTTAGGAATTCCTCTTTAAAGAATTATACCCTCTTGCACACAAAAGCAGTTAAAATAAGGTGGTAGTTTATTTAAGGGCAAGGGAAGGGAAGGGGTGGGGGAGGGAAACCATGAAAGAAATCCTTGGACTTCTCATGGGGAGATAGGTATGGAACAAAGCACGTGGCTCTGAGGTACCAATCTCCTCCAGTAGGAGACCAACAGGTACTTTTATAGGGGACTGATGGGGGTGTGACCATCTGCCTGTGGAAAGTTCCTTTAGTGAGGGAGGACCATCCCCCACTGGTGGTGACTTGAGGAATTGGGTGAGGGGTGGCTACCGATCTCTCTAGCCATCTCTCTCTTCCAGACACAAAGGCCGCAGCCACACCCAAAGTTATCTCCCCAGGGGTAAGGGAGATCAGAATGAAGGGTGGAGGTCCCGAACCTAGCTCTCTCGGATCTGGTTCTGCTTATCTCTCTAGGCATATCTGTCCTCTGGTTTAGTTTCTCAAGGAGAAGATTCCTTGGTGTGCCCCAGAGAACTTCTGGGGTGCTCTGCACCCTCAACACTGGTGACCTCTGAATAAGATTCGTGATAAGCCTCCAATTCTCTGGGTGAGCTAGCCCCCTCCCCCATTCAGGTCACAAGTCACCCCAACAGAAACTAAAGTCCAGGGAGGAAAACTGACTTAGAGAGCTAGGATTCAGAGCAAGGTTCTTTGAGTACTTTCCCCTCACCCCCATCCTGTCTCTCTATGTCTCTGTCTCTGCACAAATGTAGGTATGATAATGAGCAAAGGCAAAAAAACAAGAAATGTTCAGTTCTAAGGCATAGTGGGAGAAAGCTGAAAAGGCATATTGGGGTCAGGGGGTGAAGAGCTTTGAATGCCAGGCTAAGGAATTCCTGCTTTATCCTACTGGAAGATGGGAAATTATTAGAGGCTTTTGAGCAGGACAGTGTTTGTGATTCCAACTATGGTGAGAAGCTTGGTGGTAAGAGTTTTATCTGCATTTCAAAACAAGAAAGGTGCCCTTCTGGAGGGCTCATCCTTCTGTCACCACTTCCTGCCTCCCCCCCTCCCCCCAGGCTCTCCTTCAGCCCAGTGAAAAATGATTCCCCTACTGAACAGCTTTGAAACAGCCTTCTCAGCGAGTGGCCCAGTCTTTACCTGTGAGGCTGTGAGCTCCTCAGACCATGCTGGCTTCATAGATCTTCAAACAAACTCTATCACTGGGTCCTCCCCAAACCCCAATGACATGGGGGGAAATGGGGTACGGGGTTGGGGTTCTTAGTGTTTGGGACAAACGGCCTCAGTTTATCCAAATAACTCGAGGAGACCACCAAGTCAAGCAGAGACAGATGTCATGGGGCGCAGAGCACCCCAGAATTTCTCTGGGGCACACCGAGGAATCTTCTTGAGAAACTAAACCAGAGGACAGATAACGCCTAGAGGAACCAAATCGGACTGAGCTAGCTTGGGATTTCTACCCTTCATTCTGGTCTCCCTTACCCTGGGGAGATAAGTTTGGGTGTGGCTGCGGCCTTTGTGTTCTGAAGATGGATCCGTAGCCACCCCTCACCCAATTCCTCTAGTCACTACTAGTGGGGGATGGTCCTCCACTCCTCACCCAATTCCCCCAGCTACCACCAGTGGGGGATGGTCCACCTTCATTAAAGGAACTTTCCACAGGCAGATGGTCCACCCCCATCAGGCCTCTATAAAAGTACCTTCCAGTCTTCTGTTCGAGGAGATTTGGTACCTCTGAGCCATGTGCTTTGTGCCAAATCTCCCCATGAAAAGTCCAAGGATTTCTTTCATGGTTTCCCTCCCCCCACCCTTCCCTTCCCTTGCTCCTAAATAAACTATCACCTTATTCTAACTAAGTTTTGTGTGCAAGAGGGTGTAATTCTTTAAAGAGGAATTCCCAACCCCGTACCCCATTTTCCCACCATATCACAGATTTATTACATCCTCATGAGGACGGGCAAAACCCAATTACACATTGAAGTCTTGCAAAGATATGCCCAATCCTCTAGGTTTTTATAGTAATCTTTTTGTTTGTTTGTCTGTTTTTCAGGCAATGGGGGTTAAGTGACTTGCCCAGGGTCACACAGTTAGTAAGTGTCAAGTGTCTGAGATCAGATTTGAACTCAGGTACTCCTGAATTCAGGGCCGGTGCTTTAACCACTGCGCCATCTAGCTGCCCCAATAGTAATCTTGAAAAGGACTGTCCCCATGTACATCTAGAGTGGATGAGCTCACAATCTAACATCCAATCCTGTCTCACCCAAGATGCGTACCCAGCTCATGATCCATGTATGGAGACATGTCCAAGAACAAAGGGGAGAAGGGGAAGGGGTACAAGTCTGAGGAATGTCAAAGAAAGAGGGAGGCAGAAATCACTCCCTTATCTGATTGCAATTAATCATGACAGGGACTGGGATTCTGACATGTGAGAGGGGAGTTTTTTTATTACAGGCCATAAACTAAGATGTAGCTGGCATGTGGGAACTAAGCAGAAGTAAAGTAAATACTGCTAATTGATAGAACTGTGACAAGTAATAAAACTTACTGGGGGACTGGATATCTCCCAGACCCCATCCCCAAAGTTTACAGAACTGTCCCAAGTCCATTATCTCAACAATAAAACTTAAAGGAGACAGTGAGAATTTGACAAGCAATTAACTTTTAGGCAAAGCAAGAGGCTAGCTATTCTGGGAGAGCTAGGTATCTTTCAGACTCCATCCTCAGAGTTTAATCTGACTCAAATCCATAATTGTCCTACAGATTAGGAATTCCTCTTTAAAAAATTACACCCTCTTGCACACAAAAGTAGTTAGAATAAGGTGATAGTTTATTTAGGAGCAAGGGAAGGGAAGGATGGGGGAGGGAAACCATGAAAGAAATCCTTGGACTTTCATGGGGAGATAGGCACAAAGCACATGGCTCAGAGGTTCCAAATCGCCTCGAACAGGAGACTGGAAGGTACTTTTATAGAGGACTGATGGGGGTGGATCATCTGCCCGTGAAAAGTTCCTTTAGTAAGGGAGAACCATCCCCCACTGGTGGTAGCTGGGGGAATTGGGTGAGGGGTGGCTACAGATCCCTCTTCAGAAAGCAAAGGCCGCAGCCACACCCAAATTTATCTCCCCAGGGTAAGGGAGACCAGAATGGAGGGTAGGAATCCCAAGCTAGCTCAGTCCAATTTGGTTCAGCTTATCTCTCCAGGCGTTATCTGTCCTCTGGTTTAGTTTCTCAAGGAGAAGGTTCCTTGATGTGCCCCCAGAGAATTTCTGGGGTGCTCTGCACCCCATGACACCAAGAAACACCTACTTTAGTGATAAACACAACCAGCACTCATTATGCACCTACTTTAGTCAATGTCAACTCAACCAGCACACATTAAGCACCAGGTGGGTAGCTGTCACTGTGCTCAGTATTGGGGGAGAAGGTTCAAATTTTAGATACCAAAGGATGTGTGCTCCACAGTATTCAAAGGATAGCACAAGGGATAGAACTCCAGACTCAGAGTCAGGAGACCTGAGTTCAAATCCTGTACCTGACAATTACTGGTTTCCACCACCTCCTGAGCTTCAGTTTCCCCATTTGTGAACTGGTGATGAAGATGCCTGCACTTCCCTACCTCACAGGGTTGTTTTGAAGGAAGGGGCTTTGTAAACCTTAAAACATTCTATATATGGTATAAACATAAGCTGTTATTAGCAGGGGGAAAACCCAAACACAAAATACAGCATCATTGAATTAAAGATGGCTAAGTGTCAAAGGAAAAAAGGTTAGAGTCCTTAGTTATTATTCCTCCATAAAGAATTACACTCTCAGGGGGGCAGCTAGGTGGTGCAGTGGCCTGGAGTCAGGAGTTCCTGAGTTCAAATCCGACCTCAGACACTTGACACTTACCAGCTGTGTGACCCTGGGCAAGTCACTTAACCCCCATGGCCTCCCAAAGGAAAAAAAAATTACACTCTCCCACACAATCCAATTAGAATTAAAATGGTCTTCTATTTGACTCTACAGAAAGTGACCAAGGGGTAAGTCTAAGACTTCACCCCTGAGGAGGAGGGCTCAGAAACATTCTCCTCCCCACAGAAGAAAGGCAAAAGCTTTTATAGTGAGTATATAAGGTGATCACCTGGAAGTGGAAAGTTCCTTTTTGGGGTGGGGTAGGGAAAGCTTAGATGCTTGTCATTCCTGAGAGTTGAAGGCTTTTTTGTTTTTTTTTTTGGGGGGGGAATAATAGTCCTGACTTCTGGAGTTATCTCTGTCACCTAGCTCTGGTCAGGTAGTAGCCATGCCCAAGTGACTTTCCTGCCATAGAATTTTAGGTGTGTCTGTCCTGATATTTAGTTGATCAATCAAACCTTAATAGTCTCTTGATTTAGTGATATGTCTGTCCTGTTATCTGTTCATCCTAAACCCCATGTCACTAAGTGAGATCAGGGAAGGCTAACTGCAGGAGGTGGTGTCAGACTTGAGTTTTAAAGGATAGTTAGGTGAATAAACAGGTGGATGAGGGAAAAGGGTGAAGGGCATTCCTAGAATAAGGAGGAATAGGAACAATTATTGTAATCGCTCTCATTCCTGAGGCATTTTAACAATTACAAACTTTTTCATCCTTACAATTGGTGATACAGAAACTGTAAGTATTATTATCCCCACATGCAAATGAAGAAATCGTTTCAGAAAAACTAAAGGGACTTGCCCAGAATCACACCATTTTTAAAGGCCTTTCCAGTTTTCTTGCTCTTTATTCTCCTTATCGTTGTCAACCTGAATGAATGAGAAGGCAGCCAATAAAGCAAAAATTATGATCTTTGGGGAAAGGAATTGCAACTGGAGTTCTTCGTAGCAACAATTGCTGGGGAGTCAAAGAGAGGATTAGAAGTGGGGTTTTTATAGTTGGGCAGGAGCAGCTAGGTGACACTGTGGATAGAGCACCAGCCCTGAATTTAGGAGGACCTGAGTTCAAATATGGCCTCAGACACGTACTAGCTATGTGACATTGGGTAAGTAACTGAACCCAGATTACCTCAAAAAAAAAAAAAAAGCATTTGGGTCAAGGGAGAACACTGCAGGTGCTGTGGGGGGGGGGCGGGGGGGGGGTTGAATTTTCTAAGCTTTCACATGGTAAATTGTTTACATAACTATTGAAAGTCCAAGGAAAGCTTGAAAATCCCCAAGAGGAAGAGTTTGGGACAATAGAGGCTAGGAGTGATAAAGTCTGGTCAGCCTCAAGCAGTTCTTGAGTCTGGGAATGGGGACTAGGTCAGCTTCAAGCAGCTGCCTTTGACAACATACTCTATGATGCAGTGATACTGACTTCCTTGTAGTTGCATGAACAGGACACTCCATCTCCAGATTCTCATTGTTTTCACTGGCTGGCTGTCCCCCAAGCCTGGAATACTCTCACTCTTCATTTCTTCCTGGCTTCCCTGGCTTTAAGTCCCAGCAGAAGTTCCATCTTTTACAAGAAGCTTTTCCCAGGGGGCAGCTAGGTGGTGCAGTGGATAAAGCACCAGCCCTGGATTCAGGAGGACCCAAGTTCAAATCCGGCCTCAGACACTTAACACTTACTAGCTGTGTGACCCTGGGCAAGTCACTTAACCCCCATGGTCCCGCAAAAAAAAAAAAAAAAAAAGAAGAAGAAAAAGCTTTTCCCAGTTCTCCTTATTCCTCCCTTGGATTTATCCTCTACTGTTTGCACCTACTTGTTTGCATTTTGTCAGCCTTGGTAGTGTCACAGGGGAAATAGGTGTATGTGTTGTTTCTTTTTGGGGGGAGTCCTTAGGTATTCCCCTTTAAAGAACGACACCCTCTAGCACCCAATTCAATTAGAATAAAATAGTTTGTTATTTGAACACTTAGAGAAAGTGACCAAGAAGTAAGTCAAAGACTTCGCCTTGAGGTGAGATGATTTTGAGACACTCTGAGATACCTAACTCCTTGAACAGAAGAAAGGTGAAAGTTTTTCTAAAGGATGGGTGATGGGTGGACCAATGGGGTGGCCATTTGACTATGGAAAGTTCCCTTTGGGGGTGGGGAAAGCTTGAGTAAGAGATAGTGGTCCTGACTTCTGGAGTTATCTCTGCCCCTTGGCCACATCAGCAGCCACTTCTAACTGACTTTCTTGCTATAGAATGTAATCTTCCCCTATTTAGGTGTGTCTGTCCTGGTAGCTAATTAGCCCAACCCCCATGTCCATAGACTGTGAGCTCCTCTAGGGCAGAGAGTGTGTTTGCATTCTTTACTATCCCCTGTATTTAGCTCAGTACCTGGCACATAGCACTTGGATTCTTGTTGGTGTGACTTGACCCAGCTAATAAAATTATAATAGGAAGAGCAAAGAAGCATCCATTATAAAGACCTAAGGGTGAACTTCCTAAAGACATGAAAGAGGAACCCCGGGCAAAGGTTAACAGAATACTCAGGTAAGCAAAGTGAAGATTCCCATGAGTAGTCCTTCTAGACTCTCCTCTTAGAAAGTGCCCTCTGGGTCTCAACATCTGTGAAGAATGTTCTGCCCTTTGGGTCAGGAAGACTAGGTTTCAAGTTTGCTCTCTGACACATACCAGCTCTGTGACCCAGAACAAGTCACTTAATTTTTCAGTGCCCCTGGGTTTCTCTCTAAGCCCAGAAGTCACTGAATCGGGAATTTCCACATGGGGAATCCCCCCATACTAATAAAATCATACAATGACTTTTCAGTTTATTTGTAGTTTGAACATATATATAAAATTTTTTTGGGGGGGGGGCAATGGGGGTTAAATGACTTGCCCAGGGTCACACAGCCAGTAAGTGTCAAGTGTCTGAGGCCGGATTTGAACTCAGGAACTCCTGAATCCAGGGCTGGTGCTTTATCCACTGAGCCACCTAGCTGCCCCCTTTGAATATATTTTTAACAAAGCAACTGAGCCTTTGGATAAGAAAGTATAAATAGGGTGATTAGAAAGGGCACAGCCTTAGAAGAAAACATTAGGCTTTAGCCTATCTGCATCTCTCCTTTCTCACCTCCTTAACAGAGGGCAAAGAAAATGCAAGGCTCATTCAGGGGACAGACAACAGGTTCAGTCCCTTATGAGGGCTTTGGCCAAGGGGAAAAGGTTTTAGGGAGATGGGCTCATATCTTGGTAAGCAGGAATCCCGGGAGTACCTACTATGTGTCAGGCTAAGTGCTGGGGATACTAATAAGCAAAAGAAAGAGGATCCCTGCCCACAAGGTACTTACAATCTAATGATAAAGAAGTGTTTTGTTACCACATGACCTGCACCTTTTCTAAAGGGAGTATGATGGAGAGGAAAGAACACTGGTCTCTGAGGCAAAGTGCCACAACATTTGCTGCTTGGTAGGCAAATCATTCCACCTCTCAAGGTTTCCATTTCTTCATCTGTGAAAAGGAGACAATGGGGAGGGGGGCAGCTAGGTGGATAGAGCACCAGCCCTGGATTCAGGAGGACCTGAGTTCAAATCCGACCCCGACACTTGACACTTACTAGCTGTGTGACCCTGGGTAAGTCACTTAACCCTCATTGCCCTGCAAAAAATTAATAATAATAATAAAAAATTTAAAAAGAAAGAAAAGGAGACAACCATCTTAGTCCTATCTAATTCACAAGAAGTAGATTCAACACCACAATATAGGCATAGTGAATGGCAGTGAGGAAAGGTAGATGGCTCAGTGAATAGAGCACAGAGTTCTGGAGTCAGAAAAATGCATCTTTATGAGTTCAAATCCAGGCTCAGACACTAGCTGTGTGACCCTGGGGCAAGTCATTTAACCCTCTCTGTCTCAGTTCCTCATCTGTAAAATGAGCTGGAGAAGGAAATGGCAAACCACTCCAGTATTTTGGCCAAGAAACCCCCAAATGGTTGGACACAACCTAACAATAACACTGAATGGAGGTAACCAGCAATGGATCGCTTCTGTGACTTCTCTACAACCCTAACACCTCACTAGGATTATAATGTTACAAATGAGCTCTCAACCTATATTGAAAAAAGAAGTTTACACAATCAAATTTACCTAAGATTTCTCAAACAAAAACTAACTTCACAGCGTTTTGAGGAAAGTGCTGCTGCGTCAGTACTTAGTGACAGAGAAATAGAGGGGGATAATAATGATGATGACAATGATGACGACGACAAGGATGACAACGACAACGTCCCAAGCAGCCTCTGCCTACTTTGATATTTCAGTCATCCTCACTGAGGATAAGAGTCTCTAAAGTACCTGTGGCCCAATGGCCACTTCATCCCCTGCCCAACTATGCAGAATTAGGAGTTTTGACATTTGGGAGGCAGGCCAGGGTTTTGGGGGTGAGGCATATGCATTTGCATGGATTACTAGAGCAATCTTTGTCCTCCTCTACTAGCTACAATCTCTTCCTTTTCCCATCTTGAACCTTTGGTAATGCAGTTAAACTTTACATTACCATCTGCTATCAGATCCTTTGCCCTCTTTTCCTATCCACTGTTTTTACTCTTTTTTTTTTTTTTTGGTGAGGCAATTGGGGTTAAGTGACTTGCCCAGGGTCACACAGCTAGTGTCAAGTGTCTGATGCCGGATTTGAACTCAGGTCCTCCTGAATCCAGGGCCAGTGCTCTATCCACTGAGCCACCTAGCTGCCCCTCCTATCCACTCGTTTTTTTTTTGGTTTTTTTAGTGAGGCAATTGGGGTTAAGTGACTTGCCCAAGGTCACACAGCTAGTAAGTGTTAAGTGTCTGAGGCTGGATTTGAACTCAGGTACTCCTGACTCCAGGGCCGGTGCTCTATCCACTGCACCACCTAGCTGCCCCTCCTATCCACTCTTGACCTGCCAAGCCCCAGCCTTGGATTATTCCCACCATCCACTGCCTTTGCTCTAACATGTCCTGTTGAATGAAGTTGGCTGGAGAAAACCATGAAACCATTATGACTAGATACACAGCAAATTTATGTTAAATACTTACAATGGAGCCTTCCTTGTAGCAAAATAATGCTTTCCTGGTCTCTTGGCCTGGGATGATAGAGGAGGCAGCCATGTGTCCCTCCTCTCTCTCCTCTCTATCTAGGTAATGTAGGGCTTCTGAACTCTACTTAGAGCCATGTGCTCTCTCTCTCTCTCTCTCTTTACTAACACTTAATATGATTAATAAATGCTTAATGCCAAAAACTGGTGCAATAGCCTCTAATTTAGAAACCCCAGCTAAGTTCCCCAATATCTTAAAACAGAAACAGGCTCCTCCAAATATTTCAAATGACACAGTGTCTATGTGTGTATGTATGTGTATATGTGTATATACATACACATATATACATTCATATATACATAGCCATATCTAGGGTGGGGGCAACAAGTGCTTTGCTCCAGGCTGGTGACATCTGGTTGGTATATTTCCTCCCTAAATTGGTCCAGACACTACCATCCTTGAAACTCTTGGACTATGTGGTACAAATGTGCTCCTCCTGGCCCCACCCCTCGGCTCTCCTGTCATGGTATCCCCTCCCAAGACTAAACCTATAACTCCTAGAGATGGGGAGGGGACGTCAGGGGGAGATGGTTGGGTCGCTGGTGATTGGGCCACACACTTTCCTGGAACAACATCACCTAGAGTTAGACTGTCCCATACCCCCCCAGCACATGTCATCTCCTTCCAGATTGTCCCCTGTGCCACAGCCATCACTGACTGTCCTATTCACTACAGGCCTTCACCAGGTAAAAGAATTACTAGGGATGGCTCTACATACTTTATCTCATTTAGACTTTCCAACCATCTCATGAGGAAGGAATTGTCTTCTCTATTTTACAGACGATAAAGCTGAGGTTAAGAGTGGTTAAGTGATTTTCTGATGTTCATATAATCAAGAAATGTCAGAGGCTGTCTTCAGACCCAAATTTCTCCTATCTCATATCCTATTACTTTACTGAAGACACCTAAAACTCAGAGGAGAGCCTTCTCAAACTTACACATTTCTCTGTCTCCTAATTATGCCATCCTTCCATTAATACCAGACTCTTCCATTTAACCTTAGTCTATGGCAAGTCATTTCTTTTTCTTTCTTTCTTTCTTTTTTTGGGGGGGTAGAGGGCAGATAGAGGAAAGGGGAATTTAAAAAATAATAATCCTTTCCCACCTCCCTAACTGATTCACCATCCCACTCTCAAGAGTGCCTTTCTCCAGACCTTTCTGTCTCTCCTTGAATCTTCCATGGCTCCCACTCCCACTTGACTCTCTCAGCTAATAACATTGCTTCATGTTCCACTGAGAAAACTGAGGCAGTTCGCTAAGAGCTCCCTCTTCTCCCTCCTCCTCATCTCAAATCATTCAGTTGCTTTCCCCTACTATTTCCTCTTTCACATCATCTCACATTCCATTCCATCCCCTCTTCTCCAGTAGATGACTCCCTCTGTCATCCCTCCTCTCTCACTAATCTTCCATCTTGCTTCCCTGCTGCCTATAAACACACCCATGTCAAGTCAAGTAATGTCAAGGAGGATTTATCAAGTGCTTGACATGGCCTGAAGGGGCAGATGGAGAAGGCTGCAGTTGAGTCATGGTGATAAAATCTAGACAATGAAAGATGTTCTCTGTCCTGATGGTCCCCACGTTTTCCCCCTTCCAGAAAACATCCTCACTTGATCTGTCTATCCCCACTACCTGTCATCCTATATTTTTCTAAACTCTCTGAAAGCCATCTGCAATTTCTACCTCTAAGTCCTCTATAACCCAGTACACTGACCCCCTTGTAGTTCTTGAGACTATTTCCTGACTGCATTTTCATTCATCCCCAATGCCTAGAATTCCCATTCTGCTTCCTGGCTTCTCTGATTTCCCTCAATGCTCATCTAAAATCTGCATTACCTTCTACAAAAAGCCTTTCCTAGTTCCTCTTAATGCTAATGTCTTCCCTCTGATATTACCTCCACTTTACCTTGCATATATCTTTTTATACACAGTCATTTGCAGGTAGTCCCCCTTAATTCATGTGAGCTCCTGGAGGACAGGGATTATTTTTGCATTTAAAAAAATGTAACCCTAGAATTTAGTAGAGTATCTGTGTGAGAAAATGGGTAGTTGTCTCCTCTCAATGAAGATATAACAGTCAATCATACTCCTCCTGACCTGTTTGTAGGACAAAGGTCTCAGATCCCCTCCCCCCGCTCTGGCTAACAAAATCGCATGGTTCAAGGAGCTCTGGTTTCAATAAGGTCCACCCTGGAGTTGTGTCCATATAAAGAAGAATAAGGTCTACTCCTGAGTTATACCCAGAAGAGGGATGGGAATATTGCATTGCGATTAGCTAATTTTTGTGAGTAGATTATAACCCTTGATTAATTGGACCAATGATGAAAAAGGGGAGGATCCATTCGCATTAGTGACTAGGTTATAAAACAGGGCCTGCAAGCCCCCTTTCTTTGCACCCACTAGCTGCACACTAGGGTGCCTCCTTCTCACGAGAAGGAAATAAAAGAGCCTTTGTCACATCGCTGCTGAGTTCCTGAGAATTATTGAGAAGAGGATTGCTTTTCTCTCACAACCTGGCACATAATAAGTATTTAATAAATGTTTGTTGACTGACTGAGTCCTGGTTATTAAAGAACAGTAAAAACCACATACTGTGGCAAAACATCTAGCTTTTAGAGTAGAAGGTCTGGAGGGTCCCCAAATCCTTATCTTTTTGTTTGCATAAGGAGCTCCTGAAGGGGAGAGCTGAATCTTCCCACTGAGATTTGGAACTGCCTAGTTTGGGAGAATGACCTCCACCCCGTGGTCTTGTCTACCTGTCTCTATCCAACACAATCTTCATAGGGCTATCGTGAGAAGCATATAAGATAATGAAGGTAAAAAAATTTTTTTTCCTATTGCTTTTTTTTTTTTTAGGTGAGGCAATTGGGGTTAAGCGACTTGCCTAGGTCATATAGCTAGTAATTGTTAAGTGTCTGAGACTGGATTTGAACTCAGGTCCTCCCAAATCCAAGGCCAGTGCTCTATCCACTGCACCACCTAGCTGCCCCTTTCCTATTGTTTTTATTCATGCCACACACAAAGCATACCTACTACTTTTATTTGAATGGGTGAGGCAAAATATGCACCACATGAGAACAGCATTCTATTGGCATTATATAAATAAATATTAAACAAGTTACATTTTGCATAATTCTCTACATACAAGTACTGAAATTTGTTATAATTTAAATAAATTAAAACAAAAATAGATAACATTTCAAACTATCAATTGGTAGATTGGGTTCCCTAGTCTCATTCTAACCTTTTAGCACCCAAATCCTAGATAACGTTAATATGCCCTTATTTAGAATCCAAAGTAGACCATCGTAGCACCCAAGGCCCAAGCCTAAGAATTGTATTCAGGGTATATGGGCAGGTTGTCCACAGTTTTAATTTGGTGAGTTGTGCCATAAGACATGGAGGTATGGTTCTGTTTACTCCTCATGCCTTCATGGGTTGGGTTGGGTCACCCTACTGTTCAACTTCTGATTCATTTGGGAATTTAGGGCCAAAGTGACATTGAAGGCTGGGAAACAGTGAATGGCCATGAGTTAATAATATCTTTGTAGTAGCGTGGGCCTTAAGAAATGAACCCAAATGCCATGTTGTAACTCAGCACATGGATATCAGTAGAATGTAAGCTCCTCTAAGGGCAGGAACTTCTCTTTTTTGTCTTTGTATCCCAAGCACCCAGGCCTTCTTGTGTTCTGAACTTTCTAGTGCAGATTACTCGGTGGCAAGCCAAGCAACCTGAAAATACTTAGTAAATATGGGGGGGGGTGGCGATGATGATGGCAATAAGATTTTCAAGGAGAAAAGGAATATCTAATTCCATATACACAATCATTTACCTCTGTGCATAAACTTTGTCCCAATTCCTGTGAGACTGATTCTTTCAAAAGTTCATAGATATAGAACTGGAAGGGACCTTAGAGGACATTTGGCTCAACACCCTCATTTTATTTTATTTTTTTCTTTTCTTGTTTTGTGGGGCAATGAGGGTTAAGTGACTTGCCCAGGGTCACACAGCTAGTAATTGTCAAGTGTCTAAGGTCAGATTTGAACTCAGGTCCTCCTGAATCCAGGGCTGGTGCTTTATCCACTGCACCACCTAGCTCTCCCCTCCTTCCCCCATTTTACATCTGTGACCCACAGATGCTAAGTGATTTAACCTAAGTGGTTGGACTGGTATTCAACCTCAGGTCTTCTGACTCCAAGTTCAGAGTTCTTTTCACTGAATCATATTTAAAGGGTTTGTCCCTTTCTTTAGAAAGTAAACATTTTTTTTGTAAACATTTTTATAAACCTTAAAGGGATGTAGAAATATCAGAATTGCTATTATCATTATAATAATTGTATTTATTCTGCTCAACTTTTGATGGGGTTTAGATAAAAATGATCCAGGGCCAAGTCACTTTCTTGCTATGATTCTCTTAGGCACCACCATCCTTCCAGTTTCCCAAGTTCACGACTATAGCAGCATCCTCTACTCTTCACTCTCTTTCACTGTCCACCCAAAGGCTAAAACTCCCCACTCTATTTCCACAACTCTTATCAACATCAGACCCCTTCTCTCCTCTCACACAGGCATTCCTTTAGGCCCTGTCTACTAAATTATGGCAACCACCTGTAATTGTTGTTTTTTTAAGTATTTATTCCGAACTTAAATGAAACAAACATTTCCATAATACATTAGAATAGTATTAGAGAATAATCCCTTCCCTTCCCCCTCCCTGAGGCGGCAAACAAGCCGATATGGGCCATACGTGTATGATCATGTATGATCACCGTACTTGTCACTTTGTACAAGCAAACTTAATCATAAAAAAAATGTAAGAAAGTGAAAAATAGCATGCTTCAGTCTGTTCCATCAATATCAGTTCTTTCTTTGGAGATGGATAGTATGTTTCATCATTAGTCCTTTGGGATTATCTTGGATCACTGTATTGTTGAGAATAGTCAAGTCATTCACAGTTCTTCATCAAAAAATATTGCTGTCTCTGTGGACAGAGTTCTTTTAGTTCTGCTCACTTCCCAATACATCATTTCATACATGTCTTTCCAAGCTTTTCTAAAGTCATCCTGCTTGTCATTTCTTATAGCACAATACTATTCCATCACCATCATATACCACAGCTTGTTTGCCCACTAACAGTGGATTAGCATCCCAGATTTCCCACATCCCCTCCAACAACCAATATTTTCCATTTTTATTATAGTTAACTACCTCTAATTGGTCCCCTTGCCCCAAGGCTCCCTCCACTCCAGTTCATCCTACACACTACAGCCTGCCAAAGTGATTCTCCTTCAGGGTGTTCTGACCATGTTATTCCCCTACTTGATCAACTCCCTGATTCCCTGTTGCCTCTAGGATGAGATATAAACTCCTCTGTCATTTTTAAAGCCCTTCATAATCTGGCCCCAGCCTATTCCTAGCCTCCTTGGGATTCCCATCTCTCAGTTGGTCATATACAACACTCCATTTCCAGCCTTTGCTTAGGATGATCCCCAACACTGAAGCCTCTCTTTGCCTGGTATGCCCTGCCCCGCTCATCTCTAACATATCAAATCTCTCACTACCTTCAAGTAGGAGCTCAAGAACCACCTTCTGCACCTTCCTCTCTCCCTAACTACTTTGTACTTTACTACTTTGTATATTTATTCTGTTGTTATTCAATCATGTGACCCCATTTGGGGTTTTCTTGACAAAAATACTGGAGTGGTTTGCCATTTCTTCAGTTCATTTTTTTTTTTTAGTGAGGCAGTTGGGATTAAGTGACTTGCCCAGGGTCATACAGCTAGTAAGTGTTAAGTGTCTGAGGCCAGATTTGAACTCAGGTACTCCTGACTCCAGGGCCAGTGCTCTATCCACTGCACCATCTAGCTGCCCCCTCTTCAGTTCATTTTACTGATGAGGAAACTGAAATAAATAGTGTTAGGTGATTTGCCCAGGGTCACACAGCTAGTAAATATCCAAGGCTGGATTTAAACTCCAATTGTTTTGAATCCAGGTCAGTGCTCTATCCACTGCACCAGCTACCTGCTCCTTTGTGGTTATATGATACGATAAACATTTATTTTATTTATTTATTTTTTTTGCAGGGCAATGGGGATTAAGTGACTTGCCCAGGGTCACACAGCTAGTAAGTGTCAAGTGTCTGAGGCCGGATTTGAACTCAGGTCCTCCTGAATCCAGGGCCGGTGCTTTATCCACTGCGCCACCTAGCCGCCCCCCCCCCCCCAAACATTTATTAAGCATTTACCACTGCCAGGCACTGAACTAAGCACTAAGGATACAAAGAAGACAGCCTTGCCCTCAAGGAGCTTACAATCTAATGATAAGGAAGTGTTCATCATTTTCTAGCTGCCTTAGTGGAACAAGCCCTGAATTCCATTGATATTGTACAGGATTTTTATTAAAATACTTTCTAAGTCCATCCAAGGTCTTTGTTCCAAAGGTATAGATTAAGAGTGGCATTACATAGTTGTTAACTGCTTTTCACATGTCCTTCCCACTCAGCTTTGATTTCAGGATGTCAGCAAGTCAACATATTTAGCCACAGCCTTGTCCTTGGTATCACTATGCTCAGTATGACTTTACCAGAGATCGAGTTTTTTCCGGGTATTGCCTTCATCCATTGCTTGAATTTGACCTCCAAATTCAAACTTGACATTTTTAGTTTCCACCCTTCCTTGGCACACATTAGAAATTGTACACTGATTGAATCCAAATGCCATTCTAATGTCACTTGAGAACGATTCCTTGAAGGAACTATTTACTTTGCTTTTCAGTAGAGTCGTATAGCTCAGTGTCATCTACATATATCGAATGGTTAATAAACTCTATTTAACTTGGAAGCCATACTTAGTTCTACCTAGAAAAGATAACAGTGGATCTGAGGCAAGGCAAAAACATCATGAACTCAAAGAGTCTCCTGGAAAAATACAATTTTAAAGTGATTTTTTCTTGACATTATGTTGATGGCAGCTAAGTAGCACAGTGGATAGATTAAGGAAGACCTAAATTCAAATATAGCCTTAGACACTAACTGTATGACTGGGCCATTTAATGCTGTCTGCCTCCGTTTTCTCATCTGTAAAATGGGAATAAATAACAGTGCCAACTCACAAGATTGTTATGAAGATCAAATGAGATATTTATAAAGCATTTATCCCAGCACCCAGCACAGAATAGGTACCTAACAAATATTTGTTAAAATTTAAAAAATTAAAATTTGTGGTATGTTTGAAATAGAGGAGGGCTGGGGGGCAGCTAGGTGGTGCAGTGGATAAAGCACTGGCCCTGGATTCAGGAGGACCTGAGTTCAAATCCAGTCTCAGACACTTGACACTTACTAGCTGTGTGACCCTGGGCAAGTCACTTAACCCTCATTTCCCTGCGCCCCCCCCCAAAAAAAAAAAAGGAAATAGAGGAGGGCTTTTCATGTGCACACCAAATACTCTAACACTTTCACAATGCTTGGGTTTTATTTCCTATATTTGCAATACATGAATAACCCATGACTGTGAAACTGGATCAAAAGTTTTTCAATATTCAACAGCGGCAATATAACCATTATAACTCTTTCAGGAAGTTTGTTCAATAATAAACAAATCAAGAAGTTACTCTTTACATAGCTGGGGACTTTTTGGCACACTCTTTTTATTCCTTAGGCAACATATTGTTTTCTTCTAAATAACTTTAGATTTTTTTTTAATGATACAAAGCTGTGAATGCTTTGTATAAATTATATATATTATATAAATATAATATATATAAAAATTGTATAAATTAAAAATTGGTCTATATGTAGAGGGGTCAATTGATTTTCTCATCTTTTGATAATTGATATTATCATGAGGGAAAGGGTTGTAGGGATCCTTAGGTATTCCTCTGTAAAGAATTATACACACACAAAAACAAAACAAAACAAAACAAAAAAAACAACAGGGGCAGCTAGGTGGTGCAGTGGATAGAGCACTGGCCCTGGAGTCAGGAGTACCTGAGTTCAAATCCAGCCTCAGACACTTAACACTTACTAGCTGTGTGACCCTGGGCAAGTCACTTAACCCCAATTGCCTCACTAAAAAAACAAAAAAAACCAACAACAACAAAAAAGAATTTTATACACACACACACACACACACACACACACACACACACACACACACACACACACACAGTCCAATTAGGATTAAAATAGTCTTTTATTTGGTGCTAGAGAAAGTGACCAAGGGGTAAGTCAGACTTCATACCTAGGGAGGAGATGGCTTAGAAACATTGTCCTCCCAGAACAGAAAAAAGGAAAAAGCTTTTATAGAGGATAGATGGGGTGTGAAAGTTCCTTTTGGGGATGGGGTGGGGAAATCTTGAATATTTGTCATTTCTGAGAGTCTAGGGGGATTATTTTTCAGGAATGATGGTCCTGACCTTTGGGGTTACCTCTGTCTGATAGCTCTGGTCAGGTAGTAGCCATGCCTACCTGACTTTCCTGTTATAGAATTTTATCAACCTTTACTTCTTAGGTTTGTCCTAGATGGCCCAGCTAAACTTTAATAGCCCCTTGATTCCTTGATATGGCTGTTCTTTTACATGGCCATCCTAAGCCCTGTGCCAATATGTTTTATACCACTTCGCCCAGTCACCCACATCACACAGTCACTGGCAGATCCCCAGAGTTACTGGAGTTCTAAGGGTAACACTGTGAGCTGCTGCATTTCTCCAACACCAGGACATACTCTCCCACAAATACACCGATGGATAGGGAAGAATAGGCATGCATACATTTGGTCAAGGGAAGTCACAACTCTGGAACTACAGGACCTCAGTGGCCTCAGTTGGATGGGCCAGATCTGGCTATGGGGGCTCCTCACCACTCCGGATTCCTGGGCATATTCTTTAGTAGGCTGTGCTATAAAATTGTAAAAGTTAGAGAGTCACAAAAGTTTTAACCTCTGAGGTAGCCTGTTACTTTTAGCCAGGTAACAAGAGGTTTGTTTTCACTATTCAACAAATTCTTCCAAAATGAAAAACACCCTCTCTCAGCTAGCTGTGCAGAAGGTAGAACATCAGGCCTTTTTTTTTTTTGGAAGACCTGAGTTCAAATTTGGCTATCACACTAGCTGTATGATCCTGGGCAAGTCATTTAACTCTGTTTGCCTCAGTTTCTTCATCTATAAAATGATTTGGAGAAGGAAGTGGTGAACCACTGCAGTATCTTTGCCAAGAAAACCCCAAATATGGTCCTTGTGAAGAGTAGGACCCTACTGAAATGACAGAACAACAGCAAACCATTCCACCTACCTTAGGGTGATTATTTTCAATTCAATTATTTTCACCATCCTTAACCCTCTTCTAATTTTATTAGTGACATGGGACAAAGGTGTGGATATAGTCCATGTCCCTGGTGACAAGTTCATTGTCTTGCTGGCTTCTTTCTATTCAGGTAAGGTATTCAAGCCTCCATTTCTAGGGTAGGGAATGTCTACTTTGCATCTAAAGGTGTCTAATTTCAACCAATTCCAGTCAATTCTGACCTTCAGTTTTGGCTGAAGTCTCCCTGGGGCACTGCCTCTTAGTAAGGAAGCTGGTGAACTGTTTACTAGTGGTTCATTAATCAACCCAAAAACATTTATCAAAGCACCCAAATGTCAGACACAATGCTAAGCACCCAGGAATAAGAAGATTGTCTTGTGTCTCTGTCCTCCAGTATGAATACAAGATAAATGCAAAGTAGATATAAAGTTACTTTTTAAGGGGAAGACACCAATGGCTTTGGAGATCAGGAAAAACCTTGTGCTGAACTGAAGGTGGCCCTTTGAAGACTATGTCTTGAAGAAAGCAGGCATTCCAAGAAGCAGACCAGAAGTGTTTCAGGCTTGGGGGACCTCCTTTGCAAAGGAAGGAAATGAGCATTAATGAAGTGCCAGATAATATCTCATTTGATTCTCACAACCCTGGGAGGTAAGTGTTGTTATTTGTCCTCATTTTATAATTGAGGAAATGGCACACGTTGTTTAATTGACTTGTCCAGGGTCACACAGCTAGGTGTCTGAGGCAGGATTTGAATTTAGGTCTTCCTGATTCCACACCCTCTATCCACTGAGCCACCTAGTTGCCTCTAAAGGCACAGGAAGGGCTTGGAGACAGGAGATCGAGTGTCAAGTGTGAGGAAGAACAGGTAAGCCAGTAGGACTGGACACTGTGGCAAGTGAAAGATTCATGTGGAAGAAGCCTGGGAAGGTAGAAAGTGACCAGGTTGTGAACAGTTTTAAATGTCAAGTGACCCTAGAGATAGTAAGGAATCATAGGAGCTTATCAAGTAGAGGGGTGAAGTGGTTGGGTCTGCTCTATAGGAAAATCACTCGAGTGACCCTGGAGGGGATGGACTGGAGAGGCTCCAGCCCAGATACACAATTAATTAGGAAACATTTGTGTATTATGCTTATCTGTATATTATTAATTATTATAAATAATTATAATATATGTTTAATAACCTATGTGTTTGTACTATACTTAGCTATGTACTTGTATCCCCCTCCCCCAACCCCACTCCCCTGTCCCCTCCAGAATACAGGTTCCTTCCTCATAGAAGAAGGTAACCTGTTCTGAGAGGGAGCCATCAGTAAGGCCTGAGTTCAAGTGCTGCCCAAGATAAACCCTGGCTATATAAGATATACACTAGCTGTGTAAGTCACTTAACCCTAACCCGGGGCAACCAGGGTTTTAGAGCCAGTGCTGATTTGTATTATTCGTGGGAGTTTCCTTCTATCCATGAAATCGCAGCTCCAATCTAAAAACCCAATCCTTTGTTGCTATTTGGTTCTTAATATTTGGCAACTGAATTGAACCCAGGTGTTATGAACCATCAGCGTTCTTTCCACCCACCCGAGCTGTCTCTTTTTCACACATTCGTTATCTCATCTCATCTTTAAACAGCCCTAGAAGAAACAATCCTCATTTGACAGATGGGGAAACTGAGGCTCAGAACTGTCTGGTCCAGGGGCAGCTAGAGAGTGACCGCCGGGAAGTGGAGCCCGGGTTTCCTGGCAGTCCCCACGCCCACAGCCTTCCCCTCTAGGGCTCTCCAGAAGCCACGGGGCGTTGGCCGCGCCCGGGCTGGCTTCTTCCACGTGGGCCGCCCGGGGCGGGGCTGGCGGGGCTGGGCCGGCTGGGCCGGGCCGGGCCGGGCGCCGCCTCCGCACCTTCCCCTGCGCTTCCACTTTCCAGCTCTCGAGCCGCACCCGGAGCGGAGCGCCAGGAGCTAGGCGCCGGGAGTCGGCGTTGTGTCTGGCAGAAGCATCGGCACCGAGGGACCCACAGACGGAGCGAGAAACACCGCCGTGACCCGGGTAGGCAGACCGACGCACGGAGGAGGTCTCCGGCGTTGCCACTCCTCTCCTCCCGGTAAGTCTGGGGGAAACTCGGGCAAGGGAGGGATGCCCGCGCAGAACTGGCCCTCGGTCCTCTGGGAAGCTTGGGGTGCGCGGCGTGCGGGGTAGGATGGCCGGGGGAGGCAGCTGCCTCCTCTCACTGTGCGGCCAGGGGCTCGATCCCGCACCGCTGCCTCCCCAAGCCGGTTTCGGGGCCAAAAGGGACAGGGGGCAGGGAGAAGGACCCTGGTTCCCGGGAGCCTCCCCCTTCCTCCCCGTCCTCCCTCGCCCAACGTCACCTCCACCCAGGGCGCTGGGGGCGGCTGTGGCCGAAGCCTCTTTTATTTCTTCCATTGAACGGCCTATATCCCCTCCTCAAAGGCAGACTTTGCCCCCCCGGGCAGGGAGAAGTGGGGGATTGCACCGTGGATTGAGTTCTACTACCCAGTCAGCTTCCAGATTTGCCCCATCTGTGTTCCTTCTCAGAAAGAATCTGAGTGAAAAAATGAGGGAGGAAACATCAACTTCTAGCTTCTGAGATTCCGCGGTCTGGAGGAATGGGTGGGTCTGGGTTGTAAAGGGGGGGGGGGACCTCTCGCTCTGGTTTGTGTAGGGTGTTTATATCCTTCCTGTTGTGACTGAGGACATCAGATCTTGAGGGTAGGAGATTGCAAAACAGATCTTCGATCTATGGGATGTTGGTAGGAAAGAGATTGGCAGCTGGATGGAGGGGGGGGAGGAGGAGGAGAAATGGGAAGAAGAGGGGGCGGGAATAGGGTGCGAAGTGGGGAGGGGGTGGAAGCCGGATAGAAGGTTGGCGGGTGGGGAGGGCAGGCAACTGGAGGGAGAATTAGGTGATTCCCATTCTTTTTATCCAAGCACTGTCCTGGTTAGGAAAACGTTAAGGCAGGGGTAAAAATAGTCGTGAGGGGGCACACAGTGATCATAAAGAGGTCAGTCCCAATATGGTTACAATCACCTAGAGAGGCGAGCTGTTCTACCCTCTGTCAGTGAAGGAGATTGCTAATACTTTTTGCTAAGTATTCCTCATTCCTTTGGGGGTTTTTAGGGAATGGGGGTAAAGGATGTTGTTTGCCAGAGGGGTGCTACTGTGACCCTACAGGGGGGAGGGAGGTAAAGTCCTCCACCGTGTAAGTGGTCTAGGACTAAACACTATTGGAGCAGAATACAATCACTTCCCTCTCTGTTGGAGAGCAAGCCCTTCAGCAGCCCGGGCCCTTTGGAAGAAGGAAGGAGGGAGTGAGTCCCTTCCAACAGCAGGAACTTTGCAGAATTCCAGGCTGTGGGTAGAGAGAGTCAGCTGGTTGAAAAACTGTTCTGGAAGAGGAGCCTCTGTTCCCAGGACTGGAATCTTGGGCCTCGGTTCCGCCCACCCACCAGAGGCGCACCAATTCACTTGGCAGAAGGGCAGAGAAAGGCCCCATGGGACCTCAGATTTGATGTCTTCTTGTTCTTTTTGGAGTGAATGTGGGGAGAAGGATCTGGGAAAGGCAATTCTGAGGCCCGACTGCCAGCTTGAACTGAGCGTCTCACTGAATTTTATGAGAAACTCGCAAAAACAACAGGCCCTCTTGGGCTTCAAAGGGGGGAAGGAGTCTGTCTGTGGCCTAATGCTCAGCTCATGAATTTTCCTCTTGTAGCCTCACTGAATCATGGCTTGGAATAGCCCTGAAACCCTTTTTCTGAGTTGTCAACCAAAGTTATTTGGCAGATTACTGTTTCGGACAAAGGAAGGAAGGGACTAGGCTCCTGACCTCAGGCTAGGCTCCAGACCGAGAAAGGGGAATTCATGGCCCCTTGATTTCTCTGTTCCCAGTACAGGGGAAAAAACAAACACCCAGCAGAAAAGGGCGAAGAAACCCAGCCCTGCAAACAGTATACAAACCCATTTGTTTGGCCTCAGCAGATTGCATCCTGAAGGTTCTTGTTGTTACTCTGGAGCAGATGTACCTGTCAGAGGTACCAATGTCAGAGGAAAACACCTGATAGAGACATCCCACATCCCTGAGGCACGAACAGGTTTGCCTGAGACTCTGGACAGTGACTTTCCTCAGAGCATCTGCCTGGAGTTAAACATAAGCTGTGATTAATCCACTAGCAAATATTGGGGATAACCGGATAAGCTGTTGTGTCCCAGCAGAGGAGGAGCCTATTATAGGTCAGAGTGGAATAAGAACAGCTGACTTTTGCTTTAAAGTTTGCAAAGCACTTTACATACCTTTTACCCCACTTGAACCATGGAACAGCTCAGTGACAAAAGTGCTGCGCTTATAATTATAGCCAGCATTTATATACTGCCTGCCATGTGCTGAGCACTTCACTAAGCTCTTTACAATTATTATCTTATTTGATCCTCAATACAACCCTGGGAAGTAGATACTGTTATCCCCATTTTATAGTTGAGGAAACTGAGACAAACAGGTCAAGTGACTTGCCCAGGGTCACATAACTAGTAAATTCTGAGGTCAAATTTGAGCTCGGATCTTCCTAACTCCAGACCAGGTGCTCCATCTGGGCACATGATAAGCACCATATAAATGGTAGCTGTAGTTGTCATCATCATCATCCTCACTGCCACCATCATCTTCCACTGTGCCACCCAGCAGTCAAGGAAACTGATACCAAGTGATTTTTTTCCAGGGTTGCACAGCTAATTAGTGGCATTTGGGAGAATCTGAACTCAGGTCTTCCTGACTTTTAGTTCAGTATTTTCAGCTATAACATGATCCCTTAATCTTTGGTTCTATTTGATTGATAGGACCATGTTCTATTCATTGTTGTCATTATTGACCAAAAGCCTCAATAGGCTTCTATTTGCCAGAGGTCCCATCCTGGGCACCTTTCTAGAAGAACAGTCCCTGACCCCAGAGCTCACAGCCTAATAACAAATGAACGAATGAATTAATGAATGAACAAATAATAAATAAATAACAACAACAATAGTAACAGTAATAATAGCTGCTGGGTTTGGGTTTTTTTTTAAGGTTTACAAAGCACTTTCTACATAACATCCCTATAAGGGAGATTATTCTATAACAAAGGTCATTCTTCCCCATTTTAGAGATGTGGAGATTGAAGCTCAGTGTTACAGAGAATGACAGAGATGCCCTTGCCGAGGGATGACTGAAGACTAGAGCCAGTATTGCTGGCTGTACGTAAATAATAACAGCAATCTCTAGAACCTTTAAGGCTTGCAAAGTGCTTTCTTCCTAACCTCATGGGATAGGCAGTTCTGGTATCTTATTCTCATGTCACAGATAAGAGAAGTGAGGTTCTGAGAGGTGGGGATGTCTGTGGCCAGCAAAATGGGATCTGAAGCCTGCCCTGCTGACCCCAAGTCCAGCATTCTTTCTCCAAACACTCCTCCAGGAAGTGGCACAAGAGAGGAAGAGATGAGAAATTGCCACCCTCCTGGTGAATCAGGGAGTGTTCTAGGAAGAGGCAGGCTGAGGATAATACAGCACAAAAAGGTCTTGAGGAGCAACCTGGAGTTAACAAGTGACATGAAGTGTTTCCCAGGCTTTGTGTAGGATGCTGATGTAGATGTCATCGTTAATTGCCTGTGCTCGTACATGAGACCTTTTAATCTAATACTTTAAATAGCTTCTTTTCTCCTCTGATCAAAGTGCAATTATTTTTCAGTGGGTTGGAAGACTTAGCTAATTCTTGAAGGGCTGCTGAGGCAATGTCACAGCAACTGGGGAACTTCACAGGCTCCCTGTGTGAATAACTTCAGAACTTCAGCCTGTTCATTATGACTCTGATAGACTAGGGTAATCTGCAAAGGGACAGCCATTCCTTTTGCTATTCCTGGGAGAGGAAACTGTCCTCACTACTCAATACACTCCCTCCTTTCACAACCAGCTCTGAATCAGGAAAGCTTGGGGTCAATATGATGAAGACAGTGGTGATAACAATAGTTGTACTTCGGTGGGGTTTTTTTGTTTTTTGGGGTTTTTTTGGTTTTTTTTTGCGGGGCAGTGAGAGTTAAGTGACTTGCCCAGGGTCACACAGCTAGTAAGTGTCAAGTGTCTGAGGTCAGATTTGAACTCAGGTACTCCTGAATCCAGGGCCGGTGCTCTATCCACTGCGCCACCTAGCTGCCCCCTCCAGGACAGAATCTTGAGGGACACTTAGGGTTAGAAGGCACAATCTAGAACAAAGCTTCTTTAAACTATGGGTTGTGACCCCGTATGGGGTAGAGTGACTGAATGTAGGAGTTGGGAAAAATTTGGCAGTAAATGATTTGCATACCTATTTTATATGCCCATATACCTGGGGTCATATAAACATTTCTTGGAGGAGCAGCTAGGTGGCGCAGTGGATAGAGCACTAGCCCTGGATTCAGACACTTGACACTTACTAGCTGTGTGACCCTGGGCAAGTCACTTAACCCCAATTGCCTCAACCCCCCCCCCCCCCCAGAAGAAAATTCTTAGATGAAAAGGGGTCATGAGTGGAAAAAGTTTAAGAAGCCCTGATCTAGCAGAGGATCCAGGAAAAGAAACAGAAGGAGAGGAGAACCAGGAGAGAGTGGTGTCCCAGAAACCCATTTTACAGATGAAGAAACTGAGAGCAACCAGGTATAATAGAAGGAAACAGAAACATGTAAGTTTAGAGTTGTTCAACCTTAAGAGATCATCTAGGAAAGCAGCTAGATGGTGCAATGGATAAAGCACAGGTCCTGGATTCAGGAGGACCTGAGTTCAAACTGGGCCTCAGACATTTGACACTTACTAGCTGTGTGACCCATGGCAAGTCACTTAACCCTCATTGCCCCACCACCAAACTCCAAAAGAAGAGGTCATCTAGGCCACTGGTTCCCAAAACCTTTTGGTATCAGAATTCCTTTATTCTCAAAAATTATTGAGGATCTCAAAGAGCTTTTGTTTATGAGGGTTATATATCAAAATTTATTATATTAGAAATTAATACGGATACAATTAAAATATTTATTCATTTACAATCATCTATTCCATGTTATCATAAATAACATTTTTATGAAAAATAACTATAATTTCCAAAACAAAATTTAATGAGAAGTGGCATTCTTTTACATATCTTTGCAAATCTCTTTAATGTCTGATTTAATAGAAGACAGCTGGATTCTCATATCTGCTTTTGAATTCAATCTGTTGCAATAGGTTGTTTTGGTTGAAGTATATGAAGAAAATCCAGCACAGTTATGTTGTTGGAAAAGGGAGGAGTATTTTAGTAGGTCAAAAATCTTAGGATTCTTAAGAAAATAGTTTTGACTTCCAAGAACCCCTTAAAAGATCTCAGGGCAAACCATGCTTTGAGAACTGATAGTGACTAATCCCCTCATTTGTGTGTGTGTGTGTGGGGGGCAATGAGGGTTAAGTGACTTGCCCAGGGTCACACAGCTAGTATGTGTCAAGTGTCTGAGGTCAGATCTGAACTCAGGTCCTCCTGAATCCAGGACTGGTGCTTTATCCACTTCACCACCTAGCTGCCTCTCCCCTTATTTTTTAGATGAGGAAAATGGAGGCCCAGAAGACAAATGACTTGCCTAAGGTCACATAGTCTTCACATAGCAGCATACTCTTTCTTCTACATCATTTTGCTACTTAAAATGTAATTTACTAGTACTACTATGCATTCCTTTAGGTGAAGACATTAAAAGCTCTTATTTTTTTTTTCATATGATAATAACATTTTATTTTTTATCATATATTTATTTAGAATTTTCCCCACCTTACATGTCAAAACAAATTATAACATCGATTTTTATAACTTCATGTTCCAAATTCTCTTCCTTCCTCCCTACCCCCTCTTTTTTTTTTTTACATATAAGGTATTTTATTTTTTCCGTTACATGTAAAGATAGTTCTCAACTTTTGTTTATACAAGCTTTACAATTTCAGGTTTTTCTCCCCCCCCTCCCCTCCCTCCCCCCTCCCCTAGATAGCAGGTAATCTGATATAGGTTATATCTATATATCTATATACATATATCTATATATATATATATATATATATGTACACACACATACATATACATATAATAACATTAATCCTATTTCTGCATTAATCCTGTTACAAGAGAAAAAATCAGAGCAGTGATGCAAAACCTCAAAATAGAAAAAAAACCCAACAGCACCCAAAACAAAAGAAATAGTATGGTTCAATCAGCATCTATACTCCACTGTTCTTTTTTTTTTTTTCTTGGATTTGGAGATCCTCTTCTATCATGAGTTCCCTGGAACTCTTCTGTACCATTGTATTGGTGAGAAGAATATAGTCCATCATAGTAGGTCAACACTCAATGTTGATGTTACTGTGTACAATGTTCTTCTGGTTCTGCTCATCTCACTCATCATCAGCTCACGTAAGACCCTCCAGGTTTCTCTGAACTCCTCCTGCTCATCATTTCTTACAGCACAATAGTATTCCGTTGTATTCATATACCACAACTTGTCCAGCCATTCCCCAACTGATGGGCACCCCCTCAACTTCCAATTCCTTGCTACCACGTAAAGAAGCTCTTATTTTTTTAAAAAGTACGAATGACACAGGGAAAGTAACTTTAAATCTCCTTTGACATTTTTTGCCGATTAGCTTATCTGCTCAGTGGAGAGACCTGCTGTGTTTTGGGGGGCAGCTATGTGGTACTGTGGATAGAGTCTTAGACTTGGAGTCAGGAGGATCTAAGTTTGACTCCTCCTTCAAGCTATTGCCATCTGTGTGAACCTGGCAAATCACTTAACCTTCTTTAGCCTCAGTTTCCTCTTCTGTCAGTTCAGCTAGATAACTTGTAAGATCCCTCCAGATTCCTGCTCTACTACTTATCACTGTAGCCCTGAACAAATTGCTTCCCCTCTCTGGGCCTCAGATTCCTCATTTGAAAAATGAGGGGGTTGGACTAGAAGTTGGTCTTTTCTATTTTTATTTTTTGTTTTATTTTTTTTTTTAGTGAGGCAATTGGGGTTAAGTGACTTGCCCAGGGTCACACAGCTAGTAAGTGTGTGTTAAGTGTCTGAGGCCGGATTTGAACTCAGTTACTCCTGACTCCAGGGCCGGTGCTCTATCCACTGCACCACCTAGCTGCCCCAGTCTTTTCTATTTTTAAATCCTGTGAATCCCTAGGAAACTGGCATCCCACCTCTAAGGCCTTCCTTATCAGGTTCTACAGCTTTGCCTAGCCTGGAGGTTGGTCGAACTGTAGGGGAGACCAGAGAAAGAAAGACCAAGACCCTGAGGGCTCCCCTCATTCTCATTAGAGAGACCCCAACCAAAAGTGGCCTCTGACCTGGGACTGCTCATGGGACTGAGCAAATGTTGCCTTGTTTGTTTTGTTCTATCTGTCATGTTTCATCAACCAAACCATGACCTTCCAAAGAGCAAAGACCAAGTCTTATTTACCTTAGGAGCCCCACTACCCAGTGAAACAACCCAGTAACATGATTGATACTCAGTAAGTATGTGCTCTTTGAGTGGATGATGAAACCGGAGGCACAGAAATCTCATCCCTAGAGCAGGGAAGGCAATAGCCCTGCCGTGGGAGCACTTGTGGGGTATAGTGTGCATATCTGGGCTGGATTGTGTGCTCAGGTGGAACTTGGCCAATCTGGAGGCCTCCAGGGGAGGGGGGTGCCCAGGGTTCAGTACAAGAAGATGACTGAAGAGATTGGTGACGTGTAGGCTGAGGAGTAGAAGGGTCAGAGGGGATGTGCAAACTGTCTCAAGGGGATGGAGGGCCCTCTTGTAGGAAAGAGATTGTGTTTGTTCTAGTTGGCCCCGTACAGGGTAAACCAAGCAGCAATCGGGGATGAGAGGGCAGTGCCAAGGATTTCTGTTTCCTCTAAGTCTAGACTTCCTAACAGGGATGTTCAGTGAAGAAATGGGCCTCCGTGAGAGAGCTGAGCTTTCTGTCACTAGAGGGAAAAGGGGACTGGATAGTATTACAGGCCTCTTCCACTCTGATTCTCCATGCAAGTTCTTTTCACTTGTTTATTTTTAAACAAAGATCTCTTCTCTCACTTCTCCTTGCTCCCACCCCTTTCCCGCTCCCAAATAATTTCTGAACTTGTGTGGTTTAGATTTAAGATCACTGTGGGATAGCCTGGTAATGGAAGGCTTTCCAGAGGAATTGGAACTTGAGCTAACCTTCCCAAAAAAGCTCCAGAGTTCATGTTAGTTATTGATTTCTTCACCAGAGAGTCCAGGTGGAATGTTAGCACCTTTCTGTCCTGTCTTTGCTAAGCCACTTCCTACTTTCAGGGCATCTCTTTGCCACAGGCAAGAGGATAAAGCACAGATTGAGTCCTCCAGTCCATAGATAACAGATCAGAATCAGGTTTAAGCCCAGAGTTCTTAGCATCTTGGAACAGCTGGAAGGAGTTCAAACAACTGGATTCTAGTGTAAATCTTCCACCAAGTCACTTAATGGCCTTTGTCTCCTATGGGGAAGAATGAGGAGATTTGCCTAGAGCAATAGCTCCAGACCTTCTCCAATAAGAGGACTCCTTTTTTTAATATTAAAAAAAAAAAAGGCATGGATCACAACAGGTTTGTAGTCACAGTATTAGTATCTGTTGATTAGAGGAGGCAGCTAGGTGGCTCAGTGGATAGAGCACTAGGGCCTGGAGTCTCAGGAAGACCTGAGTTCAAATCTGGTTTCAGACATTACTAGCTGTGCAACCCTAAGTAAGTCACTTAACCTCTGTTTTTCTTTTTTTGTTTTTGTTTTTGCGGGGCAATGGGGGTTAAGTGACTTGCCCAGGGTCACACAGCTAGTAAGTGTCAAGTGTCTGAGGCCAGATTTGAACTCAGGTACTCCTGAATCCAGGGCCAGTGCTTTATCCACTATGCCACCTAGCCGCCCCACCTCTGTTTTTCTTAATCCACTGGAGAAAGATGGCAAACCCCACTGCAGTATCTTTGCCAAGAAGAACCCCATATGGGATCACAAAGAGTTGGACACAACTAAATGACTAAACAAGAAGTAACTCTGTGAATAGAGCACTGAACCAGGAGGTGAGAAGACCTGAGTTCAAATCCAGTCTCAGACATTAGCTCTGTTACCCTGGGCATGTCAGTTTCCTTAAGGCTTGGTCTTCAGTTTGCCTCAGTTTCTGCGTCTGTAAAATGGGGTTTATGATAGCATCTACTTCCCAGGGTTTTGGGGGGAGGAACAAATGAGATAATAATTGTAGAGGGCTTAGTATAGGTGCTTGGGACATAGAGGTATTTAATTGTTAGCTCTTATCATAAATACTCGCAATTATTAATTATTAGTTGAGAAAGCATGACAAAAAGCTACCATCAATTTAATAATGCTCTGAAATGCACTTTTATCAATCATTGTACACTTAGAAAATCATCATACATATACATCCAAGCATGCACTAAAGGTATGTTTGCTTATATATTATATTGAGTCATTTAATGAGAGGGCTGGTGATGTCTTGTAGCTTTGGGAGATGAGGATTCTGGGTCAAGCTTCAACCTTAGGAAAATAAATATGAAAATGATAGCACTTGGTGATCTGTAAAATTGTGGACCCTTTGCAATATCTACTATCAGTGTGACCTTGGGGAAAATCCCTTTTTTCTCTGCTAAAATCTCACCTTCTATAGGAAGCTGACAGGGACCCAGCGCCTCCTTTACATCACTGGATTCGTAGTCAGAGGAGTACAGAGAGGATTTGCGCTCCAGTTCTGCTGTTTACCACCCGGGTGACCCTGGGTAAATCCCTCTCCCTCTTTGGGCCTCTGCTTTCTATGAGGAAGTGGCATTAGAGAATAATTCACATTTCTATAACTCTCAAGATGAGAGAAAACTCTTTCCTTCTAATGGCCCTATAAGGGAGTTGGGGAACGTTATCATCATTCCCATTTTACTTATGAGGAAATGGAAATGCTTTAAAGGCCCTTCCAGCTCAGAAGGTCTGATAATCAGTCTGCCCTAGGAGAAGAAACATTGCCTAATACTAGGCATGGGTGGTGTAGCTTGGGGTCTCCAGATGTGGGCTGGAATCTATGGTGGGAAGCATGAGTCATACGACATATAGAAGACTTGCATAAATCATCTAAGCTATCCCTGAGGGATGAAGAAAAAGAAGAATCATTAATATCTCCTAATGTTTAACACCCAACCCAAGGCATATGTTCCAAGATCTTCCACTGTCAGGTTAGATATGAGGAAGGATGTTCCAAATATCTCTGCACTTGTCAGTGGAGCTTGGAGGGAGGTGGGGGAGGAAGGAAACAAGGAAGGAAGAAAGGAAAGGAGGGAGGGAGGGGAAGGAAAGGATTTATTAATTGCCTACTATTTGTGCCTACAGTATTGTGCTGGAAACTTTACAAATATTTGTCCCTGGCACATAATAGGCATTTAATAAATGTTGTTTGATCGATTCTCACAACAATACAGGGAGGCAGGTGGAGTTAGTTTTACTGGGTGGGAGAGATGGGGAGGGGGGGAACACAGTGGGCAGGAGATGGGGTGGAGGAAGGGAGGGTACAGCCAAAATCTCCTTAATGCACAGCTCTGGTGCTATGTTGAGATTCATTATCTTTATATCCAGTTTTAATAGTTGATTTCCAAACTAGACACTCTGGTTAAACTTGTTAGGAGATCTTCCATCCCAGCTTGTGTTAAATAACATACAGGCATGAGACTGCTTATTCATTTCCAGCCTTTCACTTCCTAGCTGTTTCAAGATGGTCAAGTCACTTTCAGCCTCAGTTTCCCCAACTGTAAATAAGACAAAAGCACCTCTCTTCACAGAATTGTTCAAGTGTAAGTCAAATGAAATAATGTACTTAAAAGAGCTTCACCTCCCTTGAAGTTTGCAAAGTAACTTGTATGTTGTTATTAAAGTGGGTGGAATCTGGCATAGTCTTCAGTTTGGTGCTTTGTCTAAACACAGCCCAATTTACTTAAAGTGATTTTTCTCACCCTGTTCCTCCAACCACCATAATGAAGAGAAATGGGGGGGGGGGCTACATAACTTTTAGTTTCCTGAACTTAATATTTTTTCAATGGTAAAAAAAAAATGGGGCATGTGAATTAGGACTATCTTTATGCATATTTTAAAAAATAAATTGTTTTCATTTTTTCCATGAAATTGAAATTCAAATTGTGATTTGACCAGAGATTGCCATCTATGAAATGAAATGACCTCGAAGGTCCCTTCCTGCTTGAAATCTACATCCACTGACCACCAGTTTTTCTAATGGCTCTTCCCTAGTCTCATCCTTCCTTGCTTTTCGTGTGTGTTCACTCTTGTCCTGATAAAGTTTACTGCTGTTGACTGGGATAGGAAGCAGCTGACTTTTTTTTTAACTTCTTCCCTTCTGAATCCTAGGCCAGCCCTTGTGCCCCCTCACCTTTTAGGCCTTATTTCCAACAGCTGGGCACCTCTCTGAATGGAATCATCTTGTTCTGTTTCAGACATCTGAGTGATTTACAGAAATGCCAACTAATTGGCAAGCCTGCTGTTTGCTGCTAGACAGACAGGCTTTTTACGGAGCTCTACTGGTGATATTCCCTGCAATCCAACAAACCAATTCAGTTGTCAGATCTTGTCAGGTTTTTTTTTCCTTCAAAACCTCTCTTGCATCCTCAGGACCCTTCTCTCTACAGAAGTAACTACCACCTTAGGTCAGGCCTCATGCCCTCTGGCCTAGATTACTGCAACAACCTCCTAAATGACTTCCTTGCCTAAAGGCTCTTTCAATTCCAGTCCATTTTACACACAGCTACTTAAATAATTCTTTCCTACAGATTTAACTGTTTCACTCCCCTACTCGGTCAACATCAGTGGTTCCCTATGGCCTCATTTCTTTGTTTGACTTTCTTTCTTTCTTTCTTTCTTTCTTTCTTTCTTTCTTTCTTTCTTTCTTTCTTTCTTTCTTTCTTTCTTTCTTTCTTTCTTTCTTTCTTTCTTTCCTTCTTTCTTTCCTTCTTTCTTTCTTTCTTTCCTTCTTTCTTTCTTTCTTTCTTTCCTTCTTTCTTTCTTTCCTTCTTTCTTTCTTTCCTTCTTTCTTTCTTTCTCTCTCTCTCTCTCTCTCTCTCCTTTCTTTCCTTCCTTCCTTCCTTCCTTCCTTCCTTCCTTCCTTCCTTCCTTCCTTCCTTCCTTCCTTCCTTCCTTCCTTCCTTCCTTCCTTCCTTCCTTCCTTCCTTCCTTCTTTTTGGTGAGGCAATTGGGGTCAAGTGACTTGCCCAGGGTCACACAGCTAGTAAGTGTCATGGGTCTGAGGTCGGATTTGAAGTCAGGTACTCCTGACTTCAGGGCCAGTGCTCTATCCACTGTGCCACCTAGCTGCCCCCCTTTGTTTGACTTTTAAAGCCCTTCACAACCTGACCTTAATCTACCCTTCCAGTGGCACTGAACAATACTCTCCCTAATCCTCTCTGTGATCCTGCCAGACTCCTCATCTCTGCACTTGACATCTCATCAGTCATCATTCCATGCCTGGAATGCACTTACTCCTTACATTTCTTTGCCTCTATAAAGTCCCTCTCTTTCTTTAAGGTTCAGCTCAAGAACTGTTTTCTGTTAGAAGCATTTCCTGATGCACCGCCCCCCACCATTTCTATACCCTCACTCCCAAACTATCTTCTATCTGTACATGTATTTGTACTTATTAACTTTGTATTTATGCTTGTATATCTTGTTATGTGTGCTTATTATCTCTTCCATTAGAACATATTCATGAGTAGGGATTGTTTCATTCTTTCTATTTGTATCCAAGGCACAGTGCTTGATTTAATGACTACTCATCGGAACTGAATAATTACTCATTGTTTGATTACAGGGCTTACTGCTGAGGACACAAGGGTGAACAAATGATATAGTTTCAGCCCTCACTGAGTTTAAAGTCTACTGAAAAGTTATGGCATGCATACAGAGGAGTAGAATACCAGGTAGAATGGAATTAAGAACAAAGGAGAGGGGCAGCTAGGTGGCTCAGCACCGGCCCTGGATTCAGGAGTACCTGAGTTCAAATCTGGCCTCAGACACTTAACACTTACTAGCTGTGTGACCCTGGGCAAGTCACTTAACCCCAATTGCCTCACTAAAAAAAAAAAAATTAAGAACAAAGGAGAACTATGCAAAATTAGGAGAAGCAACTGAGGTGGAGTGGAAAGAATCCAGACTGGACACAAAGTCCTATACACACTTAAGTAGCCACAGAAAAAGTGATTTGAAGGATAAGTAGGATTTTTTAAAAAGTTTGCAAAGCACTTTATTATTTGAAAAGATTGATTTTCCCCTTGTTTTGTATAACCTATTTTAAAAATAATCATTATTGCATTTTAAGTTTTATTGGTTTTTTTTTTAAATGATTCCCACTTCTCCCCCTTCCCCTTTGAACTCTGCCTTCTAACAAAAATGTTGAATTAAAGCCAACCTTGTCTGAGGCTGTTATATGGAATTAAACATCCTTAGTCTCACTTCTAGACAGAGGAGGGTGAATTTCTTTATCACCTCTCAAAGACTTAGATGTTTCATTTAAATTGTCATAATTTACACTATTAGTTATTGGTTTGATCTTTTCGTTTTACAGATGAGGAAATCAAAGAAAGACCAGAGAGATTAGGTACTTGTCCAAGGTCATGTAGATAGGAAGTGACAGAGCTGAGATTTTAACCCGGGTTCTCCGCTTTTGATTCTTTCTGCTGCCCCAGGCTGTCTCTTAATTGTTGGTTCTGTTTTATTTACTCTCTATCACTTCACACAAGTTTTTCTGGATTTCTATGAATTTCTCATTAGTCATCACTTCTTATGGTACAATAATGGTCCATTACATTTATATGTTGTAATTTGTTTATCCATTGATGGAGACCCCTTGTGTAATCCAGTTTGCTATTATAAAAAGGTGCTGATATGAATATTATATGTGCATATATGTTTGTGTGTATTGTGTTATGTATATGTCTATTTCTATATAACCTTTATATTATGTATGTAGAAGTGCTCATATCAAAGTATTTGAACCAGTTATTGACTTCTCTCACACAATTCCGATTTTATTTCTAGAATGGGAGGACCAATTCACAGTTCCACCAACAATGTAGGAGTGTTCCTGGCTTTCCACAGCCCTTCCAACATTGACTATTTATCACCACTGACACAATATGCTGTGATGTGAAACCTCAGAGTCATTTTAATTTTCATCCTTTTTCTTTTTTTCAGGGCAATGAGGGTTAAGTGACTTGCCCAGGAGCACACGGCTAGTATGTGTCAAGTGTCTGAGGTCATATTTGAACTCAGGTGCTTTATCCACTGCACCACCTAGCTGCCCCCATAATTTTCTATTTATTAGTGTTTTGGGATTATCTTTCATATGATTGCTGGCCATTTGTTTTTCTTCTGAAAACTGCTAGTTCATATCATTTGACCACTTATCTAATAGGGAATGGTTCCTGGACTTATAAATTTGTGTCAGATCCCTATATGACTGATACCAGACTTTAATCAGAAATACTTAATGCAGATTTTTTCCAGTCATCAGTTTCTCATTTCATTATACATGTTTTGATTTTGTTCCTACAAAATTTAATTTTATATAATTTGAATTATCTATTTTCAAATAGTAGAATATTTTCCCTATATATTTTGAATATAGACATTCAATTCTCTGCCTCTGAAATTTCTATGATTAGCCTCCCTCTTCTGGGATGTCATTTAAGGTTGAGAAGAATGCCTCTTCTCAGTCTCTCGGCTATAGTTAGGACCAGGGATCCAGCCACATTCCTCCTCCGCTATAGTTCCTATGTTTCTCTATAACTACACTGGGTTGGCAAAGAGAAACCTGGCAATTCCCAGTTGCAGGGATGGCACGGAGTCAGAGGCCAGTGTCAGCAGATGTCTGTGACAAGAGTGTAGGAGGAAAAGGAGTTTTGCCTGCCAGACCCACAGTAGCACAAGTTCCCTACATCTCTTTGGAAGGATGGTTGCTGGGTGCTTAAATACTTTCAAAAAAAATTTTTTTTAAAAAAGGAAATCTTCACATTAATCCTATTTTTAAGGTCATAAGAGCATCTGGAGAAAAAGATGGAAAGGAAGGATAGAAGATGTTAGGCAGGAATTCAAATGAGTTGCTACTGTTTGAAGAAGCTGGAGCAGGTCAAACTGGGAATTACTTGATGAAGAAGCTTGGTGACTAAGAGATAAAAATAGGAGCCAGAACTCTGATTTCTTTCCCAGATCTTACCCACCTGTTGTTTCCTCTATAATTCACAAAAACTTTACGCATAGTATCCCAATTGATCCTCATCAACTTTAAGTAGGAGAAGAAAGTGCAAGAATTATTCTTCCCATTTTACAAAGGAAGAAACTGAGGCAAAGAGAAGGGAAAGGACTTGCCTACAGTCACATGGTAAGTACTAAGTGGCACAACTCTGTTTCAAACCCAATGAGCCTTTCAAACCCATCGCCATGCTCTCTAGTTTAGGGTTTTGATGAAGGGAGGAAGGGAACAAGCATTTATGAAGTCCATACTACCCTGGAAGACTCCAATGGAATGGCATATCTCTGATCCCCTGCTGGCAGGAAGAGGTGAGGCCAGGAGACTGGCATGCAATGCAGTGATATCTCCCTGATTCCCTATGAGCAGGAGACCAGGCACTCTGCCAGGGTTCTAAGGACATTGGCAAGCACAAGCATATCTGGAAAAAGGCAACCAAGATGGTAAAGAGTGCAGCCACCATGTTAACAAGTATCCATTGAAAAAACTGGGGAGGATTGGCCTCAAGAATGAGGGAAGCTCACTTACTAGCTGTGTGACCCTGGGCAAGTCACTTAACCCCCATTGCCCTGCAAAAAAAAAAAAAAAGAATGAGGGAAGCTGTGATAGACCTCTTCACACAGAAGAGATGTCAGGGATTAGCTTTTTCCTACTTGGCTATAGAGGCCAGAACTAAGAGCAGTGGAGGGGAACATATAGTTGCATAGAGGTAGATCCCAGCTTAATGTAATTTATCCAGAAGTATAAGGGGCATTGCTGGAGGACTGAGAGTATGCCTGATCTCACCATTGCATTGCATGGCAGTCTTATGGGCTCACCTTGTCCTGCCAGCATGGGATGAGGGATAGGCCATCCTATTGGAGTCTTCCAGGCTGACCTGTTCTCACTCCCAGGGGACCTTTCCTGCCTCCAGGGAACAGAGACGTCATTCCTTCCTGTCTGTTCTAGTCACACCTGCCTGCAGGGTTCACTGCCTTAGTTTCCTACACCCTGAGAGAACTCCATTCTGAGTCTAAACTCTTAGGAGTATTAATAACCCACCTGAACTCATTCATCAGTGATTGACAAACTCCCACTTCATCATGCTCTCCACCAGTGACTCTGAACCTCAAACTGTCATTCAAATCCCATTCCCCATCCCCCACTACAAACTTCCTTATGCCCGTTCCCTGTTAGGTATCATCCCATATCATTCTTCCCTTTTGTGGGGAAACTCCTTCAAAACGCCTACAATAGGTGCCTCCACTTCCTTTCTTTCTTTTTAATTCTCTCTACATCATTCAACAGAAAACCGAGATAACTCTTTCCAAAGTTACCAATGATCTCTTAAAACCAAATCTAATGACCTTCTTCTCTGTAGTCTCTGACACTGTCAATAATGCTCTTCTTGATATTCTTGTCTCTTTATTCTCTGTGCACATGGGCTTTGTAATGACTATAGATTTGTTGGAAGTTCCCTTCTTTACAGGAGAGCAGGACACTGGAGTAACACAACAACCAGCTCATCAGAAAGACTTCTGAAGTCCAGGGCTGGTTGACATACCAGTGATCTTTTGTGAGGGAAATCTAGCCAAATTTGGAGATACCTATAGTTGCCAGAAACCACAGAGCCAGCCTTGACCAGCTCAAGGGCAACCTTGAGCAACAGCTGCAGACTTGAGACCTAGCTTAGGACTTTCCTAAACATCCCACTCTCTGGCGTTTTGTGTCTACAGATGTCTTCTCCCATAACCCCCACTCCCTGCCTCAAGAAACTATTAATATCTCATCTTTTTCCATATCTCCTGAGAACAGCTGAGAGTTCTTTCTCTCTCTCTCTCCCTCTCCCTCCCCCTCTCTCCCTCCCCCTGCCTCCCACCCCTTCCCTTCCCCATCTTTCTTCCTCTCCTTCTCTGTCTCTCTCTGCTCCTTTGTAAGTTCTTTTCAGACAATACACAGTTTCTAATCTGCCCTGTGGGTCCTCTGTTAACACTTCCTACCTGATTACTTCTCAGTGTCCTTTGCTGGATCTCTATCCAAGTCATGCTTGCTAATTGTGGGTTTGGGCCTCCCAAGGCTATATCTTGGGCCCTCTTTTTCCCTCTATACTATTCAGTTTGGTGATTTCATCCACTCCTGTGGGTTCAATGATTATCTAATTGCTGATAATTCTCAAATCTATTCTAATTTATACCTCTCTCTGCTCATCTCCAGTATCGTATCTCCACCTGCCTCTTGAACATCTTGAACTGGATGATCCATGACGTCTTTTTTTTTTTTTTTTTTGTGGGGCAATGGGGGTTAAGTGACTTGCCCAGGGTCACACAGCTAGTAAGTGTCAAGTGTCTGAGGCCGGATTTGAACTCAAGAACTCCTGAATCCAGGGCCAGTGCTTTATCCACTGCGCCACCTAGCCGCCCCCGGATCCATGACGTCTTAAACTCAACATTTCCAAGCCTGAACTCATTGTCTTTCTCCCCAAACACTTCCCTCTTCCCAACTTCTCCATTACTGTCAGGGGCACCACAATCCTCCCAGTCACCCAGACTTGAACATAGGTGTCATCTTTAACTCCTCACTCTTTCTCATATCCTGTTGTCAAGACCTATCAATTTTGGCTTCATAGCATCTCTTGAATACACTCCTTTCTCTCTTCTGACATTGCCACCACCATGGTACAAGCCTTCCTTCAGCCCCTCACTCCTGGACTACTGAAATAGCCTGATGGGTCTCCCTGTAGCAGGTCTCTTCAGCTCAGGCCATCTCCTATTCAGCTGTCAAAATTCATCTTCCTAAAGTACAAGTCTAAATACATCATACATAGCCCTATTTTTGTGTGTGTGTGTGTGTGTGTGTGTGTGTGGCAGTTGGGGTTAAGGGACATGCCCAGAGTCACACAGCTACTAAGTGTCAAGTGTCTGAGGCCAGAATTCAATTCAGGTCCTCCTGAATCCAGGGCCAGTGTTCTATCTACTGCACCACCTAGCTGTCCCCTATTTTAATAACTTTCAACGGCTCCTCATTATTCTCCAGGATCAAACATAAAACCCTTTCTTTGGCATTCAAAGCCCTTCATAACCTGCCCCAGCCAAGATCTTTCCAGTCTTCTTATACCTTCTCCTTTGCTCCATATTCTCTGGAATCCAGTGACCCCGACCCCCTTACTTTTCCTTTCACAAGAAGCTCCATTTCTCAACTCTGGGCATTTTCATTTGCTGTCCTCCCCAAACTGGAACTTTCTTCTCCTCTCTGCCTCTTGGCTTCCTTCAAGTCATAGCCTCTATAAGAAGCCTTTCCTGATCATCCTTAATGCTAGTACCTTTCCCATGTTGAGTATCACTAATTGATCTTTTCTATATCTTATTTGTACATAGTCATTTTATGTTGTCCCCATTAGACTACTCTACTTGAGAACAGGGATTATCTTTTGCCTTTCTTTGTATCCTCAGCTCTTAGCACAGGGTCTAGCATATAGGAGGAACTTAATAAATGTTTATCGACTAACTGGCTCCATCCAAAAGTGGTGAATTCCCAATGGATGACCATTTCTCAGTGATGTTATGCAGAAGATCCCTGCTCATGTTCTGGTTGGACTCAATTTCCTCTGAGGTCATTTCCAGCCTTGAGATTATTTGAGGTCTTCTGACTTCATTCACAAGGTCCCTATCTCTTGTAACTATTCCTGGTTCCTCCCCTACTGTGGGGACTGATGGTAGAGGATCATTGGATCCATTAGGCAGGTTCCACCCACCCATCTGCTAGGGTGGAATGGATTTGGTAGCCTAGTTGTACCTTGAATATAACTCCAATTATATGAAAGTACTGGATGGATGCTGAGGAACCAGTGAAAATTCACACCTACCTGTGAAATTCACACTATCATTTACTGAAAAAGCCTACTGATGGGAAGGATCTGAGAGGTAACAGATAATTAGGGATGCTAATAGAAATGTAAACATTACCCTAATTAATAAATTGGCTTATAGTCCTCCCTTACCTCACACTGGGAAGGTACAGCTGCAGTTAATTGAGCACTTAGCTGTTATTCTGTGCCTTAAGTCCCCAAGGTAGGGGGAGAAGTAGTGTGAGTAAAGGTTTGGGAACCACTAGAGACAGTGGAGAGACTGACTTAGCTTAGCAGGAGACATATTTGTGTGGAGCAATAGGAGATAAAAGTAGACTGGGACTTTGAATGCCACCCTGAGGAATCTAGATTGTCTCCCAAAAGTAATGGGGAGCCAGGAAAAGTATTTAAGCAGGGGAGTCCAATGCTTTGGTGACAGCTGAGCATTAGAGTTGCCTCTGTGCAAGACAGACTAGAAAGTTGGAGAAAGAGGGACTACTTTACTATTTTTTTTCTTTTTCTTTTTTTGGTGAGGCAATTGGGGTTAAGTGACTTGCCCAGGGTCATGCAGCTAGTAAGTATTAAGTGTCTGAGGCCGTTTTGAACTCAGGTACTCCTGAATCCAGGGCCGGTGCTTTATCCACTGTGCCATCTAGCTGCCCCGGGACTACTTTACTATTACAGTGCTCTGGCTAAGGGTGATGGAAATACTGGGTAGATAAAATCTACAGGATTTGATGACCACTAATTGAACCTAAAGAGTGGTTTCCAATGTGTTGATGTAACCTTAGGGGGACATCACTGGTAGAGTACCCCAGGGATATGACCTTAACTCATATTGTTTTATATCAAAGACTCAGATAAAGAGATACATGACAAGATATGAGATTTGTAGGTAACAATAAGAATAGCTGATCTATTATGTTGCATGATAGAATTGAGACCAACAAATATGTTGGCAGGTTGGGATGATGGCCCAAATATGAGTAAAGATAAATGTACTCCTACACTGGGGGAGGCAGAATGTGTCAAAAAAAAGTCAACTTTTAAAGTACATGATGGGGGGCAGCTAGATGGCGCAGTGGATAGAGCACCAGCCCTGGATTCAGGAGGACCCAAGTTCAAATCCAGCCTCAGACATTTAACACTTACTAGCTGTGTGACCCTGGGCAAGTCACTTAACCCCAATTGCCTCACACACACAAAAAAAAATTAAGTGCATGATGGGAAAGACAAGTCTAAAAAACATGTGGAAATGACTGGGGGAGGGCACTGGGGAAAAAAGATCAGGGTTTTAATGGCCTCCAAACCCAAATGAATTAACAGTAGGACATGGCAATCAAAGAAGCTAATGTTATCTTAGACTTCGTTATCACAGTTGTAGTATCGAGGAAGAGGGAAGCTAGAGCTCTAGCCAGGTCACTTGTGTGGACCAATTGTATACGGTATAGTGTGATTCTCTAAATCATTCTGTTCTGTGTGATCGTCTTGTCTTCCACCCAGGACTGCGAGCTCTCCCAGGGCATGGCCTGGATCTGCTCCTCCTCTGTTCCCACTCCTTGTGAGCTCCCTAAGGAGGGGGCTGAGGTCGGCTCTTCCTCTGCCTCCCCCACATCACTGCACAACAGGACAGGGCATACAGAAGGCGCTCAGGAAATTTACCCAGGTGATGGGTGGGACCAGTCCTGTAAAAATTAAAATGCCAGAGCTGGGAGGACCTTAAGGAGCTAGGAATCCAACTCCCTTATTTTACATATTTTACAGATCCAGAGATAGGAAGGTACTTGTTCTAGGTCAGTCAAAACCAGGTTGTTCCAGGTCACTCAAATCCATATCTCCTGACACCCCAAATTGTGCAGATTTGTCTTCTGACCTGAGATGTATTCAGAGAACAGACATAGCTCAGGTCTGTGTTGGGGGGGCCAAGGATGTTAGGAGGGGAGACAGAACAAAAACACTTGACCAAGTGAAACCCTGGTGAATGAATGCAAAGTGTGTGTAAGAAGTGACCCATTTCTTTGTATAGCATTTAGCACAGTGCCTGCATGTAATAGGCACTTAATAAATACCTATTTCCTTCTTTCTTTCCTTCCAAGTGAAGTTAGATGTAAATGCAAAGGGTATGCAAGAATCTACCCATTTTCTGGGTTGCAGCTAATAAGTATCAATGTTAACCAGAGCTCTAGACCAGGCACAGCATCACATGACCACAAAGACCCCATAAGATTTGGATTTTAAGGTTCTTTGATGCTAGGAGAGTGTGGGTGTGGGTGGGGCAGGAGCTGCCAGCTCTTCCAATGAGTTGGGGATAGGTAGAGAAGAGGTAGGAATCGATAGATATTGCTATCAAGTGGGTGGACCCACAGCAGCCCAGGCGCTGAGAAGCAAGAACAGAAGGAAATGAGCCTGTGGGGTAAAAACTCAGAACATTGAACAAACAAGTCAGGTCATGTGTCTTGATGCTCACCTGGATGTATGTGCATGCATGTTCCCAGTTGCTGAAAGACTGCCCAGACAGGCAGAGTCTAACAAACCCATTCCTCCCAAGTGTGCGCCGCCTCCCAGGGATTCTGGAGAGACAGATGTCAACTTTCCTGACATCGGCAAACAGTGGTGCTAAAATGTACTTGGAGCTGAACATGGAACACATGGAGGGAGGAGGGGAGTAAAGGGGACATCAGAGAATCAGGGGGAAGAGAAGGCTGCTTCAGCACAGCTTTACCAAAATAATTGCATGGAATTTTCCATATAAAATGTTAGACCATCTAGACCAGCCCTTTGCCAGTGAGAAAAACTGAGGTCCAGAATAGGGAATGAACAGCTTTAACTCAAGGTCATACAATGGCAGAACTGGATCAAGAACCCAAGTTTCCTGCTCCCATCCCAGGTTCTATCCTACAAGGGAGAGCAGCTAATTCAATTTAACAGTAGATCCTTATGAAACACCTTCTATGTGCAGAGTCTCCTTTACAAGCATTGGGGATAGTAAGATACGGCACTGTCCCTGTCCTCAAGGGGTTCGCAGTCTCATAGGGGAAAAGGCATGTCCGTGGGTAAGTGTGACACAAGATGAGGTGAGCTTATAAGTACAAAAGTCAGGGGCAGGCAAAGTCCTGTGAGAAAGTTCCACTTTCATGGAAGGCTCACTTATCCATATATGTGAGGACAAAGAGAGAGAAGAGGGGCAGATATAAAGTGAGAGACCAGACTGGATGGAGAGCCTGGAACGCCAGGCTGATTTTGTCCATAATCTGCTCTTTGCATTAATGTGGGCAAAGAAAGCGTGGGAGTGAGGACAGACTGTACTCTCACAAGGGCAGTGAATATTTTTGAGGTGAGAAATACTGTTTGTGCCTTCTTGTTTTTCTTGGTCCTTTGGGGAGGAGAGGTAATGATTGTGTTGGAATGTGGGCAGAACACTCCACCCTCCCAACCTGCCCTGTAACAGTAAGAACGCTTCCTGATTGTCCATGAATGCCCCTTCAAAATCAACAGATAAATTTGACTCCACATGCACTGTGTATAGGCATTGTGCTAGGAGCTGGAGCTCTAAAGATACAAGTAAGAGTTCCTGCCCTCAAGAAGCTTGTATTCTAATGGAGTGGAGTAACCATATATACCAGTAGGTGTAATGCAGAGTGAGGAGTGAGAGGGGCAAAGACAAAGTGCCTTGGGTGAGAATCCCTGAAGAGAGGTAACAGCCCCACTGGGCTTCAATTTCCTGATGATGGATACTTTCACAGATCTCACAAAATGGCAGGAAAGACTTCAGAGCTCATCTAACTCAGCCTTCTCATTTTACAGATGAGAACATTGGGGCACTTGGGAAAATGACTTGACCCAAGTCACACTATTAAATAGCAAAGACAAGACAAAACCTGAGTCTTGAGTCTTTTAATGCCACCATGCCAAACCTATCTCCCCATGACATCCTAATGTTTTTACCACTGTAATACAGAGATTTTAAAAATCCATTTCTAAATATATTTAAATTTTTTTTTTTGGTGGGGCAATGGGGGTTAAGTGACTTGCTCAGGGTCACACAGTCAGTAAGTGTGAAATGTCTGAGGCCATATTTGAACTCAGGTACTCCTGAATCCGGGGCCTGTGCTTTATCCACTGTGCCACCTAGCTGCCACCCTAATGTTTTTAGATAGGGCTGATGGTTTGATATCCATTTTACAGGTTGGGATACTGAGACCCAGAGAAAGAAGTGACATCTCCAAGGGCACATAGTAAGTAGACTGGAACCCAAGCCTCCTGACTAAAGCCCAGAAGGTCTTGGTTTCCACAAAACGTTCTGGTCCCAGTGACTCTCAATGGTTGTCACAGTGTCCATTCCCCTTTCTAATCACAACCCCTAGATTTCTGGGCCAGGGGAAGAACAGGGATCACCAGGGCTTTGGTGCTGACCCCTTTTCCTTCCCTCAGTCAGTAATGACCAAGTGCTATCTAGTTGTCTATTACCAGATGGACATGGTATTCTAGGTATGGCCTGAACATTGGCCTCATCTGTAAAATAGAGATGATTGGTTGTTGTTGTTGTTTTTGCAGAGCAATGGGGGTTAAGTGACTTGCCCAGGGTCACAGAGCTGGTAAGTGTCAAGTGTCTGAGGTCGGATTTGAACTCAGGTTCTCCTGAATCCAGGGCCAGTGCTTTATCCACTGCGCCACCTAGCCGCCTCTGAGATGATTGTTCTTGACCTGTTGATCTAAGCCCAAACACTCACATCAGATAATTATGTCTAGATTATATTTTAAATTTACTTTGAAGAAAGGTTCAGTATCCTTTTGGTCATGTCCGATGTGGAAATCTGTTTTGTTGGACTGTGTGTATTTGTTAGGAAAGTTTTCTTTCTTTTTTTTATTCTTCAGTAGAAGAGGGAGTATGAGGGAAAGAGAATAAATGCTTGTAAAAATGAAAGAAAGGTCCAGAACTGTATGAGTGTGAGGAGGAGGAATTACCTGGAGAGAGAGAGAGAGAGAGAGAGAGAGAGAGAGAGAGAGAGAGAGAGAGTGTGTGTGTGTGTGTGTGTGTGTGTGTGTGTGTGTACACACAGATGTATTCTTAGGTCATAATATGAGCCCTTTGCAAGTGAGCAGTATTTTATTCATTGTCTTTGTAGCTTTAATGTCTAGCACAGTGCCCAGACATAGTAGGCACTTAGATATTTTTGACTGATTGATGGTATTCTAGGATTGATGGTATTCTGCTTTTAAAATATGAACTTGGGCAGTTAGGTGGTGCAGTGGATAAAGCACCAGCCCTGGATTCAGGAGGACCTGAGTTCAAATCCGGCCTCAGACACTTGACACTTACTAGCTGTGTGACCCTGGGCAAGTCCTTTAACCCTCATTCTCCCCCCCCCCCAAAAAAAAAGAATGAACTTTTCCAGGACAAAGACTGTTATATGTCATTGTTAAGGGTTAAAATTCTAGCTAGTCTGTCTAAAATATCTAATGAGTGGTCACCAATAAATTATAAGCTTCAGCAAGAGTTAGACTTTTAAGCATTTATTAAGGAGAATAAGAATTTGATAAAGAGAGAGAGAAAGGCCTAGATTCCTATCTATTAAAGGGAGAGCACATTTCTAGCTCCCTTCTCCGCCAGAGTCCCCAGGAAAGAGAGCGAGACTGAGCGCCAGTCTCTTCCTTCCTCCTCCCACTAGCCCGCGTCACTTCCTGACTCCTGGTCTTGCCCTCAAAGACCTTCCCTTCATGGGCAGAACTCCTCTACAGTAAGTATCCAGCAGGTGGCGTTATTCCAATCGTTACAGTCCCCCCTGTTGTTCCTCAAGAAACAAAATGTTTCCTTGACGGAACAGTAAAAACAATATGATAACTATTGCTAACTAATAATATGTGAACAACAATATAGAAAAGGAAGAGAGGAAAGTTTTGTCCAGAGGGGCGATTTTTTTTGTCCTCATGAACCGACGCTTTGACATTAGTCTTGCAAAGGGAGGGCCTCTGCAGAGAATACATGTTACAGATGGTGTATATTATTATAACAGAAAGAGAAAAAACACAACAAAAACAACAAATCAAAACTGTTCATTTAAAGTCTCTGAAAGTCTTTTCTCAGATGTCCTCTAGGTGTAGTCGTGGAATGGAAGTCTTTTCAGGGGTTGATGTGTGGATGCTGGTAATCAGCCAGGAAAATTTCCTACAAAATTGAGCTTAACACAACTTTAAAATAGCTTTGTCAATAATCAAATCAAACAATGAAAGTTCTCAAAAACATGTCTAAGGGAATTCAGAATCTTAGTTGTTACACATGAAACATATAATAAAACAAAAATTGAAACATTCTTTAAAATTATAATATTACTATAGTCCCCCTTATGGAGGGTAATTGAGAAGACAATTGCTGCAATATTAATTATTAAAAATAATTTTTTATCTTTGTTTCATCACTTTTTGCATCATCTGCCTAATTATCCTCATGCCATTATGAGAAATTCAAAAATCTAATATAATTGGTAACAGGTGTCAAGGCCAAATTCAACACTGTATTTATCATGACACCTGAGATAATTATGGGGGTTACCATAAAAGAACAGAGAAATGATGGGATGTGAGCATTCCCACACTTGAGCAATATGTACTGCCCATACAGTATGCCAGACTTAAAATAGGTGGATGGAATATATGTCCATGGCACCGAACATATTGGAGGAAACTGAGTCAGACTTAATCAGATGCATGGGATTGAGATGTCCATGGCATCAGGCATATAGGAGGGAGCATAGAAGCCAGGTGTAGAAGTGAGATGGGTGGGATGAATACTTCCAGCCATCTGTACAATATTGTGGGGAAAAATAAAATAAAATATTAAACCAAGAGAATCCAACCTCAACATTAGTCAAAAGCCGTTCCCTCGGCCATACCTTGACTTCATGCATGTCTCCCCTCATGTGACAGTTCAGTGCCTGCTCTTGCATGTATTCCTCTTGTGATTGGATGGCATCTTGGCCAACTGGCATCTGATAACTCAGAATAAAGGCAATTAGTGTCTTAAATGATAAGTTCCCATAATCCAAGTCTCATATGGATTTAAAAATTGAGGATAATAAATGATTGCAAAAAATGTGAATACATCTTGACTCAGAATATAATATATAATTATGCAACAATTTCAAATAATACCTTTTTTTACTTAGTATACAATTACTTTTGTGAAAAATCTGAACATATTTAAATATAAGTTAAAGCACAACAGAATCTCAAAGAAAACTTTTTTTTTTGAAAAAAAGAAAACTTTTACAAATGTTCCCCTCTTTTTTTTTTTTTTTGGAATATGCTTATCAAAAATAATACTTCTAGAATCAATTTATACTTGCCATGGCAACCAATTTGCCAGGGAAATGCTTTAAAGAGTTTGATCAAATAATCAGTTGAGAAAAAATAACAAAAACAAACAACTCAGAATATGGGAGCACAATACTCCTAGAATTAACATTGTATTATGAAATCAAAACCATGTTTCAAAATTAGATAGATGAATGAATAGAAGAAGATACACGTGGAACAATAAAAGACAATGAAATTCAAACTAGGGAAATCTAAATGAATATGAACTTAATATCAATAAGAGTATTATAAAATATAAACTGGACCACATGACTATAAAAAGCTTTTACAAATATTCTCTTTGTTTTAGAAACTAAGTATAAAACACAATCTCAAATGCATGAAAATCTCTACGAAAATAAACCCATACCATTAATTTAAAAATGTATATATAATAGCATAGAAATCCTATGTAACCTCTGAACTGATACTATTACTCTGAGTGAATTCAGAACACTTTTGATTCCGATATCTAAAATCCCCAATACTCATATCAATACCTTGCTGCTTACTTCTACATTTCTCTAAAATATATACCCTTCCATGGCAAAAGAAGCAGAGTCTTGAACTATGTTGATGGTTGTCATTCTTATTCAGCTTAAGTTTTTCTTCTTTAACCCCTTTATATTGTCTGTCAGTCTTTTCACCATACAAATGCTTTATAAGATTACTAATTAAAGACAAAAGCAGGTTAGCAAAATTATGAACAAAACAAGCATATCTGGAATTTAAAGAGTTTTCTAAGATTGTCTCAGAAGCACAGCCAGGCTGGGGAAGGGCTGAGCCTAAAGCTGCAAATGCAGGTAGAAAAAGTTGAGCATGCGCATCAGATCTCTGGACTTCCCAGGCAGGGGAAGCTATGGGCTTGGCCATAGGAGGAGTAGAGGGTGGGGTCTGGAGAGGAGGGGAGGGACCAGCACAATTTGAATCACACTTGATTTTGAACTCAGGCCTGGATTCCTCTTCCCCCACTTTGCCTCCAGGTGCTAGGGGATTAAAAGCTTCTAGAGGGTGGGTCATTGCCTCCAGGCATGCAAAATTAAAGCAACAATTACTGTTAGAACTGGGAAAAGCTGCGGGAATCTCTTCAGGTTTCTCTGAAAAAGCATGGTTGGGAGAGGGAGAGATATTTCCTTGTGTGAGTAAGTTGCTGGCTCTTTTAACAAAAATAAAAAGAAAAATAGAAAATCCACAAAAACAAAGCATTAACATGATCTTATCTCCCATTTGTCTGGTTAAACAGACTAAAATCAAAAATAGGATAATTAGGGAGTTTAAAAGGTCCATTCGAAAAAATTTAAAGGAAAACACAGCCAGTACACCAGTACTTAGCAGTTAAAGGGAGAGGGAGGGGAAATTTCTTACCCAACCAGAAGATCAGAAGACTGAGGTTTAGCTTTCCTCTTCGTGGTCAGCCATCTGTTAAGGGTTAAAATTCTAGCTAGTCTGTCTAAAATATCTAATGAGTGGTCACCAATAAATTATAAGCTTCAGCAAGAGTTAGACTTTTAAGCATTTATTAAGGAGAATAAGAATTTGATAAAGAGAGAGAGAAAGGCCTAGATTCCTATCTATTAAAGGGAGAGCACATTTCTAGCTCCCTTCTCCGCCAGAGTCCCCAGGAAAGAGAGCGAGACTGAGCGCCAGTCTCTTCCTTCCTCCTCCCACTAGCCCGCGTCACTTCCTGACTCCTGGTCTTGCCCTCAAAGACCTTCCCTTCATGGGCAGAACTCCTCTACAGTAAGTATCCAGCAGGTGGCGTTATTCCAATCGTTACACATTCTTTGTATCTCCAGCACTTAATACACTACTTGGCACATAGTGAGTGCTTAATAAATGCTTGGTGGCTAACTGGAATGACTGAGGAAAGAGGAAGGAGAATTAATGTGTGGAACTGAGAAGGGAGAAGGTTTGCAGCTAAAAAGTTGGAAATAATAGTGATACTGTGCCTTGGGAGCTTCCTCATAGAACTTTCCATAGGTCAGGTACATTGGCTGTCAATCCTGGATCCAACATGGTTTTTGTAAAACCACAGAAATGTCAGCGGCATCAACTGAAACCAATGGAGGCTCCATGGATGGGGTGTTACTACTGTTGGAGAAACTCCTCTTCCGCCCCCCCCCCATCACACACACACACTCCCACTCCCACTCACTCAATCACCCCTACCCCTAACCTCTGTCCCCCAGCCTAAAATATCCTCCCACTCACCTAGATCCTGTCTGACCCTCTCTCCCCTAATCTTTTTTTTTTTTTGGCAGGGCCATGGGGGTTAAGTGACTTGCCCAGGGTCACACAGCTAGTAAGTGTCCCCTAATCTTTATACTAGGAGACTGCCAACATTCATGCTGATTCTCTTACAAAATGTCCAACCTTCCAATTCCTTAAATCCCATGACCTCCTCCTTCATTTTGCCTCAGTCACACAAAGGGATGGTCACATACTAGAACTCATTACCCCCAAGTACTCCTCTTCCTTAGAATCCTGATATTCTACTAACATTGCCCCTCTTCCTATGCCCAATCCCTCCTAAACCTATTTTTCACTCTCTGGAGACTTCCAGTCTCTCTGCCCTCACTACTCCTCAGGCTATTATCACTGCTGTTGTTTCATTTCCCTTCCTTCACTTCCAATCCTGACCCAGTATTTAATCATTTTAGCTCTACTGTCCTCTGCTATCCAATCCCTCTCCCCCTTCTCATGTCACTGCTCATCTCCTGCCAAACCTCAGTCCTTGGGTTACTCCCACCGTCCAGCTCATTGACTCCTACTCATGGGCAGCTGAATGGAGCTGGAAGAAATTTCAACCTTATTTGCTGGATTCATTATAAATTTGTGTTTTCCAGCTTCCTTTGGGCCCTCACAGCAGGGCAGTTCATTTATTTCTCCTTAATTGACTCCTAATAACACCCCCCCCCTCTCCCCAGGAAGCTATTCCAAACTTTCTCTTCCCTCATCAAGCCTCCCATACCTCTGCCCCTCAATGCCCCCCCAAACTGAGCCCATTCCACAGGGATTCTCTTCATCTCAGACTCCATATAATTCTCCACTCCTCTCTTCCCACCCTTAGTCTCTTACAAAGAGGTGGCCATTCTTGCAAAGGCCAGCCACTCTACAGGTGCATTTGGTCTCGTCTCTTCCTGCCTTCTCTAGCAGATTATAACCTCATTAATTCCCCCACTTTTCTCTCATCCTCAGCCTCTCCCTATCCACTGCTTCCTTCCTTACTACCTTCAAACATACCAAGGTCTCTCCCATTAGAATTTAAGTTCCTTGTGAGTGGTGAGGGGAGATATTTTTCTATTATATTAATAACCAATTATTAAATGGAAATCCAGGCTTTTCCCCTCTTTCTCTACTGAGGCTTAGCTCCTGTGGGAGGTCACCCTCTGTAGGGCATGGCTGATTGAGATTACCCCTACCCCTCAAAGAAGAACAGGGAGCATGCTCTTTGATCTTGGGCTAGATGCCTTCCAACTAGGAGACCTTCCTTCCGTTTGGAGTGTAAACAGAATCCAGTCTGGACTGGTTCTTAGCCCAAGATAAATGGGCCCCTGTCCTTGTACCCCTTCATTAGAGTTTTGGCTGACCCAGCTCATGAAGGAGAAAACCAACCAGTGGTCTGGATGGAGACAGATTCTCCTGTCCAGGTTGCTAGAGGTGGCTGAGTTTTGTGATCAAGCCACATTGTCAGCAGGAGGAGCTGAAGACTTCTGGCCCACCTCCTCATTAAATGTTCACCAATCAGGATTGATTTTCACTTGTCAGGGGCATTCCCTTTTACGAAGGTGTTTAAGGCATTCAGTGTCTCCAATGGGGGAAGCTTGGTTGCTGAGAGAAACCACTGACATCAATTTATTGATTATTAGCTGGCCTAAATAATAAATTACTAATTGTCCAGAAACTGTCTCTCACGTGTTTCATCTATCATGAGTAGGGACTGTTTCATTCTTTGTATTTGGATCCCCAGCCTCCAGCACAGTGCCTAATACACAGTACATACTCAAATGCCTGCTGATTAGTGACTGGTTTTGCAATGATTACTTCCTGTTTTTTTTACCTCCTGCTCTCTTCTCAGTACCTTGCAATATGACTGCCAATCCCCCTACCCTGCAGAAACTTCTTTTTTTTTTTTAAGGCAATTGGGGTTAAGTGACTTGCCCAGGGTCACACAGCTAGTAAGTGTTAAGTGTCTGAGGCCGGATTTGAACTCAGGACCTCCTGACTCCAGGGCTGGTGCTCTATCCACTGCGCCATCTAGCTGCCCCCCTGCAGAAACTTCTATTGCTAACGTTATCAATGCTCCTTTTTTTCAAAATTAATTTTTAAAAAATGATATCTGATTTGTCCCCACCTCCCCTCAATGAGAAAGCAAGAACAACAATCCCCCTGTTATAAACGTGTGCAGCCAAGCAAAACAAATGACCACATTGGCCATATCTAAAAAAATATGTCTCAGTTTGCACTCCAAGTCCATCACCTCTCTCTTAGTAGATGGGTGTCCTCTTTCACCATGAGGCCTCTGAAATTGTAGTTAGTCAATGCATTTATTGATCAGAATTCCTAAGACTGGGGGCAGCTAGGTAGCGCAGTGGATAAAGCACTAGGCCTGGATTCAGGAGTACCTGAGTTCAAATCTGGCCTCAGACACTTGACACTTACTAGCTGTGTGACCCTGGGCAAGTCACTTAGCCCCCGTTGCCCTGCAAAAAAAAAAAAAAAGAATTCCTAAGACTTTCTTAGTCATTTATCTTATCTTTACATTATTGCTATCCTATATATTCTCCTGATTCTGCCTACTTCGCTTTGTATTAGTTTGGACAGACCCCAGTTTCTTGGAAACCATCCTGTCATCATTTCTTAAAGCATAATAGTATTATGTCACATTCATATACCATGGCTTGTTCAGCCATTCCCCAGTTGATGTGAGTTTCCAATTCTGTGGCACCATGTATAGAACTTCTGTAGATATATGTGTGTGTGTGTGTGTGTGTGTGTGTGTATTTCAATTTTTTTTTTTTTGCAGGGCAATGAGGGTTAAATGACTTGCCCAGGGTCACACAGCTAGTAAGTGTCAAGTATCTGAGGTTGGATTTGAACTCAGGTCCTCCTGAATCCAGGGCCAGTGCTCTATCCACTGCACCACCTAGCTGTCCCCTTCTGTAGATATTTGTACATATAGACCTTTTTCCTCTTTCTTTGGGGTATGGATATAGCAGTGTTATATTGCCATCAATGTTCTTTTAAAAGCCATGACTTTTTTTTCAGTTCTCATCCTTTTTTTTTTTTTTAAACCTCTTTGTGCCTTCAGACAGTTTTGCCTGTTCCTCTTCTCCTAGATATTCTCTCCCAGTTCTCTTAGTTGTGTGACTGCCTACTTCTCAGTCTCCATTGCTGATCATCAAAGCACCATTCTCTATATGGGAGTCTGTCCTGGACCCACTACATATCATAGGCTTTTGAGATCACAGCTTGAAAGTTTGGAGGGCCTTGAAGGGCATCTACTCCAATCTCCTCATTCTACAGATGAGGAAAATAAGGCCCAGAGAGAGAAGCGACTTATCCATGATCACACAGGTTTTACATAGCAGAGCAAAAATTCAGACCCAAATCCTTTGTCTCCAAATACAGTATCCTTCCCAACCTTGTTTATTTTTCTTTTCCTATTATTACTTTTTCTTGGTAGTATTTTATTTTATTTTCCAATTACATATAAAGATTGTTTGCAACATTCATTTTTGTAAAATTTTGAGTTCCAGTTCTCTCTCCCTTTCCTCCCCTCTCCCCCAGCAAGAAGTTAGATATAGATTTTATACATATATATATATATATGTATATATATATATATGTATATATATATATATATACACACACAAACACAATCCCGTTATACATATTTCCATATTAGTCACATTGTAAAAGAAGAATCAGAACAAAAGGGGAAAGCCACAAGAAAGAAAAAAATAACAACAAATAGTAAAGTGAAAATAGTATACTCTGATCTGCATTCAGGCTCCTTTGTTCTTCCAACCTTCTTTCTCGTTCATTTCTATGAAAATGACTTCCAGATTTCTATATGTAGTTCTTATCTCTCTCCTGCCTTCCAGTCTCATCTTCCCATTTGCCTGCTGGACATTTCCTCCTGGATGGCCCATCGTCGTCGTTCTCCCTCCCTCCGCCCATATCCCAATATCCCTTCATTTGTTAAGGCACTATGTGTTTTTTTCCCACTTAATAGTATTTTATTTTTTCCTAATTACGTGTAAAGGTCAGGGCCTATGTTTTGTTTTTGTCTTTCTACCCCCAGCACAATGTCTTTTTTTTTTTTTAACGGGGCAATGGGGGTTAAGTGACTTGCCCAGGGTCACACAGCTAGTAAGTGTCAAGTGTCTGAGGCCGAATTTGAACTCAGTTCCTTCTGAATCCAGGGCCAGTGCTTTATTCACTGTGCCACCTAGCCGCCCACAATGTCTTTTTTTAAAATGATTTTTTTCCCCCAGGGCAATGAGGGTTAAGTGACTTGTCCAGGGTGACAGCACAGTGTCTTACAATATGATAGGCTCTTGACATTTGTAGAATTGCTTCTCTGGGCCTCATTTAGCTTTTCTGTCAAATAAGGGACTTGGACTGGCTGATCTATAAGCTCCATTCCCCTCCCAGTTGTGTTTTGGACTTGGAAGACTTTGATACCAATCCTTTCCTCCACTTCCAACTCCCCTTTGTGTGTCTTTCCCCATTAGATTGTAAGCTTCTTGAGGGCAGAGACTGTCTTTTTGTTTGTATGTTCTCACCACTTATCACAGTGCATGCACATAGCATAGATGCTGTTTCAGGGGCCTTGTTGTCTTGCCTTTCCAGCTCTAGATCAATGATTGTCTATATGATCCAACTTGGGCCTTGCCCGTTCATCTCCTCTCTCTCCCAGAGCTCTCCTAGGACAGGGCTCATGTTCATACAGCACTGGGAGTTGAGTAATAAAATTACCAACACAGACACTGAACCTTGGGGTTCAAGGAGCATCTGGCTGGTCAGAGAGAAGTTTTGGGGGAATGAGGAGTTTTGTTTCTTGTGTCTCATGTCCCCATGGTGGGGGGTGGGCAGGGGGCAGGAAGGGAGAGTTGTCAGTAGAAGGACTTGAGTAGGAACAAAGGCATGGGGAGGAGCCATGAGGGACTGTTGTTGTTCTTTGTCCTTTGTCCTTTGCTGTGAGGATGAGTTGCAGTGAATTGGGTATAAGTGAAGCAGGGCTGGGCAAAGTCACCAGCCTCACTCTCTCCTCCAGAGCCATCTGGATCCAGTGGCAAGATAGACATCAGGACAACTGGAGATGGCCCCAGGATGCAGTGGGAGACCTTGGCCTTTTAAGCAAAAGCCTTTCGTGGGTCTCAGTTTGCCTGAGGCAATGTCCACTCAGTGATTAAGGCTAGTTAAGAAATGAGGAAAAGAAAGTTAATAAATAAATACATTGGGGGGAAGGGGAGACCGTTATGGTTTCTGGCCAAAGTAGAAATTATTGCTCTTTAGGCCCACTCTAAGCCATCAAGAGGCTAAACAGTGGCCAAATGAGACCTGGGCTGGGAAGGTCTCTTTTACCTGGTAAAAAAGGAAATAAATTGGAGGAAGGGCGATTGGTAGAACTAGTTCTTTTGGGAAACACCCAACACCAATGCAATGACATGGCCTGTAAAAAAATGTACATGATACAGTTGTCTTTGTAGGCACCTTCAGCTCTAAGCTAGTCTGAAAACTGCCACAGATCAGTTTCCCTAAAGGTAGGAGAACTAGTTCCACTAGTTTAAATAGTGAGAACTGAACAACGGGCTCAAACTTGGACTGAGATGAGACCAATTTTTCCCTCAATTGATACGACTTTTCCTCTCCCCGTTTCCTGCTTTCTTCCCTACTTAAGAACATAACCTGGACTTTAATGGTCTTTGGGAGCATTTCCCCTATTTAACGATCAATTCCAAACTCATCATCTTGTCATTGAAGGCCGTGGTATTCTCTGTGGTCTTAGGTAAATTGCTTCTATATCTTCTCTGGGCCTTTTTTCTCATCTGAATGAAATAGATGGAATGGTCTAGTTTGGGAATCTGGAAACAAGCAGATGAGATCTTAGAGATGGTTTAAATGGAGTAGGTTGGGGCAGCTAGATGGCGCAGTGGATAGAGCATCGGCCCTGGAGTCAGGAGTACCTGAGTTCAAATCCGGCCTCAAATACTTAATACTTAACTAGCTGTGTGACCCTGGGCAAGTCACTTAACCCCAATTGCCTCACTAAAAAAAAAAATAAAAAAAAAATAAATGGAGTAGGTTGGTCTCGTCCCATGATGACATGAGATGTTTGTTAAAAGGAGGTACTACCTTATCCATCCAATCTACTTGCTAGTGTTCACTTTCCAGCTCATCTCTGGATGACAACTGGTCCTGTTGCCTTTCTGTCCCTCAAATCAGGGACTGTAGGACTTAGAGGAAGGAGACGTCTGGTGGGGAGTGCCTTGCAAGATGGTCAGGGCAGCTCTCCAGCCAGCCTGGATCAGACTTAGTGACCTTGCTCAAGCCCCTGCCCATCAATGAACTTCACCTTTCTCCCCTGTGAAATGAGGGCAAACTCTTGCTCTGCCTCCCTCCCATTGCTCTTGTGAGGCTGTGATGAGAGAACAGATGGAGAAGCTCTGTGCAGATGTGAGAGCTTGTCAGTATTAGGGGTCTCCAAGCCAACAAACCCTGGCTCCTCCTCTTTTATAAATGCTCATTCCCACTTAAGCCCTTGTCATTTGTGCAGATGTGCTCCTCTCTGCTACCCATGGCGCAGAGTCAGCCCCACCTGATCTAGAAAACAAACAGAGGCTTCATCTCTGGGGTTGGCGGGGCGGGGGCGGGGGGTGGGGTGGGCGGGATGTAATACATCATCATGGAACTATGCCCAAAGGGCTGTAAAACTGTGTATACCCACCCTTTGATCCAGCAGTACCACTGCTAGGTTTATATCCCCAAAAAGAAAAAGACCTATTTGGACAAAAATTTATAGCTCTCTTTGTGGTGGCTAAAAATTGGAAATCAAAGGAATGCCCATTAACTGGGGGATGGCTAAATAAGCTGTGGTATGTGATTGTAATGGAATATTATTGTACTATAAGAAATGAGAAGCAGGATGATTTCAGAAAGCCTGGAAAGACTTATATCAACTGATGTATAGTGAAGTGAGCAGAACCAGGAGAACACTGTGCACAGAGACAGTTTGATAAAGAACTATGAATGACTTAACTATTCTCAACAATTTAGTGATCCAAGACAATCCCAAAGGACTAATGATGAAGCATCCTATCCACCTCCAGAGAAAGAACTGATATTGATGGAACACAGACTAAAGCATGCTATTTTCCACTTTATCTCTTTCATTTTTTTCTTTTATTCCAATTTTCTTGTACAAAATTATTAATATGGTAATGTTTTACATAATTGTATATGGGATTACTTACTGGGTGAGAGGAGAGGAAGAGGAAGGAGAGAGAATTTGGAACTCAAAAATTTAAATAAAAATGTTTATTATTTTTAAAAAATACATCATCATGTAAGCCAATACCAGCTTTCCAAAATGTGCCCCTCGATTCCCTTACCCAGGACCTGAGCAGTTTGGGTGTTCGCTGCACTTGGATTAATCCCTATCTCTGTCCAGTTTGCTTAGCATACTATTGAGCTTTGGGACAAAGAGAAGTGTCAGCAGAGCCATTCTGTGCCTCTGTGGAAATAGGATCCCCCAGGATTATTTCAGAGGAACAAGCTGCTGGTACGTCATCATCATACTGGCCTTCATTTCATCCCCACTTCTAGATTACAAAGCACTTTTCTTGTGAGGGAGGTAATGAAAAGATTATTATCCCTAGTCTTAGAGAGAAGTGATTTATGTAAGGCCATACAAACAAACAACTTTGAAAGCCTTCAACAGTAATAATGATAGCTAGCATTTGTAGAGAGAGCTTTAAGGTTGCCAGAGCACTTTACAAATAATATTGTTTGATTTTCACAACAACCCTAGGTGGGAGATAGGTCTTATTATTATCCCCATTTTATAGATGAGGAAACTAAGGTGGCCCAGGGTTTTTTAAAGTGTCTCGCTTAGAGTCACACAGCTAGTGACTGACACTAGACTTGAAATCAGGTCTTCCAGATGGGGGCCCCCAGATTTTATCCATTTCACCACCTAGCTGCAGTGACCATCCATTATGCCAGAGGGACAGTCATGAAGGTTGCTATGCATCTCCTGACAAGAGAGGCAATGACGCTGCAGAATGAGACATTTTGGGGGGATATAACCAGTAAGGGAATTCATTTTGTTTGACTGTATATTTTTTTGTTTGTTTGTTTTGGTTTTTTGGTTTGTTTTTTGGTGAGGCAATTGGGGCTAAGTGACTTGCCCAGGGTCACACAGCCAGTAAGTGTCAAGTGTTCGAGGCCAGACTTGAACTCAGGTCCTCCTGACTCCAGGGCCGGTGTTCTACCCACTGTGCCACCCAGCTGCCCCTGACTGTATATTTATTATACAGATCTTGGTTTGGTTTGGTTTGGTTTTAGTAGAGGGAGGGTCAGGGAGGGAGAAAAAATAAAATTCTGTTAATCAAAAAATAAAATAAAATTTAAGTAAATGGCATAGTTGGGATTTGAACCCATACCTCCAATGTTTTGTTCACTATGCCACCTTTTAGAGCCCAGATCTGCTTCCCAGATGAGTGTTCTTTCCCCTAGATCCAGAAAGCTCTCGGTGTGTTTATTGAGCACTCCCCCTCAATTTCCCCTTTGTTTTGGGCACACTTGGCTGTGCTGGCTTGGGGCTGACTCCAGCAGGTGAGGGCAAAGTGGGTAGATTAACTTCCTGGGTGGAGCCAGCACTATGAACACAGGATGCACAGGAGACTGCAGGCTTTGCCCCAACTCAGGGAACCTTGTGGCAGTGGCCTGAACAGTTAAGGAGAGGCCAGAGCCAGGCTCTGAGCCAAGGCAGCTGTTTCTCTGAAAGCACTGTCCCAGTGCCAAGAATGCTTCCCTACTGATGGGCCATGAATTGGACATTTGTTCACACAGCCCATGGTAAGGTTACTGGCCAGGGTGCTTCAGGCTCTCCAGTCAGTGCCTAAAGGCCTGGAGCTGAGCAGAGTTTGTGGTGGGGATAAGAGCTGGAAATGAGGGCTTTGTCACTGCCCCACAGATCCTCCCACTCCTCCTCCTGGCCCACTCAGAATCATAACATGGAGAACATCAGAGGTGGAAGGGCATCTACCCTGACCGCCCTGTTTTTTACAAATTGATAAACTGAGGCCCAGAGAAGGGTAGGGTCCTAGCCAGGACTAGAAGCCAGTCTTGGGTCTAAAAGGACAAATTCCCCTTGGGAAGTTGGTAACTGTTGAAGTAGCTTTCAAAAGAAAGAGGGGGTGTCATTCAGATTCATCCCAGAGCTCTCCAGAGACCTTCATTTGCTCGTCAAGCAGCAGCTTCCTGCCTGGTTTCCTGAGCTTGGGGGTTCCTGGGAGGACACTCAGTGATAATGAGAGCTAAAAGAGCCCCAAGGGAGGAGGGAGGATCTGCAGAATGAGCCTTGCTTCTCATTGTCAAGTGTGGTCTTTTTTTTTTTTCCTTTGCCGGCAGTTGGGTCTAAGTGACTTGCCCAGGGTCACACAGCTAGTAAATGTCAAGTGTCTGAAGCTGGATTTGAACTCAGGTCCTCCTGAATCCAGGGCTGGTGCTTTATCCACTGCACTACCTAGCTCCCCCTAGTGTGGTCTTTATTCCATTCTAAGAAATGGCCTTCACTCTGCCTCTTCCCATCTCCCTGAATCTTTGAGGTTATCTAATTCAAGCTGTTTCTGAGAAGTTCCCTCTACAGAACTAGATTTGGAGTCAAAGGAGACAGGTTCAAATCCTAGCCCTTCTATTTGCTAACCTGTGTGACCTTAGGGGAGTCAATTAACTTCTCTGGACCTTCTCTGGGCATCTGCATTTGTAAAATTAGGGAGGTGGATTAGTGTCTGAGGGTTCCTTCCATGTCTGTAGTCATAATATGATCCTGTGATCCTGGGCATGTGTTCATCTGGTCTCTTCTTCTTCTTTTTTTTTTTTTTTTTGGTGAGGCAATTGGGGTTAAGTGACTTGCCCAGGGTCACACAGCCAGCAAGTGTTAAGTGTCTGAGGCCGGATTTGAACTCAGGTACTCCTGACTCCAGGGCGGGTGCTTTATCCACTGTACCATCTAGCTGCCCCATCTGGTCTCTTCTTAAAGCCTCCAGTAGCAGAGAACTCATTCACTCACAAGGCAGTTGATCCCAGTTTTAGACATTTCCGATTATTAGGAAGCTTTTCTTTATGTTAAACTGAACTCTGTCTCCTTGTAATTTGTTTCATTGGACCTGGCAGCTAGTACAGATCCTCTGCGTCTTCTGACTATACCTCTCAGTTCATTCATAAGCACGGTGTGGTCTCCAGTGCCTTCCTCCCTAACTGGCTTCCTCCAGGTGTTGTGGGGCAGGGACAAAACACTTACTGGAAGTTCCTGTCACCCTGGGGCTGCTGCTGCGGCTGCTGCTGCTATCTCTGTCATCACCACCGCCTTCAAAGATGGGAAGACTGTCTGGGAAATCTCCAGTGTGCTTTTTGCTCCGTGCTAGTTGCTAGGCAGCCAAAAATTTTGGGCTCAAAGAGGAATTAAAAATACCTCCTATCCTACCTTGGAAGTCCCAGAAACTCCTCATCTTCCTGGCTTCCTAGGAGAGTGAATTGAGGAGATTCATATTCTCATTCTCTCTCTCTCTCTCTCTCTCTCTCTCTCTCTCTCTCTCTCTCTCTCTCTTCTCTCTCTCCTCTCTTTCCCTCTTTGCCTTTCTCCCCCTCTCCCCTGCCTCTCTCATTCTTTTTTTTTTTTGGCGAGGGCCATGGGGGTTAAGTGACTTGCCCAGGGTCACACAGCTAGTAAGTGTCAAGTATCTGAGGCTGGATTTGAACTCAGGTACTCCTGAATCCAGGGCTGGTACTTTATCCACTGTGCCACCTAGCTACCCCCAAAATGTAGATGACAGTATATACTTAATTAAAAAAAATTTTTTTTTTTTGGTGAGGCAATTGGGGTTAAGTGACTTGCCCAGGGTCACACAACTAGTAAGTGTTAAGTAAGGCCGGATTTGAACCCAGGGCCAATGCTTTATCCACTGCCACCTCTCTCTCTCTCTCTCTCTCTCTCTCTCTCTCTCTCTCTCTCTCTCACACACACACACACACACACATCAGTAGTTAGCACAGTTATCTTTTTTTTTTTTAGTGAGGCAATTGGGGGTTAAGTGACTTGCCCAGGGTCACACAGCTAAGTAAGTGTTAAGTGTCTGAGGCCGGATTTGAACTCAGGTACTCCTGACTCCAGACCCGGTGCTCTATCCACTTCACCACCTAGCTGCCCCTAGCACAGTTATCTTAATGCAAAATGATAGATCCCATCAGAGATACTGTGTAAAGAGGTCCCTGCAATGGGAACGAAAGAAGGGAATAAGCAATCAGCACCTTGTGCCAGCCTTTGTGGTAAGTGTTCACAAATATTATCTTGTTTGGTCCTCACAAGATTCTTGGGAGTTAGGTGCTACTAATCATTCTTACTTTACAGTTGAGGAAATTGTAGACAGAGTTTAATGGCTTGGGGTGGGGTGCGCCGACATGCGTGCTGCTTGTAAGTGTCTGAGGCTGCATTTGAACTTGGGTCCTCCTGACTCCAGGCCCAGGGCTCTATCCACTTCACCATCTAGTTTCCTCTATGGGAGGAAGAGTAGACAAGAGCAGTGGTTCTCAGGGGGTGGTCCAGGGACTCCTGGGGGTCCCCAACACACTTTCAAGGGGTTCACAATGTCAAAACTATTTTTATAATAAAACTAAAATGTTTTAATTTCAAACACAGTAAATATTAAGACCTTGTAGAAGTCATAGAGGAGGCCAGCTCCTGGGCTGAACTGGGCCAGCTCCTCTACCACTTTTTACACCATAAAGAGAAGTCCAGGGGTCCTTTTCTGTTCTGAGTATTTGATCCTGCCTTGTAAACTTAAAACACTCTGCTTTCCTTTCTTTTAATAAACCTTGTCTGGTCATTTACAATTGCTTTTTTTTGTGTGTTGTAGCTTGCTTAGCTGTTTTCATGTGATATACTTTCTTGTTTTTTTGTGTTTCTTTGTTTTGTTAAAACAACAAAAAAGGACCTTTGCTGATGTCACATTTCGCTTGCAGAAAAACACTGAACATATGAAGGCAGACTAGACAGGATCTGCCTGAAATAATGAGGGGGATCAGAATGGACTGAGAACAGGACATTAGATTTTAAATAGAAGTCGTGGGAAAAATCCTCTGACCTGAATTGCTCTAAGGAACTTAAAAAAAAATACACACGAAAACAAAAACAACTCAGGCTTCTCCTTCCCTCCCTCCCAAGTCTGCACTGACTGGGGCCAATCAGATGGCAGCAGGAGCCTTGGGCAGTATGTGAAGATTCACTAGAGTGTCCCTTCCACACCTACACTGAGGCTGTGCCATTACCCAGTCTCGATGGGCTGAGTCTCATCCTCCTCCTCCCACTTTATTTACCCAGCTGCTCCACTGTGAGGAAATGGAATAAGATTGTGCACCTTGTCCTTGGGAATCTCAGAATTTGGTTGGAGAGGCAAGGTACCCACCTAGAACACTAGAAGGCTGGCCAGAGGAGTTCAGAAAAGGTTATGATAAGGACCAAAGTCTCGGATGGCAGAGCTGGGAAGGGGCCTTAAGAAAATGCTTAGTCCAGCCTCTCATTTGCCTGATTCAGGCCTAGGAAGGGACTTGACTAAGGTCATACAGTGGCTCTTTGCCAGAATCACAACCTGTAGACTTTTGTCCTCCAATTACTCCCACAGATGCCTAGGATGGGGAATGACTTCCTGTGAGTCAGAAATGTTCGTGACCAAAGAAAGCTGGGGCAGATGGAGAAGGCAGCCTGGTACCCATGTTCAGATAGTTTGGGGGCTGATGGAGGGGGTAGGGGGAGAATACAGGAATCAAAAGTTTCTCAGAAAAGAACATTCATTGGGGGGGGGATGGGAGGAAAGTGCTAACAAAAGGACTCAGGGACTTGTCATAGAGAAGGCAATTGTGGGAGGAGAAGGAATGGACTATATAAATTGCCTTTAGTGACAATCCTTAACTCCCTGCCCAGGCAGAAAGACCACACAACCCCCAGGAGCCAGCTGTCCGAGATGAACCAGAACTCTATTCCCCAGGAACCTTGGGGTCTGAGAAGAAAGAAAACAGCCTTTTCCCTTATGGTACCCACCCCCCCACCCCCTCCCCACCAACCCACCAACCTCATGGACTTTATGTCCTTGGTGACTGCATGATCTCCCTTAGGTACACAGTCCACCCATGCAATTCATAGCCTCTCTCTCTCTTTTTTTTTTTTAAAGTGAGGCAATTGGGGTTAAGTGACTTGCCCAGGGTCACACAGCTAGTAAGTGTCAAGTGTCTTAGGCTGGATTTGAACTCAGGTACCCCTGAATCCAGGGCTGGTGCTTTATCCACTGCACCATCTAGCTGCCCCAATATTTTTAATTTTTGAGTTTTTTGTGGGTTTTTTGGTGGGGCAATGGGGGTTAAGTGACTTGCCCAGGGTCACACAGCCAGTAAGTGTCAAGTGTCTGAGGCCAGATTTGAACTCAGGAACTCCTGAATCCAGGGCCGGTGTTTTATCCACTGTGCCACCTAGCTGCCCCAATTCATAGCCTCTCTACCCCTCCTCCTCATCCTCTGAAATTCTCACCCAAAGAGGTTCTATGCAATGTAGTGGAAACCTTTAGTCTTTTTGGTACTCTGTCTAGCTGTGTTCTCATTTTGGCCACCTTTTGTGCCTGGTCACACAGGATGAATAATTAAATATTAACTGTTAACTATACTTTATTTCCTGTGGTTACACCCCTAAATCCTGGGAGGTTGAGGAAAAGGATTTTGTTAGAATGACTCAAGTAGGTGGGGTCAGTCTAGGAAGCCCTCATGGTGAAGCTTTCCTAGAACCATAGATTTTAGAAATAGAAGAAACTTTACCGATCTTGCCTAATTCTGTTATGTTAGAGATGATTTCCAAGGCCTGGACAGGGGAGGAAGCTTTCCTCTCCCCTTTAAACTCTGCTGTACGCGTGGGAAAGGAAGAAATGTGTGTGTTTTGCAGAGGCATTGATAAGGAAATTGCATGGGGCTTTTTCCCCTCTTCCGCACCTTTGGACTTTGATCCAGCAGAGCCTGTGCATGGGGAGGTGCTGTTTTAGATTTTGGCTTTGTGCTCGGGCCCTTCATCACCCCATTCTTGGAACTCCTCACTACGGGCCACATTCTCCCCCTCCCCTTCAACACTCACTGGACTACTGGGCCAGAGCCTTGTGGGGGCAGAAGAGATGAAAAGCAGCCTCTGGTTGGATTGGGTGTCTTATTTTGGGTGAGAACAACGATCAGATCCATTACATGTGGTGGGATACACAATTCTTCCCTCTTAGGACCCTTGACCCCTCTCTGCCTCCAATAACAAAGCCCTAGGGCAGGGCCAGTTTCCACATGTACACCTGGGCCTCAGCCTAAAGAGCTCCCTGCCCACAGGCTAGCCCTGACAGTCCTTTTTTTTTTTTTTAGTGAGGCAATTGGGGTTAAGTGACTTGCCCAGGGTCACAAAGCTACTAAGTGTTAAGTGTCTGAGGCCGGATTTGAACTCAGGTACTCCTGACTCCAGGGCTGTTGCTCTATCCACTATGCCACCTAGCTGCCCCAGGACATTCCTCTTTAATGACTCAAGCCCATCAGTCATAAGAGCCAGGTGCTTCTGGAGGGGTAGGGGGGGCGCCACTGGGCTAGAGTCTGTATGGACCCAGAGAGAGTCTGCTAATGATAGGAACAATCCTCTGCAATGAAGAAGGGACATACCAGTCATCTGTCTACAGTCAGTGAGGCTTAGATTTAGAGCTAGAAGGGATATTATATCGTCTCGCCTCCTTGTATTGCAGATAAGGAAACTGAGTTGCAGAAAAAGGAAATGACTTTCTTAAAGGCAAACTACAAAACCAGCATTCTAACCCAGTTGTCCCAACTCCGTATTACATGTTCTTTCCACAAGGCAGTACTGCCTTTTTCAGATATCTCATCCCTGGGCCTTCCCTTCTGAATACCTATTTCTACAATCCAAAACACAAAAAGAAGCCTTCAGGTTAGGAAAAAGGATAGGAAAATGATCATCGTAGTTTCTTTGAGGCTCCGTAGGACCTAATGATTGCCCCCAATGTTGGACATGCCTAAGCATTGGAAGGCACCTTGGGCAGTGCCTTTGTTCCTTATAGGAAAAATACGGGCTTATTTGCCCAGCCTTTATTCAAAGCCCTCCATGTTCTGGCCCCAACCTCTCTTTTAGTAGTAACAGATTACTCACGGCCTCATCCTGCTCTCTCATCTCTGCCTGTTGGCACAGACTAGCCATTGCCTAGGCCTGGAACACACTCTGTCCTCGTGTCTAACCTGTTGAAACAATTTTCTTCCTTCTAGGTCTCACTCATGAGCTGCCTCCTCCACAAAGCCTTCCCTGAGCATAGACCATAGCACTCTTGGCCCTTCTTTCCCCCACCATCTCTCAAAACCTCTCCAAGTTCATGTTCATTGTTTCTATGACACTATTCATCTTATCCTTTGCTCCCTTCTCCTTTTGCCTTCAATCTTTCCCAACATCAGGGTGTTTTCCAGTGAGTCTTGTTTTCTTGTTATGTGGCCAAAGCATTTAAGCTTCAGCTTTGGTATCTGACCTTCCAGTGAATAGCTTGAAATAATATCTCTAAGTATTGACTATATGACCTCCTTGTTGTCCAGGGGACTCTCATAAGTCTTCTCCAGCATCACCATTAGAAAGGGTCAATTTTTTTTTTCTTTTTTAGTGAGGCAGTTGGGGTTAAGTGACTTGCGCAAGGTCACACAGCAAGTAAGTGTTAAGTGTCTGAGGCCAGATTTGAACTCAGGTACTCCTGACTTCAGGGCTGGTGCTCTATCCACTGCGCCATCTAGCTGCCCTGGAAAGTGTCAATTCTGCAGGGCTCAGCTTGCCTTATAGTCTAACTCTCACAGCCACACATTGCTACTGGAAAAACCGTAGCTTTGACTATATATAGACCTTTGATAGCAAGGTGAGGTCTCTGTTTTTTAGCATGCTATCCAGATTTGCCTTAGCTTTCCTTCCAAGGAGCAAGCGTCTTTTAATTTCATGGCTGCAATCACTGTCTGCAGTGATCTTGAATCCCTTAAGGGCAGGGACTATGTCATTTCCTCGGCCCATAGTAAGCACTTAATGTTTATTGAATGGGACATGCACAGGAAGGGAACTAGAAAGAAGTCATAAACTATTCTCCTCTCTCTGGACCAGCTGGCATTGTCATTGTACATGCGCCTACCATTATGGAACTGGAATGCTAGAGATAGGCAGGTAGAGTAATGAGCAGGATCCACATGGTAACTATATAAGTCTAGACCATCTGAGTAAAAACTACGTCAGTACGTGCTTGTTAAGCACCTACTGTGTGCTAAAAACTGGTTCTACATTCTGGGGACACAAAAAAAAGCAAGTATGTGGTCCTTTCCCTTAAAAACGGGTGATCTTCTGCCTAGGAAGGCAAGTGCAGACCCCGGCCCCAGCTTATATTAAACCTTTTTCCTAGATATGTGAGAATTTCCTGTCATACACTGTGCGCTTTATTCCCCTTTCAAGTCTTTGATGCTTAATGCATAATGGCAGCACCATCAACAGTTTCTAAGAGCAGCTGGGGGAGACCTGACCTTTAAGTGAGGAGAGTCAGATCTTCCTGTGGCTCAGTCCTTGGGACCACTGTTGGCTACAGAATCATGGAGTCGAGTATTTTGAGAGCTAGATGGCATTTTAGAGAGTTTCGTCAGTGCCTTCATTTTTTTTTTTTTTTAAGTGAGGCAATGGGGGTTAAGTGACTTGCCCAGGGTCACACAGCTAGGAAGTGTTAAGTGTCTGAGGCCGGATTTGATCTCAGGTACTCCTGACTCCAGGGCCGGTGCTCTATCCCCTGCGCCATCTAGCTGCCCCAGTGCCTTCATTTTAAGAAACTGAGGTCCAGAAAAGGGTAGGGACTTGTCCAAAGTCACACAGCAAGAACATATTACAGGTATAGAGGACAACCTATACCAAAGCTCAGAGGTGGGAGATGGTGACACTTTTTATTGTTCCAATTAACAATTTTGATTTAAAGTTTTGAGTTCCAAATTCTGTCCCTCCTCTCCTCCCTCCTCCCCCACTTCCCTGAGGCAGTAAGCAATCAGGTATAGGTTATACATGCACACTTATGTAAAACAGTACCATATTAGTCATTTTGTATAAGAAAACTTGAATAAAAGAAAAAAAAGGAAAGTGAAAAATAACATGCTTCCGTTTATGTTCCATCACTATCAGTTCTTTCTCTGGAGGTGGATACTATGCTTCATCATTAGTCCTTTGGGATTGTCTTGGATCATTGTATTGCTGAGAATAGTTGTCATTCACAGTTCTTCATCAAACAATACTGCTGTCTCTGTGCACAACTTTCTCTTGATTCTGCTCACTTCACTATATGTCAGTTTATATAAGTCTTTCCAGGCCTTTCTGAAGTCATCCTGCTTGTCATTTCTTATAGCACAATAATGTTCCATTACAATCATATACCACAACTTGTTTAGCCATTCCCCAATTGATGGGCATTCCTTTGATTTCCAATTCTCAGCCACTTCAAAAAGAGTTGCTATGAGTATTTTTTTTTTTAACAAATAGGTCTTTTTCTCTTTTGGGGGGATGTCTCTGGGATATAAACAGTGGTATTGTGGTATTGCTGGATCAGAGCATATGCACAGTTCTATAGCCTTTTGGGCATAGTTCCAAATTGCTCTCCAAAATGATTGGATCCATTCACAACTCAACCAGCAGTGGATTAGTGTCCCAGTTTTCCCACATTCCCTCCAACATATTGATCCATAAGGTTGCTAAAATCCTAGCTAGTCTGTCTAAAATATCTGATGAGTGGTAACCAATAAATTAGAAATTTTAGCAAGTGTATTTAAGTGTTTAAGTATTTATTAAAGAGCATTAGGATCTAATGATCAGAGAGAAAGGTAAAAATCTAACTATTTTTAAGAGACCCCCATCATCTGACCTGCCATGGCAAGGTCAGGAACAAAAAAGACCCAACACTTCCTTCTTCCTCCTAGAAGCCTCTTGTGAAACTGGAAACATCCCATCCCCACACACACACACACACACACACACACACACACACAGCTTCAAGCTAATTGGTTGGTAGCTTTGATAGACAGTACCCATGAACAAACGTCATTTCCTGACACCAAGGAACTGACCACATGGCTTGCCCTCAGACACCTTCTCCTCATGGCAGAGCTTTCTTACAGTAACTCTCCAGCAGGTGGTGTCACTCCAATCGTTATGGATCCAATTTTAATATCAGATGTCACATCAAGTGTCCTGAATCCTAGCTCAGTTCTAAGTGAGAGGTATTGGACCTGGAGTCAGGAATCCCTGAATTTAAGGCTTCAGCCATTTATTAGCTGTGTATGGTCAAGTCACTTAACCTTTGGCTGCCTCAGTTGGCTCAACTGTAAAATGGAGATAATAATGGCACCAGACTGGTTGTTATGAGTCTCAAATAAGCACTTAGCACAGTGCCTGGCAAATAGCAGGTGCTTAATAAATGCTCATTTTCTTTTTTTCCCCCCTCCTTCCATATCTGGACCTCAGTTTCTCCATCTGTAAAATCAAGAGTTTGAACTAAATGATCTCTAAGGACCCATCCTGTGATGAAAATCTGTTATTCACAGGTGTCAAGTGACTTGCCCACAATGACTCTGCAAAGTTAGTGGTAGAAGCTGGGACTAGAATCCAGGTCTCTTATTTCCCAGGATGTAGACTGATTCTTTTTTCCTACCTGTTGACTTCTGACCCAGGGACCTACACTGTGCTAATATATCTGGTTTTTCTCTTGTTTCCCTCCTTTACCCAGGTTGGCAAGATGTCAGGGAAGGAGGGTGTGCAGAAGAAATGGGCTGCCCTGAAGGAAAAGCTGGGGCCCCAGGAAGGGGACCCCACAGAAGCCAACTTGGAGAATGCCGAGCCTGAGCTATGCATCCGCCTGCTGCAGATGCCCTCTGTGGTCAACTACTCCGGGCTGCGCAAGCGACTGGAGAGCAGCGATGATGGCTGGCTGGTGCAGTTCCTGGAGCAGAGCGGCCTTGACCTGCTGCTGGAGGCCCTGGCCCGGCTCTCGGGCCGGGGTGTGGCAAGAATCGCTGATGCCCTGCTGCAGCTCACATGCATCAGCTGTGTACGGGCTATCATGAATGCCCACCAGGGAATTGAGTACATCCTGAGCAACCAGGGCTATGTGTGCAAGCTCTCGGAGGGTAAGGGCTGGCTGCTACCACTGGAAGGCTGGTCAGGGAGAGAGGGGAAAAGAGCATGGTGGGAACTGGGTAATCAGCTCCAAATGTGGCTAAGCATGGTGGGGGAAGAGTATAGTGGTAGTGAAAAAAAGGGCTGTTTTATCATTGACATCTCCAGTGTCAGGGGTTCTGGGTTCAAATTCTCACTCTGCCACTAACTGGATATGTGACCGTGGGCAAAATGCCTGATCTATCCAGGCCTCAGTTTCCTACCCTATAACATGGGAATCATAACTATGAACCTCACACAAGAGTTACTGGTGTTTTTTTCCTTTTATTTATTTATTTATTTATTTATTTATTTATTTATTTATTTATTTATTTATTTATTTTTGCAGGGCAATGAATGTTAAGTGACTTGCCCAGGGTCACACAGCTAGTAAGTGTCCAGTGTCTAAGGCTGGATTTGAACTCAGGTCCTCCTGAATCCAGGGCCAGTGCTTTATCCACTGCACCACTTAGCTGCCCTCTCTCACAAGGGTTACTGTAAAGAAACTCCTTTAGGAATGAAGGTTGGTTTTTTTTGGTGAGGCAACTGGGGTTAAGTGACTTGCCCAGGGTCACACAACTAGTAAGTGTCAAGGGTCTGAGACCAGATTTGAACTCAGGTACTCCTGAATCCAGGGCCAGTACTCTATCTACTGTGTCACCTAGCTGCCCCAAGAAACTCCTTTAGGAAACTTAGGACCCTGTATAAATGAGAGTTACTTGTGTTTCACCTTCCTCTTCAGTATAATGAAGGCTCAAGACTTGACCTCTTGAAGTGCCTTCCTGCTCAAAGTGTTATCCTATTCTGTACCCAGGCTGTCCCATTCTAAGTATCTGGGCTCAGACTCCAGTATTGTCCAGAGTCCCTAAAATTCTGGACAGCTCTAAATCTAAGGTAAACCTGAGAGCTGCTGCCCAAGAGGGAATGGACTCTCTTGGGACATGGAGAGTCTACCATCATTGATGGAATGAAAGGGAGAGCTGATGGAGAACCTTACTCGGGTCCAAGTGAGACTAGAAGCTCCATTCAAATGATGAGGATCTGTGAATCTGGGGGAGATGGAGGAACTGGTCCCTGCCCTCACAGAGCTGATAGTCTAGTGGGGCAGAATAGGAAATAAACCTAGTAATCACAGAAGCAGAGACCATCAGGGCTTGAAGGGAACAGAGATAGGATCAAGCTCATGCCACTAATTTTACAGAAGGAGAAACTGAGTCTGAAAGAAGTAAAGTGACTCACCCAAATCAAGTGGTAGGACAAGCTAAGAAATCTAGATCTCCTGATTCCATATAGAGCCCCTTCCACCATCCTCCACTGCCAATCCAGCTATACCAGCCATTCTCCATTAAAGTTAGAGCCAGGGTCGTGTGGGCTTAGGGTGGAGAGCACCTCCAGCTAGGGGAAATCAGGGAAGGCTTCCTGGAGAAAGTGGCACTTGAACCAGGCCAGAAAGAACTCGTGGGAATTTGACAGGTGAAGTCAGGCAAAGGATTCTGTAGAAGGGGCACTCCAGGGAAAGGGAATGAGTGATACCAGTGAAGACCTGGAGACTGGGGGGAAAGGGAATGTGTTCAAGAACTGACAAGTCAGCCAATTTAACTGGGCTAGAGGGCACATATAGAATAGAGCAGGATCATAGGATTTTTGAATTGGGAGAGACTTCGACAATCTGCTAGCAAACCCCTTTTATGTTACAGATGAAGAAGCCGGAGAGAGTTAGCGTCTTGCCCAGTGCCACGCAGATAGAAATATCAGCATTCACACCAAGGACCTCTTGGTTTGGGACCTTGTCACAAAGGGCATCAAATGCTAAACCAAGGAGTTTGGACTTCAGTCAGTAGCAATAGGGAGCCAAGGAAAGCTTTTGAGAGTGATCAGAACTGGGCTTTTGATGGGCAGGCAGTCCTTCAAATAGGCCACAGTTTGTCAACACCAGCACCTTTCTAGATGGTGCTGCCATCACAGAGTTATTACAGTAACAAATGGATGGTCACAGAGAGTACAGAGCCAAGGGCTCTGGTTAGAAGGTTCCTCTGGCCTTCTGTTGAAATTGCTCTGTTTTCTCTGAAGTTAAGTCCAGCCGTGTCGGATCTGGAAGGAATAATGACAGTAGCCAGCATTTATCTAGGGGATGTAGGGTTTACCAATTGCTTCACAGTTTTACACTTTTTCCTCCCAAGAATGTAAATATTTGGAAAGCAGGCCCTGGGTTGTATAATAATACTTTTTTTTTGGTTGTATAATAATAATTAATAACAATGTAACATTTAGATAGCCCTTTAAGTTGTGCAAAACACTTGCCTCATCTTATCCTTGCAACAATCCTGGGAGGGAGGTGCTATTATCATTTCCATGTTTCAAATGAGGAAACTAAGGCAAACAGAAGTGAAATGACTTGCATAGGGACACACAACTAAATAAGTCTGAGGCCAGACTTGAACTCAGGTGTGTGCCAATTCCAAGGCCTGGTGGTGGTAGTGGTGGTGGTGATGATGATAGCTAACTGTGTGCCGGGCACTGTGCTAAATGCTTTACAATTATTATCTATTCGGCCCTCACAGTAAATCTAGGAGGAAGGTGCTATTATTATCTCCATTTTACAGTTTAGGAAACTGAGAGGTTAAGTGACTTACCCAGGGACACACAGTTCAAAACTCAGGGCTTCCTGACTCCAGACCCAGCACATGCCATCTAACTGCCTCTGAGGAAAGGAAGAATCTTAGGGCATATAATATAGCATATTAGTCAGAAGAAGAAAGAAAACCCCAGTAGAACGTAAATTTCAGACCTTAGGAATCATTCAATCCAACTCCCATCCTTTCACAAATAGGAGAACCCAGACGCAGGGAGGCTTCTCAGTCATTGGGCTCCTGTCAATTTTCACATCCAGATCAGAGGTGTTGGAGTCTTGGTATAATCTTGGTCCCTAGCAGAGTTTAGGGGGAGGGGGAATGGCCCTGAGAGAAGGGGGGCCTCTACTCTGGATGGCCTCTCCCCAAGGCCCTGAATGCTCTGAGTAGTTGGAAGATCTCTAGCAAGCACCCCGAGTACCCGTGGGTGTAGCTTGGCTCACTTAGCTTCTATTCAGGACTTATTCTTTCCACCTAAGTGCTTCGGAAAGCAGGTCGGGGAGGGGGGGGAAAACCCCACCTACATTTGAAGTGCCTGGAACTGATGGATTTGGGGGAAGACAAAGCCGGGTATCCAGCCTGCGTCTATCAAAATAACAGTTGGTGCCGAGTTTAAAAAAAAAAAAACCCAGACACAGTTACATGTGCCAGCAGGAAGAGAAGAATTCTCAGAAAAATCCTTAGAGTGGGCTGAGTGTTGTCAGCCAGGGAAGCCGGAGCTAACGGACAGAGGGTGAAGGTGCTAGGTCCTGAGCCTTCTGGGAGTCCCCAGCATTCCTTCTTCCCCATGACTTCTGGAGCCAGAGCCAAGCCAAGGTTTTACCAGGACAGTCTATGGGATGACTGGGGTTTAAAGCCCTGGACCAATAAGACTGCTTATGCCAGGAGAGGGCAAACTGCTTTCTTGAGAAGAAACACAGAACAGACAGACCTGAAGATCCATTCCACCCTTGTCCAGGCTTCCAGTTCTAACCCCTGCAGTGAGAACAGATCCTGCTGTGGGAGAGGAGCCTAGGCCCTGCCCTCAAGGAGCTCAGAGTTCTAAAGAGACAGGAAGAGCAGACCTCCTCCCTCCCACCCCCCATCCTCAGAGAACTTGGGATCTAGGGAGAGCAAACACAGAAGACAATTAAACAGCAATGCAAAGTATCATGTGGCTTGTATGGTGAACCAGGGCAAATCACTACTCTTTTCTTAGTGGTTTCCCATATTTTTTGTGTGTGTGAGGCAATTGGGGTTAAATGACTTGCCCAGGGTCACACAGCTAGTAAGTGTCGAGTGTCTGAGGCCAGATTTGAACTCAGGTCCTCCTGAATCCAGGGCCGGTGCTCTATCCACTGCACCACCTAGCTGCCCCTGGTTCCCCATATATTAAATGAGGGTTTGGACTCACTGATCTCTAAGGGTCCTTCCAACCTTGGCCTTCTGAGGTTCTTGAGGGGTTTAAACTGTCGGTGCTATAGAGGTTCAAGTCAGGCAGAGCTCACTGTTGACCAGGGTGGCCAAGGAAGCTTTCCTTGATCAGAGGGACAGTGAGTATGGCATTTGGGGAAGAAAGAATACCATTGACATTCTCATCTCCATTCTCTCTGCAGCCCTGGACACATCCAATGTGATGGTCAAAAAACAAGTGTTTGAGCTGTTAGCTGCCCTCTCTATCTACTCCCCCGAAGGCCACAAGCAAACTCTGGATGCCCTGGACCACTATAAGGTAAAATTGAGACAAAGTGCTGAGAGGGAGCCTGGGAATCACACCAGCGCACACATAGGAACTGAGAGGCCTGGAATTCTGTGCTAACAAGAGAGACCCCAGGCACACACAAACGTCACACCACTGCTGGCCAGCGTTATTGTGCAGAGCCCAGGATGAGGTAGAAAGAGGAAGCCACAGCCCTTTCCGTGGAGAATCCCCACTCTGAGGAGGAGAGGCAGAACTCTGTCCTAGTATGAGAGGGAGACATAGCTCTGTCCTAGTCTAAGGGGGGTGGGGGGTGGAGATGGAATGGACATAAGTTAAGATTCCCTAACAATGTCTGTAGAGACTTCCTGGTCAGATGCTATGTCACTCCACGCAGCCATAGCCAGTAGGACTCTCTTGGCATGGGAGGGAATGGGACCCAGCCGAGGGTTCTGACCTCCCTCTCTGATCTCCCTCGTGTCTGTATCCTGTACACCTTAGGTGGTCAAGAACCAGCAGTACCGCTTCAGTGTGATCATGAACGAGCTCTCCAGCACAGACAATGTCCCCTATATCATCACTCTGCTGAGCATCATCAACGCCATCATCCTGGGCACGGAGGAGCTCAGGGCCCGAACACAGATCCGGAACGAGTTCATCGGTAACCAGCCCTGCCCCTTCCCCTCCCTTCCTGAGGAAGCAGCCAAAGCCAGGAAGGAAACCTTAGGCATTTACCCGATGATAAAAACAACTTGCCCCATTTCTGTAACCCCAAAGGTCCACAATGCACTTGTCCAGGCTCACATGGCTAGTAAATGCCTGAGCTTGGACTTGGAGTCGGCTCTTTAAATCCTAAGGCCATTGCTTTTTATTTTTTAAATTTATTTATTTTTTAAATCTATGGAATAAAGCAAGCATTTCTATAACATAGTACAATTTAAAAAAAGATGATTGCACATGAAACTGCAAATCTGCTATGCACAACTTGCTATTCCTTTCCTTTCTTTTTTTTTTTTTTTTTTTTTGGTGAAGCAATTGGGGTTAAGTGACTTGCCCAAGGTCACACAGCTAGTAAGCGTTAAGTGTCTGAGGCTGGATTTGAACTCAGGTCCTCCTGACTCCAGGGCTGGTGCTCTATCCACTGCACCACCTAGCTGCCCCTTGCTATTCCTTTCAAACAGACAACAAAATTATGGTGCACATTTTTTTCCCTCCCCCCCACCCCCCACCCCCCATTGGACATAAACACACACACACACACACACCCATTCTATCCATATTTCTATTTATCAGTTCTTTCTCTGGATGCTCTAGGGTCTTCCTTCATATGTCCAATAGACAATGAAGCAATATCGATACTAACCCTAAATGCACCCAAGACAATAGCATCCACATTTGTAAAAGAATTACAGATGGAGATAGCAGCGCTATAATAGTAGAAGACCATTGCTTTTTAGTAACGGATGTTATTTAACTTCTTTCCCTTGGACTATTCCTTCCTGGTTATCTTTGTATTTGCTGCCCTGGGCACCCTCTGCTGGCATCCTCACCTATCCCAGAATCCCCTCTTTCACCTAGCCCTCGTCCAGCAGATAAGCCCTGAATTCCTAAAACAAACTTTTATAAGTGTTATGTATGTTCTTAGGTGAGCTTTGAATGCCAGGGCTCTGCCTTCCTATGGTAGGCACACTTTGCCATCCAGAGAAGCCTTGTCACCTTTCAAAGCAAACTCCACTGCTGACTCCAACTAAGCCTCCCTGGCTCAGTCCACATAAGGAAACTCCACCGTTTAGGCATCTTTAGAATTTCCTTAGAGGTGGCAAACCTTCCTCCTCCCTTTGGAGCAGAGGGTAGAAGCAGGGTATTGGCCCCCAGCTGTTGAGAAAGTATCTTGGAGTAAAGAGAGACAGCCAGTCTGAATTATTTGGGGTTTATAGACACCCCCACATCCCCCCAGGGACTCACCAATAAGAAGTGATGGGATGGGGAGGGCAGGAGTTTGAAAGGGTAAGGGCAAAGTATGTGCCCCCTAAGGCAAGTCAGCTCCTGAGAAGGTGGGTTGTGGGGATTGTGACTTAGAGGGAGCTACCTAAGGTAGTGGGGTTTTTTTTGGTTTTGGTTTTGGTTTTTGGTTTGCAATTTTAATAGTTACCTGGTACAGGGGAAAGACTAGACCCCACCCCCATGCCAGGGGTCAGGGTTCAGGAGACTAGACTCAGCTCTAGTCTTTGACCTTAAGTTGCTGCAGTTCCTTTCCCTCAATGAGAATCCATTTTCCTCATCTGTCAAACCCAGAATAACAGTCCTTTCCTCACCTCTTCCCCTCCACCTCTCACAGCAATTAAATAAAGATAGAGTAGTGTTCGTCTATTGGTGTTGCTCTGCACCAAGGCAAGATAATGTACTCCTTGTTAACCAGTGATAGTCACTGACCTATCTGAGGTAACAAGTTCAATAATTGCTTTTGGTTTGATTTTTCCCAGGTCTCCAGTTGCTGGATATTTTAACCAAACTAAGGTAAGGTTCCTGTTTTCCCCATCCCTCACCCCTCTTCTTAACCCCAGCCCAATTCACTTTAAGATTTAAGTATGTGGCCCCAAACCCCCTCCAAGTTTCCTTCCTGCCCCACCTCCTTCTCCCCCACCCCTTCTAAAACAGCTGCGGGTATAAGACTTCTCTGGGTACCCTGAGGACAGTCTTTGGACTGTGCTTCCTTGCCTCTCCAGCAGGGGGCATCCTGACACTCAGCCTTGTATCCCACCAGGAGTCAGCAATAATGGGATCATAGATTTAGAACTGAAATACAAAGAAAGGGATCTTAGAGATCAAATGCAACACCCTCATTTTATAGGTGAGGAAAGTGAGAACTGGAGAAGGAAGTGACTTGCCTGAGGTCATACACATGCTAATAAGGAGCAGAATCTGGATTTGAACCCAGGTCCTCAGACTAAAACCCAGAAGTCTTTTCTACTATACTATATTATCTCTGGGTATCATCATTCAAAACACTCCTTGCTATTAGGAAGTATTTTTTTTTAAAGTTGTACATATGTAGTCATGTAAAACATTTCCATATTAAGCTGTGAAAGAAAACACAAAAAACTTAAGAAAAAGAAACTAAAAAAATTATGCTTCAATCTGTATTAAGACACCATCAATTCTTTCTCTGGAGATGGATTGCATTTTTCATAAGTCCTTCAGAGTTGTCTTGGATCATTATATTGCTGAGAATAGATAAGTCATTCACTTTGTATCAGCTCATGTAAGTCTAGAAAGTATTTTCTTCATTATAACTGGAATACCTTAATCAGGGATATGCTGGTAAATGTTTAACAACCGGCTCTCCAACAACTGTTTCATTCATTCATTCATTTACTTATTTATTTATTCATTCATTTATTCATTCATTCATTGAGGCAATTGGAGTTAAGTGACTTGCCCAGGGTCACACAGCTAGTAAGTGTCAAGTGTCTGAGGCTGGATTTGAACTCAGGTCTTCCTGAATCCAGGGCCAGTGCTTTATCTACTGCGCCACCTAGCCGCCCCTTCTACAACACACTTTTTTTGTTGTTTTTGCTCCATCACACTTTTAATCTTAATTTTTTTGTTTTTAGTGAGGCAATTGGGGTTAAGTGACTTGCCCAGGGTCACACAGCTAGTAAGTGTCAAGTGTCTGAGGCCAAATTTGAACTCAGGTACTCCTGAATCCAAGGCCAGTGCTTTATCCACTGTGCCACCTAGCTGCCCACTTTTAATCTTAATCTGCATTATTACTATTTTCTCCATCACTTAAGTTAGACAGTCAACAAAACAACAACTATGAAAATAGCTAACATTTATATAGCACTTAGCGTGTGCCAGGCACTGTGCTAACTAAGCACTTAACAAATATCATCTCATTTGATCCTCAGAACCACCCCATGAGGTAGGTGCTATTATTACCCACATTTTATAGTTGAGGAAATTGAGGTGCAAAAAACAATAAAAATGACTTGCATAAAGTCACATGGCTGGTAAGCCTCTGCGGCCACATTCGAACTCAGGTTTTGGGCCCAGGGCTTTATTCACTGGGCCGCCTAGCTGCCTTGAGCAACAAAACCATCATCTGGAGCATTTGCCGATTTCCAAGGTGCAGGTGTTCACACTGAAAATGTAAGCGGTAAGAGCTGGTAGGAGTCACTTCCAGCACCCCCTGTTTGTGCTGTAACTCAAGCCCACCTTTCTTTGTTCAACTCACTGGCGCAGGGAGTAGAACAGTAAATGTCATCTCAGAATGAAATCCTTATGAATATTCCCTCCAGCTCAGTAAGTTCACAACCCATCCATGCCTGTCCATCTTCTGCCAGTACCCTTAGTGATGAATCAATCTCAATATCATGGCAGTGCCGGCTTCCCAGCTGAATTGAGCTATTGTTTGAATTAGTCATACAGTCTTAGATCACCTAATTATAGGGTCCCTCTCACTTGGCTTCATTGGAATGGAATCAGACTCTTTTGGAAGAGCCTTCAGAGGTTTCTCTGACACCTCATGAATCCCCTTTACCTTCAAGCAAGGGTGTGCTGGTAAATATTTAACAACCCAGCTCTGGAGGTGGGGGGAGGCAGGGAGGATGTACTTATGACACACTTTTCAAGCTTAATCTGTATTAGTAACAATTTATTCATCACTTTCTTATGTCTAGAAAGCAACAAAACAATCAAACCCCAATTTGTAGCATTTGCCCATTTCCAGGGTGCAATAAATGCTTAAACTGAAAATTTAACAGTTGGCACTCTAAGACCCTTTGGAACTGGCTCCAGCACACACACTGCTGCCTATACAGTAATGTGTGATGGGAGAGAAAGTTAGTACTCTTTGAGAAGGACAGAAGAGGTACTGGTGACCTTTAGATCATATACAGATAGAACTGTGCCACTTATTCAGCAGCATTTAACCGTGTTTTCCTAGGCAGCTAGGTGGCACAGTGGATAAAGCACTGGCCCTGGATTCAGGAGGGACCTAAGTTCAAAACCAGCCTCAGACACTTGACACTTACTAGCTGGGTGACCCTGGGAAAGTCACTTAACCCTCATTGCCCTGCAAAAAAACCCAAAACAAAACAAATGTCATGTCAAACTGTTAAGCTTGTAGTCCATTAAAATACCCAGATCTTTTTTTCGTACAAATAGTTGTCTAGCCGGGCTTCCTCCATCCTATTATTAGCACTGTTTTGCTTTTCTTTTTAATCCAGGCGTAGGAATTTAAGTTTTTCCTTATTAAATGTAATTTTATTAGATTATAGATTTGGGGTTAGATGCTATTATGCAACATGTTAGAAATCTCTCCCTGCTTTGTATCATCTGAAAATGCCATAGAACTGGGATACTGAAAACAGCATCAAATAGCACAGAGCCAAGGGACTCTGTTGACGGCCTGACTGACCTCTTTCCAGTCGGATCATTAAGCATAATTTTTTGGCTCTTGTTGATCAACCAGGTTCAAATCCACATGACTATATTATCATCTAGTTGATCACTGCATTTTGTCCCCAAGGATGAGAGACTTTGGCAAATGCTTTGCCAAGATCCAGATATTCTATGCGTAGAGTGTTCCCTGGTATAGCAGTCTAGTAACCAAGTCAGAAAAGGCAATGAGGTTACTCTTGTTGTTGTTGTTGTGGGGTTTTTTTGGTGAGGTAATTGGGGTTAAGTGACTTGCCCAGGGTCACACAGCTACTAAGTGTTAAGTGTCTGAGGCCGGATTTGAACTCAGGTACTCCTGAATCCAGGGCCAGTGCTCTATCCACTGCGCCACCTAGTTGCCCCCGAGGTTACTCTTATATGGCTTGTGTTTGATAACTCCATGTAGGCTTTTAGTGATTGATGTTTAAGGAATTGTGTTTGAAAAGGACAGGAGTCCAACCCAAAACAATCCCAGAGACCAGTTGACCTTTCTTGAGCATCTACTATGTGCCCTGCTCTATGCAAAGCCATAGGCAAGGGGAAGAGACTGGGAGAGACAGGTTTAACCTCTGCTTGGAAATAGGACAGGGATACAATTCAATTCAATAAACATTTATTTAGCACTTCCTCTTCCACATACAGCCCTGGGGATTCACAAGATAGGAATGTGCAATCTCAGGCCATGGAGAGAATGCATACAAAAGGCCACACAAATGTCCTGTGACCCTCATAGGAGCAAGACATCAAACCTGGATTTTTGTGGGCTTTAGGGCTCAGCCCCCAGGTGGCCTTGTTTGCCCCATCTCCTGAACTCCTTTATATGAGAACTGATTGTTCTCAGTGCCTGCTGAATGCCTAGGCAACAATAAATTGTCAGCAGGATGTCCTGTGATACTCCCAACCTAGACCAGCCCAGGAGAGGCCTGGGCTTTTTCTTTTTTTTTTTTTTTTAATTTTTTTAAATTTTTAGTGAGGCAGTTGGGGTTAAGTGACTTGCCCAGGGTCACACAGCCAGTAAGTGTTAAGTGTCTGAGGCCGGATTTGAACTCAGGTCCTCCTGACTCCAGGGCCGGTGCTTTATCCACTGCTCCACCTAGCTGCCCCTGGGCTTTTTCTTACTCCTTTGTGATGCATGTGTGGAACTAATGATACCAGGGACCTTCTTGATTGCTGGGGAGGAACTTATTGTTCAGTGTAGTGGTAGCTCCAACATCTTGTCTCTGGGTGGATGGGTTAGAGGTGGGCAGCAGAGATCTCTCCCTTTCCTACTGCCCTCCCCCCCTCTCAGTTCTACTTCCCGCTCTTCATCCTGCTGCAGAGACATTGAAGATGGGGACCTCCTGATCCAGTGTGAGGCCTTTGAGGAAGCCAAATCTGAGGATGATGAGGAACTGCTCAGAATCTTTGATGGGATTGACATGAGCAATCACCAGGAGGTCTTCTCTACCCTGTTTAATAAGGTCAGGGGAAATCTAAGGGAAGAAGGGAAGGAGGTAACCTTTGCTCTACATAATGAGATACAGTTAAAGATAAAGGGGAATTGGCGTAGGGAAAGGGGAAGAAGCACTTCACGTAGAGTTAGAGGTTCAGTCATTTTTCAGTCCTGGCTGATTCTTCACCACCCTATTTGGAGTTTTCTTGGCAAAGATACTGGAGTGGTTTGCTATTTCCTTCTCATTTTATAAATGAGGAAACCTAGGCAAACATGGTTAAGTGACTTGCTCAGGGTCACACAACTAAATGCTTTTTTTTTTGGTGGGGCAATGAGGGGTAAGTGACTTGCCCAGGGTCACACAACTAAATGCTTTTTTTTTTTTTGGTGGGGCAATGAGGGTTAAGTGACTTGCCCAGGGTCATACAGCTAGTGTCAAGTGTCTGAGGCCAGATTTGAACTCAGGTACTCCTGAATCCAGGGCCAGTGCTCTATCCACTGCACCACCTGTCTGCCCTCAGGGTCACACAACTAGTAAGTGTCAGAAGCCATATTTGAACTCACAAAGATGAGTCTTCCTGACTTCAGACTTGGCCTGTCTATCGTGTCACCTAGCTGCTCCAGAGTTAGAGGACTAGTATTCAAATCCAAACTCTGATGTTGGTATGACTTTGGGCAAGTCAGTCACCCTGAGCTTCAGTAACCTCATTTATAAAACCAGAAGTGGGGGGAGAAGGGAAGAGAAGACGGGATAAAATAGTCTCTAAGGTTCCTTTTAGCTCTAAATCTTGATGACTTACTAGGTAATGGCCTTTGGGTGAGATGGTGGTGAAATGTGGAAAAAGGCTAAATTAGTGCAAATTTAGTTACTAGAATAAGTGAAATGATATCCCCAATGCTTTCTGCTTTGGTCAGATCATATCTGGGGAATGGGCAAAATGTGGTTACCATTAACCACTTCTGCTTACCACATTTTTTTTTTTTATTTAGTGAGGCAATTGGGGTTAGTTAAGTGACTTGCCCAGGGTCACACAGCTAGTAAGTGTCTGAGGCTGGATTTGAACTCAGGTACTCCTGACTCCAGGGCCGGTGCTCTATCCACTGCGCCACCTAGCCGCCCCCTGGTTACTACATTTTAAGAAAACCTTGGACAAACTCGAAAGTGTCCTAGAGGAGAATGATCAACATGGGAAAAGAAATAAATACTAGAACATAAGAGGCTCAGCTAGAGATGTTGAGCCTGGAAAAGAAAGCTTTTGGGAGATAAAAGATTTACTGAAGGAATCTCAGAGCATAGGCTGGATGTCAAGGCTGAAGGAGGGCCTCAAACATTGTTTAACCCAAAAAGCTCATTTCATGCATGAAGGAACCTGAGCCTAGAGAGGGAAAGGGACTTGGATAAGGTTACATAGTTTGTTAGTGACAAGTCTGGGAACCAAATTCAACTCGCCTCTGTCCTAGTACAGCAAGTATTCTTCTGAACAACATTGTTAGCCACAATTAATCAATAAGCATTTAATAAACACATACTATGCACCAGGCTCTGTGTTAAGTACCAGGAATGCAAAGAAAGGCCTTCCAATCTGAAGGGCTGACATTTGGAAGAAAGAGCAGAATACTTTTACTCAGCCTTAGAGGGCAGACCTAGGAGTGATGCAGGGAAATTAAAAGGGACAAATTTAAGCTCAATATGAAGGAAAAAGTTTTTTCTAACATTTATAGATGCTTAAAAATAAAATGGATTGTTTAGTGAGATAAGAAGTTCCCTGTCATGGTCATTGTTTAAGCAGAGATGAGGTGATCTTGTCAGGAATTACAGAGGAGATTCCTGGTCTTTGGGGAGAGGTTGGATAAGAGACCTTTGAGGTCCCTTTGAGCTCTGAGATTCTAGGATTCTGTGGCTTTGGCCAGGCCTTGAGTTGGGGAGACTCTGAGGCAAAGGTAGAACACAGAAATCTGAAACCCTGAACCTTTAACCCTTGGGCATGGCCTAAGGAAGGAGCCTGGCTGGCCTCGGGCTGGAGCAGAGGTCTCCTTCCTTCCTCACGAATCAGGAGGAGGGCTGGGGATGATTCTAACCATAGGGCCTTCTCTTGGCTTCCAGGTGAGCTGCTCCCCCATCTCAGTCCAACTCCTCTCTGTCCTGCAAGGTCTCCTCTACCTGGAGCCCACCCACCACTCGAGCTTGCTGCTGTGGGAAGCCCTGGAAATCCTTGTGAATCGAGCTGTGCTCTTAGCCAGTGATGGTAAGAACTGATCCCAGGTTACCCCCTCTACCCTCCAAATTCTACCTCAGACAGCACTGTTCAAAGTGGCCTCATAGACTGCCGGCCTGCTCTGAACCTTGCCTAGCCCTCTTCCCACTCAAATCCTTCCTGCTTTAACCCTGTTTCAGAAGGGATCTGACTATTTCAGGTCCACTGAAGTGTAAAAGGCCAGCTATGTGATGTTTATACTAGGAAATTTCCCTGAAAGGCACAGGTTGAGAGGGCAATTCTGAACCCAGAGGAAAAATGACTTCCAAGGTCATTCCCAACTCCTGAGCTTCTATGATTCTTTAAAGGAGGTGCTAATGGCTGCCTGTCATTGACCTTTCCAGGTAAGTGGGAGGAAAATCTTTGACCTCTCCGTTGACCCTTGTATCACACTACATGGGCTGCCTAGTACTTACACTGGACATAACCCAGCTGGTAAATCCCCTCGTGGCCCTCATTTTCTCCATGACCCCGGCCAACCACTGCCCTCCTGGTATTCAGACAATAAAAATAATGTCAATAATAACTCACATACATATAGTTTAAGGGTTAGAAAGGGCTTTCTTCATGACTCTATGAGTTTTATAATTCGTTTTATAATTTATTATATTGTGATTTGTATTCATTTTATAATTGAAGAAAAAGATGATAAATGATGATGATTGTCGGGGTGACTTGCCCCAAATCCTAAGGTTGGTAAGTGGCAGAACTGAGACTCAAACACAAGGGTTTTCCCAATTCTAAACCCTCTCCTGACCCTATTGTACCCTGTTATGCCCTTCCAGGTTGGATGTTCTTTGTCTGCTCTGACTGCCTGTAAAGCCAGCATTTTATCCCAGTATTCACTCCTTCTTAGCATCCCAGAGCATTCCACCAGCCCCCCATCTCCCCCTTGAAGTTCATTTGGGGCACACAGTATAATGTTTCTGAGAGGAAAAGGAAAGCTCTCAGGAGAGACTGAGGGAACGGGGGTGAAATAAACCAATTTCTTTTTGTTTTGTGTTTTATGGAATCTTTTTTTTTTTTTTTTGAGGCAATTGGGGCTAAGTGCCCAGGGTCACACAGCTAGTAAGTGTCAAGTGTCTGAGGCTGGATTTGAACTCAGGTCCTCCTGACTCCAGGGCTGGTACTCTATCCACTGCACGACCTAGCTGCCCCTAATAAACTGATTTCTAAGGTCCCATCTACACTGAATCTCATTCTGGATCTAAGGAAAGGGAGAAGAGATCTCAGGCCTAATCCTTTCCTACTGCTATCCCCACTTCCCACCCTTGATTCCCAAATTGGGAAAAGTCCCCAAGGTTACTCAGGGCATCTGGTCCAACCCAGACCTGAAGAGGAATCCTATTTTCAGCATTCCCTACAATTGATCTTCCAGCAGGACACTGGTGAGGTAACCCGTTCTCCTTTGGAGGGAGGATGGCTCTAATAGTTACTTTGTACTTAGACGGATCTAACATCTGGGGTTTTTTTGGTTTGGGTTTTTTTCTGTGAGGCAATTGGGGTTAAGTGACTTGCCCAGGGTCACACAGCTAGTAAGTGTTAAGTGTCTGAGGCTGGATTTGAACTCAGGTACTCCTGACTCCAGAGCTGGTACTCTATCCACTGCGCCACCTAGCTGCCCCTAACATCTGTTTTTCTGCACCTTCCAGTCGCTTCTGCTTCCTTGGGTCAAGCAAAACATGTCCAATTCTCCTTCTACATAGTGGTTGGAGGCAGTGATTGTGGCCTGTCCCCCTAAACATCCACAATGTCTTCAGCTGCCCGTCATGGCATATTCCCCAGTCATCTCATCTTCCAGGTTACCTTCCTTGGGGCAGAGGAGGATGTGGCACAGGAGAGGAGAGGAGAGGACAGGAGAGGAGAGGAGAGGAGAGAAGAGAGAGAGAGAGAGAGAGAGAGAGAGAGAGAGAGAGAGAGAGAGAGAGAGAGAGAGAGAGAGAGAAGCGGGGGAGGGAGATTGATTGTCATGGCTTACTCTTCTTGATCCCATTTGGGGTTTTCTTGGCAAAGATACTGGAGTGTTCTTGCCATTTCTTTCTCCAGTTTTACAGATAAGGAAATTGAGGCAAACAATTAAGTGACTTGCCCAGAGTCACATAGCTAGTAAGAGGCTGGATTTGAACTCAGGTCCTCTTGACTCTAGGCCAGTATGTTATCCACTGTACCACCTAGCTGAACATAGTTCTTACCAGAGCTAGAGGACAGCAGAATAATCACTCTTCTATATTCGGGACATGCTGCCTCGATTAATACATGGTATACTTAACAATGAGATACTGTTGACTATAGAGTTTATGGTCCACTAAAACCTCCAGCTCTTTTACACATGTTCTGCTCTTTGTGCTTCCTCCACACTGCACTTATGGAGTTGGCTTTTTGGACTGAGACAAAAACTTTATATTTATATTTATCAGAGCTATTTAAAACAAGGAAAACATGATCCTTGCCTTCTCAAAGTTAAGGTCACTGGGGGAGTAATGAGACTAACTCTTGGAATGTGGTATGATTAGGGAATATTTACCAAGCTCCCTTGCCCTTGCTAATCTGCCTCATTGCCATCTTGGACTCTCCACAGACATTAACTGGCTCCGGAATAAAGGAGCTGTCAGAGTGCATGGATATATATGCATTCACACTGTTAGAACTCAAAAGAGACTTTAGGGTTCAAGTCCCTCATTTGAAAAATGAGAAAACCAAGGCCTTGAGAGAACAATTAATTTGCTAAAAGTCATAGACAGTAAGTGACAGAGTTCTTGCTCCATCTATCTCATGGTTCACTTGGGACCTAGAGATTGGAGTCACAGAGTTTTGGGGGTTTTTTTTGTTTGTTTGTTTGTTTGTGAGGCAATTGGGGTTAAGTGACTTGCCCAGGGTCACACAGCTAGTAAGTGTCAAGTGTCTGAGGCCAGGTTTGAACTCAGGTCCTCCTGGCTCCAGGGCCGGTGCTCTATCGTCCTTTTCACTGTGCCACCTAGCTGCCCCCATAGAGTTTTTTAGAGTCTAAAGGAAGCTCATCCAGTTCATGTTCCCTATTGTATAGGAAGGGAAACTGAGAGTCAGAGAGACAAGACTTGTCCACAGTCACCTTGCTAGTAAATGGGGGAGCCAGGACTCCAAGCCAGATCTCCTAATTCTCAGATTCAGAACTTCAGCTTACGAGGGTCATGAACCATCCTGTGTTATTCCTGCTAGAGTCCAGCCTTTAAATAAGCCCTTGAGGAGAGGCTGGGGGCAGAAAACCAGGTGAAGGACATCCCTTCCAGAAGCCCTAGACTCCCATCAGTAGTCCTAGATGCTTCTGCCATCCACAGATTTCTGTAAAATCTTCCTGACCCACATGATGATCTTAATTTGGGGGAATCAATCCCCTAGATTCCATCACTGCCTGGTGAGGCAGGGTGTCCCTTTGTTCTGTTCTCTCCAGGATTTAGTGGATGAGTCTGTCTTAAAATAACAAGATTTAGAGCTGGAAAAGGCCAAGATCTTAAAGACAAGGCCCATAGAAAAATGTGAGGATAAGCAAACACTGTAGGAGTGGAAGTCAGAACCGGTGGATAACAACATAAAGTTTTACAGGTTCTTAGATATCACCTGGTCCAACTTGTCTCACTTTATAAAAGGGAATGGACTTTCCTGAGGTCACAGGCCAGCCCTTTGGAGCCAAGTGCCCATCCTAGAACATTCCATTCCAGTGACTCAGGCCCCTGAAATCAAGAGCCTTAAGGACCTCCCAGCTAGGGAGAATCATGGGTCAGAGGGCAAGTAAACCCTCTGCTATGGAGCTCCCTGCTGACAGGCTGGGGGAGCCCTGGCAATGTACAGGCAGGACACACAGTCGGGATCATCAGATTTTAGAGCTAGAAGACCCCCTTAGAGGTCTTTTTTAAAAGTTACATTTATTTCAGTTAACAAGCCTTTATTTTCTACAGGAGAAAGAAAAAGAACAAACCCTTTACGTAGTCAAGCAAAACAAATTCCTGTGTTGGCTACATCTGAAAATGTATGTCTTATACTGTGTTGTCTTCTTCTTCTTCTTTCTTCTTCTTCTTCTTTTTTGGTGGGACATTTGGGGTTAAGTGACTTGCCCAGGGTCACACGGCTAGAAAGTGTCACGTGTCTGAGGTCAGATTTGAACTCAGGTCCTCCTGAATCCAGGGCTGTTGCTTTATCCACTGTGCCACATAGCTGCCCCTCTCATACTATGTCCCAAAAAGGTCACCCATCTCCCAGGAGGTGGGCAGCTCCCCATTATCTGTCTGGGATAATTGTGCTTGATCATTGCATTGATCAGTATTCTTGAGTCTTTACTTTGCTCTGCATTAGTTCAGATAAGTCTCATCCAGTTCCTCTAAAACAGTCACCTTTGTTATATGAAATGAGATGATATTTGCAAAGTATTTAGCACAGTGCCTGCCACACAGTAGGTACTTAATAAATGCTTGTTGTTCTTCCTCTCTTGACCCTTCTTATGGTGCAATCATTTTCTAAGACATCCATATCTCTAATTGATGATAGCCCCTTAGTTTCCAGTTCTTTTCCATCACACAGAACTACTACAAATATTTTTGTACCTTGTTTGTCCTTTTCCTCTTTCTTGACCCACTGTCTTACAGAAGAAATTGAGGCCTAAATAGGGAGAAGGAACATGCCTAAGGCCAAAAGCATAGCAAGTGATCAAGTTGGGATTCAAACCCCTTCTGGGTAATGATTCCCATATTCCCACTGTGCCACACTGATTCTATTAGTGTTCACTTTGATTTCCCTTAATTCCATCCTCTGTATGGATTTAGAGACTTTGATCATAGCCTTGCCTCAGTTTAGGATGGCGGGAGAGGTGTGGTGTTTTTTTTTTCCAGTGAAATCCCATTCTTCCACTTTTGAGCTGCTAAAAACCTCTTCTACTCAGCCTTTCTGCCCATTTCTAGTCTCCCACTTCATTTAAAAAGAATCAGAGAGGGGACAGCTAGGTGGCGTAGTGGATAAAGCACTGGCCTTAGATTCAGGAGGATCTGAGTTCAAATCTGGTCTCAGATACTTGACACTTACTAGCTGTGTGACCCTGGGCAAGTCACTCTTTTGCCCTACCAAAAAAAAAAAAAAGAATCAGAATCTCAGATTTGGGGGGGGGGGACTTCAAAAATTTCTACTCTTACCTATCCAACCCTACCCAACCAGCCCAAGAGCCTCCTCTACAGCCTCCCTGCCAGGGTCACCCAGCTCCTGTTAGTGAATTCTCCATCAATGGAGAGGTACGCTATCTCCCAGGCTGGATAGCTCTAATTGGTTAGGAAGTCTTAGAAAATTTTATTCCATCAAAGTTCAATTTCGCCCACTAGTTCTGACCTCTGGGACAAGTAGAATAAATCTAATTCCACTTATATGTCAGCCCTTCCATACTTAAAGACAGTAATTGGGAGTGAGAGAGGGAAGGGTTTTAAAACATAGTTTAGTGGAAAGAGTATTGAATTTGAAGTATGAAGATCTGGGTTCAAAACCCAACACTGCCACTTCCTTAACTATATGACCTTGGACAAATTATTTCACTCTGTCCTTCATTTCTTCAAATGTAAAATGGGGGGTGGGGTGGGGAAGGAGTCAAGGCTGTTGGATCAAATACTCTCTTATGATCCTCGGTGTCCACACCTTTGCTTTTCTAGGCTCAGTAGACTTCAGAACTTTGATCTATCCCTCTTTGATTTCCTGTTTGCAAAAGGGCACTATTTGCTCTCTCCAGTCCAGCTTTTGGGAGGATTGTCCATCTTTTCTGGGGCTTGTTGCTCTTATCCTCTCCCTCCCCCCTCCTCCCATCATACTTTCTCCTTAACTTCCTTCCTCTTTGTCCCTTCTCTGCAGTCCAGGAGAGCAGCATCGAAGAAATAGTGGAGAGACTCCTGTCCATGAAGGTGCGGCCTCAGCAGAGCCCCAAGAGCAGTGGCCTGGCCAAGACAGCCCACAAGTGTATCCAAACCAGCCTGGATACAGTGGAACTATCACCAAAGGGGAGCCCCAAGGGGAATGCCTCCAGGCCAGCATCACCTAATGACAGTACAGAGACTGTTAAAGCCATCCAACTGGCAGCAGCCTCTGCCATCCCTGGGCAAGCCCCAGCTGCAGCCCCCCTCCCTGTCCCACCTCCTCCTCCCCCTTTGCCCAGCTTTTCATGGGCCCCCCCTCCAGCTACTCCTATGTGTAGTAAAGCCTATGTCCCTCCACCTGCTCCTCCTCCTCCCCCTCCTCCCCCTCCTCCCCCTCCTCCCCCTCTGCCAGGCATGACACAGACTTCCTCTACTCCTCCTCCCCCTCCCCCTCTGCCTGGCCTGAGCGGCATCCCTCCCCCTCCCCCTCTGCCTGGCCTGAGCGGCATCCCTCCCCCTCCCCCTCTGCCTGGCCTGAGCGGTATCCCTCCCCCTCCCCCTCTGCCTGGCCTGGGTGGCATCCCTCCCCCTCCCCCTCTGCCTGGCCTGGGTGGCATCCCTCCCCCTCCCCCTCTGCCTGGCCTGGGTGGCATCCCTCCCCCTCCCCCTCTGACTGGCCTGGGTGGCATCCCTCCCCCTCCCCCTCCAATGAATGGCATTGAAGAAATAATAGTTGCCCAGGTGGACCATGGTCTGGGTTTTGCAAGAGTTCCAAGCCACAGGAAAGTGAACCCTCCTACTCTGAGGATGAAAAAGCTGAACTGGCAGAAACTCCCATCCAATGTGGTAAGAGGTATGTCTAGTATCAGGGCATCTTCCTCGACAGCTGGGGAGTAGTTGGTAGAAGAGCAAGTTATAAGAGAAATTAGATGTTGCAAAGATGCACTGTGGCCTATTGTAAAGAATAGCAGATTTGGGGTCAGAGGGTCTGGACAACATCTCTCTCTGCCCTGGGCCTCAATTTCCCCATTTTAGGTCTATTCTGACTCAAGTCCTCTATACCTATGACTCTGCCAGAGTCATAGACCTTAGTCAGGGAGGAAGGAAACTACCCAGGTCCATCACATCTACAGGTTTTCTCCCTTTTTCCTCCGAATGATTTGATCTCTTCCCAACCAGTTCCCCTTCTTTTGCCCCACCTCTACCCTCCTCCCAACATCCTCAGTCTCACTGTTGTCTTCACACCAACTTCTGGGAGGCAGATCAGGACATCTTTCCTGCCACGTCTCTGCAAAGCTGCCCCAGGCTGAGTCCCTGGTTTACATCACTCTCCCCTAGGAAGGCTTTACCCCATTGTCCCGCCCCCCCCCCCAAAAGAAATAGCAAATTTTTTTTTTAAGTGCGGCAATTGGGGTTAAGTGACTTGCCCAGGGTCACACAGCTAGTAAGTGTTAAGTGTCTGAGGCCGGATTTGAGCTCAGGTCCTCCTGACTCCAGGGCCGGTACTCTATCCACTGCGCCACCTAGCTGCCCCTAGCAAAATATTTTTTAAAAAAAGATTCATAGATCCCTTGGTTTAGCAAATGGCTTCATGAATTATCTGTGGTTGAAAAAAAAATTCCTCCTCTCAAGCCAACCCTTGGGGATAGACCTTTCTGTCCTAAGGCTGGTTTGGGGGCAATAGTCTCACAATATGTCACCAAACTACCTGTTCATAGTAGTCTGGAGTGGTAATGGGCACAGTGGATGGGATGCTGGATTTGGAATCAAGAATGGCTGGCTCCAGATCCCACTCTGTACAGTTACTAGCTGTGTAACTGTGGACAAGACTATATCTAATGAGCAAGAGAACAGTGACATTAGGGAAGATGAATGTCGATTCTCTGCAAAACTGGAAGGCTGGAGGGCCAGAGAAAAAGCTAGAATTAAAAGCTCCTCAGTGGCCCATGAATTACTTGTGAAGAACTTGACCACCTTCCACTGAGGAAGTCCATGACATGAATGGTGCACAAATTATTACTGTTGTCATGGTGACCATTAGCTGATGTTTACACAGCACCTTAAGGTGCAAAAGTTGGCAGAGATGTAAACATTCTCATCAGAGCCTCACAACAATCCTGTGGGATAAATACTACAGGTTTTATTGTCCTTAGAGATCAGGAAATAAAAACTGAAGAAAGAGAAAGTGATTTGCTCCCACTCACACAGCTAGTAATTGCAAGGGGCCAGATTTTCCAGATTTCCTGACTCTACATCCTGTTCTCAATCCACAGTAAAATTGTCCAACAAGAGATGGGGAAAGTATACTAACTAAAAACTCATGTAAAATTAAAGAAACTCAAAGCTCATTGTTCTGAAGAAGCTATAGAAAGCTCCAAAAAGGAGGAAAAAGGCAAAAAGCCTTTAGAAATACTTTTTGGACCCATAGACATCACTCGACCAAATAATAATAAAGGCTGATAACAGGTATCTGCCACTGAATTTGTCGAATGTAACTGAAAGTGGTTTGTTTCAAGATGGCACCTGTAACATAGTTAAGATCCGAGGATAGAATCAAAAGGCCCTCCGCAGGTGACACCTGCAAGAACTCAGCCAATGATATATTGACAAATGACTGAATCATGTGAATTCGTTTGTGGAAATGGAAGGGTTTATGATGGCAATTTGGAACCGGCTCATTGCCATTAGAAGTTACAGAAGGTTTACACTCTTGGGAGTCTGCTGTACTTAGTGATCAATGTCAGTCATGCAAAGAATTTGTAGAAACTGCATCACATCTATGATAGGAGTAGTATTTCCTAGGACTCTGACTCGTAGGCTAGGCTAGCTTTTCCTGAGGTCCTACCCTGTGCCAGTTAGGTTAGTTGTTGTTGTTTCCTTCATTGGTTATTAAAACTTTCTGTGAGATTGGATTGACTACAGGGACTGGCTTAGGTGGTTGCCATGGCTTCCTGGCCTCAGTGGTTCACATCGACTTCCTGAGCTCATCTAGAAGTCCTTTGCCTTCCACCATAGGATTTTCACCTTTTTGTTCTTTTTTTTTTTTTTAAAGCTTTTTCTGCACATTCCAAGGCAGGCCTGAAACTCCTCGACTTTCTTGGCCCCTTAACCTACTTGCTTGGTATCCTGGGTTTAAAAATATTCAGTCCAATTCCCCAGTAACCTTTTCTGCTTCCCCAACACTTCCATAATAACCGGAGTCCTTCATCTGGCATCTTGTCCATCTTTCAATTGAAAACCCATTTCCACATATTCCAAGACACAATTGTGTATTTTCTAGGGTTTACTGACAAGAGAAAAGGGATTTAGCAATAACACAGCAGAGGAATGTCATTAGAAGTGGGAATTAAAGAAAACCATAAACTTCCCAACTCTCCGAGGAGGGGCAGAGATATCTGTAGGACAGACTTAAAAGTTTAATCTGCATTATTAATCTTTTCTCTATCATTTTCTTAAGTCTATACAGTCCATAAAACAGTAAAGCAAGCCTTGATTTGTAGAGTTTGTAAATTTCCAAGTCATAAATGCTCACTGGACATTTAACAGCTCTCAGGGCATCTAGGTGGTACAGTGGATAGAGCACCAGCCCTGGATTCAGAAGGACCTGAGTTCTAATCTGGCCTCAGACACTTGACACTTAGTAGCTGTGTGACCCTGGGCAAGTCACTTAACCCACATTGCCCCGGAAAAAAAAAATTAATAGCTCTCCCAGTTAGTTCAAGCTGGCTCCAGCATACCCCTGGTCCCCTCTCACTTGAGGTCTTCAAATAGAGTCTAGATGCCCACTTGTTAGGTATATTATTAGGGTCCTTTGAAATTTTTGAGTTGGACAAGATAGTCACTTATGACTCTTATCTCTGAAATTCTATGGTCCACATATCATTCCCATTAATGTTAGGTAAGGATGATTTTTCTTTCATTTCATCAGATGTTTTATTCAAAACTTTGTGGTTTGGGTTTTTTTGGTTGTTGTTTTCTGCAGGGCAGTGAGGGTTAAGTGACTTGCCCAGGGTCACACAGCTAGTGTCAAATGTCTGAAGCTGGATTTTAATTTAGGTCCTTCTGAATCCAGGGCCTGTGCTTTATCCACTGTGCCACCTAGCTGTCCCCTTATTCAAAACTTAATAAAGCCTTTCCTACCCCCCCCATTCCAGCATTTACTCTCTTTATTTTCTATTTATTCTGTATATAACTTATTTTGTATATATTTGTTTGCATGTTGTCTCCCCATTAGATTGTAAGCTCCTTGAGGACAAGGACTGTCTTTAGCCTCTTTTTGTATCCCCAGCACTTAGCACAGTGCCTGAAACATAGGCACCTAATAAATGTTTGTGGATTGATTTATTGATTGAATATTGAGCAGCGGTACAACCACCTATATATATATTTTTTTGTGAGGCAGTTGGGGTTAAGTGACTTGCCCAGGGTCACACGGCTAGTAAGTGTCAAGTGTCTGAGGCCGTATTTGAACTCAGGTACTCCTGACTCCAGGGCCGGTGCTCTATCCACTGCGCCACCTAGGTGCCCCTTCCCCTATTTTTTTTTTTTAGTGAGGCAATTGGGGTTAAGTGACTTGCCCAGGGTCACACAGCTAGTTAAGTATTAAGTGTCTGAGGCCGGATTTGAACTCAGGTACTCCTGACTCCAGGGCCGGTACTCTATCCACTGCGCCATCTAGCTGCCCCCTCCCCTATATATATATATATATATATTTTTTTTTTTTTGCGGGGCAATGAGGGTTAAGTGACTTGCCCAGGGTCACACAGCTAGTAAGTGTCAAGTGTCTGAGGTCGGATTTGAACTCAGGTACTCCTGAATCCAGGGCCGGTGCTTTATCCACTGTGCCACCTAGCTGCCCCCTCCCCTATATTTTTTAATAGTGATTGAGAATTAAACTAATTTCAGAGAATATAATTTTTTTTTCTTTTTCCTCATCAACCCACCCTCCCACCCTTCTTGTGCCCCACAAGTAGAAGTGCTTCCTTATAACAAATAAGCATAGTCAGACAAAACATACCCATACACTTGCCATGCCAGAGAATGGATTCATGCATCTATTCCATCACTTTTTTGTCAATGGGGTGGAAGGTATCATGCTCCATGTCCCCACCTGCTCCCCTCCCTCCCCCCGACCACTACCCTTGTGAGCTGACAGTCTGCTTCCTCTTACATCTTTCAGACAGTCACTCAATGTGGGCATCAGTGAGTAGCCTGAGCAGCGAAGGCATGGAGCCCGATTACACCAGCATTGAACAGCTCTTCTGTTTTCCAACCACAAAGCCCAAGGAGAAGGAGGCAGCCCCAGCCAAGAAGGAACCCAAAGAGGTAGGCTGGCTGGGGGCAGCTTTCCATTGGGAAAGCACCTCAGAGTTTCCAGGGTGCTTTCTTTTAAATAGCTTTGTAGGTTGAGCAAAATTATTATTCCCATTTTACAGATGAGAAAATTGAGGTTCAGAATAGGAAAGGGACTTTGCCTATGATCATGCAGCCCAGGGCTGCTTCTCATGTGGCTCCTCCTTTTGGGGTTGGGCTTTGTTTTCTTTTCCCAGATTACGTTTCTTGATGCCAAGAAAAGTCTCAATCTGAACATTTTTCTGAAGCAATTCAAATGGTAAGTGTTGGAGTCAGAAGGGCAGGCCAATTTTTGTACTGTCACAGTGCCTGGAACACCACCATTAGCCTTCAATCTCCTTTTCCCTTCAAGAACTTTATGTCTTCCAGAGACTCTTATTAAAATACTATTCTGAAACAGGGATCCCTCCTACAGAATCCCTGACGAGTGCTTCGGTTTGTGATAGACTCCTTTTAAGGTGCAGGCATGTTTGTGGCCAGTGGGGAAGGGCCTACTAGATAAGGTGACATTTAGGGGGTAGGGTGAGAGGAAGAAAAAGGAGCAAGAAAATAGGAATGAGAATTTGAAGGACCCCAAAGGGAAACTCCTAGAGGGAGATAGGAGGTTAGATGATATTTCAGTGGCTAGAACAATGAACTTGGGGTTGAGAAGACTTACTAGCTGTGTTACCTTGGGCAAGTCACTTGACATCTATCTGCCTCAGTTTCTTCGACTATAAAATGAGGGGCATAGTCTCTTCCAACTCTGAATCTATGATCATGTGAGCTTTGGATCTTTCTTAGAGACCAGATCTAAGGAAGAGGAAATGGAAAATGTAGATGAGTTTTGAGTAGAGGAGAAGAGAGAGTTCACAGCAGATGGCCTCAGTTTTCTCTGTTAAGTATGAAGAAAGGACATCTGTTGAGAGAGGAAAGAGACAATTCTGCAGCTTCCTCTAGTCGCATACAATTTTTTTAAAAAATCTAATATATTTTTTCCAATTAACAAAAAAAACTATTTTCTCTTCCCTTGTCTCCCCCCCCAATAAAAAATGAAAAGCAAAATGCTTAGAACAAATATACATAGTCAAGCAAAACAAATTCTCACATTTAGCTGTATCCACAAAATGTATTTCTCAGTCTATGAATAGCATGTTTCATCATGAGTCCTTTGGAATCTGATTGGTTATTGTAGAGATCAGAGTTTTTAAGACTTTCAGTCTTCTTGTTATTCTTCAAATTGTTCCCATGGTTCTACTCACTGCATTTAGTAAGTCTTCCCAAGTTTCTCTGAAACTATTACCTTCATTATTTCTTTTTTTTGTTTGTTTGTTTGGTTTTTTTTTTTTTTTAGTGAGGCAATTGGGGTTAAGTGACTTGCCCAGGGTCACACAGCTAGTAAGTGTTAAGTGTCTGAGGCCGGATTTGAACTCAGGTACTCCTGACTCCAAGGCCAGTGCTCTATCCACTGCGCCATCTAGCTGCCCCCTCATTATTTCTTATAGCACAATTATACACGGTGGACCAAAAGTCACAAAAGGGTCTGACATTTTAATAACTGGGGGGGTTGCGGAGAAAGGAGGGTTAAGTGACTTGCCCAGGGTGACACAGCTGGTATGTATCAAGTGTCTGAGGCTGGATTTGAACTCAGGTCCTCCTGAATTCAGGGCTGATGCTTTATCTACTGCGCCACCTAGCTGCCCCTTTAATAACTTTTTGAAAATTATTTTTTCTTTTTTTTTCACCATTGACAAGATTTGATTTTTTTTACACATAATGTACATTCATTTCCTATGTATACTATATATATATACACACACACACACACACATATATATATATATATATGTATGTATATGATGCTATGGTATTGCAAATTAAAAAGAAATTAATTAAGGAGTTATTAAGTATTCGTGACTTTTGGCCCACCCTGTATATGCCATAATTTATTCAGCCATTCCCCAATTTAAGGGAATCCCTTAATTTTTAATTCTTTGCCACCACCCCCCAAAAAAACCCCAATTATAAAAATGTGTGCGCCTGTGGGTCTTTTTCCTTTCTTTGTTCTCTTCAGGGGAGAGGCCTAATTGACGTATAACTGGGCCAAAGGGTATACAAGTTTAGTAAATTTGGGGGCACTGTTCCAAATTACTTTTCTTTTTTCTTTTCTTTTTTTTTGGTGAGGCAATAGGGTTAAGTGACTTTCCTAGGGTCACACAGCTAGTAATTGTTAAATGTCTGAGGCCGGATTTGAACTCAGGTCCTCCTGAATCCAGGTCCAGTGCTCTATCCACTCTACCACCTAGCTGCCCCCAAATTACTTTTCTAGAACAACAGCATACAATGATAGCAGTAAGAGCAGCAGTAGGAAAGATGGTGTAGAAACTCACTTGGCAGCCCAGGTTTGAGGGGGCAATAGGACAAGGGGTCAAGGAATTCAAGGGGAGAGGACAATCTGCGGTTGAACTAGTTACTTCTAGGCCCAGGTGGATTCTGAGGTCTCCTCCACCTTAGAGACTATGACTGTGTCTCTGTAACTGAGATAGAATCTGCCCTTGACTACCTCCTGAGTAGTGAGGCACAGAAGGGGTCAGGCCTGGCTTTGTGGAATGGAGTGTGGCGCTCACACCTAACTGCCCTTTCTACAGCTCCAATGAGGAGATCACAGACATGATCCAAAGAGGGGACAGGACCAGATTTGATGTGGAAGTTCTGAAGCAGCTCCTCAAACTGCTCCCCGAGAAGCATGAAGTAAGTTGTGCCCAGGGAAAAGGATGCGTGACTTTACCTTTTCAATAAGAAGATGCCCAGTAACATTATCAAACTCTCTGTGTGTTGAGTCCTAGCATTTTCCACATAGTGGGGGCAGTCAACAAAAAGGAGATCTTAGCCTAAGGCTTCAGGGTCTGGAGGAGATAAAGAAGGATCCCTGCCCTCAGGGAGCTCACAGTCTAAGGGGGGAAATGAAACACACACACACACACACACACACACACACACACACACACACTCACTCACTCACACATGTCAGTTATTAAATTAAAATGAAGCACCGGTGTGCCAATGTGTGCTATTTGGCCAAAAGAGCGGGGCTGGGGAGGGGTCAGGGGACACCCCTTGGACCATGCAGGGCTTGAAGTACAGAGATGATTTGAGGAGAGGAAGGAGGGACTGCTGTCAGCAGTCTGGACTACCAGGGCCTGGGCCTTCCTAGGGTGGGGAGCCCTCATCCCTTTGTGGTTTCTGTCCTTCCCAGATAGAAAATCTGAAATCATTCCAAGAGGAGAAAGCCAAGTTGGCCAGCGCTGACCAGTTCTATCTCCTCCTCCTCAATGTTCCCAGGTAAGTGCTTCACGGTGCCCAAACATGCTCCTTTCCTCTGTAGGCTTGGCCCTCTAGCAATACAATAACCCTGCACCTTATACATCCTGACTCCCCACAATGAGGGCGACTTAGAATGGGGATCAACCAGCATTTATTAAACACCTATTCTGTGTCAGGGGCTCTGGGAAGAGAAAAGTAAAGATAAAAGAATCCTTGCTCTCAGGCAGCTTGCACTCTTAAGAAAATATGCAAAATGTATATGAGGTAGATCCCAAATAACTTACAGAGATGTCCTGGTAGGTGGGAGGGTGCGGTCAGCAAAGGCCCCCCCCTCCCAAAGGAGGGTGGCATTCACTGGGAGCTTAGAAGAGAGCTAGAGGCCATCTCCAGTCATCCTGATCTGTATCGTTTTTGTTTTTGTTTTTGTTTTTGTTTTTTTCCCGGGGCACTGAGGGTTAAATGACTTGCCCAGGTTCACACAGCTAGTAAGTGTCAAGTGTCTGAGGCCGGATTTGAACTCAGGTTTTCCTGAATCCAGGGCCGGTGCTTTATCCACTGTGCCACCTAGCTGCCCCCTGATCTGTATCTTGCCACTGGACCCAGATGGCTCCAGAGGAGAGAGGGAGGTTGGTGGCTTTGCACAGCCCTGACTCACTTAAATCCAAATCACCTGTAAGTCAAGACATGACCTTCCTGATATCATTGGTCCTCTTTGAAACAGCAATAAAAAAGAGAGCTAGAGATTCCAAGAGTCAGAGCTAAGGAGGGTGTGCATTCCACATATGAAGGACTGACTCTGCAAAGATGGAATGTTGTATGCTGGGCCCTGGAAATAAGAGAGTCCAGTTTGGCTGAGACATAAGCAGCACGTGGAAAGAGAGTAATATGTAATAAACCTAGAAAAAAAGGCTGGAGCCAGATGGTAGAAGGTTTTAAACGCTAAACAAAGGGGTCAGTATTTGATCCCAGGGCTAACTGAGCCAGGGGCTGACGTGGTCAGAGCTGGGCTTTAGGCACATGTCACGTTGGCAGCCGTGTGAAGGATGGATTGGAGGGAGGAGAGAATCGAGGCAGAAAGAACAATCAGGAGGCTAGCCCTGAACTAGGGTGGTGGCTGGATGAGTGTGTGTATGAAAGAAACGTTGGGGAGTTAAAAATAAGATTCAGCCACTGATTCTGCATGAGAGGTGAGGGAGGGTGAAGAGTCCAGGACAGCTGAGGTTCTGAACCCACCTGACCAAGGTGCCCTCCACTAAAAGAGGAAAGTGGGGAGGGGGAGCTAAGGAGGAAAGATAATGGGTTCTCTTCTCTGTAGGACATACTGTCTTTGGAGTGCCCACAGCACATCTAGTGGGTTTTGTCTGCTAGGCAGTTAGACAGCTGGGAGTCATGTTCATAGAGATAATAACAAACCCTTGAGACCTGAAGAAATCACTTAGAGAGTATGTAGAGGAAGAAGAGGAGAGGGCCTAGGACAGAGCCTTGAGGGACACCCACAGTCACAAGGTGGAGCATAGATGATGATCCTTCTGAGGAGACAAAAAGAACAGCCAGAGAGGTAGGAGAACCAAGGGAGAACAGTGATGTGAACACCCAGAGAGAAGAGGGATGGGGGGGGAATTGGTTCTTGACCCTGGTCAAGAAGACATTCATTAGCCCTTCAATCATGGCCTCGTATGCTTGGGAAACTTATTTAAGAAATTCCAGGGTGAAAATCCAATTTTCAAAGCAGATGAATAAAGGAATGGAATTTGCCACAGGCTTAAAATAGTAGCTCTCTTATGTTTAAAATTTGATTTGTTTAAAAATATGTTTTGCACTTTCCTTTCCAAGAACATTCATTGTTATATTAAGTTAGAGCCGCTTCTCAAGTCCCTTATAACGCCAGATCTATAGAGTCCGAAGACTTCTCTAGGTTTAGCCATCAGACATTGACACTGAGGCACTCTGGATATTCCCATCACCTCCTGCTTCTTGGGGGCAGTGGACAGCACTCTAAACAGCCAGATAGGGAAGAAAGCTAGATTTTAGTTCAAACGCTACTGTTCTTTTGTTCTGGTACCTTGACCAAGATATTTTTCTCTGTAACAGTCTCCAATGGCCCTTCCAACACTGACATTCTAAGTTTTTTGCTATCAGGTCTCTTCCAGCTCTGACAGTTAATCAGAGCCAAACAAGTTTGAACCTAGGTTGGCCTTAGGACTCACTGACCCCATGGTCAGCTTCCTAGAGTACTACTTCCTCCTCTCAGAGCTGGTCCAGAGGACCTTAGCTTCAGCCTTTCACTCCTTTCTAAACCTTCCTTGGTCCCTCACCAAAGAGCCCAGCCCTTTGAACTTCCTGGCCCCTGAGCCAGCTTGGTCCCATGGGCTCTGAAATCAATAGTACCCAAGTTCTAATTACCTTCCCCTTTCCCATATTGCTACTGTTACCTTTGGGTGCCTCTTCCTAGCCCCTGCCTCTCCCTTTTCCACTCTTCTCCCTTCACCCCATATATTCAAGACCTCACAAGTACCTTTCCTATTACTTTTTCACAAAGGACAAAATAACAATACAAATTCAGAAATAACACACCAGGGGAAGGAAGGTCATTAGATGTGGATGTACAAGAAAATTCCCTAGCCTGAGACTAAATGGTATAATTTCTAGCCTAATCTTTGGCCTGGAGACATCTATATGTCTGTATCCTTCATGCTCCCAGACTGGAATGAATGATCTCTTCCCTAGCTAAATGTGAAATTCATCCACCTACTATATACTGTCGGGACTCAGCTCATTGGTCTGTTCTCCTAATCCCAGCCTCACTCTTAGCCAATCTGAATGTCTTCTAATGATACTGAAAGAATAGGTGAGTATTTCTAAATGCTCTAATTAATTCACATATCTTCCTCCTATCAAAGAACTAAGTACAAAGCTTTTGCAAAAAGACTGGAAATCTACTTGACACATAGTAACTATCAGTTCACAGCTTTGGTAGGTGTTAAGTGTAGCCAAAGAGGAAAGGAGAAACAGGAAAAGAAATGATTTGGGAGTGATATTCTTACTGTCTTAAAATACTCAAGGATCTATCATTTGGAAAAGGGGTTAGATTTGTTTTTCTTGGCCACAGAGTTGGCAAAACCCAAAGCAGTACAAAGAAGAGAAGGAAGGAAAAGAGTTGTAGAAAGTATGATTTTGGCTTAATGTAATGAAAAACAACTAGAACTTCCCCAAAGTAGATGTCTTGAAAAATGGTGAGCCTCCCATCACTAAAGGTCTTCAAGAGGAGGCTGAATGACCACATACATATTAGGGAAGTTGTGAAGGTTCCTCTTTAAGTATGGATTCCAGTTCTGAGATTCTATGCTTCCCAGTGGAGCTGAGCCCATTATGGGAAAGAAATCAAGTACCTATTTCCTATATGGACCTGTTGACCTATTTCTCTATTTTAGCTACCAGCTGCGGATTGAATGCATGCTGCTGTGTGAAGAGACAGTCATCATGCTGGACATGATCCGACCCAAAGCTGAGGTCATTCGTAAGGCCTGTGAGAGTAAGTGCACCCATAGGGACCTCAGAGGGTGGGACTCCTGGTTGGAACCCAGAACTGTATGGATACAGACTCAAAAGCTATCACTTCCTTAGTCTGCAAAATGGAAACAAAGAGGATACAATTAAAATCTAGAAGGGAATAGACCAAGAAATATAATACAGTTGTGGTTACTAAAACTCAGAAGCTAGAACTAGAGTCTCTCTCCTATTTTCCTTCTCACTTAGGATCATAAATTTAAAACTGTAGGGCCTCAGACACTTAACACTTACTAGCTGTGTGACCTTGGGCAAGTCACTTAACCCCAATTGCCTCACTAAAAAAAAAAAAAAAGAAAAAAGAAAGAAAACTGTAGGGGGCAGCTAGGTGGTGCAGTGGATAAAGCACAGGCCCTGGATTCAGGAGGACCTGAGTTCAAATCCAGCCTCAGACACTTGACACTTACTAGCTGTGTGACCCTGGGCAAGTCACTTAACCCTCATTGCCCCCCCCCCCCGAAAAGGGAAAAAAATAATAAAAATAAAACTGTAAGACCTCAAAGGGTCAACCCCCTCATTTTACAGATGAGGGAACTGAGGCCCAAGAAGATTAAGGGATTTGCCTGATGTTACACAAGAAGTGTCAGGATCAATACTTTTAGGGCAAATGAGAGAACATAACATCCCATTTTACACATAGGCCCCACCCTAAGAGGAGACATGAACTAGCATGAAAACCCCTCAATGGTGGTAGGGTTTAGGCTTTTCTTCCTTCCTTCCTTTCTTTTTTGATGTAGTAAAAAAACCACACTGCTTTTAGGTTCATGAGACCTCTGTTCAAATCTTATGAAGGGGAAGGAAAAATCAATTTCTTATCTACTTCTTCTTGTTCAGTCATTTCCAACTCTCCATGACCCCATGGACTTTTGTCCATGGAGTTTTCCTGGCAAAGAGACTGGGGTGGTTTGCCACTTCTTTCTCTAGTTTGTCCCCATTTTACAGATGAGGAACTGAGGCAAAATCTCCAGTGGATTGAGGCAAACAGAGGTTAAGTGACTTGTCCAGGGTCACCTAGCTAATAAGGGTCTGAGGGTGCTTTTGAACTTAGGTCTTCCTGACTCCAGGCTTAGCAGTCTATCTACTCCTCCACCTAGCTCTTCCTTCATATCTGCTCCTCCCTACCATAACCCTGGTCATGTTATTCAGACCCTCTGAGCCTCGGTTTCTGACATCTGACAATTCATAAAATGAAATCCTCTTGAAATCCCTCCCAACTCTAAGCACTATGATTCCATGGACTGTTTCATGGAGGAGTATCAGCCAGTTCTAGGAAGGTTTAGAGAAATTCCTGATGACAGCCCAGTAAGAGGCTATCAAAGGATACTAGTTATATTTGGGAATGTCCTTGCCCTGAGAAGATGGCTACCCCCTCCCCCAACCTATCCTTCAGGGCCCCAGCAGAGATCCTGAGCTGACCCTCGATGGCTTTTTGGGGGTACCTGGAGACCAGATTTGTTCACAGAACCAAATCATTAAAAGCACCCCTTGCTCTGCAGGTCTCCTCACCAGTCAGCGTTTGCCAGTTTTCTGCCAACTGATTCTCAAAATTGGAAACTTCCTCAACTATGTAAGTTGTTTCCTGGCCCACGCCAGACCAACAGGGCCTGTCCTGCCTCCTCCCTGCCTACAGGAACCTCAGTAATGATTGTCTATCTGATCTCTTCCAGGGGAGTCATACAGGAGATGCTGATGGTTTTAAGATCAGCACCCTGCTCAAACTCACTGAAACCAAGGCCAACCAGAGCCGTGTGACCCTGCTACATCACATCCTGGAGGTAAGGATCCCAGAGGCTCCCTGGTGGTGCTACCAGATAAAAAAGCTGGTTTGGTTTTGGTTTTAAATCAGACTTGTGATTTGATTGGTGTAAGGAGCTCCTGAGAGGGGACTCACAGACTGGCACTTTCTGTTGCCTTAGAGAGTTGCCTGGAATGCTGAGGAAGTTAGGTGACTTGCCCAAGGTCACACAGCCAGTATGTGTCAGAGGTGGGAATTGAATCCAGTTCTGTCAGACTTTTAAGGACAGCTCTCTATCCACAGGGCCACACTGTCCTCCTACAGAAGCTGAAGCACAAGGGCATAAAGTCTCCCCTGTCAGCCTTTTCCATTCCCTTTGCCGTCTCCCTGCCAGAGTGTCCTCATTTCCCAGCTTCTAGAAACTCATGTCATCCCATCATCGTATGTAGAGCTGGTGGAGGCCTTACAGGCCCTCTGGACCAGGACAGGCTGCTGTGCACACTGGCAGACACAAGGCACCATATGGACTGGTTTTGCTTCCCCCCCCCCCCCCCCAATGTCATAAGGAGAGTTTCATCTAAAGTAGGACTGGGAAATAACTCTGATGCAAAGACCAAAAGCATCAATAAAACGTTTGTTTTTTTTAAAGATCATCTGGTTCAGTCCCCATTTTAGAGATGGGGAATTTAAAGCCCACTTTTGCCCCCAGTGAATTAGTGACTTGGCACTTAACTTGACCTTGCAAAAGGCTCCCCTCCTCTTAGAGCCTGTTCCTCTTAGAGCCTGTTCCCCTTTTGCACAGTGAGGAGGTTGGGCTAAGTGGTCCCCGTTGCCCGTCACTTCCAGCTCTAATGTTCAGGAGTGGTCACCCAAAGCTCTGTGAGGGGCCAAGCTGACTGTGCTAGCCACTACCTAAGGCATGTCCTCTAAATTCCATGGCACCGATCTCTGTCTTTCCTGGAGCTCAAAACTAAGACAGGCTGAGCTGGCTGTGCCCCGGGGAAGATCAGGCAGATGGACTAGCCACAGTTAGCAGACATCCAGATGGACCCTCTGCACAAACAGGCCAAAGGGAGGTGCCCCGGAGGGACATGGGGCTGGAGCTATTGTGAGAAAAATGGTGCAAGGCAATAGAGCTGAAAACAAAATTTTTCTACAAATGAGTGGATGTCTGGTTCACATTAGGGGTGAAGAGCTATGAGAAGCAGCTCTTGTCCAGATCAAACAGGATTGGGGAATATAGCAGCTTTTTCTCAGTGGCCAATCTAGTGAGGGCTCAGAGAGGGGCTAGGGTTTGGAGGCACTAAGGGAAAGGATGCTGAAATTCAATTAAAAAAATACTGAAGTGTCTGTTATATGGAGAGCACTGTGTTGGTTGCAGGGGAAGATTTTTGCTGTAGAGAAGACACTGTCCTCGCTTTCAATGGTGCTGAAATGTTCTTGTTCTTTTCCAGGAAGTGGAGAAAAATTACCCTGACCTCCTGCAGCTCCCCAGTGACCTAGAGCACATCTCTCGGGCAGCAGGGTAAAAAACTTCCCCAGCCATTGCTATGGCTCCCATGTCCGAGAGGAGGAGAGCATGGCTGTATCTGGGCCACTTGGGATCAGTCAGAAGAGAAGCATTTTCACCATTGTACTGATCCTACATATGGATCATAAACAGTTTCCCCCTAAGACCTTGGGAAATGTCTCTAAAGGAATTAGATCAATCCTTCACATCTGGGAGAGCAGGCAGCCATTAGAAAGATCCTCATAGTGGGAGTCACGAGACCTGGGTTCTAATCCTGGCACTGCCAGTGACTGACTGTGTGGCTGTGATTGGGCAAGTCCCTTGTTTTTTTATGGAGGGGACTTAGTTTTTGCCTTTTTTTTTTTTTTTGGTGAGGCAATTGGGGTTAAGTGACTTGCCCAGGGTCACACAGCTAGTAAGTGTCAAGTATCTGAGATCGGATTTGAACTCAGGTCCTCCTGAATCCAGGGCCAGTGCTCTATCCACTGTGCTACCTAGCTGCCCCAGTTTTCTCCTTTCTAAAGTGAGTGGGTTGGACTAAATGTCCTCCCTCCTAAGTTCCTTTCCAACTGATATTCTGTGATTCTGAGTGTGTGACTTTCTACTTTTATACATACGTATTACCTTTGATTCCCAAAATAGGCCCAATTTCCCATCTGTGCAATTGACAGGGAGGGAGAGATTGTGGTATAATTAATGATCTCTAGCTATTACATTTTATGATTCTTAGACCTGCCTTCTCTGGTCCTCAGTTCTTCATCTGTAATATAGGGAAAGAACTTAGATCAGAAGAGAGGACATAGGCCTTTCCAGTTTTTACGCTAGGTGATCTCTGACCTGTGGTCTCACAATGAGGTCCTTCTTCCACCCCACCCCCTCCACTGACTCTCAGGATCAATATTGATATCATCCACTCGGAAGCCAGCAGCAACCTGAAGCAGTTGCTGGAGATGGAGCGGAAGGTATCTTCAGGGATTCCTGAGGTGCAGGAGCAGTATGCGAAGCCCCTCCAGGCAAGTGACCACCAGCCGAAGCTTCAGGCTGAGTGAGGGAGGTGGGTGCTGGGCACAGTCAAAATGAGGCCTATGGATACCATCAAGAAGATTCCTGTGTTGGGTAGGAGAGAATATTAGATGCCTTCTGAGATCTTGTCTGACCTGATGATTCTACCCAGCAGTTGATGTTTAACAACTGGCTCTTCAAAGGGAAAAAGATGCACAGAAAACACACTTTTAAATTTAATCTGCTTTATTAGCATCTTGTTTGTCACTTTACTAAGTCTATAGACAATCAGCAAAATAATAAATCAACCCCTGATTTGTAGCGTTTATCAATTTCCATGGTGTAAATGTTCACACTGGAAATTTAACAATCACCTTTATTGAGCCAGTTCAGGCCAACTTTGGCACACCTATATGATCTTAAATTGCAAAGAAGCCAGTTTCATCCCAGTGTGAAAAAAAAAATCTTCCCTAGTACTGAAAACAGTCCCAAAGTCAGAACGAGCAGATCGCCCAGCAGAGGTTCTGTGATTCATGCTTTGGGGCATCTGAGGGGTCCTTGGACACAGCTGGACTGTGAATGAATGACTCTCTCCAGGATAGCACCTCAGCCTCCAGGGAGTTAGAGGAAGAGTTTAAGGTCATTGAGAGAAAGAAGATAGAACTGGCTGACTACCTCTGTGAGGATGCCCACAAGCTCTCCCTAGAGGACACCTTCAGTACCATGAAGACATTTCGAGAACTTTTCATCAGAGCCCTGAAGGTGAGTGTCCGGTGAACAAGGGAAAACTTTGGATCAATGCTACAAATGCAAATTCAGATTGCACAAATGTACTTTCTGGGTATAAAAAACATGTAGTGGGCACTCTTAAGACCCTCCACTTCCACTACGGGATTTTTGTTTTTTTGGTTTTTGGCAGGGCAATGAGGGTTAAGTGACTTGCCCAGGGTCACACAGCTAGTAAGTGTCAAGTGTCCTCCTGAATCCAGGGCTGGTGCTTTATCCACTGCACCATCTAGCTGCCCCCCAAGACCCTCCACTTCCAATAAAGATAGATAGGCAGAAAGACAAACAGACAAATAGATGAAGCATTAAGCATTGACTATGTGCACTAACAGGCCACCTAGGTAGTACAGTGGATAGAGTGCTAGATCAAGAGTAAGGAATACTTGAATTCAAATCCAGCTGTGTGACCCTGGGCAAGTCACTTAACCCTGTTTGCCTCAGTTTCCTCATCTGTAGAAGGAGAACGAAGTGGCAAACCCCTTCAGTATCTTTGCCAAGAAAACCCAAATGGGGTCAAGAAGAGTCATACATGACTGAACAACAATAACTTGCCAGGCATTGTGCTAAATGCTAGGGATACAAAAACAAGTGAGAAAAGCCTTAGTAATGATTCCTGACATCTACAGGCTACTTGTACCTCCCTCAAGCCCTTTCCCATCTCTTATATCCGTTCAGCTTCACAACATCTCCTGTTGGGGAAGAAAAGCAGATGCTAAGCCCTATGTTTACAGTTGAGGACACTGAGGCACACAAAGGGACAACCACTTTGCCTGGTTCCACAAGGAGCTGGTGGCAGAATTAGTCCAAAACTCCCAGCTTGCTTTGTGTACAAGAACTTGGGTTGGAATCCTGGCTCTGATACTCACTCAAAGACCAAGTTATCTCAGGCAATTCATTTCCCTTCTCTGAGGCTCTTCTGTAAAGTGGGAATGACAATGTTTACAAAGCCTGCCTCACAGGGTTGTGAAGAATACATTTCATAAGCTGTAAAGCTTATGTGAGCAGTTGTTCTTTTATTTTTTTTTTAAGTGAGGCAATTGGGGTTAAGTGACTTGCTCAGGGTCACACAGCTAGTAAGTGTTAAGTGTCTGAGGCTGGATTTGAACTCAGGTACTCCTGACTCCAGGGCCGGTGCTCTATCCACTGTGCCACCTAGCTGTCCCTAGTTGTTCTTTTATTATGAAAATGGGATCTAATATTATTTGAGGGCACTGTGAAATAGCAGGTAGACGGCTGGCCTCAGAGTCCAAAGACCTATTTGTGGGCACATCTTCCTTCACCTCTCAGTGCTTATGGACAATCTTCCAAGGCTGTAACTTAGAGATGAACTCTCCCTCCACATCAGTAGAGGAATTCTCCACACTTGGAATTACTTACAGCAATAAAATCTTCCCCATCTTACTCCAAAGCTGTCACCGGGGGAGCCCTGGATTCCTGAGTATTTGTAATATTGAGATCGATGGCCTGCATGATCATAGTGGCTTCTTTATTTAATCTGACAGCTTGCATCTCTACCCAAAGGATAGCTTCAGCTTCAGTATCACCCTGCTACCTCACCCAGGAAGCTGGGTCACTCGTACCAGCTTCAGTAGGACACCTTGGCTAAAGACTGAGGTGCTAGGCTGGGCACCCCTGGAGAGAACTATGTAGACATGGTGCCTGCTCATCTCAGACAGAGAAGAATCCACAGCCACAATTCTTGCCTTCAGGGAGCCCACTGAGACAGACAGAGCTATGGAGACAGGTTCTCTGCCCTGCCCTTGGAGAAATCATCATGTGACAGATAGATCTATGCAAATGAGATCCCTTCCCATCTCAGTCATTAAGCATTTATTAAGCACCTATGGTGTCTCAGTGCCACACTGATGCAAGAGAACTATGCATAAATGGTTCTTGCCCTCAGGGAACGCACCATCTCAGAGGAGCATAAGGCATACTCACATGGGACACAAAGACAACTGAATAGAAACCTAGCAAAGTGATTGAGAGAAGAGCAGGGCTAGGAATCATGTTCTAGACTTACTAATTTGCTGTGTGACCTTGGGCAGGTGGCTTCCCCTCTCTTGCCCTCATTTTCCTCTTCTGAAAATGAGAGTGCTAAACTAAATGATCTCAAAGATGTCTGACATCCTAGGATGCTATAAATAGGCATCTGTGACAAAACCCAAAGCCCCTTTCCCAGGCCCCTGGAAACTCGGTGACTGACAGAAGCCCTTTGCTCTTTTTTGTTATTAGGAGAACAAAGACTGGAAGGAGCAGGCAGTGAAAGCAGAGAAGAGGAAGAAGCAACTGGAGGCTGAAGAAGCCAAAAGGCCCCGGGGAGAAGATGGGAAGATCAGTAAGCAGGGGGACCGGGGCCATGGGGTGTCTGGGCCAAGTGAGCAGCTGAGGCTACAGGGTGAGGGGGAATCCTCTCCTCCTCCTATTCCTCAAGTCCAAGCCCAGTTTTTCCAACATGACACAAAGAGTCAAGGTTTCCCAAGCCACTCCCTGCAAAGCTCCCCTGCAACCAAAAAGGCCCTCCCTGGTTAATTCTGCCAGAGATTCCAGCAGCCCCTCAGTCCTATATGGCCTTAGTCACCAGAAATTATTTATTTTCTTTCTAAATACCCTCATATCCTTTTAGGATTCCCTTCCTCCCCTGGGGAGCTCCTGGAGGGCAGAGGCCATGTCTCCTTCCTCCCCTTCAGACTTGGGGCTCTCAAAGGACAGAAGCTGTGTTTTCTACTCTTTTGGCCCCAGAGAATTTGGGACTGGGCAGGTTCTATCTATGGGGTGACTGGGGGACTTCTGGGATTTCTATAGTTCGGAAGGGAGCCGTGAAACAGGAGGAAGTGTGTGTCATCGATGCCCTCCTGGCTGATATCAGGAAAGGTTTCCAGCTGAGGAAGACTGCCAAGGGCAAAGGGGACTCAGACAATGGCCTAAAAGCAGCCCCCAGTGAACCCGTCAAGGAAAAAGACACTGGTAAGACATCACCCCCTTGCTCTCTTGATGGCCTCCCCTCTTCTAAACTTGTCCATCCTTCAGAGCTCAAATCTCACTTCCTCCAAGAAGCCTTCCCTGCTCATACCAGACCTCGGTGATTTCCTTCTTTGAATTTGTTTGTTTGTTTGTTTGTTTGTTTGTTTGTTTTTTAGTGAGGCAATTGGGGTTAAGTGACTTGCCCAGGGTCACACAGCTAGTAAGTGTTAAGTGTCTGAGGCTGGCTTTGAACTCAGGTACTCCTGACTCCAGGGCTGGTACTCTATCCACTGTGCCACCTAACTGCCCCTCCTTCTTTGAATTTTTATAGGGCTTAGAGTATGGGCCACAAAGTATAGTATTTGTATTTGAATTGTACTCCTTTGTTACAGATTGGAGGCCTAGAAGGGGAAAGCAACTAAGCAGTGCATTGGGAGTCCAAGCACCTGGGTTCTAATCCTGGCTTTTGCCACCAAGTCATTGTGTGACCTTAGACAACACATTTGCCTCTCTGCCTCAGTTTCTCCTCTATAAAATGAGAAACTTGACAGAGATGGTTTCCAAGCTCCTTCCCAAGCTTTGACAGTCCACAACCCCGTATAATTCTAAGAGCCTACAATTCTGTTGTTAGGATTTGGAGACTCTGATCATATATGTCTGGGAAGCCCTGTCTCCCCCAGGCTGAGAAATCCTTGAGGAAAGGGTTCATCCTTGTTCTGTGAACTCACCGAAAGGAGGGGTTGGATCTGCTCTAGTCTCTTTCTTTATTTGTCCAGCTGAACCCAGGACTGGACACAGAGCGGGGCTCAAGAAAACTGGATGGGTTGCTTGGTTAGTTGGCTGGCTGAATGTTTGCTACCTCTGCCTGGCCTATGAGTGCTATCTTTTCTGCTTCCCTTCTCTTCTTCTTTTTTTTTTTGTTTTTGTTTTTGTTTTTTTGGCGGGGCATTGGGGTTTAAGTGACTTGCCCAGGGTCACACAGCTAGTAAGTGTCAAGTGTCTGAGGCCAGATTTGAACTCAGGTACTCCTGAATCCAGGGCCAGCGCTTTAACCACTGCGCCATCTAGCTGCCCCCTTCCCTTCTCTTCTTTTTTTTTTTTTTGTTTGTTTTTTTGTTTTGTTTTTTTGTGAGGCAATTGGGGTTAAGTGACTTGCCCAGGGTCACACAGCTAGTAAGTGTTAAGTGTCTGAGGCCGGATTCGAACTCAGGTACTCCTGACTCCAGGGCCGGTGCTCTATCCACTGTGCCACCTAGCCACCCCCTTCCCTTCTCTTCTAATGAGGAATTCCTCTCCTAGCCCTAAGGTTTCAACCCTTTCATTAGGAGGATGGTATGGGAGAGGGGCAGCACAGAGAGAGAGTGAGCAAGAAGGAAGCTAAGCCTGCCCCAGACCTCTTATTCCCAATCATTATAACGTAACTTCTTTAGGAGAGAGGAAAACATCTCAGTCAACTATCATCATAGGTAGGCCTCCAAGTGAGGTGAACCAAATCCTAGCGCATGCTCTCTCAACTTGCAGTCAGGCAAACAAGCCTGACTTTGGGGCTCCCCTATGTTTCCCAGATCTCTGATAGGAGTACCTCCCCACCCCACCCCTGGTTTCTGAACCTTCAAGGAAATAGTTCACTCAGAAAAGCAAGAAAGAAATGGAACCCAATACTACCCCTGAGATGGGTCTCAAACCCAGGCCCTTGCCCAGGTCCAAGTCACCTCTCTCTTAACAGTCACCTTCTGTCTCTGCAGAGCTGTCATGCTCACAGGTGTCAGCAGCCTGCCTATAATTACCTCCAGGATATAGAATTAATTACCAGCAGACAATTCCAGACTGATAAATGTACCACTTTAGCCTTGACCTTGGACTCATTTCCTCATATTGATAGCCCCTCAATAAAGCCAGGGACTCCCTCCCTCCTTCCTTCCTTCCCTCCTTCCTTCCTTTCCTTCCTTCCTTTCCTTCCTTCCTTCCTTCCTTCCTTCCTTCCTTCCTTCCTTCCGTCCGTCCGTCCTTCCTTCCTTCCTTCCTTCCTTCCGTCCTTCCTTCCGTCCTTCCTTCCGTCCTTCCTTCCGTCCTTCCTTCCATTACACTAATATGGACTGCTAGAAGACAGAGTGGAGAAAGTGCTAGACTTGGAATCAGGAAGACCTGGGTATAAATCCCACTTCAGATATTAGCTATGTGACCCTGGGCTAGTCACTTAACCTCTGTCTACCTCAGTTTCCTCAACTGTAAAAATGGAGATAATAATAGCACATACCTCATGAGAGCTAAATGAGATAACATGTAAAGCACTTTGTAAACCTTAAAGTGCTATATAAATGCCATCTACATCATTATTAACTACAAAGGAACTATGAAGGAAGACACTATTTGTATCCAGAGAATGGATCAATAGAAGTATGTATAGAATGGTTTTACATGTATATATGTGTGTGTGTATATGTATAGACATACATATATATGTACCCATACACATATTTATGTCTAATGGTAAACATCTCTAGAATGCTAGGGGCACAAAAAAGTTATACAATAACTTTAGTAGATTTAAAAGGAATAGCAAAGGGGCAGCTAGATGGCGCAGTGGATAGAGCACCGGCCCTGGAGTCAGGAGTACCTGAGTTCAAATCCGGCCTCAGATACTTAACACACTTACTAGCTGTGTGACCCTGGGCAAGTCACTTAACCCTAATTGCCTCACTAAAAAAAAAAAAAAGGAATAGCAAGTAGTACATAATAGATTTCTGGTTTCATGTGCAATCATCTTTTTTTTCCCTATTCCAGTATGTTTTGTCAATGATTATTTATTTCTTAAGTTCAGAATAAAATTTCCAAAAAAAAGGTCCTTTACACTCCTCCCCTGTCTGATGTCTTCTTCTGCCCTACAGATGTGATAGGAGACTGTAGGGAAGTGCCCTTCAAGGGTGAATGGGCAAATCACTAGCACTCACTGGATATTGTTTCCTTTTGTGTTACCTACACACTCTATGAATATCAGTTGTGGTTCACATGGCACAGTGGAAAGTCTGCTGGATTTGGAATCAGGGTTAGGGTTTAGATCCTGGCTCTGCCAATAACTTACCTGTCTGACCTTGGGCAAATCATCTTGTCTTTCTGGGCCTTGTTTTTTTCAGTTGTAAAATGAGGGGGGTGGCGATTCAGCTAGATGGCCTTGCAGATCCATTTGTGACCCTCTGCCTCTTCTGATGACTACATGTACATTTGAAGATGAGTCCCCAAAGGATATTCTGATGCCAGCAATGGCATAAAGCATGGAAACTAAATGAAGTGGGGAGCCCTGAGTTGAGACTAAGATGCCTCCTAACAGCGCAATCTTTTCATGAGATGTTTTCAGGGGCCTTCTTGTCTGTTCCTGTCTAAAGACAAACAATCCCTTACCTAGGGGAGGTCTCAGATTAGTTGGGAAATATGACGCATCTAAAATGAGTTCACCGGGGCAGCTAGGTGGCGCAGTGGATAAAGCACTGGCCTTGGATTCAGGAGTATCTGAGTTCAAATCCAGCCTCAGACACTTGACACTTATTAGCTGTGTGACCCTGGGCAAGTCACTTAACCCCAATTGCCTTACCAAAAATAAATAAATAAATAAATAAATAAAATGAGTTCACCCCAAGACCCTGTGACTCAGACTGCAAGGGCTAATAGGACGTCCCTGAAAGGAGAGCTCAGTAAGGGCTAAGGGTGGTCAGGATGGGTTTCCTAGAGAAAGTGGTATCCAAGCTGGGCCTTGGAGGATGGGACACATTAAGGCATGGAGGGACAAGAGGGAAGAGGACATCCAGGACACAGGAATGACATGAGTGCAGGCTGACGTACAAGTACCTGATGTGGTGGGGTGGACGTAGCTTCATTAAGCTTTCTCCCCAGAATAAAACCCAGTGAAAGGGTGATTCAGCACCGTCCCCACCTCTGGAGTGGTTCAACTTTACTTGACATTCCTATATTTATTCTCAACAGCTATAAAGGACACTGGCAACAGCTCCAAGCCTGGGCAGGGCTTTGACCTTGCTGACGCTACTCTTGGAGAGACCTGGGACCAGGACAACCCGAATGATCCTGGGTCTATTGGTGGAATCCCCAAAGGACCCTCTGAAGTCAGTGGCCGTGGCTGCCCAAGCCCAGAGGGCCACAAAGCTTCCACAGCAATGCCCAGCTCTCCTGACGATCCTCGTATAGTGCTACTTGATGACTCCAAGTCTCTGAAGCCCATCAAGTTTTCCAGTGGCTCTCACCCTTGGGGCACAGATGTGGGCAGTGAGGTGGATGGCACCAGAGCAGAGGATCAAGCTGCAGAGCACCAGGCTGGCAGAACAGCCAAGGGACCCGAGAATGGCTGTCAGAGGTCAGAGGATGCAGAGCCAAGTCCTGCAGAGGTGGAGGAGGAAGAGGGGGAAGACACAGCGCCAGACTCAGTGCTAGACACATCTCTGGACAGGTCTTTCTCTGAAGAGGCTGTTACTGATTCCTCAGGCTCTGGGACCCTCCCTCGATCCCAGGAGCGGACCAAGAAGGGATCTGGGAAGCGGAGGAAGAAGCGACATCCTAGGAGCCATGAAGGTAACTCCTTTTGTCCATTTCCAGTGGCTGATGCTGTTTCTTCTCATCCAGCTATGGTCTTGTGGTACTTGGTCTTCCTGGGATGTCCAGTGATACCAGCTAGAACACAGTTAAGCCCTGACTCCGCCTCTAGACTGAGCCCAGATCCCAGCCGGCCCTCTCACAAACACACAGCTTTGGTCACAAGAGAGACAAAGCTTAAGAGAATGTGTTTGACTCAGTAAAGCCCTGGTGAGTCAGCTAGTTAGGGCAATGCTGGACTTCAAGTCAGGAAGGGCCAAGTTAAGATCCTATCTCAGGCACTTACTTGAGGCATGACCCTGGGCAAGTCATATAACCATTCTCAGCCTCAGTTTCCTCATCTGCAAAATGGGGCTAATCACAACACCTACTTCCCAGGGTGGTTGTGAGGATCAAATGAGATAACCTCTCTAAAGTGCTTTGCAAACCTTAAAACCCCATGGAGGGGCAGCTAGGTGTGCAGTGGATAGAGCACTGGCCCTGGAGTCAGGAGGACCTGAGTTCAAATCCGACCTCAGACACTTAACACTTGCTAGATGTGTGACCCTGGGCAAGTCACTTAACCCCAATTGCCTCACCAAAAATAAATAAATAAATAAATAAGATATATGCCCCCCCCCGCACCCCCCCAAAAAACCATGGAAATGCCAACTTCTTTTCATTTCATTTTCATACAAGAAGGACAAGGACATTTCTAATACCGATTCTGACCTTCATTCACTTTCCCCTTGTCTCTCAGAGATTCGTGGCTGAGACTCCCATATCTCACTCGCTATGAATGGGAAACGACAGTCCCTCCATTCATTCCACCAGCCTTGACTGAGGGCTTGTTCTAAGACCCTGCAACATAAATTGGCAGGATGATTGTCTCCTTCCTTTTGAGAGTTCACTCACAAACACACAGACACAGCATCACCTTTCAGTGCGGCAGAGAAACATAGTGGATAGAAAGGATAGGCTTGGGGCCAGGAAGCCCTGAGTTTTAGCCCACCTCAGGCACTTACCTAGCTATATTTATTGGTCCTGGGGCAGGTCACTTAACCTTACTCAGCTTCAGTTTCCTCATCTATAAAATGGGAATGACAATGCATTTTATTCACTGTTTCACTCATGGGATTGTTATAAAAGGCTCAAGTGACAGGTAAGGTGCTTTCCAAATCTCAGTGTATATCCAGTACTCACTCAACAACCTATATACCTATCAGTTCTTATTGCTCTTCTGATCTATCATGGAAAAAAAGTGAGTCATCCATTGGGCCAAGAACTGGGCTCTGCACACAGTCGTTATTTATTAAGCATTTATTGAATCGTTATTGAATAGTGCAGAGCAGAGGTGCCAGCATACAGCCCATAACTCTCTCAAGTGTTGCCCTCCAAGCCAGATTGAAATGTAATTGGGAAATAGGTGACAAAATAAAAATACAGGAAAACATAGGTAATACGTTAATTATGTTAATTATTAATATGTTAATACATGTTAATTAGTGTGTGGCCAGCATATGTGTGGACTGGTGGTCCCATTTGCAGTTGACTTTGACATCACTGGTGTAGAACCCGATTTCTTCTCCCTCATTTCCCTGTCCTCAGGGAGTTTGCCTTCTCAGACAGAACGACAGGGACGCTTTTTTTTTCTTTTTTGTTTTGTTTTGTTTGGGCTCTGTATGACAAGGTATCTCGTGTGTCTTTTATTCAAAAGCAGAGGTTGACTCTTATTCTGGAGATGCTAAAACAAAATGGCCTTGTGTAATCCAGTGAGGTAGGTAAACGGCCCGAGAGGCTTCTTCTTGTCGACTAACCTGGGTGGCGATGGTGGGCCGGTGCTCTCCCCAGTCCTGTGTCGGCGACCCTCCGCTAATATGATGCTTCTCCCCTGGGAGCTGGCAGGCTTCTCTGCTGGTGGCAAACATGCTGTTGGTAGCCAATCGGACTTTTCTTCCCCTACCCCATGTCTCTCCTTCCTTATCTTCTCTCCCCTCTCTGATTTCCCAGATGAGAAAAGATTGCTGGTTATCTTAAAATGCCCACATTCCCATATTAAGGTAACCATTGGTCTCGCTTTTGCTGACTGTTTCTCCCCTGCACTGAGGTAAATGCAACTCCAGGTCCATCAGTAGGCTAGTTCTTTCTTTCCTAGCCTATCACTGCTAAGCTTTATTGAATGGATTCACTAGGAGGAAACTGAGGCCAAAAGAGGTCACGATTTGGTCAGGGTCACAGAAGCAGTAAGTAGCAAGGCTCTGCTTTGAACCCAGACCAAACCCAGTGGTGTGTTCCACTATGGCTACTAAAGACCTGGGTTTGAATCTCAGCTCTGATACTGACCATGTGACCTTGGGAAAGTCTCTTTCCTTTCCCGAGCCTTGTTCTCCTCAGTACAAATATGGGGGCAGGACTGGCTGATCTCTAAGGTCCCTTCCTATCATGCTAAGAATGGGAAGTTTAAAAGATTGAAGACTAAATGAAGTTACACTCAGATTTTTGCTGGAAAAACGGTGAAGCCATTTGTTCAGGCTGAAGCAGAGTCGGAGGTGCAGTGTCTTTGTGTCCCCGTGTCCGTGGCTGAAGTTCCCACTAACAAGAGGCTTTCCCCACTGCAGTCTCTACTGTGCCCCTTCTAGGATGCGGCCGGCTCTGCAGTGTGATGAGGATGGGATGAAGAGGAGGGTCCCTCTTAACAAAACTATTTCTTCTTCTTCTTCTCCCTTCCCTCCAGGTATCAGACCCAAGGCCATGGCCAAATGAGGAAGACTGGAGACAGAATCTGACTTTGTGCATGCCCTCTGCTGCAGTGGACTACTGGGACTGAGGACACATACCACAGGGGAGTGGGGGGGTGGGAAGGACAGATACTCCTATTCCTTGGGAGTTCTGGGCTGGGGACTAGAGACCCTAGAACTCAGTGCCTTACATCAATGGGACCCAGGGGCGGTGTCTCCTGAACTGGCTAAGAAGTGGCACCCCAGACTTGGGACAGAAGGCAATGGACAGAGCCTGCCTTGGATCCGCAGGACGACTCCTGGCAGCTTCTTTCCCATCCTGGACAGCAGCTAGAGATGAGAGCTCTAGCCTCTACCTTGTTTGAATGGTGGGGTTCAATCCCAGACCTATTGCTTGGCTAAACTAGCAAGCCTGCCCACACCCCCAAACCAAAGTCCAGTGTTCTCCACCTCCCCTCCTGGTAGCTCTTTTTCGTAAGTAACCCTGGGGGGCCATGGCTTTGGCGATTGATGTGATGCCGTGTCGATGTTTGATGATGATGAGCTTTCTAGCACAAAGTGATGTTTCCATGTGCAGTGGCAATGAGACCGTTAAAAGATTTACCAGTTTCACTAGATGCCTCTGACCTTCCTGGTTCACTGTCCTCTAGCTTTTACCACCCCCCCCCCCCAAGCATGTATCGCTTTGTAAATAATCATTCCTTTGGAATAAAAATAACAGAACTTCCATGTCTATAGTGCATTAAGGTTTACAGATCACTTCCCACAACAGCCTTGTGAGGGGCACAGTGCAAGTATTATTTCCATTTGGCACAGGAGGAAATTGAGGCTCAGAGATAGTAATTGACTTGTTGAGGATTATCCTAAATGAGAGGTGGATTTTTTTTGTGAGGCAATTGGAGTTAAGTGATTTGCCTAAGGTCACACAGCTAGTTAAGTGTCAAGTGTCTGAGGCTGGATTTGAACTCAGGTCCTCCTGAATTCAGGGCCAGTGCTCTATCTACTGTGCCACCTAGCTGCCCTGAGAGGTGGATTTTGATGGGGATTTGATTTTTCCCACCATTCACCTGCTTTCTTGGATCATTCACTGGCCTGGATTGACTGGCAGCCAATGTCCTCTTTAACTTTATTATTAAACAATGATGGAGTAGAGAGAGGTGTCAGGAGTGGCAAGGAGATGGGGATCAGAGAGAGCAGAGAGGCTGCCTCTTAAATCCCAGTCTAGTTAAGTTCCACCCAACCTAGAACTAAAACTTTCACCTCTCTCCATCAGCACAGTTGAGAGACTGAGTAGCAAAGTTCATTTTTTTTAACTCAAAAGAACTGGCTAGGGAAGCCTTATGGGGCTGTCTGATGGAAAGCCAACATCTAGCATGTAAGGGGATGAGTCAGTTGGATTGGGGAAGAGGCTGGTAGGGGGAACAGAATCTGAGCGTGGCCTGATGTTTAGAGTTCTCCATCTGTGACCCCCACCGGGCTGGCCACGCGATCCTTGTTCTAAGAAATAAAATGTTTATATCTTCCTTTCTCATCAGAGCAAGTGTCAACTCTCATTAAATCTAAGTGAGCTCTTGTTGGACACACCCCTTCCCCAGCAGTATACCATCCTCCCGGGGTTCAGGGGACACCTGAAGGTGGGGAGAGGTCAGGGTCTTCTCATGGCCCTGACTGGAGGCTGATGGCTTTAAAAATTTCTGTCATCCACAGACCTTTTCTTCTCAAAGCCAAAAGCCCATCTTGCATACCTGCTGATTTCATGGGGCTATCTCAGGGTCATTCTCTGGGGGCTTAGTGGGAGTAACAGGCAGATTCCCCTTCCCCTACATTTTGGGGACCAATCCTTCTTACCCGTGGAAGTTTTCACCCCAAAGGCCTAAGTAGTGGGGGGCAAGTACCGGCAGTTGGGGGTTACAGGACATGGCACCACCCCATAGTTCTGTTATCACTGTGGCACCCCAGGTTTCCCCACAGTCTTGAGTGGGCACAGCTGTCTCCTCCCCCAAACAACCACACTGCATGGGTCAGGCTGTCCACTGCACTCATGCTGATGCTCCTCCCCACAACCCCCAATAAAAATGAATTTTCTAGGGGCCACAGTTAACAGCCATACACGATTCTTTGCTGGTTTGTGTTTGAGACCTTTCTTCTAGTGCTAATGGGCCTAGCGGTTCTGTCGAGGCGTCAAAGTGTGTTCAGCCTGTCTGGCATAACTGGTTGGTTTTTTGGCAAGCAGATAAATAACTGGTTGTCTGCCCTCTTCCCCTTTAAAATTCAAGCCTCCATTTGCCTCTCCTTTGGGTGTTAGTGTGTCTTTCTGTGTCTGTGTGACTGTCTCTGTCTCTGGAGAACCTGGGTCTTGTGTAGACCTCCTAGAGGTACTGTGGCACAGCTGACAGAGAGCCGACCCCAGACCCAGGAAGACCTGACTGGAACCCTGGACCCTTGATGCTGTAGGCAGCTGCAACAATAGGCATGGCAGGAGCAGCTAGGTGGCACAGTGATTAAAGCACAGGCTCTAGATTGAGGAGAACCTGAGGCCTCAGACACTTGACACTAGCTGTGACCCTGGGCAAGTCACTTAACCCCTCATTGCCCTGCTCTGCCCCCCCCCCCAAACACACACACACAAGAATAGACATGGCAGACAAAGTGGTGACCTGCATTGGTGGAAGGAGTTCTCCATTTACACAGGGAGTTGGTCTCTAAACCACAGCACTTACACTCAACAGTTATACTGAAATGAAACCTGCCTCCCTGTAACTTGGGTGATAGGATTTCACTGTGTCCATCAACTCCCAGGTCCAGTCTTTAAACCCACTTTGGACTCTTTCAGGAACTTCTCTGGTTCCTGAAAAGAGAGAACTTTCTAATGGTGTCTTCATAAACTCAGAGTGTCTTAGAAATAAGGGAGTGGGGGCAGTTAGGTGACACAGAGCACCGGCCCTGGATTCAGGAGGACCTGAGTTCAAATCCAGCTTCAGACACTTGACACTTACTAGCTGTGTGAGCCTGGGCAAGTCACTTAACCCCAATTGTCTCACACACAAAAAAAGGAATAAGGGAGTGGAGAAACTTGGGCCCAGAGACAGGCCACAGTAAATTTGAGTCAGAATCATCTTGGAAGAGATGTAAATACCCAAAGTTAGCAAGGGAGGGGGGAGGGGTTGGAATTCCCTTTTCTGTGATGCTCTGCAGCTTACAAAGTACTTCACTACAACCATTCTACAGATGAGCAAACTGAGACACAAAAAAGGGGAAGTGATTTGCCTAAAGTCACACAGTTACAGAAATAGCATCCAGACCTAGATCCCTGGGCCCTTTCTACTGTTCACTGCTCCCTGAGACGGCTGTTTACTGTGAGAACCCTGGCAAAGAGCTCAAAGGGACCGTTCTCTCCCACCCCCTCACATTTTACAGATGAAGAAACAGGCCCAGAGAAGGGAAGAGTCTTGCCCAGGGTCACACAGGTAACCGGAAGGAGGGTGGTTGAGAATTTCATTAACATCTCCCATCTCTCTGTTGGCCTCAAGGCTTCCTATAGAGAGCTCTGAGTGCCCCCAGTACTGCCTTCACTCCTGCTCAGGCTATGGGCCTGCTGGAGAGAGGAGGGTGGTTCTAATTCTAGACCTGCATGTGACAGGCCTGAGCCCCAGCTGCTGGGCCCAGCCCAGCCATTTTTAGAAAAGTTCCTTCCCTCTCATTGGCTCAGCCTGGCAGTTATTTGAGTCCATGCCGTGGGTGCCCTGAGCCTGCCCGAAGCACGGGTCCTTTTGGCCCCAGGTTTGGGCTACAAGCTTTATTTATGCATGTGCCCTTTGTCATGAATTCTGCATATGTATATGCCTGTAACAACCGGTGTACCCCAGAATGCTGCTTTTTACCTTTTTGTGTTTAAGTCAAGTCTTTTTTGTGACTTTGCTACTAGTCTGTACCGGCACTGAGGCATTCTCTTGTCACCCTCAGTCCTTGTATTCTGGCCCCAAAACCCATCACTCTCAGTGTCCTAGGCCTCCAGGAACCATTTGTGACAACTGCCTGTGTTTCCACCAATGCTTTGCTTCCTGGGGTGTCTGCCTTGTGCCCTCTGGGATGTCTCATGTCTCCACAAAGGCTTTGTGCCTCCTAGAACACATTGTGCTTTCCTAACATTTTATAATATTAACTGCTTCCTCAATTGCCTCCTGGCCCCTCCAACCATCTATGCTTCCCATAGAAGACCTTCCAACATTCCACCTCCCACATACCTCTAAGCCTCCCTTAGGATCTGCTTCTGGGGCAGCTAGGTGGTGCAGTGGATGGAGCACCAGCCCTGGATTCAGGAGGTCCTGAGTTCAAATGTGGCCTCAGACACTTGATACTAGCTGTGTGACCTTGGGCAAGTCACTTAACCCTCATTGCCCTGCAAAGAAAAAAAAAATAAGACCTAGAGTCAGGACACTCGGGTTAAAATCCAGCCTCTGATGTTTATTATCCACATGACCTTGGACAAGTCATTTAATCTCTAATTTTATCCGTAAAAATGGGAGTACTACCTGCAAAAGTCATTTTGGAGCCTTGTGAGAAATGTGTTCTACCTTTGTCATCTTGTCCCTTTAAACTCTTTCCCTTGGTGAGCTCATATGCTTTTTTTTTTTTTACACGGGGCAATGGGGGTTAAGTGACTTGCCCAGGGTCACACAGCTAGTAAGTGTCAAGTGTCTGAGGTCAGATTTGAACTCAGGTACTCCTGAATCCAAGGCCGAGCTTTATCCACTGTGCCACCTAGCTGCCCCTAGCTCATCTGCTTTTAGATAGTCAATCATTTCTACATAGCTCACTCCCAAGTCTCTCTGTTTAGCCCCAAACTATCCCCTAGTCCAGAACTCTAGTCCAGCTTTGCCAACATCTCCAAGGTACCATAGCACCAATCCAGCATGTCCCCACCTGACCCAAATGGCCTGATTTCTGTTGAGGGCACCACTGTCCTTCCAACCACCCAGGTTTGCCATCCCAGAGACATCCTTGACCCTTCCTGCTTCCATGATTCCCATGTCCCAAAAGTAGCTGTGTCTGTCCAGCTCTCTTCACTTCCCATTTCAGGCCTTCATCACTGGGTCTATCATAATGGACCTCCCAGCTTCCAATTTTCCCTCTCCCCATCCATCCTCCACACAGCTGCCAAAATGAGCTTGCTAAAGACGCATATGAAGCCATGTCCTTCCCCCTGTTCAAAAATCTTCCATGGCTCATCATTACCCCACAATAAAAGAATTCCTCAGGCAATATCCCCACCCCCACAATCAGGCTCCAACCTACTTTTTCTGGCTTATTTGGCATTTTTCCCCATTACATACTGTAGATTCCAAACAAACTGACCTACTTGTACCCAATACCAAGCTTTTTCTTCCACCTCCATATTTTTTGCATTTTTCTCCTATAATTGGAATGTATTCCTAGCCCCACACCTTCACCTTTGCCCTCTAAGAATTCCTTCCAGTTCAGCTTCCACTTCCTCTAGAAAACTTTCCTCAAATGCTATCCTTCCCTCAGGTGAGTATTCTCTTCCTTCTCAAATTACCTTGATTTTATTTATCTGTGTAGATGTTGTGTGTTGCCCCACCTCATCCCACCCTAGTCCCACATAGAATATAAGCTGCGTGAGGACAGGGTTTTGTTTTGGTTTTTTTTGTGGGGCAATGAGGGCTAAGTGACTTGCCCAGGGTCACACAGCTAGTAAGTGTCAAGTGTCTGAGGTCAGATTTGAACTCAGGTCCTCCTGAATCAAAGGCCACTGCGCCACCTAGCTGTCCCCTCGGGATTGTTTTGATTTTTCCTTTATATCCTCAACATTTAACACAGTCCCTTGTACATAATAGATGCTTGTTAATATTTGTAGAATCAAATCGAAACATAGCTCTTGATTTTTTTTTTGCTTCCCCTATTACCAGCTGCCTCCCCTATTGTCTCGTGCTTCCCCAGACTCCTTAGGCTTCCCCTAATTCATGTGTGCAACAAATGTTTGTAAAGTGCCTACTGTGCAAAAATATTATTCTATATATGCTGGGGATCATAAGACAAAACTAGGAAGCGCCCCTGCCCTTGGAGCTTTGCTTTTTTGGGGGGGGGGAAGGCGGAGCAATGAGGGTTAAGTGACCTAAAGCGCTGTAATTCACTTAACACCCTGTGCCTCCTGTAACACCATGTTCTTGCCTTCCTTCTGTTCTGCATCTCCTTTAACACCCTGTGCCTTCCTTAATGCCATATGTCTCCTCTTACACACTGTGCCTCCACTAATGCCTTTGTCTTCTCTAGCCCTGTGACTTCCCTTAATTCCATTTTTTTAATGCCCTGGGTCCCATTACACCCTACCCTGATCTCCCATAAGGTCCTGTGTTTCCATGATACCATGTACTCTCCCAATGCCTTCTACCCCTCACCAATGGACTGTTCCTCCCCTAATGCCCTATCTCTACAGGTTTTTTGTTGTTGTTTAGTTGTTTTCAGTTGTGTCTGACTCTTTGTGACCCCATTTGGGGTTTTCTTGGCAGAGATACTGAAATGATTTGTCATTTCCTTCTCCAGCTCATTTGACAGATGAGGAAACTGAGACAAAGAGAGTTAAATGAATTGCCTGGGGTCACACAACTAATAAGTGTCTGAGGCCAGATTTGAACTCAGGAAGATAAGTCTTCCTGACTCCAGGCCCTGCATGCACTTTATTCACTGCCCTATCTAGCTGCCCATGATAGCTACCCCCTTTGTCCTATATTGGGAGTACAGTAACAGTTTATTTCCCCTGATGTCCTGTTTCTTTTCCTAATGTCTCCCCTAATCTCCTGTATTAATCAATCAAAAAGTACTATGTGCTGAGTAGGGAAAATAGGGGCTCAGTAGATAGAATGCTGGGCCTAGAATCAGGAAGACTCATCTTCCAGAGTGTAAATCTGGTATCAGACACTTCAGTAGCTGTGTGACCCTGGGCAAGTCACTTAACCCTGTTTGCCTCAGTTTCCTTCTCTGTAAAATTAGCTGAAGAAGGAAATGGCAAACCATTCCAGTATTTTTGCTCTACAACTGAAATGACTGAACAACAATGTGCTGAGTACTGTGCTAGGGATTCAAAGACAAAAATGAATGGTCCCTTTCAAAGAGTTTATATTCTATGGAGGGAGACAACATACACATAAAAATATATGTTGTTTAATCATTTCAGTTGTGTCTGACTCTGTGAGCCCATTTGGGGTTTTCTTGGCAAAGATACTGGAGGGGATTGCCATTTCCTTCTCCAGCTTATTTGACAGATGAGGAAACTGAGGCAAACAGGGTTAAGTGGCTTGCCCAGCCTGACTCCAAGGTCAGTACTCTATCCACTGAGCCACTTAGCTGCCCCATACAAATATATACAAGGTAAGTAAGATGAGGAGAAGCACTAATGAAGAAATGGTAGTATTTGAGCTGAATTTTGAAAGAAACTAGGGATTCTTGGAGGTGTAGATGAAGAAGGAGTGGATTCCAGGCCTGGGAACCAAACAGTACAAAAGATATAGAGATGATCATGGAATATCACATGTAAGGAACAACCAAACTGAGGTGCTTGAAGGAGTGGGTATAAAAATGTATGTAGGGGCAGCTAGGTGGCGCAGTGGATAGAGCACCGGCCCTGGATTCAGGAGTACCTGAGTTCAAATCCGGCCTCAGACACTTAACACACACTTACTAGCTGTGTGACCCTGGGCAAGTCACTTAACCCCAATTGCCTCACTAAAAAATAAAAAATAAAAAAAAAATGTATGTAGAAGAAACCTGGAAAGATAGGGCGAAGCCAGATTGAGGAGGGCTTAATGAGTCAAGCCGAAGAGTCTGTATTTGGTCCAAGGGAGCCACCAGAGGGTTGTGATCAGAGGAACAGAGGATGGATTGGAGAGAGGAGAGATTTAGGCCAAGGTGACCAATGAAGAGGTTACTGCAGTAGTCTAAGTGAGAGATCTACTGCTATGCTCTAAGATCCCTTAATGACTCCCTGTCTTCTCTAACACTCCAGGCTTCCCTCTGTATCTTCCTAATTGCTTTGATTCCCTGAATGCCTCGTATCTCCCATTAGGTCTATATACCTTCTTTTCCTTGCTGAATGTATCTAACGCCCTGTGAGGGCCAAAATTTGATACACAGAGCATTATTTGGGTAACTCGCCTTCATATTGGGGTCCCGGAAATAATGAGGGACCTTTTAGGTTCACCCTCCCCTCTGAACTGCCCTTTTTAGATATTTCTCCCGGGCCAATAAGAAAGGAGCCTTTAAGCTTTAATTCACAAAAGGATCAGATTTTATTACTTGGGAATTAATTAAACAACAAAGGTAAAACTAATAAAAATCAAAGATAAGGAAATAGGAAAAAAAGAAATACAGATAAATACTCTTAACTCTAAATTTTAATCTATGCAATCCCCAGATCGTTTCCAATTAAGCTAGTTCAAAGAAATTTAGAGTTTTCCGTAATTAACTCACCAAAACCTGGACAGTCTACAGTTGCTGCGCCACCGGGACAGCAGTCACCAGAGAGAGCGCCTTCTGGAAGAAACCAGCATTCCGGAAGAACCCTCCGCTTCCCTTCAGGGAGCATTCAATCTTTCCTCCTCGAAAAGGGGAGGTCCTTCAAAAAACTGCCTATGGAGAGCTCTCCTACTTAACTCAGTAGTATATGGAACTTCAGGGTGGGCCAGGTGTGGCCCCTCCCAAATGAGTCAGCTAAAAACTGCAATAATAATTTTATCACAAATAATTTTTACCACATGCCCTATGTCTACCATAATGTATCTCCCCCCCCCAATGATTTGGGTCACCCTGACAATATCTGGCTCCCCTAATGCTCTGTGCCCTCTCAAATTTTCCATGCTTCCCCTAATCCCCTGTGATCTCCCAACACCCCATGTCTGCCACAGTACCCTATGTATCCTCTTAATACCTTTGCCACCCCAGACTCCTAGTTCAATTAAACAACCTGCATTTATTAAGCACCTACTGTGTGTCGAAAATTCGGCGCATCCTTGGCATATCTTGGTTAGATAGGATCACCAACACAGAAGTGCTCCAACGCGTGCAACTTCTGAGCATCTACACACTACTGAAACAAAGATGGCTGCACTGGCTCAGTCATGTGCCCCGCATGCATGACAGGCACATTCCTAAAGAACTACTCTATGGCGAGTTAGCCCCAGGCCAAAGACCTGCTGGACACCCCCAGCTTCACTACAGAGATGTATGCAAGTGAGACTGGAGGGCTCTGGGAATAGACACCGGCAGCTGGGAGGAGATGGCCAAGGACCACGCCCGATGGAATTCTGTACTCAGGAGCAGCTTGCACGCAGCTGAGATGGGCCTCCAAGCTCTGGAGGAAGAAAAACGAATGAGACGCAGGAACCGATGGGTAACAGAGAGCGCAGTTTTCTGATGTCCTCGTTGCGGCAGGAGCTGAGGCTCCCGTATCAGACTGCACAACCACACCGTGTGGCCTGTGGCTCTTCAAGGAGCTGCTCCATGGTCATCCTCGAATGGTGGAAGCCTTCTATGGAAGCCTACTGTGTGTCAAGCTCTGTGCTACTGTGCTAGGTACTGGAGATACAAAGAATCCCTGCCTTCAAGGGAATGCTTGTCCTCAGAGAACTTACATCCCATCAGAGGAATCTCTCTCTCTCTCTTTGTATACATACATACATGTACATACATATATGTGTATATGTGTATACACACACATGTATGCAGAAAATGTACATAAAAATAAATATAAGATAGTTAAATGCATGGTAGTCAGGGAAGGAGGGCACTAACAGTTTTTTTGGGGGTGAACCTTTATAGAGGAGGTACTTAAGTGTTTTTTTTTTTGGGTGGGGCAATTGGGGTTAAATGACTTGCCCAGGGTCACACAGCTAGTAAGTGTCAAGTGTCTGAGGCTGGATTTGAACTCAGGACCTCCTGAATCTAGGGCCAGTTCTCTATCCACTGTGCCACCTAGCTGCCCCTTGAGTGTTATCTTGAAGTGAGGACTTCTCTAGGATACCGATGAGGAGAAAGTGCATTCTAAACATAGGAGATGGACAGAGATGGGATGCTGTGTGTGAAGAACAGAGAGGCTACAGAGTGTGGGAAGGAGAATAATATTTAATGAGTCTGGAAAGATAGATTGAGGCCATTTTGTGAAGGACTTTATTTTTTTTTTTATTTTTTTTTTGGTGAGGCAATTGGGGTTAAGTGACTTGCCCAGGGTCACACAGCTAGTAAGTGTTAAGTGTCTGAGGCCGGATTTGAACTCAGGTCCTCCTGAATCCAGGGCTGGTGCTCTATCCAGTGTGCCACTTAGCTGCCCTATGAAGGACTTTAAAAGCCCAACAGGAGAGTTTACATTTGACCTTAGTGATAATCAGGCATCAGTGGAGTTTATTGAAAAGAAAAGTGACATGGCAAGATCTGTGCTTAAGGGAAATCACTGTGGCAGCTGTATGGAGGCTTGATCAGAGTGGGGAGACACTTGAGGCCCATGGACTGGAATGCATGAAGACTGATGAGGACCTAAACTAAGGTGACAACTATATATGTAGCAAGAAAGGAGATATTGTGGGGATAGAAAGAGCAAGATTTGTCAACTGCTTGAATATATGGGACTAGGGAAAGTGAGGAGCTGAGGATGGTATGATGGTATTCTCTACAGAAACAGGAAAGTTCTCTGTAGAAAGGTGGGGTTGGGGGTATAGATAATGGATGAGCTCTGCTTTAGATTGAGATCTCTGAAATGTCCAATGGGCAGTTGGTGATCAGAAGCTGGAGCTCAGGAGAGAGACTAGAACTGGATATATACATCTTAAAGTCATCTGCTTAGAAATTATCAATGAAAAAGAGAGAAAGAGGGAGAGAATATCTTGAGTTTACATTCTATTGGAAGATATGTGGACAAAGTATCAGCAAGAGTGCATGGATAGATAGAGTGTATATATACATATATAGAGAATATATATGTGTGTGGCAAGAGAGAGAGAGAAAGAGAGAGAGAGAGAGAGAATAATAGAATAATACAAGGTAAGGAGTCAAAGGGGTAAAGGAAAGATTAGACAATGAATGTTAGGAATATATGAAATGTCGGAGGGGGGGAGGTACTCACATGGGAGTATGGCTATGATCAAGAGAAGGTTTCATAAAGGATCTAGCACCTGAGTAGAACCTAGAAGTAAGGGAATCTGAAAGGTACATATAAAATGAAGTACTTTCTAGGTATGGGGAATGCCTTGTTTCAATTGGAATTTAACAAAAAAAAGGTAAATTGATGGAGGCTTTCTCTAATCAAAGTTATGTTTCATTAATGGCAGCATTACCCACCAAAAAAGCAGATCTCTTGGCTCACCAAGTAGCCAAATGACCCCAAATTGGGGATGAATTACACTTTTATAAGCATAGAACAAAGAACAGAACAAAAACATTACATCATAAATTATGGGATTGGTAATAATTTAAGAAACTATGATTGCTTAGGTTAAGGAGAGGGCACAAGCATATGTAGGAAATCAGGCTCCCCACCCCCATCTGTAAGGAATACTTTTGTGGGGCAGCTAGGTGGCGCAGTGGCTAGAGCATGGCCCTGGATTCGGGAGGACCTGAGTTTAAATCCAGCCTCAGACACTTGACACTTACTATCTGTGTGACCCTGGGCAAGTCACTTAACCCCCATTGCCCTGAAAAAAAAAAAAAAAGAATGCTTTTGTGAATGTAAACAGTCTAGCTGCATTTTGAGGTTAGAGATACAGGACAGACGTACCAGTCTTGGTACTTCTTGGAGGCAGTTGGGCATAAGATAAAGCATCTGAAATTTACAAGGATGGGGACTTAGGAAGGGACATGGTCAAATTAATCTGGTTCTCAAGATGGCTCATGGACATCATCTAGCTTCTCAGAGACTGAAGTTATACGAAGTAACCAACTTCTCTTGGCAGGCATGATTTTCAAGTGCATCTGAGATAACATTTCCCATGAAGGATTCTCTTTAATTAGTAGTGTTTATGGGAGAGCTATAGCTTATGCATACATCCAGCCTCAGACAGGGAGACTGAGCTTTTGAACTTGTGAACTGGTTTATTTAGAGACAAAAAGAAGGATTAAGTTTGTTACATGGAATATAGAATATGGTTACAAAATAGCATCACTTACAGAGTGGAATGACATGAAATACGAAATAGAAATAACAGAATTTAATAAATAAAAAAAGACCAAACCAGTATCTACTCCTTTCAATTCAATTCCAGCTGAATCTCTGAACCAATGATGAGATTAATTTTAATCTTCTCATCAATTGGCTCTCACTAGTTTCCTAGGGTTCAATTATTATCTCTATGAAAATGACTGCCAAGAGGCAGCTAAGCGGATAGAGCACTGACCCTGGAGTCAGGAGTACCTGAGTTCAAATCTGGCCTCAGACACTTATTGGCTATGTGACCTTGTGCAAGTCACTTAACTCTGCCTAAAAGAAAGAAGGAAGGAAGGAAGGAAAGAAAGAAAAGAAAAAGAATGCTAAAACCAAATTGGGATATATATGCATTATATCTATCTATATAAAATATATACACATATACATTTTTTAAAAATTGAAAATGACCAAGGCCAACAACAGCCTGCTGAACATCTTCATCTCAGTGTCCCATTGATATCTCAAACTAAACATGTCCAAATATAACTCAATTTCTCCACCTACCCCAAACTTTCCCCTCTGCCAAACATCCCTATTTCTTTTAAGAGGATAACAATTATTTCAGTCACCCAGTTTACAACTTTCAGCCTTCCTTGACTCTTTCCTCTCCCTCATACCCATATTGATCAATTGATAAGTCATCAATTCAGCCTTTACAACATCCCTCTAACCTGCCCTTCTCTCCAGTCCTAGGGCTACTAGCCCAGCTCAGGCCCTCATTTTCTCTCGCTTGGATGCTTTTAATACCTCCTAACTGGTCTCCCTGATTCCAGTCTGTCTCCTATCCAACCTACCCTTCCCAAACTGCCAAAATAAGTCCCTGAAGACACAATCTGAGCATGCTTCTCCTCTGCTCAGAAACCTTCAGTAGCTCCCTATTGCTTCTAGAGTAAAATAACAAAACATTTTTAGAGTCTTCTATAATCTGGTTACCGTCCTTTCCAGATTTATTTCATAATACTCCCCTGTATATAATCTAGATTCTAGCTACACTTTTAGTGTCCCCGCCATGGCTGGACTGTACTTTTTCTTCACCTCTTTAAGAATCCTGAGCTTATTTCAAGATTCAGCTCAGGGGCAGCTAGGTGGCGCAGTGGATAGAGCACTGGCCTTGGATTCAGGAGAACCTGAGTTCAAATCCAGCCTCAGACACTTGACACTTACTAGCTGTGTGACCCTGGGCAAGTCACTTAACCCCAATTGCCTCACCAAAAAAAAAAAAAAAAAAGATTCAGCTCAATTGTTCATGTTCTCTCCTTTCTCAAATTAATTTCCATTTACATGTCTATGTACATGTTGTATGTTGCAGCAGAATATAAGCTATATAAGGGCAGGATCTATTTTATTCTTTTGTTTGTGAATACTGTAGCCCAGTGTCTCAGATGCTTTAAACTCTGAATTTTTGGGGCAGCTAGGTGGCACAGTGGATAGAGCACTGGCCCTGGAGTCAGGAGTACCTGAGTTCAAATCCGGCCTCAGAGACTTAACACTAGCTGTGTGACCCTGGGCAAGTCACTTAACCCCCATTGCCCAGCCAAAAACAAAACAACAACAAAAAAAAACTCTGAATTTTCATGAACTGGGTCAAATATTAGGGTTGTTCACCCAAATCACTTTCTTTGGCTCTTTTTGCTCCATCCAGAGCCTCTGAGAAATCTCCACAATACAAGAACAAAGCTTACATCTAGATCTCCAGAGATATGTCTAAAAGGGTCTCCAGCTCCTAAACAAGCACTCAAGGTAATAGGGAATATCAGGAATAGGACTCATATAAACAATCAATATAATTCTCCTCTCTGTTAAGTCCAACCTTTGTCATCTTCCCCCCTTCCTCCCCACCCCATATAGTCTCTCAGACTCCTAACACCACCCAGTGGTTTGGATTCTCCTTGAAAGAGGAACTTGACATTGCTAAAGAGGCAGCTTCACAACTAGTAAGTCCCAATCTCACCCTTGCATGTATACGGACTTCCAGTCTTATGGTACTATCCTAAGGACTTAGACTCCCCAAAGGAGGAAGACAAAGCCAGGGTTGCTATTAAAGAAAGGTCCTGGGGGAAGGACCATCTGGAGTTAAGGAGGGTAAAGTTCAGATCTTTTGCATCCCCGTGTCATGCATGACTCAATCCCTTGTTGCTCTCCAAACTCCAGGTCTATGTACACCGTCCTGCTCTCCACAAGATGCTGGTGGTGCTCGGGAATCCTCCATTCTTATTCCTAAAGTCTGGGTACCCAAATTCTCTTAGGAACTTAACATTACCCCAGCTGCCTCCATCTCTTGTGTTGAAAGAGTGTCATCTTTAGGGCTGAGGAGGAAGGGTCTCTAAAACCAAAACTTGCTCTCAGTTTTCTCCTAATCTCTCCAAAAAGAGGAAAACATGCCAACTCTACAGTTAAGGATCCTTTTTATAGGCTTTGAACATAGTGACTCATGACTCATAGAGTTCAACCAATTCTCATCAGGTTCATCAGGGAACTCCCCAGATCATCTCTAATTTTTGTATCCCCAATTCCTAACAAAATGCCTATCTCGGCCCACGGTTGAATTGAATTAAAGGTTGCAATTAATTCTTTTCTTTCTTTCTTTTTTTTTTTTGGCAGGGCAATGAGGGTTAAGTGACTTGCCCAAGGTCATACAGTGTGATGTTTAAAATCTAAATTGTGGTCGCCTTAAATTAAAAAGCTTCAGTACCAGTCTTTGGGCATTAAACATTTATTAAAGCATACAGATATTTACAAGGAGTTCAGAAAGTTAAGAAAAAGAAGTCCTACCTAGCCTAAAGTTCCAGCCTGGTTGGGTTCTTCCTCAAGTTCTCCTCCACGAGCCTGCTTTAATAAGGAACTCCCCAGCAAGCTGATTGTGGAAGCTTTTTATAGGTCTGGAACAGAGGCGGTCCTTACACACTGCTCAAGGTGATTGGTTGCTGTCCTCCAAATCCATTAGCTTTGAAGGTGTTCTCAAGTTGAGTTCACAGTCTAGTTTCTGAGAACAATACCTTCTTAAGGGATAGCCAGGTGTGATTACAATCCAATTAACTTGAAGTAGGCTTAATCAGCAGTCAATCACTCTCACTTGATTCAATCAGTATAGATTAATCTCCAGGTGGGTCTTTGAGTATCTGCTAAATCCCATTATTTCATCACAACAGCTAGTAAGTGTCAAGTGTCTAAGGCTGGATTTGAACTCAGGTTCTCCTGAATCTAGGGCCAGGGCTTTATCCATTTCTCCACCTAGCTGCCCCAAGAGACTTGGAAGTCAGGCTCTAACTCTTATGTGATCCTGAGTAAATCCCTTCCCCTTTCAATTTCCTTGTTTGTAAAATGGATACAATCCTTCCATTACCTCTTTCACAGGATTGTTGATGGGTAAAATGCTTTGTAAACATTAAAATGCTCTACAAATAGGAGCTATCACCATCATTATTATTCCTTCGTTTAGATGATGCTGTACATTCATGGGTCTCCTCAGCTGTATGCTGGTAACTGTTTAACAACTTGCTCTGAAAAAAATAGATACATAAGACACATTTTTAAGTTGAATCTGAATTTTGTCCATCACTTTCTTTTTTCTTTCTTTCTTTTTTTTTTTTTGCGCAGGGCAATGGGTGTTAAGTGACTTGCCCAGGGTCACACAGCTAGTAAGTGTCAAGTGTCTGAGGCCGGATTTGAACTCAGGTCCTCCTAAATCCAGGGCCGGTGCTTTATCCACTGTGACACCTAGCCACCCCCCATCACTTTCTTTCTTTTTTTTTTTTTAGTGAGGCAATTGGGGTTAAGTGATTTGCCCAGGGTAACACAGCTAGTAAGTGTTAAGTGTCTGAGGCAGGATTTGAATTCAGGTACTCCTGACTCCAGAGTTGGTACTCTATCCACTGCACCACCTAGCTACCCCATCCCCCCCATCACTTTCTTAAGTCTAGACAATCAACAAAACAATAAATCAGTCCCTGATTTGTAGCATTTGCCAATTTCTGAAGTGTAAATGCTCACATGAAGACTTACTAAGCGGCTCCCCTGAGCTGATTTTTGAGTGGGCTCACCTTCATCCTCTGTTTTGTTGTAGGTATCTTCCAAGGTTCTGTCCTTAACCTTCTTCCTCTCCATACTCTCTCCCTTGGTGTTCTCAGCAATTCCCAAATCTCTATATCCAGCCTTAATCCCTCATCATCACTACTGCCTCCCATTGGAATAAAGTTCAACAACTCAAAACTAAACTCATCCTCTCCCTTCCCCAAATCTGCCTTTGCTCCCAGCAAAGGCACCAAAATCCTCTCCAGCACCCAAGCTAGAGTTCCTTTGGTTCCTCCTTCTCCCTCACCATGCACAGCCAAGGAGTAGAGTCAGCAAATCCTAAGGATTCTCCCTCCACAGAATTTAAACACACACACACACACACACACACACACACACACACACACACACACACACATCACTCCCTTTCTCTCTCTCTCTCTCTCTCTCTCTCTCTCTCTCTCTCTCTCTCTCTCTCTCTCTCTCTCTCGCTCTCTCTCTCGCTCTCGCTCTCGCTCTCGCTCTCTCTCTCACTCTCGCTCTCGTTCTCGCTCTCGCGCTCTCTCTCTCTCTCTCTCTCTCTCTCGCTCTCGCTCTCTTGCTCTCTCTCTCTCTCTCTCTCTTTTTTTTTTTTTGCTTGGGGCAATGAGGATCAAGTGACTTGCCCAGGGTCACACAGCTAGTAAGTGTCCCCCCTTTCCTCTCACTGCAGCCTCTAGGACTATGGTAGCAGCCTTCTAATCGGTGTCCTAGGCTCCCATCTCGCTCTCTACCACTTAAATTATCTTCTTGATATCCTGCTCTCACATCATTCCTCCACTCCAGTGGCGTACAAAATAAAATATAAACTCAACATGCAACTCCAACCCACTTGTCAGGACATCTCAAGTTACTTCCCCTTCATGTACACTAAACTCAAGTCAAGCTGGACTACTCTCTCTCTGCATGCAAAGGAGTACCCCTGAGCTATAAATCCTCTCCCGTTTTCCTGCCTTTGTGCCACTGAAGCTCCTTCCCTCTTTCAAAGCCTTCCACTCTGCTGCCAACTCTGCCATGAAGCCTTCCTTGATTCTCCCAGATGAAAGGGATCTCTTGCCCAATCACTTTCTACCTTGTGTTACATTATCCCTCTGGGGGACAAGGGCTGTTCTTTGATCCCCTGGTAAATAGCAGTCTCTCCTGAAATGACTTGGAAGTTCTGTGTATATTTTGTACTTAATTGGTTGTATGCATTTTGGATTTCTCTCCCCACCCTGCCCCAGTAGATTGTAAACTCTGTGGGGTTAGGGCTGTTTGGGCTTTATCTTTGTAACCCCTTGCACTGTACACATAGATGTTTGTTAAATCGGATTTTTGGATCTCCAGGGCCCATCACAGGGCAATGCCTGTGGAATAGTCAGTCAGTGCTGCGAGCAGCTGCCTATGTGGGGACCCAATTCTCAGTTGCAAGGAGAAGTTGGTGGAGTAGACCAGAGGGAAAGCGCAAATTATGCAAAGGGAAATTGTGTCGCCCTTTGCAGACACACGGGGTGCCAAGCTGGGACTATCTGAGAAGAGCACTTCTTCCCATTCCCCTCATCTGCACCGGAAGTGCCCCTTCCTTGAGGAGAGGGACACCCTAGGTTCAAAGGATCATGGAATGGTAGAGCTGGAAGCGACCTTGGAGACCAACCCTCTCATTTTACAGAGGAGAAAATGGGTCCAGAAAAGAGACTTGCCCAAGGTCATACATCCAGTGAGTAACCGAGCTTAATTATTTATCAGCCCCCTGCGTGCGATTCGCGGAACCCTCGCCGCTCAGAGGGTGCCCGTAGATAATCTATTCTAACCCCTTCTACATACTGAGGACGAAATGAGGACTGGAGAGGGCAAGACACTGGCCCAAGGTCGCCGCAGCAAAGTCGGGATCCGAGCCGAGCTTCTTTCTAATTCCTTTGGCCACCCGGGAGAGGTGCTTCGCGCAGATCCGCGATGCCCGCTGTCCACTCTCCATGCCCCCCGCTGCCCTGCCAGTCAGTGCGCCCTGGCCCTGCCAAGGGGCTCTCCCCACCCCCGCCCCGCCCGGGAGGTTACAGGCATGACGTCACCGCCCCCTCCCGGAGTCCCCGGCTCCATTTAATGGTCGGGACGCCGGGACCTCGGGGCGCGGGGACAGCACCCAGGCAGCGGCCGCCGAGCGGAGTCCCGCGGAGGGAGCCAGCGGAGCCGGCGGGAAGATGTCAGGGCCCCGGGCCCCCACTGAGCGGCCGGCGGGCCCCGGGGGCGTGAAGCGCGGGAGGCTGCAGCAAGAGGCGGCGGCCGTGGGCTCCAGGGTGACCGTGGTGCTGGGCGCGCAGTGGGGGGACGAGGGCAAAGGCAAGGTGGTGGACCTGCTGGCCACCGACGCCGACGTCATCTGCCGCTGCCAGGTGCGTGCACGCCAGAGGGCTCCCGCGGAGGCCGGGGACGGGGGGCACCACTCGTCTCCATGGCCTCCAGCTACTGGAGAGCAGCAACTCGGCTCCGACCATTCCCCCACCCCTTTCCAACCGCGCCCCAACGGTGGGATTCCCGTAACCTTCCTACGGCCTCCATCCCCTCCCTCAGAGATCTCCAGGACCTCCACCCGCCCCCTCCGTCAGACCCTCGGGATCCCTTACCCCTGGAACCTCCATCTCCCTCCCTAGAGGCCCTCAGCCGGGCCTTGGAGCTTGGAACTGACTCTACCTGCCCCTCCTCAGGAACCCCTGCAATCTTTTCCTGGCTTTCCGAGACCCCTGGGAATCACCTCACCTTCCCCTGCCCTAAACATCAGCTACCGCCATCCCAGGAAACACCACCTATGCAACCGCCCCCCCCCACTTCTCTCCAGGATTCCTCTTCTCTTCCCCATAATTCTGCTCGCACCCCCACTCCACTCCCATACACCCTGGACACCCCTTCACATAGACTTTTAGATCTGGGAAGAGCACTGGGCAAGGAATGTCACTCACCCCTTTTCTCTGAGCAACCCTCTGAGGGTGGGGGTGGGGATGGACTGGGGAAGGCTGATGCTCTGCAAGAGTCTTCCCCCCCCCCCCAACAGTGGCTCTGCTCCCAGATAGTCTCCACCTCCCTTGGGGGTAAAGGAGAGGGACAAGGCTGAGGGGGTGGGGTGCAAGGCTGAGCTATAAATAAACAAAAGCTACACAAGCTACTCAGCTGTGGACACCAGATCCTGAGGTGGGGGGAGGTGGAGGAGGAGAGGGGGCTGGGACAGTGCCTAGTGTCAGGTATCTGCCTTCCCTTCTCTTCCCTCTACACCCACTCGATTTGGAGTCAGGGGACCTAGGTTGAATCTTGGCTCTGTTCCTTACCTCTGTGAACTTGGGCAAATGAGACTTCATCTCTCTCACCCCGGTTTCTTCACCTGAAACAAGGAGGTTTTATTAGATGACTCTTAAGATGCTGCTCTAAACCTATTATGCCTCAGTTTCCTTATCTGTAAAAAGGAATATTTCAGCAATTCAAGCCACATTTATCAAGCACACCCCTGCGCTAAGTGCTTTGGGAATATGACAAAGACTTTCCTCTCAGGTTGCTTATTACCCCACAAATAACTGTCATGCAAAGGGAGTGAAATAAAGAGGTGGTGTAGGGGCAGCTAGGTGGCATAGTGGATAGAGCACTGGTCCTGGATTCAGGAGGACCTGAGTTCAAATCAAATCCATCTCAGACGCTTGATACTCACTAGCTGTGTGACCCTGGGCAAGTCACTTAACCCTCATTGCCTATGCCACCCCCCCATGCACCCCCCCCCAAAAAAGATGGTGTTGTGAATCGTTTCTGGAGTCAGGAAGACCTAAATTGAAATCCCGCCTCTTACCTTTAGTGTCTTAGGATGATGTGTGACCCTAGAGTAAGTTATTTAATCTCTCTGTTCCTTAGTTTCCTCATTTGTAAAATGAGGGGTTTAGACTCAAAAGACCTCTAAAGTCTCAGCTCTAAATGAATGAGACAAGACAGAAGGCTATGAGAAACTGGAAAATGGAGCTATCACTTTCTCTCACTTGGGGGTGTCAGAGTAGACTTCACGGAGCTGGTGGCATTTGAGTTCAGTGGTCCTGGGGTTGTCAGTCAATACACATTTATTAAGCACCTACTATGTGCCAGGCACTGGTTCTAAGAACTAGAGATACAAAGAGGCAAAAGACAGTCCCTGTCCTCAAGGAACTCACAAGAGATTTCAACAAATCAACCCCTCAACATACATTTATTAAACCTCTCCTATATTCTAGCTACTATGGTATACAATAGGGATAATATGACAAAAATGAAACTGTTCCTGCCCTCAAGGAGTTTACATTATATGGAGGGAAACAACACATAGAAATAAAAGTCAATACTAAATGTATAGGGATATCGACTAGACCTGTGATTTGACTTGAATAGAGAACTCCCTGATATGAATGGTACTGCCAATAAATGGATGCCACTTATAGGCTGGGGATTGCCTAGAAGCACCAAGGGGTTGTGTGACCCACCCAGGATCACACAGTCGATATGTGTCAGAAATGATCCTTGAACTCATGGCTTCCTGGGTCTGTATAAAATAGGAAACAAACAAAGTCATTCAGCAAGTGGAGGCACCAGCAGCTGGGGGAATAAGAAAAAGGCTAATGTAAGAGGTAAAATGCATTGAGTTTTGAAGGATGTTAAGAGTTTCTAAGAGGTGGGAGTGAGAAAGGAATTCATTCCAGGTATGGGGGAGAGCCTGTGCAAAGAGTCCAGAGACCCAGAGACTGGAGATGGCATGTCCTGTTCGGAGTAGGGCCAGTTTGGTTGGAATGTAGAATGTGTGAAGGGAAGTAACATGCTCTTTTAAAAAGTCTAGTAAGCTGTACCGGAGCCAGATTGTGAAGGAATTTAAATGGCAAGCAAAGGAGTTTGTATTTGATTTTAGAGGCAATGGGGAGACATTGAACATTTAGGGGCAGGGAGGTGACTTGTTTAAACTGTGCTTTTAGTACCTCAAAATTGTAAGGAGTTTGGAGAGACTTGAGGCAGGGAAACCAATTAGGAAAGAGTGATGCAATAAAGGAATGTGGTCGGTCAGTTAATAAACATTTATTAAGTATCTAGTATTGCCAGGCACTGTGCTAAGTGACTGGGGATACAAAAAGAGGCAAAAGACAGTCCCTGCCCTCGAGGAGTTTACAATCTAATGAGGCAATGGAGATGGAAAGGGTATTCATGAGGCATGGCCTGAGTCAAGATGGAGAGATGGGAAAGGGGAAAAGTAGACTAGTTTGACTGGAATGTCGTATGAAGGGAAGTTGTATGAGGTAAGATTGGCTAGATAGGTTCAGAGACAGATTGGAGGGCACTGAATGCCAGTTTATATTTTATTTGATAGGCAATGGGGAGCTGGCAGCTAAGTGGTACAGTGGATAGAACACTGGGCCTGAAGTCAGGAAGACTTATCTTTTTTAGTTCAAATCTGGCCTCAGACAATTACTAGCTGTGTGACCTTGGGCAAGTCACTTAACCCTATTTGCCTCAGTTTCCTCATCTGTAAAATGAGCTGGAGAAGGAAACAGTCAACCATTCCAGCATTTTTGCCAAGAAAACCCCAAATGGGATCATGAAGAGTCAGACACAACTGAAATAACTGAAAAACAATGGGGAGCCACTGAAGGTTTTTGGGTGGGGGAGTGGCATGAACAGGGCATGCATGGTAGAGCTATGATCTAGTAGCTCTATATGTCTGCTTGGCATATAGCACCCCCTCTTCTCCACACACACATATCTTGCTTCTTCTGGCAAGGCAACCTTTTCATTTCTGGATTTTAATTTTATGTTCCATTCCACCAAGTCTGTGATTCACAGAATTTTTAAATCATAGAAAATCAGAAATTGAAGGGTCCCTAGAACATTGGATAATAGTAATAGTAAAATATAAGTGGCACTTTAAAGTTTACATAGTACTATACATATATTATCTCATTTGATCCCCACAACAACCCTATGAGGTAGGCACTCTTATTATCTCCATTTTACAGATGAAGAAACTGAGGCCCAGAGAAAGTAACTTGCCCAAATTTACACAGCTAGCAGGTGGTAACCAGGATTTGAACCTTGATTCCAGTGTTCTTTGTGCTACACTACAATTACCTCATATCTCTCCTTCTCCCCCTTTCCCCTATTTAAAAACATCTTGAGTATGTTCATAAGTATCCCATTAAACTTTTTTTTCCCAGTCCTTATGAGATTCATCCTTTATCAGGAGCCCACTGGGCCAATATTAGAAACCACAGCTCTGAAAACAAAACCCCATTTTCTAATACTATCTCTGTAGCCAGGGGTGCTCATTCCTCAAAGGGTTAGCATACTCACTCTCTGTCATGCTCTCTCCGTCCCTGCCATGCTGAACTCTGTACAAACCCCTTTGCCCAATCCCCATTGAGCTCCCTTCTTCCCATACTCCTTAACACCCTCCCCATACCCACTGAAATGTGCCACTCCAAATCCTTCCACTGTGCTCTCTGGAATGCCTGTTCTAAAGGTAACAAAACTGCTTTCATTTCAAGCCTGTTCCTTTCTCTCCCCTCTACCATCTTCTTGCTCTCACTGACACCTGGCTCCCTCCTCTCTGGCTGCCCTATCCAGTACCAGCTGAAATTTCACTCATGCCATATGGATGTAAAGAGTCATAGTACTCCTAGATCGCCGTTGCCACTTCCAGACTGTCCTGTCACAATCATTCAGTAACCTCTCTCCTCTGAGATTCATTCAATCCATATGTATCACCCAATCAAGCTTCTGGTAGGTCATACTTTTTCTTTTGGCAAGGCAATCTGGGTTAAGTGACTTGTCCAAGGTAACAGATAGCATCAAGTGTCTGAGGTCAAATTTGAACTCAGGACCTCCTGACTACAGGGCCAGTGTTCTATCTACTGTGCCGCCGAGCTGCCCCTCATAATCTTTTTTTTTTAATTTACCTCCTATCCCCCCCCCTTTTTTTTTGGTAGGGCAATGAGGGCTAAGTGACTTGCCCAAGGTCACACAGCTAGTAAGTGTCAAGTGTCTGAGGTTGGATTTGAACTCAGGTCCTCCTGAATCCAGGGCCAGTGCTTTATCTACTGCACTACCTAGCTGCCCCCTATCCTTTTTAAAAATCAATTTTTAATAGTATTTTATTTTTTCCAATTATATGTAAAGGCTATTTTTTGCATTCTTTGTGGGGGGGGGCAGGGCAATGAGGGTTAAGTGACTTGGCCAGGGTCACACAGCTAGTAAGTGTTAATTGTCTGAGGCTGGATTTGAACTCAGGTCCTCCTGAATCCAGGGCTGGTGCTTTATCCACTGTACCATCTAGCTGCCCCCTTTTGCATTCATTTTTGTTTTGGTTTGGTTTGGTTTGGTTTTGCAGGGCAATGGGGGTTAAGTGACTTGCCCAAGGTCACACAGCTAGTAATTGTCAAGTGTCTGAGGTCGGATTTGAACTCAGGTACTCCTGAATCCAGGGCCGGTGTTTTATCCACTGCGCCGCCTAGCTGCCCCCTTTTGCATTCATTTTTACAAAATTCTGAGTTCCAAATTTTTCTCCCTTTCTCCCTCCCCCTCTTCTCTTTATCTAAAAGGGTAAGCAATTTGATATAGGCTATATATGTGCAATTGTTTAAAACATATTTCCATGTTAGTCATAGTTGTGAAAAAAGAAACAGACCAAAAGGAAAGACCATGAAAAAATAAAGTGGAAATAGTATGCTTGGCTCTGCATTCAGAATCCAACAGTTCTTTTTCTGGATGTGGATAGAGTTTTCCATCATGAGTCTTTTGTAATTGTCTTAGATCATTATATTGTTAAGAAGAGCTAAGTCATAAATAGTTGATCCTCGAACAATACTGCTCTTACTATGTACATTATTCTCCTGGGTTTGCTCACTTCACTGCATCAGTTCATAAAAGTCTTCACAGGCTTTTCTGAAATCCATTGGCTCATCTTTTCTTATCACATAGTATTATTCCATTATATTCATATAGATGGTCATACTCTTTATCTTGCCATCACCCACAAGTGTTCTACTTAATGAACTATGAAATTCCATTATCTGATCATAACATTTTATCATTCTATCTTTCCCTCTGCTCGATCCTATTCATTGTCTCCATCATAACCTTCAATCTCTCCACCCCTCAGTTTCTTCCCAAGCCAACCCCATGTTGGTTTGTTTCCCCTCCCCCACTCCCCACTGGCACCCCCCTCCCTCCGTGTTGGTTTGCCCTTTCATCCATTTTCTAGCCTGACTCCTTAGTGACCAGGTCTACTCTACACTGGAGTGCCTTTCCCCCTTATGCTATCACCAGTCGCCACCTGCCAGGCCTCAGCATTGCATCACTCCCACTATCCAGTGCCTTCCCTTCCCTTTCCTTCCCATGCTGGTGAACAGAGCTGTAGAAAAGTCACGACGCCATGCTGAGAGTGTCCACTGAAAACTCATGTTATATAATCTCAAGTCTCTCCCTCTCTAGGACAAGGCAATCCTTCTACACTTCCCTAATGGAGTCACTAATCTACTCACCATAGCAGCATCTATTCCAAATCTTTTCATCCTTCCCTCCTCAAACATCATGCGGTAGCCTCTGCCTTCACCCTCTCTGCAGGAAACCTTGCCTCATATTTCACTAAAAAAAATTAAAGCCATTCACCAAGAGTTTTCCCTTCCCCTCTCTATCTCACATCACTCACGTCTTCCCCCAATTCTCTCCTCCTTCACCCCTCTTTCCTATGAAGACGACCTTTCTCCTTGCCAAGAAGAACCCTCTCCTTGCACCTTTTATCCCACCCATTCCATCCCATCTGTTCCAACAGATTGCCCCCTTCATCATCCCTATTTTCCATAATTGTCGATCTCTCATTGTCTCCTCGATGCTTTCCTGCTGCCTATAAACATCTCTCCCATCCTTAAAAGGACTCACAGTCTCACTAACTGTCATCCTATTCTTTTGTGGCTAAACTATAATAAGTGCCTCCACTCCCTCCTTTCTCATTGCTTTCTAAACTCTCTTCAGCCTGACTTCCAACCTCATTATTCAACTGAAATTGCTCTCTCCAAGCTACCAATCATCTCTCCATTGTCCAGTCGAATGGCCTTTTCTCAATTCTCATCCAGGATCTCTGCAGTAGCCTGCTGGGGACTCAAGTCATTCCCCTGTTCAGTCCACCCTCCACTCCGCTACCACAGTGGTCTTCCTAAAGAATGGATCTGACCATGTCACTGCCCTGCTCAATAAACTTCAGTGCTCCCTATGGCCACCAGGATCAAATATAAAATCCTCTTTGGGTACCTTCCTACCTTTCCAATTGTTTTCCACTTCACCTCCCTTTAAGATCACTCTATGATCCAGAGACACTGGCCCCCTTGCTATTTCTTCATGTCTTTTTTGTTTTGTTTTGTTTTTTGTTTTTTTTTTTTAGTGAGGCAATTGGGGTTAAGTGACTTGCCCAGGGTCACACAGCTAGTAAGTGTTAAGTGTCTGAGGCTGGATTTGAACTCAGGTACTCCTGACTCCAGGGCCAGTGCTCTATCCACTGCGCCATCTAGCTGCCCCTCTCCTTGCTATTTCTCACACTTACTAAAACATCTATAGACATCATGGGGGACAGGAAGGGAATAAACTGTTATTATCCCAGTTTTACAGTTGAGAAAACTGAGGCAGACAGAGGCTAAGTGACTTACCCAGGGTCACACTGCTAGTAAGTGTCTGCAGCTGGATTTGAATTCAGATCTTCGTGATTCAGAGCTATCCACTATACTGTCTAGCTGGTTACCTTTTCCTAGCTTCATCCATGACTTTTCACTGACTGTCACCCATGTCTAGAATGGTTTTGTTTGTTTGTTTTGTTTTTGTGGGACAATGAGGGTTAAGTGACTTGCCCAGGGTCACACAGCTACTGTCAAGTGTTTGAGGTCAGATTTGAACTCAGGTCCTCCTGAATCCAGGGCTGGTGCTTTATCCACTGCACCACCTAGCTGCCCCATCCTAGAATGTTTTTTCTCCTTATCTCTGCCTCCTGGCTTCCCTGGTTTCTATTAAGACACTGAAAAATCCCACCTTCTGTAAGCAGCCTTTCCCAGTCGTGGCTCCTCATGGCCTCCTCCCCCTCAGCCCCTCCTCCCAGTTCCTTCCCTCTGAGATGACTTCCCATTTATACAAACCTATCTTGTAAATATATGGTTGTTTTCATGTTGTTTTCCCCTCATTAGAATGTGAGCACCCTGACAGCATGGACTGCCTTTCTTTGTATTTCCAGCACTTAGCAAAGTCCATGGCACATAGTAAGTGCTTAAGAAATGCTTATTGACTTGTTCTGTCCCCACATCCTTCTCTCTCCTCCTCAGTCCCCACCAAGAACTGGGAGAAAAGATAATAATAACATTTAAGTTCCACAGCCTTCTGTTTCCTGCCCAGGACTTCAGAGTCAGTAAAGATACTTTAAAAATAGCATGAGCTTTAAAAATTAACCTTGGAGAATCCACAAGACAGAAAATGAGAAGTGACTTCCAGAGCCAGGACTAATAGTAATAATAATACTATATAATATAATTTAATCATAATTTATAATATTTTAACATTTACAAGAGAGGCAACATGATGTGCCATAGCAGTTTTCAAAAGTGTGGTCCTGAGACTCTTTCAGGGGGTCCTCAAAGTCAAAACTATGTTAATAATAATTCTAAGATTTTTTTTACTTTCTAATATAGTAAATTTTTATAGTTATAATGCATATAAATAAAAACTCATTGTGGGGGAGGGGTCATCAGTAATTTGTAACAGGTTAGAAGGGTTCTGAGACCCAAAAGTTGGAGAACTGCTGGGGAAGGGGATGTAGAGCCCTGGCCTTGGTATCAGGAAGACCTGGGTTCAAGTCCAGGTTGCGTGACCAAGAACTAGTCATTTAACTTCAAAGGACTCCAGGCAACTCTTTGAAGTCATGATTTACAGCTTAGTTGTTGATCTACATGGATTGAGGAGTTCCCCACATTGATGAAATCCCCAAACTATCAAAAACCCCAAACCAAAAAATTATTTACCAAGTGCTTTTCCCAGCATAACATTATAAGGTAGGTAATACAATGATCATTATCCCTGTTTTACAAAGGAGGAAACTGAGACTCAGAGAAGGAAGTAATTTGCCCAAGATAGCACAATTCCACAGTCATTAAATGCCTAATATATTCTAGGCACTATGTTGTGGATTTCTTCTACTGCACTCTGCTGCTAAATTGGAAAAGATAAAAGCGCTTTACAAACTATACTACTAATTCAGTGTACATGCCTAGAAGAAAAATAACTTTCAATATTCATGTTCACTTGGAGCATGCATAAGTAACATCTCTCGTAAACCTTAATGTTTCATACCAGGTCTTGGGTGTGAATTGGGCTTGTGTACAATAGGAGGAGAGGTGCTACAGACAAGAACAGATAGAGGCCTGTCTAGAAACCCATCAGAAGGCAGCTGGGAAAGCTGTCAAGTTGTTAGTGGGAGGAGCAGACCAGTGGCCTGAAGGGGACTGAGCAGCTGGTTTAGGAATCCAGTCCCTGGGCTTTGCAGAAATTAGGAGCTGGCCCAAGTGGGTAGAATTCTATCTGGCAGACTCTCCTCTACCCAAGTAGCTGATGGAACAGCGAGTCCAGGCTGAGGGCCCGGGCAGCTTCCACCGGAGAGTGTACATGGAAATAGCCCTGGTCTGGGGGTCAGGAGGATGGGGTCCCAGGCCCAACTCTGCCACTGAATTTCCATGTAACCTTGGGAAAGTCCCTTTTCACTTCTCTTATAGTCATGGGGATGAGTCTTATAGTCTTATAGTCATGGAGATGAGTCCCATGACTAACATATAGCTGTGAAAAGGTGTGCCTTACTCAGAAGAAATATGATAGGCAAAAAGGAAGGCAGAGTAGTATTGTGTATACACATATATACTTATATATACACTAATATATAGATAAATAGTATAATATAATTATATACTCAGGTGAGTTAGGTAGGTGGATGGATAGACAGATAGATGATGGATGGAAAGAAAGAAAGAAAGAAAAATAGATAGATGATGGATGGATGGAAGGAAAGAAAGAAAAATAGATAGATAGATAGATAGATAGATAGATAGATAGATAGATAGATAGATAGATAGATGATGGATGGAAGGAAAGAAAGAAAAATAGATAGATAGATGATGGATGGATGGAAGGAAAGAAAGAAAGAAAAATAGATAGATAGATAGACAGATAGACAGACTGTGAGGAAAACCAAGAACAGGAGAAGGGAAGCCTATGAAAACCATTTGGATGAAGGTCAACAGAGGCAAAAATAGAAACAATATTTTTGTGGGAATATACCACAGACCACTTGGACAGAAGAAGGGAATAGATGAGGGTTTTTAGAAAGGCTCAGATGTCTGGCATGAAGACATGTTAGTGACAGATTTAGGGACCAGACCTGTGATTTTATTAGTAAAGGGAGCATGAGAATGAAAGAACTCCCTCTACCAATGCAAGTCTGAAGGTTAAATGGCTTGCCCAGGCTCATACAGGCAGTGGGTGTCAAAGGCAGGGATTGAACTAAGATGTTCCTGGCTCTGAAGATGGCTTTCTATCCATTCCACTTTGGCTATCTCTCTGCTCTAAAGTCTAGATATCTGTCAAAATAGAGAAGCTGATTTCTTAATTTGTCCTAATGATTTAATCCTTCAAAAGGTGAAGAGACCAGTGAGAGGAAATTAAATTCTAGATTCTCATCAATAAGGAAAAACTACTTCCTGGGGTTGCAATGATGGGAATTTTGGTGGGGAGTGTTAACTCCACCTTAGAATTTGTGATCAGGAAGAGGAAAGCCAGAAATAGTCTGATATGTACCCTAAATTTTTGGATAGTAAATTTCAGGGAAGGGTAAGATCCTATGGACAAAAAGGGAAGTCAATACAAAACTATAATAATAGCACTTATATAGGACTTTAAGTTTTGCAAGGTACTTTATATATTATCTCATCTGAGCCTCGCAGTAACCCAATGAGGTAGGGGCTATTATCCCCATTTTATGGATGAGAAAACTGAGACTCAGCAAGGTTAAGTTACTTGCCCAGGGCCACACAGCTAATAACTATCAGAGGCAGGATTTGAAACCAAGTTTTAAGTCCAGAGTGCTCTCCACTGTGTCACATAGCTACCTGAAGACACAAAGGGAAAAAGTTACAATGAGGAAGGAAAGAGATTGATATGGATGTATAGAGAACTTCTTAATCAACTTAGATTTTTCACTGGGTAAGAGCCAAGACTCTCTTGCCTGAACCGAGTTACCTCACTCCCACTGGGAGAGCTCCTCACTCTGTATTGTCTGGTAAATATTCTCTTCTGTATATTTTATTTTAATTTTATTACCAATTTGGTAAATGGGTTTCTCTAAAGAAAAAAAAACACATCTGGGAGATACAAGCAAAGGAAAATATTGGACACTGAATAGAAAAGCATAGAATGTTGCTCTAAGATTCCTGTTAGGAGGTAAGGTAAATAATTGGGGACTAAAGACATCTGAAATGGATGGGGTAGGTATACCAGGCAAGAGAAGTTAGTCCAAGATTGATCAATGACTACTACCAGCTGCCCAGCCCAGTTCACATATGGGTTAGTGGCACTAAACAGAAGTTCCTTCCAACTCTGAGATTTTGTGATTTCTCTCTGGGCCTTAGTGTATTCATATGTAAAATGATTTTGATAAAAAAATTTTACTATCAATCTCACAGGAGTTTTGTGAAAAGTGTTTGCAAACCTTACAGCAATATAGAAATGCAAGGTGTCATCTTTATCATCATCCTCTGTAAAATGGGGTCAGACATTAGTGGGCAGATTATATTCCATTTTGAGCATCATGTTTTAGGAAAGACATGAAGAAAAGCCTCTCTCCACTAGATCAGATAAATCTCTCCACCCTTATTCACAAAGAACTCCTGGGGTTGCTTCAGATAAAAGAGGGAATATGTGGACCTTACTGGAAAGAGATAGATAAATCAAACTATACAAAGGATCTGGGAAAAGAGCTACATACACTCAATTTGTTTTGTTTTGGTTTTGGTGAGGCAATTGGGGTTAAGTGACTTACCCAGGGTCACACAGCTAGTAAGTGTCAAGTGTCTGAGGTTGGATTTGAACTCAGGTCCTCCTGAATTCAGGGCCAGTGCTCTATCCACTGCGCCACCTAGCTGCCCCTTACATACACTCAAGAACCAATGCCCAACCAATGGAGACTGGGAGACTGGGAGAATTGTGGGAGAAAGTCAAACCAAGAGCCTTTTCTTTGCTAAAGGTGTATCAAAGAACTCCATGTACAGAAGTACAATGTGGGGAGCAAAACTGAGGACCTTGCACCTGTTAGTACTAGAGAAATTAGCACAACAGGAAAATAAATGCACTGAGGGTGTCTCATGGTACTCTGAGTCATACGGCCTTGGAGGCTCCCAGGAGTAAGGTAGACTCTAGCAACCCTAATGTAATACTGTATGTTGGAAAGATTGTCTAGAACCCTGTGGAAGGTGAAGGAGAGTTTTTTTTTCTGATAGTCAAAGGGCTATAAGCCCATTCTATATTTCTTTGCTAGGCTAAATTGAACCCACCATATATATGTATTGTTAGCCTGAATGTTTCCATGGAAAACTGAGGGCCCTGTAGGAGAGAGAAAAATGAGTTAAATACAGGCACACTTAAGATTTCTCTATTTTGGGTTATTTGCCAGAACAATGTAATAGGAGACCTCCTCAAAATTGTCCTAGGTCTACAATGTAAGAATCATTAAAGAAAGAACCTAAGTACATAGATTATCAAAGCCGAACTTTTTTTTGGGGGGGGGGAAGCAGGGCAATGAGGGTTAAGTGACTTGCCCAGGGTCACACAGCTAGTGTCAAGTGTCTGAGGCTGGATTTGAACTCAGGTCCTCCTGAATCCAGAACCAGTGCTTTATCCATTGTGCCACCTAGTTGCCCCAGAAGCTGAACTTTTAATATTGAATTTAGACTTTCATCCTCTCAGGGGCCATGGCTCAAATGCCACATGCGATGGTGATCAACTGTAGCCTATTCAGAAGAGAGTGACCCAAAGGCTCAAAAGCCCCATCAAGTTAGCATCAGTTGAAAAACCTGAGTATGCTTAGCCTGAAAAAGAGAAGACTTCCACGTGTGATTTCTGTTGTTGTTGTTCAGTCACATCCTATTCTCTGTGATCACTATGGATCACAGGCCCTTTTATTCTCCACTATCTCCTAAAGTCTGTCCAAGCTTGTGTTCATTGCCTCCATGACACCATCTCTCCATCTCATTTTCTGCCGTCCCCTTCTCCTTTTGCCTTTGATCTTTAGGAAGTTTTTAAATACTTCTCTGCCAAATAGGATGATCTTCAGGCTGGGAAGTATAGGGGGAAAATGGTTAAGAAGAAAATGAAACCTAAGATAAGGGAAGAGATGGTTCAGAGTTCCCTTAGCTGTCCTCAGAAGACCTATAGAAACTATATCCCAAGTTACTGAGAAAGGCAGCTGTGAATGCTGAGCCCCCAACAGTTTGGGGAATGGGAGAGCTGCTATAAGAATATAGGCAAACGTATACTTATAGGCAAATGTCATATTCTGCATTTCAGAAAAGAAAGAGCATTTCTTCAGCTTTATGGCCCAGGCAGTCAGTCTGATTTCATTCCTGGCAAAATTCTGAACAAATCACTCAAGGGATGGTTTGTGAGCATTTAAAATGGAAAGTGGTGATAGCTCTAAGCCAGTGTAGATTCTTCAGGAAGAAAAAAAAGAATCTTGACAGAATAATGTCGTGTTTTTTTGGACAGGGTTACTAAACTAAGTAAACTCCTGAAATCAGATGACTGCAACAGTATACTTGGAATTTGGCAAGGAATCCCGCAGTCTCTTGTTATGTCCTTGTGGACAAAATGAAGACATGTGAGCTGTATGGTATAGATAGATTTGAGATTTGAAGACAGTTGCCTGGACCGCCAAAGTAGTGATTAATGAATTCATAAATGCCTTGAATTAATTTGAATTAATTCCAATTAATTAATTGGAAGGTCTTTAATAGAGTGTCCCATGAGTTCTGGCCTTAGATGTACTATTCAGTATTTTAATCAAAGGCTTGGATGAAAACATGTTGATCACATCAAATGAAACAAAGCTGAGAGGGGTACATAACTATTTCATCAGGCTTGTCAGTCAATCAACATTTATTAAGCCTTTACTATATGCCAGGTACTGTGCTAAATACTTGGGGTAAAAAGAAAGGCAAGGAGCAGACAGATAGGTGGGGAAGTAGATAGAGCAACTGGCTCTGGAATCAAGAGGACCTGAGTTCAAATTTGGCCTCAGACACTTACTAGCTGTGTGACTCTGGACAAGTCACTTAAACCCAATTATCTTCAAAAAGGGAGGGAGAAGCAAAAGACAGCCCACTAACTGGGGAAGACAGCAAGCAAACAACTAAGTACAAATAAGCTAAATACAGGTTAAAGAGGGAAAAAATCAGATAATAATAAATAACAGAGGGAGAATTGAGATATTGGGAAAAGGTTTCCTGAAGAAGGTGGGATTTAAACTGGGATTAATTTAAGAAGATGAAATTTTATTGGGATAAATGTAAAGTCCTGCACTTGGGTTCAAGAAATCAATTACACAAGAACTAGATTGGGAAGGTACAGCTAAACAGTAGTTCAGAGGGAAAAGGCCTGATTTCCTAGGGAGTGGAAGTTTTAGTGGATGCACTGCAAATTCAGTATGAGTCAACAGCATGGTGTGGCAGTTAAAAATGCTAATATAATCTTAGCTTGAATTAATAGAGATATAATGTGCCCTGAGGAAGGGAGGTTATGGTCTCACTACATTTTACCATGGCCAGACTACATTAAGAATAGTGTTCTATTTGGGGTACCACAGTTTGGAAACGACATAGAGTTCTTCATCTAATACTATGTCATTTAAGGGAGAGCTGAGGGGCAGCTAGGTGGCGAAGTGGATAGAGCACCGGCCCTGGAGTCAGGAGTACCTGGGTTCAAATCCGGCCTCAGACACTTAACACTTACTAGCTGTGTGACCCTGGGCAAGTCACTTAACCCCAATTGCCTCACTAAAAAAAAAAAGGGGGGGGGAGTTGAAGGAACTAGTTGTATTTATTGCATATCAGAGAGTTTTGGGGTGGGTTTGGAAGGAATCTCTAAGAGACTTGGAAATGTCTCTCCAGATATTTATAAGGCTGTCATGTGAAAGAAGGATTATATTTGTTTTGCTTGGTTTTAAGAGACAGAGTTAGGAACAGTGGATAAGATGTGGGGAAAATGAATAATAAAAAAGTGGAATAGGCTGTCTCAGTAAGTGGATGAGCTTCCTAACAATGAGGGTCTCCTCCGATAGAGGCCAAGGTCCACTCCCTGGGGCTGTTTTAAAAGGGATTCATGCTGGTGTTGAATTAGGTGGCCTCTGAGATTCCTTCCAGATTTTAAGTTCTATGATGACACAGAATTATTAAAGGAAGAACCTTAGTACATAGAACATCAAATTTGGACTAAATTGTTAAACAAAGAACTTAGACTCTCAGGATCTGAGAGCTTATCTTGCTCAAGGTTATATAGCTATTAAGTGGCATGGCTCAAATTGGAACCAAGTGTCCCACATTCTAGGCAGGGTTTTTGTTTGTTTGTTCTTTCCATTATATTGTGCTGGGTGGTAGGAGTACTGTCCTGGGATTCAGGGGGCCTGGGTCAGTCCAGACACTTCCTGTGTGACTTTGGTCAAGTTATTTTACTTATTTGAGTATGTTTCCTCATCTATGGAATAGGAATAATTATACCCTCATATTGATTGTGATCACTTTTTTTTTTTTTTTTTTTTTTAGTGAGGCAATTGGGGTTAAGTGACTTGCCCAGGGTCACACAGCTAGTAAGTGTTAAGTGTCTGAGGCCGGATTTGAACTCAGGTACTCCTGACTCCAAGGCCAGTGCTCTATCCACTGCGCCACCTAGCTGCCCCGTGATCACTTTTTTTTGTTTTTTTGTTTTGTTTTGCTTTGGTTTTTTTTAGTGAGGCAATTGGGGTTAAGTGACTTGCCCAGGGTCACACAGCTAGTAAGTGTTAATTGTCTGAGGCTGGATTTGAACTCAGGTACTCCTGACTCCAGGGCCGGTGCTTTATCCACTGCACCACCTAGCTGCCCTGATTGTGATCATTTTGTAAACCTTAAAGCACAATGGAAGAGGGAAATATTATTATAAGATCATAAATCTAGAGATAGGACTACAGATGACATCTAGTCTAATCTCATTTTATAGATGAGGAAACTGAGGGACAGGGAGTTTAAATGACTTGCCCACAGCCACACAGGCCATAAGTATCAAAGGATTTGAAGCCATGTCCCTTGACTCAAGAGCCAGTGGGCATTCTCTTCTGTTTCCTCTCCTTTTCTACATCTACTACCATGCTTCTTCCTAATTACATAATTACTATAATAGTCTCTGGCCCCTTCTCCTGCTTCTCCCCTTTTCTCCATATTCTCTCCCTCTTTTTTCTTCATCTTTTCTCCACCCACTCCTTTTCTCTTCCTCTCTCTTCTTTCCTCTTTATTTTCTTCCTCTCTTTCCCCTTTCTGTTCATTCCCTCTAATTTTCTCTCTACTCTCCCCTTTTCTCTTCATTTTCTCCCTCTGATGTATATTCTCTTTTCATCTTTTTCCCCTCCATCTCCCCAAACACCTTCAGTATGAAGTCAATTCTCAATTCTCTGTGTGACCCTGGCCTTCTCCCCTTACCAGCACCTGAGCAAAATGGTGCCAGGAAAGATATAGCCAACACAGAAAGGTGTGAGTCTAACTATCCAAACCCAAACTGAAATGACTTGGGGATGATATGTCCCTTTGTTTTATCCCATCCTTTCCTTACTCCTAGAAACATACCTTTGTGGAAAAAACCAAAAGCACACACATACCAACCACCGGTGAACAGTGTTATGGAGGGAATTCTTGGTCATAGTCAGGCTGAATGCATATGAATAATACAAGCTGATGGCTTTTAAGATCCTTTTCTACTTTTAGATTGTGTGACTTTAGTTATCCAGCCTCTATACAAAGAGAAGAAGGAAGAGCTTCTTCTTTGGTGAGAAAAACTAAGAGCTTCTCAAGATAAATTATTCTATTTTGGCATGGTTTTCATTATTATTTTCAGTTAGTATTTATTATAACATAATTATATATTACATTATGTATTATATAATATATTAGATCATATTTATCATAACCATGTTATGTCATATTCTATATTATATTATTGGTATAATGATTATAATATTTATTAGTTAATATTATTATCAGCTAATATTTCTTTGAATTGAGCCAAAATTTGCCACAGCGACTTCTCACCATTGCTCCAAACTCTGTTCTCTAAAGTCAAGCAGAAAAATAATCCATCAATCCAACAAGATCTGTGGGATAACCATTCCGTACTTCAAGACAATGATTACTTCCCCCCAATTGGTCTTTCCTTCCCCTGAGAGGTGGCTGAGTCAGGGTTTGGTATTTTGGGGTTTTTTTTGCCTGACTGAATTAGTAGAGGTCACTCTCTTTGTGGCAGGGTATGAGAATAATCCTGGCTTTTCCCCTGAATTTGAGAGAGCTTCCTGGAAGAGGTTGTGTGCACTGGGCTTCCAAACCCCAGCAGGGTGTCTCATCTCTGTCGTTCTGAAGTTGCTGAGCCATCTCCTATAGGTCTCAGTTCACAGCCCACCTGGCTTTTCCCTCAGCCAAGCATGGTTGGGGCTTGACCTGTCTGGGTGATTGAGGGGAGACACTGTGACACAGCTATTTTGAGAGGCAGTCCTCTCTGGGTGGACAGAGTGTGAGGTCACCCAGGATTATAAATACAGAAGGAGAAGGTCAGGGGTCAGGTTACCAGAGCTACTGCCACTGCTACCCTGCTCAAATGCAAATCTCAAGCCTAATTTTCTTGATCTTCTCTCAAAACAAGCCTGTCTCTTGGTCAGCCTGCCCAGCCCAGAAAGCAAACTATGCTTTAGGGGCACCCATCTCCACCCCACTCCCAGGCTAGAGCTAGCGGACACAGCTGGGCCAGGAAGAGATCAAGGCACTCATGCTGGTAATAATATAATCTGTGACCCAGAATCACAGCTGCTGGTTTATACAAACTGGGTTTACCTGGGAAGGGGGGGGGCCTTCTCACAAATCACTCTCTGGCTGGAATGTCCACTCAAAGTTTCTTCAGGGAGCACCAGAATTTGTTGCATGCATAGGTGGGTCTGTACAGAAAAGGTAAAGGCTCAGCCTCTGTGAAAGCATTAAGGTTAACGAGACACCGAATATAGGACAGGCTTTATTTTGCCTAATATAAAGAACAAAACAGAAAATATTCACACACATACTCAAGCCTATGAACAAGTAAAAAAAACCTTTTCTTCTCCCTATGGTGAGTCCCTGTCTCTGAGACTACCCCAGGGTTGAAAGTTCTCCCTTTCTCTCATAGGGGAAAGCAACTGGGGTCCATAAAAAGTTGACTCCTTTCTCTAGTGAGTACTGCCTCCTATATAGTCACCTCCAGACTTCTAATACTACTCTGGTTGAGCCCCTTTCCTTACCCTCCACCCCACCCCTCCACAACCACCTCTCTTCCTTTTTTTTTTAAACCACCCCTCTTTCCAGCAATCCAGTATCAACCAACTTTTTTGGGGGGGGGGCAGGGCAATGAGGGTTAAGTGACTTGCCCAGGGTCACACAGCTACTTAGTATCCAGTGTCTGAGTCCGGATTTGAACTCAGGTCCTCCTGAATCCAGGGCCAGTGCTTTATCCACTGCCCCACCAAGCTGCCCCCTCAACCCTTTCTTTTGATAAACCCCACAAGCAAAAACCACTTAGGATTACTGAGGAATCAACCCCACAAGCAAAAAACACTTAGGATTACTGAGGAATCAACCCTGTCCCCATTCATATAACTAGTGAGTACTAGTGAAAAGCAAAGTTGAGGTTGGCCCCTGCATCTCATAACTGTCCCTTGCTGCTCCTTGACTCCAGCTCCTTCTTGGTCTCAGAATTCTTCCATCAATCTGTCACTGTCATTGCTAAGCTGTCATATCATGTTCCTACAGCTCCCGGCTTGACCTGACCCAGGAATGCCTTGGAGTTCTACTACCATCTCTAGAGTTACATAGCTCCCTGTTCTCCTGAGGCTATATGGTTTCCCAATGAGTCCTTTGGAGGGACCTCACTCAGATTTGCCCAGGCTTCTCTTTTAAGGACCCAAGTCTGAATCTCTACATGCAGCACCTCTCTTCTGCTTCTCTTAGGAACACCTTGTAGTTCTGCTACTGCCATCTCTGGAGTTCCATGGTAACCCATGGTAATCCCTTCCTTGTCTTCCAGTAAATCAGTCATCCTAAGTTTTCCTAAGGTTCTCTTTCTTTTCCTTTCTTTTTTCTTTTCTTTTCTTTTCGTGAGGCAATTGGGGTTAAGTGACTTGCCCAGGGTCACACAGCTAGTAAGTGTTAAGTGTCTGAGGCCAGATTTGAACTCAGGTCCTCCTGAATCCAGGATAGAGCGGTGCTCTATCCACTGCGCCACCTAGCTGCCCCAGGTTCTCTTTCCTGAGAAGATGCCTCCTCTCCAACCCCTCAATCCCCATATCAGTGGATATTAATGAATTAGAGATTTGAGTCAGGAAAAGAAAATCTATGGTCAAGGTCAGGATCAATTTGAAGAATAAACTAAACCTAATTCTTCCACAGAAAAAAATGAACCCATGCAGTTCTGCTATGTATCTTCCTCTAGGAGATCAAGTGATGTCTATCTCGGGGCTTCCCAGATTGAAAGTTTGGAAGCTCTTAAGTCAAAGGGGGCGGAATTATAATCGGAGGTTTCTAAGAGTCCTTAGAATTTAAGAATATTTGTTTATGTGGAAAATATCTATCAACATTTGTTGTATTAGAAGTCGAAACATCTTAGTAGTATTATGAATCTAGTTTCACCCTGAGAAGGTCTTGGGGACCCACAGGAGTCCCCAGACCACACTTTGAGAAACACTGCCAAAGAGGACCAGTCCAACACATCAAAGACTGTCTTTCTAACATTACATGGGGATCAGCACAGCACCTAGGTTGTCCCTCATTTTCACCATATGATCAACGCAAGTCCATGTGCAATCTTGTATTTCCTGACTTCTATACCGCCTCTTGAGTTTGAGTTATATGCTGCCATCTACTGCTGCTTGCTGGCCACAGGGTTCTACTTTAGTCCCGGCATCATCTGATGTTTTGATTTTTCAGAGATTGTGGTATTCTAGGATTTATAGCCATATCACAGCACCGCAAGAAATTGAAAATCAAAAAGTAGGTTCTTACACCAAAACAGAGTTTAGGATTCCTGAAAGTACTAGGCAGTTTCCCAAATGGGATCTAATCCATTCTTCTTCCTGTACAATTTTGGGTTTAGTTCATTTCATTTCAATTCAATTCAGTGTAATAAATATTACTAAGCACCTATAAAACAAAAATGAAAAAATTTCAAAGGAGCTTACATTTTACTGGTAAATTAAAACAGGCCTACATGATGAAAGGCTAAGGAGGTAGGAGAAAAAAGGAGAGATCAGACACTGTGCTCACTCTAGGAATGTATGAAGGACAGAGTCCTAAGAGATGGGAGAATCAGCAGACATTTCATGGAAGAGTTATTGTTTACCCATAGTGACTCCCCAAGGGATATGCACTGATGGATTCACTTCATCCCAACTGCGTGTCATGATCTCAACAATGGATATCTTCATTCCTTTAGTTTTTCCTATGTAGATTATCTAATCTTTTTTTATTGATGCCTTTTATTTTGACACTCTTTACAATATATAACCTCCAATTGTAATTTCTCTTAAATAATAACAATCATCAACAACAATAGCTAACATTTATTTAGAGCTTTAAGCTTTACAAAGCATTTTTTTGTAGGGCAATGAGGGTTAAATGACTTGCTCAGGGTCACACAGCTAGTAAGTGTCAAGGGTCTGAGGTCAGATTTGAACTCAGGTCCTCCTGAATCCAGGGCCGGTGCTTTATCCACTGTGCCACCTAGCTGCCCCTACAAAGCATTTTAACATCTAAAATACTGATTTTTTTGACCAACAGCAAATGAAACAGTCCACTCAGAAAGGTGTTTTAATATTAGTCATAAAGAATGGTCAATATAGCCAATCTCTTTTGAATAGTCATGAATCTCACCGAGGAGATTCCATATTATTCTGGGGGTGGAGGAGGGGTGATGCAATCCATGCTATATCATCTACAAACAGAAACATCTGGAGGAACTTAACCGTTATTTGGTATCTTATCCTCTTTCAGATATCTTGAGAATCAACACTCAATGCTTTGAGAATAGTGCTACCTTGACAACAGACTTGGTCTGTGTATATTCTACTTCTCTGCATGGCACAATAGGGACTGAAATGTTGAGTTCAAGTGTTCGTTGTAAAGCTCTGTATTGATGAAGAAATTATATCATTTTAGAAACCTTCACAGATCTGTTTCATTTTTTTGTCTATTTATTTTCCTTACAGGTCCTTCTAGAAATGCTTTCGGGATGATCTGGCTTAGTCAGGTGTTAGGCCAAGCCTTCACCAGATTCATTTTCTTCTCCAGCGTACTTTGCTGCTTTGTGAAGCATGGCTGCTTATAATCTTCCATCCTTCTTTTCTATCCTGACTCTTCTTTTTTGTTTTTGTTTTTGTTTGTTTGTTTTTTTTTATTTTCACTAGGCTGTGAGGATTAAGTGACTTGCCCAGGGTCACACAGCTAGTAAATGTCAAGTGTCTGAGGCGGATTTGAACTCAGGTCCTCCTGAATCCAAGGCCGGTGCTTTATCCACTGTGCCGCCTGGCTCCCCCCGCCCCATCCTGACTCTTCTTTAGAAATGCTTTTACAGAAAACAGGTGTCTTCAGCAGCCATGTCTCTCTTGGCAAGAGTTAGTCAGTTAGTCAATAAACTTTAGTAAGCACCAGGTAATTAATGTGCCAGTTACTGTGCTAATTACTGGGGAAACAAAGAAAAGCAAAAGGCAATCCCTCCCCTCAAGGAGCTCACATTCTATTGGGGGAAAACAATAAATTAAAAGAAGCTAAAGGGGGGTGGGGTGAAAAGGTGAGGAAGAACCAGAAACAGGGACATGATGAAGTCTGGATGGGAAATGATAGGATAGGTCCCTTCCTTAGAGACTCTGTGAAGAGCTCACCCATGTGCGCTCTTGACCTTCTCCAGTCCAGAGGGAGGGAGGGCCCCAGGGGGCAGGAGATACTGAGGATGTGTGAGTTTCAGAGTTGACGTGATCTTGCAGGATAAAGAGTTTCTGGAGACCACGATGAAGTCTAGGAGTATAGTCCAAAAGAATCAATTGTTTGTTGACCAAGGCAATTTCTAGGCTGTTTTAGACTCCTACTTATGGAGTTTACTTTTAATCATTTTACATCTCAGATAAATTTCTGGAGAAAATAGTGATAATCAGAATCTTATCCATTTCCCATTTTTTAAATAGCTTGTTTCAGTAGGACCAGTTAGAACTACTGTAATTGTCCACAGGATGTTCTCATATATTTTTTCTTCTAGTGTGATATTGATCTTGACTTTTGCTCTTAATAGCCTTCCTGTTCACAAGCAGCTGATTTAGAAATGATTCTCACATTGGTAACCAACCATTTCCTATCTGTTAAAATATAGTCAGGTTCTGTGTGTGTGTGTGTGTGTGTGTGTGTGTGTGTGTGTGTGTGTGTGTGATGTTTAGTGCTTGCCACATCCAGAATGTTCTGACTTTCTTATAAAAGAAAGTATTCATGATATATAGATGTGAGATTCTTATATAGCCTAAATAAAGCCTTTACCTCTTTCAACTCAATGCAAAATCATTTTTTCCAAAAAAAAAAAAAAATTCACCATCCTCTCCTGCGCCTACTTTCACACTGAAGTCATCAAGTATCAGTATACATTGACTTTGGAAAATCTTCACCAGCTCTTCATAGAATTTCTTTTTTTTTCTTTTTCTTTCTTTCTTTCTTTCTTTTTTTTTTGTGGGGCAATGAGGGTTAAGTGACTTGCCCAGGGTCACACAGCTATTATGTGTCAAGTATCTGAGGTCAAATTTGAACTCAGGTCCTCCTGAATCCAGGTCTGGTGCTTTATCCACTGTGCTACCTGGCTGCCCCTCTTCAGAGAATTTCTCCACCTCTTCACCTTTTGTAACAAATATTAGTGTATAATAAGCTGCAGTTATCCTCAGGATGGTCTCTTTGCTTATGCTAATCATAAACATTGCAAAGGTCAGAAGTCCTTTCCCATGAAATGTCTTTGGGAACATGATAAAAAGAAATTCCACCAATTCCCTTATTTACCATTTTAAGGGGGATCTAAGACTTCTTTTAATTAAAAAATATTTGTATACTTTCATTTTACTGTTTTTACATTACATTCACAGAGTACTCGCACTTTGGGAGAGGTTTCTTGTTGCAAAGTTAAATAGTTCAGCAACACTAAACTTATTCAACATTTCATATCCCTAATACCTCCTCACCTCTCTAATTGTTAAAATTAATAATAATAAAATAGCTAACATTTACATAGCGCTTACTACGTATGTCAGGCACTGTGCTAAATGCTTTACAATTTTATTTCATTTGATTCTCACAACAACCCTGGCATGCTATTATTCTTTTCACTTTACAGATGAGGAAGCTGAGATAAACAAAGGTGAAATGACTTGCCCAGGGCCTCAGCTAGTAAAAGTTTGAGGCCAGGGGGCAGCTAGGTGGCGCAGTGGATAGAGCACCAGCCCTGGATTCAGGAGTACCTGAGTTCAAATCCTGCCTCAGACACTTAACACTTACTAGCTGTGTGACCCTGGGCAAGTCACTTAACCCCAATTGCCTCACTAAAAAAAAAAAAAAAGTTTGAGGCCAAGTTTGAACTCAGGACTTCCTGACTCCAGGCCCAGTCCACTGCATCACCTAATTGCCTTTCACCTACTCCCTATCCTACTAGAGAAAAACAAAGAAAAAAAGCACATTTCTTGTAACAAATATACATAATCAAGCAAAACAAAATCTCCCACGGGCTGTATACAAAAAATATACATGTCTCATTCCACACTCTAAATCCATCACCTCTCTGTCAGGAGATGGAGAGCATGATTCATCACTGGTCCTCTGAAATGATGGATAGTCAATGTACCGATCCTAGTTCTTACACCTTTCAACGCTGTTGTTGCAGAGTTGTTGTCACTACAGAAATTATTCCCCTAGTTCTGTTCATGTTACTCTTCATTAGTTTATAAAAGTCCTCAAAATTATTCATTTTTTATGATATCAATTTTATGGTATAAATTATTCTTCTGGTTCTGCTCACTTTAATCTGCTTCCATCCACATAAATCTTTGGGGGGGGGGAGGCAGGGCAATGAGGGTTAAGTGACTTGCCTAGGGTCACACAGCTAGTACATAAATCTTTCTATATCTTTCTGAAATCATCTATTTCATCATTTCTTAGAGCACCATAGTACTCCATCATATCATATCCCACAACTCATGCAAACATTCCTCAATCATTGGACATCCTTTTAGTTTCTAGGGGTTTTGACACCACACAAAGAGCTGTTATAAGTATTTTTGTACATCAAGGACCTTTTCTTCTTTCTTTGATCTCTTTTTGTGCCTAGTTCTAGTGGTGGCTTAGCTGGATCAAAGAGCACACATTGTTTAGCTAGGTTTTCTGTATAATTCCTGATTGCTTTTCTTCCTTTTATTTAGCCTCAGTTTCCTTTTGTCTTCTAACTTTATTTATAGAAAAATGCCAATATTGATATGGCTCAGTTCTTCTAGTAATATATCAGCTCAATGAAAATGATCTTACATTCAGAGTACCAATGATTAATTTAATGTTTCTAGATTAAAAAATGTGAATCTTTATACTTTCTATCCCTTTACTGTTATTTTGACAGAAATGCTCCTGAAGTGGAAGGGGGCCACACCAGACTGAGGGACATTTTGCTTTTCTCATTTGTTAATTTCATGGGTTCTCATGGCCAAATAATGAATCACCGACTATCCAACCTAATTTGGTAGGTTGGTCCTCAGATAATAGATAGTTTACAAATGGGAATGTATTTAGCATCTTCAAGTACTCAGGATAACCCTCAATACCATGTTGAGACATTAGAATGGGGAGAAATTATTATTTAAAATAATAACATCTTTTTTTCAAAAATAAATCTTTATTAATATCTTTTGTTCTTACTTCTGGATTCGAAAAGATCAGTTGGGATGGATCCCAACCCCAGAGAAGGACAATGCCAAACAAAATTCAAATTCCCAAACAATTGAACTCATTTCACATAACAGCAAGGTTATGCTTAAGATTCTGCAAACTAGGCTTCAGCAATATGTGAACTGAGAACCACTGGAAGAAGCAAAGGAACTAGAGAACAAGTTGCCAACATTCACTGGATTATGGAGAAAGCAAGGGAGTTCCAGAAACATCTACTTCTGCTTTATTGACTACACGGAAGCATTCAACCGTGTGAGTCACGACAAAGTGTGGCAAGTCCTCAAAGAGATGGGGACACCAGATCATCTTACCTGTCTCCAGAGGAACCTGTATGTGGGCCAAGAAGCAACAGTTAGAACTAAACCTGGAACAACCCATTGGTTTAATATTGGAAAAGGAGAACAACAAAGCTGTTTTTAATCACCTTATTTACTTAATTTATATGCAGAGTATATCATGTGATGTGCTGGATGAATCAAAAGCTAGAACTAAAGTTACCAGTAGAAATAATGATGCTCCCACTGTGATGGCAGAAAAGGAAGAATTAGGAAGCCCCTTGATGAGGGTGAAAGAGGAGAGTGTAAAAGCTGGCTTGAAACTTTAACATTTTTTAAAAAAACCTAAGATCTTGGCAACTGGTCTCATCACTTCCTGGCAAATAGAGAAGAAATAGAAGCAGTATCAGATTTTATAATCTTGGGCTCAAAAATCATTGCATATGGTGACTGCAGACATGAAATTAAAATATACTCCTTGGAATGAAAGCTATGGCCAATCTGGGCAGCCTACTAAAAAGTAGGGACATCACCTTGTGACAAAGGTCCATATAGTCAAAGTTGTGGTTTTTCCAGTAGCAAAGTATGGCTGTGAGAGCTGAATTAGAAGGAAAGCCGAGCACTGCAAAAATCGACACTTTCAAATCATGGTGCTGGAGAAGACTTTTTTTTGGGGGGGGGGCAGGGCAAAGAGGGTTAAGTGACTTGCCCAGGGTCACACAGCTAGTAAGTGTCAAGTATCTGAGGTCAAATTTGAACTCAGGTCCTCCTGAATCCAGGGCTGGTGCTTTATCCACTGCGCCACCTAGCTGCCCCCCTGGAGAAGACTTTTGAGAGTCCCTTGGACAACAAGGAGATCAAAGCAGTGAATATCTAAAGAAATTAGTTCAGACTACTCTCTGGAAGGAAAAATACTGAAGCTGAAGCTTAAATATTTTGCCACATAATGCGAAGACAAGACTCATTGGAAGAGACTAATATTGGGAAGGATTGAAGGCAAAAGGAAAAGGGCACGGCAGAGGAAGAGATGGACAGATAATGTCATGGAAGCAATAAAAATAAGCCTAGACAGACTTTGGTAGATAGTGGAAGACAAAAGGGCCTTGGTGTGCAATGGACCATGGGGTCACAAAGAGTTGGACATGACTAAACAATCCAATGAGAACAAAATTTCCCCCTATATCCCTCCACTTATCCTCTTCCCATATAAAAAGATTTTTTTTAAAAGAAAAACGAAGAAAATATCAGCAAAGCTAGTCAAGGCATCCAAAAAATTCTAACAATAGGTGAAATGTTCCACACTTTTGGACACTCCAACACACATACGCACACACATGCACACACACACACGCACAGCACACTCTCACACATGGGCATACACACACTCCCCTCTGTAAAAGTTTTGGTGGCAGTTCTCCTATCTTTTCCTTGAGGCCATATTCATTCTTTGTAATTTTACAAAATTCATTGGGAATTGAGTAACTTGCCATCGAGTAACACTTTAAGATTTACAAATGCCCCAGATGACCAGTAGTAAGTGTATAAGGAATCAGGCTAGGGATAGCTCTACTTTCCTGGTGAGACATCAGCAGTAGCCTAGATGGGGAGTCACAAGCTGGCCTGGCCCCAAGCCTAATTTCTGGGCTCTGTGCCTGCATGCTGAGGGAGATTGCGGACAGAGGTCCTAAAACATAAGTAAACAGACCTCTAAAGGCCAGTGCTGACCTTTTAGTCACCTGATGCCCACTGACTCTGTCCCTACCATGGCAACCTTGGATTCTGTGTTTCCCCCAAACAAAGGCAGCCAGTGTATGTTTTGCTGTACTGTGTGTTTCAGGACTGGGTTTAATCTCTGTGTGGTCAGCATTAGATAACCCTAAAAGTGACAGTGTGGTTCCCTGGTCCAATCTCCCCTCAGTGTAGAAATCCTCTCTACAAAATCCCTGACAAGTCATCTCCCCCTACTTGAACATCTTCAGTGATAAGAGACCTGTCATAGTGTAAGGAGCACAGTGAGGGAGGGAAGGGGAACAGGCCAATGAGGACACAGTCCTTAGAGCTTGTGTAATGTGTTCTACTTGGCACCATCGCAGGAGAATGTTTGTTGAGCCTGCTTCTGCAAATGGGTGATGGTGTGGACCAGGAGGGGCTCTGCCCCTGATTCACAGCTTGCTGGGAGTGGTGAAGGGAAAGCCTTGTAATTGTATATACAAAAGGCTCAAAGGAACTGAAGAACCTTTCCTGATTGGTGGCGAGTTGGGCAAGAACTGCTGTATTTCTCAGGGATGGAGAAAGAGGTAGTAGGTGCTGTCCCAGATTGTCTTATCCCCCCATGCAGGAAACCATGTGCTCCGAATCCATGCTGTTCTAAGGAAGAGGTTCTTAACCAGGGGTCTCCAGCTGTTCTTACTTCTATATATGTCATCTTGTCCTTCTAGACCAGGGGTTCTTAACCAGGGATCCAAGGTTATTTTTTAAAAGTACATTTATTTTTTATTTTTATTTTTTGTGGGGCAAGGGGGGTTAAGTAACTTGCCCAGGGTCACACAGCTAGTAAGTGTCGAGTGTCTGAGGCTGGATTTGAACTCAGGTACTCCTGAATCCAGGGCTGGTGCTTTATCCACTGTGCCACCTAGCCACCCCCTAAGTACATTTATTTTTATAACTATATTTCGATATAATTGGTTTACTTTTTAAGCTTATTTTATGTAACTTAAAATGCTATTCTGAGAAGGTGCACATGGACTTCACCAGACTGCCAAAGATGTCAATGACAAAAAAAGGATAAGAACCCCCGTTTTAAGGGTTGTGCCATAATTGGACTGTCCTACATTACAAGAGGGATTCATTCCATTTTGGGACGGCTCCGAGTGTTAGGAAATCCTTTCTTATATTCAGAATAAAATTTGCTTCTTTGCCATTTCCACTTATTTCTTGTAGTTCAGCTCTCTGTGGGGTCAAAGAATTCACATTTAATCCCTCTTCCACATGACAGCCCTTCGGATATTTGAAAACAATGATCAGATCCCTGCCAAGTCTTTTCCTTTCTATTGAAAATATTTTATTGGAAATTTATTTATTGGAAATAAATATTCTTATTTATTATTATCCCCCTCAAGATTTCACTGTGGAGTTTTTTTAGTGATGTTGTTCAGTCCTGTCTGACTCTTTGTGACCCCATTTGGGGTTTTCTTGGCAAAGATACTGGAGTAGTTTTCTGTTTCCTTCTCCAGCTCTTTTTACAGATGAGGAAACTGAGGCAAACATGGTTAAGTGATTTGCCCAGGTTCACACAGCTAGTATGAGTCTGAGGACAGATTTGATTATTTCTTTTTTTTTCTTTCTTTTTTTTTTGGTGGGTCAATGAGGGTTAAGTGACTTGCCCAAGGTCACACAGCTAGTAAGTGTAAAGTGTCTGATTCTGGATTTGAAATCAGGTCCTCCTGAATCCAAGGCCAGTGCTTTATCCACTGTGCTACCTAGCTGCCCCCTCTGAGGACAGATTTGAACTCAGATCTTCCTGACTCCAAGCTCAGTGTTCTATCCATTGCACCACCTAGCTGCCCTTTTAAAGTGATACCCTTCCTTTTTTCTATCATATCCATTTCTTTCTTTTTAAAATTTAATTTAATTTTTATCATATCCATCTCTGTATATATCCCTCCTCACTCCCTTAGCCATGGAGTCTTCCCCAGTAACAAAGAATTTAAAAGGAAGAGGACAAAAACAGTTCACCAAAACCAACCAGAAAACAGTTTACCAATCATGTGTAAAGTATATGCAATATTCTCACACACACCCCCACACCCCCACACCCCCACCCCCCCCACCCCCCCCCCCCCACCCCCCTGACGCAGGTGCACCCACCCCCACCCTCTGTAACAAAGAGAGATACATCCTCTCAACTCTTCCCTGGGTCCAAACATACATTCAATTCTGTTGTTCTTTATGTCTACAAAGGCATCATATATGTTGTCTTAGTTCTAATTCACTCTGCATCAGTTCATGTAAGACTTCACATGCTATTCTGGATTCTCCATACTGATTTTTTCTTGGGACAGAGTAGTATTGGCTATAATCATATCCCATGATTTGTTTAGTCATTCTCCAATTGATGGGTACCTGCTCTATTTCCAGTTCTTTACTACCATGACAAGTGCTATGAGGAATATTTTGGTATACGTGGAACCTTTTCCTTTTGTCTTTGCCATCCTTGGGCCAAATGCCTGGTAGTGGCATCTTCTGAGTCTTTTCAAGGAGACAGCATGGTACGGTGGAAAGAATACTGGGTTTAGAGTCAAATGACCTGAGTTCAAGTCTCTACTATTTAGAAGTTGTATGACCTTGAATAAGTCTTTAGCTTCTCAGGGCTTCTGTTTCTTCAACTGTTAAATGAATTTGTTGAATCTAGGATTGTGTGGAATCTATAATGGCTTCAGTACATAGGGAAAAGGGAAGGGAGAAAAGGAAGGGGACAGAAAGAATGTGGAGAAAGGGGGCAGCTAGGTGGCACAGTGGATAGAGCACCGGCCCTGGAGTCAGGAGTACCTGAGTTCAAATCCAGCCTTAGACACTTAACACTTACTAGCTGTGTGACCCTGGGCAAGTCACTTAACCCCAATTGCCTCACTAAAAAAAAAAAAAAGAATGTGGAGAAAGTCAGTCAGTCAATAAGCATTTATTAAGCACCAGCTGTGTGCAAAAGATAGTCCCTGCCCTCGAGCTCATAGTCTAATGAGGGAGATGGTATGCAAACAACTATGTGCAAACAAACTATATACAGGATAATCAGGAAATAATCCTAAAGGGAGGGCAATAGAATTGAGAGGGATCAGAAAAGGCTTCCCTGTAAAAGATGGGATTTTAACTGTGACTTGAGGGAATTCAGGGGGCAGAAATGAGGAAGGAGAATGTTCTAGTCATGGAGGATGGCCAGAGAAAATGCCCAGAGCCAAGAGAGTGTCTTGTTCAAGGCACAGCAAAGAGGCCGCTGAAGAGTGCATGACAGGGAACTGGAAAGATGGGGAGGGACTGGGTTGTAAAGGGCTTTGAATGCCAAATGAAAGGTTTGGAATTTGATCCCAGAGGCAATAGGGAGCCATTGCAGTTTAGGTGGGGGGGTGGGGGGGGTAGCATGACATGGTCAGACTGGTACTTTAGCAAAATCATTTTGGTGGCTGGCCCTGGATTCAGGAGAACTTGAGTTCAAATGTGACCTCAGACACTTGACATTTACTAGCTGTGTGACCTTAGGCAAGTCACTTAACCCTCATTGCCCCCACCCCCACCCCCACCCCCAAATGCATCACAGATGCACTTCTCCATGACCAAGGCCCAAACCCTAGTTCAGCTTCTCATCACCTTTGCCCTGAACCCTGACTCCAGTTTGTCTGCTTTCCAATTACATCCTGCTAGTTATCTTTTTAATGTACAGACAGATCCCATCACATCACTCCTCTGCTTCCATGCCTGCTAATTGTCAGACCATATAGATCCCATATGTTAGAATTAAGGGCCTGCTACAGTCTAAACCCAATTTATCTTTTCAGCTTTATCTCTAGCAATCCCTTTCTGCTCCAGCCAGAACAATCTTCTTCGTATTGAATTGGCACCTTGCTAATTTGTATTTGTTCATGTGGCATGAAATTCTCTCCTTTCTTTCCTCCCCTAATCCAAATTTCTTCATTTAATCCAAGGCAAGGCTGAGGTTCTGAGCAGGACACTCTAGACCTCTGTCTTGTCAAGTTCTCTGAGCCTTTCATGTGTGTGAATCCCATCTCTCCCCATAGCTACCAGACTGGGAGCTTCCTGGGTGGGGGTGGAGGGAGAACTGGGTCTACTCCTCTTCTTTCCTCTCTTCCTCAAAAACTATGAGCTCACTGAGGGCAGGTGCTTCCTCCTCTTTTCCTCCCCAGACTTTGAGCTCCCTAAGGGATGAGCTCAGGTTTCCTTCTCTTTTTGTATTTATCTGGTAGTTCATTGACTGATTGGCTGATAGACAGAAAGAGCCCTAGGATTGACTTCTGAGTCCCAGGCCTTGTCTGGCTCCTTAGGGACTTTGGAATCCCAAAGCTCTTATAGACACAGGAGTCTACCAGGCCAGTGTATAGGGATACAAGAGCAAGGATTTTCTGCCTCTCTGTGTATCCTGAAGGAAGTTGCAGGGAGAGCTGACAGAATGATCTGCATAGTTTCTCTCTGGACTCTGTCCCTCCATCTACCGTAACTTTGCTTCTCCTATGTGCCATCTTCTCCTTTCCTGGCTATCAGGGCAGATGTGCTAGAATGGGGCTGTTACCAGTTTATAATTAGGTTTACAGGGTCAGCCTTGGAAAGGTCTAATCACCAGCTGAGACCTGCACCAGCTAGGTGGTACAGTGGATAGAGCACCAGCCCTGGAGTCAGGAGGACCTGAGTTCAAATCCGGCCTCAGACACTTGACACTTACTAGCTGTATGACCCTGGGGAAGTCACTTAACCCCAATTGCCTCACCAAAAAAACCACCGGAGGCCTAAACCTGCCACCCAATGAAAATTCAGAGCAAATTTTATTGGCAGCCATAATGTACAGGGGCCTAACCTGGGCTACAGAGTCAGGTGGAGAGGAGAGAGGTGTACGCTTTCATGAGAAGATAGGAAACAAAGGAGTGGATACAGGACCCACCCTTAGGAAACTCACAATCTAGCTGTACAACATATTATGAGAAAATGATAAGAGCAGACGTGTAAATAGCACTTTAAAGGCATTTGCCCTACATTCTCTCATTGGATCTCCAATGATGTAGAGATTACCTCTATTATCTTACAGATAAGGAAACAGAGCAGCTAAGTGGCTTACCCAGGGTCACAATCAAACCATAAACAATCGAGAAATTCACTAGAAATATTTGCTTTTGAACGGAGCCATGATTTCTTACCCCCTTCTCCCAGCTTCCCTCTTTCTGCCAAGGGCACAGCTGGCCTCCCAACAATCACAGCTTGAGAACCTCCAGCTTTAGAATCCTGGGCTCTTCCTTCTTCCTCTTCCCCATTATACAATAAGGCTGCCTCCCCAACAGCTCTCTCCCTGGTGCCCTTCCCTCTGCTCCCACAGCCACCAGCCTGGTTTAAATGCTGGCCATCTTGGCAATGCATTTCATGCCGTGTCTTATGCAGACGGTATTGGTGGTCAAGTGTTTCAGCCTACTTATACACAGCATACGTCTTCCAGGGAGTTGCTACGACGGCTCAGTCTAATCCTGGTGTTAGTCACAGACTGGGAGTAGAAATCTCCTTTCTAACTCATTCTCCATCTCTTTTGAAGCTCCCTCCAGAAGCCGGTAAAGAGCTTTAGCCCAGGGATTCTTAACTTTTTTGCGTGTGTTGGACCCCTGTGGCAGTTTGGTGAAGCCCAAAATTATGTTTTCTCTGAATAATGTTTTTAAAATGCCAGTCAGTCAACAAGCATTTAAGAGGTAGCTATTTGGCTCAATGGATAGAGTGCTATGCCTGGAGTCAGGGAGAGCTAAGTTCAAATCTGACCTCAGACTCAGTAAGTACTAGCTATGTGACCCTGGACAAGTCACTTAATCTCTGCCTTAATCCACTGGAGAAGGGAATGCCAAGTCACTCCAGTATCTTTGCCAGGAAAACTCCATGGAGAGCATTGCCGTGACTGTGAGGTAACGAAGAATTGTAAACGACTGCACGACTGAACAACATGTACCAAACACTGTGTTAAACATTGGGGATACAAAGAAAGACCAAAACCAGTTCCTGCCTTCAAGGAGCTCACAGTCTAATGAGAGAGACAACATGCAAACACCTACATGCAGACAGAGGAGTAAGGGGGATCAGAAAAGGCTTCTTAAAGAAGGTGGAGCAGCTAGGTGGCACAGTAGAGAAATATATATACTGAAGTCTGGGGGCAGCTAGGTGGAGCAATGGATAAAGCACCGGCTCTGGATTTAGGAGGACCTGAGTTCAAATCCAACCTCAGACACTTGACATTTACAAACCGTGTGACCCTGGGCAAGTCACTTAACCCTCATTGCTCCATAAAAACAAACAAACAAAAAAAGGTGGGTCTTTAGCTGAGACTCAAAAGGTAGGGCATAGGGGGCAGCTAGGTGGCACAGTGGATAGAGAACTGGCCCTGGAGTCAGGAGGACCTGAGTTCAAATCTGACCTCAGACACCTAACACTTACTAGCTGTGTGACCCTGGGCAAGTCACTTAACCCCAATTGCCTCACTAAAAAAAAAAAATTGGACATAAAGATGTTGATGAGAAACATTCCAGGCATGAGGCATGGCTAATAAAAATAGAGCCAGGAAATGGAGTGTTGTGTGTGAGGAAAAGCAAGGAGGCCAACATCACTGCCTCAAAGAGGATATGGAGAGGCAAGGTATGAGCCAAGAAGGCCAGTATTATCCCCATCTTACAGATGAAGAAACTAAGACTAAGTGACTGACTGTATAAAATAAAGCATATAGGATTACAAAGGAAACCAGTTATATTGAAATATAATTGTAGACACTTGTGTTTCCTAAACCTTAATTTCTCCCTTTGTAAAATGATACAGTTGCACTAGAGGCTAGCTGAAGCCCAATTCCAGTTCTGATATTCCATGTTCTGTGAGTCAGAAGACTTAGGTTCCAGTGACTCTGTCTCCTTGCTAGCTCTATGACCATGGACTACCTTACTCTAGCTCTGGGCCTCCCACCTCTATAAAATGAGAAAGTTGGGCTAATGCCCCTTCCAACTTTAAAAACCAGAGACTCAGAAATTTACCTGTATTTGTGTATTCACACATTGTTGTTGTTCAGTCACTCACTTGTGCCTGACTCTTCACAACCTCATGGATAGATAACATGAATGTCAGTACCATCCTGGGGGTTTTCTTGGCAAAGATACTGGTAGTGGTTTGCCATTTCCTTCTCCAGTGGATTAAGGCAAACAGAGATTAAGTGATTTGCCCAGAGTCACACAGGTAGTGAATGTCTGAGGCAAGATTTGAACTCAGGTCTTCCTGACTCCAGGCCCAGCACCCTATCTGCCCCATGTGTATATATACATATATATATATATCTATAATATATTATGTATATATTATATATCATTTATATGTTAATATATTTCTATAAATATATTGTATATTATATACACATATCCATAATATATAACAATATTATATATAATATGTAATGAGATATTCTATATAATTATATGTGATATCTAATAACACAACACAATACAATACATACACATATATAAATATATAGTCCCTGAAAATTGGCATTGATAGGGAACTGAGCTTTAGCATCATTAGTCTGGTTGGGGGGAATAGAGGGAGGAGACCATTCCAAGCCTCAGTAATCTTGATTAAGGGATGTCCTGAATACAGATGAGAAAAAGTACTAGTGACCACAGAATCACAGAATTTCAGAGTCAGGAGGAAGGAACCTCAGACATCACCTCATCCAACTAGTGTCTAAACAGAAATCCCCTCTACCATAGCTTCAACAGGTGCTTCTGCTAGGAAAGGAAACTCACTACCTGTCAAGACAATGTCAGTATGGGACAGCTGGGATCATTAGGAAGTGTTTCCTTGTATCGAGTCATATCCTCAGCTCAATGAGCTCTGAGCCATGCAGGAAATCTGACTCTTCTCTGCACACAGATAAAAGGGTTTTGAAGGATGAAGGCCAGGGAGGTGTTATTCACAAGACCCGAAGGAGGCCAGAGAGGATGCTTAGGCTGTGAGTAGAGTCCAGGAGGGAGGTGTAGAAGGGACCTAGGAGTCCCTTAGGGTTGTAGGGATTGTTTATAATAATAAGTATTCCTATTCTACAGACAAGAGAGTTTAGGTGACTTACCCCAATGTTAAGTGACTCCAAATCCAGTACTTACCACTATACTACATTGCCTCACAATGAGAATTAAGGCAGGGAGAAAAAAAAAGGAAAAAAATTAATTTACATGATAACTTTAATAGCAAGTTCTACATAATAGATTTGCAGTTTCATGTGCAACCATATTTTTTATTATACTTTGTTATGGAAATGCTTGTTTTATTCCATAAATTAAAAATAAAATTTTAAAACAGAAAAAAAAGAAAATTTAATTTTTTCTTAAAAAATGAGAAAAGCTTGAGGATACAATCTAGGCATATTAAGAAACCAAAATGACATTATATTTGATTATTATTTTTTCACTTTTTAAAATACTTTAATCTAAGATAGCTAGATGGCACAGTGGATAGAGCTCTGAGCCTGAAGTCAGGAAGACCTAACTGTGTTACTGTGGGAAAGTCACTTAACTTCTGTGTGCCTCAGTTTCTTCAACTGTTAAAATGGGGATAATAAAAATACCTATCTGGCAGGATTGTTGTATGCATCAAATGAGATAATATTTTGTAAAAGCACTGTGCACAGTGCCTGGCACATGGTAGATACTGTATAAATGCTTATTTCCTTCCCTTCATTATTTTATTTGATCTTCGCCTGACGAAAACAAGGACTGGGATTATCATCTCCCTACTCACCAAGGGTAGTGATAGCACCTACCTCCCAGGGATGTTGTAGGGATTCAAAGAGACAGTGCCTGACACATAGTAGGTGTTATACAAATGTGAGCTATCTTTGGTGAATTCAAATCTGGTCTCAGACTAGTTGTATGACCCTGGACAAGTCACTTAACCCTGTTTGCCTCAGTTTCCTCATCTGTAAATTAAGCTGGAGAAGGAAATGCATCCCAGAGAAAAGGGACTTTCATTAGGTCTCACAATCAGAGTCAGGATCCAAACCAAGGTCTTTTGGTTCCAGGTCTACCAAGGACCTTTCTACCATGTTCTATTGTCTCCACTTGGGTGGGAACCAGGCAGACAGTTTTAAAGACTGAATCGGGCATTCCCAGAGTTTCCAGACACTCTGTTTATGTGTAACGCTGTCCAGCTTCAAGGACCAACAGATGGATAAAGGAGCCTTGGAACATTCTTCCTTTCAAAAGTGGCCTTTTCGTATCTGGCTGCCGATGGGCTAGCAGATTGTGGGTAGTATGGCTGGCCATATGCCACACATCTGTGAGGGCTTCGTTATTAATCGTCAAAAAGATCACAGGAGTATTTAACCCTTACTTGTCTCTCTATCTAGCTGTGTCCTTGCCTGGGCTTTGATGGTTGTATCTGGCAGGCAGGCTTAGGGTTTGGGTCGGCATAACAATGGAAGACCCAGACTCAGGGCCTGTGTAATGAGGGGTCCCTGCTGAGCCAAACAGGAAGGTATTGGTAACAATTCCTAACACCGATGTAGCACTTCTAGCTTTTCAAAACACTTTCACATCCACTATTTTATTTGAACTTCACAACAACCTTTTGAAGGAGGCTGGGTAGAAATTATTATAACTAATTGGAAGCAGCTAAGTACAGTAGTGGGAATAGAGTGTGGGCTCCAGAGTCAGGAAGACATGACTTCAAATCTAGCCTGTGTGACCCTGGGCAAATCACAACCACTGTTTTACCTCAGTTTCCTCAACTATAAGACAGGATAGTGGTAGCACCTACATCCCAGGGATGTTGTAGGGATCCAAAGAGACAGTGCCTGACACATAGTAGGTGTTATACAAATGTAAGATATCTTTGGTGAATTCAAATCTGGCCTCAGACTAGCTGTGTGACCCTGGACAAGTCACTTAACTCTGTTTGCTTCAGTTTCCTCATCTGTAAAATAAGATGGAGAAGGAAATGGCAAACCACTCCAGTGTCTTTGCCAAGAAAACTTCAAATGGGGTCATGAAGAGTTGGACATGACTGAAACGACTGACTGAATGACAACAACATTGGGATCCAGAGAATTGAAGAGACTTACCCAAGGTCATATAGCAAATGAATAAGAGAGTAGGAACTCAAAACCAGCCCTAGTGGAATCCTAGTCCCATAGTCTTCCTATATATCTTGCTGCCTCCAATGGTGGTCAATAACTCAGTTACCTATCTTGTACATTATCTGGGGCATATTGCCAAACACCCTTCCAATTTTCCCATTCTCACCTTGCTCCTAGTCACTTTCCTAGCTGCCAGTCTGAGAGTGAGCCCACGGGAAGCAAATGCTTTTGTTTTTTGTTTGTTTGGGTTTTGGGGGGGATTTTTTGCGGGCCAATGGGGGTTAAGTGACTTGCCCAGGGTCACACCGCTGGTAAGTGTCAAGTGTCTGAGGTTGGATTTGAACTCAGGTCCTCCTGACTCCAGGGCCACTGCGCCACCTAGCCGCCCCGTAAATGCTTTTGTGTAGTGGAAAGAGTAGAGGACAAGGAGCCAGGAAAGTTGGATTCTAGGCCTAATTAGGTCTTTACTGTCACCTTCTAATTCCTTCTTTTCCCTTTCCTGAGTCTTGGTTTCTCCATCTGGAATATGAAAGGGTTGGACTAACTCATCTCTCAGCTCCCTCCCAACTCAGACCTTTCTGTGTTCTCTGTTCCGAGGTTCTCTCCCTCTGACATTCTGTTCTAAATAATGACTCCCTCACATTCATAGAACAATTCAGAGAGAGTACAAAGCACCCATCTGTTGTCTCATCTGAGCCTCCGGCAATGCTGAAAGAGAGGGGCAGGGCAAGGATTTATGCAGATTAGGAAATCAGGGATCAGAAAGGGCAAGTGATTTGCATAAAATCACAGTTAGTGACGAGGCTTGGACGATAACCCAGATGTTCTGACCTCTGGTTCAAGGGTCTTTCTCCAGTCAATGGTTTTAGCCAGAGAAATAATAAAGGTAAAACCTGATTAAATTGTGGCCAGAATCAATCATATCCTGCACCCTGCGAAGATGGAATATCTATTTTTGATTTTATTCTTTGAAGAAAGTTGGGGCCTATGTCAGAAGGGCTCAGGAAGGCACACCAAATGAAAAGGGATAGAAGGGACCTTGATTATTCATGTGCTCCATCAATACCCCTCTCTATCCCCTCCCCAAAAACCTGAACATCGAAATAGCCACTTTTTCTTGGGAAGCCATATAATAGAGTTGGAGAAAATGGGTGGCCTTTTGTTGTTTTCAGGACTGGGCTGACCAGAGCTAGGGGTCAAGGTTCATTCTGAGGACAGGGTCAGGACTCAGGCTGGGACTGGGGTTGTAACTCTCTGGAGCCAGCGTCAAGGTTTAGTCTGAGGCCAGGAGGGAGCAGTAACTGTCTGTGCACAGCCCTGAGGAACGAACTCCCTTTCCCTAAGTATTGAGTTCAGTGGCTCAAAAGATGCCATTTTAAATATACCCTTTGACCCCAGCCGAGGCCTTAGATAGGGTGATGGGACGGAGGAATAAGAGTATGGGGGAGGGGCAGCTAGGTGGCACAGTGGATAGAGCACTGACCCTGAAGTCAGGATTTGAGTTCAAATCTGGCTCCAGACACTTGACACTTACTAGCTGTGTGACCCTGGGCAAGTCACTTAACCCCAATTGCCTCACCAAAAAAAAAAAAAAAGAGTATGTGTATTTAGCTCCAGGTTTAGGGGCTCAGCCAAGGCTCACCCAGACCTTTTACCCTCTGATGCGTTTTTTTTTTCCTTTCTAGGGAGGTAACAATGCTGGCCACACTGTGGTGGTTGATGGCAAAGAGTTCGATTTCCACCTGCTTCCCAGTGGCATCATCAACACCAAGGCTGTGTCCTTCATTGGTAAGCAGACCACCCTACCCTACCTCTACTTCTTATGGTGTCAAAAAGTTTAATATAATTTTTTTTCACTTAACCAAAATCTATCATCTCTTTCTGCCACCTTTCCTCCTTCCCACTACTGGGGAGAGGGATGGGGGTTGGGATGGGGCACAGATGGAACACTTAACAGATATGGATCATCAAGTAAAACAAATTTCTCCATTGTACATGTCAGAGAGAGAGAGAGAGAGAGAGAGAGAGGGAGGGAGGGAGGGAGGGAGATCCTGTGGAATCATTGGTGGTGGTTGAAATGATTAGAGTTCTTAGGTCTTTCAAAGACCTTTGTCTTTCTTTTTTTCTTTTTTTTTTTTTTAGTGAGGCAATTGGGGTTAAGTGACTTGCCCAGGGTCACATAGCTAGTAAGTGTTAAGTGTCTGAGTCCAGATTTGAACTCAGGTACTCCTGACTCCAGGGCTGGTGCTCTATCCACTGCGCCACCTAGCTGCCCCGTAAAGGCCTTTGTCTTTACAGTGTAAATATTTGCCACCCCTTAGCTTACTAGCTGAATGACCTTGGACAAGTCACTCTCCCTCTTTCATCCTTACAAAATCCCAGAATCTCACAGTTGGCAGGAACCTCAGAGGCCATCTATTCCAACCTGTGCCTAACCAAGGTTCCCCCCTACCACATCACCAATAAGTAGTAGTGCAATCTTCACTCAAATGAGTTAACATGCCTAAAGTGTTTTGCAAACCTTAAAGTGCTCTATAAATATGAATGCTAGTTATTATGATTATTATTCATTATTATTCACTTAAGGATTTCTGTTGAGGGAGACTGCACTCCCTCCTCCTGAGGCAGTCTATTCTGTTTTAGGACAACTGATTGTTAGAAAGCTTTTCCCTATGTCAAAACTAAATCTGCCTCTCAAATCTGGCCCTCTGGGACCAAGAACAATTTTAATCCTTCTATACCAACCATCTGTGGAACCTGGGGCCTAAAGCAGATCTGGACTCACACTGACCCAAGGTTCTATCTTGGAGACTTCTCATTAACTAATAACTCTTTTGCTCCCACCCAAATGCCTCTGGGAAATGTTGGCATTGTAACTTGTGTCTGAGTCATTAGGTCTATGCTTGCTGGCTTGAAGGCCACCGCTAATGGTGCAGAGAAATAGCCGCCATTTACTCAGGACAGAAATGAAAAGAAAAACCCCGTGTTCCCAGTGACTCCAGTGTCATTTCCCTTCCCTTGATTCTTTCTCTGTCCCAGGATCTTAATGCCCTCCAAAAACACATAAGTCTACACAAAGTCCATAATCTCTAGGGCTGAAATGAGCAAGTGAGGACCCCAGTGAGGACAGCTTCTGTGCCTCTATCCATTCCTCGTTGGGTCCTGCCAAGCTCTGTGGCTTATTGTCTCAATAATTTTCTATGGGTGACCTGGCAGCTAAAGCTACCACATCCCTCTGATTTTCTTGGATGCCACCATTGATTTTTTTCCTCCCTTTACCTCGGATCCCCCTCAGGACCAGAAATCTCCTTTTCCCCCATCAGTTAGTGCCAACCTCCGGGTTGCCTGGACTCCTGGGAAAACTAATCCCTGCCCTCCTCCAATCAGTTACCATGCTCTTGAAGCTAGGGACTTAGGAGACATGTAGTCTTCTCCAACCACTGCCACATTCTGTCTCCCTCTCCTTTGCCTGCACAAATAGAAAGGAAAGCAGAAAAGGAAGGTAGAGCTATTTCTGAGACAGTCTGTTATACTTGAAGACAACTCCCACATATCTTCTCCCTTCCCCAGACCAACCATCCCCTGTTTCTTTGATTGATCCTCATATGGCTCAATCTTTGGGGCCTTTTCCCATCCAGATCACTCTCCCCTGAGCACTTTATAACATCAATGTCCTTCCTTAAATAAGGAAGCCAGAACTAAACACAATGCTCCAGGTGTAATCTGACCAGCATAGAGCATAGTGGGGCGATCGCCCCCATCTCTCCTTTAATGCAGCCCAAGACTAAATTAGCTTTTTGTGGCTGGTGTAGCACTGTTGATGCCTTAGGTTGGCAGCCTATTAAAAGCACAGACCTCTTTGACATGAACTCCTGTCTAGACAAATCTCCCACACCCTGTACTTGGGAAGGTCATTTTTTTTTATCCCCATTCGATTTCATGTGATTAAGTAGTCCAATTTGTTGGGGTCTGATCCAGGTTCTTTTATCCAAACAATTTAGCTATTCCCATCAGCTTTCTGTCATATGCAGGTTCAGTCAGTATCCCTGTCACAGAAGACCTAAGGCATTGCCCTCTAAGAGAATGATGAATATCATTTGCACCCACTCCTTCCGTTCTACATCTATACCACTATTATCTCGCCTGCTTCTCTCCAGCTCTTCTACAATCACTGACAGAGAGACTTTAATGCTTTGTTAAAATCTAGGTACAGTCTAATAACTCTGTCGATAAAGGAAATGAAGTCCATTTGGCATGATATGTACTTGATGAACCATGCTGGCCAACTCTTTGTGATCATCTCTTTCTTTTTTAGATCTTCAGTAAAATTCTTTGAATAATATACTCTATAATTCTGCAAAGAATACAATTCAAGATCAGGAACCTATAGATTACAGTCTCCATTTTCTTTCCTTTTTTTTTTTGTTGTTGTTGTTGTTTTTCTATTTTTTTGCGGGTCAATGAGGGTTAAGTGACTTGCCCAGGGTCACACAGCTAGTAAGTGTCAAGTGTCTGAGACTGTATTTGAACTCAGGTCTTCCTGAATTCAAGGCCCGTGCTTTATCCACTGCACCACCTAGCTGCCCCCTTCTTTCCTGTTTTGACAATGGGGTCACACCCTTTTTCTCATCTATGTCTGAGCTTTCTTACTTCTTTCCTTCCTTCCTCTCTGCTTTTCTTCTTCCCTCTTTTCTTCTTTCTTTCCTTCCTTTTTTCTCCCTCCCTCTCTCCTTCCTACCTTCCTTCTTTCCCTCCCTCCCTCCCTCCCTCCTTCCTTCCTTCCTTCCTTCCTTCCTTCCTTCCTTCCTTCCTTCCTTCCTTCCTTCCTTCCTTCCTTCCTTCCTTCCTTCCTTCCTTCCTTCCTTCCTTCCTTCCTTCCTTCCTTCCTTCCTCCCTCTCTTCCTTCTTCCATCCCTTCCATCCTTTCTTCCTTAATTTCTTCAGTCTTTGCTGTCCAAGATCTTTCAAAGATCACTCACAGTGACTTACTAATCATAGGGCCCGATATGAATTTATCAAGGGCAACTAAGAATTCTCTTATTCCTTACTTGTGTTGTTTTCAATTTCACATTAGCCATTTTCATTCTGTGTTTTCTAACACAAAAGCCTTCTTTGATTCTTACACATACATAACCCCAATGTCACTAAAAAATAAAACAGAACAAAACATTTTTTTTGTTTCCGCTTTAGATAGGTGGTCTCTCAAGTAGGGCTGGGAGGTAGTCCAACCTAATTGGTTGTGTGATCAACCAATCGAGGGAGCACCATCTCTATAATAGCCAATCATGGACTTGTCTTCAACACCAGCACACAACTCCATTCATTCATTACAGTTCAATACTTCTTTATTCTGCTTCCTCCTGTCACTGACTAGGGACCTGTAGCAGATGTGTAGGCAAAATCCATGTCCCCTCCCCCTACCATTCCCATAGCCTGTCCCCTTTCCCCCACCCCAGCCCTATCAGACCATGGCTGCCACAGGTGCCCCACAATGAATTGGTTTTGCTTTCTGTGGCATTGGCCTAACCCCACAGCCCCACTTTTAGGGGGAAAGAACAAAACAGGGAAGATAATAAGACAAGGATGAGTTTGGTTGTGCATTGCAGATTGCATCTTTTCCCCAAAATATGCCCCTCTTCTTAAAATCCCTATTTCCATCAAAGGCACCACAATCCTTTAGGTCTCCATAGCTCTCAACCTCCCCATTATGTCTGCTTTTCCTTTTGGGCTTTGCTTATAGATTTTGGGGAGTTATTTTCTTTTAGGGCTTTCTCTTGAGAACTCCAGTTCATTTTTTTCCCCCGGGGCAATGAGGGTTAAGTGATTTGCCCAGGGCCATACAACTAGTAAGTATCAGATATTTGAGGCTGTATTTAAACTCAGGTCCTCCTGAATCCAGGGCCAGTGCTTTATCCACTGTGCCACCTAGCTGCCCCCCTGTTCATTTCTTTAATCATTTTTCCAGCCTTCCTTTCTGGATTGGAACTTTGTGTTCTCTTCTCATTATCTATCAAGAGGAAACTAGTTGGCACAGTAGGTAGAGCACCAGACCTGGAGTTAGGAAGACCTGTGTTCAAATTGGGTCTCTGAGACTTAGCAGCTTAGTGACCCTGGGCAAGTCACTTAACTTCTATCTATCTCAGTTTCCACATCTGTAAAATGAGGGTAATAGCAGTACTATCTCACTGGGTTGTTGCCAGGAGCAAATGAAATAAAATTTGTAAAGCACTTCACAAACTTTAAAGCCCTTTTTAAGTGCTAGCTGTATGTGATTTTGCTGTTGTTCAGTCATAGCTGACTTTCTTACCCCATTTGGGATTTTCTCAACAAAGGTACTGGAATTTTGTGGGGTTTATAATATATATAATTATCACTACAATAGTACATGTGTATAATTTATAAATAAGTTAAGTATATATATATATATATATACTCACATATATAGGGGTTAAGTGCTCAAAAATTGTTTTACTGATAAGACTATGTGATAAGAAAAATAAGGAGACCACATATCTAGCAATGTAAGGTCTACAAGCACTTTACATTCATTATCTTACTTGAGCTTCACAACAACCCTATGTCACAGTTAGTAGTAATAATAGCAATAATAATAACTAGCACTACTACCAATATCAATATCCCAGTTTTAATCATGAGAAAACTGAGACTACTCGTATTCCTTCTCTTAATTTCTCTTTGTATCTTCAGAATTTTATCCATGGGAGCCTGGGGACTGACTTCTCTGAATGATTTTAGGCCATTTTATCCTTTTTTTTCACCCTTTAAAATTTGCTCTCCCAAAATATTAGACTAGTGAATGTTAAACTATGTACAACTTTCCTCTCTTCAATCATAAATACTTTCTTTTTCAAGCTTTACCCATTCATTTATCTATCTATCTATTTATTTATTCATTTATCTACCTGTCTATTTTTTGTTTATTTGTTTATTCATTCATTTGTTCATTTGTTTGTTTTCCTGGATGCCTTTTCCCCCCTGGTTGACTAGCAAAACAAATTCTCACATTGGCATTGTACAGAAATGTCTCTCATTCTGAATCCATCCTTCCTCTTTAGACCTCTGGAATTATAGTTGGCCATTAGATTAATTAGAGGTTTTAAGTCTTTACTTCAGCTGAAGTATAACAGATGCTGTGCCAGACTCTGAGTCAAAAAAGACATGGGATCAAATTCTACCTTTGACATTTGCTATCTCAGAGACTGTGGGCAAGTCACCAAACCTCAGAGCCTCAATCTTCTCTTATGTAAAACTGGGGTAATGATACTGTTAGTACTGCTAGTTGTTTTATTACTATTACTACTACTACTACCACCACCACTACCACCATCACCATCACCATCACCACCACCACCACCACCACCACCACCACTACTACTACTCCTACTCCTACTCCTCCTCCTACTACTACTTCCTTTCTCACAGGGTTTTGTGAAGGTCAAGTAAGATTATGAATTTAAAGTGTTTTGTAAGTGAATTACTATATAAATGTCAGTTATTGTAGTTATTATTACTAGGAAGTACCTTCCCCCCCAAAAATAATCTAATGCTGATTATAGATTTGTTTATGAACTCTTATGATAATTTTATCATTTTAAGTATTTGTGATTTTATCAGTGTGCATGTTTCTCCACTATTAAGTGGGTGTAGCAGATAGGGCCTGGAGTCAGGAAGACCTAAGTTCAAATCCTACCTCAGACAAATACTAGCCATGTGGCCCAGGGCAAGTCATATCTCTGTTTTCTCATCTATAAAATGGAATAACAATAGCACATATATCACACAGTTGTGAGGGTCAAAGGAGATAATATTTATAAAGAACTTAGCAAGATTCTTGGCATATAGTAGGGGTTTAATAAATGCTTATTTCCTTCCTCTCTCCCATCAATACCATCACAACTCCCTCAACTTGACTTCAAAGTTTTCTGGTGTTGTTGAAGCTGAAACAAATCATTACGCCAGAGCCAACCTAGTGGTGAAAGGTGTATCTTAATTTAACTAGTCTGGCCCTCAGATGACAGACATAATGTCCAGGTATACACACAGGCCCACCAGCCCACTCTAGGTGGATAGCTGTATACTCAGTACGATCATGGGATGGCTAAAGAAAGGTTGATGAAGACCCTATCATGGGACTCTACCAGATATCTCTGTGGATGCTTGGGTCTAAACCAATTACATGACTTTGGCTAAGCCTCCTCTTGCTGTTACACCTGGGCTCTTTCTTTCTCTCTACTTTTCTTCCTGATATCATTCACATTCCACCCCCACCCCCACCCCCACCTTGACTCCCTTAAAAAACTTCAAATATTATACACAAACCTGCAAGATCATAGTGAGTTAATGCTATGGTGGAGACATTTGTTGTGTATATTTGGAAGTCAAACTAGCTGTAATGGATGAAAGAAGTTTGTGTTGTACAAGTTCATGCCTTAGAAAGACTAAGTAAGGGGGCAGCTAGGTGGAACAGTGGATAAAGCACCAGCCCTAGATTCAGGAGTACCTGAATTCAAATCTGGCCTCAGACACTTGACACTTACTAGCTGTGTGACCCTGGGCAAGTCACTTAACCCTCATTGTCCCACAAAAAAATTAATTAATTTTTTAAAAAAAGAAAAAAAAAAGAAAGACTAAGTAAGGGAAGAAGTTGTCTTTTTAAAAACTGTTGTCTTTATTTAAAAAAAAACTAACATACCATTTATTTAGACAAGAAAATAATTTTTTATGGTTTTCTTTTATATCGAAAGTGGAAGATTTCATATATTTATTTTTTTCTTTTTCAGTAGAATCCATTTCAGTCCATTTCCACAAATTGTTTCTCATTTGGGGATTCACATTTCAATAAAACATATTTACACAGTTAGAGTCAAAAAAGAACACCTGAATTTTGCACACTTATTGACAATCATGGTGACTGTCTTAACATAGTTCAAAAACCCTTTTGCTTTTCCCATGACATCCTTGTTTTCTTTTTTAAAAATTAATTTAATATTTCATTTTCCCTCAATTACATATAAAAACAATTTTTAACATTCATTTAAACATTTTTTTTAGTTCTGAATTCTCTTCTTCTCTTCTTCCCTACCTCCCACCTCATTGAGAAGGCAAGCAATTTGATATAGGTTATACACGTGCAGTCATGCAAAACATATTTAATATCCTTATTTTCTGACCAGTTTTTACCTTCTTTTTTTTCTTTTTTACAAACCTCTATGATTAACTACAATTATCTCCTTTAGTCAGAAATCTGACACTTCCATTGTTGCTCTGGTCGTTTCCAAGTTGTTTTTGTAATTTAAAGAAAGAATAGAGAAAGCAAATGCTGCCTCTGAAGCCCAAACACTGATTTGTTCAGATGTTTCAGTGCTTCATTTTACAATAAAACCATAAATATTTTCAGTTAAAAAAATAAACAGCAGGTTAAGAAGAGGGTAAGGATAGAATTTATATTTCTTTACCATGGCTTAATATATAAGAATGCTGGGTTCTGGGCCATGGGTAGACCATACCTAAAGAGGGACAGTAAAAATATACTGAAGTCTGGGGGCAGCTAGGTGGAGCAGTGGATAAAGCACCGGCCCTGGATTCAGGAGGACCTGAGTTCAAATCCAGCTTCAGACACTTGACACTTACTAGCTGTGTGACCTTGGGCAAGTCACTTAACCCCAATTGCCTAACAAAAAAAAAAAAGAAGAAGAAGAAGATTGCCCTATTGAAGAGGGATTAGGTTGGTTTTATTTTACTCCAAAGGGCAGAACTAGGAACAGTGGTTGGGAGTTGCAAAGAGTCAGATTTTTTTCCTGATATCAAGACACACACCTGACTGGGAAGAACCTCAGAGACTATTAGTCCAACCCCACTCTTGTTGGGTGTTTGGGGTTTTTTGTGTTTGTTTTTGTTTTTAAAAGATGAGGACACTAAAGCCTAGAGAAGTTAAGTGACCTTAGTGTCAGAGGGGAAATTTGAACCTAGTTCCTCTAACCCCAGTGCCACTGTACCACACTGCCTTATTTGTAAAAAGGAAGGTCTTGGACCAAATGACCTCTAGGATGCTTTTTGGCTCAAACTTTTGCAAAAGGGCCGTCTGTGAGATTTTACAGTTCTTGCAAAGGCAGGCTGGTGAAATGGAAAACAGCTCTGGACTCGGAGTCAGAGAACCTGGGTTTAAGTCCCAGCTCTTCTATATCTCCCCTCTTTGGGCAAGTTATTTATTTCCCTTCTCTGGGCCTCAGTTTACCCATCTGTAAAGGAGGGGGTGTGTTGCATGACCTCCAGGTCTAAAACCAATGGCTTTAGGTTCTAGATCATTAACACATCTAGAACCATAAATCTAGAGGTGGAATAAACTACAGGAGGTCATGGTCATGGCTCTTTTTCCTCTGTTCGGAGCCCCCAACCCAGTCAAGCATCTTCTAGATATTCCCAGCCAAGAATCATCATGAATTTCTGAAGCCAGAGGTGAGCTTGACAGATGGGTAGTGGTAAGAAGATGAATGGATTTGGAATCAGAATGCCCGAGTCCAAATCTTGACTGCTGCTATCTCTGTGACTTTGAGCAAGTCATTGACTCTCTGTCCCCGTTTCCTCATCTATTAAATGAGAAGACTTGACTAAGGTCCCTTCCAACTCTAAAGCAATGATGCTATGAGTTAGTCACCAACTAATCTACCAGACCTGTAGCTGATGCTGAGGAGGTGGTCAGGGGATTCCTCCAGAGGGGCCGATGGTCAAGGCACACACAGAGTTCTCTGCGCTCTCCTAGCAAGAGGCAGAATGTCCTGACCCAGCAGCAGCTGTCGACTCTCATTCTGGGATCCATCCCAGGAGGCCATCTTTAGATATTCATAGGATTATGGGAATTAGAGCTGGAAGAAGTCTCAGAGATCACTGCTCTAACCCTTTCATTTTACAAAAAAGAAAATTGATACCAAAAGTGGGGAAATAACTTGCCTACCAACACACACTTGGAAAGTAGCAGAGACAGGACTCAAACTCAGGTCCTCTGACTCCAGAGTCAGTTCTATTTCCACTCATGCCACTTATTTCAGTTATTACCTACAAAGCACATTGGGCATTTGAATGACCTTTGGTTCCTGAGATGTGTCCAGAGCATTTGAGTCATGCCCACAGTGTAACTTATACCCTGTCGCTCCTCTGTCTGGCAGGGTGGCTCATCTATGTCTAATCCCACTGGAGACAAATCTCCTATGTTTGAGAACACATGTCAGAAAGGGATTCGCCTTCTCTGTGTCCCAAGGGAAGGAGTGGGCGGCAATAGGTCATCAGAGAGGAAGCCAGGTAAAGCAGGAAGTGGCCTGAAGGATGAGTCAAATGCCTACACTCTAGTCTTGTATAAGTCACTTCACTCATACCTTACACATTTATTACATTCTGGTCGTGTGCAGGCTACACAATTTACTATTGTTGTTTTTGTTGTTGTTGTTTTGGGGAGGGGGGGTTTTGGGGGTGTGTGAGGCAATTGGGGTTAAGTGACTTGCCCAGGGTCACACAGCTAGTAAGTGTTAAGTATCTGAGGCTGAATTTGAACTCAGGTCCTTCTGAATCCAGGGCCAGTGCTCTATCCACTGCACCACCTAGCTGCCCCCTACACAGTTTACTGTTGAGGAAACTGAGGCAGACAGAGGTTAAACAATTTATCCAGGGTCTCACAGCTCAGCACTAAAGAAGATACAGAAAAACCAGTCTTCTCCCTCATAGAAATTAGAGTCTAATGGATGGAGACAGGACGGAGGCAATAAGGAGGGCTATGATACATTCCAAATAAGTAGGTTTTGAGGGAAATGGTGAAAAGAATGATTAAATTAGAAAATCTCTGATGTCCCTTTCAAGTCCAGTAAGGATAATGATTTCCATTAGTATTTCCTACAGGTTTTCCTTCTGCTTTATTTGGGCCACAAAAATATTTACTTTGCTTTTCATTTACATATCCTTACCTCCACTGGGCACTTGATTCTTACTCTAATTTTTCCCCCTGGATTACAATCAATGCTTCCCTGAAGAGAGTCCATACTTGATTCTTCTCTTTATTTATTTTGTTTTGTTTTGTTTTGTTTTTGTTTTGTTTTTTGGCAGGGCATTGAGGATTAACTGACTTGCCCAGGGTCACACAGCTAGTAAGTGTCAAATGTCTTAGGTCAGATTTGAACTCAGGTCCTCCTGAATCCAGGGCCAGTGCTCTATCCACTGTGCCACCTAGCTGCCCCCGATTCTGCTCTTTAAATCCTGTCCTACCACCCTCACTCCCACACTAACCTCTTTCCCCCTTTTGTCCAGTACTATGTGACATGTTGGGAAAATGCTAACTCCTTCAAGGGAGTATAAACAGAGAGAGGCTCTAGGGAACCTGTTGTTGTGTCGATTTAGTCATGTCCAACTTGGCAAAGATACTAGAGTAGTTTGCTGTTTCCTTCTTCAGCTCATTTTACAAATGAGGAAACCGAGGCAAAGAGTTAAGTGACTTATCTAGAGTCATACAGCTAGTAAGTGTCTGAGGTCACATTTTAACTTGGTTTCTCCTGATTCCAGGCCCCATGCTTTATTCACTGTGTTACCTAGCTGCCCCCAAGGGAATCTACAATCCCTCTTTTTAGTGTCTATTCTCCATATTGACTCACTAGGTTTTTGACCAATTGCGTTTTTCTGTCTGCTCTAGCCCTTTGGATTTGATTAACTTATGAACTCTGCTTTGACCACAGCAGGTTTCCTGTTCTCATTCTAATCACAACTTAGACTACAACATCTCTTCCAAGGAAAGATCTTTCCACTGTTATTTGCTTCTAATCACTAGCTTAGGGGAAGAAAATAAGCATTTATCAATCACCTCTATGCTACAGAGGAGACAGTAAGGCTGATGACTTTGCACAGCCCTACCTCACTTAAATCCAATTCACTGCAAGTCATGACATCACCTCCCAATGTCATGATCCTCTTTGGGAATGAAGGACAGACAGCAACAGACATTCTGTGAGTAAGAAGAGTTCCACTAGGGACCAACTAGCAAGCTCCAGTTGGGCAATGTAGCTCCTCAACCTCTCCTCTCCTCTCCTCTCCTCTCCTCTTCTCTCTCCTCTCTCTCCTTTCCTCTCCTCTCTTTCTTTCTTCTCTCATTCTGTTCATATAGGGAATCATACCCTTACCTGCAGGTGCTCTGTCCAAAGGAATATAAGTTTTGATTGCTTAAACCTCACAAGATGTCCTGGGGTTTAAGGGTTAGAATGTCATTTTAAAAATTAGAGGAGCGGGGCAGCTAGGTGGCACAGTGGATAGAGCACTGGCCCTGGATTCAGGAGGACCTGAGTTCAAATCTAGCCTCAGACACTTGACACTTACTAGTTGTGTGACCCTGGGCAAGTCACTTAACCCCAATTGCCTCACCAAAAAAAAAAATTAGAGGAGCTGGGAAGAAATGACCTATCAGATCCACAGATGGGGTAGAGTTCATGAAGAACCAAGACACAGAATCACAGAAAGTAAAATGGAAATTTTGATTACATAAAATTTAAAAGTTTTTACATACACAAACCCAACAAAGCAAGGGTTAGAAGAAAAGAAAATAAATGTGAAAAAATATTAGAATTTTTTTTTCTGACGAAAGTCACATTTCTAAGATACATAGGGAACTGAGTCAAACTTAAAAGAGTAAGAGCCATTCCCCAACTGGTAAATTGTCAAAGCCTCATTCATTTAAGACAGTTTTCATAGGAAAAAATCCAATCAATACTCATATGAAAAAATATCTAGATCACTAATAATTAGAGAAATGCATATTAAAAACAACTCTAAGATTCCATCTCACACCAAAAACACTGGGCAGGCAGGATAGATGGTCCCCATGAACAAGTCTCCCTTCCAATGGGCTACCTTTTAAGCAGTTCTGGGGATGGATGGAGACTCTCACCTTAATGCCAGGCTGCAGGCTCTAGATGGAAATGCCTTTGGGGGTGTGAGGGCTTTCACCAGAACTAAGATTAGTTTCCTAATACCATGACAAAAAAAAGAAAGTGACAAATGCTTAAGGCACTATGTGGAAACAGGTACTGTGATTGTTGGTAAGAAGTACAAACTGGTCTAGCCATTCTGGAAAGCAATTTGGAGCCATGCCCTAAAAGCCATATGCATCATATGCTCTGACCCTGCCATACTACTTACTACTAGGCTTTTGCCCCCAAGAAACCAAACAAAGAGGAAAAAGGCTTAAATTTTTTTTATTTATTACAGATCTTTTTGAGGTGGCAAAGAATTGGAAATTGAGAGGGTACCCATCAATTAGGAAAGGGCTATACACACCAAATATGGCAATATAATGGATTATTATTGTGCCTATAAGAACTGATTAATGGGATGGCTTCAGAAACCTGGGAAGACTTTATAAACTCATTTGGAGTGAAATTAATAAAACCCAATAGAACAATTTATATAATAACAACAATATTTTAAGGACAACTTTGAAAAGCTTAAGAACTCTGATCAAAGCAATAACCAACCATGATTCCAGATGATTCATAAAGAAGCATGAGACTTAACCACCTGATAGAGAGGTGATGGCCTGAGAAATATTTTTTGGATATGGCTAATGTGGAAATTTGTTTTACTTGACTATACATGTTTGATAAGGATCTTTCTTTCTTTCTTTCTTTCTTTCTTTCTTTCTCTCTGTCTTTCTCAATGAGGAAAGGGGAAGCACGAGGAAGAAAAGATAGATTTTCATTGATTGGAAAATTCTTTTATTAAAAAAGACAATCTGTTGACCAGGAAAATATTTGCATCAGCTATCACCAAGAAAAAGTCCGATAACCAAGATATATAGTGAATTAACACAAATATATAACACTAGGATCCAATCCTCAGTAGATAAGTGGTCAAAGAAATGAAGATATACAAAAAAGAATTGCAAACTAAATGATGGTTTGAAAATCAAATCACTCACAGTACAGTAAGATAAATACAAATTAAAGGAGCAAATTAAAAGAACTCTGAGGTTTCACCTTACTCTATGAAAATTTGCAAAGGTGGGAATCTAGGCACACTAATACACTGTTGGTGGAACTGTAAATGGAATTATACCCCAAAAATGAATAAACTGTTCATACATTTGACCCATCAATCCCACTACCCCAAGAGCTCCAAAATAAAAACAAAGTTCCAATCTATACCAAATCATAGTAGCATTCTTTGTAGAAGCAAAGATCTGGCAATAAAAAGGGTGCCCATCAATTGCAGAAGAGCTGAAAAAAGCTAGTTTATGGATGTAATAGAATATCATTGTTTTCTAATGGGCTATGAATATGAGAAGAGTACTATGAACTGATGCATAGTAAAATAAACAAAATAATGATGGTTTTGGTCTAGGTAACCTCTAAGGTCCCTTCTAGCTATAAATCTATGATGCTTTGGTGATCTCAATCAGTTTACGTGGGTTTAATTATCATCTCTAAGTATTTAACTCCCAGAATTATACATCCACCCCCAGTTGTGCTCTTAAGCTCTAGTCTTATCCCAACAACTGCCTATTAGACATTTCCAACATCCAATTGTTATCTCCAATTGTCTTGTAGTCATTTCAAGCATGGTTATGTCCAAAACAAAACTCGTCTTTCCTCCTAAACCCAGACCCTCTTTAGAACTTTCCTATTTCTGTCAAGAACCACCATCCTTCCATTCTCCCAGATTTGTGAACTCAAACTTCTATGACTCACTCTCCCTCATTCCATCAATTGCACAAGTTCCCAATTCTTGTCATTTCTACCTCTCCCATGGCACCTGACCCTTTCTCTCCACTCACACAGCCCCAACCCCAGTTCAAGCCCTCACATAGCTCCTCACAAAGACCATCTGCAAAGGTACGGAAGTTGCCATAAATATCATTGCAAAAGTAACCACGGGGCAGCTAGGTGGCGCAGTGGATAAAGCACCGGCCCTGGATTCAGGAGTTCCTGAGTTCAAATCCGGCCTCAGACACTTGACACTTACTAGCTGTGTGACCTTGGGCAAGTCACTTAACCCCCACTGCCCTGCAAAAACAAACAAACAAACAAAAGTAACCATGCCAGTAAAATCCACAGATTCTTAAAGTATGGGAGCATGGACATTTATTAAAGGCCTACTATGCAAAGAGCCTTGTGTTGGGCCCTGGGGAGACAGATGAAAAACAACTTGGGTTTAAGGAGAGCAGTATGGTGCAGTATGTGCCTTGTATCTTGAGTCAGGAGTCCAAGGTTCAAATACTGCCTCCAAAACTTATTTACCTATGTTTATCTTCAGTGTCCTCATGTGTAAAATAGGGCATAGGGAAGCTGAACGGTAGATAAGAATGCAGGGCTTGGGATTGGGAAGCCTTGAGTTAAAATCTGACCTCAGACACCGTGTGACCCTGGGTAAGTCACTTATCCTCTGTTTGCCTCAATATCCTCAACTATAAAAATGGGGATAGTAATAATAATTGTAATCACCCTGAAAACCTTAAATGCTAGCTACTATTATTACTTTAATTATCTATTTTCAGGGTTGTTGTGCTATAGAAATGGGAATTATTATTGTTATTACAGTTCAATGTGGGGATATGACATGGAAACAAAGAAGCATGATTCAAGACAGAATGTGACGGGGCAAAGAAAGATTAAAGATTCAGATGATGTGTTCCAAGAAAATGCAGAGAGAGAGAGAGAGAGAGAGAGATCAGACTGAGTGTATATGTCAGTAACTCCATTTTTTTGCCCCAAATTTCCTTTTTAAAAAAAATAAATCATTTCAAAATGTGTATTTTCTTAGTTCCCATATTTAAGCAATAAATCTCTCTCCCACGTGTGTCTTTCAGGCAATGGTGTGGTCATCCACTTACCTGGCCTATTTGAAGAAGCAGAAAAAAACGAGAAGAAAGGTAAGTCTGACCTGCTTTTGCCTCCTTTACTCTGAAAACCGCATCCATTCTTCCTACTCCAATAGGTCCCGAAAAAGCATTTCATGGACAGTGCTTTTCAGCACTTCTCCCATCTGAGTTAGTTCCTTTCAAATACCTGAAAATTTTGGCAGGACCAACTCAAGAGCTACAGCCACCTGGCTAATTCTGGCAAAAGCACAGGGGTATTATCACTTGGGTTTCCCAGCTGATCCCATGGATCGTCTTTGGTACTGTAGAATAAGACCCAAGGATAAAACTTATATGGAACACAGTGGTTCAGATCAGTAAGAAACTAGGGACTGATTGTTACCAACTATCCTCCTTACCTTTTACTTACAAACCAAACCTATGAGATAAGTTGATAGTATTTTGATTTAAAAACCAAACAAAGACCTCTGACCACAGAGTTATTGGCAGAGTTGCTATCCAGAAAGATCTCGATAGGCTAGAACAATGGACCAAATCTAACAAAATGAAATTTAATAGAGATATCAATGTAAGGTCTTCCACTTGGATTAAAAAAATAATAATTATGTAAATAATTTTAGGAGATATCTTTAGACAATAGTTCTTTTTAAAAAAAGACATAGGGCTTTTTATTTTAATTAATTAATTAATTTATTCATTCATTCATTCATTTGTTTGTTTGTTTATTTATTCATTCATTCATTCATTCATTTAGTTAGTTAGTTTTTGCCGGGCAATGGGGGTTAAGTGACTTGCCCAGGGTCAAGCAGCTAGTAAGTGTCAAGTGTCTGAGGCCGGATTTGAACTCAGGTCCTCCTGAATCCAGGGCCATTGCTTTATCCACTGCGCTACCTAGCTGCCCGGGCTTTTTATTTTTAAAAGCTTATTTTGCAAACCTTAATATAACTCAGAAGTGAAATGGTAGCCACAAGAAACTAAAAGGATCTGAATTGACCTTGCCAAAAGCTTATGTTTGAATGAGGGAGTGGATGGTCTCACTGTCCTTTGCTCTGTTCAGACCACACATGAGGTACTGGGCTCACTTCAGGGTACCACATTTTAGAGTTGCTGGAGAGCAGCCAAAGAAGGGCAGCCAGGAATGGGGAGAGGACTGGAAATCCATCCATAGGAGGATCAGATGAAGTCTACAAAAAACTCAGTGATGAGGGGAGGTTAAGGGGAAGTCAGGATGGGATCATTGTCTTCAAGTATAAAATGTCTATGAAATGGAAGCGGAATTGTATTGGCTGTGCTTGGGCCCACAGCAGTACATTCCAGAGCCCAGTTACCATTATCTATCAGCCCGTAGCCATTCTCCTTGCTTCCTCAATGAGTTCAGGGCTTGAGTCCCAGTCTTTTTCTCCACCCCAACTCCTTCCCTCATAGTAGGGGACTTTAACATACAAAGTCACATTCCCTCAAACCCTTCAGCATCCCCGTTGCTCAATTTACCCATTTCCCATTACCTGCAGCTCCCCTCCATCTCAGCTACACACAGAGATGGTCATAGTTCTTATCTTTGCCCACAAATGCTCTCTGAAATTCCTTTTATCTGATTATATTTGATCATTCCATCTTTTTCTATGCCTTATTACAACTATTCCCATTCTTCATCCTCACCATGATCCCTATTCCCTCCATCCCTCAGTTTTCCCCCAGGCTCTTGCTCCTTCCTCAGAAATGGTCTCCTTCCTTCCCCATCTTGACCCCTTGGTAAATCAATTTGATTCTATACAGTCCTTTACTCTGTAATCCCCTGCCTGTCATTGATCATGCCTTGCCAAACCCCAACACTGTTTTCATAGCATTGTTCTTTTTTGATTCTCTTCCCACCTATCTGACTTCTCCTAAGCTAGAGCTTAACCTATCTATGTCACATCCACTAACTGTGGGTATCCCCCAAGGCTCTGTCCAGGATCCTCTTCTCTTCTCCCTCTTTACCATCTCATCTGGCAATTTCATGAGCCCATATGGCTTCATTTCTCATGTAGAGAGCTGTGTGTGTGTGTATAAATCTATATCTCCAGCCTTTTTCTCTTCCCTGAGCTCCAGCACCAAATCACCAGCTACTTTTTGGATATATCAAATCAGATGCTTCATAGTCATCTCAAACTCAATACATCCAAAACAGAACTTATTATCTTTTCCTCCAAACCCCTCCCTGGCTTCATCCCACATTTACTATTCTTGTCAAGGACACCACTATCTATCAAATTACCTAGGCTCACAACCTCAGGGTCATCCTCAACTCCTTATTCTTACTCACCTCATGTATCCAATCTGTTCTCAAATCTTTTAATTTCTACCTCCACAACATCTCTCATGCTTGTTCCCTTCTCACTATTTACATTACCACCACTCTGGTACAGGCTCTGGACTATTTCACCTGGACTATTGTAACAGCCTTCTAATTGTTCTCCCTGCCTTAAGTCTCTCCATACTCCAATCCATCCTCCACTCAGCTGCCAAAGTGATTTTCCTAAACTATAAGCTTGACCATGTCCCCTCCCCCCCACTCAATAAACATCAGGGGGTCCCTCTTACTTCCAGGATCAAATATAAAGTCCTTCAAAACCTGAACCCTTTTTATCTTTCCAGGCTTCTTACTTCTATAAGTATATGATTCCATGACATGCTCATATTGTAAGTTAAGTTCAGTTCTGAGGACAGAAAGAAAAGACCAGCAGTTCTCAAAATGTGATCTGCAGAGTCCCTCAGGATATGTAGGAGTCCCTCAGGCCCTCACAGGGAGTCTGTAAAGTCAAAACAATTTTCTTAACAGTACTAAGATTTAATTTGCCTATTAAAATGCTCCTCCCCTCTCCAACTACATATCTATATGAATCAGGATTTTCTTCATAAACTTCAATCAAAACAACATATCCCAATAGATGGAATGCAGGAGCAAAAAAAGAATTCAGCTGTCTTCTATGAAGCCAGACATTAGGAAGATTTGTAAAAATATGTAAAACAATGCTACTCTTCTCACTAAATTCTTTGTTTTGGAAAATATAGTTATTTTTTATAAAAATACATTATTTGTGTTCATTTGTAATGAGTTTATTATTATTTTTAAATAATAGCCTATTTTTCCCAATGACATGTAAAAACAACTTTTAACATTCATTTTTTAAAACTTTGAGTTCCAAAGTCTCTCCCTGAGATGGTAAGCAATTTGATATGGGTTATACATGTGCAATTATGCAAAACATATTTCCATATCAGTCATGTTGTAAAAGAAAGCACAAACCATGGTACAATGGCACATTGGGAAGCTTTCCTCTTGAATGGCAGAAAGCAGATTCACGCTATGTATATAAACCCTACTTCCAGCCCAATAGGAAAAGTGCCACAGAGCTCTAGCCCCAGCCTGGGTTCCTCCTCACTTCCTAAAGAATGGTACTTGGTATATTCTCTATGGGCAGGGCTCAAGCCACTTTGAATGCTAGCCCTTGGCACAAATGTACAGCCATGATATTTTGGCCCATGTTACACAGAGGTGATGAAAAGTTGACATATATCATCTTGTAAAATGTTTGTTGTTACCTCATAAAGCCAAATGTGGCAAATCAGGAAGAGGACAGCAGGGTCGAAGCTCCATCAACCCTCCCAAATACTTTTCTATTTCTCCTCCTGCACCTACTTAAATAATTTGACTAAGGTGCTCATGCTTTCTCTGAAGAAAGAAAGAAGGAAGGAAAGAAAGAAAGAAAGAAAGAAAGAAAGAAAGAAAGAAAGAAAGAAAGAAAGAAAGAAAGAAAGGAAGGAAGGAAGGAAGGAAGGAAGGAAGGAAGGAAGGAAGGAAGGAAGGAAGGAAGGAAGGAAGGAAGGAAGGAAGGAAGGAAGGAAGGAAGGAAGAAAAATAAAAATAAAGTGAAGAATAGTATTCTTAGGTCTGCATTCAGACTTCATCAGTTCTTTCTTTGTAGGTGGATAGAATTTTTCATCATGAGTGTTTTGAAATTGTCTTGTATCATTGTATTGCTGGATAATAGCTGAATCATTCACAGTTAATCATTGTACAATGTTGCTGTTACTATGCACAATGTTCTAGTTCTGCTTACTTCACTTTGCATCAGTTCATGTAAGCCTGTCTATGTTTTTCTAAAATCATCCTGCTCGTCATTTCTTATAGCACAATTTTGTTCTATTAAAATCACATACCACATATTGCTATTTTTAATGAATTAATAAATATTTTAAAATTTTATCCATTTTACTTGATAATATAGTAAATATTGATAGATATACCCCACATAAATAAAAGCTCTTTGGGACCCTCAATAATTTTTTAAAATTTAAAGGGGTCGGGGGCAGCTGGGTAGTGCAGCAGATGGAGCGCTGGCCCTGGAGTCAGGAGTACCTGAGTTCAAATCCGGCCTCAGACACTTAACACTTACTGGCTGTGTGACCCTGGGCAAGTCACTTAACCCCAATTGCCTCACTAAAAAAAAAAATTAAAAATAAAAATTAAAGGGGTCGGGGGCAGCTAGGTGGTACAGTGGATAAAGCACCAGCCCTGGATTCAGGAGGACCTGAGTTCAAATCCAGCCTCAGACACTTGACACTTACTAGCTGTGTGACCCTGGGCTAGTCACTTAACCTCCATTGCCTTGCAAAAAAAAAATTTTTTTAAGGGGTCCTGAGGCCCAAAAGTTTAAGAACCACTGGTATCCATCATGAACACATAACAGAATTACAAAATATGCCAGCACAGAAATAATGTATCAGTGATGTTTTAGACCATCCTACACAAAGGCACAGATGCTACCAGGAGAGTTGGAAAGAGCAAAAAGATCTAGCAAAAAGAAAACCATTTCCCTCTATTCTTTCTTTGGCAGGTTTGAAAGACTGGGAAAAAAGGCTCATCATATCAGACAGAGCCCACATTGGTGAGTATCCCCACCTTCCCAGAGAGCCCCACCAGACAAAAAGGAATAGTTCCCATCTCTCCTGGGCTTTAGGGTTTATAAAGTACTTGCCTGACAATACTCCTAGAGGATAAACTGCACAGGTATCGTCTCTCTTTTATAATGAGAGGCTCTGGGATGAAGGGAATTGATTTGTCCAAAGTTACATTAGCTTACATAGGGAAGAGCCAAGACTAGTGCCTGGTGCTCTTTCCACAGGGCCCCACTTCCCTGAAAACCAAATGAATGAGAAGAAGAGTAAGCAGCCTCAGACACTTGACACTTACTAGCTGTGTGACCGTGGGCAAGTCACTTAACCCCCATTGCCCTGCAAAAAAAAAAACAAAAACAAAAACAAACAAAAAACAAAAGAAGAGTAAGCTGCCCCTTTCCGGGTCCCATAGCATAACATTCCTCCTGGAGGGAATATACTCAACTGTCACTTTATAAGCCAAAGGAAAAAGTCCTGATCTGTCAGTCCCATAATTGGGCTTGTTCTGCTCCAAAAGGCAATGGCTTTTGGTGCCATCTTTTTCTGCACAAGGCAGAGTTCAGTCCTACCCATTTTTCCTTGCGAGTCTATAGTGCTTACTGTTTTCATCACTCTTTATCCTGCATTATTTCATACGATCTTCCCAACAGCCCCAAGAAGTCAGCCTGGCAAGGGTTGTTCTCCTCAGCTTACGAGGGAAGAAACTGAGATCCAGAAAGGGGCAGTGACTTGCTTTAGGTCATATAATAAGCAAGTGATGGAGCCAGCATGAAAACTCAGGCCTGTGGCACCCCTTCCCTCCCAAAACCAATGTTGTTTCTGCTCTACCAAAAGGCCTTCCATTTCCAAACTTCCACCATTCCTTTCCTAATGCTGACACTGATGCTCCTGGGCACTGTATCCACCTTCTAACTGCTTCTCTCCTCCATTCTCCCATTCCCCCCCCCCCCTTTTCACTTGGCAGTGTTTGATTTTCACCAAGCCGTCGATGGACTTCAGGAAATGCAACGTCAGGCGCAAGAAGGAAAAAAGTAATTATATCTCAACACCTTCCTTCTGTTAGTGATTCTTCTGTCTGCAAGTTGGTGCATGTGGGGAAAGGTGGCTTGGCATTGTGGAGAAAAAATTGGACTTGGGGTCAGGAAGACCTGCCTAGCTTACTAGCTGTGAGACTCTGGGCCAGTCATTTAAGGTCTTTAGGCTCCAGTTTCCTCATCTGTAAAATGGGGGTAAGGAGGCGATTCAGTGACTTGTAAGTTTCCTTCAGTCAGTTATTCTGTCAGTTGGCAAGTACCTACTGTGTGCTAAGCATTATGCTAAGTGCTAGTGAAATAAAGAAAGGCAGGAAAAAAAAGACCCTGCTGTCAGGGGCAGCAGTGGATAAAACACTGGCCCTGGATTCAGGAGGACCTGAGTTCAAATCTAGCCTCAAACACTTAATACTTACTAGCTGTGTGACCTTGGGCAAGTCACTTAACCCTCATTACCCTGCCAAAAAAAAAAGACCCTTCTGTTAAGGACCTCACAGTTTCACGGACGATATCCCTTCCTACTGTCAATCTCTGTTCCTCACCATGGACATAGCTTGAGCATAAGGCTGATGGTGTCACCAAAGTCTTTCGTGCCAAGAGGAATTCCATTCTATCTGAACTATGAATTGCAATAAGTAAGGCCTGAACTAATTGCATTCTCTAGGTCCCTCATTCCCAGGCAGGATTTTTTACTTAAATCTCCAGGTCAGTATTTCCCATCTAGTGTCCCATGGAATCCTGCTGTTTTGCTCAACAAACTCAACAAGCAACCACTATGTACAAGGCCCCGTTGCTTGTTACTAGGGACACAAAGATAGGAGGTGGCTGCGCACTATGATAGAGTCAGGATAAAACTGAATTTAAATTCAGCCTCAGGCACTTAGTATTTGTGTGACCTCGGAGAGGTCATTTAACCTCTGACTGCCTCAGTTTGTAAAATGAGAATTACAAATAATACCCACCTCAGAGAGTTGTTGTATGAATCAATTGAAATAATATTTGTAAAGAATTTAGAATAGTGCCTGGCAAATAGTAGGTGCTTAATAAATGCTTTTTGTTTGTTTTGTTGTTGTTGTGAGGATACAATCAAATTATATTTTTAAAACACTTTGTAAACCTTAAAGCACTCTATAATTATTATTGTTGTTGTTGTTGTTGTTATTCTACAACTCAGGGCCTGCTTTCAAAACATTTACATTTTAAAGGGGGGATGAGGGCTATGGGGAAGAGAACACTAATATCTATGATACAAAAGACAGTGAGGTAAGTACAAAAGAGAGGTCCTGGAAAGTGCTATGAGTAGCATGAGACAGGAGTGCCCCTTTTTACCTGGAGTGGGAGGGAGGTGCCAGGGTGGGCTTCATCCAATCAGGCATTTATTTATTAATGGGGAGAAGTCAGACTGGGAAGGGCCTCAAATGTGGGGCTAGGAAGTTTATGTACTCTGGTAGGCAATGGGAAGCTACTGAAGGCTTTAGAGTAGAGGTGTAATTACATATGCACATTAGAAAGATTACTCAGGTAGTATGTTCTGGATGGACTGACAGGAAAGGCTAAGGCAAAGAATCCAAGTAGGAGGCTGGTGCAATAGTCCAGGGCAGTAAGATTGGGGAGTGGATAGAGGACTGGGCCTGGAGTTAGGAAGACTTATCTTCCTGAGTTCAAATATGGTCTCAGACACTTACTAGCTGGGTGATTCTAGGCAAAAGACTTAAATTTCTGTTTGCTTCAGTTTCCTCAATTGTAAAATGGAGATAATAATAGCACCTGTAGCTCAATGGATTATTGCAAGGATCAAATGAGATATATTTGTTATGTGTGTGTTTTTTAAAAAGTGATTAGCGGGGACAGCGAGGTGGTGCAGTGCATAGAGCACCAGCCCTGGAGTCAGGAGTACCTGAGTTCAAATCCAGCCTCAGACACTTAACACTTACTAGCTGTGTGACCCTGGGCAAGTCACTTAACCCCCAATTGCCTCACTAAAAAAAAAAATGATTAGCACAGTGCTTGGCATATAGTAGGCACTATACATATGCTTATTCCTTTCCCATCTCTTCTTCCCCCATGATTCTAACATGTTCTGTCAGGAAATTCTGTTAGTTGCACTTTTCTTCCCCATCTAATATTAAATATTAAATTTTGTGTATCAAAAATCACTATATCTAACAATCTACATGAAAACAGGCTTCATTTCCTCTAATAACTGACTCAAAGGTCATTTGCCTAAGACTCTCATTAGTGGAGATTTATCACTCGATGTTCTGTGCTTTTATAACGGGCACATTTGGTGACAGCTTGAGAGAGGAGAGATGTGGTCTGCTGGCTTCCAGCTTCAAGAGAATAGACACATGGTTCTGCACTCTCTTCAGGTCTGAAGGGAAAGAAAGATTTTGGAAAGAAGTCAATATGCAGAGGAGCTGGTGACCTCAATCATGTCCCTATTCTTAGCTGGCTATCTATACTAGAGACCAGGGAATTTTCCCATGGGTGAGAGCTAAGACTCTCTCTTGGTTGAGTTGAATTACCTAACTCCCAATGGGAGACATGGAAGAGTCTGTACATTGTCTAATATATATTCTCCTATGTATACTTTTCTCTATCAACTGGGATAAATTATTTGCTCTTTACTCCATTTGTTTTTGTGGGGTTTTTTTAGTGAGGCAATTGGGGTTAAGTGACTTGCCCAGGGTCACACAGCTAGTAAGTGTTAAGTGATTTGAACTCAGGTACTCCTGACTCCAGGGCTGGTGCTCTATCCACTGTGCCACCTAGCTGTCCCTCTTTACTATATTTGTTAATTGTGGAGTTGGCATTTAGAGAGAAGGGAGTCAAGCCTTAGATATACAGCTTAGGGCACTCCTTCCCCATGAAGGGAAAGTGATCCGGAGCACAGCTTGAACTTTAAAGTTATTTCTCCTAGACTAACAATATTTAAGAGAGCAGACAGATATAATTCTAGTCTAGTCCCTCCTCTCTTTGAAGTGAGCAGAGTGGGATCATCTGACCCAAACCCCCTGCTTCTCCTCCTGGCAGGAATCAGTCTCCTTTGGAGAAGGGGAGGGGGAGGAGACTCTAAAGATATCTATTCATGCTTCCCTTGCAGCCAAAATTCCCAGTGTAGTAAGCTGGAGATGAGGACATGATTGAGGTCACCAGCTCCTCTACCTAAGGGCTTCTTCCCAGTCTTTCTCTCCCTTCAGAGACCTGAAAAGAAACCAGAATCAAGTCTGTTTCTCGCTGTCTCTCTGTCTCTCTCTCTCTCCATGTCTTTCTCTCTCCTTCTGACCCCCTCCCTCTGACTCCTTCCCTCTCTGTCTCTCTGTCTGTATCACTGCCTCTGCCTCTCTCTCCCTTCTCTCTCTCCCTCCTCTCCTCTCCTCTCCTCCTCCTCCTCCTCCTTCTTCTTCTTCTTCTCTCTCTCTCTCTCTCTCTCTCTCTCTCTCTCTCTCCCTCCCTCCCTCCCTCCCTCCCTCCTCTCCCTCTCTCTGAGTTGGAAGTCAGGATCTCTCCTCTTTCAAGCTCTTATCAAGGCATGGAACACTGAGTGATAAATCTCAACCAATGAGGAGAGTCTTATGTAAATGACCTCTGAGCTAGCTGTTACACCTCTATTTTGCTCCAAAAATTCCCCTCTTTCATCTCCTGGGGTCTTTTAACAACCTAGTCCCTTCAACCTAGGATTTATGGGTCAACTCAATATTTTAAGCACAGAAGTGAAACATAGCCAAATGAGTTTGAGAAACACTGATCAGGAATGGTCGGAGAACCTCTATCAAGAATCACATTTGTTTGAACCTTATTTTTACCAATATCTTTCTTTTTTATATATCTTCCATTTTTTATCTCCTTCATTTCTAAAAATACTCAGCCATCTCTTATAACAAAGATTTAAAAAGAAAAAGAAAAGCTGCTCAGCAAAACTAACCAACACATAAATTGTATCTGAGAGTATATGTAAAATTCTACTCCCATAGTCCTCCACTTCTGCGGGAGAAAGTTTAAATTTTCTCAACTCTTCTCCACGGCCAAGCTTGGTCATTATGATTACATAGTTAAGTTTCATTTTGTTTTTGTTCTAGGGGAAAAAAAATTAATGAACTTTGAACAAGATCCTGATTTGTCACTGTTCTGATCACCAGCCAATCACTGCCTAGCAAGGATTCCCCTAACCAATATTGTTCCTGCTGAAAACTGTGCCCCTTCCTGTAAGAGGGGAGAGAGGAGGGAAGGGGGAAGGGATGAAGCATTTATTAGGTGCCTACTATGTGTCAGGCACCGTGCTAAGTACCTTACAAATATTATCTCATCTGATCCTCACAACAACCCTTCAAGGTAGGTGCTATTATACCCCCATTTTACAGTTGAGGAAACTGAGCCAGACAATGGTTGCCCAAGATCAAACAGCTCTAAAAAGTATCTGAGGCTGGGGGCAGCAAGGTGGCACAGTGGATAAAGCACCAGCCCTGGATTCAGGAGTACCTGAGTTCAAATCCAGCCTCAGACGCTTGACACTAGCTATGTGACCCTGGGCAAGTCACTTAACCCTCATTGCCCACAAAAAACAACAAGAACAAAAGTATCTGAGGCTGGATTTGAATTCAAGTCTTCCTAACTCCAAGCCCAGGACTCTATCCACAGCACCCCTAGCTACCAAAAGTGAACCACGGAGGGAGAGTTTATATGTGAAAAGAGAAAACTGGACTGAGAAGAATGAAGAAATAATGGAGGAATTTCAGGCAGATAGGTGGCACTGTGGATAGAGGATCAGGCCTGAAATCAGGAAGCTTCATCTTCCTGGGTTCAAATCTGGCCTTAGGCACTTACTAGTTGCATGACCCTGTACAAGTCACTTCACCCCGTTTGCCTCAGATTCCTCATCTATAAAATGAGCTGGAAAAAGAAATGGCAAACCACTTTAGTATCTTTTCCAAGAAAACCCCCAAAAGAGAATCAGGAAGAATCTAACCAAAATGACTGAACAACCACCCTGTGCCCTCCACACTCCACCACATGGGTAGCCCTGGTCCAGCCGGTGAAGGGCAAACCTAGACCGATGGAAAAGAGAAAGATGAGTGATGCTCTGTGAAGACTACGGCTCTGGGCCTTCTGTAGCTTCAGGCCTAGGGATGCTTACCTTCTGACCAAGTGTTTTCTACTTTTGCACCTTACTTAGTCTCACAAGAGGCTTGTTCACCAAGTCGCAGAAGATCATTTCATGATTTAGAGCTGAAAGGGAGAAAGGGACTTTAGACATCTTTCAATCTAATCTCCTAATTTTAGAGACGAGAAAATTGGCACCCAAAGAGAGGTTAAGTGACTTGACCAAGTTCACAGGGGAGCAATTGCAGGATTGGAACTCAGATCCTCTGATAGCAAGTCCACTGTCATTTCCACTAGTGAAAGCTACTTCTCTCTGTTAAATGTCCCTGATCTTTTGAATACCAACTCAAGACCCCAAATTCTCTGACCTTCTTGACCCCTCAGGCTACTTGGCTCCCTGGGCCTGGAGATCCAGAATGCTCAATTTGGGATCTGAGGACCTGGGCTTGAATCCCAGCTGTCTCATTTACTTCCCTAAACTCTCTTTGCTTCAGTTTCCTCATCTTTAATATAAAAGAAGTAGATACACCGACTTCTTTTGGGGGTGGCGGGGCAATCAAGGTTAAGTGACTTGCCCAGGGTCACACAGCTAGTAAGTGTCAAGTGTCTGAAGTCAGATTTGAACTCAGGTCCTCCTGAATCCAGGGCTGGTGCTTTATCCACAGAGCCACCTAGCTGCCCCCTAACAATTTCTAAGGCCTCTTGAAGCTCTAAATACATGATCCCATGATATTCACAAAAGGCCATGTGGTGTGTCAGAGAACTAGCCTCAGAGTCAGGAAGACCTGGGCTCATTTCCCACCTCTGACACATGCAGGTTATGGCACCAAGGGGAAGTGACTTAATCTCTTAGTTCTCCAGGTAATTCTTTAAGACTTTATATGACATAGAAGTCGCTGCTTTGCATTGATAGATTGGAGTTTCTTCTCTGGAAGGTTCTTATAACAATTAAATCACAGGTCAGGTAAAAAAGAATTGGTATGGACCATATTGAAACCCTAATTACCTTTTCTCCCCTTCCTATCACTATTGCTCTCTCCACTGTTCTGGTCTGACTTATTTTCCTTCTCCTCTTTATCTCTGCCTATTTCAGAACCAATGAGGGTGTTTTCCAGGACTTATTCACAAGGGAATAGAGACTATATAAATTCAGAAACAATAGGTCACAGAAAGACCATTACAAGTATGTAAACAGAAAAGCTCCTTATTCTAGGGCTGAGTGACCTTTAAGTCTTTGGTCGTTGTTCAGTCATGTCTGACTCTTTGTGATCCCATTTGCAGTTTTCTTTTTTTTTTTTTTTTAGTGAGGCAATTGGGGTTAAGTGACCTGCCCAGGGTCACACAGCTAGTAAGTGTTAAGTGTCTGAGGCTGGATTTGAACTCAGGTACTCCTGAATCCAGGGCCGGTGCTCTATCCACCACGCCATCTAGCTGCCCCCCCCCCATTTGCAGTTTTCTTGACAAAGGTGCTAGAATGGTTTGCCATTTCCTTCTCATTTTACAGATGAGGAAACTGAGGCAAATAGAGTTAAGTGACTTACCGAGGGTCATACAGCTAGTAAGTGTCTAAGGCTCCATTTGAACTCAGATCTACCTATCTCCAGGTCTATCCACTTTATCTACTTTGCCATCTAGATATCCCTTAAATCTTCTTACCTAACCCTTAACTGAAGTTGCCCAAGCCTATGCTGGGCTAATCCCAATTCTCCTGGGCAGCCAAATCTAGCAGCCCCCAAAAGAATCAGAATGTCATCTTCACTCCCAGCATACATACCCCCACTAGGATTTTCCCAGATGGGTTCTCTGAACCCAATGCATTGGTCCATTCTACAATGCCCAACCCACTCTTAGTCAATCACCAAGCCCTCTGGTCACTTACAAAGGCATTCCTGTTACTTGCTAATGTGTTAGCTAACTCACTAGACTCAAATTTGGGAAGTGGTATAGATGGGACCTTCACTGGAGGTGGGGGGAGGCTCACTGGGAGACCCCTATGCCAATGAAATCACAGGTCTAGCTTCTATCCCTAAAAAAAGGATTTTTCTTCACATAAAGCTTTCCCTGGTCCCTTCAAAGATAATAATTGGCTCTGATTAACAGACCACCTCCATATCTCACAACAGGTACTGTCCCCCTTTACACCCTATTTCCCTACCTGTCCATCTTCTCCACGTCAAAAAAGGGGACCAGGAGACTGCCCCCCTTTCCTCCATGACTGCTTCCTGACCGAGTCTGCACTGACTCCTGTCCCTGCCCCCAATCCTCTTTTCCCCCTTTCTCTGGGTCTATCACCTTTACAGGGCATGTCAGGTCTCATCTCGTCCCCCATCCCAGCCATTTTCCCTTTGATCTGTGGTGATTCTGATGCAGTGGCAAGACAAGCCAGGGCCTGCGGAAAGAGCCAGAAGGGAGGATGCCAGGGTTCCCTGCTCCAGGCAGACCACTAGCCTTTTGCTCACATAGCATCTTTCTGCTCTAAGATTCTGGACTCGGGGTACTAGCTTCAAATCCCTGCTCTAATCCCAATTAGCAGTGTGACTTTGGATGAGACACTTCATTTTCCCAGCCTTGGTTTCTTCATCTATAAAATGATGGGGTTAGACTAGCTCCCTATGAACCACGATTATTGGTCCATTCATCAAGTTCAAGCTTAAGTCCTGGCTCTCCCTGACCACCCTAGCCCACAAACATCCCCTCTCCCCTCAACTCCTACGGGTCTATACCCCTCATTTGGAAGTTAGTATATGCCGTTTTATATTGATATTTAAATGTTCCTGTGTTCTCCTCATCCCCTAACAAGCCTGTAAGTTTCCCAAGGAGAAGACCCACATTCATTTTTTTCTCTATCTCCCCCCAAATTCCAGGGTAGGAGCAGCTGAGCCCTGGGTTGGACACCCTGGTATATTTGTTTACTCATTGATTGGTTACATTGGATATATCACCAACTGGATAATTGTCTTCAGATCACTAGATACTAAAATAAGCTGGGACACCGATTTTCAATTTATCCAATCATTCCATTGATTAGATTTTTCTGAAATACATTTCATAGAATCTTATAGCTGGAAGGACCCTTAGAGACCATTTAGTTCCACTTCCTTCTTTTACAGATGGAGAAACTGAGGCTCAGATAGCAGAAGCAACTTGTTCAAAAACATAAGACAATTAAAAATATACCCTCTAGGGGCAGCTAGGTGGCATAGTGGGTAGAGTACAGGCCCTGGGGTCAGGAGGACCTGAGTTCAAATCTAGCCTCAGACACTTAACACTTACTAGTTGTGTGACCCTGGGCAAGTCACTTAACCCCAATTGCCTCACCAAAAATACCCTCTATATTGAATAGCATGCCAGGAGGTAAGGATTGGTTAAACAATTTGGGGACCAAAGAAGTAAAAGGGAAAGAAGGATTTATCCACCGGGATAGAAACTTCCCTGGTGGGAGAGAGGGAGCAATATTCCAGCCCATAGTCACTCAAACAGTAGTACATAATACTTAAGTTATATTTTTGGATTCTGACAGATCTTAACTGGACCCCTACTCTCTTTGTTTCAGTATTGGTACCACAAAGAAAGGAATTGGACCAACATACTCTTCTAAAGCTGCCAGGACAGGACTTCGCATCTGTGACCTCCTTTCAGACTTCGATGAGTTTTCTGCAAGGTATGGGCAGGAATTTTGACCTTCTAAGGGAGAGAGAAAGTGGAGAATGGTGTTTGCCCCTGAGCATATCCAAAAGCTAGGAGACAGAAAAAAGAATGGATAGACTTAGAATCAGCAGTTATCCCTCTGATCAGCTCCTCTAAGAGCCAGGCCCTGGGGAGTTCAAGGGCTCCTCCTCAGAACATCTGGGTACATCTGGAATTCTACCTGAGAAAAGACTGACTTGTCTGCTGTTTTATAGGTTCAAAAACCTGGCCTATCAGTACCAGTCAATGTTTCCTACTTTGGAAGTGGATACCGAAGGACAGCTCAAAAAACTCAAGGTACAGGGGGAGCTAGGTGGCGCAGTGGATAGAGCACTGGCCCTGGATTCAGGAAGACCTGAGTTCAAATCTGGCCTCAGACACTTAACACTTACTAGCTGTGTGACCCTGGGCAAGTCATCTCACCCCAATTGCCTCACCAAAAATAAATAAATAAATAAACTCAAAGTACAGGTGCTATGCTTGGGCTATTTGAAGGTGACCATAAAGTGGAACAGAGATGTCATGGAATTCAAAGCTTGAAGAGACCTAATCCAGTGGTTCTTAGCCTGGGATCCCATGAACTTGTTTTAAAAGTATTTTGATAGGGTCAGGTAGGTGGTGCAGTAGATAGAGAACTGGCCCTGAAGTCAAGAGGACCTGAATTCAAATCCAGCCATAGATATTTATTAGCTGTTTGACCTTGGGCAAGTCACTTAACCCCCATTGCCTCAAAAAAAATTTGATAACTATTTCAATTTAATTAGTTTTCTTTGTAATCCTAATGTTGGGTTTTGTTTTGTTTTTTTGGTGAGGCAATGGGGGTTAAGTGACTTGCCCAGGGTCACATAGCTAGTAAGTATATTTTCTATTACGCATTCTGAAAAAGAATCCTTAGGCTTCACCAGGCTGCCAAAGGGGTCCACGACACAAAAAAAGGGTTAAGAATTCCTGATCTAGTCCAATTTTAATCATTTTATAGGTATGGAAACTGAGGCCCACAAAGCAGAAGTGACTTAACAAAAGCCACATGCTGTGCTATAAGAAATGATGAGCTCAATGATTTTAGAAAAAACATGGAAAGATTTCTACAAAATAATGAAGACTGGAAATGAGCAGAACCAGGAAACCATCGTATACAGCAATAGCAATGTTGTCTGTTTTAAGAGCAAATAGGCCGGATTTAGTATCAGATGACCTGGTCAAAATACTGACTCAGTATTACCTGTGTGATCTTGCATAATAATTCTCCTATCCATTGACCTCCATTTCCTGCTCTCTAAAAATAAGAGTTTTGAGTTAGGTGGTCCCTCTAAATCCCTTCTGCCTCTAATCTTATAATCCTAAAAAGACAGAGAAGTAAACAGGGTGATACCTATGCCAGTGGCTCCCTTCCAGTAAGGCCTAGAGTCAGGGTTTCTCTGTTACTTTTGGAATAAACTGGTTTTGAGTTTTGAAGGTCATAGTTGTATTGTAGCAGTGGGGGTGCGGAGGGGAGGTAGCAGAGAGAGAACGCTTCCCTCTCAATTGCTCCTCATCTCCGTTTCTACTTAAACCTGCAGGTCTTTGCTGAAAGAATCAGACCCATGGTACGAGATGGAGTATACTTTATATATGAAGCTCTCCATGGGCCCCCAAAGAAGATTCTTGTGGAAGGTGCCAATGCAGCCCTCCTCGATATTGACTTTGGTAAGCTAAGGGCCCAGCGGAACCAGCTCAGGCTGAAAGTAATGGCTGGTGGTTACCTAAGGGTCTGGCATGATTTAGAGAGTGCTAGGCTAGAGACTGGGATAGGTTTTGATAAGCATGGGGTGGGATCTCCCATTCCAGCATGGAGAGGTAGGTGCTGATTTTACAAGGCCATGGACAGGTAGAATAAAGTTAAACCCACTTTTTTGATCTGCAGCTCAGAGTTGATGATGGGGGAGCCCTAGAACTGAGTAATGCTCTGTAAAGGTTTTCATGGGGGTGGAGGGTCTCAGGACAGAGGTAGCCAAGGGAAAGCTGAAACATTCATTCATTGTCCCCTATAGATACAGAATGGGAGGACAGTGCTGAATAATAGTTAGCTTTGATTTGGTACTTTTAACTCTCTAACCTTGTCAGTTAATCACCTGGACACTTCTCTGATGCATTGGTAGTTAAATAAGGGGTGTTAATGCCTGGAATATCCTTTCTCACCTTGTCTAAATGCCATTTCCTGCACGAAACTTTCCCTGATCTCCCCTGGTCATCAGACCTCACGTTGCAGTTGGTTCTGTAATTATCTAATACACTTCTAATATATTGTTATGTAATATATTTAATATATTGTTGTATATTCCTATGGTGTTATGTATTAATATATTACCTCTAGTTGTCTTTTACTAAACTGTGTTGTTGTTCAGTTGTTCAATCATGTCAGATCCTCCACTATCTCCTGAACTCTGTCCAAGCTCATGTTCATTGCTTCAATGACACTATCTATCTGTCTCATCCTCTGCCATCCCCTTCTCCTTTTGCCTTCTATCTTTCCCAACATCAGGGTCTTTTCCAATGAGTTCTGTCTTCTCACTATGTGGCCAAAGTATATCAGCTTCAGTATTTGTCCTTGCAATGAATCATCTGAATTAATTTCTTTAAGTATTGACTGATTTGATCTCCTTGCTATCCAAGGGACTCTCAAAAATCTTCTTTAGGTTGGAACTCAAAACTATAAATAGAAATGTTTATTTTTTTTTTAAGTCTTATTTAGCACCATGATTTGAAAGCATCGATTTTGTGGCACTCAGCTTTCCGTATAGTCCAACTCTCAAAGCCAAAGATTCCTACTGGATAAACCATATCTTTAACTATTGTGAGTGAGATTTTCCCCACCCCTTAGATATAAGTGATTTAACTGTGGTAATAATCAGTATTATATGAGGGGCAGCTAGATGGTGCATTGGATAAAGCACCCACCCTGGATTCAGGAGGACCTGAGTTCAAATCTGGCCTCAGACACTTGACATTTACTAGCTGTGTGTCCCTGGGCAAGTCACATAACCCCCATTCCCCCCCCCAAAATATATATACATATATAAAATCAGTATTATATGAGACAAATGGTGATTAAGTATTCTCTAGTCTCTTAAGTTAGTGTAGATATTATATCACTTGTTCTTTATGTGTTTTGAATATTCTTTAGTGGCTTAATACTTGCAATACTTGGAAACTTTGTCTCTTGACCATTATCCCTCTCCATTGTGGTTACATGTTAATCAAGGGTCATGTGTCAGCTTTGTTGTGATGTCCCTTCTTTTTTTTTTTTTTTTTGGCAGGGCAATGAGGGTTAAGTGACTTGCCCAGGGTCACACAGCTAGTAAGTGTTGTGTCTGAGGCCAGATTTGAACTCGGGTCCTCCTGAATCCAGGGCCGGTGCTCTATCCTAGGTGCACCACCTAGCTGCCCCCATGATGTCCCTTTTTAAAAGGTGCATTGTGGTTAACTACAACACTAAAAATAGTGTCTTCTAAGCTGAAGGAACCAATCAGCATTGAGAATTAGGACTATAGCATTCCGTGACACAATATGTGACACAGTCTGGGCCAAATCAGTGAGCTGCCTGAGTGCCAGTCACATTAGGTGATTCTGTCACTGTCACTAAATGCTCATGTGTATGATTTGTTTATTGGTGACCATGTTTCAATGTACCCTTTCTGTACCATCTGCAATATGCTCTGAAGGTGCAATGGGAGGAGCTCCTGTAGGGGTGTACAACTACTGGGATCCCTATACTCAGGGTCTTTCAAGTCCTACCCCTGACTGACCAGCTTTATTGTGAGATAGACCCTCTCTCAATAAACCTATTTTCTATGGCTTAGAGACTTCACTATTTCCTTTTTTTCATTGGACTTAGATATTCTCGCGTCACGATACGGGCCTTTATCAGAAAGGTGATGTCTCTGCTTTTTTTAGTATGCTATCCAGATTTGCCATAGCTTTCCTTCCAAGGAGCAAAGCATCTTTTAATATGAGGAAGATAGGAGCATGTCAAATGTCATTGGTTGAAATATCTTGTCTCTTTCAGGCACTTATCCCTTTGTAACCTCATCTAACTGCACCGTGGGGGGAGTGTGCACAGGACTGGGGATCCCACCACAGAATGTGGGAGAGGTGTTTGGTGTGGTTAAGGCCTATACCACCCGCGTGGGAATTGGTGCCTTTCCTACTGAACAAATCAACGTAAGTCTGCCAGTTAAACCATCAGCTCATCTTACTGAGGGTCTACTGAGTACTGATCATAATATATGGAGCTGGATGGAAAGGATCTTAGAGATCATTTAGTCCTGCAGTAGCTAGTTGGTGCAATAGTTGGGCCTAGAGTCAGGGAGGTCTGAGTTCCAGTCTGGCTTCACACACTTACTTGCTGAGTGATCCTGGGTAAATCACTTAACCCTGTTCACCTCAGCTTCCTCATCTGTAAAATGAGCTAGAGAAGAAAATGGCAAAACACTCCAGTATCTCTGCCAAGAAAACCCCAAATGGAGTCACAAAGTCAGACATGACTGAATGACAAAAACAATGGCATTCTATAGATAAAGAAACTGAGACCCAAAGAGGTTTCCTTAAATCAGGCGAGTAGTGTGTAGTAGAGCCAGTACTGATTAGACATCACTTCCTCTCAGTCGACCTCAGTTTTCTCATCTATAAAGTAGGACTTTGCCTCCCTCTGGGGGCTATCATAAGGACCCAAGAGAAAAGACTTACAAAAGTGCTTTGTGAAATGGAAGTCCTCTATAAACAGGAGGGGCTTACTAGGTTCTACATAAAAAGTCTAAGACCGGGGCAGCTAGGTGGTGCAGTGGATAAAGCACCAGCCCTGGTGAACTCAGGAGGACCTGAGTTCAAATCTGGCCTCAGATACTTGACACTTACTAGCTGTGTGACCCTGGGCAAATCACTTAACCCTCATTGCCCTGCAAAAAAAAAACCCCCAAAACAAAAAAGTCTAAGACCCAGTCCCAGCCCCAAGGATCTGAAGACTGACTTGACTTTCATGTCCAAACAAGTTAAAAAACAGAAGAAGGTATAACAGAGTACAAAGAGCCCAGGACTGAGTCTGGAGACCAGTCAAACAGCTGCTACTTTTCCAAGTTATCATAGGAAAGACTCACTCAAGCTCTCGGGATCTGTTTCTTCAGTGGTAAAATAAACAAGTTAGGCTGAATGATCTCCAAGGTCCCTTTCAGGAACAAGTGTCTTTGATTCTAAATCCATGGGGCTGAACTGGGAAAAAAACCAGAAAGCCCTGTCTGTGCACAGTAGACAAGTATTTGACTAGGTTAGAGCTTCCAACAGCCGTGAGGCAGTGGCCATAACTGAGTTCAAATCGAGACTCCAGCACTTACTAGTTGTGTGACCCTGGGCAAGTCACATAACCTCTGTTTGCCTCAGTTTCCTCATTTGTAAAATGGGGATAATAATAGCACCTACTTCCCAAGGTGGTTGTGAGTTTCAAATGAGATATCTGTAATGTGATCAGCACATAGTTTATTATTGTTTGGTTGTCTTGAGTTGTGAATCCTTTGGGGGTTTTCTTAACAAAAATACTGGAGTAGTTTGCCATTTCCTTCTCCAGCTCATTTTACAGATAAGGAAACAGAGGCAAACACGTTAAATGACTTGGCCAGGGTCACATAGCTAGTGTCTAAGGTTGGATTCGAATTCAGGAAGAAGTCTTCCTCACTCTAGGCCTTGACATCTAACTGCACTGTGGGGGGAGTGTGCACAGGACTGGGGATCCCACCACAGAAAGTAGGAGAGGTGTTTGGCGTGATTAAGACCACTGTGCCACCTAGCTGCCCCCTACCTGGTGTTAAGGGTAAAATTCTAGCTAAACTGTCTAAAATATCTAATGAGTGGTCGCCAATAAATTATAAGCTTTAGCAAGAGTTAGACTTTTAAGCATTTATTAAGGAGAATAAAAATTTGGTAAAGAGAGAAGAAAAGGCCTAGGTTCCTATCTATTAAAGGGAGAGCGCATTTCTAGCTCCCTTCTCCACCAGCATCCCCAGGAAAAGAGCCCCAGTCAGAGCGCCAGGCTCCTCCTTTCTTCCTCCCACAAGCAGACGCCACTTCCTGATGCCAAAGAGAAGACTCCTGGTCTTGCCCTCAAAGACCTTCACTTCATGGGGAGCTTTTCTACAGTAAGTCTCCAGCAGGTGGCATCACTCCAATCATTACACTGGTATAGGATATTGTATAAATATGGGGGGGGCAGCATTCTAATGCAATGAAAAGGATCCAGGGCTTACCAGCTGTGCAAGACTTGTAGATGAGTCATTTCCTCTTTACCTCTGTTTCCTCTTCTATAAAATGAAGGTAATTATAGCTGTACCACCTGCTTCCCAGTAATGTCAGCTATTGTTCTTAGAATGGACTCCTGTTAAGGGGACCCTGTCAGAATCCTCAGGAACTGACCAGTCCCACATCTGGGAGAGGAAAGAAGGGCAGCAACACCCCAGGTGTTTGACCCCACCAATCATCAGAGAGGCTACGGGGAGAATACATCATAGTTTTGAAACATACTCACAAATGTCAAAGAATAAATAGTATAAGAAAGGATATAGTGCTGCGGGAAGAACTCAGGTCTAGAAGGAAACCCTCCCCCCTTCCCCTCAGCTCTGCTACTAGTTTGCTTTGTGAACTTGGGCGGGGCTCTTGGAATCCTAGAGTCTCAGAGCTGGAAGGGACCCCAGCAGGAATCCTTTCTAGGACATCCCAGACAAGTGGCCCTCCAGCTTCCAACCTGAGAAGCATCAATGATGCCAAACTCACCGCCTCACAAGGCACTCCAGCTCACGCGGACAGCTGCAACTGTTCCAAGTTTCTCTTCTATATCAAGCTGAAGTATACCTCTGGGTTCCAGAAGTATATACTTCTGCCCTCTGGGGGCAAACAGAACAAATCAAATTCCTCTTTGGTGTATTATTTTAAGGTTGCTCTCATGTTCTCCCTAAGTCTTTTCTTCTTTAAGCTAAATATACCCAGTTCCTGAAACTGATCTTACTTTGGCATGGTGTTGAGTCTAGTGGTTCCCTCCTGTGTGGGCCCTGGAGGAAACGACATTGGACATTCTTTCCAGCACCAGCATTCAAGGGTTCTGTGAATTAGGGCCTAAACTTATGAGTCTCCCACTCTAAAGCTGGAAAATAAAGAAAGAAAGTTGGGATGGAATAGTTAGAGAAGTCCTCATGGAGAAGGTAAGAATTGAGCTGGGTCTTGAAGGATGAGTGCTTTTTAGCCGAGCAGAGAGGAAAAAACAAGGTGTGAATCGGCATCCTGAAATCTCCCTTCTCTTTGTGCAGGAAATCGGAGACCTGCTACAGAACCGAGGCCACGAGTGGGGGGTGACCACGGGCAGAAAGCGGCGTTGTGGCTGGCTAGACCTCATGATTTTGAGATACGCACACATGATCAATGGATTTACTGCGTAAGCAATTGTTCCTTCGATGTGCATCGAGTCTTTGCTCAGTGCTGTGCAAGGCCACACTGGGAAGAAGACTGAAGGGGAATAACCCTAGGCGCTGCCCCTGGTGGATCTCACAGTCTGAGGCATAGGGAAGTCAGTCAGCCAACAAACATTTATTAATCACCTACTATGAGCCAGGGATCAAAAAAAAAAAAAGGAGCTTGTATTTTAATGGGAAAGTGAACATGCCCAAAAAACCCCTGTAAATACAAGACATAGATATATGTGTATGCACACATAAGCACATAGATATATAGATATATATGATAGGAAGATAGATAGATGACAGATAGAAAGATAGGTAAATAGGTCGATAGATGATGAATGGATGATAGAAAGTTAAGTAGGTAGGTAGGTAGATGGATGATAGATAGATAGGTGATAGATGATAGAAAGAATGAAAAAAGAAAGAAAAAAGATGATAGATGATTGATAAATAGATGATAGAACAATAGATAGATGATAGGTAGGTAGATGGATGATTGATAAATAGATGAAAGATAGAAAGATAGACAGACACATACATCCATATACATAAAGAAAATGGAAATTAATCTCGGAAGGGAGACACCAGCAGCTGGGAGGAGCAGGGAACACCTTTCTCAGAAGGTGGCATCCCAGTTGAGCCTTGAAGGAAGCCAGAGAAGTGAGGAAGGAGATGATTCCAGGTGTGGGGGACAGCCAGGGAAAAGGCACAGTCAGGAGATGCAACAAGTAGGCCAGTATAGCTGGATTGCAATGTATGGAGGCAATTCAAGTGTCAGAACATTAGAAAGAAAGAAAGAGGCAGGTTGTAAAGGGTTTTGTTTTGTTTTGAGGGGCAATGAGGGCTAAGTGACTTGCCCAGGGTCACACAGCTAGTGCGTGTCAAGTGTCTGAGGTCAAATTTGAACTCGGGTCCTCCTGAATCCAGGGCTGGTGCTTTATCCACTGCACCACCTAGCTGCCCCTTGTGAAGGGTTTTAAAGGACAAACAGAATTTTCTACTTGATCCTGGAGGTCATTGACAGCCAGGAGGAAAAAAACCAAGATTCACAACCAAGAAACAGTGAAGAAGTCAAAACAATATCAGTAACATAAGAATTTAGGTTTATCCAATTTTGCAAAAATAATGAACACTCAGCTAGGAGGTGCAGTGGCTACAGCACTGGACCTGGAATCAAGAAGACTGAAGTTCAAATCTAGTCTCAGGCACTTCCTAGCTGTGTGATTCTAGGCAAATCACTTATCCTCTGTCTGTCTCAGTTTCCTCAACTGTAAAAATGGGGATAATAATAGCACCTACCTCCCAGGGTTGTTGTGAGAATCAAATGAAATAATATTTGTAAAATTCTTAGATAATATTTATTAAGTGCTTAATAAATGCTTGTTTCCCTCTCCTTCCCTCAAATGTAGATTACTTAAAATTTGCTTTAAATTCAGAGACTGAGTCTTTACCACTGACACCTTTTATACACAAATTCTAATTAATACAAACTAATTCTTAGCCTAAGTCAAACATAATTAGAAAGATGAAACTTGGGCAAAAAAAATAACCATATGATATATTACAAATTCAGATGTAATTGTTCACTTTTTGAAATTATCCACTGTTCTCTTTGTGTTCCCAACCACATTCATTGGAGCAAATAAATGAGAGGTGATTACTACCTTTGGGAAAATGATAATAATAATAATGATCTCATGTATGTATTGACATGTTAAGGTTTACAAAGTACTTTCCTCGGGGCAGCTAGGTGGCGCAGTGGATAGAGCACTGGCCCTGGAGTCAAGAGTACCTGAGTTCAAATCCGAACTCAGACACTTAACACTTACTAGCTGTGTGACTCTGGGCAAGTCACTTAACCCCAACTGCCTCACTAAAAAAAATAAATAAATAAAAATAAAATAAAGTACTTTCCTCACAATATATCTATGAAGTAAGTAGTTCGTGTATTATTATAATTATTCCCATTTTACAGATGATGAAATTGCATCTCAGAGAGGAAAAGTAATTTGCCCAAGGTTACACATCTCACAAATAGTAGAGGCAGGGAGTCTTCTGACCCCTGAGTTCGTTGCTCTTTCCAATATGTTGTGTTCCCTCACAGGATGATAATCCGAGGATAATATTCTTTGGTTGGAAAGATTCAAGTTAGAATTATGTTAACTTCTACTTATTCAACCATCTTCAGCATCATTCTCAAACAGTGTCTATAGGATGCTACTCATTCCTGTGAATAGGGCTGGGCAAAAAATGTTAACATTTTCAACATTTAATAACTAAAATGTTAATTATATGTATACTTTCATTATATGTATGAAGTATTTATATTATTAGTATAATTACATTATATATGAAAATTGAATTGATTATATTACTGGTATAACATTATATGTATGAAAAATACCTGAAGTGAAAGGTTTTTAGCATTAAGATTAATTCAGTTTCCTACATTTTGCTCCATAATTTCTCTAAATCCCCTTTTTGCCCAGAATACTCAAATCCCTATTTCCCTGCATGAACATGTATAAATTCCAATCTCCCAGTTTTCTTTCTTTTTTCGGGGCAATGAAGGTTGAGTGACTTGCCCAGGGTCACACAGCTAGTAAGTGTAAAGTATCTGAGGTCAAATTTGAACTCAGGTCCTCTTGAATCCAGGGCTGGTGCTTTATCCACCACACCACCTAGCTGCCCTAAAATCTCCCAATTTTCAATGGCCAATTGAGTTTGAGAAACATTCTATGAATTTCACTGAGCATTACTCTGAGTACAGCACAGTACTAGGCACAATGGAAGAAATGAGTGAAGAAGACATTGTTCCTAACCCACAGGTGGTGGTCATAGCCCAGATGATAGAACAATATTTACACATGTGAAAAATGAAATTGGAAAACAGAACAACAGAAGAGACGTCCTTTTCTGAGCCTTACTTTCCTAATCTGTAAAATGGGGATTCCTGAAAGACCTACTTTATGGGGCAGCTGCCCAACCAAAAAACAAAAACAAAACAAAAAATTTTTTTAAAATACCCACTTTAGGTTTGTTGTGGGGAAATTGCTCTGTCAACTTTAAAGCATTCTGTGAGCTATTATTAATTATAATATTTGATTACATAACATTTTCTGAAATACTTGGTTTTGAATAGGCTGGCATTAACCAAACTGGATATCCTGGATGCCCTAGATGAGATTAAAGTCGGTGTTTCATACAAGCTGAATGGAAAAAGAATCCCATACTTTCCAGGTAAGTAGCTTTCCTTCTTACATGAATTGCGACACCTTTCCTCCTGACTTGGTCAGAATTAGAGAGTTTGGGGGTAGACCCTTGTGAAGGGTTCTTTAGAGAGGCATCCTTTCCATTTCTTCAGTCTCTAAAATTTGACACGAGGATTTTGATTACTATGGTCTGATTATGAGTCACTGAGACACAGCAGGGCAAGAATACATGGCCATGCAAAGTAATAAATGGGACCTCGGTGAGACAGATCTGTCTACAGATACAGCGCAGTCATTTAGGCCACAGAATATAGTGCAAAGTGCACCGGCCCAGGAATCAAGAGGCCAAAGTTCAAAGTCTCGATGTACAATTTCCTCTCTGATAAGTCATTTTATTTCTGTGAGACTGTTGTCACCTCTGTAAATCATAATATTTGCTTGCTAGGGAAATTAAATAACATGGTACATGTAAAATCTTTGGTAAACCATGAAGTCAATTTTAGGAGGGACAATGCCGAATTGGAGATTTCCAGAGAAGACTCCCAGGACAAGGAAGGTATGATAGGTAATGCTGTTGGAAGCTCATTAGAAAGAACTGGTGCGGGGCGGCTAGGTGGCGCAGTGGATAAAGCACCAGCCCTGGATTCAGGAGTACCTGAGTTCAAATTCAGCCTCAGACACTTGACACTTACTAGCTGTGTGACCCTGGGCAAGTCACTTAACCCCCATTGCCCCACAAAAAAAAAAAAAAAAGAAGAAGAACTGGTGCTCTTTAGCCTGGAAGAGAGAAGACTCAGGGTAGCCATGATTGCTATCTTGAGTGTTCGAAAGGTTGTTACAGAGAAGAGAAATTAAACTTGTTTTGCTTAGCCCTGGAAGGTAGAACCTGTAAGACTTCTGCAGCAAGAAAAGTTCAGTATGAAGAAGTGCATAGCAATTAAAGCTGCTCCAAAATGGAATGGATTGCTAGGGAGTTGGTGGATTCTGAGTTGCTTAAGGTCTTCTGAGGGAAGCAAGACAACCATTTTTCAGGGCTGTTGCCAAGGGGCTCATCGGGTAAGGATTGAATTAGACCATCTCAGAGGTTTTGTCCAACTCTGAGATTCTATGATTTTTTTTTAAATTGAACCTATGATTGTATAGGTGCTCCCTTTATCAATGCCTAAGTCACTGAGAGCTTATGTGTCAGAGAAAGGACTTGAAGCTGGTTCTTCCTGACTCTGAGGACAACTTTCTACCCACTACACCAATGCTGTCTCTTTCTGTGATTATCATCAGCCAAAAACAGTAGAACAGAAGAAGTTTGGGACCAAGTGGCAAGACACCTAGGCTGTACTTCTAACTCTTTCTGCTTTCTATCTGTGTGCCATGGGACAATTCCTTTCAGGTTCCTGAGTCCCAGAAACCTCCAATGAAGAGGATCATACATGCCTGCCTCCCTCCCTATCTCATTCCTTCATCAGTCATTCATTAAACATTTGTTAAGCACCTGTTGAAATTGCAATAGGTATTGAAAGAAATAATGGGGGCAGCTAGGTGGCGCAGTGGATAAAGCACCGGCCCTGGATTCAGGAGTACCTGAGTTCAAATCCGGCCTCAGACACTTGACACTTACTAGCTGTGTGACCCTGGGCAAGTCACTTAACCCTCATTGCCCAGCAAAAACAAAAAAAAGAAAAAAAAGAGAAAGAAATAATGGAAGCAGCTAGGTGGCACAGTGAAAAGAGCTCCAGCCCTGGATTCAGGAGGACCTGAGTTCAAATCCGGCCTCAGACACTTGACACTTACTAGCTGTGTGACCCTGGGCAAGTCACTTAACCCCAATTGCCTCACCAAAAAGAAAGAAAGAAAGAAAGAAAAAAAGAATGAAAGGAAGGAAGGAAGGAAGAAAGAATGCCTGTGAATGCCCTTTGGAAAGTAAAAGACTTATAAATAATTTCATACAGTAAGGAGCTCTTCAGTAGATAATTTAAAATCTTTTGATTTTGCCAAAATGGAAATGTTCCATTACTTTTTTTTTTTGCTGGGCAATGGGGGTTAAGTGACTGGAGCGTGGAACATGTCCCCTAAACATGACTTGTACATTCCACCAATGTGTCTTTGTCCTGTCTTTGTCTTCCACTATTATATTCCTAGCTCTCCCCTAAAGCATAGTTCGAATGCTAACTCCTCTTTGAAACCTTCCCTTTCCTACTCTTCCCCACAACCATCCCAAATTCCCATTGCCTAGGACCCTCCACCCTCAGACTTCACACAGTACTTTGTTTGCACTTTTCTACTTACCAGGCAATCATATGTATGCATATGTCTGTATTTATCTATCTGTCTCTCTCTCTGTGTATATGTGTGTATGTGTACACACACACACACACACTAGACCAGTGATTTCCTCATTTTGAGAAAGTCCAAATAACAAAATTCCCCTCTATTAATGCTAAGAGGCACCTTCTCTATAGCTCATAGAGTTGTTTAGAACACTGAGGTTAAAAGACTCACCCAATGTCACACAGCCAGTATATGTCAGAAGCAGGTCTTAAACCCAGAACTTCCCAACTCCAATGCAGACTCTCTAACCACTAGATCATGATGCCTCTATGTATAAGAATCTACATTTATGTCTTACCCCTTACTAGACTGTGAATTTTATCAGGGTAGGAACCATGATTTTTCTCCATTTTATATCTCTCCCCAGGGCCTAGGTCAGTGCTCTTCACAGAAAAGGAACTTTTTTTTTCCAGAGCTGGAGTTCTATCCACTGCACCATCTAGCTGCCCCAGAAAAGGAACTTTTAAAAATGCTGTTGGGTGAATGGATGAATTTTGGGGGGAAGACAAGAAGGAAGAGAATATGGGCAGCTAGGTGGTACAGTGGATAGAGCTCCAGCCCTGGATTCAAATATGGCCTCAGATACTTGACACTTACTAGCTGTGTGATGCTTGGGCAAGTCACTTAACCCAAATTGCCTCACCAAAAAAAAATAAATAAATAAGGAAGAGAATAGACTTGGTAATTAAACTCTGGGAAACCATAACTAAAGGTCCTCTTAAGAGTTTGATTATTTTTGGAGGGGGGGGGGGCGGCAAGGCAATGAGGGTTACGTGACTTGCCCAGGGTAACACAGCTAGAAAATGTCAAGTGTCTGAGGCCAGACTTGAACTCAGGTCATCTTGAATCCAGGGCCAGTGCTTTATCCACTGTGCCACCTAGCTGCCCCCAAGAGCTTGATTTTTAGGACAAATCACAGAGTGTCCAACTTCACTGAACCTCAATTAACTTATACAATTTCCCTCCAAGAATATATCTATATTGAGAATATAAATAGGTTATTTTGTAAATTAATTTTTATTCATTTATAAACATTTTTTTATTTTGAGCTCAAAATTCTCTTCCTCTTTCCTGCTCCTTCCTGCTCCTTCCCCACCCACTGAGAAGGCAAACAATATGATATCCATTATACATGTGAAGTCATACAGAACATATTTCCATATTAGTCATGTTGCAAAGAAAAAAAGAAGCAAAACAAAGTGAAAAAAACCATGCCTCAACAGGCACTCAGAATTCATCAGTTCTTTCTCTGAAGGTGTAAAGCATTCTTCATTATGAGTCCTTTGAAATTGTTGTGGATCAGAATAGCTAATTGATATTGATATTGATATTGATCAGAGTAGCTAATCCTTTCACAGTTGATCATCATTACAATATGGCTCTTATTATATACAATGTTCTCCTGGTTATGCTCATTTCACTTTATATCAGTTCATAAAAGTCTTCTCAGGTTATTCTGGAACTACCCCCTTGTCAAACCACACACACACACACACACACACACACACACACACACACACACACACACACACACACTTTTAGCCTGGTTCCATCATGCTCAGCATTGTTGTTCACTATCATTCAATTATTTCCTGATAAATCTCCACAATTTGTATAGCCATTCCCCAATTGATGGAGATTTCTGTACTATCCACTTCTTTACCACCATAAAAAGAGATGCTAAAATATTTTTGTAAATGTAGGCCCTTTCCTTTTTCCTTTGATCTCTTTAGGATATAGACCTAGTACTGGGGGGCAGCTAAGTGGCACAGTGGATAAAGCACCAGCCCTGGATTCAGGAGGACCTGAGTTCAAATCTGGCCCCAGACACTTGACACTTACTAGCTGTGTGACCCTAGGCAAGTCACTTAACCCTCATTGCCCCACCCCACCCCCCACCAAAATAGCTAGACCTAGTACTGGCACTGCTAGACTATAAGTTGGTTCTAAAGGGGATTTGTGCTACCTTGTTACATAGCAAACTCCCTGTCTCTGGAATTATAAAAGGAGATACTGAATAATCCAACTCTGGGAAAAGATGTAGAAGGGATTCCTTTATTGGGTGGGAAGTTGGACCTATGATTCTGTGACTATAAAATGCTATGCATTTTCCCCCTAGCTAATCAGGAAATACTTCAGAAGGTGGAAGTAGAGTATGAAACAATGCCTGGATGGAAGACAGATACAACTGGGGCCAGAAAATGGGAAGACCTCCCTCCCAAGGCTCAGAATTACATCCGGTTTGTGGAGAATCACATTGGCGTAGCAGGTGAGTTTTTGTTGGATCATTTCAGTCATTTCCAGTTCTTCCTGACCCCATTTTGGGTGTTGTTATTGTTGCTGTTTTTGGCAAAGACACTGGAGTGGTTTGCCATTTCCTTCTCCAGCTCATTTTACAGATGAGGAAACTGAGGCAAACGGGGTTAAGTGACTTGCCCAAGGTCACAAAGCTAGTAAGTGTCTGAGGCCAGACTTGAACTCATGTTCTCCTGACACTTACATTCAAACTCCATAGTTCTTTCTCTGGACGTAGAGAGCATTTTTCATCAAGAGTCTTTTGGAATTGTCTTGGATCATTGTATTGCTAAGAAAAGCTAAGTCAATCATAGCGGATCATCACAAAATGTTGTTGTTACTGTGTACAATGTTTGCCTGGTTCTGCTTACTTCACACAGCATCAGTTCACATAAGTCTTTCCAGGTTTTTCTGAAATCAGCCTGCTCAGCATTTCTTATAACACAATAATATTCCACTGCATTCATATACCAAGACTTGTTCAGCCATTCCCCACTTGATGGGTATTTCCTCAATTTCCAATTCTTTGCCACTACAAAAGGAACTGCTATAAATATTTTTGCACATGTGGGTTCATTCCTCTTTTTTATGATCTCTTTGGGATACAGACCTGGTAGTGGTATTGCTGGATCAAAGGGTACGCACACTAAACTATGTCTTGGGGCAGCTAGGTGGCACAGTGGATAAAGCACCAGTCCTGGATTCAGGAGGACCTGAGTTCAAATCAGCCTCAGACACTTATTAGCTGTGTGACCTTGGGCAAGTCACTTAACCCTCCTTGACCTGCAGAAAAATAAATAAACAAACAAGCAAACAAACAAATAAATAAATAAAAGATAAATAAACTATGTCTTGAAGGAAGCTACAGATTCTTGAGGCAAAGGGGAAGGATGAGAACCTAGATATGATAACCCCTTGTGTCATTTATCTCCCCTGATTGTTAGGAGGAAAGGTCTAGAGAAGTTATCATCATCATTATCATCATCTCAGTTATTATTGTTATAATTATTTTAAATCCTGATTTGGTTTTTTGTTTTGGGGGTTTTTTTTGTTTTTGTTTTTTAGTGAGGCAATTGGGGTTAAGTGACTTGCCTAGGGTCACACAGCTAGTAAGTGTTAAGTGTCTGAGGCCGGATTTGAACTCAGGTACTCCTGACTCCAGGGCCAGTGTTCTATCCACTGCGCCACCTAGCTGCCCCCTGATTTGTTTTTTAATCTAAAAAAAAACTCATAGCACAGGGGAGGACTGATCAAAGTGTTCTAAATAGGCTAACTTCACTGTCCATATTCATCATGAAATAATGAGTGAATAAAAATTAACAATAGTGTTAGGCATGATAGTACTGGGCCAAAGGTTAAGACAGGTCACAGTTAATGAGCCCTGTAAGTTACTAATGATTTTCTTCACATCATAATGAGGAAGGCAGTGCAAGTATTGTTCCCATTTTGTAGAAGAGGAAAATGAGGCTGAGAGGGGTAGTAACTTTACCAAGGTCATCAAGCTAGCAAGTACGAGATCCAGGACTCAGAGTAAGCAATGACTTGATAGTTCACTGAATCTCAATTGGAAAGGGCCTTGGAAAGCAAGGTGATACAGTGGACAGAATGCTGAAATTGGACTCAGAGGACTCCTTGTAGCGCCCCAAATCTACCTTTCCTCATTGTATCCAGTCTGTTCTTGGTTCTTGATGCAAACACTGCTGCCAGCTGCTTCTCTACCAGGGGATGCTGCCAGGATACCAATGAAAAATCCAAATCCTCTGACTAAGAATGAGGGAGTGCAGGGATGAGATTTAAGCTGAAGATGTGATATTCTCTTCCTCCAGCCTCCTCTATTCTTCCTCCACCTCCCACTCCACACCACCCCCTCCCCCAAACTTAGCAATTCATTCTCAGGATTGTTTGACTCCAGAGCCAAGATAGAGAAGCATAGGCAGCAATTCAGCTGAGCTCTTCCAACATTCTCCTCCAAACAACTTTAAAATAACTCCTCAAATTGAATTCCGGATGGCAGAGCCAACAAAAAGTCAAGGTGAGACATTTTTCCAGCCCAAGACAACTTAGCAATTCATCAGGGTTGGTTTGGAGTACAATGCAGACAGAGGCAACACCACCACCGCAAAACCAGGAGCAGGCCTGAGAGGTGCCTACAAAGATTGCAGCAGTAGCAGCTTCAGGAGCTCTAAGTGCACGGATGGTATGGGAGGGAGTGGGACAACTGGTCAGAAAAAGATTACAGGGGACACTTTGTTGGCAATGGGTACAAGACCATGTTGTATTGCAGTTCTGGGTTGTAGTTCCAGGTATAAGTATAGCACTAATGCTTTTGGCTGAAGGGGTGCAGGGGACCTGGTCACAGTTTCAGGGCCAAGAAGAGCACTTGCAGCATAGGAGAACAGGGACGCTTCATTGGGAAAGACCATAACATAGGCCAAGACCACAGTGATCACAGATTTCCTTGGATCATACCACCTTAGAAACACTGAAAACTTATAGACCCCCCCCCCCCCCGCCAGGACTAGCTCTGAAAACAGCAGCCAAAAAAACCCCCTGAAGCTTGGGATAATGACCCCTCCACCACAGAAGCAGAGCCCAACTTTAACATAAAGTTAAAAGTAAAAAAATAGGCTGGGAAAAATTAACAAACAACAACAACAAAGAACCTGAAAAATATGACCATAAAAAACTATTCTGGTGACAGGGAAGTTCAGGACACAAACTCAGAAGAAGATAAGGATGTCAAAACAGCCTCAAAGAAAAATGTGAATTGGACATGAGCCCAAGAAGAATTCCTGAAAAAAACCTCAAAAAGGATTTTAAAACTTAAATGGGAGTGGTTAGAGGAAAAAATTGGGAAAATAAATACATAAATGAGAAATGATGCAAGAAAATTATGAAAAGAGAGTCAACAGCTTGGTAAAAAGGCAAAAAAATACTAGAAATATCAGCTTAAAAACCAGAATTAACCAAATGCAAAAAGAGATACAAAAATTCACAAGAAAAGAATTCCTCAAAAAGTAGAATTGACCAAATAGAAAAAGAGGTACAAAAGCTCACTGAGGATTTTTGTACTATAACACTCTCCCTTTGCTTGTCTTTCGATCCAAATCTCTTTGGTACTGAACTAGCTCTTGATTTTATACAATATCTTCCACTCTCCATGACCAGGTCCCTCAACCAGTTAGAACAGACTTCCTGTTGCTTGTCGCTCCAGTTCATCCAGTATCTTGAAAGGACTTTTCAAATTTATTCTTAAAGTCTGTAATTGATTGATTGAGATTATATTCTCACCTGGTTAAGGTATCAGGGATTGGCATAGTATTACTTACTTTAAAATGAGGTGAAATAACATTCATTTAGAGGGGTAGCTAGGTGGTACAGTGGATAAAGCACCAGCCCTGGGATTCAGGAGGACCTGAGTTCAAATCCAGCCTTAGACACTTGACACTTACCAGCTGTGTGACTCTGGGCAAGTCACTTAACCCTCATTGCCCGCAAAAACAAAAACACAAACAAACAAACAAAAATAACATTCATTTAATGTCCCTGCTTCCTTACCCAAACTTTAATGTGCTAAGGGCCAACTATTATTACTGCCCCTATACCCCAGGCTTATCAAACTACCTTAAAGGGATCCAGCTAATTTGATAATCAGAAAAAGGTAGAAAAATATGAAATTGGCAATTTCCATTGGTGCCACAAATTTTTCCCACAAAGTGTCCCTTGTTCTCCCTTTCAGACCTTTTCCCCCTACATTTTCTCCTTTTCAGCCCCATCTCTACCCCCTGCTCTTCTAATGCCTCAAGTCCACTTTGTCTGAGGAAAACATTCTATAAACTCATTCACCTGGAGAGGTTAAGGATTGAATATGCAATTCCTATGGGGATTATATTTTTAAGGCATCTAGAGAGAACAATGTTTAACCCAAAGGAATAATAGTATAATTGTGGGAAGAGGTCTCAAGAAGAGTTTTTTATGGGATCTGTCTTCAGCATTTTTATCAAAGATTTAAATGGAAGCATAGAGAGTTCACCCACCGAATCTGCAGGTGTTACAGAGCTAAATGAAATAGCTAATACATTGGACAACAGAGTCAGCATCCATAATGATGCTGACCTGCTAGAACAAAGGGCAAGCTAGATCTATGCAATAGAGACCAATGTAAAGTCCTCAATCAAAACTCATATGTACAAATACAGGATAAAGGAAGCACATCTAAACAATTGTTTGCATGAAAAAAAATTTATGCTTTAAAGGGCAAGAAATAGGATGGTACCCAAGATGGTGGAGAGAAGCCAGGCAGTTGCCTGAGCTTTCCTGTGTTTCCCTCAAAAAGAACATGGAATCGGGCAGCTAGGTGGCGCAGTGGATAGAACACTGGCCCTGGATTCAGGAGGACCTGAGTTTAAATCCGGCCTCAGACACTTAACACTTACTAGCTGTGTGACCCTGGGCAAGTCACTTAACCCCAATTGCCTCACCAAAAGAAAAAAAAAAAGAACATGAAATCAAGCCTCTAAACGGATTCTGAAACTACAGAATCTACAAAAAGACAGAGAGACACAATCTTCCAACTTGAGAAGACTTCATGAAGGGTCAGTCTCACTTGGGCAAAAGGGGAGAGCAGTGCAGCTCAAACAGCACAACACAGCATGGAGGGGGTCTAGGCAAGTCAGCAAGAGGCTCTTGGCCACAGCAGAACAACTGAGGCCCCTTGATCCTGGTGCAGCGGGCCAGTTGTGAGATCTGCCAGCACCAGCTGAGAGGACAGGCTACCAGCTGGAGGGCCACCCACAGGACAGGAGTGACTGGGTCAGGCCATCCCAGCACCAAGAGCAAATGCAGGGAGCAAGCCCAGGGTGGTGAGGAATCTACAAGCCACAAAGGCCTCAGAGTAGAAAGCTAGTGAGTGACACAGCCCCATCCCCCATCACAAGAAGCTTGAAACTGTGACCCTTGTACCCCAGGAGCTGACCTCAACTTAAAAAAAAATAAAAATAAGCCACAATATGAGTAAGAAACAGAAAAGGGCTCTTACCATTGAGAGCTTCTGTGTCGACAGGGAAGAGTTAGCCACAAACTCAGATGAGGACAATACTCTCAAATTGCCTACATGTGAAGCCTCAAGAGGGAAGATGAATTGGTCTCAAGACCAAAAAGCCTTCTTGGAAGAGCTCAAAAAGGATTTTAAAAATCAATTGAGGGGCAGCTAGATGGCGCAGTGGATAGAGCACCAGCCCTGGAGTCAGGAGGACCTGAGTTCGGATCTGACCTCAGACATTTAACACTTACTAGCTGTGTGACCCTAGGCAAGTCGCTTAACCCCAATTGCCTCACCCCCCAAAAAAAAAATCAATTGAGAGAGGTAGAAGATAAAATAGGGAGAAAAATGAAAGCTACACAAGAAAATTATTTAAAAAGAGTCAACAGCTTGGAAAAGAAAGCACAAAGATTGACTGAAGAAAACAATTTTAAAAATTAATTTGGCCAAATGGAAAAGGAGGTACAAAAGCTTACTGAAGAAAGCAATGCCTTGCAAAATAGGATGGTAAAATGTAGAGATCTCCAAAGTAGGAACCAGGTGGGTTGCATTTTAGTTTCCTGTTCTACCATGAATTTAATGAATGAACTTGGGCAAGTCACTTCCTCTTTCTGGACCTTCCTTTCCCTACTTATAAAATGAGGAGTTGATGATCTCTAAGATCTCTTCTGGCTCTAACATCCTGAATCTAAATTTTCTTTTCCTGACAGATGCAATGCCCACACATCAGAAACCGGTGTTCATGATGCCATCTCTCCCTTCCTTCCTCACACACCCACCTCCTAACCAGCCTTCTTCAGTTAGCTGGCCACCCTTGCTGTTGTCCTGAGAGCAAGCACTATTTATTTATTTTTAAAATATTTTATTTTCCCCCAATTACATGTTAAAATGATTTAATATTTTTTAAAACTTTGAATTCCAAATTCTATCCCTCCCTCCCACCTTCCCCTCCCCCAAGACAGTAAGTAATCAGATATAGGTTATACATGTGCAATCATATAAAATATTTCCATATTAATTGGTTGGTTCATTGTTGTCTGTTCTAGAAGAGAAGCAAAATGATATCACTGTTAGAGCCCTTCGATTTTCAATTCTTAGCCACCACAAAAAGAGCTGCTATAAATATTTTGAGCAAGTTCTATTCAAAGAGAAAAAAACTGTATACTATCCCATACTGTCCTCTTTCCCCATCCCTAAGTAATTGTTAAATTTTCACTGTAAGCATTTACACCTTGGATATCAATGAGTGTTACAAATCAGGGCTTGATTTATTGTTTTGTTTATTGTCTAGACTTAAGAAAGTGATGGAGAAAATGTTAATAATGTAAATTAAACTTAAAAATGGATTGTATATACTTTTTTTTCCTGAAAGTTGGTTATTAAAAATTTACCAGCACACATGATGTTGGAACCTCCCAGTTTTGTCTAGAAAGCCTAAAAAGTATCATATTTATTCACTTGTCCTCTTTCATTGTTTCATTATTCCTCCAATAGGTGGTGTATGGAGGTGTGGAGGGGGTAAAGATAATCTTTGAGGTCACTGAAATTCTGAGATTCTATCTTCATTCTGTCTTGGTTAACAGCTATTTACAACCATCCATACATAGCCCTTTCCTATGATTAAAATCTGTAATTAAATCCTTCATTAGTGGCATTAAAAATATTACTTATCCTCAACTATTCTTCCATTTTAGTTTTTTTAATGAAATTACAGCAGGTTTGAAATTAATTTATTGTCTTTTATTTGCTCTAATAACTATTTGTTATTTTCTGTTTTTCAGTTAAGTGGGTTGGAGTTGGAAAATCAAGAGAATCTATGATTCAGCTCTTTTAAACAGAGAAAGAACTTCAGTCCTGAGAAGCACAATTCAACAGTCATCTGTTCCCCCACAGCCACAGAAGCTATTCTGTTACTGATCAGACTAAGTTGAAAAGATTATGGAAAAAAAATTAAAAACCATATTTTCTGTATTTTTATATATTTATCTAAGCCTTCAGATCTCAAATTCCATGGTAATTTAGAAGGTATTTGGAATCCAAAATTATATAAACCCAAAAATTTAGAATCATGCAGCTCAGAATGAGAAGGAACAAAAATAACCAAAGGAAAGAGGCAAGGCCTGGAAGTCAGAGGACCTAGAGGGGGTTCTAGTGCTGGCTCTGGCACTAACACCTTGTGTATGAGACCACGGGCCTCCCTGGACCTCAGTTTCTACAACTGTAAAGTTAGGTGAGCCAGTGAGTGATCTTTTAAGGCTTCTCCCAACTCTTGACATTCTGAAAATCACCTAATTTTGTTTCCATGTGGACTTCTTTGGTACTATATATAGGGTCATGGAAAGAGCAGGCAAGGTGCTATCAAGAGAGCTGGATTAAATTCCTGATTATACCCTCACTAGCTATAGGACCACGGGCAAATCATTTCCCCTATTGGTGCCTCAATTTCCTTGCCGATAAAATAGACATGTCTTACCTGTTTCACAGAACTGTTGCAAGAAAGTGCTTTTAAACCTTAAAGCACAATAAAAATGTGAATTATTCTACTTCTTAGCAATAATTACATATGTATACATAGAGAGAAATATGCATCTACTTCTTTATATACACATATATGCAATAATTGCTGATGGACAAGAGCCACTATATATAAAGGTTTAATACAATTTTAATCTAGTTTCAGCACCAAAAAGCCATGGGTAGATTGCCAGCCTAACAATTCTATTGAGGATTCTTCTCTGAGACTTCATCAGGATCTTTTCCAACGCACAAAGATAAGCAGCGTGTTTTCTCAGGCAACTAAAACAGAACAAGCTAGTATTGGAAAAATCAACAAACATTTGCGAAGTGCCTGGTATGAGAAAACACCGTGCAAAGTGCTGAGGATGCAAGGCAAACTGAGACAGGCCTTTCCTTCAATGAGCAAACAAAGGCACGTTTCAGATAAACAATGGAAAATGCAACTATCTTGCACAAGACCAGTTCTGGCTCTATTGTTAGCTAGCTGTGTGACCTTGGGAAAGTCTATTCCTCTCTGAACTTCCATTGTCTCCTCTAAAAATGAGGGAATTAGACCAGGTGATCTCTAAGGACCCTTGCAGCCCTGACATTCTATGAATACTCAATAAATATCCATTGGTATAAAGGATAAAGGAAAACAATTGAGAACACTGGACTTCGAATTAGAGTACCTTTGAATCCCGGTTTTGTTGCTCACCTCCTGTATGAGAGAGTTGTTTAACCCTTCTAACCCTCAGTCACCTCATTCAAAGTCCCCTCCAATGACATCAAATGGTTTTACCATCCCACAAAGACTGTGTGGGAGAGGCTCTAATTATTTTAATTACTATTCTCTTCCTACTGACTTCCTCAAGACTGCTCTTTAGAAGCTATTTTAAATCTCAATCAACGTCTTACCTAACTAAACATGTTATAAGAATGGAAATGTTAATAATAGTTCAGATTTCTACAGCACTTTAAGATTTATAACATGCTATCCTCCCAACAACCCAGTGAGTTAAGTAATACTAATAGCAGTCCCATTTTGCAAAAGAGAAAACTGAGCCCTATGGCAGGTAAATGACTTGCACCGAGTCAGAGAGCTAGCAAATGGTGGAGCCAACCCACATCACCTAACTTTGTCCACTGCTCCATATTTCTTCTCCTAACTTTAATGGATATATCACTAGAAAAGAAAGATGACTGGAATCAAGCAGTGTGGCAGCCATGTAGCAAAGTGGATAGAGTGCTGGGCCTTATAATTCTTCCCTAATTTTTTTTTTAAGTGAGACAATTGGGGTTAAATGACTTGCCCAGGGTCACACAGCTAGTAAGTGTTAAGTGTCTGAGGTCGGATTTGAACTCAGGTACTCCTGAATCCAGGGCCAGTGCTCTATCCACTGCGCCACCTAGCTGCCCATGGGCCTTATAATAAGTAAAACCTGAGTTCAAATCCAACCTCTGGACAAGTCACTTAACCTCTGTTTGCCCCTCTCATCTACAAAATGGGAATCATAATATCACCTATCTCTCAGAGTTGTTCTGGGGATAAAATGAGATATTTATAAAACACTTTGCAAACTTTAAAGCACTATATAAATGCTAGTTATTATCCTCATCATGATCAGTATTATTGTATAAATATCCCTGGGTTCAAGTCCCAGCTATGTAACAAAGTAGCTGTGAAACTTTTGACTGGATATCAGGAATCATAGGAGCAAACTGAACCTCCAATATTTATTATCCATCAACAGCACTACTGGCCATATGTCCAAGGAAGTCAAACAGAAACTAAGGTCCATTTATATATTCACAGTGGCACTCTTTGTGTTAGCAAAAAACTAACAACAAAGTGGGTTCAATCAAGGGGATGAATGGCTAGGAAAAATCCTATAAAATATGAATATAATAGAATATTATTGTGCAGTAAGAAATGAAAATGAGTAATTCTGATAAACATAGGAAGAATTGTACGAACTAATGCAAAGTAAAATAAGCAGCACCAAAAGATCAATATACAGAATAATGATATAGCAATGTAACTAAAAAAAATCATTTAGGGAAGCTGAGTTCCAAGTAACTGAAAAACCACTGATGATCTCAGAGAACAGATAATGAAACGTACTCCCCAATCACAGCAAAGGGAGAGGAGGACTACTAAGACAGAATGTTGTATACAGCAGCAGTGTCAAATTCAACGGGCCACATGCCATACAAAGAATCCTTGAAGACCCAAGGAAACCACATACTAACATGATCTATGTTCTATTGTATTTTTATTTTGTTAAATATTTCTCAATTACATTTTAATCTGGCTCGGGAAGCATTGAAGAGTGTCATGGACTGCTGGGGTGAATCTTTGAGACCTCTGGCATACAGGATCATAAATATTTTAATTATTTTTCTTTGTCACAACAGATGGTTCACTTGGAAGGGAAGGAAAGGTTGTTTGGTTTGTAAGGTGGCTCTTTCCCCCCAAAATAACTGAGACATACAGACAAAAAATAAAAATATTGAAGTCAAGCACTATGCTAAAACACAAATAGCAAAGTGAGATAGTTTCTGGTTTTTTTAATCATAAAAGTATTTTATTATTTTCCAGTTACATGTAAAGATAGTTTTCAACATTTTTTTTCATAAGATTTTTAGTTCCAAATTTTTCTCCTTTCCTCCCTTCCCTTCCCCATCCCCAAGACAACAAGCAATCTGATATAGGTTATATATATACAATCACATTAAACATATTTCTGCATTAGTCATGCTGTGAAAGAAGAATCAGAGCAAAAGGGAAAAACCTCAAAAAAAGATAAAAAACACACAAAAAAGTAGAAACAATATGGTTCAATCTGCAATCAGAATCCATAGTTCTTTTTTCTGCATGTGGAGAACATTTCCATCATGAGTCCTTTGGAATTGTCTTGGATCATTGTATTGCTGAGAAGAGCTAAGCCTAACACAGCTGATCATCACATAATGTTGCTGTTACTATGTACAATGTTCTCCTGTTTCTTCTCATTTCACTCAGCATCAGTCCACTTAAGTCTTTCCAAGTTTTTCTGAAATCTGCATGCTCATCATTTCTTACAGCACAATAGTATTCCATTACATTTATATACCAATTGTTCAGCCATTCCCCAATTGATGGGCACTCCCTTACAGTAGATTGCTATAGTCATTTACTACTCTGTCTTTTGTGCCTAACCTATTCCATTGATCTACCACTCTTTTTCTTAGCCAGTACCAAATAGTAGTCTCTCAAATATTGGTCTCTCTCTTAGTCCTGGCATGCTGGAGGGGGCAGAAGCACTTTGACTAACCTTCTATCCTAGATAGGCCTTCTTAACTTTCTGAGCCATGTACTCTATCTTTACTAATGTTTAATATGCTTTAATAAATGCTTAATGTCCAAATCTGGTGCTTTAGCCTCTAATTTCTAAGTAGCAATATATAAGAAACCCCAGCTATGTTTCTCTAAAACTTGGGACAGAAATAGGGCACTCCCATAAATTTTTAAATGCCACAAAAGGTACCAATGGAACACACAGGCTCTACGTTGGTTCTCTTTCATTCTTGCCCCATAGCCAAGCCATCTTAATTTTCATTCATATTTTTGATGACTTTTATAAAATGTTTCCATCTTAATTTCCACCACACACTTCTTTTTCGATTGTCCTTTAGGTGATCCTCAATTTATTTTCAGAGCTGTAGTGTTCCACGACTCACAGTCAGAGAATACTAGAAGATTACTGTGATTAAAAAGATGGGCTTTTGTTTCAGGGAAAAAAAAAATTTCAAAGGCAAAAGCATGACTAGATGGATGGATATGGGATGTCCCAAGAATCTTAGTATATTTTTTAACTATTAGCGCTTTCAAATTTAATAAAAATATTTATGCTAATAAAACATAAACCGGCACTATGACTTTGGGAATACACTCAACATACACACATGTACTGACTGACAAGCTCTATAAGTTATCCTTCCCCGGGACAGCTAGGTGGCGCAGTGGATAAAGCACCGGCCCTGGATTCAGGAGGACCAGAGCTCAAAACCAGCCTCAGACACTTGGCACTTACTAGCTTTGTGACCCTGGGCAAGTCATTTAACTGTCATTGCCCTGCAAAAAACAAAACAAAAGCTATCCATCCAACTGCATATCATAGTCTAATGAAGATAAAAGCAACATGCAGTTCTTCATCTATAAAATGGGAGATATTCATACTTGTACCACCTACTTGACAGGGCTATTGAAAGGAAAATGCTTTGTAAATTTCAAAGTGCTATAGAAATACAAACTACTATTAAATACTGAGCAGCCAGTGGGGCCTTCATGGGACAAGAGCACTGTTTTTATAAATAGGCTTCACATGAGGAGAAAGTGTATGCTAAAATAAACCCCAGGGAATTAAAAATAAAATCACTTGCAGGATTGAGTAGGGGAGAGTGGAGAGAAAAATATCGAATGGGCAAAATCTGCAGCCCTCACTTTTAACTGTAATGGCAGAAAATGAAAGTTCAGGATTAGAATAACTCATGCCCCACAAACACGGCAAGTTGGAAGCAGAAAAGATGTGTTTTCATCCTGCAAGTGGAAGGAGCCATACGGTATTGAGTGTAGGAAGTTCATCTGTGACACAGTAGCAGAACCTGTCCAAGATAGGCACACGGTGTATAATAATCCCCAAACCACCCCTAATTAGCAAACAACTTAAGGAAAAATATTTTGCATTTATACCTATGATGCCACCCACGTGGGGCAGCCTCCTGCCTGTTTCCATTGGCTAAGTAGGAATAGGCTGTGTCTTTAAATACCAATTCACCTTCTTTTTCCCTCCCTTCTCCTTCTCTCCCGCCCTCTTTCCTCTGTTTCTCCCTCCCTCTTTCCTCATTCTCCTTCTCTCTTTTATGTCCTTTGCATTTTCAGATACAGACAGTCCAAATAGACCCTAGAGGCAGGATTCCAAGCCAGAAATCGTGGTGCTGGGACTCAAGGTGGGGCAGCGGGGTTGGAATTTATGCTATATAGAAACTAAGCTGAGCTATAAACGCAATTCGGCTCCGCTTCCCGTACACAGAAGTAGTAAGTCAGGGAAGACGGCTCAGTGAGCTAGTGAGGAGAGCCTTTAATGCAGTGATTTCTTAGTCGCAGGCAGTACTTGTACCGCCTCCGCCCCCAGGGAAGGAGCTCCGCTAACTCTTTCCGGAAGGGCTGGAAAGGAATGCGCATGCGTGCGGTCCCATCTGCCAAACCAAGGCCCTCCCCAAAAAGGGAGGTGCCACCATCACCTCCCTGGAATGCTCGCCAGCGCCCCGAGTTAAGCCCCGCCTCTAGAAGAGAAAATGTTTGCAATCCCCGCCCTCCTCCGGATCGCTCTCCTGCCCCTGCACTAAGCCCCACCCCCTGAGGAGAAAAAAGTCTCTCTCCCGTACTCCAAAAGGAAGGCGGCTCCCGCCTTCCCCTCAGGGCGTGGTCCGCCTGAACCCCGCCCTCTCCCGGCTTTGCCTCCTCGCGCGCAGCCCCAGGGCCTTTTTTTTCCCCTTCTCCCGCCTCCTTCCCTTCTTTTGCCGTTGCTGATTGGCTGTCTTCTCGGAGACGTCACGGGATCAGAAATTTTTCCCGGGGGCGCGCGGCTGTACGGTCCGGCCCCGGGCGGGGAAAGGGGTCGAGAAGCCCCTAAGCTGAGGGGCGGGTGGCAGCGGGGGCAATGCCGAAGCGATGCTGCCCCTTTGGGGATGCGACCCCGCTGCAACTCAAGGTTAGGGTGGGCCCGAAGGAGCTAAGCCGAGGCGTCTTCGGAGAGCGCTATACGCGGGAGATCTTTGGTGAGGGCCGCGAGGCGACTCGAGGGAGCCGGGAAGGAGTGGAGCCGGGGGCGAGGGGTGCGAATTGGAGGGGAGGGGGACCCGGAGGAGGGGCATGGGAGGAGGAGGACCAGGGGGAGGGGCGCTGGCGGAGAGAAGAGGGACCTGGGTGATCTCGGGGAGGAGAAAGGCACCTAGAGAAGTCGGAGGTGGGCAAAGGTGCCGTAGCCAAATGGCCCTTCCGACCCGGACCTCCGCTACCGCCTCGGAACTCGAGGATGCCCCCGCCCCGGCTCCGTGGTGAACTAGGGTGATCTCTGCGCAATTGGGAATTCCCTGAGTGCAAGGGCCTGTCTTATCTAAACTTTGTGTCTCCTCCCGTAGACAGGTCCTAAACGTTTATTCCGGTTAGATTATGTACCAAGGATACAAAGAAAGCCCTTCCCCACTCCCCAAAAAAGATTCGTGCCCATAATCCAATGGGGGAGACCACGTACAGAGAAATGGGTCCTGGCCAAGAAGAGGTCTTAGCAGATACTCGGTGCGAGTGCTAAGTGGTACAAAGCCAAAAAAAAAAGAAAATCTTTGCCCTCGAGGAACTTAGATTATTCCACTGCAGAATTGCAAGGTGTATGCAGATAAGTGAATACAAAATAATTTCTAGGAGTATGGAAGACCGTGGGGAAGAGGGGGAAAATAGGGAGAGACCTATTGAAAGTGGTATCTGCGGGGGCAGCTAGGTGGCTCCGTGGATAGAGCACCGGCCCAGGATTCCGGAGGACCCGTCTTCAAATCTGGCCTCAGACACTTGACACTTACTAACTGTGTGACCCTGGGAAAGTCACTTAACCTTCATTGCCCCTCAAAAAAGAAAGAAAGTGGTATCTGGCGTATACTTTGAAAGGAGTTCCGGACACTAAGGCCGAGGTGAAGATGGAATGCGGTCCGGATTTGGAAGTCATCCTGTCCAAACCAATAGCCATTGATCAGTTGGTCAATATACATTTATTAAATGCCTACTATATACCAGGGGGACTGCTAGGTGGTGCAGTGGATAAAACACTGGCCCTGAAGTTGGGAGGACCTGAGTTCAAATCTCACCCCAAACACTTAGCTGTGTGATCCTGAGCAAGTCACTTAACCCCCATTGCCTTAAACTTCCTGGGCCATCTCCAGAGGAGAGAGTGAGTTTGGTGACCTTGCACAACCCTCCCTCACTTAAATCCAATTCAGTGCAAGTCATGACATCACCCTGATGTCATGGTCCTCTTGGATAATGAAAAACAAACAACTATATACCAGGCACTGGGCTAAGCAATGGGAATACAAAGACAAAAAATGAAATTGGCCCCACCCTTGGGTGCTAATGGGGACACGTGAACAGAAAAAATAATTACAAAATCCAAAATGTCCCAAAAGTTCTTAGTGCAGTTTTTTTTTTTATTTTTTAGTGAGGCAATTGGGGTTAAGTGACTTGCCCAGGGTCACAGCTAGTACATGTTAAGTGTCTGAGGCCGGATTTGGACTCAGGTACTCCTGACTCCAGGGCCAGTGCTCTATCCACTGCACCACCTAGCTGCCCCCGTAGTGCAGTTTTAAGCCAAGTTTAAAAGATGTTTGAGACACCCTGTATAGTAAATGCAAGGTAATTTTGAGCTGATCTTAGAAGAAAACTAAGACTGAAATGGTTAACAGAGTACATTGAGGGGATAGTTTGTAAATCCCAAAAGGCAGTCTGGAGCCAATTTGTGAAGGGCTTTCAATTTAAACAGATGAGTTTGTGTTTTTTTCTAGAGGCAGGAGTATTATACTCGGACCAATGCTTTTGTTTTTTGTTGTTTAGCCCTTTTCAGTAATGTCCAACTCTTCATGACCACTTTTTAGGGTTTTCTTGACCAAAATGCTGGAGTGGTTTGCCATTTCCTTCTCCAGCTCATTTTACAGATGAGGAAACTGAGGCAAACAGAGTTAAGTAACTTGCCCAGGGTGGCACAGCTAGGAAATGTCTGGGGCTGGATTTGAACTTGGGTCTTCCTGACTCCAGGCCTGGCATTCTATCCACCATGACACCTAGCTGCCTTTAAGAATGTCAATTTAACAGTTGTGTGGAAGATTAACTGGAAGAAGGGGAGAGGTTTGAGACAGGGAGCCCAGTTAGGCTACTCTAATGGTCTATGTAAGAAGTGAAGAAAGCCTTAACTGGTGTCCAGAGTGGAGTGAAAGGGATGGATTTGAGAGGTGTGGCAAAGAAGCATTGATATGGTGTGGCAACAGATTGAATAGGAATATAGAGGATTGATGAATGAGGAGTTGAGGGTGATTCTAAGTTTGTATACTTGGATGACTAGAAGAATGGTGCTACCCTTAACAGAAATAAGGAAGTAAGGGTGCTGGCCAAATTGGATATATTTTGGGTATATTAGGTTCTAGATGCCTGTGACATTCAGCTGGAAATGTCCACTGGGCAACTGATGTTCCAGAACTGGAGCTCAGGAGAGAGACAAGAGCTAGACATACAGGTATTGGAGTCATCTACATGGAGATGATAATGGGAACTGCTGAGATCATCAAGAAAGAGAATTTAGAGAGAAGAGAAGAGGACCCAAGACAGAGCATTGGGGTATATCCATAGTTAGGGGAGCAGGAACTAGATGGTCTAATTAAAGAAAATGAGAGGTAGGATCATCAAGAGAGAGGAGGAGCAAAGGATGATCAGCCAACATGAGAAGGATAAAGACTGAGGAAAGACAGAGTTGGGGCATTAGGAGATCATTGGTATATGGGGGAGGAACTTCAGCACAGTGATGAGATCAGAAGCCAGATTACTAAGGGTTGAGAGGTGAATGAGAGGGAAGGAAATTGAGACAGTGAGTATACACAGCTATGAGAGGAAAGGGAGAGAGAATATAATACAGTTTGAGTGGTAGTCAAATGACTTTTTTAAGATGGGAGAGGCTTGGGCATGTTTATAGGAAGCTACTAGAGATGAAAAGTAGAGAGGGGTTGATTGTGGGGGCACTCTGTTGGGAGAGACAGGAGGATACAAGTAGAAGGGACAGCTGCCTCTTCATCAGGAACTGTTGATTAAAATATATCAAGGTCCTTTCAGAACTGAACAGAACGAAGATTCTGGCTATGTGACCTTGAACAGGTTCCTTCTCCTTTCTGGGGCTATTTCGATTAGATAATTGCTAAGAGGGCAAGACTGGGTGTAAACATTGTATCCTTCCAAGTACCTGTGACAGAGCTCTGTGCATAACAGCCATGTGACAAATGTCTGTTGTGTTGGTTGTACTTCAACAATTCGATTGAGAGCTGAGTGTACAAGGGCCACCTCTGTTGCCTCCTGCCCACCAGGCCCAGAGCCAAGGACTAGCTTTATTTTCAGGGTAACTTCTGGATGAGCCTCATCCCTTGTGATCGAGAGCACGGGCCAGCTGGCACCACTTATGAGATTAGCCTGGTCCCTAGGGATCCAGTTGCCAGGCATTTCCTGACCCAGACACTGAGCCTCTTGCTCTCTGCCATCCCTAGATCATATCATCTTCATCCATGCCCCACCCCCTTTACATGGATATTCCCTCTTTTCTTTGTATTTTCTCTCTTGGTGATGTCATCAGCTCCCATAAAAATCAATTGCAATTTTTATGCCACCAACTCCCAGATCCACATATTCAGCTCTCATCTCTCTCCTGGACTTTAGGTTTGCTTTATATCACCAAAAGGCTACAGGCCCCCACCTGACTGTACCGTGGACATCTCAAACTTAATATAACCAGAACAGGATTCATCCATCTCCCATCCTGGCCCTCCCTCCGCCCCAACTATCCCCCAGCCCCCGGCCTCATGTGACTCCTCTCCACCTCTTACTTGGACTATTACAATAGCCTTCTAATTGATCTACCAGCCTGCAATATCTCTGATCTCCAAACCAATCTCCACACAACTGCCAAATTAATATCCTAAAGCAGAGGTGCCAGGCATGCAGTGCCAACCCTTAACACTTCCAGGTCTAACCTGACCCACATTAAAATATAATTGGAAAATATTTAACAAAATAAAAATACAGTAAAACAGAGATAATATTAATATATGGTTTTCCAAGTCAATATATGGTCCTTAGGGATCCTTATATGTGGTTTAGTGGCCCCCAGTTCTATTTGAGTTTGACACCACTCCCCTATAAGCATAGCTCTGAGCATGTTTACTCTTATGCTCAAAAAGCTTCAATAGCTCCCCTTTTTTTTCTGGGATAAAATACAGAGTCCTCTGTTTGACATTTAAAGCCTTTCACATTCTGGCCCCAACCTATACTTTCTAGACTGATTTCACATTCCCTTCCCCCCACATTCCATGTTCCAGCTAAATTCACTTCCTTGTAGTGTTCCTTACATGACATTCTATCTTCCATTGCCCGGGCCATCTGCCCCTGATGTCCAGAATGCTCCCTCTCCACCTCATCTCTTGGAATCCCCACCTTCCTTCAGGCTCGGATGCCACCTTCTACAAGGACTTTACCCAGTTCACCCTGTTGTATTCTTCCCTTTTACCAGCCCCCCCCACAACCACCAAAAGTATTCTGTACCTATATCATTTATATTTTAGGTTGTCAATGTACATACAGATTCTCAGTCACATTTCTTGTTGTTGATCATGCCCTGCTCTTGAACTGAAATCAAATTATAAAATATTAAGTGCTTCCTACATGCCCATGGCTGTGGTGAGGAATACTGAGTGGGAACTAAACATTTTTGTTGGGGCATTAAGATTAATACACAGGAAATACACGAGGGTTTACATGTAGGTACTAAATTATCTGTTTCAGGCTCTGAATGCTCTATGGAGAGATCGATTGTGAGCTGTTGTTTATAAAAATCTTGTCAAGAAAGTAGAAATTCCCTTCTCCCTTGGCTTCTAAGACCTTGTTCTTGTCATGAAAATTTCTAAGTCCAATGAAGAAAAGAAACAGCGAAGTCTCCAAGCCATAGAAAATAGGTTTATTGAGAGAGGGCCTATCTCACACTAAAGCAGTCTCAGGCAGGGGTAGGACCTGAGAGACTCCAAGCGTAGGGATCTGGTGGTTTTTATATACCCATACAGGGCCTTAAAAGTATTTATACCTTACTATTTTTAGACAAACTCCTCCCAAATGTACAACAAATTAAAAGTACTTGTTAAAAAAAGAGTGTAGGGGGTGGCTAGGTGGCACAGTGGATTAAGCACTGGCCCTGGATTCAGGAAGACCTGAGTTCAAATCCGGCCTCAGACACTTGACACTTACTAGCTGTGTGACCCTGGGCAAGTCACTTAACCCCCATTGCCCTGCAAAAAAACAAACAAACAAACAAACAAAAAGAGTGTAGATATAGTCATTTGTCCCAAGTCACTGTTGTAGCCATGTGTCCTCTTGACCTCCTCCGATTTTTAATGCTGATTGGTCCCACATTGTCCTGCACCCTGGAAGTTCTGACCTTATATGAGTTTGTGACAACACCAATAGGTTCACTTGGCATAGTTGATGTTGGTAACTCTCTGAAGCTGATTGGCTGCTTCAGCTTAGAAGATGCTATTTTCAGTACTTTGTGGTTAACCACAAGGATCAAGGGACATCAGTTATAATGATCAAGAAACAAATTTTCTTCTAAAGTTGATACATGAGAACATATTATTGCATTGGCTTAAGCCACTAAAGTATATTGAGTACATTAAAAACAAGTGGGGCAGCTAGGTGGTGCAGTGGATAAAGCACCAGCCCTGGATTCAGGAGGACCTGAGTTCAAATTCAGCCTCAGACACTTGACACTTACTAGCTGTGTAACCCTGGGCAAGTCACTTAACCCCAATTGCCTTACCAAAAAAGAAAACCAAAAAACCAAGTTACATAATTTCTAAGAGAATAGAGAACAATTAAACATTAGTAAATCACCATTTGTAGTCTGTTATGATTACTATAACAATTAAAATCACTTATATTGGGGGCAGCTAGGTGGCGCAGTGGATAAAGCACTGGCCTTGGATTCAGGAGGACCTGAGTTCAAATCCAGCCTTAGACACTTGACACTTAACTAGCTGTGTGACCCTGGGCAAGTCACTTAACCCTCAGTACCCTGCCCCCCCCCCAAAGAAAAAAGAAAAAAAATCACTTATATTTAAGAATTAGGGAACATCTCACTCTTCCGTCTCTCTGGTTCTAGCTTTGCTGGCTCATGGTCCTACTACCCGCTAATCATAGTTTTTCCCCATAAATTAGCTTCCACATTCTTGTGAAGTTCATTATGTAGGCTTGCCTTGAGGAGCTCATCTACTCAGATAGTTTTGCTAGGCCTGTGGTGGTGGGGAGACAGAAGGCGAATAATTGAAGCTTGGGGGGAGGACAGAAGGCACATAATAGGGGCTTATGGAATGAGTATTTCTGGATACTGTTCCCCAGACCCGGAATTCATTTCTTCACCTTCAACTACCTCTGGCTTCCTTCAGATCCCCACTCAACAGTCATCTTTTCCCCGAGGCCTTTCCCACTTTCCACAAATGTTAGTGCCCCTTCCAGATTATCTTGTATTTATTTATTTTGCATATTCTCACATGTGTGCATGTCTTGTAGTTGTGCCCAATAGATGTAAGCCTTCTTGAGAAGCAGGGCCTGTTTCCTTCTTATCTTCTATCCCCAGGACCTAGCACAAAGTAGGTGCTTGAAAAGTATTTGTGGATTGATAAGGCTTGAGAAGTAGTTCTTAAGCCTTAACTTCTGTCTTCTGCAACCATGGCGTCTGTAACTTTTGTGTCTTTCTGTCCTCCAAAAATAATGAAATTGGTTTGGGGAAGAAGAGAGAAAATGAATGCCATTGGGATGTCACAAGATGCCCTTCTCCAGTTCTGTTGTTGGATTAGGATTCCTATTGCCTTTATCCACCTAAGACACACCGTGTTCAAGTGCCACAGCCTCTGTGAAGCCTTGACAGATCTCCCCAGGTGTGAAGAACACTCTCCTTCCTCAAATTACCTTTTATTTACTTATCTCCCTGATAAATTTCTGGAGGTCAGGAACTTTTTACATTTTTATCTTCCTTATCTTTCTCTCTCTCCCCTTTTTTTTTTTTTAAACATACAATTCCCCTCACTGCTTTTTCAGAGAAGACCAAGCAGCTCTTGTTCCGGGGAGCCCAAGCGTACATGGACCACATGTGGGATGAGAGCTGTGCCATGGACCATCTTCCAGAGCCAGCAAAGCGCGGTCATGAAGCCCCAAGAGCAATGTGTGCTCTGAGTGGGCAGATGCTGATTGGGCAGGATGGCAAACTTCTCAGGAGGTGTGCACAAGCCACAGATGATACAGGTACCTATAGATAGATATATAGATAGATATAGATCTCTAGCCAGGGTGCCTTCTCTTCATAAAATTCATGACATTATCCACATATACTTAAACTTCATAAAGGTTTTCTTGGTTTCAGTTTTGTTTTACAAATTGGGCCAATATGAGAGACGTGTCTTGTTCTTTCAGGAAGACAAAAGGCTTTGACTCCAGTTACAAGTTTAAATTTGAAACTAGGTTAAACAGCTTTTCAATGATCATGGTAAGCTAAAAATTAGATATATCCCAGCCAGTCAAATTTTTAAAGGATCCCTGAGCACAGTTTATTCTATTAACACCTCAGTCCATATTTAAGGCACTCATATAATGGCAAAGGAACAAAAAAATCATCTTGAGAATTGAAAAAAATTGGTGTGGAATAGTCGGGAACACAGAGCTTCATGGAACTGTGGGCTCCAACATAAACTTAGTAATTGAGCAAAAGAAACCCCACCAAGGCAAAGTACAAAGTTTAATATGAATTGAAAAAACTGCCTTTTATCCTCTGGGTGCCCAGTTACCTGAAGAGGTAGAGGAAGGCAAGTGGAGACCTGGCAGTGGGGTCAATCTGAACATGGCAGAAACCTTCCAGCACTTCTCTGTGTCCAAATCAGTGAACCACAGGCGCTTGATTTCCCAAACAGACTCATCAGAGGGAATGTCCAAAGCCTGTTCTTCCTGTGTAAGGACTGTCCATGGGAAAGAGGCCTGTAGCCAGTGTGACCGCTTCCTGTGTCAGAGCTGCATCAGAATCTGCTATGGCTGCAACACCGTGGTCTGCTCACTATGTGCTGTTGTTAAGTAAGTAGCTCAGAGGGTCCTATTTGATAAGAAAGCTAGAGAAGTCATGGAGCTACTGTGGTGGGCTGTGGGTGCTCTCGGGATATTCTTGTATTAACAGGGATGGAAAGTATTGTCAACAAACCAGACACTATCCTCCTTCTGCCAGATTGCTCTTGCCAGCAGTTCCCGAGTTCCTAGGTCCTAGAACTAAAGCTGGAAGAGACCTTAGAGGTCATACAGTCTGATCTTATAACTGAGGGAGGCCCAGAAACATAGAGTGGCTTGCCAGAAGCCACACAGGTGGGAGGTAAAAAGCTGAATTCAAACCCAAATCCTCTGACTACAAATCTCATGCCAGTTTAAAAATATTAGCTGTTACAGGATCACAGAATGTCAGAGCTAGAAGTAACCTTAGAGATCATCTAGTTCAAGAGTTTTTAAGCTTTTTTGGGTCCCCTTTAGCTATCTAGTGGAGCATATGGATTGCTTCTCAGAAGAATGTTTTTAAATGCATAAAATAAAATAAATCAGATTACTAAGGAAAGTTCAGAGATCCCCTGAAATCCATGTATAGACTCCCCTGGAGTTAAAAACCCCAGACCTAGTGCAAACCCTTCATTTAACAGATGAGAACAGTCATTCCTAGAAAGGGGATATGACTTGCCCAAGAAGTCACAGCTGTTTAGTTGCAAAGCCCAGCCCTAGAATTCAGGTTGCCTGAACTCAAGGCCTGGTCTCTTTCCACTGTATCTTGACCATAGGCTTATCTAACGGATTTTCTTGTCTTCTCTTTCTGCACGGTGTTCTACACAGTTACAGTGACATGGGTGAGAGTGCACTCTGCAGTGGCTGCTCCATGTTTGAAGCCTGACGTTTGTCAGAAAGGACTCCCTCTGCTCTCTGGGAGGCCCGTACCCTTCGGCCATCTCCATCCACACAACTAACACTAATGTGCAGGTGGAGGAACTACAGGTTTTCTAAGATTTTGTGGCTTGTATGTTTTATATTTTGTACTCGAAATAGAATAAGTAGCAGAACTAAATAAACCCTTTTTATATTTGGATGACTGGTCACCTTTTTATCACTTGTGTGAAGGGTGTAAATCCAAGGCCCTTTGAAAGTCATCATTATGCGGGATATTGGCAAGAATATCCTGGGCCTGTGAAGTAATTCACCAAAAGTTTGTTATTCAGTGATGTCTAAAATGGAGAATTTTTTTAAACTTAAATAGTCAATTTAAAAGTGAGCATATTTGTGGGTTCCTTCTAGGATACTAATTTTTACTTTTCCTGTCCAAGAGCAAGTCGTCAAGCATTTATGAAGCGCCTCCTATGTGCCAGGTACTGCACTGTGCTAAGTTCTGGGGATACAGCAAAGTGCAGCAAGACAGTCGGTCTAATGGAGAAAACAGCATGCAAACAACTACATACAGACAGGACAGAGACAGCATAAACAGAAGGTCATCTCACAGGGAGGCACTAGAATTCAAGGAGATCATGAAAGGTTCCTTGTAGAAGGTAGTGTTTATACTTGAAGGAAGCCAGGGAAGTGGAGACAACAAGGGAGAGGCATCTAGGCATGGGAGACAGCCAGCGAACAGGCAGATTCCAGAGATAGAATATTGTATGAGCAAACAGCAAAGAGACCAGGGCAAATGAGCTGTAGAATTGTTGGAGGGAGTAAGACATAAGAAGACTGGAAAGGGAAGAAGGGGCCAGATTATGAAGAACTTAAAAAGCCAAATAGGATTTTATATGTGATCCTGGAAGTGATAATGGAGTCACTGGAGTTTAGTAAATAGCAGGGTGGGCAAGTGCTCTTGAGGAAGATCATTTTGATAGCTGAATGGAAGATGGATTGTAGGAGAGACAGGGATGAATCAACAGGCTATTGCAATACTGTCTATTCGTGAGGCGATGAGGGCCTGCACCAGAGTGGGGATATTAAGAATCAATGTAGGGGCAGCTAGGTGGCGCAGTGGATGGAGCACCGGCCCTGGAGTCAGGAGTACCTGAGTTCGGATCCGGCCTCAGACACTTAACACTTACTGGTTGTGTGACCCTGGGCAAGTCACTTGACCCCAATTGCCTCACTTAAAAAAAAAAAAAAAAGAATCAATGTAGCATGGGGGGCAGCTAGGTGGCGCGGTAGATAAAGTACTTGCCCTGGATTCAGGAGGACCTGAGTTCAAATCCAGCCTCAGGTACTTGACACTTACTAGCTGTGTGACCTTGGGCAAATCACTTAATCCTCATTGCCCTGCAAAAGGAAAAAAAAAAGGAATAATGGAATTTGGGATTTTCAGTGTCAAGATGGCTAAGTAAGGCAATTACAGTAATGCAAGAGAATCATGAGAAAAGAGTCAACCCCTTAGTAAGGAAGCACAAAAATAGGAAAAAATACACAAGAAAATATACAAGAAAACAACTTCTTAAAAGGTAGAACTGGCCAAATGAAAAAGGAAGTACAAAAGCTAAATGAAGAAAATAATTCCTTAAAAATTAGAATTGGGTAAGTGGAAGCTAATAATTCCATGCTATATCAAGAAATGATAAAATAAAATCAAGAGAATGAAAAACTAGAAGAAAATATGAGATCTCATTATAAAAACACTAACCTGGAAAATAGATGCAGGAGAGATAATTTAGGAATTATTGGATTACCTGAAAGCCATGATAAAAAAGAGACTCAACATCATATTTCAAGAAGTTATCAAGGTTACCTTAAAAAGATAAGTAATATTTATATAAAACCATCAATAAACATTATAGGCAATGGGGATAAGCTAGAAGCCTTCCTAATAAGATCAGGGGTAAAGCAAGGATGCCCATTATCATACTTATTATTTAATATTGTACTGGAAATGTTACCTATAGCAATAAGAAGAAAATGAAAGGAATTAGCATAGGCAATGAAGAAACAAAACTATCACTCTTTGCAGATGATATAGTGTTAGAAAATCCTAGAGAATCAACTAAAACCTCCTTGAAATTATTAACTTTAGTAGAGTTGCAGGATACAAAATAAACCCACATAAATCATCATCATTTCTATATATTATCAACAAAGTCCAACAACAACAGATAGAGAAATTCCATTTAAAATAACTGTAGAGAGGGGGCAGCTAGGTGGTGCAGTGGATAAAGCACCAGTCCTGGATTCAGGAGGACCTGAGTTCAAATCTGGCCTTGGACACTTGACACAATAGCTGTGTGACCCTGGGCAAGTCACTTAACTGTAGACAATATAAAATACTTGGGCATCTACCTGCCAAGACAAACCCAGGAACTATATGACTAGAACTATAAAACATTTTTTACACAAATAAAGTCAGATCTAAACACTTGGAAAATATTATATTGGCTGAGCCTATATAATAAAAATGACAACCCTACCTAAGTTAATCTGTTTATTTCGTACCATACCGATCAAACTGTTAAAAAATATTTTATTGATCTAGAAAAAAATAACAAAATTCGTATAGAAGAACAAAAGTTCAAGGATATCAAGGGAATCAATGAAAAGTAATGTGAAAGAAAGTAGTCTAGCAATACCAGATCTCAAACTGTATCATAAAGTGGTAATCATCAAAACAATCTGTTACTGGCTAAGAAATAGAGAGGTGGATCAGTGGAATAAAATAAGTACAAATTACACTATAGTAAATGACTATAGTAATCTAGTGTGTAATTTAAAATTCTAAATGTGGGTTCTAATCTGTCCCCCCAGTTTTGGGAGGAAACTGATCAAAATCACTGATAAATGAATTTATGTTTTTTAAGGGTTTATTGAAAGATAGTAAAAGAAAGAAAAAGATTGAGAACAGATTTCTTGTGGCCTGGAAATCCTTGCCTTCCTAAACCTCTCACTTCTGAAGTCCTCTGCCACCACGCTGAAGTCCCGCACCAAAAAAGAGGAAGAAGACTCTCCCCAGTGTCTGCTTCCTGCTTCATGCTCCCCTCCCAGGAATGGGAGGTTCTTCAAGCTGATTGGCTAGTGTCAATCAAATTCATTGGTCCGCTGGACCCAAAGGTGGTCTCAATGTAAAGTTCAAAGTTTTTAGCTTCTGAGAACAATTACTTTCTTAAGTACCAGCCAGATGTGCTTACAATCTATTTAACTGAAAGTAAGCCAGTAAGCCAGTCAGCAGTCAGTCACCTTATCCAATTCAATTAGTTTAAATCAGTCTCCAGGTGGGCCCGTGAGTATCTGCTGAATCTCATCTATCACATTCCATTATCTTGACACACTAGTATATGATAAACCCAAAGACCTAAGCTTTTGGAACAGAAACTCATTATTTGGCAAAAACTGCTGGGAAAACTGGAAAACAGTATGACAGAAACTAGGTATAGGCCAACATCTCACACTATATACAAAAATAAGGTCAAAATGGGTACATAATGTACATATAAAGGGTGATACCATAAGCAAATTAAGAGAGCATGAACAAAAAGAGAGAGAGAGAGAGAGCATGGAATAGTTTATCTGTCAGATTTAAGATGGGGAAGAATTTAGGACCAGAGAAGATAGAGCAATACAAAATGTAAAATGGATCATTTTGATTATACAAAATTAAAAAGCTTTTGCCCAAACAAAACCAATGCAACCAAGATTATAAGGAAAGTAGAAAACTAGGAAAGAATTTTTGAAACAAGTATCTCTGATAAAGGCCTCATTTCTCAAATATATAGAGAACTGAGTCAAATTTATAAAAATACAAGTCATTCTCCAATTGATAAATGAGCAAAGGATATGAATGTGCAGGTTTCAGACAAAGAAATCAAAGCTTTCTATAGTCATATGAAAAAAATGTTCTAAATCACTATTTTTCTCCTTGATCTGGGAGTTCTAGAATTTCGCTATAATATTCCTGGAGATTTCTATTTTGGGATCTCTTTCAGGAGACGATTGGTGAATTCTTTTAATTTCTATTTTACCTTCTGCTTCTAGAATATCAGGGCAATTTTCCCTGACAATTTCTTGGAAGGTGATTTCTAAGATCTTTTTTTGATCATGGATTTCAGACAGTCCAATAATTTTCGAATTATCTCTCCTGGATCTATTTTCCAGGTCAGCAGTTTTTCCAAGAAGATATTTCACATTGCCCTTGATTTTTTCATTCTTTTTTTTTTTTTTTTGAGGGGCAATGAAGGTTAAATGACTTGCCCAGGGTCACACAGCTAGTAAGTATCACGTGTCTGAGGACGGATCCGAACTCAGGTCCTCCTGAATCCAGGGCTGGTGCTTTATCCACTGAACCACCTAGCTGCCCTCGATTTTTTCATTCTTTTGGTTTTGCTTTATTGTGTCTTGATTTCTCATAAAGTCATTAGCTTCCATTTGTTCAATCCTAATTCTTAAGCAATTATTTTCTTCAGAGAGCTTTTGTATCTCCTTTTCCATTTGTCCTTTCAAGCTATTGACCTTTTTTTTTTATGACCCTCCTGCATCTCTCTCATTTCTCTTTGCATTTTTTCCTCTTCCTCTCTTACCTTATCTTCAAAGTCCTTTTTGAGTGCTTCCATGGTCTGAAATCAATTCATATTTTTCTTGGAAGCTTTGGTTGTAGGAGCTTTGACTTTGTTATCTTCTTCTGAGTGTGTATTTTGAACTTGTCACCAAAGAAACTTTCTAGATTCTGCATTTTTTCTGTCTGCTCATTTTCCTAGCCTATTTCTTGACTTTTAACTCCTTCTTAAAATGGGACACTGCTTCTAAGGCACACTGTCCCAAGCTTCAGGGGGTCCCAGGTGGTATGATTTAAGGAGAGAAATGTTCTACACTCCCCTGGCCTGTGCTCTGGTCTGTAAGTAACCACAGACCTGCTTGTTTTCTGACCTGGGAACAGAATTCTGTTTCACTTGTGGTTGCAAGCTCAGACAAACCTGTACCCCTCTCCCACTTGGGCCACCACTCAAGACTGTTTCCTGGTTCTGAGCACAGGCAACACAACAGAGTTCCACCTCAGTGCCAGCAGAGACCCCTACAATTTCCTTCTGGCCACCCTCACCAGTCTGTGAGCTGAGTTACAAAAGTAGCTGTAACTGCCACAGCTGATTCCAAGACTCCGGAGGCCTGTTTCTCTGGTGCGGACTTCCTGGTGCTGGATCTGTGCCAGTGCATCCCAGGTCTGGGCTCCACTCTGACGCCAGTACAGCAGACCTTTCATGCCAACCTTCTAAGCTGTCTTTGGCTGGAAAACCCCATTCTTTTGTGGGTTCTGCTGCTCCAGGAATTGTCTTATGGCATTATTTGAAGGGATTTGGGGGAGAGCTCCAAGTAGTCACTGCCTGTCCTCTACCATCTTGGCTCTGCCCAGGAAGTCTTTTCTAAATCACTATTGATCAAAGAAATGCAAATTAAAACAACTCTCAAGGGACAGCTAGGTGGCACAGTAGATAAAGCACTGGCCCTGGATTCAGAAGGACCTGAGTTCAAATCCAGCCTCAGACACCTGACACTTACTAGCTGTGTGACCTTGGGCAAGTCACTCATTGCCCCACAAAAACAAACAAAAAAACAACATTGAGGTATCACCTCTCACCTATTAGAGTTGGCAAATATAACAAAAAAGGAAAATATTGCATGTTGGAGGGGATGTGGGAAAACTGGGACGCTAATCCACTGTTGATGGAATTGTGAGTAGATCAAATCATTCTGGAGAACAATATGGAAATATGCCCAAAGGTCTATAAAACTGTCCTTGGTCCAGTAATACCTTTGGTCCAACAATACCACTGCTAGGTTTATATCCCAAAGACATCCCCCAAAAGAGAAAAATACCTATTTGCACAAAAATATTTATAGTAGCTCTTTTTGTAATGACGAAGAATTGGAAATCAAAGGAATTACAGTCAATTGGGGAAGGGCTAACAAGCTGTGGTATATGATTGTGATGGAATATTATTGTGCTTTAAGAAATGGCAACCAAGGCAATTTCAGAAAGGCCTGAAAAGACTTATATGAACTGATGTATAGTGAAGTGAGCAGAACCAGGAGAATGTTGTCCACAGTGACAGCAATATTAGTTGATGGTAAACTGTGAATGACAACTATTCTCAGCAATACAATGATCCAAGACAATCCCAAAGGACTAATGATAAAGCGTGCTATTCACCTCCAAAAAAAGAACTGATATTGATTGAACACAGATTGAAGCATGCTATTTTTCACTTCATTTCTTTCATTTTTTATTCAAGTTTTCTTACACAAAATTATTAATATGGTAATGTTTTACATAATTGCACACGTATCACCTTTACCTGATTGCTTACTGCCTCAGGGAGGGAGAGAGAAGGAAGGATAGAATTTGGAACTCAAAACTTTAAATTAAAATGTTTGTTATAAAAAAAAAAGTTAAGGAAAACTTCCCTGATATCTTAGAACCAGAGAGCAAAATAGAAGGTGAAAGAATCCACTGCTCACCACCTGAAAGAGATCCAAAAATGAAAACTCCCAGGAATGTCATAGCCAAATTCTAGAATTCCCAGTTCAAGGAGAAAAAAACTGAAAGCAACTAGAAAGAAACAATTCAAATATTGTGGAGCTATAATCAGTATCACCCAGGATTAACAGCTTCCATATTAAAGAACTGGAGGACTTGGAATATAATATTCTGGAAGACAAAGGAGCCAGGATTACAACCAAGAATCACTTACTCAACAAAACTGAGTATAATTTTTTTTGGGGGGGGGCAATGGTCATTCATTTGAAATAGAGGACTTTGAAGCATTCCTGATGAAAAGCCCAGTGCTGAATAGAAAATTTGACTTTCAAATACAAGATTCAAGAGAAGCTCAGATAAGAGATTCAATAAAGTTAAACTGTTCATATTCTTATATTTCAAGAAGATACTTGTAACTCTTAAGAACTTTATCACTATTAGGGCAATTAGAAGTAGTATATATAGACAGAGGGTGCAGGTATGAGTTGACTATGATAGGATATCCAAAAGAACCCCAAAAAACAAAACCCTAAGAGATGAGAAAGAAGATTGCACTGGGAGAAGAGGGAAGAGAGATATATAATGGGGTTAAATTATCTTACATAAAAGAGATGCAAAGGAGCTATTACTAACTGGAGGGAAAGATTGGGGATGGGGTGGCTTGAACCCTACACTCATCAGAATTAGCTCAAAGAGAGAATAACATACACACTCAATCAGATATAGAAAGATTACCCAATAGGGAAGTATAAAGGGACAGGGATAAGAGAAGGGACAAGGGAAGGAAGGAACTGATAAAAGGGAGATGGTGGTCAGAAGTAATACATTTGTGAAGAGAGACGGGGTGAAAGGTGAAAGAGAAGGATAAACAAGGGGAAAATAGGTTGGAGGGAAATAAAGTTATCATAACTGTAAATGTGAATTGAATGAATTCACACAAAATGGAAGCAGACAGCAGAATGGATTAAAAACTAGAATCCTACAAAATGCTGTTTACAAGAAACATTTGAAGCACAGAGGCATACACAGAGTAAAAGTAAGGGCTAGAACAGAATATATTATGCTTCAGCTGAAGTTAGAAAAGTAGGGGTAGCAATCATAATCTCAGACAAAGCAAAAGCAAAAACTGATCTAATTAAAAGAGATAAAGAAGGAAACTATATCTTGCTAAAAGAAAAAAGGTACCATAGACAATAAAGTAATATCAATACTAAACATATATGCACTAAATGGTATCGCATCTAAATTTTTGAAGAAGTTAAATGAATTATAGGAGGAAATAGATAATAAAGCTATACTAGTGAGGGACCTCAAATTTCCCCTCAGAACTATATAAATCTAACCAAAAAAGTAAATAAAAAAGGAATTAAGAAGGTGTACAGAATTCTAGAAAAGCTGGATATGATGGATCTCTGGAGAAAACTGAATGGAAATAGAAAAATATTCCTTATTCTCAGCAGTATTGGCATCTACACAAAAATTAGTCATGTATTAGGGCATAAAAACCTCACAACCAAATGCAGAAAAGCAGAAATATTAAATCTATTCCTTTCAGATCATAGTGCAATCAAAATTACATTCAATAAAGAGCAACAGAAGACAGATTAATTTTTTTTTCTCAGTGCAACAAACATTTATTTTTTCCAGTTACATATAAGGGTAGTTTTCAACATTCATTTTCATAAGATTTAGAATTTCAAATTTTTCTCCCTCCCTTTCCTCCCCGCTCCACAAGACATCAACCAATCTGATATAGGTTATATATGTACAATATACAAGTGCTCTTTTTTTCAATTCTTTCTGTGGGGGGTGGATAGTATACTTCATCATAAGTCATTCACAATTGCTCATCCAACAATACTGCTGTCACTATACACAATGTCCTCCCAGTTCTGCTCACTTCACTATACATCAGTTCATATGAGTCTTTCCAGGTTTTTCTGGTATCATCCTGTTTGTCATTTCCTATAGCACAATAACATTCCACCACAATCATATAACACGGCTTCTTCAGTCATTCCTCAAATGATGGACATTCCCTTGATTCCCAATTCTTAGCCACCATGTAGAGTTGCTATAAATATTTATGTACAACTTTCTCCCCTTTTCTCTTTTTCACGATTACTATTGTTAACTCTTTCCCTCCATCCTATTCCCTTCCCCATGATATTTACTCTATTATCTATCTTCTTTCACCCTATCCCTATTAAAAAAGGATTTGCTTCTGTTTGTCCCCTCCCCCAATCTGCCCTCCCTTCTTTTACCCCTCCCTCTTTATCACCTTCCCCTCCTATTTTCCTCCTGGGTTAGATAGGTTACTCCACCCAATTGAGTGTGTATGTTATTCCCTCCTTGAGCCAATTCTGATGAGATTGAGGTCTTTGAGCTAATTCTGATGAGTGTTAGGCTCATTTACTGCCCACATTAAATAGATTACTCTACTCAATTTGGTGTGTGTGTGTGTGTGTGTTAATCTCTCCTTGAGGCAACTCTGATGAGATTAAGGTCTTTGAGCCTATTCTGATGAGTGTAAAATTCATTTACTTCCCCGCTCCTCCCCCATCTCTTCCCCCACTCCATAAGCCCTTTCCTGTTTCTTTCATTTGGGATTTCACCCCATGCTACCTCTGCCCTTCCCCCTCCCCCAGTGCATTCCCCTCACCCCTCAATTTTACCCTAAAGATGTCATCATGGGGCAGCTGGGTGACACAGTGGACAAAGCATCTATCCCAGACCCAGGGGGATCCCAGCCAAAACCCCCCCTCAGACACAAGACAGTCACCCACTGCATGATCCCAGGTATGTTCCCCAACTCCAAGTTTTTATGGTTCTCTAGGGTCTTGTATTTGAAAGTCAAATTTGCCATTCAGATCATGTCTCTTCATCACAAATACCTGAAAGTCCTCTTTTTCATTGAAGTCTCATTTTTTCCTCTGCAAGATTATACTCAGTTTTGCTGGATATGTGATTCTTGGTTGTAATCCCAATTCCTTTGATCTCTGGAAAATCTTATTCCATGCCCTCTGGTCCTTTAATGTAGAAGCTGCTAGATCTTGTGCTATCCTGACTGGGGCTCCACAGTACTTGAATTTTTTTCTTTTTGACAGCTTGCAATATTTTCTCTTTGACCTGAGAGCTCTGGAATTTGGTTATGATATTCCTAGGAGTTTTCCTTTTAGGATCTCTTTCTGGAGGTGATCAGCGATCAATTTCTATTTTACCTTCTGCTTCTAGAATATCAGGGCAATTATCCCTGACAGTTTCTTGGAAGATAATGTCTAAGCTCTTTCCTTGATCATGGTTTTCAGGTAGACCAATAATTTTCAAATTATCTCTCCTGGACCTATTTCCCAGGTCAGTAGCTTTTCCAAGAAGATATTTCACATTGCCCTCTATTTTTTTATTCATTTGGATTTGCTTTATTGTGTCTTGGTTTCTCATAAAGTCACTAGCTTCCAATTGTTCAATCCTAATTCTTAGGCAGTTATTTTCATCAGAGAGCTTTTGTACCTCCTTTTCCATTTGGCCAACTTGGCTTTTCATGCTGTTGACTTTTTTCTCATGTCTTTCCTGAATCACCCCCATTTCTCTTTCCATTTTTTCCTCTTCCTCTCTAACTTTATCTTCAAAGTCCTTTTTGAGCACCGCTATGGCCTGAGACCAATTCATATTTTTCTTGGAAGCTTTAGATATAGGGGCCCTGATGTTGACATCTTCCGATGAGCATGCACCTTGATCTTCCTTGTTACTGAAGAAACTTTCTATGGTTCTCACCTTTCTCTGTCTTCTCATCTTACCTTTCTTTTACTTGATTTTTAGCTTCTTAAAATGGGTCACTGTTTCCAACCTGCACTATCCCAAGCTTCAGAAGGTCCCAGGTGGTATGATTTAAGGAGGAGCAGGTTCTTCACTTGCCTGGCCTGTTCCCTGGTCCGTAGATGACCACAGACCAACTTGCTAATCAACCAGCTTTGTGTGTTGTGGTTGTCAGCTCTGACGAGCCTGTGCCCCTCCCCAACCTGGGCCACTGCTACTCAAGCCTACCTCCTGGTTCCCAGCAGGGGTGAAAAATTCAAGTTCTGCCTCAGCACCAGCACAGACCCTTATAATCTTCCCCCCTGCCAAGGGTTCAGCCCTCTCACCAGACTATGAGCTTAGTTCCAGATGACACTGGTGCTGCAGCTGATTCAGAGGCTCTAGGGGGGGTCTCTTTCTCTGGCGAGGTCTTCCTGGGACTGGATCTGTGTCAGGGTGACTGTGGGGTTTTGATCCACTCCTGTCTCAGCACAGCAGCTCCCTCCTTCTGACCTTCCAAGAAATCCTTGGTTGGAATATGATTTCAGCACATTCTTCTGTGGATTTTGCTGCTCCGAGAATTGTCCTATGGCATTATTTGGATGTTTTTTGGAGCGATTGTGTCACAAGTTCAAGAGCTCACTTGACAAATTAAAAATTAATTGGAGGGCTGACTGTACCAAATCTGAAGCTTTACCATAAAGCAGCAGGCATGAAAACTATTTGGTACTGGCTAAGAAAGAGAGTGGAGGATCAATGGAATAGGTTAGGCACAGGAGACACAGTAGTAAATGACTTTAGTAATATACTGTTTGATAAACCCAAAGATTCTAGCTTCTAGGATAGGAACTCAGTATTTGACAAAAACTGCTGGGAAAACTGGAAGATAGTATGGCAGAAACTGGGCATAAACCAACATCTTACACCTTATACTAAAATAAGGTCAAAATGGGTACATGATTTAGACATAAAAGGTGATACCATAGGTAAATTAGGAGAGGAAGGAAAAGTTTACCTCTCAAATCTTTGGTCTTTTTCCCAAAGAGATCATAAAAAAGGGAAAAGGACCCATATCTACAAAAATATTTATAGCTGTTCTTTTTGTGGTGGCAAGGAATTTGAAATTGAGGGGTTGCCCATCAATTGGGGAATGTCTCAACAAGTTGTAGTGGTATATGAATGTAATGGAATACTATTGTGCTGTAAGAAACAATGAGCAGGCAGATTTCAGAGAAACCTTGCATGAACTGATGATGAGTGAGATGAGCAGAACCAGGAGAACATTGTACACAGTATCAACAACATTATGTGTTGATCAACTGTGATAAACTTGATTCTTCTCAGCAATACAACAGTACAAGATAGTTCCAAAGGACTCATGATGGAAAATGCTCTCCAAATCCAGAAAAAAAAAAGAACTGTGGAATATGGATGCAGATTGAACCAATTTCTTTTGGTTTTGGTGCTGTTGTTTTTCTCTTTTGAGGTTTTTCCCTTTTGCTCTGATTCTTCTTTCACAGCAAGACTAATGCAGAAATATGTTTAATGTGATTGTACATATATGACCTATATCAGATTACTTGCTGTCTTCGGTAGGGAGGGAGAAAATTTTGAAACTAGAAATCTTATAAAAACAAATGTTGAAAACTATCTCTACATGTAACTGGAAAATAACAAAATACTTTTATAATTAAAAAATTAATTGGAAACTAATCTAATCTTAAAGAATAAGTGGGTCAAAGAACAAATCATAGAAACAATAATTTCATTAAAGAGAATGACAACTATGAGACAACATCCCAGAATTTATAGGATGCAACCAAAAGTGCTACTTACGGAAAATTTGTGTCTCTAAATACTTACATTAATAAAATAAAAAAACAAATCAATGAATTGGGTATGCAACTTAAAAAACTAGAAAAATAACGGATTTAAATCTTTGAAAAACAAATAGAAGATCCTGAAAATCAAAGGGAAGATAAATAAAATGGAAAGTGAGAAAACTGCTGAACTAATAAATAAACTAGAAACTGGTTTTATGAAAAAAAAAAACAATAAAATAGATAAAGCATTGGTTAATGTGATTTTTAAAAAGACAAAGGAGATTACTCACAAGCCAGGCAGGCTGAGAAGAAGCCCAATCACCCTCTGGGCCACGCTGTAGCATGAACAGTGTGTCCTGGAAGCAGCACCACACTTTAAGAAGGAGTAAAAAGCCAAGAAATAGCCAGGATGAGTAGGCAGAGAAAGCAGACCATCAAAAACTTCTTTGGGGGAAAGGTAGACCATAATACATCCTGAGAAGAAGATAATAACAGGGTCAAAGCTCCAACACACAAAGCTTCCGAGAAAAATATGAACTGGTCTCAGGCCATGGAAGCTCTCAAAAGGGACTTTGAAGAGAAAGTAGGAGAGATAGAATGAAGATGTAGAGAAAGAGAGGAAGGAATGGAAAGAGAAATGAGAGCAATGCAGGAGAGTCATGAGAAAAAGTCAACAGTTTGAAAAGCCAAATGGAAAAGGAGATTAAAAAACTGTCTGCTGAAAATAATTGCCTAAGAATTAGGATTGAACAAATGGAAGCTAGTGACCTTATGAGAAACCAAGACACAGTAAAGCAAATCCAATTGAATGAAAAAATAGAGGGCAATGTGAAATATCTACTTGTAAAAACAGCTGACCTGGAAAATAAATCTAGAAGAGATAATTTGAAAATCCTTGGACTACCTGAAAACCATGACCAAAACAAGAGCTTAGACCCCATCCTCCAAGAGATTGTGAGGGAAAATTGCCCTAATATTCTAGAAGCAGAAGCTAAAATAGAAATTGAAAGAATCCACCGATCACCTCCTGAAAGAGATCCCAAAAGGAAAACCTCCAGGAATATTATAGCCAAATTCCAGAACTCCCAGGTCAAGGAGAAAATATTGCAAGCAGCTAGAAAAAAGGAATTCAAATACCTGTGGAGCTCCAATAAGGATAAAGCAAGATCTAGCAGCTCCTACATTAAAGGACCAGAGGGCATGGAATATGATATTCCAGAGGGCAAAGGAACTGGGAATACAGCCAAAAATCACATACCCAGCAAAACTAAGCGTCATCTTTCAGAGGAAAACATGGAATTTCAATGAGAAAGAAGATTTTCAGGCAATTGTTATGAAAAGACTTGAACTGAATAGAAAATTTGAGTTTCAAATACAAGACCCTGGAGAAGCATAAAAAGATAAACAGGAAAAAGACTTCATGAGGGATATTAAAAGATCAAACTGTTTATATTCCTACATGGGAAGATAATACTTCAAACTCATAAGAACTATCTCAGTAAGAAATTAACAGAGGACACAGGTCTGAACTGAATATGAAGGGATGATATCTATAAAGCATTTATGTTTTGTTCTTTGTGGGGTGTCTTATGTCTAGGGCCAGATTTGGGCTTGGGGCCTCCTGGGTCCAGAGCTGGTGCATTCTCCACTGTGCCATCTAACTAACCCATAATAACATCTTTAAAATAGGGTTGAGGTGTAGGAGAAATAGACTGGGGGAGGGCAAAAGGGAGAGATGGTCTGGGGAGAGGTTGTTCACATGAAGGAAATAAGAAAATAGCTTATGGAGGGGAGGGGAAGAGGGGGAAGGAATTGGGGAGTGAGTGAACCTTAATATCATCAGAATTGACTCAAAGAAGGACTAACATACATACTCAAGTAGATATAGTAATATATTTTTACCCTGAGGGAGGGGAGGGTGATAAGGGGGGAGGGGAAGGAGGGAAGGGCGGATTGGAGGAGAGAGCAGTAAAAAGCAAAATACTTTCGAGGAAGGTAAAGATGTTCTGCATAACTACACAAGTATGACATATTGAATTGCTTGATTTCATAGGGAGGGTTGAGGAGAGAGGGAGAAGAAAATTTGGAACATAGAATTAGCTCGAAGACCTTAAACTCATCAGAGTTGGCTCATGGAGGGAATAACATTCACACCCAGTTGGGAGGAGTAATCTATTTAACCCTACAGGAAAGTATGAGGGGAAGAGGATAAGGAAGGAAGGGTGAAAAAAAAGGGAGTGCAGAGTAGGGGAGGGGACAGTCAGAAGTAAAACACTTTTGAGGAGGAATAGTTTAAAAGAAGATAGAAAATAGAGTAAATATCATGGAAAGGGAATAGGATGGAGGGAAATAGTTATGATGATTGAATATAATGGCAAAACGTATGGTACCTACTTTGCTGGGCTAATATGAAGAAAATTCTTTGTCAAGTTTAAGGTACTTTATTTAGGTTATGATGAACAGGATACTATCAGAAAAACCTGGAAAGACCTACATGAACTGAAGCAGAGTGAAATGTACTGTATATAAAATAACAGCAATAGTGTAAGATGATCTGCTGGGAAGCATGTGGTTATTTTCAGGAAGGCAATGATCCAATATAACCCTGAAGGACTTATGAAAATGGCAACCCGTCTACAGAGAAAGAAGTGATAGTATCTGAAAATAGATGGAAATATATATATATATTTTTGGTGAGGCAGTTGGGGTTGAGTGGCTTGCCCAGGGTCACACAGCTGGTGGGTTTTGAGTGTCTGGGGCCGGATTTGACCAGGTGTTCCTGGTTCCAGGGCCGGTGCTCTGTCCACTGTACCACCTAGCTGCCCCTGGAAACACATTTAAAAAAAAACTTTTTTTTCCTCTTTGACAATTCCTCAATCTGAAGTTTTGGAGGGTTTTTTTTTTGACTGTTTTCTCTCACAACCTAGCTAATATGGGAATGTTTTCCATGACCACTCATGTATAACTTATTTTGAAATGCTTGAGTTCTAGTGGGTGAGGGTGGGAATGGAGGAGGAAGAGAAGTTGGAACACAAATTTTTTTAATTGATGTTAACATTTGTTTTTACATATATTTTGGAAAATAAAATTCTATTCAATAAAAAAAAGCAAAAAAAAAAAAGACAAAAGAAAAACAAATCTTATTCCATGCCCTCTGGTCCTTTAATGTAGAAGCTGCTAGATCTTGTGCTATCCTGACTGAAAGGGGTTAATTCACCAAAATGAAAGGGGTTAATTCACCACCAGTGAAGAAGAAATTAATTATTAGGAGCTAATTTACTCAATTATATGACAATAAATCTGACAATCTAAACAAAATGGATGAGCATTTACAAAAACATAGTTTGCCCAAATTAACAGAAGAGAAATCAGAGTACTTAAATAACCCCATCATTGAAAAAGAAATTAAACAAGCCATAATGAACTCCCTAAGAAAAAGTCCCCAGGACCAGGTAGGTTCATAAATGAATTTAAAGAACCATTAATCCCAATAGTATATAAACTATTTGGAAAAATAGGTGGAGTCCTACCAAATTCTTTTTATGACACAAATATGGTGCTGATACCTAAACCAGAAAGAAAACAATAAACCAATTTCTCTAATGAATATTGATGCAAAAAATTAAATAAAATGCTAACAAGGAGGTTACAGCAATATATGACAAGGATTATACACAAAGACCAGATGGGATTTATACCGAGAATGCAGAGTTGGTTCAATATTAGGAAAACCGTCAGCATAATTGACCATATATATCAATAACAAAACCAACAGAAATTATATGATTTCAGTAGATGCATAAAAAGCCTTTGACAAAATACAACACTCATTCTTCATAAAATACTAGAGAGCATAGGAATCAATGGAACTTTCCTTAAAATGATAAGTATTATCTATCTAAAATCATCAACAAGCATTATCTGTAATGGGGATAAGCTATGAACATTCCCAATAAGATCAGGGTTGGGGCAGCTAGGTGGTGCAGTGGGTAGAGCACCAGCCCTGGAGTCAGGAGTACCTGAGTTCAAATCCGGCCTCAGACACTTAACACTTACTAGCTGTGTGACCCTGGGCAAGTCACTTAACCCCAATTGCCTCACTAAAAAAAAAAAAAAAAAAAGATCAGGGGTGAAGCAAGGATGCCCATTATCACTACTTTTATTCAATATTTCACTAGATATGCTAGCTAAAGTGATAAGAGAAGAAGAAACTGAAGAAATTACAATAGGAAATGAGGAAATAAAACTATCATTCTTTACAGATGATATGATGGTATACTTAGAGAATCCTAGAGAGTCAACTAAAAAACTAATCAAAACAACAACTTCAGCAAAGTTGCAGGATATAAAGCAAACCCACATAAATCATCAGCATTTCTATATATTACCAACAAACTCAATTAGCAAGAGATAGAAAAATTCCACTTAAAATAATTGTAGACTGGTGAAAGGAGATAGAGAATAGAGTAAATGCTGTGGGGAGGGAATAGGATGGAGGGAAATACAGTTAGCAATAGTAACTGAAAAATTTTTGAAGCAAGTTTTTCTGATAAAGGTCTCTTCTCAAACATATAGAAAATTGCATCAAATTTATTAAAATAATAGCCATTCCCCAATTGATAAATTATCAAAATATATGAACAGTTTTCATATTTTTAAAATGCTCTAACTCACTATTGATTAGAAAGATGCAAGTCAAAACAATTCTGGGATACTACTTCATACTTATTAGATTGGATAATAGGACAGCAGAGGAAAATTACAAATCTTCTAGGGGATATGGGGGAAATGAGACATTAATGCACTGTTGGTGAAGTTGTAAATTGATTTAAACATTCTGTAGAGCAATTTGGAACTATGGCCAAAAAAAAAAACAAACCAAAAACCTAAAACCATGCATACTCTTTGACTTAGTAATACCACTAATAGGTCAGTATCCAAAAAGAGATTTTAAAAACCAAAAAGTTAAAGGACCTATATGTATAAAAATATTTCTGGTAGCTCTTTTTTGGTGCAAAGAATTCAAAATTGAAGGGATGCCTATCAATTGGGGAATGGGTGAACAAATTGTGGGATGTGATTATGATGGAACACTATTGTTCTGTAAGAAATGATGAGCAGGATGGTCTCAGAAAAACTTAGAAAAACTTACATGAGCTAATGCAAAGTGAAATGTACTGTTTACAATGTAACAGCAATATTGTTAGATGACCAGCTATGAATGACTTTGCTATTCTCAGCAATACAATGATGCATGACAACTCTGAAGGACTTATAATGAAAAATGTGAACCATCTCCAGAGAAAGAACTGTTAGTGTCTAAATATAGATTGAAGCATTTTTTTTTAGTTTATTTTCCTTGAGATTTTTTTGGTCTGTTTTCTTTCACAACCTAATATAGAAATGTTTTGCATGACTATACATGTGTAACTTATATTGCATAACTTGCCTTCTTAAGGGGAGGGGAGGGAGGGAGGAAGGAAGAGAATTTGAAGCACAAAAGTTTTTTAAATGGAAATTAAAATTGTTTTTACATATAATTGGGGAAAAAATAAAATACTAAATAAATAAATAATCCAAAGTTAAGAATAACATAAAATAAAATAACTGTAGACAATATAAAATATTTGGGAGTCAACCTGCTGAGACAAACCCCGGAATTATATGATCATAATTACAAAATATTTTTCACACAAATAAAGTAAATCTAAACAATTGGGAAAATATTAATTGCTCATGGGTAGGCCAAGCCAATATAATAAAATGACAATTCTACCTAAATTAAACCACTTATTCAGTGCCATACCAATCAAACTACCAAAAATTTATTTTATAGAGCTAGAAAAAATAAGAACCAAATTCATCTGGAAGGAATATCAAGGGAATCAATGAAAACAATGTGAAGGAAAGTAGTCTAGCCATACCAGATCTCAAACTGTACTATAAAATGGTAATCATTGAAACAATCTGAGACTGGATAAGAAATAGAATGTTGGATCAGTGGAATAGACTAGGAACACAATACAGTGTAGTAAATGACCATAGTAATCTAGTGTTTGATAAATCCAAATATACAAACTTTGGGAACAAGAACTTACTATTTGACAAAAATTGCTGGGAAAACTAGAAAGCAGTTTGGCAGAAACTAGGTATAGACCAACATCTCACACCATGTTTCAAGATAAGGTTAAAATGGACACATGATTTAGACATAAAGTGTGATATCATAAGCAAATTAGGAGAACATGGAACAGTTTGCTTGTCAGATGTATGGAGAAGGGAAGAATTTAGGAGCAAACGATATAGAGAACATTACAAAATGTAAAATGGATCATTTTGATTATATAAAATAGAAAAGTTTTCGCACAAACAAAACCAATATAACCGAAATTAGAAGGAAAGCAGGAAACTGTGGGGAAATTTTATAGCAAGTATCTCTGATAAGGGCCTCATTTCTCAACTATATAGAGAACTGAGTTAAATTTACAAGAATACAAGTCATTCCCCATTTGATGTGGTCAGAAAATATGAACAGGCAGTTTTCAGATGAAGAAATCAAAACTATCTATAGTCACGGAAAATGCTGTAAATTACTATTGGTTAGAGAAATGCAAATTAAAACAACTTTGAGGTACCACCTCACACCTATCAGATTGGCTGATATGGCAGAAAAGGAAAATTATAAGTGTTGGAGGAGATATGGGAAAACTGGGACATTAATGCACTGTTGGAATTGTGAGCTAATCCAACCATTCTGGAGAGCAATTTGAAACTATGCCCAAATGGCTATAAAAATGTGTATACCCTTTGATCCAGCAATACCACTACTAGGTCTATATCACAAAGAGATCCCCCAAAAAGGGATATGAATCTATGTACAAAATTATAGCAGTTTTTTTGTAATATCTAAGAATTGCAAATCAAGGGGATGTCTATCAATTGGAAAATGGTTGAACAAAGTGTGGTATATGATTGTAATGGAATATTATTGTGCTATAAGAATTGATAAGCAGGGTGACTTCTGAAAAATCTGGAAAGACTTACATTAACTGATATAGAGTGAAGTGAGCAGAACCAGGAGAACATTGTACACAATAATAGCAATATTGTACAATGATCAATTGTGAATGACTTAGCTATTCTTAGCAATACAGTGATTCAAGATAATCCCAAAGGACTCACCATGAAAAATACTATCCATCTCCAGCAAAAGAATTGATGGCATCTGAATAAAAACTGGGGGCGGCTAGGTGGCGCAGTGGATAAAGCACCGGCCCTGGAGTCAGGAGTACCTGAGTTCAAATCCGGTCTCAGACACTTAACACTTACTAGCTGTGTGACCCTGGGCAAGTCACTTAACTCCAATTGCCTCACTAAAAAACAAACAAAAAAAAAACCTGAAGCATGCTTGCTTGCTTGCTTGCTTTCCTTCCTTCCTTCTTTCTTCCATAACTAATATGAAAATGTTTTATATGATTGCACATGTATAACCTATATCAGATTGCTTACCATTTCAGAGAGCTGAGAGGGGAGAAAGGGTTTGGAACTCAAAATTGTTTTTAAAAAGAATGAATGTTAAAAATTATTTTACATGTAATTGAGGAAAAATAAAATATTATTTTTAAAAAGGAATAATGGAACTCTATAAATAATGTTTGATGAACCCCAAAACATATTACTTAAAAAAAAACTTCCTATTTACTAAGACCTTTTGGGAAAACTGAAAAACAGTATGGCAGAAATCAGGATTAAAACAACATCTTGCCCATCTTCCACAAGAAATTCAAAATGGACATATAGCCTGAACACTAATAATCATACCATTAAAAAATCATAAGAGAATCATAAGATATACCTCTCACAGCTATGGGTAGGAGATATATTCATTACCAAAAAAGGGATAGAGGTAATTATAAAATGAAAAAAATTCGATAATTTTGATTATATAAAACTTCTTGAGAACAGAGATGAGTTTCTCTTATATTCCCCTAGCCCCCTACACATGCACACATAGAACCTACTCTAATACAGGAATGGACACACACTAGGAATTCAAAAATTTGCTTTTTTGTTATTGGGTTTTTTTGGGGGGGGGTTGGGTTTGGGTTTTTTGTTTGTTTTGGTTTGATTTTGGGTGGTTTTTTTGCAGGGCAATGAGGGTTAAATGACTTGCCCAGGATCACACAGCTAGTGTTAAGTGTCTGGGTCTGGATTTGAACTCAGGTCCTCCTGAACTCAGGGCCGGTGCTTTATCTACTGTGCCACCTGGCTTCCCCCTTTTTTGTTTTTGTTTTTTAATAATTAATTTTATTTATTTATTTATTGTGGGACAATGAGGGTTAAGTGACTTGTCCAAGGTCGCACATATAGTAAGTGCCAAGTGTCTAAAGCCAGATTTGAACTCAGTTTCTCCTGAATCCAGGACTGGTGCTTTATCCACTGTACCATCTAGCTGCCCCCTGACTGATGGATTAAAATTAGTATGTCAGGGGCAGCTAGGTGGTGCAGTGGATGGAGCACCGGTCCTGGATTCAGGAGTACCTGAGTTCAAATCCGGCCTCAGACACTTAACACTTACTAGCTGTGTGACCTTGGGCAAGTCACTTAACCCCAATTGCCTCACTAAAAAAAAAAAAAATAGTATGTCAGACTTGGAGTCAGAAGGTCTATGTTTATCTCCTACCTCTGACAAATACAAGATGTTTGAGTTTGAAGAAGTGTTTAAACCCAATGAGCTTCAGTTTCCTCATCTGTAAAATGTCAGAATTATTGTGAAGCTCAAATAAGACCATATATACCACATTTTGCAAACCTGAAAGTCCTATATAAATGTATTTTATAATCGTTATTATAAATCAACAGTCATAGCTACTAGAAGAATGTTGTGGTTGATCTTCAATGACCCCTTCCTGGAATAGGCAACCTAAACGGCTCAGTAATGGACTTGGTGTCAGGAAGACCTGAGTTCAAATTCTGCCTTAGACACTCCCTCGCTGTTTGACCTTGGACAAGTTACTTAACCTCTTTCAGTCTCAGTTTTCTCTTCTGTAAAATGGAGATGCTATTAGCACCTGCTTCACCGGGTTGCTGTGAGGGTCAAAAGCCTGAGTATATGTAAAGGTACTTTTGCAAAACTTAAAGTACTATATAAAAGGCAGTTATTTGTTCTCTCATGTCACACATCCTGACAATGATGACGACGATGATGATCTGACATTTGTGTAGCACTTTAAGGTTGGTAAAGTACCTTACAAAGTGACTTCATGTGAGCCTCACAACAAGGTAGATGCTCCCTCTTTTTACAGATAAGTAATCTGATTTCATAGAACATTACTAGTGTCATATGTGGAATCTGAACCCAGGTCCCCTTGAATCTAAAACCAATACTTCAACCACTACAAAAGGAAGTTCCCCATGGTGAACTAGTCTCATCTTGAAGTTTGCACATTTTGGATAGAGGAGGGGAAAATTACCTCAAATAATACCACAGGGAGGTTCACTCCCTATTGGGATACCAGGATTCAATCAATCAATAAACATTTATTAAGCATCAACTATATGCCAGATGGAGGTGGCTCAGTGGATAGAGTGCCAGGCCTGTAGTCAGGAAGACCTGAGTTCAAATCTGGCCTCAGACATTCACTAGTCGTGTGACCATGGGCAAGTCACTTAACTTCTGTTTGTCTTAATCCACTGGAGAAGGAAATGGCAAACCACTCCAGAGTCTTTACCAAGAATATCTCCTGTATGGTACTGGTGTGCTATGGTCTACAGGGTCAAGAAGAGTCAGACACAACTGAACAAGAGGACAACATATGCCGGGCACTATGCTAAGCACTGTGGTACCCAAATGTCAAAGCACTTGCCACTTTAAGCAAGTGACTAATCTTCAACTTTTGGTTTGGAGCAAGCATGGATTTGTTTTAAAATACACTCGGTTAGATTTTCTAACAACCTCGCTGGTTCCTGAGAGCTTGCCAGTATCGTAGCTAGACTTACCTTTAATGAGCGTCTGCAGAAACAGAGGAAGCCAGGCTCAGTCATGGACACTTTTCATCACCCTCTCTTGTGACTCAAATTCCTTCTATTTTTATACTTCCCATCCCTCCTCATCTAGGTTCAATCCAAGTTTGCACATCCTGATAAGGCAAAGAGGTGATTTCCTGGCACTTGTCATTTTCCTATTATTATAATGAAATATCAAGTTTGCTTTTTCAAATAAGACTCCATTGTAGTCTCATTCTCAGTTTGTCACTGACCCCTCAGTCCCAATAACCTTGATTTCCTTTCTCTTGCCATGCAGTGTTGACTGGCCTCTAAGGGTATTTTCAGCTTCTAAAATATGATGACTTCCAAAGAACATTCTTTTGAAAAAGACTCATCAGGGGCAGCTAGGTGGCGCAGTGGATAGAGCACCGGCCCTGGAGTCAGGAGTACATGAGTTCAAATCCGGCCTCAGACACATAACACTTACTAGCTGTGTGACCCTGGGCAAGTCACTTAACCCCAATTGCCTCCCTAAAAAAAAAAAAAAGAAAGAAAAAGAAGAAGAAAAAGACTCATCACCCAAATGAAGTCCTAAAGAACTGGGATACTTAAACATAACTAGAAACACTGCTGTCATTGTGTTTCCCTCCTGTTGAATAGCTTTCCTGTGGATTTTACCTTTCATTTTGATGTTCAGGACAGCTAGGTGGCACAGTGGATAAAGCACTGGCCCTGGATTCAGAAGGACCTGAGTACAAATCCAGCCTCAGACACTTGACACTTACTAGCTGTACGACCCTGGGCAACTCACTTCACCCTCATTACCCTGCAAGAAAAATAAAAAGTACATTTTGATGTTTCAACAACTCCTCTGCTAAGAATATCTCTGCCCTCTTTCTTTTCCCATTTCTCCATTTCCTACTCTATGATGTTCAGTAGCTGCCACCCTCTAACTCTAGCAGGAAGAATACGGGTTCTTCATATTTCTAGGTCTGTTTTTTGGCTCCTCCCTCCTTCCTACTTGGCCCCACTACTTTCTTTGTCCTGATTTCCTTGCCATATGGCAAGTGGAAACTACGGTGTAGGTCCTATGCAATGGGTATCAATCATCTTTTTTGTTTTAAAATACAAAGAACCAGTCATTTCAGGGACTCCCTCCAAAAATCATAGAATCTCAGTTAGAAAGCAACTCAAAGGTCATCTAGCCATGGGCTTCTTAAACTCTTTCCACTTGTGACCCCTTTCCACCAGAGAAAGTTTTATGCAACCCCAGGTATCTAGGTATATAAAATAGGTATCCATAATCTTTTACTGTTGCCAAATTTTTCATAACCCCCACATTCAGTTATGTGACACCATAGGGGGTCATGACCCACAGTTTAAGAAACTAGGTGTTAGCCAACATAAACTCTGAAGATTCTCATCATGATTCCTACTCACAGATGAGTTGGGTCCCTGACCAAGGTCACATTTCCCCCTTAGTGTTCTAGGGATCGCCCTGAAGGGTTGGAGTGAGTCCTTAATGCTATAGACTGAAGTATCCATTCTGTTATGTCCTAGTAGTGATTAGTGCCTCACTATCATTTAACCAATTAACATCAATTAGCTTTTACAAAAAGGATATTTACTAGAACATAAAGTGAGAACTCTAGAAGACCAAATATTTCCTCTCCAGCACCTGGGGGCAATCTCCCCTAAGCCCTTGGAAGAGTGGACCCCAATCTATAAAGCATTCATTCCCCCCAAGTTCACTTCTAAATGGAGGCTCAACTACCACTAAGCTGGATCAAGAAAATTGTTCTTCAGGTGGCTGAACACCAGCCTCAAGGTCAATGTGCCCAGATTTTGAGGTGATCTTGTGAATTCAAGAGGTCTGGAGGTAGTCCAGAGAGTGAACCTAGATGGTAGCAAAGGGAATTTCTTCATCAGAAAGAACAATAAAAGGATTGGCTCAAAGTTAGACATTTTACCATCAGATATGTACTAATCAGTCATTAACATGTATTAGGCATCTAATATTTGCCAGGTACCATGTGCTAAGGGCCGGGAATACAAAAAGAAGCAAAAGACAGTCCCTGCCCTCAAATTATTCACAATCTACAAGCAAACAAATATATACAAATAAGCTATATACATAAGAAATAGCAAATTTCAGGGCACTTATATTAAAAGGGATTGGGGGGGCGGCTAGGTGGTGCAGTGGATAGAGCACTGACCTGGATTCAGGAGGACCTGAGTTCAAATCTGGCCTTAGACCCTTAACACTTACTATGTGACCCTAGGCAAATCACTTAACCCCAACTGCCTCACCAAAAAAAGGGGGGTTGGGGGGCAGCTAGGTGGCGCAGTGGATAAAGCACCGGCCCTGGATTCAGGAGGACCTGAGTTCAAATCCGGCCTCAGACACTTGACACTTACTAGCTGTGTGACCCTGGGCAAGTCACTTACCCCCCATTGCCCTGCAAAAAAAAAGGTGGGGGGATTGGGAAAGGCTTCTTGTAAAGATAAGATTGTAGTTAGTTGTTTGCACAGTGCAGAGCCAAGGTGAAATGTAAGATGCCTATTAAAAGTCCTAAAAACTGTTTTGTGTCCCGATGAGATTTAAATAGGACAAATTGTAATAATAGTTACAAGTTGTTATTGAATTCTTTTTTTTTTTTTTTGACTTGCTTTAGATTGCTTTATTTAAGAGTTGGGAGATGAAAGAGATGTGGAACTAACAAACAACAAACTTCCTAATTTCCCTCCCACCTATTTCCCTCAAAAATCTGTTTATGAATATCTGAAATCTTGGTTCCGTCCTTCCCTGTTCCATAATACTCCCTGGATATAGAGAGCTCAGTCAACCAACTCCTAGACCTGAAAACAATTTGTTGGGTTCCTCATCTCTCTATTCTCTCACCTCCTCTGCCCAAGGATGGGCTTGCCCTTCAGCTTGAATGCATGGTGGAGCCCAGAGAGGAAACAGGGAGAGGGGAGAATGCATCACCCTCTGTGAAGGGAGCTGGGGAATAAAGAGTAGTGAAATGAGGGCCCCCATAGCTCGGATGACTGAAAGGAGGGCCGGGAGCTAGGGGAAAAGGCATAGGTCCCCCAGGGAAGGACCCAGCTGCCTCAAAATCCTCTCGGGGTGAGTTGCTGTTGCTGCGCTTGCCCTTCTGACGCCGGTTACAGAACCAAACCCGGACAACATCTTTCTCAAGTCCCAGCTCCTCGGCAATATTGCTGATCTGTTGAAGTGTGGGCTTGGGGCACTGGAGAAACATGCTCTCCAAGTTTCCCCGAACTCCGTTCTCAATGCTTGTACGCTTCCTCTTTCTGGCTTGCTGAAGGACTGTCTCAGCCTTGCAAAGCTCCTGAAGGTGGTCATTGTCATTAGCTGCTTCTAGCCACTTCTGTAGCAGAGGTCTGAGCTTACACATGTTCTTGAAGCTGAGTTGTAGTGCCTCAAAGCGACAGATGGTAGTCTGGCTAAAAACCTTGCCAAAGAGAGCCCCCAAGGTTATCCCCACATCAGCCTGGGTATAACCCAGAGTGATCCTCTTCCGCTTTAGCTCCTTGGCAAACTGCTCCAGTTCCTCTGGGGAAGGGGTCTCCTGTGGCTGCTCGTCTCCACTCTCCACCGGCTCAATCTTGGTGACTCGAGCTGTAGCGCCGGGCTCTGGGGAACTGTCCTCGGAAGGGCTCTCTACCCCGGGACCTGTATCGCCGTCGGGGACCGCGATCTCCTGAGCAGGCTGAGCCATCACTCCCACATTGGGCTGAGGTTCACAGTAGACACCTCCTCCCCACATATCGTACAAGGGGTGGTACGGGGCCATTCCCCATCCGTCGGGTCCTGGTCCTGTCCCGGCCCCACCGGGTGGGCCTTGAAAGCCGGGCCAATTCCACGTAGGTTCGGACCCTCCAGCCCCGCCACCGCCCGGCGGGGGCGAATAGTATTCAGGAGCCAGGTGTCCGGCCATCTGTTATTGAATTCTAATTTGTTAATATGCCTATGATCTATGAGTCTTTTATGTTAGTATTTCCTATGTGATTTTAACCTAGGTCTTCCAACTCTCTCACTCTCTCCTTGGTACCATACTACCCTTGACAACAGATAAACCATCTATCCACCCTCAGGGATCATTCATTCCTTTTTTACTCATGCCTTTTGTTTTTATATATCTATTTCCAAATATATTTCTCCTTGCTTTACTCAGCAACCCCTACAACAAAGGTTAAAGAAGAAAAGGGGGGAGGGGGAAAGCAGTCCAGCAGAACTAACCTGTCTCCCACCTCTGCAAGAAATAGCTTGAGTTTCATTTTTTCAGCTCTTCTCTGTGTTCAAGCATGGTCATTGCAGTTATATAGTATCCAGGTTTTTTAAATTGTTCTTCCTGTTTACATGATTGGGATCATTATGTATATTTTCCCCTGGTTCTGCTTACTTCATTCTGCATCAATTCATATGCCTTCTCAGGTTTCTCAGAATTCTTCACATTCCTTATTTCTTCAGCACAATGCTATTCCCATTACTTTCATGGCTCACAATTTGTTCAGCTATTTCCCAACTGATAAGCTGCCCCTCCCCCACTACCCCCCCCAATTCTTTGATGTTACCAGAAATGCTGTGATAAACATGTTAGTATCTGGGGTGTCAGGGCCACATGGCTAGCAGTAAAATCTCCCAGAACTGCTTTGCTTAGTTCACTGATTCCAGGGCTAGAAAATGTGAAGCAGCAGCCCTGAATGTTAGCTTGTAAAATGCAGTTTTCCTTTCAAAGGGCTTTTATTGGGGCAGCTAGGTAGCAGTGGATAAAGCACCAGCCCTGGATTCAGGAGGACCTGAGTTCAAATCTGGCCTCAGACACTTGACACTTATTAGCTGTGTGACCCTGAGCAACTCATTTAACCCATTGCCCCACAAAAACAACAACAAAAACCCCAAACAAACAAAGGGCTTTTATAAGAGCTTACAACTGGTTTTCATGCTTCTTTCTATGGAGTTCTACCACCACTTGTCTTTCTTTAAAGGACACAGATGAGAATCAAGAAGGTAGTATAATAACAATAATAACTAGCATTTATACAGTGCTTACCACAGTAAGGCACTATGCTAAGCACTTTCTGTCTATGATATGATCTTCACAACAACCCTGGGAAGTAGGTTTTATTATGTTCCCATTTTATAGTTGAGGAAACAGGCAAAATGACTCGTCCAAGATCACACAGATAGTAAACATCTGAGGCTAGATTTGAACTCAAGTCTTCCTGACTCCAGGGCCAGTGCTCTATCCACTGTACCACCTAGCTAGAAATCCCTCTGAACTGGGAATCAAGAGACCTGAGTTCTAATCTTGAGTCTATCACTAGCTGAGTGGCCTTAGGCAAGTCCCTTCTTGTCTCTAGCATTGGTAAAATAAGAGTGTTCAACTATATGCTCTTTAAGCCCTTCTGGTTCTGGCCATCTATGTTCTGAGGCCCATCTTGGCTCAGGCATCTATGAGCCTAAGTCATGTGATTTCTGACAGGTCAGTGTAAGTCAAAACATGTCTGAGGCCCGTCCCCTGGAAACTCTGTAGCCTTCTTTGTTCAGGGCTCCAGTCTCCACATGCTTTATGGTAGGTGAGTCGGGGAGAAAAACAATGGGATAGGAAAGAAGGAAGGTGAGCCAAAGTCCAGTCTGCAGATGTAAAGATACAGGGTTGGTGCTCCACCTCAGAGAGTCAATTAAAGGGTAAAAAGGCCCATGAGAGTGGGGCGGCTAGGTGGCACAGTGGATAAGCACCGGCCCTGGATTCAGGATTCAGGAGTACCTGAGTTCAAATCCGGCCTCAGACACTTGACATTTACTAGCTGTGTGACCCTGGGCAAGTCACTTAAGTCCCATTGCTCTGCAAAAAAATTTTTTAAATTTTTTAAAAAGGGCCCATGAGAGTCAGAGACCAGAAAAGAGAAAATTCAATTCAATTCCATTCTACTCAACAAACATTTATTTGCTAATGTGCGGAGCAATGAGGGTTAAGTGACTTGCCCAGGGTCACATAGCTAGTAAGTGTCAAGTGTCTGAGGCTGGATTTGAACTCAGATCTTCCTGAATCCAGGGCCAGTGCTTAATCCACTGAGCCACCTAGCTGTCCCCTGGTCCTTCCCTCTTGAAGAGGAACCATGACATCAGGAGGTAATGTCATGACTTGCAGTGAATTGAATTTAAGTGAGGGAGGGCTATGCAAAATTAGCCACTTCACTCTCTCCTCCAGAACCATCTGGGCCCAGTGGTAAGATAAGACAACTGGAGATGGCCCCACATGTTTGAGGCAATGGGAGTTAAGTGACTTGCCCAGGGTCACACAACTAGTAAGTATCAAGTGTCTGAGGCAGGATTTGAATTCAGGTTCTCCTGACACCAGGGCCAGTGCTCTATCTACTGTACCACCTAGCTGTCCAGTAGCTACTGCATGAACACAGAGAGGAAAAAGTCCATTGATGAAAGATGTAAAGGAGCCTGGGTGACCGGGAAGATGGTAGTGCCCTCATCAATAATAGGGACATTGGGAAGGAGAGAGGGCTTGGGAAGGGGTGGGGGTGAGGGAAGATAATGAGTTCTGCTTTAGACATGTTGACTTTGAAATGTCAAGAAGACATCTAGTTCAAGATGTACAAGAATCAGTTGGTGATGTGTGACTAGCTCAAAAGAGAAACTAGGGATGGATACACACATATGTATGTGTATGTATATATATGTGTGTGTACATATATGTGTATGTATGTATCTATAAATATATATACATATATATTAATCTGGAAGGACAGCTAGGTGACACAGTGGACAAAATGCCAGAGCTGGAGTAAAGAAGAGTCCTCTTCCTGAGTTCAAATCTGGCCTCAGACACTTATTAGCTGTGTGACCCTGGATAAATCACGTAACCCTGTTTGCCTCAGTTGCCTCCTCTGTAAAATGAGCTGGAGAAAGAAATAACAAACCACCTCAGTGTCTCTGCCAAGAAAACCCCAGATGGGGTCACAAAGAATCAGACATGACTGAAACAACTGAGCAACAACAAAAACCTGGAAATCATGTGCATAGACATGGTAATGGACCCATGGAAGTTAATAAGATTACCAAGTGAGATGGTATAAATGGAACAGAATAGAAAGAGGGCCCAGAACAGATTCTTTGGGGATGTCCATGGTTAAAAGACATGGCATGGATGAAGAAGCAGCCAAAGAAACTGAGGAATGTTGAGACAGATAGGAGAAGTAGCAGAGAGAAGTGCCATGAAATTCTAGATAGGAGAGTAGTTAGGAAGAAAAGGTGATAATTGTCAAATGATGTAAGAGAAATCAAGAAAGAACAAATTGGAGAAAGGCTATTCAGTTTGGCAATTAAAAGCTAGTTAGTATCTCTGGAGTGTTGACTAATGAGGTGAGGACACAGATTGCAAAGGGTTTAGAAGAAAATGAGAAAAGATAAGAGAAAGTGAAGGCACTGAATATAGATGGCTTTCTCTAGAAGTTTGACCATGAAAGAAAAGAGATTTTTTGGATGACAGCTAGCAGACATGGTTGGATCAAGTATGGGTTGTCTTTTTAAGATAGGAGAGAGGTGGGGCAACTAGGTGGCACAGTGGATAGAGCACCGGCCCTGGATTCAGGAGGACCTGAGTTCAAATCCGGCCTCAGACACTTGACACTTACTAGCTGTGTGACCCTGGGCAAGTCACTTAACCCCAATTGCCTCACTAAAAAAAAAAAAAAAAGATAGGAGAGAGGTGGGTGTGTTTGTAGGCATTAGGGAAGAAACCAGTAAAAATGGAGAGACTGAAGAGAGTAGGAATGACAGTGAGGGCAATCTCCTATAGGATTTGGGTGAGCATTGGAGTACATGAGATTTGGGGGAGGAAGAGAGAGGTGGTAACATTTAGCCTAATGACCTCAATTTTTAGATGAAATATTATCTCCAACTAAGAAAGTGAGGGAAGAAAGTGCTGAAGGAATCTTGAGGAGAGATGTGAAGGTTTGGAACAACTATTTTAGAGATTGGAATAGTAAGTCAATTAGAAAGTAAGTAAGTAAGTAAGACAGTAAGAACCCAGCTGAAATCAGAGAACATAAATTTGTAATGGACCCAGTGAACACTAGCTCCATTTAATGGTATATAAATAGCACTGAAGGAGGAGGAGGAGGATGGTAGTAATCTAGGACAAAGGTTTATCAAGGCATGATTGTCAAGGGGGTCAAGGATTAGAAGATGTTGGAATTAGATGATTTCTAAGGCCCCTTTCAATTTAAAGTCCTCTGAGTCTATGAGTGAGATTGCAAAGAGGGTAAAATGAAAGAGGGTCAAGGACAGAGTCTCTTCCCTTACTCTTCAGTTCAATAAGTCGTCACCTTTTTGTGCCTCAGTTTCCTCATATGTAAAATGGGGTCACTAATAGCTACACTAAGTAGATCACAAGACCATTGTGAGGAACAAACAAGTATAATACTTGTTTCAGAGATTCTCACAAGACACAAAGGGCCTGGGGATGCTTACCGGGACTTTTACTTCTCCCCTTACTCAAAACTCCTGAGAGGCATTTTGGAGTAATGGAATCAATCTTGGACTTGAAGCCAGGAGGGGACTAGGTTGGTGATCCTTGCTCCAACACTTACTAGCTCTAACACCCTGGGCAAGTCACTGTGAGCCTCTGTTTCCTCATCTGTAAAAATGGGATAATGCACCTGTCGTTTACATCCTTGGTTATTGAAAGGACCAAATGAGAGGATGTATGCAAAGAGTTTTGTAAACATCAGAACAATCTATAAGTGTCAGCTAGGATTATTGACACCCAGTGTATTGTCACCAACTCTCCTTGCAAAGTTCTCAAAACTCAAAAAAAATATAGTTACAAATAAAAGAAAAAAACAGGGGGCAGCTAGGTGGTGCAGTGGATAAAGCACTGGCCGTGGGATTCAGGAGGACCTGAGTTCAAATTAGACTTCAGACACTTGACACTTACTAGCTGTGTGATCCTGGGCAAGTCACTTAACCCTCATTGCCCTGAGAAAGAAAGAAAGAAAGAAAGAAAGAAAGAAAGAAAGAAAGAAAGAAAGAAAGAAAGAAAGAAAGAAAGAAAGGAAGGAAGGAAGGAAGGAAGGAAGGAAGGAAGGAAGGAAGGAAGGAAGGAAGGAAGGAAGGAAGGAAGGAAGGAAGGAAGGAAGGGGAAAATAAAAATAGCAAGGATATATTGAACATGGGTATTCCATGTGCCATTATGTCACTTTAATATGACAGTGCTAAAGGGCAGCTTCTCAGGAGAGAAGCACTATGACAGCCACATGGGTCTGCATTTGAATCCTGACTCCGCAGCCCACTGGCTGTCCAACTTTTGGCAAGTTCCCCCCCTCCTCCAAGCCTCAGTTTCCTTCATCTCTACAAGAAGGAGATTACAAATCCTCCCAAGGAGAAGCTATATACAGTTAAGAGGAAAGTCCTTGTGTTCATAATTATGTTTGGGGTGGGCGGAGCCACCAGGAAGACCTTGAATGTCATCTCCAGAACTTAGTTCCCTATGTTTCCAAAATCATTCTGTATGGACTCATTGACTGACTACCTCTTCTGCATCTTTTAAAACTTTTAAAGTAAGTAGAATTCATTTTGTCAACTAGGTTATTATGATAAAATTGCTTCTGTGGTTAAAGCCAAGTGGTATTCAGATCTCTCAGGGTTTTAAAATGCTGGAGAGGGTGTTTGGTTCCTGAGTGTAATATGCTGGCCTCTTGCCTAATGAATTTCAGGAGTGTTTAGCACTCAATTATGACTACCTGGCTTGGCCCCAGAGGGCAGAACTATCTAAGGCCTTTGAAATTAAAGGATGAAAATTTTCAGCTGACTAATAAACTTCTTAACAATCAGTCATCCAATAATATATAGTATGAGTGGACAAGCAACTATGTGAATGACTCAGGGGCCTCTCCTGTGTTATGATGAAAATTCTTCTAATTATCTGTGGAACTGGAGGAACAGATGACTCAGGATTTACTGAGCTGGAACTGGGGGGCATACAAAAGGGGTGCCTCTCTTTTCCTTTGTGGTTGTGAGGAGATGGAACTATTTGCAGCTCATCCCTAAAGTCAAGTGAGGAAGAGACAGTAGCTCTGTCTCCCACATGGCCATAGAGACTGTGGGCACATGACTGTCTCTATCTCTTTGTGGTTAGTCTTCTCTGGTCCTAGGTAAATGACTTACTCTACCAAGCTTGGAAGTGTCTAGGAGACCCAGGGTTTGGAATTTCCCCAAGTCCTAACAGAGTTCTATGGGAGTTGAATGGTGGCGGTAGCAGTGGCCATTGGCATGGTGGTGGCCAACAGTAGTAGAGGCAGCTGGAGAGAAACCCAACGATGGCAGCAGATTCAGGACTCATGGGCTTGTCGTGGTAAAGTGCTCACTATGGACTCTAGAAAGACACTGACCCTTGGAGCCTAGAAGAGACCTATACCCAAGAAACTTCATGAAAACTCCACAAAAGGAGAAAAGATTTGGGGGGAAAGTATTAGGAGGCACCCCTTATGCAGAAGTGTTCTCTATACATATGCCTCAATACCCTTGTATTCTGCGCTCTCTTCCCCACCCCCTGAATCACCTACACATACCATGGGTATTGTGTGTATAAGTAGAATACACACCAACTTTGGAGGTGATTGTTTTTGTTCTTTTTATGCCATTCTAGTTAATGCTTTTCTTTTCTTTTGTTTTTGTGTGTTTGTGAGGGGGAAAGGGGGGCAAAGAGGGTTAAGTGACTTGCCCAGGGTCACACAGTTAGTAAGTGTCAAGTGTCTGAGACTGGATTTGAACTCAGGTCCTCCTGAATCCAGGGCCAGTGCTTTATCCACTGTGCTATCTGGCACCCAAGTAAATGCTTTTCTAAAAGTTAGTGGTGTTCCGTAGACTAACTGTTACTGGAAAGCACACCAGTAGGGGCTTATGAACAACAGTACTCAACTCAGGCCCTCCAGGTTATCCCCAAGGAACCTGGGCCCACTAGTGCCAGTGCAAGTAGGGGAGTGACCCCAAAGAGGGCACTACAATGGAATTTTTAGCTGCATTAGGTAGGGAGTGAGTTTTCTTTCACTAGAAACCTTCGAGCTGAAGTGGATAACCAGTTTTTAGAATTTGTTATAAAAGGATTCCTATTGGGCAGCTAGGTGGTGCAGTGGATAAAGTACGGGCCCTGGAATCAGGAGAACCTGAGTTCAAATCCGGCCTCCGACTCTTGACCCTGGGCAAGTCTTCATTGCCCCACCAAAAAACAAAACAAAACCAAAAAACAGAAACAACAACAACAAAAAGAGTCTTCAAACTCCTTAAAAAAAAGAGGATTCCTATTCCAGTACAAAATAGATTAGAGGCTACTTACTTCACAGTGAAACTTGGAAGAACATTGCAGAGCTGTGTTTAAAGGGTTTGGGGCTGGCTTATATCTGTAGTTCAGTTTAGGGAAGTATTCTGTTAAGAGGCCTCAGGCTTCTAGGTATTGGAGTTGTTGTTTTTCGTCCTTTGTTTTCTAAGAAAACCAGTGATATCAGGGGTGATGTTTTGACTTACAAATAAATTGGATTTAAGTAAGACAGAGTTGCCCCACTCTCTCTTCCAGAGTCACCAAAGTCCAGTGGCAAGACAAAAGTCAAGATGACCGGCGATGTCCTGGGATGTATTGGATAACTTTGGTATCTTTAATGTCTGACCAACCTCTAAGTGCTCCACAGAGGCTATCTCAATTGCCCAGTTGGAACAAATTGTTCTCATCTGCCCTTTCCACTGGGGAAAGTCTTCACATGCTTGGGGAAGCCATCCCCCTAACTCACTGAAGGGTTTGAGGCCCTTTGGCTACCCTTAATCTGGTTTAGCCCATGGGCCAATAGGGTTTTACCTGGGTGTGGCTGCTGTGCATGCTGCAGCTTCTTGGAGCCTCAGGTGGGATTGGTGTGGACCCCCAAGGTGGATGAGCAGCCCTGAAGAGGACTCAGTAAGCCCTCACACCAAAAGTGCTAGTCCTCCCTGAACACCCTGGATACCCCTGTGTACTAGAGTACAAAGTAAAGGAAGAGATCCTTTTAAAAGTGAGTCCTGCTAGATATCAACTAGATGAGAGGGGCCAGGAAATTCCTCTAGGCAGAATGCAGCAGGTTTTGGATTGATTGGGACATGAAAAACCTTAGCTCTTTTTTGGAGGGGGAAGGGGTAGTGTTTTATTAATGCTTTTTTTTTTTTTGGATGGAGGAGACTTCTCAATGATGCTTCACTCCCAACAGAAGTATAATTAAGCTCAATAAATCAACACATAAGGGGCAGATAGGTGGCACAGTGGATAAAGCACCAGCCCTGGATTCAGGAGGACCTGAGTTCAAATCTGGCCTCAGATACTTGACACTTATTAGCTGTGTGACCCTGGGCAAGTCACTCTCATTGCCCCGCAAAACAAAACAAAACAAACAAAATCAATAAATCAACATAGGGTCCACATTTGGGAATGTGCAGTTTATTCCACTCCTACAATCCACCACATCTCCAACAAAAGATAGGAGATTTTATGCTTAATTCCTGTTTCCTTGGAAGAGTATCACCAAGGTATAAAAGAATGGTCTAACATGGGCAGAGTCAGATAAGGACAACTGGACCCTGAGGCTGGTCCCTTGCAATGGGGGGTGGGGGTGGGGGTGGGAAGGGCTTTCCTTTCTCTAACATTGGTTGGTTGTTGTCCTTTATTCTTTTGTTTGTTTGTTTGTTTTTGTTTTGGGGTTTTTTTGCTGGGCAATGGGGGTTAAGTGACTTGCCCAGGGTCACACAGCTAGTAGGTGTCAAGTGTCTGAGGCCAGATTTGAACTCAGGAACTCCTGAATCCAGGGCTGGTGCTTTATCCACTGTGCCACCTAGCCACCCCCATTGTCCTTTATTCTTGAAGAGGACCAAAATGGCGTCACTATGCGAGAGTCAAGTTATCGAGTCCTGCTGTGGCTGATCACTCCAATAAGAGCTCAGAATGCTCTACCACAGGTAGGCCACAAATAGTCCACGTGAACAATTGGGGTGGATTCTCTGAATCTGCACATCTCAAATTTCTTTGGAGCTACTTCAGTTCTGCTTTGCTCATAGAGCACAGCACCTTCTGGGCAGTCCTGTGCCAGTGTCTCCCATGTCATTCAGTCAATTCCAAAGTTTTTGAGAGTGTCTTTATATCACTTTTTCTGACTGCCATGTGAGTGTTTGCTTTGTGTGAGTTCTCTTTAAAACAGTCTTTTAGGCAAGCTTATGTTTGGCATTCAAACAATGTGGCCAGCCTCTCTGCAGTAGTTTCAAGGCCTGACAGTTTAGTTGGAGAGAAGACCTCAGTGTCTGGTATCTTATGCTGCCAGGTGATTTTCAGAATCTTCCTAAGACAATTTCTCTCACATACCTTCTCCCTGTACACCTCCTCAGATCTGCCTAGGAGAAAGGACAAGGGGGTTACTAGCAAGCCTGGCCTCTGGAGGCCTGGGATTTCCCCTAATTCTATGGCCAGGATGCAAACAAATCCTTCCTTCCTTCCTTCCTTCCTTAGGTCAGTTGAGAAAATGTCTGGGATTCACTGGTTCTCAAAGTCAAAAGGAACCTCAGAGCATAAGACTGGCGGTCTCCATTCCTGGAAAGTTCTCCCTCTTCACCTCTGCCTCTTAAGGGGGGGAATGTGGAAGGGAACACGCATTTATCATACACATGTGCCAGGCACTATGCTAAGCCCTGTACAAATATTATCTCATTTGTTCCTTACAACAACCCTGGGAAGTAGCTGCTATTAATTATCCTTACTTTACAGTTGAAGAAACTGAGGCAAACAGAGGTTAAGTGATTTGCCCAGGGTCACACAGCTACTGAGGCCAGATTTGAACACAAGTCTTCCTGACTCCAGGCCTACTGCACCCCCTAGCTGCCGAAAGCCTTTGTTTCCTCTGAAGCTCAGTTCAATTGCCACCCTCTACATCAAGGCTTTCCTGATCCCCTCCACAGCCAGTGCCAAGTACCTCATGTGTATTTTGTATTTTGTAAATCCTTATTTATGCACTCATTGCCTTCCCCAGTAGAATGCACTCTCTGGAGAATGTATACTGGTTTCCTTTGTCTTTGTGTCCCAAATGATTGGCACAGATTAAGCATTTACCAAACACTTGATTGAATGATTGATCTAGTCTCCAGACTTCACAGCTCTAGATATTTTGTACCACTCTCTATCCCACCCCACCCCCAACAATTCAGGAAAATCTGAGTTCAAATAAGCTTTTCATATGCTTCATGACAAGCTGCTTAACCGCCTTCTGCCTCAGTTTCCTCAACTGTAAAATGGAGTTAATAACACCTATCTCCAATGGTTGTTGTGAGGATCAAATGAGAGCTTTACATGTAAAGGCATATAATTGTTGTGGTTCAGTCATTCAGTCATATCTGAATCTTTGTGACCCCATGTACCATACAATATATGAAGTTTTCTTAGCAAGGATACTGGAGGGGTTTGCCATTTTTTCTCCAGTGGATTAAAGGAAAACAAGGTAAGTGACTTTCCCAGGGTCTCATAGCTAAGTAAGTGTCTGAGGCTAGATTTGAACTCAGATCATATGAGATATTTGTAAAGTGCTTAGCATGGTGCCTGGCATGTAATAAGCACTTAATAAATGCTTATTCCCTTCCCCACCCCCACCCCATCTACCCCTGTTCTTGACCATGATGGGTACTTCTTTTCCCAGCCTGATCATAATCCACTTACACTCTCTCATCCAGTATGATTCTTGTCCATGACCTTCCACAAATCCTTCATGAACATTTCCCAAACAAACTGGAGGCCTTCCTCCAGGCCTTCCCATGTGTTGTGTAGACATCATTTTCTCTACATGACTGGCCTATCTCCCAACATAGGCAGCCTTGATGTCCATAGTAGTACGGCTTCTTTCATGCAAGTTGTCTTGAGTAAAATGCTAAGCCCTACTTGCGCCCACCTGCTGTGTAATCTTCCCACTGCCCTTGGGGTCATCAGGGATTTTGATTCTTCTGGGATTGCGGTGTTCCATTATTTTCAGGAAATAATGATGATTCCGATACCACCAGTAACTGGTTTTAACATGATGCTTTAATGTTGGCAAAGCACTATTTAGCACAAAGAAATGAGAGTTATTGGACAAGTCACAACCTCTCTGAGCCTCAGTTTCCTCATTTAGAGAAGAGCAGATTAGACTAGAGGACCTCTAAATCAGGTTTCTTCCAATCCTAGAGGCAGTTTGGATCAGGAGATGGGTGCTGGATTTGAGTCAGGAAAACCTGGGCTCCAAACCCACCCTTGACACTTACTGGCTGTATGTCATTCATACCTCACAACATTGTGAACAAGGTTCTACAGGTCAAAGCTGTGTTTTTGTAGCGGGGAGTAGATTAGGATCATTGAGAGTATAGTGAAATTTCCTACATGTAACCCAGCCCACTGTTTTCCTTGGACCAATTCACTGCCCATCTACGGAATGAGAAGCCCACCAAAGTGATTGTCACATTCTGGTCAATATGCATTCTTTATCCACTTGGGTTTTTCCCATATGGATTGTTGACAATCTCTTTTGGGTGACTGGCTCTCATTAAGTTGCCTTGAAAAAATGCAAGTATCATTATTCCCATCTTACAAAGGAGTAAACAGAGGTTGAGAGAGGGAAAATGATTTGTCCAGAGACGCATATTAAGGATTAAGATGTTTCAGTGAAGGAACTAGGGATGAAAGCTAAAGATGGAGAAAAGAATACTTGACTATCTTACGTGGTTAGAAGGCTGTCATGTGGGAGAAGGATTAATTAATTATCACAGGATGACAAATCTAAATCTGAAAGAGACCTCAAAGGCCAGTCAGTTCAACCTCCTCATTTTATAGAAGAGAACACTTTAAGTGATTTGGCAAGGTTGTGTAGTTAGTAAACATCAGAGGATATTCTGTTTGGACCCAGAGGGCAAAATGAGGAATGGAGCAATGGGCTGAATTTACCCATGAGAAGATTTTATCTCGATGGAAGGAGCTGTCCCAAAGTAAAATAGATAATCATGACAGGTGGTGCATTCTTCATCATGAGATTCTTCAACCACTGGTCAGAAAGGCTTTAGAAGGGATTCTTGCTCAGGTAATATGTGCAATGGATGGAGGGTAAGCTTCAGAGCCAGGAAGACCTGGGTTAAGTACTGCCCCATACACCTTAGGCCATGTGGTCTTGGGCAAATCATTTAGCTATTGTCTAAGCTTATAGATTAATAATGCTAGCATTTATAATATGAAAATGTTTTGCATGACTTTGCTTATGTAATTGATATCTTGCTGCTTGCTTTCTCAATGGGTGAGGGAAAGACTTGATGGAGGGAGAGAATTTGGAACTCAACATTTTAAAAAATGAATGTTAAAGTATCCATTTTCATTGAAAATAATTTAATTTTAAAATAATATTAGCATTTTATAACACCTGCTATGTGCTAAGTACTATGCTAAATCCTTTACAAGTGTTATCTCATATGAACTTCACAACAACCCTGAGAGTTAGGTCCCCATTTTACAATGGAGACAAATAAAGGTCAAATGACTTGCCTAGGGTCACACACCTAGTAAGTGTTTGAGGCTAGATTTGAATTCAGGTCTTTCTGACTCTAGGTCCAGCATTCTATCCATTGAGCCACCTAGTTGCCTTGTAAATTGCAAAAGTAGTTAGCTATGTACATTAGTAGAAGGGCTTTCCCTTTCTGAAACTGTGTCAATGAATCACATATCTGCCCCTATTCAGATCCCTGCTAGGATCCCTTCACAGAATCATAGATCAGTTGGAGCGGCCACCTGAGTGTCCTAATCCAGTCTGTGCCTCAATAAGAATGAATTCTGCACCATCTTAGATGAATGGTTGGGTAGCCCAATGGCTAAATCAAATTAATCAAATAGTGTCAAAATCAAATAGAAACAACTGCTGAACTTATTGACTTAGAAAACTATATAGTGGGGCAGCTAGGTAGCACAGTGGATAAAGCACTAGCCCTGGATTCGGGAGGACCTGAGTTCAAATCCGGCCTCAGACACTTGACACTTATTAGCTGTGTGGCCCTGGGAAAGTCACTTAACTCTCATTGCCCCACCAAAAAAAAGAAAAAAAGGCACCAGCCCTGGATTCAGGAGGACCTAAGTTCAAATCCTGCCTCAGACACTTGATACTTACTAGCTGTGTGACCCAGGGCAAGTCCCTTAACCCCAATTGCCTTACCAAAAAACATTTAAAAAGAAAGAAAGAAAAAGAAAAAAGAAAGAAAACTATATATTAACATCATCTATATTCTATCACATTTGTATTTATTTTGTTAAATTTTGTCCAATTGCATTTTTTTTTGTGGGGCAATGGGGGTTAAGTGACTTGCCCAGGGTCACACAGCTAGTAAGTGTCAAGTGTCTGAGGCCGGATTTGAACTCAAGTCCTCCTGAATCCATGGCCAGTGCTCTATCCACTGCACCACCTAGCTGCCCCCCAATTACATTTGAATGGGGTTCAGCAGCACTCCCATTATTGACATCTCTGATCTAGCCCACTCTGAAAGTCCATGATTGTGAATGTTCTGTAACCTTCTTCGAAGGGGGAATAAAACTGTGCCAGGAGACGCATCGAGGGCAACTAAAACCTGGCCTGAAATTATATTTAGACTTTATTATTCCAGTCAGGGCTGCTTCTCTGCCCTCTACTCTGGTTTCAACATGAAGTCAACTGACCATGTCCCGGCCTCTGGACACCAAGTTTCTTTCTGGTCATGATTGGAGTCATGTGGTGGGCGATGTCCTTGCTGGCCCAGCTGCTGGCCAGAAGCTACAGCTCGGCCGCCAGGTGTAGGACACAGAGTGCCTGGCTAGGCCTGTGACCTAACAGGCCCCAGTTCCCAGACACCCAAGAAGGCTCTCTCTCCTTCACCCTTCAGGCAGAGCACACTCCCTACACCATCTCATTTGATACTTGGAGCAATTCTGTCAGTACTGAGTAGTGTCCCAATTTTGCAGATAAGGAAACTCCATTGTAGGTGTTGTCACTTGTTCATAGTCATATAGTTAATAATAGTCGGGAATGCTTGTGGGGGGAAGGGGTGTTTTACCCCCCCCCCAAGTATTCCTGATTCCAAGTCCAGCCTCATCTGCTTCTCCAAACTGACTCCACAGCCCAAGAGACCTGACTTAGAGATCCCCTACTCTGATGTGCTTCTTCTCCAGATGAGGAAACTGAGGGCCAGCAAGGGTGTGACTTGTCCAGTAATCATCCTCATTTCCACAGTGCTTTAAGATTTACAAACTGGTCAAAATAAAATAGAGCAATGGAGATATTTTTAAAAAATGTTTTCAGAGCACTTTTCACATATTATGATTACCTTCATTTGACAGACGAGGAAAGGGAGGCTGACCAAGGCAACCATGATATAGCCTGGTAAGCATAGGAGCTCAGACTCCATTCTTGATTTCCAGACCCCAAGTTCCCACACTCTTTGCAATCACTGAACCAGAGAGGATGAGAGCCAGAGTCTGAGCCTGGATCCAATGCTTTATCCATTGGATTACATAAGTGGTGTGTGTCATAATAAGGGCAGTTAGGTGCCGCCATGGTGCACAGAGCGCTGGGCTTGGAATCAGGAAGCCTCAAGGTCCTGAGTTCAAATCTGGACTCAGATACTTACTAGTTGGGTGACCCTGGGCAAGTCACTTAATCCTGTTTGCCTCAGTTTCCTCATTTGAAAAATGAGCTGGAGAAGGAAATGGCAAAGCACCCTAGTATCTTTGCCAAGAAAACCCCAAATGGGGTCACAAAGAGTCTAACATGATGGAAACAACCAAATGATAATAACATGCTTCTCAGTGCAGACTGGATGTTTGTCTGAAGCAAAGTAGCTGGTCATCCCAAGTTCTCCTTTTTATTAGCTATGTCACCTTGGGCAAGTCACTGAATTCCCTGAGTGCCAGTTTCCCCATTCATAAAACAAATGAGATGATCTTAAGGTCCCTTTCAGCTCTGATATGCTGTATTCTTGGATCTAAGGTGTCCTCTAGTTATGATATCTTATTTCCTAACATCCCTTTCTCCCTTCCAACTCAACCAACCTTTCTAAAATGCCTGCTCTAGACAAGGCAAATAAAATTGTCTCTACCCTCGAGAAGTTTACTTTCCAGCAGTGTGGCGGTGGTGGTGCTGGTGGTGCTGGTGGTGGGGTGTGTGTGTGTGTGTGTGTGTGTGTGTGTGTGTGTGTGTGTGAAAGAGAGAGAGAGAGAGAGAGAGAGAGAGATACAAGTAAATAAAAAGGCAATACAAAGTAATTTTAAGAGGGAGAGAACACTGATCACTGGAAGGATCTGGAAAGGCCATGGAGGATGGGGTATCTGAGCCTTACTTGGAAAGAAGCTAGAAATTCCAAATGGAGATGAGGAGGGAGCAAATGCCAAGCATGCAGGACCCCACATGTGAAGGCAGTATATGTAATGTCTCCTATGAGCAACAGGGAGCAGGTCCCTTTGGTTTTTTTAATCGCATTCATTGTATATGTTGTTCTCCTTGGTTCTCTCTTTGCTCTGAATCGGTTTATATAAGTCTTCCTATTTTCCCTCAGAATTCCTGATATTCATTTCTTATAGTGCAACCATCTTCCATTACATTCAATTTTAATTTTTAATGTCATCTTTTATTATGAATTTGACAAATAAGAACACTTCAATATACATGGAACAGAAGAAGAGGATTGTGGGACTGTGAGCTTTCCCACAGGTTGTTTTTAAAAAGCTTATCAAATTTAACATGATAGCAATAAAACTGCCCTGTGCACCTCACTCCTTCTGAACTTCCTTCTGCATTGTTTGTGTTTCTTTAATGTTTCGTTAACGCCCTTTTAAAAAAAAAGTCATGGGGCAGCTAGGTGGCTCAGTAGATAATGCACCAGCCCTGGATTCAGGAGGACCTGAGTTCAAATCCGGCCTCAGACACTTGACACTTACTAACTGTGTGACCATGGGCAAGTCACTTAACCCTCATTGCCCAGCAAAAAAGAAAAAACAAAAACAAACAAAACAAAAAACAAAACAAAATAAAAATGTAATTCCAGATTGCTTTTGAAGAATGATTTAACCCACTGAGAGTTCCACCAATAATGTATTAGTGTGTCTGCCTTCCCACTGGTCCTCCAACACGGATTCTAAAGTCTCAAAGTTGTTGTAATGCTCTATTGAGATAACATAGATACATTTATTTACAATTCTTAAAGCAATATATAAATGATGATGATGGTGGTGGTGGTTGTTCTTTCCAACCCTGATGTGCAAAATGTTGTATTTGAAGAGCTTTTTTGAAGGTGTTGAGATTTGTGTCAGTAACACTAACACATCACAGATCTTTTGAGGGATAATGTAGAAGGAATACTAACTTTGGAGTCAGAAGAAATGGGTTCAAGTCCCAACTCTACCACTTAACTGACCAGGAGGCCTTGGGAAAGTAATTTCCTTTTTGAACCCAAGGTTTTCTCATTTGTAAAGTGGAAATGAGGGTTGAATGACATACCTCACTGAGTTTCTTTGGGGATCAAATGAAATATATATATATATATATATATATATATATATATGCTAAATAGTTTGTCAACCTTGAAGCACTAAATACATGTTGACTACTATTATGATTTGGAATTATTAAAGTGAAGTAAGATATACAGTCCTTTATAGTCTTTTCCAAATTTTTTTAACTCAGTCATAGAATCATCGCTTTAGAGTTGGAAGGTATCTTAGAGGCTATAAAGTCCAACACCTTCATTTTTACAGATGGTGAAACTGAGGCACAGAGAGGTGAAATTACTTTCTTAGGGTCACACAGGTAATAAGAGTTAAAAATAGGATGTGAACCTGGGTCTTCCTGACCCCATATTGTGCCCTGTCCATTATGCCATGCTGTCCCTTAATTAATTACGGTAGAAAGATTTGCTTTTCCCCATTTGATTTCTCTTTCTGAAAGTCCAGGTGGCCAAAATGAGGCTATTTGCACAGTATGCATTTAATCAGTACTGGAACTGAATAGAACTGAGCAGCAGACAAGATTAGGAGGGTCCAGGGCAGTGTAGCTAAATATCCACAAGGTGGCACCCTCTGGTAGTTTGCCCACAAGCTTTCAAGAACTCAGAAATTGTTTGAAGTTTTTGGCATCAAAGAATGTCAGAGCTAGAAGGGACCTCGGAGGGCACCTAGTCCAATCCACACCTGAAAAAAGAATGTCCTTTCCAACCAGTGGTTAGTCAGTCATCTATCTCCTGCTTGAAGGCTTCCAATGAGGTTTTATCTCAACTGGACCCTGAGCACAGCCCAGTGAACCTTTGAATCTCTTAACTCATTAAGTCCCCGAGTATCTCAGCACCAATATCTCAGTGCCAATTTTCACTTTACAAAGAAGGAAACCAGGGGGCTGCTAGGTAGAGCAGTAGATAAAGCACCGGCCCTGGATTCAGTAGGACCTTAGTTCAAATCCGACCTCAGACACTTGACAGTTATTGGCTGTGTGACCCTGGGCAAGTCACTTAACCCTCATTGCCCTGAGAAAGAAAGAAAGAAAGAAAGAAAGAAAGAAAGAAAGAAAGAAAGAAAGAAAGAAAGAAAGAAAGAAAGAAAGAAAGAAAGAAAGAAAGAAAGAAAGAAAGAAAGAAAGAAAGAAAGAAAGAAAGGAAGGAAGGAAGGAAGGAAGGAAGGAAGGAAGGAAGGAAGGAAGGAAGGAAGGAAGGAAGGAAGGAAGAGAAGGAAGGAAGGAAGGAAGAGAAGGAAATGAAAGCTCAAGGAAGTGAGATTTGCTCAGAATTGCACAGAAAGCCTTGGAGTAAGGACTAAAATGGTTCAAGGAGGGAAGGAACTAAGGGTGTTTAAACTGGAGAAGGTTCCCACAACTGAATTCTTTCTCCTCAAGCTTCAACTCTCCTCCTTTTCCTCTTCCTCACGAGAGAACCCCAAATCCTGCTTTATTAAGAAGACGGAGGTCTCTCCTCAACTCAAACATCTCCTCCACTTCCTGCAGTCTCAGAGGAGTGCTGTCACTGTCAACCCTTTCACCTGGGTCCTTTCACGTCCTCTCCCCTGAACTTGACTCTGGGATGTTCTATTTACTACCTCTGGATTTGGGAGAAGTCGCTTCAGATCGATACCTGGACCTCAGGTTCTTCATCTCTAGAATGAGAGAGTTGGACGAGCTGACCTGAGTTCCTCTCAGCTCTGAACCTATGATTCCATTACTTCCCCAAGCAGACATTCCCACTCCGGGGTGACGACTCTAATTGTTAGGAAGTTCTTCCTGACATCAAGACGAAATTGTCCTTCCGTTCATCGCTCCTAGTTCTGCCTTCTCCTGCCAGAAAGAACAAGTCTCATCCCTACACGGTAGCCCTTCAGATATTGGAACAATACAACTATGAGCCTTTTTTCTTCCCTTATCCCAATCAAGCATAGGCAGTTCCATCCTTAGTTGCCTTCCTCTAGACACTCTCCTGCTCATCCATGCGCTTTCTCCACCTAGGACTAGTAAAGACAATATTTTTTTTCCTTGTGGGGCAATGAGGATTAAGTGACTTGCCCAGAGTCATACAGCTAATAAGTATCAAGTGTCTGAGGCTGTATTTGAACTAAGGTCCTCCTGAATCCAGGGCCAGTGCTTTATCCACTGTGCCACCTAGCTGCCCCCTAGACACAATATTTTAGGTGAGGTCTGACCTGGGCAGAGGACAATGGGACTTTCACCTCCGTCAATCAGGACATTGGCCTTACTTTTTCAGGGCAGCTATGTCACACTCTTCTTCATATTGGACCAGGCATTTTCTGACATACTTTCCAGTTGAGTCTTCTCCCCTCCTGCCCATTACCATCTCGGTTGTTCTCCATAGGATGCTCTGTAGCTTTTTAACATCATTTCTAAAATAGGGTACCTAGATTGAACGTGATACACTAGATATACTCTGCAGAAGGGCCCCCCATCCAATTTTAAAAGAAGGGGTGGGGAACAGAAGCTAGGCTATCCTGACTGGACCCTGAGCTCAGCTTGGCAGTACTTCAAATTATCTCTGATTGACTCATTAAGTCATGGAGGATAAGTAGTGACAATAGTGTAATTCTCACTTTGGAATTCTCTCCATCTAACTCTGTAGTTTATAGGTTCAAGCAACTCAGGAAAGCAGAACATCCCATAAGACACTTTTACGAGTGGCAGTGCTACTCGGCTGAAAGAACATCACTTCTGATACTTGACTTGTATGTGATCTTCAACACGTACATCAGCCTGGGTTTCGTTTGGAAAACAAGTATACACACCATACAACTGATGATACGACCTACTTCATAGGGCAGTTGGGAATGGGAAAGGGAAGATTTTGTAATGTAAGAAATGTGAGTTATAATAACAAGCCACCCCCCCCAAAAAAGATAACAAGTCAAAAGCCTGTCTCTGGATTGTCCTTTCTTTGCCATCTCTTTAGGTATACTCTGGGTGGAAAAGGGCCCCAAAGGACACCAGGTTTAAGCTCAGCCTGAGAAGGCATCCCCTCTGCAATATCCCCAATTGATCATCCAACATCTGTTCAAATATCTACAATCACAAAGCTCTCGCTACCCCTGGCAGGCAGACCATCCTTTTAAGACAGCCCTTGGAAAAGAATTGGAAATCAAGGGAAGGCCCATCAATTGGGGAATGGCTAAACAAGTTGTGGTATATGAATGTAATGGAATACTATTGTGCTGTAAGAGATGATGAGCAGGAGGAGTTCAGAGAAACCTGGAAGGACTTACATGAACTGATGCTGACTGAGAGGAGCAGAACCAGGAGAACATGGTACACAGTGACAGCAACATTGTGTGATGAACAATGGGGATAGACTTGGCTCTTCTCAGCAGTGCAATGATCCAAAACGATTTCAAAGAACTCATGATAGAAAATGTTCTCAACATCAAAATAGCCCTAACTGGTAGGAAGTTGTTTTTTTTTTTTTCCTTATTGAAATCTGCCTCTTTGAAATCTTCCCTGCTTTGCTCAAAGGGGCCAAGGAAAAGGAAAATTTTGTGCATTCTCACTCTGCAAAGACAAGCTCTCCCTTCAAAGCCCATGAGGAAGGCTCACATTGAAACAAGAGTACATACTGGGGGGGGGGGAGCTAGGTGGCACAGTGGATAAAGCACCGGCCCTGGATTCAGGAGGACCTTAGTTCAAATCCAGCCTCAGATACTTGACACTTACTAGCTGTGTGACCCTGGGCAAGTCACTTAACCCCCATTGCCCCGAAAAAAAAAAGTACATACTGACAGTCAGGCCCCAGGGATCAGTCACAGCCTCTCCTGGTAGAAGCACCCTCTGGACAGGATCCCTAGGTCTTACCCCAACCTTTAATCAGGAACCTTGAGGTTTTGAATCCTAGGCCTTGTTTGTTCTCCCTGATCTTTGGAAAGTCTTTTCTGGGACTACATTTCCTTTTGTAAAATGGTTAATGGAACTTCGAGGTTTCTAAAGTCCCTTCCAATTCAGACCTTCTATATTCTAAGCTTCCTTCCAACTTAGTCACTCTATACCTGGGGAGTCTTTCCAACTCTGCCACCATGGTTCTATCAGAAGTAACAGCAGCAAGCTTTTGACTTGCTGTTTCCAAAGCATTTAATTATGGCCTACTTTCATCACTCGGATGGTTGGCTGGCTTCCCCTTGCCCAGGCCCCGGGCTTATGGATGATACCCCAATGTCAACATGTGGGGCAGGAAATCTGTTTCCTTAGGTATAAATATTAGTCACAAAACCTCAGATTTCCCTAGCCCTTTTGGTGGATTTTCCTCACCACAATTCTGCCAGGTAAGTGGTATAGTTTAAGATAAAAATAACTTAGGATGCTGAGACCCAGAGAGGAGCCCAATGGCACAGTTGGAAAGTTGTTGGGGCGGGAATTTGAATCCAGGTCTTCTCATTCCAAGTCCAGGGCTCTTTTTACTTGCCCAGATTGCTTCTAAGAAAGGATGTGACCTGATCCAGTCAAACAGTAGGTCTGTGTTCCAGGAACCAGGACATACTGGTGGCCAGAGGCCTGAGGAGAAGGGGAAGTGGGGATAAATGGGCAATGCTTTGGGGAGGGTATGAGGGGAAGCCTAACCATTCCCTTCCAGAGCTCTCTGACAAATCTCTTCTCATCTCCCTCCTTTCATGGCTAATCCCTTCCCCTTCTCCTCAGGTCTCATTGGGATACCTGGGTCAGATGTACCATCACTAAGCTCACAGAGCTTAGAGCTTATAAGAGGTTTTCAGGCAAAAGCCTCCTCTGAAGAGGTTTTTCTGATTTCAGTGACAGCGATGAACCCCCATAGACCATTAAACTCTTCTGGGGAAGGGCCCTTTAAAGCTAAAGGAATTCAGAGGAGCAGGTATGAACTGAGGAAATAGAACTAGGAAAACAGTCTATACCAATAATGCCAGACGTATGGCTGGCAGGCGGCGTAAGGTCCACAAAACTTAAGAGTGCGGTCTAAACCAAATTAAATAAAAGAACACACAGAGAACATTACCTTTTAAAACTAATATGTACAGATTGTTGTCGTTGTTCAGTTGTGTTGACTCTTTGTGACCCCATTTGGGGTTTTCTTGGCAAAGATGCTGGGTTTGATGTTTCCTTCTCCAGTGCAGGAAACTGAGGCAAACAGTTGTACCACATGGATATCACAACATAAATCAACACTAAACACTTACTGTTTGCAGAAAATGTGGAGAAAGGTTAAACAAGATGGAATCCTTGCCTTCATTGAATTTATAGTTGAAGCAGCATTGTACAATGGATAGAGTGCTGGAATTGGAAGAGGAAGACCTGGGTTCAATCCTATAGATTGATACTGTATAACTATAGGTAAGTCACAATCCCTGAACCTCATTTCTTCCCCCCCAACTTAATACTATTTTTATTTTTTCCTGATTACATGTAAAGATAGCTTTCAACATTCTTTTTTTTTTTTTTTTTAAGTAAGGCAATTGGGGTTAAGTGACTTGCGAGGGTCACACAGCTAGTAAGTGTTAAGTGTCTGAGGCCAAATTTGAACTCAGGTACTCCTGAATCCAGGGCTGGTGCTCTATCCTCTGCACCACCTAGCCGCCCCTCAACATTAATTTTTGTTTTGGTTTGGTTGTTTGGTTTTTTTTTTAGTGAGGCAATTGGGGTTAAGTGACTTGCCCAGGGTCACACAGCTAGTAAATGTTAAGTGTCTGAGGCTGGATTTGAACTCAGGTACTCCTGACTCCAGGGCCGGTGCTCTATCCACTGCGCCATCTAGCTAACATTCATTTTTTTGTTTGTTTGTTTTTTGTTTTTTTTTTTAGTGAGGCAATTGGGGTTAAGTGACTTGCCCAGGGTCACACAGCTAGTAAGTGTTAAGTGTCTGAGGCCAGATTTGAACTTAGGTCCTCCTGACTCCAGGGCCGGTGCTCTATCCACTGCGCCACCTAGCTGCCCCTAACATTCATTTTTATAAAATTTTGAATTCCAAAGTTTTCTCCCTTCCCTCTCTTCCCTTCCCCCTCCCCAAGACAGCAAGCAATCTGATATAGATTATATATGTACAATTATATTAAGCATATTTCCACATTAATCACATTATGAAAGAAGAATCAGAACAGAAGGGGAAAACCACAAGGAAAAAAAACAAACAAAAGCAAAGTGAAAATAATATGTTTCAATCTGCATTCAGACTCCATAGTTCTTTTTCTGGATGTGGAGAGCATTTCCCATCATGAGTCCTTTGGAATTGTCTTGGATCATTGTATTGTTGAGAAGAGCTAAGTCTATCACAATTGATCATCACACAGTGTTACTATTACTGTGTACAATGTTCTCCTGGTTCTGCTCACTTCACTCAGCATCAATCCTCTTAAGTCTTTCCAGGTTTTTCTGAAATCTGCCTGCTCATCGTTTCTTAAAGCACAATAGTATTTCATTACATTTCTATACCACAACTTGTTCAGCCATTCCCCAACTGATGGACATCCCCTCATATTCCAATTCTTTGCCACCACAAAAAGAGCTGCTATAAATATTCTAGTACATATAGGTTCTTTTCCCTTTTTTATAATCCTTTTGGGATACAAACCTAGCAGTGATATTGCTAGGTCAAAGGGTATACAGTTTAGGGGCAGCTACGTGGCACAGTGGATAGAGGACTGGCTCTGGAGTCAGGAGGACCTGAGTTCAAATCCGGCCTCAGACCCTTGACACTTAACTAGCTGTGTGACCCTGGGCAAGTAACCTAACTCCAAATGCCTTTTGGGCATAGTTGCAAATTGTTCTCTAGAACAGTTGGATCAGTTCACAACTCCACCAATGCATTAGTGTTCCAATTTTCCCACATTTTCTCCAACATTTACCATTTCCCTTTTCTGTCATATTAGCCAACCTGAGAGGTTTAAGGTGGTACCTGAGTTGTTTTAATTTGTATTTCTCTAATTAATAGTGATTTAGAACATTTTTTCACATGACAATACATGGCTTTAATTTCTTCATCTAAAACTGGCCTGTTCATATTCTTTGACCATTTCTCAATTGGGGAGTGACTTGTATTCGTTACAAATTTGATTCAGTTCTTTATATATTTGAGAAATGAATCCTTTATCAGAAACTCTGGCTATAAAAAAAATTGTTTCCCAGCTTTCTGCTTTCCTTCTAATCTTGGTTGTATTGGTTCTGTTTGTTCAAAAACTTTTTAATTTAATGTAATCAAAATGATCCATTCAGCATTTCATCATGTTCTCTATCTTGTTTGTTCATAAATTCTTCCCCTCTCCAGAGATCTGACAGGTAAACTATTCCTTCTCCTAACGTGCCTATGGCATTACCCTTTATGTTCAATTTCTTTATAAAATGTAGGTAATAATATAGCTAAGTCCAGATTAGTGTGAATAAGGAATCCTCCAGAAGTAGTCACATAATTCAAATTCACACTGCCTATTTCCACTGGGCTGGACCCAAAAGTGATATTTACATAATTAGAACTTTGAATAGTGAGAACCCAGCACCTTCAGAGGCTTCTTTATTCATACTAATCAGGACCTAGATGCATCCACAAGTTCACTGAGGGCATCTCCTCCACTTTGGGTGCAGTTTTCCCCCATTATAATGTAAGCCCCTAGGGGCAGCTAGGTGGTACAGTGGATAAAGACTAGCCCTGGATTCAGAAGGACCTGGGTTCAAATCCGGCCTCAGACACTTGAAACTTACTAGCTGTGTGACCCTGGGCAAGTCACTTAACCCTCATTGCCTTACCAAAAAAAAAAAAGAAAGAAAGAATGTAAGCCCCTTTAGGGCAGGCCTTTCTTTCAGCTTGCGTTGGCATCTCAAGCACTTAAGTGCAGGGCCTGGCACAAAGTAGGCGCTCAATAAATGCTTGATGCTTGCCATGATAGTATTTTACAGGGTCGTGAGGCTCAAATGAAATGTCTCTGTAAACCTTAAGACACTATATAAGTGAACTATTAAAGGTTTGACACATAGTTAATTAATATGGTAAGTCATGGGAAATATAAATGCATTAAAGTATTAATGAAAGCAGGGGCAGCTAGGTGGCACAGTGGATAAAGCACCGGTCCTAGATTCAGGAGGACCTGAGTTCAAATACAATCTCACACACTTGACCCTTACTAGCTGTGTGACCCTGGGCAAGTCACTTAACCCTTATCGCCCAGCAAAAAAATAAAAAAGCAAACAGTAAATAGACAAACAAATAAATAAAAACAGGAATTAAGGGGGCAAGTTTTTACTATTAAGAGGATTTTGGACAAGACCTGGGATTACATTGTGTAGGGAATGCCCTACAATGCAAAGTCCCTCTATTGATGCAGACTGGCAACTGTCCTGCACCTTACGTAGTCTTAGCATCTCATGAGCCACTGAGAGGTTGCCCAGGGTCCCACACCAAGTTTGTGTTAGAATCAGGACTTTAACTCAGGGCTTCCTGACTCCAAAGCCAGCTCTGCCTCAGGAGGGGTAGCAAGTCTTTAGTAAACCATTGTTGAACCAGAGCAGCAGTTTGTTATGATACAGCGAGTCATGAATTTGCAGTCAGCATCCCTGGCTCTGCTGCCTATCTGTGAGAATCAAGCTTTCTGGACCTCATTTTACCTCCCTCTAAAATGAGCGCATTGGGGGGGGGGAGCAGCTAGGTGGCGCAGTGGATAAAGCACCGGCCCTGGATTCAGGACTATCTGAGTTCAAATCCGGCCTCAGACACTTGACTCTTACTAGTTGTGTGACCCTGGGCAAGTCACTTAACCCCCACTGCCTTGCAAAAATAAAAATAAAAATGAGGGCATGGAGTGGTAACTAGGTGATACAGTGTATAAAGCACTAGCCCTGGATTCAGGAGGACCCGAGTTCAAATCCAGATTCAGACACTTAACACTTATTAGCTTTGTGACCCTGGGCAGGTCACTTAACCCTCATTGCCCCATACCCCCCCCCCAAAAAAAGAGGGCATTGAATTAGATGAACTTTAAGACCCCTTCCTGCTTAAAGTTGCTTAACTCTTGCATTCATTCTTGTTGAAGCAAACCATCCACACTGCCTTGACCATCACCTTCCCTCACACCCACAGAGTTGGCCAAGAGCTGGAGCACAATAGCCAGGGGAGTAGCAGCACCCTCCAACCCGGTGGTCCCCCTCCCAGCCCAGTCTCTAGAGCCATCATCCAGGGAAAACGCAACTCATGGAGATGCAACCTCATGCAGATACAACCTGACAACTGCTTTAGCAAGTGCCGAGCATCTCCCCCTTCCCTCTAACCCAGTTGTCATAGCATTGAAAATCTGGAAAAAACATCCAAAAAAAGTCCGGTCCAAACAAAATAACCTAGAGTATGATTTTCTTGAGACTTGAATATTGCTTTTCCTTGCATCCTCAGTGCTTTGAACATAGTTAAATGTTTAATAAATGCTATTTCATTCATTCATTCATTCATTCATTCATTCATTCATTCATTCATTCATTCATTCATTCATTCAAACATAAAGGTATACTCTCCCCTTACCCTCTGCTGACACCTGACACCATCTCTTCCCACTTGATGCATAGCTTCCAAGAAAACAACAAAGCATAACTTGTAAAGCAATTTTTATTGAAGTACTCCGAGGGAAAATTTCCATATTATAATAGTAAAAATAGTAAAGTTGAACATTATAAAAAAATGCCATGGACAGAGGTGAGGGGTGGGGGACGCGATGGGTGACCTGCGGCTGAAGCGTCTCATGCCTGCAGCACGTTTCATTTCATGGGGTTGGACAGTCGGGGAGTGGTGCATAAGCAAACTAGAAAGAATATAACCTACGACGGGAGAGGCGGGCACTCGCTGTAGACAAAGCGAGATGTTTTTTGTAGAAAGTTACTAAGATGATGTGGACAATGAAATGTGAGGAAGGGTGTGTGTGTGTGTGTGTGTGTGTGTGTGTGTGTTGGGGGGTGGGGTAGAGTAGCTCCTGTCCACAATACAGTTAACAAGACACCCCATCCCCAATGTACTTTGACATCATATCCTTTTGAATACAGAGGAAAAATTCAAATTCAAGTTCTTTCGTTATACATAGGCCAAGGGGGTAAAAAAAAAAAAGGCTTCTCTGAGACTGAACGTGGCCTGGACACAGTTATAGGAGGTTACAGGGGGCTTTTTCCTACATACTCATATCCAGGAACTCACCACCTACACTCTGAAGGAAGCTGAGCCATTGGTGGGGAGGGGGGAGGAGAAGAGGGGGCTCAGTGCCAATATTTATTTCATTGGAGGAATTCTGGTTGGGTGTGCATGGCCTACACGTGGCATGAGGCCTGATGGGAGAAGGGAGGAGGTGGAGCAGGCTGGCAGGGAGTTGGTGCCAGAGATCTAGTCCATGGGTGCTCCCCGTGATGACTGTGGAACCCCTACTTCCTATGCAGAACCTCGATTAGCTCCCCTGAACCATCGTGCTCGCCATGCATCAGGAGTCGTGGCCACAACCCTGGGGCTGCTGTGCCCCTCACTGAAGCCATCAGCTCAGCTCCTTTTGAGGGTCAGTCTCTCTGCCTTGGTGGTGAAGATCCACACCGACACCCCAACCCCCGAGCTCTCCTTGGCCCTTGAAGCCTGTTCATCTTGTTGCTGAGGTTAATTATTGCACTAGCGACAAATGTCTTTACATCTTTCTAAATCCATCCACCTGGGTGTTCTGAGTGCCGAGGCAACATAGAGGTGAACAACAAAAAAAGCTAGATGAAATAAATAAAAAGATGAGGGTTTTTTTCTTTTCAAACTGTCTGATATGCTGGACGTCTTATTCCTAAAATGAACTTTTGCTTTTTTTACATGTTCTTTCAGACCCTTAGGTCCCGGATGGCATGAAAATGACTTAATATCATAACTGCTTCAGTTCCTCTCAAAAACACAGAGAATTTTCTTTCCTTCCTTTTTTTAAAAATACAAATCAATGGTGAGACTTCCTAGAAATTAATCTAAAGCGTTGTACAAAACAACGTCGTTCATAAGTCAGGTAACAGGAAGTTCCCTAGTGTCTGTTGAAGCCCAAGTTCCCCCAAATGCAGTCCACGTCTTTGCTTCCAATTGGATGCCTGTGGGGCAGCTACATCTCAAGCTGTTCCACTAGCAGAGTAGGAGAACTGAGGGAAGTGAGGCCGTCTCTCGTTATCCACACATTCCATGTTGTCATCTGGAAAGAAGGGGAGAGGACAGAGGAATGAGATGCTGAGTATGAAGTATGTGGGCATGAGACCCACAGGCAGGCCACGTGGAGGTCTGACACTCAACCCTGTCTTCCTTTCCCTCCTCTCTACCTCCTTTTATTTATTTTGTTTTGTTTTGTTTTTTAGTGAGGCAACACTCCAAGCTTGGAGAGTGTTTTAAAAGGAGGTAGAGAGGGCAGCTGGGTGGCTCAGTGGATAAAGCACCGGCCCTGGAGTCAGGAGGACCTGAGTTCAAATCCGACCTCAGACACTTGACACTTACTAGCTGTGTGACCTTGGGCAAGTCACTTAACTCTCATTGTATGGCCAAAAAAAACCCAAACAAACAAACAAACAAACAAAAAATCACTCTCCTTTTCTTCCCTGCTCTTACCTCCTCCCCCTCTCACCCCTAGACATGGTCTTACAATCTGGTGGGCAGTCAGGTGATAAAACGCACAGACCACCAGTGGGTTTGGAGTCAGGAAGACCTGAGTTTAAATCAGGACCGCAGACACTGATTGGATGATGCTGAATAAGGCACTTAACCTCTGTCTGACTCAGTTTCCTCAACTGATGAACAACAATAGTACCTACCCAGCAGGGTTGCTGTACAGATCAAATAAGGTATAAAGCACTCAGCCTAGTGCCTGGCATATAGTAGCCACTTAAGAAATGCTCTTCCCCCTTCCTTCTCCCTCTACAATTTTTCCTCTCCCCTCTCTTTTGATCCAAATATAACCCTGGCTGAACAGTTCAATGTCACAGACTCCAGCCCACAGAGATACCCAAGGTCTTGGGGGCCCTCACCATAGAGCCACCAAATCAGTCTGAATTCTATCACCTTTCCTTGAATCCTGGCTGGAAGTGAGCCAGGGCTTTAGGAATATATAAAGGACCTGCTATTCCCCTATCCAGAGACCTGTGAGAGACACTGACCTCTGAATGCACTTTGCTGTTATTTTATAGACTTGCTTTTCTGAGTGTTGTAAGAAATACACGAAAAATCTTGGTGATTTTTGTGGATTTGTTTCATATTCTTCCTGCAATTTTAGTGTGTCAGGGAATCGTTTCAATTCGTTTTTCTGGTTTTTCTTCTATGATAGATTTGTTTGATTATATTGAGGAAAGATAGTTTTATTTCTATGCTTTTTAGCATCTTAAGATAAATCTGTTGTCTAATACTTTTACTGGAGCTATTGTATAAATTCACAACCTTTATATTTGCTATTAATATTATGTTATGTAATTATGTTGTATAATTATTTTAGAATTACACAATAAGATAATTATAATACATTATAATAAAAATAATTTTCCTCACATAAAAGCCATTCTTGAATTCTGGTTATCAATAAAACTGACTCATAGTGAATTTTAAAAAACTGAACAGGGGGCAGCTAGGTGGCGCAGTGGATAAAGCACCAGCCCTGGATTCAGGAGGACTTGAGTTCAAATCTAGTCTCGGACATTTGACACTTACTAGCTGTGTGACCCTGGGCAAGTCACTTAACCCTCATTGCCAAGAAAGAAAGGGAGGGAGGGAGGGAGGAAGGAAAGAAGGAAAGAAAGAAAGAAGGGAAGAAGGGAAGAAGGGAAGAAGGGAAGAAGGGAAGAAGGGAAGAAGGGAAGAAGGGAAGAAGGAAAGAAGGAAAGAAGGAAAGAAGGAAAGAAGGAAAGAAGGAAAGAAGGAAAGAAGGAAAGAAGGAAAGAAGGAAAGAAGGAAAGAAGGAAAGAAGGAAAGAAGGAAAGAAAGAAAGGAAGGAAGGAAGGAAGGAAGGAAGGAAGGAAGGAAGGAAGGAAGGAAGGAAGGAAGGAAGGAAGGAAGGAAGGAAGGAAGAAAGAAAGAAAGAAAGAAAGAAAGAAAGAAAGAAAGAAAGAAAGAAAGAAAGAAAGAAAGAAAGAAAGAAAGAAAGAAAGAAAGAAAGAAAGAAAGAAGGAAAGAAAGAAAGAAAGAAAGAAAACACACCCAATCTATTCCTGGGTGCTGCCACAAATTCACTATGGGACCTCAACCAAGTAAGCACCTCTCTCTGAAGCTCAGTTTCTCCATCTGTAAAAGGAAGGGGTCAAGCTATCTGACAATCCCGGCTGCCTTTGAGGCAACCCCTTCCTCTTGCTGTCTCTGGACACGGAGCCTTACAGGCCACCTATGTTCTCTGTCTGTGCTCTATCCACGGTGCTACCCAGCTGCCCTTTGCCAGTCTTCTTATACCGTACTCCACAAATTCTACAATCCAGGGTCACTGGCCTCCTTGCTCTTCCTTGTACACGCCATCTCCAGACTCTGGGCACTTTTTCTGGCCCACCCCTGGAATGCTCTCCCCCCTCATCTCCACCTCTTGGTTTCCTTTTAGGTCCAAGCTAAAATCCCACCCTCGACAGGAAGTCTTTCAGGATTCCCCCTTAACCCTAGTGCCTCCCTTATGTTGACCTGCCCCAACTTATCCCCTCTCAATCTTGTTTGCACATATTGTTTGCAAGTTGTCTCCTCTATTAGACCATGAGCTCCTTGAGAGCGGGACTGATTTTGTCTTTATATCCCCAGTGCTTGGCACAGTGACTGGTACACAGCAGGTGCTTAACAAATGCATACTTGGGATTTTGGAAAACTCACTTAATTTTTCTGAGTTTTATTTCATCCATCCATAAAATAACAACTGCCACCACCACCACCACCAATGATAATCCAACACACAAGGTTACTCTAAGAAAAAATCCTTTGTTGGGGGCAGCTAAGCACTGGCCTTGGATTCAGGAGTACCTGAGTTCAAATTCAGCTTCAGACACTTGACACTTATTAGCTGTGTGACCCTGGGCAAGTCACTTAACCCTCATTGACCCACGAAATTAATTAATAAAAGAAAAAACACTTTGTAAACCTCTAAGAGCTACAGAAATGGAAGCTATTCTTATTCTTCTAAACGCAATGTCAGAGGTAAAAGGGATCTCTTAAATATCATTCAGTCAAACCCCCTCCATTTAGAGAAATTAACAGAGGCGCAGAGACAAGAAGTGACTGCCTTAAGGTCACACAGCAAGTCCATGACAGAGCCTGGCACTAAAGCCAAGATCTCCTGCCTCCTTGTGAAGGCCTGCTTGTTACTGCTGTCCCACATCACTTCCACATCAGCCTAGACATGGGGGGAGCCTCTAACGAGGGATGAAGTAATGGACCAGCCTCACCATATCTACAACAGGGTCACTACTGACCCCACCTCCTGTGCCTATTCACTCCTGAGCATCCCTCTTTAGGGGTCAACAGCTCTTGAACCACAGCTCACCCCAACTTCCCCCAGCTTTTGTCTCCAGGCCTAAATTCCACTATCCTAGTCCCAGGCTCTATCCCTTCACCCGCTAGTCTTGTCTTCTGCTCTTTCCCACCCTCCCCAACCTCTGGTCTCAGCTTCCACCCTCCTGGTCTCTTTCTACTCAGCCCCAGGCTTCATCTCTCCTCATCCAGGCCTCCCCTGCCCCCTTGATTCCTGGCCTCTACCTTCCCCACAATCCCTTTCCTTCCTGGTCTAGTCCTCTCACATACTGCCTCCCACCCAAGTTACAGTCACAGCTCCAACTGGTGCGACCACCTGCGTCATTTTCCAGGATGGGGCAGGACTGGCAACAGGGCCATCACCTCCTTCTAGCTCTGTCCCTAATCCTGTGACTTTTGCCCATTCCCATAGAAGACAAGTGCAATGGGGGTTCTATAGCTCCTTCCCACCAGTTTCCTCAAATGTCTGGACTGTGGCAACCACATGGGAATTAGTATATGGAGTGCAGAGGGGGCTGCTTTGAAAATGCTGCTGTTCACTTGAAACACGTATATAAGATCTGCCCTATTTGATTTTTTTTTTCCAATTGGCCCCAAGTCTAAATAGTCACGTCAGGCTCTGCCACTTATTACTTATGTTACTTTATTCCTGTCTCTGGATCTCAGTTTCCCTATCTGTAAAATGGGGGAGGGAACAGTGGATGAGAGATAGAGAGCTGGAAGGGACCCTGGAGGCCGGCCATCCTTTTCCTTTAGCAAATGAGAAAAGAAAAGGTAGGGAGGTTGAGTAGTTTGCCCAAGGTCGGACAGGTAGTTAGCACTGTAGGCAATCCCTGAACTCTACTCCTGCGACTCCGGAGCCAGGAGACACCATGCCACAATGGGTTTTATAAAGAAAGCACTTAGGAACCCTGACCAGGCCATCTGAGAGATTCTACTCATTTGGAGTCCCAGACTTGGAGGTCAGATCCAAGCTCTGACACCGTTGTGACCTTCGGCAAACCATGTCATTGTTCTGGGCCTCAGTGATCTCCTATGTCAAATGAGGGGGTGAGTCTAGAAGACCTCCCAACACTGTATCTATGGTCCAAAGACCCTCTGACGAACACGTCCATGAGAAGATGGTGTGAGGGCAGCTAGATGGCACAGTGGATAGAGCACTGGCCCTGGATTCAGGAGGACCTGAGTTCAAATCCGGCCTCGGACACTTAACACTTACTAGCTGTGTGACCCTGGGCAAGTCACTTAACACCAATTGCCTCACCAAAAAAAAAAAAAAAAACCAGATGGTGTGTTCTGTTGTTCTCTTCCCTCTTCCCACATCTCCAGGTCTAGCTTCCATCTTCCCAATTCTGGCCTGTCCCTCTAGATCAGACCTTTATCCACCCCTACCCCCCTTTTCAGGTTTCTGCTTTCTTGGCCTCCTCAGTCTCTGGTCTCTACCTCTATCTCCTTAGCTTTTTTCTGCCAAGTCCCATGCTTCACCTCTCCCAGTCCCAACCTTCATCTCTCCCCATTTACTGCTGGCCTTTGCCTTCCCCACAACCACTTTCCTCTCTAGTCTAGGCCTCTCACATACTGCTCCTCTCCTCCTATCCACCAAAGCCAGGCCACCACCTGTCCCTGTGATCCACCTGGTCCTGACCCAGAAGCCACCCCTCTGAACCCTGGAACTCACCTTGGTCTGGAGGGGTGATTGTGATCATCTGGGCTGTAAACTCCTCATCAAAATATCTGGTGTCTGTCTCAGATGTGACTTGCGGCTTAAACGGAGGCACCAGCTGCCGAGAGAAACAGGCAGAAAGAAAATGTGTGTGAATCCTCAGTTCTTAAAGCCATCTCTAACATGTGGATTCTGTCTGCTCTGATGTCTCCTTGGTGCTGGTTGCTCACCCGCAGGAAGGGCACCTAAGAATTATGGTCTGGTTGGAGACTGACTCAGGTTCTTCCCTAGTTGTGGCAGGTTTCTTTGGCCCTCCTCAAAGTTCAGCCAGGCACCACTCTATCCCCTAGCTGAGGGCCTCCAGCCCCAGGGGGGACAAACCACCTCATCCCTACCTTATGGGCTAGAAAGCCCACCAAGGAAATCGAGACACTGTTTTCAGGAGGCCCCTTAGAGGAAAAGCAAAGATGTCATGCAGAAGAAAGATCTTGGAATGTCAAGCTAGAAGGGTCTTTAGAAATTATCCGATTCAATGTTCTCATGGATAAACTGAGGCCCAGAGAGCTTAGGATCAAAAAGCTAGTAAGTGGCCAAGCCCGGATCCAAACCCAGGCCGCCTTGTCTAACACCAGATTTAGTACCCATTAACCTTCGAACACTTAGCACAGTGCCTCGGGAGAACAGGGCATGAGACAGAATTTTAAGAAGGAGGGTTCAAAAAGGAAAAGTCTAGACTTAGGACTTGGCAGAATCAGCAGGAGAGGCCCGGGTGCCTGACACGTGGAGGGTAAGAGAGAGGCCAGGTTAGTGCCAAAGGCCTACTCTTCTGGCTGCTGTCCTTTCTTCCTTTGGACCTTTCCCCTGAGTCCTCGGCTCCAATAGATACTGGGCTTTGGTGCCACATCCCATGTTCCCCCCACCCTGAACCTTCCCAGCTCCCTTTTGTTGTCTTCTCCCATTGGAGAAGGATTTGAGGGCAGAGGCTGTCAGGCTGCCTTGTTCTATGTCCCTAGCATGTAGAACAGGGCAGACAGTAGGCACTTTATGACTGCTTGCTCGCCCAATTCAATCTATCAATCACAAGCAGCCTGCCGTGTATACAGCCAGGCCCAGACTCCGTTTTGCCCAACTCTTCCTCCCTGACCAGATCAGCCAGGTGGGTAAAGGGCAAAGAGGCAAACGGCACCAAATGGCCCACATCCATTCATTCGAGTATTTACTGGGCACTGACTGGACAAGGCTTTCGGGGGGAAGGGGGGGGACCAGAAGGCCTGGGTTCTAACCCTGGCTTTGCCAGACTTGTTACTGCTCCTCTGGCAAGTGAATCATTTTCCTTTTCGGGGCCTCGTCTTCTTTACCTGCTGAATGAAGAGGCCAAACTGGACGGTCTTTGTGCAAGGAAGAGACCCCAGAGATCATCTAATCATTGTCCTTTTCCAAATGACAGCACCTTAAAGCTTCACTCAAAACTGGTGACAGGAACCAAGGAGGGTGTCGGCTTTGAAATGGGGGGGAACTGGGGGGGCAAGGCAGAGGAGAGGAGTCTTCTCCTGAAACCCAAGGCAGGGAGGCCTTGCTCAAATATTCACCAGACAGGAAGGAAGCTGGTTATGGAAGAGCTGCACTGGCTTCCCCAGCCAGATGAGAGATCTCCATTTAGTTATTTCATTTCTCTTAGACTCTGTTTCATCAGCTACAAAATGGGCATAATCTGTGAATAACCCACCTCACTGGGACTTTGTAGTCAATGCGCTTCATAACCCTTAATATACTCCAGAAAAGGGGGCCCTCACAATCACTCTGTATATGTCCCTGTCTCCCCCAAGAGAAAGTCAGTCAGGTGTGGCTACTACCTGAGCTAGGAGACAGAGATAACTCGAGATCATGACTATCATTCCAAAAAAAAGAAAATCCCCCTGACTCTCAGGAACCTTTCCTTACCTCACCCCCAGAAGGAACTTTCCATTGTCAGGTGGTCACCCCATCTATCCTTCACAAAAGCTTAGGCCTTCCTCCTGTTCTGGGAGGTGAATGTTTTTAAGCCATCTCCTCCCTTTGAGGCTAAGTCTTTGACTTCACTTTCTCTAGGGTCAATAAAGGACCATTTCCATTCTAATTGGACTGTGTGGGAGAGTGTAATTTTTTTATAGAGCAATACCTAAGGATGCCCACCACCTATTTCCCCATGACAACTGACATTGTATTGCTTGCTTTATTAGTGAGTGGAAGAGGGAAGGAGAGAATTTAGAACTCAAAATTTTTTAAATCGTAAAAAAGTTTTAAATTAAAAAAATGACTGCAAATCTAACTCTAAGAACTTTGAGCAGAGACTCAGAGTAAAAAAAAAAACAACGTTTTTCTACAAGGAATACATGAATACCTAGAAGAAATGAAGCAAGACATTAAAAAGGAAATGAGCTCTTGAGGAAAGAATTGGAAAGAGAATAAGTAGGTCAGAAGAGAAAGTGGTAATCCTTATGCAGGAAATGACATTTCTGAAAATCAGAACAGACCAAACAAAAATCAATGATTTCATGAAACAGCAAAAAAATATTAGAACGAAGTTAAACAACTGAAAAAATAGAAGAAAATGTAAGATTATCTGATTTTCAAAACAATCGACCTGGAAACAATTCAAGGACAGAGAATTTAAGATTCACCAAACTGCTCCAAAACTGTGATTAAAAAAAAAAAAAAGCCTACCCACCTTATTTCATGATACCATAAATAAACTACCCAAATGTATCAGAACCAGAGAGCAAAGACAGAAAGAATCCATTGATTACCTCCTGAAAGGCACCCAAAGGGTAATACAATCATAGGAATATCATTGCCAAAATCCAAAGCTCCCTCGCCTAAGAGGCCATACTATTATGAACATCTAGAAAGAAGCAGTTCATGTCCCAAGGAATTACAGTCAGGCTCACACAAGACCTGGCAGCTTCTAATAAAAACCAGAAGAGATCTTGGCACACAATATTCCAAAAGGTAAAGAAAGATACAGGCTTACAACCAAGAACGACTTGCCCTGCAAAGCTGTGTTGTGTACAATCCTACAGGGGGAAAAGTGGATCTTTAATGGAATGGAGGCCCCACCAACACAGCTGATGAAATTCCTGACTAGAGCCAAGTAGAAATTTTGAAATACAAACAAGAGTCCAGAGAAATCTAGAAAAGTAAATTCATTTGAGACACTGTGTAATAATTGTAAAGCTCTTAGCACAGTGGCTGGCATATAGTAAGCACTATATAGATGTTAGCTGCTAATGTTATTGTTATCAAAGACAATGGGAGCCCTCACGTTTTAATGAAAATAGAAAAAAGCGCTCCTGCAGAACCTTGTCTTCAAAGAAATATTTAAATAAGAAAAACAGAGAGCCTCAGTGGGACTTGGGGATGTGCAGTGGTAGGGAGAGGGATTGGTTCTGTTCTGTGGATTTGAAAGAGAGAAGGGAGGGTAAAAGAAGACACTAGTGGAAAAAAGATTAAAGAAGGGGGTGGCACTTGACCAGTCTCTTAACTGAGGTGCATAAGAATATATAATCACAGAGAAAGGGATGAAGGGACTGGGCATCAGGTGAGCCCCACTCTTATCTGAAACTGACAAAGGAGGGTTAAGAACATAACAGAGAATGATGCACAGAATTTGGAGAAGAAATTCATCAAACTCAAGGGGGCAGCTGGCTGGCACAGTGGATAACGCACCAGCCCTGGATTCAGGAGGACCGGAGTTCAAATCCAGCCTCAGACACTTGACACTTACTAGCCATGTGACCCTGGGCAAGTCACTCAACCCTCATTGCCCCCCACTCCCCCCCAAAATTCATCAAACTCAACAGATAATCAAGTGGGGAATGAGGAAAGGATAATACTGAGGAGGGCAAAGTCGTAAGCAAAACAAACTTCCTGATCCTGAAGGCAAGAATTTGGGAGAAGGAAGAAGGGGAGAAGAAAAGAAAATCTAAGGGGATACCTCAGGCTGGCTCTTAGGCAACTGGGGAATGGTTAAACAAATGGTAAATGTATATAAATGATCAAGCCATAAGAAAAGACCAGAGTATGGTGATCGACTGTGAATGACTTAGCTCTTCTCAGCAGTGCAATGATCCAAGCCAATTCCAAAGGACTCATGATGAGAAATGCTCTCCACCTCCAGAGAAAGAACTGATGGGAGTCTGAATGAAGATCAAAGCATACGATTTTCACTTTGTTTATATTCTTTTTGTGGTGTTTTTTGTTTTTGGTCTGTGTGTTCTTTTACAACATGACCAATATGGAAATGGGTTTTGCATGATTGCACATGTGTAACGTAGACCAAATTGCTTACCATCTCAAGCTAGGGGGAGGGGAGGGAAGGAAGGACAGAATCTGGGACTCAACATTTTTTAAAAATTAATGCTAAAGGGGTGCAGCTAGGTAGCACAGTGGATAAAGCACCAGCCCTGGATTCAGAAGGACCTGAGTTCAAATCTGGCTTCAGACACTTGATACCAGCTGTGTGACCTTGGGCAAGTCACTTAACTCTCATTGCCCCACCCAAAAATAAATAAATAAATAATCCCCCCCCCCCAACTGCCTCACCAAAAAAAACAAAAACAAAATTAATGCTAAAAACTGCTTTTACATGTAGTTCGGGATAAATAATAAAACAGTATTAAGAAGAAAAAAATGACCAAAGAGATGATTTCTGAGAATCCTGAATAGTAATTAATATAGAATGAAATAAACAGAACCAAGAGATCATAAAGAAAAACAACTGAAAGAATGAAGAACTCAAATCAAAGGCATCTAGATGGCGCAGTGGATAGAGCACTGGGCCTGAAGTCAGATAGACCTGAGTTCAAATGTGGCCTCAGATACTTGCTAGCTGTGTGACCCTGAGCAAGTCACCTTACCTCTGTTTGCCTCAGTTTTCTTATCTGTAAAATGGGGGTGATAACAACATCTACCTCCCAGGGTTGCTGTGAGGATTAAGTGATATAATCACTATAAAGTGCTTAGCACGGTATCTGGAATATAGTTAGCTGTTGTTATTGTTGCTGTTATGTAAGCAGTGACTAACCATGTCTCCAGAGGATCTATAATGAAGCATGATCGAAAGGTGATGGATACAAGGTACAGAGACATCCCATTATTGGACGCAGCAACTCTATGGATTTGTTTTATTTGGCTATACTAATTTTTTACAAGTCTCCCATTACAAGTTAATGGGAGGGGCAGCTAGATGGTGCAGTGGATAGAGTACCAGCCCTAGATTCAGGAGTACCTGAGTTCAAATCCAGCCTCAGACACTTAACACTTACTAGCTGTGTGACCCTGGGCAAGTCACTTAACCCCAATTGCCTCACCAAAAACCACCACCACCACAAGAACAAGTTAATGGGAGAGGGAAACTAGGTGGTACAAAGCACCAGACTTGGATTCAGGAGGACCTGAGTTCAAATCTGACCTCAAGACACTTGACACTTAACTAGTAGTGTGACCCTGGGCAAGTCAACTTACCCTCACTGCCCCACCAAAAAAAAAAAAAAGTTAATGGAAAGGGAGATAGCTGTAGTAATTCCCCGCCGCTCCCTGCCTGTGGGGGTGGGGGTATTATAACATTTTTTTTTTCATTCACCAAAGAGAACAGATAGAAATACAGACATAGGCCAGTTCTGAAAGTAATGTGTAGAATTTATTATAGACTTTTTTATTTTTAAAAAGCAAACTGTGGAATGGAGATTTGTGGTTCCACATACACTCCTTTTGTAAGCTGAGCTGTGTATTGGGAAATGCTCGTGTGTGTGTGTGTGTGTGTGTGTGTGTGTGTGTGTGTGTGTGTGTGTGTTTAAGTTCAGAATGTTTTTTAGAAATGAAAGAAAGAGAAAAACTCCACTTTTGTTTTGAGCAGCTTGGGGAATGACTAGGAGAATATAGGTGAATTAAAAAACTCCCCTGGATGGGTATGGGCTAGCACTGGCAGAAGGAGAGAGGTAGAGAAAGGCCACCTGATGCCATCCCCAGGATCCCCATCCAGGGGTCAGCCAGAAGAAACTAGCAAAAGGATGAAGACTGATGAGTCGCCTTCCCACTCTAGTCTGAGCTCCTCACAGGGGAAAAGGAGGCAGGTGGGTTCCTGGCCACGTAGGCTGGAGGGGAGGAAAGGAAGGGCCTGGGCCAGCTGTGGAGGTGTGAACAGTCAGTGTATCTCCCGCTAGGGCCTGGGGGGTGGCAGTTCGGGGAGGCTGTGCCTTGTCAACAAAAGACACAGGAAGTGAAACAAGCTCATTACCAGGAATTGAGGACAGGTGAAGCATTTCTGAGTAGGACCTCTGTCCCAGCAGAAGGGCAGCTGCTTGCCCAGGGTCCCATTTCAGTGCCCATGACCCGGGAGCTGAAGAACAGATAAAGCTGGTGACACATGCCCTGAGTTAGAGGCTACAATGAAGGACATGGAGTGTCAGCGAATCAAACACCTAGTGCCTACCTGCCACCTACATGTGCCTAGCTGGGTCTTTGCCCTAGGGAGTGCCAAGGGATATACATATCAGAGTCTTGGGGCAGGACTGCATGAGCACTTGTTAGCTATGTCATAGCTGGAGTGGAGAGGGGGTTCCCTTTGTGTACAGATTGAACTGGATGTCTGTCCCTCACAACCCTCAAATTCTTTGGTTCTTAAATAGCAAAGGTGGGACTACTAAGGGCTAGAATGGGTCACCCACGCTGTGTGCCTTCTCAGTGAGTGGGGGATGGGCGAGAAGGAAGGAGAGCATCTAGAACTCAAAATTCTTTAAAAGCCCAAAATAAATAAACAGGGGCAGCTAGGTGGTGGTGCAGTGGATAGAGCACTGGCCCTGGATTCAGGAGGACCTGAGTTCAAATCCGGCCTCACTTAACAATTACTAGCTGTGTGACCCTGGGCAAGTCAGTTAATCCCAGCTGCCTCACCAAAAATATAAACTTAAAAAATAAATAAATAAATAAACAAACAGAAAAATAAATGTGAAAAAGACAAACAAAAAAATATGCCTAAAATTTTAAATACAAATAAATTGAGGAAAAGTGATATGTAACACCAACAGAGGTAGCCTATTAAAGAAGAAAGAGGAATTAGTGGGATTAGTAATGATAGAAGACATTTACAGAGCCCTTGACAGCTTATGAAACATTTAACATGGATGTTCCCATCGCATCCTCACAGCAGCTCTGTGAGGTATTATTATTCCCATTTTACAAAAGAAGAAACTGAGGCTCATGATAGTGTCAGCAGGCAGGATTTGAATCCCGGTCTCTCCTGACTCCAAGGCTAGGGAAATTTGCACTACAGCATACTACCTCTGGGACCTCAGACGTGTCTTCCCTTTCCCTGGGTTTCAGATTTCTTAGTCACGAAACAGGAAGGTAACTTCTAAGAACCTCTTCTCCTATCTACTTCTAAATCCAAGGAGTCTAGGAACTTTTGCTGACGAGACAGACAGACAGACAGACAGACGGGGAGAGACAGAGGTTTCTTGGAAGCAGCAGCCAAAGTACGGTGGTGGGCATCTACTAGATAAGGACTTAAAAACAACATCCCAGTTCTCAAGAGGATCAAGGATATGAATGTAAACAGGGTCTGAAGCTCAGGAGGAAATGACAGGATAAAATGTTTCCCCTGCCCCTTGCTTCCTATGACTTCCCGAGTGTCCCACTTTGTTCATACGATGAAAATAGAGGGAACAAGGATAGTATAAAGTGCCTCTTGGTGTTGGCCAAGCTGCTTGGGGGCACCCAAGCCAGGGCAGGGGCTGGGACTGGGACTGGGACTGGGTGCCTAAGGCCCTGCCAAAAGCCTGCCCTGCCCTAGAAGCTCCTCCTTTTGCTTTCCAATGGGGAAACAGGATGTTAAAGGCAGGCAGCTCCAACAACCTGATCCCGATTTAGTAGCGATGGAGTCACATAGGGTGGCCACAGTGGAGTCGAGAAAGCCTTAGTTCAAATCTCACTTCAGACACTGAATGACCCTGAGGAAGTCACTTAATCTCTGCCTCAGTTTCCTCATCTATAAATAAAATGGGGATAATAATACCATCTACCTCTCAGGGTTTTTAGGAAGATAACATAATATTGTAAAGCATTTTGCAAACATTAAAGCCCTATGTAAATGCTAGCTATCATCATTATTATTAATTATGATTATTATTAGGGTCACAGAATCACACAACTACAGACAGGGAAGAGACCTCTAATATCTACTCTTTCATCTTACACATGAACAGGAATTTCCCCCATACCCAAACCTGGAACATCGTTATTCAGCCTCAACTTGACTATCTCTAGGGATGGAAAAGTCAATACTTCCTTGAAAAGTCCCATTCTACTTTGAAACAGCTCCAATGCCTGCTGGGTATCTTCTGTGAAGAGATGCCCAGAGTGAGCCCATGCCCCCCTTGATAGGCCCACCTGCCTTGCCTCCTGGGAACCCACCTTTTTTTCATAGACATCTTGCCATACGATGCCAGCAAAAAACTTGTGCTGCATAATCTCTTTTGCATCATCTGGTCCGCCACCTAACCTATAGAAACAGAAGAGGACAAAGTTACTTTCAAACCAACCTCAATGAAAAATTCTCAGCAGGGACCAGGAGGCAAACTCAGACGGACCATCCTGCGTCTCCTGAAACACTCTGGAGGCAGAACCACAGGCTGTCAGAGCAGGATAAGAACCTTAGAGGCCACAGATAAGGAAACTGGGGGCCAGAGGGGAAAAGTGACCACCAAGATCACACAGGGAATAAACAGCAGAGCCAACCCTGAAAGCCAGGCCATCTGACTTCAATGTCTACGGGTCTTTTAAAAAATTTCACGGGGTAGCTAGGTGGCGCAGTGGATAGAGCACTGGCCCTGAATTCAGAAGGACCTGAGTTCAAATCCAGCCTCAGACACTTGATACTTACTAGCTGTGTGACCCTGGGCAAGTCACTTAACCCTCATTGCCCCCCCCCAATTCACTTATTCTTACTGATAACTTTTGTTTTTACATTGCATTCATTTACAAACATGTAAATGAAAATATATTTTTCTATATTGTTGTTGTTCAGACATTCAGTCGTATCCTACTCTTCACAACCCTATTTAGGGTTTTCTTGGCAAGGATACGGGAGTGGTTTGTCATTTCCTTCTCCAGATCATTTTACAGCTGAGGAAACTGGTTAGATGACTTACCCAGGGTCACCTATCTACTAAGTGTCTGAGGCTGGATTTTAACTCAGGTCTTTCCGACTCCAGGCCGAACACTCTATCCACTATGCCAATTTCTGGTCCAAATTAGGAAACTCTCCCACAATTCAATATCATGGAGCCTGATATAAAAAAACAACTCGGGGGGGGGGGGAGGAGGGAGAGCAGCTAAGTGGTGTAGTAGCCCTGGATTCAGGAGTGCCTGAGTTTAAATCCAGCCTCAGACACTTGACACTTACTAGCTCTGTGACCCTGAGCAAGTCACTTAACCCCCACTGCCCTGCAAAAAAAAAAAAAAAAAAAAGGCAACCCAGGTAATTTCCAGGTAATCATCTAGGTCTGATTAAGAATGTTCCCTCCAGGGGCAGCTAGGTGGCGCAGTGGATAGAGCACCGGCCCTGGATTCAGGAGGACCTGAGTTCAAATCCGGCCTCAGACACTTAACACTTACTAGCTGTGTGACCCTAGGCAAGTCACTTAACCCCAACTGCCTCACAAAAAAAAAAAAAAAAAAGAATGTTCCCTCCAATATCTGCTGTTAAATTACCTGTTCTCAATCAAGGTATAAAAAGCCTCTGCTCAGACCACACTCTGAGTGTGTATTACAACTGAAATCTTGCCACTTTCCACACCTCCCTCACACTGTGAATAACCCTGGCCTTGCCCAGCCCTGCCTCTGCCTGTATGTGTTGTTATATAGTGTGTATTTGTGGTTTTATTTCTATGGGCTTGCTGTGCTGCATAGCAATAAATCTCATACCTGCAAGTACCCATTTTCTGTAAAATTTCCAACCTGGGTCTTTGCTCTAACCCAAGCCAATACAGCAATCAACCATTGTACCATTATACCAAGCTGGAGTCACAGAAACTGAGTCTGAGCCCTGGTTCTGTCACTTTATACCTATGTGACTGGACAAGTTACTGAAGCTTGTTTTCAACCTTGGCCTCAGTATTCTCATCTGTAAAATGGGAGGGTTGTGCTGATGGCCTCTAAGGTCTTTTCTAGAGTTCAAGCTAGATGATTCTATGAACTGTATCAGAGAACTGTACATCACATTATTCCATACCCACAGATTCCCAGACAAGCAGTGAAAGAGAGGTGTATTTTCTCAACTCCTAGAGGCAAGCTTTGTATGGTTTTTTTTTTCATCTTTCCTTTTAAATTGTTGTATTCATTGCATATTTTTTCATGCTGCTTAATTCTGCATCAGTTCACATAAATCTTTCTGTGCTTCTCTGAATTCTCCATTATGTGTTTTTCCTTGAAGCTATTATATTGATGAATCACAATTTGTTTAGTCATTCCCTGTCAGAGTCAAGGAAAAGAATTTCCACATTGGTCATGTCTATAAATGCATATCTTCTCCTTCATCTTAGGATCTATCTTCTCTCAGATGGGTAGCAGGTTTCAACATTAATCTTAAGTCTTGGGGCAGCTAGATGGCACAATGGATAGAGCACTGGCCCTGGATTCAAGAGGACCTGAGTTCAAATCCGGATTCAGACACTTGACACTTACTAGCTGTGTGACCCTGGGCAAGTCACTTAACCCCAACTGCTTTACACATACACAAACCAAACCAAAAAAAAAAAAAAAAACCCAATCTTAAGTCTTTCAGAGTTGTTGGTCTTACAATGTTGCTGCTTATCTCACCTCACTTCCTAGTATATAATAAATTGTCCTCCCAGTTCTCACTTTAGTTTGCATGAACTCATACAAGTCTTCTCAGGTTTGGGGTTCCCCCCCCAAATCATCCCTTTTGTCTTTTCTTATAGCACAATAGTATTCCGTTATACTCATATACCATAATGTGTTCAGTCACTCCCCAGCTGATAGGCACCCATTTAGTTTTCAATTCTTTGTCACCAGAAAAAATGAATCACTATAAACATTTTTGTACATATTGTTCCTCCCTTTCTTTTACTTCTTTGGGGTATAGGCCTAGTCATGCTTACATTGGGTCAAAGGGTATATACACTTCAGTGACTTTTGGAGCAATGTTCCAAATTGCTTTCCAGAATGGCTGGACCAACTCACAGCTCCACCAACAATGTCTGTTTTCCCAAGACTCCTCCACCATTTGTCATTTTTCAGTTTTTGTCACCTTTGCCATTCTCATGAGTTTGAAGTAGAACCTCAGAGATGCTTTAAGTATAAGTGCTTTGGAGACATTTTTCACATGGCTGTTAATAACTTCAATTTCTTCCTTTGAAAACTGTCAATTCATTACCTCTGACCATTCATCAATTGGCAAATGGTTCTTTTAGCTCCTTTCCTACCATAATCACAGAACTTTTGTGTGCACACCAATGGATCATGCAGAATCAGCAGAAGAATAATGATATTCATTTCTGATAGAGAAGGGGCAATTTATTTTTCCTGCGGTTGGACAATAATTACAAGGGAGTACAAGCTGTGACATTCAAATATGTAGGTAGGTTGACAAACTGGTAGAAGATAATGGCCTGATAATTAAGACAATCTAATCCTCAAAGGAAACCCTTTGGGCTCAGCTTTGGTGTGACAAAGGTCAAGTGCAAGTTTCTGGCAGGCCAGTTTTTCATCCTCTGGATAACTCTGCCCCTCTCCTTGTCCTACTGCCCCAGAGTCCTCAGGTAAGAACCTTCCTTTGATCACTTCTGCCCTGAGGACTGGGAAGTTAAATAGGCAGGGAAATAAGTAGGATGGAGGCCAGGAGGTTGGGAGGTATCTGAGGAAAAGCCTCCATTTTTGTATCTTTAAAAATGCTTGTGGGGTGTGTATTTTCCTTGTTTTATGGGATGTCCACGCAAAAGGATTTCCCTCTTAGTGGTCAGCCTGTTGGTGATGAGCCTCTCCCCAGTCTCTGATGCTGGTCCTCAGGAAAGCAGCCACGATCTCTCGCTAGGCTGGCAGCCTTTCCAGCTTGGCAGAACTTGCGCTTTGCTGGCAAGGCCTTCAGGAACTCAAGGTCACTTCTGTGCCACCATGAGGCCTAGAAGAAGGACTTGATGGAATTGACAAACATTAACCCAGGGCAGTTACGTGGTATGCTAGATATGGCGCTGGGCTTGGGGTCAGAAAGACCTGAGTTCAAATCCAGCCTCAGATACTCACTATCTGTGTGACCCAGTGCAAGTCACCTAAACTCCATTTGTCTCAGTTTCATCTGTAAAATGGGGTGAATAAGAGCAACTACCCTAGAAGGGTTGTTGGGAGGAACGAGTGCAAAGTGCTTGGCACAATGCCCGGCACACAGTAGGTGCTATGTAAATGTGTGGGGGGAGGGGGAGGGAGATAATAAGTGTAAAGCTTAGCACGGTACTTGGAATATAGTTAAGTTTCGTTAGCTGGGTGGTACACTGGATAGAGTGCTGGACTTGGGAGTCAGGAAGATCTGAGTTTAAATCTGGCCTCTGACGTTTACTAGTCACTCAGCCTATTTACCTCGGTTTCCTCATCTGTAAAATGGGAGTAATAAATAAGAGCACCCACCTCTAAGGGGTTTTAGGAGGACCAAATGAGATGATAATTGTAAAGCGCTTAACACAGTGCCTAGCATACCAGAGGTACTATGTAAATGTTAGCTATTATTATAACTTAGCTGCTAGTACTCTGATATTTATAATAATTAACACATATAGCATGGATATAAGCGGCACAGGAATGGGCAGGCATGGATAGATTTTGAACTGTGTCATTGAAATCACAAATCTGGAGTGTATAATGATAATATGTTGTGAAGGAAGAGACGGATCTTTTCCTTCCAGTTATTTGAGGGAAAACAGCAGGAAAGATCATGGATTTAGAGCTGAAGGGGACTTTCAAGGTCATCTGAATTTCTCAAATGGAGAATGAAAGTAAGGACCAAAGCAACGAAACTGACTTGCCCAGAGTCACCCAGATTATAAGTAGCAGTCGGGATTTGAACCTGAAATGTCAGACTCCAAACCTTGTGCTCTTTCCCTTTTATCAGTATTTTTCCCCAAAAAAAAAAAATTTTCTCCAAATTTTTTCCAAATTCTTTCCCTCCTTCTCTATACCCCTTCCCCCATCCTTCAAGAAGGCAGGGCATGTGATACACATTAGTGTATCACCTATTTAAATGAAAGCTTTAAGGAGGTGGGCTTACATCTTAGACAATTTTAGTGTGTATTCAACTACTCACTGAGTCTTCCCTTTGGGCCCTGAGGTGCAGTGAGCTGGGGAGAGAGGACAGCTAGGAACCTACATGTACATAGGGAAAGGGGTCCCCAGCAGGAAGGCAACTGTCTCTCTGTAGGGGGCCTGGGATAAGACAGAATCATGCTGAGCAGAAGGGCTGAACCACCAAAGAAAATTATTTGAATCTCGATCACCAGGTTCTTAAGGATATATTTGTGCTCAGCAGAGCTGAGGCCCAGACAACTCACTCCCCCACTCCCAGATCCTGCTTAAAGCCCGCTTGATCTGCTTAGAGACACAAGGTGGTATACCCTAGACAACTAACAACTGAAGAATTTTCTATTTACTCCTCTTAAATCTGCTCCTTTGTATCATATAGCTATATCTGCTAATGGGCAGAACATGGACCAGAACCGCAGCAGATGGGAGGGCCGAGATAGGCTGTAATCTGGACCACTGAGGTCACAGATCCCACAAACCCAACTAGACTCAATCTCGTTTGCCTTGGTCCACTATTCAAATGGGTGTTAATTCTTCCAGAAGTGCCAGTGGAATTCTCCCCCTACTGAAGCAAATTATCCTTTTCCAGGTGAAGAAATGAAAGAGGAAGGACTGGCCCCCTTCTAAGAGAGGGCTGGGGAGCATGTGACTCAGGGCAGGGAACAGCAAAGGCTATGAATCATATTAGAGGGGGGACTGTCACTATGGATGCAAATAGTTCCCATGGCTCTTCTCTGTGGCAACCCAGCAAAGGCGGCCAGGGGAGGCAGCTGGTTCGTCTCCTTCGGAGGATGCTCCAAGCAGCAGCTGCAAGGCCAGGAACTCCTACACCAGCAGAACACAGCCGCCACCTTGGGCCCCACACAGCAGTTTCAGAGCTAGCTCTTGGGACACAAGTGGTGGCGTGGGGAGGGGCAGTTCCAACCAAGGACACCAGACTCTGGACCAAGGAGAAGTTGGTCCAGAGGTCGCTGGCAGAGGCAGACAGACAGTTCCATCTCAACTGCCATTTGGTTAACAGAGAGAAGCCAGAAACTACCCCAGGCTTCCGTCTTCTCACACAACTACCCCTGATATGTCTCAACCCCAAGGGCTGAAATGGTTTAATTCAGCACAATACCCAATCGAGCATTAATCCAAGGGGGGATGGTGACGAGAACCCCTGGCTGGGACATAGGACTTCTGGTCTTTGGTCTCGGCTCTGTTACTACTCCCTTATATAAGCAGATAGCCAGGTGGTTCAGGGGCTAGCTAACTGCTAGCATTTGGATGAACAGAGTACTGGACCAGGATTCAAGAAGATCTAAGTTCAGATCTGATGATATTCACTTATTAGCCATAACCTTGAGCAAATCACTAAATCTCTATCTGCCTCAATTTCCTCATCTGTAAAACAGGGATGGGACAACTAGGTGGAACAGTGGATAGAGTGCTGGGCTTGGAGTCAGAAAGACTCATCTTCCTGGGTTCAAATCTGGCCTCAGACACTTACTAGCTGTGGGACCCTGGGCAAGTCACTTAACCTTGTTTGCCTCAGTTTCCTAATCTGTTAAATGAGCTGGAGAAGGAAATGGAAAAGCACTCTAGTATCTTCTGCCAAGAAAACCCCAAGTGGGGTCACAAAGAGTTGGACAGGATTGAACAACAAAACAGGGATAATAATAGTACTATCTCCCAGGGTTTTTATGAGGATCAAACAAGATAATAATTGTAAAGAACCTGCCATAGTGCCTTGAACATAGTTAGTGCTATATAAATCTATGATGACGACCACCACCACCACCACCACTACTACTAATACTACTACTACTACTACCTGAAGAAGCAAGCAGGTAAGCCCAATCTGTTTGCCCCTCATGCTCTGCCAGCACAACCCAGAGAATCAGATGATACCTTCACACTATGAGAAGCTTAACATACTTTATAAATGCTAGCAATTATTGTTGTTATTATCATTTATATTATTTGAACTTGAAGGGCACCTGAATGTCATCTGAAATCTATTAATTCCTCCTCGAAAATAAGTGTTCATGTGGGAATAGAAACTTGGGACTGGCAAAGATGAACAGAATTCTCAGACAAATTACTTAAGTTAGTATTAACCAGACTCATAACAAACAGTTGATAGCCACCCTCTCTCTCTGTTCTGGTTCCAAATAATGAGAGTTGTCCAAAAGTGGGACGGTAATGAGTTCCCCATCACTGGTGTTCTTTCAGTACTGGCTGGGTCATCATTGGCCAGGGATAGGGGCAGCTAGGTGGCACAGTGGATAGAGCACTGGCCCTGGAGTCAGGAGTACCTGAGTTCGAATCCGACCTCAAACACTTAACACTTACTAGCTGTGTGACCCTGGGCAAGTCACTTAACATCAATTGCTTCACCAAAAAAAAAAAATCATTGGCCAGGGATGTTGTAGAGGTAACTCCTACTCAGGTCTGAGTTCAAATCCTTGGATTTTAAGGTGGAAAGAACCTTTAAGATCATAACTCTAGAGTTGAAAGAGACGTCTGAGGCCATCTAATCCAACCCCCTCAATTTAAAGATGAAGAAATTAAGGCCACAGTAGATAGTGCATCAGGCTTGGAATCAGGAAGACACGTTCATGAGTTCAAATCCAGCCTCAGACACTTACTAGCAGTGGGAGCCTGGGTGAGTCACTTGACCCAGTTTGCCTCAGTTTCCTCATCTGGAAAAATGAGCCAGAAAAGGAAACGGCAAACCATTCCAGTACTTTTGTCAAGAAAACCCCCAAGGGGGTCATATAGAGTCAGACACAACTGAAACAACCAATAACAACAAACTCAGGTTCTCCCAAGTTAAGTGATTTTCTCCAGATCACAGAAGGGGTAAGAGAGCTGGGGATCAATCCCTGGGCACCTAATTTCAAACCCAATGCCCTTTTCACCATTCTCCATAAATGAGAAGCCCTACAGGTCTTCTCCAACTCTGAGATTCTGTCCAGGTTTCAAGAAGTCCATGGTTAACCTCACCTAATAAAACAGCTGTGTCACCAATGTGGTGTGTGTAAATTAGACCATTGCAAACTAAATCAATACAAGTAAAGTTGATCACTCAACATGACAGCTCCTTGTTCAGGCTTGCTTATAAATACTTCCTAATCCCATTTAAAAAATATCTAATCTGGGGGGCAGCTAGGTGGCACAGTGGATAAAGCACCAGCCCTGGATTCAGGAGGACCTGAGTTCAAATCCGGCCTCGGACATTTGACATTTACTAGCTGTGTGACCCTGAGCAAGTCACTTAACCCTCACTGCCCCACCAAAAAAAAGAAAAAAAAAAAGAAAAAAGTATCTAACCTGTGTGCAAGAAGGCCTGGAATCCCTGTCTGCTTAACCTCCCCTCCCCAAATCTTCCAGGCTCTCTTCCTACCCACACCCTGTTCATCCTTTATTACATCACTGCTTCTCTCCTTCAAAGAGCCGATGTCTTCAGGGTTGGCGCTCCCTCCACCAATGGCTCACGAGCTCACTGTGGTTTAGCAGGTTACTGTGGCCAAAAACACTCAGCAACCTGAGGTTAACCTGTTGATGGCCCTTCCCAACTTGGCTCCTCTGGGCCCTTGGTCAGGAGACACAGGCACTGTCACAACGCCCATATTTAAAACCTCTCTAGTGCAAAAAAAAAAGGGGGGGGGCAGCTAAGTGGCACAGTGGATAGAGCACCGGCCCTGGATTCAGGAGGACCTGAGTTCAAATCCGGCCTCAGACACTTAACACTTACTAGCTGTGTGACCCTGGGTAAATCACTTAACCTCAATTGCCTCCCTAAAAAAAACCCAAAAAAAACCTCTCTAGCTTGGGTGAATGACAGAATTTCTTCTCTCCTGGAACAGACTTTGAAAACCCAGGGGCTCCTTCCTCCACACATGAGGAATCAGAGTAAGACTTATTTATTACTATTAATTATAGATGTCTTACAAGGGCTCCCAGAGGGCAGGGAGGACAGAGTACCAGCTGAGCCAGGGCTATTTCTCAGGACACTGGCTACCCAGTAGGGGCAGACTCTGCATGGGCATTAGGAGAAGACTCCTTAGAAGACATGCTTCCAGAGGGAAAAGGGAAATGCTTCCTACCTCCCTTTCTTTTTTTTTCTTTTTCAGCAGGGCAATGAAGGTTAAGTGACTTGCTCAGGGTCACACAGCTAGTGAGTGTCGTGTCTGAGGCTGGATTTGAACACAGGTCCTCCTGAATCCAGGGCCAGTGTTTTATCCACTGTGCCACCTAGCTGCCCCTCGATGGGGCTTTCTTGTGTGACCCTGGGTACAACAAAGCCAATCCTGGAGACCCTGCCCCTCTAAAGTTTATAGAGGATGGATTCCTAGGAATGCAAGGGAGATCAAACCAAGAGGACCAAGTAGGAAAGATGTAGACTTAGAATCAGGAGACGGGTTCAAATTCCAGCTCCAACACTCCCTAACTTAGGCAAGTTATGATACTCATCTGTAGCAGATATAATGACTATTTTTCACTTCCTTCCCTCAAAGGGCCATCATAATGAAAGCATTTTATAAATCAGAAAGTACTACAGAAATATAAATGATTACTATTATCACTGACCAGAGCTGCTGATACCTTAGGGAAAAGCACATATCCAACAGAGACCAGGGCCCGGCATAATAAACCCCTGAGACAGAGGAACTATTGAGGTAGTAGTTGGCTACTGGTAGCAGCCAATGGCTGCTGAGTGTCCCAGATCTCTCCCTGTTGCATACGTGGCATTTTTCCCCCCAATTTAGTACACATTATAGAATTGCAGTCTCTCAAGATCAGGAAGGACTACAGAATTCTCTAGTCTATCTTCCCAGAAAAGAAATCTTTCAATGATCTCCCTGAAAGGAAGTCATCTAATCTTGGCTTGGACCTTGGTGATAATGGGGAGCTCACTGCCTACTGAGGCAGTCCATTCCACTTTTGATCAGCTCTAATTTTTAGGAAGTTTTTCCTTTTGAGAGAGAGCCTGAGGTAATGCAGAGAGAACTAACCTCAAATCCAAGGAAGGCCTAGGTTCAAGTTTGATTAACACCACAAATGGGCTGTGACCCTATACTAGTCACTTAATTTCTCATTGCTCTAGGCCAGAGCAGCAAAATCTAGTCTGGCACCAGATTAAAATGTAATTGGGAAACAGAATCAATAAAAATATAATAGAACATAGATAATGCTAATATGTGGTTTTCTAAGTCAACATACAGCCAGTAGGGATCCTTATGTATGGTTTAGTGGACCCTGTTTCTACCTGAGGTTGACACCACTACTTTAGACAACTCTATGTAACTATAAATTGCAGAGGAGGTGGTGACCTGCATTGGTAGAGGGGGTGTCCTCTCCTGGGAGTTCCCTGTACCAATAACATCACATGGAGGCAGCTAGGTGGCACAGGAGATAGAGCACCGGCCCTGGATTCAAGAGGACTTGAGTTCAAATGTGGCCTCAGACACTTAACACTTACTAGCTGTGTGACCCTGGGCAAGTCACTTAACCCCAATTGCCTCACCCCCCCCCAATAAAAAAATTTTTTAAATAAAATAAAAAATAACATCACAGGACCAGTTCCTATCTCTTTCCCTTACACTGAATTGAAACCTCCCTCCCTATGACTTATAGGATTTCAAGTCAGAAGCAACCATTTGTTGTTGTTCAGTCATTTTTCAGTCATGTCCAGCTTTTTGTGACCCCATTTGGGGTTTTCTCAAGGGAACTGAAGTGGTTTGCCATTTCCTTCTCTAGTTCATTTTACAGATGAGGAAACTGAGACAAACTGGGTGAAGTGACTTGCCCAGGGTCCCACAGCTAGATCTGAACTCATGAGATGAGTCATTCTGACTCCAGGCCTGGCACTCTATCCACTGTGCCACCTAGATACCCCTAGGCCAGGCACACCAGGTCTAATCCCTTTTACACACGATAATCAAGTTCCCATCAGATTGTTTCACTTTGTCCGTGCATTCCCAGCATTTAGCACATAATGGCTGGCCTAAATATGACACTTAAGAAAGGGGATGACTGTTTGATACTTGAAGGCAAATAGTACCAACAAGTATTCCCCTTCCTTACTCTCACACAGTCAAGGTTGGTGGAAGACCAGGAGCTAGCCCCTGTATATTCACTGGATGCCCGGCTCTGCTAGGGCCCCACTACACTGCAGCCCCTGCTTACCTCTGCTTGGGGTCCTTTTTCAGTAACCCCGACAGAAGAGACTTGGCATCCGGGGAGAGCGTGCGGGGGAATCGGATCTCCTCCATGAGGATCAGCTCAAACAGCTTCTCATGGTCTTGGTTGTAGAAGGGCAGCCGGCCACACATCATCTCATACATCACCACTCCCAGGCCCCACCAGTCCACGGCTCGTCCATAGTCATTGTCCTCTAGCACCTTCGAGGCAGGGAGACAGAGTGAGTGTCAACTACAGACAAAGAGATTCCAGAGTTAGGACTTGAACCCTGGCCTCTATACTCGTGTCCAGTGGTCTTTCCCACTATACTACTTTGCCAAGGAGCTCACTACCTTTCTTCATCAGCCCTTCCTGAGTTAACTCTCTAGTTTCATAGGTTGGATTTTGACACCCCCCCAAGATACACACACTGTCTCTTCCTCTTTCTAGGTCTAAGTTTCCTTCTCTATAATCCCCGTCCTTCAAACATCAACCTACCAGCACACATTTACTAGTTACCTATTTTGTATAAAGTACTATAGATAAAAAGGCAAAATTTTTTTTTTTAATTTAAACTGGCCCTACCCTCAAGGAGTTTACATTTCACTAGGTGATCATTGAGGGTGATGGAGGCTGGACTGGACTGTCCCTGGCCAGCCTTGAACAGCTGTTGAGGATTTACAGTGACAACAGAGGGACAGTATGGACAGTACAGTGCAATGGAAAGAAGTCTGGGCATGGATAGATAGAGGTTCAAGTCCCAGCACTGACCTTTATGAGCTGGGTGAACCTAGACCAGCAGCTTAGATTTGAAAATAGTGAGACTCTTGCTTCTATGACTTACCTTGTAAGACAACAGTGAATAAGGCATTTGCTAAACTAGGCCTTGTTACCACCACTGTTATTGAGAAACTGCTTTGGGAAGTACAACATGTACAAAGGTACCAAGTGGGCATGAGCTGTGAATGCGACTCTTCAATTGGACCCTTTTAATGTGAAGAGCAATGTTTAACACAGAAAGAAATTCATCTCCAATGTTTTAGACTCAGAATCATTGGAAATAAACCTCTGATTCAACTTCCCATTGAGTCACTCTCTGAGAGTCACCTGCCTTCTGCTCAAACACTTCCAGAGACGGGGAGCTCATCACCTTACAGAAGTGAGAGTTCCAGTTCTAGTTCAATCTCTCACAAAAGGGAATTCCTCTGGTCTCCTGGGAAGGGGTTATGTAGTTTTGTTTGAACAGTTTCAGTGACATAGAACAGAAAAGAGAATTTCAGAGCCAGAAGGGAATTTAGAATCTATCACCCAATCTAACCCCCTTATCCTACAAACAAGGGAATGGAGGCATAAAGCAACAGAGCCTCTAGACTTAGTCCAGTGGTCTTTCCCACTGAAGTACCTTGCCAAGCAGCTCGCTAACTTTCTTCATTAGCCCTTCCTGGATTAATCCTCTGGGATCAGAGGGTTGGAGAGAACACAGAATGAAGCCGACCTGGATTCTAATCCCATCTCTGCCAAGAGCTACTCATGTGACCTTGGACAAGTCCCTTCCATTTTCCAGGCCTATTTTTCCAATTATAAGATGAAGGGGTCAGAATGACAATATGAAAGGAAAGAACAAAAAGAGAACCAAATATCATGTAACTATAATAACCAAGCTTAGCCCTGGAGAAAAGCAGCACTTCCCTCCTTCCTTTGCAGAGGTGGGAGATTATGGGTGTAGAATACTGCATATGTTGTCGGACATAGTTAATGTGTTGGCTGATGTCATTCAACTGTTTTCCATCTTTTTCTTTCTTTTTTTTCCAAAAACAAGGGACAGGGAACATCGAGGGAATATATTCAATTCAGAAATGAAGGTGAAAAGAAAAGCGAGTTTCTCATGTTTCCTCCAGTTCTAAATCCCATAAGGGACATCTGATGGTGTGGTCAGATCCATCTCTGCCCATGAAGCCCCCAGCAGAGTTCTCCTTAGCCCATCATTGAGCACTTGGGGGAAGGGGCAGAGGCCATGGTGCTTCTGGGAAGGTTGGGGCTGGCGATCAGGTTACAGGTCCCTCTGCCTCCCCCACCCCCTTGCCTCAGGTCTATTTACAGCCTTTCTGGGTAATTCACCCTAATAGGACAGCTGTCACTGCAGCTGCCCGGAGAACACAGACCAACACAGCTGCCCAGCCTCTCCCCACTGGGATTCCTAGATTCCCAGAGCCTTAGTTGGCCTAACGGGAGGTCACAGGAGTGTCTCTATCTCTCTGAATCACAGCCCCTCCTAATATGCCCCAGACCTTTAAAGTGACAAAGACAACCACACTATGGACACCATCCACTCCCTCCCACACTCACAGCCGTACAACCACACACTCAACTGTATTTTCTCATTGGTAACAATTTTACTTCCTCCACGGTGCTACCACCACACAGACCTTTACACCACTCCCCTTCCAGGCAGACACAACCACACCCCACCTCTTTCACATACACGATGACACACACCCATGTTCCTCTTTCACGCACGCAGTGACACATGCCTTGTATCTGGACAAACTTCAGTCCTCATACTAACATATGACCAACCACGTACTTACGTGGCAACACCCCAAGCCCCTGAGACAACCCACTCCCCCTATACCCTTTCCTACAGGATTCTTCCAAGGAATCCTCTCTCCTCCCTTGGCTTCCACAACAAGGCCCTTCTCCAGATTCCTCACTTTTGCGTACACCATCCCTTAGGCCAGGAATATTTCATCCATCCATCCATCCATCTGTCCATCCACCCTTCCCTCCTTTCGACTACTTAAACCCTTCTTTTCTTTTTCTTTTTTTTGGGGGGGAGGGGTGGGACAATGAGGGTTAAGTGACTTGCTCAGGGTCACACAGCTAGTAAGGGTCAAGTGTCTGAGGCCAGATTTGAACTCAGGTCCTCCTAAATCCAGCTTTGGTGCATTATCCAACTGCACCACCTAGCTGCCTCCTTCTTTTAAGACCCATCACAAGTTCCACAAATCCCACCAAATTAGAACAGATCTCTCCTTTTTAAAATTTCTCAAAGTACTTTGAACTTCAGCACTCATCACCTTCTAATTTATATATTTTTTTCCAGGCAGCATCGCCCAGAGAAAAAAGAGGATGTGATAGTTGTCTTCAAATATCTGAAGAAATGTCACAGGGAAAAAGGATTGAACTGGCTCTGCTTGGCCCCAGAGGGCAGAACTAGCAATAATTAGAGAAAGCTGCAGAGGCAGATTTAAGATTCAACCTTTCTAACAATCACAGCTGTCCCGAAATGGGATGGGCTCTGCTTCCGTGGAGGACCTCAAACAGAGGCCAGGAGATGACTTTTGGGGGCCCTGGTAGGTGGGATTCTTGCTTGAGCAGGAGTTGGATTGGATGACTTCCGAGAACCTTCTCATTCTAAAATTCTATAGTTATTTAAGGATGAATCATCTCCCTGACTAGATTGAAAACCCCATGATGGCAAGACCTATGCCTTTTATTTAATTTCCCTGCATATATCATGTGCCTTAAAAATGCTTACTGAGGGGCAGTTAGGTGGCGCAGTGGATAAAGCACCAGACCTGGATTTGGGAGGACCTGAGTTCAAATCCAGCCTCAGACACTTGACACTTACTAGCTGTGTGACCCTGGGCAAGTCACTTAACCTTCATTGCCCTGCAAAGAAAAATTTTTTTTTAATGTTTATTGAATAAACTGAGAATCACAGAATTTGAAAGTTGGAAAGCCACTATCCATGTAATTCAAGCCATTTCTTCTCATGAGGCAGGCTCAATTTGTAATGTCTGGGATAATAGAACCCCGCCCCCGTCCCCCCCCCCAAAAAAAAAGATTCCTCCCAGAAAGATCAGTAAAGAGGACAGCTGGATCTGCCATGAAAAATCAAAAGCTAGTCACTTTCCCTTCTTGGTCTCACCACCTATAAAATGGGAACAAATAGAATTGTAAAATTTCAGAGCTAGAAGGAATCCCAGAAAACTCTAGGCCAACTGATAACCAAGGACAAGAGATTTCTACTTCTAGAATGTCCCCAGAAAGGCCACCAGACCTCTATCTGAAGACCTCCCGGTGGGTGGTGGTGTCTACTTTCCAACAATCCTTTTTTTTTTTTTTAAAGTGAGGCAATTGGGGTTAAGTGACTTGCCCAGGGTCACACAGCTAGTAAGTGTTAAGTGTCTGAGGCCAAATTTGAACTCAGGTCCTCCTGACTTCAGGGCCGGTGCTCTATCCACTGCGCCATCTAGCTGCCCCCCAACAGTTCTTAATGTAAGAATCTTTTTCTTTACATCCAGCCAAAAGATGCTTGCCTCCCTGTAGCTTCCTACCATTTGTTCCTTGTTCTGCCCAGTACTGAATTCTAGTAATAACCCCTTTTCTTAGTGCCCTCAAAGTCCCACGGGTAGGATCAAGAACTATTCACATTTCTATAGGGCTTTAAAAAAAAAAAAGAGCTTTCCTCATAGCCCTGTGAACCTGGCAGTATTAGGTTACATCTTCCCCATTTTACAGATGAAGAAACTTGAGGTAAAGAGGAGTTAACTGATTTGCCTCAAATCACACAAAACTCAGGGGCAGCTAGGTGGCACAGTAGATAAAGCACTGGCCCTGGATTCAGGAGGACCCGAGTTCAAATCCAGCCTCAGACACTTGACATTTACTAACTGTGTGACCTTGGGCAAGTCACTTAACCCTTGATGCCCTGCCCCCCCCCAAATCATACAAAACTCAAAATCTGCATGCCCTAGAAGCAGTTGGTGCAGTGGATAGAGTGATGGGCCTGGACTCAGGAAGACGAGACAATTAGTAGCAGTATGACCACCACCACCACACACGTCACCTCTGTCTGCTTCAGTTTCCTCAATAATAGTCCCTACCTTACAGGGTTGTTGTGAGGATCAAGTGACCCTGGGCTAGCTACTTAACCTCTGCCTGCCTCAGTTTTCTTAACTGTAAAATGGAGATAAGAATAGGACCTACCTCACAGGGCTGTCACTGAGAATCAAATGAGAGAATATTTGTAAAGTGCTTAGAACAGTATCTGGCACAGTAAGCAGGCACTTAATAAATGCTTATCCCTTCCCTTTCCTCATCTCCAGTTCAAGGCTCTTTTCATTGAGATTTGGCATGTGAAAGAATCTGGGACACTTGCAAGGTGGGAGGTATCTTGGCTGTGTGGTGTCAGTCACAGAACCCTTGATACTGTCCCCCCAGGCCTGCAGAATGACAAGCAGAACCTCTGATCCTAGATACATGCAACAATTCTGATGTTCTTGTGAAGCCTGCAATATGTCTTCATACATATAATGGGTATCATATTTCTGGATGTCTCAATTGTGGCAAAGAGGTGGAGGGAGAAAACTTGAAACTGAAGATAAAATTAAAATACATATATATAGCAAAGGAAGGGATGCAAAACTTATCACACACACACACACCACGCAGTAATGGGATTCCATGATGAGGACACCACACAGGAAGCTAGGACACCTGGGTGCTAACCCTGGTTTAGCTTGCGTGTCAGTGTGAGACACCGGGCAACCTCAGTATTCTCATCTGCAACCTAAAGAAGCAGGCCAACCCCATCTCGGGAAAGAGTAGGAACTCTGAAGACAGTGGGTGGTTAGGGGCTGTGTGCCACAGAAATTCAACACATCAGCCCCAAAGTTTCATCACTTAGCACAGCCAAGTCCATATCTGTCCACTAGAGACTGCGGAGCATCAGGACAAAGCTAAGGTCATGGAATCAGAATTTCAACCATATCTGAGCAAAACATCCCTTTCTATAATATCCTTGCCAAGTAAGTAGTCATCCTCCCTCTGTTTGAATACCTGCAAGTGACAAGGAACTCACCACCTACTGAAGTAACCATCCAACCTTTGGATAGTTCCAATTGTCATCACAATTAGAGCAGTCCAGAGCGTGAATGACATTAGCTCATAGTCAGTTCCAAGACCAGTGGGTGATCGGAGGCAATGAATAAGTGAAACAGTATGTCCCTTCTCAAAGCCAATTTAAGCCAAGCCAGCAATCACAGAAAAAATGTTGAATCTTAGTACTCAAAGGGCCAATGCTGACATCTTACAAATAGAAAAATTAAATCCCAGAGAGGGAAAAGGCCTTTGGAAACAATCTAATTCAACTCCTTCATTTGAAAGAAGGAAAAATGGAGACCTCAGAGACAGCAGCAAAGCCACCTGACTAGACGTAGAAGTGGGGAATAGAAAGTAAAGGTGCCAGGGGGCAGCTAGGTGGTGCAGTGGATAAAGCACCGGCCCTGGAGTCAGGAGGACCTGAGTTCAAATTTGACCTCAGACACTTGACATTTACAAGCTGTGTGACCCTGGGCAAGTCACTTAACCCTCATTGCCCTGACCCCCCCCCCAAAAAAAAAAGTATCAGAGGAAAGTAAAGGTGCCAGACGGAGGAAATTCTCAGCTACTTTGAGCCAATAACGATGAGGGTATAAAGTAAGGGACACAGAAAACTGGCCTGCCTGACCTCATTCTCTAGTGGGAACTGAAATGATATAGGGGAAGCAACTGATCCAGATGCCAAAAGACCAGCTCTTGGAGCTCAGCAACCTTGAGTAAAGGACAGATTATCCAAGAAATAGTAAAAATTAATTTGTTTTGAGGGACCACAGTGCATTAAATAACCTTCCCTTATTGAAGGAAGAAGGAAGGAAACAAGTATTTATTAAGCGCCTACTGGCACCTGATCCTCACAACAATCCTACAAGGTTTTATTCTCATTTTACTGATAAGGAAACTGAGGCAAAGAGAGGTTAAAGTGACTTGCCCAAAGTTACATGGCTAATAAATGTATGAGGCCAGATTTGAACTTAGGTCTTTATGATTACAGGGCCAGCGCTCTATCTACTACTGTACCACCTAGCAACTATTATTGATTTGGGGGGGGGCAGGGAGAGAGAAGGGTAGATATCACCTAATCTTTTCCTAAACACCTCCAGTGATGGAGAGCTTACTACCTTCCAAGGTAGGCACCCTGGCATTGCCTCCCCTCCCACCCAATGCTTTTTTTTTTTTTTGGCTGGGCAATGGGGGTTAAGTAATTTGCCCAGGGTCACACAGCTAGTAAGTGTCAAGTGTCTGAAGCTGGATTTGAACTCAGGTACTCCTGAATCCTGGGCCTGTGCTTTATCCACTGTACCACCCAGCTGCCCTCCACCCAATGCATTTTTTTTTTTTTAGTGAGGCATTTGGGGTCAAGTGACTTGCCCAGAGTCACACAGCTAGTAAGCGGTAAATGTCTGAGGCCGAATCCGAACCCAGGTACTCCTGACTCCAGGGTTGGTGCTTTATCCACTGCGCCACCTAGCTGCCCCCACCCAGTGCATTCTTAAGGAGATTTTTTTGTTTTGGGGTTGTTGTTGGGTTTTTTTGCCCTTTTGCATATTCTTTATTCCTTTTTTATAATTCTTATTTATTTTGAATTTTTATTTTCCCAAATTACATGTAAAAACAAATATTGACATAAATTTTTTTAAACTTTGTGTTCCAAATTCTCTTCTTCCTCCTAATAAGATTTTAAAGTCCACTCCAGTGCGACACCCTATAGGAAGCCTTCCTTGACTCCTTCTTTCAATAATATCTTCTTCCCTTGGACCTTACACAGCATTTTTTGCAACTCTCTAATGCCCTCATCTTAAAATACTGTAAATGATCATTTTCTGTGTTTGTATCCAATCACCTTAGTGTAAAGTGTGTAGGTCTCCCAGCACCCAATACAGAGCTTATCCACCAAAGAAGAATGGGTAGACCCAAAGAGGAACAGGAACCACCACCCCCCCCAACACACACACACACACACACACACACACACACACGTCATTACTGGGAAAGAGAAGAGGCTAGCAAAAAAGAAAAAGAAGCTCATCATTCAAAATCTCTGGGAACTGATATTTATATGACTAAGAGCCATTTTTCAATATACCTGTGGTCAAAAGACCTGAAAAATTAAAAAAAAAATACAAACTACCATTCACCAGAGAAAATTAAAACTAAAACAGCCCCGAAGTGTTGCCTCACATCCATCAAGTTAACAAACACAGAAAAAACATGTTATAGGGCTGGAGGCAGGCATGCTAATTCCCTGTTGGTAGAGCTTTAAATTGGTTCAACTATTCTGGAAAACAATTTGGAGTTGCACAAGAATCATTTCTAAATTATTCATACTCTTTGACCCAGAGATTCCACTACTGGGCTTGGGTGTACCCCAGGAGGTTACTGACGGTAAGTAAAAACCCACATGTACAAAAATGTTCAGAGCCGCATTATTTGTAACAGTCAGTCAATAAGCATTTAGTAAGCACCAACTCTGTTCCAGAGTTAACTCTCTTAAGTGTTGGAGATATACAAAGAAAAGCAAAAAAGCAGTCCCTCCTCAAAAGGACACACAAAAAAGCTAGAAACAAAATATGTAACCAACGATGGAGCAACAGCTGAAACTCTGGTATGTGATTAATAAGGGGTGACAATTCAGAGAAACCCGGGAAAACTTTGAAATGATATAGAGTGAAAGTAGCAGGACTAACAACAATATAAACAGTAACCATAACATGATGCATAACAGCCACATCGATGAAGGACAACAAAACTCTGATCACATACAAAGTTAACGTTAGTACCATACTCTCAAAGTCAACACACACCTCAGGGAGGAAGTTGGGGGATACTTCGGAAGCATTGTCACAGCAAAACAAAATATGTCAAATTTTTCAAAAAGGGAAGGGGACTACTTAAGTCAGGGACAAGAGAAAGCTATGAGCAGGATTAGAACAACTTTCTGGCCTCTGCAGGGGATTTATACCCAGATGATTTAGCAAGTGTTTTCAGTTTCCTATAAAAGGAAATTGGTTATTTATGGTAGCTCTTTTAGTGGGGGCAAAGAATTGGACATTATGGGGATGTTCATCAATTGGGGAATAGCTGAGCAAACTGTGGTATATGATTGTGATGGAATACCATTACAGTATAAGAAATGACGAGCAAGATGCTCTCAGAAAAACCCAGAAAGACTTACATGCATGAACTGATGCAAAATGAAATGAGCAGTGGACAGCTGGGTGGTGCAGTGGATAAAGCACCAACCCTGGATTCAGGAGAACCTGAGTTCAAATCTGGCCTCAGACACATGACACTTACTAGCTGTGTGACCCTGGGCAAGTCACTTCACCCTCATCACCCCCACAAAGTTAATTAAATTAATAAATAAAAATGAAATTAGCAGAACCAGAAGAATACTGTACAATGTAACAGCAATAATGGATGAGGATCTACTGTAAATGACTTAGCTATTCTCAGAAATACAATGACACGAGACAATTCTGAAGGACTTATGGTGAAAGGTGCTATCCATTTCCAGAAAAAGAACTGGAGGAGCCGGTATGCGGATGAAAGATACTTTATCTTTAGTTTCTTTATTTTTCTGGTTTGTTTGTATCTTTTTGTTTGTCTTTTCTTTAACAGCATGACTTACATGGAAATGTGTTTTATATTCCTATACATGTTATAAGCTATGTCAAACTGCTTGCCTTCTCAATGAGGGGAGCAAATTTGGAACTCAAAACTTGAAGAATGTTAACATTGTTTTTACATGTAATTGGAAAAAAATAAAACATTTCTTTAGTAAGGCATTGAGAAGGAATCTCTAACCATGGGTCACTGAAGGATGACATGAAACCAAGGCCACATAGACTGGGATTTCACTGAAGGCAGAAATGTACCTGAAGAAATCTAAACCCTGTATCTCTTCCACCATGGAGCAGTGTTCTACGCACATCAAGCTCAATAAATATTTACTGAACATACAAATCTCCCAGGATAGTAGAGTTGGAATACAAAGCAGTTGGCCTAGAAACCACAATCGATAAACACTGATTGAAAGAATGATAAAAGAGAGCTACGGGAGCTCATCGATTCCGACCTCCTCACTTTACAAGTGGGGAAACTGAGGCCCATGAAAGAAAAGAGAATCACCCAGGGCTGGGAGACAGAATCAGCTCACCTCAGGGGCCAGATATTCTGGAGTCCCACAGAAGGTCTTCATTGTAGCACCATCCTTGATCCCCTCCTTGCACAGACCGAAGTCAGTGATTTTGATGTGACCATCTTTGTCCAGCATGAGGTTTTCCAACTGGGCAAGAGAAGTCCAAATCAAGAACAAGGTTAGCATCATAGACTGGACCGAAGAGAACACAGAACCTCAGAGCTGAAACAGACCTCAGAACAGAGAATGTCAGAACCCTGTTTTACCTAGGGAGCTGAAGAGCATAAAGGGGGCTCACCCAAGGTCACCAGCCTAACTAGTTGGAAGAACTGACTAGCACCCCAAATCTCCTGATTCCCAGACTGGGACCTCTTCTCACTGTACCCCAGCTATTCACCACTAGGCAATAAAAGGGGGGGTGTTCCTGCACAGGGACAAAGACAGATGTGGAAACTAACACTTGGAAGAGTGCCAAGAACCACCAGGAAAAAGTCTCCCCAAGGGGTAGCTAGGTGGTGCAGTGGATAAAGCACTGGCCCTGGATTCGGGAGGATCTGAGTTCAAATCTTACCTCAGACACTTGACAGTTATTAGCTGTGTGACCTTGGGCAAGTCACTTAACCCTCATTGCCCCTCCAAGAAGGAAAGAAGGAGGAAGGGAGGGAGGGAGGAAGAAAGGGAGGAAGGTCTCCCCAGACTTCCAATGCTATCCTTTTTGTGAAGCCTTCCCTGTCTGATACATCCTACTCCCTAAATCCAGGAGTGTTCTCCTTCCTTAAACTGTGTGTCCTGCCGCCCCCCCCCTCGCCCCAGCTGTATGGATGGCCATTTTTCATGGCCCCAATTCCACCCTGCCTTGAGTTAGTGTCTTATTTAGTTACTAAATTTCATGCCCCCCAACTGTCCTCTGACTCTCCAAAAGCACTCCAAAGCCTTACCCCCAGTGGTCAGGATTCAAGAAGGATTCACTAACTTACAAAAATTGACACATAAGCGCCTTGGGATATAGAAATCATGTGCTCATCCCTGGGCCAGGGATGGAGTACAATTAACAAAGGCTGGTAAAAATGTATTTGCATGGAGTTTTCCAAATATAATTAAAAGGGCTTTAAAATGAAAAGAAAGGAGAAGGGGCTGGAGGGGGGGGGGCGGGGAGGGAACCACTAAGAATATCTACAAACTAGATATGAAAGAGCAGAAGCGTGTAGGAAAAAGAGATACCCAGAAATTAACAAGAGATAAAATCCAAGGAAGGAGATAGCCTTGACCTCAGAGGCCTATGCAGAAATCCACAAAGAATGGGTAGCAAACAAGCTGAATGAGATACCCTAACATAATGAGGCAAATAGAACCTGATAGTTATCACTGACAGGTGATGAGTGGAGACCCATGAGTGGAATATGGATCTAGAAGGACATACTCTATTTTAAAATAATAGGACAGATAAAAATGGGCAAGGAAAGGAGGTGGGGGTGGAGGAAAGGGATCGAAATAGTAGTATACAACTGATATCAAATCCAGGAAGGGGTAGGGCAGAAGGGAAGGAAAGGGTTTAGAACTCAAAAACTGTTTAAATTAAGGTTAAAAAAATTTACACGGTTGAGAAATTTTCAAGAAAATAAATGAAAATATGTGTGTGTGTGTGTGTATATATATATACACATACATACGTATGTGTATATATATGTATGTGTATGCGCAGGTGTGTAAAATATATATATATATACATACACATATTTACCTACACACACATATATACATCCATGAAAGAGCAATATGCATTAAAAAAGATAAACTCATATAAGAAGAACCAGGATCCACAGTAGGGAAATCTGGGGGCATGTTTTTGGACTAAGATCAAGAGAGGCAGAAATACAATCAGTATTGTCTCTGGAGTACACTGGAGACCACTGAGGCACGATATAGTGATGGGGGGCTTCAATTAGCTAGATATCTGTTATAGCTCTCTCCCTCACTCTACTCTGAGTAGGTAGGTAATAATTTCTTGGCCTGTCTAATTGCATCCTTCTAAAGGTGGAAGAACTAACAAGAGGAACTGCTATTGTTGACCTTATTTTCACCAAGAAGGAGGAACTTATTGACATAAAAATGATGGGAACCTAGCGGGGGAATTCCATCTTAGAATTCTGATAGAGAAGGAGAAGAAAGAGTGACACAAATCTGATATCCAATCTAGGTTTCAGGAAAGCAGCTTTCACAGGGTTCCCAGAAAGGACACGTAGGATCCAGAGGCCCAATAATACTCTGCAGGGCAAGTCAGTCTAAGCAGAATAGCAAGGCAGTCAGAGTAAGAAGAAAACTGTTGAATTGGGAGGATGGGGGGTGGGGGGGGCATACAGAAGGGGGTAGGAGGGGGATTGTTACACTGAACATTTCTGGTAATCCAGATGTCCAAAACATAGAGGGGATTACCACAAGTTGCCCAACCATTAGAGATTTCATTTTGAAATTATGTAGAAAAAGTCAATCATTCTCACTCTCTGACTCAGCGATTCCACTACTGGACTTCTACCCCAAAGGAAGTAGACAAACAAAGGTCCAGTATATGCCCAAATGTTAACAGCAGCATTCTTTGTGGTAGCAAAGCATTGGAAACAGGCCAAGTGCCCATTGACTGGGGAACAGTTCAAAAAAACAACCCGGTTTTGAATGTGATTGAATATAATTGTGTAGTAAGAAATGAGAAATACAAGGAATTCAGAGTCCAGGGAAGATTTGCATGAACCAATACAGAGCAACCAAGAAAACACTATATGAATAGAGACAGCTGGGTAGGGCAAGAGGTAGAATATGGGATTTGGTAGTCAGAAAAATCTGAGTATGAATCAGACTCTCAGCAGTATAACCCTGGGCAAGTGACTTAACTTCCATTTGTCTCAGTTTCCTCAGTTGTAATAACACCTACATCATAGGGCTGTTGTAAGGATCAAATAAAATAATGACCTGTAAAATCTTCTGTGAATCTTAAAGCATTATATAAATGCTATATATTATTATTATTATGAGGCATCGATCATTTTTTTTTTTAAAGAAAAGACTAACCTCATTTCCTTTTATCTCATGACTAATATCCTGGCAGATAAGGAGAATGCTATACACTTAACCTAGAGTCTGGCAAAGGATTTGACCAAGTCTCTCATGCTATCCTTATCAACAAGAAGGAAAGAGGTGAGATAGGCAGTAGTATAGTTAGAAGGTTATTTACACACTGATCGGATGGTTCAATGTTGGCGTTGGGGGGAAGGGGAGTGCCCCAGAGATCTACTCCTGACCTCGTGAAATTTAATACTTTTATGAATGACTAGGATAAAGTGTAGACAGCACAACTATCAAATCTGAAGGGAAAGCAAAGGTAGGCAGGATAACTAACCAATGGGATGTCAGGATTGAAGAAGGTCACAATTCTGCGGCTTTAGGGCTTAGAGCTCATGGAGTTCAACCCCCTTATTTTACAGTGGGGAAAACTGAGGCTCAGAGAAATAAAAATGTCAGTGATGTGAACTCGGGTCTTCTAAAAGCAGAGTGCTTTCCCCTACACCATGCAGACTGATGGGCTTGATCAGAGGGGGCCTTCCCACTCTAAATCCATAACTCTATGAACATCAAGCTTGATCAGAGGGGGCCTTCCCACTCTAAATCCATAACTCTATGAACATCAAGCTAAGATGATGACTCCATCTGGTTTCAAAAAATCATCTTTCTAAGGACAAGATGGGGAAGACAGCAGTTCATCTGAAAAAGATTGGGGAGTTTTACTGGACCTTAAACTTAATCTGTCAACAATGGTAGTGAAAAATCTCCAATGCACCAGGATCCAAGACTAGAGAGGTCCTGGTTAGGTATGGGCTAGACTACATGGCCTCTGAGATCGCTTCCAAAGGGTGCCTGGTGATGCTTGTAGGTACGGAACCAGAATGCTCAGGTCCAGATTCTGAGTCTGTCCCTTGAAAACTATGTATCTTTGGCAAAGTCACTTCCCCTCTGTACCTCAGTTTCCTCACTGGTAAAATAATAGCTAATATTTGTTGAGTCTTTTTTTTCCCCCCCAGTCATGTTCAACATGTTGTGACCCCATTTGGGCTTTTCTTGGCGGAGAGATTAGAGCTGTTTGCCAATTTCCTTCTCCAGCTGATTTTACAGATGAGGAAACTGAGACAAATAGGGTTAGGTGACTTGCACAGGGTCCCACAGCTACTAAGTATCTGAAGCCAGATTTACACTTATAAAGATGAGATTTCCTGACTCCAGGCCCAGCACTCATTCCACCTAGCTGCCCCAACAGCTATCAGGAGCTAGCTTTTTTATAATGCTTTAAGATTTGCAAAGCACTTTACAATTATTATGCCATTTTATCCTCACAACAAACCTAGGAGATGGGTGCTATTATTATCCCTATTTTACATATGAGTAAACTGAGGCAGACAATGGTTACAGGACTCGCCCAAGATCACACAGCTGAGTGAGTGTCTAAGGCAGGATTTGAACTCAAGTCCTCTGCTCTGTCCACTGCACCTCCCTGGCTCCCTCCTAAATGAGGGGGTTGCAATCAACATAGTCTCTGAGGTCCCTTCCCACTCTTGAGTTCCTGTGTGCAAAAATAAGCCAAAAAACTATGTGATTCCTGGCCATCTCCTCAATCCCATCCCTAATAATTCTTCCCTCTTCTATGGAAGTTCTAGGATCAAAGAATGTCAGCCACAGAAGGGACCTTTGGGACCATTAAATCCAACCACTTCATTTCAATAGGGAAAACCAAGGGCCAAGAAGGGAGAGGCTGACCTCAGGTCACACAGTGATTCAGTTGCTGATGTGGGATTAATAATAAACAACAACTCACATTTTGGTTAAGTGCCTTTACTTTTTTTTTTTTTTTTAGTGAGGCAATTGGAGTTAAGTGACTTGCCCAGGGTCACACAGCTAGTAAGTGTTAAGTGTCTGTGGCCGGATTTGAACTCAGGTACTCCTGACTCCAGGGCCGATGCTCTATCCACTGCGCCACCTAGCTGTCCCAAGTGCCTTTACTTTTTACAAAGTATTTCCCTCAGAATAGTTCTATTAAGGCAGCTAGTGGCAAGGATTACTCCCATTATACAGATAAAGAAACGGGGGCAACTAGGTGGCACAGTGGATAGAGCACCGGCCCTGGAGTCAGGAATACCTGAGTTCAAATCCGGCCTCAGACACTTAACACTTACTAGCTGTGTGACCCTGGGCAAGTCACTTAACCCCAATTGCCTCACTAAAAAAAAATTTAATTAAATTAAAAGAAAAAAAAAGAAACTGAGGTTCAGGGGTGAACTGATTTGCCCATGCTACCCCAGCCAACAAGCAAGAGAGCAAAGATCCAAACCCTGTCTCCTAATGTCCCAAATAGGGTCTCTGCCACTACATTTATGTCCTCTTGTGAGGGATTTGGTGAAAATGGGTTGTTCAGTTCTGTTCAAGTAGCTCTACCCTACTGACCTCTCTGTCCCTTACCAACATGGGCATTATTAAGGGAATGAACAAAAGATACCAATCGCTGAGGGCTGGACACAGTGTATATGGGAGATGATGCTGTCTCTCATGGGTACCTATCAGTGTTTGGACAGGAGGGGTTTGGATGTCAGTGGCCTGGTGGTCTTGGGATAGAGGATAATATGTATCCCAGAGAGAACTGGCCTGGGGACTGGACCATTCTTTGGGATTCCCTGAGCATCCAGAGTTTTGATGGGGGCTAAAGGATCAGAGAGGGAGCTCTGAGTGACTGCTTCTTGCCAGTGCTTTTGCTAACCCTAGTTTGCCCCCCCAGAGAAGGATGGTATTCTTCACAATTCCAAAAGCCTCCAAATACTCACACTTCCTTCCCTTCATCCTTTTCTCCTTCAAACTTTTTCCCACCAAAACTGGACATCAAATCTAAGGTTCTTTCTGCCTCCTGCCACCCCTCTCTAGGCCTCCCTGTGCCAAGTAACTGGCTCTTCAGAACCAGGAGAATGTAATACATGATGACCACAATAATGTAAATTACTGAAGCGGAAAGGCTTCAGACTTAGGAAATACAGTGGCCAACCACGACTTCAGAAGCCCGATGGGGTTGAGGTGGCCTACTTCCTGCCTATTGGCAGAGAGATGATGGACTAATGGTACAGAATAAGATGCCTATTTTCAAACCTGCCAATGTGTTATTATTTTTCTTGTTATCTACTTATTTGTTATAAGGGAGGGTTTGATAGTGCGGATTAATTTTGATGGTTACAACTTTCCATCCTCCCCTCCACCGTTTGTGTTTTTACTTTGGGAGGAAGAAGGGAAGGTTAATGGGAGGTGTAGTTGGTGTAATAGTAATGTCTTCAGGGGTCATTGTAATATTTCAAATTCACTCAGAGGAAGATCAAATAGTATGACAAACAGAACTCTAAAAGTGAAAGTATAGAATTATATACTTAGAGCAACTGGTATGAGATAGAATTTATAATTTCCTATACAGTCCTATTTTTTACATGTTTTGATTTACATATGGAAATTCTCTATGGTGTTTAAATGCAGCACTAGATTAAAAAACCCAAACAAGTTATAACTTAGCTTTTTTGGAAGAACTTTAGTGATTGGGAACCTACTGCTTTCCAAAGCATCCCATTTTTGTCTTGTTACTATAATCTATGTTATTTTCTTTACAACTGATCTGCTCTCCAAAATTAGGACCCATTATTTCTAGTTCTGTACTGCTGCTTCCCACCTAATTATTATTGTTTTTACTTTAAATAAAAATATTTATTTAAAAAATGGAGGGTTTGCATGGGAGAAGAGGGATGAGTTAATAGGAAGTGATAATAATGGTTGGAAAAGAGACCATCAATAAATTTTTTGTTTTAAATACAGAAGAAAAACAAAAAGAAATTGGGAACAGGACCTAATCAAATAGGGCAATTTTATTACTTGCTGGTTAAATTTAATATAAGGATAAAGGCTAGACCTTCCAGGCGAGGAAACTCCCTTCACTGACGCAGTATGGGACCTTCCCTGTAACTTATAGCCTTAGAGAGCTACCCAGAGCACAGAGGGCTTAAGAGACTTGCCCCACTGTCACACGGTGGGACACACACAATATGTGTCATAAGTGAGATCTGAACCTCGAAAAACCTACATGAACTGATACAAAGTGAAATGAGCAGAACCAGGAGAACATTGTACATAGTGACAGCAACATTGTATGGGATCAACTGTGATAGACTTGGCTCTTCTCAGAGACACAGTGATCCAAGACAATTCTGAAGGATTCATGATGAAAGCTGCTATCCATCAACAGAAAAAGAACTGGTAGAGCCTGAATGCAGATTGAAGATACTTTTTCTTTACTTACTTTTTTTTTTGGGGGGGGGGAGGGTCGGGAGTATTGTCTGTATTTTCTTTCACAGCATGACTTGCATGGAAATGTGTTTTGCATGATTACACATGTATAACCTAAGTCAAATTGCTTGCCTTCTAAATGCAGGAGAGGGGAAGGAGGGAGAGAATTTGGAACTCAAAATTTGGAAAAAGAATGTTAAAATTGTTTTTACATGTAACTGGGGAAAAAAATATTAAATCAAAAGGGAAAAAAAAGAGAAATGGGAGCTGAATCTAGGTCTTCCTGGCTTTTAGGCCACTTCTTAATCAGTCACTACCCCAAACTGCCTCTAACTGGCTCTAAATTTACTACACAACTTATTAAAGCCAAGTGATTGGCTTTAAGAGCTGCTCCATATTCCTTCCCCTTTTTTCTGAACCCACATCACTATTCTCCCTACCTTGAGGTCTCTGTACACCACATTCTTCTCAGAATGCAAGTAGTCCAGCGCAGACACAATCTCTGCTCCATAGAACCTGGCTCGGTCTTCGGAGAATACCCGCTCTCGGGAGAGATGGAAAAACAGCTGTGGAGACAAAAGATCCGTTACACCTCCTCAATTCCCTCTTTCCTGAACTTGGGACAAAAAAACTGCCCTCCCTATCATCGGTGCTGAGGCAGGGAGGAGGAATAAAATAATTACTGGCCCCCACTGACCAGCTTCTCCCATTTGTCACAAAGTTTTATATATAGAAATTCCTACAATTTTAATCCAAACCTTCATGAGGAGCCTAGTGAAGACAGGGTACTTGTTTTCTTTTTCTTTTTTTTTGAGGGGGAAGGGGGAGCAGGGAAATGAGGGTTAAGTGACTTGCCCAGGGTCACACAGCTAGTAAGTGTCAAGTGTCTGAGGCCAGATTTGAACTCAGGTCATCCTGAATCCAGGGCTGGTGATTTATCTACTTCACCAACTAGGTGCCCCTAGGGCACTCTTTACATTCAAGTACAGTCCAAATGACCACCTAGGCTAGAAATGAGTCCTGGAAAAGGAGCTACAGTCAGCACTCAAAGCCCAGAAATCTTATGCTGGGAAGAAGAGGGGCATGGTGGAAAGAGCACTAGACCTGACTTCAAGGGGCTTAGAAGGACTGTCCCCCTTCTTGCCTAGGGAGGTCCTGGACAGGTCCTAAGCCCTATTCCTAATTGAACATTTTCAAACAAGGGGGGGGGGGGCGGGTGGCAGCTAGGTGGTGCAGTGGATAGAGCACCGGCCCTGGAGTCAGGAATACCTGAGTTCAAATCCGATCTCAGACACTTAACACTTACTAGCTGTGTGACCCTGGGCAAGTCACTTAACCCCAATTGCCTCACTAAAAAAAAAAAATCAAAGGGAAGGACCCCCATTTCTGTAGAATCTTAAGTCTTACAGAGCACTTTCTTTATAATCATAGGTGATTCAATCATCATCAACTCTGCTTTACAGATCAAAAAATAAAAATAAAAACAAAAACAAAACAAACTATTAAGTGTCAGGGCAGAGATCTGGACTCGGGCTTCATGGAATTCTGGCCCAACTCACTTTCCACTGACACCACAAAATCTATTGATCTGGATAATGTGAAGTTTTTCAGTCAAACCCTAATACAGTATGTTTTGTTTTTTAAAACATTTATCGAAACACTACTCCCCTCCATACACCCTCAAGGGCCCCGGGGGAGATCTAACTCCACCACAAAGCTTTACTTCTCCTCCTTCCCACAGGTTCAGCTCTGGGGAAGGGAAGGAAGAAAGGAAGGAAACAAACATTTATTAAGTGTCCACTATGTGTCAAGCACTGTGCTAAGTGCTTCATAAATATTATCTCATTGTGATCTTCATAACAATCCTGGGAGGTAGGTGCTATTATACCCCCCCCCTTTTTTTTTTAGTGAGGCAATTGGGGTTAAGTGACTTGCCCAGGGTCACACAGCTAGTTAAGTATTAAGTGTCTGAGGCCGGATTTGAACTCAGGTACTCCTGACACCAGGGCCAGTGCTCTATCCACTGCACCATCTAGCTGCCCCCATTATACCCCCTTTTTATAGTTGAGGAAACTGAGGCAAAGAGGTGAAGTGACTTGCCCAGGGTCATCCAGCTAATAAGTGCCTTAGGCCAGATTTTAATTCAGGTCTCCCTGCCTCCAGGCCCAATGCTCCATCCCCTGAACCACCTTGCTGCCTCAGCCTATTTCTAAGCCTGGCAAATAACTTGGTATGTTTATTAGGCAATAACATGACTGGATGCCATCTAATCCTCTCCAATGGGCTCTAAACCACTGGGACTTGGGGAGGGAAGGTAATGCCACAAATAAGACCACAAAAAAAAAAAAAGAGATCCCATGGATAAGAAAGCTGACTACATCCCAGTCACAGCTGGTAAGTTTCTATTTTAGGACATTAATCAGCAGTGTATTACTGCTTCCTATAACCAAACAGGCTAATCAGAATCAGAGAGTGAAATATTTCTGAAGCTGAGGGTGCAGAGAGCATCTACCCTTTCCCCCTTCCAATGTGTCCTGTGCATGATGCCTATTTCCTTCTTCATGGATATGCTCACATTATTATGCTCTCAACATTCAGTGGCTCCCTACTGCCTTTTGAATCGAGTTCATCTACATAGTATCTGAGATCCTCCACAATCTGGAATCATTCCAGCCATTCCTGCCTTATAGCCCCAATTATCCTCTCTCCGCACAGCTAATTATAAAATGTGTGTGTGTGTGTGTGTGTGTGTGTGTGTGTGTGTGTGTGTATAAAAAACATTTATATAGCATTTACTATGTGCAGGGTACTATGCTCAGCACTTTACAATTATTATTGCACTTGATCCTCACAACAATCCTGGGAATCAGGTTCTATTTGTATTCCCATCTTACAGGGGAGGAAACTGAGATAAAGCAGAAATGAAGTGACTTGCCCAGGGTCAGAGAGCTGGTGAGTATCTGAGGTTGGATTTGAATTCCAGCCAGTTGTTTATGCTCCAATCCAAATAGATTCCTCTTACCATCCCCAAAAAGCCCTGTGCTGTTTCACCTCTATGCCTTCATTCAGTTTCCTGGGCCTGGAATGACTTCCCTCTCCTTCCTTACCTGCTGGATTTCCTAGTAGAAGCCAACTTCTATGATACCTTTTCCACAAGGCCTTGATTGATTCCCTTGATGAGATATAACCTGCCCCTGAGATGTTGCAACCATCCTTCTTGAGGAAGTCCTCTCCAATGAATCTGTCCTGCAACACTGTGCACTTAGAACTATCTGTGGGCCTTACAAGAAAGCAGCATGGGAGTGGTGACCACATCTTAGCTAAACTTTTCATCTCCCTCAGTTCCTGGCACAGTTCTCTGTACACAGCAGATGGTCAGTGATACTGGCTATTATGAACATCAGGCCTCAGACCTGCAGCCCCACCTGTCTGAGCTCTGATCTCCTTACCTCTCCTCCATTGGCATACTCCATCACAAAGCAGAGGCGGTCATGCGTCTGGAATGAGTACTTCAGTGCCTAAAAAGAGAGACAAGATCAGACCTTTCAAACTACAGGGAATATCACAAGCCTGCTAGTCCTGCTCCCCACCCCCACATTTTATAAATGAGGAAAACAAGGCCCAGAAGGAACCTGCCTAAGATGCCAAAGATGGCCATGCTTGGGTCCTGCTAACTCCAAATCTGAACTCACTAGCCAACCCTCATGTACACGCTGTCCTTGGTGCCCTATATGTTTGTACAGCTCTTCTCCCAATGAGATCATGAGCTCCCTGAGAGCAGAGGCCGGGTCTGCTCCTCTCCTATCTCTTCCACAGGTGAACTGAATACAGGATAAAACAAAAGAGGGGAGCTCAGCAAAGATCTGTTAACTTTGGATTGTGGCTAAAGCCTGAAGATAGCAGAGCTTGGTGGTGCTGTGCATAGAGCACCAGACCTGGAGTCAGGAAAACTCATCTTCTTCAGTTTAAATCTGTCCTCAGATTTAGCTGTGTGATCCTGGAAAAGTCACTTAACCCTGTTTGCCTCAGTTTCCTCATCTGTAAAATGAACTGGAGAAGGAAATGGCAAACCACTCCAGTATCTGTGCCAAGAAAACCCCAAATGGAGTCATGAAAAGTTGGACACAACTGACCAAGACCACCACCACAATCTCATAGGTAGGGCAGCTAGGTGGTGCAGTAGACAGAGTGCTGGGCCTGGAGTCAGGAAGACTCATCTTCCTGAGTTCAAATCTAGCCTCAGACATTTACTAGTTATATGACCCTGGGCAAGTGACTTAACTCTGTTTGCCTCAGTTTCCTCATCTGTGAAATGAGTGGAGAAGGAAATGGCAACAAACCACTCCAGTATCTCTGCCAAGAAAACCACAAATGGGGTCACAAAGAGTCAGACACAACTGAAAAATGGCTGAACCTTACAGTTACCAAACACTTTCTTCACAAGACTCCACAAGAAAGTTGGTATAAACAGTACTGGAGAAGGAAACAGCCTCAGCAAAGAGAAATTATTTGCCCAGTGTTATACGGCTAGTAAGAGGAAATGTTTTATAATGGAAGAATGCCTGAGTTCTGGTCCTGGGCCTGTCACTAACTCAGTGTGTGACCTTCCACCAAGACTCTTCTCCAAACTAGGTATGCCTCATTTTACCCCCCCTCCATTAAAATGATGAAATTAAACCAATTGGTCTCCCAAGATCCCTCCCAGTTTTGATTCTAAGTGACGTGGCCAGAACTCAAGCCCAGGTCTCCTGCCTCCAGTAATTTTTTTCACTGTACTAACAGTTTATTGAATGGAAAGGAACGGAACAGAAAAGCATTTAGTAAGAACTTACTAAGTGCTAATCACTGTCATCCTATGGCCAGTGGGAACCGAGCTGTGGGGCAACAAACAGGGGTTGGCTGGGCAAGGGATGAGTCTGTGGTTCCCTCTGGGTGGCGGGAGGTGTTGCAGGTCTGTTTCCCACAGCCTATTAGAGCATGGGGACAGGAGATGACTGGTCCCCAGGCTGGCAGACCTTCTTTTTGCCCTTTTCCTCTGGCTTTTCTGCCTTGGATCTTTGTCTTACAACCTATAATTTTTCGATGCAGGATACTTTCTGCCTGGATGGACTAACAATGCCTAACAGAGGTAGTAGCCTTGTTCTTTAAAGAGACACACAAACACAGGTATAGCCTGCAAAAGTGGGTATTCATCACAACTCAGGTGGGCTTGTGCCAAAAATTTGTAGCTATCGCTCCCTGCCCCTTGTGGATTGTGGGGTTACCAATGGCCACTTCCAGGACACTCCAGTGAGGCTGGCACTGAGGTTATTGTTAAGGAGCCAGGCTCTGCCAGGAGTTCAACACGAGTCCAGTGGAGGCAGCAGGAATCGAGGGATTCCCAGACCTTTCAGCTGTGCTCAAGGATACCTCTGTGTAAGTGTGGCATCAATGCTAGATCAGCCAAGAATTTGCCTAACTGTGCTTTTATTTCATCTCATTTTTCCCCCTTCTTTTAAAGTAAGGGCTTTTCCGTGAGCTATGACATACAGGTGAGCCCTTTGATGGATTATTCTTGGGAATGGAACATCAAGGGAAGCCCATGGAATTGTTCGTTGTTCTTCCCTCTTCAAAGGTATTATTAGAGGGTGCAACTAGGTGGCGCAGTGGATAAGGCTCCAGCCCTGGATTCAGGAGGACCTGAATTCAAATCCAGCCTCAGACACTTGACACTTACTAGCTGTGTGACCTTGGGCAAGTCACTTAACCCTCATTGCCCAGCAAAAAACAAAAAACAAAAAACAAAAGGCATTATCAGCCTCCTACGTATGTTGAAAGTTTTGTTACTGTTCAGTTGTTTTAGTCCTGTCCAACTCTTTCTGACTCCATTTAGGGTTTTCTTGGTAAAGATACTGAAGTGGTGTGCCATTTCCTCTCCCAGCTCATTTTACAGATGAGGAAACTGAGGCAAACAGGGTGAAGTGATTTGCCCATGGTCATACAGCTAATAAGTGTCTGAGGCCAGATCTGAACTCAGGTCTTCTTGACTCTGGTTCCAGCGCTCTATCCACTGCGTCCCCTAGCTGCCCTATTAACTATAAAGCACTCTATTAAAATGTTCACTGTTATCTTTATCATTAATGTAGCTCACACCTACTAATTTTCTAACACTGATGAAAGGGCCTTAGCTGTACCTGACTCTTCATGACCCCAATTGGGTTTTCTTGGCAAAGATACTGGAGTGGTTTTCCATTTCCTTCTCCACTCATTTTACAGATGAAGAAAGTGAGGCAAACAGGGTTAAGTGACTTTCCCAGGGTCATATAACTAGTAAATGTCTAAGGCTAGATTTGAACTCGGGAAGATGAGTCTTTCTGACTTCAGGCCCAGCGCTCTGTCTACTGCACCACCTAGCTGGCCTAACTATGAAATCCCACAGCCAGTAAGTAAAGTATCTAGGGCCAGATCTGAACTTGAGTTTGCCTGTCACTCTATCTATAATAATAAACATATAGCAACTCACATTTTTATGAAAGGCAGCACAGCACAGCAGATAGTGAATAGGGTTTAAATCCTGCCTCTGACATATACTGCCAGTGTAATAACCCTGGACAAGGCAATTTTCTCTAACTTACGTAATTAGCACAGAAGATACTGACCAGCATTGAGAGAGAAAGTTCCTCACTTGGGTGGGGAGGTGAGGGCTCCCTACATCAATGAAATCATTGGTCCAAGCCCTAGCCCTCTCACATTTCCCTAACACTTTAAAGTTCATAGGATAGGGGCAGCTAGATGGCACAGTGGATAGAGCACCGGCCCTGGAGTCAGGAGTACCTGAGTTCGGGTCCGGCCTCAGACACTTAACACTTACTAGCTGTGTGACCCTGGGCAAGTCACTTAACCCCAATTGCCTCACTAAAAAAAAAAAAAAAAAAAAGTTCATAGGATAATTTCCTCATAACAATCTTATGAGGTAGTTAGTACAGATATTATCATTCTCATTATTACCTCCATTTTACAGATAAGTAAAGTGAGGCAACTGGCCCAGGTTCATGTGACTACTAAGAGTCGGGGCTGACACTCAAACCCACATTTCCTGACTCTGGGTCTGGGGCCCAGCTGCCTCTATCTTCTGCACAAAACTGTACTGCTGCTATACACAGGCACATAAAGGAAGGACCTTGGAGTGTCTCCAGTTTAACCCAGAATGCCCTCTACAGATCCCTCCAAAGTGGCTGCCAGCCCTTAAGGGAAGCCCTTCCGTGATGGTGTCCTCTCCACAACTCCCAAAGCAGCTCCAGGACAGCTCAGATCATTAGAAAGATTTTCCTTATGTAGAGTCCAAATCTGCTACTTTGCAATTTCCAAAGGCTTTAGTCCTGCCCTCTGAGACTAAGCAAAACAAGCCTAATTCTTCTTTGACCTGAGAGCCATTCCAATATTTGAAGCAAGTTACAGTGTCACACTGAGATCTCAGGTCTTGTCCTTTCCAGGTTAAAAGTGAAGGGAGGGGGGCAGCTAGGTGGCTCAGTGGATAAAGCACTGGCTCTGGATTCAGGAGGACCTGAGTTCAAATCCGGCCTCAGATACTTGACACTTGCTAGCTGTGTGACCTTGGGCAAGACACTTAACCCTCATTGCCCCACCAAAAAAAAAAAAAAAAAGTGAAGGGAGGGGGCAGCTAGATGGCGCAGTGGATAGAGCACCGGCCCTGGATTCAGAAGTACCTGAGTTCAAATCCGGCCTCAGACACTTAACACTTACTAGCTGTGTGACCCTGGGCAAGTCACTTAACCCCAATTGCCCCGCAAAAAAAACAAAAAAAACAAAAAAACAAACAAAAAAAAAGTGAAGGGAGGTGGGGCAGCTAGGTGGCGCAGTGGATAAGCACCGGCCCTGGATTCAGGAGTACCTGAGTTCAAATCTGGCCTCAGACACTTGACACTTACTAGCTGTGTGACCCTGGGCAAGTCACTTAACCCCAATTGCCTCACTAAAAAAACTAAAATAAAAACTAAAAAAAAAAACAATAAATGCTTAATGCCCAAAGACTGGTGCTAAAGCTTCTAATTTAGGGGGCAGCTAGGTGGCACAGTGGATAGAGCACCAGCCATGGATTCATGAGTACCTGAGTTCAAATCCGGCCTCAGACACTTAACACTTACTAGCTGTGTGACCCTGGGCAAGTCACTTAAACCCAACTGCCTCACTAAAAATAAAAAAATAAATTAAAAAAAAAAAGTGAAGGGAGACGGGGCAGCTAGGTGGCACAGTGGATAGAGCACTAGCCCTGGATTCAGGAGGACCTAAGTTCAAATCCAGCCTCAGACACTTGATACTTACTAGCTGTATGACCTTGCTAGGGCTGTTATTCTTGTTCTGAATTGTATTCCACTGGATTCTATCTGTCCTCTTCTGAACATTGTAAAATCCATACTCCCAAAATCTAAGATGCATGCCAGATTATACCCATATTCCTCTCAACATTGGGGGGAAAGGGGAAATCGAACTTTTTTTTTTTATTTAAAGTTTTTAGGACAGCTAGGTAGGCGCAGTGGATAAAGCACCAGCCCTGGATTCAGGAGGACCTGACTTTAAATCTGGCCTCAGACACTTGACTTGCTAGTTGTGTGACCCTGGGCAAGTCACTTAATCCTCACTGCCCTGCCCCCCCCCCAAAAAAAAGTTTTGAAAAAATGAATGTTAAAAAAAGTTTTTAGATGTAACTGGGAGAAAAATAAAATATTGGTTTTTTTAAAAGAAGAAAGAGCAAGCTAGGTCCATCACTGGCTCTAGATAGAGTTGTATGGTGAAGCAGGCCACTCATAAGATGGCTTTTGACCCCCTACCTCATGATAAGAAGCGCAAACACTTACTGTCAGGAACGGGTGCCTTGAGTTCTGTAAGACACGGTTCTCCGTAAGCGTATGTGCGACCTCATCCTACAAGACAAGAGCCAAAGATGGGCATCCCTCTCCCACCTGGGACTCCAAAGCTCCAGTGGGAACCCTACCTCCTCCCCTCCCCCATTGACCAGCCTCTTCCAAGCCCAGCCCGGGCTCACCTTGGCCACGATGACTTCCTTCTTGAGGATCTTCATAGCATAGTATCGCCCAGTTGCCTTCTCCTTCACTAGGATCACCTTCCCAAATGTGCCTTTGCCCAGCAGCTTCAGGTATTCGAACTCATTCATCGTCTGGAAAGGCATTTCAGACAGGCAGAGTCAGTGCTGGCTAAGCAGGAAGGCATTCACTCAGGGGGCTTCTGTTTGAAGACGTAACAGAGCCTCGCACCACAACTAAAAATACATTTCTAGAGAGAAAACCAGGTGGCAGAGCAAAGTTCCATCCTTGGAAACCACTCTTGGCGTATCAAGGACAAGATGAGGGGCCCAGCTGTCCTTGAGACACTCTTCATTGCACCAGACAGATCTCCCTCCAGACACCGTTAGCCCAGAAGCTTTTCCACGGGAGACCAGGGGTAAGGGGAAAGCAGAGAGCTTTCTCCAACATGCTTTAACCAAATATTAAACAACTTAAAATTCACAATTTTATAATGAGAATGGAGAGGAAAGCAGGAAGGGTATGAAGTCTGCCACCAGGAATACCACCTGATATTGGTACTGCCACCACTGCTGACTTCTCCAAGTCATCCCTGTCTCCAGCCCCTCAAAGGCAACAATCCCCTAACCATGGGACCAGAGCACTGCAGAACAGGGCAAGGTTTGGGGGGGATACAGGGGCTCACTCATCCCGGATGGCCCATCCTCACCACTTTGTGCTTGGGCTTTGTCGTAGACACTTCCATCTCCTCTGCCCCAGAATTGTCGCTGGGTGAGCCTGATCGGAAGTCCATCAGTTCTTCCTCTTGCTTTTTCAGGCTGTCGGCCACCATCTGTATGGCTTTGGTCCATTCTTCCCTAAAAGGGGGTCATGGCCCCAATTGAGAAATGGTCAAAGGATATGAACAGGCAGTTTTCTGATGAAGAAACCAAAGCTATCTATTCCCATATGAAAAAATGCTCTAAATCTCTAATGATTAGAGAGATGCCAATTAAAACAACTCTGAGGTACCACCTGACACCTATCAGATTGCCTAAAATTACAAAAAAGGAAAATAATAAATGTTGGAGAAGCTGTGGAAAAATCGGAACACGAATGCATTGTTGGTGGAGCTGTGAACTGATCCAACCATTCTGGAGAGCAATTTGGAATTATGCCCAAAGGGCGATAAAGCTGTGCATACCCTTTGACCCAGCAATATCACTTTTGGGTCTTTTGCCCAAAGAAATCATGGGAAGCGGAAAGGGACCCACATGTACAAAAATATTTAGAGCTGCTCTTTATGTGGTGGCAAGGAATTGGAAGTTGAGGGGATGCCCATCAATTGGGGAATGGCTGGACAAGTTGTGGTATATGAATACAATGGAATACTGTTGTGCTGTAAGAAACAATGAGCAGGAGGAGTTCAGAGAAACCTGGAGGGTCTTGCGGGGGCTGATGATGAGTGAGATGAGCAGAACCAGAAGACCATTGTACACAGTATCATCAACATTGTGTGTTGACCTACTGTGATGGACTAGATTCTTCTCACCAATGCAATGGTACAGAAGAGTTCCAGGGGATTCATGATGGAAGAAGATCTCCAAATCCAGGAAAAAAAAAAAGAACTGTGGAGTATAGATGCTGAATGAACCATACTACTTCTTTTGTTTTTGGTGCTGATGTTTATCTATTTTGAGGTTTGTCGTCATTGCTCTGATTTTTCTCTTATAACATGACTAATGCAAAATATGTTTAATGTTATTGTGTGTGTGTATGTGTGTGTATATATATATATATATATATATATATATATATATAAATAAAACCTATATCAGATTGCCTGCTGTCTAGGGGAAGGGGGAGGGAGGGAGAAAAAATCTGAAATTGGAGAGCTTGTATAAACAAAAGTTGAAAACTATCTTTACATATAATGGGGAAAAAAATAAAATACTTTATTAATTTAAAAAAAAAGGGGGGGGTCATGGAAGGTAGGGGTCAGGCTAGGCCTTCCTCTCCTGCTGCCCCACAGGGCAATACCTCTCCCAACCCCAGTTGCTGCCCAGGTAAGAAAGGATTCAGCTAACCATGTCTTCTCTCTGCTTGACCTCAATGGATTTTGGCAATATTCATTCATTCATTCATTCATAGCTAACAGTTATATAGTGCTTAAAAGTCTTCAAAACACTTTACATATATTATTTCATTTGCTCGTCACAGCAAACGTAATTAGTGCTTGCTAAATGCTAAGCTATTTGTTGGGAGCTGCTGATGGCAAGACTACAATTCCAGAAAGTTACACCAGATCTTAAATGCCAGCCTAATCTAATCCTAAACCAGAACGTCCTTAAGAGCAACTCTGACAAAGAGTTTAAGAGTTTAATACTTCCTGTGATGGGAAACTCTCTATGCCAAGATAGCTCACTGAACTTTTAGACAGTTCTAAATAGTAGACATGGTTTTATTTCTATTGACCTGAGGTAAAGAGGATACAGTCCCTGCCTGTGAAAGACTCAGTTTTTCAGAGTAAGAAGAGACACATATATACAGATTAAATGTAATACAAATAAGAACATGATTAAGTGAATAAGAGAAATACAGTTTTCTGGAATCAGATTAGAGAGAGAGAGAGAGAGAGAGACAGACAGACAGACAGACAGACATCACTCCCAGATTGGGGTGGGGGTAAACAGGATTAGCTCTGGGCTTCAAATTTTCCTCAAGATGGATTTGTTCTTTTTGGGCTCTGGAAGGTAGGGCTAAGGTCAATGGTAGGGGAAGAAGAGTGGGTAGTGAGCTCTCTGCCAATGGAGGTGTGCGAGCAAAGGCTGGATAATTGCTTGCCAGGGATGGTACAGAGCAATGTCGGTAGGCAGAAAGAGTCCTGAAATGAGGGTCGGGACACCTGGACTCTAGTCCCAATTCAACCACTACCTTGCTGATTAACCTCAGGTGAGTCCCTTCTTTTCTCTGAGACCCAATTTCCTCATTTATAAATTGGAGCAGCCCTTTGGGGGCTTATAATGAAAGAAGGATTGATACCAGTCTATCTCCTCAGATAGACCAGTCCTGAAGAGTATCCACCTAATGAGGCGTGTCAGCCTCTGCAGAATCAGAGGTCCAACTGGGTTTAGGATTGGGAAGTCTCTTGTGATCAAGTCTAAATTCATTTTAAAGGAGAGAGAACTGAGGCCCCCCTGAGAAGAGCCATGACTTGCCAATGTTAGACAGGTAACACACTGGTATTAAAGCGCAGGCACTCCGACTCAAACTCCAGAACTTTTGAGGATACACCTCCCTCCTTTCTTCCCCCTCGTCCCCCTTCCCATCTGTCTCTGGGAGGGGTTTCTCTATTAAACATGAATGAAACATACCGCTCCTCGGGGGTCTCCACGTGAAACGTTCTCTCAATTACCGTGGTCCACTGCAGGCAGCGGATGATGAATGTATTGGGTTTGGGTCGCTCTGTCTTCATCAGCTGGCATTCTACCACAGTCAAGGAAAAGAAGTCACGGTACGTAAGCAGGTTTAAATAATCATTTGTCTTTATTCCGATCCCTCGAGTGGCTTCGATTCATCAGCCAGGGAATGTTCCTTGTGCGCTCCTCAGGGAGGCACAGTAACCGTCTGCATGCAGTTCAGGGGAGGGAGGGGCTGAGAAGCCGGGGGACCTGGGCAAACACTCTGGGTCTTTGGCCCCCTGTGTCGGGGCAGGGAAGCGGGCTATTTGGATCACACAGGAGTCAAAGAAAGGGATCCAAACAGATCAAGGAGGAGGAAGAAAAGCACTAGACAGATCTCTTCTCAGACCTTAGTTTTAATTCTGCCTCTGCCCCCTAACTAGCTGGGTGATCTTGGGAAAGTCTTTCCCTTCTCTGAGACCCAGTTGTCTCTGGGTTAAATGAAAGGATTGGATTTGTTGACCTCTTCAGGTTCCTTCTACCATTAAATCCTCCGGTAATCCCTACCACCCACATTGGGTTCTGATAGCCAACGCGGGCTCTCAGTCAGAAACCACCTCCAATCCTAGGGAGGGGGGTTCACAGACAGGGAGGGCCACTTTGGAGATTATGCCCCAAAAGAAAGAATGTTGTGAAATTAGTGGCAAATTAGTGGGAAAAGCAATGGGATTTAGAATCAGGAGACCTGGGTTCCAACACGCTGCCCCAATCCTACCATCATCTTATGATCCTAAGCAAATCACTTAACCTACAGGAGCCTCCGTTTCCTCATCTGTTAATCTCTACTCCCATTTGCTATAAATCCAGAGCTTATATTCATTGGCCCTTCTGGGTGGGAATACCTGAAAGCTACCCCATCCCCTTATGCCCCCAACCTAAGACAAAAACAAGAACATTCTCAATGTCTAATAACCAGCATACAGGTATGAACCTGTTGAACTGTAGAGGCCCCCTAAACGTGTATTTGTACACACTAATGGCTCGGGACAAACAGGATATCCAAGGGACAGCAGGAAGGAAATGCCAATAGAAAGTACTGAATTTAAGGTCTGGGTTCAAATTCTGGCTCTGGCTCTTATTAGTTGGGTTACTCTGAGCACGTTGTTCCTCTTTCCTCCTCCACAAAGATACCCTGGTCTCTCTCACCTCAATGCCACTACTATTTCCTATGCCTCAAATGTCTTTTCTCCAACTACCCAGTTCCCATCCATCTTTCAAAAGCCTCTTGTCTCCAAGCTCTCGTCTAATCCTTAAATCAAAAGCAATCTCCCTCCTCCCATCCCCTCACACCCCACTTTGCGCGTACTCTGTACTGCACACATCACCCTATTAAACTGTCAGCTGCATGAGGGGAGGGCCCATATCTGACTGAAAATTCTTATCTCCCTTAGCTCTCTCATCCAGATATCTGATAGATGATAGAAGCTTCATCTTGGGAGCCATCTAGTCCAACTTGTACCTGAACAAGAATCCATGAGGTGTTCATTGAACTGAATCAAACAGGGATCCTGGAAGGGCAGGTCTGGTTTTACTTTATTTCAATTTGATCCAAACCCTTACTGCTGTAATCACCTACCGGATGAGGCATGCCACATGAGGAAAGAGTCTGGTGAATTCTATGAGCAGTGGTTGTTACTCTGAATATCTAACCCCTCTAAGTACTGGAAAGGTCAAATGTTACTGGGGGGCAGCATCTCTGATAATTCCACACAAAGGAGCCATGAAGGAATCTGAGAATTAAGTGTTCCCCACCTGCTCTAAGTCCTATAAAAGCTCACCCACTACACGGTGTCCAGGAAAGACAAGGGGAAAAAAGGAAGCTTTTTGAAAAAAATTTAAAATTCCAAGATTGTTAGCACACCCTCCCCTCACAGGATCAGAACCTGGGAGGGAAACTCTTGAAGGCTCAGGATGGGGGCCCAGCCTGGGGAATCCAGGCTGTCTGTGGAGAATGTCTGGAATTCCATCTCAAGCACTAGCAACCAAGCAGGTTAGGGGCTTTTCAGGGCATGGGAACTGACCTTGCAGAGGGGCCCTGAGGGTCAGGGGCACACATCAGATATTGAACAATCCCAGCTCCCTGGCTGCCCGTCAGAACTTGCCTGGCTCCCCAGCCCAACCAGCTGCCCTTAGGGATCAGAGATGAGAATTCACTGCACAGAGAGTTGAACCAATCTGGGCAAGAGGCAAGAGTCACAAGCTTGCTACAAAGCCCACCCCCACCCCCAGGAGCAGGGAGGAGAGGAGGGGGGATGGATGGGAGGAGAGGAGGGGGGATGGATGGAATGAGAGAAGAACATCACAAGGACTCACTCAATTTTTGCAGTTACCAAGCAAGCTCTTCCAAACTGTGCCACGTCTCTGGCTACCCGTCCAAAACCCAAGCATACTGTACATTCAAGCAGCAAATCCTACCCTGCTCAGGCCTTGCTCTGGTGGCCCCCTCCTCCAGGGCATCATCTTTGACAACCGCATCAAACACCCTGCTTGGATTTCCTAACAACCCTGCTGTTCGTGGCTTCCTCAAATCTAGCAAAGCAGAATTCTCTAAGGACGGAGGGCTTCAGTCTGCTCCTTTTCTATACTCCCTCCCTATCCCCAGCAGACTGGAACACAGGACTGGGCACCAAGAAGAAGGGCTTAATGACCTGCCCAATTAAACATTTACTGTGTCCCTACTATGAGCTTGGCACTTCAGCAGCTGAGACAAAAAATGGAAGCTAATTAAGCCAGCCCTCGGGAGCTCACAATGTGGCTGGGGAAGTTATATCAGAGAGGGGGAAAAAAAGATAACACTATGGGGCAATCAATCTATGATTAGGTAGGAACTAAAGGCATAAGCATCAAAGGAAGAACTGTGGGAGCTCACAGGAAGGAGAGGACCCTGGGCACCGCTAGCATTAGAGAAGGCATGATTTAAACAGGGCCTTGGAAGAAAAGTAAGATCTAGGCTAAGAGGAAGGATCCCCGAGTTGCTCCTGGGCATTTGTAGGCTCATTTCCCACTATACTCAGCATAAGAGTGGAATGAGAGCGACCTCAAGGCCAGGAGTGTACAGGTCATGCAGAGGAAGGTTCTGGGCTCTGGTCCCTGGGTCTCTTTCTGACCATCAGCCCAGGGCCAAACGAAATGGGCCATCCTCCTGTCAGCACACCAATGGGCAGGATTGCAGAAAGACAGCATTCAGAGGCGGAATCACTGAGTCCAACCCCCTCCTGCCTGAACTACCCAACAGCCTTCTAATTGGTCTCCCTGCCTCAAGCCTTTTCCCCATCCCCTCTACACCTGACAAACAGATATTCTCCAGATACAGATGGGCCACGTCACTCCCCTTCTCAAAAATCTTTTTATTGTCCCTGAATAAAATGCATCTTCAAAGCCCTCCGCGCAAAATTTCCATCGACCTGTCCAGCCTTATTTCTTATTACTCCCCTTCCCATAGCTGACGGATCAGACCAGCTGGTTTGGTGGCAGTTTCCTGTACAGGATGCCCTATCTCTCTCTCTGTGTGCAGGTGAGCCTTTAGGTGTTGGAGCTCATACTTAAGTCTCCTCAATGAGTCTGGTTTTCCCCATCTTTTGTGTCCTGGCTACCCATGTTCCCTAGATTCTTACAATAACCCTGTGAGGCAGGCAGTCTAAGTTTTATTTTTCCCTATCATAGGTAAGGAAGAGGAGGTGCAAAAAGGTGAACTGATTAGCCCAAGGTCATAGAGCTAATTAGTAGTGAGCTAGAACCTGGCTTTCTTTCCACTATACCATCACACCAATTAATTCTCTTGCATACATCAGGTTTGTAAAGGCAGAGACAGAGAGAAACATACAGAGAGAGAGAGAGAAAGAGACAGACAGACAGACAGACAGACACACACACACACACACACACACACACACAGATGAGGGGGTGAGAGGGAGAGAGGAGAGAAGAATCTAATCACCCCCTTGCCCAAATCAGCATTTTCTACCAATACCTCTCCAACTGCTAACCCTAACTACATGCACAGCAAGATGAATAATAGAGATTTATCATTTAATAACCACTATCATTCAACCATGTCGCAGGGAAGGTTTTTGTTTAGTGAACAATATGCCCCCTAATTGCCCTGCTCAGTCATTAACCAAGAAGACTTCCAAGAGCAGAGCCTTCTCTCTGTTTTAGAACACATTCCAAGCTGGAAAGTATAAACGATACTCACTGGGCACATGGGGTGGGAGCCTGGGGCAGATGGAAGCCCAGGCTGGGAGCCAGAAGACCTGGCTTCCAGGCTTGGTTCTGCCACCAAATCCCTTAGGTGACTCTGGGCATGTCCCCTAACCTCTGAGAGCCTCGGTGACCCCCATATACAAAATGGGGACAACAACATCACTCTAACAGAACATCAGAACCCCAAGGAGCCTTAGAAACCTTCTAGACCAATTCCCTTATTTTACAGAGGAGGAAACTGAGGCTCAGAAGAAAAGGAAAGGATGGTATAAGGGATATAAGGTATATATGGTGAATGGGATATAAGGGATGGTATCTACCTTCATGGGATAGAGGTGAGGATGGTGTTGTGGTAAAAAAAAAAAAGGCTACCTTATAGAGGTTTTCTGTCAGGATCAAATGAGATGATAATATGAATTACATTCTAAACTTTAAAGTCCAAAGTTAATTATGTACTCTTAATATGATCATTTTTATACAGAAAAAATTTCAAAAGGGGCAGCTAGGTGGCACAGTGGATAAAGCTCCGGTCATGAATTCAGGAGGACCTGAGTTCAAATCCAGACTCAGACACTTGACACTGACTAGTTGTGTGACCCTGGGCAAGTCACTTAACCCTCATTGCCCTCCCCGCCAATAAATTTTCAAACAGATATAAGGAATACCTTTAAAACCTATTTCTGGAAAGAATGTTTACTTTAATGGTGCCCAGTTACTTACTTGTTGTTTCTCTATCCCATTAATAAGTAAGTTCCTTGAAGGCAGGAATGGTTTTTATCTTTCTTTATATCCATGTGTGGTGCAGGGCCAGGGAGTCAAGAAGACTTAACTTTGTGAGTTCAAATCTGGCCTCAGACCCTTCCTAGGTGTGGGACCCTGAGCAAGCCACTTAAACCCTGTTTGCCTCAGTCTCTTCATCTGTAAAATGAGCTGGAGAAGGAAATGGCAAACCACTCCAGTATCTTTGCTGAGAAAACTCCAAATGAGGTTACAAAGAGTCAGATGTGACTGAAGAACAACAAAACGTTTGCTGACTGACAGGCTGAGGGCAGCTAATTTATACTGGCAATGTAAACCCAGAGGGAGGCTTGTACTGTGTACCCCACTTTTAAGAAAAAGGGGAGGGGGGGTGGCTAGGTGGCGCACTGGATAAAGCACCAGCCCTGGATTCAGGAGTATCTGGGTTCAAATCCGGCCTCAGACACTTGACACTTACTAGCTGTGTGACCCTGGGCAAGTCACTTAACCCCCATTGCTCCACAAAAAAGGGGGGGAGGGGGGACTAGACTAAACTGCAGTATGCGGGCACCGGGACCAACTTTATGGTAGAGACTCCCAGAGTATATTATTTATTAGTGAGGTTGTGGAGTTGTTCTCCCATCTCCAAACATTTCTAAGCAGAACATTCTCACTGGAGATGTCTGAGGCAAAGAAAGTCAAATGAATGTAATGATGTCTTATGAATGCCTACTCCTTCTCCTCTCTCTCTTCCTCAATCAGGGTCAGAAGGCTTGGGACCTGAGTGCTTAATTCTCATCTTCTCCCTCCCTCCCTTCCTCCCACCCTTCCCTTGCTTTTTCCTGTGTCTGCTTCTTCTCCCACCACTTCCTACTCCATATATCTTATCTGTTGGAATCTCTCCCTTCCTTTTGAGGCTCAGATCAGGTGTTATGTCCTCCACACAGTCTTCCCTGCACCCCTAATCCCATGAGATCACTCTTCCTCCCCCAATTCCTCCCCCCTGGCATCGGGCCTAGATTTCTACCCCTCTCACCTTCTACTTCTTTCTCATCATGTCTATTTCTGCACATGTTGAATTCACCCCATTTGACTGGTTTTTCATCCTTGTGTCCCAAGCTTCGCTTCTTATCTTGTATGAAAGAAGCACTCAACAAAAGGCTTGTTGAACTCAAAGACCATTCTCTCCCACTTGGGTGAACAGCTGATTTCTGTCACTCACCAACAACTGAGAGGTCATTGAGCCTCAGTTTCCTCTCTGATTAAACAGATATATCATCATCGTGATTGAGAAACTGTCACTTGGGCAAAAAGGGCAGCCTCTTATTTTCTCTCAGGGATAGAGTATCTGATATTCATGTCTTACTTTAGATTCTAAATGGGACAAAGAAAAATGGCAGGAGGTGGGGTGGTGGGAGGGAGGCACAAGGGTGAAAGATTACCAAATAACTGATACTTGGGGGAGGCAGAACACAGAAAAGAGAAAAACAGACAGTCCAGAATATCAACTTTGGCCTTCTCAACCACTCTCGAGATTCGAATTAGAACACCTATGTTCTCCTTGATCTCCAGACACAACACACTCCTTCCTAGCTCTATGTGTGTTCCTCTAGTCTAGTATGCCCTCCTCTTCAGTTTTTTGTTTTTTTTTTTTGCAGAGCAATGGGGGTTGTGACTTGCCCAGGGTCACACAGCTAATAAGTGTCAAGTGTCTGAGGCCAGATTTGAACTCAGGTCCTCCTGAATCCTGGGCCAGTACTTTAACCACTGCGCCACCTAGCTGCCCCTTCAGTTCTTTTCTAATCTGAATGCTACCTAGTCTTCAAAATCCAGCTCAAGGCCTTGTCTCCTCCACGAAGCCTGACTAGTTTGTCCCAATCTGATTTCTCCTTTCTCTGACTTCTGGTAACCTTTAGAAGGTTGAGCCACACAACTCAGTGCTTATTTTTTATCATTTACTACTGTCCTAGGTGAGCGAGTCTCATCCACTCAACCAGATTAGAAGCTCCTATGAGCAGGAACCTTCCTCAGTCACCCCCCCAGAAGATGAGTTCTCCAAGAACAGAGGCCTGCATCTTCTCCTCCAGTGCTTCCCCTCCTCTATTGTGTACTCACCTAGTTCAAATCCCCAAGCAATGACTAAAGTCCAGCTCTCTTGACTCTTTTTTTTTCTTTTCTTTTTTTCAGGGCAGCGAGTGTTAAGTGACTTGCCCAGGGTCACACAGCTAGTAAGTATCAAGTGTCTGAGGCCAGATTTGAACTCAGGTCCTCCTGAATCCAGGGCCAGTGCTTTATCCACTGCACCACCTAGCTGCCCCCTCTCTTGACTCTTCTTACTACACTGCCATACATTTGTATGCAGCTAAGGGCAGGAGAAACCAGCAAACTGACAAGGTTTGCGGAGAAGTGGTTCTGGGCCTTTTCTCCTCTTCCCGCCCTGGCCCAGCTCAGCTGAGGCTGCAGCCTGGGCATCTGGCCAATCCCTCTCCTCCCCCTCCCTGCACATACACTTCCGACCAGGGCTGGTACTGGGGGCATCTGAGTCGGCTAATCTGCCAAACCGCAGAACACGCTGAGGAGGGCACTCGGAGCCTTGCTATTGCCTCTTCTAGAACAACCCTGGGGGGCAGAGAGAAGCCTGAAAAACCCGGTTCTAAAATCCTGCCAAATTCAGCTGAAAAACCTAGCCTGCCAACAGAAACCTAGGGCAAGAACAGAGAGGACCTCTACCCTTCCTGAAGTGCCCACGCTGCCACACACAGAAATGTGTACTTCTCTCTGATGGGCACCCAAATTTTCCCAAGGACTCTGCAGACCACTTACTGGGTCTAGTCCTGATTAGCAGAAGGGAAAAGGGGGCACCCCTAAAAATACATAGACAATTAAAAAACCAAACAACTCTCTCTTAATCGCCCCACCCCCAGCTTATCCAAAAATTGTTTACACAAAACTTTGGAATACAATGAGTGAGCAGGCATGTCAGTTCAATCTAAGCCCTCAGTGCCTGCCTGCTAATGCTGCTTTGATGGTAGTACCTCAAACTGTACCCAGTGGGGTAGAGGCAGAATAAAAGGGTTGTCCACAAAGACAGGAGGGGAAAAAACAACAAAAAAATATTAACATAGTCAACAGAGGGAGTATCTGGCATTAAGATGGGCTTCCAGGGAAAGTAACCAAGCTGCTATGGGGAGAACATAGAAATGAGCTCTCAAAAGGTTACGCCAAGGGGTCACTGGTAGCTATCTTTAGAGTACCCAAGAGTGCCATGGTCACTTCTAAGTTATTCCCTACCTGCATTCTGTCTCCTCAAGACCACCATATTTTTCACTTAAGATCTGGTCCCACACTGCAGAGGGGTCAGGCTACATAGAGTCCAAAAGTCATAAATTCAGAGATGAAGACTTCATCTATTCAGAGAACCCTTAACTTAGAGACGGAAGAAACCTTAGAGGTCAGTTATCCAATTCAACTCCCTCATTTGGAGAGGCTCACAGACACAAAGCGGTTAAGTAACTTAGCAGGTCAGAAGACCCAACGGTAGAAAATGCCCTCAAGAGAAATAGTGAGAGCACAAGGGTCAGTCTGTCAGAATCAAGGCAACTACTCACGTGCAACTGAGAAATTGTTGAGGGGTGACTCCCGCTGGTCCACATCCTGTGGCCGTTCCTTATAACCAATGAAGGTTCCATCACTCTTTAGCAAGAAGTAGCGTGGCCGCCATGTTTTGATGTATTCTCCTAAAAGCATAGACGAAAACAAGGAGGTGAAGACCTGGTGTATACAGTGCTATTTTTTCTGCCCAGGTCTGGGATCCTAAATAAGCTGCACTGTAACAGTCATTTAAAGTACTAACAGAGGCAGCTAGGTGGCGCAGCAGATAAAGTACTGGCCCTGGATTCAGGAGGACCTGAGTTCAAATCCGGCCTCAGACACTTGACACTAGCTGTGTGACCCTGGGCAAGTCACTTAACCCCCATTGCCCCCCCCAAAAGAATTGAATGAAATTTTAAAAATATATAAAGTACTAACGGATAACACTTAGCCAAGAAGACTCAGAATGGGAATAAGTTAATTGTACTAAAATCAGCTTTATGGCAGATCTGCTGTAAACCAATGCCCTAAGGAGAGTCTAGCTCTTTTGAGCTGACTGACTGGGGATTCTGATGCAGGCGGTAAAATGATGAGTCCCTTTGGGTGGAGTCCTGGCAAGCTGTTCCTACCAATGGACATCCTGGCTAAGTGTGGGCTTGTAAACCAGCTAAATGATTTTCGTTTCGTTTTTATTGTGGGCCTCACTGATTCAATCTCTTCGGATCCTGTTCTTTGCATCTGCAGTCAGCTTGCACCTGGCCTTTTTAAGACAACCCAGAATTTGACGACTGCCTCAGACCAAGCATCCCCATGGTGGAGCCAATCACCTCCAGGGTACTTCAGGGATAGTAGAGGTGTACCCCATACTTCAATACATGTAAAACTGGGATGTTAGGATTGGGGGGGTCCCCCTTAAAAGGCATCTAGTCCACTAACTGTCCCATTTTAGAGCTGGGTAAACTGAGGCCTGGAGGGCAAAGGAGACTCCCTTCATGGGATTCAAACTCAGCTCCTCTAATTACAAATCAATTGCTGATAGATAGATAGATAGATGATGGATGGATGGATGGATGGATGAATAGATGAAGAAAGAGAAATGAATGGTTGACTGAATGAATAAATAAATGGGTGGGTGAGTGAATGAATGAAAAAAAATTTTAAACCACAAATCAATTGCTCTTTCCATTATATCACAATGAAAAGACATGTTGTAGTATCAACAACATTGTGTGTTGATCAACTGTGATTGACTTGACTCTTCTCAGCAATACAATGGTCCAAGATAGTCCCAAAGGACTCATGATGGAAAATGCTCTCCAAATCCAGAAAAAAAGAACTGTGGCACCTAGATGCAGATTGAACCATACTATCTCTATTTTTTGTTTGTTTTTCTTTTTTGTGGTTTTTCCCTTTTGCTCTGATTCTTCTTGCACATCATGACTAATGCAGAAATATGTTTAATGTGACTGTACATATATAACCTATATTGGATTGCTTGCTGTCTTGGAAAGGGGGGAGGGGAGGAGAAAAACTTGAAACTAGACATCTCATAAAAGTAAGTGCTGAAAACTATCTCTACATGTAACTAGAAAATAATAAAATACTTTTATGATAAAAAGGTCACAGATAAACATGAATTCTAATCCAATAAAATATTACATCTAAAAACATGATCCACTCTCTTTTTTTTAAAAAAAAATGCATCTACTGATATAATTTACTTTAAATAGTATTTTATTTTTCCAACTGCATATAACGTTCATTTTTACAAGGATATCATTTTTTATATCACCTAGATTTCCCTCATATCCCTTCTCTTTTCCCCTCCCAGAAAGCCATCACTTAGAGGTTTATAGAAAGAGTCTTAAAAAGAAGAAAAAAAATAAGCAAAACCAATTGACACATAGAATAACTATGATATCCTATGGAATGTTCCATACCTGTGCACCCCAAACTCTGCAAAGGTATAAACAAGGATGTATCTTCTCATTTTTCTTCTGAGACCAAATTAGTTCTTATTAATTTTACAAATTTCACTTTCGATAACTGGGTGGGATTGTCTTTTGCCTTTCTTTGCATCTTCAGTGGTTAGCATGGTGCCTAGCACACTTGGTACTCAATCAATGCTTACCAATTGATTGGCTTGGCATTACTGTTCTTTCCATTTACACTGCCGTAACCATTATGTATACTGCTTTCCCAGCTCCACCTCATTTTGTAACAGTTCACATGAGCCTCTTCACGGTTCTTTGTAGTTCTTCCTTTCTGTCATTTCTTATAGTACAGTCATTTTCCATCCTATTCATGAGCTGTGCCCCAACTAATGGGCATCTGTTCTTGTTTCCATGTTTCTACTATCACCAAAAGGGTTGCTATCAACATTTTGGTATAAATGGATCCTTTCTTTTTGTCAAAGACCTCACTAGGTTATAGTGGAACCTCTAGGTCCCAGGATATGAACATATTAGTCACTTAATCCACAAAACTCCAAACTGAATAATTCACAGCTCTACCAACAATACATGATTTTGCCTGTCTTTTCCACAACTCCTGGAAGACTGACTATTCCAGTCTTTTGTCATCTTGGGAGTGAGGCAAAGCCTCAAGATTGTTTCAGTTTGCATTTCTCTTATATATTAGTCATCTGGAGCATTCTTTCTTAGGTCAACTTACTTTCTCAAAGTTTTCTTCATTTTCTTGCTACCCAGTCATTTCAGTCAGTATCTGACTCTTCATGACCCCATCTGGGGTTTTCTTGGCAAAGATACAGGAGTGGTTTGCCGTTTCCTTCTCCAGCTCATTTTACATATGAGGAAACTGAGGCAAACAGGATTAAGTGACTTGCCCAGGGTCACCCAGCTAATTAGTGTCTGAGGCTGGATTTGAACTCATGAAATATGAGTCTTCCTAATTCTAATCCCAGTGCTCTATCCAGTGTGCTGCCTAGCATTTTACTCAGTCATGCTAGGGTTCACTTGGTACATTTAAGTGTTTGTAAAGAAGCTTTAAGCTGACATAACTTCTCTAAGACTTCCTGAAAAAGACAGCTCATTTCCAATATGACAATGGAGGCAGATAGGAATCAGGATTCTGTTTACAAAAATGGGATTAACACGTAATACAGAAAGCTGTTACACCTGCTGGTTTTGGTTCTTCAAAAGGTGCTATCCTTTAGGGGATGTATATTGCCACAACAGATACCCTATTATCTCTAGGATCAAATAGAAACCCCTTGTTTGCCAATGAAACCACTTTACAATCTGTCTTCTTCCTTCTCTTCAGTTGTTTCAGTTATATCTGACTCTTCAGATCCCTTTCGTTTGGGGATTCCTTGAGGATTTTTAGGGTTAATAGAGAGGTTTGCCATTTCCTCCTTTATCTCATTTTACAGATGAGAAAACTGAGGCAAACAGGAGAAAGTGACTTGCCCTGGCTCACACAGCCAAGACGTATTTGAGGCAGGATTTGAAACCAGTTCTTCCTAACTCTAGGCCTGATGCTCTATCCATTGTGCCATCTTCTTCCTATCTTTTCAGTCTCCTTGCACATTGTTCCCTTCCATACACTCTATGGTCCTGTTTTACTGGTCAATTTATTCTTTCCCACACACAATGTTCCATTTCTCATCTCCCATGCCTTGGATCCCTAGAATCCTTTTTTCCTTTAATACTTAGTTCAAAAACCATTTGCTATAGGAACAGGGTCCCCTCTACATTCACCTTCCTTCTACTTCATATGGAACTTATATACCTACTAAGGCGGCCTGGGTTCAAATCCTGCCTCAAACACATCCTAGCAGTGTGACACCAGGCAAGTCACATAACCTCTACCTGCCTTAGTTTCCTCACCAGTGAAACGGGGATCATAACAGCATCTATCTCCCAGGCTCTTTATGAGCATCAAATGAGACAAAGGGCTATATAAATGCTAGCAAAGATGATGTTTTCTCCATTATTAGAATGCAAATTCCTTAACAAGTTGGAAATGTTCTCATTTTCTCTGATACCCGAGAGTTTAGCATACGACCCAGTGCATCATAACCACTTAATAAATGACTACAGATAGATAAAGAAAGTACAAGGGGCAGCTAGGTGGCGCAGTGGATAAAGCAATGGCCTTGGATTCAGGAGGACCTGAGTTCAAATCCAACCTCAGACACTTGACACTTACTAGCTGTGTGACCCTGGGCAAGTCACTTAACCCTCATTGCCCTGCCCCCCCCCAAAAAAAAGACTTCAATAAGAAAGTATAAGATGGGGGGGGCAGCTAGGTGGCACAGTGGATAGAGCACTGGCCCTAGGTTCAGGAGGACCTGAGTTCAAATCCGACCTCAGACACTTGATACTTACTAGCTGTGTGACCTTGGGCAAGTCACTTAACCTCCATTGCCCCCCCACCCCCAAAACAAACAAACAAAAAAAGTACATGATGGTCAGTTAATTCACAGGATTAGAGATCTTCTGGTCCTTAATTGGGAAATGTGGAATCAGACTCGGGGAGAGGAAAGAAGAGACCTATTCATGATGATGAGGCAAGGTCACAATGGCAGATTCAGGGCTGGATCCCAGCTCCGCTGACCCCCCCCCTCCCCCAGCCTACCGTTCTTTCTACCACACCACACTTCACTACACAGAGGGGCAGAGGGGGTGCTTGGAAAGAGAGGGACACACCGAGTGTCCCAAAAGCTGCTGAGAAGGTTTCAGGGCCCTTTCTATTTTCTACCCTTTGCAGTAAACCAGTTGATCCAAAACTGCTGCCTGGCAGTAGCTGGAAATAGAGCTGCTTTTCAAACCCAGGTGTCCATCTCCAAATTTATTTCCCTTTCTCAAAAGCATCAAGGCCCATTCGATTCGACAAATATTTATTTAGGCATCTACTCTGATCAGGAATAATGCTAGGCACTGGGGATACAATCCCTGATCTCAAGGACTTTACATTCTACTGGGAGCCATGTATACAAGTGAATACAAAATAATCAAGCAAAGTTATACAAAATCATTTCGAGAAGAAGAGAAAGCTACTAACTGGAGGCATGGGAGACAGACAGTACAGTCAGGAAAGGCCTGTGGTAGGAGGTGAGCCCTGAGCTGTGCTTTGAAAGAAGACAGAGATTACCTGGGGAGGTAAGGTGGGAGAATATTCCCTCTCATTCCTTCCTGGCCTGCCCACTTCACCTCACCCCCCCCCAAAAAAAATCACAAGCTCATGGAACACAAATATGCAACTAAAAGATTACTAGTGTTGAAATTTGGGAGAAGGGTGAGGCATAAAAATGTATGGGCAAGTAGGGCAAGAACACGATGGGTTAATTACAGAAAGCTTCCCAAATAGAAGGCAACTTGCCCAAGGATGTGAGTGAGTCAGTAAATAGAATGGGGTGTGCGGGGAGACTGAAGGGGCAGCTAGGTGCGCAGTGGATAGGGAACTGGCCCTGGATTCAGGAGGACCTGAGCTCAAATCTGGCCTCAGACACAACACTTCCTAGCCATGTGACCCTGGCCAAGTCACTTAACCCTCACTGCCCTGCCCAAAAAAAAGAAAGAAAGAAATATGCACTGACAGGCTCTGGTGTTTTTTGTTATTGTTTAGTCGTTTTCAATTATGTCTGACCCTTGGTGACCCTATTTGGAGTTTTCTTGGCAAAGATACTGGAGTGGTCTGCCATTTCCTTCTCCAGCTCATTTTAGAGATGAAGAAACTGAGGCAAAAAAGGTTAAGTGACTTGTCCGGGGCTATTAAGTTTCTGAGGCTGGATTTGAACCCAGGTCTTCTTGACTCCAGGCTTGGCACCCTGCCCACTGCTCCAGGTCTAGTATTTTAGCACTTGGCATTTTTTTTTTCTTCAGCTGAGTACTAACTGATATCTTATTATGTGATAGAAGAGAAAGAAACAACTAGAGGCTGATGGAAACCCTACCTTCAGGAGAAAAGATTCCAAAGGAAAAACAGGTAGGAGTCTATAGACTAAAACTCTGCTGGGAAAGCCCATTATGAAAGAGACTGGATTTGAAGTCAAAGGGCCTCAATGTCCCTTGTGAGACTTTGGGCAAGTTACCAACTCTCTGCATCTCAGTTTCTGCATCTATAAAATGGTAGAGAGGGGAGAGAGAAGATTGGACTATAAGTACCTTCTGAAATACCTACCAGGTCCAAATCTATGATCCTATGATCTCAAGAATGAAATCCTGAGGAGCGGCAGCTAGGTTGCTCAGTGGTTAGAGCACCAGCCCTGGAGTCAGGAGGACCGGAGTTCAAATATGGCCTCAGATACTTGACACTTACTAGCTGTGTGACCCTGGGCAAGTCATTTAACCCTCATTGCCCTGCCCAAAAAAAAAAAAAAAAAAAGGAAAGAAAGCCTGAGGAAGGGGAGGTAGCTAAAAGGAATAATGTAGATAAACCCAAAGGCAAAATCCTCAAATAACTCATAATCGAAAAGATGGACAGACAATGGAAGCAAGAGAGCAATGAAAGATGAATATGAAGAAAGTGCTAGAATGCAGAATTGCAGAGGCTGATGATGGGGAAACAAAAGTAACTAAATCTATGCTAGAGTAGAAGAGAATGCCTTTGGATTGGCCAGAGATCAAGACGGTTGGGACAGTGATGGTGGACCAATGGGTATAAGACCTGACTTCAATCTTGTTTCTGTTTTCTCTGTCAAGGGGAACAATCTTTGGGCAGGAAAGGGCAGGACAAAAATCGTTTTTAGGAAGCAGAAACCCATGGGGCAGCTAGGTGGCGAAGTGGATAAAGCACCAGCCTTGGATTCAGGAGGTCCTGAGTTCAATCCAGCCGCAGACACTTGACACTAGCTGTGTGACTCTGGGCAAGTCACTTAACCCCAACTGCCTCACAAAAAAAAAAAAAGAAAGAAGAGAAGAGAAGAGAAGAGAAGAGAAGAGAAGAGAAGAGAAGAGAAGAGAAGAGAAGAGAAGAGAAGAGAAGAGAAGAGAAGAGAAGAGAAGAGAAGAGAAGAGAAGAGAAAAGAAAAAGGAAGCAGAAACCCAAGATAAGTGAAGTGACTAATCCACCATCTAGCTGCCCTCCCTGGATGAGTTCAAGTCCTCAGACATACCCAAGTACCAAAAGAAGTTTCAATATGATTTGTTCTGAAAGGCTGCGGGGAATGAGAGAGTGAGCCAAGTACCCCAGGAGTGGAGATGGGCAAATGTTCTGATTTTCAAATGAGGGAAAAGATTCTAAAACAACTGTGTTATTTTTAGGGAGGGAGAACACCAATACAACTTTTCTCTTAAAACAGGGGAAAGGGTAGAATGTTCAAGTGTTAGGATAGCATGCTTGACTTTGGTTTCTTGCAAAATTCTAGAACATATTATTAAAAGAGATGATTTGTGAGCATTTAGAAAAGGAAGTGGTGATCCCTGAGAGCCAGAATGACTTCATTAAGAATAGGTCATTTCAGGCTAACCTCATTTCCTTTTTCTGGCAGGATTACCAGACCAACAGATCAGGGGAACCCAAAAGACACAGTCTCCTGAAATTTCCCAAAGCATCTGAGAAAGTGTCTCCAAAGTTTCATCTCATGCCCATCAAATTGGTAAAATGGCCAAACCCCCAAATAGTCAATGTTGCAGGTGTTACAGGCACACTAATGCCCTGCTAGTGGAATAGCATTCTGGAAAACAATGTGATATTATACTAGAAAAGTCACTTTGACCCAGTGGCACCATTATTAGCCATAAACTTGAAAATCGGTCAATGAGACAGACAAGAAACTCCTATGAATGCAAACATACATAAAGCAGGCCTTCCTGTAATAACAAAGAATGATAAGGAAAGCAGGGACCTTCTCTGATTGGGCAATCGTTAAACCAACAGTAGCCTATGAATGTAATGGAATATTATTGGGTCATAAGACAAAAGCAGCATAGCCTTAGTGGGTAGGGCACCTGGCTCTAACAGATGTTTTGTTTTTCTTTCTTAATGGAGGTGAGTGTTAGGGAGCAGGTGGGAGGGAGAGAAAGAAGGTAGATTTTCACTGCTGGAAGAAAAATTTTATTTTTTTTAAATTAATAAAGTATTTGTTTTTCGTTACATGTAAAGATAGTTCTCATCTTTTGTTTATACAAGCTTTACAAGTTCAGATTTTTCTGAAAAATTTAATTTTTAAAAGAGAATGGAGGGCAGGTAGGTAGAACAATGGATAAAGCACTGGCCCTGGATTCAGGAGGATCTGAGTTCAAATCCAGCCTCAGACACTTGACACTTACTAGCTGTGTGACCCTGGGCAAGTCACTTAACCTTCATTGCCCCGCCAAAAAAGAAAAGAAATTTTTAAAAGAGAAGACTGTATAGAGAAAGTAGGAAAAAACACTCATTTGAACCAAGAGGTCTGATGTCAGAGCCCTGGGAACTTGGAATCAGAAGAGGGAAGAGGATGGGAACATGCATTTATCAAGCCACCTACCCAGTACTTAGCACAGGCACTGTGTTAAGCACTTTACAAACATTATCTCATTTGATCCTCCCAACAACCCTGGGAGATAGGTACTGTTATGATCCACATTCTACAGTTGAGGAAACCGAGGCAGAAAAAGTTTTAAGTGACTGTTCCAGAGTCCCACTTCTAGGAAGTGCCTGAGGCTGGATTTGAACTCAGGTCTTCCTGATTCCAGGCCCAGGACAATATCCACTTCACCACCCACCTGGCTGTCAAATTTATGGTACTTGCCCTCTCGATGTTGCTCACCCATGACCCTCCACTACCCATCTTAGCACCTCTCCCCTGGCTGTCCCCCACCCACTATTTCCCCCTTTTGGAAATCATGTTGCCCTCAAGGACCACCTTCTACCTGAAGTCTTTCCCAATACCAACAACTGCTAGTGTCAGCCCCCTTAACTGATCTTATATTTATGTGCTAGTCTCATCCAATAGAATATTAGCTTAGTTTTGTGAGGGAAATAAGGATTCACACACACACACACACACACACACACACACTTTTCTTTATCTCTTTATTTCATCTCATTCATTTAATTTCATTTCTTTATTCATTATTCTGTGAGCTTCAGGCTCACATAAGAATCATCATTTAGTGACTAAATATTTATTAAACACCTGCTATGTTTCAGACTCTGCTAAGTACGAAGTACTGAGAATACCCCACCCCCACCCTGGAAAGGCAAAAAACCAGCCCCTGCTCTTCAGGCACTCATAGACTAATAGTAGAGACAACATGAAAACATCTATAGACAAACAAGAGATAGACAGATGAATTGGATATAATCGCCGGAGTTCAAGTCCAAATCTTAGCTCGGCCCCTACTACCTTTGTGACTTTGAGCAAGGATTTTTCTGAACTGCATTTATCTGTAAAATGAAAGACGGATGAGAGACGAGAGAGAGGAAATGAAAGATAAATGACCTCGGGCAGCTAGGTGGCACAGTGGATAGAGCACCAGCCCTGGAATCAGGAGGACCTGAGTTCAAATCCAGCCTCAGACACTTGGCACTTACTAGCTGTGTGACCCTGGGCAAGTCACTTAACCCCAATTGCCTCAACAACAACAACAACAACAACAACAACAACAAAATTAAAAAAAAAAAAAAAAGATAAATGACCTCTAAGTTCCCTTCACTGTCAGCTGGGCAGTGAGGAGGATGGAGTCAGGAAGGCACCAGCTGTGTGACCCTGGACAAGTCACTTCACCTTGTTTGCCTCATTTTCTTCATCTATAAAATGAGCTGGGGCAGCTAGGTGGCGCAGTGGATAAAGCACCGGCCCTGGATTCAGGAGGACCTGAGTTCAAATTTGGCCTCAGACACTTGACACCTACTGGCTGTGTGACCCTGGGCAAGTCACTTAACCCCCATTGCCCCTCAAAAAAATAAAATAAAATGAGCTGAAGAAGGAAATGGCAAAGCATGCCTGTATTTTTTACAAGAAAAACCCAAAAGTGATCAAAAAGAATCAGGTACAACTGAAAAAAAAAATGAGCAACAAAAAGTTCCCTACTGACTCTAAATCTGTCACTGTGACCTCCTAGTTGGTCACCCTACTTCTGCCCTCTCTACTCCCTAATCCATTCTCCACACTCACCACCCACTGACTCTTTAAGCCTCAGCACAATCTGACTTCCAAGCCCACCCTCCTAATGCTTACCAGTGGTAAATGCAATTGCATTTTCTTCAGTCACTCTCTTCCTTGACCTCTCTGCAGCTTTCAACACTGTTGACCCTCTTCCTCTCCCAGACACCTGCTCTTCCTTTGCTTTCCTTGATTCAGTTCTCTGCTGGTCTCCCCAAAAGTTTTCACAAGTTTATCATCCATATCCTGCCCCCTAAGCCTGGGAGGCCCTGGGGGATCTGCCTTCTCTCTCCTCAAATATTCTGCCAGCCCCTTACCTGGCTCTCTCACTCCTGTGTATCGTACCACTGCATGAGTGATTAGTTAGAACAAGTTCTCTTCCCTCTCATTGGACTCTAAGCTCCTGGAAGGCAGGGATTCTTTGCTTTAGTAGAGTAAAGGTAAGAGCAAGGGGAGGCAAGCAAGAAGGGCTATGATATGTGGCGATGATGATGATAATGAAGGTGATGGCGTCCATGGTGGTGGTGGTGGTAATAATACCATCCGAACTGGCCTCTTGGCTGTTCCAAGAACACGGCGAACCCTTCTCTCCCCCCTCTCTGAAAAGACCGTGCCCCTCATGTGTAAAACGAACTCCTGGGGGCAGCTCGGTTGCGCAGTGGATAAAGCACTGGCCCTGGATTCAGGAAGACCTGAGTTCAAATCCAGCCTGAGACACTTGACACTTACTGGCTGTGTAATCTTGGGCAAGTCACTTAACCCTCATTGCCCTGCAAAAAACAAACAAAACAAGTAAAATGAACTCCTTCCCCACTTCTGCCTTCTAGAATGCCTAGTTTCCTTCTTGTTCAGGGCTCAGCGCAGGTACTGCTAATACCTCCTGCATGAACCTTTCTTGATTTCCCAGCTGAGTCTTCTCTTTCCTGAAGCATATTACATTTACTTGCTCATCTGCACAGAGGTTGTATCCACAGTAGAAGGTAAGTTCTTAAAACCCCCTGCATGTAACAATAACTGCTGTCTCTGTTTTAGTGTCTTCTGGGTTACGAAGCTTTCATCCATTATCTTAAACGAACTTCGAAACAGCTGGGAGAGGTCAGCAGAGCAAGGGTTAGCCCCATTTTTCAGACAAGGAAATAGATGCTCAGGAAAGCACAGGGGCTGGCTGGGAGGTCACAGACATCAAGTTAATGGAAAAGTGTGGGCCTAGGTCTCCCGATTCCCAGTGGGTTATGGTGTCTGTCTATTTACTGGGACCTCAAAGAGGTAAACTGGGAGCTTCTTGAAAGTGTCTCAACATCTGCCTTCCACAGGGCTCGGCGTCCTAGCCTAGCAGCAGATGTCCTCCGCGGTATTTTAGCTCTTGTCATTTTTCATACTGACACACCGAAAAAAACTTCTTTTTTCCCATTTACATTTTGCAGTGCAAGTGCTTTGTGCAACAATGGGCGATTTGCTAATTAGTCAACTGCTTTATCAAACTTGGCACTTAGGGAGGTGGGGGGGGGGAAGAATTGGGAGGGGGGAGGGACAGAAGTGGTGGACAGTATCATAAATTTAAGTTATAGACCATTCACTCAGATCAGCAGCACCTGGAGAATGGCAAAGTCTGCCTCTAAACAAGAATGGTGGGAAAATGTTTATCCCCATTCCTATAGATATGTAAACCTCTCAGCCTGTTTCCCCCATATGTACAATGAAGGGGCTGAATCCAATGGTCGCCAATGTCCCTTTTTAGAAGGGATTATTACAATAATCTAATAGGTCTTCCTACCTCAATCCTCCCATTCCCCAGCCCCAGGTCCCACTTTTCTCCATCTTCAACAGGCTTCCAGAATAATCTCTTTTAGCCATAGATCTGATCATGACACCAATGTGCTCAAAACCCTTCGGGGACACCTCCACACACTGCCATCTCTGCAGAGTCAAGTACAAACCTTTTATTTGGCACTCAATACTGGTACCAAAACAGCCTTCTCACATCCTACTCTCCAGTCACACTGGACTACTTTCTATTCTCCCACTGACCTATCCTGCCCTTCTCGCTATACCATAATACCCTCCCCCTCCCCACCTCAACTTATCCACTGCATCTCCCTTATTACTCTGTATTAGACACCTAGAGCTTATGTCTTGCCCTCAAACTAGACTACAAACTCTGTTAGGACAAAGACGGTATCTCAGCTACGCTCTATCTTTCCACTTTCCACGGGAAGGGGAACAGAAGGAAATAAGCATTTATTAAGCACCTACTGTGTACTGGGCACTGTGCTGCATGCTTTACAAATATCTCATTTGATCTTCGCAATAATAACAAATTGAGGAAAGTGAGGTGAACAAAGAAAGAGAGAAAGAGAGAGGGGGAGAGAGAGAGAGAGAGAGAGAGAGAGAGAGAGAGAGAGAGAGAAAGAAAGAAAGAAAGAAAGAAAGAAAGAAAGAAAGAAAGAAAGAAAGAAAGAAAGAAAGAGAAAAAAGAGAGGGCCCAAACACACCAAAATATTTAGGGCAGCATATTTTTTGTGTCAGCAAAGAATTAGAAACAAAGTAGATGCCCACTCCCTGGAGAATGGCTGAAAAAAAATGTGATGAAATACTACTGTGCTATAAGAAAGAAAGAATACGATTGATATAGATAAGCATGGAGAGTCTTATATGAATTCATGTAAAGTGAAATAAACAGAGCCAGGGGAAACATATATGCAAGGACTACTGCAGTGGAAATGGAAAGAACAACACTAAACAACCAAAGATAAATGCTATGAATTAGGACCAAGATTGGCCCCAAAGAAGAAATAAGAGAAAATACCTCGTTCCTCAACTTCTTTTCAAACAGAGGTGGGGGACCATGGTTGTGGTACACTGCAAAGATTATGTTTTTCACAGATGGTTAGTTTTGTTGAATTTGTTTTCCTTCCTCTTCTTTATTCTTTACAATAAGCATGGTAAATGAGGCAAACAGTAATCACTTAATAAATGCTTACTGACTTCACTTATAAGGGAGGGTTCTCGAGGAGTTAGGCAGGGATACAACGGGAAATATAGGTGATATAAAACCATTAAAATTATTTTTTCTTTCTTTTTTTTTTTGTGGGGCAATGAGAGATAAGTGACTTGCCCAGGGTCACACAGCTAAAATTACTTTTTTAATGTGCCTCCCTTGTAACTTCCCACCAGTGCTTCTGCTCCTAGATCAATCTAATTCCTCTCCTATTTTCGCCTTTCAGATACTTAAAAACAGCTATTATGGGCAGCTGGGTGGCGTAGTGGATAGAGTGCTAGGCCTAGAATCAGGAAGACTGGAATTCAACTAGCCTCAGACACAACTGAAAAATTACTTAAGTGAGCATTGTTGTTGTTCATTAGTTTCAGTTCTGCCTGACTCTTCCTGACCCCATTTGGGGTTTTTCTTGGCAAAGATATTGGAATGATTTGCCATTTCCTTCTCCAGCTCATTTTACAGATGAAACAACCGAGGCAAACAGGGTTAAGTGACTTGCCTAGGATCACACAACTAGTAAGTGTCTAAGGCCAGATTTCAACTCAGGTCTTCTTGACTCCAGGCCTTCAAGATCACAGAATCACAAATTTAGAGCCAGAAGGGATATCAGGACATTGCATCCAACTTCCTTACTTTACAGGTCAGGAAATGGAGGCCAAAAAAAGTGTGTCTCCAATCAAATGAGGGTCACAATTTCACATCTTTCTGGATACTGAAATTTCTGTTCAACATGCTAGCTACACCCCATCCCACCCCGTCCTCAGATATGTGTCATCAGTACAGTTAAACAACCATGCCATCCATTCTCTCCCTTTATCCCAGTCACACAGGAAACTGCTGAATAGCCTTGAGACAAAGGACAGATCTCTAGAGAGTGCAGTCCAAGGTGGCATTGCCCTATTGCCTATTAATGATTAACACTTCATCCCAAAGTTCCAAGCTTACTTTTTGTATAATAACAAACTCTCCTCATCTTCTAGGGGAGGGAAGATGCCCTAAACCATAGGACACATGGTCTCTCACCCAGTGAGGGTTCAAAGCAGAAAGAGACTGAAGAGGGGGCAGATTTTGGCCAAAGGACTTCCTGTGTCTCCCCCAATTCTTTTATTTGGTCTCCTTTGGGCCAGAAAGTCCTGGAAAGGGGATCAGGCAACTGCATATCATCCATTCCTCAGGCATGGACCTTCATTATGTTCGACAAGTCCTTTCCAGGGCCCATGCTCAGCTCTACTTTGGGGAAAAAAGGAGGAAGAAGAGGAGAAATGGGCCTTATCCCTTAGAACTGTTTCCCCCTCACAGAGGGGCTCCCTAAAGGCAGGGTCACATTTCCCCCTCAGGCTGGGGGTTCCCAGAAGGAAGAGGATGTTATCTCTGCTTTTTATGTTTCCAGAAAGCCCTGTGCTTTCTGGAGGTTGGTTAATCAAAACATTCGATTCTTTTCTTTTTAGAAAAAGCCCCTTCTACAACATAGATCTTTGTCAGACTGAGGTCTCCTTCTTTCCCCACCCCCCACCCCCGCCCCCATCCCTCTTAGAGCAGTGTGGGGGAAAACACTGGATTGGGAGAAGCAGGAGGCCTGACTTCACATCAACTCCAGAATCAAATCAACTCCTCTGTTGGGCATTCAGAACCCTTCAGTCTTCTTATACGCCACTCTCCTTCATACAGTGGTCAGGATCTGGCCAAACTGGCCTGTATTGTTCCTCACATGTGACATCTTCCCTCTCTCTGCCTTTGCCTAAGTTGTGCCCTGCGCCTGTGCCCGGAATGCCTTCTTCCCTCACATTTGCCTCCTAGAATCCCCAGAGTCTGTCAAGACTCAGCTAAACCCACCCCTCTTACTTGAAGCATCTCTTAGGAATGCCTCTCTATGTCCTTGTTAATGTGTCTACATTTTGTATATCTTTATTTGTGGAACATGTTGTTTCCCAACATAGAAATATAAGTCCTTTCAAGGCAATCTTTAGCTCTTGTAACCCCAGTGTCTTAATAGTGTCAGGCACATAGTAGGACTTAGTAAATACCCTGCTGATAATACAACGATCCAAGACAATTCAAAAGGACTCATGATAAGAAATGCTCTCCACCTCCAGAAAAAGAACTGATGAAGTCTGAATGCAGATTGAAGCATACTTTAAAATTTTTTTTAATCTTAAAAGTATTTTTGTTATTTTCCAGTTACATGTAAAGATAGTTTTCAACATTTGTTTTCATAAAATTTTGAGTTCCAAACTGTTCTCCCTCTCTCCCTCCCTTCCCTCCCCCCTCCCCAAGACAGAAAGCAATCTGATATAGGTTATAACTTTAAACGTATTTAAAAGCATACTTTTTAACTTTACTTTTCTTATTGTTTTGGGGGGATGAGGGAGGGAGAGTTTATGTTTTCTTTCACAAAATAGCTAATATGGAAATATGTTTTGCATAACTGCACATGTATGCTTGCTTTTTCAAGGGAGGGAGGAGGTGAGGAAGGGAATGAGAGAATGTGAAACTCAAACAAAGAAAAAAACGTTAAAAATTGGGATTACATGTAATTGGAAAAAATATATTAAAATTTTCACTTGAAAAAAATGAAATCATAAAATCATAAAATAAATGCTTGTCTGAGTGACTGACTGAAATCCCAGTTCTTTTGCTTGCTAGCTATGTGATCGTGGGAGTGTTACTTAACTGATGACTTCCCTCTATCTCACAAAGCTGTGAGAAAAATCGTCTGTAAGCCCTAAATCACTGTTGAAATGAGAGCTGGTATTATCATCCTCCTCACTGTGCAAATGAGGGTTCCAGCCCCCACTCCAGACTCATTAGGCACAACTTTGGAGAGGGAGAAACGTCTACTCAGGACTAGAGCCGATGGCTGGTTTCCATTGGGGAAAAGCAACACTGGCTTTTCACTGTGTAATTTAGCCTAGGAGCTGTGGCTGCCCTCCCTTTTTACACAAACACTCTAAGGCCTTTGAGGTCTGGTATGAAAGCTACTGTGCTCCCCAGGATTGCGTCTGTGAAGTAAAAGATGTGTGGTCTTCTTTAAAAAACAAGCAAAACAAACCACTTGTTTCAAACTACATTGATTAAGAACCTTATCACTTATTACACGATTTTCCTAAAACGCAGGTCCCATTGTGTTACACTCTCTCGCTCATTAAATTCCAATGGCTCCCTATCACCTCCAGAATCAAACACAAAATGCTCTATTAGGCATTGAAAACCCCTTGGAGAGGGGCAGCTGGGTGGCTCAGTGGATAAAGCACTGGCCCTGGATTCAGGAGGACCTGAGTTCAAATTCGGCCTCAGACACTTGACACTTACTAGCTGTGTAACCCTGGGCAAGTCACTTAACCCTCACTGCCTGGCAAAAAAAAAAAAAAAAAAGAAAGCCCCCTGGAGCCTCTTCCTCTCGTCCCAGTCTTCTTATACCTCTTTCTCTTCAATACTCTTCAATCCAGTGACAATGACCTCCTGGCTGGTCTGAGAAACAAGACACTCCATCTCTTGGCTCAAGGCATTTCTCCTATCTGTCCCCCAGGCCCAATATGCTCTCCCTCATTTCCTTCGACTGGCTTCCTTTTATCCCAACTAATATTCCACCATCTACAGGAAGCCTTCCCCAATCCCTCTTGATTCCAGTGCCTCCCCTCTATAAATTATTTCCTTTTTATCCTGTAAATTGTTTGTTTGTACATATTTGTTGGCTTACTGTCTCCCCCATCAGATTGTGAGCTCCATAAAAGACTTTCTTTTGCCTCTTTTTGTCTCCCCAGTGATTAGCACGTAGTAGGCACTTAATAAATACTTGACTAAGTACAGAGTGCAGTGCTCCACCATTAGGGGAGACACAAAGTTTAGGTAAGACAGGTCCCTGACCTTCAGGAGCTCATAGTCCAGTAAAATTCAAGGAAAAGGGGCAGCTAGGTGGTACAGTGGATAGAGCACCGGCCCTGGAGTCAGGAGGACCTGAGTTCAAATCCGGCCTCAAACACTTAATACTAGCTGTGTGACCCTGGGCAAGTGGCTTAACCCCAACTGCCTCACCAAAAAAAAAAAAAAAAATTCAAGGAAAAGCAAAGCTTTGTGCTCGGTCTGACACTTAAAATAGTTCCCTTGGAATTAATTAAGAGGGAAACACTAAAGATACTCCCTGAGAAGACAATGTTGCCTTGATAGCCAGGCCTTCTTCTTTGGGATGACTCTGTTGCCTCGCCTAATTTAACCCCCACCCGCACCCCTTTCAGATCAGTATTTAAATGAGCTGCTAGGAATGAAAGAGCACTTATTGGGGCAGGGGTCAGACAGAAGCAAATCCTTTTTTTGTTTCCCAGGGCAATGAGGGTTAAGTGACTTGCCCAGGGTCACACAGCCAGTAAGTGTCAAGTGTCTGAGGCCGAATTTGAACTCAGGTCCTCCTGAATCCAGGGCCTGTGCTTTATCCACTGTGCCACCTAGCTGCCCCATGAACGAGCACTTATTAAGAGCTTGCTATATGCCAACACTAGGAACAGAATCAGAAAAAGCAAAACAACACCTCTCCAGGGGCTTATGCTCTAACTGAGGTAGACAACACCTGTAAGAAAATTCAGGTACACAGCAGATGGGAATGCATCAGTCCTAAGCCTGCAGCAGTGATGTAGATGGCAAGGGCCCAAGGTACTTAAGGTATACCAGGAGATCAGAGGGCAATGCCCAAGGGTCTAAAAGGTATAGCAGCAGTAGATGGCAAGGCCCAGAAGTCCTCAGGATGAAATGGCAGAAAAGATGGTAAGGACTGGTGGAACTTTCTCTCATCAAAAGAACTGTAGTTGGTTACTCCCAACTCATCCAAACATGGCATGCACCCAAATTGCTCTTAGAAGTATGGGCAGCCAGGGCAGCTAAGTGGTGCAGTGAATAGAGTACTGACCCTGGATTCAGTAGTACCTGAGTTCAAATCTGGCCTCAGACACTTGACACTTACTAGCTGTGTGACCCTGGGCAAGTCAACCCCAATTGCCTCACACACACAAAAAAGAAGAAGTATAGGCAGCCTAGGTGGTAGGTACAGCAAAAATCTAAAGAAAAAAACAGACAATTAATTTATTTTTTAAAACAGCTAGGCCTCAAGGTTTAAATTAACTTATAACAAATAACAGAGAAAGAGAAAAAGAATCTTAAAAATAAAGTATTCCAATTCTATCATTTTATAGGTAAGGAAATAGAGGTCCAAAGAAGGAATAAGTGCTGCCTCATTCAATCACTGAATCCACCATGATGACGATGACTACTACTACTACTACCACCACCACCACCACCGCCGCTGCCACCACCACCGCCACTAAATTGAGGCATCTAAATGTCAAAGAAGAAGGCCTAATAGGCCTAGCAGTCCTGCTAGGCACAGCCCATCCAATCCAATCAGCGTTTGTTAAGTGCCCATCATGTGCAAAAACATCCCAGCTACAGCCCTAACTTCTCCACTTCAGAGAGGAACGCTGGGAAACCCGCCTTCATCAGGAAAAGTTAACTCTCCAGGGGGTTTACAATAACAGTCCCTCCCCCCTCAACTCCCACCACTCTCCCCCCTTTCCACCCCAGTGTCTGAGCAAATCTGGAGCTGTCGGCCCCTGATCGAGTGTCTCACATCAGAAACAGCTGCCACTCCCCAGGAAGCTCACAGCGTAAGGAGAGAGTGATGAGCAGCCCACACCAGCAGAACAAAGGAAAATCCATCTTTATTTACCAACTGCTGCAAGCTTACTGCTGTATCAGACTCTGCCCCAGCCCACATCCACCCTCCTCTCCCACATCATCCGCTTGCACATGTGATGCATATCCCATTGAGCCCTTTACATGCATTACGGAGTATGCCGTAAAATGAGTAGGGAGCTCGACATGCTTAATAAATGTTTGTTGGATTGAACTCCTTTGACAGACTAGCTTATCTAACATCCAAAGTATAAATAGGAGGAAGCCAGGCCCACAGAAGGAAGAAAGGTGCCTTGCCACAGGACACAGACCCAGGCCTAGAGCCACTCTGGCCTCTTAGGATCAGCTCTTAGAAAATCTTCACGTTCAACCACCTTATCTTATAGATGAGGAAACTGAGACAGAGTTAAGTGACTCTCCCATGGCTCACATAGCTAGAAAGTATCTGAGGCCAGATCTGAACTCGAGAAGGTGAGTCTTCCTTGCTCCAGGCTCCAGGACCAGCACTGTATCCAGTGTGCCACCTAAGTGCCCTCTATGTGGCCTATATTGAGACAATGAATTCCTCCATCTAATCATTAAGGCCCTCCTCAATCTAGGTGGTGCAGCAGATAGAACAGTGGGCTTGGAATCAGGAAGATTCATCTTCCTGACTTTAGATTTGGCCTCAGACACCTACTAGCTGTGTGACCCTGGGCAAGTCACTTAACCCTGTTTGCCTCAGTTTTCCTCATCTGTAAAATGAGCTGAAGGAGAAAATGGCAAACCGCTCCAGTATCTTTGCCAAGAAAACCCCAAATGGGGTCACAAGGAGTCAGATATAACTAAAAAACAAGTGAATAACAACAATAATTTAAAGGGAAAAAAAAGACAACCAATAGTCTGGCACCACCAGACTTTACAGACTTGATTTTACAAACTTACCTCTCATTATTCTACTCCATGAATTCAACACTACAATCAAGAGTTGTCCTCTGGGCACTCCTTATGCTTTCTGACTTCCAAGCATTTGCTCAAGCTGTCCTCTGACCAGAATGCCTTCCCCACCTTCCCATCTTTGCCTCTTCCATGGTTTCTCTTATCTCTCTTGCTGGAAACACCCGTCCCTCTCAGACTTCCTTTCATTTTGAAACTGCTTCATGTACCTATCATGCAATATTATCCACTGTAGTTATCTATATCTGTGTCTTATCTTGCAAGGGTGTACTGGTCTCAGCTTGGACAGGGCTCAGAAGAGCCAGTTGTTGAATTTTCAATATGTGTATTTTTATACGTTGGAAACTGGCAAACACTACAAATTGGGGGCTTGATTTACTGTGCTGATGACTGTATAGGTTTAAGAATGTGATGGACAGGGGCAGCTAGGTGGCGCAGTGGATGGAGCACCGGCCCTGGAGTCAGGAGTACCTGAGTTCAAATCCGGCCTCAGACACTTAACACTTACTGGCTGTGTGACCCTGGGCAAGTCACTTAACCCCAATTGCCTCACTAAAAAAAAAAAAAAAAGAATGTGATGGACAAGTGTTAATGATGCAGACTTGATTTAAAGTGTGTCATAGGTACTTTATTTTTTTGTTCTGAAGAGCCACTTGTTAAATACTTACCAGTAGAGCTCTGCTTAAGCCCTTACCAGACTATGATCTATGGGAAGAAAGGGACCATGTCAGTGAAACGCTATCTCCCATGATGCCCTGCATAGAGACAGTATGGTATAGTGGCTAGAAAGCTGGACTTACAGTCAGGAAAAGCTGAGTTCAAATCCCACCTCAGGCACACACTTACTATAGCAGTATAACCCTGGACAAGTAACTTTGCCTTTCTGGGCTACAGTTCATTGATCTGTAAAATGAGAGGGTTGAATTTAATGACCTCTCAGGTTCCTTCCATTATAAATCTACAATCCTACAGTCCCATATTAAATTTGTTGTGGAAGCTAATACTAAGAATGTTGTATCTGTCCTCTATATAGAAAATATACATCCATGGTAAACACCTATTACAATGGTAGACAGAATATGGATCTGGATCAATGGCGCAAGAAGCAAACATGACAACATGTTAAGAGTAGAATACAGACCATCTGGACAGAAGGAGGAAATGGATGATGAGTTACTGATGCAGATCACAAAGCCTGCAAACGGGCAGGTTATTGTATGAATGAAGGATATCAACCATCCAGACATCTGCTGGAGCGTTCTCTGTTAAAACGGCTGAGAAATTTTTGGGCCTGTCTAGCTATTGATTTCATCCTTCAGAAAGTGGAGGAAGCCAAAAGGGGAACTGCTATTCTGGACCAAAGTCTAACCAATAAAGAGGAACTGGGGGCCAAAAGAGAAATGGGAGGAAACTTGAGAGGAAGTGACCATAACAACCCAGAATTTGTGATAGAGAAGGAGGGGAAATCCAGGGAAAGTGTGGCATGACACCTAGGCTGGGACAGATCAGATTTTTTTTTTTACAAGTTCAGAGAAAGACAGGTATTGAGGACCCTCCCTCCAAAAATCTTTGTTTGTATAGAAGGAGACAGAGACAGAGACAGAAAGTATAGATATATTAGAAATTAAGATTGATAAATTTTTCAAATATTTATTCATTTAAAAATAACATTAGTAAACCCATTATATGCTTAAAACCAATAACATTTTAATGAAAAATAACTCTTCTAAAACAAACAAATTTAGTGAGAAGAGTGACACTGTTTTGTATATTTTTTACAAATCTCTTTAATGTCTGGCTTAATAGAAGACAGCTGGATTCTCCTATTTGCTTCTGCATTCAATTTGTTGTGATGTTGTTTTGGTTGAAGTACAGGAAGAAGATTTAGTCTCACACAGATATGTAGTTGGAAAATGGAAGAGGCAAGATAATGTCTTAGTATTACTATGAAAATAGTTTTGACCTTGAAGACCCCCTGAAAAGGTCCTGCAGGAACCCCAGGGTCTGCAGACAACACTTTAAGAACTGCTGATCTAGGGGGCAGCTAGGTGGCACAGTGGATAAAGTACAGGCCCTGGATTCAGGAGGACCTGAATTCAAATCCAGCCTCAGACACTTGACACTAGCTGTGTGACCCTTAACCCTCGTTGCCCAGCAAAAAAACAAAACAAAACAAAACAAAGCAAAAAAAAAAAACCAAAACCTGCTGATCTAGTCCAACCACCACTTCAGTTTACAAATGAAGAAACTGAGGTCCAGAGGTTACATGACCTGACCAAGATCATACAGTAACTAGCAGAGGTAAGGCTTGGTCTTCTCATCCCAAATTAGATGTTCTTTCCTTCTTTATCATTCTGTCCCTCTGGTAGCTCAGCTGTTCTTGCTAGCTACAGTCCTCCATACTTAGCTTGACCCACCCAAATACCCTCTTCACATGGCGTATTCACTCCCACTATGAGTTCCTACGGTAAGAAAGGTATCTTTTGCACAAGAATAGCCTCAAACTAACTTTAAGAGTTTTTCTCCAAAAAAAAAAAAGAAGAAGAAGAAAAGACTTTTTTGTTTTACTTGTCCATGGTAAGTAGAAATCCCATGTAACTTGTTTTATTGTTTTTTAAATAATTTTTAATTGATCTTTTGTTTTGAGATCACTTAAACTTCTGTTTCCCATCCCCTTCTCCCTCTCAGAACTATTCCATATAAGAGCATATTTTTAAGTAAAAAAGAAAAGGAAGAAAAAGAGAAAAAACAATTGGCAAAAATAATCACATATAAAAATAATAATCACATATATTTTGGAAAATCTGACAATATAAACAATGTTCTATGTGGCCCTCCCACATCTGCAAAGGATTGGAGGAGGAAGGGTGTTGTGGGGCTGCCTTGTTCTTTGTAATTCTATAACATTTACTCTCAATTGTTTTGTGGTTGTTCTATCCATCTACATTGTTGCAAACACTTTATGTTGGGGTTTGGGACTCTGCTTACTTCCTTCTGCATCAATTTGTATAAGTTTTCCCATGCTTTTCTGCATTCATCTTATTTGTCATTTCTTAGCACAGTAACATTCCATTACTTTTGTGTACCAATTTCTTTAACTCTTTTCTAATCAATGGAGATCTACTGTTTTGAATCCTTTTTTTGTTTGTTTGCTTGTTTTTTTGTGGGGCAATGAGGGTTAAGTGACTTGTCCTGGGTCACACAGCTAGTGTCAAGTGTCTGAGGCTGGATTTGAACTCAGGTCCTGAATCCAAGGCAGGTGCTTTATCCACTGTGCCACCTAGCTGCCCGAATCCTTTTTTTTTTAAGTGAGGCAATTGGGGTTAAGTGACTTGCCCAGGGTCACACAGCTAGTAAGTGTTAAGTATTTGAGGCCGGATTTGAACTCCGGGACTCCTAAATCCAGGGCCAGTGCTCTATCCACTGCACCACCTAGCTGCCCCCCCAATCTTTTTTTTAACACACAAAAAAGATGCTCCTATAAACATTTTGACTCTTCACATTTTTTTGGTCATCTTTCCTAATATTTCAAGACTTCAATAGGATCACAACATCTAGAACTGAAAGGGAATGCAAAAATTACATAGTCCAATTGCTTCATTTTTACAGATGAGAAACCTGAGGCCTCAGAGGAGTAAAATGACTTGTAAAGGGTCACATAGCTTATTAATTCCAAGAGGCATTTTTGACTCCAAATACAGTACTTTTTCCTACCCCATGGTATATTCAGAATGGAATGAAGAGCACAGATCAGCATCAACTTAGAGGGAGATCTCTAGCGGAGTGCTCTGGGGATGCATCCTAGGCCTCCTCATTTAATTAGAAACTTTTATCAACTATTTTCATTAAAGCACAGAGGCTCTGCTTATCAAATCTGAAGATAACAAAACTGGGTAAAATCAAAAAGATCAGAGTAGCTAAGTGGCACAGTGGATAAAGCACTGGCCCTGGATTCAGGAGGACCTGAGTTCAAATATGACCTCAGGCACTTGACATTTACTAGCTGTGTGACCCTGAACAAGTCACTTAACCCTCATTGCCCTGTCCCCCCCCAAAAAAAGATTATATCTTAGATTTAAAACTGAAAGGGAGGGACCTCTGAAGGCACCATGGCCAAGGAAATTAAGGACCAGAGACATTAAGTGATTTGAGATTTGAATCAAGGTCTTCTTGACTCCAAGTTCAGCAGCTGGCTGTCTATTCTACCCTAATGCCAGCCCAGTAAGATTTAAAACAATCCAAGGACACGGGTTGATTGGGACTGCTCTAATCTCTAATCCAGCCTCACCCCATAATGAAAGAAACAGGGCCCACTCTACAAATTCCTACATAAGAAATGGACAAGTGTTGTTTCCGAATTGCTGATTCAGTGTGGGACCTTGGGCAAATCACTTTCCTCCAGCTTCCATTTCCTCTTCTACAAAACCGAAGTGACAATCCCTCTCCTGTCAGCCCAGCCTCCCTCCCCAGGCTAGGGTGAGGGCCAAATCCTAGAACTGGAGAAGGTAAACTGGCAAACCCTTGACACAAAGATTCCTAGGAGTGTGTAATTTAAGATTCTAAATGTGGATTCTAATCTGTTCCCCCAGTTTTTGGGGGAAACTGACTAAAATCACTGATAAAACGAGTTTAGGTTTTTAAGGGTTTATTGGAAAATAGAAAGAAAAAGATTGAGAAACAGAATTCCAACAGCCTGGCATTCCTATCTTTCCTCAAATTTCCTGTGAAGTCCTCTGCCGCCACCACCACCAAGTCAGGAACCCAAAAGCCCCAGAGCTCTCCACGCAGGCTCCCTTTCCTCCTTCCTGTCTCCTCCCAGAAAATAGGAGGCTCCTCAAGTTGATTGGCTGGTAGCCTTGATAGACAGCACCCATGAGCAAACGTCATTTCCTGACGCCAAGGAAAAGCCACAATGCCTCTGAGGCATTTTCCTCAAGGTGGAACTTTCCCACAGGAAGTCTCCAGTACGTGGCATCATTCCAATCATTACAGGAGGTTAGAGGTAGAGATGACCTGGCAGCCCACCCAAGGGCGCTGCCCTCATTTCACAAGGGAACAAGCAGATTCCATCCAGCAGGCCTTCTTGCTGGCCGTGGTGCCACGGCCATTACTGCAGTGACATAAATGAAGAGCTAGAAGCCACCTCAGAGCCAGTCCATCTAATCCAACCACTTCATCTCACGGAAGAGAAAACCAAGGTCCAGAGAGAAGGTGACTTACCCATGATTTCACAGGAAGTTGCAGAACAAGGACTCACCCCCAAAACCAGCTTCCTTGCAGCTGGACCACACTGCTTTCAGAAAGGCAGAAAAGAACGAGCTATAACCCAGATCTACAATCATCTAAGTTCCTCCCCCTATCTCACAGGTACAAAGGTTTTCATTTTCTTCTCTGCCTGTCTTTAATGCAATAATCTCCAAAAAGCACCTAGCATGTGCCTGGCACAGAGTAGGCTCTTAAATGCTTGCACACACACACACACACACACCCCACTAAGTACCAGGCTAGGGATTTAAAGAAGGTCAGATGATCGCTTTTTTCTTTCCCTTAGGCCCTACAGATACATATTATCAGGCAGAATTAATGGGAGAAAGAGGATCCCGGGATTTAGAGTTGGAAGGGACCTCTGAAGATTAGCCAGATCACTCCCTCCCCCATTTTACAGATTAAAAAAAAAAAAGTGAGGATTAGAGAAAGGAACACACAGAGAGTTAAGTAGCAAAGTAAGGATTTGAACCCAGGTCCTCAAATGTAATCCAGTCCATCAGTCAATAAACATTTATTAAGCACCTACTATGTGCCAGGCACTGTGCTAAGTGCTAGGCATTCAGAGAGACAACATACAAACAGCTGTGTACAAACAAGCTTTCTACGGGTAAACTGGAGATGTTCAATGACAGGAAGGCCCTAGAACCAGGAGGGATGGGGAAAGGCTTCAGGGCAGAAGGTGGGACTGTAGCAGGGACTCCAAGAAAGCCATGGGCTCTAGTGAGTTAGAATGTTTTGTCTCCACCAAAGACAGACAAGTACAAAAGGGTCCATTCACTTCGGCATACTGAACAATTAGAAAAGAATCACAAGCTAACAGGGAATGAGGCATTTCTTGCAAAACCATTCCTCTGAGAGAATCATGGGACCTGAGAGTCCATTAAACTGAGACCAAGAGAAGTGAAGCGACTTCCCCAGGGTCACAAAGGGGAGTATCAGACCTGGGATTTGAACTCAGGTTCTGTGATTCCAAGTTCAGCTCCCTTCCCATTGTGCTATGATGCATGTGTGGGGCTAAAGAGTTTCCCAGGGGAAGACTGTTTGTCCAGGTGAGTCAGCATGCTGGTTTGGGGCACGGGTGCAGCTAAAGAAACTGGCCTAGTACAGCCCACCTGTGATTTGCTAAACAAGAGGAGTTGTGGGAAATCCCTACAAGCGGCTCATCCAGAGGCATTCTTAGAATCTTAGGACATCCCAGCCAAAAAGGACCTCAGAGACAATCCAGTCCTGCATTCTCCTTTTTCCTTGCCCCAGAGCACCCACTCCTAAATGCATCTCAAGCCCACTGGACACCCTTGACTATAAGCAAGGCCTGGCCAGGCCAGAAGAATCCAAGGGCCTCCAGAGGGAAGAGCTACAAGTGTTAAAAATTAGCAGGCCAGCCATTTGTCTGAGAAATATAAGAACTGAATATAATGCAACTCCCCTTTCTTTTGCACTTTAAGGTTTAAAAAGTACTTTCCTAATAATGATGCTATGAGGCAAGCAGAGAGGGAAACTGAGGCTCAGAGAGGGGGTCTAATTTGCCCTCATTCCCATAGTTCCTAAGTTTGGGAGCTGGACCTCCTTAATGCCTTAATGAACACACAAAGACAAAGATGGCTCCCTCTCCAACTCTCGACCCTCTGCATGCAATCCCCCCCAAAGCTGGCAGTAGGACTGGCAAGGGGGACCAGTTGAAAATGCTGGCAGCTGACATCCCACCCTGCCCAGCTGGTTCCCTCAGCTTGCTCTCTTTTCCCGGGAGGGCAGCTCTGATCCCCCTCCTTTATCTGGGTCACTCGGTAGCTATTCCCAGGCCTCAAAGCTCCCAGCCACAGACCCTCCCTCTGACCGTGCCCTGCATCTCAATGAGAGAGGCCCAGACAGCCCGGCCAGCCCGCCAGGGTGCCCGCCGGGGGAGGGAGGGGGGAGACCGGGCTGGCCCAGCTGTCTGCTCTGCTCACCCCCTGCACGTCCCAGGCCCTGGCTGGGAGGGTCTTCCCACAACCACATAAGGCCAGCTCCTCTGTCCCCAACAAGTCCCCAAGGGACAACAGGCACGGGAGATGAGAAGGGAGCCCCCAGCAGCTGGAAGGGTTGGGCAGACCAGGGGAGGCCTCCTAGCTACCCCCCTTTCCTGGCCTGGGCAATAATGATGAGCTGGGACTGCTACCATCCGGTCAAGAAGAAATAGCCCTGTCTCCAGCGAGGCCCGACGGCGCCCAGCCCGGCCCCAGTTCTCACGCTCACACAAAGCGAACATATCTGGCACCTGCTTAATTATCATATCTGCGGGGAATTTGGGGGCAGGGGGAGCTGGAGGTGGGGCAGGAGGAGTGAATTAAATGGGACTCCTATTCAGCAAGGCCCAGCACAGAGTTTAAAAGTGTATGTGCTGGGGGAGGGGGCCCAGGGAAAGGAGGAGCTAGCTGGACTGTGGTTCATGCAATGCCATGAGACCAAAGCAAAGAATTCTAAAGACAAAACAGATCCCACTAAGCTCAGCCAGTCCATTCATTCACTCACTCATCCCTTCATTCATTCAGCAAACTTACTGAATACCTACTGTGTGCTGGGCCTGTGCTGAGAGCTAATGAATAAGCCTGGGAGCTCCCAGCCAAGCTGGGTGTATAAAAATACACTGAGAACTCAAACAAAAGGCAAGACAGGAAAGACACAGGGGCTATGGGGGCTCAGAGGAGGGAGAGATGGCTAGGAGCAATCAGGGGAGGCTTCCTGGAGGCAGGAACTGAGCTGAGCCAGGGTGAGCTGAGAATAGGTAAGCATTGCAGAATGAGAGGATGGAGAAAGGAGGATCAGAGGAAATCTTTTCTGGTGGGGATGGACACATGTCTAGTTGGTCTCTTTGCCTCAAATCTCTATATATTTCATTCTACCCTCTGCTCAGCTGCCAAAATGGTCTTCCTAAAGGAAGTTACAGTCAATAAACCTTTATTAAGTACCTATTATGTTCTTTTCCCCATTGCACTATGATGCACATATGAGGCTAAGGAGTATCCTAGGGGAAAACTGTCCATGTGGGTCAGCATGCTGCTTTGGGGTACCAGTGTGAGCAGCTGGGTGGTACAGTGGATAAATCACCAGGCCTGGAGTCTGGAAGACTTATCCTCCTGAATTCAAATCTGGCCTCAGACATTTACTAGCTGTGAGACTCTGGGCAAGTCACTTGACCCCGTTTGCCTCAGTTTCCTCATCTGTAAAAGGAGCTGGAGAAGGAAAATGGCACACCACTCCAATATCTCTGCCAAAAAACCCCAAATGGGGTCATTAAGAAAGAGCCAGCTCCCTATTATCTTCTGTCTCAAATATAAAATCCTCAGTTTGGCTTTTATAGCCCTTTATAACCTGAAAGTTATAAAAGGACTGAACAACAACAACAAAGGAGGGGTGAGGGCAACATGACCTCTAGGTTCCTTCCAAATCTAGATCCTATGAACCTAGTTAAGGGCCTGACCTCTGCCTTAGTCTGTGGAAAAAGGTGTCTCACAAAACACTAAAGACATGCAAACTCTGAAGTTTGGATTCTTAAGATGAACTGAATCACTCATTAGCTACCAAACAGAATGGGGGAGGGGGGGGGAAGGGGAATATTGAGATGCAGCCCAGTGTGACAAAAAAAAAAAAAAGAGCTTCTGAGTCAGTTCTAATCCCAGCTCTGCTACTGACTCACTGGGTAGCCCTTGACAAGTCCCTTCTCTGCCTGGCTCTGTTTCTTCCTCTGCAAAATGAGAGGGCTGGACTTCCAAGGTCAGCAAAAATATAGATGGCATGGTAGAGAGAGTGATGGGAAGATCTGCACTAGAATCTCAGCCTTTGTTAGTTACAAACCTGTTTGACCTTAGACAAGCCTCTTAAATTTCTCTGAGTCAGTCTCCCCATTTGTTAAAAAAAGGGGGGGGAGGGGGCCTGGTGGTGGAAAGGGGTGTTCCAGGGCCCAAATGAGAGAGTGTACAAAAAGCACTTTGTAAACCTACAAGTTCAGGATAAATGTCAACTACTACTGTCATCATGGTGGACCGTGGGCTGGCCTCACAATGATGAACAACAGGGTTGGAGTCTAGCCAAGGACATATACTGGGGCTAGGTGACCCTGGGGAATTCACTCAACATCTCAATGCCCCAAGCAACTCTCCTTATTGTGGATTAACTACTCAGGGGAGAAGACCTACGTGAATTGATACAGAGTAAAGTCAGCAGAACCAGGAGCTCCTTGTAAACAATAACAGCAATGCTGGAAAGATGATCAAATGTGAGTCTTAGCTACTCTGATCAATAAAACGATCCAAGACAATTCTGAAGGACTTTTGATGAAAAAATGCCATCCAGCTCCAGAAAGAGAACTGATGTACTCTTGAGTGCAAACTGAATTTATTTTATTTTCATTTTCTTGATTTAAATAAATAAATAAATAAAATAAAACAAAACAGGCATTTCTACAATACAGTACAATAAAAAGATGATTGCACATGAAACTCCAAATCTACCATGTATAACTTGCTATTCCTTCCAAATATACAGCAAAGTTGTCATGTCAATTTCTTCCCCCCCCCCATCCTCCTCACCCCCATCCTAAAGATGGTGACCATTAGACACAAATAGGTATCTATGTAAAATCATTCTATACTATACATACTTCTGTTTATCAGTTCTTTCTCTGGATGGGGATAGCATCTTTCTTCATAGGGCTTTTATTTTTAATTTGTGTATTTGTAATAGTCAAAGTAACTTAGTTGCTCAATGTCATTCTTAAAATAATATTGCTGTTAATGTATACAATGTATTCTTAGTTCTGTTCACTTTGTCCTTCATCGTTTCATGAAAGTCTTTCCATACCCTAAGATCATTGAGCTTTTCATTTCTTTTTTTCTTAATAGTATTTTATTTTTTTCCAGTTACACATAAAAACAGTTTAAGATTTGTTTTTATAAGATTTTGAGTTCCAAATTTTTCTCCCTCACTCATTTTCCTCCCCAAGATGGTAAGCAATATGATGTTATATATGTATAATTACATTAAACATATTTCTACATTAGTCATGTTGAAGCTCATCGTTTTGGTTTTGTGTTTTGGTTTGTTTTGGATTTTTTGCGGGGCAATGAGGGTTAAGTGACTTGCCCAGGGTCACTTAGCTAGTGTCAAGTGTTTGAGGCTGGATTTGAAATCAGGTCCTCCAGGGCCGGTGCTTTATCCACTGTGCCACCTAGCTTCCCCTGAGTTCATGGTTTCTTATAGCACAGTAGTATTTCATCACAACCATACTCTACAACTTGTTCAGCCATTCCCCAACTGATAGGATTGGAAGCATGGCTAATATGGAAATGTTCTGCATGATTTTACACATATACTTGATATCATATTGCTTACCTTCTCAATAGGTAAGGGAGGAGGTGAAGGGAGGGAAGAGAATTCGGAACTCAAAAAAAATTTTTTAATTTAAATAGAATAACCACCCAGCTTCACCTCCCCAAAGAAATCACATATCCATTCAAGGAAAACAATATTAAATTATCCTATATTGGCAAGTTATAGTTTAAATGTTACACCCCGCCCCACCCCCCCATGAGGGTTAAGTGACTTACCCAGGGTCACACAGCTATAAGTGTCAAATGTCTGAGGCCACATTTAAACTCAGGCTCTTCCTGAACCCAGGGCTGGTGCTTTATCCACTGCACCCTAGCTGCCCTATATTTTAAATGTTATTAACAAATAATAATGGTTATAAACCTGAGCATCAACTTTCATTTTTTCTTTGGAAAGCATTTCTACCCTTTAAATGCACTTCTTCCCCCACTCCCACTTGGGGTTTTCTGGGCAGACACACTGGAGTGGTTTGTCTTTTCCTTCTCCAGCTCACTTTACAGATAAGAAAACAAGGCAAACAGGGTTAAGTGACTTTCCCAGGGTCATACAGCTAGTAAGTGCCTGAGGCCAGATTTTAATTCAGTTAGATGAGTCTTCCTGACTCCAAGCCCAGGACTCTATCCACTGCACCACCTACCTTGCCCCCAATAACATTTTAGCCATTATCAATAAATTACGAAGAAGAAGGGAAGGAGGGAATTAATTAATTGCAAGCCTACGCTAAAGTATTGTTAATTTTAATGTAGGCTCATCAATTGGCTCAGCTGAAAGCAGAGGAAATAAAAGTGAGGTAGCCTCTGCCCTCAAAGACCTTTACATTCCACTAAAAGGATTCACTAGAATCCATTCCATTCAAATTCAAAGAACATGAAAGGCTTCTTAGTGCTAGATGCCAGTGATTCTAGGCTGAAACAAGATAGTCCCGGACCTCAACAAATAAATATGACCCCAGGGAGACTGAGGCAAGATCAAAGGAGAAGCAGGCAAACCCATTTAAGAAAGCTTGGGGTGGAACGGTACAAGAAAGTTCCAAAGGACTCAAGATGGAAAAGGGTCTCCAAATCCAGAAAAAAAAAAAAAAAGGGACTGTGGAATATGGATGCTGATTGGACCATACTATTTCTTTTGTTTTTGGTGCTGTTGTTCTTCTTTTTTGAGGTTTTTCCTTTTTGCTCTGATTCTTCTTCTTTTTTTTTTTTTTTTTTGGTGAGGCAATTGGGGTTAAGTGACTAGCCCAGGGTCACACAGCTAGTAAGTGTTAAGTGTCTGAGGCCAGATTTGAACTCAGGTACTCCTGAATCCAGGGCCAGTGATTTATCCCCTGAGCCATCTAGCTGCCCCTTGATTCTTCTCTTATAACATGACTAATGCAGAAATATGTTCAATGTTATTTTGTGTGTGTGTGTGTGTGTGTCACACACACACACATACACACACATAAAACCTAAATCAGATTACCTGTTGTCTAGGGGAAAAGGGGAGGGAGGGAGAAAAATGTGAAATTGGAAATCTTATATAAACAAATGTTGAAAACTATCTCTACATGTAACTGGAAAATAATAAAATATTTTTATTTTTAAAAAATGAAGAAAAAAAAGAAAAAAGCTTTGGGTGGGAGCAAAATTGAAATGTTTCAATGGAATTTTCCAAGGCAGCCCCAGGGAAGGTCTAGAAGGGATGCCTATCCCTCTTCAGCTGGCCAAGTCTAAATCAAGGATTTAAATTAAGTATCTACTCTGTGCCAGGCACTGTGTTAATTAAGCACTAAGGAAGCAGGCTGTTTGAGAGTCTGGCTCTATCTCTCTCCCTCTCAATCACCCTTGGCCTCCTTACTTCTCCATTTTTCCATTTTGGAAGGTCAACCATGTTGGTTTTAGCTGTCCCAAAGACTGCTGCAGGCCTGCCTCAATTCATCGGGTCCACCCTCAGCCACAGCTGTTTTCTGACTTGGGGTGAGCTAGGAAAGGAGGAAGACAAAGATCACACAAATGAAGTCATCCTTATAAGGACAAGCTTCCCCAAACTATCCCGGTGCCAGGGAAGGCGGGGCCCACCCATCACCAGAGATGTTAAGTGCTCATCCCATGTGGGAACCAACTGGGTCCCTGAAGTCCTTATGCAAAGGAAACAGCGCACCCACATTCCCCCCAATTGTGTGAGGCTGAAAAATGAGCCTCTTACAATCTGTTCCCCCGCGATGCATCATCGCAAACTGTGAGCCCCAACTGCTTGCGTGGGTTCCCTGGAACCCAGCTAGATGATAAGTGGGCAATTTCTTCCAACAGCAGTCACTTGTCGAAAGGCTTTTATGTAAACTTGGAAATTGGCAAGAGTATTTGGGTCAATCCATACTTATCCATTTTTCCATTCAAGTTCAACTTGGGAATCAATGAACACTGGTATCTCTCAGCTTCAGAAGTCTCCCATCAATCAATGGGTCATAAACATTAAGAGCCTATTCTGTGCCAGGCACTGTGCTAAATGCAAGGGATACAAAAAAGGCAAAAGGCAATCTCTGCCCTCAAGGGAACTTACAATCTAATAAAGGAGACAAATACATACACAAAGCAGGCTATGTACAACAGAAATTAATATAATAATGGAGACAGCTAGGTGAGATAGAGCACCAGCCCTGGAGTCAGGAGGATCTGAGGTTCAAATCCAGGCTCAGACACTTACTAGCTGTGTGACCCTGGGCAAGTCACTTAACCTCGATTGCCTTAAAAGAAAATTTATAATAGGAATTAACAGAGAAAAGGAAATGGAATTAAGAAGGGTTGATGTAGGGGGCAGCTAGGTGGCACAGTGGATAAAGCACCAGCCCTGGATTCAGGAGGACCTGAGTTCAAATCCAGCCCTCAGACACTTGACACTTACTAGCTGTGTGTCCCTGGGCAAGTCACTTAACCCTAGTTGCCCTGCCCCCCCACAAAAAAAGGGTTGATGTGGACAGTCTAATCCTTCCTCTCAAAAGTGATCCATCCCCCCCACGCCCCCCTCTGCCCCATGTTTAGAATTTGCTCTCTCCTCAGTGTTGCCTAATAACATTTCTAGGTTCCTTTGAAGCATAGCTGAGTTGAGATCTCCTGAAAGAAACATCTTTTCTGATCCCTCAGGAATTAGAACACTCTGCATCTTGAAATCACTTCCTTACGTGTGTGTGTGTGTGTGTGTGTGTGTGTGTGTGTGTGTAAGCTCCTCGTAGGCAGGGGTAAGGTTCTCTCTCTTTTTTTTTTTAATTTTGTTTTTAAATTTATTTTTGCAAATTTTGATTATCTCTTGCTCCCACTGTTCTCTCTGCCCTCCCCATATGAACAATTTTTTTAAAACCCTCACAGCAAATACGCATAATCCAGCAAAACAAATTTCCACACTGGCTGTAGCTAAATATGCCTCTCTTTCTTGTGGATTTTAAGTCTATCGTGGCGGGGGGGGGGGGGGGGGGGGGGGGGGGCAGATTTATCTGTCCTCTGGACTCCCTGCTGCTTTCATCAGAGCGCTAAAATGTTTCAAAGATGTTTTCCTTGATGATGTCATTGTGTAACGTTCTAGGTCTGTTCACTTCACTCCCTATCAGTTCACTGAGCTCTTCCCAGTATCCTCAAAAAAACTCTCCTCCCTTGTGCCAGCTGGATTTTCTTATAGGAGAGTAATAGTTCACATACCACCATTTGTTCAGCCATTACCCAGTACGTGGGCATCTCCTTAGCTTCAAATTTTTGACCAATATGAAAAGATTTGCTATGAATATTTTTGTATACATGGGTCTCTCTTTTCCTTTTTATTTGATCTTTTTGGAGCATAGGCCTAGTAGGGGTATAACTGGGTCAAAGGGTACACAGCTTAGTAATTTAGTGAGCAGAGTTCTAAATTACTTTCCAGAATGGCTGAACCAATTTACAGCACCAACAACGATGCATTCATTCCTGCCCCTTCCCCACCCCAACTACTCCAATATGTCATTTTCCTCTTTTATCATCTTGACTAATCTGATGGGTGTGGGGTCGAAGCTCAGAGTTGTTTTAAAGGACATTTTTCTAATGAATCACTTCTTGAAGCACCTTTATATGTTATTTATTTATTTGATATTTTTGATGATTTTATGTTTTATTATACTAAATTTATTTTATATTTTAATAATTTTACATCTATATGATTATATTTATATTAATTAATACCTTGGCCTTCTTTTGAACACTGCCTATTCTAAACCTTTGATTGAGGAATAGATCTTAGTCTTATAAATTTGAATAAACTCCTTATATAACTTGAAAGTGAGACCTTTATCAGAGAACCTTACTACACAGACCTTTTCTTGGTTACCTATTAGGGAATGTTATTCAATCTGTCTTTATTTCCCCAGCACTTAGCACACAGGAAGCATTTAATAACGATTTGTAGAATGAACTGAATTAAAATCCCCATTTCCACAGTGCCTGCCAATTAGCAAAAGCAATTCCTCATAAAAGGTCTAGGCTATGAATAGGTAATTTTATTTATTCTCATTTGATGGATCGGAAACTTGAGGTTTAGAGAGGGGAATAGACTCAGATATATATATATATATATATGTGTGTATGTATGTATATATGCGTGTCTATGTGTGTACGTACACACACAGAATGTTAGTCTTTGCTGGAAGGGACAAATTCATATAAATGGTAAGTAACAAGAGCCAGGATTTGAATCCATGTCTTGATGCCACAGTCCATACACTTGATCAACGCTGCCAGTTACCTGTTCCTCCAGGTCCCTGGCAACTGTCTACTGAAACAAGCATCCCTCAATTCACGACCTCAGGGGTCACCGCTAAGCCTATCCCAGAAGGCAATCTCAACAACCAGAACCCTGACTCTCAGCAGCCCCCATCTGAAGGAGAGACAATAGCCTTTGTGTCTTGTCTAAAGGCCAGATACACATAAACATACAACAAAAACAAGCCACAGACAAAGTAAGCCATCAATATTTCCAAATCAATACAGTGGCGACGAGATATGGGGAATGAGGGGACAGACTGTTGAGACGTGCAAAGAACCAGATGCTATGTCTCCCCTGAAGGACCTGAGGCAGTGGTGCTAAATTCTTCTCCTCCTCTCTGTTTAAATGGAACAGGAGGGGCCAAGCCAGGCACAGGCACTCACAGCAGAACCTGGGGTCTCCCAAGGAGCCCCCCACCCCGCCCCATTCCCTGACCCCACAGAATATCCCAAAACAGGGTCCAAACTGACTTAGCCAGGTCAGTACAAAGCCCTTGTTAGCCATGGTCTTCTCAAGACTCTTTTTCCTATCTCTTCCTCATTTGCTCTAGCAACCCTATATCTCCCTCTAGCTGGAGCAGTACCTTCATCAACCCCCCACCCCACCCCCCAAAAAAACCTTCAAAATGCTCATTTCTACCTTTGTTTTCATTAATGGTTCCCTCTCTCACTCTCCCTTACCTAATTCCCTACAAGGTGCTCAGGTGCCACTGAGTCTCAGGGGGAGAATGAATTGAGTTCTAGGCCTGGAGCCAAGAAGACCTGAGTTCAAATGCAGCCTCAGATACACAGTAGCTGTGTGACTCTGAGCAAGTCACTTCTCCTGTTTGCCTCAGTTTTCTTATCTGTCAAATGGAGATAATAACAGTACCTGCTTCCCAGGGCTGTTGTGAGGATCAAATGAGATAATTTTAAACTGTTTAACACAGTGACTAGCTCATAATAGGCACTTAACAAATCTCCCTCCTTCTCTTCTCCCCTCTTCACAGCCTTCATCAGTGCTCCCTCCTTACTACTCGGACCACATTCTGCTCACTATTACCCCCGTCAAGTCTGCCTACAAGACTGAGCTCCCACAAAGTAGCACCTGTGCCTCATTCATTGTCTCTCCCCCTCACTTCCTAGAAGAGAGCCTCATTAAACACTAATAGAATAGACTGGATTTCTCTGAAACTGGAAGAGATCTTAGTATCAAGTTAGTCCCTAAATTTCTCTAAGATCTCAGGTCTATTCTAAGGTCTATATCCTTCATAAGATTTACAGCTGAAAGAGACCTTAGGAGTCATCTAAACTAATCTTGCTCATTTTAGAGATGAGGAAACTATGGCCCACAAAGACCGACTTGCCCAAAGTCACCCAGACAGGGATTTTGACCTAAACTTTCAATCCCAGGGCTCCTAATTCCCATTCCAGTGTTCTTTGGGTTTCTAGGGAAGACAGTCAATCTGTCGGACAATCAATAAACACGTGTCAGGCATTGTGCTAAGTGCCAAGGATACAAAGAAAGGCAAAAATGGTCCCCCCTGTCAAGCAGCTCACACCCTAATGGGGAAACAACATGCAAATAACCACATGCATATAAGGAGAGAGAGCAGTCCAGGCATAGGGTGAGCTTGCTTGGACAGGAACTGCTCAGTCCCAGTGGCCACCACAACCACGAGCATATGAAAACCACCCCCCCCACACACACACACACACCAAAAAAACACTGTGCCACAGTCAGATCCTTGTACTTTTCCACACAGGACAGGCTGGGTCAATCCTAAAGTGGTGAAGGAATTCAAGCAGGCAAGCGTAGGCAGATGACACAAGTACACACATGCAGAGCAGGCACACTCACATGTACACATCCAAGCATGCCCAGAACATAGGCCCAGAGCACCCAAACAAAGCTACCAGATACCCAAAGCACAGATGCACGCAGACACACATGTATGGAACATGCACATCTGTGCATAATACATGGAGGCACACATAGAGATCTTTCCATAGCACAAAGTATGTGCGTGCAGGTATGTGTGCACAGGTAGACAGAGAGATACAAGTACCCCACAAGTGGAGCATGTGGAATCAGCCAATGAGCATTTATTAAGTGCCTCCGATGTGTAGAATCAGTTGTTAAGCATTTATTAAGCGCCTACCATGTGTAGAATCAGTAGGTAAGCATGTATTAAGCACCTGCCATGTGTAAAATCCATCAATAATCATTTATAAAAGTCTACTACACGCCAAGCATGGTGCTAAACACTGGGAACACAAGGCCAAAGACAGTCCCTGCTCAGCATATATAGGAATAAAGCATGGGTAATGGAAAGAAGAGGGCAGCTAGATGGTTCAGTGGATACAGCACTAGGTCTTGAGTCAGGAAGACCTGAGTTCAAATTTGACCTCAGGCACTTATGAGCTGTGTGAACCTGGGCAAGTCATACAACCTCTGTTTGCCTTAATCCTCTGAAGAAAACGGCAACCCACTCCAGTATCTTGGTCACTAAGAATAAGACACGACTAAATAACTGAAGAACAACAACAATGAGAAGAATACTCAATTTGAAGACAGGATTCTTAACCAAAAGGAGAATCAGAAATCACCTAGACCACTATTCATTTTTGCAGCTGAGGAAACTGAGGTCCACAAAGGTTAAGGGACTGGGCCAGGGTCACACATGCAGTAGGTGACTTATCAGCCCACCCCAAATCTAGTCTTCTTTCTGCTCCTCCGCCAGTGTTCAAACTCCAGATCTGCATCTTACCACTTGTATGACCCTTCTGTTCTGAGCCTCAGTTCCCTATACTATAAAAGAAGGAGGCTGGAGTGGCGACAGTCCATTTCTAAGCTCTGAATTTAAAGAAAGTCGGCAAACGTGGCTCCCTTGAAAGCACACAGAGGTGCAAAGAACAGAGGCAGGGACATCCCCACAATTGCAGAAAATGTGAATCCATATATTCACATGGTATACAGAGGGACAGACACACGTGTCCCCATAAAGCGAGACCCACACTGGCTCATATGCCATAGGGACCCAATGTACAATGTACATGTGGAGAGAGAGCTAGACACGTGTGCAAAGCATGTTTATGCTGGTTCACATGAAGCACACAAAGGGATGTATAAGCACCCACACAAGACATGTCAGTGAAAGACCTGAAGACATAGTGCACACACCAGCCTGGGCAAAGACCCAGCCAACCACTGTGAATGGTCCTACGCTACACCGCCCGCCACCCACCCACCCACCCACCCACCCACCCACACATTCTTCTCTCCTTGCCTGAAGTTTAAAAAACATCTTCTCCAAGTTACCAATTTTCAAGAAAATTGCTGGATAAACACTTGTGCACCAGGCAGACAGCAGGCTGGCACAAGGCCAGGCAGGCACCGACCATACCCGCTGCCGCGTGGGCTGCTTCTCCACGGTGCCGTGAGCCCCAGCAGGCCTGCCGAGCGGCGAGACAGCTGACAGAGGTGAGTGAGCCGTCCCCCCGCCGCACACACAGCCAGTCAAATACCAACAGCTGCTGGGTCCCCATTAACTTTCTACACAACATTGAGCAAACAGCGCCGCTGACGGCAGCCCCATTAAGGCCCTAGCAGCCGATAAATCGCACCGACCTGCCAGCCAGCAGGGGCCACTCATAGGCACTTTGTCTCCCTGGCGTGAGGGTTGGCTCAGATCTATTAGTTTCCAAGAAACCTGGGTCCCTCTGGTGCCCAGCTCATGGCCTGGATGGGCACTACTGTGAGGGTTAGGGAAGGGGTGAGGAGAAGGGGATCACAGTAAGCCAGAACAGCGCTATACCTAAGGAAGGTGGGTACCCAAGCCCCTCCATCAGCAACCCAACCCCAGAGACAGAACACAGTCACCGATGCCAGGGAGGGAGTTTTCTTTACTTTCAGTCAAACCCTGAAACTAAAGAAAAAGTCTGTGCCCAGGACTTGGCTCTATCTTCTCATTTCATCCTCCTAAAAGCACCGGGAGGGAGGCAGAGGGGGAGAGGGACTTCCTCTCTCCAGACCTCTGAAGAGACAGGCTGAGAGCACACCTGCTGTTGGGCATATACCCCCGTGGAGGTCAGACAGAAAGAAAGCTCCCCTGGATGTACTGGAAGGCCCCCTGTATATCAGAGCTTTCTCATATGACTCTAGTGGAACATTCAGCCCACTCTAAGAAATGACTAGGCTATGGAATTCAGAGAAACCCGGGAAGGCTCAGAGGATCACTAATGATTCTGAGATGAAAGGGATTTCAAAGGCCACAGAGCCTAACCCCACCCCCCATCTGACAAATGAGTAACAGGCTCTCGGAGGCAATGACTCGTCCGAGGCACAGGAAGTGTTGGCATTGGCATCTGAGCCCAGGTCCTGAGACTCTGAAGCCAATGGATGCTCTTTCCACTGGACCATGCTCTTTTTCTTCCATGAACTGCTGCAGAATGAAGTCAGCAGAATCAGGAGACCATCTACACACTCACCACAAAAATGTCAAGGAGGCTGGAGAGGCCCATGCTGGCCCATCCATTCATTGAGACTGGGAGTTCTAAGCTTCAGTCTGCAATAAGCCAGTCTGGTGTCCACCACCTGCAGGCAGGCTTATGAGGAGTTATTGAGCCTACAGTATGAAGGACATAGGGAGAGCCTGTCTCAAATAAATGGGTGCATCCATACATATATGTACACACACACAGATGTATCAAAAGGAAGCCAAATTCAGATTCACTCCAGGTCTCAGTCAGATAATACAGTCAGATAATGGGCAAACAAGGGAAATCCAAGGCTGGAGGAAAATTAGAGGATTTGGAAAGAGATGAGTTCTGGTGAACTTCCATGGCTCCCTATTACCCACCAAGTGAAGTTCTGACTCCTGATGGCATTTAAGGCCCTCTATAATTTACTACCACCCTAGCTGTCTAGGCTTATCTCATACTACTCTCCTTCATATACTTAAACTGCAGTAAACAGGGCGTATGGGGTGTGCAAGGAGGACGGGCACTTCTGGTGTGAGGGCTTGCTAAATAAACCCTTTTCAGGGCTGCTGTCCTGTTACTCAATGCTCATGTGTGATTCCAAGAAGCATGTAGCATGTGCAGTGAACACCCCCGGGGTAAAACATTCTCTGCAGATGGGCTAAACTAGATTGGGGGGGTAGGGTTGAGTCAGGAGGATGTCTACCCAAGATGGAGAAACTTTCCCCAGCACGATGGGTAGACGGCTATGACGGCAACTGAAGCAGGAACTGTGGAATGGTCAAAAGACATCAAGGTCAGCCACTGCATCCCGGGCCATGCCCAGGACTTCTGTCCTGCCACTGCACTTCGATGACTCAGGAAGAGAGGGAGGCCCCTCACATAAATCCAATTCACGAACGAGTCAAGACATCAGACATTATTCGTGATGTCACTGGTCCTCTTGGGAAATGCAGGACAGACAGCAGCCGCAGCAAAAGAGGAGAGCTCTGTCTCCAAAGAGGCCCATGTTCTCCTCCTCTCTGTAAATTTCTTTGCTCCCACTCAACCCTGTACCCAGGACCCTGTGCTTCCCAAAAGTCCTTTCCCATTTCTCTTCCTTCCATACTCCTAAAAGCCCTGGGAGGGAGGCAGAGCAAGGCACCTTCTAGGCCTAGAATCCCCCTCCTCCCCTTTGTGCATCCTGAATTTCTAACCACCCATTAAAGCCCAATTCAAAAACTATATACTCGGAGTATAGATGCTGATTGAACCATATTATTTCTTTTGTTTTGGGTGCTGTTGTTTTTTTTTTCTATTTTGAGGTTTTGCATCACTGCTCTGATTTTTTCTCTTGTAACAGGATTAATGCAGAAATAGGATTAATGTTATTATGTGTATATATATATGTGTGTGTGTATATATATATATATATGTATATGTATAGAGATATATAGATATAACCTATATCAGATTACCTGCTGTCTAGGGGAGGGGGGAGGGAGGGGAGGGAGGGAGAAAAATCTGAAATTGTAAAGCTTGTATAAACAAAAGTTGAGAACTATCTTTACATGTAACGGAAAAAATAAAATACCTTATACATTAAAAAAAAAACTATATACTCTAGGAAGGCTCCCTTAAATCCTCCTCAATAAAGACTTTCAACTCATTTCAGCATGTACTTATTAAGACCTTACTATGTGAAAGGTATCAAGGAGCAGGGGAGAAAGGGCAAACCTTTTGAGTCAGGAACACATGGGTTCAAGTATCACATGAGACACATACTAGCAAATCAACCCTAGACAACCCTAGAACCTCAGGGTCCTAGGCGGTCGGATGATCCAGTCAGGGAACAGCTGCTGATCTCACTAGGAAAAGAGTTTCTTCCCCAGGAACTGCCTACTTCAGGTCCTGACCAGAAATACGCAGAGCACTGTGCCAGAAGTTGGGGGTACCAAAAATCACTGACCTCAAGGAGATGATGTTCTACTGGATAATTTCATATGACTACAGATAAGTAAATGCAAATAATTTCAGGAGGAAAGGCACACTAACTGGAGGACAAAGGGAAAGTCTCTTGTAGGAAGTGTGGGCCTTGAAAGAAGCTACAGATTCTAAGAAATCCAGATGAGGAGGGGGCAAAAAGGGGAGCAGATGTCCAGGGACGGGAAGGCCATCCTACCAGCCCTCCCGTAGTTCTCTGTCTCTCACTTATCCCCCTAATAGATTGTGAGTCACAAGAGGGCAGAAACTTTGACCTATCTAACCTCAGGACCTCCCAATTACTGATCAGCGTTCTCTCACGACACAACTAGGCACTAAATTTGTACTCAATGTCATGACGTTGTTATTGAAATCCTAGCCATCATCCAAGGCTAAGCTCAATGTCACCTCTTCCAGGAACCATTTCCTGATCCCTCTGTTAAGAAAAACTTTCCCCTTCAGCTCTCACGGGGAACAACAATAGACCTCTATGATACTGCATATTACAGATAGCCACATTTCTGTCTTATGTCTCCAACCAAGGTCTATGAGCCCTATGGGGCAGAGGCTATTATAAGACCAGTCGTCTTATCTAGACTATTTCTCTCCCTCCGTGCCGAGCGCATAGTAAGACCTTAAAAAATATTTGTTGGGTTTCTTAACAAATATTTGTAGGGTTTCCCAGCCAGAGCTGAAAGGTCCCCAGAGAGGCGGTGTGAAATCAAAGTCCACAGTCCCATCTCTATAGCACAACGGACAGAGCCCACAGAAACAAAATCAGAAAATTGAAGGTTTTGGAAGCCAGTTCTCTTTCCTCTTATTATCTCAATCTGTAAAACAACATTTCTAGGAAATACCACAGAAAACATAGTATGATTCAAACCACTGTGACTCTAGTCCTTTTCTAGGAGCTGTGGGGAATGGAAAAGGGGGAGGGAGGGTGATTTCCCCATTCCCTCCCTCCCTTGCACCCCTGATCAGTTCCTCTCTACCCCTTGATAAAAGCACACAAGAAGAGAGCTCGAAACAACTGTGGGGGGGGGTGCTTAGAGGAGGGAGCGTACACCAATTCCCTCCTTCCCTTAATCTCCTCCTTGGAAGGGCTAAAGTTTACCAATTAAAATGCATCTGCAACTTCAGGGCCCTGAGTTCGAGTGTGGTTTCTGCCACTGACTCTTTATGACACCTTGGGAAAGTCCCCTCCCCTCTCCAGCTCTTGGTTTACTCATCATTATGATGAGTAGGCTGTGTAAAGTCATTAAAAAATCAGATAAAACATCATTTAAAAAGGACTTTTTGGAGGAGGGGAAGAGCAAGGGGAAGGAATAAGCATTTATATAGTGGCTAGTATATATCAGGGGCTTTACAAATATTATCTCATTTGATTCTCACAACAACCCAGGGAGGCCTTGTTTGTTCAGTTGTTTTTCAGTTGTATCTGACTCTTCATGACCCCATTTGGGGTTTTCTTGGCAAAGATACTATAGTGGTTTTGACATTTCCTTCCACAGCTCATTTTACAGATTAGGAAACTGAAGTAAATAGGGTTAAATGACTTGCCCAGGGTCACACAACTTAGTAAGTCTGTGAGGCTGAAGATGAGTCTTCCTGACTTCAGGCCTAGCACTTTATCCATTGCACCACCGAGTTGCCCCATATCCAGGAATGTAGGTGCTATTATCATCCTTATTACCCTCATTTTAGGGGATGGAGCCAAGATGGCAAAGGAAAGGCAGTGACTTGCCTGAACTGTCCCCAAGACCCCTCCAAATACCTTCAAAAAATGCCATAAGACAATTCCTAGAGCAGCAGAACCCACAAAAAGACAGGGTGAAATCATTTTCCAGCCAAAGACCATTTAGAAGGTCAGCAGGAAAGGTCTATTTTACCAGGGTAAGAGTGAAGTGCAGTCCAGTGTTGACCACACCAGCACAGACCCAGACACATCCACGGCCAATTAGCCTCATTTTACAAAAGACAGAGGAACCGAGGCAGACAGAGGTGATATGACTTGCCCTATGCCCCGCTGCTACCAAGTATCTGAAGTGGGATTTTAATTCAGATCTTCCTGATGTGAGGGTGCAGTACTCTACTCACTTGGCTTCCTCATTTAGCTTTCTCCACTTAGAGAAAACAAAACCCAGAGATGGGCAAGAGCCCATCAGGGGTCAAACACTCAATCACCCAAAAGGTGTTATGTGAGCCCCAGCCTTTATATGCTCTGAACAGGGAGATGCCTTGAAAGATAAAGCATCTGTCTTCTAATGAGCTGACCTTTCCAAGGTGCCAAACTCCCAGGCCTCCCCCAACACATGCCCATGGCCCACCGAACAACCACAAACTTCTGCAAGTCTTAAGCCCAAATCCCTCAGATGATCCCAAAAAGGTGTGGTCTCCAGCCCTCTTACCATGCCGATTACCCTCCTCCTAAGAACTCAGCATCCTGACCTGAACAGAAAACTCAAGAAGTGCTCTGACCCAAGCCCAAGTCCCCCACTGGGACTTCCCGATCTCCCACAATCTGTTCCTCTGTCCGCAGCTTTACATCTCACTCCTTTGTACCTGCTACGGTGCGCTCAGAGCTACTAAGTTTTTAGTCCGCCCAAATCCCCAGGGAAGGATGATCTTGCCACACCCACACCACATGCAGCTTGTACTTGTGAAGTTGGTACCCAAAGGGAAAAATCCACATTTAGTTTTTCTTTGTTTTTGTTTTTTAGTGAGGCAATTGGTGTTAAGTGACTTGCCCAGGGTCACACAGCTAGTAAGTGTTAAGTGTCTGAGGCCAGATTTGAACTCAGGTACTCCTGACTCCAGGGCTGGTGCTCTATCCACTGCGCCACCTAGCTGCCCCCCACATTTAGTTTTATCAAATTTCATCTTATTAGATTGGGCTTATCATTCTAGCCTGTAGATATCCTTATGGATTCTGAGTGTGTCACCATACAACATATGAGCCATCCCCTCTACACCTCTGTCCAGGTCATTTATAAAAATTTTGACCAGAATAAGACTTAGGACAGATGAGGCCTCTACTAAAGGCATTCTTTCAAATATCCATTAATGCCTATTCTTTTGATTGTAGTAATGTAAAAGTACTTACTAGCTATATGGCCCTGGGCAAGTCACTTAACAAACTCTGTTTGCCTTAATCCACTGGAAAAGGAAATGGCAAACGACTCGAGTATCTTTGCGAAGAAAACCCTACAACAATATTGGCATGCTATGGTCCACGGTGTAACGATTGGAATGACGCCACCTGCTGGAGACTTACTGTAGAAGAGTTCCGCCCATGAAGTGAAGGTCTTTGAGGGCAAGACCAGGAGTCTTTGGCGTCAGGAAGTGATGCGGGCTAGTGGGAGGAGGAAGGAAGCGACTGGTGCTGAGTCTCACTTTTTTTCCTGGGGACTCTGGCAGAGAAGGGAGCTAGAAACCTGCTCTCCCTTTAATAGATAGATGAATGTAGGCCTTTCTCTCTCTCTTTACCAAATTCTTATTCTCCTTAATAAATGCCTAAAAGTCTAACTCTTGCTAAAGCTTATAATTTATTGGCGACCACTCATTAGATATTTTAGACAGACTAGCTAGAATTTTAGCCCTTAACAACGGGGTCATAACTGAAGAGTAGACACAACTGAACAAGAGAGTAGTAGTAGTCGTAGTCGTAGTCGTAGTAGTAGTGGTGGTGGTGGTGGTGGTGGTGGTAGTAATGATGATAGTGATATTATTAGGTGTGGTAGTAGTGATAGTAATACCTAGGATTTGCATAGGCTTTAAGGTTTGCAATACATTTTATAAATATTAACTCATTTTATCCTCCCAACAACCCTGGGACATAGGTATTATGATCTCTTTTGCAAATGGGGAACTGAGGCAAATAGAAGTTAAGTGCCCAGGGTCACATAGCTAGTGTCTGAGGATGGATTTGAACTCATCTCCCTAACTCCAGGGCTGGCACCCTACCCACTGTACCACCTAGCTACATGTGGTCATCTAACAGTTCTGAATCCATATAACTCTGCTAACATCTGACTCTTCATTTTGCCATAAGGGTGACAATCTTTTTTAATTTTAATTTTTTGCTTTTGTTTGTACGAACCACACTGACAACATTCCTAATAGTAGTTTTGCAATTTAGTCAAAAATCAGATAGACTTAAAGTAGCAAAGGACCTTCATGGTTTCCTAGTAAAACCCCATTTGGTTTAAAGATAAGTTAACTGAAGATGAGATAGTGACTCTCCCAAGGTCAGACAGTAAGACAAAAGTATGATAGGAAAATTGGGATTCGAGGCCTGGGTCTCTGATTTCAAATCCAGGACTTTTCCTACTATACAGTGTCTACTGAGGAAACTGGGCCTCTGTAGAGGAAGTACCTTTCCCAAAGCCACAGGTAATAAAACTATCAAATCCAAGCGTCAAACCCAAACCCAATGTGGAGAGCAAATCCATCTCCTTAATCCAAAATCAACCCTGACTACAAAACAACATTTCTCAAGTAAGGCTTCATTTGCCCTACAGAGTAAAACACGTGCTTTGTAAATTGTGGAGCACTGTTCGAATGGGAGTTGTTTTTCTCCCCCAGTGCCTTCCTTCAACGACTGGCTGTGGTAGGGAAGGAAACTAGGCCAGAACTTGATTATCTGTTAGGACCTACCCAAGCTGGAAAGACTTCAAGGAACATAAAAAATTCAGAGAAACTTGGGAAGACTTTTTGAACTTATTCAGTCCAAAGTAAAAGAACTATAACAAATTCACACAGTGATATAAAGGAAAAGAACATCGAAAGTCTTCAGAATTCTCATCACACCAGTAAGCAATGGATCAGAGAACTGATGATAAAGCATGCTTCCTGTCTCTCTGCAGAGAGCTGCTATACTATAGGTACCAAATGAGGCAGATGCTGTCAGACATGGCCAGGAGTTGATTTGTTTTGATTACCTGTATTCTTGGTTACCAAAAAAGGGTTCTATTGTGGGGGATGGATGGTAGTGGAGTTGTAGGGAGTCAGTCAATCTCATAAGCACTTATTAAAGTGCTTTATATGTTCCAGGCACTGTGCTAAGCACCAGGATACAAAGAAAGGCAAAAAACTAGTTCCTGATGTGAAGAAGCTCACAGACTAAAGAGGCAAATAATATGCAAACAACTATTTACAAGCACGATATTCTGTTGTTGTTCAGTTTCAGTTGTGTCCTACTCTTTGTGACCCCATTTGAGATTTTCTTGGCAAAGATACTGGAATGTTTTGCCATTTCCTTCTCCAGCTCATTTTACAGATGAAGAAACTGAGGTAAACAGGGTTAAGTGACTTGCCCAGGGTCACACACCTAGTAAGAGCCCAAGGCTGGATTTGAACTCAGGTGACCCTGGGCAAGTCACTTAACACTCATGGCCCCTCAAAAAAAAAGAAAGAAAAAATTTAATTTTTAAAAAAACCCAAGATAGCTATAGGATAAATTGAGGTGATTTGAGAGGAAAGACACCAAGATTAAGGATGGAGAAAGGTTTCTTACAGACGATGGGACTTTAGCCAAGACCTGAAGAGATGAGGAGGGAAGGAGTTCCAGGCATGAGACAAAGCCAGAGAAAATGCCTGGAGCTAGAAGATGGAGGAACAGCAAGGAGGTCAGTGTCAATGAATGAATCAAAGAGAATAAGACAGGGGTAAGGTGTCAGAATACTGGAAACGTAGAAAGGTGCCAGGTTATGAAGCACTTTAAAAATCAAGCAGAGGGGGGCCAGCTAGGTGGCATAGTGGATAGAGCACCGGCCCTGGATTCAGGAGGACCTGAGTTCAAATCTGGCCTCAGACACTTAATACTTACTAGCGGTGTGACTCTGGGCAAGTCACTTAACCCCAGCTGCCTCACAAAAAAAAAAAAAAAAGCAGAGGAAGGCAGCTAGGTGGCATGGTGGATAAAGCACCAGCCCTGGATTCAGGAGGACCTGAGTTCAAATCTGGCCTCAAAAACTTGACACTTACTAGCAAGTCACTTAACCCTCATTGCCCTGCCAAAAAAACCAAATAATTTAATTTAATTTTTAAAAACCAAGCAGAGAATTTCATATTTGATCCCAGAAAAACTGTTGGAATCTACTGGAGAGAGGCTTGATACAGTCAGATCTGTGTTTTAGGAAGATCACTTCAGACAGTTGAGCAAAGGATGGATTGGAGTGTGGGGGAGACACCCCACCCCAAGCAGGTCATAGCAGTAGTCCAGTCATGAAATGATGTGTGTGAGCCTGCACCAAGATGGCTGAAGCATCAAAAGAGAGGAGATGTGATGCAGATGTAAAAAATAAAAAGACCATAAATCAAACTTTTTTTAAAAAAGGTTTCAAGGAAAGGCATGAATGTGTAGGCGTCTCTCCGTGTACCTGTGGTCTAAAGACCTGCCTAGTTTAAGAGAATCACGGGAGCACTGGATACCAAGGAATGCATTTTTTTCACGGAAACTCAGAAAGAATTATCTACTAGGGAATAGAGAGGTCAGGTTTGGGGTCAGCAAAGAGAACACCCACATCAAGGAAATCACAGTTCCATTTAAGTATTATCATTATCACTGTTATCATCCACACTGTATGTTTGCTTAGCAACCACCTCTTATTGAAGCAGGGTAACAGAGTGAAGAAAAAAAAAACACAAAACACTAGCTTAGGAATCAGGAATTGACCCTTGTCCTACCAGTCCCAGCTGCACCACTGAATTACTGTACAACAGTGGGCAAATTCCTGAACCTTCCTTAGCCTCAGTTTCCTAGAGGACTACTGTAAGGATCCAAGGACAAACCCAATGGGCAAACGAAAACTCTGAAATCTTACCTCATGCCAATCAAATTGGCAAAGCTGATTTATTTAAATGGAAATAGTCAATGCTGGAGGGGCTGTGGAAAGATAGGCACACTAATAACACTGTCAGTGAAGTTGTGAATTGGTCCAAGTATTTTGGAAAACGATTGAAATCATGTAGTTCATTAAATGTTTCATTTTTTGGCCCAGAGATCTCACTATGTGAAATAATATATACCCCAAGAAGGTTGATTTCCTATTCATAGCAGCATTCTTTGTGGTAGCAAAGAGGGGGTGGGGAGTGGGAGTGAGGGGAAAGGGATGCCCTTTCATTTCAGAATGGATGAACAAACATAAATGTAATGGAATACTATGCCACAAGAAGTAGTGAATATGAGGGATTCAGAGAAACATGGGAAATCCGCATGCAAAGATGGAGAATGAAGAAAATAGAGCCAAGAGAACAATATGAAAAAACAGAACAAGGCAGTCAAATGGATGAATCCATGATGAACAAACTGGATCCAAAAACACAACACTCAGTGCTGTGGTGGGGGTAGGGGGGTAGGAGGGATATATTCCTTTGTTACAAGGGAAGGTTGAATGGAGAATGGGAATCAGATTCAAATAACTTGAGAAATTTTAAGTGTCCATGGCTGGACAGAGCCAATATTTTTAAAATGACAATTCTACCTAAACTAAACTACTTTTTCAATGCCATCCCAATTAAATTACAAAAAAATTATTTTACTGAGCTAGAAAAAAATTCAAATAAAATTCATTGGGAAGAACAAAAGGTCAAGAATATCAAAGGAATTAATGGGGGAAAATGTAAAGTTTAGCAGTACAGATCTTAAACTGTATTATAGGACAGCAATTATCAAAATGATCTGGTAGTGGCTAAGAAATAGAAAGATGAATCAGTGGAATAGAGCAGACACAGACGGCAGTAGATCCAAGACAGTCCCAAAGGACTAATGACAAAGCATACTGTCCACCTCCAGAGAAAGAACTGATATTAATTGAACATAGACTCAAGCATGATATTTTGCTATTTTTTTCCTTGAGTATTTCTATGTAAAATGACTAATATGGTAATGTTTTACATAATTGCACATGTAAAACCTATACTGATTGCTTGCAACCGTGGGGGGGGGGGTAGGGAGGGAGGGGAATGAGAGAGGGATAGAATTTGGAACTCAAAACTTTAAATAAATAAATATTTTAAAAAGAAAGAATAGACAAGTAAATTATTATAGTAATTTTGTGTTTGACAAATGTAAAGATTTAAGTTTTAAGGATAAGAATTCACCATATGGCAATAATTGTTAGGAAAACTAGAAAGTGGGCTGGTAGAAATTGGCTATAGGCCAACATCTCACTTCATTTACAAAGATAAGGTCAAAACGTATACATGATAAATGTAAAGGAAGAGATCACAAGAAACATATTACCTTTCAGGCTTATGCATAGAAAAATTAATGAATAAACGAGAGAGAGAGAGAGAGAGAGAGAGAGAGAGAGAGAGAGAGAGAGAGAGAGAGAACTGTGAGATGTAAAATGAAAAATCTTGATTACACTAAATTAAAAAGGATTTGTACCAAAAAAAAACCACTGTAGCCAAGATTAGAAGGAAAGCAGAAAAGGGGGAGGAGAATTTTTATAGACTATTTCTCAGATAAAGGTCTCACATCTCAAATATATAGAGAATTTTGTCAAATTTACAGGAATATGAGTTATTCCAATTGATAGCCAAAGGATATGAACAAGCAGTTTTTCGATAAAGAAACCAAAGTTATTATACCCATGAGAAAAAACTGTTCTAAGTCATTATTGATTAGAAAAATGCAAATTAAAACAACTTTGAGATATTATTTCACACCTCTCAGGTTGGCTAAAATAATAGGAGAAAATAACTAATGTTGGAGGGGATTTAGAAAAATTGGGATATTAATACATTGCTAGTAGAACTATGAACTGATCAACCATTCTGGAGAGCTGCCTGGAATTATGCCCAAAGGGTTGTAAAACCATGCCTGCCCTTTGACCCAGCAATATCACTATTAAGTGTGTTTCCCAAGGTGATCACCTATATGTTCTAAAATGTTTATAGGAGCTTACTTTGTGGTGGCAAAGAACTAGAAATTGAGGGGATGCCCATCAATTGTGGAATAGCTGAACAAGTTGTAGTATGTGATTGTGATGGAATACTATTGTGCTATAAGAAATGGTGAGCAGATTGATTTTAGAAAAACATGGAAAAACTTGCAAAAAAATAATAAAATGAAATAAGCAGAATCAAGAGAACACTGTATACAGTAGCAACAATATTGTTCGAAGAATAAATGTGAACGAGTATTACAAATTGAAACTATGTAAGGGTCAACTAGGTGGTGCAGTGGATAGAGCACCCGCCCTGGAGTCAGGAGGACCTGAGTTCAAATCCAGCCTCAGACACTTACTAGCTTACACTTACTGTGTGACCTTGGGCAAGTCACTTAACCCCAATTGCCTTACCCCCCCCAAAAAGAAATTGAAACTATGAGACCTATGAAAGAAACCACTATCCACCTCAAGAGAAAGAATAAATAGAAGTATGCATTGTATGGTTTTACACGTATACACATCTGTATCAAATGATGACCTTCTCTAGTGCAGGGTGAGGAGGGAGGTAGACAGTTCAGAACTTAAAAAAGAATTTTTTTTAAATGGCCATATCTAGCATATCTGATTTCCAGGAGTTAAACTCAAACAAAGTCAAAGTCCTCTCCTCTTCTGTACCCAATGTGGTAGCAATCAGAGCAAGTCACTGGCCTCTCCCCAAGGTGATTCCAGAGCCAGACCATCATTTCCCAAGAACAAGAGGATCAGCTCCATTGACTATAACCTCTTTTCCCTGATCTCCAGCACGCACCCCTCTATTCCAGCCAGTCTGGCCTCCTCTACCAATCCGATTACCTCGTGTGTTCTCAACCTTTGCCCCTGCTTCTCTGCCTACCCTCTTCCTCCTGCCCTTCACCTGCCCCAAAGTTCTCTCTATACCGTGGCATGATGTGCTTTGATGTTACCTGACTTCACTAGGGCTCAGTTTCCTTCTCTGTATAAGGAAAAACTTAGACCAGATGATCTCTAAAAGTTCATTCCAGTTCTAGATCTCTGAGGGTGATGGCATAGCTCAAACCCCACCTCCTCCAGGAAGCCTTCCTTCATCACTTAGCCCACCTTGATCTCTCTGCTTCCAAGTCACTCATTAATTCAACATGGATTGAACTCCAAATTTCTATCCCACCCAGGAGGCTAAGCTGCAGAGTCTAGCCTCTGAACACACATGGAATGGAACCACATAGTAGTCACTGATTGCTCCCCAGACTTTAAAGCTAGCATTCTCATGAGGTCAGGGGAGTTCGGGGGCAGCAGAAGGGGAGGAGGAAGAGGAGGGCTTCTCAGTAAGCAGAGCAACAAGGGCAGAAGTGCAGAACACACGGGGGTGAGTAGGATTGGACTAGATAAGCCAGAGTAGAGGGTACATGTAGGGAAATGGGGAGAAAGAAGATTACAGACCTTGCTTCTGAACCTACCTTTTTCAAGAAATGACGGTCTGGCTCTGTAACCACCATGGGGAGATGCCAGGGGCTACCACCCTGGGTACAGAGGAGGACAGAGCTTCGGCTCTGAGCTTAAGCAAACAGGTAGCTGTGTGTGAGTCTCATCTCTCTTCCACTGCCCCAGACTGTGAGCTCCCTGAGGTCAGGGCTCCAGTCTGCTCCTCCCTCTGTCTCCCCTGGGGCCTAGCAGAGCACCAGACACCTGGTACAGACTAATTAAATTGTAAACTAACAGACTGGCAGAACCTTCTTAAATGATGATAAATGTGCCCACACGGCATATGTTGGGAAACTCAAGCTTAGATGGGACTAGAGCTCCCCATGTCACTAGTTCAGAATAACAGAGGCAGTCTGTCTGACACTGAGAGAGGACGAATCACAGGTAGCCTGTAAGGAAATGCCATTTAATACTTTAAAGGGGCATGTAGTATAGTAGGGAAGGAAAGCACTGGTTTGAGAGCAAGAATCTGGGCTGACATTCCAGCTCTGCTTCGTATTATCCCTGTTACTTTGGGCAACACTCTTAACCTCCATTGCCTCAGTTTCCTCATCTGTGAAATGAGGCAGGGCTGGGCCAGTTGGTCTCCAAGATCTCCTCCAGTTCTAACTCTATCATCTTATAATTAAAGGAGCATTAATGACTGGACCCAGAAGCTGAAGAAGCTTAAATATCATGAACCCTTGACTCAATTCAGCTTTGGAAAGAAGGCTCTCCCTGCAGAGTAACACCTAGCTAGACCTCCAGGAAAGGAACTGTAGCCAACTCTCCTCTGTGTGACACATCTTAAGTGGCGGACGGGAAGATTCACTCCCTTACACGTGGGTCACGCTTTGTAACTGGCAAAGGACATTCACACGAGTGATTTCATTAAAGCCTCAAAGCAGCAGCCGTATGGGTCAGGGATTATTCTCCTCATTAAACAAACAGGGCATCTAGGCCCAGAGAGGCCTGAGGTCACACAGCAAAATCGGTGGCCAAGCCTGGACTAAAAGTCAGGTCTCCTGGCTCCCCAGTCATGGCTCCTTGTTACCACAATACCCCCTGTGCATATGGGGTCTGCACGCAGGGACTGTCTGTGAAGTAGAGAATGCCAGGAACGAGGGGCTCCTGAATTCAAATGTCATTTTGACACTAGCTGTGGGACCCTTACTCAATCATAGTCCCTCTCTGGGTCTTGGTCTCCCCCCCATCTGTAAAAGAAGGAGTTGGATTAGATGTCCAAGTTTCCCTCAATAACAAAAAGATTTTTGAAGTGTAGGGGGCAGCTAGGTGGTGCAGTGGATAAAGCACCAGCCCTGGATTCAGGAGGACCTGAGTTCAAATTCGGCCTCAGGCACTTGACACTAGCTGTGTGACCCGGGGCAAGTCACTTAACCCTCATTTGCCCCACACACACAAAAAAAAAACAAGACGATTTTTGAGGTGCTTCACATACAACAGGGCAGCTAAATGCCTCAGTGGATAGAATGCTGGGCCTGAAGGCAGGAAGACCTAAGGTCAAATCCAGCCTTAGCCACTTACTAGCTGTGTGACCCTGGGCATGTCACTTTAACCTCTGTTTGCCTTAATCTCCTGGAGAATGAAATGGCAAACGACCCCAGTATCTCTGCTCCAGTATCTAACTCACATAGAGTTGGACATGACTCAACAAACAACAGAATCATGTGTTATCTCGTTTGATCTTCACAACAACCTCAGGAAGTAGATGTTATTATTACTCCAATTTTACTGATGAGGAGACTGAGGCACAGAAATTAAGTGACTTACCCAAGTTCACTCAGCTAGTTAGTATGTGAGGCAGAATTTAAACTCGGATCTTTCCCCCTCCAGGTCCCCTAGGTACCATACCACGTAGCTGCCTCCTCACCTAAAATCATTTGAATGTAGGAATCTAAAGTCACAGAATATCAGAACTTCAGTGCTCACCCCAGACCAACCTTCTTACCTAGGGCAGTAATCTTCTTTATAAATACCACTGAGGCTGCCCAATCAAGCCATCACAGGGCAGCTGTAATCATTACAAAAGTCTTCCCCAATGGGGCGGCTAGGTGGTGCAGTGGATAAGCACCAGCCCTGGATTCAGGAGTACCTGAATTAAAATCCAGCCTCAGACACTTGACACTTACTAGCTGTGTGACCCTGGGCAAGTCACTTAACCCCCATTGCCCTGCCAAAAACCAAAAAACCAAAAAACAAAACAAAACAAAACAAAAAAAAGTCTTCCCCAAAGGACTTCCATGAACTGATGCTGAGTGAGATGAGCAGAACCAGAAAATTGTACACAGTATCAACAGCATTGTGTGTTGATCAACTGTGATAAACTTGACTCTTCTCAGTAATACAATGGTCCAAGATACTTCCAAAGGACTCATGATGGAAAATGCTCTCCAAATCCAGATGAAAAAAGAACTATGGCATCTAGATACAGATTGAACCATACTATCTCTATTTTTTTTTTGTTTTTCTTTTTTGAGGTTTTTCCTCTTTTGCTTTTATTCTTCTTTCGCAGAAATATGTTTAATGTGATTGTACATATATAACCTATATCAGATTGCTTGCTGTCTTGGGGAGGGGGGAAGGAGGGATAAAAATTTGAAACTAGAAATCTTATAAAAACAAATGTGGAAAACTATCTCTACATGTAACTAGAAAATAATAAAATACTTTTACGATTAAAAAAATTATTAAAAATGTAAAAGGAAAAAAAATAGTCTTCCCCACATCCAGTTCTCAAGATGAGCTGACTATCCCCCTCCCAGAACACAGGGCAACTCCTCAAGCCTCTTATAGGCCTAAATTTCTGACATTTCCCCCAAACCACCCCTCCCGGTCCCAACGAGCTCCTCCAATCAGTCCTACCCAGCCAGGAGAGATTTCCTCTTCCCTCCAGCTCAACTCATTCTCCCAGATGTTGGTGATCTCATCCCATTCTAAGGGCTGCAGGATCCCCTCCCCTAAGCAGGGCAGACAGGCGGCTGCTCAGTCATTTCCTCCCCCCACCCCCAGGGACTGTAGGGTTTTTTGTGTGTGTAGTTTTTTTTTTTTCCCAAAGGGGAGGGGGGCAGGGGCAGGGGCAGGGAGAATAATAGCAATCCTGTGGGATAGAAGCCAAGCTTGAACTCTAGAATAAAATCACCTTGGGACCTGGGGCTAGGGAGTTGATCATTTCTTCAAACAGTAAAGATTTCTCCAGTCCCAAGATGCAGTAGGAAGTGTTTTGGCCTGAGAATTGGGATGATTTGGTTGGAATCTGACTCTGCCCAGATGACTCATTCTGTAACCCTGAGTGAGTTCCTTCCCCTCGGTGGGCCTCAGTTTCCTCTTCTGTACAATGGGGGCATTGGAAGTGAGAACAGTCAAAACAATGTATACAATAACAACATTGTAAAGGAAAAACTCAGAAAAGATTTAGGATCTCTGATCAGCACAATGACCAACCACGACTTCAAAGGAATTATGATAAAGCATGATACCCACTTCCTGACAGATCAGTGATGGTATGTTATGAGACATACATTTTCAGACAGCAGCAATGTGAGAATTTGTACTGCTCAACTTATTTGTTACAGAGGGTTTCCCACCCCCACCCCCAATGAGGAGGTGAGAAGAAGGGGGAAGGGAGAGAAGACCCGGCAATAAAGTTGATGAAAAAAAGGAGAAAGAGAGGCCACAAGCATTTTTTTAAATGTACAGAGAAAAAAAAAGGAAGTTCAGAAGAAAACACAAACAAGGATAGCTTTGAAAGTAATATGTTTAATTGTGTACCATATACTAGAAAAGGGAAAGCAAACTGAAGGTAACAGAGGATGAGCAGCTTCATGTACAACCCTCATTTTCGGTTCTACCTTGTTTATGGAAATGACCATTTTATTTGGTGTTTGTTAAGTTCAAAATTTTTTTAATTTAAATTCAATTACACTGGACTAACTCTAAGGTCTCTTCTAGCTCTTGTTCTAACAGACTTTAACTAAGTTCCTTCCCCTTTCTAGGAATCAGTAGAGAGAGCACTGGCACTGGAGTCAAGAGGACCTGAGTTCAAATCTCACCTCAGACACCAACTAGTTGTGTGATCCTGGACAAGTCACTTAATCCCAATTGCCTTAAACATCCAGGGCTACCTTCAGCCATCCTGATATATATCTTGCCACTGGACCCAGATGGCTCTAGAGAAGAGAGTGAGGTCACTGACCCTGCACAGTCTTCCCTCACTTAACTCCATGACATCACCCTGATTTCATGGTCCTCTTCAAAAATGATGGGGGGGGGGGGCCGTGGCGCAAGTTGGCACAGTGGATAAAACACCAGCCCTCGATTCAGAAGGACCCAACTTCAAATCTGGCCTCAGATATTTGACACTTACTAGCTGTGTGACCCTGGACAAGTCACTTAACCTTCACTGCCCCACAAAAAAAAACAACAACAACAACAAAAAAACAAGAATGAAGGACAAGGGGCAGGTAGGTGGCACAGTGGATAAAGAACCAGCCCTGGATTCAGGAGGACCTGAACTCAAATCCGGCCTCAGACACTTGACACTTAGTAGCTGTGTAACCTTGGGCAAGTCACTTAGCCCTCACTGCCCCACCCCACCCCCCAAAAAGATTGAAAGACAAACAACTTCTTATCTGTAAAATGACAGGATTGGGCTGTTGTTCAGTTGTGTCTGACTCTTCCTGACCCCATGGACCATACTGACCATAGGGTTTTCTTGGTAAAGATACTGGAGTGGTTTGACATTTCCTTCTCCAGTGGATTAAGACAAACAGAGGTTAAGTGACTTGCCCAGGGTTACACAGCTAGTGAGTGTCTGAGGCCAGATTTGAACTCAGGTCTTCCTGACTCCAGTCCTAATGTTCTGTCCACTAAACCACCTACTGAATTCTATTCTATCCCTGACCTGAGTGTCCCAACAGCATCCCAAATTTAACCTGCCCCAAACAGGGCTCATTATCTTTCATCCCAAACCTATCCTGCTCCAAAATTTCCTACTTTTGTTAAAAGGAACAACATGCTTCTACTCCCCTGGCTTCACCACTTCGGAAGCATCCCTAGCTCCTCATTCTTCCCTTCTCCCTCAATATCCAGTAGTTACCAAGTTGACCACATCTCCTATCTGTCCCCTTTTTTCTACTCATTCAATCATCATCCTGGGTCTGGCCCTTATCACCCCTTGTCTGGCCATAACCAAGAGTCTTCCTAAGTGGTCTCCTGGCTTACAACTCCCCTCTCCCCTCTCTCATCTGTTCTCCTCATGGCTACTAAATTAAACACAGATTTAGCCATGTCACTCTCATTCTCCTTCTCAGTAAGTTTCTGTGGATCCCTATGGCTTCTAGGATAAAACCCAAAGTCTTGACAGTAGCATTTAGAGGTTTCCCTAACCTAGCTCCTACTTATGAACCTTCTAGACTTATTTCTTTTGACTTTCCACTGTACACTCTAGCTTAATACACCATGTCCAGCCGTGCCTTTGAACAGCAAGGTCCCAGGCCCGGAATGCCTCCCTTCTCACTTCTACTCTTACAGTCCCAATCTTCCTTCAAGGCTTTGCTCAAGTGCTCCCTCTGACCAGAAGCCTTTCCTGATGCCTCTCCTTGTCATCAAACTCTCTCTGCTCCAAGTATATTGTATTTACTTATATTGATATACATTGGTTTCATCTCAATTGAATGTAAGTTCCTTGGGGGCAGGAATTATTTTTGTCCTCATGTCACCAGCCACAGACATTGTACATAGCGAGCATTTAATAAGTATCTGCTATTGTTGAAGAAACCAAAATGGCTTTCAGCTTGGGAAATCCAGATGGACTGAGAGGGCTTCATGAAGAAGCTGGCACTGGAACTGGCCCTTGGGGGCTGAGGATGATTTCCACAGCGGGAGGGCATTCGAGGCAATGGAACCCCACGAGCAAAGAATCCAGAAGTCAGAAAAAGAATTCGGAGAAACTAATGCAGAATTTCCCAACATTACTGAGATCCTGTGCTCCTGGCACCTTAGGAACCACCTAGTCCGATCCCCCTCATTTTACAGATGAGGAAACTAAAGCAGAGAGGCCCAGGTCACACAGGTACTAAGGCAAAGCAAGCACCAAACCCCAAGCTGTCCAATTCCAAACCCTGAACTTTCTCACTATATCCCACTACTACTTACTCAGTCTGACATGGCCTCCAGCTTCTCTTCCTTAAAAGAGCCTTTGAAAATCCTACCTCCCTCCAACTAATCAACTTCCTTTTAGTCCCAACTTGACCTAAAACAGGAAATCTCCCTTCTTCCCCACTCCGGTCTCTTACGGACACCTGTCACTCTTCCCTACCTGTGGCATACCATAAAAGATTTCCCTTCCCACCCAAGGTCAAACCGCATTCATTTCTTGTCTAGGTCTCCACTGAAAATAAAGAAGGTCACCATAATTCCCTCTTCTGGATCATTTTAATGCTTTCAATGGGTTCTCCTCACCACTGCCCTAGGAGTTATGAAGTATTGGTATTATCACCCCCATTTTAGATAAGGAGCCTATGTTCACAAAATGAGTCAGGGACACAGGCCTCCAAACTCCAAGTCCAAAGCTCTTCCCTCATGTCTCCCTCTCTCAAATCTCAAATCTAGGCGGGCCAGAAGTTTCCACAGAATAATCTCTTTGTACACGTCTGTTAAATTGAACCGAATTCATATGTCCCGCTAACCACTCTGAGGAGACAGGACACAACAGTGTGCCCAGTACTTAATTTAACTGACTTCAAAGGATTGTAGATCTGCTGTTGGCATCAATTTTTTTTTAAACTTTGTGTTCCAAATTCTCTTCCTCCTCCCCTCCCCGCCCCCCACCAAGAACTCAAGCAATTCAACATAATCTATACATGAGCACTCATGCAAAACATTTCCACATTAGCCAGGTTGTGAAAGAAAACAGACAAAAACAAAACTTCAGATAAAAAACTAACAACAAAAAAAGTATGCTTCAACCTGTATTCAGACACCATCAGTTCTCTCTCTGTAGATGGACTGCATTTTTCATAGGACCTTCAGAGTTGTCTTGGATCATTGCATTGCTGAAAATAACCAAGTCATTCACAGCAGATCATCTTACAGTATTGCTGTTATTTTGTATACAGTAGATTTCATGCTGCATCAATTCATGTAGGCTAGATCTGCCATTGGAAGAGAACTCAGAGGGTATCTAATCCAACTCCCTCCTTTTAAATGTAAGGAAAGTGAGGCCCCAAAAGGTCAAGTCACCTGCCCAAGGTCACACAGATAACATCAGAGATCTGAATTCAGGTCCTCAGATGCCAAAGTCAGAACTCTTTCCATGGTAGTATCGTTCCTCCCTTCTAGAAGGGTTGTCTTCTGGTACTGAAGGAAATTGGATTTTCTGCTTGGCCCCAAGAACTAAACTAGGCACAATGGGAAGAAGTGAAAAAAGAATACATTTCTACTTGATGTAAAGTTATTAACACTTCTTGTCAAGCACAATATAGAGAGAGGATTCTCGCCCACACAGGGGTCCAAGGAAGCAGAATTCCAACTCAGATTCTGTGACAAAGACTGAGATCCCCTAACTAGCAAGCACTCTTCCTGACAGGTAAGGGAGAGAGGAGCAGGGTCTTAGAGTCAGAGCTGTCTTTATGGGTTCTTTCTACTCAACCTCAGCCTCCAGGTAGGCCCTCAGTCTATCATCATCAGAGAGAAGAAAAGTATCCCAACCTAGGGTGACCAAGAAGACTTAAGACCAAAGCAAAGGATTAAGATAAGACAGGCTAACTTATATGTAGCCCCTAAGAACCTTAAAGGCTTCCACTCCAAAGCCCTAATTTTACAGATAGGAAAACTACAATCCAGAGAACAAAAGAGAAGTGTCCAATATCATACTCAAGAGTTTGAAATAGAGTTATAATCTCCATGGATTATTTAGGTTTTTCAAGTAAGGGTCTTGGGGGCAGCTAGGTGGCGCAGTAGATAAAGCACTGGCCCTGGATTTAGGAGTACCTGAGTTCAAATCCAACCTCAGACACTTGACACTTACTAGCTGTGTGACCCTGGGCAAGTCACTTAATCCCCATTGCCCTGCCAAAAAAAAAAAACAACCCTCAAGTAAGGGTCTTAAGGATTCTAAGGCATTATCCTCTCAACAAGCCTATAAGAAAGCATTTTACCCCTACTTTACATAGCCAACTCAGGGAGTTCAAGTCCCTGGGTCACCTGGCTGGGAAATGTTGGCACTGGGATGCTAAGCCAGGACCCCTGCCTCCAAGGCATGGGCATCTTTCTTTTTTTTGTTTGTTTTTTTTTTTGGGGGGGGGGGGCCAGGGCAGTGAGGGTTAAGTGACTTGCCCAGGGTCACACAGCTAGCAAGTGTCAAGTGTCTGAGACTGGCTTTGAACTCAGTTCCTCCTGACTCCAGGGCCGGTGCTTTATCCATTGCACCACCTAGCTGCCCCCAACATGGGCATCTTTCTACTATACCACGGTATACCTCTCTGAAAACTTCAATTTAACAAGCATTTATTAAACACCTCTTGTGTGCTGGGAGCAGAGAAGATGGAAAATGAAAATATGGCTTGATCCCTTCCCTCACAGAAGTAACAATGACAGACAGGGTAGAGTCCTGGGCTTGGGGCCAGGAGATCTGGGTTCTGGTCTCAGCTCTTTCCACTTACTTGCTAAGTGACCTTGAGTAAGTTCCTTCCCCTCCATAGGGTTTGGTTTCTACCTCCACAAAATAGGAGGGTTTAGAAAAGATAGTGTCTAAGGGTCCCTCCTGCAGTTCTAACCTATGTGACACGATTCTAAGGCTCCTTCTGGTTCTCAAGGTACAGGAACCTGTTGAAGGCCTCTGTCCAGTCAATTTGTAGAAAGTGGAAAGCACCTAATGTTTTCCTTTCTGTTCCAGGAAAGCCAGAGACAGCCCTGGGAGCCAGGTGAAGTCACTGATAAAACAGCCTGGGGGCCCACAGCTTTGGAAAACCCACAGTTCTCCTGGACCCCACCCTGCTCAAAGCAAAGGGACAGGCTCCCAGAGAGGCCGGCCTAAGGAAGAAAGCAGCCAAGCCATGTGGCTCCCCCTTCACAAGCATCTCCTCTGCTCATTCTAGTCTCATGCATAAAGACAGGGCAACCCCAGGAGAAAAAAAGGGCGGGCTATGGCTCCCACACTTCGAACTCAGCATGTCCACAATAGAACTCATCCTCTTTTCCCCCAAACCCACCCCTCTTTTGAACTTCCCTGTTACTATACAGGGTATCACCATTGTTCTAGTCATTCAAGGATGGAACCCCCCCTTCTCTAGAAGGCATTTCCTCCTCTGCACTCACACAATCAGCTCCCTAGCTCAGAACTTCCTCACCACTCTCTTGGACAACTGCAAGAGCCTCCAAATAGTAATGATAACCACAACAACTAACATTTCTAGAGCATGTGAGGCACTCTGATGTTTAAAAAAGCCTTCACAATCTGGACCCTTTCTGTGCTTCCAGCTTTCTTACCCCTCACTCTCCTCCTGTGGTTTACTGCAAAGCTTCTTAGACTATGGGTAGTGTAACTGAATGTGGGGGGTCACAAAAAAAAAATCTGGCAATAGTAAAAGGTTACAGACACCTATTTTATATACCTATTTACGCAGGGTGAGGGTAAAAATTTCTCAGGCGAAAAGGGTTCTCAAGTGGAACAAGTTTAAGAAGCCTTGCTCTATTGGAGAGTCATACTGGCCCATCTGCTGTTCCTGGTAGCGCGTTGTTTGTTCACTCCCCTGCCTCCGTGCCTCTGTGTTTGCTGTAACCCACTCTTGGACTGCTCCCTCCTCACCTCTGTCTCTTAGAATTCCTACTCCCTTCAAGACTCAGCTCGGACTCGACTTGTACAGGAAGCTTGATCCCCCCAGCTGCTAACGCCTTCCCCAAGAAAGAATGACTCTGTATCCTGTATGTACCCATTTATCTATACATGTTGGCTCTCCCACTGGAATGTAAGCTCCCTGAGGGTAGGGACCGTGTGCTTTTTCTTTAAATCCCCTATTTCCTTTGTATTCTAAAGAAGTGAACAAACTTCCTGGCACACAGAAAGAGTTTAATAAATGCTTATTGCTTGATTAACTGATAGAGTGAAACAAATTGTTTTTTTTTAATTGATAACTGCTGTGTCCAAGTCCCACTGGGAGAATGACTTCATTTCTCGCTTTTCCTGGTTGACCCCCTAAAATCTTACCATAGAGGACTTTTTATTTCCACTTGCAAGTCTTTACTAAGGATCCTGCCCCCCTCATCCTCCCTCCTCTCTCTCTCTCTCTCTCTCTCTCTCTCTCTCTCTCTCTCTCTCTCTCTCTCTCTCTCTCTCTCTGTCCCACCCCACCCCACCCACACACACAGCCCTAGAATGCTCCCTCCTATCTCTCATTCCTGAAGGCCAGCTCAAGGAACATTCATTAATTACCTGCTGTGGGCACAGCCGGGCACTGAGGAAGATACAAGATAGACTACTTACTCCCACTGCCTCTTCCCCACCACCCAGCCCACAAATGCTCTTATAAGTTCCAACAGCCCTACACGCTCAACCCTATTACACCATCCTGTCTTGTGGCCAGACAGCATGGTCTAGCAGGTAGATGCGTCACTAGACTTGCATTCAAGATGCCAAGAGTAGAATCCCACCTTGGTCACTTACTAGTTATGTGACCCCAGGAAAGACTCTCAGCCTCATATTCCTCATCTATGAGATGGGGAGCATTTTTCTCTCAAGGTTGTTGTGGAATTCAAATGAGGTGATGTCTATGAGGCCTACCTGGCAAACCTTAGGCTCTGTGAACACATCAGCAACAGTTATTGGTGGTATTGTTATCATCATCCTGTCTCCCCTTCAGACCAGGCTTGGAATCCCCCTGAATGCTGCTCCCTCTACATGCCCTCCCCAAATTCTGCACAAGACCAATTAGTTTCAAGACCTAATAAAACTGTGCTCAAAAAGCTTCTCTTGGAAGCAGGGAAAAAAGACTTACATGAACTGATGCAGAGAGAATTAATCAGAGCCAAGAAAACAAGATACAAAGTAACTACAACAATGTCAACAGAAGGGACAATAGCAACAAAACAACCAAAAATGAATGTTGCAAAATTACAAAGAAGCTTGGCCTCAAAAAGCCACAGGAAGACTCTTCCTCCAACTCATCTGCAAAGAAAGGCGGGGGGAGTCCCCCTCTTATTCCTCTTTTTCTTTCTTTTAAAAGTTATCAAGGGCAGTGAGGTGGCTCAGTGTATAAAGCACCGGCCCTGGATTCAGAAGGACCTGAGTTCAAATCCGGCCTTAGCCACTTGACACTCACTAGCTATGTGACCCTGGGCAAGTCACTTGACCCTTATTGCCCCGGAAATAAATAAATGAATGAATGAATAAATAAATAAATGAAAGTTATCATAAGAGATAGCTCTCTGAGAAGGGGCAAAGGAAGGGATACGCACGTGCACACACATGCGTGCACACACACACATGCACACGCACACACACAGAGGGAAAAGAGAAATTTGGCAATGTAAAAATTTTAAATAGTAATAAATTTTTTAAAAAGACAATTAAAGGGGCAGCTAGATGGTGCAGTGGATAGAGCACTGGCCCTGGATTCAGGAGTACCTGAGTTCAAATCCGGCCTCAGACACTTAACACTCACTAGCTGTTTGACCCTAGGCAAGTCACTTAACCCCAAATGCCTCACAAAAAAAAAAAAAAAAGACAATTAAGATATCCCAAGGGGAATCAGGGAAAGAGGGTTTTCTCATCTACTATCAGTACACTGGGATTTCTATTCTCTGACCTAAAGACATCTAAGAACTCACCTAACCTCACCAGTGCTTCTGGCCCCTTCCTCAAGTACCAAGAACACCCTGCCAGGAACATAAGATCATAGATACAGAAATGGAAATATGTGCTTAAAGAAATGCCCTTAGGGATCATTCAGTTCAATTCCTTCATTTTACAGATGAAAAAAACCAAGCCCCAGGGAGATTAAAGAGTTTGCCCAAAGTCATACAGGTAAGTAAGGAGCAGAGTCAGGGTTTGAATCTTTAAATTGTTTCATCACCATGTTGACCTGAAGACCAAGCATCCCACAATGCAGAGCCCCCAGGACCCCTTGGGCTAGGAAACCCAAGTGACACTGACCTCGCTTATGCAGCCAGCCCTCCTTAACAATCGCGACTTCGTTCATGGCCGCCAGCAGGTGAGGAGAGGCTGGGTGGGTCCCAAGTGGTCACCTCAATCCTCCTGGAAGGCCTAGAGGGGCTCTGGACTCCCCAGCAGACGTACCGGTCCCAACAATTCTGGAAGAAGTCAAGAAAGAAAAAGTAAGTTGGGATGTTTCTGGACCCAGAGTCACCCCTTCCCATGTGAACATGTAGGAACAGATTCAGGGCTGGGGGCATCTAAGACTGTTAATCACACAAGGCATCACATATATCTGACCTCCAATCCAGGATCACAAGGAATATCCCCAACAAAAAATCCTTCCAGATTCCTTAGCCAAAATTTAAGTCAATGGCTTCCACAATGCATTTATTCAACATATATTTGCACAATGCTATGTGTATGGCATAGGCACAATCTAGAGGCTGCTAGAAGGTGAAATGAATAAAGCCCCAGGGCCTGGAGTCAAAAAGACTTGAGTTCTAATCTAACCTCAGACACTTATTGGTTATGTGACCCTGAGCAAGTCACTTAACCTGTTTCCCTCAGTTTCTTCATCTGAAAAAGGGGGGGAGAGGAGGGGCATAATAATAAAACCTACTTCCCAGAGTTGTTGTGAGGATCAAATGACATAATATTTGTAGCATGCTTTGCACAACCCCTGGCACATAGTAGGTACGTAATGCTTGTTTTTTCAAAAAATCCGGCCTCAACCTGGTCTGTAAACACCATAAGGACAGAGTCCTTTTCTTATCTAGATTTTGGACAGGCTCTGGCATACAGCACAGGGTTGTATACATAGTAGGCATTTTAAAAGTTTTAGTTGATGATTAATATGGAAATGTTTTCCAAGATTACACATGTATAACCTATATCAAACTGGTTACCAGGGATGGGGGAAGGGAGGAAAGGAGAGAATTTAGAATTTAAAAACGAATGTTGGGGCAGCTAGGTGGCGCAGTGGATAGAGCACCGGCCCTGGAGTCAGGAGTACCTGAGTTCAAATCCGGCCTCAGACACTTAACACTTACTAGTTGTGTGACCCTGGGCAAGTCACTTAACCCCAATTGCCTCACTAAAAAAACAAAAACAAAAACAAAAAACAAACGAATGTTAAAAATTGTTCTTATGTGTAACTGGGAAAAAATAGAATATTCATAGGAAAAATGTTTGTTAAATGTTCTCTCCCCCTCGTTATCCATACTGGGTAGACTGATCGCTTCTGCATCACATCTCTTCTTCCTTATAGCTTTCCTCAGACTCTTTGCCAGCCCAGGAAAGCCTTTCTTTCTTTCTTCCTTCCTTTCTGCTTGCAGAAATCCTAGGAGTTGGATTTATGCTAAGGAAGGGATTAAAATGTCCAGATCCTTTGACCCAGAGATCTTACTGCTAGGTGTATACTTCAAAGAGGTCAAAGGCAGCAAGGTTCTCTTTACACCAAAATATTTATAGCAGCACTTTCACAGTAGCAAAAAGCTGCAAACTAAGGAGATGCCCTTTAATTGGGGGATAGCCAAACACACTGGGGTTCATAAATACAATGAAATGGTATAGCACCAGGAGAAAGACAACAGGGCCATCACAGGAAGACTTGGATGAACCGCTGAAATGACAAGGCAGAACGAGGAAGACAATATCTACAATTACAAAAATGTAAATGAAAAGAACAAAAGAAACCCTAAATGTTTTACAAGGATAATGGCCAAGCCTGGTCCCAAAGGCTAGAAAAAATAAAAACCCTAGGTGCGAGATACTGCCTATACTATACTGTTAGATTAGATAACAGGTTAGTTTTGCTAAAAAGAAGGGGATGATGGATTTGGAAATGGAACTGATAGGAAAAGAAAAAAATAACAATTATCATTAAAAAAAAAAAAGATAAATCCTATGGCTCATTCAAGGTAGCTCAAATACAGGCCAGCTTCCAACCCAAGAAGGCAGCAAGGCACAACAGGAAGAACATTCACCCTAAGTCAGAGGACCTGGGTTCAAATCCTATTGTATTCAAACACCTCAGTGGTTCAAACATATACTACCTATTAAGTGACGTTAGGTCACTTCAACTGCCTCCAGCCAATTTCCTTATCTGTAAAATTAGGCCTCAGGGGTCATTCTAGATCTGAATTTATCTTTCCAGTAACACTTATAATCAGCATTATACAGTGTCCCAAAAGTCTTAGGGCAATTTTAAAGTGTGGCACTTGGGGGGGGGGGTGCGGGGGAGCAGGTCAATGAGGGTTAAGTGACTTGTCCAGGGTCACACAGCCACTAAGTGTCAAGTGTCTGAGGCTGGATTTGAACTCAGGTTCTCTTGAATCCAGGGCCAGTGCTTTATCCACTGCACCACCTAGCTGCCCCAAAAGTGTGGCTTTTAAAGCTGAAAACTGGGCCCCATTGTATCAGCTGGTGCTTATCCTCTGTGAGTCTTAGGTAAAAAGGGGAGGGAAGGAAAGAAGGATTTAAGTGCCTAGCCACTGTGTTAAATGAGTTACAAATATTATGCCATTTGATTCTCTGGACAGTAGATGCTATTATTATAGCTCTTTCACAAATGAGAAAACTGAGGCAAACAGAAGCTAAGCTATTTGCCCAGGGTCAGTCACTACATGTCTACAGCCAAATCTGAACTCAGGTCTTCCTGACTCCAGTTCTAGAGCTCTATCCAGAGTCACCGGATGCCTCTGTGTTCTGTATGTAACAGAGGACAAGGATGAAGTATTAATCAAGATCCCTACACTCAGAGTATTAGCTTGGCTGGGGGGAGTTAGACTGCATGCAATGTGCTACAATGGAAAGAGCACTAAGCTTTTGAATCAGAAAGCCTGAGTTTGAATCCTGGCTCTGTCTCCTGTTAGCTGAGTGACCTTGGGTAAGCCATAATTTCTCAGTCTTAATTTGATCCTCTATAAAAGGAAGGTTTTCAACTAGATATCTCTGGACCTGGAGTCAGGAAGACCTGAGTCCTAACCCAGTCTCAAAAACATTTACTAGCTAAGTGACCCTGGGCAAGTCACTTACCCTCAATTTCTCCATCAGGTAAATGGAGATAATAAGCTATTATATACCTACCTCCCAGGGTTGTGATGAGGATCAAATGGGATGGATATTTATAAAGCACTTAGCACAATACTAGGCACATTATAGGTGCTTAATAAATGTTTATTCCCTCTCAGATCAAATTGGAAAAGTTTTAAGCAAAGTCCTGGCAGAAGACTGAGCCTGCTATTCTTTACTTACTAAGTAGAGAAAGGCTCTTCTCCAACAGGCTGGCTGGTAGGTGATGGATTTTTCAACCATGGCAACCACAAAAGTCTGTTTGGGCCCCCTTCTACTTCAGGAGTAACAGTCCCAAAACAGGAGGAAAAAGGGCAAAAGGTGCTAAGAATCCAACAATTTTTAGATTGTCTCCCAATGGTAACTTAACTGTTACTACTCTAAATGTGAGATCCTATTGTCTCATGACCAACACTCTGACACACTGGTAAAGGAAGTGAATCATATCAATATTGACATTCTCACAAATGAAATGGAGACAAGAGGAAGTTTCAATTAAATGGAAGGACGGCTCATAGGTTATTATTGGGGAAGCAAGTAAAGGCGTTGGCAGGCGTTGGCTTCAATCTTTCACCCAAAAAGCAATAAGAAACATCACTTTGTGTGATGTGCCATTATCCGGCCTTGGTAAAAATAAGCAAAAAAGACCACCATGAAGAAAATAATTTCAATTCACACACCAATTTCTGTTTCAGGAGACTACAAAGAGGGAAACGCTATAGCAGGGGAAAAAACCAAAATGTTACAAGATCTTCAGAACGAAATCAACATACACATAGATGCTTGGTATCTTCAGTGTGAAGGTGGAGGGGCAGGGGTAAAATGGGAAGTGGGGGGGGGAAGACTTATTAAAAAGCCTTGCAACTGATAATTCCAAATGATGAAATTCACACAAAAAATGTTATCCACCTCTAGAGAACTGATGAACTCTGATTATAGAATGAAGCATACTTTTACTTTATTTTTCTTGTTTATATGTGTTTTCTTTTGTAACATAGCTAAAATGGAAATACGTTTTGCATGACTTCACAAGTATAATGGATACCAAACTGCCTTCTCAAGGGGTGTAAGAGGAGCAGGAGGGAAGAGAATTTGGAACTCAAAATTTTTAAAAAACAAATGTTAAAGTAGTTTACATTTATGTGGAAATATTTAGCAATATAAAAATATGTAACATAATACAATACACACACATGTGCCTTGCGACCAAGTATCCTGAACACTCTCTTTAAGGCAGAGTTGGAATGTAGTGGCCACTGTGGGCAACAATCATCTTACACACACACACACACACACACACACACACACACACACACTCTGAAATTGAGCTAAAAAGCAGGACATAAATGGGTACCAAAGTAGGAGTTCTTTCTGAATCATCAAGGACAATCTGACTAGTGACTAGCTACAAGAAAAGGTCAAAGATTGAGACTAAGTTGAAAGAAAGGCTCTAGATATGAAGATGAAACAGAGTGAAGTTACAATAGCCTCAACCTGACCTATTCAAAAAAGCTACTTACACAGAAAAATAGGAAATGGGTTAAGGAAAAGCAGTAGAGTAGTTATCACAACTTTCTAAGAGTTTCATCAATGTAAGCAATCACCCAGATAAGAAGGCGAAAAGACTTGCAAAACTGCCTCAGCAGACAAACACTAGATCTTAAGCAGAGAAACACTGAGGCAATTAAAGGCCATACATATTAACAATAGAAATTTATTTTTAAAATGTCACAAGGCAGGATGGTGGGATAATATAAGAACTATGGGCCTCAAACAGCAAAGGGAAATACGTCAAAAGATTGGCAGAGGGGGCAGCTAGGTGGGGCAGCGGATAAAGCACCAGCCCTGGATTCAGGAGGACCTGAGTTCAAATCTAATCTCAGACACTTAACACTTACTAACTGTGTGACCCTGGGCAAGTCACTTAACCCTCATTGCCCCGCCCAAAAAAAAAAAAAAAGATTGGCAGAAGATCCAACTGTGTCAGAAACTTGAAAGAGGACAACAAATGGATGAAAAATGGAACAGATTCACCACAGTCTCTATAGCAATCTATTTTCGTTATCTTTGGCAACACAATCACCAGAGTTGGTGTCTCCAGTGAGGTTGGACCAGAAGAAACATATGCTTATAAGCAATACTGAAGAATGTATTTTCAAGAAATCTAAAAGTAAGAAAAAAAAACTGAGAAAAAAAATAATCACAAGACTTTCTTAGATCTAGATCTGTGATTTCAAGATTCAAGGGGACCTCCAGAAGAGGAAACTTCCTTTATTCCTTTATCAATGCAAATCTACAGATGTTCAACAAGCAATGGAGGGATCACAGTAGTCAGGGGGGCACTCAGAGGTTAAATGACTTGCCCTGGGTCAGTCAGTAGACCACTTCTGTGACCCCAGGCAAGTCATTTAAATTCACATTGCTTGGCCCTTGGCAACTCTCTCCTACCATAAACACTATGGTATTAGGTCATCCTGACCCAGTTCTCTATCCATTTACAACGTGCTGCTTTGCATTTTTATTACTACTTTAAAAAAAAAAAAACAATCAAGAAAACCCATTGACTAGCAATCCATATGAAGACCCTCATCTCAACAAAATCTTTAAAAGAATGAGCATATATACATATATAGTCATAGTGAAAATACAATCGAACTGACTTGCTTTTGCAAGTTTTTCATAGCATAATAACTATAGAAATGTTCACTCACACAACCAGTTTGGAGGTATTGGATCCCAATGTTTTTGATTATTTCTTCTAAAAAAAAAAAAAGGTATTTGACTCAGTAGAGCAAAACTCAGTTATTTCCCAGGTATATTAATATGTGTGTACGAATGCCTGCATCCATACACATGTATGTGTATTTAATATGTAATTAATATATATACATGATACAAAGTTCCATATTAGGGGGTACCCAATGAGAGGGCTCAGAGGTCCTCTGACTGAAAATAGCAAGCTCAACATCAAAAGGGTTCGCTAGGGTCACAGGAGATGCCTTATAAAAAGTCCAAAGGAAAGAAAGAGGTGATGTTCTCCAGAAAAAAACAGATAGATACCTTAGGGAATGGAGGCAGGTGCCCAGAGGACCTGAATTCAAATTCTGCCTTCCCCAATTTACTACCTTCGTGACCTACGGCAAGTCACTTTTATCTCTGGGGGGTGGGGGTGGGGGGTCTCAGTTTCTTCATCTGTTAAAAAAAAATTCAAGAGTTAGATTTATAGAAAGCATTCTGGGGGGAGGGTGGGGAAATTAGGGTTAAGTGACTTGCCCAGGGTCACACAGCTAGTAAGTGTCAAGTGTTTGAGGCTGGATTTGAACTCAGGTCCTCCTGAATCCAGGGCCGGTGCTTTATCCACTGCACTACCTAGCTGCCCCCTATAGAAAACATTCGCGCAGATTGCAGGAAAACCGTGGCTGCCAACTGGGTCTCCTCAACAAGATTAGAGGGGGAAAGAATGCCTATTGTTGCAACCTGATGAGCAGCCCACTCAGTCCAACAGAACACAAACCTTTGAGATCCTGAAAGTGGAGAGACCATAAATTGGGCCCAAATGTGACAGAAGGCTGGACTGCATTTGGGAAATAAATCATTCCAAGAGGCTCCTTGTCCAAAAAGCCCATCTTTTCTTTAACACTAGTATTCTTGGGCAGCTAGGTGGTGCAGTGGATAAAGCACCAGCCCTGGATTCAGGAGGACCTGAGTTCAAATCTGAGCTCAGACACTTAACACTTACTAGCTGTGTGACCCTGGGCAAGTCACTTAACCCCCACTGCCCTGCCAAAAAAAAAGATTTGGATACTAACACTAGTATTCTCTTGCTGATACTATGTGGTGGTGACTCATGGAACACCGTCATTTCAAAGACTCAAAATTACTGATGACCCTAAGGAAAGGCCATGGAAGAGATACACACAAAGGGCATGAGTGGGTTGCCACATATTACCAATGAAACCAGTAATACAAAATCCCATCATCCAGGAAATGTTCAGTCCAAAAAGGACTGCTCAGGGGCAGCTAGATGGCGCAGTGGATAGAGTACCGGCCCTGGAGTCAGGAGTACCTGAGTTCAAATCCGGCCTCAGACACTTAAACACTTACTAGCTGTGTACCCTGGGCAAGTCACTTAACCCCAATTGCCTCACTTAAAAAAAAAAAAAAAAAGGACTGCTCAACTGTTGAGCAGCAAGAGCTATAATAGGACCACCTAAAGACTGCACTAATACTTACCAAAAGTAAAAATACCTAAATTAGGAAGTCCATGAACTTGGGGGGGGGGGCGGGGTGTGAATATTTTGATAGCTATATTTCACTATAATTGGTTTCTTTTACAATCCTATATATTTTGTCTCATGCATTTAAAAACATTGTTCTGGGGAGTCCATAAGTAGGCTCCCTCAGCCTGCCAAAAGGGTCCATGACATAAAATTGACTAAGGAATGTTGACTCATAGGGAGGTCTTCAGCACATTGGATAGATAGATGGAGGGCATAGACAAGAATCACATGGGACAAGAAGATACATCATATATGTTATCTGCAACATGGAGGGATACCACACCAACAAGAACATGGGGGGCAGCTAGGTGGCACAGTGGATAAAGCACTGGCCTCGGATTCAGGAGAACCTGAGTTCAAATCCAGTCTCGGACACTTGACACTAGCTGTGTGACCCTGGGCAAGTCACTCAACCCTCATTGCCCCACAAAAAACAAACAAGAACATGAATCACTGAAGCCTTTATAGTTATATGTTGAAAAGCAGCAAAGGCCCCCAGAGTCACTAAACTGTCTAGACCTCGTAACCCAGAGATACTAGTACAAGGCCTATAACCATTGGAGATCAAAGAAATGAGGAAGAGAGCATACGTGCAGAAATATTTACAGCAGCTCTTTTCAGAGAAGCCAAAATCTGGAAACTAAGGGGAAGCCACCTACTTGGGGAATAGCTAAATAAATTATGGTACATGAATGTAATGGAACATTTTTTCACCATTAAAAATGACAAAGTGGACAATGATACAATAACAACAGCATAAAGGAAAACAACTTGGAAAGACTTTAGACCTCTGATCAATATGTACTGACAAATCACAATTCCAGAGGCCCCATGTTGAAACGTGCTACCCACCTCCTAAAACAGAGGTGATGGACTCAATATGAAGAATCAAACATTATTTTTTGGACATGACCAATTCGGGAAGCTGTTTTGTTTGACTCTACATGTTTATAACAGGGATTCTGTTTTTCTTGCTTTCTCACAACTGGGGCCTACAAGGAAGGGGAGGTAGCAGAGAGAGAAAGCAGATCTTCATCTAGATTTTTTGACACGGTCAATGAGGGGAATTTGCTTTGTTTGACCACGCATATTTTATTTTGGTTCAATGGGGGGGGGATGGGAGAAGTGGGACAGAGAAAAAAAAATCTGTCAATTTCAATATTATTAATATTAATGATGATAACGATAATGATAAATAATGGCATAGGCCAAAGAAGGCCTGCACCAGGAAACTTGATTTCAATTTCTGACTTGCTCTGTGACTTTGGTCAAGTCCATTACCTTCCCTGGGCATTCTCTTCCCTCTAAAATGTGGGTTTTGAAATAGATGGTCCTTTCAAACTTTATGGTTTTGAAATCATATTACAAAGATAACAATAAGGGGCAGCTAGGTGGCATAGTGGATAAAGCACTGGCCCTAGATTCAGGAGGACCTGAGTTCAAATCTGGCCTCAGACACTTGGCTCTTGCTAGCTGTGTGACCCTAGGCAAGTCACTTAACCCTCATTGCCCCACAAAACAAACCAAAAAAAAAAAATGAAGATAACAATATAGAATACTCTATGCTCGCTTTTACGGAGTGGTACAGACCATAAGTTCTTGAAAAATAGAAAAATCCCTCTAGACTAGAAAGAGAGAAATCAAAGAAGATTAAAAGAAATAGCACCTGAGTCAGATTCTGAAAGACAGTTGGGGGGGGGGGGGGTAGGCAAAGGTTTGTAGTAAGATATTCTATTTAATGCATAAAGCCAAGTCACAGACGCTAGAGTCATATATGAAATACTAAGGGAGACCAGCTCAAGAGTTGAAGGCTCAAAAAAAACCCCTAAAAACAAAACAAAACAAAACAAAAAAAAGAGTTGAGGGCTCCAACTGTCAAAGGGAGGAGGACATGGGAAGTAACTGAGTGACTGATCAGTTATACTTGAGGAAGATGTCTTGTGCAAGATGGACTGGAAAAGGGATAGACAAGACATGGGAAGTAACCGAGTGACTGATCAGTTATACTTGAGGAAGATGTCTTGTGCAAGATGGACTGGAAAAGGGATAGACAAGGTAAGGGAAACCAGGGAGGAGGCTACTACAATAAGTCCAGGTGAGAGGTGATGAGAGACTGAACTTGGGGCATTTGGAGTGGAGAGGAGGGGATGAATAAGAGACTGCAGAGGGAGACAGATATAGGATTTGATGAGTAACTGGAAGTGGAGGTGATGTAGAGGAAAGAATCAAAGGATGACTGAGGTTTTAAGTCTGGATGATTGGGAGGATGGTAGTGTCACCCAAGAATAAGGAAGCTGGGAGGAGGGACAGGTATGGGAGGGAAGATGAGGACATTTGGGGACCTGCTGAGTGAAGTGCCGGGGGGGGGGGGGGTCCAAGGTGAAGATGCCCTTTAGGAGATGTGGCATACAGGGTGGTAGAAGGTGATTTTGTCTACCTTGAACTTCAAATGCCAGGACACTTCCTTTGTCTTTCATCTCTCTTACATATTACCATCTATATAATTACCTCTACTTGTGTCTTATCACACTCAGATTTTTAGCTCCATGAGAATAAAGAATGTCTTTTCCAAATTTTGTATCCCTCCCCACCCCCCTCCACCCCCTTCCACTACTCCCTCCACCCTGCACAAGTCTCTGCACAGAGAGGGCACGGAAGAAGTATTTATTGATACAACTGTCGACTCAGTTGATAAGTAGGTTAGTATTGTTACAAGGGCTGGCTCCCTGGGTATAAGAGAGAGGGGTATATTTGGAAATGAAGGTGATGAAAAACAAAAGATATAAAATAGAAATTCTGAACATTTAAAAAAAATCAGTCATTCAACAGGCCATTATTGAGCCCTCACTGATACAAAGAGGTAAAAATAGTCCCTGCCCCCAAAGGAGCTCATATTCTAATAAAGAGGCAACCTGTAAATAAATTGGTACCAACAAGATGCCTGATTTTAGTGGGAAGTGTCTAGCAGCTGGGGGGACTGAAAAAGGCCCCCTGTAGGTAGTGTTTGAGCTGAGTCTTGAAAGAAGCCAGGGGGAAGTCTATGTGGCAGAAATGAGAGAGAGCATTCCAGGCATGGGGGGGGGGGAGGGGGAAGAGCCAGTGACAAGACATAAAGAGATGGGAGTATTGGACTTGAGGAACAGTGGGTTGTTTATTGAGTCAAATTAGAGGAGCCTGCCAAAGAAGACTACGGAGAGGAAAAAGGGTTTATGGACAGCACCTTAGAGGATACCTTCATTAAGGGGGTGGAAAGAAGATGGAGGAGCAAACTAGGACTGAATCCTGAAAGAGAGGGTGATGAGCGTTCAAAAGCTGCAGGGACGGTGAGTGCAAAGAGGACTAAGAAAAAACTACAAAAAGCCTGTCATTTGCCTCTATCATTGGTCCCCTGGAGGGAGGGGAGAGAAGAAGAGAAAAAAGAGCCCCCTCTCCCCCGCCCCTCCCCATGCCCCTGACGGTAGAGTCCCAACCAATGCTGATTTTTCCACAGGTGTAAGAGGTGAAGAGTGAGGCACAAAAGCCAAACGCCCCAAGATGTTATTCACTTAAAATCAGTCCACACCATGGGCCACCCTAGAATCAAGGGGCATTCTCTCCAAACAGCTGAAGAACTCCTCCTGGTATAATCTATCTTACAGTGCGACCTTGGGCAAGTCATAAGCTCTCTGAACTCGCTTCCTCAGCTGTAAAAAAAGAGGTGCTAATAAACCCTGCCCCAAGCTCCTCCTATAGAGAGAGGGTAAAGATCAAATGAAATCATGGGTAGGAAAGCATTTTGGAAAGCCTAAGGAACTAGAAACAAACAATGCCTCACTCATCCTGCCCAACTCTCAAGGCCCAACACCTACCTACCTCCCAGGATTATTGTGAAGACAATATGATATAATATATTTATAAGGCACCTTGCAAACTTTAAAGCCATATATGCAAATGCCAGCCATTATTGTTATTAAGTCTTACCTTCTCCAGGAAGCCCTTCTAGACTCCCACAACTCCCACTGACCTCTCCCTTCCTGACCAAGAGCACTTACTGTTCTGAAGCCCCATTTTACATATGATCTTGCATCATATATTGTTTACAATGGCAGTCTCCAGACAGAATGCCCAGAGGCACAGCTCATGTCTCTTCCTCTGATCTCTCCCCTGGTCAGAGCTGAGCATAGGACCAGACACAGACTCAATGTATGGTGAGGCAGCACAGTAGGGAAACCTGCACAGTTACTAGCTGTATGGTCACAAGCTATTTCCCCTCTCCAAGCCTCGGTTTTCTTATCTGTAAAATCCAGCTGATATTTGCTTACAGCACGGTTGGGAAGAAAGTGCTTTGAGATCCTTAACATACTAAAGACCACCCAACAGGTGGGGGTGAGGGAGTGAAATTTCCCAGGTCTCTAGGACCTAGAGACCAGCAGAACCTGGCAATCCCCAAACTCTTCCCTGGGGCTGTGCAGACCCCGAAGTTCCCCTCAAAAGACTAGTGGCTTTATAAATTCAAAATAAACCAACAAGTATTAAAAGTCTGCTATGTGTAAAGAACCCTGCGGCCTGTGCTAAGACATGAGCTTAAATAGAGTCCCTCATGGAATTTACAGTCTGAGAACAGCCTGCCTGGCAAAAGAAAGAGTTCAGAAAGGATGGATGCCTTAAGAACCACCAAGTTATTCATGTCTTTCCCAAATACACACACCCACACACAACCAACCCTCTCATCAGTGTACAACCTGGCAACTCCTCGATAACTTATAGTTTAAGAGAGTTGCCTGAGGCAGTGAGAAGTTAAGCTTTGTGATCACACAATGAGCATGTGTCAAGAAGCAGGATGTGAACCCAGGTCTTGCCTGTCCTTCATCCAAAACACTTCAACCAATGGCTCTCACAACCTAAACGATCCTCCTTCTTTTAGAGCTAGTGAAACTGGCAGAGAGATGTGATTTGCACAAGGTGACTGCTGGGATGAAAATCAAAGTTTCTTAATTCCTTGACAAGGACTCTACACAGGCACGCACGCACGCACACACACATGCACACACAGAGAAAATAGTAATAATGCATACCGTTTACTCCCAGCTGATAGATGAGGAAACTGAGGTGGAGAAAGGTAGTTACTCATCCAAGGTCATATTGCCAGTAAATACATTAACAACAAAAATAATCATCCCTCACAGGTATAAGATGCTTTACAGCGTCCAAAGCACTTTCCCTTCCATTCTCTCATTAAATCTTCACAATAGAAGGCAATGGGGTGAATCCTCAGCATCTCTCCACTGCCTAGTAAAGATCCCACCAGTCAAGGATCTCCACAGTCCAGCCCCAGAGTACCCTCACCTCTGCAGTTAACATTCCAGCTACTTATTGGCCCTTCCATGAAGTTGTTCTCCACCCCCAGTTAAAAATCATCTCTCCGTCTTCCTATTTCAGCCTATTAGACTGAAAAGCCCTGCCAAATTCTCTGTCCATTTTTTGTAGACATGCCTTTCCCTCTGTTAGACTGCAAGCTTCCTGAGAGTAGGGCGTGCCAGGCTTCTATCTCTGAATTCAGAGTGCTAACCTAAGGGTCCTGCGCACAAGCACTTAACATTTGCTGAAGTGAATTTTACAGACTTAGACAAGTGAGTGAATCGATTTGCCCAAGGTCACACAGAAGAGAGACCAGAGATGGGACCAGCACCCAGGGCTGTCCAGCAAAATCTGATGCCTGGAATCATTCGGTACAGAAATAAACCACTGACGGGCCAGGCCTGGGGATGTAGTGGAGCCAATCTCCCCAAAGTCCTGGCAGTGGCTACCCTGGGGTCCTTCCTAATCCTGCCTGGCCCAGCTCCCCGAGAGCCCAAAGCCTCTCCTGGTGGGCTCCCCAATGTGTGTACACCCGGGTCCCTTCCTCCTGTGGGTGGCACGCCGGCCGGCCCCGGCTAGCTCCTGTACCCCAAGCCCCGGCGCGCCCCGCCACGCCCCCCGCCAGCCGGGCCGAGAGCAGCAGGCGCCCAGCTCTCGCAGGTCTGGGCTCCGGGGCCCGGCTGGCTTGGGGCGGCCAACAGCTTCCTGTTCGCTAATCGCAGGATACGGCGGCGGCGGGGAGAGGAGAGAAGGTCGGGGAGGAGAGGCGGGCAGAGGCGGGAGGGCGGCCAGCCCGGCCCCGCTTCCTTTTTTTTTTTTTTGCACAAAAGGAAACACAAAAAGCCACGTCCCGGGGCGCAACCCCGTGGAACAAAGCGCCCGCGCCCTCGCAGCGCAGTGCCGCAGGTCCTGCGCCCGGGCGCACCAGGCCGGACCCCCGCCCCCGCGCCCTGCGCCCCCCCCTCCCCCGGCCCTGGGGCGCAGGAGGAAAGGCTTCCCGACCCCGGGGGCAGCCGGCCTGGCCGGGATGCGGGCTTACCTGAGGAGAGCCGGGCCTGGCCAGGCCCCGGCTGGAGAGGGGGGGGGGGGGTCTCTGCCGCTGGCGGGGCGCGGGCCTAGCCGGGCCGGGGCCGCCTCCCGCTCTGCATGCCAGTCCGCTCCGGGGCGGGGGGTTGGGGGCGGGGGGCGCGGCGCCTCCCCTCCCTCCTCCCTCCTTCCCAGGCCCCGGACGCTGCTGCTGCTGCCGCCGCCGCCGCCGCAGCCGGGATTGGCCGGGCCGGGAATCCAGCTGTGGCAGCCGCTGTTACAGCTGCGGAGTCCGGCTAGCCTGCCCGCCTCCCTCCTCCTCCTCCTCCACCTCCTCCTCCTCCTCCTCCTCCTCCCGCCGGATCTGGGGCCGGGCGGGGGCTGGGCCGCGCTGGGGGCGCAGGGTCCGGCCGGGGAGGGCAGGAGGGAGGGGCGGCCCGCAGAGCCACCCCCCGGCCGCCTGCAGCGTTCTGGGCTGGGGCTACCGCGGCCCGGGCGGGCGAGGTGGGGGCGCAGCTCCGGGCGCGGGGCCTCCGGATCCCTCCAGCGCGTCCGGCTCCGCCTCCTTCCAGGCGACCCGGACTCACACTGCCCTACACACACACATACATACACACACACGCACACACACACACACGCACACAAACACTCACACACACACAGACACTCACAAACACACAGACACACACCACCCCGGCTACTTCGCCCGCCCTCCCATTTCCCCGCCCTCCCTCAACTATGCAGCCAACATCCGCCCGGCTCCTCCCCGCCTCCTTCTTCCTCTTTTCCCTCCTCCCCCTTCCCTTTCTCCTCCTCCTTCTTGTCTCCCTTCTCTTTTTCATCCTCTTCTTCCTTCCTCTCCCCTCTCTTCTCCATTCCTCTTCCTTCTCCTCTTCTTACTCTTCCTTCCTCCTCCTCCTCCTCCTCTCATGGTATCTTAGGAACATAGACTGACATTAGCCATCATCCAGCCCAGTCGCCTCAGTTTACAAATGAGGAAACTGAGTCAGAAAGATTACACAGGGAGTAAAGCCCACTCCTTCCTTACTATGTGCTAGGCACTAGCTAAACACTTTATAATGATCTCATTTGATCCTCACAACACCCCCAGGAGATAGTTGCTATTATTAGCCTCATTTTACAAATGAAGAAACTGAGGCCCAGTGGTTAAGTCATTTGCCTAGAGTCACACAGGTAATAAGTAACAAAGCTAGAATTTGAAAGCATTTGTTTTCCAGGGAGGGAGAATAATTATGCAGTCCCCACCACCACCACCACCACCAGGACAAGGATCTTTTGGCAAAAAACTGGGAAAAGCAGAATTCCTTACTTCTGATTTATGGCACTTCCAGATAAATAAGGGTGAGAATAAAATTGACAAACATATATATCTCAATGACCCATTCTAAGGAAATCCCTGCTGGACTTCCATTGCCTGGCTCTGCCAAATATGGTGCAGCCTAGACAGAAGACCCTGGGGGGGGGGGGAAAGACTGGGAGGGTAGTTATTCTGACTGCCCAATAGGACCCAAACCATTGTCTGGGTCTCTGAAGTTTATGATCCTGTGACCTATGAGACTCTTGAAGCCTGTGACTGAACCTAAGGTTTAGGTAGAGGGGAGAGGAGACTTGGGAACAAGGCAGTGGGCCCTGGACCAGTCCCTTCCGTCTCTGGCCTTTCACAGGAGGGAAGAGGAGTGAAGAATGTTACCTAAGCCCCTGGATGCTAATCCTGTGTTCAGTTAGAATATATGGGGGAGAGAGAAAAGGAGTAATCCCAGGCAGACCCTGCCCTCAAGAGAACTCACAGTCTGAGCGTGGAAAGGAGACTTGTCCATGAAAGACATAACAATGCATGTTCATTTCCAATTGAGTGCTACTAACTAGAAGCTATGGGAAATCTGACAAGAACCAGTCAGACAGTTGGGAGGAGAAGCAGCAAAGAGCTTTGTCATGAAAAACAGAGAGAAAAGAGTATGAAGAGAAGAGGGTGAAAGACAGTGTCACCTGGAAGTACTTACATGAACCTGGAAGAACTTACATGAACTGATACTGACAGAGGAACGGAACCAGGAGAACATCGTACACAGTAACAGCAACACTGTGTGATGACAATGGGGATAGACTTGGCGCTTCTCAGCAATGCAATGATCCAAAACAGTTTCAAAGAACTCATGATAGAAAATGTTCTTAACATCCAGACAAAAGAACTGTGGATTATTAATGCAGATTGAACCATACTGTTTCTACTTTTGGACTGTTTTTTTTCCTTCTTTTTTGAGGTTTTTCCCTTGTGCTTTGATTCTTTCACAAGATGACTAATGTAGAAATGTGTTTAATGTGATTGTACATATACAACCTATATCAGACTGCTTTCCATCTTGGGGTGGAGGGAGGGAGAAAAAAATTTGGAACTAAAAATCCTGTGAAAATAAATGTTGAAAACTATCCTTACATGTAACTGGAAAATAATAAAAATTTTTTTAAAAGAAAAGAAAAGAAAGACGGTGTCAAAGCCTGCTGAGAAGTCGAGGATGAAGATTAATTAATTAATCTGTCAATTAAGAGATCACTGGTGGGGCAGCTAGGTGGCGCAGTGGATAGAGCACCGACCCTGGAGTCAGGAGTACCTGAGTTCAAATCCGGCCTCAGACACTTAACACTTACTAGCTGTGTGACCCTGGGCAAGTCACTTAACCCCAATTGCCTCACTAAAAAAAAAAAAAAGAGATCACTGGTGGGGCAGCTAGTTCAAATCTGGCCTCAGACACTTAACACTAGCTGTGTGACCCTGGGCAAGTCACTTAACCCCAACTGCCTCACTAAAAAAAAAAAGAGAGAGAGAGATCACTGGTAACTTTGGAGAAAGGTGTTGTAGTTGAATGAGATTAGAAGCCAGACTGCAGAGGGTTAAGAAGAGAGTGAGACATATAATTGATATCACATTTCTTGTTTTCTTTTTTTTTTTTTTTTTAGTGAGGCAATTGGGGGCTAAGTGACTTGCCCAGGGTCACACAGCTACTAAGTGTTAAGTGTCTGAGGCCTGATTTGAACTCAGGTCCTCCTGACTCCAGGGCCGGTGCTCTATCCACTGCGCCACCTAGCTGCCCCTTAAGAGAAACTTCTAAAGGAAGTTAGCCAGGAAAGGGAGGAGGAAGAGAGAGAACGATTATTACTGGGGAGGGAGGGATGAAATGAGAGGTTTTTGAGGATGAGAGGAAGGGGTGATAGGTATGTTTGTAGGCATCAGGGAAGCCGCCAATAGACAGAAAATGACCCAAGATTAGATCGAGGTGGATGATGTGTGGGTGTGGATGATGGAGAAATCTACTGGAGAAGAAAGTATGAGAGAAAAGGGAGAAGGGGCCACCTCTTCATGTGTGACAAAGCTGAAGGAAGACAGTGGGGGAAGATGTCTGGAGAAGTAGCTCTTCACAAATGGCTTTATTTGCTCAGTGAAATCAAAAACAAGGTTCTTAGGGGAGAGGGTGGTTACATAGGAAATGTAAAACACCCAGACAGGTTTACTTGCTGTCCATGGTACACAACCTCCCATGTCCCATCTCCTTTGACCAAACGGTATAACATTGCAGTGGATTGCAGTATTGTGGGACCTGAAGTCAGAAAGGCCTGAGTTTCAATCAGACACATATTGTATGGCCCTGGGCAAGTCACTTTACCTCTGCCTCGGTTCCCTCATTGATAAAATGGGTATAATGATAGCACCTACCTCCCTGGCTTGTTGTGAGGACCAAACGAGATAATAATTGTTAAGCCATTGAAGTTGTGGCCAACTCTTCATAGCCTCGTTTGGGGTTTTCTTGGCAAGACACTAGAATGGTTTGCCTTTTGTTTTTCTCCAACGTATTTTACGGATGAGGAAACTGAGGCAAACAGGGTTAAATGACTTGCCCAGGGTCACATAGGTAGTAAGTCTCTGAAGTCAGATTTGAACTCAGGAAAATGTCTTCCTTATTGCAGGCCCAGCATCCTATGCACTGATCCACCAAGCTGCCCAAGCTCTAAGTAAATGGTGGTGGTGGTGATGGTTGTTTGTTGTTGTTGTTGTTATCATCATCCCATCCCTGGAATGCAGCCCCTCCTCACCTCTTATTATCCTTAGCTTCCTTTGAAGTTCAGGTCATGTGCCACCTCCTACATGAAACCTTTCCGGTCACCCCAGCTACTATTTTGTATTTACTTAAATATGCACATGTTGTTTTCCCAATAGAATGTAAATTCTTGAGAGTAAAGATTGTTGGGTTTATTTCTGTTTGTCCCCAGTGCATAGCACAGCCCTCAGTACACAGTAGGTTCTTAATAGATGCTTAAATGTTTGTGGAATCTGTCTCTTCTTGAAAGGTGAAATGTGAACTGAATTGTGGTGGGGTTTTTTGTTTTGGTTTGTTTTGGGGTTTTTTGTGAGGCAATTGGGGTTAAGTGACTTGCCCAGGGTCACACAGCTAGTAAGTGTTAAGTGTCTGAGGCCTAATTTGAACTCAGGTCCTCCTGAATCCAGGGCCAGTGCTCTATCCACTGCACCACCTAGCTGCCCCTTGAATTGTTTTAAATGGAAATGTTTACCCACTGATTTACAGGATCCTCCCAATAAACAAGAATTCCTTAGTTTTAGGGTTTTCTACCCATTTTCACTCCTATCTCAAATTATACCTCCTCCAGGAAGCCTTTCACCATGCCTCTAGCCAAAAGTAATGTCACCTTCCCCTAAAACCTTAGGGTCAAATGGTTGTAGCCAGAGAAAGAGAGAGAGAGAGAAAGCATCACTTAGAGCTTTGGGAAAAGCCCCTTCACCTCTGGATGTCAGTGTCTTTATCTGTAAAATGAGCATAATCATACTGGTACAAACACTCTCACAAGTGGGTGGTGAGGAAAATGTTTTGTCGACTTTAAAGCCCTCTAAAAACATAAGTTATTATTTTATCATCAGCCTACTCACAATCAGCCTTGGTTTGAAGTTATTGTGTCCAGGTCCTGGCTTTCCTTCTAAATTGTAAGTTCCCTGAGGGCAGATCTTATCCCCCACTGTGAGCTCCCCAAAATTAGAGTCATAGAGTCAGGTTCTGCCCTTCTTCCTAATCCCCAACAAGGGGAATACAGGGATGGGCACAAAAGGGGTTGGGGAAGAGGAAGTAGAACTCAGTTGATGTTTGCTGAATGAATGACAGAAAGAAGAAGCAAGCTCTAATGACGGGTTCAGGCACTATGCAAGCAGAAGGGTGAGATGTTTTAGAGCAGTGTGTAAGGATAGGGATAGGGGTCATGAATCCCTCCAAATACCCTAATAAACCAGAACCCTCCAGAGACACATAGACTATCAGACATGGACCATAGGCTCTTCCAGCTGAAAGGGATCTTAGACCAAAGAATTGCAGAACTGAGTAGCTCATTATAATAGAAAATATCAGAGTTAAAAAGGACCCTTCGTTCAACCCCATTATTTTGCAAATGGGGAAACCCAGAGAGGGGCAATGACACGTCCAAGGTCACACAGTGATCTAATGATAAAGTCAGCACTAAAAGCCCATTTCCTGCTGAACATTTCCACTTCACTGTCTGGATTGACATTCCCTTTTCTAGGCCAGAACACAGCCATTGGGAGAGGGGAGGGGGGAAGGGGAAGGGATGAATTCCTATTTGACAAGAACTACTGGGAAAACTCAAAAACAGTTTTGGCAAGAATTACATTTAGACTAGTATCTTATGCCATATACCCATTCTAAGCCTAAAGTGGCCCCAAGGGACCAGCAGGCATCTTTTGGAATGAAATTGGCAACTTTTTCCACTTGCTTCTGATTTCTCCCACTCTGACTTGAGTCCAACAATCTCTGGCCACCCCTCCCAGATGGACCCTGATACTTGGGGCCCAAACATGACTTACACTTTGCTCAGGACCTGTTACTATCAACCTTCCTGAGTAAACAATCAGGCAAAACTCCCCACAGCCCCATACAAGGGCAGGGCAGAGTCAAGGCCTTGACCATGGTGAGGGGCAGGGAGGGCTGGGCAGAGCTTGGGAAAATTCCCTTTCTGGGACCCAGAAGAGAATTTGTGAACATCTTAAATTCTGATAAAAAAAATGTCATTACCCCCAAATTCCCACAAAAACAAATAAATAAAATAAAATGTGTTTGGAATTCAGTAGCTGCACTTGGGTGAAGTCCAGCAATTAAACACCAGAAATCAAATAGTCACAGTCATAGGTCACATGATTTAGAGTTGGAAGGAACTTTAGAGACAACCTCTCATTTTACAGATGAGGACATGGACTTGCCTAATGTCACATTAATCTCCAAATATAGCACTTTCCACAACATATTTTTTTTAATCTATTTAAACCTCCCAATGACCCTGTAAGGTAGAAGAGATGACAGTCCCTATTTTATGGAGGACCAAACTAAGCACCAGGGAGACCTACTCAAACTCACACAAAGACCAGAACTAGGATTGGATCCTAGCCCCTCTGACTCCAAATTCAATGGTATTTCCACAATATCTTCACGAGCCCTTTGGCCTCCTTCTGAAAACAGACAGAATGAAATTTGGGCATGTCAAACCAACCACCTGTCTGGAGAAGAAGAGGCAAAGGATGCCTGAAGGAGTTAGCTCCCTTGACCCCACCTTTCTCTTATGTCTCACCTCAAATCCCATGGTCTACCTACTGCATTCTGTCCACTGCCCAATGGGCAGCACCTAATCCCCTCACTCTCTCTGACTGGTGAGATCTGAGTGAGGGCTTCCTCCCAGAGAATTAAAGGCAGAAGGAGAGGGCAATGTTGGATACACTACCTCCTTTTTTGTTTGTTGTTTGGTCGTGTCTGATACTTTGTTACCCCATTTGGAGTTTTCTTGACAAAGATACTGGAGTGGTTTGCTATTTCCTTCTCCAGCTGATTTGACTGATGAGGAAACTGAGGCAAACAGGATTAAGTGACTTGCCCAGGGTCACACAGCTAATAATTGTCTGAGGACAGAAGTCTTTCTGATTTCAGGTCTGGTACTTCATCCACTGTACCACCTAGCTACTACCTTCACCTACTCCTACAGAAGCCTTCTTAGATCTCCCTAGGTGTTAGTGTTCTCTCCCTTTTAAAAGTATCATTTTTCACTTACTTATTTACAGGTTATAGACCCTAGTAGAATGTAAGTTCCTTCAGGGCAAACGCTGTTATTCACCTCTTTTTGTTCCCTGCATCCCCCAGCAATTAGCAAAATACCTTTCACATGGTAGGGCTTAATTTTGTTGAGTTTAATTAATAGTGGTGGAGTGTAAGCTACTTGAGGGCAGGGATTGTTATTATTTTTTTTTGTTCTCTGTATCCCCAGCAATTAACACAGGGTCTTTCCCATAGTAGGGCTTAATAATAAGTGTTTGCTTAAGTGAGTTAATGGTGGTGAATTTCAGGTACCTTGACAGTTAAAGCAGAGAAGTTTTCTGATGTTTAAGTATTCCCTGTGTCCCTCACATCCTTTCCCTTAGGCCTTCCCAGTAAGGTCAGCCTCATAAAGAGATAATGAGGGGGCGGCTAGGTGGCAGTGGATAAAGCACCGGCCCTGGATTCAGGAGTACCTGAGTTCAAATCCGGCCTCAGACATTTGACACTTACTGGCTGTGTGACCCTGGGCAAGTCACTTAACCCCCATTGCCCCGTCAAAAAAAAAAAAAAAAAAAAGAGATAATGAGCTCCAGCTACTTCATCCCCATCCAGAGAAAAATCCTTGAATAAATTCATCAGTCCTTCATCTGTAGCAGGAATTAAAGATTTGAGTCATAGGTTCCACACCAGAGACCCTTAGAATTCAATCCAGAATACCACTACTCGGTCCATTTCCAAAGATGATCAGGAAAAAGGAAAAAGAACCTATATGTTCTAAAATGTTCCTAGCAGCTCTCTTTGTGGTGGCAAAGAATTGGAAATTGCAGGGATGCCTATAATTGGGAAATGGCTGAACAAGTTCTGGTATATGATGGTGATGGAATACTGCTGTGCTATAAGAAAAACATGGAAAGACACAAAATAATGAAGAGTGAAATGAGAAGACCCAAGAGAACATTGCATACAGTAAAAACAATATTGTTATAAGAACAGCTTTGGGCAAATAAGTTATTTTGACTATTGTAAATACCCAAATAACTATAAAGGACATATAAAGAAAGATACTGTCTGCATCTAGAGAAAGAACTGATAAATAAAAATGATGTGGGATGGCAAATTAAGCATGAGGCATCCCAAAAGAATTACAAGACTCAGTGACTCAGTTTCCCAAATTTTATTGCAATACTGTGAGTGTGAGTGACCACAGGGAGGGCACCATGGAGGTGTCTCTCAAATAGGGAAAGAAAAGATAGTTTATAGATAAATTGATTATCAGTCTCATTACAATAATCGCCTTAGGAAGGTATTTGGGAGGGTTTATCCTAATTTGGAGTTCCTGGGGTCTTGAGCCAACTCCTGAGACAGGTACCTTTTTTTTGTGGAGGTGTGTTTTGGGGGCTTACACATCATAAGGTGAATCTAGGGACAAATTTGGCCTTTTCTGTATGTGTCACCTTTTCATTCCCATGCCTGGTTTCAAAATATTTTCATTTATCAGTTAGAATTTCTATACCCTGTCTGTGTATCATTGTTATAGTTAAGGTCTCTATGGCCTGCCTCTGTATGTTCTTGTTATGGGTGCTGATTAATATGGGCAACAAGAACCTAAGCCCTGACTTGTATTCATGAAGACACAAGTCTTAAGTTATCCATTAACTGGGGTCTGAATCCCTTTTAGAGCTCAGATCTAAATTAGAGTTTGGGTCTTAGGTTTTTCTGTTAACCCCTTTTTTTTTGTCTCCTACATCAAAAGTATGTATAGAATAATTTTACACATATATACCTATTTGTGCCTAATGGTAGCCATCTCTGAGGGTAGGGGAGGAGGGAAGAAAAAATGTACATGATAATGTTATTGTATATTTGAAAGGAATAGCAAGTTGTACATAGTAGGCTTACAATTTCATATGCAATCATCTTTTTTATTGTACTATGTTATGGAAATGTTTGTTTTATTACATAAAATTTAAAAAAGAATTCAATCCAGTAAAATATTTATTAAATATCTCTTGTGTGAGAGGCTCTGCAGAATCATGGAATCTTGGTACTTGGATGAAATCCATGCTGCTGTCCCTAGGGGAGATTGTCCCATTTAGTTCATTGATTGATGCAATACTCAATTGCTTGACACAGCTCAATTCGATTCCTTTTGGCTCAAGTCAGAAAGCATTTATGAAACACCTCTTGCATGCCAGAAACTATGTTAGGCATTGGGATTATAAAACAAAGAAACAAAAAACTCCTTGGGAATAATAGTTCCTGCTCTCAAGGAGTTTACATTTTATGGGGAAGGGGAAACAACATGTACACAGATAAATAAATACAAACTATATACAGAGTTAATACAAAGTAATGTCCAAGGATTGGAAACACAATTACAGGATGGGTCCCATGTAGGAGATGGCACTTGAGTTGAACCTTGAAGGGATCTAAGGATTCTAAGGTGAGGAGGGAGGACATTCCACAAAAACACAAACAGAGGCTAGAGATCGAATGTCATGCACAGGAAATAGCAAGTAAGCCCTGTTTGGCAAGAAAGTAGAATGTGGAGGGAAGTAATAGGAAATTCTGGAAAGATAGTTTAGAGTCAGATTATGAAGGGCATTAAATAGAGACCCATTAATAGGGGAGAACTGCACTAAGACTTTTGGAATGGCCTCTATTTTATCCCAGAGGCAATAGGGAACCCCAGAGTCTTCTTGAGCAGGTGAGTTACAAGGTCAAAATTGTGTTCTCATTTTTACTGTACTTGCCGAAGATGGGTACCCTATCTGTGGTCCACTTTCCCCTTTATCCTTCCAACTCCAGCCCTCTCTTGTTAAGGAAAGGATCAAGTGTACAAATGTACACAAAATGATAATACGGAATGCGGTTTTCAAATACAAGATGGTTCTGGAACTCAGGAAACCTTAGTCAGCTCTCTAACAACTCCCTGTTGTCGTCCTTGGCTACAGAAGCACTATGCTTCCTGGAGAAGCAATGTGATAGAGTAGACATTCATTTAGAAGGGTAGCTAGGTGGCGCAGTGGATAGAGTACCGGCCCTGGATTCAGGAGGACCTGAGTTCAAATCCAGCCTCAGACACTTAACACTTACTAGCTGTGTGACCCTGGGCAAGTCACTTAACCCTCATTGCCTCACTAAAAAAAAAAAAAATGGGGTTAATAATACTTACCCTCCCTCCCTTACCAGACTGTTGTGAGGATCAAATAAGATAGAATACATAAAGTCTTTTTTTAAACCTTATTATATGTCAAATAAATGTGAGCTACTCTGAGACTCCCCATCTTACAAAGGAGGAAACTAACTTAGTCTTACAAGACTAAGATAGTTTTAGTTTGAACCCTGTATAAGATTCAGGCCTGAAGTCCATGAAGTCAGGATGCCATCTCTAATGGGGAGAAGTGCCCCACAGGTTTCTTTCTAGAACTTATGCTTGCCTCCTCCCTCCTGGGTTCTGCCCACCTTCAGGTTTTTGTGACCTAGCTCAGTGTTGGATGTCAGTCGTGTTAGAAAAAGCACTCCCCCATTTGAACGTCAATTCCATAGAGGCAATTGGATTAGGGAGTCCCCTGAACCATTTTATAAGAAGTTTCACCAATCTACCTGATAAGATCTCAGGGTGTGGGCTTTCTTTGGCTGCATCCAAGGGGACCTTCCCCTTGAAATGAGGTCATGCCCCCGGCACCTGTTCAGAACACATGAGGAACTACTGATGATGGGATGATTGGAACTCAGGGGGACAGATTCTTAACAGAACACTCATCATCCCCCTCCACAGGGAGACCAGTTCAAAAATTTTCTCTCTCTATTGGACTTCTGTTTTCTCCTTCCGAAGACAGATTGAAGCATACACAGAAGACATTTGTCAGTGTGAAAGAGTGCTATGGAACCATGCCCATATACAGTTTCCTCTCCCCAGAAAAAGTCAATGGTAGCTTGCAATAATAGTACAAAGCAGAAATGGACATGTGTTGTGTGTGGCCTGAGAGGGTAACTCATGGACAGTGTTACAGAAGCCTAACCTCTTGTGTAGAGAAGAGGGAGGGTTTTTTTGTTTTGTGTTTGTGTGTGTGTGTGTGTGTGTGTGTGTGTGTGTGTGTGTGTGTGTGTGTGTTTGTGGGGCAATGAGGGTTAAGTGACTTGCCCAGGGTCACACAGCTAGTAAGTGTCAAGTGTCTGAGGTCAAATTTGAACTCAGGTCCTCCTGAATCGAGGGCCAGTGCTTTAGCCACTATTCCACATAGCTTCCAAGAAGGGGGAGTTTTGAATTCCTTGGTAACATGTTTCCAAAATCTAGTCTTCTAAATTAGAGAAGGGAGATTTCCTGGTGAGTGCTTCATGGGTTATTCCATAGTGGAGAGTCTCCAAGTTTGAGAGTTCAGGGAATGGACCTTAGAGAGAAAGGAGGGAATTGCCTGGTATAACTTGCTCCTTTGTAGAAAGAATGGAAGAGTCCACACAATTCCTACTCAACCTCTTTTAAGCAAAACTGTTGAGTTACTTGTATAGTATAGGACTAGTGGGAAGGAGATTACTTATTCATCAACCCCCAATGTATGCTTTCCTTTCAGGGGGAGTTAAATTAACAGAGTGGTAATACTTGTTTTCAGAGGAACTATGGGAAAAGACTCACTATAATGTCAAAGGCTTGCCTTTATATTATACTACCCCCAGGTTCAATTCCCTTCTGGAAGAAGCTGATGGGCTGTGGGAGTGTCTTATGTGTTTTACCTCCTATGGGTCTTTAAAAAAAAAAAATATTCGGGGGCAGCTAGGTGGAACAGTGTTTAAAACACCAGCCCTGGATTCAGAAAGTCCTGAGTTCAAATCTGATCTCAGACACTTGACACTTACTAACTGTGTGACCCTGGGCAAGTCACTTAACCCTCATTGCCCCACCAAAAAAAATTTTTTTAATATCAGATCTTTCTTTGGAGGTTGTGACATTTAAAATCTAATGTGTGGTTGCCTTATTCCTGTCCCAAGTGTAGGGAAAACTAGCTAGGGTTTACTTATCAATTAGAAACTTTGGCACCAGTTTTGGGCATTAAGCATTTATTAGTGAAAAAGAGAACACCTGGGTGAGAAAGCCAAGAAGAAGCCTATCTAACCTAGCACCCTCAATTCCTCCACCACCAGCCCATTCAAATGAGGAATTGAGAAAGGAAGCTCCTTCTGCTTTCCAAAGAGAGGTGGTCCTTCCACCCTGCTTCAAACTAATTGGCTAGCATCACCCAAATCCATTGGTTCACTGATCTTGAGGGTGGTTCCGTGTTGAGGTCTGAGTCCACAGCTTCTGAGAACAATACCCTCTTGAGGGCCAGGCAGGTGTGGTTTCAACTGAATTAACTTTAAGTATGTTAATCAGCAAAATCAGTCAATCTCGGTCAATCCAATAAATCCAATCAATCTGGTGCCTTTGGGCACTGGCAAAGCCCATTATTTTCTTACACGGTGGATAGTATGTTTCATCATTACTCCTTTGGGATTGATTGTCTTGGATCATTGTATTGCTGAGAATAGCTAAGTCATTCACAATTCTTCATGAAACAATACTGCTGTCACTGTGCACAACATTCTCTATACACCTTCACTATACACCAGTTCATATAAGTCTTTTCAGGCCTTTCTGAAGTCATCCTGCTTGTCATTTCTTATAGCACAATAATATTGCATCACCATCATATACCACAGCTTGTTAAACCATCCCCCAATTGATGAGCATTCCTTTGATTTCTAATTCTTAGCCACCAAAAAAAAAAAAAGAACTAGTATAAATATTTTTGTACAAATAGGTCTTTTTTTCTTTTGGGGGATGTCTTTGGGATATAAACCTAGAAGTGGTATTGCTGGATCAGAGGGTATACAGCACAGTTTTACAGCCCTTTGGGCATAGTTCCAAATTGCTCTCCAGAAGGGTATCATCTCACAACTCCACCAACAGTGAATTAGTGTTCTAGTTTCTCCACATCCCCTCCAACATCCAACATTTTCTTTTTCTTTTTGTTATATTTGCCACTCTGATAGCTGTGAGGTGATGCCTCAGAGTCATTTTAATTTGCATTTCTCTGATCAATAGTGATCTAGAGCATTTTTTTCATATGACTATAGATAACTTTGATTTCTTTGAAAACTGCCTGTTCATATCCTTTGACCATACCATTTATCAGTTGAGGAATGACCTCCTATGAGTGTCGCAAAAGCCTGCTCGTGGTTCTGTTCTGGCTGGCTCAAGGTTCTCCCTACTCTAATCCATCCTTCATCCAGCCACCAAAGTGATTTTTCTAAAGCACAGGTCCAACCACATCACCCTATCTCCCCTACTCAATAAACTCTAGCGGCTCCCTATTGCCTTCAAGATCAAATACAAAACACTCTGTTTGGTATTCAAAGCCCCTCATAACCTAGCCCCCCATAACCTAGCCCCCTCCTACCTTTCTAGTCTTCCTACACTTTATCCTTCCATCCAGTGACACTGGCCTCCTGGCTTATCCACAGACAATATACTCCATCTCTCATCTCCAAGCATTTTCTCTGGCTGTCCCCTATCCTTGGAATGTTCTCCCTCCTCATCTCCATCTACAGGTATCCCGGGTTTACTTTAAGTCCCAACTAAAATCCTATCCTCTACATGAAGCCTTTCCCAACCCCTCTTAATACTAGTACCTTTCTTCTCTTTTCCTATTTATCCCATCTATAGTTCTTGCTTATTTATTTGTTTGTTGCTCTCTCATTAGATTGTGAACTCCTTGAAAGCAGGAACCGTTTTTTGCTTCTTGTTGCATCCCCTAGCACTGAGTACAGTAACTGACACATAGTAGGTGATTGATAAATGTTTATTGATTGATTGTGAATCTTCTACATTTTCTTTTGGGTATAGTAAAGGTCATCCCCTATCTGATTTCCTTGTATGGTTCTGCTGGAGACCAGGACCCCTTTAACTCACATTTGGGGAAACCTAGAAGCAAGTTAAATTGTGAATATATTTGGAGAGTTTCTGAGCCATAGAGATCCTCAGGACTCAACTATATCTGTGAGAGTTATGCCTGGGTCCAGGTCCACAGGTGACCTTACATATGAAGCATTTACTGTGTGCAGGGCAGTATGTCTTTGTATCTTGGGGGCACAAAGACTAAGCTATAACAGGGTCACTTTCTGGAGGAATGGACAAGCAACTAAGTAAAAACAAAGTAATTTCAAAAGGGAATAAATGCCAAAAATGGTGGGGTAAGGTGGGGGTGCGGGGGATAGAAAAAGCCTCATAGAAGCTGGTGGTACAATGCAGAAAGCTCTGGGCCTGGAGTCAGGAAGATGTGAGTTCAAATCACACTCAGACACTTATTAGCTCTGTGACCCCAAGCAAGTCCCTTTTACTTCTGTTTGCCTCAGTTTTGTCATCTGGAAAATGGGAATAATAATAGCATCTACCTCCCAGAGTTGTTAGGACAATCAAATAAGATCATATTTTAAAAAGAAAAAGAAGGCTCGTGTAGGAAGGGGCACCTGAACCGTGTTTTAAAGAAATCAAAGGTTCTATCAGGTGGAAATGAGGAATGAATGTGTTCCAGAACTGGGTTACTGGGGGTAGCTAGGTGGCACAGTGGATAAAGCACTGGCCTTGGATTCAGAAGGACCTGAGTTCAAATCCAGCCTCAGACACTTGACACTAGCTGTGTGACCCTGGGCAAGTCACTTAACCTTCATTGCCCTGCAAAAAAAACCAAAAACAAACAAAAAACAGAACTGGGCTATTACTTGTGCACAGGCGTAGACTCAAGATGCGAAGTTGGTAAGAGACTACTTTGACACAAACATCTTCCCCCCTCCACAAGCACCGGCACAGCACTTGGCTTGCTCCTCTTTAGTGCTCTTCTCTTATAATTGGGGTATATGGGGTGTTCACGGAGGACTACCACCTCTGGTGTGAGGGCTTGCCTAGAGCCCTTTTCCAGGCTGCTCATCCACCTTTAGTGTCCACTTTCACCCAACTCTCACCTGTGGCTCCAAGAAGCTGTAGGATGCACAGGGGCCACATTCCAGTAAAACCTTCTCAGCAGATGGACTAAAGCAGGTGGAGGGTAACCCAGCAGGTTTGAGACCCATGAGTTAGGAGGGATGTCTACCCCAAGCATTTGAAGACTTCCCCTTGAAGGATGGGCAAATGAGAACAATTTGTTCCAATGGCCACGAAGGCAGTTGAAGCTGGCACCGTGGCTTGCTTACAGCTTGCTCAGGCATCAAGGACACCAAAGTCATCCACTGTATCCTGGGCCATCGCCAGTCGTCCTGACTTTTGTCCTGCCAGTGGACTTTGATAACTCTGGAAAAGAGAGTGAGACTGGTGAATTTGTGCAACTCGGCCTCACTTCAATCCAATTCAAGTCAAGACATGGCCTCATGATGTCATTGGACCTCTTCTGAAATGAAGTACAAACAATCTTATAATAATAATTATTATTTTTATATTGTGGGTATCTCTGTGCAGTGACCTATTGTTATCTCAATTTGGTACCACCCCCAGGGCCAAGCATAGTGCTTTGAATACAGTAACCACTTGATAAATACTTGTTGAATAAATGAATGAGTAAATTAATGAATAAATGGCTGCTCCTCCCCATGCAATCACTTCAACTATAATTCCATCATTCCAACCCCCCCCCCCAAAAAAAAACATAGGAAGATGTCACAAAGGCATGCTTACCTCCATGCCTATTCTTTTCTCTCTCTCTCTCTCTTTTTTGGTCAGGCAATGAGGGTTAAATGACTTGCCCACGGTCACACAGCTAGTAAGTGTCAAGTGTCTGATCCCCGATTTGAACTTAGGTCCTCCTAAATCCAGGGCTGGTGGCTTTTTCCACTGCACCACCTAGCTGCCCAGAACCATTTTCTTTATACAGGCTTTAGGGTATGACAGGATCCTGCCCTGAGATTCAGGCTTCACCGACTTTTAGTCATCATCTAGGGTACCATTTTCTCCTCTCAGATCAATCCTAGGGACTTTGCCTTCAGCTTCTGGGCCTTTCACCTTTCATCTCTTAGTAAACTTGACTGATTCCTGAAGCTTAGCTCAAAATTCCAAGCCTTCTGACCCCTGAGTCTACTTGGCACCCAGGGCTCAGAGAGAGGCTGCTTGTTAACAGTGGAAAGATAGCTAGATTTGAAATGTGAAGCTCTGGATTAAATTTCTGCTTCTGACACTGTTTACGTAACCATAACTAAGTCCCTCCCCTTCTCTGAGCCTCAGTTTCTTTCTTTGTTTTTGTTTTTTTTAGTGAGGCAATTGGGGTTAAGTGACTTGCCCAGGGTCACATGGCTAGTAAATGTTAAGTGTCTGAGGCTAGATTTGAACTCAGGTACTCCTGACTCCAGGGTCGGTGCTCTATCCACTGCGCCACCTAGCTACCCCAGTTTCTTTCTTTGAAAATGTGAGTATTAAAATAGGTAGACATTTAGTTCCCTCCCAGGTCTGATATCCTAGAATGTTATGGTCTTCTACACTGGATTCCCAATTATCAATGCTTAGCACAGTGCCTGGCACATAGTAGGTGCTTAATAATTGTTTATTGACTTAATTCAACCTTCTGCTCCTGTATCACATTTTCCAGTTATCTTTCCCAGCATCTGCTTCCTTTTCCTTTCACCCTGAAGTATTATTCACAGACTCTACTCCACATTAGTAGTTTCTAGGATTTATTCATTAGAGCAATAATAACATCCAGTTTCAGAATAAACCAGGGGGGTCACTTAACCTTCATTGCCCTGCAAAACAAAACAAAACAAAACAAAAAACCAACTGAATAAAACAGGGGGAAGCCCAGACCAACTTAGAAGGCTTAACTTTCTAAGGTCTCCTGGGCACTTTCCCTACCTCTATCCCACAATACTTAGGCCCTGGTCATTCTGATTCTCCATTTGCTACAAGTAGCTCCGTTGCCTCCAGGCTTCTCAAAACACTCAAACCCAATTTGAGAATGGAACTCCTGGGCTCTCTGGACTTTGTTAATCACTTTATTCTTTCAATTCTAGGTTCACTATTGACCAGTTGAACAGTGAAAAGAACACTGGATTTGGCACCAGAAGGTCTAGGCTGGAATCCTGGCTTTCCTTTTTATTACGTATGTAAAACTGAGCAAATCACTGCATTACCAACATCCTTCTTCATCTCTCCACGTGGATGTCCTATAGGTTTCTCAATTTCAACATGGCCACAATAGAATTAATTGTATTGTCCCCCAAAGCTATCCTTCCTCCAAACTTCCATCCTTCTTTTCTTTTTCTTTTTTTTTCAGGGCAATGAGGATTAGGTGACTTACCCAGGGTCACACAGCTAGCAAGTGTCAGGTGTTTGAGGCCAGATTTGAATTCAGTTCCTCCTGAATCCAGGACCAGTGCTTTATCCACTGTGCCACCAAGCTGCCCCCCAAACTTTCATCTTTCTACTGAGGATACTACCACCTTCCACTGGTCCGTGTTTTCAATCATGAAGCCAACCTTCGTTCTTCCTTCTCCTTTCATCCTGTTCCATCTCCATATCCAATCACTTGCCAAGTCTTGCCGATTTTAATCTCATAAAATTCCATTCTCTTCACTAACCCAGTCAGCACCCTGAGGCCTTCATCACCTCTCATCCATAGTACTGCAATAGCCAAAGTGGTCTCCATACTTCCAATTTCTTCCCCCTCCATTTCATTCTCCATAAAAAGACACAGGAGCTAGATTCAGGAGGACCTGAGTTCAAATCTGGCCTCAGACACTTAACACTTACTAGCTGTGTGACCCTGGGCAAGTCACTTAGCCCCCAATTGCCTCACTAAAAAAAAAAAAAAAAAACCAACAACAAACAAAAAAATCCTGGGGCAGCGAGGTGGCACAGTAGATAGAGCACTGGCCCTGGATTCAGGAGGACTTGAGTTCAAATCCGGCCTCAGACACTTAACACTAAGTAGCTGTGTGACCCTGGGCAAGTCACTTAACCCCCAATTGCCTCACTAAAAAAACAAAACAACAAACAAAAAAAGACACAGGAGCTCTGGGAGTGACAGTGCCATCCCCACCTCCAAACCACCAGTCTCGATTTCAACCTCATGACTGTCATCTGGAGAAACATCTCCTGTGGAGAAGGGACCAGTCATCTCCACCAACTGCAATACATAGGTCAGCCAAGCCAAGCTGAAGCAGCAAGGCCCCCTCAGAAAGAGACATGAAGCAGTATGTGCCAGGCAAGTCAAACCGTCTCTACCACCTTGGCCACAATCTTCCTTCAGATCTTGATGGGGACATCCCCAGAACCTGAACCCACGATCCTTTGGAATAGCAAGGCTTTCAACTCAGTACCCTCAGACATCATCCTAGGGAACAACCCCTGTAGAGATGCAGCCTGGCAACTGCTCCTATAGCCATAGCTACCAAAGATCCAGAAAAGAAAGTTCTTGGCACTGTCAAATGGCTCAACAGAAACTGATGTGATTTTATCAGTGGAAATTCCATTAAAGAGAAAGGATTAACATCTGCTCTGCTGCTGCACTCTGGGGACCAGACACATTTCTGTGTAGCTAAAACCTACCACATGTGTTGTCTCCCCCATTAGAATAGAAACACCTTGAGAGCAGGGATTGTTTTGCTTCTCTATTTGTATCCTCATCCCTTAGCTCAGTACTTTGCACATGGCAAGTGCTTTATTCATTCATACATTCACTGAAATCCTCAAATGGAGCTGTGATCTCATCAGTGACACGGGTTTAAGTTATTATTATTATTATTATTTTTTGGTCATGGCCAAAGCAGGAATTTGTTTTACTTGCCTGTTAGCCATGTTTGTAACAGGGTTTTGTTTTGTTTTTTTCTCAGTGGGGGTAACAAGGGTAAAGAAAGGTGGGGGGGGGGCAGTGGATGGAGCACCGCCCCTGGAGTCAGGAGTACCTGAGTTCAAATCCAGCCTCAGACACTTAACACTTACTAGCTGTGTGACCCTGGGCAAGTCACTTAACCCCAATTGCCTCACTTTAAAAAAAAAAAAAGAAAGAAAGAAAGGTAGGAGGGAGAGAAGGAAGATTTTCATTGATTGAAAAAAAAATTAATTGGGGGCAGGTAGGTGGCGGAGGGAAAGCACCGACCCTAGATTCAGGAGGACCTGAGTTCAAATTCGGTCTCAGATAGTTGACACTTACTAGCGTGTGACCCTGTGCAAGTCATTTGACCCTCATTGCCCTGCAAAAAAACAAACAAACAAAAAACCAACCAACTAATTAAGAAAAAAAACAAAAGCAAAGTCTTCCAGGGATACACAATGATATGAGTAGTTCCCTTTGACGTGCAGATCACAACTCATGATTTCCTGCCAGTTCTATATGGATCTTGTCTAGGTACTCTTATCCGAATGGCATTAAGGATTCACCCAATATCCTGGGGGCCTTTCTTACTTTGTCTTGACATAGAGAGTACAGTTTACGAAGGAGCACAGCATTTATCAGTCAATCCTAGATAACTGCAGATATGGCCAGTTTGTCTTTTTCTGTTCACACATTTCTTTGACATCATTCATGTTACTTCTCTTACAATTCTTTCTTTGTATTGGAGTCAATTCTTGTTCCAGATGCACCCTTCCAATGACCTTTGGAATAGTGGCAACTTCAGTCCCTCCTAGACTGTAATGTTTCATGCCTCACGGACAACATTAATATTACTATTCAAAAGACAGATCTTTGACTTGAGCTATAGTGTAGACTTTTGTTTTGTTTTGTTTGTGGGACAATGAGGGTTAAGTGACTTGCCCAGGGTCACACAGCTAGTGAGTGTCAAGTGTCTGAGGCTGAATTTGAATTCAGGTCCTCCTGAATTCAGGGTTGGTGCTTTATCCACTGTGCCACCTAGCTGTCCCTATAATGTAGAATTTTAATAATAATCTGTAGCTATACTGTTTTCTTCTCTTAAGAACATATAATTTCTTTTTTTTTTGCTACAAGGGATAGCATGCTGATAGAAGAAAAGGAAGGGATATATTTGGAAAAGAAAACCATATAAAAATTTAAATATCAATAAAATTTTAAAATATAAAAATACCACAGAAACCCATAGTCCTTTATTTCAGTGAGGCCATTATGGTGATTAAAAGAACTACAATTTCTCTAAATTAACCCAATGCACATTACTCCTGTCTAATCCAGGGCCCAATTTACTACCCCTTTCTAAGTATCTGCCCAAGATATCTATATATAAACACAAGATATAGATCATCATATGTACTGTACACATGTATATATGTTATATGTGTATATATACAGAGGTTACTTAACCCTATACATATGTATGCATATATGCACACATAAGATATGTGTGTATACACACAAACACAGATAGATAAGCAATGGTTAGTTGACCATTCGGCTGCGTGGGATCCGGAGCATAAGCATTTCTCCACACTGCTGCCAAACTGATTTTTTTGTTTTGTTTTGTTTTTTAGTGGGGCAATGAGAGCTAAGTGACTTGCCCAGGGTCACACAGCTAGTAAGTGTCAAGTGTCTGAGGTCAAATTTGAACTCAGGTCCACCTGAATCCAGGGCCGGTGCTTTATCCACTGCGCCACCTAGCTGCCCCCTGAACTGATATTTTAAAAACAAAGATCTGTCCATGTCCCACTCCTATTCAAAAACCTTCAGCTGCTCCCTATTGTCTCTAGGATAAAACACAAAGTTCTCAACTGGCATTTAAAGCCCTCTACAAACACTGCATAAACTATGAATCAAGATGTGTTGGCTAATGGGGGTCTGGTACACGGCCACTTGTTCTCCACATGAAGGATTCTAGGGAGCTGCTTCTGGGAGGGCAGTGATAACATGGAAGGGAAATGCCTTGGCGGGACTGGAACATGCGTGAAACTTTGGCAACCTATTCTTATCAGTTAACCACATGGGGATGCGCTTTTGCCTCCTGTGCTTCTGGGGGATATTGATGATCCTTTGACTCATGGCATTTGGTGAAGGGAAGAGAGCCTCCAATTCTGGAAGTTTCAAAAGGTCTGGAGAGCAAGCTATGTTCCCATAGCTGGGAGTTGGAGAGCAGGCTGAGTTTTTTTAGTGAGATCAGCACCAATTTCCCAGGAAGCAAAGGGTGATGGTGAAAATGAAGGTGAAACATGCCACAGAGTTCCTTGTGTGTGTGTGTGTGTGTGTGTGTGTTTTGTACGGGGCAATGGGGGTTAAGTGACTTTCCCAGGGTCACACAGCTAGTAAGTGTCAAGTGTCTGAGGTCAAATTTGAACCCAGGTCCTCCTGAATCCAGGGCCGGTGCTTTATCCACTGCGCCACCTTGCCCCCTCCACAGAGTTCCTTTTGATAGGTAATAAAGCACAGAGAGATACATTTTCACACCTGGATAATGTGGGTATTTGTTTTGTCAGACTAGGTAAATATGTATTGAGGGATTTGTTTCTTGTCTTTTTTTCCCCCTTTTCCCATTAAGAGAAGTAAGGGAGGGGGCGGCTAGGTGGCACAGTGGATGGAGCACCGGCCCTGGATTCAGGAGTACCTGAGTTCAAATCCGGCCTCAGACACTTGACACTTACCAGCTGTGTGACCCTGGGCAAGTCACTTAACCCCCATTGCCCTGCAAAAAAAAAAAAAAGAGAGAGAAGTAAGGGAAACTAAAAGGGACAGATTAATAAAAATACTTATTACTCGAAGAAATGAAAACAAAGAGAAAAAGGAAATAAATGATATTAAATCAAATGATACCAACAAGAATGGGGTGGGGGGGAGGAAGAAATATCCACAATATGACTACCACTTACCTTTCCAATTTGTTTGTTTATATTACTCCCTGTCATTTGCTCTAGAGTCCAGTCCAACTAGTCTGGTTGCTCTTCCCAGGATACAACCTTCCATCTCCTCAGCTCCTGCATGTGCCTTTGCAGAGGTGTTCCCCTAAGCTGAGAACACCTTTTGTCCTCACTTCCAGCGCTTAGAATCCTTAACTTGCTTTAAGGCACAACTCAGATACCGTATCCAACACAAGCCTCTTCAACTCTCTCCAAGGATGATTAGCATTTACTCCTTCCTTCCCTCTCTCCCACTCCCTGCCTCTCTTTTTTTCTCCCTTCTCCTGTTCTCAGTCTCTCTCTTCCTCTCTCTCTCTCTCTCTCTCTCTCTCTCTCTCTCTCTCTCTCTCTCTCTCTCTCTCTTTTTTGGTGAGGCAATTGGGGTTAAGTGACTTGCCCAGGGTCACAGAGCCAGTAAGTGTTAAGTGTCTGAGGCTGGATTTGAACTCAGGTCCTCCTGAATCCAGGGCCGGTGCTCTATCCACTGCGCCATCTAGCTGCCCCTCTTCGTCTCTCTCTGTGTGCCTCTATTTCTTTCACTCTCTCTGTGTTTCTCTCTTTGTTTCCCTTTCAACCTCGCTCTGTTTCTCTGTCTCTCTTGCAGTCTGTCTCTTTCTCTTTCAAGTCTCTGTCTCTCTGTCTCTTTCTGTCTGTCTCTATCACTCTGTGTTCTCAGTCTCTTTCTCTCAGTATCTTTCTCTTTGTCTCTTTCAACCTCACTCTGTTTTTCTTTCTCTTTCTGCCACTCTATCTTTCTGTGTCTTCTGTTTATTTTTGTCTCTTTCTCTCTGTCTCTGTCTCTGTGTGTCTCTCTCAGTATCTCACTTTCTCCATTTGTATATACTTAGCATTAGCATATTTGAATACATTTTGTGTTCTCCCTCTCCTACCTCCGTCTCCCCCACCCCCCATGTAAGTTCCACGAGGGCAGGGACTGTTTTGTCTTTCTATACGTGGCATAAGCCCAGGACCACATTTGAAATGCCAATGCGGGAGCCTAGCAGAAGTGCTTAATAAATATTTGTTGAATTGCTCTGTGAATCTCGGTTTTCTTATCCGTAAAAAGACTTCCAAGTAGGTGATCTTCAAGGCCCCTTCCAGATCTAAATCCTAGGATTTGCATTTGTGTTTATATAGGGTTTAGGGATAGATACAGATAACTTCCTCACAATAAACCTGGGAGATAAGAGGAAGGTTAAATGACTTTTTCCCACATGGCTAATAAGGGGCTTCAGAAAATTCATGACATGATGTAGTTAACAGAGCAAGTGTCTTGGAGTCAGAAAGACCTGAGTTTGAATCCTGCCTCAGACACTTACTATCTGTGTAAACCTAGTCAAGTCCCTTGACCTCTCAGGCCTCTGTTACTTCATCTCTACAATGAGGTGGGGTGGGGTGGGGTGGGGTGGGGGGTGGACTCTATGATCTCTACAATCTGTTCCAGCTCTAAGCCTATGATCCTGTAATCCTACATCTAAATCCAGAGTTCTTTCCACTGGGCTAATTTGTTTCCCCAAGATGACCGGACCTCCTCCTTGCAGAAGAATTCTGTTTTCAGCAACTCCCTGGTCACACAGAGTATAAGTGGAAGCCAGGTCCTCTGAGTCCAAATCCAGAATTACTTTTCCCCTACTAATCTATGTTGTCTATCAGGGCAGCTGGGTATCAAAGTGGATAGAGTGCTGGGCCTGAAGTCAGGAAGACTCATCTTCCTGAGTTCAAATTTGGCCTCAGACACTTTCTAGCTGTGTGAATCTGGGCAAGTTACTTTAACCCTGTTTGCCCCAGTGCCTCATCTTTAAAATTATCTGGAGAAGGAAATGGCAAAGCACTCCAGTATCTTCCCCCTTCCCCCCGCAAAAAAAAAAAAACAAAAAACCACCAAACAAACCCAAATGGGGTCACAAAGAGTAGGAAACAACTGAAAATGACTAAACAACAACAAAAATGTTGTCCATCACCTCTACCTCTTTAACTTTGCTCACACTGCTCCCCCTTCCTGGTGTGCTTTCCTTCTCTCTTTCCCTTCTTTTCTGCCTGTCTAAATCCCTGCTTCTAGATGCTGCTCAATCCTTATCACGGTATAGAGGAGTCAGGAGGACTTGGGTTCAAATTCCATTTCAGATTCTTACCTGCCCTATTAACCAAGGTAAGTCCCTTAACCTCTCTGGGTTCCTCATCTGTAAAACACGGGGGTTAGATTCCATGATGTTCGAGGTCCCTCTTAGCATTATGAGTTCAGGATCCCCAGAAGTCTTCTTTGACGTCTAGTCTCACACGATCCTCTTCGAGAATGAAAGGATAAACAACAACTGAAGTGGTTTGCCATTTCCTTCTCCAGCTGATTTCATGGGTGAAGAAACTGAGGCAAACAGCTTTAAGTGACTTGCTTAGGGTCACACAGTTAGTAAGTGTCTGAGGCCAGATTTGACCTCAGGAAGACTCCAGGCAGGGGAAAATGCTATCCACTGCACCGTAGCTGCCCTCTTTTCCCAGTCTAGCTTAAATACAAGACTGAGAGACTGAGACTAGGGGGGAGGGAGGTTCTGTGGAAAGGCATTGAATTGAATGGAATTAGGACATCTCTAAATTTCTTCTTTCACTTTCTCTGATTGCCCTCTGGGGGAGAAGAAACTAGGGAACCTTGGCCTTGACTTGGAGAGGTAGGGAAGGGAAAGGGAGGATAAGAGGATAATAGACACCAGGGATCATCAGTCCCAGAGTAAATTACTGACTGTAGGATCACAGGAACTACAGCTGAGCTAAAAGTAAACATAGAGATCATCTTGCCCAAGGTGACCCAGGCAGTGAGAAGTAGAGGAAGGATTCATTGTAGAACTGTGGAAAGAGCACTGGGTCTGGAGCCAGAGAACCTGGATTCAAATCTTACATATGATGCTTACTGCCTATGAGACCATGGGCAAATCATTTCACTTCCCTGGACCTCAGCTTCCTTTTTGTTTTTGTTTTAAAATTTTTTTTATTAATTTTTTTTTTTTTTAGTGAGTCAATTGAGGTTAAGTGACTTGCCCAGGGTCACACAGCTAGTAAGTGTTAAGTGTCTGAGGCCGGATTTGAACTCAGGTACTCCTGACTCCAGGGCCAGTGCTCTATCCACTGCGCCACCTAGCCGCCCCAGCTTCCTTTTTTTGGGGGGTGAGAGGGGGAGCAATTGGGATTAAGTGACTTGCCCAGGGTCACATAGATAGTAAATGTCCAAGTAAGTGCAGATTTGAACTCAGGTCCTCCTCACTCCAGGGCCAGCACTCTAACCACTGTGCACCTAACTGCCCCCTCAGTTTTCTTCTCTGTAAAATGAGGGTGTTGAACTGTGTGTCCTTTGAGGTCCCTTCCAGCTCTCAATGTATGATCTCCCTTTCCAGACCAATTGCTCTTTCTATCCTAAATAAGATGTGAGAGCCAAGAATCATGCCTCCCCCCTTCCCCTACCCTCAGTCTTTTGACCCCTGCTATCTCCAGAAGTGCTAGCAATCTAAGAGACCATGAAAATGCTGCCCAGACTTTGCTGTGATTCTGTTTCTTTTCTGGCTGCAGCTGAATCTGACTGCCTCCCCCTGCCCCCCCACCCCGACAAATATTCCCAGCAGAAACTGAGGGGCAATCTAAATGGGGCAGTGGGGATGAGACCTGATCTCTCCCTCTTCTATCCTTGCCCTTGAGTCCCATGTAAGTCTGCAGCTGTTGGCCATCATTGTCCTGGCCAGGAGGTCCTGAGACCTGGCAGCCCTAAGGGGCTGCGGTGAATTCTCCGCAGCATCTGTGGGATGGGCATGGGCTCATCTGGAGCAGCGGTCCCTAGTCACACTGCCATTCCAAATGTGGGCCACAGACAGGTGGCAGAGGAGGGGAGAACAGAGAAAGTGGATGCTCTGGACAGGCAGAGGGGGTGAGGGGAGGACAGACACAGGAGATGCTCTGGCTGGTCAAAGGAGAGAGAGAGCTAGACATAGGGGAAATGGGGCAGTCAGGAGGGGAAAGGGAGGGATGTGACAGATACACTAGGGCACAGTGGAAGAATGGGCTGGCTGTGGTCCCTGGGAAAAAGGCATTGTTATCTGCTGGCAACTCAAGGAAGGTTTTAGGGATGGGATAACATTTGTTTTTTGTTTTTGTTTTTTGTTTTTTTGTTTGGGCAATGAGGGTTAAGTGATTTGTCCAAGGCCACACAGCTAGTAAGTGTCAAGTGTCTGAGGCCAGATTTGAACTGAGGTCTTCCTGACTCCAGGGCTGGTGCTCTATCCACTGCACCACCTAGCTGCCCCTGGGAAAACATTTCATAAGAGATTTGGGGCTGAAAAAACAGAGATTTCCATGGCCTCACGTAGGGTAGGAGCCTGATGATGGCTTCAGTTAGGAGCCCCACTTTTCAAGTCTGCTTGGCCCATACTCCCTGAGGTATCTTCCTGAAGCCCAACTCCGACCAAAGACCTCCTAAGTCTCCCCTCTGTGAGGATAAACTCCTTAGCTCGGCATTCAAGATCCTCTACAATCTGGCCCCAACCTCCCTTTCTAGTCTCATCTCCTGCTGCTGTTCTCCATATATACTCATTGGTTCTGGCCACACTGGACTACCACCCACTGTCATCACGGTATCTCAGACTCTTCCTCTCTCCTGGTTTTCCCTGAAGTTGGAATCTGTCCTTTATGCCCATTGAAATCCTCCTTATCCTTCAAGGCCCAATTTAGATGCTATTTCTAGGAAGTCAGTAAGCAGGGATGAATGAAAAAGTATAGGTAACTTGCTGCATTTACCACCTTACAGGCAGGCTCGATAGTGTTTTCGGGCCCAGTGCATGAGACCAACCATCCTGTTTCTTTTTAGTGCATTTTAACTACACTGTTGCCTGCCCCAGGGGCATTAGTGGACAAGTGACAAGGAACAAAACGGTCAGGATGTTACCAAGTCCAAGACACTCTTGCCAGGATTAACTCTGTCAAAGTAAGAGGGCATAGGCAGGTAGAATAGAAAGGACACTGGTCTGATCAGAGACCTGGGTTTGAGTCACACTTCTGCCCTTTACTGGACAGAGGGCAAATAATTTCCCTTCCTCAGGGGGTGTAAATGAGCAGATCATCCATCTCTAAGGCCCCTTTCTGATTCTAGTATCTTGGGATTTCACATTCCAATCAAGATTCTCCTCCTCCTCCTCATTTTTGCGGGGCAAATGAGGGTTAAGTGACTTGCCCAGGGTCACACAGCTAGTAAGTGTTAAGAGTTTGAGACCATGTTTGAACTTAGGTCCTCCTGAATCCAGGGCTGGTGCTTTATCCACTGTACCACCTGGCTGCCCCCTATCACCATCATCATTATTTATTTATTTATTTTGAGGGGCAAATGAGGGTTAAGTGACTTGCCCAGGGTCACACAGCTAGTAAGTGTCAAGAGTCTGAGGCCGGATTTGAACTCAGGAACTCCTGAATCCAGGGCCGGTTCTTTATCCACTGCGCCACCTAGCTGCCCCACCATCATTATTAATATTAATGCTAATATAAAGGCAGCCTGGCATGGTGGTTAAAGTACTGAGCTTGGAGTCAAGATGATCCATTACTGTCTGTGTGACCCTATACTTCTAAGTACCTCAAGCAGTTCCCTGAAACTAACCTGTGGTACAAGGGAACAGAAAGTAGACTTAGATTTGGAGGATGTAGGTTTAAATGCTGCCTCCTATGTTTCCTCTCTAACTTCTAGCAAGCTAATTCACTCAGTTCCTTCAAATATTCCCTAACAGATCTGTGTCAAAAGTTATCAGGTAAGTCCCTCCTTCCCCTCCACCTTGTTTTGTCTCCTGATAAAATGTGGATTCCACAGCTAAGGCAGGTAGGGATGAAGTGACTTGGCAAGTGTCAAGAAACCAGAAGGGATAGAAGGTAGGAGAATATTTAATAATTAAAAAAAATAACAGGTAGGAGGGGAGTCTGCAGAATAGAAGTAAATACTTCACCTGCCCAAGGATGGCAATCATCATCTGTTTCTCCAAAGCACCTTACTTATGCAGCTGGACAGCTGAACGGGGCTGTATTAGAGCAGGGAAGAATCTATCATTCAAACTGCAGGTTTATTTTAGGTTGATGGCACTCAGTCAAGCTATTGCATTGCTTCATCTAGAGGTAGATGCTAGAGGCAGCTAGGTTGTACAGTGGTTAGAGCACCAGACCTGGAGTTAGGAAGACCTGAATTCAAATCCAGTCTCAGACACTCACCATGGGACTCTGAGCAAGTCAGTTCACCTCTTTTTGTTTCTGTTTTCCTATCTGTAAAATGGGGGCAATAATATCCCCCAATAATAGTTGTGAGGATCAAATGAGATAAGGGTAAAGCACCTAGCACATAGTAAGCACTATGTAAATGTTCGTTATTATTATTGTGTGTGTTCTTTCCACAAAGGTGTAATTAATGTGATTTTTTTTTTTCCTGAATAAAGGAACACAAGATTGTATAATATGTGTTGAAGGGAGAGAGGAGCTACAAGAAGTTTGAGGCCTCTCATACTTTTGAGGTGCCTGGAATGTTGCTCTTCAGATGTGTCTGACTCTTCATGACCCCATCTGGGGCTTTTTTTGGGGGGGGGTGAGGCAATTGGGGTTAAGTGACTTGCCCAGAGTCACACAGCTAGTAAGTATCAAGTGTCTGAGGCTGGGTTTGAACTCAGGTCCTCCTGAATCCAGGGCCAGTGCTCTATCCACTGTGCCACCTAGCTGCCCCTGGGGCTTTTTTTTTTTTTAAGTGAGGCAATTGGGGTTAAGTGACTTGCCCAGGGTCACACAGCTAGTAAATATCAAGTGTCAGAGGCTGGATTTGAACTCAGGTACTCCTGACTCCAGGACCAGTACTCCATCCACTGTGCCACCTAGCTGCCCTCCCCCCCCCCAGGGCTTTCTTGACAAAGATACTAGATTGGTTTGCGTGTAATGGTCTTCAAATCTCCGTTCTGACACTGGTTGGTCAAATCACTTCCATCTGTCTGGACCTCGGCTTCTCCATATGTAAAATGTCAATAAACATGTATAAGATATTACCTACCTTTCAGAACTGTTGAGAGGAAGGAATCAGAAAGCTCTGTTGTTGTTATCACAGGGATGGTTACAGGCCACCGTCTATGATAGGATTTAGATTCTGAACCCTATCCAAATCCAACTTCCTCATTCAAGAAAGGAAACAGGAGCCAAAAAAGACTTGTCCAAGCTCTCAGAAATGGCAAATCTTTATCTTCTGCCACTAAACCCTGAGCTTTTCCTATTATATGTATGTATGTATGTATGTGGATGGATAGATAGATAATAGATGGATGGATAGACAGATGAGAAATAGATAGAAAGATCGATATAGATATAATCTCTCACATGGCAGGACAGCAATGAGATGAAATCCTCCCCATCTACCACCACCATATTTCTAAATCATTGAGTGCTGTGACCATTGAATACTTGTACTGTACATTCCTCACTTCTCCCTCCCTCAATCCTCTTCCTGTGCACACACTCAGTATATATGCAGTAACACACACTCAACCACAAAGATAAAGTCACTCATGACTATTGAGAGCCCAGCTGGCCTTCTTGGCCTAAGAATTTTGTTGCTGTTGTTATTCAGTCGTGTCTGACTCTCCATGACCCCATTTGGGGTGTTCTTGGCAAAGATAATGGAGTGGTTTGCAATGTCTTTTTCCAGTTCTTTTTTTTTTTTTTTTTTTACAAATAAGGAACTGAAGCAGACAGGGTTAAGTGGCTTGTCCAAGGTCACAGAGCTAGTAAGTGTCTGGGGTCACATCTGCACTCAGGTCTTCCTGACTCCAGGCCCAACCCTCTCTCCACTGTGCCACCTAGCTGCCATGGCTTCAGAATACATTGTCAATAGTTCTCTTCCACCCCCCAACAACTCCCTCCTTTACCTTCCTAATTAATCTTAGCTTAGAATCACATTCTTTTTTTTTTTTTTTTAGTGAGGCAATTGGGGTTAAGTGACTTGCCCAGGGTCACACAGCTAGTAAGTGTTAAGTGTCTGAGGCCAGATTTGAACCCAGGTACTCCTGACTCCAGGGCCGGTGTTCTATCCACTGTGCCACCTAGCTGCCCCTAGAATCACATTCAAATAAACATATATTTGGAGTCAGAAGGTCTGGGTGCTAATACTTGCTCATCCACTAATCTCTTCCTTTCTGGGACTCAGTTTCCTTATCTGTTATATGAATTTGGACTAGATGATCTCTAAAGTCCCTTCCGGCTTCAAATCCCATGATAGTATTTATACCCTGAATACATGCAGACCCATATCCTCAAGGTTGCCAGCTTTGTGGTTGGCCAAGAGATTGGAAAAAACTTGCCTGGGATAATCCACAAAATAGAAAATGGAGAAAAGGCAGCCTCATTAAACTTGGGGACATTGGAGGACAGGCATCTTTTTTTTTGTGAGGCAATTGGGGTTAAGTGACTTGCCCAGGGTCACACAGCTAGTAAGTGTGTAAAATGTCTGAGGTCGGATTTGAACTCAGGTTCTCCTGAATCCAGGGCTGGTGTTCTATCCACTGTGCCACCTAGCTGCCCCTCTATAGTATTTTAAGATAAACAAATCACATCTCTCTCCCTAGGAGGTGGGAAATACAACTATTATTATCCCCATTTTACAGATGAGGAAAGTAAGGAAAAGAGAAGTTATGTGATTTGCCAATGGTCACCCAACTAAATGGTCAAGCCAGGACCAAAAGCCAGGTCTTCCAATCCCTAAGGAGTCCAGGGCTCTTTCCACTAATCCCTTTCCTTTGTCTTGATTTCTTTCTTTTTTTGTTTTGTTTTGTTTTTTTGTGGGGCAATGGGGGTTAAGTGACTTGACCAGGGTCACACAGCTAGTAAGTGTCAAGTGTCTGAGGTCAGATTTGAACTCAGGTACTCCTGAATACAGGGCCGGTGCTTTATCCACTGTGCCACCTGGACACCCTTGTCTTGATTTCTTAACCTTATCATTCAAAAACTAAAGCCTGGCCTTGTGTTTCTTGAAAGCATTCTTCAAAGATAGCAGGCAGAGTAGTCTAGGGTAAGAGGGCCACATGTTGTATAAAACAGGAAGAACTACTGCTGGATAAGATGGGAGCCAGAACTCCTGAATGAGAGTATGAGAATCCTGGCTCTGACACTGTGTGACCTTGAGCAAGTCAGTCTCTCTCTCTCTCTCTCTGTCTTTCTGTAAAATGAGATTGAACTAGAAGCTCCCTCCCAGCCTCTCAGCTCTTGTGTCCATCTCTGAGGTGATGTAAATTTGAATGGAAGAAGCTATAATAATAATTGTTTGCATTTATATAGCACAAGTGCTTTTGACAATTATCTAATTTTATGCTCACAATTATTCCATGAAGTAGGGGCCATTATTATCCCCATTTGACTGATGAGAAAACCGAGGCAGATGGCAATTAAGTGACTAGTACAGAGTCACGGAGCCAGTTAAATGTGTAAGACTGGATTTGAACTCAGCTCATTGTGTGGAATTCGAGTTGGAAGTATTGGGCACCACACTGATGGATGGGTGTTTCAGGGCATATGTGTCCTGGAGGGGTGTAAATAAGTATGAATTAGTGTCTGGTATATGAATTTTTGAGGTGACTGCTTCTGTGGATGGTGCTTGGTATGTAAATGTGTATGTGGGAGGTAGGTCTGTGTATGGGAGAGAGTATCTGTGAGTCTGAGTGTGACTGAGAAAAGTGTACTGTGAATCTGTAAATGTGAAGAGAGAGAATCAGGGGCAAGATTTTGTGATCATGCCTGGGAGGGATGTATCTGAGAGAGCAAGTGTGGAGCTGTGCCTGTGTGAATCAAAGGTAAACCTTTTCCCATGGGTGAAATTACAGCTAATTAAAATGTTAGACTCGATCCTTGCTGCTGGAACACAGTAGGGGCTTAGTAAATATTTCTTTATTCAAAGGAGGAAAAAGGATTGGGCCTCAGGGAAGACTCTCTAGCTTGGAGAGCTCAGGAACCGGGAAGGTAGTCCAAGGTCCCAAATCACTTTGGGTTAAATTCGACATTTATAAAAGATTTGCTGTGTGGGGAGAAGACATATAAGAGGTTCTGGGGAAGAAGCGCACACTTATTAGACTACCTACTAAGTGCCAGACACCACGCTTCAATGAACTCACGGTTTCTAAGGTTCCAATATGTACAGGGTGTAAATACAAGGCAATTTGAGGAGACAAAGAACACCGGGGTGGTGGGAGCAGGAAAGGTTTTTCAAAGGGGGGGGTGGCACCAGTTCTGCGTCTGAGAGGCAAACGTCAAGCGATCACAGATGTAGCACTGCAAAGGACCTCAGAAACCACCTAGTCAAATGCCCTCATTTTACATATAAGGAAACTGAGGGTCAGGAAGGTTTCAGTGACCCGCCCAAATTCAAGCAGGTAGTGAGAGTCACGGGCGAGACTGGAACCCAGGTCTTCGGTCTTCAAAGCCAGGTGGGCTGTCTAATTCCGATGATACCTAGTGGCACATTCTCTCACATACTGTTCTAAAGTCCCTCGCTTCGTAAGACTGTTGCAGTTGGAAGGGACATTAGGGGTCAACTAGTCCAAACTAGTTTTATGGACGGGGAAACTGAGGCTCGCAGAACAGAAGGGACTTGCTGGAAGTCAAAGAAGCAGCGTCCGAACAACCCAAGATCACAGGTGTCCAGACCCCGCTCTCTCTAGTGCCCCAGGCGCCCCCTCCCCTTCACCCGAGTCTACTTTGTCTGTCCTGGGCGGGGGTCGCGAAGTAGGGGGAGCCCCGAACCGGACTCTCTAGTGTTTCCTGGCTTCGACCCGGGAGCCTAGCGATCCTCCCAGTCCGCCCCCTCCCCCCACCTTGCGCCCCAACGCGGGGCTGGAGAGGAGCTCGAGAGTCTGAGATCCGAAGAGGACGCGTGGTCCCGCCTGGGACCGGTCCTATAGAACCCAGGCGAGTTGGGGGAGGGGGCGCTCGGGCTCCGCCAGATAGTGGGCCCCCGGGGAGAGGGTGGTGGTGGCCAAAGAGAGAAGTATCGCGAGAGCGGCGGGCCGGCTACCAACCTGCTCGGCGCGCGCACATATTCCTATTAAAGCTCCCTCCCAGACGGGGGCTGAGCCCCGCAGGGCGGGGAAAGCCGGGCGCCGCAGCTGGCGGGGCGCGCGGAGGGGGCGCGCACCGCTGGAGCCGCCGCTGCGGCCTCCTAGTTGTCCGGCCCATCCCTCTTCCCTCCTCCTCCTCCTCCTCCTCCCTCTCCCCCTTCACCCCGCCTTCTAGGGGCCGCCCGAGGCGGGGACCAGCCCGCCCCGGGCGGAGGTGGGGAAGGGGGTGTGTGGGGTGACCTCATTCCTGCCCTGCTCCTGGAAGTCCCCGGCTTCTCCGCCCCCTCCGCGCGTCCCTCCCTCAGTCCCCGGGTCCGTCCCGCCCTCCCTCCCGGCTCCGAAGTTTGGCTCCCAGCTGCGTTGCGTGCGGCCAGCCCTGCGCACGGTTTGCTCCCTCCCCGGGGCAGCTCCCGGACCGCTCCCCGCAGCCCCCGCCGGCCCCCGCAGCCCCCGCCGGCCCCCGCAGCCCCAGCCGGGCCGCGGCCGCTTCGACGCGCACTTCCTGAAACTTTTTTCTTTTTCTTTTGCGTCGGAGCCCGGGACCGGGGAGGGGGAGGGAAGCGGGACGAAGGAGAGCGAGAAACTTGGGGGCAGCCGGGCTGGGCCCCGGGGCCCGGCGGCCCGGGGAGGGCAAGGGAGGGCCGGGACTGCCGCCGCGCAGCTCCCAATGGGGCTGGAGAAACTTTAAAAGGCGGCCCCGCTGTGGTTGGCTGGTAGCGAGATTCCGAGCAACATATGGCATTAAAAGGAGCGCAGCTGGAGGTAACATTTCTAGCGCTGGGAAGTCGGAGCAGCTGACTCTCCAGCTTGCCTTGTAATTAGCAAACCGAGCACTCCTCTCCCCCTCGCAGCAGCCTGCCCTCCCTCCCTCCTTCTCTCCCTCCCTCCCTCTCTCCCTCCCTCTCTCCTTCTTGCACACTCTCACACACTCACTCTCCTTCTCCCCCTTGGCCCGGCAGTGGTGGCTGCTCCCGGCCCGGGGTGCTGGCGCCCGCCCAGGCGGAGGGAGGGAAGGAGGCGGGGAGGGGGGGATCCATGCTCGGCTTGTCGCCCGGGGGGCACCCGGGGAAGGTAAGGGGGCTGCGGGCTTTGGGGAACTTGGAGTTGAAAAGACCCTCCTCCTTTTCCTCTCTCTCCTCCCCCTCTCCTTCCCCCCTCCAGCCCTGGACCTGGTTCTGGCCCGGGCTCAGGCTCTGGATCCGGCCCTGAGATCTGGCTCTGGCCGGGTCAGGGAGTCCAGGGCTTCGCTGTAGCAAAGAAAAGTGAAGTTCATTCTCGGGGCGGGGGAAGTTTGGCTCCCATGGAGCTGGAGGAGGAGGGGGAGGGAGGGAATGGGGGGGGGGAGACTGGGGGCTCTGTAAGGGCCTGGGAAGGGGTGGGGGAGGAGGAGGAGAGCAGCTTCTGTGACCACAGTAACTTGTACTTGTGGGATTTATCTCTTCTGAGTGAGACAAAGGTTAGACTGCTTCTCTCCCTCTCTTCCCATTTTCCCCCCTCTGGATTTCTTCGTCTCTCCCTTTCTCCGTCTCTCCTTTTCTCGTCTCTGGCTCTCTACCCCACTCGGTGTCTCTTTCTTTTCCTCTATCTCCTTCTCCCTCCTCACCCTCCCTTCCGCCTCCTCTTCTCGCCTAAGCTCTGGATCATTCTTCTGTGTCTCACTCACCCTTTCTTATCCTCACCCCCTTTCCTCTTTCTCCCTCTATCCGAGGTCTCTCTTCCTGCGAGTCTCTATCTTTTATCCCCCTCTGCTACCGAAGCTCTTGTTTACTTATGATCAAGTTTTTCCTGCTCCCCAGCAGGTGCCGAGGGATGGCAGAGTTAGTTTAATACAGACCAAACTCCAGCGAACAATTATTCCTGACTGGCTCTCTGCTACCTAGGCAGGGAGAAGGGAGGGAGGCAGGCGGGCTAGGAGGGAGGGAGAGCGAGCCAGCCAGCAGGCGAAGAGAAGAGCCGACTTGTTTGGTTACAGCTGCTAGGAGGTTTGAGTTTCCAGGCGCATTCAAGTTTTTCCTGTTTGTGCTCAGGTTATGAAGGCAGAATGGAGTTCCCGGACCACAGCCGGCAGCTGCTGCAGTGCCTGAGTCAGCAGAGACACCAAGGATTCCTGTGCGACTCCACTGTGCTTGTGGGAGAAGCTCGTTTCCAGGCTCACAGAGCTGTGCTGGCTTCCTGCAGTATGTACTTCTACCTCTTCTATAGGGACCAGTTAGACAAAAGGGAGATTGTACATCTGAACAGTGACATTGTCACGGCCCCGGCCTTCAGCCTGCTGCTTGAATTCATGTACGAGGGCAAGCTGGAGTTGAGCAGCCTGCCCATTGAGGACATCTTAGCTGCCGCCAGCTACCTCCACATGTATGACATTGTCAAAGTCTGCAAGGGTAAACTAAAGGAAAAAGAACTAGTGATTGAGGAAGAGAAGGACAGACCCTTCCTGGGCCCCAACATATCCCTGGGCCATGAGTTAGAATTGCCAGGCCAGCCAAGATTCAGTCCCCTAGAGTATGACCGAGCTGGGGCCCACCCCGCCTGGTCTAACAGCCTCATGGGGCCTTCCTCACTATCCAGAAAAGCAGAGCTGAGTCTAAGTCCTGGGAAGGCCAAACCACTGGATAATGGCGTGGGGGTCCCTCTGTCTCAGAGGACTGAGCTCCCGTTACCCAGCCAAGCCCCCGGTGACTCCGAGTGTGCTCTGGATCTGTCTCTGAAGCCGATTTCAGGGAGGGATGCCCTCCACACCTCCTACGTCTTCAGACAGCTGGCTTCTGATCATCGGCAGCAGCAGCAGGAAACGGAGCTGACGGTGAAAGATGAACAGGACTCATTGTCAGACCAGGAGGATGGCGAAGCCAGGAGTCCAGAGGGCCAGCCGTTTGGGCCTGTGGCTAAAAGCCTGGTCACGGGGCTGGGGCACATGTTTCATGGGCAGGAAGATGAGCTGGACCCGGAGCGGGATGAGAGCGAAGATGACTTGGATGCATCAGACCTCTCTGCTTCAGAGGTGCTGGGGCCCCCTGGCCACATCTGCATCTGTCCCCTCTGCAGCAAGGTGTTCCCCAACCCCCATGTCCTACAGCTGCACCTGAGCTCTCACTTCCGGGACAAGGATGGTGGCTCAAGGGCTCGATTGTCACCAGAAGGGTCAGTGCCCACCTGCACACTATGTGGGAAGACCTTCTCGTGCATGTACACCCTTAAGAGGCATGAGCGGACGCACTCGGGTGAGAAGCCGTACACCTGTGTGCAGTGTGGCAAGAGCTTCCAATACTCACACAACCTTAGCCGACATGCGGTGGTGCACACTCGAGAAAAGCCTCATGCCTGCAAGTGGTGTGAGCGGCGTTTTACACAGTCTGGGGATCTGTACAGGCATATCCGAAAGTTCCACTGTGGCCTTGTCAAGTCCCTGGTAGTTTGAAGTTTGATGAAGGAGCTGGGGTTTGGCTAGAGTGTGTGTACATGTCTATTTGTGTGTGTGTGTGTGTGTGTGTGTGTGTGTGTGTGTGTGTGTGTGTGTGTGAGAGAGAGAGTGAGAGAGAGAGAGAGAGAGATTATGTCTTTTTGATTTGGAGAATGGTTGTACCTACACTCTTTTGATGCTCCACATCGGCAGGCATCCAGCCAGAGGGACTTTAGGGTGTAAGGCTAGGCCATCCTACTGCAGGACAGGGACATGCAGAAACTGTTGGGGAGAGGTAGTCTTGCACCACCGATCCCTGATCTAACCTCTGAGTAGGAGAATTCTGAAGCTGCCTCTAGAAAAGTCTTTTCTTCAGAGGTGTTCGATTAGAGGCCAAGAAGACCTGCTTTTTAAAGTTCTTACCTCGTGGGTTTTTTTGTCTTTTTTCTTTCTTAGCTCAAAAAGAAGAGAATGTGTTTCTTAGAAGCTAAAGTGCTTTCTATGCTGACCTCCCTCTTCCTCCCAGCTGGGCTCCAGGCAGCAGTCCCCAAGGGATAGGGATAGGGAGAGACCCCCTGAAAAGGTCCACTTAACATTCCCTCCCTGATTGTTTCTCTGGGGATTTAATGTGGCCATTTCTCATTTCCACTATTCACTTCCTAGGTTTCTCTCTTTGGGTAGATGTCATTTTCAAGCTCCTCTTGGCATGTTCATCATCCTTCCTTGGGCCTTTTGGAATTGAAAGGGAATATCAGTGGGATCTGCCTTTTGCTGTTCTTTCCCAATGAAGAATATCTATGTCATACAGAGAGATGTCTGTGTGATGAATAACCTGGTGAGTTCCATTAGGGAACTTGGGGATCAGTGCAGAAATGGAACCTCTTTGGTACACTGGGAGTAGTGGGGGCAGAATTGGGTGTTGGACAAACCACAGAACAAAGCAAATGATTTAAGTTCCCTGTTCTGAGTTGGAGAGGTAGGGACCAGAGGGCTGGGCAGTGGTGGCCATGAGAGAAGCCCAGGAAGGTGGTGGGTAGAGTAAGGGTACTTGACTAGGTCTGTCCTTGGAAAGGAAGGGACAGGTATTTAAGTATATGTGTATTGAAGCAAGTGTTGGAAAGAACATTTGAGTTCCCTAGATCCTGTCAGATGTAGGATTTAGGGCAAGAAGACTGATCAATTCAAAAATCAGTTCATTTTAGAGACAGCATCAAGCTAGGGACAGAAACAAGTGGATCTTGGGTGGCAAGAGAGGCAGATTGGGAGTTAGGAGGACCCAAGTCCACCAACTTGGAGCAACTTTCTCTATGCAGAGTCTCAAGTGACTGGCCAGCCTCTCCTTGGGGCCTGGCAATTGGACGTGCCTCACAGAAGGCTTGCCGGTGGAGTCTGGGAGTGAGGTCAAGTTTAATAACTCTGTCAACCATTTGCCCCTTTGAGTCTGAGTCCCTGAGTGTGTGAGCAAATGATGTTGGGCGTGTTTGTTGTGGACTGCTGGCTGCTCTCCTAACTGAGGTGGGGCTGAAGGGGATTGACCACTGGCCGCTGTTTCCCCATCATCCACTCCCACTTACCTGGAATTTCCATAAGGTTGGTTGTTATTAATAGCACTGAGCTTGTTCCCTGAAACACTTCAGATTTTACTGGGGGGATTTTTTTTTTTTTTTGCACATTAGTCTATTTGCCCTCCCTGGTGGGGCAACATCTTGAGCACTGACTGTGGTAGGAGGTGTGTGGTTTCAGGAGGCATATGGGAACTGTTTGGCTGAAACCTGTTGGGGAAGCTCAGTTTCTTCGGGGAACTTTGGCTACTTCTCCTCAATGAACCCTCCTCCCCACCTCCCCCAGCACCAGCCCCCTTTTGAACTCTGAATGTAATGTGAAAATTCATTTTATTTATGGCATGTGTCTCATTTCATTACCTGACTGTACCTGTACTTCTGCTGAAACTGTTACATGGCTTTGGAAGATGTGGTGACCTGCATTGTCGTCCCGTGGACGTGTGACTCCGTATCGTGGTCTTAGCCTACTGAATAATATATCAATACATACATTACACATATAGATAGGCGTATACATATATATATTTTTGCTGTGATTGGAAATAGCACTGAGGACAAAGTCTACTAAAATTAAGTTATTTTCCTTTTCTCCTGATGAAACTTGATGTAGTATTTATTAGAAGTTTTCATTTGAAGTGATACTATAACTGCTAGAAACCTTTTTTTACTCTAAACGATGAGTTTATCTCCACTGTAATGCTTCCAAGGTTTCTTTGTTTGGTAAAGGGAGCGAGTGACTAATATGTTAGTATTGGCGAGAAGGGTAGCTGAAGTTTTTCTAAGTTGTTATTTTTTTACTTTAAAATTTTGCATAATGTTTTTTGTGATCTCTGTGAATAAAAGCAAATTGCAGACTCACATATTCCATACCAAGCCCAGTTCATGCCCAAGCAATAGTGAGACAGGGGGCTGAAGGTAGGGCCACATGTGGCTGAAGTTTCCCTTCACTGGATGCCCTTCAAGCAGAGGGCTGCATTACTCCTTACCGGTCATCAGAGGGTCTAGAGCTGAAAGGGACTTTACAGGTCATGTAGTCTGATTCCCTCATTTTACAGATGAGAACACAGGCCCATGGGGGAAAGGAACTTGTCTAAATTGACCGAGGAAATAACTAGCAGAGCTGGGTTTGGCATTTTCATCCCCTGGTTCCATTCCAACCACCTTCTTTCCACTACATGAAAAAGATGTCTCAGAGGAAGGATTACTGCCTTCGGACAGAAGGGACCTAGACGGTCCTTAAAATGCTTTCCAACTCTTTGATGCTGTGAGCTGAGGTCTTTTAGCTTAGGAAAGCCTAGGGATCTGGCATGGGCAGGCAGGTGGTTGTCAGGGGCTCCAAGGTGTGGTAATTGTGGGGGGGAAGGAAGAGAATACTTGAACTCTCTGTAGAGATGCTGTCTTCCTGGCTTCTGCCACTGGGCAGCTCCAACAAGGACTTTTGCACTTGTGTCTGTATTCTGCTGAAGTGTGTGTGTGTGTGTGTGTGTGTGTGTGTGTGTTTGTGTTTGTGTGTGTTTGAAGGCCATAGGTCTGAGCACAGTTCTTCCCACAGTGGGTCACTTCCTGGTGGAACAGTTGGGAGATGCGGCTGCACACTCTCTCTCCCATGTGGGTGATTCCAGTCCTGGAGAGTTTATTTTCTTGGAGAGCGGTCCTGCCCTGACTCATTAACACTGGGTTTGTCGTCATCTGCAAACAAATACTGTGAAGTTAATGTAAAAAAAACAAAATCATCAATTTTTAATTTTTTAATCAATGCAGTTCAGATTAAATATGTATATTTAAAAACTAATTTTTGTGGAAGAGTTTTATAGCAAACAAACCTACAGTCTGTAGCAAAGCTAATCGAACAAAATCTATTTTATCAGATGGTCCAGTCCCCGTTTTCTAGCGAATTTCTTCTCCGTAGATGGTGGTTGGTTGGTTAGTCCAAAGAAGACAATCACAGAGCCTGTAGGGCCTTTGGGAAGAGTGATGGTTAGTGTTTGGTTTTCTGTGCGGTCATCTTCATCTGCAGCTGTATCCTTGTGTGCTGTCAAACTGTGACAATCATGACTAGGAATTGCTGTCTCTTCATTTTCACAAAATAATAATAAAAACAACCCACCCTCCTCCTACTACTTACTGCTGGAGTCATCCTTGAAGCTGGGCCTTGCTTCTGGGAGATTTGGAGCCTGGGGTGGTGTCCTTCTTTGTCCTCAGGAGTTGTCCTTGGGTTGGGTTGGGGAGGGGTCTAGGCCTCAGAGTTTTTTGGACAAGACTGGATTGATGTTCTTTTGGGGGATTAACTGGGGTTGATTATTCCAGGATTTGGGGTGGGGGAGCAGAGAGGTGCTGGAATGGATAGATTAACAGTAGCTTTACATTCTTCCCATTAGGAGGAAAAATGGCTCATCCTAATCTGGCAAATTAAGTTGAAAATTCCACCAGCCTAATGCTCACGCTAATGCTCAGCCTTCTCCCAGTTTGCACCCCTTCTCCAGGACCAATAACAATAGCTAGCATATAGTTCCTACTGTGTGCCAGACACTGTGGTTAGCACTTTACAGTTATTATCTCATTTGATCCTCAAAACAACCCTGGATGCAGGTGTAATCATCCCTATTTTATAGATAAGGAAACTGAAGCAAATAGGTTGAGTTGCCGACAGTCATACATACAAGTATTAAGTGTCAGGTAGGATTTGAACTGGGTTCTTCTGACTCTAGACTCAGCACTCTATTCACTTTGCCACCTAGCTGGGCAGTACAGTGTTTTGATGGTCAAAAGTACTGGGTTTCATTCCTGATTCAGATTATCTGTGTGATATTGATCAAGTCACTCTCCCTTTTTGGGCACCAGTTATTACCTAGAGGAGTAATACTTACCCTGCTGACCTCACTGAGCCATCATAAAAATTTCTATGGGTAATAATTGTGAAAGCACTTAGGCAACTGTGGGTCTAAGTGGTCCCTAAAGTGCTTTGAGAGGGCAGTGATTGGTCCGGCTCTAAAAATGTACAGATGTAACATATCACATGTTCCTGGTGTCTACAGCCCTCATCCTTGTTGGCCCTGCAGAAGGAGATAAGGGAATCAGGGCAGATGCAGGCTGGGCAAGGTCGGAGTCCTTGTCACAAGAGAAATCTCAACAAAGGGAACCCTTGAATGGGTGGGGGTTGAGAACTTGGACTGGAAACCTTTCAGGTCCCTTCAAGTTCTGAGAATCTGTGAGGGTGGAAGATACTGTTTGTGAGCTGTTATTTTTAGCTACTGATTGAATTCTATGGTTCTAAGAATCCTCCTGTCTGATAATCAAGCACCTAATGTGCTAGAGGCTAGTGGTACAGTGCATATGGAGCTGGTCCTGGAGTCAGGAAGACTCTGAGTTCAAATCCCACCTCAGACACTTAGTAGCTTTGTGACCCTGGGCAAGTCACAGAGGTTAACTGTTTGCCTCAGTTTCCTATCTGTCAAATGGGGATAAAAATAGCACCCACCCGGGGCAGCTAGGTGGTGCAGTGGATAGAGCACCGGCCCTGGAGTCAGGAGGACCTGAGTTCAAATTCAGCCTCAGACACTTAATACTTACTAGCTGTGTGACCCTGGGCAAGTCACTTAACCCCAATCGCCTCACCAAAAAAAATAGCACCCACCTTCCAGGGTTGTTGTGAGGATCAAATGAGATAATTGTAAAGTGATTGGCACAGTGCCTGGCATATAGTATTGTTTAGTCATTAAGTCATTGTGGGACCATACTGTCCATGGGTTTTCTTGGCAAAGATACTAGAGTGGTTTGTCATTTCCTTTTCCAGTATATTAAGGTAAACAGAGGTTAAGTGACTTGCCTCAGGGTCACCCAACCAGCCAGTGCCTGAAGCCAGATTTGAACTCGGGTCTTCCTGACTCTAGGCCCAGCACTCTCTAATCACTGAACCACCTACCTTCTCCTAGCACATAGGAGGTGCTATAAAAATGTTTATTCTCTTTCCTTATTGTGCCTTCAGGCCTGTGAAAGACCATGTTTTGAAATTGTGAGTCTGGGATTCCAGCTGTTTTTATTGTATTTTTAATATCTCATTGATTCCTTTTGTCTACATCATTACTGCATTTTCCCACTTCCCCTCCAGTTTGAACCCTTCCTTGTGACAAAAAAAACCAATTAAGCAAAAACATACACTAGAAACCATGTCTGAAAATGTATTCAATATTCAACCCTAGTAGTCCCCCACCTCCCTGCCCTGAGGGAGAAGGTATGTTTCATTATCTTTTGCCAGGGATCTTCCATGGTCCAGTTGCTTCTAATGAGCTGGAAGCCACACTGAAGAACCACAGCCTTCTTCCTCCCCCTCCTGCTCTGTGGCTCCTTCAGTTCCTCTAGGCCACCTCTCTCTCCTTCCTTTTTCTTTTCTTTTCTTTTTTTTTTTGGTGAGGCAATGAGGGTTAAGTAACTTGCCCAGGGTCACACAGCTAGTAAGTGTTAAGTGTCTGAAGCCAGATTTGAACTCAGGTACTCCTGACTCCAGGGCCGGTGCTCTATCCACTGCGCCATCTAGCTGCCCCCTCGTTTCTTTTTTCTTAAAAAAAAAAAAATCCATTTTATTTTCAGTTCTAAATTCCCTCCCCTTCCCCTACCCACCGAGAAGGCAAGGAAAACGAAAGCAATCACAAATATCTCATGCAAAACAAATTCCCACTTTAGCCACAAGAGAAAGAATGAAATAAATTAAGAAAGAAAGAAAGCCCAAACAAGCTTCAATCTGCATTCTGAGTCGATCAGTTCTCTTTCTGGAGATGGATAGCACGTTTCATCAGGAGTCCTTTGGAACTGGGGTTTGGTCATTGTTGCCAATTGTTCCCATCAGTCATGTGGTTGATCTGAGTTACCAAATCTTTCAAAGTTAACTACCTCTACAGTATTGTCATTATTGTATAAATTCATTTTACTGGTTCTACTCACTTTACATCACACTTCATACAGATCTTCCCAACCATAGGGGTGTGTGTGTGTATCTGTCTCTTTTGCTTTGTAGCTTTGTTAATAGGGGCACTCCGAGCCATTGCCTGATGACTTGTCATTAAAACTGACATCTCCTATTCCATAGAACCACTGAAAAGGGACTTCAGAATTTTATTATTATTATTATTTGGAGGCAGTCGGGGTTAAGTGACTTACCTTACCCAGAGTCACACAGTGAGAATAAGTATCTGAGACAGAATTTGAACTCCAGCCCTCCTGACTCCTGGGCCTATGCTCTGTGCCACCTAGCTGCCCCATAGAATTTATTTAATCCAATGATGTCAAACTCACAAAGAAATGGGGCCACTAAATCACAGTGACTTAGAAAACCTCATATTAACATAATCTGTTTAGCCCATGTCTTGTGGTATTTCTTATTTTGTTAACCATATTTGTTAAATATTTCCAAATGATATCTTAATCTGGCTCAGGACCACTTAGAAGTGTGGCTTTGTGTTTGACACCTGATATAATTCAACCTCCATCAAGTGAAGAAACCCTCTCTCCTACCCTGACCCTGCTTGGCGGAGGTTTGGCCGCATCTCCTAGCCATAGTTTTTCATGAATGGGCAATGTGATCAGAAATCCCTATGTGTGTGTGTGTGGGCCCTATGAATTTAATTATATAATTAATTACATTCAGCTTCAATTACAATTACTAATTGATCTAAGCCTGCTAGCATGACACCTGGCAGCAGACACTTCTACTGAGGAAGTGGCAGGCAGGTGGGTAAGCCCTACTGGCCAGTCTTCTCATAAGTGCTAATTAATTAGTTTAAAATGTCTCTGTTAAAAAAAAAAAACAACAACAAAACAAAAAACCCAACAACAAACCTGGTGAGCCTCTACCCAGAGAGTTGGAAAGATCGTATGTAAAGGTGAGAGGTTAGAGTCAGAGAGGATTTTAGCAATTACCTCAACAATACCATGGTGAGATTATATAGATTAAGACCTGGAGAGAACCTTAAGCAATTTAGCGCCAACCCCTCATTTTACAAGAGATAAAATGGGGCCCCTGAGTTTGAATGATTTGCCAAAGGTAGTAGACTGAGAGTAAGCAGCAGGAATCTTTTCATTGAACCACACTACTTTATAGATGGAGAAAAAACCAAAGAGAAGACTAGACTTACTTCCTCCTTACTACCTTTCCAATCCTTTTTTTTTTTTTTTTGGTGGGGCAATGAGGGTTAAGTGACTTGCTCATGGTCACACAGCTAGTAAGTATCATAGTATCATGTGTCTGAGGCTGGACTTGAACTCAGATCCTCCCGAATCCAGGGCTGGTGCTTTATCCACTGCACCACCTAGTTGCCCTCCTACCTTTCTTTTTTTTTTTTTTTAAGTGAGGCAATTGGGGTTAAGTGACTTGCCCAGGGTCACACAGCTAGTAAGTGTTAAGTGTCTGAGGTCCGATTTGAACTCAGGTACTCCTGACTCCAGGGCTAGTGCTCTATCCACTGCGCCATCTAGCTGCCCCTCCCTCCTACCTTTCTAGTCTTAAACTTTTTGGACCCCCATCTACTCTGCTGCTCTGTGATTTTGGCCCAAATCTGGGCATTTCCCCTTAGTTCTCCCCCATGACTGGAATTCTCTCCCTCTTCATCTCCCACTCCTGGCTTGCTTGGCTTCCTTCAAAAATCCCACTTTATACTTTAAATTTAGTCAATTATCTCCAATTTATCCTTGTTTGTACATGGTTGTTTGCCCATTGTCTCCCCTAGTAAACTCTTAAGTGCTCTAAGAGGGAGGACTGTTTTTTACCTTTCTTTGCTTCCTCAGCATTTATGGTCCTGGCACATAGTAGGAAGTTATTAAATGCTTATTGACTGATCAACTGGTCACAAGCACGTTAGCAGCAGAGTCAGGACTGAGCCACAGGTCTCTCTACTTCCAGGTCCCTTGACCTGTTATACCTCCTTATAATAGCTAATAATGGCTAGCATTTATGTCGATTGCTCTTTAAGGTTTTCAAAACATGTTGCATATCTGTTAATTCAGTTAATCCTCACAACAACTCTATGAAGATAAGTGCTATTATTCCATTTTGCATATGAAGAAACTGAGTCACAAAGAATTTATGTGACTTGCCCAGGATAGCAAGGGAGGATTCAAACTCAGGTCTTTTTCCTCTAAGTCCTGCCCTTTTTATCTACCGCTCAAAATGGCTTCCTGTGATGAATATTATATCGAATATTATGACGAATGCTAAGAGCTATATGAAGACACTTTAGTACCTTAATTGTAGGTTTTCAAGTGGAGACTAGTTAATGATTTATTGGAGATGTTGCAAATATTGTTTGTTCAGATATGGGTTAGAGTAGATGACCTCTGGTCTTTTGGGCAACCTTGCCATACTTTCGACAGGCATATTCAGGAATGGGTACAAATAGTTGAGACTAATGTTCTGGGCAGGTAGCTGGGTGGTGCAGTAGATGGAGCTCTGGACCTGGGGTCAGGAAGACTCATCTTCCTGAGTTCAAATCTGGCCGGAGACACTTCCTAGCTCTGTGACCCTCAGCAGGTTACTTAACCCACTTTATCTGTTTCCTCATTAGTAAAATGTGGGAAATGGCAAACCACTCTAGTATCTTTGCCAAGAAAACCCCAAATAGTGTCACAAAGAGTTGGACAGAAATGAAAATGACCGAACAATGTTCTGGTCAGGACTGCCAAAGGCCACACCCTCATCTAACCTGCATCAATCCCCAAACCTTTTATCCTTTCTAACTAACTTTCTATGAGTCTTTGAATGTCATCTGCCCCCCTCATCTGATCAAGTCTTACTTATCATTTGAAGCTTAACTCAAATGCTGCCTTCTGATCCCCTTCTGTCCCTGAAGAACTTTATATTTTCACAATGGACTAGTGTGATATTGTTTATGATTAATATTAATAATAATAGTGATGACTAACATAGCTTTGAGGTGTGTAAAGTGTTCTCCGTATATTATCTCATTTGGTTATATGTTATAGTTCTTTGTATTTGTGTCTAAATAGACTGTGAGCTCCAAGACAGGAGATGGAGTAGCAGAAAACCTGGAATCTGGAGTTAGCATTTGTAGGTTTAAATACTCATTGGCTTCTTACGAATGATGTACGACCTTGATTAGGACTATGGATTTCTCTGATCCTCAGTTTTTATCACTGTAGGATGGAGGGATTGATCTAGATAAATCTTAAGGTTCCTCCCAGTTCTCAATTATGTGAGCTCAAGATCCATGAGAGTAAGCATTTTATCTTTTATGGTTCCTGCAGAAGACTTTACACCCAATAGGAACTTAATAAATATTTGTCCAACTGGATTGAATTAATGAATCTGCATTTACATGGAAGAAAAATGGAGGTCCTGAGAAGTGACAGATTGGTGTGGAATTACATGACCCAGGTTCAAATCCTAGCTCTGCTAATTAGTTTCTATTACCTTTGGTATGTTATTTTCCTTTCCAGACCTTAGTTTCCTTGTCTATAAAATGATTGGACTAGATGATCTGTAAAGTTCTTTTTTGTTCTTATATTCTAGAGCAAGCACAATGTCTTGTGCATTGTAGCCACTTAATAAATATTCCCTAGGATGACGCACATGGTAGCCTAAAGTCTGGGAGATTCCTTGTTGGCCACATTTGCACATGAAAGGCTGGAATTTAGGATAAAGAATTTGAGTGGGAGGACTATAATCTCTCAGTGATGCTCCCTAGCTTTCTTATTCTTACTGATCTCTTCCTCTCCATTGACACGACTTCTAAAGGCTCTTAGGGAAAGCCACAATGAGCCAGATTCATGCAGCTCCCTCCCAAAATCGTTTGGGTAGAAAAGCAAGTTGAAAATCATGAATTGACTGGAATTAAAGGGAACTTTCCAACTGTAAGTCAGATAGAGGCACGAACAGAGACCAATCCTGCTATCACAAAGAAAGCAGTTCAAAACAGACAATAGCTTCAGGTCCTAATTAGCTGACTGACTTCTCAGCCCCACAGGCTGAGACTCTGGGATCTGAACAAACTTAGCCACTTTTCCTTAGTATGATGATTATGTGAAGGCTTACCTTTTTCATTAAAGGGCCTCTGGGCCATAAATTTTGTTTGTTTGTTTTGTTTTTTAAAAAGAAGAGGGGGGGGGCAGCTAGGTGGCGCAGTGGATAGAGCACCGGCCCTGGAGTCAGGAGTACCTGAGTTCAAATCCGGCCTCAGACACTTAACACTTACTAGCTGTGTGACCCTGGGCAAGTCACTTAACCCCAAATTGCCTCAATAAAAAAGAAGAAGAAGAAGAAGAAGAAGAAGAAGAAGAAGAAGAAGAAGAAGAAGAAGAAGAAGAAGAAGAAGAAGAAGAAGAAGAAGAAGAAGAAGAAGGGGGTGGTAGTAGAAAGGATGACAAAGGCAACACCTCCTTTTATGATAGTGTACTTCAGCTGAAGACTACAGCAGAGGACCAGTAGGTGGCAGCAATGAGAATAGCCCTGTTATGGGAAGCCAAATGTAATAGAGTATCATGGGGGAACAGCTACAAGGGGGATATTACCTGAAGACATGTGAAGGTATGAGTAGTTCTTCCGTGTTTGTGCACTGATCATACATATTCCTTATATGTTTGCCTTCTGGTCTCTATGAATGTTCATTCTTCTTACTGAGAAGTTGTGGGTTCATAAGGGGAATGTTCTATTGCCACTTTCATTAAATACCTTTGTTTTGAACTAATGGTTTCTTCTGGTTTTCTAGAGGGGACTGTGAAATATAGTTTTAAGTGGCAATAGTTCCATGGTGTATTTCTAGCGCCTTAGGTAGCTTAAATTTTTTTTTCTGATAAAAGTATTTTATTTTTTCCAGTTACATGTAAAAATAGTTCTCAACATTTATTTATACAAGCTTTCCAATTTCAGATTTTTCTCCCTCCCTCCCCTCCCTCCCCCCTCCCCTAGATAGCAGGCAATCTGATATAGGTTATATATGTACATAATAACATTAAACGTATCTCTGCATTAGTCATACCATAAGAGAAGAATCAGAGCAATGAGGAAAAACCTCAGCACCCAAAGCAAAAGAAATAGTATGGTTCAATCAGCATCTACTCCACAGGTTTTTTTTTTCTGGATTTGGAGATCCCCTTCCATCATGGGTCCTCTGGAACTCTTCTGTACCATTGCATTGGTGAGAAGAATCTAGTCCATCACAGTAGATCAACACATAATGTTGATGATACTGTGTACAATGTTCTTCTTTTTTTTTGTTTTTTTTTTTGCTGGGCAATGGGGGTTAAGTGACTTGCCCAGGGTCACACAGCCAATAAGTCAAGTGTCTGAGTCTGGATTTGAACTCAGGTACTCCTGAATCCAAGGCCGGTGCTTTATCCACTGCGCCACCTGGCTGCCCCTACAATGTTCTTCTGGTTCTGCTCATCTCGCTCATCATCAGTTCATGCAAGTCCTTCCAGGTTTCTCTGAACTCTTCCTGCTCATTGTTTCTTATAGCACAATAGAATTCCATTACATTCATATACCACAACTTGTTCAGCCATTCCCCAATTGATGGGCATCCCCTCAACTTCCAATTCCTTGCCACCACAAAAGAACAGCTATAAATATTTTTGTACATGTGGGTCCTTTTCCCTTTTTTATGATCTCTTTGGGGAAAAGACCCAAAAGTGGTATTGCTGGGTCAGCTTTATAGCCCTTTGGGCATAATTCCAGATTGCTCTCCAGAATGGCTGGATCAGTTCACAGCTCCACCAACAATGCATTAGTGTTCCAATTTTCCCACAGCTTCTCCAACATTCATTATTTTCCTTTTTTGTCATATTAGCCAATCTGATAGGTGTCAGGTGGTATCTCAGAGTTGTTTTAATTTGCATCTCTCTAATCAATAGTGATTTAGAACATTTTTTCATACGGGAATAGATAGCTTTGATTTCTTCATCAGAAAACTGCCTGTTCATATCCTTTGACCATTTCTCAATTGGGGAATGACTTGGATTCATATAAATTTGATTTAGTTCCCTATATATTTTAGAAATGAGACTTTTATCAGAAGTACTGGCCATAAAAATTGTTTCCCAGCTTTTTGCATCCCTTCTAATTTTGGATGCATTGCTCTGTTTTTTTGTTTTGTTTTGTTTTGTTTTGTTTTTTGGCAGGGCAATGAGGGTTAAGTGACTTGCCCAGGGTCACACAGCTAGTGAGTGTCAAGTGTATGAGACTGGATTTGAACTCAGGTCTTCTTGAATCCCAGGCTGGTGCTTTATCTATCCACTGTGACACCTAGTTGTCCCTGCCTTAGGTAGCTTTTAAGGGTGGGTGGGTAGAGCAAGAGAAAGTGCCCTAGGGCCAGGTATGTGATTCTGTGACTTGCAATTCTAACTCATCTTCTATCTCCAAATCAACCTTGCTTTACTCCCCATTTGATGTTTTGTCCTCTTGGGATCACTCTGGGTTTTCTTTGGCATATCTTCACTCTGTGGTCTCTAGCCCACTCTGCCCTTCATGTTTCTCAGTTGAATGTGGATGCTTCCCCATTTGCTTCCTCGTGTAACCTAGCCAAGTGCTTTATTTATAGTTTTTACATCAAAAGTTTTAAAACTGGATAATTAAGAAAGAAGTGAACAAAATACAATAAGTCAAGGCTTGGAAGTAACAGCCTGGTAGAACTCCGTCTCGGCCATTGAGCCTCAGGATAGCTATGATTGAACTCTTGATTGGCTGGCATGAAGGACAGAGAGGTCCATCTCTGTTTCTCTGTCTCTGGATCTGGCCTTAGGCGAACTTTGTTTCATCTTTGGATACTGAAGGGTGAGAGGGAAAGAACCCTGGATTGAAAATTGACATAGGAGCAACTAGGTGGTGTAGTGGATAAAGCACCGGCCCTGGATTCAGGAGGACCTGAGTTCAAATCTGACCTCAGACACTTGACACTCACTAGCTGTGTAACCCTGGGCAAGTCACTTAACCCTCATTGCCCCCAAAAAAACAAAAAGGAAAATTGACATAGCTGAGTTTTAATCTAGGCGGTTACTAACTCACTTTAGTCCAAGTCCCTTTTCCCCTTTGGACTTCAGTTTTCCCAACTAAATGAAAGGGTTGAACTAGACGATATCAATGGATTCAAGGAAAGAATAAATGGGATCCAATAGCTTAATATTTTGTTGGGAACTTTGGCCCAAGACTGTTGAGAAGCTCTCAAAGTAAGAAGAATAAATACAATGAGAAGAAAGGAGAGCTGCCCAAGGAGACTGGTGTGGATACACAGGGTATTTATTAACAAACTCTGATTATAAAGGACAGTATAGAAGATGTAACCAAGTAATTAAGGATGAATAAGAAAGAGTAGCATAATTCTATGGTTATTATGAGAATAGTGTTGAGTCATAAAGCTCAGAATGAGCTGAGATTGGCAACAAATGATAAGGACAATGAAAATGTGTGTGTGTGTGTGTGTGTGTGTGTATGTGTTTTAAAGTAGCATCAAGGATGACAGGAGGGTTACAGAGAAAGGATAGGATCATTGTTTGGGTTGGATGGTGTGATAATGAATGTTGGTGTGATAATGAATGTTGGCAAGAAAGCCTATTCTACTTAAATCTTATTTTGTTTCTGTTTTATCTCCCAGAGAAAATGATCTTTTTGCAGGTACAAAAAAACCTTAAATAAGTGAGACTTGTTAGCAACTAACCACCCTCAGTGAGTTCAAACAGAGCTATCACTAGGTCTGAGGGACAAGGGTTTTGTTCTAGGACACTGAAATTTACAGGGCCTTCCCAACTTAAAAGGGTAATTTATAAAGAATGCAATTTTGAAAATGGTTACATTTACATTTTGACAACAATTACTCTTCTTCCATAGCATAGAAAAAGCCTGAGCCTACCATCTTGTTAACAAGAATAGTTAAAATAGGAAGCTACTGTGGTCTAATGATTCTGCTCCATCTACATTGCTGAATTGTACCCCAGGTAAGATATTTATTGACCCAATCTCTCTCCCCAATGTAGCCTTTGTAAGCAATGGCCTTCATCCATTACCTCCCACTCAATTGAATTTGTCTTTTTTTGTTTGTTTGTTTTTTGTGTTTTTTCGGGGCAATTGGGGTTAAGTGACTTGCCCAGGGTCACACAGCTAGTAAGTGTCAAGTGTCTGAGGTTGGATTTGAACTCAGGTACTCCTGAATCCAGGGCTGGTGCTCTATCCACTGTGCCACCTAGCTGCCCCTGAATTTGTCCCAGTTACTTCTTGTATTACTTTTATTTTATGAACTGTAAAATTGATTTGAGAAAATGCTCTAGAATGTCTAGGGTACCAAAACCACTACTTATAGTTCTGAGCCCAAGTTATCATTTGTTAATGGACAGAATACACTCTGGTAGATATGATTTTGGAGTTACTGTTAATCTTTTTTTTTTTTTTTTTTGGTGGGGCAGTGAGGATTAAGTGACTCAACTACGATCACACAGCTAGTAAGTGTCAAGTGTCTGAGTCTGGATTTGAACTCAGGTCCTCCTGAACCTAGGGCTGGTGCTTTATCCACTGTGCCACCCAGCTGCTCCATTAGTGTTGATCTTTGAAAGATCTTAGAGAACTAGGGGCATATAGGTGGCACAGTGCATAGAGTGCTGGACATAGAGTCAGGAAGATCTAGTTCAAATCCATTCTCAGATACTTTCTGTGTGACTCTGGAAAAGTCACTCATCCTCTGTTCAGTTTCCTCGGTTGTAAGATAGGAATAATAATAACACTTACCTCTCAAGGTTTGAGCTCATTATTCAAAGTGCATGACAGAGTGTCTGGCACATAGTAAGTACTATAGAAATGTGAGTTATTATTATTTTTTTTTCCGTGGGAAAATGAGGGTTAAGTGACTTGCTCGGGATCACACAGCTAGTAAGTATCAAGTGTCTGAGGTCAGATTTGAATTCAGGTCCTTCTGAATCCAGGGCTGGTGCTTTATCCACTGTGCTACCTAACTGCCCTAAATTTTGCAACTTTCAAAAAAAAAGCATAAAAGATCAGAGAGTGTAAACTGTAGACTAGTAAACTTGTTTTCTGTTTCTGGCAAAATTCTAGACCATTTTAGTAGGACGAGGGTTTGTGAATATCTAAAAAAGGGCTTTGGAATCCCTAAAAGCCATCATGGCTTCATCAATGGCCTACTCGGCTTTATGAAGAGCAAGTTGTGCCAAGTTAAGCTCCTAGCCTTTCTTGACCAGAGAATGTTGTTGAAATAGTATAATTAGATTTAACTAAAGCATTTGCAAAGCCTTCTGTGCAGGAAGCCTTCATACAAAGCTTTGCTTGTGTAGGAGATGGAAATATACTAGTAGATTATAATGCAGTTGGGTAGATTATACCTGGTTGAATGACTGGCCCCAAAGAGTAGTCTCTAGTGGAATGCTCCCTCGCATCTATTATTTTGCTTACTTTTTTTTTCTTTGGGGCAATGGGGGTTAAGTGACTTGCCCAGGGTCACACAGCTAGTAAGTGTCAAGTGTCTGAGGCCGGATTTGAACTCAGGTCCTCCTGAATCCAGGGCCGGTGTTTTATCCACTGCGCCGCCTAGCCGCCCTTCGCATCTGTTAAGGGCTAAAATTCTAGCTAAACTGTCTAAAATATCTAATGAGTGGTCGCCAATAAATTATAAGCTTTAGCAAGAGTTAGACTTTTAAGCATTTATTAAGGAGAATAAGAATTTGGTAAAGAGAGAGAAAAAGGCCTAGATTCCTATCTATTAAAGGGAGAGCACATTTCTAGCTCCCTTCTCCGCCAGAGTCCAGAGGAAAAAAAGCGCGAGACTGAGCGCCAGTCTCTTCCTTCCTCCTCCCACTAGTCCGCGTCACTTCCTGACTCCTGAAGAAAAGACTCCTGGTCTTGCCCTCAAAGACCTTCGCTTCATGGGCAGAACTCTTCTACAGTTAGTATCCAGCAGGTGGCGTTATTCCAATCGTTACACATCTATTATTGATCCTCTTTGGTTCAGCATTTTTTTTCAGTGACTTGGATGAAAGTAGGTTTGTCAAATTTGTGAGTGACACAAAGTTTAGAGGGACAGCTAACATCTTAGATGACAGAGTTCAAAAAGATTTCTCTAGGCATGATCTATCATCTAGGTAGAAGATGATGAAAGTTAATGGAGTTAAATATAAAGCCCTCCATTTGGGTTCCAAATATCAACTTCATAAATGCAAGGGGCATTGATAGGCAACAGGTCCTATGAAAGAGACCATCAGAAGAGTTAACACTATCTTATAAACTTCATTGAGAGGTATACTGTCTAAGACAAAGGATGCAATGGTTCCGTTATACTCTGTTGTAGTCAAACAACTTTTGAATTCCTTTGAGCCTTAGAAAAGATGTTAAACTGGAAATGATACAGAGAAGATTGACCCAGATGGCGAAGGACCTTGAGATGATGCCCTGTAAGAACCCTTTAGAGCCATAACTAGGAATTCTGGCACCCAGGGCAATTTCAGTTGAGAGTGGAGGAGAGGAGCAGTGTCTGAGGTACTGCTTTTCTAAACTTTGTGGTGGTGTCCCCCCACTCCAATTTTTTACTAAGCACATTGCCATGCCTCCCACTCTTTTCACAAAATAATTCATATAGACAATTTTCTTAGGTTATATTCTTTTTTCAACCAGTCTTGCGATTTCATTGGCATAGGGAACAGTGAGGAAACTCTTTCTTTGGATACTTAGTGGTACCTTCTCTGTAGCCTCAGTCACAGAGGGATGTCTAGAGCACTGAAAAGTTAAGTGACTTAGCTCATGGTCACATACCAGAATGTGTCAGAGGCAGGATCCTCTAGACAAGGCTTGACTAAGAACAATCTGATGGTTTCAGGCTTGGGAGTGGGATGAAATGAGACATTTGCAGACCATATAATGCATAACAAAAGGATGTTTTATTCAACAGTAGCATGGAAAGGATACTTAGCAAAGATACAGTGTTGATTCAGTTGGGCCCATCTCTCTTCATTTTTGCATTTGCCATGGTGTTGCACTTGTTCAGATAGATGTCATAAAAAAGCAGGATTTTCTTCTTTTCAATATATTTTTATTAACTTTGTTAAATACCTTCCAATTGCATGTAAACATTTTTCAATATTCATTTAAAATGTTTTGATTTCCAAATTCTCTTCCTCCCACCTCCCTTCCCTCCTCCTTGAGAAGACAAGAAATTTGATGGCGATTGCACATGTGAAGGCATGCAAAACATACTCCCATATTGGCCTTGTTGCCAAAGAAAACACAAAACAACAACAAAAACCCAAGAAAAATAAAGTTAAAAAGTATGCATCAATCAAGCACTGGGAGTGCCTGCTACTCACTGGCTGGAATTTTATACCTTTGGAGTCCAGGAAGCTGCAACATTGGATTTGATCAGTTAGGGTTTTAGAAGGCTTTAATTATCTTAAAATATTTTTTAGACTTTAATTTTGTTTGGGAAAACCCCCCACAAACCTAGCCTTTGTGCCTTTGTAGCAGAGACCTTCCAGTATTCTTTTTTTCTTTTTTTTTTCAGGGCAATGGGAGTTGAGTGACTTGCTCCAGGTCACACAGCTAGTAAGCATCAAGTGTCTGAGGCCGGATTTGAACTCAGGTCCTCCTGAATCCAGGGCCAGTGCTTTATCCACTGCGCCACCTAGCTGCCCCTCCAGTATTCTGAGTAGTAGATATTGATACCCCTGCAAAGAACTTGAACCCAAGTCTTCCTAACTTCAAAGCCTGACTTCAATAGCTATCTTATCTACACAACTTCTCTATTTTATTAAAATACATTCAATGATTTTTTTCAGTTTTTATAATAGCACTAAAAAAATCTCAAGCATGCCACATAATATACAGATATTTATAATAAGATGATTTCTAATTTTCATATTTGTAATTTATTCAGTAATAAACATATTAATGTAATAGGCTTATTTTTTCAGTGCCAAACTTCTCAAAATGTGGTATCATTAACATTAGTGTTATTTGTAATTATTTTCCACTGCTTTTGAAATTGATAGTTCCATCTATTCTAATAATCATTATAACAGAAAACCACTTTTTTCACAAATAGATAGAGAAAACATTTATTAAGGGCTTACATTTACCAGGCACAATACTAAGCACTGGGTATATGAATACAAGCAAGCAAGATATTCCCTGCCCTTAAGGAGCCAATGAGGGAAGATATTACATAGAGAGGAACCAGAAACTGAGGAGAGACCCATATGGTAGTGTTAAAGGTGTTATAAAGAGAGTAAAATTGGTATTGCTGTGTTTGATGAACCAGAGAACTCTTTATTTACCTGTAGGCAAAACATATAATCAGATTTTCAGTCTCAAATTCTTGTTTCAACAAACTATCAAAAGTCAAATCTATTAACTATACTAGTTCAGGGCAGAGTAGATCCAAATGTATCATCTTTTTCCATGACCAAAGGGTTACTTTTCCATTCATATTTATGTAAGAGGATTTTGATAACTGACTGGTATTCTGATATTAATTCAGAGGGACAGACATTCCCTTTTGGCCCTAATCTCAATTTGGACTATCACAATCTTTTATTTATTTATTTTTATTGTTATTTATTTATTTTTTTGGTGGGGCAATGAGGGTTAAGTGACTTGCCCAAGGTCACACAGCTAGTAAGTGTCATATGTGTCTGAGGCCAGATTGAACTCAGGTACTCCTGAATCCAGGGCCTTTTTTTCTTCCTTTTTTTTTTTTTTTTTATCCCCAGCTCTTAGTATAGTGACTGGATTAGTACAATGTCTGCACATAGTGTATGCTTCACAAATGTTTGTCGACTAACCATCAAGTCCCAGAATGGAACAAAAAATTGAAACGAAGCTTCCAGCTCTTCTTTAAGGAGGAAGGGAAGTTCCCAAACTCTTTCTACAAGTTCTCTTCCCCTGTCATTATATAGTTTTCTTGCTTCTTCCAATTAAACATTTCCTGTTTCCTGGTTTTACTTTATACATAAAGAAACATGGGTTTAGCCAGGAAGGCTTGTATTGTATACTTAGCCTAAGCTGAAAGGGATGAATCCAGGGGCTAGTTCAAAATATGCAAAATTTAAATTAAAGTGATGAGTCAATGGACCTTTGTTTGAATAGTAGGGATTTTACTAACTGTGGGCTCGGAGCTATTGTGATTGTATTAGTAACTTTTATGGAATATAACCTCCATAAAACAAAAGACCATGTGACCCTGAAGGCCACTGCATTGCCCGAGTGCTAAAAGGGAGCTAATTGTTGTAACAGGGTATTGCTGATTAAATCAATAGGGAGGAGAGGGGCAGAGAGAAGAGCGCAGCAAGAAGAAAAGATCACACCATAAACCACCTCTCAGGGAGGAGATAGACAAGACCAGGGAAGGATTTAGTTCGTTTTTATTCCAGAAGGGAAGAGGGAACAGAAAGGATTGAGTACCAGCCTGCCAACTTCACTATCCACAGCAACACCCACCAGAGTTATATTTAGAAATATCTAGATCTTTAAAATGATAATTGCTTCTGTAGCTCAGGGAGATGATAATCTAATAGGTTGTGACTTGTATACAAGTAGACTACGAGAGAATTTGATGTATTTATTTGTGTACGTGTATCCCCTTAGTAGGAAGGAGCTGATGAAGGGCAGCAGAAGACTTAAAAGCAGGGTAAGGTGAGGGTGAGGGAAGGGGTCAGGAAATATCTCACCTGGAGCACAGCTCAGTGATATGGATGGAGTGTTTCTTAAAGTCAGGGGTTATTTCCTTTTTAAAAAATCTGAATCTTTCACTTCTTAAATAAGTGAACTAAAATTTAAAATCCAGACAAAATATTTCTAGGAAAATCTGAGTGAAGAAAGATCACTTTTAGCTGGAGGTAACCTGGGGATCAAAGAAGGCTTCATGGAGGAGGGGTTACCTGAATTGGGCCTTGAAGGAAGAGAAAGATTTCAACAAGATAACTTCTTTGCTCAGCAAATCATTATTTATTCATTCAAGTCAGCCCCCTAAAGACATTTCTTGGCAGGATTTAGTTTGCCTAATGCCAGTTACTGTAGATACTTGAAAGCAACAGGACTTTGGCTCTTTTATTCTGCTTATCCCCAGAAAGCAGAACTAGGAACAGTAGACAGAAGTTGTAGAAAGGCAGACTTCAACTAGCCATAAGGAAAAACTTCTTAATGATAACTGTCCCGGGGCAGCTAGGTGGCGCAGTGGATAGAGCACCGGCCCTGGAGTCAGGAGTACCTGAGTTCAAATCCAGCCTCAGACACTTATCACTTAACTAGCTGTGTGACCCTGGGCAAGTCACTTAATCCCAATTGCCTCACTAAAAAAAAAAAATGATAATTGTCCCAAAGTAGAATGGGCTGACCAATTAAGTAATGAATTCCCTATCTTGGGAAGTCTTCAAGAAAAGATATCTCTCTTTTTTTGAGCTGTTCTATTGGTGATTGATACAAATTGGAGTAGAGGCCTCTTAGGCCTTCTTCATGACTGATACTCTGTGAACTTTCAGAGAGTAGGAGTCTCTTTAATTTCCTATTCCCTTATAGCAGAGGAACACATGTCTAGGCACTCCGAAGGCAATTAGAAAAGAGATGCTGAATTGATTAATTGGTCTGTTGAGGAACCTTGATTATCCACCAATATTTATTAAATGCCTAATATATAGAGAACTTTGTGATTTGCACTAGGAAATATAGATTTCAGACTAGACAGTCTTTGATTTCATGAAGTTTACATGGGAATGTACCAACAGATGACTAAAATCCAAAAATGATGCACGATAACAGTACAAGAGAAGAACAGCTAAAGGGCTCTAAGGATTCAGAGGAGGGAGAATTCACATCTATTTAGGGAGAGTGGGGAAGGGTTCATGGAAGATGGGTAGCCAGCATAGGCCTTGAAGGAAAAAGAAGTGGTAATGGGTGGGTGAAGGAAATTCCAGGAACAGGGAACGATATGAGCAAAAGGCACCGTGAGCACACACGATGGATGCAAAGAATGGTTCAGAGCTAGAAGGGACCTGAAAGGTCATATAGTCAAATCTCTTCTTTTTACAGACAAGGAAACAGACCCAGAGAAATGAAGTGATTTTCCCAAGGGCACACAGCAGTAAGTAGCAGAAATCCTGATTCCAAGCCTAGTGGACATCCTGATGGGCAGCATCAGGGTAGCAGAGCTAGGGCCAAGAGAAAACCAGAATCCCAGACAGATAGGCCTGGGTGGGGGTTGGGGAGGGAAGGGAGGAGTTAGCCCTGTCTGGGTGAGTGAACAAAGACCCTGGGATGCCCGGGAGGCAGGGAGTTAGAATCACAAACAGCAGTGGGCTCAGCAAACCCCGAAGGGATCAGAAAACAGCAAATGCAGCTGCCAATTTGTGGTCATGATTTGTGATGGGGAGAAGAGGGAGCAGGGGGTGACGGGCCAAGGTCAAGCCCATTTCTCTCACGGCTCCATGGCCGATTTCTGTCCTTAGAGGCCTTCCTATTCCCTAGCTCCCCACCAGTTCTCCCTCCCTCTAAATCCAGTTTGGGCAACAGCTGTTATTTAAGGAAGACCCTGGCAGCCAGGAGCAAGGACCCTAAGATTGGAGGGACAAGAGAGCGACAAAGAGACACAGAGAGAAATATTGAGGTAAACACAGGGAGAGAGAAAGTTGGAGGCAGGAAAAAAAAAGAGAGAGACAGAGACAGAGAAACAGAGAGAGACTGAAATATGCAGGAACATAGATTGAAATGGAGACAGAAACTGAGAGAATACAGGCAGATACATGAAAAAAGACCATCTAAAATAAGAGAGGTACAGAGTCAGAAAAATACAGAAAGGGCCAGAAATTAAAAGGTGAGGGAAAAAAAAAAAGCAAGTGAGTCAGAGGGACGGAAAAGGCTAGACAGTCAGAGCAAAACGGCCGCGGGACCCAGCAGACAGACACAGACAGGTGCAGGGACAGAGAAAGAGAAGTCTGGACAAAATGAATCAGAGTTGGTGGCTTATTCCTAAATGACCTCGATGTGACCTTTGGCCCCACTGGCCTTTCTGAGGCCTCTGGGGTTGGGGGCAGGGGAAAGGCATTTGAAGGAGCCTGTGGCTCTGGGTCTTCCAGGTCCTCAGGTCAGGGCTTGTGAATCAAGAGGAGTTGCCTTCTCATGTCTTTGAGGCTGGGGGAGGGGTGGACAATTCCCTCATTGTGCAGGGGGGTCAGTCATGTGGAAGTGAGTGTTTGTGAGCTTCTCCTAGAGCCAGCTGCTAGTTCCTGGCAGGCTGGTTAGCCGTCTTCCCCATCCCAGGGGCCTGGGCCAGCCTAGCTCCTAGGAGAGAATAGCAGGATGGGGAGTCTGCATCTGAGCTCAGCTCGTCCTGCCCCCTGGGAGTCCCAAGGGCCTGGCCATGCATTAGTCTGCCTGCCAAGGTGTCCTGTTTCCGTTAAGGAGCCCTGTAAGGTGAGTTTTGGTTTCGCTAGCATGAATGGCCCCCCAGCTTCACACTGAGTGCAGGGAGGATTTGTCTCAAAAGATGACAACTGGAAGAGGGAGGATAGAGACTCTGTGATTCTTAGCACCTCCTGAGAGAGGTGGAGCCTCTTTTGCAAGAATTCATTCCCTATGATGCTCAGTGGCCAATCTGCTTTTATACAGTCCCCAAGCATGGGGAATACGTGCAGACCAATCAGGAGCTCCATCATCTCAGCAAAGTGAAATATCTGACCCTCAGCAGAAAGCCAATGAACATGTTCCCTGCTTTGGAGCCAGGGAGCATACTCCATAGAATCATCTCTGGCCCATGATCACAGTATGGAAGACCCTCAAAGCTGAAAGGGCCCTCAGAGGACTTTTAGTCCAACCTGTACCTGATCAGGAGTCCTCTCCACAACATCTCTGAGAAGCCATCCTTCAGAATGTTGGAAGGTCTCTGGTTGATAGGGAAGATGTTCCTTTCTTATTGGTAACACTTTTAGGGAGTCCGAATTATTAGGAAGTTTTGCCTTACATAGAGCTGAAATGGGTTTCTCCATAACTTCCTCCTATGCCTGTCCTCTGGAGCCAGGTAAAACAAAGGGTAACATAATATATTTGTTTTTTTGTTTTAAAGTTACATTCTATTGAAATTGGGGAGATGCCCATCAATTGGGGAATGGCTGAATAAATTGTGGGATGAGATTATGATGGAACACTATTGTTCTATAAGAAATGATGAGCAGGATGCTATCAGAAAAACCTGGAAAGACATCAGCTGATACAAAGTGAAATGTATTGTATACAAAATAACAGCAGATAATCTGCTGTTAATGACTTAGTCATTTTCAGCAACACAACGATCCAAGACAACTCTGAAGGATTTATGAAAAATGCAATCCATTTCCAGAAAAAGAACTGATGGTATCTTAGTTCTTTTTTCTAGTTTTTTTTGTTCTGTTTTCTTTCACAACCTGACTAATGTGGAAATGTTTTGCATGACTACACATGTATAACTTTAAAAAAGTTACATTCTAAGGATATTATCACCAAAAAAGTCTCTTCTTCAAAAAGGTTATTGTAGGGGCAACTAGGTGGCACAGTGGATAAAGCACCGGCCCTGGATTCAGAAGAACCTGAGTTCAAATCCGGTCTCAGACACTTGGCACTCACTAGCTGTGTGACCTCGGGCAAGTCACTTAACCCCCATTGCCCCACAAAAAAAACAAACCAAAAAACCCCACAAAAAGGTTATTGCATTGTCCTGACCCGAACCTGACTCAGGTCAATCCCCTGATAGTTTAGGTTTGCTATTGAAACAAATAAGACACTCCATAGGTCATTCAATAGTTAACAAAAGGAGATTTATTGAAACATAGCATAGAAAGGATATCTAACAAGGCTAAGCATTGAGTGTTCTGAGTTGATTCATTTGGGCAAAGCTCCTTTGTCTAAATTTCCCATAATTTCTCACTAGCTAAGCATCAGAGGAGACGCCTGAAACAATTCATGGTTGTTTGGAACTCAGCCCATGAGGAAGTGATGTCATCAGTCCCCTGAGCCAACAAAGTCTTGGGGATAGTTTTAATACCTTTTAAGGAAAAACCAGTCTAACTTGCATGAGGGAAGGGGTTATGATATTGCTTTTACCACATTTATAGAATGATATAATTTCATAGCAAAATTCACATGTGTGGTAAAATATGAAAGTTTTTAACAGTCGGTTAGGATAACTGAAAGACGCCAGTTTTTCAAGGACCACCCTTTTGGGGAGGAGATGTCAGACTGCCTGCCGGGTACAGTCCGCCTGCTGCGCATGTCAGACTGCCTGCCGGGTACAGTCCGCCTGCTGCGCATGTCAGACTGCCTGCCGGGTACAGTCCGCCTGCTGCGCATGTCAGACTGCCTGCCGGGTTTTTTGACTTCCGGGGTGGAGAGAAGCAGAGTAGGCCTTTTTGCCTGCTTGGCGGGACTCCTGGCGGCGCAGCACAGACGGTCTCCCTCACTCCAAAGGTGGCCTTTTTTGGTTTGGTGAGTTTTTATAAGAAATATAGACTAAGCCTAGATTTAAGACGATTTCTACTGTATTTCTACTTTCCTATCCTTCTAATCAACAACACCTTATATACAATAAAGGCTCTATCTAGAAAACCAGAAGCTTCTTCCATTTACTAGTCTGGGAGATAAATTAAGGGAAAAGTTAAGTAGGGGAGATTTATGATCTAATATCCAATTTTAAATTTCACAGTTTGGCGACCCCGAAGGGACCTTAAGGACCCTCCCACCCTCCCTAGTTTGGCCATAAGCCGGCTAATTCGGTGGATTTTCCGAATACCCCCCCCCCCCCACGGACTTTCCCTTTGTCTAATCTCCCTTAAAGACTTTAAGCCTCTAAAAGTCTTGCTTTAAACAGAAAAGCCAGCCCAGTTTAAAGGGCAAGATGCTCGAATATTCTACTATCCCTTTGATTTTTCTCATCGGAATGTATTGGGACAGCATAACGTCCCGACTTAGAGGAATAGTTTACTCAATGGTCCTTCAAAACATTATTGGTTTTTTCCTCATTCAGGCAGCAAAAAGTTTTTTGTATAATAGTATAAGTGAGAATCTTTGGGAAAATACGTTTAATATAAGTAGAAATTTTATGCCTGCAATTGAAATACCTTTTAATACCACATCCATAGTTCATACGACTAAGGATTTTATTTTTTTTGGGTTTTTTTTGTCTTGTTTTGTTTTTGTTATTATCATTGTTATGATATGGGGGAAATTCTCACATATGGAGAGAGTCCTCAAAATGAAATACTCACATATGGAGAGAGACCTCAAAATGAAATTCTCACATATGGAGAGAGACCTCGAAATGAAATTCTCACATATGGAGAGAGACCTCAAAATGGCTGTTTCTACTAGAGATGATCCAAGTTTAGAATCAGATCAACAGAAACTACTCCCTCTGCAGGAAGCTATAGAACATAGTAAAAAGGGAGTGCCAATTCAAGTCAGAAAATATAGCCCCTTTAGACCAAGTGACTTGAGCGCATGGAAATCTTTCATCCCTAGTTTTGAGAAAAATCCAAACACTGTAATTTCACAGTTAAGGACTATATTTAATGCATATCAACCCAGTTGGGCTGATGTTACTTGCCTTTTGGAAACTTTACTGTCCCCAACTGAGATTACAGATATTATCTCAGCAGGAAATGCCCTTGTTGCGAAAGGTAAGGCCAATGTGGAATGGCCTCTAAAGGATCCAGAGTGGAATTATAATGATGATAGGGATTTCCAAAGATTAAAAGATGCTAGAGAAACACTTCTGAAGGGAATGGAATCTTGCTCTAGAAAACCGGAAAACTGGCAGAAATTTTTAAGCCTACCTCAGGAGGCTAATGAAAGACCAAACAGATTTTATGATAGACTTTGTGAGGCCGCTAGACAGTACACCAGATTGGATCCAGTAGATTTAAGAGATTCCTATATCGTTCTCAACACATTTGTTTATAATTCACTGCCAGAAATACGCAGATACTTTCTGAAACAATGTCCAGACTGGAGAAATCTCACAGTAGATAGAATTAAGGAACTTGCAAATTATGTCTTTGACTCACGTGAGGAAGATCCAGATCACCCTAAACAGAGCATTCTGGCACCAGCGATTCCTAGTCAGCCATGTGAACACCGGAGCAAGGACACTAAGGTGTGTTGTTACTGTCGTAAGGAGGGGCATGAATTGAGAGAATGTAGGACTTGGAGAAGAAATTCTAATTCTAATTACAGGCGAAATCAAAATAGAAATAGATCTTTTCGGAGGAATACAGAAAGGCAGTACCAGAATAATGGTAACCAAGGTCCCCCTCAGAAGAGGACACAGGAATGACGGTGTCTTGGGGAGGAATGGAACATAGATAATGAAAGCCATATATTCCCAGATCCGGATTTTTTGAATGCACTTGTGCCAGTCCATTCACCTCCCCAGAGTAATGAACCACATGTCACCTTAAATTTAAAATAGATGGATAAGGACATTCAGAACTATTTATCACATCTGGTTTGGGACACCTCCTTATAAGCTCCAGGTTTCCAGTGTTTTCACCTTCATTTCCCGCCCTGAGATGCCAAAGAGATTGAAAGGAATAGACTCAATAAGTTATTAGAAAGGCCAAGGGTCAGGGTCATGGCAGGTTATAAATTGTGGAGGGACTCTTCAATGAACCCCACAGCATTTTGTCTGTCTGTCTGTCTGTCACATTCTCATTCTACATAGAGGGAACACTCTAAATGGCAGGTATCCAGGGGTCAGACCTGGCGATGTGTCAGCTACTGGTGTGGCTTTGGCAGCCTGGCTGGCAGAGATGCTGGAAAGGCATGGCAGAAACATGGGAAAGGAGATGCAAGGTGGCAGGTAAGCTGACTGAGGTGTCTGGTGGTAGTTGTTGTTAAGACCAGAAGTAAAGAGCATGACTTCTCAGCCAGGAACAGAAGGCCTGTGAGATGATTCCCACCTTTCAGTGAGACTTTAAAAGTGGTTGCTAAGGAGGTGCTTCCCTTAAAAAGTTATTCAGATGTGAAAACAAGATGCAGAAGATGAGATACCCTTTATACTAGGAGTGTCTGAGCCACTGGGGAGTTTTAAAGTTGTACTTTTCATTTTTTTATTTCATTCAGTGAATATTCATTTCTCACCTACATGTAATTGAGTGATTCTTTTGAGTAATAGTGGGAAAGGAGATTCAAGTTTCAATGGGACAGGGGTGAATACAACCCCAGTAAATGATGAGCAATCGAGGGGAATTTATTCATACTCTTAGATTTGACTGAAACTAAGCTGGGGCATGGAGAAAGAATGGACCAATTCCATCCATATATTCACAGGACTGAAAAAGTCATGGGATCTCAGCCTACAGGGTTCTGCACAGGCCTCTGTAGAGCAAGGAAGTTGGAGCAACTTGAGCTTGGAATACAATCTGGTAACTTAAACAGAGATTGAACCCTGAGCACAGTTCCAGTCCTATGCCACTGTGAAAAAGGTGCCACTGTGGATAGGAGAACCCTCCTTTTACCTATGAAAAAGAAAACCATCAGAAGAGAAATACCTATCAAAAATTAAAATGTACCATCAAGGGGGCAGCTAGGTGGTGCAGTGGATAAAGCATCGGCCCTGGATTCAGGAGTACCTGAGTTCAAATCCGGCCTCAGACACTTGACACTTACTAGCTGTGTGACCCTGGGCAAGTCACTTAACCCCCATAGCCCTACAAAACAAACAAACAAACAAAAAATGTACCATCAAGTAATCATTTAGAAATAAAACTGATACTGGAAAAAACAAAAGAGAGAACTAGGTCAATAGAACAGATTAAAGAATTCAGTGACTACAGAAGATTAGTGTTTGATAAATCTGAACTCGAAAAATGGTAGTGAATGGAATTTCTATTCAGTTAAAAACTGCTACAAAACCCAAACAATATATAATATGTATATGTACACATATTTATACACACATATATATGCTTTATCCTTGATACCAGCTATCTCCCCAATTAGCTCCCACCAATATGTTTACTTTTACTAGTCTGCCAGAAGACACAATTAGTTCAAAGGAGAGGCATTTAATGAACTAGCATATGAAGAAAAGTAATGTTAGAATATTTCCTCCATAAAACTGGAGTATATTTTCTCACAAATACACAGACTATCTGTGAGAAAAGGGGGCATTCACAGGGTAAAGAATTTGTGTGGTCAGGACACGAAGGGCAAACTCATGCCTCTAATGTTTCAAGGCTACCAAAATCATCTGCTCTCTACTGTTCCTCACTGGGTCTGGTGTCTCCAAAATTTTGAACTGAGATTGGGGTCTAGCCTTTACTGTTGCCCACCTCTGCAGTTATCATATTCCTTTCATCTTAGAGTCTAGAGGCTAAACCTTAGCCCTTTTAGAAAAGTAGGCCCCTTGCATACCCAGTCATTATCAGACAAGGGAAAAGCAGCCTTCTCTCAATAAGGCAGACATCTATCAGCTACCAGAGTCTGAGCTCCAGGGACCAACCTCTTTTGGAACCCAGATCAGCCAATCAGCTAATTAGATTCTACATACTTTTAGCCTGTCTTTTGAATGCCTTTTTTTTCTGTCAACATCATCTATATTTTGCCTCTAATAATTGACTTAAGGGTTAAAAAGTCCCCTTTAACTTACATAAGTTTCTGATGACTGATTTCTGTCCCCTGACTCCCTAACAATTTCAGGAGGTCTCTACCAAAGAAACACTGAAGGGTGGTTGTGTGGGTATGAGATATTGTGAGTTCCTTCAGTCTCTCAATATCTTTCAGATCACTGGCATCTTGAGAGGTGGGTAAACGAGTTTGGGAAGATCAATTGGCAATTGTGAAGCTGTTGTCCTGTATCTCTGCCTTTCACATGTGAGGATTATTAGAAAGAAACCTCCCAGACTTTGAGTTGCCCTATGTATCAGGGAAAAGGTCTGACATCCAGAATACATAGGGAACTTATGCACATTTATAAGGTTAACAATGTCAAAGGACATGGAAGGAAATGCAAATTTTTAATAACTCCATGAAAAGATGCTCAAGCTCTGTAACAAGATCAATATAAATCAAGACAACCTTAGGATGTTGCTTTACACCCAAGAGAATGGCAGAAACATATTTTTCATTTTGTCTTTGTTGCAAGGAAATCAGGGTTGGGTGACTTGCCCAGGGTCACACAATATCAAGTATCTGAGGTCAGATTTGAATTTAGGTTCTCCTGAATCTAGGGCCAAAAGACACAATTAGTTCTATCCACTGAGCCACCTAGCTGCCCCTATATTTTCTTTTTTTTAATTAATAAAGTATTTTTATTTATTTATTTATTTTTGCGGGGCAATGGGGGTTAAGTGACTTGCCCAGGGTCACACAGCTAGCTTCAAGTGTCTGAGGTCGGATTTGAACTCAGGCCCTCCTGAATCCAGGGTTGGTGCTTTATCCACTGTGCCACCTAGCTGCCCGCCCCTATATTTTCAAAAGATAAAGTGCAGTGTTGGTAGAGCAGTGGGAAAATAGGGACTCTAATACCTTATTGGTTTTACTGCATACTGATGCAAACTTTTTGTGAAATAATATGGCAACACGTGAAAAGGGTCAAAACTGATCATACTTTCTGACACTTTCCATTGTTGGAAATCTGTCCCAAAAACATCATAAAAAGGAAGAAAGGAACTATCTCTACAAAGATATTCCTAGCAGCTCTATTTAGTAATAATAGTAACAAAATTGGAATAGATCTCTTTGTTCAATAATTGGAGAATAACTGAATAAATTATAGATAATGATGTGCTATGATGTTATGATATTATAAAAGTAGTAAATATGAAACATAGAGGGAAATGTGAAAAGATGCAGAGTAAAATAAGCAGAACCAGAACTTTATTTATGTAGTAAGTATAATAAGATACGGAACCATTTCCTGTCCCTCCCCACCTACACCTCTTTATGGAATGACTCACTGTGAATCTGTACTCACATTGACAAGTCTGGCAAGTTTTTCCAGAAGGGGTCCTGGCCACAGGTAGCCTTGCTGCTACAGCTAAACTCTGACAGTCTTGAGGGTAACCCTTTTTTGGGGGGGAAATATACATATTCATTCACAACTAGTTCCTAAGCCCCCACCAATGTGTTTTCAATTTACATAAATCAGTCATAATAATACCATTGATTTTTTTTTATTTTGGTGAGGCAATTGGGGTTAAGTGACTTGACCAGGGTTACACAGCTAGTAAGTGTAAAGTGTCTGAGACCAGATTTGAACTCAGGTGCTACTGACTCCAGGGTCGGTGCTCTATCCACTGTGCCACCTAGCTGCCCCACCATTGATTCTTAAAAATAAAACATTTACTCAATGAGAAGCAAAGGCAAGAAAAATCACAAATTAAGATGTACTCAGTATCAGGTAAAAGAAGAGTAATCAAAACATAAAAGTCTACCCAGAAATCCAAGTCACATTCTCCTACCAATGTACACAATGTCAAGGGTAGGAGAGAGTGGGCATAACTTTGCAGAAACCTAATAGTAAAGCACATGAACAGGGAAACTCATGTGCCTGGAGCAACTTATGACTCTGGACTGCAGACCTTGATTTTCCTGGACTCTTTATTTATTTTTTTTGGTGAGGCAACTGGGGTTAAGTGACTTGCCCAGGGTCACACAGCTAGTAAGTGTTAAGTGTCTGAGGCCGGATTTGAACTCAGGTCCTCCTGAATCCAGGGCCGGTGCTCTATCCACTGAACCACCTAGCTGCCCCATCCTGGACTCTTTATGAGACAATCTGTACCATATATTGCCTATTAGGTAAGACTTCCTTTTCTGGGCCTCTCCATATTCTTCTTGAGTATAGCTGCTTCTTTGCTACTCTTGGGTCATAGAAGTAATGTTAAGCTCTATAAAAGCAGAAGTATTATATATTTTAAAATATATAAGTGGTTACCTAAATCCTGGAATCTGTAGGGCAATACAGGTCTACTCTCTGAGCTTTGGAAATTTTCTTCTTCCCTAAACAGAGTGGACCATAGAGGGCAATGCAGTCAAGTTTCCCCTCCTTCAAGCTATATATGATGCTAAAAAACAAACTACAAAGCATTCTACTTTTATTCAACTCCCAGGATCAGAGCACTCTTCCGAGCAAATCAGTTTCTCTAATAGCTGGAGAGTCTATCTTTAGTCAGTTCTCAAGCTATATAGATGGCGCTAAAGAGCAAGGCAGATAAGCCCCATCAGCTCTTTAAATAGTAGTGGATTCTGATTTCTCCAATCAGCTCCCTGCATAAGATAATTCCTTTAGTCTTTCCTACTCTCAGTTTACAGAGGAGTGGTGGGACAGTTTAGGCTTTAGCTCCTTAGCTACTTTTTTTTTTTTTTTTTGGTGAGGCAATTGGGGTTAAGTGACTTGCCTAGGGTCACACAGCTAGTAAGTGTTAAGTGTCTGAGGCCGGATTTGAACTCAGGTCCTCCTGACTCCAGGGCCGGTGCTCTATCCACTGCGCCACCTAGCTGCCCCTTCAGCTACTTTTTTATTCCTCTTCCTTAGTGTCTGTCCACTTATTTGGGATGATGTGCCTCTTTTTTCTTTTGTATGTGACTTTTTCTCAGTTGATTGTTACTGACTTAATACTTGACAGCAATGCTGATCTATCTAATGATGAGAAACCCAAATCCACATTTCTGTCGAGTATGACATGAATGGTTATTATACAAAGTCCCCAAATAGTTCTTTTATGCAGAGTCTCCCATCAGCAAACTCCAAATTCCTGGAAACAATTATATTCAAATCAGGTGCTGGGAAATGATATACTTCAGTCATCTTCATAATCAGGCAGTACTATTGCCTTTGAATTGTTTTCAACTAGGTCGTTTTAGTACTTTTATGTGAGGCACTCTCCACCCCCCCCCCAAGTGTTCCAAACTATTTGTATTTCTTCAAATTGTTTTTCTCTGTTTCACACAAAATGTCCTTTTCTGACCTCTTTAGTAAAATAAAATGTCCACACGAGGAAGGGACAGTACCTTAATTTTTTTTAAAAGAAAGGAAATCAAAGCCAAAAAGTAGCAGCATTTTAGGCAGGTTTGGAAGAGGATTCAGGGGAAAAAAGCATTTTCTTTGTTGTTCATTAACTCATTTGGTTCTGATTTGGTAAAAGCTATGGATTTAAGTTAATAATTTACCCTTTGTTTTGGATATTCATTTAATGGATTTTTGCTGATGGTTATTAAGATTTTGGTTTTGGAGGGGTTTTTTTGGCCAGACCTGGAGTTTTATCATTGTTGGGAGTTCCTATTTTAGAACAATTATTCAGTAAGTTATAGTCCTGAAGTTGTCTGGGCACTGACTGGATTTAAAAAACTTGCTATAGCTAGAAAGTGCCAGAGGCAGGTTTTTCTAACTCCAAATTCAGTCCTCTACCCACCGCATCATGACACATCTGACAATGCTTATCATTAAAAAAAGGAAAATTATTTTTAAAAGGATGGTGACTTCTAGCCTAGAGTTGGAAGGTATTTCAGAGGTTAGCTAGTCCAACCTGTACCTGAGAAGGAATATCATCTATTATATCCCTGACCAGTGGTAATCCAGACTTAACTTGAAGACCTTCACTAATAGGTAAGACCTCCCGAAGAAGCACATTCCAATTTTGGACAACTCTGATTGATAGGAAGTTTCTCCTTATATTGATCTGACATTTAGCTCTTTGTAACTTTGATCCGTTTTCTCTAGTTTTGGTTCATGGGATTGAGTGCAACAAATTGCTTCCACATAATTTTGATATTTTCGTGATTATTTCTGGGTACTGAAAGGTCCAAAGGGGAACTGTCAAACTCTCCATTCATCTAGTTGTATGTCATCATCTAGACAATAAGTATTCTTTTTTATTTTTTTTTAGGGAGGCAATTGGGGTTAAGTGACTTGCCCAGGGTCACACAGCTAGTAAGTGTTAAGTGTCTGAGGCCGGATTTGAACTCAGGTACTCCTGACTCCAGGGCCGGCACTCTATCCACTGCACCACCTAGCTGCCCCGACAATAAGTATTCTTCACCCACTTGTTTTTCCTGTGTAGATAGGCTGTATTCTTCTGAATGATTATGGATTTGATCTAGGATTTGCTGCATTGGTCCAAGGCTTAAAGCAATCAGCATGATGATGATAACGGTACTTACTTTGCTGGGCTATGGTGAAGAAAATTCTTTGTCAGGTATAAGGTACTATATAAATGTTAGCTATTATTGTTGTTGCAATAATCAACCTCATGGGTATTTTGTAAGCAATCAGCATTATGTTATGCACATACAGGAGCATCTGGAAGACCTCACTTTATATAGGGAATTTCTCTTTGTTATGAACTCTCCGTAGCTCATCCTCCATAGTAAACACCCTTATTGATCATGCTTCTTCAAGAGCTGCAACCACATCTTTTGAAGACCCCCCAAAAGAAAATTCTTCTCACCAAAGTCCTTGGCACTGGCAAATGATTCAACATCAGAAACCAATATTATTTTAATGGTAGAAATGACGCTGAAGAAGAGGCATTACCATTTGCTTTCCTTCTGATTTGCTGCTGAAATCTTCCATATATATTGTCTCCCCCTTTATAATATGAGCTTCTTGGGGCAGGTAGGTGGTGCAGTGGATAGAGCACTGGCCCTGGAGTCAGGAGGACCTGAGTTCAAATCCGGCCTCAGACACTTTACACTTACTAGCTGTGTGACCCTGGGCAAGTCACTTAACCCCAATTACCTCATACACATACACAAATCAACTAACTAAATAAATAATATGAGCTTCTTGAGAACAGAGACTGTCTTACTCTTCTCTTTGACTCCCCAGCATTTAGCACACTGCTTTGCACATAGTAAATGCTCTATTCATTCATCCATTCACTCATGCATGCATCTCTTTTTTTCTGGATGATTAGGTATTTATAATCAGAGGGTCATCCAACTAACTCACCTTTTTTTACCCCATCTATATAAGTATTTTATTATTTTCCAGTTACATATAAGGATAATTTTCAACATTTGTTTTCACAGGATTTTTAGTTCCAAATTTTTTTTCTCCCACTCTCCCTTCCCTCCCTCCTCCCCAAGATGGATAGCAGTCTGATATAGGTTGTATATGTACAATTACATTAAACATATTTCTACATTAGTCATCTTGTGAAAGAAGAATCAGAGCACAAGGGAAAAACTTCAAACAAGAAGGAAAAAAAACAACAGTCCAAAAGTAGAAATGGTATGGTTCAATCTGCATTCATAATTAATTCACAGTTCTTTTTTCTGGATGTTGGGAACATTTTCTATCATGAGTTCTTTGAAATTGTTTTGGATCATTGCACTGCTGAGAAGAGCCAAGTCTATCCCTATTGTTCATCACACAATGTTGCTGTTACTGTGTACAATGTTCTCCTGGTTTTGCTCCTCTCAGTCAGCATCAGTTCAAGTAAATCCTCAATCATGTAAATCCTTCCAGGTTTCTCTGAACTCCTTCTACTCATTGTTTGTTACAGCACAATATTATTCTACTAACTCACCTTTTAAGGAATTTTGTAGGATATACCAGAGACATCTTCTTGGAGGAGAGCCTTTAAAGTGCTGTTTTTCTCTAACAAATCAAATGCTTCCTTATGTCAATCAGTCAGTCAATAAGCTTTTACTAAGCACCTAAAAGGGACAGGCACTGGCAGAAGAATAGTGGGATCTGATATTTTGTATATCTTTCAGGCAATTGTGTTGACTGTAACAATACTGTGGAACACAGCTTGCTAAAGCCCAACTGTTCTCTTCTTATATCTTCATTCAGGATGCCTTCAATTTGTATGTATATTTTTCTCATAAAAGTTTTTGTGTAAATGGGGAAAATGATCATTTGCACGGATGGTTATTTATATTCCTATATCTTTTATGATAAAAAGGTTACCCCCAATATTTCCCTCTCCTTTAGCTGATTTGGGAATTACTCTCACATCAGTAACGAATCATGGGCCCAGCTGTTAAAATCAATTTTAGTCTTTTCTCATGTGGTTCAGTGTTTGTCATATCCAGTGTATCCCAACTCTTTTCTTGAAGAAGGTATTCATAATATATCAGTATGAAGTTTTTTGGGGGTATCTAAGACTTTGACCTCCTTTTCCCCCTAACTCCTGAATGACATTTCCCAACTTGTTTTATTCAGTCATCCCCTTAACCTACCTTTGCGGTAAAGTTATCAAATATCAGAGTGCATGTTGATTCAATTTATGAGGTATTATTAAATTATTCATGGAATTTCTCTACCTCCACATCCTTTGTAACAGATGTGGATATATAAGATACAGTTATTTCCATTGTGATATCTTTGCCAATGCATTGCAATAAGAGATGACAAAGTAACCCAGGGAATGATGTTTCTTATTTTCTTAGTCACACCATAAAACCAATTATCTCAATTTACTCCTTTATTTTTCCCTCAAAGGAAAATCTGTGAGCTATTTTTCCCATTTAGCAGCAACTTCCTTCATTCTTCTGGATCCATTTATAGCAAGAATTTAAAGATGAATACAGTCTGAATTCTCCAGTATTCATACATCTATGTACTTGTTGATTGCTGGACAACAAATTCTCATTTAGAGTAACAACAGCTAAGTTGATGCTTAGAGTTGGTCTGTGTTATCCTTAGTACTTTCTGTCTCCTTTTCTACCATACTGCTCAAGTGGAAGGCACACCTTTGGACTGGAGGATATGTGTGTGTGTGTGTGTGTGTGTGTGTGTGTGTGTGTGTGTGTGTGCCTGTATGTATTTATGTATATATATATATATATATATATATATATATTTTATTTTTTTTTGAGCAGGGCAATGAGGGTTAAGTGACTTGCCCAGGGTTACACAGCTAGTAAGTGTCAAGTGTCTGTGGCAGGATTTGAACTTGGGTCCTTCTGAATCCAGGGCCAGTGCTTTACTCATTGCTCCACTTAGCTGCCCGACTGGAGGGTATTTTGCATTTTTTATTTGTTTCATGGGTTCCCATGACTAAAGAATCATCACTGAGGGGTGAGCCTTTTGTTGATGAGCCTCCTCTCCTTAGCTAGGTTGTCTTCTTAGAGATTGGACATAGTTTATTCCTAGGACTCTACTTAAAGTCTTTCCTTCAGGGCTATCTAAGGAAGAAAAGGATTTTAAGAGAAAGAGATGAACCTCAAATTTATATGTATATCCGTATCTAGTCTGAATCACAGTTGCCTACTGCATACTCCTCCTGTATATATTTCACAGCACATCAAACATCAATCATATCTTTGGGCATGTCTTTTTGTTTGTTTGTTTGTTTGTTTGTTTTGGTGAGGCAATTGGAGTTAAGTGACTTGCCCAGCATCACACAGCTAGTAATTGTTAAGTGTCTGAGGCCAGATTTGAACTCAGGTCCTCCTGAATGCAGGGCCAGTGCTCTATCCACTGTGCCACCTAGTTGCCCCTGGGCATGTCTTTGAGCCTCAGTTTCCTAATGTGTAAAATCAGGATTGTAGTGGCAGATAACCTCTAAGTTCCCTCCTAGCTGCAAATATTTGCTCCTATGTCCAAAAATGAACTCATTATACACCTAAATCTGCTTCTCTTTTCAACTTTGCTGTTATAAATAGTGGCATTTCCATCTTCCCAGTTTCCTAACCTGAAATCTTCTATCACCTAATATTCTTTCCTTGCTCTAAACCCACGTAGCCAATCAACTGCTAAGTTAACTCCTATTGATTCTACCTCACAACTGCTTTCAAATTCATCCATATTCTCTACTTACACTACCACTACCCAAGTTCAAATACTCATCTGGTCTCATTTCAATTACTCTGGTAATAGCCTTCTAATTGGTCTCCCTGCTTCTAGTCTCTCTCCCCTCTAATCTATTCCCACAGGGCTGCCACAATAATCTCCCTAAGGTGCAGGTTTGAGTATTTCATTCCCCTGCTAAAAACATTCAGTGGCTCCCTATGGTCAATTGGATCAAATATAAACTTCTTAGCCTGCTGTTTAAATTTCTAGATAATTTGGCTTGAATTTACTTTTCCAGTCTTATATTTTACATTAAGTGCCCTTCATGAACTGTATGTTCCAGTTAAATTGGATCTAGTTGTTCCCTTAACTGAACATGCCATCTCCCACTTCTGGGTATTCATACAGGCTGTCCTCCATGCCTGGAATACATTTCCTTTTCCCATCCACCTTTCAGAATCTTTTTTTCCTTCGAAGCTCCACTCAGGCACCATCTCCTCTGGAAAGATTTCTCCAATCCCCTGCTTGAAAGCATCCTCTTCCACATCAGTTCTGCTGCTGTTCTTCTGTTTATCCAGCATTAGATTTAATCATGAGATAGCTGGAGAAGTCACTAACCACCAAAACTCTTCATAGAGATATTTCTTTGTGATATTTTAAAGTACCCTCAAAAGTGGATTCAAGTGTATAAATAGACGTTTTCCAGATATTTGAAAGAAAGACAGTCTGCCTTTAGTATGGAGGCAGCTAGGCTGTTCAGTAGATAGATCCTTCAACCTGGAGTCAGGAAAACCTGGGTTCACATCCAGCTTCAGATACTTCCTATTTATGAAACCCTGGGCAAGTGATTTAACCCGTTAGTCTGTTTCTTCATTTGTAAAATGGAGATAATAATCGCACCTACATCCCAGGATTGTTGTGAGGATAAAATGAAATACTATTTGTAAAGAGGTTTGCAAACCTTAAAACACTATATAAAACGCTAGCCATTAGAGGCAGAAATCTTGCTATAACACATATGGTATTATTATAATAAAAATTCTCTTTAAAAGAAGATTCATTGTTTATTTTTTCCATTTAAATTTTTTGTTTGGGGCAGCTAGGTGGCACAGTGGATAGAACACCAGACCTGGAGACAGGAGGACCTGAGTTCAAATCTGCCCTCAGACGCTTAACATTTACTAGCTGTATAGGGGCAGCTAGGTGACGCAGTGGATAAAGCACTGGCTCTGGATTCAGGAGGACCTGAGTTCAAATCCAGCCTCAGACAGTTGACACTTACTAGCTGTGTGACCCTGGGCAAGTCACTTAATCCCAATTGCCCTGCAAAAAACAAAACAAAACAAAACAAAACAAAACAAAACAAAAACATTTACTAGCTGTATGACCGTAGGTAAGTCACTTAACCCCAATTGCCTCACACACATACAAATTTTTTATCTTGTTTTTAAATATCACATATCCCTCTTTCCTAATGCTGAACCAGGATAGCTAGATAGCACAGTGAATAGAGCAGAGCTTCTTAAACTTTTTCTACTCTTGATCCCTTTTCACCTGAGAAATTTTTATGAGACCTCTGGTATGTGGGGACCAATTTTTAATTGGTGAGTGTTAGCTAAGTGGCTCACTGCAATATTGGGGCAAGGAAGGAGACTGGCAGCCTCCCTCAAAACAGAACAGGATTTATTTTAACAAGAACGAACTTAAAAAAAAAAACACAAACAGGATCAGTAGGATCAAGGGAAAGGAAATAAAATGGGGAAAGGGAAATTATACAACCTGAAAAAATATCACCGACCAGGAATCAGATGAGAACACACAGCAGAGCTCCTGTCGCCTTCCAGCTTCCAGCTAGAATGGCGACTTCTCCCTGTTCCCTAAAACCCCACACAGCCCCCAACCAATTGTCTGGCTGCTCTGACAGTCACATGACTGCCCTCACTAGGCTTCCAATCATTATAATTTTGCCAGGCCCATGTAGGCATCTGAGAGTGGTGATGACATGAGGTGCCAGTGCCATGGCAACGGCTACAACCAGTGGGTGGAGCACCGTGCCATTTGCAGAGCCCCAGGCCAGTGCGAGCTGAGGCATAAAAACCTCAAATAACAATGAATTCTTTACAGGTATCTAGGTATTTAAATAGGTATACATAACATTTTACTGTTGCTAAATTTTTCATGACCCTCACATTCAGTTTCACAGCCCCATATGGGTTCATGACCCACAGTTTAAGAAGCTAGGGAATAGAGCACTGGACCTAGATCCAGGAAGACTCATCTTCCTGAGTTCAAATCTGACCTCGGACACTTACTAGTTATGTGACATTGGGCAAGTCACTTAAGCCTTTTTGTCTCAGTTTCCTAATCTGTAAAATGAGTTGGAGAAGAAAATGGCAAATCATTTTAGTATCTTTACCAAGAAAACCCCAAATGTGGTGGTGAAGAGTTGGACACAACTGAAAATGACTGAACAACAAACAAAAACATTGAACCGTCCTTTGTAACGAAGAAAAATACTAAAGGATAACTGGCAGATAGAAAAACCAAGTCTGGTAATGTATAGTATATCCCCCACTCAAGTATCCCACCTTTCTACCTAGAGCAAAAAGATCTTTCTTTTGCCCTCATAATACCCCCGTCTGATAATATGTGTTGCTTTTTTTGTTTTGTTTTTTGGTGGGGCAATGAGGGTTAAGTGATTTGCCCAGGGTCACACAGCTAGTAAGTGTCAAGTGTCTGAGGCCGAATCTGAACTCAGATCCTCCTGAATCCAGGGCCGGTGCTTTATCCATTACGCCACCCAGTTGCCCCCTGATAATATGTTTATCTATTTATTCCCTAGTAGACCATAAGTTCCTTGATGGCAGGAATTATAGCATTTAAAAAACAATTTCTATCATCAGCCCTAGCATAATGCATTGCACATAGCCAGTGCTTAGCTGGGGCTTATTGTGGTTATTTGTGGAGGGATTGCACTCTCTAAGGGAAGCAGACAACTCAACTTGGAATCAAAAGACTTGGACTCAAATCCTTTTTGATCCTGAAAGAAGAGGAAACATTAGAAAGAGGTCCAAACTTTAGGCAAATCTGACTAAACATTTTCAGGGTCTGGATCTTTTGCTTGGAGTCATCAAGTTGTCCTGGGAGTTGGTTAATTACATAAAGTACCAAACCTGTTTTTATTTTAACACTGGAATCATGGACTCTTGGAACTGGGAGGGATTTCAGTTTTATTCAAATTCTATCTCTCGGTCCCCCACCCACCCCTTACCAATTTCACCCCTCCCCACCATCCTGTACAGAGAGACAGTATGTATAATGGAAAAACTCTAGATCTGGACCCCAGAATTCCTGAATCTGGTTAGTTTTGAGGCAGAGTTGAGTGACTTGCCCAGGGTCACACAGTAAGTATCTGAGGTCTCATTTGAACTCCTGACTTCAGGGCCAACTTTGCCACCTAGCTGTCCTGTCCTTTCCTAGATCCAGTCATGGACCTATCAGACTCATGGCCTTGGGAAAGATCCTTCCCCTTTCTGAATCTTGGTGGTGGTGGGTTGTTTGTTTGTCACACATAAAATAAGTGGTTAACTTAGATGCTTTTAAGGGACATTCTAACTCTAATTCCCATGATTCCCATGACTTCTTTCTATAATATCTCCACATTTGAAAGACAGTCATGTGAATTAAGGATTGCACTTGCTCTGCTTGACCCCTGAGGGCAGAACTAGGTCCAATCCTCAGAAAGCCACAAAGGGGCAGATTTCAGCTCAACCTAAGAAAAAACGTCCTAACAATTCAAGTTACCTACAGTCATCCCTTCCACATCATGACTTTCCCCATTGCAATTTCCATATATTTAGGGTTGGCATAAGAAATTAAATGTGAATTTTAGGGGAGTTTTGTGGAAACTGCAGACCACACAGAACCTGTAACCAAATACTTAACCTAAATTTTACAATAAAGTATTGTAAACACCCCAAAAAAAGAAAAAGAAAAAATTCAGACTTCTTCTCTGGTACGAAGTATGGACCAAAAATTTATGCATATTTTCCAGATGGAGAAGGGGGTGGAAAGGTAAGGTTGAAGAGTGTGGGGGGGAGCATGAGTGTGTGTTTGTGGGGTTACCAAGTCCCTAACTCCTCAGTGTGGAAGGGATAACTGTATGCCATAGGGATTTGGGCTGCTTTGGAAGAAACTGTTTCTGGAAGTGTTTGCATTCACCCTCAGGCCCCAAGTTGTTCCTGTTCCTATGTGCCCAGAACTGTTTTGAGGGTCCTTTTGTCCATATTTCCTCATAGTAGTAGTCTAGGTTTGAAAGTTAAATGTTCTTGATATTTTCCTCTCCCTCACCCCGAATCCTGTCTCCTATCTTATCAACTTTTTCTTATGACCTCTTTGGGGAGGACCTTAACTCCTGACCAAATTCTTGAGCATATTAGTGAACACTTATGAAAGGAAACAATGATGACAAAGGGCTAGTGTGGCTTCATTGAGAATTGGTCATGAAAGACTATCTCTATAGAATTTTGTGACTGGGTTACCAGACTTTTGGACTAAGGAATGGTAGTTTACCTAGATGCTGGAAAAACATTTTACAAAGCCTCTCTTTTCATTATTGTGAACAATTTGGAGATTTATGGTAGTATAGTTGGGTAGATTGGGGACTGGTTGAATGATAGGCCCATTAATTGTCCAATATCATTGTGAAAGGAGATCTCTAATATAGTAACTTAGGTTAGCTGTGTTCAACCTAGTGCTGGGTAACGTTTTAAATAAATGACCTGGATAAAACGCAGAAAAGACAGCTTATAACAATTATAAGTGACAAAAAGTTAGGAGGAAGAATTGGATTACAAATATTCTGACAGGCTAGAATTTTGGATTAAATCTAATAAAAGGAATTAAGCTGAGACAAATATTACTAAATTATTTAATAGACTAATTACAAAATATTTCTAATTATGGGGGCAGCTAGGTGGCGCAGTGGATAGAGCACCAGCCCTGGATTCAGGAGGACCTGAGTTCAAATCAGGCCTCAGACACATGACACTAGCTGTGTGACCCTGGGCAAGTCGCTTAACCCTCATTGCCCCGCAAAAAAAAAAAAAAAAAACAATTCTAATTATAACTAGCATTTTTATGATGCTGAAGCTTTGCAAAATCCTTTACAAATATTATCTCATTTTGTCTTCATAAAAACCCCATTTCACAGATGAGGAAACAAAGGTTAAAAGACTCTCCCGGTGTCGGTGTCGCACAGATAGTAAATGCCTGCAGTGGAATTTCAACTCAGATCTTCTTGCTTCCCATTTCAGGGGAAGTACCACCTCCGTGACTAACAAGAGAGGAAGAGGGAGAGGAGGAAAGAAAGGCATCTCCTAGATCCCCCTCCCCATTCCCCATCCCTCCCCACCTCCCTGCTTTGGGCTGCAGGCAGCCAGCTGCGGTTGCCATCATTCAAGTCTCTCTTCCCACTGTAGCTGGTAAATGACTGCCCTCCTCTGGCTTTTGGTAGCCCTATAGCGCTCCCTGCTGCCAGCTGCACCAAGTGGGCACCTCCACTCTCGTTATTTTGGGCTCTGGGTCTGCTTCTGGCTCAGGTTCCTGTTTCATTAGATGCCCAGGGTGTGTGTGGGGGGTGCGTGTGTGTGTGTGCGCGCGCGCGCGTGTGTGTGTTGGGGGTGGGGTGGGGATTGGGAGTGGGAGTGGGGTATGATTGAGTGGATGGGCAGAAAGATAGACTGCTACAGAGATGAACAGAGGAAAAGGCAGATGGAGGGAGAGAGAATGACAGTGGTAGGGACAAGGGGAGGGATAGACAGAAGCACAGTCTAACAGAGGAGAATGAGGACAGGGACAGACAGATGGAAGGACAGGCAGAAGGAGGCATGGAGGGAAGATGAGACCAAAAAAAGGGCCAGAAGAGATGGAGGAGGACGAGAGGGTCAGACGCACTGATGGAAAGACACATGCATAGAGATGGGGCCAGGGAGACAGACTAAGACTGTCCAGGCAGAGGTTGGAGTCTCTAAGATCACTTCCAGCTCTGAGATTCTGGAGATGGGACCAGGCAGAAGGATTTATGGATGAAGGCAGGGGGCTGAATCCCAGGGTTGAAAGGGAGAGCCACCGAACCTCCCTCTGACTCACAATCTTTCTTTCTTTCTTTTTAAAAAAAATTTTGGGGGGCTATGGTAGGGTTAAGTGACTTGCCCAGGCTCACACAGCTCGTAAGTGTCAAGTGTCTGAGGCTGGATTTGAACTCAGGTACTCCTGAATTCAGGGCCGGTGCTAGCTACCCCCCTCTGACCCACAATCTAATGCTAAACACTCTGTCGGCAAACACTCAACTTCCCTTTGATGCCAAGGAAGAGGGGACAGGGTCCAGTCTGAGATGAGCTGGAGTCTTTTGCATCTGTCAGCAGGAGGCGCTGTCGAGTCACCAAAGGCTCTATGTAAATGTCTCTTCCCTAAATTCTACATAACTAAGAGAAAGCGAGGAGGGAAATATCGTCACGTATTTGAAGAACTATCAAACTATTGCGGGGAAGTGGGATCAGACTTTTGTTATGTCTCAGAAGGCAGAAATAGGAGCCAGATGTACAGTTAGGTGAATTTGGGACTGGTTGAATGACAGGATCCAATGAATGGTCAATAATTATTCAATATTAACTTTGAAAATAAGTCTTTAATCAACATTGTGCAATGATCAACTGTGATAGACTTAGCTCTTCTCAGAAATACAATGATCCAACACAATTCCAAAGGACTCATGATGGAAAATACTCTCCACATCCAGAAAAAAGAACTGTGGAATCTGAATGCAGATTGAACCTTATTATTTCTACTTTTATTGTTGTTGTTTTTCTTTTTTGAGGTTTTCCCCTTTTGTTTTGATTCTTCTTTCACAACATGACTAATGCGGCAATATGTTTAATGTGATTGTACATATATAACCTATATCAGATTTCTTCCTGTCTTGCGGAGGGTGGTGGGAAGGGAGGGAGGGAGAAAAAATTGGAACTCAAAATGCTATAAAAACAAATGTTGAAAACTATTTTTACATGTAACTGGAAAAATACTATTAAGATTGAAAATAAAAGAAAATAAGTCTTTAATACAGTAACTCAGAAAGCTGTTCTGTATAACATTTTAAAATTGTAAACAGTATTTTATTTTTTTCCAATTATATATAAAGATAGTTTTCAACATTCATTTTTATAAGATTTTGAGTTCCAAATTTTTCTCCCTTCCTCTCTGCCCTCCCCCTTCTCCACGACAGCACGCAATCCGATATAGGTTACACATTACATGCATATTGAACATATTTCTAAAATTAGTTGTGTTGTGAGAGAAGAATCAGCGCAAAAGGGAAAAACCACCAGAAAGAAGAAATAAAAACACCACCAAAAAAAGTGAAAATAGTTTGCTTCTATCTGTATTCAGATCCTGTAGTTCTTTCTCTGTATGTGGAAAGCATTTTCCATCATGTGTCTTTGGGAATGGTCTTAGATCATTGAATTGCTGAGAAGAGCTAAGTCTATCACAGTTGATCATCTTCATAACATTTTAATAAACAACCTGGATAAAGGTATAGAAGAAGTTGCCAAGAGGCATCAATGAAAATAATAATAATAATAAATAATAATAACAAAAAATAATAATAGCATTTACATAGCTCTTTTAAGGTTTGCAAAGCATTTTACAAATATTATCTCATTTGATCCTTGCAAAAGCCCTGGAAGGTATGGGCTCTTATTATCATCCTCATTTTACAGACGAGGAAAATGAGGCAAGCAGAAATTAAGTGACTCACCTAGGGTCACTAGCTTGAGGCTGGATTTGAATACAGGTATTCCTGACTCAAGAGCCACTGTTCTATCCACTGAGCCACCTACCTACTTACAAAGAAATAAAGAAACTTCCGGGGCAGCTAGGTGGCGCAGTGGATAGAGCACCGGTCCTGGAGTCAGGAGTATTTGAGTTCAAATGCGGCCTCAGACACTTAACACTTACTAGCTGTGTGACCCTGGGCAAGTCACTTAACCCCAATTGCCTCACTAAAAAAAAAATAAAAAAAGAAACTTCCTAACAGCTAGATATATTAAAAGGTAGAACCAATAATAAATTCAACAAACGTTAAGTAATAACAACAATAATAATGATAACGATGACTAACATTTACATAGAACTTTAAGATTTTCAATGTACTTCAAAAAATTAGATTCAATGCACTTTCAACATACTCTAATATGATTTTCACAGCAACCCTGTGCAGTAGGTGGTATGTAAATAATAATGAATAGGACCATAGATCTGGAACTAGAAGGGACTTCAGAAACCATCTAGTCCAACTCCCTCATTTTACAGATGAAGAAACTGAGAGCCTGAGAAGTTAAATGACTTGTCCAAGGTCACACAGGTCATTAGTAGTAGAGCCAGAATTCAAACTCAGGTCCACGAACTAACTTCAATGATCTTTCTACTTCACCTATGTGCAGCAAAGAGTAGGGAACAAAATGCCATCTGAATATTATGGAGTGGCAGCCTCTTAGGGTAATGAGCTCTCCATCACTTGAAGTATTTAAGCAGATGCTGAGTAATGGCCTAGGGAGGATCTCTTTCAGCTCTGAGAATCTGAAATCTCTCTCCCAAGGAAGCCTCTCCCTTTCTCTCTCTCTTCTTCTTTCATCTTTTCCTGATGTCTTCTACAAAGCACCCAGCTTTCTTGGTCCCTGATTCAAGGTCCCTGTAGCTATAATGAAATAACATTCTAGGGGATGGCTGGAATTTTTGGAGGGTACATTTTCACAGGAAACATCTTCCTAAAGGGTTAGGGATGGCATCGACAAGACATATGATCCCCCAAAGTAGGAACGGAAGCATCACTATTCTCTCCTTTATCTACTCTAGATGTTCTTGGTGTCCTTGGTCCCAGGCCTACGTTCAGGAGAGGCTTCTGTCCCTCAAAATAGTTGGAAAGGGAGCATCACATTTAACCTATCTTTCCTTCAGGTCATGGGGCAGAGAGTCATTCTCAAGTTTGTTCTTTGTCCCCCTAAAGAAACCTCAACTCTTGATTTCCTGCTGTAACGATTGGAATGACGCCACCTGCTGGAGACTTACCGTAGGAAAGATCTGCCATGAGGAGAAGGCACCTGAGGGCAAGACATGTGGCTTTTCTTTGGCGTCAGGAAGTGCCATTTGCTTGTGGGAGGAAGAGGGGGTGAGGCTGGCACTCTCATGCTCTTTCGTGAGGACTCTGGTAGAGAGCAGAGCTAAAGATGCACTCTCCCTTTGATAGATAGATGAATCTAGGCCTTTCTCTCTTCACCAAATTCTTATCCTCCTTAATAAATGCTTTAAAAGTCTAAACTCTTGCTAAAGCTTATAATTTATTGGTGACCACTCATTAGATATTTTAGACAGACTAGCTAGAATTTTAGCCCTTTACACTGCTAAGCCTCACAGCCTGTGCCCCAGGCAATTCCCGGACCTCAAACTTCCTACTCTCTTGGGTGCCTTTGGTCCTATGGTCTGGAAGAAGATGAAAGACCATTTGCGATCCTATGATCTGTCTTTCCCAAATCCCTCTGACACAGGGTCAAGTTGTTATTTTTTTTCCTCCAGATTAAAAGCTTGCATTTATTTCAGCTTGGGTAAAGGAGGGCGGGGAGGAGTGAGGAAAATAAGAGACAAATGTTTAGTGTGTCCAGCACAGTAAAAACGTAGCCTTTCAGAAGTAGTTGTTCAAATAGAACAGGGAAGATGGTGAACCACTTGAATGCTCATAGAATTCTGGCAAACAAAACAAAAGCATCTCTGAAAGATTCTGGAAAGAATCTTTCCAATTCTAGTTGCTGAAGTAGATATAGCCTTCCTCATGATAAAATGGGTTTGGAAAGTGCAAGCAAACGAACACGGTGGCAGTTCATTATGTAGCCTGGTGAAGGGAGCAGGCCAAGCCAGGATAGCAATCTCGAACCCATTGATCATAGGCCCAAAGCAAGAGACTGGTCAGCCAAGTTCTGGGGAAAGGAGGTAGGGGTGGGGCAAGTGAGAGGCAGGAAACTTCAAATTTTGTCAGATTATCTTAACATCGCAAGAGAAAAATCACGTTTAGTGTAAGAGTCTGCAGTAGTACCTTGTGGGCTTCCTTTCTGTTTTTCCATTTTTCCAAGAAGACCAATCAGCAGGGCTGAAGGGAATCTTCACCAAGGGGCTTCTCCAGCCCACACAAGTTGATGCAGGGAGTTTTCTGGGACTGTTTGTGACCACAAATCCATGAGGTTTTTTGGACATGCTCCTAAGTGTAATACTTTTAATATGGACAAGATCCATCTGTTCAAAACACAGATTACTCCTTAGGGGAACCCAGAAGCTTTTGGATTTCATGAAAATCCAGGAAACCTCCCAGTTGGAGTAGGAAGGTAGGTAATGTGCTCACTAGCTAAAAGCTATAGAGAGAACATGTGAAACTGTTTGATACGCTGCCTAAGCCTATTCCCAGTGTGTGACTACAGGTATGTCTCCTCCCATTGTAACGAACTAGGAGGTGACATTTATATAAGTGAATACAAGTCACAGGAGCCACCCTAGGTTCTGGGAGCTTCCTCCAGAAACCTTTATGAATACTCACAGATGTTGCCCTGAGACTCCTAGACCTGCCCCCCTGAAAGGTGCCGGTGGAGGCAGTGAGAAATCTCCCAATGTCAATTCCCAGCCTAATGATGAGGAAACGAGACAGCAGCAGGGATGGGAGAAAAACCTTCCAAAACTTGCAACAGAACATGCTTCCCGGGGCAGCTAGGTGGAGCAGTGGATAAAGGACTGGCCCTGGATTCAGGAGGACCTGCGTTCAAATTCTGCCTCAGACACTTGACACTTACTAGCTGTGTGACCCTGGGCAAGTCACTTAACCCTCATTGCCCCGCAAAAAAAAAACAAAAAAAAGAAGAACATGCTTCCCTTTTTCTTGATGCTTATGGTTCCCATGCTGGGGATAGCTGAATACTTTGGGGGGGGGGTGTTGTTTTTAATCCTTCAGAGGTTGTGTTTTGGGTCTCCTTGACTAGTCACAGCTTCAAACATTGTTTTTCTTGCAGATGCTTTCTATTTCTTTCTGTTTCCCTTTTTTCCCCTGTAGCCTTCTTTAGACTGCAAGTAGCTCTTTTCTCCAATGATATCTATTTCAGGATATGCCCATCTGAAATGCATCCATTTCAGAAGTTCTCTTAATATCTTGGGGTGTCTGTGAACTAAGCGGGACTGTCACAGTGTGATCTCTTGGAGCTGTGCTATCCAGGCTCATGCTGGTCATCCAGAAAGATCTTTTCTAAATTGCCTGAGAATGAAGCCAGCAGGCTGTTGCTATTGCTGCCACTGCTGGAGTGGAGGGGCACTTAAGATTCTGTGAGGTTCTCCTTGGGTTGTGGCAGTGACAGTGGCAGTAGCCAGGTCTGAATCAAGGCCCAGGACGGCAGGCCCTTGGGGAGGAAGGGGGAGCCTGGCCTGGTCTGGCTGGATGGGGCACAGGATGGAGGCTGGTGACACAGCCTTATTGAATATCGACTATTACTCTCCTTTCTGTTTAGGCTGCAAAGTGGTACAGTGGATAGAGTGCAAGGCCTGGAGTCAGGAAGAGCTGTGTTCAAGTTCAGCCTCAGATACTGACTTGGGGCAATCACTAAATCTCTATTTGTATTGGTTTCCTCAACTATAAAATGGGGATAATCATAACACCTACCTACCAGGGTTGTTGTGAGGATCAAGTGAGATAATATTTGTAAAGAGCTTAGTACAGTTCCCAGCACATAGTAGATGCCATATAAATGCTACCTATGATTTTTGATGGTGGTAGTAGGAGAACACTTATAACTGTGCTTGACACATAGTAGATATTACAGAAATGTTTATTCCCTCCCCTTTTCCCTTAATGCTTGTAATTCCTGTACCTAGCACAATGCTTAGCACATTGTAGTTAAGTCACTCCAGTCATGTCCAACTCTTTGCGACATGACCCCATTTAGGATTTTCTTGGCAAAGATACTAGAGTGGTTTGCCATTTCCTTTTCCACCTCATTTTATAGATGAGGAAAATGAAGCACGCAGGGTTAAATGAGTTGTCCAGGGTCACACAGCTAGTGTCTTAGGACAGATTTGAACTCTGGAAGGTGAGTCTTCCTGGCTCTAGGCTGTGTGCTCTATCCATTATGGTGCCACCTAGCAACCTTCTATAGCAAGTGCTTAATACATTCTTTTCTTTTATAGAATTGTTTAGAATTTTATTTTTTCTATGTTAAATGTAAAAACAAATTTTGACATTAATTTTGTTTTTGCAGGGCAATGGGGGTTAAGTGACTTGCCCAGGGTCACACAGCTAGTAAGTGTCAAGTGTCTGAGGCAGGATTTGAACTCAGGTCCTCCTGAATCCAGGGTCACTGCTTTATCCACTGTGCCACCTAGCTGCGCCCTGACATAATTTTTTTTTTTGCAGTGCAATTGGGGTTAAGTGACTTGCCCAGGGTCACACAGCTAGTAAGTGTCAAGTGTCTGAGGCCGGATTTGAACTCAGGTACTCCTGAATCCAGGGTCAGTGCTTTATCTACTGCGTCACCTAGCTGCCCCCGACATCAATTTTTTTAAACTTTGTGTTCCAACTTCTCTTCCTCCCTCCCTCCCTCCCCATCTCACCCCACCCCTCAAGAACTAAAGCAATTCAATATAAGTTATACATGAGTAGTCATGCAAAACCTTTCCACATTAGCCAGGTTGTGAAAGAAAACAGACAAAAACAAAACTTCAGATTAAGGAACTTTCAAAAAAATATGCTTCAGTCTGTTTCCAGATACCATCAGTTCTTTCTCTGTAGAAGGATTGCAATTTTCTTTTCTTTCTTTCTTTCTTTCTTTTTTTTTTTTTGCAGTGCAATTGGGGTTAAGTGACTTGCCCAGGGTCACACAGCTAGTAAGTGTCAAGTGTCTGAGGCCAGATTTGAACTCAGGTACTCCTGACTCCAGGGCCGGTGCTCTATCCACTGTGCCACCTAGCTGCCCCCTGGATTGCAATTTTCATAAGTATTTCAGAGTTATTTTGGATCTTTGCATTGCTGAAAATGACCAAATCATTCACAGCAGATCATCTTACACTATTGCTGTTATTTTGTATACAGTACATTTCACTCTGAATCAGTTCATGTAGGCTTTTCCAGGTTTTTCTGATAGAATCCTGCTCATCTTTTTTTTTTGTTGTTCTCTATAAAGTAACTAACAAAATTAATTATGTTTCAATCTGTATTCAAATACCATCAGTTCTCTCTCTGTAGATGGATTACATTTTTCATAAGACGTTCAGAGTTGTCTTGGATCATTGCATTGCTGTTAATAACTGAGTCATTCACAGCAGAACATCTCAAAATATTATGGTTATTTTGTATACAGTAGATTTCACTTTGCATCAACTCATGCAGGTCCCTTCAGGCCTTTCTGTGTGTGTGTGTGTGTGTGTGTGTGTGTGTGTGTGTGTGTGGCAATTGGGGCTAAGTGACTTGCCCAGGGTCACACAGCTAGTAAGTGTCAAGTGTCTGAGGCCGGATTTGAACTCAGGTCCTCCTAACTCCAGGGCCGGTGTTCTATCCACTGCGCCACCTAGTTGCCCCTCCTCCAGGTCTTTCTGATAGTATCCTGCTCATCATTTTTTTTTAATAGTAAACTATATTCATATAGTATTTTAAAGAGAGATTTCCTTACAATGAACTCATAAGGTTGATTTATTGCAGCAACAGTTAATACATTTTTACCGACCTCTACTCCAAAATTCTTTCAGGGACCAGATGAAACTCCACATTGTCTAGCTGGATTCCCCTCTTCTCTTTCACTTCCCCCTCTATTAGTCTCTCTGGTCCCCAGGTCAGGAAGGATAAGCTCTCATCCCTCCAATGGCCCCTAACCAGGGACTCCTGTGGCTTGGGTTTATTTCATTTACTCTTTAGGTGACATTGCCGTTATGAAAAGAGAGTTTGGCACCTATTCCTGGTTCTCCAGCTGACTCACTGTGCAACTTCAGCCCACTCACTTAACCTCAGTGGACCTCAGTTATTCTTCCTATAGAATGGGATAATGGTACATGTCTTGCACTTGGGCATGGTACTGGGGGGGCAGAATCTGTCAAATATTTTGAGCAGTGAGGATAATAGGTTTCAAATGAATGAAAAGTATTATTACCATTGTTTGGATGGTGACACAAGGTTAATTTAGAAGGTGCATAACAAAGGATCTGCTACCCCATCAAACACAATTTCTGTTTCTGTGATGTGTCTCTGAAGTATATATAATTGGCTTCATTTCATAGGTGACTATGCTGCTGTTCCCTAGCCTGGAATGTGTTCCCCTCTTTTTCCCAGGTCATATCTTATCATTCTTTCATCCTTCCTCTCTTTCTCCCTCTTTCTTTCCTTCCCTCCCTCCCTTCCTTTCTTCCTCCTTCCTTCTTTCCTTCCCTCTTTCCTTCCTTCCTTCCTTCTTTTCTTCCTTCCCTCCCTTCCTTCCCTCCCTTCCTTCCCTTCTTTTCCTTTCTCCCTCCCTCCCTTCCTCCCTCCCTTCCTCCCTTCCTTTCTTCCTCCTTCCTTCCTTCTTTCCTTCCCTCTTTCCTTCCTTCCTTCTTTTCTTCCTTCCCTCCCTTCCTTCCTATCTTCCTCCTTCTTTCCTTCCCTCTTTCCTTCCTTCTTTCCTTCTTCCTTCCTTCTTTTCTTCCTTCCCTCCATTCCTTCCCTTCTTTTCCTTCCTTCCCTCCCTTCCTTCCCTTCTTTTCCTTTCTCCCTCCCTTCTTCCCTCCCTCCCTTCCTTTCTTCCTCCTTCCTTCCCTCTTTCCTTCCTTCCTTCCTTCCTTCCTTCCTTCCTTCCTTCCTTCCTTCCTTCCTTCCTTCCTTCCTTCCTTCCTTCCTTCCTTCCTTCCTTCCTTCCTTCCTTCCATCCTCTGCCTTGGTCAGACTACATCTAGAGTATTGTTTTCAATTCTAGGTGTGATATTTTAGACAAGACATTGACAGATTGGAGCATGTACAGAGGATGGGAACCAGGAGGTCTAGGGAGCCCTCATGTGAGGGTTAGTTAAAGAGACTGGAGATATTTAGCTTGAAAAAGAGAAGAGTTGAAAGATATCATGATTGCTGTCATCAAGTATTTGAAAGATCACCACAGGGATGTATGGAAAGATCCCTGGACTTGGAGTCAGAAGACAAAGGTCCAAGTTCTGGCTCTGCCACTTACTTGGTTTTGTGTCCTTGGGCAAGTCTTTTCCCTTTTCTTGGGCTCAGTTTCCATCTCTGTAAAATAGGGCAGTTGAAATGGAAAACTTCTAAAGTCCCTTCCAGCTCTGACATTCTATATGGCTGTGTGCTTCTGAGTGAGGAGAAGAGTTAGCCTTGCTCTTTACTATAAATTTTATCTTAGCTTCCACTGACAAGTATAGCTATTCAAATAGATAGGCAAGAGAGTAAAAATAGCAAATCAGATGTAAAGTGTGTGCTATCACTTCATTCTCTCAGGGCCAGGCTGCCGTATCTTCCCCTCAGGGTGTGGGATGTATCTCTTCTCTACCATTAACTCAAACCCTCCCCACCCATGTTCCCCTCATTTGTTAGGGGGCCAGTAACTATCACTTCCAGTTCCATGAACCCCCATTTAACACTAGGTAGCTTTTACAGAGGAATGCTTGCTTCACAATTATAGTAAAAATAGGGGGCAGCTAGGTGGCACAATGGATAAAGCACTGGCTCTGGATTCAGGAGGACCTGAGTTCAAATCTTGACTCAGACACTTGACACTTACTAGCTGTGTGACCTTAGCCCTCATTGACCTACCAAAAAAAAAATGGACATGTAATTATAGTAAAAACAACAAATATTTCCTCTGATACCTCGAAGCCATCCTCTATCCTATACCACCTCAATCTCTGAGGGAGTAGGTTCCAAATTGAGATCACTTTCTATATAGCTTTAATCTCACCAAGTTCATGTCCAAAGGCAGCATGACTGCCAAATGAAACCCTTCCATTGGGCTGGGGTCCTGAAGCTTACTCCCAAAGGTTGCTCCTTGTCCTTGAGGTAGCATTGCTGGGCTGGCAGCAACACCTGGCCAAGATTCTGACTCCCAGATTCCTGTGACTCATCTTTTTTTTCATGTGGCTGGTGGGTGTTGGGTGTCTGGGGCTGGATTTGGGCTCAGGTGCTCCTGGTTCCAGGGCCCGTGCTCTGTCCGCTGCACCACCTAGCTGCCCCTGGAAACACATTTTTTTTAAAAAAAATTTTTCTCTTTGACAATTCCTCAGTCTGAAGTTTTGGGAGTTTTTTGACTGTTTTCTGTCACAACCTAGTTAATGTGGGAATGTTTTCCATGACTACTCATATATAACTTATTTTGAAATGCTTGAGTTCTAGTGGGTGGGGGGTGGGAATGGAGGAGGAAGAGAAGTTGGAACAATTTTTTAAAAAAATTGATGTTAAAATTTGTTTTTACATATATTTTGGAAAATAAAATTCTATTAAAAAAAGCTATTAAAAAAAAGTTTTATTGGGAGCAGCTAGGTGGTACAGTGGATAAAGCACTGGCCCTGAATTCAGGAGGACATGAGTTCAAATCCGGCCTCAGACACTTGACACTTACTAGCTGTGTGACCCTGAGCAAGTCACTTAATCCTCATTGCCCCACCAAAAAATAAAAATAAAAATAAATTTTGTTAATTTATTAATGGTGAGATTAATGGAAAGATCATTGGTCTTGTGATAACTCCTAAGCCCCAATTACTGAGGTAAGGAAGGAAGGAAGCATATATAAAGGGTCTTCTATATGCCAGGTACTATGCTAAATACTTTACAAATATCTCACTGAATCACAGCAACCCTGCTATTATTAGTTATTATTATTGTTATTGTTATTAGTTGCTATTATTACCACCATTTTACAGCTGAGTAAACTGCAGCAGATAGAAGTTAAGTGACTTGCCCAGGGTCACACAGCTAGTAAGTATCAAGTATCTGAGGCTGGATTTGAACTCAGGGCCTCCTGAATCCAAGGCTAGTGCTTTATCCACTGCACCACCTAGCTGCCCCCTACCATGAACACTTTTTGCATGCAATTCTCCTTCCCAGAAGTCTCTCTTTAAAAATTGTTTTTATTATTTATTTATGTTTAATATTCATTTTTTAAATTTCGGAGTTCCAATTTCTCTCCCTTCTACCACCCCCTGCCTATTGAGAAGGCGACATAATATCAATTATACATGTAAAGTTATGCAAAATATTAGCCATATCGCAAAAAACCCTCAAGAAAAATAAAGTGAAAAAGTATGCTTCAATCTACACTCAGAGTTCATCAGTTCTCTCTCAGGAGATAGCATTTTTCACCATAAGTCCTTTGGAATTGTCTTGGCACATTGTATTGATGAGAGTAGCTAAGTCTTTCATAGTTAATTATCGTTACAATATTGCTGTTACTGTGTACAGTGTTCACTTTGCTTAAGGTCATATGTCTTCCCTGGTTTTTCTGAAACCATGGAGCTTGTCATTCCCAGAAGTCTCTCTAAATCAGAGTCTGTACTTCTTCACTCAATCTCCTTGAATCGAGGCTCATCTCAGACTGGGATAGGGGCTGGGGAGAGGGGAGAGAAAGAGGATAAAGTCATTGGGCTCAGGAAATATAGGTGGATAGTTATGTCTTTATTATGTATGTCTGTAAACTTCCAGTATTTATGAATGTTGACACCACCCTAAATGATGTGTATATTGACTTTTTTTTGGGGGGGGGCAATGAGGGTTAAGTGACTTGCCCAGGGTCACACAGATAGTAAGTGTCAAGTGTCTGAGGCTGGATTTGAACTCAGGTCCTTCTGAATCCAGGGCTGGTGCTTTATCTACTGTGCCACCTAGCTGCCCCCTATATTGACTTTTACATAGCAATACTCACTTTATCTATGACTTTGGAATCTCTTTTGATCTTTGTGGTATATGTAACATGGATTTTATTATTATTATTGATGTCTTCAACTCTACAGTTGTATTGAATATGCATATTAATTTAGTTTTGATGTCTTTATTATCTTTTACTTCTTGAATTCTTTATATTCATATAGAATTTCTATATCCTAATTTGGTAATTTCCCAATAGATGGACACCTACTTGATTTCTGGGTATTTTTGTTGTTGCTGTTATGCCTAAGAATATATTTGTACAGATAGGTCTTTTTTCCTGTCAATTGCATCCTTTGGGTATAGCCTTAGAAGTGGGATCACTAGGTCAAAATATAGGCATATTTGTAACTCATTATAAAATTCCATATAGCCAAAAAATTGGACCAAGCCACAACTTCACCAACAATGGAATAGTATACCTGCTTTATCAGAGTTGCCACTTGCCTGTATTTTGTCATCTTTTTATTATCCTTGACAACTTTTTTGGGTCAAATGAGGTGGGGGGGGAGTTGTTTTAATTTGCTTTTCTCTGATTTTGAGAACTTTTGAATTTTTTCCATGTGACTGTTGACAACTGATGTTTCTTCTTTTAAGAAATATCTTTTTATAACCTTTGACCACTTATCCAGTGGAGAGTGGAGCTTACTTTTAGTTTGTGTTCATATCTTGTAAATTTTGGATGTCTGAATTTGATCAGAAATGTTTGACACAAAAGATTTTCCCTTCCCCAAAAATTGTTTTGTTCCTTTTAATTCTGTAAGTATTGTTCTGGTTGTACAAAATTTATTTCATTTTTGTAAGTGGACAGATCTGATTGAGGATACCTCCATGATTAACCTTGAACTTCATCTCTTAAAAGACTGAACAGCTTTTAGTGCTCCTGGTTTAAAGGGCAAATACAAAGGTTTGGCATGGCTACAGATAAGGGGGCTGAAAGAGATAGGGAAGATGTGGTATTGGGAAGCCAGATTTCTAGACTGATACTGCAAGAAGAAGCTAGGAACTCCATGCTGCTTCTACATTGAGAAGCCAGCCACTGAGAGCCAGGGTGGCAGGGGTGGTGGTAAAGGCTAGAACAGGGAGGAATGATGGCAGAGGTAGCAACTGAGGCTAGCCTGTTGGGAGATCCCCTAGCACCTTCCACTAGTGACTAATACAGCTTTCTTTTGCTGTTTTGGAAGACCAAGGGCTTAAGAGGAGCAAGACTAATGTTCTCTGAAAAAACATATTTGGAGGGATGAATGACAGCCATTTGTGAATCAGTGCTAAAGCGTTAATACTTGATTTAATTCCATGTTATTGCCTGTACAGTTTCATTAAATATTTTCACTTTGAATTTATAGTCATCTGGTTTGGTTAAAAAAAAAACCCACACCGATGGGGGCTCATAAGTAGTGGTTTTAAATTACTGCCTACCTCAATAGTATCAGGATCTCATGGACATCTGGGAGAGGGAGGGCATAATTAAGAGGGATCATAAAGTTCTATTTTAATATAATGAAAATTATAAATTTTGTTTCATTTTCTTTCTAAACTAAGGCTTGTTAAGAATTTATTCACTTTCACTCATGATAAAACATACTATCTGCCTCCAGATTGAGAGGTAATGGACCCAGAGCACAGATGGAATCATATATTTATTTTTTGACAGGATTAATTGTAGGAATTTGGTTTGCTTGATTATAAGTATTTGTAATGGGTTTTGTTTTTCTTGATTTCTCAATGGGTAAGGGATCGGAAGATAGGAGGGAAAGAATTTGGAACTGAAAATAAAGTAAAATGGAAAAAAAAATATATATACATACATACACACATACATAAAGACGATTCCATTTCCACAGCTGAAAAATAGATAATAATTCCTTGCCCTCTAGTTGTTTTTATGGTTTAAAAAATATTGTGGGGGGCAGCTAGGTGGCACAGTGGATAGAGCACTGGCCCTGGAGTCAGGAGTACCTGAGTTCAAATCTGGCCTCAGACACTCAACACTTACTAGCTGTGTGACCCTGGGCAAGTCACTTAACCCCAATTGCCTCACTAAAAAAAATATTGTGGGGGGCAGCTAGGTGGTGCAGTGGATAAAGCACTGGCCCTGGATTCAGGAGGACCTGAGTTCAAATCTGACATTGGACACTTGACACTTACTAGCTGTGTGACCCTGGGCAAGTCACTTAACCCTCATTGCCCCACAAAAAACAAACAAACCAACAAACAAAAAAAGGGGCAGCTAGGTGGTGCAGTAGATAAAGCACTGGCCCTGAACTCAGGAGAACCTGAGTTCAAATCTGGATTCAGACACTTGACACCTACTAGCTGTGTGGCCCTGGGCAAGCCACTTAACCCTCACTGCCCCACAAAAAAACAAAACAAAAAAACCATTGTGATCAGTGACCCATTTGGAATTTAGTGTGCTGTATACTATGAGATTTGGGGTTGTTTCCATTTTTCATCAAACTGCAACCTAGTTTCCACAGCAATTTTTGTAGGATGAATAATTTGCCTAATGATTTGTGATTCCAGGTTTATAAAACAGACAATATTGTAAGCATATTGTTCTAGCTTGTTATTGATTAAGCTATTCAACTAGTCCATTTTCTATATTTTATCTATAACCACGTAGTTTTTATCCTTACTTCTTTGTTATATAATTTAAAGGGGAAGGAGAGAATAAGCCACACACTGTGCTAAGTACTTTATACTTTATACAAATGTAGCCTCATTTGCTCCTCATAACAATACTGTCAGGTTTTATTCTCCCCATTTTGCAATTGAGAAAACTGAGGCACTGAGGCAAACAGGTTAAATGACTTACCCAGGGTCACATAGGTAGTAAGTATTTAGGATTAGATTTTGGGGGGTGGGGTGGGGCAATGAGGGTTAAGTGACTTGCCCAGGGTCACACAGCTAGTAAGTGTCAAGTGTCTGAGGCAGGATTTAAACTCAGGTCCTCTTGAATCCAGGGCTAGTGCTTTATCTGAAGTTCTACCTAGCTGCCCCAAGGATTAGATTTGAACTCAGAGCTTCCTGACTACAGGCCCAGCACTCTATCCCATGCTACCAGTTGCCTCAAATTTGAGAGCTAGGAGTTCAAGCCTCCTTTCTTCCTTTTTCTTTTTCAAAATTCTCCTTGATATTCCTGACCTCTTATTTTAATTCTTTTTTGTTTGTTTGTTTGTTTTGTTTTGTTTTTGGTGAGGCAATTGGGGTTAAGAGACTTGTCCAGGGTCACAAAGCTAGTAAGTGTCAAGTGTCTGAGTTCGGATTTGAACTCAGGTACTCCTGAATCCAGGGCTGGTGCTTTATCCACTGCGCCACCTAGCTCCCCTGTCTATATGAATTCTATAGTTATTTTGTCTAATTTTATAAAATGTGCTATAGTATTTTGATCAGCATAGCTTTAAATGTATAAATTCCTTCAGAAACTATTGATAATGTTAACTTATCCTAATTATGAATATTGAACATCTTTCCAAATAGTTAGTTCTTCCTTTATTTCTTTAAAAATTGTTTTATACATGGGTAAGGCACATAAGTATAATTAGCACTATTATTTCATATAATGCTACATGATGGCTATAGATAAAAGACAAGAAAAAGAAACAGGGAAATTGAGGGACTTGACTAAGCATAGGCATAGAAGAGACAAAACCATCATTTCTTGCAGATAATTTGATGTTCTATTTAAAGAACCTTAAAGATTCAATGAAAAATGAATTGAAACAACAACTTCAGTAAGGTTGCAGGATACAAAATAAACCCATATCAATTATTAGATTTTCTCTGTACTACCAACAAAGTTCAGTAGGAAGAGATAGAGAAATACCATTGAAAATAACTATCGAAGGTATACAATATTTTGGAGTCCTCCTACCAAGATACATAAAAGAACTATAGCAATACAATTATAAAATACTCTTGATAGAAGTATATATACCTAAAGAATTGGAGGAAAATTGATCTTCATGATTAGGCTGTGCCAATATAATAAAATTACAATCCTGTCTAAATTAGCTTATTTAGGGGGGCAGCTAGGTGGCGCAGTGGATAAAGCACTGGCCCAGAATTGAGGAGGACCTGAGTTCAAATCTGACCTCAGACATTTGACACTAGCTAAGTGACCCTGGGCTTAACCCTCATTGCCCCGCCCCCTCAATTAGTTTACTTAGCCAGTGCCAAACCAATCAAATTTCATAGGATTGTTTTTTTAGAACTAGGAACTGCCCCACCCCTGCCATTTTTTTCTGTAGAAAGAAAAGGTCAAGGATTTCAAAGAAATTGAAAACATGGGAGGGCAAAGACAGGGGGCTAGTACTAGTAGGTCTCAAACTATACCACCAAGAAGTAATCATCAAATCTATTAGGTACTGGTTAAAAAATTGAAAAGTTGATCATAGGAATAGTTTGGCAAATTAACAGTGGCAGGTGAAAGATGAAATGACTGAGGAAACAAAGGTTTGAGCTTCCAAACGTTTCAATTTATTGAGTAATGCATGGCAATTATTCAACAAACTGGGACCAGGACCCCTCAGGTTGGACCCTGAATACAGGGGTAGACAGATGTTTAAACATTAAAAACTTTTAAAAAAAAATTTTAGTGAGGCAATTGGGGTTAAGTGACTTGCCCAGGGTCACACAGCTAGTAAGTGTCAAGCTTCTGTAACGATTGGAATGACACCACCTGCTGGAGACTTACTGTAGAAGAGTTCCACCCATGAAGCGAAGGTCTTTGAGGGCAAGACCAGGAGTCTTTTCTTTGGCGTCAGGAAGTGACGCGGGCTAGTGGGAGGAGGAAGGAAGAGACTGGCGCTCAGTCTCGCTCTCTTTCCTGAGGACTCTGGTGAAGGGAGCTAGAAATGTGCTCTTTCTTTAATAGATAGGAATCTAGGCCTTTCTTCTCTCTTTATCAAATTCTTATTCTCCTTAATAAATGCTTAAAAGTCTAACTCTTGCTAAAGCTTATAATTTATTGGCGACCACTCATTAAATAGTTTAGACAGTTTAGCTAGAATTTTAGCCCTTAACACTTCTGAGGCTGGATTTGAACTCAGATACTCCCGATTCCAGGGCCGGTGCTCTATCCACTGTGCCACCTAGCTGCCCTCATTAAAAACATTTAATCAAATAAGACCAATTAGTTAAAAGGAAACAATATAACATTAAGTAATATGATTTCTATTAAGAGGAAATATTAGGAACTTTCCAAGTTGAGAGGGAGAAAGTTCCCTGAATTCAGGAAAAGGGGTGTCCCACTCCTCCCAAGTGTCTGTAAACAATCAAAGGAACATTAGTATCAAAGAAACAATAACTGATTGATCATTATGGGGCCAGTTTTCAGATAAGAAATAAAGGTTGCTCGAGATTTACAATTGTGAGAAAACTCCTTGTATCACTCTTCAGATCTGACTGGTTTTCTAGGCAGCATAACCTAGACCCTTAGTTAAGGGTCCTCTAAGCAGCAGGTAGAGGTGGTCCAGTTTCCCAGCTACAGCAGTGTTAGGTTCAAACACTATAATAAGGTTTTCTCTCAGTTCCCACAATTGAATAAAGTTGTTTTTTGTGTTTGTTTTTTTTTACAGGACAGAAGTTGGACTAAACCCATAACTGAACAGAAAGGGAACTGAGCTAGCTCCAAAATTGAGTCACAAGAGGGAGTCAGTGTGATTCACTCAATCACTACAACTAACCACTTGCTGTCCTAATCTTTTCAGTTCCCTCACTGTAAACCCCAATACCCCAGCTATTGAGGGAACTGCTAGGGAAACTGGAAAGCAGTCTGGCAGTAATTAGGCTTAAATAAACATCTCACACCTTATATCAAGATAAGCTCCAAATGTATACAAACTGAAATGTAAAAGGTCATATAATAAACAAATTAGAGGAACAGGAAAGGAAATACCTTCCATGACTATGAATTGGTGAAGAATTAGTGACCAATTAATTGTTGGGTTTTTTTGTTTTTGTTTTTGTGGGGCAATGGGGGTTAAGCGACTTGTCCAGGGTCACACAGCTAGTAAGTGTTAAGTGTCTGAGGCCGGATTTGAACTCAGGTACTCCTGAATCCAGGGCCGGTGCTTTATCCACTGCGCCACCTAGGTGCCCCTAGTGACCAATTAATTAAAGAATTAAAGGATAGGATTGAAGAAGGGCTATTTTTGTTACATAAAATTGAAAAGTTTTTGTGTAAACAAAATCAGATAAAGTTAGAAGGGAACTAGTTAACTGGGAAAAAAGTCTTTGCAGTCAGTTTCTTTGACAAAGGTCTGACATCTAAGGTATGTAAAGAACTGAAGAGCTTCAAAAGTAACATATTGAATTTATTATATACTTTTTTTGTTGTTTTGTGTTTGTTTGTTTTTTGCAGGCAATGGGGGTTAAGTGACTTGCCCAGGGTCACACAGGTAGTAAGTGTCAAGTGTCTGAGGCCAGATTTGAACTCAGGTACTCCTGAATCCAGGGCCGGTGCTTTAACCACTGTGCCATCTAGCTGCCCCTCTATTATATACTTTTTTTTTTTAAAAAGCAAGCTGTACATCTGAGATTCACAGTTATATTTATACCTCATTAACTGTTTTATCCATTACCCCTAATTCTGCTCCCTGGGGGCCAGCATAATCACTCTTCCTCCCATAACATGATAGCCCTTCAAATATTTGAAGTCTGCTATTATGTTCCTCTGTCTTCTCTTCTCCAGGCTAAGCATCTCTGATTCCATCATCTGATCTACATATAGCATAATTTCAAGGCCCTTCCTAGTGGTGCAGTAGAAAGTGTCCTGGAATTAAAGTCAGGGGACTTGGTTTGAAATTCACCTCCTATTATACCTTTACTTACTCTCTGACCTCATGCAAGTGACTTTCTTCTCTGCCTCAGTTTCCTCATCTATAAGATGAGGGTGTTGTACTAGAGGATCTCAAAGATCCCTTTTAGCTCTAAATCTATGATCCCATGAACAACCTGGTTGCTCTCTCATGGGAAGTATCTAGCTTTTTAATGCTCTCCTTAAAATGTGTCATCCATGAGTGAACACCATACTCTAGTTGTGGTCTTACCAGGGCAGAGTACAGTGGGACTATCACCTCCCTTGGTCATGGTGTTATCCTCCTCTTCAGCCCAAGATCATATTAACTTTTTTTTTTTTTTTTTTTTTTTAGTGAGGTAATGGAGGTTAAGTGACTTGCCCAGGGTCACACAGCTAGTAAGTGTTTTAAGTGTCTGAGGCCGGATTTGAACTCAGGTACTCCTGAATCCAGGGCCGGTGCTCTATCCACTGCGCCATCTAGCTGCCCCTATATTAACTTTTTAAGCTGCTTATTGCTCATGTTGGGCTCATAGTTCACCAAAATCCATAGATCTTTTTTCAAACTGCCACTTAGCCACATCTCCCCGGTTTCTACATATGATGTATTTTTTTTTAAGTGAGGCAATTGGGGTTAAGTGACTTGCCCAGGGTCACACAGCTAGTAAGTGTTAAGTGTCTGAGGCTGGATTTGAACTCAGGTACTCCTGACTCCAGGACCGGTGCTCTATCCACTATGCTACCTAGCTGCCCTGATGTATTTTTTTTAATTCAGGTATCAGATTTTATCTTGATCGCTATTATATTTTCCTTGACTAGATTCAGCACAGTGTATTAGTCTGTAGAGATCTTTCTGGATCCTGTCATCTTGGCTATGCCTCCTGGCTTTGTGTTGCCTGCAAATTGCCATCTATGTCTGTTTTCAAGTCATTGACAAAAAAAAAAATTAAAGAGCATAGCACCAAACACAAATCCCTGGGACACTCCACCAGAGCTCTCCTCTGACACTGACTCAAACCTTTAATGACCCCTCTTTGGATCTGGCCACTCAGTTGGCTCCAAATCCAAGTAACTTTATTTAACTGTTTAGTTCACATCTTTCTAGCCTATCTGCAAGAATAGCATAAGGAACTTTGTGAAATGCTTCGGTGAAATCTAGGTCAACTATACCTACAGTAATCCTTTGATTTACTAGTATAGTAATGTTGTCAAAAAAGAAGTTGGGGGGGGCAGCTAGGAGGTGCAGTGGATAAAGCCCTGGCCCTGGATTCAGAAGGACCTGAGTTCAATCCGGCCTCAGACACTTGACACTAGCTGGGTGACCCTGGGCAAGTCACTTAACCCTCATTACCCCACAAAAACAAAACAAAATAAAAACCGAAAAAAGAAAAAAAGAGAAGGTGAGGCTAGTTGGAAGACTTCCATGAATTGATACTGAGTGAAATGAGCAGAACCAAGAGAACATTGTATACAGTATCAACGACATTTTGTGATGATCAACTGTGATGAACTTGGCTCTTCCCAGCAAAGTGATGATTCAAGACAATGCCAAAAGACTTATGGTGGAAAATGATCTCCACATTCAGAAAAAGAACTATGGAGTCTGAATGCAGACTGAAGCATACTATTTTCACTTTTGTTGTTGCTATTTTTTTATTGTTATTTATTTTTTCTTGTGTTTTTTCTTTCCTTTTGTTCTCATTAATGTGGAAATATGTTTAACATGACTGTAATGTATAACCTATATCAAATTGCTTACTGGCTTTGGGGGAAGGGAGGGGAGGGTGGGATAAACATTTGGAACTCGAAAAATATCTTTACATGTAATTGACAAAAATTAAAATAATTATATTTAAAAAAGGAAATGAGGTTAGTCTGGCATGACTTATTCATGAAGAAGCCATGATGGGTCTTTGTGATCCCTACTTCCTTTTCTAGATAAGTAGTTCTCAAAGTGTGGTCTGGAGACTCCTAGAGGTCCCTGAGACTCTTTCAGGGAGTCCACAAGGTGAAAACTATTTTCATAATAATATTAAGATGTCTTAATTTCTAATATGGTAAATACTGATAGATATAATTCACATAAACAAAAACTCTTTGGGTTTTCCCCTCATTAAAAAATTTTTTTTAAATTTTACTTTTTTTGTGAGGCAATTGGGGTTAAGTGACTTGCCCAGGGTCATACAGCTAGTAAGTGTCAAAAGTCTGAGGCCAGATTTGAACTCAGCTCCTCCTGAATCCAGGGCTGGTGCTCTATCCACTGTGCCACTTAGCTGCCCCCCTCCTCATTTTTAAGAGCATAAGATGGTCCTGAGACCAAAAAGTTTGAGAATAGCTGGTCTAGATATTTACTAACCATCCCCCTCAATGAAATAACCTCGGGGTACTACTATACTTTGGGGGTAGTGCTATGCCTCTGGAATATTTAATGTATGCCACATTTTAGTGTTGGGGGTTGCTAGGATAGACTGAAGCCCAGTGAAGTTGCAGATTCTGGAAAGTGGCAATGTCTAAACCCCTGTGGTCCTGTTTGCTTGTGCAGATGCAACCAGAAGACTTTCGAATGCTCTTTTAACAGTTAGAAGTTAAACATATGTATTCAAGCTTTATTTTTCTGGGAGCTGGAATATTTAGCAGCAGGTACTCTCCCAAGACCCAGACTGTGGATGAAGGAGACGGTGGTTGGGGGTGGTGGAGAAACAGGATTTTTCTCCCTTATTTGGGTTGGAATTGTGTATTGAAAGTCTCAGTATATGATGCCTGCTGTTATTGCTTTGATATTAACATACTTATGCTTATGTTACTGCTTTGATTAAAGTTTTTTTTAAAGTAATGATCTTGGTAGAGAGGATTCAATGAGGCACAGCTTGAAGGTAGGAGTGGGGCAAGGCTAGAAAGTGGGTACCACCAGCCAAGTGATTTGATTATCAGAGACACAAGCACATCCCTAAAACAAGAAGTTAACCCAGAACCACCCATACAAAGGACAGAGATATGGAGAGCTTTCCTAAGCTCCTGACTGGCAGGTTGGCTGAGACAGTATCCTTGGGTTCTAGGTAGTATCTAGGAACTGAAGTAAAATTTACTAGTCTATAGTTTGTAGAATACATCCCCTTAACTCTTTCTTCCTTCCTTCCTTCCTTCCTTCCTTCCTTCCTTCCTTCCTTCCTTCCTTCCTTCCTTCCTTCCTTCCTTCCTTCCTTCCTTCCTTCCTTCCTTCCTTCCTTCCTTTCTTTCTTTCTTTCTTTCTTTCTTTCTTTCTTTCTTTCTTTCTTTCTTTCTTTCTTTCATCCCCTTAACTTTTTGAAAACTCTTTACCTGTCTCCAGTCTTGTTGTACCTATTCTTTTTTAAAAAAAATTTTTGGGCGGGGCAATGAGGGTTAAGTGACCTGCCCAGAGTCACACAGTAAGTGTCAAGTGTCTGAGGTCAAATTTGAACTCAGGTCCTCCTGAATCCAGGGCTGGTGCTTTATCTACTGTGCCACCTAGCGGCCCGTCTATTCTATTCTTTATCAGTCTTTCCAATATCACTGAGAGTATCTCCCCAAAGATCTCCGCCAGTCCTTTCAGGACCCTGGGATTGAGTTCATCAGGGTTTGGGTAACAACTTTATCTTGGATGGCTAGGTGCCTTCTTATCTCCTTACTTAAATATTAGACTTTTCTCAGAGATATTTGATTCCAAGATTCTCTCCCTGCCCCAATTACTAGAATTACTAGCTTCTCTTCTTACTCTGTTCACATTGATTTTGTTCACGTGAACCCTTTTTGATGTTATAGAATTAGTCTTTTACAATCAGCTTTATACCTTATTTAGTTAAATCTATACTTAACTACAGGCCTGAAAGACACCTTCTTTCATTCCCCTTTAACTTTTCATAATGTAACCTTTTATATTTAGGTTGCTTATTCATTTGGACCTTATATGGTATAAAATAGTATGTGATTAGCTTTAAACTTTAGAGTCTAAAGGAAATTTCTGCTAAACTTCCTTTCTGTTTTCCCAACAGCTCTCGCCTAAGAGGGAGTCCTTCCTCCAGTACTTTATGTTCTTTCATTTATCAAACATTGGGCTACTGTTTTTGATTGCTTCTGGATCTTGCTTATCTAATCTGTTCCACTGATCTGTTTTTCTATTTTTAACTATTACCAAGTAACGTTGATAATTACTGCTTTGAAATTAGAGATCTAGTAATAGTAGAACTCCTTACTTCCTATTTCTTTGTGTTCAAGTTTCCCTCATAATTCTTAGTCTTTTATTTCTCTGAATGAGTTTTGTGATTATTTTGAACAATTGTATAAAAAGTAACTTCCTGGTAGTTTGATTTGCATAGCAGGAAACTTTTAAATTAATTTAAATAACATGATTATTTTTATTATATTAATTCAGCCTGGCCATGGACAACAAATCTATTTATTTTAATAACTTTGGTGTTAAAGCTATATTTGCATGTCTTGATCATATCTTGGTAGGTTAATGCCCAGATATTTTATGCATGTTTAGTCTGAATGAAATATAATCTACTGTTTTATCTTTCCAGGTTTTGTAATAATATATTGAAAATTTTTTTGGCAAAATATTATATATTCTGGGGCAGCTAGATGGTGCAGTGAATAGAGCACTGGCCCTGGATTCAGGAGTACTTGAGTTCAAATCTGGCCTCAGATGCTTGACACTTACTAGCTGTGTGACCCTGGGCAAGTCACTTAACCCCCATTGCCTCACTAAAAAAAAAAAAGAAAGAAAAAAATGATATATTCTGTTAATTTATTGAAGTGATGAATTGTTGTTGTTGTTTTTTTCTGGTGGTGTTAAGAGCTAAAATTCTAGCTAGTCTGTCTAAAATATCTAATGAGTGGTTGCCAATAAATTATAAGCTTTAGCAAGAGTTAGACTTTTAAGTATTTATTAAGGAGAATAAGAATTTGGTAAAGAGAGAGAGAGAGGCCTAGATTCCTATCTATTAAAGGGAGAGCACATTTCTAGCTCCGCTCTCCACCAGAGTCCAAAGGAAAGAGAGTGAGACCAAGCGCCAGTCTCTTCCTTCCTCCTTCTACTAGCCAGCGTCGCTTCCTGATGCCAAAGAAAAGACTCCTGGTCTTGCCCTCAAAGACCTTCGCTTCATGGGCGGAACTCTTCTACAGTAAGTCTCCAGCAGGTGGTGTCATTCCAATCGTTACAGTGGGGCAATGGGGGTTAAGTGACTTGCCCAGGGTCACACAGCTAGTAAGTAAGTGTCAAGTGTCTGAGGCCAGATTTGAACTCAGGTACTCCTGAATCCAGGGCTGGTGCTTCATCTACTGTGCCACCTAGCCACTCCACATGAAGTGATTAATTGTTTTAATTGAGTTTTTCATTGATTCTCTGAGGTTCCCTAAGTAAGTCATCATAGTGCCTACATATAAAAATAATTTTGTCTATCCTTACTTTCTTTTTCTTGTCTCATTATCATGAGGAAAATATACTTTAAGGTGATATTTAAGTTGAGTAATTACCATTATTACTATTTAGTCCAACCTCAATCTGATTGCATGTATTCCCCATTATATGAGAATTTTGTTAGTGATATTTTGGGTGATATTTCATCACTTTAGGGGGGCTCAATATGGAAATTCCTGTGTACTACCCTAATTATTGTTGTTGTTCTTTTGTTCTTCATTCCCAAAGAAGACCATGACACTGGGAGGTGATATCATGACTTGCAAGTGAATTGGATTTAAATGAAGCAGGACTGTGCAAAGTCACCAACCTTACTAATGTCCTCCAGAGCCATCACGGTCCAGTGGCAAGATATACAGCAGGATGACTGGAGATGGCCCCAGATGTTTGAAGCAATGGGAATTAAGTGACTTGCCCAGGGTTACACAGCTAGTAGTGTCAAGTGTCTGAGGTTGGATTTGAACTCAGATCTTCATGACTCCAGGTTCAGTGCTCTATCCACTGTGCTACCTAGTAGCCAAGGGCTTTCTGGTCCCAGTTCATACTGGCTCATAAGAATGAATTGTTAAATTTTCAGTGTGAACATTTACACCCCAGAAATCCATAAATGTTCCAAATCAGGGCTCAAGCTATTTTATTGATTGTCTAGATTTAAGAAAGCAAAGGATAAAATATGAATAATACAGATTAAACTTAAAAGTATGTCATGGGGGTATCTAGGTCACCCAGTGGATAGAGCACTGGCCCTGGAGTCAGGAGCACCTGAGTTCAAATCTGACCTCAAACACTTGACACTTACTAGCTGTGTGACCCTGGGCAAGTCACTTAACCCCAATTGCTTCACCAAAACCAAAAAAAGTATGTCATGTATCTATTTTCCCCACAGAGTTGATTGTTAAAAGCTTGAACATTACCAACAGGTGTTCATCTCTTTTCTCCATCAAACAAACAGTGATAGGGAGTTTACTTCCTCCCAAGACAACTCATTTAATTATGGAATCACTCTAATTATTAGGACACTCACTCTTCCTTATATGAAGCTGAAATCTGTCTCCTTATGATTCCTATACTTTGGTCCTACTTGCAGTCCCCAGGGGAAAAGTGGGATAAACTTTACTATTTAGTATATACAGTTTAATGCATGCGTATATATGTGTGCACACATATATATGGATGGGTGTGTGTATGTATATACACACATACAGACATATACATAATATATATACACATACACATATATTTAATGTTTCTTCTAATCTAGATGATAGCCCTTCAAAGCCATAGTATTTAAAGTTATTTGGAACTTAAAGATTGACCCATCCAATCCCTTCTATTTTGTGGGTAGAAAAATTAGATCCTGCAAAGGGAAGGAACTTATAAGGTCATTCAAGTTGTAAGTGAGAGATCTAAGAGTAGATTAGAGCTTCTGGCCTCTTAATCCAGGGTCCTTCCTTCTATACCATACTGTCTCTCAGCCCAGGGAGAAAAGTTGGATGGGAGGTCCTTTGAAGGCCTACTCACCTCTGGGAAACTGTGATTCTGTGGATAAAATAAAAATAGTTTTGCTGCTTCCTGAGATTAATCATCAGTCCCTAGGAAAATTCAGTGACTGAAACAAAGATTTTTATTATGTTAGATTTGCCTAAGGTTGGCCCTATTTGAGTTACTTTCTAATCTCCTTTCTCAAAGTAAAGCAATCAGGACTCAGTGTTCCCAAGGGTCACTGGTCTACTCTGAGTCTCCTCTGCCCAAAGACACTCACGGCAGATGGTAGCAGCATGTTTCTTAGGCAGTTAGGTGCTAAGCCTGGAGCCAGGAAGATCAGGTCTGAGTTCAAATCTTACCTCAGGTACTGACTAGCTGTATAACCCTGAGCAAGTCACAACCTCTGTCTGCCTCACTTTTCACAACTGTAGAATGGGGATTGGGTAGCTAGGTGTGGTATATTGGATAGAGTACTGAGCTTGGAGTGAGCAAGACTTATCTTCCTGAGTTCAAATCTGACCTCAAATACTAGCTGTGTGACTCTAGGCAAGTCACTTAACCTTGTCTGTCTCAGTTCCTCATCTGTAAAATGAGCTGGAGAAGAAAATGGCAAACCACTCCTGTATCTTTACCAGGAAAACCCCAAATGGGGTCACAAAAAGTTGGACATGATTCAACAACAACAACAACAGAAAGGGTTTAATAATAGCATCCATCTCCGAGGGTTATTGTGAGGATGAGATAATATTTGTAAAATGCTTAGCACTATGCCTGGCACATAGTGGGGGCGCTTAATAAATGTTTTTTTTTTCCTTTCTTCTATCCCATAGTCACAGAATGTTAGAGCTGGAAAGGCCTTGCATAATAACACTGGCTCCCTGGTCCCTGAACACCCTGAAGCTGACTCAACAATTTGGTGAGTTGCTGGTTGGGACCTCCATATGGTAATAAAGCACAGCCACAGTGCTTACTTTCCATTACAAGTTCCCCCTCAGGTCTGCCCCAGCATCAGCCTGGCCCTCTGGGCATGATATTCTACTTTAGCTGATTCTTTTTCTTCCTGTTCCAGTGATTCTGTACCATGGGTTGTCACTGTACAAACCTCATTCCATTTCCCCAGCCTGGGCTTTATGGGCTAGTTCAGGGAGTGGGACCAGCTCATACCAATGTGGACCAAACCACAAGTGAGGAGTGTCCTCAGACTAAATACAGGGAATTTTAACTGCACCCCAACAAACTAGTCAAATTGGGAAATTCTAGCATGCTGGGCGTGGCTTTACTTTAGGTAAACATTTATTGTTCTATAGGCCAGGGAGGAAAGTGCCAGGGAGGACCCACCCACCCTTGCCTCCACATACAACCTATGGCTACTCAATTTCGAGACTTCATGACTCCATTTGGGATTTTCTTGGTAAAGATACTGTTGTGGTTTGCCATTTCTTTCTCCAGCTCATTTTACAGATGAGGAAACTGAGGCAAGCAGGGGTAAGTGACTTACCCAGGGTCACACACCTAGTGTCTGAGGCCAGATTTGAACTCGGATTTGAAGATGAGTCTTCCTGACTCTAGACCCAGTACTCTATCCGCTTTGCCACCTAGCTGCCCTTGCCTGGCATATAAAGAAAGGTCTAGGGGCAGCTAGGTGGCGCAGTGGATAGAGCACCGGCCCTGGATTCAGATGTACTTGAGTTCAAATCCGGCCTCAGACATTTAACACTTACTAGCTGTGTGATCCTGGGCAAGTCACTTAACCCCAATTGCCCTGCTCAAAGAAAGAAAGAAAGAAAGAAAGAAAGAAAGAAAGAAAGAAAGAAAGAAAGAAAGTCTACTACAGTTTGCATATTGGAAATTTATATTATAGAATATATTTACTTTACCTTTATTATTATCATTGAGAAAATGTCAATCTTTTCTTTTTGCTTAAGCACCTTTTGAAGTACATTGGCACAAGAAAGCCCACATATTCTTTTACTTGATGACCTTATCAGTGGGTCTAATTTTCATCCTTTTGCAGGTCTAAATATCTGGCCCTGCTCTTTTTGTTTTTTGATGAGGCAATTGGGGTTAAGTGACCTGCCCAGGGTCACATAGCTAGTAAGTGTCAAGTGTCTGAGGCCAAATTTGAACTCAGGTCCTCCTGAATCCAGGGCCAGTGCTCTATCCACTGTGCCACCTAGCTGCCCCACTAGCCCTACTCTTTCTCCCAAGCTCCCATCTCACATTGCAGTCTCACTACTAGACATTTCAAACAAAGGAATCATCAGTAGATAGGAAACCATTAAATGTGTGTGTGTGTGTGTGTGTGTGTGTGTGTAAGAGATACGCAGGCATCTCAAAATCAACATGTCCAAAACAGAGCTCATTGTCTTTTCCCAAAATCTATTCTTACAGACTTCCCTTTGTCTGTTAAGGGCATCATCATCAGAGAGTTAATGGACTGGATATGCAGACTAAGACTATTTACGATTATGGGATATTTAGACCTGCAAAAGGATGAAAATTGGACCCATTGATAAGGTCATCAAGTGAAAGAATGCAGGAAGAAAAGAGGGCCCCGGGTAGAATTCCTTAAGGAACACCCATGGGGACATGCTTTGGCTGAACACATAGCAGAAAAGCACAAGGAGAATCAAAAGAGAGTTATGAAAACCCAAGGTGAATGTCCAGGCGAGGGTGGTCAATAGTGACAGATGTGACAAAGAAATCAATAAGGATGAAGAGTAAACAAAGGCCATCAGAGATGGCATTTAAGGGGTCACGGGTAACTCAGTGGAATGCTGAGGTCAGAAGCCAGACTGGGAAGAGTTTAGAAGAGAGTGAGAACCACCTCCTGATAGAGACATGCTGAACACAGTGTAGAGGGAGACATTTTTTGGACATGGCTAGTGCAGGAATTTTCTTAATTACACTTGTTTGTAATAGGGCTCTTGTTTTTCTTATTTTCTCCATGCTGGGCTTGTGGGGAAGAGAAGAAAGAGGGAGACAAAACAGATCTTTGAAAAAAATTAAAGAGAGAGAGAAGAGAAATTGGAACAATGAGCATAGACAGTTTTTCATGTTTAACTGAGAAAAGGAGGAAAGATATAGGCAGAAAGGCAGCATGGTATTATGGAAAGCACTAGTTCTGGAATCAGAAGCGGACTTGGGTTCAAATCCAGCCTCTGGTGTTTACTACATAAATGACCTTAAGAAAGTCACTTAACCTCTCTGGACCTCAGTCTGCTTATCTGTAAAATGATGGGGTTGGATTGTTGTTTTTGTCCATCATTTTTGAAAAGGACCATCACAGCAGGGTGATGTCATGACTTGCACTGAATTGGATTTTTTTTTAAAGTGAGGCAGGGCTGTGCAAGGTTACTAACCTCACTGTCTCCTCCAGAACCATCTGGGTCTAGTGGCAATATGTGTGTGTATGTATGTCCAAGGAGTCACAGATGTATGTGTATGTGTATATGTATATATCTCAGGATGACTGGAGATGGCTCTGGATATTTAAGGCAATTGGGGTTAAGTTACTTGCCCTGGGTCACACAGCTAATAAATGTCTGAGGTGATATTTGAACTCAGGTCCTCCTGACTTCAGGGCCAGTGCTCTATCCATTGTACCACCTGGCTGCCCTGGGGTTGGATTAGATGGCTGCTGAGGTCCTTTCCAGCACTAGATATATGTTCCTCTGATCTAGGGAGGATTTTTAAAAAAGGATTCAGAATACCTATGCATGTTTGTAGGTAGCAGGAAAGAAACCAGTATGTAGGAAGATATTAAATGATTAAATGTTAGGAGCAGCTAGGTGGCGCAGTGGATAGAGCACTGGCCCTGGATTCAGGAGGACCTGAGTTCAAATCCGACCTCAGACACTTGACACTTAACTAGCTGTGTGACCTTGGACAAGTCACTTAATCCCAATTGCCTCAAAAAAAATGATTAAATGTTCAATTGCTTGTGTGTGTGTGTGTGTGTGTGTGTGTGTGTATGTGTGTGTGTGTGTGTCACAGAGAGAGACCTAGGTTTTATTCTGGCATTTATCATTTGCAGAGTCCAATGTAGTTTTCCCACATTCTGCTATTTTCATTTTTAAAATACATCTATGGGGCAGCTAGGTGGTGCAGTAGATAAAGCACTGGCCCTGGATTCAGGAGGACCTGAGTTCAAATCCGGCATCAGACACTTGTCACTAGCTGTGTGACTCTGGGCAAGTCACTTAACCCTCACTGTCTCACAGAAAGAAAAAGAAAAGAAAAGAAAAGAAAGAAATAAAGGAAGGAAGGAAGGAAGGAAGGAAGGAAGGAAGGAAGGAAGAAAGGAAGAAAGGAAGAAAGGAAGAAAGAAAGGAAGGAAGAAAGGAAGAAAGGAAGAGAAAGAAAGAAAAAGCCCAGCCAAAAAGTAGAAGCAGTATGGTTCAATCTGCATTCAGAATCCAGTTTTGGTTTTTTTCTGGATGTGGAGAACAATTTTTTATCATGAGTTCTTTGAAATTGTTTTGGATCTTTGCACTGTTGAGAAGAGCCAAGTTTATCACAGTTGATCATCACACGATGTTGCTGTTACTGTGTACAATGTTCTGGTTCTGCTCATCTCGCTCAGCATCAGTTCATGTAAGTCCTTCCAGGTTTCTCTGAAATCCTCCTGCTCGTCGTTTCTTACAGCACAATAGTATTCTATTACATTCATATAGTACAACTTGTTAAGCCATTCCCCAATTGATGGACGTTCCCTCAATTTCCAATTCTTTGCCACCACAAAGAGAGCTGCTATAAATATTTTTTGTGATGTGGGTCCTTTTCCCTCTTCTATGATCTCTTTGGGATACAGACCTAGTAGTGGTATTACTGGGTCAAAGGGTATGCACAGTGCCATAGCCCTTTGGGCATAGTTCCAAATTGCTCTCCAGAATGGTTGGATCAGTTCACAGCTCCACCAACAATGCATTAGTGTTCCAATTTTTCCACAGCTTCTCCAACATTTATTATTTTCCTTTTTTTGGGTCATATTAGGCAATCTGATAGGTGTGAGGTGGTACCTCAGAGTTGTTTTAATTTGCATTTCTCTACTCTATAGTGATTTAGAACATTTTTTCACATGGCAATAGATAGCTTTGATTTCTCCATCTGAAAACTGCCTGTTCACATCCTTTGACCGTTTCTCAATTGGAGAATGACTTGCATTCTTATACATTTGATTTAGTTCCCTATATATTTTAGAAATGAGGCCTTTATCACAGACATTGGCTGTAAAAATTGTTTCCCAGCCTTCTGCCTCCCTTCTAATTTTGGATGCATTGCTTCTGTTTGTACAAAACCTTTTCAATTTAATGTAATAAAAATCATCCATTTTGCATTTCATAATATTCTCTATTTCTTGTTTGGACATAAATTGTTTTCCTCTTCATAGATCTGAGAGGTAAACTACTCCTTCCTCTCCAAATTTACCTATGGCATCACCCTTTATGTCTAAATCATGTACCCATTTTGACCTTATTTTGGTATACAGTATAAGATGTTGGTCTATGCCTAGTTTCTGCCATACTATCTTCCAGTTTTCCCAGCAGTTTTTGTCAAATACTGAGTTCCTATTCCAGAAGCTGGAGTCTTTGGGTTTATCAAACAGTAGATTACTATAGTCATTTATTACTGTGTCTCCTGTGCCTAACCTATTCCATTGATCCACCACTGTATTTCTCAGCCAGTACCAAATAGTTGTGATGACTGCTGCTTTATAGTATAGCTTCAGATTTGGTAAGGCTAGACCACTTTCCTGTGCATTTTTTTTCATTGGTTCCCTTGGTTTTCTTGACCTTTTGTTGTTGTTTTTTCTTTTTTTTTTTCAGGGCAATGAGAATTAAGTGACTTGCCCAGGGTCACACAGCTAGTAAGTGTCAAGTGTCTGAGGCCAGATTTGAACTCAGGTCCTCCTGAATCCAAGGCCAGTGCTCTATCCACTGTGCTATCTAGCTGCCCCTATAATACACTTTTAAGATGTCATTTTAATTTATTATATTTCATGTTATTTGTAGATAAAGCATCCATAAAAGCAAATATGGTGATAACAGTGAATCCTGATGATAAATATAGTGAAGTATATTTCTGGATTTGGGTTTTTTACTTTGCATTCCTGCATTTCTACTATATAAACTGTCATTTCTTTGTTTATATTAGTTTCAGCTGCTCCAATGGATTTTTCTCTTTAAACCAGTTACCTTTTATCAATGACCAAAGGATAGCATTTCACTTACAAATTAGGAACAAAAATTTAAGTATTAAATTGAATTGCCGAATATTTCAAATGATTATAACTATTGTTATTACATTTTGTAAAAACTGGAATTTAAAAAAATGAAATCAGCTTATTATAGTGTATCTAACAAAACAAATGGTATTGATGAATATAACAGATATTTTAAACTTATACAGGAAAATCAATTGATAAACATTAATTAATTGCCAACTGCCAAGGCACTGTGCTAAGTACTGGGGAATACCAAGAAAGATAAAAGACTATCTTTGTTTTCAAACACTTCACCATCTACTGGGAGAGATAATATGCAAACAACTATGTACAAACAAGTTATATACAAAATAAACTGTAAATAATCAACAAAGGCAATGAGCTAGAATTATTACTGTAAGAGTTTACCCATCACAGTTAAATTCAGTGAATGGTATAAGGCAACTTAATTCATCTCAGGCAGAATGAAGTGTTCATTCAAGAAGAGAAGACATGCTTTAAAATAAAAATAAAGAAGAAAAGGGATCTATAGAGGAAGTGAGGAGTCCTGACCTGTGTCAGAAGGTTGAAGAATGGGAGGAGACAAAGAAGACTATTGACACCTGGATCTTTCTGTAGATTGTTGGGGAGAGTAGTGTGGTTAGCCCAGGAGGGAATCATGGAAATCTGAAAAGCATTTTTTTTTTTTTTTTAGTGAAGCAATCGGGGTTAAGTGACTTGCCCAGGGTCACACAGCTAGTAAGTGTTAAGTGTCTGAGGCCGTATTTGAACTCAGGTACTCCTGAATCCAGGGCTGGTGCTCTATCCACTGCGCCACCCAGCTGCCCTCTGAAAAGCATTTTTTAAACCACCAGGTGGCACTGATATCTATTATCCTGATTCTGTTCAACAGAAAGGTTCTGAAGTTGGGGGGGGGTGGGATCCTCCCCTTGGGCTTAGTCCCTGAAGAAGTCCTGAGATCTCTGTTCTCAGATTGTAGATGACTTCTATCCCTCAGCTCCACGTTTTTCTTTGGTGCAGCAGTGCTGACTCCATATCCACAGGGTTTGGATCATTGTGGATCTACCCAATCAGAATTTGTTTTTGAGTCCCAGTTCCCCCCCCCCCCCCCCCCCCCCCCGCAAACCCCACCTCTTCTCCAGATTTGCTATGTTTCACAGAGCTCTAGCCTTGTAACCACAACTCACATGAACAGACAAAATATGCTGTAACTGTTTGGCTGCTGGGATGCCACATGGAGAAGGCTGTCACAGAGACAAGAGATTCTGCAGATGGTCGGTGGAGTTTGTCCAAGGAGTCACTAATTGGGTGACATCTTTTTTTAAAATCTTCATTAGCATTTTATTTTATTTTCCAATTACATGTAAACATTGCTTTCAACATTCATTTTTGTAAGATTTTGAGTTCCAAATTTTCCTCACTCCCTCTTCTCCCTGCCCCCTCCCCAAGATGGCAAGCAATCAGATTTCAGTTATAGACGTGTAATCAGTGACATCTTTTTAAAAAATGATTCTTATTGGTATCTATTTTTTATCACCACAATTTCTCCTAGTATCCTTCCCACTCCCCCCCCCAATAGCTGTCCCATATTAAAAATAATATTTTAGGTACCAATTTCTACATGATTTTTTTTGTGTGTGAGGCAATTGGGGTTAAGTGACTTGCCCAGGGTCACACAGCTAGTAAGTGTCAAGTGTCTGAGGCAGGATTTGAACTCAGGTTTTCCTGAATCCAGGGCCAGTGCTTTATCCACTGCACCACCTAGTTGCCCCTTATCATTTACTTTTTTTTTTTTAGTGAGGCGATTGGGGTTAAGCGACTTGCCCAGGGTCACACAGCTAGCTATTAAGTGTCTGAGGCTGGATTTGAACTCAGGTACTCCTGAATCCAGGGCCGGTGCTCTATCCACTGCGCCATCTAGCTGCCCCTATCATTTACTTTTAAGAACAGCTAGGTGGTACAGTAGATAGAGTACTTGATCCAGAGTTAGGAAGATTTATCTTCCTGAATTCAAATCTGACCTTAGATACTTAATAGCTGTGTGACCCTGGCCAATTCACTTCACCCTATTTTCCTTAGTTTCTCATCTGTAAAATGAGCTGGAGAAGGAAAGGGCAAACCAGTCTAGTATTTTTGCCAAGAAAATCCCCAAATGGGGCCATGAAAAATCTGACACAATGAACAACAAAATAATTCAATTTTTATTGTTTTGTGTTTGTCCTTTCCATTTATATTGTTGCATGTTGTTTTTCCTTGGCTCCATTTACTTCATTCTGGATCAGATTGTATAAATCTTTCCAGATTTCTCTATATTCATTCTATTAATAATTTCTTACAGCATAGGCATATTCCATTACATTCATGTAACACAATTTGTTTAGTCATTTCCCAGTCAAAAGTGTCAACTCAACTCCCCCATCTCTGCTATCACAAAAAATGCTGCTATAAAAATTTTAGTGTATATGGGGACTTTCTTCTTATCAATGACCCTCTTGGAATATAAGCCTAGTAGCAGAATCCCACAGACATACACAAACTGCAAAGGGGTACAGTCAGGAAGTAAATAATGTGAGTGCACTGGCTGCTTTTTGCTAACAATCATGAGGGACATGACTTAGTCTCTCCTTCCGTCTCTTCCTTCCCTGACTGACCAAGAATTGGGATGGGGTTGGTGAGGAACACCCCATGAGTTCTGAAGGCTGCCACCAACCTGCAGCCAAAGCTTAGCAGAATCTTGGGGGAAGCAAGGAAGGGAACAGAAATGCTGCTTCATTTTTTGTTTTGTTTTGTTTTTTGCAGGGCAATGAGGGTTAAGTGACTTGCCCAGGGTCACACAGCTAGTAAGTGCCATGTGTCTGAGGTCATATTTGAACTCAGGTCCTACTGAATCCAGGGCTGGTGCTTTATCCACTGCGCCACCTAGCTGCTCCTGGAAATGATGCTTCATTATCTGCCAGATTGATACAAACAAGAAAGACAAATTCTGGTATCTCTTTCCCACAAGACTCCAAGGGCCAATTAATAAAGACATCACCAAATTGGCAAACTCTGAGACAGAATCCATGTTCCATTTCTGGAGTATGTCTCTGTGGCAGTGTTCTCTAGGTGGTAGCCTGGGAGCCAAGGGTTTATGTTCCTAAGCTGAATTTTACTTTTGGGCATAGAGTCAGTAAAAGCAAATAAACAATCTGTAACAACAATAAAGCAACCAATAATTAAACATCTTCCAATCAGCCTCACTCCCACCACTGTCTAAAACCTTCTATGTTACCAAACTCCAAACTCAGGAGTTCAAAGAAATACATGTTTGAGTTTGCATTCCTGCTATAAGTGGGCAAGGGAGTGCATATAACCCAACCAGATTACACCTTTATCAAGAAGTCTCCCAGGTACCTCTCCCATCATGGACTGGGGTCTGGTGTGACCTAGAACTCCTGAAGGCTAGAGTTTCCTTAGTCGACATTCTGTCTCTAGGACCTATGATCAATTCTCCCTGTGACATTGAGAATCAGGGTGAGTAGACCTAATGCTTGGTTTCACTGAGGAAGCCTGCCCCCACCAACCATCTCTTTGACCAGATAATTTTATTCAAGCAAGCAATCTCAATCTCAATCTCTCTCTCTCTCTCTCTCTCTCTCTCTCTCTCTCTCTCTCTCCTGAATACTTTTCTCAGATACTCCCTCTGTCACACTCCCCAACCTGCTAAGGCACACCTACTGAGAGAATTGCTACACATTGAAAGGTGTCTCTGTAGGCAACTGACCTTAATTCACAAGGCCTAAAGTGGGGTGGTGGTGATGAAGCCTGGAACCTTCAACAGGCCCCAAGTTACCTTTTTTTGGAATGAAATGAACATTTATTAAGTTCCTACTATGTGACAAGGCACTGCGCTTTACAAATCTTATCTCATTTAATCCTCACAACATCTCTAGGTAGATGTGATGACTATTTGCATTTTACAGTTGAAGAAACTGAGGTGGAAAGGGGTTAAGTGGCTTGCCCTGGGTCACACAGTAGGTAAATGTCTGAGGCTGGATTTAAATTCGAGTCTTCCTGACTCCAGGCCCAGCAATCCATCTATTGCATCACCTAGCTGCCTTGATTTTAAACTACTCCCCAACAGGAATCCTTCCCTCTAATTAGGCTGGTATTCTTACTGAATACAGTAGGTTCCTTTCTGCTTTTGCTCCTCTGCTCAGCCTCATTGGAAATGCTCCCGTCCATCAAAATGCTATCCTTCCTTCAAGGCCCATTACCTTTAGGAAAACTCTTGGGATCAGTTCAGCCCACTCTTCCCTCTCCTTCCTCTGAACCCTCAAGGATTTCAGTCTGAACTATAGGATTGAGGCATAGGTCACAAGCTTTTTTGTTTGTTTTTTGAAATCTTGAGTGTGTGAATATAGTCTCCTTAACCAGAGTGTGAACACCCTTAGGACAGAACATGTGTCTACCCCTTCTCTTTCCTGTTTTTTTTTCATGGATTAAGAGGTGGAAGGTGTTTTTGGACATTCTTTAGTACAAACTTCCCTTTTTTTCCTGGGGCAATGAGGGTTAAGTGACTTGCCCAGGCTTATACAACTAGTAAGTGTCAAGTGTTTGAAGGCAGGTCCTCCTGAATCCAGGGCCAGTTCTTTATCTACTTCACCACCTAGTTGCCCCCTTAAACTTCCCTTTTGACAGGTGAAGAAATTGATATGTAGATAGAAGAGTCTTGCCCTAGCTCCATCTAGCTAGTAATTAACAGCAAAGATTTAAACCTACGTCCTCTTGGGCAGCCAGGTAGAGCAGTGCATAGAGTGCCAGGCCTGAAGTCAGGAAGACTCATCTTTCTGAGTTCAAAACTGGCCTCAGACACTTAGGAGCTGTGTGACCTAGGGCAAGTCACTTAACCCTTTCTGCCTCAGTTCCTCATGTGTAAAATGAGCCGGAGAAGGATATATCAAAACCACTCCGGTATCCTTGCCAAGAAACCTCCAAAATAGGTCATGAAGAGTCAGACATGACTAAAAAAATGACTGAACAATCTCCGACTTCAAATCCACTGCTCTTTCTACTATAATACATTCTACTATACTATATTACACTATAATACATTGTCTTTGAGACTGTAGGACCCAGATCTGCATCTTCTTTGTTTTCCCCAAAAGCTGTGTTTCCCTTATCATATGACTGAGCTCAGGACTGGCCACTGAGGAGCCCTAAGGAAAAAAATGAGCTGAATGAAAACCAAGCAAGATCTATAAAGATGTCATAGGCATAGATTAAGAAGCTCGGATATGAGGGTATTTACTCAGTTGCTCGTGCTTGAATGAAAACCCATCCTCAAGTTCCTATCCCTTTAAAAATCAGAGATGCAAATATTATTCTGGGTAGATTAGAACTAGCTCTCCCATCTTTGTTCTGGGGGTAGCCCCAGGCCTTTGATGTGGTTGCTCTCGGTGCCCTATCCCTGGGAATGAAGCCTCTCCTCCCCAGGGGCCCTTTTAAGATGCTGGTCAGGTCTTGGAACAATGCCTCATCTGGGATAAATAATTAAAGATCTCAAAGCACAGCTGCGTCTGGGCACACTACCTTCATCAAGCAAGGATAACCCCACAAGGTTCTATGAATTTCCCTCTTCCCTCCCGCAGCTGAGGTATTGTGGTAAGAATCTGGAGTTGTAGAGATCCTCTATCAAGGTTTGGAAAGGACTTTAGAGATCTCACAAGGATCTGAGTTCAAATCTCGACTCTGCTTCTTTTCACTTGTGTGACCTTAAGCAAGTCATTTCCCCCTCTGGGATTTTTTTCATCATCTGTAGAAGAGGTAATGTTTAAAGTCTCTTCTAGCTCTAAACCCTATGATCCTGGGTGAATGATGCTGAGCATCATGATGCAATATAAAGAGTCCTGGAGGTGGGGCCAGAAGCCTTGCTTTCTTATCCTGGCTTCAACACTGACAAGCTCTGTGATGTGGGCAAGTGACTTCATCTTTCTGAGACTCAGTTTCCTCTTCTCTAAAATACTATCTAGCACATAAATTTGTTGGATGGGAAGTTTTTTGTAAACCTTAATGTGTCAAAGAAATGAGAGCTATTATTATAATTCAGCTAGGAAAACAAACCCAACCCAGTCAGGGACAGAGACCCAGGCTTTTTTTTTTTTTTTCTGAGGCAATTGGGGTTAAGTGACTTGCCCAGGGTCATACAGCTGGTAAATATCTGAGGCCAGATTTTAACTTAGGTCCTCCTGACTCCAACACCTGTGCTCCATCCACTGCAACACCTAACAGCCCTAGACCTGGGCTCTTCTTGCAAAATAAAAATATCCTTAGATGTATAATATTTAATGTTTCCTTTCCCATGGATTGATTTTTTTCAGGTGCTCCTGGTGACTGCAGACCTGGATGGAGGAAAATAGAGCAATGAATTATTCTTTCCTCTCTCCAACAGCCACAGCATGATGGAGAACTAGGGTGCAAATCTTGCCTCTGACATTTACTACCTGGGTGTCCTTGATCAAATCACTTAACTTTTCTGGGCTGCATTTTCCTCATCCGTAAAATGGGATGTGGGGGAAGAAATGGACTAGATAGATAGCCTTTAAGGTTTCTTTCTTTCTTTTTTAAAGTGAGGCAATTGGGGTTAAATGACTTGCCCAGGGTCACATAGCTAGTAAGTGCTAAGTGTCTGAGGCCAGATTTGAACTCAGGCACTTCTGACTCCAGGGCTGGTGCTCTATCCGCTGCGCCACCTAGCTGCCCCTAAGGTTTCTTTCTAACTCCAGAGTTATAATGCTATGTATGACCAGTCACCCTGACCTCACATGATCAGAGTTGTAGCCACTCTTAGTTGATATTATCCTTCTGGGGAATGGCAGCATTGAAATGACTGGTTGGGAAATGTGCAAAGAACTCCACATTTGTGGAGCCATGTGATAAGTTACAGAGCAGAGAAAACTTGGAGGTTCAGAATGTGAGGCCTGGTTTTAGTCCCAGTCTCTGTCCCTGCATTGATATCATTTGTGGAAGAAGGCCAGGTCTTGAATTCTAGCCAACAACAGAAAACCCCAGTAGACCATTTGGATAAAAATCAAAGGCACCCAGGCCCTCTGAATCTGCTTACCATTTTTGCTGGCCAGACTATAAAATTCAGGAGCAAATTCAACAAACATCTATCGATCAATTCACAAGCATTTATAATATACTTATAATGTGTCAGAAGCTGGGGATACAAACACCAAAATAAAATGATCACTGGCCTCCAGACACTTATATTCTATTGGAGGAGATGACTCCTACAAGGTAAGGCAAAGATAAGCTTTAGAAGGAATTAGGGATTCTTAGAGGTTGAGAAATGAGGAGAGTTTATATTCAAGGAATGAGGGGTTTGTGTGTAAGATCTTGGGCTAAGGATCTTGTAGAAACTATCGGAGAGGCATAGGTTAGGAACCTAGAGCATCAGGGTTAGACATCATGATGTGGTGGAAAAACTACCAGTAGAGTACAAGCCAACTAGACTTGGATTCCCATCCTGGGTCTGCCCCCAACTAGCTAGGTGATTAGTTTAGAAAAATTTCTTCACTCTTATGAATCTGTTTCTCATCTTTGAAGTGAGGGAGGGGCTTAGATTAAATAATCTGCAAGGTCCCATTCAGTTCTAAATATTCTGATTCAACTCTAAAAAGTGAACTTTCTTCTTACATTAAATTTCTTACCCATTTTATTATATTTTTCTTTTCTTAATCTTTTTTTTCTGGGGAATCAGTGCTTTATATATGGGAATGAATTGTTTGGTAAAAATATACTATGATTTTTTGTGGGTAATTTTCTCTGACTGTGAACCTTTTCCCTTGTCCCACTTCAGTCCTAATTCTGGACTGCAGAGAATAAAGCCAAGTCAGTCCGAGTTTAGGTTAGTCAAGAAAAGGAAATGTGTCATAACTTGTCCTGCCACCTCCTCCTTGGAGTCCTCCCTGACTACTTCAGCTCAGTCTCTCCCTTTTTTGAACCCCTCTGGCACTTAACAATCTGAATTACACAGTCTAGCCCTGATTCCATTTAGTCTGGCATCATTCTCAGTTTCCTGTGAGTCAGATTTATCAGTGTCATTTGAGGGCAGAGCTTGTATTTTATATATATTTTGTTTCCCTCCCGGGCCTTCACAAGAGCCCGCCTACCAGCCTAGCACCCAGATCACTGCAGGGGCTCGGTGTAAATGCCTGATTGATGACGGCTGATCTTGTTCTAACCAATCTCTGCAGGAGCAGTGAGGACATCCATGTGGGAAAGCCTATACTGTCTTTGGAAGCCCGGCCCGGCCCAGGCCCAGTCAGAAGAGCTATTTGGGAGGTGCCGTAATGGGTGTGTGAGGCCCTTCTGGGTCCTAGCAGGATTAGGAATGAAGGAGGGGCGGGGCTTTGGGCTCCGTCTAAGCAATCAACCAGCAAAGAAATGGCTAGGTTTGCAGCCATTTAACAGACTTACTTTGAGCAGAGGCCAGAGAGCAACTAGAGTTAATAATAACCGGTCTAGGGCTGGCCCCGCAGAATCCTCGAACGTCAGAGCCTGGCAGGGCCTCTGGGAGAAGGGCAAGTCAAAACTCCATGTCTTATAACTGGGAAAACCGTGAAACTAGAGGCTCCAAGAAGTGAGGAGGCTTGCCCGCAGAGCCGGGGTTCAAACCGAGTCCAAATTCAAAGCTCCTTTTACTCCGCCACACTGGCTCTGCCCCACATGTTTTTTGCCCTTCTCCATTAGGAGACTGGGAGGGTGGAGAAGGGAAGGGCCAAATGCCTCAGGACACTCTCTGCACTGAGCAGAACACAGCTGGCACCCCGCCAGGCCCTGGGCCAAAGCTGGGGCTGAAGTACGGGGTGGAGGGGCCTTGGTTAAGCGTTAACCTGCTTCCCTTGGATAGGAGCCAGGGTCACCCTGAGCCCTATTAAATAGGGAGTCCTGTCCGAACCTCGGCCCCGGGCCCACTGAGAGGGTTCAAGGAGGGAGCGCACTGCACTGCTCTCTCTCGGGAGAAGATGGGGCAGGACGCACAGGGATGGGGCGACCGGGCACCCAGTCTCTCCTCATTCCATTTCGTTCCCTTTGGGACTTACTAGGACTCCTGGAGTTAGCGCAGCGTTCCCTTTTTGGAAGGGGGGTTGGGCCGTGGAGGGATCGGGGCGTCGCTAGACCTCATTTCACCTCTGCCACCAGCCCAGGGTCCCTAACCGTATCCCTTCAACTCTCTGCATTCTGGATTTGTGCGCTCCGGAGGTGGGGCTGGGCTGCAGACTGCGGGATGGAAGGAGGGGGCAGCCCCGGGTTTCATCTCAGGCCCTGAATCCGAGCTAAGACCTTCCCATCCCCATCCCCATCCCCATCCCCATCCCCATCCCCATCCCCATCCCCATCCCCATCCCCATCCCCATCCCCATCCTCTCAGCCTCAGCCTCTCAGCTTCAGCCTCTCAGCCTCAGCCTCTCAGCCTCAGCTTCTTTCCCATCCCCCTGGGCGCGAAGCGCACACCTGGCTCCCAGCTCCCTCCGTCCTAACCTGGATTTCCTGCTCTGGAAGAGGCGGGGGCGGAGAGAGGGAGGGAGAGAGGGAGGGGCTGGAGAGGGAGCCTGGAGGGGGCCGGGCCGCAGACAGAGGGAGGGGCGGGCCGGGCTGGAGCCTCCTGCAGACGTCAGGAACCTGCTTGGCGAGGGCCGCCAGCGGCGCTGCTGCTGCTGCTCCCCGGGCCACTGAGGTTGAGCCGGGGCCGGGGCCGGGGCTGGCTGGCGAGCCGGCCCCGCTCAGCCGGAGCCATGTCCTAGTCGCCGAGCCGCACCTCCACGCCGCGCCGAGCCGGGCGGGCCGGGCCGGGCAGGGCCCGGGCTCCCGCCGGCCCCGCTCCTGGAGTACAGGGAGGAGGAGGAGGTGGCGGCTGCGGCGGCGGAGCTGCTGGCAGGAGCCCGGGCCCTGGATTGGGGGACCCGAGGCCGGAGCAGGTGAGTGAGCCCCCCTCCCCCCTCCCCCGCGTCCGGTCTCCTCCCGCTGCCGGCCCCGGCCCGCCCCGCCCCTCACCTGCGTGGGCACCAGAGAACCTGGGCTGGGGAAGCCTGCTCACTCGGGCGGGGGGCGGCCCACCTGGGCGCGCGCTCCGCCCTCTCCCCAGCCAGACAAAGGCGCGCGCCCCTGGTGGCCCCAGGTGCGGGGCCGGGGCCAGACCCTCCACCCCACCCCCAGCCTGGACTGTCAGCGCAGCGCGGGCGCGGCGGGGCTGGGGGAGGGGAGTGGCTGTCATCCTGTCGCACTGTCCCACTGTCCCACTTTCAGACTTGGCCCGGGGTGGGGTGGGGTGGGGGGGCCGGTGTCCCCGGGGATTGGGAAGACGGACTAGGCTTGATGGCTCGGGGTGTGAGTGTCTCAGGCTGTCGTCTCTGAATCTCTGCGGGGCGGGGATGGCTCCTAAGGCCGCAGCCATTGCTGCGAGAGGGGTGAGCGCTGATTCAGGAGAAGGCCTCTTTTCCTCCCCTCCTCCCTCCTTCCCTATCCCTGCCTCTTCCTTCTTTTTCCTCCTTTCCCGTTCCTGCTCTCATCCCTTCTTCTTTCCTTCCTGCCTTCCCCTTCCCCTGTCCCTGTTATCTTCCCTTCTTTCCTCCCTGCCTCCCTCTTTCCTGTCCCTGTTATTTTCCTTTCATGTCCTCTCTGCTTTTCCTCTTCCCTTTTCCCCATTTTCCTTCTGTCTCTCCTCTTTCTTCCTCATCATTTATTTACCTGTCTCTTCTCCAGCCCTTGTCTCTGTCTTCCTCACTTCTGCTCCTATCTCTCCTCTCTGCCCTTGTGTCTCTGCTCCCCACCCTTTTGTTTCTCTGATTCTTCACCTCCCTATCTCTCTGTCTCTCTCTTCCCTGCTGTCTGTCTCTTTTCTCTCCCTGTTCTGTCTTTCTCTTCCCTACCTACTGTCTCTGCCTGCCTTCCCCTTTCTTGCTATCTCTTCTTTCTCTATCTGCCTTTTTCTCTCCCCCCACCCCCACCTTCCCTCGGCCAGTCAGCTTGCCTCTCTCAATCCTTGAATTTAGGGGTTCTGTAGTTTCTTCCAGTGGAGGCTCAGTTTTCTCTGAGGGAGGAGTTCATGATGTGGATTATTTTTCCTTCTACTAGCCAATGCCAGTGAAGGTCTGAAACCACAAGTGGGTGGGATGGGACTGGACAGGACAGGATTGCCTGCTGGGTAGTGAGAAGTAGCTCCCTGCTTTGGGTCAGCATTGTGTGTGTGTGTGTGTGTATATTGGGAGTACACCTTCATACCTTCCCTCTACAGCATCCCAGGCAGCCCAGGAGTTTGCCATTAGCTTTATCATCTTAGGCAAGTCACTTAATTTTTTTCAACTTCAGTGTCCTTAAGCTATAAAATGGGGATAATGATACTCAGGCTACCTACCTCACTGAGTTATTGTGAGGAATTCATGTTAAAGTTTAAAAAGTTCTACAGGAGTGTAAATTAGTATAATTATTATGTGGCTTCTTTGAATACTTCCAGGAACAGGGTGCTCACTACGTTATAAGGCAGACCATTGTGTTTTTGCACTGATTGTTAGGAAGTTCTTTATTTTAGATTGATGTTTTTCAATAACTTGTCTCACTGATCTTAGTTCTCTTTTGTTTTCCATTGGCTGCATTTTTTTTCCTACCAGATTTGATGTGAATGACCCCAATTTCAGGAGCAGTAGTGCTTGGGAAGACCCTCCTGCTCAGGGAGGGCTCTTGGGTTGTTCTAAGGAATGTGTTCTAGGACTCCAGGATTCTCCATGTGAAGGTAATAAGGAAAAGAGAGAAAAGTCCTGAATGAAAGGCAGAATCCAGAGCAGAACTAGAAGGTACCCTAGGGATCATCTCCCCCAGTAGTTTCATTTGACAGATATGATCTTCAGTCCTAGAAAGAAGTGACTTGTCCAAGGTCACAAAGCAAATTGGTATGAGGTCAAGGTTTTTCTTTTTTCTCCTATACCTCACTGGTAGAATTAAATGGAATAGACTGCCCCCAGAGGAATAGGTCTGGTTTCAAAAGTCTTATTTGCAAACATATTGGGGGTTGATTGGCAAGTACCTGAGAACAAGGAAGGGCCTTTGGAATAGGTATTCGAAGGAGGTGAAGGAGGGAGGTGCACAGTTACCCAGATGCCCAGAGGACAGAACTGGGGCCATCTGGAACAATCCTCCCTCTGACACTTGTTATTCCTGTGAAAGTTCCTTAACTTCAGTTTACTCATGTGAACTATGAACAGTTTGGACTAGATGACCTATGAGGTCCTCTTAGCACTAAACTTAGGACACTCAGGTGGAGTAATAAGATATAATCTTCCTAACTCTTAGAGCAGGACAAGAGGACAAAGATTGTCTCGTGAGACAGTAGATTTCTCTTTGTTTGAAGTCTTTGAGGAAGTTCCTGGACGACTGTGCAATAAAGAAGAGATTCCTGCTCAGGAAGGGGTTAGTTAGATCGATGCCTTTGTACAGCTTGGCCATTCTGAGATGCTATGGACTCCATACCCCACCAGGTGAACAGATTCGAGCAATATAAAAACTGAGCCATATAATACAATCTAACAAGTATTTGTTAAGCACCCAAATGTGTACTGTACAGCAAGACAAAAACAAAATGGTCTTGCCTCCCCTCCAGGAGACTACTTTCCGGAGTAGGATGCTTACATGTAATCTGAGGCAATAGTGCTAACAATTAACGGCTTCCTTAGGACTTCAGTTGTTCAGTCATTTTTCAGTTGTATCTGCCTCTGTTACCCCATTTGGTGTTTTCTTGGCAAAGATACTGAAATGGTTTGGCATTTCCTTCTCCAGTTCATTTTACAGATGAGAAAACTGAGGCAAACAAGGTTAAGTGACTTGCCCAGGGTCATGCAATTGAAAAGTGTTTGAGGCTGGATTTGCACTCAGGTCTTCCTGATTCCAGGTCTGGTGAGCTATCCACTGCGCCCCCTAGCTGCCCTTTCCTATAGGAGAGGGAACACAAATTGAGCCTTGAAGAAGTGAGGCCTGGGACAGCAAATCACCAGTTTGGCTGGAACATGGAATATGTAAGAGTACTGGAAAGGAGCCTGGAGACATATTGTGAAGAAAGAGGAAACCCAGGCCCTGTCCTCTGAGAGTTCATAGTGCATAGGGAGTAAGGAAAGAGCCCTTATCCTTTTTTTTTTTGTGTGTGTGAGGCAACTGGGGTTAAGTGACTTGCCCAGGGTCACATAGCTAGTAAGTGTGTAAAGTGTCTGAGGTCAGATTTGAACTCAGGTACTCCTGAATCCAGGGCCGGTGCTCTATCCACTGTGCCATGTAGCTGCTCCGAGAGACCCTATCCTGATTAAGGCCTGCTCTGAGTTGCTCTCCAACAAGCCCCTGAAATTTCATTGCCCGTTGTAAATCTATCCTTTAAGCTAACGTGCCTAGACTTACCAAGTCTGTCACATGGTATATTTTCCCATGTAGTATGATGCTTGGCATTTCTGTTATGCTTTGTGAATCACAAAAGAATCCAGGCCTCCTGGAGTAGTGGATATCGAGTCAGTCAGTCAATAAGCATTTATTGAGCACCCACTACAACCAGGAATTGTGTTAAGTACTGAGGATCCAAAAAGGAGGTCACAGCAAACAGAAATGTACAGACAGGCTGTATAAAGGATGAATAGGAAATAATTAACATAGGGAAGGTGCTGGAATTAAGAAGGGGCGGGAAAGGCTTCTTGCAGGAAGGAGCATTTTAGCTGGGACTTGGGAGCCCAGAGGCAGAGATAAGAAGGGAGAGCATTCCAGGCATGGGGAACAGCCAGAGAAAATGCCTGGAGCTGAGAGATGGAGCTCCTTGTTTTGGTTTAAGCTGGCCATAGAACCAAGCTCCACTTCTGACACACAGTGCCTGGGTGACTCTGGACAAGTCACCTAATGATGTAGGAGGCAAAAAAGGGTTAATGGAAAAACCCAAGACCCAACTCTAATTCACATATTAGCTCCAAAAGGGAGTTAGATCCCAATTAATGGATAACTTATGTTAGGTTCTCATACCCATAGTGATCAACATCCATAACGGACCAGAACGGGTCAGGTCAAAATAACAATAAAGGAAAAAGACAACCTATAGAAATTCTAATGAAAAATGGAGATGTTTTGAAACTAGCCATGAGAATCAGAAAGAGACATGTGCAGAAAAGGCCAAATTTGTCCCCAGATTCACCTTATGACGCGTAAACCCCCAAAACACACCTCCACTGAAAAAGGTACCCGCCTTGGGGGTTGGCTTAGGACCCCCAGGACCTCCAAATTAGGATAAACCCTCCCCTGAAACACCCATAGGTGGAGAATATTATAATGAGTAGGACAGGCCCTCCCCTGTACTTCCCCAAGGTGGAGATTATTATAATGAGACTGATGATCAAGTTATCCATACTATAAATATAACTGTCTTTCCTTTCCTTATTTGAGAGATACCTTTCCAATATTCTGGTTCTCTCCCTGTGGTCACCCACAGTATTGCAATAAAACTTAGGAAACTGAGTCACTGAGTCTTATAATTCTTTTGGGATGACTCACAAGCAATTTGACCCTAAATTCTAGCCCACATCACTAGGACATTCTCTAAATCTATAAGCTGAAGAGGTGGTGCTGGCCTGCGTAGCAGAGGGAGTTCCTCACCAAGGCTAGTGACATTACAAGTCCAATTCTCATTCTGCCCCCTTTGTAAATCAAAGCACTGTAGAAATGTCAGTTACCCCCATGATATAATCAAGTGATCTCTGGGTCCAGGCTGGCCTGGAGCCAGGGACTGGGAAGGTGTCATGTCACTGCCCTAGTGATGGAAAAGCTGCCTTGCTCTTAGGGCCAGGGTATTGGCCCCTTAGGAAGTGTGGGATGGGGTGGAAATTTTCCTGGGCCCTGAATGATAGGCAGCTGAATTGGCAGGCATCATAAGTCTGTTGTGATGACTTCAGTGCTTGCTCCCTTGCCTCTCCTGGCTTTCCCAGAGTGAATTATCAGATGGTATCAGTACTGGACTGCTCACGGTAAATAGGAAGGCCTGTATTCAATGAAGTTGTATTCTTGATAACCTCCAACCCACCCCCCCTCCTGGACAACCGGCCTGACCGCGCTTATCAGCCGATGTCCTGTGGCAGGAGCTAGTGTTACCCCAGCCCTTGGCTGGCTCCTGATGCTGGGTGTCTCTGAGGCTTGAGGCCCTTACCCAGGGTGTGTGGAGCGGAGAACAAGGTGGCACCAGGCTTAGGGGCCTTCAGGGAGGAGCACACCCCTCCCCAATGTGGAAGAACAGAGTTAGAGAGAACTCCCTGATTCCTTTAGCCAAAAAGAGGAAAGAAACCTGAGGCTGGTTTAAGGGTAGTAGTTGACTTTAACCAAGGTTTTAAGACAACTGTTTTCCTATGAATCACTTTCTTTTTTAAAATAAGTTTTTATTGATATTTTCTATTTCTTATATCACCACATAGCCTGTATCTTGCTGAATCATTTTCTAATATGCCTGAATGTGAGAGATGCAAAGGAAGAACCATGACCCATACATAACCCAGTCTGGTGTGTCAGGTACCAGATTGGACCTGGAGTGAAAGCTAGTGGTGTGTAACTGCAAAGTAGAAGAAAAACCTTAGCTTTGCATCTCTCTCTGCTATTTCCTGTGTGACCCGAGGCAATCATTATCTTCCTTGAGCCTTAGTTTAGCTACTTACTAAAGGAGGGGGCACGTGAGAAACTGTGGAAAGAAGCACTCAATTTTGCATCATTCAGGATCTGCTTCTTCATCTGTAAAATTTGGAAGCGACTCTAGATTGGGGGTTGGTAAACTACAACCTGAAGGAACTTTATTTAAAAATGTAAAAAAAGGGGCGGCTAGGTGGCACAGTGGATAAAGCACCGGCCCTGGATTCAGGAGTTCCTGAGTTCAAATCTGGCCTCAGACACTTGACACTTACTAGCTGTGTGACCCTGGGCAAGTCACTTAACCCCATTGCCCCGTTAAAAAAAAAATGTAAAAAACCCCCATTTTTAGCTTAAGTGTTTAAGAAAAACAAATGGTAGGATACAGCCTATTGGGGGTAGCTTATTACCCTGTTCTAGATGGCTTCTAAGAGTCCCTTCCAGGAATCTATGATTCTATGATTAGTTAATTTCTAGGGTCCCTTCCAGCTCTCAATCCCCTCTATCTACGATCCTATTACTGAATTAAGTTTGCCTGATCTCTTTATAATCCTCAAAATTAAGGAGACTCCTGTCCAAGGCATACGCCAGGCTAGAATGTGGTTTCCAAATCCTGACCTTCATTCAAGAACTAGCTCAATTCTCATTTCCTTTCAGAATTCTCCCCTGCTCCCCCCCCCACCTCAGTGCTCTTTCCTCTAACCCTCTATACAGTTAGAATTACAGGGTATACCTTCGCCCCTCCACTCATCATGAACTTGTCCGTTGATTAAGGTATTTTCTGAGGGTCAAACCCGGATCCTTAGTCACACTGAGACCACAGTCCCTGAGGGCAGAATTTCAGTCTCATGCTTCTCTCAAACCCCTCATACTCACAGAGTATGCTATCAGAGAACTCACAGCTTGGGACAGGGGAGTGTTTGGGTTGGGGTTTGAGAGAACCATGGAGTCCAGAGTAGAGGCCAGGGACCCTCAGACGTGTTACCCTATTCTCTGCTCTGTTATGAGACCTCTACTCTGTGGGGAGGTAAGCCCTGTGCAGTGGTTCTATATGAGTTTGTCTTGATCAAGGATACTTTTTTGGGTGCTATTAGAGAATAAGGTGTATTAAGGAGGGGAAAATTTCTCTTTAGATGGTAACTGCTGGTTCTCATCTTCTCTGCAGGCCTCAAGGTATAAATCTTCTAGCTATGAGCAGAAGTCCCACTCATTTCTGTTCCTATGCTGGTCTTTCTCCCTCCCCGGCAGGAAGCCTTCTTGGGTTATAGGAATCACATAAGATCACTATAAATGCACATATCATGTAAGATTGTGTATTAAAGTGATCAGGATTTGTTACTTTATGTCTCTACTAGACTGTGAGCTCTGTGAGGACAAGGATCCTTCCTTATTTAAACTTTGTATCTTTTTGAGCAAGAAGGATATGACTTTATATACAGCAGACGCTTAATAAATATTTGTTGAATGAATGAATTATAAGGTTTTGAGTTGGAGGGAACCTTAGAGATCATTTTAGGCCAGAGGTGTTAAACTAGGGCTATGAGAAAAGCAAGGGCAGAGCCAGGACTGCAAAATACACCTGCCATTGGGAATCAGATTAAAATAGAATTGGAAAATTTAACAAAATAAATAAAAATATAATATAACATGTTGTTGTTCAGTCATGTCTGACTCTTCGTGACTCCATTTAGGGTTTTCTTGGCAAAGATACTGGAGTGGTTTGCCATTTCTTTCTCCAGCTCATTTTATAGATGAGAAAACTGAGGCAAAAGGATCGAGTGATTTGCCCAGAGTCACACAGCTAGTAAGTGTATGAGGCCAGATTTGAACTCAGGGAGATGAGTGTTCTTGACTCCAGGCCCAGCACTCTATCCACTGTGCTACCTAGCTTCTCACAATACAACATAACTAATGTTAATTTGTCATTTTCTAATTCAATATGCAGTCTGTGTGAATCTATTCCTATTTGCGTTTGACACCACTGATTTAGGCTAATCTCCTTTTGCAGATGAAGAAACTGAGACTCAGGTTAAATGATTTTTCTCATGGTTTCACAGGTAGTAAGTGGGAAAAAAAACCAAGATTTGAACCCAGGTCTTAAGGTCCGATATCTTCCTTTTCTTTCCCCCACCCAGGAAGCTCAAAGAGGAAGTGACAGCTAACAAGATGAGTGTGACATCATGGTTTCTGGTGAGCAGCAGTGGCACACGCCACCGGCTGCCAAGAGAAATGATATTTGTTGGCCGGGATGACTGTGAACTGATGCTTCAGGTAAGTATGACTTGAGGGAAGGGCTGGTTTCCTGGACTGGTATGGACCTTTCATTGAAACCCCAGCCTTTGGATGCCTTCTTGTCAGGTGCCCCCTGAGAGTGCTGATCAGTGCGTTCCCATGTCTAAAAGAGGGGAGTGGGATGCTTCAGAATTTCCTTACCTTGGAGGACTTCACACAGAAGCTTTACCCTCATTTGTCTAGTGTGTTGTTGGGGGGATTTCTGATTTAGGGTTGGTTTGGGGTGGAATCTCTGAGGTCCCCTCCAGGCCTGAGATTTTGTGGTTTTGGTGCCTGCTGGTCCTAATTCTCAATCTTTCAGGTAATGTCAAAGGGTACAGTTACATACTGGCAATTCGAATAACCACCGCTGCCCACACAGAATAGGCACAGATGCATTTTCTAGAGGGGAGTTAGAAGCTGGGGCAAGAGAGAGACTGATTAATTTGGTGATCACTTATCCCTATTAGATTGTAAGGTTCATTGAAAAAGCTTCTAAAAGGGACTATCCTTCTAGTTCCTTTAGAGGCAATCTCAACTCCCTCATTTTATAGAGGAGGTAGGAGGTCAGACATTTAGTAAAGTTGTTCTAAAATGTCAGAGCTCAAAGAGACCCTGGAACAAAAATCATGGAATGTTAAAACTGGTGAGAACTTTAGAATATATAGGAGAATATATAGGAGATATATAGGAGAGACGTATATGACATACATCTCTCTCTCTCTCTCTCTCTCTCTCACACACACACACACACACACACATACAGGCTATCAGAAATGGGAAGGCTCTTAATAGAAAACAAAGAATGTCAGAAATAGAAGCCAATTTAGAACTTAAAATTAGACTTTCAAGGTTCTAATGAGGCTTAGAACAAAGAACACAGAAGGTTGGAGATGGAAAGGGTGTTTAGAACATAGAATATTAGAACATACTGAATATTAAAATAGGAAATAGCCTTAGAAACTATCTAGTGCAGCCTGACCCCTTCATTTCTATTTATTTTATTTTTTTATTTTTAGTGAGGCAATTGGGGTTAAGTGACTTGCCCAAGGTCACACAGCTAGTAAGTGTTAAGTGTCTGAGGCCGGATTTGAACTCAGGTACTCCTGACTCCAGGGCCGGTGCTCTATCCACTGCGCCACCTAGCTGCCGACCCCTTCATTTCTAGATGGAGGAACTGAGGTCCAGAGAGGGAAGGTGACTTGCCTAACGTTACACAGAGGTAGTGACAGAAATGAGATTAGAACCTAGGTCACTTCATTCTTAGACAGACATGTTTTGGGTTTTTTACCTGATTTCTGTCAGTCCCTGACTTTGGGCCTGGGTTAGATTTGCACAGTATCACCCAGCTCATGATTTTCCATTGTGTTTTACCTTGGCAGTTCATCCTTGTTTGGGGTTGGGAGTCTATGTTTGTGTTTTTCACAATGAGTCATACCAAGGTCCTGGCCTGCCCAGCTTGGCTCAGTATGCCTGAGGGAATGGGTGAAGCTTGGTGTGTTGCTTCTGGTTGTTAAGACCTGGGCATCAATTCAATTCTGTTCAAGACAATGAACACTTATTAATTACCTACTATGTGCAGGGAATACAAAGATAGAAGAAAAGACAAACATATTCCCTGCCCTCAGGGATCTTATAATCTGCTGGGGAAAGGGTGTGAGTGATAACTATGATACAAAGAAGAGAATAGAGACACTGGTGCTATCCAAGTAAAGTGTTCCAAGACATTTCAAGAAGGAAGAGCTCTGTTTCAGCATGGGGCAATGGTGCTTAATCTGGGCCTTGAAAGAAGAAAAAGATTTTGAAAGGAGTGTATTTTAGGTGATGGGGAGGGGGTGACATAAGCAAATGCTTGGAGGCAGGGAAAGGCAGGATGAGTTAAAGGAGTGGTGAGTAGGCTAGTTTGGTCGGAATGTAGGGTGTGTGAAGGTGAGGAATGTGATAGAAGGCTGGAAAGGTAAGTTGGAATCAAATTGTAGAGGACCTTGAATAGCAGGCTGAAGAAGTTTTTCCTTAGTTTTGGAGGTAATAGGGAGCCACTGAAAGTTGCTTTTATTTGTTTTTTAAAATTTTTTTTTCTAGGAGAATGATGAGATTAGAATGGGGGGGTTAAGAAAGATTGTTTTGTCAGCTATGTGAATGATATCCTGGAGAGGGGAGAGGCTAGAGGCAGGGAGACCAGGGAGGAGGCTATGATGATGCAAGTCTGAAGGAGGATGAGTTAGAATGACCAGTCAATCTGTAGAATATGTTCATTTGACAAATGTTGAAGTGCCTATGGTTTGCTCAGTGTCCCCTTGGGCACAATCAAAGTCATAGATTGATCAGACTAGAAGGGATTCCTAATTTTACAGATGAAACCCAGTGACTTACCTAGAGTCCTTGTAGGGCCAGGATCCAAACTTGGGTTCTTTGATGTCAACTTCAATTCTCCTTCTGTTATGAGATAGGCGACATCAAAACTCACCTTGGACGATTATTAACTGGGTGACTGTGGGCAAGTCACTTCATCTTTGTGAGCCCAAGTTTCTTCATTTGTAGAATGAGGATATTATAATTGTACTTACCTCTACAGGTTGTTGGGATGATAAAGTGAGATAGTATTTGTAAAGTGTTTAACAAGCTTTAAAGCCTTATATAAATGCTAGCTATTATCACTGTTATTACTATTACTCCTACTACCACTATCACCATTATTACCACCATCACAAACTGTTATATGATGCTATTGAATAAGGACAGTGGTCTGCTGGCAAATGATTAACAATCAGCTCTCTAAAAATGTACAACATGCTTTTTAGCTTAATGTGCATTTTTAGTATTTTGCTAATTTCCAAAGTTTCAACACTCATGGTAAAAATTTATCAAGCCAGCTCCAGGACCCCCCTGAATAAGGGGGCAGATCAAACATGGATATAGATGAATGTGATACCAATCAGAGTATGACATGTACACAAGAGGTTAAAATGCTATTGAGGCCAGAGGAGGGAGACATCAAGTCTCACTGGTAGGGCGAGGGAAGGCTTCTTGGAGCTTTTGATAATGTCTCTGGCCTGAGAATGGAATGAGTCACCACCTTTTCTCAGGGCATTTGGGCCCTGCCTGTGGAGATGGCCCAGTGCAGATCACACCAGGACAACCTAAGTGTACGGAGTCAGGACACAGATACAGATCCATAGCACATCTTCCAGCCCCTTGGAATGAAGACCCCCCCCCCACCTCAGCCCTGGAAGAGACCTCAGGGGGTTCAACCCATACCTTATTACAATATCCCTCACAGGTGGTGATCCGGCCTTCATGGTGATGGGAAACTCACCCTTCCGAATCAACCCATTCCATGCCTGGTTATCTCTGGTTGTAAGGAAATTTTTTCTTATATTTAGCTGACACTGCCTCCCTGTAACTTCTCCCCTCCCACACACAACATTATTTCTGGTTGTGCTCTGTGAGGCCCAAGCAAGCAAGCCTAAGCCTTCCCAGACGTGGTAGCCCTTCCACGTGCTGGGAGGCAGCTATTGGGCCCCTCTTTTCTTCTCCAGGCTAATTTCTAGCTGTCCTCAGCTCCTTTAACTGATCCTCATGTGGAATAATCTTCAGGTCCCTGCTGTCCTCCTCTGGATATAATGCAGCTTATAAATGCCATTTATTTAATTTTCTTTTTTTTTTTCTATTTAACTTTCAGTAAACATTTATTAAGCATTTGAGGCAGTGGATAGTGCTCTAGGCCTTGAGTCAAGAAGACCTGAGTTTAAATGTGTCCTTGGACACTTACTAGCTGTGTAACTCTGGGCAAGTCACTTAACCGGTTTGCCTCAGTTTCCTCATCTGTAAAATTTGGGATAACAATAGCACCTTCCTTTACAGGGCTGTTATGAGGATCAAATGAGATAATAATTGTAAAGTGCTTAGTGCAGTGCCTGGCACATAATAGGTGCTATATAAATGTTAGCTATTGATGAGGAGGATGATGATTATTGATGATGGCTGCTACTTCTTTAGGCAGATGAGACAGTCATAATGAATGCCCAAGGATAGAGATAATGAATGGATCTGTGATTTCATTGACCTAGGGAATTTTCAGATAAGGAAACTCTCTCTACTCCTGAGGGTCATCTTCTCTGCATCACTGTAGTTTTAGAGAATTTCTTAGAGCACCACAAGGTTGAGTGATCTGTCTCACAGCCAGTATGTGTCAGGGGAGGCACTAGAACCCAGCTCTTCCTGGATCTGAGGCCAGCTCTGTATTCACTAGTGAATCCAGAATTACTCACTGTATTATTTCTGCTGTTTCTGCAAAGGAGAATGATTTTTGACTAGAAAAGACAGACCAGAAATGGCCAATGGGGAATTGAAACCTTCAAAGAGAAGGGAGATAGTGAGAGTACCTGGCCGTTTTTGATAAGTTCCTATGACGAGACTCTAAGGGATCTCTCCTTATCTCTGTGATGTTTGGCACATTTATCTGTGGTTTAGATAAAGGCCTAGAGGGAAGATGGGAGAATATAAGGCCCAGGAGGTCAGAGACTGTTTAGATTTTGTCTTGTGTCACCAGAGCCTAGCTTGGTTTTTTGCACAGTGTAAACATTTAATAAATATTTGTTGAATTAAATTGGACCAAATTTGCAGATGACATAAGCCAGGAGGGTTTCGTTAACATGCTGGGTTGTAGGGTACAAAAAGAGCTCAACAGGATGCAACATTGGACTGGGCTCAGTAAGATGAAAATTAATGGGAATAAAGGGAAAGACATACTGAGAATAAAAAAAATCCAAGTTACAAGTACAAGCTGGGGGAAGTAAGACAGTACATGCACATGTAAGGATGTACAAAATGTATGAGAAAACAAATACAAGGTAATTTGTGGGGCACTAGCCCCTCATGGGAAGATCAGGAAAGTCCTCATCCTGGAGGTAGTATTTGAGCTGAACTTTTAAAGAAAGCTCACAAAAATCCCAACAGCATTTTTATAGCACTTCGAATATGTTATTTCACTGTATCCTCACAACAACCCTGTGAGGTATTGTTATTATTATCCCCATCCTACAGATGAGGAAACAGACTGAGAGATGTTAAGTGATTTGTTCAGGGTCACACACCTGGTTAGTGTGTCATTTAATCTCAGTTCTTCTTTACTCCATACCCAGTGCTTTATAAGTACCTAGCTCTTATAGAAGACTTTAAAGTTTTACAAATATTGTCTCACTTAATCCTCATAAGTACCCCTACTTTACATTTGAGGAAACTGAGGCAGGCAGAGGCTAGGTGACTTGCCCAAGAGTCAAATAGCAAATAAATGTCCGAGGTAAGATTTGAACTCAGGTCTTCCTGATTTTAGATCCAGGATGCTAACCACTTTACCACCTCAGTGCATCTAGCTGTCCTCATAGGTTTGGGGCTTTGTCTTTCAAACAAGTAGTCTGAGGCTTGGACACTACTTCTGGTGTCTGACAAGTTCCCAGTTGATTTTTTTTTTGGCTGGGGCAATAAGGGTTAAGCGACTTGCCCAGGATCACACAGCTAGTAAGTGTCAAGTGTCTGAGGCTGGATTTGAACTCAGGTCCACCTGAATCTAGGGCTGGTGTTTTATCCATTGCACCACCTAGCTGGCCACCCTGCCCCCCCAAGTTGATTTTAGACAAATCCCCTTCCGAGACCTGGCTGTTTCAGGCTACCCTGACATAGGAGAAGGGCGGACTCCCAGGGCACTCATAGCAACAAAATATCAGTACTAGAAGACAGTGTCAAAGCTCATCAAATCTTGGTCAAGGCCACATTTTGAATTAGTGGCAGATCTTGGCCAAGGGCCCATGGCTTCTGGGCTCAGCCACTGTGCCTCTTTGGGCTTCTACCTCATCTTTTGCATAGGGCTGTTAATCCCTGTAAGGAATCAACGTGTCTTAGGACTTAAGTTCATCTCTCAGATATGATTTATGGTTCAGGAGTCTCTCTAGATATCTCCCTGCCCCTTTTCTCCCCCTTTAAAAAACCCCAACAAACTTAAGTTGATTACTAATTTAAAACAGACATGACTATTAAGCACCTAATCTCAGCATTCAAAGGATGCTGATTGACATATATTAAGACATGACTGGGTGGCACAAATACCAATGAATACTCCAGGACTGTCTTTTTCCACAAATATGTGTCATTTTCCAGATACAACAATAACAAAAAAAGAAATGTGTAATTTTCTAATGAAATGCATTAGGCATAAAGCTCTAAAATTTATACCATCCAAGCTACCAAAAAAAGTTTTAAAAATATGACTCCTATTCTCCACATAAAATCATATATGTATATATATAAAATTTACTGATGATATAAAATCTTCAATAGGTCTGAGTATACCTGGGTCTAAAATATCTTAGCCTTCTAGGGAGGAGAAATCAAAATCCGTTATTTCTCCAACATGACAAAAATGGTGGTGTGTTCTACTCATTTAAAACAACCCAAATCCCAATGTTATCATTGGTACCACCACTGGTAATATATATATATATATATATATATATTTTTTTTTTTTTGGTGGGGCAATGGGGGTTAAGTGACTTGCCCAGGGTCACACAGCTAGTAAGCGTCAAGTGTCTGAGGCCAGATTTGAACTCAGGTCCTCCTGAATCCAGGGCCGGTGCTTTATTCACTGCACCACCTAACCGCCCCCACCACTGGTAATATATAAGGTAATATATAGTATTGGAGACACTCCCTGGGGTCATTATAATGATATTGTGGATGTTCTGGGCTTCCTCTGGTAGGGCTCTATACTTTGGTGAAGGGGAGCTGGGTTGACTTTGGCTGTCCTTGGGAGAGCTCCAGTGGGGCCACTGAGTCTTCATGGAAATCTCATAGCTCAGGCCAAACCACTAGCTAGGCTGTGTTTGGGAAAAGGCCTTAGGCTTCCCAGGTGAGGTTTGGAGGAGCTGGCAAGAGCAGGAGGTAGGGGTGCTGCCGGGCCTGGGGAATTCACACCCATTGTAAGAGGAGCCAGTATTTCTTGTTTCATGGTAAATTTGTGGTGGGGGAGACTGAAGGAGCAAACACATTGGCTCCAGTGGTGGGCGAGATCTCTTCTCCTCCTCTCTCCACACCCTTCCAGAGAACAGGACGATTATTTTCATCACAGGCACAGACACAGCCTTATGGAAAAATCCCCTCCTTTGTTCATTCTTTTGTTTAGCAATCATTTGTTAAGTGCCTACTGTGTGATATTCCAGGCTGGGAGTTTAGGATAATAGCTTTGTCATTGTGAGGGACCTCAGAGGTGATGCCTTACCAACCCCTGATTTTACAAATGAGAAAACTGAAGCCCAGATTTAAATGATTTTCCCAGGGTCACACAGGTAAAATAAGTGGCAGTCAGGATTTGGACCAAGGCCTTCTGAGGACACAAAGATGAGTTCTCAGGGAGCTCACTATCTGCTAGGAATAATAAAACTGTCTGCAGATCTGATCCACCTTGGGGTTGGGAGGAGGGAGACCAAATTTAGAGGAGGGACCACACGCTCTGGGCTTAAGGGATCAGGTTTCTTTGAGGAGGTCTTGTTTGCGCTGAGTATGGAAGGATGGGGAGAAATTGGATGAGAGGAACTTGAGGAAGGGAGACTATGGAGTTGGGAAAGCACAGGGTGGAGACAGAGGTTCAGGATGTCCAGTCCGGCTGGAGGTTAGAATTTTGGGGGACAGTAATAAGAAAAAACTGGGAAGTTAAGTGAGACCTAGATCCTGTATAGCCTCAAATGCCAGGCAGGATTTTATTCTGTAATTATCATATTAACAATAATGACGATGGTGATGATAATTTAAACATCTACAAATCTCTGAAGTGCTACTTTCATCACAGGCCTCTTAGGTAGATAGTGTAAGTATTAGTGTCCTCATTTTGCAGATGAAGAAACTGAGATATCAGGTGACAAGGTGATTTGCTGATGGTCCCCGGACTCAGAGCAGGTCTCTTGATTCTCAAGGACAGGGCTGTCCCCTTGCCTTAGTTTTGTAGCTTCTGTCCGTAGGCAGTAGAGAATAGATCTCTGCATGGAGTAATGACTGCGTCAGTATCGCATGTGAAGCGTTGAAGAAGTTGGAAAGCATGCTGCGTCTAGAATCAGAGGGCCTGGATTTGAATCCTGCCAGAATCCGCTACTATAACCCGGGCTATCAGGGTTAACCTTGTGAAGGAGAGGACTGCCCACCTCATCTCCTAAACCAGGCAGACACAATTGTGTGTTTTAGCCTGGCAGTTGGTTGATCTGAGAAGACGGTGGCTCAGTGGGAGCTATGTCCTGGTTCCTGGGGCCTGCCAGTGAGCAGACCTCCGGTGGATTGGGGGGTGTGTGGGGGCTGCCCCTCCTGTCCTCCTGGGCATGAGAGAGAGCTGCCTGGGTGGTGGTATTCATTCTTTCTCTGTGAGGCCATTCCTGTTGTCAGCCATCTGGCCGGCTGAGAGGTAGCATCTGCCAAAGTGCATACTGAGGGGTGTAATTTAATCTGCCCGGAAATCCTCAACATCTCTTTAGGAGATTAGCCACAGTGAAGGAGCTTAGGTGCTTCCTAAACAGGAGAAAGAGGTGCTGTTTCCACTGAGGCTCCTGGGTCCACTGTTTATCAGGCCTGTACAAAGAGCTCTCTTTGCTCTCAAGCCTCTGTGCTCAGGGACGAAGATGTGTAGAGTGTTAGAGCTGGAAGGGACCTTAGAACGTAGAATCTCAGAGAACTTGGAACATGGACTGGGAAAGCCCCAAGACACCTTAGGATGCGGCATGGCTGAGCTACATGGGACCTCAGGACACAGAATCACAGACGCAGAACTGGAAGGAATCTCAGAGGTTCTCTAGTAGAACCCCCTCATTGTTCAGATGAGGGAACAGAGGCCCAGAGAGGCTAAGGCCTGTCCAAAGTCACAAAGCTAGAAGTGTTAGAGTCAGGATTTGAACCCAGGCCCTCTGGTTCCAAATTCAGTGCCCTGCTTCTAATGTGGAGTGTCAGAGCAAAAAGGAACTTTAGAGGTCATCTCAACCTTTTTATTTTACAGGAGAAGGAATGGAAGCTTTAAAAACTAGAAGTGTGGGGAAGTTATTATTAATAAGCAGCTTGGGTTAACTAATTAACCTTAATTAATAAGGCAGATAGGTGGTGAAGGGGATAGAGCATTGGCCCTGCAGTCAGGAGGCCCTGAGTTCAAATCTGGCCTCAGCTAACTGTGTGACCCATGGCAAGTCACTTAAACCTGTTGGCCTTAAGTTCCTCATTTGTAAAATTATCTGGAGAAAGAAATGACAAACCACTCCACTTTTTTTGCCAAGAAAACCCCAGATGGGGTCACAAAGAGTCAGACATGACTGAAACAACTCAACAGCAGCTTGGGCAAATTCCTTTTCTCTAAGCCTCAGTTTACCCATTTGTTAAATGAGAGAGTTGGACTAAAGGGTCTCTCTAATGCTCTGGCTCTCTGCCCTCCACTCAGCACCAAAGTGATCTGTCTTCCTAACATGCAGCTCTGACTGTGGCACCCCATACTCAGTAAATTCCAGTAGCTCCCTCTCACCTCTAGGATCAAATATCAACTCCTTCATAGCCTCATCCCTACCTCCTTTCTGGTCTTCTTACACTTTAGAATCTCCCTCTACCCCATGTGTACTGTGTGATTCGGTGACCCTGGCCTCCTTCCTGTTTGTTCCCTGCACACGACATGCCATCCCCTGTCTCTGGGCATTTTCTCTGTCTGCGCCCCCATACCTAGAATGCTCTCTCTCCTCATCTCTGCCTCCTGGTTTCCTTCAAGTTCCAGCTGAAATCCTGCCTTCTACAGGAAGCCTGTTCCAAGCTACCTTAATGCTGACACCTTCCCTCTGTATTTTCTCCACTGCATCCTGTCTGTAGCTTGTTTGTGCACAGTTGTTTGCATGTTGTCTCTCGCATTAGACTGTGAGCTCCTTAAGGGCAGGGAGTGACTTATTGTGAATGAAGTAGAATATTAGGGACTAACCAAAGAGAACCAGCTTTGCAGATGCTTGCTCTACTCACAGCTAAGTGGCCGGAGCTAACAACAGTTCATGTGAAAAAGATCTGAGGGTTTTAATAATAATAGAAACAGGGCCCTGGGCCTATGACTTCAGTGGTATAGGGAACTCCCAGGTGAAGACACTATCTCTGCCTAGGCAGGTTGGCACCTTCTTTGTAATTTGTAGTTCTAGAAAGTTAGCTGGAGTGGGGGGGGGGAGGAGGAAGAGAGCACTCATTATTTATTTATTTATTCATTCATTTATTTATATATATATCTATTTATTTTTTGCAGGGCAATGAGGATTAAGTGACTTGCCCAATGTTGCACAGCTAGTAAGTGTCTGAGGCTGGATTTGAAATCAGGTCCTCCTGAATCCAAGGCCAGTGCTTTATCCACTGTGCCACCTAGCTGCCTCTGGAGAGCACTCATTTTTAAGTGTCTATTTTGTGCCAGACATGGTGCCAAACACTTTACAAATATCTCATGTAATCTTCACAGTGACCTTGGGAGATAGGTGCTATTATTATCCTCATTTTGCAGTTGAGGAAACTGAGGCAGGCAAAGGTTGGGCAGACGTTGAGTGACTTGTCCAAGGTCTTTCAGCTTGTATGTGTCTGATGCTGAATTTGAACTCGGGTCTTCTTGAGGGCAGACCCAGCACTTTGTACTGTGACACCAAGCTGCCTCATGAAAGCTTAGCTGCATTAGTGAGAAGTAAAAGCCCTGCTGCCTCTCTATCAAAGGGAGATAGATTTCAGCTCACTGTGAAGGTACAAAGGTCTCTTTGGAGCTGTCCAGCCCTGAATGGGTTGTTTTAGGAGGTGTATGATCTGACCATCACTGGGAGTCTTTAGGCATAGGTGGGATGGCCTCTTGCTGGGAATATTGTTCAGAACACTGCTGATCTTCAGGTTAGGTGAATGGCTTCTCACGTCTCAGCCAACACAGTGAGATTTGGTGGCACTGTGAATATTCTTAGTCCCAGTGAGACATAGGTGTGATGATGATGCTCTTGGTCTGCATCTTCCTTCCAGGGAGGGTGGTGATGGGTGGGTGTTCATAACAGACTGTTTCCTGGGTCCACATGATTTCTACACTTTCTACAGCACAATCACAGCCTCAGAGTTAGAAGAAACTCATCTAGGCCATCTGTTCTCATAGAAACAGTAGCAACTGCAAAAGTAATAATAGCCCACATTTATATACCGCTTTAAGGTTTGAAAAGCACCATAGATATTATCTTTCTGGCTTCTCACAACAATTCTTTGAGGTAGGTGCTAATACTAGCCCTATTTTTCAGATGAGGACAACTCAAAGATGTTAAGTGACTTACCTAGGGTCACACAGGAAATATCCAAGATGGAATTTGAACCCAGGTCTTCCACACTTCAAGTCCAGTGTTCTATCTCCTACATTTTATTGCTTCTAGGTTCATTTTACACCTTCCTTATGGGTTTGCTTCCTATGAATAAGAAGGGCATGTGAACCAGAAGCCTTTGGCTGTGGTTCTACTCACCTGTTGGCATCTTTGGGATTGGGCTCTCTTGGTTTTGTTTTGATTAGGCTCCCCTTGGTGCGGCAGTGACTAGACCTAAGAGATCTTGATACAGTTGCTGATGACTGGGTGGTGATGGCAGCTTTGATTGTTCTGGACCCTGGGGCCTCCTTGCTGATGATGGAAATACCTGTTTGTTTTGTCTCCTGCCCTGTAAGATGGGCAAAGGGACCCTGTGAAGGACAGGACAGAAGCAGTGACAAATGAGGCATGTTGTGGGAAAGGAATATTGGAAATACCTATGTGCGCTTTCCTCTAATTCAACTTTAGTTTTCTCTGTAGCTGCCTTTGACCTTCAGGTGAATACCCTTGTCCCTGTCCCTGTCCCTGTCCCTGTCCCTGTCCCTGTCCCTGCCGGCCTAATTTATGCCCTTCTTTTGGAAACCCAGACTCCCATGCATGTGGCGGTGGGCATTATTATATATATACACACATACATGGGCATACAGAGATGTATGAGTTGTATGTATGTAGAAGTTCAGATACTTAAAGATACACTGAAACACAGAGGAAAAGAGCCTGGGCTCTGGTATCAGAGGGCTTGAGATCAGATTGGCCCTTTAATACAAACTGACCTATCTGACCTTGGGCAGGGATTCTGATAGAGGATAAATGTTTTATATATAACAATATATATGAATATGTATATATGCACACACACAAATCATACACACATGTATAGGCATACACAGACACAGCAGGGAATGTATATATGCATGTACACATACATGTGTATGCACGTATATAACACACATAACATATATGTATATATACACACATATTCACATAAACACACATTTTGTTGTTTAGTCATTTCAGTCGTGTCCTACTCTTTGTGACCCCATTTGGGGTTTTGTTGGCAAAGATAGTGGTGTGGTTTGCCATTTCCTTCTCCAGCTCATTTTTCAGATGGGGAAACTGAGGCAAATAGGGTTAAGTGACTTACCCAGGGTCACACAGCTAGTAAGTGTCTGAGCCCAGATTTGAACTCAGGAAGATGAGTCTTCTTGACTTCAGGACTCTATCTACTACACCATCTAACTGTCAATAAATATATTTGCATCAATAGATGTATATACATGTATATAGGTGAGCATGGAGGAGACAGAACTGATTGATCCCTTTCTGTCTGAGGAGCCTCAGTCTCCTCATTGAAGAGGGGAGCGACTTGTTTGCTTTGAGGGATGAGGGAGAGAGACTAAGCCCAAATCCCTTCTGCAGGAGATCTTTTCAAGTCCTGCCCCACCAAACCCTTGCTAGCCCTCTGAGCTGACCTCATATTTGCACTGTGTGTATCTTTTATGTAGATAGTGGTTTGCATGATGTCTCTCCTGTTGGTCTGAAGTCCTTGAAGGCAGGGACTGTGTTTTTTCCTTTCTTTGTATCCCTAGTTCTTACTGAAGAGCCTGGGTGCATAGTATGCATGCAATAAATACTTGCTGAATGACTGACTATAAAGGTTTGAAAGTCACTGTGAGGAATGAGAGAGGGAGTAGGATTATTTATTGCACAGAATGGAGGACCTAGTTAATGTCTTCCATGATGAATTTATATGGGTGAAATTGGTGTGATCCTGGGACATTTTGTAATGAACCTCAGCTTCCCTGGAACAGGATCTGGAAGGTTGTGCTCATGATGGGATAAGATTTCTGGGGTCAGGAAGAAGGGGATGGAGTTTGGGAAGGGATACCTAGGGAGACATTCAGGTGGCAGGCCATGGGGGTCAAGACCAAGTACAGCAAGACAAGTGAAGTCAACTTGGAGAAGATGGACTGAGAGAGGAGTTGTTTTTTGTTCAGTTGTTTCAGTCGTGTCCGACTCTTCAGGACCCCATTTTTGTTTGTTTTGACAAAGATACTGGAGTGGTTTGCCATTTCCTTCTCTAGCTCATTTTACAGATGAGGAAACTGAGGCAAACAGGCTTAAGTGACTTGCCCAGGGTCACACAGCTAGTGTCTGAGGCCAGATTTGAACTCAGGAAGCCCAGTGCTCTATGGGGGCAACCAATAGGTCAACTGTGAGAAAGTGTAAGAGTTAGCATGGGACATTGGAACAAATGTTGGATCTGAAGTCATAGGAATTGGATTCAAATCCTAGCTGTCATTTACTGTCAATATGACCTTGACATCTCTTGTCCTTAGTTTCCTTGGTTAGACTAGTTCTCTTCCAGCTCTGAATCTATGGCCTTATGAAGTGAGGTGGTTGAAGATTAATAGGAGGTTGTGGTCAGGGAGAATTTCAAAGTTTAAGACCTTGGAGGTAGTATAGTTCTGGTGCTTGAACAACTGCATATGTGTACATGTATAATTCATAGATGTGTCTATATGTGTAGACATATACTCACTTGTGGTGATGTGTACATATACATACCTATGTATAGGTATGTGCTTTCACCTTTATTTGTGTGTGTATATATATGGTTGTGTACTCACCTGGCTCTATATATTAGTATATGTTGACTCACATGTATTTATCTGTCTCTTTATTTATAGTGTGCATAGGTATATGCTAGGTGGGAGGTTATGATTTACAGTTACCAGATGAAGATGGGGGTTACACCAGGAAAGCCTTTCTGGAGGAGGTGATTAGAAGTACAGAGTTTGAAAGGTGGGTAGAGAGACCTTTTGGCAGGGAGAAGCAAGGAGGAAATTTCTGGCTGGGATCTGTTTGTTAGAAGTGGAAGCTTGAAGTCAGGAGTATGCACAATGGGGACAGACAGTTTGTCAAAACAAATTGCCCATATTGGGATTTATGAGAAAACGATGGTTAGCTGGGGTAAAGGAATCTTTCCTAGGCTATACACTCCAAGAGGGCAGCCATTTGGTTTTGTTTATCCCTGATTCCCCTGCAGCATTCCCCAGAACAGAGTGCTGTATGTACATAGCAGTTACACGTTTGGTGGGATTGTGGGAAAGAAGGGTATTGTTAGACTTTGGATCATAGGATTTAGAGCTGGCAAACAATCTAGTTCAACCCCCTTATTTCACAGAGGAGGTAACTGAGGGCTTGTGAAGTTAAATGACATGCCTAAAGACATGCCACATTTTAGTGGCAGAGATGGAACTAGTCATCAGATCTTTAGACTCACTGTTCTAAGTCCTTTCCACTATACTATACTGTTTGTTTATCCAGCTTCAGCTGGTCTACCAGAGGATATTAAGAGGGCCCTGTGGGGGATCAGGGGAGTACATGGATTTGTGGTGGTGTTGTCTTTGAGGCAAACTGGAATTTGACGGGGTAGAGGTTTGTGAAGGAAGAGATCAGGACTTGTGGGGTTAAGAAATTTAAACGACATACAAAATTAGAGAGCTCTTATTTTTTAGTAAGGAGAGAAACTATTTGAATTGAAGTGATCAGACCTGTATGGATTTATCTGGAGAATAAGAGAGGTTATCTGCTGAGGTTTGTTTGGTTCCTGGAGGAGGAGAGTTTGTCAAATAGCTTTGGGGTTTTTTGGAGGTGGGGTTGTGGTGGTAGTGACTGCTTTGGGCCTTCATATAGTATACTTCTTCACTGCTAGAGGAAGGATTTTCTCTGTCATTTTTCTCTGACTTAAAATTTGACCTTACCGTAGCAGTTCTCTCTCATGGTCAGCTCTCATGTTGACCATCAACAATGAATAAATGATAAAGTATGTATTCATTCATTCATTCATCTATTTATTTATTGTTTTTGATAGAGTATTTATTAAGTACTTACCATGTACTGGGTACTGCATTAAGCACTGAGTATACAAAAACAAGCAAGCCAGATAGTCTCTGCCCTCAAGTAGCTTAAAATCTAATGGGGAAGAAACCACACAAAGGAGAGCTAGAAAGAGCTAGGGGATATTAAGCAGGGGTATGATGTGGAAATGGCTAAGAAGTGATGTGGAAGTCTGCTTCTGGGCAAGATAAAGCCAAAGTTTGTCTTTTGGATCCCAGCATCCCAAGGGCAGAGTCCAAGGTTCCAGTGGGAAGGGAAGCAGGAAGATGCAGAGCTGAGAGAATCTCACTTCCGGAAATCATGGGAAGCAAAGGGATTTTCGGTGGCCTTTGGAAAGGACAACATGTTTGTGTTTCTGCCAAGGAACTGTTGTGTATCCAAGGGCAGGTTGGTCTCTCTAGAAGAGGAGAAGTCAAAAGGATTGTAGGAAAACCTCTCTGCTCTCCCACTTATCAGGGAGGCTCAATTCTACTCTGAAGTAATAGAAGTAGGTTAAAAAAAAAAAAGAAAAGAAGAAAAGGGAACTGAGGAGGCATCAGGGAATCTTGACCCATGTCAGGAGGTTGGAAGGTGGAAGAAATGTGACATGGAAAAGTGAAGAAAAAACGTCTATTAAGCACCTACTATTTGCCAGGCAAATAGCGCTAAGCATTTTGGGAATATTGCCTCATTTGATACTCACAACAACCCTGGGAGGTAGGTGTTATTATTCCCATTTTGCAGTTGAGGAAATTGTGACATTTTAAACTCAATATGTTCAAAATGGAATTTGTTATCTCTCCTTTCAAACCCTCCCCACCTCCTATTTTCCCTATTACTTTATTTTTTTTTTATTTTAAAATTTTTTAGTGAGGCAACTGGAGTTAAGTGACTTGCCCAGGGTCACACGGCTAGTAAGTGTTAAGTGTCTGAGGCTGGATTTGAACTCAGGTACTCCTGACTCCAGGGCCGGTGCTCTATTCACTGTACCACCTAGCTGCCCCTTCCCTATTACTTTAGATGACCATAACACTGCTTCAGCTCCTCAGACTCACAAGCTAGGAGTCATGCTGGACTCCTCACTATCTCTCACCCCTCACATCCAAGCTGTTGACAAGGCCTGTTGATTTCACCTTTGCAGCATTTCTCAAATACACCCCCTTCTTCCCTCAGACACTACTGCCACTCACACCCTGATTATTTCAATAGCTTGATGGTGTGTCTGCCTGCCTCAAGTCTCTCCCCACTTCAATACATCTTTCATTCATCCACTAAAATGTTTTTCCTAGAACATAGGTCTGATCGTGTAACTGCTACTCCCCACCCCCAGCCCCCACTCAAACTCCAGTGGTTTCCTATTCCTTTCAGAATCAAATATAAAATGTTCTTTTGGGCATTGAGAGTCCTTCATAACTTAGGCCCCTCTTACCTTCCCAGTTTTTTTACTCCTTACTCCTTGGCATGTATTCTTTGATCCAGTGACATTGACCTCCTGGGTGTTCAGACACTCCATCTCCATTAGGTTTCTCTCTGGCTGTCCCTCATTCCTGTAACATTCTCCTTTCTCCTCTGACTACTGACTTCCCTGACTTTCTTTAATCCCTAATTAAAATCCCACCTTTTACAGAAGTCTTCCCCAGCTCCTCTTAATTCCATTGCCTTCTCTCTCTTAACTATTTCCTATTTATCCCATACATAGTTTGCTTTATATGAATTTGTTTGCACCTGATTTAAATTGTAAGCTCCTTAAGGGCAGGGGTTGTCTTTTACCCAGATTATCTTTTGCCCAGCATTTAGCACAGTGCCTGACACATTGTAGGTGCTTCATAAATACTGATTGATTAAGGAAGAGATTAAGTGAATTGCCCAGGGTCACACTGCTAGTAAGTGTCTGAGGTTTGATTCAAACTCATATTTCTGACTCCAGGCACCTCTTAACAAATTTGAAGAAAATTCAATGCTTCTATGCTCTCTCTCCCCACAAAAAAATTATGAAAGTAAGAACCGTGAAACCTACTGGAAAAGAAAAAAGGATTGTCTGGAGCTAAAGGACACTTTCATCACTTTAGCTGCCTTCACCAGTAGTTATCCTGGGCACCATTGCCAGTCATCCCATTTCCCTCCCCCACCCACTTGTCTATGCTTTCTCCTATCAATTAGTATATTCTGATGAAATTAAATTTCTCCTGTTCTATCTCAACCCCGGATCATCCCCAACTTTTCTTTTCTTTTCTTAGACTCCTCTGTTGCTAAATGTTACCAGGGAAAATCATGCCACCATGTTGGCCAGGTCTACTACACATTCATTGTACACAATCTCAATTGGGCTCTCACTCTTCCATGGAAATGTTTCTATTTCCTTGACTGATACTCCAGGATGCTTCCTGTAGGGGCCATTTTCACACATTCTCTTCAAGTACCCTGTGTTTGCCCCATCCCTCTCTTTGACAGAAAACATCTACTTTACTGAGAAAACAAAGGCCATTCAGTATGAACTCCCTTATCTCCCTTACCCTACACTTCAAATTCTTTCTACCACATCACCCATCCTCTTCTCCTTTCTTCTAGTCTCTGAGGAAGGGATGGCCTTCCTTCTTCCCAAGGCTAACCCTGCTACTTGTGCCTTTGGGTTACATCTTAGGAGGCCACAACTTCTTGTGCTCCATTAATGCATTCCTTCTGTAGTGGAAAGCATCCTGGATTTGCAGCCAGAGGACCTGGCTTTCCATCCCAACTTAAAATACTCACCGTGTGACCATGGAAAAATAACTTCATTCCTTTAGGCTTCAGTTTTTCCATGTTTTAAAAAGGGGGTTGGATTAGCTGCCCTATGAGATTCCTTCCATTTCTGCATATCAAGATCTATGATCCTATTCTCTTACTATGAATATTAATATCATAGCATCAGGAGGTGGTAAGAGATGAGTAGTGATGGTTGGTAACTGGCTCCCTGCTAAGCATACTGATGCAGCTCTTTGTCAGCCTGATGCTAATATTGGGGAGTTCTATCTTTCCAGGCCATATAGATCTATGCTCTGACAGAGAGTCTCCCAAGTCTTGACAGATATGACAAGCAGCACCCACTTTTGTCGATGTATTTGAGACCAAACAACAATACCACAAAGACCATAGAAATCATTCTAGGAATGATGAAATTCTGAGCAATACATCGAAGAGCTTAAGGAACCAGGTGATGCTTTAATCTTTGTTGCCAGTTGAAAGCAGGGGCTTTAGAAGAGCGATTAAGGTTTTGGGAGCAAACAGCTGGTTAAGAAGATGTTTATGAATGGTGAGACCTCTACTGAGAGCAAGAGGAAGATCACAGACAAAAGGCAGAGGTGTGGTTGACTGGTGAATGTCAGAGAGAGCAGAACTACTGGATAGAATAGAAAAAAGAACAGTTGAAACTCGAGAAGAGTAAGGAGATTAAGAAAGCTTTCAGCAATTTAATTGTCAAACACCTAAACTACAGCTTACTGAAAAAAGCAAACAAACTGGCAAATGTGATTGCTGAGAGGCTGCTGGCGATTTGGGAAAGATCTTGAAGAATGGAAGAGCTGTTGACGAAATGGACAAAGTCCAAATTTTCAATAAAGTAAGTCAATCAAGGGCAGCTAGGTGGCTCAGTGGATAGAGCACCGGCCCTGGAGTCAGGAGAACCTGAGTTCAAATCTGGTCCCAGACACTTGACACTAGCTGTGTGACCCTGGGTAAGTCACTTAACCCCAATTGCCTCACCAAAAAAAAAAAAAAAGGAAGTCAATCAGTGAGCTTGACTTTAATTTCTGGCACAATTCTATGACATATTTTCAAAGAGCATTTGTGTACGTTTAGAAAGGAAATCAATTGAGAACTAATATGGCTTCATTAAAAGCAAGTCTGCATTTTTTTGTTTTGGACAGTGCTGTTAGATCAGGAAAATGTGGAAGAAATTATATACTTATGTTTTAGAAGCCTTTGACAAAGTCTTTCATGCCATTCTTTTGGCCAAAGTCTAGAAATGTGGGCTAAATGATAGTTCAGTCAGGAAACTTGGAAGCAGTTGAACAAACAATCAAACCCTTTTAGGAATCATTAATGACTCGCTGTCAACTTGGAGGGAGGGAATAGGGCGAATACCTCTCCTTGGCCCTATGTTGTTTAACATTCTTAGCAGTGACTTGGGTAAAAGCATCAGTGGCATACTTATCAAATTTCCAGATATTGTGATTTTGGAAGGAATAGTTAATATCTGAATTCTAAAAGATCTTGATGGGCTAGAACAATGGGTCAAGTCTAGTAAGACAAAATTAAATAGAAATTGTGGTAGGAGCAGTATCTTAATCCCTCTGCCTGTGCAGGTTAGGCTAGTTTTCCCTTAAAATGTATTGGGACATTCCTGTAGACTTGGTGGGCTCAGGGGCTCTAAGGGCTCATACTATTGATGGCACTTCTTCATTGCCTAAATATAAAGCAGTTATGAGGATTTGAGGTGGGGGGTGGGGAGAGTCTCAGAGGTATTTTCTGGTTGGCCAATGTGGATAATTGCAATCAAGGAAGCCTTAGCTGAATCTCCTGGAGGTATTCTCAGTGCCTATCCTCTTTGTATATCTTCCAGCCTTGGCTAAGCAAAATCTCTTTTCATTAACTTCTGAATGACCTATAAGTGTCTCATTTTGTTCCAGTATTGTGTACCTAAACTGTTCAGGGTCTGGCCAGAGTCAGGCCCAGCCCAGAATAACTGACATTGTCTTGCTGGATTGGAACATAAAGAGTTTGTTGAAGTGGTCAATGGGCAGTGCAGAGGAGGTGGGATGGACTGGCCTTCCTGCTTCTGGTGTTACTTTTGATGATGCCTCTAGAAATGGTGGTCCCTTACTGTGAGATACACCCACTTCTAGGAAATTAGAGTGTAAACTGTGGCTGTTCAATAAGAAAAGAACAATGGATCTATTCTCTGTGTCCTTTAGAATTGTACCTTGAAGATAATTGTGCTAATTTAGCTGGTACCTGCCTCTGTCCTCCTGTACTGGGGGGGAAGACACAACACAAGAAGTCAGTGCCCCTCCAGGTCAGGCATGTGCCATATCTTCTATGTGGAAAGTGTAGACATTACGTTAGGGAAATCTACCTGGGACCCAATATCATGCTGTCTGGAAACTTGATAAGTAAGGCAACTATACTTTTACACAAATCACTGATAAGAATGTTGAACAACATTGAGTCAAGGACAAGCACTCCGACAATGCCCTCCTTCCGAGTCGCCAGTGAATCATTAATGGGTCTGATCCTTTCACTGGTTCCAAGTCTCCTGACAACTATAATTTAGCCCACATTTCTGCACTTTGGTTTGTACTCACCTAGCACAATTCTCTTTAAAGTACAGTTTCAAGGTCACAATTTTGTGAACCTTCAGCTCTCCTTTATGTTCTACTATCTCTTTGGAACTCAGGTTACCTTCCAAGAAGCCTGAAGGGAGTGAATATTTTGGGAAAGAGAAATATTATCCCTCATTAGAAAAAAGACAAACTTAGAAGAACTAGTTGTGTTCTGCCCTTGCTAAGACTGGATGCCTTTGTATAGCTAGTGGTCATCATCACCAAGTTGCCTTAGGAGAGGCTGCCTGTAAGAAAGACTTTGCCAGTTTGAAGGGAGTTAGATTTGTATAAGCTGTTGGGTTTTGAATGGCTTTTTGGAAATGACAATGCAGCTGAACTAGCAGTCCTTGTGTATGGGCATAGCCAGCCATTTGAGGGGTAGCATGAAGGATCCTAGTAGTGAAAAAATACAAACCAACACAAGCCCTGTAATTTTAGTAATGTATAACAACTGTGCTCACAAGACCATTGGAGTTTGATTCATTGTGAATGAACAGAGATTTTACTTATCCAAGGCTGGAAGATATGCAAAGTGGATAGGCATTGAGAATACCTTCAGGAGATTCAGCTAAGGCTTCCTTGATTGCAGTTATCCACATTTGTTCATTGTATTTTTTTGGGAGGGGTGAGGCAATTGGGGTTAAGTGACTTGCCCAGGGTCACACAGCTAGTAAGTGTCAAGTGTCTGAGGTCGGATTTGAACTCAGGTCCTCGTGACTCCAGGGCTGGTTCTCTATCCACTGCGCCACCTAGCTGCACCTATTGTATTTTTTAATTTGGAATTTAAGACACCAACCATAATTTAGGTATAAGGATCTGGTTGTGATTCTTTGGTGCAAGCCATTGGGGGAGGCACTTGACAAGACAATGCCAAATTCTCTCCCGGAGCCCAGAGATGTTTATGGTGATCTGGACACATGTGCCATTTGCACACTCTTTAATTAGCTGCTGACAGGCAAGGGCGCTTCATCTGTTGAAAGAGTTTCCACTTTCATCACTGAACTGTGAACTGTGGAATTTGAATTCTAATTCTCTTTCTGGAACTTTTCATTGAGGGGTCCCTGAAGAGCAGAGAACTCAGGTCCCTGGAGCAGTTCCTTACTCCCAGCATGAATGACTTCAGTTTCCACATGGGAGATAGAGCTCATAGCCTAGAGGAGGCTCTGGCTTTTTGCTTTTTGTGTTGTGTTGTGTTGTGTTTGTTGTGTTCTGTTATGTCTCCCCCCCTAGTATAGGAGAATAGTCAGCTACCAGCAGTAAGGGCACCTGAGTCCCAGCCAAACATGGGAAGGTGGTAACAATGAAAGCCTGAAGTAACCTTTTGCATGGGGTGGGGTGGGGGGGCCACTCAGGCCCGCCACAGTGGGGCCAGTCTGGCAGGGGTAGGGCAATTGTGCTTAGGCCTATAACAGTACTCTGTCCCAAATAGGGCTGAAGAGTTCAGGCCTCAGTTGTAGCAGTTGTCCTTCCCTGGAACTGGGAGCAGCAGTTGACAGAGTTAGCTGAAGGCAGAGCTATGGGTCCTGGCTAAGGCCAGTGAGCAATGGGCAGTGTCAGCAGTGGACATCAGACCAGCTTCTGGAAAGCAGCGATAGAGTGGTTACTGGCATATGTAGTACAAACAAAAGGCAAGCCCCCTGATTACTAAAGCGTAAAGCCAATGGACTCCACATCGCTGCTAATTCGATACTCAGTTATTGTATGATTACTTGGGCGGGGGGGGGTGGGGGTGCTTGAAGGTGACCAAAGGGTGACATTGTTGGGAAGGACCTGGTTTCATGGCTTCAAGGGAGAGGTAGAGGTGGCTAACCAGCCCCCACAGAAGAAGAGGGGCGGTCCTTCTCTTGGGAAAAAGATGTCTTAGTCTAAACCCCTAGGGAAGGGAAGGTCGTGTTGGGTGGGCCAGGGAACACTAAGTGGTTGGCAGTGTGCTGTTCACTGACTGATTGACGGGCGCAGAGCAATTGTCCTTGACCTTTGAAAAGGATTGGTGGCTGAAGAAAATGTCATCATCTTTGCTGTAGATGCTGCTCCTGTTTATGGTCATTTTTTTTTTTAAACCATTGAGAGACTCTCTTTGAACTTGAAAGATTTAGCATCACCCACCACATGGACCTGGTCATTTAGATCTGGGACTCAGTCCTTCTTGAGGCTCCCAGATTCAGTCACTCCTTCAGGCAACTGTTACATTGTTTTCATTAGTTTGCTAAGCATTTATTAAATGCATACTATTTGCATGCACCCTGTGAAGTCCCGAGGATACCAAGAAAAGCCAAAATCCTAAAAACCAAGCCCAGTTCCTGTTTTTAAGGAGCTCACAGTGTAGTAGGGGAAACAATAAACAAATAAGACTATGTACAAACAGGATAGAGACAGGATAAATTGGAGATAATCACGGGGGAAGGCACTTAGGGGGATCAGGAAAGGTCCCTTGCAGAAGGTGAGATTTTAGCTGGGATTTGAAGGAAGCAGAGAGATGAACAAGGAGAGTATTCTGGGATTGGGGGATGGTAGAGTCAGGAGGTAGAGTATCTTGTGGAAGAAATAGCAAAGAGGCTGGTATGTCTGGATCGTAGAATCTATGGAGGTGAGTAAGGTGTAAGAAGGGGCCAGGTTAGGAAGGGCTTTAAAAACCAAACAGAGGATTTTTTGTTTGGATCTGGTGATACTAATGGAAGCCCTGGAATTTATTGAATAGAGGGATAACAGTGAAACCTTCACTTTAGGAAGATTGTTTTGACTGATGTGGACTGGAGTGGGGAAACACCAGAGACAGGGTGACTGACCAACTTGCAGGATATTATAATAGTCATAAGTGTGAGGGAATGGGGTCTGCACTGAGGTTACGGCAGTATCAGAGGAGAGAATGATGTTCTGAAGATAGGATTGTCAGGGCCTGACAACTGATTGGATTTGGGGATCAGAGAGAGTGAGAAGTTGGGGATGACACCTGGATAAAGAGAGCCTTGTGACAGGAAGGATGGTGATACTTTCTGCAGTAATAGGGAAGGTAAGAAGAAAGGAGGGTATTTGGGGGAAGATGAGTTCAGTTTTGTACATGTTGGAGTTTATGATGTCTATAAGATATTCAGTTCAATATGTCTGAGACACCAGCTGAGTGACCCTGGGCAAGTCAATTAACTCTGTTTGCCTCAGTTTCCTCATCTGTAAAATGAACTGGAGATGAAAATGGCAAACCACTCCACTGTCTTTGCCAAGAAAACCCGAAATGGGGTCACAAAGAGTCCAGCATGACTGAAAAATCACTGAACAAGAGATATTTGGAGATGTGAATGTGGAGATCAAGAGAGAGGTTAGGGCTGGATAAATAGCTCTGAGAATCATATGTATAGAGATGATAACTGAGTTCACAGGAGCTGATGCAATCACCACATAAAATAGAGGTCATCTCGTCCAACCCCCTCATTTTATGGAGGAAGAAACTGAGGCCCATAGAGGTCAAATAACTTAGTCAAGGTGGTACGGGCAAGTGACTGAGTTGAGATTCAAAGCCAGAGCCTCCATATCACAAATTCATTATCCATTCCACTATTAGAAGATGACGATTTCCTCTTGACTTCTCAATTGCCCTATTGGGGAAAATAGAAAGGAAAAATCTAAGTATCATGTATTCATTCAGCTTGTCTTTCCTAAGTTCTCAGGTACTCCCAGCCTTGTTCTCAGCTGTGCTCTGGGGAGGACTGTGAAGGAGCAGATGGGGCCCAGTCATCAGTGAGCTCAGAATCTGGGGAGATAAAAAGAATAGAACAGGGGCAGCTAGGTGGCGCAGTGGATAGAGCACCGGCCCTGGATTCAGGAGGACCTGAGTTCAAATCTGGCCTCAGACACTTAACACTTACTAGCTGTGTGACCCTGGGCAAGTCACTTAACCCCCATTGCCTCACCAAAAAAAAAAAAAAAATAGAACAGATGAGATCTGTCCTCTTGGAGCTTGCCTGAGAGCAGGGGAGATAGGAGAGAACAAACCCTAGATGATCCCACTGGGAATTCATGATATAGAGAAAGAGGGTGGGGGGGATCAGACCCTGCTTGTCCTTGGGAGCTCATTGTAGAGCTCACAGGGAGAAGAGAGGAATAGCAGACCCCAGCCCTGCCCTCAACGGGGCACAGGAAGCCCACACAAGGAACAGACAATAAATATAGCGTATAATTAATTGTACAAATGAAAGATGGTGACTAAATAATAATAAGGATTCAGGGGATTGGTGCCAGTGGGGCTCAGGGAAGGCTTCTGGGGGAAGATGAGGTTGTAGCTGGATTTCCAAGGTGTTCATATTGCTATGGAAAGCTCAGGGTGTCTGAACTATGCATGTCCAAATTTTGTGGGAAAGAGCTGGGCTCTAAGCTTAGGATGTTCTCTCATCTCCTAGTTTCCCCTTTTTGGTTCCTGATTGTAGTGGAGTAGAAAGCCTTGAATTTGCATTCTGAGTACCTGGGTTTGAATCTGGACTCTGCTATTTGGCACATCACGTAGCTTCAGAGGCCACAGGGGTCTTCTCATCTGTAACTTGGTTGAACTAGATGAGCTTTTTCTCTCTTTGTTGTTGTTGTTGTTGTTGTTTTGCGGGGCAATGAGGGTTAAGTGACTTGCCCAGGGTCACACAGCTAGTAAGTGTCAAGTGTCTGAGGATGGATTTGAACTTAGGTTCTCCTGAATCCGAGGCCAGTGCTTTATCCACTATGCTACCCAGCTGCCCCCGAAGGTATATAATATGGAAATGAAAGAGCCAGAATTCGGGCCTAGCTCTGACTATAACAAATTCCATACTCTTCACATCTTGCTGCTGCCTGTGTTCATGAAATTCTGGGCTTGCTCACCAGCTGTTGAATACAAAAGGGTCAGTCGTTACATCAGTAACAAGATGTTCATGCAGATTCTTTTACTAAATTGTGCCCATGGCACGGATGTTTGCTGGACCTTTACAATGTGGCTCTTTATTCTGTGGTGTGATAAGCAGCCTTGCTTATCGAGGATGGGTCATGTGAGCTCACTAATCATACCATGGTTGAAGACTCAGAAATTTCAAATAGTACAGGTAGATTTTCAAGGGTTGCTGTAAGATAGAAGTTGTTTTTTGGAATACCAAAAACCTCAGAGGTGTGAGCAGAACAGAGTTCGGACCTAGAGGTCAGGAGACCCGAGTTCTAGTCCTGCCTCTGTTACTGATTCCCTTTATGTTGTTTAGCAAGGCCCTTCCCCATTCCAGGCCTTAATTAACCTCTTAAAAGTGGGTGGGAGGGGGCAGCTCGGTGGCACAGTGGATAAAGCACTGGCCATGGATTCAGGAGGACCTGAGCTCAAACCCGGCCTCAGACCCTTGACACTTACTAGCTGTGTGACCCTGGGCAAGTCACTTAACCCTCATTGTCCTGTCTCCCCCCCAAAAAAAAAGAAGTGGGTGGGAGGAAGAGGGAGGAAAGTTGGGCTTGGTGGTCTACAGGGGTCTCCTGAGCCCTCATGTTCTAGGAGTCTCTGAACAGTTCCCTTCTCACTATTGCTAGTGTCCTCAGGGATACAGGATCCAACCATAATAATGATGATCGCTAAGATTTATTTTGTTGAGGCAATTGGGGTTAAATGACTTGCCCAGGGTCACACAGCTAGTGTCAAGGATCTGAGGCCAGATTTGAACTCAGGTCCTCCTGAATCCAGGGCCGGTGCTCTATTCACTGTGCCACCTAGCTGCCCCCTTAGGCAAATCTTTAACCTCTCTGTGTCTCAGTTTCCTGATGTGAAAATGTGAGGGTCAGATCAGGAGGACTCTGAGGCAGCAAATCTGTGATCCTTTGAAATGAAATTGTTTCAGTTTTTATCTGTGCCAGGTCCCCGGAGATCCTTTCTCTGGAGTTTGTTAGCAAGCTTCTGGGCTCCTTCCTCTTACTGGCCTTTTGCTTTGATGACCAGTCAAAACAAACAGAATTAGAAGAGACTGGCTAACACCAACAAGCCAGCCGTGCCTTTTAAAATTCAAACAGCCCTGCCCTTAAGAGGATAGTTGTTGTTTAGCTCTACCTGTTTCCTGGGTGAGGAAACCCAAGCCCTAGTTGGAGAAGACAGTTTATATAATAAAGACCTTGAGTGAATTTGCCCGGTATGAGTCAACAGTGTGACATGGCAACCGAGAGAGCCGGCATGATCTTGATTGAATTCAATTTGTCACAAGCACCTATTACATGCAGAGCAGCTGCTGACCCATATTGGGGTCCCCTGTACTGATGGGATCATAGGTCTGGTCCAAAAAACAAGATGTTTTGCTATGATGTAAGGCATTATGGTAGATAAAGATAGAGGGCCTGCCTCAAAGTCAGGGAAATTGCTGGCTATTTGACCCTGGGAAAGTCACTTGAGGCCTCTTGGTACCCCAGCTGACTAATTCTCTAAGGAGCAGAGCAGTTACTAATCTGAGTATGTAGTGGGAGTTTTTACACTGGGATTTCCTTCTGTTAATGAAATTACAGTCCAGCCACTGCTTCTTCCTCTCCTTGCCCTCGAAGTATAGAATACTATAAGCATGCCCTAACCAGAATCAGGTCTTGAGTTCAAATCCAGTCTCAGACACTGACTATATGATTCTGGACAAGTCATCTGTTCTATCTGCCTCAGTTTCCTCAACTGTAAAATGGAAATAATAATAGCACCCACTACCCAGGTTTGATGTGCGGATCAAATGAGATAAAATTTGTAAAGTGATTCACATAGTGCCTGGCACATAGTAGGCATTTAATAAATGCTTGTCTCTCCCCCCACCAAAAAAAGGATCATTCTGGGGCATTTAGGTGGCTCAGTCAATAAAGCACCAGCCCTGGATTCAGGAGGACCTGAGTTCAAATCCGGTCTCAGACACTTGACACTAGCTGTGTGACCCTGGGCAAGTCATTTAACCCTCATTGCCCTACCCCTCCCCCCCAAAAAAAAGAATCATTCTACTTGGCATCAGGGATACAAAGAGAGAGAAAAATAATTCCTGCTCTCAAGGAACTTATATTCCAGCGACGGAGTATAAGTCAGTAGGTCAGTTAGCATTTATTCAGGGCTTCCTATGAGCTGTGCTGAGCTCTGTGGATACATAGAAAGGAAAGGAAGAAATAAAAGCCCAGTCCCTGTCCTTGATGAGCTCACATCCTAATGGAAGGAAGGTGTTTGTGCGTGGGGGTACGTAGTATCTGTACCGCTAGGTACTTGTAAAGACACACACATATATATGATGATTTGAGGGAAGAGCGAGTATTGTTAGCCATGGGGAGGGTGGGGAACTCAGCAAAGGCTTCTGGGAGGAGGTGGTTCACTAGGGGAACCTAAAATGAAACTGAGGCTTCTAGGAGTTTCAGAAGAGGAGGCAGTGCCGATGCCTGGAATATTAGGTAGCACAGTTTGGTTGGGGTGTAGTGTACTGGAAGGTAAGGAATGTACAGTCAACCTGGGAAGGTAGACTGAAACTACATTGTAAAGAGATTCAACTGCCAAGTTAGGAGTTTGGATTTTATCTGTCTTCAGACACTCAGATGACTGTGCAACCCTGGGCAAAGCTCTCTCACACTCTCTTCCTCTGTCTGCCTCAGTTTTTTCAACTGTAAAATGGGGATAATAACTGCACCTACCCCCACAGGGTGGTTGTGAGGACCAAATGAAGTGATATTTGTTTTTTTTAAAAAGTGTTTATCGGGGCAGCTAGATGGCGCAGTGGTTAAAGCACCGGCCCTGGATTCAGGAGTACCTGAGTTCAAATCCGGCCTCAGACACTTGACACTTACTAGCTGTGTGACCCTGGGCAAGTCACTTAACCCCAATTGCCTCACTTAAAAAAAAAAAGTGTTTATCAGAATTCCCTTCTCTCTCCCCCCCTCCCCCTTCCCTCTTCTCCCCCTCTCCCCCTTCCCCTGCCCACGTAAGGAGTTAGGAAAGGTTGAACAGTCACTGTTATCCTCAGAGTTGTACTTTAGGAAGATATTTTGGTAAGTCTTTGGAGGCTAGATTGGAAAAGAAATAGACTGGAAACTGAGAGTCCAATCAGAAATTATGGGATGAGAACTTGGACTAGGGCCTCAACTAGGCCATGTAAGTGGAGTGAAGGGGAGAAGTATGATCATGAAAGCACAAATTTAGAACCAGAAGAGACCTTAGAGGCCACCTAGCCCTCCCCCCTCATTTTACTGAGTCCCAGAGAGAGTAACTGACTTATCAAAGGTCACATAGGAGATACATGGCAGAACCCAGAATTGAATTTGGATCCTCTGTCATAGTCAATGTTTTTCCCATGGTCCCATTGCCACCTGCAGGGGGTAGATTAGACAAAACTTGGCCATTGATTGGATATTGGGGAGTGGGGGTGAAGGAAAAGGAAGAATGGCACAGAAGAATTCAAGGTTGTAAACCTTATATTGGGAAATTGGATCAAAGCTGGTTGTTCCCAAAAGAGAAAGAGGGAAATTTGAAGAAGGGGTAGTTGAGGGGGAAGGAAACAAGAGACAGTCAGAGAATCACCCTCTCCTTTCTAGAGACCTGGTTTCTCAGTGGAACTTGGGCAGTTTCTAGATCATATGAAGGAAATGAATTCTATTGTAGAGTGCGATGTTCCTATAGACATTTGTGTGATTGGAGACATCCACCAGGCAATTGGTGATGGGAGATAGAGGTTGGGGCTAGAGATTTTTTTAAGTCAGCTGCATGATAATTAAACCCATTGGAACTGAGGAGATGAAAAAGGAGCCGAGGACAGAATGTTGGGGGACATTTTTTTTTTTTTGGTGAGGCAATTGAGGTTAAATGACTTGTCCAGGGTCACATAGCTAATAAATGTTAAATGTCTGAGGCCAGATTTGAATTCAGGTTCTCCTGAATCCAGGGCATGTGCTCTATCCACTGCGCCACCTAGCTGCCCCTGTTGGGGGACATTTAACAGTAGGGTGGGAGATGGACGGTGATTCAACAAAGCCGAATGAGAGCGAGCAATCGGATAGGGAGAGGGCCAGGAAAAAATATCATCCAAGCCAAGGGAAGAGAGAATATCCAGGAAGAGGTCAATAATGTCAGAAACTTCAGAGAGGTACAAAAGGATAAGGATGAAGAAAGAGCCATTGGATCTAGCAATCGAGAGTCATCATTGACCTTGGATAGAGTGGATTCAGTCAAGAGGTGAAGTTGAGATAAAAAATTGCAAGGGATTGAGAAAGGCAGAGGATGTGAAGAAATGTAAGCAGTAGATGTAGATGGCTTTTTTCTAGGAGTTAGGCTGTGGACAAGAGAAGAAATACAAGGGTAGCTTGAGGGGATGAAGTTGAAAGAGTCAAGTAAAAAAACAATTTCTTTCAAGTAAAAATTTTTGAGGATGGTGGTGACCAGGTCATGTTTATAAGAGCTAATAGAAGAGGAGAGCTCTAACAGTCATTTTCTTTCTTATTTTCTTTTGGGAAATTGGAGGGAACGGAATCAAGAATACAAGAATATGAGTTGGGTTAGCAAGGTAAAGGTCACCTTCTTTCTGTGGTACTAGAGCAAATGTGGAGAGACTGAGGAATAATGTTCTGAAGTATAAAATTAAGATAAAAATAAGGGGGTTCTGAGGTATAAAATTAAGATATAAAAAGAGGAAGGACATCCTTCTCTTCCAAATAGCTAACATTTACAAAGTGCTTTAAGGTTTGCAAAGTGCTTTATATATATACACATGTATGTACAGGTATACACACACAGGTAATTTAATTCTCACAATAACCCTGGGAGGCATTGTTTTATTATTATCCCCATTTTATAGAAGAGGAAACTGAGGCTGGCAGTTATACTTGCCTAGGATCACATGGCTATTAGGTATCTGAAGCAGGAGTCAAACTTGTCATCCTGACCCCAAGTCCAACACTGCCTACCAAGCCACCTAGCCTCCACTTTCTCAGTAAAATATGAGGTGAGGGGGGCAGCTAGATGGCGCAGTGGATAGAGCACTGGCCCTGGAGTCAGGAGGACCTGAGTTCAAATCCGGCCTCAGACACTTAACACTTACTAGCTGTGTGACCCTGGGCAAGTCACTTAACCCCAATTGCCTCACTAAAAAAAAAAAATGAGGTGAGGGAAGAAATTTGGAACAGCCACCACTATGAGGAGTGTGATAAAGCATCAGTTAAGGAAGAATGAAGAAAGACTGCCAGGTGGCAGCGAAGATGTGGTTGAGATTAGATTATAAATAGCAGTCTATAGCAGACTCACTCAGCCAAGGTGCGAGGGGACCCAAGGTCCGAGTGCTGATGGGGGCAAGGCCTTGAGAGCAGAACAGATTGGGTGATGGGATTATATGATGTCCATTATAGGGGTAGGATTCAAAGGGAGGAAAGGTCTAGGGGCCCTGTTTTGTGAAGAACAGGTTGAAGCAGTGCTTCCCGGAGGGAAGAATAGGTCCCCTAGGCTGACACCCGAATGGAGGGGCCTGGAGTTGGGGAAGGATGGTGGGGCTACCTGCATGACCATGGCTGTGGCCGGCTCACCAGCATGGAGGATACTGTCAAGGTCGATAATGGAGCTGGCCCTGTAATTCTTTCCCTTAGCTCAAACCTGGAGGATCCTTACTAGGCCTGGGTTTGGGCTCCTTCTGTGTAATCTGCCTGGGGGAGTATCTTGGACTGAGTCTGATTTAGGGTAAGGGGACAAGGCTAGGAAACAGGTAGGTTTGGGCATGGCCAGGTTGGGAGCAATGAGCAGCAGAACAACTTTATGCTGGAGATTACAAAAGCCCCCCTTGGCAGGAGTGGCATCTTATCTTCTGGAGGAATTTCTAGAGCAAACCCCACCCGCCTTCCTCTTGAGTCTTAGGCTTATGGGAAACCCTCTGAGGTTAACCAGGTGGTGGGATACAGCCTTGGGAGCTTTGAAGCAAATATTGGTTCGATCCCAGTTATGCAGCCACACGGATGTCTGTGGTGGAGTGGACAGAGAACCAGTCAAGCAACCAGAATGGCCTGAGTTGAAGTCCAATCTGTGATACATACTAGCTATGTGACTCTGGGGAAGTCAGCTCTCCTTTCATTGTCCCCAGCAAATCTCCAAGGTCCTGTATCTCAGGGAAGTTGATGGTCTGTATTGATTATAGGAGCCAGCCTTTATAGTGTGCTTTGAGATTTGCACAGTGCTTTCCAAATATTAGCTCCATTTGGATTCTTGCAACAACCCTATGAGGCAGGTGCTAGCCATTATTCCCATTTTACAGACGAGGAAACTGAGGGTTCCACAGCTAGTAGGTGCCTGAGGCTCATAACACTTTCCACTTCATCACCGGCTGCATGGATATAGAGTTTCTTTTCAGGAGCTTCACTATGCCAGTGAAGTGGCAGGAGTGTTGGGGGCGGGGGGAGGAGTCAGGTCAGAACACAACATTTAAATATCTGTGGAAAGAGCCTTGGTTTGGAGGTAGAAGACATGGGTTCTAGTTTTGTTCCTTCTACCAGATTTCTTTGTGATGTTAAGTAAATCATTTGTCCTGTCTGGACCTCAATTTCCTCCTCTATAAATTAAGGAAATCCTGCCCTTAGTAATATTTTAGGTTCACCTCCACCCCTTTTAGAGATAATGGAGGAGGGTTGCTGCAGGGTTTTTGGTGTAATGTTCTGGGAAGAGCAATTTTCAGAGCAGAAAGGTAGGCTACTGAGTCCCTGCAGGAAGGTTGGAAGGTAAGAGGGGAAGGGTCTGCCTGGGGGAATGAATGGGGGAATAAATGGGTCTAACACACACTCTCTCTCTCTCTCTCTCTCTCTCTCCCCCCCCCCTTAGTCTCGAAGCGTGGACAAACAACATGCAGTAATCAACTATAACCAGGACAAAGATGAGCACTGGGTAAAGGACCTTGGCAGCTTAAATGGGGTGAGTTGACCTCTGGAGTCGCACTTTCCCTGAGGACTGAAGTCTGTGGTGCCTCCCAGTCCCTTGTTGGCCTAGCTGCTGAGGGGGATAAGTGCGGGGGAGAAGGAAGGGATATTTTTCCCAAATAATTCTTTCTTCAGGTGACTTTAATTCTTTTTTTTTTTTTTTTTGGTGAGGCAATTGGGGTTAAATGACTTGCCCAAGGTCACACAGCTAGTAAGTGTTAAGTGTCTGAGGCTGGCTTTGAACTCAGGTCCTCCTGACTCCAGGGCCAGTGCTCTATCCATTTGATGTATTTTTGAAAGTTTTTCATTCTGAGTAATTTAAAACAATTTAAAAAGTCTTGTTGATCAGAAAGATAAGCCTTCAGAACCCTGGGAAATTTTCACTGTGGCTCATGTCCCAAGGTTTCTGGAGAGTGGAGTGTTACTGTATAAAGTTTTGGGAACCGGCTCATGTTCTTTATATGGAATTTCCCAAGTGAATCCTGGGGCCAGTCTCTTATGGTGTAGTGGAAAGAGCATTACTGAACTTGGAGTCAGGAGAGACCTGGTTTCGAATCCTGACTGAGACATCTAAAACCTGTGTATCCTTGGACAAGTGACTTTCTATCTTTGAGCCTGTTTTCTCATCTCTTCAGTGGGGCCTCATATGCTGTGCTGTCTCCCAGAGCTAGGGTGAAGAAAGCACTTTGTAAATTTCAAGGTTCTGGAGAATGCCAGTCATTATTCAGATGATTTATCATGCTTGCCATGTACCTAGCCCTGGGCTCTGCCAACCAGCTTTAACACGTGTTTATTCCAGGAGATTAGGAATGGGGAAAGGGAGGATGGAGAGAGTTCAGCAGGGTCCCGGGAGGCATCACCTACCTACAGTTGGACATCTCTCTACCCATGATAATCCTTTGGGTAATAGAGTGTTAGCAACAAGGCCTCTGCTCCAGTCTAACCCCATTTTTCCTTTCTCTACACAGACGTTTGTGAATGACGTGCGCATCCCTGACCAGAAATATGTCACTCTGAAACTCAACGATGTAATCCGCTTTGGCTACGATATCCTTTTTTGGTTGTCTGGGTCTTCCTAGGGTTTTCCTACTTTCCCCTACCCACTTTTGTTTCTTCCTGTCTCTCATTTCTCTTGGAGCCAGACTTTTTTTGGTCCTTCAGAGGCAGACCCAACACGTCGCACTGTGAAGTCCGTCAGGTGACATTTGCTCATGTGGCAGCTGGATGGTGTGTTTCATAGCTCATAGGGAAGTGATAATGAGACCAAGATTATGTGTTTGTCTGTGTGCAGGGCATTCAGTCTCCTAGAGAGAGAAGAACTATTTCTGAATAAATATCTTTCATTGACCATTGGTCCCATGGGGCACCAGGTGAGGATGGTATAGGTAGCTTAGTATGTACATCCCTGGGGCTAGAAACTGTGGTTGACAAGTGGAGGGCTAGGAGGGTCACCACTGTATGAAGTTGTTATTTATTTATTTTTCCTTTTGGTTGTATTAGGATGACAGCAAGAAAATTTTCCATCCTTCCCTCTTTCTTCTTCTTCTTCTTCTTCTTCTTCTGCTTCTTCTTCTTCTTCTGCTTCTTCTTCTTCTTCTGCTTCTGCTTCTGCTTCTGCTTCTGGCAATTGGGGTTAAGTGACTTGCCCAGGGTCATACAGCCAGTAAGTGTTAAGTGTCTGAGGCTGGATTTGAACTCAGGTCCTCCTGAATCCAGGGCCAGTGCTCTATCCACTCCTCCCTCTCTTGACGCTATTAAAATACCCCTTTATTTATGTAAATAGTTGGTGAATACATTTAACAAGTGTTTTCTGATTCTTGCTCAGCCTTATGTTTGGCAGTTACTCTGGGAGAGACAGAGGAAGGAAGGAACACAATTCAGCTCATGATGTTGGGGAGGTAGATGGGGAGACTGAACCTTGTCTTCAGAAAGCTCATCATCTTGGAGGGTAACAGGGGAGGAGCAGACCAGGGCCTGGAGGGGGGAGTCGAGGGATGGAGATGTGAAATAGAGGAGGGTAGCTCATGTATTGGGTGATATTCAGGAGCCAAAAAGAACCTAAAGGGATTAAAATAATGGGTCAAATCTGATAAAGTGAAATGTTTCCTCCATCAGATCTAGAGTCCTCATTGATCTCAGCAGATGTTGAGAATGAATCCTGATCCATTATAAATCTTGTCAGGGTTGTCTCATAGATATTGAATGAATGAATGAAAAGCACTCACTAAGAACTTATGATGTTCAAAACGCCGTGCTAAGCCATGGGGATACACAAAGAAAAAGTCAAGCTAGAAGCAAGGATGGTGGGAGTGGGGAGGATTTGGGGGGATTGGAGGGGGGATGGCTTCCGGTGCCTTCACACTTACTTGTCCATCATTGGCAGCTGGTCAGCATTTGGTGATGGTTGGTGGTGGGGGAGATGGGCCCCTTCTTCATAAGCACTGCTCTCCTCTGTGATAGCTGTGGGAAAGATTGAAGGCAAAAGGAGAAGGGGACGGCAGAGGATGAGATGGGTAGATAGTGTCATGGAAGCAACAAACATGAGCTTGGACGGACTTGAGAGATAGTAGAGGATAGAAAGATCTGGTGTTCTGTGGTCTGTGGAGTCACTAAGAGTTGGGCAGGACTGAACAACAACCACCACAATGGATAGCTGTGGCTGACATCAGGGTCAGTAGCCTGGGGGACATTGCATTTCTCAGGGCCTTTGGACTCAGGGGACTTTCACCAGAGTTCCAGACAAGGAGGAGATTGAAGGGCTGGTGGTGATGTGACTTCTCTCGTCTCACTCTCAGGGTGTCTTGCTGCCATAGCTAGGCTGGCTTGCCAGCCCTAAAGGTGGCAGTTGTTTGGCAGTTGGCATTTATAGTGGGCAGGAATGGCAGGGCCCTTCCCCATAGGAGTTGTTCTCCTCCATGTATTTTTTTTGTTGTTGAGGCAATTGGGGTTAAGTGACTTGCCTAAGGTCACACAGCTAGTAATTGTTAAGTGTCTGAGGTCGAATTTGAACTCAGGTCCTCCTGACTCCAGGGCTGGTGCTCTACCCACTGCACCACCTAGCTGCCCCTCCCTCCCTGTATTCTGCAGAAGAGAACTTCCTTTAGGTCTGCTTACATCGTATTCTTATCTCTGTGGGACTTGGGCTGTTCACTGGTTCCCCCTTGTTCTCATGATCTGAGATAATGATCTTATGGGGAGACTAAATCAATGAGCACCCCAGATCCACTGAAGAAAACATTTAACTTTATTAGATTTAGCCTGTTATTTTATCCTTTTAGCTTCTTGGCTACCGAACATCATATGATACATGAGCCATCCTTTGATTCACATCTCCACCTACCACATCCCTACTCACAGGCTATGAACCCTGAAAACAAGGCCCTGCTACGTTCCTTGGTAGTCTTTTCTTTTTTTTTTGCAGGGCAATGAGGATTAAGTGACTTGCCCAAGGTCACACAACTAGTAAGTGTCAAGTGTCTAAGGTCAGATTTGAACTTGGAAGTCTTTTTGAGACCACCAATCATACGTTTCCTTAGCTATACCTTTTATATTACTTATATGTAGGTTATCATTAGGAATATGCAGATTCCTACTTTAGTCCACCATGTGTCTCTCCATTCCCCTCTGGGGCCCTCATAGCTTTGTTCAAAGACTGAGGTAGCCATGTAGCATACCGAGAAAACCATTTGAGTTAAAAGTTAGGCATTTGTGCCATAAAGCACTTTGAGATCACTTCTCAAACACTACTTCATTTTCCAAATGCAGTCTGGGGTCAGAGAACAGAGATACCTTTGTGGTGGTATTTATCAAGAAATCTTGTTTGATCATAGAAGGGGTAGGGACCAATGAGGCCATCTAGTCAAAACCCCCTCATTTTACATAGGAAGAAACTGAAGCCCAGGGAGGTTGTTACTTGCCCAGGGTAACACAGGTAGTAATTGCCAGAGGTGAGATTTGAACTCAGGTCTTGTGACTCCAGAACCAGTGCTTTTTCCCCTGACATACTCTGACCTTAAATATGCATAAGAAATATGTTGTTGGAGGAGAATTTTTAAAAAATTCTTTCTTTTTTTTCTTTTCTGTGTGTGTGTGTGTGTGTGTGTGTGTGTGTGTGGCAGTTGGGGTTAAGTGACTTGCCTAGGGTCACACAGCTAGTAATTGTTAAGTGTCTGAGGCCGGATTTGAACTCAGGTCCTCCTGAATCCAGGGCCAGTGCTCTATCCACTGTGCTATCTAGCTGCCCCTGGAGGAGAATTTGTAATGCTGTGTTCCACACTACCTAGCTATATGCTTTTTGATAATTAGCTACTAATAAACACAATGGGATCTTGTATTCTTTGTACCTTTTAGTCAATAAACACATGATCTCCAGTACATATCATTTTCTAAAAGTCTTCCTATTTCATTCTCATGTTTTTTATCTTGAATACCCTCAGAAAATGTGTAGATCATTCTCATAAAGCTTTGATCAAGATGAGAAAAGCAGATGGATTGGTAGTTATTGATGTCCTCTCAATCACATTTTTGGGCTAATAATACCATGCATGATTCCCTACCCCCCAGTCTTTTGGTATCTTTCCCTCCCTGGCCAGTCTTATAAAATGCTTCTTCCATGCTTTCAGAATTGTGTTAGCATGAACACCCATTCTCTAGGACTGTCCTTGCTCTGGTCTGGTCATTGTTCTAGACTTTGTCCTTAAATGCCATTTCTTGTTCCTAAGATAGCATATCAAGGGACTGAAATTTCAGGTTCTAACTGTGGTATTTCCTCTGTCATTCACGATGAAAATAGATAATAATTAGAAACATTGGCAAATCGTTTCCCTTTCTGTCTTTCTGCTCTCCTGCTGATTTCAGCTAATCATGCTCTCAGGATGATGCAGCTCAGTTGTGCTTCAAACCAAGCTTCCACTTCTCTTTTGTTTTAGGAGGTGATAGTGGTCATAACTTTCCCCTGTCCTGTTGTGTTATTTTGCAAATGAGTTTTCATTTTAAACTGGTGGTGCCCTTAACTGTCACATTGCTCTGCTGAGCAAGGAGATGAAGTGGTGTCTGGGCTCTGTGGGCCTACTTATTCTAGAGATTGCTTTGCATTATTTAAAACATTGCAGAAAAGTAATGATTAAAGGTGACACCTTTAATTTTTTATTTTTTTCATTTAGCATTTTTTTTCCAGCATCAGTGGCTTGTTTTGAATTGGTCAGGTTGAAATTGTCACATTTGTATTCAGCGTCTCCATGCTTTTATCCTTTCTTCTAATTTGATGTTCATTTTGACTTTTGGTTTAACTAATCAGTGATCTGACATGACTCCCATAGAGGATGGTATGTTGGAATCATCCTTATGAACCAATCATAGCAGGGCAGCTAGGTGGTACAGTGGATAGAGCACTGGCCCTGGATTCAGGAGGACTTGAGTTCAAATCCAGCCTGAGACATTTGACATTTACTAGCTGTGTGACCCTGGGCAAGTCACTTAACGCTCATTGCCCAGCCAAAGGGGAAAAAAAAAGAAAAAAAAGATTATTATATGAACAAACCATAGCTTAAGATCAAAGGTTTAGAGTTGGAAGGGACCTTAGAGATCATTTTTCAGATGAGGAGACTGAGGCCCAGAGAGGTTAAGTGACTTGTTTGTGGTCATACAACTAGTAAGGATCTGAACCTGGGTCATACTGACTCTAAATCCAGCAATCTATCCATTACAGTGTGCTGTTTCTCAGAAACCAGTTGTTTTCTACCTTCTAACATGTAATCAGGGCAGCTAGGTGATGCAATGGATAGAGGGCCAGCTCTGGAGTCAGGAAGACACCTCTTTTTGAAATCAAATCAGGCCTCAGACGCTTACTAGCTGTGTGACCTTGGGCAAGTCACTTAACACTGTTTGCCTCAGTTTCCTCATCTATAAAATGAGCTGGAGAAGGAAAGGGCAAACCACTCCACTATCTTTGCCAAGAACACCCCAAATGGAGTCATGAAGAGTTGGACAGGACTGAAATGACTGAAGAACAACAGCATATGATTAGTTTCTTTTTATTCTGGGAGTGGGGGGGATAATCTTTGCTGTTTACTATATTCAGCACCTTCTGGCCCTTTTCTAGATCATCTATAAACTTTTGACCTCTCTCCTTTCTCAAATCTGAACCATATTTTCCAACATACTGTTCACATTTCTCCCTTGTGCCTTCTGCCACACAAATCACTGAATATCAAAATGTTTGCAGACTCGATCTGGAGGATTGGGTCAAGTTGTTTAAAGAATTTCTGTACCTCATCCTCCTCTACAGCAGACGTTGGCACATCAGCTTCAGTTGTCTTCAGTGGCGGTCTTTTTTGCTTATGTTCCTCACAAGCTCGGCTCAAGACAAGATGACTTTGGGCAGACAGTGGAATCCACTTGGTCAATTCCTTTGTTTTCCTTTTCAAAGAAAACCTCTTAGTCATCGTTCCTTGTAGCTGAAACTTCCTTCTGACATTGGTTTTGCTTTGTTTTGTTTTGAGACTATTGATGTTGAGGTAATTTGAGTTCTCTGATCGTCTGTCAGTTTGTTGGACGTTGGATAAAGATCTCACATTTATTGGGCCAACAGTTGTTATTTTCATAGGCAGTCTAAAAACTGTGGTTCTTAGCACCTTCTGTCTTCCTTTTTCTGTTACTCTACCTCTGCAGAAGAGGGCCACGTAGAACTGAGGGCCTGGGCAAGTCACTTGACCTGTTTTGCCTCAATTTCTTCATCTGTGAAATGGGGATAATAATAGCACCTACCTCCCAAGGTTGTGAAGATGAAATAAGATAATAAATTATAAAACATTTAGGTGCCTGGCACATAATAAATGTTAGCTATTATACTTTTTAATTTTTCTTCGTGTCATGAATTACCATTGCCAAATAATGCATCAGTCAGAGTCTAACTTCTTTGTGAGGAGCTTCTTCATACTTAGCAAGTCTGGTTCTTGGATAAAAAAGTCACTTTTTGGCCAGGACTGTAGTCAAAGGCTTTTAAGCCTGGGAGAACCTGACAGAGCATATGCTCTGCTGAACTTGGTGTTACCTTTATGCTATGGTGAGGCATCAGAGGAAGACTTGGTGGAGGAAGATGAAATGTAATAGGGATAAATATAAAGTCTTTCATTTGAGTTCAATCCATTTTCCAAGTACAGGTGGAGAGAGGGGTGATTAGGCAAGTTTGTAGCTGAGAAGATTTTTTTTTTTGGCGAGGCATTTGGGATTAAGTGACTTGCCCAGGGTCACACAGCTAGCAAGTGTCAAGTGTCTGAGGCCAGATTTGAACTCAGGTCCTCCTGACTCCAGGGTCAGCGCTCCTGAGAAGATCTTTTAATGGAAAGCAAATGAGTCAACAATATGACGTTACATCCAAGAAATCTAATTCTTTCCTTGACTCTATAAGAAAGGCATAATAGATAGCATGAAAAAAGTGGCATTAAATACTCCCCTTTATCCCAGGATGTCCAGTTCCATGTACCATGTTTTAGGAAGGACCTTACCAAGTTTTATTCTGTCTAAAGGACACTGGCCTGAGCAGTGAGGAGACTAGAGAATGTGCAATATAAATATCAGTCGAAAAACCAGGGGTATTTGGCACCTTCCACAATTTTTTTTTTTTAGTGAGGCACTGGGGGTTAAGTGACTTGCCCAGGGTCACACAGCTAGTAAGTATTAAGTGTCTGAGGCCGGATTTGAACTCAGGTACTCCTGACTCCAGGGCCGGTGCTCTATCCACTGCACTACCTAGCTGCCGCACACCTTCCACAATTTGAAGGGGTGTGATGGAGAAAGAGGAATTAGTTTTGTTCTGCTTGGCCCCAGGAAGCAAAACCTGGAATAATGAAGGGAGTAGAAACTGCAGAGGAGACTCTTTGAGTTTGGTGTAAGGGAGAACTTCATAATGATTATAACTGTCCACAAGTAGAATGGGTGGCCTCCGGATGTCAGGCCCCTCTGCCCCTGGAACTTTTCACCTGGAGGATAGGTCACCACTTGCTGAAGATTTTGATGGGCGGTTCCCCAGGCCTTCAATATTCTCCCTCCTCTTTGTTTCCTTCAGAGTTCACCTTTGGGTACCCCTTCCTATGTGAAGCCTCTTCTGATTCTCCAGTTGACCCTCTCAAAAATCCCCACCTCTGTATTTATTTGGTATGTGTTGTCTCCCCTTATAGGACACAAGCTTCTTGAGAGAGCTTTGTGTCTTGGTATTTTCTTTGCCTGTGATGTCTGGAAGACAAGAAGGAGGTTTATAAAGGTTTCATTTTTTTCGGAAAGGCTGCAAACTAATGGGTTTGTAAGGTTTCTTCCAAATCTGAGAGTCTGTGATTCTATGGGAAGGGCGGAAGGGTGAAGTCTCCTCCCATCACTCCTACTTCTGCCTCAGGCTTGTGGTCTATCAGAGGCTGAAGAGATGAGACTATTCAGTATTTCTGCTTCTAGGGTCTTTGAGATGGCCAATGATGAAACCTCATGGAATTGTAGATTTGAGGTCAGAAGGGACCTTAGAGCCCATTGAGTCAGGGAAAACAAGTGATTTACCCAAAGTCATAGTTAACATAACATTCTGTAACAATAATTAAATCAATTGCACATGTATAGCCTGTATGTGATTGCTTACTGCCTCAGGGAAGAGTGAGGGGAGGGAGGAAAGGAGGGATAAAATTTGGAATTCAAAACTTTAAATAAAAATGTTTATTATTGGAGAATAAAACAATAATTCAATTGTTTTAAGGTTAGGGGCAATATGATGACTCATAAGGTCCATTTGGTTCAATTCTCTCCAGATTTGGGGAGTTTATTTTTATTATAAAAGTTTCTTATTATTTTTCAGTTCCACTTAAAGATAGTTTTCAATATTTGTTTTCATAAGATTTTTATTTCAAAATTTTTCTCCCTTCTTCCCTTCCTTCCCCTCTCCCCAAGATGGAAAGCAATCTGATATAGGTTATATATGTACAATCACATTAAACATATTTCTGCATTAGTCATATTGTGAAAGAAGAATCAGAACACAAGGGAAAAACCTCAAAAAAGAAGAATCAACAACCAAAAAGTAGAAGCAGTATGGTTCAATCTACATTCAGAATCCACAGTTCTTTTTTCTGGATGTGGAGAACATTTTCCATCATGAGTCCTTTGCAATTGTCTTAGATCATTGCCCTGCTGAGAAGAGTCAAGTCTATCACAGTTGATCATCACACAATGTTGCTGTTACTGTATACAATGTTTTCCTGGTTCTGTTCTTCTCAGTCAGCATCAGTTCATGTAAGTCCTTCCAGGTTTTTCTGAAATCCTGCTGCTCATTGTTTCTTACAGCACAATAGTATTCCATTACATTCATATGCCATAACTTGTTCAGCCATTCCCCAATTGATGGGCATTCCCTCGATCTCCAATTCTTTGTCACCACAAAGGGAGCTGCTATAAATATTTTTGTACATGCGGGTTGGGGATTTGATTTTAGACAAAAACTTCAGAATGGGCACAATCCCTCTGAGCCCCTAGTTTACTGCTTTTATTATTTTTAATGTTTTTTTTTTTTTGGTGAGGTAATTGGGGTTAAGTGACTTGCCCAGGGTCACACAGCTAGTAAGTGTTAAGTGTCTGAGGCTGGATTTGAACTCAGGTCCTCGTGACTCCAGGGCTGGTGCTCTATCCACTGCACCACCCAGCTGCCCCGAGCCCCTAGTTTAGAAAATTCCTCACATCTAGGCAGAGGTTGAGCTCTCTGCCCAGCATTACATTTGTATGCATCTCTAGTTAACCTCTGGCCTCTTTGTGGTTGAGGCAAAATTGAGTTTACTGGAACTTGTAAAACAAAGGGGTTGGACTAGACCGCCTCTGAAGTCTTCCAGCTTAAGATCTGCCATCCTCCCGCCACCTAACAATTCAATTAAAAAACCTATTAAGTGCAGTTATTTGGCATGGTTCTTTGCTTCAGACTGGGGATCCGCAGATGAAAAATGCTGTCTCTTGCGGGCAGCTCGGTGGCGCAGTGGATAAAGCACCGGCCCTGGAGTCAGGAGGACCTGAGTTCAAATCCTGCCTCAGACACTTTGACACTTACTAGCTGTGTGACCCTGGGCAAATCACTTAACCCCCATTGCCCTGCAAAAAAAAAAAAAAAATACTGTCTCTTCCTTCCAGGATCTTCTTGTCCAATGGAGTAGGGAAGTAAATACAATGTAAGGAGAAAGGCAGACGTGTGCTCTAGCAGAATGTGAGGAAGCAAAGGTCGTTTTCAGTAGGTGAATAGAGGGAGAAACAGGGAAGGCTTCAGAGAGGAAGTAGCATCTGAGCTGGGCTTTAAAAGGGAGAGTGTGATTGCATGAGATGATGATGAAAAGGGAACACATTCCAGGAAATGGGGATGCACTTGACTGAATGGAATTAGGAAGTAGAAGAGGGCAGGATGAGATCGAGCATTTGGCTGAATCAGAATCTATGAGGGCTTGTATGAAATAGGGCTGGAGAGAGGGGTCGGAGCCAAGTTGTGGAGGACCTTGAATGCCAGACTAAGGCAATGGGAAACTACTGTTGTGAGGAGATGGGTGGGGACCATTGGGTCTGAGCCCCGGTAGCTCCACTAAGCTAATGTTTTCTTTTTTTTTTCTTTTTTTTGGCGGGGCAATGGGGGTTAAGTGACTTGCCCAGGGTCACACAGCTAGCAAGTGTCAAGTGTCTGAGGCCGGATTTGAACTCAGGAACTCCTGAATCCAGGGCCAGTGCTTTATCCACTGTGCCACCTAGTTGCCCCTAATGTTGTTTCTTGAGAGGGTTTGCTGGCAGATGCTGTGGGGTAATGGAAGTAGGGTAGTGGGACTCGAGACCTGGGCCGCAATCTTGGTTGTGCTACTGTGTGACTCTGGGTGGGTTACTGCTCCTCTCTGGGTCTGTGGGGGAAAAAAAAAAGAATAACTAAGCTTGTTCTCCTCACCTCACAGGATGACTTGGAGGTGAAGAAAGCACTTTGCAACCCTTGATGTTCTGTAGTTCTGAGCTGTCTTTTCCCCTTCAGACCCTCACAGTGCCCAAAGCCCAGTCTGGTGCTTTGTCTCTGCACTTATAGGGCTGCCCCGGGACAGGCCCCTTCACCGCTGTACTTTCCTTAATGCCTTTGTCTACATTCTAACCTGTATGTGTTAGAACATGTCCAGCACAAGGTCCCCGAGGAGGCTCTGAAGGTAAGTCACCGGACAGCTTCTGGAGGGGAGGGCAGTGCCCAACGGCACTTGCAGCACAGGGCCAATACTCGCCTTTCTTTCAGTTCATTGACAGGAGACCAGGAAAGGCTTTCTTCTCATGCATGGGGCTCCTGGTTCTGTCACTGACTCACTATCTGACCCCTGGCAAGGTCCTCTCCCTAAATGGGTCTGTCTCCTCATCTATAAAATGAGGATAATAATAATCCCTGCTCTGCTTCTCTCCCAGGGCCCTGATGAGACAATAGGTAAGGAAGATTGTAGAGCCTGTCAAGCCCTTTACTCATGTTTCATTTATTTTAATATATAGGATTTAGATTTGAAAAGGACCTTAGCAACCATGTAATCCAACCCCCTTATTATATAGTTAGGTAATTGAAGCCCAGAGACGGAAAAGGGGTTTTCCCAAGCTCCTACTTCTAGTAAGTGGCTACCAAGATTTGTGTAAAGTAATGGGATTTTTTTTTTTACTTTTATTTTTTAAGTTTTGTTGAGGCAGTTGGGGTTAAGTGACTTGCCCAGGTTGACACAGCTAGTAAGTATCAAGTGTCTGAGGCTGGATTTGAACTCAGGTCCTCCTGACTCCAGGGCCGGTGCTCTATCCACTGCACCACCTAGCTGCCCCAAGTAATGGGATTTTGAACTGAAAAGAACCTCAGAGACCACCTAGCCCAACCCCTCTTTCCTCCATTTTACAGAGCAGGGAACCAAGACCCAGATAAGGAATGTGACCTGTCCATGATTATGTGGGTAGTTCACAACTGAGATCTGGAGCTGACTTCAAATTCAGTGGTTTTTCTACTACACTGGCCGTGAGGTATTGATTCTGGGCCTCAGTTTCACCATCTGTAAAATGAAGAGGTCAGACCAGTTGGTTTCTGCTACTTCTAAGTCCTGTGAAGCGGGAACAGATGAGAATGCCACCTCATTTCCTTGGGAGTTATGGGCTTCTTGTTCCTGGCTCTCATACCCTTTCCTCTTTCTGGGGTCAGCTTTTAAAATGTGGCTTTTTGAATGAGTGATGATGCATCCTTAGGGTTCTTCCTTAGCACCTTAAAAAAACCCACCAACAACTAAATGTATTTTCACTTCTGTTATTTTTAATCCTGGCAAAGTGCTAAGAATTAGGGGAGGGAAACTATTTCTTACCTCAGTGATCATAGGATTGAGATCTGGAAAGGGACCTTAGATATCATATAGTCCAATCTCCTCATTTTATAGTTGATGAAATTCAGGTAGAAAGACAGGGAAGTGACTTGCTTAAGGCAACATGGCCAAAAAAGTAGTAACTCCTCTGACTCTAAACATTAAGCTGCAGTTTGACAGTTGATAAATCTGAGAAAGCAGCATCATGGTGTGGTTGAAAATGTACTAGACTGGGTGTCAAGAGACCCATATTCTGGTCTTGGCTTTGTCAATGACCCAGTGTGACTCTGGGATAATGCCTTTCCTCCTCTGGGCCTCGGCTTTCCCTGATGTAAAATGGGACCAGGGATGGGATTTGGAATAGATAATCACTAAGGTTTCTGCCAGTTCTTGGCTAGACTAAAAATCACTTCATAGTGTTACTGCATTCTTCATTCATTCCAGATCACAAAACAGCCTATATCTCCAGTTCCTCTGCCCCTCTGCTTGGCAAAGGGTTCAGGGGAGGATTTGAAGGCTGGGCTTTTTTAAACCCTGGATTTGGGCTTGGTTGGGCTCAGATCTTGATTCCTGAGTATTGTGTCCAGGACAGAGTATAGAGGAAAGAGTTTTAGATTGGAAACCAAAGGACCTGGGTTTCATTCCTAATTCTGTGCTTTCAGACAAGTCGCATTACCCCTATGGTCCTTGGTTTCCTCATTGGGAATTTTCTTCATCTGAAAGAGCCCTGGGTTAAGGATCTGGAATTAGGAGATTAGTCCCTACCATTTATTGGTTGTGTGGTCTTGGACAGGCTCTTCCCATTTCTGAGCCTCAGTTTCCTCATCTGTAAAATGGAGATAAGAATTCTTGTCCCACTGACACTAGGATTGTTGTGAGGAAAGGGTTTTATGAAAAAAGAAATGACCTTAAAGTGCTTTATAAATATAAGTTATTTTTGAAAGTCAGTGCATTTTAGAAAAAAAGAAGCCCGGACTTGGGTTTAGGAGATCTGGGTCCAAATCCTGGTTTTTTCCTCTATAAAATAAGGGTAATCCTTATACTCTTTATCTCACAGTATTCTTTTGAGGGAAGTGCTTTGGAAAATTTAAAGCATTATAGAGTGGGAACTCTTATTAAGGTATTGGTGTTTCCTTTTCTCCCCCTCCCACTGCTCCCAGTCCTTCATAAATCACAAAGTACTACGTATAAAAATGAATTTTCTTTTCTTTTCATCATGGTAGGCATAGAATGGAGCTCATTTTCCTCACCTTTGCTTTCTGACTCTTGCCTTTCAGCATGAGAAGTACACCAGCCAGCTGCAGATGAATTTTAAGGGCACGGCTGTGAAGCGTGGGGACCCCCCACCAGATCTTGGTTCTTATTCTGAATCCCCACAGGCCAAACCAGAGAAGGGAGACCGGAGACCTGTCCCAGGTAAACTCCTCAGGGATGAGGTGTGGGGCGGGGGAGGGAGGAGCACACATGTCCCAGAGACCGGGACATCTTCATCCAGAAGCACACTTGACTCAGGTGCACACACAAGGCCCTGTCTCTGCCCACATGGATTTGCATTTGAGTCAAGTTTGTGAAAGGTAGATAGTCCCTGGGGGTGAGTAGGAGGGACAGGTGATTCAGGAGGGCTCTCTCCCCTCTCCTGTTTCTATCTCCTCCTTTCTCTTCAGGGCAGCTGGGCCAGTCTGGCCCTGGCAGGCATCCCGAAGCAGGAATCAACCAGTAAACATTACTTAAACACCCATTATATTCCAGGTACTGTGCTAGGCTTGGGTATTCAGACCAAAATGAAACAATCCCTGCTCTTAAGGAATTTACATTCTCATGGGGAAGATACATGTATACCAGCAATATGTACAAAATATCTGCTAGTAAATACTAGATAATTTTTTGGATGGGAGAGGCATTGGCAGTTGGGAGGATCGTAAAAGGCTTTATGGGGAGAGCTCAGCTTGAACTGAGCTTGGAAAAAAGGAATTCTAAAGAGGTGGAGGTAAAGAGGGATGGGGAACATGTCTTTTGCCTATGTGAAAGCATAGAGATGAGAGATGGGAAATTATATGTGAGGGAAAGCAAGGAGGCTTTAACACACTTTGCATAGTGGGTGAAGGGTAATGATGCCTGGAAAGGTAGGTTAGAGCCAGGTGCTAAAGGGTTTTTTTGTTGTTGGGCTTTTTTTTGCAGGGCAATGAGGGTTAAGTGACTTGCCCAGGGTCACACAGCTAGTAAGTATCAAGTGTCTGAGGCTGGATTTGAACTCAGGTCCCCCTGAGTCCAGGGCCAGTGCTTTATTCACTGTACCACCAGCTGTCCTGATAAAGGGTTTTAAATGCTAAGCAGAGGAGTTTGTATTTGTCCCCAGAAATAAAAGGGATTTGGGGCAGCGAGGTGCCACAGTGATAGAACACCAGTTGTGGAGTCAAGAGAACCTGAGTTCAAATCTGGCTTCAGCCACTTAACTAGCTGTGTGACCCTGGGCAAGTCACTCAACCCTGATTGCTTTAAAAAAAAAAAGAATAATAGGGATTGACTGGGACTTCTTGAGCTGGGAAGTAAATAAAAGAGTTGGAATGGTAGGAAACAGTTGAATATGACACGTATATTTATTAAAGCATCTACTTGGTGTAGGGGCCTTGTGCTTGGTGTTACAGAAGAACCTAAAATGGATAAGATATGCTTGGTCTTCAGGGGGCTTATCGTCTACGGGACACAGAAGAGGAACAAATCCAAGAACTATACTTGTAAAGACTTGTTACAGTAGGCAGCTAGGTGGCGCAGTGGCTAGAGCACCAGCCCTGGATTCAGGCGTACCTGAGTTCAAATCCGGCCTCAGACACTTGACATTTACTAGCTGTGTGACCCTGGGAAAGTCATTTAACCCTCATTGCCCAGCAAAAAAAAAAAAAAAAAAAAAAAAAAAAGACTTGTTACGAAGAATGACATAACAGGCAAAGAATTTATAAGGACTAAAATAAAAACAATAACAGCTACAATTTATATAAGTCTTAAAGGTTTGCCCCCTCAATTTCTCTGGAGAGGTAAAAACCCATTCAGCCCCTAGCCCTTGCCTCTTAGTTCAATTGCTTTGTCTGGTCACAGGCTCCTGGGTCACCAGAAAAGTTAGCAGCCTTAGGCTTCGGGGCTGTGGGCCCCACTGTATATTGTCCATCACTTAACCTCGGTCTCCTCATCTGTAAAATAAAGATAATAATGCTTGTAGTACCTATGTTACAGAATTATTGTGAGGACAAATGCTGTGTGAATCTGGAAATACTAGAGGCAACTTATACTAGAAGCTGCTAGACGGGTGGGCCACCTTTGGAGGGTGGCATGGCTCCATTCTCTGGAAGTATTTATTAAGTGCCTACTGTATACCAGGCACTGTACCAGATGCCGGGGGTACAAAAATGCAAAAGACGATTCCTACCCTTAAGGAACTCACTTGGGAGGTAGTACTATTATCACCCCCATTTTATAGATGAGGAAACAGGCAAATTGATTAAATAACTTACCCAGGGTTGTCTAGTTAATAATTATCTGAGGATTTGAACTCAGGGCTTCCTTACTCCAGCCTTCTATCTACTATGCCACCTCAATACCATAATTAATAGCTCCTATTTTTACAGTGGAGGACTTAGAATCATAAGAAGTCTGGTTTTTGTATTTCAGTCGTTTCAGTTGTGTCTGACTCTCTATGACCCTATTTGGGGTTTTCCTGGCAAAGACCCTGGAGTGGTTTGTCATTTCCTTCTCCAGCTCATTTTAAATATGAGGAAACAGAGGCAAAGAAGGTTAAATGACTTGACCAGGGTAACCCCAGTTAGTAAATGTCTGAGGTGGGATTTGAACTCAGTTCTTACTGATTCTAGACCTGGTGCTTTATCCACTATGCCACATAGCCACTACCACAATTAAGGATAATTGCTCCCGTTTCTGTAGTATTTAAACCTAACAAAGATTTTTTTCTCTCACAGTAATCTTGTGAATTAATGCAAATCATATCATCCCCATTTTGCAGATAAGGAAAGCTGAGGCAGGTGAAGTAACTTCTGCGAGGTCCATAGAGCTAGCACCAGAGCAAGGACTCGAATTCATAGCTTGTGCCTCCAAGTCCAGTTCTCTCATTACTGCACTTGAGGCTGTCTGTCTGCATGTGTTCATGAACAGTGTAGAAACTGTTTTTTTGGTGTTGGAGTGTGGAGATTTTGGGGAGGGATCTGTCAGATGGTGATGGATAAGGGAGGATGTCATGGTAGAGTTGAAAGAAGACAAGATCAGGAGTCCACTCAAATCCCAGCTCTGCCACTAATTACTTTTGTGACTTTGAGTCAATCACTTTCTGGATCTCGGTTTCCTCATCTGTGAAATGACTGGGTTCAGCCAGATCCTCTCTAAGGTCCCTTTCTAGGTGTTAAATCCTATGAAATGTATAAATGCTTCCTGGCCAGGGCGTGAGTTCTGAGGCAGGTGTTGAAGGTCAGGATTTGAATGTTATGGGTCCACAGTGCCCCCTAGTGGAAGATGTGAGGCTCATCTTTTGGCTAAGCACATCTGGATGGTAGCTCATTCATTTATTTTGTTTATTTATCAGCAATTTAATTTTTAAAATTTTAAATAAACATCGTGAGTTAGAGAGCATCTGGGACAACAAAATTAGTCTGCAAAAAATGACTGAATGAGCTTCAACTGATGTTACCAGATGCATCTTTAAAAATTCTCAATATTTATTGAAATTAAAATAGACATATGTAGTTATTCTGAATTTAGTAGTTATAAAATAAAATGGGAATTTTTATATACATAGTAGTACAGGGAAAGAGGAGTGTATGTGAAACTTCTAATCTCTATTATGTACAGCTTGCTTTTGTTTTGAAATATATAATATATATACAACCTGTAGCTTTCAAAGCTGTCCTGCACCAGGCATTTTTTTTTAAATGACATACTCTCTTTCTTTCTATCTCTCTCCTTCTCTTTTCCCATCCTTTTTTCTTCCTTCCTTTCGTTTTCTCTTTATTCCTTTTCTCCCTCTTTTCCTCCCTTCCTTACTTTCTTCTTTTTCTTCATTCTCTCCTTTTCTTCTTTCTTTTCTCTCTTTCTCCCCTTTTGCCTTCCCTGTCTTCTTTCCTTCCTCTTTCCCTCCTTTAGTCATCAAGATATTTCTACTTTCCTTTGTAGGATACTCTCTGGTCATTGACTTCCTCTAGTGTCTTGTAGCATCCATCAACTTTTTCATTATCAGATATATAAGGATCATATGCCATAGGTGACAGGAGGCAGGTTAGTGCAGTGGGAAGATACTGCATCAGAAAATCCGAGTTTGAGGCAGGTTTTTAGCACTTTGTAGCTATGTTGGATCCAGCCACCCATTCCTCCATTCTGCATTTGTCTCCTCCTAAAATCTATGCATAAGCAAACACAAGATGAGAGGCTAGAGAGCCAGCTCTGGAATCAGGTAGACCTGAGGTCGGGTCCTTCCTCTGACATAGGCAGGCCTTGGGACTTTGGGAAAGTCACTTAAAATTTCAGTGCTCCAGGCAACTCTGCAGGACTAGAGAACAAAGACAGTAGTGCCTCTCTGGGGTCCCAGTTTCTTTAATTGGAAAATGAATGGTTTGAACCATTCATTCAAGAATTGTAAATTATCTGCAGTTTTTGTATCCTATGTCACCATTCTTATCTAGCAGAATGGCTCTAAGATATCCCACTGCATCAACTTCAGACTCTTCTGCTTAGCATCCAAGGACATTCACAACCTGGCTTCCAGCCCCCCTATCCCCAACATCAACTCCCTCTCATTTTCATCAGTCAGAGGGGTCTTTTCACATGCCAGCCACAGTGCGTGACTGGACACACTAATCTTCAAAGGACTTTTAAAGTTCCTTTTAGATCTCCATCTAGGATCCCATGAACTGGACTTCTTTCAGGAAACGTCACCTTCCATCATGGGGAGGTCGCTGGCCTTGCTTTTGGAACTGAGCTATTGAGGAGACAAAAATTTCTTCTTTTCTCTTTCCAGAGCCATTGACCTACCGCACTCCACTATATGGGCAGCCCTCATGGTGGGGGGAGGATGACGGCAACAACAAATTGGACAGGCCAGATGACCAGCATCAGGAAGACCATTATCCAGGTAAGGGTCCAGGCCAGGAACCAGTGCCCAGGACTGGCCTTGTCTGAGGCCAGCCCTAGACCAAATCTACAGAACTGACACTAGAATACCATTCACCCTTGGTTCTAGGGTTGACTCTGGTTGTATGGGGAGATAGGACCCCTGACTTCAGGAATCTCAAAAGTCTGGGTTAGGTTCCTATTCTTAACAAGCTCATTCATGGCTAGAGGGAAACAAAAGAGGAGAAACTCCAGCCCTATTCTGGGAGTATTCCCAGTCTCATGATGACCCCAGTGAAATCTCAGGTTTGGTCCCAAAAAAGTGCCCAGAGAAGCAACATAAGGTTTATAGACAACAAATGCTTCAAAAAAACCAAACCCAGACCCTGTACCCATTAATAGTCCTGGAGTCTGGGGTGGGGGGATCCCCACTAACACATATGGGACAGTTTCCTTGGTAAGAAAGTGTCATCCAGCACTGAACTGAGTTAAACCTAGCACAATTTTGCTTGTAGGAACTTAAAGACAAGAGAAATCAGTGAGGGAGAGAGGGAACAAACTTTTTTTAATTAAAATTTTTTTGGATGGCTGACTTTATTTTTTAAAATAATAAACATTTTTATTTATAGTTTTGAGTTCCAAATTTTATCCCTCCTTCCCTTCCTCCCCTCTATTCTCCCTGAGGAGGTAAACAATCAGATTTGGGTTATACATGTATAATTATGTAAAACATTACTATATTAGTCATTTTGTACAAGAAAACTTGAATAAAAGAAAAAATGAAAGAAAGTGAAAAACAGGATGCCTCAGTCTGTGTTTAATCAATATCAGTTCTTTCTTTGGAGGTGGATAGTATCTTTCATCATTAGTCCTTTGGGATTACCTTGGATCATTGTATTGCTGAGCATAGTTGTCATTCACAGACAAACATTTATTAAGCACCTACTGTGTACCAGGAACTATACTAAGCACTTTACAAATATCTCATTTGATCCTCACAACAACCCTAGGAGGTAGGTGCTATTATTATGCCCATTTTATAGTTGAGGAAACTGAGGTGACCAGGTAAAGTGATTTGCTCAGGGTCACATAGCTAATAAATGGGAGAGCATAGACTCTTTTTAAAAAACATTATTTTATTTTTTTGCGGGGCAATGAGGGTTAAGTGACTTTCCCAGGGTCACACAACTAGTAAGTGTCACGTGTCTGAGGCCGGATTTAAACTCAGGTCCTCCTGAATCCAGGGCCGGTGCTTTATCCACTCTGCCACCTAGCTGTCCCAAGAGCATAGACTCTTAATCCAAGTCAGAGAATTATCCACAAATAACACGGCTGGATTAGTGTGTCCAGTCACACACTGTGGCTGGCATGTGAAGAGACCCCTCTGACTGATGAAAATGAGGGGGAGTTGATACTAGAGATAGGGGGCTGGAAGCCAGGTTGTAAATGTCCTTGGATGCCAAGCAGAAGAGTCTAAAGTTGATGCAGTGGGATGTCTTAGAGCCATTCTGCTAGATAAGAATGGTGACATAGGATACAAAAATTGCAGATAATTTACAATTCCTGAAACTGGGCCACTCATCTCAGCCTCTATTAATAGAGGCTTAGTGTTCAGGGCTAGGGAGGGATGGTCCTGCTGTTCTCTGCCCTGCTCAGACCCCAGCTGGGGTATTGTACTTAATTGTGGGACCACATTTAGGGCAAATATTTCCTTTTTGGGGGTTTGCTTTTTGTTTTTGTTTTTCTGCTCTCAAGAAGCTCAATTCTATTTAGAATTTTATTTTCCCCAATTACATGTAAAAATACTTTTAAACATCCATTTTTAAAATCTTATGCTCCAAATTCTCTTCCTTCCTCTTTTCCCCCCTTTCTCCTCCTGCTTTGAGAAGGCAAGCAATTCAGTATAAGTTATACATGGGTAGTCATGCAAAACATTTCCATATTAGGTTGTGAAAGGAAACAGACAAAAAAATCTCAAGAAAAATGAAGTAAAAAATTATGCTTCAATCTGTATTCAAATACCATCAGTTCTTTCTCTGGGGATGGATAGATAGCGTTTTTCATCATAAGTCCTTCAGAGTTGTCTTGGATCATTGTATTGCTGAGAATAGCTAAGTCATTCACAGCTGATCATCTCACAATATTGCTGTTACTTTGTACACAGTACCTTTCACTTTGTATTAACTTATGTAAGTTTTTCCAGGTTTTTTCTGAGAGCATCCTGCTCATCATTTCTTTTTTTTGTTTTGTTTTGTTTTTTGCGGGGCAATGGGGGTTAAGTGACTTGCCCAGGGTCACACAGCTGGTAAGTGTTATCCACTGCGCCACCTAGCCGCCCCCCTGCTCATCATTTCTTATAGCACAATAGTAGGGCAAATATTTTCAAGCTGGAGCACATCCAGGCCAGAGGAGAATTGTTTGAATAACTGAACCTTTCCTACGGAGAATAGGAAACATAGCAGGAGGTGGGGCATGTTAGCTGTCTGCAAGTATTTGGCTATGGAGTGAAGAAAGTTTGGATTTGTCCTGCTTTGTCCCATATTGCAGAACTGAGAGCAGTGCATGAAGGTGGCAGTCATCGGGGCTGATAGAGGGCTCATGTAGGAGAAAACCTCCTAACAATTAGAACTTTCCAGCAGTGGAGTGGCCTGCCTTAGTAGGGGTGGAGAGAGGTAGTGAGTTCTCCGTCTCTGGAAGTCTAAAAGTAGAGGCTGTAGGAGCACTTGTTGAGCACATTGTAGATAGGATTCCTGCCAAGGTTTAGGCTGGATTGGATTGCTCCTAAGGTTCCTTTTCAGGCCTGAAATTCTGTGGTTCCTATTAGGTGGTGCAATGGATGGAGCTCGGAAGACCCAAGTTCAAATCTTGTCATAGATACTCAGTAGTTTTGTAACCCCTGAGCAACCTCTCTCAACCTCAGTTTCCTCATCTGTAAAATGATGGGTTTGGATTCATTGGCCTCTAAGGTCCCTTCTAGCCCTAAATCTTGGATCTTAATTTGATTAATAGCAATAACAAGCACTGGGAAGCTCAGAAAGCACTTTCTTCACAACATCTCCATGAGCTGCTGTCAGATGTCATCATGCCCATTTTACATATGAGGAAACTGAGGCTTAACTAGGCAAAGTTGTTTATTCGGGACCATAGAGCTAGTAAATGGCTGAGTCAGGACTCAAACTCTGGGATTTTATTCCAAGACATGTGCTGCTTTTACTATGCAAGATTATTATGAAAAGTCCATTTGGTTTTAAGGCTTATTGGATGTGTGTGTGTGTGTGTGTGTGTGTGTGTGTGTGTGTGTGTGTGTGTGTGTAGGGGGGGACATATGGTTTTAGGGTTATCATTGGCTCAGGCTGGCACTAAAAGTAGTTTTTTGTGTTTTTTTTAGTGAGGCAATGGGGGTTAAGTGACTTGCCCAGGGTCACACAGCTAGTAAGTGTTAAGTGTCTGAGGCCAGATTTGAACCCAGGTACTCCTGACTCCAGGGCCGGTGCTCTATCCACTGCGCCACCTAACTGCCCCCTAAAAGTAGTTTTAAATGAAAGCCTATTGCCCGGGCAAAGATTTGGAGGAGAGTCGAATAGATAGTCCTGAATAGATGGGCTGAAAACCATGTCCCAAAGGGTGAAAAATTTATTGTGGATGATATACCTGTGGGCAACTGAGACTTGACTGCTTGTGACAGAAAGACCCTAGGGCTGTGACTGAGGTGACCTCTATTCTAGTTCTGACTCTTCAATACATTTGTTACATGACTTTGAAGAAGTCTGTTCTCTTTTCTGGGGCTCAGTTTCTTTTTCTGTAAAATGGGGGAAATAATCCCTGCTCTGCTTTCCTCCCAGGGTCCTTCATGGAATCTGTCATGAGGATTAAATGAGGGGTTGTTATTAAAGTGCTTTCAAAGCTTTAAGTGGCATTCAAATTGGAAGGTTGAATATTTGGTGGGGAAATGGGTGAATGCATGTGATTCCAAGTATTGACTAGGGGTTATCCCAACTGGGGACTGAGAAGAATTGCAGTAGAAGAGAGTCATAGCAATTCCAGTGCTTTGGGGCAGCTAGGTGGTGCAGTGAATAAAGCACTGGCCCTGGATTCAGGAGGACCTGAGTTCAAATCTGGCCTCAGACACTTGACACTTACTAGCTGTGTGATCCTGGGCAACTCACTTAACCCTCATTGCCCTGCAAAAATAAATAAATAGATAGATAGATAAATAAAAAAAGAGGAGAGTTGTAGCAAGGCAGTATAGTACAGGGCCAGTCCTTGAATCCCAACTTCAGCTCTTGCTAGATGAGTGACCCTGGTCAAGTCACTTTACTTATCTGACCCTCAGTTTCTTTATTTGAAAAGTAGAGATAATAATACTCATACTACCTACCTCACATCTACTTGTCTTCCTTTGATACCCAATCATTGTGTGGAGATGATTGGGATGTACAAAGGCTCTACCCCAGGAGTGCTCCTTCCCTCCTCTCCCTTCTCCCCAAGATGACAAGCAATCTGATAGAGGATATACATATGCAATCTTTTAAAACGTATTTCCACATTATTCATGTTGTGAAAGAAGAAACAGAACAAAAAGAACACACAAAACAAACAAAGAAAGCAAATATAGTATTCTTCAATCTGCATTCAGACTCCATCAGTTCTTTCCCTGGATGTGGATAGCATTTTCCATTATGAGTCTTTTGAAATTGTCTTGGATCATTGCACACCTTACAATTCCTAAAGTACTTTACACATTGGGAGATTCTGACCCTTGAGTAAAGAACAGATCCTTGAAATATGAAAGTGGATTCCCACTCACAAGGTTGTTGTGATCCTTAATGCTGGGTAGATGTGGGAGTTGCTGTTATCCTTATTATTGCAGAAGCCTGGTGAACAGTAAGATTAACTCATTTTCTTTTTCCGCTAGAGAGGACCAAGGAAATTCCCCAGCATGAGGAGGTCAATGGAAACATTCCAAGCTACAGGGATGGGCAGGAACCATCAGCATTCACCTTCCGGAGGGAACCGAGTTATTTTGAGATCCCCACGAAAGAGTTTCAACCCGTCTCCAAGTCTGTGGAGGAACAGGTTCATGAAGTCCCCACGAAGGATGTGGAGCCGGCAGGGGGTGGGGCACCCCCAGTGGTGCAAAGCCATGCCTCCTTCACCATTGAATTTGATGACTGTAGCCCTGGCAAGGTGAAGATCAAGGATCACGTCACCAAGTTCTCCCTGCGACCTCGGCGGCCCCTTGTGAAGGACCCAGCGCCTGCTGACATGGTGTCTGCCCAGAGCAAGGTAGCGCATTGGTTAGTCCAGAATGATCCTAGCTTGATACGAAGGCCAGGACCTGGGGAGGATGGATACAGCACCAAGAGTGACCTGCCTGTTCATGTACGGACACTGAAGGGTGAGTAGGACCTACAGACAAGGCAGTGTGACTTGGGGTGTGGGGAGGGGAAAGGGAAGATTTGTGTGTCTATGCAAGAGTCTGTGTGAGACTGTAATTCTCTGTTTGCATGTGACAGGAAATAGGACACCAGGGTAGGAGTGGCGTTGACCTTTTAGCCTTACTCATGATCCTGAGCTTATCTTTCCCTTATGCCCCACACTCTTCATGGCTGGCCCCCAGAGCTGTTAGGGTCACACCCCTCCCCCCTCTGTCTTATAATAGACTCTCAGAGCTGGAAGGGATCTCACAGGGCATCTTCCAAGCCACACTTGAGCAGAAATCCCCTCTACAAAAGTCCAGAGAAGAGGTCAGCCTCTAGGAATGGGAAGCTCGCTCATTGTTCCTTGAGGTAAGACTTTTGACTAGTTGCAATGGGCAGGAAATTTCCCTTAGGTAGAGCTGAAACCGTCACTGCAACTCCTCCTCAGTGCTCCTGGTCCTGTCCTCTGAGACCACGCAGACCCAATCTTATCCCATCTTTGTCCCATCACATCCCTTCAGGGACTTGAAAGCCACTATAATGTCCTCTCTAAGTCTTCTGGACTATAAGCAAATGTATTTATCAAACTAGTCATCCCACTCTGGACACCACTGAGCTTGTCAATAGCCTTTCAATGTGAGCTCCACAACTGCATGTCACTCCATATGTAGTCTGACCAGGCAGAGGTTGACAGGGCTCATCCAGCCTTTTTCTGCAGGCAGCCTAAGATTCCATAGATTTTGGGAGTGATGGCGGACATCCCAAGTGGGATTGTCAAAGACTTCCAGGAATAGGTGGCATTTTGGTGGTATCATACTTTTGACTGATGTTGACATTGCAGTTCACTAAAATCTTTTTTTTTTTTTAAGTGAGGCAATTGGGGTTAAGTGACTTGCCCAGGGTCACACAGCTAGTAAGTGTTAAGTGTCTGAGGCCGGATTTGAACTCAGGTACTCCTGACTCCAGGGCCGGTACTCTATCCACTATGCCACCTAGCTACCCCTCACTAAAATCTTAAGATCTTTTCCATATGAACTTTCATCTTGCCACTTTCTCCATCGTATACTTTTAAAAAATGTTTATTTTAAAATTTTTCTTTACTTTTTCTCCATCCTATACTTGTACAGATAGTTTTTTGAGCCTAGGTGTAGAATTTTATATTTATCCCTGTTTTTATCATAATAGATTTAGCAAAATTTTTCTCAAAAAGGTTTTTCTGGAATTTGAAGGAAGGATAATGAAGTATATGTGTGTATGTAGATAGATAGATAGATAGATAGATAGATAGATAGATAGATAGATAGATAGATAGGGCAGGGCAATGAGGGTTAAGTGACTTGCCCAGGGTCACACAGCTAGTAAATGTCAAGTGTCTGAGGCTGGATTTGAACTCAGGTTCTCCTGAATCCAGGGCTGGTGCTTTATCCACTGTGCCACTTAGCTGCACCAATAGAGTATAAATTTACAGAGCATGAAATTTTTAGGACAGGGAACATAGGAATCTTGTGATAAGTATCCTGAGATATATGACCCTATCTTTGACCAGTAAGCTTGTGCCTCCATTCCACAGCCTCCCTTCCCATTTAGCCACTGACTGGCCTGGCTGCCCCATAGCCCCTTGAAAGAGGGTTCTTCCCAGTGCCATCAACTTCTGTTTCTTCTCTTTTGACCTTTCCACCCACATCAGGGCCATTTCATCCTTGCCACCATCAACCTCTACCACATTAATGAGCTTCTGTCCAGATTGATGGAATCACAGAATCAATCACCAAGCTGGAAGGGACCCCAGAAATCTCGACTCTAATCCATTCCTGTGCAGGATCCTCTCTCAGACATCCCCGACAAGTAGTTATTCAGCTTATACTCAAAGACAATCAGTGACAGGAAACTCACTACCTGCCAAATCACCCCCTTCAGTTATTGGACAGGTCTAAAACATTGTTTTCCATTATTGACTGTAGCAATATATGGTCATCTCATCTCTACCAGAATTCTTCTGAGCTAAGATAGGTGGTGATGTCTGTGTATGACTGTGTATGAGTGCCTGAGGATGTGTGAATTCCTCCTTTCTCTTCTCTACCCTCATTGGAATGCTGTGGGCTATATTCCAGAAAAGAAATTCAAATTCAACAAACATTTCTTAAGTACCTACCATTTGAAAAGGCCCGTGCTAGGTGATGGGGAAAACAAAAACATTTAGAGAAGATGCAGGTTCTCTAGCATGGGACTCACAGTCTAGTGAGAGAATGAGAAACAAGATGGATCATTAAAGTATAAAACCCGATGAAGTTTTAGGGTGCTGGTGGGCAGTAAAAGAGAGGGATTAGCAAACACTTACTGGAGGAGGTGCCATGTGTTTTGGGCTTTAAAAAGGTACATAAGAATTCAGATGGTGAAGAGGAGGAGAAAGGACATTTGAAGCCTCGAGAACAATATGAATTCAGACAACAGACTTAAGGAGAGCGCAGAGAGTGCTTGGGGACAATCTAGTGTGTTTGCAGTATAGAATACGTGGGAGGGAGTGGAAGGAGATAAGGCTGGAAAGCCAGAGAGGTACCAGATTGTAGAAGACTTGAATGCCAGATGTAAGAGTTGGATTTTATTTTTGTAACCATTAAAGAGTTCTGTGCAGAGGAATGGCATAACCAGATATTTGCTTTAGGGACAATAGGATTGTAGACCCAACACTGGAAGGGACCCAGTGGCCATCTCAGCCAATCCTCTTATTTTGTTTTTTTTTTTAAAGAGGCTTGGAGGGGCAGCTAGGTGGCGCTGTGGATAAAGCAGCAGCCCTGGATTCAGGAGGACCTGAGTTCAAATCTGGCCTCAGACACTTGACACTTACTAACTGTGTGACCCTGGGCAAGTCACTTAACCCTCATTGCCCACCCCCCCAAAAAAAGAGGCTTAGGGAGATATGGTGACTTGCCCATGTTATAAGTAACATGTAGCAGAGTCATGATTTAACCCAGTCCCTCTGATCAGTGTCTTTTCTTGCACCAGGATGCATCCTTAATTAGGAAGGTTAGTCAGGTGACAGTATGAAGGATGGAATGTGCAGGGGGCCATGGGGAAAGTGAGGAGAGTGGAGGTGGGAAGGAGTTATGGTAAAAACGTTCTGGAGGGCCGGGACAGTGTCACACGTGAAACAACAGATATAATCCCACTAATGTCCTGGATCTAAGATTATATTCTATTGTACTTGTCCAGTCTTTGGGTGGGTAACTTTGGTTTCAGTTTTACCCGTCATTACTTCTCCCTTTCTCTAAGTGCAGAGTCCTTTATTCCACTAGGGGCAAAATTTCTCCACTGCCTGTCTTTTCCACTAGAGAAGACAAAAGGGGAAATAAGGAATGTCGGGCCCTTCTTCCTGGAGCTCACAGGTTGGGTGGAAATCAGACTCTTAGAGAGTTTTAGGTGGGAGAAGTAGACAAAAAAACCAAAGAATGTAATGATACAGATCTGTCCTTAGATCAGCTGGAATCCATGCTGGATATTTCAGCTTGGAGAGGTAGATGAAGTCAAACCCCAAAGGTTTTGGTAGACTCCAGGACTTAGGACAGAAGAAATGCCATCCAGAAGCCATGGGAGGCAATGCAGTATAGAATTGCTTTGGGTTTGAAGTCAGATCCCATATTTGGGATTAAATCCCAACTCAGCTACTTACTACCTGTGTGACTTTAGTCAGTGTTCCAAGTCTCATTTTCTCCTTCCTTAAAATGAGGAAGTTGGGCTAAATCTTCTAAGTTCTCTTCCAGCTCTAAGGTTTTTGATCCATTCTTAGCACAATAAGTTCCTTTTTAAAAAAATTTTTTTAAAATAAGTTCTTAATGACTAACTGATCCTATGAGTGAGTCAGCTTCTGATGGGTGAGGGCAGCAGGGCTGACATTGGACCATTCTCACTGCCCACTTCCCTAACTCTTAGGCCACCGGCATGAGGATGGCACACAGAGTGACACAGAGGATCCAACGGCAGCCTCTTCTCTAAAGGCAGAAAAAGAGGCTTCCCCAGTACCTGTGGCAGAGCCCCCCACGGGGGAACAGGTCCGACTGCAGCGGCAGATCAAGCGGGACCCCCAGGAAATGTTGCACAACCAGCAGGCCTTTGTCATCGAATTCTTTGAGGATACACCCCGTAAAAAGCGTTCTCAGTCCTTCACCCATGTACCAGCTGACCCCAAAGCAGACAAGCGCCGAGTGCCAGGGCCCACTGCTGTCTGTGGGGGAATGGCTGCCGTCCCAGGTCCTGCCTCAGGCCGAGCATCTGGAAACCCTTCGGGCCCCCAGAGGGCCAGTTCACTCAAGCGAGAGAAGACGGAGGATCGGATGGGTTCATCCTCAACACCTCCCCGCCCAACACATCGACTCTATGGGAGTGTGGGGCGCAGGTCCCGGATGGCTCAGGATTTTGCTGCTGAGTACCTGCGGGAGACTGCTACAGCAGGGAGGCCAGGCCCAGAAAAGCAACCACCAGGCTTGCCCACGCCCCTAGCTCCCCGTGTGGTCATCTCAACAGCTCCCCCAGTGCCCCCATCCTCCCCAGCTCCGGTGGTCTCTGACCCCCAGCTGGCCAAGTCCCGGAAGCAGGAAGAGGATGACAGTTTAAGTGATGCTGGCACCTACACCATTGAGACAGAGACTCAAGATAAGGAAGTTGAGGAGGCACGGAAAATGATTGACCAGGTAGGGACCAATGGCAGGCGGAGGTGGAAAGACCATGGACTCAGAGTAAGAAGCCTCAAAAGACTTGTTCTGGTCCTGGCTCTACCACTTCCCACTTGGGCGAGTCCTTTACCCTATGAGGGATGGTGGATTTGTCTCTAGAAGGGGGCTGGGGGGTGTGAGATGAGTGTAAATGGGCCTTGTCATTGTCAGCAGCTGCTCCAGGGTGGGGTGCGAGATCAGCAGGGTATCCCTCTTAAACCAAGTCTGTTTCTTTCTGTCTCCCTTCCAGGTTTTCGGGGTGTTTGAGTCCTCTGACTTTTCCAAGATGACCTCAGCTACCTTCCGCCCAGTTATCCGTGGAGAGAAGGATGAAGCAGGCTCCTCCCCACCCCCTGTGGCAGAAGCAGGGGTGGCTCAGCGGCTCGCTCTGCTGCAAGAGTTTGCCTCCAGGACCTCAGGCCTATCTCCTCCAGGCGAACCCCAGGTACAGTGGCCAAAGAGGGAGGAGGACAGGCTTGGTTGCATATATGCTCCTCACTCCCCCTCCCTCCCTCTTTCTCTCCCTCTCCCATCCCACTCTCTCTCATTCTCTCTTTCCTTCTCTCTGTCTTTTTCTCTGTCTCTTCCTCTCCCCTTTCTCCCCCCTCCCCTTCTCCCTTTCTCCCTCTCCCTTACCACTCTATTTCTTTTTACCTTTTTTTTTTTTTTTTTTGCGAGGCCATTGGGGTTAAGTGACTTGCCCAGGGTCACACAGCTAGTAAGTGTCAAGTGTCTGAGGCCGGATTTGAATTCAGGTCCTCCTGAATCCAGGGCCAGTGCTCTATCCACTGTGCCACCTAGCTGCCCCCTTACCACTCTCTTTCATTCTCTTGTTCTTTCTTTGTTTCTTCCTCTTTCTTTCCCCCCTCTCTGTTTCTCTCTGTCTCTCTCTCTCCTCTCTCCCTCCCCCCATCTCTCCCTCTCTCTCATTCTCTCTTTCTCTCTGTCTTTTCCTCTCTCTTCCTCTTTCTCTCTGACTTCCCCCCGCGTCTCTCTGTCTCTGTCTGTCTCTGTCTCTGTCTCTCTCTCTCTCTCTCTCACACACACACACACACACACACACACACTCCCCTTTCCCAAGTGGCAAGCCAGGGCCCTGGTTCCAGAGGAATAGGGCACAATAGGCAGGAAGCAGGAGAATAATAGGAAAAAATTCCAGCATAGCACAGGGTCGGAACTGGATCAACAGCCAAATCATACGGAATCATAGGATTGGGAAGTGAAAGACACCTAACTAATCATCTTGTTCAGTTGCCTCATTTTTCAGATTAAAAAAAAAAATGAAGCCCAGAGAAAGGAAGTAAGATGCCCACATAAGTGGTAGAGAGCAGTGTATCTGAGATTCGAACTTGGGTTCTCTGAGTCCTTATGCAGTGTTCTTTCCATCACACATAATAATAGGATCACTTAAAATACTTCAAGGCTTTAGGATTTTTATCTTTGTGGGTACTTTTCCGTACTCCACCCCCTCCCCATGGCCCCATTGAAAGTAATAAGCTCACTGAGGGCAGAGATGATTTTCCCTTTTGTCTTTGTATCCTTAATAGCCTGTCCGATGCCTTGTACTTGTTGTTCAGTCATTTCAGTCATGTCTTATTTTGTGATTCTGTGGACCTCTGTTCAAGGGGTTTTCTTGGTGTGGTTTGCTATTTCCTTCTCCAGTGGCAGAGGTTAAGAGGTTAAGCCCAAGATTACACAGCCAGGAAGTTTCTAAGGCTGGATTTGAACTCCAGTCTTCCTGATTCCAAGCCCAGAACTCTATCCATTGCACCACCTAGCTGCCTAAGTGCCTTGTACTTAGTAAGTGCTTAATGAATGTAGATCATAGCCCCTCTATTCCTTACTAGGTGGTCTTGAATGAATGAATAAGTGAGTGAGGAGTCAAACAATTGATCTCTCTGTGGCTAAATTGTTCATGAGTCCCTGAGCTTAGAGAGACTGGACAAATTCTTATAAAATAAACACATGACTCATCATGTACTGCTAGCTGTCAAAGGGCAAAGCATTTCAAGCTTGGGTTTGCAGAGCTCATGCTCAGTTTGCATAGTATTCTACGACTCCAGGATCACCTCCAAAACCAAATGAGTCATTTCAGTGGGACGTGAGTGGAGGAAATGAAATAATAATAGTAATTATAATGCTATTAGCAAAAGGGACTAAACCTTTGGTTTCATTGGAATGGGAACTACCCAGATGAGGACACTCCCTTTTCTAGTGCAGATTAGCACCCTCTCTGCAACTCAGACTCTTAAAGAATTGTCAATAGACCTGAGATATTCCATTTTCTTATTACCTACAGAATCAAGTCCAACTCTTCAGCTTGCTATTTAAGGCCCTCCAACCATCCAGCTCTACCTCCAACTCTCCATTTTCCTTCTTTCCTCCCAAACATATTTTCTTCCCCTTCCTCTCCAACCAAGGTAGGATAGTTTCCCAGGCACTCAAAGCCATACAGGCAAGATTTGAACTGAGGTTTTCCTGGCTTTTCAAGGTCACTTCTCTATCTAGTAGGCCACGCTGCCTTTCAATAATACTGTTGTGATTAATAATGATAATGGTGATTCTGTAGCATTTAAGGTTCACAAAACCCTTTCCTCACAACAGCCCTGTGATGTGTCAGGCAGTGCACAAGTTGTTACCTTCCAGCATTGCTACTCACTCCCTGTACATCCCAGAATTAGCCCCTCTCCCTCTCCAAGCCCCAGTCTAAGGAAATAAGGTCCCTTCTTGATTTGTATTTATGATTCTGTGAGCTACAAAATGAGGAAGTTGGGCTGAGAGGCACAGAATAAAGGGTCTTACTCACAGTCATAGAGCTAGTGAGTCCCCTGAGTCCAGATCCATTGTTCTTTCTGACTCAGACTCAGAGTCCATCAGAGAGTGGAGTGGGTGGGAAGTGATCTCAGGTAGGGATTTTAGAGGGAGGCAGGAACACAGGGAGTTGGGAGATCATTGTATTTAGGGGCATGTGGGTACTTGGGTTTCAAATGCCCCTTTGCCCAAATGATTGGATACAATGAGCTGGCCAGGCCCCTTCCCCCTCCCTCTACAGTCACATCAGTGGGTGCCTTGGGTCACAAATGGGCATTTATTTCTCTTTGTAGGTCCTGCCAATGTCAGGCTCTCCAGGGAGTCAGAAATGGGTATCCCGTTGGGCCAGTCTGGCTGATAGCTACTTGGATCCAGGACCAGGGCCTTTGCTCCCTGAGTCAAACCCCTCTGGCCTGGACTCTGAGACGGGTAAGTCCCTATTTGACTGGAGAAGCAGATTAATAACAATAATAACTAAAGTTTCTCTAGTTGTTTAAGGTTTGCAAAGCCTTTTCTTACAACAATCTTGTGAGGTAAGTATTGAAGTACTATAGGGGCAGTGGATAAAGCACTGGCCCTGGATTCAGGAGGACCCGAGTTCAAATATAGCCTCAGACACTTAACACTTACTAGCTGTGTGACCCTGGGCAAGTCACTTAACCCTCATTGCCCTGAAAGAAAGAAAAAATAAAAGAAGTATTATAGCCATTTTACAGATGAACAACTGAGGCTGAGAGACAAAAAAGACTTAATCACAGCCGCATAATTAGAAAATTACATTGTTGGAATTTGAACCAAGATCCTGTGATTCTTAATTCACTTCTTTCCCCAACATTATGCTACCTCAACCCTTTGACTTTGTGCTAGGGCTGAGTGGGATATAGGCCTGGAGGAATTATCAGACCCAGATTGGGGGTGGGTGGTCAGATTTTGGGTAGACTCCTGCAGTTTCCCTCTGGGAAACAGACATGTGGATACTATCTCCCCCAGTCTTCATCAATTCAACATGCATTTGCTGAGAGCCTTAATGTTTACTGAGTATTAGATGTGGAGGATCTAAAGATAAAGTTAAATCAGGTGCTACCCTCAAGGAGCTTATGTTTTTTTTTTTGTTTTTTTGGGGGGGTGGCAATGAGGGTTAAGTGACTTGCCCAAGGTCACACAACTATAAGTGTCAAGTGTCCAAGGCTGGATTTGAACTCAGGTCCTCCTGAATCCTGTGCCACCTAGCTGCCCCAGGAGCTTATGTTCTAATAGAAGAGGGTTACAGAATGGCTTCTAGTTTTCTTGTCCAGCCCTAGCATTTTCCTCTGATTCATAGCCCTCAGCAACTCTACTGCTGAAACTCAAGATTCTATCCCTATCCCTCCCTAGACACAAGCACCAAGGAAGTCCCATGCAAAGTAGAGTTGGGACAGAGAAGGGTCTGTTATGAGGCCCTCGACTTGGCCTCCCTGTGGCACATGGCATGATTTTCATGTTTTTATGTGACCTTAGGTAAACCATAAAGTCCTGGAGACCAGAGTAGACAACTATAGTGGCAGCATCCGGTCGTCCCTTTAACTGGAGTGGGAACTTCAGCCTGGAGAAGGGACTGGTTCTTACAGTTTTACCTGAGCCTGAGCCTGCTTGGAATTTCCTTCCCTTTTTACCCTCAGACCTCCTGTCTCCTTTCTTGCCAGTTTCCCAAAGGGGTTGACTCTCTGTCTCTCTCCCATTCCCGTTAGCTCATGCCTAGGCTCTCCAGTTTCCTTGGATTGTTCTGTTCTTGGTGTGTAGAGGCTACCTTCATCACTCTTTGACCCCTGACACATGGATGGAGTTTAAAAAAGATCTTTATCAATTTTTTTTTTGTGGGACAATGGGGGTTAAGTGACTTGCCCAGGGTCACACAGCCTGAGGCCAGATTTGAACTCAGGTACTCCTGAATCCAGGACCAGTGCTTTATCCACTGCACCACCTCGCCGCCCCGATCTTTATCATTTATAAGGAAGGAAGTAAAAGAGAAGAGACTTAACAGAGCACAGAATGGTCCTGTCATACAAGGCAAAGAGTCTTATCCTAAGATGCCCCTCACCTGTCCATAGACAAGAGGAGGAGATTCAGGCACTGCCCTTGCGGAGCTCAAAGCCTGGGAGATCTCGACATTCTGTCCTAGAGGCTCCTAGTCAGGCTGGAGAGATAAGAAGTGAGACCAGAACAATATAGGACCACATGTGACCTTGGACTAAAGTATGTGGATTGGTTTCCCAGGAAGGTGGTGCAGTCACAGAGAACTTCCTGGAGGAGGGGGCAGATTTGGAGCATGAAGGAAAGAAAAGGTTTAGATGTAGGCACAAGAGGAAAGGTTGGTGAGGAGACCAGCTTCCCTGGGATTGAAGGGGAAGGAAAAAGGGACGTGTTTGGGAGGAGAAAAGGAAAATTTAGAGAGCTGAAGGTATGGCTGGATTGCAAAGAGCTTTAAAGAGTGTCTGGATTTTATCTTATTGGCAGGAGAGATCCAGAAAGATCTTCCCTGGGGAATGCAAGCTATTCATTAATTTGGGAAAGGAGCCCCAGTCCTCAGACATGGGAGAAGGCTCTCCTGGGGCCTTGTCTATCCTATTTCCTTTAAGCCATTTTTCCAACAGGAACTAACCTGGGGTTGGGGGTTTTTGGGTAGCCTACAGTGCTAGTTCCACCTTGTGGATATGCCGGGTGAGTGATAGAGAATCCTGGATTCTGTACACTCCTTTGGGGGTGAGGGAAGGTTGGTGATTTGGAAGGGGTACGATAAAACCCTGCTACATTGTCATAACCTAATTGTGCTCCTGAGGGGGAGGCAGGATGTGAAATTGGGACAAATTTTTCTTTAATGGATCTGTCACTTCTGTCCTCACAGATATCACCAACCACAAAGTTGGGGAGTTGGAGCCAGCCTTGCCTTCCAGAACACGGAGACTACTCCCCCAGCTACCCCCAAGTGATAAAGCAGAAAGTCCTGTGTTGACTGGATTAATGGGGCCAGATCCCTACCCTGAAGTCAGTAAGAGAAATGCAGCCAAACAATCAGCCTCAGAGTCCTACGAGAACCCAGTAGACCACTTGTTCATCCAAGAGGATCTGGACCCAGACAGTCTTAGTGATGGAAGCCAATCAGATGATGGTCTTGGGCCCAGGGAGAGAAAGAGTGAGAGTGCCCAGGGCCCCGAGTGGCCTCGGGGCCAGCAGCATTCACCTGTGACAGAACTCCAGCATAACAAAGCCAAGACAGCAGGGGAGCCGGCCCCCATGTCCTTCTATATTGGAGATGATAACAAGGAGCCCAGCTTTCCCTCCAAACTCTCCCGAAGCCCCCCAACCCCCCGAGCCAACAAGGAGCCTGTGGATCGGGCATCATCCCCCTTGCGGCCAGTCAGCAGCTCCCCTTCCTTGAGGTCCAGAGCCAAGGAGGAGAATGGCACATATATCAGCATGACGGGGAAGATGACTATTTCCCTGCAGACCAACCAGTCCCCAGAACAAGATAGTTCGGCAGTGGTGGCAAAGGAGGCCCTATCCTTCGTCCGTCAAGAGAGCTTTACCAAAGAGCGGGCAAGCAGTGGCATTGCCCCCAACAGGCTCCCCCACATATCCAGCCATCCCCTCCTGAAGGACTTGGAGGCTGCCCGGGCTACCCGCATGGACTACCATACTCAGGATACGCACTTAATCCTGAAGGAGACAGAGACGGCTCTTGCGGCTTTGGAAGCCAAGATCCTCGCCAAGTCCCCCGGGGAGGATGCCAGGAACAACCCTACACAGCCAGAGGATTCCTTATCAGGCGATTCTGATGTAGACACGTCCAGCACTGTTAGCCTTCTCAGTGGGAAGAATGGCTCCAGCCAGACCCAGAAGGTCAAGGTGGTGGTGGGCAATGGGTCACAGAAAGAGCGGCCATCGTCTGCACCTTCAATACAGGATTCCAGCAATGGTGGTCTTGTGCCCAGTGCCCGAGAGCGGCTCTCTGAGAAGCAGCGTCGCCCGGGGCCAGCCCCAGAGGGAACTCGGCGCTTCCAGGTTAAACGTAACAATGGAACCCGTGGATCTCTGGACTTCACAGATGATGAGCGGGGGTCTGGTCACCCCTACACACCCAGTCCAGATGCCGTCACATCAGAGCCTGAACATCAGCCAGCAGCAACGGTCAGACCCACACCCCGGAGGAAGCCCACGGCCCCGCCTCCTTCTCCTTCTACCACCAAGGAAGAACATGGCCGGGTCTCTGCCAACGTGCAGAAGGTACAGCAAATTCTCACAAGGTCCAATAGCCTGTCCACCCCACGGCCCACTCGGGCCTCCAAGCTTAGGCGGGCGAGGCTTGGGGAGACCTCAGACAATGAGGGTGCTGAGAATGAAAGGGCCACCGCGTCCAATCCTGAGGCCACGGCCAAGCAGAACACGGAGGGCAAGAAGCTGTCCCGCCTGGACATTCTGGCCATGCCCCGAAAAAGGGCTGGTTCGTTTACGGTGCCCAGTGATTTGGAGTCAGCCCCAGCCCGGACAGGCTTCTCTGGAAGGAGCGTTGAGTCCTACTACTCAAGCCGAAAGCCGACCATGTCAGAAGCTCGAGCAGCCGCCAGGAAAACAGCAGCAGCTGTGGCTGCCGCAAAGCAGCCTTTCAACCGGGCTCGCTCGGGCAGCGCCCGGTATTCTTCCTCCTCTAGTAAGTCTCTGGCTCTGGCAGGGCCAATAGTTGAGCAGGTCAACAGTGTCCCATTCTGTAGACACCAAATAAAGATGGTGGGCATTAGAAAAGATAGGGTTTTGATGCCTTTTGAGCCCCTAAAATCTTTCCCAAAATTAGGGGTTCTTAACTTGGGACTCATGAACTTATTTTTAAATATTTTGATGTGTTTAAGTATAATTGGCTTCCTTTGTAATCCTGTGTATTTTATTTTGTGCATTGAAAACCATTATTCTAAGAAGGGGTTCATGGGCTTTACCAGACTGTCAAAGGGGCCTATGATACAAAAATGGTTAAGAAATCCTGGGGGGCAGCTGGGTGGCACAGTGGATAAAGCACCAGCCCTGGATTCAGGAGTACCTGAGTTCAAATCTGGCCTCAGACACTTGACACTTACTAGCTGTGTGATCCTGGGCAAGTCACTTAACCCCCATTGCTCTGCCAAAAAAAAAAAAGAAATCCTGTCCAGGGGCAGCTAGGTGGTGCAGTGGATAAAGCACAGGCTTTGGATTCAGGCGGACCTGAGTTCAAATCCGGCCTCAGACACTTGACACTAGCTGTGTGACCCTGGGCAAGTCACTTAACCCTCATTGCCATGCAAAAAAAAAAAAAAAAGAACTCCTGTCCTAGAAGCGATCTCAGTCACTGAGATGGACTGAGTTACCTACTGGGTGCTTAGGGCTTGGCACTGGAAGACAGAAGGAAGGTGAGATGTGGCCATACCCTTAGAGAGCTCTAGTGTGAGGAAGACATAGGTCCCCTGTGTTATCTATAACCCTTGACTCAGGGCTGAGTTTCTCTTGTGACTCACTGGGGGACAAGAGGTCATTTCTTCCCTGAGGGTGTCCTGAAGGTCAGAGGGGCTTCTGAGATGGTGGGGGGTGGATATAAAAGGTGGGGATGGGCTCTAAGGAAGGAAGGAGGGGAGGAGAAGGAGCAGTATCAGAGGGGGTCTGGGGAAGGGCATCAGAGGTGGTCCGAGGGTCTGGTTGTGTGTCTGCATCACTTCTGCTGTTTTATCTCTGAAAACAATGCCTTCCTCTTCTGTGTTCAGCCATGTGTTTACCACATTGCAATTCTTCTCTGAAGATGATAAATATTCTAAACTCCATGGGGCTGTCTTTGCTCATCCCTGTACCTAAAGGGAAAAGCGAGGGCCCTTGAAGGCCGATGCCCCTTGCCTTTATTTTAAATTGTTAATGAAGCTGGTCACTGCTAATGACATCCACCTCTGGGATATCCAAGACTGGCCGGCTCTTCATGCTGGCTGGGGCTCAGCCACAGATCATCCATTAAACTCCAGAAAAGAGCTCGAGCTTTGATCTTATTCCAAATGAATTGGTTTTTGGTTTACAAGGCCCTGGGGGCTCCAGGCAAGGATTTTTGGTTTTTGTCTTTTCTCTCCTCTTCCCTGCCAGCTGTTAGCAGCTCCTTGCTAACCAGACTCTCCTTCTGCCTCACTGTCAGCTTCTACTAACCACATCTCTGGTTGTGTCTGTGGTGAATTGGCTTGGGATTTTCCTCTCTCCCTCCTTTGTACCTCCCTGAAAAAGGTGGCCTTGCTCAGCGTGAGCCCTGGAGAGTGGTAGTTTTACCGGGTCCCAGGCTGGAGGCCTTTTCTAGCCAGGGAGAGAGGCTGCCAAAGTGCAGAAGCTTATACACTGACTGGGCCAGACTTGTCTTTACCTTCTGGGACAATTTACTGTTTCAGTAGGAAATCTCTTCTCTAGGTGTTGCATGAGAGGTAGCCCCTTGGGGAGGAGGGGGCAGTAGGTGAGACAGCCTGACTTTCTTGGGGGAAGGAGAGACCAAACAAGAAGACAGGCTACAGAGTCTCCGTGCCTTCCCCCTCCTGGACTTCTGGGTGAATACGGCCCCTCCTGCTGCTGCCGCTGCTGCTGGAATTAAAGTCTTTAAGAAATAGGCAGCTTATGGAACCTCAGAATCTTAGAGCTGATGGGACCTTAGACACTGTCTTGTCCAGTTCTTTCATTTTACAATTCAACTCAGTATCTCTACTGATCCCCGGTATACCTAGCCCTGTGATTGGCAGGAGGAGCAGAGCAGGTCCCTGTCCTCAGGCAGCCCACAATTTATTGAGGGGATGGAGAAGAGGAGATCCGAGCCTTGTCCTTTGGGACACACAGGACTCACAAACAGGGAATGATTACCTATCAGGACAAAATACAGAATTCTTCAACAGACAGAGCCTCTCTACTTTGGGGATGGTTCTTCTACCTTCTTCTTGACCAACTTTCAGTAGTACTATACCTGCCTTGTCCCACATAGGGCCAGTTTCCTCTATTAGATGGTCCATAGACCAGGGCAGCAGCTTGGTTGGGTTGGCCTGGGAGAATCCAGCACGTGGACCAAGGGCAGCCCACACCTGCCTGCATGAAGCATGGGGGAGAGTGTCACTTGCCCCTCCTTGGGGAGCCTAACTTTCTTCCATCTCTCCCAGGAGGGCCAACTTTCCCTCCCTTTCTGGATGACATGGGGTGGCTTTGGGCTGTGTTTTTAATTTCTTGGTTTGGTTTAATCACCCTGGTTTGGGTGTCCATGGAACTTCCCCGGGAAGATAGGGGACCCATTGTGGACAAGACACTTCCCTTCCTGATGATGGTGACTTTGGGGATATCCGAGCAGCTCCAGGAGTAGCTCTGTAAAGAAGGGCCGATGAGACAGACTTCACTTGTGTCCATCTCCCAGGCCCTCCACAGGCCAGCTCTGCTTCCATTATAGGCAATTCAGCTCATTAGTGTGGGAAAATCATAGGGTGTTGTAATTGAAAAGTACCTTCAATTTCATCTACTTCAATGCCCTCATTTCATTTTTGGGAAAACTGCATAAGGGCACACAGATGGCTCTTGAAGTTGAGTCTACTAACTCTAAGCCCATTCATTGCCATATCTACTCGGTCCGGGGAGCTCATGACACCCAAACCTTTTCCCTCTTTTTAGGGCCCCTGAGAGGTTCTAAGTGGCTCCCTCTCCTACTTTGTTTTGCCCTTTGTTTTTGGTTTATTCCAATTTGGTTTGGCCTTGGCTGCCTGGGCTCTGAATTCCTTTCTGTTTTTGTTCTCCTTGTGTCTGAAACCAATTCATTTGCCTAAGACTCCCGGCGGAGGCAGCAGGGTTCAGACTGCACATCCACCTCGGAGGAGGAATACGGCTCTACCCACAGTTCTCCCAAACACAAACGCTCCCATGCCTCAACAGCCACTCAGACCCTGAGGGCCACTGGCCAGAGCCGGCCCAGGTCCTACAATGGGCGGGACACGGATGAGGATGATGAGGATGACGAGCCTGAGCACTACAACTTCATTGTACAGACAGCAGAAATCGCTGAGATTGCCAGGTGAGTAGGAGGACTCTGGGAAGCCCCTAGAAGCAGAAAGTGTTTCCAAAATAACCCTGATAATTGGATTTATATCCCATCTTTGCCACTTATTTGCTGTGTTACCCTAGGCAAGTCACTTAACCTATCTGGGTCAGAGTTTCTGCCTCTATAAACTGACTGGACTAGTTATTGCTGTGTTACCCTAGGCAAGTCACCTAATCTATTTGGGTCTGTTTCTTCCTCTGTAAACACAGTGGGTGGACTAGATCATCTCTCAGGTCCCTCCCAGCTCTAAATCTCATATGACTTCCAAACATGAATTGATGGGAAACATTACCTATGTGGAAGGGAAAGATTTGAAGGTTTTGGGGAGAGGGATCCTTTATTTAATGTTTGTCAAAATTTGATGTGCTCATTTCCACTCATTTCTCCGTTTTCTGAATGTGAACCTTCCACTTGGTTGTAGGTCCTAGAGTTTTCCCTAGCTCTGTAAACATACTCAGACCCTCTTTCTAATGTTATTTATTGTGAGTCCTAAGGATATGGACTTACTGTGGCTACAGGGTAATATAAACAATCAGAGCTTTTCCCCTGCCCCTTCACAATTTTCCTCTGACAGTCTAGTATCCAATCCAAAAGACCTTGAATTTTGTTTTTTTTTGTTGTTGTTGTTGTTTTGGTTTTGTTTTTTTTGTTTGTTTTTGGGTTTTTTGGTGAGGCACTTGGGGTTAAGTGACTTGCCCAGGGTCACACAGCTAGTAAGTGTCAAGTGTCTGAGGCTAGACTTGAACTTGGATCCTCCTGAATCCAGGGCCAGTGCTCTATCCACTTCGCCATCTAGCTGCCCCTAAGACCTTGAATTTTGGATTCTTTGCTATTTGGGGTTTTCTTTGCCTAGATAAGGGAAGGCTATATGGAGAAGGTAGCTGGGCTTTGGAGGAAAGTCGGTATGCAACATGTGTGGTGAAAATTGGCTTAGAATTAAAAGATCTAACATTGACTAGCCTCTTTGCCACTAGGAACCTCAGTGTCCTCATCTGTAAAAAGAAGAGAATAATTCATGCACCACCTGCTACCTAGGGCTGTTGGGAGGAAAGTGCTTTGTAAAACTTGAAGTTCTACTGCTGTGTTTACTAATAGCATCAATAACAACCAGTGGAGATAGTGGGGAGGGTAGGACATATTGAGGGAGGAGGAAAAAGCAAGTTATCCAACCTAATTAGTGTTTAAATACATGAAAAGAAGTGGCATTAGGCAAAATTAGGAAGGTAGGTTGGTCCTCACACTGGAAACAACCTCCTGGGTTTAAAAGCCTAGCTCCATTGGAATACCCAAACATGGGCTTCGAAGAGCCATTGTCACAGATTATCTTCAATAGTTAAATGTTTCTAGGATTGTAGGATTATAGATCAAGAGCTAGAATTCCCAGATCTACTTATCTAGCCCTAACCTCTTTCCAGCTCCTATCTCAAGTCTACAGCTGCCTATTGGACATCTCAAACTGGATGTCCCAAAGACATGATAAACTTAATATATCCAAACCTAAACTCACTATATTTTCCCCCAAACTCCCCCCACTTCATAATTTTCCTATTGTAGTCAAGGGCTCCCAGGCACCCTCACTCTCAACCCTGTCATATTCAATCAGTTAGGCAGTAACGAATAGACTGCCAGGCCTGGAGTTAGAAGACCTGAGTTAAAATCCTGCCTCAGACACTTAATTGCCCTGTGATCCTAGGCAAGTCACTTAATCAATCTCTCTCTATCTCAGTTTCCTCAACTATAAAATTAAATAAATGCAATAAACAATTTTTTTTCTCAATCTTAATAGTATTTTATTTTTTCCACTTACATGTAAAGATAGTTTCCAACATTTGTTTTTATATTTCCTTTCTTAATTAGTTGCAAATTCCTGTCAATTCCACCTTTCTAGCATTTCTTATATAAGCATCCCTTTCTGTCTTCTGACATTGCCACCACCTTGTACAGGTGCTCATTTTCCCATGCCTAGACTATTGCAGTAGCTTGCTGGTTGGTCTCCCTTCCTCAGGTCTCTCCTCATTCTATTCTGTCTTCCACTCAGCTGTCAAATTCATCTTAAAATACAGATCCCCCGGGGCAGCTAGGTGGCGCACTGGCCCTGGAGTCAGGAGTACCTGAGTTCAAATCCGGCCTTAGACACTTAACACTTACTAGCTGTGTGACCCTGGGCAAATCACTTAACCCCAATTGCCTCACTAAAAAAAAAAAAAAACAAAAACAAAACCAGATCCCCCTACTCGATGAACTCTAATGGTTTCCTATTGCCATTCCTATGGCTCTTTATATCCTAGCTCCCTCTTCCCTTTCCAGTCTTTTTACATTTTACATTCCCTGCTCCCCTTCCCCCTTTCCCTCCCAACAATACTTTGTGATCCCCTGGCCTTGGCCTCCTTGCTGTTCCTAGAAGAAGATGCTCTATCTCTAGACTCTGTGCATTTTCTTTTTTTTTTGGTTGGGCAATGAGTGTTAAGTGACTTGCCCAAGGTCACACAGCTAGCAAGTGTCTGAGGTTGGATTTGAACTCAGGTCCTCCTGACTCCAAGCCTGGTACCTACTAATACACAACTCAAAACAGTGTCCTACTGGCAGCTAGGTGGTACAGTGTATAGAATGTTGGGCCTGGAGTCAGGAAGACCTGAGTTCAAATCCAGCCTCAGAAACTTACTGACTCTGTGACCCTGGGCAAGTCACTTAACTTTTGTCTTCCTCACCTATAAAATGGGGATAATAATAGCATCTATCTTCCAGGGTTGTTATGAGGATGAAATGTTATGACTTTTGTTACTGCCTGACATTTAATAAATGCTTTTTTAATTCCTATTCCCTGAATACAAGTAAGTATGAAACAAGGTCCGATAGTGACAAAAGGGATCTAGACAGCGTGTTCTAAGAAAATTTGACGAAAGAGGGAAATACTTCTAGTTGTGGAAATCAGGGGAGTCTTCATGGTGGTGGGGAGACAAACATTTGAGCTCAACTTAGATGGGAAGAGGAAGATGCCATCAAGCAGAGATGAAATAGAGTGAATTCTAGGATGGGGGTTGGCTCATACAAATATGTGATGGTGGGAGAAGAATGGCTAGGAGTCTGACTTGCTTGGAATATTGTAGTTGGGAAGGTAAGAGCTTAATTGTAGAAGGCCTTGAATCCTGAGATCAGGAAATGATCTTTTTTATCCTGTAGGCAATAGAGTCCTTCTAAATGTTTTCGAGTAGGACAATGACTTAATCACTTAGGATTTTAGCAGTGGTCTCAAGGGAGAATGGAGATGTTTGGGGACCGGTTTGGGGGAAATCAACAGGTATTCCTTAAATCAGCTCCTATTTCTCAGATGGATAATAATGGTCTGTGGATATCCAGTGGTTAGAGGACTGTTCTTGTTTTAAATTTATAAGGCTGATTTTGCTCATGGCATCATAGATAGGATTTAGAAGTAGAAGGGACCTAACCCAATCATTTTACAGATGAGGAAACTGAGACCAAGAGATGTTAAGTGACTTGCTTGAGGTCACAAATGGTAGTAAGAATGGCTGGATGTGAGGCCTTCCTACTTCAAAACCAGTGGTCTTTGTATACATCATCACTGTGACTTCTGTTCTTTGGGGGAAAGATTCTCTTCTTTGGACATCTGTCTAATTATTGGCAAACTCAGAGGATAAACCATTTGATCAGCAAGCATTTATTAAGAGTCTACTACTGGGGGGCAGCTAGATGGCGCAGTGGATAGAGCACCGGCCCTGGAGTCAGGAGTACCTGAGTTCAAATCCGGCCTCAGACACTTAACACTTACTAGCTGTGTGACCCTGGGCAAGTCACTTAACCCCAATTGCCTCACTAAAAAAAATTTAAAAAAAAATAGTCTACTACTGATGCTCTAAGTCCTAAGCATAGATACAAAGACAACAACATGGGAGATGACATTTACATATATAAGAAACAATAAAATATATTCAAATTAACTACAAGGTAGTTGTTGGAGGGAGGCACTTGCAGCTGTGGGGGGAGGGGAGGGATTGGGAAAGGCCTTATATATGGAAGGTGACAATTGAGTTGAGCTTTTAAACTAGGAAACTAAAAATAAAGGAATCGAATCTGAAACCGGGAATCCTAAGAGGTGCATGTAAAAAGGGAACAAAATCTAGGCATAAGAGATAAATGGTACAAAAGCCAAGATAAGAGATGGAAAAAGGGTCAGTTCAGCTAAATTGAAGAGTACTGAAAGGGGAGTAATGAACTATAGTCCTGGAAAGGGACTGATCATGAAGAGATTTAAATGCCAGAAAGAAGATAATTTGTATTTGGTGCTTGATCAAATAGAGAGGTAATAGGAAGCCACTGATGCTTATGGAGCAGGGAGTGATACAGTAAGACCTGTGCCTTAGAACTTATCACTTTGACAGCTGGAGAGGAGATGAGGCAGGGGGCCTCCTTATTGATAAGAAGGCTATTACAGTAGTCCAGGTAAGAGGGTGGTAGCTCTGAGATAAGAATAAGATAAGATAGATTAGGAGATATATCGTTGGGAGTGGAAATGACAAGACTTGGAACCTTAATGGAGTCTAGGACGACTTTGAGGTTGTACATGTGGATGACTGGAAAGATGGTAGGGTCTTTAAAAGAAATCTGCGGGGTAGCTAGGTGGTGCAGTAGATAAAGCACTAGCCCTGGATTCAGGAGGACCTGAGTTCAAATCCAGCCTCAAACACTGGACACTTACTAGCTGTGTGATCCTGGACAAGTCACTTAACCCCCATTGCCCCACCAAAAAGAAAGAAAGAAAGAAAGAAATGGGGGGGGGGCAGCTAGGTAGTGCAGTGGATAGAGCACTGGCCCTGGATTCAGGAGGACCTGAGTTCAAATCCAGCCTCAAACACTTGACACTTACTAGCTGTGTGACCCTGGGCAAGTCACTTAACCCTCATTGCCCCACAAAAAAGTAAAATAAAATGAAATAAAAAATAGGGAAGTCCAGAAAAGATGGTGGGTTTTGGGGAAAAGGTAATGACATGTTGACATGTTGGAAATTGAAGTAGAGGCCTGGAGTTCAGGAGGAATACTAGGGTTGGATATGTAGATTGGTGAGTCTTCTTTGTAGACAATAATTGAATCCTTGGGAATTGTTGAGAACACCAAGAGACAGTGTAGAGAAGAGAAGAGGATCCAGGACAGAGAGATCCTTGAGGTACCCTCATGGTTGGAGGGTATAATATGGACAACAATCTAGGAGGAAAAATGGAGGTGTGTTCACATGTTGGTGGAGAACCTAAATAGAGTGTGTCATTAAAACTTAGAAGAGAACAACCAGGACAATAGAGGGGTCCACAGTGTCAAATGCTGCAGAGAGGTCAGAATAAGGCTGAGAATAGAGAAAAGACCATCAGAGATAAGGGATTTCTAGAGAGGACAGTTTCAGTGGAATGATGGGGTCAGAAGCTAGATTACAAGGGGTTAGGAAGGGAGTAAGGGGAGAGGAAGTAGAGGCAAGGAGCATAAAGAATTTGAAGACCTTGTGAAGACTTTAAGGATGAGGAATATCCAGGCATGACTGTTTGCAGCAGGAAATCAGGTAGATCTGTGCTTCAGAGTTTGGTGCACCATGAATAGAAAGAAATCATCTCTTAGGGATTTGCCCTACAAGTTATATAGGGCAGCACTGGGCCCAACTCTACTGAGATTATGGTATTTCAGGCCCAATGATAGGCTGGTGGAGTGTGACTTCAGTGGCCTAGCTGGCACCCCTCAAATTGCCTACTTATTCTGGGAATGGGTAAGGCTGGTCCTGTTACCAGGGTTCAGGCCACTGCTATGTCTATCCCTTATTCCAGCTCTTTCACCCTCCCCACTGGAGGATAAATAGGGTAGCTTCTTGTAGGTCAGAGTCCTTTCCCAATGAAGCCCATCCTGTCCCCCAAGCTGGGCTATTTTGGCCTTCTGGGGGTTTGGGGATATTCTGAACTGGCCTTGCCTATCTTTTTTTTTTACTGTAGGTTAAGCCAGACTCTGGTGAAAGATGTTGCTATCTTGGCAAGAGAGATCCAGGATGTGGCCGGGGATGGAGACTCCCAGAGCTCCTCAGGAACTGGCCGTGGCACCTCACTCAGCTCTGTCCCCAGCACCCCAGCATCCACTATCTCTGCCAGAGAGGAGGTGAGTTTCTCCAATGGGAGTGGCTACCACTAGTTACCAATATATGACCCTAGCCTTGGATAAATCCCGATAGGGAGGCCATGAGCTGACTCTTGAGGTTTCTGTGTCTCCTTAATTAATGAAAAGTATTAATGGGGAGGTAGTGTGGCTCAGTGGATTAGGTCACCTTGAGGAGACATGAGCAATGTCAACATCGCTTAGCACTGACTTGCTATGTGACCTTGAACAAGTCCCTTCCCTTCTCTGGGTCTCAGTTTTTCCAGTTATAAAATGAAGATGTTGGACTAGATGATATCTAAGGTGCTGTCCAGTTCTCAAAAAAATGCAAAATTCTATGATGCTATGCTAGTTTGGTCAAGCCTCACTGAGCCTCAGTCAACTCATCAATAAGCATTTCTATTTCTAAAAACATCTTTATTGCTATCTTTTGCCATTTCCAAATAAATACCACCTTACTCTGCTATCTAGCAAATCATCCCTTATAACACAGAGTAAAAAGAAATGCAATTCAGCAAAACCAACCAACATATCTACTGTGTTCAAAGCATATGCAATATTCCATCTCCCCACCTCTAAAAATCGGATGCTTCTGTGACTGAGCTATGGTTGGTGTCTCAGGACCATGGGTCGTGGAGTCTTGAAATGGGATCTTCCCAGAGGAGGAAAGCTGTGCCCTAGAGGACCAGCTATGTGGCCTTGGGCAATTGACTTCATTTTTCCAAGCCACACTGTTTCCTGGACTGTTTTTGTCCTCACTGTGGAAGAGGGAGAGACTCCTAAATGCATGCCGTCAGGGCGTAGCCAAGGGTATGGCATATTTTTCAGTCGTTTCAGTCATGCCTGACTATTTATGACCCCATTTGAGGTTTTCTTAGCAAAGATACTGGAGTGGTTTGCCATTTCCTTCTCCAGCTCATTTTACAGATGAGAAAACTGAGGCAAACAGGGTTAAATGACTTGCCTAGGGTCACACAGCTAGTTAAGTGTTTGAGGACAGATTTGAAATCAGGGTCTTTCTGATTCCAGGCCCGGCACTCTATCCACTGTGCTACCTAGCCACCCTGGCACATAGTAAGTGATCATTAAATGCTCATTGATTGATCAGTTGAATGGAAACTTTACCCCACTTTCTTGGAAGTCACAAGGCTTCCTCCTCTTCTTTGAGCCTCTGAGCCAATCACAACCCCTCTGGGGTAGGCTGTGGCTGGAGATAGAACAGAGCTCTGTGTGTGAGCCTGTTGTTTATCTCCCTGTGATGGAACTGGGAATTTCTTACCTGGGATTCTATTTTTGGAGGAGGAGCCATGAGTCTCAGAACTAGAGGGAACCTCAGGGGGCATCTAGTCCACACCCTGTATTGAGTGCGAATCACCTTTCCACCATCCCCGAAAGCGTGTTAAGGGAGAATCTAACACCCGTTAGTCCAAGTTCAATTTTGGGACAAAATGAGGCACTTGTGAGTTATTGAACAGTTAACAAAAGGTGGACTGTGTCCTACCGCAGCAAGGGCTTGTAACAAAGGTACAATGGAGCTTTCCTTCCATACTTGCAGTCTTGCCTTTTCTCCAATTAGAAATGCCAGTGGAGGCAATCTGGTTAGCAGGGCAGAGTGTGGTGACTCATAGTCTTCAGACATCCACAAAGTTGGAGAGGCTCCAACTCTGAGTGAGTGGGACTTCGGTGATGAGGAAGCTGCATTGGTGGAATCAGGGGCCAGTTGTGTTCCAGGGACAGCTTTCTCGTATTTTTAGGGAAAGGTAATCCCCGTTATGGGAAAACGGGGAACCCTGGTCCCATTACAAAGAAGCTTGAGATTCCATTGGAGGCCCTCCATTGATGGGGAACTCATTACCTACTGAGACACCCTATTTTACTTTTAGACAGTTTTGATCAACATTTATTAAGCACCAACTATTTGCCCGGCACTGTGCTAAACACTGGGAGTTTCTCCGTGTAAAGGGCTGAAATCTATCTCCTTCTTCATTCTGCCCTCCAGAGCTGTGCAGAACGAGTCTGATTAATCTTCCTCATGGCAGCCCTTCAGGTAGTTGAAGAAAGCTGTTGCCTTCCTCTAAGCCTTTTCCAGGCCAGTTCCTTCAAGTGATCCTGGATCCTGAGCCTGATCTCCTATCCTCTTGACAGCCTGGTCTCTTCTCTAGACGTGCCCTAGCTTATCAGTGTCCTGTCTAGAAGTAGACATAACAGTCAGATCTGTAAAAAGGGTCTGACTAGACCAAAACATAGCAGGACTATCATCTCCCTTATTCGAACACTGTTCCCTCTTAATACAATCTAAGGCAGAACTAGCTGTGGGTTTTTGGGGGGGTTGTTTTTGGTGGGGGTTTTTTTGCTTCTCTAACTTTCTCATACAAAATGTTCTGAAGTTACAGGATTATAAGGTTTAAAGCTTGAAAGAGACCTTGAAGATCATTTAATCAAGACCCATCATTTTATAGACAAGAAAACAGATTTTGAGAAAGAGATTTTCTCAGGGTCACATAAATAATAGGTAATAGGACCAGGATTTGAACCCAGGTCTTCACCCCCCATTTCAGTTATCTTTCCACTATTCCTCATGTCATTTAACCTCTCTGTATTTCTTAACTCATCTCCCAAGTAAGAATAGCAATAGCAGCTCTGCCTACCTCATAGGGTGTCGGGGATGAGTGAGGCAATGTCTGGAAAATTATTTTGGAAAGCATAAAGAGCACTACAAATGCCAGAGACAGATTGGAAATGCCTAAAGATTTGGAGAGAGTTGTGGGAGTGTGTGTGTGTGTGTGTGTGTGTGTGTGTGTGTGTGTGTGTGTGTGAGAGTGAGAGTGAGAGAGAGAGAGAGAGAGAGAGAGAGAGAGAGAGAGAGAGAGAGAGAGAGAAGGAAGGCTGGAATTTCAGTGCTTTCAGGACAGGGTGTTGGCTGTCAGATCTGTGGCCTCTAGTCATTTTCCTTGGCTCCCAGAGAACTTCTCTCTCTCTCTCTCTCTCTGTGCCCTTTCTCATTGCAGCTGGTACAGCACATCCCAGAAGCCAGCCTCAACTTCCAAAAGGTGCCACCTGGTGCCATGGGTTTGAAGGACTTTGACCAGAACATGAATGACAATCGGGATGACAATTATGCTTGGAGGACACGGCCCAGGAACCGAGAAGAGGCACGTTTCTTTGTTGTTGTTGTTTTTTTAATTATTTATTTCATTAAATATTTGCCAATTACATGTAAAAATTTTTTAAATTTATTAACATTTTGAGTTCCGATCTCTCTATCTTCCTTTCACCCCTCCTCTCTCCTTGAGAATGTAAGCAATTTTATACATGTGATCTCATGCAAAACACATTTCCATATTAGCTGTGTTGCAAAAGAAAACACATGGGGCAGCTAGGTGATGCAGTGCATAAAGCACCAGCCCTGGATTCAAGAGGACTTGAGTTCAAATCCAGCTTCAGACACTTGACACTTACTAGCTGTGTGGCCCTGGGCAAGTCACTTAACCCGAATTGTCCCGCAAAAAAAAAAAAACAAGAAAAAAAACACACACACACACACATACATATACAAAGAAAGTAAAAAAGTATCCTTCAATCTACATTAGAGTTTATCAGTTCTATCTCTGTATGTGGATAGCTGATTTTTTTTTAAATCATGGATCCTTTGGAATTCTTTTAGATCATTAGCTACATTAGAGTAGCTGAGTTTTTCACAGCTGATAGCCTTATAATATTGCTATTACTGTGTAAAATGTTCTCCTGGCCCTGCTCACTTCACTCTGCATGAGTTCATACAGAAATTTCCAGACCTTTCTGAAATCCTGCTTGTCATTTCTTATAGCACAATAGTATTCCATTACAATCATATACCACAACTTGTTCAGCCATTCCCCAATTGATGGGCAATCCCTTGATGTCCAATTCTTTGCCACCACAAAAAAGAGCTGCAAGAAATCTTTTTTTTTTTTTGTGGGTCATTGAGGGGTTAAGTGACTTGCCCAGGGTCACACAGCTAGTAAGTGTCAAGTGTCTGAGGCCGAATTTGAACTCAGGTCCTTCTGAATCCAGGGCCGGTGCTTTATCCACTATGCCACCTACCTGCCCCCTGCAATAAATAATTTTTTTTTTTTTTTAGTGAGGCAATTGGGGTTAAGTGACTTGCCCAGGGTCACACAGGTAGTAAATATTAAGTGTCTGAGGCCGGATTTGAACTCAGGTACTCCTGACTCCAGGGCTGGTGCTCTATCCACTGCGCCACCTAGCTGCCCAATAAATAATTTTTATACAAATAGGTCCTTTTCTCTTTTCTTTGATCTCTTTGGTATACAGACCTAATAGTGGTATTGCTGGTCAAAGGGTCAAAGGGTATGTACAATTTTTATAGGCCTATGGGCATAGTTCCATATTGTTCTCAACAATGGTTGAACTAATTCACAACTCCACCAACAATGCATTAGTGTCCCATTTTTTCCACATTCCCTCCAGCATTTGTAATTTTCCTTTTCTGTCATGTTAGCCAACCTGATAAGTAGGAAGTACTACCTCAGAGTTCTTTTAATTTGCATTTCTCCATTTAGCACCGATTTAGAGCATTTTTTCATGTGACTATTGATAACTTTATTTCTTCTTCTGAAAATTGCCTGGTCATATTATCTAGTGAATAGCTCTTATAGATTTACCTTAGTTCCCTATATATTTGAAAAATAAGGCCTTTGTCAGAGAAACTTACTGTAAATTTTCCCCCAGTTTCCTGTTTTCCTTATAATTTTGGCTGCATTAGTTTTGCTAGTGCAAAAGTTTTTTAATTTCATGTAGTCAAAATTATATACTTTGCTTCATTTAGTTCTTTCAGTCTCTTGTTTTGTCATAAACTTTTCCCTTATCCATAGATCTGACAGGTACATTTTTTCAGGCTCCCCTAATTTACTTATGATATGACCTTTTATGGCTAAAGTATTTATCCATTTTGATCTTATCTTAGTATATGGTGTGAGATGTTCTATGCCTAGTTTCTGCCAGACTGCTTTCCAGTTTTCCCAGCAAATATTACAAATATTCTCTCATTTGATCCTCACAACAATCCTGGGAGGTAGGTGCTATTATTAGCTTCGTTTTATAGTTGAGGAAACTGAGGCAGACAAGTTAGTTGACTTGTCCAGGGCCACACAGCTAGTAAGTATGTGAGGCAAGATTTGAACTCAAGGGGCAGCTAGGTGGTGCGGTGGATAGAGCACTGGCCCTGGAGTCAGGAGTACCTGAGTTCAAATCCGGCCTCAGACACTTAATACTTACTAGCTGTGTGACCCTGGGCAAGTCACTTAATCCCAATTGCCTAACTAAAAAAAAAAAAAAAAAGATTTGAACCTTAGGTCTTGTATCCAGTGTTCTAACCATCTAGTGACTTAACTACCTCTACAAATAAAAAGTCAACGAATATGTATTAAGCCCATACTATGTGCCTTGCACTGTACTATGGATACAAAGAAAGGCAAAAATAGTCCCTACCCTCAAGGAGCTCACAATCTAATTGGGGTGACAACATGCAAACAACTATGTTCAAATAGGATATAGACAGGAACAACTGGAGATAATCTCAGAAGGAAGGCTAGTATTAAGGATTAATATTAAGAGTGACTAAGAAAAGCAGAATATGGGATTTTAATTGAGATTTAAAGTAAGTCAAATGGGGCAGCTAGGTGGTGCAGTGGATAGAGCACCGGCCCTGGAGTCAGGAGTACCTGAGTTCAAATCCAGCCTCAGACACTTAACACTTACTAGCTGTGTGACCCTGGGCAAGTCACTTAACTCCAACTGCCTCACTAAAAAAACAAACAAACAATAAAGTAAGTCAAGAGTTGGAGATAAGGAGAAACAATATTCCAGACATGAGGAGACAGCTAGTAAAAATGCAGCATTGGAGGGGGCAGCTAGGTGGTGCAGTGGATAAAGCACTGGCCCTGGATTCAGGAGGACCTGAGTTCAAATCCAGCCTCAGACACTTGACACTTACTAGCTGTGTGATGCTGGGCAAGTCACTTAACCCCATTGCCCTGCCAAAAAAAAAATGCAGCATTGGGAGAGGGAGCATCTTGTGCAAGCAACAACAAGGTAGCCAGTGTCACTGGATCATGGGATATGGTCATGGAAGGGAATAAAGTGTAAGAAGACTAGAAAAGTAGGAGGGGGCCAGTTTATGAAGGGCTTTAAAAGCCAAATGAAGGATTTTATATTTGTTTATGAAGGTCATAGGGAGCCACTGCAATTAATTGAATAAGGGGGTGATCAGATCTGTGCTTTAGGAAGATCACTTTGAGGCAGGGAGACTAACCAGAAGGTTATTGCAATAGTCCAAGTGTGAGGTTGATGTACCAGAGTAGCAGTAGTTTCAGAGGAAGGAAAGGGGGCAAATATGAGATTTGGGAAAGGTAGAACCAACAGGACCTGGCAATTGATTAAATATGGGGGGATGAGAGAGTGAGGAGTTGAGGAGGACACCTACATTGCAAACCTTGGTTGACTGGGAGGGTGGTGGCATTTTGGACAGCAATATGAAGTTAGGAAGAGGGGAGAGTTTGGGGAGAAAGATAATGAGTTTCATTTTGGGCATGTTGAGTCTAAGATGTCTATAGGAATATTGTAAAAATAATCAACTATGAAAGACTTAGAAATTCTGATCAATACAGTCACCCAGCACAATTCCAAAGTATTCATGATATCAAATGCTATTCACTTTCAGATAGAGAACTGATGGACTCAGAGTATAAATTGAAACATGTTTTTCCTTTATTTTTCTTGCTTTTTGTGGGGAGAGGGAGGAGAACATGACTCATGTGGAAATAGGTTATGCATGACTTCATATGTTTAATAGGTATTACATTTCTTGCTTTCTCATTGGGTCGGGGAGGGAGAGAATTTGGAACTGAAAATGGAATAAAAAATATGTCTACAGGACATTAAGTTTCAAATGTCCAATAGGTATTCGGAGATGGGAGACTAGACTTCAGGAGCGAGGATAAATAGGTCGGAGAATCATCAACATAGAGGTGATATTTGAATCACGGGGGCTGATGAGATACACTAAGTGAAATGCTATAAAGAGGGAAGAGAAAAAGGCCTAGGACAGAGCCTTGGGAACACCCCCTTTATCAGACATGGTGTGGATGATCCAACAAAATACATGTGGGAGGAGAACCAGGAGGGAGCAGTGTCATTGAAACCTAGAGAAAAAGAGAGTTATTCAGAAGAGGGTGATCAACGATGTCAAAAGTTGCAAAGAGATCAAGAAAGATGAGCATTGAGAAAAGGCCTTTGGAATTAGCAATTAAGAAATAATTGGTAACTTTGGGGAGAGAAGCCATACTATAGGGGCTTAATAAGAGAGTGAGAAGAAAGGAAGCAGAAGCACCAATCGTAGACAGCTTTGTCAGGGAGTTCTTTGTTGGAAAGGAAGAGAAATATAGAACAATAGCCAGTGGGGATAGACAGATCAAGTAAGGGGGGGTTTTAAGGATGGAGGAGAGATTAGTATGTTCGTAGGAAATAGGCAGGGGAGTCAGTAGGCAGGAAGAGATTAAAGATTAGTTAGAGAGTGGGGATGATGGAGGGACAGTCTTCTGGAGAGGACAGGGATGGAATGGCATCACTTGGCAAGGAGACAGGCCACGTCTTCATGTGAGACAGAAGTGAAGGAGGACATAGTGGCAGAAGGCATCTGAGTAATATCAGATGGAAGGAGCTCTTGGAGAATGGTCTCAAGTTTTTCAGTGAAATATGAGGCCAGGTTCCTTGCTGAGAGGATGGGGGAAGGAGAGCCATGATAGGTTTCAGAAGAGAAGAAAGGGATTGGAAAAAAAAAACTGCTTTGATGATTGGAGCAATAAATTGATAAAGAAGGCGTAAAAGAATTGCTTTGTTACAGTGGGGAACCAAATGAGATTAACATAAAATTTTAGTGGACCCAGTCAGCACAGTTCTGTGATTTTTTTCCCCCCTCCATTTTTGTTCCGCAGTATGGGAATAAGCACAAATTGGTGGGAGTAAATCCAGGGCAAGATAAGCACATAGGAGTAAGAGTAGGAAATAGTGTAGCATTGAACTAGTTCAACCAAGGGGTCAAGATGGGGAAGGAGGGGGAAGCCAGTGCAAGGGCAATGAATGGCCTGGGAAAGAACCGAGGGATACAGGGAGTGAAGGTCACAGTAAAGTCAAAGAATTAGATAAGGGATTGGAAGGTGAGGGAAAGACTGAATCACCACAGATCAGAAGGAGATGAAGGAATTTCAGAGCTTATGAACATTTGTGGGTGATGGCAAGGTCAAGGATATGCCATGTTTGTGTGTAATGGGCTCCCATAAATAGGTCATGGGAAATGAATAAATTGAGGAACTGGGAAGTTAGGGTGTTTGAAGGAGCAACTTAGTTTTCTTCCCCTTAGAGAAGACAAAAATGCACCTCCTCTTAAAATGAATATGGAGCTTGTTATACACAGTGTGTACTTAACACATTTGTTGACTGAGTCTCAGAATGGCAGCAGCCCTCTAGTTTGGGGTGGGATTCGGGGGGCCAAGGACAAGAAGACTTTGTGGATGCAGTGCTGCATTGGGAGTCAGGAAGGCCTGAGTTTGAATCCTGCCTTCTACTAGTTCTATGACCCTGGACAATTTTTTTTTTTTTGGTGGGGCAATGAGTGTTAAGTGACTTGCCCAGGGTCACATAGCTAGTAAGTGTTAAGTGTCTGAGGCCAGATTTGAACTCAGGTCCTCCTGAATCCAGGGCTGATGCTTTATCCACTGCACCACCTAGCTGCACCCCCCCGGAACAAGTTATTTAACCTAGTCTCTTAGTCTCAGTTCCCTCATGTGTAAAATGGGGATAATAAATAATAAAATCTACCTCATAGGATTTTTGTGAGGATCAAGTGAGATAATATATGTAAAGTGCTTTGTAAACCTTAAAGTGCTATCTAAATGCTAATTATTGTCGTTGACATTAGCATATAATTATTAAATGCCTTCTGAATACAGGGTACTGTGCTAGATGCTAGGCAGGGTGGAAGAAGGCAAAAATAAATGTACACATCACATCCCTCTTATTAGAAGGTAAGCTCTGTGAGGGCAGGTGTTTGCCAAGTGTCATCTTGATAGTATCTAGCATAGAGCCTTTTCTATAATAAATACTTAATAAGTGTCTCTTGAACTATAAGGTCACAGTCTATCCTGAGAGTTGATATTGACCCCCTGGACCAGAAGTTCCCCACCCTTTCCAGGTTGACCCTGTCATGCTAACTCCTTGCAGGTGATCTTTGATAACCTGATGCTGAATCCTGTTTCCCAGCTATCGCACACAATCCGGGAGAACACGGAAAACCTTGCAGAGAAAATGAAGTGAGTTTCCTGCCATACATCCATGGGGGGAGGGACTGTTCTTGCTTTGTCTCAGTTGGATGGGGGCAGAGGAGTGGCAGACTAAAGGAGGAGGACATCTGGAGGCCAGGGAGGGAGCAATGTTCCTGGTAATTGAGCCTCTTGTCCAGCAGAGTGTGGGGCCTGGCCTTTCCTTCTAGCAGGAAGCTCACTCGACTTTCCTTATGCCAGGAAACCCTCAGGACCCTGCTCTGGGATCATGGGATTTAGAGCTGAAATGGCCCTTGGAGATCATCTAGACTAGAGGTTCTCAAACTTTTTTGGTCTCAGGATTCCTTTATTATCTTAAAAATTATTGAGGGCCCAAAGGAGTTTTTGGTTTATATGGGTTCTATCTATTGATACTTAAAGAACTGCTGATCTAGTCCAATCTCTTCATTTTATTGAGGGTGAAGCTCAATCTCGAAGGTGGTGACTTGCCCAGGATCATTCAGGCAGTTAGGATTAAAACTGTTAATCAAACACAGGACTCATGACTCCAAAACACAGTACTTCTCTACAAGCCCTTCTCAAGGCTGTGCTGAAGCCATTGTGAATGAGCTCACGAGAGCCAATTGTTAAATTTTCAGTGTGAGCATTTACATCTTGGAAATAGGTAAACACTTCCAATCAGGGCTTGATTGTCTAGACTTAAGAAAGTGATTTAAAAAAAAAAGAAAGTGATGGAGGAAAATGTGAGGAATGCAGTTTAAACTTGAAAGTCTGTCATGCAAACATTGGTCTTTTTTTTCCTTAGAGCTGTTGTTAAACATTATGACAAGGGCTAGAGCCTCTGGGTCCTTGGCATCCTTTTGGCCATAGCAGGGGGAGCCTGACTATATCCTGGACTGAGGACCTGAAGAGCTCATAGAGCTCGAAGTAGCCTTAGATATTATCTAGTCTATCTCCCTCATTTTACAGAGGAAGAAACTGAGAGAGAGAGAGAAAAGTGACATGCCCAAAGTCTCTCAGGCTGTGGCTGAGCCAAGATTTAACCTCATTTCTTCTAACTCTAATAGGACCAGCATCCTTTTTGGGAACTTAGAATTTAAGGGTCTTAAGGCAATAGAATACGGGCTAAGAGGGAGGTGTATGTGAGTCCTGAGGAGGTGGAGAAATTGTCTAGGGCTCCTATGGGGTCAAATCTGGGGTGGGGGGATGGAGCCGAAGAAGGAGAAGAAGGCTGGAGAGTTGGGGCTCCAGCTCCATCCCCCACCCCATGTATCCACGCATGATGGTGTAATATCTATGTAAATGTCCACTTCTACACAAGGACACATAGAAACCCTTATTCACATGTGGTCACAAACATAAACAATCACAATGTCACATTTACCTGCTACTTTTTATCATTTCAAAACTCTTATGAAGTAGAGAGAACACATATTACCCACATTGTATAGAGGAGGGAGGTCAGATTCATTGAGGTGAACTGCCTTGGCCGGGGTTACATGACCAGTCAGTATCCACAGTTCAGCTGGTCACCATGAGTGACTGATAAGAGCCACAGTTCAAATATAGGCCTTCTGATTGTGAATCCCAGTGCACATTAAATATATACATAGACACATACATGTGTGTGAACACATTTATTTTCAGAGACAGTTCTGAAGGCACTGACAGTAGCTAGCTGGTCCTCAAGTCTGCATTAGGGGCTGATAGGCCTCTGTAGGTATGGTTAGTACATCCAAAGAATATCTCCAAACCACAGGTTCCTCTGAAGGCATAGACTTCAGGACCAGCTATCTCCCTGTCAGTGCCTTTAGAACTGTCCCTGAGGTTTTCACTGAAGGAAACAAGTAAGGAAGGAAGAAAACGGAAGGAAGGAGGGAGGAAGGAAGACAAACATTTATTAAGCACCTGCTATGTGTCAGATACTATAAGAGCTTTATAATTATTATTTCGTTTGATCCTCACAACAGCCCTGGGAAGTAGATACTATTATTATCCTCATTTTATAATTGAGGAAACTGAGGCAGACAGAGGTCAAGTGACTTGCCTAGGGTCACACAGCCAGTAAGAGTCTGATGCTAGATTTTAAGTCAGGTCTTTCTGATTCCAGGCTCAGCACTCTACCCATTGTATCACCTAAACAGCCTCTAAAATACCTCAACTTATATGTTTTATACATCTTCCCTTATATTCCGGTCTGTGCAGACCTTTAATATAATAAGGTTAAGTGACTCATCCAATGAGAAAAAACTAGGATGTGGGGGAGTCAAGTCTTGAAGCCAGGGCTCCTTATACAGTGCCATGGCCATACATACTGATCCACATACTCATGCTCACTTGTTGGTGTTCCATAACTGGAGAATTCCCCCAAAGTAGAGAGAGGTTATCAGGGTGGGTTTTAGACCAGCCTCTGCCTTTTCTCAGAGCTAAGCAGCAATGTGTCCACAGGATTCTCTTCCAGAACACAGAGAAGACCTGGGAAGACATGGAGGCCAAGATCAACTCAGAAAATGAAGTGCCCATCCTGAAGACATCCAACAAGGTGAGTGAACAGTAAGGTTTGTAGCCTGGCTTTGGCCTGGGCTCCTGGTAGGGGAAACAAAGGGGACAAGTGCTGAGCAAGCACTTCATAACTATCGTCTCATTTGATCCTCACAATAGGTGCTATTGTCCCCATTTTACAGTTGAGAAAACCAAGACAAACAGAAGTTAAATGACTTATGAAGGGTCACACAGCTAGTAAGTGACTCAGGCCAGATTTGAACTCAGAATTCTATGATTCCAGGCCCAGCATTCTATTCCTTTGTTGTTAAGTTGTTTAGTTGTGTCTGACTGTGACCCAGTATAGCATTTTCTTGACAAAGATGCTGGAATAGTTTGCCATTGGATTAAGGCAAACAGATGTTAAGTGACTTACCCAAGGTCAAACAGCTGAGTGCCTGAGGCTGGATTTGAACTCAAATCTTTTTATTGTAACAGGATCCAAGTACTGTGCTAAGATCTTTCAAAATAAAAAATAATTTTGTTTTGTAAAAAAATAAAGGTGCAGCATTTTTCTACCAGTGAAAAAAATACAAACACTGGTCTGATTTCACCATTTTGGTAAAATACTACATAACAAAATCTAGAAGCTATAGATGCAAAAAAATTGGACAAATAAGAAGGTATTTGTTTCTTTAACTAGAATTCTCACTGACATTAGGAGGGCTGGATTGATTTAGAAGTTTTATATGGGAGATTTTTAAAAATAGTTGTGACAGTAGAAACAATACAATCAAAATCTAGTGGAGTGAGAGGAAACAATAGAATCTAGCTCTCTTCTCCCTTCCTCAACAAAATCTAGAGAGTGCATCAAATTGGGTGGCAGCTAGGTGGCGCAGTGGATAAAGTACCAGCCCTGGATTCAGGAAGACCTGAGTTCAAATCTCGCCTCAGACACTTGACACTTACTAGCTGTGTGACCCTGGGCAAGTCACTTAACCCTCAAAAATTCAATTTGGTGCACTCTCTCTCTCTCTCTCTCTTTTTTTTTTTTTTGGTGGGGCAATGACGGTTAAGTGACTTGCCCAGGGTCACACAGCTAGTAAGTGTCAAGTGTCTGAGGCGAGATTTGAACTCAGGTCCTCCTGAATCCAGGGTCAGTACTTTATCCACTGCGCCACCTAGCTGCCCCACCAAATTGAATTATTTATTTATTTATTTGAATTTTTTTTTTTGGTGAGGCAATTGGGGTTAAGTGACTTGCCCAAGGTCACACAGCTAGTAAGTGTTAAGTGTCTGAGGCTGGATTTGAACTCAGGTACTCGTGACTCCAGGGCCGGTGCTCTATCCACTGTGCCATCTAGCTGCCCCCCCAAATTGAATTATAATGGGGAAAGCCAAGAAAAAGTCACAATAAGTTGTTTTTTTGAGCCAGAGGTGGCCTAGGGAGCTAGATACACTGGGGTAGGTGAGGTGAAATCTAGCCAGGAGTGGGATCTGGGGGCAACACCCAGGTCTTGAGAGAGAGAGAGATAACTGGGATAAGGCCCCAGAAAGAGAACCCAGAGGATACCTGAGTGGGGGCCCTCTTATAACTTTGTGACTCAGTTTTGGGTCACAGATCTAGGGTAGGGTTGGCCCTAGGAACAACTTTCAGGAAACAAAGAGTAATTGTGTGGCTCCCATCTCTGGGGCAGAGCACAGTATCCTAGACCAAAGAAGAGTTGATAGTTCAGGTGCTCCAAACCCACAGAACCTTCCTGCAGCCCAATAGCGGATGAATCAAACAGCAGCCTGCTGAAAATTTCATCCACAAACAAGCTGATAGAAAAAAAGTTGGGCTAGGAACTTGTGTAACTGAGACCAGGAGGCAGTAAACAGACCTTCCTTTATATCACATCACTTTGAAAGTACTGAAAGCCTGCAGATCCCCATGAGCTGTGAAAGCAATAAAAGGACATAAGAAGGCAGAAGCTTAGACCAGACATCTCCCAGGAAGTTTTCAGAGCTCAGCATTAATACAAAGTCAAGACTTGAACTGGAAAGATAAGCAAACAAATAAAAAAAACTGATAACAAAGGATTATTATGGTGACAAGGAAGCTCAGGACACAAAGACAGAAGAAGACAATGGCTTGAAAACACCTACAAGAAAAACCCTGAAGAAAAATGTGGATTGGTCCAAGCCCAACAAGAATTCCTAGAATAGCTAAAGCAAGAGTTAAAGAAGAAGCTAAACAATGATTTTAAAAAACTAGTTGAGAGAAGTAGAGGAAGGAATGAGAAAAGTCAAGAATTGGGAAGAAAAATATGAATCAACAGCTTAGAAAAAGAGGTATGAAACTTTATTGAAGAAAATAATTTCTTGAAAATTAGAATAAACCATATAGAAGCTAATGATTTAAGAAATAATAAAACAAAGTCAAAAGTCTGAAAAAATAGAAGAGAATAGAAAATATCTCAGGAAAAACAGCTGACCTGAAAAACAGGTCAAGGAGAGGTAATTTAAGAATAATTGAACTACTTAAAAACTATCCAAAACAGCAACAACGAGAATCTAGACATATTTCAAGAAATTATAAAACTGTCCAGCTATCTTAGAACCAGAAGCCAAAGTAGAAATCAAAAGAATCCACCACTCACCTCCTGAAAGAAACCCCAAAATGAAAATTCTCAGGAATAGTATAGCCAAAACCCAGAGCTCCCATGTCAAGAAAAAAAAAATAACTGCAAGCAGCCAGAAAGAAATAATTTAAATAGCAAGTATCCACAGTCAGGATCACAAAAAGATTTAGCTACCACCCCTCTAAAGGATTGAAAGACTGATATGATATTCCAGAAGGTAAAGGATCCAGGCTTACAACCAGGTATAAACCTACTCAGAAAAACAGTATAATCCTATAGGGGACAAAAAAATGGATCTTTAATAGAGGACTTCTAAGAAATCCTGATGAAAAGACGAGAACTGAGCAGAAAATCTGACATACATTCATAGGAATCAATAGAGGCATAAAAAGATAAACATGAGTGAGACATCATAAGGAACTAAACAGGGGGTTAAACTGTTTACATTCTTCTATGGGAAGATGATACATGCAACCCATCCGAACTTGATCATCACTAGGAGTCACAGAAGGAATGTAATTGAATAGAGGGCCTGGGTGTGATTCTGTTATGTTTGGATGATCTCAAAAGAAGAATAGAAATGGGGCTGTGTGTGGACAGAGTGTACTGAGAGGGGGGAGAAGGGAGAGGAACAATGGGAAAATGATGTTACATAACTAGGATGTGGAAAGAGGAGTTTATGTAACAAGGAAGAAACAGTGGGAATGGGGAGCAGACAATATCTGAACCTCATTCTCATCTGAACTAGTTAAAGGAAGGAAGAATACATGTACACAAAATACCTTACCCAGCCAGAAATAGGAAGGAAAGGGCTTAAAGGAAAAGGGGGAAATAAGAAGGATAGAATAAAGGAGTCATTAGAAGCAAAACAGACACTTAAAAAAGGAGCAGGAAAAAAGAGGGTAAGTATAAAAGAAGAAGATGGAAGGAGACACATCATTAGCAGTCATAACTGAATGAATGGGATGAATTCACCCACAGAATGGAAGAGGATAGCAAACTGCATTAGAAAACAGAATCAAATAATTTGTGGTTTACAAATTACTTGAAGCAGAAAGATACACACAGTTAAAACAAAGGGCTGGAGCAGAATCTATTATGCTTCAGCTGAAGGAAAAGGACAGGAGTAGCAATCATCTCAGACAAAGCAAAGGCAAAAATAGACCTACATAAAAGACATAAACAGATAAACTACATTTTGCTAAAAGGTACCAGGGATGATGAATTAATATCAATAATAAACCTACATAAACAAAATGACATAGCATCTAAATTTTTCAATTAAAAGTTAAATGAAGGGGCAGCTAGGTGGCACAGTGGATAGAGCACTGGCCCTGGATTCAGGAGGACCTGAGTTCAAATCCGGCCTCAGACACTTAACACCTAACTAGCTGTGTGACCCTGGGCAAGTCACTTAACCCCAATTGCCTCAAAAATAAGATAAAATTAAAAGTTAAATGAATTACAGGAAGAAATAGATAGTAAAACTCTTAATAGTGGGGGCTGTCAATTTATCTCTCTCAGACCTAGATAAATTGAACCCAGAAATAAACAAGTTAAGGGACTGCATAGAATTTTAGAAAAAGTCAGATATGACAGCTTTCTGGAGAATATTGAATGAGAATAGAAAGGAGTATACTTATTCTTAGTTGTACATGACACCTTCATATAAACTTACCTCATATTAGGGCACAAATACTTCACAAATAGATGCAGAAAAGCAGAAATGTTAAATGCATCTTTTACTGACCATAATGCAATATAAATTGCATTCAATGAAAGGCCTTTGAGACATATATTAAAAATTAATTGGAGGGCAGCTAGGTGGCGCAGTGGATAGAGCACCGGCCCTGGAGTCAGGAGTACCTGAGTTCAAATCCGGCCTCAGACACTTAACACTTACTAGCTGTGTGACCCTTGGCAAGTCACTTAACCCCAATTGCCTCACTAAAAAAAAATTTTTTTTTAAATTAATTGGAAACTGAATAACAAGCCTAATGAATGCATGGTGTCAATGAACAAATTATAGAAACATGCAATAATTTTATTAAAGATGATGATAGCAATGGGACAAAATACCCAAATTATCCAGTTTAACAAAATAGGAAATAGAATATTTAAATAACCCTAGCTTAGAAAAAAAAATAAACAAATCATAAATTAACTCCCAAAGAAAAAAAGCCCCAGGACCAGATGGATTTATAAATGGATTTTACAAAATATTTATAAATAATTCCAATACTACAGAAAGTGTTTGGGAAAAAAACAGGTAAAAGTGGAAAGTAGTCTGGTGAAAACAAGGCACCAATTAACATCTCATACTGTATATCAAGATAAGCCCAAAAGGGGTACGTGATTTAGATGTAAAAGGTGATGTAAGCAAATTAGTGTAGCAATTACCTGACAGAGCTATGGATAAGAGAAGGGTTCATGTCCAAATGAAATGGAGACATTCACAGGAGGTAAAATTCTGGTTTCATAAAATTACACAGTTGTGTTTTTTACACAAACAAAACCAATGTAGCTAAAATTATGAGAAAAGCAGGGATTTGGGGAGAAAATCTTCATGGCAAGTTTTTCTGATAAAGGTCTCATTTCTAAAATATAGGGAATGGAGTTAAATTTACATGAATAAGAATCATTCCCCTGACTGACAAATGTTTAAGAGATAAGAATAGGCAGTTTTCAGAGGAACAAATCCAAGCTAATAGTCATATAAACATTCACTAAATCACTAATTAGAGAAATGTAAATTAAAACAATTCTGAGGTACCACTTCATACCCAACTGTGATTTACTAAAATGACAAAAAGGGAAAATGACAAATGCTAGAGACTATGGGAAAATAGGTATACTATGGCACTCTTATTGGAGCTATGAACTGGTCCAATCATTCTTGAAAGCACTTTGGAACTATAGCCTTCAAAATTATTAAACTGTTTATACCTTTGATCCAATAATACTGCTATTACAAGATGTTTATACCCTCAAAGAGATCAAAGATAGAAGAAAAGGACCCATGTATACAAAGATATTTATAGCATCTTTCTGCGACAACAAAGAATTAGAAACTGAGGGGAGGGGATGCCCATCAACTGGGCAATGGGTGAACAAGTTATAGTATATAAATGTGATGGAATATTATTGTGTAGTAAGAAATATAAGAAAAATGGGATCATTTCAGAAAAACCTGGGAAGACTTATATGACTTATTGCAAAGTAGAGTGAGGAGAACGAGAAGTTTATACAATAACAACAATATTGTTAAGATAATAAATTTTGAAAGACTTAGTAACTCTGACCAGTATAACGAGCCCCACAGTTCCAAAATACTCAAGATAAGAAATAGTGTCTGATGGACTCAGAGAGCAAATTGAATTTTTTTCCTTTTTACATATGTGTGCGTATACATACATTGGACTTGGCTAATGTTGGAATTTGTTTTGGGTTTTGTTTTTCTTGCTTTCTCAGTGGGTGGAAGAAGAGGTGGAAGAAGAGAGAGAATTTAGAGTTGAAAATAAAATTGAACCAAAATCATTTAAAAGGAAATAAAATTAATAAATTATACTAGACCTCTAAGAGTCTTTCAAGCTTTGATGTGCCTTTCTCTTCCCTAGGAGATCAGCTCCATTCTGAAGGAACTAAGGAGAGTCCAGAAACAGCTAGAAGGTTAGTGACGTCAGATATTCTGTTCATGGAGATCCAGGGTTGGGAACCCTACCCTAATATGCCCTAGCATAGCTGCTCAGACATAGCTTACCTGCAATGGAGTGGAACGTCGGGCTGGGCGTACAGTGGGAAAGAATTTGTGGTTAGAAATAGATTTTTGGGGATAGTATATACACTGAAATTTGCATCCACCAGCAGCACCATCAGCGTTCAGTCCTTGGGTTTACATGAAAAGGAGGCTCACGAAGACAAGCGTAGCTTTAAAAAAAAATATGAGTCCTGCTGGACTCTGCTTTGGCTAGTCCACCTCTGGTTTATTGCATTTACTTCTGTACTTGGGGGCTTAAGGAGGACAGCGATAAGCTAGAGAGGGTCCAAAAGAGAGCAGTGAGGAAGATGAAGGGCCTTGAGCTTACAGTATATGAGGATTACATAAAGGGACAGAGGATGTGTAGCAAGGAGAAGAGAAGACTCAAGCAACACAAGGTGGCAGTCTTCCAGTGTTTAAAGACCTGTTGTTAGGAAGAGGTCTTAGAATTGTTCTGGTTGATCCCAACAGCTTTGGCTAGAGGCTACAAAGAGCTAAAATGAGGCTTGGAGTCAGGAAAAACTTGCTGACAATTAGAGCTGTCCAAAAGTGGTAGGTTGTCCCTCACTGGAGGTCTTTAGGTGGAGGCTAGATGCCCACTCGTTGGATGGATTATTGTGAGGGTTCCTTTTGGTTGCAAATTAGGTTAGACAGCTGCTGAAATCCTTTCTAAGTCTCAAATTCTGTAATTTTAAAACTCTTCACTTTATTTTTTTTTATTTTTAAATTTTTTTTTGCGGGGCAATGAAGGTTAAGTGACTTGCCCAGGGTCACACAGCTAGTAGGTGTCAAGTGTCTGAAGTCAGATTTGAACTCAGGTCCTCCTCATTCCAGGGCTGGTGCTTTATCTACTGCTCCACCTAGCTGCCCCTTCACTTTAATTCTATAAATATCCTTTTAAGCCCCAATTTTAACCTGTTCCTGTGCTCACCTCTGCTGTGGCGAGGACAGGAAGGAGAAGATATTTAGGCATTGCCAGTTTTAGGGAGAACATAGTAACAGTAAATGAAGCTTTCTGTCTTGTTGGGGAGATGGGACTCATACTTGGGAAGCAACTAAATAACCAAAAGGTGGTAAGCATTCAGTGAGGATTTTAGATAGGTCTGGAGGGACTCAAAAAAGGGAAAGATCAGTGTTCCCTGGGTTGAGGTTCTAGAAAGTCTGACTTGTGCTGAACTTATAAGGTTGGGAAAAGTTTAAATAGATTAGTTAATAATAGATGAGATGCCCTGTGAGGATGGGGTGAGTAGAGGATCCTCTCTTTGTTATGATTTGTGAATGTTTACCATTCCTGTCTGCATTTAATAACCCCTTCTTTCTGGTCTCCCTTTCAGTTATCAATGCAATCATTGACCCCACTGGGAACTTGGACATCATGACTGGCAATAGGCTGTCTTCGGGGTCAACGCTAAGGCCAGCCAGTAAGGTCAGGACTGCTAATAGCCCAGCCCCTCCTACTGAGGAAGTGGTGGGCTCCCTGACACCATCCATGAAAAACCACACTCAGAACTCCACCTGCAGCTCAACCCGACTCCAGGACGCCACCTTCCTTCCTGAGACAGAGAAGTTTGTGATATGAAGCCGTGTCCCGCGTCATTGCCGCTGGCCACCAGCCACCTGTGATTCCAGTGGTGTGGTAGTGTTGTATGTGTGTATGTGTGGTTGTGGGCTGTTGTGTCAGTCATTGGCACTTTGTACAAAGAAATTGAGCCGATTGGGCCTCTACGGCGGTTGTTAGACAACTAGCCACATCAGATATCCCACATGTGCCAAAACTATAGCCCAGCTGTGCACCTCTTCTGGGCTCCTCTGCCCTGCCCTAGTCTAGTAATCACACCCTTCTCTTTCACTCGTCGTCCATGGCTATAAGGTCTTGGCCTTGATGATGTGTTCCATCCCTTCCCAGAGCCATGGACACCCCCTAATGTTGGGTCTGAATAGAACAGGTCATGAGTTTGTGGATCAGATCCAGTGGCATGGGATGGGTATCCCAGTCCCTTGATGAGCATGCCCTATATCTTTGTATTAGCACCAGGCTCTAAGATTCTACCCAAAGGGGGACACCAGATAAGCTTAAGTGGCATTAAGGTTCTTCTAGATCTGCCTTTGGACTGACCGTGGCATCAGCTAGGCCTAGAGTCACTCTCTGGTCAAATCCTTGTCCTTTTAGCTCAATTTGAGTCTTGTCTTAGCCACAGGTTTTTCCTTACCTTTTACAAAGAAGGAAAAAAGTTTGCTCTTAGGAAGCCGGTGTCCCTTAAGGGCTAAAAAGTCATCTGCATGTGGTTCTTCAGGGAACAGGTGCCCTTCCCATAGGCTTTGGCCAGATTACACAAGGAATGAGCCCTCCTGGATCTAGCCCCCACAGCAACTTAAAGGATACCAGCACAATTGGGTCAAACAGTCAGCAGCAGCAGCAGCAGCTATTCAGTGAATTCTTACTCAGTGTGCCATGCCCTGTGCTCTTGTTCTGACAAGGGGACAACAGTGAAAGGAAACCCCCTTCTCTCAAGGAGCACACAATCTGGGGGTGGGGGGAGACAGGAGATAGAAGCCCAGGCCCTGATCCAAAGGAGTTCGATCTCTGGGAGAGACTTACGTATGGGGGACCATTAGGGAATCACCCAGGATGGAGGAGGAGTGCTGCCCATAAATGTGGGAGCTGTTCAGTGGAAGGAGAAGTTGGTGACATGTGGGGTAGTCAGAAGTTTCAGCCTCCTGGAAGATGTATACATATGGACACATGTGGTCCTTCATTGTTTGGCTTCATTTGGAGGAGACCGTTAGTGGTTACAGGGCCAGATACCCCCTTATCCGTCTCCCCCCAACAATCCTATCCTGGTGAGGGAGACCAGGCTGAGCATGGGGCTGGGAGCATCATGCTCCCTTGTGGTGCCTATGTTAGTCAGACAGTACTGGTGGCTCCCCCGTCATACCAGGAGCTGGTCAGTCCCAGTACTAAGAGATCAGGAGACAAAAAATTATAGTTGTTCACAGCAAAAAAAACCCACCCTTTGTAGCCATTCACCCTGCCAAATTGCCAGGCATTCAGGAGAGACCCAGTGCCCCTTGCTCTGCACACTCCTTAGATGGCCTTCCTTTGTCCCGGCAACTCTAAGATGAGCAGACAAGGTGATACATAGGTACCTGTCCAGAATGCAGTCACATGTTCACCCAGACATGCATATGTATTCACAAGGGCACAATGCACTTACATATAACATGCATGTATAAGGCACGCACAAAAGTATACTGCACATAGGAGCGCAGACATGTGCATGTACAAACATATGTAATTGTAGACACACATCTGGTCTGGTTTTTCTGGGTTTACTGCAGAATCTTCTCTCCAGACTTAGTAGTGGTGGTTCTGCCTGGTCACAATGAGAATGCTGGCAGGTAGGCTGATTGCCTGGGGGTCTCATCTGGCCTGGGAGGAGAGGTAACCCGGGCTCCACTGAAAGCCAAAGTGAGCCACTTCCCTGAGTTGAGTCATCAATAAATGGGAATGTCAGATTGTGGTTCCTGAGGCTGGAGTCCTTGCCTATCCCCATATTCTCCTATACCTCAGGGGAAAACAGGGCTGCTCTGTTCCACCTGTTTCCTGGCCTGACCCCCAGCCCCAGACTCGGGACACCCCCTTGCCCATAAACCTGCCCTAGAGTCTGGCTGGCTGAACTTGGGGAAATATCAACATTGGGACCCTGATTTTACTAAGCAGGGCCAGGCCACTAGCGGGCAGCCTTATGGTCAGCCAAGGTCAGAGTCAATACCCCTCCCAGTTCTGGGGTTGAGGCACCTTGGAGTCTGTAGTTGGGAGAGAATGATGTAGAGGACGTAATCCCTTTTTTTCATCTCTTTCTTCCCTTGCCCAGGTCCTTCCTCAAATAGCTTTCTTCAAATCTCCCCCAGAGGGACACAATGAAGAGCATTCTTCACTGTGAGCCCTGCTCCTTCCCCATCCTCTGCTGCTTTCTGAATTTTCAGGAATTATATACCATCATCATGACTGCCAAAAAGTGATGGCATGGAAGTTTGAGCTGTAGGAAGTGGGGAGGATGGGAGGGCAGAGTGCACACCACCATTTCCTGTATGACCTTGGGCAAATTGCTTGGCCTCTCTGGGCTTGGGTTGGGCTCTCCATCCTGTAGCATGGGGAGAATGACTCCAGCCCCTCCTTTCAACCTCACAGCGGTGCTATGAGGATGAACCAGGTGCCTGGGAGTGCTTGGCAAATCTCTATAGACGTCAAATGGGCCGTTTGAATCTGAACCCAAAAACTTGGATTGGAGTGTGGAGACATTTTTACAGCATGAATATTTCCATAGGTTTTTTTCCAGGCTCTTCTCAGATTCCTTGCCAACAGGGCACATGCTAACTTAGTTGGGTCTGTTACACACTTTTTCTCCCTCAGTTTCCCAACCCAGCAAGCCAAAGAGCTAGCCCAATCTCATCCTTTCTTGGCTTTCCTTCCCCTACCCAGACCCAGGTGAGACCAGGACACGGACTCTGGGTGTGTGTTCCCCCCTTCTCCGTTCACCAGGCATCCTGAAGGTCAGGCCTCAGAGGAGAGCAGAGTTTGCCAGCAGAGACTTGGCTGGATGGTGTTGGATGGCCCCCTTAACCCCCTCCTTCATTAATCTAGTCTAGGATGATTAGCTATATTGATGAGTGCTTGAGGACAAAGTCCTCCTAATGGTGCAGATACTCTGAGAAGGTCCAAGTGGCCTGGCAGAGTGTGAGTCTGATGGTATCCAATGATCTGAGGGTTTTTGAGCCTATGGCCAGCTCAGGAGTGTTTCTATGTTTACATGCAGCTGTTTAAGAGCTCTGTCTGTTTTCAAACTTTTTTTAAAAGACTAAAAACAGAAGAAAGTGTAGACAGATAAGTATATGGCTTCTCCTGGTTCCTTTCTCTGCTTCCTAATTCAGCCTTGGCAGCACCCCTGGAATATGCTCATATTCCTCTGTGGCCCCCTCCATGACTGGATAGACTGAAGCATGCCTGTGGTGAGGGAGGGGTCTTGCTCTCTGCTGCCTGGTGCTTCCTCATTGCTGACCCAGCCACTGGGTGTATATATATAATGAGAGAGATGGCTATACCCTCTGTCTTGGGCCAGCCATATGCATGAGTGTGTCTGTGTACCTTAAAATGATCAATGTCCATCTCTCCTCACTCACTGACTTGCTCTGCCACTGGTTGATTCTCTGGTTTTCCACCCTACTCCCTCTCCTCCATGATAGTTGTATAATTTTTTGTTTGTTTGTTTTTTGGAGGGGAGGAATTTACAAGCTCACACCTTTCTCTCCGGTTTGGTTTGTTTCCCCTTCCCCTTTCCGCTGAATGGTAATTTATTTTGTCTGGATTGGAGGCAGTATCTGTACATTTGATTCCCAGGTGATACTGTAGATGTCTTTAAGAAAATGGGTTATTTTATATAATTTTATCATAGATTGTTCAAATAAATCATTCTTTTGTCACACAGCTGTGTGTTGCCTCCTTGCTCTGTTAAAGGGTTGTGTCTCCAAGCAGAAGCTGAAGGCTGGGCTGGGTGAGTCCCTGGTGTCTTTGCCAAACTCAGTTCAACAAATATGGATAAAAAACAAGACTCGGAGTTTTGATGAGGGGCCGCTCCTGCCCTTGTAGCTAGTCTAATAGGGAGTTAGGACCACCTAAGGGAAGATGAGCTGCTTTCTCAGGTAGTGAGTATCCCATTCCTAGAGATCTTGAAGCAGTGGCTACATGACCACTTGTTGGGAATATTGTTGGGGAGATTTCCACAAAGCTGCGTATTGGACTGGAAGCCTCTTAGTTTGCTTTTAACTTCATCAGACTGAGATAAGAGAGGCACACAAATGTCTCAAATCAAAGTGTACATATAAGCATGTTTATGTAGAGGTGGTGTCCTCTTGGACACTGGACACTCAGTTCAAATCCCACCCATTCTAGCTGAGGTACCCTGGACAATACACAACCTCCAAGTGTCCGAGGGGAAGCTCCTTCTTCACAAATGAAATCACAGGTGAAATGAAATTAAATCATGTGCCCCTGAGTATATTTAAGTGCTTCAGAGAGTTGCAAAATATTCTGTGAAGTCTCTGGGGAGAGTGAAGGGCAGGGGAGGAGGGTTGGATTTTGGTAATTATTTAATGACCATTATTATACGTGAAGCGGGACTTAGCTAAGGCTTCTCAGAAGTAGTTTTCTTGGATCAGAAGTGTGGTAGCCTAGCCCACTCTGCATGAGGCTAGGAGTCTGGTCAAGTTTGCTTCTGACACTGGGTCTTTCCTAACTATGGGTTTTGTAGAACAAACTTTCCAGTAATGGTTGTGCCTGAGCCGGATGTTGGAATGATGACAATTACTTGGCAGAGAGAAAGAAGATGAAAGTTATTGAATAGGGTCCTGGGAACATGGTGGCAGGAAAGTCTTACACCTTTAGTGGATCTGAGTCCATTGATTGGCCAATACAACTTTTGTTGTGTGTATAGTTTTTTTTATTTTTATAAAAGCTATAGTTCTCTCTTTCCCATGTCCACAGTGAGAATAAAGATCATTCTCAGCATTTCTCTGAGGGGCTAAATAGTTATTCTGAAAGGCTCAAGTAGAACCCTGCAAAGGGGTTTCAGACCATATCATTCTTGAAGTCAATGTCAAATATATTGATGTCGCTTTGGAGAGAAGTGAAAAAAGCCCCAGGTACTCCCCTTTTCAGAACCAGATAAATCTGATGACAAAATAAACAAGAAAGAAGTTAAAGAGGTGAATAGAATTTTAGAAAAGTTAGATATGATAGACGTCTGGAGAAAATTGAATGGGGATAGAAAGGAATATACCTTTTTTCTTAGCAATCCATGGTACCTACACAAAAACTGACCATGTAGTAGTGCATTTTTAAAAAGCACCAGATTGACAAGTAGTGGGGAAAGGACCCATGACAGTTTGTACACTGTATTTATGACCAGACTCTATCCCAGGCTTCTGGTACAAATGAAGGTCTGTATATATAAGATTCCCCACCAGTTACTTTTCAGAAAAATGACCCCAGGGACTGTTGGTTAAGATGGTGATTTGAAATGTCAGAGAGGAGCCCAGCTCTCATACAAATTTTCCTGCAAAGATCTGGAATTCCTAGATGACAAGTTCATTATGAGTCGGTAGTAGGCCCAAAAGGGGAAAGTAACCTTACAACTACACTAATTACAAGTCCAATGCCCAGAGAAAGGGAGATTATGCATTTTAGGGAGGGTGCTAACAAAAAGTGGTATATGCAGAAGAGTGTGACCCAGGATTATGAAGGGACCAGAGACCATGTCATACAAGGAGCAATTAAAGCCTGGGAAGAGGGGGAGGGGTAGTATTTGAAGGGCTGTCCTGTGGAGTAGCAATTAGACATTCTTCTTGGTCATAGAATAGAACTAAGAGCATTGGGTGCAAGTCCCAGGTAGGTACATTTCAGGTCAATATAAGGGAGAATTTCCTAACAATCTGAGCTGTCCCAAAGTGGGCATGTGGCTAGATGAGAGGGTTGGCCAGATGATCTCTGAGGTCCCTTTCCAATGTTGAGTCAGTCTTTGGCTTGATGAAGTTATCATTGAGACATACTGCCACCAGCTGGTCATGAATGCCTCAGTCACAAAGTCCAAAATGCCTGGCTTCCATTACAGAAGGTGGGGGGAGGGAGGGAGGGAGACAGACAAAGATAGACTGGGAGAGAGGATGGCGGGGGTGGGGGTGGGAGGGCAAGAGAAGGAGGGGGGAGAGGGAAGGAGGAAGGAAGACAGAGGAAAAGAAAAAGACACAGGGAAAGACAGGGAGGGGAGGGAGAAGGGACAGAGAGGAGAGGGGGAGAGATGAGAAGAGGGAGGGAGGGAAGAGGGCAAGTGTTAGAGATTTTCTTTAAAAAAATAAGACTGAGGGGGTGTCTAGGTGGTGCAGTGGATAAAGCACCGGCCCTGGATTCAGGAGTACTTGAGTTCAAATCTGGCCTCAGACACTTGACACTTACTAGTTGTGTGACGCTGGGCAAGTCACTTAACCCTCATTACACTGTCAAAAAAATTAATAAATAAGACCGAAAGAACTAAACAAAGGAACATTAATGGACACTAAGTAACCATTATTTTCTTGTGACTAATCTCACTTTTCTCAGCCCTGATTAGCCCTTATCTTACAGTATTGTGCTCAGGACCTTGATTTTTTGGAAAGCATTCTGAGGAGGGCAGCCAGGACAGGGAGGTGCCTGGAGACCATGCCATATTAGGTATTGGTGGAAGGAACTGGGGCTGTTCATCTTGGGGAAAATAGATGTGAAGGTGTGGCCACTGTCTTCAAATATTTAAAAGGCTTTCAGGAAGGAGGGGGATTAGAATTATTTTGCTTGGCCCAAAGGGGTAGAACTATTAGCAATGGGTGGAATTGGAGTCAGGCAGTGATAAGGCTTGAGGTAAGGATAAACTTCCTAACTAACAGAGGTATTAAAAAGTTCAATGGGGGGCAGCTAGGTGGCACAGTAGATAAAGCTCTGGCCCTGGATTTAGGAGAACCTGAGTTCAAATCCGGCCTCAGACACTTGACACTTACTAGCTGTGTGACCCTGGGCAAGTCACTCAACCCTCATTGCACTGCAAAAAAAAAAATTTTTTTTTAAGTGAAATGGGTTGTCAGAGGTATTGGGCTCCCTCTTACTAGAGCAAAGATTAGATGATTACTTATCAGGTATGTGTGTTATTGAGTGGATTCTTGCTTTGGTACAGCAATAGATGATAGAAGATATCTGAGGTCCCTTCTGACTCAGAGTCTGCAATTTCATGTTTTTAAACGATGTGCAAATAAGATTTAAAAATAGACACAGGTTTAATTTTACAGATTTCTCACTATGCTTTAATGATTTTTAAATGGATTTTTCCTCCATTTCTTGTTTTTATAGCATTTATATTTCCCTCTTTATCTCTCTTCCTCCTCACCCTCGGAGAGACATTTCTTAGCACAAAGAATTTGTTTTGGGGCAGCTAGGTGGTGCAGTGGATAAAGCACCAGCCCTGGATTCAGAAGGACTTGAGCTCAAATCCGGCCTCAGACACTTGACACGTACTAGCTGTGTGACCCTGGGCAAGTCACTTAACTCTAATTGCCCTACCAAAAAAAAGAATTTGTTTTAAATGGGGGAGAAGAGAGAGAAATTCATCAAAACTAGTCACTTTTTTTAAAAGTCTGGAATTATATGCACTGTTCCATTGCCATTTAAAAAATGATTTTAATTATCAAGGATTTCTCTCTCACCCACAGGAAGAAAAATAATAAACAAATAAATATAGTCAAAGAAAATAAATTCCCATATTGGCCATGTTTGTTCTGCATATTTAGTCCATCTCCTTTTAGTCAGGAGGTGGGTAGCATGCTTCATTACTGGTCCTCTGGAATCTTTGCTTTTGATCATTGCATTAATTGACATTCTTAAGACTTTCAAAATTGTTCTGTTTATGGCCCCTACAGGTTAATAATCATTGTTACTTGCTTCCTTGTCAAGTAGCTATCTGAGAATTCACTTGGGGTTAAAGTCTTAGCTATAAATTGAACCTATAGCCATTTAATTCCTTTGTGACTCTGGTCAAGCCATTTAAATACTTTCAGCCTCACTTTCTATTAGTAGAATGAAGGGACTAAATTAGATTATTTCTAAGTTCCCTTCCAGATCTAAATGCTAAAGTGTTCTCTGCTCTACCACTTTCTCCTTCCATCAGCTACCTGAGAAAGAAGGAGGAAGAAGAAAGAAGCCAAGGCCTATATTGGAAGAAGTTTGGTTAGACACTAGTTATAGGGGAAAAGATAGGGGATTTTAGTGGACTAACATCATCCCCAGGGATATCACTCGAAATCTCACCATTCTGAAGATGCTCAGCAACTCCTTATTGTCATTGTTGTTTGTCCTTCATTTTCAAAGGGGATCGTGACATTGCAGTTGTGATGGGTAAAACTAAATGTGTGTGGTCACCTTACCTGTCCCCTGCATGGGGAAAGTTAGCTAGGATTTACTTATAAATTAGAGGCTTCAGCAACAGTTTAGGCATTAAGCATTTATTAAAATATATTAGAGGTTATCAAAGAGAGAACATGTGTCTCTGAAAGAATAGGAAAACCTATCTACCCTAGAGGAGAGATCAGCATTCAACTTGGCCTGGTTCTTCTGCCACCACCAAGAGGTTCCAACCACCAACTGACAAAATGAACAGCCTTACACACTGCTTCAAGCTGATTGGTTGAGGGTGGTCTCATGTTGATGTGAGGTAACTTCTGGACACTGAATCAACCTTAGAAAGGTCAACCCATTCTCTCTCAGTAGGGGACCCCTGGTAATAATATTCTCACACTTCCCCCTGTGCTTCATTAAGAAACAGTAGTTTCCTTAAATGAAGCAATCACTTTACAGGTATTTATAACTTTTTTTTTTGGCAATGGGGGTCAAGTGACTTGCCCAGGGTCACACAGCTAGTAAGTGTCAAGTGTCTGAGGCCAGATTTGAACTCAGGTACTCCCGAATTCAGGACCGGTGCTTTAACCACTGCGCCATCTAGCTGCCCCCAGGTATTTATAACTAACAATGTAAAGGGAATGAAAAGAGAGAAAAGAAATTGAGTGACACATTGACAAAAACTAAAGGGGGCACTCTCCTTTAGAAGGCAGACATTACAAATAGTGTATACAATGGGAAAAGGAAAACAGGAAAATATCCATTTAAGTCTTTGGAAGTCTTTTCTCAGATGATTCTTGGAATATCATCTGTGTATAGGTCTGGATTCTGGCTGTAGATTCTGGGCATGGTCTCAGGTGTGGGTGTAAAAAAAGTCTCTCAGGTGTGGATGCTGATGATCAGCTAGAAAGTCTCAGCTGGAGAGTATCCTACAAAATTGATCTTAACACAACTTTAAATAGCCTTGCCAATACTCAAATCAAACAATGAGAGTTCTCAAAAACATATCTAGGGGCAGCTAGGTGGCGCAGTGGATAGAGCCCTGGCCCTGGATTCAGGAGGACCTGAGTTCAAATCCGGCCTCAGACACTTAACAATTACTAGCTGTGTGACCCTGGGCAAGTCACTTAAACCCAATTGCCTCACCAAAAAAAAACCCTATATCTAAGGAAATTCAGAATCTTTTAGAGATATAATAAAAACAAAAATTGAATTTTTAAAAACTTAATGTTTCTGTAAACCCCCCTGTGGGGAATAAATTGAGAAGACAATTGTGATATTAGGGAAAGAATATTTTATCTTTGTTTCATCACTTTTTGCATCATTTGCCTAATTATCCTCATGCCATTATGAGAAAGTAAAGAATCTAATATAACTGGTAACAGATGTCAAAGCCAAATTCAGCATTATATCCATCATGACATCTGAGATAATTATGGGGTTACCATAAAATGACAGAGGAGGAGGTGGTGCAGTGGATAGAGCACTGGCCCTGGATTCAGGAGGACCTGAATTCAAATGTGGCCTCAGACACTTAACACTTACTAGCTGTGTGACCCTGGGCAAGTCACTTAACCCCATTTGCCTCACCCCCCAAAAAAAAGTCATAAAAAAAAGGACAGAGGAGGAAGAGAAATGAGCATTGCCAAACTTCGTGGCTCTGCAGACAGCCAATGAAGTATGTTGAGGGGAAACTGAAACAGAGTCAGGCTTAATCAGATGCATAGGATTGAACTGTCCATGGCATCACAGCGATGTCATGACTTGCACTAAATTGGATTTAAGTGAGGGAGGGCTGTGCAAGGTCACCAACCTCAATCTCTCCTCCAGAGCTATCTGGGTCCAGTGGCAAGATATAGATCAAGATCACTGGAGATGGCCTTAGATGTTTAAGGCAATCAGGAGTAAGTGACTTGCCCAGGGTCACACAGCTAGTAAGTGTTTGAGGTGAGATTTGAATTCAGGTCTCTTGATTCCAGGGCCAGTGCTCTATCCACTGTACCACCTAGCTGCCCCTCATAGCTTTTAGTTGTTTCTCCCTTCTGATTGGAGTGTTGGAGGAGGGAGCAATGAACTCCTCCCAAGGTCTCCTTTATAAAGAGATTAGATTTTTTTCTAGGTAATTTCATTTCCCTTCAGTTGCTCTGTTTTGTTCCCACCTAGTAGCAGATCCTCTCTGGGGCCCCTCCCTCCTTCTTTGCTTTCTTTTATATATGTTATTTCCCCTGTTAGATTGTAAGCCCCTTGAGAGCAGGTATTGTCTTTTTCTTATTTGTCTTCCCAGTGCTTAGCACAGAGCCTGTCACTAAAAGGTTATATTGTGGAAGAAGGGACAGACCTATTCTGGTTGATCTCAGAGGGTCCACACCTAGAAGCAGCGAGTAAAAATGGCAGGGCAATAGATTTAAGCTTTTAACATAAGGAAAAACTCCCTAGTAATTTCCTTCCTTGATGCAGATGGCAACTTGTCTACAGTAGCCCAGTAAGAGCTGCTTGTTGCTGTTCAGTCATATCCATCTCTTTGTGACCCCATGGAACATAATGTCCTTGGGGTTTTCTTGGCAAGAATATTGGAGTGGTTTTCCATTTCCTTCTCCATTGGATTAAGGCAAACAGAGTTAAGTGATTTGCCCAGGATCACACAACTAATAAGTATCTAATACCGGATTTGAATTCTGGTCTTTCTGACTCCTGGCCACTGAGCCATCTAGTTGCCCCCCAATAAGAGCAGCAAAAAATAAAGAGTGTGAGCAGCTTAGTCTCACCAGTTTTAAAGATAAGTAGTCAGTCAAAGGAAGTTCCTCAGCCACATGGTAGGGGATGAAGAGGTCATTAATCAATCTAGATACATTCCAAAGGCCCCTCAAGGACTTTGCCCATAGTAGAGGTAGAATGGGGTGATCACGGACAGGGTATAGGACTCAGAGTCAATTTTTAGACTTATCTGGTATGGATGTCATTACAGTCAAGAAAGATTATGCACCTGAGAAGTTGCTAGAATTAATGGGAAAACATTCCAATGCATTCCAATGCTACCCCTCACATTTAATAGCTGTGCAGCCATGGGCACAATGGTGAATAATGACAGTTCTAATACCCACCTCCCCTGGTCATTCTGAAATTCAGATGTAAAACCCTTTGCAAACTTCAAGTGCTAGAGAACTGTCATTTACAGGAGGGACTTAATACAACTTTGAAGTTACGGGTAGGCAGATTTGGGCTCAATCTAAGAAAAGTATTTTAATAATCAGATGTCCAGCAAAAGTAGCAACTTCCCCATCATTAAGATGAATGTATCTGCTATGTCGAAACAAAATTTAATATTATCAACAAAAAACCTCTTTAAAATAAAATAAAATTAAAAGTCATTGGGTTTAGGGGCAGCTAGGTGGTGCAGTGGATAGAACACTGGCCCTGGATTCAGGAGGACCTGAGTTCAAATCCGACCTCAGACACTTAACACTTACTAGCTGTGTGACCCTGGGCAAGTCACTTAACCCCAATTGCCTCATTAAAAAAAAAAAAATCATTGGGTTTGACAGTTTGGTCCTGCCTGGGGGCAACAGTAAGGTTTTCTGATGCCTCATGATACGTTGGCCCCCTTGGGGCCAGAAACAGAAGTGACCACATGAGAGCTCAGTGTTGGTAGCCCTCTCATCTTGGTCACCATGTGCTAGGTTTGGATCATTCCAGTTTCTGCTTCAACCTAGATTCCTATAAATGAGTTGTGGGGAAGCATGTGACACTAGGTATAGTATTCTTGTCAAAGACAATTCACCACTGTCATGGAAGCTGTCCTTTACCAGGCCCAAATGGAAGAAGGGTTCCATCTAGATGGAAACCTCAAGCTGCTTCTGTTTGTTGATGATATGATGATTTAATTAGGACCCAGAACAGTGAGGACTTACTCAAAAAAGATTTGACTCATGTTATATATGAGAATCCTAAATAGATGAAAAACGCATATTGTTGGTCAAATCAATCAACTGACACTAAGCATCAGTTATACTCTAGGCATTGTGCTAGATGCTGGAGATATAAAGATGAAAGTTTAAATATACATAGACACACATGCACATGATTTGGGAGGGGGAAAAGGACCGGCCCCTAGAGGGTAGTGATCAGGAAGACCCTGAGGTGGAAGTTGGTACTTGAGCTGAGACTTGAAAGGAAGTAGGAATTCTTAGAGACAAAGGTAAGGAGGAAGTGCATTGCAGGCCTGGGGAAGGCTAGTGGGAAGACATGAAGGCTGGATACAGAGTGCGAAACGAGGAATAACAAGAAGCCCAGTTTAGCTGATGCTATGAATAGACTCTTTTCAAAAGAGGAGACATAATAATTACTTTTAAAAATGTTTATCCTCACTAATAATCAAAGCAGTACAAATTAAAGCGGCTTCAAAGTACCACATCACACCCGTCAAATTGGCAAAAATAATTTAAAACAACAAAATTCCATGTTGTCAGTGTTGTGATAGATAGGCGCACTCGTTCATTGTTGGTGGAATTGAAAACTTGGAAGGCAATCTGGTGGAATGTGATAAAGATTACACAATCATATCCTTTGACCCACTGATTACTTTATTAGAAAAATATTTATATACATATGACCAAAAAAAGCAGTCTATTAAGATATTTTCATAACAGCTAGGTGGCAACGTGTACTGGGCCTGAAGTCAGTAAGACTTATCTTCCTGAGTTCAAATCTGACCCCAGACACTTACTAGCGCAAGTCACTTAACCCTGCTTGCCTCAGTCTCCCCGTCTGTAAAATGAGCTGGAAAAGGAAACAGCAAATCACTCCCACTCCAGTATCTGCCCAAATGGGGTCATGAAGGGTTGGACATGACTGAAAATGACTGAACAACAACATGGGGATGGTTAAATAAATCATAGTACATTAATGTAATTGATCATTGTAAAATAATTAAAATAGACAATTGAGATCACAAGGAAATCTATAAAAACATGAAATAATGCAGAGCAAATAAACGCAAAACAGAAGAATGGAGTGAGCCTAATTACAGTAATATGAGGAAAAATGAATGAAAATGAATGGACAAGGGGCGGCTAGGTAGCGCAGTGGATAAAGCACTGGCCCTGGAGTCAGGAGTACCTGAGTTCAAATCCGGCCTCAGACACTTAACACTTACTAGCTGTGTGACCCTGGGCAAGTCACTTAACCCCAATTGCCTCACTAAAAAAAAAAAAAAAAAGAAAATGAATGGACAAAAAAAAGGAAAAAAAAGGAAAATGAATGGACAGAGAATCCTGATGTGACTCTAAAAGGAGAAAGTTTAAAAAAATTTGTTATGACCCTTAATTTAAATATAAATGGTCATTATGCAAGTCTAGTTGTTTGCATTTCTATTTAATGTTGATTTTCTAATAAAAAATTTAATTTTAAAAAGGAAAAAAGTGTTTATTTTGCCCAGATGAGTCCATTCAATACAAATGTCAAAGAAAAGCACTGAAGCAGATAATGAATTGGGCCCAGAATCGTACAGGAGGAAGAAAGGAGGTGAGGTCACATTTGGGAAATTGCACAGTTCCTCCCTAGATCCTATTCACTGAACTCTGGTGACTCCCTATCACCCCAAATAGAAAATCCTGTTTGGCCCAACATAAGCCTCCTACCTTCCCAGACTTCTTCTTCCTTACACCTCTCCCTCCCATGTACTTGATGATCCAGTGACACTGGCTTCCTTACTGTTTCAAGACATTCCATCTCCTCCAGCATCTCACATTGTAGGACTCTGGCTGTCCCCTATATCTGGAAGAGTCTCCCTCCTCATCTCTGCCTCCTGGCCTCCTTCAAGTCCCAGCAAAAATCCCACCTTCTACAGGAAGCCTTTCTCCATCTCCCTAAATTCTAGAGCCTGCCTTCCGTGGATTAGCTCCAATTTATCCTGTATCTTGTTTGTTTGTACATAATTGTCTTCATGTTGTCTCCTCTGTTAGAATAAAAGCCCCTTGAGAGCTCACTAAACATGATCCTTGGGGCAGCTAGGTGGTGCATTGGATAGAGCACTGGCCCTGAATTCAGGAGTACCTGAGTTCAAATCCAGCCTCAGACACAACACTTACTAGCTGTGTGACCCTGGGCAAGTCACTTAAGCCTCATTGTCCTGCCCCGCCCCCCAAAAAATGGAAGCTCTGGGAGGAACTGGACAATCAGTAGAAGTCCATCCTGTCAGGAGTGCAGCCTGAAGAGGAAATTACAATCACTCCAAACCTCTTGAGGAAACTCTAAATCATTCCAAGGAAAATGTTTAACATTTAGGCAGAGGTGGGGCTGTCTGTCTTGATTTATATCTATATCTATCTCTAGCTCAACTCCGGAGTTTTTGCAGTTAAGACCAAATTCAGCTATTGGGAATGTTTAGATAAAGAAAGATTACGGGGCAGCTAGGTGGCGCAGTGGATAAAGCACTGGCCCTGGATTCAGGGGGACCTGAGTTCAAATCCAGCCTCAGACACTTGACACTTACTAGCTGTGTGACCCTGGGCAAGTCACTTAACCCCCATTGCCCCTCAAAAAAAAAAAAAGAAAAAGAAAAAAAAAAAAGAAAGATTACATCATATATAGTGTCTGTATAGTGCCAGGCACTGGAAGGGGAAGTTGGGAAAAGAGGGATTCTTGAGATTTCATTCGGTCCTTGAGGATGCCTGTGGCAGGCATGGGTTGTTAGCTCCCAGATGCCTGCAGACCCATCACAGAGAAGTCCTTCCTCTTCTTCTTCCTTTTCCTGGTTGCCTCTGGACTGCTGGTTCTGTCTGGCTCAGCATTCTATGTCCCAGCTTCTTCTTCTCTGGTTCAAGACCCTCAGAATTGCTAGATAGTTCTGAGACAGCTCCTCTCTTTTTTATAAACTCCTCAGTGCCTGAGCAAGTGAAGCAAGCATGTGGATTGATTTAAGGAGGTGTATAGACCCTGTTTACACTCAGTTCTGCTTGATTGAGTCAAGAAGTGTTCTCACCTAATAAAGGTAATTGCTTTTGGCAGGGGGTGGAGGGTTCTGGAGATTATGGTGGCTCCCTCTTGCAAGGAATTTGTGAAAATTTCTTAGGGATAGATTCTTAGAGGAAGCTGATTTAGGGCTGTATTTTTGGGAGGGGCAGGGCAATGAGGGTTAAGTGACTTGCCCAGGGCCACACAGCTAGTAAATGTCAAGTGTTTGAGGTCAAATTTGAACTCAGGTCCTCCTGAATCCAGGACTGGTGCTTTATCCACCACACCACCTCGCTGCCCCCTTTGTGGCTGCATTTTGAAGGAGGTCAAGGTCTTAGAACTCCCTTCCTCTTCCTCTTCCTCTTCCCCATCCCATTCCCCTGCTTTGAAGTTTTCCTGAAGTAGGCAGAGGTATCTCAGAGAGGAAGATGGCTGCCTGAGACAGGAGGACTCTGGAACATTCTTAGGTTCCCAAGAAATATTGCCCCCTCCCTTATCATCTGAAGCTGGGGCTCCAGATGGCTCTCAAAGAGGAAGCAACTGAAAAGAGGAAGTAACATATGACTGATGTAGATATAGAAGGAAGATCGAGACTCCAAGCTGAACCTGAGGCTATGAATTGGCCTCCCAGCAGTCCTGGCTTCACGATTCAGAGAGGAAAGTGCCCTTAGAGGTCCTCTGATCTAACCCTTTTTATCCTATAAAAGAGGAAACAAAAGCCCAGAGAGTTAATGCTGAATTTTCCCAAGGTCACACAGAACTGAGATTCAAAATCCCGACCTCTGACTCCAATTCCAGTGATCTTTCTACCACGCCTTAAGCTGTGACGAGATGGGGGCAGACAAGGTGACCTCGAAGGTAAGTAGCTGTGGGAGGCAGGGGTGGAGGGGAGAGTCATACTCTCCTGCAGGCAGTGGGGAAAAGAACAACTGTAGGTCCCCAAGCTGTGATCTCTCTAAGGAAGGGGCTGTCCCATGGGTAGTAGGGGATGGAAGTCACCTGAGACTTGGTATTCCAGTGTTCCCAGAGATCCTGGCCCTGAGGCAAGGGATGGGGGCGGTATTGTCACAGCACAAGCCTCATGGGTAACATTCTCATTATCCTCTAGTTGCAGGGGACCCATGGTCAAATCAGGGGCCTCAAAAAATCCTAGAAACAAAGAATTGAATGACCATCTCTATGCTGATGATCCTCAAATCTACATTTCCTGCTCCAATCTCTCTGCTGGCCTCTAATCTTGCATCTCTAACTGTCTTTTAGACATCTTGAACTGGATGTGCAGTAGACATCCGAAACTCAATTATGTCAAAACAGAACTCATTATCTTTCCCTCTAAACCCTCCCTCTGACTCCTACCTTCCTTATTACTGTACAGGGCAACACCACCCTCCCAGACCCCAGGCTGGAAACCTAGGAGCCATCCTTGACTCTTCACTATCTCTCACACCCCGTATCTGATCTGCTGCCAGGACCTGCCAACTTCACCTTTGCAACATCTCTCGAATACACCTGCTTCTCTCCTCTGACACTGCCACCACTCTGGCGCAGGTTCTTATCACCTCCCACCTGGACTATTCAGGAGTTTTATGAACTTGTATGGGGAAAAAAAAAGCACCTCTTTATTTCAATATAATTGGTTTTCTTTGTAATCCTGTATGTTTTATTTTATGCACTTAAAAACTTTCTTCTGAAAAGGGAACCATAGGCAAAGGGTCCTTGACACAAAAAAGGTTAAGACTCTTTCTTTCTTTTCTTTTCTTTTTAGTGAGGCAATTGGGGTTAAGTGACTTGCCCAGGGTCACACAGCTAGTAAGTGTCAAGTGTATGAGGCCGGATTTGAACTCAGGTCCTCCTGACTCCAGGGCCGGTGCTCTATCCACTGCGCCACCTAGCTGCCCCAAGACTCTTTCTTTCTCTAGACTAAAAGCCATCAGAACTGGAAATGAATCCTGGAATCTGTGTGGCTTCAGGCAAGGCACTTAACATCTAAGTGGTGGGTCTGCCTGCCCCAAATTTCTCCCCACTCCAATCCATCCTTCATTCTGTCACTAAAGTTACAGACACTCTCCAACCCCCCACTCTATGAACTCTAGTGGTTCCCTAACCCCTTGGGATCAAATACAAGATGCTCTGGTTGGCATTCAAAGCTGTTCATGACTTAGCCCCCTCCTACCTTTCCAGTTTTGTTACACACCTTACATATTCTTAGAGCCAGGGACGCTGGCCTCCTGGCTGTTCCATAAACCAGACTCTCCATCTCCTAGCTCCAGGAAATTTCTCTGACTGTTCCCCTTGCTGGCAATGTTCTCCCTCCTTTGCTCTGTCTACTGACTTCTTTTGTTTCCTTTAAGTCCTAACTAAAATTCTATCTTTTACTGCAAATCTTTACCATCCCCTCTTAATCCTAGTGCCTTCCCTCTGTTGATTATCTCCTATTTATCTTGTATATAGCTTACTTTGCATATATGTGTTTGCCATCTTCCTAGATCATAAGGTCCTTGGGGACAGAGGGCTGTCTTTTGGCTTTTTTTTTTTTTTTTGGTATTCTGAGCGCTTAGTACAGTGCCTGGTGCTTTAATAAATGTTCATCTGGATAGAGCACCGGCCCTGGAGTCAGGAGTACCTTGAGTTCAAATCCGGCCTCAGACACATAACACTTACTAGCTGTGTGACCCTGGGCAAGTCACTTAACCCCAATTGCCTCACTTAAAAAAAAAAATGTTCATCAGTTGGTTGATTGAAGGTCAGAGAATAGCTTTAAGGATATTAGAGTCATAGAACATAGAATATCAGGGCTGGGAAGAAGGACCTTAGAACAGAGAATGTGGATGTCAGAGCTGGAAGAGACATTAGAAGAAGGGACCCTAGGATCATGAATTTAGAGCTAGAAGGTATCTTGGTGCTTCATCCTCTCATTTTACAGATGGGGAAACTGAAGTCCAGGGATTAATAATGATAATAGTAATAATACTTATGTAGCATTTTAAATTTTAGAAAGCTCTTTGCAAATATCGCATTTGATCCATGAAACAACCTGGGAAGTAGGCACTTTATTATTCCCATTTCACAGATGAGAAGACTGAGGAAGATCATGGTTAAGTGATTTGCCCAGGCTCACACAAGCCAGTATTTGAACTCAGGTCTTCCTGAATCCAGATCCAGCACTCTATCCAAAGAACCACTTAGGTGTTAAGTGGCTTGCCTGAAACCACACAGTTTTCAGGGTTCATTTCAAGTTCCACTGGCTCTAGTGTAGAGAAAGAGAAAGTCTTAACTTTGCGTGTGTGTGTGTGTGTGTGTGTGTGTGTGTGCGTGTGTATGTGTGTGTGTGTGTGTGTGTGTGTGTGTGTGTGTGTGTGTAAGAGAGAGAGAGAGAGAGAGAGAGAGAGAGAGAGAGAGAGATGGACCCTTTGTGAGGACTATGGTTCCTTTTCTCAGAATAATGTTTTTAAATGTATAAAACACACAAGATTACAAAGAAAGCCAATTATATTGAAATAATGAGGTGCTTTTTCCCGATCCAAGTTCATAAAACTCCTGAAATCTGGCCACAGATTCCTTGGTAAGAGGCAGGGAGATCTGTGAAGCCCAGGTTAAGAACTCTTAAGGTAGAATGATTAGAAAAGGCCTCATGTATGTGATGTGTGAGCACCTTGAAGGGAGCTAGAGATTCTAAGAGTTGCACTTGCTGTCTTGCCTGACACATAGTAAGTGCTTAGTAAATGCCAGTTAATTGACAACTAGATGTTAGTGGACTGACTGTATTCCAGGTAGTGAGGACAGCCTGTGCCTTTGTACGGAGACTAGAAATGGATTGTTATGTGGGAAGAGCAGCAATGGCTGGCATATAAGAGTCCATGAAGGGGAATAATATGTTACAAGAGTGGAAAGATGGGTTGGAACCAGAATGGGAAGGGATTTAAATGCCAAACAGAGGAGTCAACATCTGATCCTAGAGGTAATAGGGAGCTACTGGAGTTTACTGAGCAGGAGAGGGGCATGTTCAGACCTATTGTTTTGGTAGCTGTGTGAAGAGTGATTTGTAGAGGGTAGAGACAAGGTGATTTACCCAATGTTACACAGCAAGTCAATGGCACAGTCAGCATCAGAGCCAGACCCAAATCTCCTAGCTCCTAGGCCTGAACTTGCCCTTCACAATCTTTGCTTGTATCTGCAGAAGGGATTGTAAAGGAATTGGACTTCTGCTTTTTTGGGCGGGGGTTATGGGACATAAGGATTTATTCCTGTTATAAAGGGGAATTCTCTGAGAAGAGGGAACATAGGAGAGCTGTGAATTAGGGCCAAAGGGCTAAAAGACTCTGATCTCTTTGACTTTGGGGATGTTGTCTCTGGTACCTATTCTCTCTGTCTCTGTCTCTGTCCATCTCTTTCCTTCCTTCCTTCTCTCTCTCTCTCTCTCCCTCTCTTCAGATTTTTTCCCCCTTTCAAAGGCTCCTAGCCCCAGGGTCACTCAAACCCTGGGCTCTCCCTTTCCTGTTTGAAAGTACAACATTTAATCCCTTCTCTCTTCCTGCAGTGCCAGGGGGCTAAGAATGTTCACTCCAATGAGTTAACATATATGTAAAGTTACTTGCAAACTTAAAGCACTTAAGTGCTAGTTACTGTTGATGTTATTCCAAGAGGGTTGATGTATAGACAAAGGAAAACAAAACCTGTAGGAAGGAAGTGACATGTACAGGGTCACCCAGGTCCTAAGGAGAGGAGGCAGGATTTGAACCTTGGTCCTTTGACTCCAGATCCTGCATGGAGCTGGAAATGTCTAGTTTCAGCCATATCCCTCTCATGCTGTGAGAACATACAGTAAGACCATCAGTGGGTATCAGGTTTTATGGGTCTGCTCCAGACTCAAGGTGGGAAATGCTTGGAGTTCTAGGGGACTGGGAATATAGGTAGGAACCGAGGGGTGCCCCATAGTGGAACTAGGCTCAGACAGTCACAACAAAACTACAAGTGAATTTTATAAATAAAATGAGGAAGCAAAAACTGGAAATGGCCCCTTTCAGGCCTTGGTTATGGTGGAAACTTAGAAATGTAACTGAAACTCACACAGAGGACATGCTGCTAGCGAGATAGACCCATACACACAGAGTATGGTGTCCACACTGTACAGCATCTACACTAACCTGGAGAGATGCTGTAGGGCACACAGTCACAGTCTCTCAGAATTAGACAGCTCCAGTCCCATCTCTCTACCCAGGAATCACATCTACAACAAGCTCACTTGTGATATGGAACTTGCTATGTAACAAAGCATCAGTGCTTGGTTTATCTGTACGAAGTTGATCTCATCATTTAAAAAAATAATAATTTAATTTTTTCCCAATTACATGTAAAGATTTTTTTTTGAGTTTCAAATTTTTCTCCCACCCTCCTTTCCCTCCCCCTTCCTGAGGCCAGCAAGCAATCTGGCATAGGCTATACATTACAATCATGTTAAACATATTTCCACATTAGTTAAGCTGTGACAGAAAAATCAGAACAAAAGGAAAAAAACACAAGAAAGAAGAAATAAAAACAAAAGTGAAAATGGTATGCTTCAATCTGTAGTCAGACTCCATAGTTCTTTTTCTGAATGTGGAGAGCATTTTCCACAATAAGTCTTTTGGCATTGTCTTAGATCAATGTATTGCTGAGAAGAATTAAGTCTATCACAGTTGAGTTGACCTCATCATTGATGAGAGTGTGGCTCCCCAACCATAGGACAATTAGCTGTCAGGGTCTGGAGACCATATCCAACCAGATATGAGCAAGTTCCCAGAATCACAGTATTTGAGAGATGGGAGGGATGTCACTATCGATGTGCTCCAACACTTGAACAAAAGGACTCCCCCAAGGACAGCTAGGTGGTGCAGTGGATGGAGCACCAGCCCTGGAGTCAGGATGACCTGAGTTCAAATGTGGCCTCAGACACTTACCAGATGTGTGACCCTGGACAAGTCACTTAACCTCAATTGCCTCCCCCCCAAAAAAACCCAAACCCCAAAGGGCTCCCCCTACCACATACCACCAGTGATGTTCCTAGATTGTTTTTGAAGGCTTCCAAGGAGGGAGGATTACACCCCCTCTCAAAGTGGCCCATCCACATTTGGACACTTTGGGATTGTCAGGAAGTTTTTCTTGATATCAAGCTAAAATTGGCTTCTTAGCAACTTCTATTTCAACCCTTTGGGTCCAGATGGAACAAGTCTAGGTCCTTTTCAACAGGAGAGCCCCTCAAAGACTTTGACACAAATTGGTGTGCCCCCTATCTCTTCTCCAGGCTAACCATTGCCAGCTCCTTCAACAAATCCCCACGTGATGCAGATACAAAGCTTTTGCACCATTCTGACTGCCCTTCTCTGAACTTGCCAGCTTATCAGTGTCCTTGAGATAGGGTTCCTAGAGCTGAACCCAATACTTTAGTTGAGGTTTGCTAAAGGCAGAGTACCATAGGACTCACTTCCCTATTCTGGAAAGCTATACTTTTTCTCCTTAGTAGTATTTTATCCCCCCTCCTCCCCCCATTACATGGTTTTGTTTTTTTTTTAGTGAGGCAATTGGGGTTAAGTGACTTGCCCAGGGTCACACAGCTAGTAAGTGTTAAGTGTCTGAGGTCAGATTTGAACTCAGGTACTCCTGACTCCAGGGCCGGTGCTCTATCCACTGCGCCATCTAGCTGCCCCCCCCCCCATTACATGTAAAGATAGTTGTCAACATTCCTTTTTGTAAGATTTTGAATTCCAAATTTTCTCCCTCTCTCCCTTCCCTTCCCCTTCCCCAAGACAGCAAGAAATTTGATATAGGTTATATGTTACAATCATATTAAATAAGGGGCATCTAGGTGGCTCAGTGGATAAAGCACCAGCCCTGGATTCAGGAGGACTTGAATTAAAATCCGGCCTCAGACACTTGACACTCATTAGCTGTGTGACCCTGGGCAAGTCACTTAAGCCCCCATTGCCCCACAAAAAACCAACCAAACAAAACAATCATATTAAATATATTTCCTCATTAGTCATGTTGTATAAGAAGAATCAGAACAAAAGAGAAAAACCACAAGAAAGAAGAAACAAAAAACCCAACAACAAAAAATTGAAAATAGTATGCCTCAATCTGCATTAAGACTCTATAGTTCTTTTTCTGGATGTGGAGAGCATTTTCCATTATGAGTCTTTTGGAACTGTCTTTGATCATTGTATTGCCAAGAAGAGTTCTGTCATTCACAGTTCTTCATCAAACAATATTGCTCTTACTGTGTACAGTGTTCTCCTGCTTCTGCTCACTTCAATATATATCAGTTCATACAAGTCTTTTCAGACCTTTCTGAAATTGTCCTATTTGTTCTCTCTCTCTCTCTCTCTCTCTCTCTCTCTCTCTCTCTCTTTTTCTCTCTCTTTCTTTCTTTTTGTGGGGCAATGAGGGTTAAGTGACTTGCCCAGGGTCACACAGCTAGTAAGTGTCAAATGTTTGAGGATGGATTTGAACTCAGGTCTTCCTGAATCCAGGGCCAGTGCTTTATCCACTGCGCCACCTAGCTGCCCTTGTTTGTTATTTCTTATAGCACAATAATATTCCATTACAATCATATACCACAGCTTGTTTAACCATCCCCAATTGATGGGCATTCCTTTGGTTTCCAATTCTTAGCCACCACAAAAAGAGCTGCTATAAATATTTTTGTATAAACGGGTCTTTCTCTCTCTCTCTTTTTTTTTTCTTTGCAGGGCAATGAGGGTTAAGTGACTTGCCCAGGGTCACACAGCTAGTAAGTGTCAAGTGTCAAGTGTCAAGTGTCTGAGGTCTTTTTCTCTTTTGGGGGATGTCTTTGGGATATAAACCTAGCAGTGGTACTGCTGGATCAAAGCGTATGCACAGTTCTATAGCCCTTTGGGCATAGTTCCAAATTGCTCTCCAGAATGGTTGGATCAGTTCATAACTCCACCAACAGTGGATTAGTGAGGGAGCATTGATTGATCTGGGTTCAAATCATAGAATTCAAGAACAAAGAATGGCAGACCTGGAAGAGAGCTTTGGCTTATAGGATTTAGAGTCAGAATAAGCTAATCTAGTCCAACTCTCTCATTTTACAGATGAGGAAACTGAGGCTGGGGGAGAGAAAGCAACTTACTCGTGGTCACCTGGTGATTTTGTGGCAAGACCAAATCTGAAACTCAGATCTAATTTCAGAAAGATTCCCACTGATCAGGAATCAGGTGGGGGAAAGAGGTTGAGGTTTACCCAAGGTTCCCTATAATTTCCTCCTGTCCTCAGTTCCCCATGTCTAGCTATCCATCACACCTTGCTTATCATAGTTTATAATAAAGTTACAATTGTTTTTGTTTTTGTCTCTGTATCCTTAACACAATGCCTTGCACATAGCAATTATTTAATAATTATTGATATTAAATAAAGTTTGTTGAATTAAGTTGAATTTTTTGTTGGAAGGAACTTGTTGGAGATCATTTAGTCATAACCTCTCACTTTACCTGTGGGAAAACTGAAGCCCAGCTTATTTGTCTCCTGAGGTCTTCTCTGGCCTGTGCAGTGCAAGGTACACCCCCTTTATAAGCCCTTAAGTCTTCTCTTGGATCCTGGGCCCTGTCTTGGATTGGTCCTCTCTAAGGAGATCTTCCCATCCCTGACTCAGGTCTCTTGCCATACATGCTTTCCTTACAGAGAGACCCTTGACCTGGGAGATGTGTTTCCCATCCAACACACAAAAACCTTTGGAAATCTGCAAGGTAGGAATCTAAAAAGAGATGTTGGATAAAGACTTCAGGATGGTAGTAACAGATGGAACAGTGATGGGCAGATAAACACAGAAAGAACGAACACCTTTCTTACAACACCATCTTTGAGGCAGACGATGCCGATGTACTCTCCATTTTAAAGATTGGGAAGCTGGGACTCAGAAATAGGAAGTGACTCATCCAGAGTCTAATAGCTAGTAAGTACCAGAGCCAGGATTTGAATATGACTCTAAATCCAGGCTTCTTTACAAAGGATGAGGGTTTTCCCCCATCAAACTGGGGTTGGCAACCAAAGACCAAACTAATTCCCTCCTTCTTCCTTTCTCCCCCACCCTGAGCTTCAAAAGATCACCCAGGCTGGAGATTTTGTTGATCTCAGCAACTCTTACCCTTTAATTCAATTCAATCAAAGACCATTTATTAGGCACCCACTGCATTAAGGGTCCAATGTTTGGTGTGTAGGCTATAGAGAAAGGCACACAGTCTGCCCTCAAGACTGTCCTTACTGTATGTATGCAGCAAGAATGTCATCAGTACCAAGGAGAGATCCAGACAAAATGATTTGAGAAATTTGGAGATCACTTAGGGGGAAGTGGGGATGGAGAGAACATTTTGTGACTGTGTACGGGGGGCCTGTGGGAAAACACTCAGATGTCTGTTTCATCTGTGTGTAAGTGGTTTCTTTTTTTTCTTTTTTTCCCCATTTATTTACTTATTTATTTTTTGTGAGGCAATTGGGATTAAGTGACTTGCCCAGGGTCACACAGCTAGTAAGTGTTAAGTGTCTCAGGTGAGATTTGAACTCAGGTCCTCCTGAATCCAGCACTGGTGCCACCTAGCTGCCCCGGTTTCTTGTTTTTATTCCAACCAAATCTTATTTTAGTTATAGCATTCATTTATCACTTATTTCACTTTCATTTCCAAATATATTTCCCTCTCCTGCCAAGCAGGTCATACCTTGTAACAAAGATTTTTTTTTTTGTAACAAAGATTTAAAGAAGAATCAATCACAGCTATCATATCTGATAGTGTATGTAACATTCCATACCAACAGTCCCCCACTTCTGCAAAGAGGGGAAGGAGGTGTGTTTTCTCATTTCTTCTCTGGGGACCAAGCTTGTTGTTTTTGCCATTGATGACAAAGTCCAATCTTTGTGAGTCCTCACCAGTTAACCTCTTCACCTTTTTCACCTGAACTCCCTGCTGTACTCAGCCTAGAGTATTCTCAGGAGCAAGGAAACATCAGGTTCAGTGCTGAGGGGGTTCCCCGTGGGTGGAGGGAAGGAAAGAACATAGCCGGGTGTGGTTGTGAAGGACTAAGCAGAGAGTTCTCTTGCCCAGACTAGCTGTGTTTTCTCAGCTGAATCAAACATAACCCCACCCCTACCCGAGCAGTGCAATCCTGCTCCCACCCTCAGATTTACCCCTCTTACAAAAGTCTGAGGGATGCAGCAGGAAGATTTCCCAGGCATCCAGAAAGCAGAAACTTGGTGAAGAATTGGGGAAAAGTAGATCCAAGTCAGATTGTTGAGGATCTTAAAAGCAGACTAATGCTGCCCATGTTGTAGGCCCTGGGGAGCTCCTGACAGTTTTCGAGTTGGGGGAATGATTCGATTTTCAAGGAGTTGATTTCCAACTTGCGGAGGGTAAATTAGTGGGGCCCTTCCTCCAGGCAGTGTTCAGGTCTCCTGACACATCCCCCCCGCCTCCGCCATGCAGGACTTTTCTGGGCATGGAGGGTGGAGTGTTGTCATCTCAAACCCCAAGGAGAGCACCTTGGTCAAGGTGGAGCCCTGGCACTTGGCCTCACAGTATTTGGTTGCTCAAATGAGCCTCTTCCTTAGCAGGGAGAGATTTCATCCACTTGGGAACTGGAAATGAGGAACATGTTTGAGGCCTGACTATGTGATGGTTAAACTGCAAGTTCTTCCTTCCTGGAGCATGTCAGTAGGGGAAGGAGTGTACATGATAGTTCCTGCAAATTCATTCCCCATTTTTGGAAGGAAAGTTACAGAGCTGAGAAAGGTGTTCCAGGCTGGAAGTCATGAAGCCTGGGGTCATAGCTCTGGCTCTCCAATTCACTGTGGGACCTGGGGCAAGTCATCTCTCCCTCTCTGGGACTCAGTTTCCCCCTTATCCAATGGGGATAATAGCCTCTGCCATACTCCCCGCCCAGGTCAATTTTTTTAAATCATAGAAGTATTTTATTGTTTTCCAGTTACATGTAAAGATAGTTTTCAACATTTATTTTCATAAGATTTTTAGTTCCAAATTTTTTTCCCTCCCTCTCTTCTCTCCCCTCTCCCCAAGACAGAAAGTAATCTGATAGAGGTTATATATGTAGAATCACATCAAATATATTTCTGCATTAGTCACTCTGTGAAAGAAGTATCAGAGCACAAAGGAAAAACCTCAAAAAAGAAAAGAAAAACAACCAAAAAGTAAGGACAGTATGGTTCAATCTGCATTCAGAATCCACAGTGGTTTTTTGTTGTTGTTATTGTTTTTGTTTTTTTGTTGTTGTTTTTTTGGGGGGGCAAGGCAATTGGGGTTAAGTGACTTGCCCAGGGTCACACAGCTAGTAAGTGTCAAGCGTCTGAGGCCAGATTTGAATTTAGGTCCTCCTGACTCCAGGGTCGGTGCTCTATCCACTGCATCACCTAGCTGCCCCAACAGGTCTTTTTTCTGGATGCTGAGAACATTTTCTATCATGAGTTCTTTGGGGGACAGCTAGGTGGCGCAGTGGATAAAGCACCGATCCTGGATTCAGGAGGACCCAAGTTCAAAGCCGGCCTCAGACATTTGACACTAGCTGTGTGACCCTGGGCAAGTCACTTAACCCTCACTGTCCTGCCCCCCCCCCAAAAAAAAAGATTTCTTTGGAATTGTCTTGGATAATTGCACTGCTGAGAAGAGCCAAGTCTATCACAGTTGATTATCACACAATGTTGCTGTTATTGTGTGCAATGTTCTCTTGTTTCTTCTCATTTTACTCAGCATCAGTCCACTTGAGTCTTTCCAGATTTTTCTGAAATCTTCCTGCTCATCATTTTTTAAAGTTTTCAATTTTTTTTGGTGGGGCATTGAGGGTTAAGTGATTGCCCAGGGTCACACAGCTAAAAAGCGTCAAGTGTCTGAGGCCAGATTTGAACTCGGGTCCTCTTGAATCCAGGGCCAGTGCTTTATCCACTGAGCCACCTAGCTGCCCACTCATCATATTTTACACACAATAGTATTCCATTACATTCATATACCACAACTCGTTCAACCATTCCCCTATTGATGGCCACTCCCTTGATTTCCAATTCTTTGCCACCACTAACTACCTTTTTAACTGTGGACAAGTCACTTCTCAGGGACTCAGTTTCCTCCTCTATAAAATGAAAGAGTTGAGTTGGGTGATCTGGAGTTGGGCTATATGACCTCAAAAGTCTATGATCCTCTAAATTCTATCCTTAAGGCCTCGGACCTTTGGCTTCAGACTTCCTCTTCCTTCAAAGGGCACATCAAGGAATATTTCAAATTGTAGTCAATCATTGATGCCTCAGGCTGAAGGATTTGTCAGATCATTCCCTAACTCCTGGTTTCTCTGTTATTTTCTTTGTCTCTCCTCTTCCCTTCTACTCCCCCTCCCCAATTTTCCAACTTTTATCTAGTTTCAGATGATAGGGGCACTGTCTGTGATTTGGCTCTTGGCTGTGTTCTTCACGTACTTCCTAAGGCCTGTCATTCTCCCTCCGGACCTGCATTTGGGGGCAGAAAAGGAAGAGGTCCTGATCTACGGACCATGGGGCCATGAGAGGGGCTTCCCTGAGGAGGGCTGGCCAAATGGAGGAGACTTAGAGGAGGAAGAGGTGAAAGAGGAAGCCTGGAGCTACAATGACTCATGCAAGTAGGTGCTAGCAGCTGACATTTAGATAGCAATTTAATGTTTACAAAGCCCTTTATTAACCTTGGCTCATTTGAGCCTCACAGTGACCCTATGAAGTATCCCCACTGTATAGGCACTGAGAAGTTAAAGGACTTGCCCATGGTCATAAAGCTATTAAGTATCAGAGGCAGAATGTGAATCCAGATCTCTGTTGATTCTAAGCCCAGTATTCTTTTTTCCCACCATACAACTCTACCACCCAAGGGGCATGAACAGGAAGACTTAAAAGTTTGGGTTGGGGCAGCTAGGTGGCGCAGTGGATAGAGCACTGGCCTTGGAGTCGGGAGTACCTGAGTTCAAATCCAGCCTCAGACACTTAACACTTACTAGCTGTGTGACCCTGGGCAAGTCACTTAACCCCAATTGCCTCACTAAAAAAAAAAAAGTTTGGGTCCACTGACTTCCCTCAGGTCACCATAAAGTAATACCAGGGAATGGACCAGATTTCTGGTTTGATATGGGAGGAGTTGGGAAGGTCCATGTCCATACCTCTTGGCCCCAAACACTTGGCCCACATCTGCCTCACTCCCTAAAATCCCACCTTTGATCCCCTTGGAGTCTGTTCCCCCTTTCCAGTCAATCATCCCCAAATCACAGAATCTGGAAGCTTTGTGGGATCTTGTTTTAAAAGGCTCATGGGATTTAGAACTATCCAGGTCTTTAAAGCCCATCAGTTCCTATCTCCTCATTTTCAGACTTGTCCAGTATCAGAGATATCACGTAGTGGAGCCGAGACTGGAACCCAGGTCCTCTGATTCCCTATCTATTTCTCTTTCCACTTTACTCCCAATGTCTTCCTCAGCAACCTGTTCCACATGGGGACGGCTCTGATTGCTAGGATGTCTTTTTTTTTTTTTTTTTTTTTTTAGTGAGGCAATGGGGGTTAAGTGACTTGCCCAGGGTCACACAGCTATAAGTATTAAGTGTCTCAGGCCGGATTTGAACTCAGGTACTCCTGAATCCAGGGTCGGTGCTCTATCCACTGCACCACCTAGCTGCCCCCGCTAGGATGTCTTTTTCACATAGTGGTAAAATCTACTTCCTTGTCACTTTCTCTTAGTTTTGTCTAAGTAGAAGTCTAATTTCATTTTCTCCATCATGGGCCTTCAAATACTTGAAGATAATGACCACACCTCCCCCCATTTGCCCAGGGTAGACACCCATGGTTTCTTCAATCATAGTTGAAGTCTCTAGTCTTCTCCCCAAGCTGGCTTCGCTTGTCAATGTCCCTTCTAAAATTTGGTCCCTTTAATTGTACATAATATTCTAGATGGTGTGTGGTCAAGGAGGAAGAAGTGGTCCTGGTTCTCATGTCATCCTAGTGATTCTGGTCTTAGAAGAGAATAGAGATGAAGCTCTGTCATCCTACTGGGCTGCTCCTGTGTGTCCCTGAATCAACCCTGGGGCTGTGGGGCCAAAGGTTTAATTCAACTGGGCTGTTCCTATTGCAGGTTTGTCCTTGTGGAGAGCATTCCTCAGGACCTGCCCAACATATCCACCCACTCAGCAGCCCAGCCCCTGATCCAGTCTTGGATGGGGCTCCTGGATTCTGCTCAGGAGAGCATCCATATTGCTTCTTATTACTGGTCTCTCACGGGGCCTGACATCGGTGTCAACGATTCTTCTGCCCGACCGGTATGTGTACCAGGTAGACTGAGCATAGGGCCACAAATTGGAAGGAGGAAGACCCTGCGCATCACCTTCGGGGTCCTTCCTTTGAACCCACTTCCTAAATCCAGAAAAAGCAAAGGTTGGTTGGCAGGGGAGGTTGTGGGATCACAATAATAGTTGTTACTTATGTAGCCCTTTTGCATACATTGTCTCCTTTGTCCCTCACCTACAAGGTAGATACAGACATTTTTGGTCCAATTTATATAGATGAGGAAAGGGAGGGTTAACAAGATTAAGTGATGTGTGGGGCAGCTAGGTGGCGCAGTGGATAGAGCACCAGCCCTGGAGTCAGAAGGACCTGAATTTAAATCCGACCTTAGACACTTAACACTTACTAGCTGTGTGACCCTGGGCAAGTCACTTAACCCCAATTGCCTCACTAAAACAAAACAAACAAACAAACAAACAACAAAAAAAAAGATTAAGTGATGTGGCCACAGAGCTAGCTAATATCAGTGGTGCGATGGAAATCCAGCCATTCCCCAGATGCTGAGAACTGGCATCTCTGCCTCTGAATACCTTGGAGCTGTCCGCTATTAAATATGTAAGAGCTCTCAGTGTCTAAGAGTAGGTCATGGTTACTGACATGCTGAAGCCAACCATGGTACATGGTACATGGTTCCTGTTCTCTTGAAGACTCTTTGGAATCATCTGTCTCATCCCATCTTTCATCTTCCCAGCGTCATTTAAACTCAGTTCAATTCAATTCATGCTGAGTCTCCATATGACCAGCTCTGCTGTTGTCATACAGAGTAAGGACAGATCCAGTCCTTTCCTGGGGCGTTCCTAGTTTGGGGGAGACAAAAGAGGAACACAGGGAGGCAGGCCCTGCCTTCAGTGGGGCTTGCAGACTGGCTCTTGAAAATGATATTTACATGACAGAATATTCTTTAGCCTAGTATATATTGATTAATTAGCGATTTGATTAATTGGGGTGTAGCATCTGCCTGAACAGAGGGGATAGAGGCACAGGTCAAGTGCAAAACCTGGTGAGGTTTTATTGGATGAGGACCGCGCACGCGCGCGCGCGCACACACACACACACACACACACACACACACACACACACACACACACACACACAGAGGAAACAGCAGAACCTAGTCTGCTGCTTCAAAGATTGGGAGTTTAGAGAGTGGTTTACATGGTTTTACAACAAAGGGAGTCAGGAGAATAGGAGGAAGACAGAATACCCAGAACCAGGATGTTTGTGCAAGCTCTATCCATTTGGGGCCAGTGTGAGCCTGCTCTGAGGTTGCTGGCACAGCAGAGGTGTTGCAGGTTCATCCAGTGGACACTGCAAAGGATCATTGTATGTCAAACCCAAGCAACATTCATTTTACCTCCTGATTGGCTGATTTTGATTCCCAGGTTATTTCAGCCTCTCCTGGATAACAAGAGAGCTCAAGCAAATCAAGGTGATTAGTAAACTCATTATCCATTCCATTTCTACAATATAATAAAGTGCTCAGCCAATTATAACCAACTGACCAAAATTATGACTCAGAAGAGTTATCTGGGGGAAATTGTTGTTGCTTGTCAAGGGGCCTGAGATTGAGTAGGATTTTTTTTTTTTTTTTTGGTGAGGCAATTGGGGTTAAGTGACTTGCCCAGGGTAACATAACTAGTAAGTGTCAAGTGTCTGAGGTCCGATTTGAACTCAGGGACTCCTGACTCCAGGGCTGGTGCTCTACCCACTGCGCCACCTAGCTGCCCCCTTGGGTAGTTTTTTAATAAGGGAAGAAGTAAGCAGAGGGCATTTTGAGCTCTGATCTTGGGTGGCCTACAGCTGCCTGGCTGGCTTGCCTGTACAGAGCTGTCCTACGCTGGTAAGTAATTCACTTCTCCCCCCTGTTTACACCCTGGCTCTGCTCTGCAGGGGGAAGAACTGTTGGAGAAGCTGGAGACTCTGCTGGCCCGGAACGTCTCTCTGACCATTGCAACAAGTGACCCCACACTAGCTGTGAATTCTACTGACCTGGAGGTCCTTGTGAGCAAAGGTAGAGGTTCAAGGGGCCTTCTTCAGCCCTTGGTAGCCTCACCTAGCTAGAGTCAAGCCCTCCTCCTACTGCGTTCAGGAAATGCCACTTCACTGTAGACCAAAAGCACTTGCTGCTTTAGATGCCATCTATTCCCTTCATCTCTCATCTCTCAGGCAGACTGAGTCACAACTCCTGTCATGACCAAAGTTCAGTCCATCAGCTCAGAGCTTGCAACAGTCCTAGTCCTTCTCAGGATAAAGAGAGAAGACTGTTTCTCTGAACTCCAATCCCCAAATTTATTCAGATTTGGATTCAAGTTCAGATTTCAGATATATTTTTCCTACCTTCAGGAAAATCAATCCAAATGCTTCTGAATGCTCAGTTACATTATATTTGGGGAGTGCTTCCCTGTTAAGGGAGGGATTTGAGTGTGTCAGGAGATCTTCATCCATGCCCCCTGCCTTCTCTAACAGGAGCACAAGTGAGGAAGGTCCCAATGAAGCACTTGACTCACGGTGTCCTGCACTCCAAGTTCTGGATTGTGGACATGAAGCATGTGTACCTGGGAAGTGCCAACATGGACTGGCGGTCTCTGACTCAGGTGATTTGTTGTCTGCTGCAAACTTCATTAAGAGTCAGAGGGAGGGCAGCTAGATGGCGCAGTGGATAAAGCACTGGCCCTGGATTCAGGAGTACCTGAGTTCAAATCTGGCCTCAGACACTTAACACTTACTAGCTGTGTGACCCTGGGCAAGTCACTTAACCCCAATTGCCTCACCAAAAACATTAAAAAAAAAAAAAGAGTCAGAGGGAGGGGGCAGCTAGATGGCGCAGTGGATAGAGAACCAGCCCTGGAGTCAGGAGTACCTGAGTTCAAATCCGGCCTCAGACACTTAACACTTACTAGCTATGTGACCATGGACAAGTCACTTAACCCCAATCGCCTCACTAAAAAATAAATAAATAAATAAATAAATAAATAAATAAAGAGTCAGAGGAAGGGGGCAGCTAGGTGGCGCAGTGGATAAAGCACTGGCCTTGGATTCAGGAGGACCTGAGTTCAAATCCAGCCTCAGACACTTGACATTTAACTAGTTGTGTGACCTTGGGCAAGTCACTTAACCCTCATTGCCCTGCCAAAAAAAAAAAAAGTCAGTGGGAAGAGAGTAGAGAGGGGAGAGCCAGGGCCTCCCCTCATACCCTATGTAGATGGGGAATATTTAATGGGTGGGTTCCTGGAAAGTTCTTCCATGATTCAGAGTTAGAAGGAACTTTAGAAATGCAATTGCCCAACTGCTCACTTTACAGCTACTGAGATTTGTGGAAGAGGAGTGGTCTGCCTAACGTCATAGCGATAATAAATGACCTATCCAGGACTCTGCTCCAGGTCTTCTTCTCCTAATCCAGCCTCTTTCTACCATAAAATTGTGTAAATCAAACTTTTGCCAATTGAATCTGATTTTAAATAAGGTGGGAAGTTTACTCTTTCAAGGAGGAGCCCTGCAGTGAGAGACGGTTTGATAGAGTGGATGTCATCCTCATCCTCATCCAAAGCTGGATTTGTAGTTAGAAGACCTGAGTTCAGATGACGCTGCTTCTGTAACCATGTAACCATATGTAAACCATAAGAGGGCTGACCCTCTCTGAGCCTCTTTTATAAAATAAGAAAAATATCACTGCATTACCTATAGGGGCCGCTAGGTGGTGCAGTTAATAGAGTGCTGGGCCTGGAGTCAGGAAGACCTGAGTCCAAATCCAAATCTCAGACATTTACTAGCTGTGTGACCCTGGGCAAGTCACTTAACCCTGTTTGCCTCAGTTCCTTATCTGCAAAATGAACTGGAGAAGAAAATGACAAACCATTCCAGGATCTTTACCAAGAAAACCCCAAATGGGGTCACGAGTCAGATGCAAGTGAAATGACCAAACAGCAGCAACAAATAAATAGGAATATCATGAGGAAAGCATTTTGTAAACCTTAAAGTAATTTGAAAATAATTCTCTCCCTCTCTTTTTTTTTGTGGGGCTATGGAGGTTAAATGACTTGCCCAGGGTCACACAGCTAGTGTCAAGTATCTGAGGCCGGATTTGAACTCAGATCTTCCTGAATCCAGGGCCGGAGCTTTATGCACTGCACCACCTAGCTGCCCCCTTGAAAATAATTCTTCGGTCAAGTGAGGGATCCAGATTCCTCACAAGTGGGATTATGCCTTGCTGGGTTCATCCTATGAGCCCAGTTCCTTCCCCCAGATAAGATGCCCATAGTGATCCCCTATTCTGGGCCAGAAAGAGAATCTTGTCCTGGAGAGTCCAAAGCTAAGGCTCAGACACTAAGTTCTCTGAGCTTTCTGGAAGAAAGGCACCTTCACTGTGGCACAGAGGCTTTTTAAAAAGGCTTCCCCAGGGGAGGTGGAACTGCAGCTGGGCCTTGAAGGCATGGTAGGGCTTCTGCACAGCACTAGAAGCTCCAGCTTCTCTGGATGCGCTCTCTCTCTCTCTCTCTCTCTCTCTCTCTCTCTCTCTCTCTCTCTCTCTCTCTCTCATCTCTCTGATTTCTACAGGTGAAGGAACTTGGAGTTATCATCCATAACTGCAGCTCCCTCGCATATGACCTCGAGAAGACATTCCAGACATATTGGGCTCTGGGGGTCCCCGGAGCCACCATTCCCAAACACTGGCCACAGAACTACTCCACAAACATCAATTGGCGTCATCCCCTGCAGGCAACATTTGATGGGATGGTCACCACTGCCTATTTCTCTGTAAGTGGGAATCTGTAGGACTCAGTTGGAAGAAGATGATTTCCTCTTAGGTATTCACCTTCTCTGCTTGCTATCTGACTACCTGGCACAAGGCCCAGCTGAGCAGGTATAGCAGGCAGAGCCTTGGGCTGGCACTTCAGTGGTCATAGGACCATGAAGTGAGAGGAAAGGACCTCATCTATCCTCTAGTCAGACCCCCTCGCTTTTCAGAGGAGAAATCTGAGGGCCAGAGAGGTTAAGCCACAGACTCTCAAAGTTGAAAGGAACCCCAGAAGGTATATATGGGGTAATCTTCATCTGACTGAGAATCTTCCCTACAGCATTGCCAACAAGTGATCATCCAGTTTGGATGTTCCAGATTGGAACTTGGAGGCTAATAGTGAGAGGAATCCACTACCTATAGAGGCAGTTTATGTGAGTGAGTGAGTGAGTGTGTGTGTGTGTGTGTGTGTGTGTGTGTATAGGTAGATAGGTAGGTAGATAGACAAATGATAGATAGATAAATAGGAAGATAGGTAGTTAGGTAGGTAGATGATAGAAAGATAGAGAATTATAGATATATATCTCTCAGGAAGTAAATCTATTTAAATACAAAGATATATAAATATGTAACTAGAAATAAAAGATATATAATTATAAACAACATATATATAGTAAATAAGATAGATTGTAAACAGGATATATGTTAAATAACATATGTATATTGAGATATATTCATACTTACACACACACATATATATATATATTTATATATTAAACAGGAATTAAATAGGAGAAGGAAGGCACTAAAATTAAGAGGTGTTGGGAAAGACTTTCTGTAGAAAGTGAGATTTTAGTTGGAACTTAAAAGAAACCAGGGAGGTCAGTAGGTAGAGATGAGGAGAGAAAGAATTCCAGGCATGAGGGACAGCCAGAGAAAATGCCCAAAGCCAAGGGATGAAGAAAGAGTCTTGTGATATAGGCGTGCATCACAAAACAATCATAATCAATCATCGATATTTGATATAATTCCACTAGTGGACAGATCCAATAATTAGCCAACAAGCATGTATCCAGAACTTACGATGTGCCAGACACTGTGTGCTTATTAGAAATTTTTCTTCATATCAAGCTTCTCTCTTTACTTCATTGCAATTCTATCCACTGTTCCTAGTCACATCGAACAGGCCTAGTCCCCCTTCCACCTGACTATCATGCCCCTAGGATGTTTTCTATTTTCCAGACTGAACATTCCAGTTCTTTCAACCAAACCTCGTGATGCATTCTCTCAAGATCTACTGCCACCTTGATCATCGGGATATTTGTCAGTTCATGAATATCTTTCCTCAAATGTAACATCCAGAACTGAACATGACACGCCAGATATGGTTTCACCAGGGTGGTGTAGAGAAATTCTATCCCCTTCCTAATCCTGCGCATGTGTCTTAATGCCACTTAAGATCTCATTAGCTTTTTTGTTTGTTTTTTGGGGGGGGTTTGTGGGCCCAGGGTCATATAGCTAGCAAGTGTCAAGTGCCTGAGGTCAGATTTGAATTCAGGTCCTCCTGAATCCAGGGCTGATGCTCTATCCACTGCACCACCCAGCTGCCCCATCTCATTAGCTTTTTGCGGCCACCCTTGACTCACATCTGAGCTTTCAGACTGCTTGAACCTATTCATGAGGCTGACTCTCTGAATCCAAGTATAAAACTTTACAACGAAAACCATAAAGTACTATGCAAATGTGAACTATTATTGTTGTCATTCCTATTAAATTTCCCTAAATTCAACTCAGCTCAGCTGAGATCTTAGATTCTTTCATTCAGAGTGTTAGCTTTGTGTTCTCTAGAAATCTGATGATCACACCATCTGTGCTTTTATCCAAATCATTGTCAAAACTGTTAAATAGCACAGGGCCAAGCACAGATCCCTGGGACATTTCACTAGACATCTACCTCTGATGTGACACCCCTTTGGGTCTGGCCAAGCAGTGAAGTGGCCTCCTCAAATTTCCACAGGGAGTGAGAGGTAGAGCTAGGATTCACCCGGGTCTTCTGGTTCCAAATCCTGTGTCCTTCCTTACTGCTAGAACGGAATAATCTGGTTCTTGTCCTTATGGAGTTCACAATCTAATTGTAGAACTCAGACACGTCCACAGAGGATTTGTGTCCAAGCCCCAGACAAAGGGCTGTGGGGCTGAGAGGAGAGATAGAGGCCACTTCTTTCTGAGGGATCAGAGAGGACTTCCTGGAAATGCAACATTGGAGTTTGGCCTTTAAGGGGAAGTTTTATATAGGCAGCAATGGAGAAGGGAATGGATGACTTTCAAGGAATGGAAAACTATGCAAGAAATGGTGAGGAATCAGAAAAGTGAAAAGCATCTGTGGGCAATCATGTCTTCCAGTTTGTCTGATGAGTAATGGAGATGAGAATGAGCTGTGGGATATTGGTCTGTGTGAGATTAAAAATTGGATATATGGAGCATTAAACTCCCCCTTTTAACTTTTCACATATATATATATATATACACATATATATACATATATATATACATATATATATATATATATACATATATATATATATATATATATATATATATATATATATATATATATATCCCAGACCACTAAGAAAAAGAAGCCTCTGAGCTTTATTCTGTGAGGGATTAGTTTTTATTGCTTGGGAATTAGTTAGACAACCAAAGGTGATACCAATTAGGGAAATAGGAAAGTAGAAATAGAGATGAATGACCTTAGATCTAAACTTAGTCTATTTTCCTTTATAAAACTCACCGAATCCCAAACTGCCTGCCAGGCCGAGAACCAGCATACCCCAAACTGAACACCAACCACGTATTTCTCAACTCCTCTCACCCGCGCGTGCTGCCATGGCTAAGTTTAGCAGCCAGAGAGCGCCAACTCCTGTTCCCGCCCTCACTTTTAAGTTGGCGTAATGGAAGTTCCTCGCATTCTCCTCCCCTAAAGGGAGGTCCTTCAAAAGCCGCTTCAGTAAGCATGTGCAATCTCTCAAATGATTCAGCTAAAACTTCTGATATATATCTTTACCACAAATAATTTTTATCACATCTGGAAGGTAACCTGGAAGAGTCAGTTAAAACCATATCATGGGGGGCAGCTAGGTGGCACAGTGGATAGAGCACTGGCCCTGGAGTCAGGAGTACCTGAGTTCAAATCCGGCCTCAGACACTTAACACTTACTAGCTGTGTGACCCTGGGCAAGTCACTTAACCCCAATTGCCTCACTTAAAAAAAAATATCATGGGAGGCACAGTGGATAAAGTGCTGGCCCTGGATTCAGGAGGACCTGAGTTCAAATCCAGCCTCAGACACTTGACACTTACTAGCTGTGTGACCCTGGGCAAGTCACTTAACCCTCATTGCCCTGCAAAAAAAAAAAAAAAAAGGGTGAAAACCATATCATGGAGGCCCTTGCCTTTGGCAAACTGCTTCCCTACCAGCTTTGGTCCTTAGGCTCCCATATGTAAAATGGGTGTTGGATAGGAGTCGGACCAAATGATCTCTAGGGATCAGCTCTAAATCTTTCAACATTTGTTCTTATAACATTTTGAGTTCCAAATTTTTCTCCCTCCCTCCCTTCCCTCCCCGCTGTCATTTTCCATCATGAGTCCTTTGGAAATGTCTTGGACCATTGTACTGCTCTCGATCTTTTGATCCTATCCTATGTGGGTCATGGGAAGTCATGGAAAGTTTCCAAGGGGGGAGATATGATAAGACATGGGATTTGGGGAAGATTAATCTAAGAATGTGTGCAACATGGAACCTTCCAGCCGATGGGCCCTGAGAGTGCCCAGCCACCACCTTAAGATGTTACAGGTGCCCTCCTCTGTCCAACACACTCAAAGCTATCCTCTCTAATCAGTACCAGGCAGTTGTGTCTGCCTATGGTTAGAGCAGGAATTCTTAATTTGGGGGGGGTTGCGAATTTGGGGTGGTGAGGGACTCTGTTACATCTTTATTTCATCTTTATATTTACATCTTTATTATCTTTATATTTAGTCTTAATTATAATTCTTTTATGCATTTAAAAATATTGTCCTGGGCGGGGGGGGGGGGGGGGTTCACAGGCTTCACTAAACTGCCAGAGGCATCCTGCATGTGATAAAGGTTAAGCATCCCTCTACTAGAGGCTCTTGGGACCTGAACATTTCTCTGGGCAGGAGGCTCCTGCTCACACCTTCTCTCTGCTTATTCAGGCCTCTCCACCTGCACTCTGCCCCAGAGGCCGGACCAAGGACCTAGAAGCTCTGCTAAGTGTGATTCGGGGCGCCAAGGATTTCCTCTACGCTTCAGTAATGGAGTATTTCCCCGCCCGCCGCTTCCAACACCCAATCCAGTATGGATGGTCATCTCTCAGGGTTACTGTAACTGATAGGGGAAGGAGAATGAAGCTCACAGCCCTGGAGGGGCAGAGACACCACTCTACATGGGGACTGACCTCAGGGAGATTCCACTCTGTATGGAGTCTGAGGAGGAGAAAGATGGGTTTTACCTTTGAGGAGCTCATGGTCTGGCAGGACCAGACTCACCCACCTAAAATCAGTAATATCAGACCATGGGTGCTAAAGTGCCATCCGAGGGGCATAGACCAATGATAGCTACCATTTGCAAAGCTCTTATTGCAAAACACTTGAAGTAGATCAGCAACCCCGGAAAGCAGGTGCTATTATTATCTCTATTTTACAAATGGGGAGGTTGAATGACTTGCCCAGGGTCACACAACTAGTAAGTGAAGCGGAATTTGACTTCAAGTCTGGTCCTCTATGTTATGCCCTAACTTGCTGGGGGAAATCAGAGACAGGAGAGCTTGGTGTGGAATGGGGATATCAAGGCAGGCTTCCTGGAGGAGGTGGGATTGGAATGCAGCCTAGAAAGACAGGTGGAAGTCATATATATGCAAAAAGATAGAAAATATCACAGGGACTTAGAATGGGAGAAGCAGAGGAATGGAGGCAGGAAAATATAAGGAATATTTGGGAGATAGTTAAAACTTACTAACTACAGTTTAGGGTTTGTTATTGTTCAGTCACTTCAGACTCTTTGTGACCCCTTTGGAGTTTTCTTGGCAAAGATACTAGAGTGGTTTGGCATTTTCTTCTCCAGCTCATTTTACAGATGAGCAACTGAAGCAACAATATATATACAATGATATATGATAAAATATATGAAAGATAATAGTGTGAGATCAGACCTACAAAGATAGGTTGAGGCTAGACTAAATACCAATATCAGGATTTATACTTTTTTTGTAGGAAATGGGGAGTCGCTGAAGGTTTATGAGTAGAAGAATGATTGGGTCCTAGTGGTTGTTGGGAAGGTGAATGGGTTAGTGTGGTCAGGAGGGATTGGAGAAAGGAAAGGGATCAAGTCAGGAGTGCAGCTAAGAGGATGTTATACTTGTCAAGGTGAGAGGTGAAAAAGCCCTAGACTAGGAGGGCAGGGGTGGGACCAAAGAAAAGGGAAGGAATGTGAGAGATGCTACACAATAATGATTTCTCCTCTTCTTCCCCAGGTATTGGCCAGTCATTGACAATGCTCTGAGGGAGGCAGCCTTCAATCGGCAAGTGCTGATCCACCTTCTCATCAGCTGTGGGAAGAACTCGGACCCTTCCATGTTCCCATACCTGAGGTCACTCCAGGCCCTCACCAACCCTCAAGCCAACATTACCATAGAGGTGGTAAGTGAGGAATTGCTCCTTGGAGTCTCCTATTGACTGGGGGAATTCTAGGTCTGGGAAGATCCTTGTAGACTAGGTAGTCCAATCCCCTCTTTTTCACAGCAGGGGAAACTGAGACATAGCCCCCAGTTCCAGTGACTCTGCCCTCTGAGACCATCTGGGTAGAGAGGCAACATAACAGAGGGAAAAGTTGGATGGATCTTCAATTGAATCCTGGCTCTGATACTCATTAGTTGCTTAGGTAAAAACCTCATCTCTCTGAGACTCAGTTTCTTCATTTGTAAACCAGGGATAATAAGACTTTATGATCCACTTCACTGGGTTTTTGTAAGGAAAGTGGTTTTTAAGACTTAAAGTATACTAGGAATGCAAATTGTCATTATTAAATTATATGCTTAAAGAGCTGAGATCACATATTCAAGCCTAAAAGCTTCATAATAAATCAACTGTTATTGAGAGTGTACTGTGCATATGCCCTTCCCTTGAGGAGACACCAAGTTTAGCTAAGTTATGGGTCTCGTCCTCATAGGGCTCACAGTATAACAAAAGGATAAGGCACTTATCAATAATATTAAAATATTCATTTATAAAAGCATGTAACTAAACAATGATGTTAATAAAATTCAATAAAACTGGGCAGTGATGAATAGAGTACTGGGCTTGGACTCAGGAAGATCTGAATTCAAATCCAGCTTCAGACACTTACTAGCTATATGACCCTGGGCAAGTCATTTAACCCGTTTGCCTCATTTTCCTCATCTGTAAAATAGGGATTCTAATAGCAATTACCACCCAGGGGTGTAGTGAGGATCAAATTAGATGATATTTGTAAAGCACAGAGCATAGTGTCTGATACATAGTAGGCACGATATAAATATTAGCAAATAGTAGTAGTAACAGTAGCAGCAGTAGTAATAGTAGTAGTGGTGATGGTGGTAGTTATAGTAGTAGTAGTGGTAGTGGTCACACTAACAGTAGTAGCAGTATTGATTGTACCAGTAGTGGCAGAAGTAGTAGTAATAGTGGTGGTGGTGGCAATGTTGGTAGTAGTAACGCTGGTTAGGTGGTAGCTAGGTGGTGAAGTGGATAGAGCATTGGCCCTGGAGTCAGGACTTGAGTTCAAATTCGGCCTTAGACACTTACTAGCAGTGTGACCTAAGGCAAGTCACTTAACCCTTTTGCCTCCCAAAAGCCCCCCCAAACCTCAGAGTAGTAGTAGTAGGTAGTAGTAGTGATAGTAGTGGTAGTAGTGGTGGTGGTGATGGTAATAGTAGTAGTCGTAAAATGTTATGATTAGGGGGCAGCTAGGTGGCGCAGTGGATAAAGCACTGGTCCTGGATTCAGGAGGACCTGAGTTCAAATCTGACCTCAGATACTTGACACTTACTAGCTGTGTGACCCTGGGCAAGTCACTTAACCCTCATTGCCCACCAAAAAACAAACAAACAAAAAATGTTATGATTAGCACATCTGTATGGTGGTCTGTCTCCTATTCTCATTCAGTCTTCACAATAGTCCAGGGAGGGAGGCTAGGAAGATGTGGTCCTATCCATTTTACAGAGAGGGAAACTGAGGCCCAGAGATGGGAAATCAACTGTCCCAAAGCTAGGAAGTGGCAGAGCTGGAATTCAAACCCAGGTTTCCTTACTCTAAGTTCAGACCTCTTTCCACAGTCTCATGATGCTACTAAGAGCCAGGAAGCTAGAGGGTGGGCTGGTGGGTGTTCTGAAGAAGCATTTTAGTTTGCTGCAGTGGGGAAAGAGCACTAGGTTCAGAATATAAATCTCAGGTTGCTAGCTGGGAGACTTTAGGCAAATGGCCCAGTCTCTCTGGGCCTCATTGCCCTCCTCTGTACAACGATGGAACTGGACTTGCTGGTTTCTGTGACCCCTTAGGGTCCTAAGTCTACGATTGCCATCAGGACGGTCCCTGCACCTGAGTCTACTACCCAGCTCTGTGACAGCTTCTTTGTCTCTGTTTCCTTAAAGAAAATATTCATCATCCCTGTGGGGAATCACTCCAACATCCCCTACAGCAGAGTGAGTCACAGCAAGTACGCAGTCACAGAGAAGAAGGCCTACCTGGGTAAGAAAGAGTACTCTAGTTGGGGAGAGCAGTGAAGGAGGAACGGAAGGAGGCTCAGTGGGATCTGGGCTCCTGCCCTGGTGTGGGGTGGGGGTCTGGTTTGGATGGTCCTGAGATCACAAGGAGTGACAAATTTGCTTAGAACCATGAGAATATCACCCCAAACCCAGACACTCTGAAATGCCTAGACCTGGGACTGGACTGGCTACCCTGTCATTGAGGCATCCCATAGTGGGATCCAGTTCTCCTGCAACCCTGACCCTAATGGGAATCCCCTCTACGCCATCCCAGACAAGGGGACATACAGTATCCTGTGCCAGGGAACTCACTGTTTGCTTGTTCCATTTTTAGACAGCTAATACTTCGGCTGTTTTTCTTTCTATTGTGTTGAAATCGATCTCTCTACCCAGTTCCTTTTCAACATGAAAACCCTTCGGTCAGCTATCATCCTGTTCCTAAGTCTTCCCTTATCCAGGCTTAACATTCCCAATTCCTTTAACAGAGCTTTCTACGACAGAGCCACAAGTAGGGATTCTGAAGCCTAGGGCAAATCTGGTGGAGTTGATGGGAAAGGGAAGATGGAGATATGGTCACTCTGTGTCTGGCTGAGGCAGACTGGAGAAGGAGGTCATGGGAGATGAGGAGGGAGGGGAGTGACCTGGAGGTTCCAGGAAGATAGCAACAAGGATCTAGAGAAGATGGAATGAATTTTAAAGGAAAATGACAAAAGAAAGAAAGAGAGAGGACCAAAAAAGAGGATCTGAAATTGGCAGTGGTGGGGAGCAAGGAGAAAACTTGGTTTGAACCCTGGACCCAATACTTATCAGACCCCCGCTAACTATCAGTGTGTTCCTGGGCAAGTAATTTCACTTCTCTGGGCCTCAGTTTCCTCATCTAGAAAATATGGATAATAAAATTCCTACCTGATTCTTGGGATTATTGGCAAGCTATTAATGTGCTAGAAAAATGGGAGCTCAAAAGATCATGGATCTAGGGCTGAAAGTCCCATGCTTTCCATTTACAAATAAGGAAACTGAGGTCCAAGGAGTCTAGGTGAGGATATATGGGTGTAAGGATCAGAGGTAGGATTTGAACCCAAGTCCTTTTTACCCCAGAGCCAGTGCTTGTTACACTCTATTATGCTGCTTTGTTATTGTGGTCATAGGGATCACAATGATTCCTATTGAAAATAACGTCACATTTAAATGGTTGGGGTTTTTTGGGGTTTTTTTGGGTTTTTTGGTTTTTTTGGGGTTTTTTGCGGGGCAATGGGGGTTAAGTGTCTTGCCCAGGGTCACACAGCTAGTAAGTGTCAAGTGTCTGAGGCCGGATTTGAACTCAGGTACTCCTGAATCCAGGGCCAGTGCTTTATCCACTGCACCACCTAGCTGCCCCTAAATGGCCTTTTAAAGTTCACAAAGCATGTTCCTCAAAATAATTCTGTGAAGAGGGTGATACAAGGATTACTATCCCCATTTTATGGGAAACTAAGGTATAGGAGAGGGGGAATGATTTGCTCAACATCCCACAGCTATTAAGTTTCAGAAATCAGACTTGAACATCATTTTAATGCCAAGGAGGCAGTTAGATAGTTCAGTGGATAGAGTGCTGGGCTTGGAGTCAGGAAGACCTGAGTTCAAATCCTGTCTCAGACACTTCCTGGCTGTGTGACTCTGGGCAAGGTACTTTGTCTGCTTCAGTTTTCTCGACTATAAAACAGGGATAATAAAATGAGATCCTATTAATAAAGCCCTTTGCACACTGCTTGGCATACAGTAGGCACTTGATAAATGCATGTTTCCTTCCTTCTTTAGAATCCAGTACCCTTTCCTCCATACCATCCAACAATGCCCAACTTCAACTGTATGTTGGGAAAGCAACTTCTTTTCCTATGGGGTGAAGGAATTGATGCAGATAATGCCTCTGATCCCTTTCAGCTTGGATGTTCAATGGTCTCTCTTATTCTCAGAACTCCAATGCCCTTCTGGACGTGGGTACCAAAGATGTTAGCTGGGCCCAGGATAGGTAGTGGTTCTCACTCCTGAGCACCTCCCATCCTCCCCTGGGAATTTCCATCTTGAAGGGAAAGGCTGAATGCCTCTTGTGTTCTAGAGGGCCAACATACCAATCAATCAACAAGCACTTATCATGTACCTCCTGTGTCATAAATATTCTGCATTATCTGTCTGAGATCATTAAATCAATTGAATGCTTGTTAAGGGCCAGCCATGTGTAAACCCTTTGCTGGGCAAAAAGGATACAAAAATGAAAAGGAATCTGGTCCGGCCTCAAGGAGCTTGCGTTCAAATGGAAGGGAGGGATATAACATAATAATAATAGCTAACATCTAAATAGTGCTTATTGGGCCGGGCACTTAATTAATATCTCATTTGATTCCCCACAACAACCCTGGGAGGTAGGTGCTATAATGATATCCATTATACAGATGAGGAAACTGGGGTGAATAGAGGTTAAGTGACTTGCCCAGGGTCACATATAGCTAGTAATTATCTGAGGTCATATTTGGACTCAGGTCTTCCTGACCCCAGGCCCAGCACTCTATCCACTCAGTCACCTAGCTGCCACAAACATGATTCAAGGTAGAATGTGATAGGAGAAAAGGGATGATCCAGACAATGGACTTTAAGAATATTTGAGGAGAAAGAAATCACTTTTAGCTGAGTCAGGGAGGTCAGAGAAGGCTTCATGGAGGAGATAGACCCTGAGCTGGGTTTTCTTTTCTTTTTCTTTTCTTTTCTTTCTTTTTTTTTTTTTGGTGAGGCAATTGGGGTTAAGTGACTTGTCTAGGGTCACACAGCTAGTAAGTGTTAAGTGTATGAGGTTGGATTTGAACTCAGGTCCTCCTGACTCCAGGGCCAGTGCTCTATCCACTGTGCCACCTAGCTGCCCCTGTGAGCTGGGTTTTGAAGGAAAAAATAACTTCAGCTGATGGAGAGGAAGAAATGTGTTTTGGGCCTGAGTGATGGCCTGCATGAATTCCCAGAGGTAGGAGAGGGCAGGATGAGCTCAGCTGCAAGATACAATAGTATGGCTGGAACAAAAAAAAAAAAATCAGGGGAGGGGAGCAGAGTAAAGAAGTTTGGAAATGGAGCATGGAGCTAGAACGTGAAAGGCCTTGAGTGTCAGTGTAAGGAGTCTTTTATTCTAGAGGCGATCAAGAACCCTTGAAGATTGGGAATCAGAAGTTGGGAGTGCACATTAGGAAGATTTTTGTGGTAGTTTATGAAGGATGGATTGGAGAAGGGACAAGACCAGGCAGAGAAAACAGTTAGGAAGTTATAATAGCCAAGGCTAGATAAGATGGGGCCCAGAGCTGCAGTGGCGTCCCTGTCCATGGAGGGAAGAGGACAAATCCAAGCCATGTTCAGGAGGTAGAATCAGTCCAATATGATTGGATGTGGGAGGAGGGGAAGAGACAAGGGTGACTGAAGTTTCAAAGCTGGGATGGTGAAATCAGAAAATTGAGAAAAGCAGTGGGTTTGGGGAGGGGGAGGGAAGATGAGGAGTTTGATTTGGGACCTGTTGAACTTGAGGCACCAATGGAACAGCTGTCATGGTCATTGTCATTGGTGCTTCATGGAGAACTGATTGTGTCTTTGAATCCTGTAAGAATAATGGTAGATTCTCTTCCCCATACAGGAACATCCAACTGGTCTGAGGATTATTTCACCAACACCGGTGGTGTGGGGCTGGTCATTAACCAAAGCTCCTCTGATCCCCAGCACCCAGCACCCACCATTCAGGAAAACCTGAAAAGTATCTTTGAGTGGGATTGGCAGTCCCCATATGCCATCAGTCTGGAAGAACTTCCTGGCCACCAGGACTGTGTCTGGCATGCCTGAGGCTGGGGTCTCCGGTGTATCTCCTCTGCTCCCTTCTCTCTTTTCCTCTCTGCCTTCTCTTCTCTGCCTGCTCTAGTGCTCAAGTTTCTAATCAACAAAATGAGGGCATTGAATTATTTTTAAGGTCTTTTCTAGCTCTGAATTTTATGATCACTCCCCCCTCTTTCCTGTCCCCCTTTCTCTTCTCCCTCTGTATGTACGTGTCTTCCTCATTTCCTTTTTGTCATTCCTTTTCCCTTTATGTGTCCTTTTTTTCCCCTTTTTCTCCCTCTTCTTCTTTCTTTTACCTTTACTCTTCCCTCTTCTTTGGATGGGACAGGGCAGGCCAAGAGCCTCCCTCATCACAGGAGTGTGTTCCTAAGGCTCTTGTGGTCTGAAAATAATTCTTCCTATATGAGCCCAACTGCTCAGAAAATCTGTGTTCTTTCCTCATCACAGGGGTGTGTCGGTAAATATTTAACTACTACCTGGTGGTGGGGGGGGAGGTATCCAGGACACACATTTAAATTTAATCTGTGTAATCAATCTGCATTACTGATTCAGTTTAATCTGTATCCCCCCACCATCACTTCCTTAAATCAAGACAATCAACAAAACAATAAGTCAAGCCCAAATTCGAAACCCTTGTGGATTTCTAAGGTGTTTGTAATTAGGCAACAGTTTGACATCATTTAGTCCTTTTGGTCCCTTGAACCAACCAAGTCTGGAAAATGGTCTCAAGAGCTTTTAAGGAAAAACTAGGCTGACACTCGTGGGAACAGGGGTTAGGATGTTGCTGCTACTATATGGGGATGACACACTGAACACGGAACGAATGGCTCTCAAGATCTGGTCCTCGCTGGCTCAAGCACGCCCCTGCATGGAGACATTGAGCAGCTCAGACCTGTTACCTCATCATTTCTTGCCTCTGACACATAAAAAAAACCTTTCTCTTCCTCTATTTCTCTGAATCTTTCCCATCCTTCAAGATCCAGCTCAAAACCCTGCTTCCTTTTTAGGAAAGTAATCACAGCTCTGGACCACTCTCTACCCTAAAACAACCACCAATTTAAAAACAAAAAGTTTAAGTGCAAGAAAATTCCCAGAGTCTTGAAATAACAGCAGGGGAAGATCATTAGGAGCATATATACAGGGTGTCCCAAAAGTTTTAGTGCAATCTTGAGCTTAAGAAAAATCTACCAAGCCCCAGGTTACAGGGTACTAAAGTTTTAAGCTATTCTATGGGTTTACTAATAGGCCCATCTTTATTTCCTATAAGCCAGAGCATCCAACTCCCCTTTGGCTCAGTTGAGAATGTTACTTCAGAGACACCAAATACACTCTGATTTTTGTGATCTGTCAACGTAGGCAATTCCACCCAGTGTGTTTATGTAATCACTGACCTAACTCCAGCAAGGAAAAACACAGTAAGTAGAAATAGGTGTAGAAGATGTTCCCATTGCTTCCAAAGCCAAATGATCTCATCTAATTCTAGTTTATTAGAATGGGTGATGAACTCAGATCTACAACGTCTGGATTTGAAGCCTCACTAAGAACCCTTACTAGCTGTGTGACTGAGACCTATCACTTCACCACCCTGACTCAGTTTCCTCATCTGTAAAATAATAAAAAGAATATTGCTTATCTCACTGAAAAAAACAAGTGCCTGATAATCTCCAAAGCCTTCTGGAAATGGGAGATATCATTAGGGGCCTTCAAAATGGACAGAAATTAGTTCTTTACACACTCAGGTGTGGTTTTTTGTGTTTTGTTTTTTTTGCAGGGCAATTGGGGTTAAGTGACTTGCCCAGGGTCACACAGCTAGTAAGTGTACTCAGGTGTGCTTTGATGGGGTGGTTGTTTGTCCTTTGATCTTGAAGAGGACCGTGAGATCAGGGTGATATCATGACTTTCAGTGAATTGGATTTAAGTGAGGCAAGGCTGTGCAAGGTCACCAACTTCACTCTCTCCTCCAGAGCCATCTGGGTCCAGTGGCAAGATATACATAAGAACTACTGGAGATGGCCCCGGTTGTTTAACGCGATTGGGGTTAAGTGACTTGCCCAGGGTCACATAGCTAGCAAGTGTCTGAGGTGATATTTGAACTCAGATCCTCTCAACCTGAGAGCCATTGCTCTATCCACTGTACCACTTAACTGCCTTTTGATGGGAAATGGGAAGCAGAGCCAGCTTTCACTCAGCAAAATGGAGTAGTCACCAACTTGGGTATGGTATCCTCACACAATCCCATCTCAAACCAAAGGCCCAGAGCCAGATTATTGCATTCCCCTCTTTGAGGTAGGGCTGCACCAGAAAAAGGAGGTTTAAAATTAATCCACGTTGGGCGGCAGCTAGGTGGCACAGTGGATAAAACAACAGGCCATAGATTCAGGAGGACCTGAGTTCAAATCTGACCTCAGACAACTACTGTGTGACCTTGGGCAAGTCACTTAGCCCTCATTGCCCTGCCCCCAAAACAAAAAACAAACAAAATTGAAATGCACATTGAAATGCAAATGGTGAAGGCTTTCCCAAAGCTCTCTTGTCTAGAGGGTTCAGCCCCAGTGCCTGAAATTTCTTCTCTAGCATTTCCTTTGTAGAGCTCTAGGTTTTCCTCCTTTTAATTCCTCCTTTCACCCACAGGAAGTATGTGACTCTCTAACTAGCTATGTCATCCTGGGCAAGTAACTTCATTTCTCCTAGTGTCAGTTTCCTCATCTGTAAAATGGATGCTACTTAAATTCACAGTGTCATTGTGGGTAATTTATTACTTAGAAGCAGAATGGTGGTATAATAGATCACTGGAGTGAAAAAAATAGATCTGAGTCAAAAGAACTATGATTAAGGACAAAGCAGGTTACATGACAAAGGAGGAGAGCAAGAGTGAACTCAGAGAAAGGAAGCATAGAGGGGACTTTTAGGAGCTAAAGGTACATAAAAGAGGGGGGAGCAATTTTTGAACTCAAGACCTTTTCTTCATCCCTCTGTTATAGAAGTCATCAGCATCATTGTTTTTCTCAAATGAATATTTATTGAGACTCCACTGTTCATAGGTCATAGGGCAGCTGGGTGGCACCTGGAGTCAGGAAGACTCATCTTCCTGAGTTCAAATCTGACCTTAGACACTTTTTCTTTTTTTTTTGCGGGGCAATGGGGGTTAAGTGACTTGCCCAGGGTCACACAGCTGGTAAGTGTCAAGTGTCTGAGGTCGGATTTGAACTCAGGTACTCCTGAATCCAGGGCCGGTGCTTTATGCACTGCGCCACCTAGCCGCCCCCGACCTTAGACACTTTACTAGCTGTGTGACCCTGGGCAAGTCACTTAACCCTGTTTGCCTCAGTTTCCTTATCTGTAAAATGAGCTGGAGAAGAAATTGGCAAACCCCTCCAGTATCTTTGCCAAGAAAACCCCAAATGGGGTCACAAAGAGTCAGACACGACTGATGAATGACTGAACAAGCAAGCACAGTGTATAGGGCATTAAACACCCAAAGCCTAGCATGAAGATAGTTGGGAAACTCCAATGTTTGGGTAACTCAACCACAATGTCCATGGCCTGAAATATGATGAGTAGCTTTGCTGTAGGCTAACAAAACAGAGTCTTGGAGGACAAACTGTGACTCTGGGTCCCCGTTTTGGCAGGAACACTAGACCTGAGGGTCAGGGAATATGGTACCTGGAAAACGGAGACATGGGATCTGATAGCTTTGGAATCAGATCTGCATTTGGAGACAGGGGCTCTGACATTTACCAGTCACGTGACTTGGGGGAAGGCACTTTTCTGCTGTGGGACTAAGTTTCCATATCTGTTCAAATGCAACGCTTTCACTACCTATCTTACAGGGCTGTGTTAGAGCAAGTTATCCCTGATAGGCAGGATGAGATACAGAGGAAAGAGCTCTGGGCTCCAAGTCAGAAGTCTTGAGTTCAAGTGACTTCATATTTTGCTAAGTGTGTGACCATGGGCTGATAGGAGCAATAGCTCAATTCCTGCACACATACATGGTAGTCTAGTTTTTCCTTAAGAGATTGCGATGGGTAGCTGTGTGATCCTGGGCAAGTCACTTAACCCTCATTGCCCCACCTCCAAAAAAAAGTGCATCTTTAATGCCAACCAGTTCTCTAGAATTGACCACAAACAAAGGGCATTTTATAGGGGGCAGTTAGGTGATGCAGTGGATAAAGCACCAGTCCTGGATTCAGGAGGACCTGAGTTCAAATCCAGCCTCAGACACTTGACACTAACTGTGTGACCCTGGGCAAGTCACCTAACCCTTATTGGCTTCCCCCCCCCCCAAAGAAAACGGGAAAAGAGATTGTGATGGGGCAGCTAGGTGGCACAATGGATAGAGCACCAGCCCTGGAGTCAGGAGGACCTGAGTTCAAATCCAGCCTCAGACACTTACTAGCTGTGTTACCCGGGGCAAGTCACTTAACCCCAATTGTCTCCCCCCCCCAAAAAAAGGTAGTGGGTCCATCCTCCAGATTTAATTGGCTCAGATGACTAAAGAGAGGTCATTTCCTGGGGTCACCTAAGTACAAGGCAACCCCAGGAGGTCCAGGAGCCTTCTCTGAGACTTGGTTAGTGGAAAGATATGGGTAACAGGCAAGGGAGCTTCATTCAGTTGAATTGTCCTTAATGCCTATCCCTGATGAATATCTTTCTTCTACTATAGCTAAGTAAATTCTTTATTAGCTTGTTGTCTTTGAGGGGAAATTTTGTGTCAGGTTAAATTAATCATTTTTTCTAGGTAATGGGAAACACTACGATAGTACCTGACACAAAATCCCCTTTACTGTGCCCCAGAATTAGGGGAACTAACAAATTTTTAAAAAGGCTTGGTGTAACAACAACAACAACAACAAAGTCTCATGCCTTATTGGCTGAGGCGGAAGCCTGGGATAAGAGAAGGGACAAATAAGCTTTGTCCAGAAACTGCAAACTTTACAATGCTATACAAATACTACTTGTTATCATAACCAAGCTTATTTACTAGCTGTGTGACCTTGGGCAAGTCACTTAATCCTCATTGCCCAGAAAACAAAACAAACAAACAAAAACCCCACCAAGTCTGATCTGGGAGAAGAGTTGAGAAAATGTATCTGCCTCCCTTCTTTGCAGAGGTATTGTCAGGACAGAAACAAAACGAACAATTGGCCCTACCTACTCCCAAGTAAACATGACAGTCCTTTGCACAAAAGGGTTGTGAAAATTTTTCTTGGTGAGTTTCTGAGGGCAGAACTTCACCAAGATCTTTCCTCCAGTCTTTGTTTCTTAGTGCATCTCTATCCCTTTTTAAGTCCAGATGAACTCTGCCCAGGACAGTGTTCGGAACATCTGAACGTCTCCCTATGGGTATGGAATATTACATATATTGTCAGACTCAATTGATATATCAGTTGGCTTGGGCTAAACTTTTAACTTTTTCTCCTTTTAAAAATTATTATTATTATTATAAAGGGTAAATTACTGGGCAGCAGAGGAGGTATACATTAGAGAAATAAAAGTATATAAAAACAAAAGAAAGCAACCAAAAAGATGCTTTTTTTTGTTTTGTTTTGCAGGGCAATGGGGGTTAAGTGACTTGCCCAGGGTCACACAGCTAGTAAGTGTCAAGTGTCTGAGGCTGGATTTGAACTCAGGTCCTCCTGAATCCAGGGCCGGTGCTTTATCCACTGTGCCACCTAGCCGCCCCCCCCTTTTTTTTTTAAAGATGCTTTTTTAAAAGAACTGTGTTTGGGTGGGACTCAAGCATACAGTGGCAATGTAATATAGAGCAAAGCTTCTTAAACTGTGAGTTATGAACCCATATGGGGTTATATAACTAAATGTTGGGGTTGTGAAAAATTTGGCAATAGTAAAAGGTTATATATAACTATCTTATATACCTATATACCCAGGGTCGTGTACAAATTCCTTGGGCGAAAAGGAGTCATGAGTGGAAAAAGTTTAAGAGGCCCTGATGTGGAAAAAGGTACCTTGGCCCCAGAGCTAAACAAGTGTGATCAGGACTCTGGGGGAAGGGGTGGTCACCACTGGATACCATGAAACCTAGTGCTGATTTTTCAAAGGTTTGTTGAGTCCATCTCTTACCCAGAGAAATGGGAGAGGAATGGGGGTGGGGATGAGAAACCAGAAGAATGGTTGTTTCAGTCCATCGTCCCCTCCCACCCCCAGAAACAGGAACCACCAACAGTGCCAACAATGGTGTTAGAATATTTATTTCTCTTGTGGAGGTTTTCATTCAGGCCTTGTACATATTACAGGTAGGAAAGGTGCGAACCACGGTAATGGCCCGGGAAGGTGGGAGGGTCACAGATACAGGCAAAGGACCATCTACGATTCCTCTTCTGGGTCAATTCCCAGATGCTTTGGCTTCCTCTCCTATGACTCTCTTGCCCTCTAAGAGCCACTTACTGCTGCACTGGACCCACCTTGGTCCACCACCTTTATCCCTTCTCCTCCCTTTCCTCGCCACCACACGTAACTTAGCCCTCTCAGTTTCCAGAAGCTTGATATAGTGAGGACTTCTAACAGAAAGAGAAAGCAGCTTTGTCCTGCAGGAAATGTGATCCCATGGAGTACTTTGGCTCTATCTATCTAAAAGAAGGATAATAGATTTTCCACCAGAAAGCAGTAACAGCAGCAGGACAGAAACAAAACCAACAATTGGCCCTACCTACTCCCAAGTAAACATGACAGTCCTTTGCACAAAAGAGTTGTGAACATTTTTCTTGGTGAGTTTCTGAGGGCAGAACTTCACCAAGATCTTTCCTCCAGTCTTTGTTTCTTAGCGCATCTCTATCCCTTTTGAGTCTCAGTGAACTCTGCCCGGGAAGGTGTTCAGAACATCTGAAGGTCTCCCTTCCCTCAAGAGTGTGTGGCTTGCCTCTGGGGCAACAGACACCGTCATCGTGTTCAGCAAAGGGATACCCATGCAGGGTTCTCATTGGTTTCCACATTCAGTTTTCTGAACTGATGTGGAGGGATGAGTGTGGTCAAGATAGGTCTTTCCTACTGACTTAGCTTTGAAATTTGGTTTGTCAAGTCTCTCTTTGGATGGCTAAGAAAACCCACCTTGCCCTTCATTTGGCCACATGCCCAGAAACGGTTTTTCCTGCAGTTTTTCCTTCCTGCTCCAGTAAGATTAATTCAGTTCTTGCAGAAGATGTAATTAGGGCCCCTGGTTCTTGGACATCATCATTGGTGGTGCTAGTGGTGCCTTCACCCCCTTCTTTCTCTTCTGGGGTTAATGTTTCCTGTGCATCAAAGAAAGTGACTGTTTGCTCAGCTTCCTCCTGTGATTCTGCCTTGGTGGGCTCTGCCTCACTCTCCTCTATACTCTTACTCTTCTTGGCTGGGGAAGAGGAGAATCCTAATTTGGGGAATCGGAACCAGCTGGTTTTCTCTGGTTTCTTCGGAGGTTCAACGTCTGGCATGGCTTCTGGCTGGGTTTCTATTGGGACTGACTTAGAGGCTTCAGTTTTGGAATCTGAACTTGCCTCATCCACAGAAGAAGAAAATCCAATGTTTGGAAGCCAAAATCGGAAGAGGCCAGCAGACTTCTTGCTTTCCAGTTGGATCTTTTGCTCCTTTTCTTCTTCTTCATCTGGTGGTGTTTGGTCACGGCTATCTTCAGGGGGGAATTCCAGGATTTCTGCAGGCTCGTCATCAGAGTAGCTATCTATGTATTGATGGGAAGAGTGAACTTCAAATGTAAATGTTTTCAGCTTTGGCAAATTGGCACTAGAAGAGATGACTTCATATGGTTCCCCTGTTTCAGGTTGGAGTTCACTCTCCAGTGAGAGATCTACTGGATCTACTCCGGATGCTTCTTTTCTCAAACTGTCTTCTGAGACGTCTTGCGTCTTGAATGCAGAACTTGTGTACTTGAGGGCTTCTTGTTCCTTGCCAGTCACATCCAGGTTGACATGTGATTCGGGGATCTTCACCTTCAGCAGGGAAAACCCATAAGAAGGCGTTTGAATATCAGAGGGAGGGACCTCTGAGGCTCTCACTATCTGAGTGGAAAAGGTCTCTCGTCTCGGGAGCTCACCATGTTCACAGGTCACTCGGCTTTCTACAGTGACCTCTTGGCTTTCTATGTGTGCACCCTGAATGTGGACCTTGACTTTGGAAATGGGAGAGGCTATTGAGGAAAGGGCAAGGTCTTTCGGAGGCCTTATCGGGTCGGGGCTTGGCTGAGGAGGGACCTCGGAGACTGCTTTGAGAACTTTGGCGCTCCATTCTTCTGGGCTCTCCTTATGGATGGCTATCTCAATGTCTGTCTCAGGGCACATTATTTCCCTCACTTTGGGGATAAAAATGTCAGCCTCCGTGTTGGGGGCTTGGAAGGTAAATTTGGGTACTTGTAACTTGGGAAATTTAACGGTCAGTACGGAGCCTTCCCAGACCCGGCCAGTTTCAATCACGGAAACTTGAGATGGTATTTCAGTACTTGAGGTTTTGAGTTTAATGGGCCCTTCTGTTGGGAGAAGATCCATTTCTGACTCAGCTAAACCTATAATACTTTCTTCATCTTTGGCAATGGCTTGTGGTCCAGTCGTGGAAATGCCATGTTTGAGAAGAACTGTCTCACCTCTTTCTCCTCTGGGAGCTATCGTTTCACTTGTGGAAAATCCCAGGCTGGGCATCAGAAGGCGCGTGGTGCTTTCTCCAGAGGTGACCCTGACCTGAGATACGGAAGTTGTTGAATCCAACATGTCAGCTGTAGGCTGGCATAATTTCAAGCCTTTGTCATCGATGTTGCGTTTTAGCACATCTGCATATGTTTCTGTCTCTATGTCTGCTTTAGGAGTTGGTTGGGACATGTCTGCCTCCAATTTTGGTATTGAAATATGGATGTCATGGCTTTTGACTTGAGCAACTGAGGAGCCAGTTTGGGACATTTGAACATCTGGAAGGGCAGTTTGGTTTTGCCCACTCTCCTTACCACCTGATGGCTCAACAGCAGTAGCTTTCCCAGGGAAAGGACCTTTAAGGACTTGTATTTCGCTCTGTCTCATGACAACAGGAACCACAATTTGGACTCCTTCTGTATCAATCACTCCTTTTTTGCCAGATGTGTCTGTAATGTTCTTATTGGCCCCCACCATAGCAGCATACTCAGGCTGGGTGAGTTCTCCTGCTTCCTTCTGCAGGCCAATCCCTGCCTTGGAGCCCTTGGCTTTGGGAAGCCCAATCTTTGGCATCACAAAGTGGGGCTTCTTAGTCTTCTCTTTGGGGCCATCTTTTTCAGTGGACACATCAATGACTGTTTCTAGATGTGGGGTCTGAGTTTCTGAATCAGCAGGTGGTTGTTCTTTGTCTACAGTGGTACTGGTATCACTTGGCTTAGAACCTGGAGCTCCTTTTGAAGCTACCTCTTTCTTGGGAGACCAATTAAATGAAGGGAGCTTGAATTTGGGCATTTTGAAGAAGCCTTCTTTCCCTTCTGACTCTGTTTCCTCAGGCTTGACTTCTGCCTTCATTGTCTGAAGAGTTATGTCTGAATCTGGGAAATCACTCAGTGCCAGGGGGGCAGAGACTTCCTGAGGTATCTGGACAGAGCTGAAGTGCTCAGATGATTTAACCGTCTCAGCAGATGGTATAATTTCTCTCTTGGGGATAAAAGATGGCACCCCATGGGCTGTCACCTCCATTGCCAACTTGGGAGGTTCTTGAGTGTAGGAGACCTCCAAGGGCTTGGAGACAGAAACCCCAAACTTTGGTTTGTAAAACTTGGGAAATTTAATCATTCCAGCAGTGGCATAAGGAAGATTCTGCACGCTTCCATATCCTGTGGAAACTGAGGTCTCTGGCTCTTCGGTATCAGACTGAGGGAGGGAAGGAGTATCATGAGAGCCTGACATGGGAAGAATAACCTCGTATTTTGTGAGGGTGATGTCCTCCTTCACTCTGGTTCCGGCAGATTCAGTGTGGGGACTGCTGATGTTAATTTTAGTAAAACTCAACCCAGGGAGCATAACCCCAGGGAATTCTATATGCCGTTGACGTGTATCACATGAACTGGAAATTTCAATGTTCGCATCAACTTCTCCTTCTGGAGTCTCACCTTTAGAAAGACTAATATCTGAGTCAGGTTTTGTTGAGGAAATTTTCACATCCAATGACTTAAGGTTCCCCTCCAAATGAGGCCTTGGAACATCAGCTTTAGGCAGTTGGATTTGGGACGGTTGTACCTTAGAGATGAATTTTTCACCATCTGCTTGTGGTACAAGGATATCAAAAGTGGGGATTTCAGCAGAGATTCCATGCAATGGTGCAGAAAGGTTTGGAAAGGATGAATCCACAGAGGAGCTGATATCCTCTGCCTGAGATAAACCTACAGGTAGGCTGGTTTTGGAAACTTTACCATCACCCTTGGAAAAACCAATGCTGGGAAGGGTTACTTTGGGCATCTGAACTTTGATTCTGCTTCCTTCAGGTTCTTTAAAATGGCTATCATCCTGAGCAGAGGAAGAAGTTGAGTCAGAGGCCTTAATAGTAAGATCATGAGAATGTTCAGACAAGTGGGAAACAGCAAGGCTAGAAGAAGAGTCAACAGAAGTTTTAGAAATCTTGCGATGAGAAGAACCAAAAGAGGGCATCTTGAATTTTGGCATCTTAAACTTGCTGTCCTTGCCCTCTATGTCCTTGTCTCCCAATTTGATTTCCCCTTCCACCTTGATCACCTCCACCTCTAATTCAGGGCTCTTTATGTCAACCGTGCCCTTGGGCAAGGACACGTCTACGCTGGGCATGCTGATGTCCACTTTGGGGACTTTGATGTCAGCTTTGGGCATTTGGGGCATTTTGATACTGGGCATGTGGACCTTGGGCAAGTGCCCTTTGATGTCTGCACCACCTGCCTTGCCTTTCAGGTCGCCAAGTTGGACGTCTTCCTCGGGCAGCTGGCCTTCTATGTCCACCCCTTCGACGTCCACCTCAACTGAGGGCAGCTCCACACTCAGGTTGTCAGCCTTGGCATCGACCTTCATAGAGGGCAGGGACGCATCCAGCTCTGCCTTGGACAGGGACACGTCCACAGACACTGCCTCTTCCTTGCTGGGAGCAGAAACTCCAAAGGATGGCATCTTGAATTTGGGCATTTTTAACTTGCTGTCCTTGCCCTCTATCTCCTTGTCTCCCAGTTTGATGTCCCCTTCCATCTTGACTCCCTCCACCTTGATTTCAGGGCTCTTGATGTCGACCTTATACTTTGGGAGGGAAACGTCTACGCTGGGCATGCTGATGCTCACTTTGGGGCTTCTGATGTCTGCACTGGGCATCTGGGGCATTTTGATGCTTGGCATGTGGACCTTGGGCAAGTGCCCTTTGATGCCTGCACTGCCTGCCTTGCCTTTCAGGTCGCCAAGCTGGACGTCTGCCTCGGGGAGCTGGCCTTCTATGTCCACCCCTTTGACTTCCACCTCCACTGAGGGCAGCTCCACTCTCAAGTCACCAGCCTTGGCATCGCCCAGGGAGACATCTAGCTCTGCCTTGGGCAGGGACACATCCACAGACGCTGCCCCTTCCTTGCTGGGAACAGAAACTCCAAAGGATGGCATCTTGAATTTGGGCATTTTGAATTTGCTGTCCTTGCCCTCCACCTCTTTGTCTCCCACTTTGATGTCCCCTTTCACCTTGACTCCCTCCACCTCCAATTCAGGGCTATTGGTGTCGACCTTGCTCTTGGGCAGGGACACGTCTACACTGGGCATGCTGATGTCCACTTTGGGGCCTTTGATGTGTGCTTTGGACATTTGGGGCATTTTGATGCTAGGCATGTGGACTTGGATGCCCGCACCTCCTGCCTTGCATTTCAGGTCACCAAGCTGGACATCTGCCTCGGGCAGCTGGCCTTCTATATCCACCCTTTTGACATCCACCTCCACTGAGGGCAGCTCCACACTCAGGTCGCCAGCCTTGGAATCGCCCTGCACAGAAGGCAGGGACACATCCAGTTCTGCCTTGGGCATGGACACGTCCACGGACGCTGCCCCTTCCTTGCTGGGAGCAGAAACTCCAAAGGATGGCATCTTGAATTTGGGCATCTTGAACTTGCTGTCCTTGCCCTCCACTTCCTTGTCTCCCAGTTTGATGTCCCCTTCCACCCTGACTCCCTCCACCTCCACTTCAGGGCTCTTGATGTCGACCTTGTCTTTGGGCATGGACACGTCTACGCTGGGCATGCTGATGTCCACTTTGGGACCCCTGATGTGTGCTTTGGACATTTGGGGCATTTTGATGCTTGGCAAGTGGACCTTGGGCAAGTGCCCTTTGATGCCCGCACCACCTGCCTTGCCTTTCAGGTCACCAAGTTGGACATCTGCCTCGGGCACCTGGCCTTCTATGTCCACCCCTTTGACTTCCACCTCCACTGAGGGCAGCTCCACACTAAGGTCGCCAGCCTTGGCATCACCCAGGGAGACATCCAGCTCTGCCTTGGGCAGTGACACATCCAGGGATGCTGCCCCTTCCTTGCTGGGAGCAGAAACTCCAAAGGATGGCATCTTGAATTTGGGCATTTTGAACTTGCTGTCCTTGCCCTCCATGCCCTTGTCTCCCAGTTTGAGGTCTCCTTTCACTTTGACTCCCTCCACCTCCACTTCAGAGCTCTTGATGTCGACCTTACTCTTGGGCAGGGACATGTCTACGCTGGGCATGTTGATGTCCACTTTGGGACTTTTGATGTCTACTTTGGGCATTTGGGGCATTTTGACGCTGGGCATGTGGACTTTGATACCCGCATCACTTGCCTTGCCTTTCATGTCGCCGAGCCGGACGTCTGCCTCAGGCAGCTGGCCTTCTATGTCCACCCCTTTAACGTCCACCTCCACTGAGGGCAGCTCCACGCTCAGTTTGCCAGCCTTGGCATCGCCCAGGGACACATCCAGCTCTGCCTTGGGCAGGGACACGTCCACAGACGCTGCACCTTCCTTGCTGGGAGCAGAAACCCCAAAGGATGGCATCTTGAATTTGGGCATTTTGAACTTGCTGTCCTTGCCCTCCACCTCCTTGTCTCCCACTTTGATGTCCCCTTCTACCTTGACTCCCTCCACCTCGACTTCAGGGCTCTTGATGTCGACCTTTCCCTTGGGCAGGGACATGTCAACGCTGGGCATGCTGATGTCCACTTTGGGGCCTTTGATTTCTGCTTTGGGCACTTGGGGCATTTTGATGCTGGGCATGTGGACCTTGGGCAAGTGCCCTTTGATGTCTGCACCCCCTGCCTTGCCTTTCAGGTCGCCAAGTTGGACGTCTTCCTCGGGCAGCTGGCCTTCTATGTGTACCCCTTTGACATCCACCTCCATGGAGGGCAGCTCCACACTCAGGTCGCCAGCCTTGGCATCGCCCAGGGAGACATCCAGCTCTGCCTTGGGCAGTGACACATCCAGGGATGCTGCCCCTTCCTTGCTGGGAGCAGAAACTCCAAAGGATGGCATCTTGAATTTGGGCATTTTGAACTTGCTGTCCTTGCCCTCCATGCCCTTGTCTCCCAGTTTGAGGTCCCCTTTCACTTTGACTCCCTCCACCTCCACTTCAGGGCTCTTGATGTTGACCTTACTCTTGGGCATGGACACATCTACGCTGGGCATGCTGATGTCCACTTTGGGACTTTTGATGTCTACTTTGGGCATTTGGGGCATTTTGACGCTGGGCATGTGGACTTTGATACCCGCATCACTTGCCTTGCCTTTCATGTCGCCGAGCCGGAAGTCTGCCTCGGGCAGCTGGCCTTCTATGTCCACCCCTTTAACGTCCACCTCCACTGAGGGCAGCTCCACGCTCAGTTTGCCAGCCTTGGAATCGCCCAGGGAGACATCCAGCTCTGCCTTGGGCAGGGACACGTCCACAGACGCTGCACCTTCCTTGCTGGGACCAGAAACCCCAAAGGATGGCATCTTGAATTTGGGCATTTTGAACTTGCTGTCCTTGCCCTCCACCTCCTTGTCTCCCACTTTGATGTCCCCTTCTACCTTGACTCCCTCCACCTCGACGTCAGGGCTCTTGATGTCGACCTTGCCCTTGGGCAGGGACACGGCTATGCTGGGCATGCTGATGTCCACTTTAGGGCCTTGGATGTCTGCTTTGGGCATTTGGGGCATTTTGATACTGGGCATGTGGACCTTGGGCAAGTGCCCTTTGATGTCTGCACCACCTGCCTTGTCTTTCAGGTCACCAAGCTGGACATCTGCCTCGGGCACCTGGCCTTCTATGTCCACCCCTTTGACGTCCACCTCCACTGAGGGCAGCTCCACGCTCAGTTTGCCAGCCTTGGAATCGCCCAGGGAGACATCCAGCTCTGCCTTGGGCAGGGACACGTCCACAGACGCTGCACCTTCCTTGCTGGGACCAGAAACCCCAAAGGATGGCATCTTGAATTTGGGCATTTTGAACTTGCTGTCCTTGCCCTCCACCTCCTTGTCTCCCACTTTGATGTCCCCTTCTACCTTGACTCCCTCCACCTCGACGTCAGGGCTCTTGATGTCGACCTTGCCCTTGGGCAGGGACACGGCTATGCTGGGCATGCTGATGTCCACTTTAGGGCCTTGGATGTCTGCTTTGGGCATTTGGGGCATTTTGATACTGGGCATGTGGACCTTGGGCAAGTGCCCTTTGATGTCTGCACCACCTGCCTTGTCTTTCAGGTCACCAAGCTGGACATCTGCCTCGGGCACCTGGCCTTCTATGTCCACCCCTTTGACGTCCACCTCCACTGAGGGCAGCTCCACGCTCAGTTTGCCAGCCTTGACATCGCCCAGGGACACATCCAGCTCTGCCTTGGGCAGTGATACGTCCAGGGATGCTTCCCCTTCCTTGCTGGGACCAGAAACTCCAAAGGATGGCGTCTTGAATTTGGGCATTTTGAACTTGCTGTCCTTGCCCTCCACCTCCTTGTCTCCCACTTTGATGTCTTCTTCCAGCTTGACTCCCTCCACTTTGAATTCAGGGCTCTTGATGTCGACCTTGCTCTTGGGGAGGGACACGTCAATGCTGGGCATTCTGATATCCACTTTAGGGCCTTTGATGTCTGCTTTGGACATTTGGGGCATTTTGATACTGGGCATGTGAACCTTGGGCAAGTGCCCTTTGATGTCCGCACCACCTGACTTGCCTTTCAGGTCACTAAGCTGGACATCTGCCTCAGGCAGCTGGCCTTCTATGTCCATGCCTTTTACATCCACCTCCACTGAAGGCAGCTCCACACTCAGGTCGCCAGCCTTGGCATGGCCCAGGGACACGTCAATGGATGCTGCCCCTTCCTTGCTGGGAGCAGAAACTCCAAAGGATGGCATCTTGAATTTGGGCATTTTGAACTTGCTGTCCTTGCCCTCCACATCCTTGTCTCCCACTTTGATGTCCCCTTTCACCTTAACTCCCTCCACCTCAACGTCAGGACTCTTGATGTCGACCTTACCCTTTGGCAGGGAAATGTCTACACTGGGCATGCTGATGTCCACTTTGGGGCTTTTGATGTCTGCTTTGGGCATGTGAGGCATTTTGATGCTGGGCATGTGGACTTTGATGCCCGCATCACCTGCCTTGCCTTTCAGGTCACCGAGCTGGACGTCTCTCTCGGGCATCTGGCCTTCTATGTCTACCCCTTTAATGTCCACCTCCACTGAGGGCAGCTCCACACTCAGTTTTCCAGCCTTGGTATCGCCCAGGGACACATCCTGTTCTGCCTTGGGCTGGGACATGTCCACAGACGCTGTCACTTCCTTGCTGGGAGTAGAAACTCCAAAGGAGGGCATCTTGAATTTAGGCATTTTGATCTTGCTGTCCTTGCCCTCTACCTCCTTGTCTCCCACTTTGATGTCCTCTTCCAGCTTGACTCCCTCCACCTCGACTTCAGGGCTCTTGATGTCGACCTTTCCCTTGGGCAAGGACACATCTACGCTGGGCATGCTGATGTCTACTTTGGGTTTTCTGATGTCTGCTTTGGGCATTTGGGGCATTTTGATGCTGGGCATGTGGACTTTCATGCCCACATCACCTGCCTTGCCTTTCTTGTCGCGCAGCTGGACGTCTGCCTCAGGCAGCTGGTCTTCTGTGTCTACGCCTTTGATGTCCACCTCCACTGAGGGCACCTCCACACTCAGGTCCCCAGCCTTGGCACCGGCCTTCATAGAGGGCAGGGAAACATCCAGCTCTGCCTTGGGCAGTGATACGTCCAGGGATGCTGCCCCTTCCTTGCTGGGACCAGAAACTCCGAAGGATGGCATCTTGAATTTGGGCATTTTGAACTTGCTGTCCTTGCCCTCCACGTCCTTGTCCCCCAGTTTGATGTCCCCTTTCACATTGACTCCCTCCACCTCCACTTCAGGGCTCTTGATTTCGACCTTGCCCTTGGGCAGGGACACGTCTACGCTGGGCATGCTGATGTCCACTTTGGGGCCTTTGATATCTGCTTTGGGCATTTGGGATATTTTGATGCTGGGCATGTGGACCTTGGGCATGTGCCCTTTAATATCTGTACCACCTGCCTTGCCTTTCAGGTCGCTGAGCTGGACGTCTGCCTCAAGCAGCTGGCCATCTATGTCTACCCCTTTGATGTCCACCTCCAATGAGGGCACCTCCACACTCAGGTCGCCAGACATGGCATCGGCCTTCATAGAGGGCAGGGAAACATCCAGCTCTGCCTTGGGCACTGATACGTCCAGGGATGCTGCCCCTTCCTTGCTGGGAGCAGAAACTCCAAAGGATGGCATCTTGAATTTGGGCATTTTGAACTTGCTGTCCTTGCCCTCCACCTCCTTGTCTCCCAGTTTGATGTCCCCTTTCACCTTGACTCCCTCTACCTCGACTTCAGGGCTCTTGATGTCGACCTTGCCCTTCGGCAGGGACACGTCTACACTGGGCATGCTGATGTCCACTTTGGGGCCTTTGATGTCTGCTTTGGGCATTTGGGGCATTTTGATGCTGGGCATGTGGACTTTGATGCCCGCACCACCTGCCTTGCCTTTCAGGTCGCCGAGCTGGACGTCTGCCTCAGGCAGCTGGCCTTCTATGTCTACTGCTTTGAGGTCCACCTCCACTGAGGGCACCTCCACACTCAGGTCGCCAGACTTGGCATCGCCCTGTACTGAGGGCAGGGACACATCCAGCTCTACCTTGGGCAGTGACACATCCATGGATGCAGCCCCTTCCTTGCTGGGAAAAGAAACTCCAAAGGATGGCATCTTGAATTTGGGCATTTTGAACTTGCTGTCCTTGCCCTCCATGTCCTTGTCCCCCAGTTTGATGCCCCCTTCCACCTTGACTCCCTCCACCTCGACTTCAGGGCTCTTGATGTCAACCTTACTCTTGGGCATGGATAGGTCAACGCTGGGCATGCTGATGTCCACTTTGGGGCCTTTGATGTCTGCTTTGGGCATTTGGGGCATTTTGATGCTGGGCATGTGGACTTTCATGCCCGCACCACCTGCCTTGCCTTTCAGGTCGCCGAGCTGGACGTCTGCCTCAGGCAGCTGGCCTTCTATGTCTACCCCTTTGATGTCCACCTCCACTGAGGGCACCTCCACACTCAGGTCGCCAGACATGGCATCGGCCTTCATAGAGGGCAGGGAAACATCCAGCTCTGCCTTGGGCAGTGATACGTCCAGGGATGCTGCCCCTTCCTTGCTGGGACCAGAAACTCCGAAGGATGGCATCTTGAATTTGGGCATTTTGAACTTGCTGTCCTTGCCCTCCGCTTCCCTGTCTCCCAGTTTGATGTCCCCTTTCACCTTGACTCCCTCCACCTCCACTTCAGGGCTCTTGATTTCGACCTTGCCCTTGGGCAGGGACATGTCTACACTGGGCATGCTGATGTCCACTTTGGGGGCTTTGATGTCTGCTTTGGGCATTTGGGGCATTTTGATGCTGGGCATGTGGACCTTGGGCAAGTGCCCTTTGATGCCCACATCACCTGCCTTGCCGTTCATGTCACTGAGTTGGACATCTGCCTCGGGCATCTGGCCTTCTATGTCCACCCCTTTGATGTCCACCTCTACTGAGGGCACCTCCACACTCAGGTCGCCAGGCTTGGCATCGCCCTGCACTGAGGGCAGGGACACATCCAGCTCTACCTTGGGCAGTGACACATCCACGGATGCTGACACTTCCTTGCTGGGAGAAGAAACTCCAAAGGATGGCATCTTGAATTGGGGCATTTTGAACTTGCTGTCGTTGCCCTCCACGTCCTTGTCCCCCAGTTTGATGCCCCCTTCCACCTTGACTCCTTCCACCTCGACTTCAGGGCTCTTGATGTCAACCTTGCCCGTTGGCAGTGACACGTCTAAGCTGGGCATGCTGATGTCCACTTTGGGGCCTTTGATATCTGCTTTGGGCATTTGGGGCATTTTGATGCTGGGCATGTGGACCTTGGGCAAGTGCCCTTTGATATCTGTACCACCTGCCTTGCCTTTCAGGTCGCTGAGCTGGAGGTCTGCTTCAGGCAGCTGTCCTTCTATGTCTATCCCTTTGATGTCCACCTCCACTGAGGGCACCCCCACACTCAGGTTGCCAGCCTTGGCACCGGCCTTCATAGAGGGCAGGGAAACATCCAGCTCTGCCTTGGGCAGTGATACGTCCAGGGATGCTGCCCCTTCCTTGCTGGGACCAGAAACTCCGAAGGATGGCATCTTGAATTTGGGCATTTTGAACTTGCTGTCCTTGCCCTCCGCTTCCCTGTCTCCCAGTTTGATGTCCCCTTTCACCTTGACTCCTTCCACCTCCACTTCAGGGCTCTTGATGTCGACCTTACTCTTGGGCATGGATAGGTCAACGCTGGGCATGCTGATGTCCACTTTGGGGCCTTTGATGTCTGCTTTGGGCATTTGGGGCATTTTGATGCTGGGCATGTGGACCTTGGGCAAGTGCCCTTTGATGCCCACATCACCTGCCTTGCCTTTCGTGTCACTGAGTTGGACATCTGCCTCGGGCATCTGGCCTTCTATGTCCACCCCTTTGATGTCCACCTCTACTGAGGGTACCTCCACGCTCAGGTCGCCAGGCTTGGCATCGCCCTGCACTGAGGGCAGGGACACATCCAGCTCTACCTTGGGCAGTGACACATCCATGGATGCTGACACTTCCTTGCTGGGAGAAGAAACTCCAAAGGATGGCATCTTGAATTTGGGCATTTTGAACTTGCTGTCATTGCCCTCCATGTCCTTGTCCCCCAGTTTGATGCCCCCTTCCACCTTGACTCCCTCCACCTCGACTTCAGGGCTCTTGATGTCAACCTTGCCCTTGGGCAGGGACACGTCTAAGCTGGGCATGCTGATGTCCACTTTGGGGCCTTTGATATCTGCTTTGGGCATTTGGGGCATTTTGATGCTGGGCATGTGGACCTTGGGCAAGTGCCCTTTGATGCCCACATCACCTGCCTTGCCTTTCATGTCGCTGAGTTGGACATCTGCCTCGGGTATCTGGCCTTCTATGTCCGCCACTTTGATGTCCACCTCTACTGAGGGCACCTCCACACTCAGGTCGCCAGGCTTGGCATCGCCCTGCACTGAGGGCAGGGACACATCCAGCTCTACCTTGGGCAGTGACACATCCATGGATGCTGACACTTCCCTGCTGGGAGAAGAAACTCCAAAGGATGGCATCTTGAATTTGGGCATTTTGAATTTGCTGTCGTTGCCCTCCACGTCCTTGTCCCCCAGTTTGATGCCCCCTTCCACCTTGACTCCCTCCACCTCGACTTCAGGGCTCTTGATGTCAACCTTGCCCGTTGGCAGGGACACGTCTAAGCTGGGCATGCTGATGTCCACTTTGGGGCCTTTGATATCTGCTTTGGGCATTTGGGGCATTTTGATGCTGGGCATGTGGACCTTGGGCAAGTGCCCTTTGATATCTGTACCACCTGCCTTGCCTTTCAGGTCGCCGAGCTGGATGTCTGCCTCAGGCAGCTGTCCTTCTATGTCTATCCCTTTGATGTCCACCTCCACTGAGGGCACCTCCACACTCAGGTCGCCAGCCTTGGCACCGGCCTTCATAGAGGGCAGGGAAACATCCAGCTCTGCCTTGGGCAGTGATACGTCCAGGGATGCTGCCCCTTCCTTGCTGGGAGCTGAAACTCCAAAGGATGGCATCTTGAATTTGGGCATTTTGAACTTGCTGTCCTTGCCCTCCGCTTCCCTGTCTCCCAGTTTGATGTCCCCCTTCACCTTGACTCCTTCCACCTCCACTTCAGGGCTCTTCATGTCGACCTTACTCTTGGGCATGGATAGGTCAACGCTGGGCATGCTGATGTCCACTTTGGGGCCTTTGATGTCTGCTTTGGGCATTTGGGACATTTTGATGCTGGGCATGTGGACTTTCATGCCCCCACCACCTGCCTTGCCTTTCAGGTCGCCGAGCTGGACATCTGCCTCAGGCAGCTGGCTATCTATGTCTACCCCTTTGATGTCCACCTCCACTGAGGGCACCTCCACACTCAGGTCGCCAGCCTTGGCATCGGCCTTCATAGAGGGCAGGGAAACATCCAGCTCTGCCTTGGGCAGTGATACGTCCAGGGATGCTGCCCCTTCCTTGCTGGGACCAGAAACTCTGAAGGATGGCATCTTGAATTTGGGCATTTTGAACTTGCTGTCCTTGCCCTCCGCTTCCCTGTCTCCCAGTTTGATGTCCCCTTTCACCTTGACTCCCTCCACCTCCACTTCAGGGCTCTTGATTTCAACCTTGCCCGTGGGCAGGGACACGTCTACGCCGGGCATGCTGATGTCCACTTTGGGGCCTTTGATGTCTGCTTTGGGCATTTGGGGCATTTTGATGCTGGGCATGTGGACCTTGGGCAAGTGCCCTTTGATGCCCACATCACCTGCCTTGCCTTTCATGTCGCTGAGTTGGACATCTGCCTCGGGCATCTGGCCTTCTATGTCCGCCCCTTTGATGTCCACCTCTACTGAGGGCACATCCACACTCAGGTCGCCAGGCTTGGCATCGCCCTGCACTGAGGGCAGGGACACATCCAGCTCTACCTTGGGCAGTGACACATCCATGGATGCTGACACTTCCTTGCTGGGAGAAGAAACTCCAAAGGATGGCATCTTGAATTTGGGCATTTTGAACTTGCTGTCGTTGCCCTCCACGTCCTTGTCCCCCAGTTTGATGCCCCCTTCCACCTTGACTCCCTCCACCTCGACTTCAGGGCTCTTGATGTCGACCTTGCCCGCGGGTAGGGACATGTCTACGCTGGGCATGCTGATGTCCACTTTGGGCCCTTTGATATCTGCTTTGGGCAATTGGGGCATTTTGATGTTGGGCATGTGGACCTTGGGCAAGTGCCCTTTGATATCTGTACCACCTGCCTTGCCTTTCAGGTCGCTGAGCTGGACGTCTGCCTCAGGCAGCTGGCTTTCTATGTCTACCCCTTTGATGTCCACCTCCACTGAGGGCACCTCCACACTCAGGTCGCCAGCCTTGGCACCGGCCTTCATAAAGGGCAGGGAAACATCCAGCTCTGCCTTGGGCAGTGATACGTCCAGGGATGCTGCCCCTTCCTTGCTGGGACCAGAAACTCCGAAGGATGGCATCTTGAATTGGGGCATTTTGAACTTGCTGTCCTTGCCCTCCGCTTCCCTGTCTCCCAGTTTGATGTCCCCTTTCACCTTGACTCCTTCCACCTCCACTTCAGGGCTCTTGATGTCGACCTTACTCTTGGGCATGGATAGGTCAATGCTGGGCATGCTGATGTCCACTTTGGGGCCTTTGATGTCTGCTTTGGGCATTTGGGGCATTTTGATGCTGGGCATGTGGACTTTCATGCCCCCACCACCTGCCTTGCCTTTCAGGTCGCTGAGCTGGACGTCTGCCTCAGGCAGCTGGCCTTCTATGTCTACCCCTTTGATGTCCACCTCCACTGAGGGCACCTCCACACTCAGGTCGCCAGACATGGCATCGGCCTTCATAGAGGGCAGGGAAACATCCAGCTCTGCCTTGGGCAGTGATACGTCCAGGGATGCTACCCTTTCCTTGCTGGGACCAGAAACTCCAAAGGATGGCATCTTGAATTTGGGCATTTTGAACTTGCTGTCCTTGCCCTCCACGTCCTTGTCCCCCAGTTTGATGCCCCCTTCCACCTTGACTCCCTCCACCTCGACTTCAGGGCTCTTGATGTCGACCTTGCCCGTGGGCAGGGACACGTCTATGCTGGGCATGCTGATGTCCACTTTGGGGCCTTTGATGTCTGCTTTGGGCATTTGGGGCATTTTGATGCTGGGCATGTGGACTTTCATGCCCCCACCACCTGCCTTGCCTTTCAGGTCTCTGAGCTGGACGTCTGCCTCAGGCAGCTGGCCTTCTATGTCTACCCCTTTGATGTCCACCTCCACTGAGGGCACCTCCACACTCAGGTCGCCAGCCGTGGCATCGGCCTTCATAGAGGGCAGGGAAACATCCAGCTCTGCCTTGGGCAGTGATGCATCCAGGGATGCTGCCCCTTCTTTGCTGGGACCAGAAACCCTGAAGGATGGCATCTTGAATTTGGGCATTTTGAACTTGCTGTCCTTGCCCTCCACTTCCTTGTCTCCCAGTTTGATGTCCCCTTTCACCTTGACTCCCTCTACCTCCACTTCAGGACTCTTGATTTCAACCTTGCCCTTGGGCCGGGACATGTCTACGCCAGGCATGCTGATGTCCACTTTGGGGCCTTTGATGTCTGCTTTGGGCATTTGGGGCATTTTGATGCTGGGCATGTGGACCTTGGGCATTTGCCCTTTGATGCCCACATCACCTGCCTTGCCTTTCATTTCGCTGAGTTGGACATCTGCCCCGGGCATCTGGCCTTCTATGTCCACCCCTTTGACGTCCACCTCTACTGAGGGCACCTCCACACTCAGGTCGCCAGGCTTGGCATCGCCCTGCACTGAGGGCAGGGACACATCCAGCTCTACCTTGGGCAGTAACACATCCATGGATGCTGCCATTTCCTTGCTGGGAGAAGAAACTCCAAAGGATGGCATCTTGAATTTGGGCATTTTGAACTTGCTGTCCTTGACCTCTACCTCCTTGTCTCCCACTTTGATGCCCCCTTCCACCTTGACTCCTTCCACCTCGACTTCAGGGCTCTTGATGTCGACCTTGCCCGCGGGTAGGGACATGTCTACGCTGGGCATGCTGATGTCCACTTTGGGCCCTTTGATATCTGCTTTGGGCAATTGGGGCATTTTGATGTTGGGCATGTGGACCTTGGGCAAGTGCCCTTTGATATCTGTACCACCTGCCTTGCCTTTCAGGTCGCTGAGCTGGACGTCTGCCTCAGGCAGCTGGCTTTCTATGTCTACCCCTTTGATGTCCACCTCCACTGAGGGCACCTCCACACTCAGGTCGCCAGCCTTGGCACCGGCCTTCATAGAGGGCAGGGAAACATCCAGCTCTGCCTTGGGCAGTGATACGTCCAGGGATGCTGCCCCTTCCTTGCTGGGACCAGAAACTCCGAAGGATGGCATCTTGAATGTGGGCATTTTGAACTTGCTGTCCTTGCCCTCCACCTCCTTGTCTCCCAGTTTGATGTCCCCTTTCACCTTGACTCCCTCTACCTCGACTTCAGGGCACTTGATGTCGACCTTGCCCTTTGGCAGGGACACGTCTACGCTGGGCATGCTGATGTCCACTTTGGGGCATTTGATGTCTGCTTTGGGCATTTGGGGCATTTTGATGCTGGGCATGTAGACTTTCATGCCCTCACCACCTGCCTTGCCTTTCAGGTCGCCGAGCTGGATGTCTGCCTCAGGCAGCTGGCCTTCTAAGTCTACCGCTTTGATGTCCACCTCCACTGAGGGCACCTCCACACTCAGGTCGCCAGCCTTGGCACCGGCCTTCATAGAGTGCAGGGAAACATCCAGCTCTGCCTTGGGCAGTGATACGTCCAGGGATGCTGCCCCTTCCTTGCTGGGACCAGAAACTCTGAAGGATGGCATCTTGAATTTGGGCATTTTGAACTTGCTGTCCTTGCCCTCCGCTTCCCTGTCTCCCAGTTTGATGTCCCCTTTCACCTTGACTCCCTCCACCTCCACTTCAGGGCTCTTGATTTCGACCTTGCCCTTGGGCATGGATAGGTCAACGCTGGGCATGCTGATGTCCACTTTGGGGCCTTTGATGTCTGCTTTGGGCATTTGGGGCATTTTGATGCTGGGCATGTGGACCTTGGGCATTTGCCCTTTGATGCCCACATCACCTGCCTTGCCTTTCATGTCACTGAGTTGGACATCTGCCTCGGGCATCTGGCCTTCTATGTCCACCCCTTTGATGTCCACCTCTACTGAGGGCACCTCCACACTCAGGTCGCCAGGCTTGGCATCGCCCTGCACCGAGGGCAGGGACACATCCACGGATGCTGCCCCTTCCTTGCTGGGAGAAGAAACTCCAAAGGATGGCATCCTGAATTTGGGCATTTTTAACTTGCTGTCCTTGCCCTCCACATCCTTGTCTCCCAGTTTGATGTCCCCTTCCACCTTGACTCCCTCCACCTCGACTCCAGGGCTCTTGATTTCAACATTGCCTGTGGGTAGGGACATGTCTATGCTGGGCATGCTGATGTCCACTTTGGGAACTTTGATATCTGCTTTGGGCATTTGGGGCATTTTGATGCTGGGCATGTGGACCTTGGGCAAGTGCCCTTTGATATCTGTACCACCTGCCTTGCCTTTCAGGTCGTCAAGCTGGATGTCTGCCTTGGGCATCTGGCCTTCTGTGACCACACCTCCGATGTCCACCTCCACTGACGGCAGCTTCACACTCAGGTTGTCAGCCTTGGCATCACCCTGCACAGAGGGTAGGGACGCATCCAGCTCTGCCCTGGGCAGGGACACATCCACGGATGCTGCCATTTCCTTGCTAGGAGCAGAAACTCCAAAGGATGGCATCTTGAATTTGGGCATTTTGAACTTGCTGTCCTTGCCCTCTATGTCCTTATCTCCCAGTTTGATGTCCCCTTCCACCTTGACTCCCTCCACCTCGACTTCAGGGCTCTTGATTTCAACCTTGCCCGTGGGCAGGGACACGTCTACGCTGGGCATGCTGATGTCCACTTTGGGACCTTTGATGTCTGCTTTGGGCATTTGGGACATTTTGATGCTGGGCATGTGGACCTTAGGCATGTGCCCTTTGATGCTCACACCGCCTGCCTTGCCTTTCTGGTCGCTGAGCTGGACGTCTGCCTCAGGCAGCTGGCCTTCTATGTCCACCCCTTTGACGTCCACCTCCACTGAGGTCACCTTCACACTCAGGTCGCCAGGCTTGGAATCGCCCTGCACCGAGGGCAGTGACACATCGAGCTCTACCTTGGGCAGTGACACATCCACGGATGCTGCCACTTCCTTGCTGGGAGCAGAAATTCCAAAGGATGGCATCTTGAATTTGGGCATTTTGAACTTGCTGTCTTTGCCCTCCACGTCCTTGTCTCCCAGTTTGATGTCCCCTTTCACCTTGACTCCCTCCACCTCCACTTCAGGGCTCTTGATTTCGACCTTGCCCTTGGGCAGGGACACGTCAACGCTGGGCATGCTGATGTCCACTTTGGGGCCTTTGATGTCTGCTTTGGGCATTTGGGGCATTTTGATGCTGGGCATGTGGACTTTGATGCCCGCACCACCTGCCTTGCCTTTCGTGTCGCTGAGTTGGACATCTGCCTCAGGCAGCTGGCCTTCTATGTCTATCCCTGTGATGTCTACCTCCATTGAGGGCACCTCCACACTCAGGTCGCCAGCCTTGGCATCGGCCTTCATAGAGGGCAGGGAAACATCCAGCTCTGCCTTGGGCAGTGATACGTCCAGGGATGCTGCCCCTTCCTTGCTGGGACCAGAAACCCCAAAGGATGGCATCTTGAATTTGGGCATTTTGAACTTGCTGTCCTTGCCCTCCACTTCCTTGTCTCCCAGTTTGATGTCCCCTTTCACCTTGACTCCTTCCACCTCCACTTCAGGGCTCTTGATTTCGACCTTGCCCTTGGGCAGGGACATGTCTACGCTGGGCATGCTGATGTCCACTTTGGGGGCTTTGATGTCTGCTTTCGGCATTTGGCGCATTTTGATGCTGGGCATGTGGACCTTGGGCAAGTGCCCTTTGATGCCCGCATCACCTGCCTTGCCTTTCATGTCGCTGAGTTGGACATCTGCCTCAGGCATCTGGCCTTCTATGTCCACCCTTTTGATGTCCACCTCTACTGAGGGCACCTCCACACTCAGGTCGCCAGGCTTGGAATCGCCCTGCACTGAGGGCAGGGACACATCCAGCTCTACCTTGGGCAGTGACACATCCATGGATGCTGCCCCTTCCTTGCTGGGACCAGAAATTCCAAAGGATGGCATCTTGAATTTGGGCATTTTGAACCTGCTGTCTTTGCCCTCCACGTCCTTGTCTCCCAGTTTGATGTCCCCTTCCATCTTTACTCCCTCCACCTCCACTTCAGGGCTCTTGATGTCAACCTTGCCCTTGGGCAGGGACACTTCTACGCTGGGCATACTTATGTCCACTTTGGGGCCTTTGATGTCTGCTTTGGGCATTTGGGGCATTTTGATGCTGGGCATGTGGACCTTGGGCAAGTGCCCTTTGATGCCCGTACTGCCTGCCTTGCCTTTCAGGTCAGCAAGCTGGACGTCTGCCTCATTCAGCTGGCCTTCTATGTTTACCCCTTTGACGTCCATCTCCACTGAGGGCACCTCCACACTCAGGTCGCCAGGCTTGGAATCGCCCTGCACTGAGGGCAGGGACACATCCAGCTCTACCTTGGGCAGTGACACATCCACGGATGCTGCCACTTCCTTGCTGGGAGCTGAAACTCCAAAGGATGGCATCTTGAATTTGGGCATTTTGAACTTGCTGTCCTCACCCTCCACGTCCTTGTCCCCCAGTTTGATGCCCCCTTCCACCTTGACTCCCTCCACCTCGACTTCAGGGCTCTTGATGTCGACCTTGCCCGTGGGCAGGGACACGTCTATGCTGGGCATGCTGATGTCCACTTTGGGGCCTTTGATATCTGCTTTGGGCATTTGGGGCATTTTGATGCTGGGCATGTGGACCTTGGGCAAGTGCCCTTTGATATCTGTACCACCTGCCTTGCCTTTCAGGTCGCCGAGCTGGACGTCTGCCTCAGGCAGCTGTCCTTCTGTGTCTACCCCTTTGATGTCCACCTCCACTGAGGGCACCTCCACACTCAGGTCGCCAGTCTTGGCATCACCCTTCATAGAGGGCATGGAAACATCCAGCTCTGCCTTGGGCAGTGATACGTCCAGGGATGCTGCCCTTTCTTTGCTGGGACCAGAAACTCCAAAGGATGGCATCTTGAATTTGGGCATTTTGAACTTGCTATCCTTGCCCTCCACTTCCTTGTCTCCCAGTTTGATGTCCCCTTTCACCTTGACTCCCTCCACCTCCACTTCAGGGCTCTTGATTTCGACCTTTCCCTTGGGCAGGGACATGTCAACGCTGGGCATGCTGATGTCCACTTTGGGGCCTTTGATGTCTGCTTTGGGCATTTGGGGCATTTTGATGCTGGGCATGTGGACTTTCATGCCCCCACCACCTGCCTTGCCTTTCAGGTCGCTGAGTTGGACATCTGCCTCAGGCAGCTGGCCTTCTATGTCTATCCCTGTGATGTCCACCTCCACTGAGGGCACCTCCACACTCAGGTCGCCAGCCTTGGCACCGGCCTTCATAGAGGGCAGGGAAACATCCAGCTCTGCCTTGGGCAGTGATACGTCCAGGGATGCTGCCCCTTCCTTGCTGGGACCAGAAACCCCAAAGGTTGGCATCTTGAATTTGGGCATTTTGAACTTGCTGTCCTTGCCCTCCACTTCCTTGTCCCCCAGTTTGATGCCCCCTTCCACCTTGACTCCCTCCACCTCGACTTCAGGGCTCTTGATGTCGACCTTGCCCTTGGGCAGGGACATGTCTACGCTGGGCATGCTGATGTCCACTTTGGGGCCTTTGATGTCTGCTTTGGGCATTTGGGGCATTTTGATGCTGGGCATGTGGACCTTGGGCAAGTGCCCTTTGATGCCCACATCACCTGCCTTGCCTTTCATGTCGCTGAGTTGGACATCTGCCTCGGGCATCTGGCCTTCTATGTCCACCCCTTTGATGTCCACCTCTACTGAGGGCACCTCCACACTCAGGTCGCCAGGCTTGGAATCGCCCTGCACTGAGGGCAGGGACACATCCAGCTCTACCTTGGGCAGTGACACATCCATGGATGCTGCCCCTTCTTTGCTGGGACCAGAAATTCCAAAGGATGGCATCTTGAATTTGGGCATTTTGAACTTGCTGTCCTTGCCTTCTACCTCCTTGTCTCCCACTTTGATGCCCCCTTCCACCTTGACTCCTTCCACCTCGACTTCAGGGCTCTTGATTTCAACCTTGCCTGTGGGCAGGGACACATCTATGCTGGGCATGCTGATGTCCACTTTGGGACCTTTGATGTCTGCTTTGGGCAATTGGGGCATTTTGATGCTGGGCATGTGGACCTTGGGCAAGTGCCCTTTGATGTCTGCAGTACCTGCCTTGCCTTTCAGGTCGTCAAGCTGGATGTCTGCCTTGGGCATCTGGCCTTCTGTGACCACACCTCTGATGTCCACCTCCACTGACGGCAGCTTCACACTCAGGTTGTCAGCCTTGGCATCACCCTGCACAGAGGGTAGGGACGCATCCAGCTCTGCCCTGGGCAGGGACACATCCACGGATGCTGCCATTTCCTTGCTGGGAGCAGAAACTCCAAAGGATGGCATCTTGAATTTGGGCATTTTGAACTTGCTGTCCTTGCCCTCTACGTCCTTGTCTCCCAGTTTGATGTCCCCTTCCACCTTGACTCCCTCCACCTCGACTTCAGGGCTCTTGATTTCAACCTTGCCCGTGGGCAGGGACACGTCTACGCTGGGCATGCTGATGTCCACTTTGGGACCTTTGATGTCTGCTTTGGGCATTTGGGGCATTTTGATGCTGGGCATGTGGACCTTGGGCAAGTGCCCTTTGATGCCCGCATCACCTGCCTTGCCTTTCATGTCGCTGAGTTGGACATCTGCCTCGGGCATCTGGCCTTCTATGTCCACCCCTTTGATGTCCACCTCTACTGAGGGCACCTCCACACTCAGGTCGCCAGGCTTGGCATCGCCCTGCACTGAGGGCAGGGACACATCCAGCTCTACCTCGGGCAATGACACATCCAGGGATGCTGCCATTTCCTTGCTGGGAGTAGAAATTCCAAAGGATGGCATCCTGAATTTGGGCATTTTGAACTTGCTGTCCTTGCCCTCCACATCCTTGTCTCCCAGTTTGATGTCCCCTTCCACCTTGACTCCCTCCACCTCGACTTCAGGACTCTTGATGTCGACCTTGTCCTTGGGCAGGGACACATCCATGGTGGGCACGCTGATGTCCACTTTGGGGCCTTTGATGTCTGCTTTGGGTATTTGAGGCATTTTGATGCTGGGCATGTGGACCTTAGGCATGTGCCCTTTGATGCTCACACCGCCTGCCTTGCCTTTCAGGTCGCTGAGCTGGACGTCTGCCTCGGGAACTTTTTTGTCTGTTGTGACCAAACCATGTTCTATATCCATGTCATAAGATGGGGCAGTCATCTTGTGCTCTTTACTACTTGGTTCTATATCTACTGAAGATCCAATGTCCTTACCTCCTCCCCAGCCAAAACCTGGCATGGAGAATCTTGGCATTTTGAATTTACTCTCTTTGTGATCACCTTCTTTTTCTTTCACCTTTACATCATCACCTTTCACATTCACTGTTTGTACTTCTGCTCCAGCAACATCCATGTTTAGTTTAACCTTGGGCAGCGATGCATCTACACTGGGTATGGTGATATCCACCTTTTTGCCTTCAGTGTCTCCTTTAGATACTTGTGGTATTTTGATACTTGGCACCTGAACTTTAGGTCCTTTGATTCCCACATCCTCTTTGTCTTTATGATCTTTAACAGTAACTTCTTCCTCATGTATTTTCATACTGAGGTCTATACCCCTTACAGGGATTTCTGTAGATATGAGTGATATATTCAGATCTCTGTCTTTGTCCTCTCCCTTTATGGAAAAATTTGACATATCTACCTCTCCTTTTGGTAGAGATACCTCTACTGATCCTTTTTTTTCCTTGCTTGGAGACCATCCAAATGATGGCATCTTAAATTTAGGCATTTTGAACTTGCCGTCTTTCCCCTCCATGTCCTTGTCTCCCACTTTGATGTCTCCCTCCATCTTCACTCCTTCTTTTCCTATTCCTGGACCCTGGATCCCAGCCTTGGGCTGGGAAGCATCTGCCCTAGGAATGGTGATGTCCACCTTGGGCCTGCTAACATCAGGTTTGGTTATTTGGGGCATTTTCATGGTAGATATCTGGACCTTCCCATCTGACATCTCTGTACCTTTTTCAGGTATACCAGGGATAGTGTGATCTAGGCTAGGAGTCCCTACAGAAATCTTTCCAACTGCTTCAGTCACATCTGATAGGGAAATATTTCCCTCAGGTGTGGCTTCCTTAAGCATTTCCCCCAAATTTGCTGTGACCTTCCCCAGGGATTGTTCCCTTTCATGGCCAGAGGCATAGACTTTAGCCTCAGTCACTTTTCCTTTGGAAAATCCAAACTTGGGTGTTTGCAAAGTTGGTATTTTCACTCTTATCTCTGGTGTTTCATAGCCTTTGCCCAACTCTTCCTGAGGTTCCTGAAGTGTTAACTTTGCAATTCCAATTTCTAGCCCTCGAACACCAAAAGAAGCATCTTCTAATCTTTCTCTTGCTTCTTTTCCAGCCTGCAGACCATGTTTTCTTCTACTCACTGTGTCCTTAGTGGTGTCTGCCGCATCATCTGATTTTTTCCTTCTGCCTCTCACAGACACATGAGGTCCAGTGAGTGTTCCAGAGACAGAAGCTGGGATCCCTATCACAGCCCCACTCATTGCTCTAGCTTCTGGTGTCAGTTCTTCCTCTTTCTTTGTTCCAGGATCAGCTTGCTTTAACCTGTTATCTTCATTTCCCAAGTGCTCTGGGATTCCAGCTGCACTCTGAAATTCCAACCTGCCCAGTTCCATTTCCGGGTCTTGTACATCCAAGGAGATCCTTTGGCCATCTTTTGCTGCTTTGGTTCTCACCTCTGCTGCTGTCATGCCTGCCTCTGGTATCTTGTCATCTATTTCAGGCTTCCGGTGCATTCTAAATCCAATGTTCAGGAACTTCCTCTTTCTCTCACTGCCTCTCTTGTCTTTCAGATGTGTCTCCTCTTTCGGGAAATGTAATTCAGTATCTGTGCTTGTTGGGGAAAGGTCAGGCACTCTCCCTTCACAGGCATCTGATGTGCTATGTGACCTACGATGGCTCACAGCCTTCTTGTTTTTCTTTGCCTGGAATTTGGGCCATGACAGCCTCTCTTTCTTTGGCCGCTGGCTCCTCCCCGTTCTGGATTTGACTATTAACTTTTCTTTGTCCTCTTCTTCTTCAAGCATCTTTCCCATAGTCTCCATTGCACCATCTGTCAGACCTTCGCCCTGAATAAGAAAGGATTATCCTGTTAGGTTATCGCCTTCATTTCCTGTATGAACCAAGAATTGGATTGTCTATTACCTAACATCCCGAAACCAAACTGATGTAAAGAATATTCCATCCCCATGACAAGGAACATCATGAGTAATCGGCATCATGGTATGAGGTAGAAAGCGCTCAGGATTTAGAATCAAAGGTCCTAAGTTTGAATTTTGCTTCTGCCATTTAATACCTGTGGCACCGTCACCTCTCTGGGCTTCTGTAAAATGAGGAAATTGAACTAGACTTCTCCTGGCTCCAACAAATCCTACTATAACAGCTTATTGTATACAATGCCCTAAAGTTTACTAAGCAGAGTGTGTGCACACTTGGAGCTTTCTGGTATAGCTCGCACCTGCTTCCCACCCACTAGATCTGACTATCACTCCTATCTCCTCTCTCTGCAGGTGGACTCAGTGCCACAATGCAGATGTTCACTAGAATTTGGATGGGGACAACTATCACCCTGGAAGTTGAATCTTCTAACACTATTGAAAATGTCACAGCTAAGATATAAGACAAGAGAGGTATTCCTCCTGTCAACAAAGAATGATTTTTGCAGGCAAGCAACAGGAAGATGAATGTATTTTGTCTGACTATAACATCCAGAAGGAATCTTCCTTTTATCTTGTGTGTGAGGATTCAGGGTGGTACCAAGAAAGGAAAGAAAAAGTCTTATGCCATTCCCAGAAGCCTAAGCCAAAGAAAGGTACATTTCAGACACTTGACACTTACTAGCTGTGTGACCCTGGGCAAGTCACTTAACCCTCTTTGCCCTGAAAAATTTTTAAAAAGGAAAAAAAAAAGAAGAAAGGTGCATTTGCTTTTTTGTAGTACTACAGGGATTATGGGAATGTCAAGATTAGTGTCTTGCAGGGGCAGCTAGATGGCACAGTGGATAGAGCACTGGCCCTGGAGTCAGGAGTACCTGAGTTCAAATCCGGCCTCAGACACTTAACACTTACTAGCTGTGTGACCCTGGGCAAGTCACTTAACCCCAATTGCCTCACTAAAAAACAAAAACAAAAAAACAAAAAAAAAACCAAACAACAACAACAACAACAAAAAGATTAGTGTCTTGCAACATGAGAGTTCATCATTCTGATTAACGTGGTGTCTTTAATGTCTAGCCATTTTGACAGACATTATTGTGGCAAGTGTTGTCTAACCTACTGCTTCAGCAAGCCAAACAGCAGGGAAATGTATATGTATTACCTTTTTTTAAAAAAAATCAACTTCAAATCCAGCTTCTGACACTTGACACTTACTAGCTGTACGACCCTGGGCAAGTCACTTAACCCTCATTGCCCCACCTGTGCCAAAAAAATCAACTATTTGGAAAAATAAAATAAAGTTTACCAAGTCCTTTCCTTATAACTCTATGAAGCAGGTAGCATCAATATCCCTCTTTTACATATCAGAGAACTGAGGTTCAGAGAGGTTAAATGGTTTGGGATCATAAAGTTTAGAGTTAAAGGGGATATTTGAAATCATCTGGTCCAACTTTTCATCTAATAGATAAGAATGGGCTCCCCACTTGTCAAGTACATTATAGTTGAGGTTCCTTTCAGGTATAGTTTGAATTAGATGGCTGCTAAGGTCCCTTCCAACTTTCAAATTCTGGGATTCTGGGAAACTGAGACCTAGAAAAAATAAGTGACTTGGCCAAGGTCACACAGGAAGTAAATAACATCTTCTCTCAGGTTACATCTGGTGATCTTTTTATTATGCCTAATGTCAAGTCAGCAGGATTGGTTTGTATTCCAGCTGCCCCAGTGCTAAGGCTATGAGAAGCCTATTTCTCATGCTGACATAGCCCTTGTTCTTCTTTGCTTGTTGTTGTTGTTTTAATAATATTTTATTTTCCCCCAGTGAAGATAATTTTAAACTTTTTTTTGGGGGGGGGGTGTGAGGTAATCAGTGTTAAGTGACTTGCCCAAGGTCACACAGCTGATACGTTTCTGAGGTCAGATTTGAATTCAGGTCCTCCTGACTCCAGGGCCAGTAATCTATCCACTGCACCACCTAACTGCCCCTTAACATTCATTTTATTTTATTCATTTTTTTATTGTTTTGGTGAGGCAATTGGGGTTAAGTGACTTGCCCAGGGTCACACAGCTAGTAAGTGTTAAGTGTCTAAGGCCGGATTTGAACTCAGGTCCTCCTGAATCCAAGGCAGGTAACATTCATTTTAAAGCTTTTTTTTTGAGTTCCAAATTTTCTCCCTCCCTCCCTCCCTCCCCAACTGTGGCCCTGAGACTGTAAGCAGTTTGGTATAGGTTGTACATGTTCAATTCCATCTTCTTTGTAAGTAGACTTTGGGACTCTTCTCCCCTTTCTGAACTCCTCAGCACTTGTCCAAGCCCCTCACTTGTCAATTCTGATATCTCAGCTACCAAAGAATCCAACCATCACTAAAGTCTCCTATCACTAGCTTACCCGTTGTATATGTGTTGTCCTAACTCTGAGACTGTGAACTCCTAACAGAGAGGAAGAGGGGATGAGACTACATCTTGGGTTCCTGACACAAGACCAAATGCATGGGAAGTGCTAAGTAACTAATGCCAAGAATAACCAGTTCCGTGTCTGTAGTGCTTTTTTTCTTTCCTTCTTTCTTTCTTTCTTTCTTTCTTTCTTTCTTTCTTTCTTTCTTTCTTTCTTTCTTTCTTTCTTTCTTTCTTTCTTTCTTTCTTTCTTTCTTTCTTTCTTTCTTTCTTTCTTTCTTTCTTCCTCTCTCTCTCTCTCTCTCTCTCTCTCTCTCTCTCTCTCTCTCTCTCTCTTTGCAGGACAATGAGGGTTAAGTGACTTGCCCAGGGTCACACAGCTAGTAAGTGTCAAGTGTCTGAGGTTGGATTTGAACTCAGGTCCTCCTAAATCCAGGGCCAGTGCTTTATCCACTACACCATCTAGCTGCCCCTAGAAGCCCCACTGTGGCTTCTTCTTCTTTTTTTTTCTGTAGTGCTTTAAGTTTCACCTAGTACCTCCCCTTTCCCACCCCACCCCTACCATGGCCCTGTCAAATAGTGGAAAGAATGCTAGGTTTGGAATCAGAAAAGATGGGTTCAGATCTTGGGTTTGCTATTTCTAGGACCTTGGGCACTTAGCATCTTTGGGCATCATGACCCCTCTGTCTAATTCTCCAAGGTCAGCCCAGCTCCTAAAAGTTAGGTAAGACCAAATTCCAGCCTATCCACTCCTCAAAGGACAGATAAGAATAGAACCTTCACCTATGATTTCATGGGTATAAGGATCTTAACCTTAGAGTTGCCTAGAAGACTGAGAAGTTAAGTGATTTACCCAGGGTCACATAGTGAGTGAGTATATATATCCAAGTCAGGATCTGAATCCATGAGTGGATAGAGGAGAGGCTAGTTGGTGTGATAGCATAGTGGATAGAACACTGGGCCTGAAGTCAGGTAAGACCTGAGTTCAAATCTGACCTCACACACTACTAGCTGTGTGGCCCTGGGCAAGTCAGTTTGCCTCAGTTTCCTCATCTGTAAAAAAGGGATTATAATAGTATCTATCTCCCAAGGTTGTTATGAAGATTAAATGAGTTAATAATTGTAAAGCACTTAGCACAGTACCTGGCACATAGTAAGCCCCAGATAAATGTTAGCTGCTCTTCTTTATTTTATTATTATAATTACTTAACCTCCCGGTGCTGAGGAAGCTCTCCAAGACTATAAGACTCAGAGAAGGTGCTGACATGCTTGGACAGATACACTTTTCTGATCCAGGAGCTCCCAGTATCCGTGAAATCACAGGTACAGACACACATCCCGAGCCCTTCACGGAAGAGGAAAACGGGGCTCCGAGAGGATATGACATCATGACATCAGAGGATTTAGAGCCGGAGGAAGTCTATAGATCATAAGATCACAGATTTGAAGCTGGAATGTGCCTTAGCTGTTGCCTAGTCCAGGGCTTCTGAAGCTTTTTCTGTTTGTGATCCCTTTGAATCCGAGAAATTTTTACACAACCCGGAGTATTTAGGTATATAAAATATGTATACATAACCTTTTACTCTTGCCCAGATACACAACCCACAGTTTAAGAAGCTAGGGCCAGGGGCGGCTAGGTGGCGCAGTGGATAAAGCACCGGCCCTGGAATCAGGAGTAGCTGAGTTCAAATCCGGCTTCGGACGCTTGACCCTTACTAGCTGTGTGACCCTGGCCAAGTCACTTAACCCCAGTTGCCTCACCAAAAAAAAAAAAAAAAAGAAGCTAGGGCCAGGTCTCAAACTGAAGTCTCCTCATTCTGAGTACCCCCATGCCACAAACTCTATTATTGCTGATTGGTATTAGAGTAGACACACTCAGTTTAGATGTGAACAGTTCTCTGACAGGTGTTAGAAGCATTTAGAACATTTATTTTATTTTATTTTATTTTTTGCGTGGGGCAATGGGGGTTAAGTGACTTGCCCAGGGTCACACAGCTAGTAAGTGTCAAGTGTCTGAGGCCGGATTTGAACTCAAGTCCTCCTGAATCCAGGGCCAGTGCTTTATCCACTGCGTCGCCTAGCCGCCCCCATTAGAAGCATTTAGGATCTGATTCAACCAATGGAAGAAGGAAATTAATGATTTTCAGGAATGGGGCCCAGTTCTGGGAAAAGGTCAGGGATCCTCAGTAAATTCTCACTGAATTGAACTGAATTAAGCTCTTTCTGGCCTAGTTTGCTCAAGCAAAGGTCAATTTGAAGCCACAACTAGGGTGGGGTGACTGAGCCTTTGACCCAGGATGCTGAAATTTAAGAGGTTCTGATAGCCCCTGCAGTGCTTCAGAAGGGCAAAAATACATGTGCCCAGATTATAGATAGCAGGCATAACTAGTTTAAATGGGAAGTTGCCAGATGTTGTGAGCTCTTCCTCTCTCTCCCACTCAGCAGTACCTCAGATCTGCGTTCTTCCCTGGCTTGATCTACCAGCTCTGCTTCCCTCCATCCCTACCCCTCCCCACCCCTTGGATGGTTGATTCCATAGTAACAGCCTCACAGCCAGTGTTTCCACCCCTAGGGACCAACATTGCCTGTTGTTATTTTAGTTGTGTCCAACTCTTCATGACCCCATTTGGGGTTTTCTTGGCAAAGATGCTGGAGTGGTTTTCCATTCCCTTCTCCAGCTCATTTTATAGTTAAGGAAACTGAAGCAAACAGGGTTAAGATGACTTGCCCAGAGTCATCCAGATTTGAACTCATAATGATGAATCTTCCTGATTCCAATCCCAGTAGTCTATCCATTGCACCACCTAGTTGCCCCCAACATCGTTTTCCCCCACTTTTAAGGACATTAAGGACCCACAGTTTGTTCTAGGCACAACAATTGCTTGTTATGGCTCTGTGAGTCCTCAGGTGACCACCAAAGGTCTCTCTTCTATCTTCCACTCCAATAAATCATCTTTTGCTGCCCATATCAGATCTTTTTGTGGAGGCTAGCACATCAGGCACCGCAGTGGCAGAACCATATGTGATTTTACCTGTTGGTCTGTTTCTCTAGTGTCACTTGTGGCTGAATGATGGACTTTTTCTGTGTCGTCTTTTGATGCCAGTTTTCGTTTGAGATTGAACTGCACCTTATATGGTTCGGAATACTGTAGGATCTTGAGGGCATCTTCATATTTAATATTGTCAAAATAGATGGTTGCACTCAGCAGTTGGTCGCCTGCAGAAAAGAAAAGGCATTAAAACTTCAAATTCCCTCTCAACTTCTCTGTAAGGCCAAGAAGTAGGCAGATGTATCACATATTATCTCCATTTTACAGATGGGGAAGCTGAGGTTTTGAGAGGAAGGGAGGAGGGAAAATGTATTTATTAAGTACTGCCCTTGTGCCAAGCACTTTACAAATATTATCTCATTTAAAAAAATTTTTAAAAACCCACACAAATATTATCTCATTTGATACTTGAGGTAAGATTCCTGAGGTCAAAGACTAGAAAGTAGTGAGTGGTAGAAGCCCTGGGGCTAATTCAACAAACACTTTTTAAAGTGTTTGTAATATAACTGAAGAAGTCAGGCCCCCACTCCTCCAGAGTGGGGATGGGATCCATGGAAAACAAGTTTTAAGAGCCATGGCTAAATCTTTCATAGGGAACCTATATGAAGAAACTGGAGGAAGTGACCCACCCAAAGTCACACAGATCATGTCAGAACCAGGACCCAACCCAAATCCTCTGACACCCAAATTCAACATTCTTTTCAGTATCCTATACTGCTTTTGTGTTGAGTTTGGCTAAGGACATGGGCCAAGGGAAATAAAAAAAAGAAAGAGATATTTAGGTGGAAATGACCACTAAGAAGGTAGAGATGTAAGTGTGGAGCTAAGAGCAGAGACCAGGTCTGAAGATGGGGACTTGTAATGAGACTTTTTCTCCCCTCCAACCAGCACCCCATTTTTCCCCAGCCCATAGGACAGGAGGATACCTTCTCTCATGCTGAACAGTTTGGCGGCAGAGGAATCCTTCAAGACTTGTTTGACGAAGATCCCCTCCTTCCCACCACCAGTGACGCTGTAGCCACTGGCTCCAGCCTCCACATCTGTCTGCACAGTGATTTCCATTGGTTCCTGCATAGCCAAGACAGAAGTAGATGGAGCTCTGACAAAGGACAGACTAACCCTAGTTATCATGTGACACTGCCAGAGACCAAATCAAACTGGGGGAAACTACGGTGTCAGAATTTCAGGATAGACTCTGTTTTGTTTGTTTGTTGTTTTTTTCCCCCATTTTGATTTTTTTTTTTTTAGTGAGGCAATTGGGGTTAAGTGACTTGCCCAGGGTCACACAGCTAGTAAGTGTTATGTGTCTGAGGTTGGATTTGAACTCAGGTACTCCTGACTCCAGGGCCGGTGCTCTATCCACTGCGCCATCTAGCTGCCCCCCATTTTGATTTTAATTTGAACTTTGCAACAAATCTCTGTGGTGCATAGGTTTATCATTCACATTTACAGATAAAAAAATGAAGTCACAGAGAGTGCATATGAATTTTCCAGGGTTACATACAGCTAATAAGTGCCAAGGATTCAAACTCAGGTCTTCTTGAATCTGTTTAGTACTCAACTATCCTACTTAGCTGTCACCTTTATGTGTCCCAAAGCATATAGATAGTATATAGAAAAGCTGAGATAAAATCCTTCATCTTCTTTTGTTATTTCTGGCATGCTTTCCAATACACCATGATACTTCTAAAACACTGTGTGTTTTTTTTAATATGAATCCTTATATTGTCATTCTTCACTCATCTTGGACTAGTAAAACTGATTTTTGAACCCCAGTATAAATTTTTATAGCTTTGTATATGTGCATGTATATACAAACATATATACATCCTGATTTACTCTTATAATTTTTTTAAATTATGAAAGCATTTTATTATTTTCTAGTTACATGTAGAGATAGTTTTCAACATTTGTTTTTATAAGATTTCTAGTTTCAAATTTTTTTCCCTCCCTCATCCCCTTCCTCCCTCCTTCCCCAAGACAGCAAGTAATCTGATATAGGTTATATATGTACTATAACATTAAACATATTTCTGCATTAGTCATGTTATAAGAGAAGAATCAGAAAAAAAGGAATAACCTCAAAGAAGAAAAACAGCACCCAAAACAAAAGAAATACTGTTGTCCAATTTGCATTGGGGCAGCTAGGTGGAGTAGTGGATAGAGCACCAGCCCTAGAGTCACGAGGACCTGAGTTCAAATCCGGCCTCAGACACTTGACACTTACTAGCTGTGTGACCCTAGGCAAGTCACTTAACCCCAATTGCCTCACCAAAAACAAAACAAAAAACCAAACAATCTGCATCTATATTCCACAGTTCTTTTTTTTTTTCTGGATTTGGAGAGCCTTTTCCATCATGAGTCCTTCGGAACCATCTTGTACAGTTGTATTGCTGAGAAGAATCAAGTCGGATAGACTCTGTTTTGGCCCAAACCCATCCTTTCATGAGCCCGCATGAGCTGGTCAGAGATCAGAAATACCCTGTCTTTTTTTTTTTTTTTTTAGTGAGACAATTGGGGTTAAGTGACTTGCCCAGGGTCACACAGCCAGCAAGTGTCAAGTGTCCGAGGCTGGATCCGAACTCAGGTCCTCCTGAATCCAGGGCCAGTGCTCTATCCACTGCGCCACCCAGCTGCCCCATACCCTGTCTTTTTTCAGGGTTCTGTCAGTCTGGCTCCCCCAAATCTCAGAATCTGAATTGAACGTCATCTAGTCCAACGAGTCCCCAAGCAGGAATCCCTTCTGTGATATCCTAGTGATTCTCCAGCCTCCGCTTGAAGACTGTTAAGTACCAGGAGCCTTGGTGCCTTAAGAAGCAGCACATTCTATTTTTGGTCATGAGTTCTCTCTGCCTGAAAGTCTTCAAGTAGAGACTGGGATAACTGCTTATGGAGGGGTGGGAGAGAGGGGCACGCAGGGCTTATTCTTATTCCTCTTGGACCAGAGCCATCTGCAGTCCCTTCCAAATCGGACAGTCTGTGTTTCTATGAAACCAGGTTGACAGCTGTGTGTTGTTTAAAAATCTAAATGTGGGTTCTAATCTGTTCCCCCAATTTTGGGGGAAACTGGCTAAATTCACTGACAAATTCACCAAGAGTTTAGGCTTTTAAGGATTTATTAAAGCTTGGATCTATTCGGTATAGCCAGAGACAGAAACCTTTCCTTTCCTAACAGCCCACATAAAATTCTGCCACCACACCAATGTCTTGAACCAAAAGAGGAAGATGCCGTCCACCAGACTCCGCTTCCTACTTCCTGTCCTCCTCCCAGAAATGGGAGGTTCTTCAAGCTGATTGGCTGAGAGTGGTCTCCTGTTGATGTAGCAGTCCATAGACTCTGAGAACACTCCTTTTCAGGGTTGGCTAAATTTAAATTCAAGATCTAATCACCTTTAAGTGGGTACTTAGTAGTTCCTCATTCACACCTAATTCAAACCCTACTAAGTCAATCAAGTCCAAATTCCATCATTTTAACACTGCTGCAAAAGGCATTAGATTTCAAAGAATATTCTGATGCAAATGTCATAATGCTCTATAGATTTCCAACTTTTAGCTGTATTGCAAAGAACACTAGATTTAGAATAAGACAATCCATTCCAGCTTTGAAATTCTATAGGCTATGTTCTAAGGTTCCTTTAAGCTCTTCTTTGATCTCGGAGGAAGGGCAGAAACCTAACCTAAATATGGTTCTCTCTTTCTATTTCCAGTACCCAGCACTTTGGGAGAAGGGGAGGAATGTCAAGGCCTGTGATTTCCTAAGTGTAAAAAACTCCCTCCACCAGGGACCGTTAGCATTTCACCTGTACTTTCTAATCTTAGACTAGTCTGGTACATGGAGAGGTTGGGACTTGACCATCACCATGGCTGTGCAGATAGTGTTAGAGGCAGAACTTGGGGGTCTTTCTGCCCTCAAAGTCCCTCATGTGCTTTATGCCAATCTCCCCATGAAAAGTCCAAGAATTTCTTTCATGGTTTCCCTCCCCCCACCCTTCCCTTCCCTTGCTCCTAAATAAACTATCACCTTATTTTCATGGGGAGATTTGGCATAAAGCACATGGCTCAGAGGTGCCAAATCTCCTCGAACAGGAGACTGGAAGGTACTTTTATAGAGGACTGATGGGGGTGGACCATCTGCCCGTGAAAAGTTCCTTTAGTGAGAGAGGACCATCCCCCACTGGTGGTAGCTGGGGGAATTGGGTGAGGGGTGGCTACAGATCCCTCTTCAGAACGCAAAGGCCGAAGCCACACCCAAACTTATCTCCCCAGGGTAAGGGAGACCAGAATGAAGGGTAGGATTCCGAAGCTAGCTCAGTCCGATTTGGTTCAGTTTATCTCTCTAGGCATTATCTGTCCTCTGGTTTAGTTTCTCAAGGAGAAGATTCCTTGGTGTGCCCCAGAGAACTTCTGGGGTGCTCTGCACCCCATGACATATAATATGTCAGTACATGTGTATTTGGGTATATACATATACATACACACACATATATATACATGGACATGCTGATAGGTAGTACAATGGATAGAGTGCTGGGTCTGGAGTCAGGAAGACTCCTCTTTCTGAGTTCAAATCTGACTTTATTAGCTTAGTAGTTGTGTGATCCTGAGCAAGTCACTTAACCCTGTTTGCCTCAGTTTCCTCTTCTGTCAAATGAACTGGAGAAGGAAATGGCAAACCATTCCAGTATCTTTGCCAAGAAAACCCCAAAAGGGGTCATGAAAAGTTGGGCACAACTGAAAAACAACTGAACAAAAACATACTAACTACATCTACCTAACTACATCGACATATACATGTAGATGCTTGGCAGGGTTTCAAGGATTGCTACAGCCAGCACAACATTGTCACCATGTCACAGGACTATCCATAAGGAATCTCTTTTTGATTTACATTCTTCATTGAATCTTCTCCATCACAGAGGCAAACACCTTTGGGAAGCACATCTCTCTGTTTTATGCTTAATCTGAGATTAATAAATAAGATTGTCTCTGTTGAGATTTCAAGAAATCTCAAAAAAATTGCAGTATTGATGAAATGAACCTTGTTGGGAAAGAGCCTTTAAGCCAATGTTTTGCTCTACCAAATCGTGTGCTTTTTTTAATAAGCAACAAACACCAATCACAATGGTATTTTGTATTTTCTCCATCTTTCAGTATAATAGCACAGATGGAGTCTACTGTGGAATATTGCTTGGGAAAGCCTGTTACCTACAAATACCCTCATCAAGAATGTTCTCAATGTCTGCATAAATTATTCTCACAACATTTTTGGAGAGATGAGAAATTAGGTGTGTAGGTTAGTAGATATTGATTTTTCCTTTGTTGCCTTTTTTTTTTTTTAGTGAGGCAATGGGGGTTAAGTGACTTTCCCAGGGTCACACAGTTAGTACATGTCAAGTGTCTGAGGCCAGATTTGAACTCAGGTACTCCTGACTCCACGGCCAGTGCTCTATCCACTGCACCACCTCGCTGCCCCTGTTGCCTTTTTTAAAAACATTACTAAGGGATGCGATTTTTTTCATTTACTTTTGTTATCTTCTCCTTTTTCAAATATCTTGTGAATAGATAGCTCAATACTCTCACAAATGTGTTGCCTCCAACAGAGATCTGCTCTAAATACAATTGTTCTAATATGACTACTTTTTCTGTCTTTGTTCTCTTTAGTACCATTTCTGCCTTCTGTCTAAGGACACCTGCCATTTTGATGTTAGAATCCAAGTGTGCCAACTCTACTTTCCTTGATGGTAAAAAAAAAATTCATTATAATTTTTTTTTCAGATTATTTCTATTTTCTTCTGTTTGTCATCCTTTTCCCAAATTTATCCTTGGTTTGCTCACCAAATTTTCTTTAAACTGGTTTTCTCTTATACTACTTTTCTCCATTTCATGGTATAATATGGCTTATAGTCATCCATCAGCTGTCACCATAAGACTATATAAATAAGTTTATAGGGGGCAGCTAGGTGGTACAGTGGATAAAGCAGCAGCCCTGGATTCAGGAAGACCTGAGTTCAAATCTGGCCTTTGACACTTGACACTTACTAGCTGTGTGACCCTGGGCAAGTCACTTAACCCTCACTGCCCTGCATAAATCAATGAATGAATAAATAAATAAATAAGTTTATATTCTAAACTAGAGTTGTTCTTGCCTCCCATATCTTTGCATGGCATATAAGTCAATTGTTTGCTGACTGAAGTAGTTTTTAGACTCCTTTGGTCTCTTTCTTTATGGCAATTGATTTACCCTGGACAAATATGTATATGAAATTATTGTAGTCTATATTTCTATCTTTTCTTCTGTCCTTTTCCCATTTTTATTTTATCATTTACATCATGATTCAACAGGTCAGGCTAGAGTTATTTCACCTATTGCCATATATTTTTACCCATTTGTATTCTTTTATCTAGCTTTATGCTGATTTTGATCTTTGCCCTAACAAGTTGGTAATAAAAATAACAGCTAACATTTATATAGTGCCTACTCTGTGCCAGACACTGTGCTATGTTCTTTAAAATTATTATCTCATTTGATTTTCACAACAATCCTGGGAGGTAGGTGTTATTATTATTTTGATTTTACAGTTGAGGAAACCGAGGCAAACAGAAATTACATGGCTTGTTCGGGGTCACACAGCTCGTAAGTGTCTGAGGCCAGATTTGAACTTGGGTCTTCCTGACTTCAGGCCCAGAGAGCTATCCAATATGCCACCCACTGTCTCAAACATCAGTAAAAATGGTTTCTTGATTGTTTCAACATAATCAATTAAATTGTTATGATTCTATATGGTGTTTGCCACGTTCAGCACCTAGCAGATCTTTTCTCAAAGAAAGTACGATATATAGACATGAGGCTCCCATTTAACCTACCCCTTGTAACCTTTCTCATTCTTTATTCTTTTTTTTTTTTTCCCAGGGCAATGAGGGTTAAGTGACTTGCCCAAGGTCACACAGCTAATAAGTGTCAAGTGTCTGAGGCCGGATTTGAACTTAGGTCCTCCTGAATCCAGGGCCGGTGCTTTATCTACTGCACCACCTAGCTGCCCTTTTATTCTTTATCAACTATTTTTTCCAATATATTTCCCATTATCCTCACCTGATCCCATCTTTATAGCTGGGTATCAAAGTGGGACCGCTAGATAGCACAGTGGATAGAGTGCCAGGCTTGAAGTCAGCAAGACCCATCTTCCTAAATTCAAATCTGGCCTCAGACTAGTTAATAGTTGTATGACCCTGGGCAAGTAACTTAACCCTGTTTGCCTCAGTTTCCTCATCTGTAAAATGAGCTGGAGAAGGAAATGGTAAACTACTCCAGTATCTTTGCCAAAAACTCCAAATGAAGAGTCAGACACAACTGAAACAACTGAAGAACAACATCAAAGTACGTGTGGATTTGACTCATAGGATATTAACAAGTTCTTCATAAAATCTCTCTCTTTTCCTCCTCTGCAGCAGGTAATGGTAGGAATGTGGCAGAGGTTTTCCTGGTGGTCTTTTTGCAAAATACAAAGAATCCAGAGTCATTTCCTCAACATTATGTTGCATTGTAGTAGGATTTGGTGTACTGGCCAGTTATGGAACTCTGCTTTCTCTGGTCCTTCTGTGCTCTGACATTCTGTGGTCTGTGTCCTAATGTCCTGTTCAATTAAATTCAACACATATTTTTATATGTGTTTTTTTTTGTTTGGTTGGTTTTTTTGCAGGGCAATAAGGGTTAAGTGACTTGCCCAGGGCCACACAGCTAGTAAGTGTCTGAAGTCGGATTGGAACTCAGGTCCTACTGAATCCAGGGCCAGTGCTTTATCCATTGAGCCACCTAGCTGCCCCTTCAACACATATTTATTAAGTGTCTACTATGTGCAAGACAAAAGGCAAAGGAGAGAGAACTCTCATCAGAGTTATAAAGACCTGGATTCGACTCACCTCTGACACATCTTGAATGTACAACTGTGAGCAAGTCAACCTCTTTAGTCCTGGGCAACTGCCTGTGAGTATAGGTTGCAGAAAGTTCCTAATCAGGAATTTCCTACACCAATGAAATCACAGGTACAGTAAAAAAGGAAAGATGTTCAAGGCATTATGCCAAGTGATAAGGATACAAAGACAAAGATGGAAAATAGCTCCTGCCCTCAAGAAGATTATATTTTCTTGGAGAGTTTATAGTCTACATTCTAAATCCTATGATCCTCTGAAAAATTAGAGTTCACTGAAGTCATTTGGACAGGAATGGTGTTTGCAGAAAGCTTTCTCTGCTGGGCTTGTAGGATCTAGTGGCAGGTGTTTCCCTTTATAACCATCAAGCAGCTCCTTAGTTTCTCTATGGTACACACCTCTGATTGACTCCTTCCAGAAAAGCTTTGGGATTCCCCTGAGTCACGTTTCCACCGGGATTTCCGTCTTCCTGAGGAAAACCGCCCGGTCTGAGTATCTTCCTACAAAGAGAGAAATACTTCAGGTTACCTACTGATCTTACACAAAGAATATAGAAAAGTTCTCCTGGAGCAGAAAACAAGACTCTGCCTCTAGCCAAGACTTGCAAAGCTTTTAAAATTTGGGATGATATGGCATTTTTTCTTTTAAAAATTTTTTTTATTTTTTCCATTCAGCAAAGATCTGCCTTTTTACCCCCTATTGAGAATGAAAGAAAAACAAAACCTCTGTTATAAACATGTATGGTCAAGAAAAACAAATGTCTGCATTGAGCATATCCAATACATATATATATATATATATATATATATATATATATATATATATATATATATATATATATATATATATATATATATGTCTCATTCTGCCCTCTGAATGCTTCACTTCACCATGAAGAGGTAGGTAAAATGTTTCATCATTAGTCTTCTGGAATTATGGCTGGTGATTAGATTGATCAAAGTTACTAATTCTTTTAAAATAGCTTATCGCTACCATATTGTTGTCATTATAGAAATTGTTCTTATCTGTTCATTTTGCTCTGCATCAGTTCATATAATTGTTTCTAGATTTCTCTGAAACTACCCCCTCCATCATCTCTTATAGCATCTCTTATAGCATTCTCCAATTCATCAACACCTCCTCAGATTCCCCGGAACAATAAGATAGCATAAAAGTGCAACTTAATATAGTGGATAAAGGGGCAGCTAGGTGGCGCAGTGGATAGAGCACCAGCCCTGGAGTCAGGAGTACCTGAGTTCAAATCCGGCTTCAGACACTTAACACTTACTAGCTATGTGACCCTGGGCAAGTCACTTAACCCCAATTGCCTCACTAAAAATAAAATATATATATATATATATATATATAGTGGATAAAGTACTGGGCCTGGGTTAAAGAAGGCCTGGATTGAGTCTCAGCCTAAATACTCACTAGAGGTGTAACCCTAGACAAATCACTTAACCTCTCTGGACCTCAGTTTTCTCATCTATAAAATGAGGGGATTAGACTCAATGGCCTCTAAATCTATGCTCTTATGATTAAAAAGAGGGATAGAATCCACTTAGGTAAAACTATAAATAATTTTTATTTGCAATTATGAAAATATGCAAATAATTTGTATGTCCAATGATCAGGCAATGGCAGAATGAATTAAAAGGAATTAGTATGACTGATAATACTATCACTTTCTTCTTTTGTTGTTTTCCCCCATTGTTTGGTTTGGTTTTTTGTGGTTTTTTTTTTTTAGGCAATGGGGGTTAAGTGACTTGCCCAGGGTCACACAGCTAGTAAGTGTCAAGTGTCTGAGGCCGGATTTGAACTCAGGTACTCCTGAATCCAGGGCCGGTGCTTTAACCACTGCGCCATCTAGCTGTCCCTGTTTTCCCCCATTGTTAACAGAAAGGAAGGTTGCATGCCATGGCTTTGATAACATGGTATCAACATTGTCCACTGCAGTTGCCCTGATTTCATTTCCCTTTATCATTGTTAATGTGTGTGTATATATATGTGTGTGTGTATGTATATTTATATATGTTTATATATGCGTGTCTATATATACACACATATGTATGTGGTTGTGTATGTATATATTTATTATCATATATTATTGTTATATTTGCTTTCTTTACTCTATTAGGACTTCAGAATCAAGATGCTAAGAGAAACAATGCTATTGGGGTAGTTAATTCCAGCAGAACAATGGGGGATCAGCTGAGCAATGTCTCAGTAAGAGTTTCAAAACTTCACTGCCACATTTGATCATAAAGTATTAACAATTTTGTCAAATGGTATTGATTGGGGCAGTCTTATTTAGGGTACTTCCTCACAGGGTAGTTTCTATAATCATAGTCCATTCCGCAAAGCCTTCCACTGAAGGTCCCCAAAAGCATTCTATAGACTTCTGCTGTCCATGGTGCTATGGGGCTGCTTCACTTCCTTCAGTACCCTGGTCTGGTTACCAGGAAAAAAGGAAAAGGAGAGGCCAGTAAGAATCAAAACCAGATGAATTCCCTTCTGCTCCAGCGGGGTGACCTATCTTCAGGGGCCAAATAGCAATGTCAGAACAAGGGAGCCTCTCCCTCCCCCTCAGCCCTTGGGATATTTTGATTTCCCAATATGGAGCCTGAGATCATCAGGGCAAGGAGAGACAGGCACAAGTTTCACTCTGTTTAGGAATCTTCCCTCATAGTGGCACAGTGCATACTGTCAGGAAGACCTAAGTTCAAATTGAGCCTCACATACTTACTAGCTGTGTGACCCTGGGCAAATCACTTAACCTATTTGCCTCAGTTTCCTCATCTGTAAAATGGGAGTCATAATAGAATCTACCTATCAAGGTTGTTGTGAGGATCAAGTGAGATAATAATTGTAAAGTGCTTAGAACAGTGCCTGGCATATAGTAAGTGTTGTATCAATGTTAGCTGTTAGCTATCATCATCATCACCATCGTCCTCCCCACACCTCAATTTTAGTTACCCTCCTTTGGCTACACTCCAGCTTATGAATGCCCCTATGTGGGCTGGGCCAAGGATGGGGGAATGAGAGGGTCCCCACCAGAGCTGTAATTGGATCTTCCCATCACCCCAGGAGTAAAGGCTTCCTCCTGACTCAGAGAACCCTGGTGTTTTTGTTTTGTTTTTGGGGGTTTTTTTTTGGGGGGGTGAGGCAATTGGGGTTAAGTGACTTGCCCAGGGTCACACAGCTAGTAAGTGTTAAGTGTCTGAGGCTGGATTTGAACTCAGGTCCTCCTGAATCCAGGGCAGGTGCTCTATCCACTGCGCCACCTAGCCGCCCCAAACCCTGGTTTTTAAAGGAAGAAGATGGGATCACACATCAAACCATCCACTTCCTTCCACAGACCAAAGTCATTGCTGTGAGAGCAACAGACTGGGTACAGTTTCAGGCTGTTGGGAAGACCTGATGTCAGCCAGCATGACTGTTTCTTCTAGTTCTTCTCCATCCTTCCCTCTCCTTGTCAATTTTGTATGTATTGGCTGTGTTTATAGAGAATCCCAGTTACTTTAAGTCTCTTTAGACATAGATCAAAGTGATTTGGTGCCCTGAGACTTGGGCATGAGATGGAGGTCTGGCCCAGGCCAGACCCTCCAACCTCAACCAGTGACAGAGCCCCCCACCCTTGGCCATCAGTATGACCCTCAGAACATAGAGGTTGAAGACACTTTGGTGATCGCCTAATCTAAACCTTTCATTTTACAAATAAGGAGCCTGAAACTCAGATTAGACAAGCGTTTGCCTAAGGTTACATATTAAGTCAGAAACAGAGCCAGGATTACATATGCAAGAGGAGTATAAGGCATTCCTGCTCAGAGATGAGGGGAAGGGGGAGGGTTGGACTAGATGTCCTCTCCAATACTGAAGGTCTACGGTTCCCTAGATAAATAAACCTAACTTTCCCAACTACTAGACCACATTTCTTTCCACTCTATTCTGCTTCATCTCCTAAAGTGATTTTTTCCACTATGAGAGTTGAAAGAAAGGTTACCTTTCATTTAGTCAAAAACCTCTATTAATTGACAGAACCTGTCTGAGCCTAGCTACTGTCTTCTATATCTGTGGGGACAATTGGCACAAAGCATGCCCTCAATCGGGAGTGAAGGGGAGTGGGGCATTGCCCTCCCCCAGTAGAGTTCCTTGAAGACTAAAACAGTTTCATTCTTTTTTTTTTGAGGGGCAAGGAGGGTTAAGTGACTTGCCCAGGGTCACACAGCTAGTTAAGTGTCAAGTGTCTGAGGCCAGATATGAACTCAGGTCCTCCTGAATCCAGGGACAGTGCTTTATCCACTATACCACCTAGCTGCCCCAACAGTTTCATTCTTGTTTTCATATCTGCAGGGCCTGGCATAGTACCTAGAACATAGTAGGTGCTTAATAAAGCTTGTTAAATTGAATTGACTGTAGGTCCAGCTTACCCCCTTGATGAAGTGTTCTTGGTCAATGGAATACTCATAAACTGGTGAGGAGCCCTGAGGCCTAGGACGGATAATTTCATCAATAGGTACTTCATTCACCTGCAAGAAGAAGAGGGGAAAAAGTAAGTGTTGGCCTGCGTCCCCTCTCCCCCTAAGCAGAGGAAGTGGCAAAGGGCTTCTTTCTTTTTTTTTTTTAATTTTTTAAAAAGGCTCCTTCCTAAAGCATGTTAAAATCTATAAAGGACTTTCCTCACCACAGCAATGTGAGCATTTTACATTTCCCAAGAGAAGGAAATAGGAGGAAAAGTGATTTGCCCAGGGTCCCAAAGAAAGTTAGTGAGTGGGCTGGGACTAGAACATAGATCCCCCAATACACAGTTCAGAGGTCTCTCTCCCTCCCCTCTCCCCCTTTTGAGCCGCCTGCTTTCCCTCCTCCCCACTCCCACCTCCCATCACATTCCAAGGGCAGAGGCAGTACGGAGTTCCTGACCCTTCTCTGGAAGGGAGCAGGGAACAGCAATCAGGGGATCCAGGGACACCAGTGGGTTTCTAGGGATTCCGAGGCTACCCAAACTTCACTTACAGAGTTGTCTTCTTCTGTTTCCGCATCAGGATCATCTGGCCTCAGCTGCCTGCCAGAAACTGCAACCAGAGAAGACAGGTGGTGATAATGAGCCGGTCAGTCACCCAGGGAGTGCCCAGCCGTGGGCTAGGAGCCAGGGCCAGATGCTCACTCACTTGTTCATTCATCCAACCATTCAACAAACATTTATTAAGTGTAATCAAATGAGATAATGTGTGTAAAGTGATTTGTGAACCTTTATATCCCAAAGTGGTATAAAAATAAGTGATTTGCAAACCAAAATGGTGGTGCTGGTGAGCTTAGTCATCCATACACCCTGTTCTCAAGGAGCTGCCAGTCTGATTCTCAAGGAACGAGTCGGGATAGGGCAAGGAGGGTGGGGGTGGGAAGAATAATAATAGCTAACATTTATATAATGTTTATTTATACACATACATTATTTAATTTGATCCTCACAACAACCCTATAAAGTAGATGCTATTATTATCTCCACTTTACAACTGTAAGGTAGATATTATTATTTCTACTTTACAGATGATATGACTGAGGCTGAGCAAGGGTAAATGACTTGCCTAAAATAACACAGCTAGTAAGTCTTTTAGGTAAGATTCCAATTCGGGTCTTCTACACTCTAGCACTTACACTTCCAACACTAGCTATACCATCTAGCTACCTTTAAATCCAGTCCCCTTTAAGTAATCCAGTGAAGGACAGAAAAACAATACCTAACCTTTCTCTACTGAATAGGTGTTACCTCATTGTCTCATGCCTCACGTCTCAAATTGAGACCTAGGGAAGAGCTTAGCTTAAAAAGGCCAAAGTCTCCCACTGCAACCTAGGGATATCTCCAGTTGTTCTGGCCTATGTCTTGCCACTGGACTCCAATGACTCTGGAGGAGAGAATGAGGCTGATAACTTTGCACAGCCCTGCCTCCCTTAAATCCAATTCATTTGCAAGTCAAGCTATCATCCTCCAGATGTCATTGATCTTCTTTGAGAATGAAAGGTGGGGCAGCTAGGTGGTACAGTGGATAGAGCACCAGCCCTGGAGTCAGGAGTATCTGAGTTCAAATCCGGCCTCAGACACTTGACACTTACTAGCTGTGTGACCCTGGGCAAGTCACTTAACCCCAACTGCCTCACTAAAAAAACAGAGAGAGAGAGAGAGAGAGAGAATGAAAGGTGAACAACAATGAGCCTTTCTTCTGTTCCTAAGGTCCAGAGTCATCCTACTGAAGGCTCACAGGATGGAATCAATTCCATAACTAACTTGTTGCCAGGCTCATATAGAAACCTTAAGCCAGGGAGGAGGCAAAATCTGTTGGCAACTGGTACACTCCCTAAATCCCTGAGCCCCCAGATGCCTCACCTGAGAGAACTCCAAGGGCCATCCGGACCACCCACCAAGAGTTCCTCCTACTGCCTAAGACAGGCAGCCTCCAGCTTTGCTAGGTTGGTAGAATGTCATTAGTTTTCAAAAGGGGAAAACTTCTTCAGAAAACATTTCACTCTGTTGTTACAAGGCCAAGATTTATGTTAGAACTATTAGGACATCTGAACAAGATTCCTTTGCTCATGGGAGAATGTGTTCCATGGTGAAAATATTTACACAAGAGGGCAAACATGGTGTAGAGAGGTACCACCCACTGAAGCCAAACTCAGGCAGACTCCCACAAACAGCTTAGAAGGCATAAGCATTCACTAGGAGTCTATTTGCAGCTCTGTTGTGAATGACCATGATTTATTAGTTTTAATTAAATTGTTAGCTTTATTAGCACAGTGCCTTAAAATCCCTTCATTGTGGGTGGGCCCTTATGAAGAGTTTTAAGACCTGTGCTCGTCTTCTGCACCACCTCTACCCCCCTTCCCACCCAAAGGCAACCCCAAATTTATGTCCCGATATCCCATAATGTTTATGGATGCTGCTGCTATTGCAGATGGCTATAGGAACATACCCTTCTTCCTCCCAATAGCTAGATGGCACTGGACTTGGAAACCAAAATTCAAATTGGGCCTTAGATATTTATGAGCTGTGTGATCTTGGAGAAGTCACTTAATCTCTCTCTGCCTCAGTTTCCATCATCACAGGGTTGTTGTGAGGATCAAATGAGACAATATTTGTAAAGTGTTTAGCTCAGTGTTTGACACATTTTAGGCGATTAATAAGTATTTATTGACTGACATAGCATGTGCTCAATAAATGCTTATTTCCCCTCTCCCAATTTCTTCCCCCAAGTGTAAAATGGGGATAATAATAGCAGCTAGCTCCCAGCACAATTGTGAGGTTAAAATGAGCTAATATTTGTTTAAAAAAAAAAAAGAACAACAACAACAACCCAAAAAACCAAAACAAAACCAGAAAAAACACACTTAGCATAGTGTCTGGCACATAGTAGGCACTATATAAATGTTAGATGCCATTATTATTGATATTATTATTATTATTTACCTTTGTAGAGCAGGTCCCACCAAACCCCAATCCTAAACCTCATCATGGGATCATAAGATTCCATCTCTCATCTCCATGCCTTTGCACAGGCAGTTCCCCATGTTTGGCACACACTCCCCATTTGCCTTCAAAACACAGCACAGGCGCCACCTCCTATATGAGCCCTTCCCTGATCTCTCCAGTTATGACCAGCTGTCTCTCTTAAAATTTTTTTTTATTATTTTGTACATTCTTTGTATTTTTTTGCTGATATAAATATTGTATCACGTGCGTATCATGTTACTCAAGCAACAAGTTTCTCTAAAGGCCTACTTTGTGCCAGACACATAGTTCCTTGAGAATAAAAACTGTTTCTTTTTTTTTTTTTTGTCTTTGTATCACAAGGATTTAGCACAATGCCTGACTTCCTTTAATTACCAGCTAAAATCCCACCTTCTGTAAGAAGCCTTTCCCAGTCCTCCTTAATCTGAATGCCTTCCCTCTGCTGGTTTTCTCTAATTTATCCTATGTGTAACTTTTTTGTACTGTTAATATGAATGTATAGATCACCTGGATTTGATGGAGCTGCCTTATGGATTTTATGAGACTCTGGATTGATAGGAGCAAAATGCCCTTTGCTCAAAGACTTTGAACTGAAACCAGACAGTCCTGATTTACTTTCCCCAAGAGAATAAACAAATTTAAATGCCCCTTTGAAATTCTTATTCTCTATCTTCTTTCCCGAGAAAGTGAATAGATCTTATTGTTCTCCTGATCAGCTATCTAGACCTCCTTGTCTTTGATAATACCTCTCCTTGTCTCCACATAATCTAACCAGCATCTGCTTTAAATTGAGCTGTTAAACTGATTTGTATTGTTTAGCTGATTTACATTTGTAGTATTTGCTTTTGGTTTTGATTTGTATCGCGCCAATGAAGTTATTCTGTAACCTATGAGCCAAGAACCCTTAAAAACCCTTAGAAAGAAGGGGAGCTCTAAGCTCCCTTCTGAGGAGGGGGGTCTCCAGCATGATCATGCTATATTTCTTCTTGGGACAAAAATTAATTATTATGTTTTTTCTTTCTCTAATCTGGTTTTGGTAGGAGATTTATGTTTTCTCTGATCTGGGTTTTTGTAGGAGGACAGGTATGGAAACAAATTGTAGGAGATATAAGTTATTATAATTTCTCTGATCTGTTTATTAATTTTGTAGGATAGATTAAAGATTAATTTCTCTGATCTGTTTGTAGGAGACAGGCAAAAAATAAACTATATATTTTAATATTCAACATTACATAATTGGGGCAGCTAGGTGGCACAGTGGATAGAGCACTGGCCCTGGATTCAGGAGTACCTGAGTTCAAATCCGGCCTCAAACACTTGACACTTACTAGCTGTGTGACCCTGGGCAAGTCATTTAACCCCCATTGCCCCACAAAAACAACAACAAACAAACAAAAAACATTACATAGTTGTTTCCATGTCATATACTCCATTAGACTGTAAGCTCCATGAGGGCAGGGACTATGTTTTTACCTTTCTCTATATTCCCAGCACAGAGAGCAGTTCTTAGCATGTAAATGCTAGTTGACTATTTGACTAATAAACACTTATTGAATTGATATAAATTTAGATCTAGACCTTAAGAGATTATTTAAGCCAACTCTGTCATTTTACAGGTAGGAAAACTGAGGCCCTCGGTGATGGTACTCAAAATCACACCAGTGTAGCTGTGTGACCCTGGGCAAGTCACTTCACCACTACCCCCCCCCAAAAAGATCACACTAGTGGCAAGTGTCAGAAGCTGAATTTGAACCCAGGTCTCCTGTTTCCAAATCTGTACCTCTCAGTTTATTGACTCTCCCAAGTGCTGCTCAGTGAATCTCCTACAGCTACCTTGTGTTTTCCCTGTATCTGTGATCTCCAGTATGTCCCCACCACCACCACAGCCTCCACCACCACCAGATTCTGTCAAGGGTCTTTTCTTCTCCCTTTGTATACTATCTCACTTAGTGACCTCATTAGCATCTATGGGTCTAATTATTAACTTTATGCAAATGATTCCCAGATTGATATATCCAGCCTTAATTTCTCTCTCCCGAGCTAAGACTAGAATCACCCAGCAGCACAGGGATGGAACTGGGCAGTGCCGAAGGTCACAGCTTCTGGGATGACCTGGATCAGGCTTTATGGGAACACTCATCAGCATTCTCCTTGACAGGACAGTACCATATTAGATGCTAGCCACCTCAACTCATGTCCAAAACAGAACTCACTATCTTTTGTCTCCAACCCTCCTCTCTTCTAAACTGCACTTTACTCTCAAGGGAATTTCCATTCTTCCAGTCACCCACGCTCATAACCTTGATGTCAACCTCAATTGCTCTCAGACTCATGCCATGTAAAGACTCCCCAATTAAAAATTGGTCCCCAAAGCCACATATCCAATTTGTTGCCAGGTTTTATGATACATCCTATATACAACACCTCCTATAGGTCCCTTTCTCTCTACTCACAGTCACCACCTTGGTGCAAGCTTGCAATCCCTCATACATGCACTATTGCAATAGTCTCAAATCTTTCTCTCCACCAATCCATCCTCTCCTCAGATGCCAAAGTGATTTTCCTAAAATACAGATCTGACTATGGTACTATGTCACCCTCTCCCCATTTCAGAAAATTTCAATGTCTCCCTATTACCTTTGGGATCAACTATAAAATCTTCTGGTTGACATTTAAAGCCAACTTGTCTGGGGCGGCTAGGTGGCATAGTGGATAAAGCACCGGCCCTGGATTCAAGAGTACCTGAGTTCAAATCTGGCCTCAGACACTTGACACTAGCTGTGTGACCCTGGGCAAGTCACTTAACCCCCATTGCCCCGCAAAAAAACCCAAAAAAAACAAAAAAACAAAAAAAAAGCCAACTTGTCTCCTTGCTGTCCTCTTACACTTTATTCCCCATCACATTCTAAACGATTTAACCATCCTGGTTTGGGTTTTTGGTTTTTGGTTTTTGGTTTGCTTTTATTTGGTTTTTACTGTTCCTTGACTACAACCCTCCAACTCCCAACTCTTTGTCTTTTCCCTGGCTGTCTCCATGCCTGGAATGCTCCATATCACCATTTGCTGGGGATGTTCTTGAAGAGGTTCTTGTACAATACTGATCTCTGAGGTCTGTTCTAGTTCTGAGATTCTGCAATTTTCCAACCCCCTTCCAAGGAACCGGCATTTGAAAAGGGGAGCCTAGAGAACATGATGTTAATCCCAAAGGGATGACTCTCTAATGGTAGAATTTCAGACACTGAGGTAGGCCAGTGGGGATTGTCCCTCATAACCCAGTTAAGGTCCTGGAACTCTCATCAGAGTTCTCAACAGGGCTGAAAATACATTTGTTTGGAGTTTTTTTGTCCTCTATGTCTTTAAAGGGGAAAAAAAACTTTCAGCAGAAATTCAGACAAACATTTCCTGGGAAAGATTGGGGCTAGATAAGGTTTGGGTGTGGTCCCTCTCCAGTTGGAGAAATATTCCTGAGTTGGGGGGGGGGAGCACCGTTGTGACTATTGTTCCACATTCCATCCATTGACTACCAGCCTGGAAAGACAACAGTATCTTAAATTTTGATTTACCAGACTGTGTGACCCCAGGAAAGTCACTTCCCTACCCTGAGTCTCAGTTGCTTCATCTATAAAGTGAGGATATAAGTACTTATATAATTTACCTCACAGGGTTATTGTGAGGAAATCACTTGGTGAACCTTAAGGCAACAGGGAAATGGGAATTGTTATTGTTGTTATAACCACTAAGAGATCCAGACAAAACCCAATTCTGAGCAAACAGATGCTCCTTCTGACTGGATGGATCCTGCCTTTTTTTTTTAATATATTTTTTTATTTTGGGGGGGGTGTGAGGCAATTGGGGTGAAGTGACTTGCCCAGGGTCACACAGCCAGTAAGTGCTAAGTGTCTGAGGCCGGATTTGAACTCAGGTACTCCTGACTCCAGGGCTGGTGCTCTATCGACTGCGCCATCTAGCTGCCCCCCCCCTTTTTTTAAAGGCTTCTGGGATATACAAAGGATTCCAAGATGTCAGGCTTGTTTTCCCAGATACAAAGCCAGCTCACATTGGGGCATTTAGTGATAGAGACCCTGCAGCAATGGGTGGGCTGCTACCTATAACAGGAAGTTTCCCAAAGAGCTCCTCCATCTTGCATGAAATTCCATCATTAGTGTCTGTGCAATGGAAGGCACCCCAAATCTAGACTCAGAGGAACTGAATTTGAATCCTCATTTGGTCACCTAATAGTTGTTTGATACTGAGGAAGTCACTTAATTTCTCTGGGCCTCATTTTCCTCACTTGCTAGATCCAAGGTCCTCCGCTCATCCTCTTTGAGTTAAGCTTGCCCTCACCTTGGGTCCTCCTCATACACCCAACCACTGCCCATGGGAGAGTAGTTCAGTCACTGAGGCTGGGTCATCCAGAGGAGCATCCCCATCATGGGGAAGGAAGGATAGGGCATGCAAGGATAAATGTCCAAAGGGATTGGCCCACTCGGGAAGATGTCAGAGGTAGCAATGACACTAATAATGAGAGCTCCCCTTTGGCCCCATGAGATTTATAGAATGCCTTCCTCATGGCAACCCTCTGAAGTCAATAGTACAAAGAGTACTTTCCTCTTTTGGGGGGGATGACAAATGTGAGGCCCAGAGGGATAAAGTGATTTCCCCAGTACCACACAGCCAGTAAACAGCAGAGCCAGGATTTGAACCTGGCTCTTCTAACTCAGATCCAATAATTTTCCTACTACACCACACTGTCTCAGGTCCCTTTTATGACTCTGGGCAAGTATCTTTGCTTTCCTGGGCCTTGGTTTATTCGTCTTTAAAATTAGGGTATTGGGGGGCAGCTAAATGGCGCAGTGGATAGAGCACCACTCCCTGGATTCAGGAGTACCTGAGTTCAAATCCGGCCCCAGACACTTAACACTTACTAGCTGTGTGACACTGGGCAAGTCACTTAACCCCAATTGCCTCACTAAAAAAAAAAATTTTAAAATTTAAAAAAATAGAGTATTGGAATAGGCAAAATCCCTTCCAGCTTTGATGTTCATTGACTCAACTTCAGCTCCCATCAATCATCAATTCCATAAAATGCCACTGATGTCCTCAGCCGGGGCTCTCAGGGACCAGGGACATGAGCCATGTGGCCAGCAAGGGTATGGCTGAGTCATCTGGGAGAGGTGTGCTCTAGGCAGGGAGGTGTGGCATTTGCTGGGCAGATGATACTTCCCTGGGGTGTGTTTAGACTTCCCTACATTCCTTCCTCTTCCCTAAATGCAGGGTGAAGTTTCCCTGAGCTCACTGAGGCCTCCAGCCAGCAGCACAGGGGTGGAACTGGACAGTGCTAAAGGTCACAGCTTCTGGGATGACCTGGATCAAGCTTTATGGGAACACTCTTCAGCATTCTCCTTGGCAGGACAGTCCCATCCTGCATCCACAGAGAATGCCTTCTTCACTAAAGAGAGTCTCAGCAACTTGTCTATGATCATATGATCCTATGATTTTTTTTACCAACTTCCTTCTCTACCTTCCCTCAAGGCCTCAGTTTCCCCAACTAAAAAAAGAAAGGATTTTTAGGGTTGACCTTTTGTTTTCTATCTCCCCAAGGGGATGCTCCAGAGGCAGACCAACTCATTTGTAACATAGAAGGAAGGTTTGTGGGAGGAAGAACTGTTTGCTCTTCTCTCTAACAAGCAAATAGCCAGGGAAGGGCAGGCAGCAGCCCAGATGGTGTGGATATATGCCCTCAAACCCTTTCTGGCCAAGTCCCTATCCCTGGCTTGCAATCTTTCCCCAAATACTATTAGCCCCACAGAATCTCACACATTTTCTATTATTTAGTCATTCAACAAACATTTTCTGGGCACTATGGGTAGGACCACTATGGTCAGAGATAAAGACTACTGGGTCCCTGGATTCAAGGAACTCTCAGTCAAGTGGAGAGAGGTAAAACCTAACTTCATGTCAATTAACTATAATAAGAGGGGCAGCTAGGTGGCACAGTGGATAGAGCACCAGCCCTGGAGTCAGGAGGACCTGAGTTCAAATCCCGCCTTAGACACTTGGTACTTACTAGCTGTGTGACCCTGGGCAAGTCACTTAACTCCAGCTGTCCCCCCTCCCCCCAAATTAACTATAATAAGAGGCAAGAAGGAGTTTGGGTCATAAGAGAAGTATGGACCCTATTCTCTGTACAGCATACTGATACTATTCTGATGAGGGGAAAAGCATTTCTCCCTGGGGGCATAAAGGAAGTCTGCCTGGAGAAAGCATTAGAGCTGGTCTTTGAAGAATGAGGAGAATCTTACCAGGTGAAAGTATATGAATGAGTGGGTAGAGGAGAAGACATGGATGGAGCATCTAGCCCATAACACTGGCAATGAACCTCTCTACCTCCTCCTGCTACTATTTGCTATCTTCAGGAAAGGGGCAGCCAGGTGGTGCAGTGGATGGAACACTGGCTCTGAAATTGGGAGGACCTGAGTTCAAATCTTAAATCAGACACTTACTAGCTGTATGACCCTGGGCAAGTCATTTAACCACAATTGTCTTAAACATCTGGAGCCATCTCCAATCATCCTGATATGTGTCTTGCTACTGGACCCAGATAGCTCTGGAGGAGAGAGTGAGGTTGGTGACCTTGCACAGCCCTCCCTCACTTAAATCTAATTCAGGGGCAGCTAGGTGGCACAGTGGATAGAGCACTGGCCCTGGATTCAGGAGGACCTGAGTTCAAATCCGGCCTCAGACACTTGACATTTACTAGCTGTGTGACCCTGGGCAAGTCACTTAACCCCAATTGCCTCACCAAAAAACAAAAACAAACAAAATAAATCCAGTTCAGTGCAAGTCATGACATCACCTCAATGTCATGGTCCCCTCTAAGAATGAAGGACAAACAACAACAATCTTTGGGAGAACCCCTGGCATTCCATTTACTCCGTACAATTCAGGCTGTCTTGAAAGCCAACAACAACAAAAGGAAGTATATTGATATTTAAAGTGATGAACTGGTTTTCTGTATACCCACTTCCTGAGTTCTTTAAGGCCTCCTATCTAATTCCTTGCATCCCCAGGCTCATAAAGATTTCCTTGAAGACCATGCTGCGTTAATAAGAATCTCCATCTTAAGCATCTTAAGGTTTAAAAAGCACTTCCCTCAAAACAGCTCTCGGAGGTAGGTAATACAAAGATGATATTATTATATACTATTCTCACTTTGGAGAAACGTTGAGGGTGTCAAGCTCAGAGTCTGGGAGTCACCTCTGACTCACACTGGCTGTGTAGACTCTGCGCAAGTCACTGATCCTCAGAGGGCACCAGGAAACTTGCTATTACTCTAAATTACATAGCAGGTACCTATTCACATGAATAGAGGGAATCCCCCTGTCCTTTTCCCTTCCACCCCAAGAAGCTCCTTAAACCAATGAAATCACAGGTTTGGTCCAAAAATAAATCCCCATTTTATATGAGGAATCTGAAATCAAGAGACAAGTGACTTTGCTAAGGTCACTGAGCAAAGATTTGTCTGATCTGGGAGCCGAACCAAGGTTTTCCTATGTAACCTCTAAGAAAGGCAGCTCAGGTCTTATTCCTCCTTCCTTACTCTGGCTCTTGCTGGGCCTAGGTGGACTTTTCCAGATACAAACTCAGGTCCAAGTCCTCTTTCCCTTCCACAACCTACCAGTATATTTACCTCCCCTCCAACCCCATCCCACTGGCTCGTTTAAAGTGGATTACACTTCTCTCTGCAAAGAGAGTCTATGGTATCGGGTGTGACTCTGGGTTACTTTATCTCGAGTTCATGTTGTGGCTTGTGGAATCAGTCTCATTGCTTTGGAATTGGTCCTTATATTCCCTCCTCACCCACTCAGGAACAGAATTTCAGGGTCTGAAAGGTCATGTTGTCCAACCCCTGCCTCCAAGAGCACCCCTCATCAGTAAGTACACCAGGAAGGGTCACTCTAGGGTCCCTGAAGCTGCTCCCACCCTTCTTGGCAAGCCAAGAAGCCTGGTTCATTCTCTGTGTTGCCATCCTGCCTTACCATTATATATGAATTCTACATGCAGCTGAATAGCTGCATATATGGCACATGTATGCTCTCCGAAAGAGGAAGAGGGAACAGGGAAAGGGCAAAAAAGAACTGTGTTATTTGCACTATCAGATCTGCTCTAGTTAATGAATCTTAGTTCTTGAGGCAATAACACCACACAATGGGGAAGAGCCCTACACTGCATGCTAGGTCACCTTGGTTCTATCTAGTCGTGGTCTTATCAACACCTTCCTTTGTAACCTGGGGCAAGTCCTATACCCTCTCCAGCTTTAGTTACCGCATATGTTAGACTATATGGTCTCAAAGGTCCTTTCCTATATTCTAAGGCCTCCTCTAGCTCTAGAAATTTTAGAAAGAGATTTGAAAGAAAGCCTCACTATACATCTTAGAGATCAGTGAATGTTTGCTATTAAAATTATGGTCGGGGCAGCTAGGTGGCACAGTGGATAGAGCACCAGCCCTGGAGTCAGGAGTACCTGAGTTCAAATCCGGCCTCAGACCCTTAACACTTACTGGCTGTGTGACCCCGCGCAAGTCACTTAACCCCAACTGCCTCACTAAAAAAAAATAAAAATAAAAAAATAAATTATGGTCGGTTTCAGTGAGTTAGCTATTTCTAAATATTATTTATCTACCATTTATTGAAAAGGAAAAGAATGATCAGAGAAGGGAAGTGATTTGCTGGGGTCATACAGCTAGTGGCACAGTAGATAGAGAACTGGGCCTAAAGTCAGAAAGATCTGAGTTCAAATCCTGCCTCAGACACTAACTGTGTGACCCAGTCACTTAACCTATTTGCCTCAATTTCCTCATCCATAAAATGGGGATAATAATAGCAACCTATCTCTCTGGGTTGTTGTGAAGATTAAATGAAAAAATAATTGTAAAGTGCTTACATAATGCCTGGCACATAGTAATTGCTAAATAAATGTTAGCTATTATTCTTGGTCTACAGCTAGTAAATAGGTAGCAATTTGATTCCAGGTCTTCGGTGTCTGATTCCACTATTAACCTGCCTATCTATCTCAGAATCACAAAGCTGGAAGGGACCACAGGGAGCCTTTACTCCAACACATATCTGTGTATCAATCATTCTTGATGAGTAGCTATTTGGTGTCTCCTTAAAGACCTAGAGTGATGAAGAACTCACTCCCAAAGGGAGAGTGAACTATTTCAAAAGGATTGTAGCATCATAGGTTTGGCCATGATCTGACTGATGATCACACCAAGCCTTTTCCAGCTTTGTTTCATTCTCCACTGCTTTTCACAATTAGATACTGTGTGTTGTATTGTACCATCCTCTTACATCATATTTTATAAGCTAGCTTATAGTCAAAACTGAGGTTTCCGTGTTTGTCAAGATCAAGATTAACAGCCTCATACATAGTAGGAGCCTAATAAAAAGCATTTTGAAAGAATGGAAATGCTGGTCGAAGGAATTTGTGGCCTCTTTTGGCCTCCTGATTGTGGCCATCAGTTAAATTTCTGTAAGAAACTTGATAAAGTATCTATCTTTGACTCTGTCCATTTCCCATTTTTCAGCATCAAAATCTCATTTCAACCAATCAGGCTGATGTTGGTATCATTGTAATAGTGTCCTCCTAACCTTTAACCTTTTCCCACTCCACTGAACTCTTCTGGCTTTCTCCATCCTGCCCCAGGAAACCTTTCGGGCTAGAAGATCTTATCAGCCCTGAAACTCACACCTCATCAGTACCTTCTAGCTCTGGGGCCCCTTCCTCAGATGAGAGGGTAGAGGAATACTCCCAGAACCACCGTTTAAGGAGGATGCCCAGGCTAGCTCTCTCTCTCTCTCTCTCTCTCTCTCTCTCTCTCTCTCTCTCTCTCTCTCTCTTTCTCTCTTTTTCAGGGCAATGAGGGTTAAGTGACTTGCCTAGGGTCACACAACTAGCAAGTGTCAAGTGTCTGAGGCCGGATTTGAGCGCAGGTCCTCCTGAATCCAGGGCCGGTGCTTTATCCACTGAGCCACCTAGCAGCCCCCACCAGCTATCTCTTCTTTGCCCAACTGGATGCATTCTTCTGAACTTCTCCATCATGCCTCTGTACCAGGTACCTCCTCCCCACCCCCTGAACCACCTCTCCAGCTTCTTTTTATGTGTTGTCTTCCCCCTTAGAATATAAGTTCCTTGAGGTCAGGCGTTGTCTTTCTCTTTGCTTATATTTGTATCCCTAGCACTTAGCACAATGCCTACCTAGCCCATAGAAACTGGTCAAGAAATGCATGTTCACTTGACTTAACTTTCTTCTAATTTGATATTGATACAGATCTTTGCTCTAAATAACCAATGCTCTGACTGTATCTGGACAACTGATTTGTAAATGATCACCAAATCAGTAACCATCATTTCCTGTCAGTTAAAATATGGGTGTTTTTTTTTTCTTTTTGCAATGTCATTCAATGCTTGCCATGTCCAGCTCCTCCTGACTCACTTTCAGAAGAAAGTATGGATGCTATAAAGGCAATAAGGCTATTGTCTACTGTGCTATTGTTTATCGTGCTATTGTCTAAGCTTTGAGCTGCTTTCACTTCTTAACCCTGAACCGTATTTTCTATCATGCTTTTCCGCCCTGGCATTTTTGTTACCAAGTGTCAAGATACATGTTGACTTGGTTTAGAGGAGCTTATTGCATTCTTCATAAAATGTGTCCACTTCTTTATCTCCCATGACAGAAAATAGTACACAAGCTGCAACTAAATTCTTCATAATCTTTTTATTCATGCTTGTCATGAGCACTGCAAAGAGAGATAATTCAGTGTCTTGTTCTGATTGTATACATGTTGTCTTTCCCATTAGAATGTGAGTTCTTTGGGAGCCAAGATTGGTTTTGCTTTTGCTTTTTCTTCCAAAGTGCTTAGCGCCATGCCTGACACATAGAAAGTGCTTAATTAAGGCTTGATGATTAATTGATTGATTGATTGATTGATTCTTGTTGCTTCTCTAGGAAAAATCCTGTGAATCATCCTCCCATGAAACTACAATTGCCTGATGTCTTCTAGTTCCATGATATTGACAATGTCAATATTGATGTGTTTGATTTCCCCCAGCGGGTATCGCTTACTTTGTCCTGGGACAAAGATCTCACAGATCACAACATCAGAATTAACACCTAAAGGGCATCCACAAACTGTGTGGATTCTTGGCAACCTCGAGCTGCCTTTTCCACTACATAGAACTGGCATTTTCCTTTGTTTCATGGTCTGCCACAAGCAAAGAATCTATCATCTGGTGGGTAAGTATTTAATAAACACGTTGACTGATGTGAGATGAGAATTCAAGAGAGAGCTTAAATTTGGATTCCTAGGCAAATGTGGAGAATGAATTGGTCAATGGCTATGAAAGCCTGTCACTGGATATGTAGATTTAGCCATGTTCTAAGAGGGATAATTCAACTTGCCAAGGATTAATCAGTGAAGACTGATCAGTTTGATGAGGTGAAAGCACCAATTACATCTCTCTAAGGAATTCAATGATCCATTCACACCTCATTGAGGATGAGTCTTTAAATCCTGACATCTAAGGATGATCTGATAAGCTCAGACTAATGTACATCAGACCTATAAAAGAGCGCAGAGACCTATCCAGGTGACAGTAGAAGCAGCAAGAACTGAGTAGAATGGGTCCTGTGCAAGTATGTAGTCCCCATCCCACCAGTCATGCAAGGGGCAAAAGTATAGTGTCCTGTTTTGCATATGCTCTCAATTACATATCTTGTGAGAGACAGTGGCCCCAGGAGAGGATGGCAGCATCTGACCTAGCCCCTTGGATACAGGAAGGGGAGGACAAGATCCCTGGACAATGCTGAGTTCCTGGAGATTTCCAAAGCTTAACCTTTTTAGAGAGAAAAGCTTCTGAGGCCTCAGAGAGAAGAGGATCCTGGGGCCCAGCTTCTTACTGAGGGAAAAGAGAATCCCTGACAGTATGAGTCTCTTAGAGAAAAGAGGCTCAAGTGAATAACCCCAAAGCTCAAGGAGCCACACGGTTTACTATCATGAATTATTTGGATGGTTCCAGTCTCGTGGGCTGCCTCTGTAACAGCACCAAGTTTATTTTCCTGACAAAGTGAGTCTAAACCTTTAGAGTAGTACTTTAGGGCTAGGGGCCTTCATAGAGGAGCTGGAGTCCTAGAATTTTCCAGAAACCCAGTGATGTCCAGGCAATTCCCCCCCACCTTCCAGGAGGCCATGTCATGTGACTTCATCCTCTCCTTGGCTACCTGTCCTTACCAGTCTCTCAATGTTATCTCTCTGATTTAAAGCCTCTTATAGCCCTTTCCTTTCTCTTTTGAAGTATATTACAGTCCCCTGAGTCCTTCCACAAACCCATGGGAGCTCAGGAGATCAGCCAGAGAGTGGGGGTTCTTAACCTTTTTGTGTGCCATGGACCCCCCACCCCTTGACAGTCTAGTAGAGCCTATGGACTCCTCAGAATAATAGTCTGTTTCCTCCATTCATAATTGAAAGAAATGGTCAGTTTCAATGAGAAGTTAGTGAAAATAGATATGTAATTTTTTTCCTATACAAGTTCACAGTCCCCCCCTGAAATTTATGTATGGACACTTTGAGAGTCTGTGAACCCCAAATGGAGAGCCCTTTATAAAGAAGAGAACAGAAAAAAGGGGTGTAAGAGAGAGCTCTGGTCAACGACCACAGTTAGCGGGTGAGACATACAGTCTAGCAATGGAGACTGAAAAGGAGCAGTTAAGTAGATAGCAGATGAAAGAAACCAAGGGAAGAGAGGGTATCTGGGAGAATGAGGTGGTTGGCAGTGTCCTAATTTTAGGATCATAGGATTTAGTTCTTTTTTTTTTTTTTTTTTTTGTGAGGCAATTGGGGTTAAGTGACTTGCCCAGGGTCACACAGCTAGTAAGTGTTAAGTGTCTGAGGCCGGATTCGAACTTAGGTACTTAGGTACTCCTGAATCCAGGGCCGGTGCTCTATCCATTGCGCCATCTAGCTGCCCCAGGATCATAGGATTTAGAGATGGAAGATTTAGAGATATCCAAATTCCTCATTTTATAGATTAGGAAACTCTGTCCCAAAACAGGAGAAGGACTTGTCCAAGGTCACCTATCAGGTAAGTAGCAGAGCCAAGACTAGAACCTGCTTCTTCTCCACCCTCATAGATACCTACTTTTCCTAAACAGATGTCTCAAGAATGAGAATTCTTGAATTAGAAGGGACCTCGGAAGGAGGCTAGGATTCCTTAGCTAAGTTCAGAAATAACTCCCATCATTCACCATCCATCCACAGGCAAAGGGCACATCCCACCCCCAAGGCTTCCATTTTTTAAAAATGTATTATTAAAATCAAAACCAGGATGACACAGTAGTGTTCAAAAAGCTCCCAGGGCAGCCCTCAAAACTGAATAATTTCTTAGTTCCCCTGACCCATAGGCAAGGGACCAAGACAGAGTCAAATCTCAGAACCAGAAGGGGCCTCAAAAGACTGCTGTCTATAAGCAAGCATTTCCCTCTACCGTATCCCTGAAAAGTGGATATCCATGCTCTGCTTGGAAACCTCATGAAGCAGCCTACTTCACTGCTGGACAGTCCTTCCCCTCACCCATCTTCTGTAAAATGGAGGGGCTGGATAGAATGGTCTCAGGTTCCCTCCAGCTCTAAGAGTGATAAATGTCTGACCTCTCCCTGGCACACTGAAGAGACAAGAAATCTGGAGCCAACCAGGTGTGGAATGCTAATGAGATCTAGTGGGTTTGCCTAGCCCTGTAAGGTCAATGAGGTCCTGGAGCCAGAACTTGGCAGGACATAACAGAGGAAGCAATCCCCAACCCAAAAGACGCTGGAGCCAGAAGGAACTTCAGAAGCCATTTAATCCAACCCTTACATTTTTTTTTAACAGATGAGGAAACTGAGGTCTAGAGAAGTCCACTTGTCACACAAGTAGTGGGCACCAGAGCCAGAATTCCAAGCCAGATCTTCTAGGAAAAGAAAAGACAGTCATGCAACCTGTGCACCAGCTAAGGCCAGATAAAGCAATCTTTAAGGACGAGGTTTGGTGACTCATCTCTTCTGGGCGCCATAAAATGTCTTATTTTAAGCATGGTGTAATGGAAAGAACACTAGACCTGGGATCAAACCCAGGCTCTGCTACCTGTGTGACCTTGAGCAAGCTACTTCCCCTCTCTAGCCCTACAAACTGAAGGGGTTGGACGAATGACCCAGATCTAATGTCCCTTCCAACTCTAACATGGCAGAAGGCATAAAATGCTGGTCTTAGAGTCAGAGAAAGCCAGGTTCAAGTCTGGTATTACAAGTCTAGAAACTTTCTCCTTTATTTGCCATTTCTTTTCATCCCCATATCTAGTTTTGGAGCTTTAAAAGACAAGGAAGGAGGGGGCAGCTAGATGGCGCAGTGGTAAAGCACCGGCCCTGGATTCAGGAGGTCCTGAGTTCAAATCCGGCCTCAGACACTTGACACTTACTAGCTGTGTGACCCTGGGCAAGTCACTTAACCCCATTGCCCTGCAAAAAACAAAACAAAAAACAAAAAACAAAACAAAACAAAAAGACAAGGAAGGGGGGCAGCTAGATGGCGCAGTGGATAGAGCACCGGCCCTGGATTCAGGAGGTCCTGAGTTCAAATCTGGCTTCAGACACTTAACACTTACTAGCTGTGTAACCCTAGGCAGGTCACTTAACCCCAATTGCCTCACCAAAAAAAAAAAAAAAAAAGACAAGGAAGGGTTTGTCCAGCTAGGCCAAGTCAGCCGGAGAAGCCACAATCCTCTAAAGTAGCTTTTCCCTCTCTACCCTCAGCAGGAGAGTTCCCAGAGGAGAAGTACAGTGTAAAGAGACCTGGATTGAGAGTCAAAGGACAGGTTGGAATCCTGGTTCTGCCACCTGTGTGACCCTGCATGAGTCACTTGAACTGTTTTAGGCCTCAGTTTCCCCAGTTGTAAATTGAAGGGCTTAGATCAGGGCTGCTTAAACTTTTTCCACTCTTATGACCCCTTTTTACCTGAGAAATTTTTATATAAGCCTGGATATATAGGTATATAAAATAGGTTATACAAATCAAACATTTACTGCCAAATTTTTCATGACCCCCACATTCAGTTACATGACCCCATATGGGGTCATGACACACAGTTTAAGAAGCTTTAGCTTAGATTATGATGTCCTCTAAATTCCCTTCTGATTCTGGATCTAAGGTCCAAACCTTATCTGATGTGTGTTTCCAAACACACACACATGGGTGAGAAAGTAGAGAATGATAGAGGAAGAATTCATTTGTGAATGTTTTAAGAAATAAAAGTTGGGGGGGGGGTAACCAAAAGTCATCTGACTTGTAACAATTTGGACCAACTGCTTAGAAGCACAGGCCTAGTTGCCATCCCATAGCTCTAGGTCAGGGGCCCATTGAAGAGCACTGTTTCTAAAAAGTATGGTTCTGCTATTTTGGGCAAGTCACTTAACCTTTTTGTGCCTCAGTTTCCTGATCTATAAAATGAAGAAGTTGGACTAGATGATCTTTCAATGTCCTTCCAGCTCTGAATTGTATGCATCAGGCAAATCTCAGGGGACGGGGGTGCAGATTAGAGCACAGCCCCTTGACTTCATGGGGTGTTCTGTGTGTTCTCTGCCAGAAGGATGTATTAGGGGCCTGGACTCCAGACAAGAGAAGGGAACTGTGTGCGAGAACAGAAAATGCAAGAGTTCACAAACCCACCCACTTCCTTCAATACTTTAAGGATTGGTAATCCCTTCTGTGTGGGTTTTTCCTAAAGGTGATGTAGCTTCCAGCCCCTCTCCAGATGAGTAGATCGGTTTTGGGGGTTTTTTTTGTTTTTTAGTGAGGCAATTGGGGTTAAGTGACTTGCCCAGGGTCACACAGCTGGTAAGTGTTAAGTGTGTCTGAGGCTGGCTTTGAACTCAGGTACTCCTGAATCCAGGGCTGGTGCTCTATCCACTGCGCCATCTAGCTGCCCCTGAGTAGATCGTTTTTTAAGAGCTGCTGTGGTTGAAAAATTCATCTCCCTCATTTGCCAAGCTAGGGATGAGCCTCTCTGACCTTAGCTAGGCTGGTCCACAGTCAGAGGGCATGCAATTCATCCATGAGCCTAGCATATTACAGGTGTGTAACTTTGGAGCAAGTGACCCAGACAAAATAGATCATTCCTTCTCTTCCCCCCAGAAAATTTGGTCTGGCCTCTCTGTTCCCCTCTAGAATGATCCCCTCATCCCCCCCTTCACCTCTTCATCCTTTTAAGCCAAACTCAAATGGCACCTCCTCCAGGAAACCTATCCTAACCACCTTAACCCATTAGCAATAAGAACCTTTTCTCTTGGTTCTCATATAGAACTTTATTTTTCATTACCCTAGTGTGCTTTATTTAACATTTTGTTTGTGTCATATGCACCTCCTAAACTGAGGGCAGGGGCCATTTCTTCCTTTCTTTCTTTCTTTCTTTCTTTTTTTTTTTTTTTTTTGCATTTAAAACATAATGATTCAGGGCAGCTAGGTGGCGCAGTGGATAGAGCACTGGCCCTGGAGTCAGGAGTACCTGAGTTCAAATCCGGCCTCAGACACTTGACACTTACTAGCTGTGTGATCCTAGGCAAGTCACTTAACCCCAATTGTCTCACTAAAAACAAACAAACCAACAAAAAACATAATGATTCATTCATAGTTAAAATGAAGTGTTGAAATAGAATCCATAATGGTTGAACTGGATATAAAAGTTGAGTATAAAAAACAGCAATAGCAATAATGAAGTAAAATAGTAACAATTGAGAAAATAAAGTAGAGAGATACTTTATGTTTAAATGTGCCATAGACAATATCTGTCTGTCTGTCTATCTCTGTCTCTGTCTCTGTGTCTCTGTCTCCCTCTCTCTCTGTCTCTCTCTGTCTCTCTGCCTCTCTCTCTCTTCTGGATAACATAGCTTCTAAGTGCCTAAAGGAAAAGCTGATGGAACAACAGGGAGAATTAAATGGGAAAAATAAAAGGTGTTAGTTACTTTGGCCCTGCTTGGATCTAGATATAGCAAACATAAAAATAAACAAGAAAGAAGTTAAGTATTTTAACAAAAAAAAATTAGATTTGAGAGAAGGGGCCGTTTTTTATCCAACCAGGGCACCCAACACAGTGCTCTTGACCAAGGAGGCCTATAGTATACATCTGTTACTGATGTATTAGAGTAAATGTGGTATACAAGAAAGATACCTGGTTTTGGATTCAGAAGATCTAAGTTCTGGAGCCCTGGAACTAGAGTCAGGATGATCTGGGTTCAAATACCACATCTGAATGGTACAGTAGAGAGAGCACTGGGACCTGGGGTCAGAAAAACCTGAGTTCAAATCCAGCCTCAGATACTTTCCAGTCGAATGACCCTGGGCAAGTCCTTTAACCTCTGTTTACTTCAGTTTCTTCAACTAGATGGAGAAAATAACAGCACCAACCTCCCAGGGTCGTTGGGAGGAACAAATGAGAAAATATTTGTAAAGTGCTCGGTACATAGTAGGTTCTTAATAAATGCTTGTTTCCACCAAGAATCAGTGTCACCATCATCTCAACCTCATCCTTTATGATGGAGTTCTGGTGTCCTGGACCTAGTAGCTATCCTGATATTTTTCTTTTTTATTTAATGTTCTGTGGACTTTTGCACAGGTAGATAAAATGACTTGCGGTTTTTTTGTTTTGTTTTGCAGGGCAATGAGAGTTAAGTGACTTGCCCAGGGTCACACAGCTAGTAAGCGTCAAGTGTCTGCAGCTGGATTTGAACTCAGGTCCTCCTGAATTCAGGGCCGGTGCTTTATCCACTGCGCCACCTAGCTGCCCCTGGGTTGTTGTTGTTTTTTTAATTGCATATGTAAAGGTATGTAAGTGCATCACCTGCAGGCTCACTAACAGCATTTCAGGGGAGTCTAGTAGCAGACGGGATAATGGGAATGCTGTGTACCGCAGCCTGTTCCCACATGATTTTGCCCATTTCTCTTGCTAGGTCTCTGTTTTTTGAAAGCTTTTAATTCCTTCACAACTTGGAGAATATTTGGTCATGAGGGCCTCTATCCAAATAATTCTTACATTTTTATGGATCAATGTTATACCGAGGGCATTATGGGTGACAGTTCTGTATTTGATCGTGTTCTGGTCCCAGTATGGTTTACGGGTGGAATTTTCAAGGATGTTTTGATGTCTGTATCTGTAGTACAAAATATGTTTGTCATCTGTTAGTTCATGAAAGTCAGCAAGCATCTGGGGCCTAATTTTAGTGCCTGGTCACATCTTGCAGGGAATTAAGTAGATGCTAAATTTTTGCAGCCTGCAGTGATAGAGTAGCATCTTTTCTACTGATTCCTTGCATACTCTGAATCAGTCACTAACTCTGGGCTCCTTAAAGTATTATCCTTCTGTCATTTTTGTTGCAAAGACCCAATCCTGAATTCCTGTCACAGATTTCTCTTTTTTTCTATAAACCTTCATGAGCCGGCCATTTATTTCTTTATTATTACTAGATCTTTGACCTGGAGCAAATCTGTTCCAAACCTAGGTGTTGCCTCAGTTTCCTCATTTGTAAAATGAGGATGTTGAGGTAATAGCCAAGGCATCTTCCATCTTTAAATTCTAAGATTCAACCTCTTCCCCATCTGTAAAACACACATAGTATTCCTTGCTCTGATTTGTTTTCAAAGTTTGTCCCGATGGTCAAATAAAAGAATAAATGAAAATTGCTTTGTAAATCCCCAAACAATCTAGAAATATCAGATATTGTTTCAATTATTACATATTTATAACTGGACAGAAGTAGGGTTGAGGCTAATAATGCCCTAGATTTGCGAGAAGCATAGGTCCAGGCATGGAGAAGTCATTGCTGCTCTGCCCCATAAAGCCAATAGCTACCCAGGAGTGGGAGTGGGGCCTGGACGAGGGAGTCGGCACGTCTACCCTTCTTGGTAGAGAATTCAGGTCAGGCTGGGATGACATCATCCCCTCGGGGCATGTGCTACAGCCAGTGTAGTGGGTTTATAGGAATTGGCATTGGAGCAGGAGCCTTGCACTGAGGTAGAATCAGCCCTCTTCCCTGCCAGGGATGCCACCATGCACTAACACCAGGTGTTGCTCCCCATGGTTTCTCCAGCCTAGAGTGGGGTGAAGAGGATCACCTCTAAGACAAGAAGACTTCAAGGCAAGAAGGGACTCAATTATAAATGGGTCATTCTAAGTGGTGCCTCTGACAGTGGGAAACAGGATAAAGGCAGGATTCCAGGACTCCTGGCTGGACACCTCTTTATCACAGAATCTCAAGGCTAGAAGGGATTTCAGAGATCTCTAGCACATATTTCTGAAGAGCTGTAAGTCTTGCTATGCTCTTTCCTCTTAGCAACTCTCTAAGGCAGCTATTGCAAATGCCATTATCTCCATGTTACAAAAGAGGAAGACCAGGTGAAATGACTTGCCCAAGGCCACACAGTAAGTGGCAGAGGCTGTATTTCCCCATTAGCTTAGGAAGCTAAGAAGGAAATGAGCTATCTTTGGACACACAGCCAGTAGGTCCATCTTCGAAGTCAAACCCCAAATCTGTCACCCTTTCACTTTCCATAGATCCCCCTTAATAAAAGAAATTTTACCCAGACAGGGAGCTCAACAACCTACATAGACATCCCTTTCCATAGTTGGACAATTCTGATTGTTAAACAATTTTTCCTTCCTTCCAGCTGAAATGTGCTTCCCTGAGATGTCTGTGCATTTGTTCTAGTTCCTCTCCTGAGGCCACACAGACCAAATCTCCTCCCTCTTCCACAAGACATACCTTTAGATATTTGAAGATAGTGGCCATGTCCCTTACCTGAAGTCCAGACATTACCATGCCCATTTGACAGGTGACAAAACAGTAGCTAAGTAAATATAAGAGCTAAGATTTGAACCCAGGTCTCCTAATTCCAAGTCCTGCTTTTCTACCACACCAAAGAATGAATGACTGAATGTCATAAGACCTGATGCCTGACTTCAGTGGGCCCATTACCCAATTTTCTTCTAGCCCCATGAGCAAAGGCCAGGGCTAATTTCCATGTCCAGGAATAGCTTTATGTTGGAGAGTTAATCCTACTCTTTTCCATCCATTTGAATACACAAACAAAGCCAGACATTTGTTTATTCCCCATCTACAGGTGGCAATATCAGAAATTAGCAATGCTTTGGTGATGAACCTCCCTGGCTGACTTCCCCACCAGGTTCTGGTTGTTTTGGGTAGGAGAGCCCCAGCTCCTGACCATCTTTCCACCCTTAGGACCTGAATGAAGGCCCTGCACGCACCCCAGTTCAGGCTGTCTGCTTGCCTAAACTACCCAAGGCCTCCAGAGGAATGACTTTCTTTCACCCACAGGCCTTCCCCAGCACAGTCCCATCCACCTATTCACTTTACCCTTACTATAGACAGGAGGAGACACACAGAGAATAATCTCCATTTTACAAAGAAGGAAAAAGCTCTGAGAAGAAAAGAGATTTGCTCAAGATGACACAGAGCAGGTACTAGAACCCTGGTTTCCTAAGTAAAGCTGCTGGTCTACTGTGGGCAAAGCACTGTGTTCCACTACTGTAGGGGATCAAAGTTAAGAAAAGAGAATTCCTGCCCTTAGTTGGCACTCTAGTGGGTTATCAGGCCCTGAGAACTCTAACACATAGTATTTATTACATAAGTACAATTTGTTGTTGTTCACTTGTTTCCAGTTATGTCTGACTCTTTGTGACCCCATTTGAGGTTTTCTTGGCAAAGATACTGGAGTGGTTTGCCATTTCCTTCTGCAGCTCATTTTACAAATGAGGAAACCGAGGCAAACAGGGTTAAGTGACCTGCCCAGGGATACCCAGATGGGAAGTGTCTGAGACAGGATTTGAATTCAGGTCTTCCTGACTCCAGGCCCGTCCCTCTTTCCACTGAGCCACCTAGCTGCCCTGATAAGTGCATTAGAGAGCTACTGATAAGGTGTTATGTGATATGGCTTACATAGTTTACTTAACGTAAGCTTCTTGAGGTCAGGAACCATTTCATTTTTGTATTTGTATGCCCAGCACTTAGCACGGTGCCTGGCATATAGTAGGTGCTCAATAAATGCTTGAGGATTCAAAGTCTGAAGGATAAAGTGACCTTTGAGTTGGGCTTTAAAGGATGGTTGGGCCTATCAATTGTAAACCCTCTCTTCTCCTCCCTCCTACTAAGATGGAGGATAGTCAGACAAAGGAGGAACTAAAGGCAAGTTTGCACCCCCTGAATATTCTCTGAGCTTTGAATGGCTTCAGGGCATCATATCAGCTCCAGAAAACTCATGCCCACTCCTCCATGCAAGAACTAGCCAACTGTATGACCTCGAGTGAGTTTCTTCCTGCCCCCCCCTTTTGTTTCTCCATCTCTAAGACGAGGGCGTTCTACTAGGTGGTCTTCAAGGTTCCTTCCAGCCCTAAAGACATGTGATCCTTGGTGAGAGCCAATTCACAGAACAACGCTGATCTGACAGAAAACAACTGCTCCCTATGGGAGTTGAAAAACAGCTGACTCATCACACACACAGAAAGAGCTTGGTTTGGAGCAGAAACACCGGGATGTAGGTTCCAAGTCCAACACTATCTGATGTGACTGACTATGGACAAGTTCCTTCTCTCTCTGAGCCATCCTTTCCTTACCTGAATCAAATGGAGATGATAACACATACATAACTTAATTCCCAAGACCTTTGTGAGAAAAATACATTGTTAGCCTGAAAGTACTACATCAGTGGGAGTTATTATTTAGTCAGCAAGCCTTTATTAAGTGCCTATTACCACACCAAGCTCTGTGCTAAGTGCTGGGGCTACAAAGAAAGGCAAAAGACAGTCCCTGCTCTGAAGGAATTCACAGTCTAATTTTTTATTCTCTTTATTCATCCCCTGGTTCCTCCCCCTACTATGGGTCCTTCTGAGGGAAATAAATCTGTTCCCTGGGATGGAGGATGGGGGTGGGGTTAGGAAGTTGGGTCTTAGTGTGGAGATTGTGGAAGAGATCATTAGGAAAGAAGATTCCCTAGGGTCTGAGGCTTGGGGTTAGCCTGAAAATTAGATCTTTTCTCCTGGGCTGCCCAACTCACCCTTCTTCCATGTAGATCTGACGATCTCTCTCCTCCAAAATCTGCTGTGAATTCCTATTGTCTCCCAAGTAAGGCTCGAACCCCCCTGCCTGGCATTTAAGGACTTCCTTCTAACTCCATCTATATCTTACTTGTACAAAGTGGTTTCCATGCCTCCTCCATTAGATTGTGAGCTCTCTGAGGGCAGGACAGTGATTCTGCCTTTCTTTGTATTCCAGAGCTTAGAACAGTTAACAAATGGTCCTTGACCATCTGATGCCACCCATCCTTTTTTAGCCTTATCTCCTATCATTCTCCTCTACCTCCAAGGCTCACTCTGCTCTCTCCTTTGTGTTTTTGCCTGTGTTGCTTACAATGGCCAGAATGTCCTGCTTCTTATGTAATTACCTACCATCCGTTAAAGAAAAACTCAAAACTGTATCCTATGCAAAGCCTTCCCTGATGTCCCAGTCTAAAAGAACTTCCCTATCCCACCCCACCCGTAGTGTTTTGTTTTGTACCTCTCTAATGCATTTGATATTGTATATTATGGTCATCTGTATTTGTACCTTCTTCTACACCACAATGTAAACTCCATGAAGGAAGGGACTATGTCTGATATAAATTTATATCAAGTACATAATAGGTACTTAATAAATGTTAATTGAATGAATCTCTTTCTAGAGCTTGCAGACACCCAACAGGCACATACCACCTTGGCCTTCAGGTCATTGACCATTTTTGATTCATCTACAGTCTCACACTATACATTTGTTTCCAAAGGACTTTCCAATCCATTCTCTCACTTGAACCTCCCACCAGACCTAGGAGAGATGCAGAACTGAGATTACTGCCCGCATTTTGCTGAGAATTGAAGCAACGCCCACTGAAGGGAAACTCACCCAAAGTCACAAGTTCATGACAGAACCAAGGCCAGGACCTGGGTCTCTAGACTCACAGAACAAGACTCTTTCCAAAACTGGAGTCCTCACATAATGGTGACCAAGTCAGTAGCCTTGGCCCTCCTTCTGCTGAGCAAATATATAATGTTGTGGCCAAAAGAAAACTCCTGGGCAAAACCTGGTCAGAGAAGGCAGTATCCAAGAGAAAAGACCAGAAATGGTGATAATAGCTGATTTTTAATCTATCACTTTACCACAATGGTGTCATTTTGGCATCAAGAGGACCATGTGAGATACATACTTATTATAGGTTTTATTATCCCAATTTTATGGATAAGAAGATTGAGACTCAGAAGTGTTACATTACTTGCCTATAATCACACAACTAGTAAGAATCAGAAACAGGATTCAAACTCAGATCTCTCCTGAGTCACAAGCAAGGGATCTATCTGCTACACTGAGCTCCTTCTCAGGGCTTGAGGACAAGTCTTTGCCAGGACAGTCCACATGCCAGCCAGGGCATCCATGAAGTGCAGTCCAGAAGAGGAGGAGGAGGAGGAGAAGGAGGAGGAGGAGGATGTGTTTACAAGCTCCTTGCCAATTCTTGACTCACTTCTGTATTTGTTGCTATTGGGAACCTGGAGATTATTCATGACTCACCTTGGTTTTTTGGGATCTAGGAGGGGAAATGAGCCAAAAATAACAGGGAGGTTTTCTCCTGAGGAAATCTTGGCTGGCAGTGGGTCCCGGCAACATCAGGGAGTGAAAATTCAGTAAGTAAAAATGGGAGGCATTTGGGGCTGTTGGAAGTGGAAAGGGAAAAGGGAGGAGGCAAATTCTGTGACAATCACCTCCCTCTAGAGAGACTTGTCATGAGAGGCAGGCAAGGAGGGAGAGAGGAACAGGGCCTGTAGGATGGAAAGAAAGCCTGCTCAGGCCTTGGAATCAGAAGATGTGAATTCCAGTCCTGGCTTTTCCACTAATTTGTTATGTGACTTTGAGCAAGTCACACCCCCTTTCTTGGGTTTTTTTTTGGCTTTTTTGTTTTAGTCTTTTTGTGGGGCAATGGGGGTTAAGTGACTTGCCCAGGGTCACACAGCTAGTAAGTGTCAAGTGTCTGAGGCCGGATTTGAACTCAGGTACTCCTGAATCCAGGGCCGGTGCTTTATTCACTGCTCCACCTAGCTGCCCCGCCACACCCCCTTTCTTTTTTTTTTTCTTTTTCTCTTTTTTTTTTTAGTGAGGCAATTGGGGTTAAGTGACCTGCCCAGGGTCACACAGCTAGTAAGCGTTAAGTGTCTGAGGCCGGATTTGAACTCAGGTACTCCCGACTCCAGGGCCGGTGCTCTATCCACTGCACCACCTAGCTGCCCCACACACCCCCTTTCTTGAATTCAGTTTTCACTTCTATACAATGAGAGTAATAACCCTTGTCTATCTTCCTCATGGGACTGCTGCAAAGTTTGAATAAGAGAATGAATGAGAGAATGGGTGAGGGTCTAGAGGCAGATGGTCAAGAAGGTCATCAGCTCAGTGAAGGCCCCCACAGACAGGATGGAGAGAGCTGCTTCTCACCCAGACTTGAGGTTTATTGGGATGGCAGCTGTGGGGAGAAAAGGCAGTAGCTCAGGGGGTCAGATCAGTTTGTTATGAGTCCTTATTGTGTATGTGACACTGATTTTAGGTATAGATGGAGCAGGTGTTGAGATCTATATAATCCCACATCAAATACGAAGCAGCCATATTTCCTGTTGCTCTCCTCCGTGCACTTTCTTTTTCTTTTCTTTTCTTTTTTTTTTGGTGAGGCAATTGGGGTTAAGTGACTTGCCCAGGGTCACATAGCTAGTAAGTGTTAAGTGTCTGAGGCCAGATTTGAACTCAGATCCTCCTGACTCCAGGGCCGGTGTTCTATCCACTGTGCCACTTAGCTGCCCCATCCATGCACTTTCCTTTCTTTTTTTTGTTTTTTGTTTTTTGTTTTTGTTTTTGTTTTTGTTTTTTTAGGCAATGGGGATTAAGTGACTTGCCCACAGTCACACAGCTAGTAAGTGTCAAGTGTCTGAGGCCGGACTTGAACTCAGGTCCTCCTGAATCCAGGGCCGGTGCTTTAACCACTGCACCATCTAGCTGCCCCGATGCACTTTCCTTTCTGGTCAAAGGGGATCCCCAGCTCTTCCCCATTCAGGACACCCACCCTCACAGTCATACCTTTGCATAGCTGTAGAACACGCGTCCTCCTCCTCTTTCCCTAGCTTCAGGGGCCATCTTTCACATGGTATCTTTCCTGTTGTCCCCACAATCTTTAGTGTTCTCTCTTTCTATTGAAATCACTTTGTTTATACTCATCTGGCTAGGTAAATGTTGGATTCTTCTGTCTAGCAGAATGTAAGTTGCTTTAGGGCAGGGACCGTTTCACGCTGGCCTTTTGTCAGTGCCCAGCACAGGACCTTAGTGTTGAATAAATGTTGAACTGAGTCGACTTGGACTATGTCCTCCCCTCCGGTCACGGTGCCTGAAATCTTCTCATTAGAGTTGTAGCATCAAGGCTACAAGGGGTATTAGACCCCTTCTAACTCATCCTCCTCGTGTGACAGAGGAGACCTGAGGTCCTAAGAGGGGAAGGGTATTGCCCAGAGTCACAGATATTTTGCTGAGACATAGGGACAGATTAGGAAACAGAGTTCTACACAGAATTAATGGTGGAGCCACTAATAAAACTCAGGTCTCCCAAATGCTAGGCCCAGGGTTTGGTCCAAAATAAAGAATCCATGAACTTCAGAGCCAGAAATGGCCTTAAAGACCACTGAGGGACATAGGGGGCTCTCCCCCTTTAAACAAAGGCTGTACAGCCCTTTCTCAGAAATGTTTTAGGGGGGCAGCTAGGTGGCGCAGTGGATAAAGCACTGGCCCTGGATTCAGGAGGACCCGAGTTCAAATCCAGCATCAGACACTTGACACTTACTAGTTATGTGACCCTGGGCAAGTCACTTAACCCTCATTGCCCTGCTCAATAGGGGGGGAAAAATACACACACACACACACACACACACACATATATATATATATATATATATATACATATACATATACATATATGTGTGTGTGTGTTGTAGGCCCCAGCATCCCTTCTAACTCTGAGATATGTATGTTCCTGTGTGTCTGAGTATACCTCCCCTTGCAGTCTCCACCTGTCCCTACCCCACTGTGCGGATAGAGACTCAGAGGAGTTTAAGGCATCATATGTTGTTAAAATGCAAGTCAGCTTACATTTCAAGGGAAAGCAAACCATTTTAGCCTATATCTGTTATACACACCATAGAATGGATTAGATCATCACTAGCTGGGTGTGGGGAGATCAAAGGACCTGAATCATTGTGACCTGACAATTTGATTTTTATTGTCACTGTCTTGAGTTTTTTGGCAGAAAATTGCTCAGGATCTGACTGGTTCTGTCAGCAACATCTTAGCAGAGAGAGTCCTGGGTTAGAATCCTTGCCGCTCCCCCTACTCCCTCATTGACCTTAAGCAAGTCCCTTTTCTCTCAGGGTCTCAGATTCTTCCTCCATAAAATGTGCAAGTTGGACAAGGCCACTTTTTGCTTTAAATCCTATGCCCGTCAAAGCCAGTGCAAGTCCACTGGGAGCTGGCTTTGGGCCCCTCAGATTCATCCTTGTTTACTTGGAGCAGACATTCCCAATCTGCTGGGATTGCTTATGCTTAGAGGCCTTTTATGGGCAAAATTCCCTTATTAGAGAGGGTCGCCTGAATTCTCACCAGGCAATTTCGTACCCAGACCAGTAGAAATGGGCACACTGGTATTAGCCAGAGACCCAGAAACAAACAGCTCTAGCAGAAAAAAAAAAAAAAAACCCAACCCCCAAACCAAAAACCTTTTACAAATAATTTACACTCATTCAAAGGCTCTTGTGCAGATGTTTAGAAATATAAGATGACAAGGCCAGAAAGAACCTTAGAGCATAGCTAAGAATACCAGCACTGGAAAGAGCACCTAGCCCAGGGTTCTTAACACTTTCTGTGTCACGGACCCTGTTAGCACTCTGGTGAAGCCTATGAGCCCCTTCCCAGAAGAGTTTTTGATGCATAAAATAAAATACAAAGAATTACAAAGGAAACCAATTATATCAAAATATGGTTCTCAAAATGTTAAAAAAAAAAAGTTCTCAGACCCCAGGTGAAGAACCCCTAATCAGTGCAATTAATAGAGGGGCTGGAACCAGAACCCACTCTACCTCCCAAACCAGGGTCCTTTCTATGGAAACCTAGCTCCCTGGCAATAGTGATCCCCCTTAGAAGTGCTTCTGGGAATCTGCCAGGCTGGCTGATATTTCACCAAATCTATCTCCTTGTCCAACTCCCCAGAGCTCATCATAACTGTAGGGAGTTGCTGAGGAACCAATCAGTAGCCTGGCCCACACTTCCATCCAGGCTTCTCTCTCTCTCTCTCTCTTTTTTTTAAATTTTATTTTTTTAAAATAAAAAGAGATTTATTAAGAAAGAGAAATATGGCTGGGGATCAGATTACCTTGGTGACTGTCCTCCAGGCTCTCTTAAACCTCAAGGAAAGTCCTTAAGGAAGGTCCCCCCAGCTTCCCTTAGCTCCCTTCCACTACTGTACAGCCCTCCCAGCCCCTAAATTCTTAATTAAATCTCATAAATCCTCCTCTCATAAATTTCTCATCTACCCTCAGTAGACTCAAACAACTGACCACCCATGGTTTAGGATTATAGGTTAGTCAAACTCAGAGCTAGGGCAGCTAAGCGGTGCAGTGGATAGAATGCCAGGCTTGGAGTCAGGAAGACCTGAGTTCAAATCTGGACTCAGACACTTACTAGCTATGTGACCCTGGGTAAGTCACTTACCCCATTTGCCTCAGTTTCCCAGAGAAGGAAATAGCAAATTGCTCCAGTATCTTTGCCAAGAAAGCCCCCAAAAGGGTCAGGAAGAGTCAGACATCACTGCACAACAACAATAGACTCAGAGATGGAAGGGACCTGAGATCAAAATGTCCAATCTGTTTATTTTACAGGCAGAGAAAGTGAAGGATAGAGAGATTAAGGACCTAAAGGTCTTTAAAGTTTGCAGAGCACTTTTACAAGTATTTATTTCATTCGATCCTCACAACAACTCCAGGAAGTAGGTGCTATTATTATCCCAACTTTACAGTTGAAGAAACTGAAAGGAGGGACTTGCCTGGGGTCATGCAGCTAATAAGTGCCTGGGGCTGTATTTGAACTCAGATCCTCCTGACACCTGGTCCTAGCACCATCTAGCCACTCCAGGAACAAGATTCAAAATCAGGTCTTCTCATGTTCAGTGTTCTCTCAACTTCCAAGATAGTTCTTTCACTCTTTCACTCTCTCCAGTCTACTGCTCCAATTCTGGCCTTAATTGTATTCAGTTTAGAAAAAGATCATACGTTGTCTTGTCATTTTTCTCTGTTCCATACTTGTGAGTCTTGACTCATGTATATGGTAAGCCTCCTGAGGATTTTGGCCCAGGGCTGCACTTAGTGTCTTCCTAGTAGCTGCAGAGGAGAGCATCAGCCTCCATTGGCAGAAGAGATCAGGAGGGTTTGTTCATTGAATGAGTTTTCATTCATCATTAACAAACATGTCGGGGCAGCTAGGTGCCGCAGTGGATAGAGCACCAGCCCTGGATTCAGAAGTACCTGAGTTCAAATCCGGCCTCAGACACTTAACACTTACTAGCTGTGTGACCCTGGGCAAGTCACTTAACCCCAATTGCCCCGCAAAAACAAAAACAAAAAAACATGTCCTGGGAGTCTCCAAATGTATTGGTCATTGGCATTCACAGAGAAGAAGGGAGGTTACTAGTCGGCAATGGCTTCCCAGAGGAATCAAGAGGTTAGGAAGGCAAAGTAGGTGGGGAGAGTCACAGAACCTGACAGGTAGAAGGGACCTCAGAAGACGTCTAATCCAACCTGCACCTGAGTAGGCATCTTCCCTACAATATTCCTGACTAGCAGGGGTAAACTGGGAAATATTTAACAAGAGTCTCCAAAAATGCAGGACACACTTACAAAATTAATCTGCATTATTATGAACATTTTGTCCGTCACTTGCTTAAGTCAAGACAATCAACAACAAATCAAGCACTGATTTCCAAGGCTCACACTGAAATTTTAACAGTTGGCTCTTGAGTTGGCTCCAGTATACCCCTGCCACAACAAGTCATCACCCAACCTCCACTGGCAGACCTCCAATTATGGGGAACTCACTACTTCAAGAAGCAGACAATTCTACTTTGGAATTTCTCATTGTTAGGAAGTTTTCCTCAAATCAAAAAGAAATATTTCTTCCTGTGATGTTCTCCCATTATTCCTGCTTCTCCTCCCTAGGGCCAAGCAAAATAATCTACTCCCTCCTTCACCTCATTTCCATACTTAAAAACAGTGATGGGCATCTAGGTGGTGCAGTGGATAGAGCACAGGCCCTGGAGTCAGGAGGACCTGAGTTCAAATCCGGCCTCAGACATTTAACACTTACTAGCTGTGTGACCTTGGGCAAGTCACTTAACCCCAATTGCCTCACCAAAACAAAACAACAACAACAAAAAACCCAGTTGATGACATCTCTCCAAATTCTTCTTTTCTTCAGGCTAAACATTTCCAGTCCTCTAAACTATTACCTTCCCCTCAGGTTTTCCCTCCCCCCTCCAAAAGCATAATCAACAATCCTTACAACCCCATGGTTGCCCTGACCCTAAAAATACTAGACTCAGAGTCAGGAGATCTGGACCATGCCATTTGCTTTCTGGATGTGTTGCCTAGGGCAAGTCATTTTCCATCCTCTAAACCTCTAAGAATTGTGGGGGGGGGGAGACACATTTATTAAGTGCTCACTCCTCACAAAGCACCATACTAAATGCTGAGGATGCTAGCAGAAAAACCAGTCAGTCCCAGTTCTCAGGGAGCTCCCATTCCAGTGGGGGAGACAACGGACATGGAAAGTGTCAGACGAAAAGGTCCTAGGGACGTAGCAGCAAAGCAATGTTGTTGATGCATCTTCTTTAATGTCATTTTCAAAGGTAAAACCATATCTGTTTCTGAGGTTGAGCCACCTGACAATGCCAAGGTCTTTGGTAATGAGAGCTTTCTTTTCTGAATCTCTGGTAGATATGGCAACCTAGGAGGGGAGGGGCAGGTGGGACTCTGCAGCACCTGCCCAAGTAGTTGCCAAGCAACATTTCTACAGGGCTGCTTCCCCGGATTATGGCTTTGGGGACAACTGTAGGTTGGTGTTGGTGGAGGTGAGGATAGCTGGTCCCTTCTCCACAAGGGTGGCCTTCCTAGACGATGACTACAGAGGCCCAGCTGGAAGCAGGGCCAGTGGTCTGGAGAACATTGCTGTTGCCAGGGCTCTTGGACTCAGTGTCCTGGGCTGTCTCCATTGGGGTGGAAGCAGAGGTAGTGGTCTAAGGCACTGGAGTTCCCTGGCACATGCTCCCTTCTGTCTCTCCCTCAGGGTACCCTGTTTCCCAGCCAGACTGGCTTGCTTTCTCTGACACTGGCATGTGAGCATGCTAATACCTGTACTACCCACCTCACAGGGCGGTTATGAGGAAAGCACTTCATAAACCTTAACGCTCTGTAGAAATGTGGAAATATGGGTAGGGTTTGGACAGAAAAGGGAGGTTTTCCTCCCTCACAGTTTAAGGACTTGCCCTAAATGTGCCCACTTATTTTAACCAATCCCAGTCAGGTCAAACATACTTGCCCTGTGAACTATGTTTAGTCAGCACCTCCAAGGACTCGCTACAAAACACATTGGGGTGGTCTTTTCCCAGATCAGCGCATTAGATCAGCACTGGAGAAAAGTTCCTAGAGAATAAGATTCTCCTTAGAAAGAAAGCAGGTCTTTTTGTGGTAGCAAAGAATTGGAAATCAAGGGGATGCCCATCAATTGGGGAATGGCTAAACAAGTGGTATATGAATGGAATAGAATACTATTGTGCTGTAAGAAATGATAAGCAGATGGATTTCAGAAAAACCTGGAAAGATTTACATGAATTGATGCTGAGTGACATGAGCAGAACCAAGAGAAGACTGTATTCAGTATCAACAACATTGTGTGATCATCCACTATGATAGACTTAGCTCTTCTCAGAAATACAATGATCCAAGGTAATGCCAAAAGACTTGTGGTGGAAAATGCTCTCCACATCCAGAAAAAGAACTGTGGAATCTGAATGCAGATTAAAGCATACTATTTTCACTTTTGTTGTTGCTTTTTTGTTATTTTTCTTGTTTATTCTTTCTTCTCTTACAACATGACTTTTGTCTGTGTGTGTGTGTGTGTGTGCGCGTATGTGAGGCAATTGGGATTAAGTGACTTGCCCAGGGTCACACAGCTAGTAAGTGTCAAGTGTCTGAGGCCGGATTTGAACTCAGGTCCTCCCGAATCCAGGGTCGGTGCTCTATCCACTGTGCCACCTAGCTGCCCCCACAACATGACTAATGTGGAAATATGTTTAACATCACTGTAACATCTAACCTATATCAGATTGCTTGCAGGCCTCAGGATGGGAGAGGGAAGGGACGGTGGGAGAAAAATTTGAAACTCAAAAAATCTATGTAAAGATGTCATTGGGAAAAATTAAAAATAAATTTTTTTTAATTTAAAAAAAGAAAGAAAGCAGGACCAGCCCAATCTGTGGCCAAGTCAAAATGGGCTTCCTCGAGACCTCGTCCTGAGATCAGGCCCTTCCAGTGTCCCTTCCAAGGCTGCTATTTCTCCCTTCACAGTCCTTCCTCCAGGTTAGACAACGGAGGTGTCATTGTTTTTTACAAGCTCCTGTGAAAATACACAATGTTCTCTGGAAGAGGAAGCAACGCCCTGGCCCTCTCCCCCAAAAAGACTGGCTAAGATGCATTTCAATTCAATTCAACAGGCATTTATCACGTGTTATTAATGTGTCAGGCTCTGTGCCAGAGATTGGAGGTACAAAGAAAAATGAAACAATTCTTGCCTTCAAGGAGTTTACCTTCTCAAGCTGTCAACTCTGAAAATACAAAGCAAAGCAAGAAGGGATGGGCACTGGGGTAGCTAAGTGGCACAGTGGATAGAGCACAGGCCCTGGAGTCAGGAGGACCTAAGTTCAAATCCAGCCTCAGACACCTGACACTTACTAGCTGTGTGACCCTTGGCAAGTCACTTAACCCCAATTGCCTAACCAAAAACAAAAGAAAAAAAGGGATGGGCACCAAGATATATTGCTAGAGAAAGCATTTATCAAGCACTTACTAAATATGAAAGCTGAAGCTTAAATACTTTGGCCACATAATGAGAAGACGAGACTCATTGGAAAGACTCTGATGTTGGCAAAGATGGAAAGGAAAAGGAAAAGGTGACAGCAGAGGATGACATGGGTAATGTCATGGGAGCAATGAAGATGAGCTTGGACTGACTTTGGGAGATAATGGAGAATAGAAGGGCCTGGCATGCTGTGGTCCGGGGGGTTACAAAGAGTTGGACGTGAACAGCTGAATAACCAAAAGGTATGCCTGGCACTGCACTAAGCCAATGAGGTACAAATACAAGAAGGAAGACAGTTACTGCCCTCAGGGAATTTATAGTCTAACGGGAGAAGACAATACCCAAAGGGGAGCTGGACAAGAGGGTTTACACCAGGCTTGGTATGGAGATGCCCATATTCTGAGCCAGATAAGGTGAGTTATTTAAAAGCTAGATGAGGCAACCAAGTGATTGGCTCACTTATCAGAGCCAGGGGGCCCCAGAAGCAAAGACCAAATGTGAGTTTAGGAGGGAAGATGAAGATGATGGCCAGAGTATAGTCAGCATGGGGAGATAGCGGGGAGATGGTCAGGAAGCTTTGACTCGATCACAGTTGGGATGGAAGATGTGTTTATCACAGTGAGATCTAGGGTAGCAGAGAAGAAGGACCTTGAATTAGGAGATAGCTTACCTAGGAAGGGGCAGCTAGGTGGTACAGTGGATAGAGTACTGGCCCTGGAGTCAGTAGGAACTGAGTTCAAATCTCACCTCAGATACTTACTAGCTCTGACCCTGTGCAAGTCACTTAACCCCAATTGCCTTAAAAAATACCCAGGGCATGGGGCAGCCAGGTGGCGCAGTGGATAGAGCACCGGCCCCCGAGTCAGGAGTACCTGAGTTCAAATCCGGCCTCGGACACTTGACACTTACTAGCTGTGTGACCCTGGGCAAATCACTTAACCCCCATTGCCTGCAAGAAACCAAAACCAAAACAAACAAACAAAAATATCCAGGGCCAATCTTGCCACTGGACCCAGAGGGCTCTTGTGATGTGACCTTGCACAGCCCTCCCTCACTTAAATCCAATTCACTGCAAGTCATGACATCACCCCAATGTCATTGTCCTGTGGACCACTTCATCTTTAGGGTCCCTTCCAGGTCTAAATCTTATTATCTTAAGATCCCTTAGCAGAATGAAGCATCATTTTTTCACTTCCCTTATTTTTCTTGCTATTTTTTGCAACATGGCTAATATGAAAATGTGTTTTGAATGATTTCACATGTATAATTGATAACATATTTCTTGTTTTCACAATGGGTAGGGGAGGGACAGGAGGGAAGAAGAGAATTTAGAACTCAAAATTTTGTTTAAATCAGTGTTAGAGGAGCACCTAAGTGGCACAGTGGATAGAATATTGGCTCTGGAGTCAGGAGGACCTGAGTTCAAATCCAGCCTCAGACACTTGACACTTACTAGCTGTGTGACCCTGGGCAAGTCACTTAATCCTGATTACCCCACTCTCCCCCGCCCCCCAAAAAAGAATCAATGCTAGGAAATAAATAATTTTTTAAAAGAGTATTTTTTAAAAAGATCCAGAATGCCCAACTGGGCATTCTGGAAGATGAGAGCTGGGTAAAGGAAGGGGGCTTGCCAGGCAAGGGGGCAAGACTTCCTAGGATTGATGGCATTCTGTTCAAAGACTCAAGACCACTTGCTGTTCATTGTAGGATCATAGAGCTAAAAGTGAAAGGGTCCTCAGAGGCCATGCAGTCCAACCTCCTCAGTGTACAGATGAAAAGACTGAGCTCTAGGAAGAGGTGACTTGCCCCCAAGATCACACCCATGGCAAGAGGCAGAGGGGAGATTGGAACCTGAGAGGTTGCTTTAGGGTACCAAGAGGCATATGACCTATGGAACAGATCCTAATCAGGGAACAATGCCAGTGCTAAAAGCCAGAATGCCTTCCAAAGAGGCTGAAAACAGGAAGTGGGAACTCAGGGAAATGATTCCGTGAAATCCTGCCTATCCCAGAGGGGGCAGGTAGATTAAAGACACTGAAAAATATCCCCACAAAGAGCCAGGACCAAAGGTGGGGGTGGGGTGGGGGTGCAGAGAGCCCTGGGCTGGCAGGGTTAGGCTTTGAGCTGGTACCCATGGGTTCCAAGCCCCTCAATATCCTCCTGCAAAATACAGAGGCCCCCCCCCAAGTAATCCACCCTGGGAGTGCCCCCAGAACAGGATATCCTTAAGCTTAAGACTTCAGTATTACTGAACAAAGCCCCCCCCAAAGAGTTATCACTCTTACTTTTCCCTTTCCCAAACTTCTTCTGAGAGAAATTATTATTTTTCTATTAAAAACCAATTATTGGGGGGCAGCTAGGTGGCGCAGTGGATAGAGCACCGGCCCTGGAGTCAGGAGTACCTGAGTTCAAATCCGGCCTCAGACACTTAATACCTACTAGTTGTGTGACCCTGGGCAAGTCACTTAACCCCAATTGCCTCACTAAAAAATAAATAAATAAATAAATAAAAACAATTATTAATATCAGGGCCCACTTTTCCAAAGGTATTTAAGCATTCAATGATCTCCAAGGTCGATCTTTGGTTACTGAGAGAAATCAGTAACCTCAATGTATTGATTATTTACTAGCCTAGTTAATAAAGTGATTATTAATTACCCAGAAACTCTGTCTCAGACTTTCATTCATCTCACTTTCATGTGATGGCTATACTGAAGACCTGGGTCACTCACTAAAGCATCTTGTTTTCTGTCTCATCTTCCCAAACAGACTGTGAGCTTCCTGAGGGCAGGACCTGGGGGCTGCTCTTCCTCATCTGTAAAATGACTGGGGGGATAGATAGAATTGACAATCCCTAACTTTTTCTTGCTCTAAATCCTAAGCACGCAAGGAATTGAGCACAGAGCTCAGGAAAGTTCCATCTTACACCTCACTCAGCTGCCCTATGGAACAAATTGGATGATACCTACATGTGCTGTCATCCTCGATTCCTCTCTCGCACTCACCCACATAGCCAGTGGACAGCCAAGTCTTCTCAATTCTGCGTTCACAACATCTCTCCTATTCATTCCTTTGGTTCTATTCACAAAGCCACAGGCCCCGGCCCAAGCTCTCATTACCTCCCACCTGGACTATCCCAGTAGTAACCTTCTAACTGGTCTCCCTGCCTGAAGTCTCTTCCCACTTCACTTGGCCCTCCACTCAGATGCCAGGGTGACTTTCTAAAATGGATGTCTGGCCAACTACTCACTGAGCTCCAGAAGCAATCTCTTATCTCCTGGATCCAATCTAAGGCTCTACATTTGGCATTTAAAGCCCTTCACAGCCTGGCTTCTTCTTCTTCTTCTTCTTCTTCTTCTTCTCCTTCTTTTTTTTTTTTAGTGAGGCAATTGGGGTTAAGTGACTTGCCCAGGGTCACACAGCTAGTAAGTGTTAAGTGTCTGAGGCCGGATTTGAACTCAGGTCCTCCTGACTCCAGGGCCGGTGCTCTATCCACTGCGCCACCTAGCTGCCCCACAGCCTGGCTTCTTCTTAACTTCCAGTCTTCCAATCTACTCTCTTCTATGAGTGTTCTACCATCCAATTAGGATGGCCTACTTCCTGTTCTTCAGACTGGACTCTCCATCTTCTGCCTCCATGCCTTTGCCCTGGCTGTCCCTTGTGCCTAGAATTCTCTGCCCCCTCACCTCTACCTCTTAGTTTCTCCGTCTTCAATAAAGATTTATCTCGAATCTCACCTTTTGCAGGTGTCCTATCCCAGTCCCTTCAGCTCCTACTTCTGTCCCCTTTCAGATGAACATTACTCTGTGTCTATATCCTCTCTCTCTCTCTCTCTCTCTCTCTCTCTCTCTCTCTCTCTCTATATATATATATATATATATATATGTATATATATATAAAATCAATCCAATACATATCTCTCCAAAATATCTTACACCTACCTATTTGTCTACATATTGTCTCCCCCATTAGAATATATCCCTCTTGGGGACAGGGATTGTTTGGGGGGTGTTTTGCCGTTCTTGTATCCCCAACACTTAATCCAGAGCTTGGTACATACTAAGCACTTACTAAATGCTTGTCAACTGATTGATTTTGGTGCCAACTTCCTAACATGGTACATAGAACCCTGCCCACCGCCCAGTGCTGCCTCCACCTCCCAACCCCAACTTTCCTTTCCCTGACAACCACCATCTCTCTCAGACAACACAATATTGGAGCATTTAAATCACAGATTCTCAGAGACAGGAAGGACCTCAGGGGTCCTCCTGTCCAAGGCACCCTTTCTTTCTACTACATCCCTGACTAAAAAATGGTCATCTAACTTCTATCTGAAGACCTCTAGAGACAGAAAGACCACTGTTTCCCAAGGCAGCCAGCACACTATGTTTTTGAACATCTCTATTTGTTAGGAATGTGTTTCTCATATTGCTCCCTGTTCTGCCCTTTCAGGCAAAGCAGAACAATCCAATTCTTCTTTCACATGATAATCCTCCAGACATTTGAAAACAATTCTTAGAAACCTCCCCACCTCCTCCCCGCCCCGACACACACACACACACACACACACACACACATTGTCTCATATCCTCCCCAAGCCTTCTCTTCTCTAGATTGAACATTCCCAATTCCATTAACTCTCCAGTGAGTTCCGAGCCCACATGGGAAGATGCAGAGCAGGAAGGTAAACAGAATGCCCAGTTTGGCCTGAAAGAGCCCAAAGTGGGGGATGGATTTTGCTTATACAAACACAGGGTTTGCATTTTGAGGCAATCACCAAACTCAGTCTCACAGTCCCTGCCCCACCCAGTCCTCCTGACCAAGACTCAGATTTAAAGAATGCATTTGTATATTAATAGGTGATACCTTAAGTGGAAGGGTTCAGTCAACACACACAAACACACACACACTTGTGCTTACCCATAGTTATATGTGTGTGTGTATGTGTAGATATATACATCTCTACACATGCATCTACACATATTTACAAATATACACGTGTATGTATATAGGTATATATGTGGATTGCAGATATATGCATCTCTACACATATATAAACATATCTATATACAAATGTAAGCATATATGTATATGTGTGTGTATATATATAAAACCAGGGCATGGTCTAGTCTGCCAGTTCTGTTAACACTGCAATGAGGCAGCTAATGAATGTGCTTCGAGAGTGTCCGTCTGTTCATCCCAAATGTCCATCTGTCTCCTACAATATTGTCCATGAATCACAAAGCTCCCTAAGATTGAGACCCTTGAGAACTGAGGTCGGTGCCACAGCCTCGACTAGAACTGAGGTCTCCTGACCCCTGTCACGGCTCCTTCCAGGTCAGCACCAAGTACTTTGCTGGGAGGTGCCAGGTTGGTGGACAGACCAAGTCATATGCCACATCATACCGGGCTGAAAGAGAAAGTGAGCCAGGCTGGTCCTGGACACCAAGCTATGTGCTGAGGAAGAAGTCACTGGCTCTGACTAGTCCCACGAGCTTGGCTCCTGTTTGTGGTCACCTCCATCCTCATGTGCTCTCAGCATTTCTTGATTACAGTGTGGAACACGTAGATGCAGCCTCTTCCTGCTCCCTCAACTCAATTCAACAAATGTGTCATCTTATGTGAAACAAGAGAAGCAATGAGGCAGAATCAATCTAATTCTGGTCTCTGAGTCAGGTAGACCTGGGTTCAGGGGCTGCCCCTGATGCAGACTGGCTGAGTGATCCTGGATACAAAGCACTTAACCTCTCAATCCCCTAGGCACTGAGCTAGGTACAGAGGATACAAATCAGGGACATGCTGCTAAGTATTTAACAACCAGCTTTCTGAAGAAAAAAAAAATTGTACATGCAACACCCTTTTCAGTTTAATCAGCATTATTATTTTCTTCATTGCTTTCTTAAGACTAGACGCTCAGCACTGGCCCTGGAGTCAGGAGTACCTGAGTTCAAATCCGGCCTCAGACACTTAACACTCACTAGCTGTGTGACCCTGGGCAAGTCACTTAACCCCAATTGCCTCACTTAAAAAAAAGACTAGACACTCAAGGAGGGCTTGATTAAGCCCTCATTTGGAGTGTTTGTGGATTTCTGAGGTATGAACACTCACACCAAAAAAATTTTTAATCTGCAGCTGACTCCAGTGTCACTGAACAACCCCCTCAAAAAAACAAACAAACCAACCAACCATCCCCTTGCCTTTGATATGCTTACATTCTCTGTAGGGAACAACATGTACAAGGACAAGTACATACAAGACAATTTGAGAAGGAAGGGAGAACCAACAACCTGGGAGATACAGAAAAGCTTTTCATAGGAGGGAGGCCCCTGAACTCATCCCTGAAATAAGCTAATGATTTTTAAAGTTGAGATCTAAAAGGGAGTGCACTCCAGGCATGGGTAAAAACGTTTACAAAGGCATGGAGGTGGGAAATGGAATACCAAGTTTTGGGAAGAGCAAACAGGCTGATTTGGCTAGAATGTATATTATAGTGTATAAAGAGGAGTAATGTGAAACAAATCTGGAAAGATGGGTTGAAGCCAGACTAGGAAGGGCTTTAAATGTCAAACTGAAAAGTTTCTATTTTCTCTTAGGGAGCCAGAGGAGACTCTTAAGCGAGTAGGGGAGGGGCATTATCAGACTTGTGTTTAGAAAGATTGTTTTGGCAGCTTTCTGGAGGGTGATTTGCAGAGGCAGAGAAAATGGAAGCTCTCTGGGAGCCCAGCTGGGAAGCTATTGAAGTAGTCTGGGTAGGAGGTGATGGGGTCACACATTCCCTCCACCCCTTGGCACAGCTCTTAGGCACCGTACCCCTGGCCTGGTGGAGGAGTGGAAGGATACTGTAGCAGGGACCCTAGAGTCTTTTTTTTTTTTTTTAGTGAGGCAATTGGGGTTAAGTGACTTGCCCAGGGTCATACACCTAATAAGAATGTTAAGTGTCTGAGGCTGGATTTGAACTCAGGTACTCCTGACTCCAGGGCCAGTGCTCTATCCACTGCGCCACCTAGCTGCCCCGAGTCTTTTTCCATATGATTCTGAGGCTATAGAGGGAGAAAGGACCCTAGAGAGACCATGTAGCCCAAGTCCCTCAGTAGGGAGTATTTGGAAAAACTCTGGACTTGAGCTCAGAAAACCTGGTTTCAGATCCTGCCTTTGCCACCTGCTGTGTAAGATAAGGAGGTTGGACTGGATGGTTCACCAAGTACTCTCCAACCTTCACAAGAGATGTTTCTAAAACTGAGATTGTCCTCTGTGCGTATGTGAGTGTGTGTGCATTGTTGTTGTTATTGTTGTATGTATACTTGTCTCCTCTAACCCTCCCACTTCTCACCCCACCTTGTGAGCTCCCTAAGGGCAAGGCCCAGTTCCCCTTTATTTCTCCACCAGGAGGTAGTCCATTGGATAGAGCTCTGGGCCTGGATTCAGGAAGACCTGAATTCAAATGCCACCTTTAATACCAACTAGATGAGTGACTCTGAGCATGTCACTTAATTTCTGCCTGCCTCAATTTTCCTTAGCTCTAAACTGGAGGTAATAATAGCATCTATTTTACAGGGTTGTTGCCAAGATCATGTGAGATTTATTTGTGAAAAAACACTTAGCACAGTGCCTGGCACATAGTAGGCCCTATATAAAACGCTTATTCCCTTTCCTTAGTAGGGGAGTTGAGCAGAGGGCTAGGTACCTACTAGAAGACCAGTCAGTGCCGGAATCGAATTGAGAACACCGAAGTAAGGCAGACCCTCTGAGCCTGTGCTCAGCAAGGCCTCGTGAATGGCCACTGAACCTCCACACTCATGTTCCTGCCCACCAGGAGAGGAGTGAGGCGGTGACCCTGGATTTCCACAGCCTCATCCCTCTGATCAGAGGAGCACCTCACCATCTACCACACACAGCCTAATTGTTACCACCTACCTCCCAACACCCTATTCCCACCCATAATCCCCTCCCCACCCCCTTAATTTGCCTATCTAAATCCTAAGGAGCCTCTAAGGCCCAGTTCAAAGTCCAGCTCCCTCAGCAAACGCTTCCAGACTCACCCCTGCCCAGGTCCTAGTTTTGGGCCTTATAAGACCCTACTCAGTCTCTAGGCCATTTTGTTTTCTGTGAAATGGGAAGATAGGAGCTGGGAAAGAGAGAAGGGAATCAGCATTTATAAAGCACCCACTAGGTGCCAGGCTAAGCACTTTTTACAAATAGCATTTGATCCTCACAACCCCAAAAGATAGGTGCTATTATTCCTATTTTACAGTTGAGGAAACTGAGGTAAACAGGGTTAAGTGACTTACCCAGGGTCACACAACTAGTAAGTATCTGAAGCCAGATTTGAACTTGGGTCTTCTTGACTCCAGGTCCAGTGTTTCTACTCACCACTAGCTAAGCTGCCTGGAGATCAGAGATACTGGCTTCCCCACTCTGCCTAACTGGTTTCAAAAAAAAAAGTCCTGCGGCCAGATCCCAAGGCCACAGAATCACAAAATCACAGAATGTCAGAGTTCAAAGGGATCTCAGAGTACTCGAGTCCAACTCTGAGCAAGATTTCCCTCAACCACCTCCCTGACAAGGTCCCCAGACTCTGCCTGAAAACCTCGGGGGATGGGAAACTCAACAGCCCAGAGCAGATGCTGCCACTTCAGGGGCACTTCTGCTTCTGAGGAAATCTAATCTCCCCCATTAAGAGGCTCCAGATCTGGGATGACAGTGGCGGAGAAAAGCAAGTGGACTGTGCCCTCAGTGGCTCTCTGGACTCCCTTCTGGCCTTGTTCTCTGCTCTCCAAGGCTGCAGGCTCCTTCTCTAGAGAACTAATCTGGGCTCCCGATTCTTCTTGCAGGGGGAATCGAGTCAGAGCTCCTAGCCCTGGCTTGCTGGCCAACAGGACACACCCTCAGTCGGTCAGTTTCCTCAGCCAAGAATAAAGATGGCTGAAGAAAAGGGCACTGAGGGCCAAGAGGAATTGGCGGGGCAGGAGTAGATCTCTGTTAGGGTAGTCTCCCCAACTTGGGCTGAGAGCAAGGGGCAGCCACCCAATATTTTTTAATTGCTAATGAACAAGAAAAAAGAAAAAAAAATGGAGTGTTAAACCACAATGAAATCCAGCGGTGGGCACCACTCCACCCATGGGAAGGACCGGACCTGGTTGGGCACTGGCTCTGTCTTTTGACACCCGCCCACCAGCACCCACACACACACACTCTCACCCCACCCTGGGAATCCACAAGGAAGCAACCCATCCCCCGGCTGGCAAGTCACAAGATCTTCAAAAGTCACACAGAGCAGCAGATAATATCTCATGATAATAAACCCTCTGATTTCTAAACTGCCCCATGGTTTAGAAGAGCCCTGCTATTCCCTGCAGGGGTGGTTTAGTTTAGTTTTCATCTTTGAATCCTCTGCATTCAACAGTGTCAAGCAACACAGTAGGTGCTTCATGCCTTAATGAATGGAGGTTATCTCATTTTACATATGAGGAAGAGTCTCAAGAAGGTGATGGCATTTGCCCAGAGTCACACAACAAGGAAGTATCAGATCTGCAATTCAAACCCTGGGCTCCCTTGTTCACATCCAGCCCTTTCTTTTCCATCATTTTTATAGGCTGGTTAATCTTTAGATGGTGCAGTGGATAGAGCACCAAGTTTGGAGTAAGGAAGACCTGAGTTCAAACCCAGACTCAGAAACTTACTAGCTGTGTGACCCTGGACAAGTCACTTAACCCCTATTTGCCTTTGTTCCTCATCTGTAAAGTGGTTCACACTGGAGACGAAAATGGCAAACTACTCCAGTATCTTTGTCAAGAAAACCCCATGGGGGCAGCTAGGTGGTGCAGTGGATAAAGCACCCGCCCTGGATTCAGGAGGACCTGAGTTCAAATCCAGCCTCAGACATTTGACACTAGCTGTGTGACCCTGGGCAAGTCACTTAACCCTCATTGCACCGCAAAGAATAAAATAAAATAAAACCCCCTGGACAACATCCATGGGATCACGCCGAGTGGGACACAACTGAACGACTGAACAATAACAACAATAAAAGTCATCCAGAAGGTCATAAAACTTCTGGTTGTACAGAGGTGGCTCTTTCTACACCCCCAAATTGGGCCCCAAACTATGAGGTACTCTCTCCCAGCTCAGGGAATCCAGGGAGGAGCCCAGCCTTAACTTGGGTTTAGATTCTTGATACTTTAAACCGTTGTTGTGAACTACAATACAGCAGGACCCACAATGATCCTCTGAGCCCTTGTTATTGCTGGGACCAGCCCATCTCTCAAGACGGGAGCATGGCAGGGAGGAGACTCTGCCCAGGCCAAGGGCATTTGTTGTGTCTGCAGCAGCATCAGGGGCTGGGGGACTTCCTTGGCTGTGCACCTTGCTACTGAAATGCCTAGCCCAACCTGCCCCCGGCCCCACCAGACACAAAGCTAGCTAGAAAAAGGACACAGGGAGGGAGGGAGGTTGTGTCATGGACCAGACCTTGCCCAAAAGGGCAGCCTCTCCTTATGGGATTCAGAGGCACTGTGTGGGTATAGGAGTACTGTCCTGCACTCTATGCCCCTCTTCGAGACAGGGGAACTTGAGAAGCAGATGCTGGGGGCAGAAACCCCCTTAATGCTGGTCCATTGTGGGCTTGAACTCTGAGGTCCCCCACCAGATTATGGGGCTCCCAACCCCCTCCCCCCAAGTCCAGCCCCTGCAAGATGCCTACACTGGGAAACGGCCTCCTGCCCCCACCAAGTGCCCCCAAAGCCTCTTCAGCTCTCTAGATCATCCCAGGAGCCCTACCTACCCTTTGCTCCCCCCTCCCTTTTACCCAGAGCCCCAAGTCTATGCCTGTCTATAGGGGCTACTGCCTTCCCTCTCCACACCAGACAGGGGAGAGGCGTCCGAAAGAGACCGGGAGAAGCGAGCGAACTTACCCAGACAATCGCGATTCTCCAAACTTGCCCCGAAGTTGCAATAGCCCAGAAGAGCAGCCCAGAAGCTGCCTCCTTCCCTCTACCCTTCCACGCCCCTCAGAGGAGCCAGAGCTGCGCAGGGAGTGTATCAGCCCAGCCCTTGCCTCCTCCTCCCCCTCCTTCCCTTCCTTCGGAGTCCGAGCTGACGAAGTGTGGGGTGGGGTTGGGGGGCGGGTGTCCCGTTACAACGGGGGAGGGGGGAAGGGGGCAAACTGGGCTGAGCTAAAATCTCCTTCCTCCCCGAAGGGGGAGTCGAAATGATCTCGGAGGCCTGAGAAATCCACGCCCCCACCCCATAGACAATATAGATGCACATACCCAACGCAACAGCTGTAAGGCCTGACCATCCCAGCAGCAGCCAGAGCCTGATCTGACTCACTCCGGGACTGAGGGTACGCCTGCGTGTGTGTACGTGTGTGTGAGTGTGTGTGTGAGAGAGAGCCTGTGTGTCAAATAGCACAGGTTGAGTCTGGTTCTACAAAAAAGCCAAGTCTACAATGTGAATGCCTAGGGATCAGGGAATTTCCGGGGAGATTTTAAAACCCCAAGAACCCAACAGACTCTCTGAGCTGGAAGGGTGCTAAGAAGGCATCTGATCCAACCCCTACTAGAGCAGGAATCCCCTCTCTAGTATCTATCCCAGCTTCTGCTTCCAGACCTCCAAGGATCTGGAACTCCCTCCTCTCACTCCCTGAGACCGTCTCTGCCGCTTCTGGATAGCCCCTTTAGACGATGCTTTGAGGATTTGGTGGTTGTTTTTGTTGGGTTTATTTAGGGGGGGAGGGCGTTGCGACTTGCCAAAATTTGCCTCTCTATAACTTCCATCCTGCTGGGACCAAACAAAAGAAATCTCCTGCTTCTAACACATGACAACCTTGAAGAAATGATTTGTCCTTCCTGAGTCTTTGCCTCTCCCCAGTTCTTTTAAACCATCCTTTACCCTAACTGCCCTCTCCTGTCCTATCAAAAATGCCATAACATGCCATACTGGTATAAGGAACTCCCTGATGAAGAACCTCCCTCCGCCAAGGCAGGCAACTTAGGATCACAGTATCATAATTCTAGAAATGGAAGGGACCTCACTTAATAAATGTTGATTGATTGATTGATTGATTGATTGATTGATTGGAGGCAGGGATACCAAATAGGAGGGAATTCTAATAGTCCAGGTCAATGATAAGGAGGACCTGAGCTGGGATGTTGGCCATGTGAACAAAGAGGAAGGAACGAATGTGAGATGTTAGGGAAGTAGAATCAACAGAACTTGGCACCTGATTGGATGAGGGATGGGGAACAGGGAGGAGTGAAAGAGGTTGACAGCTTGGAAATTTGGGACGATGGTGCCCTATTCAGAAATAGGGGATTTTGAAAGAAAGGCTGGTTTAGAAGAAAAGAGATATTTTGTCTATGTTTTTACCTATACATACATGTTGCTACTACATATACATATACACATATACATATACACATATACATACACATGCACACACACATAACACATACATGTTGCCTCCTTGTGGCAGGAAGTATGCTCCTTTTTTCTTTGTATCCTCATCACCCAATGCAGTTATTGGCACACAGTAGGCACTTAATAAATGTTTGCTGTTGTTGTTATTGTTGTAGGTACCTGTGGGACAACCAGGTAGAAATGTCCAGCAGATAGGCAGTTGACTGTGTGAGGCTGGAATTCATTAGGGAGATTAGGACTAGATTTCTAGTTTGGGAAAAACCTAGGCACAAACTACATGTAACGTTACTTTGGAGATTTCCCCAGAATCCACCAAAGGATAGAGGCCTAACAAACCAAAGAGAGAAACCATCCCCTTGGATAGCAAGCCTCAGGAACTGCAACCAGCTGAGAGGCTTTGGAAGCTGTGGGCCATGATTTACAGGAATTTGCTAGACTCAGGACAAGAAAATACCAGTTATTCAGGGTAGGAGATAAAGGATAGATAGATGCATGGAATATTGCCCAGAAAGATTTCATGGTGGAGTATTAATCTTCACAGAGAAGTAGCAGCATCGGCAATGGTGGTACTAACTGTCTGCCTCTCTCTCTGTCTCTGTCTCTCTGTCTGTCTCTGCATGTCACTCTGTCTCTATTTCTGTCTCTGTCTGTCTGTCTGTCTCTCTGTCTCTGTCTATCTCTCTGCCTTTCTGTCTCTGTCTCTATCTCTGTCTCTCTGTTTCTGTCTCTGTGTCTCTGTCTGTCTGTCTCTATCTCTCTGTCTTTCTGTCTCTGTCTCTGTCTCTGTGTCTTTGTCTCTCTGTCTGTCTGTCTGTCTGTCTGTCTGTCTGTCTCTCTCTCTCTCTCTCTCTCTGTCTGTGTCTCTATCTCTGTCTCTCTCTCCCTCCTCAGCCTATTCTGTGCCTGGCTCTTCTGTTCCTCAGCATAAAGGGTGATTAATTCTTAATTCTTAATGGTCTTACACACTCCAGGGGGTGGTGCCCATGTGTGGGAGATAGTGTCTGGTGAGGCTCTGTTTCTTCTGCCCAGCTGCAAACTTTATGGACAAGGGGCCTGGGATAAGCTCTAAGGTCATCTGGAGTCACTGAGATACGCGGGTCACATGCTGCCAGCCCTAGGACCCTTAAGCAACCTGTCATTTTAGGTATTGCCCATAGAACCACAGGGAAGAGTCAAGGTGGGGAGGGAAGAAGCACTGAAGGCGAGGAGGCAGGAGGAGAAAGCAGACCACCTTTAGGCCTCCAGAACAAGGAACAAGTTAAGGCCAAGGATATACTAGAATCAATTCCATTTCCACATGATATGTCTTTCATACAACTGTTTCCTCCCTTCCTTCCTTCCTCCCTCCCATCCTTCCTTCCTTTCTTCTCTTCTTCCTTCCCTCTTTCCCTTCCTCCATCCCTCCTTTCTTCTTTCTTTCTCTCTTTACTTTCTTCTCTCCTTCCTTCCTCCTTCCCTCCCTCTCTCCCTCCCTCCACCCTCCCTCCTTCCTTCCTTCCTTCCTTCCCTCCTCCCTTTTCTCTGGAAAAGTGAGCCTCAGTTCATTGCCTTCAATATACTATGTCCTTCTCCCTTCTGGAATTCTCTTCCCATTTTATCTAAATCCAGAAAGAATGGCCAGTGAGTCATTAAGTGCCCGCTATAGGAAAGGCCTGGGGTTTAGTGGTAGGGGGGATGAAAATAGAAATGGCACAAACCTTATTCTTAAACATCTCTATAAGATACAACTCAAGCACCACCTTCAGCTTGGAAGACTTTCTTGATTTCCTCAACTGCTAGTTTTCTCCCTCCAAAATTATCTTGTGTTTCTTTGTGTTAATTTGCTTTATATTTTATTCTGCATATACTTACATAGATATCTCTTGTCTCACTACACCCCAGACACTCCTTGAAAGTAGGAATTGTTTTCATTCTTTGTTTCTGTATCCCTAGCAGTAGAACAGTGCCTGGCATACAGTAAGTGCTTAATGAATGCTTGCTGATTAATCTTTTTTTGTGTGTGGGGGGCAATGAGGGTTAAGTGACTTGCCCAGGGTCACACAGCTAGTAAGTGTCAAGTGCCTGAGGCCGGATTTGAACTCAGGTCCTCCTGAATCCAGGGCCAGTGCTTTATCCACTGTGCCACCTAGCTGCCCCTTGCTTGCTGATTAATCTTAAGAAAAAACTGGGGTCCCTAGGTGGCACAGTGAATAGAGCAACCCACCCCTGGAGTCAGGAGGACCTGAGTTCAAATGTGACCTCAGACACTTATTAGCTTGTGACCCTGGGCAAGTCACTTAACCCTGATTGCCTCAAAAAAGAAAAGAAACAACTGAATATGTTGCTAGAGTGAGTGAGTTGGGGCCAAGGAGGAGCATAAGAAAGAAGAATCCAAGTTAGAAGGGACCTTAGAGGCCACTGAGGCTAACCACCTCATTTTATAGATGAGACAGCTCAAGCACAAAGAAATTAAGGGACTCGCCTAAGGTCACTCCGCTCTTTATGGGTCTGAAGAGGTATTTGAACCCAGGTATTCCTTACTCCCAAGGCCAGCACCTTCAAAAGCATCTTCAAAAGGCTAGGAGGAAATTGAGGAGGAAGAACATGCTTTTAGCAGGACATCAGGGAAGGTTTCATGGAAAAGGTGGTATCTAAATTAAACCTAAAAGGAAAAAAACAGTTTTTGCCTAATGAAGCCCATCGTTCTAAGACTGGGTGTTCCTATGTTGTCACCACTCTGGGGTCCCTAGAATCCCTCCAATCCCTTAGGTCATGTGAGCCTCCCCCCAACCTTGTCCCCACAAAGAGCTGATTCCTGGGGACTAGGCTAGGCTTAACCATGGCTTTCAACTAGCAGAGGCAGAGAGTGAAGAAAGCAAAGTACACTTATCCCTTCCACATTGCAGGGTGCACCCCCCCCCCCAGATCCAAGCAATCTTGAATATCCTTGTAAAGTTTTTTGGCCCTCCCTTCATAACAGAGAAAAAGTCTGAATTAAAAAATTTTTTCTTTTATGGAGTGTTTACAATACCTTATTGTTAAATTTGGGTTGATATTATACAATACTGTGCATGCACTTTATGCATTATTGGGTTTCTAAACTTTTTTCTGTGTCATCTGTTGGCTTTTGCATGTTGTCTGAGGCTTCTGCAAAACTCCCCCCAAAATTACCATTTAATTTCTTATGCCGACCCGTGATATATCCAAACCATGATGGGGAAAGTTGAGATGTGGAAGGGATAAGTGTGGTTGATTTTCATGTGGAAAAATTATGTAGGCACTCCCCCCAATTCACCCCCTAATGATGACTGAGTCTATTTCATTGTTTCTATCAAATCTAGTTTAAGACTAGGTTTGTTTTCTTTTTTATCCTGTTCTTTCCTACCTCCTACCCCTCCAGTTCCTGGGTGCCTTTTTATTCCCTCCCATCAATCACTACTAGGAGCCAAAATTAGTTTGCATCTACCCAGTATTTACCTGCATATGTTTTGCATCTATGTATATGTATACACATTGTTTCCCCCAATAAGGATCCAAGTTTCTTGTTGTCAGGGATTGTTTCATTTTTGTTTTGTTTTGTTTTGGGTTTTCTGCAGGCAACGAGGGTTGAGAGACTTGCCCAGGGTCACACAGTTAGTAAGTGTCAAGTGTCTGAGGCCACATTTGAACTCAGGTCCTCCTGAATCCAGGGCTAGTGCTTTATCCACAGCACCACCTAGCTGCCCTTCATTGTTGTTCTGTCGCTCCAATGCCTAGAATTGTGCCTGGCACACAGTAGGTACTTAATAAATGATTGCTGAATGGATGCTATCAATTGATTGCCAAAGTGAACTATTTGTCACTAACCATCCCCATCTTCTTTCTCAAAAGATACATCACAAATCAGGAGTACCCCAAAACACATCCACCCTGACAATCCAATCCACTAAGAACAACAAAGAGCCTCAGATCCAAAGCTATAGTCTTTGATGAGCTATTTTCTCACAAGAAGAATTTCCTGACCCTCCAGGATGCTTAGGTACTAAAGTAGATTTCCAGTGGATTTTGTAGAATACTGATATTGAATTCATTTAAATGTTAATGCCTACCTAGAATCATGGACTTTGAGAATATCCCAGGTGAAAAGAATTTAGAGACCACATAATTGAAACTCTTCCTTTTACAGATAGGAAAAATGAGGCCCAGGCAGGAGACAGGACTTCTGACTTACAAACCAGAGCTTATACATCATATAACTTCTCTGGTAGCAGACATTTCTTTAGGCTTAATACAACTCTTCATGGACACGAGAGTAGGCTACATCAGATATGTCAAATACTTGGCCTGTGGGAGGCACTGACACCACTGGCAATATTACCAAGTGTGGACTGGAAGAAGATTAAAATGTACTTGGAAAGTATTTAACAAAAATAAATAAAAATATGATAGAACATAGATAGTTAATTTGTGGTTTTCTTTTCTTTTTTCTTTTGCAGGGCAATGGGGATTAAGTGACTTGCACAGGGTCACACAGCTAGTAAGTGTCAAGTGTCTGAGGTCAAATTTGAACTCAGGTCTTCCTGAATCCAAGGCTGGTGCTTTATCCACTGCACCACCTAGCTGCCCCAATATGTGGTTTTCTAAGTATGTGTTCAGCAGATATCCTTGTATAAAATTTGGTTTTGTTCAATCATTTTTTTCAGTTGTGTCTGACTCTTCATGACCCCATGTGGGGTTTCCTTGGCAGAGAAACTGGAGTGGTTTGTCATTTCCTTCTCCAGTTCATTTTTACAGATGAGGAAACTGAGGGAAACAGGGTTAAATCATTTGCCCAGAGTCACACAGGTAGTAACTGTTTGAGACCGGATTTGAACTTATCAAGTCTTCCTGACTCCAGGCCCAGTACTCTATCCACTGCACCATCTAGCTGCCCTTATATATGATTTAGTGGCTCTCATTTCTGAGTTTGACAGACACCACATGACCTCCAGAGCCTCTAAGATCAAGAATGAGAAGCCACAGGAAAAGAACTGAGAAAATGAAATTCCCTTTCTTCTTTAAAGAGGGAGGAAGTTATGGATTAGTGCATGCTGTCCATCTCCTTCGATGCATTTTTTCATTTTGTTGAATTGGGGTTTTTTGTTTTTTGTTTTTGTTAAAAGGAGTCGCCTGATAAGCATGGGAGAGGGGATGGGATTTATGTGAAAATAAAGGAAGCAGCTAGGTGGCACAATGGATAGAAAACTAACCCTGGACTCCTGAGGACCCAAACTCAAATTTGAGCTCAGATACTTACTTACTAGTTGTGTGACCCTGAGCAAGTCATTTCACCCTGTTCGCCTCTCCAAAAAGAAAAAGAAACTGAGGATGATAAAAACAGAAATGAATGCTTTCTTTAAAAAAAAATACACTTAAGGAATGGACACAAGTGATGGCTAAACTATGCTTTGGCCAAGTCTTCACTCAGCAGGGCTGTGATATACACTCCTGCCTGTAGACAGGGCACTTTAGATAGCAGCTCTGAAAGCAGCTCAGGCCTCAGGGGTGAAATTCTTTAAGCCCCTGAGCTCCCTGCTTGCCTTAGGACCCCCCTACTCTCTACCTCCTCTTCAGCACCTGGAACATGCCCGGACACAACCTGCCTTTTGAGGCTCTGCTATCACCAGCTATCTGCAACATCCCTACTGAACCCAGCCAGGCAGTCACACCCTGTGGGGAAGGGCAGGGAAGTCCCACAGAGAACAGAATATGTAAAAGCTAATGGGTCGGGGCATGTCTTGGGAAACAAATCCCTCCCTGAGCTGAGTGAGGGTGTGAAGAAGGCAAGGTTTTCCAGAAGGGTCGGAGAGAGCCCGAGCCCCTGCTGAGCACCCCTGAGAACCCCAAACTAGAGGTTACAGCCAAGCTAGGCAGCCTTCCCAACGGGCCTTGGCCACCTCCAGGCTGTGCTGAATGGCTATAGGACCTTCTTTCAGGGAGGCCAAAGCCCTGGGCAGGGGCAGACCCCAATCCAGAAGCCCTATCATCTCTACTGTGTATACTGCCCTACGGGAATCACATCTAGAGCAGTGTGTTGAATTCTAGGCAATTCATTTTATTGTCCATTCTTCAAAATAATACTTTTTAAAATCTATCTTATTCTAGTGGGGTTTTTTTTTAAACATAACATTCATTTCCAAATAAATCCTTCCCATTCCCACTACCCAGCAAACCATCCCTTGTATAACAGAGCTTTTGAAAAGAAAGAGGGGGCAGCTAGGTGGCACAGTGGATAGAGCACCGGCCCTGGAGTCAGGAGTACCTGAATTCAAATCCAGCCTCAGACATTTGACACTTACTAGCTGTGTGACCCTGGGCAAGTCACTTAACCCCAATTGCCTCACCAAAAAAAAAAAAAAAAAGAAAAGGAAAGAAAAAAAAAGAAAGAGGACTTGGAGAACAGGTCAGAAAAACTGCAAATCATATCTATCGAGTGTGATGGTGTATGTAATATTCCATACCCATAGCACACTACCCTTGTAACAAAGAGAGAAAGGCATGTTGTTTCAACTCTTCTGCTTGTGGGCAAAAATTTTAGGAATAATGTTGACAAACTGGATGCTCCAAGACAGAAACCAGGAAAATTATGGGAGATCAAGAGTTATTAAGATGAATTGGGGTAGCTAGATAGCACAGTGGATAGAGCACTGGCCCTGGAGTCAGGAGGACCTGAGTTCAAATTCGACCTCAGTCATTTGACACTTACTAGTTGTGTGACCCTGGGCAAGTCATTTAACCCCAATTGCCTCACCAAAAAAAAAAAAAAAAAAAAAAAGATGAAACTGGGAATGTTTGGTCTAGGAAAAAGAACCCAGTTAGTAAATCAAGATTACTGATCTGGTCATGTCATTCCTCTTCTCAGGAAGCAGCAACAGCTCCCTATCGCCTCTTGGATAGTAAACTTTCCTAGAATTGAAAGCCCTTCATAATTCGGTTCCAATTTGCTTTTCCAGACTTATTGCCCAATTCTCCTTTTCACACACTCTACATATGAGTAAAAGTAGCCTACTTGCTATTCCTCTTTGCATTTGCACAAGATTTTCCATGCTTGGGAATGCTAATTCTTCCTCATCAACACATCTTAGAATCCTTAACTCTCTTCAAAGCACAGCTTATATAGGTCCCTTTTGTTCTATCATTTCAGTCATGGCCAACTCTTCATGATCCCATTTGGGGTTTTCTTGGCAAAGATACTGTAGGGGTTTGCCATTTCCTTCTCTAGCTCATTTGACAGATGAGGAAACTGAGGCAAACAGGGTTAAGTGATTTGCCCAGAGACACACAGCTAGTTAGTGTCTGAGGATGGATTTAGGGGGCGGCTAGGTGGCGCAGTGGATAAAGCACCGGCCCTGGATTCAGGAGTACCTGAGTTCAAATCCAGCCTCAGACACTTGACACTTACTAGCTGTGTGACCCTGGGCAAGTCACTTAACCTCTATTGCCCCGCAAAAAAAAAAAAAAAAAAAAAAGGATGGATTTGGATTCAGGTCTTCCTGACTCCAGACCAGGTACTCTACTACACCAGTGTACCCACCTTTGTGGGGTCTATTCTGATCTCCCAGTTGTTAACATTTCCCCCCACACCTTGAAATAATAATAACTATTATTATTATTATTATTACTTTTATTTGTTGTACAGTACTTCAGTCATGTTGGACTCTTCATGGCCCCATGGACCAGAGTGCTCCAGGCCCTCCTCTCCTTCACTATCTTCAGAAGTCTGAGTTCATGTTCCGTGTTTCCATGACACCATCTATCCATCTCATCCTCTGCTGTCCCCTTTCCTTTTGCCTTCAGTTTTTCCCAGCATCAAAGGTCTTTTCCAATGAGTCATCATCTCATTATGTGGCCAAATTATTTCAGCTTCAGCTTCAGTATTTGACCCGCCTGAATTAATTTCTTTACATATTGACTTATTTCATCTCCTTGCTTTCCAAGGGACTCTCAAAAGTCTTCTCCAGGGGCAGCTAGGTGGCGCAGTGGATAGAGCACTGGCCCTGGATTCAGGAGGACCTGAGTTCAAATCAGGCCTCAGACACTTGACACTTACTAGCTGTGTGACCCTGGGCAAGTCACTTAACCCCAATCGCCTCACCAAAAAAGAAAAAAAAGTCTTCTCCAGCACCACAATTCCAAAGTGTCAATTCTGTAGCACTCAGCCTCCTTTATTTATATATTCATTTATTTGTTTGTTTGTTTGTTTTTGCAGGGCAATGAAGGTTAAGTGACTTGACCAGGGTCACACAGCAAGTAAATATCAAGTGTCTGAATCTAGATTTGAACTCAGGTCCTCCTGAATCCAGGGCCAGTGCTTTATCCACTGTACCACCTAGCTGCCCCCCAGCCTCCTTTATAATCCAACTCTCACAGCCATACATTGCTACTGGAAATTAATAATAGTATCCAGCATTTATTTGACACTTTAAGGTTTGCAAAGTGCTTTACAAATATTATCTCAATATATATCCCCACTTTACAATTGAGGAAACTGAGGAAGAAAGAGTATCTGAGGCTGCATTTGAGCTCAGCTCTTCCTATCTCTAGTCCCAGGACACTATCTGTTCTACCCAAACTTACTCCAGGCAAAATTACTTTGTAATTGCTTCATGTGTATTGTGTGTGTGTAAACACATATGTTGTTTAACACACATATGTGTGTAAACACACATGTACATGTTTCCGCACTATAGGGTATAAGTTCCTTCAGGGCAAGAACTGTTTGTTTCATTATTGTCTTTGCAGCCCAGTGCTTAGCACATAGTAGGTGCTTAACGAGTGTTACATTGAAGAAGTCTTCAAGTAGATACTGATGGTCACTTTTCAGGGATGCTGTAGAGTTGATTCCTCCTCAGATACCAGTTGGGATCCCTTCCACCTCTGAGATTCTGAGAACTCATGAGCTCTGGATAACAGTGACAGAGCCTGAGAGCAGGGGTAGCAAGCTCTGGGGAGGAATCTGGTGTTGGGCAAGGTCAGCCAAGCTGGGGTCAGCTGCAGCATGGGAAAAAATACTGGATTAGGAGGCAGGATGCCAGAATTCAAGAGTAGGATTTGACACTAATTCATTCTTAGCACAATGTCTCCAGAGCTTAGCACAGTGCCTGCCACATACTAGGTGCTTAATAAATGCTTGTTAAATTAAATGTGACCCTGTGATTTCTCTTCCCTTTTTGTCATTATGCCAGAACACAGTAGGCTCTTAATAAATGTTTGGCTCTAGACTTTGTTTTCCTCATCTGTAAAAATGGGATTAGACTACACAGTCACCAAAATCTCAAGTATTTTTAAACCTTCTGGGCTCTGCCTCCCTCTTACCCTTCAATGCATTTCAACAAACATTTTATTAAGCATATAATTCATACACGAGAGAAAGGCTGGTCTTGAAGTCAGAAACACCTGGGTTCAAGACTTTGCATATGACACAAGCTAGCTCTGTGACTCACGAGCAAGGCACTGTCCCACACTGCCTTCAGGTACATGAGCTTAGACTGTCAGACAAAAACAAATTGGTAACAGGTTATAGATGTCCCACACTCCGAGCTCCCTGTGTGAATGAAATCAAAGTTTCAAAGTAGGGGTAAAAAAAAGAGGGGGGCAGTGGGGGAGTCGGGGAGAGGTTGCAGTCAGAAAAGCGCAAATTGGCCTATTAGAGAGAGGGGACAAGATTGGTACCTGTATTCAAATCCCACTTCTTAGATTTAGTAGCTGAGCAAGTCGATTAACCTCTATGCACCTCAGGAAATTTCCATAGGATTTATCTGCTAAATCAAAGATTTAGTCATCTGAGTTGGTGGAACAAGTTTCTCATACTAGCAAATCGCAGAAAAATCTCAAGAAACAGTCTTCCCACAAAGAATTTACAGTGCCACTTGTGGGGTGGGAGCGGGATGAAGGTAGAGCATGTGACCTAAGATAGTAAAGAACATTAGCCACTTGAGGGATCAGGGAAGGCTTCATGAGAAAGTAACACCCGAACTGAGCCTTGAAGCCTTCAGGAGCCAAATCCAGGGGAGGATGCGTTCCAGGCATGTGGGGAGATGCACAGAGTGGGAGGAGTGAAATGGTATGTTGAGAATGTAGAAAGTCTGAAGAGGAACAATATAAAATAGTAAAATAAAGGAGTAATGTAACATAGGGAAACTAATGTGTAGCCAAATTGTGGAGAATATTAAATGCAAGGCTGAATTTTTATCTTATCCTGGAAGTAATAGGGAGTCACAGGAGATCTTAGAGAAGAGAAGTGACACAATCAGACAAGTGCCTTAGGAAGAGAAATCTGGATGAATGAAGAAGGAAGAAACCAGAAGCAAGGAAACCAAGAAAGAAGCTATTATAATGGTCAAGATGAGGTGATGAGGGCCTGAACTAAAGTATGGTTATGTCAGTGGAAAAACTAGAGGTATCATAATAGCTCACATTTCCACAGCATCTTAAATTTGGAAAGTACTCTCCTTAGAACAAACTTTTGTAGATGAGGAAACTGACATTTTCAGTGGGGGAGGCAACCAGGATTAAATGACTTGACCAAGATCGTACAAGTAGTAAGTGTCTGAGGCCAAATTTGAGCTTTGCTCCTCTTGACTCCAGGGTCAGTGCTCTATCTACTGTGCCAACTAGCCGCCCCTGGAAACTGACATCCTGAGAGGTAAATAATGACTCCCTCCGTGACCACATAGTTAGCATCTCTGGTGCCAGTCAGATCCAGGCCTCTTAACTTCAAATATTCACAGTCCTATGCTAGCAGGACAGGTGGACTTATCAGGTATTGGCAAATGATTGATTACCTATGGAGGTGAGATGAGGAAAAAAGAAACTTACACAGAGTTTCTGAACCTGAGTGACTAGGAAGATGGGGGTGGCTAACAGAAATTGGGGCACCTAGGTGGATAGAATGCTGGGCCTAGAGTCAGGAGGATCTGAGTTCAAATTTGACGTTAGACACTTACTAGTTATGTGACCTTGGACAAGTCACTCTGCTTGCCTTCATCCATTGGAGAAGGAAATGGCAAACCACTCCAGTATCTTTGTCAAGAAAACCCCTTGGACAGTATGGTCCATAGATATGACTGAACAACAACAACAACAACATAACAGAAATTGGAAGTTTGGAGGAAGCATGGATTTAGAAAGGGGGAAAATAATGGATTCCCTTTCGGACATGTTGAGTTTCATATCACATTCATATTATGTTCCGCAGATAGCTGGTGATTTGGGGCTCGAGTTTAGAAGAAAGAATAGAGATGAATCATATATTTTAGCATTGTAAGGGACCTTAGCGATCATCTAATATAATCCTATAATTTTACAGATGGGGAAACAGGCACAAAGAAGGAAAGTGACATACTCAAAGTCACAAATGTAGCAAGGAGTAGAACCGTTATTTGAATACATCTTCTGGCTCCAAATCCATCGCTCCTTTCATTTGAGCTTTTAAGACACTTGTTCTGAATCCCTGGGGTGGACCCCAGAGCTTTCTCCACTCACATAAAGCAGGGAAGGGCAGAGCTGAGGCCTTGAGGGGCCAACCCACAGGGTTTCCTTACCCTATCTTGTGGGGGGGAGGAGAGGGGGTGCTGTGCTAAGATACACTGGAAGAGAGGTAGAGAAGGAGCAGACCTAGGCTCTGACCTCAGAGATCTCACAGTCTGAAGGAGACAGAAGAGGGGAAGAATCAGACCAAGCATTCGGGAATTCATGGTCTTAGGGAGACAGAGCACAATGAGACCCAGGAGTCACCTTCAGGTAGAGGACAATCCAGGGGTGACAGAAGATGGACCGATCTGGTCCTTGGCCTCAGAAAAGAATCCTAAAAAGTCAGATCTTAATGGGAACAGAAACCATTTAAACTCTCATGTTATAAGCAAGGAAACCAAGGTCCAGGGGGCACAAGGGGAGAAGTGCAGAGACTCACCCAAGATCACACAATTCAATCCAAAGGAGTTTTCAAATCAGGAATTCTTAACCTGGAGCCCATGAACATTTAAAAATATTTTAATAATTATTCCAGTATAATGGGTTTTCTTTGTAAGAGTGTGCATTTTCTTTTATTCATTTAAAAATACCGTTATGCAAAGGAGCCATGGACTTTTTCAGATTTCTAGAAGAGTTCAGAACAACAACAAGGAGAGCTTAAGAAGCCCTGATTTAATGTTGTCATGGCTCGGAGAAGAGAGGGAGCAGAAGGCACCGGCATTGACAGGGAAGGCTACTGTGTGGAGGTGTAGACTGAGCCACATCTTGAAAGATCCACTTTCAGTGACAGAGAAGGCCAGAGAAAGACACCCCCCCCCAAATGGGATTGGTTTAAGTTGCTGATGTGGAGGTAGAAATAGGCCTGGCACAGGAGAGGGGGACAATTCGTGGGATTTTTTTGGTTTACAATGGGGCTCCCCTATTTCTAAGCAGGTGGAAAATGGGAGGTGTGCCCTAGCTTACCTCCTTGTTCACCCTGTTAGGCAAGGACTTGGGGCTCTAGTCTGATCAACAGGGGAGGGCAGGGGAGGAGAGAGGCTGCACCTCCTCTTGTCAATTAGCAAATCTGTCTGATTGGGGACCTCAGCTGGGCATCCGGCCTATCTATATCATGTGACCACTGGCACAGTCTGATTTGAGACCATGTAAAGGCAGTAGGCAGGTGAGGGCCAATGCCCTGTGGGACTTGGCTTCCTGCAGGTCCAGGGAAAGACCTGTCCCAGTAGTCTGGTTCTGGTTGTGCCACTAACTTGCTGTGTAACCTTGTTCATGTCTCTTTTCTGGACCTCAGTTTCCCCAACTGTTAAATGGGGTGAAAAACATATCTCCTACCTTTCTTCAAAGGTTATTGTAGGGACCAGATGAGAGAATCACTGTAAAGTACCCTATAAACCTTAGAGTGCCATATACAGGTGAGATTATTATTACAATTTGTTTTTCCAGAGAAGCCCTGCCCTAGCCTAGGACAACATCTGCTGAAATTGCAGCACTGAAAGGAATGGGGTGGAGGTCCTATAAACCCAAAAGCAGCCTATAAATGTGAGCCGTCGAAATTATTGTTATTATTAACTTTTTTGTTCAAACTGAAGATATGACCATGTCACTCCTTTACTCAAGAAGCTTCACTGGCTCCCCATGGTGTCTAAGAATTTGAATTCTTAATTAAATTCTTAAAATGTACATTTATTCCTCTGTTTGGGAATGTAAAGCCCTTCACAAAAGGCTCCACCTTAGCCTTCTAGGTCCATTACACATTACTCCTTCTCGTGCACTCTACAAAACACTCAATCTCCACCTTCCATGCTTCAAATGCTCTCCAACCTCACCTTTTCCTGGGTTTCTACAAGGTTCAGCTCAAGTGCTGCCTCAAACTTCAAGAAACTTTTCCTGATTCTCCCAAGTAGTCAGTGCCTCTGCCCAAATCACTATGTATTTATTCTGAATACCTTCTATATTTATGTATATGTGAGTATTTTGGATGAAGAACCTAAGGAGAATATAAGCTTCTTGGAGGCAAAGTCTATTAATAGTATTTTAGGCCTTCTCGGGCTTAATACAGTGCCTGCAGAACTGATGCTTAATAAATGCTTGGGGTTTTTTGTTTTTGGGGAGGGTTTTGTTGTTGTTTGGCAGGGCAATTGGGGTTAAATGACTTGCCCAGGGTCACACAGCTGGTAAGTGTCAAGTTTCTGAGGCTGGATTTGAACTCAGGTCTTCCTGACTCCAGGGTTGGTGCTCTATCCACTGCGCCACCTAACTGCCCCCAATAAATGCTTGTTGATTCATTGATTTAGTCACAAAATCTCAGAGTAGGAAAGACCCTCAAAGTCCACCTAGTTCAACTAGCACCCCCTATAGTATATGGGACAAATAGTCATCCAGCCTTTGCTTAAACACATCCAGTGAGGGGGAAGCCCACCACCTCCTAAAGCAGCCCATTCATTCCTTCTCAGTTGTTCAAAAGTTCAGAATATTAGGAAGCTTTTTCTAATGCCAAGTTGAAATCTTCTCCCCTGCAACTTCTAGCCTCCTCTTCTATATGCCAACCTTTCAAATATAAAAAAGACTGTAGGGGGCAGCTAGGTGGCACAGTGGATAGAGCACCAGCCCTGGATTCAGGAGGACCTGAGTTCAAATCCGACCTCAGACACTTAACACTTAATAGCTGTGTGACCCTAGGCAAGTCACTTAACCCCAATTGCCTCACCAAAAAAAAAAAAAAGAAGACTGTAAGCATATCCAGCCTAAGCCTCCTCTCCTCTCCCCTCTGTTCCCTTCCCTTCCCCATCTCTCCTCTCCTATCCTCTCTTCTTCTCTCCTTTCCCTTCCCTATTTCTCCTCTGCTCTCCTCTTTTCCAGGCTAAATATTCCTAGGTTCTTCAAATAAACCTCTATGGCACTGTCTCTAGTCCCCTTCCCACTCTCTGGGCATCCTCCAGCTTGTGAATGACATTTCCAAAACATGGTACCCACCGGTGAATACAGCACTACAAGCTGATCAGAGACCAACTGGACTATCACCCCCTTGTTCTGGACACTGTGCTCAATACAGCCCAAGATAACAATAGCTTCCTTGGCTGTCATGTCATCCTGATGACTCACACTGTGCTTCTAGTTCAATAGATCTTTTTCACATGCTACATAGCCAGGCCTCTCCCATCTTACATGTGTGAAATTGGCTTTTTGAAGCCGAGTGTAGGGCTACATTTAGTTTGATTAAATTTTGCCTTATTAGGTGCATCCTGTCATCCTAGCCTGTTGGGATATTTTTACATCTTAATTCTGTCATCCAGCATGTTAATTATCCTTCCAGCTTCATATCACCTGGAAATCTGATAAGCATTCCATCTATGCCTTCATCCAAATCATTGATAAATGTATTGGGGGGGAGGGGTCAGCTAGATGGAACAGTGGCTAAAGCACCAGCCTCAGACACTTGACACTTACTAGCTGTGTGACCCTGGGCAAGTCACTTAACCCTCACTGTCCCGCAATAGCTAGCTAGATAGATAGATGAATGAATAGATAGATAAATGAATGAATGAATGGATAGGTAAATGGATAAATAAATAACTAAATTTAAAAATAAATAAATAGATAAATAAGCAAATGGATAAATAAATAAATGAATAAATGAATAGGTAAATGTATTAAATAGCATAGGATCAAGGACATATCCCTGGAGCTGTATACTAGAGGCTTTCCAAGTAGACATTGACTGTTCTTTTGGTCCAATAAGTTTTCAAATCCTATGGATTTACCTCCATGGTGTCTGCATCACCTCTTCTGTAGACAATTGCATTATCTTACCTGGTCTCCCTGCCACCACTCTTTCCCCCCTCTAATTCACCCAGCTCACAAATTCATTTTTCTAATGCCCATCTGGGACCACACCCTTCTGATTCCCTTGTTCGAATACTCAGCTCCACCCTGACCATGGGAAAAAGTCTCACGTCTTCAACCTGACATCCAAGGTGTCAGACCTCCCCTGTGGCTGCTGACAGGTATCTTCTCCTAAGCTAGATGAGTCTCCTTACTCTCTCTTGTGGCTCTCATCCTTTACTCTTGTCATGTTACCCACTGGGACACAAGGTCCAGGGAACAGGCGAGCCTTCAATTAACAACAGCTGTAAAGGACTCCGAGGGAAGGACTGTTAGTAGATTTTTCTTTAGATTTACATTGTGGGGGCAGCTAGGTGATGCAGTGGATAAAGCACCAGTCCTGTATTCAGGAACACCTGAGTTCAAATCCAGCCTCAGACACTTGACACTTACTAGCTGTGTGACCCTAGGCAAGTCACTTAGCCCTCATTGCCCTGCCCCACCCCCCAAAAAAATTTACATTGCTATGATCATCCCTAATTATTGGTTGTTTTTGCAAATGTCAGTGTCTGAACTCCTTCTAGTGCCTGTGTCAGGGGTAGGGGTGGGGTGGGGTGGGAAGGAGTGGATGTCCTGCCTTTGGTGCCTCCTCAGATCTTAGAGGATGACCTGGCTTCTCCAAGGCAATACCAACATTGTACAAGCTCTGGTAGTTCCCACCAAGCAGGAAAGGCTGCAAGTCCAACCAGGGGACAGATTTTTTTGTCTGAAGACTGGCCTTGCTAAGTAGAGGAAGCCTAAGTCAATCAATCAATAAGCATTTATTAAGCACCTATTATGTTCCTTGTACTGTGCCAAGTGCTGGAGATACAAAAAGAGGCGAAAGGTACTCCCTGCCTTCAAGAAGTTTGCCATCTGGGGCAGCTAGGTGGCGCAGTGGATGGAACACCGGCCCCGGATTTAGGAGTATCTGAGTTCAAATCCGGCCTCAGACACTTAATACTAGCTGTGTGACCCTGGGCAAGTCACTTAACCCCAATTGCCTCACCAAAAAAAAAAAAGAAGTTTGCCATCTAATAGGGATGACAACTTGCAAATAAATATATACAAGGTAAGCTATATACAGGATAAATGGGAAATAATTTTAAAAGGAAAAGCAGTGGAATTAAGAGGGGGTGGGGAAGGCTTCCTATAGAAGGTGGGATTTTAGTTGGGACTTAAAGGAAGCCAGGGAGGTCAGAATTTGGAGTGGAAAAGGGACATTCCAGAATGGGGAAAAGACAGAGAAGATACCCCAAGTGGAGAGATGAAGTTGTTGTTGTTGTTGTTCTCAAAGAGGATCCTGCTTCAGGGCCAGTGGTCTATCCACTGCACCACCTTGGTAGACTCACATCAGTAAGAGATGAAATATTATTCATGGAAGAGCCAGGAAATCAGTGTTCCTGGATAGAAGAGTACATCTCAGGGAGTAAGGTATAAGAAGATTAGAAAGGAGGACAAAGTTATGTTATGAAGAGCTTTGAATGCCAAGCAGAGTATTTTGTATTTGATCCTGGAGGCAATAGGGAGCCACTGGAATTTATTGAGTAAGGAGGGGTGTGTGTGACATGATAAAACCTTCACTTTAGAAAATCACTTTTGTGACTGAATGGAGAATGGATTGGAGTGAGGAAGGGACTTGAGGCAGATTGACCCATTAGCAGGCTATTGCAATAATCCAGGCATGAGGTGATGAGGACCTAAACCAGAGTGGTGGCAGTGTCAGAGGAAAGGAGAAGCTATTTGGGGGAGATCTTGGCCTTGGCTGTTGTTGCTGTTGTTATTTGTCCTTCAGTTCTGAAGAGGACCATGACAACAGGATGCTGTCATGACTTGCACTGAATTGGATTTAAGTGAGGGAGGGCTGTGCAAGGTCATCAACCTCACTCTCTCCTCCAGAGCCCTCTGGATCCAGTGGCAAGATATACATCAGAATGACTAGAGATGACCCCGGATGTTTGAAGCAATCTGGTTAAGTGACTTACCCAGGGTCACACAGCTAGTAAGTGTCTGAGGTCAGATTTTAACTCAGATCCTCCCAACTTCAGGGCCAGTGGTCTATCCACTGCACTGCTTAGATGCCCCAACAGGACTTGGCAGCAAATTGGATATGGGGGTGGGGGTAGTATGAGAGATAATGAGGAATCCAAGATGACTCCTAGTTTGTGAGCCAGAGGGACTGGGCAGATGGAGTTGCCCTGAACAGTAATAAGGAAAGGGAGGAGGTATTTAGGGGGGAAAGATAATGAGTTCTGTTTTGGACATATTCAGTTTAAGATGTCTACTGGACATCTAGTTCTACAAGTCTGAAAGACAGTCAGGGATGTGAGATTGGAGGTCGGCAGAGAGATGGGGCAGGATAGGTAGATCTGAGAATCCTCAGCATGAAATCCATGGGAACTGATGAGATCACCAAGTGAAGTGGTATAGCAAGAGGAGAGAAGGCGGCTCAGCTCAGAACCCTAAGAGACATGTATGGCTAGAGGGTGTGATCCGGGTAAGGTTCCAGCAAGGGATACAGAGAACCAGGAGAGAGGGGCATCATGGAAACCGAGAGAGAAGAGACTATCAAAGAGGAGAGAGTACTGCAGAGAAGTTAAAGAGAATGAAGATCGAGAAAAGGCTGTCGGATTTGGCAACTAACAGAGCATTTAGTAACTTTGGAGAAAGTTGTTTGGATGGAATGATGAGGTCGGAAGCCAGATTGTAAGGGGTTAAGAAGGAAGCGAGGGGCAGCTAGATGGCGCAGTGGTTAAGCACCGGCCCTGGATTCAGGAGTATCTGAGTTCAAATCCAGCCTCAGACACTTGACACTTACTAGCTGTGTGACCGTGGGCAAGTCACTTTACCCCCGTTGCCTGCAAAAAAAAAAAAAATTATTAAAAAAAAAAAAAGAAGGAAGTGAGAAGAAAGAAAGTGGAGGTGCCTATTGTAGGTGATTGAAGACATGCTTTTCGGGGCAGCTAGGTGGTATAGTGGATAAAGCACCAGCCCTGGAATCAGGAGGACCTGAGTTCAAATCTGACCTCAGATATTTGACACTTACTAGGTGTGTGACCCTGGGCAAGTCACTTGACTCTTATTGCCCTGTTTAAAAAAAAAAAGATGGCATTTTCAATGAATTTGGCTACAAAGGACAGAAGATGTTTAGGATGAAAACTGGAATGGAAGGATCAAATGAAGAGGTTTTTTAGGATAGAAGAAACATGGGTATGTCTGCATAGTCTTGGCCATGACAACTCTCCAAGTGTGTAGGAGAGTGTGTACAATCTGTGTTGGCAGAGGAAGGTCCCCACCAGTGAAATCACAGATCCTTGATGTTCTGAAGTCTCACTATGATGACGATCATCTCTTTATCTTCTGCATATAACCCAGACCCTCTGGGATTTTTTCCTGTGTGGGATACCTGCTGCTCTCTCTCCCTCAATATTCCCTACAGGCCCCTGGGCTTTATTGAGTCCCTGTGGTCCTGTGGTCCTTTCCAGTTCAAACTCTAGGATCCTACAATCAGCTACTTACTATCTATATGACCTTTGCCTAATCACTTCCCCTTTTGGGGATCTCATTTTCTCAACCTTAAAATGAAGGATCTTCTAAAAAGAAAGTAGCCTGTGCTAGGGTCCTTGTCCTGTTGTTGTTGTTGTTGTGATGTTTCAGTTGTGTCCAACTCTTTATTATCCCATTTGGGATTTTCTTGGCAAAGATACTGAAGTGGTTTGCCATTTCCTTTTCCCCCTCATTTTATAGATGAGGAAACTGAGGCAAACAAGGTTAAGTGACTTGCCCAGGGTGACATAGTTAGTAAGCATCTGAGGCCAGATTTGAACTCAGGAGGATGAGTCTTCCAGGCTCCAGGCCCTTCACTCTATCCACTGGGCCACCTAACCACCCAGCTAAGAGATGGAATGTCACAAATAAGGAACAGCTAGCAGGCAGCTTGAGAAAGAGAAGTATGAAATAAGACTGAAACAAATTAATTCTCCTCTGTCACCCCACCCTATGGCACCTGTATGCAGTAATTGACAGGTCCCAAAAGTCAGGTGGCATGGTCCCTTCTCAGTAACTCAGACATTATTCACTCTCATCTCAAACCCCTGGCCCAACAGCCTACAAGGGGCCACACTTAGGCCCAATATCTGTATGCACCGGCTGAGTGTTGGCTTCTGGCCAGCACTATGATAATAGGAACATAGCATTCAGAGTTGGAGGGGCCCTTGGAGATGTTCTATTTCAAGCACACATCATGCTACAGATAAGAAAACTGAGGCCAAGGGCGGGTAAGTCTTGTCCAAAGTCACACCCATTCATTAAAGAACAGAATAAGGATTATGCAGTTTTCTAAGGCAAGATTTGAACCCAGGTCTTCCTGACTCCCAATCCAGGGCTCTTTCTACAATGACAGCTATAACAACCCTCCTAAATCCACCTATTCTGTATATGGCTTTTTTTATTCAGTGTAAAGAATTCCCAAAGATGAACTCCCTCTACCAGTGTAGATCAACACCTTCTCTAAAATTTATAGTCTGGGGTTGAGTGACTTGCCCAGGGTCATATAACCAATGGGTGGTCTTCCTGACTCCAAGGCCAACTCTAATCTACTGCACTTCTGTACACATTCCTTCCCTATAGCAAAGGAGCTTTTTTTATTGATACACTGATTACATATAATTCTCAATCAATAATTAGCAAATAATACAAAATAAAGTGGGGTATTATTGATTTTCAATTTCACATTCCAACAAAACAAACAAAAAATTTCACATTCCCCATTTGATTCTATGAGACATTTCCACCGAATCACCATCTATAAACCAAATTGATATGATTAGCATCCATTGAAATTAAGTTAGCTATTGGCCAATAGAAAACAATAATTACAGGGTTCAACATTTTATACACAAACAGCCATAAGAGGTTTGATTATTCCTGGTGCTGGTTGACTGCTATAAATGACCCAGCAAAAAGTGATGTCTACACTTAACAAGAATAATCTCCATGTACATGATTTAGACATAAGAGGTAATACCATAGGTAAATTAGGAGAGGAAGGAATAGTCTACCTTTCAGATCTTTGGAAAGGAGAACAGTTTATGACCAAACAAGAGATAGAAAATATTATGAAATGCAAAATGGATGATTTTGATTACATTAAATTTAAAAGGTTTTGTACAAACAGAAGCAATGCATCCAAAATTAGAAGGGAGGCAGAAAGCTGGGAAACAATTTTTATGGCCAGTACTTCTGATTAAGGCCTCATTTCTAAAACATATAGGGAACTAAAATAAATAAATAAATAAAAATAAAAAGGGCAGCTAGATGGCGCAGGGGATAGAGCACTGGCCTTGGAGTCAGGAGTACCTGAGTTCAAATCTGGCCTCAGACACTTAACACTTACTAGCTGTGTGACCCTGGGCAAGTCACCTAACCCCAATTGCCTCACTAAAAAATAAATAAATAAAATATATAGGGAACTAAATCAAATTTATAAGAATCCAAGTCATTCCCCAATTGAGAAATGGTCAAAGGATATGAACAGGCAGTTTTCTGATGAAAAAACCAAAGCTATCTATTCCCATATGAAAAAATGCTCTAAATCACTATTTATTAGAGAAATGCAAATTAAAACAACTCTGAGGTACCACCTGACACCTATCAGATTGGCCAAAATGACAAAAAAGGAAAATAATAAATGTTGGAGAAGCTGTGGAAAAATTGGAACACTAATTCATTGTTGGTGGAGCTGTGAACTGATCCAACCATTCTGGAGAGCAATTTGGAATTATGCCCAAAGGGCTATAAAACTGTGCATACCCTTTTTTTTTTTTTTTAGTGAGGCAAGTGGGGTTAAGTGACTTGCCCAGGGTCACACAGCTAGTAAGTGTTAAGTGTCTGAGGCCAGATTTGAACTCAGGTACTCCTGACTCCAGGGCCGGTGCTCTATCCACTGCACCACCTAGCTGCCCCCCCCCTTTTTTTTTTTAGAGCTGTGCATACCCTTTGACCCAGCAATACCACTTTTGGGTCTTTTACCCAAAGAGATCATGGAAAAGGGAAAAGGACCCACATGTACAAAAATATTTATAGCTGCTCTTTGCGTGGTGGCAAGGAATTGGAAGTTGAGGGGATGCCCATCAATTGGGGAATGTCTGGACAAGTTGTGGTATATGAATGTAATGGAATACTATTGTGCTGTAAGAAACGATGAGCAGGAGGAGTTCAGAGAAACCTGGAGGGTCTTGCATGGGCTGATGATGAGTGAGATGAGCAGAACCAGAAGAACATTGTACACAGTATCATCAACATTGTGTGTTGATCTACTGTGATGGACTATATTCTCACCAATGCAATAGTACAGAAGAGTTCCAGGGGACTCATGATGGAAGAGGATCTCCAAATCCAGGAAAAAAAAAAGAACTGTGGAGTATAGATGCTGAATGAACCATATTATTTCTTTTGGTTTTGGTGCTGTTGTTTTTTCTATTTTGAGGTTTTTCCTCATTGCTCTGATTTTTCTCTTATAACATGACTAATGCAGAAATATGTTTAATGTTATATATATAAAACCTATATCAGATTACCTGCTGTCTAGGGGAGGGGTGAGGGAGGGAGAAAAAACTGAAATTGGAAAGCTTGTATAAACAAATGTTGAGAACTATCTTTACATGTAACTGGAGAAAAATAAAATACTTTTATCAGAAAAAAAAAAAGAATAATCTTCATGACTTGGGAGTGCTTTGGTGCTGCAGACTAAAGCCTTGCTGACTATATCTATTGCACTGACAAAAATTCATTGGGAGAAGTCCCCTTTGGTAAACCGGGCTTACAGAAAAAATGGTGTATGGGAAAATTAGAATTTACATGTCTTCCAGGTAATACAATGATCAAGTGCCTTGTCCCTTAGTAGCCCAGTCCCAATGTCCATTTAATCTTCAGTTGAGTTTCAGATGTCTCAGGTATTCATGTGGTCCCTGAAAACAACTAGAGAAGCTAGAGGAGCTTTTAAGCACATATAAAGTATCTTCCTATCTGTTAGTGGTTAGACACCTGGAATTGAAGTCAAGATGACCTGGATGCAAATCCTACCTTACTAGCTCTGTAATGCTGGGCAAATCTTTTAATCTCTATCAGTTTCAGTTTCCATAACTGTCAAATGAGGAGAACAACAGCGCTTCCCTCAGAGGATTGTGGTGAGAATCAGATTAGAGAATTTACGGAAAGTGCTTTGAAAATCTGAAGATGCCATATAAAGCAGAGCTATTCTTGTAATGGTGATGCTGATTCACAATTGGCCTGAGAGGGATGCTGGGCAAGGACAATGACAACAATAAGAATAAAGCTAATGATGACCATGACCCCTATTTCTCCAATTCTTTTGTGACTACAGAGTGCTTTTCTTACAACTGCTCTGATACCCCCAAAATATTTTCAATTATACCCATTTTATAGAAGAGAAAAGTAGGGCTCAAAGAAAGGAAGGGACTTTCCCACAGTCATAACACAAGTCAGAGGCAAACCCAAGACTTGAACTAAGTCCTTTGATGATTCCCTCTTAACCCCATAGAGATCATCACAATGGAAAACGTAAACATTCAATTAAATCTGTCCCCCATTCTCCTATTACAATATTGTCCCACTTTCCCCTATCTCCCCTTCCCCCCATCTTCTACTCTTCTGCAAGCAAAGGCTTCAGGAAAGAGAAGGCACATTTGTTTTCTATACCACATACTCAAGGAGGGAAAAGATTTAATTGACTCAATCTAGTTATCTGAGGAACAGCTAGGTGGGGGCACAGTGGATAGAGCGCCAGGCCTAGAATCAGGAAGACTCATCTTCCTGAGTTCAAATCTAGCCTCAGACATTTACTAGCTGTATGGCCCTGGGTAAGTCACTTAACCCTATTTGCCTCAGTTTTCTTATCTGCAAAATGAACTGGAGAGGGGCAGCTAGGTGGCACAGTGGATAGAGCACCGGCCCTGGAGTCAGGAGGACCTGAGTTCAAATCCGGCCTCAGACACTTAACACTTACTAGCTGTGTGACCCTGGGCAAGTCACAACCCCAATTGCCTCACTAAAAAAAAAAAAAAAAAGAACTGGAGAAAGAAATGGCAAAACATTCCAGTTTGCCAAGAAGACCCCCAAATAGAGTTGGACATGACTGAACAACAACTTATCTGATGGGGCTTCCTGGAAGCATTAAACTTCTTGTTTGTTTGTCTTAGAACTCATCACCCAGAGCAATGAGTAGAATTACAGTTTGCAGATTTCTATTCAACATAAAGGAAGAACTTTCTAACACTCAGAGCCATCTGGCAATATTGATACCACACACTTCTCAACACTGGAGATATCCAAGGGGAGACTAGCTGGCTGGCATATAGTAGAGGGAATTCCTGCTTTGGGAGGGGATGTGGGTGGGCCAGTGTGGTACCTTCCTGCTCTAAGAATAACTATTATCAGGTAATGCTTTAAGGTTTGCCAGGCACTTTATATCTTTGATATCATGTGATCCTTACAACAACCTTGTGAAGTCAGAATTAGAGTCATGATTCGCACCATTTTACAGATGAAGAAACTACAGGAATGGGATGGAATGTTACTGTACTATAAACAGGGGTGTTCTCGTAAATGCTTAACAACTGGCCCTCTGGAAAAGAAAATTGTTCACACAATACATTTTTCAGTTTAATCTGCACAATTAACTGTTTCTTAAGTCTAGACCCTACCTTCTTAAACGATGGGTCACAACCTCATGTGGGGTCACATAACTGAATATTGGGGGTTGTGAAAAATTTGGAAACAGCAAAAGGTTATGTATACCTATTTTATATACCTATATACCTAGGGTCACATAAAAATTTCTCAGGTAAAAAGGGGTCATGAGCGGAAAAAGTTTAAGAAGCCCTGGTCCCAAAAGAATAAATCAGACCCTGTTTTGTAGCCTTTGCTGATTTCTAAGGTGTAACTGTTCACACACAAAAATTTAACAAGCTCTCTCTGTTGCAAATGGCTCCAGCCCACTCCTTGTCTGTAAGAAATGACAAATGCAAAGTATTCAGAGAAATATGAGGAAACATATAAAAATTGATATAGAGTGAAGTAAGCAGCCCCAGGAAAACAATCTACACAAAGATCACAACAGTGAAAATGGAAAGAACAATACGATGGAGCTTCATGTTGTATAATTATAATGACCAAACTTTGACTCAAAGACCAATTCATTGCAGAAATCAGATCCTATGGGCACAGAATATTGCATAGGCTATCAGATATTGTTGATGTGTTGGTTGATTTTATGGAATTGCTTTTTTCCCTTCTTTCTTTCCTAATCTTTGTTACAAGGGAGAGCTCACCGGGGAAGAACTGGGGAAAATATTTCAAAATGAATGTTACATAAAGCCAAAACATCTCCATTAAATAAATGAATGAACGAATGAATTCATTCATTCGTTCATTCGTTTATTCACTTATTTTTTGTTTATATGTTTATTTATTTATTTGCTTGTTTGTTAATTTTTTTATTTATTGATTGATGTGACTTATCAGCGGTTACAAAGCCCACCAAGGGTAGCATTTGAACCTAGGTCTTTCCTAACTCCAGAATCTGTGATTCTACCATTCCTCCTAGCCCTTGCTCATACAGTCATATACTGGCCTCTCAACTATTTCCTTAACATTTTTCTTCTCTTACCAATTAGACTGAGAACTCTATGGGGAAATGCCACCGTCATTTTTTTCCTCCCTCCTACTCCACAGGTAGAAAAACAGTATATATAAGGGTGATAAGTAACTCCTGTTTGCATTGAATAGAATTGAACCGAAGTGATACATAGTTCTAAATTCTATGGATTGGATTGAATTGTTGTTGTTGTTCAGTTATAACCAACTCTTCATACCCTCATTTGGAGTTTTCTTGCAAAGATACTGGAGTAGTTTGCCATTTCCTTCTCCAGTTCATTTTACAGATGAGGAAACTGAAGCAAAAAGAGTTAAGTGGCTTGCCCAGGGTAACACAAATAGTAAGTTCTGAGGTCACATTTGAACTCAGGAAGATGTGTTCCTGACTTCAGTCCTAACACTCTATCTGCGGTACCACCTAGCTTCCCAAGGATTAAATTAGATTGGATTAAATGAAAAATCCCAATAATGCATTGGAATACACCCCCTCTTGACAGAGTCAAGTGGTCAGTAAGTCAAGAAGCATTTTTAAGCACTGTACCAAGCACTGGGGATACAAAAAGAGTCAAAAGACTGTCCCTGCCCTCAGGGAGCTCACAGTTTAAAAGGAAGACAATTCATAGACTCTAGTTCAAAAGTACAGAATACCTGAAGGGGGTGTAGGCCACAGAGTTTAACTTCTTCCTTTTATAAAAGAGGTAACTTTTCCCAGAAAGAGAAAAGGGCTTGCTCAAGATTACATAGGAAATTGGGGGACTCAAACCTGCATGTCCTTGACTTCCACTCATTTATAACTGGAAGGGAATTCAGCCATCATAAAGTTTGACCCTCCTCGTTTTGCAGATGGAGAAACTGAGACCAGGAAGTGACTTCCTGTGAGACAGGAAAGTCTCACAGTGAAACCAGAACTCAAGTACAATTCTTCTGACTCAATCAATTACAATCAGAAGTGACATTAGTTATTACCTAGTACAAACTCTTCATTTTGAGTCCTTTTGAGTCCCTAAAAACAAGTAAGCTGAGGGATTCTCTTGGCCGTGATCTTAGACTAAGCTGAACGGGGCAGAATGTGCTGGGTACATCCTAACTTTCCTAGTAGTTCTCATCCCTGACAGTGAGGGTACTACCCTCAATGGTTCTGAAGCTCATTGATTCATATCGGGCTTTCCATCTACTAAAACTTCCTACATCTATTTTTTTTTTTTGGAAGATCATTCATTTTAAGGATGAGGACATAGATCCCAAAAGGGAAAATGATTTGGTCAAGATCATATAGATAACAAGTAGCTGAGCTGGGATTCATTGCATCCTAGACTTTGAACTGGAAATGACCACAGAAATCATCTAGTCCCACTCTTTCACTTTATAAATGGCAAAACCAAAGCCCAGAGAGATGAAATGACTTTCCCAAGGTCACAGCGATAGTAAGAGAAAGAGGCGATATTCAAACCAGGTTTGAATATCCAAATATTCAAATCCTCTGACTCCAAATCAATTCTTTGTCTATTATACCATAATGCCTACAATGTCAGGGCCTTTATATCATAGAATGTCAGAAATGGAAGGCACCACAGAACACAGAATTTCAGAGTCAGAAGGCAACTTAAATAGAACAAGTTCCAATCTTTTCATTATACAAATAGGAAAATAGACCCAGAGAAGGAAAGGGACTTGCCCAAGATCACCCTAATAATTTGTCAATAGCCAGTCCCAGAAATACTGTCCCCCTAACAAGAGAAAGAAGCTGGTATAATTGAGTGGGTTTACCACAGCAGCTCAGGGAACAGCCCAGAGATAAAACACAAAGGATGAATTATTTGGGAAAAGTAGAGAGCTCTGATTCATAAGGAGTCATGCAATGAGTGGTATAAATGTGACCTCCCATCATGCCTAATGCCACATGCTGCCTCCCACCAATGTCAGCCAATTGACCTAGCCTGAGATGAGCTCAATACTCTCTAAACCCTTGCACCACATGGTCTTCCCTCCCTTCCCCCAACTTCCAAGAAAACTAAAAAACCTAACATGGTCTGGTGAAAAGAACAGTTGACTAGGAGTCAAGAGAGTTGGTATTTTCTTGACCTTTTGAGTCTGGGTGGAGACAAATGCTTGCTTCCCTTAGTCTGAGCAAGACAGAGGTTGGTTTTTCCAAAGAAGTGTGGGAGTAGTGTGATATAGTGGAAGGAACACTAGACTTGCAGCCAAAAGATCTGGGTTCAAGTGTCCACTCTACCACTTACTTCCTATATGTCCTTCACTTCTCTTTTTTAGGATTCCATTTCCTCCTGAGCACCTGGGGGGGGGGAGGGGTCTAGATTAAAATCACCAACACTTACTCAGAACAGTGTACTTCAGGACCTGTTTTGAGGGCTCCAAAGATGAAAAACAAGATAATCCCTGCCCTCAAACAGCTCATAACCTTGTGGAGAGACAACAAGACTAATATAAGGATGATCAAGGTAGAATAATATAAGGGCAAGTGAGAGATCTAAGCAGAATGTTCTAGGAAAATCTGAGGAAAGAGAAATCCCTTTAGGCTTGTTCTACTTGGCCCCAGAGAGCAGAACAAGGAGCAACACTTAGAAGTTGTAGCAAGGCACAGACAGGCTCAATGTTAAAAAAAAAAAAAAAGAAAAAGAAAAAAGAAAAGAAAAAGGGAAAAGGAAGAAAAAGAAAAAGAAAGAAAACATCTTAATGCTTAGAGTTGTCCAAAAAAGGTTTGCTTCAGGAAGTAACTGGGTTCTCCCAAACATTGGTGGTGGTGGTGCTGGTGAGTCCTGTCCAACTCTTCATGACCACATTTGGGCAAGATACTGGAGTGGTTTGCCATTTCCTTCTCCATTTCATTTTACAGGTGAGGAAACTGAGGCAAATAGAGTTAAGTGACTTGCCCAGGGTCACACAGCTAGTAAGTGTCTGAAGCCAGATTTGAACTCAAGATGAGTCTTTCTGACTCCAGGTCTAGCACTCTATCCACTATGCCACCTAGCTGTCCCCTATCACTGTGATTCCCCATGACTAGAGGTCTACAAACAGGTTAGTTGACCACTTGAAAGGGATTGTGTAGGGGGCCCTTAGTTAGCTATGGGTTGGTCTGAATGCTCTCATAGGACCCTTCAAGCTCTGAGACTCAGTGATCCTGTGAACTTTATTAGGACACAGATGAGAAAATTAAATGAGACAAAATACAAGATTACAGAAGGTGTTTAAAAAGCAATGGAATGGGGGCAGCTAGGTGGCGCAGTGGATAAAGCACTGGCCTTGGAATCAGGAGTACCTGAGTTCAAATCTGGCCTCAGACACTTGACACTTACTAGCTGTGTGACTCTGGGCAAGTCACTTAACCCCCATTGCCCCACAAAAAAAAAAAAAAGAAAAAACAATGGAATGGGGGCAGCTAGGTGGTGCAGTGAATAAAGCACCGGCCCTGGATTCAGGAGTACCTGAGTTCAAATCCGGCCTCAGACACTTGACACTTACTAGCTGTGTGATTCTGGGCAAGTCACTTAACCCCCATTGCCTCGCAAAAAAAAAAAAAAGCAATGGAATCTGTACCCTGAGATCATTGCCACTTGGCCACAGTTTGGCAGGTTCATCTTAGAAGTGCATAATTACCTAGGTCCTTGGACAACTTGATTGCCTCTATTTCTCTCTAAGGAGGATTAGACTGAATATCCTCTTGGGAGCTAGTAGTGCTGGAAGGGGAGTCAGGAAGACTTGAGTTTGAATCATACTTCAAACACTTAGCTGTGTGACTTGGGGCAAATCACTTACCCTCTCTGTGTCTCAATTTCCTCTTCTGTAAAATAAGGGTAGTAATAAGCATCTACCTTCCAGGATTGTCATGAGGATCGAATGAGATGTAAATCAAATGTAAAGAATTTTGCAAACCTCAAAGTGCTATCTAAATAGTAGCTCTTTTTTTTGTTTTGGTTTTTTATGGGGCAATGGAGGTTAAGTGACTTGCCCAGGGTCACACAGCTAGTAAGTATCAAGTGTCTGAGGCCGGATTTGAACTCAGGTACTCCTAAATCCAGGGCCGGTGCTTTATCTACTGCGCCACCTAGCCACCCACTAAATAATAGCTCTTAAATCCACTGATCCTTATGACCCTTGTGTCTGTCCAGATCAGGGAAACTGAGCAAGCTATCTGCTGGTTCTACCCCTAGATGAAGCCTGGCTTCTTCACCCCTTTTACTAAGGAGCGTTTAGGCCCGGTTTGGAGCCCATAATTCCACATGATCGGTGGGGATCCCTCAGCTCATAGCTCTTCCTCTCAATATTCAGGACAATCCCCCTTTTCTTTGGTGTACTGGAAAGATCCCATAACTAAGAATTAAGAAACCCGGGTTCTTGTCAGGTCACTGTTACTAATTCACTGTGTGACTGGACAAGTATCTTCCCCTCTCTAGTCCTCAATTTCCCTACCTATAAAACGAAGGGGTTGGATTAGCCAATCTCTAAGGTCCTGTTCAGTTCTAATATACTCTTTTCTGTATTGTAAGGTTCCTTGCAGCTCTGAGATTGTGTTCTGTGTCCTATGTGCCCTCTCAGCTAGGTCATTCTTCAAGTCAGTCACTCAATCAGTCAATCAACAAATATTTATTAAGCACCAGAATATATATTTGTTTACCTCTGATTTTCTGGTGCTCAAGGAATGATCATACCTTTCCTGGCTCAGGCTCCCTAACTCCACCCTGTCCCCCACGTTCTCATTTGCAGTACTTTTGTCTCAGATCCCCTTCCCCTCCCCACTCTGCAGGGTGTAACTTTCCATAACCCCTTTTCCACAGGCTCACACACCTTTTAAACACATAGGAATAAAGTAGACAATTTCCACACCCAGTAAGGGAGGGGTGGATGGTCGCTTGTCTCATGAACTAGAGTCCCTGGGAAGGCCCTGTCCTGGGTGCTGAGGACAGGGGTAGCCAGTCATCCCTGGGAGGTGGTTGATCAGCAGAGTACTTGTTGGGGGAAGGAGGAAAGATAGAAAAGAGAGATGAAGAGAGTAGGGGAGGAACAGGGTGGGACAGAGACAGAGGGAAGCCAAGGAGTCCGTGCCCTTGGAAATCTTCCTGGGCAGGTGTTCAGAGCCCCACCTCCATGCAGCTGAAGGTTTGAGCAGCCTCCCTAACTGGGGAGGGGAGGCTAACCATCCAGCATCTGCTTAGGGAAGGGAGCAAGCATTTATTATGTGTGTACTATGTGCTAGGCACTGCACTAAACACATTACAAAAAATAAATTATCCCATCTGGTCTTGCAACAGCTCTGGAAAGTAGGCACTATTATTATCGCTGTTTTGTTGTTATTGTTATTTACTCGTTTCCGTCATGTCCAGCTCTTCGTGGGATTTTCTTGGCAAAGATAATAGAGTGATTTTGCCATTTCCTTCTGCAGCTCATTTTGCAGATGAAGAAACTGAGGCAAACAGGGTCAAGTGACTTGCCCAGGGTCACACATCTAGGAAGTGTGTGAGGTCAGATTTGAACTCAGATCTTCCTAACTCCAGGCCCAGCACTCCATCCACTGAGCCACCTAGCTGCCCATCCCTGTTTCACAGATAAGGAAATCAAGACAGACAGAGGTTAGGTGACTTGTCCAGAGCTGCACATCTAGAAAGTGTCTGAGGTTGGATTTGAACTCAGGTCTATCCTAACCCTAGGACCAGCTCTCCATCTACTGTACCACCTTTCTAGATACTTCTAGATACCAGAAGTGAATGACCAAGGGCTCACTACCTCCTAGGTGTCCATTCATTTGGTACAGGAATGCCCTTTAACAGCATCTCTGACAGGAGGTTGGCTATCCTGCCTTGAATCAAACTCTTCCCAGATTATCCACAACAGTTGTTAGCAAGATCTTCCTTATACTGGCTCTTGGGGATAGAGAAAAGACCCTTCAGGTTGGAAACATGTGATCCCCACTGAAGGGTAAGATTATAGGTTAAAATCCCCTCTGCACTGAACCCATAATTAACTCCAGGAGTGATGTGGCCTGGCCCAGAGCAGACTCACAGCTCCTCCTCATGCCCAGGGAGGCAACATGGTAATGTGATGTTGTGGGATAGCCAGACCTCAGCAAGCATTCCGGCTCACTACTCACTCCCTGGGTGAGCTTAAGCAAGGCCATTCCCCTCTCTGAGCCTCAGTTTCTGCATCTGTGAAATGAAGGACTTGAAGCAAATGGCTTCCCACATCCGTCCCTACAAGCTCTAAATCTCATGACCCTATAAACATTAGCCCAGCTTTGCCCAACAACAGGGGCAATGGAATGGAACCAAGTGATTGGCAGAAAGATTCCCAGGAAGGTAAGAAAAGAGATTTGCAGAGACTGCCCCCCCCTCTTCCTGCTGATCATAGATTAGGCACAAACGCTTTGGCTTCTGCCACTTATTATAAACTTGGGCAATTTCCTGCTCCTGCCTAACTTTGTACAGTGAGGGTTTCGACCAGGGGCTCTTTAAGGACTCTCCCAGCCCTAAATGCTATGAGGGAAATCCAGGAGGGCCCCAGAGGGAGGGGAGGCATGCAGCAAAAGCTGGTCCCAGCCATCAGCCCCTCTTTTCCTGCCCCAGCCTCTTCCAGATGCCTAAGGAGAGAAGGAAGATCTGGCTGGAGATCTCTGCCTCAAATCCTTGCTTGCCCAGTTCCTATTTTCCATTTCTGAAAGTGCTGGTGCCTATTAAATATTTATCCCTGGCACCAAACCTCGGCCCCTCTTCCAGGCCTGTGGGTTCCCAAAGAAAAACAAAAAGAAATACTCTGAGAACACAGAGAGTGCTCCCAACAAGGGAAAGAGCTTAGCGGCTGCTTTTTCAGGGGGAGAGAACTCTCAAAAGAACAAAATTTTAAAACCCCCCCATTTCAATAACGCTTTCCCCACAAAAAGCTCTCTTAAGCTAAGCAGGACCTCCTAGTATTATCCCCACTTAACAGAGGAAGAAATTGGAACTCAGAGAAGGGAAGTAACTTGCTCAGAATAACACGGCTAGAAAAAACTCAAACCCACGGCCCTGGGCTCAAAATCCAGTGTTCTTTCCACCAAAACACACAATATTTGAGTATCTCTGTCTCCTCCTTTCATGAGCAGAAAACCTACTCCTCCCCACAACTTATCCCATCTTCCTGTCCGTGGAGGTCTCCAGATTCCCCCCTTCCCAGGGGCTAGTGGAGGAGATGATATGGTTAGGGATTGGCCATTTGCTGTGAGCTGGCTCGAAAAGAATTAAGAGACCTTCTGCAAGTTCCTCTTTGACTGGTCCAGAACCTGAATTCCAGGACTAGGAGCAATCTGACCTGTCAGCTCAACACAGACCCATGGGTCCCACCTGGCCCACCCCACATCTTTCCAGCTTCCAGGCCAGCTTCGTTCCCCATTCTATCCCCCCCCCCAAACCAGACTGTCAGAGCTTGTTACAAACAATTGTCGTTGTATTATAAAGTCTTAAAATGAACAGTGCTAAGTGACCTTTAGAGGCCTTATAGTCTTATAGAGGGGGACACTAGGGCTCAGAAGGGAGGAATGATGCATCCGAGGTCACAGAGGTGGTAATTAATAGCAACAGGATTTGAACCCAGTTCCTAATATTTAAATCCCTGTGGGCCAGAAAAGAAAATGGTCTGAGACAAGCTAGAAAAAGACCTGGGCCTGAGGGTCAGATCTGTGTGACCCTGGGCAAGCCCCTCCCCATCAATGGCTTCCCCCTCAATAAAATAAAGGTGCAGGACTGGGTGGTCCCTAACATCCCACAATCCTGACAGTTTTCAATCTTGATTCTTGGGTAGGTGCTGGGCCTCATTGGAGCAGGGCTGGCTGCCAACCAGACCTAGTGGGGTGAGGTGGGGTGTGCAGAGGGAGGAGCAGGGGTGTTAGGGTTTGGCCCTCACCCCAAGGTGTGAGCCAACCCCATCACTAGCCCCACCCAGCCCCAAGGGAATTACTGTTTACCACGTAGGGTAACCAAGAAAAGACTGGGGAGAGGAGGGCAAGAATGTAACCTATTCTGTGGGCCAGGGGGTGGGGCCTAGGAAGGGAGCAGCGCCCCGCCCCTTCCACATTTGCCCCAGGGCTTTTCTGTATACTGACCAGCTGTAACTGGGCCAGACGTCTCCTGGCTGAAAATGTCTTTCTTTGCTGGAGTGACTCAAGCAGGTCCTGGTTGGTCCCAGCTGCCAGGTTAGTCATAGTGCCCACCCCTCAGAGCTGGCTCCTGATTGGGGCAAGAACAGGAGCCCATGGCTGCCCCTTACCGCCACCTCTCTGGCTACAAGGACAGAACAACCAGAGCCAGAGGCTATGTGCCAGCACCCATAGAATCTTAGCCACCCGGGTAAAGAATCCTTAAGCAGTCTCCAAAGGCCTCTCCTCCGACCCATAGCTGAGTGGAAATCCCTTCCTCAACACCGGGACAAGCCTTCCAATAATGGTCTTCACCACCACCACCAGCAGCCCGTGCCCTTTGGGACAGACCTAATTCTTAAACCATTTTCCTTCTATCGAACTGAAATCTGTTACCATGGTTCCTACTTCTGCCCTTTGGGGCCACACTGAACAAGACACTGGGATGCTTCTAAAACAAAGGTGGTTTTTTTTTTCTTTCTGGATCAGGGATGGATTATTGGGAAATGATCATTGCTGTTATTAATATCACAATGAAACTGGCAAACAGGAAGGTTTGAAGAACTTAATATATGTCTATGTTTTAATAGATGTGTCATCTTATTGACATGGGCATTCTCTCCAAAGATCCGGCAGATTGAAACACACCTATGCCTGCCTATCTTGTATGATTTCTATTTCTTCCCATAAATCCACTCCAGTATCAGAAGCCTTCCTATCTTTAGATCTCTTGACAGTTCGTGCATGCCCATCAGGCCCATGGGCTGCCCATCATTTAGCCCTCTTCACCCTGACCTGACCAGCCCACCTGCTTGTCCAGTCAGACAGTTCTCTGGTGACAACCTTAAAGCTGCTTCTCTTACACAATTCTTTTACCAGTAAGGTCTTGTAAACTATCCATGCCCACCACCTGTCTCTCCATTGCATGTTATTATTAATATTTTGAAGTTTTAATGATACTTTAATTAGGGAAGGGGAAACTGTATCTAAGCTTTTAATTTTTTTTTTTGCAAGGAATGAGGGCTAAGTGACTTGCCCAGAGTCACACAGCTAGTAAGTGTCAAGTGTCTGAGGCTGGATTTGAAAATCCAAGACCAGTGCTTTATCCACTGCACCACCTAGCTGCCCCCTGTACCTAAGCTTTTAATGGTATGAGGAACTCTCAAAAATGGGCAGCATGGGGTAGTGGATAGAGAGCTGGCCTTGAAGTCCAGACCCCATCTCTGCCACCTACTGCCTGTTTGACCTTCAGCAAGTCACCAGACCTCTCAGTGCCCCCAAGGAACTCTGAGATTATAAATTTCAAAGAGGGTGCTGGAAAAGCAGGTATTGGGAAAGAAAGGCCTTCTCTAGGGACTCCCTTCTCCAATTAAATCACAAGTCTAGTCCCCCATCCCTCCTCCAAAGAGGGAAGTCATAGGACCATAGTTTTAGACCTAGAAAGGATCTTAGGGGTCATAGGGTCCAACCCCTTCATTTGACTGATGACACTGAGGTACATATTTGTAAGACTAGATTAAGGTCCTAATTCTAAAAGACTTATGATGAAAGGTACTATCTAACTCCAGAGAGAGAACTGGTGGCAGAGCAGCTAGGTGGTACAGTGTATAAAGCACTGGCCTTGGATTCAGGAGGACCTGAATTCAAATCCAGCCTACGACACTTGATGCTTACTAGCTGTGTGACCTGGGCAAGTCACTTAACCCTCATTGCCCCACCCAAAAAAAAAAAAAAAAAAAGAAAGAAAAAAGAACTGGTGGAGCCTGAATGCAAATCAAATATATTTTTTCTTTACTTTCTTTTTTTTTTTTTGCCTGTGTTTTCTTTCATAGAATGACTTACATGGAAATGTGTTTTGCATGATTAGACATATATAGTCTATGTCAAATTGTTTGCCTTCTCAATGAAAAAGGGAGGAAGGGAGAGAATTTAGAACTCAAAATTTTAAAAAAGGATGGTAACATTGTTTTTACATGAATTTGGGAAAATAAATAAAATATTAAATTTTAATAGAGGTTCTCATCTAATTAAATCATAGGGCCGGTTCTCTCATCCCTCCCCCAAATAGGAAACTCATGGGATCTTGGATTGGAAGCTAAAAGGACCCTTAGAAGCCATAGAATCCAATCTCTTTGCTTTACAGATAAGGACACTGAGGTCAAATGGCCTTCCCAGGTCACTTAACTAGGAAGTGTCTTCTTGACACCAAATCCGGCATCAATCTACTGTTCTACTAATGCTTCTTCCTAAGAGGGAACCTTCTACCAGCACAGGTCAGCACTTGCCTGGCAATTTATGGTCTTTGAGAGTGACTCCCTAATTTAATTATTGTTCTAAGCAATAATTGGATTCCTATAATATTGAAACTTCTTTACGACAGTCTTGAGAGGCACATGATACAAGTATTTACTCGTTTCTACAGGCCTTAAGGCCCTAAGTGATCAGGGGTTCAAATCCTGCTTCTCTCATTCCCTGCTGCCGCACCCTGCAGCAGTCTCCTAGCATTCATCCCATGGTCCCTTGTACACCTTGTATTATCCTGGATCAGATAATCATAGACCTAGAAGTAAGTGGAAAAAGCCCTGGATTTGGAGTCAAAAGATGTGGGTTCAAATCCCAACTTGACCTAGCTATGTGACATTGAATGAAGTTGTACTGTTGGATACATATGCCCCAAAGAAGTTATAGTCAGAAAAGACCCACATACGCTAAAAGAGTGACCGCATTTTTTATGGAAGCAAAGAACTGGAAACCAAATGGGTTCCCACTGATTGGGGAAGAGCCAAGCAAATGTTATACGAATGTAATAGAATATTATTATGCAGTAAGAAATGGTGGGCAGAGCTGGATGGTGCAGTGGATAGAGCACCAGGCCTGTAGCTAAGAAGAATCATCTTCCTGAGTTCAATTCTGGTCTCAGATACTTACTAGCTGTGTCACCCTGGACAAGTCACTTAACCCTGTTTGCCTCAGTTTCCTCCTCTGTAAAATGAGCTGGAGAAGAAAATTGCAAACCACTCCAGTATCTTTTTTTTTTTTTAACTGAGGCAATGGGGGTTAAGTGACTTGCCCAGGGTCACACAGCTAGTAAGTGTTAAGTATCTGAGGCCAGATTCGAACTCAGGTACTTCTGACTCCAGGGCCAGTGCTCTATCCACTGTGCCACCTAGCTGCCCCCACTTCAGTATCTTTGCCAAGAAAACCCCAAATGGGGTAACAAAAAGTCGGACATGACTGAAAACAACTAAACAACAACAACAAGAAATGATGACTATGAAGAATCCAGAAAAACTTGGAAAGATTTGCCAAGTGAAATAAAATAGAACTACAAGGACAAGATATACAATGACTATAATAATGTAAATTAAGAGAATCCTAAAGGCAAATTAGACTGTATAATTGCAATATTAATCTTGGTTCAAAAATGAAACCTACTTCTTTCCCCCTAAGAGTGTGGCAGGCAAGGGGCTATGAGGGTAGGATGTTCCATAAATCACCAGACATAGTCACGGTACTTTTTGGTTTTGTTTTTTCTTTTCTTTGCCCAACTCCCCTTCCCATTGTTTTTATTCTTTCACACCCTCCCCATGGCCCAGGCTGACGCAGAATCCATCAGGAAGGTGAGGCAATAGGAAGACTCACTCTGCCAGACAGAAGTGCCCTCCTCCATCTGTCTTCCGCCGTCATCTGGGATGCTTGACTGCTTACTGGGCTTGAATAAAATGGAAGTCAAAAACTCTATTCCTGGGGCACCAAGGTAGTGCAGTAGATAAAGCACTGGCCCTGGATTCAGAAGTACCTGAGTTCAAATCCAGCCTCAGACACTTGACACTGGCTGTGTGACCCTGAGCAAGTCACTTAACCCTCATTGCCCTGCAAAAAAACAACAACAAAAAAAACCTCTATTCCCTCTAAAGGGATAGAGAATCACCATGTCTTACCATCTGCCCCATTGCTGCCTCCTAAGACCTTCTGGACTTTATCATAGACCCTGCCTCTACTCCCTACAATTCCCCAGCACTGTCTTGTGGCCTATTTATTTTAACCTAAGGATTTTAGGACTGTGTCTCCTACCCAAGGGTTCAAAGATGAACCCTTGCAATTTCTGGGCCTTTCCATCAGTCCTGAAACCAAACTTTTTTTTTTTAACGTGTAGTCTCCCTCCATTAGAATGTAAGCTCCCTGAGAGCAGGGACTGTCTTGACATTTCTAAGGGCTTGGCACAGTAGTTGGCACATAGTAATCACTTAATTTTTAAGTTAAGGGGCAGCTAGGTGGAACAGTGGATAAAGCACTGGCCCTGGATTCAGGAGGAGCTGAGTTCAAATCCAGCCTCAGACACTTGACAGTTACTAGCTGTGTGACCCTGAGCAAGTCACTTAACCCTCATTGCCCTGGAAAAAAGGGGGGGGGAAGAAAATTGTCTAGATTAAGGCAATTTTCTCCCTTAATTTTTAAGTTAATTAATTCATTCAAGTGACTGATATAAAAACAGAACTTTAAAAAATATATATAAATTATAGACAATAATATCAATATTAAGAATAACTTTGATATGTTTAACATGATAGTAATGTATAACCTATATCAAATTGTTTGTTGGCCTCAGGAGGGGGGGAGGGAAGGAAGGGTGGGAGAAAAATGTAGAACTCAAAAATATCTTTACATTTAATTGAGAAAAATTTTAAATAATTTTTTTCTCTTTCATAATTTTTTTTGTGGGGCAATGAGGGTTCAGTGACGTCCAGGGTCATACAGCTAGTAAGTGTCAAGTGTCTGAGGCCAGATTTGAACTCAGGTCCTCTTGAATCCAGGGCCAGTGCTTTATCCACTGTGCCACCTAGATGCTCCCTAAAAATAAATTTTTTTTAATGTTAAAGAACCAAAAAAAGAAGGTTTAAAAAAAAGAACAACTTTGAGGGAATAAGTCATTTTGACTATTGTAAATACCCAAATTAACTACAAAGGACCTATGAAGGAAGATACCATCTGCGTCCAGAGGAAAAAACTGACAAATAGAAGTATGTATAGAATGATTTTACATATACATACATATTTTTGTCCAAAGGTCTCTGGAGTGAGGAGGCCAAGGGAAAAAAAAGAAATGTACATGATAACTTCATTATATATTTTAAAGGAACAGCAAGTTGTATATAATAGATTTGCAATTTCATGTGCAACCATCTTTTTATTATACTATGTTATGTAAATACTTGCTTTATTCCATAAAAGAAAAATAAAATAAATAAAAATTATGTGTATATCCATACATAAACATGTATGGATATGTATATATGTACCTGTAAATTGACGAGGGGCTAGAATGTTCTCTAAAGTCCCTTCTAGCCCTCTGACCCCAACCATAGACAAGACACAATATGGTTCTATGAGCAGAAGGATGGGTTATGGGTAAAAATGGAGTCCAGAGAGGGGAGAAATCAGCAAATCATGCTAGGCCAGCAAGGATTACTAGAGGAGGTGGGTTCTAACAGTAGGTTTGTACTGGTGAAGAAGGAGAAAGGTGTTTAGGAGACTTGGAAATCTCAGGAGTGACAGTAATTAATGAGAACACACAGAGCTTGGCATAGTGTGGGTACACAGGAGGGCTTCTGTAAATACTTGTTCAATTCAACAAGCATTTATTAAATACCTTCGGCATGAAAGGCATTAGACTTGGTACCACTTTAATTGTTATGAAAACCATGAGGATGACCTGGAGAACAACCATCAATAACGCCACAACTTTGGTCCATGGGAGGGGACCAGCCCCAGACAGGGATAATTCACAACAACAACAATGATAACAAGGACAACTTGTGGTGCCATTGTATTTTAAGGTTTATAAAGTACTATAATTGTACAACTTCACAGAATGGGTGGTTCAAGTATTATCTTCCCCATTTTATATATAATTAAACTGAGGTTTCAGAGAGATTAGAGCAGCTAGGTGGCATAGTGGATAGAATGCCAGCCTTGGAATCAGGAAGGCCTGAGTTCAAATCCAGCCTCAGACACTTACCAACTGTGTGACCCTGGGCAAGTCACTTAACTCTATTTGCCTCAGTTTCCTCATCTGTGAAATGAGCTGGAGAAGGAAATGGCAAACCACTCTAATATCTTTGCCAAGAAAACCCCAAATGTGGTCACAAAGAGTCAGACACAACTGAACAACTCAAAGAGATTAAATGACATGTCCCACTTATAAAACTAATATCAGAATCAGGATTTAAAGCCAGGTCTCCTGATGAATCTAAATACAGTTCTCTTTCCATCTCACCACAACTTTCACCCGCCCCACCTCAAGCCTTGTTCTCCAGATATTATCCCTTGGAGTCCCCATGACTTCCCTGCTTTTCTAGTTAGCCAGAACCTACCTAGCCTTCAATGATGCACTCATCCTATCTCAGAAAGCCCTCCTGAATACCCCTTCCAGCCCTGATACTAGGGCAGCACAGTGGTTAAGTGATGTGCCCAGGGTCGCACAGCTAGAGTAAGTGTCTGGGACTGGATTTGAACTCAAGTCCTTCTGACTCCAGGGCCAGTACTCTATCTACTGTGCCACCTAGCTGACCTGATCAAGTCACTTCTTGGGGCTGATAGAAGAACCATGTCCCCAGGTGGATATACATTGGATATAAAGAAAAACTTCTTAACCATCAGAGCTATCCCAAAGTGTAATCAACCTCAGGAAGTTATGAGCTCCCCATTCCTGAAACTTTGAGCAGAGAGGGATGACAGATTGTTATTGGCATGTTCTAGACAGGATTCCTTTTCAAGCAGTAGATCTAAAGCCACCTGAGGTTGTACACCCTTCCAGGTCTGTAATTCCATCCCCTGGGTTAGAGTCTCAATTCTGACAGGACTTGTGGGACCTTGAGCAAATCACTTCTAGGGATTTCACTTTCCTTCTCTGTAAAACAATGGAGGGGGGGCGGCTAGGTGGCACAGTGGATAAAGCACCAGCCCTGGATTCAGGAGGACCTGAGTTCAAATCCGGCCTCAGACACTTGACACTTACTAGCTGTGTGACCCTGGGCAAGTCACTTAACCCCCATTGCCCTGCAAAAAAAAACAAAAACAAAACAATGGAGGACTGAAATAGTGATCCCTTAAGCATCCAAGCTCTAGATTCTGCAATCCAACCCTGCTCCCAAACACCCACTCTGAATAGCTTCCAGACCCGCTTCTCATTGGAGAACACCCTAAGGAATGAAGCTGGACCCATTCCTGAAGGGAGCCCTCAGGAAAGATGAAGGTGGGGCAGCTAGGTGGTGCAGTGGATAAAGCACTGGCCCTGGATTCAGGAGGACCTGAGTTCAAATCCAGCCTCAGACACTTGACACTTACTAGCTGTGTGACTCTGGGCAAGTCACTTAACCCCCATTGCCCCGCCAAAAAAAAAAAAAAAAAAGGAAAGATGAAGGTACAGTGTGTCCCTTGCCTAACCACTGTAGAAGCTTCGTTATGTAGAGAGTCTGAGGAGCTGGGTTCTGGTCCTGGCCCCATCACTGCTTTGCTGTGGCCTTAAACAAATCATTTGCTCTCTTGGGACTTCAAATTTCCCAAGTGTAGTAGTGATGTCTTCTAGTCTTGCCGGACTTTCCTCCCTCCTTTGGCTACAGGATAGATTTGTTGTTCAGTCATTTTAGTCACGTCTGACTCTTCATGACCCCACTTGGGTTTTTGGTTGGTTTTTTTGTTTGTTTCTTGGGGGGTTTTTGGCAAAGTGGTCTGCAGTGGTTTGCGATTTCCTTCTCCAGCTCATTTTACAGATGAGGAAACAGGGGTAAATGACTTGCCCAGGATCACACAGCTAGTAAGTGTCTGAGGCTAGATTTGATCTCAGATCTTCCTGACCCCAGGTCCCCACTTAGCTGTTCCTGAGGGAAAGTTCTTAGGATTTAGAGCTGCGAGGGCTCTTACAGCCCTAATCCAAAACCCTCATTTTCCAAAGTGGGAAACCAAGGGCTAGAAAGGAAAAGGGACTTTCCCAGGGTCATGCGGATATTCACACCTGGAAAGTTTGGGCTCCTAATCAAATTCTCTTTCCACTGTATTTTCAAAATCATAAACCTCATGGAGCTGCTCTGGGGGGTATTATTGTTACTACCCTCCCCATCCTAAGTCCTACACACACTAGTCCAGTTCCCGAGGCACAGAATCAGGGGGAGGCAGGGCTGTTTCTCAGGTCTCTAGACTCCACAGTGTGAGTGGCAGCAGAGAGGTGCAGAAGATCCCTAGACTCAGAGGGAAAGGTCCTGAGTTCAAGTTCTGTGATGGCAACCAAATCACTTCCTGTCTCAGAGCCTCACTCATCCTCTGTAAAACAGGAACAATGGTCCCCACCCAGTCTCCCTGTGATGAGGATAAGTTGAGGCCATTGATGGAAAAATATGGTATCTGTTGTTGTTCTATCATGATGAGAAGGAGAAAAGCACCTTGGCATAGTTGTTTAGAGGGTGGTCCTCAATGCCCGGAAGACCTGGTTCAAGTCCTAGCTGTGTGACTGTGAGCAGAGCACTTACCATCTCAGTGCCCTAGAGAATTCTCTAATATAAATTGCAGAGAAGGTGCCAATCTGCATTGGTGTATGGAGTTTCCTCACCTGGAAAGCCCCTAAATAAATGAAAGCATAGATCCAATCTCCAGGATCTGGGGATCCATGGCCTCTGTCTTCTAGTCTTAATCTTTGGGCTTTTTTCCTTCTTTTTTTTAAAAAATAGAACTGATTTTTAAAATATTTTATTGATATCTTTAGTTTTTATACCCCGTTCATATCTGAAGATATCCTTCCACCCTCCTTTCCCCCAGAGGGCCATCCCTCATAACAAGGAATGAAAGAAAAGAAAGAAGGAAGGAAGGAAGGGAGGGAGGGAGGGAGGAAGGGAGAGAGAGAAAGAAAGAAAGAAAGAAAGAAAGAAAGAAAGAAAGAAAGAAAGAAAGAAAGAAAGAAAGAAAGAAAGAAAGAAAGAAAGAAAGAAAGAAAGAAAGAAAGAAAGAAAGAAAGAAAGAAAGAAAGAAAGAAAGAGCCAACTCAGAAAAAGCAACCAGCACATCAACCATGTCTGGCAGTATTGAACAGCAGCTTCTCAGAGGCAGCCCTGGGAAGTGGCTCTTCAGCCAGAGCCTCACTGGGGAGAGAAGGAGGAGGAAGGGGGAGATCAGGGTAAGGGGGCCCATCCTTGGGAATCAGAGCAGCTAAAATGGCTCCCAAAGCAGCAGCTTCCATCAGGATACCTGCCTGGGATAACTACTGCCCTGCCCTCCTCCTCTGGGGAGGCTGCCAAGCTCACCCATTTCCAGCATCCAGGTCTCTGGTCCTCTCTGTTCAGAGGCTGCCTTCTTATGGTCTTATGGTCCCCCACCCCTACCCCCAATCAGTGGGACTTAGAAAGCCTCTTTCAGGCTAGGCTCTGACTCTGAGCTATTTTTCCCATAATCAAAACTTCCCTTATCTAGGTACAGAGCACTAATGCCGGAGGACATTAGGGTCAGGGGGGAAGAAAATGAAAACCAAAAAGTATCAAATGCTGTCAATGCATCTCCGTCACTGACCAACTTGTGCCCTGAGAACTGAGCTTAGCTGATCATGAGCAAGTGGGCTAGCTAGCTCTAACAGTTCCTCCTAACCAGAACGTCCCAGGGATGCTGGACTAGAAATCTTTGAGGTCCCAGCCTGCTCTAAGAATGTGATTCTGGGACTACCGGGGAGAGATGGGAAGAGCTGAGGAAGGGGAAAGTTACTGTCACTCTTCTTTGCCAGTGGTTTGAATGAAGGTCCCCAGAAGGCCTCCACAGCTGGAAGCAGCCAGGTAGGCCTGACTCTAAACCCTACTGGAATCATGGTCTCTGGCAGAGAGTCACAGGCTCAGTCCTGAACCTGGGGCTAGAGGGAGACTGGGGTAAGGGCTCCATGAAAAAGACACTTAGAATTGGGAGGAGCTTCAGTGGAAATACAGGAAGGATGAACTGCCGTGGCCTCACAAAGGATGCTTTCTTCCACACCATGAACAAAATGAAGATCCATATTCTCAACCCTCAAGGTAGATATCATATGTGGGGTGATTAAAGGGAAAGGTAATGGAAAGAATATGAGCCTGAGGGGCAGCTAGGTGGGGCAGTGGATAAAGCACCAGCCCTGGATTCAGGAGGACCTGAGTTCAATTCCAGATTCAGACATTTGACACTTACTAGCTGTGTGACCCCGGGCAAGTAAGTCACTTAACCCTCATTGCCCCAGAAAGAAAGAAAGAAAGAAAGAAAGAAAGAAAGAAAGAAAGAAAGAAAGAAAGAAAGAAAGAAAGAAAGAAAGAAAGAAAGAAAGAAAGAAAAATAGAATATGAGCCAGAGTATCAGGGCATGCAGGGTCTAGTCTCAGATCTACTGCTAACTCAACCTATGACCCTAAAAAATGTCTTCCCTTCTCGGATCCTCTTATCCTCCATCTGTAAAATGGTGATACTAATCCTTCAATCGCTCATGTGCTGAGAGGTAGGATGATGGAGAGAGAGGCAGCCTTGGAACCAGGAAGACCTAGTCAAGCGTCCCCTCTGTCACACCAGCTGTGTGACTCTGTCATTTTACTTTTTAGAATTCTAGGCAGCTAAGAAACTGTAAGTTTCAGAGAAGAATGCTCCACCTCTATTGGTAAAGGGACTGTCCTCATCCAGGGAGTTCCCTATACCAAGGGAATCACAGATGCAGAGACACAATCAAAACCCAGAAATTGCCCTTGCCCACATGGTGAGATCTAACATTCTGAACATTCCAGTTACATTCGTTTCCATTCTAATGACATTACATTCTAACGAGCCGTGCTAGCTACCTTCTGTCCTTCCAGAGCTTGTCAGGATCAGATGAGATAATGGATGAGAAAGCACTTTGGAAACACATCAAAGGCTTTTTTAAAAATACCTTTCCAAACAAGTCTCAGTCAGCAGAAATGGGAATGGCAGGAGTGAGCCAGGAGTGGAGTTCTGTGCACCCAGACTCTTTCATCATCTGGGAAGACATTTCTGGGAAAAAGGAAACCTGACTGGAGCTCTGGTGTGTTCCTGGACCATAGGAGGCCAGACCTGGCCTCCATGAGGATGTCCTGAGGACAGAGGATGTCGGGTCCTCATCGATTGAAAGCTTGAGCAGGGAAATAATATGGTGAGAGGAGTGAAATAGAAAATTTAGTTTGGGGAGGGGCTTACAAAGAATTCATTGGAAACAGGAGTCACATGGGGCAGAAGGATGAGTTTGGAGCCTACAGCAGCCTAGGTAAAAGGTGATAAGGGTCTAAACTAGGGCTGTAGCAAGATGGAGAGGAGAAGGCTCATGTTTGATGTTACACGATCGTGGCAATTGTTTGTATAAGGGGGCAGGATGAGGGAGACAAGGGAACCAAGGATAATTCTGAGGTTTTGAGACTGGGAGATGGCAGTGTTCTCAAAAGAAGTAGTAGGCAAGGAACAGATTTATGAGGAGGAGAGGAGATAACAGTTTTGTATGGGACATGTTGAATTTGACAACATCATCAGATATCCAGGTAGATGTGCTACCAATAAGTCTGTTTTAAAGATTGCTGGGTTCAGAGCCAAAAGGTCAGAGATAGAGAGTTGGAAGGAACCTTTGAAGACATCTAATCCAACCCTCTCTCAGATGAGGAAATCAAGGCACAGGAGGTTAAACAACTCACTGAAGATCACACAGGCATGAAGCAGCAGAGCCAGGGTTAAGACACAAGTCTTCTGATTCCAAACCTAGAATTCTTTCCACCAAATCTTGCCTTTCGGGTTAAGAAATGAAGTTATGCAACATTGTGTAATGATCAACTGTGATAAACTTAGCTCTTCTCAGCAATACAATGGTCCAAGATAATTCCAAAGGACTCATAGTGGAAAATGCTCTCTAAATCCAGAAAAAAAGAACTGTGGAATTTAGATGCAGATTGAACCATACTGTTTCTACTTTTGTTTTTGTTTTTTCTTTTTTGAGGTTTTCCCCTTTTGTTCCGATTCTTCTTTCACAACATGACTAATGCAGAAATGTGTTTAATGTGATTGTACATATGTAACCTATATAAGATTGCTTGCTGTCTTGGGGAGGGGGGAGGGAACGGAGGGAAGGAGAAAAATTCGGAACTAAAAATCTTACAAAAACAAATGTTGAAAATTATCTCTCTATATAACTGGAAAATAATAAAATACTTTTATGATTAAAAATTTTTTAAAATACAATGATCCAAGGGGCAGCTAGGTGGCACAGTGGATAGAGCACCGGCCCTGGAGTCAGTCGGACCTGAGTTCAAATCCAGACTCGGACACATAACACTTACTAGCTGTGCAACCCTGGGCAAGTCACTTAACCCCAATTGCCTCACCAAAAAAAAAAAAAATACAATGATCCAAGACAGAAAAGAAAAGAAAAGAAATGAAGTTGTGGGTGTAACATCAGTAAAAGGCAAAGAGCCCTACACCTGAGGTCAGAAGATCAAGGGTCAGGTGCTGATAATTTGCTGTGTGACCTTGTATAAGGCCCCTCTGGACCTTCGTTTCCTTGTCTGTAAAATGGAAAATTTGAACTAGATTTCTCCTTAGGTCCCTTCTAGCTCCAAGAGTCTTTGAATTTTTTATTCTACCTCCTCTGTCACCCCCCACCACCTTCTGGCTTCAGGACATTGTCAATCTCACAGGGCCAGAAAGTTTCCTTTTCTGCAGATTGAGGGAGATGAACTTTATGATTCTAAAGGACCCTCGTAGCTCCAGTGTCTTCTGGCTCTTGAGTGAGTGAGTCTACCAAAGCTAAGAGTGTAGGGAGAGGGGGGCAACTAGGTGGCGCAGTGGATAGAGCACCAGCTCTGGAGTTAGGAGTACCTGAGTTCAAATCCGGCCTCAGACATTTGACACTTACTAGCTGTGTGACCCTGGGCAAGTCACTTAACCCCAATTGCCTCACACACACACAAAAAAAGAGCGTAGGGAGAGGAATGGGCCAAAGACAGCCTTGGGAGGTACTTAGACTAGAAACATCTGATTATTCATTGGATTGAGAGATGGGGGCCACTGCTTTCAGTAGAATGTTGATCTGAAGACATATTGTAGGGGGTTCAGGATTTCATTTGGGGAGTAGTGGGGGTGGAGCATAAGGAAATAGAGGCTGGGAATATAGACAAAGGGCAGGAACCAAGAAGGTAGCATGGGGTCCAGACGGACTTGAGAGTAGGTTTGTAGCATTGAGCCAAGAGGTACAATGGTGTCAAGGAATAGAGAGAGTTGAACAGTTTGAAACTTCAGCCAGGGCCTTCTGGAACTAGACCTGGAGAGGTCTCTGAAGAAAAAGAAGTTAGGACTCAGCCACAGAGGTGGGTTAGGATGCCTCTCTAAGGGGGTTGTTTTGGAAGTCAGCTTTCAGCCTGGAGGCCAGGAGATGGGCAAGATGACCCCAGGAAGGCCTCTGAGTAACTACTCCTAGGGGAAGGCCGTGGTGGAATTTGAAAACAGAAATCCTAGGATAATCCCAAAACCTTGGCTTCACCAAATCTCAGCCTCATCTACTGCCTACCAACCCTTTCTCTAATGCCTCTCTCCATCAGAGGATTCAGAACTTCCTAGCTTCTCCAGATAGTGTGGGGAGTTGGAAAGTACACTGGGTTTGAAGCCAGAGGGCCTGGGTTTGAATTCTGCTACTTACTTGACTTTGGGCAATCCATTTCCCTTCAGTCTCTTCTTCCAGAAAATGAGAATGTTGGTCCAGATACTCTCTAGAGTCCCTTCCAGTTCTGATTTTTTTCCTCCTTGAACAGGAAAATGGTCCAAAAGTTAGGACCCAGAAAAGACTCCTGACCCCAGAGAATGGACGGTTAGCTGTGTAGTGTAGTTCAGAAGCAGGTAGGCCCTTGTAGCTTCTGGTATGTATACATATGTGGGAAGTAGGATGGATGGGAGCCCCTGGAAGGAAGGAAGGGGTTATCATGCTGCAAAGGAATGAACATGGATTCTGGAGTCAGAAGATGTGGGTTCAAATCCTACCTCTGACACTATCTGGATAACTTTAAGCACATCAATATGTGCCCCCAGGACCTTAGTTTAAATGAGGGTTTTGCACTAAATAGCATCTACAATCCCTTTTAGATCTGTGATCCTATGATCACCCCTCCCTAGAAATAAAAACAGGGAAAGGAAAAAACTAAAAGGCCCTAGAATCTTGGCCAAGGCCTCAAGTAAGATGCAAGAGTTAGGAGAGGGAAGGAAGGTCCTTGGGGAAACTGACCCACATTCTCACAAACAATAAGACGCCCTCTAGTGGCTCCAGGCATCTTCTTTTTTAAATCATTTACAACCATCTCCCTCTTTTTTTTTTTTCCTTCCAAAAATAGATTTCTTTCTACCTCACCCCACCCCCTGGAGAGAACTGACCCAGTCTTGGTGCCTGCAAGCTCTTCTCACCCTGTTTTCCAACCCAGCTAAGTCAGGGAACTGCCTCTGTCCCTGTTAGCACGCGTGCATGGCTAGCTATCTTCCTTTATGTCTAGGAGTCAGTGGGTCTGTTTATTTGTGGCTGTGCACCTCGCGCAGCCGGGAGAAATGGAGGTAGAGAATGGGAAGGGTTCCTGCTATAGGAAAAATGAGGCTGGCACCGCATCCCACCTGCATTCCAGGAGAGTTTGGGGAGGAAAACACCAAGACCCTGCTTCCTGAGCCTGGTACACCCCAAGGCCAGGAGAGGGAGGAGAGCCTGGGAGCATCACTTGACTTCAAGGCCAGAAGTGGACAAAGGCAGGTAAGGAAGGAGACTTAGGTTTTAACCTCAGTTCTCCTGGATGTAGTCCTTGAGTCAATGAGTCTCTTCCCCTGTCTAGGCCTCAAGCATTCTCTTCTGAAAATGGGAATAATAAGTAACTCAGTCTAGTGAAGGAAATTGATAGCACCTACCTGTGAAAATACAGCATGAACAACTAGACTTATAGCGAAAACACCAGGGTTTGAATCTTACCAGCTGTGACCTTGGGCTATTTCCTCAACTATAAAATGAGGTTACTCATATTTGGTTATGAAGAGAATATTTTGTAAGCCTTAAAAGCGCTATACAAATGTTGTTCAGTCGTTTCAGTCATATCTAACTCTTTATGACCCCATTTGAGGTTTACTTGACAGGTACTGCAGTGGTTTTCCATTTTCTTCTCTGGCTCATTTTACAGATGAGGAAACTGAGGCAAACAAGGTTAAGTGACTTATTTGTCCACAGTGATATGGCTAGTAAGTGTCTGAGACCAAATTTGAACTCAGGAGGATGCATACTCTATCTCTTCTGCCACCAAGCTGCCCTATAGAAATAGGATATTGTTATTATTTTAATTTGCTTTGGGACAAACTGAAAAGTGCTGCAAAGGGCAAAGTATTATTGGGACTTTGGATCAATAAATCCCTGGTCTCAGTTTCTTCCTCTATAAAATGGGGAGAATTAGAAACCTGCCCCTGTCACCTGCTCGGGGTTCTTTAGAGGGTCTGTGAATAAAAACATTTTAGAAAATATAAAGTACAGTCCAGAAGCATAAAAATAATATGATAAACATTTATTAAGTACCTACTATTTGCTTACCAGGCACCTTGCTAAGCATCATTAACATTATTGTTTTATATAAGGAATGAGGTCAGGTCCTGCAGCAAACATCACCCCAGACCCCTCCCTTCCTCTGTCCTTGGGTCTGTCCCTGGCTCAGTGCCCAGTAGGCAGGTCTTCACTGTTGCATTAGTGGGATAAGAAATTAGCTCAAAGGGTGGGGTCAGGGGGTTTGTGGGGTGGGGAGTAAGGAAGCATTTACTGTTTGTTTTTGTCAAAGATCCGGGGATGCACATGAGTGTTGGCACCCTAAGCCCCAATGGGACAAAAACGATGAGCAAAGCTTTAGTTGCAGCTAAAGCTGGGAACAGGAGTGGCTTCATTTATTTATGTATTTTTTTACTGGTCAATTCAGCAGCCCCTGCAGCCCTGCCCTGTTACTTCTATTGCCAGGCTCCATCTCTGGAGAGATGCCCAGTTTGTCCAGGGCGTGGCAGGTGCATACAGGCAGTCGTTCCAGGTAAGGACACTCAGCCTGCACAGGGGTCACTTCCTGGATACCAGCCAGGGCCCTGCCCCATCAAAGATGGCTCTCCCAGGCCTCATCCATTTCCCTACCCCCAGGAGTATCTGGGGGAGAGAAAGGAAGGGTGCCAGGTTCCTTTGCCCTCACCTGCACACCCAGACCTTAGAATAAACTACAGCAACAGCTTCAAGTCCTGACAGGATCAATTTGCAGTAGATCAGACCTAAGAAAGAAATGGTGACTCATTCCCCAACGCCAAATTCAGTTCCCCACCATCCTGAAAACTTCCCCCAATCTAGGCTTCTTCCAACTCTCCCTCCTCTTTGCCCTCCACCAAAATAAGGTTCCGTGAGCTGGGAAAGCCAGCACCTGTTGGACCACTAAACTCAGTGCCCAGATTGGGGTGGTATATGGGTCAGAAAAGAGTCAGAAGAGGAGACAGAGTCGCTCCAGAGCCAAGCTGGGCTTAAGTTCATTCATTCATTCACCCTCAATTTATTAAGCCCTATGTGATGGGCCCTAGGAGAGATACAAAAATTAGAGAAAGTTTTCAGCCTTCCCTTGGTAATAACCGCTCCAATTGCCCCCACCTCGGGGCAAGTGTCTGCCCTTCGAATCATACCCCAGCCCCTCTTCTCGCAGCAGAACCAGAGAGGAGCCCAGAGACAGAAAGACCCAAACCAGGACCACGGCACTGGAACAGAGCACCAAGCAGAGTTAACGGATTTAGAGAGCTCTCTCCCCACCCTCCAGGGTCAGAGAGATAGTCTAAGTGAACCGAGTTCCCTCCCAGACACAGTCACACACAGACAAAATGGCCCTCTGCCCTGCAACCTAGGCAAGGATCTTTCTCCCCTCTGGGAATCAAGAAATTGAGGCACACAAATAGAAGGGAGATCCCGGACACCGAGACTCTCGCCTGGGCGTGGCTGGAGTCCCAGTTCTGAGGACCGCTCCTTGCGGCACCTGGGGCCACGCCCTAAGATGCTGCTGCCACGGGTGGAGGTGGGGGCGGGAATCCCACTTTACGATAGGACTCCGTAGTATCCACACCGCAACGAACACACCCAACCATGCACACATTGAGGGCCAGCTCACTCATGGCCCCACAGCCTGGGATGTCATATTTAAAGCACTTTATGGTTAAAAAAAAAAAAAAGCTTTTTTCCCAACAACACTGTATGAGGTAAGGAGTGACTATTACTCCGTTTTCGAATGAGAAAACTGAGTCTCAGTGACTTGCCCACGGACACACGGTTACTGTCACAGCCAGAATATTAACCCAGGTCTCCAAACTCTCCTTCTACTATATCAAACCCAGTCACACATTGTGGATCAATCACACACACCGAGTCATGCACATGGAAACAAACGTCAGATCACACACATTGCCCACCCCCGCTCCCCAGGCACACACAGAGGCATGGGCATAGGCGCACACGCCAAATCACACTCGGACACACAGAGGCACACACACAAGCCAAGTCAGACATACAAATGCTAACCCCCCCCCCGACCCCCCTGGCCGGACCCCCCAGAGGAAAGCAAAGCTAGGAAAGAGAAAGCGCACCACTGGCAGGGGATCCGGGCCAGTTGGGAAGCACCAGGTGGAAGCAGTCGCACATCTTGGCGGGTGGCTGCGGGCCCCGATCGGCTCCGCTCCGGTCTGCCTTGGCGGGGTCCGCGAGCCGGCGAGCGGGCGGACTGCGGCCGGCCCCGCACTGACTGCAGAGCTCTGGCGGCCGGGTCTCTAGCCCGGCCCCAGATGCCCACCCCTCGGCTCCCTAGGCCCGCCTGGGCGGGGCGGGGCCAGACCAGGGTAGCCCCGCCCGGGCCACTGCGGAGCAGGGTAGGACAGACTGGGGGGCGCCGGGTGGTGCTGAGGTCCGAGGTGTGGGCCCAGCTCGGACTCATTCACCCCATTGGTTCCTGCCTGTGTGTGACCCGCCCACAGGAGGGGGTGGTGGTGCATGCTGAGTGGGCGGGACCCCAAGTGTCAGAGCCGAGTGGACACAGCCTTGGGGTGGAGGGGGTCTGCTGGAAGATGAAAAGGACGCCCGAGCAAGGACCCTTCCTACAGGTGACCCGTCCACGTCAATCACATGCACCACATTATAAGGACATCGTACAGGGTCTACAGGGCATGGAGGCTAGTCAGACCCTGAGCCCTCTACCAAGGCCTTCCCCAGAGGATGCCTCAATTCTAGGCTCTCCTGAAGAGAGAAGAGGCCCACAGAAGTTTTAACGAATCTGGGTCTCCATTTCCCCCCACTTTCAATGAGAACCTGGACTCAATAACCTCTTAGCCCCTTCTGATTCCTTTCTATTAAACAAATAAGTAGGTATTAAGAGGGTGTGTGTGAGACCCTATGCTGGGAACTGGAGATGCAAAGATAGAAAGAACCAAGACCTGGATTTCAAGGAAGAAAGGAGAATTGGATAAGGGCAAAGGGGAAATAGAGGCAAAGGACAGTGAGAAATTTAAGAGGGAAAATACCCCTTTGCCCAGTCAATCAATAAATATTCATTAAAATACCTTCTACGATAATCCCTGGGGAGACAAAGAAAGGCCAAACACTGTCCCTTCTTTCAAAAGGGAAATGGGGACAAGAACACTCAAATAGCTCTGTACAAACAAGCTATATATGTATAAGATAAATTGGAGATAATCAAGGGAAGGCACTAGAATTAAGGGGGCTCAGGAAAAGTTTATTGCAGAAGGTAGAATTTTAGCTGGGACTTGAAGGAAGTCAGGGAAGCAGGAGGTGGAGATGTATTCGAGGAGTGAGGGACAGACAGAAAAAACACCCAGAATCTAGAGGTGGAAAGCTCTCTGGAAAAGCAGGGCACTGACAGGGGGCAGCTAGGTGGTGCAGTGGATAAAGCACCAGCCCTGGATTCAGGAGGACCTGAGTTCAAATTTGACCTCAGCACTTGGCACTTACTAGCTGTGTGACCCTGGCCAAGTCACTTAACCCCAATTACCTCCAAAATTTTTTTTAATTTAAAAAAAAAGAGAGAGAAAGAAAGAAAGAAAAAGAAAAGCAGGGTACTGAAATGTGAATTAAGCCCTAAAAGAAAAGCAGGACTGCAACAGATCTTAAAAGAGTCCATTTCAATAAATTAATTAATTAATTATTTTTAAAAAGAATCCATTTCAGGTGCTAGGGACCACTAACAAAGGCACAGAGAGGGTGGGTTAAAAATGAGAATGCAGACTCCTGTTTGTATAGAATATAAAGTATTCAAAAGGGAGCACTGTGAGAGAAAGCTGGGCAAGTAAACCAGAGCCAGCTTGTGCATGCAATCCTTGAATCCCAGTCAGCATCTTTTATTTCATAGACATTGGTGAACACCTGGCCTCTCTCCTGCAGAAAGCACTAAATGTGACCCATAAAGCCAAACTCTTTACCAGTTCACAGAAGGGGTGTTGATGCCCCAGAGTCTGAGGGAAGCTGGTCTCCTATAGCTAACTTCATCCTGGCCTCCAGTGAGCCTAAAACCTAAGACACAGATGACTGGTTGAAAACTGAAAGATGAAAACCCAACATTCCAAGTGAGTTCAACCCACCCAGGTGTATAGCATTATCTACACTAGTGTTTCCCAGATCATTTGACCAAGGAATACTTTGGAGCTTGACATCTATGGATAGAACCAGACCAGTTGTTACAAAGAACAGGAGACCCTGGGATACCCTGGAATAAAGGAGGGTGGAGGGATTTTGGATCAAAAGAGAGGACCTCACCTATCCACTCGCATTGCATATTATAGCTCTCACTGTGTCTTATCCTCCCACTAGACTGAGTTCCATAAGGTCCAGTATGAAGCAGAATGCTCTGTTCATTGTAAGTACTTAATAAATGCTAATGGAATATAAGCTCATTTTCATCCAAAAATCTGCGTGAAATCTATATTTTTGATACATATGTAATTGTATCAGGCATCATATTTGTTACGATGGATAGTGGTTTAAAATCCTAGCTCCAGCACTCAATTAGCTGTATGACTGGGCAAGTCACTTAATAGCTCTCAGTCTTTTTTTCTTGTCTGCATCACTGGGGGCAATGGAGGGGAATGGACTAAGATAACCTCAGAGAAGTCTGAGAGAGGCAGCCCTAAATCTATGATTTTATAAATTTGATATTTTAGAGGAAAAGCAATAGTAGACTCAGATCCATCTGACAGAGAGAAATCTTAAAGGTCTCTTCCAGTTATGAATCCTAAAGTTAAATCTTTTTCTCCATCACTTTCCTATGTCTAGACAATTGACATAACAATAAATCAAGCTGTGATTTGTAGCATGTGCTTATTTCTGAGACATAAATGCTCACACTGAAAATTTAGCCCGTACCATCCAATAAGGATTGCTTTCTCTCTACTGTGATACTACAGCAAGATGCCAGCAAGAGCTTTCCCCACCCTTTCCCTGATTTACACAAGATATGGGGGAAAGATGCTCTGGGTCATTTGAACAACCCCACTCAATTGCCCCAAAGGAAACTCCTAGGAACAATTTGCAAAAAAATGCTGGGGTAAGGGGGCAGTTAGGTGGCGCAGTGGATAGAGCACTGGCCCTGTATTCAGGAGGACCTGAGTTCAAATCTGACCTCAGATACTTGAGACTTACTAGCTGTGTGACCCTGGGCAAGTCACTTAACCCTCATTGCCCCACCTAAAAAAATTATAAACTTGAACCTCTGTCAGACTTGGGTCTGACTGAATTAATCTGATTGTAAAGTGATAAGAACTTTTTCTTTACCTGTTTGTGTTTCTTTATCCCCTGATGGCAAGAGATGCGGTGAGATAAGCTAAGGGTACTTAGCTGTAAGTTTCTAGTTATAGAATAACTATAAGTACGATAAGTACTACAAGTTTCTAGTTATAGAATAGACTTAGAAAGTTTAGGACCTCATTTTAGAATAGAGGTAGTACTCCTTGATCTGCATTTATAATCACCTTTCTCTAGTGTTACTTTGCAATGCATATATTCTTTCTCTTGTGAATATACCCTAGAAATTCATTCTTATGGTCTGGAATGTAGAGAGATGAGGGGTAGAAAGGAAAAAGTTGGTACCAGGAAAAGGCACCCAAAGACATCAGAAATGGCCAAGGAAGGGGAAAGACATTAAAAGATTAAATTCAGGGGCACATAGGTGGTGCAGTGGATAAAGCACTAGCCCTGGATTCAGGAGGACCTGAGTTCAAATCCTGCCTCAGACGCTTGACACTTAAGTGACTGTGGGCAAGTCACTTAACCATCATTACCCTGCAAAAAAAAAAAATCAGTGTAAGTCTCTGAGATCAGGGAACCAAGCCAGGAAGAAGGGAAAGAGAAGATGCCCAAAACAGGCATCCAGCTCTGGTAACAGCAGAAGAAGGTGGAAGGTAATTAAAAACTGGAATTGCTAAGCTTTAAAATCCAAGGAGACAGGAAGGTCATAGGGGCATCAGACCTTGGATTTGGATTCAGGGATCAGGGAAGTTTAAGAAAGAGTAAAGTAGAAAGGTGGTCCCTTAACTCCAAAAGGATGAACTGTGAAGCCCTCTTGGAGCTAGAAAGTTGATATATATTTTTAGTCACCAGGGGGCACTGGTGAGAAGCACCTGATTCCATTCAAAGTAAGGACCAAGTGCTGTCAATCAGATGCTCATTCCCCAACTGACATGCATACCACCCAACACCAATCACCCCAGCATCCTAGGGTCATTGCCAAGTTCTCTCTGATTCTTAGAGATCTGGTTGCCTTTTTGTCCATCCACCATTTTGTGGACAAAACCACTTTTCTTTAGTCTAGGGCAATGACTTCCAAACTTAATGAGCAATTGTACCTCCTTTTTTAATTAAAAAAATACTGTCTCCCACTTTAAAAAATAAATATTTTATTGAAAACTTAATGCTACTACTAGTTCTAATTCCAAATATGGTTAGGGAAAAAGGAAAAGAATCTATATGTTTAAAATGTTTATAGCAGCTCATTGTGGCGGTACAGGGATGCCCATTAACTGGGGAATGTCTGAACAAGTATGGTATATAATTGTGATGGAATACTACTGTGCTATAAGAAATGATGAGCTCAGGGGCAGCTAGGTGGCGCAGTGGATAGAGCACTGGCCCTGGATTCAGGAGTACCTGAGTTCAAATCCCGCCTCAGATGCTTGACACTTACTAGCTGTGTGACCCTGGGCAAGTCACTTAACCCCCATTGCCCCGCAAAACAAAAACAAAAACAAAAAAAAAACAGAAATGATGAGCTCAATGATCTTAGAAAAACATAGAAAGACTTGCATGAAATAATGAAGAGTGAATTGAACAGAACCAAGAGAACATTCTATACAGTAACAGCAATATTATTTTAAGAATGACTTTGAGAGAATAAGTCATTTTGATTATTATAAATACCCACATTAACAATAAAGAACGTATGAAGGAAGATGCTATCTGCATCCAGAGAAAGAACTGATAAATAGAACTATATATAGAATAATTTTATACATACATACTGTAAGGTCTAAAATTCTAGCTGTGTTGTCTAGAATCTAATGAGTGGTCGCCTTAAATTAGAAGCTTTAGCAAGAGTTTAGCCTTTTAAGTATTTATTAAAGTGCATTAGAAGTTAATGAAGAGAGAGAGAGAGAGAGAGAGATAAAACAGCCTTCGTCTAACTATCTCTAAGAGCCAGCCTCCAACCTCCCACCAAGCCCAAGTCCAGAACCAAAAAGACCTCTCGCTTCCCCTGGTTTCTTCCAGAAGCCCCCTGTCAAACCAGAAGCAGGGCTGTCCACACACACAGCTCCAAACTAATTGGTTGGTAGCACTGATTGACACAACTAACAGGTGGCAGACACGACTTCCTGATGCCAATCTGACCTTCGAAACCCCGGAAAGGCTTCCCTGCAGTATCTTTCTCAACAGGTTGGTAGCGCTCTAATTCTCACAATACCTATTTATGTCTAAGGGTAGCCATCTCTAGGGTGGGGTTGGGGGAGAGGGAAGAAAAAAAAGAAATTTACATGATAACTTTATTATATATTTAAAAGGAATAGCAAGTCGTACATAATTGATTTGCAGTTTCATGTAAAGTCATCTTTTTTATTATACTATGTTATGGAAATGTTTTAGTCCATAAATTAAAAATAAAATAAAATAAATATTTTTAAATTAATGTTGAACATAATACAAGTACCTAAACTTGTTTAGTAGTCATTTACATTTAAATTAATTTTGATGAATAAATTATTATAACTTTTTTTCCTTATCTGTCAATTACCTATCAATGTACCTTCCCCACTGCTAGAAGAAGCACTCCCTTGTAACAAATATATAGAGCCAGGCAAAACAAATCAACACATTAGCCATATCGGAAAATGCATGTCTGGTTATGCACCTCTAATCCATCATCTCTCTGCCAAGGAATAGCTTCCTCAGTCTTTTGGAGTCCTGATTAGTCCCTACTTTGGGCAGAATTCTGAGGTAACAGTTGTTTCTCTCACATTATTGTTGTAGGCTTCTCATAAATTGTTCTCCTAATTCTACTGACTTCACTTTGCATCACTTCATACAAGTCTCCATATTTTTCTGAATCTATCCTATTCCTCATTTCTTATCATAAAATAAAATCACATTATATCCATATACCATGATTTTATTCAGCCATTTCTCAGTTGAGGGACACTTATGTCTAGTTCTTTGCTGCAACAAAGCATGTTGCTATATAAATATTCTTATATCTATGGGACTTCCCCCGACTTCTCATGGGCAGCTAGGTGATATAGTAGATAGAGTGATGGGCCTGAAGTCAGGAAGACTCATCTTCCCAAGTTCAAATCTGACCTCAGATACTTACTAGCTGTGTCACCCTGGACAAGTCCCTTACCCTTGTTTACCTCTGTTTCCTCAACTGTAAAATTAGCAGGAGAAGGAAATGGCAAAGTAGTTCAGTATCATTATCAAGAATACCCTAAGGGGGCAGCTAGGTGGCGCAGTGGATAAAGCACCAACCTTGGATTCAGGAGGACCTGAGTTCAAATCTAGCCTCAGACACTTGACACTTAACTAGCTGTGTGACCCTGGGCAAGTCACTTAACCCTCGTTGCCCATTCCAAAAAAAAAAAAGAATACCCTAAATGGGGTCATGAAGAATAAGACATGACTGAGCAACAACAACTTTTTATAAAATAATCCATACAAATAATTTTTTAGCTCATTGGATTAAGATCATTACAGTTTCATGTCAGCAGAAGTAAATCTTAAACATATGGTAAAATAAAACAATAACTGTTACTCATTATCATGGGATCATAGATTTAAAACCAAAGACCTTCCTAGTTACAACTGCCTCATTTTACACTTACGGAAACTGAGGCCCAGAGAAGTTAACTGACCAGCCCAAGGTCACAAAGGAATAAACAAAAGAGTTAGGACTTGAACTAAATAAAGTAGGGTACAATTCTTCATGACCTTATTTTGGGTTTTCTTGACAGAGATACCAGAGTGGTTTGCCATTTCCTTCTCCAGCTCATTTTACAGACGAGAAAACTGAGGCAAACAGAGTGAAGTAATTTGCCCAGGATCAGACTGCTAGTAAGGGTCTGAGGCTGTATTTAAATTCAGGAAGATATCTTCTTGATTCTTAGCCCAGGTCTCTATCCACTTCGCCACCTTGCTGCTTTGTAAAAGCTAAATGAAGTTAAATGGTTAAGTAGAACTGGAGTGCTAGATAGTCATTGGTACCTAATTTAAGGGGAACACAGCTAGTGGGGGGGCTGAGCCCCTCAATTTAGAAAAGGGACATCCTGAAACCCCTTAGGATGCACTAAACCCCTGAGGAGCAGATGTGGTCTGCCTGGCTTTGGGAGAGGAAGCCCAGAAAGAATGTGAACGAGGCTGATGCTCTCTAGAACAAGATGGCAATTTGGATCTTGGTTTCTTTCCTATTTTCTTCTAGCTGAATGTTCTGCTATCTGTAGAACTACTTGAAGACGAATGTCTCTGATGCTTCTTTTTTCTCTTATTTTGACTTCTTTCCCTTCAATGTTGCTGAAGCACAAATTCAGTGATGTAATGAAGTGGAAGAGTTTTTCTAGAAGGATTGAAACTGAGCCAAGATCTGATTGGTTAATCCACTCATAAATGTCCTAGACCAGCATCTTCCAAGTTGTGAAGTACAGTCCCTGAGACATGATACCCTCTCGAGGGAGTTAAAAGCATTGGCCAAAATCAATAAATATTTTTTAGTACAATTCCTATAGAAATAGGTCTACTTTTTTCCCAACAAAAACAAACAAAAGCAAGACTGTGAATTTACTCCAGCTGGTGGCAGGTGGAAGATAGATAAACAGATAGACAGATAGATAGGTAGGTAGGTAGATAGATAGATAGATAGATAGATAGATAGATAGATAGATAGATAGATAGATAGATAGATGGATAGATAGACAAACATAAATATATGTAAATAGGTAGGTAGATAGATGGATTGACAGATAGATAGATAGATTGATTGATTGATTGATTGATGATAGTGATAGAGTGTTTATTAAGTGCTTACTTTGTGCCAGGCACTGTGGTAGACATCAGGGAATAAAAATACAAACCAGAAAGGCAATTTCCACCTGCAAAGAGCTTACATTCTTTTTGGGTTTTTTGTTTTGTTTTTGTTTTTTGTGAATCAATTGATTGGGGTTAAGTGACTTGCCCAGGGTCACACAGCTAGTAAGTGTTAAGTGTCTGAGGCCAGATTTGAACTCAGGTCCTCCTGAATCCAGGGGCAGTGCTTTATCCACTGCACCATCTAGCTGCCCCTTACATTCTTTTTTAAAAAAAATTCTGCATTAGTCATATTTGAATGAAGAATCAGAGTGCAAGGGAAAAACTTTTTTAAAAAGAAGGGGAAAATGGCCCAAAAGTAGAAACATTATGGTTCAATCTGCATTCATAATCCACAGTTCTTTTTTCTGGATGTTTAGAACATTTTCTATCATGAGTTCTCTGAAGTTGTTTTGGATCATTGCACTGCTGAGAGGAGCCAAGTCTATCACCATTGTTCATCACACAATGTTACTGTTACTGTGTACAATGTTCTCCTGGTTCTAGAGCTTACATTCTAATGAGAGAAGACAAACACGTAAAAGGGCACTGGAAAACAAGAGGTGGTGGTGGAAGGTGAGAAAGGGGAGCCATGATTGAATCACAACAACATTTACTTCAAAGATTTTAGCAAGAACAAACACCTTGGGGCACACTCTCCCCTGTCCTACCTTGATCCCTGAGGGGAATGAGTGAAAACTTAGCTAAGTTCCTTCTTAGCATTGGTCTCACCAGATTTATGTCTAAATGTGGCATCATTTTCAGACAAAGTCCTCATCTCCACTATTGGGTCCTGAAGGTCATGGCCAAATATCACTGCTTGCTCCTTGGGCATTGATGATGAGTTGGCTACAAAAGCCAAACACTGGGATGCCATTCTCCTTTCACCTCAAGTGGAAAAGAACAAACACCAAGAAAAGAAGCCAGGCCTGTTTTCAACTTTCACAGGGCCACCTGGCCTCAGAGGTGAGACAATTCAAGGCCTCTTCCCTTGAAGCATTGCCTCTCATTGGACACTGTGAGCAAAGGAGTCAAATTAAGAGGAGAAGAGACTAGGCTGAGGCTGACTTTTTAAAGATGTCCCAGGTTTGACTCGACAGCCAATCAAAAAATGCTCTTTCTAACCATGTGGTTGGCAGAGGAGAACTGGTTACAGAATGTCAACACATTATCCACAATCTCTCCAAGGCACATCATCACAGCTCTCCCAGAAGCAGGATCCCCAGCCTCTACAGATGCCATCCCAGGTACTCTGTGCATGTGTCAGACCCTCCTTACAATAAGATGGAAGGTGCCGACACAGTTCTGGTAGTAAGACTTCTTGTGGACCTGGAAGAAAACAAATTAAAATTAGTCAAGGAGCTGAAGAAAATGCTATAGGTCATCTGAGATCAAAGTCAAAAAAGTAGAACAAGAAGGTGAAGGTCAAGACCTCACCTACGTTCCTATAGTCAGAGTAGTGAAATATCTAGCCAGAGATGGAGGAATTTCCTTGAAGAAGACTTCCAGAAAGACAGAAATGAAGAGAAGGGAAAGAAGAATAGAGAGAGAAAAGGAAAGGGCTTCGACAGTGCCCAGAGCAGGATATTAGCCCATCTCCCTTCTCCACCCCTTGGCACTAGCTGTCCCCCATATCCAGAATGCATTGCCTCGGGGGCAGCTAGATAGCACAGTGGATAAAGCACCAGCCTTGCATTCAGGAGGACCTGAGTTCAAATCCAGTCTCAGACACTTGACACTTACTAGCTGTGTGACCCTGGGCAAGTCATTTAACCCTCATTGCCCTGAAAAAGAAAAGAAAATCCAAAAAAAAAGCACAAACAGAATGCATTGCCTTCTCATCATCACCCCACAGAATGCTGGTCCAGCTTCTAAATGGAATCCTTCCTGATTCCCTCAACAGCTGATGACATCCCATTCCAACTACCCTCTGCTTGACCGCTTTTTCATTCAAAAGTATTCTCTTTATATTTTTTTACCTTATTCTAATAATTTGTTCTATATTTATTCTAATACATTTTTTCTAAATATACTATATTTATTCTAATATTCCCTAAGTCCTTGTTGTATCCCCCTGTTAGACTATAAATGCCATGAGACAAAGGTTTGTTTCATTCACTGTATTTGCATCCTACTGCCTACCACAGTGCTTGGCACAATGTTTGTTGATTGAGCAATTGATTCACCTTTAACTCAAGAACATATTGTATAAAACTTCGTGAGACATTAGAAATGACAGGAGTAAATAACATCAACACACCCAAGGAACTTGTCCAGCCTGGTTGTCTAGCAAGTCTTCCCAACTGCTTGATCTTCTGCAGACTGAGCCCCAACTTTCCACACAAGCCCCAAACACTTGAAAGCTCTGTTTCCTCAAAGTTGCTCCAATGGGGACCTGGTTCACCACCACCACCACCACCCCCGGGGGGGTTTCCACTCGTGGCAAAAACCCCTGATGAATCAGTGTTGTGTTCAGGTTGTTATGGTACAGAAACTCACAGCACTTTTGCTGTTTTCTTCCCAGGAAGCATGAGCAAACCGAATCTTGTACTGAGGTCTTTTCCAGGCCTTGGTCTCTATACCTTGGTACCTAACTTGGGGTGGGGACGGCCCTGTGGTGCTGCCTGTTGCATATATGGAAACATCATTCCTGATTCGATGAGAGACCTCTGAGTCTGCTATAGGGAGGATAATTTTCTTTGGATTTAGAGAGACTTCTAAGCAAAATAGAGAGGGAATTGGAAAGAAATAGGGGCAAGAGAAAAGGAAATCTTTTTAATGGTAGATAACATCTCCTTGGAGTCAAAGACATGTGGGGAAGCTAGGTTACAGCATGTTGCTGTACCTCCTGGTGAGCTAGCTCTCTGAACAAGAACTCATGTCTTCTATCAACTCCAATCCATATTAATTCTCAATTTCTTACCTTATAAAGAGGTTGATTAGATATTCATGATTATTTTCCATGTGACCAGCACTTGGTGGGAGGGAGCTAAATTGCCAAGAGTAAGGGAAAGCATCTTTTACCCTGAACCCCAAAAGAATCACACCTCTGGACCAGGGCTTCTTAAACTTTTTCCACTCGTGACCCCTTTTTACCCAATAAATTTTTATGTGACCCCAGATATATAGGTATATAAAATCAGTAAACAAATCAAACATTTATTGCCAAATTTTTCATGACCCCCACATGTGGGGTCACAACCCACAATTTAAGAAGCTTTGCTTTAGACTACAAATATTTGATGCATCAAGGATAGATTTAAGTCTAGCCCAATATCCCTCTTGAAGGTAGAAGAGTAAAAGAGATACCACCCATGGCCACTGAGCAGCATCCTGCCTCCCCTCCTCTGCTAGACTACTGGTAGTACAACCAAGAACTTCCTCCTAATCTCCACAAAGGTGTAAATCAAAGTTTCCCTTTGAGGGGAGCTTTCTAGATCCCAGAAAAGAAATCTATATCCATTCCACACATGGATCAGTTGTATGTATATTATATGGCACATACCCACATATATTCAATTCAATTTGATTCAACAATTATTAAAAGTTCACAGGGGCAGCTACGTGGCACAGTGGATAAAGCACCGGCCTTAGATTCAGGAGGACCTGAGTTCAAATCTGGCTTCAGACTCTTGACACTTATTAGCTGTGTGACCCTGGGCAAGTCACTTAACCTTCATTGCCCTGAAAAAAATAAATAAATAAATAAATAAATAAAAGGCTAAACTCTGGGGCAGCTAGGTGGCACAGTGGATAGAGCACTGGCCCTGGATTCAGGAGTACCTGAGTTCAAATCTGGCCTCAGATGCTTGACACTTACTAGCTCTGTGACCCTGGGCAAGTCACTTAACCCCAATTGCCTCACCAAAAAAAAAAAAAAAATTCACCATATACAAGATCTTAATGATAAAAATATAAATACACTCAGAACTTGTCTTTAATGAGCTTAGAATCTGATTGTATTGACAAGTTTTTTAAATCATTAAAGTCTTTTATTATTTTCCAATTACATGTAAAGATAGTTTTCAACATTTGTTTTCATAAGATTTCTAGTTCCAAATTTTTCTCCTTCCCTCCCTTCCCTCCCCCTCCCCTAGACAGAAAACAATAAAACAAGTTTTTTAACAAATAACTGTGATGTTATTAAGAAATATTTATTGCAACAATTTTTGCAGTGGCAAAGAACTGGAAATTAAACAGGAGGTACCCATTAAATGGGAGCAAAAGGTTGAAGGAGACAAATATATCAAAGGTGGAGAAACATGTTGAAACCAGGAGCTAAAATAAAGGGTTGGAGATTTTGAATTCTAATGGTCATTTCTACTACAACCCTTTCTTCCTCTCTCCCATTACCACAGACTAATCACCCTGCCTCAGTTTCTTCATCTGAAAAAATTTAAGACTCCACCGAACAATTCCTAAAGTTCCATTGATATAAGTTCATGAACCTACAGGACATAGAGTCAAGAATTGGCAGCAGCCAGATGATCCCTGGGGGTTGTACATGGGCCCAAAGAACTCACATTCAACTATTTTTGAAACTGCTCTGATGACTGCTCCCTACCTGAAGCCTCAAGTCCCTTGAACCTTCCTGACCCCTGAGCTTGTTTGATTGCCTGTACTCAGTGACCTACTATGCTTGATGTCTAATAATTGTCTCCCTTTTTCTACTGTCTTCCAATGTCCCAAGCTGTTCCCCACTTTCTCCTTCCGCTTACTCACTGCCTTCACATACCCAGGTCCACAAGAGTTAAGTGCCCTAAGGTTTCTTCACAAAGGGTGAGGCATTAAAATCAGATCTTTATGATTAGAAGGTAACTCACTTGACACTTACTAGCTGTGTGACCTTGGGCAAGTCACTTAACCCCCATTGTCCCACCAAAAAAAAAAAACCTTAAAAAAAAAAGAAGGTAACTCTAAGTTCTCAAAGTCTATGCAAATGGAGTTCGAGCTTTTGCAAATTCTAACAAGCTGGAAAGATTTCGGGTTCGGTCCCTCCATCTTCTGACTTAAGAGAGTGTGAAGGGAAAAATAGGAACCACAATTATTTCTTGACATCTTGATGGACTAATCATGTAGAAATCCCTGAACCACCTGATGGCCTAATAGTAGAAAGTCCCCAAACCCCAATTGAAGAAGAAACGAAATATAACAAACTACTCAAGAACATGGTAAAGGAGATGGTTTCATCCACTGTTATAACAACTACATGTTGTCCTTGGATAAGATGTTTTCTCTAAAAGAATCTCTTTCATAATTATAAAAATATTTGGCCATTTCCCTTTGTCTCCTGCCCTTGAATAAAGAATTTTTTTTATCTTTTAAACAAATCCTACCAATTGCATCCCAAATATTCCCTTCTCTCCCCTGGCAAGTCCCCCTCTTTCTCTTTGTTTTTTGTAAGGCAATTGGGGTTAAGTGACTTGCCCAGGGTCACACAGCTAGTAAGTGTTAAGTGTCTGAGACCGGATTTAAACTCAGGTACTCCTGACTCCAGGGTCGGTGCTCCATCCACTGTGCCACCTAGCTGCCCCACCTCTTTCTCTTTGTCTCCTGTGAAATGATTTACATCTTTAGCTTAAATTGACCCAGAATGCTGCTGATTGACAGCATATTCTAAGCAGACCTGAAAGGTTATAAAAAAACATTTCTGTACAGTAGGAAGCTGAAGCCCCTATTCACTGAGAGTAGCCTTCTTCAGAATGCTAATAAATTTCTTTGCTTTCAGTTTGGCCCCCTATTTTCTGGGGGGAGGGAAGGCCCCCTATTTTTTGACCCACAGTCATTGGATGTGCACTGATAGGTAGGTCTCTCTCAAGAGGTTCCATCCCTCTAGATCAAGAGAATTTCTTGACCACAGCCTATCACTGACGGGTCAGAACAAGGTGATGCATTCTTTGGCCATAGTGACTTTCTCCAAACCTTCAATACTTCTTCAAGGAATCTCAAGTCCCTTAATTTAGTGCTTAAGTTAAAGGTTTCCTCTAGGCCTTAACATTTCTTGAACACCTGGTACATAACCATCCCAGCTCTTTTGCTGATTGTACATTTTATGTACAAGATCAATTTTGCCCCTTCTTGCCCTGAAATCATCATGGATGACATGTGTACCCTTCTGGGTGTCACTCCATTGCCCCTTTGAAATTTAGATTCTGACAATCTAAATGATCCAAGACAATCCCAAGGGACTAATGATGAAGCATGCTATCCACCTCCAAAGAAAGATATTGATTGAACACAGACTGAAGCAGGCTATTTTTCTCTTTCTTTCATTTTTTTCTTTTATTCAAGTTTTCTTGTACAAAATAACTAATATGATAATGCTTTACATCATTGCATATGTATAACCCATATCCGATTACTTACCTCCTCAGGGAAGGAGGAGGGAAAGGAGGGAAAGAGGGATAAAATTTGGAACTCCAAACTATAAATAAAAATGTTTATTATTTTTTTTAAAGAAATTCAAGGGGCAGCTAGATGGCGCAGTGGATAAAGCACTGGCCCTGGATTCAGGAGTACCTGAGTTCAAATCCAGCCTCAGACACTTAACACTTACTAGCTGTGTGACCCTGGGCAAGTCACTTAACCCCAATTGCCTCACCAAAAATAAATAAATAAATAAATAAAATAAAAATTTTTAAAAAGAAATAAAAGAAATTCAGACTCTTTGCAGGTTATGTTGTCCCATGGTTTATAAACAGATCCTTACCATCATTAGTGAGAAGATGGGAATTAAGAAAAAAAGATGGAGTTCTGTGTCAGGACGCTGCTTGGGATCATTGAAAGTACTATCCAGCTTACCAAATACAATACAGCCCTACCCCTCTTTCTCCTATTCAGTTCTGAGCCCAAATCATTGTCCATCTACAATGCCAATCCAAGATTTATGTGCTGATGGACTAATTCAGTGAGCTAGCCATCCAACAGAAACGACATACATTAGGGGGAAAAAAAGACATTTTGTTTTGGAAAATGTCCAATATAAGCTCTTCAAGGTCAGAATCTGTGTCATTTTCATTTATTTTGACCCTGGGAGCAAGGTAGGGCAAATCTGATTATTCCCCCATTTTATAGCTGAGAAAACTAAGGCTCAAAATTGAGATAATTAGCCACAGAAGACCAGTCTCAGCATCTTCTCTTTCAATCTTCCCTTTCCCCATCCAATCCCACCCCAGCCCACCCCCCTCAGATTTATTTCTGTTATCATTTCTTTCCAAATAGCTTAACACCCTTATCTGGTCCCTAGAGTCCTGGCTATATCCAGGGTCTTTCTCATACCCTAAATGGATGAGTTAAATTCTATGCACCGATGGCTTTGAGCCAGAGCCAAGAAATGACTCTCACAAATCCTGTTATCTAGAAGGCTATTTTCCCAGAAGTGTCTTGGCAGAGTCAGCTTCTCTGCAGGGTCTGTGAGCTGGCAGCCCAAGATCCTTTTGGCTCAAGAGCTGGTCTCAGTGAGGCTGAAATTTGGTGTAAGGTGGGAGATGTTCCCCCAGGACAGGGTCATGTCCCAGGAAGGGAAAATTTGCCCACATAGTTCCAAAGGCTTTAGAAACTGTAAAGGGCTATTAGAGCGTGAGAGATTTTTTTTTTTATTATTATTACTCTGTTAGTCCCTTTGCACCCTCAATTACTCTGTGAATCTCTCCTGTCCAGAGGCAGGAGAGAAAGGCCTTTATGGGAAATGTTTGTCTGCAGTTGTTCTTATTATTCTGTAATGAGTAATAGTTATGGCCAGAAGACTATGATAAGGTGAGGTCAATCAATCAATAAACATTAATCAAGTAGTTGCCCTGTGTCAAGCACTGGGGACACAAAAAGAGACACAAGCTCCCTCGAGGAGCTCACAATCTAATGAGGGAGACAACATGCAAACAACTATACAAACAAGCTATAGACACGATAAAATGGAGATAATAACAGAGGAAAGGCACTAGAATTTAGGAATTACATATACTGATGAGATAATTAACTGAGGGAAGGCATTGGAATTAACAGGGTTTGGGGAAGGCTTCCTATAGAAGGTGGGATTTAGACTGGACTTAAAGGAAGCCAGGAAAGACAGTTAGGCAGAAATGAGGAGGGAGAACATAAGGAAAGAAAGAAAAGGAGAACATTGAAGCATCTTTAAAAAAAAAAAAACACAAAACACAGTAGAGAACAGAAGGAAGGCCAGAAAGTATCACAGATAAGGAAGTCTGCTTTGAAGGATACATGTTGAATTTATCATGTATTTTTTGTTTGTTTATTTGTTTTGTTTGTTTGCTTATTGTGGGGCAATGAGGGTTAAGTGACTTGCCCAGGGTCACACGGCTAGTAAGTGTCAAGTCTCTGAGGTCGAATTTGAACTCAGGTCCTCCTGAATCCAGGGCCAGTACCTTATCTACTGCGCCACCTAGCAGCCCCCTATCACATATTTTTAAAAGAAAAACGAGCTGTTCATAATAGAGACCTGCAGTTTCACATACTATCCTTTTTCTGTTATCATATGTATAGAATAATGCTCATTTTATTTGATGTTAAGTAAGTTCAGAATAAAAGAAGACAAAAAAGGAAACAAATGAAAAAAAGATTATGGCAATCCACTACTACAGACAGACAAGGCCAAATGTTGTCCTGATTTTCAGAAAGTGTGGACTCTGTTAACTATAAACCAGTAAACTTGACTTTGGTTTCTGGCAAGATCCTGGAACGTATTATTAAAACTATGATTTGTCAGCAGTTAGATAAAAGAATGGTGTTTACTAAGAGCCTGTATGTTTTCATCAAGAACAGGTTGTGCCAGACTAACTTCATTTCCTTTTTCTAACAGGGTTACTAGACTGGTATATTTCTATTACTTAGTTATCAACAAAACACCTGACAGAATCTCTTGCTATTCTTCTAGACGAGATGGAGAGATGTGGGCCAGATGACAGTATACTAGGGTGGAGTCTGAAGCAACTGAATGATCAGACCCAAAGAAGGGAAGGTAGGATAAACATGTATATAGCACCTACTATGTGTTAAGCCTTGGGCTAAGCGCTTTACAAATATTACTTCATTTGATCTTCACAACTCTATGAGGTAGGTGCTCTTATTATCCACATTTTACAGATGAGGAAATTGAGGCAAACAGGTTAAGTGACTTGCCCAGGGTTACATAGATAGTAAGAGTCTGAGGTGGCATTTGAACTCAGGTCTTCCAGATTCCAGGCCCAGCACTCTATCCACTGTGCCACCTAGCTGCCAAAGAGCAACATTTGATAGCTTAAAGTCAAGCAGGAAGGAAATCTGTAATTGAGTGTTGCAGGGTTCTACACAGGATCCCTGTGTTGTTCAACATTTTTATCAATTGCTTGGATAAAGGCATAGATGTCATATTCATCAAATTTGCAAGACCAGGAGGGATAGGTCCTATATTGGATGAGAATGAGGAAGCAACTCAACAGACCAGAATGATGTGTTGAATATAGTAAGATTAATTTAATACCAGGGGCAGCTAGGTGGCACAATGGATAAAGCACCAGCCCTGGATTCAGGAGTACCTGAGTTCAAATCCGGCCTCAGACACTTGACACTTACTAGCTGTGTGACCCTGGGCAAGTCACTTAACCCCCATTGCCCCGCAAAAAAAAAAAAGAAAGAAAATAAGAAAGAAAAGAAAAAGAAAAAAAATTTAATACCAATAAAAGTAAAGTCCTACCTCTAGCTAGACACATAAAAATCAGTTTTATAAGTACAAGATAGGGAAGGCATGGCTAGAGAGCCATTTGTATCAAAACTACACTAGGGTTTTAATGGACTACAGACTCAATATGAGCTAACAGTGTGACCCAGAAGCTAAAGAAGCTAATTCCATCTTGCTATATTGTGAGGAAACATGGGAGGTGTTGATACTGCTGTCCCTTACCCTGGCCAAGCCACATATGGAATATACTCTTCAGTTCTGGGTGCCATATTTTAGGAAAGTTACTGATAAATGATAGAGCCAACAAAGGAGGGTGGTGACAACGATGGCTTTGAGAATGTCATACAAAGACTGGTCGAAGGGACTGGGGATGTTTACCTGGAGAATAAAAGATTTAGGGGAGACACAACAGCCATCTTCAGGCATTTGAAGGGCCACCATGTGAAAAGGCACTTGTTCTTCTGGTCCCCACAGGGCAAAAGTGGAAACTTGGGTGCATCAGGAAATAATGGGTCCCCCCTCACGGGAGTCCAGGCTTCAAGGAGAGCTTGCACAAATATTTGTCAGGGATGTTTTAGGAAGAATCTTGGGCAACAACAGGGTGAACAAACTGGCCCCTGATGTCCTTTTCGACCCTGAGATCCTATGACCTTCTGGAGCCAATCTCTGTGACTACACCACAGAGAGAGGGTTTTTATTGTTTTGTATTTATTTTGTTTGGGTTTTGTTTTTTGCATGGGTTTTTTACCCATCTTTACACCAAAGTGAATTAGCATCTTGTCTTTCAGGGACTCAGAAAGAAAACCAAAGAGTTCACAGTCGGGGTTAAGGCCCTGAGATGGGAACCCCAAAAAGGAAGGAGCTTCTCAAGCTCTCAGGTGTCGATATGAAGTGTTTGGGGAGTTTAGTTATATTGACCCAGTGCTTAGCACAGTGCCTGCACATAGTAGTGTAACGATTGGAATAACGCCACCTGCTGGAGATTTACTGTAGTTCTACCCATGAAGTGAAGGTCTTTGAGGGCAAGACCAGGAGTCTTTTCTTTGGCGACAGGAAGTGACGCGGGCTAGTGGGAGGAGGAAGGAAGAGACTGGCGCTCAGTCTCGCTCTCTTTCCTTTGGACTCTGGTGGAGAGCGGAGCTAGAAATGTGCTCTCCCTTTAATAGATAGAAATCTAGGCCTTTCTCTCTCTTTACCAGAATTCTTATTCTCCTTAATAAATGCTTAAAAGTCTAACTCTTGCTAAAGCTTATAATTTATTGGAGGCCACTCATTGGATATTTTAGACAGTTTAGCTAGAATTTTAGCCCTTAACAGTAGGCACTTGATAAATGTTTATTGACTGACACCCTCCAACATCTTATTCCCTTTCCTAGGGAATAGGGCAATATTTTTGCCTGGTTTAGGCAGTAAATATTTCAAACCCCTCTGGAAAAAGCATGACTCATCTTTATCCCATAAAATAAGTCCATCCAGGCTGGTCTCTGAGTCTGTCAGAAGACTGATCTGAATGACCCTCAAAGAAGGATGGCTCTTCTCCAGTCCTGGGACCTGGATGAGTCATGGTCATCATTCCCTAGGCACTCAGCCACATCTCCACCCCAGTCCCTGGGAAGTGCTGATTCATACCCCCTCTGCTTGCCCTCCTTTGTTTTTCTCATGGTCCCCCTGCCCAGAGACTGTGATGCCAGCTCTTGGCCAAATGATGACATCCAACAGGGTCACCATCCTGTGATGCCTTTTCTCAAACCTGTGCCCACCCCAGCATTAGTCCCAGATGTCAGATCCCTTCACTCCTTCTGCATTAGTAGGGGCTGAATGTGATTCCCTTAGCAAGAGGGTTAGCATGGTGATAAGAATATCAGTGTGCCTGCTGGTAAATGTTTAACAACTGGCTCTGGCTCTCCAGAAAAAAAAAGTGTGTGTGTGTGTGTGTGTGTGTGTGTGTGTGTGTGTGTGTGTGTGTGTGTGTACAGATATATATTCATGACACACAATCTACATTATTATATTATTAACACTTTCTTAATCACTTTCTTACATCTAGAAAATCAGCAACAATAAAACAGATCAAGCCCCAATTAGTAGCAGTTTGTCCATTTCTTTTCTTTTTTTTTTTTTAGTGAGGCAATTGGGGTTAAGTGACTTGCCCAGGGTCACACAGCTAGTAAGTGTTAAGTATCTGAGGCTGGATTTGAACTCAGGTACTCCTGAATCCAGGGCCAGTGCTCCATCCACTGCGCCATCTAGCTGCCCCTGTCCATTTCTGAGATATAAATGCTTACACCAAAAATTTAACAATTGACTCTCCAGAGACTCTCCAAAGCTGAGTCCAGCACATACCCTTTCAAAGCAGTCTGCATGGGGGGCAGCTAGGTGGCGCAATGGATAAGGCACTAGCATTGGATTCAGGAGGACCTGAGTTCAAACCCAGCCTCAGACACTTACTAGCTGTGTGACCCTGGGCAAGTCACTTAAACCCCATTGCCCTGAAAAAACAAACAAACAAACAAAGCAGTCTGCAATGAGCAATGGAAGAAGCCCCAATGAGTGAATTTCAGAATTCAGGCACCAAGAATGGGGAGAGGGAAAGGAAAGAGAATCATAGAATCTTGGCTGTCACAAAATTTTTAAATCTCAGACTTATTATCTTCCTGGGAAAAACTCAATAATAAGCTGAACCTGAATAAGAATCTCCTCAATCGTATGCCCAACAAGTGGTCATCCAACATCCACTAAAAATCCAGCGATAGGGATTTTCCTAAAGCACAGGTCTGACCATATCATCCACCTCACTCAATACCCTCCAATGGCTCCCAATTACCTCCAGGAAAAGAGCTAAAATCCTCTGTTTGGCTTTTAAAGCCCCTCACATCCTAAGCCTTCCCAGTCTTCTTATAATTTACCCTCCTCTTTATTCTGAGATCCAGTGACACTGACCTCCTTGCTAAACCACAATCTAGACCCTCCATCTCCTCAGTCCATGCATGCCTTTCCACTGGCTGCCCTCCATACCTAGAATACTTTCTTCCCTCTTTGACTCTCCTTGCTGGCTTCCCTGGCATCCTTCAAGTCTCAGCTCAGATTCCCCCCTTCTGCAATGGACCTTTCCAGGTACCTGACACTGCTCCCTCTGAGACCACCTCCAAGCTACACTATATGTGTTCTTTATAGACATAGTTGTTTTCATGTTGTCTCCCCCATGAGAATGGGAGCTCCCTGAGTTCAAGGCCCATGTTTCTGCCTGTCTTTGTATGCCCAGTGATTAGCACACTGACTGACAGGGAGCTTAGCACCTTCTGAAGCACCTCCACTGAACTTCTGGGCAAATCTGGTTATTGGGAAATTTGTCCACAGCTCCTTCTGCTTCTAGTGCATTCTGGCTAGGCACATGGGCAGTGAATGGCCTGAACAACTGCCAAAGAGCACCAGTTGTTGTTCAGTCATGTCTGAGTCTTCATGACCCCATTTGGAGTTTTCTTGGCAAAGATACAAGAGGGGTTTGCCTTTTTCTTCTACATCTCATTTTACATTTGACAAAACTGATGCAAACAGCTAAGTGACTTGACTATGGTCACACAGCTAATAAGTGTCTGAAATCAGATTTAAACTCAGGAAGCTGAGTTTTCCTGACTCTAGGCCTGACAATCTATCCACTGAACCACCTAGCTGCCCAAAGAACACCAGACTCATCCCCCAAACCAGCAGTCCTTTAACTGCATCAGAAAACACTGAAATGAGGCTGTTATGAGGGATGGACTCCTTACTGATAGTTCCTATTCCTATATGATGCTCCCTCCTTCCTTTTCACTGCCTGCCCTGGAAAAGACTTTAAAAGATTTATAAACACACACTCACACACACACACACACACACATATATATATATATATGTGTATATATATATGCATACATACACATATATGTTTGTGTGTGTCTGTGTGTAAATAGAGAGGACATATGTGTGAATACAACCTGTCATAGGTTATATGACTAGAAATACTGTGCCCAGAAAGAAGAAGGTTCTGGTTATGCACTTCTCTGCCCGGGTCAGGCTACATATGGACAATAGTGATCACTTGTGAGCACTTTTTTTTTTTTGGTAGGGCAATGAGGGTTAAGTGACTTGCCAGGTCACACAGCTAGTAAGTGTCAAGTGTCTGAAGTTGGATTTGAATTCAGGTCCTCCTGAATCAGGGCCAGTGCTTTATTTATGGGGCCAGTGCCCCATTTGTGAGCACTTTGATTTAGGAATGACATTGACAAACTGGAGCATGATCAGAAGAGGGAGACCAGCATACTGGAGAGGGTACTGGAGATTGTCTTCTATTAAATCAGTTGAAGGTAATAGGAAGGGTTAGCTTAGAGAAGAGAAGACTTATGGGGGAAGGCAGAATAATTTCAAATATTTCAACACCTATTATGGGGCAAAGGAAAATCTCTTCCCACAGACTCTAGTGCAACTAGTGGGAAAGGGAACACATACTGAGATAATCAACAAGCATTTATTAAGTGCCTATTATATGCTAAGCATTGTGCTGGGTATTGGGACATGCCTCGGGGGCAGCTAGGTGGTGCAGTGGATAGAGCACCGGCCCTGGAGTCAAGAGTACCTGAGTTCAAATCCAGCCTTGGACACTTAACACTTACTAGCTGTGTGACCCTGGGCAAGTCACTTAACCCCAATTGCCTCACTAAAAAAAAAAAGAAAAAGAAAAAACAGGGCAACTCACAGCTCTAGAGCTACAGCCCAGATGAAACCTTTTTTTCCAGCTAGAAGGCACAGTGGATCAAATGACAGATCTAGAGTCAGGAAGACCTGTGTTCAAATCAGGCCTCAGATACTTCCTAGCTGTGTGACCTTGGGCAAGTCACTTAACCTCTGCTTGTCTCCATTTCCTCATTTGTAAAATGGGGATATGATAGCACCTACTTCCCAAGATTCTTGTGAGGATCAAATGAGTAATTGTAACATGCTTAGTACAGTGTCTGGCATATAGTAAGAGCTATATAAAAGCTAGCTATTATTATTACAAAGCTACTGCTATTAATGTCATCTTTTCTTCCACTGAGTTACCATCTGCTGGCTCTCCACTGAATTACAGCCATTTCCCCACAAGGGATTGGTCACAGTTGTTTTATGCATCTAACTTTAGAGCTAATCCAGCTTTTTTATGAGTCAGACCCGCAGCTATATCCTGCCAATCAGAAAAATCCCTTCAATCAAGTCAGTCTTTCAAAATCCTTTATTTCTGCTTCAGAGACTTCTTTTCTAGGTTTACCTACTATTTTGGTTGTGGGGGAAAATACCTTTCTAATCCCATCATCCCTTTAGCTCCTGGAGCCAGAGCATATAAATTATCCTGGAGTGTCACTGAACAAGACTAGAGGGATAAAGAAGAGTTAGCAATTTTTCCCTGTATTCCTATTGGCACTAAAAGGTTGTATCTCCTATTAAACATATCCCATAGCAGAGAGGGCCAGGGGTAGGCAAGGTAGGGGGCAGTCCAGGGAATACTTTCTAGGATCTAGTGGTGGGAGTACTATTCTCCTATCCCTTTTGTAAATAAGGCTACTTTCTCCTCAAAAAGTATTGAAAATATCCTCATGACATAATTGGCTCAGGACACAAAGGCTAAGATTGCAGACATTGCTTCCTGATCACCTGAATACAACACAGTCATGAGGGGCCCCTCATGTTTTGCTGGCATACCACAAAGGAGATTTGCTCAATTAGATCAAATTCAGGTAGCCTTATCCTTGCTGAATATCCTTCTGCTATGGCTAAGTTAATTTCCTTTTATTAACTTTTTGTTTGTTTTTCTAAAAACTAGGTCACCCTAATCTCACCCAGACTGTAAGTACAAGGGCTGCCCATGGCCCAATCCCATCTCTAAAAGGGAGCTTTGACCTGCTTGCACTGTTTCTGATATGGGCCACTTCACTCTTCCTTGGACAAACTGGTGGCCCTCTTGCTCCCAGTGGCTCACCATATTGATGCCAAATGTAGTGCCAATACCTAGTCAGCACAGCTCACTACAGCTCTGATCAAAAAATCCCACCAGCCTCAGACTCCCTGTTGACCAGGATTTTAGACATGAGCCACCATGCCTGGCTCCTTTTACTAGCAGTTGAATGACCTACAAGTATCTCATTGCATTCCAATATTAAACATAAACTCCCAGAGATCGACAAGTCAGGCTCAGCCTAGAATGCTGGGGTAGGGGTAGGGGGTGGGAATGCTCATGAGGAAGGGAAATTTGTAACATTATAGCAAGTAATGGGATATTTGCCGTTTCCTTCCTCCTCTATTTAAGAAATAAAGCAACAACCCCAAGGGATATGCAGAGTGAAAGGTAAGGTTGGCAGGGGCAGCTAGGTGGCACAGTGGATAGAACACCGGCCCTGAATTCAGGAGGACCTGAGTTCAAATCCAGCCTCAGATACTTGACACGTTCTAGCTTTGTGACCCTGGGTAAGTCTCTTAACCCTCATTGCCTCGAAGAAAAAAAAAAAGGTAAGGTTGGCAACAGTAGGGGGACTGGACAAAGTGGAAAGAGAAACAGTGAGCAGCCAAAAGAAAATTACAGAATTATAGGAGAGGTGACATTCCAGGACTTTATAAAGATTTCCCAGTTTCCACCTGAAAAACTGGAGAGAATGTTTGCTATAAATCCATGAATCAACAACATTCATACAAGAAGTTAGACAAAAATGCTCCCATTGCTCCCACCCCAACCTTTGAGCCCAGGGGAGCTGATTCAAACAGGAGCAAACAGGCAGGGCCTCCAGGAGATGAACCATAAGAATTAGGACCAGACTTGACCTTGGAGAGTCACATTCCTCTGTGGATCTAAGAGTCACTCAATAATTTGTTTTGTTTCTCCCATTTAATAATTTTTCCCCCTATAATAGTGTGAACTTCTTGCCTCCAAATGTAGAACATGATTTGACAACCTATAGGATACCATGAATACAGTATCCCAGGTGTTGTATTTGAACGGAACAAATGAAGAGTGAGATAATCCTCCAAAGTGAGTTCCTTCTGATCATGATAAATTCTCACTTTTAAAGCACTATTTATTTTTAATATAAAATCCCATATCATGAACACCAGTCAGAGAGTAATGTTCTCCAAAGTGGGGACCGTGGCCTGACCCAAATGGCTTTGTGACAGAGGAGATCACATCCCACCCTCATCCAAGGGCGGGGCTTATCTCCAACACAACCACATCTACCCTTATGCCCCAACACTCTACCTCTCCTTCTGCTGGGCAAGCTTCCAACCATGCCCATTTCGAGCCAGGTGACTGTCCCTCAGGGCAGTGATAACCTTAACTAACCTTTACTTATAGAGGTTGAACAGGTACTATTGGGAAAATTCTGCCCCCACCTCCTCATCTTGTGGTTGGGGCAGGGTTCTTTGTTACAAGGACAGTAGCTAGAGAATAAGAGCCTTGACTTCCACCTTTTCATTGGGGGTGGGACAGAGTGAGTCAGCAGGCATGGATAGATCGTGATATGAGTTATCATTATAGTACTTTTCTCCCCAAACCTACCTTTTTCTTTTTTTAATTAATTTTTACTTTTTGTTATTCTGTACTGGACAAACACCAGTTATCAATATCATCATGACTTCTAGCCAAGATGGGGACCTGAAAGTTGCCAAACCACCTAGCTCCTATACATCTGCTCCAACAAAACTATACAAAGTGACTTCTTCCTCCCCATAAATGCACAAAAAGTCAGCTAGAAGCCCACGGGCATTTGTAAAGGGAGCCACCATTAAACAAACCAGCAACCATCCAATAAGACCAAAGATGGGTTAGAGACAAGGGTAGCATACAGGACTCTGTGTCTAAAGCCAGCAAAGATAGCACCTCCCCACCCCCAAGAAAGTCCCAGTGTAGGAACTTTGGAAGACCCAGGAGTTAATTGGCAACTCATATATTGAGACAGCACTCCAAGATGCCTAACATTCTACCTTAAGATGCCATTAGAGGGCCCTAAAGTTTCAGTCAGTCAGTAAATAAATATTTACTAAGTTCCTACTTTGTGCCAGGCTCTGTGCAAAGTGCTAGAGATACAAAAAAAAAGGCAAAAGACAATTTCTACTCTCAGGGAGTTCACAATTTAATGGAGGAGACAACATGCAAGCAATAATATACAATCAAAATGCAGACAGGCTAAAATGGAAATCATCCACAGAGTAAAAGCATGAGAATTAAGGGATTAGAAAAGGCTTCCTGCAGAAGGTGGGATTTTATTGCTCTGAAAACTCAAAGATCAAAGAGGGCCTAATCCCAGGAAGTAGAAGTCAGTTCAGGAACCCAGGTGACTCAGGAAGAAACAAAACTGGACCAATCACCTTACCCAAAAGCATAGACCAGGCCATGTCTCTCCACAAAGCAAGAAACTCCAAGAGCTCCCCAACAATGCTAGGATCATCTATTCCATTTCTACTTCATTCTTTTATAATTTCCATTTTTGTAAAAGTTTTACAACATATAATTATTAATACAATAGTACACATATTATTTATAAATAATTAAGTATATACATACATATATACATATATATAAGGGGTAGAAGGTCAAGGTCTCCCACTGCATCTGGCACTATTGCTGGTCATCTTGACCTACGTCTTACCATTGGACTCAGATAAACCTGGAGGAGAGAGTGAGGCCAAAGACTTTGCACAGCCCTGCCTCACTTAAATCCCATTCACTTGCAAGTCAAGACATCACCCTCCATACGTCATTGATCCTTTTTGAGAACAAAGGGTGAACAACAACAACAACATGCTCCAAACATTCTGCATTATAGTGAAGAATTTGAGTCAATGACACTTCTTTCTCCTAGATTGCCTTATTCATGTCGAGACACTCACTCTTCTTTTTTTTGGGGGGGGGTCAATGAGGGGTAAGTGATTTGCCCAGGGTCACACAGCTAGTAAGTGTCAAGTGTCTGAGGCCGAATTTGAACTCAGGTCCTCCTGAATCCAGGGCCAGTGCTTTATCCACTGTGCCACCTAGCTGCCCCCTTTCTGAGTTACTAGATCTTCATCTTTGTCACACCCACCAACTGTGGGGGACCCTCAAGGTTTTTATGTTCTGGTCCCTCTTCTTTTTTCTTTTTTATTATCTCACTTGGTAATCTCACCCTCTCCAGTAAGCTCAATGATCATCTCTATACAGATGCTCAGATTTATATATCCAGTTCTAGTCTCTCTTCTGAGCTCCAGTCCTACATCATCAACTACCTATTGGACATTTCAAATTGGATGTTCCATAGGCATCTCAAACTTAACATATCCCTACCTCCAAACTGCCCTATTACTATCTAGTACTACTAGTCAGCTAGATTTGTGACCTCAGTGTCATCTTTCAACTCATCTCTCTAGATCTCCCCATATGTCAAGTCAGTTGCTAAGTCTTGCAATTTCTACCTTCACAATATCTTTCTACCTTCACAGCATCTCTCATATATGTCCCCATTTTCCTACTCTTACTTCCACCATCCTAATTCAGATTCATCACCTTTTTTTTTTTTGGCAGGGCAATGAGGGTTAAGTGACTTTCCCAGGATTAATCTCATCACCTCTTACCTGGACTACTGTAATAGCCTTATTTTTAAAATAAATTTTATTGATATCTTTATATCACCAAAATTTCTCCCAATATCCCTTCCCACCTGCCAGAGAACCACCTCATGTAATAAATAATATTTTTAAAGAAAAAGAAGAGAAAAATCAGCAGAATTGATCAATATATTAAAAAGTCTGAAAATATGTTCAATATATCACACCTGTAGGTCTCATACCTCTGCACAGGTACAGAGTGAAGGCGTCTTCTCATACATCTTCTTTGGAAGCACATTTGTTCTTTGTCTTTTTATTGCAATGGCTTCTAATTAGTGTCCTTAACTCTAGTTTCTCCCCACTACAATCCATCTTCCACAGAGCTACCAAAGTGATTTTCTTGAAAAGTAGGTCTGGGGGCAGCTAGGTGGCGCAGTGGATAGAGCACCGGCCCTGGAGTCAGGAGGACCTGAGTTCAAATCCGGCCTCAGACCCTTGACACTTACTAGCTGTGTGACCCTGGGCAAGTTACTTAACCCCAATTGCCTCACCAAAAAAAAAAAAAAAGTCAAAAGAAAAGTAAGTCTGCCTATCACACACACTTCAATAAACTCCAGAAGATTCCAAAGATACATTTATCAGTTGTATGACTTTGGACAGGTCACTTAACGTCTGTCTGTCTCAGTTTCTTCATCTATAAAATGGGGATAATAACAGCAAATAGCTCATAGGTTATTGTGAGGATCAAATGAATTAATATATGTAAAGTATTTTGCAAACCTTCAAATTGTGATATAAATGCTAGCTATTATTATTGTTTTCAGGATGAAACATAAATTCATTTGTCTTGTTCATCCTGACCCTTTCCTAACTTTCCAACCCCCCTCTCCCCTCTTTATGCCTTTTCATTGGCTTCAACCCTGCCCCTCCCTATACCAAGAACTGTCTTTCACTGCTTTCTTCTTCCAGGCTTCCTTCAAGACTAATCTCCAATGCTAACTTCTGGAGGAGGCCTTTCCCAGTCACCCAGCTGCTAGTGCCTTCCTCTGAAAAGTGGTTGTCCATCTACTCTGAACATTTCTTATATGGACCTATTTGTTGTCTCCTCTTTTCAAACGTGAAGCCCTTGTAGGCAGGTACTGCTTTTGCCCTTTTATGTATCCGTAGCATTTATCATGATGCTTAAGCTTTTCTTGACTGCTTGCCTTGCAAACTAGACAGGCACAAATGGAGAAACAAAAGAAAGGGCAATTTCCCAGTCTTGTTAAAGTCACATGAATACTCTGAGAGAGGCTCTGGGACATTACTGGTCTCTCTCTCTGCCATTGATTCTCCCATTCCAATAGATGCCTCCATAAGAAATTTCTTAGCTATCACCTTTTTTATTTGGGGGGGGGCAGTGGGGGTTAAGTGACTTGCCCAGGGTCACACAGCTAGGAAGTGTCAAGTGTCTGAATCCAGATTTGAACTCAGGTCCTCCTGAATCCAGGGCTGGTACTCTATCTACTGTGCCACCTAGCTGCCCCCTCAGCTACAAATTTTTACAGTTAGCTGCCTCCCTACTCTCTCCAACAAGCTCTTAGAACTGCTTCCCTATGATAAACCCAAAGATCCAAGCTTTTGGAACAAAAACTTATTATTTGATAAAAACTGCTGGGAACGGGGGCAGCTAGGTGGCACAGTGGATAAAGCACCGGCCCTGGATTCAGGAAGACCTGAGTTCAAATCCGATCTCAGACACTTGACACTAGCTGTGTAACCCTGGGAAAGTCACTTAACCCTCATTGCCCTGCCCAAAAAAAGAAAGAAAAGAAAAGAAAAAAGAAAAAAAGAAAGAAAAAACTGCTGGGAAAACTGGAAAACAGTATGGCAGAAACTAGGTATAGACCAACATCTCACATCATATACTAAATGGGTACATGATTTACACATAAAGGATGATACCATAAATAAATTAGTATGGAATTGTTCATCTGTCAGATTTAAGGGCAGAGGAAGAATTTAGGACAAAAGAAGAAATAAATAGTAAAATAATATGCAAAATAGATATTTTTTATTATTTAAAATTAAAAAGCTTTTGCACAAACAAAACTAATGTAACCAAGATTACAAGGGAAGTAGAAAACTGGGAAAGAATTTTGGAAACAAATATCTCTGATATTTTTCAAATAAAAAGAACTGAATCAAATTTATAAAAATACAAGTCATTCCCCAATTGATAAATAGTCAAAGGAAATGAACAGGCAGTTCTCAGACAAAGAAATCAAAGCTATCTATAATCACATGAAAAAAATATTCTAGATCATTATTGATCAGAGAAATGCAAATTAAAACAACTCTGAGTATCACCTCACACCTATCAGAGTGGCAAATATAACAAAAATGGAAAATATTGGATGTTGGAGGGGATGTGGGAAAACTGGGATGCTAATCCAATTGTTGGTAGAGTTGTGAAAAGATCCAACCATTCTAGAGAGCAATTTGGAAGTATGCCAATTTGGAAGGGCTATAGAACTGTGCATACCCTTTGACCCAGCAATACCACTGCTAGGTTTATATCCCAAAGACATACCCAAAAAGAGATAAAGATCTATTTGTACAAAAATATTTATAGCAGCTCTTTTTGTGGTGGCTTTTTGTGGAAATCAAAGCAATGCCCATCAATTGGGAAATGGCTAAACAAACTGTGGTATATGATGGTAATGGAATATTATTGTGCTATAAAAAATGATAAGCAGTATAATTTCAGAAAGGCCTGGAAAGACATGTATGAAATGACGTATTGGGAAGTGAGCAGAACCAAGAAAACATTGTGCATCGAGACAGCATTATCGTCTGATGAAGAACTGTGAATGACTTGACTATTCTCAACAATACAATAATACGAGACAATCCCAAAGGACTATTGATGCATACTATCCACCTCCAAAGACAGAACTGATTTGATGGAACAGACCGAAGCATGCTATTTTTCACTTCCTTTTTTTTTCTTTTAATCAAGTTTTCTTGTACAAAATGACAAATATGATAATGTTTTACATAATCATGCATGTATAACCCATATCTGACTGTTTGTTGCCTCAGGGAAGGGGGAGAGGAGGGAGGGAAAGAGAGATAAAAATTTGAACCCAAAACTATAAATAAAAATGTTTATTAAAAAAAAGAACTGGGGCAGCTAGGTGGCTCAGTGGATAGAGCACCGGCCCTGGAGTCAGGAGTACCTGAGTTCAAATCCAGCCTGGAACACTTAACACTTACTAGCTATGTGACCCTGGGCAAGTCACTTAACCCCAACTGCCTCACTAAAAAAAAAAAAAAAAAAAAAAGAACTACTTCCCAATTCAGATGTCATTTCCTCCATGAAACCTTTCCTCATCTCCCCAGCGAGCAATGACCTTGGTCCCAAGGACTTCACATAGCTTCTTGGACCTCTCCAAAGCATGGCTTATATACTACTATATCTACATTTGCATTTTATATTTATATATTATACTACTATATCTTTGTTTTCATGTATTACTTCATCCAAAATCTATATGTTATTGTATCCATCTTTGTTTTTATCTTTTCTCTCTCCTCTCTCCCCTCCTTCAGTACTCAGCAATGAGGCCTAAATGCAGTAGGTGTAATGTCTCTTGAATAAATGAAAGGGAAGGATGAATTATTGTGGCATTGGTCAGAACAAAACAGACCTAATTAGGAAGATGAATCTGATGTAAAAAAAAAAAAACCAGTAAAAAAAAGCCTGCCAAAGCCAGAAAGATTTTAATAATTTGGACTCTACTGTTTTATTTAATCCATACCAGAGTTCCTTTTATATTTCAACAAATTGGGGCAGCTAGGTGGTGCATTGGATAAAGCAGGATCTGAGTTCAAAGCCGGCCTCAGACACTTGTGACCCTGGACAAGTCACTTAACCCTCATTGCCCTGCAACAGCAAGAACAAAAAAAATTATTTAGACAGATCACTGAGAGCAAACCACACCCTGAACTAAGCTTGAGAAAGAAGTGAGGTTTAGGGTTATGGTACAACCTTATCATAATCCTACAGGTCTTCCTCAAATCACTTTTCCTATCTTTTTTCACATTATACTCCCAACAATCTTTCTTTTTTTTTTTTTTTTGCGGGGCAATGGGGGTTAAGTGACTTGCCCAGGGTCACACAGCTAGTAAGTGTCAAGTGTCTGAGGCCTGATTTGAACTCAGGTCCTCCTGAATCCAGGGCTGGTGCTTTATCCACTGTGCCATCTAGCCTCCCCCCAATAATCTTTCAAGAGAGGCAGGGCATGAATTCTCATCCCCTTCATGCAGACGAGGAAACTGAGTCCTAAAGAAATTCAGCAGCTTGGCTGAGGATGTATTGTAGGCATCAACAAGGCCCAGTTTATTATAGGTGGCATAGGCAGCTGCTCATAGGGCATGATGTGAGGTGTGTCTGGAAGTCTCATGACTCCTCATCAAAGAGAGAAGAGGAAGGGTGGCAAAAGGGTCTCGACAGATTACACCCAAGTTGTAATTTAGTCAAAGCTGTTGAGAGAAATTATTATTTTGCTATTGTATTAATAATCAATTATTAAATTATGATTAAGGCTCCTTCTCCTTTATTTCCTCATTTAGGGTCCAGCCTCTGTAGGTCAGTCCAGTCAGTGTCTGAAGGACAAGGCAAATAGAGGAGATTGTCCTAATCCTAGGAGTACATGCTCTGAAATCTTGGGCATCCAACTAGGAGACCTTATTTCTGTTTAGAGTGTAAATAGAATCTTTTTTTTTTTTGGTGAGGCAATTGGGGTTAAGTGACTTGCCCAGGGTCACACAGCTAGTAATTGTTAAGTATCTGAGGCCGGATTTGAACTCAGGTCCTTCTGAATCCAGGGCCGGTGCTCTATCCACTGCGCCACCTAGCTGCCCCGTGTAAATAGAATCTAATCAGGTGGATTCTTGCTCCAAACCAATGAGCCCCTCTCCTTGGACCCTTCCATTGCAGTTTAGGGTGACCCAGCTCATGAAGGAAAAAACCAACCTGAATGGTCTGGGTGGAGATGGATTCCTCTGTCCAGAGTTCTGGAGAACATTGAGTGTCACGATCAAGTCACATTCTCAGCAGGAGGACCTGAAGATATCAAGCCCACCTCCTCATTAAAATGTCCACCAATCAGGGTTGACTTTCACCTCTTAGGGGCAACCCCTTTTCCAAAAGTCTATTAAGACTTTCAGCTTCGGGGCAGCTAGGTGGCACATTGGATAAAGCACTCACCTTGGATTCAGGAGTGCCTGAGTTCAAATCCAGCCTCAGACACTTGACAGTTACTAGCTGTGTGACCCTGGGCAAGTCACTTAACCCTCATTGCCCCTCCAAAAAATAAAACAAAAACAAACAAACAAAGATTTTTAGCTTCTCCATGGTTTTGTCTTTGGTTATTGAGAGAAACCACTGACCATTATTTTATTGATTATCAGTTCATCTAATTAATACATTGATTATTAATTACCCAGAAACTCTATCTCTTAGGCTTTTTATTTGTTCCGCTCTCTTAATGCCATTCCCCCCTGATTCCCCAATCACTTGGAACCCCAGGTTTTGTGCTTCAGAACGTCCCAGGTCGGCGGCTAGGTGGCGCAGTAGATAAAGCACTGGCCCTGGATTCAGGAGTACCTGAGTTCAAATCCGGCCTCAGACACTTAACACTTACTAGCTGTGTGACCCTGGGCAAGTCACTTAACCCCCATTGCCCTGAGCAAAAAAAAAAAAAAGAAAGTCCCAGGTCTCCTCCCTAACACACACATATACATATGTATATATACACATACATATGTATATATATATATATATGTGTGTATATACACATATGCCCTATGGATTATGCCTCAAAAAAAAAAAAAAAAGGACAAGGCCTTACTGCTAGACTGCTATATCTAAGGAGGAGGAGGAGGAGGAAGAGGAGGAGGGTAAAATATCACTGTCAGGATATGAGAGGAGAGCAGAGCAGAGGAGAGGTGAGGTGAGGTGAGGTAAGATGAAATCCACCAGTCTCGGCACTCAAGAATGAGCATCTCAGGGACGGCTAGATGGCGCAGTGGATAAAGTACTGGCCCTGGATTCAGGAGGACCTGAGTTCATATCTGGCCTCAGACACTTGACACTTACTAGCTGTGTGACCCTGGGCAAGTCACTTAACCCCCATTGCCCCGCAAAAAAAAAAAAAAAAAAAAAGGTAGCAAGAATGAGCATCTCATTACTGGAAGGATGGATGTGGATTGGGAAACCAAGTGGCAGTGACCAGCACTATCCAAGGCAGAATGTCATCAGGCACAGTTCTAGCAGGTAGAGGCCCAACACCCCATCCAAACCTCACCTTGCTCAGAAAGGGTAAAAAAGCAACCAGCCCCAAACTAAGCTCTGACCCCAGTAAAAGCATCTCTCACCCTAGTCCCAGACAGCACTCAGATTCATGCCTTAGATTAAGCCCTGATTCCTCCTCCAAACTGAATCCCACCCATGGCTCTGTGATGGTCCTGATGCCACTTTGCCTCTTATTATCTGCATGATCTTCTCTAAGCCTCAATTTCCTCATCTGTAAAATGAGTGAGTACAACCAGATGGCTTCTGTGTTCCTTTCCAGATCTGTATCTGGGATCCTCTGCCCCAGCCAGGCCGAGGGCTGCCTCTGGACCCCGACTGAGGAGACACCCAGATGGGAGTAGCGATTGGGGAGGAGCCCTCAGCTCCTGTACATCTGCAGAGCCCAAGCCAGCTTAGGCTGCAGCTCCCCTCCCTCCATAGCAGGGATTCTCATCCCATCTATCATTGATGTCTCCCTTGGCTCAGCCTCCACAGCAAAAATAACTCCAACTCTGCGGCAACCCCAGCCCCAGCCCCAACCTCCTCTTTCTCCTCCTCTCTCCCTCCTCCTCCTGGCCCAGTCTTTGTTCCCACACCCATTCTCCCTCCTCCATACCTTTCTGAGAAGGAACTGGGGGTGGGGAGGAGTGAAAGGGGATGGGAGAGGGCAGGATTGATGAAAACAAGAACCTCTGAGAGGCCTTCCCCATCCCCCATATCCCCCCACCCCCTCCCCATGCCAATCTTAGCTTCTTTACTGCAGCTAAGGAACAGCAGCCATCGATCCTCCTCCTAAGATGCTTCCTGTCTGCCTGTGTCCTGCCTGCTGCTGACCCTGGGGACTTCTCAGGAAAAGCACAGAAAAGATCAACCCCAACTGCAATGCACAAGGCCTGAGAGAGTCGGGGATCCATCCAGACAAACCCAGGGAGCCTGGCTCCCTCTAAAGCTGTCCACCCCAGCTGGCTCTGCCAGCCCACCTACCCATAGTATGAGCCCCTGCCTAGTGAGCAAGGAAGCCTCTCCACATCCTCTTCCAAGTGCACCCTCCCCCTGATTCCCTGATAAAGTGAACACAGAGAGCTGGGCTCAGGAAGGAAGCCTCCACTTTCCCCAGAACACTCTTGGTGACCACTTTCTCTGAGTTTTTCCAGTTCTCATGTTTTTCACTGTTTTCTGACCTGAATCCTCTTTGCATACTTCAGAGTCCCCAGAAAAAGGACTTAGTACCAGTAGGCACTCAGTGAGTACTTGAATGAATGAATGAATGAATGAATGAATGAATGAATGAATGAATGAATGAATGAACAATTACATGAACAAATGAACGAATGAATGAATGAACAGGCAGTCTCTATTTCTTCAGCCTCTCCAAGGCCTTGGTTGGGGGTGGGAGGAGTGGAGATCTGCAATGCAGTGTGACAGGACCACACTGCAAGGGCATGGCTGCCAAAGGAAGGAGCCTTGGGGGAGGGGACACGGTACAGCCCAGAAATCCAAAAAAAAGAAAGAAAGAAAGAAAAAAAAAAAATCAGATAGGAAGTGTTTCACCACCAGCCATATAGGACTGCGGTAGAAACTCAAAAATTCATGAATTTTTTAAATTGTGATTCATCTGCTTAAGACTGAACAAGAGACAACAGGCTTGAACCAAAGCAAAAGAGATTATGGTTGGGCACAAAGTGAACAATGTTCATCATTCACTCCACAAACAGACTAAGCACCTGTACATGACACTGGAAGATGAGGCATAGTCCCTGCCCTCCTGGAGCTCAGAGTCTGGTGGGAGAAGAAGGCACCAATATGGAAAACTTACTTGATTAGTGCATGAGAGAGGGGCAAAACAAAATGCACTAATGAACTCTGAAGCCATCAACAGTGAAGGCAGAGGGAGAATTCAAGGAAGACTTCCTGGAGGCAGCATTTGAGTTGGGATTAAAAGAATAGTAGAAATTCAATAGGAAGGAAAGCATTTCAGGGAAAATCATTAGCATGGTGGGGGTACCCAACCACAGATTAGGTAACAGAGAAAAGATGTAGACTGTGAGTCACCAGGAACAGTAGGAAGACAAGACATGAGACCAGAAGTCTCACTTTCCCAGAGCTCAGGGGCCAGAATCAATGATGTCTTGGGCTACCTTCTGCCACCCCATAACCCTCAACAGAACCACTGCTCCCCAGGAGTTCCAAAATTTTTTCTTTCAGTCAAGTCAAGTTTCCAGGAGTTTACCCTTAAAAAGACAATCTGAACAATGTGTCTAATTCTGGTTTCTGTCCTGACTGGACCATATCTGGAGTGTTGTGTCCATTTCTGGGCTCCTACAAATTAATTTGAATGAGGGGAATGGAGAGGGAGACACAATATCACTAGGTGCATCCTTCCCCTTTTGTCTTCCCTCACTCCTTTCCCAACTTGGATGAGTCGGGAGGCACCAACTCTATTCCTTCTGGTGGATCAACATACCTTACCCCCTGCCCTGACTTCATGTGTTCGAGATCCTAGCACTGTCATCTAAACTACTGGTGCAAACTAAGGACCATTGGGCCTTGCCATCTACCTCTATCACTGAACCCTTAGGACATCTGGAGTTTTCCATCTCCTCTGCAACTTAACTGTCTCTTATGTGTTGTCTCCCCCAACTAGAATGGGAACTCCTAGAAAGAATAGAGTATTATTATCTTTTCTTTTTCTTTTTTTTTTTTTTGGAAGCAATCAGGATTAAGTGACTTGCCCAGGGTCACACAGCTAGTAGGTGTCTGAGGCCAAATTTGAACTCAGATTCTCCTGAGTCCAGGGCCAGTGCTCTATCCATTGTGCCACCTAGCTGCCTCTCCTTTATTATCTTTTCTATCTGTAGCCCCAGTGCTTAGCACAGTGCTTGGTACATGGTAAACAATACATGCTCTTTTGCTCATTCATTCAAAGCCCCATGAAGGGAAAAACCCTGAGCCACTGTCTCTCCCATAAGCTGGGCCAGGAGGTTCCTCACAACCACTTCCAGGCCTTCCCTTTGGTGTGGACACTCAGCATTCCTCTTTTGAGGCTCCCTCCATTTACCTATATCACCTTGTCTAGTATTTGTTTCAATAATCTACCCCCTTCCAGGACTCCCTCTCTTTTTCAAGAAGTTCACCATCTTCTTCTTCATCTCAGCCCTTTGCCCTATACTCAGGAGCTTCAGCATACAGGTGGATATCTTCTCAAATTCCCTGGCCTCTCAATTTATCAACTTCCTCTAGTCTACTCTATATCTTCAATCAAAAAGGTAGCCATATCTTAGCTCTCATCATGACCACTAATTGCTACCTTCACAATCCTGAATTCTGAAATTCCTCTCTGATCATAAAAACACAATGCCTTTCACATCTTTCTCCCTGTCTATCACCCCTGCTCTGATCTCATTTTCCTCTATTCAGTCTCTACCTTACAATTGATGAGTTCAACTAAAGTCATCCCTTTCACCTCGAAACTTTTCCCATTGAGCTTTTGATATATTGTGGGTTGGCATAAGAAATTAAATGGGGGGCAGCTAGATGGCACAGTGGATAGAGCACCGGCCCTGGAGTCAGGAGGACCTGAGTTCAAATCCAGCCTCAGACACTTAACACTTGCTAGCTGTGTGACCCTGGGCAAGTCACAGGTGCTCCTGAAGCCAGGGCTGGAGCTCTATGCACTGCGCCACCTGGCTGCCTCCTTAAATGGGAATCTGAGGGGAGTTTCACAGAAGCCACAGATGACACTCAAAGGCCAGCAGATGACACAGAGTCTGTGATCAAATGCTTAACCCAAATTTTACAATAAAATACTGTTAAACACCCTACAAAAGGAAAAGAAAAAATTCAGACTTCTCTAGTATGAAGGGAGAGCCAAAAAATTCTATGCAGATTTTCCTGATCGTGGTAGCGCCACATCCCTAAACAATCCCTCCTCCACTCTCTTACGCCATCACTGGTCATATCTTGCCAAACCCCAGCATTCACTTTCTCTGCTTCTATTTGTGCACTGTTGAACACCAATGGAGGAAGTCACAAATCTATTCTGAATGGGTACATTACAAATTTCTGCTATCTAATCTTACCTGGGCCTTTATGGCTACAATCTCTGGAGCAATCTCAGAAGAAAGGGGGGGCCCTTCTCACAGTCTGCCCCCCATACCTTGAATGCACTTTTCCATCACCTTCACTTGAAAGGCTTAGCTTTCTTCACAAGGCTCAGCTCAGATTGCCTCCTAAGGAAAAACGTTTGATTCTTGGTAATACTCTTTGCCTAGGCAAATTACCTTGTGCTTGCTTATCTATCTCTGTACTTGTTGTCTCTCTCATTAGAAATTAAGCTCCCTTGTGCATACCCTTTGACCCAGCAATACCACTTTTGGGTCTTTTTCCCAAAGAGATCATGGAAAAGGGAAAAGGACCTACATGTACAAAAATACTTATAGCTGCTCTTTTTGTGGTGGCAAGGAATTGGAAATTGAGGGGCTGCCCATCAATTGGGGAATGGCTGAACAAGTTGTGGTATATGAATGTAATGGAATACTATTGTGCTGTAAGAAACGATGAGCAGGAGGAGTTCAGAGAAACCTGGAGGGTCTTGCTTAGGCTGATGATGAGTGAGATGAGCAGAACCAAGAGAACATTGTGCACAGTATCATCAACATTGTGTGTTGATCAACTGTGATAGACTAGATTCTTCTCACCAATCCAATGGTACAAGAAAGTTCCAAAGGACTCATGATGGAAAAGGCTCTCCAAATCCATAAAAAAAAAAAAAAGAAAGAAACTGTGGAATATGGATGATGATTGGACCATACTATCTCTTTTGTTTTTAGTGCTGTTGTTTTTCTTTTTTGAGGTTTTTCCTTCTTGCTCTGATTCTTCTTGTATAACATGACTAATGCAGAAATATGTTTAATGTTATATATCAGATTACCTGCTGTCTAGGTGAGGGGGGAGGGAGGGGAGGGAGGGAGAAATATTTGAAATTAGAAATCTTATCTAAACAAAAGTTGAAAACTTAAATAAATAAATAAACAAACAGACAAATAAATAAATAAATAGAAGAAAAAAATACAAGAAAGAAAGAAAGAAAGAAAGAAAGAAAGAAAGAAAGAAATTAAGCCCCTTAAATGGAGGAACAGTTTTTCTTTTGGGTTTCGTAGCCCCAGTGCATAACTTATCCCATCACTCCTTACACATTTTAGGTGCTTAATAAACATTTGTTGAGTCAATTGGTAATTCTGATCACTGGCATGCTTTCGGTACCTAATCTGTAGGCTTTGCCTATGTGCCTATATTACCTTTTGATTAATCAATCATTTAATTAACAAGTACTTTAGGGGGCAGCTAGGTGGTGCAGTGGATTAAGCTCTGGCCCTGGAGTCAGGAGGACCTGAGTTCAAATCTGGCCTCAGACACTTGACACTTACTAGCTGTATGACCCTGGGCAAGTCGCTTAACTGTCATTGCCCCACCAAATACAAACAAACAAACAAACAACAATGAAAACAAACAAACAAGAACTTTAAAAGTACCTACTACATACCAGGCATTCTGCTAGGTGTAGTGAACTACTCCCACTCTAAGGTACTAGGTATAGGTAACCCTGAGGGATCCATTTTCTAATGTTGTCAATCACAAGCCCCACTGGTATGCCCCTCATTAACAATTCATCAGCCAGACTTCATTAGCTTTTAGAAAAGGGATTTACTGGGAATTTATGTATACACATACACATACACATACACATACACATACACATACACATACACATACACATACACATACACATACACATACACATATACTTATACATACACATACAAAATATTCTCTCTAGACCCAGGGTACATGATTCCCCTATACATGAAGTCTATAGGAAAAATTGGTTTAAACTTAAAGTACAAAGGTAATGGGACAGCTAGGTGGTGAAGTGGATAGAGTATTGGCCTTGGATTCAGGAGGACCTGAGTTCAAATTTGGCCTCAGACACCTGACACTTACTAGCTGTGTGACCCTGGGCAAGTCACTTAACCCTCATTGCCCTGAAAAAAAAAGAAAAGAAAAGAAAGTACAAAGGTAGCAAGAAAAATAAATGGTAAAGGAACAGCTCAGAATTCCTCACATAGGGAGTTTTTTCCCCGTCTTCATGAAGTTCTCACCAATTCCCCTTAGGTATAGCTCCCTGCTAGTTATGTAAACCAACAAGGCTCTGAGTGTCCATATTTCTGGAAATTTCAAAGCTGGCATTTCTCCAGGGACCATGACACGTTACATCCCTGAAACTATCATGTTTGACCTGTCTGTCCTTGGCATTTCTCTCTCTCTCTCTCTCTCTCTACTCCTGATGCAGCCTCTTCTACCATTACTATTCCAATAGATGACTCAGTCCCTGTCTCACAAAACACTTGGACCACTCAAAGGTCATAAGATTGCTACTCATACAATCCCATCTTGGATACTCAATTGGCTAAAATCAGGAAAGACTAAATGCAAAAGAAACACAGGTAGCCATATGCTCACAGCTTACAGCAAGATGGAGGAGGAAGGGCACTTCTCATCTGATGTGCCCTCTCCCTCCCTCCGCCCTACAACCTCAAGAGTCATCCTCACACTTTTGAAACTGAGAGAAATAGATAGGCCAAGGGGCAGGTTGCCCCTTTAGTATATCCACAGAATCCCGGCTTAGCAGCCAATCATGGCACTCTAACCACCTATAAATCATACAGAGACAGAAGCCTTCCCCCTTAGAACTTCCATATGATACACTGGAGGCAAGAAGTAAATATATATACACATGCTTGGGTTATTGGTGATAGTAGAGAGCAAGTGACACTGTAGAGAAATAATTCAAGCAAACCTCTAGTTCAACCCCAAAGCCCATAAAAGTCAGGGATTCTTGACTTCAGGTCCATGAATTTTTTTAAAATATATTTTGATAAAGAAAAGGACCTATATGTACAAAAATATGTATAGCAGCTCCTTTTTGGTGGCAAAGAATTGGAAAGTGAAGGGATGCCCATCAATCGGAGAATGGCTGAACAAGTTGTGGTATGTGATTATGATGGAATACTATTTTGCTGTAAGAAATGAGGAGCAGGATTTTCCCAGGAAAACCTGGAAAGACTTACATGAGCTGATACAAAGTGAAATGTACTATGTACAAAATAACAACAATATTATAAGATAATCAGCTGTGAATGACTTAGCTATTCTCAGCAATATAATTTTATCCAAGACAACTCTGAAGGACTTATGATGAAAAATGGTATCCATCCTCAGAGAAGAACCGATGATGCCTGAATACAGACTGAAGCATAATTTTTTTTACTTTATTTTTCTTGAGAATTTTTTTGGGGAGGGGTGGCTGTGGGTTTTTTTACAACATGACTAATATGGAAATGTTTTGCATGACTACACATGTATAACCTTTGTCAAATTGCTTATCTTCTGAATGGGGCGGGGGAGTAGGAGAATTTGGAACTCAAAGTTTTAAAAACAAATGTTAAAAATCATTTTTACATTGGGGGAAAATAAAATACTAAATATATATATCTTTTCAAATTTTGATTACTATGGTTCAGTATAATTGGTTTCCATTAACTACATGGTGCCCCCTTTTGGCTAGAAATATGATTGCCTCAGATTCAAGCTCCTGTCAAATTTCTTAAGTAACTTTAGAGATGGGTTAGCCAGTCTGTTCCCTACCTATCCATCTCAGGGTAGAGGAAATTGAGGTGAGAAGTGGTCACATAGAATTAAAACCCAGATCTGACTTACTCCAAGTCCAATGGTCTATCCACTATGTCTGTTGTTGCATGAAGTTTTTTATTTGGATGAAGTTAAAATAAAAAATACTTTTTCTAATCTCTTCCCTCCCCATCAAAGACACATATTAAGGAAATATAAGACTTGTCTTTGTTCTTGTTGTTCAGTCGTGTCTGTCTCTTTGTGACCCCATTCGAGGTTTTCTAGGCAAAGATACTAGAGCGCTTTGCCATTTCCTTCTCCAGCTTTTCATAAATGAAGAAACTGAGATAAACAGGGTTAACCAAGGTCACACAGCTGAGGCCCCATTCAAACTCAGGAAGATGAATATTCCTGACTCTAGGCCTGGCACTCTATCCACTGCATCACCTAGCTTCATGCAACAAAAACAATATCAAATTTAGAGCCAATAAAAAAACAAACCAAATATATGATTCTGTCTCCAAGGACATCTTCTTCTGACATCTTGTTGTGGCATAGAGGGGACCCTGTGCACTTAAAGGCTGTGCTCTGCACACAACTGACGATTAATAAATGTGTTAGTATTCTATTTTTGTGTGTCAATGGAGCACAAGCTCTTATATGTCTTACTAAGTTGGAATGACTTCAAGGAATCCTCAAAACCCAACTCAGCTAAGTTCAGAAAGACCCATCACTAGAGTCATGGCTACTAATGCATGGGTTTGTTTTGTGGTTTTTTTTTCCAATCTCAACAATTTATCTGCTAAAGTGTTAGAAATTTTGGGATTAGCAGGAACGGAGAAAATATCCAACTTGATGATATCACAAATGGCTAAAGAAGTAATAAAAAGAAAATTATTTAAAATTTACAAAGCTCTTTATGTATATTGCCTCATTTGATCCTCATAATTGCCTAATGAAAAGGTTTTATCTATTATACCCACTTTAGAGATGAAGAAACCAAGGTAGACAGCATAACTTACCCAGGATCACGCAGAATACCTGAGGCAGGATTTGAACTCAAACCTTCCTGATTCCAAGTCCAGCGTTCTATCCACTTGTATCTTGTGCTATACCTACCAGGCTAAATGTAGCAAGTGACTGACTTTCTATCTCTGAGATACAGTCATAAGTACTTGGAATGGTTACTGAGAGTCACAAGCTGTATACCCTTCATTTCCAAAGAAATAGCCCAGAATAATGCATGTAATATGGCCCACTTGTCCTGAAGAAAGATGGGAGATGGAAGGACAAATGTAAAGAGAACAATGGTACCTTTCTAAATCCCAAAAGACTTAGAATGGGCTGACCTCAGGTGGGAAGTACATTAACCACAGAGGGGAGATAAACTGCTCTAGTCTCACCATGAACCAACCTAGGGCAGAAAACAGAAATCTACCTAAGCATTCTAAGACACCTGCAGCTGCCAGAAGAAACCTTTTGTGTGGATGGTGGAACTGTAAAGCAAGAGTGTAAAATCACAGAATATAAAAGACCAGACTAACCTGGAGGTGGGAAAGACCTGTCAGTCAACTCTTCCATGGGCCATTTTGTTTTGTTTTGTTTTGTTTTTAATGTATTGGGTCAGTCTTTCCTGGCCTTTGCCTTTTCATAGCAGTGAATAAGTGGCTAAAATGTTGGGGACTGGAAGGGAGAGGAGTAAAAGAGATGTTTCATCCTTTCATTGCATCCTTTTCATCCTTTTCCTGCAAATTCTTGCCCCTGCCCAGAATGGAACCATCCCACAGTCTTTCAACTAGAGCCCATGAGGTTGGGGTTGGTTGACCAAGGCTGGAATCCTGTGCTTTTCTGCCCAAAGCAATGCGGGCTTTGGGGGAGGGAGAGTGTGACATCCACCCATCTACATCAACAAGGTCATTCATATCAGAAGTCATCTCTCCCTACAGTAAATGGCAGGTAGTGTTGCTATGTGTGAGAGGACCACAGGGGGGAGCCACCAAATCCCACTAGAAGCACAGGACTAAAAACTTTCAGGATCCCTTTGAGGCTGGTACCTTGGAATCCAAGGAATGCCTCACAGGAAGATTTTGGTTTAGGGAGCCCGTTTTCCAGATAACTTCCAGCTATAGCTTCATGGTCCCCATTTATGTGATGTCCACAATGATGGTAGAGGGCCAAGTGGTGAAGAAGTCCACAGATACACAGGTCGCTGTACCAACAGCGGTGTGGACAGGCCCTGAGGTTGGATCACAAAGTGCTACTGGAGGGTGCAGATGAGCACCTTCTCTGCCTTATCCCAGGTCTGGCTGGTCATCTGTCTCAATCTTGCTCTTAAGCTTTCACCTCAGTAGACCCAGGTGTATGAATACCTCTTATTGCTCTGGACAGAGCCATGCATTCCCCACCAACCCTTTCATCTGGATGTGAAATCCCCCCAGGGGCACTTCCAGGGCCCCTTCAATCAAGCCCATGCTCTGAGTGCACCCCTGGAGGTTTCAGTACAGCTCCACCAGGTTTCTTCAAGGGAGGCAGAGAAAGACCTGCTGCTTGTTGGAGGCACCATCTTGTTTTGTTTTTTTTGTTTTGGGTGAGGCAATTGGGGTTAAGTGACTTGCCCAGGGTCACACAGCTAGTAAGTGTTAAGTTTCTGAGGCCGGATTTGAACTCAGGTCCTCCTGAATCCAGGGCTGGTGCTCTATCCACTGTGCTACCTAGCTGCCCCGGAGGCACCATCTTGAAGCCAACACTTGCAAACAGTAAGCTTCGTAGAGCTTCTCCACCTTTCTGATGTGAAATTCCAAATGTGCCTTTCCATGGAACCTGTTTGCTTATCTTAATAATAGTAGAATGCCAGGCTGGAGTTTCTTCTTGTATCTTTATGACAGCCAGCTAAGTAATACACCTCAGCTTACTGGGCACAGAAATATTCCTAAGGCCTTTTTTTCTTTTTCTTTTTTTTTTGCAAGACAATGAGGGTTAAGTGACTTTCCCAGGGTCACACAGCTAATAAGCATCAAGTATCTATGGCCAGATTTGAACTCAGGCACTCCTGAATCCAGGGCTGGTGCTTTGTCCACTGTACCACGTAGCTGTCCCCTTCCTAAGGGCTTTTTTCAAAGCTTCAAATATCTTCTTCACTTGTTGAGGCTTGGGGTCCAGGCATGTGGTCCCTTTACACAATGTGGTATACACCTTGGAGGATTTAACGGGCATTTTTAAAAATTTCATTGAATTTCTGTTGAAAGACTTCCTTTTGGAGCAATATCTCCACAAAATAGTCATCCCAATTGAGAGGCCCAATGGCTCCAGCAGCTACAGGAGGTAGTTTCCTCCCCTGAGCCAGACACACACTTCTCTGAGAGTATATGGAGGGGCAGCTGGGTGGCATAGTGGATAGAGCACTGGCCCTGGATTCAGGAGGACCTGAGTTCAAATCTGGCCTCAGACATTTGACACTTACTAGCTGTGTGACCCTGGGCAAGTCACTGAACCCCAATTGCCTCACTTAAAAAAAAAGAGAGTATATGGAGAGGAGAGGACAACAACAATGATGATGACTATAATAGTAATACAATACTAGTACTGATGGGGAGCATGAATAAGGAGCAACTGATAAACAAAAGAGCAACCAATCCAGAGCACATACAGGAACAGAGGTAATAGAATGACAGAGCACTGATCAGAAGAGTGTCCAGAGGGGTCTATCAGTCAAAAAACTGATGTGGCATAAAGCACTGTTGTAGGGGAACAAACCCTGATCCTCCCTTTTGCCTTACCCAAGGTAATACTTTAAGTCACAAATACTATACACATCCCCGGATAGAGGGTGCTTCACTGGAGGAGGGTATATCCTTTACTGGGTAAATAAAACTATGTTTTGAAGCTTTGTGAACATGAGTGCTTGTAAGGAGAGCCAGTGATACCTGTGGGAGTAGGCAAGAGCTTCAGCTTCTCAAAGGATATGGAGGACTTTAATAACAGGAAAAGCCTGTGACACAAGGATTACATAAGGATTAAAAAAAAAACTACCAAGTTGGGTTTGTCTTTTTGTTTTCCTAAAGATGTTGGTTCGGGATAGCTAGGTGGCGCAGTGGATAGAGCACTGGCCCTGGAGTCAGGAGTACCTGAGTTCAAATCCAGCCTCAGCCACTTAACACTTACTAGCTGTGACCCTGGGCAAGTCACTTAACCCCAATTGCCTCACTAAAAAAAAAAAAAAGATGTTGGTTCAATTCCCACTAATGCTTTCCCCCTCCCTTCTTTTGCCACAGATAGATTTGAAAAGGACAAATTTTAAAAGTAAGGATAGTGGGGGCAGCTAGGTGGCGCAATGGATAAGGCACTAGCCTTAGATTCAGGAGGACCTGAGTTCAAACCCAGCCTTAGACACTTACTAGCTGTGTGACCCTGGGCAAGTCACTTAAACCCCATTGCCCTGGAAAAAAAAATTAAGGACAGTGAGCTGACTGAAGTACAAGGCTTTTCTTATTGCTTCCTTACACAGAAAAGCCATCATCATACCTAACCCAATGGTACTTTAAATAGCCAGGCTAGGTTTAAAGAACTTTAACATAGGAAACCTGAGGAAGCTCAGGAATACTTAGCCTTTTCCTTTTTAATTTTCTTTTACAGTACATCTAATGGGCTTTCTCTTGAATATTGTACTGAATCTGTACCTTCTCTTCTTCTTGTGAATGAACTCTAGAAAATTCACTGTGTGGTCTGGCATGGTGGAGATGAAAATGAAAAGGGAAAGAGAGCAGATGTTAGCAGAACTGGACATCCAGTTAGGGTGATGGTAGCAGAAGGGAGAAAGTAATTAGGGGTCATATTTGACAGATCTCAGCGCACCTGTCTTAGCTGACTCAGGGGCCAAAAACAACAGGGGGTTTCGGTGGGGCTTCTTTGTGGGATTTGAGGATCAGAGGAATTTAGGAAAAGAATGCAAATTTTAAAAAAGGGGGGGGCAGCTAGATGGCGCAGTGGTTAAAGCACCGGCCCTGGATTCAGGAGGACCTGAGTTCAAATCCGGCCTTAGACACTTGACACTTACTAGCTGTGTGACCCTGGGCAAGTCACTTAACCCCCATTGCCTAAAAAAAAAGTATCTTTAAAAAAAAAGAATGCAAAGTAAAATGTTCTAGGGCTGAAGGCAGGTTAGGGTCAACTGATTAGGATCAGTTGATCTTGTTTTGTTTGTTTGTTTTTGTTTGGGGGTGGGGCAATGAGGGTTAAGTGACTTGCCCAGGGTCACACAGCTGGTAAGTGTCAAGTGTCCGAGGCTGGATTTGAACTCAGGTCCTTCTGAATTAAGGCCCAGTGCTTTATCCACTGCACCACCTACCTGCCCTCAGGATCAGTTGATCTTAAGGGTCAGAGCTGTATTCTGTACTTTACATTAGTACTCAGTAAATAGTCATTGAGTGGGAAATGTATGCACCACAAGCAGAAAGACTCTAGGTATTTGCCAAGAGAGGCATAGGGTATAGAAGTTTGCAGAAAAGGGAGAAAATTAATAGAAGGTTCAGAACACAAATAGTTTGCTCCAAGTGTTTCTCAGAAAGGTCCAAAAATAAAGAGGCTACACTGAGTACACAATCATCTGTGAACAAGAAGAACCACAACAACTCTCCTTCCACTTTAATTTTGGCTTTGTAGCCTTTTCAAGCAAAATGCTTTGCCATCAGCGAAGTAGCTGACATTGATGCCATTTTCATCCACATTGAAGGAATCTGACAACATCACAGAAAACATCATGCTAAAAAGCATGAGAGCAGGCACATGGGCCTACTTCATTCCATTGGTGATTGGGAAAGCATGAGGTTACCATTCTTTATCCAGAATCCATGCAAGTATGCCATCATGAAACTGGATTACAATACTGATGAACTTCTTCAAGCAACCAAATTTCTCCATGATCTTCCACAAGTCCTTACAACTGACAGTATCAAAGGCCTTGGTCAGATTGACAAAAATTGTGTACAGACCTCTGTTCTGCTCCTGGCATTTCTGCTGGAGTTGGTGGGCAACAAACACCAGGTCAACCATTTCTTGGCCCTTTCTGAAGCCACACTGGTTCTCAGATAGATGACCATCTTCCAGGTGAAGGACCAGCCAATTAAGGAGGATTCTGGCAGTAATCTTGCCAGCAATGACTAGGAGAGGGACTCCCTCGTGATTGTCACAAGACAACCTGTTTCCTTTTCCTTTATGTTCATTTTCCTTTTCCTTCATCTCTAGATGGACACTGGAAGCAACCTTGATATCCTGGGGGATAATCTCCTCTTGCCACATAATGCAGAAGATTTCAGTCAGCTCCTGTATGTGCAGTGGATCTTATTATAGTGGATCTCTTCTGGGATGGAATCAGCACCAGATGCTTTGCCACACAAAAAGAACGTAATAGTATTCAACACCTTTTCTTTAGTTGGAAGTTTGGCTAAAGAGAGATTGACTTCAACCTGAGATCAATGACTTCAGCACTGGTTGATGATGGTCTGTTGAGAACACTATGGAAGTGGCCTATCTCTCCAGGATCATGTCCTTATCACTAATCCATGTGGGTCCATCAGCACTAAGTAGTTAAGATGCAGCAGAGATCTTTGGACCATAAGTGATCTTCAGAGCATCATAAAAGTACTTCGTATTGTTGCTTTTAGTGTAAAACTGAATTTCATCTGCCTTCTTACTGAGCCAAGAATCCTGCATGTCTCTAAGCTTTGCTTGCCCTTTACTTTTTTTTCTTTTTCTTTTTCTTTCTTTCTTTCTTTTTTTTTTTTGGTGAGGCAATTGGGGTTAAGTGACTTGCCCAGGATCACGCAGCTAGTGTCAAGTGTCTGAGGCCGGATTTGAACTCAGGTTCTCCTGCCTCCAGGGCTGGTGCTCTATCCACTATGCCACCTAGCTGCCCCACCCTTTATTTTTGATAAAGTAAAATGCTACCTACTTAAAGATGGATAAATTGCCCTGCTGGTAAATTCTGTGGAGTTCTTGCTGCTTCCGACCACCATTTTCATCAGACCAATCCTGATGTTTCCAAATGTTCTGGCCCAGATGAACAAATGCAGCGCTGTACACCAAGGCTTTGAAAGCTTCCCACACCAAAAACAAAAAAGAAAAATAAAAGAAAGCTTCCCACTCATTTTCTGCTCTACCATTGTTAACTATGGGCTGACCCCAGGACTGCAATAAACTATTCACATACCGAGAAGCAATCTAATCCATTGAAATTGAGATTGAGTCTCCTGACAATCATCTTTCCTTGGGTCTACTGCTTTTGTTGAATGTGAACATTTAGTTTGGAGAAGATAAGTCTGTGATGCCTTTGTCACTCATATTCTATCTCTTCTCCTTAGAATGACATGCCTATTAAATGCCAATGTTTCCTGCAGGGATGCATCTATGATATTTTATTGCAACGAGGTAAAAAAATACAGTGTTGGTGATGATAAGGTCATGAGAAGCACACCATTGCTGTTGTTGTTTTGGACGCTGTTCTTCCAAGGACTCCTTGCCATGTTTGCTAGTCTGTGCCTACTCTGGCATTAAAATCACCCAGAATCACAAGTGTCCTCTTTTGGTACATTGATGATGAGGGTCTTCAATTCTTCATCAAATTTTTGTTTGACTTCATCTGGGTTCAGCATGGTGGGAGCATATGCACTGATGATGATGGCATAGCACTTTCCTGTAAGTGGCAACTGCATGGTCATGAGTCTGTCATTCACTCCTTTTGGGAGGCATATGAGCTTGTTGACTAGCTTAGCTCTGATTGCAAAACCCACACCAACTTCACAGCACTCTTCATCAAAGCAGCCACTCCAGGAACAAATGTATCTGGCTTGGACTTCAGTAAGTTGGTCTTCATTTGCCAGCCTTGTTTCACTCAGGCTGCTATTTGGATGCTGGACCTGCTGAGTTCTCTGGCAACAAGAGCTGTTCATCTTTCTGATCTACTGGATTTCATGCTGTTCATGAGTGCACACATTGCATGTACCAATGGTAAGTTGGAATCATCTTTGCAAGAATTTTTGTACATTTTTTTTTTTGCATGTGTTTCAACTGCAGCATGTAAATAGGCCAGGGTTCGGTGAAGCAGACAATTTTTAGGGCGCCTTTTCTGGCTCCTTCCTCATGACAGGAAGCTGCTGAATCTCACTGCTGCTTCAGTCCAGTGAGGCAATGACCCTATGGCCTGGGCCAGCTGTATACAGGGACCTACAGTTTCCAGTGAATCTGCACCTACTACTTCATCACACACTCATAGCCACAAGACTTCAAGGTAGGTTAAAAAAAAAAAAAGACTTCAAGGTAGGTAAAAAATGGTAAAATTGCATGGGTGAAAAAAATAGCATGGGTGACGTCTTTCAATTCACACAGAAATTGGATGTAAGTGAGGCAGAGTTGTGCAAAGTCATCGGCTTCATTTTCTCTTCCAAAGACATCAAAGTTCGGTGGCAAAGCAAAAGTCAGGAAGATTGATGGTGGTTCAGGATACAGTGGATGATGCTGGCATCTTCAATGTCTAACCATGCTCTAAGCACTCCACAGCACCTGCTTCCACAGCCTTCATCCCCCATTGGAACCAATTGTTCACATCCACCTTATTCTGTCAGGGAAGTCCTCACATGCTTAGGGTAGATACTTACTCTTGGATTTGAGACCCTTCAATTACCAGGGTGTGGCTACTGTGCATGCTACAGCCTCTTGGAGCCAGAGGTGAGAAATGGGTAGTAGATGGACACCAAAGGTGGGTGAGCAGCCCTGAAAAAAGGGTTTGGCAGCCCTCACACCAGAGTTACTAGTTTTCCCTGAACAACAATACACCCCACTTATATGAACAGATGGAGAATGAAATTAACAGAACCAGAAGAAAACTTATATTATAACATCAGTATTGTAAAAATGAACAATTCTGATATACTTAAAAAAACTTAGATCAACTAAATGATCACCCAGGATTCCAGATGACTGATAATGAAGAATGTTGTTGGGGGAGGGGGGAGAAAAATCTGGAACCAAAAATCCTATGAAAACAAATGTTGAAAATTATCTTTACATGTAACTGGAAAATAATACAATATTTTTATTATTTTAAAAAGTAGAATGTTGCCTGTGAAAGACTAAGCTCTTCTCAGCAGTGCTATGATCCAAGACAATTCCAAAGAACTCATGATGGAAAATGTTCTCCACATCCAGAAAAAAGAACTGTGGGTTCTGAATGCAGATTGAACCATACTGTTTCTTTTTCTTTTTTTTTTTTTTTTTTGATGAGGCACTTGGAGTTAAGTGACCTGCCCAGGGTCACATAGCTAGTAAGTGTCAAGCGTCTGAAGCCATATTTGAACTCAGGTCCTCCTGACTCCAGGGCTAGTGCTCTATACATTATGCTACCTAGCTGCCCCCAAACCATGCTGTTTCTACTTTTGGTTTTGGTTTTTTTCTTTTTTGAGGTTTTCCCCTTTTGTTCTGATTCTTCTTTCACAGCATATATAATGCAGAATAAAAAATAAACAAACAAAAAAAGAATGTTGCCAATCTCATAACAAAGAGATGATAGACTAATAATGCAGAATAAGAAACACATTTTTAGATGTGGTCAGTGTTTTCCTTTATATGATATAGTTGCTTTCTTTCATTTTCTTTCATCTTCTTTTCTCTTTCTTTTTTCCTTGTGTCCTTTATTTCTTTATTTTTTTTTCTAGCAACAAACATTTATTTTATTTTCCAGTTACATGTAAGGGTAGTTTTCAACATTGATTTTCATAAGATTTAGAGTTCCAAATTTTCCAAATTTTTCTCCCTCCCTCCCTTTCCTTCCCCCTCCACAAGATCACAACCAGGTTATATATGTACAATCCACAAGTGTTCTTTTTATCAGTTCTTTCTATAGGGGTGCATAGTAAGCTTCCTCATTAGTTCCTTGGGATTGTCTTGGATCATTGAACTGATGAGAGTAGTTAAGTCATTCACAATTGCTCATTGAACAATACTGCTGTCACTATGCACAATGTCCTCCCAGCTCTGCTCACTTCACTATACATCAATGTTCACTAATCTTTCCAGGTTTTTCAGGGATCATCCTGTTTGTCATTTCCTGTAGCACAAGACTAATTGTCCTCAATTGATGGACATTCCCTTGATTCTCAATTCTTAGCCTCCACCAAGAGTTGCTATAAATATTTTTTGTACAATTTTCCCCCTTTTCTCTTTTTCATGATTACTATTGTTAACCCTTTCCCTTCCATCCTATTCCTTTCCCCATGATATTTATTCTATTATTCATCTTCTTTCATCCTATCACTCTTCAAAAGGGATTTGCTTCTGTCTGTCCCCTCCCCAACTCTGACCTTCCTTCTTTTGTCCCTCTTTTTTTTTTTTTGCAGGCAATGGGGGTTAAGTGACTTGCCCAGGGTCACACAGCTAGTAAGTGTCAAGTGTCTGAGGCCGGATTTGAACTCAGGTACTCCTGAATTCAGGACCGGTACTTTAACCACTGTGCCATCTAGCTGCCCCTGTCCCTCTCTCTTTATCCCCTTCCCTTCCTATTTTCCTGCAGGGTTAGAGAGATTACTCCACCCAATTGAGTATGTACATTATTTCCTCCTTGAGCCAATTCTTATGAGATTGAGGTCTTTGAGGCAATTCTGATGAGTGTTAAAATCATTTACTGCCCAGATTAAAGAGATTACTCCACCCAGTTGGGTGTGTCTGTTAGTCCCTCCTTGAGGCAGCTCTGCTGAGTTTAAGGTCTTTGAGCCTTTTCTGATGAGTGTAAAATTCATTTACTGCCCTGCTCCTCTCCCATCTCTTCCCCCACTCCATAAGCCTTTTCCTGTTTCTTTCATGTAGGATTTCACCTCTGCCCTTCCCCCTCCCCCAGTGAATTCCCTTCACCCCTCAATTTAACCCTAAAGATGTCATCACCTAGCTAAGTGACACAGTGGACAAAGCATCACCCCTGGACCCAGGGGGATCCCAGCCAAAACCCGGCCTCAGACACAAGACAGTTGCCCACTGTATGACCCCATGTATGTCCCCCAGCTCCAATTTTTTTTATGGTCCTCTAGGGTCTTGTATTTGAAAGTCAAATTTGCCATTCAGTTCAGGTCTTTTCATCACAAATATCTGAAAGTCTTCTTTTTCATTAAAGTCCCATTTTTACCACTGAAAGATTATGCTAAGTTTTTCTGGGTAAGTGATTCTTGGTTGTAATCCCATTTCCTTTGCCCTTTGGAATATCATATTCCATGCCCTCTGGTCCTTTAATGTAGAAGCTGCTAGATCTTGTGTTATCCTGATTGGGGTTCCACAGTACTTGAATTCTCTCTTTTTGGCAGCTTGCAATATTTTCTCCTTGACCTGAGAGCTCTGGAATTTGGCTATAATATTCCTAGGAGTTTTCCTTTTGGGATCTCTTTCTAGAGGTGATCTTTGGATTCTTTCAATTTCTATTTTATCTTCTTCTTCTAGAATTTCAGGGCAATTTTCCCTGAGAATATCTTGGAAGATGGTGTCTAAGCTTTTTCCTTGATCATGGTTTTCAGGTAGACCAATAATTTTCAAATTATCTCTCCTGGACCTATTTTCCAGGTCAGTAGTTTTCCCCAGAAGATATTTCACATTGCCCTCTATTTTTTTTATTCATTTGGATTTGCTTTATTGTGTCTTGGTTTCTCATAAAGTCACTGGCTTCCATTTGTTCAATCCTAATTCTTAGGCAATTATTTTCATCAGAGAGCTTTTGTACCTCCTTTTCCATTTGGCCAATTGGACTTTTCAAGCTGTTGACTTTTTTCTCATGTCTTTCCTGCATCACCCTCATTTCTCTTTCCATTTTTTCCTCTACCTCTCTAACTTTATCTTCAAAGTCCTTTTTGAGCACCTCTATGGCCTGAGACCAATTCATATTTTTCTTGGAAGCTTTAGATATAGGGGCCCTGATGTTGACATCTTCCTCTGAGGGTGCCCCTTGGTCTTCCTTGTTACTGAAGAAACTTTCTATGGTCCTCACCTTTCTCTGTCAGCTCATCTTGCCTTTCTTTTAGCTCCTTAAAGTGGAACACTGTTTCCAAGCTGCAGTATCCCAAGCATAAGAAGTCCCAGGTGGTATGATTTAAGGAGGATCAGGTTCTTCCCTCGCCTGGCCTGTTCCCTGGTCCTTAGATGACCCCAGACCAATTTGCTAATCCAACCAGCTTTGTGTGTTGTGGTTGTTAGCTCCAACCAGCCTGTGCCCCTTCCCCACCTGGGCCACTGCTACTTGAGTCTACCTCCTGGTTCTCAGCAGGGGTGTAAAATCCAAGTTCTGCCTTAGCACCAGCACAGACCCCTGTAGTCTCCCCCCTGCCCAGGGCTCAGCCCACTCACCAGACTGTGAGCTTAGTTCCAGACAACACTGATGCTTCAGCTGATTCAGAGGCTGTGGGGGTCTGCTTCTCTGGTGAGGCCTTCCTGGGACTGGATCTGTGTCAGGGTGACTGTGGGGTTGGGCTCAACTCCTGTATTAGCACAGCAGCTCCCTCCTTCTGAGCTTCCAAGCCGTTCTTGGTTAGAAGATGATTTCAGCACATTCTTCTGAGTTTCGTTGCTCCGGTCATTTTCCTATGGCGTTATTTGGATGTTTTTTGGAGTGATCGTGTCATGAGTTCGGGAGCTCACTGCCTTTCCTCCACCATCTTGGTTCTGCTCCGGAAGCCTCTAGGATCCTTTTATTTCTTTTTTATGGGTGAAAGGAAGTAGAATGAAGGGAAAATGAATGCTTGGTAAGTAATAAATAAATAAATAAATAAATTGAAAAAAAGAGAGGTTCATCAGTTAACAGATTGGGTACACAAAATACAGAAACACATAGTAAAATAATATTTGCTAAACCCTAAGACTCTAGTTCATGGGGGAAAGACTCACTAACTGACAAAAACTACTTGAAAAACTGGACAGCAGTATGGCAGAAATTAGTTTTGAACCAGCGCCTCCTACCGTATACTAAGTAAGCTCCAAATAGATGTTTCTAAATATGAAATGTCATATCATAAATAAATTAGGGGAGCATGAAGAGACTGCCATTCACATCAATGGATAAGTAACTACACGTTTATGACTCAAGGAGTGATTGGATCGCAGAAAATAAAATGGACAACTTTGAAGGTTTTTGCACCAAAAAAAAAAAAATAGAATGTATTTGAAATTAGAAGGAAAACAGGTAACTGGGAAAAAATCTTGGCAGTAAGTTTTTCTGATAAGATCTCATATACAAGATATATAAGGAACTAAGTCAATTTTTAATACTTAGTCCTTCCCCAATCGCTTTGACTATTTGGTCAAAGGATATGAATAGGCAATTGTTACAGTAAGAAATCTAAACTATAAGAATGCTGTAAGCAGCTAAAGAGAAGTACATCTTAAAGCAACTTTGAAGTTCCATTTCACACCTATCTGACTGGCAAAGATGACAGAAAAGGAAAAGGACAAATGTGGAGGAATTTTGGGAAAACTGGTATAGAAATACCCTCAGAGATATTGCAGGTTTGGTTCCAGGCCACTGTAATAAAGCAAATATAGCAATAAAGCAAGTCACGTGAATTTTTTTGTTTCCCCAGTGCATATGAAAGATATGCTTACACTGTACTGTAGTCTATTAAATGTTTGATAGTATTGTGTCTAAAATAAATGTACATACCTAATTTAAAATACTTTGTTGCTAAAAATGCTAACCATCATCTGAGCCTTCAGTTTCGAACTTTTTGCTGGTAGAGGGTCTTTCCTTGATGTATTAACATGTATTAACAACAAGGCTGTTGATTAATCAGGGTGGTAGTTAACTGAAGGATGGGATAGCTATGCCAATTTCTTAAAATAGGATAACGATGAAGTTTGCCCCCTTGATTAACTCTTCCTTTCACTAGAACATGGTAGGGTTGTTAATTACCTTAATTTCAATATTGTACCTCAGGGAATAGAGAGGCCTAAGGAGAGAGAAAGAAGGGCGTGACAGATCAGTGGAACAGTTAGAACACACACAACATTTATTGATTAAGTTTGCTGTCTTATATGGGTGTGGTTTGTCAACCAGACTTTTCCAGAACTGGTCTCTAACCTATGTATGGCCAGAGCTGCACAAAATAGGCCAGAGACAGGTGTCAGGAGTTACAGAGAAAATGTGTTTTCTAAATGAGGAAAAAGTCTTACAAGCAAGGTGGAGCTATAGACACATGTGTCAGGGCCCCACTCCTAGCTGGGGGGGGACCCCAGGTAACATGGGGAGATATCAATATTCATACTAGTGACTACTCAGTGAATTGTAGCCCTAATAATGAGGGAGCAGCAAGCATATGACAAGTTTGATTCACTGCAGGACATTCCAACTTTGTCCAGTGTTTGTCTTTGACCAGAGTACACCTGGTGAATTGTGTGACTAGCCCAGAGGGTGAGATCATCCAGAGGGTGATTGCAAAGGATTGTTGTCCTGCCAAGCTCAGGGTGCAGCTTGCTTGCTGGGCCTTTGCTCTGGAAGCCAGGAGTCTAAATTTTACTTTGTCAGGTTCATGGTGCCCCCAGACAATTACAACAGTAATAGCAAAGATCATTTATCACAGAGCACCATAACAGATATAATCATAATAAAATTTGAAATACTATGAGAATTATTAAAATGTAGCACAAAGACACAATGTGAGCACATGATGTTGGAAAAATGGCACCGATATGCTTGCTTAAGGCAGGGTTGCCAACAAACCTTCAATTGGTAAAAAAAAAAAAAAACTCAATATCTGAGCAGTGCAGTAAAGCAAAGCTCAATAAAACAAGTCATGCCTGTACAATAGTACACTGTTGGTGGAGCTATGAATTAGTTCAGCAATTCTGGGAAAAAAAATTTGGAACTAAGGGGGCAGCTAGGTGGCACAGTGGATAAAGTACTAGCCCTGGATTCAGGAGTACCTGAGTTCAAATCTGGCCTCAGATGCTTGACACTTACTAGCTGTGTGACCCTGGGCAAGTCACTTAACCCCCATTGCCTCACCAGAAAAAAAAAATTGGAACTATGCCCAGGAAGTTATCAAACGGTGCATACTGTTTGACCCAGGTATGCCACTACTACTTGTAGACCCTATTGTTGTTGGTGGTGTTGTTGTTCATCCTTCATTCACGAAGAAGACCAATGACATCAGGAGGTTGATGTCCTGACTTGCAAGTGAATTGGATGTAAGCGAGGCAGAGCTGTGCAGAGTCATCAGCCTCACTCTCTCCTCCAGAGTCATCAGAGTCCAGTGACAAGACATAGGTCAGGATGATTGCCAGTGGCCCCAGATGCAAGGGGAGACCTTGAGCTTTTTAAGCTAAGGCCTTTCACAGGTCACAGTCTGTCAGAGGCAATACCTATTCAGTGATTCAAGGCTGGGTAAGAATTGAGGCAAAAGATGGCCTAGTTTCACATAGAACTTAAAGAAATCAAGGAAAGAAGAAATGGAGATAGGTAGATAGATAGATAGATAGATAGATAGATAGATAGATAGATAGATAGATAGATAGATAGATAGATAGGTAGATAGGTAGATAGATAGATGATAGACAGACATATATGCATATATATGCATACATGTGCAAAAATATTTATAGTATATATGTGCATATATCTGCAAAAATATTTATTATAGGGGCAGCTAGGTGGCACAGTGGATAAAGTATTGGCCTTGGATTCAGGAGGACCTGAGTTCAAATCCAGCCTCAGGCACTTGACACTTACTAGCTGTGTGACCCTGGACAAGTCACTTAACCCCAATTGCCTCACCAAAAACAAAAAACAAAAAAAAATATTTATTATACATGCAAAAATATTTATAATATATACATAAAAATATTTATAATAGCTCTTTGGGAGGGTAGCCAAAAAAGGACACTAAAGGGCTATCTTCCAATTGGTTATTGGCTAAACAAATTGTGGTATTTGAATGTAGTGGAATATTACTGTGCCATATGAAATGATGATAGTTTCAGAGCAAACTGGTAAAAGCTTGATGAAGTCATGCACAGGGAATGAAATGCACAGAAACAGGAGAGCATTGTATACAATGATAAGAACTCAAAAAACACTGCTTATGCAAATGCTTTTGAAAGCTCTTTGAGCTCTGAGTTATGGAATATTAAACCCTAAGTCCAAAATACTGTAGCTGAAACAGGCCATTCACCTCCTGACAGAGAAGTGTACATTGCAAATGCAGGAGTTTGCTTGGCTGGACTATAGAACTATGTATTGTGGGCTTTTTTTTTTTTTTAGTGAGGCAATTGGGGTTAAGGGACTTGCCCAGGGTCACACAGCTAGTAAGTGTTAAGTGTCTGAGGCCGGATTTGAACTCAGGTACTCCTGACTCCAGGGCCGGTGCTCTATCCACTGTGCCACCTAGCTGCCCCTGTGGGCTTTATTTTTATTTGCTGACCAGGGGTGGGAGAGCAGTAATGGAAGGAGTAGATTTTTTTTAATGCTTGTTAATTGAAAAAATAATAAATAAATGAAAAAGGGGAGGAGAGTTGGCTAGAGTATCATTGATTTACCCATATTTCAGATTGTTGTCTTATCCATTAATATTCACCATCCCCCTTGGTTAAGTTCCTGACCTCCTGACCTCCTAACCTCACCAAGCGGAAGGTTAGGCATCATTCTGTCCCCTCTCTAATTTATTCTCCATACAGTGGCCAAAATAATCTTCTCTAATTCATTCTCTATATAAAGGCTAAAATAATTTTAGTCAGTGCAAGTTTGCCTGAGAGAGTCCCCTGCTTAAAAATGTTCTTGATAGAAATTCTGTTAATTGTATTTTATATTGCAAAGTATATCATTATATATTAAAACATGGAACTTCAAAGGTTTTTGTTACTGTGAGTAGAATAAACATCTACCTATATATATTTTAGTGAGGCAATTAGGGTTAAGTGACTTGCCCAGGGTCACACAGCTAGTAAGTGTTAAGTGTCTGAGGTCAGATTTGAACTCAGGTACTCCTGACGCCAGGGCCAGTGCTCTATCCACTGGGTCACCTAGCTGCCCAAAATATATATTTTTTAAATGTTGTGGGACTCCATTTTTACCTGTAGGCTAAAATGTTTGGCTTTTTAAACTTTTCATAATCTATTTCACATTATTTCCCTTGTTACACTAACCCTAACTCCAACCTACTTGTTGTGCCACCTCCTACAGAAAGTCTTTCTTAATGTCCCTTGTTGTTAGTAATCTCTCTCTCTCTCTCTCCCCCCAAATAATCCTGCATCCTGCATATTTTTATCTGTTTACATGGTGTATTCCCTCAGTAGGATATAAACTATGTGAGATCTTTTTTTGGTTTTGTTTTGTCTTTGGTTTCCTAGCACCCAGTACAATGCCTGGCATGTGCTTGTTGGGTTGGGGTGGCACTATCTGGGTAAATACTCTTTCAGGCATCACCCAGTAGATCAGGACACAGGAAAAAAAAATGGGCAAAGATTTCCCAGTATCATCTTCCTTAACTCCTCCCCTCCACTAAGAGTTTTACCCTGACTTTGAAGGTTAAGGGATTGTTGGGAGCAAGAAGGAAGAGAGAGAGGAGGGCAGGATCAAGGAGAAGCAGGTCATCATCCCTAGAAAAACAGAAATGAGGACTTTGTAAAAACCAGGGAGCTGAGCTCTTCAAGTGCTACAGCACCCCCTGGCTGGAATTAGGAGCCCTGATGAGCAGCCTGTGATGCAAACTCAGGATAACTCAGGAAGTGCTAATGCTAATCCTATCTAAAAGGGTCCCATGAAAGAAAGAAAGAAAGAAAGAAAGAAAGAAAGAAAGAAAGAAAGAAAGAAAGAAAGAAAGAAAGAAAGAAAGAAAGAAAGAAAGAAAGAAAGAAAGAAAGAAAGAAAGAAAGAAAGAAAGAAAGAAAGAAAGAGAGAAAGAGAGAGAAAGAAAGAGAGAAAGAAAGAAAGAAAGAAAGAAAGAAAGAAAGAAAGAAAGAAAGAAAGAAAGAAAGAGAGAGAGAAAGAGAGAGAGAGAAAGAAGGAGACAAAGAGAGAGAGAGAGAGAGAGAGAAAGAAAGAAAGAAAGAAAGAAAGAAAGAAAGAAAGAAAGAAAGAAAGAAAGAAAGAAAGAAAGAAAGAAAGAAGGAAAGAAGGAAAGAAGGAAGGAAGGAAGGAAGGAAGGAAGGAAGGAAGGAAGGAAGGAAGGAAGGAAGGAAGGAAGGAAGGAAGGAAGGAAGGAAGGAAGGGAGGAAGGAAGGAAGGAAGGGGGGCAGCTAGGTGGAGCAGTGGATAGAGCACCGGCCCTGGAGTCAGGAGGACCTGAGTTCAAATCCGGCCTCAGACACTTAACACTTACTAGCTGTGTGACCCTGGGCAAGTCACTTAACCCCAATTGCCTCACCAGGAAAAAAAAGAAAGGAAAGAAGGAAGGAAGGAAGGAAGGAAGGAAGGAAGGAAGGAAGGAAGGAAGGAAGGAAGGAAGGAAGGAAGGAAGGAAGGAAGGAAGGAAGGAAGGAAGGAAGGAAGGAAGGAAGGAAGGAAAGAAGGAAGGAAGGAAGGAAGGAAGAAATATTTATAGAAAAGTAAGACAGTCCCTGCTCTCAAGGGACTCACATTCTAATGGGGGAGACAACATATAAGGAAGGTTACAGCTACAAGACAGACAGTTGTTAGGGTACAGCTGCAAAGAAGATGTTGATATATCTTATGTCATGTCCATTGGTAAAATCATATCAATTTCTGATGTTGACCCATTTGACAGTGCCAAGGACTTTGATGACAAGAACTTTCTTTTCTGGGTCCCCAATAGATGAGGATGTATGTAGTACCTTTAGGAGCAGTTACCAGACTATATCTCCACAGGAGTTGCTTCTGAGCATGTTGGCTAGGGGCACTGGTCTCTATTGATATTCCAAAATTTCCTAGTTTGCAGGGCTGTCCCTATTAGCATCTCAGGAGAGATGATGGTCCAGGTGGCAGTGGTGGCTTGATTTCCCCGGCATACACTGCCTCCTGTCTCTCCCTCAGGGTACTTTGCTGTTCCAGCAAAGCTGGCTTGCTTGCCCTGTCAGTAACAGTTGCTTGACTGTTGGTGGTGATGGCTGGCCCCTTCTCCAGAGGAGTAACTTCTAGAAGATGATGGCCTGGAAGCAGATCAGTGGTCTGTGAGATACTCTCTCTCTCTCTCTCTCTCTCTCTCTCTCTCTCTCAGGGCTCCTCTGCTCATGTGCCTGTTGATGACAGCAGTTATTGCATTGTTAGTGGAGACAGTTTCTTTTTTAGGACCTTCCCCCATCCAAGGGGCTTCCACTTGCTCCAGTTGATAGATTATATCTGGCTTGGGAATAGCCAGTCCAAGGCAGATCAAATTCCTGAAGAGAAGGTTTTCTCCCTTTTGGGAGAGATCCTCTTCCTTCACTCATCCTCCCTAATCTGTTCTTTGACTTTGTAGTTCACATAAACTCTATAATAAGGATGATTATCCCAATTCTTACTTTCATAGGTGAGTCTTTGGGACCGGTGCAAGGCTATCTCCACCTCAAGGATCTAGGGAAACCCCTAAGGAAAGGGTCATCAGATTCTCTACTGCAGAGAGCTCAAGCTCCCCCAGGTATGGACCTCCTCAAGATCATTCGTTGATAATCATTTATTGTTTTGTTTTGGTTTTGGGTTTTTTTAGTGAGGCAATTTGGTGTTAAGTGACTTGCCCAGGGTCACACAGCTAGTAAGTGTTAAGTGTCTGAGGCTGGATTTGAACTCAGGTACTCCTGACTCCAGGGCCGGTGCTCTATCCACTGTGCCACCTAGCTGCCCGTTGATAATCATTTAAATCAGCCAGCCTTAAGTAACTTTTAGAAAGGATTACTTTTTTTTTTTTTGCAGGGCAATAGGGGTTAAGTGACTTGCCCAGGGTCACACAGCTAGTAAGTGTCAAGTGTCTGAGGCCGGATTTGAACTCAGGTACTCCTGAATCCAGGGCCGGTGCTTTATCCACTGAGCCACCTAGCCACCCCCTAGGATTACTTATTTTTTTAAAAAAGGATTACTTATGAAGATAATACAGTAAGAACAGTTGTACAAGTGAAGATAGTGCAGTAAGAAGAAAGCATCTCTCCAAAAATCTCTGACATGCTCTCCCATCTGTACATGTACATTTGCACACATTGCAAAAGGAATATCTCATAACTCCTGGTTGTTGGAAGTCCTTTTCTCTCATTCTTGGGATACTCATGAAGTTCCCCTTAGGCATGGTATAGTTTCTTTGATGGGTCCCTTGTGGAGTTAATTCATATCCAGTATGTTCTTGGTTCCAAAAACAGACACTGCTGTCAGCTGATCCAAGGATGCCCTAAGGCACCAGTGGAAGGATGAGAAGTCCAACATCCTCTAGATCCTTCAAAGTTTTCAAGGTCTAACTCAGAACAAAGGGGGAGGAAGAGAAGGAGAGCCAAGGCTGAAGTCAAAGCCTCTCCCCCTAGGCTATTCCTTTTCAGGGGATCTACTGTAATACTACACTTGCTTCAATGCTTAAAATGACTATTTCTACCTAGCACAATAATTTAGAAATGATCCCTGGGGGATAACCAAGTTCCCTTAGCCTAAGTGACCATGATTTTTGTGCAAAATGACTACATTTTGAAGGACTTTTCCAATTTAGTGTAAAGGCTGACTGAGTAAATACCAACCAAACCCACCCTGATACCTTCACCCAACCAGAGAGCAGATCAGAGAGTCATCACTAACCACAGCCTCTCCTTGCCCTCCTCCTCCCCCTGGCTGTAGACCGAGCAATTGCAGCTTACAACTGTTATCCCTTCTGACAGTACTATGTAGGCTGTGCTGTGCTTTGGGGAAATACATTTTTTTTTTTTTTAGTGAGGCAATTGGGGTTAAGTGACTTGCCCAGGGTCACACAGCTAGTAAGTGTTAAGTGTCTGAGGCCAGATTTGAACTCAGGTACTCCTGACTCCAGGACTGGTGCTTTTTCCGCTGTGCCATCTAGCTGCCCCGAGGGAAATACATTTTAAAAGATACCTATTCTTCTCTATCACTTATATCTGTATGAATATATTCAGGAGATTGGGGATGAGGGGGAAATCCCAGAAGGAAAGAAATCTAAAATATTGGGGTTTGTTCCTATAAAATGCAAGTTAGTGCTGTATGAGAAAGATTTCCGACTGAGAGTTCAAGAAATGACAGTTTATTGGAGAGAAAAAGACAGCAATGCTCAGAACAAGATACCCTTAACATACTGAGAGCCAGCTGCCATAGGGTTGAGTAAATAAGCAAAGCAGCTGCTATTTTTTTTCTTTTACCAGAAAGGCTGAATTGTGCTTAAAAAGGAAACCCTTGGTATTGAAAGAAAGTAGCTGCTAGGAAAGCTTTATGTGAAGGTGAGAGAGCAAATTGGCCTAGCCCATCCAGGCCAATTGGAGAATGGGGAATGATGGACAGTTTAGTCTACCTTGCTTGTCAGTGACATCTAATAAGTATATATTGATATCTTTTCTATTTCTTTGTCTTAATGATGAAAGATAACCTTTCCCTTGACTTCTCCAGAGAGTCAGCCCCTTCAAGAACAACACACACTGGGGCAGCTAGGTGGTGCAGTGGATAGAGCACCAGCCCTGGATTCAGGAGGACCTGAGTTCAAATCCGGCCTCAGACACCTAATACTTACTAGCTGTGTGACCCTGGGCAAGTCACTTAACCCTAACTGCCTCACCAAAAAACACACACACACACACACACACACACACACACACCAAAAAGAGAGAAAATAGCAGAAGGATCTTGATGCATTTAGACTTCAACCAAGTTATAAGGGTAAAAAACAGAGACATGTTATTGATATCTTTGGCTTTCTATTGCCAAATTTTCTCCCAGTGTCCTTCCCCTTCCCCTGTATCAGAGAACTATCTCATATAACAAATAATTTTTTGAGGCAATCAGGGTTAAGTGACTTTCCCAGGGTCACACAGCTAATAAGTATTTGAGGCCAAATTTGAACTCAGGAAGATGAGTCTTCCTGACACCAGGACTGGTGCACTATCCACTCCATAGCTGCCATAAGTTATCCTTCTTTAAGAAAACTGATTGCACTGAAATTCTTTACTTCAAACAATACTGAAGATGTTTCTGATTTAGTTTCAATAATTAATAAACTATAATAAATGATAAATAATAAACTGTTCATCAATAGTTGGGTCCCATAAACTTGTATCAATACTCAATTATTCTCATGTCATTTTAAAATATTTAAGGACCTCACCTTATACAAAAATACATAACTATAAACAGGCAGATAACAAGGCCAAATATTCATTTACTTAGTTGCTCAAGATATGGTATTGCAACAACCAGATTCATCATAAAAATCACAGCTCAACTTGTCCTTGTTAGAAAGATTTGCTATGAAAGGAAGAAGTAAGTTGGGACCACTAAAGCAGCATCAATACTGGTCCTCCAGGCTGGCACACAAGGGCACAAAATGACTCAACACATGTATAACAAGATAAAGCATCCTTAGTTCCCATTGATTTCAAGTGAGCATAGTGTAAGCAGCCAAGTGTATGACAGGATAGCACAATCAGGATCAGAATTAGCCAGGTGGGAAGATTTCTTGTATGGGAAACAAGTTAAGAGGGCCCTACCTTAGCCTTTCCAAGATAACTCTCCCAAATCAGTTTCCCAGGAACAGAGATCTACTGGCCTTAGATCACAAACCTCACTCCCATTGAACTGCTGATATTTCTTGTGAAACATTGACTGAAAGACATAACAAACCAGAAAATGAAGCTCAAAAAGAAAATTCAGGGTCCCAAAAGGTTTTACCTCAAATAGTAAAGTCTTACTAATCAGAATAGGGTTGAACATAATTGTTATCAATACTGTCAAGTTGTTGCAATAAATTAGCCAGCAAATAAAAAAATCATTGGACTTTTTAAAAATCACACAAAATGTTTTAACATTCTTTTCTTCTAATATTTAATATTCTAAAATTTGTTCTAATGTAAAAGGCAATCAGAATTTAAGAAATTGCATATTAACCTTTTTAAAGCAAAAATAAAAATTTAAGACTGGAGTTTTATGTTTTAAGATGGAATTTTAGTTGGAACTTAAAGGAAGCCGGGGAAGGCAATAGGCAGAAATGAAGAGAGAGAACAAGGAGGGTTGGGGGAGAGCCAGGAAAAAATGTCCAGAGCCAAGAGATCAAGAGATGGAATATCTTGCTCATGGAACAACAAGGAGGCCAGTGTCACTGCATCAAAGAGTAAGTGTCTGAGAATAAGGTATAAGAAGACTGGAAAGGGACCTAGGTTATGAAGGACTTCAAACACTAACAAGAGAACTTTGTTTTTGATCCTGGAGGTGATAGGGAGCCACTGGAGTTTGTTGAGGGGAAGTGCAATCACAGGATCAACTACTCAGTGCTGATGGAGCCACACTGATCAATGATAACGACATGATGCTGAAGAGATGGGCTTCCATAGTATTCTCAACAGATCATCATCAACCAGTGCTGAAGCCATTGACCTCAAATTGAAGTCAATCCCTCTCTAGCTGAACTTCCTTTTTTTTGTTTGGTTTTTTGTTTTTTGAGAGGCAATTGGGGTTAAGTGACTTGCCCAGGGTCACACAGCTAGTAAGTGTTAAGTGTCTGAGGTCGGATTTGAACCCAGGTACTCCTGAATCCAGGGCCAGTGCTCTATCCACTGCGCCATCTAGCTGCTGAACTTCCAATTGAAGAAGAGGTATTGAGTCCTATTAGGTTCCACTTGTGTGGCAAAGCATCTGTTGCTGATTCCATCCCAGCAAAGATCTACAAGACAGGGGATCCGCTGCTCATACAGAAGCTGTATATGTATATGTATATGGCAAGAAGAGATTATCTCTCAGAAAATCAAGGATGCATCCATTGTCTACCCTGTGAGAAAATAATTATTAATAATGAATTTCTAGAGAACCCACAGATACCTCTTCTCCACCCCCACTCCCCACTTCAGAAAGTTCAATTCTTGAGGAAGTTTTAATCCTGTTCAGGAAGAGCCCAAGGGGAAAAAAGGAATGGAGATAGGCCTATCTGAACTTCCCTTTGCCCCTCAGGGGGTCTCTCCCATTAGACCATGATGTCATCTGTAGAGATCATTTTAATTTTGACCACCCTCAAGACATGTCAACCAATGGAATTGAATGATGCTAACCAATTAGCTTTTTTTTTTTTTTTTAGTGAGGCAATTGGGGTTAAGTGACTTGCCCAGGGTCACACAACTAGTAAGTGTTAATTGTCTGAGGTCAGATTTGAACTCAGGTACTCCTGCCTCCAGGGCTGGTGCTCTATCCACTATGCCACCTAGCTGCCCCCAATTAGCCTTTGGGGGGGGCAATGGGGGTTAAGTACTTGCCCAGGGTCACAGAGCTAGTAAGTGTCAAGTGTCTGAGGCCAGATTTAAACTCAGGTCCTCCTGAATTCAGGGCCAGTACTTTATCCACTGTACCACCTAGCTGCCCCTTAACCAATCAGCTTTTAATCAGTGTATAGTGACCCACTTCTATCAACAGAGGATAAAAGCCAAGACCACCAAGGGTCAACATCTTCTCAGAGTTCTTGGCTTACAGGATCTGCTGTCACTTGGTGCATGCTCTTAGGACAGTGTAGGTTGGTAGGCTATGTGCTCTCTGAGAAACAACATGGCTCTGGGGGCTTTTCTGCTTGTGTTAACTGACACAAGGTCAATTCCTTACTGATATTGAATATTAATTAATAATATACTGCCACAACAGGTGCAATAGCCATGATTATATAGTCATTAATATATAAGTAGCAAATAACAATTTTAGAAAGTACAGCTTAGCACAAATAAAAAACACAACCCAGAGATGAAGGAAAAGAAAAATGAAGATAAAGGAAAAGGAAACAGGTTGTCCTGTGACAATCACAGGGAAGTCCCTCTCCTAGTCATTGCTGGCAAGATTCCTGCCAGAATCCTCCTTAATTGGCTGGTCCTTCACCTGGAAGATGGTCATCTATCTGAGAGCCAGTGTGGCTTCAGAAAGGGCCAAGAAATGGTTGACCTGGTGTTTGTTGCCCATCAACTCCAGCAGAAATGCCAGGAGCAGAACAGAGGTCTGTACACAATTTTTATCAACTTGACCAAGGCCTTTGATACTGTCAGTTGTAAGGACTTGTGGAAGATCATGGAGAAATTTGGTTGCTTGAAGAAGTTCATCAGTATTGTAATCCAGTTTCATGATGGCATGGATTCTGGATAAAGAATGGTAACCTCATGCTTTCCCAGTCACCAATGGAGTGAAGTAGGACTGTGTGCCTGTGAAAGATTTATATATGAATCAGTGTAAGATTATCCAGGTATAGGCCTAGTTGAAATGACCTCCAGTTCACCCCTATGTGACTGGAATTTCATGATCTCCAAATTATCTTTAGTGTGACTCGACTCTCATCCACAGTGTATGTTTATGTCTGGAGTAGCCTGAGAACAAGAAGGATAACAACTTTGATGGACCCTGGCCAGGCCCTCAAGGTTGTACTTAGTTAAACTGCCTTTGAATTCCCAGAACTAGTCATTCCTGGGAATGAACATCAATTCTTCTGGGGTCCTTGCAGGGTTGGCCCCCTCCTGGGACTTTACATAAGGATTGACATTATTCCAATATTCTTGGCCGTAAGCCTTCTTTGTTCTCAAACTTTTTAAGCTTGGTCCTTCCCCAGTGTAGTTGAGTCTCACTCATGGGGTGGATGTGCCACCTGGGACCTTCCCAGTCAGGACTCTGGAAGCTACAAACTGGGACTCTCCAGCTAGAAAAAATCCAGATGTTGGTGCTCTCCTGACTTGGTGATGTTTTTATTTTCTGTTTTTTGGGGAACTTTACCCATGGGGCGGATAGCATTGCCTGGGACCCTCCCTATCAGGACTCAAAGGTTATGAATAAGGGGTTCCCACAGCCACTAAATTGAGAGTTGTTTCTTTCCTGATTTGGTGATGTTTTCTTTGCTTTATATGTGTGTGTGTGTGTGTGTGTGTGTGTATGTATATGTATATATATATATATATATATATATTTGCAGGATTTGCTTTATGTGTGATCATACTAAGGTCTATTGGATATTTTCTTTATAAAACTGATCTGCTTTTACCGTTCCTTTAATTATTATATTCTCTTAAATATCATTTTAATCTCTATTTGAGAGTATGTCATTTTGTAGTAGTGAATCGAAACCAAACCTCCTTAACTAAACAGCCTGCTCTCATGCTTTTTAGCATGACGTCTTCTGTGATATTGTCAGATTCCTTCAGTGTGGATGAAAATGGCATCAAGGTCAGCTACTTCACTGATGGTAAAGTATTTAACTTGAAAAGGCTACAAGCCAAGACTAAAGTGGAAGGAGAGTTGGTGTGGGACTTCTTCTCACAGATGATTGTGTACTCAATTGAGTATACAATGTAGCCTCTGAAGCTGAGATGCAACAAAAATATGGATCCATTCTCTGTGGCTTGGGTTAATTTTAGCCTAAAAATCAACACCAAGAAAACAGAGGTTCTCCACCAACCAGCACTACATCATCCAAACATGAAAAATTTTGAATGTTGTGTGGATAAGTTCACTTCCCTTGGCAGTATACTTTCCAGGGGTGTCCACATAGATGATGAGGTTGATGCACACATTGTCAGAGGTAGTTCAGTGCTTGGGAGGTTCCAAAAGAAAGTATGGGAGAGACGAAGTAAGCTGCATATCAAACTGAAGGTCTACAGAGCCCTTGGGCTGACCTCATTGTTGTATGCCTGTGAAACCTGGATAGTCTACCTACCAGTGCCATGCCAGGACACTGAACTGTTTTAAATTGTTTTAAGAAAATTCTGAAGATGACCTGACAAGATAGAGTACCAGACACTGAGGTCCTCTCTTGAGATAAACTCCAATCATTCAAATTGTCAAAAACCAGAAACCTTTCCTCCACAGAAAACAGAAATAGAATGAAGCACAGTTGTCTAGATAAGCACCCATTTTATTTCTGCTCAGCAAGATAGGCATGCATGCATGGGCAATCTCAAGAGAGACCCCATGTTAACTTGGAGAAGGGGATATTTAAACATTAGGGTCACAGTTTTAGGGGGTACAATTAAGGTTTATGGCCTTTTGGTTTTTTTTCCTGGTAAATCAGATGTTTGCACAATCAGGAATCTGCCACTGGTGCTGATAACAACAAACACTTGGGTTTTCTTCATTCCATTCACAATCTGACAGACAGCTCAAACCTGGAGCATAAACAGTAAGACAAAAGCAGGGAAGAGTCTCTGCAGAGAAGCTAATATGAACTTGAAAGACTTCAGAGGGGTCTGCTGTTAGTTCCAGCAATGAATTGTTGGTATGTCAACCAAATCTTCATACAGTGGGGGGGTGGGGGTGGGGGGAGGGTGTAAGCAAATTAAAGTATCATTTCTTTTTGTTTACAAAACTCTGCTGCAGAGAGCACAACTCTGAAGGGCTGACCATGTAGTCAGAATGCCAAATGTACATTTGCCTAAAAGAGTATTTTATGAAGAACTCTCACAAGGTAACTGCTCACATGGAGGTCAGAAGAAGTACAAGGACACTTTCAATGTCTCCATGAAGAACTTTGGAGTTCATTGTGAGACAGGGCAGACAGGACTTCCCAACATGGTGTACCTGCGTCAAAGAAGACTTTGTATTCTATGAGCAAAGCAGATTTGTAGTAGCTCAAAAGAACATGAGATGTGCAATTTTAGAGATATCTCCCTCTGAAATGGTCATATTCCCTATTTGTGCCCAGCCTGTGGTAGAGCCTTCCAAGCTCATATTGGTATGATCAAACACTGCCATACACACCATACACTGACCCCCACCTTGTGGTGTCATTTTGGTCCTCTTCTAGAACCAAGAACAAACAACAATCCAGTAACACTGGCCTCCTTGTGGTTCCTTGCACAAAGCACCCCATTTCCCCTCTGGGCATTTTTATTGGCTGTTCCCTCCCCCCATGCTTAGAATTCTTTCCCTCCCCATCTCTACCTCCTTATTTCCCTGGCTTCCTTCAAGTCCCAGCTAAAATTCCACCTCTTGCTAGAATTTTCAGGACACTTACTAGCTACTGCCCAAATAAACCAGCACAGAATATAGAGACAGGGAAACTGCAGTTTATTCTCTGGAGAGTATAATACACACCATCAGCAAGGATGGACATAGGTGTTTCACAATTAGGTACAGGAGCCAGAGAGACTAAGCTTCTTACAAAGTAGTTTTTGTTAGGGCTAGTATAGCTGACTAGAAAAGATACTTATTAAAACAAAAAGAGGATGCTTTCATTGTTATAAAGGAAAGAATGTGTCATTGTTAGCATTGCCACAGACACTAGATCAAAGGAAAGTGTACCTTCTTTATCATTCAAAGAGTCAGTAAGCATTTGTTAAGGGTCTACAGAACTTTATCTGATAAGGATAAAGAGCTGGGGCAACTTCCTTCAGCTATTTAGGTTCTTTAGTAACATAGCATTAAAGAGATTAGATGGTGTGGAAATTGGAAGAAAGAAAGTGTTATAGGATTAGGACTATTAAATTTTAAACTGGCCAGCTGACACAGGTCTTCTTGAGAAGACCGACACACCTTGAAGCAAAAGAGATAAGCCTATTAAGTAGGGCTGTTGCCTGAGTGGCAACAGGAGGATAAAGATGGCTCCAGAGAACAGAGCTACCTCTCACCCAACTTCTCCCTGCTCACCACCAGTGGGGGATGTTCCACCCTCAGGCGATCACCCCCAATAAGGGAATTTTCCACAGTCAGATGATCACCCCCATCTGTCTCTTCACCATCCATCCTCTACAAAAGTTTTTGCCTTTCTCCTGCTCCAGGAGATAAGTATCTCAAAGGACCATGTCTCTGTGCCATGCCATCTCCCCATGAAAAGTCCAAGGACTTCTCGCTTGGTTTCCTTTCTCTAGTGCCCAAATAAAATATCATTTTATTCTAATTGGATTTGTGTGTGAGAAGGTATAAATCTTTTTTTTTCTTTTTTTTTCTTTTTTTTTTTTGCGGGACAATGAGGATTAAGTACTTGCCCGGGGTCACAGAGCTAGTAAGTGTCAAGTATCTGAGGTCATATTTGAACTCAGGTCCTCTTGAATCCAGGGCCACTGCTTTATCTTCTGCACCACCTAGCTGCCCCTGAGAGTATAATTCTTTAAAGAGGAATTCTTAAGGACCTCCATACCAACCATTTCCCCATGACCTAATGAAGGAAAAGAAGGAAGGAAGGAAGGAAGGAAGAGAGGGAGGGAGGAAGCCTGACAAATACTGAACAAAATGGAGTTAAATTATATCAATTTTCAACAATTCACTCTTAGCTCTTAAAAAAAAGTCCTCTTTCAACAGTACCTACAGGAAGCCTCTCCTAATCCTCCTTAGAGTTCCTTCCCTCAGTTGATTATTTCCAATTTATCTTGAATATATTGTATACGTGCGTATACACACACACACACATATAACTTGATTGTATATGGTTGTTTGTATGTTGACTACCCCCTTAGACTGCCAACTCTTTGAGAACAGGGACTATCTTTTACTTTTCTTTATATTCCCACAATCCTAGAATATAATAGATACAATATTTATTAGCTGACTGACCTGCAGTTTCCTTATTAAAATTACACATTCTGGGGCAGCTAAGTGGCACAGTGGATAAAGCACTGGCCCTGGATTCAGGAGGACCTGAGTTCAAATCTGGCCTCTGACACTTGGCACTTACTAGCTGTGTAACCCTGGGCAAATCACTTAACCCTCATTGCCCCACAAAAATAAATAAATAAACAAACGAATGAATAAATAAATAAATAAAATAAGATATAAGTTCCTTGAAGGCAGGAACTGTTTCACTCTGTATCCCTGGTAGCTAGCACAGTGCCCAGTAACTAGCAGAGCTTTAATATTCCCTGACTGATCCCTGTAGCTGTTAGTTCCATCCCCATGCCCCACAGATACATACTCCTTCCCCTGATGTAGGAGGCAAAAAGGGGTTAACAGAAAAACCTAAGGTCCAATCTCTAATTCAGATATGAGCTCTAAAAAGGATTCAGACCCCAGTTAATGGATAATTTACAAGTGAGGATGCTAAATTCTCTTACCCACATAAATCAGTACCCATAATGGGAACAGAGGGAGAGAGGCCATGAAGACTCAATGACAGGCTACAGAAATTTAGACTAGGAATAAATGAAAAATGAAGATGTTTTGAAACTAGCTGTGGGAATCAGAAAGAGACATGCAGAAAAGGCAAAATTTGTCTCCAGATTCACCTTATGACGTGTAAACCCCAAAAATACACCTCCACTGAAAAAGGTACCCGCCTCGGGGGTTGGCTTAGGACCCCAGGAACTCCAAATTAGGATAAACCCTCCCCTGTACCTCCCAAAGTTGGAGATTATTGTAATGAGACTGATAATCAATTTATCCAAACTATAAATATAATTGTCTTTCCTTTCCTTATTCGAGAGATACCTTTCCACTTTTCTGGTTCTCTCCCTGTGGTCACCCACAGTATTGCAATAAAACTTGGGAAACTGAGTCACTGAGTCCTGTAATTCTTTGGGGACCACTCATGATCAATTTGACCCCAAATTCCAGCCCACATCACCCCAAACTGATTTTTTTTGGTTTGTTTTTTTTATTTTGTTTTGTTTTGTTTAGTGAGGCAATTGGGGTTAAGTGACTTGCCCAGGGTCACACAGCTAGTAAGTGTTAAGTGTCTGAGGCCGAATTTGAACTCAGGTACTCCTGACTCCAGGGCCAGTGCTCTATCCACTGTGCCACCTAGCTGCCCCTGGGTTTAATTCTTTAAAGAGGAATTCCTAAGGACCCCAAACCCCTATCCCAAACCCCCACCCTATTCTCCCCATAACAGAGGGATATGAGCTTAGTCTTTGTCAAACTCTGAAAATAAATGATCAACGAGTCACAGAGGTTACACAACTGCCATTAACTCTGAAAAATACCAAAGATCTCACAGAGCTAATAATCCCACCTGTTAACTCTGAAAAATAAAATGAAATAAAAATTTTCAAGATATTAGGAGACATCCTGTTTTCTAGAGCTAATGCCCAGTAAACAAGCTGTGCCCTGAGCTTGGCACAGCAACAATCCTTTGCACTCACCTTCTAGAACTTATGGTCCCTAAACTCGGGAAATCACCAACAGGCCCAGACATAAAACCCTGCTATGAACCGACTTTTTGTCACTAAACAACCTTGCCTCACTGTTGCTGCTGTGCCTTACCACTGTTGCTACACTACACTGTTCTACTCTTTGTCTAGCCACAAATATATAAATCAAGGTTTGGCCACACTAAAGTGGGTCCTCTCATTAAGAGCGGGACTCCAGCACAAGTGTTTAATTTGCCTCCTTGCTTGCAAGCTGTTTTCTTTACTTTGAAATTAAACTTCTGAGGGGTGGCTAGGTGGCGCAGTGGATAAAGCACTGGCCCTGGATTCAGGAGTACCTGAGTTCGAATCCGGCCTCAGACACTTGACACTAGCTGTGTGACTTAACCCCCATTGCCCCACCAAAAAAAAAAAAAGTGAAATTAAACTTCTGTTTGATTCCTGACTCCCCTCTCTCTAGCCTGCTCTGTTCAGCTCCAGCCATCCACAGATTAGAGGCAGGTTTGGTCCATTTGACAAACCAAACTGCTAACAGTGTTCATAAGCAAAAAGTTTTCTTTGTTCCATTGGAGGAGGTAAACTAGACACGTGCTGGAGACTCACTACAGAGAGGCTGACCCTTGATACATATAGTTGTGGCTAGACAAAGAATCAACAATGAAGTGTAGCAACACTGGTGAGGCACAACAGCAACAGTGAGGCAAGGTTGCCTAGTGACAAAAAGTCTATTCATAGCAGGGCTTCATGACTGGGACTGTTGGTGCTGGCCTGAGCTCAGGAGCTATCAGTTCTGTGATTTAGTTGCAGCAGAGTTCATCCGGAGGGTGAGCACAAAGGATTGTTATTATGCCAAGCTCAGGGCACAGCTTCTTTGTTGGGTCTTAGTTCTGGAAAACAAGGTGTCTCCTAATGGAAAAAAGAGAGGAGTGAAAAGAGAGGGGGTAGTCTTGGCATGGGGCTCCTGACATTTTGAAGGAAACCAGAAGATGGAATTTAGGAGCAAGGGCATCCCGTAGTCAGATGGGGAGACCAGTGTTGTGGGCGGCTAAACAGTAAATGAGAATCCAAATGACAATTTACTTTTTGTCATGCACAGTTTTCATTTATAATTTCTTGAAATATAGCTCTGAAAAAATAGGCTTTAAAAAGCCCATTGTGTTTCAAAGGAGCTGTTTTACTACCCTTTAAATCTAAATCACTCTGGCTTTCATTGAATGACCAATAATAGCCTCCAACCCAAACCTCTGTGGCTCATGGTTTAGGTTTAATGGGTTAGAATGAGTGTAAGTGGCAATGGGGGGGGGCATCTTTTGTCTCAATTCTTACCTAGCCCTTAATCATTGAATGGACAGTGCCTCAGACAAACTGAAACCTGGAAAAGACCTTAGTTTAGAATACCTGCTGCATCCGGGGCCATCACCAGTCATCTGGACTTTTGTCTTGCCACTGAACTTTGATGATTCTGAGGAGATGGTGAGGCTGAGAACTTTGAAAAAATTTGCCTCACAAATCCAGTTCACAAGCAAGTCAAGATACCACCCTTGTAATATCTGGGTGGTGATTGTGTCAGAAGAGAGAAGTGTTATGAGGGAAATAGATGGGGGTTTGCAATAGGGGTTTGGGGTAGGGGTAAGGAAATTCTCTTTAAAGAATTACACCCTCGAGGGAGCAGTGAATAAAAGCATTGGCCCTGGATTCAGGAGGACCTGAGTTCAAATCCAGCCTCAGACACTTGACATTTACTAACTGTGTGACCCTGGTCAAGTCACTTACCCCCCATTGCCCTGCAAAAAAATAATAAATAAAATATTTTTTTAAAAAATAATAAAATATTTTTTTAAAAAATAATTACACCCTCTTGCACACAAATCCAATAGAATTAGATAATAGTTAATTGAGGGGCTAGGGAAGGGAAGCCAAGAGAGAAATCTTTGGACTTCTCATGAGGAGAAGGCATAGCACAGAGGCATGGCTCTGATATACCAATCTTTCGAGCAGGAAACAGGCAGATACTTTATAAAAGTCCGATGGTGGTTGGATGAGGTGATCGTCTGACTGTGGAAAATTCCCCTATTGGGGGAGGACCATCCCCCACTAGTGGTGGGGGGGGGGAAGTTGGGTGAGGAGGCTCTGAATCTCTCAAGCCATCTTATCTCCCTGAGAGGTAGGGGAGACTGGTTAAGTTTGTCTGTCCTTTGGTTTAGTTTCTCAAGGAGAAGGTTCTTTGATGTACCCCAGAGAACTTCTTGGGTATGCTAGACCCATAACGGAAGGAGGAATATTTTTCAATTGAACTTTACAACAGATTGGATATGGGGGAGAGTGAGGAATCAAGAATGACACCCTAGTTTCAACCCTAGTTGATTGAGAGTACTACAGTGGTCCTTCCTTCTCGAATCCAGGTGATGTGATGACTTGTACTGAATTGGATTTGAGTGAGAGAGGGCTGTGCAAGGTCACTCTCTCCTCCAGAACCCTCTAGGTCCAGTGGCAAGATATATATCAGGATGACTGGAGACGGCCCCAAATGTTTCAGGCAATTGGAGTTAAGTGACTTGCCCAGGGTCACACCCCTAGTAAGTGTCTGAGGCAAGATTTGAACTCTGGTCCTCTTGACTCCAGGGCCAGTACTCTATTCACTGTGCCACCTAGCTGCCCAGTCTCTTCTACCCGAACAGAAAAGTTGGGAAAAGGAAAGGGGTTTTTTTGGTTTGGGGGTTTTGGGGTTTTTGGTGAGGCAATTGGGGTTAAGTGACTTCCCCAGGGTCACATAGCTAGTAAGTGTCAAGCATCTGTGGATTTGAACTCAGGTACTCCTGTGCCACCTAGATGCTCCCTTTTTTTTTCTTTTCCTTTTCTTTTCTTTCTTTTTTTTTTGAAAAGAAAAGGTTTTGAGAGGTTAGATAATAATTTCAGGTCTAGACTTGTTAAGTTTAAGCCATCTATTGGACATCAGTCCAGATGACCAATAGGCAATACTTATATAAATGTGTGTATATATATATATATATATGTATATATACACATATATCTGTGTGTGTAAATATGTATATGTATATATGTGTGTGTGTTTATACATAGTTTCTGCTGATGGAATATAAGCTCCTTGGGGAAGGAAATGTTTTATTTTTGTCTGATTAACACCTGTTGGGTGGTTAACCACGTTCATAAATTACCTTTGTAACAGAGAAACCATAAGTTAGCCCCCGAGTTCGAATCTTGCCTCAGACTTTTAATAGTTGTGTGACCTGGGCAAGTCACTTCTCTTCGTGTTTCTTTATCTGTAATAATTAGGATAATAGTACTCCCCTCACAGAGTTGTTGTGAACATCAAATGAGTTAAATATATGTCCTTAAAATACTAAATAAATTTTGAGCTTCGCAGCTCAAAATGGGATCTCCCCAGAGAATATAACACGAGAAAAGGAAGAAGAGAGTCTGTTCAGAGAAGTGGAGGCTGTAACCTGCCCGAATGCGCAGTCTCCATTCCCCACCTCCCCACGCGGCTCCCCCCCTTCCCCCCCGCCCGGGGACCCGTGACGTCACCACCCTGACGGTGGGGGCGGGGTGACGGCGTGACGTCACCCGGAGCCCGGACAGCTCCTGTCACAGCCAGCCGGCCGGGCCGGGGAGTCCGCGGGGCGGCCGCGCTCCATCTCCGGGGCAGCGGGCGCGGGGCCGGCCCGCTAAGCATCCATTCCAGCCCGCCCCGCCCCGGCCCGGCCCTCCCCGGCCCGGCTCTCCCCTTGGCCGGGGCTGTTGGTGGACCCCGAGCGACGGCGCAGCCGGCGACGGTTAGTAACGGCCGTTGGAGACCGTTGACGCGGGGGCCCGGGACCCAGGAGCCTCATCGCCACGGGGTCCTCGGGGGGTCCCCTTCTCCCCCCCGCCCCTAATGTTTCCCCTCCGGCGGCCTGGGTCAGCAGCTCCCGGGAAACCCAACTGCTTCTGAGGCAGAACCGCAGAACGTCAGCCCCCTCGTTTTACCGTTGGGGAAACTGAGGCCCCGGGGTGAGGAAAGGACTCGCCCAAGGGCACAAGGGCAACGTCCGAGATGAGATTGGAGTTCTGGGCTCGGGAGTGGTTAGGATTCAAATCTGAAGGGGCTCCCTTCTCCCGGCCTAGGGCTACCTCCCCGCGGGCCCCGCATGCCCGGCGTCCCCCTCCCCCAGCCCGCCCCCCGCGCCGCCGGGCCCGCCCGCTCTAACTCTGTGTGTGTTTGCTTTGCCAGCTTGGTGCCCGGCCTGGACGCGTGCCCCCGGGCCGGTCCCTGAATGGAAAGGCCGAACTCCCCGAGCTGGGCAGCGACCGAGCCGCGGCGGCTTCCTGGGAGGCAAAGGAAGAAGTGACGGGCCGCTCGGGGCCGGCGCCGCTCGCTCTCCTTCGGCTCCGGTGGGCTTTTTGTGCCCGTTTGGGGTTTTGCTTTCACTCCCCCCGAAGATCTCCCCTCTGAAGATGCAGGACCAGCGCCCCGAGACCGGAGATGCCCGAGGACAGGAGAGGGCCGAGCCTTCCCGGGGGACCGTGGGGACCTATGCGGCCGGGGGCCGGGGCGGCGACGAGGGCGCGGCCAGGAGCAAAGCGAGGAGCGGTGCCGGCTCGGCCGCCGCCGCCGCAGAGCCCGGCCTGGCTGACGGCGGTGGCTGCTGGGGAGACTTTGAGGGCTTCAGCGAGGCCGCCGACCAGGGGGACACTTTCAGCACCCTGGACATCCTGGAGCGCTGGGCAGCCCCCGGGAGCCGGGGAAGCGACCCGGACTTGAACGGGTGCGGCCCGACCCCCGGTGCCCGCCTGCAGCCTGAGAGCCCGCCCGCTGCCGGGGGCGCTGCTGCCGGCTCGCCCGTAGAGGTACCGGCTTCCAACTTAGTTCGTTGTCATGGACGGCTCGGGTCCCACGTTGGCTTGCAGTGACCGCTGGAGGGGGGGTGACTTGTGGTGGGGGATGCCAGCGGAGGAGATGCCTGAGCTTTTGTAACGTATTTACTGGCCCAATGGTGGTTAACCTCCACAAGTTTCCTCTTTTCATTAACAGCAACTTTGAAAATCTCTAGAAAATAGGCTTTAAGATTAGGAATTGTCAATAGTCTTCCTGGGAGCTAAAGTAGAGCTGTCTTTTAGTGGTGGAGACAACAGTGATGAATTAATTACCCACACACACCCCAAAAAGTCAGACATGAACCACCCACCTTTCTGATACCCAGCTTGTCTGATTTTTTTTCTAACCTTTGTCCTGAGGAGTCTTTTCCTCTTGATTACCTTTTATATTAATTTTTCCGACCCTTCTGTCTCTTAGTCCTTCTCCTTTCTCTTCCCTACTCTTCATCTTCATTTCACCTGGTCTTTGCTTTCTCTACTCTCTCCAGTGGCTTTAATCTCTCTTCTCTTGGGGCAGTGCAGTTTAAGTGACTTGCCCAGGGTCACACAGCTAATAAGTGCCAAGTGTCTGAGGCTGGATTTGAACACAGGTCTTCCTGAATCCAGGGCTGGTGCTTTATCCACTGTACCACCTAGCTGCCCCATCCCTTCACTTTCTAAAAAGAAGATGAAGTGTAAAATATAATACTTTTAAGTGAGAAAGGAAAGCCATTCTCTTCTCTCCATGCTCTAAATTGGAAAATTCCCTGAGATGAACTGGATTCTCTGGAGTTCGTTGATAAGATTCTAATAACTTGGACTTTTACACTTAAAATGCTTAATAGTAATTTTGTGACTTCAAAATCAAAATTTTACATTTTACCAGAATAACTGGTAGCAGAAATAATGTCTGTATATCTTGGCATATATTTTTTTTGCTAAAAAGACTGTGGTTTTGTTTTTGGCTTTTTTTTTTCAGGCCAATCTCAGCTATGAGAATATTTTTAAGCTTGTCTTTCAAGAAGTACCGGTACAACAAATAACTGAGGATATTTGCACCTTACACCACTTTCTAGAAAAGCATACGGAAGAAAATACTAGCTGCAAACCTGTAAAGAAGCAGCCATTTTGGTAATTAATTTAAATTTAAATGAGACATTTAATTAACTTGTTTAATGTATTTTTGCAAGAAAACTGAAAAAAATGAGACTTGTACAAAGTTTGAAGTTTATTTTGGAGCTTTCTCTATTTCTTATTCAGTTCAGAGAGGTAGATGATTATTTCCTTCCATTTAAGAAGTACAGTTGGTTCCAGGGATAGAGTAGAAAGTTGAAATCTATAAGTCATTTCAGTTCTAAGAAATGTATTAAGCAACGATTACCTATATAATCCTCACAGCTCCTTCTGTTCAGTAGTGTCCAATGTAAAACCCTATTATCCAATGGGTTAATAGAGACCAAAAATTTACCTGACTTTTATTTCTTTTATTCTCCTGTTATTTGCTCTTATTGGAAATTCTAGTGAACAATGCAAAGGCCAAAGGACTCACAGTAATACGGCAAAGGAGGCCTCAAAGTCTTAGTTAAACCAAAAGTTACAAGATGTGACTTATACAGAATAGGCATTTGATAAATGTTTGTTGTTGATTTTATTTTTACTGGTAGCTAAATAATAAGGTACTGACTATAAAGTATATAGTATAAAATAGTCATCCTTTCTTTAGGTAGAACTCCTGGAAATGAGCTAAAAATGCTTATTAGCTTACCAGAATGACTTTTATCAACCTTGTCTGTCTTTGGAAAGTTTATTTTCACCTAAGCTCCTGGTACTGCATCTGATGCATAAAGCCCTGTTAATGCTAAGTCACGTTGGTGAACTCTCTAAGGTTGTAGCTTATTCCTCTGCATGTGACTGTTTGTTGAGAAGGACAAACTTTGTAGATTTCCTTAGGATGGATTTGATTATATAATAGCAATAACGTTGGATCAAGTGGTCTCTGAAAGGGCAAGTTCAGGTCAAGGCACATTAATTTAGCCTTTTTCCCTTTCTTTAGTCTGCTAGAACAGATTTCCCATAAGCTTTAGACCAAAATCTGAAAGTTGTTTACCAAATGTATTAAAGCATTTTAAATCTGATACCATTTCAAGTTAGATCCAGTCCTGACCAGAGTTATAGCAAATGCTGGGTACACAATTAAACCCCAGGCCCAGAGTGTGTCCTCAGCAGGTCGGGAGTGAATGCAAATAGGAAAGACTTTGAAGTATTTTGATAGTAGCTTTCTATCCCCTTCACCTTTCTAGCACTTCTATCATTTTGGTAGGCATTCTACCACCTTCACCTTCCTCTTTTTGAACAGATAGGTAGAACTCAAATGGGTCTATGTAAATAACTCCTGGGTTGTTTCCAGCAAGTAGTAGATGCTTTGGGGGTGATAATGGTGAAGGTATTTTCAGGAGGAACTTCGTGAGAAAACTATAGATTGATCCTTTTGTCAGATAGTGATAAAGTAGAACAAATATGGCAAATTATAATAATATGAAGCATTCTGTACAGACGCACAGGTGATTTCTTTTTTTAAATGCTAGCTGACCCCTAGATGTTTTAGCAAACTACCCAGTGGTTGAGTAGAGCACTCTATTTTGTAAAAGCTATGCAGATGAGATACTTCCTTTAACCAGTTTAGAACTAGCATCTTGGTATCATGGAAACAATGCTGAATTTGGAGTCATAAGACCTCGATACACATCCTGGCCCTGCTACAGCTACTTTACAATCTGTGATACCTTCAGCAAGACACTGGGCCTCAGTTGTGCCACTTGTAAAAAATTAAGAGATTAGACTATATGTGATTTCAAAGTTCTCTTCTAACTAAAAGAAAAAAAATCCTATGATGCTACAATTTCTGTGTGTTGAGGTTATGCTTTGGAGATTTAGTCTGAAAGCTTTCTGGATAAGACTTGAGTGATTGCATTTGTTTTTCAGCTCTGAGTCCCAAAAACTCTGGAAGATTCTCCAAGATGAAGATGGCACATCTACTTCAAAATGCCTCTGGAGTAAATCTCATTGCCAAGACAATTTCTTACTCGTTCTTGGAATAGATGCTGCTCAAAAAGTAAAGTATTTAATACACTTTTAACTAACATGATGTCACTGACCCATCATCAAGAGCTTTGAATCATTTTTCTGATGGGGAAGGGCAGGTGGGGGTGTTTTACTCAGATATCTACATACTCTGCTCTAGTTACCATTACCACTTGTGCCACACATTTATCAAACATCTGGTGAGGGATTAGGGGTGCAGTTTGTTGTCATGGGGCAGAATTTCTTTCTCTATGCAAAGCTAATTGGTCTGTAAGGAATCAAAGCTGCCATTTGAGCCTCATTACTACCCATTAGTCACCTGGTCAGATTGGCTCAAACTCAGCTGTCCTGTTTAAATATAGGTTTTAGATACAAGCATTGAATTAGGAAGAAACAAAACTATTTTTCAAACAATTTCTTTTTACAAGCCTGTATTGTTCTATGTAGAAGTCTCAGTATTCCTGGGAAATTGTCTATTCAATTTAATTCAGTAAACATTTAGTAAGTCCTACTATGTACTTAAGTAAGTGCTGGGGATTTGTTGTTTAGTCGTTCAGTTGTGTCCAACTCTATGGGTTTTGTCCATGGGCTTTTCTTGGCAAAGATACTACAGTGGTTTGCCATTTCCTTCTCCAGTGTGTTCCCATTTTACAGATGAGGAATTTAGGCAAATAGGGGGTTAAGTGATTTACCCGGGTTCACACAGCTAGTAAGTGTCAGGCAGGATTTGAAGTCAGCTCATCCTGACTCTAGGCCTAGCACTTTATCCACTAGCTGCCCCCAGATGCAGGGGATACAAATAAACTGTTGACTTTTTTTATGACCCTCCTGCATCTCTCTCATTTCTCTTTCCACTTTTTCCTCTACCTCTCTTACCTTAAATTCAAAGCCCTTTCTGAGTGTTTTCATGGCCTGAGACCAATTCACATTTTTCTCGGAAGCTTTGGATGTAGGAGCTTTGACTTTGTTATCTTCTTTTGAGGGTATATTTTGATCTTCCTTGTCACCAAAGAAACTGTCTAGGGTCCCCATTTTTTCCGTCTGCTTGCTCATTTTCCTAGCCTATTTCTTGACTTTTATCTCCTTCTTAAAGTGGGGCCCTGCTTCCAGGATGCACCATCCCAAGCTTCAGGGGGTCCAAGGTGGTATGATTTAAGGAGAGGCATGTTCACCACTCCCCTGGCCTGTGCTCTGCTCTGTAAGCAACCACAGGTCGACTTGCTCTTTAACCTGGGAACAGAATCCTGTTTGACTGTGGCTGCAAGCTCTGGCATGCCTGCTCCCCTTGGGGATACAACTTTTAAAAAAGAAACAGTCCCTGCTCTCAAGGAGCTTACTATCTAACCAGAGAAGACATCCAGGTTGGTGATGGAAACACCAGAGAAGAGTTGATCGAAACCAAGCAGAGCTGCAGATAGAGAATGGAGTAAGCTGTAAAGGAAGACTTTAGGAGGAGTTTAATATTCCATCTTTTAGCCCTCCAAGAAGAGGAGAGAGGAGGTGGAGGGGTGTGAGAAGATGTCTAAGTATACAAGACTGAGGTAGCAGTTTAATGGTGAGATTAGAAGTAATCCTGGAAGGGGCATCTTGTCTATATAGACATCATTTTTCTTTTTTTGCAGGGCAGTGAGAGTTAAGTGACTTGCCCAGGGTCACACAGCTAGTGTCAAGTGTCTGAGACCGGATTTGAACTCAGGTCCTCCTGAATCCAGGGCTGGTGCTTTATAGACATCATCAGACATTATTTTTCAGTCTAGGAGACTAAACATGGTGGACAATTTTATAAAATGCAGTCTTTCTAAAGTGCAGATAACAACCCGGCCCTTCACCCATCCATGCCAGGTTTAATGTATCTAGTCTATTGGAAAGAACCATGACCTGGGAATCAGGAAACTCAGATCCTAGCTTGGGCTCTGGCACCCTCCAATTGACTATATCCCAATCCTTGGATTTCTCTGTACCTTAGTTTTTCCATCTGTCACATAGGATAATAATACCTACCCCACCTTCCACAGGTTATTGGGTTATTTATACTAAAATCACAGATTTGAAAACACTTTTGCAAAGTTAAAAGCACCATAGAAATGAAAGGTATTATCAGTCTAGCAAGTGTAGATTTTCATGTTTTCTTATAGAGTTGTACACTTGTGTTTTCTATGGTACCATTGGTAAATTACCTCATGGATTTCTTTTGGGGAGGAAGGAGAGGGGACAATGAGAGTTAAGTGACTTGCCCAGGGTCACACAGCTAGTAAGTGTCAAGTGTCTGAGGCTGGATTTGAACTCAGGTCCTCCTGAATCCAGGGCCAGTGCCTTATCCAGTGTGCCACCTAGCTACCCCCAAATTACCTGGGGGTTTTTAAAGAGAAAGAACATGTAACAATTTCTCATTAAAAATAAATTGTTTTATTGAATAAGCTAGAAAACACCAGTATAAAGAAGATTCTGACCTTTTTAACTATGTTATATAATCCTAGACAAGTTCTTTCTCTGAGACTCAGTTTTTTCATCTAAAAAGGGGAGATAATAGAAGCAGCTGCTTCACAGGGTTGTTATAAGGATCAAAGTCAGTTCTGCTATAACAAGACATGAATTCTCAACCCAAAAAGCACTGCACTATGCAAATAGCTCAATATATGCAAAATATATATATAGCTCAATATGCAAAAATGCACAATAAAAAACTACTTATGGGGAATGTGAAATTAGGGGCATGATTCTCAGAAATCTTGTCAGTGACACCTAAAAAAAAAGACAAGAACATAATAAAAAATGGTAGCCTAGTTACATGTTAAATGGTTAAGAAATATATAAATACTACGATAAATGATGGCCACAAATGTGGCCTCAAGCTGCTGCCAGGCACACATTGGGCAGCCTGGAACTCCAGGACTGGAGGGAGTGGGGTGGTGAGAACCAGCCCACCTCCACCCACTGCTCCCTCTACACCAGAAGATATAAAATAAATAAGGCACTTTACTTTGACAAAAGACCTGAAGTTTGCTTCTGGAAGTGGCATCAGAAGGGTTGCAGCTTGTCAGTTTATGTAAAGTGGTGCCATTTTCTACATTCTCACTGTTTCTTGAGGAAGAAATTGAGAAGAAGCAAGCTCAAAATTTGAGTTATGCCCAAAATGTTCCCTAATATATCAGTTGAGTGGGAACAAATTGAAGTTTTTAAAATACACGCTACAACAGAACTGAGTATGATGTGTATGTCTTTTGCAATCTCTTAAAACACCATAAATATGTAAGCTATTATAATTTACTGCAAGTTAAAATGGAGAAAATCAAGGAAAGATAATGTGTTCTAAAGCCCACTTTTAAAATCTCCCAATCCTTTTCAATCTTCTTAAAGTACAATTCTGGGTCCTCAGGCACATTTAGTACTTAACTGTAGAAGTTCTCAGAATGTCATAAAATGTGCAGATTTTCACATACAGAATTGTTACTTATCACCACTAGTTTATTTTTAGCTTAATTTCTTGTCTATGGGTTTTTCTCATCTGTAAAGAAGGTATAGCACAGAGAAGGCACACAGTAAATGTGCATTCAATGATTGATTGAATATTTATGATCTTTGACAAGATAAATTTTTTATTAGGAAATTGAAGAGGTCCTTCAAAAAACTAGAAGGGAAATTGGTTCATTTCTTAGTGCCACAGCACTTAGTCTGGTGCCTGGCACACGAAAGTGCATGTTGGTTGACTGATAAGAGGCACTGTGGAATTGTAGCTAGATCAAGAAAGACCTGCATCAAATCTCACCTTTGAATAGTTACTGAGTGATCCTGTGCAAATCATTTAAATTCTCTGAACCTCAGTTTCTTCCCTAAAATGGGATTGTTAATAACATTTACCTTAAAGAGTTGGGAGGTTCAAATGAGACAATGAATATGAAAGCACTTTGTAAACCTTAAAGTGCTATATAAGTGTCTGCTATATCACTAATAAAGCAGACATACCATTCAAGTTATTGATTGACTTTTTATTTTCTTAGGATCTTTCAGAAGGTAAGAATCACGTCCTTGAAGATTCAAACCTGAAAGAGACTGAAGAATTAACTGAAGTAAATGGCTTTAATCTTAATAATTGCAAGGCACTAATTCAGACCAAGGTAAGAGTGATAGAATTATTACACTTCAGAGTAGAAAGGGACTTTAATGGTTATCTATTCCAATTTGAAGCAAGAATTCCTGCTACAGTATCTTCCAACTAATAGTCATCCAGCCTCTGTGTAAACTTTCAGTGCCTTGAAATTCATCATGTGACAGCCCATTCCACTGCTGGACGGCTTGGATTTTTAGGAGGCTCTTTCTTGGAGCAGTGATTTCCTCAATATGAATATTTCTTTGACACAGATCACTGTCTTTCCATGTGCTTTCATCCTGTGCAAATCTTGTCCATGTTATCTCATGTTCTTCATAAAGCCTTTATGTGGCACACTGTCCTTTTGTTATTTTTAGATTTTCAAGGGCAGAATCCATAACTACGATGGGATAATCAAGACTTTGACCCAGAGCCTCAGAATGAGATAGAGAGGCTCTTTCCCACTTACTGTTCCCATGCCTTCAAGTTCACTGTAGGCTGTGCAAGTCACACAAGGGGCCTGCCTTCTTCCATGATGAACTTCCTCCTACTGCTGTGCTCCTAGTCTGCTACCTTCCAACATGTCACCACCTCCTCCCTAGCGGTGCCTGTTGCAAATGCACCAAAAAGGTGAACTCCCTGAATCAGCATTCACCACCCAAAAGAATCTCACTTTTTCCATTGACTCCCAGCCCTCCCTACTCCCACCTCCCCAACCCCTGCTGCCACCTTCTCCTGGGAATTGTAGTGTGCTGTGCTCAAAATGTGTAGTACCCAGAAGCACTACATCGAGCTAGGGTGTACTGTTTTCCGTGCATCCTCTGTCTCCACCAATGCAGTTACCTCTTCCTCCTTCCCAGGGAGAATTGTATCATGAAATCCCACCTCTCTCCTTAGACTCATCTTCCCCTTCCTCCTCCCTCATGTTTTCCTGCTACTTAATCTCTCGCTCTCGCTCTCTCTCTCTCTCCCTCCCTCTCCTCTCCTCTCCTCTCCTCTCTCCTTTCTCCTCTCTGCCCTCTCCCAAGAATTGACCAGTATGACTATGGGACTTCACTATGGGCTTCTCCTTCCCTCCCACCTCACTTCACTGCACCCAACCAGGGCAGCCTGTCCACTGCATCTTTTCTATCACCCCTAATCCACACTGAATTTACTCTTGAGCACTAATTCCTAGTTTTGATTCTGCTCTGGGGCTATCTGTGCCACAGGCTGCCCATCTAATGTCTATGACTCCTACCATGTGATCCACCACCTTTTCTAGCCATAGATATTCTCAATAGTGTCTTTTACAAAATTACCTCACATAGAGGCTGTTCTGGGAATTAATTCACTGTCTCTATAGTCAGTTCATCAACTGCTTAGAAAATAGCCAAAGTGGAACAACCCCATTTGAAGAAAGGATTAATGAAAGAAGATGTTGTGAAATTAGTGATCCTGTTTATGATTAGCAGCTTTAACCAGCCTGTTTAAACAAGCCATTGACTAGGTAAATGGACAAAATTAAAGATTTTGTCATTACTTCTCAGAGAAGTTTAACCAATATAAAACAGTCACCACAATGAGGAAGCAAAAAGAACCTCATGAAACCTTAGGTAGCATATAGCTCATCCTCTTGCCAAGCAGAGACACATGGTGGCCAAAGGCAATACCAATCTCTTGCTTGAACTGGTCTGTCTTCTGATAACTTCTTACCCATTAGTGGGGGGTGGGGGGGAGAGATAAGGAACAAACTTAATCTCCCTCCCCCATTATAACAAGTGATGAATTTAAGAATCTAACTCTCAGTTTTAAACCTCATTGATCTTCAGTTAGTTTCCTAGGGTACCGGCTCCTCTTGGAACCAATATAGGCGACCTTGCCTTGTCTCAAGGCTTTCACCACTCACAATTTACTAAATGTAACAATTGGAATGATGCCACCTGCTGGAGACTTACTGTAGAAGAGTTCCGCCCATGAAGCGAAGGTCTTTGAGGGCAAGACCAGGAGTCTTTTCTTTGGCGTCAGGAAGTGACGTTTGCTAGTGGGAGGAAGAAGGAAGAGCTGGGTGCTCTGCCCTTTGGACTCTGGTGGAGAGCAGAGCTAGAAATGTGCTCTCCCTTTAATAGATAGGAATCTAGGCCTTTTCTTCTCTCTTGACCAAATTCTTATTCTCCTTAATAAATGCTTAAAAGTCTAACTCTTGCTAAAGCTTATAATTTATTGGCGACCACTCATTAGAGATTGTAGGCAGAATAGCTAGAATTTTAGCCCTTAACATAAACCTTCCCTGAATATTGAATTCCAACCTGAGGCACCAAGCCTTTGACTTTCCTGGTACGCTGAAACACCAAGGATTCTCTAAGAATCCTTGGATTCACAGATGTGTCAGCCACAGATGTGATGAATCAAAGTTACCTGCCCTCCTCTCTTTCTCCCCAGCCCCCCTTCTGCCATTACCACTATGTTCAGGTAGTTTTTCCTGGCACTCAACTTTGCTTTTTGCCTTTTACCCTATATTTATACTTGACAATAATAGTGCATTTTTAAGGAGAAAGATAATATACATATTCAAATAACACAGAGTAAGGTAATTAGAAGTATATTTAAGATAAATGACTCATTTTCTTAGAACTATGGAACTAGAAAGAAATGAGGTTATCTAGTCTAGTCCCTTATATTTAGGCAAACGAATGTCCAAACTATCCAAGATAACTTGTTTTCCCACTTATAGGTATATAGGCATAAGAAATGCACTGGTCCATTGTCCAATTGACTGAATATATCATTTTTCTGAATTAACTTTTAATTAGAGATCCCAAGGCTGGATGCCATAATGTCAGCTGCCCTTGTTGTCCCAAACAAATAAATCTGCATCCTGGACCCTTTGGATAGAGTTTGTTGGTCCTAATTTCTGAACTTCTGATCTCAGTTTTACTCTTAAGACTCAAAGAAGCCTTTTGAAGCAAGGGTGGAGGCACTTGTAATACTTAAATAACTTCCACTTCTCTACTCCTTCCCCACCCCTAGGAAAAAAAACAAAGAAAAAATTTTTTAAAGTAAAGGTTCTAATTACTTTGAAAAGATTAGACTCATTCAGCCTGACTTGGTCATCCCCAGAGTCTAAGAAGACACCCCAGAGAAATGTATTTCATTTATTCCATTTAACTTATTTAATTTATTCCAATAATTAATGTATTCATTTGTTCCACATTTAATTTATGTGGAATAATATAATAAATATATAATACCTGTTTCTTTAGTATTGGGTCCTTTATCTTTGAATTATTGTGAAGCTCTGAGAGATAGTACATTTAAAAGTCTTTTTCGTTTGTTTTGGGGGGGGGTTTGTTTTGGTTTTTAGTGAGGCAGTTGGGGTTAAGTGACTTGCCCAGGGTCACACAGCTAGTAAATGTTAAGTGTCTGAGGCCAGATTTGAACTCAGGTCCTCCTGAATCCAGGGCTGGTGCTCTATCCACTGCACCACCCAGCTGCCTCATACTTTAGTCTTAAATCTAAAGAAAATATAAAGCAGACCTTTGGCAAATCTTTATGAGTTTATAATTATAGTGCCAAGGTCTAGTTCATTATACATCTCTTTCCATAAAACCTGTTCTAGTTATTTCCCCTGAAACTGGCAAGATTTGAATAAGTAACAGATAATAATAATAATAATAGGTAATTGAATAGGTAATAATAAAAACAACTCACACTCCAAGACTTACAAGCACTTTCCGTAACAACCCTGTATGGTAGGTGGTAGTGTTGTGAGCAGTGTTATCGCCACTTTACAGATGAGGAAACAGAGATCCAGAAACAAAGTGCCTTGCCCAAAGTCACATGGCTAGTAAATTTTGGAGCTGACATCTCAACCCATAAGTCCTGATTCCAAGCCTCTTTCCACTATACCAAATTCCTTAGCACACAAAGGAACCCTGAGTCTAGAGTCAGGTGTCCTAGATTCAAATCCCCCTTGGTGACTGTGGACAAGCTACTTGCCTTCTCAAGACCTTCTTGATCTACGAAATGAGGGTGATGCATTCTCTGATGGTACTTTCCAAATCTAATTCCTGTGATACTGATGCTTTATTTGCTCCATTTTGCCCTTTTGTCTGTGTTTCATGGAAGAGTGAACCCTGAGCATTTACACCCCACTACATACCGTAAGTCTTTGCAATTCTATTCATGGTAACAGTCTGCATTGCTTGGCTACAAAAATATAATAAAAGGAATCTGCTTTATCTTTAGCTTTAAATTGGCTGCACCCTATTGACCATGAATGAGCCTTTACTTATTACTGATAGGTGTAGGTGGTGGTATACATTCTGTTTATGCTAGCTGGATTGCCAGTGGTCACCAAAGCCCCCCCATCCCCACCCCCTGTGCCCTTTCTCCACCTGCTAAGCTCATGACTCCAATCTTTTACACATTACCTTTTCTCTCATAGTAGCATGGCCTTGAAGTCCACCTGAAATGCCTAATTGTTGCTTCTTTATGCTCTGCCAGACTTAGCTCAACCTCCTCCCTCATAGTTACTGCTCACCAATGCCTACCCTTTCCCTAAACCCTGCAATGTCATTGACAGACAAGACGGATTGTGCTTACTAGTATACTATAAGGGAAGCCGATAAACCCCTTCTTTCTGGCACTGATGGGTAGAAGAGGAAAGGAGGAAATATTTTGCTTCAGTATAAAGATAAATGTCCTAATAGTTGGCCAGCTTGTGAAAGAGTGAGTTTCCTGTCACTGAAAGTGTTCAGGCATAAAATGAATGACCATTTATGAGAGAATCTTGCATTAAGCAGGAGATCTGGATATATAATCTGTACTGTCTCATCTCTGATACTACCTGGAGCAACTGCTATTCCAAACTTTCTCTTATTCCTTCAACCTCTGCACCTCTTCCCCCACCCCCACCACTCATACACTCCTCTGAGAAAGAGGGTTGAGCAAAAGACTTGACTTCCCGCTTTACTAACAGAATCAAGGCAATCTCCTGTAAAGACTCCCTTCTCTTTCCTCCTGTGCTTCAATCTTTAAAGAAAGATGTTTTCTTGCCAGTCAACCCCTCTACTTACGCCCTCCGCGAGCTTGCACTTTTTGATTGATTCCATTTCCTCATCTTCAATCTTTCTTGATGTTAGTGTTTATGCCTTGCCCCTTATAAACATGTCTAGGTCTCCCCAAATCCTTAAAAAAAAAAAACTTTTCATTAAACTCTGCCATCCTCTTCAAATTATCATCCTCTATCTCTTTTCCCTTTCACAGGCAAATTTCCTTTTAAAAAAAAAAGTCTTTGTAACCTTCACTTGCTCACCTTCCACTCACTCAACACCCTGTTGCAATCCAGGCTTCTGACCCAGTCACTTGAGTAAGTTTGCTCTCTCCAAGGTTATCAACAACAATCTATTAACTTTTTTAAACAATGGCCTTTTCTAACTCCTTATCTTATTTGGCCTCTCTTTTGACACTGATATTTTCCCCTTCCACCTGGATAATTTATCCTCCCTTTTCTTTAAAGGAACACTGCCTTCTCACCACTCTTCCTCTTTTGTTGGATCATCATTTCAATCCCTAAGCAGAGGTTTTCCCAGGTCTATATTTTAGGTCCTCCTTTTCTCTTGATGATTTCTCATCTACTCCCATGGTTTCACTTGTCATCTTCAACAGATGACTCCCAAATAAATCTAAACATCCTACCTTTATGTATCCTAAACTGTCACATGAAATAAATGAATGAATTAAATTAAATAAACTGTCACATGCATGCTGGATGCCATCATTCAGACTAGATGTTATCATCCAGAACTCACCATGTCCAAACAGAACACTCACACCTTTCCTGCAAGCTTCCCTATTTCTGTCAAGGACACCATCCTTCCAGCCATTCCAATCAGTCATCCTTTTTACTCTTTCCTCTTCCCCTTCCATATCTAATCACTTGCCTTGTTAATCCTTGCAAATTCTGCATTTCTCACAACTGTCCTTCTCACTTATACAGTAAGTACCCTAATTTGAGTTCTTATTGCCTCAGGCTATTATAGTTGCCTTCTTACTGTGTTCTCTTTTTCCAATCCCTTCCCTCTGCAATCCATCCTTTTCATGGCCACCAAAATAATCCTTGTGTGGTACTAGTCCAGCCAGTACAAACTCCTCTACCTGGCATTTAAAGTGTTCCAAAAGCTTAACTCTGGCCTTATCTTGCATCTCTCCTCATCACACACCCTGTTCCAGCCAAAGTGTCCTATGAGCTACTGCCCAAATTCAGCATTCTCTCTCTCAGCCTTGAGATAGACTGTTGCCCATACCTGAAATGCATGGCATCTGATTCCAAAGCAGATAAGTTACTTGGCATGGCAGAATAACAAATACCAGTCACAGGCTCCATAGGTCACTGGGTTCTGTTCTCCATACTTTCAAGGAGTAAGATTTTTTAAGTCTTCTGGCTGGCAACTTTTATTACAGCTGCCTATGGATTTCCTTTTCCAGAGTTGTTAACTTTCCTCACCTTAGCATCTTGACAGGCCCACCCACCTTCTTTTCCTTTGACTTACCAACTTCCCTTTCTATCTCCTCTCTTCCTTCTCCTTGAATCTTTGCCCTCCTTTTCCTATAGCTCAAGTCCTCTACTTTAAGTCATTCTCTTTTTTCTTCTTCTTCAGCTAGAGTCCTTCACCTCAGATGATTCTTATTCTCCTCCATTCCTTCCAAATTTCAGTCTCTGGCATTCTTCATAATTCCTTCTCTTCTTCCTTCTTCAGCTGGAGTCTTACTCTTTCCCTTCACTTAACCCCTAAACAAAGTTTAATGAGGAATCAAAAGTGACTTATGAATTTCCTCAGGTAGCACAGGACCAGTGGCTCACCTTGAAAAGCCTCAGAAGAAAGTAGAGACCTTAGAACAGTTCTTTCCAGCTCAAATAATAGACTGGTAAAACGTAAATTTTCTACTGTGGACTTTTGCCTTCCACAACCTCAGCCTAGCAGTGATTAGTGGCATCAAGGCCTGGAGTCCAGGTGGGAAGAGTAGGACATAGGGGAAAGGATTCATCTTTTAATTTCTAGGTTTTTAAGAAAATAAGGACATTTGGTTAATTTTGTTGGCCACTGATTGTAGAATACTGCCTCAAAAAAAAGAAAGCTCATCTAGTCCAACTCTCCCCTTTCTTCCCTGCCTCCCTCCTTCCTTCCTCCTCTCTCTCCCCTCTTCCCCTTCCCCCCAAGTTTTCAAGAGGGAAATCTATTTCCAAGAAAGAAAAGGAGTCTATCAGAAAAAAGCTGACTCAGGCCTCAGTAGACATGCTCTGCATGATGTTAACTTGACAAATGTTGATCAGCACTGTAATTTTGAATCCTTGTGTCTAACTTCCTTTATTTTGCTCTGAAATTCACTACCCTTCCTTTCCTCCATTTTTAGCTCTCTGGATCCTCAGCTCCCCGACACAACAGCCTGTTTATGTACAACTTGTTTTTGAAGAAAACTCCTTCCAGTGGAAATATGCAATACATAACAATTCCAAGAAAGAAAAAACTTTTTACTGCCCGGAATCTAAAAATGAAATTTTTTAATAGTGATGTTTGCTAAAGAAAAATACTTTTTATCTTTGAGGAAAATCTTACATTTTGCTACTGATTTGGTACTGGAAACTGGAAATCATAGACATCTTTGAGGTGATAAACCAGAAATTCTCAGCTGTATTTTCCTGTGGCTACCAGTTTGCATATGAATTAGTCATGGGTAAAAATCAAGACTTTTCTTTGAAGAGCTTGCTCTACATTTTTAAATGTACTATTTTTTGGCCACCCCCAATTTGCCACTAGCAAATGATGGCTTCTACAAACATTGCATTAGTTTTCTAGTCAACAAATAAATACCCAGGCTAAACCTTGAAAAGGAATGCACTGCCAATTTAAAGCTTAGGGATGCCATATATTTCTTTAACAAAGTTGCCGGACCCCTGCTCTCAGGTAGCTATTGGAGATGCAGGCTTTGGTAGCCTGCCTCTGGGGCTCATTCCGTGGTAGCATGAGATTCAAGATCACAGATGGCTGATGGAAAAAAACCAGCTCATCTTCCGATGGCACCCCAATGTCTTGACTCATTCGTTGACCTTTTGTTGATGACTAGTAGAACTGAAAATTCTTAGGAAAGGTTCCAGCTGTGACTAGATGTCCCAAAATGTGAATATTTTCAGTGTCAGCCTGTTCTGCATAGTTATTTTCTTTATTTTCAGGTGACAAACTATGGCTAAGCCAGGATAATGTCCCTGTGGAGATGTCTGCTTAAATGCTATGATGCTTGTTTGGAATATGTTAAAATATTGTACATAGTAGGTTTAAAATATGTTCTAATTAAAAGATGAGGGAAAACCTAAAGGTATCTCCCCAAAGTATCTTAATCATAACTTAAGCTGGTTTTCCCTAAAATATTCGTTTTTAAGGGTCTTTCTGGAGACACCTCAATCTTCTGTTTGGACATAAAACTCAGTGCTGCGTGTTGTGCACTAAACCTGAGATAACTTGACATTTTCCTAAGTAACTGCTGACCTTGACAAAGCAGCACTCATGGGCAACAGTTTTATTGCATTTTACACTTTGTTTTATGGAACATCCAAATAAAAACTTTCTCCACGTCTCCACTGAAGAATCACCCCTGTTAAAAATGGCAAGAGCCAACAAATCCACACTGACTTTTGTAACATTTTATCAAATAAAGTTCCCTGAATAAACTTTCTTGATTATTCTGTTTTCTCCTCTTTCATTAAAAGGAAAAAGGTTTTTCATTAGGGGAAAAAACCTTGTATCTACTCTTATTTGAATTCTCTTTTTAAGGCAGCTGGATCATGGGAGAGGACAGGGGAGTATTGGTCTGAGAAATCAATATTGTAATGGACTTGAGTCAGCAAACATCCCACATCACCTGCCTGTTAGAGTCATACTTTAAAAGATAAGGGGGCAGCTAGGTGGTGCAGTGGATAGAGCACCAGCCCTGGAATCAGGAGTACCTGAGTTCAAATCAGGCCTCAGACACTTAACACTTACTAGCTGTGTGACCCTGGGCAAGTCACTTAACCCCAGTTGCCTCACTAAAAAAAAAAAAAAAGATAAGGGGGGGTGGGGGCAGCTAGGTAGCCAAGTGGATAAAGCACTGGCCCTGAATTCGAATCCAGCCTCAGACACTTGACACTTACTAGCTGTGTGACCTTGGGCAAGTCACTTAACTCTCATTTCCCTGAAAAAAAAAATTTGAAATAAAAAAGTAGCATTATAGAATGAACTAGTTAGAGTAGGTTCAATGGTTTTCAGTCATGTCTGGCTCTGGACAAGTCACTTGACTTCTGTCTGACTCAGTTTCCTCAATGGGAATAATAACAGCACCTACCTCTCAGGGTTGTTGTGAGGATCAAATAAGATAATTATAAAGCACTTAGCACAGGGCCTGGCACACTGTAGGCATTTAATAAATTCTTGTTCCCTTCTCTCTGGATAGCAAAATCATTGTGGGTGACAACCACCACAGTTCAATTTTTGAGCAAATAACCTTTTCTGAGCACTGCAAAAACTAGCCCAATTTTACATTTCCATTGCATTCCATATCACTGTCTTTCAAGGCAGCACTGTATGTGTATAGTCCATAGTCCTTAGTCTCCAGTTGTGAACCCTTGGCAGGGTATGACCACCCCTTGTCTTGTTCCATATAATCAAGTGGCTTAAGGGTCCTCTAGGCTTAAACACAATGCTTGTAACACAACACTAATTAGAGAAGCAAACATTCCTTCAAATAAGGGAAAAGTAAAGACAAACCAAACAATCACAATAAGAGCTGTGATGTATAAAAAATTTAGAGACATAGTTTCTGAGTAATTAATCATTTTATTAATCATGCTAGAAATAATAAGAGGTCAGTGGCACTCTTGAATGTCAAAGAACCCTCATGGAACCCACTCAATATTTATATGTCCTTGGAAGAGTGGGTGTTCCTGAGGGTGGCAATGAACCCTGTCTGATTGGCTGAGTAATGAAAGAATGAATATTATAATGAGAGGGGGCTTATTCTAAAGTGGGTCTGGAGAACAAGACTGATCATTCATTCTTGGTCTAGGAGACTTTTCTGTTATCCAAACTACCCCCACCAAGGGCAATCTAGTTCACCTCCATTCAGATCTGGCTGAATGGAATACAAAGGGTTTGGAATTCACCTTAGATTAAGTTCTTTGTAAAGTTCTCTAGCTAGGTAGAGAAACAACTCCCACCCAGGATCAAAAGGTACATACTCCAGGGATTTGGCACCTCTTTTTTTGGGCAAGGGGCAATGGGGGTTAAGTGATTTGCCAAGGGTCACACAGCTAGTAAGTGCCAAGTGTCTGAGGTTGGATTTGAACTCAGGTCTTCCTGAATCCAGGGCCAGTGCTTTATCCACTATGCCATCTAGCTGCCCCCTAGGATTTGGACAATCTCATCTATCAACAATGCCCTTCAGATGCTGGCTTGGCCTAGTAGAGAATGAGGATCTAAAAAAGGAAAAAAAACCTGGATTTTCCAACAAATTATTTAATAATCATTCCTCTCACAGCTAACATTGATATTCTACTTCAGATTTTAACAAAACATTTTACATATACATCATCACATTCAGTCTTCCCATAATTAAACTACTCCATTAACAGATGTGAAATTGTCAGAGTACCAAGGGCAATGTCTTTTTGGTTTTGTCTTTTGGGGTTTTTTTGTTTGTTTTTGTTTTTAGTGAAGCAATTGGGGTTAAGTGACTTGACCAGGGTCACACAGCCAGCAAGTGTTAAGTGTCTGAGGCCGGATTTGAACTCAGGTACTCCTGACTCCAGGGCCAGTACTCTATCCACTGCGCCACCTAGCTGCCCCAGCAATGTCTTTTTTATTCCTCTTTTTTGGTTGTTGTCGTTTTTTTTGCAGGGCAGTGAGGGTTAAGTGACTTGCCCAGGGTCACACAGCTAGTAAGTGTCAAGTGTCTGAGGCTGGATTTGAACTCAGGTCCTCCTGAATCCAAGGCCAGTGCTTTATCCACTGCACCACGTAGCTGCCCTATTCCTCTTTTATAACATAAGAAAGTTATCTTCTTGCTGAGCATGGCCCATAACTCTTTCTGTTCTGGGTATCATTATGACTATTTAATTTCTCCTCTCTTTTAATTTTGTTCTGCTGGTCAACCATTTTTATTGGCTGAATTTGTGTTCCAAAACTAGTTTAACAGTATTAAATCACACATATCACAGTCTGGCAGAAAAAGTAAATACATATAGCTAAGATTCTTGATAAAGGGGTGTTTGGGACAAACTGCCTCAATTTACACAAATAACTCGAAGAGACCACCAAGTCAAGCAGAGACAGGTTTATTACATTCTTGCAAGAATGGGCAAACTCAATTACAAATTTGAGTCTGTAATGATAGGCCCAAACTTTTAGGTTTTTATAGTAATCTTGAGGAAGAATGTCCCCATGTGCACTTAGGGTGAGCTCACAATCTAACATCCAATCCTGTCTCACACAGGGTACGTTCTTAGCTCATGATCCATGTATGGAGACTTGTATACATGGTCCAAGAACAAAAGGGAAAAGGGGAGGGGGTAACAAGTCTGAGGAGTGTCAAAGAAAGGGGGAGACAGAAATCACTCCCTTATCTGACTGCAATTAATCCAGGGACTGGGGTTCGGACATGTGAGAGGGGGTAGGCAGACTGGTCGGTGACACAATTTTTATTACAGGCCATAAACTAAGGTGTAGCTGACGTGTGGAAACTAAGCAGAAGTAAAGTAAATAATGCTAATTGGTAGAACTGACAAGCAATAAATTTATTGGGGGGCTGGATATCTTCCAGACCCCATCCTCAGAATTTACAGAACTGACCCAAGTCCATTATCCCATCAATAAAACTTAAAGGAGACAGTGAGAATTTAACAAGCAATTAACTTTTAGGCAAAGTGGGAGACTAACTTTACTGGGGGGGCTAGGTATCTTTCAGACTCCATCCTCAGAGTTTAATCTGACTCAAATCCATAATTATCCCACACAGGGGAAATACTCACAGAGAGAAACAGATTATTGGAAATAGGAGTGAAAGTTGCAACTTGTAGTTGAATGCACCTTCAGGAAGACAAAAGAGAGCAAAGAGAATTTCCCCAGAATCCTCTTGGGCTATGCTTGCTGGGTGCTCCCAGTTAAAAAAAATGAAAAAGTCTTGGAGCCCCTCAACCCTCATACATAGGGAAAAAAAGAAAGGGAGAGGACTGGTGCCCTCTGACTTCTCCAGACAAGAGAGACAACAGCAACATGAAATTGTCCTTTCTGAGAAAAGGAGTATCGAGAGAGACAGCAAAAGAGAAAAAGCTACTCACTTTTCTTCAGGAAAGTATTTTTGGAGATTTGGGGGCTTAGCTCAGGACTGTAGTCTGAGTACAAAGGTCTAAATTATTCAGTGTCTGGATCCCTATTTTAACAGTCTACAGTAGATTGCATCCAGAAGCAAACTCAAGAAGAAAAAAAAATCAATTCCCTGTACATGGAATATCATAGATATTCTGGCATAAAGAAATTGAAAGGGAGCAGCTAGGTGGTGCAGTGGATAAAGCACCAGCCCTAGATTCAGGAGGACCTGAGTTCAAATCCAGCATCAGACGCTTGACACTAGGTGTGTGGCCCTGGGCAAGTCACTTAATCCTCATTGCCCCCCCCCAAAAAAAAGTAATTGAAAGAGCACTTGTCTAAGCCCATAGAGGCTAGAGTATTCAACTCTTCCTGTTCTGCATTCATGAGTTTGGACCAGGTCCAGTCCTGGGAAACCCTCATCTAATTAAGAGAGTCAGACTCCCCATTCTCAAAATCATTTGGCCCTTTAACTCCCATACCCCACAGCATTACAGGGGCAAATGTGCTTGTGGCTCATGTTTAGGGTCTCCTCAAAAAGGGACAGTAGGGGGGGAAAATAGTACCAAATACACCATATTAATGAATTATGGGATAAGTAGTTTATTCCTACATAGAAAGAAATGATAAACATAGAATCACAGCATATATCAATAGAACAATTTAAACAAGGTCCAGTAACAACTTGTAAATATGCTTAATTGAATGTCATTGGGACATAAAACAGCTTGAAAGGCTACTAATTCACTATTTTACATTTTCCTTAGGCTTAACACTATCTAATCAACTCCTAGTTCTAGTCTACTGGTGAAAAAGCCACGCTGGGGCAGCCATCTTTCCCTTGGTTGCTATTTCTAATATATAAGCTTCCCTTGCTATTGGTCCTCTCCTGCTACTGCTGTGACCATGACCACTACTAACTGCTCCAGTGGATGGTGGACTTCCACACTTTCAGGCCTCCCAGGACCTTTGAACTTTTCAGAGCTCACAAGGCTAAAGCTAGTCCTAAACATGTCCACTGTGTGATATTCCTTTGCCTAAGATCAGGAAAGGAGAAACACCGTGTGCTCACAGTCATATGGAAAAGAGAGAGAGAGAAAGAGACAGAGACAGAGAGAGAAGGGAAAGGGTTGGGGGAGAGGAGATGGAAGATAAGGAAAGGGGAGGAATAGGAGAAAAGAGAAAGGGAGAGGAAGGAAGTCCTTATAGCTCCTTTTATACGTATGACATTAGCAGCTCTTCTGACTCAGCAGTCAATTAATCAACTCTTCATCATCCCCTCTCTTAAGCCCCTGAATCATCTATGAACAGACGCAGCTCTCAGAGCTCAAATGTTGCCAACTAGAATTCTTCCTCTAGCCATATTGGTCTTCTTCCTTTGTCCTCTAATATTTTAAGGATGTACTTTTTTATATATAGGCTGCGTATTGTAAAAATATTTTATTAACTAGGCCTAATTTGGGGGCTAATCTGACTGGAGGACTCATCTGGGGACTTTTGACTGCTATTAACTTAACATGGGCCATTTATAAGGTTCCACCACACTGCTCCACTCCCAAAATTGATAAGCAAAGGATTAAGAAGCCTCTTAACTAAATAATCAAAGCAGAGTTTATTTATAAGATACAATTTAAAATTATGAATACAGGGAAATAAAATGTACAACCTGACTGCGTTCTGGTGCTTCCTTTCACCTGCTGAGCCTGGAACCTTTTTAATACAGTAAGGGCCTTAGCCACCTCTTGCCTCAGGGTATGTTCCACTTTTACTACTCAGGTCCTTTCTTTCTAACTCTGAGCCCCTTTCACTTTGTAAATCCCCCTGCTTCTAACTTTCCTCTCTTTACTGCCACTGCTGAACCCCTGTGTTTCTCTCTCACCGACCTTCCCTTCTGTCTGTCTGTGTGCTCCATCAGTCTGCCCTTTGGTCTCTCTTTTCTCTGTTCCCATTCCTTCTCGTCTGCTGGCCTCCAGTCCTCTTGTTAGCCCTCCTCTAATCTAACCCCCAGGTCTATATATATTTTCCTTTTCTCCACTCAAATCTCGGTGCTTTTTTTTTTGTGCCCCCACAGACCAAGCTAATCTGCCAACCAGATCTGTGGCTGGGGCTGCAGGGGATGCTCGAGTATCATGTGCCTCAACACAGACTACACCAGAGCCTGGCCTGGATGAGCCCAGGATCTCTCGGATAGTTCTGCTCGGGGTGGAGGGAGCTAGCACTCAGTCCCCCCCCAGCTGTCTGACCTGGCGTCTTGTACAGCCCACGGGGCTTTTTGGCTCAGCTGAAGCAGAGGGGGAGGGGCACCAGCACCTCCCACACAGAAGAGACCCTGAGGGCCTAAGGCTTTCTAATCTCAGCCTAAAGGTAGGGTCCCCAAATCAAAATAAATTTCTACAGTATCCACTTGGAGTTTACTATGATATACAACATGTTAGTCTAAACCTAAAGTTATTGCTAGGTGACTTTCTAGTTTTCCTAGCAGTTATTGTTTAATTTTTTTTTTTAAAGCATCTTTATATCTCCTGTAGCTGGTGTCCATAAAGTTTATCAAACACTATGTTACTATAATCAATTACTTCTGGATTTCATTTATCTAATCTAACCCACTGATCATTACCAAATATTTTCAAAATGTATTGTTTTACATTATAGTTTGAAATCCTGTACTGCTAGGTTCTCCACATTTTTCACACTATATCTTTTGAGATTCTTGACCCTTTGTTTCTCCAGATTAGATTTGTTATCATTTTATCTTGATCTATAAAATAACCCCTTGGTAGTGATATGGGAAGAGAGCACATGGGTCCTTAGGATTCATCTGTAAAGAATTACCCTCTCGAACAAGTCCTATTTAGGAATAAAAGAACAGGTTTATTGGGGTACAAGAGAAACTGGCCCAGAGGAAGGTTTTAGAGAAACATGCTTTCCTCCCAGACTAGCTAGGGGAGCACCCTTTTATAGGGCTAAGATGGTGTGGGTAAAAATGTCCCCTATTCGGCGATGGGTTGGAGGTCTTCTGGTGCTGGGCTGGAGTAGTTTGATGATCAATAGTGAACAATCTGGTGATGGGCTTAACTCCATCCTGGTGGATCTAAGCAGTCTGCTGGTGGGCGGTTCCTGGGTCTTCTCCTGGTGTAATCATGCCCAACAGGATTACCTCATCCAGGTGCTAAGGAGGGCTGGAATGTAGGGTGGTGGTCCTGGAGCTTGCTCAGTTCCATCTGGTGCTGCTTATCTCTTTTGGGTGTGTCTGTCCTTGGTTGATCTTAAAGAGAGGCCTACTTGATATCAAGGGAAAACTCAGACAACTTCTGAGGTAACTGGGGTCCATCATCCTCCCATAACATTAGTTTGATTGATATAACATTAAGTCTGTAAATTAATAAATGTATTTTAAACTATATTGGCAAAGGCTACCCTTCAGTAATTAATATTGCTCTTGTACAAAACTAGATAGTTCATGTACCAATGAAATGATTAATGATTACACTAACCATTTCAATTTGTTAGAACTCCCTTATTTTCCAGAGCAGCTGTATGAAAACCTGGCTTAACATATCAAAAATCCTTTATGGTAACAGAAGATGGATCTGGCAGGATATGCAAGTTGTAAAAATCCTGAGGTCAATAAAGACATACCAGTCTTCAAGCAGACCTTGAACCATTTGGGAAATTAAGCTCCTTCCAGAAACATTTTTATCTGCTAGAGACTCTTTGTCTCAATTCCCCAACATTCCTGAGCTATTTCAGGTTTTATAGACCTTCCAAGTGATATCTTTATCTGAAAAAAAAAGAACTATTTTTCATATCCTTTCATCCTATTTTTTGCTTTCAACTGTCAGGCTGATTTGTGTTGTGGAAATGGAAGCAAGAGCATCCTGTTGCAAACCAGTGTTATGGGGGAAATGGGGTACGGGTGGGTTTGGGTTCTTAGGAATTCCTCTTTAAAGAATTACACCCTCTTGCACACAAAAGCAGTTAGAATAAGATGGTAGTTTATTTAGGGAGAAGGGAAGGGAAGGGGGGTGGGGAGGGAAACCATGAAAGAAATCCTTGGACTTATCATGGGGAGATAGGTATGGAACAAAGCACGTGGCTCTGAGGTACCAATCTCCAAGAGCAGGAGACTGGCAGGTACTTTTATAGGGGCCTGATGGGGGTGTGACCATCTGCCTGTGGAAAGTTCCTTTAGTGAGGGAGGACCATCCCCCACTGGTGGTAGCTGGGGGAATTGAGTGAGGGGTGGCTATGGATCTCTCAAGCCATCTCTCTCTTCAGGATACAAAGGCAGCAGCACACCCAAATTTATCTCCTCAGGGGTAAGAGAAATCAGAATGAAGGGTGGAGGTCCCAAAGCTAGCTCAGTCAGATCTGGTTCTGCTTATCTCTCTAGGTGTCCTCTGGTTTAGTTTCTTAAAGAGAAGATTCCTTGGTGTGCCCCAGAGAACTTCTGGGGTGCTCTGCACCCTCAACACCAGGAAGCAAGGAATTTATCAGAAACTAGACCTGACTGACATAGCAATGAAGCCATAAATCTTAACTGTCTGAGGAACTGTGATTTTACTGCTTAAATATCCCCCTTCCCCAAATTAGAGTCTCTCCTGAGGGACTCCCATGCAGTCATGCTTTGTTTTGCCAGGAAGAATAAATAAATAGACGCTTGCTTTCCTTACTGAGATGCCCCTCATTCTGGTTAGTGGGGCTCTGACTCTATTTTTGACATCCCTCACTCTGTATCACAAAGGACATAATTTTTTTACTTTTTCTCACTCTGATTCATGGGAGACTGGTTTTCTCACTCTTTTTAACATGGGGACAATTCTGTCATGGGGTGCAGAGCACCGCAGAAGTTCTCTGGGGTACACCAAGGAATCTTCTTCTTTTTTTTTTTTTTTAGTGAGGCAATTGGGGTTAAGTGACTTGCCCAGGGTCACACAGCTAGTAAGTATTAAGTGTCTGAGCCCGGATTTGAACTCAGGTACTCCTGACTCCAGGGCTGGTGCTCTATCCACTGCGCCATCTAGCTGCACCTACCAAGGAATCTTCTTGAGAAACTAAACCAGAGGACAGATAACGCCTAGAGAGATAAACAGAACCAAATCGGACTGAGCTAGCTTCGGAATCCTACCCTTCATTCTGGTCTCCCTTACCCTGGGGAGATAAATTTGGGTGTGGCTGCGGCCTTTGTGTTCTGAAAAGGGATCTGTAGCCACCCCTCACCCAATTCCTTTAGTCACTACCAGTGGGGGATGGTCCTCCACTCCTCACCCAATTCCCCCAGCTACCACCAGTGGGGGATGGTCCTCTCTCACTAAAGGAACTTTTCACGGGCAGATGGTCCACCCCCATCAGTCCTCTATAAAAGTACCTTCCAGTCTCCTGTTCGAGGAGATTTGGTGCTTCTGAGCCATGTGCTTTATGCCAAATCTCCCCATGAAAAGTCCAAGGATTTCTTTCATGGTTTCCCTCCCCCCACCCTTCCCTTCCCTTGCTCCTAAATAAACTATCACCTTATTCTAACTACGTTTTGTGTGCAAGAGGGTGTAATTCTTTAAAGAGGAATTCCTAAGAACCTCATCCCCTACCCAACCCGTACCCCATTTCCCACCATTACAATTCTCTTTTTAAGACGCCACTTATTTGTCTGCAACTAGGTGGTACCAGGGAAATAGTGCTGAACCTAGAGTCAAGATGAGTTCAAATGTGGCCTCAGGTTCTTACTAGCTGTGTGACCCTGGGAAAGTCACTTAACCCTCTTTGCTTCAGTTTCCTCATCTATAAAATGAGCTGGAAAAAGAAATGGCAAACTGATATGGGGGAGAAACCAATAGGAGAAAACACGTGGGTCCTTAGGATTCCTCTGTAAAGAATTACACTCTCGCACGAGACCTAATTAGGAAAAAAGAACAGGTTTATTGGGGTACAAGAGAAACCGGCCGGGAGGAAGGTTTTGCCAGAACAAAACGTTTTTTCCGCCCCGGCTAACTTGTGGGGTGCCATATTATAGGGTTTAGATGGGGTGGGTAAGAGTCTCTTATTGGGTGAGGGGCTGGTGGTCTTCCCAAGTTGTGCTGGGGTAGGAAGAATCCCTCGTGAGCGATCTGGCGGTGGGTGTCAACTTTGTCCTGATGGGTCTAAGCAGTCTGCTGATGGGCGTTTCCAAGTGGTCTTCTCCTGGATTACCTCATCCAGATGCTTAGGATGACTGGGATGTAGGGTGATGGTCCTGGAGCTTGCTCAGTTAGATCTGTGCCGTTTATCTCCTTTAGGTGAGTGAGTGCGCGTGCGTGCGTGCGTGTGTGCGTGTGTGCGTGTGTGTGTGTGTGTGTGTGTGTGTGTGTGTCCTTGATTGAGTTCAAGGAGAGGCCTACTTGATTTCAAGGGAAAACCCCTGAGGTTTCAAGGAAAAAGTTCCTTGAACCCCCCAGAGAATTGTTGGGGTGACTGGGGCCCATAATCCTCCCATGACAAAACCATTCCAATATCCTTGCCATGGTTCACAAAGAGTCAAGCATGACTAAATAACAAAAAAGGATTTTCTAGTTGAATTCATTCATGTAAATCTTGAATGTTTCCTGGTATATGAGCTCCAAGACACTTTATACATTCTATGGAATTTTATTTTCCTATTTCTGCTGGATTTTCTTAGTAACATTTCAGGAAAAAATGTTCTCATTGAGTTCATGTGATAGGAAACTGCTGCCAAGTAATACTATCACAATGCAGAGATTCCAGAGGTTAAAACCTAAGGTTTTGTAATTCTTAAACACAAGCTCAGAGCTCAGAAAAATAACTCAACTCTGATTATGGTTCTAATAAAGTTTTTATAGAGTTAAGTGATATCAGAAACAGAGAAACAAATTTTGAAATACAGCAATCATGCTCATGCTTACATAGCAATCTTATACAATAAAAGTCACACACAGACATCAAACAGGATGATAATCTCATGCATCCTCTAAGAAAACATACCTAGGGGCAGCTAGGTGGCACAGTGGATAAAGCGCCGGCCTTGGATTCAGGAGTACCTGAGTTCAAATCCGACCTCAGACACCTAACACTTACTAGCTGTGTGACCCTGGGCAAGTCACTTAACCCCCATTGCCCCCGCAAAAAAAAAAAAAAAAAGAAAGAAAACATACCTAGCCAAATAAACTTAGTTATATATTAAAAGTTAAGTTTCCAGGGTTCAGATTTACAATGAACCAATTGAGAGGAGGCCTTTAGGTGCCACAAAGGTTCAGAGCCAATAGGATCCTTCCACAAATAAAGCAAATTAAATTACTTTGGGAAACCCTAACTCCCTTTTGGCTTATCTCAGGAATATAACCAGTTTCAACCAGCCAAACAACCTCTTTAATCAGAAGAAATGATCCTGAACCCAAAAGAATAAAGATTCATAAAAGGAAATAAATAATTCTCATGTCAGTAATATACAAAAAGACTGATGGTTCTTGTTGGTTTATTGTTAAAACTTTGCTAAAGTTATTGTTTCAGTTATCTTTAGCTGAATCACCTACAAATAAAAAAATTGTTTCTCTTATGAATACACCTATTCCCTCCACTTCTTTTCTTGTTTTATTGTTAAAGATAGCATTTCTAGAACTAAGTAGTTGTTTTTTACTGAGACCTCTGCAAGCAAAGGGAAATCTTAAGGGAGTAACTGAATGAGTTTCTGGAAAACAGAAGTCAGTGTTATTTCTTCCTGTTTGGGGAGGGACTTAGTTATAAGCCTCAGTGAAATTCAAATGGGAGCTAAGGCCTAGGGGCTCCAGGAGGTCTTTTGTAAAGCAAATCTAGAGGATGTGGTGATAAATTGTGTGGGTTTGCTGCTGCCCTTGGGGTCAGGTATTACAGGTATTGCCTGAGGTATTGCACCTCCCTCCTCTTTCAGTTGTTGCAATGGGACAGTTGGAGGCACCAAAGACTGGTATCTGGCCTACTTTGGGCCTGCTATGGTACAGTGGATAGAGTGCTGGGGCCGACACTGGCTATGTGACCCTGGGAAAGTCACTTAACCCTGTTTTCCTCAGTTTCTTCATCTGTAAAATGAGCTGGAGAAGGAAATGACAAACGACTCCTGTATCTTTGCCAAGACAACCCTGAGAGAAATAAAAACAGATCCTGTCATCTCAACTAGAAACAGAATGCTGTTGTCTCAACCAGAGACAAAAGGATGTTAATCTCAAGGCAAGAAGGGAGTCAATGCCTCATTGCCAGTGGTTTGGTTGATTTGGGGTGTCAAAGGTTGAAACTAGTTTGTGCTGCTCTTGCTTAGTTTGTACTTTTTGGCTGACACACCCCCAAGAGGGGAGAGGGCTCATTTATGTTGGGAGAAATAGGTAGAGATATTTCCAGAAGGATGTGCATCTCTTTGTCCCCAACCAATGACCAAGAGGGGAGGGATTTTACATTAGATTTGGGGATAAAAAGAGAAGTTTGTTGTCACAAGGCACACTACTCTTTTATACTGCATGCCCATTCTTGCAAGAATGTAATAAAGCCTTCATATTTCCCTTCACCAAAAGGGAAAGTCCCATATTTTTATTTCTCACAACCCCAAATGGAGTCACAAGGAGTTGGACATGACTGAAAATAATTGAACAAGAAAAATCTGGCCTAATGGGGATTGGCAACTTTCTACCCCAAAGAATAAATATCAGACTGTGAAGTATTATCTTCCTTTCCTCCTCAGTCCCTCCGTCTAAGTGGGGCTGGAGTGAATTCCAGAGTGAATTCTCTTCTGTGAAGTAACTTTTCTAATTTTCTATTTAGTTTACTTTTTTTTGCCAGCTAGATAAAACCTGACCAATCCTAAGTATTTTGTTCTGTTTTTCTTTAATAATGAATTTTGGGCTGCAAATGAATCAATCAGCAGTTGAGATAGGTTACAGAAATACAAAAATGGCCAAAACTCCAGGGTTCTCTCTGTTTTGAGAGCTTGATCTAAGTGAAAACAATTTAGAGGGGTTCTGATTTATTAATAATCATATAAGCTCCCCAATTGCAGACAAATATTAAGCCATGTTAATGTAGACCATTAACCTTACAAAGGGTTAATGCATGAGCTGTAAGAAAGCATATTTAAGTGGTATAAGGATGGGCAGCTAGGTGGCACAGTGGATAAAGCACCAGCCCTGGATTCAGGAGGTCCTGAGTTCAAATCCAACCTCAGACACTTGACACTCACTAGCTATGTGACCTTGGGCAAGTCACTTAACCCTTATTGCCCCACCCAAAAAAAAAAAAGAAAAGAAAGTAAGTGGTATAAGGAGGTAAGCCAGAGGATTTTTCCCTCAGGAACAATCAGTGTGACACAAATTTACTGCCCCTATTGTACTCTTCCACTCAGTTCAAAAGACTCCTAAATTAGGAGTAGAATGGAGGCTTTGACATTCTCTTAGTATTCCCTAAGTGTGGTCCTGGAGGTGTCCTTTTAGGGTCCTTGAAGTCAAAACCATTTTCATATTAATACTAAATTGATTAAACAAGTTAACATATGTAAAGCACTTTGCAAATGGTAAGGTGCTATCTAAATGCTAGCTTGTTATTAAAATAATAATTTCTATTATTGTAAATATTGATAGATACACTTTTTCCTTTTTTCTGTTTCTTTTTTCACAATGTGTCTAGTGTGAAAATGTTTTACATGATTGCACATGTATAACCTATACCAGATTGCTTTCTGTCTTAGGGAAAGGGGAAGGGAGGGAATGGGAAAAATTTAGAACTCAAAAATCTTATAAAAAATGAATGTTGAAAATTGTCTTTACATGTAATTGGAAAAAATAAAATACTATTTACATCATAAAAATTGATAGATATAACTCACATAAGCAAAAGCTCTTTGGGAGGAGGGAGTCCTCAATAATTTTTATGAGTATAAAGGGGTCTTGAGACCAAAAAGTTTGAAAGCTGTTGTATTAAGGGAAAGACACACCACTTTAGCAATTAAGGGAGGATCTGGGAAAGAGTAGTGCAGTTCAAAGGTGTGAGATAGCTAAAGAGAGAGTACCTGGCTTGCCTGAGATACATACTGTTAACTTTGTCTATTGGATGCATAAAATATTATATGTATCATTAATGTTAATAATGTTATTGCTTGGGAGGCTAGGTGGCGCAGTGGAAAGAGCACCAGCCCTGGAGTCAGGAGTACCTGAGTTCAAATCCGGCCTCAGACACTTGACATTTACTAGCTGTGTGACCCTAGGCAAGTCACTTAACCCCAATTGCCTCACTAAAAAAAAAAATATAATAATGTTATTGCTTATATATGTTTGTGTATTTGCTGTTCAATCATGGTCAACTCTTTGTGACCCCATTTGAGGTTTTCTTGGCAAAGTGGAGTGCTTTACCAATTCCTTCTCCAGATCATTTTACAGATGAAGAAACTGAGGCAAACAGGGTTAAATGACTTACCTAGGGTCACACAGCTAGTAAGTGTCTAGGGCTAGATTTGAACTCAGGAAGAGAAATTTTTCTGAAGCCAGGCCTGCCACCCTGTGATGATTAAAAATATGAGAGACATAGTTTCTGGATAATTTAATCATTTTATTAATAAGGCTAACAGATTATTAATAAAAGGATGGTCAGTGGATACCTCTCTCAGACCAAAGACCAAAATGGGGTGGACTCATAGTTTATATCCTTCTAACTGTAGATAGTCTATCAAATAGCAATCAAACCTAATTGGTTAACAGCAATCAAATCCAAGTAGTTGGCATGATTGGAGGTGGGTTATATTAAAATGAGATTTGGGGATATGGTGACTTAGGTGGCTCAAATATTGCTCAAAAGGACATCAAAGAAAGAATGTAGACACCATCCAAGTTTGAGTAGAATAAAATGATTAAATTAAATTCCTTGAAAGTTTGAATAGACCTGACCATGCTCCTGACCAAGATAAAGAGATTCAGTGTAATCTTATTTTGAAGGAGAATTGGACCTTGGAGTAGGGGGGTAAGAAAGATCTAAGAAAGAAGGGGAGAGCACTGAATCCCCCCCGCAATATATCAGTTATTAATAACTATTTCTCACAACACTATCCACTTTGCCACTTAGCTGCTCTGGTTAATAAAATGTTCTTTAGTCATTTGGTCAAATAACAGTATTATTGATGTGGGCTAGAATTTGGGGTCAAATTGATTGTGAGTCATCCCAAAAGAATTAAAAGACTCAGTGACTCAATTTCCCAAGTTTTATTGCAATACTGTGGGTGACCACAGGGAGAGAACCAGAAAAATGGAAAGGTATCTCTCAAATAAGGAAAGGAAAGACAGTTATATTTATAGTATGGATAACTTGATTATCAGTCTCATTATAATAATCTCCACCTTGGGGAGGTACAGGGGAGGGCTTGTCCTTCCATTATAATATTCTCCACCTAGGGGTGTTTCAGGGGAGGGCTTATTCTAATTTGGAGTTCCTGGGATCCTAAGCCAACCCCTGAGGCAGGTACCTTTTTCAGTGGAGGTGTGTTTTGGGGGTTTACGCGTCATAAGGTGAATCTGGGGACAAATTTGTCCTTTTCTGCGCATGTCTCTTTCTGATTCCTGTGGCTAGTTTTAAAATATAATTATTTTTCATTAGAATTTCTATAGGTTGTCTTTTTCCTTTATTGTTATTTTGACCTGACCCGTTCTGGTCCGTTATGGATGTTGATCACTATGGGTATGAGAACCTAACATGTTATCCATTAACTGGGATCTGACTCCCTTTTAGAGCTAAGATCTGAATTAGAGCTTGGGTCTTAGGTTTTTCTATTAACCCTTTTTTGCCTCCTACATCATTATGGATCAATAAAAATACTATAATTTTATGACCATTAACATCTTTAGGGGATTGGTGACATTTACAATATATATCATCATTACAAATGAAGATATTATAAATGTATAGAAAATTACAATCCACTATGGAATTCTTGTGTGGATTACCAGCCTCAATTGACCACTCAAAAATGCCTGAAAAAAATAATCCAGACAGGAAATTGATTTCCTTCCTCAGAAGTGGACAATACTGTAGAAAAGCTGTGACATTTATGAGCATAGTCAATGATAGAGCACAGCAGTTGGGGTACAAACTTGCAAATCCATATGGGTTCTCACCTGCAGAGTAAGTGGAGGAGAGATTCTGATCCTCAGAATAAAATGCTTCATTTATGAGTGAGACTGAGACTGATGCCAAAGACAAAAGTTCTGCCTGTGTCTACACGAGAGATTCTTAACTTCTTTGTATGGACTGGCAGTATGGTGAAGTCTTTTCAGAGCAATATCCTTCAATACATAATATAAAATACATAAGATTATACTGTGAGAAGATTAAAGTTGATCCTATATAATTTTCTTATTGATCATATTTACAAGTAATTGATTTTGCTCTGTAACTTCTTTTGTCCTGTAACTGCTTAAGTCATGGTTCTCTGTCTCTGAACTTAGTGTAGAGTTCAGCTAGCCTGTAATGTGTTGAGTTTAAAAATCCAGCTTTCCTGCCTCAAGGAATTTTGCTAACCTTGGGGAATATGTGTGAAAGAAGGGAGTCAGGCCTGATAGCTTTATTCCACCAACCTCTCCTTCAAGCATGTCTGGTTTTCTGTCCAAAAGTCTGGGCTGCAATCTTGCACCTGGACTCAAACAATGAGCACTTATTAATCTCCTGAGAGAAGAGGGAGGGAAGGGGTTGTTGCTAGCTCCCATTACCAAACTTCCAACCAATCATGTTTGTCCTTGGGCCTCTGCATTGTAACCAATCAATTGTAACCATTGGCCCTCAATCCCATGATGTCATCTACCCTGTTCTGTTCTTTGTTTTTGTACTCTCCAAAACCTATAAAAAAGAAACTTTCCTTTTGCTCTGGATCATTAGCATAAATGGAAACATCCATTGACCCATTTATTGACAGGTAGCATGCTTCTGCTAACAAATGTTAGCTTACTCAGAGATATGCCTTAATTTAACTCTGTGTTAAATTCCAATTATATCTAAATAGTTACCAAAATATATATTTTTTTCTTTTTTGCAAGGCAATTGGGGTTGTGACTTGCTCAGGATTGCATAGCTAGTCAGTGTCTGAGTCTGTATTTGAACTCAGGTCCTCCTGACTCCACGGCCGGTGCTCTATCCACTGTGCCACCTAGCTGCCCATATGGGCGCAGTGAATAGAGCACCAGCCGTGGAGTCAGGAGGACCTGAGTTCAAATCCAGCCTCAGACACTTAATACTTACCAGCTGTGTGACCCTGGGCAAGTCACTTAACCCCAATTGCCTTGCCAAAAAAAATATATATATATATATATACTGTAATGATTGGAATGACGCCACCTACTGGAGACTTGCTGTGGGAAAGCTCCACCATGAGGAAAATGCCTCAGAGGCATTGTGGCTTTTCCTTGGCGTCAGGAAATGACATTTGCTCATGGGTGCTGTCTATCAAGGCTACCAGTCAATCAACTTGAGGAGCATCCTATGGTCTGGGAGGAGATAGGAAGGAGGAAAGGGAGCCTGCGCAGAGAGCGCGGGGGCCTTTTGGCTTCCTGACTTGATGGTGGTGGCGGCAGAGGACTTCACAGGAAATTTGAGGAAAGATAGGAATGCCAGGCTGTTAGAATTCTGTTCTCAATCTTTTTCTTTCTATTTTCCAATAAACCCTTAAAAACCTAAACTCATTTTATCAGTGATTTTTAGTCAGTTTCCCCCAAACTGGGGGAACAGATTAGAATCCACATTTAGCATCTTAAATTACACAATACATATATATATATATTAACAATTGGAGTGATGCCACCTGCTGGAGAGTTACTGTAGGAAAGCTCTGCCATGAGGAGGAGGTGTCCAAGGGCAAGCCATGTGGCTTGGGAGGTCAGTTCCTTGGCATCAGGAAGTGACGTTTGATATTTCTGGGTTAGACAGGAGGCTTGTGGGACAAAGAAGGGGTGGATCACCCTCTTTTGTCAGGACTCTTATGGAGAGTGGAGCAAAAATGCTGGCTCCCTGATGTAAGGAGCTAAAATTCTAGCTAGTCTGTCTAAAATTTCTAATGAGTGGTTGCCAATAAATTATAAGCTTTAGCAAGAGTTAGACTTTTAGGCATTTATTAAAGAGAATAAGAATTTGGTGAAGAGAGAGAGAAAGGCCTAGATTTAGCTGTCTATCTCAGGGAGGTAACGTCTCTAGCTCCTCTTCCCCCTGAGGTCCTCCAGAAAGAGACCAAGAAAGCAAGCCTCACTTCTTTTATAGACAGTACCCACAAGCAAACGTCACTTCCTGACGCCAAGGAAAACCACATGGCTTGCCCTCAGATGCCTTCTCCTCATGGCAGAGCTTTCCTAAAGTAGCTCTCCAGCAAGTGGCATCATTCCAATCATTACAGTCCCCCCTTTGTTTCTTTGAGGAACATGAGGAACACAAGTGTTTTCTTGATGAAACACACCCTATGCTAACAAACAATATGTAAATAACAATACAGAAAAGGAAGAAAGGGGAAATTTTGTCCGAGGGGTGGTCCCTTATGAATCAGTGCTTTGACATGGCCTGCAGAGGGAGGGCCTCTGCAGAGAATACATGTTACAAATGGTATACATAATAACAGAAGGGAAAAAACCAACAAAACAAAACTGTTCATTTAAAGTCTTTGAAAGTCTTTTCTCAGATGATTCTTGGGATGTCCTCTGGGTGTAGTCATGGAATGGAAGTCTTTTCAGGGGCTGATGTGTGGATGCTGGTAATCAGACAGGAAAATTTTCTACAAGATTGAGCTTAACACAACTTTAAAATAGCTTTGTCAAACAAAACAAAACAAAAAAAAAATAGCTTTGTCAATAATCAAATCAAACAGAGTTCTTAAAAACGTGTCTAAGGGAATTCAGAATATTAGTTGTTACACATGAAACATATAATAAAACAAAAATTGAAACATTCTCTAAAACTTAATATTACTATAGTCCCCCCTTGTGGAGGGTAAATTGAGAAGACAATTGCTGTGATATTAATTTTAAAAAATAATTTTTATCTTCCTTTCATCACTTTTTTTTTTGCGGGGCAATTGGGGTTAAGTGACTTGCCCAGGGTCACACAGCTGGTAAGTGTTAAGTGTCTGAGGCTGGATTTGAACTCAGGTACTTCTGAATCCAGGGCTGGTGCTCTATCCACTGAGCCATCTAGCTGCCCCTGTTTCATCACTTTTTGCATCATTTGCCTAATTATCCTTATACCATTATGAGAAATTAAAGAATCTAATATAATTGTAACAGATGTCAAGGCCAAATCCAACACTGTATTTATCATGACACCTGAGATAATTATGGGGGTTACCATAAAAGAACAGAGAAATGATGGGATATGAGCATTCCAACACTTGAGCAATATATACTGCTCATGCAGTATGCCAAGCTTAAAATAGGTGGATGGGATATACGTCCATGCCACTGAACATATTGGAGAAAACTGAGTAAGACTTAGGTGTAGAATGAGATGGGTGGGATGAAAATTTCCAGCCATCTGTACAACACTGTGGGGGGAAAAAATTAAGCCAAGAGAAATGAACCTCAACATTTGTCAAAAGCCATTCCCTCAGGGGCAGCTAGGTGGCGCAGTGGATAGAGCACTGGCCCTGGAGTCAGGAGTACCTGAGTTCAAATGTGGCCTCAGACACTTAACACTTACTAGCTGTGTGACCCTGGACAAGTCACTTAACCCCAATTGCCTCACTTAAAAATAAAATAAAATAAAAGCCATTTCCTCAGCCAAACCTTGACTTCATGCATGTCTCCCCTCACGTGACAGTTCAATGTCTGCTCTTGCATGTATTCCTCCTGTGATTGGATGGCATCCTCGCCAACTGGCATCTGATAACTCAGAATGAAGGCAATTAATGTCTTAAATGATAAGTTCCCATAATCCAAGTCTCATATGGATTTTAAAATTGAGGATAATAATGATCACAAAAAATGTGAATGTACCTTGACTCAGAATATAATATACAATTATGCAATAATTTCAAATAATACCTTTTTTTACTAAGTATACAATTACTTTTGTGAAAAAATCAGAACATATTTAAGCACAAATTAAAACACAACACAATTTTTTTTTTCCTTTTAGTGAGGCAACTGGGGTTAAGTGAATTGCCCAGGGTCACACAGCTATTAAGTGTTAAGTGTCTGAGGCCAGACTTGAACTCAGGTACTCCTGAATCCAGGGCCAGTGCTCTATCCACTGCACCACCTAGCTGCCCCAACACAATCTTCAAGCAGGAGACAGGCAGGTACTTTTATAGAGGACTGATGGAGGTGACCATCTGACTGTGGAAAGTTCCTTTAGTGAAGGAGGACCATCCCCCACTGGTGGTAGCTGGAGGAATTGGGTGGGGGGTGGCTGCAGATCTCAAGCCATCTCCTCAGGAGGCAAATGAAACAGCCACACTTAATCTTATCGCCCCAGGGTTGAGGGAGACTAGAATGAAGGGTAGGGGTCAAGGAGCTAGCTCAGTCTGATCTGGTTCTACTTAAAGTCTCTTTAGGTGTGTCTGTCCTTTGGCTTAGTTTCTCAGGGAGAAGGTTCTTGGGTGTGCCCCAGAGAACTTCTGGGGTGCTATGGGCCCATAACATAGTTTTCTTCCTCTTCTTTGAATCTCTCTGGTTTGGGTATCACAATCATATATATTGTAGAAAGTGATTGGAAGGGTGCTTTATTCTAATTATTTCAAACAGTTTACATAGTATATAAAGGAATTCATTGTTCTTTGAATATTTGATAGAATTCACTTGTAAATCTATCTGGTCTTATCAGAGTTGTTCCTTTAGAAAGTCATTATGGCTTATTCAATTTCTTTTTCTGATATTGGGTTAATTAAACTATCTTCTTTTAAGCTGGGCATTTTAAATTTTTTTAAGTATTCATCTATTTCCTTTAAGCTATCAGTATTGTTAGTGTGAGGGAAAAATCCATCTTCTTCTCAATAATTCTCAGGAACTCAGCAGTGAGGTGACAAAGGCTTTATTTTCTTCTCATGAGAAGGAGGCACCCTAGTGTACAGCTAGTGGGTGCCCAGAAAGGGGGCTCGCAGGCCCTGTTTTATACCCTAGTCCCTAACTCAAATGGACCTTCCCCTTTTTCATCACTGGTTGGGGTTACAATCTAGCTAATCAGAATGCAGTATTCCCACCCCTCTTGTATGGGCATGACTCAGGAGTGGACCTTATACTTCCTTATATGGACAGAACTCTGGAGAGGACCTAATTGAGACCAGGGCTCCTTGAACCATGTGACCTTGCTAACCTGAGGGGGAGGAGGGGATCTGAGACCTTTGTCCTACAAACAGGTCAGGAGGAGTATGACTGACTTGTTATATCCACATTGAGAGGAGACAACTACACATTTCTCACAGTTAGCATATAATCAGGCAAAATAATTTCCATAATTTCATTTATTTAATCTTTAATAGTTGCAAGTTGAATTATATGGTGTTTGTATTTTGGGTTGTATGATAAATCCAGATATCTATGCCATGGTAATAATCCAGTTCTTTAACACACAATTGATAATCATTTTGGGTCCTATAAAATAGTCTTACTATAAACTCTTTGTTTGCCTCCTGCCTTGTTTACATTAAACAAACGATATTCAGTAATTTTTTTTTTCTGTTGAACTTTATATAAATTACTGACTCAATAGTGTTACTACAGTTTGGAAATCATGGGGCTATCCAGTGAAGAAACTGTTGAGGATGCAGAGCACCCCAGAAGTTCTCTGGGGCACATTGAGGAATCTTCTCCTAGAGAAACTAAACCAGAGGACAGATACCCCTAGAGAGAGATAAGCAGAACTAGATCTGACTGAGCTAGCTTTGGGACCTCCACCCTTCATTCTGATCTCCCTTACCCCTGGGGAGAAAACTTTGGGTGTGGCTGTGGCCTTTGTGTCCAGAAGAGAGAGATGGCTTGAGAGATCCATAGCCACACCTCACCCAATTCCTCTAGCCACCACCAGTGGGGGATGGTCCTCCCTCACTAAAGGAACTTTCCACAGTCAAATGGTCACCCCTCCCCACCCCATCAGTACCTGCCAGTCTCCTGCTCGAGGAGATTGGTACCTCAGAGCCACGTGCTTTGTGCCTTTCTTCCCAAGAGAAGTCCAAGGATTTCTCTTGGTTTCCCTTCCCTTCCCTTCTTCCCACTTGGTTTCCCTTCCCTTCCCTTGCCCCTAAATAAACTACCATCTTATTCTAACTGCTTTTGTGTGCAAGAAGGTGTAATTCTTTTTTTTGTTTGTTTTTCATTTTTGTGGGGCAATGGGGCTTAAGTGACTTGCCCAGGGTCACACAGCTAGTAAGTGTCAAGTGTCTGAGGTCATATTTGAACTCAGGTCCTCCTGAATCCAGGGCCGGTGTTTTATCCACTGCGCCACCTAGCCACCCCGAGGGTGTAATTCTTTAAAGAGGAATTCCTAAGAACCCCAATCCCTAACACGTAATCCATACTCCATTTTCCCCCATAACATTTTGGTGGCCCATACAGGGAACAAGGAAATTCCCTCTTTCCTCTTGGCACACAAAACCTGGGGGTGGGAACCACCCTTCTGAGTTTCCTTTCTCCCTCTCCCACCTGACTCAACCTCCCGTTCAAGTCACAGAGAGTTAGAGACGATCAGCTTCTGCAGGGGACAGCAGAGCGCAGCCTGGGTCTACCTCCCTCGACAAAAACTCAGTCAGACGTCTGGACCATGCTTGGCACACAATACCTGGAGGTAGGACCCTCCCTTCTTGGTTTCTTTTCTCCCTCTCCTACCTGACTCATGAGTCACAGAGGGAGAGGCGATCAGCTTTTGCACATGACAGTGGACGGGCAGCCTGGGTCTCCCTCCCTCGCCAAAAGCTCAGCTAGATGTCCGAACCATGGTCAGACCCTCGGACTCCACGTTTCTGGGTAAGAACTTTTGTGCTTGTGTATCTACCCCTTGCCAGAGCTCCGTGACTTTGTCCACCAGCTGATCTCAGAACCAATTCCCTGTGTCCTCCACAGCCGAGCTCCAGCCACACTGGGAGTGGATTTCAGTATTCCTCTATTTGCCCTACTCAACAGTGGTCCCCACAACCCCTGTCACAATCTGGGAGAGCCCCAATACATACTCTATTCTCCTATTTCTTTCCATTCAGCAACCCCTCCCATCTGCTTTACCTAATCTGCAGTCGCCTACACCCATTCCCCCAGTGCCACTTTGATCTGATTACTTACTTCCAGTAAAGCAGGCCACGCCCTGTCCTGCATTCAGCCTTTCCAGCTTCCACTGGAAAAAAAGTGGTCACACTTTTACTCCTGATCTGATAAAGTCCCTTTTCGGTTTTGCTCTGGTCAGTTTTAATTTTTTTTTGTTTAAGTCTGTTCCATCTAGGCTCAAGGATTCAGATACCCATTATGCCTATGTGTCACCTCCCCGCCTCTGGGCCTCACAGCTCCTCACAACTCGGGACCAGGCCTTCTCCACTTCTCCCCTCCCCCTCCCTTACACGATGATTTCTTCGACCTCCACTCAGCATGAAGCAGTTTCAGAAGAATCTTCATCCCTTTTCCTTATATAGAGAGAAATGAGGAATGTTGAGGGCGCAGAGCATCCCAGAAGTTCTCTGGGGCACATTGAGGAATCTTCTCCTAGAGAAACTAAACCAGAGGACAGATACCCCTAGAGAGAGATAAGCAGAACTAGATCTGACTGAGCTAGCTTTGGGACCTCCACCCTTCATTCTAATCTCCCTTAACCCTGGGGAGATAATTTTGGATGTGGCTGTGGCCTTTGCGTCCTGAAGAGAGAGATGGCTTGAGAGATCCATAGCCACACCTCACCCAATTCCTCTAGCCACCACCAGTGGGGGATGGTCCTCCCTCACTAAAGGAACTTTCCCCATCAGTCCCCTATAAAAGTACCTGCTGGTCTCCTGCTCGAGGAGATTGGTACCTCAGAGTCACGTGCTTTGTGCCTTTCTTCCCAAGAGAAGTCCAAGGATTTCTCTTGGTTTCCCTTCTTCCCCCTTCCCTTCCCTTGCCCCTAAATAAACTACCATCTTATTCTAACTGCTTTTGTGTGCAAGAGGCTGTAATTCGTTAAAGAGGAATAAAGAACCCCAACCCCTAACACCTAATCTGGACCCCATTTTCCCCCATAACAAAACTATCCCATACTTTAACTTTTATAAAGAAGATTGTGATAAAGTTCAACTTTGTGCTAAGCTGCAGGACTAATAATGTTCTAAAAATAAGTTGATTTACTTTTAAGAAATAGTTAAAACTCTGAGGTACTATCTGACACCTATCAGATTGGCTAAAATGACAAAAAAGGAAAATAATAAATGTTGGAGAAGCTGTGGGAAAATTGGAACACTAATGCATTGTTGTGGAGCTGTGAACTAATCCAACCATTCTGGAGAGCAATTTGGAATTATGCCCCAAAAAGCTGTCCATACCCTTTGACCTAGCAATACCACTTTTGGGTCTTTTTCTCAAAGAAATTATGGAAAGGGACCCACATGTACAAAAATATTTATAGCTGCTCTTTATGTGGTGGCAAGGAATTGGAAGTTGAGAGGATGCCCATCAATTGGGGAATGGCTGGACAAGTTGTGGTATATGAATATAATGGAATACTATTGTGCTGTAAGAAACGGTGAACAGGGGGCAGCTAGGTGGCACAGTGGATAGAGCACCGGCCCTGAAGTCAGGAGTACCTGAGTTCAAATCCGGCCTCAGACACTTAACACTTACTAGCTGTGTGACCCTGGGCAAGTCACTTAACCCCAATTGCCTCACTTAAAAAAAAAAAAAGAAAAAAAAAAGAAACGGTGAACAGGAGGAGTTCAGAGAAACCTGGAGGGTCTTGCATGGGCTGATGATGAGTGAGATGAGCAGAACCAGAAGAACGTTGTACACAGTATCATCAACATTGAGTGTTGATCTACTGTGATGGACTATATTCTTCTCACCAATGCAATGGTACAGAAGAGTTCCAGGGAACTCATGATAGAAGAGGATCTCTGAATCCAAGAAAAACAACAAAAAACTGTGGAATATAGATGCTGAATGAACCATACTATTTCTGTTTTTGGTGTTGTTGTTTTTTCTATTTTGAGGTTTTTCATCATTGCTCTGATTCTTCTCTTAAAACATGACTAATGCAGAAATAGGATTAATGTTATTATGTGTGTATATATATATATATATATATATAACCTATATCAGATCACCTGGTGTCTAGGGGAGGGGGGAGGGAGGGAGAAAAATCTGAAATTGGAAAGCCTGTATAAACAAAAGTTGAGAACTATCTTTACATGTAACAGGAAAAAAATAAAATACTTTTATTAATTAAAAAAATAAGCTAGCAATAAAAATCAATTTTTAAACAATAATAAAATAATCCCAACTAAAAAAATAGTTAAGTTCTTTTTTTATATGGAGAATTTTATTTTTGTCTTTAAAATAAAATTGTTAGGGGGGCAGCTAGGTGGCACAGTGGATAAAGCACTGGCCCTGGATTCAGGAGGGCCTGAGTTCAAATCCAACCTCAGACACTTGACACTTACCAGCTGTGTGACCCTGGGCAAGTCACTTTACCCTCATTGCCCCACCCCAAAAAATTTTTTAATTTAGCTAACTTTATTTTTTGTTTCTCAAAAATGGCTCCTAGTTTTATTTATTTATTTTTTGTTTGTTTATGAAAAGTTTTCAACATAGAAATGGAACACTTACAGTTACTGATGACATCTAGAGTTTGACCATTTCTGTGTATGGTTGACGTAAAGGAGTAAGTCATGGGATCTGAGGAGACTGAGGAACTGGAAGTTCAAGTTTCTCACAGTACACCAGCATGTATGTTAATTCCCCTAATGTGAGGACAGGATTTGGGGAAGACTGGTGGAGGCCTACTACTACTACCTAGTAACAGCAGTGGATGAGAGCAGCTTCACGGAAAGGGGAAAGTCATTATTATATCACTATCTCCATGCCTTCAGTTTTTGTTTGAGCAGCTGTTTGCCCTCAACCAGGGATCTGTGTGGCAGGGGCAAGTGAGCAGCAGTGGGACTCCTTGGGGTGAGCAGGGCAAGCTTGAAGGTGTGTAGTCTGAGCCTTCAGCCTGCTTTATCAGTCTGAATGTGCTGGGCAGTGCCATAGAGAAGGACATCACTCACACCTGAGTCTTTTCAGTTTTAAGATTAAACATTAGGGAGCAGCTAGGTGATGTAGTGAATAAAGCACCGGCCCTGGATTCAGGAGGACCCAAGTTCAAATCCGGCCTCAGAAACTTGACACTTACTAGCTGTGTGACTCTGGGCAAGTCACTTAACCCTCATTGCCCAGCCAAAAAAGAATAATAAAAATATATAACTAAGATTAAACATTAGGAGGCATTTAAGTATGTTCTCCAATACCTACCCCCATCCCCAATGCCAGTTGTCAGGGATAGAATCTTGAGCTGGAGGAAACATGGATCTGATCTGGGCTATTTCTTTTTTTTTTTTTTTTTTGTGAGACAATTGGGGTTAAGTGACTTGCCCAGGGTCACACAGCTAGTAAGTGTTAAGTGTCTGAGGCTGGATTTGAACTCAGGTACTCCTGAATCCAGGGCCAGTGCTTTATACACTGTGCCATCTAGCTGCTCCTTTGGGCTATTTCTGATAAGACTCTATCCCTACAACTCCCACAATTTAAAAGGCTTTTGGAAACAATTTCCCCAGGCCCAACTGAAATGTGATAGCTCTTATGAAGGCAAATCTTATAGCTCATAGCTTCTGTGAATGGACTGCCACCCTCCCTTACCCACCCAAACCTTTCAACTATCCACAGGAATTCATGGCATCATAATGAGGTGTGTCCAATGAATAAAGTTGTTGGTGAAGAATTGCCTTTGATCTCAGGGACTCAACAGAAGTCCCTTGTTTATTTTTTCAAAATAAATTCTTATTGGTATTTTATTATTACATTGCATGAAGTTCCTATATCCCTCCTCTTCCCCCAACATAAACATTTCAATATATAAGAAACAGATTATATATGAAATCATGAAATCTCTATTATATACAGCTTGTTTTTTTCAAGTATTTAGCAAATTCAACACATTCGTTTCCCATCCTATCACTAAAACAATAAAAAAAAAACCAAACCCACTAACAAATATGCCTAGTCAAACAAAACAAGTTCTTGCTTTGGCCATGTCCAATATATGTATATATTAATCTGGACCCTGAGTCCAGGAGGTGTGTAGCATGTTTGATTGGGAGGGGTGTCCTCTAAAATCATGATTGCTTATTGTATTGATCATTTACTATATCTATTTGTACTTCTAAATTTGTTTGCCTTTTCCAGTGTTGTTACTGTAGAAATTGTTCTCCTGGTTTTCTCTCTTATTTTGCATCAGATCATACAAGTCTTCATAGGTTTCTCTTTCATTATCTTACATTAATATAATATCATAATTTATTCAGTCATTACTCACGCCTCCTTAGTTCTTTGCCACCCTCAAAAAAAAAACTGCTAAAATTATTTTTAGGTATATAGGTCCTTTTTTCCCTTTAGTTTCTTCAGGGTATAAACCTCACAGTGCCATCACTGGGTCTAAGTGCATGCAGTTTATTTTTGGGGCACATTTCCAAATGCTCTTTAAGAATGGCAAGAGCAGGGGCAGCTAGGTGGAGCAGTGGATAGAGCACCGGCCCTGGAGTCAGGAGTACCCGAGTTCAAATCCAGCCTCAGACACTTAACACTTACTAGCTGTGTGACCCTGGGCAAGTCATTTAACCCCAATTGCCTCACTAAAAAAAAAAAAAAGAATGGCAAGAACAATTTACAGTTCTATGAATAATGCATTAATGTACCTGTTTTCCTACTGCCCCTTCAATAATAACCACTTCCTTTTATTATCATCTTTGCTAATTTGATACATAGAAGCCCAGAGTTGCTTTAATTTATATTTCCCTAATTATTAGTGATTTGGAGTTTCTCCTCCCCCCCCCCCCCATGTGACTAGTGATAGCTTGGATTTCTTCTTCTGAAAACTGCCTGTTCCTATCTTTTGACCATTTATCATTTCGGGGAAAAAATTCTGTTCTTATAAAATTTGGATCAGTTGCTTACAAATCTGAAATGAGGTAGTTATCAAAGATTTTTTCCAGTTACCTGTGTCTCTTCTAAATCTTAGCTGCACTAGTTTTGTGAAAAAAAAATTTTATATAATTAAAACTGCTCATTTTCTTTTGTGACCCTGCATCCTTTGGGTTTGAACTCTTCCACTTTTAATTGATCTGAACATTTATTCCTTGGTCCTCTAATTTTTATTTTGATGTCACTCTAAGTCATACAACCCATTTGGAACTTATCTTGGGACACAGTGTGAGATATTTCTGCAAAACTACATTCCTGTTTTTTCAGGTTTTTTTTTTTTGCAGGGCAACAAGGGTCAAGTGACTTGCCCAGGGTCACACAGCTAGCAAGTATCAATAACTGGGATCTTTGGGTTTATCAAATACTATGCTTTATCATATGTACCTAATCTATTCCACTGGTCAACTTCCCCTTTCAAAAATAAAAACATTTTTGAGGCAATTGGGGTTGTGACTTGCTCAGGATCACACTGGTAGTGTCTAAGGTCAGATTTGAACTCAGGTCCTCCTGACTCCAGGACCAACACTCTTTCCACTGTGCTAACCTACCTGCCCCAACCTCCCCCCTTTGTTTTCCTTTAAAAGCTTTGTAGTATAGTTTGAGATCTGGTACTTCTAAACTTTCTCCCTTCCCACTTGTTTTTCATTATTTCCCTTGAGATCCTTGAGCATTTGTCTCTAAGTGACATTATTTTTTTCCAGCACTACAAAGCAACTATTTAGTAGTTCATGAGGATAGTTAGGTACCAATGTTAGTTTTCCTCTATTGGTTCAGCCTACACATGAGCAATTAGTATTTCTGCATTTAGATGTTTTTGTGTAAAGAATGTTTTGTAGTTTTATTTGTATAATTCCTGTCTCTTGGCATACAGATTCCCAAGTATCTTCATACATTATGAAGTTGTTTTCAATTAAATTTCTCTCTTCCTGCTGGGTTTTGTTGCTAAAATTATAGAAATAGTGATTTGTAAGGGTTTATTTTCTATCGTGCAATTTTGCTGGTTTTCAGTTGACTTTCTAGAGTCAACTAAATAAACCCTAAAGTAATCTCCAAAAATATGTTCACTTTATTCCCCCTTTTCTTATCACTATTGCTAACATTTTTGCAATATGTAAAATGGTAAATGGGATAATGGACATTCTTCCTTTACCTTTTACTTTACTAGAAAGGCCTCCAACTTTTCTCTATGTTTGCTACTGGATTTAGAGAAATACTATTTACTAGATATTAAGGAAAGGTCCATTTGTTCGTATTATTTCTAGTTTTTTTTAACATTATTTGATCTTACCAGAAGCCTTTTCAGCATCTATCGATATCTTATGCTTTTGTTTTATGTTGACACTTTTCCTAATATTGAGCCTGAATTCTAGGCATGAAACCAACCCCATCACAGTGTACAATCTTCATATGCTGTTGCAATCTCCTTAAGATTTTATTTAAGGGGCAGCTAGGTGGCGCAGTGGATTGAGCACTGGCCCTGGATTCAGGAGTACCTACCTGAGTTCAAATCCTTCCTCAAACACTTGACACTTATTAGCTATATGACCCTGGGCAAGTCACTTAACCCCAATAGCCTCACAAAAAAAAAACAAAAAAAAAAAGATTTTATTTAAAATTATTATATCAACAACCATTAAATAATTAATGTCCTATTAATCCAAACAGCTGATGTAATTATTCTTTGAATGTTATTATTTGCGAGTAAATCCAGGGCCAGTGTTTTATTTGGTTTCCATTGGGAGCCCATTTATGTCTTGTTCCATTTTAGATGGGTTAAGCCCTCTATTTTCTGCTAATCTGAGCATTTTACATTTTCCTAAATTTTCACTTAGGTGGTCAGTCTTATTGGTATATCATATAGGGTAAAAGTCTCTAATAAAAATTAACTAGGGGTCAGCGAGGTGGTGCAGTGGATTCAGCACCGGCCTTGGATTCAGGAGTACCCGAGTTCAAATGTGGTCTTAGACACTTGACACTAACTAGCTGTGTGACCCTGGGCAAGTCATTTAACCCCCATTGCCTGGCAATTAAATAAAGAAAGAAAGAAAATTAAAATAATTAATGGTTTATCTTGGTCTGAAAAGAATACACTTAAGTCCTCCACTATCATAGTTTGAATAGAAAAATTTTCCCACAAACTTTCCCTTTAAACATTTAAATGCTATGTCATTCAACGTGTGTGTGTGTGTGTGTGTGTGTGTGTGTGTGTGTTAAGAATTAATTTATTGTCCATGGTACCCTTCAGCACAATATTGTTTTTTCTTTCTGTTTTAGGCAGGTCAGATCTTACCACTGATTTTGTCTGAGACCACAATCGCTACCCCTGCATTTTTTTTTTTTAAACTTCAACTGGAACGAAACACATTTTGATCAAGCCTCAAATTTTATTTATATGTGCATCATTCATTTTCAAGTATTTTGGAGGATTTGGGGTTGTTTTTTAAATAAACACATCATTGGACTCTGCTTTTTAATCCATTTGGCTGTCTTCTTTCATTTAATATGGGTGAGTTCACTTCATTCAATTATAATAGTGACCCTTGTGTCTCCTTTGTGACTACACTCACCCTCCAAGTTGCCTTTCCTACCTGTACCCAAATCAAAATGCTTCTCCTCTGAGGCAGTTTAGCTTGCACAGTGGGCAGAGTACAGGGCCTGAAATCAAGAAAAGCTGAGTTTAAATCCATCCCTAGACATTTACTACTTCAGTGACCCTGGACAAGTCACTACTTAACTGGTCCTCCTGTTTCTTCAACTGTAAAATGAGGATAATAACTATAGCACCTACCTCACAGGGTTATTGTGAGGATCAAACGAGCTATTTTAAAGTGCTTAGCAAAATGCCTTGCACATAGTAGGCACTTAATAAATGCTTATTCCCTTTCCCCCTTTGCACAATGGCCTATCAGGGTTTTATACAAACCTAGTTCCAAGTTCCCACTAACCTGTTCTGGATTCATCTCACAAAACTCCTCAACATTCTGAAGCTATTCACAATCTCCTAACTGAACAGAATCAACCACAACCTCCCAATTCTGTTAGATTAATTAATGAAACCCCTTCTTTAAAGCTGTGATCCTATGAAGTAAACTTAAGGTGAACAAGGAACAGAGCAGCCCACGATACATGTTCTATTTCCTCAGAATGGAAACAGAACATTCCAGCCCCATGTGATGCAGGACAAAGGTGATGTGACTGGAAGACAGAAGGCTGAGACTCTAAAACACTTGCTACCTGTGACCCCAGCTCTGAGGAAATTGGACTAGATGACCTTGAGTCATTTAACTATAATGCTACCTCCTATGGTGACTTCACTTTTCTATTACGCCACAGATAAACAGCAGACACACCACATACATATATACATACACTCATGGAATTACGCACAATGTATGTGAATTATGGTTTGCCTTATAGATCCTGAAGTTCTATTGTGTGACATTACTTACAACAGTCACTAAGAGGGATATTTCATCACACACATAGCTGTTCATGATGGTTTCTATGGTTTCCCAAATACTAAACACAACCACTATAATCTCTTGCTGGGTAAATAAAAAGGTAACAAGAACTACTGATTTAGCAATAGTCCCCAGCCTGTGGGCTAATGTCCCCTCAAAGTTACTATAAGGTGCCCATTTCATTAAACAACATTGTCCGTAGAGTGAATGTCACACGTGCATGTATGAACTAACTTGTAAATGCATCCAGATACTGTTGTGAATAAAATGAGAATTCAATTAAGTCACTTAATTCAGAGTAATTTTAAGCTCTTTTTCAATCCATGGTATCAGTTGGAGTAGAGAGTAAGGGAGGGAGCAGAAAAGGTCCACAAAATATTCTTATGAGCACTCAATAGTATAAAAGTTGGAAATAACTGCTAGAGTAAAAAATGTTGAAGTCCAACACCAAAAAAATACCCACAGTTTTCATTATATCTATTCTACACCAATTTAAAACTCATGCAGTATAATCCAGTGTATTTATTTCTTGTTAACTTTTTGTATAGTTTTGCATCTAATTTGATTCAAAACACACAAATGAGTTATTTGCAGGTTCGTCATAGATAGCATTCTATGATAATAGCCAGTGTGTGTCTGAGCTTAAGAAATTTGCAGTTCTTAGTAGGAAATTACTCCCTCAACCCTCAAGGCTAAACAGCACCTCCCAAAACAGACAAAACATTCCGGTTAGAGTAACCATCTAAGAGTACAACTCAATCTGAACAGAGACCAAAATGTACATTTCCTGGGTGTTTACCTTGATATACACTCTACTTCGCATCTACTAAATTCAGGAAAACATCTTACCCATGATATACATCCATTAAAGATCTGCTTAAACTTTGGTGACTGGGATATACAACACAGCTTAAGAAGCATCTTTCAGGTCCAAAAACCTGATTAAAATACATCCCCATTCATTTTAACTTATATTCCAAATAGATCAACATATATGGTACTTGCTATGAGAGAATCTGTCCATTTAAGGAGTATCTTAATATACAAGCAAAGAAAGAATTAGGGCATCATCACTGTGCTACAGAAAAAACTCAGAAAATCGCGCCTTTCTAGTTTCCCTCCTTCCCAATCCCAACAATGTTTAAAATACAGTTATACCTGCAAGCCTGTGGCCACAGAGCATCCTAAAAAGCTTGATCTCTAATTACAGTTCTCTGGCCTAGTTCTCCATAATAAACTTTTTTTCTCAATCTGATCAAACTTAAAAAAATTTTAAAAGAAGGAACTGCTGCTTCAGGAAGTTTGAAGTAAATGGGTATAACACAAGAACCATAGGGGGAAACAGACAACATACTGGATGGTGTATTGACATTTTGCAGTTTTCATATTCAATACATGGATTTCCCTTCAAGAGAAAAAACTAGAAATGAACTCTAAATAACTTGCAATATTAATCTGCTCTTTGCTATTTAAAACAAAGTTGACAACTTAAAGCTTTATGATTAAGTGGGCTTTAATATAAACAAGTGCTGGAATTAATCAATGTCCATTTCAGGAAGTTTCTTCTCAGAATCTGGGGAGGCGCTTGGATCTATATTCTGCTCAGTGGGTGGAGCCCCTCCATGGTTACCATCTTGTCCCTCTACTGGTCCATTCTGCTCCACGTGTTCCTCATCTTTTGGTAGCTCCACTTTGGGTCTAGGTTTTGTAACTATAGGGTTACAAACACTTATAAGCTCCTAAAACAGAGACAAAAATCATTTGGATTTTTGGGCAAATGGCCAAGAAATCATTTTCTTATTTTAATTCTACCTCTGATGCTTACTACTTGTAGGAGGCTAGGCAAGTAACATAACTTTGCTGGGCTTCAGTTTACTCATCTAGAAAATGGAGTCAAGACTCTTTTTGGCTCACTGAGCTCTAGATTGACAATCTGAAGAAATAACAATTGGTCACATTTTATCCCAAGTTCTACATATTAAGGAGATTTTAAATGTTGCTCTAATTTATACTCAAAAACTACATTGAATCATGGATTTAAGCTAACTAAATGGGGTTTTGGTCATAAGTATGTAAGACAGTAAATTACTTTAATTTTTGTTTCAATATCCTTTGTCTTTATGATTGGATCCACGGTAAGACTCTGTTTGTTTTGCAGATTGAGCTTGTTGTTCATCCATTCCATTGCTTCATTAGTGCTCTTCTCAACTTTCAAGACATCTGCTGCATCTAAATGGTCATACTGTTCTTCCTATAACAGGATGAAAAATTAATCAGTAAGTCAGGCCAGCCTTAAGATATGTTTCCCTCCTAAAATAAACAGAATTTCGCCTTATACCAAAATAGAGGTCAAATTATATACTCAGAAAATTGAGTATCTTTAATTGAAATAACAATATAAAACAAAGTTTTTTCAAACATCCATTAAGAAGAAATAATTCCAGGGCAGCTAGGTGGCACAGTGTATAGAGCACCAGCCCTGGATTCAGGAGGACCTGAGTTAAAATCCGGGCCTGAGACACTTGACACTTACTAGCTGTGTGACCCAGGGCAAGTCACTAAACCCAAACTGCCTAAAAAAAAAAAAAAAAAAAAAAGAAATATTTCCCTGATACTGTTTTGTTAGTATTGAGGTTTTAAACTCCAAGAACATCTGAAGAGAGTATTAACTGAAAAGACTTGAACCAGGGAAAGCTAGGTGGCTCAGTGGATAAAGCACTGGCCCTGGACTTATACCTGAGTTCAAATCCAGCCTCAGACATTTGACACTTACTAGTTGTGCGACCCTGGGCAAGTCACATAACCCCCACTGCCCCCCCCCCCAAGACTCGAACCACCTTCTATTTTTCAAAAAAAGATGGTAACACTGTTGGTGGAGTTATGAACTGATCCAACCATTCTGAAGAACAATCTGGAACTATGCCCAAAGGGCTATGAAACTGTGCATACCCTTTGATCTAGCAATACCACTGCTAGGTTTATATCTCAAAGACATCCAAAAAAAGAGAAAGACTTTTGTGGTGGCTAAGAACTGTAAGGGCCAAATTTAACATGGGGAGAGTTAATTGTGTGGCTTGCCATAACATTGGGCCTCTAGGTCCAAAGCTTTTCCCCCTCCAAACTGCCTTTTTTAGTTATTTCTCCCAGGCCAATAGGAAAGGAGCTTAACAGCCTCTTTTCCAAAAATGAATCAGGTTTTATTAAGTCAAGGACAAGGGAATAGAGAAAGAGGAAAATAGATCATTTCCCTTGCTCTAGCAAAGGCTGTCTCAAAACCCAAACTCGCTTTCAGCTCAGCTAATTCAAAGAGCTGGATTTTATCAACTCACCACCAGGGGTCCATAATTTCTATGGCAGCCAGTCTCCACTCTGCTCCAACAGCTCCTACAAGGCCAGAGAGCCTGCTACTTCCTGTTGGGGTCCCTTTTTCTACCTTTTTCTCCCAAAAGGCGAGGTCCTTCAAGTTGTGTGGATGACACTGGTTCTCTATTGATGACCCAGTCCACAGCCTCTGAGGACACTCCTTCTCAGGGTTGGCCAAATCAGAGGAGGTTTAACAGGGCAGGCCAGGTGTGGCTCAAGATCTAATCACCTTAAGTGGGTACCTAGTGGTTTCTCATTCAAACCCAATTCAAACACTACTAAATCAATCAAGTTGGACCCCTGGGCATCTGCCAAATTTCATTATTTTACCACAGAATTAGAAATCAGAGAAATGTCAATCAGTTGGGGAATGGCTGAACAAGCTGTGGTATATGATTGTAATAGAATATCATTGTGAATATGATAAGCAGGATGATTTCAGAAAGGCCTGGAAAGACTTATATGAACAGTTGTATAGTGAAGAGAGCAGACCCAAGAGAACATCATGCACGGTGGCAGCAATATTGTTTGATGAAGTTAACTATTCTCACCAATACAATGATCCAAGACAATTTCAAAGGACTAATGATGAAGGATACAGTCCACCTCCAAAGAAAGAACTGATCTGGATTGAACAGACTAAAGCATGCCATTTTAAAATTTCTTTCATTGTCTTTTATTCAAGTTTTCTTAGATAAAATTATTAATATGGTGATGTTTTACTTAACTGCATATGCATAACCTATATCTGATTGCTTACTGCTTCAGGGAGGTATAGAATTTGAAACTCAAGCTTTAAATGAAAATATTCATTTTTTTAAAAAAACAGTGGTACAGGGGGCGGCTAGGTGGCGCAGTGGATAAAGCACCGGCCCTGGATTCAGGAGTACCTGAATTCGAATCCGGCCCCAGACACTTGACACTTACTAGCTGTGTGACCCTGGGCAAGTCACTTAACCCCCATTGCCCAGCAAAAAAAACCAAAAACCCACCACACAGTGGTACAACCACAAAATAAAAACAAAACCAAAACAAACCAAAAAACCCAGTGGTACAAATGTGTTTAAAACAAACTTTTATCCTTGTAAAAATCCAGTCTCAGACATTGTGTGACCCTGGACATGGTGCTTAACCTTTGTATACCTCAGTTTCTTCAACTATGAAATGGGGATTTTAAAAAAAAGCACCTACCTTGTAGAGACGTGGTGACGCTCCAAAGAGCTGTCAAATGCATAGCACAGTGCCTGGCACTGTGGCACAATTAACATACTGTACTGACTATGAGTGGAGGCGGAGGGAACACTAAAATATCCAGCAATTAGGCCTGTACTTAGGGCAGTAAGTGGAAAGAGCAATGAACCTCAGCATCAGAACTGGTGCCGGAAGACTTCAGCTGGAGTCTAGATTCTTGACATACCAGCAGTGAAACCTACATCAAGTCAGTCCTGTCTGTGCCTCCTTCTCCTTACATGTAAAAATGGGCATAATACTAGAGAGTACTATTATGTGGTGATTATTCCTTTGGGGTATTCTAAGAAATCTCTTAAAAAAGAACACTGTAACAGAAACCTGGATGACAATTTTTTGACAGGAATACTATTTGAAGAGAATAAAAAGAAAAAATACTGAAATTGCCCAATTGTAAAATGAAAATAGGTACCTTGTTTCTGAAAGAGTCAATTATTTTCATAAACATTTGGATTTGTTTCCCCAGTTCTTCAAATGCCTTTGGTCTTTCTTCAGATTCCTGGAATCGATTTTTAATAGGCTGCCCCAGATTCTTTGTGAAAAAGAAGCACACAATGCATTATTAGGATAGTTTCTGGCTAACTGGAATTTTGTGTGTTCTATTGCTATACACTGAAATAAAGAATTTATTATATATTTGGAACAAGTATATTCAGTTCCCATGTATGACATGGGGATAATCAATTCCAAGTTTAAGAAATATGAGTCAGCTTCTAGGCTGCTCCACTCAATCACATCAGCATTGCTTCCCCTTTTTGTGACCATCTCTACCAAGCACAGCAGCCAAGGTGAGGAATGCCCAAGTCAAATGCCAATACACTGATTTCTTTCAGAAAGTAAGCTGCAGCAACAGTAGATAGAGCACTAGGCCCAGAGTAAGGAAGACCCAAACCCACCTGTAGATATTTCCTGGCTGTGTGGTCCTGGGCAAATCATTTAACCATCTGCCTCAGCTTCCTCATCTGTAAAACCCTTCCAGTCCAACCCCTCAGGGTTGTTGTATATAAAATATAGGCTATTTGTGAACCAACCAAGCAAACCGTGAAGTGTTGTAAAAATGGCAGCTATTAATTATCATTGCTATTGTAACGTAAGACATGAGTCACATCATCACTATACCTGGGAGGGAAACTATCTTTTAACAGGTGGATACTTTAGGAAGCCCCAAATCCTTCCGGGAATGCGCTCCAAGATGGACCTGACTTCTACTGAATTTTTTCACTTGATGTAACAGGATTTCAGAGAAATGTTAGCTCAAGTTTTATTGTAGTTTCATTGTGTCACAATAAAACAAAACTGTAGCATTACTGTACTAGCCAAACAACAGTTACCTTCAATTCTGTTAATTTATCAATATAAACATGTTTGGGCTGGTCTTCTCCATCTTCATACAACCAATTTTCAGTATCTTCTAGTTTTAAAGTAAAGCTGTTACGATCCTAAAAGTGAAAAAAATAATAATAATACATGTAAACTAGAAAGAAAAATCATTTGCTTAATAAATTATGTTCAGGCAATCATCTTTTCTCTCTCTCCCCCTTTTACCATCAAATTCCTAGAAAAAGCTCTGTACACTAACTGCCTCCACTTCTCCTCTCCTCAACTCTTTGCAATCTGACTTCTGGTATCACCAACGGGCAGCTGCTGTCTCCAATGGGCCAATAGGATACTGTGGCCTCATTCTTCTAATCTCAACACAGAATGTGACACTATTTAATAAATGCTTGTTGACCATACTGCCCCCCAACCTCTTGGACTCTGGTGAAACTGCATTTGCCTGGACAAGGCACTTGCCTGGACAGAAGTCTGGCCACTCAACAATCTCCTTTGCTGGATCATCACCATCTCTAATTGCCTTACCATGGATGTCCTAGAGCCTTCTTTCTCAGTAGTCTCATCAGCTCTCATGGGTTCCTTTATTTCTATGCAGATGACTACCAGATCTATGTATTCAGCCCTAGTGTCTTTCCTGAGTTCCATATTCCAAATGGATGTCCTGGAAGTATCTTAAATTCAGCATGTCCTAAATACTCATGACTTTTTTTTGCCACATGCATCCCCTTTCCTAGCTTTCTTCTTTCTGTTGACAGCAAGACTCCTTCTAGCCACCCTCATTCCCAACACTGAAATGATTCAATAAATCTTGTTATCCCTTTTCTCTAATAGATCTACAAGCCCTTCCACTAACTATTGTCTCCTCCTCTCACCTAATCCTCCAGAGTTCAATCTATCCAAATCTGGGTCCAACAATACCAAAGCCTTGCTCAAGAAACTTGAGTGAATTCCTACTGTCCCCAGAATAAACCACAAACTGCATTATTGGGCATTTTGAGCCCTTTGCAATCTGACTCCAGCCTATCTTTATAGATGGACCTCACATATTTCCCCTCACATGTTCTGTTCCAGACAAACAGGCCAAAGAGATGTACTTATCTCCCACCTTCCTGCTTCCCCACAGGAAGGTTGTGTTCCCACTCACCAGCTAGAATAAACTCTTCTTCTGTGTACCTTTCAGAGTAACTAACTTACCTCATGAAAACTAGAGACAACTGGTGGTGCAATGGATAGCTGGGCCTGGAATTAGGAAGACCTGAGTTCAAACTTGGTCTTGGATACTCTTTGTGTGACTCAGTGAAAGTCACTTAGCCTCTCTCTGCCTCAGTTTCCTCATCTGTAGGATGGGTATAATAACAGCACCTACCTCCCAGAGTGGTTGTGAGGATCAAATGCGATCATGTTTAAAAAGTGCTTAGCACAGGGCCTGGGACATGGCTGGCATTATATAAATATTAGGTACTATTATTATGACTATTCAAGTCTCTACTCAAGTGCCACTGTCTACAGGAATTCCTTCTTAATTCCTAGTTATTAGCATCCTTTTCTCCATGCCTCAAATTAGTTTCTATTTACCTTCTATAATTTTGTATTAACATATATATGCTGTGTTCATTGCCTCAATTCCTATGTCCCATCTGAATGTAAATTCCTTGAGGTCAGAAACCCATCTATTTTTATCTTAATATTCTAATTAAACAATAAAATCTAAATGAATCCATGAAATTCTAGACTCTGATCAACTTCAACCACTACTCTCAATGGATTAAAAGAATTTTTTCATTCTGATCAAATTCTATTACCTTGTAAAACATACGTGGATCTTCAAAGGACACAAATTTTGAATTTCCCAACCAGTACTTACATCCTCACTAACAAATTTCTCATATAGGCCATTTAGTTTGTCTCTCATTTCATAAACATATTCTTCCACTGCATTCTTGGCATCATTTCTTTCCTTTTCCAGTTTATCCTGCATGATCATCTTACCCTGAAAAAAGGATAATTTAGTAAGATATTAGCTAAAAATGTAAAATTATGAATGTTACAAATGTTAGTCTTACAATTTACAAGAACAGAAGGGGGAAAATACAAAAGCTTCCTACAAACTCTCTCAACCAAATCCTTTCAAAAAATAGAATGACTTTATTAATGATGAAAGAATGCATTTTCAGTACTAAATTCTTTAAAACTAAAATAAGTACATGTGGGAAGGGGAGCAATTGTCATGGAAAACTAGAAACAAAGGCAGAGAATATTGTAGCCGAATAAGAAAATTTGAAAATGAAAGGACTAACTGGTGGCCTATAATGATACTACTCCATAATAAAACACATTACATTAAATACTGCTTAAACATTTAACAGAACAGAATAATACAGAATAAATGCTTCTTCTGGCCCACAACCTATGTCACACTCTAACCAAAGTACCTGTTATGTACTATTTGGACAGGAAGGAGAGGAAAAAAGTTCAAGAATTCATTTAACTGTACCCTTCAGAGGATTGCTAAAAATCTCTGAACTCTACAAGTTATTCCTTAAAACAAGGCAATCTGTATAATCTAGAAGATTTTGCCGAGCCATATTAGCTACTATAGTTCAATTTAAAAACTACTTAATTCACTAAACTCAAATGTCTCTGTGTTCCAAAGTATTAAGTAATTAGTTTGCAAATGAGAAAACACAAATAATTACCTCATTCTCAATGTATAAGTTCAACATTTCTCTTCCTATCTGCCATAACAACTGATTTTCAATAGGGAGATCCACAGTGGTGGTTTTAACTTTTGCCTTCTTGGCTTGAGGTGGTTGATCCATTTTTTTATCTTTGGACCCAGGCTGAGATGTCTACAAAACAGAAAGCAATGACAACCAAATATGTAAGAAACAGACTATTTTCAACTTTCACTTGGATTCTGAAGCAAAGTTTGATCTAAGCCAGTTTGGTACTGGAATGCATTTTCCCCCTAGAAATTATGTGATAAATTAACAGTAGTTAGGTTCCAAACCAAATATGCAGAAGTCTTTTATTTCCACATTGCAAGATATTGTTTTTTTTTTTTTAAAAAGTTCTTCTTGAAGTAGGCATTAAAACTAGATAACTCCTAGGGTTTCTTAGAAATTGGAACTCAGGGACAGCTAGGTGGTGCAGTGGATAGAGCACCAGCCCTGGATTCAGGAGGACCTGAGTTCAAATCTGACCTCAGACCCTTCTGTGTGACCCTTAACTCCAATTGCCTCACCCCCCCCCCCAAAAAAATTGGAATTCAGTCTATGAAGTAGAATACTACTCTAGGTTCACTTTAATATTTATGGAAAAATGGGGGGGACTAAAGTCTGCAAAAAACTAGAGTCTTAAAAGAATTTATCTTCCTTCACATGTTAAATAGCTTATCCTTTCATCATTACTTAGAATAAAGAGCATTATTTCCTTTGATTTAGCTAAATCCCTGCCAACACTGGAAAAAGGGGATCACATCTAAGTAGACAAATGTGACAGCAAACACCTATTATCCCCTACAAGCTCTTTCACCATTACATTTAGATTTGATTCCTGACCTGTATAGCTAAAGAAATTCATCCATCAGAATTGATCATTAGATAACAATCCTTTCCTAAGGTAAGAAACTAAGTTATTTAGAAAAATAAAGCTATACCACTTGGATTAAATTTAAACTCTACCAGTTTATGCCAGTGCTTAAATAGAAGCTATAGTTAAGAGATTTGGGCGGGGGGGGGGGGGGGGCGCGGCCCACGCACAGGACGGACAATGAGGGTTAAGTGACTTGCCCAGGGTCACACAGCTAGGGTCAAGTGTTGGATTTGAACTCAGGTCCTCCTGAATCCAGGGCCGATGCTCTATCCACTGCTCCACCTAGCTGCCCCATAATGAGAATTTAAAAAACCAAAATATCAAAATGAACTCCAAAATTCAGGTTTTTATTGAAAAAAAAAATCAGTTAAAAACATTATATTTATGTCACACTTTAATAAGAGCATTCTAACCAGTCACTGGGACCCTAATGTTGAAATTTCCTAATGGTCTGTATTCTCATCAAGCACTGAAGACTGAAAATGCTGACCACAGTTAAAGTAAACCACAAAAACTGTAAAAAAATTCTTCAACACTAAAACGAACACAAAAAAATTCCTAATACTGCTTATTTTGAATATTCAAATACAATCTATACCTCCATTTCTTCAGATTCTGTTTTATTTTCCCCTTGCATATTATGTTGGTTTTCCTCAGTTTTCTGTTCATCTTGGTCTACCTGCATCTTCTGTGAAAAGATGAGATCAGATTTATATATAGCTACACCAGAAATATACATACTTTAAATAAAAATGTAATTGGAAACTGCTTAACAACACAGATGATGTTAATCTGTGGTCAATATGTGGGTTGTAGGCATTATCAGATCTGCCTTATACTACCAGGGGGGCCAAACATTACAGAAGGGTATGATGTTTTACTATCTTTTTCAAAATTATTTTTTATTTCCTATATATGTATATATACACATATTTATTTCCTATATATACTATATATGATGCTATAAATTAAAAACAACAAAAAAGGGAATTATTAAATATTGAAATCCCTTCATGTGACTTTTGGCCCACCCTGTATATAACATAAAATATTATAAATATTATAAATGGAAGCATGACTTTAATAATAAAGATCACACCATAAAAATTGGAAGAAAAACATATACTTTTCAGACATATGGATAAGTGACATATTCTTCACCATACAAGGGAAAGAGGCAATTATAAAAGATAAAATAAATAACGATTACATGAAATGGGAAAGCTGCCATTCTCTAATAATATAATATAGTATGGCAGAAACTAGGTATAGAACAACATCTCACACCATACTCTAAAACAAGATCAAAATGGGTTCATGATTTACACATGAAGGGTGATGCCATAAGCAAATTAAGAGATCATGGAATGATTTATCCATCAAATTTATAGACAGGGGAATATGGACCAAAGTAGATATAGAGAGCATTAGAAAATGTAAGACAAAATGGCCAAAAGGCTATAAAACTATGTATAATCTTTGACCTAGCAATACCACTACTAGTTTGGTATCCTAAAAGAGATTTAAAAAAAAAAAGTTGAATTAGAAATTGGGATGATGCCCATCAATTGGGGAACAGCTGAACAAATTGTGGGATAAGATTGGGATGGAACACTTTTATGCTGTGGGAAATGAGTAGGATGCTATCAGAAAGACCTGGAGAGACATACATGAGCTAATGCAAAGTGAAATGTATTGTATACAAAATAACAGCAATATTATAAGATGACCTGCTATGAATGACTTGATTATTTTCAGCAATGCAATAATCCAGGGCAACTCTGAAGAAATTATGAAAAATGCAATCCATCTACAGAGAAAGAACTGATGGTATCTTTTTTTGTCTGTTTACTTTAACAACCTAATGTGGAAATGTTTTGCATAAGTGCACATGTATAACATATCTAATTGCTTGAGTTCCTGAGGGGGGGTGGGGAGGGAGGGAGGAAGAGAATTTGGAAGACAGAGTTTTTAAAAATTGATGTTAAAATGTTTTTACATGTAACTTGGAGATATTCTAAATAAATGTCAAAAAAAAGTTTAAGATAGAGAATTTTGACTAAAAATTTTAAAGCTTTTGCATGAACAAAACCAATGCAAACAAAATTACAAGGAAAGCAAAAAACTGGGAAAGAATGTTTGCAACAATCATCACTGAGAAAGGCCCCATTTCTCAAATATATAGAGAATTGAGTCAAATTTATAAAAATACAAGTCATTCCCCAACTGATAAACGGTCAAAGTATATGACAAGCAGTTTTCAGATAATTAAAGCTATCTATAGACATATTAAAAAAAAAAGCTTTAAATCATTATTGATCAGGGAAATGCAGATTAAAACAACTCTCAGGTTTTTCACCTCACGCCCTGAAAATTGGCAGTTAACAAAAGATGGGAATAATCTATGTTGGAATAGTTGTGGGAACATAGTACACTAGTTGCACTAGTGCATTGTTGGTGGCACTGTTGTATGTCTAGAGAAAAGATATAAGAAGATGACCCTGGCACCACCCCTTTGCAGAGGTGAAAGGTCTAGAAATGTGGTACACTGCACATATTTTCAGAATTTTTTTTCAAAACTTAAGTTTTCCTGATTTTTGCCCCTCTTCATTTTCCTTTTTGTTAATAAATATTATTTTATAGGATAGCTTTCTGGGGAAAATATTGTGTAAACTTTTGGTTGTAAAAAAAAAAAGACATCAATAAAAATGTATTTTGAAAACTCAAAGAAGGCATACTTGTATGTGAATCAGGTTAACTGTTTTTAATACCAACTTGAAGAAACTTTCTTCCAAACCTCAATCAACACAAAGCTTTTTAAAAACCACGTCCAAATCCAATTTGAGCACTTTTCAGATTAACGGTTTCATTTTCTAATCAGTGGACAGATGAAGAAATAATAGGTGCCTGCCAATTCTTTTATAATAAAATTATATAAATTCAAACATTTATTGATGTATCTGCTACGTGGAACATATAGGGCCCTCACACTTAAGCAAGTTTATATGATCATTCTAGTTTGGCTTTTTTTTTTTTTTTTTTAAGAAGGCTGGGCCTGGAGAAGTAAGTAACAGCAGAGAAGAATAATGATATACAAATCAAAGGGAGATATCTGCATTACATACATATGTAACCAACCAATAAGCACTTTAAAGTACCTACTATGTGCCAGGTACTATAGTGGGAGGAAACATGAAAATAAAGAATGAAACCACCCCTACTCAAGTTTACATTTCAAATGAAAAAACAACTAACAAAACTCTAAAAAACACCTAAGTTTGGGTGGGCACTAGTTGCTGGTGGGAGAATAAGAGGTAATAATCATGATGAAAAGCTAGGCTGGAGTTGGGTTGTGAAGGGCAAGGAAAAATCGAGATGAGTTCATACATGAACCTAGTTGCAAGAGGGAATCCATGGAATTAACATAATATAACCTGTTCAGACCTGTATTATGGGAGAAATAACTCCTGTTTGTTGTCGTAAGTAAGGTAACTACCACCAAAATAGTTCTACCACAATGCAGAAATTAGAGAGAAAAAAGTCTAAATTTTATGATGCTTAAACACAGTTTCAGAAGGATAGAAAAATAAGCCCTGTACAAAAATTAGTTCTAACAAGGTTTCTTATAGACAAAATTATGCCAAAGTGAGAGAAAAACAATTCTTTTATAGATTGCAATCTCATACATTCTTTTAGGCTATAAAAGTTTTAAAAAGATTCACAATCCCATACTTCCTTCAATTATCACAAAAACTCAACAAATTTAATTAAGCAAGTCATATCACATATTTCCCTAACACCTGCATATCTTAGTTTTAACATGACATAAATGAATTTATTATAAAGAAAATAAGATAAGCAGGAGTGACCCATTTAAATCTTCTAAAGCCCTCAAATACTATAACCAGAACAAATTAAGAAACAGAATAACAATCAAATTACAAACCCATAAGAATAATTTTTCTTCTCTGTGACATCAACTGTATTTATTTTTATTTTGCATTATTGGGGAAGCAATCAGGTTTAAGTGATTTACCCAAGGTCGCACAGCAAGTAAATGTATGAGGCCAAATTTGAACTTGGATCCTCCTGACTCCAGGGCCAGTGTCCTATACTTTGTGCCACCTACTGCACCCACCAACTATATTTAAACATCCAAAAATTGTCCTAGACAAGGACTGCAATCTGTCAAATCCTTATCCTACAGCTAGTTTGTTACTACTTTTGAACTGAATGCAGGCTTTTAGGGCCTGACATTACCTCTTCCTCTTTTGCATGTTGATCTGTTTCCATAGGCTCTTCACATTCATCAGACTTGTGAACCTCCACAAGGGATGCACTAGACACACTGAAAATACCATGCACATTGACACGAACTTTTACTTTCACTTTTGAACTGGATCCATCAGTCTGAGGAGTCACCTTCTGAACCAAAAATTGGGCTAAACATGTCAGGGACAGAGGAGAACAATGCTTAATTAATAAAAGAAACTGTAACTGCAAAACAAGCAAAAATAAGGAATGAGAATAAGAAGGTACAATTGGAAAATCAGATTAAAATCAAACCCTAATACAATTAGTATCCCATAGTCCCTGCAAATAATTTTCAAGGGTCACTTTTAACATAAAAGTTGGGGGTACTCTCATAATTATTGTGTCATCTTTAACTCTTTCCTTTTATGCACAGATATTAAGTTATATTAATTATTGCTTCTATAACACTCTTTCCCCCTTCATTCCTGCCATCCTAATCCAGGCCTGCAAAGTTGTGCCAGAATTAAGATAAAAGCGGTACTTTCTTACCTCTCACCACCAATACAAATCTACCTATTATTCTTCATCAAAGCATTCTCTAACTAGGACAGCCTGTCAGTGATCTCTTCATTAGACAACCCCTATCATCCATCCATATCATTCCGCTGCCATTTAACATATACATTAACTGTAATATTTCTTGTATTATTTACTTATATTGTTAAATAAATGCTTTGTGAGAATATTATATCAAAAATTAGGGTCAAAACCATGTACTCTCTTTCTAAACAATTATGTGCACATCAGTGTATACACATTAGGCACTAAGTATTTTCAGGGCTGGAAGGGCTACCTGAGAGGTCACCAGGTTAAATCATCCCTATTTTATGGATGAATATATTGAAGATCAGAGAAGTTAAGTGAACTGAAGCAGACTCTAAATTTCCCATTCTTTCCATTGCACCAAACTTTAGAATTTTTCCTGATCTCTCAATCCTCCAAGTACACAGGAACCATTCTGAGAACATCCCCCACTTTATTTCTAACCCCCTTAAAATACCTATAGCAGGATCTGGGTAAGGTAATTCCTTAGGAGAACTGTAATAGGCTTCAAGATTAAATGGTTCCTTTCTATAAAATGTGAGAACTTTAGAGAAAGGGGCTGCATGATTCTTCGGGAAGACTTCACAATCACTAAAAAGGGAAAGACAAACATTTAGAATAAACATAATATTTTAACCCATGAATTTTAAAGTATATTCTAAATTCAATTCCAAATTTTCTCTAGAAAACAATTTACCAGTCTATTAAAAAAAAAAGTTGTATTTGACTAGACTATAAATTCAGGAGGGGCATACGCTACCATCTAATACTTTAATATCTTGACTCCCATAGCATGGTGCCAAACAATGTACATAAAATTATTTATTCTGATAGCTTCTCTGATAAACCTACCTTATTTTATTTTATTTAATCTATACTACAGACAATTCAATTCTGAAAGATGCTACCAAGAACATGGAATGCAAGTATTAAACTGCTGGAAGATCTTATTACCTTATTCCTTCTTCTGCTGGAGAATTCCATCGAAGAGATATTGGATATGGTACTACATCAGTGGTAGAAAACTCTCGTACTTTGAATGCAGGAGACAATATCGCACACTAAAATAAATTAATCTATTATATTTTTACAGGTATAAATAGCCAAAATAGTACTTACTCCAAGTCCACACTCAATATATCTATAATTTTTTGATTTCTGAAAAATTTTTATTGGTCTACCTCAAAAATAAATTTATATATTTGAATTCACAGTCTTATCATATTGTGTTAGAATCAGCATTTGATACTTTAGTTTTGTAAGCCTGTCTTACTTTTGAAAAATTATTTATGATTATGGTGTGGTCCAGTGAGAGCTTGCCAAGTCAACAAAAAACAATATTTGTTACACTACATTCCTTTGTCACTATGTCTAATTTTAGTTCCTTCTCTCTTCCCTATCAGCACAATATAATTTCTCAAAATTCTAGTAATCACCTACCTTTAGTTTTAGAGCATAAATTTTGCTATCTTTGTAGCCAAATTATCCTAGTGATATTATTTTACATTTTAAGAAGCTATTAAAACATTTCTAAGTCCTAATTTGAAGAACAGTACATATTACCTATATCATGATACCAAATTGTAATTAATAAGATGGCAGAATGAGAGTTGTTGTCATTGTCAGATTATGCCCCATGAAACAATCTACCTATGGCCTTGTGTAAAATCAAGTGAAACCTGCTAAAAGTTTGTGAAATCAACTCACCTGCAATGCACACCCTCGTGTGACTGCTTCATCTGCATTCAATGTTGTACTGATTTCTTTACCAAAGAATTTACTGATCTTCTCTTTCACTGCAGGAATTCTAGTGGCACCACCAACTATCTCCACTGCATAAATATCCTCTTTCTTTAACTCTATTTTAAAAAATAAGAAGTACTCACAACATGGCTAAAAAACCTTCACTTGAGTTATTAGCTTGTGATGAAATATAAAAATAGTGATTTTTCACTACATTTAAAAATCAATCCCTATCTTTCTCATCATTAGCCATACTGAATAAACAATGAAGGCCCAGACTAAAGTGAAAAATATAGAATCATATGAATAACAAATGATAGAATTACATCTAGAATATACCTAATGTCATAAAGCAATCTCTAGATAAGTGATTTTCTTTTTTAACTAGAGTCACCCCAAGATAAGGGAAAGCCTGTTAGAGAGACAGTTATCTCTGGTTATGAGTACCCCATTCTAAATCTATATGTTGGCATTTAGGTCTTGTTTCCTATGAGACAGGGGCATGTCAGGTTACCAGGTTTGATGGTACTATCAATCTGAAAAGGAAAAAAAAAAGGGGGAGAGGGGGTTTGGGGGGCAAAAAGAGAAAAACTTAATCTAAGAGGACACGGATGGTTGTAGCCAAGGCATCCTGAGTCAAGGAAGCCTGTTTTGGAATCAGTCCATCTCCAAAGCTTTCTTTTACAGGAGTCTACTGTGGCATCTTAACCCCTCTTTCAAGATATCTTTGTTTCTACTCATTAATTCAACAGTCATTTATTGCCTTTATGTCTATTGCCTATTATATGTAAAGCAATCATGTCTATATCTAACCTCAACTCCTCTCTCTGCAACTGAATCCATTTTCGCTTGTTCTGGCCTTCCTGGTGATAACGGTTGATCACCATCTTCCATAGAAAAGCCTTTCGTATGTACACCTAAGGACAATTATTAGGGTACACTCAGCTTCTCTTCTCCAACCTAAATATAGCTTATGACAAGTATAAGACTTAATTTTTTAGGGTCTTATCTACAAAAGTTGGGTCTACGCAGCACATAGAAAACATCACAGAATTTATATTAAAAAGACTGGCACAATAGTCATAGTATCACATTGTCAAACTTAAAAGACATTCTTTGTTTAAAAATGGATAAACCCAAGTTTTTGATAGATTTAGAGTTGGAAGAGACCCTACAGGCCATCTAGTGGAACCCTTTAATTTTTTTTTTTTTTGGTGAGGCAACTAGGGTTAAGTGACTTGCCCAGGGTCACACAGCTATAAGTGTTAAGTGTCTGAGGCCGAATTTGAACTCAGGTACTCCTGAATCCAGGGCCAGTACTCTATCCACTGTGCCACCTGGCTGCCCCTAAACCCAACTTTTTAAAGGAATGCACTTTTGCAAAAGAGTTTGTTGGGAAAAGCCAGACTATTTCCAAACAAAATGTCAACATTTTTAATTAAAGTTATTTTTTAAGAAAGTCAGTGACATTTAGAATTAGCTTATCCAATAAAATGTTCAACACTAATGAAACACCAAAATTCCCACAGGCAATGAAGAGAACAATTATTAGCATTTAAAAAGTAAAAAGAAAAATTCTAATTCAGAGTATCAATAAAATTTTAATTAAAAAATAAAAGGGAACCAACATTTTACTTAAAAGGATCTGAATTAGTTATTACGGCTTTATCTAGATTCTCTCTGAATTTTCTTACATATTAAAAAAGGAAAAGTTAGGAAGAAGCAGGAAGGGGCAAAAATCATCCTAAGTAAATCAATCAAATAGTTCATATTATAGAATTTTTACAGGCAACTGTAGGAAATGATACTTAAAATGCCTAAGTTCCCACTGAATGCTTGGCTTTGAGGTATATTAACTACTTACATCCTAATAATAAAGAACTTACTGGATTGTTCCAAAACACTTCGAAGTGGTGGCTCCACTCTAGCTAAGAGATCATCACACATCTCCAGAAATTTGCTCCTATTTTAAGAAATGATAAGTTAAATTACATTCTCCTTTTAACAAACCAGGATTTTTAAAAAACCAATATATACTTACCTCTTAACATCCTAAGACTTCAGAACTCAGTTGGGACTGTGCTGCTTTAAAAAGATCCTTGACTACCCAACACATAAGTGCTTATTTATCAGTCTCAGTAAAAACTGTTAGATCTCCTTTCTATAGCCAAGAAAATAACCTCCTTCTTATAAAGTTACAACTGTAAAGTACTATCTTTAACTATTCCTAACTTCTACTTAACACCTTTGAAGGAGCTAGATCTTGCTTTTCCGAACTTATCAGCACTCTTACTGGCCAGAAGTTGTAATAGAAATACAAAGAATGAAACAATCTGCATCTCAACTTTGTCAAAAAAGTTCTCACAGCCAAGGGTGAGTTCTGGATTCTTGAATTCTATGCCAAATAAACATAAGCTCTGTCAGAATCTATACACCAAGATAGAAAGACCTAGAGACAACTTATGCAAATGTGAAGAGGCTTATAAGAAGGCGATCAGGGAATGACACCTTCTGAAGGAAAGATTAAATAACTACTTTAAATTGGAAGTATTTGTTTGGAATTATCTGAAAATTTCTAGTTTATGTAGGTTATTTATGGTAATGCTCAGCTAACTCAAACTTGTGAAAGACTGTTAGCTTATTTTATTAAAAATTAATTTCTCAGCCACAGTGAAAATAGGAAGGCAAGTTTAATTTGTGGTTTCAGTCTTGCTCCTCAGGAAAATCAGCTTATTAACCACCTCAAACAAAAATCACTCATTATATATTCAAATTTCAGGTTCATGGTTAAGAATAGTACAGCAAAACCTAAGTTATAAAAAGTCATTTTAAACCCTTATTTTGAAATCCTATGGGATACCTGTTCATAATTCCAGATACATCAACATCATTCATGAAACATTCTATGTTCAAGGGGAGGTCTGAAGCATTTGCACTCATCAATTTCTTGAGCTTTTCACACTCTTGAGAAAGCCGCAACAATGCACGAATTTTGGACTTGATGTCTAGTTTGTACTTCTTCCCAAATTCTTCACAGAAGTGATTTACTAACATCTCATCAAATTTTCTACCTCCCAATGTTGGATCAAATGCAGTGGCAAGAACCTAAGGAAAAATGTGATTAAATTACTCCAATTAGCCAGCAATTGAAAAATGTGTTCCTTTTAATAAGCATCAATTCTTCACATTAACATAGTGCCTTAATATTATATGGGGTTTGGTTTTGGTTTTTTTGGTTTTGCCTTTCAAAAGGTAAAGCCAGGCTTCTTTGTTCTTTATTATTTCACTATCTATGATTTGAAGTACATAGAGAGTAACAGGTATAAATTCACAATTAAAGGAGCAAAGCATACTACTCAAGATGCCACTGCTACTAAGTTATTACCAAAATGAGCATTTACTGGCTAAATTTTTTAAGCACTGAAAACTTTACAATTTTTAAGTAACATTTTTTAGTGGATCACTGAGTCAAATAAACATTATACCACCTTCTACATTGTACTAAGCACTAAGTATACAAAAATAAGCAAAAGACAGTCCCTACACTCAAAGAGCTCACATGTAAACATGTGAGAAGACAACATGTAGACAAATACATATACACAGAATAAATAGGAAATGATTAACAGAGAGAAGGCACTAGAATTAAGGAGTTGGGCAAGGCTTCCTAGAGAAGGTGGGATTTTATTTGGGACTTAAAAGAAGCCAGTGGTCAGCAGTTAAAGTCAAGAAAGGAGAGTGGTTCAAAGCATGGGAGACAGCAAGAGAATGACTGGAGTTGAGAGATGGAATATCTTGTTTGGATTGAGGAGTAAATGTTGGGGACAAGGCATAAGAATATTGGATGGGAAGAAGGCTAGATTATAAAAGGGTCTGAGTGCCAAACAAAGCATTTTTTATTTGCTCCTGAGGCCAATAGCCACTGAGTAGAAGTGACAGATCAAACATGTTTTCGGGAAAATCATTATAAATACTAATAACTTTAAGCTTTGCAAAGCTTATTCATGTTATCTCATTTTTTATTCTCACTACTCGATGCAGATGCTATGATTAGCCCCATTTTACAGGTTGAAGAAAAAAGAGACTTGTCCAGGCCACACAGCTACTACGTGTCTGAAGCTGAATTTGCACTCGGTTCTTCCCAGCTCCAGGCCCAATACTCTATCAATTGCACTACCTAGCTGATCTGCAACTCAATATAATGAGGTTATATTTGAGCATTATCTTCAGAGTTGAAAACTAAACAAATGAGAGGTGGTGAGTTTACCAAGAGAATGCAGATAAAGAGGAAATGTCCAGACCAGATTCTTGGGGTACGAACACAGTTGGGAAGAAGTATGGACAATGATCCAATAAAGAAGACTGAGAAGGAATGGACAGGTGGGGAGGAGAATCAAGAGGTAGCAGTAACATAAAAATCTAAGGATAACATCATGTGGAATGTTTTTATCAGTGTCAAATGTAGCACCGAGTTCAGAAAGGATGAGGATCATTGATAACCTTGGAGAGAACAGCTTTTGGGTGTTTTTGTTGTTTTTTGAGGGGGGATGAGGCGGCAATGAGGGTTAAGTGACTTGCCCAGGGTCACACAGCTAGTAAGTGTAATGTGTCTGAGGCCGGATTTGAACTCAGGTCCTCCTGAATCCAGGGCCAGCACTTTATCCACTGAACCACCATTTGATTTGAATGATGAAGTCTGAAGCCAGATAACAATGGGTTAAGTAAATAAAAGAAACAAGAAGCACCGTATGCATTGAATTTAGAAGATTTTCTAGGAATTTGGCTCTGAGAACTAGAAGAACATTGTACACAATGTAACAAAAACATTGTGTGATGATCAACTGTAATAGACTTAACTCTTCTCAACAATATAATGATAGAAGACAACTCCAAAGGACTCATAATGGAAAATATTCTCCACATCCAGAAAAAAAAAACTGTGGATTCTGAATGCAGATTGAACCATACTGTTTCAACTTTTTTTTTTTTAATTGAGGTTTTTTTCCCCTTTTGTTCTGATTCTTCTTTCACAACATCACTAATGCAGAAATATATTTAACGTGATGGTACATATATAACCTATATCAGATTGCTTTCTGTCTTGGGGAGGGGGAGGGAAGGAGAAAAATTTAGAACTAAAAATCTTATGAAATTAAATGGTAAAAACTATCTTTACATGTAACTGGAAAATAATAAAAACCTCTTATGTTAAAAAATAAATTTAAAAAAGGAATTTGGCTCTATAAAAGGAAGAAAGATACAGAAAAGTTGAGTGATAGTAAGGTCAAGTGAGGATTTTGGTTTGGTTTTCTTCCTAAAAATGGGGAAGACATAAGCATGTTTATTGGAGTAGGAAAAAAACCTGTGGACTGAGAAAGGATGAAAATAAGACAAAGGACAGAGACAGAAGATAATACAGGAGAGAAATTGAAGAAAAATGGAATAAATTGAAAAAGAGATTCAAGAGGAGAGAAAATTGCAAAGGGAGACAGTAGGGAATAGAATCAAAGGTGCATTTAGGGGCAGCTAGGTGGTACACTGGGTAAGGACCCAACCCTGAATTCTAGATGACCTGAGTTTCAGATGCAGCCTCAGACACTTGAAACTTACTAGCTGTGTGACCTTTGGGCAAGTCATGTTACCCTCACTGCCCTGACCCCCCCCCCCCAAAAGTGCATTTAAAGGGGTTAGCCTTGAAGAGAAATAAAATAGAGAAAGGAAAACAGAAAGTGATGATGTAAGGAATTTTAAACTATAGAGTAGTACCCATAATCAGGTAATAGCTAACATTCACATAGTACATTAAGGTTTTCAAAGGACTTTGCATATATTCTCATTTGGTATTTGGTATTTCTCAATAACCCTGTGAGGTATTATTATGATCCTCATTTTACAAATTATAAAACTAAAGTTCAAAGAAATTAAGTGGGAATAAGAGGAAAGGAATAAGCATTTATACCGTGCCTACTATGTGCCAAGCATTGTGCTAAGAGCTTTTACATATACTGTCTCATTTCATCCTCACAACCCACTGTACTAAAAACTGCCTCTAGAGTTAACTGATTTGTCCAGTCACAGGATTAAGTAATGTCTGAGGCAGAACTAGAACTCAGACATTCCTGACACCAAGTCCAAAGCTCTCTATTCATTATGTCAATATGCCTTTAGTACCTATCTTACATTTAAAAGACATATGAACAAGCTCTATAATGATACTATATTCCCTTAGCACACAAATCATAAAACTCTGAAGCAAATTTTAAATAGCAGATACAAATATCGAAATCCACCCCTCCCCCACCCAAATACCACAATCACATTCCCCCTGATAGAAAAGGTTTATTTACTTTGAGTTTTCCTTTGTTGAATGCACACACAGACACCTGGTAGGCAGAATGTCCCATGTCAACAAACACAACATTTCTTGGCTTCTCTTCCAGGGCAGGCAGATCTTGTTTATAGATTCCATATGCAAGGGCAACTAGAGAAAAGAGAAAATGTTCTAAGTTTATTATAATATACTATCATTCAATGACAAGGCATTCACAGCAGGAAAATAAGAGGCATTCAAATGGGTTTCAAATTACATTTCAATGGGGAACACTGTGAGATATAGAGGAAAAACACAGCACTTACATTTTATGTTTAAGAGAAATACTTCCTTAGGTACCTGAAATTAGACTTAAAAAGAGCACTGGCCTTGATCTTAACTATCTATGTGACCAAAGGCAAGTTACTATCTTTTCAGCTTCAGTTGCCTCAGGTGTAATATGCAGATGCTTGTACTAAGAGTTTATTACAAAGAGGGTTATCATGAGAAAACCTTAGAACATTAAACATAAACATAAACACTTTGATGTTCTGTTTATTTCATTTACATTTTCTCTACAACTTCCTACAAAAAGTTCTGTTGGCTGGAAAATGTGAATTACCACTATTGTTCTGTGTGTGGCAATTGGGGTTAAGTGACTTGCCCAGGGTCATACAGCCAGTAAGTGTTAAGTGTCTGAGGCGGGATTTGAACTCAGGTCCTCCTGAATCCAGGGCCGGTGCTCTTTCCACTGCACCATCTAGCTGCCCCACCACTATTGTTCTTAAAAGCAAAGTTTCTTGGGGACAGCTAGATGGTGAAGTGGATAAAGCACCGGCTCTGAGGAGGATCTGAGTTTAAATCCAACCTCAGACATCTGACACTTACTAGCTACCTGACCCTGGGAAAGTCACTTAACCCTCACTGCCCCAACAAAACAAATGAACAACCATAACAAAGTTTCTTAGAATTTGTGCATGTGCATACACATGACTTTTACTTCTTGAAGCATCAGGAGCCAAAATCAGAGCCCTTTCTTTATATAGTGTCACTACCAAACTGTCATTTTTGCTTTGTCATGCCCTCCCAATGTCCTTCTCCTCCAATGCCTTCACCTTGATCTCCTGACCCCAAGCTGCCCCTGTTCCTTATACCCCCTACTTCCTACCCCAACTACTTGTCAAGCTCTCCCAAGTCCCTCCCTACCCACCTCTGCTGAGAGCTTATACAATTAGAGTAAAAACAATTACTAAATCAAAACAATGGTTTTTACTGACTTGAGGCACTCACTCCAAAGCTGAGTCCATTTTTTATTTTTTGTATCCATACACATGATTTCACTGATAAGGAGCTCTTGCTGAGGACATTCCTACCAATGCAAGGGAATCAACTTCTCTGCAACCTTGATCTTAGAATATTGCCTAGGGCAGGGCTTCTTAAACTTTTCCCCTGAGAAATTTTTAAATGACCCAAAGTATATAGGTATGTAAAACAGATCTAGAAATAAAATATTTACTACCAAATTTTTCACAACCTTCACATTCAGTTATGCAACCCCATATAGGTTTACAAATCACAGTTTAAGAAACTTTGGCCTAGGGGCACTGAGCAGTTGAATGACTAGCCCAGAATCACACAGTATGTATCAGGAGGCAGAATTTGATAGATCTTCTGGATTCCAAAGCCAGCTCTAGACTAAATGTGAACTAAATCTCAGAAGGCAGCCTGACAGTATTTTTTTTTTTAAGTGAGGCAATTGGGGTTAAGTGACTTGCTAGAGGCACACAGCTAGTAGGTGTTAAGTGTCTGAGGCCGGATTTGAACTCAGGTACTCCTGACTCCAGGGCCAGTGCTCTATCCACTGTGCCACCTAGCTGCCCCAAGCCTGACATTATTAATAAGAAAGACTGGACTTGAAGTTTTCAGACCACTCCATATCCCACTGCAAGGCATTTAACAACTATGTAACCGAGGGCAAGTAATAACCTCATAAAGACTTAATTATGAATAAAATTGAAATATTAGTGCTTATACTATTTACACCATGCAAAGTTGTTGTAAGGAAAGAACTTTGCAAATCTTAAAGCACTATATTAAATATAACATTACTGCATTACGAGTATTTTAACTGAAACAAAGAAAAAATATTCAATAATTATCTATAAGAATATTTCATATACTTGAAGTTTTCAGATGAAGAAATCAAAGCTATTGCCATATGAAAAAATGCTTTAAATCACCACTGATTAGAGATAATTAAAACAACTCTGAGATACCACCTCACACCTATCAAACTGACTATTATGACAAAAAAAGGAAAATAAATATTGGAGAAGATGTGGAAAAATTGGAACACTAATGCATTGTTGGTGGAATTATGAACTTATCCAAACATTGTGGAAAACAATTTGGAACTATGCCCAAAAGTCTATGTGGGCTGTGCTTTCCTTTCTTTTCTTTTCTTTTCTTTTTTGTGTTTGTGTGTGTGAGGGGCAATTGGGTTAAGTGACTTACCCAGGGTCACACAGCTAGTAAGTGACAGGTTTCTGAGGCTGGATTTGAACTCAGGTCCTCATGAATCCAAGGCCAGTGCTTTATCCACTGTGCCACCTAGCTGCCCACTGTGCTTTCCTTTTGACCCAATAATACCACTACCAGGTCTGCATCCCAAAGAGATCATAAACAAGGGAAAAGGACCCACATGAACAAAAATATTTACAGAAGCTTGCTTTGTGGTACAACAAATATTGAAAACTACCTTTACATGTAACTGGAAGAAAAATAAAATACTATTAAGAAAAAAAAGAATACATCATATCTTAACTTGTGTTTATTGTTGCTAAATCTCCTTCTCCATAGTTTCACCCATACCCCACATGAAATTTGTCCTGTCCTATTTGGTTACAGATAACCTCATAGACTCCTTTATATCAAAAAGTTTAAAGCCTTCCAAATAAAATTACAATTTGTACAGTAAACCACTATGTAAGTAAATGGTGAGTGAGGGTAGAAGCAAGAGAGAAAGAATGTGGCTGAAGAAAAAGAAAAAACAGGCTCATATCATTGATTCAGTCAAAAGAGCAATTTAAATGTCAGAACTCATCCAGTCCATCTCCTATACCCTCTACACCTACAGAACTTTATAACTCAAACACTATTCCCAAAATCAAAACAAAGCTAAGAATCAATTCCCTTTTGTGATGCAATATGACCCATTTTGGCAAACCATAAGCAGTATACAATCCTTATGAGGTTAAATTATGCTCAATGTGGTTTCTTTTGTAAGAAAGGAATGCAGACTAATATAAATGAATGCCAGAAATAGCTGCACAGCATTTTTACCCAATTAAGCAGAAAAATCCAATTAATCAAGATTTTGACTATGGCTTTAGTTCAGAAAATTTTAATTTAGTAGGATAACTTGAAAAAGTGAACAATGCCAACTTTAATACTACACACACAAATATATTATCCTTACCACCATTCAGGTCATAGGCAATTTTACTGTATTTAACAGTAGTCTCTGTGCTTTGTGCTGTAATATAAAAGCAAGTACAAAAATAATTTCTCACCTCAAGGACCTTAAAACTAACTAAAGACAAATGCCAATTAACATGCAAAGGCTGGGGCAGTTAGGTGGTGCAGTGGATAGAGCACCAGCCCTGGATTTAGGAGTACCTGAGTTCAAATCCAGCCTCAGACACTTGACACTTACTAGCTGTGTGACCCTGGGCAAGCCACTTAACCTCCATTGCCCCGCAAAACAAAACAAAAACATGCAAAGGCAGAAGGTGCCAGAGTGAACGGTAAAAATTAAGTATACCAAAAAGGGATTTATCATAATTGGCTACAATATTCTGAATGTCTCCAGGAAAATATAAAACCTTGAAATGAAACCAAGGATCTAGAAGACTTGTCAGAGAGGAAAGGAAAGCATTTCAAATACAGGGAAAAGAACTCTAATATTTTCATCATCTGATGACTTCATTTAGATTAGATAATAAAGTCACGAATTCCCTTTTACCTGCAGTAGTGTCATTCATCAATCGCAGACAATTAAGACCAGCAATCTGTGTTGCATCCAACACTGATCTCCTCTCAGCATCTGTATAAAAGCAGGGGACCTACAAAAGATATTAAAATTATAAGAGAAATCCTTGCACTTGCTTAAATGAAAAAATACAGTGCTTTGTACACCTTAGAGCATACATAACCTATATCAGATTACTTGCTATCTTAGGGAGGGGGGAGGAAGGAGAGGGAGGGAGAAAAATTAGAAACTAGAAATCTTAAAAAAAAAATGTTGAAAACTATCTCTAAATGTAACTGGAAAATAATAAAATATTTATATGGGGGAAAAAAAGAAAAGAGTGATGCAAGAAAATTACGGGGGGCGGCTAGGTGGCACAGTGGACAAAGCACCAGCCCTGGATGCAGAAGGACCTGAGTTCAAATTCAGCCTCAGACACTTGACACTTAGCAGTTGTGTGGCCCTGGGCAAATCATTTAACTCCAAACACCGCAACAACAACAACAACAACAAAAATCAAAGTCAAGAGAATAAAGAAAAAAACTAAGATAATGTGAATTATCTCACTGGAAAAACAGCTGACCTAGAAAACAGATACAGAAGGCAAAATCGTAAAAATCTACTTTCGGGCAGGTAGGTGGGGCAGTGGATAAAGCACCAGTCCTGGATTCAGGAGGACCTGAGTTCAAATCCTGCCTCAGACACTTACTGGCTGTATGACCCTGGACAAGTCACTTAACCCTCATTGCCGGCAAAAATGATAATTAAAAAGAATCTACTGATCCCCTCCTGAAAGAAATTCAAAAACGAAAAAACCTCCAGGAATATTACAGCCCAATTCCAGACCTCCCAGGTCAAGGAGAAAATATTGCAAGCCATCGAAAAGAAATAATTCTAGTATCATGGAGCCACAGTCAGGATCACATTACCACATTAAAGGAATAGAGAGCTTGGAATATGATATTCTGGAAGGCTAAAGAGCTACGATTGGAAGCAAGAATAACCTATCCAGGAAAACTGAGTATAATCCTTTAGGAGGTAAAAAAAGACATTAAAAAAAAATCTATAAACATATATATATATATGTTTATAGATTTTTTTGGGTATGTATATATATATATGTACACGTACACGCACACAAATGACTTCCAAGCATTCCTGATGAAAAGACCAGAGCTGAATAGAAAATTTGATCTTCAAATACAAGACACAAGAGAATCATAAAAAGGTAACATGAAAGTTATTGTGGGGGGCAGCTAGGTGTCACAGAGGATAGAGTACCGGCCCTGGAGTCAGGAGGACTTGAGTTCAAATCCAGCCTCAGATACCTGACACTTGCTAGCTTTGTGACCCTGGGCAAGTCACTTAACCCCAACTGCCTCACCCCCCCCCAAGAAAGTAAATTATTGTAAGAAACTCAATAAAGTTAAATTGGGAATCTGATACACATAACTCCTAAGAACTTGATCAGTATTAGGGCAGTTAGAAGAAATCTACAGAGATAGTACACAGGTGTAAGTAGATTATAGTGGGCTGATTTCCCCTCTACCCCAAAAAAAGTAGGTGTAAAAAAAGGGAAGGGGGAAAAAAGGTAGAATGTGGAAAATTTCTTCATGTAAGAAGTGTGTGAGGAAGTATTTCTGTCTGGGAAAATGGGGGATTAGCGTTGCAGGCAATACCTTAATGTCACTTTCACTGGAATTGGTTCAAAGATGGGAAGACACTAACTTGGGTACAGAAATCTGTCTTAGTGAAATAGGAGGAGAAGCGGATAAGAAATATCAGGAGGGGGGATGATGAAAGGGAAGGCAGATTAAGGAGGGCAATGTCCAGAAGCAAAACAAACTTCTGAGGAGTGACAGGATAACAGAGAGAGGATAAACAGAAGAAAAAAGGATGGATGGAAACGAAATGACAAATGTTGGAGGGAATGATAGAAAATAGGTACATTAATGAATGTTGGTAGAATAGCGAACTGGTCCAACCATTCTGGAAATAGGAAACTATGGCCAAAACACTATAAAACTGTGGACACCCTTTGATCTAGCAATAGCACTAATAAGATTCTAGCTGAAAGAAATAAAAGGAAAAGGACTTATATGTACAAAAATATTTATAGCAGCTCTTTTTGTGGTGGCAAAGAAATTAAGGGAATGTCCAATTAGGGAATGGCTGAACAAGTTTTAAGTGATCATGGCTGAGTACTAAGTACTACTGTGCTATAAGAAATGAAGAAAGGGATGCTATTTCAGAAAAAGACATGTCAAGACCTGTATAAACTGATGTGAAGTGAGAAGAGCCAGATTACCAGGCACAGTAAAAAGCAATATTGTAATGATAATTAACTATGAGAGACTTGGCTAATTTAATCAATACAGTAATTCAAGGCAATTCTAAAAAACTCAATGGAAAATGCTATCTCACTTCAGAGAGAACTGATGAACGTGAGTGCAAACTGAGATATAATTTTCTCACTTTATTTTCTGCTATAGCTAATATGGAAATGTTTGGCATGGTTTCAGATGTTTATTTGATATACTGTTTGCCTTCCCAGTGTGTGGGAGAGAATCTGTGATTCAAAATTTCAAAAGAAAAGGATGCTCTAAATAAATCATAATGTATTTTTGTTGGGAAGGATGGTTTCAGAGAAACCTAGGAAAACTTGTATAAACTGAAACAGATTGAAGTGATTAGAGCCTACAAAACTAATTATATAATAACACCAACACTGTAAAAACAAATTGGAAAGACTTAAAAACTCTGTTCAAAGCAGTAACCAACCATGAATCATGCTACCTACACTTCCTGACACAGGGGTAGTGGACTGAAGAAGTAGAATAAAACAGATTTTTGATATGGCCAATGTGAGAATTTGTCTTTGCTTGGCCATGCACAATTGTTAAGAGAATTTTTTTTCCTCTTTTTTCTAGTGGAAGAAGAGGTGGGAGGGGAAGAAAATAAATCCTTGTCAACTGAATAAAAAAGAGAGTTAATTTTAGGTATTCATCAAGTTTAGAGGTCTAGGAAACAGCTGATGTATAAAGCTGGAGATTCATATAGCTTCTGGAATCATCTGCTCAGGTGAGAGATAAAAAAGAATGGGAATGCACTGAAACCTCCAAGGTAAAGTAGAAAGGTCCTAAGAACTGATAACTATCCTGAATGATCAAAAAAGTCAGATTGCATTCCAAATTATAGTTAACTAAGTTAGGGAAGCATGTGCTACATCTCAGAGATTTTCATTAAAAGTTAGAGGGAGAAGGAACGGATTGTGTTGGTCCTTAATACTTTGAAAGTCAGTTACCTGATAAATTCACTTATCAAGAATATCTCAACCTGTAACCACAAAGGAGGCATTTCGTACCTAAGATCTGTTACAAAATAAAAATTCTCTACAATAAAACATTGTAATGGAAGTCTGTCTAAAAAAACCTAAGGGATATGAACGACAAGCTGTGCAAGTAAACCCTAAAAACTGATATTCTAACATAAAACAAAAAATAGAGGCAACGTGATATTAGGAATAAAGTATTGGGTTCTAATTCCAACTCTATCATTAGAGTCAGTTATTAGGCAAATCACTTCAATTCCCTGGACCTTGGTTTTCCCTACCAATAAAACAAGGTGGCTGGCCTAATCTTTAGCATCCTTTTTTTCCAAGCTTTAAAATCCTTGGGCTGGGGGGGGGGGGGGGGGGGGGGCGGCAGCTAGGTGGTGCAGTGGATAGAGCACTGGCCCTGGAGTCAGGAGGACCTGAGTTCAAATCCAGACTCAGACACTTAACACTTACTAGCTGTGTGACCCTGGGCAAGTCACTTAACCCCAACTGCCTCAACAAAACAAAAAACAAAACAAAACAAAAATAAAATCCTTGGGGTCTATAATTTAATTTCAATTGTAAGCACCAGCTTTCAAAGAACTGCTTCTTCACAATGAGTCCCTGTTAACTTACTGAAACTACACAGTCAACAACTGGTTTCTTCAGTGCATTTTCTGCAGTTTCCTTTAGTTTGGACAAGAGCATTCCCGTGACTTGCTCAGTGGTGAAATTCCGTTCCTCCTCCATATATGTTACCTACAGGAAAAAAATCAGAAGTCAAAATATGAAAGGTAATTGATTAGCTACAACAACTAAAAAATGTTTAAACCAAATTTATCATCTTGTAGGTTAAAAGTGTTCATTTACTCCATCTAGTCAATAAATTTTGTGTCTTAGTACCTATGAACAATTGTACTTGGCTGATGATTTTAACCGTCAAAACCCCACCACCACCACCAAAAAAAGGGAAAGAAATCATTTTGCTTAGGAAAAGCCTCAGAAATTTCTGATTTGTCTTCAAAGATCCTTGCTCACCTCCCATGCATGGCACTAAGTCTTGGAATAATTAAGAAAAAAGCAACTTTAATGGGCAAATAGGAAACACTGTGGTATTATTACCTACTACTTCAAAGATTTAAAAATGAGAAAATAATGGAAGTATTGAAAATCTTAACTATAAAGGTAATTCATAATCAAGTCAGTTCAGTTAGGCCTTAAAATAATCTTGTGTCTCCTAGCTACAAAATATAGAAATTTTTTCAAGAAATTCTTTAGAGCAATTCTGTATATTAAGGTATTATTTCCTTAGAAGTTATGTGTGTGGGGCGGCTAGGTGGCGCAGTGGATAAAGCACCGGCCCTGGATTCAGGAGTTCCTGAGTTCAAATCTGGCCTCAGACACTTGACACTTATTAGCTGTGTGACCCTGGGCAAGTCACTTAAGCCCCATTGCCCTACACACACAAAAAAAAGACTATAAAAAAAAGAAGTTATGTGTTCCTTAACACTGCTCCACACTGATTTAGTCTTTGCTGATTTAAAATTTTCTCCTAGCTGAAACTATTAACAAATATAAATGGTTATGGTGAGAAAAATAATTCCTACCATAATGGGTTTTGGTTGGGGGGCCCCCCCACAGGGCAATGAGAGTTAAGTGACTTGCCCAGGGTCACACAGCTAGTAAGTGTCAAGTGTCTGAAAGTGTCTATGGTCAAACTTGAACTCAGGTCCTCATGAAACCAGGGCCAGTGCTTTATCCACTGTGCCACCTAGCTGCCCCTACTGCAATGTTTTAATTGCCTGTCTATATTAAAGCAAATGAATTAATTGCAATGCTGCTTTCCCAATACTCCCAAGGTTTCTCTATTGATCAAGGGGAAAAATCAAGAATCTCTAAAACAAGCGAACAAAAAAAACCCAAAACCTGTTATTCCAATCTTCATGTAAGTCAACCTGTGTTCAAAAAGGCCATGGCGGTGAAACAGGTCCTACTACCAAACTGCAAAAGCTTCAAAGTCACATCCTGCTATTATTAACACCTTAGATAAATTTGGAAAGGCTCATCCCCACAAGGTTGATCAACCAGTGGTTAAGCATAGTGGATACAGAAAAAATCATGAAAGGTTCTATTAAGGTATAAAAAGTTTATAATCTTTATCAGCAGAGGCAGTATATTCCACTGTAAAAATGTCTTTTATGCTAGCCGAGTGTTCACATAGTTGAAGGTACATTACTTTGACTCATTTTCCTGTGTGTAACTTAACAGGATGCATCCACAGTATGAGCCTCTCAAAAGGCAAACGTGGGTTGAAGATAATGAAAAACCTCCTAATAAATAGAGCTATTCAAAAACAGAAAAGTCTAAATTGGGAGTAATCTAGTCTGAAAAATTATAGAACTGTACTTATATGAAAAATTATTTCTATTAGAAAAATTATAATTGGACCACAAGTCCCATTTGGGTCAACATTCAAATGTAAGAATATTTTAACTGATTGGGGGGGGGAGGGGGGAGAGACTAATCTATCTGGGGATGTAATCTGGGGACTTGACTGGCTGGCTCCACACTACTCTGCTCCCAAATTGATAAGTAAAAAGATTAAGAAGCTTCTTAACTAAATAATCAAAGCAGAATTTATTTATAAAAATCAATGTAAAAGATAAGGGTTAAGAAATGCAAATTATACAACCTGTCAGCTTTTAATATAATAAGGGCCCCCATGCTGCCTTTTGCCTTAGAGCATACTCCAGCTTTCTACAACTCACTTTTTTCTCCTTCACTCCAGCTATAAAATGGATTCCAATATTGATCAGACCAAATGGCTTCTTAGATCCCTTTTAAATCTGATATTCTGCAAAATTTTTCTCTTGACCCAATTGTTTATTCAGTTTCATTCTGATCTTTGTATTCCTGCCCTTAACATACTCCCTAACATATAGCAAGCATTTAAATTCTTGCTGACTGATTTCCACCTTTTAAGTATAAATGTCACAACGTCTGCTTTCAACACTCACCACTCTGCAAAGGCTCATCCAGGGCTTCTATCATCTACATGACCTCTACACAAGTTATTCACATATAAGTTCTCTAACTACCAAGACAACAACTGAAATGCCCAAGTGACTCCTAAAATTAAAATCTTTCACTTAGTTAGCCCCTCTTTCTAATGATAATTACATGGTCAGCAAGTGGCATCACTGGTCAATACTCCTCTTACTCATCCCATCTAATCAGTGAACCAAATAATCAGTCTTTCTCCAAAACACATTTGCTATTTTCCCCTTCTCTTTTCACAGGAATTACCTTAGTCTAAGGCCTTCATTATTTCTTCAGTAGCCTAACTGGCTTACCTGTTATCTACCTACTTCACAACACTCAGAACAGTTGCAAAGAAAATTCTTACTAAATACTGCTGTTATCCTACCAGCTGTTCCTTATCAAATATAAATATTCAAGTTGAACACTCATCCTGCAAGAGTTCTTCCTCATAAACAAAGAGATTATCTTCTATTTCTTTTGCATCCTGAAAGAGTTCTTATAGGTCTTACCATATATTGGGTGAACACAATACCTTATCAATGATTCTCTGAATACTGGCTATCTACCAAGCAGGCAGCTAGATAAATTGAGGGGATACAGTAGCAAATCAAATGGTTAAGTTTAATTTTCACTTATAGTAGGAGTTACTCAATATTACCATCCTCTATCCCATACCAAATTTAAAAATCAATTCAATTTGCTTTAAACAAAAAAACTTAGTCCTTCAGATTACATTTCCTGTCCTAATCTTAATTCCAGGATAAAAATGTATATCTATCAAAGGATTGTTGCTTATGAATAAATACATATTGTTTGCATCAATACATACTTTACCAGATCCATAACTTTATCTCTTAAGTTTACCTTAATACCAGCTGAACCTGTTGGCAACTGCACAACTTCATATGCAAGGTGAGACTTCTCTTCTTGAACAAATGGATCTGAGAATGCTCTGCCATGAAATCTCTTAAAACCTTGGACTGTGTTCTTTGCATTTGAAATAACCTAAAAGAAACAAACCTAGAATTAAACAACTGTGAGGACCAACTTTTAATTGGGGAGTGTTAGCTAAGCAGCTCACCGCAATATTGGGGCAAGGAAGAAGACTGGCAGCCTCCCTCAAAACAGAGCAGGATTCATTTAACAAGAACGAACTTAAAAAAACAAAAACAACAGGATCAGTAGGGTCAAGGAAAAGGGAAATTATACAACCTGAATAACACCACCACTCAGGAATCAACTGAGAATACACAGCAGAGCTCCTGTCACCTTCCAGCTTCCAGCTAGAATGGCGAATCTCCTCCCCACTTCTTCCCAGCAGACCCCAGCCAATTGGCCAGCCGCTCTGACAGTCACATAACTGCCCTCACTAGGCTTCCAATCATTATAATTTTGCCAGGCCCACGTAGGCGTCGGCGAGTGGTGCCAGTGCCATCGCAATGGCTACAACCAGTAGGTGGAGCACTGTGCCGTTTGCAGAGCCTCAGAAGCCAGTGTGCACACCGAGGTTTTTTAAAAAATTCTAGCCAAAAGATGGGGTCATAAAAACCTCAAATAACAATTATTTCTTTACACAATGAAGACTAGCTACTGAGAGATATGAAACAAACAACTATATGACCTCAGTTTTAAAAGTCTTTCCTTCTTAAAGCTTTAGTTTCTTAGTTCTATACCTGAAAATGATCCTAGAGACTATTATCTTTATACTTTCATCTTATAGGTGAAGAGAATGAATCCCAGAGGGTGACAAAGGGACCTGCAGAACTAAGAGTCAAGGCTAGAATATAGCCCGGCAAAATTCTAGTCTAGCTTTCTCTCCCCAACATCCAATAGTCATTCCCTAATAGATTGTTTCAATTCTACCTTCAACCTTGAATAAACATGAACAAAATATTAGCTATACATAGCAAAGATTATACTTTTTAAAAGTCTTCTGAATACAGAATTAATTTGAAACAACACCGGATATCAGAGAGGCTTTATGAATTACATGGTCTTCATTACATCTACCAGGAGAGTTATTCTTCCATGCTAACTTTGAAAGAAATAATAGAGAATCCTTAAAAGAATTATAGTTGTCTATCTGGGAAGGGAAGGAGAGGAAAAACTTTTACCTGGCTTTTAGCAGCAGCTCCAATTGAACGATTCTTAGGACCAAAAGAAACACAAGCCCTAGAATAAAAAACATTCAGATGTTTTTAGAAAAAATTTTGGAATTTACAATATAATAAAAATTCTATAGACCCAATTTTATTGCAAAGAGTATTACAACAGAAATATTAGTAGAACAAAAAACATTCCAAGTCCTAAGCAAAAGTACTTATTCATGGAAGCTAGGTGGCTCAGTGGATAAAGCACCAGCCCTGGATTCAGGAAGACCTGAGTTCAAATCAGGCCTCAGACACTTGACACTAGCTGTGTGACCCTGGGCAAGTCACTTAACCCGTTGCCTGCAAAAAAAACCCCACTTATTTCCAGCTATATTTGATGAAGGCAGAATTTCAGAATAAAGTAATGATGCATCATAATGGGATTTGACATCCACTTCATCCAAAATAATAAAGGGAGAGAAGGGGACCTTTTTCAAAAGAAAAAACTTGTAACCACTGTGTAGTGCAGACATAAAAAGTTCCCTGTAACTAAATTTTCCTAGTCATCATTAGCATATGTTTCTATTGCCCCTATTCTTCTGATAAATACCTTCTTTCTATCACACCTCCTAGGTGCATCCTAGAAGAGCCCAGGGACAGCAGATTTAGTGCTCTAACCCCTTATGTTCTATTAAATCACCGCCTTCCAGTAGCTTTCAGCCAGGTTCATATGCTTCTTTTTGCTAGGGGTAAATAAATAGCAAATTGTTACAGTGCTAAAAAATTTAAAGACTCAGTGGTTACATGAAAGCAAGTGTGTATGTATAACTGTCATGTCTACTGCTAGGGAGGGGTAAATAAAAAGCAACTGCAACAGAGCTACAAAGTCTAAAGACTCAATGGTTACATGAAAGCAACTGTCCTGTCTCCTATTAGGGCTGCATAAATGAAAAATCATTTAAGTGCTTACCATGTGCCAAGTACCATATTAAGTGTTAGATATACAAGAGAAAAGCAAGATAGTCTCTGCTTTTAAAGAACCTACATTCTACTGAGACAAAAGTAGAATGAAAATTCAGATGGAAAAGACCAATGTTTTTGTTTGTTTGTTTGTTTGCAGGGCAATAGGGGTTAAGTGACTTGCCCAGGGTCACACAGCTAGTAAGTGTCAAGTGTCTGAGGCCGGATTTGAACTCAGGAACTCCTGAATCCAGGGCCGATGCTTTATCCACTGCGCCACCTAGCAGTCCCCAAGACCAATGGTTTTTAAGGTAGAAAGCATATGGCAATGCAATAATAATGAATAACAGTAATAGTAACATTTATATCATGTTTACTATGTACAAGACACCATCCTAAGTACAATTATTATTCTCATTTGATCCTCACAGGAACTTTGAGAGGTAGGTGCTATCACCCCCCCCCCTTTACAGATGAGGAAACTAAAGGCAAACAGTGGTTAAGTGTCTTTGCCTATATTAAGTATCTGAGGCTGAATTTAAACTCAAGTCTTTCTGATTCCAGACTTGACACTCTATTGACTACACCACCCAGCATCTGCATTAACCATATTTATTTCTGATGCAGAAGATTTTGGTATCAAGAACTTTATTTTCTGGGTTTTCAGTAGCTGTAGTCAAGCTTGTTGTTGTTCAGTTTTCAGGTATATCTGACTCTTGGTGACCCCATTTGGAGTTTTCTTGGCAAAGTTACTGGAATGGTTTCCCATTTCCTCCTCCAGCTCATTTTACAGATGAACTGAGGCAAACAGAGTTAAGTGACTTGCCCCAGACACACAAGTAGGAAGTGTCTGAGGTCAAATTTGAACTCAGGAAGAGGAGTCTTTCTGACTTCAGGCCTAGCACTCCATCCACTGTGCTACCTAACTGCCCAAAGAGTTTACTTACTTCCATAGTTTACTACCACGTTGCCAAGATGTGTCTCATTTGCATTTGTTTTCAAACTCAGTACTAGGCAGAGTTGCCAAGTCCTTTACAAAACATTATTAAGTCAATGAACAAACCTCACTGGCTTCTTTTCACCTCTCTGCCTCCAGATTATATACCTAGAACATGAGTATAACTCTTCCTACTATATTGGGCTCACCCTACAACCCCACTTGCAAAACTGACAATGATTAATATGATTTTTAAGATGTTTAAATGATTAATATCAATAAAGATTAAGAACCCTAACAAAAAGAAATTATTTCTATTAGAAATTCAATGGCCCTTTATCTCAGTGGGGTAAAACATGCTATCAGTAAGGATAGACTGCTCTGATCACAGGAAGGGTGGCTCAGCCTGAAGAGGTCCTGGAAGAGTACACAACTCTACACAACACAACCCAGATATATTTTGAACATCAAAGGCAGATAAAAGAAAATTACTACAGTCTACAAAGTGTACCCAAGCAAGTCTCTTGGGGAAGAGGGGTGTGGAAGAATAAAAGCAGGTGATACTGATAACATTTAAGATTTATAAAGCATCTTTACATACATTATTTAACTGGATCCTAACATCCCTATAAGTAGGTACCACAGATTAGTAACAAGTCCCATCTTACAAACAAGGAAATGAAAAAAATTCAACTCACTGAAGATGGCACAACTGGTCATGTAAAGAGTGAGATTAGATTCAAACCCAGGTGCTTCCTGACTCCACTGTTGTTCCTAATATTGCCTCTCACCAAGAATTTATTAAAGGGTTTGAGCCACTGACTCCTGGATACACCAGGATGAGAATTTCAAAAGGGAGAATAGACACCACAATGCAATTTTCTATGAACCTATGCATGAATGGTTCATTATTGCTAATTTATCTTGGTGAGAGAAAGTGTACTGTAGAACTGAAGTTAGATTATTAGACCATGTAGAAATTAAGAAGGGAAAAACATTTTGGTCACATTTGCCAAACCAAGCAGCAGATTTTATGCATATGGAGAATGTTTCTTTCCCACCCACTAGCACCCCATGAAGACTGAATTCAAATGCTAATTCTACCTCTTCCAGGAAGACTTCCCAGATTTCTCTTTCCACCCTTCCCCCAACTTACAAGTGACTGACATAACTTTCATTTCATAGGATTTCTCTTACTCATTTTAAAAATATATTAAAAATTAAGACCATTTCTCCAGCTATCAAGACATCACCCTTAACAGACTAGAAGATCATGGGAGCAGCTAGGTGGTGCAGTGGATAAAGCATCGGCCCTGGATTCAGGAGGACCTGAGTTCAAATTTGGCCTCAGACACTTGACACTAGCTGTGTGACCCTGGGCAAGTCACTTAATCCTCATTGCCCCAGAAAAACAAAAACAAAAACAGATTATAAGATCATGAAGAAACAGGGCTGTATCTTACTTTAAGTCCTCTAGCACCAAGCAAAGTACTACATACTGTCAAGCACGTAAATGTGGAACAGAATTCTCAACTGTGGGGAAAAAAGAATGGATAGCTCTGAAAAATTCCTAATTATGAGAAATCTTCAGGCTTTTGGCAGAGGAGATATGGCAAAACAAGCTTAAACTCCTCTGCCAAGTCCTTTAAAACTTCCCACTACCCAAAATAATAATAGCTAATATCTATATAGCACTTACTATGTGCCAGAAACTGCTAATAAGCACTTTATAATTATTACTACTATCCCCATTTTACAGATGAGGAAACTTAGGCAAACAGAGGTTGTGACTTATCCAGGGTCATAGAGCTAGTAAGTGTCTGAGACTGGATTTGCATTCAGGTCTTCCTGACTCCAGAACAGGCACTCAATCCACTGTGCTCCATTGAGGAGGGAGAGAAAATACTAATAACTGAAGTGGCCATGGGGAGCTTATGAGATGGGCTTTGAAGAAAAAGGCTTCTGGAAGATGAGGAAAGAATACATTGCATACACAGGCAACTGCTTATGTGAATGTTTAGAAGTGGGAGATGGAATGTGCAATTTGGGGAACCACTGGTAATCCAATTTGGCTATAACATAAAAGATGTAAAGGGGAGTAATATTAAATAAGTCTAGGGAGGAAGTCTGTAAACAGAGTGTAGTTTTGTGTCTTTTCTTAAAAGCAACAGGGAGTTGTTTTTTATTTTTATCAAAATATGGTATGAAGTTTTTTTTTTTTTGACAGTGGTGTGGATAGATTGAAAGGAGACATCAGGACCAGGAAAACCAATCAGATTATTACTATTGGGGGTGGGGGGGTGTTAAGGCAATTGGGGTCAAGTGACTTGCCCAGGGTCACACAGCTAGTAAGTGTCAAATGTCTGAGGCTGGATTTGAACTCAGGTCCTCCTGATTCGAGGGCTGGTGCTCTATCCACTGCACCACCTAGCTGCCCTGCAATCAGACTATTACAAGAGAGCAAACCAAGAGAAAATAAGGGCCTGAAACAGGGTGAGAGCTGTGTAGAGAAAGGTGCACATCATATACTTTGTGGCAAGAGAATCAATAGGACTTGGCAACAGATTGGCTATGGAGAGGTGGGGGGGAGGAAAGGGAGGAGAAAGGAGGTGTGGGGGGGCATCAAGAATGATCATACAACAAGGGAAAAGAAAAGCTGGATTTGGAAAAAGAGAACCTTGGGTTCTTATCCTGGCTCTGACCCTCATTACAAATGAGATAATAAAAAAACCCTATTCTATTCCTTATTACAGATGAGACTCTTAGAACAATCACATAACAAGTCTCTGGGCCCCAGTTTTTCCATCCATAAAAATGAGGTTTGATCTAGAACTATGATTTCCAGGTTACAAACTTAGGTGATTGGGGGGAGGGTTGTAGCCTCAACAAACAGAAATTTGGTGGACAAACTTGGGTCTATACTGACATCCATTTTGGGTTTGACATGCTACAACATACAGTGAATATGTTAGGAGGCATAAATAAGGAAGTATATTCTAAGCATGAGTACAAGCCTAGGCAAAGGCACAGAGGCAGGAAATAAGAGATGGAACAGGGGCAGCTAGGTGGTGCAGTGGATAAAGCACCGGCCCCTGAATTCAGGAGGACCTGACTTCAAATCTGGCCTCAAACACCTGACACTTACTAGCTGTGTGACCCTGGGCAAGTCACTTAACCCTTACTGCCCCACAAAAAGAGAGAGAGATGGAATATGAAGTTCAGATAATAGCCAACTGGAGGGAAAGTTCGGTTAACAAGAGTAATAACAATTTCAATGGATAACATAGCTGTATCAAGTCAGTCTAAAATGACAAGAGTGCTAAGTGAAGGTGGTAGAAGAAACATGTTAATGCCTATCTCCCAGCCACAGTCCAGAGATGTGAATGGCTAGCTCTAGAAAAGTGACAAGGTAGGGCAGCTAGGTGGCGCAGTGGATAAAGCACTTAACCCCAATTATCTCATCAAATATATATATATATATATATATATATATATATATATATATATATATATATATATATATATATTAGTAGTCTTTAGGGGCAGCTAGGTGGTGCAGTGGATAGAGCACTGGCCCTGGATTCAGGAGGACCTGAGTTCAAATCCACCCTCAGACACTTAACAATTACTAGCTGTGTGACCCTGGGCAAGTCACTTAACCCCAATAACCTCACCAAAAAAAAAAAAAAAAGAAATAAAAGTGCCTATTAATAGTGATGAGTCTCTTTAGTTCTAGGAACAAGACAAGGAGTCTTGCATCTGGAAAGATGATGTAGAAAAAAAAGGTCTCTTTTCCATCCCTTCCAATCATAATCCTTTTGAGAGATCAAAGCTTGCAGGGTCAATGGTAAGAAGAAGTAACACTGGGGGGGCAGCTAGATGGCACAGTGGATAGAGCACGGGCCCTGGAGTCAAGAGTACCCGAGTTCAAATCCGGCCTCAGACACTTAACACTTACTAGCTGTGTGACCCTGGGCAAGTCACTTAACCCCAATTGCCTCACTAAAAAAAAAAGAAGAAAAAGAAGTAACACTACCTCAAAGAAAAGAACAATATTAAGTAAAGCCTGAAGAAAACACAGACAAGCAAGAGAACCTGGAAAGTTACATGTTTAATTATATTTTTTAAAGTAAATCAAATTGTTCCTAATAAAGATTTGCAATCTGCTGTATAATCCTCTTTTTCTGTTCTTTGTATATGGTTATTTTATTTGGTGCTTAAGTTCAGAATAAAAATGAACACTTTTAAAAAGAACACTATAGTTCTCTAGCAGAAATTAAAATTAGAAACAGGCTAATGTATTTTCATCTTATTTCAACATTTTATGGTTATAGTTTGATACCAAGTACATTCTAACCCGAACCTTACTCTAGAATTTGGAAAAGTGCTTGAAGGAGGAAGTTACAAATCTACTGTGTGCTTTTGAAGTTAAACCCAAAGCCTGAAGCATTTTTAAGTGAGTCATCTTTATTCTAGCTTTTACTTTGAAATATGCCCCAGTTCCCAGTAGCCTAACTTTCTATTGTTTTCAACCACGCATTTAAAACAAAACAAAACCAAAAAACACCTCATTTTCAAAGACCCAGGAAACATCAGCCTTTCTTAAGTCTATAAAGAGAATCCTTTTTAACTCTACTCTCCAACTTTTTCTGAGGTTCCAACAGAGAAACCAGTTTACCAAATACAAATTCAGAAGCAAAGTAATACTGAATGAATTACTCTTTACTTCCAGCTCTAAATGTATAAGAACTGTGGTCACATAAGAGAAGTAGGAGAGCTGGGATTGAACCCCAGGTCCTCTGACTCCAAATTCAGTATTCTTTCCACTAATACCATGATATCACCCTCCAGTACCATGACAATGATACAATCCCCATTAAGTCCAACAAATTGGAAATGTTTTAAATGGTCACAGCAACCCATGAAACGATACGAAAGCATGGAATGGTGATCTTTACCAACAGGAATACCCAATCCAATAAAATATTTTTTTTGAACCACTGAAGAGTTAGTGGGCTAATACAGCAACATTTTTAGATACCAAAATCATGCCATAGTCCAGATCATTTATCATCTCTAACCTTTAAATTCTCACTTTGAATTACTCCAGTCTTTTGTGTGCTATTGTCTACAATCTTCCCCTTGCTGCTACAATTGTACCGGTTCCTCAGTAAAGTTACAACTTCTAATTTTGAATTTGGGGAAGTCGATGAATTTGTAAATAATTATAACTGAAGATTTACTTTTTGTTTTTGGTTTTTTTTTGGTGGGGCAATGGAGGTTAAGTGACTTGCCCAGGGTCACACAGCTAGTAAGTCAAGTGTCTGAGGCTGGCTTTGAACTCAGGTCCTTCTGAATAATCCATTGCACCGCCTAGCTGCCCCATGAAAATTTACTTTTAAGTGACTATTTGTAAGGAAAGTACCTTTCCTTTCCTGGTTCTTTTAAGGTTCCTTTAAGGGTTTAAGCACAGATCAGGAAACTGTCAAAGCCCTACTTTACAGCCTTTCCAAAGTACTGGAGGTACACCACTGGTCCTGTAGTCTAGGCAACCCTAGTTTAGAAGTAAAGGAAATAAATGATGACTCAGAGTCTTTCCCACCCCAGCCTCCCACATCAGCTTCTTTAGTGTAATTCTGTGTACATCAAGGCAAGGACAAAACACTTTTTTGCTTAGAGAAAACTCTGCTGGCAGCTTTGCTGCTATTTCCCTAGAGCTCCTCTCCACTCATAAAACCAATTAAATCATCAGCTCCTTCTCTCAGACCTTTTCACTATCTAATTTTTACTTATTGAGGCAACATAACATAGCAGACAGATTGATTATCGGGAAAACCAAGCTGAATCCTGCTACTGATATTTATCAGTTGTGTGACCAAAGGCAAGTCACTTAACTTCTGTACTCCAGTTATTCATTTCATGGCTATAATATGTAACTCCAGGGCTGTTGTATGGATTAAATAAGATGATGTATGTAAGGTACTCTGTAAGCTACAAAGTGCTATGTAAACCAGTTATTATTATTACTTGCATTTACACTTATTTCTCCACTGTCCTGGGACACTGCACCCTTTCCTTCTAGATGAGGTTCTAGCAAAAGCCAAAAACCAATGTGTGCCCAACTGTGTAGCTAGCTAAGTGACCCCATTTCAGGTATAATTATAAAGGATGATCTGGAGGATTAATTTTGATTATATACACAAAAGCATATTTGTCCTAATATTCTTTTAAGTACTATTAAATTTTAATATTTCATCATTCTCAAGTGGAAAGTTCAGTTTAGGAACTATCAGTTCATGGGATACCTTCAGGTTATATTCTAGACAATTCCTAAGTGATTTGATGGAAGAACCTTCCTTTTCTTCTGGATGAAGTAGGAGCCATCATGTTGAAGTTTAGTAACTTGGAATAACAAAGAACTATTTGCTCTAAGAATGAGGGGATAAGTTTGGTTTTTGCATGAGTTTCCCTAATTTTATTTTAAGACCCAAACAAAAGTGTTCTCTGAAATATGGAGACCTCCAATCTGTGTTTTAACATCTCCAGTAACTGCTCACTTTCGAATCTTTTCCAGTCAAGGTGATAAACATATAAAGCACAAAGGAACCCCCAGTCATGTGATTTTATTCAGAACTGTAATTCCAGGTGCAAAATGGCCTCAGGCTTTAATGACCTGTAAGCCAGTTCCTATTTTCAGTAAATGCTGCTACTAGTGGCTCTTTATAATTTTTTTTTTCAAAACTAATTTTTCCTATTAGCAAGAAAATGTTCAAAACTATACTAAAAGGTAGCACTACCACCCCAATTTCACTTAATGTTCTGGTCCAGGCCATCCCCCAAAAACAGAGAAACTATTCATATTTTCTTTTTCATCCTTCAAATCTATATTAAACATCCCCTATAATTGATTGTTGCTTCCATCCCTACCATCTCTCACTTTCCATTTCCAAGATGTTGCCAAGGCCTATTGATTTCACCTTTGCAACAACTCTCAAATATGCCTTGCCTTTAACACTGCCACAACTCTTGTGCCTGCCTGCCTTCTTCACCTCACATTTGAATTGTTCCAACAGACTGCAGCAGGGTCTGATGCCTCAACTTTGTTCCGACTCCAAGCTACCCTCCATTCAGTCACTAAAGTGATTTTCCTCAAGTGTAAATCCGGATCCCATTACCTCCCTAGTCAATAAACTTCAATGGCTCCCTATTATCTGCAATAACAAATACAAAATGCTATGGTAGCATTCGAAACTCCTTCATAACCTAGCCCTCTTTCCAGTCTTCTTACACCTTACCCACTGAGCCACTTACTCTCTGACACAGTGACACTGGCCTCCCAGCAGTTCCACAAACAAGGCACTCCATTTCTTGGCCTAGGGCATTCTCTCTGGCTCTCCCCCAAGCCTGGAACGTTCTCCCTCCAGGGCTCCAACTAATGACCTCCCTAGTTTTAAGTCCCAAATAAAACCCCACTTTCTTAATTCTATTGCCTTCCCTCATTTAATGATTTCCTACTTATCCTGCATAGTTTGCTGTGTATATGTTTTTTATGTTATCTACCCCATTAGACTGTAAGCTCCTTGAGGGCAGACTTATCTTTTGCCTCTTTTTGTATCCCCAGTTCTCAGCACGGTGCCTGGCACACAGTAAGAGTTTAATACATTTTTACTGACAGATTGAAAGGTAATTTATTTGTGGTCTATTCAGTTTACATTTCACAGACTTTCAAACTCACTCAACTAAGAGGGCAAGTGTCTGAAGTGGGAGGCATGCCACCTCATCTTTCAAGCTAGAGCACATCACACGTTAAGTAAAATTGTCCCAAACCTTAAGGAACTTATAATATTACTGGAGAAACAAAATACATATAAAAGAGCTGCCACCACTACATAATACTGTGTATTATATCTAGTCGGTGCAGCAATCTCCCTTCCAGCAACAGGAGAGCATCTTTTCAATTTTATAATTGTAAATTAAATCACTGGAAAAATAACTAAGTAGCAATTGCTGGTCGAACTGCAATGCATCTATTCTGTGCAGTGATATCCATATTGCAGAGCTAATGGTTATTTTCAGAGACACTCAAAATGAAAAAAAGAGGAAAGGTTCATGCTACAGTGGAAAGACTGTTGTGCTACATCTGTGACCTTGGACAAGTTACAACCTCAGTTTACTCATTTGTATCTTGAGGTTAGATTATAGCAAGGGTTCTTTCTTAATCCTTGAGTCCACGGACCCGAATGAAATCCATGGATAGATTTCAGGGGGATTGTTTTTCTTTAAGAAACATGTTGGTAACTGTATTTCCTTGACAATCCCTATGTCTTTTACGTGTTTAAAAACATTATTCTAAGAAGTTCATGGGCTTCAACACACTACGAAAGGGTTCACAACATTAAAAAGGACAATGCCAGATGGTTTCCAAGGGTCCTTCTAGCACTAGGTTCTATGATTCTACAATAGGTATGGCATAGTGAATTGAGGAAGGGTGAGAGGGTGGCTCCAGACTGGAAATCCAGCCAAGCTACTTTCTCACTTTATGTTCCCGGGCAAGTCTAACTTTCTCAGGGCTTCATTTTCCTCAACTGTTAAATAAGCCTGAACTAAATCTCAAAAGTTGAAATAATTTCTAAATTTTATGATCCTATGATTTGAAAGATGGTGTTCCCTGAAACAAAATGATCTGCTGCTTTTGTAAAAATTCATCAGGAGTAGGCCTGCATAAATTACTTTAAAATTTGGAATCTTTTAATGAAGCTACGAATGAGTTTGTTAACACTAGGGGAAACATTCCAGAGAATCCACGTTGAAACACCTCCAGACGGAGAAGTGAGAAGCTCAGGATGCAGACTGAGACACTTTTGGATATAGGCAACGCAGATATTTGTTTTGCTGGCCTGAGCATATTTGTTACAGTACTCTTTTTTATCAAAGGGGAAAAAAGGGGAGCATTAAGTAACGAAAAAGAAGCTGCGGAAATATTCTGAATTATGTTCTAAATTGGTAGAAAAGCTGAACAATGGAGTGGTCTGCAGACAAACTAGAAGTGGGGAATGGAAAGGATAAACCCTCACTAAAAAGTGAATATCAATTCCTTCTGATTATTTAGATCTCTAAACCCTGAAACCGACCATAGGGTTTGGAGTCAAGAGGGCCCAAGGTTCAAACCGGAGCTTTGCCAGCTAGCTCCAAGCTGTGACCTGAGCCAAATCACTTACAAACTCTCTGGGTCGCAGTTCCTCATCTATAAAATGAGATGGGCTTGGGCTTGGATAAACGTTAAAGTCCTATGACCTCTCCTAGCTCGATCTGGCCATCTCCAAGGTGAAGTGGTTTCCTTACCAAGAGCCCTGGCCTCACCAAAATCCCACCGTCTCAATAACCCTCCCTCCCCACCCCAGGCAATTAAAAATCATTCCAGTCTCCCCTCCTTTCCCAAGCCCAGTGGCTTTTGGGGGCCGCTTTAGCCGGCGCCACCCCAAGTCCCCCAGACTACCCCCCAAGACCGCTTCTCTCCCCTCCCCCACACTCTATCCTGGGACCCTATTTTGCACCAGCCCCTGCTATCCCCAAGGCCTTGGAACTCCCTTACTTTGGAGCTCGGTGCTTGGTACATGGCAGGCACTTGATAAATTCTATTTAACTTATTCATCCTCTGCTTCTCCGCTCCCAACCCCACCCCTCACACACAGCCCGACCATGTCCTTTTAGGCCAGCCCCAAACCCCATGCCTCACACGGCCTACGTCCTCGTGGCGGGAGGGGGAGGGGGGGGTGGAGTGAAGAACCCCTGTCTTAGGCAAACGTCTTCTCCCGCCTGAGCCTCCGTTTCCTCATCTGTAAAATGGGTAGTCTCCTGCGAGTTGTCGGCAAAGCGTATGTCAGCTACTCCTTGCCCCGAGCCCAAGAGTCGCAGTGCCGGGACCCTGACCCGCTGGGTCCCCGGCTCCCGCCACCCTCACCCTCGCCCTCACTCACGGGGTACAGCGGTCGCTGTACTCGTTGGCGATCGTCTCGATGCCACCGGCCCGGGCCACGGCAACGTAGCAGCTTTGGAAGCCCAGGTCTATGCCCACCACCGACATGGCCCCGGCCTGGGACGGGAGCCCGGCGGCCCCGCGCGGCACCGGGGACGGGGGAGGAGCTGGGGAGAGCGCGAGGCGCACGCACGAGGCCCCGCGTGGCTGCCCAGGAGCGCGCGCTACACGCCGCCGCTGCCGGGCCTGAGGACTGACGGACGGACGGACCGACCGACGGACGGGGAGAGGAAGGGAAGAAGAGAGGAAGGAAGGAAAGAAAGAAGGAAGGAAGGAAGAAGGAAGGAAGAAGGGAGAGAGTAAGGGCCAGAGGCAGCGGACGAACGGGGCAGGCGCACTAGCCGCGAGCCGGCTCGGGAGCCGGGACACTGGCGGCCGAGAGGGCTGCGGGGGCGGGGGCGGGGGCGGGCTGGGGAGGGGTAAAGAAGCTCTCGAAGGATCTCGCCGCGTCTGGAGGAGGGCGGGGTCAGGGAGACGGGAGAAAGAAGGGAGCTTCTCGCGACGTTTCCCGACTTTTCCTCTTCCCCCCACCTCTCCCCTCCCCTACCTTCCCGGGGCTCCTCCCCCCTACGCTGTCTGCGTCACACACTGGTCCGGGGCGAGGGAAGGGAGGGAAGGGGACGGAAGGACGGATGGCGAGGAAGGGTTTCATTTTGTTTCAGTGCGCCTGCGCTGCCCAGGGTGTCGTTCTCCTCTGCAATTACCTCGAACAATGAATGGGGACCGGGCCAAAGAAAAATTGTCATATGGGCGTATCCACAAAGCTGAATACGCAGCTGTAGCCCCCCCCCCTCCCCACTTCCTTGTCAGTGCTAAGTGTAAGAGCGCGGGATCTGAAGCCAGGGAGCACCTGGGTTTCCTAACCTCTTAAGCTTTAGTTCCTCCTCCTTTGTCAAAATGAAGCCGTGTGACCTTCGAGCTTATAAATTAATATTGCAATAATTAATAATAATAGCTAGCATGTACACAGGGGCTGTTCTTAGCCCCATTTTACAAGTTGAGAAAACTGAGGCGGGGGAGAGGTCACACAGGCTAACAATGGCTATTAAGTATTTGAGGCTATATTTGAAACACTTTACATTCATTATCTCCTCCCCCAGGAGGCCAAGTAGCGGACACAAAGTCTCACCAGCTGAGAGACGGTGATTTTGCTAGGCTTCTGAGTCTAATTGACTGAGTGAACCTAGGAGAGTCACTTAACCTTTTAATACCCCCGACAAATCAATTTAATTGTCTAATGGTTGCCAAGTGCTTAGCACAAGACCTGGAACATTTGTTCGGGCCTTCAGCTGTGTTGGACTCTTAACTCGGTGGACCATATCAACTCAGTACTGCAGTACTTTTGCCACTTCCTTCTCCAGTGGATTAAGGCAAACAGAGGTTTTCTTCCTGACAGTGAATAAAGCACTGGACCTGGAGTCTGGAAGACATGAGTTAAAATATTACCTCATGCACTTACTAGCTGGGTAACTCTGGGCAAGTCACTTACCCCTGTTTACCTCAGTTTCCTCATCTGTAAAATGAGCTGGAGAAGGAAATGGCAAACCACTGCAGTATCTTTGCTCAAAAAAAAACCAAAAACCAAAAACCAAAAACCCAAATGAAGTCAAAAAGAGTAGAGCACTACTGAAAAGACTGAACAACAACTACCTGGCTCCAGGGCCAGCACTCTATCCACTGAGTCACCTAACTGCCTCCAAAGTACACCTGCATGGGTACATAGTAGGTGCTTAATATATGTTTGTTGACTGACCTTTGTGTGAGCAGGGAGTTTCTTCAACCCTAGATTCCTTTCACCAATAAAATCACAGATGGGGACCAAAAAAAAAAAAATCCTTGCCAACAGCTTTGTTATTCCCATTTTGTAGAGGAAGAAAAACCCAATGAGAATGGAACAGCCTTATTGGCTCCTCAAATCATTTCCCTGGAGCAACAGTTCAAGTTTTTTCTTCTCTCTCTTAATCTCTTAATCACATTCTCTTGACTTTTAACTCTATAACTAATTATCTAGCTTTGGTTCACAGAAAACAAATATGTGCTTGTCAGCTTGCTTCCATTTATAGTGACTTTTAAGCATTTTCACCTTCTCTCTTGTCATTCTCTGGTCACAGAAGAGGTAATTTTCTTCTACCTATGCTTGTGATTCCATTCCCTCCCTCCTTTTGGATGCCTTTTATTTTTGCACCAGGGCTTTGTAATAAATGAAAATATTCTAGTAAACTGACACAAGAACTACATCTAACAGTGAATACAACATTCTACATCCATAGTTGCCCACCTCCCTGTTAAAGGAGGTGGATGCTTCCTTTTGTCTTCTCTGGGACCAAGATTGATCATTACAATTATATAGCCTTCAGCTTAGTCTTACATTCTTTTCATCTTAATTATTCTTGTCATTGCATATATTCTTCCCCTAGTTCTGCTTCAGTCCTTAGAAGGTGATAAGGTTTTCCTATGTTTCTCTAAATTCCTCATATTTGTAATTTCTTACATCCCTATGCTATTTTATTTCATTTATGTGCTATTTTATTCCATTCAGTCATTTGTTCAGCCATTCCCCAAACTTATGGGATCCACTGTTTCCAGTTTTTGCTACCACAAAAAATGTTGCTGTGAATATTTTACTTTATTTGCAACCTTTCATTCTCTCTTTGGCATCCTTGTGTTATAGGGGTTCTTAGGAATTCCTCTTTAAAGAATTATACCCTCTTGCACACAAAAGCAGTTAGAATAAGATGGTAGTTTATTTAGGGGCAAGGGAAGGGAAACCATGAAAGAAATCCTTGGACTTCTCATGATCAGATAGGTATCAAACAAAGCACGTGGCTCTGAGGTACCAATCTCCTGGAGTAGGAGGCTGGTATTTACTTTTATAGGGGACTGATGGGGGTGTGACCATTTGACTGTGGAAAGTTCCTTTAGTGAGGGAGGACCAACCCCCACTGGTGGTGACTAGAGGAATTAGGTGAAGGGTGGCTATGGATCTCTCAAGCCTTCTCTCTTTTCAGGACACAAAGGCTGCAGCCACACCCAAATTTATCTCCCCAGGGGCATGGGAGATCAGGGTGGAGGTCCCGAAGCTAGCCCAGTTTGATCTTGTTCTTCTTATCTCTCTAGGCATATCTGTCCTCTGGTTTAGTTTCTCAAGGAGAAGATTCCTTGATGTACCCCAGAGAACTTCTGGGGTACTCTGGGCTCCATAACACTTGGGATATATGCCAAGCAGTGGGATCTCTGTGTCAGTGCTCTCTCTCAAGTATTACAGATCTTTCGCTCACTAATGGTTTCCATTTGCCTACAAACATGTTCTAGTTTCCTCAGTCCAAAAAAAATGCTTGTGACCCTTCTGCAGTACCAGGTCCCTTCTTCTCTTTCTTTTTCTTGGTAAATTTCTTGAAAAAATTGTCTACAACAAATGTTTCCACTCTTTGTAACCCATCAAAATGCCTGGTTTCTGCTTCCACCACTCTACTGAATGAAGACTTCTGTCAAGATAGGTCATGTAAGCTTAGTTTCCCTAACGACCTCAAAAAGTAGAATCAATCAAATAATAAGCCTTTACTGAAGCATATAGAATTCAGGGAGTACTATCACCTATGGTATAAGGGATTTATTTTTGTTTTTTTTGCGGGGCAATGGGGGTTAAGTGACTTGCCCAGGGTCACACAGCTAGTATCAAGTGTCTGAGGCCGGATTTGAACTCAGGTACTCCTAAATCCAGGGCCTGTGCTTTATCCACTGTGCCACCTAGACGCCCCCCTGGTATAAGGGATTTTACTGAGACCTTTTCAAGGCTCCTCATCCACCTTTTGTCCACACCCCAGCAAAACCATCTCAACAGATGGCTAAACCTGGTTGAGGGTAATCTACAGGCCTCAAACTTGTTGGTGAGTTAAGGAGATATCTACCCCAAGCATGTGAAGATTTCCCCTGGTTGAAAGGGCAGATGAAGAGGAGCATGACATCAGGAAGATGATGTCCATTGATAGCATAGGATGGAAGTAGGAAAGGGGAAAAGGGAGGAAGGGAATGAAATAAGCATTTATATAAGAACCTAAATTTATCAGGCACTGTGCTGAGTACTCTGTATGGATACAAAGAAAGATAAAAGACAGTTCCTGCCCTTGAGAAGCTCACAGGCCAAGGGAGAGACAATAGGCAAATAATTATATACAAACAAACTAAAGACATGATAAAGAGAGTAGGCTATGTGGGGACAAGTGAGTGCATCTGGAATTGTAAAGGCATAGGACTGAATGAGAGGTTAGCCCCAACCTGTCCCATCCCCTCCACTCCACCCTACCCCTTCCACTCTACTTCCCCACACCAAATTTTTCAACAGGTTACAAAGAGAGTGAGTAAGGAGGAAGTGGTAACAACTGACAGTTTTTTCAAGAAATTTAGTGAGAAATGACTGGGCGGGTATAATCTATATCAAATCGCTTGCCTTCTCAAGGAGGGGGAAGGAAGAAAAGAATTTGGAACTAAACATTTTTTTTAAATGTTAAAAATTTTTGTTTACATGTAACTGAGAAAATAAATTTTTAAAAAAGAAATTTGGCAAGAGAACGGAATATAAGGAGAGAGAGAGGATTGTAGAGGGGTCACAGGTTTTTTTTTTTCATTAGGACTGAGGAAACCAGAATGTGTTTGTAGGCAAATGGGAGTAGGCAGTAATTGAGAGATCAATAATAAATGAGAGAGAGAGCATAGACTGACTGCTTGGTATTTATGCCAAGGATACCAAAGACAGAATGAAAGGTTCCAAATAAGGCAAAATATTCATAGCAACGCTTTTTGTGGTACCAAAAACTGGAAACAGCTTAGAAGCACATTGACTAGCTAGAAACACACCAAATAAACTTAAAAAAAAATTATACTAATCTTAGAAGAAAAGAAACCCACAAAGAAACCTCTACTAAAAATTCTACTACTCTAAAAAGAATAGACAGAGGTAATGAGCAGTTAAAAACAAACTCCCCTTGATTCTTCTCAGCAATGCAACGATACAAGATGGTTCCAAAGGACTCATGATGGAAAAGGCTCTCCAAATCCAGAAAGGAAAAAAAAAAAACTGTGGAATATGGATGCAGACTGAACCATAGTATTTCTTTTGTTTTGGGGCTGTCATTTTTCTTTTTTGAGGTTTTTCCTTTTTGCTCTAATTCTTCTCTTATAACGTGACTAATGCAGAAATATGTTTAATGTTATTGTACATATATGACCTATATCAGATTGCTTGCTGTCTTGGAGGGGGGAAGGAGGGAAAAAAAATTTGAAACTAGAAATCTTATAAAAACAAATGTTGAAAACTATCTCTACATGTAAATGGAAAATAATAAAATACTTTCATAATTTAAAAAAAAGTGCCAATTATGAAGAAACACTACAGAATACCAAAATACTAAAGCTTCAGAAGAAGAGAATAATACTGAAATAACTAGAACTAGAACCATAGAAAAGAAAACATAAGAGGATGACCACTAGAACCACTAAGGAAGAGTGATCAGTAGGCCTAATAAAAGAATAGAGGGAAGAGAGAAGGATGGAAATTAGAACTCAATAAAAAAATTCAAAAGGAAAGTCACCTGCTTAGAATAGGCACTGGAAAACTTTAGCAAAGCAGTGAATGGGGAAAAAAAAAGAAGAAACTAAACTCAAAAAGTTCAAAGATAGGGGCAGCTAGGTGGCACAGTAGATAGAGCACCATCCCTGGATTCAGAAGGACCTGAGTTCAAATCCGGCCTCAGACACTTGACACTTACTAGCTGTATGACTCTGGGCAAGTCACAACACCAATTGCCTCACACACACAAAAAAAGTTCAAAGATGCCAGAATTACTTAATGAAAGTCAAAAGAGCAGATTTGAAATTGTGCATGAGCATGAGATATGTATGGGTTGTTTTTTTTTTAATGACCTAGAAATATAGAGGTACAAGAGAGAATCTAAGAATCATTGGCTTCATAAAAAGACATAATGGGGAAAAAAACAGCCCTGAACATCTGTTGTAATCTGGAAAAATCTCCCAATTTCTTCTGGACTAGTCTTTTTCTGCCTTTTCTGTCTGTTCCCTAGTCATGCTCTTTCCTTCTGCCTGGGACCCCCTCCCTTCTGCCCTGACCCTTTTTGACCCCCAGTATCCTGGAACATATAGGGATTTCTGGTTATGGCAATGAGAGGGAAAGCTGGTAGCTGCATCAAAGGTAGTGTACTAGGACATATGTCCAGGGTCATAAACTCCAGTATCAGTGCCATATAGAACTGCAGAGCTGGTAGTCCTAACAGCTGGGAGAGAGGAGATACTCACCAAGCATAAGGAAGAAGGAGCAAAGGAGCAAGCTCATACTCCAGGGAGGAGAGGAAAAATAGAGACACCAGCAGCTCTTCAGTATGGTCCTCAACTCCAATTATACCATTCAGTCTTCACCCTGTGAAGTTATTTTGCAGCATCTGTGACTGAACTCTTGAGAGGATTGGAGGAAGGAAGGAGAGGGAAGGAAAGAGTGACATGCACCAGACTAACTCCTTCTCAGTTCTTATTTGCATTTTGTCATATTTGTCTATTTTTCTAGACTTGTTATTTCATCAGTGCAGCAGGCTCCTACTACCAAGCATGTTGGTATTTGTTCTGCAGTGTTATAGTTTTAGATGGTTCTGAGTATCAGCAAAATGAGTCATAGAGTCATTATTTGAAAACCTTCAGGATTGATCTCAATCTATGTGAATCCAAACCAATAAAATCACCACCACCCTCCTGTGCCATAGACTTTCCTACCTACCTCAAGGCAGCTAGGTGGCACAATGGATGGAGCACTGGCCCTGGAGTCAAGAGGACCTGAGTTCAAATTTCACCTCAGAGACTTACTAGTTGTGTGACCCTGGGTGAGTCACTTAAACATCTCAAATATCCGGGGCTATCTCCAGTCCACTGGACCCAGATAGCTCTGGAAGAAAGAGCCCTCCCTCACTTAAATCCCACTCACTGCATGTCATAACATTACCTCATGATGTCATGGTCCTCTTCAAGAATAAAGGATAACAATCCACCTCAACTTGATCTTTCAGAAAGTTTCCAGAATAATCTTTCTTATATATGTACAAACTTTATTTTAAGGTCCTCTTAGTGAGGTTATAGTTACTTTTACTATAGTTTTAAGAGCCAAATAGTATGTTTAGGATTTGACTGTTGAGGCTGGCAGTGTTTGAGAAAACTGGAAAGAAAGTTAATAGAGATGGTTTAAGATGGAGAAGACAGAGAAAGATGAGAAAAAAAACCTTTTTCTTGGGAAAACTGCCTTAGCTATTATTTTATGGAGAAACATTATAAAGATCATTTTATGATGAGTGAGTTTTGAGAAAGGTTTTACATGATGGCTTAAGAAAAATAGATAAACTTTTCCTGTCATAGCTGGAGTGAAGCTAGAAAAGACAGAGAAAGAAGATAGTGAGTTCTTTCTTTTGTAAATATTTAAAATTTATTTTTAACATCCTTTTCTTTTTAAATTTTGAGTTCCAGATTTTCTCCCCCTCTCCCATTCCTCCCCATCTACTGAGAAGACAAACAAGATACCAATTATGCAATTGAAATCATACAAAATGTTTCCATATTAGCCATATCACCAAAAAAAAGTGAGATTATACTTCAGTTTGCACTCAAAGTTAATCAGTTTTCTCTCTGGAGTTAGCATTTTTTCATCTGAGTCCTTTGGAATTGTTTTGGATCACCGTATTGATCAAAGTAGTCAAGTCTTTCACAGTTGATCACCATTACAACATTGCTGCTACTCAGTAATAACAACATTGTATAATGATCAGCTGTGATAGACTTGGCTCTTCTCAGCAATACAATGATCCAAGATAATTCCAAAGGACTCATGATGGAAAATGTTCTCCACATCCAGAAAAAAGAACTGTGGATTCTGAATGCAGATTGAACCATACTGTTTCTACTTTAAAAAAACAAACAAAACCAACATTGCTGCTACTGTACACAATGATTTCCCAGTTCTTCTCACTTCACTTTGCCTCAGTTTACATAGGTCTCACTATTTTTTTTCTGAAATCATCCTTTGTCATTTCTTATAGCACAATAGTACTTCATCACAATCATATACCACAACTTGTTCAGCTGTTCCTCAATTGATGGACAACCCCTCAGTTTCCAATTCTTTGCCATCACTAAAATAGCTGCTATAAATATCTTTTTTCTTTCTTTTTTTTTTTTAAAACATATAGGTCCTTTTCCTTTTTTCTTTGCTCTCTTTGTGGTATAGAACTAGTAGTCATTTTGCTGGACCAAAGGTTATGCACAATTTTATAGTCCTGTATGGAGCAAACTGCCTCAGTTTACCCAAATAACTCGAGGAGACCACCAAGTCAAGCAGAGACAGATTTATTACATTCCCATTGGAATGGGCAAGCTCAATGCCCGAGCCACGCCAGCTAATACATGCCTTGACCTTATATAGGAATGTTGGTCAGAGGGGAAGTCCCCACGCACACTAGGTCGAGCTCACAATCTAACATCCAATCCTGTCTCACCCAGGGTGCGAGTTCAGCTTGTGATCAATGTATGGAGACATGCATACATGTTCCAGGAACAAGGGGGAAAAGGGGAGGGGGAACAAGGTCAAACCAAAGGAAGAGGAAACAGGGGAGTGACAGTCAGATGTTTCAGATCTCACAGTTCCCACTGCCTACCCTCTCCCAGCCCCTGTCTCTAAAGATATTCAACCTGAATAACAGGAAGAGTCACTCAGGTGCTTCAGCATTGTTCTGTAGTTGTGTTAATTCTAGAAGGATGACAGGGTTAAAATTTATCTTCAGCTATGTTGGGAAGAAAAGAATAATCCATTGTTGGGACCCCAGGGCCAAGGGGATTCTGCTCTGAGAAAAAGAGACATGTCACTTAACATCTGGTCTCAACTCAATTGCTGCATCCTGTGCCGAGCCCCGTCCTTTCTTCTTGAGTCCCGAGTATTGAATTGGTGGGCTAACTCCCTGACCCACTGACTGGGGTTCTGACACATGATGGATTTCAGACAAAACTAATATGTAGCTGACAAGTGGGGAGACTGAGCAGAAGTAAAAATACTGTTAATTGGCAATAAAACTTAAAGGAGACAGTGAGAATTTGACAAGCAATAAACTTCTAAACGAACTATACTGGGGCAGGGCTGGGTACCTTCCAGACCCCATCCTCAGAGTTTAATCTGACTCAAATCCATAATCATATCATATAGTCCTTTGGGCATAGTTTCGGGTTGCTATAGAGAATGGTTGGATCAGCTCACTACTCCACCAACAATTCACTAATGTACTATTTTCCTTCATCCCTTCCAGCATTTGTCATTTCTGATAGATGTGAGGTGGTACTTCATAATTGTTTTAATTTGCCTTTCTCTAATCAATAGTGATTTAGAACATTTTTTCATGTGATTGTAGATAGCTTTGGTCTCTTCTTCTGAAAACTACCTGTTCATATCCTTTGACCACTGGGGGATAGTTCTTATTTTTATAAATTTGACTCAGTTCCCTATATATTTAAGAAGTGAGGCCTTTATCAGAAAAACTTGCTGAAAAAATTTTAAAATATTACTTCATTGTCTATGGTGCCTTTTTTTGTTTTGTTTTGTTTTGTTTTTGCGGGGCAATGGGGGTTAAGTGACTTGCCCAAGGTCACACAGCCAGTAAGTGTCAAGTGTCTGAGGCCGGATTTGAACTCAGGAACTCCTGAATCCAGGGCCGGTGCTTTATCCACTGCGCCATATGGTGCCTTTTTAGCAAAATGTAGTTAACCTGATTATCTCTTTCATCATGATTGCTACCCCTTCCCTCCTCAATTTGGCTAAGTATAAATAAAAGACGCCGCTCCAGACCTTCATTTCAATTTTGTGTGTGTCTTTCTGTCCCAAGTGTATCTTTTGTACACAACATACAAGATTCTGGTTTCTAATCCATTCTGTTATCCACTTCCATTCTATAGGTTAACTCATCCCATTTATATTCACAATTATGATACCTAAATGTGTATTTCCCTTTATCCCATTTTCCTCTGTTTATCCTTCTCTCTCTTTTTATCTTGTCCCTCCTCAAAAGATTTCACATAATGCTTGCATCTTTCTTATGAATCACAGAATTTGAGAGTTGGAAAGAACTTCAGCAGCCATCTTTGTTCAGTTGTTTTTCAGTTGAATTCAATTCTTCATGACCCCACTTGGGGTTTTCTTGGTAAAGATACTGGAGTGGTTTGCCATTTCCTTTTCCAGTTCATTTTACAGGTGAAGAAATTGAGGCAAATGGATTAAGGGTCTTGCCCAGGGTAACACAGCTAGGGTCTGAAGCTTTAGCAGCTAATTAGTCCAATCAAAACCTGAAAAGAATCCCTATTATAACGTACCTGACAAATGGTCACTATCCTCTGCTTGAACATCTCCAATAAGTGAGTCTTCCATTATAATAGATAGTTATATATAGTTATTTTATATTTATTTAATTTACATCCATGTTCTATATCATAAGATCATAGATTTAGAACTAGAAGAAAATTTAGATATTATCAAATCCAACCCCTTCATTTTATAGATTAGGAAACTGATAGCCAAAGAGGTTAATTTACCCAGTCTAACACCATTAGAGAGTGACAGAGCTGGGATTTGGACCTAGGTGCTCTGACTACAAATTCACTTCCCCTGAAGAACATTGTTTTTATACTGTGAACTTCATCAGAGAAAAGTTTGCATCTTATTAATAGGTTTTATTTTTCCAGTGCCCAGCACAGTACTCTGTACCTAGAAGTACCTTAATAAATAAATAATACCAGTGATTGTTTAGTGAATGATTGAATAAGCAAATATCATAATTATAATGTATGGCTATCTCTCCAGGAGTAATAAGCACCAGACGTCCACAGCATATTGAGTATACAGCAATCTCATCAGTCCCAAGGAGTAGGATCTCCTTTCCCTGTAGACCTCAACAATAAGTCTGTCACTGACACAGCAAAAGTGAACAGAGCAGACAGTTGTCTCAGTTGATTCAGCACAGGCCTTACACTCCTGGTTTTCTTTGGCACAATACCCAGCAACCTAACCCATCATCATCACAGAGATGTTCCCTTCTAAAAATAAACTGCAACCCACATCAGCTCCAAAACCCTTGTCCTGCTATAAATAGTTCTCTGTATCATCAAACATATGGTTCATGAGACTATTCTGGGACATTTGAGCATCAATGAATCAGATCAGCAGAGTTCAGAACTATGGCAAGTTTGAAGTATCACGTTTCCAGGAATTCTGTTGTAGAATAAACCATTTATAACGTAATTCTCAAAACATGCAGCCTGTTGGTGGCATGAACAGACACAATACTTTTGCCTTTAATAAAAGCTTCTCATAGATCATAGGGGAACGACATTGTTAAATTCTTTACTCTGTTAAAATGATTAAATTTAGATCAAGTCAATAAGTATTTATTGAGCACCTCCCTGGGTTCAGCTGTAGGGTCCAAGAAAAAGAGGTCTGGGATATAGCAAAGAAACCATTGGTTGACACCTATGGTACTGAGAGCTATTCTTTCCTGGCTTCTTAGGAGATATAGAGAAAATGACATGATCCCATAGTTAGAGCTGGAAGAGACTTCAGTGGGAGTCTAATCCAACCCCCTCATTTTAAAAAGGAGAGAATTGAGGTCGTTAAGAAAATCAGTCAAAGTCACTTAAGTAAGTGGCAGAACTAGAATATGAACCCACATCTCTAACTCTAAATCCACAGTTATTTTCCACTGTAACATGGATTATATGACCTCTAAATTCCCTTCTATCTCTGGGATTCTCTAATTCTGTGACTGACGCTCCATCCACATTGCCTTATATGGCATAGAGGATATCCTCTTCCCAGCAGAGAGAATGAGCTAAAAAAGGTAAACAGTTTAACCTTGTCATAGTAGCAGAGCTTACAGCGAGGCCGGGGTGGAGAATTTAAAGTCGGTGCCAATACAAGTACTAGTTCCCCAATATGTTACTTGTAACTGTGACATCCATACATTCTGAATTTTATATGACAGTCTCAATTGCAATAAAAGGAAGTATGCATTCTTCCTACATTGAAAAGGTGAAGGATTGAGGATGTGAAACATTGTAAATAAATACCTTTAGTTGCTGTGTCCGTTTTGCAACTGCTTTTTCTACTTTTTCATTATTCTTTTTTATTCGTTGTGACAGGGATGGTCCTCTGGGGAGGGGAGAGAAAGGATACATGAAGCTGATATAAAAACAAAAGGTATTAATGGAAAGGTTTTTTTAGTTCAAAAATGTCCAAAAGGAAATATGCTTTTATTAAAACCTTGCAAAATTAATTTCTCTGCCAGATAAAATTCTGATATCTCCCACCTCTGTCTTGAGTAGGTGACACTCTGAGTACACACAATCATTGTCCTGAAATGCTGAATCTGGAGTGTTCAGCCTGGCTCCTAGGAAGCCCTTTTCCTAAACTTTAGAGATTCCCCTGGCATGGTAACCTGCATCAACCAAAGTGTCTGCTGGTACAAAGTGTTTGTCTATCATAAGGGAAGACCCTAAACCTTCAGAGGTGGTATCTTGCAGTAGAAGGAGCCCTGAAATTGGCATCAGAAGATCTATCTCTAGTTCCACTCTGCCTCTCACTATTTGTATGACCTTGGGAAAGTTACTTCCCTTACTGACTTTTGCAGTTCTTCATCTCTAATTGGGAATCATAATACTTGTACTGTAATCTCCAGGGGCTGTTATAAAACAATTAATATGGAAACTGCAAAACTCCATATAAAAATGAGTTATCGGGGCAGCTAGGTGGCGCAGTGGATGGAGCACAGGCCCTGGAGTCAGGAGTACCTGAGTTCAAATCTGGCCTCAGACACTTAACACTTACTAGCTGTGTGACCCTGGGCAAGTCACTTAACCCCAATTGCCTCACCAAAAAAAAAAAAAAAGTGAGTTATCATCATTATGATTATAACGTGTAAAAATGATGTTGAACATCAGACTATCTGTATAAATTTGGAGGATCCTAGGTCAAAACATCTTTTGTGTTTTTCTGCAGGATGCAAACGTGTTTTGGACATTCAGTAAATGGTCAATGGACTCTGAGCCATATGGTGAGGGTGATCAGGGAAACCCCAAATTTGCTAGGCTGGGGCATCTCTTATACTGTGGGACACATATGAAAGCTTCATGCAAGGTTATGTTGGCTTTGCTTGGATGATGCAGCAATTCTTCATTGGTCTTAAGTTAATACTCTGATAGTTTAGGTCTGATATTGAAACGAAAGTGATTTTTACTTGGCCATAGCAGGGGGAAAATATTCAACAAGAATATTCAGTAAAGACACCACATTGATTCAGCTGAGCACAGCTTCCTGGCATTAATCACACTGTCAGTCAATGGTCAAAATCCTTACAGGGGAACTGGAACTCCCAAAGTCTTTTGTACTGAGAACACCATGTTGAACAGCCTAAACCATTCCCCAGAGACAAGCAAATCTTCAGGTAAATTTCAATACCCTTTAAGGTAAAGAAGTAGCCTAACCCTTTGGTAGGGTCTTAGGAAAAGCTAGCCCGACATACATAATAGGGTGCTGGGAAATATCACTCCTGCCACAGTCCCCATGATCTTGGTTGTTTGAAGAGAACTGGCCCCTGAGAGTCAGGAGGATGAACCCTTGTGAATCAGAAGGGTAGACTCTAGTTAGATTATAAGAGCTGTAGAAACAGCCCCACCATAATACTTGCACTGTATATCTCCAGGGGCTGTTATAAAACAATTAATATGGAAACTGCAAAACTCCATAGTGCCCTCTTCTACTGCCTTCTCTCCCTTGGAATTCTAGCAAGAAAAGGAGGGGATTTCACTTCCCTCCCACTTCTTCTAGTGGCAGAGACCCATTCTAGTTTATGCAGGGCTAAGGCAAAGCCTTGAGTCTCCAGCTTCTGCCTTCTGCTTTCTGTCTGTCCTTTAAGCACATCTCACCAACAAGTAGTCTTGAGAAATGGACATTTCTAACCTTGTTCACTTTCTTGTGAGTTTAAGGGTTTGAGAAGTCCTGAGTTGGGTGGTAGCTGCCCAGATGGAAATGAGAGCAGTAAAAGCAGAAAAAGTACCACCTCTAGGAGTAAGCCTGTGGCTAAAAAGTCATCCTTGCTGACCAGGAGATCTGGACATTGTGAGTTTCTTGCACAGAGGTCCGAGGTGAACATAAATTTAAATTATCTATCTAGCTGCCCCATTATACTTCCTTGGTAGTATAAGAAATGAAATGAGTTATTTGAGATGTGTTTTTGTGTCTGCAGATGCACACCTATGAGTCTTTTGCAAGGGTATTTTAGCTAGTAAATGTTTAGCAACTGGATCTCAAAAAGAGGAAGAAAGAAAAATGTGCACAGCAGCCCACTTTGAAGTTTAATCTATATTATTCACAATTTTCTCGATCGCCTTAAGTCTGGACAATCAACAAAGCAATAAATTAAGCTACAATTTGTAGTGTCTGCCCATTTCTTTTTGTTTTGTTTTGTTTTGTTTGTTTTTTGTGGGGCAGTGGGGATTAAGTGACTTGCCAAGGGTCACACAGCTAGTAAGTGTCAAGTGTCTGAGGCCGGATTTGAACTCAGGTACTCCTGAATCCAGGGCCAGTGCTCTGTCCACTGCACCACCCAGCTGCCCCATGTTTGCCCATTTCTTTTTTTTTTTTTTTAAGTTTTTTTTTTTCTTTTTTTTTTTAGTGTGGCAATTGGGGTTAAGTGACTTGCCCAGGGTCACACAGCTAGTAAGTGTGTGTTAAGTGTCTGAGGCCGGATTTGAACTCAGGTGCTCCTGACTCCAGGGCCGGTGCTCTATCCACTGCACCACCTAGCTGCCCCGCACCACCTAGCTGCCCCATGTTTGCCCATTTCTGAGGTATAAATGCTTACTCTGAAGATTTAACAGTCTGCTCTCCTGAGCTTGTTTGAAATAGCTTTAACACACTCTGGACACTGTGACATCTTCAGCATTTTTCTGCTGTGAAGTAAATTAACGGTTGTTCTATACCAGATATTCATGTGATATACTGAGTATCTTTTCCAGAAGAGACTCTGACACCTCTGTTTTCTAGAGACCCTGGCTTTATTTTAAAATATATCTCTGAAATTGTAGTCAGTCTAGGTAACTAATCTCCTATCAATGGATGTTCACTTTATTCCCATTTTTTTTTGCTCCTACAAAAAGTGATGCTGTGAACATTTTGGTACCCCACTAACATTTCATTTTCAGGTTTCCTGTCTGAAGAAGACTCTGTAGTTAATCCTAGGATTTGATGAACAACCAAAATCAGAATGCCTAGAGTTTATGTGGCATCTTGGCCAAACATGGCTTCATGTCCCAAAGGGGACCATTTATTAGTCGTTGACAAGTAGTTATATTTAATGTTCAAATGAAATGTGAGTTTGAAATCTAAAAATATCCCAGATGATTAGAGATGATTTGACACTTGGAATACCCACTACAAAAGCACTAACCAGGAGAATGGGTAGGACCTTGGTAACTAACAACATGTTTTCCTGGGAACAGCACAGAGATCTGGAGTGACCAAATGGAGTGTCAGATTCCCAGGAGTGAAAGAAATGCTCATTTGAAGTAGGATCACAGGATCATGGGTTCAAAATGACTTTAGAAGTTATCTAGTCCCCTCCCACCCTTATTTTACAGATGACTTGCCCAAGGTCACAGAGCTACTAAGTATCAGAGGCAAGCTTTGAATACAGTTCTCCCTGGCTCCAAATCTAGGACTCTAGCCACTGTACCACACTGCCTCTCAAATTGGAATAAAGTTCTTTCAAACAAACGCCAATTGCACACCTGATTCAGGCAGGTCTGGTGGTTCAAGATTGACACTGGGATTAAGTCACATCATTTAACATTTAACAACAACAAAAAGGCAGTTTATTTAGCAGTAGCATACAAAGGACATTTGGCAAGGATATAGTCCTGGTTCAGGAAAACAGTCTTCTTTGTCACCATGTGGAAACACCTATAGTCTGAAGGATGTGTTGGTTCACTTGGTAGTGGATAGCAGTGGTGTGTTGATAAATAATTAACAACCAGCTCTCAGTGTGGGAAGAGGAGGGAAATGTACTCATGACACACTTTTAAGTTTAATCTGCAATTTTAACATTGCCTCCTTCATTTTCTTAAGTTTAGACACAGATCAAAACAATAAATCAAGTCCTGATTTATAGTGTTTATTCTGAATATAAGTGAAAATTTAACAATCAGTTTTTGTACACTGGTTCAAGTTGGCTCTGGCACACCTCTGAACATTAGTTAAGTTTGAAGGGCACCAATTCCTTGTCTGGCCTAGGCAAAGAGGAATTCAGATCACTGGTTCAGGCCCTAATTGCCTGAGTAGACCAATCAAGTGTCAATCCTCTTCCCTGACTTCTAGGGGAAAACTAGCTCAGCCTACATGGAAGGGATTCTGATATATATTGCTCCTCCCATCATACCTCAGAGTTTGATGGCAAAGTCCAAAAGGTTTTCTAAGGACTTTCCATTATTCTGTTAGCTTAAGGGCCCAGAATATGAAGGCGAATGAAGATCCAAAATCTTCAACTTTATATCCAAGTCTAGGACCTTAGCAAGCTGGTCCTTATGGTGGGTGATGCCAGATCTTTGCAGTTCACAGTGAGCTTCTTGGTGTAAAGTGGTGACAATAAGGAAAAACAGCACTAGAAATATTAGGGCCACAGCACAAATGATGATAATTACAGGACATTAGCACATGATGACAATTCTCATCCCAGGTCAGGATCATTACCCTTTTATATGCAACTGTCCCTATACCAAAGTCAATATGGAGACTTCCCCTACAGAATTACATACTCAGTGTTCCCCAGCCCACCATCCAAGACCTCCATTTCCCTGGGTCCTATTGGAGGAGAGGAGGAGACAGGAAGGTGAAACCAAATTGTTGTTCCTTTAGAGGTCTCTGAGAGGATTCTTCTTCCACAGGGCTGGACCAGGACTCACTCACCTTCATTCAGGATTTCCATCAAGTCACTAAGATATCTGTCAGAAAGATCATGCATTCACCATAGTTATGCAGAAACAGTTCCATCCATAGTATTAGGAAGCAAGTTACCTTCCAACAATTCCACTCCCTGATCCCCCAAGCTACTTCTGGGAGGGAAATTAGAGCTGTCCAACTAGGTGGTGAAGACCTACTAATTGATGGGCATCTGAACAAGAACTAGTCTAACCTACATGGTGGGATGTAGGAGAATCCTGGCCTATTATACTGTTGGATCAGAGAGCTCATCTATTCCTAAGGGGCCATTTTTGCCAATATGGCTTCTGAAAGATAGGATACCCAGCCCCAGTAGTCAGGGACATCATAATGAACTTGTTGATGAGCAGAGGCAAACATTTTACACTGAGACAGGAGAAGGGAAGGAAGCCAATTTATCAGTTGGAGTCAAATTGCATACTACTGGGCAGCTAGGTGGCAAAGTGGATAAAGCACCGGCCCTGGATTCAGGAGGACCTGAGTTCAAATCCAGCCTCAGACATGTAATGATTGGAATGACGCTACCTGCTGGAGACTTACTATAGGAAAGCTGCAACATGAAGAGAGGGCCTCTGAGGGCAGGACCCTGCGTTTTTTTTTTGGCGTCAGGAAGTGATATTGGCTTGTGGGAGGAGGAAGGGGGAGGCTGGCGTGCTGGCTCACTCTCTTTCCTGAGGACTCTGGTGGAGAAGGCAGCAAGAAATGTGCTCTCCCTTTAATAGATAGATGAATCTAGGCCTTTCTCTCTCTCTTTACCAAATTCTTATTCTCAAATGCTTAAAAGTCTAACTCTTGCTAAAGCTTATAATTTATTGGCGAACACTCATTAGATATTTTAGACAGTATAGCTAGAATTTTAGCCGTTACAGACACTTGACACTTACTAGCTCTGTGACCCTGGGAAAGTCACTTAACCCTCATTGCCCTGAAAAAAAAGCAAACAAAAAAATTGCATACTACTCAGGATAGGTGGGTACTTTGGTACAAATAGGAACATTGGGCAGAAGTGAAAGGAAGGGAAGGGTATAAACTTTTATGTAGTCTTACTATATGTCTGGCATTATGCTAAGTGCTTCTATAACTATCATCCCATTTGATTAAGAAGTGGCTATCTAAAAAGAAAAAAGAAAAAGAAAAAAAAGGGGGGCAGCTAGGTGGCACAGTGGATAAAGCACCAGCCCTGGATTCAGGAGTACCTGAGTTCAAATCCAGCCTCAGACACTTGACACTTACTAGCTGTGTGACCTTGGGCAAGTCACTTAACCCCCATTGCCCCACCAAAAAAAAAAGAAAAAAGAAAAAGAAGTGGCTATCTTATTCTTAGTTAGGGGCCTCATAAAATCCTGTACCTCCCTCAATATGGAATCACAGCCTCCATGTTTGGATGCTATTCTCTAAAGCCAGACCACTTGGAAAATACTCTCCTCACAATAACCGGCATAAAGCTTGCAATAAGTGATCATACTGTTACATATCTATTCCCAAGATTTCATAATGCAGTTATAAAATTCCTAATTCCCAAGATGGATCTGAACAAAATTAAAATTCATCTTTTTTTAATTTTAATTTTCAGTCCTAAATTCTCTCCCTCACTTTACAACCCATTGAAAAAGCAAGAAATATAATACCCATTATATATATGAAGATACACAAAGTATATTCCTACATGCTGTGGAAAATGTAAGAAAAATAAGGAAAATTTTTAAATGCTTCAAATCTGTACTCAGAGTTCATCGGATCTTTCTCAGGAGGAGGACAGCATTCTTCAACATGAATCCTTCAGAATAATAACAAATCATTGTATCAACAAGAGGAGCTAAGCCTTTCACCACTGATTATCATTATAGTCTTGCTGGTACTATGTACAATGTTCTAGTTCTGCTCATTTCAATTTGGATTAAGTTAATATGTCTTCTGAGGCTTTTCTGAAACCATGGGTGATATAATTCATTTTTATACACAATTCCCCATCTTAACCACCTAAAAAAAGGAACAAAAGGCAGTCCCTGATTGGTGATTCTAACTGATTTAACTGGCTTTGCAAAAGTAAGTCTTCTGCAAACTAATAGAACTCTTCAGTTAGGAGGAACTCTACATTGGCATCATTGTTGCAGTGACTCAGGATATTATTTAAATGTTTCTGATAGCCTCCCAGCTTCCTTGGTGGTAAAAGCCTTCTCATCCCTTTTGTAGAGGAAGATAGTAGAAATAGTACAGTGTATGGAGTGTTTAAGGAGAACTAGCACCTCTGGTGTGAGGGTTTGCCAAGCCCTTTTTAGGGCTGCTTATCCACCTTTTTTTTTTTTTTTGGTGAGGCAATTGGGGTTAAGTGACTTGCCCCAGGGTCACACAGCTAGTGTCAAGTGTCTGAGGCCGGATCTGAACTTAGGTCCTCCTGAATCCAGGGCCAGTGCTCTATTCACTGCACCACCTAGCTGCCCCTGCTTATCCACCTTTGTGGTTCACCTTCAGTCAAGAAGCTATAATGGTTACACCTCAGTAAATTGTCTCAGCACCCAGGCTAAACCAAGGTAAGGGTAACTGATGGGCCTCAAATCTCTCAGTGAGTTGGAGGGGGTGGGTTTACCCCCAAGCATATGAAAACTTTCCTCTGTGGAATGAACAGATGAGAACAGTTTATTTCAACATCCATGAAGGCAGCTGAAGCAGGTGCTGTGGAGTGCTTAAAGCTTGCCAGATATCAAAGATGCCAAGCTCATACAGTACATCACAGCCCATCACCACTAAACTTCAATAACTCTGGAAAAGAAAGTGAGGCTGATGACTTTGTACAATTCTGCCTCATTTCTACCCAATTCACACATGAATCAAGGTATCACCCCATGATGCCACTGGTCCTCTTCTTTAAAACAGGACAAACAACAGCAACAGCAATAATAGGGTAAACTGAAGTTATTTTATAATCTGATCAGGTTACGAATTCTTATTCTCACTCCCACTCCAAATCCCATTCTCTTCTCTAATCTCAATAGGACTCAGAATATTTTCTAAAGAGACCTCTGGCTTGGAGATCATACTTCTGGATTTTCCCATCCCCATTATTATTACCCTTTTTACTCACAGTAAATATATAAGCTGCCCCTCTATCTTCAGGGCATGGTCCTTAAAGACTAAAAGGTTTGATTCTATCTGTTGAATGCACAAGAAGAATTTACTTTTCTTTTTCTTTGTTTTCTGGTTCTTCTAAGGTCATTAACAACAGGCAAAGAATGCTCTCTCTACTACTCTATATTCCATTTCAACTTCCATTAACACCCATTGGGTTAATCTCATTAGCTCAGTGGAGGCCACATCTCCATTCCACTGAGAGGACTCTCCATACGAAACCAGAAGCACCATGGCCATAGGGTGCCAAGCTACCATTTCTGGCCATAGATTTTCCTTGATTATTTTATTTTACTTTATCCTCTGCATCATATTTCCCATACTTCAACCATAAGGTCAGCTATGAGGTCATTCCAATTCAATCCTGTTGACTAGTATCAAATGTAAAGGGCCTTAATATATGCCCTTAGACAAGTCTAACCACAAGATAAACAAGAATTTAAGGAACTAAATAGAACTTTAGAAAAATAAGAGATGATAGATCTCTGGCAATTCTATGAAAACAAAAAGGAATTTATATTCATTTCTACTATACATGGCACATTTACAAAAATTGAACCATTTCCTGAGGCACAAAGACCCCACAAAAAATGTAAAACAATCAAAAAAACAAACAACCCAACAATAACAACCCAAGAATACCTACCACATTTTACTTATCACAATAAAATAAAAATTATATTAAGTAAAGAACCCTTAAAGAAAGAATTAAAAAGTAATTAGAGATTAATAGCATAATTCTAAAGAACTGGAAGGTCAAAGAATTATAGAAACAATATAAAATTGCATCAAATAAAATGGCAATAATTAGACAAATATCACAACTTATTGGATACATATAAAACAATTCCTTTTTTTAATTTTTTGGTAAGGCAATTGGGGTTAAGTGACTTGCCCAGGGTCACACAGCTAGTAAGTATCAAGTGTCTGAGGCTGGATCTGAACTCAGGTACTCCTGAATCCACTGCGCCACCTAGCCGCCCCATCAACCTGACTTTTTAAAAAGACAAAAGAAAAGCAAATTATTCATATCAGAAACAAACAAAAAAATTTAGAACAATTGAAGGGGAAATAAAGGAAGGTTTAAAGAAACTATTTTGCCATTTAAATGCTAGTAAGAGTGATAATTTAGAGGAAATCAATGGATTCTTACAAAAATATAAAATACCCAGATTAGAAGAGAAAAAATAAACTAAATAAATAGCACAATATCAGAAAAAGAAATGTAACAAGCATATATTAGCCAAAAAAACAAGACTAGATTCACTCACAAATAAATTCTATAAAGAATTCAATGAAAAATTAATTGCAATATTACATAAACAGTTGACAATAATAAGAAAAGAAGGCATTCTTCTGATCTCTCTCTATGATACTAATATGGTTTGATACACAAATCAAGAAGAGACCAAGAAGAGAAACAAAATTAAAGACCAATATCTTTAGAGAACATTGATGTAGGCTATAATAACATCTTAGAAATATGATGATTGAAAATATGAGTGACATAGTTTCTGGGTAATTTAATCATTTTATTATTAGGCTGGCAGGTTATTAATAAAAGAATGGTCGAAGGCCATCTCTCTCAGACCAAAGATCCCTAATGGTGTCACAGATTATCTGCCCTTCAAAGAAGAGGTGTTCCTGAGGGATGCCTAATCACTTCTGATGGTCAATTTAATTTGGAAGTGGGCTATATTAAAATGAAGGGCTAATAGCCGACCAACACCCCCCCCACACAACTTTTGGGCTAACCATTCAAAGAATGCCTATCCTCTTTTAAAAAAAAAAATTTAATTAATTAATTTTGGCAGAGCAATGAGGGTTGAGTGACTTGCCCAGGGTCACACAGCTAGTAAGTCTCAAGTGGCTGAGACCAGATTTGAATTCAGGTCCTCTTGAATCCAGGGCCAGTGCTTTATTCACTGTGCCACCTAACTGCCCCTTCCTATTCTCTTTCAAACAAGTGAAAATAGCCTTTTTAGCTAAACAAAAGATATATCTTCTTAACAGGACACAAAAGGAATCTTCACCACAGACCAAATTTTTATTGCCCTAACAAAAATTTGTAAGGGTCATTCTTATCAAGATTCCTTGAGGTTTATAGCCATGACCAAGGCCAAGGAGAGTTGACTTTATCTTATCGAGAAGGACTTTAGAATAGGGGAAGTCAGACTTGGATCTCTAAGATATTGGTTACAAATAATCATTTCCCACAGAAAGATTATACACTATGATCAGGTTGGCTTTATATTAGGAATGCAGGGTTGATTCAACATAAAGACTATAAAAATAAGTAACTATTAATAAAATAAAACCATATGATCACATCAGTAGATGCTAAATTCAATAGCAGTTTCTACTAAAACCTCTAGAAATCAGGAAATCAACTAGCATTTATTAAGTGTTTATTATGTGCCAGTCACTATGCTGAGCTCTGGGTATACAAAGAAAGGCAATAGACAGTCCCTACAATCAAGGAGCATATAGTATAATGGGAAATATTAGGAATAAATGGACCTGTCCTTAATATAATAAATAATATTTATCTAAATCCAAGAGCAAACATTATACATAACAGAAAAACATTGTAAGTCCAATAAGACCAGGATAAAAGCATAGGTGCTTGCTATCATAACTATTATTTAATAGAGTGCTAGAAATTCTAGCTATAGCAATAAGAACCCCCCCAAAAAAGAAAAAAGAAATTGAGGAAATAATAATAGGCAAAATAAGAGCAAAATTATCACTTTTTATAGAAATAATACTGTATTTAGAAAACCCTAGAGAATCAACTAAAAATTAGTTGAAATTAAAACTTGAAAAAATCTGCAAAATATAAGATAAATCCACATAAATCATCAGCATTCCTAAATGTAAACAAGAAAATCCAGCAAGAAAAGCTAGAAAGAGAAATTACATTCAAAATAATATATTTTAGGGAGTTTAATCTTCTAAGATTCTCTCAGGGACTATAATATATGAATCCAAGTATAAAAACACTCTTTGCAGAAAGACAGAATTAAATAGCTGGGAAAACATTAATTGCTTATGAGCAGGTTGAGAATATAATGAAAAATGATAATACTATTCAGATTAATTTACTTATTCAGTGCTGTACCAAACTCCCAAAAATATTTTGTGGAGCTAGAACAAATAATACTGAAATTCATATGGAAGGGGAAAAAGATTAAAATTGCAAAGGCAATAATAAAAAAAAGTAGGAAGGAAGGGAATCTATCAGTACTAGGTCTCAAAATGTACTACAAAGCATTATTAAAATGATTAAATACTGCTGGGAAAACTGGATAATCATCTGGTAGAAAATAGATTCGGAGAAATACATCACTTCATTCACCAAGCTCCAAATGGATACATGATCTAAATATAAAATGGTACATCATAAGCAAATTAGGGGAGCAAGGAAGAAATTACCTTCAGTTATGGATAAGGGAAGGGTGGATGATTAAACAAGTGATAGAAAAGATCACATTAGAGAAAAGGGACAATTTTAATAATATAAAATTAACCTAAAATGTTTTTGCGTGCAAATTTGATGTAGTAAAACTTATAATGGAAACAAGCATATGGGAGGTAAAATCTCTGAAAAAATTTTCTCTGATGAAGCTTTCATGTTCAAGATATATAGGGAACTGTTTTAAATTTCTAAGACTAAAAGTTATTCCCTAATAGATAAATGGTCTGAGAATATTGAGCAGGCAGTTTTCAAAGGAGAAATCTAAGATATCAACAAAAACAAAAATTTGTTATTTGAAAAATAAAAATAATAAATTATTATATTTTAAAAGGATATTTTGACTCCCATGACAATAGGGCATCTGTTAAGTCCAAAAGAAACCAATTCTTTCTGGTCTGGATACCATAGATGCCTAGGTATCTTTTGTCATTCAGGCCTTTGTCATTCAGGACAACCAAACCTTGGGAGGTCTTTCTTCCCTGGCCAGGGAAAATTACATTACATGGTTAGAAAATTAAACTACTAGCCCCTGCTAGATTTTGGTTGTACCAAACAAAAACAAAAAACAAAAACTCAAGAAGATATTTAGTTACTGGAGTAACATTTGGAAATAATACAAGATAATAAAAATTCCTTCTACCTCTTGAAATGTTTTGTAAGGAAAAGCTTTTCAGGAGGAAATAGAAATGCTGTTTACACAAAACAGACAACTGATGTTTTTATATATCCTGACCAAGTTCTTATAAGCATGTGCATTACTTATAAACCTGCTTACAGGAGGGCTTGATGCTATGTTATAGAAGGGCCCTTCTACTTGATGTAGAAAGTGCAACAGGTATTATTTCTGGTCCGTTTGCCACATGAAGAAGAGGAGCCTTTCAACTGACTGCTGGAATTAGAACTGAGTGCTTACAAAAGGCACTGCTAACCAGGCAAGGCATTTTCTCTTTCCTGCCTGGCTGTGATCAAGGGAAGACATCATGCAGCTGTAAGTCTCTGAGTGGGGAGAAAGACCTGAAGCCTCATTCTCTTTGCCTGGGCCCACATATATATAGGTCTTTGTTCTTTCTTGCTATTAGTTGAAAGAGTATTGGAGGTGACTAGGAACATGTGAGTTTTGATAGATTAGGAGAGTAAGCCATGAAAAGTCCAAAGATGGAAGTCCAGGCCAGAGTTTGCTACCAGCCAAAATACCAATGCAGCCCCAAAGAATGGGAGCCAAGCCTAACAATAGCTGAGATGGAGACTTTATTTGGTGGTTATAAAGTGAATTTGGTAGCTTTCTATAGAAACTAACAAATTCTCTTAAAGGAAGTATGATTGGGGCAGCTAGGTGGCGCAGTGGATAGAGCACCGGCCCTGGAGTCAGGAGTACCTGAGTTCAAATCCAGCCTCAGACACTTAATACTTACTAGCTGTGTGACCCTGGGCAAGTCACTTAACCCCAATTGCCTCACTTAAAAAAAAAATTTTAAACAAAAAAAAAAGGAAGTATGATTGTGTAGGGGATGGTTTTGCCTCAGATGTTATGGAAAATTCTGTTCTTGCTGCATTTCCCCAATAAATGTTCTTTAAAAAAAAACTAATTGATATTGGTTGGTTAAATGAAACTGGGACATTAATCACTCATGATTGATATTGGGGAGAAAGCCAATAGCATTGGAGAAAGAAACTCCCAATTCTCAGGGCTACCTCTACAGAGGTGGAGATATGGCCTTGCTCTTGGGGATCCAACCAACCTGTGAGAATGAGAGTTGGGATAAAGATACTTAGAATTTATACAAGGGGTGCATGTAATAGTGCATAATATTTCTATTTTTATTTCATGTCCATGTGTGTCTGTTCTACTGATGTGATTAAAGGCAAAATTTTGGTTTCTATTCAACAATAAAAATATAAATCATGTTTGAAATAGCTTGAGTTTTCTCTGGGTTTTCTTTCCCATTGCATTCTTCTAAAAGCACTAAAATGACAGGAAGAATGTGGCTCTCTTAGGCTCAGAGAATTAATGCAAAAGGAGTTGCCAAAAAGATCACGTAATGTTTTGTCATAGCAGAACATTTTTAAAAAAGATTTGTTTGCTTTATGGAAAATATGCCAAAAGAGACCCAGGGGAGAATGCATGGAAACAAACCAGACATACCACTGACATCATGGCCAGCCAGTAAGCTTACAGCATGAATTTATGGGTTCTTGGGTCCAGCAAAGGGTGATGTCAGAGATATCAGAAAGGTCCTCTGGTGGCTATCAGACTCCATGTTTTGTTAGGCATTTGGTCAGGAAGAGAATGCCATCTGTACAGGAATAGAGGTGATGTCGCCATATGGTAAGGTGGTTCCTTTTCCAACTTCATGACTATGATGGGGTGGGAGGGACACTTGGATGTATTTTTCTATCAAGGTCTCAAGACAAGATGCCTCTCCTCCAGTGAGAGTCACAAGTCACAAGAAAGTAGAGGGGAATTACGAAAAGTGTAGTTTTTAGGCCTTTCTGGGAATGTCTAGCTCAGCTGCTTAATTTCTATTTAGTACATATATTCTAATCTAGAATGTGAGTGTATTTAAAGGTTTTAAAAAATTTTAATAAATATTTTTATTTAAAGTTTTGAGTTCTAAACTCTACCCCTCCCCTCCCTGAGGCAGTAAGCAATCAGATACAGGTTGTTATAAAGTCTTAAGGCTTACAAAACACTCTATATACTGACCTCATTTGATCCACTCAACAACATTTTGAAGTAGATACTATAAATATTGTCTTTATTTTGTAGAAAACTTGAGGCCTTGAGAGTATGAGTCTTGATGGAACATTATATAATTTTGGAGGTCATGCAAAGTGGGGAAGGAATTTTGAATTTTATTGGGAATGAGGGTACAAGCCATGTAATGTATGATAATCTTATTTTCTCCCCTAAAGGAGATGGGAAATTAATAATAATTATAGCATTTATATTTATTATAAAGCTTAATAAAACCTTACTGTAAACTTTTATTCATTTAGTGTATTATATTTTTTGCAAACCTTAAGGTTTACAAAATGCTTTATATTTGTTATATTACCTGATCCCAACAACAACCCTCTGAGGTAGGTGCTATTATAATAATCCCCATTTTAGGGGGCAGCTAGGTGGATAAAGCACCGGCCCTGGATTCAGGAGGACCTCAGTTCAAATCTGGCCTCAGACACTTGACACTAGCTGTGTGACCCTGGGCAAGTCACTTAAGCCTCATTGCCCTGCCCCCCCCATCCCCATTTTACAGATGAGACAACTGAGGCTGGGAGCAGTTAAGTGACTTGCCCAGAGTCACATGAATCACAGTTACTAAGCATTTGAGGCAGGATTTGAACTCATCTTCCTGACTTCAAGTCCAACACTCTATCCACCTTCCCAAAGAGCTATCTCAAGAATTAATGGGGGCAGCTAGGTGGCACAGTGGATAAAGCACTGGCCCTGGATTCAGGAGTGCCTGAGTTCAAATCCGGCCTCAGACAATTGACACTTACTAGCTGTGTGACCCTGGGAAAGTCACTTAACCCCAATTGCCTCACTAAAAAAAAAAAAAGAATTAATGGCTAGTGGGGCAGCTAGGTGGTACAGTGGATAGAGCACCAGCCCTGGAGTCAGGAGTACCTAAGTTCAAATCCAGTCTCAGACAATTGACACTTACTAGCTGTGTGACCCTGGGAAAGTCACTTAACCCCAATTGCCTCACCCCCCCCCAAAAATTAATAGCTAGCATTAAATAGTGTTTTGGCAAAACACTTCACAAATATTTCATTTTATCCTCAAGCCTGGAAGGTAGGTGCTATTATTAACTCTACTTTACAGATAAGAAAACATGTGTTAAATGACTTGCCCAGAGTCACCCAGCTATTAAATGGCTAATTGCAGGATTTGAACTCAGGTCTTCCGTTTACTAGCAGCCTCTTTAAAAAATTGGGCAAGGCAATAAAAGGTTGGGAGCTGGGAAACAGAGGCATTGGACTTGGAGTCAAAACATCTGGGCTCAGTTTCCTCATCTGTAAAATGAGTGTTGGACTTGGTAACATCTAAGGTCTCTTCCTTCTCTTCCCACTCTAAATGTATGGTTATCTTTACATATACATGAGGGCCTAAGTAGGGAACCAAATAAGTTCCTATAGGCATGTTCAAACTTGTGCAAAGAGATGCTGATATTAGTGCAAGCTTGGCTCTCACCTGGTAGCTTATACAGAATTCATACCCCATTTCCGGGCACAAAAGCCTGCTCATTCACCTCCCTTGAAGTCTCTACTGCCCTGGTAAGGCAGGTGCTCTTGTAGAGTGGAGAAACTCCTGCACCTTAGAGAACTAATCTAAATTAGTCTTTATAGAATGTCCAAATTCATACATTAGAACAGGGAGGTGATTTTTTTTTTTTGCAGGTCAATGGGGGTTAAGTGACTTGCCCAGGGTCACTTAAGTGTCAAGTGTCTGAGGCCCGATTTGAACTCAAGCACTCCTGAATCCAGGGCCGATGCTCTATCCACTGCACCACCTAGCTACCCCCAAGGGAGGTGATTTTTAAAGACAAGTATTCTTTATTTAAATTTAAAATTATTCTGAGGTTTTATAGAATTTGAAAAACTTTGTAATGTTAAAAAGAATCACATTAATTGTGGGCTTCTTATCCTGGCTCAAATTAAGTCCATGAAGTAATATTTTAGAGGTCTAAGAAGGACTTGTTCAGTTATTTTTCAGTCATGTCTGACTCTTCATAACCCCATTTAGTTTTTTTTTGGCAAAGAAACTGGAGTGATTTGGCATTTCCAGCTCATTTTACAGATGAGGAAACTGAGGTAAACAAGATTAAGTCACACACATGCATATATATACACACACATATACATATACATTTATACACACATATATGCATATAAAATAATTTCTTTACATATTTCTATTGTAAGGGCCAAATTTAGGATGGGAAGAGTTAAGTGGGTGGCTTGCCATACTATTGAGGTAAGAAAGGAAACAGCTTCTTTAGAAAACAAAACAGGTTTATTAACGAGCTTTACCTCAAAGAAACACAAACTCACCAACACCCGAAATCTGTAGCTCTAAGGAGAATTAGCTGTGTAGTCTCCTCTGTTTTTTCCTAAGGTCAAACACCAGCAGCTCCTCTAACTGTCCCTACCTTCTTTCCCCCATTTCTCTCAGAACACTCTCCTCAGAAAAAACTCTCTGCCTTTTCCTCTCACTCCCTCTAACTGTCTTTCCCACAGGAAGGGGCAGTTCTTAGTCATGCTGAGTCTCCAATTGGCTCAGCACACCCATATGGGCTATCCCCATTATAATCTGGCCAGACCCATGTGGAGGCTTAGTTACTTAGTTTCAATAAATGTTCCCTGTAAAGATAAGGTTATGAAAACCCCAAATCACAATTAATTCCTTACACTATTTATCATTTCTTTCTTTGGATGCAGATAGTATCTTCCTTCATATGTCCTTTGTAGTTATTTAGGAAAAAGTAAAGGAACCTATATGTTCTAAAATATTTATAGCTGCCCTATTTAGATCCTTAGAAAGTGACATAGAAATCAAGGGAAAGGTGGAGAAGATGTGGAAAAATTGGAACACTAATGCATTGTTGGTGGAGTTGTGAACTGATCCAACCATTCTGGAGAGCAATTTCGAATTATGCCCAAAGGGCTATAAAGCTGTGCATACCCTTTAACCCAGGAATACTACTATTGGGTCTTTTTCACAAAGAGGTCATAAAAAAGGGGAAAGGACCCACATGTACAAAAATATTTATAGCTACTCTTTTTGTGGTGGCAAGGAACTGGAAATTGAGAAGCTGCCCATCAATTGGGGAATGGCTGAATAAGTTGTGATATATGAATGTAATGGAATTCTATTGTGCTGTAAGAAACTATGAGCAGGTGGATTTCAGAAAAACCTGGAAGGACTTGCATGAACTGATGATGAGCAGAACCAGGAGAACATTGTACACAGTATCATCAACATTACGTGTTGATCAACTGTGATAGACTTGATTCTTCTCAGCAATACAATGGTCCAAGATAGTTCCAAAGGATTTATGATGGAAAATGTTCTCCAAATCCAGAAAAAAAAAGAACTGTGGAATATGGATGCAGATTGTACCATACTATTTCTTTTCTTTTTGGTGCTGTTGTTTTTCTTTTTTGAGGTTTTTCCTTTTTGCTCTGATTCTTCTCTTATAACATGACTAATGCAGAAATATGTTTAATGTTATTGTATATATATAAATTATATCAGATTACTTGCTGTCTTGGGGAAGGGAGGAGGAAGGGAGGGAGGGAGAAAAATTTGAAACTAGAAATCTTATAAAAACAAATGTTGACAACTATCTACATGTAACTAGAAAATAATAAAATACTTTTATAATTTAAAAAAATGTTATTGTTTTTTGTTTGTTCGTTTTGTTTTGTTTTTTTTGCAGGGCAATGGGGGTTAAGTGACTTGCCCAGGGTCACACAGCTAGTAAGTGTCAAGTGTCTGAGGCTGAATTTGAACTCAGGTACTCCTGAATTCAGGGCCGGTGCTTTATCCACTGTGCCACCTAGCCGCCCGCTAAAAAATTTTTTTAAAAAACAAGGGAAGGAGCCAAATCATCTCAATCTCTGTGGGATTGGGAGAAAGAGACAGAGAGATAAAGAGATTCAGAGATGGAGGAGAGAAGGAGAAAAAGAGAAAGAGGGAATGAGAGGAAAAGAGGAAGGGAGAAAGAGAAAAAGAGGGAAAGGGAAAAAAGGAGGGAAAGAAAAAAACAGGGTGGGGCATGGGGACTAGGACAATTGAAAGTAAAGGCCCAGAGAAATGTAGTAAAAAAAAAAAATAGACTGGGTTGAATGCATTGTGGAATATGAATGACAGAATATCACTGAACTGTAGGAAATGTTGAATAGGAAGAATTCAGAGGATGATTGTATGAAACTATACAGAATGAAATGAACCTGGAGACAAATTCACAGGACGATTACAATAATACAAAGAAAAACAAGCCTGAAAGAGTTTAAAGTTCTTGAGTCAACACAGTGATCTATTATAATTTCAGAGGACTAACAATGAGTGACCTCTATGTTTTGGACATGGTCAATAAGTTCATTTATTTAACTTCATTGTACTTTTTCACAAGGGAAGGGAACAAGCATGAATTGAAGGGACACAGGCTCTTGACCCAAAGTTAGGATAAAACTTATCTAACAGCAGGGGTGTACTCATAAATGTTTAATAACTCGATTTGGGGGAGGGGAGGAGGGTGGTAGAATGTACATAGGACACACTCAAGTTTAATTTGCATTATTAACAGGTACTCCATCACTTTCTTAAGTCCAGACAATCAACATAACAGTAAAATCAAGCCATGATTTGTAGCATTGGCCATTTCTAAGATGTAAATGCTCACAATGAAAATTTAACAATCAGTTCTCCTAAGCTGGTATGAGCTGGCTCCATTCACATTCCTTGTGGGTTTGGGGATATGCTTCTAGCAGTGTATGGGGTAAAAGATGTTGGCTTGAAGAGAACTATTTACACCTTGGATGATCTCCAGCCTTTTGTAGATAATACTTTCTCAACACCCTCTGACCTCTTCTCCTTTGGACATGCCTTAAAACCTATCTGAGAAATGGAAGTATGGGAAAATTGCCTGAGGCCAAATCAGACAAAACCTCCACTAAGTTGCTTCCCTCATTACTTGCCCAGGTTTAGAGTCATTTGAGTTCTTCCCTGCTTTAGGAGAGTTCAATAATATGTTTTCAACAAAATCTCTTTGGTTTCTGGCTTCCTGAGTCTCCATTTGGATTTCATGGTCATTTCAAAAAGAATGTTTCCTCATGCTCTCCTGGTATCTGGTCCCAAGCAGCTAGCCTAGAACAATGAAATACATACAGGCCAATAATGCTTTGGGTTTTTTGTTTGGTTTTATCTTAACACCAACATGTGGAGAATAAATGAACAACAATGTAAAATGTAAATTTTAAAGAAAGAGGTAAACTAGAGAAGGGGTATGCTAGAATCAGCTCATACCAGCTCAGGAGAATTGATGGTTAAATTTTCAATGAGAGCATTTACACCTTAGAAATCAGCAAGTGCTACAAATCAGGGCTTCAGTTATTGTTTCATTGATTGTTTAGTCTTTTAAAAATGTCAATAATGCAGGGAAAATGTCAATAATGCAGGTGAAACTTAAAAGTGTATTGTGCATTTTCAGAAAGCCAGTTGTTAACCACTCACCAGCACTTACCTCCACCCTGGGAGAAGGGACAAGAAGGAGAAATTGGAGACTTAATCTCTCCATCATTGAATAGGGAGGGATAGGGAAGGTAATCTCAGTTGAATTGATAATTAATTAATAAAATTATGAAATAGGGGCAGATACACTCAATTCTTTTGGTACATGCCAGAAAAGACCATGATTGGTGTGAGGGAAAAAAATCTTCTTCTCAATAATTCTCAGGAACTCAGCAGCGATGTGACAAAGGCTCTTTTATTTCCTTCTCGTGAGGAGGCACCCTAGTATGCAGTTAATGGGTGCAAAGAATGGGGACCTTGCAGGCCCTGTTTTATACCCTAGTCCCTAACACAAATGGACCCTCCCCTTTTTCATCATTGATCCAATTACTCGAGGGTTACAGTCTACATGAAAAAAACTAGCTAATCAAAAAGCAGTATTCCCACCCCTCTTCCTTATATGGGTATAACTCAGGAGTAGACCTTATTCTTCTTTATATGGACACAACTCCAGAGTGGACCTTATTGAGACCAGGGCTCCTTGAACCATGTAATTTTGTTAGCCAGAGGGGGAAGAGGGGATCTGAGACCTTTGTCCCACAAACAGGTCAGGAGGAGTATGATTGACTGTTACATCCTCATTGAGAGGAGACAACTACCCATTTTCTCACAATTAGCAACAGGAAACAGGGCAGCAATCACATTTTAATAATCACCATGGCAAACAGAATAGGAAATAGAGACAAGCAATAAAAAGTGGGGATACAGAGGCAGATGACTCTGGAATGGGGGTGGGGGGGTGGGATGATGAAGAGAGGCAGGCAGAATGAAGAAGGGGATAGAAAGGGGATGAACCAAGTCGGGAGCACTCAAACAACATAGACCCTCAGAAGATGGAGGAGTGCTGGGGTAGGAGTCTGAGGTTTTAGTTTTATAGGTTTTTTTAGGGAAATAGACTAGGTCCTATCTCTGTTACCTTGGAGTTAGTTCATTAATATGTCCAAAATAATCACAAAGTTATTGTTAGAACTTCAAAGTTACATCTCAGAGGTACCAACACCTTTTTTTTTTTAAGCAACAAACATTTATTTTATTTTTTCCAGTTACATGTAAGGGTAGTTTTCTTTCTTTCTTTTTTTTTTTTTAAGCGAGGCAACTGGGGCTAAGTGACTTGCCCAGGGTCACACAGCTAGTAAGTGTTAAGTGTCTGAGGCCGGATTTGAACTCAGGTACTCCTGACTCCAGGGCCAGTGCTCTATCCACTGCACCACCTAGCTGCCCCAAGGGTAGTTTGCAACATTCATTTTCATTATATAGAGTTCCAAATTTTTCTCCCTACCTCCCTCCCTTTCCTCCCCCCTCCACAGGATCGCAACCAGGTTATATATGTACAATCCACAAGTGTTCTTTTTATCAATTCTTTCTATGGGGGTGCATAGTAAGCTTCCTCATTAGTTCCTTGGGATTGTCTTGGATCATTGCATTGCTGAAAGTAGTTAAGTCATTCACAATTTCTTATTGAACAATACTGCTGTCACTATGCACAATGTCCTCCCAGCTCTACTCACTTCACTATACATCAATGTTCATTAGTCTTCCCAGGTTTTTCAGGGGTCATCCTGTTTGTCATTTCCTGTAGCACAAGACCATTCCACTACAATCATATAGCACAGTTTTTTCCATCATTCTTCATTTGATGGACATTCCCTTGATTCTCAATTCTTAGCCTCCACCAAGAGTTGCTATAAATATTTTTTGTACAATTTTCCCCTCTTTTCTCTTTTTCATGATTACTATTATTAACTGTTTCCCTTCCATCCTATTCCCTTCCCCATGATATTTATTCTATTATCCATATTTCATCCTATCACTCTTCAAAAGGGATTTGCTTCTGTCTGTCCCCTCCCCCACTCTGCCCTTCCTTCTTTTGCCCCTCTCTCTTTATCTCCTTCCCCTCCTATTTTCCTGCAGGGTTAGAGAGATTACTCCATCCAATTGAGTATGTACATTATTCCCTCTGAGCCAATTCTAATGAGATTGAGGTCTTTGAGCCAATTCTGATGAGTGTCAGGCTCATTTACTGCCCAGATTAAATAGATTACTCCACACAGTTGGATGTGTCTGTTAGTCCCTCTTTGAGGCAGCTCTGATGAGTTTAAGGTCTTTGAACCTTTTCTGATGAGTGTAAAATTCATTTACTGCCCCTGCTCCTCTCCCATCTCTTCCCCCACTCCATAAGCCTTTTCCTGTTTCTTTCATGTAGGATTTCACCTTTGCCCTTCCCCCTCCCACAGTGAATTCCCTTCACCCCTCAATTTAACTCTAAAGATGTCATCACCTAGCTAGGTGACACAGTGGACAAAGCATCATCCCTGGACCCAGGGGTATCCAAGCCAAAACCCGGCCTCAGACACAAGATAGTCACCCACCGTATGACCCCAGGTTTGTCCCCCAGTTCCAATTTTTTATGGTTCTATAGGGTCCTGTATTTGAAAGTCAAATTTGCCATTCAGTTCAGGTCTTTTCATTACAAATATCTGAATGTCTTCTTTTTCATTAAAGTTCCATTTTTTTCTGCTGAAAGATTATGCTGAGTTTTTCTGGGTAGGTGATTCTTGGTTTTAATCCCATTTCCTTTGCCCTCTGGAATATCATATTCCATGCCCTCTGGTCCTTTAATGTAGAAGCTGCTAGATCTTGTGTTATCCTGACTGGGGTTCCACAGTACTTGAATTCTTTCTTTTTAGCAGCTTGCAATATTTTCTCCTTGACCTGAGAGTTCTGGAATTTGGCTATAATATTCCTAGGAGTTTTCCTTTTGGGATCTCTTTCTGGAGGTGATCGGTGGATTCTTTCAATTTCTATTTTAGCTTCTTCTTCTAGAATTTCAGGGCAATTTTCCCTGAGAATATGTTGGAAGATGATATCTAAGCTCTTTCCTTGATCATGGTTTTCAGGTAGACCAATAATTTTCAGATTATCTCTCCTGGACCTATTTTCCAGGTCAGCAGTTTTTCCCAGAAGATATTTCACATTGCCCTCTATTTTTTTTATTCATTTGGATTTGCTTTATTGGGTCTTGGTTTCTCATTTGTTCAATCCTAATTTTAGGCAATTATTTTCACCAGAGAACTTTTGGTACCAACACTTTTTTTCCCCGTTACATGTAAAGATAGTTCTCAACTTTTGTTTATACAAGCTTCCCAATTTCAGATTTTTCTCCCTCCCTCCCCTCCCTCCCCTCCCTCCCCCTTTCCCTAGACAGCAGGTAATCTGATATAGGTTTTATATATATATATATATATATATATATATATATATATATATATATATATATATATATATATATACACACACACACACACATAATAACATTAAATATATTTCTGCCTCAAAATAGAAAAACAACAGCACCAAAGACAAAAGAAATAGTATGGTTCATTCAGCATCTATACTCCACAGTTCTTTTTTTTTTTCTTGGATTTGGAGAGCCTTTTCCATCATGAGTCCTTTGGAACTGGTGAGAAGAATCTAGTCTATCACAGTTGATCAACACACAATGTTGATGATACTGTGCACAATGTTCTCTTGGTTCTGCTCATCTCACTCATCATCAGCCTAAGGAAGACCCTCCAGGTTTCTCTGAACTCCTCCTGCTCATTGTTTCTTACAGCACAATAGTATTCCATTATATTCATATACCACAACTTGTCCAGCCATTCCCCAATTGATGGGCATCCCCTCAACTTCCAATTCCTTGCCACCATGTAAAGAGCAGCTATAAATATTTTTGTACATGTGGGTCCCTCTCCCCTTTCCATGATCTCTTTGGGGAAAAGACCCAAAAGTGGTATTGCTGGGTCAAAGGTATGCACAGCTTTATAGCCCTTTGGGCATAATTCCAAATTGCTCTCCAGAATGGCTGGATCAGTTCACAGCTCCACCAACAATGCATTAGTGTTCCAATTTTTCCACAGCTTCTCCAACATTTATTATTTTCCTTTTTTATCATGTTAGCCAATCTGATAGGTGTCAGGTGGTACCTCAGAGTTGTTTTAATTTGCATCTCTCTAATCATTAGGGATTTAGAGCATTTTTTCATATGAAAATGGATAGCTTTTGTTTCTTCATCAGAAAACTGTCTGTTCATATCCTTTGACCATTTCTCAATTGGGGAATGACTTGGATTCTTATAAATTTGATTTAGTTCCCTATATATTTTAGAAATGAGGCCTTTATCAGAAGTACTGGCCACAAAAATTGTTTCCCAGCTTTCTGCCTCCCTTCTAATTTTGGATGCATTGCTTCTGTTTGTACAAATTTTTTTTAATTTAATGTCATCAAAATCATCCATTTTGCATTTTATAATATTCTCTATCTCTTGTTTGGTCATAAACTGTTTTCCTTTCCAAAGATCTGAAAGGTAGACTATTCCTTTCTCTCCTAATTTACCTATGGTATAACCTCTTATGTATTTTAAGGAAAGTTCCACCTATTCCTAAACTCTCTAGTGTTTTTATTAGGAATGGGTGCTGTATTTTGTCAAAAGCTTTCTCTGCATCTGTTGAGATAATCATATGATTTTGGTTAGTTTTCTTATTGATGTGGTTGATTATGTTAATAGTTTTCCTAATGTTGAACCAGCCCTGCATTCCTGGTATAAATCCCACATGGTCATAGTGTATTATCCTGGTGATTACTTGCTGTAATTTCCTTGCTAATATCTTATTTAAGATTTTAGCATCAATATTCATTAGGGAAATTGGTCTATAATTTTCTTTCTCTGTTTTTGCTTTGCCTGGTTTGGGTATCACCACCATATTTGTATCATAAAATGAATTTGGTAGAATTCCTTCTTCACCTATTTTCCCAAATAATTTGTATAATATTGGAATTAATTGTTCTTTAAATGTTTGGTAAAATTCACCTGTAAACCCATCTAGCCCTGGGGACTTTTTCTTAGGGAGATCATTAATGGCTTGTTCAATTTCTTTTTCTAATATGGGTTTATTTAAGGATTTTATTTCCTCTTCAGTTAACCTGGGCAGTTTGTATTTTTGTAAATATACATCCATTTCATTTAGATTGTCAAATTTATTGGCATAAAATTGGGCAAAATAATCCCTAATTATTGATTTAATTTCCTCTTCATTGGTGGTAACATCACCCTTTTCATTTTTGATGCTGGTAATTTGGTTTTCTTCTTTCTTTTTTTAAATCAAATTAACCAATATTTTATCTATTTTATTGGTTTTTTCGTAAAACCAGCTCTTAGTTTTATTGATTAATTTTATAGTTTTTTTGCTTTCAATCTTATTAATTTCTCCTTTAATTTTCAGGATCTCTAGTTTAGTATCTAATTGGGGATTTCTAATTTGTTCTTTTTCTAGCTTTTTAAGTTGCATGCCCAATTCATTAATCTCCTCTTTTTCTTTTTTATTCATGTAAGCATTTAAAGCTATAAAATTTCCCCTAAGCACTGCTTTGGCTGCATCCCATAGATTTTGGTATGTTGTCTCATTGTTGTCATTCTCTTGGATATAGTTATTGATTGTTTCTATGATTTGTTGTTTGACCCATTCATTCTTTAGAATGAAATTATTTAGTTTCCAATTGATTTTCTTTCTACTTTTCCCTGGCTCTTTCTTACATGTAATTTTTATTGCATCATGATCTGAGAAGGATGCATTTACTATTTCTGCCTTTCTACATTTGACTATGATGTTTTTGTGCTCTAATACATGGTCAGTTTTTGAAAATGTGCCATGTAGGGCAGCTAGATGGCGCAGTGGATAGAGCACTGGCCCTGGATTCAGGAGTACCTGAATTCAAATCCGGCCTCAGACACTTAACACTTTAACACTTACTAGCTGTGTGACCCTGGGCAAGTCACTTAACCCCAATTGCCCTGCAAAAAAAAAAGAAAAGAAAATGTGCCAGGTACTGCTGAGAAAAAGGTATATTCCTTTCTATCCCCATTCAATTTTCTCCAGACATCTATCATGTCTAACTTTTCTAGCAATCTATTCACCTCTTTCACTTCTTTCTTATTTATTTTTAGGCTAGATTTATCTAATTATGAGATGGGGAGATTCAGATCCCCCACTGTCTAATTCCTGTCTAATTCCTCTTGTAACTCATTTAACTTCTCCTCTAAGAATTTGGAGGCTATACCACTTGGCGAATACATATTTAATATTGGTATTACTTCATTATCTATAGTACCTTTTAGCAAGATAGTAGTTTCTTTCCTTATCTCTTTTAATGAGATCTATTTTTGCATTTGCTTTGTCTGAGATAAGGATTGCTACCCCTGCTTTTTTCACTTTAGCTGAAGCATAATATATTCTGCTCCAGCCTTTTACCTTTACTCTGTGTGTATCTCTCTGCTTCAAATGTGTTTCTTATAAACCAACACCTTTTTAATGTTCTTCTGGTTTGAAATTGTGGAGGACTGGAAAACTTGATCAGCGTCATCTAGATTGCTTCCCCTGATTTAGCCCATATTACTGACATGGGGGTTGAGACATATCTAGGGATTAAGGGACTATTAAAATTTAAACTGGCCAACTAGATATCAGGAGGGACACACCTAAGAAGTTAGGGGAGATAAAATTCTATAGCAGGAAAGTCAATTGGGTGTGGCTACTACCTGAGCTAGGAGACAGAGATAACTCCAGAGGTCAGGGCTATCATTCCATTGTCAGGTGGCCACCCCAACTATCTGTAAAAGCATAAAAGCTTTGGCCTCCTTTCCTGTGGAGAAGAAAGATGTCTCTAAGCCATCTCCTCCCCTCCAGCAAAGTCTTTGACTTCCCTCTTGGTCACTTTCTCCAGTGTCCAAATAAAAGATCATTTTATTCTAATTGGATTGTATTTGAGAGTTGTAATTCTTTTTTTTTTTGTTTTGTTTTGTTGTTTGTTTTTTTTGGCGGGGCAATGAAGGTTAAGTGACTTTCCCAGGGTCACACAGCTAGTAAGTCTCAAGTGTCTGAGGCCAGATTTGAACTCAGGTACTCCTGAACCCAGGGCCTGTGCTTTATCCACTGTGCCACCTAGCTGCCCCCGAGAGTTGTAATTCTTTAAAGAGGAATACCTAAGGACCCCCACCACCTACTTCTGTAACATTACCAGGATGTGAACTTTGGTTACTATGATACAATTTGTAAATTCTGCTCCTTTGATCTTTGGGACAATTTGTACATAACTTCCAGGTTCCCCTTTCCAACCCTATTTCTTTACACTGGCTACTTAAAAACTTACTAAATGGGCTACAAAGTGGGGAGGGGTTGCTTAAGGGGACCAGAATAAGATGCAATTTTAACACACCAGTATTGATGTAGGATGGAATGTGGGGTCAAATTGATCATGAGTCATCCAAAAGAATTACAAGATTCAGTGACTCAGTTTCCCAAGTTTTATTGCAATACTGTGAGTGATCACAGGGAGAGAACCAGAATAGTGGATAGGTAACTCTCGAATAAGAAAAGGAAAGAGTTATATTTATAATATGGATAAATTGATTATCAGTCTCATTATAATAATCTCCACCTTGGGGAGGTATAGGAGAGGGTGCTTATCCTACTCATTATAATATTCTAATATAATATTAGGCTTATCCTATTTTGGAGTTCCTGGGGTCCTAAGCCAACCCCTGAGTTGGGTACCTTTTTCAGTGGAGATGTGTTTTGGGGGTTTACATGTCATAAGGTGAATCTGGGGACAAATTTGGCCATTTCTGCCTGGGTCTCAGGCCAGCACTTCCACAAATGGCACAGTGCTCCACCCATTGGTTGTAGCTGTCACCATGGCACTGGCACCTCACGTCATCACCACTTGCTGATGCCTACATGGGCCTGGCAAAATTATAATGACTGGAAGCCCAGTGAGGGGAGTCATGTGACTGTCAGTCAGAGCTGCCAGCCAATTGGCTTGGGGCTGTGTGTGGTCAGCCTGGGGTCTGCTGGGAAGAAGGGAGGTTTTTTACCCTTCTAGCTTGAACCTGAAAGGTGACAGGATGCTGCTGTATGTTCTCAGCTGATTCCTGGGCGGTGATGTTATTCAGGTTGTATTATTTCCCTTTCCCCATTTTATTTCCTTTCCCTTAATCCTACTGATCCTGTGTTTTTTTTTAAGTTCATTCTTGTTAAATAAATTGTGCTCTGTTTTGAGGGAGGCTGTCAGTCTCCTTCCTTGCCCCAATATTGTGGCGAGCTGCCTAGCTAACACTCCCCAATTAATAATTAGTCCCTATGATACTGACTCTTCAAGACTCTGTTTGGAATTTGCTTGGCAAAGATACTGGAGTGGTTTGCTATTTCCTTATTCAACTCATTTTACAGATAAGGAAACTGAGGCAAACAGGGTTAAGTGACTTGCTCAGGGTCACACAGCTAGTCAGTGTCTGCAGCTAGAATTGAATTCACAATGATGAGTCTTCCTGATTCCAAGCCCAAGTTCTATGTACTGAGACACCTAGCTATCTCCAGCCCTTCTACCAGTTATATGATAATAGATTTTAAACTGTTTATACCAACTTAGCAGCAAAGACCAAAGAGATGTGGAAGAGGACCAGATGCAGAATAAAAATGGTCTTAGCTGTTAACTACCATTTATTAAGCTGCATAAAAGAAATCTGGTACATCTGATCAGAACCATTAAGGAGTATTTGAAAATATGCACATTTTGGTTTTTTGATTAAGAAATTGTTACTTTGAAAATTGCCATAACAGGCGATGAACTATTCTTTTTGTTTGATGCCAAAGGGAAGGATAAAACATTAAGTAAGCAAAAATATTCCAAGATTGAAGAATGAACTAAGTAAAGATAAGAAACCTCAGGATACAATGATAATGAAATTCAATAGTTATGAAATGTTCGCGGAAAATCCAAGCAAAACAAGACACCGAGGAGAAACAGAATTATTTCATGCAAGGACAGAATCTCAGAGACAGGAAATACAAAGTAAAAACAAAGCAATTATGGGGAAGAGATAACCCCACTGTAAAGGGCTAAAATTCTAGCTTGTCTGTCTAAAATATTGTGAGATTTAAAATTGGATACAAGAGCATTAAACTCCCCTTTAACCTTTCCCTTATTTATCTCCCAGACCAGTAAATGAAAGAAGCCTCTGAGCTTTAGTTAGAGCTTTTATTATTTGGGAATTACAAGGTGATGTTGATTAGAGAGATAGGAAAGTAGAAATACAAATAAGTAGTCTTAGATCTAAGCTTAGTCTATATTATGTATAGAACTCACCAAAAACCCAAGGCCACCTCTGAGGCTGAGAACCGCGTCAAGCACGTGCTATTATGGAGAACTGGGCTGAGTCAAACCTGAGTCAGCATCTGTGTGTGCAGAGCAAGCCAGCGGGCAAGGAGAGCGAAAAAAGAGCCATCACTTCTGTTCTCTCCTTGCCTTTAAGTTCGCACCCCGGAAGTGGAGTGCTTAGCAGACACACGAGCGGCTCGTCACGGTCTCTTCCCCAAAAGGGTGGTCCTTCAAAAACTGGTGTCCTAACCGACTGTTAAAAGCTTTCACTTTTTTACCACAATATCTAATGAGTGGTCGCCAATAAATTACAAGCTTTACCAAGAGTTAGACTTTTAAGCATTTATTAAGGAGAATAAGAATTTAGTGAAAAGAAAGAGAAAGGGCTAGATTTGTCTATCTATTAAAGGGAGAGTGCATTTCTCGCTCCCTTCTCCGCCAGAGTCCTGACGAAAGAGAGTGAGAGTGCCAGCTTCCTCCCACCAGCAAACGTCACTTCATGACGCCAAAGAAAAGCTGCATGGCCTTGCCCTCAGAGGCCTTCTCCTCATGGTGGAGCTTCCCTACAGTAAGTCTCCAGTAGGTGGCGTCATTCCAATCGTTACACCAAGGAAGACTATAGAAAAAGAAGGCCTAGTACATCCTGGGATAGGGGGTGGGTAGTTTATTTGATTATGCCTCATTCTTATCATGTGACCAGACTAATTTTTTCCCACTCATATATCTATTTTTAGTTCTTTTTTTTCCTTTTTTTCTTTTTGCAGGGTAATGAGTGTTAAGTGACTTGCCCAGGGTCACACAGCTAGTGTCAAGTGTATGAGGCTGGATTTGAACTCAGGTCCTCCTGAATCCAAGGCCAGTGCTTTATCCACTGCTCCACCACTCATATATCTGTGACCCTGGGAAATTAACTATAGGACAGAAGACATGGAAGGAAGATGGTTGTAATTTACTGGGCTTTTTGGAACTTATATGCAGTAATGCATAGAGCCTGTTGAGAACTTTAAGCTGCAATAAATCTTCCTTCTTCATTAGACTAGATGATCCAGTGAGAGTTTTTGCTTCCCATTTATCTTCCTTTGACACTGAAGAACCTTGCAAGAGTTCTTCCCTTCTCCTGATAGTTTTAGAACCACAAGAATATTTGAGGGATTTCCTGCACAAAAGAGCAGGTGGAGCATAAGAAAGGAAAGAGAGACAGGAATTGCCTCACTGGGGAATTGCAAAGGATGGCTATCACCTTCACTTTAATTTCATATGTTAGAATTTTTTTTTTTTGGCGGGGCAATGGGGGTCAAATGACTTGTCCAGGGTCACACAGCTAGCAAGTGTCAAGTGTCTGAGGCCAGATTTGAACTTAGGTACTCCTGAATCCAGGGCCAGTGCTTTATCCACTGTGCCACCTAGCCGCCCCCATTTAATTTCACATGTTAAAACCAAGTCAATCTATATTTCTATATTCTGTCTTTCTGAAGTCTGAGAGAGAGAGAGAGAGAGAGAAGAGAAAGAAAAAAGAGGAAACAGAGAGAGAATAAAATCATTCAAAGAAGAAGAAAACCAAGATAATTGTAGCAATTAGTATTTTAAATATTTGCAACTCCTAGATGTGAACATGGGAAGCAAGAGGATGCAGAATGGGGAAAGCTTCTTTCACAAAAGGCATGAAAATGATTGAGCCTCTAAAAGTTGGAGGGAATGTGTGCTTGCAGAAAAACTTAGAGTCCAAGGAGGCAACAGCCTCCTGGTGGCTGATTCAGGTAATGCATTATAAATAATTTCAATTCACCCCCCCACCCCACCCCCTGACCAGATTTTAACCCTCTGTGACAGAAGTCTCCCTGGATGTTTAAAGGAACAAAAATGTTATCTATTTCTTTAAACCACTAGTTTGTACTTCCTCTTTTGTATTATGTTACAGCTTGGTCATACTCACTGTGATCCTCTCCCCTGCCCTCTGAGTGATCCCAAGTATCAATTCTCCAGAGACTAGTGTTTCAAACACCAACTACAACAATATTAGTATTAAACAGATGGATTTTTGTTTCAAAAAGAAGCCTGTTGTCATTAAAAGATCTTTAAAATTTTCCAAAGGAAATCCATCCCATTAATTTGCAGAGTCATGTATTATTAAATATTAAATATTATTAAATATTATACATGTACACACATATGTACACACATATATACACTGTATGTATACTATTATATACATATATGCATATATGATGTGTACATATACATACATATGTACACTCACAGCATTTATACAAAGAATACATTGAGCTAGGTGGCTCAATTAATAAATATAGTGCTTCCTAGAATCAGGAAGACCTGAGTTCAAATCTGGCCTTAAACACTTACTAGCTTTGTGACTCTGGAGAAATCATTTAGCCTCTGTTGGCCTTAATCCATGGTGAAGAAAACTGCAAAGTACTTCAATATCTTTGCTGAGAAAATGACACGGACAACATGGTCCAGAGTTGTAACAATTGGAATGACGCCACCTGCTGGAGACTTACTGTAGGAAAGCTCCACCATGAGGAGAAGGCTTCTGAGGGCAAGGCCATGTGGCTTTTCTTTGGCATCAGGAAGTGACCTTTGCTCATGGGTACTGTCTATCAAGACTACCAGCCAATCAATTTGAGGAGCCTCCCATTTCTGGGAGGAGGACATGAAGTAGGAAGTGGACGCTGAAGGAGGGGTTCTCTCTCTTTTGGTTCCTGACCTTGCTATGGTGGGTTGGATGATAGGGTCTTTTAGAAATAGTTAGATTTTTACCTTTCTCTCTGATCCTAATGCTCTCTAATAAATACTTAAACACTTAAATACTCTTGCTAAAGCTTATAATTTATTGGCGACCACTCTTTAGATTTTAGATAGTATAGCTGGAATTTTAGCCCCTTACAGAGTCATGAAGAGTCAGATACAACTGAATGACTGAACAACAACAACTATATATGCATACAAACACATATGAATGACTCTATAAGTTTTCCCATTTAACTGCATGTCATGGTCTATATAACAGACATTCTTCATTCACTTGGCTTTTCCTGTGTAGCTAGTTAATCCAATTTTTTTTTTAGTGATTATAGATCTTATTTAGTAGGCTCTGTCATATTCCAGGACATGATGCAGTCAATACAATGTCATCTGAAAAGAGGAGAATTTCTTAGAACTCACCCTTTGATTTGGACTTCATGCTGGATCTCCCTGATGACAGTGGTGAACACCTTTAAAAGCATTGAGGGATTGATTCTCAAGGTCTCTAAAGCTAAGGGAAGATGTGAAAGGCATGGGGAAAAAAATCTCAGACATGATTATTCCCTACCTAAAAAGGCAACAAAGAAAATGTTCCCACATGCTCATATTCCCATTTATACACATAAGAATAATATGCATTTCCTTCAAGGGCATCATTGATGAGAATATTAGTAATTTTTAGTTATTTAATAAATAGAAATTTTAAGAAAAAAAATAGATGATGTTATGTGGAAATAATAGTTTTATATGACAAAAAACAAGATATCCAGGATAAAAAGGAAACCAACAGAGAATGGGAAATAAAAATATTTCTGATATCTGATTCCTAATAAGGAATCACATATCTTTATTTTTTTAAATTAATAAAGTATTTTATTTTTTCCCATTATATGTAAAGATAGTTCTCAACTTTTGTTTATACAAGCTTTCCAATTTCAGATTTTTCTCCCTCCTTCCCCTCCCTCCCCCTTTCCCTAGACAGCAGGTACTCTGATATAGGTTATTTATATATATATACATACACATAATAACATTAAATATATTTCTGCATTAGTCATGTTATGAGAAAAATCAGAGCAATGACGAAAAACCTCACAATAGAAAAACATCAGTACCAAAAACATAAGAAATAGTATGGTTCATTCAGCATCTATACTCCACAGTTCTTTTTTTTTTTTTTTCCTGGATTTGGAGATCTTCTATCATGAGTTCCCCGGAACTCTTCTGTACCATTGCATTGGTGAGAAGAATATAGTCCATCACAGTAGATCAACACTCAATGTTGATGATACTGTGTACAATGTTCTTCTGGTTCTGCTCATCTTAATCATCATCAGCCCACACAAGACCCTCCAGGTTTCTCTGAACTCCTCCTGCTTTCTTGTAGGCTTGTTGAGAGGATAATGCCTTAGAATCCTTAAGACCCTTACTTGCGGGTTTTTTGGGGTTTTTGGGGTTTTTTGCAGGGCAATGAGGGTTAAGTGACTTGCCCAGGGTCACACAGCTAGTTTCAAGTGCCTGAGGCTGGATTTGAACTCAGGTCCTCTTGAATCCAAGGCCAGTGCTTTATCCACTGCGCCACCTAGCTGCCCCTTGTATTTCTTTCTTGACGTATCTTTACAGAAAATATTCCTTATAAAAGCTAATTGATACTAATTGGTTAAATGGAACTGGGGTGCTAATAATCACTGGTGGAGTTAATACACTGGAATAGAGGCTTAAGCACAATAGTATTCCATTGTATTCATATATCACAACTTGTCCAGCCATTCCCCAATTGATGGGCATCCCCTCAACTTCCAATTCCTTGCCACCATGTAAAGAGCAGCTATAAATATTTTTGTACATGTGGGTCCCTCTCCCCTTTCCATGATTTCTTTCAGAAAAAGACCCAAAAGTGGTATTTCTGGGTCAAAGGGTATGCACAGCTTTATAGCCCTTTGGGCATAATTCCAAATTGCTCTCCAGAATGGCTGGATCAGTTCACAGCTCCACCAACAATGCATTAGTGACACATATCTTTAAGAATAAGAGCCATTTTCTAATATGAGTGGTTAAAGAATATAATTAAGCAGTATTCAAAAGAAGAAACAAAAAGTATATATCTACATAAAATTGTTCATTCTAATAACCAGAGGAATACAAATTAAAACAATTCTGAGATGTCCCTTGCCTTCCTTAAATTGGTCAAGATAATTTAAAATTGTAAAATTCAATGTAGAAAGGGAAGAGAACAGGTATTTAATTAAGTGCTTACTATGTGCCTGTCATTGTGCTAAGCACTTTACTAATATTATCTCAACAGGCACAATATTATGCCACCTTTGGAGTTGGGAATTGGTACAATCCTTTTGGAAAACAATATAATGTGGCATTATGCTGTAAGAACTGTGAGATCATTCATAACCTTTTACCTTTTCTTGGCTGGGCCTGACTTGGTCCAGTTCTCTTGTAGTTTCAATTTGATACTAGAACAAAATGAGATCATGCACCTTTTTTAGCCCTTTCCAAGAGGTGACTGGTGTGGTCCTTCAAAAAAGCTGCTCAGGGGGAAGCTAGATAGTGGAGTGGATAAAACACCGGCCCTGGATTCAGGAAGACCTGAGTTCAAATCTGGCCTCAGACACTTGACACTTACTAGCTGTGTGACCCTGGGCAAGTCCCTTAACCCTCATTGCCCTGCAATCGGTAGAAACCCAAAACAAAACAAAAGAAAAAAAGCTGCTCAGACACCCAGGAGGTTGTTGAATTCCACTACTGCTTCAGTCCAGTGAGAAGACTACCCTATGGCTTGGGACACTTTGTGTAGGGTTATGACTATAGCTTCCAATATTTCCGCACCTGCTGCTTCTTCACTTGCCTGTCACCACAGGACTTTGAGGTAGGTAAAAATGGTAAAATAGTATGGGTGATATCTTTTGACTTGCACATTAATTAGATTTAAGTGAGGCAGGGTTGCACAAAGTTGTCAGCCTCATTCTCTCTTAGAGAGTCACTGAAGTCCAGTGGCAAGGCAAAAGGCAAGCCTACTAGTAATGACCTGGGATGCAGTAAATGACCTTGGCATGTCTGACCAAGCTCTAAGTGCTCCACACAGTCTGCTTCAGTCACCTTTATGGCCATTGGAACAAACTGTTCTCATCTGCCCATTCCACTAAGGAAAGTCTTCATGTGCTTGGGGTAGACATGTCTTAACTCATCAATGGGTTTGAGACCCCTCTGTTACTTCAGCCTGGTGTAGTTCATCTACTGAGACTATTTACCAGGATATGACTGCTGTGCATCTTATAGCTTTTTGGAGTCACAAATAAGAGTTGGGGTGAATCAGGTGGACACCAAAGGTGGAAAGCAGCCTTGAAAAGGGCTTGGCAGTCCTCTCACTAGAGCTACTACTCTTGCCTGAACACATCTACACCCTACCTACACCTATATTGCTTTGTACTCAGGTGATAAAGTTTAAACCTTTAGTCCTTAGGACCATCTGAGCCTAGAGGGAAGTTTCAATATCCTATAAGGAAAAAGGAGTTTAACTTGCACTGGTGGGAGGAATTAGGATAGTGCTCCTATCACAGATTCATAGAAATTCTCCTGATAGGGCTGGTACATAAGGGAAAATGTCTAGCTTCATTATTCCTAATACTAAGAAATGGAAGATTACCCACGTATACATTTAAAGGTGAATGCTTGAACAGATTCTGCCGTGTGAATAGAATAGAATACCATGTTGTTTTTATTGTTTAGTCCTGTCTGACTCTTGATGACCTCATTTTGGGTTTTCTTGGCAAGGATACTGGAGTGATTTGTCATTTCCTTCTCTATCTCCTTTTACAGATGAAGAAACTCAGGCAAAGAGGGTTGTGACTTGCCCAAGGTCACACAACTAGTAAGTATCTAAGCCGGGATTTGAACTCAGGCCTTCCTGACTCCAGCCCTAGTGCTCTATCCAGTGTGCCACTTAGCTGCTTTTACCCTAAAAAAAATGACAAGTTAGAAGAATTCAAAGAAATAAAAACTTATGTAACAGGGTACTGGTAAGTATTTGCAGCATGCTCAGTTGAAGCAATCCCTGGAGAAAGGCTTGATGAAATATAATGGAAAGGGGGCAGCTAGGTGGTGCAGTGGATAAAGCACCAGCCCTGGATTCAGGAGGACCTGAGTTCAAACCTGGCCTCAGACACTTGACACTTACTAGCTGTGTGACCCTGGGCAAGTCACTTAACCCTCATTGTCCCACAAAAAAAAAAAAGAATAAATATATAATGGAAGTACCCTGCTCCCCAATCTGGAGCATCTGCAACTATATTCATTATTCTACATATGTTTCTAGTCTGCTAACCATGTGATTAGACTAGTGATTAGCTAGGTAGCTGGAATTGGGCTGTATTCCAAAAGCATTAACCTGCCAAAGTGAGGGGAGTTGTGGCTGTGTTCAGGTGAAGCAGCAAGGACTAAGCCCTTGGTTGGAAAGAGGCCTCAGAATTTATCTCCTGGGCCAGGTGGCTCCAGTGTTTGGCTTGAGCGCATGGTCCTGCTATTCTTTGTCTATGCTATGTCTATTCTTTTCTACTTTTAAATGAAGGTGAGTAGAGATGGCTATGAAAGGTCAGGAGAATAAGCCACCAGAAATCTGGCAGCTCTTTAGAGTCCATGGCAGGATTTGTCAGAATGGAGAGAGTGAGGAAGGAATGGTCTGCAGCAACCTCCCCAGACAAGTAGAACAGTAGCAGAGAAGTGGATTCATCCAGTCATTGGCTAAGCCTCATTTGGAAGTGAACTTGGTGGGAAGAATTCTATGTAGAAACTAATTAAAGTTTGAGCTCATTCTCCCTCTAGACAGAGGTGGTAAGGTAAGTCTGCCAACCCCTTCCCCCCCCCCCCAGGTATTTAGGGGAAATGTTTGTATTTCTTTTTGTTTTGCTTTGGGTTTTTTTTTGTTGTTGTTGTTTTGTGGGGCAATGAGGGTTAAGTGACTTGCCCAGGGTCACACAGCTAGTGTCAAGTGTCTGAGGCTGGATTTGAACTCAGGTCCTCTTGAATCCAAGGCCAGTGCTTTATCCACTGTGCCACCTAGCTGGTCCTTGTATTTCTTTCTTGATTTATCTTTACAGAAAATATTCCTTATAAAAGCTAATTGATATGGCCAAAGGGCGATAAAGCTGTGCATACCCTTTGACCCAGAAATACCACTTTTGGGTCTTTTTCCCAAAGAGATCATGGAAGGGGGAAAGGGACCCACATGTACAAAAATATTTATAGCTGCTCTTTACGTGGTGGTAAAGAATTGGAAGTTGAGGGGGTGCCCATCAATTGGGGAATGGCTGGACAAGTTGTGGTATATGAATACAATGGAATACTATTGTGCTATAAGAAATGATGAGCAGGAGGAGTTCAGAGAAACCTGGAGGGTCTTGCGTGGGCTGATGATGAGTGAGATGAGCAGAACTAGAAGAACATTGTACACAGTAACATCAACATTGAGTGTTGATCTACTGTGATGGACTATATTCTTCTCACCAATGCAATGGCACAGAATAGTTCCAGGGAACTCGTGATGGAAGAGGATCTCCAAATCCAGGAAAAAAAAAAAAAAACTGTGGAGTATAGATGCTAAATGAACCATACTATTTCTTTTGTTTTTGATGCCGTTATTTTTTTTTCTATTTTGAGGTTTTCCATCATTGCTCTGATTTTTTTTCTCTTATAACATGACTAATGCAGAAATAGGATTAATGTTATTATGTGTGTATATACATATATAACCTATATCAGATTACCTGCTGTCTAGGGGAGGGGGGAGGGAGGAGAGGGAGGGAGGGAGAAAAATCTGAAATTGTAAAGCTTGTATAAACAAAAGTTGAGAACTATCTTTACATGTAACGGAAAAAAATAAAATACTTTATTAATTAAAAAGAAAAGAATAAGAAAAAAAAGCTAATTGATGCCAATTGGTTCAATGGAACTGGGGTGCTAATAATCACAGGTGGAGTTAATACACTGGAATAGAGGCTTAAGCCAATGGCATTAGAGAAAGACAATCTCTCAACCTAGAACCCTGAGAGGAGAGATTTTGGGAGGAGTCTGGTGTATTGTTATTCTTATAAGAAACACAGATTGAAAAAATTGGAACCAATGTATGTATACTGACTATAACTATATAAAAAGCAATAAATCTGGAGAAATAGATAAAAGAATGTTACTATATTATAAACTTTCTATACAAACTTTAGATGACAAAAATTCATGTTTTTATGTAAATTATTATAAAGCTGATTATCTGAATGTTACTGTTTGTTAGTACTTACTAAACTTATCATTTTCCTTTTAAATTAAAAAAAAATTTTAGTGTTCATTTAAAAAAAATTGAGTTTCAAATTCTCTTCCTCCCCGCCACCTCTCCATTAAGAAGGTAAGAAATGTGATATCAATCATATGTGTGCTATCATGTAAAACATATTTCCATATTAGCCATGTTGCCAAAAAAAAGAAATAAAAAAAAAGAATAAATAAAATGAATAAATAAAATAAAATGAAAGTCTTGGATCATTGTATTGATCAGAATAGCTGTCATTCACAATTGATCATTGTACAATGTTGCTGTTACTGTGTAGATTATTCTCCTGGTTTTGCTCACTTCGCTTTTCATCAGCTCATAAAAGTCTTCAAGGTTTTTCTGAAAACATCTAGCTCATCATTTCTTGTAGCATGATAATATTTCATCACAATCATATACCACAATTTATTTAGCCATTCCCTAATTGATGGGCATCCTTTCAATGTTCAATTCTTTGTTACTACTGAAAGAGCTGGTATAAATATTTCTGTACATATAGGTTTTTTTCCTTTTCTTTTTGATCTCTTTGGGATACAGACATAGCACTGGTATTGTTGGGTTAAAGGGTATTCACATGAACTTATAATTTTCTAAAAAGAAATAGCAAGAGGTAATGTTAGAGATGCAAATGGGCGAAATTACCTATTTTTCCAACCTCTAACTGAAATATGGCATTTCCTTCAATTATGAATTAAAAAAATTATTCTGAGAAGGGATCCATGGGTTTTAGCATGCAGCTCACAACAAAAAATAATGAAACAAAGGTTAAGAAACTCTTTGCCTTTGAAATCTTTGTTTTAAAAGAATTAAATTGTTTCAACAACTTTGTCAGTTATTGAGTGAGGTTGCTTTTTGTTTTCAATTGTACTTTCCTTTTCTGTTTCATTGTAAACTCCTATGATTCTTTTTTTTTTTTTTTTAGCAGGGCAATGGGGGTTAAGTGACTTGCCCAGGGTCACACAGCTAGTAAGTGTTAAGTGTCTGAGGCCGGATTTGAACTCAGGTACTCCTGAATCCAGGGCCGGTGCTTTATCCACTGTGCCACCTAGCCGCCCCCAATTTTTTTTTCCAGGGCAATGAGGGGTAAGTGACTTGCCCAGGGTCACACAACTAGTTAAGTGTCAAGTGTCTGAGGCCGGATTTGAACTCAGGTCCTCCTGAATCCAGGGCTAGTGCTTTATCCACTGCGCCACCTAGCTGCCCCTGTTCTCCTATGATTCTATGTCATTTCCCCCAAAGCTGCTGCAATGTCTTCAATGGTCGTTGAAGTGTACTCTCTAGGAGCTACACTTCTGTAGATTTCTTTGGAGTAATATCAGTTCTTTAAAACCACAGAATTAAAAACATAATGAAAAAGAACAATGAAACACAAGCATATCCAGCAGTCAACTGATAAAGAAATAACTAAAGGTTTTGGAAACCATATAAATCTAGTTTCATCTGGTCAAGGTCATGTATTGAGTCAGCCTATTATCAATGCAAAAATACATGCATTACTAGTGCTGTCAAAAAATGAAACCATATCAAAATTATTGCTTGTTCCAGGAAATTCACTCACTACTGTATATGTTTCGTATATACTTATATATGTATGTGCTTTGTACATGCCTATAAATGTATAGGTTATCTCCCCTTAGAACATTAAGTTCCTTGAGTTCAGGGATGGTTTGCTTTTGTCTCTGAATCACGAGCACCCAACCTTGTGCTTGACACACTGCAAGGTTTAATAAATGTTTTCTTATGTGAAGGAAATGTACAAAACTTACCTCTAGGGGCAGCTAGGTGGTGCAGTGGATAGAGCACTGGCCCTGAAGTCAGGAGGACCTGAGTTCAAATCCAGCCTCAGACACTTAACACTTAGTAGCTGTGTGACCTTAGGCAAGTCACTTAACCCCAATTGCCTCACAAAAACAAAACAAAACAAAAAAACCCCCACTTACCTCTAGGGAGAAAACATTTCCCCAGAAATACTCTTAGAGGTCAGAGAAGTACATCCTGAATGGTTGTAAAAATAAAGACACTCAGTTTGACTCCATGTCAAAGAGACTTCATTAACCTTAGACCTTCACTTTTATGTAGACTTTTTGATGGTCTGATGAGATTAATTACATGGAGACACCCAGAACAAATCAGATCTTGGGCTACACCAAGGTTACTCCTAAATTAAGATGTTTATCCCTACCCAGAAAAAAAATTACCTAACCTCCTATCCCTATTACTCAACCTCAGAAATAAGGAAAGTGGCTGAGCAACCTGGCAGAATAGACTCCTTTTGCTGCCTGTCCTAAAGTTGTGTAAAAACATATATATATATATATATATATATATATATACATACACACACACACACACATATATATACATATATACATATATATACACACACATACATATATATGTATGTGTATACATATACACATATATGTATGTTATATATGTATATGTATATCTTCTTCCATTCTGAGGAATTGCTAGTCACCTGGCAACTGCCCATCATCTGATGCTAATTAAACTCTTTCTCATCTAGCTTTGCCTCTAGATTTATTGACTTTCAATCAAATGGATTTAGGTGGGAGAAGTTACTTTCCAGGGAGAACTGGACCAACATGTTTGATTGAATGGTTGGATTAGAGTCCATGACGCAATGGCGTTCCTCTTTCTTCTTACCCTAGACCCTGGGAAGAATATACTTTTTGGTTCAAGATGTGGGAAGGAGAGTAGGGGAAGAGAAGTGTGGCGACATGCCCATTCTTTTAAGAATGTAATAACTCATATTAATAATAGGATAAGTAGGAGCACTAAGAGTATGGTTACAAGATACACCCTGTGTGATAAAGGAGAGACAAAAAGAGGGTAAAGAAGAGGAAGGGGGGGAAACTGGATAGGCAACTGCCCCATCAGAAGATTGTCTGGACATATAACCGGGGGGGGGGGGGGGGGGGGGGCAGGATGGCAAAGAAGAGAGATTTGAGAGAAGGGAAAGGGCATGTAACATTGAGCTCCTCCTACTTCCCACCAATCTACAAAGTTTTTGGACTTCTATGGAACTCTCCATCACGCCCTGAACCCCGGAGCCAGAGAGAAGACAAAACACGCCCCCAAGGGTGAGGGAGGGAGGACAGGACACCCTTGGGGGAGGAGGGAAGGGGAGTACAAACAGAACTGAGACAAGGAGGGGCACATAGGACACACCCCCTGGGGGGCTGGAGAGAACGCAAGACACACCCCCGGAGGGGAGGGAGGGAGGAAAGGGCACGCCCCTTGCCCCAGGTGTCCCGCCCCCTTCCCCCACCCTTCAGGGACAAAACTGTGAGGCTTGGGTTTCCACTTCCTGGGTTCATCCGGTGTCCTCCTAGTCTTTATTCCTCAAAAGGCGCGGCAACACTGTCCATGATCCTGGGTCCGGAAGCCAGGGTTGGCCGTCTGTCAGCCCCCTGAGGACTCCGGCAGAAAATATCCGCGGCGACTTCTTTAAGTCCTGTCAGGCCCTGGAGGAAGATGGCGTCCTTCATTGCGAGACGACCTGCCTGCCCCTCTAGCCACAACTATTCCCGTCTCTATGGCCTCCGACGAGGTCTATTTCCACCTAGGGGGAACTTCCCAGCATGCATCGCGGCCGTCTCCGGTTCTCGCTAAGATGGCGACTCCCATGCACCGACTTATTGCCCGGAGGCAGGCGTAAGTGTGGGCCCCCGACGGCGTACGGATTTCTCCATTCTGTTTCCCGTAGCCTTCCTAACATCCTTTGAGGACTCCTGAACAGTCCTAGTGACTGGGGGGCTCCCTGTCTTGGGAGGGCGTAGAATGGGGTGAACCAAGGGAGTGGAAAGGGAGACAATTTGGATGTTGTGGGCCCCGGGGAGAGGGGAGAGTTGCCTGCGTGGGAGAGCCCCCGGCAGACAGCTTGGGGAGATGGAGCGCGGGAGGCCATCCTTTAGTAAGGGAAGGGACGTGCAAGTTTTTCCAGGAAAGGGTGACATGATCAAGTCTTAGGCTGTTACTGAAACAGGTATCTTTGTACACCCCTGCCAACACTACTTTTGGCTCTAATCCGCAGATTTAAAACTTCTCATTGTTTTCTTTACATCTTATTTCTCTCACTTTCTAATAGGTGATGGGACAAACCCTAATTTAGAGCTTTTTAAAGTAGGCAGAATTGCATGAGAATTGTGCATATTAGCTTCAGTTATTCTATTTATGTATTCCCAAAGCAAATGTGGTATTGAGGATTCCAATATTAAATAGTAGGTAAAAGGATAAGGGGTCACGAAGATGCAATTAACAATTGACTAAACAACAACAGAAGATGTCATTGTGGGAAATAACAAATATCAGTTCAGTAAACCCAGAAAAAAATAAGTTGTAGATCCAGGGAGTCTTATTGTAAAGGAAGAGAACTTGAAGAAGCTGTAAGATTCTAAAAAAGTCAGTATCTATTTTTAAAAGCAAATATTTTAAAATTAAAAAAAATTTTAAAAGCAAATATAAGTATTCTGATCATTATGTAAATTATAGATTACTTAGAAAATTTTACTATTTAAACCAAGACACAAAAACCTTGCTTCAAAGAAGTAAACATTTTCCTTTACAAAATTTTTACAAATGTAAATGGTCTCATTAAATTTATTTTGGGGGGCTTTTTGTTTTTTGCTTTTCATTGTGTAAGTACAAAGAAATATACACAAGTACAAAGTTGTACCTCTTGAATAGGTAGGAAAAATTTTTTACAAATAATACTTATATGGAATTGAAATAAGTTAAAATGTATTCATGCTTTATTTACTTTCACTAAACTTCCAAAACTTGGATCGGAACCTTAAGTTGAAAATAAGTCCCTTTTTTGTATTTAAAGGCCACATTATAAGTTACAAAGGTCAAGTCAACAAGCATTTATTAAGGTAAGGGTTAAGATATTCTTTATGGTAACTCGCTATTTTTTTTGTTGTTTTTGGGTTGTTTTTAGTCCTGTGTGAGTCTTTGTGATCCTATTTAGGGTTTTCTTGTCAAAGATACTGGAGTACGCAGCTAGGTGGCCCAGTGGATAGAGTACTGGCTCTGGATTCAGAAGGACCTGAGTTTAAATCCAGCCTCAGACATTTAACACTAGCTGTGTGACCCTGGGCAAGTCACTTAACCCCAATTGCCTCACCCAAAAAAAAAAAAGATACTGGAGTAGGGGCAGCTAGGTGGAGCAGTGGATAGAGCACTGGCCCTGGAGTCAGGAGGACTTGAGTTCAAATTTGACCTCAGACACTTGACACTTATTAGCTGTGTGACCTTAGGCAAGTCACTTAACCCTCATTGCCCCACCCCCCAAAAAATTGGGAAAAAAAAAGATACTGGAGTAGTTTGCCATTTTCTTCTCCTGTTCATTTTACAGTTGAGGACTGAGGCAAATAGGATTAAGTGACTTGCCCAGGGTCACATAGCTAGTAAGTGTCTGAGGAGGGATTTGAACTCAGAAAGATGAGTCTTCCCGAATCTAAGCCCAGGGCTCTATCCATTGTACCACCTACCTGCCATAGATCTTAGTAATTTCAAGACCATTTTACCTAAAATTAGAATATTATGCAGTGTTCTTTTAGCTCACACAGGCTCACGCTATATTATCACAATTACTTGAAAAGTGGCCTAAAACTTCTAATAACATCATAATAAGGCAGGCAACAGTAGGGACAAGCTTGGGCCTTATTCTTGGCCACTACCAAACCTATTTCTTTTTTTTTTTTCTCTTTTATTTTTTTGCGGGGCAATGGGGGTTAAGTGACTTGCCCAGGGTCACACAGCTAGTAAGTGTCAAGTGTCTGAGGCCAGATTTGAACTCAGGAACTCCTGAATCCAGGGCCGGTGCTTTATCCACTGCGCCACCTAGCTGCCCCCCCCCCCCAACCAAACCTATTTCAACTTGTGCTTATCTATAGAAAAATGTTTTGGCTTCTATAGGATTAGCTTTTAGACTCAAAGCAAATCTGTTGGGCCACATAATTAAACTTCTGCTATATGCTAAAATCAATTTTAGGTACTATAATATGAAGGACAAAAAACAAATACAGGGTATAGTCTTTATCTTTTAGGTGCTTACCATATCAAAAAATTATTGGGGCAGCTAGATGGCGCAGGGGCAGCTAGATGGCGCAGGGGCAGCTAGATGGCGCAGGGGCAGCTAGATGGCGCAGTGGTTAAAGCACCGGCCCTGGAGTCAGGAGTACCTGAGTTCAAATCCGGCCTCAGACAATTGACACTTACTAGCTGTGTGACCCTGGGCAGGTCACTTAACCCCCATTGCCTGCAAAAAACCAAAAAAACACAAAAAACAAAAACAAACAAAAAATTATTAAGCAAATAGTTTATATTAATAATTAGTAACATATTATCAAATGTTTGTATAATTCAGATATGCAGTATAAGAATTTAGGAAATAAAAAGATTTTTTTAGCTATTATGGAAACTTTGGGCCCTTAATTGACCTTTGAGGGGAAAAAGTAGAATTTAGATGGGTGGAGAGAGATAGTTTGATAGATCTATAGATCTCATTCATATTGGTACTTTGTCCAACAATGCAGATCATGTCTTCTTTTCCTGATAATTATTGCCCAAACTTTTATCCTTCGGTGAATCTGTGATTTACTTGATGTGGGTAACTGTCCAGTAATGCAGATCACAGCACGTTGATACCCTTTCATTATTGTGTAACTTTTATCCATGCCCACCTGTAAATCTTTTGTAGGAGGTCCACCAAATGTTTTGGGGCTTTCCCTTAAATCTCTTGTTGATTCATTAATAACAGGGGAGTATATCAGTCATTCATCTCTTTCTCTCTTGACACGACCTGCCCATCTTCTTTTCTGTCTAATGACTTCTTTTAAAGATTCTTGTTTATGTCTTCCAAAGGTGTTCTATTGAGAGACTACCTAATGTAATGGAAGCTTTCCTCTAGATCTTTGAATCTCATTGTAGTGTTTGGAGTGTCCATCTGTTATTTCTCACTCTCCCAGCATTAGTAGGCTTATTCTTTTTAAATCATACATTTACTTGATAATCTTTCATGACAATTTTTTTGTGCGCAAGTTACATTGGTAATATCTTTTGTTGTTGTTGTTGTTGTTTTGGGGGGTGAAGCAATTGGGGTTAAGTGACTTGCCCAGGGTCACACAGCTAGTGTCAAGTGTCTGAGACCGGATTTGAACTCAGGTCCTCCTGAATTCAGGGCCGGTACTTTATTGGTGCGACACCTAGCTGCCCCCTGCCTTTGACAGTATGTGAAGAGTAAATGGAAGAGAGTAAAGATTGGAAGAAGGGACACTATAGAGATGCTATAATAGTCCTTGTCAAAGGGCTTGAACTAGTTTGGTGGCTGTTTGGGTGAAGAGAAGGGGGTAGATATGAGAGGTACTGTTGAGTTATCAACTGATTGGATATGAGGAATGAAAATGAGGAAAGGATGAGGCCATAGTCCTAAAACTGGGGATCAGGGAGGACAGTAGTGCCCAAATAGAAACAAGAAATTTAAAAGAAGGGAGAGATTTCCTGTTTGAGAATGTCATCTTTTGGACATCTTGAGTTTGAGATGGCAATATGACATCCAGAAGGAGTTCACCAGGAAGATTGGGTCTGGTTATATAGATTTGGGAGTCAGTTGTATAGAGATAATTGAACTCATGGGAAGTAATGAATTTACCAAGGGAGAGAGTATAGAAAGCAGAGAAGAGAGCCCTGGGGTCAGGAAATAGATAATTAAATAGCAAAGGAAACTAAGAAGGGGAAGTCAAATAAGCTGGAGAGAAATGCTGGGGAGGACAATAATGTCAAAGCTGCATCAATGTCAAAAGCAGCAAGTTTTGATTCCAGAACACTGAAGATGAAACTTATCTCCTCTTCCTCCTCTTGTAGAGTGGGGCTTCTTAAAACTTTTTCCACTTGGGATCCCTTTTTGCCCAAGAAATTTTTACCCGACCCTAGGTATATAGGTATATAAAATAGGTACACGTACCTTTTATTGTTGCCAAATTCTTCTTGATCTCCACATTTACTTACACTACCCCATTGGTACCCACAGTTTAAGAAGCTTTGCTGTAGAGAGATGGTAGACAGATTATGAATGTAGAATGAGGCATACTGTTGAAAACTGAAAACAGTATGCCAATGTGTGCATTTATTTTACTTAACTGTATTCCTTTACAAGGGAGAGTTCTCTTATGTAGGGTTAAGACTGTGGCGGGTAAAATTATATGTGGTCACCTTATTTCTTTCCCAAGTTTGGGGAAAATTAGCTGGTATTTCTAATATATTGCTACTTATAAATTAGAAGCTTTAGCACCAGTTTTGGGGTATTAAGCATTTATTAAAGCATATTAGGTATTAGTAAAGATAGAGCACATTGCCCTGAAAGTTAGGAAAGCCTCTCTAGGATCTAGGGAAGAAAGAGAAAAAGGTGCCTTCACCTATAAGCTTTAGACCAAAAAAGGAAGTCTCTATGCCTGTGTGAGTGGAAGCTTCCTGCAGGTCCCAATGAAAGTCAGTCCTTACACATTGCTCCAAGCTAATTGGCTAGCATCACCCAAATCCATTGGTTCACTGAACTTGAGGGCAGTTCATGAGCAGAACATTCCTAGTCAGAGTTTAGAGGACACACCCTGAGGGCAGGCTCTTAGGTAGGTGTGCTTTCAATCAAGTCAACTTTAAGTCAGTTAATCAGCAAAGTCATTCCAATAAATCCCAATATTATTCTCTCCAAGGGGCCTCTGGGCTTCCCAAAACCCCTTATTTTCTCACAGGATTATTGGGAAATGAAAAAAAATCAGTAAAACTTTTTTTAAAAAAGAGAACAAATTTTGTCAGTTGTCATGGGTGGGAGCCAGATTGTAAGTAGTTGAGAAACTCAGTGGGGAGGAAGTAAGGGTATTGGTTATAGATAACTTTTTCTAGGAGGATGGCAGTGAAAACAAGGAAGAGATCTAGAAGGTAGCATAAGAGCATGACAGGATCAAGTGACAGTTGTTTTGAGGATGTCTACACTTGGGTCCATCTCACATCTATTTCCCTTTGGGTCACTTACATTTTTGATTCTTCAGACTAGTAGATATATCTATGTTGTTGCTGTTGTTTGTCCTTCGTTCTTCTTCCTTTTTTTTTTTCAGGGCAGTGAGAGCTAAGTGACTTGCCAAAAGTCACACAGCTAGTAAGTGTCAAGTGTCTGAGGCCAGATTTGAACTCAGGTCCTCCTGAATCCAGGGCCAGTGCTTTATCCACTGCGCCACCTAGCTTCCCTTGTTTGTCCTTCATTCTTTTCTTTTCTTTATTTTTAGTGAGGCAACTGGGGTTAAGTGACTTGCCCAGGGTCACACAGCTAGTAAGTGTTAAGTGTCTGAGGCTGGATTTGAACCTAGGTACTCCTGACTCCAGGGCCGGTTCTTTAATCCACTGCGCTACCTAGCCGCCACCCTATTTTTTTTTTTTTTTTTGCTGGGCAATGGGGGTTAAGTGACTTGCCCAGGGTCACACAGCTAGTAAGTCAAGTGTCTGAGGCTGGATTTGAATTCAGGTACTCCTGAATCCAAGGCCAGTGCTTTATCCACTGCACCACCTAGCCGCCTCCCTGTCCTTCATTCTTTTTTTTTTTTTTTACTTTTTTTTTTTTTTAAGTGAGGCAATTGGGGTTAAGTGACTTGCCCAGGGTCACACAGCCAGTAAGTGTTAAGTGTCCGAGGCCGGATTTGAACTCAGGTACTCCTGACTCCAGGGCCGGTGCTCTATCCACTGCGCCACCTAGCTGCCCCCTTGTCCTTCATTCTTAAAGAGGACCATGACATTGGGAGGTGATGTCATGACTTGCACTGAATTGGATTTAAGTGAGGGAGGGCTGTGCAAGGTCACCAACGTCACTCTCCTCCAAAGCCATCCGGGTCCAGTGGCTAAATATATATCAGGATGACTGGAGATGGCCCTGGATGTTTTAAGGCAGTTGGGGTTTAAGTTGATTTGCCCAGGTCACTCAGCTAGTAAGTGTCAGAAGTCTCTGAGGCCAGATTTGAACTCATGTCTTCCTGACTCCAGGGGCCAGTGCTCTATCCACTGTGATACCTAGCTGCCCCTTATAACTATGTAATATCATCTAGAAGATGTTGGAATTTAAGGGATGATGATTTTTGGGCGGGGCAGGAAATAGACTGAGACCTTTGAAAGCTTTGCACAATTTAGATATTAAAAATGTTTTCTGTATCAGAGAACTACCACCTTTTTTTTCCCCAAGCTGGATCCATTCAGTTAATATTGTTATTATTCAAAAGTGGACAAAACAAAAGTACATTGTACCTGGGTTCTTTAGTTCAATATAAGGAACAGAAAAAATGAGCTTCCCCCCTTTCTGTATTATCTTTGTTTTCCAAATATATTTCTTGTCTTCTCCCCATTCCCAGAGAGGTTCCCTTGTAACAAAGAATTTTTAAAAAGAGAGAAAAAAGGGGGGAAAAAGTTCAGCATAATTAACCAGCATGTCAGCAAAGTCTAATAGTATATGCAATATTCTACACTCTTACTCCCTTCTGTAAAGAAGGGAGGGTAGTAAATTTTCTTCTCTTTTCTTCAAGGTCAATCTCTATTATAATTTCTGAATGTTAAGTTTCCACGTTGTATTTTTTGTTGGTTTGTTTAGTTCTTTTCATTTATATTGCTTTCTTCAGTCTGTATATTGTTTTCTTGGTTTTGCTTGTCAATGCCTTTCTGTGATTTTCATATTTGTTATTTCTTATGGCAATGTATATGCCATTACATTCATGTACCAAAATGTGTTTAGCTATTCCTCAGTTAATGGGGATCTGGCTTGTTTCTAGATCTTTGTTATTTCTAAAGTCACTGCTTTAAATATTTTGGTATATGTGGAACTACCTTTTTTGCCCCCTTGGTGTAGATTACTAGTGGTAGGATCTCTAGGTCAGTGGATATGGACATTTTAGTCATGTCCATAGTGTAATTCTAAATTGTTTTCCAGAATGATTAGACTAATTCACAATCCTTTTAAACTATGCCGTTAAATAATGAATTTATATTATCTGGGAAGAGAAATTTTCAATTGCTTAAAGCAATTTAGGAATGAGAGAAATGGAGAAAATGTCAGTTTGCATTTTTTGAGAAGGTTGTCAAGTCTAATAAAAAAAAGGAAAAGAGAATTTTATGCTTAGCTATTTCGATGGATTCATGATTTTTGTCCATATTCTTTTTGTGTGTGTGTGTGTGTGTGTGTGTGTGTGTGTGGATATTCTTATGTAAATCCTCTGCACAGGATTTATATGACCTGTTAGATGTTGTTGTCCACTTAGCTTCCTTTAGGTCTAATAAGATTTCATGGATATCAGTGCAACATGCAGGCTGTCCCATCTGCTTTCCATGTATTACTGGCCCACCTCTTTTTCCAGTTGTTACTACTTGTTCTTGAAGATGCCTTTTATGCCACTTCTTGCATACAAGTCATCATTGGTAAAGTAGTGTGGCCTTCTTCTCTGCAATTCAATTCAACAAACATTTATGAACCATCTCCTACATGCAAAGAAGTATGGTAGGTTCCGGGAATACAAAAATGCCATTTGTCTTTCCATTGCCCTTTGGGTTGTCTGTAATTTTGAATCTTGAAATCATTGAAATCACTGTGTTCCTTGATTTACAATTATAGATTGACACTGGTAGAATACTAGTGTTAAAATGATAGGCTTTTGTGGCAATAAATAGTTTAATAGCTTAAATACTGAAAGCACTGTACAACATCTTAAATGCAATCCAGACTGCTACCCCCATTTGTACAATTCATATACTGATATACTTATTTAAACGACTGCCCATCCATGGACTGACTGTTTTAATCATTACTGTAGATATTCTTTATTTATTTGAATTTTCCCTTTAGATTATTAGGCCATTCTTTTTGAATGAGCATAAGTCTCATTGGGGAGACTTTAGAATTCTTGCACTTCATTAAAGAAAGGACAGTGTTATTTGTAAACAAGGAGAACATGGGGAAAACCAATTTCTTTTTTTTGCGAGGCCGTGAGGGATAAGTGACTTGCCCAGGGTCACACAGCTAGTAAGTGTCAAGTGTCTGAGGCTGAATTTGAACTTGGGTCCTCCTGAATCCAGGGCTGGTGCTTTCCCTATTGTACCACCTAGCTGCCCCCAGAAAACCAATTTCTAAACATCAATTGGGAGTTCAGTACAGATTCTGCCAAGGATTCCCTCCATTATTGTGAACAAATATGGCAGACATACTCCTATTTTATACCTCAGCTGATATTTATTTGACTATTGAATAGATAGCATTGAATAGGAGCATTGAATAGATCTCTCTGTGGTGGTATCTATTAAGGAATCTTATGTTATCTTTACACCTGTACAAGTGCTGCCTTTTTACAGGAGAGCCTTTAAGGCTCATCCAAGTTTACATGTATGTGGATGTGTGTGTGTGTGTATGTATCTGTCTCTGTTTCTATACACACATATGCAATAAAAAAAAATGTATGGTGGTGTATTCTTCATACTTTTCCTACCTCAGCTCTACATCTCTCTGAATCTTTATCTCCTTTTTTTGGGGGGGGGGGAGGGGCATGGCACTGAGGGTTAAGTGACTTGCCCAGGGTCACACAGCTAGTGTCAAGTGTCTGAGGCCACATTTGAACTCAGGTCCTCTTGAATCCAGGGCCAGTGCTTTATCCACTATGCCACCTAGCTGCCCCTTTATCTCCTCTTAAATCTCATTTCAAGTTCTGCCTCCTTCCTAGAAGCATAGACATGTTCATAAATGTATGTGTGTATGGATAGATCTTCTTTGTATGTAGTTGTATGCTTGTTGTCTCCTCCATGAGACTGAGAGTAGGGACTAATTTAATTTTGTTTTTTTGTCTTTCTTAGTATCCCCACTGCTTAGCACAGTGCCTGGCACATAGTAGGCACTTAATAAATGCTAGTTGACTGATTTACTGAAGCCTTTCCTAATCTCCCTTTAGATGTTAGTGCTTTTTCCCTCCGCAAATTACCCTGTTTTATATTTATTTTTATGCATGTGTATATCTTTAATAGACTTTGTGAAGATAGATAGAGTTATTTATTTATTTGGTCTTTGTATCCCTATCTCCTGACACAATGCCTACAATGTAGGTGTTTAATAAATGATGGTGGTTCTTAGATATGTGCTTGTGAAAATGTAATATGCTATAGAGAATCATCTGGGAAATCACTCATCCTCTTTTGTTTTCATCAAGTACAACTTAGATGTGTACATTAGCCATATTCATCAATATTTTATAAAAATAAAACATGGGCCAGTAGTTAATGATGTAGTGGAAAGAGTTCTGGTTTTGTAGACAAGAACACCTGTGTTCAAATCCCAGTTATGCTACTTGCTATTTATATGAGCTTGGGCAAGTCACATAACCTCTCTAATCCTTAGTTTTCTCATCTGTACAGTGAAGGACTAGATGATCTCTGAATTCTCTTGTAGCTGTAGATCTTTGATCTTATGAGCTCTCTTAAGTCACCCTTTTTTTGGCAATACCATCTATGATCTTTTCCATTCATAGGGAATATTCCTCTTTGAAATATCCTAAAAGTCAGGCTCAGAGTTACTTCTGACACAGATGTTTCCTGTATATATTTGGTCAAATGTAGCCATTCTTCCCAAATTCTTTACTGTAAATCTCCACTATATCAAGTAGTGAGGTATTAACCATCCAAATGTGATTATTTTCTCATTGATAAGTATAGAGATATAAAAACGTAAGTAAATCTGTTTCATTTTGTGTCTGTTTGTTGTCCACTTAGCGCTACCTATAAATGCTTAGTTGGAAGCCAGACTTTGGCAAGCTTGTTTTGCTTTCCACTATAGTCTTACAAAATAGTGTTAGAAACTTGTCATCTTCCTTTATAATATTTTGTAAATAAGCACGTACCTTTAAATTAGTGTTGCCATATAATATCCCTTCAAAATAAAAAATAAGAATTTGCCAGTTCAAGTGTTTCTTATATTCTTTTACATTGGCCAAACTTCCATAAGAAATTATGATAATCACAAGGCTGTCTTTTCCCCATTTTTATTCTTTTTTGGAATCAACTCCTTATGTAAGTCAGGTTGGAGCTATTATAATTGGATTTTCTTCTCATCTTGATCCTTTGTTCTAATTTGGTGGGGTTTTTTTTTACCTCTAATCTGACTGCCTACAGACTGCTCATTTTGAAATGATTCCCTTGTGACAACCTTTGAAATGATAACTTTCTGAAATATAATAGTGTCCATTTTTTCCTGTTTCCAGTACCGTTTGGTTCTCTTCTTGAAGAAATTCATACTATACTAACATAAGACTTCTGAATATTCAATAAACCTTTGACCACTTTGATTTTTTAAAATCCTGAATCATGTTTTCTGACATTTCTCCATTCTCCCATGCCCATGTTAACATCACTCACTGAGTATCAAATTATATGTGGATTTGGTTTAGAGGATCATGTCAAGTTCCTCAGAGAATTTAACTGCTTCATCCTCTGCAACAGATGTTGGTACATAAGCTACAGTTATCTTCATGGTGGTCTTTTTGCTTATATTTAACCATAACCACTATAGGGTGAGTTGACCAGAATTGATGTTTCTTGTTGCCTTTGGGCACGTGATGACACCAACTCCACAAACTCCTTTATTTGTCTCCAAGGAAAACCTGTGAGCCACCCTTCCATTTAGCTGCAACTTATTTTTTGTCTTCTGGTTTCATTTATAGTGAGAATGTCAATATGAATATGAACCAGATAAAAGGTAGGTTTTCCTTTAGTATTTATGAATAATGTGTCACATTTAACTGTTTTGCTCATTGCTCATCAATTGAGACAGTCTTTAACTCGGGATTCACACATAAGCTTTTGGAATTTCTGATCAGACTGGGAGAAATTAATAAATTAATATCCCACCATATACCATCTATGCCTTATTCATCTAGTGCAATAGGTAATTTAATGGTCTTTTTCTCCTAGAATATTTCAGTAGAAATGAAGATCAAATATCTCATATTGGAATGCTTCCCCTCTCTCCAAAAAATTGTATTTAAAAATTATTCCTGGCCTTGTTGAGATAGCACAAATGACTGAATCCAAGATGAAACTTAGAATTAGTTAGAATCCTAGAAATGTATCACTTAAAATTTCTTGTTGTTTTTATGTTTAAGGGCAGTTTATGTCATATTTGTAAGTCAAGTCTTATTGTTGTCTAATATGTATTGCTCTTCCAGGGAAGCAAATAAGCAACATGTAAGGTGTCAGAAATGTTTAGAATTTGGACATTGGACATATGAATGCACGGGAAAAAGAAAATACTTGCATAGACCTTCAAGAACAGCAGAACTTAAGAAAGCTTTAAAAGAAAAAGAAAACAGATTATTATTACAACAAAGGTAAGTTTACCCAGTTAGTTATATTACATTAAAAGGAATAAATATATTTTCTTTTGTATTTATTAAGGGGCTAAATGTTTAATATGCTTTCCCTAGATTTAACATGCCTATGAAATAAGGAATGTATAGAGAATCTAAGTAGAATCCTTTTTTTCTACTTAGTGAAGATCATGAAGGGGATACATGTGAACTCTTTACAATATCAAAATGTCATTCACCTCTAGACTTAGATTTTTTTTTAAGTAATAAATATTTTTATTTGTAGTTTTGAGTTCTAGTTTTTATCCCTCCTTCCCTCCTTCCCTTCCCCCTTCTCTGAGGCGGTAAGCAATCAGATATGGGTTATACATGTACAATTATGTAAAACATTACCATATTAGTAATTTTGTACAAGAAAACTTGAATAAAAGAAAAAAATGAAAATGAAAAAATAGCATGCTTCAGTTTGTGTTTCAGCAGTGTCAGTTCTTTCTTTGGAGGTGGGTAGTATGTTTCCTCAATAGTCCTTTGGGATTGTCTTGGATCATTGTATTGTTGAGAATAGTTAAGTCCTTCACAGTTATTCATCAAAAAGTATTGCTGTCACTGTGCACAACATTCTCTTGGTTCTGCTCACTTCATTATACATCAGTTCATACAAGTCTTTCCAGGCCTTTCTGAAATCATCCTGCTTGTCATTTCTTGTAGCACAATGATATTCCATCACCATAGGCTCAGATTTTAAAGAAAAAGGAGTAGGTAATCAGGCTCACTAGAGGTTTTATTTTATTGGCATTTTTTCCATTAGCACAGAATGAAAATGCCATAAAAGAAATGCTACTTCAAGAACATATGGGATACCTTATAATATTTGGGCTCAATAGATAGTAGCTACAAGTACTGATAAAATGGTGATAAAATTGGATCTTGGTAAATGCATTTGGATTGATCTAGGGCATTTGGTTTTGAGTCTCATTTCACCCTGAATATGGTACTTCAACAAAAATATATATCATTTAGGTACCACAATTGATCTTGACTTTCTTTCTTTCTTTTTTTTTTTTTAGTGAGGCAATTGGGGTTAAGTGACTTGCTCAGGGTCACACAGCTAGTAAGTGTTAAGGGTCTGAGGCCGCATTTGAACTCAGGTCCTCCTGACTCCAGGGCTGGTGCTCTATCCACTGTGCCACCTAGCTGCCCGGATCTTGACTTTCTTAAAGATCTTACACTTAATAGAATAATAGGAGTTAGAGGAAACTGGCAAGAAAATATTGTGTAACAGTTGTAGATATGCCACAATAAAAAATTTTAAATATAGCACAATAGTACTACAGTTTTTTAAGTACTTGTGTAACTTGCAAACCTTATTTTTGTGCATATGGTAGGAAAACTATCAATAGGTCATTTCTTATTTCTTTTAAAATTTACTGAATATGCAGCATATTTGGCAAAAATATATAGCAGAGGAGACTGGCATATCAAGTTTCTGGTTTTAAAACTAAGTGATTAGGCCTGTGGGATATCTTTTCCATTTACGTGAATTTCCAGATACTTGCAACCCATAGAAAATGTATGGATGGGGGCAGCTAGATGGCGCAGTGGATAGAGCACTGGCCTTGGATTCAGGAGTACCTGAGTTCAAATCCGGCCTCAGACACTTAACACTTACTAGCTGTGTGACCCTGGGCAAGTTGCTTAACCCCAATTGCCTCACTTAAAAAAAAAAAAAGAAAGAAAAAAGAAAATGTATGGATGGTTTTTTGTTGTTTGTTTTTTGGGCAAGGCGGTGAGGGCTAAGTGACTTGTCCAGGGTCACACAGCTAGTAAGTGTCAAGTCTCTGAGGCTGGATTTGAACTCAGGTCCTCCTGAATCCAGGGCCGGTGCTTTATCCACTGCACCACCTAGCTGCCCCTGTATTGATGGTTTTAACGCAAAGGTGTCATTTTTTTTCTCTTTAAGTTTTATAGTATTTTAACAACAAGCCAATGCAGACTCAAAAATTGCAGTCTTGTTTTGGCATGCTTACATGCTGTTGTACAGTAAACAGTTCACTTAGGCTATATCTATATCTATATCTATCTCTATAGACACAGAAATACACACATACATATATATACACACACATATACATACATATTGAAAAAGGGTCAATCAAGACTATTTGGCTAACTTAGTCACTGTCTTGCACAACACATATCAGTATAAAGAATTTGGCTATTAATATGAAAAAGCCTAATCTGCTGTAATAGTTGAACAGATAATATTATTTGTAGCCTTAATACAGGACTTCAGTGATTTGTGATTTCAATGTTATAGGTATTTTTTCCATCAGTGCAAATTATAATCTATGCATAATTTCTCATTCTGGGCAGTTCTTATCCGTGTTATCCCCAAAATCCTCAACAGGCTCTCCACCCAGTAGAGGTTTTGTTTTTACATTTTGAGGGGATCCTTTATCTCTTGCACTATCCATTGGGATCCCTTACTCTCATTCCATGACTGACCCAGCTCTTTTTTCTATTCATAAATTTTTTTCTGATATTACTTCTTTCAATAGCCGACAGTAGAAAAAACCTGCTCAGTTATATCAAAATACCTTGTTTTCCAATTACACAATACTCTAATGTGGGATAGCAAAGGAGTATTTATATATGTTATTCTAAACATTAATGGGAATTTTTCTCTCTCCCCTTCACTCCCCCCCCCCATGTTTATTATTAGCATTGGAGAAACTAATACAGAAAAAAAGACCAAGAAAAAAAGGTATGTGTGGATTTAGGAACATTGTATAGGATATATTATAGTTGCTGGAGGAAGAGAGAACAAATGACTAGAAATCGTCAAATTTAAATGTTAAGAGATCTGTGATTAAGTACTAGAACATCTTTAGACCTGCTCTTTTCCTTATAACATTTTTTTTTCCTGTCCACTTCTTCCTTTTCTTTCTCTGTTTTGTGTTCCTCTATACCAGGAGAGAATAGAAATTTTTAGTTTAGAATAGTAGAAAGCTTTTATCAATCATGAGAAAAAGCATAAAATTGTTCATGACTAGTCATCCTTGTGTTATGAAGTAGTTAAACCTAAGAATGTTAAATATTAACTTTGTTTTATAAGGTTTAGACACACAATAAATCTGTTTGGTACATTGGAACATTACTATAACTCTTGACTATAGAATGGAATTCATTATGAGGTAAGCCCATATTAGATCTCCGTCCATGAAAGCTTAACTATTTAAGTACCAAAAGGAGACTTTGCTATAAGGCATAAAATAATCCTGTATAAAATAATCCAAAAACATGGATTGAAGGGATAGCATCTCAGTAAGTCTCTAATATGCTTAAGAAAACTTTTCGGAGGCTGGGGGCGGGGGGGGGGGGCAATGAGGGTTAAGTAACTTGCCCAAGGTCACACAGCTAGAAGACTTGTTTTAAAAATGAAGACTTATTTTTATTGAACATATAAGAAACTACTCTTTTACATGTTTAAGTAACAGAAGTTTCTCCCCAGTCTAACCTTTCCTCATCCGTTAGGTCTAAGAGTGTTACCAGTTCCAGCAGCAGTAGCAGTGGAAGTTCAGCCAGTGATTCTTCATCAGAGAGTGAAGACTCCTCTACCTCTTCTTCCTCTGATGATAGTGATACTGAGGAAAGTTCTTCTACTTCATCATCATCACCTTCCTCAACTAGTTCTTCCTCTTCTTCTGATTCGGAGTCAGATTCCAGCTCTTCCTCTAGCACCAGCTCTAGCACAGATAGCAGCTCTGATGATGAGCCACCCAAGAAGAAGAAAAAGAAATAGAATTCCTTTAAGCATTTCTAATCATTTAGGACTGATGACTTGACAAATGCTGATGTATTTGTCAGAAGAGGAGTTAGAATATGTAGTGGCCAAATGGAATAACTGGTCTAAATTTCTATAATTCAGAAGCTTTCTAAATGTTCACATTTTAAGGGCATAAAGGTTATTAATAACAAAGTGTGTATGTAAAATTTTTTGTTAATTTTAAGGAGAATTTTGTTTTCATTTTTTTTAATCTTAAAAACATATCTTTAAACTTTAATCAAAGCTGAAGTCCAGTAAATCTGGTATTTATGTATTGAAATGTGTAAACTTTTTGTGAAATAAATGCCATACCTTGTTTGTATGTTGATATTGTATATTCTGACACTGGTTTCACTTGTTTTCAGGATAATCCTGTAAAATAACTGGGAACAATGACTTTCCAATGGTTTTGGCTAAATATTACCATGTCAGTCAGATTGAATACAGTGTTACTACTATGGAAGTGTCATCCAGTTGTTAACAATGTGTTATATTTCTAAGTTTATCCTTAGAGGGTTTGCTGTTTTTGTGATAGGTTTTTGGTTTTTTTTTTTAACTTAATGTCAGAAATGAAATGTAATGAGATGTATACTAATCTAGTAGATATTTTTAATTGTGGGCAACAGTTTTCAACTTGTTGGGTTTTCTTTCTATTTTATTTTCTTCTGGTTCCCTAAATACTCAGAGCCATACTATTTTGGAGATAGAATGTCTAATAAGAAAACAATCATCTTGAATAAGCTAAAGGGAGAAGAAAAAGAAAACTGAAATTACTTAGTTTAATCTTGGTGCCTTTTGATAAAAATATATGATAATAGAAGCGAGTGGAAGCATGAAAGGTTGAATTAAATGTTTTATTTAGGCACTTAAATGAATATATATATACATTATATAATCTGAATATATTCATTGGGTGAATATATGTATATATGTGTGTATTTGTACATATATGTGTGTGTGTGTGTGTGTACATATTAATCTGAAATGAGATGCTAACAAAGTTACCATTCCAGAAGAATGGCAGATATGGGAAGGTGGGGGGTGAAATAGAGGAATTTTTTTTTTTAACAAAGTTGAAACAAAATAAGTTGCCATTTCAGAGTACCCAAATGGAAGACTCTTTCTCTTTACTATTTTTGCAGTTATTGTGTTGCACAATTCCTGTGGTACTGGCATTGTAATGAAGAGTGTATGTTGGATACATCCAGCATGTTTACATAGACAGAATGTACACGTTAGTTGAAATCCAGCATGAAAGATGCAGGTTAAAAACAAAATATTATATAGAATTATACTTCTTAGCAGATAACAATTTGTTGTGATGAGTTTAATCACTTGACAGTCATCTTTATCCTGTGATGTAGTCTTTTAATTTGATTATTGATGGTACTCCCTTTTTGGGGGGAGGGTGCAACATTTGTGGGAAAAGTTTCAAATATCCTAATTTTTGTTTCAATATGGTGTAAACTATGGATATTAAACTATTTTTATATTTTTATGAGAAAGTAGTGTAGAGTTAATTTTAAATAAAATGTGCTTCTATTTAAATGTTGAAAAATAAGTATCTTGTCAGTCTTAAGGAGTCTGTAATTATTTGTATGTTTTACAGAATCACTTGGAAAGATTGTAAATAAATTACTGGAACATTATTTGAAAGACTCATGTTAAAGAATGTACCAGTTAACAGGGAAACAATAAATTATCAAACAAGCACAATTTACTACTCTAATGTTCTTTGTACACGTATTTATTTTAATTAATTTTTTTAATCATAAAAGTATCTTATTTTCTAGTTACATGCGGAGTTCTCAACATTTGTTTTTATAAGATTTCTAATTCCAGATGTACATGTATTTATTAATGTTAGGAGCTATAAATTTAAAAAAAGGGGCAAATATGCACCTTCCTGAGGAGCTTCTTACTGAGTATTTACTCTGTATTAATCACTTTATGTGTTGAACAGGTTTTAGAGAAAACAAGGTGGTCTGTGCTCTAAAACTTACAATTTAGTCAAAGAGATAAAAAGTACCTATGAAACAATTAGTGAAAAATACTTGGATCTTGTATATAGGATGTGAGAGCTTGGAGGAAATGTAGAAATTGTCTCTCTCTCTCTTTTTTTTTTTTTTTGGCAGGGCAATGGGAGTTAAGTGACTTGCCCAGGGTCACACAGCTAGTAAGTGTCAAGTGTCTGAGGCCGGATTTGAACTCAGGTACTCCTGAATCCAGGGCCGGTGCTTTATCCACTGCGCCACCTAGCTGCCCCCTTTCTCTTTTTATAGGTGAGGAAAGCCTGGAAAAAGTTTTCCTAATGTCACTACTAGTGACAGAAGTGGAACTTGAACTGAGGTCTGACTCCCTTGTCTGGTACTCTTTCAAAAGAAATAGATCCAGGAGCTCTGGAAGGCTACAGAGGAAAGACAGAGCCATGTAGGAAACCCAATGGCCTGTATGCCATTGTTCAGTCACATTTGACTCTTTGTGACTCTGTGTACCATGCTAACCATAGTGTTTTCTTGGCAAAGATATCAGAGTATCTTCCTGTGGATTAAGGCAGGCAGAGAGAGGTTAAGTGACCTGCCCAGGTTCACACAGCTAGTAAGTGTTTGAGGCTGCATTTTGAACTTGAGTCTTCCAGTGCTTTATCTACCGTGCCATCTAGCTGCCTCAGGGTATGACATGACTACTAGCTAAACTGCAAGCACTGTCCAATGTCCTTGAAGCTGTAATTCTTGAATTTCTACATGACAACACCCATGTTTTCAAAGTGCATACAAATATGAGTCAGGTCTATCTTCAAACAGCAGGTGTCTATCACAAGGGGAAAGGATAAATATATTTAAGACTGTAAGCTTGGGAGCAGTGACTGCTTTTTTGCATTTTCTTGTATCTTCAGCACTTAGCATGGTAGCTGACACGTGGTAGGCACTTAAATGCTTATTGATTGAGAAAATACATTTTCAAAAATTCTATTCAAGTGATGGCTTTCTAGCATTAAAGAGGGAAACAAAAGCTAGAAGAACAGCAAAAATAATACGGGGCTTTTGGCAAATAATACAAGGCCAACATTTAGACTCGATGTATTTTTTGGTTCTCTCGTTCCTTCCAACAATGCAGATCTGTGCTCTCTCATATTGTATATTTTCTAAATCTCTGCCCATCTATCTGATTTCACTCAGTGTGCTGGGGGCCTTCCCCTTCTCCGCTGTGTACACAGGTCCTCCTGAATCCAGGGCCGGTGCTTTATCCACTGCTCCACCTAGCCTGCCCCCTTTCTCTTTTTGGCTCTGTCTTTCCTCTGTAGCCTTCCAGAGCTCCTGGATCTATTTTTTTTGAAAGAGTACCAGACAAGGGAGTCAGACCTCAGTTCAAGTTCCACTTCTGTCACTAGTAGTGACATTAGGAAAACAACTTTTTCCAGGCTTTCCTCACCTAGTACACACTAGCTGTGTGATCCCGGGCAAGTCACTTAACCCTCATTGCTCCACAAAACAAACAAACAAAAAAAAGAGTTACAGGTTACTTGTACATAGAAGCACTTCTCCCTTGATTTTTGGGTGGCCCTAAACATTGATTATTTGTAAATTTATTCCATGACTTGTAGTTATGCAACATCACTGGAAGAAGAGTGTTCAAACAAATGGGCCTTTTAGGGAGAAGGTTGAGGTAATTAAAAGTACATTACGAGGGCAACTAGGTGGCGCAGTGGATAGAGCACTGGCCCTGGATTCAGAAGGACCTGAGTTCAAATCCGGCCTCAGACACTTGATACTTATTAGCTGTGTGACCCTGGGCAAGTCACTTAGCCCCAATTGCCTCACTTAAAAAAAAAAAAAAGGACATTACAGGGGCAGCTAGGTGGTGCAGTGGATAGAGCACTGGCCCAGGATTCAGGAGGACTTGAGTTCAAATGTGGCCTCAGACCCTTGACACTAGCTGTGTGACCCTGGGCAAGTCACTTAACCCCAATTGCCTCACTAAAAAAAACCCAACAACACAAAAACAAACAAAAAAAAGTACATTACAGAGGGCAGCTAGGTGGCGCAGTGGATAAAGCACCAGCCCTGGATTCAGGAGGACCTGAGTTCAAATCCCACCTCAGTCACTTGACACTTACTTGCTGTATGACCCTGGGCAAGTCACTTAGCCCTCATTGTCCTGACCCCCCCCCCCCAAAAAAAAAGTACATTACAGGGTAATATCCCAAAGGCAATCTAACCGTCTTTCAGTTTAATTCTTATCCTATTGCCTACTATTCAAGAGCTATGAATTGAAGGAATGACTGTATGTATCATAGTCTGAACAACAGGTATTCATCCTGTGATATTTTTTTCCTCTATGAATACTGAGGCCTGAACCCTCTTGAGTAATCACAGTTTCTTTCTTTTATTAGCAAGGTTCCAGATTGTCATCAGTATGATGGCAAGTGCAAGCAGAAGCCTCTGGAGAACCTCATTAGGGAATCTTTGTTCTGTTTGTGGTCCTTTCATTTTCATCCTAGAATGCTCTTGGGATGACTGCTTAGTTAAATATGTTGTCATACGTTCTTTAAACTGGTTGTTGGAGGGAACTCCGGAATTGATTAGCAGAAATACACTAAGTATATACAGTGGAGATGTGTACTAGAGCCAAGACAATTTAAGGACCATTGAGACAGTGATTCTCAGGTATTTTAAAGAGGGGAGGATACCAAAGGCTTGGGAAAAAATATCGGATGTATCTGTTAAATCTAAGTTGGCTGAAGAGTTCCTTTTGTATCTACATTGATCTCTTTGGGCAATTCTCATTGGAATTGTTTCCTTTTGTGTCTTCAGAATTTCATTCTTGAGAATTTCCCATTCCTCCCTGACTGATGTCTCTTGTAGAAATCTTTATTTTTTTGTGGGGCAATGAGGGTTAAGTGACTTGCTCAGGGTCACACAGCTAGTAACTGTCAAGTGTCTGAGGCCAGATTTGAACTCAGGTCCTCCTGACTCCAGGGCCATTGTTCTATCCACTGTGCCACCTAACTGCCCCTCTTGTAGAAATTTAGTCTAGGACCTACCTATTGTGAGACATGCGCAGCAGGCGGACTGTACCCGGCAGGCAGTCTGACATGCGAAGCAGGCGGACTGTTCATCTCCTCCCCAAAAGGGTGGTCCTTGAAAAACTGGCGTCTTTCAGTTATCCTAACCGACTGTTAAAAACTTTCATATTTTACCACACTATCCTTCTTCTTGAGTTATTTGAATCTAGTGTGCATGTGAAACTACGTCCAACTCTTTCTTTCCTCAGAGGCCCATCCTGTTCAAGGGGATTATATGAAGATTGATTGGATTGACTTTGCTGATTGACTCACTTGGAGTTAACTTGATTTGGAACCACACCTACCTGAAGGCTTGGCCCTTAGGGGGGGTATGTTCTCTGAACCCTGACCTTAGCAGTTCTGCTCATGGACCACCCTCAAGTCCAGTGAACCAATGGATTTGGGTGATACTAGCCAATTAGCTTGAAGCAGTGTTTAAGGACCACCTCTCCTCTGGACCCAGACAGGGCTTTCCACTCTCAGTTTGGCTCTCCCAGCATGCTTATGGAGGAGGACTTGGAGGAGAAGGAAGTCAGGCTGATCTCTAGGCTAGATAGGCCTTTTCTTAACTTTCTGAGCCAGATATTCTTTTTACTAATACTTGATATGCTTTAATAAATGCTTAATGCCCCAAACTGGTGCTAAAGCTTCTCATTTATAAATAACAAATATATTAGAAACCCCAGCTAATTTCCCCCAAAAGATCCATTAATAAAATTTTCCTTGCTGGTTCCCCTAAATTTTGAAGGATGAAATTAGCACAGAGGTAATAAAGACATTGGCTGTTCTCCTTTTGGCAGAGAGAGAGAACCTCTCATCACTACTTTATTATGTCTATGTGCCAGGTTTATGATGTTTCCAGAACTGCTTATCTGTTTTCTTCTTTTTCTTTAAGTATTCTGTAATATAGTCCAGTAGTAAAATTGCTTCTGTTTTTCCTTCCATTGGTCTTTACCTAAGTGTGAAACATGAACATGTTTCTACTCTGAATTCCTGGATTTCTTCATTCAGTTCTACCTTCTTAATTCACAATGCTACCCGATAACACCTTTTATCTCTCCTGTAGCTTTTGAATCAAGTGTAATCATAATCATTGAGGGCCATCTTCCAGTCCTCAGTTTCATTCCACCAAGACTGATACCTAAGGTCAAATAGTCCTCCTTATATTAGCAACTCCTATTCCTCTTGTCTATTGCCTGATTTATTTATTTATTTATTTATTTATTGGTGGTGAGGAAGAGGGGGGCATTTTGTATAGGCAGTTGAGGTCATGGTTTTTATGACTGGCTTTTTTATTGGATTTTGTTTCCTTTAGACTTTTTGGTGTCTCAACTACTATTATTCCTTCTTCATTGTAGCTATTTTCTATAGTATCTTGCTTGAGAACTACACACAATTTTCTCCCTTATCTTTCTTTCTTTCTTTTTTTTTAATGAGGCAATTGGGGTTAAGTGACTTGCCCAGGGTCACACAGCTAGTAAGTGTCAAGTGTCTGAGGCCAAATTTGAACTCAGGTACTCCTGACTCCAGGGCTGGTGCTCTATCCATTGCGCCATCTAGCTGCCCCTTATCTTTCTTATTTTGAAGCTCTTTTGAGTAAATTTGCAAGACAACAGGCAAATGCACTTTTACTAGCATTTGTTAAAGTAAACTCCATTCCTTATCCATTCCTGAAGTTTAAGCTGCAGTCAAAAAATTCAAAGCCCATTCTCTAACATCACCTTCTTTTCCAGAGTTACTTCCCAAATCAGATTTTCTCTTCTGTATCCCTACCTTCAGAGTAGCAAAGAGGAAAACAACTTGTACCCTTAAAACTTTTAGTTTTTTCCCCAAATTACATAATCTTTAGAAATACTTTCTAGGTTCTTTCTGCAATAGCATTTGCCTATGTGCAGCATGATAAGTGGTTAATAGTCACTGAAATCTTTCCACAAGTCTTGAGAGATTCTCTGTTAGATCTTGGATACATGCCCTGAGAAGACAATAGACCTCACTATCCTTGTTCAGTAACCTGCTAGTGAGACTCCAACCACCACCACTCTTCCCTGACCCTAATAGCTTTTGTGATTCTATTAGATTATTTATTCAACCATATTTTTTTACTTTGATAATATTTTATTTCCCCCATTACTTGTTAAAACAATTTAAAAACATTTTTTAAAGTTTTGAATTCCAAATTCTATTCCTTCCTCCCTTACCCCCTTCCTGTGACAGTAAGCAATCCAATGTTACATATGTGCAATCATGTAAAACATTTCCAGGGGCAGCTAGATGGCACACTGGATAAAGCACCAGCCCTGGATTCAGGAGGACCTGAATTCAAATCCGGCCTCTGATACTTGACACTTACTAGCTGTGTGACTCTGGGCAAGTCACTTAACCCTCACTGACCCGCAAAACCCCCCCCAAAAAACAAAATAAAAGCAAAAACATTTCCATGTTAGTCATTTTGTACAAGAAGACTGAGAAAGAAAGGAAAAAAGGAAGGAAGGAAGGAAGAGTAAAAAATAGTATCAGTATTCAGACAGCATCAGTTCTTTCTCTGGAGGTGGATAGTATGCTTCATCATGAGTCCTTTAGGATTGTCTTATTCAACCACATTTATTAATTGCCTTCGACATGATAGGCCTGTCTTAAGACACTAAGAATACAAAGCCAAAAAATGAAGCAGGCTTTGTGTTCAAGGAGCTTAAAGGAAAATGGAGGAAAATATCATGTACCCAGAAAATAAGAAACAAAATATATACAAAATCATTTCTGGGGGTAGTATTAGTGAAGATCCAGAAGGGCCCAATGCAGGATTTATCATCTGAGTAAACTTCAAAAGGAGTTTCTAGGGGCAGCTAGATGGCGCAGCGGATAAAGCACTGGCCCTGGATTCAGGAGGACCTGAGTTCAAATCCGGCCTCAGACACTTGACACTTACTAGCTGTGTGACCCTGGGCAAGTCACTTAACCCCCACTGCCCTGCACAAACAAACAAACAAAGGAGTTTCTATATTCTAGGAAGGAGAGGGAGGAGAGAATACATCTTACATTTTGTGCAAAGGCTTGAATGGAGGAGATGGAATGTCAGGGACAGAAAACAAGTAGATCAGTTTGGCTGGAACACAGAGTGTATTAGGGTAAATAATGTGAAATCAGTATACAAAGATAAGTTGAAGTGAGATTGTGAAGTGTTTTAAATGCTAAACATGAGTTTGTATTTTATATTAAATAGGGAACTACTGGGCCTTCTTGAGCAGGTGAGTGATACAAACAGACCTGTACTTTAGGAAAATTAATTTGGCAGTTGTGTGTAGAAAGAACTGATGAGAAGACTAGACTCCAGTTAGCAGGCTACTTCAATAGTCCAGGTAACAGGTGATAAGGGTCCAAACTAGGGTGGTAGCTGTGTGAATGGAAAGAAGGAGACCAAGAAATATATTGTGGAGGTAGAATTAATAAGACTTGACAACTGCTTGGATACAGTTTTGTGTTCCAATTTTTTCCCTCCTTCCCTCTCTCCGCTAGTCCCTACCTGAGGTGGTAAGCAATCAGATATGAGTTATATATGTACGATTATGTAAAACAGTAACATATTAGTCATTTTGTATAAGAAAACTTGAATAAAAGAAAGAAAATGAAAGGGAGAAATAGTTTGCTTCAGTCTGTGTTCAATATCATATCTTTGGCAGTGGGGTATTACTCCTTTGGAGTCCTCTTGGATCACTGTATTGCTGAGAATAGTTAAATCATTCATAGTTCTTCATCAAACAATATTGCTGTCTCTGTGCACAACATTCTCCTGATTCTGCTCACTTCACTATACATCAGTTCATACAAGTCTTTCCAGGCCTTTCTGAAATCATCCTGCTTGTCATTTCTTATAGCACAATAATATTCCATCACCATCAAATACCATAGCTTGTTTAGCCATTCCCCAACTGATGGGCATTCCTTTGATTTCCAATTCTTAGCCATCACAAAAAGAGCTTCTCTGAATATTTTTGTAAAAATAGGTCTTTTTCTCTTTTTTGGGATATAAACCTAGCAGCAGTATTGCTGTATCAAAGGGTATGCACAGTTCTATAGCTCTTCGGGCAGTGCCAAATTGTTCTCCAGAATGATTGGATCTTTTCTCTGTAGAACATCTTAATGCACTCCTAACAAGGTTCAAGTTTCCTCTATACCACTTCAGATACTTTTTTTCCCATTGAAGTTCCACTTTGTGGCTTATTTTTCAGTCATTTTCAGTTGTGTCCAACCCTCCCTGGACCCATTTGGGGTTTTCTTGGCAAAGATACTGGAGTGGTTTTGCCATTTCCTTCTCCCGCTCATTTAAAAAAAAAATAAACATTTTAATTTAAAGTTTTGAGTTCCAAATTTTATCCCTCATTCTCTCCCTCTCCTCCTCCCTCCCTGAGGTGGTAAGCAGATATACGTTATACATATGTAATTATGTAAACATTACCACATTAGTCTTTTTTTTTTTTTTTAGTGAGGCAATTGGGGTTAAGTAACTTGTCCAGGGTCACACAGCTAGTAAGTGTTAAGTGTCTGAGGCTGGATTTGAACTCAGGTACTCCTGACTCCAGGGCCAGTGCTCTATCCACTGCGCCATCTAGCTGCCCCCACATTAGTCATTTTCATAGGAAAACTTGAATAAAAGAAAAATGGAAAAAAGTGAAAAGTAGCATGCTTAAGTTTGTGTTCAATGAATATCAGTTCTTTCTTTGGAGGCGGATAGTATGTTTCATCATTACTCCTTTGGGATTGTCTTGGATCACTGTATTGCTGAGAATAGTTAAATCCTTCATAGTTCTTCATCAAAAAATATTGCTGTCACTGTGTACAACATTCTCCTGGTTTTGCTCACTTCACTATACATCAGTTCATACAAGTCTTTCCAGGCCTTTCTGAAATCATCCTGCTTGTCATTTATCATAGCACAATAATATTCCTTCACCATCATATACCACAGCTTGTTTAGCCATTCCCCAACTGATGGGCATTCCTTTGATTTCTAATTCTTAGCCACCACAAAAATAGCTGCTATATTTTTGTACAAATAGGTGTTTTTTTGGGGGGGATATAAACCTAGGAGTGGTACTGCTGGATCAAAGCGTATGCACAGTTTTATAGCCCTTTGGACATATAGTTCCAAATTGCTCTCCAGAATGGTTCTGCAGCTCATTTTACAAATGAGGAAACTGAGGCAAGCAGGGTTAAGTGACTTGCCCAGGATCACATAGATAAGTGTCCAAAGCCAGGTTTGAACTGAGGAAGATGAGTCTTCCTGATTCAAGGTTTGGCACTCTATCCACTTTACCACCTAGCTCCTCACAAGTTCACTTTAGGGTTTGTTTGTTTTTTTAAAAAGGTTTACTTCATTGTCCCTGATAACCTGAAGTATGGAGAGGTATTCCCTGAGACCTATTCTAGGAGAAAGACCAACATGTATTTAGAACATAGACAGCAGTCATTTGGCAGTGACAGGAATACAACTCTAAACCATAAATGCAGTTCTGCAAAAAAACCTCATTCCATATTGGATAAAATTTTCAGCTTTGCTTTTTGAGCTAGTGCTGAGCACAACGCCTGGCACATAGTAGGTTCTTTAAAAGGCTTGATTGATTGCCCTACACCAGGGTTTCTTAAATTTATTCCACCTGCAACCCCTTTTTGCCCAAGAAATTATTATGTGACCCTGGATATATAGGTATATATAATATAGGTATATAAATCAAACATTTACTGCCAAATTTTTCACAACTACCACATTCAGTTACATTGAGCCCACATGGAGTGCCACAGTTTAAGAAGCTTTGCCCTACATAACCTATCTTTCCAATGTCATTTGATATTCACTTTCCCACACACTGCAATCTGTCCAAACTGGCCTTTTTTCTTTTTCTCACAAAGGACACCATATCTCCTGTCCCCGTGCCTTTACTGGCTATTTCCAATGCCTGGAATGTACTCCCTCATAAAGTCCTTCTCTTTTAAGATGTAGCTCAGTCACCATCTTGTGCATGAAGCTTTGCCTCATTCCCTCCAATCACCAGTGCCTTTCTTTCCAAACTATCCTGTATTTTAATTACTTTGCATATATATGTATTTATTAACTTTATGTTGTATATATTTACATACGAACTTGTTGTCCCTATCTTTCCCCCCAACCCCATTAGAGTATCAGCTCTTTAGCAAGTAGGGACTGTTTAATTCACTGTTTTTACTTGTGTCTCCAACATCTGTGCATAATACCTGGCAATTGGTGTTTAATATATACTATTTGATTGATTGAATGAATGATTTAACCTCAATTACTTAAGCACAACAACCTCTGTAGCCTTTTGTCACCTCTTAACAATTTATTTAAACTACTTTCAATTTCCTTTCCCTTATTTCAAGAATTTTCAAGAACCCCAACTGCCTCATGAAAAAACAAACAAAACAAAAAAACAATAGCTCTTCAGCCACACTCTACTTCCTTTTCTATTAGTATTAACCTTGTTTGTTTCAACTTGTTTTACTTACTAATTACTTTTTTTTTTTTGGCAGGGCAATGAGGGTTAAGTGACTTGCCCAGGGTCACAGAGCCAGTAAGTGTTAAGTGTCTGAGGCTGGATTTGAACTAGGCCCTCCTGAATCCAGGGCCAGTGCCTTATCCACTGTGCCACCTAGCTGCCCAAACTATTTTTGCGGGGCAATGGGGGTTAAATGACTTGCCCAGGGTCACACAGCTTATGTCAAGTGTCTGAGGCCAGATTTGAACTCAGGTACTCCTGAATCCAGGGCCAGTGCTTTATCTTCTGCACCACCTAGCTGCCCCCTAAACTAATTAACTTTTACTTACATTTTTTACTTTACCAACTACCTTCTCCTCTTCCTCCCGAATCCTTTTCATGTCCTTTCTTAATGTTGCTTCTTCTCATAAAAGCCAAGAGTAGAACCTTCAGAATGTCCCACAATGATACCCATGATACTCCCTACTTTTACCACAAGAAGAGAAAGCCTCATAGGAGCTCATGAGAAAGTCCAGAGTCATAGAATTGTAAAACATTCACATAATTCATGCCCTTTACAACAGCCTGCCATGGAACTGAACTTTGGCTGCTGTGTATCAGTATGAGGACCTGTAGTGGTACAAGAGCTTTCTTGGGGAGAGGACACATTTTTCATTCCTGCAACACTCTTCAGAATGAACTCCAAGGAGGAAGGAGAGAAAAAAAAGACTTTGGAAGCTGCAAATCTGTAGGTAAAGCTAGAGACACACACTACACCCCTGATTTCCAGTTTGTCTCCAGAGACTTTGGGTAATTTTCCCTTGGGTGAGATCAAGGCCTCTTCTCTTGGATGAACTGATATATCTCCCTTCCAGGAGGAGCACACACATACCTTCTGTATTTTCTTGCATATTCTAGTTGGTATAACTTCTGTTTCCTATCTGTTTAAATAAATGGCTTTACTCATTATTCGTTATTTGTGGTCTTTTGCATATCTTTTTGCATCATTTTTTTCTTTTATCCTTCATTTCTCACCTGGTCACACTACTTTGGGACTTCCCTGACTGACTTCACCACATTCCCACACTGGGTATATTGCCTATCCTTCCCTCCCCTTCTCTCTGCTTTTCAGCTTCCTTCTGTGTCTTCCCCCATTAGATTGTAAGCTCCTTCGGGGCAGGAACTGTTGGGTTTTTTCTGTGTGTGTGTGTGTGTTGTTTTTTTTTTTTTTTTTGGTATTTGTATTTGTATCTCTGGTATATCTCCAGGTTAACAAAGTGCCTGGAACATAGTAGATGCTTAATAAATACTTGCTGAATGATTACTGATTAACTAGCATTTAGTGGAAAGGGGCTAAAGACTGTGGGTGTAACAACCAGGAAAGCAGTTTGAATCTAAAACAGAATTATTCGCCTAGACTACCAGCATTTAGGGGGTCAGAAAACCAGTACTTTCAGAAGAGAACACAGTAGCCAGTCTCATGAACCCTTTCTACTGCACTCCAGAAAGGAATGAAAGTTCCTTTTGGAGATCAGTAGGAAAGATATTTATTTAGGCTTCTCTTCAAGCCACATTTAGACAACCTATGTAGACATAAACATCTTACATGGTCAACACATACATCCTCTATATCAAATTAAATAGTTTTTGCACAAATTAAACAATACAGTTAAAATTTAAAAGTAAAATAGTCAGCTGGGGAGGAAAAATCTTTGCAACAAGTTTCTTTGATAAAGGCTTCATTTTTTTTAAAGAAAAAAATCCTTGTAACAAAGAAGCACAGTCAAGCAAAATGAATCAACACAGTGGTAATGCCCAAAAATGAATGTCTTTTTCTGAACTTTGTGTCCATCACCTCTTTGTCAAGAGGTAGGTAACATGCTTCATCAAAAGTCCTTTGGAGACTGACTGGATTGGTCATTGAACTGATCAAAATTCTTAAATCTCAAAGTTTGTTTAAAAATATTTACAACGTCGTTGTTCTTGTAAAAACTTTTTTCTGGCTTTGCTGACTTCACTATGTATCCCCTTGGTTCGTATGTGTGTGTACAACTATCTTTTGGGTATTTCAGATAAAAGGGAAGTTCACCAAAGCTTACTCCCTCTACTTTTACTTCCATGTTTGTATAACTTTTCTTCTTATGCACTTTAATTAAGAGAAACAGCAAGTTTTACCCACTTTTTCCTCCTTTAGAGACTAGTGTATTCCTTTTACCCTCCTTCCTAATCCCTCTTCAAACCCTAAGAACAGAAGCAATCCACCCCCATTATGTTAAGTTTTCATAACTCCCTCAATACCCTGTAAAAACATTAAGGTTCTCATGTACCTGTCTCATTAGGAGGCTGAGGCTAAGACATCACTCTACAGCTCCTTCTAATTGCTCAAATAAATTTACCTTTCTTAGTTTCTCTAGACTCTTTTGTTTGTATTCCAAAGTTCTTTCTCAGTTCTGGTCTTTTCATCAGGAATACTTGAAAAATTCTCTATGCTATTCAAAGTTCTTTTCCTCCTTGTAGAAATACACTCAGCTTTGCAGGGCAAATTATTCTTGTTTTAAGTCTTTCGCCTTTTGGAATACTGTATTCCAAGATCTTTCATGTAGAAGTTTTCAGGTCTTTTGTGATCTTGACTGTAGTTCTTTGGAATTCAAATTCTTAATGAAGAATGTTGGCAGTATTTTTCTTTGAGAACACAGCATTAGATTTTGGTTATGACCTTCACTGGAATTTTCCTTTTTGGGATTCCTTTCAGGAGTTGATCAGTAGATTATTTTTATCTTTACTTTACCCTCTAGTTCTAATAGATTTGGGCAATTTTTACTTGATTTCTTGAAACAGTGTCCAGTCTTTTTTTTTTTTTAATCCTAGTTTTCAGGGATTCTGATGAAAATCTCTCTCCTTGACTTTTTTTTCCCATGGCAAGTTGTTTTTTATATCAAATAGCTTACATTTTCTTCTAATTTTCTCAATCTTTGGATTTTCTTCTAATTTTTCTTGCTCTTATAGAGTCATTCATTTCTGTTTGGTCTATTCTAGTTTTGGGGGAGTACAATTCTTGAGTAAGGTATACCACTTTTCTTCTAGAGTACTTATTCTCCTTCCAATTCTTTTTTTATTATATAAACACACATAAATATGGAAAAATATATAACAAATGTACAAAAGTCTTAAAAACAGATTTTAGAGAAGAAAACAAGACATCACAGTTAACACATTCCTCCCTTTCACTTGGAAATAACTGGAGGGAATTTCAGATTCACTGACATTGAAGAAACATTTGAAAAACAGCAATAACAATTATGTAGACAAATTACTGATATTTATATCGCAGTTGTAGTTACTTTTACTTGGATGCCAAATAGCGCCTCAAAAAATAAAGAGGGGATAAGGATATAAAATACATATTTTAAACTTAGGTATTATATTAACTGTAGAAAATGAATAGCATGTTTAGATACACTGCATTCTTTTGACATGAATCTCCAAAATCCATTTAGGAAGATATCCTAGATAAAGCTCTTTTTTGTAACCTATTTCAGTCTCTATTGTTTCCTTTGCCTTTAAAAAAATGCAATCCAGAATTTTGTATTGGGATTCTTGTTTGGTAATAAATGCAGTAGACTGAAAAAAAAATGCCAAAGCTACCAAGTTCCAAAAATTCACTGAAATTTGTTTTGCTTTTTAAAATTGACTTTCACATATAATTGAAAAAATAACAATATTTACTATTTTTTTTTAAACTGAAAATAAAGACTTCTGGCAGAAGCATATTATGGTCACCTAATGTAACATCTCCAATCCAACTTTTACAGTTTGCTATTTGCAACTGATATAACTAAAGATCATAACCTCCGCAAATTCTTTTTGCTTTTTTTACTACCAGGAAGAGGTCCCATTCTGGAGTTTGCTTTTAGGGGTTTTTCATTTAAACAGTCTTTGGTGATATGATAGCTGCATAAACATTTTGTACAAAAATCAAAGCCACAGCTTTCTCGGTTGCATGTTGCCCTCTGCAAATAGGGTTCGTATTTTGCAGGTGAACTGCAACGAATACAAGCTCTTAGGCTTTCATTCTTTTTCAAGGTCTTGGCAACCTCAGAAAACTCAATGTACCGGCTGGATGTAGAAACTCCCTGATCAGATAATTTGGGACGAGATCCTTTTTTGGATGCACAAGGAGCCTGGACTGTTGATTTTTGAACAGAAGCTAATGCTGCCCTGACTAGAACATATTCTCTAGTTGCAGCATGAGCTGAAAATTTGGTAGTATTTTCATTAGCTTTTTTCATTGCTGAATTATATAAGTGGAAAGCCTTTTTATTGTCTTTCAGAATCTTCTTCCATGTTGCACTCACTCTGGCCACATCGATCAAATCCATCTTACTGAGGCGTTTTAAAACATTTCCTAATATATGTTTGAGTCCCCTCTGGAAGAGCTCACTGAGAATATCCAGTCGATCTAAGCCCATTTTTCTACCAATTACATTATGTAGTCCAAAATCTCCATAGGCAACTATTCTTTCCATAGTTTCCCAATCTACTTTAGGATTTCTTTTGGCATTCTTTTTTAAAGCTGAACAAACCACTTCCTCAAAATGAAGGATTGGCAATAAATTTTTATTCGGAAACTGTTCTGTGCTTTGGTTTTGTAGAAGGCAGGGTTTGGGGCTGACGATGAAATTCCGAGACGACAGAAGGCTATTATATTCCTGTTCACCAGGACAGCTTTGATGAGAGAATGAAGAGTAGCCACTGTCCTCAAAAAGTCTACTGCTCTCCAATTCTGATTCACTTGAAGCATCAAGCTTCTGCAGTGCCTGATTTTCCTTGTTGTGCACTGGCTGCTTTTCAGTTTTCGGTTCAATAATCCTGGGGTTCGCGTTCCGAGGTCCGGTATAGGATAGCGGTCTATCATCTTTAACGCAATCTTTACAGAAATCTTCCGAATATTCAGGAGTACCAGATTCCAGTTTTTTGCCAACCTCAGGCTTTGCCAATGCAGGCCCAGAATTAACATGGTTGCAGCTAAAGTCACATTTCATTTTAACAGAACGGTGAGAATTGTTGTCTTTATTCTCGTTTGTATCTGTCAGTGGTCCGCGGGGACTCTGCGGCCGTAATGGCGGCGCCGGGGCCGCTGCAGCAGGAGGAAGATGCAGCCAAAAGAGGTGAGGAGCAGCTAGAGCAGGAGCAGCAGCAACAGCGACTACGGTGGCGGCTCGTGCCCAGACCTAGGCACTGGGAGCGGAACAACTCTCAGGTAGGAGAAGAGACTCCGCCGGCAGCAACCAGCTGATGCACCGGCGCCGCCAGAGGACCACCTCTCTTTCCAATTCTTCCCTTCTGAATTGATTTTTTTTTTATCTCTTGCTTTATTTCTTCTAGCAATTTCTTCTTTTCTTTTTTTTTTTTTTGGATCTCTGCTTGTAGTGGTAAGAAGGTTAGTCACTCATTTGGGGGGGATCTCCAGATTTGTAATAATTTAATATATTTAGCACATGCGTACATATGAAAATCAGGGGAAATGACTTTATTTGAATAATTCCAAATTGCTTTCCAAAATGGTTGTACTTCTTCACAGCTCCAATAACCATGTACTTATTCTACACTGTTGCACACTATTCTTCCTTCTACCCCTCCAATATAGACTATTCCTTTCTTTTGTCAGATTTGGTAATTTTCAGAATATGAGGTAAAATACCAGGGTTGTTTTGATTTGAATTTCTCTTATTATTAGTTATTTGGAGCATTCCTTTATATGGTTATTAAGAGTTTGCAACTTTTCTTTTGAAAACTTTTCATAATTTTTGAGCACTTATCTATTTGGGAATTATTATATCCTAGTTGATTGAGTGATTGATACCTCAGTACCTAAGCACTAATTAAAGACTTTTGAAGCCTTTTATTACCTCTTACCAACTTGTTCAAACCACATTCAATTTCTTTTTCCTTATTTCAATAACAGTCAGAATTAGGCTAACCTTTTATTTGTTTTAACAGCTTGTTTTATTTATTGATTAATTTTACTTACCTTTTTAAAATTCTGCCAACTATCTTCTCCATGTTTAACAAGTTTAATTTGAAGTGCTGACCCTGGTAAAGATAGCCATCAAGTAAGTAGTTAGTGATGCAGAAACTTGTGGATGAGGAGAAAAATTAGGGCTGCATATATAAATTTATTGTTATTATTATTAGTATCTAATTATTGTTGTCACAATTATTAATAACAATAGCTAACATTTGTATAGCACTTTCATTTTTACAAAGTGCTTATGTATGTTACCTTTTTTGATCCCCAAAGCAACCCTGCAAATTAGCTGCTATTATCCAAATTTGATAAAAGAGTAAACTGATGGGGCAGCTAGGTGGCGCAGTGGATAAAGTACTGGCCTTGGATTCAGGAGGACCTGAGTTCAAATCCAGCCCCAGACACTTGACACTTACCAGCTGTGTGACCTTGGGCAAGTCACTTAGCCCTCATTGCCCCACAAAAATAAAAAAAAAAAAGAGTAAACTGAGGCTGAAAAAGGTTAAGTGACTTGTCCAACATCACATAGGTAGTGTCTGAGGCAGTATCTGAACTCAGGTATTGCATTATGCTACCTCAAAGCCTTAAAAGTGATCTGCATAGACCTAGTAACTGAACCCATGAAAATTAATGAGAACACCAAAGGGAAAAGCAACAACAACAAAAAAAAGTGATTAGGGCCTGATATGGGAAATGAATGATGAGTTAGCATAGAAGGTCAGAGAGACAGGAGAAAAATGAAGAGAGAATAGTATCAGAGAAACCAAGGGATGAGACAATATGCAGAAGAAGGGGCTAGTTAACATTGTCAAAAGCTGCAGAAAGAGTTATGATAACTAGAGGCAACAGCAGGCTGCTACCACCGAGCAGCAGCTAGCACCAGGGGAACTGGAGACAAGATGGGGCTACCTGCCCCTCAAAGTTAGGGCCCAAAATGGCAGATGTGAAATGGGGTTATCCAACCTGATTCCTGCTCCAGAGAATTTGTACCACAGAAGTCAGAACAAGCTCAGGTAATCCAACCTGAAGCCTGTAAGCACTTGAAAAAAGATCAACTCCTGGGAAAATATGAGCAAAGAGAAGAAAATACCAAACACAATGAATATGATAGATTAAGAGAAATTTAAGAGGTAATCCCAGGTGAAAAGATGCTGGGGAGAAAAAACAGCCTGGCCATAAGTACTATAAGAATGAATGGAAAAAATAAAGCAAGAGATAAAAACAAAATGAGAATGGAAACATGAGATCCAAAGGGAAAAAATTGAAAGAATAAATAAAAGGTAGAAAATCATACCTAAGTAAAGCATTCCTTGAAAAGTAGAATGGAACCAATGATTCCATGAGACAACAAGAAATATTAGAATGTGTATTGGGGGATCAGAGAGTAGTGATAAGTAAAGACGCAAAAGGAAGAAAAGGCTGTTAATGAAACAAAAAAAATACACAAAAGAAGTTCAGAAAGAGACACAGGCAAGCATTGTAGAAACTACAGTGTAAAATTTAATATGTTGTTTGCCTTTTTTTTTCTTCTTTTTTTTTTGGTGAGGCAATTGGGGTTAAGTGACTTGCCCAGGGTCACACAACTGGTAAGTGTCAAGTGTCTGAAGTCGGATTTGAACTCAGGTCCTCCTGACTCCAGGGCCAGTGCTCTATCCACTGCACCACCTAGCTGCCCCCAAATGCATTTACTGTATAACCATTTTTTTCTTTTTTGATGGGGCAATGAGGGTTAAGTGACTTGTCCAGCGTCACACAGCTAGTAAGTGTCAAGTGTCTGAGACCAGATTTGGACTCAGGTCCTCTTGAATCCAGGGCTGGTGCTTTATCCACTTTGCACCTAGGTGCCTTTGCCCTTTGTTTTCATTTATTTCTTTGGTTTTTTGGCTAGGCAATGAGGGTTAAGTGACTTGCCCAGGGTCACACAGCTAGTAAGTGTCAAGTATCTGAGGCCAGATTTGAACTCAGGTCCTCCTGAATCCAAGGCCAGTGCTTTATCCACTATGCTACCTAGCTGCCCTTGCCCTTTGTTTTCAAAGAGGACTGATGACATCACAGGGTGATGACTTGCTTTTTTTTTTTTTTTAGTGAGGCGATTGGGGTTAAGTGACTTGCCCAGGGTCACACAGCTAATAAGTGTTAAGTGTCTGAGGCTGGATTTGAACTCAGGTACTCCTGACTCCAGGGCTGGTGCTCTATCCACTGCACCATCTAGCTGCCCCCGATGACTTGCTTTTGAAATGGATTTAAGTGAGACAGAGCTGCATAGTCATCAGCCTCTCTCTCTCTTCCAGAGTTATTGAATACCAGTGGCAAGACAAATCAGGATGACTGGTGATGTCCCAGGATGCAGTGGATGATCTTGACATCTTTGACACTGACCAAGCTCTAAGCACTCCATAGTGCCTACTTCAGCCCCCTTCATGGCAGTAGAACAAACTGTTCTCGTCTGCCCATTCTGCTGGGGGAAGGCATAGCTTCACATGCTTGGGGTAGGCATCCTCCTAACTTACCAATGGGTTTGAGGCCTGTCTGTTACTCTCAACTTAGTTAGCCCATCTGCCAAGACAGTTTTACTAGGTATAGCTGTTTTAAGGAGGATCAGGTTCTTCAGTTACCTGGCCTGTTCCCTGGTCCATAGACGACCCCAGACTAACTTGCTAATCAACCAGCTTTGTGTGTTGTGGTGGTCAACTCTGATGAGCCTGTGCCCCTACCCCACTTGGGCCACTGCTACTCAAGTCTACCTCCTGGTTCCCAGCAGGGGTGAAAAACCCAAGTTCTGCCTCAGCACCAGCATAGACCCCTGTAGTCTCCCTCCTGCAAAGGGCTCAGCCCTCTCACCAGACTGTGAGCTTAGTTCCAGACAACACTAGCAGTGCAGCTGATTCAGAGGTTCTGGGGGTCTCCTTCTCTGGTGAGGCCTTCCTGGGACTGGATCTGTATCAGGGTGACTGTGGGGTTGGGCTCCACTCCTGTCTCAGCACAGCAGCTCCCTCCTTCTGACCTTCCAAGCTGTTCTTGGATCTCTAGGTATGGTTGTTGTACATACTACAGCTTCTTGGAGCCATAGTTTGAGAGTTTGATGAAAGTAAATACAAGAGGTGGATAAGCAGCTCTGAAAAAGGCTTGGCAAACCCTCACACCAGAGGTGCTAGCCTTCCCTTTAACCCCCTATTTAGGGGCAGGTAGGTGGTGCAGTGGATAGAGCACCTGCCCTGGATTCAGGAGGACGTGAGTTCAAATCCGGTCTCAGACATTTGACACTTACTAGCTGTATGACCGTGGGCAAGTTGCTTAACCCTAAAAAAAAACAAGAAAAAAAAACCACTCTCTATGCCCCAAACTTAAAATATATATTTATATACACATATATATGTATATATACTAAAAATCAAGGTGTATAGAATAAAATTTAATTGTGTCATATACAAGCCTCTTTTTTCTGTTCTTTGTACATGGAAATTTTTGTGTTTAATGATGTTTATTACGATTGTTATGATTAATCTTTTAAATTGAAAAATAAAGTCAGAAAAAAGCAGCAGAGAAGTCAGAGGATGAAAACAGAGAAAATGTAATTGGATTTAGCAGTTCAAAAATCATTCTTAACCTAGAACATAACAACAGTTCCAGCTGAATTGAAGGGTCAAAACTCAAAACAGTTGAGGAATTAGAACTGTGGAAAGTAAGGATGTAGTTGACTCTAGGAGTTTAGGAGCTTAAAGGAGAAGAGGGTTTAGAATGGTGGAGTAAAAATTAAGAACTGGGGAAAAAAGGAATGTGGACACGTTTATAAGTTGGGAAGGAGCTCAAAGATAAGGAAAAGATTAAACAGTTAGGAGATGGAGGAAGTGATTTATGGAGCCAACACCCAGAAGAAATGGATAGCATTAAAGGTACAAGTAAAGGAATTGGTTTTGACTAGGATTACCTCTTCTTTAGAGATTGAATCGCAGGAGAGAATGGGTGGAAATGTATCTGGCTTTTGTGTTTCAGTGTAGGAGAGATGAGGGTATTCACGGCAGTCTTTTTAGGAAAAATTTTTTTGAGAAAAATTAAAAAGTACTATCCTTTATGGCACTGGTGCTCACTTCCATCAAAAGAATTATGATGATGATGGTGAACTTATGAATATTTTAGAGACTGGTAAAAGATTTGGTAGTTGAAGGTACAAGGTAAAACTATATCATTAAAAGCTGCTCTAGATACAACTGTGGATTTTCAACTAGATTTTAAAAATGTTTGCCATTAAATTAACAAATGGAAAATCAGAGAGAGGTCAGGATTGAACAATTCTTAGAAAAAGGGTCTTTTCGCCATTGTCTCTCTTTGTATCTCCAGCACCCAGGACCACATCTTGAATATGAGATGCAAATGACATGAGTAAATATTTCATTAATGTGGAGTTGACTGGAGAATATCAAGTATAGCAAGGGGGGAAAAGATATGACTGAAGATTAGAGGAGGAAAAAAGAATTTACAAGTTAAATATGAACAGCTAGTAGAAATTGAGTTTTGGGAGTTAGGAAGGCCTAGATTCAAATGGTGACTCTGTGATCCTGAGTGTCATTTAATCTCTTCTAGACAACTCTAAGAATAAAAGATTGAGAGAGGATGCAGATATGCACTTCTTATAGAAGTTCCTCCTTTTAGAGTTCCTGTTACCTATTGAAAGGAAGATCTGCTAAAACTAGTAGTATAGATTTATGTTTGTTCCTTTCAGTGGCTCTGATCTCAACCTCTGTTGAGATGACTGGCTGTGCTCTCCTCCCTTAAGTTCCTTACAGTGAGTTCATCCAACCTACTAGGGTGGGAGATGAGATTTCCTCCATTTCTTCTTAAACCAGTGGAACTCTTAGGCTATCCACCTATCAATCCCTCTTCTAATTTAATAAGACATTTTAAAGATTCCACTTTACAATCCATAGATTACATTTGTCTAGAAGCATTTTAAAAAAAGAAATTTAGTCCTCCAGGTGTAGTTTTTAAACTTTATTTTTGGTATTAATTTTAAAAAATTTTGAGTTCCCAATTCTCTCTCTCCCTCTACCCATTAATGTTCTGGTTCTGCTCTCATCTCACTCAGCATCAGTTCATGTAAATCCTTCCAGGTTTCTCTGAAATCCTCCTGCTCATTGTTTCTTACAGCACAACAGTATTCCATTACATTCATAATACCACAACTTGTTTAGCCATTCCCCTGATTTCCAATTCTTTGCCACCACAAAGAGAGTGCTGTAAATATTTTTGTACATGTGGGGGCCTTTTCCCTCTTCTATGATCTCACTGGGATACAGACCTAGTAGTGGTATTACTGGATCAAAGGGTATGAACAGTTCCATAGCCTTTTGGGCATAGTTCTAAATTGCTCTCCAGAATGGTTGGATCAGTTCACAGCTCCACCAATAATGCATTAGTGTTCCAATTCTTCCACAGCTTCTCCAACATTTATTATTTTCCTTTTTTGTCACCTTAGTCAATCTGATAGGTGTGAGGTGGTACCTCAGAGTTGCTTTAATTTGCATTTCTCTAATCAGTAGTGATATAGAGCATTTGTTTCATATGGCAATAGATAGCTTTGATTTCTTCATCTGAAAACTGCCTGTTCATATCCTTTGACCATTTCTCCATTGGGGAATGACTTGCATTCTTATAAATTTGATTTAGTTCCTGATATATTTTAGAAATGAGGCCTTTATCAGAAATACTGGCTATGAAAATTATTTCCCAGATTTCTGCCTCCCTTCTAATTTTGGCTGCATTGCTTCTGTTTGAACAAACCTTTTTATTTAATGTAATCGAAACATCCATTTTGCATTTAATATATTCTCTATCTCTTGTTTGGACATCAATTGTTTTCCTCTCCATAGATCCTTCCTTTCCTAATTTACCTATGGTATCACCTTTTATGTCTAAATCATGTACCCATTTTGACCTTATTTTTCCCTCTACCCACTAAGAAAGCAAGATGATACCCAATATACATGTGCAATCACACAAAACATACATAATTCCTATTAGCTATGTTGCAAAAAAAAGAAAAAAGAAAAAGTATGCTTTAATCTGTATCAGTTCTCTCTCTGGAAGGGGGATAGCATTTTTCATTATGGGTCCTTTGGAATTGTTTTGGATCACTGTATTAATCATAGTAGTTTAGTCTTTCACAGTTGATCATCGTTACAATATAGCTGTTATTATAAACAATGTTCTAGTTCTGCTTACTTACATTTGCATAAATTCCTGTCTTCTAGATTTTTCTGAAACTACCCCTCTCATCATTTCTTATAGCACAATGGTATTAGGAGCAACTTTTCATCACCAAAATGGCTCTCTTCTCACCTTTTTACTGCTTCCTTACCTCAGCCAAGGCTTTTGCTGCTGAAGGTCAGATGTAAGAGGAGTTGAATTTGGCTGTGGAAGAAAAATTTCCTAAATGATATCGAAGAAAACTATTATGTGAGGAAGTTAAAAATCCTTCACCCACCACTCACCTCCCCCTATACATCATGTGGTTATAGTGAAAGAAGGCTGCAAAACTGATTTGGTTATTTTCATATATATCACTATAGGATGGGGTAGGGGGAAGCCTTTAATAATAGCTAAAAACAATAGCTATCATTTATAAAGCACTTTACATTTTGCCAAGCCCTTTATAAATATTAGGTGATCCTCACAACCATCCTGGGAGATGAGAAAACAAGAGGCTATGCGATTTACCCAGGATCAAATGGCTAGTAAAGTGTCTGAGGTCATATTTGAACTCAGGTCTTCTTTAAGACCGGCTTAAGGTTGTGGGTTCAAACATAGGGCTCCAAGGCAGCAATGAACATAACCCCCCTTTAGCTTCGAGGGTTTTTTTGCGGGGGGGGGGGGCAGGGGGCGGGGGACGGTGTGTAACCCCTCGGCCACCATTCAGTGCAAAGGGGCCGGGATGCGCTAGGGTTCTGGGCGGAGGTGGAGGCCAGGCCAGGCCAGGCTGGGCCTCGGGGGCTCGTGCCAAGCTTGTGACCAAGGAAAGCCTTCCTACCAGGCATGCCATCCCTCTGGGCAAAGAACAAACAGGTCCATCAGGTTGGGCCCAGTCAGCACTACCCATCCCGCCCCAAAGAAAGGAGGGCGGGCAGAAGGAAGAAGGCCGGCCCAGTGAAGGGACACAAACTAGGAGGCCTCCCTGGCCATCCGCTAAAGCTGTAACCTTATCGGGTTGGGCGACGTTTCGATTTACAATTTACACATGCGCAAAGAGCCCGGTCCTCGGGCCCCAGACACCGCCGCCCCCCGGGCGCCCTCAGGCAAAGGGACGTGCGCAGCATTGAGGAGGCCGCACGCCCAGCGGACCCGGAGTTAGAGCCGGGGCCAAGGCGATCTAGGGCCGCACGCAGTTCGCGGCTCTCCTCCCCCACCCTTCCTTCTCCCGGAGGGGCGGGGCGGGGCCAAGTCACGTGACGCACTCCTCCGGGCCAGAGCTTGGGTTGCTCCTTCCCCCCCAACCCCCCGCACCGGTGGGAGGGTCACGTGGGCGGTGCTGCTGCTAGGGTAAGTCACTGTTCCCGACTGCGGGGAAGGAGAGTCTCTGCTGCCGCCGCCGCCGCAGCCGCCGCCGCAGCAGCCGCCACCACCGCCGGACGGGGCGGGGGTGGGGATTCCGGTGCTGCGGCCTCCGCCATCACCTTCCTGCCTGCGTCTCCAGGGCTCTCGCTCTGACCGCCATGGAGCAGGGCTGGGCCCCCAAGGCAACAGCCGCCGCCCCCACCTTGTGAGGCGTAGCCGCTGCCATCGTCGCCTCCTCCGAGGGCCTCTGGGGCTTCCTGGGCCTTGCTTCTCGCCGCCGCCTCCCGTCGGCTCCTCGCCTCGGGGCCGCTCCTCCGTCCTCCAGCTCGGCCCCTCGGGCCAGGCCTAGATGTGTGCTCGGTGAGAGGCCCAGGCCCAGCCGAAGGCCCGCGGCCCGGGACGCCGCTACCGCCAACGCCACCGTCTCCGGGACATGGTTTGGGCCTAGCGGAGCCGGGACAGGAGGTGAGAATCTCTTAGGACCGCGGGGCTGTCTGGGCCTAGCCCGGCCCGGCCGATCCGCCGAGCATCACGAGCGAGGGAGGAGGAGCCGGGGCGGTGGGCTTCGTCCTGCCACTCCCCGAGGGGGTCTCCTCCCCCTTCCCTCATTCCACCCCCTCAAAGAAAATCTCTTTTCAGCGTTTCTCCATCTCCGCACTTGCCCCTAGTCTCTTGCTTGGTGGGTCTCTTACTTTTTTTCCCCCCAAACGTCCACCTCGTCTCTAGTTGACCAAGTTCTCTTTAGCTAAAGAGAAAATGGGCCCCGATTTCGAAGATATTTTTTTACCCCAATAGTTCTTGTTTCCCCTCTAGGGTCCCCAGACCCTCCTCCGCCATTCTTTTTTTAATCTGTAATGAATTAATCTTGTAAAAATATCAATCATGGGGAGGGTGTGTACTTGTAATGTGTAATTGAAGACCCCCCCCCAGGTATCCCAGAATAATCATGAAGACACCCCCGCACCCCCAAATAGCTGTTTCCACACTTCACTTCAGTTGCCTATAGTTGGATATTAGGCTTTTTACTTGGTGCCAGTCGCGGGGGTTAATCTCCTCCAGTAAGTAATTGACGTCAGTGCTTTGTTCCTTCTTCCACTTTGCTGTGTTTCAGGCTCTTAGGATGGATTATAGGCTAGATGGTTTTGAGTAGAGTCTACTTTGCTATTGTTTTTTTTTTTTTTCACAAAAGAGATTTATAGGGGAATAGAGATGGCAATGTGAACTTCCAATTTCTGGATGGGAGCAGTGTGAAGGGCAAGAGTTAATATTGTTTCTGTTCAGGGTGTGTATGACTTTCCCTGTGTGGGGAAATTTAGGGCTATTTAAAATGCTCAAAGGAAAATTTAGTTATACTTTATAGATTCCAGGCCTATGGGCAGGACTCCCCTCCCCCCCATATGTTTGTTTTTAGGGTTTAGATTGTCAAAAATATTTGTTCTATTTTGAATATGGAGTCGTTTATTCAACTGCTTAAATTTACTTACGGTGAAGTTTCTTTTTTTTAACTTTGTAAATTCAGAGATCGCAGAAAAAGCTTTTGTGTTGTGTGACTGCCTAGAATCATCTCTGGTTATTTATAAGCTTAAAAGAACTCTTCAGAAGTGGGCACTTGGTCCTTGAAAAGCTGATCCCTTTAAATTTCTCGGTTTCACCTTCCACCATAACAATGCCTAGTTATATCAACAAATTATTCCTACCATCTTTTTCAGTGTCAACTTTTATATCCAGTATTCAAAACAAGTTAAAACATTCTTTCACATTGAAAGTTTCATATAGCTTCTGGGGTTTGCAGCCTAAAGACTTTGGTATTGTTAGTTCTGTAGGGAACAACAGTAGGTTACTTTTCATAAAAGTTAAGGATTTACTGAATTTTTGGAACTTTTCTTGTAGCCACTCTTGGATGCTGGAAACACTGAGCAGAGTTAATTACCAAGTGGGGTGTAAATGTGGTTTATTCCTTTTGTCAAACATTGTAATTAATGTAAAATACTGAGATACTGAAATATGTGTAGCAAACATCAAATACTACTGTTTGATTTAAGGGAGAATAATTTTTGCCTCTTATTTAGTACACTTTTAAATATTGAATAGTATATTAAACTTGACAGCAAGTGTGATAGTATTGTGATATTGTGAGGAAGATAGAAATTTCATAGGATCGGAATGGGGGGAATAAGAATGGGGAGGAAATATGGTCAGTCATCCTTTGTAATTCATTCTCTCGGGGCATACAATGCTTTTTAAAATTCAACGTTTTAAGGAAATCATGTATATATATATATATATATATATATCAGATTACAAAGAAAGGGGGCATTTTTCTTAGTTTTATAAAATTATTGTTCAGACCCAATTCAGAATTTGAGTCTCCAGGGTTCTGTGGCCCTACTAGTCACAAAACCTAAGCAGTTTGATGGTTTGGGGGGGGGGGGCAAGACTGTTTGGGGAACAGAGAACCCTGAATAATCCCGTTGAACTGTTTGTGTGTTTAAAGCAGAAATAGCTCAGTATTGGGGATATGTATTGGTGTTATCTCTGCTATACGGCAGGCCTAATCTTACTGTGAAAAATGTTTCCTAAAACTTAGAAAAGTTTCCTAGTTTTTGAATCCCTTCTTAGTATTAAATTTCACCCATTCCCTTTTTCATTTCCTCTGATAAATTAGAGGAATCACTTGGTCATTTGAAATTTGTTGGCCAGGTTTGTCATTATTGTGAAATTGGGTGTAGTCAGTGATTAAAGGGTGTACCAGGAGCTAGCCTGACCAGTTACTCTGCTACCTTTTTCCTCCTGTAGAAGGATATTCTTCCCCCACATTTAGTAAGTGAAACTCCACAAACCCACCCTTCTTGGGTGTTCACAATGTACCTAGAGATTGTAAGTATGTATGGAAGACTAGTTGAAGGTTATATATAATTATAGGCTCATCGGCCTAGAGCTGGAAGGCACCTCGGCGGCCATCTAGTGTTATCGCCTTATTTTACTGATGGGGAAACTGATGTCCATGGAGATTAAGTAACTTGCCCAAGGTCACATTGGTAGTAAGCATTAAAGGCAGGATTTCAAACCCAGGTCCTTTCCTTGGGAAATCATCTATATTCCTCATATTTTGTCTTGGTTTTCAACTTAGCAACTCGCTAAAATAATTTTTTGGAGTAATTTTTTTTTTAAATAGCGCAACTGGCACAAGGAACATAAACCCTGCAGCTCTCTTGTCAGCCATTTAAATTTTTTAATAAAATATTTTTTGTACTGAAACTCAGTCACAAAATGAGATTTGTGAGAGGAAAATAAATTGTGTATTGTTCGTATCTGTTTAATTCATGAACTACACTTTGATGCTGCTTATATACTATAGAAATAACATAGCCTGCAAAAACTTCAAAAAGTATTGAAGGAAAGAATTCGTTGTTTCACGGGTAAGGCTATATACTATAGAAATAACATAGCCTGAAAAACTTCAAAAAGTATTGAAGGAAAGAATTCGTTGTTTCACGGGTAAGGCTTTGTAAGATTAGTTTTTTGACCCCCGAATTGTTTAGTGAGCCATCAGTGTTTGAAAAGAGATTAACATCAGGTGTGCCAAATTTGATAGCTTGTAAACTAATTTTCATGGAATCATTTTCTAAAATAGAATAAAAGAACAACCCTGTGGGCATTTTTTAGAGCCTGGTAGAAAAGAACCATGGATAGTTTGCATAGGAGATAATTTAAATTACACTGGGCTCTTTATCCTTGAAGACTAGTCTGGTTTTGACTGATCTCTCTTAGACTTATTGAAGGCCTAAGTGGACCACTTACTTGTCAGGAATCTGTCCCTGAATTGAGTTGTAACTGTTAGCCTTGACTATTTTGAGTTGAACTGGAACTAGCACTTTTTGGGGCACAGTAAAAGGGATCCTTGAAAAAACAGAGTAAAATACTGTGTGATGTGTGACAGGTGAGAAAGTAGGCAGTAAAAATTGTAGAACTCTGCAAAAGTTCATCATGGCAATGGATAAATAATCATGAACTGTATCATTAATGTTTCATGCTGTATGAGATTCCTGGAGAAGGGAATGTGACACAGAAGTTAAAGAGTTTGCCTCAGGGGGCAGCTAGGTGGCACTGTGGATAAAGCACTGGCCCTGGATTCAGGAGAACCTGAGTTCAAATTCGGCCTCAAACACTTGACACTTACTAGCTGTGTGACCCTGGGCAAGTCACTTAACCCTCATTGTCCCATTAAAAAATAAAAAAGAGTTTTCCTCAGAGTTGGAAGACCTGGATTCTAATCCTGTCTCTCAACAGTAAACCTGGGTAAGTTTCTTAACCTCTCCAGGTAACTCTTAAAATTACATGTTACAGAAAAAGTGCTGACTGACCTACATCGGTAGATGGAATTTCTTCATTTAGGGGTTCCCTTATATCAATGAAATCAAAGGTTCAGTCCCTATCTGTCCTATTAGATTAGATTCTTTAGCAGAAATTATTCATCACAGTCTGTAGACTTGGGTCTGGATTTTCATGGAATGAAAGATGTCTTTCTCTTCTTATTCTCTTACTCTTGGTTGTGATCCATCTTTGGACACTGCTTTGTGTGTCAAATTGTCTGAAGAAACAGATTTGAAAGCATAGTGTGGTAACTAATCCTCTCTAATCCTTATAATAATCTTGTGGAAGGAAGGCAGATGGGCTAGTCTGAATTAGTGGCAAATCCTTTGAAAGAAATGAAAGTTTATTATTTAATGTTTTAAAAACTAACTTCTTTTCTTTTCTTTTTTTTTTTTTTTATGGGGCAATGAGGGTTAGGTGATTTGCCCAGGGTCACACAGCTAGTCAAGTGTCTGAGGTCAGATTTGAACTCAGGTCCTCCTGAATCCAGGGCTGGTACTTTATCCACTGCGCCACCTAGCTGCCCCCAAACTAACTTATTTTCAAATAGTTGCCCTATTTATTGTACTTTAATACATTTTAAATTTGTTTTTAATTTGCAGGAAAAACGCAAGTTTTAGCTTAGCCCAGTCCTCCCTTCCCCCTTTAATATTTCACTTATTTTCTGGGAATAGGTTGTTGCATTAAAATATTTATAAATTGGATCATCGAATTCCAGAATTGAAAGGGACCTTGACAGCCATTTCTTCTAGTTCATATTTTTAACAATGTACCAAACAAGTAGTCTTCTTTATTTGAAGAACTTCTGAGGCAGCCCACTTCACATTTGAATTATTTTCTAATCTTAAGGCTAAATTTTTATCTTTGCAGTTTTCATCCATTGCTCCTAATTCTGCCCACTGGGACAAGCAAACTATGTTTAATCCTTTTTTCACATGACATCCCTTCCAGTACTTGAAAATAGCTGTTAAATACCCAGTCTTTTCTACTCCAGGATAAACACCCCATTTCCTTCAACTAGTCCTCTCATTTGACCTGAATCTGAGGTGCTTCACCATTCTTATTGCCCTACCCTAGACAATCTCTAGCTTTTATTAGTGTTCTTCCTAAAATGTGGTGCCAGTACGAATATAACATAGACAAATGGGATCTGACTGAGATTAGAACTACTATCATGTCTTTATTGCTAGAAGGTATTTCTCTTTTAATACAGCCTAAATTTACATTAACTCATTTAGCTGTCATATTACATTGTTGACTTATTTTGTTTGCAGGATACAAAAATTCCCAAATCTTTTCCCCTACAAACTTGTCTCCCCAAGATTCAATGTAAGAGGGAATAGGGGCCCAGAAAGGTAAAGTAAGTTCTCCATGGTTATATAACAAGTTAGTGGTGGAGCCATGAATAAAAACCAGCTCCCTTGAATCCTAATTCAGGTCTCTTTCTATTATACTGTGATTTTGATTGTAGTGTCTTCAGATCAGAGATAAAATAGTTCCGTGTGTAGTGACAGCAATGCACTCTGCTTAACTTTATATTAATGGGAGTTAAGTAGACAAAGAAAATACATGTTTTTAATTTGTATCAGTTCCAAATTTTGATTCTGAAACAACTTCATAGTTAGTGTATTCCTTTGCTCTGGGCTCTGAAACTAAACTTTTTACATTCCCATATTGTCACTGACAAATATTTATTAAGCAATTGCTAGGTACTGTGTTAAATGCTGGGAATATAGAGATAAGCAAAAGTAGGTCTTGCCTTTAGGAGCTCACATTCTAATAGAGACAATATCATGTAAGTAACTAGGTACATGCAAGACACACACATGGACTAGGATATATTAATTTGAATATATGATTGTGTATGTGTGTATGTATATATATAATGATATTTTCTTACATGTAAATTAAACCTCTTAATTTGCATTAAGAAGTTTCAGATTGCCCAGAAAAGCAGCATGGTATAGTGAAAAGACCCCTGGATTTGGAGTCAAAGGTTCTGAGTTTGAACCTTGAACAAGTCTACCTCCCTGGCCAGACACTTGGCTAAGCACTGAGAAGAAAGAAAAAAAAAGAAGCAAAACACAGTCCATGCCCTCACAGAGCTTACAGTCTAATGGGAGGGACAACATGAAAACAAATATGTACAAATATGTTCTATGCAGGATGGGAGGGAAAGTGTTAGGAATTAAAGAGGGTCTAGAAAGGCTCCCTGCAGATGATGGGATTTTAGTTATGATTTAGATGAAGCCAAGTGGACAGAGATGAGAGAGCATGTGGGGCAGCCATATCTGGAGCTGAGAAATGGTGTCTTGTTCCTGGAACAACATAGAGGTCAGCGTCACTGTACCAAAGAATAAGTAGTGGAGTGTAAGGTGAAAGAAGACTGGAAATGTAGGAGAGGCAAGGTTATGAAGGGCTTTGAATGCCAAATAGAACATTTTACATTTGATCCTGGAAGGTATAGGGAGCCACTAGAATTTATTGAAAGGGGGAGTGCTATAACGTTTCTGGAAAGTCATTTTGGTGGCTGAATGGAAGATGGATTGAAGTAGGGAGAGACTTGAAGCAGTTGGACCTACTTGCAGGCTATTTTAACAGTCTAGGTATGAGGTGATAAAGGCCTGTACAACAGTGGTGGCAGTGTCAGAAGAGAGATGGGGACATATAAAAAAAATGTGAAGATTAAAAGCAAGATTTGGCAACAGATTGGCTATGTGGAGTGATAGAGTGGAATCATGCATGACACTGAGATTGGGAGCTTGGCTGACCAGGAGAATGACAGTAATAGTAAAGTTAGGAAGAGGAAAGGGGGTGGGGGGAATGAGTTCTGTTTTGGACATGTTGAGTTTGAGAGGCCTATTGGTTATTCACTTGAGAGTGTCCAACCAAAGTAGTTGCTACCTTAGGATTGGAGCTTGGGTGACTTGGGCTAGATAAATAGATCTTGGAATTATCTGCATAGAGATGATTAATTGAATTAGTATGAGCTGATGAAATCACTAAGACAGGATGATGGAGAGAAAAGAAGAAAGGACATAGGTTAGTCTTGGGAGGCACCCCAAATTAATGGATATGACGTAGATGATGATCCGGCAAAGGAGACTGAGAAGAGAGGGAGAGGTCAGACAGCAAAGAGAAGAATTAAGAGAAAGTAGAGTCACAAAAGCCAATAAGAGGAGAGTGTCCAGGAAGAGGAAATGTTTAGCAGTGTCAAATGGAATAGAGAGGACAAGAACTTTGGAGAGAGCAGTTTCAGTTGAAAGGTGAATGAACAGGGGCAGTTAGGTGGTGCAGTGGATAAAACACCTACCCTGGATTCAGGAGGACCTGAGTTCAAATCCCGCCTCAGACACTTGATACTTACTAGCTCTGTGATCCTGGGCAAGTCATCTAACCCTCATTGCCCTGCCAAAAAAAAAAAAAAGAAGAATGAAAAGAAAGATGGATGAATGAATAAAAAAATTTAACAAATGCTTATTATGTGCAAAGCATTGTGGCAAATGCTGTGTATACAAATAGAAAAACAAGACAGTTCCTGCTCTCAAAGAGCTCACATTCTAATAGGAGAGAGAACACATAAAGAGGTTTCAGCTCTAAGTCAGGTATGGTCCTTGGGGTAGAGCAACAAAGCAGATGGTAATATGTCTTTTTAAATGTCATTGCTACTGAATAAATTAAAAAATCCATTTCTGATGTTGAACCACATGACAGTGGCAAGGACTTTGGTATCAAGAATTTTTTTTTCTGTGTCTTCAGTAGATTTTTGCAAGCTGAGGAGCTGAGACTTCAGCATCTGTAAGAAGCCATTCCCAGGCTACATCTTCTCATCCTAAGGATGATAGCTCAGGGTGGGGCTAGGCTGGAAGTAGAACCAGTGATCACGAGAGTTGTTAGTGAATAGAGTAGATCCTTTATCCACAGTGATGGCAAGATGGCCAGGGGTGGAAGTAGCATGTAGTCTTCTGGGACACTGCCTTACTCAAGGCTCTTCAGGGTCCTGGGCTATCTCCATCATGGATTTTAGTGCTTTAACTTGTCTGGCACATACTGGTTCTTGCCCCTCCTTCAGGGTAGGGTCACTTTCTGCTTCAAGTAGACTGGCTTGTTTGCCCTGTAATCCATATTTAAATAAGTTTTTTTTTCTTCTAAATTTGAGCTTCTCATTCTAGTCTAGGTAGTAGAAATATGATTATTTCTTAGAATCTCCCCCATTTCCCGCCACCCCCCTACCCAGTTACTGTTACTGAAGTTTCTTGGAATAAAAATGAAAAATTATAAAGGACTATTTAAAATAGTTTTTTTTTTAAGTTTTGTTGATTTTTAAAAATTATTATTCACAAGTCATGCTGTCTCCACACAGAATTTGCTTTCCTATCAAAGAAAAATTGTTTAGTAAAACTGGTCAAAATGATTGTGCCAGAGGATTTTTACAATAGTTTTGAATCCATAGTCCCCTAACTCTGAGAAGAGGGAAGTTTAGGGGGCAGCTAGGTGGTGCAGTGGATAGAGCACCAGCTCTGGATTCAGGAGGACCTGAGTTCAAATGGGACCTCAGCCACTTGACACTTACTAGCTGTATGACCCTGGGCAAGTCACTTAACCCTTATTGCCCCACCAAAAAAAAAAGAAGAGGGAAGTTTGAATTATCATGTTATAGGACACTAAGATTAATCATTGAAATTAATTTGCATTTAGCTTCCTTTTAGAAAATTTTGTTTTCTTTCTATGTTATTGTCAAAAAATAGTTTTGATGACGTCAAGATACAAGTAAAAATATGTCCTCTTTTGTGTGTGTGTGTGTGTGTGTGTGAGAGAGAGGCAATTCGGGTTAAGTGACTTGCCCAGGGTCACACAGCTAGTAAGTGTCAGGTGTCTGAGGCAGAATTTGAATTCAGGTCCTCCTGAATCCAGGGCCAGTGCTCTATCCACTGTGCCACCTAGCTGCTCCCCTATGTCATCTTTTTAAATTACTGAAATTAATTTGATACAAATAAGTAAAATCTGAGAGTAAAACTTGAACTACTTTTTATTTTTTATTTTTTGCAGGGCAATGAGGGTTAAGTGACTTGCCCAGGGTCACACAGCTAGTAAGTGTCAAATGTCTGAGGCTGGATTTGAACTCAGGTACTCCTGACTCCAGGGCCAGTGCTCTATCCATTGTGCCACCTAGCTGCCCCTGAACTACCTTTTAAATGAAAAATGGCTTATTTGTATCTGGGCAGGTACTTGATTAGTGGATATAATGTAATAAATCATTATTTTATTTTGAAAATTGAATTTCTGTTTCAAAATAAGTTTAAAATTTTGGCACAAAATCAAAGTTTGAAAAAGTCTTTTCGGTGCAGCTAGATGGCGCAGCGGTTAAAGCACCGGCCCTGGATTCAGGAGTACCTGAGTTCAAATCTGGCCTCAGACACTTGACCCTTACTAGCTGTGTGACCCTGGGCAAGTCACTTAACCCCATTGCCTGCAAAAAAAAAGAAAAAGTCTTTTCTCGCCTTGATGATAGTCACCTAATGTGTCAAAGCAAACCATATTGGGTAGTAAAGAAAGGTAGCCGATAAAAAGTATTCTGTTATAGCATGTTATATATACATTTTTTCCTTTTTTAAAATACTCATTTAAAAATTTTGAGTTCTAAATTCTCTTCCCCTCTAGCCCTTCCCCCACCCGTTGAGAAGTAAGCAATATGATATCCATTCATTAGATATAAAAATGAGATTGCCTTTAAGATTTTTCTAATCTAATGGTAAGCTGCTGTGGAAATTTATTTTGGTTTGGGGACCCTACCTTTAGGCTGAGATTAGAAAGCCTTAGGCCCTCAGGGTCTCTTCTGTGTGGGAGGTGCTGGTGCCCCTCCCCCTCTGCTTCAGCTGAGCCAAAAAGCCCCGTGGGCCAGGTCACACAGCTGGGGGGAAAAAAGCCCCCAGCTCCCTCCGACCTGAGCTGAGCTATCCAAAAGATCCCGGATAGCCTGTGCTGAGGCACGTGAGGCTTGAGCTCGCCCCCCCCCCCCCCAGCCGCAGCCCTGGCTGGCAGATTAGCTTGGAAGCCCCGAGATTTGAGTGGAGATAAGAAAGATATATAGAGACCTGGGAGTGAGACGGGGGAGAACGGACTAGACAGATTAGAGAAGGGCAGCAGACTAGAGAAGGGTAGCAGACTAGAGACAGGGCTACAAGGACAAAGGAGAAGACGAGAAGGATTAGGAGCAGAGAAAAGAGAGGCAGAAGGGCAGACTGATGGAGCAGACAGACAGACAGAAAGTCGGTGAGAGAGAAACACGGGGGTGGCAGTAAGGAGAGGAAAGTTAGAAGCAGAGGGATTTACAAAGTGAAAGGGGCTCAGAGTTAGAATAAAGGACCTGAGTGCCCTAAGGCAAGAGGCGGCTAAGGCCCTTGTTGTATTAAAGAAGGTCCAGGCATAGCAGGTGGGAAAGAGACACAGTGGAAAGAGACATACCGCAATGCAGTCAGGTTGTACATTTTATTTCCCTGTGTTCTTAATTTTAAATAGTATCTCATAAATAAACTCTGCTTTGATTATTTAGTTAAGAGGCTTCTTAATATTTTGCTTATCAATTTGGGAGTGGAGCAGTGTGGTGGAACTTTATAAACTGCCCATGCTAAGTTAATAGCAGTCAGATGGCCAGTTAGTCACAAGTCCCAGAATTAGTACCCCAATCAAATTAGCCCCCAAATTAGGCTAGTCATCAAAAATATTTTTACATTTGAATGGTGACCTTGGCAGGACTTACAGCCCAATTATAATTTCTCTAAGATTATAATTTTTCATAAGTCCAATTATATTTTTTCAAATTAGATATGTTTATTAATAATTTTTTAAAAACACTGCTTATTATTTTATCTTTCAGACTTAGGATTTTTTTGGTGTAGAGAACACCCTCCACCAGTTCTGATCTTCAGTAATTTATATTTTTAGTTGTTGGAACACTGAGGGGTGAAGTCATTTGCCTTGAGGTCTCAGAACTCATGAGTGTCAAAGACTAGACTTGAACCCAGGACCTCCTGACTCCAGGGCCAGTGTAGCATTTTATCGAGTACAAGGAACTGCCTGGCAATCAGCAAGCCTTTTTAACCTTATGCTATGTGCCAGTCACTGAGGATGCACAGACAAAAAATGAGACAATTTGCCTTCAAAGAACAACTTACCTAGTATTAAGGGAAACAAGCTTATTCCCAAATGAGAAGTTCTAATATAAGAGGTGAGGAGGAACTATATTCCAGGCTGAGGGGACAACCCTTGCCTAGCCCCAGGGAAGAGAGAGGTGTGTGTAACAGCAATGGCATTTTGACTTGACCAGCCCTATAATACATGAAGGAGAGTAATGTATAATGCAATAGGAGCCACAGAGTGTGAAGAGTTTTAAATGCCAGACCGAGGAGTTCATAGATTATCCTTGAGGCAATAAGGAGGTACTGGAAATTCCAGGTACTGGAAATTTGTTAATTAGGGGAATGAGTGACAAGGTCAGACTCCTGCTTTTTGAAGAAAACTACTTTAGCAGCCATGTGAAGGATGAGTTTGGAACATAGAGACTCTTTCAGGAAGTTATCCTACTATATGCTCTTGAGGAATACTGTTTGATCATTTTGAAATTTGTTCAATTGTATCCAATTTTCTTTCAAAAATTACACTGTACAAACACAAGAGAGTTAAAAGTTGATATTAAAAACAACCCCAATACATTTCATTTACTTTATCAGTCTTACCTATGTGCAGATATTGAAATCCTTGAAAATACATAGTGTATTTAGTTTGTGGATTTAATAGTGTATGAAATTGAGTAATATAAGAGCATAACACTTGAGGTAATGAAATTCCTTGTATTAATGTACCAGTTATTGGTTATTGTAGTAGGCTAGGCAAGTTCCAGGAAATCAGCATATTGGCGCTTCTGATTATCAGCGAGCCTTCATTTAACAAACATTAAGTACCTGACTGTTCCAGATAACTCCGAAAAGAAGGTTCCTGGCCTCCTGGAGCTTAAGGTGACTTGTTTTTGTTTTTGTTTTGTTTTGTTTCGAGGGGGAAACAGGCAAATGGGAAAGGGTGCTAGCAGAGAAGTGGAGAACAACGTGAACACAGATAAGTAAATACAAAATTCATATAAAGTAATTACCCAGGGACTGCTATTACATTCTTATTATTTTTCCCAACTGTTAAGAATCCAAGTAAGCTGAGAACCTTAGGCAAGTTATTTGCTTTTAACTACAATCTATATGACGTTTTACCTCCTTGTTTTCAAGTGAAGTAAGATTAACAGTGATAAACCAGTTCAGTTACATTTGTGATCAAAGCTCATTGGCTAGATGTGTTTTTGTGCATTGTTAGCAAGTTGAAAAGATTTTTTTGTTTTTTTTTTGACTGAGAGATAAGAGATCTGTATATTAGTGGGGGAAAAAGAATGATTTGTGCTTACTTAGGAGGCCTTGGACCCAATTTGTTTTGAGACTGCATGCCAATATAATTGCCAATAAATTGAATAGCTTGGACTTTTTCTCAGTTTACTTAAATTCATTGTTATAGTTGGTAACCACCGAAGGGATCTAGACCAAAGCTTCTCAAATTGTGTCACAACCCCATATGGGGTCGAGTAACTGAATGTGTGTGGGAGGGATGTGTCACAAAAATTTAGTGATAAATATTTGATTGGTATACCTATTTTATTTACCTATATATTGGATGTTGAATAAAAATTTCTCTGGTGAAAATGGGTTGAAAGTGGAAAAAGTTTAAGTCCTTATTTAAAGGGACCCCTGGGGCAGGTTCTCTGAGGAACTCCTTAGAGTGTTCTGGTTTACTTCTCCAAAGAGGACTGCCCTTGAGGTCTGAGTGCCTTTTGATCTCAACTCTTCCAAGCTATGGTATAAACTCAGACCCTGTTGGGGAAAGGGTATCCCTCAGATTTCCCTAAGGCAATAATAGAAATCAGGTGCTTACTGTAGGTTTTAGCCAAGGTAAGCCCCAGCCTCCATGTTATTAGGGAAGATTCTCATTAAGGGAATAATAAGTTCTGATATTAGCATATTGATGGGTACCCCTCTGGAGAAATTTCTTGTAGCTTGGAACAAGGGGGAAACTCCTCATGGAGCTGGGTATGATCAAAAGGTACACTACTAAATTGTGTAAAAGCCAGTTCTAGGAAACTGATGGACACCCCTTAGGGAAGTTCTTATTGGCCTAAGATCAGAGGGAGCTTCCCATCCAAAATGGGGATGATTAAGAATAAGAGCTCTGAAATTAAGCAAAGATTGGCTAAGATTTATAAGAGTTTTGATGAGTCCTAAATTTGGCCTGAAGAAGAGATTTTCAATTACTGTGCATTAAAGGCTTTGAAACTGCTCTTAGAAAATTGTGTGCTCCTATTTTTTATTGTTAAATTTTAAGTAGGATAGAAGGAAAAACTTGTCTAGCTAGCAATTCTCTGTGCCTGTCTTGTATTGTTTTTCTGGGTTTTTTGGTTTTTTCCTGGGGCCTGATAAGCCCCAGGAAAGAGTGAAAACTTCTCTCCCCCTACATCCCCCCATTTAAAAAACCTACAGAAAGTGTTTTTCTCTCTGTCTTTTTAACACTGGCCAAGCTGGCAAGACAGACAAGGGACACACAGATAAAGAAGGAAGGGAATCTTTCATCCTGGTCTGCAGGAATTTACAGCATTGTAAACTAATTAGAGACTAAATATGTGACTAAAATGTAAGTTCTCTACTATAAAGTTTCCAGATTTGGTTTGAATATTTGAATGTTTTGGTGAATTTTGGAGTAACACTGTAGAATTTGTTTTAAGGAAAAACAAAAATAAAACTAGAAGTTACATAGAAACCTTAGTTATACCTTTAGCACTCTTTCCCTGAAGACTGTCAGGGAAGAAGGTGATTTATCTCTTTCCCTGACCTATGAAAAAGAGAAGAAGCTTGTTTAAATTAGGGAGCAACTAACAAGTAATTAAAATTTGGAAGAATGTTTTGGTGTTATTGATGTATTTTCTTCGGTAAATGATATGACATAAGTTAATTGTTTAGTGAGACCAGAAATAAAGTCTTTGCAAACCCCCAAAGGCAACAATATTATAATTAATTGGTATTCTGTAATAAAAACTTGTGTTAAATTATAAAGGGAGGGGCAGCTAGATGGTGCAGTGGATAGAGCACCGGCCCTGGAGTCAGGTGGACCTGAGTTCAAATCCGGTCTCAGACACTTAACACTAGCTGTGTGACCTTGGGTGAGTCACTTAACCCCAATTGCCTTACAAAAAAAAAAGCCTCTGCCCCCAGGGAGCTTACATTCTACACAATATATCCACAGATAAGTAAAAGCAACCCCAGTGGCCTCACCAAAAAAAAAAAGAAAGAAAGAAAGAAAAAAGAAAAATTATAAAGGGAAAATTCAGTGGAGTGAAGATAAGTTCTATAAATAGTCTGGGATAAGATTGGGAAACAAAAGACTAGAGGAATTAAGAAAGTGAGAGAAGCATCACATCAGAATATAAAAAGAGACCAAGAAAGGTCCAGTTTTGAAGGGCTTTAATCAAAGTCCACTGGAAGACTATTTAGAAAAAGGAAGAGAGAAAGTTTAAGTAAACTAGGGTCTGAAAGTAAAAAGCATTTGAAAAGATTTGAGGGAGGTTTTGATTTCTTGAGCTAAAAAAGATAAGAGAAATGTTATGTGGTTATTCTTTATTTAGACAATTAGAAGGGTATTTATTAGTCTTTATGTAGGAAATACACATTTGTAATTTGATTACTATGTTACAAAAGTTATGCTTGCAGTTTCCATGAAATTCCAAGAAAACTTTCATTGATCATCAAAGAAGGTGATACTACAAGGATTGTCACTTTAAATCTTTGGCAGTAGACTAACTGAAAGTGGTGGGCCCTATAATGTGAAGTACTAGAAGTAAATGGCCCTTGGGAAAATTGAAATTCTGTATGCTACCATTTGTAAAAATAGATGTGATTGAATTTATCCTAGTCTTATTTTAAGTGAAATGTGTTTTTCTATTAGGATAATTGTGATGTTTGACCCTCTATAAGTAAATCAGAATTTACTTCACCTCTGTTTACCTTAGTTTCCTAATTTGGAAAGGAGATATATCATAGTACTCACCTTCCATAGTTGTTGTGAGGACCAAATCCTATAATTGTGCAGTGCCTGGCCCAATGCCTGGCATATGTTAGGCACTAAATAATATTAACTATTGTTATTATTGTTATTTCTTTACTTAAATATAATTACTTCATAGTGGATAACTATACAGGGTTTTAGATGTGATTAATATAAAATGCCAAAGGTGATAAATGATCTTTCTATGTAAGATAATTTGGAAATTTATTCCACTGAATTGATGTCATCTGACTAGTAATAAGTTTTGTTTCAGTACTCAGTGTATTATATATGTTACTATGTTTCTGAAAATTGTTCTCATACTGTGAAATTTAGTACATTTTTTTTATCGGAAATGCTGTTAGAAAGGTAACTTGTCTTTTAATCTAGAGGTTGTTAGATTATGAATTAAGCTGTTAAAAGAATGTAGTCAAGGGGAGCAAGGTGACACAATAGATAAATCACTGGCCCCAAAGTCAGGAGGACCCAAGTTCAAATTTGGCCTTAGACACTCATTAGCTGTGTGATCCTGAGCAAGTCACTTAACCCTGATTGCCTATAAAAAATAAAAGAATGTGGTCAAAATGTTTAAAAACTGTTAAATATTTAATTTTATATATTTTGCTTTAAAATGGATAATAACTTACTGTTGGGAGGAAAAAGTAACAAAGTCCTCTTTGTTATTCTTATCTATGGTATTCCTTAGGACTTTCTGCTTGGGCAAGGTCATAAAATCTTATCAGTCCTGTGAAAGAACTTGCTAAATGTTGTGAAATTCTAAATAATGAATTGGTTTACTGAGAAAATAGGATCCCTTCTTCCATCACAAAACTCCTTGCCAAAAGGAAGAATTTACACATTTCTTTATGATGTAGAAGTGATTTATGTGATGATTTGTGATTATGAAAAATTTGAAATTATACCTGGAAATAGCCAGTGTTTATCATTTATATATTCAGTATCTATGTAGAATTCCAGAATATGATTATTTTCTTAATTTCTAATGAATGATTTTTACCACCAGCATCGATTTAAACTAAACAAAAAAAAAAGGCAAAGTTGAAAGCAAAGTGAACTTTTTTCAAAATACCAGGTAAACTTTTTATTGTTAATTGATATTGTAACATAAGAGAAATATTAACTAGTCCTAAGTTATGATCAGTGAAATTTTGCTATTTGAAGTAAAATCTCTTGGGACTGTAATATGATATTGTTCTTAGTTTTGGTTTCAGGTATGATTGATTATATAAAACTAATAGTCAATTCAAGGGAAATGCCCTGTGCTTCCTGAGAACTGCTACAGGTGGATGGGAAGAGTTAAGGGATGACCTTGGCTGAGGTAGGATCCTCTTGACTCAGTTTTCCCCATTGTGTTGTTTTCTTTATGAAAAGGAAATTTTCCCACCTGGTTAATTCTGTTCCTGGTTATGATAATTTGTGAATAATGTGGGACTCTCCTGTGTATGTGTGCCTGGAATCAAACAGAGCCAAGGGTGTTTTTCCCTTCTTATGACATGTCAGTCTATGCTCTTAAGGGGATAGTCTTGATATTGTCATAACCATGTCCCTTCTTTTTCCTTTCATAGCAAATTTCTGTTACCAGGCAAGTAGACAGTGGAAGTTGTTGCAATACTAAATCTGTTAAGTAACTGATTAATACCAAAAAAAATATGAGTTACTGAAAGTATGCAAGTATGAAAGATCTTACTGTATTGTTTTTTAAGTTGAATTTGTAGTCAGTTCCATATCCTAAGCAACTAAATAAATGAGTTTTGTGGTTTGCTGACAGTTATATATTCACATATAAGATTGGGTCCTACGAACTAGAGGGGTGTGTGTGTGTGTGTGTGTGTGTGTGTGTGTGTGTGTGTGTGTGAGAGAGAGAGAGAGAGAGAGAGAGAGATTGACTTCCAAATTTCTAATTGGATATACAGGTCTTGAGTATGTTTTAAGTATAAGTTCTCAAAATTTGGGCTCATTTTCCCAAGTCAGGTCCTCATGGATTCTTCCTTCAGACTGTTGATGGCATTGTTCTTATCAGGTACAATGTTTAGGTAAAAATAAAACCAGAAAGTGATATATTAAAACTGAAATTCTCTGAAGTTTCAGGTGAATTCTAGGTTCCTAATTTGATGTTCTTCGTATAGCTTTATACTACTAGGATTAGAATCATAAGACTGAAGCTGGTTTTTACCACAGGAACCAATTATTTGAAAAGCACACTTAGGAGGTTATACTAAATTGTATTGAGTCTTGTTACTGGCAGATTTTAACAGAATTAACTAGGAATCTCTACAAGTGACTTGGAACCAGAGAAGCAGAGCTGCCCTCAGAATGAAGACTATTCCAGAATGGCCAAGAGAAGATATTTCCAGGAACCAGATGACTACATGGAACATCTGGGACTCAAGATAAAATATGCTGATTAAATGGACATTGGGAGTGGGTTACCAGTTTACAAGGAGACTTGATGTTATTTAATATTAGTGGTCATTATTGTATTGCCTTGGTTTTGATGGTAATTATGTTTGCTGAATTTTCTCGGTTACTTTAATGACATATAAATCTCTCTTAAATTAGTCTGTGATGAGCCCTCTAAGTAGATTTATTTATAGCCTTTCTTAGTTTACATACAGAGTCAAGCTTATATAAGATTCAACAAGTTATAGCAGAAATGCAACTGCCTCCTCTGACCCCTGTTGTACTCCCTCTTCTTGGTTCACAAAGCTGCAGGGAAATGGCCTGTTAGCTACCCTTGGTAGATGGGGTAGATTGCCCCCTTCCTTATAATTCTATTAAGACTTTGCATTAGTTGTTAAGTTAAATCTTATTCCAGGCAAATCCCAGAGAGGCTCATGTTAGTACACTCTGCTGATCATAACCATATTAAAAATCTACAACCAGCTAATAGATGGTCCTCCACTTTTCTGAAACCCTCTCCACTGTGACTTCTGACCTCATTCATTACTCATGGAAGCTACCCAACTACCCACCCCCCCAGTTTCAGTAATTTCTTGATTGCCAGATCTGATGGCCTATTCTTCATCCTCATCCTTGACCTTTTTGCTTCATTTGACACTGTTGGTCACTGTTTTCTTCTGGACACTCCCCTTTTTAGGTTTTTGAGATACTGCTCTCTCCTGAATCTCTTCCTATCCATCCAGTTACTCTTTTTAGTCTTCTTTGGTGGATCTTCATCCATATCATGCCCATTAATTGGGGGTATCCCCAAAGTCTCTGACCTCCTCTCTCATTTGGCAGTTTTATCTACTCTCCTGAATTCAGTTATCAGTTCTTTGAAGATGATTCCCAGATGTATGTACGTACGTATGTATGTATGTATGTATCTATCTATCTGTCTGTCTGTCTCTGTGTATCTTTCTATGTATCTGTGTGTCTATATACCTACCTACCTACCTGTCTGTGTGTCTATATATTCCTAGCCTCATTCCTGAGATATCATCACTAGTCATTGATTGTCTTATGTACATCTTGAACTAGATATCTTAAAAGCATCTCAGGGGCAGCTAGGTAGCACAGTGGATAAAGCACCGGCCCTGGATTCAGGAGAACCTGAGTTAAAAATCCAGCTTCAGACTAGCTGTGTGACCCAGGGCAAGTCACTTAACCCTCATTGCCCTCCCCCCAAAAAAAGGCATCTCAGATTCAACATGTACAAAATAAAACAGCCCACTTCCCCCAACCCCCTACTTCCTAGATCACCATCATCTATCCAGTCTCCTAGATAGGCTCACAGCCTTGGTGTCATCCTTGACTCTTTGCTCTCCATAGAGCCAATCCTTTGCCAAACCTTGTCCATTCTATTTTAATGACATTTTCCAAATACTTTTAAATAGGCTCTAGTTGCCTCTAGCTTAGGCAATTGCAATAGACTTTTAATTATTCACCCTGCTCTAGTTTCTCCCTGTTCCACTTCATCCTTCATTCAGATTCCAAGATGATTGTTCTGAGGTGTAGGTTCAACTGTGTTACCTCCCTAGCCTCTTACTTTTTTTTAAAAAATAAAGTCTTGTATAATTTGGGGGGGGGCAGGGCAATGAGGGTTAAGTGACTTGCTCAGGGTCACACAGCTAGTAAGTGTCAAGTGTTGGAGGCCAGATTTGAACTCAGGTCCTCCTGAATTCCGGGCCAATGCTTTTTCCACTGCGCCACCTAGCTGTCCCCATGCCTCTTACTTTTAATAAATTCCATGAATGCCTGTTACCTCCAAGGTCAAATATATAAATTCTGCTGTTGAGCATTTAAAACTTTTTACAATCTGGCCCCTTCCTTACTTTTCTTGTCTCTTTCTCTTCATTCCCCTCTACAAACTTATGGTATTACTGTACTGATCTACTTGCTGTTCCTTTCACACAATAGCGCATTTCCCATTTCCATGCCTTTATATAAACTGTCTCCTAGGCATGGAATGATTTTCCTACTCACCGCTGCCTCTTAGTTTCCTTGGCTTCCTTTAAGACTTAACTCAAGTCTCACTTTCTGTAGGAGACCCTGGGTCCTTCTAGCTGGCTGTGCTAGTGCCTTAGCCTTTTGAGATAAATTTCATGTATTCTGTATACATGTTGTATGTATATAGTTACATACATGTTGTCTTTGCCATTAGAATGTGAATTCCTCGAGAGTGGGATGTGTATGTGTATGTGCACATGTGCACGTGTGCATTCTTTGTGTCCCCAACCCATAGCATCCAGCCTGGCAAATAGTAAATACTTAAATGCTTGTTAGCTGACTGAGAGAGAAACCTGTTAAGAGGCTTTTGCAATAGCAATATCAGGTGGTTAGTGACTGAAACCTATGTTGGGTTGATGCTAGTGAGAACAGAGAGGAGGAAGCAGATAAAAGAGATGTGGAAGAGGTGAAATTTCTAGTTCTTAATTACTGACTCTATTTACTTTTCTTTTTTATTTTGGTGAGGCAATTGGGGTTAAGTGACTTGCTCAGGGTCATACAGCTAGTAAGTGTCAAGTGTCTGAGGCCGGATTTGAACTCAGGTCCTCCTGACTCCAGGGCCGGTACTCTATCCACTGTGCCACCTAGCTGCCCCCTCTCTAATTACTGACTCTAGAAGTGAGTCAGAGATAACACCAAAGTTTCAAATAGGGCCACCTCATTGAATAGTGGTACCTCATAAAGAAATTGAAGGCAGAAGGGAGGAACAAGTTTAGGTTTACAAATCAGTTTCGAAAATGTGGAGTTTGAAATGCCAGTCATATAACCAAAGACAGGTGGTTGGGGGTGTATTTTCTGAACGAGGAACAGAAGTCGGAACTGGAGATCGTTAGTAATCATCTTCATGGAGGGGGCAGCTGAAGCTATGGGAGTGGATCAGATGGCCAAAGAAGAGAGCAGAGAGGAAAAAAGAGGATGTAGGAGACTTGGTGGAGCACTCAAATGAACAAGTTAGACAGGAGAACAGAGTGTCAGTGCAGCCAAAGTAGAAATTATCATACAGAAATTTTCCATTGGAGATTGGGGAGGGGAAAATTGGTCAGCAGTGTTGAAAGCTTAAAGAATGAGGTGAAGGAGAATGAGGACTGAAAAAAGGCCGTTGGAGCTCAAAGAGAATGAAGACTAAGAAAGAGGCCTCTGGATTTTTTCTGTTTTAGGATGTCATTCCCCTTAAAGAATATAGTTTCACATAACGATTACTCAAAGATGACTGCAAAGGTAAAAGGAGAATGAAAGTAAGAATATAGTCTCACTAGATTGGTAGGAAGGGTGGCTAGCTGGCACAGTGGATAGAATGCTAAGCTTGGAATTCAAATCTAGCTTAAAGATTTACTGACTGTGTAACTCTTGGCAAGTCACTTAACCCTGTTTGCCTCAGTTTTCTCATCTCTAAAATGAGCTGGAGAAGGAAATGGCAAGCCACTCCTGTATCATTGCCAAGAAAGTCCAAAACGGACCCATAAAGAGACAGCCATGACTGAACAACAACAACAACAAAAGAGTGGTAGGAATGGGAACCAGATTTGTTAGGGTTTGAAGTCATTAGTGAGGAAGTGGAAGGTTTGGGTATAGACAACTTCTAGAAAATTAGCAGTGAAAGGGAAAAGAAAAGAGATGGAGCAGTGGATGGAAAAGGTAAAAGGAACAAAGGAAGGATTTTTAAAAATTAAAGACATTTGACTGTAAACAAATGGGAGAAGCCAGTGATGGGATAGATTGAAGAGGAATGAGAGGGAGGGCATGACTGCAACGAGGTCCTAAAGGAAACAGGAGGAAATAAAATCTAGGGTACAAGTGAGATGGGTAAGGAAGTGAGGAATAGGGATAACTTTATTTTCTATGACCAGTGGGAAAGAGGCCTGTGCCCTTTGTTTGCTGAATAAATTATAAATGCCTGATTCAAAGCCATCTAACACCTGCTTCAAATCTACCTTTCCAACCATGTCTTATAGCCATTTTCAGGTATTTTTTCTTTTATCTAAACTGAACTATTTTTACTCTGTTCCTGTTTTGCCTTCTTTCTCCATGCTGTAACTTTAGCATTCCCTCTTACCTTGACACTTCTCTTCCCACTCCCCATACTGTAAAATAATATACTGAATTTTGCTTGAAATTAGTTACTGGATATGATTGAGGGAAAAAAAGGTTTATAAAGGTATCTTTTAAAAATATCTGTCATTTCCAGATGTCAAGCAAAATTGACCAGCAAAATTACCTATCTGCTAGTGTATACTGTATATTATCTATCCATTGCAATTCATCTGAGTTTAAGTATCTTTTGTTTTCATTTACATTATTGTACCATGTATATTTTAATTCCACCTAACAAGCCACCTTGCAAAGTTCATTCCCTGAAAAAGTTTATTGATGACTAACAAAAAGGAGGTATGTGTTTTTTAACTTGGATGGTATGAAACTTAATGCTGGCCATTGCATTTGACCAGTTTTATGGCCTTTCTCTGTTGCTTTTATTTACATTGTTTTAGTCCTTGTGTATATTTGGTTTGGGGCCTTGCTTTTTTAATCCTTCATCACTTCATAACCATTTTTTCATTTTTCTATGAATTAATAGGATCATAGAAGTAGATCCAGAAGGGTCCTTAGAGTCCATCTCGTTTAGTCTCCTCATTTAACAGTTGAAGAGACTGAGGTGTAAGGAGGTTGTTATTTGATCAAGATAACATCAGAGGTGGGATTTGAACCCAAGTCATTTGACTCTAGAGCAATTGCACTGTACCATGCTGCCTTTTAACAGTCATCATTCTTTAAGGTTTAGTAGTATTCCATTATATTTATATACCATAATTTGTTCAGGCATTTTCTTTTTATCTTATTTATCATTACAAATCATGAACATCATGAACATTTTTGTATATATGAATCTTGCTTTCAATAACCTCCTTTGAACATAGTGGAATCTCTAAGTCAGAAAGTATGAATAGTAAGTAATTTTTCTATCATAAGTCCAAATTCTTTTCCAGAAAGGTTGGACCAATTCACATCCCCATATATACTACAGTATTAAATCTTGTGCCAACCAAAGCTGAGAGGCCATGATAAAAAGTTCTCTTTTTCTTCAAATGTGCAATAAGTAGTATTAGAAATGTGGCTGATAATTTTGAGAGCCCATAATGTATGCAGGAATCTGAAATCTAAAGTCAGGGTCAAATTATGTGAGGGTTTGTCTTGTATAATAGCTCTTTTGTTACAGCATTAGCAAAGTAACATTTAGATCATGTTACAGTCACAGTATTCTGGTATCAGTGACCTGATTAAAAGTGTAATAAAAACAGTATGGGCTCTTAAATATTACAATACTTGCCACAATGATGGGGAACAGGTGTGTGTTAGCTTTGGTCACATACTGAGCAAGGGCTGTGTGCGAAGTTTTCAAGTAATGGCAGGGGAAGAAAAGTAAAGCAGCGCTGTAACCTCCTTGAGAACAGGAACTGGTTGGTTTCTTTGATCCCTCTTAACACAGTACCTGGCAAAAGGCTCTTAATAAATGTTTCTTGTTGATGATATTGGCAGTGATGATGACTTTTTGCTACTTATTGATTTGATACTGACAACAGAAAGATCTGTTGACTTTCTGGAGAATGCATGTGGGATGTTACAGAGAGAGCCCCATGAAGAATTTTCAAACTGTTCAATCATTACCTGCCTTCAGTGATTAATGTGGAAACAAATATTACCCCCAGAAGCAAATTAGAAAGCATTGCTGAGGGGGCATCTAATCTAACCCCTTCATTTTACAGATGAAGAGCTTGAGGTTCTGGGAGGTTGAATGACTTGCTCAAGGTCACACAAGAAAGTCAAAGGGTAACATTTGAACCCAGGACCTCTGATTTGAAAGTCCGTGCTCTTTCCACTGCACCCTAGTTAGAAAGGTAGTGTGGTTCAATGGAAAGCATGGTGATTTGGGAATCAGAGGACCCAGGTTCTACTCATTGCTCTATAATGTTAGGTAAGTCCATTAACTTCTCTGGGTAGTAGTTTCCTTACCTGTAAAGGAAAGATGTTAGACTAGCTGACGTTAGGGTCTCTTAAAGCTCTGGAACTGTGATAATTATGAAGTCTTAGGTAATAAGTCAATTATCTTGAGACTAGCGATGACATTTTCTGTTTTTTGGGGGGTTTTTTGCACGGCAGTGAGGGTTAAGTGACTTGCCCAGGGTCACACAGCTAGTAAGTGTTAAGTGTCTGAGGTCGGATTTGAACTCAGGTACTCCTGAATTCAAGGCCAGTGCTTTATCCACTGCACCACCTAGCTGCCCCCGAGCGATGACATTTTCATCATTTCAGTCAGTTGAAAGTAGCTAATACAGAAGAGATGCTGGCCAAGAAGATGGTGTCTGGAACTGGGACTTGGATTTTCAGCCCTCATATTAGCAATTAGGGAATCTTAGCAAGGGATGTGGAGCATTTCTTAATAACAAGAACCAGTAAAAACATATATACTTGGAGACTTTTGATCTAATGAATAGGGCTTTAACTCAAAAGGAAGAAAACTGCCTGCATAGATTCCCCCCCCCCCAACGGGGGTTAAGTGACTTGCCCAGGGTCACACAGTTAGTAAGTGTCAAGTGTTTGAGGTCAGATTTGAACTCGGGTCCTCCTGAATCCAGGGCCAGTGCTTTATTCACTATGCCATCTAGCTGCCCCTGCCTGCATAGATTTGACAAGCTCAGTGCTACAGAAAAAATCAGGTGCAACTTAGGAAGACCAGTAGCAGAAGACGAGTAATAATTCACAGGAGACAGCCAGAAAGGAGGCCATTTATAAAATCTATGGTTTCATCTTATATGTTCAAAGCATGAGTAATAAACAGAGTAAACCAGTGATTCTATTGCAAGGAAGCAACAGGAATATCACTGAGACTTGGTGGGATTTGGAGTCAGAGAATTTGGGTTCACATCTGAAGTCTGTTACCGCCTGTAACCTTAGGCAGGGCACTTCTCTGTGCCTCATTGTTCTTCATGTGTAAAATGATGGATTGGACTATAGAGTGACCTACAAGCTCTCTTCCAACTCTAAATCTATGATCCACACCTCCCTCTCATACCTGTGAGTTGATTTATTTCAGTTAAATTCCTTCTTAATCAGTTTTGCCCAGTGTTCTACCCTGTCAAGACCCTTTGAGTCCTGCATTTGTCATCAAATATGTCAGCTTTTCCTCCTAACTCCGTGTCATTTGCAGATTTAAAAATTATCCCATTTATTGTTTTATTCATATTATTGATGACAAATGTTAAGTGTCACAGGGCCAAGCACAGATCCATGACACATTCTACTGGGTATCCTCCAAGATGCTATCAAACCCTCGAGTTCAAGGCTCTTTCAGGCTGGTTGTTCAACCACTCCCAAAGTTATGTAATTGTGCTGTTGTCTGGCCAATACTGATTTCTTCATATGGGTATCGGAAGAGAGTTTATCAGATGATTGTGAATCTGTAGAGTAGACCATTTAAATGGAAGGGAGGAAGTACCTGGGGAGCTTAGGAAGCAGATGACAAGTCTCATACAGAAGCATGATATTGTAGTAATGGTGACTTTTGAGTGTAGCTCTTTGTCCAAAGCAGAGCAGATGATAAACTTATGACTTAAGTGATGTCATTCTTTAGAGGTCAGAGCAAATGACAGGAATGGCAGTTCTGTACCTGATTCTTACCCATGAAGAGGAAAATTGGCACTGAATAAACAATAGGGATGTGGGACTTTAGATCATGTGGCTACTCAGTTATAAAGTGTATAGGGAAAGTTCAGAGCTGGTTTTGATTTGACATGGAGCTGACATAGAAGCTAGGAGACACAGGGATTAGTGCCAGAGTTGAAGTCAGAAAGACCTGAATTTCAATGATCTCAGATACTTTATTGGCTGTGTGACCACAGGCAAGTTGCCTAACCTTTCTCAATCTTAGTTTCTCCATCTTTAAAATAGGGATAATCATAGCATCTACATAAAAAAAACCCACCTACCTGAATTGCCTTGTGGTGAGGATCAAGCCATATAATATGTATCAAATACTTTGTAAACCCTAAAGTACTATAAATATTAGTAGTATTCTAGATTTTGGTGGCATAGACTTCAAAAGATTCAGATAAGCTCAGCAGGATCTGATTTTTGTAGGGGAAGTCAATCCAAGAGGGATAAGAAATTTTCAGAATAAAATTTTGACAGAACAGATAGAAATAAGGAAGGGAATTCAGCCACAAATTCAGGTTTTAAAAATCTGGAAGCAAGGGTAACTAATTGAAAATGAATACAAAAGAAACGTGCAGTCCTGTAAAAATTCTTTGGAGTGCTAAAGCCCTTAGTGAATTTCAGCTGGCAGTTAATATTATGGACAAGAAAAAACAGTTTTTAGCTGTGTCAGTAGGTAGAAGAGAATCAAATATAAACTTTTCTGTCATTTAAAGCTCTTTACAACCTGCCCTCTTCCCGTATTTCCAGTTCTTACAAATTTTTCCTCTCTAAGAGTCTATAGTCCAGCCATACTGACCTAAGTTGTTTAATCATCAATATCATGACTCTCCATCTCTTGTTTCCATGCCTTTTCACCAACTGCTTCACACTCTTGGAATACTGTTCCTTCTCCTTTCTGAGTCACCCTGTTAATGCCTTCCCTTCTTTGTATGTTTCTTTATTTGTATGCTGATGTACATATCTTCGTTATTATTAGAATGTAAGCTTTTTGAGGGCAGGGACACTTTTTGCTTTTTCTTTGTATCTCTAGCACTTAGCATTAGTGCATGGCACATATAGTAAGCACTTAATAAATTTACTTTTGTTTTTATTTTTTTTAGTGAGGCAGTTAGGGTTAAGTGACTTGCTAGTAAGTGTTAAGTGTCTGAGGCCGGATTTGAACTCAGGTACTCCTGACCCCAGGGCCGGTGCTCTATCCACTGCGCCACCTAGCTGCCCTATAAATTTACTTTTTTGAAAAAAAGGGGCAGGACCACTGATCAAGGTACAGATGATAACATAGAATAGTGAGATGTCTAAACTCCTCCAACTCTTTTTTTTTCTTCTTTTTTTTTTCCAAAGAGTCATCTTTAATCTTTGGAACATTAATATATTTTAAGTGCCTGCTATCTGTCAAGTACTCTGCTAGCAGCTGGGGATACAAAGACAAAACTGAAACTCTTCCCTAGCCTAACATTCTACTGGGGGTTGAGAGGAGCCACATGTGCATGTATAAGTCAATACAAAAACAAAATACGTGCAACATAATTTGGAGGAGAGGGCAACTAAATGCGCACCTCATATAGGAAATGACAGCTGAGCTGAGCTTTGAAGGAATCGGGATTCTAAGAGATGGAGAAGATAGGAGGGGATGCATATCAACCATGGGTTACAGCTTGTACAAGGGCAAAGGGATGGCAAATGGACATTTATGGGGAATGGCAAGCAGGCCATTTTTCTAGAAACAACATTGTTAGCAAGGAATAAAAATTCAAGATAAGCAGGGATGGTTGGATATCATCTTGCTGGCTTCAGTGAGTTCTTCAATAGGACCGAATTAAGTTACTTTTTTAAAAGCAGGGCTTCTTAAACTTTTTCCACTCCTGATCCCTTTTTACCTGAGAAATTTTTACCTGGCCCTGGGTATATACGTATAGACCCCACAGTTGAAGAAGCTAGGTCCTAGAGCATTCATTGCTGAACCACTTTCTGTGGTCTTGGAGAGGAGACTGCAGTAAGTCAAATGCCCCATTTTCCTAGAAGGGAAGGAGGTGGAGTCTATAAACTATAGACAAAGGAATTTGAGTAATATTCCTAGAAAAATCAAAATCATTTTATGACTTAGGAGTACTCAGAAAAGGAAGCTGTTTTTCTTTATAATAATAATAATAATGAACAGGCATGACAGTGCATACCTGTAATCCATAGAGGCTAAGGCTGGCAGACCTTATTGAGCTTCAACATTCTGAACTGCATTGGCCAAACCTGTTGGGTATCACCAGCATCAGTATGATGAACCTCTGGGAGGGTTATCTGAAGAGGGGAGGATTGACCCAAGTTTCAGACAAATCATGTCAAAGCTCCTGTGCCTATACGCCTGGGCAAAATAGGGAGGCCTAGATTTAAAAATCAAAATTTAAAAATTACTTTTATGAACCCAACAACCATTAACATTTTCATATGTAAAAAACAAAACAGGGACTTTATGTGACACTATAAACTTTTATACATTTTATCTTTTATTTCACTATATGAAGATTGTTTTTTTATGTTATTCAAATTTAACATGGTAGTGTCATCACTATCTTGCTTGTCAAAATCATAAAAGTATTTTATTATTTTCCAGTTACATGTAAAGATAATTTTCAACATTTGTTTTTATAAGATTTTGAGTTCCAAATTTTTCTCACTCCTTCCCTTCCCTCCCCAAGACAGCAGCAAGTAATCTGATATAGGTTATATATGTACAATCACACTAAACATATTTCTGCATTAGTCATGTTGTTAAAGAAGAATCAGAACAAAAGGGAAAAGCCTCAAAAAAGAAAAAACAAAAACAAAGTAGAAACTCTATGGTAAAATCTGCATCCAGATTCCATAGTTCTTTTTTCTGGATGTAGAGTTTTCATCATGAGTCCTTTGAAATTATCTTGGATCATTGTTTTGCTGAGAAGAGTTGTCTATCACAGTTGATCAACACACAATGTTGCTGTTACTGTGTACAATGTTCTCCTGGTTCTGCTCACCTTACTCAGCATCAGTCCACTTAAGTCTTTCTAGGTTTTCTGAAATCTGCCTGCTCATCATTTCTTGTAGCACAATAGTATTTCATTTCATTCATACCACAGCCATTTCCTTGATTTCCAATTCTTTGCCACCATAAAGAGAACTGCTATAAATATATTTGTACATGTGGATGACAAATCCCTTTCTTAATCTACCTTCCCTCTTAATCCCCCCTTCTTCTTTCACCTCTTTCTCTTCTATTTTTCTGTTGAATTAAATTTATTTCTGTACCCAGCTCAGTTTAGATGAGAGTGAAGTTCAAGGGCTTCCTTTATTGTTTGTAGAGATGTTTACTTTCAAAGCCCAATTATGTGAGATAATTTTTTCTAAATTTTCTTTCTTTTCCCCTCCAGTATATTCCTATTTCCAATCTTAATATCATCAAAACATAACAGACCCACTCCCAGGCCTGTGACACCTAATAGTGATAGTGTTCAGCAAGGACATGTGTATCATCTCCCCATATATTTTTTATATAATATTTTTTCCCAGTTACATGTAAAGAATGTTTAACATTTTGTTTTTTTAAGTTTTGAGTTCCAAATTCTATCTTTCCATCTCTCCCTCTCCTCTCTCCTCCCTGAGATGGTAACCAATAGGATATGCATGTGCAATCATGTAAAAACATTTCCATTTTAGTCATTTTGTATAAGAAGACTCGAATTAAAAAAAGAAAGTGGAAAAATAGCTTGCTTCAGTTTGTATTCAGACAATATCAGTTCTTTGGAGAAGTATAGTATACTTCATCATCAGTCCTTTGGAATTGTTTTGTTGAGAATAGCTAATTCATTTACAATTCTTCATCATACAGTATTGTTTTTACTGTGTACAATGTTCTCCTGGTTCTGCTGACTTCACTTTGCATGAGTTTTCATGTAAGTCTTAACAGGTTTTCCTGCTTGTTATTTCTTATGGCACAATAATATTCCATCACAATCATATGCCACAGCTTGTTTAGCTATTCCCCTATAGGTGGGCATTTCTTTGATTTCCAATTCTTAGCCACAAAAAGATTTGTATAAATATTTTTGTACAAATAGGTCTTTTTTTCTTTTGAGGGATGTCGTTGGGTTACAAACCTAGCAGTGGTATTGCTAGATCAAAAGGTATGCATAGTTTTATAGATAGCTCTTTGGGCCTAGCTCTCAATTGCTTTTTAGAAGGGTTAGATCAGTTCACAACTTCACCAACAGTATATTAGTGTCCTAGTTTTTCCACATCCCCTCCAACATTCATAATTTTTTTGGCCATGTTAGCTAATCTGATAGGTGTGATGTGGTAACTCAGAGTTATTTTAATGTGTATTTCTATAATCAATTGGGGTTTAGAGCATTTTTCATATGACTATAGATACCTTTTTTGGGGGGGAGCTTTTGATTTCTTTGTCAGAAAACTGCCTGTTCATGTCCTTTTACCATTTATCAATTAGGAAATGACTTGTATTTTTATAAATTTGACTTATTTCTCTATATATTTGAGAAATGAGGCTTTTATCAGAGAAACTTCCCCAGTTTTCTGCTTTCCCTTTAATTTTGGTTGCATTGGTTTTGTTTGTTCAAAAGTTATTTTATTTTTATATAATCAAAACAATCTATTTTACATTTTGTATTGCACTCTAAATTTCTTTGGTCATAAATTCTTCCTTTATTCATAGATCTGACGAATAAGCTATTCCATACTCTCCTAATCTGTTTAAGGTATCACCTTTTATGTGTAAATCATGTATCCATTTTGACCGTATCTTCCTATGCAGTGTGAGGTAGTTGGTCTATACCTAGTTTCTGCCATACTGTTTTCCAGTTTTCCTAGCAGTTTTCATTTCCCCATATTTAAGTGTAAGTAGTTTATCTTTTTAGTTCATTCATGTTTACCTTTTTATGTTTCTCTTCATTCCTGTGTTTTCATTTTCAGAGTTTCTCCGTAGGTTTAATCTTTTCATGAGGAATATTTGCAAGTCCTTTATTTCATCATTTTGTTAAAGGTTCATATTTTTTCTATTCTGTAACAGAACTATAGCTGTAACTGAGTATACTCAGTTTTCCTGAGTAAGTTATTTTAGAAAGCCTTTGCCATCTGGAGTATGTTCCAAATTATCCATTACTTTATAATGATAGCTGCTAAATCACGGATGAGCCTGACTGGCTCCTTGGCTGCTTGCAGTATTTTTTCTTTGATTTGGAAATTCTGGATTTTGGCTATAATCTTCGTTTTAGGGTTCTTTCAGGAAGTAACTGGTGGATTCTTTCTATTTCCACTTTGTCCTCTGGTTCTAAGAGATCTGGGCAGTTTTCTTTTTAAGATTGAATGAGGGGCAGCTAGGTGGCGCAGTGAATAGAGCACCGGCCCTGGATTCAGGAGGACCTGAGTTCAAATCTGGGCTCAGACACTTGACACTTACTAGCTGTGTGATCCTGGGCAAGCCACTTAACCCCAATTGCCTCACCCCCCCCCCCAAAAAAAAAAAAAGATTGCATGGAAGAGGAAGTCTAAGCTCTTTTTTTTTGATCGTGGCATTTACATAGTCCAGTGATTTTAAAATTTTTTTCTCCTCAATCTGTTTTCCAGTCAGTTACTTTTGCTATGAGAAACCTTACATTTTTCTATATTTTGACTTTGTTTTAATAATGGGTTTTTTTGGCCTCATGGAGTCATTGGCTTCTATTTGGTCTATTCTCATTTTTGTGGTTTGTTGTTTGAGCAAGGTTTTATTGTACCTCTTGAACCAAGCTGTTAATTCCCTTTCTAATTCTTCTATAGCTCTCATTTTCCCCCCCAATCAAGTACTCTCATTTCATTAAAGAAAGCTTCTTTCAAATTCTTGTTTCATCTCTTCCAAGAATTCTATTTCAGTTTGTGCCTAAGCTTTGTTTTTCTCTAAGGCTTTGTAGATGTTTTGGAGTCATTCTTTTCTTCTGGGTTTGAGTCTTTAGCTGCTCTGCCACCATAACAGCTCTTTATAATGGAACTGGTTTTTTGTTTGCTCGTTTTTCCAGCCTACTTATTGGTTTCAATCTCAGTGTTGTCTAGGTTTCTGGAAGGAAGGTCTGACCTGGTCCTGCCGCTGCTTTCTTGGAGTATTAAATGTTTTGTTCTAGGATCTCAGGGACAGGCTGGAAACCTGTAAACTTTCAGTGCACCCAAAGTGGATTCTTGCATGGCAGAGTCTTGATTGCTGTCCCCTGGTCTGAGCTCTGCAAGTTCTTGACCTAAGTTTGGGTCTCTGCAAGAGAAGACAGCTTTTGGACCCAGTCCCTATCAGCTAGCTGAAAAGCTATTGGTTCAGAGTGGCAAGATTATAGGCTCTGCTTTGGTATGGAATTCCTGTGCTAGTTAATTCCTCTGCAGGCTAATCTAGGTACTAGACATGAGAACTGACTTACTCTTCCCCTGAGTCACAGTGCTCCTTCTGCTGATTCATAAACATCCTTTTTTAGCTCACTGTCTAGGGCCTCCATACTTTGGAATGCCACCCCCTGCACAGGTTCTCTCCTCAGTTTATGCTAGATCTGTGTAGTAGGTGATAAAGGTACGACTTTGCACCTGTTCCCGTTACAGTGCCTCATATGCAGTGCTCATATGCTCTGGGACCTCCTCTGGCCCTAGTGTACAGCCTTTGCCTGGGCACAGGAGTGCTTGAGTTTCTTGTGCTCCTTAGCTGACCCATTCATTTCCAATTTCTGGAGACCTCTGTTTATGTCTCCTTATGCTGTGGTAGGCTGGACAGATAACAATGTGACTTTCTCTGGATTTCTCCATCAAGATTCAATCTGGTGCATTCTCCCCCTTCCCCCCACCCTTTACTTGTTCATTCATTCACTTATGACATTCATTAAAAAAAAATTCTGAATTCTCTTCCTCCTGCCGTTCCCCCACCCATTTAGAAGGCAAGCAATATGATATCAGATCTATGTGTGAAGTCATTAAACATGTATCCGTATGTGTCTGCATTTTCTTGATCTTTTGGGAGGAATTTTAACTGTATTGCTTCCTACTAGTCTGCCACCCTAGCTCTGCTTTTTTTTTTTTTTTTTTAGCTAGCTCTGCTCTTCAGCTGTATTTTGGGGGGGGGCAGGGCAATAAGAGTTAAGTGACTTTCCCAGGGTCACACAGCTAATGTCAAGTGTCTGAGTCTGGATTTGAACTCAAGTCCTGTATCCAGGGCCTGTGCTTTATCCACAGCACCACCTAGCTGCTCCCCAACTGTATTTCTCTTAATTTTGCTCATGATGATAATTCTTTTGGCTGTCATATCTCATTGTTGACTCATGGGGTTTGTAGTTCATTAACCCCCTCAGATCTTTGTCATACAAACTTCTGTCTAATTATACTACCCCTAGATTCAAAATAGAAGAAAATGAGATCTAGAGAGGTGAAATGAATTTACCTTTGCCTAGTCACTCAACTCAGTAAGTTAGTGCATAAGTGAGAGTAGAATCAGTTTACTTGACTCCCAGCCCAGGTTTGTTGATTTATCTTTGTACCAGAGGTGATAATCTTTGTTTATTTTTGGTTTTGGTGGGGCAGTGAGGGTTAAGTGACTTGTCCAGGGTCACACAGCTGGTAAGTGTCAAGTGTCTGAAGCTGGATTTGAACCTGAACTCAGTTCCTCCTGAATCCAGGGCCAGTGCTTTATCCTCTGTGCCACCTAGCTGCCCCCTAGAGGTGATAATCTTGACTGAAATAGGAAAATTTGGAGGAGGAGCAGCAGGTTTAGATTGGAAATGATGATTTGTTTTGGAGATATTGCATTTTAGATGCTGCCTGAACATCTAGTTGGAGACATTTGGCTATATGGCACTGAAATGTAAGAGAGAAAGAGAGTTTAGGACCGAGTGGGAACTGATGAGAATCACCAAGAGATTATTAGAAAGAGAAGAGGATCCAGGATAGAAGCTTAGGGAATCATGTGTCCTGTACTTAATGGGCTTGAATTATAGGATGGTCTATTAAAAGAATCTGAAGAATATGGTCAGATAAGTGGAGAAGACCAAGACTATAGAATGAAAGGAAAATCTGAAATGCCAAAAGATGCAAAGATATTTTAGTAGAATGAGCTTCTGAAAGTAGAATGTGAAAAGATCTTTGGATTTAGCAGTTTATAAAGCAGTTTTATTAAATTGTTGGGATTGGAAATCAGCAAGGGGTTAAGAAATGAGTGACAAGAGGAAATGTAGGAAATGAGGATAGCAGCTTTCTATGAGTTTATGAAAGGGGATTCGGCAGAGTTAAGTGAAGATTTATTCTGTAAGAAATGACAAGAATACATACATAGCAATATGGAAAGACTTAACATGAAATAATCCTAAACAAAGGTAACACTGAATTAGAACTGCATAGATATTGACTTAATATATGAAAACAAGGGCAACAAAAATTTAAAGTTGGATAAAAAGAAAATAGGTCACAAGGAGACAGAACAAATAGCTTTTTGGGGGGGGGGCTGGTAATGAGGGTTAAGTGACTTGCCCAGGGTCACACAGCTAGTAAGTGTCAAGTGTCAGAGGCCTGATTTGAGCTCAGGTCCTCCTGAATCCAGGGTTGGTGCTTTATCCACTGTGCTACCTAGCTGCCCCATAAATAGCTTTTAAAAAAAGATTATCTTTGTCTCCTTTTAAAACCCCCCAAACAGTTTAGGTTTTGTTTTATTTGGGCCTTTCCCCCATATTTTGTTCCTTGTATTTATTGAGAGTATTGTCTGTAATAAATTCTTCAATTTTTTCTTAAAATCTTCCTGAAGACAGTGAATAGTTGGGGTGTCATAATAACAATGTTATTTTAAAAATTAATTTAGATATTCTAACAAAGGACTTCAAAATATTAATGACCAACTGGTTTACAAACACAATAGATCTTTCTCCAGTTCTGAGGTCTGATAGACCTGTGAGTTGTACATGAAAAAGTGAAAGTACCAGACTCAAAATCCTATTCTAGTAGATTGAACTTTTTTTTTTTAACCAGTTATAATGATCTACTGAATTGATGGTTTTCCGAAAGGTGTTTTGGGCTTATAGCACCTAATGTAATTGCTTATTAAACTTTGTGCCAATAAATCTTTGAAAAATCAGGCTTTCAAGTAATTACTTTTGTAGGAAGTTATGATAGGATGTAGGAAATATGATAAAATCAGCTATTTAAATTAGATCTGGCTTGTATGTTTGAATGAATAATTAATGTAATGAGATGTTACTAGAAAATGTCATCTCTGATCAGTTGTACAATACTGAGAACTCACTTTACTTTGAACATTCATGGTGAGATTGTCACTGCTGGTTAGCCTAGGTACCTTGTCCTTAAAGTCACGCACAATGTGTGTGGCATATTATCGTTTTCCTTTTTATTTAGTGCCCCTTTAGTTTCCAGAAATGTATTATTTTCCACACTTCTCAGTGTAATGTGGAACCTTACTGTAATACCTCTCAGGTTGGATGTTGTAGTTAACCTCTAAAAAGACAACTTTAGTAGATTCTCTTCCCCATGAAAACAGATACTACAGAGAGATGGTTTAAGAGGGCAATCTTGCTTGCATCCTTTCTTTTCTCTTGGTGCCCCTCTGGCTTTTCCCTCCCCCTTATTAAAAACGAATGTTGATGGATTTATGCCTTTTTATTAGTGTGGTCTCATTCTTGCTCCTGATTGAATCAGTAGGGGAAGGAGGAGGGGCATATTTTTACAAAATGGTAGTTTGGGATTAGGGATGTAGAATACAGGGGAACTGTCCATGAGAACATAGAAGCAAGCCTTAGACTTAAACCTTAGAAACTCTGACATCAACATTTTTGACAATTCCCTACATAGAGTCTTATCAAAAAATGTGCTAATGTATAAATAGCCTTAGGCAGTGTGCCTGTAAATGCTTGATGAGATTTTAAACTAAAAGAGGTTACTTCAAAGTCTTGAACTTCAGTTCTTGAAGTTGAAGTATCTTGGCTACCAAACTGACATGATAAAACCAGTTAGCTCTAGATGTCTTAAAATTCAACAGTAGAAACTATCATTTGGGAAGTGGCAGAGGGAGGGTGAAGGGAAAAAGCCTCTATTAAATTTCTGCTATGTGCCAGACACTGTGCTAAACACTTCACAAATATTATCTCATTTGATCTTTATAACAACCACTTTACAGTTGAGGAAACTGAGGCAAACAAGCTAAGTGACTTTCCCAGGGCCACACAGGAAGACTCGGGTTTTTTTGATTTTGGGTCCAATGTTCAGTAAATTGTGCCTAAAAAACTTTCTGGTGTCTTACCAAATAGCAACCAAATGGCATTGTGCACCCTTGTGCACCCTGGCTTTCTGTCACAAATAGCAAACAAGTTTTACTCTTAAGAGTTTTGAATTAGGTAAGAATTACTCAGTGTCGGGTTTTTTCCACTGGTTTGCTGTTTTCATGCAATATTTTTGTGACGGGTAATAGTCAAGAGAACACCCTCATCTTTCCCTGTTAAAATGTCCCATGAGACTTCGGTCAGCTTTTAGTTGCTCCACGAAGCTTTCCTTGATTTTTCCTAAGTGTTGACTTAAATTTTCTTATAGCCCTTTGTTTAGATCACTCCTCTGCCCCCTTACACCCTAATTTTGCACATGCCTTATCTTTCTTTGTTAGTAGCTTGTAAGCCTCTGGAGATGAGGGAAGTGGTTTTCAGCTTCCTTTTGTATCTCAGTGCCTAGCACAGTGCTTTCTATATAGTGGGCACTTTAATTTTTTATTGAATTGAATCGCCCCAACATTCTTACCATAGGATTACTAGAGGGCCCTTAGCCCCTTCTGTTTTAATGAGAAGCATAGCTGGGGTGAGGGGAGTGGACATATTACAGGAACAAAAAAGACAATAAACTTCATATTTCCTTTTAATTTTCAAAGTTGTCTTTTTTAAGAACCTCACCATAAATTTAAAGGGAAGAATTAGAGTTTGGGGGTTCCCAAAAATTCACGGGTGGCCTAAAAGCCAGGGTAGCTACACAGTGTATAGCCAGTTTTAAGTTTCTCTATAGAGATGGTTGTTTAGGTGAAATGAGGAATATTAACAGCTTCTTGTGTAAAAATGCTGGAAATATGGGAAATAGGGGAGGCAGCTCAGTGTAATAGAAAGAACATCATAGGGGCAGCTAGGTGGCACAGTGGATAAAGCACTGGCCCTGGATTCAGGACGACCTGAGTTCAAATTTGGCCTCAGACACTTGACACTTAGTAGTTGTGTGATCTTAACCCTCATTGCCCCACCCAAAAAAAAGACCCCAAAACAACTCACCTCAACTTCTGAATCACTCATGAAAATGTCACAAGAAAATTCAAATACTAGGCTAAAGAGGGGATATAGGTGGGACATGAGAACAAGGAATATGTATATACATCTCCTTCCATCCCCTATGAAATTTTGATTACTTGTTTTCACGTGCTCATTCCAAAGAGAAGTTATTTTATTTCTAGACTCAATGGATTAAGATTGTAATTTCATCAGATATGGTTATTTTTAGATAAATTTATCTAAACAATTGTTTCTACACAACACAGGTTCCATGGAATTTGTTATCAAAGAATTCCTGCCAGAATTATTTTAGATTTTCAGTGAGGAGTTCAAATTAATTAGGTAAATATATTGATGTTCTAAGAGAGGAGGGGAAAAGTTCAGTTGTTTTATTGAAATAACTCTTCATGTTTAGTTAAAGACGCAGCTGGACTTCAAAAATGGCAAGTTACCCTCTCCTTACTAATTAAAAAAAATACCAGTGATTCTCTCATTTCCTCCTCCAAAAGAAGAGAATGAAATTTTTCACAAATAAACTTTGATGAAACTTTTAGACCTAAATTTAATGGAAATAAAATGTTGAATTGCATAGTAGCATACATTTCAACAAAACAATGTATCTCATATTTAGAAACTTTTGCCATGACTAAAGCAAATTAAGATAAACCATAGTCTTTAAACTTTTTTTTCCTATTCTTCTGGTATTTTAAGAAAGTCATAGATGGTAGTTATTTTTTTCTTAAGTTTGACAGGACAACTTTTAGCAAAGCTTTATAACCTAAAGGAATCAAATATTAACAGCAAGCACATATTAATGCTCCTGTGTGCTTGGCATTATGGTAGGGACTGAGGAGACCAAAAATGTCAAAGGTATTTGTCTTCGCCTTCAATTACTCTGATAAGATTTTTGGCTTAAATATTCATTTAGAAGTTTTAAAAAAGGCATTCTTAATAAATGATTATATAAATCTACATAAATACAGAATCAAATAATGTGAAATTAACATTTTTGTTTTCAGAAACTGACCTTTTGATACTAAGCATTCAAGTGAATGCTCAACTCCCCTATTTTTATATAGTTCTTTTAATTAAACAAAAGAGTCACGAATTTCTTATTAGATTAAGTACATGGCACAAGATAAGAAGAATTGCTTTGCCATTACAGTGCTGTTCCTAATAAAACCAGGACAAATGATTCAGGATTTTTAGGGAAGTAGGTTGTGCACATCTCCCTTGATAACCCATTCCAGTTACTCTTTTTAGTTATTTCTTTTACCTAAATCCTTTCTACTGGCTCTCCTTGTTCTGCTCTGAGTAGAAATAGAACGTCAATCAGTTAAAGAAATAAAAATACCTTTTCCCCCTTTAAAGTAAAATTTTCTATTTTTCTATACAATCTAATGATGTTAATCCAAGATAATTTTGGATAAAATTGTGATATGGTCTCCCACCCCCAACAAACCTGGATTAGATGGTCCAGTTTTGCCATTTATTGAAATATTAATGTATTTAGAGCAGAAATGTCGTTTTTTAGGGAATCTAGAACAACAGCAAAGCTGAGGTCAAACTGCAGTACAGAATGGACACCAAGGAAGCTGTGTTGGGAACAAAAAGAAATCAAAATAAGGTAGATGAAAAGTAGAGAACAAGCACTGGCCTGTGGGGACATGGGAAAAGGGGAAGGAGGAGGAGGGGGGAGTATGGTTATAATTCATATAAGTAGAAAAAAGTTAGGAGATTTCTTAAAAAGAAAACCTAGAGGCATAATATTTAGTGGTAGTAAGTTGTATTTCAGTGGTGCATTCAGAATTTAGAGAAATCACATTTACAAAATTTCCCTTGACTGATTTGTAGCAAACTCCCTTGAACAAATTTACTTATATTAGTAAAAAGTGTGTTGGTGGAAGGGTTGGACAATTCTGGGTTATGGTTTTGTGTGTAAATTATTGTATAAAATTCACTAGTGAAACATCTTTCAGTAGTGATTAGACAACACTCCAATTCATGATCGTACTTAGGTAGTATTTTTTCTTGTTTGGGAGAGAGGCTGTGATAAGGAACTCTCCGATTCTAAGTACTGAATGGACATATTCAATACAACATATGTTATCTTCCCTTCCCTTTCTTTTTCTATCCATGATAGAATATTATGTTTTTGTTCATAGCAACATGAACCGTGAAGACCGGAATGTGCTTCGTATGAAAGAAAGGGAAAGGCGAAATCAGGAAATTCATCAGGGTGAAGAAGCCTTCCCACCTAACTCTCCTCTCTTTGCTGAACCATACAAAGTTGTGAGTTTACCTAATTTTAAACTTGCATCAAAATAAAATGTAATGGTTCTATATTATTATGATTATTATTTTTTTAACGTGAAAATTTGGTTCTTGTTGTATCTTCTAGTCTGTCACTAACTGGCTGTATGATCTTTTTTTTTCTTTTCTTTTGGTAGGGCAATGAGGGTTAAGTGACTTGCCCAGGGTTACACAGCCAGTGTCAAGTGTTTGAGGTAACATTTGAACTCAGGTCCTTCTGAATCCATGGCTGGCGCTTCATCCACTGTGCCACCTAGTTGCCCCTGGCTGTGTGATCTTGAACAAATCCCTTAACTCCTGGAACTAATTTTCCTTATCTGTAAAATATTTTAGTTGGACTAGGTGATCCTTAATGGCCTTTATTATTCTGAAACTTCCAACTTCTATGCTTCTTGTAGCCTTAAGATGCGGTTTTATTTTAATTTGCAACTGCATTTTATTGCTATATTTTTTAATTGCTCACAATAAATGTGGTGTTGTATCAGGTTAATTTTGATCAAAATAGACAAAACAGTAGCATGTTGCTTATTGAAACCCAAGTTTGAGTTATTGCCCCTTAAGGTTTTTTTCTAGTTTCTAAACTAGTTTTTTAAATCTTAAGATACAATGACTAATGAAACTTAATAATGAAACAGTAAATTTAAGCAATATACTACAGGCATCAATTAGGACACATGACAAATGTTGATCTTGTTCTGAGTAGCTGCACCTCTTAATTTTTCTGTTGAATTTCTTTCAACAAAATTAAGAATACTTTCTGGTATTTGATTTATAATTACATAATAACACTAATCAACAGCATTACCCTTGCTAAAATTCTGACTTTTAAAAATTTTGAGAAACTTGAAATATCCTTTATTATTGGTTACTTATTGGAGTTCCTTTAATTGCTTCTGATCTATTTTGTCTATTTTCAAATCTGTGAAGTATATACAGTTAGTGTATCATGACAGTAATAATACTAAGAAGACAAGCATCTCTTCTCTTGACCTGTATAGAAAACAAACCAAAAATTTCAGCACTTAAAAATCTGAAAACAATATATTTGATGCAAGAGTTTTTTGTAAGTTTTTCTATATTTCATCTAGGTCTATTGGCATAGCTATTTATGTTGTATAAATACATTTTTTTAAAAGTGTTGTATGTGGGCAAGGTCCAGGGAGAAAAAAGGCAAAAGGAGGATAATTTTGACTAAATTTAAAAAAAAGTAATCAGCTAAGATGAAGCCTGAGATGGCAATTTATAGTAGATTCTGAACTTTATGATACAATTTAAAGAGCTATGCATTTGTTTCTCTCATGTATTATTGACAATTACTTTTTAAGAACTCTGAAGTCATAACTGATAAGTGCCAGCCTAAATATTATTATTTTATGTTGCTTTTGGTGGTGAGATAGTATTAATTCTGTTTAGACAGTAACCAAAGAAATTTCTCCAAATTTTGTGAAGTTTATCAGGGATACAAATATAGACTGGCCAATTCCCCTTTGTTACTAAGTACCTATTTACATTGGTATGTTATTGATATTAAAACTTTAGTGCATATTAAAATTAAAGGATGACCAGAATATAATATTTCAAATTGTCTTTGTACTTTCTTAAATTTGTAGCTTTTAAAAATTACTGTTACTGTTGTTACGAGTTTGGGGGAAAATGTTTATTGTTTGGGTATGAAGCACAGACTGATTTCACTGAATTTTTAATTATCCTTTTAAACGTAATTGGGATACCAGGAAACATTACATTCTTAGAGATGTTTTCATTGGCAGTCAAAATACGGACATTGACCAACTCACTAACCTGAAGCTTTGTCGAATTAGGGAAATATTCCAGTTTTAATTGAACCATAACATTGAGGCTGAATTTGAACTCAGGACCTCCTGAATCCAGGGCCAGTGCTCTATCCACTGCGTCACCTAGCTGCCCCTAATACTGAATATTAAGGAACATTATATCATGTTCCTTGGGGATGTTTTCCTAAACTGTCAGAATACAAGTATAGCCATTTTGATCAGAGCTTAGAGCTTTGATAAGTGAGGGAATATTGAAGTTTGATGTTTCTGCTTCCCTGGTATAAATTTTTTCCCCCAACTCTTTTACCAGCAAATTTATTAGAGGAAGAGATCTAGCTAGGTTGCATTTTGGAAAATCATGGTGTTTTCATTGATTTTCCAAACTGCTTGCTGCCACCAAAAGCATCTCTTTAGCCACCAAGGTTTTCAGCCCCAGCAAAAAGAAATTTCAGAGCAGTGAAATAATTTCCCTTCTCTTTTGATTTTCCTCCCTTGAATTTTCACATATTAAGTTTTAGAGCTTTTAAAGTCTTAGTGACACAAAATATTTAAATGTAAAAATGTATTATTAAAAGAGAGTGAGTTTTTCTTTAAGTAATGGAGTTGGGATTTCCTTATAATTTCTGGCAGTTTTCAAACTTGGATTAGTCAGGTATAAAGTTTTTCAAAATTTTCCTGCTTAGTTGAAAAAAAATCTTAATTATATGCTTTATTGTAATTTCATATCATTTTATTCTTTGTGTAGACTAGCAAAGAAGACAAATTATCTAGTCGTATTCAGAGCATGCTTGGAAACTACGATGACTCCTACGAAATGAAGGATTTTATAGGAGACAGATCTCTACAAAAGCTTGTTGCAATTCCCAAACCTACCATACCATCAGCAGCAGATGAAAAAGCAAACCCAAGTTTCTTTAGTGAACACAGACATGGTAGCTCTCATCAGAGCAGCAAATGGACTCCCGTAGGACCAGCACCTAGCACTTCTTCCCAGTCACAGAAGCGGTCTTCAGGTTTACAGAGTGGACACACTAACCAACGGACCAGTGGAAGTGGCAGTAACAGCACTAGTAGTGTTGGTCAGAGGCATGACCGTGAATCATACAGTAGTAGTGGTGGTGGTGGTGGTGGTGGTAGTCGTAAAAAAAGCCAGCACGGATCAGAACACTCCAAATCTCGTTCTTCCAGTCCTGGAAAACCACCTGCTGTTTCTTCATTAAGCTCTAGTCATTCCAGAGCTCATGGGAATGATCACCACAGTAAGGAGCAGCGTACCAAATCACCACGAGACCCTGATGCAAATTGGGACTCACCTTCACGTGTTCCTTCATTTTCAAGTGGACAGCACTCTAGCCAGTCTTTTCCACCTTCATTGATGTCAAAGTCAAACTCAATGTTACAGAAACCTACCGCCTATGTAAGGCCCATGGATGGACAGGAGTCCATGGAACCAAAGCTAACTTCTGAGCACTACAGCAGCCAATCCCATAGCAACAACATGAGTGAACTGAAGCCTAGTAGCAAAGCACATCTAACCAAACTAAAAATACCTTCCCAACCATTAGATGTAAGTTGATTATTTACTTATAAGAACCTGGATTTAAGGTAGATCATAGAAGCATAAATTTCGAACTGGAAGGGACCTGAGACCATCCTCACCCATAGTTTTCATTTTAGAGTTGAGGAAAATGGGGCCTTGTGTAAAAAGTTTAGTAAATAACACTGACCCTAAGCTAGCCATTTGGTTTTTTGGCAGCAAGAAATCTTCCTGTTAATGTATACAATGTTTTGTGATTGATTTTTTTGATTTCTGTGAAGACTTCAGTGCCTTTGTTGTTGAATTGTGTATAGGAAACAGCCCTGTCCAGCCAGGAAACTCTGATGAAGTGGCAAGCGTGATTCATTTATAACCAACCTTTTTCTCCCTTTGGGTTATGTAGATTATATATTATATTTGCATCTGTTCTGATTTATACTAGAGATAAATGTCAGGGCTCTCACTAAGTACCTTGAAGATATTGAGACACATTTTAAATTCATAGTTGTTTGAAATACATTGTTTGTATAGTAATGACAATTCCAAACTGTTCTTCAAAGTAGTTAAAGGAATGAACCATAATATTAGTAAAATGGCAAATTTTTAGGTTTTTAGGAAAGGAAAATTTCAGGACCCAAAAATCCAGAGTATCAAAATTAATTAAATTTGTCAGTTTGTTTGCTGAGTAATTATAATGAGTGAGATCAAAAGAATAGAGATGAGACAATGCCTATTTATTAAGAGAGGTGAGTTACTAAGAGTGTGGAACATTGCATATGAAGAGGGATTCCTTCCCCCCCCACCCCCTTTTGAAATACCCTGTATTGTCAGACTCAGTTGATTTGTTGGTTAGTTTTTCTGAACAACTTTTCTCCTTTTGTTGCAAGGGATGATTTGGGTAATGGGAATGCAGAGGGAGGCATTCAGAACTGAAGGTGATACTAAAACAAAAGATAGCATTTTTTTTTAAAAAGCCAGTTTGTTCATTAAATACTACTTTAAAAGCAAAGCTCCATTTCTAATTTTAGCAATCTCTTTCCTGGTTGGTACCATTTATTTTTCAACTTCCATTTTTACTCTTCCCTTGTAGAACAATGTTTGTTGGTTTATATGCAATGATTTTAAAAATTGTATAGAGTTAAAATTATTTTGCTTTTGTAGTCTATTTCTTGTTTCAGTATTAATTTTCCCCCAAACCATAAATCTGAAAGCTATTTCTTCCATTTTGTTTTTGTTTTTGTTTTTTTTCAAATGATGTGCCTTTTTATATTAAGGCCAACTTTCCTTTTGGAGCTTATTCTGCTTATGCTGTGTATGGTGGTGGTTTAAGCCATATGTTATCAAAAAAAAGTATATTCTCCCAATATGATAATATTAAATGGTGTTTTGTTTGAATGTGCTTTTTCCTTGTTACTTTCCTCACTTGTTTAGCATGACTTCATATGTTGACTTGAAAAATCATCAGCAATCTTACTTTTTTTAGGCATCTGCATCTGGTGATGTGAGCTCTGTGGATGAAATTCTTAAAGTAAGTTATCTGGTTATTTTGGCTTATGAAAGTTGTTTGTGTGTTTGGCTAAAATCAGTGAGAATAATAGATTTTTGCCAGGGTCAACATTTTTGCTCTCCCATCAAATGGTTTGTTTTAACTACAATCAGGAGTGCTTCACGCTTCCAAGAGAGTGTTTTTAAAAAACTCACAGAAGCCTCCAAATTGACAGTTAGCTTTGAGAACAGGAATAAGCACAACTTATCACTTGCCAGGCGTAGCAAACAATGTTTTTGAGGTGTGGATCTGGTCCTAATGAAGTCTGCTAATCACTTAGGTTGAGAATAGCATTGGAATCTAATTAAAATAAATTCATGACCAGAAATTACATTCCTGGGCTGTGGGTACTAAAAAGAATAGAGCTGTTTGTTATCTGGATTCTCAACTTGGCAAGTAAAGTCGTTCTTAACTAGTAGCCACAGTGGCTTTTTGCCTATAATACTCATTTGACATTGGATTTATAAATAGACATTAGTCTTATTTGAAATCTTCATTTGCTTGACCTTTTCAACTAGGCCGTGGATATCAGGTCATTATGGGCTTTATTATTCATCTTCGTAATGATATGCTTTGTACATAGTAAAGACTTAGATATTTGTTAGCTAATTAGATGCATTTTCTAGGTTGGACATGTGCAAATACACACAACATATATGAAAAAAGTTATGGCAAATAAAAATAGGGCTTTTGGCATAGTTTGCTTTTTTATATTTGACTTGTTTGTAAACTAATTGTAATAATTAATTTCAGGAGATGACCCACTCATGGCCACCCCCCTTAACTGCAATTCATACACCATGCAAAACAGAACCTTCTAAATTTCCTTTTCCAACTAAAGTGAGTAAACAAAATTACTTTCATACTCTAAATGAACTCTAAATGACTCGAGTAAAGTTATGAAGATATTTAAATGTGATATTCAGTTCCCAAAGTGAGTTTGGGATTCATAAGTTGTCAGTAATGACTATACTGTATCCTTAGTATTGACCTGACTATCTCCTTTGTCTTTCCACCTTGACTGTGATTGCCTCTTATAGAACACAAGTCACATTTCTTTTCTTTGTCTTCACTTTAGTCTGAAGTATTTATAGCCATTTTTATCTGTTCCAATTTTTTGTCCTTTACTGAAACTGAAAATACTAAAATCATACTTATTAAATAAAGTTTGAGATTCCAAAGGGATACCTAGCAAGCAGTTAGTCAAGTTCAAGAGAGAGATTTAGACTTTATATATAGAGAAATCATTTGACCTAAGAAGAAAAACACTGGTTACTGATGAGAGAGAAAGTATAGAGCGAAAAGGCCCAGAATTGAACATTTGGGGACACCCATGTTTTTAAGGAGCAAGAGATGGTTGATTGTCTGGCAAAGGAGATTAAGAAAGAACAAGTCACGTAGCTAAGAGAGAGCAGTGTTTATGCAAGACAGTGAGGAGAAAACAGACTGGAGAAAGGAGGTGATTAACAGTGTGTCAAAAACTGCAAAGGAGGATGAGGACTTAAGAAAGGACCATTGGAAATAGCAATTTCTGTAGACCAAGATTTCAAGGAGTTGATAAGTTAATGGGCAATGAGGCAGTGAGAGCAGAAGTCTATAAATTTGGCAAGAAAAAAGGAAGAGATGTAGGACAGTACTTGGAAGATTTTTTAAGGCTAGGAGAGCAAGGAAAAATGTACCCAGGAGACAAGAATAGGGAGAGGAAAATAATTAATGCTGCAAGTTAGAGATGGACCCCTTTTGTCAGTCTGGTGAAACCTATGAATCCCTTCTCAGAATAATATTTTCAAATGTAAAAAACAGAATTCATAGGCCTGCACAGAATACTAAAGGTTAGTGAAAATAAAGTGTAATTTTTCCACCTGCATTTATTCATTGTCTCTCTCTCTCTCTGAACATTAGCTCTGGAACATAAAGAACTCATAAATATAGAAAAGTAGAGATCTTAAATACATCCTTTGTACACCATAACCCATTGTTTACTGATAATGGAAATTACCATTAGACTGAACTGCTTGAGAGCAGGGACCAGTTTTTGTTTTTTAACTTTTTGGATCATTGTATGTGCTTAATAAATGCTAGTTAGCCTACATACTATGAAATTTTTTTTTTAATGTAACAAACAGAACTAGCAAAACAGTATGCATGAGATCTACAACTGAAAGAACAAAAACAAATTGAAAATAAATACCGTGTAATTATAATGACCAAGCTTGCCCCCAAAGAAGAGAAACAAGAATGTGCTTCACTTTCTTATTTACAGAGGTGAGATAAAGCATTGTGAAACACCCCATACACTGGTAACCAGCTTAGTTGGTGTGTTGGTTAGTTTTGCTGAACTCCTTTTTTCTCTTTTAAGGGATGAATTTTTCAAGGGTGGAGGACTATATTAGGGGAAAAAAATTAATGTGTGGAAAAAAAGGATAGTTTAAAAAATTGAAAATATTTGCCAAATATTGAGAGCAAAGACCATCTGAAAGAAAGACTTTTAAAAATTATGTTACAGATAATGAAGGCAGTAATATAACAACATGTTTGGCATGCAGCTAAACTAGTCTTCAGTGGCAGATTTGTAGTTTTGTGCACTTATATTAATGAGAGAAAAGACTAATAAATAAAAACTTAGGCTATGAAGGGAAATCAACAAATTAACCCCAAACAACCATGAAGAGGCAAATTTGGAAATTAAAATTTAAGTAAACAGATTTGAAAATTATAAAAATTGAAATAATGAAACAAAAATTGAGTTTTTGAAAATATTTTGAAAACTGATTAAACTATTAGTTAAATTACTCGAGAAGACAAATTGTAAAAATTAATGATGAGAGAAATTACAATAATTGGAGAATATATAAAGTTATAAACTTACTGAAAGTCTCAAGTGGTATGGATGAATATCTACAGAAAAATAAAATTAAGACAGTTAACTCAAATGACCTAGTCTAGGGTACAGGGAAATAAGCTTCGTATCAGAGGTTCTTTCTTTTTCAGATCCTTACTCTGCCACTATTATTTGAGCATGACAAATAACATAACTTTTGTAGACCTTGACTTTGTCATCTGTAAAATAAGGAATTGGACTAGATGACTTGATGATCCCTTCTAATATAAATGCTACAAATAAGCCATATATTAACTTTTACAGAAGAAAATGCTAGGAACACTAGTATTGGACTTATTAGTGAGTTCTATCAAATATTTAAAGTACAAAAACTAATTTGTTTCAAAAACTGTATTCAAAAATAGAAAAAAGCAGGACTCCAAGAAATTTTTTCTATAGAACATATATGATCCTGATACTCAAACCAGAGGATATCAGTGAAAAAGTAATCTACACTAATATCACCAATAACCATTTAAGTAAAAGTTATTAAATAGAATATTGGCAGATTCTAGCAATCTACCCCAAAAGTTATTCTTTATGATCAATTTGAATGTTTACTAGAAGTAATAGGACAGAGGACAGTTAGGAAAGTAGCTAGCAGAATAACGCAAACATTCGAAACTATTTTTTAAAAAATCAAAACCTTGGGGCAGCTGGGTGGCATAGTGGATTAAGCACTAGCCCTGGATCCAGGAGGACCTGAGTTCAAATCCGGCCCCAGACACTTGACACTTGCTGGCTGTGTGGCCCTGGGCAAATCACTTAACCCTCATTGCCCCGCCAAACAAACAAACAAAAAAACAACAAAAAATCTAAACCTTTTGTTTTTATATCATATTTGTTTCTCAAGATTCCCCTTCCTATCCATTGAAGTTTATAACAAAGATTTAAAGTTGACAGGGTATCCCACAGAACCAGTCAGCACTATGCATTATTTCTCAGCCATAGATGCTCACTTCCACAATGAAGCAGGGAAGAAAATACATTTACTTAATTCTTCTCAGAGACAATATTTAGGCCTTGAAAATTAATGTTGAGGTTGCTTTGGGGGGTGGGGGGTGTTGGGGGGGTCAACGAGGATTAAGTGACTTGCTCAGGGTCACACAGCTAGTAAGTGTCAAGTGTCTGAGGCCATATTTGAACTCAGGTCTTCCTGAGTCCAGGGCCGATGCTTTATCCACTGCGCCACCTAGTTGCCCCAAGTTTTATTTTTTAAAAACAAAGTTTTTTTCCCTCCTTTCCCTGTATTTCCTATTACCTGCTTTGTGAGCTATCCCATATAACATAGTATTTTTTTTCTTTTCTTTTTCTTTTTTGTGGGGCAATGAGGGTTAAGTGACTTGCCCAGGGTCACACAGCTAGTAAGTGTCAAATGTCTGAAGCCAGATTTGAACTCAGGTCTTCCTGAATCCAGGGCTGGTACTTTATCCATTGCACCACCTAGTTGCCCCCATAACATAGTATTTTTAAAGACAAAAAAAAAAAGAAATGAGAACTACTGATCATTACATCAGAAAATCTGAAAATATGCATTAGATAGTACTTGTGGACCTTGATGGGAGTGTCTTATTTTGAGCAGTTTGTTTATATCCATTGACCACTTATGCCTTGGATATCAAACCTTTATCAGAGCTAATTGATATATTATTGGTGTGTGTGTGGGGGTGTGTGTGTGTAGCTATTGTTATCGTTTTCTAAGTCATTCTCCTTTCTTACTTTTGTTGCTTTGATTTTGTTTGTGCACAGCTTTTTTGTTTCATGTAGTCAAAGGTATCTTTTTTCTGATAACCTATGGATATCATACTAGAAATGCATGCAACCAGCAGAGTTCCTATTTTGTATTATATTTTTCTGGTTGTTGCAATTTTGCATTGATTTTCAAGTAACTAAATTCAGTTGCAGTATTTAGTTGCCATGTATGATGCATTTTGACTGGTGACTATATTTAAGTGGTAATGTTAAATGTCCTTTAGCTGATTTAGGGGATTTAATAGGATACCTGAGAGCCAGAATTGACTATAGGTATATTTGTATTTATGCATATCTGACATTTGCATTATAAAATGATCTCCTTGGATTAGGATGTTGAAGTAGTAACCTTAATTTGGGAGACAGTGCCTTCATAATCCTTAACTCTATCTCTACATCCCACAATGAAGTTATGTGGAGCTGGGTTTATGGAACTACAGAGTTTTGCAGGGGACCCTCGACACTACAAGCTGAGGAGATTTGCTTGGTGGTAGGGGACAGATAAAGAGTGATGCAGGGAGGGGCAGCTAGGTGGCGCAGTGGATAGAGCACCAGCCCTGGAGTCAGGAGTACCTGAGTTCAAATCTGCCCTCAGACACTTAATACTTACTGGCTAGGTGACCCTGGGCAAGTCACTTAACCCCAATTGCCTCACCCAAAAATAAATAAATAAATGATCTCTTTCCTTCCTTCTTCCTTCCCTTTTCCCCTCCTCTCTCTCTCCCTCCCTCCCTCTTTCCTTCCTCCTCCTCTTAAAAAAAAAAAAAAGAGTGATGCAGGGGCAGCTAGATCATGCAATAGATAAAGCATCAGCCCTGGATTCAGGACGACTTGAGTTCAGATTTGAACTCAGAGTGATGCAAAACACCATGGAATATCTTTGTTGGTGACAACAGTCAAATTTCCATGAATTTTAGCAAATTTATTCTCTAAATGTTTTAACAGCTATACTTTGCCTTATAATAATTATGGTTTCAATTAAGAAAGCATGTTTCAACCATATTAGAGTAATTGAAACCATTCATTTTCCATTGAGGGTAATGAGTTAAGACAGGAGCAACAATGTAATATGGACTATTAGTGACTGGTAGAGAAAGAAGAGCACACTTAAATGATTCAGGAGGTTGCTGTTTGGCACAAGGAAAGTTCATCATTGATCACAAAGTTGCATTGGCTAATAATCTGTAATAGATGGGTGAACAGAATGTTAAATTATAAACAATGAACTTTTTTACTGTCATCTTACTATAAAAAACGTAATAGTACTCTGAAATAAGTTAGCTGGAACTAGTAGTTGGGTTTGAAGTCAGTTTCTCAAATGAATATTTCAGCTTTCTCTTGATCCCTCTGATGTAACTTTTCCCCTTCATTTTTAGGAATCTCAGTCAAATTTTGGTCCTGGAGAACAGAGTAAGTATTTCTGTTACTTTAGTCCTTGAATTAAATGGACATTAAATTTGTATTTTGTACTTTGTACACTGTGCTTGGAGTTGGTGACACATAGACGAAAGAAAAAAAAAAAAACTAGGCCTTCCCCATATAAACTTTTAATCTTATAAGATTGATAAACATGTACACACAAAAAATATAATGCAAGTTAAATTATAAGGGAGTTACAGAATAGTCTGAAAGATATAGATTAGGGGTAGCATGACTTATTTCTAGGGGATCAGGAATGACTTTGTTCTAGACAGTTTTGTCTTGAATAAGCTGTCTGGTTCCCTTTGTCAAATCAAGTACCCTTTGAGATATGCCTGCTTCATTTATTACCTTTTGGTGATGATAGGTTACTTTATAGTAATACATTTGGAATACTTAATTTCACTTACAGAGCAAAGTCTTAGGTCACTGTAGACCAGATTAATTTAATATTCATCACGTTAAAATAAGTTTCTGACTCATAAATGAAAATGAAGGATTTTCAAGTTATGCTTAACAAAAATATGTAAGTGAATTTCATGTATCCTTAATCATCTTTTCCTGACCATGAGAACAACATAAGACTTCGATGGGAAACTCCCAGAAGGTTTTAGTGCCCTCTTCCCCCTTCCATCTGTAGCTTTTCCCATGCATTTTCCCATGTCTGCCCAACTTTCAAAACTATTCTCTGGATTCCAAATTATAGTAGCAGTTGCCACTATAAACTTTAAGACTTTTGTCTGTGCTTAGGGAAAAAGAGATTTATCCACACCTAGACCAAAATCTTCAGGTGGAATATGATACCCTAAGAAACCATTGCATGGTGATGGCATTTGCTGGGCAAAGTAGGTAAAAATATGCAACTGAGGATACTGTGTATAAGTGAGGGTTTTGGATCACAAAATGTCAGAGCTGGAAGGAATCTCGATCATCTATTCTGGTCCCTCTCATTTTATAAATGAGAAAACTGGAAGCCCAGAATGATGAAGTGACTTGCTCATGGTCACAGAGGTAGTAATTGGAAGAACAGTCTTGAACCTGGGTGCTTTGATTCTAGGTTTAGTAAGCTCCCTAAACTGAACTCTCTTCCAGATACTAATCTTTTAGTTGGAACTGTCCCTCACAAGAGCAAAGCATTGAATTGGCTTTAGCTAAATGAGTTCTGTTATAGCCTGACATGTGACCATGAGCAGTAACCATTCTATTAAGTACAACCATTGATTGATTTGGGATTTGTACTTTGTGGGATGGAAACCCATAACCATAACATTTTAAGCTTAATTCCTGTCATCTTCAAAAGTCATTTCAGGCATTCCAGTTAAATATTGCAAACTAACCTAACCTATAACTTACATTCATTATATTAACTATGGTTAAGTATGCTTTGCTTGATATCAAAAGTTATTAAGTTATTGTTTCAGTCAAAAAGGATTTTCTTCTGTTACTATTGATATTCAGTTGATGTAGCAACAGACTGGGGAGTTGATAATTTCTCATGAGGCAGCTAGATGATGCGGAGGATAGAGCACTGGCCCTGGAGTCAGGAGGACCTGAGTTCAAATCTGGCCTCAGAAACTTGACATTTATTAGCTGTGTGACCCTAGGCAAGTCATTTAACCCTAATTGTTTTAAACATCTGGGGCCATCTCCAATCATCTTGATATATATATCTTGCCCACTGGACCCAGATGGCTCTGGAGGAGAGAGTGAGGCTGGTGACTTTGTACAGCCCCCTTCACTTAAATTGGGGGGGGGGGGCAATGAGGGTTAAGTGACGTGTCCAGGGTCACACAGCTAGTAAGTGTCAAGTGTCTGAGGCCAAATTTGAACTCAGGTCCTCCTGAATCCAGGGCCAGTGCTCTATCCACTGTGCCACCTAGCTGCTGCCTGCCCGCCCGCCCGCCCCCCCGCTTAAACCCAATTCACTGCAAGTCATGACCTCCTGATGCCACGGTCCTCTTTGAGAACACAGGACAAACAACAACAACAAATGATTGTTTCTTTTAGGAAAGCAGAGGTTGTAGCTATATTATTAATATCTGAATCGTCTCAGTTATTCTCATTAAATGGTACTACAGTTAGATTGTTTCTCAAATTGTCACTTACTTGAGCAATCTTTTTATTCTAGAAAGATACAATCCTTCAACTAAAACTTCAAATGGGCATCAGTCCAAATCGTAAGTTAATTACTTAATTATCTTTAATTTTAGAGTTTCTTTGTTTAGAGCTTGTTAGTCTGTATGGTTGGGGAATTTGGGACAAAATTTAGAAATGTAATCTTTTTAGGTTTGGAATTATTTTTCTTGATTTCATTTGTGAATGTATAGTAAGTATTAAAATGCCTTTTAAAAGTATGATCAATTCTTGTAAGACCTTTAGGCCAACTGATAGTTTTGTGGTATACAACAATTATATTATCTCTAAGTTTCAGTGATTTATGTAGCAGGCATTGTGAGGGGGTGGGGAGAGAGAGGGAGAGGAAGGGAAGAAGGGAGGGGGAGAGACAGAAAAGTTTAGCCTTCAAATACCTTTGAAACTCTGATATTATTTATTATTTATTTAATAAATATTTATTTAATAAATATTTATCCAGTAGACCAGAATCTATAGCCCCATAGCTCAGTGAATGGAACTTCTGTACCAGTGATATCAAGTACATGGGTTTGATATCCGCTTGGTCCATTTAACTTTCTTATTTTCTGTGGCCACATATTCTACTTCTAGTCTCAGCCTTAAAATGTGTTCCAGTGATCATTTATTGGACTTGATAAGACAGGATGAATAAGTAATTATAACTCATCATTGCTGATGAAATAGCTCAAAGCATTTGTGTTAATCATAGGTTCTGTTAAATTATCATCATGTACAGAGGGCTTTGAGTTCTGTCATTTAATACATTCTAGCATATGTTTTAAAAATTAGCAGTCTAGTCAAGGAAGTATTAAACATTTGATATACATGCATGGAGAAAATAACATGCTCTGTACTAAATGTTCAGGGAATTTGAATAAGAAATCCAGGAAATTTTCTTTAAAGCAGTCTTGGGATTTAAAGCATATGGTTTACTAAGAAGAAAGTCTTTTTATTTTTTCTACCCAAAGACAATTTGTCTCATTTTTATGGTCAAAACTAGCCTTCAGGGTAGTGCTTTATAGTAGGCATGATGAATAAGGCTCTGAACTGAGATCAGGTTTACCAATGCAGGTGTGAAGGGACATTGAAGTAATCATCATAAAAGAATTCTTTTCCCATTGACTGGATATTGAACTACAATCCAAGGAGCAGAAAATATTACAAAATCAAGGTTCTGGCAACTAAAGCCTTCAGTTCAGTAAATATTTATTGAGGAACTGTGCTAGATGCCAGGGATACAAAGACATAAATGCAATATGAATGAAGGAGAGCAGAAACAATTGGGGAGATTAGTAAAGGCCTTTAGTTAGAGGAGAAAGAGGAAGAGCATCTCCGCACTTGTAGGACAGTTTATGTATAGATATGAAGGTGCAAAATGCAATATTATGTGCCAAGAACTACAAGTATATGTTATACTGAAACATAAAATACATAATTAGGGAGTAATGGGAAATCAGTTTGGAAAGGTAGACTTGGAGCAGTTTTGTGAAGGACTTTAAAATAGGAAGTTTTATCTTATAGAAGTACTGAAGCTTCCTGAGCCAAGTGTATGACATAGTCATACCTATGCTTTAGAAATATCACTTTGGCAGCTGTGAGAGGACAAATTGGAGAAGGAGATATGCAGAGAGACCAGTTAGGAGGTTGTGGGCAGTAGTCCAAGTGAGAGGTTGTGGAGACCTGAACTAGGAACATGAATATATGAGAGGAAAGAAAGGGATAAATAAAGATGTGATAGGTAGAATGAGGACGACTTGACAACAGATTGGTTAAAAAGAGAAGAGCTGGCAACCATGAAAATGGTTGCCAATTTGAATGATTCAGAATAATTATTTTTGATTCCCTGAGTTTTGGAATCATCAAACTCTATTCTTCACAGCTGCAATGACCACTCTGCTATCTTGGCTTCCGTTAGACTTATATGTTTAAAGAGTGAGGGTTTTAAACATTAGACTAATTTTTATGTTTTCCCCCTTACCCTGTGTATAGAAGTACTTTTGGTTTTTTGTTTATCATGGCCAGCCTACTGTTTTTTTATATTTAAGTAAGCTGTGTTGGGTCTTGGACAGCAGAAATAATGCCTCTAGAAGCATACATCAGCAGTGACGGTGATGGAACAAGGAAAGGGGGTGTTGAAGGTCTTATATAAATTGTGTGGGGTTTTTAGATAGTCTACAAACATTAATTTAACCCATATTACTCTAAATGTCAGTTCTTTGGCAAATAACCAACCATATCCATTTTTTTTTTTACATTCTTGCTATAAATGAAACCAGAAAATATAAGTATGTTGTAGCTAAATAGAGGGATAACTCATAGATACTCCTTGAAGCGGCGTTCTTTATGACTAAAACAACCCCATTTATAATATCAAGAAATCCTTAAAAGAAAACTGTCCAGGGGGCAGATAGGTGGTGCAGTGATTAAAGCACCAACCTTGGATTGAAGAGGACCTGAGTTCAAATTTGGCCTCAGACACTTGACACTTACTAGCTGTGTGATCCTGGGCAAGTCACTTAACCCTTATTGCCCCACAAATAAACGAATGAATGAATAAGAAAGAAAGAAAAACTGCCCAGACTTTCTAAAACAAGAAGACAGTGTGAAAATCAAATTCACTGTTCACTTCCTGAAAGAAACCCCAGAATGAAAACTTCTAAGAATGTTATTTCCAGAACTAGCAGCCAAAATTTTAATATAAGTAGCCAGATGAAGGAATTTATCAAGGAACCACAAAATTTATCATGGATTGGAGAACATGGAATGAGATACTCCTAAAGACAAAGGTTTATAACCAAGAATAACTTATCTGGGAAAATTTAGTTATTCTACAGAGGGGAAAAAAAAGACCTTCAGTAAAGTTTTCCTGATGGGAAGGGGAAAAACACCAAAACAACTGAAAGGAAGTAGGAATTGTAAATATGGAAATTAGGAGAAAAATTAAAAGGTTGGGGTTTAGAAGGCACTTTATAGGGACCGTTTGCATTGTAAATGTTAATATAGGTTCTTTAAGAATCTTAATAGGGGCGGCTAGGTGGCGCAGTGGATAAAGCACCGGCCCTGGATTCAGGAGTACATGAGTTCAAATCCGGCCTCGGACACTTGACACTTACTAGCTGTGTGACCCTGGGCAAGTCACTTAACCCCCATTGCCCTGCAAAAAAAAAAAATTAAAAAAAAAAAAGAATCTTAATAAACAGTATTGTTTTGTTTTTTAGTGAGGCAATGGGGGTTAAGTGACTTGCTGAGGGTCACACAACTAGTAAGTGTTAAGTGTCTGAGGCCGGATTTGAACTCAGGTACTCCTGACTCCAGGGCCGGTGCTCTATCCACTGCGCCACCTAGCTGCCCAGTATTGTTATGTTTTAAAGATGCTATGAGCTAAAAAAGAAGGGAACCACCTCCCTTGTTCAGGTCCTCATCACTTTTTGCCTGACTCTTCCCCAGTCCTGATCACCTTTCATATTGCTGCTTGCCAAAACGATTTTCCTAAGTGGAGATCTAACCGTATCATTCCCCTACTCACTTGACTCCAGTTGCTTCATATTGATTCTAGCATAAAAGTTTATTTCATCTTTACCTCATCCCTTTTAAAATTTCTTTTTATATAAATTTTATAATATGCATTCTTAGTATAGTAGTGCATGTATTATAATTTATTGGGTTGGGGACTGGAACTGTGATTTCATTAGACATACCAGAAGAAACTCCTCACAGTGCAAGTGCCAATTTATCAATAAGTAAATATATTTATTTTAGGGGTTCATGCTCAAAACTTTTTTACTGATAGTAACCACCTCTCTAAATCATAAGAGCGATATAGTTAGAGTTGGAAGGAACATAAGATGAAATTGAGTCTAGTGGAGGCAGGTCACCTTACCCATAAGACCTCATTTTTAGAAATGCAAAGAGGTTAGGTGACATCTCTGAGGTCACACAGGTGAGTGACAGAACCTTTGTTAACATAGACATTGATTCTCAAGCATTTCAGTGTAAAGGTGGGTATATGGAAGGATAGTGAAAAGTATGTGGGAAAATTTAATTTAGAAAGAAAAAAAGAAGGGGTGTAAGTCTGTTGCCTAGAGCTAGTGAATGTGTTTTTTTTTTTTTTTTAGTGAGGCAGTTGGGGTTAAGTGACTTGCCCAGGGTCACACAGCTAGTAAGTGTTAAGTGTCTGAGGCCGGATTTGAACCCAGGTACTCCTGACTCCAGGGCTGGTGCTCTATCCACTGCGCCACCTAGCTGCCCCTGTGAATGCTTTTTAAATTTTTTTTTTCAGGAAAAGTTTTAATATGGATGTGAACACTGATTATCACCAAAAAATGAAATGGTGACTGAATTTTTGTTTGTTTTTGTTTTTGTTTCGGCAGGGCATTGAGGGTTAAGTGACTTGCCCAGGGTCACACAGCTAGTAAGTGTCAAGTGTCTGAGGTTCGATTTGAACTCAGGTACTCCTGAATCTAGGACCAGTGTTTTATCCACTGCGCCACCTAGCTGCTCCCTGAATTTTGCCATATAGGAAATGATTGATTAAAGATGTAAATCATTTGGTCAACACTGGAGCCAAGTTAAAAGAAAAAATAAAAGAGAAGAAAACACTAAATGGAATCCAAACTTTTTGATCTCTTGATAACAATAAATAGGAAATTAATTGAGCATCATGATTTCCTATAGAAGCATGATCCAGTATAATAAAACATTGTGAATGAGGGAAGACAAAAAAGCCCAGAGAAACTCCCTTAGCCAAAAAACTCTTCTCTTTTATGAAAGATACAGCAATTATGGACAACTTTCATTTATAGTTGTAGACTCCTTTGCAACACAAGATGAAAATGAAAAATCACAAATGATGTATCACCTCACTGTGAGAAAATAATGGGTTTTGGGGGTCCCACAGGGCTCCCCTCCAAGAGGGCCTAACTGCCTGACCTCTTTTAAAGGTAGCCCAGGGGCACCTAGGTGGTACAGTGGATAAAGCACCAGCCCTGGATTTAGGAGGACCTGAGTTCAAATCCAGGCTCAGACACTTGACACTTATTAGCTGTGTGACCCTGGGCAAGTCACTTAACCCCAATTGCCTTACCCCTCCCTTCCCCCCCCCCAAAAAAAAAGAATATAAAGGTATCCCAGAGTCAGTAAAGTTGGACCTTGGATTCTGAATAGAGACAATAGAGATTAAAACTACACCTACCTGAAAGCCTTTCCCCTCAGAGGGTCTGTCCTCTGTACTCTGACCTCAGCATGTACTGCTCATTTTAATATGGACTACCCTTAAGTCCAATAAACCAATAGATTTGAATGATTTAGCTTTGAGTAGTGTGTAAGGGCCACCGCTCTTCCAGACCTCTGGGAGTTTAGGCTCTCTCACGAGCTCTCTTGGACCGGGATGCTCTAGGAGGCCGCCACGAGGCCCCCTTGTGCATTCTCTCTATCCTAGATAATGTAGGGCTTCTGAACTTTCAGAGTCACGTGCTCTCTCTTTACTAACATTTAATATGCTTTAATAAATGCCTAATGCCAAAGACTGGTGCTATAGCCTTTAATTTATAAGTAGATATATATTAGAAATCCCAGCTAAGTTCCCTAAAACCTAGAACAGAGATATGCACCCCCATCTATTTTCTTTCTTTCTTTCTTTCTTTTAGTGAGGCAGTTGGGATTAAGTGACTTGCCCAGGGTCACACAGCTAGTAAGTGTTAAGTGTTTGAGGCCAGATTTGAACTCAGGTACTCCTGACTCCAGGGCCGGTGTTCTATCCACTGCGCCACTTAGCTGCCACTACTCCCATCTATTTTTTTTTTGATTTTCCATATTTATTGTTTTCTTTAAATTTCTGTTCACTCAGAAAGACAACAGAAACTATCTTTAACCTTAGAATCAAGAAATAGACAGCCAATAGAATGGCTGGCTTCAGTACTATATCCAGTGTCTGAAGGGATTTTCCTATGACTTTTTTTTTTTTAGTTTTTTTTTTTTTTTTTTTTTTAGTAAGGCAATTGGGGTTAAGTGACTTGCCCAGGGTCACACAGCTAGTAAGTGTTAAGTGTCTGAGGCCAGATTTGAACTCAGGTACTCCTGAATCCAGGGCCGGTGCTCTATCCACTTTTTTTAGTTTTTTTAAAAAAATAAAAGTATTTTATTATTTTCCAGTTACATATAGAAATAGTTTTCAAGCTTTGTTTATATAAGATTTCCAATTTCAAATTTTTCTCCCTCCCTCCCCTAGACAGCAGGTAATCTGATATAGGTGTTATATATATATATATATATATATATATATATATATATACACATATATATATATACACACACACATATATATACACACACACATATGTACATATACATATATATACATACATACATACATACATATATATATATAATATTAAACATATTTCTGCATTAGTCATGTTATATGAGAAGGATCAGAGCACAAAGGAAAAACCTGAAATCAGAAAACCAACAGCATCAAAAACAAAAGAAATAGTATGGTCCAATCAGCATCCATATTCCACAGTTCCTTTTTTTTCCCCCTGGATTTGGAGAGCCCTTTCCATCATGAGTCCCTTGGAACATTCTTGTTCCATTGGATTGGTGAGAAGAATCTAATCCATCATAGTTGATCAACACATAATGTTGATGATACTGTGTATAATATTCTTCTGGTTCTGCTCATCTCACTCATCATCAGTTCATGCAAGTCCTTCCAGGCTTCTCTGAACTCCACCTGCTCATTGTTTCTTACAGCACAATAGAATTCCATCGTATTCATATGCCACACCTTGTTCAGCCATTCCCCAATTGATGGACATCCCCTCAATTTCCAATTCCTTGCCACCACAAAAAGAGCAGCTATAAATATTTTCGTGGGTCCCTTTCCCTTTTTTATGATCTCTTTGGGAAAAAGACCCAAGAGTGGTATTGCTGTGTCAAAGGGTATGCACAGCTTTATAGCTCTTTGGGCATAATTCCAAATTGCTCTCCAGAATGGTTGGATCAGTTCACAGCTCCACCACAGCTTCTCCAACATTTATTATTTTCCTTTTTTGTCATATTAGCCAATCTGATAGGTGTGAGTTGGTACCTTAGAGTTGTTTTAATTTGTATCTCTCTAATCAATAGTGATTTAGAACATTTTTTCATATGGGAATAGATAGCTTTGGTTTCTTCATCAGAAAACTGCCTGTTCATATTCTTTGACCATTTCTCAATTGGGGAATGACTTGGATTCATACAAATTTGATTTAGTTCCCTATATATTTTAGAAATGAGGCCTTTATCAGAGGTACTGGCCATAAAGATTGTTTCCCAGCTTTCTGCATCCCTTCTAATTTTGGATGTATTGCTTCTGTTTGTACAAAACCTTTTTAATTTCATGTAATCAAAGTCATCCATTTTGCATTTCATAATATTCTCTATCTGTTGTTTGGTCATAAACTGCTCTCCTTTCCAAAGATCTGAAAGGTAGACTATTCCTTTTTCTCTTAATTTACCTATGGTATCACCTCTTATGTCTAAATCATGTACCCATTTTGACCTTATTTTAGTATAAGGTGTCAGATGTTGGTCTATGCCTAATTTCTGCCATACTATCTTCCAGTTTTCCCAGCAGTTTTTGTCAAATACTGAATTCCTATCCCAGAAGCTGGGGTCTTTGGGTTTATCAAACAGTACATTACTAATGTCATTTACTACTGTGTCTCCTGTGCCTAGCCTATTCCATTGGTCCTCCATTCTATTTCTTAACCAAGTACCAGATAGTTTTGATGACTGCCGCTTTATAGTAGAACTCCAGATTTGGTGCAACTAACCCACCTTACTGTGCATTTTTTTTTTCATTATTTCCCTTGATTTTCTTGACTTTTTGTTTGTCCAGATGAATTTTGTTATTATTTTTTCTAGCTGGATAAAATAATTTTTAGGTACCCCCATCTATTTTCAAATGACACATCACAAAACAAAATGCTTCTCCAGTGTAATGAAGCATTCAGTAAGGAAATAGAAATGAGATTTAAGAAAATGAAGCCAAGAACTAGATCAGACCAAGCACCATGGAAGAATTCTCTGCTGGACGCAACATGATTTTGAAAGCATTTTCAGAACTGAAAAACTTGCAACAAAAATGATTGGGAAAAATAATCACTTGAGTATTATTATCTAAAAAATTCCTCTTCCAGGAGATTCCTGACTACTCAAAAGATAGCTGACTAATAACCATTACAGCAGGGGGCAACCAGGTAGCACAGTGGATAAAGCCCTGATTCAGGAGGACCTGAGTTCAAATCTGACCTCAGACACTTGACTGTCACAGTAACTTTGTGACCCTGGGAAAGTCACTTAACCTTCATTGCCCTGCCAAAGAAAAAGAAAAAGACAAGAAATAACCATTACAGCAAAATGAAATAATAACAATTATTATTAACAAATAATTGTTTACATGTAATCGAGGAAAAATAAAATATTTTAAAAAGTAATAGCTAGCATTTATATTACACTGGTGGACAGATGGACAATCAACTAGGCTCAGAACTGAATAAATGAAAGAAAGTGGGCTATATTGCAGTACTTTCAGTCATTCCTTGCCGCATCTATTTTTTAACACCAGCAGTACTCCAGTATTGCTATATGACTATAATTCACAGAACACCACAGTATCCCAAACAATCATTATTGCAATGGAGAGATCATGAGTATTGCTATTGCATAATAACAACGGTGATTTGTCCTTAATAAGTGACATGAACGATATTTTCCAGGAAATAAAATGTCTGAACAGAAAAGGAGTTGGGCTGGGCATTTAGCAGGAGTAAGGAATAATAGATGGATAATCAAAGCACTGTACCTGGTCCCCTTTAAATGTTAAGTAAGACCTGTAGGAGAACTCTTATAAGTGGGGGTGGGATAGCATGGGTGTTTGATAGCATACTTGTAGCATATGGACAAAAATATTGCATAGAATGAGGTGTTGTTTGATGAATTACCATATAGTTTGTGGTGTTAGAAGGAGTACCCATATTGAGGAAATATATTGAAGTTTAGAACTATTCAGGAGAATAATTAACAGCTGTTGGGTAAATAGTCAGAAGATTGTTTTATTCACATGTAATTCATATACAATATAGGACAAAATCCCTTGTTCTTTGTAATGGGTTAGATAAATTAGAATGTTAACTGGTGAAATTGATCTGTGATTTTTGCAAATTATTGAACGTATCTATGGAAATTTGGAAGGGAAAAAAAATCACAGCTTGATATTTTTCTCAGCTTGCTTTCTCTTTATATGTAATTGTTTTGGGGAAGATTCCCAGTAAGCAATTGTGTATGATTCTTGGAATTTGTGGTTATAATTGGACTAAATAACCTTAAAGAGCCCTTCAAATACTGTGTGTGAATTTATAAATATTGTTTATTTGAAACTAAGAAAAATTACTCTGAAAGATTTTACTTCATCAATATTAAGATGGGTAGTTGTAGGAAAAAATAGCAGTCATAAAAATGGTTAGAATTATTCCTTCTTTCTTAGTTCTTTACTCCAGATATGGAACAGACTGGCCAGAGTAAGACTTGGCTAAATCATTGGTTTTATCAATTATTGGTAGCTGTTAAGTGTCTGGCATGCTATTATAGAGTGTTCTGAAAAATCCTAATCTCTTCAACTTTCCCTTCTAGTATGTTAAAGGATGATTTAAAACTTAGCAGCAGTGAAGATAGTGATGGAGAGCAGGTAGGTAATTTAAGATGTTTGTTGCCAATATTAAAAAGCTAAATAATAAACTTTGGTTGTTGATTGCTATAGTAGAAGTGATAGTAATAGTAATCCTTGATGTTTGTATAACACCATATACCATTAACAAGCATTTAAAAAAATCACTTACTATGGGGGATGGGCAGGAAAAAGGCGGTATATTTTTATGATCTAACAAAAATGGCAGTGTATGCTTATTAAACCTAAAATTCGTTATTTCTTTTAGGGGCTAAAACAGCCCAAGTCTTCATTGTTATATATTTATTTTTACTTATTTTGGGACCAGTGGAGCCTAGCCTCTCCTCTTTAGTGATAGTTCTCAGCATGAGAAATATACTATTACATTTATGGCAAAATATCCATACAGATACGTTAAAGTATGAAAATAACTTTTCAAGATACCTTTTTCTACATTTAATCTGCACTAATAAGGAAGATGATAATTATGATACTGTGAAAGGAAGCATTGGGAAATATTGCAAAAATAAATTGATAATGCATTTAGTTATGGTTTAGGATATTGATCACATTTAATATGTAGAATAATAAGTGTGATTCATGAACTTATTTTACTTTAATTATAGGATTGTGATAAAACTGTGCCAAGGAGTACACCGGGAAGGTAGGCATTGATGTGTGTTTGAGGTGAAAGTGTGATATGATCATACATACACACACATATACATACATACATATATATATACACATAATTGCTTATGTATAGTGTGTGCATATATATATATAAAATAGCTTCAGAAACCTTTGGTTATAAAGAAATAAATTAAGATGAAATGGTTTTGGATCTTGGCAGCTTTGCCCAAAAATATTTCCTTTAATATTTTTGTACAAAAACTACTTTTCAAAGTAGTTAATGATTAGAAGTATTTGGACTTAAATGAAGTGTTTAGTTTAAGAAAGCAGCCATATTAATTTCTTCATTGAGCTAAAGTTTAAATTTTATCTTGTTTTGTTTTGTTTTTGTTTTTTAAGTAATTCTGAACCTTCACATCACAATAGCGAAGGAGCAGATAATTCCAGGGATGACTCAAGTAGCCATAGTGGATCTGAAAGCAGCTCTGGATCTGACTCGGAGAGTGAAAGTAGTTCCAGTGACAGTGAAGCCAATGAGCCATCACAGAGTGCATCTCCTGAGGTAGGGTGAATGCAGTCCCTATTCTAAGTTGATCTTCATTGTCTGCTGAGAGTTAGGATTAATTGGAAGGAGCGATTCTGAATGTAAGAGTGTGAAGAGACATACTTTGTACGTTCTTGGTCATCCAAGCTGAATTTAGGGAGAAGCTGAATGGGGAGGGGAGTAGGAGAACTTTCTAAATAAATTGGCTAATTAGTTTTCCTCTGTTTTCTTGCTGTCTTAAGTTTTTGGTCTAATTTCCTTTTATAAAAACCTCCTTGGTGCTTTGAGATGATATTGTAAATCACTTAAAAAGTAGTTGTTCTTTAGGCTTATTTTTGTATAACTTCAGTTTACAATCCTCATGGATATTAGGACAGGAAATAAGAAAACCTAAGTACGTACAATTTTATTACTAAAGTTTATTGAATGTGCAGATGAAATGTCATCCAGTGTGTACAACTTTGATCATTGGGTTTTCCACTACTTGAGTTTGTTAAATATTAACTGTGTATTCAGAATATTGTTTTTGGACTTGGATGATTAATGGAAATATTGGCCATTTAGAAGCCATATGTGGCATTCAGCTTTTCACTGAAGTTATCAGAATTCCGAGCCAAGATTCTGGATTATTATAACCAGGGAGTTTAGTGTCCTTCCTTGAAACTGCCAGTTAATTTCTGAGTGGGATTGAGTATTTATATCCAATCTCTTTAGGAAGATAGAGGAGAAATACTTTTTTGGGGGGGTGGGGCAATGGGGGTTAAGTGACTTGCTCAGGGTCACACAAGCTAGTAAGTGTTCACTGTGCCATCTAACCACCACCAGGAGAAATAAATTTAATGGAGAAATAATGTATTTTTTTTTTCAGCCCGAACCACCACCAACAAATAAATGGCAACTTGACAATTGGTTGAATAAAGTGAATCCACATAAAGTGTCACCAGCTTCTTCTGTAGATAGTAATATCCCATCTTCTCAAGGTTATAAAAAAGAAGGTCGGGAGCAAGGGCCAGGAAGTGGCTACATTGAACAAAATGGACCTAAGGAGTCTAATTCTTCTACTCCTGGACGAGATTCCAAAACTATTCAAAAAGGATCTGAGAGTGGTCGTGGGAGACAAAAGTCCCCAGCACAGAGTGATAACACTACACAGCGAAGAACTGTAGGAAAAAAACAACCCAAAAAAACAGAGAAGGCAAGTGTAGAAGAACCTCGAGGGGGGTTAAAAATAGAAAGTGAGACGCCTGTAGACATGACAACAAGTATGCCCTCCAGCAGACACAAGGCAGCCACAAAAGGCTCAAGAAAACCCAATATAAAGAAGGAACCCAAATCTTCCCCTAGATCTACAACAGAAAAAAAGAAGTATAAGTCAACAAATAAATCTTCACAAAAATCTAGGGAAATCATAGAAACAGATACATCATCCTCTGATTCTGATGAAAGTGAAGGCCTTTTTCCTTCTTCACAAACTCCTAAGTATCCCGAAAGCAACAGAACTCCTGTTAAACCCTCCTCAGTCGAAGAGGAGGACAACTTTTTTCGGCCAAGAATGTTCTCTCCTATGGAAGAGAAGGAACTCCTTTCCCCGCTTAGTGATCCTGATGACAGGTATCCACTTATTGTGAAGATTGATCTGAATCTCTTGTCAAGAATCCCAGGGAAGCCTTACAAAGAAATGGAGCCCCCCAAGGCAGAAAAGAAAAATGTTCCTGAGAAGCATACGAGAGAGCCTCAGAAACAAGTCTCAGATAAAGGTTCCACCAAGGGGAAGAGAAAACATAAGGTTTGTAAAGCTTATAAGAAAGGCTTTTTCAATCTTAGATATTCAAACTAATATGCACCCTCAGTGGCCAAGCTGATGTCTACAGTGATACAAGTAGTAACTCTGAGTTTCAATAGGAAGAGACTCCAAGAGCCAAACTTTGCTATTGGGCATGTTATTCACTTACATTGAAAGTTCTTTCATATTTGCCTGTGCTATCTGTGAGGGACGGCTAACGGAAGGGTAGATGGTATTATTAGTTGCAAGCAAATGTTTTTGTGTTCCCAAGGCTACTTTGCTTATAAGTACTTGGTAAATGTTAATGAATTTTCACTAGTCTCTCTTTTCAGTTATATGTATATCTACCTCTTAAACTTTCTACTTTGCTGTCCCATCAGTAATATCATACTGGAAATACAGGAATAGGCCTCAATTATATGTTCCAAATTTATTCATATAAGTAGAAATGGATGATCAGTGGCTTAGAAGACTGTTCAGTCATTTTCAGTCATGTCTGACTCTTCATGACCCCAGTTGAGGTTTCTTGGCACAGATACTAAAATGCTTTGCCATTACCTTCCCTACCTCATTTTACAGATGAGGAAACTGAGGCAAACAAGGTTAAATGATTTGCCCAGGGTCACACAACTACTAAGTGTCAGAGGCCAGCTTTGAACTCAGGATGGTGAATCTTCCTGACTCCAGACTTGGCGCTCTATCCACTGGGCCATATATCTGTCTCAGCTCAGAAGACTAGAGAACCATACTCAGAAGACTCAACCAAGCTCATGACTTGGGGGATCTGTTCTGTATTTTTTTGCTGATGCCTGTTAAGTATAAACCACTTCAGGGATACTAGAAAATGGAAGTTAAAGGGAGCATGAGTGAGTTTAATCCAGAAGGTTTTATGTTCTTTTTTCATATAGAATGATGATGACAACCGAGCCTCTGAGAGCAAGAAACCTAAGATTGAGGAGAAGAGTTCATCAGGCCATAAGGCATCCAACAACAGAGAGTGAGTCCCAATAAATGTTGAACATTGATGTAATTGATATGCAGTATTTGTCATCGCATACATCTGCTTATGTTAGAATCTGCTTTATATGGGATTCAGGCACTTAAAGGGAAATAACTATTTCTCCACATCTATTTCCAAGGCAATATCATACTTGTTGTATTGTACTTGAAACTAGACCATTAGTTCCTGTTGTCTTTTTTTTTTTTTTAAAGTACTAAGACCTTTGACATAGTTGAAAAGTAAATGAAGATAAAGATATTGTCATTTCTCCTTTTCTGGATTGTGGGAGAACTATTTCATAAACTGCACAAAGAATATAGTTACATTATATAAGAATCCACAGATAAAAGCCACATGTCATCTATCTCTTCCTCTTGACTAGAAAGTGAAGAAACTGGTTTGAAATGTATATGCAACTTAAATATAAAAAGCCATATAACATTTCAAGGAGAATGGAAGGGGGAAATATTTTCACAAGTGTGAGTAGGGGGAAAATTCTTAATCAAATAAGATAGAGGTCAGTGATAAAAGAGGAAATAAATTTTTTGCTTACATAAAATTAAAGAAACTTTTTGCATACAAAATGTAGATAAAAGAAAGTTTGAATGGGGTAATCTTCGAAAAAAATCCTCATTATTAAATATTATTAAAGGTCTATATCTACCGGCCCTGGAATCAGGAGGAACTGAGTTCAAATTCATCCTCAGACACCTACTAGCTGTGTGATCCTGGGCAAGTCACTTAACCCCAGTTGCCTCTCCCCCCCAAAAATTGTATATCCAAGATACATAAGGCTGCATCTGCCAATAGATAAATACTGGGTTACAGGGTCTGAGCATTTTCTAAAAGAATTGCAGACTATCAGGAAGCATATACAAAAATGTTTTTACCTCACAATCTAAAAATTCTCAAAGATAACCAAAAAAACCTGAAACAATATAGGGATGGGTTTTTGAAAGACCAGTAACCCACCAAATACACTATTCATGGAGATGCACATTGGTCCAACCGTTTTGGAAAACAATTTTGGAATTATCCCTCCCCCCTGACACCTCCCCCCCCCAAAAAAAAAAAAAAAAGTTGTTAAAGAATTTATGCCCTTGGGCCCTAAATCCTACTATCATGCACTTCCTCCTTGGAGATAAAAACCAAAAATGTCCAATATATTTGTGAAACTCCTCATTAGAAGCACTTGTAATGGTATCAAAGAATTGGAAATAAAGTGAGTGCCCATTCATTGGGGAATGGATCTGTGGTCTTATATAATTTGGATAACATGTATAGCTGAATAATAGCTAGCACTTAGGTTACACTTGAAAGTTTGCAAAGCACTTTATGAATATTAACTCATTTTATCTTTTATAACAAACCTGGGAGGTGAGTGCTATTATTATCATCCCTGTTTTACAGATGAGGAAACTGAGGCAGGCAGTGACTTAGGATCACACAACAATTAAGCGCTTAAGGCCAGATTTAAACTTAGGTCTTCATGATTCCAGGCCCAGCCCCATATCTTCTATGTCACCTAGCTGCCTGTGGTAATAAGAATGTAGTGAAATTTTGCACATTAAGAAATTATAAATATAAGGAATTCAGAGAAACATAGGAAGATTTATATCAACTCATACAGAGTAAAAATAAACAGAACTGTGCACAGGCATAACAGTTGAAATTACTAAAAAGGAAGCCAAACTTGGAATAATCGGAAAAACCCGTAATGAATCTGGAAAACAGATAATGAAATATATCTAACTCCCTTCCCCACTGATAGCAAAGAAGCAGGGGACTGTGAAGGCCAAATTGTGCCGTCACTGTCAGTTGCAGTTGCTCTATTAATTATTTTTGCTTAACTGTTTTTCTTCCATGAAAGAATCCAGTGGGGGCGGGGGGGAGTATGACAAAGCAGTATATTCAGAAATGACTTTGCTGTCAAAGCAAAAGGCATCAATAAAGCTTTTTTTAAATGAAAAAAAAAGTTTGATGATAACCAGTGAGCATCAACCTGTCATTAGACAGAAATTTTGTTATATCCTTTTAAAAAATTTATTTTTTAATAGCTTTTGTTTTTGTATCCTCTTCATGTCTGAGCGTATACTTCCCCTGACTCACTGAGTCATCTCTTGTAACAAAGCTTTTAAAAAAAAGGAAAAAGTCAGCAAAATAAACCAACACATTGGCTATGTCTGACAGTATATGAAATATTCAATACACATAGTCCTCCACTTGTGCAAAAACGGAGAGAATATTTTCTCAGCATTTCTTTGGAGCCAGGCTTGGTCATTATTATTTGTATAATTTCAGTGACTTCATTAATGCACGTTTACATCAGACTGGATCATCAAATGCTTGAGAACAAGGTTGATTTTTCTTGAAAACAAAGGGATAAAAAAATATTCAAGTCTTCTATATTCTGTCTATTCCCTTCTCCATTTGGAGAATTAAATTATATTTATTTAATTTGGCAGGTCATCCAAACAGAGCGCTGTGAAAGAGAAGGAACCGATGCCTTCTCCTGCTGGGCCTATTCCCCTAAAAGACTCAAAAACTGAGCATGGATCCAGGAAGAGAACAGTCAGCCAGTCATCTTCTTTAAAATCTACTAATAGCAGCAACAAGGAGAGTAGTGGTAAAAATAGTTCTTCCACTTCCAAGCAGAAAAAGACAGAAGGGAAAGTTTTTAGTGGTTCCAAGGAAGCCAAGGTAAGAATTTGGAGACCTTCTCCCTTTGAAGATTTATTTGCTTGTTGCTTTAAATTATGATCTACACAAAACTTTTCCATTGTGACTTTTCTGATTGGCATTTAAACCTTGTTATTTTATTTATTTATTTTTTTTGCTCGGGACAGTGAGGGGTAAATGACTTTCTGAGGGTCACACAGCTAGTGTCAAGTGTCTGAGGCTGGATTTGAATTCAGGTCCTCCTGATATGGTGCTTTATTTATTCACTGTGCCACCTAAATATTCTTTATTTTAAAAAAATATTTTACAGACCTTGGACATCAGGACTTTGGTCTGTTTGGCAGTTTGAGGTGAAAAGTCCTTAGCCAACTATGACCACTAGATAGTAGCAGTTTCCTTCAAATTAGTATCAGGATGGGGGCGGCTAGGTGGCTCAGTGGATAAAGCACCGGCCCTGGATTCAGGAGTACCTGAGTTCAAATCCGGCCTCAGACACTTGACACTTACTATTTGTGTGACCCTGGGCAAGTCACTTAACCCCCATTGCCCTGCAAAAAAAAATTAGTATCAGGATATCATTAGATGTATTGGGCTATGTTTTATGCTACTGTTGACAAGCTGTACAGTTGAAACCAGATAAATGTGTTGGGAGTTAGGTACAAAGGTCTGGGGGCAGGGTCGAGCAAGTAAGGCACAGCACAGACCTGGCCAGCATAGTGTACTAGGGCAAGAAAAAGTCCCAGATCCAGGACAGAGTGTTCTGAACCCTGTACAGGGAACAGGAACAGGTGTGAACTTGTGGTTCTGTCACTCATTCCTCAGAGCTGGGTTCTCCTCTGGTTAGTGTATACTGAGGAGGGCATGTGTTGCTAGGGGTGGTGGTCTAGGGAAAAGAGCAGTTGTGACCTAAGTCTGGGAACTCTAAAACTGAAAAGTAGCTGTGTGGCTGTGACTATTCCACTGGAGTGAATAGGGTCTTAGATCCAGCCCCGAGCTTGGTCTGAAGCCTGCAGTAAAATAGCAAGTTCAGGGAACTTAGACCAAAAAGGAGCCTACAGTTCTGTTATTCAGAACCTTTAGAGCCTTCCAGCTTGTTGACAAACTGTTGGGTCCAGCAGCTCTTTAGTTGAGCTTCAACAAGTGTTAAAGCCCGTATATAGTTGTGTTTTTCAGACCTAAATTTAGGCAAGGAACTTGTAAAGTTTAGACCTGGAAGGCAGGAAGCAGATTTCTCCTTGTGTCAGATTGTTTTGAGCTCACTGAAAGCTTGCATCCTAAGCTGTTCCTGAGATCTTTGAAGAATACAATACTTACCTGGAGAAAGTGACAGGACCCAAGAGAATACAAAACAGGACCAAGCATGCTCCAGACATTCACTCCAGAAGTGATAAGAGTCCAAACTCAGGAAGTAAGACAGGAAAAATGAGTAAACAAAGAATCTAGCATTAAAGAGCTTCTATGGCAGACAGGGATGCCCAGGTCACACACAAAGGAGAGAATGGCTGCAAAGAAAACAACTTGGCCACAGGGATCAGGTAATATTATTGGAAGACACGAAGTACATGGTTTTGTTTTGTTTTTTTAATTAACAATTATAAATAAAATGAGGGCACTACCAGAAAAAATTCACAAAAGAAACAAGAGCTATGGAGGAAAGATTTAGAAAGAAAATTAACAACTTAGCATAAGGTCTAAAACCTGATCCAAGCAACAGAAAACATGAAAATTATAATGACCATTTAGAAGTTAATGACTCCCTGAGATAACAAGAAATATTAGAACAAAGCCAAAGGCGCCCCCTCCCCCTCCCCCCAGGCATCTCACAACAAAAACAACTGACCTGGAAAACACCACAGAGACAGTTTTGAATCATTGGACTACCTGAAAGCCGTGACTGAAAAATAGTCGTGACATCATTATTATTATTTATTTATTTATTTATTTTTTGTGGGACAATGAGGGTTAAGTGACTTGCTTGGGGTTGCACAGCTATTTTTTTTTTTTTTGGCAGGGCAATGGGGGTTAAGTGACTTGCCCAGGGTCACACAGCTAGTAAGTGTCAAGTGTCTGAGGCCAGATTTGAACTCAGGTACTCCTGAATCCAGGGCCGGTGCTTTATCCATTGTGCCACCTAGCTACCCCAGTTGCACAGCTATTAAGTGTCAAATGTCCGAGGCTGGATTTGAACTTGGGTCAGCCTGAATCCAGGGCCCAGTGTGCTGCCTAGCTGTCCCCCTCGACTTGTTTTTTTTTTTTTTTTTTTGAGATATTTTATTTTTTCCGTTACATGTAAAGATAGTTCTCAACTTTTGTTTATACATGCTTTACACTTTCAGATTTTTCTCCCTCCCTCCCTCCCCTCCCTCCCCCCTCCCCTAGACAGCAGGTAATCTGATATAGGTTATATCTATATATATCTATACATATACATATAGATATATATATACACACACATATATATACACATAATAACATTAATCCTATTTCTGCATTAATCCTGTTACAAGAGAAAGAATCAGAGCAGTGATGCAAAACCTCAAAATAGAAAAAAAAAACAACAGCACCCAAAACAAAAGAAATAATATGGTTCAATCAGCATCTATACTCCACAGTTCTTTCTTTCTTTTTTTTTCTTGGATTTGGAGATCCTCTTCTATCATGAGTTCCCTGGAACTCTTCTGTACCATTGCATTGGTGAGAAGAATATAGTCCATCACAGTAGGTCAACACTCAATGTTGATGATACTGTGTACAATGTTCTTCTGGTTCTGCTCATCTCACTCATCATCAGCTCACGTAAGACCCTCCAGGTTTCTCTGAACTCTTCCTGCTCATCATTTCTTACAGCACAATAGTATTCCATTGTATTCATATACCACAACTTGTCCAGCCATTCCCCAATTGATGGGCACCCCCTCAACTTCCAATTCCTTGCTACCACGTAAAGAGCAGCTATAAATATTTTTGTACATGTGGGTCCCTTTCCCCCTTCCATGATTTCTTTGGGCAAAAGACCTAAAAGTGGGATTGCTGGGTCAAAGGGTATGCACAGCTTTATCGCCCTTTGGGCATAATTCCAAATTGCTCTCCAGAATGGTTGGATCAGCTCACAGCTCCACCAACAATGTATTAGTGTTCCAATTTTCCCACAGCCTCTCCAACATTTATTATCTTCCTTTTTTGTCATTTTAGCCAATCTGATAGGTGTCAGGTGGTACCTCAGAGTTGTTTTAATTTGCATCTCTCTAATCATTAGAGATTTAGAGCATTTTTTCATATGGGAATAGATAGCTTTGGTTTCTTCATCAGAAAACTGCCTGTTCATATCCTTTGACCATTTCTCAATTGGGGAATGACTTGGATTCTTATAAATTTGATTTAATTCCCTATATATTTTAGAGATGAGGCCTTTATCAGAAGCACTGGCCTCAAAAATTGTTTCCCAGCTTTCTGCCTCCCTTCTAATTTTGGATGCATTGCTTCTGTTTGTACAAAAATTTTTTAATTTAATATAATCAAAATCATCCACTTTGCATTTTATAATATACTCTATCTCATGTTTGGTCAAAAACTGTTCTCCTTTCCAAAGATCTGATAGGTACACTATTCCTTTCTCTCCTAATTTACCTATGGTATCACCTCTTATGTCTAAATCATGTATCCATTTTGACCTTATTTTAGTATAAGGTGTAAGATGTTGGTCTAAGCCTAATTTCTGCCATACTATCTTCCAGTTTTCCCAGCAGTTTTTGTCCAGTTTTCCCAGCAGTTTTTGTTCGACTTGTTTTTAAGGAGAGAAAGTAGCAGGCTTGATGTGATATACCAATTCTAAATATCACTTCTGATGCAATTGACTTTCATATCTTAGATTTTTTTATCCTAACCCTTCTTCTCACCTCCACATCCACATCTCCAACTTCCTATAGCATATCTCCCCTTAGATGTCCCCTTGGCACTTCAAATTCCCCATTTTCAAGACCACACTTCCTGTCTTTCTTGCTAAACTTGTTCTTCTTTGTGACTTTCTATCACCATCCACCCTGTTATCGATGACACATCCCTCTCTTTCATCTCTCATGATCAGTTTCTAAGTCTTTTCAGTTCTATAACATCTTGAATGAATCCCGTTTCTCTCTTTGTGCTGTCACCACCCTGGTACATAGATTTCTATTATTGTCTGCCTTGACTATTAAGAATCCTCTTCACAGATGTCCCCACCTTCTAATCTTTCCCCATCTAATCTATTCCTCAAACTCTTATGCAGAATAGTCTGTTTTATGCATACCCCTGAGCATGTCATTGCTTTGCTCAGAAAGCATTAGGAGCTTTCTCTTGCCTACTAAAAAAGTGCTCTCTCCTGGAATAGAGGACCTCCACAATGTCCTGCCACATTACATTTCTTCTGCCTTTGGTTGTTTTGTTTTGGGGACTGAATCTCCCCATCTCTCCCAGGCTAGAATGCAGCAGCCACTCCTAGTTCTAATCCCAATACTAATTAGCATGGAAATTTTAAATAGCTCCATTTTTCTGAGCTGGGCCATTTCACCCCTCTGGAGGTAGCCTAGTGGCTTTCTCCTGCCGGGAGCTCACCATACTGTTGCTGGATTTAAATTTTAATTGTACTGTAACTCAGAACTCAATCAATCCATCAGCCTCAGTCTCCCCAGAAGCAGAATTAGAAGCATGTGCCTCCAAACGTGGCCACACTGTTAATTATGTATGAAATGTTCTCCTTCCCCTTTTCCTGTTGAAGTGTCACCTATCCTTCAGAGCTCAGCTCAGTGACCTTATATATCATTGAGTAGAGCTGTAAGGAATTTCAGCCCAGTCTTCTCATTTTGCAGATGTGAAAATTGAAGTCCCGTAAAGATGAAAGGACTGGACTCAAGTCCTGTAAAGTAACCTAGTCAGAATGTGAACCCATGTCTTCTAACTCCACATCCAGTGCTTTTCCTACTGCACCACTCTCCCCTGTCAATAACAAGCTCCTCCCTCAGACCTCACTTAGTACTTTTTTTCCCATTCTCTAAAGCACTTAGGTATTATGTATATTTGTGTCTTATTCCATCCCCTAGAATGTAAGCTCCATTAAGTTAGGGACCATGTCTAAACTTTATGCCCCCTAGTGCCTTTGAATAGAGTTCTTCATATAGGCACATAATTTAGGAATGAGTGAAAAAAATGCAAGAATGAACTTGATGTTGTGAACAGAGTATTGCTAATCCATGCTTGAAAATAATACCTAACAGATTGGTCCGTTCTGGCGTATTGATTTAACATATAATTTACTAGTTTTTTTTTTTTTTTTTTGGCAGGGCAATGAGGGTTAAGCGACTTGCCCAGGGTCATGCAGCTAGTGTCAAGTGTCTTGGGGCCAGATTTGAACTCAGGTCCTCCTGAATCCAGGACTGGTGCTTTATCCACTGCACTACCTAGCTGCCCCTTTACTAGTAATTTTTTTCTTTTATTTTCCCCCCCCTTTTTCGGTGAGGCAGTTGGGTTTAAGTGACTTGCCCAGGATCACACAGCTAGTGTCAAATGTCTGAGATTGGATTTGAACTCAGGTCTTCCTGAATCCAGGGTGGGTGTTTTTTCCACTGTGCTACATAGCTACCCTACTAGTAATTTCTAAGAAGTAATCTGATCTGACAATAGATCCATGTGTTCCTTATGTTTTCATTAACTGACATTGATTGAATAAAATGAACTGTATTCATGTGAAATGGAAAATAACTTTCTGAGTATTTTGAGAAGTTCTCAAATCATAGGAAAGCGATTTATAAAGCATCATCAATTGAAATGAATTGCAAAAGGGTAAGGAGTTGATTCATTTGCATCCTGAAGTAGAAAATAATTTTTGTATTGTTTACATATATCTTTAACTCTTTAGCTTGCAACTGTTTGTTTCAAATGTGGTAATTACTTTTTTCAGGAAAAGGTTCCAAGTAGTTCTTCAAACTATCCTCCAGCTACACAAATTCCTGATGGCTCTAAAACACGAAGAGCAAAGCTTGCCTTTGATGACAGGTAAAGCAATGGAGATGTGTCTGTGTACACAAAGCTTCCCACTATGAAATTGGTGATGGATTGTAACTGAAAATCTTGTCATGATTAGAGGGCACTGATACAGTGTGTGTGTAAAATGTTAAAACATTAAGAAGATGCACAACCTAATCCTTCTTGGGATAGTATATGATGAATACAAAGCCCACCTCAGGGAGTTAAAGGGCACTCTAAGTTATTTGTCCACGCTTAACAACAGAGCGCTAGCTAAAACAAATGGCTTTTTCTGAGATTAGCCATGAAGATAGTTCTATTCATAACAATGATTTTCAAAAAGTTATCTCTTGGCTTTGTACTAAATCTCAGGAGTAAATTAGGTTAGAAAGTTTAGAGGGGTGCATTATCCTGGCTCATTTTGCTTTCTGAAAATTTTCATGTATTTATTTGACTGACTCCAACCCAACAAGTAATTATTCAGTGACTACTATGGTCATGGTACTGTGCTATTTGCTGCAACATAAAAACAAAACAAAAACCGGTGACTAGCCTCACAAAACTTACATTTTAGTGGGAGAAATGTAACATATAAAGAGAGAAGCGGGCACAAGATAATTTGAGGAAGAAGAAAGCACTAAGAATGAGGAGCATTAGAAAGGTATTCCATAGGATGTGGCTTATGAGATGAACCTTGAAAGAACTAGGGATTCTAAAAAGTAAATGTGAGGAGGGAATGTATTCCAGGCTTAGAGAATAGCTTATACAAAGATATGAAATAGGATGTTTGAGTTTGCAAGTAGACCAATTTGAATGGGAATGTAGATTGTGTGAAAGGGGAGTAATGTATGGTCAGCTTAGAAATAGAGGCTGCTGCCATAATTGCAAAGGGTTTTAAATGCCAAATTTAGTCATTTGTAGTTTATCCTAGGGGCCATACATAGGAGATCATAATGAAACAATTAACACTGTATCTAATTTAAATTTTGCTTTCCACAACCACTATGCCCACTAACTAAAGTGATTTTTGATTCCACACTATATTTCCAGTAACTGTGAACATTGCACAAATTGAATATTTGAATGTGATCTTATGAAAATTTTTTCCATTTCTGTTGCAGGAGTTATTCAGCAGACCATTATTTACAAGAAGCTAAAAAGCTAAAGCACAATGCGGATGCACTGGTATGTTGGCCTTCACGTGTAGCTTTTTGGAATTAACTGGTACTTTTTACTTGGATTTTAGCCTTCTTTGAAGTACTCCACAACTCTCATGTTCTCTTATGATTCCCCCCACCCTTCAGTCTGATAGGTTTGAGAAAGCTGTCTATTATCTTGATGCTGTGGTGTCCTTCATTGAATGCGGGAATGCTTTGGAGAAAAATGCTCAGGAATCCAAATCTCCATTCCCTATGTATTCAGAGACTGTGGAGCTGATTAAGTAAGTACATGGAGATGCCCACATCAGCAAGGCCAATAATGCTGATTCACTGACCCAGATGCGCAGATTACAGCTGACAACATTTAATCATGCATTGGCAGCAGGGCAACTAATTAAATTACTTCTAAATTAAGTGATTTCCTTTTAATTTTGAATTTGTTTGATTCTGATGCTTTGGAGGGTATGGGGAAGGATGTTGCTAGATAAAATAAAGTCCTTGGTTTTGCTTACATTTTTGTGGTCACTAATCTGTGTACTTAATGTTACAGATACACTATGAAGCTGAAGAATTACTTGGCACCAGATGCTACAGCTGCAGACAAAAGACTGGCAGTTCTTTGGTGTGTAGATTTGTAAAGTGTCACATTTGCACCAGGTTGTGACAGACACAGAAATGCTTTCTAATTCGAATATGCACAACTTCCAATGTTTTTTGTTTTGTTTGGCATTCCATGAATTTAGGATCTGTGTTATAAGACACATGAAGTTAAGAAATAAAATAGGGGGCGGCTAGGTGGTGCAGTGGATAGAGCATCGGCCCTGGATTCAGGAGTACCTGAATTCGGATCCGGCCTTGGACACTTGACACTTACTGGCTGTGTGACCCTGGGCAAGTCACTTAACCCCAATTGCCTCACTAAAAAAAAAAAAAGAAAGAAAGAAAATAAATAGATTTCTATCTTGTTTTCAAATTACAAGGCACTATGGAGGGAGCTTGTCTTCTCCCTCCCGAGGTAGACCCCTTCATCTTGCTCTGGGGAAAATGTTGGTAGGGTACAGGAGAGTGTGCCATAATCTAGGTTTTTAATCTCCTCTCTCACAGTCTTTTCTTGGGGATCTAGTAGCTTATTCATTTATAAGAAGAGAATAAAAATTGAAATATATCTAATGTCTGAGGCATCTGGGAAGTATAGTAGGCTTGTTTAGTACACTTCTCTGGGCCATTTGAGGATAGGAAGTCATTAAATGAGCCAGTCTCAGAATTGGGGGTTACTCCCAGCATGATGACCATGATGATACTGATAATAAGGCACAGTTCACTGGATGTAGTTTTCATGGAGATTTCTGGAATACGTAAGGAGTAATAATATTACTTCTTAATTCTATTGTAGTATTAATAGTATTATCTTGTAAGCTCCTTGAGGTCAGTGACTCTTTCCTCTTCATATCCCTTTATATCCCTAACACTTGACACAGTGCCTCGCATAAAGCAGGCCCTTAATAAATATTTGACAATAATTTTCTTATTCTGTAGTATTAGTTGAGTCGTTTTTACCTATGAATTAAAGCTAATGTCATTGTCAATTTAGTGATAACAGTTTCTTCCAAATAAACTTGGAGAAAACAAAAGGTGCCTTTTTTCCCCCGCATTATCTAGTGCTGTTATTGTAAACAAATATTTCTTCTCTCCCTCTCTCTCTTTTCTTTTAAGCCTTCGATGCCAGTCCTTATTATACCTGAGGTTATTTAAACTGAAGAAGGAGAATGCTTTGAAATACTCAAAAACATTAACCGAACATTTAAAGGTAAATGTAGCTGATAGAAATATGAATTCTGGTTCTCAAACTTAATTTTGCAAAGGGGACTCATCTTCCATAGCCCTGAAAAAGGTCACTATAATGTCTCTGGGTATTGGGATAGGGGAGCGTTACAAGCCTCTGAGTATTGGGGGATTGAGGGGGAAGAGATGGTTAATGACCATGGTAAATGTTCATTTTGAGGATTGTTGAGCCTTGTAGGGTTTGTAGGGTTTCCAACAAGGCTGTTTTTGCTGGACTGCTCTTTGAAACTCCATTTAGAACTGTCTTTGGCAGTGCCGTGTATAAATAATACTTCAGGATATAAATTCCGTTTTCATTAAACTTTAGAATAGTCTCTTCCCAACTCCTTGCATATCTCTCTTTTCTGTTCCTACTACTTTTACTGGCATTCAGGACCATGCACAGTCCACCCCCACTCTTCCTTTTTTGAGCTTTCTCTAACAAGGCTACCCACTATCCATGAACAAGCTCTGTACATTCCCACCTCTGTACCTTTATTTATAGCGTTCCCTTTGCCTCAGATGCCCTTCTCTGGCTTTCTGCATCCTTCCAAGCACAGCTCTTTCATAAACCCATTTCTCAGACCCCATTTCACACGTTCCCCAGCTCACAATGTCTCCCTCTTTTGTACTCATATCTTTCTTTATAGTCTATCACCTGTACCATGTACATATGTCTTCCCTCCCTAAAAAGATTGTAAGTTCTTTTTAGGGCAAAAACCATACTTTATGCTTGCTTTGGAGAGTATAAAGCTCATGCATAGTAGACATTCAGTATTTTGTTGATTTAATTGATAAGTAACTTGGTATTTTTTTTTGTGTGTGTGTGTGTGTGTGTGTGTGTATGTATGTGTTTTGTCTCTAGAATTCTTATAATAATTCTCAAGCTCCATCACCTGGCATGGGAAGGTAGGCAATGTTATTTTTATCCTGTGAAATAAAAATCACTCCCTAGTAGTTCTTTAGTGTTTTTTGAATACATAAATTTATGTCAAAGTTGGCAATAAGGACATCATTCAGAAAGCAGCAGTTCCACATATTACATAATTTATCAATCAAGTCTAAAGAATTGTCATGCTTTTATCTTAAACATTTGGATCATTCTCAGCTAAATTAGCAGATGTATTTTGCCTCCTTTGAGACTGGAACTTAAAAGGATATTTGACCTTGAAACTTACTCAGAAACCCTAGAGGCAAGTGAGCAGGGCAGAAGTCTGATCCTCATCCACTCCTAAAAAACTGCTGCTGCCAGCCACACCTGTAGTGCAGTATTTAAGGAGAAAAGTTTTGGGAAGTGGGTTTCCCACTCCCAAATACCACCCTCTTTATTGGTACTTAGGGACACTCCCAAAGATTGATTTGGTTTCAAACCTGTTGAATTTGAGTTGGCCACCTAAGTCATGATGTCAAAAAACTATTGGAAATGTGTATGTAGCTTTGGAGAAAACAGCTAGAGATTTGGGAATCCACAGTGAAGTAAAAGCTCAGGCATCACAGAGAAGAGAACTGAAAACAGAATACTGAGGAGAGACATTTCAGAAGAACAAGAATATTTGTATGTCCAGAGTTCTTAAATGCATTTTCATTCATTCATACCAGTACCACTCACTACAGTTATCCCTTCCACATCATGACTTTCCCCATCATGGTTTCAATATATTGAGAGTTGGCATAAAAAATTAAATTGGAATTTGGGGGGAGTTTTGCAGAAGCTGCAGACTACACGCAAAGGCCAGCAGATGACACAGAAACTCAGAAACGCATAAAATATATGTATAGTATTGTATAATGTCAACCCAAATTTTCTAGTAAGGTACTTCAAACCCTCCATAAAAGAAAAAGAAAAAATGCAGACTTCTTCTCTTGTATGAAGGGGAGGGTCCAAAAATTTTACTTGGATTTTCCAGATTGTAGTGTTGCTTTGCCACCTAACCCCTGCAATGCAGAAGGGATCATTGTAATATTCATCGGAGTAAAAAGGAACGGAAGGGAGGAGCCTATAGTAATTTCTCCATTTGATTTCCCTCTACTATATGTAGATTTTATTATTATGGGCTTTTTTATTCCAATTTTGGTTTTAAAATTTATATCCTAAAGTTAGGACATTAGCAGTATTTTTAACAATTTAGTTTGGAATTGAAATGCCTATATCTTATGCATTCTTTCATTCATTTGGTTTGAGATTTAGTTTCAAATGACTGATCTTTTCATCCCAGTTACATTTTTATGCATATTCATATAATATTTTTTTTCCTAAATGGATGGCCTGCATTACTTAGTATGTTATCATATGCTAATATCCATTAGTAAGATAGCAGTGAATTCTGGGACTTTTTTGAATCAGTCCTACAAAAGTCAAAGTAACACATAGCTTACATCCTGTGTCCATAGGAAACACTGCACTGTTAGAGAACTGAGTATAGTTGAAAGCTGTGCCTGTAAACGTTGAATAATCTTGTTAAATAATTTGTGTAAAAAAACATTACAGGGGGTGGCTAGGTGGCGCAGTGGATAAAGCACCGGCCCTGGATTCAGGAGTACCTGAGTTCAAATCTGGCCTCAGACACTTGACACTTTGACACTTACTAGCTGTGTGACCCTGGGCAAGTCACTTAACCCCCATTGCCCCGCAAACAAAACAAAACAAAAAACCAAAAAAAAAATTACAGCGGTTCAGAAAAAAATACTATACTTTGTCATTGATTATTTTAAGAAACAATTTTATATTCCATTCCTATTGTGAAAACCAGAAAACCATTTCATTATTCTAATGTTCTATAGAAATGATGAAAACTTCCTTTAAGTAGCTGACAGTTTAAATCTTGGTATGTTCTGTGCACCATATCACAATCAAAGTCGTTGCCTTTTCTTTCTGTGTACTGCATACAGCAAAGCTGCGGGGATGCCTTCCCCAGTTTCTCCAAAGCTCTCTCCTGGCAATTCAGGAAGTTACACTTCAGGGGCAAGCAGCACTTCAGGGAGCAGTTCTTCAGTAACTATTCCACAGAGAATCCACCAGATGGCAGCCAGCTACGTTCAGGTCACATCCAACTTCCTTTATGCCACCGAAATCTGGGACCAAGCTGAACAGCTTTCTAAGGAGCAAAAAGGTAGATTGCAGGAAATTAGTATGTTCAGAGGATAGTAGATGGATTTTGTTTTGTTTTGTTTTGGTGAGGCAACTGGTGTTAAGTGACTTGCCTGGGGTGACACAGCTACTAAGTGTTAAGTGTCTGAGGGTGGATTTGAACTCAGGTCCTTCTGAATTCAGGGCCAGTGCTCTATCCACTGTGCCACTTAGCTGCCCTGGTAGATGGATTTTTAAAAACCAAACAAGTTAATTTTTTGGTATCAATAGTTCACTATAAGTATTGATATTTTTTAAAGTATTGGTCTTCGTTTTATGTAATCTATTTTAGGGGTAATTACATTAATTTGTAGATTTCTAGATTTTAACAAACATACCATAAGGTTAATACTATGGTTAATATCTTTTTCTGTTGCTTCATTGTGGCATGGAGTTAAACTCTGACTGTACATGCCTGCAGAAAATGAGATTGGACAGCTCCTCCCAAGTTGGAAGGGAAACGTTTTGGTCATAGGCCTGGTAAGGGACAGCACATATACATATATATGTATATGTATATGGTCCTCTTTTCTGAGGACCAGCTTGGCTGAATGAACCAGGAGAGGCTCATTACCAGGTTGACCACAAGGTGATGAAGTTTTTAGCTATGGTAATTTTCCAAGACCTACTAAGTTATAGAGAGAATGCAATCTGAGTTGGCAGTAAAGTTACAGATCTTTAGGAAGAAAAAAAAAAGACTTTTCTAAGTCAGTCTCAGTGGTCTGTCAAATTTTAGGCTCTTCTAAAAGAGCTGTTCTAGCATTAAAAATATAATGTAAAATTTATCTTTAATTCACTTAAAATAAATTTAATTTAATTTTCTTTTTTGGTAGCAAAAAACAACTAGTCACAGGAAAATATCGCAATATCTCTGAGACATCTAATATTTGCAAAAATATCTACTAGTTTTGTAGGCAAAAAATATCTTCTAAAATTGGCTTTTCATCTTAATTTAGTTCAATAAGAACTCTCTATATGCTAAACACCAGTCTTTATATTCCAAGTAAAAGGGAAAAGAAAATAATGCCAGATTGAATTGGAAAAGGGAAGGTTTCCTAAGGTGACATAATACAAAGGAATGAATATTAGATTTGATGTTCTGTCAAGTTCATTAAAATGTAGTTTTGCCTGTAAATGTAACTCTGGCAGTAAATTCTGATTAAAAGAAAAACATCCATAAGTGAAATGGGCTGCTTCTGGAGACAGTAGAGTCATCTTCTACCAAAGGTGTTCACCTGGAGATTTTGGTGACCACTTGTAGAAAGTTGATGTTGTCAAAAGGGTGTCTGTATAGGTAAGGTTTGGACTAGATAAGCTTAAGGTCTCTTCTGATGGTGAGATTTGGTGAGTCTGTGCCTTAGGTAGGATTCCCTAGAAAAATAGCTGTTCAGAATATACTTTGCTTAGTATATCTCAGAGGAGGGAGGAAAAACTTATTTCCTTTCTTCCTATAAATTATGGATTTCTTTTTACTGCACTGTCTGCCAGATGACACAGCAGTCACATAGGAGATTTACTGTACATGATTTAATGAATGTTTTTGCTCATTTTAGAGTTCTTTGCTGAACTGGATAAAGTTATGGGCCCTCTCATCTTTAATTCAAGCATCATGACAGACCTAGTTCGTTATACCCGGCAGGGACTTCACTGGCTTCGTCTGGATGCCAAGTTGATATCTTGAACTGAAGGATTCTTACCCAGAACATTCTCGTTGCCTCTGATTTTTCTCCACAACACTGTGTCATATCAATAAGGAAGACTGCCATAACACTGCTTAGTCAACACTAAGAGCAAGGAATGCTTCTGCCTCACTGTCTCATGTAAAAGTTGTGTTTTGGGGTTTTGTTGTTTTGTTTTATTTTGTTTTGAACCCAAAGCCATCATGTTAATGGACTCCTAAGGTATTCCCTATTTGGAAAGTTATTTAAGTATTTTTACATCTGCAGCATATTAATAAGATGCAGTTTTAACTGATCTGAAATGGGATTGGAATTCTAGTTGTAATGCATAAGTAATCAATTTAAATCATATTTATTTTAATTTTTAACTGCCCAGTTTGGTGGGACTATTTTAATAATTATTTCTACCTATAAATTTATCCTACCAAATGCTTAGCAGAAATTTCATGCAGACACTTTTATTTATATACTTTAAACTTTGTTTTCAGTAATGTCTCCATGTGGTAGAGCTTGTAAAAGAGGATCATTATATTCTCAAATGTAGAGACATGTATTTAACATGTCTGCCGCCTCCTACTCAAATCTTAAATGACAACTACAGTTTTAGTATTGCAGAATTTGTACTTAATGTTAGGGAAAAGGACCCAGAGAGGTTCTTGAACATGTGAAAAGAAATTTAAATATTAGAATATAGCATTCTAGATTGGGGGAAAATCATGTTTGATTCAAGATGGGTTATTATTTTAAGAATCATGATCACACTTAATAATACCATAGCAGTCTCACAGTGTTAGTTACTTATATTTAATGAATTCTAAAAGAGATCAAGTAAGAACATGGACTCTGGGAGATGTGCATCATACAGAAGTTTGCCTTTTGTTTTGTTTTGTTTCGAATGAAAGGACAATCTTGAACCTTTTAAATTTTGTTGGAACTTTATTCTTGTTTTTGCCAGTTGATACTACATTGAAACAGTATGATTTACCATTGGAAAAATGGATTAGAGAACTCCTTAGAGACCTCTTGTCTCTTCCAGTGACTGAGAAATTAGAAATTTTGTTGAAGCATTCATATCCATCTTCAGAATTCTTTTTTTTTAATATATATCGACTTTGTGATATTCTGATATGCGTGTACAATGACTGCTATGGAAATGGGCTGGAGTTTGGGTGTGTCCTGTTTTACCTTACAACTTAGAGCAAAGTTGTAAAACAGTTCTAATCTGGAGGCACAGAACTTGTTTTAATCATGTATTTACCCCATTGTATTATGAAGGCCCCCAATGAGTGAAGATTGTTTCTGTTGGGAGCAGAATATTCACTTTAGAAAAGTATCTTACTGATGGAAAAGGAGAGCCCTCCCCGGGTTTGAAGTGGCTGCTTTTGTAAAAGTTGTGCACCAAAGTACCTTTCCATACAAGGTGCTTGTTGGAATACAAGGTGAGAACTGTACTGTTTGTACTTTGCTTAGTGCCCCTATCACGTCTGGTGTGCCTTAAATCTTACATTTAGATGAAGACTTGATGGACTGTTTACAGACGAAGCGGCGCAGGTCGACTGTGTACAGCTGGCTTTGTGCAGTAGTTAGGTAGACTTTCATTTCCTTTTAAATGTTTCTTTAGGACTAACTGTAAAAATCATTGCTTTTATAAATGGTAACCGTTTAGTATAGTGACTTAGCCTAAATCTAGTGAGTCCGGATTGTATAAGGCTGCTGAAAGAAGCAGATTTTCCTCCCAATACCAGAAATGAACATATGCTTTCAGGAAAAAAGAAAAGATTGCACTCAATTTCTGGATCATCATCACGTGCCAAAAGGATGGCAAGTGCAAAAAAAAGGAATCGAATGTTGAGTTGTAAACATTGTACAACGAGTACTGCAGTTTATCCTTAAACTCATATTTTACAAACTAGCAAGCTTTTATTGCATTATAGTTGCATATCTGTAGGGCTTCCTTGATTATTTTGTACTTCCAAAAAAAAAAAAAAAGATGGTTTTTCTACTGTCAGAGAAGGGAAAGTTAGCAGACCAATGTTGAATTGAAAACTTCTCTGCCGTAGATTTCTGTTGGTTTAGCACCCTTCTGAATTAAATCTGTGAGTGCATGACTGGGTGAGAGAGAGACTGATTGACTGACTGTCTGTCTGTCGGTTAGAGGCTGTATTCAAAGGATAAGCTTCTTATAGAGTCTGATGGTTTTTTAGTAAGTTTTTCAAATAGTATCAAAACAAGTTCAGTCTTTCCCCTTTAGCTCCACAGTGTCTTAGGGGGACCTTAAGGCCCAGTGTATTTTATATATCCTTATATGGCCTGATGGTCAGCAGAAACTGTGTGTGTGTGTGTGTGTGTGTGTGTGTGAGTGAAAGAGAGAATGGAAATTCTCATGTATGGTGAATGGTGCTGCACTAAAATATTCTTCTTAAAATTGTATTCATACTGGGATGGTGAATTCTTTTCAGTTGAAGAATATTTCCTTCCAGTTAGTAATGGGCAATAGAAAGTTTGGGCCTGAGTAATTGTCTGTATTTCAAATGCCATGGTTTCTGGCAGAAACCCCAGTAGTAATGTGTAGAATATGGCTTCCCTGACTGTCTGTAGTCATCTGGATATTTGCCTCTGTTGTAGGTGACCATTCCACCTCAAATTTCTTGTGACTTTTTTGTTTAACTTTTAAAACTGAATCTAACTAATGATAAAAAGCTGATCTAACTTTTAATGTATAGATCATCTTGGAAATACAGCTCTTTTAATAGATCATATAGTTCATTAAAGACTAATTTTGTCTGCCTCCTGTCATACATACATGACTTAGCTAACATTTTGCCCTTTATATACAACCAAAGTATGGAACAATGTTGTGTCCAACAATGCTTTTTTCATCCTGGGAGCCTCAACTTAGCCTGGCTGAGCCTGGCCATAGTGACCCCAACCTCATGAGATGGAACCTTTCTCCACAGCCACTGCCTTTACATGTCAAGATCTTTTTTTCTTCCATCCCCTTCAGTCCTCTTCAGCAAGCAGACCTGTGGCTTCCACCTAGTGAGGTGGCTTATCCATGATTGTTGTTGACAGCACTAGTACTCCCTCCTTGAAAGCAAACCTTGAAGAAGGTGACTTTTTTAGGAGTTCTGTGCTGTGACACAGGATGAGATTTGTACATATGTCTGCCAAAGAAGGTGTTTGAAAAAAGCTGGCCTAAGCCAACAATGCAAACTAGTCTCAAATAGTGAACATTTGGGGAAAAGGCCACTCCTTATTGTACCAAGAGGGTTCCTGTTATTGTGGATCGATATATATTTATATATCAGTGTTGCACTTTGAACCACTTGTAGTTTGACTAAATCCTTTTCCCCACATCCATTTCTTCTTTTAATTAAAGAAACATAATCAGACCAGGCTGGCTCAGACAGCATAATTTTATATTGGCTGATAGAAAGTTTATAATATTATGGAATTTGATTTATAACAGCCAGGTTTCTCCTTGTGAAGCAAGATTACAGAAAACAAACTCTTTAAAGCTCAAGGCTTTGGCATTCATATCTAGTGGATTAAAAAAAGAAGAAGAATCCGTGTGAATCCAGTGTAGCCCCAGTCATTTTGGTTGAAGATGATTTAGCCATAAAAAGGAGTACATTCTGCACTCTTCTTGGTGTGATAGTGAGCAGTTTGAATCTTTAGAATTATGTACACATACTCACTTTATATATAATGTATTTTTTAAAAACCATGAAATCAGTTTGTCTAAAGTATATATGTGTAGTATTTTAGCTTAGTGCACCCGTTTCCACATTATTTATTAAATTGATCTAAGTCACTTTCTCAGTGACACTTCTGTCACTTCATTCAGTGACATTTGTTGCATAGTAATGTACAAGAGTGCAATGTGTATTCCTTTAGATGAAGAGTTTATTTGCAGTAAGCTCATTCTAAAATGTATCTGTGCCCTTTATTAATATGTCAGGGCTTTTTGGGGGTGGGGGGTGGGATCGGGTGGAGAGGAGTCTTAATTTTCCAGTTGCTATTTGGATAAAAATGGCCTCATTGTGTGTTTTATTTATATAATATTTTGCTTTGTCACAGGTGCACTTAGTGGGATTTTTGTATGAAGTAGGTTATGTTAAGCCTGAGCAAGTCCAAGTTTTAAATGAATTTACCCCACTGGGGAGTAACCATTGTACAACCTTATAGAGTCTATGACTAGAACTCTTCAATTCTTTGAAACACAGATCTCATTATCTTTAGCTTTAGTATAAAGTATAGTGGAGAAGTGGATTTTCCCCCCTAGTAATAGGTAATATGGACCTAGACTAATTCTGCATTAAAGTAAATGATAGGTGAGTTAACTCCCTTCCAGATGACTTGAGAGTAATCTGTCACCAACAGTTTACATTAGTTTGCCAGGGTTTGGTGATTGTTAAAAGTGCTTGTCTCTTATACTCAGCTAATGGAGAACCTTTTTGGCTCCTTAGAGACTAGAGCAAAGCAATTAGTTGCAAGTGCAGAAGTCACTTGTCAGAAAATCATTGTTAAGGTTGATTTTAAAGGTAAAGTACTTCTTACTAAGTAAGCTCCCTTAGATCTCTAGACCAACAGGTCAGTTGAAGAACTTGATGCTTCCAGCACAAGTGGACAAGCTGGGAGTTAGGGCTAGATGTAAACATAGACTTTGCCCTATGAAAACCTTAAAGTTGCAGACTGGTTCTCATGATTTTAAATAGCCTTTGGAGGAGCCCATTAATCTTCCCTATGCCAATATTCAGCATGTCTTAAAATGAGCAAGAAAAGGCTGCCCAGAAATGTGGTTTAATTATAAACTGTTCACCTTTGAAATTCTCTACCTGTTTTAGTTCATCAGGAAAAAGTGACCGGAAATGCTGCCTTTCAAGTCTATGCCATGAGGGCCCATATTTATTCCACTAGCTGGTGATATAGACTTTCAAAAATGTCCCTGTTTTTGTGACTTTATGCATAACCCTAGCAAATTATTCAATTGAGCATTCATCAGTATTGCATCGCTCATTAACTGAGTTTTGACTGCATTGATATGAATGCCTAAAAGTTCACCTTCTAAGACCAGACATGGTGTTAGCAAGCACAGCTCCTAGAATTTATATCTGGTCTCCTTTTTGAATGATTTTAAGCAGTTTTGTATATGGAGGATGAAGTGCTTATATATTTATTGAAAATCCTTTATCTTATTTGAAATTATAATTATTTGGTGAATAAGGGTTTGAGGTGTTTTTTTTTTGTTGTTGTTTTGTTTTTGTTTGTTTTGTCTGGGGGAGATGTTGAAGGGAAGCTGGGGAGGGTAGTTGACTTGTAAGCCCTGGTTGATCCTAAAGAAAAGATATTGTTAGTGACTGACAGGATGTCTTTATTTGTACATGACTCAAGTCCCTGTTTCACATTTGTTTATCCAAATTATTTAGGCATCTGGTATTTTCAACCAAAACTTAAAATATATACTGTGAGTTTTATTTGTTGCAATACACTTAAATTTCAAGGGATAGTTTGGGGCTCAGAAGTTAGGATTTTAAAGTCAATATGTGCATTTCATGTAATAAAGCTGTTAATGGTGAGCAAAGTATTATATACTAACTAGATTTTTCCACATCTGTATAGTATATTCTATGTATTTTGTGGTATTGAGATTATAGAAAGTTTAGAGTGTCTGAAACATGCATTTAATGTGTATTTTTAAACAAATTTATGGCAATTAAAATATTTGGAGAAAAGGGTATCACATTTCAATTTGTAAAGATCTTTTTAACTACTGTGTCATTAAATGCTTTGTATAATGCAAAACCATAACTGGAAAAACTTAAGTTTAATAAATATCAAATAGATTTTTCTGTATTAAACTTTATAAAAGCTGTGCTGTTTACACTTCTATTTTTTTCCTCCTAATTTGGATCCTCATTTTATATTTTTGTACTGGGTTCAAGGATCCATGTCCTTTGAAAACATGTTTTAGTGGGTGTATTTTGGGGGGGCAGGGCAATGGGGGTTAAGTGACTTGCCCAGGGTCACACAGCTAGTAAGTGTCAAGTATCTGAGGCCGGATTTGAACTCAGGTACTCCTGAATCCAGGGCCGGTGCTTTATCCACTGATCCACCTAGCTGCCCCTAGTGGGTGTATTTTCATGCCTGCTTCTTGATTGGTCAGTAGGGTTATTGTATGATCCATGTGCCCATATGCGTAGAAATCAGTTTATTGAACTGATGTTGTACAGAAGCCTTAGCATTCTTTCTGAGCCTTGTTCTTAGAATAGGAATTGTCTTGATAAATTTACAAAGATTTTTGAGTTCCTTCTTGGGGACAATTCAAAACATGGATGTATTTCTTGGAAGGGTGATGGGGCGGTATCAGAATTACTGAACGTGACTGTCACTGGAGAGATGAAGGCCAGTGTTACAGAGGTTTTGAAATTATAAGCTTTTGTCTTAAATTTTAACATTCTACCATATTCCTATTCTTAAGTATAATATTGACCCCCCAACTTTCCAGACTGAAAATTTTTCTAGCCTGTTACAACTTCATAAAGTAATAGATTTATTTTTCTACATGCCATTTCCCAAAAGCTTGAATTTCAGATGTTTCATTATTAAGAAATGATAAAAAATTTTTAATTTTTCAAATTTTAACAATAATACATGCATATAAAAATACAGACTCTTAAGTTCAAAAGTTTAAATGTCTTTATCCACATGTCCATGCTCGAAGGAGTGGGAAGGGAGGGTCTAAGTTAAGGTATGCATCTGCCTTTAAATATTAAATAGTAGAACAGCTTCGCAGATAATTCCACTAGTTCTGCAGCTAATAATCAATATTCCATAGAACGGAGCATTGTTGGAAGCAGCTGCTTTCTTCTCTTTTCTTCAGTAAATATGTCATTCCTGGGTCATGCTGAGGGAACATCGTCTTTTCCTAGGTGAATGAAAAGATATGTTACAAGGCAGAGGCAGGGCTCTGATCATACACATACACACATGCACACATATATACATACATGTGTAGATACACATATATACATGTGGATAAAAATCTTTGTCTTGCCTAGTTTTAGAATCTCATGAGGTAGAGAAAGTGAAATTTGTTTTTCTAAAAGGTCCCGGTCACTTGAATTTCTGCTAAGCTGATTGAGAGAAAAGAAGCAAGCCTCAGCCCCTGGACCCTTCCTATGATCTACCACCATCCCAGACTACGGTCTCAGTTTTGGACTGATCATGAAGAAGAAAGGATATGTATATAATTCCATTGTCATCCCACCATCTAGGCTAGTCTCTCCAGATGATCCTTGTGACTTAAAACCTAGATCTCCTGAGCTTGTCAGGCATTCTTTTCCCTCTGTGGGGCCTCAGGAAGACCTGAGTTCAAAATCAGCCTCAGACACTTGCTAGCTATGTGACTTTGAGCAAGTCAATTAACTTCGCTTCAGTTTTCTCATCTGTAAAGAATACCACCTGCCAATCATGGTTGTATAAGGATTAAATAAGATAGTAAAATGTTTAGTGCAGTGCCTGGCACTTACTAGGTACTATATAAATGTTAGCAGTTATTATTAGCTATTATTATCTCTTCTCCATACCCTCGCTTCTCTTCAAACCGAGTGCCCCCCCCCCATGTCTCATAATTGTAGGTACCTGCACAGTTTTGTGATGCATTCAGAGTCATCACGACAAGATGCCCCAATAGGCCTGAGGGAAACACCTCGCCAGAAGGGGGTCATCCTTTTTAGTCTTCTCTGGACTGAACCCTGCTGGGGCAAGGGAGAGGACTCCACCTAAGGAATAGGGTGGAAGGTGACAATCGTTATAGACGCCCTTTAATGCTTCTAGCTTTACTCACCACAGCCCCGTGAGATTAGGACAAGAAGAAGGAAAGCTTTTGTTTAGCCAACATCAGAGGCAGCCAGGTGGCACAGTGGATAGAATGCTGAGTCTGGAGTCAAGAAGACTCATCTTCCTGAGCTCAAATCTGGCCTCAGATACTTGCTACTTGTGTGACCCTGGGCAAGTCATTTCACCCTGTTTGCCTCCATTTCCTCATGTGTAAAATGAGCTGGAGAAGGAAATGACAAACCCCTCCAAGTGTCTTTGCCAACAAAACCCCACACCGTGTAGTGAAGAATCAGACACAACTGAAACATCTGAATGACAACAAAAAGCCCAGCCTTATGTAAAAAAAAGGCCCTCTAAAAGGGTAGAGAGTGAAGATAGAGCAAGCAAATGATTTCAAAAGTGAAGTAGGTTCCATCTTCCCTCAGCAATCTTACAATCTGCCCTCAAAGGCTGAGTTATATAGCACAGGCATATTTGCCCAGAGTGGGGACTAAGGGCTTCCCCCTTATCCTTACCTGTTTCAGGAGCAGCAGACACACGATGAACAGGGCCAAGAGCTTAAGATGTGCCATGGCTACGTGTAGGAAGCTGATGATCTGACTGCCAACAGGGACCCCTTGCTTTTATAGGTCGAAATCAGCCCAGTGATTAGTGGCTGCGTGTTCTAAGGGGCAAAGGTTGGAGCAGAGATCAGAGAAACTTTAATAAGTTAATGTCTACTAGGGCAATCTGCTCAAGGTCTGCCCCTTAGGCTAATTTTATTTGCTGAATCTTCAGCTGACCTTTGAAGTGGTTGTTAACTGGCCTAGTTTACATTTTACCCACTTTAAGAAAAATCACATCCCACCTTTTTTTCTCCCCCTCTGAGGACCAAGCCAAGCCATAGACATAAGGAACCTGACCATAATCCACTGATGTCAGTAATTAAAATATTTCGGTTTGTGTGTGTGTGTGTGTTAAAGTGGGGGTCATTTGAGCTACCATTTGTTATAAGCGCATTTTCTAGAGTCTCAAGTCCTATGTGGGTGGGTAGCTACCTATTCTTTTTTTTTTCACTTAAAGCTTTTATTGGCCATAGTAATTTCCCCCACAAAACCTTTCAGAATACCTCTTAAGTTCTTAGAATGTCAAAATAGAAAGTTAAGAATAAAAGGAGTAAGTTTAAGGGAAAAAAGCAGCAACTTGGCAAACAAGTCTCTGAGCCCTCTGCCCACCTTCACACCTCCTTTTTCTCCAGTAAGATTTTGTGCAGATCGTCAGCATCCTCCGTGGTCTTGACCCAGATGAGCATTGTCACGGGGATGGTGCTGCCTATTCTTTTGTGTGTGTGTGTGTGGGGGGGGCAATTGGGGTTAAGTGAATTGCCCAGGGTCACACAGCTAGTAAGTGTTAAGTGTCTGAGGCTGGATTTAAACTCAGGTCCCCCTGAATCCAGGGCCAGTGCTCTATCCATTGAACCACCTAGCTACCCCTGTTGCTTTTTTTTTTTTTAAACAATGCTTGTCAGTTCCCACTGACTTCTTCATCCATACCCAATAGAATCTTCCCTCAGAACAAAATACACAGATATTCAGAACAAATCAACACACTGACCATATCTAATAATCTATCCTTCATCATCTCTACACCTTTAGTCCACCACCTCTTATTTCATTTGCTATTCTTTTTGAGCATAGTTGTTTTGTAAATTGTTTTAGAGAGATCATCTCTTCATCAATTCATACATAGTAAAACTATAAAGATAACAGATCACAGTAAGAAAATAAATAATAGTATCACTAAGTTACAGAAAAGTCTTGGCAAACTATAACATTCATTTTTGTTTAAAACATTGGTAGATCTTTCCTTAATATGAACAATGGTATCTACAACCAAGAACTAGTACCTATAAATGGAGAAATGTTAGGTTCAACTAAAATTAATTAAAACAATAACTTAGAAAAGTAGCAAGATATAATAAAATAAACGCACCAACTCACTAACTTTTCTTGCATAATTAATTACTGACAAACAGAAAAGCCATTTAGAGTAACTAGAAGGCATGAAATATTTGGGAGTCTACCAGGACACACAAGAATTATATGAAGATGACCATAAATGCTTTACAGAAAATACCTGAATAATTGGAGAGATAGAAATTGCTAATGGTTGAACCATGTTAATATAATGAGAATGACTGCTACTAAAATTTATTCGAGGTCATACCAATCAAGCCACCAAAGGGTTACTTTATAGAACTAGAAAAAATTACGACAAAATTAATCTGGAAGAACAAAAGTTTGAGTCTCAAAAAAGGAATAATGAAGAAAAAGTGGAAAGGGGACCTGACTACTAGATATTAACTTGTGTAAAAAAAAATTATTAACTATAATCTAATTTGAAAAAATATAACTGGACTTATATTAAAAATTTTATCTATATGAAAAATTATAAGTTTAGAAAAATTATAATTTGGGCCTGCCATGGTTGCCATTCAAATGTAAGAATATTTTACTAACTTAAGGCTAAATCTGACTGGGGGGGGCCTAATCTGACTGCTATTAATTTAATATGGGACATTTATAAAGTTCCCCCACACTTGCTCTGCTCTCAAATTGATAAGCAAATGGTTAGGCCTCTTAATTAAATAACCAAAGCAGAATTTATTCATAAAAATCAATGTAAGAGATAAGGGTTAAGAAATGCAAATTATATAACCCGTCTGCTTTTAATAAGGGCCTTTGCTGCCTCTTGCCTTAGGGTATGCTCCAGCTTTCTCCAGCTTTCACTCTTTTTCTGCTTAGCTCCAGCTTCCCTGTGCTTTCACTTCTCAGCTCCTTTCTTCTAACTCCAAGCCCCTTTCATTTTGTCGACCCCCCCTTACTGTCTAACTTTCCTCTCCGTACTGCTGCACTGAACCCCCATGTTTCTTTCTCACCGATCTCTCTTTCTGTTCTCGTAGTGCTCCTGTGTCCCTGCTCTGTCCGTCCTTCCTTCCAGTCTTCTTAATCTTCCAGCCTCCCATTACTGTCTTCTCCAACCCCCTGTATCGTCTGCCTGTTCTCTGTATCATAGCCCTTTCCTCGCTTTCTCCAACCTCCTTTGTGCTGACCGTCCCTCCTGTCTACTTCAACCCCCCCTTGTTATTAATCTGTTCTCCCAGGTGAAACCCCTAGGGCCAGCAAAGCCCTGTGCTTCGGAAGCCCGCAGCTGGGGCTGGGCGAAGCAAACCCCAGCATCCCTGAGGGTTTTTGTGGGCCTTTCTGCTGTGTGAATGGGGCCACACCCCTGGTTCCAGGTTTTTGCCTGCGCAGCTTAGCCGGGCTCAGAGGCCCCCCACAGCTGAAGCGGAGGGGGAGGGGTGCCAGCTCTACTTATACAGAAAAAAAACCCTGAAGACCTAAGGCCTTTTAATCTCAGCCCAAAGGCAGGGTCCCCAAATCACAATAAATTTCCACACTTGTATAATAATCATCAAAACTGTTTTGTTCTGGTTAAGAAATAGGCAAGATGACAAATGAATATATGAGAAACAAAAGACCCAGAAAAAAAACAACCAGCATAGTATTCAATAAACCCATAGTCTCCAACTGCTAGGGTAAGGATTCACTAATTAATAACTGCTAAGAAAACCAGAATGCTCTATAGTAGAAAGGGTTCTTAATCATTTTTGTGGCATAGATTAGCATGGTAAAATCCCTTCTCAGAATACTGTTTTTAAATGCATAAAATGAAATAGGAATACAAAAGAATCCAGTTGTAGCAAACTAGTTGTCAAAATAATTGTTTAAAACAAGTTAATGGGGGCAGCTAGTTGGTGCAGTGGATAAAGCACTGGCCCTAGATTCAGGAGGACCTGAGTTCAAATTTGGCATCAGATACTTGACACTAGCTGTGTGACCCTGGGCAAGTCACTTAACCCTCATTGCCCCCACAAAAAAGAAAAAGGAAAGAAAGAATATTCTAAAAAGAAGTTAATGGACCTCAGGTTAAGAACCCCTTCCTAGAGCCTAGAGACTAGGAACCTATCACACTATATACCCCACTAAATTATAAATGGATGTGTGGCCTAGGTTTAAAAGGTTACATAAATTGGAGGAGGAAGAAAGGAAGTACCTTCATAATTATGAGATGGGGAAGACTTTCACCAAACAAATGGACACAGATGATCACAGGAAATAAAATGAAAAAATTTTATTAAATAAAATTGGGAAAGTTTTGCAGAAACAAAAGTCATGCAGATGAAATTAGAAGGGAATCTTCTCCACTAGAAACAGTTATAGAGTTTCATGGGTAAAAATACGATATCCAAGATATAGAAGAGACTTTTTCGGGCAGGTGGGGCTCATTAGCCTTGGCAGGCAACCCTCCTAGGGGAAGGAAACCCTGATTTTAAACCTCTGCTGCCTTGCGGCTATACCCATATATGGGAAAGGCTTCGTGCGTTAACCCCGAGGAAAAATCAGAAGTTGGAGTCCCTTAGGCAGTTGGATGTTGGACATCACATCCCTCTGGCAACTCCTGCGGCAGCACTGATGCCAAACTGTATTGGCTCTGCCTTTCCTTTGGATCCACCAATGTCGTGGATAGGGAAAACCTGCTCCATGGGCAACAGCTTGTTTTCCATATTGATCCGCCTAGGCCAGTGCCCTGGAGAGGACACTCCAGATACTCCTAATGGGATAGATACAACATGGGATGTGGCAGTTACCAATTATAAGTCACTCAGGAGTTGCGGCTCCCATATTGGACTGCACAGCCACACTGTGGCCTGTGGCTCTTCAAGGTGCTGATCCATGGTCGTCCGAGACTGGTGGAGGCCTACTACTAGAAGAGACTGTTTCAGATAACGTCAGAACAAGAGTCATTATAGATAAATGGTTAAAGAATATAGCCAGTTCTCAAAAGAAGAAAAGCGATTTCTGTGTGTGGGGGGGTTGGGGCGTCGGGGGAATATACACCAATTCACTAAGAGAAATGAAAATTCAGACAGTTCTGAGATTCAATGTTCCACACATTAGATTAGTGGGTGACAAAAAAGGGAAATGTCAAGGGTGTGTTAGGACAAGTACACTAATGCAGAGCTCTGAACTGGTCTGGTTATTCTCGGAAACAATTTGGAACTTTACCCCCAAAATTGCCAAACTAACATTGTCAATCAGTTTTTCTAATATATATATTTGTGTGTGTGTGTGTGTGTGTGTGTGTACACATATGTATGTGTATGTATATATACACATATATGTGGGGAAATGATCATGTGGCCTACAATATGGAGAAGTAGACATTTTCTTCAGTCCTCACAACCTTTCAGACTTCTCTAAAATCGGAATTGTGCATTGTGGATGTAGCAATTTCAGCTGTCTATAGTTGTCTCCACAATTTTTTATTTTTTATTTATTTTTTTTGCGGGGCAATGGGAATTAAGTGACTTGCCCAGGGTCACACAGCTAGTATGTGTCAAGTGTCTGAGGCCGGATTTGAACTCAGGTACTCCTGAATCCAGGGCCAGTGCTTTATCCACTGTGCCACCTAACTGCCCCCCTGTCTCCATAATTTAAGACACCAGTGACCCACATGGGGTAAAATTTTGATGAACAGAGAAAGCCAATAATCCCCAAACCATAAACACAGGTGGTCACCAATACCCCCTCCCAAATAGCCCACCACGCATTCAGTGGTGGGGCTACCTACTTAAGCTGCTTTTGGCAATAGAACTCAACTCTACCCAGAATCTTCCCCCTCTCCCCCATATCTCTTACCCCATCCCCAAGTGCTATAGAGATTCAAATAAAAGAAATTGGCTTAGGCTTTGATACCACGGCAGTGATCTCTGCTGCTGGATCAAAGAACTGAGAAACAAGGGAAAAGGGACAAGATACATGAGTGGCTTTGTTGGCAGTGTACCAGGCCTGGGGGAAAATGCCTACCATCCATCTGGGGCTAGTTCTGTTCCCCACTCCCCCAGAAATCACTCATGGGAGTTACCAAGGCTGGTGAACTATGAATTACCCAGCATAGAAGTTGAGACTTTGAGATCCACCTCTCAAGGACACCAGCATCAAAGGGGAAGGAGTCAGAAGGAAGCAATAAAAAAAGGGGGGGGAAGGATTGAAATCACCAAATATGTTGGGAGGAAAAAAGCCTTGAGCATAAGCAGATAAACCTTTAGGGAAGTTATTAATAGCAAAAGGCAATGTGGCCCCCAGACCAAGTTGATCCAACCATTCTGGAGAGGAATTTGGAACTGTGCCCAAGGGCTATAAAACTGCATACCCTTTGATCCAGCAATACCACTACTAGGTCTATATTTCAAGGAGATCATAAAGGGAAGAGGACCCACGTGTACAAAAATATTTATAGCAGCTCTTTTTGTGGAGGCAAAGAACTGGAAATTGAAGGGATGCCCATCAATTGGGGAATGGCTGCACAGTTGTGATATATGAATGTAATGGAATACTGTTGTGCTATAAAAAATAATAAGCAGGTAGATTTCTGAAAAACCTGGAAAAACTTTTATGAACTAATGCTGAAGTGAGCAGAACCAGGTGAACACTGTATACAGTAACAGCAACACTGTATGATGGATGATCAACTATGATAGACTTAGCTCTTTTCAGAAATACAATGATCCAAGACAATTCCAAAAGACTCATGATGGAGAATGCTATCCATATCCAGAGAAAGAACTATGGAGTCTGAATGGAGATTGAAGCATACTATTTTCACTTTTTTTTTTTCTTTCTCATTTTCTTTCCCTTTTGTTCTGATCCTTTCACGACATGACTAATATGGAAATGTGTTAAACATGATTGTACATGAATAACATATCAGATTGCTTTCTATTTTGGGGAAAAGAGGGGGAGGTAGGGAAGGAGAAAAATGTGGAACTCAAAATTTTATAAAAATGAATGTTGAGGGGCAGCTAGGTGGCACAGTGGATAGAGCACCTGCCCTGGAATCGGGGTAGCTGAGTTCAAATCCGGCCTCAGACACTTAACACTTACTAGCTGTGTGACCCTGGGCAAGTCACTTAACCTCAATTGCCTCACTAAAAAAAAAAAAGAATGTTGAAAACTATCTTTGCATGTAATTGGAAAAAAAATAAAATACTATTAAGTGGAAAAACAAAGGAAAAGTAAAATAGTGCAGGCATAAGTATTGCAAGACAAAGGAAAACAAATTAACACCTGATAAGGCAGAGGATTCTATGGTTTCCCAAGATAGACTAGAGCCATTGCAGGATGTTCCTGAATAGTTTAAAAGAGAAAAAAAAAGTGAAAACAAAATTTATGACCTGCACAGCAGAAATAATTAGTAGAATAGAAAACTTCAATTCATGGTGGCAAACAAAAGAGAGGATATGATTGGGAATGTAACTGCATAGAAGTGAAGCACAATCTGGAAGAGAAGCAAGAAGTAATAACATTAAAAGAAAGCATGATCTCTATACAAGGAAAACCTATTGATCTTGAGGATAGACTGCAAAAAACAAAAAACAAAACAAAACAACTTAAGGATTTCAGGGCTCCCAGAAGATCATAAAACATCAAAACAAATCAAAATAAAAACTCTGAATGCCATAATGCAAGATATAATTCAAGAAAACAGCCTAGAACTTTCAAACACAGAAAACCAATTCAAAGAATCTTCAGATCTTCTCAAAAGCAAACACACCATATACTCCAAACCTTGAGAGAGCTAATGGCTAAACTTAAGAATTCCACTGACCAACTACAAATTCTACAAGCAACCAAAATATTTTCAAATATAAAGGAAAGGAAATGTGAATAAAACAAGACTACTCTGCATTCATCAGAAACAGAAGGAGGGAATGGAATAATATGTTCCAAAGAGCAAAAAAGTTCTAGATGCAGCCCACGGTATCATACCATGCAAATCTCAGCCAAGTCATGAATGAAAAGATAGATATTGAATGATAAAGTGCCATTCAAACAATCCTGGAAAAAAAACCAGACTTGAAGGAATTCTTTGTTTCTTAAACACTCTAGATAACAAATATACAAGAAAAGTAAACAAATACAGTAAGCATTCCCTTTTCCTCTTTATCCAAATCTCTGATAAAAATGCTAAACAGCACAGAGCCAAACAAAAATCTTAGACACACTCCTTCCAAGTTGACAATCAAACCATTAAAAACTGGTCTTTAAGACTTGTCCTTCAGTTCCAGAAACCAAAACCACTATTATTGCCTAGCCCGTGTTTTTCCACCTTTTCCACAGGAATGAAATAACATGACTGTGTCATACTTTGCTAAAATCTAGGTAAATCAGAACTACAGAATTTCCTTGATCTGCTAGTTTAATAGTCTTGTCAAATAAGGAAGGAAGGTTCATTTGTATAGTATCAGTATTTCATGAAACCATGATAGCTTTTTTTGATCACTGCTTCCTTTTCTAAGTGTTTACTCACCGTCCCTTTAATAACATATTCTGGAATTTGGCCAGGAACTGAAGTCAAATATCTTAGCCTATAGTTTACAGATTTCATATTCTTCCCTTTTTAAAAACTAACAAATTTTTTTAAAAGTATTTTATTACTTTCTAGTTACATGTACAGATAATTTTCAACATTTGTTTTCATAGGATTTTTAGATCCAAATTTTTCTCCCACCCTCCCTTCCCTCCCCCCTCCCCAAGATGGAAAGCAATCCGATATAGGTTATATATGTACAATCATATTAAACATATTTCTGCATTAGTCATATTGTGAAAGAAGAATGAGAGGGTGTTTTTTTCCTTATCCAGTATTATGGTATATCCTCATTTCTCATTCTCCTCAGTAATCACATTTTTCAGTTCTTTCCATACAGTAGGATGTAGTTCATCTGTCAGGTGACTTGAGTTCATTGAGACCAACTATGTACTTTCTTACTTACCTGAGGTTTCAGCTTCCTATTAACTATTTTTTCTGTCCTTTCTAAGAAAAAAAGAAATATTTTACATAATTGCACACGTATAACCTGTATCTGATTGCTTACTGCCTTAGGGAATGGGATGGGGAAGGAAGGAAGTGGGGATAGAATTTGGAACTCAAAACTTTATTTACTGATTTATTGATTGCAGAGCAATGAGGGTTAAATGACTTGCCCAGGGTCATATAGCTAGTAAGTGTCAAATGTCTGAGGCTGGATTTGAACTCAGGTCCTCCTGAATCCAGGACCAGTGCCTTATCCACTGTGCCACCTAGTTGCCCCCTCAAAACTTTAAATAAAAATGGTTATTATCAAAAATTGATTAGCTCCACCTTCTCTAGATTTCCAGATACCATCTCATCCACCTTGAACTGCAGCCATAGCCCTTATGCATACCAAAGGAAGAAGTTGCTGAATCTTTTGTGTTTCCCTAATTGTTTCTTTTTTCTTTCTTTCTTTCATGAGGCAATGGGGTTAAGTGACTTGCCCAGGGTCACACAGCTAGTAAGTGGCAAGTGTCTGAGGCTAGATTTTAACTCAGGTCCTCCTGATTCCAGAGCTAGTACTCTATCTACTGTGACACTTAGTTGCCCCTTCCTGATTGTTTCTTTACCATTCCCCTCAGTACCTGTTCCAAAACCTTTTTGTAAAGATACCTACACCATCCCTAACCACTCTCAGCATTGAAGCTCAGGAAATAACTTCTCTCAAGAAACTGAGGTCATATATCATAAGCTTTCTTTCCTCACAAACCCTATTCCAAGTCACCCCAACATTGGCTCCCAGTCTCTTCTCCTTTGTTTTAGTCTTGGAGGAAGAAGTAACTCTTCAACCTGTCCACTTGTGTCTTTGATATAATTTTCTCCTATTCCTTTTAGGATTTTGCTCTTTCAATCATTCTCTGTTTCCTTCTCTTTCTTTTTCTCTCTTAGTCTCCCACCTTTCCCTTCATCTCTCCCCATTCTCCAAAGCAATTATCCTATAATTCTCTACTCTTTCCCAATTAAACTTCTGCAAAAAGCAATTTCTACTGGTTGCCTCCACTTCCTCACTTCACCCTTCACATTCCCTTGCAATATGGCTTTCAACCTTGTCACTCAACTAAAACTGCTCTCTCCAAAATCATCAAGGATCTCTTTGTAATCAGCTTCCAGGCTAATTTCCCCATGGGTACAAGAAAGGGCTTCAGATTCCCAACTGGGAACACTGGAAGTTGTAACTGTAAAGGAAAATGAAAGAGTGGCCCCTGAAAGAGTGGCCCCATCATAAATATTTGGGATTTCGTTGTTAGGTGTGAAAAGGTAGACTTCAGTCATGATGGGAGTATTAAAATAGTTTATGATAGAGCTGGAAACAGGGAAACTGAGCCAAAAATGAAGAATGCTTTATACTTTTGTAGTTATTATTATTTATTATCCTTTATTATGGAATTTCTCCTTTCCTGATGGATTTTTTTTTGGGAATATACAGAATGCTAATTATTTGTATGTTTATGCAGATTTATTTTATTTCCTACAATTTTGCTGATTATTATTTCAGGGTTTTTTTGGTGGGTTTTTTGGTGAGGCAATTGTGGTTAAGTGACTTGCCCAGGGTCACACAGCTAGTAAGTGTTAAGTGTCTGAGGCCGGATTTGAACTCAGGTCCTCCTGAATCCAGGGCTGGTGCTCTATCTACTGCACCACCTAGCTGCCCCTCAGTTAATTTTAAAATTGACTTTCTAGGGCAGTGGTCAGTAAACTGTAGCCAAAGGGCCAAATCCAGCCTGATGAGCTAAGAATAGTTTTTGCATTTTAAAATACAATAAAACTATTAAAATGTTTTTAAACTACTAGGTTGTATCAGATTGGCTAATATGACAAATAAAAAGGAAAATAATAAATGTTGGAGAAGCTGTGGAAAAATTAGAATACTAATGCATTGTTGGTGGAGCTGTGAACTGATCCAACAATTCTGGAGAGCAATGTGGAACTATGCTCAAAGGGTTATGGGACTGTTCATACCCTTTGACCCAGTAATACCACTACTAGGTCTATATCCCAAAGAGATCATAAAAAAGGGAAAAGGACCCACATGTACAAAAATGTTTATAGCAGCTTTCTTTGTCATGGCAAAGAATTGGAAATCAAGGGAATGCCCATCAATTGGGGAATGGCTAAACAAGTTGTGGTATGTGGATGTAATGGAATACTATTGTGCTATAAGAAACAATGAGCAGGGCAGCTAGGTGGAGCAGTGAATAAAGCACCAACCTTGGATTCAGGAGGACCTGAGTTCAAATCTGGCCTCAGACACTTGACACTTACTAGCTGTGTGACCCTGGGCAAGTCATTTAACCCTCAATGACCCACCCAAAAAAAAAAAGAGAGAAAGAAAGAAAGAAAGAAAGAAAGAAAGAAAGAAAGAAAGAAAGAAAGAAAGAAAGAAAGAAAGAAAGAAAGAAAGAAACTATGAGCAGGAAGATTTCAGAAAAGCCTGAAAGGACTTCCATGAACTGATGCTGAGTGAGAGGAGCACATTGTACACAGTAACAGCAACATTGTGTGATAATCAACTGTGATAGACTTGGCTCTTCTCAACAGTGCAAGGATCCAAAACAATTTCAAAGAATTCATGATAAAAGATTTTCTCCACATCCAGAAAAAAGAATCGTAGACTCTGAATGCAGATTGAACCATACTATTTCTACTTTTTGGCTTTTTTCCCTTCTTTTTTGAGGTTTTTCCCTTGTGTACTGATTCTTCTTTTACAATATGACTAATGCAGAAATATGTTTAATGTGATTGTAAATATATAACTTATATGATATTTCTTTCTATCTTGGGGAGGGGGGAGGGAAGGGAGGGTGGGAGAAAAATTTGGAACTAAAAATCCTGTGAAAACAAATGTTGAGGGGAAGCTAGATGGCACAGTGGATAAAGCACCAGCCCTCAATTCAGGAGTACCTGAGTTCAAATCTGGCCTCAGACACTTAACACTTACTAGCTGTGTGACCCTGGGCAAATCACTTAACCCCAATTGCTTCACCAGAAAAACAAAACAAAACAAAACAAAACAAAACAAAACAGACCCCAAATGTTGAGGGGCAGTTAGGTGGCACAATGGATAAAGCACTGGCCCTGGATTCAAGAGGATCCAAGTTCAAGTCTAGCCTCAGACACTTGACACTTACTAGCTGTGTGACCCTGGGCAAGTCACTTAACCCCAATTGCCTCGCCAAAAAAAATAAATAAATAAAACACGTTGAAGACTATCTTTACATGTAACTGGAAAATAATAAAATCCTTTTTTGATAAAATAAATATTAGGTTGTGGGTAGTACCAAAAATGATAAGGTAGCTAGGTAATAGAGTGCTAGACCTGAAGCCAGGAAGACCTGAGTTCAAAATTGGCTTCAAACACTAGCTATGACCCTGGGCAACTCCATCTGCCTTAATCCACTGGAGGAGAAAATGGCAAACTACTTCAGTGTCTTTGCCAAGAAGATGCCATGGACAGTATGGTCCATGGGGTCACAAAGAGTTGAGCACTACTCAACAGCAGCAAGTAGAGAAACAAATGAAGGGCTGGACTTGGCACCCCCAACTACCCCTACTCTAACATTCTCTAAGTAAACTATCATATTATCTGCAAAAAATACCAGTTTTGTTTTCTCTTTGCCCATGCTTATGCCTCCATTTCTTTTTCTTATCTTTTTCCCATTGCTATTATTTCTAGCACTATATTTATTAATAATTATTGTGATAATGGATGTCATTATTTTAGCCCTAATCTTATTAGAAAAGTCTTCCATTAATCTCCATTAGAGATAATACTGGCTCTTGGCTTTAGATAGATACATCTTATATTGAGGGGGGAAAATCTGTTCCTATGCTTTTTATTGTTTTCAACAGGAATGGATGTTGTATCTTGTCAAAAAAGTTTTCTGCATTTGTTGATATAATCCAGTGCTTTTTGTTATTAATGTGATTGATTATAGTTTTACTAATATTGAATCATTCTTGCATTCTTGGTATAAATCCAACATGGTCATAGTGTATAAATTTTGTGATATATTATAATATTGTCCTTGATAATATTTGATTTAAAGTTTTTGCATTGATATTCACTAGGGTTATTGAGCTATAGTTTTCTTCCTTTGTTTTGACTTTCCCTGGATTAGGTATCATGACCATATTTGTATTATAGGAGGAATCTCTTTTTATCTTTTTTTCTTTTTTGTGGGCAATGGGGGTTAAGTGACTTGCACAGGGTCACACAGCTAGTAAGTGTCAAGTGTCTGAGGTTGGATTTGAACTCAGGTCCTCCTGAATCCAGGGCCAGTGCTTTATCCACTGTGCCGCCTAGCTGCCCCCCCTATGGAAGGAATCTCACAGGACCCCTTTTCCTACTTTTTAAAACAATTTATATAATATTGGAAGAAATTGTTCTTTAAATATTTTAGAGCATTTGTAAATTCCTTTAGCACTGAGTTGTTCTTGTTTTCCCTTTTAGGAACTCATTTATGGCTTGTTCAATTTCTTTTTCTAAGATTAGATTAAACTCTCTATTCTTGTTCTGTTAACCTGAGCATTTTATATTTTTATAAATATTTATCTCTTTCCATGCTGACAGTTTAGTTTTATTGGCATATAATTAGACAAAATAGTTTCTAATTATTTCTCCTATTTATTTTTCATTGGTTGTGAATTAATTTTTTCCATTTTTGATAATAGCAATTTGGTTGGTTTCTTTGTTTTTTAATTCAAATTAGCTAATGGTTTATTTATTGGGGGGTTTTCTTAAACAATAGTTTTATTTATTAAATTCCATTTTGTTAACCTCCTATTTGATTTTCAGGATTTCTACTTTTCTGTTAAACTGGAGGTTTTAAATTTGTTGGTTTTCTAGGTTTTTTTAGTTACTTGCCCAATTCATTGATCTCCTTTTTCTTTCTTCCTTTTTTTTTTTTTGTGGGGCAATGAGGGTTAAGTGACTTTCCCAGGGTAACACAGCTAGTTAGTGTTAAGTTTAGATAGATACATCTATAAGTGTCTGAGACCGGATTTGAACTCAGGTCCTCCTGAATCTAGGGCTGGTGCTTTATCCAGTGCGTCACCTAGCTGCCCCCCTTTTTCTTTCTTTTATTAATGAAGTTCATTAGAAATGTAAATTTTCCCTTAACCACTGTTTTGGTCGTATCCCCCAAATTTTGATATGTTGCCTTATTGTTGTCATTATTGTTGAGATTAATGATTGTTTCTGTGCATTGTTCTTTGACCCATGCTTGTTATTTGTTGGAGCTATGCTTGTTATTTGTAATTTTGCAACATTCACTTATATTGTTTTGTGATCATTATTTTGATTTTCATTGTTGTAATTATGGTGTATGTTGTTTTCTTAGCTCTGTTAATATAGAGGAGACATTGGATTTAATCTTAGCAGAAAAGCACTAAAATTAAGTTGACTTCCTGCAGAATCTGATACTTAAGGGAAGGCAAAGGCACATCCAGAAAAAAGAACTGTGGACTTTGAATGCAGATTGAATCATACTCTTTCTACTTTTTGGCTTTTTTCCCCTTCTTTTTTGAGGCTTTTCCCTTGTGTACTGATTATTCTTTCACAATATGACTAATGCAGAAATATGTTTAATGTGATTGTACATATATTAGATTGCTTTCCGTCTTGTGGAGGGAAGGGAGGGTGGGAGAAAAATTTGAAACTAAAAATCCTATGAAAACAAATGTTGAAAACTATCTTTACATGAAACTGGAAAATAATAAAATACTTTTATCAAACAAACAAATAAGTAAATAAATAGATGAATAAATAAATGGATAGATACATAAAAATAAATAAAATTAAAAAATTTTAAATGAATAGATAGGTAGGCAGATAGATAAAAAGAAGTTCCAGTGGCTTCCTCTTATCTTTAGGATAAAGTACAAATATCTTTGTATGACTTTTGTATCATTCACAATCTGCCTTCTATGAAGGATTCATTAGAGGGTATGGACACAAGTCATATAGAATAAGGTTTCCTTGGGTTATGATCTACCCTGCTGGAGCTAATACATACAGTGATAAAAATCAGATTTTTTGAATTATGACATTTTCTAGGCTTACTGTACCTTGTTCCTTCACACAGTCTATATTCAGCCAAAGTCGACTTTTCAGCCCCCAAATCCTTTTTTTTTCATAGGCTAGCCCCCATTCTGTTATTGCTGGGTCTCCAATTTTCACCCAACTGAGTTAGAGAAGGGAACAAGGAAGAGGAGGAAGAAGAAGAAAAGGAGAAGGAAAAGAACATTTACAAAATGTTTTAAGGTTTGCAAAGTACTTTACAAATATTACTTCATTTGATCCTCACAACAACCCTGAGAAATAGGTGTTACTATTATCCCTGTTTCTAGCTCAGGAAAGTGAGGCATAGAGAGGTCATCATTTGCCCAGGGTCACAAAGCTAGTAAGGGTCTAAATTAGGATTTGCACTCAGGTCTTTCTGATTCCAAGTCCAGCATGCTATATACACTATGTCACCTTAATGTCTATGGAATGGTGCAAATGTGGGCCTGGAGATTTTTTTTGTGGCCACTCATCTTGGCCCTTTCCCCTTTTGACAGTTTTCCAGGTATTGACTTGAGGGAAAGATTACTGGTTGATCATTCCATTAGAGTCATTGCATGAGAGCCCATTGTTCTTTCCCATTTGGGTGCTACTTTGAGCTCCAGAGAGCTGGAGGTAGGGGAAGATGGGGTGGCCACAAAATACCAGACAGACCATTACCCTGCACTGTTTGTGTCAGTGGTTGCTGCTGCTGAAAATCTGTTACACACTCTGCTATGACTAAGACCAGCCCGAGCTGTGGGCCAGACCTGGTATGGAGTTTCAAGCAGCTGGCCAAGATTGGGGGATGGGCAGGAGGGCAATGTGGCCAAGGCACATTCCAGAGTGCTAGTAATGCCCCTAAAGCAAACAGGAACCATGAGAGGCAGGGAGGGACAACAGACCTTTCCAATGACATCCTACCCTTGATTCCTAATTCCAAGTACCGGCTCTCAGGGGACACATGTACCACCCCATCTGTGTTTCCTTCCAACCTTCTCCATGAAAGTAGTGAGGGTGGTGGAGATGAATGGAAGGCAGTGGAAGGAGGTCATAAAGGAGGTCTTAACCAGACTCTTGCATGTTCTCTGTGCATCCACAGTGTGGACTGTCTTTGTACTAATAATGCACGTAGAGGCCCATGAATGAGGAGAGACCCCCAAACTGGGCACACAGAAATGTTCCTGTTTTAGCATTTTTAGAGCATATTCCCAGTTTTAAGCCTAGATCTACATTGAACTCAGGCTACGAGGGTCTCTGTCACTCATTTATTCATTGATTTAGTAAGAGTCTGCTTTCTGAAGGTTGTATAAAGCAAGATGAGTCTATTGTGGTCAACACACATCAAGTGTACCCCTACTCCATACCATTGCCCTGTTGAGAGCACATTCCAATCTCATCTCCACTTTGTAAAAAAAAACCAAACCCCCAATACTCCCTTCCTTCAAAGTGGTTCATATCACCTTGCCAGAATCCTATTGAGATGCTCCTAGACCCACAGAGATTGCTTTGTATCTCTTGTTTGATTTTATATATGCAATGTCTCTAGCCCTCCTGCTCCCAGAGAAACGAGGGCAGGGACTGTTGCATTTTTTCTTTCTTTGCATCCTTAGACCCTAGCACCAGGCCTGACACATGGCAGACATTTGATAAATGTTCATTAAAAAAACCCAGCATTTTGCCAATGTAACTTTTTTGGGGAAAGGAAGGAAGGAAAGGAAGAAGGAAGAAAAGCAAACAGGAAAGGTAGGAAGGAAGAAAGTGAGGAAAAGGGGGAAGAAGGGGAAAAAAAGAAACAACCTACCTTTCTGTTATCCTTAACATTTTCCATAAAGCTCATCATATTTAAATCTCTAGGATTACTCATGCTATTCTTACAGGATTTTGCCATGCTAGAGTGTTCATCCTCCATGAACTATCCTTGCCTCTATTTTCTGTAAATATTTTTTAAAAACCTAAGTTGGAATGGAAATGGAAACAGCTACAAAATTGAAAGTTAAATGCTGAAAAAAATTGAAACTAAATGCTAAGTAATTATCAATCTTGGCCCCAAAGAAGAGGTGATGTAAAGCACTCCTCTTCCTTCTTTTCAGAGGTGGAGGACTAAGGGTGTGGGACGTTACATACAGTGTCAGACTGGATTGCTGTGTTGCTTAGTTTTACTAACCTGCTTTTCTTTCTATTTCTTTTTTGTTGTTTTTTGTTTTTTTTTTTGCAGGGCAATGGGGGTTAAGTGACTTGCCCAGGGTCACACAGCTAGTAAGTGCCAAGTGTCTGAGGCCAGATTTGAACTCAGGTACTCCTGAATCCAGGGCCGGTGCTCTATCCACTGCGCCACCTAGCTGCCCCTCTATTTCTTTTTTAGTTTGTTACAAGGAATGATTTACTGAGTAGGAGAAAGGGGAGAGATATATTTGGAAATGAAAGTAAAAAAAAGATAATGATAAAAATTTAAATATAAATAAATCTAAGTTGTTTGGTGAGTGTCCTATATATCCACATTACTCTATTTAGACAACTTCCCTTTCTTCATTTCAATTATTTCTCTTTGTGCCTTCAGAATTTCATTCAAGGGCTTTCTCTACCACCTGGGCTGACTTCCTTATAAACCATTAAGGCTTGGGATCCTAGCAGTCATTTCTATGAACTCTTTTAAGTTTGCTCTACATGTCCAAAACTGAACTTGTTATCTTCCCACCTCTGATCTTCCCTACAAATGTGGAGGGCAACACCATTCTCTCAGTCCCTCAGGCTCACAGCCCAGGTATCATCCTTGACTCCTCACTCTCATCTCCCATATCGAATCCGTTCCCAAGGCCTATCAATTTCACCTTTGCAACATCTCTCAAATAAGCTTCCTTCTCTTCTCTGACACTGCTACCATTCTAGTGCAGGCCCTCATCACCTCATGCCTGTTCTATTGCTCTATCCTCCTAGTGGGTCTGATTACCTCATTCATGTCTCTCCCTATTCCAATCCATCTTCCATTCAGTCACCAGAGTGATTTACCCAAATACAAATCCCTCTGTTGGGCATTCAAAGCCCTTCATAATTTAGCCCCTCCTACCTTCTCAGTCTTCTTACACCTTACTCTTTTTTGGGGTGGGGCTGGGCAATGGGGGTTAAGTGACTTGCCCAGGGTCACACAGCTAGTAAGTGTCAAGTGTCTGAGGCCGGATTTGAACTCAGGTACTCCTGAATTCAGGGCCGGTGTTTTATTCACTGTGCCACCTAGCTGCCCCTTACACCTTACTCTTCACCAAGTACTCTTTGATCCAGTAACTCTGGCCTTCTTCCTATTCCACAAACAAGACACTCCATCTCTTAGCTCCAGGTATTTTCTCTTTGTGTACTCCATGACTGAATGCTCTCCCTTCTTAACTCCACTTACTTCACAACTAAAATCCCATCTTGTACAGGAAGCTGTTCCTAGTCCCTCTTAGTTTTTTTAAGTTATTTTCCATTTACCTGGGATATAGCTTATTTGTACATATTTGCTTGCTAGTAGTCTCCTCCATTAAATTGCAAGGAGGGCAGAGGCTTTCTTTGCCTCCTTTTGTATCTTCAGTGCTTAGCAGAATTCCTGACACATAGTAGGCATGATAAATGTCCACTGACTGATTGACTGCTCTCTCTCAAAGCTAGCTTATACATTTTTTTTCTTTCACCTATCACAAATCTCAAGATGGAGTGATCACTTTCCCCTGGCTCTCTGTCATTTCCATTCCAACAAATAGTTGTCCTTTGCTGTTGAGAATCATATCCAAGGTAGAATTTCCCTTGTTGATTCCTCTACTTTTTACAAAAGCTTAATAATTAATAAGGAAAGTCAAGAAATTGTTAGCTGCCCTTCTGTCAAAGAATTCTAACTGATGTCTGGATGATTGAAGTCTTCCGTCACTACTTTGTCATGCCTTTTTTCCAGATTTATGGTCTGCTTCCCAAATATTTCAACTATTTCCTGTTTTTGTCCAGGTGGTCTGTAATATACAATAAAATACAATATTGCTTCTATTTTTGTTTCTCTTGATCTTTACCATGCTTTCTTTCTCACTCTGGTTCCTGGATTGCTTCCCATGGGTATATCTTCTTTCTTTTTTTTTTCTTTTTTTTTTTGGTGAGGCAATTGGGGCCAAGTGACCTGCCCAGGGTCACACAGCCAGCAAGTGATAAGTGTCCGAGGCCAGACCCGAACTCAGGTCCTCCTGAATCCAGGGCCAGTGCTCCACCCACTGCGCCCCCCAGCTGTCCCCCATGGGTATATCTTCTTAATGTACAATGCTATTCCATGTTGACCTTCCTTTTACCTATCTAACTTTTAAATAAGGTATACTTTCACAGAGTCATATGCCAGTGAAGTCTTCATCCACCAAGACTCAGTAACTATGAAGTCAAATCTGTTTCCTTGAATTTTTTTTTTTTATTGACTCCTTCCTTGGATTTTGTTTCCTGTGAATTTATACTAGTAGCTGTAATTGTGGAGTGTGATTCAGGCTTAATGTTTTTTGTTTTTTGTTTTTTTTAGTGAGGCAATTGGGGTTAAGTGACTTGCCCAGGGTCACACAGCTAGTAAGTGTTAAGTGTCTGAGGCCGGATTTGAGCTCAGGTACTCCTGACTCCAGGGCCGGTGCTTTATCCACTGCACCACCTAGCTGCCCCCAGGCTTAATGTTAGAAATCACAGAATTGGAGAACTGGAAGGGACCTGAGTAATGGTCTAGTCCATCCCATATCAAAGATACCAGACACAAACAATGAACACAAGAGTGTAGTATTTGATCAACTCAAGGACACAAACTATTGGGGTAAGGACCCCAATAAAAATTGCTGAGAAAATTGAAAAGCAGTCTGGGAGAAATTAGGCTTATATCAACACCTCACACCATATACCATATCAGACTCCATATGGACACGTGATTTGTTGTTTGTCCTTTGTTCTTGAAGAGGACCGTGACATCGGGGTGATGTCATGACTTATAGCGAATTGGATTTAAATGAGGGATGGCTGTGGAAAGTCACCAGCCTCACTGACATCACCTAGATATAAAAGGTCACACCATAGACAAATTAGAAGAGAATAGAAGGAGATATCTTTCAAAACTATAAAAAGGGGAAGAGTTCTTGACCAAACTGGGGACAGAGATGATCAGAGGAGAAAAAGTAAACAGTTTTGATTATAGTTATCTCTTCCATATCATGTCTTTCCTCATTGCAGTTTTGATATATTACACGTTGGCATAAGAAATTAAATGGGAATTCTTTGGAGATTTTGCAGAAGCCACAGGCAACACATAAAGACCTACAGATAACACAGAGCCTATGAACAAATACTTAACCCAAATTTTACAATAAGGTACACTAAATACCCCACAAAAGAAAAAGAAAAAAATCAGACTTCTTCTTTGAAGGGAGGTATGAAGGTATGAAGGGAGGGCCAAAATTTTTTATAGGAATTTTCCAGATTGAGGGGGGCACCCCTCTTCCCTGCAATGTGGAAAGCATAACTGTACCTAAAATTGAAAAGATTTTGCACAAACAAAAACAATGCACACAGAGTTAGAAGAGAAACAGTTATTTGGGAGAATAGTCTGTGTATTTGTAACAAGTTTTACATAATAAAGGTACAGTATCCTAGATGACAAAGGAACTGATTGAAATATATAAGAACAAGAGCCATTCCCTAATAAATTGATAAAGGGTATGAATAAGCAGTTCTCAAAAAAAGAAAAGCAATTATCAACAACCATGTAAAAATGCTCAAAAACCATGTGAAAATAAGAGGAATATAAATTAAAACAACTGAAGTTCAATCTCATGCCCATCAGCTTGGCAAAGATGACAAAACAGGAAAATGACAATTGTTGAAGGTGATATGAGAGAACAGGAAATCTAAAGGACTCTTTGTGGAGCTTTGAATTGGTCTAGCCATCCTAGAAAGCAATTCAGAACTATAGCCCCAAAGTCAGTATGCTTTGATATGCTTTGATCCCCTACACCAGAGCTATAATAAAAGAAGGAAGGTTGGAATCATACATAAAGTGTTTTAAGGTTTACAAAGAGCTTTACAATCACTTAACCTGTTAACCTCAGTTTCCTCAAATGCAATAAAATGAGGACAATAATAGTATCTACCTTGAAGGATTTGGGGAGGATCAAATGAGATAATATCTGTACATTGTTTGGCACAGTGCCTGGCACATAGTAAGTGCTATATAAATGCTTATTTCCTCTCTCTACCTCCCCTAAGTGACAGACTGGAGGTACAGAGTGAGCCATACATTTTTAGACATGGCCAATGTGTAGATTTGTTCATTTGTAATAAGAAAAAACTTTGAGGGGGTATAGATATTAGTGACAGTGATTGCAAATATAGAAAAAAGTATCAGTGAAACATTATTTTTAAATGCATGGAAGAGAATAGAAGGAAATTCAGAGAGCGAGACAGAGAAGCAGAATAGTTTTGAACTAACATTGAATTAATTATATACCTTTAAAAAAGAAAACCAAATTGTACATAATCAAGATTCATAGTTTCATATATGGGGGAAAATATATGGTTGAAAAATGCCTAGTACCTGAATTATGTCACACAGTTCATTGGGAAATTCATTTACTTAATCTATTTCCACATATCTTTTGAATAGGCTTCATAAATGGATAATAACTTGGACCCAGAAGGGACTAGGAGAAAAGAAGACTGGGAAATTACGTGCTTTCAATATCCCAAGTGCCTACCTAAAGCAATAATCTTATCTTTTTTTTTTTGGCAGGGCAATGAGGATTAAGTGACTTGCCCAAGGTCACACAACTTGTGAGTGTCAAGTGTCTGAGACGGGATTTGAACTCAGGTCCTCCTGAATCCAGGGCCAGTGCTTTATCCACTGTACCACCTAGCTGCCCCTAATCTTTTCTTTTTTTTAATTAATAAAGTATTTTATTTTTTTCCGTTACATGTAAAGATAGTTCTCAACTTTTGTTTATACAAGCTTTACAATTTCAGATTTTTCTCCCTCCCTCCCCTCCCTCCCCCCCTCCCCTAGACAGCAGGTAATCTGATATAGGTTTTATATATACATATATATATATATATACACACAAAATAACATTAATCCTATTTCTGCATTAGTCATGTTATAAGAGAAAAAAAATCAGAGCAATGATGAAAAACCTCAAAATAGAAAAAAAACAACAGCATCAAAAACAAAAGAAATAGTATGGTTCATTCAGCATCTATACTCCACAGTTCTTTTTTTTTTTTTCCCTGGATTTGGAGATCCTCTTCCATCACGAGTTCCCTGGAACTCTTCTGTGCCATTGCATTGGTGAGAAGAATATAGTCCATCACAGTAGATCAACACTCAGTGTTGATGTTACTGTGTACAATGTTCTTCTAGTTCTGCTCATCTCACTCATCATCAGCCCACGCAAGACCCTCCAGGTTTCTCTGAACTCCTCCTGCTCATCGTTTCTTATAGCACAATAATATTCCATTGTTTTCTTATACCACAATTTGTCCAGCCATTCCCCAATTGATGGGCACCCCCTCAACTTCCAATTCCTTGCCACCACATAAAGAGCTGCCCCTAATCTTATCTTTTTTAAACCACTGTTTTTTTCATTGATGCTATGTGGCTGCAAATAATAGAATATCCATGAACTTCAAAGAATCAAAATTTCAGGTGACCCAAATGGCAATGAAGTGATGCATGTTCAACCTAAGTAAGATGCAACATATTTCAAACCTATGAAAAAGTGGCATAATGATTATCACACATGAAATGTATGATTATGAAAGGTTGTCATGGACAACTGTATAGCTATGCAGAGAAGTACTGCATGGATATGAGACTGATAAATGGGAAGACCTCTTGTGCTTTGGTTACTTCCTCTATGAAAGATTTATGGGAAGACACAAAACAAGAATTACACAAGATGAACTGTGGTGTGGATAGGTTATAATACATACAGTTCTCTGTAGAGGGCCCTCATATTGATGAAATTATGGGTCAGTTGAAGTTTTCCAGGCAGTGAGTACAAACTCTAGGATTTTAATACATGAATACTTTAAGAATCAGTGATTTCATTAGTTTCAGTACTCCCCACAGGCCACACCTTGTCTATAAGTCAGTAGACAATATTATGACCTGCTATGGCTAAAAACTCATAATGTTGTAGTTCTAGGCTGGTCCTCAATCAATAGTCTATTGGGTATTAATGGGAACATCTTTTGGAATAGGCTGAACGAAATGATTAGTGAGTTCTCTACCAACTCTAAAATTCTGTGATTCTGTTGTAATGGGATAATTAGGGGAGCTCATCTGCTGGACTATGGTTCTTTTCCTGGAGCTGAGCATGAGGTGTGTCCCCTTTTTGTGGGTGGGCCCCTTTGCTAATCGACATATGCACCCAAAGGCTTCTGATTTGTCCCTGTGTACACACCCCTAATAACTGGGACTGTGCTAAAAATGATTGTTGACTGAGTAGGATGAACTGCCCACTTAATAGACTTGAAAAGTAGGATCAACCTTTGCTAACATTCTCTCTTCCCATCTGTTAGGCATGATGGGACCATTCGGTTGTCTCCCTCAGACTTCCATCAAGGTAGGGAGAGGATATGTCGTCTCTCTCCCTGCAGAATCAATGATCTCTGCTTTTATATGGAAGCAAGAGCAAACATGTCCTTTTCTAGGTGAATCTGAGACTGAACAGCATACCCCTGGCTGCCTGTTCTGTTTTGTATTTCTTTCCCTGAGCACAAGTGAGTAAACAGTAATCTTGAGATGGATATTTTCTAACCTTGATAATGACCTTGTGAATTTGAGAGGTCCTGGCCCCTCCTGCTAGTTATTTAGCACAGATAATCCCTGAGACAGTTTTATCAAGGACATGAACACTGCCAGGAGAATAAGCTCAAGCTATACCTCAGCTTCCTAGTAGATAATAGACCTTGAATGAGTTGCTTGGACAGTGCAGAGATGAAGTGAAAGTAAAATGCCATCCTATAAAATGTGTCATGTTTTAAGAATCAAGGGATACACTTTCATGTTTTAAGAATTTGTCAATGAGTGCTTATAAGTTTCCCATATTTTAGTTATTTCATGTATGGTGGGGGAAATAAAGAACTGTTCTATACCCTACATAATTTGTACCTTACCCTTATTTCCCTTTTCAGGAAGGCTGAGTCAAACCTAAGCTTTATTTAAGAGATTTCCCTGGAGTTCTACACTAGGGCAAGGGCATAAGAATATGAATCCAATCTAAATAAGACCGGAGCTGGGGACCCCTAGTGGGAGAGTATGTCCCACCCCATCAACTGTGGGTCATTATGTTGTGATCTCCTTTCAATCTCTCAGTTCAACTAGCTTTTGGTCACAAAGCCATTTCTTGTTATTGTTCAGTTGTGTCCAACTCTTTGTCACCCCATTTGGGGTCTACTTGACAAAGATACTGGAGTGGTTTGTCATTTCCTTCTCAAGATCATTTTACAGATGAGGAAACTGAGGCAAACAGGGTTAAGAGACTTGCCCAGTATCACAAAGCTAATGTCTGAGGCCAAATTTGAACTCATGAAGCTGAGTCTTCCTGACTTCAGGCTCTATCCCCTGCACCAGCTAGCTGTCCATTTTATTTCTCAGTTTGTATCAGACCAAACTGGCAATGGTGAGTAGTCTCAGAACTCTCCTTCAGACAGAAAAGGAGGTGAAAGAGGAAAAAAAAAGGGTGGGGTAAGAAAACTTTTCAATCTCCCTTCATTATGTTCTATAAAAATCATGGTGGGGGGCAGCTAGGTGGCACAGTGGATAAAGCACCAGCCCTGGATTCAGGAGTACCTGAGTTCAAATCTGGCCTCAGACACTTGACACGTAATAGCTGTGTGACCCTGGGCAAGTCACTTAACCCCCATTGCCCCTCCCCCCCCCAAAAAATCATGATGGTTGGGTCTATTAGAGAAGCCTGAAAAGGCTGAAGACCTTTAGCCCATATTCCCTTAGAAACAAACGACAATTTGATCTTTCTTTACAAGAGTCACAGGAAATATGACAGCTCCAAAGAGAAGGAATAAATGGGCACATGGACCTGGCAATAAGGAATTATTATCATCACAGGATAATGTTATTCTACATGGGTCTCATGGATATCAGTGAATAGGGCAATATATTACAGGGCTAAGCACAGTGGGTACGGCAGCAAGGGTTTTGGGGCATGGGGGAACTGAGGAAAGGAGCTATTCTTTGTTGTTTGGAAATAAATTCATGGCCTCTTTGCAGAGGCCATAAGGCTGCCTTCTTAGGGAAAAGTCCATCCACAGAAATGATATCACCCTAAATAAGAAGTCATGCTGAAGCATGCCATATGTCCACCTGCCACACCCTTAGGACAGCTGGGCCTTTCCATCCACCCTGCGGTTCAACCCTCCTCTATGTGTTGTCTCCCCCAATTAGATTTTGAGCTCCTTTCAAGCAGGAACCTTTTTTTTTTAACTATTTGTATCCCCAGCACTTAATGTAAGTGCTGTTTGCATAATTAATATTTAATAGAAGCTTTCTCATTCATTTATTCATCCTATATTAATAGGCACATTCCCAAAGGGCTTTTTACACACTTGATTCTTCCTAAATGTCTGCTTAGTTTCCAGGAGATTCAGAGCTGCTTGGCCCTTCCCTTGTGATCAGTTGCCCTTTAGCTCTGTGGTGACAGATGCCACGTGTCTGAGCAGCAGGGGTCACCTGAAACTGCCAAGGACAAGGTCAGTCACTGCTGAAACACAGGGAGCAGAGGAAGGAGTCAGTGATCTCCGTTATAAAGGAAAATCTAGGTCTCTCTCTTGCCCCAAGAGAGGCTGCAAATCATTAGACTGTTTTTAGGATCAGGATGCTATGTGACCCCCCTCACCTCCTACTCCACCCAACAAGCTCCCTCTAACTTAAGCCCCCCAGACTGCTAACGCTGTGCAAAAAGCCAGGCTCAGCTCTAGGATATGTATACCTGGCAATAAATGCTGCTGTCTGTGGAAACATTAAAATAAATCCCTTTGTCTGAGCTCTGACTGTGGGGGAGGAAGGGAGGTTCTTTGGCAACTCAGTAAATACTGGACAGGTACACAAATCAGATTAGATAAGCAAGGGGTCTAATAACATGATGTACAAAGAAAAAACGGGAAATTGGCAGTAATTCTCGTCTATGGGTCTACTAAACCAAGATATTTGGCTATTTCACAATTGGAAATGGGGTAACTACAAAGGGGGACTGCCAGGGAAACCCCTCAATTCATATCGAGAGACTCTTTCCCCAGGACTTCCTATTTGCCCCCCCACCCTCGCTCCCCCCATCCCCTTTCTATTCCTGGTAACACCAAACTGGCCATCTTGATTAAGCTGAGAAACAATGTCATAACTCATCTGAAGAGGGCGCCAGAGAGCACAGGCAGGCCCTAGGCTTCATGACCTTCCCTGTCTGCAGTTGTGCTTTGGCAAAGAGCACCCTTCAAGTGGACTTCATAGAGGAGCTCATTCCTTACTTCATGGTTCAGCCTAGCCACCACCTCCTACCTGAAGCCTTCCCCAATTTTCTTTTTTGGTGAGGCAATTGGGGTTAAGCGACTTGCCCAGGGTCACACAGCTAGTGTCAAGTGTCTGAGGCCAGGTTTGAACTCAGGTTCTCCTAATTCCAGAGCTAGTGCTCTATCCACTGTGCCATCTAGCTGCCCCCACCTTCCCTAATTTTTAAGGGTCTTTCCCTCCTCAAATTATGTTATATTTACTTGTCTGTGCGCATGTCACATCAGCCTTGAGGGCAGGAGCTGTTTCATTTTGGCATACAGTAGAGAGCTGGCCTTGGAGTTAAGCACTGGGTTCTATTGACCTCGTCACTTAACTTTTCAGTATGCCAGGAAGTTCTAGGACTGTAATTTATAGAAGAGTTGCTGATTTACATTATTCGTGGTGGGTGTTTCCAAAGTGAAATTTCCCCTGTATGCATGAAATCAAGTACTAACCAAACAAAACACTTCCCAGTGCCCACCACAATGCCTTGTGTGTATTAAGCACCCATATATGTTGAAACAAAATCCCACTAGCTCTCCAGGGGTTCCATATTCAGGTGAATCACTGGAACAAGGTATTCTATGAAAATATCGCTTACCTCAGGAACTATCTTATAGGGACAGTTTTCAAATGAAAAACTTCAGTGTTTTTAAATTTAGAGTGAAATCTGTAGACTTAACCCCCCCCCAAAAAAAAAAACCCCACCCCTCCATTTTATGATTCACATTTCAGACTAGCCCCCACACTAAGAACAGTGATTTATCTAGTTCCTGATAATTCACAATTATTGTAAAAGTGGGAAGAAACCTGAGAGATCACCTAATCTGGTGAGGATCTGTGCAGGATCCCCTTTTTTCTCTGACAAATGGTTATAAAAACCTCCAATGAAGAGGAACCTTTGAGTTACCTCTGAGGTGGCTCATTTAATAGTTCTGATCTCTAAGTCCTTCCTTTAAAAAAAAGTTCCTACTATATTCTTCTCACCAATGCAATGGTACAGAAGAGTTCCAGGGAACTCATGATAGAAGAGGATCTCCAAATCCAAGAAAAAAAAAGAACTGTGGAGTATAGATGCTGAATGAACCATACTATTTCTTTTGTTTTTTGGTGCTGTTGTTTTTTTTCTATTTTGAGGTTTTTCATCATTGCTCTGATTTTTTTCTCTTATAACATGACTAATGCAGAAATAGGATTAATGTTATTATGTGTGTATATATGTATATGGCCTATGTCGGATTGCCTGCTATCTAGGGGAGGGGAGGGAAGGAGAAAAATCTGAAATTGTAAAGCTTGTATGGACAGGAGTTGAGAACTATCTTTACATGTGACGGGGAAAAAATAAAATACTTTATTAATTAAAAAAAAAGTTCCTAGTTAAGGTTGAGATACTGTATGGTCTTGTAGTATCATCATTTGTATACACATCTTACTCTCCTTATTTCTTTATTTATATTTTCTGCTCTTTCCTTCCTTCCTTCCTTCCTTCCTTCCTTCCTTCCTTCCTTCCTTCCTTCCTTCCTTCCTTCCTTCCTTCCTTTCTTTCTTTCTTTCTTTCTTTCTTTCTTTCTTTCTTTCTTTCTTTCTTTCTTTCTTTCTTTCTGTATGCCAGTATGATCTACTACACAGTAAACACTCAAGGAATCTTGGGTGAATGAGTGAATAAATGAACAAACCGATCTATGGAAAGACAGACAGAAACAAAGAAAGAAAGAGGGGGAAGGAAGGAAAAAAAAATTTCCTTACAACAAGCCTAAGTTGGTTAGGTTTGGGATTTCAAAGAACATAGATAAAACCTCACCTTAAGTTGGGAGTTTAATTAAATACTATGCAAACTATGGATGTGTGCCTGCCCATCCTGGGCAGCTTTTGTCCATATTCTCCTAAACCAATATGTTACAGGCCTTCCTTGCCATTTCCCATCTTTTCTTCCTATCATACGGTTCTTCAGTGATGTTCTTTACTCTTTTTCTTCTTCAGAATTCCTCTTTGATTATGTACTGTAGCCTGTTCATACCCACAATGTCCCTCACCATTTTGTTCCTTATCTCATGGTCATGTAGCAGCACCACTAAAATGTGAGTATTGAAATGATGGGCTTTTGTTTTTATGTGGAAACTTGAGGACAACTAAACAGCTTTGAATTTCCCCAAACCAATCAAATCTACTTTCCTTCCTCTGTTGAACTTGGGGCCCAGCTCATCCATCTTCCAATATCTGTCCCAGATACGCATGCTTTTGGATATACCCTAAGGGTCTCTATAAAAATATAAATTGAATTATAGGCAATAGACATTCTTTATCCACTTTGTCTTCCCTGTGTGGCTTGACAGGCCAAACTCCCTTGACTTTTTTTTTTTTTTTTTGGGTGAGGCAATTGGGATTAAGTAAATTGCCCAAGGTCACACAGCTAGATCCCTTGACTTATTATGGATTTCTTCCAGGAGGCTCTGAAATGTTCTTAGGCTTGATGGAATCATAATGATATGAGTAAACAAGAGCATTTGGAGGACCTCTGCATCCACAAGGAATTCCTCCTAAATTGGATTCTGTACAGGATCTCTTCCATCACAGTAGTCAATATCTATGGTGAGCATATATCTCCTTGTTTTATCCCTTGCTTAGGCAAGGGATATTTATTATCAAAGGGTCATTGAATGAATTTACTTCTATTGTTACAAAATCTTTATAAGAATCATCTACAGGGGCAGCTAGATAGTGCAGTGGATAAAGCACCGGCCCTGGATTCAGGAATACCTGAGTTCAAATCTGGCCTCAGACACTTGACACTTACTGGCTGTGTGACCCTGGGCAAGTCACTTAACCCCCAATGCCCTGCAAAAAAACCAAAAACCAAAACAAACAAAAAAAAGAATCATCTCCAAAAAACCTCCCAAAAATTAAATTAAAAATAAAGTTAAAAAAAGAATCATCTGCAAATTAATCTGTGGCATTCTCAATGAACACAGAAATAGGACTTAACATTTCTTTTCATAAAATTTCACTTTATTAGATTTAACCTATCATTCTAGCCTGTTGAGATCTTTTTGGATTGACTATCAAATAGCAGCTAACCCTTCCTCCCAACCCTGTGTCATCTGAAAATATGATAATATTGTTATTCATACTTTCATTCAAGCCACTGATATGTAAGATATGGATATGGGACTATCTAAATTTATATAGATGTGGTTTGTAGGTGTCATGGATGGATATGATCTGAGGTACAGCCCAGCTTCGTCAAAAGTAGGAGTGGTACCTGCCACATCAGCTGCCCAGCTGGTGAGAAGTGGGAAGACAGGAACCAGGACCTCCAGAGGCTGAGCAATTTCTCCTATGTAATATAAGGATAAAATATAACAAACATTTACCTACTATATGTCAAACATGGTACTCAGTACTAAGTACTCAGGATTCAAATAAGAAAAAAGCAAGCCCTGCCTTCATGGTGCTTATAATCTATTGGGTGGGGGGAGACAACACACAAAAAAGAAACTAGTAAACTGGAGGTGGGTGGGTAGGTGGGAGAGGAGGTGGAATGGAGGAGAAAAAGTTGGTTATTGTCCATTCTCAAAGAGGATGAAAATTACATCACTATGTTAGAGGCAAGTTTCAGTGTGTCTGACTGTGGCTGATCAGACCAATATGAGTTCAGAATGCTCTACCACAGGTTGGGCACAAATACTCCATGTGAACATTTGCAGTGGATTCCCTAAATCTGTGCATCTCATGTTTCTTTTGAGCTATTTCAATTATGCTTTGCTCATAGAGCTGAGTGATCCTGTGCCAGTGTCTCCCATGTCATACAGTCAATTCCAAAGTTCTTTAGAGAGACCTTAAGCATGTCCTTGTAGTGCTTCTGCTGACCACCATGTGGGTGTTTGCCTACATGTGTGAGTTCTGTGTAAATAGTCTTTTAGGCAAGTGTACATTTGGCATTCAAACAACATGGAATTGTGCTTTCTGCAGTAGAATTTGAATGCTTGGCAGTTCAGTTTGAGAAAGGACCTCGGTGTCTGGTACCTTGTCCTGCCAGGTGAGCTTCAGAATCTTCCTAAGACAATTCGAATGGAAGTGATTCAATTTCCTGGCAAGGCAATGATAGACTGTGCTGATTTCAAAGGCATACATACAACACTGAGGTCAGCACAACTCTGTAGACCTTCAGTTTGGGAGTCAGTCTAATAATATCTCTTCTCTCCCACACTTTCCTTCACAGCCTCCCAAACACTGAGCTAGCTGAGACAGTTAAAAATATGAGAGACATAATTTCTGGATAATTTAATAATTTTTATCAATAAGGCTGGCAGGTTATTAATAAAAGGATGGTCAAGGGGCATCTCTCTGACCAAAGACCCCAAATGGTGGTGAACTCACAGTTTATTTTTCTAATTATAGGTGATCCATCAAATGACAATTAAATCTAGTTGGTTAACAGCAATCAAATCTAATTGGTTAACTTAATTTGGAGAAAGGCTATATTAAAATGAAGGGCTGTAGCAGACCACCCCTAACCTTAGACTATCAATTCAAAGAATGCATACCTTTTTCAATTGGTGGACTGAGTGACCCAAGCATTTGAGTAGAACACAATGATTAGATTAAGTTCTTTGAAAGTTTCAATGGGCCTGACCAAGATGATGAGATTCAATATAATCTTATTTTCTTATATCAGTTATTAATAATTCTTTCTCACATAGCTTTGGCTTAGAGGATCACAGCTTTCCTTTTAGATATTCATGAGTTGTCTCTATAACAACATATTTTTAGAATTTTGCTAGGAATTCAAATTGAGTTCATTGGCCTATGGTTTGCAGATTCCTCTCTTCCTTGTTTTTATTTAACGAATTTTTATTGAATAACTAAATGAATGAATGGAAAAAATACAGTTCAGAATCCAAAATAGCAAAGAACTCCTTATGTTCTTATTGCTTTATAGTTTGCTTGACCTACATGAGCTATCATTTTGGCACTGGGAACATCTAATGCTTTTGACCTGTATTATAATACTTGATGTATTGGTCTTTTCCAGTATGGCTGTCAGTAGGTTGTTTTGTTCTTTTTTGCTCTCTCTCCATTGCTGTGAAAGGGGCTTTAAATATGGTTTATTTCTAGTGGCTTTTTGGTTTTGTAAAAAGTAAAAACTTGTAGGGGCAGCTAGGTGGCACAGTGGAAAAAGCACCAGCCCTGGATTCAGGAGGACCTGAGTTCAAATCTGAGTTCAGACACTTGACACTTACTAGCTGTGTGACCCTGGGCAAGTCACTTAACCCTCATTGCCCAGCAAACAAACAGACACACAAAAAAGGACATTTACTCTTCCTTAAGCACATTTCTGATTCTTTGTAATCTTTCCCAAATGGGTTCATTTTGTAAAAAAGGGATGTAATTTGTCCAGACCTGGTAACTTGAACTCACTGAAGGCTGACAGGGGTTCTCAAGTTTCAAATCCTTATTAACATTCTTATTCTGTTCTTTTCCATCCAGGCATCATTCTCTTTGTCAGAGAAAAGAAAAATAAGAGTTCAGTAGTACTTCCTTTTCTGTCATCTTGATAAGTAGTCATGTGTTCTTGAGTGTGGGTCTTCTATGTTTCTTTGTTCCGTGACTTGTTGAGAAGGGAAAGCATTTTAGCCTCTCAGAAAATCTGCTTCTTCATGAACTCCCGGGATGTGCCATGAAGTTGAATTGGCCAATAGGATCTAAAATATGGCTCATACTCAGAGTTGCCATTCCTCATTCTGGGGAGCTTTGCTGGCCTGCTTCTGGCCATGTGGTGACCCACTGCTGAAAGAACATTGTGATTTTCTATGACATGGTACACCCCAAGTGATACCTTGGCCCTCATCCACCCAGTGACAGAGTCAGGGGTGGGGCAGGTTGCAGCAACAGTTACAAGAAGAGAAAACTTCTAGCCTGACCTCTTTTCAGTTTTCCTGGTGGCATCATGTAACATCTGACACTTCTAGGGAGGAGTAGGGAAGATCCTTCTCCACCCTAGAATCATGATGACCATATCCACATGACAGGTAGTTCAGCAGGGCCCCTGAACTGTACCTGAGACCCTGAGCTGCCTTCTCTGTTGTGGTGATTGTTCTCTTTTAATCGTAGGTGAAGGCCTATTTATCTCAAAAGGTATATGTCCAAGCTTGAAGGTGACCTTGTGGGTTTAAGAATCCTGGGTTTCGGGGGCAGCTAGGTGGTGCAGTGGATAAAGCACTGACCCTAGATTCAGGAGGACCCTAGTTCAAAGCCGGCCTCAGACACTTGACACTTACTAGCTGTGTGACCCTGGGCAAGTCACTTAACCCTCATTGCCCCGCAAAAAAAAAAAAAAAAAAGGATCCTGGGTTTCTGGAAAGACTTAAGTGGACTGATGCTGAGTGAAGTGAGCAGAACCAGGAGAACATTGTATACAGTAACAGCAACATTGTGTGATGATCAAATGTGATAGACTTGGCTCTTCTCAGTAGTGCAGCAATCCAAGACAATTCCAAAGAACTCATGATAGAAAATGTTCTCCATTTCCAGAAAAAAGAACTGTGGATTCTGAATGCAGATTGAAACATACTGTTTCTACTTTTTGGCTGGTTTTTTTTTCTTTTTTGAGGTTTTTTCCTTGTGTTCTGATTCTTTCACAATATGACTAATGCAGAAATGTGTGTAATGTGATTGTACATATATAACCTATATCAGATTGCTTTCTGTCTTGGGGAGGAAGGGAGGGAGAAAAAATTTAAACTAAAAATATTATAAAAACAAATGTTGAAAACTATCTTTACATGTAACTGGAAAATAATAAAATACTTTTATGATTAAAAAAAAGAATCCTGGGTTTCATTGGGCCAGAAGTGAATGGTGTCAGGAAAGGAGATGCTGGCAAAACTCCAGCACTCTTGGAGAGGGTGGCCATTGAGAAAAGGATTGGTCCTAGTCTGGCTGTTTTTTTTTTTTTTTAACCAGCATACATGTGTTCAGAATTATTTAGACAGAGCTAAAATGTAAAATGCCTCATTACCAATCCTATAAGTTTCTTTATGTTCTTATAAGATTTAAGTATTAGACTCCTATGAAATTATAACATTATATTCCTGAATCCTGTTTTAAGTAGTTCTGTTAATGTATGCTGTAAATCTTTTTGTTTAGCATTTGTTTGTGGTATAGGAATAAATTGCCTATTCTATAATTGACTCATATTGTACATTTAATATCTTTTAATTTTAAAAATTCATTTTCAGTTCCAGATTCTCTCTCTCTCTATTCACTCCCCAATCCATTGAGAAGAGAAGAAATACAAAACCCATTATAAATATGAAGTCATGCAAAACAATTTTTCACAGTGATGTTATAAAAGAGAGAAAGAGAAAAAAATATATATATATACATCAATCAGTACTCTGAATCCATCAGTTGTCTATCTGGGATGTGGAGAACATTTTTCATCATGAGTTCTTTGGAACTATGGTAGGTCATTGTATTGATTAGAGTTACTAAGTCTTTCACAGTTTATTATCTTTACAATATCACTGTTACTGTATAAATTGTTTTCTTCTTTCTACTCACTTCATTTTTTTTTCTTTTTTTTTAATGCAGGGCAATGAGGGTTAAGTGACTTGCCCAGGGTCACACAGCTAGTGTCAAGTGTCTGAGGCCGGATTTGAACTCAAGTCCTCCTGAATCCAGGGCCAGTGCTTTATCCACTGTGCCACCTAGCTGCCCCTCTACCCACTTAATTTTGCATCAGTTCATTCAAGTCTTCCCAGATTTTTCTGAAGCCATCCCCTTGATCATTTCTTACAGCATGATAGTATTCTATCCCATTCATATATCATAACTTATTCAGCCATTCTCTAATTGATGGACATCCCCTTAGTTTCCTTTGAATATGTTTTTATTCTCCCATTTTGGGGCAACCGTGGATGTAAGCCATAAACTAAACTATAAATAAATTTGTTTCTTAGGTAAAAAGATGAGGTGAAGAGTATGAGAACAGAGAGCCTACCCTTCTTCCCTCATTAGAGGCCCAATTCCCCAATACTAAATCCAGTGCAAACCACATACAGAACAGGGAATGGATTCAGTGCTTCAGTCCCTGTGAACTCAGCAGAGGTTCCTCAAGATTAGACCTATACCCAGTCAGTATAGTGTTTGGGAAAGAGCCTTGAACTTCCCACTAACTTGATGTTTGATATTGGGCATGTCACTTCCAATCCTTCGGACTCATCTTTTTACCTACAAAATAGGAATTGGGAACCATATAATTATATATAGACCATATAATTAAGATTCTATGAAGTCCCTTTGCAAAGGAAGAAAACAATGTTTACAGTAAAGCTGGTTAATGAGGTTTGGTAAATAGTGTATCATTTAACCATTAAAATGTCTTTCTGTTTATTAGGTGATAACAGTGGATGAAAATGAAAAAAATAGAATGGATCTAGCATGTGACTGAAAACTTTTTTTCTTCTTCCCATAAGCAGGAGAGGATTAATGAAAGGTGAAAGTCCCAGAAATGGAAAAACTTCCAAGAAAAACTTAATCAAAGGTCAGAATGTATTTGCTTTTCAGTGACTAGATTTGGCACAGAGCACCTGAACCTGAACATGCTTCACAGGGTCAGATAATGTTTATAAAATTAGAAGACATAATTCACTTCAGAAATCATTGCAGCATGGAGACAGCATCTTGACACTCAGGAATGGAATAAGGGATAAAGCTTTTCCCAGGGTGGCAGTGGGGTAGGGTGGCAATAGTAAGAGATGAGAGCCCCACCCTAGGGGACTTTCCTGCTCCAAGTGTAGGTCATTGACTAACTAACTGATTTATCCAACTTTTTTCCCTTAGGTTTGTGGATTTCCAAAACTGTGACTATCTAAACAACTACTTTGGACAAAAATTCTTTTTTAAAAAATTTTGTGTTCCAAAATTTCTCTCTTCCTCCAAGCCCTTTCAAACCCATTGAAAAGGCAAGCAAGGGCAGCTAGATGGCGCAGTGGATAAGGCACCAGCCCTGGATTCAGGAGTACCTGAGTTCAAATCCGACCTCCGACACTTAACACTTACTAGCTGTGTGACCCTGGGCAAGTCACTTAACCCCAATTGCCCCACCAAAAAAAACAAACAAAAAAAAGCAAAAAAAACCAAAAAACAAAATATTGGGGGCAGCTGGGTGGCTCAGTGGATAGAGCACCGGCCCTGGAGTCAGGAGTACCTGGGTTCAAATCTGGCCTCAGACACTTAACACTTACTAGCTGTGTGACCCTGGGCAAGTCACTTAACTCCAATTGCCTCACTAAAAAAAAGGCAAGCAATATGATACCCATTATACCTGTGATGTCATGTAAAACATATTTCTATATTAGCCATATTGCAAAAAAAAAAAAGGGAAGAAAGCAAGAAAAACAAAGTGAAAATAATATGCTTTAATTGACACTCAGAGTTCATTAGTTCTCTCTCTGGAGGTGGATAGCATTTTTCATCATGAGTCCTTTGTAATTGTTATGGATCATTGCATCAGTCAGAGTAGCTAAGTCTTTCACAGTTGATTATCTTTATAATATTGCGTTTACTATTTACTGTTTTCCTGGTTCTGTTCACTTCACTTCATATCAGTTCATATAAGCCTTCCTAGGTTTTTCTGAAACCATGCCCTTTAGCACAATAGTATTCCATCTCAATCATATACCACAACTTGTATAGTCATTACCCATTTGATGTGTCTCCCCTCAATTTTCAATTCTTTGTTGGGTATAAATTCTGTCTCGGAATGTGAGGAAATCACCAAACACCTTTACCCAGCTCCCAGTTCACCCTGATACCTTGAGAGAATGCTCCAAAGTTTCTCCAATGCACTTCTATTACATATCATGATAAGTCTCCTAGAAGCAGGGTCCTCAGTCTTTTCTACCTGAGGAATTAATTGCATCAGAGCAGTCTAATCATGCTTCTACAGACTGGGCTCAGTGACCAGTTACAAGTAATTTTGGTAGCATGACATCATAACATCCCATAAGAGTCCTGAGTGATTCCCTTCCCAAACACATAGGCAGCAAAATATTTCTGAGTTGTGAGATAGTCACGCATAGTTGTTGACAAAGCTCTTACCTGATATCTCTTGACATTTAGCCAGATGGATTAGTATAGGAATCAGGAGCCCTAGACTCAAGTTTCAGCTTGGATATTAAATGATTATGTAACTTTGTGCAGTTACTTCGTTTCTCTGGGCCTTCTGAAGAACAAAGTGCTAGGATCAAATGATCTCTTGAGGCTCCATCAAGGTCTAAAATCATATGATTCTATGGCATTGTAGAAGACACAGAAAAGCCTCTTTCCCCATTTTATAATAACCTGAAGACTGTTAGTGGATCTATGAATTGGTCTACTCATTCTGGAAAACAATTTGGAATTATCCAAAAAAAAAAAAAAAGATATTAAAGTGTTCATACCTTTGACCCAGAGATCCCATTCCTGGGTACATACTCCAAGGAGATTAATGACAGAAAGTCCAATATATACCAAAATGTTAATAATAGCATTTATTGTCATAGAACCATCCCCCTCCAACTCATCAATAGAGTAATGGCAGAACAAATTATGGTACATGGATAAAATGGAATAGGTTATCATTTTACAATAAGTAAATATGAGGAATTCAGAAAAACATTGGAAGACTTCTGAATAGATGCAGTGTAAACAAACATAATCAAGAGAACAATATTTATGCATATGACAATGATGATTTCCAAAGAAACCCAAAATTAGATTAAATGTAATGACCAATCTTGGTTGCAGAGGAACAATGATGAAACACACTTTCTTTCTCTTAGCAAAGAGGAGGAATTCTGGATGTGGAATTTTGCAAAAGCAGTAGCTATTTGTTGGTTTTGATTAATTGTTTTCCTGTTATAAGGTAGAGGTCTATGTTTGGGGGGAGTCAGGAAAACAGCATATTAGGAAGTGATTGCGATGTAAAATTAAAAAAAAAAATGAGATGAACCAAAGTAATGAGCCCAAAAGGCTTAGAACTTGGTAGCTGTTATCCAGAAGATAGTCATAGTGATGTCCAAGAGAACCATAACTATGATGAGGCAACTCCAAAATTAGAGGGAATAAACATTTTACATTATGATTTTAAAAGATTTTGTGATTTTAAATTTTGGCTTACATTTAATCAATACTTACAGTTCAGAAATAATTGTGCTTAGCACCCACTTAGCAGGAATAGTGCAAATAAAAAGCTACCAGATGGTTCTCCGACAGCTATACCCCAGGTGAGCTCCTCCCTTGTACAGCCTTGCCCTTCCCTCCTCCCAGCCCCCAGGGTACCAGCCTTCCCAGCAGCAAGTAGCCTGGGATCTCTGTCTCTTCCTCCCAAGTCAATGTTCCAGGGTCTTTCCCCATAGAAATGGGAAGGCATGCTCTCTCAGTTGATTGAACTTCATGAACTCTAAAGTTGATCTGAGGGCATTTTTTGACTTCTTGCTTTTGCTTCCAAATTACTTCTAACCGGTCCCTGAGTCCAGTCCTTAGAAGCATGCCCAGGGGGCAGCTAGGTAGTGCAGTGGATAAAGCACTGGCCCTGGATTCTGGAGGACCTGAGTTCAAATCTGACATCAGACACTTGATACTAGCTGTGTGACCCTGGGCAAGTCACTTAACCCTCATTGCCCTGCAAAAAAAAAAAAAAGTATTATAGAAGCATGCCCAGACTGCTGTGATGCAATTCTCCAGGTAGAAAAGGCCAAAGACCCTGCTTCTGAGAGAGTTGTCATGACATATAATGGAAATATGTTGGAGAGACTTCCGAACACATATAAACATTCTCTAACAGGTTCCAATCTGCTAACTTTATGGTGAAGAGGAGCTTTTTTGATTGGCTGGGGGTGCCTTAAAAATGAACTAGCTAAGCAAATTCTTGGCCTCTCATTTGATTTGACCTGTTCCTTTTTTTTTTTTTGGCGGGGCAATGAGGGTTAAGTGACTTGCCCAGGGTCACACAGCTAGTAAGTGTCAAGTGTCTGAGGCAGGATTTGAATTCAGGTCCTCCTGAATCCAGGGCTAGTGCTTTATCCACTGCACCACCTAGCTGCCCCCTGACCCGTTTGCTTTTTCTTGTCTGACAATATCCTGGTGATAGACTATTCAGTTAAGGGAGAGTCCCTGGGCTCATTCCTAAAACCAACATTTGGCTAGGGGCAGTAGGGGGAAGAGAAGGAAGGAATAAGCATTTGAATAACACTATATGCTAGGCACTGTTCTAAACATTTTATAGCCATAATCTCATTTGGTCTTCACAAGAACCCTGGGAGGTAGGGGCTATTGTTATTTCCATTTCACAGTAGAAGGAACTGATTAAATAAAATTAAATAATGTTTGTACTTCTGTTCTTGCTGTATCTTTGAATAAATATTTCTATAAAAGCTAATTGGTATAGTTGATTAAATAGAATGGGGGTGCTAGTCACTCATTGGTGACTAACCATTGTGCAAACATGATCACAACCATTTGGTGGCTGGTGGTGTTAGAGAAGAGATACTGTAACCTCTCAAGGACACTCCTAGACCTCTGAGGGGGAGATGTATCCAGTCTCATGCTGGGAGAAGGAGGCAATATTTGCTGCCCAATAACTATAGTTCTGATGGAGAGAGTACAAGAAAAGTCTGGTAGTTTAGATTCTTATGTTTATGGGTTGATAAAGAAAAATTAGGCCCAGGAAGTAGGAAGGACAAGCCCAGTGGCACAGTCCTGGTGAATAAGATGGGACAAGGGGAAAGCAGCAGGGTGTCATATTTTAACAGGTTTGTGAGGTCTGCTGTCTAGTGGATTGGAAAATTGGAAGATCTAAAATGCAGCTTTGATTTAATCAACTTTGAATAGACTGCCATTTCTTTGGGCCTTGATTTCCAAGTGAAATATGCATATGTGCTCATGATATCCTACTAAGTATAATATATACACTAATCCAACTTTGAGAAACTTACATAACCTGATAAAGACTCAGAGAAAGTGCCTCTAAAGAGGAGGGTGAAGACTAATCGCATTTTTTTTTAGCTTTTTCTTTTCTTTTCTTTTTTTGGGGGGGGGGACAGGGCAATAAGGGTTAAGTGATTTGCCCAGGGTCACACAGCTAGTAAGTGTCAAGTGTCTGAGGCTGGATTTGAACTCAGGTCCTCCTGAATCCAGGGACAGTGCTTTATCTACTGCACCACCTAGCTGTACCCCCCTTTTTAGTTTTTTTTAAAAAGTCATTCCCAGAACAATAAAAGAGGGGATTGTTCACAAAAATGGGGGAGGCTGCAGGGATCAGCAGAGAAAAACATAGAAGGACTAGGGAAAAAGAGAAAGGGAATCATGAAGTGGGTACTTCTTTCTTGTGTAAAATGGTGTAGTGACTTCTTTGGATACAAGAAATCCAAATTCAGGCTAAAGGACCATCAGTATTGAAATCAGTTTAATGGGATGGGAGATCAAGTTAATATAAACTGGGCTATACATAAGGGCAATATAAACATACACACATGTATATGTATATAGGTAGGTTTTTTTTTTTTAAATAATACTATATTCCCCTTAGAAATAGTGTAGTGTAGCCAACAGGATACTATGCTTAGAGTCTGAAAGACCAGAGTTCAGATTTTATTTAGAACACTACTAGCTGCGCAACCCAGAGTTTACTCTATATGCCTCAAGCAACTTTCTTATCTACTGATGTCCTGCTTGGGTTGCAATCTGTGCCAGAGAAGAAAGTTCCCATACCAAGAGTTTCTGATGAAATCAGTTCCTTTGAGTATTCTGCTTAATATCTTGATACTCCACTGGACACATGATCTCATGGTGGTATGTGCTCCAATATGGATCTTATTTCCTCCAAACCTTATCCTGTGAGATTTTTGTTCCTGTCTTTCCATAAGTCATACTTTGATGTGATATAAACAATATCTACCAGGGCTCCTTCTTTCACCGCACAACGGAGGTTCGGTTAGATTTTCCCTACAAGGCAACAAAGCTAAGAAATGATTGGGCCAGGGGTCAAGCTGTGCCTCCCTTGGCACAACTTCCTTATGACCTCTGACTTCCTGGTCACTTAGAGGCATAAAAAGTCCCACCCATGTGAGGTTAGTATCCTTCAAACATGGTGGATGCTTGATGATGCATTTCTGCTTACCAGATGCATGTTGAGATGGAGATGAGGCGGTCAAAGTGCTACTGTGTATCTTTGCTATGTTAGGGCTAACTAAAACTTTTTTTTTAAAACTCTTCAATGCCTCATGACTTCTACATTTCATACAAATATCCATTTCTATATTATTACTGCTCCCAGTAGGAGCGTGATTTCCTCTACTAAGGGAGCAGGGGGTGGATAGGCTTTTACTGTGAAGTAACTAGAGAGGTTGCACAAAATTCAAATAGACTTAATGAGTAATTGGAACAATGGCTCATGAGAATGTCATGAGGGTATCACTGGACTCAGTGCTGAGAGCCTTCTGCAGCTGAGTTCCATAGTTTTGGGGAGATTTCTGAGGAATAAATCAATTAGAGGCTCTAGCCACTGACAGCCTTTTGTCTGTCTGTTTTTAGGTGACTGGAATGGGGAATTACTCAAACCTGACTCCATAAAGATGAATACACACTTCAACCAGCTCCCTAAAGGGGATCTGCAAGGATTGGTGTGAAGTTTCTCAAGGAAATGGATTTCATAGATTGGATACTTGCTACAATCCCCCTCAGCCTGGCACACTTTATGATCAGATTGCTTCAGGGGCAATTGGAGCTTATTTTCTGAGTGAAGTCCCCCCAGAATGGCTGCAGATTTTAGTCATGCCTCCCCAGCCACACAACTATGTAAGCGTGGGCCGATCAACTGTTGAAATTTGAGCAGATTGTTGGGACATCTGTGGCCCGGGCTAATATTGCTATTAGTATAAATAGACACTGTAAATGGAGTGAGAGGTGCAGAGTCTGCTGCCCCGCCTGGTGGGCAGAGGGTGGTTATGATAATCCCTTTGGGAGGGGGCTTTTGTGGTGTCTCCTGAAACATGGGGTTGATAAGACAGCGATTATAATTATGCTTTCCACATTGTGACTTTCCCCATCAAGGTTTTGATATATTGTGGGTCAGCATAAGAAATTAAATGAGAATTTTGGGGAAGTTTTGCAGAAGCTACAGATGATGTGCAAAGGCTAGTAGATAACAGGAAAAGTTTAGAAACTCAGAAATGCATTAAAATGTATAACATCAACCCAAATTTTACAATAAAGTATTGCAAATACCTCATAAAAAAAAGGAAAAAATATCAGACTTCTTTTCTGGTAAGAAGGGAGGGTGGAGGGGGCAGCTAGGTGGCACAGTGGATAGAACACCGGCCCTGGAATCAGGAGTACCTGAGTTCAAATCCAGCCTCAGACACTTAACACTTACTAGCTGTGTGACCCTGGGCAAGTCACTTAACCCCAATTGCCTCACTAAAAAAAAAAAAAAAAAGGGAGGGTGGAAATTTTTACACAGATTTTCCAGATCTTGGGAGTGCCGTGCCCCTGACTCTCATGATGTGGAATGGACAGCTGTAATGGTCAGCCTTTGGGGTTAGTAAAACTACAGGGAAATTCAGCACTAAGGCAGTAGAAGTTCAGCCCCACCCAAACCTAAGGCATCCTCCAAAGCCCTAGCCACATTGGGATTATTTAGGAGAGGTTACAGAGGGCAGACATGTTGGGAAGGGGTATCAGACTCTTGGGAGTCAAAAGCTATGCAGGTTGGACAGCTAGGTGGTGCAGTGGATAAAACACCAGCCCTGGATTCAGGAGGACCTGAGTTCAAATCTCACCTCAGACACTTACTACCTCTGTGACCCTGGATAAGTCACTTAACCCTCATTGCCCTGCAAAAAACAAAACAAAACAAAATCTATGCAGGTCCTTTCAGCAATCTCTATGTAGATCATTGCAGGTAGGGGCAAATGGCAAACCTTGGAGTTGCCCAAACTATCCAATGTAGTAAACACCAAACAACATCATGTCCCTAAGGACTGAAATATATTTCTTTTCTAGTGATGGAAATGAAAGGAGCTGGAGCACTTTGTTAAACCAGCTCCCCTTAGCACAACCCTGAATTGTCCTGAGAAAGGAAGATAGTACCTGATAGTTTATAGTGAACTGCAGGAGCTAAACATCATTGTGCTCATCACAACAGTTGTTCCTGACCTTGTCACTGTTGTAGACTAGGTAGCCCAGGTCTAGGGCGAGTGTTACGGGGTTATTGACTTCTCCAATGCCTTCCCCTCTGTTTTCTTTTTTTCTTTCTTTTTTTTTTTTGTAGTGAGGCAATTGGGGTTAAGTGACTTGCCCAGGGTCACACAGCTAGTAAGTGTTAAGTGTCTGAGGCCGGATTTGAACTCAGGTATTCCTGACTCCAGGGCCGGTGCTCTATCCACTGCGCCACCTAGCTGCCCTGGATCCCTAATATTCTTTTTTTTTTTTTTTTTTTTTAGTGAGGCAATGGGGGTTAAGTGACTTGCCCAGGGTCACACAGCTAGTAAGTGTCAAGTGTCTGAGGCCGGATTTGAACTCAGGTACTCCTGAATCCAGGGCCGGTGCTTTATCCACTGTGCCACCTAGCCGCCCCGCTCTCTCTATTTTCAATAGTTAAAACTAGTCAGGAGCAATTTTCTTTCACCTGGGAAGAAGTCCAGTGTATATTTATCATCCTTGCCTAAGGCTACCCCACATTCTCCTTGATATTGCTATATCATGGTGGGCAGAGACCTTAAAGAAGACTCCCTTCATAAGAACACTGATGCACACCATTACAACATAATGTTGCCTGGGCCAGTTTGGGCCATGGTGGCAGAGGCCCCAGATCACATAAAGAACAGGAAGGAGGAACATATAAGAAAATTAACCACATTGAATACACACACATTCATATAAGACAATTAACTTACCACATTCAAAGTGCTGGTTACATATACATATATACATACATGTACATATACACACACATAAATATGCATAGTGTTATATATGAGAAGTCATGATTGGTTCTAAGGCCTTCCAGAATCATTTCTCCTCACAGTGTTGTGGAAATCCTGTAATTCGTTCATCTGGTTCTGCTCATTTCACTTTGCATCAACTTATAAAAGTCTTTTCTGTATTCTCTGAATCTGTCAGTCATGGGGTTTTGTTTTGTTTTGTTTTTTTTGTTTTTTTGTTTTTTGGCGGGACAATGAGGGTTAAGTGACTTGCCCAGGGTCACATAGCTAGTAAGTGTCAAGTGTCTGAGGACAGATTTGAACTAAGGTCCTCCTGAATCCAGGGCTGGTGCTTTATCCACTGCGCCACCTAGCTGCCCCCCATAGTCATGTTTTATGATGCAATAAAATTCCATTGCATTTCTATGTCACAAATTGTTTGGTTCTTCCTCAATTCACGGGTGCCTATTCTGTTTTCAGTTCTTCAATAAAAAATACTGCTATAAATATGCTAGTGCAAATAGAGCCTTTCCCTCTGCCTTTGACCTCCTTGGTGTATGTATCTAAGAATAGTATTACAGTGTCAAAGGTTATGTACCTTTTAGTGATTTGTTGGATAGAGTTCCATTTTTTTTTTTACAAAATGGTTGAACCAATTCACAGCTCCACCAAGAATGCAGACATGTGCTTGCCCTACCAAAACCCCTCTGACAATTACTATCTCCTTTTTTGTCATCTTCACTAAGGTGTAAGGTGTAAGGTGAAACTTCTGAGGTGTTTTGATTCACATTTTAAAAGTTATTGGTGCTGAGCTTTTTTTTTTCATAAGGATGTTGGTAGATTTCATATCTCTGAGAACTATCTATTCTTATCTTTTGTTCACCTAGCTAATGGGGCATGGAACGGAAGCTTGCCTAAAAGACCATTTTGCAGAGAACTCACACAAGGCAATTGTATGACCACATGGTGGTCAGAAGAAGCAATACAAAGTCACTCTCAAGATCTCTCTAAAGAATTTTGGAATTTATTGCGCTATATGGGAGACACTGGCACGGGACCACACAGCATGGGGTGCCCTCATCAGAGAAGGTGCTGTGCTCTATGAGCAAAGCAGAATTGAAGTAGCTCAAAAGAAACATGAAATGCATAAATTTAGAGGATCCACCCCAAATGTTCACATGGACTATTTGTGTCCAACCTGTAGTAGATCATTCATTGGTTTGATCAGACATAGTCAGACATACTGTAACTTGACTCTAACATAGTGATTTCATTTTGGTCCTCTTCTAGGACAAAGAATAACAACCCAACCCAACCCAATTTGCATCAAATTTTATTACATAATGGATATTAATCATTTAACATAGAAATTTGATTTAGTTTTTCCAAATTGTTTCCCTTCTGATTCAAATTGCATTTATTTTGCTTGTGTAAAAGCCTTTTATCTTCTTTTCTTTTTTTTTTGGTGAGGCAATTGTGGTTAAGTGACTTGCCCAGGGTCACACAGCTAGTAAGTGTCAAATGTCTGAGGCCGGATTTGAACTCAGGTACTCCTGACTCCAGGGCTGGTGCTCTATCCACTGCACCACCTAGGTTGATTTTCTCTTTTATGACCACCTCTATCCCTTATGTACATATGGTTTTTCCCACTTATGTTTCTGAATGATAGCTGTTTTCTTTCTTCTCCTTTTTTCTTTCTTTCTCCTCCAATTTCTAAAAGATATGACTTTTTATACTTGGGTCAGATATCCATTTGTAGGTTATTGTGGAATATGCTATAAAGTAGTGGTCTAGATTCCCTTCAAATTTTCCCAGCATTTAAAAAAAAATTATTTATTTATTTACTTTTTTGCCAGGTAATGAGGGTTAAGTGACTTGCCCAGGGTCACACAGCTAGTGTCAAGTGTCTGAGGCAGGATTTGAACTCAGGTCCTCCTGAATCCAGGGTTGATACTTTATTCACTGCGCCACCTAGCTGCCCCTCAGCATTTTTTATCAAATAGGGAATCCTTACTTCAGTAATTAATATCCTTGGGTTTATTGAACACTACACCACTATGATCAATTACTTCTAGCCCTTGTTTATCTAATATGTTCCATTCACTGATTTTTCTATTATTCTTTTAACCAGTACCTAATTGTTTTAATAACTACTGCCTTAGAGTATAATTTGAAATTGATACTCTTAGGCTCCCTTCATTTCTACTTGTTTCTAATATTTCCCTTGAGATTTATGAATTTTTGTTTCTCCAGATAATTTTTTTTACTTCTTTGCCTAGATATATAAAAATAACCCTTGGTAGTTTGTTTGTTTGACACTGAATAAGTATATTAATTTAGGTAACATGCCATATTTATATTGGCATGGACCAACGATGAATAATTAATATCTCTCATATTTTTTGCTTTCCTTTATTTCTTGAAAAATAGGTTTTTGTAGCTATATTAAAATAAATCCTAGGAGTATCATGGTAGATGGACTCCCAAATATTTTATAAATTCTATAGTTATTCTGGTTTTTTAATTGTTTTCAAATTTTTTGTGTGGGGGTCAATGAGGGTTAAGTGACTTGCCCAGGGTCACACAGCTAGCAAGTGTCAAATGTCTGAGGGCAGATTTAAACTCAGGTCCTCCTGAATCCAGGGTGGGTTCTTTATCCACTGTGCCACCTAGCTGCCCCTCTATAGTTATTCTGAATGAGATTTCTTTTACCATATCTTCCTGTTGGATTTTATTAGTATTATACAGAAAAGGGGCAGCTAAGTAGCGCAGTGGATAGAGTACTGGCCCTGGAGTCAGGAGTACCTGAGTTCAAATCCAGCCTCAGACACTTAACACTTACTGGCTGTGTGACCCTGGGCAAGTCACTTAACCCCAATTGCCTCACCAAAAAAAAAAAATCAAGTAATATACAGAAAGGCTATTAATTTTGTGTATTTATTTTATATTCTGATACTTTACTGAAGTTATTGTTTCAATTAATTTTTTAGTTGAATCTCTAGCGCTCTCAGTAAACATCATATCATCTGTAAATAAAATAAGTTTATTTCTTCTTTGCTGGTATATATTCTGTGAATTTCTTTTTCTTGTTTTGTTGCTATAGCTAGCATTTCTAGAACTATATTAAATTATAGTGCTGACAATGGGCATCCATTAGTGCTTTACTCCTTAGTATAGAAAGGTACTAATGTTTTACTATTATGGATAATGCTAGTTCTTAGTGTCCAATATATTCTGTTTACCATTTTGAGGAAATACCCTTTTATTCCTATACTTCTGGGTATTTTTTTTATATAAAGGTGGATTGTATTTTTTGAAAGCTTTTTCTGTATTTATTGATATAAAATTATTTTTATTTTTAATATGTTAATATTTTCCTAATATTGAACCATCCCTGTATTCTAAGTTTAAGTCTAACCTGATTTTAATGGATAATCTTTTTAATATCTTGCTATAGCTTCTTTGCTAATTTTTTTCAATATTTTTTGCATCAATATTCATTAGAGATATTGGTCTGCAGTATTCTATGATTTATCCCTTCCTGGTTTAAGTATCAGGACTATACTTGTTTCTTTAAAAGAATTTGCTAGGATATCTTCTTTCTCTATTTTTCAAAATAATTTATGAATACTAGAGTTAATTTTCCAATATTTGATAGAATTCACTAGTAAATCTTTCTGGCCCTGGGACTTTTTTCTTTGGGAGTTCATTTATGTCTTTTTTTTTTTTTTTTTTTGATGAGGCAATTGGGGTTAAGTGACTTGCCCAGGGTCACACAGCTACTAAATGTGAAGTGTCTGAGGTCGGATTTGAATCAGGTCTTCCTGAATCCAGGGCCAGTGCTCTATCCACTGCGCCACCTAGCTGCCCCCATTTATATCTTGTTCAATTTCTTCTTCAGACACTGGGTTACATGATGTCCCTATTTATTGTTCTATTAATCTGGGGTTTTGTAAATATTGTCTATTTCTTTTGTTATTAGGTCTTTTTTTTAGCATATTATCGGGTGACATAATTTCCTTTATTTTGTCTTCACCTATTATCAATTCTCCTTTTTGATTTTGTAAAATGTGGATTTGTTTTTCTTTTTAAAATCAAATTTGTTAATGGTTTATTTTACCCATCTTCAGAAAACTTCTATTTATATTTAGTAATTTGATGCTTTTTAATTTTATCTCTTTTATTGTCTATATTTTAATTTCTATTTGGGCCTCTCTGATTTGTTGCTTTTCTAGTTTTCTTAGATGCGTGCCCAGTTCATTGAACTCTTGAATAGGATGCAATGAAACTATATAAGATTTGTACGATGTCTTCAATCAATAATGTGCTGGTAATAGTAATAGCTAGCATTTATGTAGTGCTCTAAGGTTTATAAAGAACATTACAAATATCCCATTTTGTGCTTACATCAACCTCAGGAGGTGGGTGCTGTTATTACCATCCCGGGTTTACAGATGAAGAAACTGAGGCAAAGACTAAGTGACTTGCCCAGGGTCACACAGCTAGTAAGTGTCTGAGGACAGATTTGAACTCAGGTCTTCCTGACTCCAGGCCCAGTGCTCTATCCACTGCATCACCTAGCTGCCCCTGTATATGTTTAACAACCAGCTCTCTGGAGGGAAAATGTATGTATAACACACTTTTTTATTTGTTTGGTTTTGCTGGGCAATGAGGGTTAAATGACTTGCCCAGGGTCACACAGCTAGTAAGTCTCAAGTGTCTGAGGTAGGATTTGAACTCAGGTCCTTCTGCATGCAGAGTCAGTGTTTTATCCACTATGCCACCTATCTGCCCCCATAACATACTTTCACATTTAATATGCATTAACACTTTCTCTATTACTTTCTTAAGTCTAGAAATCAATCGAACTCTGACTTGTAGCATTTGCCAGTTTCCAAGATGTAAATGCCCACACTGAAAATTGAACAATTGGCTTGTGCAAGCCAGTTTAAGCTCATGCCAGCCTCCTCCTGCTCTCAATCATCCCAAAAGGCAGTCACAACCCTCCCCCCCTCCCCCAGTCCTCTCTTTTGTGGATGAACATGTAAACTTTGGTGTAAGTCCTGCTTTGGCGACATTCCAACATTTTGCATTCCAAAAATTTTAGTATATGTTCTCATTGTTATTATTATTGTTGTTGACAAAATTATCTGTGACAGGCAGGAAAAGGTGTTTCCATAATTTGTCCACCCGCTGGGAAGGCCCAAGCCAGATCACCTTGGCTTCCATCTGGCCTCCTGTGGAGTCTCCAGGGGTCAGGCATTGTGCACATACCTTCCTGGAGGTCCTGGCATTCAGGCTTTGCCCAGGGCTTCGGATCCCGGAATGGCTCCACCTGAGGTGTTGTGAACTTTAAGCTGATCTCCTGGGGCCTCCACAGGGGTGTGGTGTGGCCCTGGCCTGGTTTCCTCGTGCTTCACATCATGAGGCCCCAATCAGTTCCCTGTGTACTTCCCTAGCAAAAGGTCCCTGGGACAGTCTGACCCAGATCTTGCTGGCTTCGGCCTGCTCTCTTGGGGTCTCCCAGACCCCTTTGGTTATGATGCCATTATCCATTTGCCTATGGGGATATGAAAGGCACCTCATAAGCTGTCTGTTCCAACTCATTCATTTTACAGATGAGGAAACTGAAGGAGGCAAATTAAAACTAGGAAATTAAGTGTCAGAGGTGCCATGGTGGTGTGGGGTGTGTGTGTGTGTGTGTGTGTGTGAGACTATACTTTGGGATGATTGGAAGCATTTTACATGTTCCTAAATTTTATTCATTCTGATCTCATCCTATGCACTCCTCAACCTAGCTCATCATCTACCTGCTGCACATGTCAAAGATATGTATATTGATAAGCTAACTCAACAGGGTTCCCATGCATCCAGCTGTATGTCATAGTTTGGGCAATGTGTTTTTCAACTGCTTTGGTTTTCCATTTTAAATGGTTAGACAGGGGGCAGCTAGGTGGCTCAGTGGATAGAGCATTGGGCCTGGATTCAGGAGGACCTGAGTTCAAATGCGACCTCAGACACTTGACACTTATTAGCTGTGTGACCCTGGGCAAGTCATTTAACCCTCATTGCCCCGAAAATAAATAAATAAATAAACGGGGAGACAAATCTCTATATACATCCAAGGAGGCTTCTTTTCCAGGGGTGGAAAACATCTTAAGACTATTAAAATAAATTCAGCAAAATCTTAAGGAAATACATAAGGTATCAGAACCATGACAAAGATGGGAAAGCATGTCATGTGAGAATATAATTGCTATTTTACTACTCATAAAGGTACCATGTCTGTCCAGCTATATGTCATAGTCTGGGCAAGATGTTCCATCTTCCTTTGGTTTAATGAGGAGAGGCCTTTATCTAGAGCTGTGAAGTTACTCAGCTTCTTTTTTCTACTTCTCTTAACTTTCTACTGCCTTTTGCCCACCCCATCCTCTATACCCCTAACCAAAAAAAAGGTGTTCCTCCCTCTTGCTGAGGCAATTGTGGAAACTGAGCAAACCACAATGACTCCATATCATGATTCAATTCTGGATCTAGCTTAGATCCTTTTCTATTCAATTATGGGAAATATAAGAAAACTTTATTGCATTGTTTGAGAATGAACTAGAGAATCTGAGAGTATTTAATTTGCAGAAGATTTAAGGAAGGACATATTCACTGTCCCTGGGGAAGCTGGGTGGTTCAGTGGATAGAGTGCTGAGCCTGGAATCAGGGAGACTCATCTTCCTGAGTTCAAATCTGCCTTCAGACACTTACTAGCTGTGTGACCCTGGGAAAGTCACGTAAGCATGTTTGCCTTAGTTTCTTCATTTGTGTAATGAGCTGGAGAAGAAAATGACAAACCACCGAATTATCTCTGCCAAAGCCCCAAATGGGTCATGAAGAGCAGGACATGACTGAAAAACAACAGAACAACAAATATTCACTGTCTTCAAACAGACAGTTAGAGGAGACTTTAGACCTCATTATCAGGCAGATTGATAAGTAAAGTTTTGATACTTAACGTATTCTTTTTTTTTTTTTTTAAGTGAGGCAACTGGGGTTAAGTGACTTGCCCAGGGTCACACAGCTAGTAAGTGTTAAGTGTCTGAGGCTGGATTTGAACTCAGGTACTCCTGACTCCAGGGCCGGTGCTCTATCCACTGTGCCACACCTAGCTGCCCTAATACTTAACATATTCTAACCTCCTTCAGGTACTTCTCTTTTCTGACCAGAGAAGGTCTAGAAGGTAGAGCAGAAAACTCTTCCCAAAGCCTTCTTTCATGGAGGACTCAGATTTTTCCAGGGGACTCTCCATTTTCCATCAGAAGCTCTGCTTGTTTTCCATTTCATGGAATATCACATATATCTCCAGCACTTAGCATGTTGGCTAGTATCTGGTGGGTACTTAATGTTTATTGAAGTGCTGCCATGTGGGCAGATTGGAATTATTATGTGTAATTTTAAAAGCCAGAACTAGGACCAATATAGAAATGAGGGATATATCTATAAGAGGGCAAATTTTGGCTCAATGTTAGAGGACTTTCCTACTAATCAGAGCTGTCTCAAAATGGAATAGATTGCCTTGGAAGGCAATGAACTTTGTCCGTCTGGAAGTAATGGATGGCGAGTGATAAGAATGCTATAAATAGGATTTCTGCACTAGGTGGTTTGTTAGGTTTGGTCATTTCTAAGGTCTTAAAGAGACAGTGATTCTATCATCTTAGCCCTAAGAATATATGATCTTTTTTTTTTTTTTTTTTTTTTTTTTTTTTTTTTTTTTTTTAGTGAGGCAATTGGGGTTAAGTGACTTGCCCAGGGTCACCCAGCTAGTAGGTGTTAAGTGTCTGAGGTCGGATTTGAACTCAGGTCCTCCTGACTCCAGGGCCGGTGCTTTATCCACTGCGCCACCTAGCTGCCCCAAGAATATATGATCTTAGAAAGACTAGAGTGTAGAGAAAAGAGAACTAGCTTTGGCATCCAAATATGCAAATGCTTGGATTCAAATCCTGTAGCTTTCAATACCTGTGTGACCTTGGGCAAATCTCTGAGGCCTAGTCCTCTCATCTGCAAAATGAGAAGGTTGGACTAGATCTCTAAGGTTCCTTCTAGCTCTAAATTTATGGTCCTAAGGAATCCATGATTGGTATTGGGTCATTTTTAGTTGTTTCCAAGTCTTCATGACTCCATTTGGGATTTTCTTGACAAAGAAAGATACTGGAGTACTTTGTCATTTCCTTCTCCAGCTCATCTTACAGATAAGGAAACTAAGGCAAACAGGCTTATGTGACTTGCCCAGGGTCACACAGCTAGTAAATGTCTGAGGCAAGATTTGAATTCCCAAAGACAAATCTTCCTGACTCCAGGCTCAGGATTCTATCCACTGTACCACCTAGCTGCCCTAGTGCATGATTATCTAAGAGGGGGAAAATACTTTGAAGTTATTGAGTTTGTATAACATTCAATGTTTTTTGCTTTTTAAAGGGAAGTTCTTTGGCTAGGTGGTTAGTAGCCACCACAGTAATGTAGAAGAAAGCAATTTAACCAGCCACGTTGGGGAAAAAAAAAAAGGACTAGGAAACATCTTGTCCAGACTATGACATATAGCTGGACAGACATGGTACCTTTATGAGTGGTAAAAGAGCAATTACTTTGGTTTAATGAGGAGAGGCCTTTATCTAGAGCTGTGAAGTTACTCAGCTCCTTTTTTCTACTTCTCTTAACTTTCTACTGTCTTTTGCCTACCCCTAACCAAAAAAAAGGTGTCCCTCCCTCTTGCTGAGGCAATTGTGGAAACTGAGCAAACCACAATGACTCCATATCGTGATTCAATTCTGGGATCCAGTTTAGATCCTTTTCTATTCAATTATGGGAAATATAAGAAAACTTTATTGCATTGTTTGAATCTAGTCCTGCATGGTTGGGAAGCTAGACCACCTCTAACTGTTGCTTAGAGACCCTTAACTAAAGAACAAAGTTACACTGATCAGACACCTAGTCAGATTCAAAGATTAATTCAAGGAGTTTTCTCACAATTTATACATCTCAAGCAACCCATATGTCTTATCTGAAAACTGGACCTGAACTTGTTAACCAATTTCTGCTTCCTTGTTCCTTTGATTCAATATAGACATATGGGATGGGGGGAGTGGGACACCTCTTTTTCTGATTTTAGGGAATTGCACTTGTTCACTTTCCCCCTCCCAACTTGGAACGCCCCTAATCTTTCCTCCAATTAGAAATAAGATGACCTAATCTTGAATCCTGGATATCTTGTTAATTGTTTTCTTTTAAATGCATAAAAATCTGTCTCCTGTATTCATGATCCAGTGCCAAGCTGAGGAGGCTCAGTCACAATTTGTTAGGCAATCGGCATGCATTGCTTAATAAATAGATATGCTTAGAAACTCAAGCCTTTGTTTCCTCAGTTATTTCAGATTTCACCTGTCATATTGCCAAATCTAACCTCTTCACCTATACCCCAATGCCATGCAATCCTATTCCCTCCACAACCTGACCTTCTTCCACCAATCAAGCCTTCTTTCCTATGCATCTTCCATCCCTCCCTCTCAGTTCTCAAATATGCTCTCTCCCCTATCCCCAAAAACTCTTTTCTTGACCCTGCTACTTCATGCTTTTATCCTTCTTTTTCCTTCATTGCCAGGTTCCTAAAGAGGTACTCTCCTTCACCCTCCTTCCTCTCTACGTTTTCTCCCTTGGTAATCTCATTCACTCCCTCTTGTCATCCTCATGCAGATGACTCAAATCTGTATCTCCACATCTGACATCCTCAGAGTGCCACTCCTACATTTCCAAGTGTCCTTGGTTATCTCAGATATTCAGCATGTCTAAAACTGCACTTATCATCAACCCTTTTCTCTAATTTTGGTATTTTTGTTGATGGCAACACCTTCATGCTTATACCCTTGAAGTATTCTTGACATTCATCCTACTCTACTGAACACCTCATCGCCATAGTTCCCTGTTTTCTATTGAGAGCATCACAGGCTTTTCAGTTACTGAAATTGACAGTGGAGTCCTTCTTTCTTTCTTCCTTTATTTATTTGTGGGGCAATGAAGGTTAAATGACTTGCCCAGGGTCACACAGCTAGTGAGTGTCAAGTGTCTGAATATGGATTTGAACTCAGATCCTCCTGAATCCAGGGCCAGTGCTTTATCCACTGCGCCACCTAGCTGCCCTCAGCGGAGTCATTCTTGACTCTTCCTTCTCCTGACCCTTCTTCCTCATCAGCACCATGTCTTGTCAATTCTGCTTCCCCATCTCTCACATTCATCCCCTTCTTTCCACTTGTATGTCCAGCAACCTAGTTTGGGGAGCTCATCTCCTCTCACCTGTACTTACAAACGTCTCCTATTCAGTCTCTCTGTTTACAATCTCTTCCCTCGAAGTTGTATGACCTTCCTAAAGTGAATCTTCAGTGGTTCCCTATTTACCTGTCAAATAAAATGCAAATAGCTCATCTTGGCATTTAAAGTTAGGCACAATCTAGCTCCAGACTGCCTTTTTACATTTATTTCACATCAGACTCCTTCACAAATTCTATATTCTATCCAAACTGTCCTACCTACAGTTTCCTGAATTTGGTATTATTTCACTTCCTATCTATGGAGACCCATTACCATACTGACATTTGCACAGGCTGCTCCATGCTTGGAATGCATTCTGTCCTGATTTTACCTCTTAGAATTCTTTGCTTCCTTCAGGGAAGAAAGGAAGGTTCCCTCCCCTCCTCTGGAAAGGTTTTCCTGATTCCATCATTCTTGTTGCCTCCCACTTCATGATCTTTTCACTTATTTGTCCCCAAGTTATATCATTGAAGATTTTTGATGTTCAGTTGTTTCAGTTGTGTCTGACTCTTTGTGACCCCATTTGGGCTTTTCTTGGCAAAGGTACTGGAGTCTTTTGCCATTTCCTTCTCTGGCTCATTATTACAGATGAGGAAACCGAGGCAAACAGGGTTAAATGAATTGCCCAGGATCACACAGCTAGTATCTGAGGCCAGATTTGAATTCAGGAAGATGAGATTTTTCCTGACTCCAGGACCAGCACTCTATCACACTCCACTACCTAGGTGCCCTTATTCTTCAGATTAGGGGCTATAATTTTAGTATTCCCAAGGCCAAACACAAGGCCTTGTTCAAAGTAGTCACTTAATCAATGTTTGTTAAATTGAATTGCCCTTCACCCTCATTTCTTCACACCTAATGCTCTTGGTTGTAATTGGTCTACTTATCTCCTTTCTAACTCTCTCCTACCCATCTTTCATATTGTACCAGTGATTGTCATTTCTCTACCAAAAAACTTTAGTGGTTTCTTACTGTCTGTTCAATAACTTTTGGTTTGGCATTCAAGGCCCTTTACAATAAAGCTACAAATTACCTTGTGTTCTTACCCATCATATGGTCTAAAATCCAAACTGGACTACATTTTTATCATGCCCTCTTCTCATCTAATGTACATTTGTTCACTTCCCTACAAAAGAAGCTATAAAGACTCTTTTGGGGTCCTAGGATAAAATGCAAACCCCATGGTTTGGCTTTTATAGTCCTCTGCAATCTGGTTATAAATTCTTTTTGAGTTTATTGCAAATTATTCTACGTTCCACTTACATGGGCCTACTTTCTCTTCCCTCTGTACAACATTACATTTTCTACCTCCATGCCTTTGCATAGGCAGTCCCACATGACGGAAAGGTACTCTAACTCTTCCTTCAGGGTTCCGTTTAAGGCAGGCCTAACTTTAATCCCCACTTCCCATCCCTCAGTTGCTAGTATCTACACCCAGAAATTATTTAGTAGATATTTTGTATTTAATGTTCTACTAATTCTCCCCTAAGTTCCTTAAGGGTAAGGCCTGTTTTGTTTTTGTATCCCTTGTACCTAGCAGAGCACCCAATATACAGTAGACAATAAATGTTGCTGAATAGATGGTACTTTCAAGGAAAGGGAAAAGTGTCTGTTTTAGACTATTAGGGACCACCCATGAGGGTTCTGGAATATTTTACCCAATTTTTAATTTCAAAAACAAAAAACCAGAAGGAAAAGCCCGTTGTGAAAAAATAATGGGGTTCTGGAGGACCCAGAGGGCTCCCCACCTGACCTCTTTTAAGGTCAGCCCAGGGTCAGTAAAGTTGGAGCTTGGACTCTGAATAGACAATAGATTAAAACCACACCTACCTGAAGCCTTTCCCCTCAGAGGGTCTGTCCTCTGACCTCAGCATGTCCTCTTCATTTTAATATGGACCACCCTCAAGTCCAGTAAACCAATAGATTTGAATGATGCTAGCCAATTAGCTTTGAACAGTATGTAAGGCCCACCTCTCCTGCAGACCACAGTAAGCTTATGCTGTCTTGGCCCAGGATGCTGGGCCAATGTAGGTAATGCTGGGTAATGTAGGGCTTCTGAACGTTCAGAGCCATGTGCTTTCTTTTTCCTAATATTTAATGATTTAATAAATGCTTAATACCAAAATCTGGTGCTATAGCCTCTAATTTATAAGTAGCAATATATTAGAAACCTCAGCTAAGTTCCCTAAAACTTAGGACAGAGGTACCCTCATATATTTTCAAATGACACAACATACTATAATAGTTTGTGAAATATGAAATTTATTACATCTTTAAACTATCTTTATACACTCTTCTTCTATATCACAGAGCTGACCACCAGGTAACCAACATTGTTGCATTTCCCTCTGAATAGCTTATTTTTCTTCTTCAAAGTCGGTTGGCTTCTTCCTCTTTGACTTCTCAAATTCCTGGGTTCCCCAGGTATAGAGGAAGTAAAAGCCTATAAATGCTTTAAGAAAGAAAACCAAAGAAAAGTAGTAAGCACACACAACAGACTATGGGACTAGCAAGACTAGAGAAAACTAGGACTTTTACTTTGGTAAAGTAGCACTGAATGATGGCCTCTTTCTATGACTATCACCTCCACCA